>NC_071500.1:115000000-120000000 GCF_028408465.1 Anastrepha ludens | reverse complement strand
AATAGTTTACATTACAGTTTGTATGGCTTCATATTTCACGCTTGAAGATAAACAGGAAGGTGTGAATGCCGAAAACAAGCGAGAGTTGGAAGACAAATAACAACAAAGATGATAAATATTGAAATATCAAGCAGTAAGCAACATGAATTTGCATAGTAATGAATGGAAATGATAAACTATTTATAAATATGCCAGCCGGTGGAAAATCTGAATCACAACGGAAAGCAGAGGAGCAAATTTTATTTATTGTTTATTTGCTTAGTTAGGATTTAACAAATATTATTTCATTAAATGAATACAAATTTATGGAAAAAATTTTTTTTTTTTTAATTTTTGTTAATCACATATGAATGTGTACATATAATTGTATACTTATATACATACAGCCTGTCTAATGAAAGCATGAGCTTAGAGTTCCGTTATAAAAAAATGTAAATGCTACTAAATAGGCGTATCCTTTTCGCAAGCCGCGTTGTGTAATTTGCAATTTTTGAGAGAAATTTAAAAGGCTTACGTTGTTTTTACAAAATGTGTTCTGTAAATGATAAACGATTTGAAACAGTAATCCCGATGTACACATTCTAATGGCCCATCTCTGCATCTGCAGCAGAATATTTGAAGAAGTCGGAGTACTTCATAAACAGTAAATGAGTGATTAAAGTTGACGACTTCCGCGAACGAGGACAAAAGAAAAAATCTCTCCAAAAAAAATTCAGAAAAAACAGCTGGCCCTATTATCACGCATTAAAAAGGGAACGGAATGCGGAACGGCATTGGCACTTGTAATATATCGTATCGTATCGTATATTCGTATCGTAATTAGATGAATATTCGTTTTAGGCGAACTGCTGCTTGCGTCGGTACTGCTGTACTGCTGATAATCGACAACTGGAACGAACTGTTAAGTATCTAGTTCACCCTCTAGTACCCAAGACCGCCTGTAGACGGCCTAAGTTTATTTCACGCTTATTCCCTTTTAAAATACCATTTCGTTACTTTTTAAACTCTTTCTAATTCCGGAAAGTCCCAAAATTATTGCTGGTGCATTTGCAGCAGCGTCTTGTTTTTTAATCAGCCGTCATAGTCATTTGAAGTCGGAAAATAGTGAAAAGCGGTCAAATTAATTATTCTGCAAAAGTGGTGTATTTTAAAAATTAAATAAAAATATTAGAAGTGTATTTAGCTTATAATAAAAATTATTATAGTGTTGCTGGTAGTGTTCAAAATACGAAAGTTAAAAATAATAACAAAAAAAAAGTATTTCCTGTATTTTATAAACCTTTGAAGACAGCCCGTCTAGAGGCGGTCCTGGGATAACTCGGAATAAATAACACTATGCGGTAAGTTTGAAATTTTTATATTTTTAGAGGGGGGCTAAGCTTAAAGTTTTGGTTTTTTAGAAATGGATCAACGACAAAAGTCTAAATTATCATCCCTCAATGATGAAGATATTGCAACATTTTTGGATTTACTAGAAATCGACTATGATACAGACGTGGAAGAAGATTTCGAAGATCTTTTATACGAAAATGTGGACGATGCAGAATTATCTATCGACACTGGAATTGACGAGGTGATTAACAGGGCGCTAAATTTGTCAGATTCTATGCTGGAATCAGAAGTGTGTGTCAATTTATGTACATGTTGTCAATTTCAATAACAGGTTTCAGTCCATTCCGATGACTCAACGTTTATGTGACGATGAACAAATGTGCGCACCGAAGATGAGGACTTTCCTTCGACAATATCTGCCAGATAAACCACATAAATGGGGTATAAAACTTTCGTTTTGTGTGACTCCTTCGGATTTTGTTATAACTTCGAAATATATTGCGGCGCAGGAGACAATGCTGTTCTGACTGATACACCAGATCTTGGGGCATCAGCGAATGTGGTGGTCCGATTTTCCCGTAATATTCCAGATTTTAAAAACCATATAACATATTTCGACAACTATTACACGTCACTGCCACTTCTGGTTTATCTAAAATCACGCGGAATACATTCGCTGGGAACTATTCGTTCAAATCGAATTCCGAATTGCAAACTTCCGACTGATCTTGATCTCAGGAAACAACCCCGTGGATATTCAACTGAATTTTGTGGATCTGCTTTAGGAGTTGACATTTCTTTATCAGTTTGGAAGGACAATAAAATAGTGTGACTCGCATCGAGTTACGCAGGCGAAAAGCCCTTCCAGAATGAAACAAATGTTATAAATAAGGTGTCGCGGTTCGTCCGCTCAGGAAAAAAATTTGTTGATGTCGATTGCCCCAATGTAGTCCGTGAATATAATAGTCATATATGGGGGGCGTCGACCTCATGGATGGACTAATTGGGCGATATAAGATTCCGGTAAAGAGCAATAAGTACACAAACCGACTTTTTAATCACCTGCTTGATATGGCCATGATAAACGCTTATGTTTTGTTCAGAAGAATTAACAAGATTGACACGCATGCTAGGCAGTACCAACTGCCGAACTTCAGGACAGAGATCGCATACGTACTATGCAAACAACAATATTCTTCAATACCAAGAGCTCCAGGTCGTCCATGACAAACTCCTCAAATAAAATTTACTGGAAGAAAAGCTTACTTACCTCCTGACGACGTTCGCTACGACGGAGTTGGACATTTTGCAAAGTTTTTATCACGCACCGGTAAAAAAAGGCGCGAATATCCTGGCTGCACCTCCGAAACTCAAATCGTGTGCCGAAAATGGAATCTGAATCTTTGTTTTTCCCAGCAAAAGGACTGCTTTCACAATTTTTACCATAAATAATTTGCACCAACTGCCTATTTATGCCCAAAAGCATGCCTTTCTTTTGTAGACATTTTTCTAAAACTATTTGAAATGAGACTGACTGTTTGTTTTGTATTGATTTCTGTTAAAAACTTTCTGTTTTGCTCAATAAAAGTACGTAATACACTGAATTTGCAAGTTTTTCATTTAGATTTTTTTTGGCGTTCTTTCCCAAAGCCGCCTGCAGGCGGGGTAAGGTTTTATCCCTATATAATCGGATCAAGGAACAACATTTCACTTTCTTGATAAAGAACCTATAATTTTACCATAATCCCCACCCAAAGCAATTTTTTTCATTCAAAAATAAAATTTGGGCACTAGAGGGTTAAGGGGCTGGTGCCGTTTATTTGTGTCTTCCGCGAATTTAAATGCAGTTTTGATTAATAAAAGCTGGGAAGATGTTTGGAAGTACCAGTCAATCTTGGATTTTATAACAAGACAACGATCCCTAGCATCAAAGCTAAAGGTGTGTAGAGCGGAAACAGAAAAATTTGGGTTAATAGGTTGGATTGGCCTTCACAGTCGCCTAATGCCAAGCCTATTGACAATGTTTGAGCAGAAGTTAAAAAGAAAATCAAAGAAAAACAAATATGGATGGTGAAGCAGTTTTCAAGGCAAATTCGGCTAATTTGGAGCCGATGACTTCGAGTATGACTCGAAGGTATTAAGCCATTATAGCTAATGATAGGGACTATGCATTTTATTGAATATATTGCGTATAATAAATATTATAAAATGTACACTTCAGTTAGAATCGAATTGGACAAGAAGTTTCTATGTAATGGCGGTCACGCTTCTGATTTATTATATAAATAGTTTTTAGTTGTCAAAAATCGCTCGTACTATTCCACAAATCAATAAATAGCATCGTAAAATTATTAACATTTTTTATTAATTATTTAAATTATTAAAAAAATTTCAATATTACCACAAATTTCAATAAATATTAATATAATAAGTAGGCGTAAAGCAGTTGTGCATGACACGATCAGGTAAATATAAACCAAAAATCACTGTGAGTACCAGAATAAGATGAACCGTTGATCGTGTTATATCTACATTAAAGCTAAGAACGTGAAAAGGCAAAAGCATGCAGTCCCTACCGTTTTGAGTGTTTGACCGAGCTCCTCCACCCATTTGTGGCGTGTGTCTTCAAGTTGTTCCACAAATGTAGGGACCTACTGTTTTAAGCCGGCTCTGAACGGCAGACTCTTTTTATGAGAAGCTTTTTCATGGCTGAAATACACCCGAAAGGTTGCCATTACCTCGCGAGGGGCGAACGCTACCAGAAAAAAATTGTCCTAACCTTTTGTTTTTCATGCTCGGAGATTCGAAACTTTGCACTACCCATCGTGCACCTATCTGATAAACTAGTAAAAATATCGATGCAAATAACTAAAAAATTAAAAAATATGCTTATTACATATTTTGTGGTTGACAGAGCTTCAAATATTTTTTAATCTCGTACAATTTGAGAGGGATAAAGGAAAAGTAGTAGGCCTTGATAAAGATTCATTTATGTTAAAATATTAAGTAAGTCAGTGCAACTTTTTACAACACACACATTCATACATGTGCATCTATTGGTTTTTATATTAAAAGGAAAACAAAAACGTTCAAACTTATCCATGTTTGCTAAAATGTTAATGTTTTTTGCAATAAAAGCGATTTTTTGCCGCCATTTTATCTACTCCGAAAAAATTACAAATTTCGAGAATCTACGCATTGTAGGCAAACAATCTCAATGCTTCAGTACCTAAAAAATACCGCAATCCCGAATTCTCATATGTATATACTCGGCTATACAAATGGTGAAATTAGCGTGAGTTTACTGCTTTGTCATAATTACGGGCGTTAGCCGGTTCCACTTAATCACACCTAGTTTACCAAGCAAAACAAAAACAAAGATTCAAATTAAGCGAAGAGAGTTTCCGCCGGCGCGATCCGTTAGCGTTGGTCTTACTCTTTCTTCAGCGCGCTTCATTTAGCTTCGAAATGCCAAGCCACAAACGCTATCGCTAGATGAACGCGTCGAGCTGCGCAGCCGCATTAAATGAAGATAAAAAGTGAATAAATAGTCGAAATAAAACCATCAATAAATCTAAAACAAAGACATAGTTTAAAAGTAAACAAAAGACAAAAAAAAAAGAAACGAAAGAAAAAAGAAATCGCGCGCTGAACTTCACGGCAGAGCGCCAAGTGCAAAGTACCAACGAAAGTATTTTCTTAATTCTATCTTGCGACTAATGAGTGCCAAAGCACATTCCATTCATCTACTCATATCATTTGTTGGTGTGCTATCGAGCGCGCAGCTAGTAGTGAGCCCACAAACGAAAATTAGTAGCGATGTAGACACCGAAGGTGAATGGTCATCGGGGCTGAAGAAATTATTAGCGACTTTCGCTCGTAAGAGCGACAGCGGAGCCGCCACAGCTGCACCGCCATACAATCTGACGCAGCAGCAAATGGAAGATTTCGAGGCAATTATGAGTGCCGGTGAGGATGTGCCAACCAATTCCCATACGCTAATCAATCGCACACATGACGCAAATGACGACTATGGAGCAGAAGATACGCGCAGTTTTCTTTGTATACCCATTATACGCATTTTCAATGTGGATATTCGGCGCGAGTTGCTTCCGGATGAGCGCGTTGCGGTGGTGGGCGATCATGAGCGCCTGGGTGCTTGGCAAGTGGAGCGTGGTATTGCAATGAAGCCGAGCGGAAGCAATGCGCAATCAGCGCTGCATAGTTGGTCAGTGAAGGTACCTGTTTGTGCAAGTGCGCGCCTACATTATCGCTATTTTATCTTCAGCATAGACAAGCATGGGCGACGACGCGTGCATGAGTGGGAGGGCGTGCCGTACGGTCGTGTATTGGAGAAGTATCAGATGTATCGTCCGCCGGGCAAGGATTTGTTTGGATTACTCTCGCACATGACAATTGGCGATGTGGAGCATGAGAAAGGTTGGCTGCGCCAGGAGTACGCCATTGAATTCAAGTTCATTTGGGAGCAGCATTTGAAGTTTTATCGCTATTTGAATTTGAACCGCCCTACGAAATTTCTGCTAAAGATGTCCGTTTCTAAAAATGGTTTTACACTACCGCCTAGCGCCTGGCGTAGCACAGAGCTGGAAGTATCGCACTACGCCTACAATCGTTCTCACTTTCAGCAGCAAGCCAAGCGCGGCGTGCCCTACTTAGCGGGCGACATTGTCATATTTCGCTTTACTGTGCCACTTAATACAGTGAACTCCTATCTGCTGAGCATTTCTACGATGGATGGCAATCGCGTGGGTGAAGTGTTAATACTACCATTGGACCTGAAGGGTTCAGATGGTGTGCTCCGTTTGCCTATATGGGGCGCAGTGAATTATTTTCAAGTGGGTATATTGACGCTGCCCTATGTGATTATTCGCCCTTTGTTTGGTGCTGTGAATTATAATCTGCGTGGCAGTTTTCAACGTTATTGGCCCATGAATTGGCCATCGATGGATGTGGGCCACCGTGGTATAGGCGCCAGCTTCAATGCGAATGCACCATTTGTGGAAAACACCATTGCCAGTTATATGCACGCACACAAGCACAAAGCGGATATGGTCGAACTGGACGTGCAGCTGACGAGCGATTATGTGCCGGTGGTGTGGCATGACTTTGGCTTTTATACAGCGCCAACGGGACGCAATGTGCGGAACGAAGATGATTTGGAATATGTGCTTATCAAAGATCTGAGCTACAAACAGTTGAAGAGCAGTCGCGTTTTCACTGCAGAAGATGGGGATATCTACGAGTATACAAATTTCAACGTGCGCAGCGCGTCCGAAAATGAGCGCTTATTTCCTCTGCTACAGCAAATTTTTAAAACACTGCCAATAACGCTTGGCTTAGATATCGAAATCAAATGGCCGCAAATTTTAAAAAGCAATACTGTAGAGTCAGCGCAAACGCTTAACAAAAATCACTTTGTTGATATTATATTGAAAACTACTGTGAAGTACGGCTGTGGTCGCCCACTCTTCTTCTCCAGCTTTGATGCGGACATCTGCACTATGGTGCGCCTAAAGCAGAATGTATTTCCAGTTGCGTTTATTACGATTGGCGAAACGAGTTTGTGGGAACCCTACAAAGATCTACGCGCACGCAGTTATCTGGATGCAGTGAATTTTGCGCAGTCAGCAAATCTGCTAGGCACAGTTGCGCATGCAAAAGATTTTCTCAAAACCGGCGCTGTACTTGGCTTTGGTTTGGACTTGGGTCAGGCGACTTTTGTATGGGGCGACGATTTGCGAGAAAAACAAGCAGTTGAACAATTTAAGCGCTGGCATGTGTCTGGCGTCATTTACGATCGCATCGATTTGTATGGCCCGCTGCGCAAGCGCGAGAGTTTTTTCAATGTACCAGATTTAGTGGACGTTTTCACGCGGCAATGCATTGTTGTAGGTCATTTTAATTGCTCCAGTGTGCTGGCATTACCGGATGGGTTTGATTTACATGGAAAACCAGTGAGCCGACTGGGCTGCGAGGTGATTGTGCAATCCTTTACTTGAGGCGTAATGGCGTGGGGGCATAAATTGGATTTTATATAAATAAATTTAAAGGTGTAATTATTTATAAACGGGTATATTAATAAGAAATCAGCACTGTGGGAGAGAGCAATTTAAGTGAATCTAATTTAAAAATGTTCTTAGTGTTGAATGAGGAAAAGGAATAAAATAATATATAATAATAATATGAAATGCTCGGTATGATTTTTCTAAAATTTACTTATTACACTCTGCGGCACCATTTTTGGGGAGTGAGAAATCTCTTTGCAGAACGTCGGCTTCGGGTGAGTATGAGAGTTTGACCAATGGGCGCAGAATCATAATCGAAATAATTCTGGGCCTAAATTTGTTAAACGGAGGTTTAAGAAAAAACATGATTTATTTTCAGTATAGTCGAATTAATAACTGGTTTTTCACCTAGAACCGGGATTAAATTTAAACGCAGCACCAGCTAGTACTATAGTTGGTTTGAAACAAATGAAATTGAAAAGCTCACGGTTGTCTGTGCACATAAAAGAGATTTTGATATTATAATCGTAAAGAATCGTAAAGAGATTTAATCCATTTGATGAAGTTGCTTTTTATTCAAGCTACATATTCGAAAAGACACAGTTTTTTAATAGAAATATGAAACATTGAAGAGCCACGAATTATGAAAGATCTTCCTTTTCCGATACGTACACATGAAAGTTGCTTTCGTCTAGAATGGGAATTTCATCAACATTTTCTGCTGCCATATTCGCCTTTCTAACAAACACAATTGCCTCTTTTCCACCTATTTGCATCCGTTTCCATTTGGTAGAATCGAAAAGCCAACATACCCCCGTGAACTGCTTCCGCTTCATTCTTTTCTTTATCATTCTCGCAGAAAATCTTTTTCGCGTTCACTCTTCCGGTGGCAATTATTAAAATTCTAAGTTTTTTTTCTTCCTCATAAAAATCATTCGAAGTAGGCTTAAAACTATAGGTCCCTTCATTTACGGAAGAAAACCAAGACGCACACTACATTGCGTCCGAGTGGGACAAACTCTTAGTTTTCCATGGTAAAACAAAAAATGGGATCGCAGTCTTCTCGTTTGGTAGAAAGAAACGAATAAAATAAAAATGGACAACATTGTTAAAGGCTTTAAGGGGGGATTCTACTGTAAAAATCAAATTTTCATGGATTTTGTTTTCATACTTGTATTAATTTAATTAGTAAAAAAAAGTTTAGGGTTACATAAACACAGGTCTTGAGTGTACAAAAAAATTTTTTAAATTTATTTTCATTTCAAAATGGCAGCTGTACAGCCGCTCCCCCGAAACGCCTTTTGAAATCTGCCCACACTGTCGCCCATTTAAAAAAAATCTGAAATGAAAAAAACCAAATTTTTTTTATTATATATCATTATTTTTAGTTGTTAAGCCTATTACTTGCAAAAAAAAAAATTTTTTGGTAGCATTTTTGAAGTTTTTTAAAAAATCGACATTTTTTTGTTGTCATTTTGTTATTAAAAAAGGGGTTATAAATAATAAATTTTTTCCCACCATAGCTTTAAAAACTAGTAAATATTGTTAAAAATATACTATCAAAGTTTGAGCTTGATATGTTAATTTTTCACGGAGCTGTGATGTGGGCAATTTTGAAAACGTGGTTTCGAGAAAAACACGCTTAAACAATTTTTCATACTTACAGCATATGACCGTAAACCGCTCGAGCGCTCAGTTTATACCTGCTTTGCTAAAACTTTTATAACTTGAAAACTATTCAAGATTTCTTTTTAAGATTTTCATGGAACATTCTGGAGTTGTTTCTGAGTATGTTTCAACAAAAAGTAAAAAATCGATTTTTTTTAAGTTTTACAGTAGAGGCCCCCCTTAAGACAACTGCGCTCTTTCCAGTTGATGAAAGTAAGATGCCCGAACATCTCTTTGACCACATGACCTGACCCGGTACAAGTAACGGAAAGTCATCACCAAACACACAATTAGAATGATCAGAATGAAAATAGAAATGACGAGCCTGCCCTATCCTCCAGTAAGCAGCAGGAAGATAACAAACTACCAGGAAGATAGTGTTGAGGTTTCATTGAATTTGAGTATTGAACGCCCAACGCACTTGAAGGTATATGTGGAAACGCTGCGCGTGGGATGAAAAGTGTGGATCAGAATAAAACTGAATTTATTTTTGTGAAGGAGGAAGAGTTCGGTATCATCAAAAGCCAAATAATGGCGATTCTTCCCTCTTTGACAACGGTCAAGTCAGCGAGAAGAGATGTTTACAAGTTTAGTGGTAAAGAGAATGTTAAAGAACAATTATGTGTGGAAAAGTTGTCGTTGTTTGACTGTCAAATTAACCTGGTAATTAGGAAAATGTACTTTTAGATCTTCATTAGTTGAGTTAATGCTCAGTAGAAAAACAATAATTCATCGCTGCTCATTTTTTTGTATTATTCTAGTAAAAAACCAAGGTGGTTTTTGTTTAAATCATGATTTTCTGACACCTTTAACTTAAAATTGGGGAATCTCGGAATAAATATAAATTACGTTCGGGGTAATTATGTACACAATATTTCACGCGTTACATCAGCATAGACGTATTCAAAAAATTAGTTGAATTTTAATTTTTCTCAAAAATATTTATTTATTCATCAATCGCCGTTCGTTCATGGGTCTCTTCAATCTTGGTAACAAGAAAAAGTCGCAAGGAGCCAAATGTGGTAAATATGGTGACTGAGTCATGATAACGGTGCTGTTTTTGGCCAAATAGTCTCTTACAAGCAAAGATGAGTGAGCGGTGCATTATCATGATGCAAAAGTCATGCATTTTTTTCCAAAATTCCGGGCATTTTTTCGTATTGTTTCATGCAAAAGGCGCATAACTACAAGGTAATACTCTTTATTTACCGTACGACCTTGTGGTAAGAACTCTTGATGCACTACGGCATGGTAATCGATGAAAACAGATAGCAAAACCTTGACATTTGATCGAACTTGGCGTGATGATTTTGGTCTTGGCTCTCCTGAACTCTTCCATTGGGGCGATTGGACATATTCCCATGACCATTCACCAGTTATGACCATAAGCAAATCTAGATCAACGTTGACGTAATTCAACAATTCCTGATCGATGCTCATGCGACATTGTTTTTGGGAAAAATTCAGCAATTTCGGAATGAACTTCGCTGCCACACGCTTCATGTCCAAAATTTCCGAAAAGATTGCATGGCATGAGCCAACCGATTCTCCACAATGATTTTCTTCACTTTCTTAACATTTTCATCGATTTTTGATGTCCTTAATTCCATATTTTACACAACATTTGAAGTACCTTCCTTGATCCATTTTTTTCGAATTCAAACAAAATTTTGCTATATTGCTAAAACCGTGCTTATATCTTCGATTTTCGTTCTTGGAGTAGTAATTACCAAATGTTAGTAGTTAACTACCGTGGGGAGTAATTAGTCTTCTAATAGCTGCTCTTCCTCTGGAGTGCCGCGATAACCGCTTACGCGATTTTGGTCGAGTCAGTCCAGCATTTGGCCGAGTCAGCGCACCAGTCGTACGCTTAGCTTCTAGTTAGCTTCTTTCTGGTGCTAATTGGTGCCTGTTGGGAGCACCAAGTTAAGCCAAGTCCTTCTCCACCTGATCTTTCCAACTTAGAGGAGGCCTTCTTCTTCCTCTGCTACCACCAGCTGGTACCGCATCGAATACTTTTAGAGCCGGAGCGTTTGTATCCATTTGGACGACATAACTAAGCCAACGTAGCCGCTGGATCTTTTTTCGCTGCGCTAGGTCAATGGCGTCGCTCATACAGCTCATTGTTCCATCGCCTGCGATACTCGCCGTCACCAACGTGCAAGGGTCCAAAAGTCTTCTGCAGAATTCTCTCGAAAAATCGCAGTATGAGTAATGAAATAACCTAAAAACTCAAAAATAAAACCTGTGCTATAATATTTTGCTATTTTTCGGAATGCTTCTTGTTTTGTCGGCAAGTAGCCATCAATATTTTCATCATACTACAAAAAGTCAGCTCACTAATATTCTTCCCTCTAAATCATTTTCTAGTACTTTATTGTACATTTCCAGCCTCAGGTAAAAATTGTGTACTACGGTTTTTCATTGCCATTTGCAATTCAATAAATTCTATCAATATTTTATTGTACTTTTATGCATGCAATTCTATTTATACTCCTATTACTCGGCTTATTAACATCCTTTAATGCAGCTCATTAAAAAGTCAACATATAACATTTTATCACCAACACGATTAGGTAACGACAAAATTACAGCTGTTTTGGCAGCAACAATTTCTATAAGCAAAATGTCTTCCATTACAGTTAAGCCATATTCGCTGACATTAAAAGACACTTATGTCCACATATATGTACGCTTTTATACATAAATTTGTTCAGCAAACACATTAACATTTGCGAAATTGGGTGGCTTTAGAATGCAACGCTCCAGCAGCACACGGTCGCAGCCAATGGATGCCGAAATGCTTAAGCAAGGGAAATACAGAATGTTTGTATGTGTGATCTCTAATGGCTTTCAATTTCGTAATTAAGCGTTTTTGTGCGTCTGTAACTGCATTTATAAGCGTTACTCGAAACTTTTACTAAGATTTTTAAGTGTTTTCTATTTGGCAAGCTTTCAAAACGCACTTTGGATTTGTTTTTGTCTGTTCCTAGAGTACACAAATGCGAAATCTGTAGCGGAAAAAAGGAAAAAGAGTAATGAATGAGTTATAAGAAACTAAATTTCGCTTAAGGCCACATGGTAATGCGCGAATGCAAATGTAGGAGGTAAATAAAAAAATAAGTTTCAGCAGGCTCCCGGTTATTCTATGTACATATTTTGAAAAATAATGAAATAGCAGAGATTATTGAACAGAGAGTTAGCTCAAATAGCCTCAGATTGACAACATTTTTTTTTAAAACGTGGCAACCTTACTCCTGAAACCTTTTGTAGACTTGCTTCTGATAAGCGTCTACAAAGTTCTCCGTTGAGGAACAAATGCTTTGAAATTGGCACACATTTATTGAATTAAAGTTATTTGCTCTTGAGAGTCCCAAACATTTTTTAAATTTTATTTTTTATTTTAGCTACATAAGAATAAAATTGTTATTTAAACTACATCAAACGCAGCACTAACTTCGGAGGCTTTCGTCTAAGAAACAATTTTTTTTCAGTTCTGTAGGAATGCCATACCATAAAACAAACCAGACCAGACGAGCTAAGCGTGCCGATGATCTGTTAGCAAAGGACCGGTCCGTGGATAGTTTTCTTACAAAAGTGTGGAGATGTGAAGCTGACAATAGTAGACATAAAAATTACTCTATTACTGAAGAGGGTTTTTTGCATATAACGGGTGATCAATTAAGAGGAGCTTTTTTCATTTGCGTTTTTTTTACAGATCGCGCGCGAGTTGTGGCAAACTGTCATCGTGGATTTGTTGAACAGCGTTTGGCATTTCATCATGGAAAGACTCACACCGCAACAACGTCTACAAATTGTTCAATTGTATTATGAAAATCAGCGTTCTGTGACAAATGTTTTTCGTGCGCTTAGACCGCATTATGGTCAACATAATCGGCCTGCCTTAAACACTATTCGACATACCATCAACAAATTTGAATCCCAATATTCATTGGTGGATAATTCTCGACCGAATAGACCACGTCCAGCAAGAAGCATTGAGAATATAGCGGCAGTAGCAGAGAGTGTACGTGAAAACCGCGATGAATTGATTCGGCACCGTTCTCAGCAACTTGGACTGTCGTATGGAACAACTTGGTCAATTTTACGGAAGGATCTTCATTTAAAAGCATACAAAATACAGCTCGTACAAGAACTAAAGCCAAATGACCTTCCTGCACGTCACCGTTTTGCTGATTGGGCTCTTGAAAAGATTGAAGAAGATCCGCTGTTTTCGAGCAAAATTTTGTTCAGCGATGAGGCGCATTTCTGGCTCAATGGTTACGTCAATAAGCAAAATTGCCGTATTTGGGATGAAGAGCAACCAGAACAGGTTCAAGAGCTACCTTTACACCCAGAGAAAACAACGGTCTGGTGTGGTTTATGGGCTGGTGGAATCATCGGTCCATATTTTTTCAAAAATGATGATGGCCGCAACGTAACTGTGAATGGTGCTCGCTACCGTACCATGATATTGGACTTTTTGCTACCTGAAATTGAATCTAATGATCTCTACGACATTTGATTTCAACAAGACGGAGCCACTTGCCATACAGCTCGTGAAACAATGACTTTATTGAGAAGTCATTTCGGAGAGCAGCTGATTTCACGTTTAGGACCTGTGAGTTGGCCACCAAGATCTTGTGATATCACACCTTTGGACTTTTTTCTTTGGGGATTCGTGAAGTCCAAGGTCTATGCTGATAAAGCAGCTACGATTGAAGCTCTGGAAGCCAACATTACGCGTGTTATTCACGACATACCAGTAGAAATGCTCGAACGAGTGATTGAAAATTGGACCTTAAGCGTAGTTGCGGGCAACATTTGAATGAAGTCATATTCAAAAAGTAAATGTCAAAGAATGTCCTTTCAAATGATAAATAAAGGTTTTGAACATAATTTACATTTTTGTTTTTTTTTAACTATTGAAAAAAGCTCATGCGGTGCTTGATCACCCGTTACTATAATTTTCCCGTGGTTTCTAGGTGGA
This sequence comes from Anastrepha ludens, assembly GCF_028408465.1. NCBI lineage: Eukaryota > Metazoa > Arthropoda > Insecta > Diptera > Tephritidae > Anastrepha > Anastrepha ludens. Next base: position 119,985,984 of record NC_071500.1, on the reverse strand, counting down.
ATATAGGGCCTCAACAAACAGATTATAATTTGACTTATTTTATATATTTGTCTCCATTAATAGCCTGATTTCTGCTCTTCTGCATCCAATAGCCTCGCCTCCAGGTGTTGGCTGGTCTCCCGCGTCTGCGGCTCCCTTGGGGATTCCAATCCAACGCAGCGCTTGTGATGTCGTTCAGGGCTTTACGCAGTGTATGATCGATACACTTCCATTTGCGTCGTCGTACTTCGAGGAGGATGGGTATTTGTTTAGTAATACTCTATGTTTTTAGTACCTATGGTGTATGGTAGACAACAATTAAAAAAGGTCTGTAACTTTTGCTAGTCGCGTCTCTCAACCATATAGGGCCACAAATTTTTCGTTAGCGTCAACTATTCCCAACTTCGTAGGCCTGGAAACGTGCGCCGATCTTCAGACTTTATCCAGCATACTAAGGGTACAACGTCCTTTTGATATGCGAATATCTGCTGCTGGTCCGCGATTTTTTGTGGTAATGCTGCCGAGATAGCAGAATTCATTTACTACTTCCAAGGGTGTGCCGGTGATCAGAATAGCTTGTGTTTCGTTGGTGTTAATGCCCCAAAGTTTTGTTTTGGCAATGCTGATTGAGCTGCAACAGCGCTGATCACATGCAACTCTGAAGATATATGCTAGTGTTTGTAGGCCATCAGGCATATATCATCCGCGTAGTCCAGGTCTTCTAGATGTCCGTTCAGACCCCAAGCTATGAACCTATTCTCCGCGCTAGCTTCAATAACAGCGACGAAAACACACAAGTGTGACCTTGGCTTGCACTTCAATACTGGTATCAAAAGAATGAGACTTTTTTCGCTGGCGGTCTTGTGCATTATCTCTATTTAACGTAAACTCGACGTTTTTTTGTATGGCAAAAAATCTACACCGTCCTCAAGAAAAAAAATACAAAACTGAATACCCCGATTTTATCTAAAAATTCTGAGTAAAAGTTTACCGAATTTTTATAAATTTTGTACAAAGTGTGAAACCGTTTGTTATTTGATTTTTGTTGTTGTATCACCTATAGTTTTATAAAAAAATTATTGAAATTAAAAAGTAAGCAAATAAATAGTCAAAACTTGTCAATGTATTGCGCACATTTTCCTTTAACGTTGATGGTATGGTGTGTGTTGGTAGGATTAAAATAAAAATACAGACATTTCCATTTTTTGCGTAATAGTCACCTTAAATCGGTAATTTTTCTTATATTTTGTTGAAAAGCTGTATATTTATATATTTCGACCTCCTGAGCGCAAAAATGAAGATCATTTTTCAAAACATTCTCACACTTTTTTGGAAGAGAAAATCATGAGAAAATCATTGACATGCTTTTTTCAAATTTCTCATAAAATTGCATTATAAATAAGGAAAAACTAAATTTATGAAAATAAATTGAATTGAACTAAAATAAATCTTGCTTAGGTGTGGTAAGTGGCTAATTATGTTAATTTGCGCATAGACCTATGGGGAATTTGCATCGCTCAGTTGCACTTCGTTCATAGTACTAAAAAATGCCCTGTATGATACAGGGAGAGGGTTCAACTCGACCTGGTTGCTGTGCAAATAGTTGGTAACTTTCAAATTTAGTTTTTATTTGAAATTTTCTTACATAAAATTCTGTAGTGACGCGGAAGTCATGGTATGGCGGAAGTCCAACGATTGGTGGGATGTGATGGTTTGGGCGAGTATTTCCTCCAAAGGAACCAGAAATTTAGATTTATAGAAAGAATTATGAACAACAAAATTTATTTGAATTTATTAAGGCACAATTTCAGCAGAGAAAATAGGCATTTTACCTAGTTTTAAACTGTACCAAGATATTGACCCTAAGCATTGTACAAGAATGGCTGCTCAATAATCGGCCAAAAGTTATTGCTATTCCTCCGCAATGACCTGACCTAAGCCCTACAGAAAAGTTGTCGGACGAGCTCGAAAGGGGTGTGCGGCAGAGACCAGTTTCTTCTCCCAGAAACTAAAAGAAAGGGACAGGAAGAATGGGCGAACATCGGGTCAATCGCAAAAAATAATTAAAAACAGGCAAAACATGTATCCGATGTTATTGGAAACACTGGATTTAGTACTACATATTAATTTAGTTAATTGTACGCATTTTTCTATAATTATTTTGGTACCGTCTTGAGAAACCGAAAATTAATTTGTATGAACTGTTGACTATTTTTTGCTTTCTTGCGCTATTTTGTTTATGACAATTAACTTTTGTCAACTATTGCCAATATATTTAATTGAAATAAATATGTCAAACTGCTATTTAATGAAAAAATGATGCTTTGCTAATTTTATTTTAGAACAATTCAAAGTTAGGACCATATAATAAAAAACCTAATATTAAAGTTACCCACTGTATCTGCGGGAGGGCATCGGACCAGATGATTTGGCTTTCAGTTGAGTCATTGCCGCTTGCTCGATAAAGCTGCCAACACAAGCCAAGTAAAATTGCTGGACCACCACTTTGAAATATTATTTGTGGAAATTTGCATTACCATATCGCTCTCTTACTTCAATAGTATCATAATTCCAAAAACAGTTTGAATATAGAAATTAACAAAAGTTCCTGTTGTAATATGCCTAAAAACGCATGGCGCAAGGTTAATCATCCTATCGGAAGATTTATAATTTTTGCATATTTGGCATGTGGGGACTAGACTGCTGCAGTAATTTTGTGCCATATCTCATTATATGAAAATATGTTTATGCAGGGTGGGCCATATAGCGTTTGCTTTTTGAACCACCTATTTTTTTGAGAATGGTAACACAAATGACATGTCAAATGTGTTCATAATTTACTTAAAGGTTTGACATTCACGAAATGGGAATGCTTGAACGAAATTGTGAAATATTGAAAACCTATTTCCAAAGTGGTGAGTCTTCTACTCAACTCAACTTGTCACACTGCCAAAGTTACACTCGAACTTTTGGCTACCGTTTTTGAATTCCGATATCTATTGGCCGCCTCGGAGCTGTGATTTAAGCCCGTTGGACTATTTTTTGTGGGGAGCCGTTAAGATCAAATCCTATGCGAATCATTCAGAGACGATTGATGCTTTAAAACACGAAATCGAAATTGCCATTTATGAAATTGGAGCCCAAACAATCGAAAATGTGCTTAAAAATTGGGTTGATCGAATGGCCTACTCTAAAGCCAGTCGAGGCAGTCATTTGAACGATATTATTTTTTATTCATAAATGACAATGTTCAATCTTCAAAATATGTAAAAAAAAATGTTTGAAAAAATATTAATTCGGTTTTTTTATAGCCGATTCAAAAAGCAAGCTTTACATGGCCCACCCGTTACTTTTACTTTTAGACAGTAAGTAATTAATAGTAAAATTGAATAATAGTAAATTAACTTTGGAGCCGTTTTTTTACTTTTTTTTTTTGAGTTATTACACTATTGAAGTAAATCACCCTTATAGTAATCGTGTGTTATTTCATATTAAAGTTCAAGTTTCCGGAAAATGCTAGATTATTAGATACTAATTCAGTGTATAGAATGGCTAGCTCTGAAAATCTGCTTTCTTTCGGTGGTAGTCTTAAATTCTTCGAGCATTCCAGACTTGATGTATGTATACTCGTGTTCTCACGTATGCGCACATAGTTTTTAAAAAGTTTCCTTATTCGGTTTCAACGCGTTAAAAAGAATCCAAATGTGGGAAAGTAATTTAATATTTCACATTGCACTCAAAATACGTTATCCGGCAGTCCATATCAACCACTCCAACCAGATTATGTAGAAGCTCGTAAGATTTCAGTACAAACACAAAATAAAGTTATTCAGCGTTCAGCCAAAGGCCGAGAATGCCTATTGAAAAGCAAATACACCGATTGGAGTGAGCTGTAAATTTATTACTATTTTTAACTTAAAAATGCCAGTTTGTATTAGAAAACAAGTTAATTGCAAACACTTAAAACAATAATTAATGTATCGCGGGACAGTTGGTAGAAATTTTTCGTTTAAGCTCAGTGTCGGTATTTCATGAGTAGAGAAAAACAAAAATCAGCAATCGATTTCAACTTCAACTTTTGGCTGCCACTTTACATGCAATCCTGATTGTAGACGTCCATGTAATCACCAGCCACACAAGCCGTGCCAATGGGTGACATTCCTTGGCAAACACCTGTCAGCTTTGTGGAGATTACGATAGCGCAATTGCGTTGGGGTTCAGCTGCAGACGATGCTGGTGTGGCCGATTTAGTGGAGGTCGTGTCGCTGTTCATATGATGGGTATGCTTTTGGTGTGGTTTTTGTTGCTGATAGGGGTGGTGCATTTTCAAAAAAGTGCTGCTCGCTGTTTTATGATCGCCACCATTGTTGTTGTGTTGCTGCAACCACATGGACGACGGCGATTGGTGTTGGTTGTAATCGATTGAACGCTCCATTAAATCTGCGTGCTCCAAGGTGTCGGGCTCCAATGGCAGTTCCATATCATCGGTCAGCGGTGCATCATCAATGGCGCTTTGCAGAAATAGTTCACGTTCGAATCGCGATATATCATCGGCTGGCGACAATACTGGTGCTTGCATGCCATCAAGACCAACATCAGCGCTGTTCGCGTCGAAAGGAAAACGTTTCGCTTGTGCATGTAACAAATGCGCTTTTTGGTGGTATTGTTGGTGTTGTTGTTGTTGTTTTTCCTGTGCATGCTCCATCGATTTTAATAACCTGACACCTTCCAGCAACAATTCGGCTGGCGGTTCAGCCGCGTCGACTGCCTCCAATAAAAACACCCCCAAGCAAAGCGAGAATTGCACCAACAACAACAGCTCAGTCATAGCCAATTGTAGACTCAGCTTTTTCCTATAGCAACTATTGGTGTTGCTGTTGTACCTGTGTTGTGGCACAAACATCATTAGACTCGGTATTTGATGCTTTTGTGTTTGTAGCTGTGAATTTTTTTCGCTCTTCCGTTAGTTATGACGCTTGAGGTGTGAAAAGTTGCTGGCAATAATTTCGTATGAAAAGCTGAAAGGGCAACAAATTGCTATTGTTTGGCAAATCTCTTTAATTTTAGCAAAAGTTGCAGAGCTTGCGGCCGTTGCTGTTAAATTTTAGTTTTGTTTTTGTAGTTATGGTGCTTGGTGCTTGTTGCTTGATTTTTGATCTGGTTAATGGCAATAAATTGCTCTGATTTGTTCTGTAACACTCAATTCACTTTGCACAAATGGCGAACTTCAATGGCATCCGGAAGGCTTATATAGTTTGTTGAATATCGTCGGGCGCATTTGTGTTGTGCGGCACACTTGTGGAAGGGGTGGTGGGATGAGACGGCTGCGATGACAGTAGGAAATTGCTCGAGTGAAGGCATGAAAATTTGAGTGAAAGCGGAAGCTGATAATGAAGGAAAAAATGCTTGTCAGCATTGGAATTGCGTGCTTGGAAAGGAGAAAGATTTACTTCTTTACGGGATCGAATGGGCATAACAGTGGCGTACTGATAATTCGTAAACGCGGGCGACCAATAATATTTTACGAATTAATCAGATTTTCAATTAGCGAGACTTAAATATAGCGAGGACGAATTAAAGAAATTACGATACAGAGACATTTTTTCTAATAATTACTACGCGAAGTTGCTTTCATTGGAGCGCTCGCCCTTTTATAATTCAAGTTACTTAGTGCTGATGGATTAATACCAAATTCTCAATAAGAAAAACACAATTCTATGGTTTGAAATACATTTTATTATTCAATATAGTCCCTCTGAACATCAATACATTTGTTTTAACGAGATTCCAACTTATGAATTCCATCCCTGAAGTAAGAATACGCTTCCACAGCTGTTACGACCTCATCTTTCGATGAAAAACGCTTTCCATGCATGCCTTTTAGGTCTGGATTTTAGTCATTGGCAAAATGGTCCTAGGACACAGTGCATTGTCTTGATGGAAAACATTTTTTTCATGGGTTCTTTTTCACGAATTGATTCCTTCAGCTAGCCTGAATTCAGTTCAGAATTTATTGTTTTACCAGTTTGCAAGTAATCCACAAACTAAATTCATTTCGCATCCAAAAAACTAATGCCAACACCTTTTTGACCGATTTCTGGACCCGAACTCGTTTCAGAGCCGAAGAACTAGGTTCACACCACTCTTTAGCCCTTTTTTTATTTAGAATCATGGTCATATACCAAAGTCTCATCTATAGTGATGAATCGACAGAGCACAAAATCCATCTCATCCTTTCGAAACGCTCTAAATATTGATGAGAAAGTCGAAAGTCGCATTCGAAAGTACTTTTGTTCCATTGCTAGCGAATGCGGCACCCATTGTGCGCACAGCTTTCTGAAACCCAATACTTCACTGCCCAATGAGATGCGTGGGGCTTCTACTAAATAACTTTTAGTCACTCGTAGATTTTCCAATACAATTTTTTCTCAGATTTATAATGTTGTTGCTTTTTCTGGGCGTCCTTGACGTGGATCGTTTTTAAGGCTTGTACGACCATGTTTAAATTCAGCAATCCATCTTTCTACTGTACTAATTAATGGCGAAAAGCCCTTATACACTTTCCTCATTTGTTCATAATTTCCTTTGCTTTTAAACCTACAAAAATAAAAATTCAATCCTTGCACGAAACTTGATTTTTCCACGTCGATATTAAATGGCTTGTAAACAAAGAATGAATTGACAGTCAACATAACAAAACACAAAAAAAAAATCAAATTTAGGCAGGTAGTAACGCCCTCTTTTATCGAACCTCAAAACTTATTGAAGAAGCTGGAACGGTTGCATTGAATTTTGGTTAGCATGGCCTTTTATAGGAGGTTTTTAATAGCTAATTACGATTTGTAAGAGGCTGAAATACCAACAGATTAAGGACCAAAATGCATGGAATTTTTGCGGATTAAACTTTTCAAGCGATTTATAAATTGCTACGAATTATTGAACTTTCGAACTATCGAGGCACGAATTATCGCAACTATATGGGTTTCAAAACCGCAAAAATTTTCGATTATTGCTCCACAGCGATAAATGCACCAGAGTATTAAAAAAACTCGGGCACTCTAGAAAGTTTAGCAAACTCAATTACGTTGGACTGTATTTTCCAAATATTCCGCTCTGTAAATCGTGGAATTACCTGGGGAGTGCACACCAGTCTCAAGGATCAGGAGTATGCAGATGACGCTGTTTTACTCTCGCATTCGCGTCAACATATGCAGATGAAATTAAACTTGCCTCAACAAGAGCCTGCAAAAGCAGGACTCAAAATTAGCATTAAAGAGACGGAATCTATTAAAATGACAACGTCGCGTTGTTTACAATTGGAGAAGAAACCATTGTTGATGTTCACAGTTGTTGCTATTTGGGAAGTATTATCTCCACAGAAGGTGCGGCAAACAGTGACATGCACTATCGAATAAATAAAGCGCGTAAGTTCGGACTCGAAGTTTGACTTGTGACATCGACCACGAACGCAAAGCTGCAATCTGCAAAACAGGTGTCTGAGTGGGTGTAAGATATGGTGGCCAAGACCAATAACAAACGAGGAGCTCTGGAGAATTAGATGACAAAAAAGCATCAACAACGAAATACAGAAGAGAAAATATGCACGGATAGGACTCCGAATAGAATAGAAACATATCTTTATTTCTTCTTAGGGAGGCATAGTTAAGTGGGCAACTGAAAGCCAGTTTTGTCGATATTTTTTCGAAAGGGGCGCTCTTCTAGCAAACACATTTTGTGATCCGAAGGCTTTTTTAAAAACCTATTTCTGGAGGCCAACATCTAACAATTGGGTACTTTTTTCGCGGACAGCAATAACACGATTTTAGGGCAAAAATACAAGGAGGCGCAAAATCCTTTTTTTATTTGATGTGTGTATATTCACGTTTTGCACAAATGAGTCATTGAAACCAAGCTTAGAGAGAGTACGCTAAAAATACGCCTCTAACCCAATATCTACACCAGGCAGTACCTTTGTAGATTACGTGTTGCTTATGAATTACAGTACTTTCAAATGTGGGGGTTCTGCTTATTGACAAAGTCACTGCTTTGCTGAGCAGAATTCGCTCTCTATGAAACTTCTTACCTAAGGTTGATTTTGGATGATAGTAAAATACTAGGAAATAAGAAATAATTTGCGAAATTAATTGCAGTTGTGACAAATAATTGCTTTATTGCAAGAATTATCCCAAAAAATGCATTGCAATCTTACAGCTTTGTTGTTAGGCATTGCAAGAAAAAGTTTTCTTATAAGCATACGATATTTTTCATAATTTTCCAAAAAATATATAAACAGGAAATTTTTGGCAGATGAGTAAATTATCGAAACGCTTTGATTGCTGTATAAATTATTATTTGCCAGATTTTCGGTACTGGTTCGATATTACCACAAAGCCATGGGTCGGATGATTTTATAAGCAATCGGCTCAGTGTTTGTTTCCAACCAGCACTGAAAAGCAAGAAGTTTGCATATTTGTAGGCGCACTGTAACCAGTTTTCATATATTCATTTTCTGATCACTATCCAGCTGGTGATCTTCTGAAGATTTTAATATACTTCAATCGGTTTCTGATTACACTGTTCGGCAGTTGGCGGAGAGTTGGCGATTTTAAGCGTTTTTTCTTCATTTTAAAGAAGGTGGTTGCAGTGAAATATTAAAAAAAAAATTAAATTAATTTGAAAATAATATCTTTACCACAAAGAGGTGCTTCTGGTGGTTTTGGGTTAGCAGAATTTTAATTTGTAATTTATTTTGACTAAAAACGGGCGCTAGAAGTCATTTTCGTTTAAAAAATCATGGAAAAATCCAAAATTTAACGATTTGTTTTGTTCTTGCATTTAGTCTTTGAAAATGTGTCGAAAGCATCTTCATATCAAGGTCTTAAAAGTGTGATAATGTCGAAAGCAGTTATTTAGGAACGAAGCTAGGTCAGGTTGACCTGGCTGGTTAAAAGCCATCACATATACCTATTGGCCCTTAGTGGTACCAGACGGAGCTAGACCTTTACGTTTATTTGTAGTAGACATCTTGTAATAAATGTGTATCTTTTATGAATATAAGTAAACTCTGCAGCTCTAACCCCGAGACACATTCCAATTTCTCATTTTGTAGAGCTCCTAAACATTTCATTCGTGTTCTATCTAATGCTGCACACGAACATAGAAGATGTTTCAAAGTTTCTCTCTCTTCTAGTTTATTGCAAAATCTGCAGTTATTTACGAACAAAAATCTCAAAAAAGAAAGAAAAAATTGATGTACGAAAAAAGCTGTAAAAAAACGTGCAATATTGGAAAAAAATATACAGTGTGCGGTAAAATTATTTCGAGCAGTTTTGGCTATTTAACTATGTATGTTTTATTTTAAATTATCTTTCCATAAAAATACAGTTTATACTATATTGAAACTTCAAGCTTAAAGCTTTCTTCAAGAATTTTAAGGATTCGAAATTTTCATAAATTTTTTAAATTTTCATAAAAATGAAAAAATGTATATGTTTTTTGTTAGTGAGCATAGGTTAGGTTAGGTTGGTATGGTTGCCCAGGGAATGGGCACACTTGGATGAAGAAAGATTCGTCCTTTGTGATGCCATTATGAAGGGGTGAGGCGGGAGAGAAAGACCGATGGGATGCAGGGAGAGGGCGGGAAGAGGTGGCGCTGGGATGGTTAGGAGCGTGCGGATTACGAACGATGACTATGTTTGCGTCGACCGCTTTATGCTGCTGATGAAATTCTTCAGATTTTTAATGTCAGCGCCAGATATATCAGCAGGCGTGGCAAAGAAGTAGGAGCCAAGATGCCTAGATCTTAGCCCCGCCAGAGCAGGGCAGCTAAGGAGGAGGTGCTGAGATGATTCCACCTCATCCTCCATACATCCAGCACAAAAAGGACTCGTGGTGATTCCAAGTCTCACAGCATGCATTGCTCACGCATTGTGCCCTGTGAGGGAACCCACGAGATTAGAGAGCTGATATTTTGTCAGCCTCAGAAGCGCGCCTCCGGTCCACATGTGGCCAGAAGGATTTCGCGGCCTTACACGTTTGTGTACTTGCCCAGCGCTCGCTGAGTTGGTGCGATGCTCATAGTGAGCATACTTTGATAAAAAAATTACGAACATTAAAAAAGCATAAAAAAAATACTCAAAACTGGACAAAAGGATAAAATGTTAAATTTTTTTCGGTGGCTGTATTTAAATTTGACGAGAAGTACAAAAATGACGAGGAAATATAAAATTTACATTTGATGTATTTCATTTATTTCTAGTTGAAATATGCTAAAAAATTAGCCAATTCGTACACATGTGTAAATATATTTCATGGTGGCTCTGATACGATAAGTTAAAAATTAATAATAGAGTTCAAATTTATCGTACACCAAAATGATGAAACAAAAAATCTCGAGATAAAAAATATAAAAAATGAAAATTTTTGAAAGAGCGTCAAAATCGTCTCATTATTTTTATGTTCAACTGCTTTCTGTGTTTGGAGTAGAGCTTTAAAAACTAAGTTTCATCGGATTAGCAACTGCTACGCCAACCACAGCCTTATGAGTGCAAAGGAACAGAACAACACTTTATTTTTGTGCGAACTATAGTTCTTTTATTTATGTTTACACTTTTTGATATTTTTTCCATTCAAAACTATATGTTTTTTATTATTAGGTTCTTGATATTTCGTCTGCTTAAGGTTTCGGGCTTTAAGTCTTCGAAAATATTTTTGCCTTATGTCTCACCAGAAAGGACAGGACTTAAGAGATCGTACAAATACAGAAACCAGGGACTCAAGATGTTTTAATTTTTATTTTTATTCTTTCAACATCTGCTGATTCTGATATATTTCTTAGTCATTCAGTCTTCGATTTATTTAGACAAGATTTTTAAATTTTTGATCTTACCAAACCCACATATGGGCTGGTGAAGCGATAAGAAAGAGCGTGTGCCGTAAGGGGCGCTGATTCGTATCAAAATAGTGGCTATAATAGTATAGACAGACGGCGACGTTAATCGGGATTACCGGCGCAGTTAATTATGATCAAATTTGTAGTCTGACAGATGGCTGTTACGCGGATTAGTAAACAGCTGATTTGCTTATTGGATAATTCGTCAGTAAAAGATGGATCGCAGGCCACGCATACTGGAATTACCTGCTCGTTCCTCTCCATCCAGGTTGAACGTTGTTTCTGCTTGTTATCTGAAATTGGAAAAATGCACTTTGAAACTTAAAAATAACTGGAAAATGCTATAAAACACTTACTCCTGTTGTGCTCATCATATTTTTCCAAAATGAGCTCCAAGTCATATTTGAACTCGATAGTTAATCAACTGATGGTGTTTTGTGAAGGCGAAGAAAAGTTGGCTCTAAGAAATCATGCGCTCATAGTTAAACATAAGCAAGGATGCGTTGCATTTGTATTGACCTGAGATGCACTTAGCAGTAAACTGAAGATCTGCTTTTCTATGTTTCATTCGCTGGCATTTTATAAAAGAAAGAAGATATATTTTCATAATTTTATGCCATTAAAAGATGTGTAGTACTACTCAAAGCTCTTACCAACACTTGTAACAATTTTGTCCCAATATAGTATACAATGAAATGTTCAATTAATTCTTGCCACCTGACGCTCAACTTCCTGCTCAATCGCACATAAAGGAGCTCCAAATGACTTTTACGTGCAACCGAATTTGCGCATAATTAAACTCTTTATTGCTTTTTTGTAGTAAATAATTACAAATAATCTTCGCAGTGTCATATATTACGCCAGCAAATTCTTGCAGGACCAAAAGTGCTATTGCAAAACATTAGTGAGACAAGATTTTACTCCCATTATTTATTAATGTATAACTATGTGTGTGTATGCGTGCATGCATGTAAGTACTTATGTATGTGTGGCCTTATGCTATGTATGCTGTGATTGGTTCATTTATAGATTTCTATTTCATTGCAATGACTTCATTACCAATTGCCCGTATTTTTCTGCTTAATCATTGCTTCGATTTGTTGCTATTGTTATTAATGTATACTTCTTCTTTGCGACTATAATGGAAAATCTGCTGAAACCATAGAAAATCACACATTGTAATAGATACAAAAGGAGACATGTGTGTGGGCTCTGGAAAGGAATCAATTTCACCATTATGCCAGCGAATGAATGCTGCGTGGGTTTAGCGAAACATATGATAACCGTAAAGGCACATACACCGCACGAACAAATTATAAGACCAACTAAATTTCTTAAACTCTTATTACCAGTTTAGGGATAAGAAAATATGTTCTTAATATTTACATTTTTACTGATACATATTTTTTAAATATTCAGAAATAAGCACCCATTTCAAGAAACGTAAATTAATTATTAAGAAAAGAAAAATCTATAGAACGAAAAAAGTATAAAACCAATGTTATTATTGGGTTTACAATATGGAGCTTGGTAATTTGTGTGGGATCCTCTTTTGATCAAAACTTGTTGAAGTCATCGATGCAGCGATTTGAATAAGTTCTTTTATAATATTTTGATACATTTTTGACATTAATGGCACTCCTAAGCCATTTAGCGCTATCAAACTGTCTTTCATACATTTTCAATTGGGTTAAGATCAGGATTGTAGTCAGGTTATTCTAAAATTTGTAATTTTTTCGCTGCCAAAACTTCTTTTGTTGCTTTGGAAGCATGAACGGCCGCATTTTCATGCCGGAAAATCGACTCCTTATCGAAATTATCATCAAAAAAGTAATAAGTAGTTCGTCTAGAAGTTCTATATACTTGACACTATTAATTTTTGTAAATATGAAACGTACATATAGGCGTTTGGCCTTTGACTCTAATAGCTGCCCAAACCATGACATAACCCCCTCCGTAAATACGAGCAATTCTCTCTTCTTTTTTCTTCCGTTCATCGTGCTAGTACATTGGGAACCATCTGTTCCGTCCAAATGAAATTTCTTTTTCCATTGGAAAAAAATACTTTTACCCATTAGTCTTCCCAAAATTGGTCCTTTTTTGCAACTGTCAATCTAGCCTGTTTATGTCGTGTGGTTAGCTTAGGTTTATGTACTCATTTTACATATTCTAGGCTAGAATCCGCTAGAAAAATTGGTCGCACATGGCGGATAGTAACTTCTAAATTAAGTGCTTGTTTAATTTCAGCAGGGCTATTTTGTTTATTTATAGCTAAACGTTTGATTTCCTGCACATTTCTAGCGCTAAGTTTTGGCTTTATACCACTTTTTTGGTACATCTGTATTTTGTTTTTCAAATGGAAGTAATGAAAAATCACAACTTTTTTTCTTTTTATCTCTCGCATTATAAGGCCGCTCTCTTCATGCTAAAACTTTTCCCTGCCCAAATTCGGACAAAGCTTTTCCGCGTGCCATATTTTTTGTTTCTAAACCAAAACAACTACATAAATATGAGAACGAGAGAAACGATCAAAAACACTTGAAAAATAATAATTTTAACGTAATCACTTTAATTAAAAGCAAGTGGTTTTGCCCTTACAATTATTTTGTTTTGTACAGAACCAAAATTTGCACGTTACTAAAATACTAACAATAAATACCTAATAATTTCCGTTACGAGATACCGTTTGCAATATACAATCAACAAAATTATATTGAGAATTTTTTCTATTATAGCTTTAGTAGATATCATCAAAAACATCTCGGTCTTATAATTTTTTCGTGCGGTGTATATACGCAGTAACAACGGAGTAGACGTCAGCAGGTACTTGCTCAGGTATATATGTATTTATACATATTTACACACAAATGTATACACATACGTATAACTACTGAACCCTAGGAAAGGAAAACTACCTAAAAGTCTAATTATATTACTAATTTCCTTGACCGACATCCTTGTGATGGGAAGCGAAACTAATCAGAAAACATTCTGTTTTATGAACTGATATTTGCTGCAAAAACTCATACTAGTTCGAGAGTGCGTCTAATTGTACTAGTAGCAAAAAAACCAAATAGAACGTAAATATTTTTCAAGTTTTATAAATATGAATGTTGCAAGCGTTAGAAATGCATAAAGTGAAGATTATATAGTAAATGCTAATGGAGTCAATCCTCAGCTTTGTGGCCAACATGAAGAATATAGTTGCATAACTAGTAAACCACTGATGAAGACTCTGAATACTGCGGTGATGCTGATGCATAGACTGGCAACCAAATCTTGGAGGGATAATCTCATGATAAAAATACCAGCTGCTAGCTTAAAGATAATGGGTGAAAAAGAATTGCTTCAACTTAACACGTTGGCTGGCAATGTATCACTGGTGATCATTTCAAAAACCTACCCCCAGGTGCCAATGTATCACCAGTGATACACGCTTAGGCCCCTAGATTTTAGGGGCTGGGACCCTAACGGAAGGAGTTTTGGGAAAATTGAAAGTTTATTTTAAAAGAAAAGATATTTTATTTCATAGTAAAATACAAAGTTTTGAAATAATACGAAATTAAAAATGAGAAAATTCAATTCAATTCTGGAAACAGAAAAAACTATATTTTTTGTTTTTAATTTTAATGTAGTTGTTGAAAATGTTTAAGACATAGTTATGGTGACCTCCGACATTGGGCGCAGTATGTTGCCACTAGTTTGGCCTTCTTCCTGGCGACTGACGACGACTTTGTCGTCTTTAATTCTGAATAGCACATGCCGCAACGATGTCTCTTGCGCCTACCATCCTTTGTTGCTTCTGTCGACGTTATTAAAAAGTGTTTTCCCTGCGGAGGTGAGCGCGCTATTGAAGCGCTATCTTTTCCACTCATGAAAAGGATGACGCTTTGACGAAAGTCAGATATTTGCATTTTATAAGTTTTTGACACTGTTTCAGAGGACTGGGCATTATCTGCGAAGTGAATGAATTTGAGCAAGATCTGAAACCGGTTACGAGCCATAACTTGTGGGACGAATGCGTTTTTGAACAGTGTGCTTGGTTTCCAATAGTCGGTTATTGCAGGGTATTTTACCATTCCCATATACATGACTATGGCCAGAAACTCCATGATCTCCTGGCGATCAGTAACTTTCCACATATTCATCCTACTGCTGCTGCGAGTACCGATGCCAGTTACTTGAGAGTTTGCATTCCTATTTGTCTCTTCAACAATAATATCCAATATCTCATCGGTCAAAAACTTTCTGTAATATTGAAATGGCGTACCGGCATCATATTGCAAAACCTGGGGTGGATTGGTAAATTCTTCGAAATTCTTCAAAGTCTCTCCGGTAGCAGGCGAGGCCCATGCTGTCGTAGTTTCCGTCTGTTCTTCATCAGCAGTATTATTAACAGTTGTAGCACTAACATCGAGGTCTTCATCAGTACTGTCATCACTCCTTGTATCACTGCCTGAATCTGGGATGTACTCGTCCTCATCTGGACTAAAATCCTCACCACTAACACTGGAATTTTCTATTGAATTCAACGCGTCACGTATATTATTTCCTCGGAATTCATAACTTCACAACTTCACTTCACCGGTGATCACATTTCAAAAAAAATAAGAATAGTTTAAAAAAAACGGCAAGTGGTCACCGGTGAACACAGCACAAAAACGTGTTTATACGCGTCAGGAGCGTGACTTTTATTCCTGGTAAAAATATCTCGTTAAAATTCAAACGGGAACATAACTTTTTTTGCTTGGCACCTGGGGGTAGATTTTTTTTGTGATCACCGGTGATACGTGGCAGCCAACGTGTTAAGTAGGCCACAGAGGACGAACATGCTCCCTGTTGTTTGTCACAGATAGCGAGCGGCTCATAAGTGATTCTGTGCTGTGTGCAGCGTAAAGAGGGATAGAAAAAACGCGCATCA
This sequence comes from Anastrepha ludens, assembly GCF_028408465.1. Lineage (NCBI taxonomy): Eukaryota > Metazoa > Arthropoda > Insecta > Diptera > Tephritidae > Anastrepha > Anastrepha ludens. The sequence goes on along the minus strand of NC_071500.1, from coordinate 119,970,193 downwards.
TCCGATTGCAATATTTGTTATTTTTGCTTATTTAAAAAAAAGGCAAAAAGAGGAAAAAAGTAAAACGCAGAAAAGTATGGGTAAATAATTGGCTAATAGAAGAAGAAAAAAGTATACGATGTAAAGCTATTAAATCGTCTCCAGAAATTATAAATTTTTTTTTGCGTATGAGCGTGAAGACTTATAACTACGTTCTGCAATTGGTATTGCCAGGAATTGTTGTTCGATATTTTCCAGTCAAAAATATTTTTTGTATTATGAGGCTCTTGAAATTTTAGCACTTTAAAGTGGTTGGCCTTTTTGTCTCAAGTTATCAGTAAGGTATCTATGTATGTTTTAAGTTTTCAAGTATATTTCCGCTTCATCGTATGGTACAAAAAAAAAGATTCAAGCTTAGTTTTTATCTCAAAATTTTATATATCAACATTTTTACCTTCAACATTTGCTGATTCTGATATATTTTTTTAGTCATTTAGTTAAAAAAAAACCATTAACATCAAAACAAAATGAGATAGTTGTTTTTGTTTTTTGATGGTTTTTGGCGAACATGCTCGCCGACGTACAGCTCGCCGTTTGTAGCCTACAGTAACGAACTGATGGTACTGTAGTTCAAAAGAAGTAGGTTTATTTACAGAAATGAGGCAGAAGAGTATTACCTTGGTGAATATAATCACTTGTTTTACTATATTTCAGTTCATATAGGGGTATCAGGATTTCCTGGCCTGCAGCGTCCTTCAAAAACGCCGACACAAAATGGGAGAATATTTAATTTTTTATTTATTTATTTATTTATTTAGTCTAACATAACAACCACAGGTTGTATTTCAGTCTAAGATCCTAATGCTATTACAATGTAAGGCATACAAATTTGATACATTTAAACTCAACTTCTAAAATATATTGAATTAAAATTAAATTACATTATTTATGAAGGGTAAGATTTGAAGAAAAAGCAATACAAGAATTCAGCGAATAAGAGTATAGGCAAATGATTAAATACTACAGATTATCCTTTATATGTGCATAGTATTTAAGTAATGCCATTGTAGAGTGTAATGTATCTTTAGTAGCCCTGAGCTTGGGGGGTAATTTTCTCCGCATAGTACAGACAAAAAACTAACATTCATATATTACAGAACTGAATTTCAAGTGCAAAAGCATTGTAATAGTGAGAATTGAGTAATTTGAAGTCGATTTTTGAGATGCGGATTCTCTTCATAAACTATGATTTTGTGAAGCATTACAAGACACTTGAACTTCAACATATTGTCTTGTGTAATCGAGGTATTCTTGCGAATATCTCAATTCACCTATGACTAGAAGGCATCAAGAAGGTGCCTTGTTGTTAACTGTTGGGCTTAGCCAGGAGTTTGCTTTCACTGAGGCTGGTGGGAGTTGTAACAAGTTCTGCTTAGAGTAGGGCAGTAGCAAAGGTGGTGTTTTAACGTACCTCTTTCTTCTTCCCATAAGTTACACACACCGTTCTGGACCAATCCCATTTTAGCTGTATGATATGGAGTGAGACAACGTCCTTCCTTCCTTGGGAGTGATCAAATAAAGTTGGTTCTTATCGTATTACAAGTTCGTAGAATTATTTTGGGAATCCTGTGAAAGGTCAAAGCTTCCCATATAAACTGTGCTTCCACAGATAGTTCCTCATCTAGTTCCGTTTTCAAAACTGAGAGTGAGGGATATACGAGTATGTTTGAGGTATTCATCCATTCACCCTTTATTCGCTCGTGCCCTGGTACACAGTAAATTGTGACATGTTTATTCTCGCTGAGCTTTTTCATTTTGGATCTACAGTATTGCATGCATTCCGAGCTAGTCACTACAGCCTTTATTACGTTAATATCATAGAAGCTTGATTATCAATGAAGATGTTGGTGGGATTGCCGAGGGGAGTAAACTCCAACGCTAATTCAACTGCTTTATTTACAGCAAGATCTCAAGTTGAAATATGCTACAGTGGTTAGGCAGCCTGAAAGACTTTTGAAGACAGCCGCTCCTACTCCTCTCTGTTCTATTACAATACCAGGCTTCTTGCCATAGTTTACTTGTGGAATAACCTACTCTGACCTTCCGTTTATGTCCTGTATGTTATGTCATCATATGGTAGATTTAAGATAGATCAAAAGCACCGCGGCAGCAATTCAATGGATGGTATGTAGTCGCTAACGCTGTAAATTAGGAAAAGCCAAATCAAAAAAATTGCATTGGAGCCAAGTGAAAAGTTGCGGCCTTGACTTCTTTTCTGATTGAATTGACTTAAGAGTTATGTTCGAGTTGATTTTTTTCTAGAACTTTTTGTTGAATCGAATTTGCAAGGAACAATGTCAAAAAAATGCACATTTACGCAATTTGAAATTAATTAAAAAATAGGGATTAAAAATATTGTTGGAGGTTTTTGTATTTATTATAATCAGGTAGATAATGCTGTGGCATTTATTTTTTGAAATGAAATGCGAGATATGTCCACTACGACTACGAGCTAGATGTCCATTCGATCGGTCCAAGTTTTGACTACTTCTTCCAATAAATCTGGTCGCAGGGCGTAAATTGTGGTTTGAATATTGCAATAAATCGATTGTTGAGCGATCTGTATGGCACGTTTCGCCGACTTGTTGGAACCAAATGTTGTCGATGATTAGCTGATTAATTTTTGGCACCAAAAAAAAAAAAAAATAAAATCAGTCAACATGGCTCGACATTCACCGTATCGACAGTTCCTTCCTAGTTTCGAAAGATATAAGGACCGATGATGGAGCCAGTGCTCTAAAAACCTCAGGAACATATTAATTATTTTTTTTAATATTTCCTCAATTTGGAAGTTGTTCTGGCGTTAAATGATTCATAATGACTTGTTAGGTCTCACTGAACAGAAATGTCAACACAGATCGCCATTCTCAGCTGCCAAACCATAGTTTTCGATATCGATAATTCTCATGCTGATGTTTATATATTATATAATTTTTGCTCGCACTCTTTATTGGTGGCAGATGTTTTTTATGAGTGAGTTTTTATGGCAGAAATTCACTCGGGTGTTTGCCATTGCCTGACGAAGAACGACCGCTTTAGAACAATTTTTTTCCATCGTTTTGCTATTTCATGCACGGAAATTTGAATCTACGCACTCCCGAATGGTAGCCACGCTCCAACCCATTCAGTTATGGCGGCAACCCTAGTGCTTATAATGATATATACCTATGGTACTTCTATTCTATTTTCCAATATTTGTGTCCATTTAAAGTTCATTGCAAGTCTCAGCCTCTCAAACGCTTCCGTTCTATAATCACAATCCTCATTACATTTGTTTCATCAGTCAGTCATCTGGAAACGCCGTTACCAGTATCAATGTCATCGTTGTTCACAAATGCATACATACGTGCCATAATGGTTGTCATTCGTCTCGTAATAGTGCGCCACATACATACACACCAGCGCACGTGACGCGCCCAATTGCAGACAATTACTTTTAATAGCGCCTACACTTTCTATTTAGTCGATTTCAACGCAATGAAGCTGTTGAAGTGGCAGATTGTCGCAATATGGAAGTCTTAAAATAAATAAAATAAACTACAAATAAAGGCGTCGTTTATACAGGAAGCGTTTGTTGGAAGTAGTCTGAGCGTGGAACACGAGCGACAAATTATTAGAAAACTCTCAAGTATGCTTTTAATAGCATTGTTGTTGGAACTATTATTAGGATATTCGCTCTTGCAAAAAATCGCCAGTCAAGCATTAAATTCGCATATTAGAGCAGAAATATGTAAAGAAGCTCATTTTCTAAGTGATTTCATACAGCTTTCACTTACGATTTAACGGCTTTGTAATGAAATATTCTTGCGAATGTGCAGATGTGCAGAGGAAGCTTCGTAAAATGTTGCTAACGGCGACTCAGCGCGAGTGCTTCTTACTTATAGGTCATTGGCTTAATGGAATAGTAGTTTAAGGTCATCTCGGAAAATTCACCAAATTAAGAGGGAATATTCCCCCTTGGATTTCTCGCTTTTTCCCAAGTAACTTAGTATTAAATTTAGAATTAGTGAAATAAGAGTAAAATTAAACGGAATATAAATTCCAGCAATTACTTTATAATGAACAACATCCCTTACAATTACTCCATTTGTGACAAATTTCAAATAGAAACTGTCTTCTAAACATTTGTACGAGTAAAAGAAACATTTAAGGGGAGCGCGACATTTGCTCAAGTCGAGGTCGCCTAATATGACCGCGGGTTTTTTCATAAGTATAATTCAATTCATACTTAGCATTGAAAATCCAAACTTTTCAGCAAATGTCCAAGTTCATGAGTTGTTATTTGATGGAACGAGTTACACTAGTTCGAGAGTGACTTGAATTGTACTAGTTGCGACACCTGAAATTAGAGCTGTATTTGAGACAAATGTTCTCAACCCAATCTTTATAAGCAAAACAGAAAACTGTCTTTCATGAATCAAGCGGCTAGTACCAATGATCAAAAAATTCATTTTCAAAAATGACAAATCCATGAAGGCTGCCTTTTATTTTTGTGCTCAAAATGGAAACATAGTAAAATAATAAAGAAAATATGCCTTTCTTGTTTTTTCGAAATATTCTTCTTGGATGTTAATAAGTTTCTGCTTCCGCTTGAATCAATTTTCAAGGACTTGCGCCACTCAGAAGTGGATATCTCTATGACGAGCTGTTTAAAGGCTTCGGTAGCTTCTTCAGGCGTTGAAAAATGCTGGCTTCGGATGACCAAAAGTACCTCTATCTCGCGATATGTCACACGACGATCTTGCGTTATCGATTGACACACAGCATCGATTGTTTTTGGCTCTACAACCATTTTTGGGCAGCCTTCGCGAAATTATCTTGTAAGAATCGACAGCCACTTTGAAACTCGTTGTACCAGCGTTTCACAGTGGTTAGTGTTATGCTTTAACGTCAAAAGTCTTACTAAACTGATCAATACTCTTCAGTCTCGATAATCCACGGCGAAAATCGTAATAAATCATCGCACGAATATTTTTACGAGTGCATGAAACCCCAAAATGATAGAAAGTTTTTTCTAATAGCGGCCGCCCCTCGGCAGGCAGTGGCAAACCTCCGAGTGTTTGTGGGGCAACATAAAGACGCACATCACAAATAAGAGGAGGAGCTTGACGAAACACCAAAAAGGGTGTACGCGCCAATTATATATTTATAATATATAAATGGATATATTTTATTTGTTTACATTTCCCAAATTTGATATATTTTACTAGTATATTTTTGATTCTTTCATTTTAATAGACTTCACATTGACCACTTTATACGACTGCTGTCAATCAACTGTTTACCGTCCTCTGTCGCCGGTACTGTCCTCGTCCCCTGCGTTGTACTATTACAACGTCTCTTCGTCAAATCAGAGTTTCCGTTCTGAGTCCCTTATTTTCGTATGCAAGTCCCACATCTATTGTATAATTTCTTCTTTTGGGCGAGATGAATTTTTCAACTCACTGAAAAAAGAGCAAATAAAGCTCTTTAATGAAAACTTTATACGTAAGTATACTAAAAAAGCTCAAACTTTTCTGTAAAATTAACGAATTACAGCTTATCACATGCAGTATTGCAAATTCGCAAAATATACAAGGCAGCCCTCATACTGAACATTTGCGGAAATGTTGGGGAAAATGTTATTTTGGTAAAAAAAGATCGAGTGCAGGTACACGAAACGTAGGCGTATGAAGAACTGCGAATGTGCGCGTTTTTCTCAATATTACCACTATATAGTATTTATTTTGAAAAGTAATCCGTTTAACGAAGTTATGAGAGGAATAGACCAAGGACACTGATAGATCTCAATCAAACCAAATTCGTTCAACAATTTCAAAATAATTACTTGAAAACGAAAAAAAAAAAAAAAAATTATTTTAAAAACTTATTTGGTACGAAAATTACTTGTATTCGATTTAACTAATTCGAATAATTTTTTCTTTGAATGAACTGTACTATTTGTAATTGAAGATAATTGAAGAATAACGAAATTAAAATTTATTTGTCATTCGTTAGTCGAATAAATTTTGCCCAACTCTGCTTGCACTAATGTAATTGAGCACTAGTAGGTTTGCCTGGATGTTGTTTTGAAATAAAAAAAAGTAAACATTTGGATCAAAACACGATTCTTAACAATAATATGTGACAAGTGGCATCAGCAACACTTTGCACTACAGCAGCAATATTCTAAACAGAAGACCCAGTTTTTGGTCTGCCAGTTTCTTGAAATTTTTTCATCTACCTTCGAATTGTTGAATCATTCGGACGATTATTTCCATTGATATGGAAATTTTGTGATATTTTGTTTTTAAAGATCGACCATTTTCCTAATAAGTTTCAATAATTTGAACGCGTTGTTTTATCGTGTAATGATAATGATGTCATAAAAAAGGTACAGGCTAGGAATTATTCACTACTGACATCTAGGCGTAACTTGTGAATCAATTCTGTCCTTAATAGAAAAAAGGTTAAGTTAAATATTTTCATTTTGTAGCAGAACACTTTGAATTCTAAACTTATAATTTCATCATCGTAGTCGGTTCCTGCTTCTCCTACTGGAGCATAGGTCCTCAGTTAACAGCTCCATCTGGTTCTGTTTTTTGTAAGGAATTGGATTTCACTCCAAGTTTTTCATGATGTTTCAACTTCCTGCCGAACCGTTCTCCTGTAAGATATTTTTGGACCGCCAACCTTGCGAACACCTTGTGGATTCCAATCCAGTGTATCACGACAGATTTCATTTACGTCCTTCCGAAGCAAACGGTTAGACGCGATAGAAGTGAAACCTTCCGTAAAACAAACTGAGAGAGAATGAGACGAAAGTAGCACTAGGAGCGGGATAATTATAGGTTCATTATAATATTGCTATAAAGTTCATATTTTATTTTCTTCATTTTATTATTATTCATCCTCAATGTTTTCAATTTCAAGAAATGATACGAGTGGCTTATGATAGCTAAAATATGATACAAATGCTTTGGTTTCGATGTTGTCAACATATCTTTGAAATACCGCGTCAATTGTTGTTTTTGATCGTGTTGTCGATTCAAGTGCGATTGTTACACATTTTTAAATTGAATGTTGTATTGAGAAAGTCAATTAAAGGAACCGCTGTGTCCAATGCAAAATTTACGTTAAAATCGCTGAAACTTTATCGTAATCTTTTCTAAGTATCCGCGATACTTCTGGTGTATACTTTATTAAATTTTCGTGAATGATTTCCGTGATGCTATTTATTGATTGATTCGGTGAAATATAGTTTGCCATAATTAAAACTGTTTTTCCATTGCTCAATCTGGTTTCGCATGCACATATTTCTCCCACTCTAGAGAGCTGAACAGACAGTGATTCTAGTTGCTGTGCATTCGGATCTATCTGTGGAGTTACAATACGAGCACCGTCATTTTGATTGTGGTATATTGCAATTGCGGTAAATATTTAAAAATGAAAATATAAAAATACAGACGCAATAAAGCACACGTGGTTGCTATTATGAGCGTCGTAACGCGTATATTACACAGACGTACTAACATACACACAAACATTCGTAGGACGCTTGGTCTAAGCAAGTATTAGGTAGTGTAGTATAGGTATACATAATGTCTTCTCGCTCACCGTGGCTCCGTAATACGCAGGCGCGCACACATACGTACTAGCATACATACAAACATACATACGTATGACGCTTGAACTAAACACCAAAGCAAGTAATAGGCAGTGTAGTATACATACTACAATACTCAATATACTAGCGTGGTTCAGCAGTACGCAGCCACACACATATACGTATATCAACATATAACGCTTCGTACTGTCGCTTTTTTGTTTCATCGAGTCTCAAAATCACTCCCAACGATTCTAAAGATGTTTTCACTTCAAAAAATAATAATGGTGCCCAAATTTCTTTTTGCCAGTGTAATTAAGGCAACAAAAAAAAAAATTGCGGATGTGTAGTAGATCAGTGGTTTTTAAGTATAAAGATATTTTATAACAAACTTTTCTTTCAAAAAATTAAATACTTTAAAGATTAAAATTTTTTTATTTATTTATTCTTTGCCATCACCAGCACTTTTTACGCAGTGTGTTCAGTAGTTTTAGGGCAAATTACCTGCGCGAATGATATTTATTTCCATGACTCTCAAGAAAAAAGGCAAACCTAATGAGTTGATCAGTACCCATCAGAGGTCTGTACCGTACCATTTCCCAGCTTAGAGCGCTAAAAATGCCGAAAACATGGTTTACTTTCTCACAATACAATATAATGATATGAGTAACAAACGAAAGAAGAAAGTCATGGCAATTGAAAAAATGTGGTACACTAAAAAGAATTACCGAAGAAAAAATTACAGAAAATAAGTTTTAAAGTTTACCAATGAACATTTTTGAAGAAAAATCAAATATTGCCGCCAAAATTAAATGAATTGCAATGGCTGCCATTTTTTCTCTCTAATGCAAACATTTTAATTTTGTCTGGCTACAAGTCCGGTGGAAAACAAAACTTTAATACAGTAACTTTCTAAAACTCCATTTAATTTCATGAGGCCATTCTATTTTAAGGTAAACAAAGTATGTAGCTCGCACCACATTTTTTTGTATGGAGAAAATGCGATACAGCTTTAAGGAGAAAAAATATAAAAAATCAACAGGTTTTTCTAGGAGCTTCAAACTCACACTTTATTATACTAAAATTTAATAAGCTATAAAACTGCATATCAAACAACTTTCTGGAAATTATACTAATTATTGTGGAATTGTAATGAAAAGTTGGTGGAGTTTTTTTAATTTGTATGTAAAGTGCGAAATTGGTTTTTATAGGGGTTTTTTGAAGACAGTGGTCATAGAATTTTTTAATGAAAGTTACAAAAATGAATAAAAAAATAAAGCTGGCCCAAGTTATAATGTGCTATCGTTTATCGAGAGCTGTGCCCAGTGTATCAATACCACTCTTTCAATTCTGTTTTCAAGTTCCAGCAAGGTCGGCCAATTTAATCATATTCGTGAATATGAATGCTTACTTCAGTTAATAGGCAATCTAAGATATTTAGAAAAATTTTATTGATTTGTTTTTTCGTCGCAACTAAGGCGTTATTTTCCGCATAAACAGGCCGTGGGTTGTGTTTAATGGTTAAAAGTGGGTAGCGGCAGACTCTAAAATCTAGCGGAAGGCAGACTCTGGTTTGGTTGAATAATATATTTTACTATATGAGCCTGGGACTTGCCTTCCTGATTATAACGAAGCACCGTAGACTCTGCCTTTCCTTTCACCATCAAATAAATACATACGAATATGTGTGAACATAAAAGAGTGCTGAAAGAACGTAAAGACAAAGAACATCCGCTATCATTGCCATCACTTACACGTGTACGTTTAGGTAAACTTGTATATTCATTATTGTATATATTACACTGTGTGACAAAAAAAAAAAAATTAAATATATATTACTTTTATGGAGACCTAGCACAACTTATGGCTATAGAAAAACTAAACAAAATGGTATAGCAGAAATTTCGAATACACCTCCAAAATCTCATTTTATGGCCATAAAACCGTTTTTCAGTAGGTTGATGTGAAGAATCACTCCTAACTTCGCCAATTTCCATCCGATTTCAAATTTGTTTTTTTAGTTCGAAAGAACAAAAAGAAGCCTTGTTGACAGTGTGTTATTTTTCTGAAATGGCAACTAACGAGACTGTAGACGGAAGTATTTGGAATTTTTTTAGTTTTTCTCTATTTTTTCAACTTTAACATAATTTTTACGATATTATCCGATAGAGGATTTTTTTTAGTACACTACTGTTTTAGTAAATTTAATTTTGCGTCGAATGAGCTATATGACTTTGACTTTAATTGAATTAAAATTAATAGAGTTGTGTGAGCTTTAAGATTTTATTTTTGTTTTTTACTAATTTGGTATGTAGGTATAACTTACGCTAAATGGGAATAAGGACGTGTTTTGATGCGTTATTATAGATACGTAATATTTATTGGAGTATATATGTATACATAAGAGTAGACTGTACTGCATAGAACAGAACTGGTTAGAACTTACGAAAATATCTGACATATTATAGCACACTTTTTTTTTCAATAGAAATATGGAGAAGCTCCCAAGTGTACCAAAGTTCACACTGTACATTGATTAACAAAAGAAGTTTGTTATTATAATTTAACCTTATTAAAACGTCAAAGTTTTATTGTTTGTTTCATTGAAATTCAAGAGATATAAATCAAAACGTTGCCAGAAAAGTCGAATTTCTCAATATTCTTCGATGATGTGACATCATCAGCCTTATCATAAACCAGATGATTGTTATTTTTATAAAACGGACGTAAACGGTCATCATTATAAAGCTCGAAAGCACATAAAGTATGCTGATGTTGTAACTGTTAAGAACCCCGTAGTCTTGGACGATATGATTGACTCAACTGCAGGAACTGAATGAAGTTCAACTCATTGCTGATGATGATCAAACTGATAACAGCAAACCTGATGATGAATAGTACTTTCCGTCTGGTTCTAAGTCTTCAGAACGACACATTGTATCAAATTCAGATTTTCAGGGTCTTTCTCGTGATTTACTTCTATCGGGAAGGCAATCTGAAATTTAGTTGATGACGACTTCAGATTAATAATGATGATCGAATTTCTTACAGAGAAGTATTCAAAACTGATGAAGAGAATGACAAATGTACCGTACCATACTAAACTCCAAAGGGCCCTTTTCCAATGCATTTTTAAGTTTGGAACCAGTTCCGTTGTGTACTGCACCGTACCGCACCGTACCATACCGTACAGTGCTGCACACCACAATACTCCAATAAATATTATCTATACTAATATTATAAAGAGGAAAACTTTGTTTGTTTGTTTGTTTGTTTGTTTGTTTGTTTGTAACGAATAGGCTCAAAAACTACTGGACCGATTTTAAAAATTCTTTCACCATTCGAAAACTACATTATCCAGGAGTAACATGGATTACATTTTATTTTGGAAAAAATTAGGGTTCCGTAAGATATTTGGATTTTTCGGACACAAACTGAAAAAAATCTTATATATAAAATAAAGTCAACTTTTTGTGTGTGTTCGCTAACCGGCCGTGTCTGCACCGAATTAAACCAAACTTACACACATTGTTAAGAAGGTATTGAAGATGGTTTCCGTATAGTTTGGATACCTATTGGTGGATAGGGCTCGAGATATAGGTCAAAACGTGGACCCGGGTAACCGTCGGATGTGTATGTACAATATGGGTATCAAATGGAAGCTGTTGGTGAGTGCTTTAGTTCAGAGTATTTTTCATGCCGCTCCGTAACTAGGGTCTCGAGATAGAGACCAAAACGTGGACCCTAGAATGTGTTTGTACAATATGGATATCAAATTGAAGCTGTAGGTGAATGCTTTAATACAGAGTATTTTTCATGCCGCTCCGTGACTGGGGTCTCGAGATATAGGTCAAAACGTGGACCCGGGTAACCTTTGGTTGTGTATGTACAATATGGGTATCAAATGAAAGCTGTTGATAAGTGCTTTAATACGGGGTAATTTTCATACCTATTGATGACTAGGGTCTCGAAATATATGCCAAAACGTGGACCCGCCATGTCTTTGCACCGAATTAAACCAAACTTACACACATTGTTAAGGAGGTATTGAAGATGGTTTCCGTATAGTTTGGATACCTATTGGTAGATAGGGTCTCGAGATATAGGTCAAAACGTTGACCCGGGTAACCTTCGGATGTGTATGTACAATATGGGTATCAAATGGAAGCTGTTGGTGAATGCTTTAGTTCAGAGTATTTTTCATGCCGCTCCGTAACTAGGGTCTCGAGATAGAGACCAAAACGTGGACCCTAGAATGTGTTTGTACAATATGGATATCAAATTGAAGCTGTAGGTGAATGCTTTAATACAGAGTATTTTTCATGCCGCTCCGTGACTGGGGTCTCGAGATATAGGTCAAAACGTGGACCCGGGTAACCTTTGGTTGTGCATGTACAATATGGGTATCAAATGAAAGCTGTTGATAAGTGCTTTAATACGGGGTAATTTTCATACCTATTGATGGCTAGGGTCTCGAAATATATGCCAAAACGTGGACCCGCCGTGTCTTTGCACCGAATTAAACCAAACTTATGCACATTGTTAAGTAAGTATTGAAAATGGCTTTCGTAAAGTTTGGTTGTAATTCGGAGCAGTGGCAACGGGTACAGCGTTCTTTTGAGCCAGCCATAATGTCATTTACCTTTGTAACGCTTGGGGCAGAACTGAACTGTCAAATTGACAGTGTGAGTTACAATGTGTCAATATTTCTTTCTGATTTGGATGCCATAAGGAAAAAACGTAAGTGCAACATGTAAAAATTGTTTGTGAATTTTTTTGGAGTGGATTTTGGAACAGTGAATAATTTCTTACGAAATTTGAGAATTTAATGTGTTCGTGGAAAAAACAATTTTTTTCGTGTTTTTTTTTGAAAAATATAAATGGATAATGGTTAAAAAAGCTCCAATGCTTAATAAAACATATAAATTGAAACGAAAAATTCATGGATGATCAGGAAAAAAGACGATTGTTTATTCATTTGCGTTGATTTGAAATTTAAAAACAATCTTCTTTTTTCCTGATTTTCAATTTATATTTTATATTTACTCAAAAACAAATAGAAAAACAAAAAATATTGTTTATGCCAAAGCGCTTGAATAAAGAATAAAGAAATAAATAATATGAAAACCATATATTTTCTGTTCTAAACCATATCTATTCTATTTTAGTGTGCCCAGCGAAGGGGGCCGGGTTTGCTAGTGTGTTTATAATGACACTTGTTATCATTTTCATGCTTCGAAACGCATACCAAATCTCGTAGTAAAAAAAAAAGAAAAAATCTTAAAACCCACACAACTCTATTAATTTTAATTCAATTGCAGTCAAATATAGCTCATTCGACGTAAAATTAAATTTACTATAACAGTAGTGTACTAAAAAAAATCCTCAATATCGGATAGTATCGTAAAAATTATGTCAAAGTTGAAAAAATAGAGAAAAACTAAAAAAATTCCAAATACTTCCGTCTACAGTCTCGTTAGTTGCCATTTCAGAAAAATAACACACTGTCAACAAGGCTTCTTTTTGTTCTTTCGAACTAAAAAAACAAATTTGAAATCGGATGGAAATTGGCGAAGTTAGGAGTGATTCTTCACATCAACCTACTGAAAAACGGTTTTATGGCCATAAAATGAGATTTTGGGGGTGTATTGGAAATTTCTCCTATACCATTTTGTTTAGTTTTTCTATAGCCATAAGTTGTACTAGGTCTCCATAAAAGTATAAAATCTCTGTCGCACAGTGTTATGTAAGTAACAAATTGCTTATATCACATATCCATGCCTAAAACTAAAATACAAAGCATTGCGTAATTCAGCTTAAATGGCACCCACTTGAAAAAGATACACAAGAGCACATACATACATACAAGTATTGAAATAAGTGAACTGAAAGGAGCTAAAGGGGGTGGCTGTTTTGTATGCCGGATATGCTGACGACAACCGGTTTATGATGTCGCACGTAATTGCTGTTGTCGAAAAAACAAAAAACAAAAAAAAAATCAACTGAAATAGTGGCTGAAGCTTTACAAGAAAGCAGGAGACTGCGTATATAAACGCTCCCACAGGCAGACAGGTCGTTAGGTTTCATTCCTTCATACGTTGAAGATGCCGTGCAGTCATTTAGCGCGAAATTTTTTGTAAAAAGTTGTAAAACATCAGCAAATGGCTTGGAAGTGATAAGAACATATGTATATATTTTTTAATGTAGTAATACAAGCGGGGCTTCAATGGTGCTTGCTGTGTGCGTGTTGCAAGTTTGCCTGGAAGTTCCTTTTTGGCCGTTCTGAATTTTATTTAACTGACGCTGGCAGCTATATATAATTTAATCTTTTTTTACATGCTACATTACATTTTATTTTGAAATTTATTTCTAGTTGACATAAAGCAATTCTTTATGTGTAATTTATTATGGGAAGATTTAATTGGGGTGTAAACCCCATTCTCTGCATTTCTGAAGCTTTATGGGAATGATGCGGGCATACTCTGGGCAATGCAGTAGAAGGCGAACGATTCTATATTTTGTGACAACAGGGCAGCGGAATTTATGTAGTAGTCCAAGCCGTAGCTAAAGAGAGAGTTACATGCTGTAATACGCTCATGTCGAAATGGAACTGTTTCTCTTAGATGGAGCAGTTCGCAACCGCGTCTGTACCCGAGTCGGGCGGCGGAATAACAAATGAAAGTGCATCCTGCTTTTCTTCTAGAAAAACTACGCGCATCTGGTGTAACAGATAACATGCTAGAATTATTTTTAAGCTCCCACATTTGTCCAAAGACGTCATCAAAAATGGTCTATTTCGGTTGTTTTCCTACAGTAGAGCCGCAGCGGCGATTTACCACACTTTTATTTCTCAAATAATGTCAAGAAATGCATTTGAAACAAAATGTTGGCGTTAGTAGGAATTTTTTATTTAATTTATAAAAAATTATGGTTAACAATTTATTTGATTCATACATTAATTCATTTAATATATTAAATTAAATAAAGAAATAAATAAAAATGTTTGTGACAATAACGATGTTGTCTGTCACAGTTCTTATATTAATTAATTGAACTCTGCTATAAGAAAATCTCTATAGTGTCAGGCTGAGTATATGAAAGCAGTTAGTGTTCTCCAATTTTGGCCAGTTAGTACATATATACATATATTACTTCAGCGTCATTTAGCTTCTCTGCATTTAAGTACCTTTGTCTGATTTCCTTCAGCACAGGGCACCTTCCTAAGAAGTGATACATGTCTTCTTCTTCGCTTGAGTTGCATAGTGTGGCCATAGGCCAAACTCCATACCTAAGTCATTGAGTTGTTTGAGCCAAAACACGTTTTTTCGTAATATGCACTGTGTTAGTTAGTGCGGGAGTCTACTGCTGTTGTATTTATAGATAATTTGCCAAATATATTTCATATGTAGTTCTAACGAATATAACTAGCTATCTTCTAAATTAGTTTTTAGCGTTATTGTGCAATTCGGGGTGAATTCAGGTGATTTGAAAATTCTTTTAATAAAATAAC
The DNA here is from genome assembly GCF_028408465.1 of Anastrepha ludens. NCBI lineage: Eukaryota > Metazoa > Arthropoda > Insecta > Diptera > Tephritidae > Anastrepha > Anastrepha ludens. The sequence continues at coordinate 119,955,059 of NC_071500.1, read as the reverse complement.
GCTGAAGTTTATTTACTTCTTCGAACAGCGTATAAACCCAGATTTGAGCGGCGTATGTTTGAATGGCTCTGCACACAGTCTGAAACAGCTTCCATTTAGTTTTGTATGAGATGCATGGCTTAGCTAAGGAATTGTACCATGTACTATTAATGCTAGCTTTTGCTGAATTATTTCTGGCTTGCAGATGTTTAGCAAACGTCATTTTGGATGATAGAGTGACACCAATAATTTATATTCTGCTACCACTTTTATTTCCTCACCTTTGTACCACCATTTTTCTGCCTTGGCTAGTTGACCACATTTTCTAAAGACCATCATCTCAGATTTCATTAAATTTACTTCCATGTTCCACTCAGCGCAATATATGATATTTCTAGTATTTTAATCAATTATCAGTTAAGAGAACAATATCATCAGCATATAGAAGAAGGCGTTCCATCAATCAGTAGACTACCTTTCAAACAGTCATGTATAATATGAAGAGCAAAAGTGATAACGAACAACCTTGTTTCACCCTTGTACCGGTTTCAAAGTAATCTGATACTGTCCTGTCCAAACTGCTGTTCTCGTATTCGAATATATATTTTCAATCAGATTTGTTGTTTTGTTGGATAATCCCATCTGTCGAAATTTGTAAATTAATGGTCTCCTGGGTACCCTGTCGAAAGCCATTTCGAAATCCACAAAGTATGCATTTGTGCAATTGCGGCATTATTTAAATTGTTTACTTAATTTAATTTCCAGCATTCTATTAAAGTTCGAGCATTTTTGATGAAAATTGCTGTCTATTCTTTTAACTTGTCAACACATATGAATGAGATCATATACCTTATATATGAGGGTAACAAGAACCGTGTTCAATTTAATGGCAATATTTCTGATTCTTTTGTTGTTAACGGATATACCCTCCGACCTTCATAGAAAGCTAATCTTGCCAAGTGAAAGGTAGTCGTTTTTAGGAGTCTCAAACAACTATAACTGGAAATATGGGAATACCCCACTAGAAATAATTAATGAATACAAATACTTAGGAATTACACTTAACTATAATCTCACTTTTTCCAAACATCTAGAAAAGAATCTAAGAGATGCCAAACTGCCATAAACGCCACATGGTTAAAATATGTTAATAATCCAAGGATAAATATAATGACTACCTCAAAGAAACTAAAATTAGGCATTCTCGAGGTCTATTATATTTTCTGGAGCGCAAGATTGGGGGTTAAAGGTTTGACCAAGTAAAGAAGCTTTTACTTTTTTTTATTAAGAAAGTAATCCGTTTGCTGTCCAACACCGCAAACTACATGATACACCTCGTAACCGGATTAATGCCGCAATCTTTATACACCCTTCATCAACACACTCACTAAAAGAAAAAAAAACACAAAAAAAAGATCCAAACTTTTATAAACCGCTGTTTAAGAACTATATTGCGCATATGGTGACCAGATCACTGGATGTCTAATGACGAGCTCCTCGCGCGAGGTAAACAAAGTCCGGTTGAGATTGAAATAGGCAAGCGAAAGTAGAAATGGATGGGCCATACAATCCGTAAACCTGCGACTGATATCAGCAGAATATCCCTAGACTGGAATCCACGAAGCCAGCCAGGACGGCAAAAGGAACATGGAGTCGAAGCCTTTCTGACGATTTTACGACATTTGACGACTCGCCTTCTTGGCCTCAGATAAACTAAAAATTTGCAAATCGACCACTATAGAATTTATTTGTATCGGCCCCCAGCCGGCGCGATAGCAAATAATAATAATAATACTCAAAGAGCTTCTGTTTCAAACTCACACGAACTTTATCCGCAACTTATTTCCTTAAATTTGCCTTATTTTAATGATAACTCCTCTGCTTATGCCGTAAATCTAATTTGTCTAGCAAGAGGTGGCTTTTTCAACTATAACACCAGAACCTTTAAAAATTCATTCTCCGTACCTGCCCAGGTTGCTCGATTTACGAAAAAAATCGTGCACTTTATTTTTGTGAAAAAGTTTAGATTTAGCGAAAGTGATAGTCCTCTTAGGGGAGCACAATTATTATGCGTTTTTCAAATATATATCTGAATTTTCTTAAATTGGCTACCACAATTTTGCTATTTGTATGGTACCCAATTTTATAAACTACTAGCATTACCCAGTGGGCTTCGCACCACCATACATAAAATGTTTTTTTATATCGTAAGAAATTTTTCATATTAAGTTTTCTTTATAGAACTCGTAAAATGTTTAAACAGTTGAATTAGTTGATTTTTTTCATTCAACATACTTTCTAAAGATGTCACAATAGCCTTTTCTGTACTTTTTTAAAATTTGATTGTGGTGGGCACCTACATATATACGGGTAAGGTGAAAGAGCCGATAAAAACTTGTAATTAAACTTTGATTCTTTAATTTCCATTTTAATTTTTTACGCTAAATAAATTATGCTAAAATAAATAAAGTTAAAAATGCTTTTCCAGTTCCTCCTGGAGCATTCAATTTTTTATTATATTTGCGTCCAAAATGACTTGCAATTCGATAAAAAATTGATGCGAAAGTTGATTGCATCGCAAAATAAAATTGTTTTCTTGAGGGCGAATCATTAATCGATACGAATAAAAATTCATCGCACTGACGGTTTTCGTTGATTTTTGACCTGCGATGCAAAAATTAATTAGCGTATGAAAATTATTTAAAAATCATATTTAAACAAAAACAAAATGTGTATGTACCAGTTGTTGGATTTATCATTTGTTTGTTGATATGATAGCCATCGTCCCCTCTCCAAAACAAAATGGGGTATTGCAATGCATCATAACAGCGAAGGAGTTCTGAAATACGCTGTAATTGCTCATTTCTACGATACAAAACAATATCTCGTGTCCGAAACTGCTCACCAACCACAACAATGGCTACTTCATCAATCGTTGGTACATTGAATCGTCTGGCGTGCTCCCAATTTGTGTTTTATCGGCTTTTATTATGATTTTGTGGCCATCGGTGGGTATCAGATCGAGTGCCACTTTGAACAATTTCACCAATTCATTGTGTTGATGGAACATTGTTTGCAATTCATTCACGATTGATCTTCTCGTATTCGTCGAAATTGCACAGCGCTGATCTAATTCACGATTCTCATCACCAATAAAATATATTTGCAAAAATTGATGGTCACCATCTGAGAATGGTAGCAAAGACCCAGCTCTATGGTATATTTGACCTTGAATCCGTAAAGTTCGAGAAATATATGTAGATAACGGATCTGAATTTTTAAAAACATTTTAACTGGTTGTAGTACATAAGAATGCAATCTCTTAACCTGAAGGCGAGTTCCCAATTGGTCTATATCTGGAGTCCTTAGTTACCCAGCGAAAAGAAAAGTCCTCTTTCATTAGCATTTATCAACAACTTACAATGGATACTTATGTGGTTCAAACACATCCTAGGGTTATCCAGGTCCACGTTTTGGTCTATATCTCGAGACCCTAGTTACGGAGGGGCATTAAAAATACTCTATGCTATAGCAATCATCAACAGCTCCCATTTGCTACCCATATTGTACGAACACATCCTTAAGTTATCGGGGTCCACATTTTGGCCTATATCTCGAGACCCTAGTTACGGAGCGGCATCAAAAATACTCTATACTATAGAATCATCAGCAGCTTCCATTTGCTACCCATATTGTACAAACACATCCTAGGGTTACCCGGGTTCACGTTTTGGCCTATTTCTCGAGACCCTGGTATCCGATTCTTAAAATTTCAAAACACAAACCATCTACTGAATAGACCAAACAAAGCCTAAAAATTTGGTTTGGATAGGTGAGCCCGTTCTTGAGTTATAAGATTACCAAGGAAATGTAACTTCTTTTTATATATATAGATTGCAATATTTGTTTTTATTTATTTTTTATCTTTGTTCTAGCTACGGCGGCCTCCGTAGTCAAATGGGTTGGTGCGTGATTACCATTCGGAATTCACAGAGAGAACGTTGGTTCGAATCTCGGTGAAACACCAAAATTATGAAAAATATTTTTCTAATAGCGGTCGCCCCTTGGCAGGCAATAGCAAACATCCGAGTGTATTTCTGCTATGAAAAAGCTCCTCATAAAAATATCTGCCGTTCGGAGTCGGCTTGAAACTGTAGGTCCTTCCAGTTGTGGAACAACATCAAGACGCACACCACAAATAGGTGGAGGAGCTCGTCCAAACACCCACAAAGGGTGCATGCGCCAATTATATATATATATATATTCTGAAATATTATATTATATTCACTTATAAATATTATAAAATAAATACAATACGTACTATGTACCACTCTTTTTAATTTTTTAAGAGCAAAAGGAGTCAAACCATTCAGCTTTTTTACTTCAGTTCCACCATCTGTTCAAGATTAAGTAGATATTTTACAATTACCTGAATGCCTAAATATTATACCAATAACTCCTCTGCATCGTTGGTATTAAATGGCTTTGAATAAAGTAAAAATACCAAATAAATCTTTTAGGTATTCAAAAGCTCATTTTCTACCCATAGGGAATTTTCGTACGTTGCAAAGACTGCTGAAGTGCACAAGCTTGACGAAAAGAAAAGAAATTTTATGAGTGTTTACAGAAATATGCTTCAACGAAATACAGATACAAGTATAAAGATACAGTAAATGCGATGCCTGTTCTGGAAATAAAAAAGTAATTTAACTCTGAAAATAATATACACGATTTTCCTTCATCGTTATCACATCTATACTTTTCTAAGTGTGTCTTGATTTCTGTAAAATTTATATTTTTATTTCGTCTCGTTTTCTCATAAGGGCACCAGCTTTTTGCTTTAATATTTCATTTTCAAAATGGCATCAAGCAAATCAGAACGCTGTATTCGCACAAAATTCAGTTGTCAAAATATGACATGACAGCTGGTATTACGCCGCTGATGGCAAGAAATTCGGCAAGGCAGATATGTTTTAACAGTGAATTTCGCTGTCTCCACCTTAAATTTTTGTTTTAACAGAACTTGTGGTCACATATTCTATTCTTTAAAAGTCAAAGGAGAAATAGAAAACACTTAATCCCCACTTTTACAATTTTTATTAATGATGTATTTTTCCTGGTATTGTTATTCCAATTAGAAAAATATAACTCATTATTCCATTATGTGCGCGTATCCATAGAAATAATAAAATTCTGATTAAATAAAATTATTACTAAATATTTTAAATATACTTTTTAAGTGCTTGCTTTGACCTCCATATAATTCCCTTTCTTTCTCCGCTGTTCCTTTTGTGGTAATGAAATTTTAGTATTGATATTTTTACACATTCACTCATACAGTACATATGTACTTATATACGCTAAATATGTTTCTTATTATTGCTTGTGTCCCTTTTTATTTTCCATACGAATAATTTCATTTATTTGCTTTGAATAGACAGCATTTTTTTCAATTTCACAAACAAAACGTGACACTCATTGTTAAATGTACATAGGCAGCTAAACTTTTGTCGCTGCTTTTCGGTTATTTGGAGAGTGTGGAGATGTTGTGACTATATCACGCTTACGCGTAAAAGATGCCAGCGTGACAGTGAACATCTTCAAGGTGCTATCTACGTAAACAAACAGCCGAATATTCAATAAGCAACTAACGAGACAGACAGCGAAGATGTTGGTGAAAAGTAGGTCCTCAGGGCAATGCTGGTGGCAGCACTCTTGAGATGATGTGGGAAGAATGTTGTGTTAGGCAGTATAACTTACAATACATGATAATGTAAGAACATGTGTATGTGTGGGGAAGTACAGTAACAAATAAAAAAAAGGAACTTGGTGCACTGATGGTCACTTTAGATTCTTATAGGAGTTTTGTCGTGTGGCGGCTGCAGAATAGCCTAATGGATTGGTGCGTGACTACCATTCGGAAGTGCACGGATTCGAAGCCGCAATAATTCGTGTACGCAATACCAACTGTTAGAAAAAGATTTTACCAAAAACGCAACCGGTTTTAGTTCCGAAACATAAAAATAAGTAAAACAAAAATGCCAGGCAAATCGTTAATTCATACTTTTTGAAGGCCAAGCACCAGAATAATCTTCAAATTAACTCTATATTTGGAAAATTCCATTTATGGAATTCAAACTTGGACCAAATTGTTTTTCTTTTAATTCTATGGAAAAAAGTTCTTGAATTCATTTAGTCCCAAATCTTTCAACCACTCATCGTCATATTATTTTGAATTATTCAATGAGTTTATATTATTTCACATATTTATACACAAGGTGACGTTCAAAATAAACAATACTGGCGTCATAAAAATCTTTTTGATGGCGCCATCTTTTTAATGAGCTAGTGCGTTGGACAATCGGTTCAGTGGAAGCGAAGTTATTGCGTCTAAAGAGTCAGTATGTTTGTGTCATCAGTACAAAAATGCGTTTCGAACAAAGAGCTAATATCAAATTTTGTTTTAAAATCGGGAAAACGTTTACTGAAATATTTGAATTGATGAAAAAATGTATGGCAATTATTGCCTACCTTGTGCCAGAGTTCATGAGTGGTTTACTATACATGTTTCAGAGATGGTTGTGTGGACATAAATGATAATGAACATACGGGCCACCGAAAATCTGTAACCCCCTAAAACTCCATCGAAATTGTTCGTAAATTTATGAAAAATGAACCGAAATCATCGCTGAAGTTCATGGAATTTGAGTTGAATATCTTCAAAATATCGATTTATCGCATTTTAACTGATCATTTGGGTTCATTCCGCATAAGTTATTGTAACTCAGAATTCAACATTCGAAAGCCCTCATTAAACAGGCGAGACAAGACGAGAACTTCCTTTACAACATTGTAACTGGTGATGAAATGTGGCGTTTCTAACATGAACCTGGAACTAAGCATCAAAGTGCCGAATGAAAAGCCTCTGACGAGCCACCACCCAAAAATTCGCGTTTGGAGAAGTCAAAAATTAAGTCGATGCTCATTTGGTTTTACGATTCCAAGAGAACTGCCCACAAGGAGCTCCTGCCAATGGACAATTTTCAATCTTGGTGTTTTGAAGCGATTCCAGGCGAAGCGATTCCATGGCTCCCTGAACTTCTACCTATTTGATTAATGACCTGAAACACTCTTTCGAAAAGCTTTTAGATCGCGGCCAGAGGGGGCTATTTTGAATAAATAAACTCGAAGTTATCAGAACAAAGCTCAGTCTTATTTATTTTGGACTTTATATAAAGATATATATATATATATGGCGCGTCCACCCTTTTTGGGTGTTTGGTCGAGCGCCTCCTCCTATTTGTGGTGTGCGCCTTGATATTGTTACACAAATGGAAGGACCTACAGTTTCAAGCCGACTCCGAACGGCAGATATTTTTATAAGGGTCTTTTTCATGGCAGAAATACACTCGGAGGTTTGACATTGCCTGCCGAGGGGCGACCGCTATTAGAAAAATATTTTTCTTAATTTTGGTGTTTCACCGAGATTCGAACCGACGTTCTCTCTGTGAATTCCGAACGGTAGTCATGCACCAACCCATTCGACCACGGTGGTCGCCGTATTATATTATATTATATGTAGTATATTATTTCAGAAAGATGCCACTTTTATTGCCTGCTACTGTAGCGTATTAGGGGTATGACTTTTCAAACTTTTTTTCTTAGTATTTCCAAAAAGATATTATTGAAAATAATTTAAGTATCGGGATGCCAATATTAGCGGGAAATTTTGACCACGGGATTTCGGAATATTTTTGAAGCAATTCCATACATTGGGACATAACTTTTTAATATGAGTAAAAATTCATTAAACGTAAGCATTTGAAATTAAAGATGAATTGATTTTAAAAATCACTTGTTTATTAACTAAGACAAATCTTGAAGGAATAAGTTTTTAAATTGAATTTAAAAAACCATGTGATTCAGGTGGGGATATATGGCAAATATCAAGCAACTGCAAGGTACTTTTCAAAGAAATAATAAACTTATTTGTGCGCTGAATAAAACGCTGGTGCGAAACTATGTCTATCTCGTCAGGGTTTTTGAGAAAATTGGGGGTAAAAGTCCTTAAAAATGTGTTTTTTTTTAATTTGTACAATTTTTATTTTCTTAAATGTTAATTATATTTAAACATTTTCGTGACATCAGAATAGCGGGATCTTGAAATTGGATTCTTTAATAGGACGACGCTATTTTTACTCAAATCTTCGGTTGTTTGGGGTATGCTTTTGTAGGCATTGATAGAAGCGTAAATTTCTAAACAATCTTCCGGTTCAAAATAAAACATAATTGCGTGTTTATGCATATTTATTTTTTAATTTGTATTATTTATAAGATTGCATTATTAATTTGAATAAATCTCACAATTCATATGGTAAAATATGGTGGCCACAATTAGAAACAAAGTTAAACCTCGCCGAAAAAGCAGATACATTTTTTTAGCTAAAGAGTTTTAAAGTAAAAACGATGCCTTAAGAAATTTCATTCATTCATATTTTTCATCAGCTTATGCTCTTGCCGTCATGCCTCTATGCCGACGTGTGAACTCTTGACACCGTTGAAAGAACTGCAGTGAGGAAAATTCGCCCATGCAAATGCAAATGGCTGAAGTCATTGGGACACGGATGAGAAACGTCGATTGACGCGCAATGCATAAAAATCGCAGCAAGTTAAAATAAAATGACTTAAGGGGTTATACGCAGTTATGACTTTCAAAAAAATCGATTTTTTATTGCATTTTTGTAATGTACATATATTCAAAAGTATACGCACGAAATTTGAAGTAGATCTAAGCAATACTTTCGGAGTTATACCTAAATATGTAGAGATGCCTCGGCACGTTTTAAGGTAGGTATTGAAACTTTAAACGTGTTTTTTTTTTTCAAAACGGCATTTTTCAAGTCGGTGTACACGATATCTCGAAAACGGCTTGTTTGATCGGTCAACCGTTTTAACTCAATCTTTAAAGATACATTTTCTAGTAATTAATCGTTCCTTTTGTAAATCTGATACTTATTTTCCATTTTATAATCAATTTACGGCCAAATTTTAACGTAAAAATCGAAATCATTTCTTTTAAAAGCTGCTATTTTGTGAAAATTCACTATTTTGATTAGCCGAACGATTAATTACTAGATAATCTAATATATTAACAAAATTTGTTTGGTTTTTTGATTTCGGATAATCCAATCCTGAGTTACGATGTACTCCGTAAATCGTCTTTTTTTAAAGGAGGTTCCAGAAATCGCCTGCAGCGCGCTCTATAATCAACATTTTCATAAATAAAAAATTTTGTTACGTTCTTGAAGGATGCTTTTATAACCGGCAAAAAATTTCAAATTAAAATATTTTGAAGTTTCTTCAGGATAAATCCTTGACAACCCGTCTTTTATTTGCTTCATAACTGCGTATAACCCCTTAATTAAGTCTTTAATGTTAAAATATATTTTGATGTAATCTTTTATAGTTAAATAATTCATTCAAATTTAAGATGAAGCAGGGAACAAATTTTGAAAATTGAATTTTTTTTTTCAAAAATGTATGAGCAAAATGCTAGACATATCTAGTTTGTGGATGCTAAACTCGTGAAATTGTTAGTTGAGACGGTTAACGAGAGTTGGTAGGAGTTGTTACAACAAGAGGGTGAAAGCTTTGGGAACAAGATAACTCGGCAAAATCCAAATGAGTCAAGTTTTATTCACCAATACATAATAGTCCATAAGGCCATAGAAGGAAAAAACCTATAACCGTTCATCTTCAAAATAACGGTTGGTATATTGACATGCATACATTCGACTGGAGTAAAGCGGAAGTTCAGTTAAGCCGTTAACAACATTTTCTCCTTCTTTTAATAATGACGAGAATTTGAGAGATTTACAGGCTGATACGCCGACTATTTTGCTATATTGATAAGTTGAGGGTACTGCTGTAATATACAAACTGATAAAACAAAGGCTAACTTCAACGAAAGAGGATTCAAAGTAAATTCTAAAATAATTTATTGTGGGAAATTATTATATTTTATATCGTTCATAAATTTGCAGAGTCTCAAAATCTTTCCCTATAGATTCACAGGCATTGAAATGTCTAAGGGTTAATTTCGGTACTGTATATTCAAAAAATTGTATTGCTAAAATTTCAGTACATGTAAACTACAGAACATATCGCACCCTAAATACAAAAGGGTCACAACTCAAAATGTACGTTCTGCTCAAATATGAACGAGACGTTATCAATAAAACGGTCCGCGGATGACATATGGCAAAAATAAATTTTTTGTTTTTTGGTAGGACTGTTATAAGCTTACATGGCAAATTTCAGCGTGATATGTCACATAGTTTGTTTTCTGTGCTACTGTAAACAAATCAAGCTCGAGTGTGGAAAATTTTGAGTTGTGACCCTTTTGTATTTAGGGTGCGATATTTTCGGTTTTAGCTTTTTTCTGACTTTTCGGTTGAATTTTGTGCCTTGGCGCATTATAAGACTTATAGTAGAATTATCTGAAATATATTTTTGTAGCACATTTTAGCCCGTTATATTCCTCTGTTACGCATGTTTTTGGCGTTTCCCGCAAAAAAGACAAAAAATCGATCTATTGAGAAGTTAGAGGATTAAAATGCTACGCAAAAAAAAATTCCCTTTGCTTTCATATTTCTAAGATGTAAGAATCACACATTTTTTCATGCCGATTTACCAAAAGAATATACAAACGGTGAAAAGATTTTCATTTCCGGAACCTTCTTATTTTGGAAAAAGTTTGATTTTGTCGTACAGTGTAATTCGTTCAAGACTCTACTAACACATGATCAGATTGGAGATACTTTCTTTAATACGATTTTTTTAACAGATCTCTCGTGACTACAGTCAAACTAAATATATAATTTTTTTCAGTATTCATTGACATTGCAGCATGGAAAGACTTATGCCTTAACAACGTTTATAAATCATACAATTGGACTATGAAAATCAACGCTCTGTGAAAAGTTTAATTGCGCGCTCAGATCAACTTACGGTGTACATAACTTTCATACGTTTTTGGCTTAATGGCTACGCTAATAAGCAAAACTGGCATCTTTGGGCTGATGAGTTACCCCGAACCCATGCAAGAGTACCATTAAATACATTGAAAACAACCGTTTGGTGCGGCTTATGCGCTGGAGGAATCATCGGCCCATATTTCTTCAAAGACGAGGCTGGCGCTAATATAACAGTGAATGCGAACATCGACTTTTTGATGTCGGAAAGTGAAGCCCGTGATCTACACAACATTTGGTTCCAACAAGACGGCGCTATATTCCGTACAGCCTGTGAACCAATGAATTTACTGCGTCGTCGTTTCGGTGAGCAATTTATCTCTCCTCTCGGACCAGTCGATGGGCCACTAAGATCGTGTGGTATTTTACCTTTGGTCTTTTATTTGAGAGGGTACGTCTAAGGTAAGCCTAAACGCTTTGTGGATAAATCAGCTTCGACTGAGGCATTGCCAACATTACTTAAGTTATTTCCAAGATATCGACCGAAATCCTCCAGCAAGTCATTCAAAATTGGTGTTGGCCGATTTACGGCGCAGTTGCGGCCAACATTGGAGAGGGTCATGAAGGGTTCTGCAGAAAAATAATAAAGATTGCGCAATCAATTTGATTTGTCGTTATTTTATTTCAATTTAAAATTTGATACCGCGAAATTGATCGCCCTTTACATGTATTTATCAGAACATAAGCGGCATACGATTTTTCATGGCAGAAATACACTCAGAAATTTACTATGTGTGCCCGTTGTCAGAATTAATCTTTTCTACCATTTCGTTGGGTTTGATGCACACAATGAGTTTTGAACCCGAACCCTGAACCACAAACGCCTTCAGGTACGATTCGTAAATCAAATATATTTTTATAAATATTTGCATTTTGTATTCACAAATAAAAAAATTAAAAAAGGAAAATTAATAATGCAAGTCATACCCCTTTTAGATGTATAAATGTGAGCATATAATTGAAGCTCTTATTCCACAGGACTACGTGAGCTGCTGTCGGCAAATTTGAGCAGAAGTTCAGGTGTAGTTCCAAGTAGGTGAGTAAATAAATGCGCGCACAACAGATACCTATTTATGACATACATACGTACGTAAGTAAATATGTATAAAAGTACTTAAAAGATCTCTACTAACACCAAAGTGCCGAGATTGCAATAAATGTGAGAATAGATTTTTTCAATTTACTTGGCATTGCTTTGCTGCCATTGAAATTGATGCTTCAAGATTAAAGAGAGTTTAGCAAAGGCGAAAATTTGCTGGCTTTGTCATTAACTCTGTAAAAGGCTTTTATATTTTCTCTGTGTTGCAAAAACTTTTTTTCCATAAACTAATTATGCTTATGCTCATCTTTTAGTATTGTTTCACATAATTGTTTTTCTAGTCACTTGAGTAAGACTGAACAAAATATACGTTAAAACTGATCTACTCACTCTCCGCTATTCGTAGTATCATCCTAATAACCAACTTCCTATCGTCAACAACATAATGCGCCGGCACTAGCGAATTTCCGCTTTCTGCAGCTCGGGTGTGTATTGATGGCGTATTTGCAACACACTTAACACAAATCTTCTACCGTGATTGGTTTAATAGCAGGTTGGATACAACCGCACTGGGATACAACAACAAACAATTGAAATGCGGTCAGAGCGATACAAATTAAGATTAACGTGGCGGTTTAAAGGTAAGTAATTCGATTAAAATGCGTTCTAGAAAGTGGCAAGAAATCAAATGACCTCTATTGTACATATTTAGTAAACTTAAAACCTGTGCGAAAGGTGACGGAAAGTGAGGATGGGGAAATAGGAAAACTGAATAGGCTCTATATATGTTTATCTTTCAGTTTTAATTGTTTTTGTGGGTGAGGTAGGGTTCAAATGCCTTCGCCCTTACAGCGCCCGTCATCTATTGCATTGAGTGGTGTGACCACTATAAGTGCTCGTCCTTCTCTTCTGGGAAGCTTCCTTTCCCGGAACTACTTTCTGCTTTACTTCGGGAGGGCCCATAATGGCGTCCATGAAGTGGACCAGTTCTATTCTATGCTATAGGCTCGCCTTCTAAAGTCTCTATCTGTGCTGCGTTTGGATCTATTGCCTGCATTTGGTTCCTGCATCCAGGGTCCTCTCCTTTTGACATATGGAGGTTTTATATCATCGATAGTTTCCAAAGCTCCGCTGGATCAAAATTGTCAGTATCGACTTGTTCCCGTCTGATACCGTCGTGAGCCTGACCTCAGGCGTTCGTCAGTAAAACAGTTAATGAAAGAGTGGGCTATATTGAAAATTCTTGGAATGAAAAATAAATTTAAAATCCCTCATATGTCGCAAATTTGTATGGTTCATGTAGTATTTGGAATCAAATTTAAATTACAATTAAACTTGGAACATAAATTCAATCAGATCACTTCCATGGATGGATTTACAGTGATATATTCTTTCAATAAAATTTTTCAATACATTATTGCGAGTTTTAGCACTTATCCTACCAAACACCACTTCAATTTCCTGTTTCCATACTTACGAAGGTGCCCAACTACTTCTGCATTCGCTTTACCGATCAAAAGTGGATACCTCCAAAACGAACTGTTTAAAGTCTTCAATAGCTTCTTCAGGCGTAGAAAAACGTTGGTATCCCATTTTGTTTTTGATGTTCGGAAACAAAAAGTATTCATTAAGAATCAAATCAGGGCTATAAGGTGGATGACCCATTATTTCGAGCGTTTGAATGCAGAAAAACTGTCTTGTGTGCGCCGATATGAGAGAGTTCACATTGTCTTCGTAATAATTCGTCTTCAGCGGTTGATTTTCCTTAATTCTTCGCGAGATTTTGAGAAGAAATGATTATGTATTATACAACTCAGAATTGACTTTTTTAAGTTTCTCTAGTGACACAGTGGAGACATGACCAGATTTTCCGAATAAGCAGGCGACTATTATCTTTGAGGTAATTTTTTCGCGATCGAATTTAGTTGGATTAAGATCGTCTTGGTAAATCTACACCGTAGATTGCTGTTTTGTTTCCCACTCATATGCATAGATCCAAGATTCGTTACCTATTATGATGTCATAGACGTGCTTTTAACCACCGCGGCGGAATTTGTTCAACATTCAACATTTACACCAATCGACACGAAACAGTATTTAGGCAATTGTAAAATTATGAGGTATCCAATAAGAGAAAATCTTCTTGACGACCAAACGTTGGTCCCACTAATGCCTAAGGACTCGTCTATGTCGCGATATGTCATATAAACGCCCAGCATCGATTATTTCTGGAACAACAAATGGGTTTGGATGGACTTAACGAAATTCATCTTGTAAGAACGCGTTTAAAGCCGCGTTACAGTGGCTAAGTCAAAAGTCGGAGTATGTTGATCAATGCATTCCTGCCTCGATAATCCACGTCGAAAATCGTAACGAATCATCGCATGAAAGGTTTCACGATTTAATTCCACCCTTTGGCGTGGTGAATTTTTTTTTAACTCACTGAAAGAAGAACAAATAAAGCTTTTGAGTGGAAACGTTACATGTAAGTTTATGCTAAAAAATACCAAATTATTCGATACAAATCTAGAAGTATAGCTCATCAGACGTAGTGTTGAAAGGGCGCTTTTCTAACATTTACCCTCAGCGGCGTCGTACAAAAAACAATCTAATGGAGTCTATAGACCACTTTTTCCCAACAACACAGTTTAGACTGATTATTCGATTTTTGCTGATAATGTACTATTGACACCAAAAAATAAAGCCCGTACAGAAAGGAGATCTTAGGGCCTGTATGAATTGGAGGAGCATCTGGGTGCTGCCTGTTATTGCTGAAATAATAGCTCCCATAATTCTAAAGCGAAGGAAAATTCATCCATTTTTCGCAATAAGTTCTCTTGCGCTGATCAAATAAACATCCTTCGCATTATCATCGGGAAAAGTTGTATAAAAGTTAAATCTGTATTTGACTTTTATCGACTTTGAAACAAGAAACCATCCAGTTTGCTCTTCGGGGAAGAGGAATCCCAGATAAGCTAATTCCTCTGATAAAGAAGAACTACAGAGACGCGCGCTGCTACGTCCTGCACAAAGAATTTGTTGCTGAGCCTTTCCACTTACTGAGCGGGGTATGTCAAGGATGTACATATATTGTCTCTAATACTGATTCTTCTTGTCATCGAGGACATCATAAATAATCAATTTCTCAGGTACCTGCCAGACTCTGATTGCATTTGCTTACCAGCTTATAAACTTTGCAACCTTAAACTGTTTACTCAAGTCATGCAGGATAATCTTTAAGGTATCTACGCTAGAAAAACGAAAGCACTGCCACTCAGTGCATTGCACAAGGGTGTGAAAGTGTACAGAAATTTTGCTAACTTGGCTGCATGATCACGCCCGAAGGCAGCTCTGAGGTTGATGTTGAGTGTAGGTCTAGCAAAGGTATTTCATCATTTGGCATTCAATCTAGTATCTTTGTGGTAAATTACCAAATTGCGACAATCGCTAGAAGCCTTTAAACGCTTGTCAACCGCTGCTTGCAGCATATTTTCTGAATGGGGTCAACCATACAATATCCCACTTGGACCTGCCAAAAAAGCTAACCAGTTTGTCGTGGCGACTGTAACTTGCAAAAGGATGTGGCAGTGGATAGGACATAGCTTACGACGGCAATGATGCTAGGTAGGCCCTGCGTTGGAACCCGCTCCAACAAGCTGGTCGAGGAGTGGGTACGCCACATACCACCTTGTGTCGCTGACATGCTGAAGCTGAAATTAACTCTGTTGGCCTTACCTTAAAACCGTGTCCGTTGGCGAAGAGGCGTAGTTGACGCCAAATGCTCCAATGGGAGGTAAAGGAAACATATCAACAAATATAATGAATCAACTTATCTATTTATATATCAACACGTCTAGAGCATTGCTAATACTACTAACTGTAAAAACTAGTACTAACGGGGATTCTTCATTCAGAGTTTTAAACTAATTATTAATACAATTTCTAATACAAAATCCGGCGTGTGCATTGCAGCTTTTTTTCGCGATGACGCCCGTGAAGAGGGAACTCTCATGAGTACTGCTATACCGGCATAGCAGTATGCACGAGTTGCATTTGGATTCTGTTTCAGTTATTTCCCGATTTTAGCATAAAATCTATAATATTTTCTACTTTTAGTATACCACAGGTTTCGGGAGCATAGCGTGGGCATTGGAACAAGACGTGATCAGCGGCTTCTTCCCTATCCGTGCAGATTGGGCAGTTTGGGGAACTGTCATGGCCGAATCTATGGAGGTATTTTCGAAATACTCCGTGCCCTGAAAGAAATTGGGTTAGGTGGAAGTTTGTTTCCCCATGGTTCCTTTCTAACCACGTCGTAAGAATGCGTCCATCTAGCTTTCGGTGATCTGTTCCATTGGTCGTGCCAGTGGGCGATCGAACGACGCCTTTCTTCTTCTGCAATAGTTTTGTGACTTGCTCTACCGTCGTGTTCAGATAGCCTTATTGTTGAGATATTGGTGTGGTTAGTGAAATAAAACTCATAAATTTAAACTATTAATTATATTAGATTATTATTTATTGTTATTAAAGAGTGCGTGCGGGTGCGTGATCTTTACTCGTCGGGTGCTCGATCAAAACTAAATCTCTCTCAACGTCAATGGCAAGCGGGCAAGCAGAGTGACGCTATCCCCACTTACTCACTTCATACATATGTATGTATATGTATGTATAACATATGATGTATATATATAATATATACCGTATAATATAAATGTACCTTACACATTCTCAACACGCCTCCTTACATTTATATTATACATAATAAAATAATTTTCAAATAATTATTAATACATACATTTTCATCATTAATTCAAAATTACAATTTTACATTTTCATAATAACTTAATATAAATTAAGTTTAACATATTTCTAAATTTTTCAAAACTTTCCTTACATAATGATTTAGTGAAAATATCCGCGACATTATGGTTCGACTCGACCTTTACAATGTTTATAATCTTTTCTTTTACCATTTCATGTACATAATGATAATGGACTTCTATATGTTTGGAATTCTTTGTAAAATTACCATACTTTGCTATATTTATCGCGCCTGAATTATCTTCATATACATTAATAGGTTTTTCAATTTTAATTTCAAATAATTTTAATAATTCAATTACAAATTTAATTTCACTGGCTGCTTCTGATAACGCTACATATTCAGCAAAGGTTGAAGCCTTTGTTACAGATTTTTGTTTTCGTGATTTCCAAAACACAACATTACCAAATAATTTTAATACGAAACCAGTGGTCGATTTTCGATCTATATTATCGCCAGCCCAATCGGCGTCAACAAAACAATCCAAAATTTCACAGTCATTATCACCTTTGAAAGTTAAATTTAAATCTTTTGTTTTGTATAAATACTTCAAAATTCTCAAAGCATATTTAAAATGAGTTTCATTATAACATTATAACATTATAATTATAATTACTTAAGTAATTAACTGAAAAACTAATATCTGGCCTTGTAGCCGAACTAATATATAATAGAGCGCCAATTAAATTTCGATATTTAATATCCAATTCACAATTATCCGATTTTTCAATTTTTAAATTAACTTCCATAGGTGTATTATACAATTTGCTATTTTCGAAATTATATTTACTCGCTAAAGACTCTATATATTTAGTTTGATTTAGTTTCATTAATTTTTCCGGCACACTATAATCTACGGTAATACTTAAATATTCTTTAATTTTTCCCATGTCTTTCATTTTAAATTTTTCTGATAATTTACCTTTAATTAAATTAATCAAACCTTTACTTTTTCCACAAATTAATAAGTCATCAACGTAAATTAATAAATAAATAGTATCTTTTTCCAATTTCAAAACATATAAACAAGAATCAATATTATTTTTCTTAAATCCTAATTTTAATAGAAAATTATCAAGGCACTCATACCAAGCTCTTGGACTTTCTCGTAAACCATACAATGCTTTATTCAACTTACAAACTTTATTCGTTCCATCTTCATAACCTTTAGGTTGTTTAACATAAACATCTGATTTCACGGTACCATTGAGAAAGGCTGTTTCAACGTCCATTTGTTCCATAATAAGGCCCATTCTACAACAATAAGATAATAAGATTTTTAAAGTTTGCATTTTAACTACCGGAGCATAAATATCATCAATAAATTCCTTTTGTTGAAAACCGCGTACAACTAAACGAGCTTTATATTTGTTATCAGATTTTTTCGTATATAACCATTTCACATCAATAACTTTTTTATTTTCAGGATTTTCAACTAACTCCCACGTATTATTATCCTTTAAACTTTTAATTTCATTATCCATTGCTATTTTCCAATTTAATTTATCTTTTGAATTTATCGCCTCCTCAAAGGTATGTGGTATATCAGTTCTACATAAGTTCGCAAAAATACAATTACTATACGCTTGACTATCATATCTATCGGGAACACTTTTTGATCTGGTAGACCTTCTCATAGGAATAAGTTCATCCTTTTTTATTTCTTTTTTATTTAATTTCGTCTTATTTTTAATTTTTTCAACATTTTCTAAGTTTTCAACTTTTTCAACTTTTAAATCAATCCTTTTATCATCAAGCTCATCTTTTTCATTTAAACTTTTAAAACTATCATCGTTAAATTCATCATCAGAATTTTCTGTGTTTTCATCAAAATCAGAACTAGTTTCATTAAATTCACTCTCGCTTTCATCCATATATATACCGATACATTTTTCTTTTGAATTTAAAATTTCAATATTTCGAGAAACGATAATCTTGTTATTCAACAAAATACGATAACCCATGTTGTCATAACCGACCAAAATTCCAATTTCGGCTTTCTTATCCCATTTAGACTGTCGTTTTACTTCCGGCGTACGAACAAAAACCTTACTTCCATATAATCTCAAATTTGACACGTCTGGTTTTTTTCCAAAAAATATTTCGTATGGTGTTTTCTTTTCGATGGTATTTGTTAATGTTCTATTTTTCAAGTAAGTCGCCGCGCACACGATTTCCGGCCAATATTTTCTATCAATTTGCGCTTCGTCTAATAAACAACGCGACATGTTCATTATTGTGCGATTAAATCTTTCGGCAACCCCATTTAATTCATGAGTATACGCGGGACACGGAGAAATTACGATACCCTTACTTTTAACAAAATCATCCACGTCACTATTAATGTATTCTTTACCGTTATCGCATCTCAAATATTTAACGCGCTTACCCATTAAATTTTCACATTCATTCACAAATCTTTTGAAAACATCACATACCTCTGCTTTTGATTTCATAGTATAAACACGAGCAATTTTACTATAATCATCTATAAATGAAATGAAATATTTTTCACCTTTGAAACCCACCGTTTGAAAAGGTCCACAGACATCAGTGTGTACAATTTCTAAAATTTCTTTTGCTTTCTGTCTGTTATTTTTAAATGGTAAATTTGACATTTTAGTTTCGATGCATGTTTTACATTTCATAAATTCACTCGTTATATCTTTAGGAATACCGTCCAATAATTGATCTTTACTTAAAATATTTAAATATTTAAAATTTACATGACCCAATAATCGATGCCATTTTTCTTTCAGATTCATATTATTTTCAATTTTGTTCGCGATATTTACAAATTTATTTTTCTTTTTCAATACGATAATACTTCTCATATGATATAAACCATTCCTTTTTACAGCAACAGCTGTTATTTCGTTTTCTTTATTAATGATTTTTGCCAATTTATTTTCTAAAATAATTTTATTATTATTCGTAATTTTACTCACACTAATTAAATTCGCAGTCATATCTTTTGCAAAAAATACATTTTTCATATTACTTTCACCTTTTTTACCGAAAACATCAAAAATACTAACTACATTTCCGACTTTTGTAGCTTTTACAACACGATTATCGCCCAAATGAATATTTATAGGATTTGTTAAAATTTCAAAATTTTCAAAATATGAATCATCGTTAATAACATGGTCCGTACAACCACTATCGAGTAACCAATTAATTTCGCATACATTATTATTATTATTAACCTTACATTTTTGCGCTGTATTACAGTCAACTCTCGCAATCCAAGCTCTGTTGTATTCTTTTTGTTCTCCTTCTTGCTCGGCTTGGTGCGCGCGCATTCCTCTTTGGCCTCTGCCTCTTCCACGGTTGCCACGCCCTCGATGCGTGCCTCTGCCTCGCGTAGATGACCATGTTGAACTGCCGCTTGCATTTTGGTCGCCATTTTTACAATCTCGCTGAATATGACCAACTTTTCCACATTTGAAGCACCTTCTTCTATCGGACATGAATGCATTTGACCTCGGCTTGTAATTTTCCTCTTTTTGCATTTTTATTTCTTTCATCAAAATTTTGCTTTTTACATATTCTGCCGTTTGTTCTTCTTCTTTTAATACATCAATTAAATCGCCTATATAGCTATAGGACTCCGGCAAAGTATTCAATATATAATTCAGTTTTTCTCTTTCTGTAATTTTTGCACCCGCACTTTTTAAATCATTAATGCACTTTTCAAAATCGCTAAAAAATGTAGAAGCGTCATTATAATTTTTTAACTTAATTTTTTCTAACTTATTTCTGTACACAATTTGTAAAGCCGTTGATTCTTTCAGATATAAACTATCAAATTTTTTAATCATGTCATATGCCGTTTCTTCGTCATTAATGAATTCCATTTGCTTATTGGAAATACCGTTATAAATGAGACTTATTGCTTTCACTTCTTTTGCGTCCCATTCTTCGCCTTCTTTGTCCGTCTTTGCTCGTTCAATATTATCTGCGCACTTTTTCAACTTGAGCGACATTGTTAATCGTTTTTTCCACATGGCGTAATCTTCACCATCAAAAATAGGTATCTTGATTTCACCATTGTCAGCCATTTTGTATTGTAAAACTTTCTCGAATTTTCTGACTTAAACGAGAATACAATTTTGACTTTTATTTTAAAACGATAACACTTTTTAACTTTTAACTTTAACGGCAATACTTCACAAAATATTACACGTGCTTTCTGACATACACTGTAACTTATATTATTATTTTTAATTTTCACTTTAATACGGTACCATAGAAAAACTATTATCACACGTGCTTTTTGACATACACGGGATTACTTTATTTTTATAAAAAACGGTACCACTGAAAACCACCTAACCACAACCTGGCACTGCTACCATGTTGAGATATTGGTGTGGTTAGTGAAATAAAACTCATAAATTTAAACTATTAATTATATTAGATTATTATTTATTGTTATTAAAGAGTGCGTGCGGGTGCGTGATCTTTACTCGTCGGGTGCTCGATCAAAACTAAATCTCTCTCAACGTCAATGGCAAGCGGGCAAGCAGAGTGACGCTATCCCCACTTACTCACTTCATACATATGTATGTATATGTATGTATAACATATGATGTATATATATAATATATACCGTATAATATAAATGTACCTTACACATTCTCAACACTTATATACAGTCTCCGCCCTGCTATAATGAAGGAAGCATCGGCCGAAATTGTTCGGAAGCCGCAGATAGTTCGCAAAGCGCTTAGCCGATAGACGGCTGTCAGTTTTTTGTGAATCTATTTAAGTGCATTTCAGTGCATCAGCCCAGATCGGTGCGCCATACAAAAGAACCGAGCTGACTACCCTGCTATATAGCATTCTTTTGCTGTGGCTAGGTCCGCCTTTGTTTGGCATGATTTGCGACAGGCAGGACTGCACACTCGATGCCTTCTTCACAGCGTATTCCAGGTGCGTTTTGAAGTTTAAACGGCAGTCAACCAACACTCCTAGGTATTTGATAACGGCTTTTAAATTAATGGTTACAGACCCAACATTTCAATTTATAGTTTCTACTATCTTCATGCTGCTTATTAGAACTACATCGGTCTTATGCTCAGCTTCATAGACCTTAGCCAAGTCTTGATCCTGCTTACTGATTGGCTGGCGATCCTCTCAATTTCGTGGATATGTTTTGCTACCATTACAACCGCGATGTCATCCGCGAATCTTAGAACCCTCGTGCACTGTAGCTATACGCCCGTAATTGTTTTGCGCCAAAATGGCTTTCGTGGACTGCCTAGTATACTCAATTTTTTATGAATGCATGTATTTTTATTTTTTCGTTGGTAAATGGATATCATTGACCAAGAGAAATGTGAATCACACGATGATAAGGTAGAGAGGGTGTGGGCAATTCCATATCGAATCTTGTCAAAATTTATTATATTATCCTATAAATGGATTTTTTAACCAGATTTTGTTTGCTTGTGCGAGAATGTATGTTGCAGGACAACGTTTGTAAGAAAAAAACGGTGCGCCCACTTTAGGCGAGGTGTTGATAACAGACTTGGAGTTTTCTTTTCTTAAAAATCGACTTGGTATCTTCGCTATCATTGTGGTGCACTTTCTTTCATCGTCTTGTTTGTAGGATACAGTGAAACTTCGATATAATGAGGTTGAAAGGGTTGGACAAATTATTCGCTGTATCCATATTCTTGCTACATTAATAGAATTTCAAAACCTCAATACAAGGAAAAATGTATAAAAAAATCAATATAAGTGTGGTTGCTGTTTTTGGCTAGCTTTTATGTCTTATTATTTCAATTTCTTTTTATTTAAGTATTATATTTTGATTTATTTTTTGATCAGTTTTATTATTTTTGTTTGGTTTTATTATGTTTGTTTATTTAATTTAATTTTTATATTGGGTAGTCGAAAAAGTCTTTTCGTATTTCTAATCAAACTTGAACTCATTTTTTTTATATTTATAATGAACTTTATTAAACCAAATATGTACCATTTTGGTCGACCACCTTTTGCCATTTTTTTTCTAGAGACATTATTCCATCAGTGTAAAACTTTTGTGGTTTCTCGGCGAAAAACTGCAACAAGTAATTTTCACAGGCTTCTCTTGAAGCCAACTTTACTCCATTAAGGGAGTTCTGCATTGACCGAAACAAATGGTAGTCCGATGGTGCAAGGTCAGAGCTATATGGTGGATGCATCAAAACTTCCCAGCCAAGCTCTTCCAGTTTTTGCCGAGTCATCAAAGATGTGTGTGGCCTAGCGTTGTCCTGCTGATCAGTTCTGGCCGTTTTTTTCGATTGCTTGCTTCAATCTCATCAGTTGTTGACAGTAATGTGTAGAATCAATCGTTCGAGCTGGCTGGGGTAGCTCATAGTGGATGATTCCTTTCCAATCTCACCAATCACACAGCATAACCTTTCGAGGCGTCAATCCTGGCTTGCGACCATTTGTTGAGCTTCACCACCCTTGCACCATGATCTTTTTCGGACATTATTGTCGTATTTGATCCACTTTTCGTCTCCTGTTACCATTCGCTTCAGAAATGTTTCGATTCCATTTCGTTTCAGCAAAGAACCGCAGATGTTAATTCGGTCCATTCAATTTTTCACAGGCAATTCATGCGGTACCCAAACATCGAGCTTCTTTTTGTAACCAGCCTTTTTTAAATAGTTCAAAACCGTTTGATGATGAATGTTTAGTGCCTTGGTGATGTCATGGCAGCTTATGTGACGGGCCTGGTCAATCTTTTCCATAATTTCATCGACTTTTTTAACGATAGGTCGACCGGAGCGAGGTGCATCTTTCAAATCGAAATTTCCAGAACGGAAGCGAGCGAACCATTGTTGTGCTACACGAACTGATACAGCATCGTCTCCGTAAACTTCACAAATTTCATTGGTGGCTTGCATGGCATTCTTCCATTTTTCATACAAAAATTTGAAAATATAGCGAATTTTTTCATTATTTTCACTCATTTTTGAACAGCTATAACTTTTTTTCAACTTTTCCGAATTAAATTTTTTTTTATTAAATGAAGCTTAAAATGTCACCTTTCTAACACCATATGATATGACACAATGTGATTGGTAGCACTGAAGATAGATGACTCCAACGACATCTATTGACAAAATACGAAAAGATCTTTTCGACTACCCAATAATTTTATTTATTTTAATATTTGTTTTAAATAAATAAAGGAAAACAATCAGTGTGTTAATTTTTTATTATTACTTATAGAAATTTCGTTGCGTCGACGCATTTCGACAAGGAGTTTGAAATTTTATTAAATTCCCTAATGGCACTCTAACCGTCAACATATTCAGAATTCGTTAAGTAGAGGCTTTCGTTTACGGAACTCTGACTCTAACCTTCAAGATTTTCTGAAGAGTTTCATGCTCTCTATCGAGCATGTTTGTATGGAAAGTTCTATAGGAACGAAGCTTTTTAAGAAGGCTCAACAAAAAATTTAATGCATTGAGTTTTTCGTTTTATCAAGGTTTCTTATATCGAGCTATTACTGTATTTGAATCTGGCATCAGATACATACAAACATAAGCAGGGAGATATATGTACATATATTTATTTGTCGAACTTTGGAAGTCGTCTCACTTTGTAGTTTTTTACTTGTACTCGTTGCTTCCCATCGTTTCTGTGTCTCGCCAGTGCGAACTTTGTGTAACTTAAAGCTTCAAACATTTTTGTCTAATTTTAGAAAATTTAATTAGTTAATGTCTGCAAAACTTTTTCTTTGACTTTTTATTAGCTGATTGAAATTAGTAGAACAGCCAAGTAGGTACATCTTATTCTGTTTTGACACAGTTGATACGGTCTTGGGAAGATCGCACAAAATAAATTTATGTAACAAAAGCGGCATTTGGCATATTAGGGGATATGTTCTACGAGCTTACAATCCGTGCACACTCTTGTTACCTATTTATAAAACAAGAACAATTAATTTTTATTACCGTATCCTTGAATGGGCTCTACTGCACTCTCTTGGAATACCCATATAAAAGGGAGATAAAAGCAGCTGAAATTGAAAACTAAAAAAATGTACTAACTTTTAAGACCGTGATCGAATTTACCCTGAAAATAAAGTTCGGCTTTACAAGACAGTTTTCCAACATCAGAATTCGTTTTAGAGGTATGGTTCCTTGGCAAAGTTTCTTATTTTGATCCCTAGAATATGATTTGCACAGAGCAATGGGCGATTTTTTTGCCTCACCACAAATCGACCCGGCCTAATATGCATGTATAAGTATGATTTAGACTTTCCAAGTAGATTTGAGGAAATGTAATAAAATAGATTTACAGAAAATTCCCGTACAAAACTTAGCGTGCTCTCAATGAAGCAAAATCAATCCTGATATAATTTTTATACACCTCGTTGCATAATTATAAATCCACCATAATCTTATTTTAGAAAAAATATTCTTACATGCAAGTGTGTTAAGAGAAACAAGTTCACATAACCAGCAACAAAAACAACATAATTTTTCTGAGAAAAAAAGAGAGTAGACAAATATAACTGTTGCAAAAATGATTTATCTTCTTTCGCTACCGTCTCAAACAAGTGGGTTTCTGATCATTCAAATATTAACTGATGGGCTTTCCACATATATCACTGACTTGACACTCAATGATTTTTCTTTGTTTCTGCAAATCAAAATTAAAACTCCAGGTCAATGTTTTTGAATGCCTAGTGAAGTGGTTAATGCGTTTTTATTACATATTTGGGCTTTACTTTAACAGGAGGCTGAAAAAGTGCTTCGAAAATTGGTATAAGAACATTTTGAGACTCAACAAAGGATTATAAATATGTACTTTCGTTGACGGCGTGCTCCTAATTTTTTTGTGTCTGGGTTCTGTCATATCCACATCGCTTTGACGACAAATCATATATAATTATTAAGTCCCGAAAGCTACGATCATTTCCTTGCTTTTTGCGCACAATTTTATCCGCAAGCTCACACTTAACCGAATACATTTTGAGGAATACGTAGAAGTTACAAATTAATGATGAAACGAAACAATACTAACATATATAGTTATTATTTAATTACAGTTAAGTTTTACGCAAGTGATGAGTGAACACAGCTTTATGCTTTTTGTTCTTAAGTCCTTGGATAGCTGGGCGATCTTTCTTTCCCGCTTATTTGTCCGCAACCCAGCTCTTGTGAATATAATAAGTTTCAATCTAACTTCACATATCCTTCAGCAAGTAAACACATTCCACATATCACATGAACATAAGTAGGACCACTATCTGAATTGAATCAATGAGTGAGAGTTTTGATATTTACGTATTTAAGAAACTATTTAATTATGTTTAGTTCCAAGTTTAAAAAGTCTGTTGTTTGTTAATTTTCACTGACTAATAAATTAATAAAATAGCCACAAAAGAAAAGTTTCGCCTGCTCTGGCGTAAAACACATTTTGCTATGCATTGTGGTCGATTTTCTCTTTACCACAAGTGTTCCTTGTAAAAGAGAAATGCCAAAGGATTTATTCTATTATTTGATCGTATATTCGCTGAGCACTTTGATTCAATTTTTCCAGCTGACGCGCGCGCATTAGCAAATTAAATTCTGACTGCGCTGCTAACAAATGCAGCGAACAAGTGCCGACATGATCGTAATGAGGTATCTCCTTTCCGCACTCATACACACTCAATTATCATTGTCATTCCTACAAGCTAGAATTATTGTAATTTAATTTGAATTTTTTCCGGAGCATTTCTTGAACATGAAAACCAACTGACAGGCCTCCATTTTTTACATCGCAAAACTTTACCATTTTTACTAGCGGCTTACGAACTGACGTAGATATGCAATTTTTTATGTATTTTGCTGTGTGGATATGCTAGAAAAGTAAACAGTTAGGCAAATTACAGAAAATCGAGAAATAAAAAGATATAATATAGCAAACGAAGTGGGAATCCAGTAAACCAGAGACAGCGCTGCTAGAGAATGGTCAAAGGCGTACAGATTTGCCGCCAACCACTGCAATCACATTTAAAATGGCAAAGTACAAACACTCTTTAAAGTAACAACTTTGCAAAAAATAAAATTCAAATAATGCAATGAGATGTTGGACGAGTAGAAAATACACGAATCTAAAATGTAGAAATAAGCACCGAGACTAGGTGCGGCAAGTGCCAGGGGAAAAATAGTGCAGAAGCAGCAACAGCGCAACGATGGGAAATGTCACACTTAAGTGGACCTAAATTGTGCTTAATGTACATTAATGTGATGCCCATGATTGGTGAGGCAAGTGGACAAGACGTCCGACAGCAACGGCAAGAGCAACAAAGCGCACGGACGTCAACGTCTAAAAGGGAACTGGGAGAAGCAGCGTTGGCGATGTCAGCGCTATTTGTTATAACATTAAAAGGTGCATTGGCAGTGCAAGGACTCTCAGCCAGCTACGATAGGATGGAGCTCCAGCTTATTTGTGTGCTTGTGTATTTCCTGTGAGTGCATATATGTATTTATACTAATACTGAAAATTGTGTTGGTAGTGAATGGTAAGTCGTCTGTTAGTGTTGTCTGAAATTGTATTTGTGCTTCATGAAAGTGACAGGAGTAGTGACCCTCGCCGTATACAGTGGCTTACAAGCAAAGTGGAATACGTACGTGAAATACATCGAATTTAAAGCTACTTAAGAATAAAAAATTATTTAGTAATTTGTTCTATAAATATTTTAAGAATCACTGCCTACAGAAGTAACTCGAATTTTGAGGACTCGAAAATTCTATGGAGCCAACAAGCATTAAGTAACAAATTGCAAGATCGAAAGAATCGTAAAACTGGGTAATCTCGAATAATTTTCCTAGAGCTAAGTCTCGATCTCCATACACTGATATCTCAATGCCGTAGGAAATGAAGCCAAAGGCTTCAGGACTGAACTAGATAATAAAATGACCTAAGAAGGGAACACCAGCCACGTATAAACCAAAACATGATAGCATGGCATACGGATGGATCTTAAGGTCTTTGAATTTCTCTACCTTAATTTCCTCTTATAGCTCATGACTGCTATTAATACAGTTAAACTCTCGGTTGGCAGGCTGAGAGCGGCTGCAGTTGGACAAAACTGATTTTACATGCCCGATCGACTGTCGCAGATCCTCTTGTTATTAACCTTCCTACGGTCTTCAAATTAACTGACGCGGACGGACTTCGGGTCAAATTTGACCCAATACTATATTTTCAGGTTTATACTTGGTTTTTGATTATTTTTACTGTTAAGTTAAATAAAAATGAAAATCCAAATATATTTATTCCATTATCATATTTTTTTATTAATGTATTTATGAAAATTTTTATTTTATTTTTATGTGAATAATACAAACTTTAACAAAAACCTTTATTCAATAACAAAAAGATATTCATGAATAACGAAAACCTTAAATAAAAAGTGTATTTAATAATGAAAGAAAAAAGAAATAAATTATTTCAGACAGTTTGTACACAAAGTAATAGTTTTAGAATGTTGTTTACATATATATTTATTACAAATGTCGCAAACTAATCCTGTTTTGTTATCAGTTTTTGGGCATAGTTGATATCGACTTCTTTTAGTTATTTTCTTTTCCGACGTGTTTCCAAATTGACCTGATGATGATGGTTGTGCATCCAGTTGAGAATCCTTGCGTTTTTTTTTTGGCAATTTAAAGTGTAAAATTTTCTCGTGGTAAAGTTTGTCGCTTTTTTATATAGGGTGTTACGAGCTGCATACCAAGGTTTTCCAAGTAAAAACGGCGCTTTGTAAGACAGCCCTCTTTCCAGGTGTGGTTGGCGGATTTGAATAAAACGAAAGCGTTATAAGCTGAAATGTCGATAATGTTACTAAACACTACTTGAGGCCACCGTTTTGTCATTCGTTTGCAAGTGTAACCGCTTACAGCTTTGTCCAATGTGTCTACACCACCTTTACATTTATTGTAGTCCAGTATTACTTCTGGCGTTTTATCCCGACGATTACTAATTTTTGAATCATGGTGTAGAGTGCTAAGTAGAATCACAGCTCTATTCTTCTTAGGTATGTACGAAACGAGAGTTGTTTGTTCGGTAAAAGCGAAGATTGATGAATTTAGTGGTCTTCTTTTTATGTTCACTAAGTCTGGTGGTAGTTCGGGCTTGTTTTTGCGTATTGTTCCTACTATCGTAATACGTTTCTCCAATAATTTTTAGCCCTTCAATCAAATCAAGAACAACACGCATGCCTTGATTTTTTTTCGGGGGTTCTTCCGATTGCCTTGCCAGTGTAAGGTTGGATGTTCCAAACATAGCTCGTTGTTGAATTACAAAGTACCCAAAATTTGATTCCATACTTTGCAGGCTTTGCTGGCATGTACTGGCGGAATGGACATCTTCCTCAGAAAGCTACTAATTGTTCATCGATGGTCACGTTTTCCGTTGGATTGTAAAGCTTAGGTAATGTCTCAACCCATTGATTCCACAAATCGCGTATAGGAGCAAATTTATCCAACGATCTTCGTTCACTTCGAGTTTCCCTGTTGTCGAACCTAATCACTCTCGATATTTTTTTGAAAATTTTCAAAGGCATAGTTGCAGCGAATATTGGTCTTCCGGTTTCAGGGTTCCAAAGACTTTCACAGCTTTCGTTATTTGATCGAAAAACGCCAGCTAATATTAGTAATCCAATAAATGCAAATAGTTCGATGTTTTCAATATCCAGTCATTCTTCGCCGCATATTCGTTTTCCCTCAATGTTTGTGTAGGTCAATATCGTACGTATCAAAGGAGGTGGAAAAAATAGTTCAAAGCTAGAAATTTCTTTTTCGGTAATTCGTTAGCACGAGTAACACGTTAGTCCAGGAATTAAGCTGATAATATTTTCTCTTGAAGCTCTCCCGCCACTTGTTACAAGAGGGGTTTTTGAAAAGTTTATTTGACCATTTTTTGACGACATGATTTCAGAAGGCACAAGAGAATTTTCGTCATCACTAAAATCACTGTCGGAAGAATCTGCAACCTCAACATGATCTTCGAATTCAGAACATGATTCCTCATCATCCGAAAACGCGGCCAAAGAGAATTCACTTTCACTATCACTCATCGTTACGAAATAAATAGTCGAATAACCAAACAAAGCACGTGCCTTTAAATTTATGTTTACTGTGAACTCAATAAAAGCAGATTAAATAATACAATGCAACCGCTGAGCCGAAAATTTGCAATTAGCAAATAAATTTAACTCAAATAACGTCTGATTTATACGTTGGGTCAAATTTGACCCGAGGGTCGTAGATGTATAAAAATTTCTACGCGACAGAGCCTAAATTATTATTTTTTAATTTTACGCTTATTATATAAAATAAAATAAATTAGAAAAAGTCACGAAACATCAAGTCCTGAAAAAATTTGGTTCTTGAAAAAACTTAATTTTTTTCCTGAAATGGGTCAAAAATGACCCGAAGACCGTAGGAAGGTTAAGCAGAAGGGACTGTAGGCAGCTGGACTGGACTGATGATGGGACGCTTTCTATAGTAAAGGTAGGCATCTCAGACAGTGCACTCTGCCCAGCATGTGGAGAGGAGGATGAGACGGCGGTCCACTTTCTGTGCATCTGCCTTGCCTACGCTTAAATATGTTAACACGTTCCCTGTCCCAATACAAAAATGCAAAATTGACCGACAAGTCTAATATTTCACAACGTAAACATGTCATATAATCGGTTCTCGTCAATATTACCTTGCTGGTACTTTGTTGATAATGAAGCTCCGAGGGATCAGAACGAACGTCTATACAAAATAAAACCACTTGTTATCAATAACTGGAAGAGCTTACTAACACCTGGTGAATGTATCGTCATTGACGAGTCGATGATGCCGTTTAGAGGCAGGATATCTTTCCGTCAATACAACCCATCAAAAGCTCATAAATACGGCTTGAAAATCTATAAACTGTGCACAGAAGAGGGGTTTGTCTGGAATTATGATATTTGCATAGGGCGTGACCCCGAGATTGCTGATTTGGATAAGCCTGGGAGTGTCGTAATAAGAAATAATTAAAAATAATTTGTGATTTCTGCGCAAAATAAAAATATTTTTTCGTATGTCCAGGCGTTTTTCTTTACTTTATTATCGTACCAGCACGTCCAGTGCAGAAACTGTACAGTTCCGTTACGTCCAGTCGAATATTTTGCTTTAGAAGTTTCATATACCCCCTGCCACACATATGGCTCAGGAACGTATCAGTGCTTATCAGGCGCACGTTTCCTGAACCATATGTGGATCAGCGGACAGGGAACGTGTTAAGAAGCGACCACCTTAACCCTTTTGGGACCGCAAGATCTACTCAGATTTCTTCGGAGGTCGTGTAGGTTTAAAGAAAATTAAAAAGGGAACCCGAGTGCAATACAATGGGCTTAATGTTGCCAGATTGCTGTACTTGCGAGTTGTCCCGACAAACAAAAAAAGTTAAGCTCGGTTGATTGCAGAAGGTCGATTCTGTAGCTGCCTTTTGCTTTTAAACAAATTCGAAGGACATTGATTGTGACATTGATTCATTTTCTTATTTCCGTGAGAACTTTACGAAGCTCTTAGATTTTCTTCTCAAGATATTCAAAACCAATTAAGAGTTCGATACGATATTACGACTTCTTCAAAAGAGATAGTATCGCCTTCAAAGTACTCCTCCAACTTTCGAATCATTTCTAGTACTCTATTTTCGGTAAAGCCATCACATCCGCCTTCGATTTTTCCATTTCTGCTTTTCAGCTGTTAAAACGCGTTCTCCGTAGTGGTCAAACGGTTTTGACTCGATCAAAGAGAAAAAAACGCAGGGAGGCATATCAGATGAGTTCGATGGCTGTTGGATGGTATTCGTTCATTCTTGACTTACCTGGTGGTTGTTCCGAAAACGTTTTGATCAAGGCGGTAAATAAAATAATTACTTTAACATCAGTTTTTGCAATCTTGAATTTAATTGCAAAACTATATATGTATGTTCCTAATGCCTCTATATATGCTAGTCGATCTTCCTTAAAATGTTATTTTGTTAATCATCATTATCATTAGCTGCACAGTATTTAAGAGGCCATAGATTCCACAGCTACGTTCCTCCAATTGGGAAGATCACTAATAAGCTTCTTCCAATAGGCAACGCTCATTAGATCATTTACGACAGAATCCAGAAACTTTTTCTGCGGTCTTCGCCTTTCTATTTTGTTAAAATTCTGGAAGAAACTTTATAAATTGAATGGACTTAATAATTATATGAAAGAAATTAATAATAATAATATGCCTGAAAAGTGTTTTCCTCCGACTAATAGCAGGGCATGCAGTTCATTTTTTATGTACGGAGGCAGTGGACATATTTGTTTATGCACAAAAGCACTGAAACATATTTGGACCACAAGAATAATAGAATAACAGATTGCACCTTCCGAATTCCTAAAAGCTCATGAATTAACAAACAAAAGGAAGGAGAAAGGAAGAGCAGGCGAAAGTAATGGAAACAACTAAACACAAGAAATGATACGCATACACACACACACTCTCTTGTTACGGCGTCTTCCGCATTTGGGAGCCTTATACAATATTAATTTGTGCTTTCACAGGTCACCGTACGGCACTTCGTTTTCATTACTTTGTTTAGTTTAAATCTCACAAATCACAATATTACCAAGCCAATCACTGAATTTTCACAAACATGTAATTTCTCATCCTTGTGCTTGTTTTGTTCATTTGTTTTGTATTGTGAAGGAAGCTGACGTCACACTTATCAAAATCGCGAAAAATAAAGTAACTGTTTTGGCAAGGCGCCACCTATGTGTGGCTCAAACAAGGCGAATCTATAGAATTAAAGGTGGTATCGGTAAATCAGCTGATTTGTTCTTTTTTTTTCGCCATGGCCATGTGGCTATAAGGCAAGCTCATTATTCGTTTTCTACTTTGCCGTGAAAATCAAACGAATAATATACTGTTGTTGGTCTGGTGTCACCTTCTTTAATAAATGCGGCTTAGAACCACATCACTGAGCACATTTTGACAGTTTGATGAGTATGCACTTTTGATGCAATTTGGCAATTTGAATACTCGTATTATTTGCTGAATAAGTAATGGTTTTAAAAAGCGATTTCCACAATTTTTAAACGCTGATTTGGTACCAGCATGAAGCATAAAATTTAATAAAATTACTGTAATACAAAATCATTAAGTCAAAGATAAGAGTCATCATTGAACACAATTTGACAATTTGGCCACTTTACAGAGTTTAGCAATTTGACACAATCTGAGCACTGCTTTTGGAACGCTGACTTAGAGTTCTCAAATGCTGCACAACCCTTTAAGCATTAATTAGAGAAACTGAAGGTGATTTGGGTAACCAGGGTTAAGGACTTATTGCTCTAACTACCTATCCATTTAATGCCTTACTTGGAACTCGACATCTAAAGTGTTCCGTTCTTGGTGAGAACGACTGTACGAGTATGGGTGTATATTTTATTTTTTGTTAGTAGAGTCAGATGAAATCAGATTTGTGCATTGGCAAAATATATCATATACGAGTACGTACATAAATATATCTGATAGAGCTGGAAAGGCAGTGCAAACGTTGAGAATCTAAAAATGTGCTTGCCAAAATGAACAGCAAGGACTGAAGGTATGTACATATGTATCATAGTTCATTGTTAACTTGTATTGGCAATGAAGGGTAGGGCAGAACAGTAGCGAGTCAAGTATTGCAAAAGATTGTTAAAATGAAAATATTCATTTTGGCAAGCTGCCATGCGTATTTTCATTTAAAAAGAATATCACTGAGAAGAAAAAAAAAAAGACTCCAAAAAAAGCACATGGAACATTCAAATCATTGTAGTCATTGTCAATTGTGGGTTGTTGTAAATTTTGACATTGAATTTTGTTGGAATTTCCGTACACATGCCTCTATTGTGCTCTGCCATGTTAGAATGAAAGATGTGCATCCTATTAAAGTGGCTGCTTGTTTTGTAGACTTTGCCCCCAAATGCATTTGCTCCTTCGCACAAATTCGATGCTAAGTTTAATTTCCAAAGCAGTTGTGTATGTGCGTACATACGTCAGAGGTTCCCAAAGTAGACTTATCTGACCAAAAAGTTCACTCTAACAAGAAAAATAAATAGAATTTTCGCAAACGCGAAAGGGTCAACAAGTTGGGTTTTAAGTAATTTACTTAAGAATATTCGAGCTGAACAAATTTCGGCTGCCATAAGACCAAAAAATATATGAAATGCACCAAATTAAAATGAGATGAAATAAAAATTATAAGACTTTTGTTGGTGTTTTTGTGACTGTGTTTCCTGAACTGCGAGACTCTTAATTGGCACCTGGTGTCTTTTTAATACCACAAGCATCTGATGTTTTGGTGATTTAGTTTCCAAGAGTGCTATTTTTATAGCCACTTCATTGTATTTAGAAAGTGAAGCAGAAACCTAAGCACAGAGCCCAAATTTCCTCAATTTCGTTACGAAATGAAACCTGCAAAAGTAGTGAACAATAGATTCCTTGTCCCCACCTCTCTATAACTGCGGCATATACTCCTGTGTGTTATGTTTTACTTCGCCGTATGCTCCCCTACCTTCTAGTGTCCAGTGTGCACCGCGGTTGGTCTTGAGGTGTTGAGTTAACAGTACACAAACCGTGGTTTAGCTTTCGACTATGACGGATTGTCAGGCCTTGCTCCCACTAGTGCCCCTAACATCGCCTACTTGCAATGCTCTAATAGCGAGACTCTATTTCCGTCTTAATTTAGATGCAGGGAACTTCTACGGTTGCGCTTCGGTTGAACTTAAGAAGGATTCTAGTGTTGCAAGCTCATTCACCTTCTCTTCGCCATCGATGTTCTTGTGGCCTGAAACCCATACTAGAATTATGATTGAACGAGTTGAGTTCTTCTATACACTGCATTACGTCTTTTAAGTTTAGCGCCTTTGTGGAAACCAGACAATCTATCAAAATAGCTTTCTGGGATGCAGCTTGCTTGATATCGGAGATGAATTTGTAGGCTTCCCTGATTGCTAGCAATTTTGCCTGAAATACGGTAGTTTTGTCTGGAAGGCAGGTTGATTATGGATTCTGAGTACAATACTGTCCCGACTCCGAAGTTGGCCTGGGTCTGCATCAAAATCTCTAAAGATTTGCCTCCTTCTCCAATCTGCTATAGATGGAGATACTACAGAGAAAATAATTATAATTTTTGCAGAAAGATCATTGAGTCTGACCACGATAGTTGCGGATGTGTATTTAAAGTGAAGATCTATTGGTATTTAATGGGTCAGTAAGTTAAGTTCGTCACTTCGACTCGAGCGTAATGCCCCTGTTATTAAAATATAAGCTGAACTTTGTTGGTTGGTTGGTTAGAGTGGTGATTCATCCAGAATCGAACTAGCGCTTCCGCACCATTTTGTTGCCACATCCTCGTTACCAAATTGCTTAACAGTTATTAACAGCAAGACTATATCCAGTCTGTGCGGTTTAGGAACCTTATTAGGTTGTTGATGTCTAAGCCAGACAGTTGCTCGAGACTCTCAAACAGGGTAGGGCATTCACAGAGGAAATGGTGGAAAAGCTGATCTTCGTACCCTCAAGAGTTTATTTTGGTTGTAGCTTTTAGGTATTGGAGGGGCAACAGACGAGTAGCCTATACCTAAGAATAGGCACCACAATTTCAGTGTAGACCAGAGTGAGATTTGTGGTTGGATACCCCCCCCCTTCTTACCCATCATCCCTTGGAAGTTACATACCGCTATGTTTGCTTTTTTACTCCACACTCGATATTGAATTTCCAACTAAGTTTGGTGTCAACAATTCGCAAAGATATTTGACTCTGATCATAGTGCCATTCTGACTCCATTCAACTTGGGGAATTGGCGCTGGGTAGCTTGGTCTTAGCAGTGAAAATAAAGACTTCAGTTTTCTTGGGATTTATCCTCAGTTTTCAAAGATTTACAGATTTTAGTACAGTCACTGAGCTAATCCAATGCTTCTTCCATAACTACCGGAGCATCCCTTAAAACATTAAACACATGCCGTGCGCCTACGCTACAGCTCTAATTCCCTTTTGATTGAAGGTGGAGACAATTTTGTTCACAACTAGTAGCCATAGCAGGGGAGACAATACATCTCTTTGAGGGGTTCCCCTGTTGTGGTTGAACTACTTCCAATTGCAGCGAGAATTTTCCTGAATTTTAACATTAAAATAATGCATTCAGGACGGTTTCTAAGCTTAACTTGGTGAGGACAGCCAGTTGGAGTTAATGTAAATATTGTTGACAGTTGCATCGGGTGAATTTTTTGAGTTCAATTGATTTTATATAGTACTCTATACCTTCTGCATTGCCATTTCTGTGAAGTCGTCTTTTGTTTGCTTGCTAGAGTTTTGACATGAATGAAGTTCCCATTCTTTCTGTAAATATACTGTATATTTAAAACTCGTTCAAATGGTTTGAGACCTAAGGACGTTGAACTAATACGCCCGGAATTCTTCGCGTGTTCAGGGTTGTTTTCCTCCATACTTCCTGCTTTGGAGAATTTTTGCTTTTACCCGTCTCAAGATGAGTGAAATATTGCAGTAAGATATGCTTTTCTTGAAGAACACTTCTAGTCATAGAACAACAGCGTCTCTGAAGTTCTGCTGTTTTAAGTGATTTGAAATGTTTTATACACCTGTCACGATTGAATTCATTTAGTTAAGGGCTATGCTGTCTACATGATCCCCAAAGGGATGGTTTGGTCAATATTTACTGTTGTGCCTGGAAAATGGGCGTTCATGAATATGCCTTACGGTGCAGCAGATGAATTTGTCCATTCCTCATTGTCCTTCTTAACAAGGACGAGCCCTTGGCTAGGAGAAGTCTGAGACAGATTTTATAAGATGGGTAGTACCTAACTTTGCGACAAGTATTCAATACCTTTCTGGCCAGCTCTCTAAAACTGTTCAGGTCTTCAGAATATTAGTGGGGAGTGAGTTATCCTCTAAGCCTCTGATCGTATCTTCCATATCCGAAGGCGAATTTATAGAGTTGGTGGGAATATGCCGTATTTTGGTCGAAGTGGTACGCTTAAATGCGCGCCAGTCGGTTCTTTTAGGATTTCTATTAGGCGCTGGATGTTCAACCTTTGGATCCACTTCACACAGGAAGCAGTTGTGGGCTGAAAAGGACTTCTGACTGGAGACTCCCCAATTTTTACCTCCTATTGTATTATTCGTGAAGAGGGTAATATCTAGGATATCATTCCATCAGTCGAGGCCATCCGAACATGGAAAGATAATGGTTAGAGTATTACCTACATTGCGAATATTTAAACTGATGTTAATTATTTAATTAAATAATAACTCACCGCTGTCGTATGTGCGCTTGTGCCAAAAATCTCGTATCTGGAGACCGTGGCGCATCTTGTCCGCACTGCTGAGCTATGGTATTAGTTGTTCGACTTCTGGGGGTGGTTCTGGTCTAACATGTGGTTACACACCACATGCTCTGTTGCCAGTCACACCTCTGCTCCTTGCTTGTTTGATTACTTTAAAGTCCAAAGTGCAGTGCTCTGTGGTGCTTCAGTCGCTCTGTGCCTCCGAGCTCAATTATTAGCAACCAAATGTGAGCAAGAGACGTGCGCAAGGTATGCCCTGTATTTGCGTTAACTTGACTTTTAAACCGACCAATACGTTGCTGATCTCAGATACCCATTCCTCAAGCACCTTCCTTCAAATTAAGCAAAATCAGCAAAAAATACTTTTCTTAAAGTCTAGTTCTGAAACATTTGGGAACCTCATAAGTAAGCAAATTCAGAGAAAATTGAGATTTACTGAGGCAAGTTTACACAAGCACATATGCACTGTACAAAGCACTTGTGTATGTATGTATGAATTGATGTATGCAAAAACAAAAACGCATGCTAGCAGTTGCTTGAATTCTTTCCGCCTAAAGCATGCGGCTGCTTGCTTTAGTTATCCCTTCTGTCTGTTTGTCGGAATTCTGTTTTCGTATTTGACAGCTTTGCCAAGTCATTCCTTCAATTTCGAATTATTTTTTGCTGCGCAAGTTGTCCTCTTTATTTCCTTCGATTTGCTGGTGTGTTTTGATAAAATATCAAGCAGTTGTAAAGCAATTAAATTCTATTTAAAGTCGTATTTGTCAACTATTTTCTGATTTTAGATTTACTCAGACAATTTGAGCTTAGAAATGAAAATATTGAGTTTGACTTGAACTTTATAGAAGATTTTGTTGCCGGTTACAATTGATTTTGCTAATAGAAAATTTTTGGAGAATTCATACTTAGTTTTCGGAAAGAGTTTCTAGATTCCATTTCAGTAAAAGAATGCATTTATTTTTTAATTCCTTTGAAAATTAAAATTGCAGGTAGAAACAAATCAAAGATTTTAATATTATATAGTTACTCATACGCCCTGTAGACCAAAATAGGCACGATTTTTGTGCTGAATAATATAAGTCTTATACTTATGTACATGTCAATCCCTATATATATTTGAAGCGAAAGTTTTGTACGAATGGCATGCCACTTTTACAAGTTCCTCTGTAGTGTTTTAAGGGCGTAGAGAATTTTTTTCGCTAACGCTAAAACGCCAAGCTGTTCCGTCTTCCAGAGCATATCATGGTTATGTGTCTTGGGTAGACATTAATTTATAAGTCGGAACAAATATTCAAAATTCCGTCAGCTTATTGTGAGTCCTTAAAATTAATTGTGCTTGGATGGATACATTAACTTAATGGAAAAAGTATTGTAATTGCTGCATTTTTGGACCTAAATACGCGCTTGAATCGATATCAATTAATGATTGATACACTTCAAAAGGTGTAAGATTGGAATGGAGTGGGTGATCTGGAATGGCTTAAAATTTATTTGAATATGAATAAAGGTCATACGTGTATCAAATGAAGAATCTGTCGGCATTGGTCTGCCGCAAGGGTTGTCTATTTACACCGGGTTGTCTATTTTTTAGTATTACATATATAAATCATATTACAAATGGAGTAAATTATTGTAATAAAGAGCTTTTTTAAAGATGGGTTAAATAGATTAGGATCTAAATAATATATATCTGTGGCTGTGTCGAAGCCAATTAAAGAAAAATAGAGACAATACTAAATATATGACTATAAGTGAAATAACTATCAGCAAGACTTACGAATTAAAAATTGCAAATAACAGACGTAAAGATTCAATTGAAGACAAATTTAAATTCGAACGGCTTGTACAAAAAATATTTGGGCTAAGCAACACCACAAATTTTAGGAGTAAATTTGCAATATTTTCGCACATTGGTTAAGCATGAAGCAAAGTCTTTCCTATAAATTATGAAATACGGTACATATACTTATATAAAAAGGGTGCTTATATTCAAGGGCCCATGTTGAATGTGAACCACACCTAAACGTCAAGTTTTTTCTGCATTTCATTTGTTATTTTTCAATTTCAGACTAACTCAATTTAAATTATGGAAAGATACACAATCAAGTAACGCGTTAAAGTTATTCAGACTTATTATGAAAACGGGCGTTCAAATCAAAATTCATATCGCGCACTTCGTGAAGAAAATCATCTTCAGTGATGAGGCACATTTTCACCTCAGTGGCTTCGTCAATAAACAGAATTGCCGCATTTGGGTGAATGATAATCCAAGAGTGATTGCCGAAAAACCAATGCACCCACAAAGAGTGACTGTTTGGTGCGGTTTATGGGCCGGCGGCATCATTGGGCCGTATTTTTTCCAAAATGAAGCCGGTCAGGCAGTTACTGTGAATAGTGATAGCTATCGTGAGATGAAAACAAACCTTTTATGGCCTGAATTGAAATATTTGGATGTGGACGATATGTGGTTTGAACAGGACGGTGCCACTTGTCACACAGCTAACGAAACAATGGCTCTTTTGCGCGAAAAATTTTATGGCTGAATAATCTTACGTCACGGCGATGTCAATTGGCCGCCAAGATCATGTAATTTGACACCGTTGGACTTCTTTCTTAGGAGTTATTTGAAAGAAAAGGTGTACGTCGATAAGCCAGCAAAAATTCAAGAGCTAAAGGATGAGATAATTCGGACCTCAATTATGCCTCAACGTCATCAAAAATGTGAACAATCGGATGGAGGTGTGCCGCGGATGGAGGTTGGCCGATATTCTGTTTTATACGTTATTGAGATATACCAATATTATCATAATAAAGAGAAATGACAATAATTTCTTAAAAAATTGTATTTATTCAAAATCAACACCGGCCCTTGAAACTTAACCACCCTTTAGTACAGTTAGTTTTCTCTAAATTAGTTCTCAGCGGTTCAAAAAAAAATTTTCAAGTACGGGTATTTTGAAAACCAACCGATATTTTCTGGCAGAAAACCGGCAGATATTTACTATGAGGAGAATTGTGGCGCATATTAACATGTAATGGCGAATAAATTATATACAAACATATTTATCTATCTCTGGCTCTATCCTTACCTCTATCCGTTTTTTTTTTTTGTTGAGTTTTGGTGTTTTAGTAGGAGGAAAGCATAGAAGGCCTGTGTCCGTTGTGGCCGTCAGTATGGAGATCTATCCCCAACTAAAACCCCCGTTTGTTCGAACGGTTGTTCCTCCCGGAACCTGGCCGTTAAGTAATACGTCGGGAAGCCGTTATGGAGTATATTAACTTAAATCTGTCAGTCTCTGTCAGTACGAGAATCTGCCAGGTGTTCGTCTTGCAACGACTCTTCAACACTTCCATTAGCCTGTAGATCAAGCTGTAGATGGTGCAGGTTCGCCTTTCGGACACATTCTTCATCACTCAGCGTTTTCATTATACGCGCTGCTACAGCATTGAATGCTCGCCATTTTGCGAGCGGTATCTTTTGGTGTCGAAATGCCCTGTACTTTCTGGTTCGTCAGAGCAGACCAGGCAAAAGGGGCCGTTATCCAAATTAAAGCGGTGTAGCTACTCTTTAAACCATCCGTGACTGCTCAGTAGTTGTGTCACGTAGAAGTCAACTTCGTCGTGCTTCCTTCGATACCAAATCGCTATGTTTGGGATCAGCTTGTGCGTTCAATAACCATTTTTTGAAAAGTCCCAGCGTTGCTTCCACTCTCTGATGGTTCGTTGTCGCTCTTTTCCTTTAACAACCCTGAACGGTATTTCTTGCGTTAGTTTATACAGCCTCTGCAGCTCTTTGATCTAGAGATGTATAGACATTTCCCTCGAAATGACTGCCATAGCATCGTCTGAAGCAGTGCGCTCGCCACTCTGAGCGCTCTTAGTCTTCTTTTATTTGCATAGGGGCTACGTCGGAGTCTTGGATATGTCAATAACACTCAGGAAGCTTGATAGCACTGCTACTTTATTCGCTCGACACTGAGATGCTGCGCTGCTCGTGGCGTCATTAGCCCTTGGTGTATTTTCGGGTGAGAGTGTTCCTGCGATTGGGTTGCTGATAACGCTCTCCGCTCCATCTCCTCCTATTTTTGTTGTTGCTGCTGTTTTTGGTGTCATTTTTGTAATTTAATTTTTGCTGTTGAGCCAGGCCGGTGTTAATTAGTGGCGATGGATGTCAAGGCTGAGGCTCTGGCAGAACTTTCTGATGACGGAGGTAACTAAAGCATTAGCCGACTAGCCGTTTCAACGAGATCTCCCTCTCGCTTACTAAGACAGCCGAATATCACAGTTGTCAGCCCGGGATCATCATAGAATATAGCCGCCCCTCACATGGGAAACAGACGCTGACCAGGGTACCGCCCAATATGAGTTCGTTGCACCCGGATTTTTATAGAGGACATGTTGCGGCCTCCGCTGCCGCTCGTTTTCAGGGATCGCTTATTTGTTAGAAACTTATTCACAACTAACCTCTCTACCACTATCTATATTTCTTACATATTCTATATTATAGTCTTAGTATTGATGTGTGCTTCAGCAATAGCGGATAAATGGGGAATTTATAAATATTTACCAAATATAGTACATTCCACGATGGTTACCCTTGAGTAATAGTTTCAAATAATATATTATTTAAATTTCAAAGAGTTTTTGTTTCACTATTTCGTAGTTAAATAACTGCAGTTATTGCCAATAATATTTCTTTTTAGGACAATCGTGTATTTACAGCAATACTCGCATACATCATCCCTGAGTTATTGTGCCATTAGTCACTTTTTATGATTTTCAATTATCTTTCAGGTAGTCGTGTTATCCGCTCCCTTAACCAGACATTGTCCTTACTGTGCACCCTTGTACTTTCGTGAAGGCCAAATATTTGCTGCATTGTTGACAAAGCTCACTTCAACTGCACTTCGGAGAAAAATATCGCTTCAAAGCATAAACGAGCAGTAAATATGTGTATTTATATGCACTTGAGAAGAAAATTCTTTAGAAGCACGCATCGTTTTGTCGTTGATCGAATGTGCGAAATGAATCAAAGCATAAAAGCACAGATATGCAATGTAGTGGCCACAATAAATATTCTCGCACACTCGCCCTTGTTGAAAGGGCTCGAAGGGATTGCGGCTTTCATTGTTGTCTCCATATAAAAATATTCTTCCATCCACTTTTCGTCGTCGAAGTTATATTGCTGGTTGTTATTACTGCTGTTGTTGTTCAACTGCGTTGCATTGTGGTAATTTTTCAAGCATCAAATAGAATCAAAAATCCAACACGTTGACGCTTACTAGCACCATACGTAAAATACTCAGTAACTGGACCACAATGCACATCCACACGTTGTTGAACCATTTATCAAGCCGGCAGTATAATAAATGCAGATTGTCGCATTCACCAGTACTTACGTCTAACGGCGTGCGGCTCTGAGTGGACAGCAGAAGGATGCAGTAAGTGCAGTGCCAGCTACCACACTTGATGAACCAGCGCAACAAACAGGCGAAGGAAGTTCGTACATTGTGGTTACATGCAACCACAGCAGGCCTAATAGTGTGGGTGGTGCCACATTAAGGTAGGCGAGATTTTAGTGTCTGGAGTGGAACATTGCAAAAGCAACAACAACTATAGAAACATTCCCCTGAAATGAGTAGCAGCAAACAATTGGGAATTTTCGAAATTACAAGGCAAGCCATTATGGCTTACAGGATTACGTAAGTATAGTCAACATGGCGTATGAGCAACAAAAATTTCCAATGTGGAACCAAAAACGCAGAAATATATTCAAGTCCTTTTG
The DNA here is from genome assembly GCF_028408465.1 of Anastrepha ludens. Classification (NCBI taxonomy): domain Eukaryota; kingdom Metazoa; phylum Arthropoda; class Insecta; order Diptera; family Tephritidae; genus Anastrepha; species Anastrepha ludens. The sequence continues at coordinate 119,912,029 of NC_071500.1, read as the reverse complement.
AAGCTAAACGTTACACCATTTTCACATATTTCTGGAACTCAATGAATGCAGCCTTGAGTAACTAGTTTTTGTGCTCATGACCACCAATAAGTCTTGTATAAAATCCAAGATTAAATGATTAAAATATTATTTAAAATAATAATAACACAGGCCAACAACCAAAAAACTTTTTCGATAATTTTAACTAAGGTTTTAAGAATTTTTTATGCTGAAAACGAATATGACCTTGAAAATGCTCCAGCACGTTAGGATTTTTGGCAATTTGAGGTTAAAAAGTCAAAAAATGCAGATTTTGGCGATTTTTTTAATTTTTTTTTTTGGGCAAGGTAAAGTTTTTTTTTAATTTTCCACAACGGCATCGCAAAGTACTAGTCTTCAGCTTAAAAATCCATTTTTTTTAAATATTTTTACGATTAATATAAAAAACGTTATTCTATTTTGTCAAGGTCATATTCGTTGTCAGCATAAAAAAACTTTCAAGAAACACCCATAGCCATTTTAAAAGCTGTAAAAAAGCGAGATTTTGCGGGCCTGTGTAATTAGTCAACATAGTATATCAACATTTATGACCTATGTTTCCCAGACTATTGTGATAAACATTTGGATTCTTTTCTCTGAGCCAGCGCGACATTTGTGCGAGAGCTTTAGTTTAAAACTCGTTGTGTTCGGATTCTTCGGGTATTACAAAAAATAGAGTAAACAACAAAACCTTACTCCCAAAATGGCTCTACTGATGTGTATCTAATTAGTATTCGTTTCTATACTGAAATCCAGGACAACTCAAAAATTGTTCTTAATATTTTATTTTAATCATTCATATGAACAGAAGGACCAGATAAATTCATGGAAGAGAGAATACTGGAGAGACGCCACACAAAATAAGTAAACATCGGATTCAAATTTGTATAAATCCACCGACTTTGGAATAATAAATCATATTTTTAAATCATCTGCATTGAGAAGGAAATTAGCTTAAGAAAAACAGCTACTTACATCACTGATGAATAAAATGAAAAGCAGTTGACCCATAATACTTGCATGAGGTGCACTAGACTACTTAGGAAAAAAAAGTAGGCGAGAAACCATCAACAGAAATTAATTAAGAAAAACTTAATGAAAACTCATATAAAGAAGTTTATCTCATAAAATTTGTTGGTATACTTTATCGAACTCCTTTGAAAAGTCAGCATAAATATAAACACATAATTATAGCCGACTTGTTGGCCTGGTGAGAATGCTGCAATACAGCATTCACTGAAAACGACTACATTATAAACTGGGAACCTACCAAAAATGAAACTATTATTTGAATTGCAAAATTCATCTTTTCATTGACAATGTTTTCGAACAGCTTAGTCCATCGAAATTTATCTGTAATTACGAATATTGGTTTTTTCCCACTCTGGAAAATTGGAGTAAACTGTCATCGATAAAGAAAGTTGGAACTAACGATTGATTTTGTAAAAGATGACGGAAGTGGATGGCTTTTAAATTTTACCTCTTGTAAAATCTGAATACCTGCGAGCTGTAATGTAAGCGCTGGAGGTTTAGAGTTGCTAGGGTCGCGATTTACCATAATAGAATCGTGCTCAAGTACTATTGGCTTTTGTTTTGTTGCAATAGTAATTAAATTTTTTCGAGATAAGTTGTTGTAAAATACAATACAGGGTGAACGATATGAAGTGTTACCTATTCAAAACACCCCCGACCCCGAAAACTCAAACTTAAGTTCACAGTGATGGGTTTTACATAATAAAACCATAAACTCGCATACTCCTAAAATTACTTAAATCTTCTTTTGACTGGACTTGTCTGTCTACGTGTATATATTGTCCGATCCCATAGTTGCAGTTGTGTTTTGTCCTGGACTTCGTCAGTGTAGTTGAAGAGATGCCTTCTGACTCACATGGAAGGTGTCTCAAGGTCTAGCAAATGTCTGCCGGGGTGATTCCTACAGTAAAAACCTTGCAGAAATTGCTTGCAGAGCATTTTTCTATACTCCTTAGCCGTTGTAAAGATGTTGCAGGGGGACATCAGGAGGCATCTCGTGCCTGTCCTAATGGCGGTTTGTTGACAAGTCTGGAGCTTTGTCCACTGCAAATCACCAGTGCCAGGCTCAGCATAATTCAGAACCGGCCGACCAATTGCTTTAAATGTTGCCAGCAACAATTCTTTGCCTTTGCCTCAAGTACTGTCGGCTAGCGATTTGGGGATCCTGTCTCGCTTTTCGATCTTAGTGGCAACCGCGGTTGTATGTCTTCTCTCTTCCACAACGGTGCAGGTCTTCGACAACAAAACTATCACTCTTGAATTATTGGTCCTTCTCAGATGAAAATAATGTGCAATAACAGACCATTAATTTAATTCATTGTATGTATTTAAGAGAATTTAAACTTCAGCGGCAATTTTATTTTGGCTTTAAATAGAAGCGGAAAATCAAACTAGATCTACAAAAAAACTTAAATCCACAAATGTAATCCCATAGTTATATATATACCCTGGTATTCACGCTTACTGTGTAATATTTTAGAACTCTCTACAAATATTTCGCCTAATACTTAATACTGCGGTGGAAATAAAGGTTCCCTTTCAATATTTTACAAGTTTTAAGTGTGTTGACTGACGTACACAGGTATTGACGGACAGACTTCACTAAATCGGTTCTATTCTGAATAGTTTGATAAATTTTAATAGAATCTAATCAATCTAATCTGACCATTGAAAGTCAAGGCGATGAGCTCACTAAGGCAGGTATTCGCTCTTCTTTCAGAAAACGGAACTGAATGAAGAACTCGCTCTGGAAACGCAGTCAACACAATCCCGTACACAACTGGAAGATTATAACAACAACTGAGACATGAATGTTAAATTCGTTGTTAAGCTCGAAATCCTTTTCTACATATGTAAAAAATGTCTAATATATATGAACTACATAGATATTTGTATATCAGTAGCGTAGCTACAGCACAATTTACATGTTTTAGTTTTATGTAAAAAACAGAAACTTTATTATTTGAAATGGAATTTTATCTCACTGGTGTGCACTTAATCTGTATCTCTTTATTAAATTCACGCTAGTGAAAAGATCTTTTCCGCCAGCCTTTTACTTTTTTCTACTTGCTGTCATTTATACCGTTTATTTTTTAGTTTTTTATATTACTATTTTTATTTGCTTTTTTACTCTATTTTGAAGGACAATACGCAGACTGCGACTGACATGACCATTGTACTAATTTTGCTATACATTTTTTTCCAATTTTGTACACCAATGAATACCATTGCACATTGCGGACTCACATATACGAGTAAAAATGTGTATGCCATTTGAAATAGCAAGAAAAAAACTAAAAGGGAGCAGCGAGCACTGATTGCAAAGCAAATTGCAGTTTTTGGTTTCGATTATTTTGGCAACAATTGAGCTGTTCGGTTAGAAATGATCAGTTGATCTGATTGCGGAATGTGCAGTTCTTATTATTTTCTGCTGCCGCAAAATGCAGGATTTGCTTGCAGTTCAAATAATATAGTAATATGCAGTTGCTATATTTACACAAATAATAACAAAAACATGTGGCGTATGTTTGCACTGGTTGAGAAGAGAATATTTTATTATAATTCGTGGTATGCGAATTGATTTCTTCCCGCAAATTGAATCATCAATATATTTTTAGCTACATATCTGCTGCTTTATCTCACCTCACTACACCCGTCGCATTCTGAAAATATGTCAACACGATGGGGGAGCTAAGACACAAATAGCACTTTAGAAATACTCGGTTCGGTAGATGGCAACAGGCATAACAAGCTTATTTATACACCCAAGATGAATCATGGTTTGGTTCGAGGCAAGTGCTACCAGAGTTCCTGTTTATATTTTTGACCTAACAATGCTTTCAAAAGGTACTAAGTGCATTTATAACAAAACATGCAAAAATTTCCAATGGAAACGTTCGATGGCACGTGACAGCACTAAAAAGCCCAAAGCCAGAAATATAAATATCAATCCTCGAATATGTGGTATACAACAAACTGATTCTCACACCTCTACAAGGCTATAAATCAGCCAGGTATAAACTTTGCTGTGTCCATTTGGTCACCTGTGACTAGTAGAATGCAGTGAATAAAGTTTCAGATCTGTCAAAATACTGCAAGGGGATGCCCATGTCGTCTCATGCCCCTACTCACAAGGTCTAGTTACCTAAGGACTTTATTTTGTTGGTAATTTCTCATGAATTGGGTTACACTACACGATGCCCGAAACTTACCATTTTTGAGATACCCCATTTCAATGGTTATTTATAAAAAAATATTTTTTTTCTGTATATGTCCAGTTTTTTCTTAATGTTAGTTCACAGATAAATTCTTTCTTTTTTTTCAATGTCAAGAAAATACGAGAAGAACTGGATTTGAAGCAAAATAAGCTATATTACTTCATGGTAGGCGCTTAATCTTATCAAGACGCAGCAAATTACTTATTTACAAGCAGACACAAATCCCGCTGTGGACTTACGGTACACAATTTTGGGCATGTGCTAGCCAATAGGACATTATTTCTATAAAACCAAAATCCTGCGGAGCATAGTAAATGCGCCATACTATATACGGAGATCTTGGCATACCAACTGTGACCGGAGTAACGAAGCAGCGACTAAAAAATCATAGCAACGATGCTGCATCCAGCTTCGTTCACCTGAATTCTTCTCGAAGACGTTTAAAACGCACAACGGTAGCAGAGTTTATGGAGAACGAGTAGGGATTACTATACTCGTATATTGTATAATTAAAATTCTTTTTAAAACAAGTTAAATTAGCAAATGAAAATTGCTTATTAGTATCCTTTTATATATACCAGGTGCAATTACACTACGATTCTAATCTATGAATCGTTAAAAAAAAAAAAACAATTTAGCTAAAGTGTAAGACAATTAATAAAAATCGCCAATAAGATTTGAACCAAGCCTTGATAGTTAAAAATGCCTACTTAAAAAGTTTTGAATTTACGATTTTTCACTAAGTGTTTCTAACTTCACATCAATAAAGAAAAAAAAATTGCTGAAAACTTAGCTATCCAATGTAAACGTAAAATGACTTTCCTGTTAATGCTGTATATTCGACCACGTTGCACATATCAACAGGACCTGAATAGCATTCCCCAAATCACTACTTGTACTAACTCTCGATCCACATTTATGTATCATACACATTATTCGACTCCTCTGACAACACAGAATTTATATATCATAATTTTTGAAAAGGTTTTGGCAAAATTTGGACTGCCTTTAATTATATTCTTCAACTCTGGAATCGTCTCGCGAATGTCGGCATAGACCATACTTTTCAAATAACCTCAAAGAAAGAAGTTCAGTAGAGTCAAACAATAGTTTTTTCTTTAATAAGATGTTGATGTTCAGTGCCCCAAAGGGTGTAGTTTGACTTCTTGTTCACTCAGATGATCGTTTCTGTTGGCCAAACAAACCCCTAAATGAGTAAAATGACAAAAATACCCTTGGAGGTTTGACATTGCCATCTGGGAGGTGACCGCTATTAGAAAAAACTGTTTCTATCACTTTGGTATTTCATTCATGGAGATTCGAAGGCACTTCCATCAGCTTTGGTGAAAAAAAAATCATCAACTCATTTCATACGTGTGCACGCACTGCTCCAATCTGTTGTTGTTCAGACGGCAACAAAGCGAAATGAGCAAAGGCTATGGTAATTTTTTTAAACGACAAAGTTTTGTCGTAAACCGCCGTTACACTCCCTGTTACGGCAGCAAATCAGCTGATATTTTCAAACCTCACTGAGAGCCAGTCAAAGATCTAATTTTGGGCACACAAATTGAACAAATCTGTTCACCATGAAGTTCGCCCATTTGTGGAAAAACATCAAATATGTGGATGAGCACTGCCAAACAACCAACAAAAGATTTACGAGTAAGCGCCAATTATTTACACTTATATATATACACTAGGGTGGTCCTTATTTTTCGAAATCAAAATTTTCAATGCAGGAATCTCTCATTATGTTGTTTTTGATAAAAAAAAATATTTCCTGAGGTTTCATACCGATAAATTACCGTTATCACGTGCCGCAATGCCATTGAAATCATACTTAGAAAAGATATATGAAAAATTGACGATATGTTTTGTTTTGCTTTTTTATTTTATGCAAATTCTCATTAAAAAAAAAACATAAATAAAAAGAAATTCAAATAATTTTTGAATAAAAACTTAGTTCACTTGTTATTTTTGTTACTGAAGTCGACACTCATAGCCTCTCTGGTGTGTTTAGGGTAAGTTTTTCCATATTTCTCCACAACCTAATAGGACTATGAATAAGTTCGTGCGGTTTTTTTTCGAAATTTGAAACTTTATTGACGTAAAATGGTTACAAATTTAATATTCAAAATATTGTCCATCGCTTACTACTACTTTTTCCCATCTTTCTGGCAATTCGCGGATTCCCTTTGTGAAAAATTCGGTCGGTTTTGCCGCAATCCACGAATCGATCCATTTTTTGACTTCATCGTAATTACGGAAGTGCTGGTCAGCCAGGCCATGTTGCATCGATCGGAAGAGATAGTAATCGGATGGCGCAAGGTCTGGACTATACGGCGGGTGGGGTAGGACATCCCATTTGAGCGTTTCTAAGTATGTTTTGACCACTTGTGCAACATGTGGCCGAGCATTGTCATGTTGCAAAATAACTTTGTCGTGTCTATCGGCGTATTGCGGCCGTTTTTCTCGCAGTGCTCGGCTCAAACGCATCAATTGTCGTCGGTAGACATCCCCCGTAATCGTTTCATTCGGTTTCAGTAGCTCATAATACACAACACCCAGCTGGTCCCACCAGATACACAGCATAACCTTCAGGCCATGAATATTCTGCGCCGACGTCGATGTTGAAGCATGGCCAGGGTATCCATACGTTGCCCGACGTTTTGGATTGTCGTAATGGACCCACTTTTCATCGCCAGTCACAATTCGATGCAAAAAACCCTTTCTTTTGTGCCGTTGAAGCAGTTGTTCGCATGCCATAAAACGGCGTTCAACGTCTCTTGGCTTCAATTCATACGGCACCCAATGGCCTACCTTTCGGATCATTCCCATGGCTTTTAAACGTTTGGAAATGGTTGATTGATCAACTGCCAAAGTTTTTGCAACCTCTTCTTGCGTTTGAGCCGGATCTTGATCGAGCAATTCCTCCAATTCGGTATCCATGAACTTTGGCGGCGCACCCTCGCGTTCTTCGTCTTCCAAGCCAAAATCACCACTTTTAAAGCGTGCAAACCACTTCTGGCACGTTCGCTCAGATAGAGCATGCTCACCATAAACTTCCACCAAGATACGATGACTTTCGGCTGCTTTTTTCTTCATATTAAAATAATGAAGAAGAATTCCCCGCAAAAACACATTATTTGGCACGAAATTCGACATTTTCAAGTGTGGTAAAAATATTGTTGTTTACGCTTCAAATAAAAAACTTATACTGACGTTTGTGCCTTACGACAGTAGCTCTCCAATGAATGTTTGGAAATGTGGATCGATGGAATAATAATCAAGTTACGCCATCTGTTGTAAAACCGCACGAACTTATTCATAGTCCTATTATAATTATAATATAAATGAAAATCGTTAATTTTTAATAAATAATATAACAAAATTTTGTATGACGTGTTTTACTTACTTGAAGAACGAACTGCTTTTGGTTTTCATTTTTAGTGAAAGAATTGTTGAATTCTTCCATCAACTTCACCCCCCTTTCAACTGTGTTGTTGACTACATTAATGTTGTCCAAGATTTTTTTCCCTTCAATATATTTCGGGTTAAGATGCCATTCAGCAGCATTTTCATTCAAAAATGCGGGATTTATATTGAAGCGTTCAAATAAATTCATTGAATTTTCAGTTATTAAACAACTTGGAAGGTCTTTTTGTAAAAAAATTTTCAGGTCCTTGTATTGAACAGAAAGTTTTTTTATCCTGCATTATATTTTTAAGCTTTTGCGCCATCTTCTCTCTTTCTTTAATTGGCGCATTGTGATCAAATAATGAAAACACGACCGCCTCATCTGCCAAGTACCAGAGATGATTTATAAACTTCATTCTTTACCTTGTTGGTTATCTGTTCTTCGTTTACAGCTTTTTTCTAAATTTCGCCATCCTTCATACAATTTTTTTAACTTTTTCACACTATCACTCTTGTCTTTGGTCGGAATTCTTGCCTTTCGCCAAAATATTTCACACTCGTCGATCACTAAATTTGCCGCTTCTGATAAATTCAAGCGCACATTTCGCATATTATTAAATAAAACAGATAAGCAATCTTGATTAGAAGGCAGCTTGCTGCCAAGAATTTGATTTTTCATTGCACCTACTAAATAAATTCCTTGTCGCGGCATTTTAAAGTTTTTCTTAAATGACAAATTTATGCCTCTTAATTTTTACTTCACTTCACTTCACTTATAATGAATCACACAAATTGCGTGGAGCTTAAAAAATTTTTAATGCAACTACAACGCTAACAGAATAACGGAACTATTCGCAAAATAATTACAACACATATGTGTTATTTAAAGCAGTCAATATGCCCTTTATTGCTTGCTTCTTTTACGCTAATTATGATAACGGTAAAAAGAAAACCAGAAGATAGCAAAATAACAACACAGCAGTGTATGACAATTTCGTCACTATTGCCTTGACAACGTAACTTCAGTGGCATTGCGGCACGTGATAACGGTAATTTATCGGTATGAAACTTTGGGAATAATTTTTTTTTATCAAAAATATTATATTGAGAGGTTCCTGCATTGAAAAGTCACCAAAATATTTCATGCAGCACATTTAAGGACCAGCCTAATATACACTTATATATATTTTTCAAAATTACCCATTCTGACCGGTATTTTAACGCGAGGTACGATTATTTTGCAGTGTAGAATAGGTCGTCGCAACGGTTCTGGCTTCATGGCTGTATTGCTATTAGTGAAGATATTCACTTGTTTGTTAAGAGTGTAATTTAACTGCCAACACTCCTGCTTTAGTCTAAAGTGCGCTATGGCAGCTGAATTTCGAGCTTCGAGAAAAATAAAGCAGCACTTCGTCAACCATTTTAAATCAATCTGTGAAGAAATTGTGGATGTGGTGACTCAATTGAAGCCCAATGATGAAGTCCATTCCTACGCCCACCTTAACTTAAGTTACCTAGCGAGTTTGCAGGGATTTTAGCCATGAAAAGTGCAGTTTCTCTCTGTGAACTGCCGTTAAATTACTTTAGATAACATATGCTATAATTTCACATTCCTTCTTTTTGAACAGGAAAAATAAAATTAAGACCTTGTATTGTCAATTACTATTGATACTACATACATACACTTGCTATTATTTTTATCTTTCCTCAGACCTGTAGATAGTTATTACCATAAAAGTTTTTCTAGTATACCTATATGACCTCGAAGCCTTGGAACTGAATGCTGTTGGACAACTGCTTTATGGAAAACTTCCCTATAAAGTCAGTGTTACATTTGTTTAGTCGAGCCATCCACTGGTGGTTATTATCCAAGCATACCTTTAAATATATTTCATGGATAACCAACAAGACAAACAAGTTCTGAAAGTTTTTGGACAATACTGCGCATATGTGGGTACCTAAATGAAAAAAAAAATCATATTTGGTTTTTTCCTCTTAAAATTTATGAAAAACAACTCATTTTCCAGTCTAAATATCATTATTGATAACAAAAATCATTGTACTGGTTGAGTGCTTATCATTTTATAGTAACTTTTAAAAATCTACCCTTGGCTGTGTTTAACGTCAGCGCGCTTGATTGATAAGGATTAAGCATGCAAATAACAACAGCGACCTTTAAGAAGCGGTGATTTAGATGCCTGACACATAAATGGACTCGGCGAGCATAAAAAGGTGTTGAAACGCGAAAGAGAAAAGCGTTGAGAGGTAAAATAAAATTCTTTAGAAAATCAAAGTCACAATACTGAAAACAAAGAAGTAAAGAAAATTGAACAAGTAGAGTGCGGCATATTGTGAAATTACGGTTGGCTTACAAGTTAAGAGTATTTCCTTGACGAAGGTTATATAAATTGGCTATAAACCTTGGAAACATTATATCAATCAAGTTTCTCTTGTTCACTTTGAGCTGAAGTATGTATGTATGTATGTATGTATGCACATAAGCATCTGTATATCTACTTAATATAAGAAATAAATGCAAACTGTTATCTCATCGCATACTTAGCGTGCTGCCAGCTCATTGGGACATCATTGTCTCACTTAGTGGATTTTTCTACGTTAGAAGATATTAACATAAGTTAGTTTGAGGTAAAACCACTTCAAAGAGCTTTGAGTTTGTTATTCAATTATATTCTCATTTTATCTAAACGCTGAGTGTGCCTTATGAATTGTTTGCTTTTCAAAAAGCATATAGAATAGCGACGTAATGTTTGCGGAATGAAATATAGACTAAAGATTAAGAGGAAAGAAATGTTAAGCGCTTTCAGGGAACCCAGATCAAAAAAGTAAAAAAGTAATTTATAAGATTTTACTCGCAATTAATATTAAACGACTTCAAATAAAATTTCAGTTCCAAGATTTCTAGAGTAGAATTTAAAGAGACTTTTTCTAGCATATCTAAACCCTCTAACTCCTGCTTAAGAGAGTATCTTTGATCCGCTTTCAAAATAATTATAATGAAAGGTCGTTAGAAAGTACAATTACAACGTTAATATGTTCCCTATAGACAATTTCATGGGGAATTGTCGAAGTTGGAAAACTCCAACGGGTTAAAATAAGTGCATAAGAAAGCTTAGGTTAAGTGAACACTTGCACTTATGAGCATTAGACCGCATCAATTTGTATGCAACACAAGTTTCGGACTTCTGATAGTGTGAATTTTATTTTTTATACAATAAAAGGTGTGCCATTGCCTGCCGAGGGGCGACCGTTATTAGAAAAAACATTTTCTTCGTTTTGGTGTTTCATGAAGATTCGAACCTACGCCTTCGGGTATTGGCACACCAACCCATTCGGCTACGGCGGCCTCAAACTGTCTTTTATATGCTTAATTTTTCGGGGTAAGTTATTCCAAAGACGGACAGAGAACACAAAGTATTGACGTTCAGTCACCAAACAACTGTATTTCATCGGAGTTAAGTTTAACGAACGTCAAGATTTTGAAAATATAAGTCAATTTTTGTCGTACCTGGGTTCCTGAGTATTTATGACCTTCTGGAGTAACACTAAACATTTGAACTTAAGCTAATCGTCAAAAGATACGGATGCATTTTTTCCCCAAAAACAGAAATGTGGTTATAATGTTTTTTACAGTAAACGTATCTCACAATATTATTATACAAAACATTAAGTTTAATACGGCACACCCTCCAACAATGAGTGGCAATGAAAATGTGGTTACTCCCTGTCAAATTTTATTAAATGTAAGTGTCCACATATTTTATCACAGCGTTATTTAGTCGGACTTCAGCAGAGTCGTCAAGCTTGATATTTCTTGTATACTATGTAACAATACATTGACATTTATCAGGATTGAGAATTAATCCGTTGTCAGAAGCCCATTTGCTTATACATCTCAAGTCAGAATTCAAATTGCTGATGCAAATATCAATGCAGTTGAGGGGACAATTAACATATAATTGAACGTCATCGGCATATACGAGTACATGGACATCACTATATTTAATCGCACTAAAGAAATTATTACTATATAAGACAAACAAAAGAGGGAAAAGAATAGGGCCAAGATTTAAAGCCGATGTTGAAAAACTAAATAAGTTTTAAGCTTCAAGGTTAAAAGTTTGTGGTCTACGGAGTCAAATACTTTCGAATGGTGAAGCAAAGTAAGAAAAGTCAGACATGTTTTGTCAATTTTTAACCTTATATCATCCGAGACTTTTAGGAGTGCCGTGGTGCAGCTCCTACAACATCAAGCCCCGACTGCAATGTGTTCACTAAAGTATTGTTATTCAGAAACATGTTTATCGGGCGAGGCCTAATACGCTGAAGAATTTTAGATAGAAAGGGCAATATTGCAATCAGGCGATAGCCAATTCCGATCGTGCAGTGCCCAATCCTGATCGCTCGAATTTTTTTCCACGTCTGCTTCGAACCAACTGCAAGGCTAAACTGATGCTCATAGTATTTTAGTTTTCTTGAACTAATTAATTTGTTAAAATATCGTCTGCAAGCTTTAAAGGTGTTATAGTGTTCCAAAATTCTGAAACTCTTTCATTTGTGATACGTTTTGTTGCGTTTGTAAATCAAGTTTATAACATGATTGTTGAATCATGGCCGGTTTTATCATTGACTGATTTGTATACAACGGGTACGAACAGATCAAAGAGCGACACAACGTTTTTGGAAAATGTTTGGATTGCACTATTAACCAAGAAAGGGTGAGTACGTAACCAATTTTGACCAAATTTCACTTTATAATACGCAATAAATTATTATTATTTAACGAAATTTCCTTAAAACATTAAATTCCAAAAATAGTTTTAAATTTCTAATTTACTTTATGCAATCGAATATGCAATAAAAATTGTTTTTCTGCTTAGTTTATGTTGGAAATCCCCAGTTTAAAATACATATACATATGTATATATAAATACTGTAGAGCTCCAGGTTCTCGGTTATGGAGTAATGCGAGTAACCCGATACACGTCGAATACCGTCATTGCTCAACTACTCAAATGTTTGTACGAAATTTCCGAGCTTCCGAACAATTGGAGCAGCTAAACAAAAATTGCCAATCTTATTTGTCAGCATTTCTATAGTTTTCTAACGAAGTCTGCACTGTGTTTCTGTGTGCAATCTATCTCTCGACTCGGTCCAGTGGGTTGGCCACCAATATCGTGTAGTATCAAACCTTTGCACTTTTGTTTGAGGAGGAATGTAAAGTCTAAATGCCTTGTGGATTAACCAGCTTGAGGCATTGGAAGCCAACACCACTAAAGTTATTCAGAAGATACCGACCGAAGTCCCCCACCAAAATTGGTGTTTACGGATGGCCGAATTGCGGCGCAGTTACGGCCAACATTTGAAAGTTATTATTTAAAAAAAAATAAACCATTAATCGTTGTACACAAAAATAATAAAGATTGAATTTTCTTTGTTTTATTTCTTTTTATTTATGCAAACACTTATCCGACTAATCTTCAATTCCTATGCTAAATGCAAATAGGAGCAAACTGCAATAAGTGAGTTTTCATGATCTTCGTTTAACCACAGTAGGAATAAGAAATGAATGAACAATCAATTTTACTTACTTTAATTTAATTACACTAAAACCAAAAACAGTGAGAGTATAGACTTCTTCTACTTTGTAGAGACTTTAAGTTAGTTAAAATCAAGCGGGAATTATATGAAGGGATAGTATTCGTAAATTTTAACAACCTGGAAGCACACAGTCAATTCTCACTCATTGTGATTTTTTTAACATTCAACTGTACTCGTCTATCGGCTATTACGGCAGCTCCTTCTTAAACTTATGAATTTTCAAAGCTAGACTGTTGCTTCGCGACTTGTTCTTTTCAATTCTCTCAATTGCAAATAACTTACGAGGCCTCCAAATAATTGTTGTAATCTAGAGAAAACAAAAGAAGTAAAAAGCAATTTGGGAGTATAAGGATTCGAGATCTTCAATCTATTACGCCGCATAAAATCTTAGAACGAGTAAGAAGTGGATACAACAACGTTAATGTGAATATGGAATGGAAAATGGGAATCAAATATCACACCTAGAGCTTTAAATTTATGAACAGATTGAAGTCAAATATTAATAATACTAAAGGGTGGTTGAACTTCAAGTGCCGATGTTGAATATGAACCACACCCAAATATCAAGCTTTTTCTGCATTTCATTTGACATTTTTCAATTTCAGACTAATTCAATTTGAACCATGGAAAGATACATAATCGAGCAACGCGTTAAAGTTATTCAGGCTTATTATGAAAACGGGCGTTCAAATCATGAGGCACATTTTCAACTTAGTGGATTCGTCAATAAGCAGAATTGTCGCATTTGGGCGAATGATAACACTGTGCGACAGTGATTTTATACTTTTATAGAGACCTAGTACAACTTGTAGGTATAGTAAAACTAAGCAAAATGGTATAGGAGAAATTTTCAATACACCCCCAAAATCTCGTTTTATGGCCATAAAACCGTTTTTCAGTAGGTTGATGTGAAGAATCACTCCTAATTTCGCCAATTTCCATCCGATTTCGAATTTGTTTTTTTAGTTCGAATGAACAAAAACAAGCCTTTTTGACAGTGTGTTGACAATTTTTCTGAAATGACAACTGACGAGACTGTAGGCGGAAGTATTTGGAATTTTTTTGTTTTTTCTCTATTTTTTCAACTTTGACATAATTTTTACGATACTATCCGATATTGAGGATTTTTTTTAGTACACTATTGTTATAGTAAATTTAATTTTGCGTCGAATGAGCTGTAATTGAATTAAAATTAATGTGAGTTGTGTGAGTTTTAAGATTTTTTTTTGTTTTTTACTAATTTGGTATGTAGGTATAACTTACGCTAAATGTGAATAAGGACGTGTTTTGATGCGTTATTATAGATACGTAATATTTATTGGAGTATGTATGTGCTGTACTGCATACAACAGAACTGGTTAAAACTTTAGAAAATATCTGACATATTATCACACATTTTTTTTTCAATAGAAATATGAAAAAGCTCCCAAGTGTACCAAAGTTCACACTGTACATTGATTAACAAAAGAAGTTTGTTATTATAATTTAACCTTATTAAAACGTCAAAGTTTTATTGTTTGTTTCATTGAAATTCAAGAGATATAAATCAAAACTTTGCCAGAAAAGTCGAATTTCTCAACATTCTTCGATGATGTGGCATCATCAGCCTTATCATAAACCAGATGATTGTTATTTTTATAAAACGGACGTAAACGGTCATCATTATAAAGCTCGAAAGCACATAAAGTATGCTGATGTTGCAACTGTTAAGAACCCCGTAGTCTTGGACGATATGATTGACTCAACTCATTGCTGATGATGATCAAACTGATAACAATAAACCTGATGATGAAGAGTACTTCCCGTCTGGTTCTAAGTCTTCAGAACGACACATTGTATCAAATTCAGATTTTCAGGATCTTTCTCGTGATTTACTTCTATCGGGAAGACAATCTGAAACGCTCACTTCTCGATTTAAACAATGGAATTTAGTTGATGACGACTTCAGATGAATGATGATGATCGAGTTTCGTACAGAGAAGTATTCAAAACTGATAAAGAGAATGACAAATGTACCGTAAAATACTAAACTCCAAAGGGCCCTTTTCCTATGCATTTTTAAGTTTGGAACCAGTTCCGTTGTGTACTGCACCGTACCGCACCGTACCATACCGTACAGTGCTGCACTGCACAATACTCCAATAAATATTACGTGTTTATAATGACACTTGTTATCATTTTCATGCTTCGATGCCTACATACCAAATTAGTAAAAAAAAAAATAAAATCTTGAAACTCTCACAACTCTATTAATTTTAATTCAATTACAGTCAAATATAGCTCATTCGACGCAAAATTAAATTTACTATTACAGTAGTGTACTAAAAAAAATCCTCAATATCGGATAGTATCGTAAAAATTATGTCAAAGTTGAAAAAATAGAGAAAAAATAAAAAAATTTCAAATACTTCCATCTACAGTCTCGTCAGTTGCCATTTCAGAAAAATTGTCAACACACTCTTAACAAGGCTTGTTGTTGTTCTTTCGAACTAAAAAAACAAATTTGAAATCGGATGGAAATTGGCGAAGTTAGGAGTGATTCTTCACATCAAACTACTGAAAAACGGGAAAATGAGATTTTGGGGGTGTATTGGAAATTTCTCCTATACCATTGTGTTTAGTTTTTCTATAGCCACAAGTTGTGCTAGGTCTCCATAAAAGTATATTTAATTTTTTTTTTGGCACACAGTGTAATCCAAGAGTGATTGCCGAAAAACCAATGCATCCACAAAGAGTGACTGTTTGGTGCGGTTTATGGGCCGGCGGCATCATTGGGCCGTATTTTTCCAAAATGAGGCCGGTCAGGCAGTTACTGTGAATAGTGTTCGCTATCGTGAGATGAAAACGAACCTTTTATGGCCCGAATTGAAAGATATAGATGTGGACGATATGTGGTTTCAATAGGACGGTGCCACTTGTCACACAGCTAACGAAACAATGGCTCTTTTGCGCGAAAAATTTTGTAGCTGAATAATCTCACGTCACGGCGATGTCAATTGGCCGCCAAGATCGTGTGAGTTGACTCCGTTGGACTTCTTTCTTTGGAGTTATTTGAAAGAAAATATGGATGTCGATAAGTCAGCAACAATTCAAGAGCTAAAGGATTAGATAATTCGGCACATTAACGGCATAGAAGCTTAATTATGCCTCAGCGTCATCGAAAATTCGGACCATCGGATGGAGGTGTGCCGCCGAGGGCAGGGTGGTAATTTGGCCAATATTTTGTTTTATACGTAATTGATCTATACTAATATCATCATGATAAAGAGAAATGACAATAGTTTCGAAAAAAAATTATATTTATTTAAAATCAACGCCGGCCCTTTAAACTTAACCACCTTTTATAAACCTCATCGGAAGTTAGGTATCTTGGAGTGATACTTGACTTCAAACTCCATTGGAAACTACACTTTGAAAATTGGTTAAAGAAGGCCAGTATAGCCTTCTGCTCCTGCAAATCTATGTTCGGTTAAAAATGAGGACTCAAGCCACAGGTCATGCTGTGGATGTACAACGCAGTAGTGTTGCCAATTTTAACGTATGGATGCCTAGTTTGGTGCGAAGCTCTTCGGAAGGTCTATAATAACACTAAACTGGGGAGGATGCAAAGGACTGCAGTCATTGGCATCACCGGAGCATGTAAACCTTGTTCCAGTGCTACTCTGAATGTCGTTTTGCACTTACTTCCCATCGAGTTTTAAGTTAACAGCCCAACGTGCAATCAGGTTAAAGGAGGTTGGCCTCTGGAAGCAATCTCTCAAGGGACATGGTAGCATTTTCGGGCAGTTAACACCGTATTTCCCCGAACTTCGAACGGTTTCAAGATGGAACCGGAAGGCGGAGCAGGGATTTTCTCTAAATCAGCCAATTTATCAATATCCTTACTGCTATTATCCTACACTGCTAGTGTTTTTCGAACAAAAGTCTTCGCAATCCTACAAGCATGCAAAATGCGTAGAGATCACGAGAGTGAGGGAGATATTAACCTTTTCTCTGATATTCAAGCCGCGATCAAGGCTCTGACGACACGGCTCCTGTAAGGAGGAGATCAAATCTCTGGGGTATGCAGGTAACCTTGCCCTAATCTGGGTTCCAGGACATAGGGACATAGAGGGAAATGAAATGGCTGATGAGCTTGCCAAGAAGGGTACTGAATTGACCTCAGAGACCTCCTACCTGGGCATCGGCAGGCCCTTGACAGTTGTTAAAGACGAACTGCACAAATTATTTCTCAGGAAAGCGAAAACCCTTTGCCCCAGTACAATAGGCGGAGGACTCAGAAAGTCGTTTGGACTCCTCGTTATTCAATTTCCCACTCGTAGCTGTATTTACTGGTCACTGGACGATTGGCACACACGCGGAAAAGCAAGGGTTACCATTTAACCCCTATTGCAGAAGCTGTGGGGACATTTCAGAGAAAGAGACTGTTGAGCATTTTATTTGTAAATGTCCGGGTTTGGCAGCTAGACGATTAAGAATACTGGATGCTCCTTTCTTCGACAGCCTGGGGCAGTGAACCAACGTAAATCCCATCAATCGTCTCCATTGCAGCAACAGCTCTGCTCGGCTGTGTATATCTGCCTGTTGGAGGTCTCATAATGATATTAAAATGGCGCTTTAGTGCTAGACTGACACTTCAACCATTTCACTTACCTACCTATAACTTAACTCGTTTTTCGAATTATATATATAAAAACATGAATTTAAATGCGTTAGGAATACAGTATCCACCGGGTACTACCTGGAAAATTCACTTACTGCGGCAGTGTGCACTGGAGGCGCAGAATCTATATTATGTTTATCTGGAAATAGTTCTAAAAGCGCCGTATAGCAATTATTTACAACTCTACGTATGTGTCTTCGTAGTAGAAATGGAAGCAGTTCTTTGGGTATGTTTATACATACAAAAGCACAAATGGAAAACGCTTATTTGTTCTGATTTTCTTCCGGTATCTTCAGCTACAGAAAACATCAGCAACGTGGAACATACAGTGAATCAAATTAGACATATCCTTAATAACAACAAAACGCTCAAAATTAGTCTAGATACCAAGTCATTTTGGGATTTTTGGTAATGAAAAAAAGTTGAATTAGCCAAGTTTGTCACCAAAGCGCCACTGCTCTATTCTCCAACAACAAAGACATCAAAGAGCCTCCTCCTTGGAGTAATTACACCCACTTTTACAAACATGTTAACTCCAATAAAAAATTTTTTCTCTATCCAACGACTGTATCACTTCGAGAAGACGTCGCTTTTGCCAGATTCCGAATCGTTCATCCTGAGTTAACCAACAAATGCTTACTAGTATTTGAATCAACTGGCAAACCTTAGTGCAACAACATGTAAGTCAACCACCTCATAAGTCAATGTGTAATAGCTCGAGCCAGGGCAAATTCGATAGGGATCCCCAAACCACAAGATCTACTGTTAATGAAACAAGCATAAAAATGTTTTTCAAATTTTTAAAACGATGTAATATTTTCTATGAAATATGACACAGCAGTTACACTATTATTTTCTTTGTAATAACTATTTGTTTATTTAATTATAAGACAAACAGGAACTAGCCGAGGGCCTTCAACTGCTAGGGCTAGAAATGAAATTTAAATTTGTAAGTTATTTACATTTTTAAATATATAGTAATAATAATAATCTTTATGTGCCGTCTGACCATTTATTTGGAAATTTGACTATCTGACTAATTATCGGTTTCGGTAAATGATCTATTCCCGGTATTTTTTGGACGGTCCCATTCCCATTTGGAAGTCCTATTCCAAACTTTTATTTCCATTTTAAAATATTTCCCATTTTCGCCTCATTCGATTGTTTTAAATTTGCTCTGCAACCATAAAAAAAAAATAAAAAATTTGTTAAAACGCATTTTTTTCGACGTTGGCAACTGCTTGTGTTTATGTGCATGTATTACAGGTTACAGAAACGCTATGCACCAATCTCTGTACCCACTTGTATATGAAAGTGCTTATGGCAATAAAGTTGAGTTACGTTTGCTCATTCTCATATTTTTCACTTGTAATTCTGTTGCACTTTATTTTATCATAAACTTTTTTGGTGCTTTCTATGTTGTTAGTACTTTGTATATTGTTATGGTTTTGTTGTTCTTTTAGCGTTGTTTACACTGCCTCTGCGCTAAACACCACATGATTTGTTCAACAATACACGCTCGGCAAGTAATGTTCCACTGCAAAATAATGTATTGTAATATAATGCAATCAATGTGCAACGTGCAACGTGGCACACCAAATATGTTGCACACAATTTTGCACCACGGTTTCACGCTGTGTTTTAGCATATCACATACATGCATGTGTGATATGTACATATATATATTTTGCTATGTACTTTGGCACCCACAAATTCCAGTCCTGTGTACACGAACTTTGGGCGCGTGCTTGTCACGTTTCAATTGTTTCAGATTAGAGACGCGTGTCCGAACACTTAATGATGCTATAAAATGCTTTATTATATGCACACTAACAACAACTGATCGCCTCATATATTGATGTTGCAAGTGCCAACTACTTTGTATGTTTTGCTGGTAGAATAGTAAAATAAATATTAGTTACTGCTCTGTTCACTTCGAACTGCTTTACATGACTATGACTAAAGGGTTGTGTGAAGCCAAAGTGATCGGTGAACAAATTTTGGAAGAAAATACAATTAATAGGAAAAATGGGTGGGTAGGTGAAATGGTTATGTATCACTCTGGCACTCCCCAAGTAACACTGAAGCACCGTTTAAATACCATTATGAGACCTCTAACAGGCAGATATATACAGCCGAGCAGAGCTGTTGATGCAATGGAGACGATTGATGGGATTTAGGTTGGTGGACTGCCCCAGGCTGTCGAAGAAAGGAGCACCAGTGACCTTACTCGTCTAGCTGTTCAGATGCCCGGAATATTCGCAGAGAAAGTGCTTAACAGTCTCTTTCTCTGAAAGGTCGCCACAGCTTCTGCAATAGGGGTTAAATGGTAACCCGAGCTTTTCCGCGTGTGTGCCAATTACCGGTAAACACAGCGGTGAGTTTGGAAATTGAATAGCGTCTAGCCACCAGAACTTTCTGAGTCCTTCGCCTTTTGTACTGGGACCAAAGGGTTTTCGAAATAGCCCACAAAGAAATGGAGCTCCACTTTTTCTGCGCTTTCCTGGGAAACAAGTTGTGCAATTGCCCCTTAACCCCTGAATGTTGTTAGGGGGAAATGCCGGTGACTGGGTAGAATTTCTCTGAGGCTAATTCAGTCCCCGTCATGGCAGGTTCATCAGCAATTTCAGTTCCCTCTATGTTCCTATGTCCTGGAACGCAGATTAAAGAAATGTTACCTACACACCCAAGATATTTGACCTCCTTCTAACAGGAGTTGGCTAGTTTGGATCTGCACCATGGCGTCAATTCCTGACTATCGTAAAAAAATTGCCTGAAAACACTAGCAGTATTCGGCAATTTCAAGGAAATAAATAAAATAAGCTGATTTATGGAAATTTACATACATAATATTGTTTCTTTAATTATCGCATATGTATGAAAATTGTTTTTTTGGCGCGTGATCCATCTTTGAAGGGAACCTCAATCCTCTCATTTCGCGATGAATTGTCTTCAGAGGCCCCTGACTAGCCAGCTCATCTGCCCAGAAGTTTTTTCTATGGCACTGTGAATTATTCGGATGCAGTCGAGGGAGATGTCAGGTATTTCCCGACTTATTTCGAATGCACAACCAATGGTCCCAGGGCCCTAATTGTCACTTGGCTGTCGAATTATATAATTATGTCCTTTAGAATAATTACAAAAGTAAGTAATCAATTCACTGCCACCTTAATAGGGGCTACCTCCGCTTGGAAAACTCTACAGTAATCTGGAAGTCTAAGTTTGATTTCAATGGGGAGCTCTTCGCCAGGGTGAGAGTACTCTCGTCCCCAACCTTTCTGTTCAACTTCGAGCCATCCGTAAATAAGGTTGCCAGGATTGCAAGACACTGTCTCGAAATATTACACCCCGTCCACCGCTCGGATCTAGTGAGGGTCAAGCGAGGAATGAACTCAAAGTTTTTTGAGAATACTAGAGTGTCCGTAGCTTAAGTCTGGCGTATGGCCCAAACACGTAAATCTGGTTGTGCGGCAGTTTTCACTGCGATGACACAGTTTCACGATATTTACAATATTAAAAAAGCGAAAGATCGCAAAGTTTTGTCTACTTGCAGAGTTTTAGTTTGAAAATTTGTACAAAATTAAAAAAAAATTGAATAAGTTTTGTTCAAAGTAATCAACTTTTTACTCACAATTTTCAGCCGAATTTCAAGTATGTAATTTTATAGCCTAATGAATTTTTATATTGTATAATACGAGTAAAGTGCAAGTTTGAAACCCTTGTTGATTTTCGATACTCTTTTTTATGGCATCCTTGAGCATTTTCTCCATTTAAGAAAAACGCGAACAATTGTTATATGGTAGAAAATGCACGACCGATTTAAATGTATTAATTTACTGCATACTTAGCTTTCATGATCACCACACGATGCACCCCTTTAGAGTTTTGTGAAATAATTTTGCAAATATTTTACTAGAATTATTCTATAAAGAGTTATTTTGACCTTCCTGAAAAGTTAAATAAGTTGGACAATTTTATCTTACGTTCATGAAAATGCATGTTTAAATTACAGCTATTTAAGTATGCAAAGAAAATCATCTCCTCGTGAAGTTATTAAAATAGAAGCGTTCAACCTTTTGCCACACATACGTGTCTACTTACATAGCAAATGGCACGTTTCATGAAAGGTGAAATAATTTCATATAAGCCAATTTTCTCTTAATCAAAAGAATTGCGTAAATTACTTCTAGCAATGAATATGAAATTGTGAAATGCTTGTAGCACATATTGCAATTCCAGCAACGACGATAAAATGCATGTGCCAGTATAGGTTCATTTAAGTTTAAGCTCATTTTTTAACTGAGTTTTACTTTGGAAGCTTTAAATTTCGGTGGGGTCTCTCTCGACAGGTGTTAAGTAGTAAATCTGCAAATTTCTAAAATGGGTACGATTTCGCTGGATGAATGTATACAAATTATTTAAAGCTAAGAAAACTGTTACTTTGTGAAAATTTCGCAACTTTGTATATTAAGAAATTTAGCTTTATAATGATTTGAAAAACAAGTTTTTAAAAAATGTAAACTACCTAATGCCAAAGCTCATAGGAATAAATATCTGCGCTTTGTTAAAAAATGTAAGTAAATACCTAAGTAAAATTTTACAGTGGAATTAAGTGCGTAGATTTGAGTATGAAAATAAAAAGGATCCAATCCCATTCTGGTGTTATATACACTTCAGAAAGTCCTTCTATAGTATTCCCTCGAAGGTGTTCTTCAATGGAAAGGAGGCTGTTTTTTCCGGTTCCAATTGGAATCTTCATCAGAATCAATTAGATATGACAAAGGGAATGCTGTTTCCTCTGTTAATTTTAGTTCTCTCCTACGAATTATAGATGATGCTTGGGATTACATTCAGCACATCAACAGCTCTTGCATAAATTCTTATCATATTTTTCTACTTCTACTAATCTTTAATAAATCGTTTGCGTGTGGGAAATTCATAGATGCTTAGAAAGCTATTCCTTTTTTCATCATATTGGCATTACAGGCCGGGGTAGACCATTGGCTGCTCTACAATACGTCGGCGCCTTCTTGATACGGTGCCGAGTTCTGTTGAAACGTCTATGGTCTGAAAGCGAAATATTTTCTCACGACTTCAAAGCAACCTCCAGAATACTTTCCCTATAATATTTAGCATTTACCTTAACCCCAGGCTCGATGAAAAGGATTGAAGAGCGCCCATCTGCAGTTACAGCGGCCCAAGCCATTCGCTGTGGCGGATGCTTCCTCCTGGTGAGTCAAATTCTCGTATGAACGGTCGGAACACAATGTTCGGAAATTAACCGATTTCGGCCAAGCGAAGCAACTCCTTCGCTCTCTCAAGTCTGACTTGTTGCTGCTTTGGTTTGAGATCATGCGGCTTTAGGATCTTGTAAGGCTGGACTTCGAGATCATTTCTCAGTATGCGGCGGGTGCTACGGTCCGATAATTTCAGTTCTTTCGCCATTTGATTGGGGATTTCGCTCAAGTCGTTTCTTCACTTTTGAATCACCTGATGACCACCTCCATGACGTTTCGCGGTGCTACCAGTATTATTGTACCGAGTAATGGTGCGATAAATAAACTTTACTTACGTTAAGGTGTTCGAGATCATGAACAATCGATGGTTGTGATTTTCCAGCCAAATATAATGCAATCACACTATTACGTGTGACATCCATTACTGATTTCCTTTTTTCCCGTTTACTCTTGGCAAAATGCTTTCGTGCGCTTGTAAACAATACTCTGGACTGTCATTTAGCCAACTAACAGACAGCTGATGCCCGTGTATCAGCTGCGCGAGCAGTTTGAAGCTTGCTACACTTCAAGTGCCGGCCCCTGTACATAAATTAAACAAAAGCGCAAAGTGACAGGCCTTACGCCGGATTTCATTTCGAATTCGTCAGATCTTTCGCCATTCATTATTACTTTAGTGTTTGAGTGTATAAGAGTCATATCGATCAAATTTATGTATTTTTGTGGTATACCCAGTACTTTTAAGTGATAATCGAAATACTTTATGTTGAATTTATCAAACTTCTTACATGCATCACACCTTTATATTTTGAAAGCTGGGAATGAAAACATCATCGCCAACCGTAATATTTCTACTAATCAGCGTGGTTTTATGGTTGGTAGGTCAGCTGACACTAATCTGCTGCTTTTCAGATTTTCGTACGTCGGTTTTCAATAATAGTCTTCAAATTGATGCAGTTCATACAGATTTATTAAATGTTTTCGATAAAGTTTGGCACGCAACCTTAATCTCCAAACTAATAAGTTCTTGGTTTTACTATATTTTCCTTAAACGAATAAAGTCGTACTGATTTAATCGTGAATGTGTAGTTGTTGTTGAT
This sequence comes from Anastrepha ludens, assembly GCF_028408465.1. Classification (NCBI taxonomy): domain Eukaryota; kingdom Metazoa; phylum Arthropoda; class Insecta; order Diptera; family Tephritidae; genus Anastrepha; species Anastrepha ludens. The sequence goes on along the minus strand of NC_071500.1, from coordinate 119,887,728 downwards.
AACGTATCTTCTTATTATTTTACGCCTCTTCCCGTGTCCCTCAAAGCATTATTTTGGGGCTGTTGGGTTTTGTAAGTTTTATTAATAATTTCCATTTCTCTGAGTTTTTTTATATATAGATGCATAAATAAAATTGAGATATTTTCGACAGTTTTTAAGACGTCCAATAAGCTAGTTTCTTGCGCAGAATTGTATGAGAAACTATCAGCAAAGTCTGTGCAAACTGCATCAATTTGATACCTACACTATGTTAAATGAGTATAGCACAGGGCTTATGGAAAATGTTATCAATTATTTGCTGTTTATTTTACCTTAATATTGTCTTTTTTGCGAAATATTGTGTATACTCTTACAAGTCATATAAATCCATTCGCAATGTATCAAACTTTATTAAAATTTGAAAGAAAATTCGTTAATTTTTTATCAAAATTTCAGTTTCTTCAAAAAAATTTTGAGCAGGCAGTTTTATAGCCTAAGCGGTTCAAAAATCGATGCGATTTTTAAAAAATATTTTTCGGTAGTCTTATGCATTTTCTTCACATATTTGGGAGAAACACCTCCAGGAAAAAAATTATCAAAAATCAAAGCGGTTTTCGGACCACTGGCTATAAATCTGCGTTCAAGTTGTCTGAAGACTGATTAAAAAAATTAAATTTTCATGAGAATTTTTTTATTTTTTAATTTGGACAAAGTTTCAAACTTGGATTTATATGGTTTTTGTACTAAAATTAACTGTGCTTTAGAAAAAAATTATTGAAATTAAATAAGGAAGAAATAAATTGTCAAGTCTCTACAATAATTGCTTTTCTAATTGTATAGGTTATAGTATCTCTCGGTAGTGACGATGTCAAGGGAACAACAGTATATTCATCAAATCCTGCATGTTTTATCTCACGGCAATCCTTGAAATTTCCGGAGGAATTGCGCGTGCGTCCAAGATTTCCTTAGATAATATATCTTAAATTATATACCTGATTTAATTTATAATATCTAACTCAGGAGTTGGATAGAATTAGGATATGAGGAGCCATGGATAACATTAAGCAAATTTCACTACAGTTTGGAATATGTGCTACCGAAAAGCTAAATTTAGTTTTATTGCACTTTTCATAATTGGATCTGCTGCAATACGCCAACAGTATAAAGAGTAGGTATTCCGCGAAGCACTAAACTTTAGTAGAGTTATACTATAACGGAGATTCAACGAAATACGTGTGATGAAAATTAATGTCACCAGCTGACAGGCAAAAGTTTTGTCTCAATGAAATTGACTATAGCACATGTTGCATCAACAACTACTTTAAAATTGAATACTGGCCTTAATAACCAGAAACAACCGCACACTAAAACAACCAAAGAAATTTCCACTACTTTTTGTTAAAGCATCTCTTTAATTAATATAGATAATCCATTTTTTTGCGAATGATGAACTCCCAAGTTTCCTCGTTGCTTAGCTCGACAAGGCGATTAGATTTTCAGTGGTGTGGTGTGACCAACTGCATTTTCCAGCATTCGGCGTTCTTGTTCCCATGCATTGGAAAAAGGTGTGTTCAGCGTCATCTACGACTGCATCTATTTTCCTCTTTTGAACAGGTGTTTCTGGTGGCAATACCGGTGTCCGAAAGCATTTCGGTTGCATAAAAACTGACTTCACCGAAGTTCCTTCTGTTGTATGGGCGACATCCATCTGCCGCATGATCTGCTTCTCTAGCGGTTTTGCAATATCCTTGTTGTTTCGTCTTTTAGTTTGCGCGCTGCAGGTTTGATAGCTCCTTCTTCAATTCTCTCGCTCTTTAATGCCATCAACGTTTTCCTCTTAAAGGCCAGTAAATCTCTTGATATTGAACTGCTTATCACTTGAACCGCTGTATCGGACACTGTGCGATAGGCAGACGCAATTTTCAGCGCTGCCGTTAATTTTACCAGTGATTTGTCTTTAGCTCGTTTGCACAGAATTCAACTCCATACAAAAGGACGGACAGCGATGCAGCCTTCATTACTTCCAATTTCGTTTGGGTTGGTCCCCCTATGTTTGCTATCAGTCTACTGAATAGGGATGCCATCTCAGTGACTATCTCGCCTGCGTGTTTTTTTTTGGGCCCAGAAAGTTAGTCTTGGGTCTAGACTTTTGATTAGGCTTTGTACTTTAGAACCTTTTTTATGGTTAGCGTATTGGATCAAGTTTGCATGCTAACTTCGAGTGGGATGTGCTTCTTAGTGCCGGAATTTTGAACCTTTCATCTTTCGCTATTGAAAGTGTTCCTTACATTTAAGGAGGAGGCAAGGAGGACTACCTTCTAGATTGAATAAGGCCCTGTTGCGCTGCTCCTACGCTGTTTATGACAGCTTCGATTGCCTGTACTGTAGACTTTCCGGGCCACGGCCGTGCTGTCTTATCCTTAGAATCACTGATCTATTTATAATTTCAATAAACAAATTATTGACATCACAGCTTTAAAAATGAGTTTAATTTCAGATAGATCTATCCAATCTCTGTAGAGCCGTGAAACAGATACTGCATTCTCATTCAAAATATGTGAAGACTTTAAACTAAAAAAAAAATTAAACTTGAATGACCCTGTATCTGACGAAAATATCATGTACTAGCAAACCCGGCCCCCTTCGCTGGGCACGCTAAAATAGAATAGGTATGGTTTAGAACAGAAAATATATGATTTTCATATTATTTATTTTTTTATTCTTTATTCAAGCGCTTTGGCATAAACAATAAATATAAAATATAAATTGAAAATCAGGAAAAAAGAAGATTGTTTTTAAATTTCAAATCAACGCATATGAATAAACAATCGTCTTTTTTCCTGATCATCCATGAATTTTTCGTTTCAATTTATATGTTTTATTGAGCATTGGAGCTTTTTTAACCATTATCCATTAATATTTTTCAAAAAAAAAAAACGAAAAAAAATTTTTTTTCCACGAACACATAATTTCATTCGTATTTCACATTCAATTCTCAAATTTCGTAAGAAATTATTCACTGTTCCAAAATCCACTCCAAAAAAATTCACAAACAATTTTTACATGTTGCACTTACGTTTTTTCCTTATGGCATCCAAATCAGAAAGAAATATTGACACATTGTATCTCATACTGTCAATTTCACGGCAAAGACACGGTGGGTCCACGTTTTGGCATATATTTCGAGACCCTAGTCTTCAATAGGTATGAAAATTACCCCGTATTAAAGCACTTATCAACAGCTTTCATTTGATACCCATATTGTACATACACATTCTATGGTCCACGTTTTGGTCTCTATCTCGAGACCCTAGTCACGGAGCGGATGGAAATACTCTGAACTAAAGCATTCACCAACAGCTTCCATTTGATACCCATATTGTACATACACATCCGAAGGTTACCCGGGTCCACGTTTTGACCTATATCTCGAGCCCCATTTCCAAAATAAAATATAATCCATGTTACTCGTGGATGATGTAGCCTTCGAATGGTGAAAGAATTTTTAAAATCGGTCCAGTAGTTTTTGAGCCTATTCATTACAACCAAACAAACAAACAAACAAACCAAGTTTTCCTCTTTATAATATTAGGATAGACATATAGACATGTATATATATATTACATAATTGGAGCGTGGGGTTAAGCAAACTTATGTGATTATCTCTTTTAATGATCCTTCGACAACTTAAAGAAGGCTTGCATCGCAGATAAAAAAAAGTAATTATAATTTAAATTTAATAAAATTGAAAATCAATTATAACCGCGTCATTAAGCTTTGCAGATGCAACATCATATGAGGTGGGTGATTTACTGAAAGATCGATTAAAATTATTTGCTGCTGGCACAATGCAAATATGAATACCACAATCGTTAGAAAAATGAATAAGAGCTTGGGATGGTAGGTCGAAATTTGAAAGGTCGAAACCAAGGAGTATTATGAAATAATTACGGCATTAAAAGAATTTCAAAATTAAAGATATAGTGAAAACATTAAAGATCAAAAAATACGTAAAATGGGCTTTAGACAAAAAACTCTCACCAGGCCCATTAATCCATGTAGTAGATTTGCCTTTGACGACTTTGGACCACCCTTGGAAAAAACCCACATCGGACAAGCTTCTGGCTCCGCCAACCATAGAATTTTTTCGACCAACTCTATTCCGCGTTGGGCAGCGACTTTCGGTTTTAAACCTGACATATTATTTATTTATTTTCATTTTTTCTAACTAGATTTCGACTTTTCCGGCCTTCTACTTTAAATTTTCTCGTCAAAAAATATTTACGTCAATATAATATTTTATAATTCTCACGTTTCAAAGTTTTGCAATTTGCTTTTGATATACCTTAAATATGTACATTCTATTGACAATATGGGCTTACCGACGCCCTTATATAGGATCTATTGTAGTAGGTCCGGAGGTCATAATTGAAAACCCAACAAATGAAACATATTTGCTCGACTTCTAAAAACCTTTAATATTTGAACCCAACTTCTCCAGTTTTTTCTTGTAACCGTTCCATCCCCGTTTACCGTAAAATCGCAATGCTCTTAAAACTAATATAATATATAATAATGTAGTAAAATAATATACTAATTTTCTCTGCATATTTTAAATGGAAGCATTGTTATGTAAATAAGAGGAATTTGTTAAAACTCTTGATTTTAAACGAAACGAAACTTTCACATCTGCTGATTGTGTTAACTCAGTACTCAATAAAATATACTTCGTGCTCAATAAAAATACGGTGCAGATCACGATTGAGCTAGGTGGTATCGTTTATAGTACCCCATACTGTGTCCACAGGAACAGCACCTTAGAATGTCAAGAAGTACCTGACCGGTCAGGTGATACCGACCTTGAAATATTTAATATTAATACACTTCCACTCTTCTGCTGTCCAGCTGGATATCACTTTGCGAAAATATAGAGACTAACATATTTAAAACAACATTCTTCGCGAGACCCTTACCACCTTCCCAAGCTCCCGACCACCGAATGCGTTCATCGAAGGCCAACCACCGCCCATCACAGACGAAGAACTTCAACTGTCTCTTGAGACTCGCGTAACTTTGGCTCAATTACGTTCTGAATATTGTAGCTGGTTAAACTCCTACTTATCTAGAACTGACCCCGACATATTCAATATCCCTTTCCGACCGTGTACGAACAATTGTGCGTGTAAGTTTAAATCCTAATATTTCCGAAAATATCTGCGCTAGTGCAATTTAACCTGATATACACAATTGTGCGAGCTATTTTCTTAATAAAAACCCAACGAACAGTTATTGGTATCCGTTATTTTTCGCGAATTTCGCTATTTTGATGTTGCATTTCAATCATTTGCAAAAATGAATCGAAAGAGTATGTTAGAAAAATAATTTAAATTGTGTAAACCGAAAAATTTTTATTTAAAAAATGTGTTATCATAATAATAACCAAAGAAGTTTTAATTAAAAAGTGAAATTAAGTGTATTTTTTTGACGTTAATTAATGTACAGCCAGTTTAGTTTGAAGTGACACAATTGTGCGTGTTGGGACTTGTTTAACGAAATATTTGTTTTTTTTTTTCAATCAGAACAATTCACTGAAGACGAAATATTGGGTGCACTATTAGACTCGGATTTGGAGGACTTTAGTAGCGATGATGATCTTCGAGATGCTACTTGGAAGTTACCTGGCGCGCACAGTGAATCTGCAAATGATGAAAGTGATGACAGTGACGAAGGGAATGGCGAAGGTACTGAGGAACCACCAAATGAAAATAGCAATCGCCGCGAAATCTGGAAGAGAGTGCTTCCATTTCTGTGGAAGTTAACATAGATATGGAGTCCCCTAAATACTATTTTTATAAATATTTTAATGACGACTTTTTCAAACGCGTTGCGGAATACACAAACAGATACCATATGTTTTCGAAAGGAAAACCACTAGGGACTACAATTGGTGAAATAAAGAATTTCTTTAGCATAAATATTGCCATGGGCTGCATACGTTATCCAAGATTGCGCATGTACTGGGAGACCAAAACGAGGCTTCCAATTGTTGTTGATACAATGTCCCGTTATCGCTTTTTTCTTTTGCGAATGTGCCTCCATGTTATGGACGAAAATGAAGTGACAGAAGCAGGGAAACAATCAAATGTTTTTTGGAGGATTAATCGGATTAATCCATTAATTGAAGCTGTAAGATCGGCATGTCGGAGCATTCCTAGAAAGCCAAGAGATAATTATTCCATAGATGAGCAAATGATCCCATTTACTGGTCGTTGCCCCGTGAGACAAAGCCTTCCTAACAAACCTAGAGGAGTGGGATTAAAGAACGAAGTATTAACGACATCTGAAGGGCTGGTACTCGATTATGAAATCTACCAAGGAAAGACGACACCACTTTCCAATACGAACTTAGGCGTAGGTCCAGCCTTCGTTTTACATTTGGTTGAAACACTTCCAGAAGGTTCAAAAGTGTTTTTGACCGATACTTTACGACAATACCACTCCTTCAGGCTTAACTAAACCGTGGTATTTATGCTACAGGGACTATAATGAGGAACATAATAAAAAACATCCACCTTACCAATGAAAGGCAAATGAAAAGGGGTGATATGGAAGAATTTTGTCAAAGCGAGGATAATATTGTCGTGGTCCAGTGGAAGGATTCCAAAGCGGTAATCTTGGCATCATCAGCTTATGGTTGCGGGCCCGTTTCCAACGTAAAACGCTGGGAAAAAAAGGAAAAGAGGTATGCTGAAGTACCGGCTCCAAGGATAGTGCGAGGAAACAACAAGCCTATGGGAGGGGTAGATATATGTGATCAATCAATGGAGGCATACCGTTCGTTTTTCAAAACTCGTAAGTGGACGTTGAAAGTTTTCATTCATTTTATTGATCTTGCATGCTGCAACTCTTGGCTACAGTACAGAGAACCTTGCAAAATAAATTCGAAATCTCGAGCGGATTCTCATGACTTACTGAGTTTTAGATTAACATTAGCTGAGCAACTGATAGCTGTTGCGAAAAGGCCACGTGAAGAGTATATCTCCGATCGACCATCTGAACAGCAATGCATTGATAAGAGGCTTGACAGGTACAATCATATACCAGAGGAGCATGATTTGTCATCAGCAAGATGTTGCAGGCGTGTTGGTTGTAAATCCCGCACACGGTTATTTTGTACCAAACGTAATGTTTATTTGTGTTTAAATAAAAGACAAAATTGTTTTGAGAAATATCATACAGAAAAATAATAAGAGTGCCTAATAAAAATAAAATAAATTAACATTTCTAGCAACGTGCATTTGTATTTATTTATAGATTTTTATTTGTATTCAGGCCGAAACGCAACAATTGTGCGTATCCTGGAAATAAAGGATACACAGAAGATTCGGCGAAATAAACTTTTAAGCTATTTTCTACACTGACCAAAGTGATAGGGACCAAAAATGCATACCAATTGTTTGGCTAGATTTGCCATAGGTCGGAAAGGGATATACATCCGGCAAGTGAAGATATCCCGCACGATATCTGAAACCCACTCACCTAACATCCATCTCCCGTTGACGATCGGTGAATAACCACACTGGCATGGCTTTATAAACTGCCACAGCTGCAATAACAGTCTCGAACTCTCTGAGCCACTGTCCTGCTCTATGCAGGCCGATCTTCAACACCTAAAGTAGAAAATTTTTCAATGAGTTGAAAAATCTTAAAACTGTGGAAATCAGGGATCTTCTAAAACGTTTGTGAATTATTTACGTTCAAATTCTTCTTCTTCTTCTTAATTGGCGCTATAACCGCTTACGCGATTTTGGCCGAGTTTAGCAAAGCGCGCCAGTCGTTTTTTTCTTGTGCTAACCGGCGCCAGTTGGACACACCAAGTGAAGCCAAGTCCTTCTCCACCTGATCTTTCCAACGCAGAGGAGGCCGCCCTCTTCCTCTGCTACCACCAGCTGGTACCGCATCGAATACTTTCAAAGCCGGAGCGTTTGTATCCATTCGGGCGACATGACCCAGCCAACGTAGCCGCTGGATCTTTATTCGCTGCGTTATGTCTATGCCGTCGTAAAGCTCATACAGCTCATCGTTCCATCGTCTGCGATATTCGCCGTTGCCAACGTGCAAAGGTCCAAAAATCTTACGCAGAATCTTTCTCTCGAACACTCCAAGCGTCGCTTCATCGGATGTTGTCATCGTCCAAGCTTCTGCGCCATACGTTAGGACGGGCATGATGAGAGTCTTGTAGAGTGTTAGTTTTGTTCGTCGAGAGAGGACTTTATTGCTCAGTTGCCTACTTAGTCCAAAGTAGCACTTGTTGGCAAGAGAGATTCTACGTTGGATTTCAAGGCTGACATTGTTATCGGTGTTAATGCTGGTTCCTAAATAAACGAAGTCTTTTACAACCTCGAAATTATAACTGTCTACAGTGACGTGGGTGCCGATACGCGAGTACGCCGACTGTTTGTTTGAAGACAGGAGGTACTTCGTTTTGTCCTCGTTCACCACCAGACCCATTCGCTTTGCCTCTTTATCCAGTTTGGAGAAGGCAGAACTAACAGCGCGGTTGTTAAGGCCGATGATATCAATATCATCGGCATACGCCAACAATTGTACGCTCTTATAAAATATTGTGCCTGAGCGATTAAGTTCTGCGGCTCGTACGATGCTCTCCAACATCAGGTTAAAGAAGTCACACGACACCGAGTCACCCTGTCTGAAACCTCGTTTGGTATCAAACGGCTCGGAGAGGTCCTTCCCAATTCTGACGGCGCTGCTGGTGTTGAGCAACGTCATCTTACATAGCCGTATTAGTTTTGCGGGGATACCAAATTCAGACATCGCGGCATACAGGTAACTCCTTTCCGTACTGTCGAATGCAGCTTTGAAGTCGACGAAAAGATGATGTGTGTCGATTCTCCTTTCATGGGTCTTTTCCAAGATTTGGCGTATTGAGAATATTTGGTCGATGGTAGACTTTCCAGGTCTGAAGCCACACTGATAAGGTCCAATCAGTTGGTTGACGGTGGGCTTCAGCCTTTCACACAATACGCTCGCTAGAACCTTATAGGCGATATTTAGAAGACTAATCCCGCGGTAATTGGCACAGATTGCAGGATCGCCCTTCTTATGGATTGGGCAGAGCACACTTAAATTCCAATCGGCAGGCATGCTTTCATCCGACCATATTTTGCATAGAAGCTGATGCATGCACCTTACCAGCTCCTCGCCGCCATGTTTGAATAGCTCACCCAGCAGTCCGTCGGCGCCCGCGGCTTTGTTGTTCTTTAGCCGCGTTATCGCTATTCTCACCTCGCCATGATCGGGTAGCGGAACGACAATTCCGTCGTCAACGATTGGGGTATCGGAATCTCCACATTCTCTATGACATGCGCAGCTGTCACTGTTTAACAGGTTCGAGAAGTGTTCCCTCCATAATTTAAGATTGGTCTGTGCGTCAGTCACCAGATCTCCGTCTTTGTTCTTACAGGAAAACGCCCCGGTCTTAAAACCTTCTGTAAGCCGCCGAACTTTCTGGTAGAATTTTCGGGCGTTGTTCCTGTTGGCCAGCATCTCAAGCTCTTCGCACTCACGTATTTCGGCCTCTCGTTTCTTCTATCGGATAATACGTCTCTCTTCCTTTTTCAGCTCTCTGTAGCGATCCCACATGGCTCGCGTTGCGCCCGATCGCAGCGTGGCTCTATAGGCGGCATCCTTTCTTTCTGCGGCAGCATGACATTCCTCGTCGTACCAATTGTTTTTTCGGGCTCGCCGGAATCCGATTTCTTCTTCGGCGGCGGTACGTAGAGAACGAGAAATGTTGCTCCATTGTTCGTGGATGCCGGTTTGTTGGGCAGTACTCTCTGAGAGCAAATTATCTTACTAATACCTGTATAGTCAATATTCGTAGTTGAAATTGCGTTAGACTTCAAGTATTTTTGCCAAAACTAGAATTATTTTCGTAAGAACTGTACAGTTGTGAAATTCTTTATGTAAGAAATTAAAGCTGGATGTAAATCTAGAAATCGGCTGTTTCCTCTATACTTTTATCGTAGTTTAATTGTCTTTACTTTCATTCTACTCTCTTAAATAAATATCTCCTTAATTTTAAGGTCATGGTTATAAAATGGGTTGTCTTATTTGGATTTTAAAACGTAAGTGAATTAAGTAAATCAAGGGGTAAACGTACCATGTGTAAAACCAATTAACATATATCCTTTAAATTATTTACTTCATAAATATGCATATTACCGCATGTACAAAAGCTTTAATCAGGTTGTTGTTGCCAAACATCCTGATGAGAGCTGCGCTATTTAAATACGGACATACAGAGTGCATTTTTTTTTTTTTTGTTTTGTTTGTGGAGGAGGGGAAGTATCAAAAGTTTATGGCCGAAGCCGTGGTGAGGGACTTTAAACCAACTAAACCTCCCGTCATGTCCTACGGTATGCCCTCCTGGAACTTCACCGTTAAGTAGTACGTCAGGAGGCCATTGTGAGTATATTATTACTCAATCGTCTGTTATTGTCATTCTGTTCTGTACATCGTGTTAAGGAGCTCTTTCTAAGGACCTTCGTGTATATTCCGCGTATTAAAGGTTCTTCGTGATATTTGCGGCCACTACATATGTAATTTTCCAGTTTCCTTCGTTTTCGCACATATGTGGGATAAGATTTGTCTCACTTATGTTTTCACCAAACGCTCCCTCAAGCATATTTCGCTCGCGGGCATTGGAACAAGACATGCCTCGCCGTTTCTTGTTCTTCGGGGCACTGCGGGCAGTACGGGCCGTTCTCAAGATGGAACCTGTGTAGGTATACTTTGAACAACAGCGCCCAGTCAGCAACTGTGTGCTACAAAAATCAATTTACCCGTGTTTTTGCTCAATCCACTTCGCAATGTTCGGAATCAGTTCAAAGGTCCACCTACCTTTCTTGGATTGCTCCCATCGTATCTGCCATTCTTCAACTGTTCGCAGCCTTTCTTCTTGTTTAGCCACATTCGACGGTTTCTGCCTAATGGTATTATGTAACCTATACATCTCAACCGCAAGAAGGTCGATAGGCACCATTCCCGTTATCACATGGATGGCGTCATCCGCGACAGTGGGATAGGCACTGGCTACTCGCAGGGCGCCAAGTCTGTATGTGGCTCGTATGTGTTGGAGGTACGATGGCTTCGTGTTTGCCCAGTTTGCACAGAAATCATTGAGCTTTTGACTGTTAACAGGAGTCTTCGTATACCTGTGCGAGGGCTGCCAATATTACGCATTAGTCTAGTCAACGCGTTATTTATTCTTACGGCTTTTTCACTGACTGACTGTAAATGATGCTTAAAGGTAATTTTCGAGTCAATGAATACCCCCAGATATTTGATTAATGGCTGTGACCTTATATCGGGGTAAGCTACCGTAATCCCTAACTCTTCACGTACCCGTCGTGTTGTCAGTAATACGACTTCAGTTCTTTGAGTTGCAAGTTCTAACTTCACATTTTTAAGCCATCTTCCAATTCTTACAATTGCATCGTTGCAAAACGCTTGCAACACGTCCAGATGCTTTCCCACTACCAGCAACGCAATGCCGTCTGCGTATCCAATGAAGGTAGCATCTTCAGGAAGCTCAAGCTTGAGGATACCGTCATACAGAGCATTCCAAAGTGTTGGGCCAAGCACCGAGCCTTGTGGGACACCGCCAGTTACTTTATATGTGCCTATTCCGTTGTCAGTATCATAAAGCTAGAGCCCGTTTTCAAAGTAGCTCGATATGATTTTCGGCACCGCACTCATAATCTGGGGCAAGCTTGCTGAGTTGAACGCAGTTTTTATGTCTAAAGTATCAACAGCGCAGTATTTTTTTGTGCCACTTTTCCATTTCCTGCTGCTAGTGGCTTGACGAGCAATACTAATTACAGCTTGTATTGCGTCCACGGTTGAACGGTCTTTTCTAAAGCCGTATTGGTTTGGGGAAAGCCCTGTTGGTTTCTCTAGAAACTCTTGCATTCTCTTACATATGATGCGTTCTAGTATTTTGCAGAGTGTATCTAGCATACAGAGTGGACGATATGACGATGGATGGTTCGGGGGCTGGTTTGAGTAGCAGTACCAACCTCTGTTTCTTCCACACTTTTGGAAAAACGCCTTCGTTGAGACATGTGTTGTACAATTTAGCAAAAGCCTCGGGTGTTGATTCAATTGCTGCTTTCATAGCTATATTTAGCAAGCCATCTAAGCCCGGAGCTTTGTTATCAGCAATGCGCTCTACTGTGGAAACACTTCCTGTGTGGTGACTTCTGGGATGTCAACGCCCATCACCCGTTGTGTCTGTCCACCTGATATGGAGATAATGTGAAAACCACTACTCGCAATAGGGCTGGGCACGTTGGCTGTGGTCCTCTTGGATTCTTAATAGATCTCATTACAACCTTATATCCCATTCCCCAGGGCTCGACGTTCAAGCTGTCGCAAAGCTCTTTAAAACAGCGATTTTTGCTAGCCTACCATAGTGGAGAGCATGCATATATGTGGCTATAACTTGCATTATTTTTCTTTTTGTTCTTTTTCAGATAAGACATAGACGATAAGATAAGACTTAACTCAAGAAATAAAGAGACATGCAGTTGTCCTCGTTATATGTGCAAATCACATCGATTTAGATATCTTTAATTTTCTTCAGATCGTTCATAAAATTTGCCGTGAATTGGAAGCATCAGGTGGCGATGCAGAATCTGTTGCAGAAACACAAGAAAAACGAGGAATGTTCTGACACTGCTCGATCTGCAAAATGTATTCAAAAAAATTAATGAGGCCGCTTGCGAGGGGGTCAGCTTGTCCTTGAATATCTTCGGTATAAGTCCTAAGTTATGCGCGTAAGATAGTTTATAGTATGTGAAAACAAGCACGAAAACAGCGAGTTATCCGCTCAAAATCCCTTCTAAACAAAATTACACACTTTGAGGTGCCTGAGATGTTATGTTTTTTCTGACGTAAAATTTGGACAAGGCCAAAAGACCAACCGCAGAAATGACGGATGGCTATTTTCCAAACCTCTATCTAAATCTAATCATTTGACACACACATGAAGTTTCTAGCCACTGTTACGGTTTTAGGTATTGTAAGCGTCAAGGGACAAGCCATGTCACCACACTTCTTCACAGATTTCTTCAATATTTTCGAGTGATTTCTGCGATATGTACCGAGGTTCTGCAGACATTGGTGAAATCCTGGGTCGATAGTGCACGCGGGCACAACTCTGTTCGATCCCACAAACAAAAGGCGACACAAGTTTGACCAGCCAATGCGAGATTTGGTCACGTACATAACGGACCTACACAAGAAACTGGAGGGATCTATCCTAACTCCGGAAAACCTGGCGATAAGAGGGGCACATAGTGAACCATCTACTGTCAAAGATGGATGTACCCAAACTTCACCTCTTTTTAAGCGTATAGATTCTACGCCAAAAAGGGCTATCGACAACGAAGCTGCAAGGAAAAGTCCTGCTAAAAAAAAACAAAAATAACCGCGTTGAAGCTCTGAGAACAGAGCATGTTGCAGCCGGAAAATGGGAGATGGTTAAATCAAAGAAAACCCGGAAGGATTTAACGCAAAATACACCCAAAGCAGATGAAAAGCCAGAAAGAAACGAGGCAAGGAAAATTCGAAAACGGCAGAGGCCACCGCGAAAGGATGCCATAGTAGTAAAAAGCGTTGGCAGCATATCATATGCGGAAATCCTGAAGCGGGTTTAGTCAGAGCCAAACCTAAAGGAGCTGAATAATGACATTCAAGGGGTCAAAAAAACTGCCAAAGGGGAGTTACTTTTGGTGCTGGCAAAACCATCTGACCCAAACACCCTGAAAATCCATAAAGCTGTTAAGGCGGCTTTAGGAGAAGCGGTAGAAGTCAGGGCTCTAACGGAGCTGCGGCAAGTGGAAATCCGAGACCTGGATGAAATCACCACAAAAGAAGAAGTACATGAGGTGATAACAAAACAGTTCAAGGAACTTGACGTACCAGCCTCAGCGATTCTGGGCCTACGAAAAGCATATGGAGGCACACAAACAGCGACACTAAGAGTAACGCCGGAGACCGCTACCAAGCTGCTTGAAGCAAACAAAATTCGAATAGGCCTTGTAATTTGTCGCATACGAGAGAAAATAGAACCAAAAAGATGCTTCAAATGTATGGAATATGGGCATGTGGCAGGAAGTTGCAAAAGCCCAGCTGACTACACTAGCGTCTGCTTTAAATGTGGCAACAAAGATCATCAGGCCAAAAATTGCACACAAGCAGCAAACTGCATAATATGCAAGAAGAAAAATGTAAGTGACACAGGACATGCGATGACCAGCAGTAAGTGCCCAGAATGCCAGAGAGCTCTGAAAGAAATACGACAGAAATGAAGATCTTACAACTAAACCTTAACCACTGCGAAAGCGCGCAAGACCTACTCACGCAGTCTATACGGGAACACAAAATAGACGTTGCTGTACTCAGTGAACCCTATAAACACCTAGAAGGCAATGGCTGGGCCTCTGATATTACTGGCAAGTCGTCAATCTGGAACTGTGGGACAAATAGCTCCCGACTTATGAGCGTGAAGGCAGCTCGCGGATTTGTACGAGCGCGTACTGGGGAAACATACGTCTATAGCTGCTACCTACCACCCAGCTTAACTCTGACTGAAGCTACCAGCATCCTAGAGAATCTCGCTCAAGATATTAAGGACCACAGACCTGTGGTCGTAGCTGGTGATTTCAACGCATGGGCTGTGAACTGGGGATGCCCGCGAACAAGTCAGAGAGGTCAAGCCCTCTTGGAAACTTTCGCCATGTTAGACATAGTCCTTATGAACACAGGGAACCAGCAGACATTCCAAAAGGCAGGAACGGGATCGATAATAGACCTTACCTTCATGAGTCCCAACCTTGCTCGCTCGACGAAATGGTTTGTTAGCCAGCATTATACCCGGAGTGACCATCTCGCGATAATATGAGAAATAAAGAAACATGACGAATCAAAGGTGCCATATACATACGACGCGAGATATAGGGTCGACTCAATGGAGGCTGAAGTAGTCGAAGTCATGCTGGCAGATGTAACACTCACTGGTGATGCAACTGAGAAGGCTACACAAACTATGAAGCACCTAACAAAAGCATGCGACGCAGCCATGTCTAAAACAAGGCCTAACAGGCATAATAGTGAACCCGTTTACTGGTGGACAGCGGAGATTGCGGAATTGCGTAGCGAGTGCAACAGAGCAAGGCGAGTTTATCAACGTTCTAGGGGCACGCACAGTTTCCAAGGGAACCAGCTCCAGTATAAGCAAAAAAGGAAGGCCCTGAAAAAGGCAATTAAAGGGAGTAAACAACAATGTTTCCTCCAACTATGTGACGAAGTCGATAGTAACCCTTGGGGACTCGGGTATAGGCTAGTCATGAAAAAACTGAAAGTTTTCAAGCCACTCTCAACAACGTGCTCGGCCACACTGCGTAATGTAGTTGAAACATTGTTCCCAGTACAAGATGCTCTCCGAGCCTATGATTTGGAAAAATGTTGTGAGGGGGACCAAAATATGCAGTTGACAGACAAAGATGAGCTCCTGATGATCACTAAACGGATCAAAAACAATAAAGCTCCTGGCCCAGACGGAGTCCCCAACGAGGCACTAAAAGTGGCAATTCGAAGCCATACCGACATTTTTGTAGATCTCTACAATACATGTCTAAAAGAAGGCACATTTCCAACTCAGTGGAAGTTACAGAAACTGGTGCTGATTCCAAAAGGATCTAAACCAGCGGAAGATCCTACAGGCTACCGCCCCCTTTGCATGCTCGACACCGCAGGTAAAATTCTAGAACGGTTGATCGCTAATCGTCTGGAGGCCGCCATTGATGACGCAGGCGGTCTATCATCCTCGCAATTCGGATTCCGTAAGGCTCGCTCAACCACAGATGCTGTAGTTGCGGTTAAAAACATTGCGCAGAAGGCAATCGAAGGAACTCGGTGGTTATACGGTAGCAAGGAATACTGCCTAATGGCAACGCTAGACGTAAAGAATGCCTTCAATACCGCGAACTGGAACCAGATTCTGATGGCGCTTGATTGCTTCCAGGTTCCAACGTATATACGAAAGATTATACTCAGTTATTTCACTGACAGAACCCTTCGCTATAATACCGATGCGGGTGTTAGGGAATATAAAATAACTGGCGGAGTTCCACAAGGCTCAGTCCTAGGCCCCTTGCTGTGGAATATTATGTATGACGGAGTCTTACGTCTCAGTTTACCCCCAGGGTCCAAAATTATAGGGTTTGCTGACGATATCGCTGTTGTGGTCGTAGCAAAAGTACTACAGCAAGCAGAAGCAACCTGCAACCAGGCTGTAGGCGTGGTAAAGAATGGCTGCGCAAGAATGGTCTAACTCTTGCTGATCATAAGACGGAGGCAGTGCTCATTAGCAGCAGGAAGAAGGTGGAGTCGGCAAATATAATGGTGGGCGAAAATGCCATAGGATCGAAACCGTTCATTAAATACCTGGGCGTATTAATCGACCATAGGCTGAACTTCAGAGATCACCTATCATACGCAAGCAGCAAAGCGGCAGAGGCAGTAACAGCACTGACGCGCATAATGATGAACACTAGAGGCCCTAGGCAAAACCGTAGGAGACTACTTAATACCGTGGTCTCATCGGTTTTGCTGTATGCAGCTCCAGCATGGGCGGAAGCAACTAATTGCAGCTCATATGTGAGTTGTATGAAATCAGTGTATCGACTGAGTGCCCTCAGAGTGTGCTGCGCGTTTCGAACGGTATCAGAAGACACCATTATGGTTATTGCAGGACTACTCCCAATAAATTTAATGGCAAAAGAGTACGCTGAAGTTTACCAAAACAAAGCTACTTCAGAACGACAGACAATACGCAAGGAAGCAAGAGAGCGTAGCATGCGTTCATGGCAGGGAAGTTGGAGTTCGTCCCTGAACGGACGCTGGACGTACCGTCTGATTCCCTTAATAGCCAAATGGGTTAGCCGTAAGCATGGACAGTTAGACTATCATCTGACCCAAATACTGACGGGACATGGGTGTTTTAAATCCTATCTATATAGGTTTAAGCACGAAGACGACCCGTACTGTTCTCATTGTGTACCAGCTGTAGAAGACGCAGAACATGTTTTGTTTGTCTGTCCGCGATTTGCGTTAGAAAGGGAGGAACTAAGCACTAGGGTGGGGAAGCCAATTACGGCTGATAACCTAGTCGATATTATGTTAGAGTCCGAAGAATATTGGTCCGCTGTATGTAATATGGCAAAAATAATAATCTCCAAACTGCGTCGCGCTGAACAACAGCGCAGATCTTCATGAAGAGGCAATAGGCCGCTCCCCCTTCCGTGAAGTACTACTTAACGGTTGTCCCGCGGGAGGGAAACGGAGCTGGGGTGGGTTTTTAGTGGGTGAGCCGAAAGGCAAGTCTCACACTTTTCGGCTTTCAATGCTTTGTGCCACCTCCATAAAAAAAAAAAAAAAAAAAAAAAAAAAAACAAGTTTGGATGGCAGAAGATGCCCATGAATACATAACACCAAACTTATGGCCTCCTAACTCCCCAGATCTTAGTACTGGGCGTAGTTTAGCGTGGAATGCTGCAATTAATACCGTTATAGTCAAAAGAGTAAGGAACATTTTATTCGGGCATGCAATCGTTTCCGAACCCAAATCGAAAAAGTTGTTGCTGCTAATAGAAATAAGTTAATGTCATGTAAAAACTCGCTCATTACTTTTGCCCACAAGTTGTCCTCCTATCGTACGCACCCTGTACATTGCACCGCCTGTGCAATTTATTATTCTGGTTTTAATTGTGAAAATATTAAGCTTGTCTGCTGTTGATTTTCTTGTGGCGTTGCACACTCCACTTATTCCAAGTATTTTTTATAGCTTTCAGTACGGCGCTACATCGGCTCGTGCATCTGGTTAACTTGTTGTTGCTTTTGCATAGTACTTACTCCTTTCAACAGCATCCACGTATGCCACATACCAAGAGGAGGCTGCACACAGACACACCAGCGCACTTACCAGCTGATGCAACAATTTTAATTTTTGCCATTATGTGCAACATATTGTCTTTATTACAAATGCCTAGATGCAGCGTTGAAAAAGCGCAGCGAAAAGCGACGTGCCACTCGCGCGTCTTGCAAATGGCTACAGTAACTTTCGTCATTGTTATTTTTCGCCCGTGTTTGCGCTTCCAAGCATAAATTTGTTGATGGCTTAAATGCGTATTTCGTGTACCAGCTTTTTGCAGCTGTCATGTCGCACTGCCATTGTACTAAGCTGGTGAAATATGCATAGCTGTGATGTTGAAGAAGATGTGCGAGTTTAAAATTAGTGCATGTTTACATTTCACAGTTGTTGTGCTACTTGCCAGTTATTTAGTTATTTAGTTTTACAATTTAGTTGCTTGCAGTGCTGCAGCAACTTTGGATTTAACTAATTAACAAATACAGCGACAAACAGGAAGCATTTGACGGCGGGTTATGTAGGTGTGCATGTATGTAAGCCTCTAGCCATGGCGTAGAATAATGAAGAGCTGAAGACGTGGGTGTTGAGCGAAAACGTGGGAAGCAAGGAAAATGTGATAACAAAAGGAAAAGTTAGACGGTTGCGGGCCACTAACTGTGTTAGCCGGGGTCAAGCAGCGTGTCATGTCAGTTAAGTGGCAGATCATTTGCAGCAATGGCCAACTAATTTTCACAAAGCTGTGGCAGTGTAATACTTGCAAAGCATCGACCCTTACATATTAGATTAGCAGTTGGGCGACAAAGTGCTGACGAATTTCGGGGAAAATTTTGAAAGTTATTAAATCAAGTTTCCCGAGCTTTTGATGGTAGAAAGAGAGGAAGAGACAGAAATATGTTGTGGACAGGAGTTACACACATACATATGAAAGTAGTTTAATTCAAATATTCTATTGGTTGGTATTTAATGAATGGCATTTGCATAAATTAAAAAAAATATATATAAATTACGCGACCTTTTTATTTAGAAATTTTTAGTCTTGATAAGCAGAAATTTATTACGAATATGAAATATGAGCTACTTGGCCGCCGTAGCCGAATGGGTTGGTGCGTTACTATCACTCGGGAGTGTATAGGTTCGAATGTTCGTGCATGGAACGGCAAAATGGTAGAAGAAGTTTTTTTAAAAGCGGTTGCCCTCGGCATACAATGGCAAACCTCCGATTGTATTTTTGCTATGAAAAAATAAAAACCTTTCGTTCGTAGTCGGCATAAAACTGTGGTCCCTCCATTTGTGGAACAACATCAAGACGCACACCAAAAATAGGAAGAGGAGCACATCCGAACCCCTAACTGAAGTGTGCGCGCCTATTATTTATAAGTTTTTTTATGATATTTTGTGTGAATTTATACGAAAGTCTTATTTTTAAAGTTGGAATTGCCCATCTTCAAAATTAACCGACTGCTCTATAAATGCCTTCAAACAATTAAGATCTATGAGTTCTATTTGAAAAAATAACTTTCATGAAATAGTTCAAAAAAATTTACTAATTATTTTAAAAAGTAGACTTTGAGTTTTTAAGATTCTTAATGCTCCTGAAAAAGTGAAGAGATGTTTGGTAGTAAGCATATAATTTCTTCATGGTTTTCTTCCGTTACTGGTCTAGTGGTGAAACAGCTTAACATTTCTATACATTCTTAGCCTCTTTCTGTTAGGTGAAATATGCAAAACGTGGAATTTGAGATAATCTAAAGAAGTTTTATAGAACATTTTATAAGCTTCATTTTTGAAGCATTTCATTTATTTTATTTGTATCTTTTCTATCAATTCGTAATGGTTTCCAGGGTGGCATAACTAATTCGCCAATTCGCGAATTTTTAGTTTCATTTCTATCAACCCAAAATCACGGTCATGCGTGATTTGATGACTGAGCAATCTCCATCCATGGCAATGCTACTTTAGTGCATCACTGTAAACTATTACGTGTTTTTGAGTAGTTACAGCCTCCTTCTTCTTCTTAATTGGCGCGATAACTGCTCACGCGATTTTGGCCGAGTTCAATGATCTTTCCAACGCAGAGAAGGCCTCTACTACCACCAGCTGGTACCGCATCGAATACTTTCAGAGCCGGAGCGTTTGTATCCATTTGGACGACATGACCCAGCCAAAGTAGCCACTGCATCTTTATTCGCTGCGCTATGTCTATGTCGTCATAAAGCTCATACAGCTCATCGTTCCATCGTCTGCGATATTCGCCGTTGCCAACGAGCAAAGGTCCAAAAATCTTACGCAGAATCTTTCTCTCAAACACTCCTAGTGGCGCTTCATGGGATGTGGTCATCGTGCACGCTTCGGCGCCATACGTACGGACGGGCATGATGAGAGTCTTGTAGAGTGTTAGTTTTGTACGTCGATAGAGGACTTTACTACTCAATTGCCTACTTAGTCGAAAGTAGCACTTGTTGTCAAGAGAGATTCTGCGTCGGATTTCAAGGCTGACATTGCTATCGGTGTTAATTCTGGTTCTTAAGTATAGGAAGTCCTTTACAACCTCGAAATCATAACTGTGAACAGTGCCTTGGGTGCCGATACGCGAGTGCGCCGACTGTTTGTTTGATGACAGGAGGCACTTCGTTTTGTCCTCGTTCACCACCAGACCCATTCGCTTTGACAGGAGGTACTTCGTTTTATTTTTTCTTTCGACAATATTTTTTCTATAGAGTAAGAAATATAAGAAAAACCAAATTAACCATACAAATATTACAAGTGGGTGTACCCTAGCAGACCATAACTTTGTATACTAAATGTAATTAATATATTTATAGTATTTTACAATGTGCATAAAAAGAAGAATGAAAGCATAAATGGTAAAAAGATGAACTAAGGAAAGGAAAAACTAAATATAACAACAATGAGGGATTAAAGAAGAAAATAAAAAAAATGGTAATCAGTAAACTAAATATATGAGAGGGAAAAATTTTTCTAACTAATTTTTTCTGTTAACTCCATTACGCAATACGGCAAAATCAACTTTTTTTCGGGGTTTGGGTTTGGTCCAGACCAAATTTTTTAAGAGATCGAGTCATAAGTAAACAAGTGAGTTCTCAGATTTTCTCGGTTAGTATCTGAAATCGAGTTCGAAATAGGAGTTTTAGTACAAAATTATTCAAAGTGAAATAAATAAAAAAGTAAAAATATGGTTTACGAAGGAGGTACAAAATCCACAAATTAGTTATCCACGTGAAATGGCATGCAATACGATCGAAACTGTTAGTACGTGCAGAAATATGCTCAAAAGAAAAAAAGTTCGAAAGACGCCTGAGCGATAGACTACAATTCAGCAGGACAAGGCCAGGCAGGACAAGTGCTCTAGAAATAAACGAGGAATATAGCTTGACTTGTGAATATACTCGTGTGTCAAGAAGCTCTGTGCGAATACGGAGATATGGAAATAAATTGTATCGGCGTGTCAAGAGAAAACAACCGCTGCTGTCAAGAAAAAAATAACAATTCACGATTGTCTTTCGCAAATGCTTATAGAAGCAAACATGAATTTCTGGAAAAGATTACTTTTTATAGACGAAACTGAATTTCCTGATGAGAAGACTATTGTTCATAATAAAAAAAACAATAGTTAAATCCCTGGTACACAACAATGACCGTAAAGCACGATGGGGGTAACTTGAAAGGTTCGGAGATCATTTTGTTCAAATGAAATTGGCCCAATAATGAGAATAAATGTCAATATGGATAAGCTTGCTAATCTTAACATCCTCAAATATACGATGGAGCCATATTAC
Organism: Anastrepha ludens; assembly: GCF_028408465.1. NCBI lineage: Eukaryota > Metazoa > Arthropoda > Insecta > Diptera > Tephritidae > Anastrepha > Anastrepha ludens. Next base: position 119,865,936 of record NC_071500.1, on the reverse strand, counting down.
TTCTAGTCCATGCCAGTAAACTGGTTATTCATTCGTGATAACGACTCCAAGTATACAGGAAGAATGGTGAAAAATTGGCTTTCCACATAAATAATTGCAGTTGTGGATTGACTAACACAAAGCTTCGGCCTTAACGTGAAGCGATATTAAGGTTGGGCAAATAAAAACTAAAAATGCCAATGATCTATGACAAAGGGTACAGGAAGCGTAGAACTCGGTGTAATTAACTGATGTTACAAACAATAAAAATTTTACAACATAACTATGACGCGTTGACAACTAAGACTCGAGGCTTGGTTCCTTGTAGCCTTTTTGTGTATGTGGCTTCTTTAAGTACTGAAGCTTCCGGGTTTATGTGCTCTTCTAGCCATTTTTCATGTTTAATAGCAAAGGCAGGCATAAAGTTGACAACCTTTTCTACCGACAGATCAATGAGCAGATCGGTATTTTTATAAAGGGTGGCGCAAAATTAAGCGGATGGCGCAAAATTAACCATTCAACTTTTTACTAAAAAAAATTATTTTGAATGACGGAAATCTTTATTTTGACCCTTACGTGCTCCATTGCTTGTCTGTTTGTATGCTGCAGCTGTCTAGCTCACAAGTGTCAAATATGATTGCCGTAGGACGATATTTGCAAATATTACCTATAAATCTTTCCATAATTGATTAATTTTGCGCCACCTGTTATATTGCAAGGAGGATTGACTATGTCTCTGAGCATCTTATTTTGCTGGCTTTGTGTGATTTCGATGTTTGAAGCAGCGGTATCGGCTTTTGAAATTAAGTCTAAATTGTTTCTGCCAATCAACCGTTTAAGATCAATTTCATTAGCTTTTATTTTGAAATGTTAGTTCCCTTTTACCTTCGTGTCCAATGTCATTCATAAGTATTTACCAGTATTAATATTGGGTACTGTAATGGAGGATATTTTCCTCGCAGATGTGAAGCAGTTTTAAAAAATAATAGACTCAACAAAATACTAATCTACACTAATAAACAAATTTAACCAATTTCAAATAATTAATTTCTTTTTTTTCTTGCAGATCGACAAAAATTCGCAATATTAGTGTCAAGTTCAAAATGTGACAAGTTCCCATTTTTCGAGCTCCTTGTAATTGTGGATATTTAATTATTACTAATATAATAGGACTATGCCTTACGACAGTAGCTCTCCAATGAATGTTTGGAAATGTGGATCGATGGAATAATAATCAAGTTACGCCATCTGTTGTAAAACCGCACGAACTTATAAATAGACCTATTATATTATTATTTTTTTTTTTTTGATAATATTGAAATAAAAGAACAGATTTACGCAAAAATAATTATTTTACTAGGTCATCTAGTAAGACTAACCATCATCAATATTGTGAGAAAGTGCACATTTGTTGTGTTTTTTGCAGAATTTCTCCTCTAATTTTTGGGGTGCGTGCCCCGCTGTTATTCCGCTGCATAATGGAGTACAGTATCCACATCATGAAAACCATTCACAAATTTAGCGGCATGGCTTGCACTTTCGCCTTTTTCAAAGAAAAACTGTAAAGTGTTCCGAGTTTTCTCTTTATTGACTTCCATTGTTAACACCCTGGAACTCACAACTGAATGGAACAAACGAAAAATAGCAAAAAAAGTTGCTTAATGTGAAATGTTATTTTGACAAAGAGCATAGACTTTAAAGTGCTCGGTTGATTTTTTACGAGATGTCGATCACTACAGCCCTCTACCGAGAAACTAAAAAGTTGGTAATAGCTAGGTAAATATAGTTATACAACTTTTAGTAAAAAATATCTCTCCAACTAATTTTGTTATATTTTAAATCTTAATAAAATAAATATAAGATAATAGCTTTGCACCGTAAAAACCTACTTGAGTTCTACCCAATTGAGCAGAGGCACGCCGCAAGGCGGGGTTCTCTCACCATTCCTCTGGATCATTGCTATCAATGACTTGCTGGAGGAGCTGGTGAGGAGGGGCTGTAGGGTGATTGCCTACGCGGATGATGTGGCATTAATTGTTAGAGGAAAGTTTATAGATGCCCTGTATGATTTAATGCAGGGATATCTGAACGTAGTTGTTCGATGGGCAGCAGATTGCGGCTTATCAGTGAATCCTCTTAAGACGGAGCTCGTCCTTTTCACGAGGAAATACAAAATACCCAGAGCTCAGCTCCCCTCGATGGGGGGCGCTCCGCTGGTGCTTTCTGACAAGGTGAAGTACCTAGGTCTAATCCTTGACAGTAAGCTGACGTGGAAGCCCAACATTGAGGAGGGAGTAAGGAAGGCAACAATCGCCTTGTATGGGTGCAAAGGCGCAATTGGCAAAAGGTGGGGCCTCTCGCCCAGAGTTGTATTCTGGCTCTATAATACCATAATAAAGCCAATTCTGTTCTATGGAGTCACTGTCTGGTGGAACTCACTAGAGAGAACGACATCAGTTAAAAAGCTAGAGAGAGTCCAGAGGTCTGCACTCATTGGAATCAGTGGGGCGCTTCGAACTACTCCTACTCTGGCGCTTAATGTAATGTTGAACGTGGTACCTATAGACATCGCAGGCAGAATTGTCGCTGCTCGTACCGCAATCAGACTGAGGGGCTTGGGCTATAAGCTCAACCTCACATATGGGCACTCAAGCATCCTCAGAAACTTTGAGTTCATCCCCTCGTCGACGGACCAGTGTGTGCCTTCGCTAAGTCCAAGTGGAAGTTTCTCTACCCATATCCCACCAAGGGAGGAGTGGACCGGGGGCAACACCTGGGGACAGGGCCTCGTTAACCTGTTCACGGATGGCTCGAAGTTGGACGGTAGGGTTGGAGGAGGAGTATTCTGCAAAGAGCTCCCCATCAAACTCAAATTCAGGCTACCGGATCACTGCAGAGTGTTCCAAGCAGAGGTGGCCGCAATTAAAGAAGCAGCTGACTGGCTACTTACTTGCGTAACAACTGTTAAGAGGGTAAATATTTACTCCGATAGCCAAGCGGCCATCAGGGCCCTAGGCTCTATTATGGTGCATTCGAAGCTGGTCAGGGAATGCCTGGTCTCACTCTCGATTGCATCAGAATTCTTCGACATAAAGATAATTTGGGTACCTGGTCACAGTGACATTGCAGGAAACTGCGAAGCCGACGAGCTGGCCAGACAGGGGACCTGTGAGGCAATGTGCCCGCGAAAGGAGAGGATCGGGATCCCCTTGACAACCTGCGCTCTACTCCTGGAAGGATGGGCTATGCACCAACTCAGCGAACGCTGGGCAAATACACGAACGTGTAGGGTCGCGAAGTCCTTCTGGCCACGTTTGGATAGGAGGCGTTCGAGGGATATCCTGGGAATGACAAAATGTCATCTCTCAAATTTCGTGGGCATCATCACGGGGCACTGTCCGCGAGGTACACATGCCGTGAGACTCGGAATCACTTCGAGTCCTTTTTGCGACAGCTGCATGGAGGATGAGGTGGAATCATCTCAGCATATGCTCCTTAGCTGCCCAGCCTTCGCGGGACTAAGATTCAAGTATCTTGGTTCTCATTTCTTTTCTGCGCCTGCTGATATAGCAGGTGTCGATAACAAAAATCTGATGAACTACATCAGCAGCATAATGAGGTTAACACAACCGCGGACTAGTCACCGTTCGTAGTCCACAATCACTCACAACTCCCCCATCCCTTCCCTTCCTCCCCCTTCTCTGTCCTTAAATGGTATCACAAAGGACGAACCAAACTATTTCGTCCAAGTGGGCCCTACTCTCTGGGCAACCATTATAACCTAACCTACCCAATTAAAAGCGTACAAAAAGACTAAAGTTCGAAGGGTCCTACTGGTGTTATTTCCTCCTGTCACTGCCAGTTGATAGTTTGTAGGTACAACACTGCCTTTCGTACACAGTCGATCTGAGCTCTGGTCTGCACCACTTATCGCTCTTTCAGCATACGTTTTGCACGACTTGGTATTGATCCGCTTAACAACTAACGCAACCATTTGGGCGATTGTCAAGTTGTACATTCAAATTTTCACGCACAATGATTGCACACTTTAGTATTGCTGTGAACGTCTTTTTTATGATATTTATTTTTATTTTGTACACCTCACTCACTGTTGTAATAAGCGCAACTAACGGTAACTGCTGTCAAAGCAAACCTTTCGCTTTTCCGGAGCTTTTAACAGAAAATTTACTTTCATGAAAAATTCGCTTTTATTTGCCATTATTTCGATTTAAAATTGTACTTCATTCACGCCCCAAAACTTGGCTTTGCGTTTATTTAAACACGATTTTATTTGCTTCTCCCCTGTTTGCCACAATGTAGCAACACATCAAGGCTACATGCAATTTACAGCCAACTTGCCGCTGACGTATAGTTGATTGTTACAATGGCACTCCAGCGTGACACAACTACAACTTACATAGGTGCATATGCTCTGTGCCTGCCAGCGCTTGGGTCCAACAGTGCGTATGAGTGATGCACAATCGTGCATTGGTGCAGCCTGTGTCACAGAGCCAGTGACAAGTGCGCCATTATTGCACCGGGTATGTGAATGCGCTCGTGCATAGCAGCGTAGGCGTTATTGCCGGACAGAACCCGAAAAGTGCATTTTATTGAAAAATAAATACAATTGGCGTTGTCGCTAGCGGTGTTGGCAAGGGCAACACTCAATATTCAATATTGAATTCGAAGTACGTGCCAAATTGGAAAGGGGAATGTATGTATTTATGTTTTTTTACGAGCTTATTTATACAACGATGCACGCAAACGCATGCATGTATGATTTTACGTAACGAAAGGTGTTATTATTTTTCGCGAAACAGTTTGATGTTGTCTGCAGTTTTACTGCAATTTCCAAAGTCTACAGTTTCCAGAGGCAATATGGTGGCTATTTCTGAAATCTTTATAACAAAATTTAATCTCGTTGTAGTTCACAAAAAGTGAATCATATTATGTGAATATTTCACACTTCAGAGTCTAAAATACTACATCCGTCTTTGGTCATTCTAAGGAGCTATTAGCCTAAGCGTGAAAATAATTCAGTTGCTATCTGGCGAAGTCCCCAATAAAAATCTTTATAACAATGTTTGGAAAAATGTATGCATAAGGGGCGTTCCAAGCCCAATTTTAGACTTTTTTCAGAGCTTTTTTGCTTCTTGGTTTACGAAATATTTCTTTTTATTCAGTTATTGCTAATCGAACTTTTGAGTCACCTTTTTTCAGGTATTTTTATCTAGAAATCTATTGATTCCATACAAACATTTTCTATACAAAAATTGTAGAGAATGAGCAAAGGTTTAATGAAAATATTTAAAAAATGGCTAAAATTAATTCTACAAACAAATTTTCGAATAATAATCTGCACTTGAATTTTTACTCTAAGGGAGTAAGAAAAAGTACCAAAACCTGTATTTTTTAAGTTAGAAGTATTCTTGAGAAATAATTTAAGTATAAAATATGTGCTCTTCTGATTTTCTGGGAAACTAATTTGTGAAATTTTGGCTATGCCTCGGTTAACAACATTTTTACGAAGCACTGGCTGCACGCATACAACTAATATTGGAATACTTTTTATTCGGTTTTCACATCTTTAGGAAGTAAAGCATGTTCGGCGACCTAAACTAGAAATTTAATTAAAGTTCAAAAATACAAAATCCTCTTTGCAACAACTGACAAAGCATATTTTTATTTATGTATTCACGTTTAAAAACAATTTGTTATCTGTGTTTTGTCCAAGATTTTTGCTTAAGGGTGAGCCAAGAATGTAATAATAAATCACTGACTCATAATTGGTCGTGAAACATACGAGGTGTGTTGAAAAAATAAGTCGAATTTTCAAATTTCGCGAGCTACGTACATTCGACTTTCGATTATTATTTTTGATGTTAGTACACTCGCCTCGAAGATATGTTCGCGGTTTCAGCAATGTAGCACTTTCATACAAATTTAAAAGAGTCACCGTCAAAATATTACGCTGGAATAGCTTCGAAGTTAAGAGACTAGACCAGTGTAGAATGAAAAATATGTAGCACTTCTTTCTACAAAATCGATGTCGTGTTTCTGAAAAATCGATGTCGTGTTTTTAGGAGACCCAATATATTAAAAGTTACACATCCAAAGGATTAAATGGCATGTAAAAGGATAGGAATAAGCCGGAATTCTTCATAATATTTAAGGGTCTGTCCCTCATTTAATTTTTCAGGTTGATCCTTGTCATTACTCGAACATAACTTGATCGATTGACTGGAAATACAAGTTTCTTCTAGACTGTAGGCAAATAAAAAGTTGATTACTAACAGTACTAAAAATTAATTACAAAAACTTAGGAAGTATGAGAAGAGACGAAGAAAAAGGCGTTGATATTTTCAGCAAATTCATATTTCTCTAAAGAAAAATCAATTGATATAAAACTCGAGATCTTATTTAATTGACTTATTGAATAATCATCTTTCCAATAAGGGTTTTTTTGCGGAATATTAAAATTTATACGATCTTATACAGAACTACAATATTACATTTTACCTAAAGGACACATTACATTATACTAAAAGGACCCTAATTACATTAAACCTAAAGGACACTGGGAGTATAGTTCTCCTAGCTTCTAATGTCTTAAGGCTTATTAGAAGCAAGTGAGAGTTATAAGAAGGCCTAGCTTAAGAAAAGTTCAAAGATCGAAAATTTAAGAAAGACCTTCTGAATCCGATCGATACGATAAGTAGAATTACTGTGACATGGTCTCCAAAGGAACATAGCATATTCGAAAATGGAACGTACGAAATACGTGTTAGCAGTTTAATTATATATGGATAAGAGAACAGCGCACAGTTCAGTCTAGAAAAGTCTAATGAATAAGGTCACCTATCAATAAAGTCAATATGACTACTAAATGTGAAATTCGATGAAAAAATAAAGCCAAGATCTTTTGTTTCATCTACAGTTTCTAGCAAAGTAGATATATGTATGTACCGAGTCAACAATTGAGTTGGATGAATATACATTTTCGCAAAAGGGATTTTGAAGTATTTCCTAATATTCTAAGAAAGGTGATTCTTAGTACACCAGAGGTATAGCCATGCCAGTCTATTATTGCGACAAACTCAGTATACCTCGGAGAGGACTGATTACATCGTCTCGACTGCAACATTCAATAAGAATTTTGCCACTCTCTTTCCATCTCAGGAGGAATGGAATAAGGTATTCTCACTAAACAACATCGACACAACAGTCTATACAGATGGCTCTAAAATGGCTTGTGGTGTTGGAGCATGTCTTCTTAATGCCTGTCTTCCAGGTGAAAATATCAATAATTGGGGAAGCTTGTAGGTTACTAATCAGAGATTTCTCTTTTAAGAGCGATATCGTTATTCTCTCGGATAGCCAAGCTACAATCGAGACACTGGATTCAGCTACAATAGCCTTTAAACCGGTGGAACAAAGCAGGAGTAGCCTTACCACCTTGAGCGAAATTCATAACGTAACCTTAGTCTGGGTTTCGGGACATCGGAACATTGAAGATGACAAAAAAGCAGATGAGCTGGCAAAAGATGGATCTTACATGAGCAACGTTCTTGTAGAATCGGTATTCGCTGCATTGGGTGCAATCAAAAATACTATTTCTTCAAAATACCTCCGAGTCGTGGATCGTTAATGGAGAGGCCAGAATATATGCAAAATTAGCAAAACATTATGGTCCGCCTACAAAATCTAACAAACGTCAGCATTGATGAACATGAAACGGCGGAACGCCAGAAAACTTACGGCAGTCATAACTGGCGTTTAGTCTGCCGGCAGCCAAAATGGGCATCCCTCACGAGACACACTATCACAGTTGTAAACAACCCTAGATAAGGGAAACGATTTTCCATTTCCTCTGTGGGAATGCCCTGCCCTATGGAAGGAAATAATGTCAAACCTGGGCGAACTACTGTTCGAGGGTTTCTTGAGCCACACAGATTGGAAATAGTCATGCTGCAAATAATAATTAAACAAGTTGGTAGCGAGGATGTGGCAACAAAATGGTGCGGAAGCGCTAGTTGGATTCTAGATGAATCACCACTTCAACCAACCAACCAACACCAGAATACAAATTATCAATATCTGATTGAAGTTGATGTATGTCATTAAGATCTGCATAGAGCAAAAAATTTGCGTAAGAAAAACAACTAGAAACAAATAGTAAAGGGCAAAATACTTTCCTGAGGAGCCTCAGAAGAAGTCAAGAAAGGTGTAGAAGGTGTGTCATCAATGGTGACAAAACATTATCTGCTAGAAAAATGGGATTTAACCCATTGAAAGAAAACCGAATGAAATCCGAAGCAAGCTAAGTTACTAATTAAGATAGAATGGGACACCGTATCAAAAGCTTTTGAAAAATCTGTGATACAGTCATCCTGAAATCCTCTTGTAAAACACACTATGCAGTATTCACTAAAAACAGCTAAGTTAGAAATTGTGGACCGATTAGAAAAAAATTCTTTATATTTTTTTATAATTTTCAGACGAGTTTTGCTTTTAATGTTTAACTGGTTTTTTAAACACACCACTTTCGCAAAACGCAATATATACTAGTAACTTGAAAGTGGTATGCAAGGCCACTTCATTTTTGGAATTAGCATTCAGGCGGCAACATAAATACCGAACGAGGCACCCGCAGTAATGCGCATAAATTTATGAGAGCTTATGCAAATATGTATGAGTGTACATTTAAATATGTTTTCAAATCCATTCAATCATTCACAAAGGCTGCCGAAGTTTTTATTTGAACAGGTGTTTTTGTGAAGTTGGAAATTTGTTTTTTTTATACGGAAATCTTTTTTTCCTTTCTTTCTCTTCCCTGCTGATTTAATAGGCCGAGTTTTTCCACAGTTTAATTGCAATTTTTCAATCAGCCAAAGGCTTAGCCTCAGGGCGGATTAGTACTCTAATGGAATTGTAAGATTAAAGAAGATTGTTGTTGTTGTTATTTTTTTGTTTGTGTGTGTTTTTGTAGAATGGGCAATTTCACGCCGCTTCGCATGACTAATGTGTTATTTCCGTTATTTACTGTAGACTGAATTCGAGATTTGTTTTTGCATGTTCATGAGGAATGGGCTGTGATATTTCAATATACTGACATAAATATGTATTATACAGGTATGTATATTTACGGTAGAATCACCTTTGATTAATTGCAGGCATATTTATTTGCTTCAACTACCACAGCTGCGTCATGTCGTGTGTGCCAAGTTAGGTGTTGGCAATGATGGTTTATTGCAATGCAGAAGAATGAAACCCTTCATTGATGATTGTTGAGCGGAAATATCATTTTTATACATTCACATGGAGTGTTGGAGCTTACAAAACCACTTCAAATACCGGGAAAATTTTTATTATCAGATGCTTATGCAGATATAGATTGATGTTTAAAAATAGAATAAGAAATGTTTAGTAGATACCTCTGTTTGCTCAAGTATTTGCACCTAATTTAGTAGTTCAAATACAATTGAATTTGAAATCTTTTTCCTTTTTTAAAAACTATATTCAATAATCATAAGTTTAAAGTTTTTTTTTTAATTTTAGGCAAATTACTACTATCTGGGTAATCCTAATGATTAGATTTGAAAATTAGGCCGGGTTAGCTGTATGAAAAAACAGAAAATTATAATAAGGACTTAAATTCATCGCACCGAATTCCTTTAAATCGCCATTTTCGGAGTAGTTCATTCAGTTTTTGGAAAATTGATTTTTTTTCTATTTTGTTTGGTTTTTAGAGTCCTATTTTCATATTCTGTATTTTGCTGTGGGAGAGACGATCTCAAATATTTTGTTTGTTATGGCTACTGCACTGTGTAACTTCCGGGTAAATAGCACTAGATTGCGAATTTTCACTTTCAAAAATGGTCCTCGACCAAAAAGCGTTTTCTAGACTAATTTGAGGTCGCTGAAACCAAAAATGATTTTTTTTTTCAAAGAACGGTTTCCGAGATATTCCCAAAAAACCTGTTTTTTGGGCAATAGTGCAGTTATTACCTGCACTCTCGAAAACAGTGCGCGCCATTTCTTTGAAGTGCATAAATTTCGAAAGGCACACATATAACCTACATGGCAATATATAATTCGTGTCAATGGAAGTCGTAGTTTTCGTGAAACAGCTGTTGAAAGTTAAAAACAAGGCATTTTTCACGTTTTTTACTAAATTATCAAAGTTTATTAACTTTTTTGTGGAACAAACATTTTTTTTATATCGACATGAGATAGGTTTTCTGAAAGACAATTTTGTCATCTACATTTTAAGCCTAAGTGTGTCTGAATCGACGAAAAATTGTAGAAGTTATGACCCATAAAGTCAACACGTGATTTCGCGGCTTTTGACTTGGCTATGTTTGAGGTCAAAAATACGCTTTTACTCTCAAACTTCTTCTTTTATGTTGCACGGAATCTTCACGAAATTGCATTCAGCAGTAGTCGCTCATCATTCCTTGGTCTCAAAAGCCCTCATAATGCTTTTCAATCGTAGCAATATCTTGATGAAATCGCTCGCCTTGTTCATCACTTTCAGCCCCCAAATTCGGAGGGAAAAAAATACAAATGACTGTGAAGTAGGTGCATTTTTAACGACATGCGAGCACCTGTTAACAAAAACAAAGTTAAGTGTAAATTTTCCAGTAATTTTCCAATCAATTTATTTATTGTATATGATAAATATATTTTGGAGTATGTACGTTTTACAATACTAACCAATAGTTTTAAAGTATTTCATCATTGTATGAATCAAATGACGGTCGTTCTGTTGTTTCCCAAGAATCTATGAACAACTTTTTGGAAAACTTTCCAAGCTTTAGCTTCGGAACTGTCAAGGCATTGTTGAAATTCTGTGTCCGTAAACAATTTCTTTATCTGTGGACCGACGAATATACCCGCTTTGATTTTCTCTGCTAACAATCTTGGGAACTTGGTTTTCAAGTATTTAAGAGCTGTGTTTTCCGTTTTTTTTGCCAAAGCTTTCTCTAAATTCTTCATTAGCCCTCTGTCGTCGTGCAGAAGTTTATACTTGCAGAAATATGGCGCCACCGAAAAATATACACAGACGTACAATGTTCATACCTAGTATGTATGTATATCAAAAGAATATACGACAGACGATGAAATTGTCTTCACTCACATAATACGTTATAACTTCTACAATTTTTCGTCGATTCAGACAAACTTAGGCTTAAAATGTAGGTGACAAAATTGTCTTTCAGAAAACTTATCTTAGTTCGATATAAAAAAAATTTTTGTTCCAGAAAAAAGTTAATAAATTTTGATAATTTAGTAAAAAACGTCAAAAATGCCTTTTTTTTACTTTCAACAGTTATTTTACGAAAACTACGACTTCCATTGACATTGAATTATATATTGCCATGTAGGTTATATGTGTGCCTTTCGAAATTTATGCACTTCAAAGAAATGGCGCGCACTGTTTTCGAGATTGCAGGTAATAACTGCACTTTTGCCCAAAAAACAGTTTTTTTGGGAATATCTCGGTAACCGTTCTCTGAAAAAAAAAATAAAAATCATTTTTGGTTTCAGCGACCTCAAATTAGTCTAAAAAACGCCTTTTGGTCGAGGACCATTTTTGGCGTAAACTAGTGTAGTTGACGAAATATTCAAAAGTGGCAAACTGGGTTGTTAGGAGTGGAGGGAATAGCATTTTTTAAACTCACAGTTCACCACTTTGACTACGACGGCTTTCGATGTAACAAAATTCGTTATAATGAAAAACTCAACATAACGAATTTTGCTTTAAGTCCCCTGAAAAAACCTCGCTTTTACGAAGTTTTTCGTACAAAAGTGCTCTATAGTTATAACGAAGAATTTCTGAGTCTGAAAGCCTCTATATAGCGAAGCAATTTTCCGAACGAAAATACAACGAAAATAAAATAAGGCAAAATCAAATTTGTGGCATGCCGTTAAAGTTCCGTTATCCCAAACCTCAGCATAACAGAGTGAGAACTAAGCAAAATAAACAAAGTCCCGTAATTATGTTACGTGTACCCAAAAATGTTTGAAGTTTTATGGAGTCACTCGTGCCTTGACTTTTGCCAAAATGAGTTCACTAAAACGTAATTCAATTTCTATTCGCGAGAAAAAATTAATAATAGATGCCGTTGATCAAGCTGATAAATCGAAGCAAGAAATTGCTAAACAATTTAATATTCCGCCGAGTACTCTTTGAACAATTTCAAAAAATAGGGAGATTATTTGCACCATCAAGGCATTAAAGATGAAAAGAATGCGGGCTGCTGAATATGGAGACATTGAACACTGTTTGTTTAAATGGTTTTCACAATGTCGGACTCAAAACATTCCTTTAGGAGGTTCGTTAATTAAAGCCACAGCTGAAGAATTCGCTGTACGTATGGGGCACAAGGAATTTAAGGCTAGCAGCGGATGGCTTGAAAATTTTAAAAAGCGCTATGATATCGGATTTCGAAAAGTGAGTGGGGAAAGTGCCAGTGAAAGTGACCAAGTTTGTTCTGACTGGAAAACGTTTATACCCTGTTTGTTAGTAGAATATCAGCTCCACAATATTTTTAATGCAGACGAAACTTGGCTATTTTTTAAATGCGCACCAGATCAAACAATGGCACTTAAATCTGAGAAATGCCACGGTAGAAAACATAGCAAGAAAAGACTCTCAATTTTATTTACGGTAAATAGTTCTGGCACTGAGAAGAGAAAATTGCTGGTAATCGGAAAATCGGCTAATCCAAGATGCTTTAAAAATATTAAAAGCTTAGCAGTGGACTACTTTGTGAACCAAAAAGCTTGGACGACTACTGAAATATGGTTGGATTACTTAGAAAATTTTGACAACGACATGACTAAGGCTAATCGCAAAGTGTTATTGCTCGTTGATAACTGCGTGTCGCACAATAACCCTACATCACTGAAATCTATTAAATAACAATTTCTGCCGCCAAACGCAACATCGAAACTACAACCTCTAAATCTGGGAATAATTAAAAATTTCAAGCAATTCTACCGCAAAGAGGTGGTCAAAATTTTAATCAATGATATGGAAGAGGGCCGCAAGAGTAATATCAACGTTCTACAAGGCATCATAATGGCCCTTACAACATGGGAAAACGTAAAACAACCAACGATTGTCAACTGTTTTGCGACACTTGGCTTTGTCGATAGTCCAAATATTTTGGCCACAAATGATTGTGTTCAAGACAGCGAAGAATGGCTTGTTGTTAAAAACCATTTCAATTTGGATGAACGATTTGATGATTTTGTTACTTTCGATGATAACGTCAGTACTACTGATGATGACGTTGTTGATACTGTTTTCAACAGAAATACAATCGTGGAGGATGAATAGGTCGAGAACGTTATCACTGCCAAAGAAGCTAAACAAATGGTTGAAAAGCCAAAAAGTGCATTCGATAACTTAGCATCTGTTGAGCGAAGTATTGACAGCTGCATTCGAAACTTGCGCAAACAAACAAAAATAACCAATTATTTTAATAAAATCTAATTGAAAAAAAATATAACTTTTTATAAAAAATACCACCCCACTTCAGTGCATTATATTGATGTAAACAGGTAAAAGCAGTATTTATAACGAATTTTCTTTCAGATTTCTTTAAATTTCCTTTTACCTGGGTTTTACCAATGAGTACCTATAGCGAATAAATAGATATAACGAAAAATTTTCTGGTTCCCTTCAGATTCGTTACATCGAAGTTTCACTGTATATCCTGTATCTCTTAAAGCGGACTTTGCATGGTAATGTTCCTCACACTTTTTATTATTCCGTGAGCCACATCGCGGATTTTTTTCTGCCATACTATCCCTCATAAAGTCATTTATTCATTTATTTATATTAATATTTATTCATTCATCTATTGCATTCCTTAAATTGTGGTAAGTAAATTAAATTAGTAACTAATTTTCTGTTCAAACTCAGTTAGGCTGCAATAAAAACAATAAATTCATATTATATTAAAAATGTCCAATGGAGCAGTGAATCCATAGAAAGGCTAGCCGCAAACAGAAAGCCGCACATCTATTGGGTACCGGGTCACAAAGGCATTATAGGAAACTAAATAGTAGATGAGACAGCTAAAAGTATTGTTAATCTACCTTTTGAACAAGAGAACGAGGTACAAAAACCGCTAAAAATATATAAAATGAAATGGGCGACTGCATGAAAAAGCAAGCGGAAGATATGTAGGTGGACTAATTTGACCACAAGTCATGTGAGAACTAATGACAAAAAACTGACTCAATTCAAACTTTAGCTCCCGCAAAAAGACTGCAGAACTATTATAGGTGTGCTGAAAGGCCATAATCTATTGGCTGCTTATGCGTACAAGATAGAGATTGACAGCAACGACAAATGCAGGAAGTGCCGAGAGGATATATAGGTAATTTTAGATAACCTTCTGTGTCTTTGTCCGGCATTATGAAAAATTCGATCGAAATGCCTGAGAGCCTCACAAATTGAGGTTCTTGAGAATATCTCAAAAATAGATCCTCCTGCGCTGCTAGAGTTGAAATCGTTGACATCCTACATGATTGCTACTTTAAATCTTAATATAGGTCAGTATCCGTCAGGTATCGCTAGAGGCCAAAAGGTATATACGAGGCTTAATGCCACCCGGGTTGAACCAACCTGAGATCTTGGAAATCTGCAAGTATAAAGGGTGCTTTTTTTAGAGGTTAGGTTTTCATGTTGGCACTACTTTTTTCGTAGATGGCCTTTTTGACAGCTGTCACTTGATTTATGCTCAGTTTGGTTTGCCATTTCATAATGAATAGACTTACACCTGAACAACGTTTGCAAATCGTGCAAATTTATTACGAAAATAATGGTTCGGTTCGCGCGACGCATCGCAAGAAAATTTTGTTCAGCGATGAAGCTCACTTTTGGTTGAATGGGTGTGTCAATAGGCAAAATTGTCGCATTTGGAGTGAACATAATCCACAAGCCATTGCTGAGACGCCGTTACATCCTCAAAAAGTCACTGTTTGGTGTGCTCTATGGGCAGAGGGAATCATTGGTCCATATTTCTTTAAAAATGAAGCCGGCCATAATGTTACAGTCAATGGAGAGCGCTATAGAGCCATGATTAATGACTTTTTCGTGCCTGAATTGGACGATGTTGATGTGGACGACCTTTGGTTCCAACAAGACGGCGCTACATGCCATACAGCCAACGCAACAATCGACTTATTGAAGGAAACTTTTGGTGAGCGCATTATCTCGCGCCTTGGACCTGTGGCGTGGCCTCCAAGATCGTGCGATATAACACCGCTGGACTATTTCTTGTGGGGCTATGTGAAGTCGCTTGTCTACGCAGATAAGCCCGAGACGATTGACGTCTTGGAAGAGAATATTCGGCGCGTTATTGCTGACATACGGCCCCAATTGCTGCAAAAAGTGGTCGAAAATTGGGCCTCTCGGCTGGAATTTATTCGAGCCACCCGCGGCGGCCACTTGCCCGAAATCATTTTTAAAACATAATGGCAAACCCTTATCTTTTTAATAAAGCTAAATTCTTGGCCATCACATTAAATTATATACGTTTTATTTCATCTTGAAAACCTAACCTCTAAAAAAAAACACCCTTTACAAGAGCGCGAAGAACTGAAATGAGATGGCATTTCGAATTCCGAAATTCGGGTAAAATCGTGCAAGTATTTCTGTGTTTCCTGTTCAGGATAAGTTGAGGAGAAGTCTAAACCAGCTATGCACTAACAACGGATGTACCAATCGGCACTCATGTAAAGTATCGCTTTCACTACCAACTATACTCGTTGAAAAACTGAGAGACTTAGTAAAAATAATTTTCGGCTCCCTAAGCTGCGCTGGAAATTAATAAAAACATTTTTCTAATAGCGGTCGCCCCTCGGCAGGCAATGGCAAACCTCCGAGTGTATTTCTGCCATGAAAAAGCTCCTCACAAAAATATTTGCCGTTCGGAGTCGGCTTGAAACTGTAGGTCCCTCCATTTGTGGAACAACATCAAGACGCGCACCACAAATAAAAGGAGGAGCTCGGCCAAGCACCTAACAGAAGTGTACGCGCCAGTTATTATTACTTTTTTTTTTTAAGCTGCGCTGGAGTATTATCCATATGACCACTGGGTTCGAATTCTCCTATAGCGACTTATGTAAGTGGTGGCATAAAGTCCACTCACTTGAAGGGGTAATGTTTATACTAGTACAACAAAAACAACAGCTGGTGCAATACAAACAACATATTGGCATATGCTGTTCAAATTCCCTGCTCCTCGAAGAATGCGCTGCCCGAGATTACAGGTTTTGTTTTGGAGTGATTTTCAAGAAACGTCTCCAACTTTTAAATTTAATTAAAGTCATAATTGTGAGATGAGATTTGCGACACAGGCACATAAATAATTTGAGTAACTTCTTCTCGACTGCTCTGCTTTTTTGATGCTATGGTTCAGACATCTTTGTTCCCACATTACCAGGGTTGATTTGAAGTTATTGGGTTAGGTTAGGTTGTAGCGGTTGTCGACTATGGAACACACTCAAGCACATAGCCCATTATGATGCCGCAAGGGAACTTGTCCTTATCTCTCCTAAAACCAGTGTGAACTTTTCAAACATCTCAAAAAATTACTGATTTCCACAGTGCTGAGATCTCCCAACTCAATAAAAAGTTGTTTACCAAAAGTGGTGAATCTACGTCTACGAGATCGACCCTTCCTCTTCCCAATTTAGACAGCTCCTGCAGAAGGCAGAGCTATTAAGGTCTGTTGAATTGTTTTAAGAGATACGCATTGACTGTTTAATTAATTTTAAATCCACGTCGTTCAAGCATTCGTTTCTCTCCTTCTTATTTTTTTCTATCATCTGTCTAGGGGTACTTCAATGCATGATTAGTCCCTACCTGTCATATTTGTCAAAGTTGAAACTTATTAATTTCAGTACTTGAGTATTCAGCATTCAAATGCAGTACTTAAATTTAACTGGCTTACACAACATTTTTGCTCAAGTCCTTCACTTATGCGGCACAACACTTAATTTTTCAGCAGCTGAAATCTGTATGCCGAATTCATTAGAACAACAACAACAGCGAAATTTCATGTTTCTCTGCATACTTTTGCAGTCTCACCGCTATTACTTTTTGTCTCCTTAGCGTCATGCGCCACACTGGGTCCACTTATTTGCATTTGCCTCACTCAAAGTTTTATTACTTGCCACATATATATAATATACGCATACAAGTATATGTGTACGCTTGTTTGCATGCATATTAATTATTTAAATTTGCAGTGGCCGGATGCGCTGCTCGGTCATATGGCTCGATATTCTCAGTTATTACTTCTCGTTTATCTTTTTTGTCGCATGAGGTTTGCGTACTGTAGTGTTTAATGACACTTAAATAAGTGTCAGAACGCATCGAAATACTTAAGTAATTGACAATTCATTAAGCTTTATCACAATTAAATTGATGGTTTTGTGGTGGCATGCTATAGTTGTTATTGCAGCTCTCTTATCCCCATTAGTCCTGCTTCATTTTATTTTGTGTCAGGTGGCATTTTTTCCCCACCATCAGCTTCACTCAGTCTTTCTCGTTTTCTTGAAATTTATTCAATTTCATTAAATTTATTTAGTAACTGCTTTCCAAGGCCCCATAAATTCGAAACTTAATCAGGCGAATTGCCTATAAAAGTACAACGCAATTTCCACAATTTCTGCTGTGTTCTATTTATAGGGTGGGCCATGTAAAATTTGCTTTTTGAATCGGCTATAAAAAAAAAACTAATCAATATTTTTTCAAACTTTTTTTTTATTTTGAAGATTGAACATTGTAATTTATGAATGAAAAATAATATCGTTCAAATGACTGCCACGAGGCCATTCGATCAACCCAATTTTTAAGCACATTTTCGATTGTTTGGGCTCCAATTTCATGAATGGCAATTTCGATTTCGTGTTTTAAAGCATCAATCGTCTCTGAATGATTCGCATAGGATTTGATCTTAACGGCTCCCCACAAAAAATAGTCCAACGGGCTTAAATCACAGCTCCGAGGCGGCCAATTGATATCGGAATTTCGGCTGATTATTCGCTTTTCAAAAACGGTAGTCAAAAGTTCGAGAGTAACTTTGGCAGTGTGACAAGTTGCACCGTCCTGTTGAAACTAATATAAATGTCGTCCATGTCATCCTCTTCAATTTTTGGAAACAAAAACTCGTTGAGCATGTCACGGTAACGCTCGCCATTTACTGTAACCGCGGAAGAAGAAGAAGACTTACCACTTTGGAAATAGGTTTTCAATATTTCCCAATTTTGTTCAAGCATATAGCGTCCCATTTCGTAAATGTCAAACCTTTAAGTAAATTATGAACACATTTGACATGTCATTTGTGTTACCATTCTCAAAAAAATAGGTGGTTCAAAAAGCAAACGCTATATGGCCCACCCTGTAGTTGACTTCTGAAACCATAATTGCTTCGTGCCGTGTGCGCGTCTCTGCTAGTGCTGGCTGATGATACATCCATCGAAGTGCAGTTGTGCGTTGTTATTGCTTGAGGAGAGGAGTCTATTGTACTCGTACGTATGTAGATACTCGTCCGTACTTAGTTGCGCTCAGTTCATTTTACCTAAGTTACTTTATATTCGCAAACTGTGATAATATTATATTAACCACAAATGGACTTTAGCCTAGGTATTATATTTAATTGTGAAAAAATGTCTGATAGTAAGAAAATTGCTGCTACATTTGCCGGGTAATGATAGTCTGGAATGAAAATGTGCCCGACGATACATAACTTAGTAATTGAAATTGTAGTTAAATGGCGTAAGAACAAAATACTATTTAAGAAAAGTTTTTGTATACTGTTCACACGCGATTGCCTGAAGTTGTGACATACTATTGGCATACCCTTTCATACAAAACTTTACACACTTTGCAGCAAAAAGTTCTATCGAACTTCAATTTTTGGTTTATTCCAGCGAAAGGGGTCTTAAAATGGCCTTAAAATGTTATCATTTAGACATGATTTTATTATTCATAATAGGTAAAAAAGGATATGTATTTTGAAGTTTTTAAGTTCAGAATAGTGACTCTTCATCTCTGAAAAAGCGTGGCTCGTCCGCTAGGGAGCGTTGGCGTCCGTTGGCCTTCAGGAAATGAACGCGCTCAGGATCATATCCAATAAAAATTGTAGCACTTGTAAATAACGACGAATAAATTATCATACTATAACATTTAGTTCTATTATCAATAACTTTGTCATAAGCTTCTCGATGCCTCGCTGGATTCCAGAGAATGCCTAATTTTTCTTAGCTAGGACAACTGTTTTCTGTTTCTGTTTCTGCCACGTTTTCCTTCTACCTTTTCTTGAAGTATTAATTGCATTGTATGCTGCCATTTGTCATTTCTCATGATATGTCCAGATATGCAGCTTTTCGTCTCTTAATATTAGTGGGCAATTTTCGATCGTGCCGAATTCTTTGCATTACTCCCACATTTGCCACTCTGTCTATCCATCTTGTTTTTAGGATTCTGCGAAAGATCCACATCACAAAGTTTCCAGTTTGTTTAAATCGATGTTGTTTATTGCCCATATATCCATGGCTTAAAGGAGGACAGACAATACGTACCATTTAGCAATACGGATTTTAAGTTTAATATTAAAGTCATGATTACTTAATACATTTCTGTACTTATAAAATACTGCTCTTGAATACTCCATTTTGCTCTTATCTCTTTAGAAGGATCCCAGTTTTCGGTAATCCAGCAGCCCAAATATTTGAAATTATGTACTCGTTGTTTAGGGCCCGCCATCTATCGTTACGGATTTGAACTAGGTATTATTTGAAGAATGGTAACACTTAGCTGTCATCTGATTTGACAGAAAATTAGTTTTATTCTTCCACTGAACAAAAATGGTTGTGTATACGCTCAAAGAACGCTGGGTAATATTGCGACATTACTTTGAAAATCATGGTAATGTTGCAGAATGTGTACGAAAATTACGTATGACAATGGGAAGAAGAAAAGCACCGAATGCAGCGTATGTGCGGTACTTTGCGAAAAAAGTAAGAGAAACTGGGTTGCTTATTGACAAACCAACGCGTGACCGACCAAAAACCGTGCGTACACCCAAAAATATTGCTGCTGTGGCCGAGAGTGTTCGTGAATCACCAGGAACATCAGTTCACCGTCGTTCTCAACAATTGGACATTGAGAAGTTTCTTTTTGAAGTGAAAACTTCTTTAGAATCGTTGGGAGTGATTTGAGACTCGATGAAACGAAAAAGCGACACCAAAAAGAAGAAGAAAAAAGATATACGTATATATATGTATGTATAGAAAATGCTTCATTACCAGGCACACAGAAGGATGGTATAAGCAAATTTAAATTTGTGGATTTATATATGTATGTATATATGCGGATATACATATGTATATATGTTGTGTGTATGTACATATGTGCCTCGCCACAGCAAAACATACGGTAAAATTTCTCAAGAAATCCAGCGCGCATTCATAGGCACAGCGCAAATTCATAGGCACAGCATTGCATGTACAGTAGGGCGGGTTGATTTAAAAATCGCTCATTGCTCTATGAAAATCGTATTCTAGGGATCAAAATAAGAAACTTTGCCGAAGGAACCATACCTCTAAAACGAATTCTGATGTCCCCCAATTTCAAAATATCACCATTTTTGGCCTTTACATGAAAAAATCAGCTAAATGGCTATGTTTTTTCTTTATTTTTATTTATTTATAATATTAATATATCTATTTTTTCTCTTAAGAAATTTATTTAGTCAGAACATATGTAAATGAATGAATGTGAGTTATAGAAAAGAAACTAAAAAGTTCGACCCATATTGGGGGATATCAGAAATCGTTTTAGAGGTTCCTTCGGCAAAATTTCTTATTCTGATCCCTAAGATAGAATTTTTAACAGAGCAATGGGCGATGTTTTTGCCTTCCCACAAATCGACCCGGCCTAATGCACAGTAACCTTGAACAGGCAGCTGCGGTTGTCGAGCATTTAGAAACATATATTTACATACATATATGGGTGCAAACATATTTACGGAGCCGCGGGCACTCGACTTGACAAAAATTGAATATTGGCAAATAATTCTACGCGAAATATTCCAATATTGACTATTTTCGAATTGTCGAGAAAATTAGCATATGGGCGGCTCGTTTTATGAATGAAAGTATATTACTTGCTCTTAGAACTATGAGCTCGAATTTATAAATCAATTTTTTGATGATGAGTTTTTGTTGCACAGTACAATAGTTGAAACTGTTCGGCGCCGCCGCGACTGTTCAGCGCTATGGCAACTAGGATGATGGCCGCTACGCCTGCGCCTATTAATGCATTTTGTTCTTATAGTCGCTAGGCATAGAATTTTAGCTTTGGACGACATACGCATTTACAGGAATAAAGTGAGTGGCCTGTGTGTGCGGTTGTATGTAGATGCATATGTGTACAGTAGGTTCTGTTTTTATGCGGCTTTTTTTATGCGGTTTTGAAATAGTGCGGTTTTTTTGTAAATTACAAAATGCATGTCGACCTATCGGGAATTGTACATATAAACAAGATTCTAAACCAGCTAAGCAAAAACTCATCACAGATTACATCAGAAATGCTAACCCTACAAATATGGAACCGCCTGCATAACTATCTAGATCAGACGTGTACATTTCCTCAAAGTGATTTTACGCCAAATCCTAAACGAAAGCGCAACATGTGGGTATTGTCTGATTCTATTTCTGACTTAAATTTATTTTTCGATTATAACGTTTTTAAATAAAGATATAATTTTCAAAAATACAATATTTTGTTTATGCGATTTTATTTAATTATTTCAGATTCATGCGGCCTATGGAACGTATCTATAGTTATAATATGGGACTAGTGCCCTTTTTTATGCGATTTTATTACACTATTTCAGATTTATGCGGTTTTAGTATTTGAAACGTATCTATAGTTTTACTATAGACTATAGTTTTACTATAGAACTGGTAGCTTTTTTTGTGCTGTTTTTTTTATGCTGTTTCTTGCGGAACGTATCTACCGCATAAAAACAGCACCTACTGTATATTAATAAGCATTCTTTTGCTGGAAGTTCAGAACACAAATATGTATGTACATACGTACATAGGCTAGGCCATAGTATAGCATACATACATATGTATAAAAAATTCAAACCAAGCGTATAAAAAATTCAAACCAATCGACAACACGATCAAAAACAACAATTGTCGCGGTATTTCAAAGATATGTTGACAACATCGAAACCAAAGCATTTGTATCATATTTTAGATATCATAAGCCACTCGTATCATTTGTTGAAATTGAAAACATTGAGGATGAATAACAATAAAATGAAGAAAATAAAATATGAACTTTATAGCAATATTATAATGAACCTATAATTATCCCGCTCCTAATGCTGCTTTCGTCTCATTCTCTCTCAGTTTGTTTTACGGAAGGTTTCACTTCTATCGCGTCTAACCGTTAGACTGGTATTTTTTTTTATAGCATTTTTAATTCCGTAAAGTTATATGGCGGACCCTGTATAATTAAGTTGTGAACGGTTAAGCTTGTATTTACGTGTTACTTCTGATAGCTATGATGTTAGTCGTTTTGTTAGCATTGTAAAGGTGAGAGAATACACCTTTGTCTGACTCCTCTTCGAATGGCAATTGCTTAGAAGCCGAATTCATTATCTCCCATTACTAATTCGTATTTCTTGTATATTCTGTTATGAATCATTTTTAAAAGTATTTTTAATGAATGACTTAATAGATTTGTCAATCTGTACTCACCTGTAGAAATCTTCTTTGGAAAGACAATAAAAGTAGATTTTATCCAATCTTGGTAATTTTTTCTCGTGTAGAAAATATAATTGAATATTATTTCAAATGTTTTTCTTTTCGCTGGATTCGAAAATAATTTCATTCTCGTCATTTATTAGAATTGTTGGCATTGTTTTGCGGTATACACCGGACGCCTCTTTAAGCTCCTTGTGAAGGTTGAAGTCGTCGTGTAACCTCTGCAATCTCTCAATTCGCTTACACTGATCGATCATCCATTCAATTTTTGCAGATCGTATTTCGCGTCGGATCTTATTATTAAGTTCTTTAACAAGTTTGTATTTTTGTGAGTAAGTCATCCATTTGCTTTTTGTTTCATATTACTTAATGCTTAAGTTACTTGTTTCAAGCTTTTTAAGAACAGTTTCGAAATGACCCCATAATAGTTCTGCATCTACAGTATTAGAATTTACTCTAGTACTGGTATAATGGAACAACATTTTTTTTTACTCTTACCGCAGTATTATGGACTGAATATCAGTGCCGACTTCATAACGCTTTTTACATCTTCTAAATATTTATATCTATATATATATATATATAAAATTCAAATTATGTATGTATCTATAGACCGGCAAAACATTTCTGCTTAATTTGATATTGGCTGATGTAAGAGAAAAGAAAGAAATCGCTGTGACAGTTGCTTCTTCAGGAATAGCGGCTACCCTTTTGTGTGGCGGACGAACAGCTCACTCAGCTTTTAAGTTACCACTGTCTATGCAAATATCTGACACACCGATGTGCAATATAAGCAAAAACTCAGGTCAAGGTAGGGTTCTAAAGACATGTAAGCTAATCGTGTGGGATGAGTGCACAATGGCCCATAAAAAGTCGCTAGAAGCTTTAGACCGATCTCTGAGAGACTTGAGAGGTAATGATCAACCCATGGGTGGTGCCTTACTCTTACTGGCAGGCGATTTTCGACAAATTCTTCCAGTTATTCCGAAAGGAATCGCCGCAGATGAAGTGAATGCCTGCTTAAAATCGTCATACCTATGGGACTGAACGTAGTCTTGAAAAATTTACTCTTTCTACAAATATGAGAGCACATTTGGGAGGAGATGCTTCAGAAGAAGTTTTTTCTGAACAATTACTTACAATAGGCAATGGAAAAATACCAATTTCTTTACCACCAAATTTAATTTCTTTTCCTCCAGGTTTTTGTCAACTTATGTTATCAGTCGATGCTTTGATAGAAAGGGTATTTCCAAATATTTCAGCCAATCACACAAACTATAGATGGCTTCGAGAAAGGGCCATTTTGGCACCTAAGAATGACGATGTAAATGTCATTAATTCCAAAATTCAAGAAATACTACCAGGAACTGTCACAACTTATCATTCCATTGACACAGTCGTCGAAGAATTCCAGGCAGTTCATTATCCCGTTGAGTTTCTTAACTCCTTGGACCCATCAGGAATTCCTCCTCATCGACTGATGCTTAAAAAGGGGGCCATGATAATTATGCTGCGTAATTTGGATCCTCCACGTTTATGCAATGGCAAAAGGCTAATCATCACGAAACTTTTACCGAATGTTATAGAAGTTATGGTTTTATCAGGAAATTTTGAAAACCATAAAGTTTTCATACCAAGAATTCCAATGATACCGACGGATCATACCTTTCAATTTTAAACGCCTCCAATTTCCTATTAGACTGGCTTTCGCAATGTCCATAAATGAAGCTCAGGGACAATCATTAGCTGTAGCAGGAGTCAATCTAACCAACTCATGTTTTACCCATGGCCAATTATATGTAGCCTGCTCCAGAGTTGGCGCACCGAAAAACCTTTTTATTTATACTCAAAATAATTTAACAAAAAATGTCATATCGTTTTAAATAATACCTAAACTGACTTAAAAAAGTTAAAGTTATTTTATTTACATTGCGTACTTTTTGATAGAAATGTGGGGTGAAACCCACGGGTATAAGCTAGTAGTATATACAAATTATTCGCTTTTCTTTGACTGGGTTTTTTCTTGTTTCCTTTTATTCTTTCCTCTTTATCGTTCCTTTGACAGTCTGTTCTGAACATTTATTTTGCATCGAAGTACAAACATTTAGAAGAATATTTGTAATAATAGAATTTTTTAATCAATAAAGAGTGTGCATAAGTGATGAATATTATTCCTTTTCGGTGTTTGTATTTTAAGTAAATTAAGCCTGTGTAATAGAGCATTTTTTCAAAATTATGCAAAAAATAAAATATTTTAACGTTAAATATTCCTATTAATTCTCAATGGTAATATATTAAAAGTGTAATACAGATCAGTTTCGGGTAAGTATGTAATACGTCTAAAAAATCCTTATATATAATATTAAACAAGCAAATGTCGCCTGGTCGATGCATCAAACAAATAATATCGAACTGATCTATACGGAGCGTTAGAATGGTGGCCTGCATTAAACAAACAACTTTGGGCGGCTAACAATCGTACAACGAGCAGTCTGCGCAGAAATAACTGAAGCTATGAAATCGTGTCCAGCAGAGGCACTTCATGCCATGCTCCGCCCTCTTATCAATGGACTTACAACTACGACTAACAGCAAGAAATACCTTCAGAATAAAAAAAGCTGGTTTTTGGAATGCTAAGATGTTTGGTTACAACTTATCTGATTTTACTACCGCTACCATAGAGTTTAGAATAAGGCTTAAGGAAAAGTTCGCCACACGAATGGAATGGGATTTGAGTTCACTAGTCAAAGAGAATACAACTGCACTTTACCAAGAAGGATTGCGGCGTCGGCGCCGGTGTATTTTCGACAGGCCTCGAAACTTCCAAGTCCTTTGTCTTCGAATAGTATTTTTCAAGTGGCAGTTCTCAGGGTAAGAGAAACTTGTAGGATAATTAGGAAACTTCCGCAACAACTCTCGGAAGTAGTCAACCAGCCATCTTAGCTTTAAAATTACCTACAAATAATTCAAAAATCGTCAGACAATACAAAGAAGAACATAATGCTTTAGCTTGCACGATAGACATCCCTCTCAGGAGGGTATCTGGTGATAGGAACATAAAAGGAAATGAGAAAGCCTGAACTGCCAAACCAGTGGGCATTCACGGTTGACAGATGGGCTAACACGGATACCTACAAAATAACTAAAAAAATGTAGCCTGATTTCAACAAATCCAGAACTACGTTAACATTAACTGGCTGCTGGTGGCCATTACAAAGATAGATGTAGAGGAATCTAAAGAAACAGTCTTTCACTATCTGTGTGAGTGCCCAGGTCTAGTGACTCTGCGGCATAGAATGCTGGGGGAATTCTCAATGGCTAACTTGAGAAAAATTGGAGAAAAGAAAATAGACGACATAGGCAGACTAATAGTCAAATAAAGTGGTTCGAATAATAAAAAAGCAGTGGTTCTTTAGGTAGTGAATCATCATTTGACATATTTTGTGCTCAGTCTGAAAAATAAGTGGTGTATTTGGGGTTGAACCAATTGGAAAGCGAATTTGTTTCCCTAGTTTGATGGCACAATCAACACGCCATCACTGGCACTACTTTGAGCGCTGCTCGATACCACTTCAGGAACATGTTGAGACATTTCCCGTTGCTAGTGAAGTTTGATAACATTTGGTGCTTACTTTCAATGAATCGAATCTTTCAAAAAATATACGAGAAATTGTTTATGCTTTTACAGGAAAGACATTCAAGGTACTGTATTTCATTGACACAATAAAAAGTTTCTGTTTTAGACAAAGGTTACTTCTATCTCTGTTCGTCACGCTTAAGTAATCCATTTGTATTCTCACTAATTCAGCACTTTTTCCAGCACTGCTTAGTGCCATTGTCACGTGCTCTATCGTCGTTTGCATTGCAGAGTCATCAACATTTACAGTAAAATATGTATAGGAGGCAAAAGTTGACAATAACTCATTACCTTATCCAATATGTAACTATGTGTGTATATGGCATGGCTCTAAAGGAAAAATTACAATAAATAGGAAGAAATGCAATAAAGGATTTTGTGTGCACTTTTTTGTATTATTTTGAGGTACGAGTACCTAAGCACTGTGCATTGTCTATTTAGTGTAGAAAAACAAAATAATAACCACAGTAATGAAAATATTTTACAAATGGAAAAAGGGCTAGTAGATAATTGCCAATTTGTATAAAAAAAATATACAATACTTGCCCAGGTTTAGATAATCAAAATATTTTAATTTAATTTTAATTTATTTTTTTATTTATTTTTTCTTTTGTTTAATGCATAGCTTTATTTACGGGATCGCCAAGTAAAGTTAAGACCGACAGTCATTTTTTAATTTGGACTCTCAAAATAACTGATGTTAGCATACGCAGTGACAAAACCCCGTTTCTTTAAAAAATAAAGATCTAAAAGGACTTCAATAATACGAAATACATATATGCTTTTCATTTTAAATTGGAATAATTCCCAAATTTGAGTTTTTGAATACTGATACTAAAAACGACCGACTAATTAATTTTGAAGCAAAATGGTTAGATTTTTGAAAATATTCTCAGCTATTCCGAATATTTAAACCTGGCGTTAGATTCATAATCAGTGACCCAATGATGTACAATTTTCCACAATAGAACAACGCGTTCAAATTATTGAAACTTATTATGAAAACGGTTGATCTTTAAGAACAAAATATTGAAAAATTCATTAGTTTTAGGTGGAAATAATCACCCGAATGGGTTGACAATTCGAAACTTGGTGAACAAGTTGGGCCAAGAAATTGATTCTGTTAAAAACTCAACGTTCCGTTGAGAGTATAGCTGCTGCAGCACAAACTTTAACGTTCTTATCTCGACGCTTTCAACAATTAGGGGTTTCTTGAATCGACCGTTTTTCCTCCGATTTCACCTCTCCTTCCGATTTTACCTCCAGACGTGCTCGTGGCATCGAATGGTATTCGAATTTCCGTGCATGAACATCAAATAATAGACAAGATTTTTTCTAATAGTGGTCGCCCTTCGGCAACCAATGGCGACCCTCCGAGTGTATTTCTGACATGAAAAAGCGCCTCATAAAAATCATTTGCTGTTTTTCCCGTTTCTGGAACAACATCAAGACGCAAACCACAAATAGGAGAACGCGCTCGGCCAAACACCTAACAGAAGTTTACGACCCCATGACAAGGGGTCCAAGTATTAGGACTTTACTAAAAATTGTTTTATGTGTAGGCTTGAGTAAAATAAGAAGTAAATTGAAAAGGATTAAATAAAACTATAATTTTTAAATTTATTCAATGTTGAAAATTTTGGTGCAGACTTTTCTCCGTAAAATATATTCGGTTCTATTTAATATTAGAACAAATATTTTTTTACCTTTAAGATAAAATAAATTTTTTTTTATTTTTGTTTGAAAAAAAATATTATTATTTTTTGATTAAAATTTATGGTTAAAAATTTGTAACACATTGTTTTGGGAAAACAACTTCCTAGGATTGTTTCTTTATTTTGTTCATTAAAAAATTTAAACTTTGAGGTTTGATGGAAAATTAAAAGTTATGATTGAATTGTTGTTTTGGATTAAAATAATGTCGAACAACAAATTACTACTAATTGCTGACTATTTTTAAAAATCTTAAAAAAGTTTAAATCATATAGAACTAATATTCCTTGGCTGAGAATCCTCATATTGCTATATAAAAATGCTAAATAGACAAACATGCAACAAATGTTATGTGGTGTTACTCCGAAGTTAATGGGTGATCTTCGAAAAATATTTAATCGGTGGCTTCGCCATCAATCTAGAGCATTTTTTCGTATATATGTACAAGAGAGTCTGCTGAACTATACTTAACTGGCACCCCAGCAAGGAACAGATTACTCCGTTTTTAAAAGCTGATACTTATTCCAACGTTTTGTAATAGTGTAGGGTAATTTTAGAAATCCGTTTGGTTTGCTGTACCAATTTTATTTTCTGTCCGGATACTGGTATCTTTATATATATACAGGGTGGCTGATGAAAGCCGCTACCAAAAAAAAATTGAATAACTTTTTTTCTTTTTAAGTTATCTCTTCCATTTTTGTTTTAATTTGCAGATTGATCTTTAAAATTTATTAAAATGGATAACTGGGACACGCAAACAAGAATTTGGATAGTCCGCCGCTATCACGCACTGGAGTCCGTAGTTTTGGTACAGAGAGAGTACAGGCGGATGTTTGGCGGCGATCCCCCGAGCAGATGGACCATAATGAGACTGGTGAATAATTTTGCTGAGCAAGGAACAGTCGCAAGAAGGCCTTATCATCGAAACCCACCAGTTCGGACGGAGGAAACGATCGCTGCTGTAGCTGCAGCTATACAAAGCAATCCAAGGGTTTCAACAAGAAGCTTATCTGCTCAACTTGGTGTCAGCCGACAGTCTTTGCAAACAATAATGCACAAAGATTTAGACTTATTTCCTTACAAAATTCAAATGGTTAACAAACTGAATGCAGCAGACTTGCCGATTCGCTTGGAATTTTGCCAGAAGATCCTGCAAATGGTGGAAGAAGACCAAAACATGTTAAACTGCCTTTTCATATCTGATGAGGCCCATTTCGATTTAAACGGCAATGTGAACAAACAAAATTGTCGAATATGGAGTACTTCTAACCCACAGATACTCCACGAGACGGAATTGCATCCTCTTCGCGTGACAGTGTGGTGTGCGGTTTCTTCACGCTGTATTGTCGGGCCTTATTTTTTTGAAGAAAATGGTCACACCGTTACGGTTACTGGAGACCGTTATTTGAAAATGCTGAAAGAATTTTTCTATCAAGAACTACGCCGAAAGAGAATTCCTTTCAACTCTGTGTGGTTTCAACAAGATGGGGCAACGTCTCACATAGCCCAGACTGTTATGACAGAGTTGCGACGAAAATTTCCCAATAAACTGATTTCAAGAAACTCCGAATTTCGTTGGCCCCCCAGGTCGCCTGACCTTACTGCACCTGACTTTTTCTTGTGGGGTTTATGTAAACAAGAAGTTTATAAAACAAAGCCAACAAATTTGGATGAACTAAAACAATCCATTCGGGCAACAATTGCGGCTATTCCTGTCGCAACTCTCAAAGCAGCAATGAACAACTTTTTACTAAGATGCCGCACTTGTGTCAACGAGCATGGGGGGCATTTAAATTCAATTATTTTTAAAACTAGTTAAGCTGCATTTAATAAAATTTAATGACCTTCAACTTGAAAAAAAAAAAAATGAATTCCATACACTAAAAAAAAAGTTATTTGAGTTTCTTAATGTAGCAAAATTCATCAGCCACCCTGTATATAATACTATACTGGTAGCATACTCAATATTCTTCAAAAATAATAGTTCACATTTCTTTATTTATTTATTAGAAATATAGTTATAAATTATGCAATAAAAATTATAAATATTTATATTACATTACGAAAGGGTCTAGTAGCTAAGACTATCGGCCATGCATTTTTTACGAAGTCTAAAGCTTCTACGGTTTTGTGCGTGTAGTTAAATTTTAAGCAAATGTTAGGTTTCGAACGTTTATATATTTCATTCTATGAGTAAAAAAAAACAAACTATATATCACTAAAATTTCATTCCCCACTCTAGCTATAAAACCAGGGCCGTTCAGCTGAGGTTTAGCAGAAGCGACTATTCTCTCGGTAGCCAAATTTGCGGATGACAGGAGATGGAAAACGTCTACCAAAATAAGCAAGCTATTTTCCATTTAACAATCGAGAATTACATTAAAGTAACAAATCTATGTTGAAATTAATGCACAGCTGTAATTAGCAAATTACTTAACGTATATTTATATATGTATATTGGCAACAGACTAAACCTCCACTAGTTGCTCAATAAATTTAATACTCATATCCCTGAAAAACACTAATTGAAATGGCTCACTAACTATCAGCAATCAGCAATCACTTGCATATATGATACAATACGCACAAGGTAGGTTCCAAAGTAGCAGTGCAATTAAAAAAGTAAAATAATAAGGGGTTTTTCATTAAAAATATTTTACTTTGAACCAAATACCAACATTTTCATGGCATGAATGTAGTCATGTTGAATGAATTTTTAAATTAATTCGCTAGGAAACTCCACTGCTGAAACGCGTTTTCCGAAAAAGTTTTAAGTGCCCGGTTCCTTATCAGAACAATGATGGCAATGGTTGACTCTTAAAATCCGCTTTCCATCAAACAAATAAATCATAAACTGTGCTGCTAATATCAGAGCTCTCATTCAATATCCGACCATATTCTACTTTCGTGCCTTTTATTTTTGTTCGGATTGGGTCTGTTTTCAAACAAACAAACATGAAAAAATAAAAGAAGTGAGAATTTTTGAAGATGAACGAGGACAAGAAGAAGTATCTCCTAATAGAATCTCAGCACCGGGAATAGAAATAGAGAGGTTAATATCAGTCTTAAACGTCTACAAATAGTTCCTCTTACTAACCAATGTTACTTTGAGCTATGCAGTTAAGAAATAAATGAATGAGAAATGCCGAATTAATAAAGGGCTTCAGCGTTGAACGCAGAGCACAGATTGGAGAAAGTTTCAGCGGAAAGAAACATTAGTTGTATGTTCTTTTTGCCAACATATGCGATCAGAGAAACGATCCAACGGCTTCGCTGGCTAGGTACATAAAGGGTGATCAAATAGGACGTACTTTTTCCTATAGGGTTTTTTGTCAGATCACTTTCGACTACTGCCAAACTAAATACATAATTTTTTTCAGCATACTTTGACATTTCATCGTCAAAAGAATTACAGAGTTTCGACCCCGAAGAGGAACCCTAAGCCATTTAAGAGTAGCCATTAGATGCATTGAAAATAACCGTTTGAGACGGTCTGTGAGGCGACGGTCTAAAAGCGACTTTTTGATACCACAAATTGAAGCTCGTGATATCCACAACATTTGGTTCCAACAAGACGACGCTTCTTTTCATACGGCCCGTGAAGAATGGGTTTACTGCGTCGTCGCTTTGGTGAGCAATTTATCTCTCCGCTCGGACCAGTAGATTGGTCACCAAGACCACACCTTTGGACTTTTATTTGAGGGGGTATGTAAAGTCCAAACGCTTTGTGGACAAACCAGCTTTGATTGAGGCTTTGGAAACCAACATTACTAAAGGTATTCACGAGATACCGACCGAAGCCCTCCAGCGAGTCGCGAGTCATTCAAAATTCGTGTTTTACGGGTGGCCGAATTACGGCGCAGTTGCGGCTAATATTTGAAAAGGATTATCTTTAAAAAATAAATGTCATAAATGGTTCTACACAGAAGTATACCTCTAACTTGATCACCCTTTATATTGTGCGAATGGATGCAAACGCTTCAGATTTTAAAATATTCGACACTGTGCCTGGTTGTGGTGTTAAATTAATATATTAGAAAAGTACTCTTTGCGTGAACGAAAAAAAGAACTTTCTGCTGAAAATTTCGAACAAAATGCGTCTTAAAAATTTAATATAATGTACTAATATCTTAGTTTTAAAAATTTTAATTTGGTAAACACATTAAAGTTAATTAAACAGCACCAAGAAGAATTTCGCCGAAGAAGAGTGCAAATACTTCCACTTAAGATTAGCTTGCATTGCACGTAATTTGTTCTCTCATTCGAAATTTTTGTCCAATTACCCTCGAATTACGTGATTCGCCAGAAATAATTTTGAGAGCGAAATACTTCATTTTTAAATAATTCAGTCTCAATTACCTTACGAATTACGGACAAATCGTTGTGTTCTCTAATTTTTATCAGAAATTTGTCAAAATTAGCTGTCAAACTAAAACGAAACAAAATGAACAAACGTTCAATAATAACCAGAACGAGTTAAATTGTAAAAATGGGGGCAAACAAAGATATTGTAAAAATATTATTATATCGAGAAGTTTACTGAATACTTCAAGAATTATGGAGGGGACCAAATTCTATTCTTGTTTGTTCAACTCTTCTACTACCATATTTCTAATAGTATGGGGCAATTTTTTCGGCAGCCATACAACGCATTTATCCTCCCGCCCCCTATTTTTCCATTACGGCTCTTTCACCAGCCTGCTGCTGGTACTTTTTCTTATGCTGGAAAATGGAGGGAATAAATTAAATAAAATCGTAACCTTAAATTAATTTTTCCTTCATCACCCATACTCACAACAAATAATAATAACAAAAAGCAAAGCGCAAAACAAGGGGGACAACTGCTGAATTACGACTGCGCCGTAACGCTTGGACAATTTGTGAATCGCTTAGCGGATTACTTACAGAGGGAATTATTAAGTGTGGTGTTTGTCAGTAGATGCCGGCGGCTGAAGCGCATCGAGAGCTACAAAAAGTTTATGGAGATGCAACGTGCCGAGATTGGTTCCGTCACTTCAAAGACGGTGATTTTAATGTTGACGACTGTCCGCGTGAAGGAAGGCCAACAACCTTCGAAGACGTGGAATTGGAGGCATTTCTCAATGAGGATTCCTGTCAAACGCAAGAAGAGCTTGCTTCAGTATTAGGAGTTACCCGCCAATCCATTAACAAATGATTGCATGCGTTGGGAATGATTCAGAAACAGGGGACTTGGGTTCCTTATGGGTTAAACCAAGGGATGTTGAATGTCGTATTTTCGCTTGTGAAAAAGGGAGGGTTTTCTTCATCGCATCGTGACGGGTGGTGAAAAATGGATTCATTACAGCAATCCAGAGAAAAGAAAGTCATGGGGATCGGTATCGACTTCAATTGATACTATGGAACCGAGCAACGCGCGAGAAGAGGCTGCAATACGCGGAGAGGCATGATTATACAGCACGACCACGCTCGGCCTCACGTTGTCAAACCTGTTAAAACCTACCTGGAAACTCTCAAATGGGAAATCCTAATATGGGAAAAAGTAGTAGCCAGTGATGGGCAATACTTTCAACGATTCACTTGTAACCATTTTTTCCAGATTCATCGAAAAAAACAGCGACAACTTAGTTGCACACCTAATAGTTTGCTGATTAAAGTGTTTCCTGGTGTATAGGCGAGTAATTCCACGGTGTCAATAAGCCAATCTAGCGAAATAAATTACGACTTTTTGGCGTCAACAGCAAACCCATTTAATCGGCACTGGAAGCTGAAAATTTCTACTTTCAATGAGAGAGACATTTAGTATTTGGAAGAATATGCAAGAGTAATGCAACCCACCGCAGAAGCTATGGACTTCCTTAAAAGAGAATAAAATATATTATGTTTTTTGATTATTTTGTTACCGCTTTATTTGAAATTAATATGTAAATGCAAAGTTACTGCAAAGGTTTCAAAAATGCTTTCCGTTGTACTTTGACTCCTGGGTTGCACTTTTTGCAGAAATTACTATTTCCGATATCAAATTAAAATTTTGAAAATCTGGGTATGACCAAAAAGTACCGGGAATGTTTAATTTAAACGAACCGCGCACGTGGGGACCGGTCCATATTTTTTCTTATCTTGGTTACTGTCACAATTATCTATAACAATTTATCCGTTTTGAAGCGTTTGAGATGCTGTACGGCGCAAACGGCCGGATATGTGGGCAAAATTTTTTTGGATTTTGCATGATGATAACGCGCCATCGCACCGAGCCCAAATTGTGCTGGATTATTTGACCAAACACCAAGTAAATGTCATAGTGCAAGCACCGTATTCACCTGATATGGCTCCGTGCGACTTCTTTTTGTTTTCCAAGTTGAAGTTACCACTTCGTGGAAGTCGATAGATGAGATCGCGGTTTCAGTCGATAGAGGAGATCAAAGAGAATGCGATGAAGGAGCTGAAGGCCATCACTTCGTCGGCCTACCAGGGGTGCATTGAGGACTGGGTTAAAAGTTGGCACATACGTGTTGGTTCAGACGGGTCATATTTTGAAGGAGATAAAACAAATTTGCCTGAAATTTAACTCTGTTTAGTTTTAATTAAATATTCCCGGTACTTTCTGACCATAGGGTACACTGTCGATGATGTCCGAGATAAAGTTCAAGAATATACGTTCAAGTTTCCGGCGGGGGAAGAAAGTATTTGGCAGCCCTTCATAAGCGGTTATTTATCATTTCTCGAATTCGATGAGGTATTTTGTATTAGCGCATTTTTTTCCACTAGCACTAAATTTTCATTGATAATGAAATTCGTGTTTTAACTACTATTGAAGAAGTAGTGGTAGTGAAAGGCTTGTTGCATTTATATTTTAGTTCATTATGCCTAACCTTTTTCTATTTATAATTATATTTAAACATCAATGGATCTTACCTTTCAGTGCGTGTTGTTGATGACTCATGGTATCACCTATTTAAAAAATTATATTCCTCTTTGGAATATGTCTTGTATTTGTAGTATGCAATCTTATATACACTGGAGGAAATATCTATAGTTAAAGTTTGTATGCTTGTTGAAAACTTGCAGACATAAACAGTTCGCGTTTTTCTGTTTTGCATTGTAGTTGAATTTCATGGCGATTTCATTCGACATGCTATGCGCTTTAGCAGTAGACGATAGGGTTAGAAGTAAATTCGGATAAATTTAATATATTATTAACTATAAAATATTTTTTAAACCGTTAAGGTAATAAATTATTTATAATTACGATATAAATGAAGAAAAGTATAACTTATATTCATAGAGTTAAAAAAGTAGTCATCTATTGCACCAGACTTGAAGCAACGACTTATTGTAACAGGGG
The DNA here is from genome assembly GCF_028408465.1 of Anastrepha ludens. NCBI lineage: Eukaryota > Metazoa > Arthropoda > Insecta > Diptera > Tephritidae > Anastrepha > Anastrepha ludens. The sequence continues at coordinate 119,830,471 of NC_071500.1, read as the reverse complement.
CTGCAGGGAACTCATGGGATAACTTTGGGTTGTTTGCAATTCGGCAAATACATCCATTAATATTGCTAAATCAGACATTTATTTCACCTTTTCAAGTTTTCCCTGCAGGCCTAGTACGCGTGCAAATGCATTCAGTTACCTATACACACATTGAAAGGCAATTAGCATTGTCAATATAAATTAAAAAGCGGACAATGGAGAAAACTCAATTCATGCAAGCAGCGATGAAAAGTGAACGCAAAGAATAAGCAAAGTAATTTATTTTCCAATAATGGGAAAGGAATAAAAAGCAGAAGAATATAATTACAATATATCTACCATTGCCACCAAGCGAAAATGCCTGTAAAACTTGTATATGAAGAACTAAGAAAAATTAAAAAGTAATAATTTAAAGAAACTTTTAATTGCTCTTTCCATAACAAAGTAGTTATTCATTTCATTGGTACGAAGCGAATGCAGCTGCTGACTTTCTGAGCATGCCTGAGTACATGCGAGTGCTTCTATATGAACTCGAAGCCATTAGTAAGGCAACACTTGGGCATCTGACACGCCCGGTTGTTGGTGCGGTAACCGAGACCTATTAACTGATTAGCGTCGAAAATGTTGCGTAAGCAATTACCACTTAGTTCGTTTTGCTCATTCACTCTCTCTCTCTCCCTTTCTAATGTTTTTTTGGCACGCACTGTAATCAATTTATAACACGTATTTGTGTACCCCTATTTACCCAGCGCTACTAACGCAAAACAAACTCGCTTTTTGTGGTGATAAATTGAAATTTAATGCGCAAGCTGGTGAGCGCCACTCCAACTTCCTCGCTGAATATCGCCACCACTTTCGCAGAATATTACAATACCAACATAGCGTCAGGTGTCAAGGAGGTTGCAGTCGAATGGATCGTAGATTCGCAATTGTGTTAACTGTATTATATTTTTGGCTCGGCATGCTTTTCTAGCCGCTAGCCTTTCCTCTTTCATTTCCATTTCCACTTTCTGCTCATTTGTTCATTCTTTGTTTGCACTTAGACTCCAGCATTGTTACTTTGAAATCTGCTGTGCACGCAGATGAGTGTTTTGCTGTTATTATTATTGTTGTAACCGACACAATATCAGGTTGTTACATACACATATTTTGGTGTTAGAGGAGCCTCAGCACTACAGCGCAAACTTTTTCACTTTCGAATTGCGCCTTTGTATCAATAAACATTCGCTGATATGAAATGCCGGAATAAATAAAATTTGAAAAGGTTGAAAGTTTTTAGGGAGTTTAAAAACAAAATTTGATAAAGAATTAGTAGGCGCTATTTTATGCTTAAATTAAAGCTTGCTACTTGTAAGGTACGCTAAGTTTTACTTTTAAATGCTTAAAAAGAAGTCTATGGACTTAATTTTCTAGAGACTTTTTATCAAAATTTATAAGTTTTACCATAATAATATAGATATGTGTGTATGTATGTATCTATGCGTAAACGCGTACACTTTTTGCTCAATTTGTGACTTTCATAAACAATAAAACAACAACTTTTTATCCCGCCTGATTTTTATAATAAAAAACACTTAAATGGTTTATCACAACTGTTTCTCAAATAAACTTACGTTCAATTGTGCATCCATTACAATTTATGGTGTACGTCTTCACTATGTCTTACAAAGACAGGAATTGTGTTTACGAGAAGCTTTTTCATAACGGAAATATTCTCGGAGACATGCCATACATGAGAAAATATATTTTCCTCCCGATCCAAAAATACGTGAGGAACTTTTTTCTTATTAGATGATTATTTTACAGGCTAGAATAAATTTCCAAATCATATCTAAACAACTATCATCTGTCTTCCGAAGAAAATCCGAAGATGTGTGGTTTTGAAACATGATGGTTGGTTGGTTGGCTTAGGTGGTGAATCTATAATCTCACTAGTCACCACTTGTTTAAAGGTTATTTAAGCATGTCTATATCCAGTCTGTGCGGTTCAGGAATCTTATTAGGTTGTTGAAATCTAAGCCAGACAGTTGTTCGAGGCACTTGAACAGCGGTTTACCCAGAATTAACTTGATGGTTCTGATTTGACTTAATCTGATGGGCAGGCTGGCTTATCTTTACCGCTTAGAAGATGGCAATGTGTATGTAACGTATGTCCAGGTCTAAGGTGAATAAAAGTTTTGATTTTGTGACACGCTGAAGGAGGTCAATATGACGGTTTGTTGCTCCAAGGGTTGGAGTTCTTGTAATGATAATAATAATTAACACGTTAGGCGCGACCCCGGTCCCTAGAAACCAGCTCTAATCTTTCCCCGTGGCTGGCTGATCTTTCCGTCGTTACACTTTTCGTGGAATCGATAGCACTCATGTTAAAAGATGAATGTAACCTGAAGGAATGTAGTCAAATATACTTTTAATGAGGTTTACTGAGACATTCTAAGCAAAAGTGTTGCTAGGATCTACACATGTAACAAACTGCAGCAACTTTTTTGTTAAATTTTTGGCTTCTTTAGACCCAAACAATCTTGAATTTTCATCATAACAACCAAAGCAGAATATCCGAACTTCATAGGCGTCTCTTTCCTTTTTCTAGAATTTTTGGACATTTTTTCCTTCCCAAAGTGGGATTTGTTTATGTACTCGCAGTGTCAGCCCATTCATCTATTGTCTCCACGATATATATTGGCCAGTTACTTCTTGAAAGAGTGTTCCTCGTTGATTTGATCGCTGATGAGATTACATTATCACATACTTAGAGAGCGGCCACTTTCTGCCGGCCGAGGCAAAAGGTCAGGAGTATCGGCGCCACGTTCAGCTGGTAGATTTTTTGGATATTTAAATAGATCCCTTACGAGTACGCAAAAAGGTAAAGACTATTGCCGTAAGGTTAGAGTTTTACGCAAAATCGGTTCAGATATTTGTTTAAATGTGTATTGTAATTCAAGATGCGTGGGATGGTTGAAGTCGTATAGGTTTTAGTGTTTTTGTTGTTGGCAGCATTCTACAGCGGAAAAAAATGTCTCAGTTTCGCAGTGCAATACTTTTGGTATAAGCATAATGATGCTCGTATATGACACTATACCAGCCTCCACAAGAACGACTTTAATAGGCGAGAGAGGATGTGCACGAATGCTTCTTCTGGTAGCAGTGTGATAAGGTGCTTGTAGAAGTTTGCAATGACCTTTTGCGAAAAGTCCGTAAATGGCGAGTCCAGAGTAAATTTTTTATTACACATATATATATATATATATTAAGGGTGAACGAGAACTTTTCTGTTTCTCTACAGTAATACATGAATACATTTATTATATAGTTGCATTATGAACACATCCATCCAAATACTTTATGTTAACTCTCAGGTACATTAACTCCACTAACATTCTGTGTAACACCCGTACGAGTATACGCTCAGTAGACGACTTATTCTTTACATGCATAGATTTCTAATGTTAGTACTTGCCTTTCTTACACTAACCTTTACTTATCTTATCTTATGTCATTCACACTTTCTTCTGTTAGTGTTGCTATCAATTCCACTCTACATACATTTGTTAATGCTAATGTTTATTTATATTGACATACTTACGTACGTACTTCTGTTTATTCTAATGTTAGTCGATACTTACATACAAATGTACATCTGTAATTGCATTCTCTCTGAGAACTAAAAGTACAGTCACATATTTATTAATTACCAATAAATCCACAAAATTAACTTTCCCGTTCACATATGGCAGATTACCTGCAAAACTGACAATCAGCTGTCAATACTGTTGTAAAAGGTTTTTCTTCATAAAAATTATTTTGGTGGAATATTTTGGTGTTTCTGGTTTGCTTAATTATTATTACCGATATGAAGAAAATACAAGGAGAAGGAATAACTAATTTAATTGCGCATTTGGCTGTTAATAATAAACAGTTGGAAGAAATCCGTAAACGGCGTCTACTGAGATTTCAAAAATTATATTTTACATTTTAGTATATATCAAATTTTATAATAATATGTAATATAAATACATAGTAAATAATACCTAGCAAACATTTTTTAGTTTTATGTCTACAAACCTGTATTTTGTATGGGAAATCTCGCTTTTTAATTACGGATTGGGAGTTAAGCACGAAAAAGTAGATCATCTACTTATGAATGAGAGTTTGTATTTAGATACTGACGAATAAAATACTTTTATACAAAATATCTTCCGCATCGTTATTATACTATATCATAATTTATATCATAATTTTATGCCACCTCCGAACGCCAGATGCGTTTTTATAAGTAGCTTTTTCAGGGCAGAAATACTCGTGGAGGTTTGCCTTTACCTGTAGAGGGGTGAACGCTATTAGAAAAAACATTTTTTAATTGGGGTTCCATGACTACTGTGGGTTTTGAGCCCGAGCACTACCGAATGGTAGTCACGGACCAATCCATTCGGCTACGGCGGCCGCGTATGCGGTATGAACATACAGAGAGTTTGATAATTATAGCGAAGAGACTTATTAAGAAATTATTTGTTTCATATATTTGCTAATTTTTTCTAAATATATTTTTTTACATATATTTTGATAACTTTTTATAAAAATATAGCTTATTCTAAAGGGTTTTCCAATAACAGGTGCTATCTATTGCTATCGAGAGATGATTAACGCCTTTTTATGACCGGAATTGGATGGTATTGATCTGGACAACGTTTATTTATAGGACGGCGCTACGGACGCAATAGGACGGCACTACCGTGACACACAAGCAACGAAACCATTGATCTTTTACGGGAAAAGTTTCCGGACCGAGTTATCTCTCGAAGAGGTGATCACAATTGGCCACCGAGATCTTGTGATTCAACACGTGGTGACTTTTTTCTTTGGGGCCACGTGACAGGGAAGATCTACGCTAACAGCCCAGGGTCGATTCTAAATCTCAAAGATGAAATTCGTGAAGCTATCGAGGACATAGAGCAGCCACTTTGCAATTCGGTTATGGAAAATTTCATGAAAAGGATAAGGATATTGTCCTGTAAGCGTGATCGTGGTGGTAATTTGCCGGATGTTATTTTCCACTCCTTATAATAAAATAAACATGCGTGCAAATTAAAAAAAAACATGCAACACATTTACATTAAAAATTTCAACTTTTTAATTGGAGGACCTCAACGTATGCAGTCTCATAGCCCATTCAGTTTGAGTAAAATAAAGAACAAGCCTCAAGTTTTCGTTTTAAAAATACAAAATTATGGCCCAAAATAATGTTTAGTATATGCAAAATTTCAATGCCCAGAATTGTGAAAATATAGAATTTAGGAACTCTCCACCGGAATTTAGAATTTAGGACCGTTGTGCACCATTTGCGTGGAGTCACATTTTATGGAGGCTTGTTTCACATTATAGGCCTTCCAGTCATTTTTTTGTTAATATTACTTTCAAGTTCACTGAATAAATCTTGAGTTGGTAGGTATTGCGGTGAGTTAGTGGGATTTGTTTGCTTATGCATAAAGTTGATGGTTTTGGCGACAATGTAGCTCTTGCAATATGCGTAGGGGCTTGTTCGGCCAAAATACATGATCGTCATCTGTTTGGATAATGGTAAATGGAAAAATGGTACACAAATTTTGTCCAAAACAGTAATTTTGACAGACGGCCTGATTGTTTGATTGCCTGTCCAATTGGCTTGAGGTAGAGCTCTGAATAGCTGAAATACTACCGTTTGTTTAAACTTTTCCTTATATTTATAACTGAATTCAGGAGAGTTTTCCGTAAAATAAATACATCGTTTCCTAATATTTGTGGAGTGCTTAGTGTAAAATAACTCACATCATCCAAAATTAAACAAACTTTCTCTGTAATTATGAACATTCACTGACACTAAGTCTCAACAAATCTGCTTCTCTAGCGCTGCTTCTTTCTCCTCATAATGTTGAGTGATTTCTATGTTTTGAACATTTCAATTTGTGAGCGTCTTAAATATGATTTATGCTACTATATTTATTGTTAAAGGCCGTCCTCAGCTTTTTTGTACTATTTTTTGTCATAAGAATAGGTGTTTTTACAGAGCCGCAGATTTCTAATGTTTAAAGTATAGATGAAATAATTCTTTTTGGTACACCCTCAGCATTAAAATGCTGGCCATTCAGAGAGTGAACGTCGGTTCGAATCTCGGTGAATGATCAAAAAATTAAGAAAAAGGTTTTTCTAATAGCGGTCGCCCCTCAGCAGGTATTTCTGCCATGTAAAAGCTCCTCATAAAAAAAATCTGTCGCGGAGTCGGCTTGAAACTGTAGGTCCCTCCGTTTGTGGAACAACATCAAGACGCACACGATAAATAGGAGGAGGATCTCGGCCAAACGCTCAAAAAGGGTGTACGCGCCAATTATATATATATGTATAAATATAGGTATATATTACATTACGACTTATATAGAAAAAATGTAATAAACTAGTTAGTTACTCAGAGCCTTCGCATTAGAGCAAAGAAGTCTTAAATTACAGCTATTCAAAATAGTGGAGATTTTCATTTAACTCGTTATTATTAATATTTTATGTAATTTCTTCAGCTGTACTTTGGTCTAATGCTGAATTTTTTCTTCATCACTATCGCCATTCTTCCAAATTACTGCCCAATACTTACTGTCGTAGAGCTAACCTCAATTCTAAATTACATGTGTTAAATGTATAAGTGTGGGGACTAAACTTGAAAACCAAGCGAAAAGCACTGACACTCAGAGTTGCTTCAGCCTACCGCACTGTTTCAGGCGCAGCAGCTTTTGTGATCAGCGAGGAGATACCTATCGACCTCATAGCCCGGGAACGAGTAGACGCATGTGATTCTACGAAAAAAAAACGGCACCACTAACGCCGTGGAACGCAGATGCCAAACCATGCAGCTGTGGCAAAGCCGATGGGGCACAGAATCGAGTGGTAGATTGGCGGTGAAGCTGATTCCCTAAACAGGTAAATGGTGTCAAACGAACTTCGTGGAAGTGGGCTATTTCATGACTCAGTTTCTCTCAGGCCACGGATACTTCTAGAAATATCTATACTGCACGGGAGAGGTAAGTGATCCAGGTGCATATACTGCCAAAGACCGAGTGATGACGACGAACACACGTTCTTTAGTTGCGACATTGCGCGGACCAATGCGACCTTGAACGCGAGGATAACTGTAATGCGGTTAAAAGATACGTTGAAGGCGTATGACGGAGAAAAAAAAAGAACACGACACAGTATAACAAAGCGAAGCCTCACAGACAGGGACATAAGAAGACTATCCTATAGCATGAAGCTAGCTACAAGCATGGTGGATACAGACTGGGTGAATAGAACTGGCAATTTCTTGGAAGTCGTTCTCGTATCTTCCGAAGTATTGCTGAAAGTAGTCCCAGGAAGAGAGCCTCCCAGAGGAGAACGAGGGGTTGTTGTAGTGGCCACACCACTCGACGCAGTAGACGACGGTCACTGTAAGGGCGAAGGCTTTCTAACTCACTAAAAAAATATTGTTAAATTTATAAGTGTGGGTTAATACATACATATACGTTTCCTGCAGGAAAACAAAAAATGTGAACTAGAATACTACCAGTTTAAAATCGATTGCATTCGTTTTAAAATATTCAAATTCATAAGAAAGTCCTTAGAAATTAAAACAAATTCTTAAAAAATAGCTATTAAAGTAATAAAGTTTAGGGTTTCAGTTAAGAAACATAAAAAAACTTAAAGCTAGTGGAATTCAACTATACATTTACATTTATTTTGATACTATGCAGAAATACATTACCTAAAATAACCTGGTCCTAGAAACGTTTTTAAAATTTTTACTGATAGAATGCTGAAGCAGACTTCTTAGTGCAGAAATCTATGGAGGATAAACTTAATATTTTATCGTCTGCCTTTTTTTGTGACCGAAGGTAATACACACCGTCATAGTACGGCTTTCCGGCTCCATTATTTCATTCATCTTAATTCAGAGATAATCGACCTTGCCGTAGAATCTTTCAGAACCAATTTTTCTATAATTATTTTTTGCTCTACCAACGCCGCCATTACTGAAGTATTTACAATAAATACTTCTTGTGACGTTTTATTATAAATTTGCACCTTTAATCTTACAGACTTGTTGAGCGATGCTGCATATAAAATGAATGAATTTGATACAAATATTAATTAATTACTGCTTTTATTTGATTGACTTGAATATAGTACAGGGTGACGCCAAATTAGTCATTCAGTTTTGTTTTTGAATAACTTTTTTACTTAAGAAAAAAAATATTTTAAGGGATGTACATTTTTATTCTTAACTTTACACGGTGAATGGCTTGGCATTTTGTGTACTGCACCTGCCTAATTCACAGGTATCAAATATGGTTGATGTACAACACACCACTTTAAAAATTATAAATCGCCCGAATGGGTGATTAATTTTGCGTCACCTTGCATTCTTCAAATTTATCAATGTATGCTCATATATAATCCTCTAATAATCGTGATTGGTGCGTCCACGGACGAGTCGTAAACTTTCTTATCTAAACAAATTCAACAAACTTGCAGACAAATTTATTATTATATTTTACTACTGGTACTATTCTGGTCAATGACGTCTTAGTTTCATTTCTTCTATTGTATACCAGTATCTGAACTAGAGGGTTGCTTGTTTTCCCGCAGGGGGCTTACTATTACGTATAACTAAGCATGCATGAGAAAACTAACACTACAATAAATAATGCAGGCAAGCAACTACCAGAAATGAAAAAACCAAGCAATACAGAAAGTTTATCTCGAGTAAATAACCAAATTAAGGGGCTTCTGTGCATATGCTTGCTCATGCATACGTATGTATGTATTTGTGTAAGATTCTCTCTAAAAAATTTCGGCTATGTACTACGTTGACTTAATTTGGTGCGCATTTTTTGTGCAGCTTTCAGTTAATTAAAACTGGAAATGTTTTCGTGGTTTACATAATTCTCCACAATCTACCTCGATATTTCAACTAGAGCAATGAGAATGAAAACGTCGTTGAAATAAAAATGCATTTGAAAGGTTTTGTTGGCTTGCAAGTGGATTATATATATTATAATACCCACACACATACATATAGGTTAGGTTAGGTTTGGCAGCCGCATCGCACATAGAGACAACGATGCCACTTAGACCACGAAATGGGTCCGTTGTGACGCCGCGGGGGCTGAGCTACATTTCCCTCTCCATATTAAACCATCCTGAGCTTTTGACAAAGCATAAAAGGTTGTTGATACCTAAAATGTATAGATTATCTATATTCGTTAAGAAGTAGGATTTTAAAAATCGGTTCCTGCTTCTGGCTAGAGCTGGGCATGTGCAAAAAAGGTGTTGAATTGTTTCCAACTCATCCTCATTTCTGCAGCTACGACAGAAATCATGCGTGTATACGCCTAATCTCTTTGCATGATTTCCTATGAGACAATGTCCTGTGAGGGCCCCGACTAAGGTCCTGATTTGAAGTCTATTCAGTTTTATAATGCTCTTGGACAGACGTAAATTTAGCCTTGGCCATGGTTGCCTAGCAATTTCACAGGTGTTAACGCTAATCCATCTCTGATTTGTAGACCTGATTAATGCGTCCTTAATGAGAAGCTTACAAGTTGCGAGAGGTATCTCCATAAGATTACTTATGTCTGGCAAGCAGGTACCTTCTCTTGCAAGTTGGTCTGCCCTACAGTTTCCTGGTATATCTCTGTGGCCTGGAACCCAGCACAAGATTATACGATATTGTTTGGCCATCTCATTTAGAGATTGGCGACAACGTAAGACACTCCTTGATGTTGTTTGGAATGCATCCAGGGCTCGTAGGGCAGCTTGGCTGTCTGATAGAATGCAGATATCCGTTGATGATATTCTGTTTATCTTTAGCCATTTTAAGGCTTCATGAATAGCGTTTATTTCCGCTTGAAAAACACTACAGTGATCCGGTAGTTTAAAGGATTCACTAATAGAAAGCTCTTCGCAAAATAACCCTGATCCTACACCGGTATCCATTTTAGACCCGTCCGTGTAGATCTTAACGGGTGTGTTGGGTGTTGGATCTTCTTCTAACCATTCCAGTCTAGAAGGGATTTTCATTAAGAAATTCCTTTCGAAGCAGAGAATGGGAGGATGATAATCGCAGTCACTGGGTATATCCGTGTAGGAGTCTAAGATGGTCGAATGTCCCTGTGTGACAGTCTTCCATTGTGAGCTCGCTTTGAGCCTTACAGCGGAGCAGGCCGCTAAGTATTTGCAGAAGAGATCTAGGGGTGGCAGATATAGTATGATATCCAAAGCCATGGATGGCGTGGTTTTCATGACTCTACATATTGCTAATTCCGCTGATCTCTGCACCTTATTCAATAAATTAGAATAGGTTTTTTTCTGCATATCACACCACCAGACAACATTTCCATATAGAAGAATGGGTCTGACGATAGCAGTGTAAAGCCAATGAGCAACCTTAGGTTTAATTCCCCAGGTCTTACCTAAAGCTCTCTTACAGGCATAAAAAGCTAGGTTCGCTTTCCTGACTCTTTCTAAGATGTTTGACTTCCAAGTTAGTTTCCTATCTATGATTAGTCCCAAGTACTTGGTTTCTTCCGAAATCACAAGAGCTTCCCCCTTGAGCGTAATTGGACTTAGTTGAGGGATTTTGTGTTTCCTAGTGAACAATATAAGTTGTGTTTTGTCTGGGTTAACTCCTAGACCACACTTTCCTGCCCACCTAGAAAGTATTTCTAGAGCATTCTGTATTAGGTCTCTTAATGTAGATACAAATTTACCAGAGACAGCAATGACAACATCATCGGCGTAAGCTATCACCTTACAGCCCACCGATTCCAGTATTAACAGAAGTTTATTTACAACTGCGTTCCATAGAAACGGTGAGAGGACTCCGCCTTGCGGTGTACCTCTACTTACCGATCTCCTGAGCACCGATTCTCCTAGTTCTGCTTCAATGATTCTGCTATTAAGCATTTTGCCAATGAAGCCTACCAAGCCTGGTTCTACCCCAAGATCAGTGAGTGCTGCAGTAATTGCCCCCCCTTCGACATTGTTAAAGGCCCCTTCAATATCAAGGAAAGCGGCTAAAGTAAACTCCTGTTTGTGCAGTGAACTCTCTGCCGTGTAAATAAGGTTATGTATAGCCGTCTCTACCGATTTCCCTTTCGTGTAGGCATGTTGTGACGTAGAGATAAGATTTCTATCTATAGTTAGGCTTAAATGAAATTCTATCAACCTCTCCAAAGTTTTCAATAGGAAGGAAGAGAGATATATCGGTCTTAAGTCTTTTGGATGGGTATGTGAGTTTTTACCCGCTTTTGGGATGAAGACAATTTTGACTTGTCTCCACTTAAGAGGTATATAACCGTAGAGAAAGCAACCTTTGAAGATTGCTAGCAGCCAGTGTGCTAGATATCCGGCGGTCTTTTGCAGTTCCACTGGGTAAATTCCATCTGGACCCGGTGATTTAAAGGGTTTGAAACTTTCAATCGCCCATAAGAGCCGATCCTCAGATATAGCATCTATTCTGACTTCACGACAGTGTACTGTATCTTCCATATCATGCCCAGTAATGTCTGAGCAGCCTGGAAAATGAGTGTCGAGTAAAAGTTCTAAGGACTCTTTACTGGTTGTAGTGAACGTACCATCACTTTTCTGTAGCAGTTCCCAATTTTGAGGACTTCCCGCTAAGATCTTACGAAGTCTGGAGGTCTCAGTTGCCCCCTCAACCTCTTCACAAAAGGATTTCCAAGATTGCCTTTGGGCCTTCCTGATTTCCTTCTTGTAGATTTTCAGAGCATCTTTATAATCTTTCCAATCTTCTGCGAGACGTGTTTTCTTTGCCTTATTAAAAGCACTTCTGCTTGTTTTTTGAAGCTTGCTTAGTTCAACCGTCCACCACTTAGGCTTGGGTTTACCCCTCAGTCTTCTTATGGGACAGGCTTCCGCTAAGGCAGCATTCATGTTGTAGGTAATTTTGTGCACCAAATTTTCTAGTCCTTCTATGCTTTGCGGTACCACTGATGGGCATGTTCACATACATATATATGTATGTGTAAATATTGCAGTACCTGTTTACCATGGCGTGTAAGTTGCATATTTGTTAATTACACAGTTCGCATAATAAAAAAGAGAGGTTGTTCGATTTACTTCCAGCATACATACATTTGTAAAGCTTTCTTTAAATCATTCAATACCAGCGCTCTTTCCCCCTACACTTGTGGCCAAGGAAGAAGAGCTTCAAAATCCTGAGGAGGATAAAACACAGAAAGACCTCCGGACCCGATGGTATCCCCAACGCAGGGCTCAAAGAGGTGATACGAACAATTCACATTCTCGGACTTGTACACCGCTTGTCTTACCGAAGGAAAATTTCAATCAAGATAAAAAATATAGTGACTCGTACTGCTGTTTAAGCCGGGTAAACTACTCGACTTTCCCTCGTTTACAGACCATTGAAAGATTTTGGAATTTATTATCTGTGAACGACTACAGGAGCATCTTGAAAGCCCAAACGGCCTCTCAGACAATAAATTCGGCTGCCGGAGAGCGAGCTCATGGGTTGACGCAATAAAGCCGGTGGTAGAGATAGCACGCCTCCCTGTACGCAAGAAATCGTTGCGCAGTTGTCACCCTTGGCGTAAAAAATGCTTTTAACTCGACCAATTGATCCAACAGCATTGCGGTGCTCAAAAGTTTTAACGTTCCAGATTATGTTGTGTAAATTATCAACAGTTATTTACGCGAATTCTGCGACACAATAAAGAGAAAGGCCTAAAAACATACCAGTACTGGAACCAACCCTGTGGAACACAATGTACGATTCAGTCCTGAAGGAGAAGTTACCGGATAAACCTATATTACTGGGTTATGCTGATGATATCATCCTGGTTGTTGTAGACAAAAGACTAGACAACCTGGAGAAAAATGTAACGACGCTGCAGTAAGAGTCCCATGTTGGCTCTAGCCAAGTGGTATTAGAGTTAGCAGCTCCAAACACTGAAGCAGTTTTGACAAGAGCAGGAGGGTGAAAGTTCGTTAATATGATATTAGAATAGTTGATCACCAAATACCGAAAAAGAAGGCCATCAAATAACTTGGCGTCGGGATTGACGCAAAGATAAGCTTCAGAGTGCATTTGATTAATGCCAGTTCTAAAGCGGCAAGAGTCAATGGTAATCGAAGGCGCCTACTGTATGCGGCACTTATCTGGCCAGCTTCAAAAAAGACAATGTTTCAGAAAGTCACACAAATACCTACACAGGCGATGCGCGCTGCTAGTAGCAATCTGTGTCATTGCAGGAAAGCCTCCATTGGATCTGGTGGCAGAGGAAATGAGCCGACTGTACAGCACGCAGGAAGCTTGGCCATTGAACCAAAAATCCTCACAACGAGCGTTGACAATTAGACGATGGGAGCTGTCTCAAAACGTGCGCTAGACATATAAACTCATTCCGTTCATCGATGAGTCGCTTACAAGAAAACACGGGGACGTAGACTACTACCTCTCCCGATTGCTCAGCGGACATGGCTGTTTTCATGAGTACCTGCATTGCTTTAAGCTGCCAGACACCCCTTTCTGTCCACAATCACACACACTTAAGTCATGGACTCGCAATGACGGACTACTTGACGTAGGGACAGAAGAAGCCGAGCGTATAGCATGAAGTTGTTAATCAGCCAAACACTGACGACATTTGAACGAATGTAACTCAAAGCCACGGTAGGCATATGCCAAATATAGTGTAAGCGATATTCCTATGAAAAATAAAAATAAAAAAATATTGTAAACAAGCCCAAGCATTATTGTTGTAGGTAACATTTAGTTTGTGAACACAGGGGGATATGCTTACAGATGAAGAAGTTCCCTTGAATATAACTTCGTTTTTATAAAAAGAATTTCCTATTTAAAAAAAATGTTTGTTAAGATACTTAATATCCCCCTATAAAAATCAAAAACGTCTGCCAACTATTTTGCCTCGCGCGGAATTTAAAATTTATTTACTACATGAAATACATTTCTGGTCCACTGATATCATTACCAGTAGGTTAGATTAGGTTACCCAGGTTGCTTGTCTAAGACAAGACATTCGGTGGCTCTAAGGCCCATTGTGATATCTACATGGGATTTCCATCCCCTAACCAAGTTGCTTAAATCTCTTTAATCTTTTTAAGAAGGTAACTATTTCCTCCAGTGAGACATTAGCAAATTTCCAAAGCATTCAAAGAAATAATCGCCAAAAAATTTGGCACGTTTTCTTCCCAGAAGTCATTGTGAAGGACACCCATTCTACTGGCTAGGGTACCAATAGTACAGTGACCCATTATAACACCTGTGAGGACGCTGGCACTTGGTCTGTTGAATCCAAGCAGACATTTTGTCCTTTTACGATTCCGTGTTGGTCAAAGCGCTTTGAAGTTACTAGTTACTAGTCAGAAATCACCTTCTATTGGTTTCCGCGATTACGCTTAAGTCAATCGCAGTGTATAGTTCGTTTAGAGGAATGCTTATCTCGCTGAAGGTCAAGCTCAGAGCCTTTCCTTGCACACTCATCCGTTTTTTGTCATTTCCCTCCACTCCAGAGTGGCCGTGGACCCAACGAAGTGTGGTGTTGTGTTGTTGGATGAGCGATAGCAATTTGCTGCCTTCACTAAAGTGAATTGATGTGCGTCGAGGCCATGACTTGATCGCTGCTTGACTATCCACAAAAAAGGGAAAGTTTGTCGGAGGTAAGCCCATTAGTCGAATCGTTTTTGCTGCTTTATCTATATCGTAGATATCAGCTTGGAAGATGCTACACCCGTTTTGGAGTCTAGAGGAGCGGTTTAAGGATAATTGTTCCGAGTACACTCGCGATTCAGCACCACTGCCCATCTTTGAGCCCTCTGTTTAAATACATTGACCGCTATCATCTGATTTGACTCTGGTCTGCCAATCCTTTCTAACCAATTAAAGATTAAGGGTGGTATTACGAGTAGCGAAAATAAATTTTAGATATCATTGCTATTTCTGATTATTTAACACTGACCCTTTTTTATTTATTATTATTTTATTTATTTATTTATTATTATTTAGTCTACGAACATCAGCTTTTTATAGAAAAATTACAACAAAAGGTAGAATACCTATGGAGCATGATTCAAATACCTAAAAAAGTTAATATAAAATAATTGAAAACACACTTTAAATTTACTAAATTCACTTAAGGCTCGAATAAGAGGAACATTACGCGAATAATCTAAATATTTGACATTTAACTCCATAGAAAGGTAAAAAGCTACGGAGATTACACTCTGGTATATCGAAATTAATTCTTTCCGAAACAAATAAGCAGTCAATACTACCACTGATGATTTTATAAACAAATGAAAGCAAGAGGACTGATTTTCTTCTTCCAAAGACTTTAGGTTAGTCAGAAGCAAAAGAGACGTATAGCAGAAAGCTTAATTAACGTAGAGCGTATTTAAGAAAAACATTTTTGGACCCTTCAATGCTGTTTATGCAGATTTTATTACTTGGTGCCTGAAATAAAGCCGGATATTATGATTTAAGGGTATAAGAGTCATTGAACTGCGAACTATTTCGCTTCACAAATCTTAATGCTGAGTAAGCTTTCAAAATAATATGACTTATATGTCAATTAAATGAAAAGTTACGCGGAAAAATCACGCCATGATGTTTGATTTCATTCAAACTTTGCAAGAAAGAATGATAAATGTTGTAAGACGTCCGCAAGATAATTTGCGCCAATGCGATTTTGAAGTTCAAATACGTCATCTGGTATCGAAATGTCAAAAGTATCAAATTTGTATGATCTTATTTGTCATGTACACTTTTTTTGGTATACAGCTAATGCTAATATAAGCAAAGGTGCTCGTCCGCCTCTCATGAGGCCAGCAGCACAATTTTCGCGTGAGCATTCGTCACTCTAAGTCACGTAATGAAATGGAAAATTTGGAATTAAATGTTAGTCAATGGCTTGCCATCATATAAATAACTGAAACATTTAAAAGCCCTATTTTTTTAATACTGAGCTATGAAACGAAAACAATTCAAGTAATGCGAAATAGGAAAATACAAAATGAGCGAAGCTACAAATACTTTGGTGATTTATATTTCATAAGCGACCGCTTCAACAAATGTAATAAATTACAGCACTGTTTTTAGTTTTTGGTTAGCCGTAAAATCTTCTACTTTTTTGCCTTATATATGTATTATAAATATTTAGTATCTTCTGCTCACCTGTCCCACTTGTGGTGCACCTAAACTATCTGCTCTTTTTTTTGTGCTCCAATTGCTGCTTACATGTCGGATTGTTTTTGATTTCTGCTGATAAAAAATCAATAAAGTCGGAAAAAACAACTTTAAGATAGTGCTAAGGATAATATAAATTGAAACCGCACTTTGTTTGGTCCAACGCTCTGCAAATCAGCAAACAACGCCAGCTGCCATTGCAGCTGTTAAATATTCAACGGCTTAGTTGTACATTTTCATTCCCCATTTTGCCTTATTCATTATGCATGCTTTTTATTTGTTTACATTGAAATTGAAGTCCCGATACGATTGCTGATTTTCAATAAATACCGAGATATCGTAAATATAGGTGGGCATCGCTTCAATTGACATCAAGCGATCCCCTGACGGACGAGAACCTTTGCATTGGTGTATTAATTTGTCTAAGGTGTTCATTTGTATTTATGTGCATTTGTAACTTGTGCTTTGCGGAGTTTACGTAAGCACATCGCATACACTATTCCACTCCATATTCCATTCTTGGCAAATACATAAAATGAATTGCTTGGCAAATATTCATGAAATCCAGTCTGCAATGCAATGCCTTTAGTGCTTGCAAATCAGGTATGAAGGTAAGTGTGTGTCTTTGACCTTTTCTTCAAGCTCATCCATATCTGCTGCCTCATCTTAAATATCTGCAACATTACGCGTTTTTTATAGAGAGCTTCTTTGTTGGCGTATCCTGCAATTATAGGCCATTTCACGCTTGAAGTAGCAGAGCATTGTACGCTCGATTGGCTGATGGGATGATAGATAAGCGAATTTGGTGAATGAAAATTGGATAAACATAAATTTAAGCAATTGGGTAGAGCTTTACGAAAAGAGGATTTTCAAAAAAACAAAAATTGATAGAAATAGAAAATCAATGGATGTTGCATGCCTTTTGAGGCAGGGGATGCCTCTTTTGAAATATATCTCTTAATTCTACGGATGTATAAAATGAATACAAATTTGTGTGTATGGTGTCCACTGTACTTCGTGTACGAATAAATTGAGCAATATTTCTGCCATGAAAAAGCTCTTCATAAAAAACATCCTCCGTTCTGAGGCGGTATACAACTGTAGGTCCTTCCATTTGTGGAACAACATCAAATTATATGTATTGTGGAATTACAAATGAAGACTGAGTGTGTGTTAACTGCTTTATGCTACTGATGAAGCTCATCCGGTTTTTAATATTAACACCTGCTATATAAGCAGGCGTAGCAAATAAATGAAAACCAAGATTTATAAATCTTGGCCCCGCGAGAACAAGGCAGCTAAGGAGAAGCAGCTGAGAGAATTCCATCTCATCCTCCATACAGCTGACGCAAAATGCACTCGAAGTAATGGCGAGTCTCACAGCATGCGTACCTCGCGGTTAGTATTCTGTGAGGATGCCCACGAAATTCGAAAACTGAGATTTTGTCAATCCCAGAAGAGCTCTCGAACACCTCCGCTCCACTAGTGGCCGGAAGGATTTCGCGACCTTACAATGTTGTGTACTTGCCCAGCCCTCGCTGAGTTGACGTGAAGCCCACCTTTCCAGTACCAGACCTCAGGTGGTCAAGGGAATCCCAATATCTTTTTGCGGGGAAACTACTTCATAGGTCCTTTGTCTAGCCAGCTTATCCGCCTCACAGTTTCGCGCAATGTCGCTATGACTAGGTACCCAGATGAGCCTTATATCAAAGAATTCGGATGCGAACTCTTCCTCTCACTTTCCAGTGAGTTTCACCAGACAACGACTTCATACAACAAAATTTGCTTTATAATGGTATTACACAGCCAAAATGCACCTCTAGACGAGAGGCCTAAGTTTTGCCAATAGCGCCCTTGCATCCAGAGGAGGTGATTATTGCGGTCGGGGATTAGACCTAGATATTTCACCTTATCAGAAAGTACCAACGAAACTCCCCCATTTGAAGGGAGTTGAGCTCGGGATATTTTATGTTTCCTCGTAAATAGGACGAGGAGCTCTTTATTTTGATATTTCTCCGACTAGATGTGAAAAAAATTGATTTTGATAAGAGTTGGATAACGTCCTTCCTATATTGAGCTAACGGCTTGTACTCTCCAAACACGGAACGGGCTCAGTATTCTAAAGCAAATAGTTTTCAAACTTAGTTTCCATTTGTAGTGCAACCAAACCTGTAAAATATCAAATAATAGAATATATGAAAAACATAAATACTATATTAGTTCCAAACGACATAAGTCAAAACATTGCATCCTTTTATTTCTGAGCTGGAAAAGATTATCATGTTCAATACTAGACTACATGACTATATGGCGAACTTTAAATTAATTGGAAGTAAAAGTTGTTGAATCTTTGTTGCGTAATGACACTGACACTCTTATTTCAACTTGTAATGATCTCTTCTTGCTTATCATTTTCCAGGGGGTCGTGTCTTTCACTGGTAGCCCAAGACTATTAAATTGCACACTATCTTCTTCCCAAAAACTTTGTATACTTTATTTTGCCCCTTTTTTGATAGATTTGCCATCAACATATCTACATCTTTTCATATTGTAACCAGTTTATTGATGGTCGGGACATATTATGATGTAAATTATAATTTTTTAGCACAACTTAAAACAGTTTTGAGTTTATTTTGTTTTTCTTCCAACCAAAAAATAAGTTACTTCATATTGGATTCTCACAAACATAAGCGTAAGGCCTAAATTTTTTACCTATTAATTATAAGGAAATTATAACCAAATGTTTACTAAATTTACAGAATTTAGTGAAATTCCTAGAACACATTTAGTTGGCAGTTTTATTTCGCAGCCGTCGCACAGTGGTCCGACCAGAAGGCGTTGGCGGACAAAATTCAAAAACTCATTTAATTAAGCTGAAAATATATATTTAGGGGTTTTAAGGATCAGTGATGACAAATCTGACCTAAGTTTTAGCAAATTTTAAATTCATTGAATACTATAGATACATTTTTACTTCCGTAATTAGCTGGTGAGTTCATTTTTACATTTTTCACGATCCCAGAGAGTACCACGTGGAGGTTTACGGTAAGGTTATTCTCTCCTCATTTTTTTTTTTTTTATTTTAAAATTTTTTTTTTTTTAATTTTTTTTTTTATTTTATATTTAAAAATTTTTTTTTTGTTTTAGTTTTTAAATTTTTTTGGATATTTAGTTGTTTTTTTGTTTTTCATTTTTAATTTTTTTTTTATGATTCAGAATCCTCGGTTTCTGATGAGCTGTTTTCTGAGGCTGGATCATTTTTCAAATTTAAAAGCGCAAGAAACTTTTTAGAAAATGGTTTTGGCTTGTTTTTCGGAACCTTAGTTTTTGATATTATAACTACATCTGATGAACAAAGCAAAGCATTTAATAAATCTGTCATTGTGTCAGTTCTCGACATTTTTCGTGTATTGTTTTGTCTAAAATTTTTCAAATCCTTATTGCGTGCTTCCTGAGCCTCTTCGGAGAGTTGGCCAATAGGCAGTAAAGCATGTTTAATAATTAAACTCCTATGAATTAATATTTTGTGCAAGGAAGCCGACATGTAATACCAATCATATAGTTGGACAAATAGTTTAGCAGAATCAAGGGCATATTTTTGAAATGCTTCAATATTAATATCAAGACCAGACGATAATGTTTGTAAAATAGCGGCAAGCCGCTTGATTAAATGAATATCAATTCCAGTAATTTCTGATGATACTTCAGGATCACTAAAAAACCTGCGAGCCGTGTTCCCATCATTTGTCGTTCCACTACCACCCGTTTTAGGAATATCCACCAATAATCCCATTCGACTTTTGAATGCTGCTTGGACAGATGCCTTTTTATTTTTTAAACTATTTTTTTCTTCTAGACTTCTAGCCTGCCATTTTTTGAACTCTAATCGATATGATATGTGTAGTAAACATTCGAAAAATCTTATCCATGCATGTAAAGTTGACAAGCTAAACTGAAATGTAGATTGATCAGTTTCCTTTAGAATTGATTCTTCGATTTTGTTCATCATTATTGGCGTTGACCCACATACATAGCATTTTTGAGATGAAGATGTCTGGGTAAAAGCATTGCATACTTTGCCATCTACCATGGTGAGTAGCATTTTATGCGAAATTGAGATATTTAATTCATTAAGTTTAATTCTACTTGGTGTTAAATTATCTATTTGATTTTGTACCCAATCCCTTTCTTTCAAAGAAACTATCAGTCTATTAGCCACCAGGAATATCTTCAACCATTTTAGAAGTATGTATGTGCTACATGTCTCACTAAAATTGCACCCTGAACGTTACCTTCTGAACGCAAATTTACTGATGCAGCATACGCCAATTCAGGCCCGCTTGATTTACGTAAATTCTCTACTTTACGTCTCTTGGAACGTTCGCAAACATCATTGAATGTTTTTACGGGGCGGCCAACATTTGTTCAGCTACCAGAGCCAGATGAAGAGGATTTAAAGTTGTCGTTTAAGGGAAAATCAATTTTTTCAGGTAACCAAGATGCATTCTCATTTAATTCGCGACCCCAATGTCTGTTAGATCGTTCTAATTTTCTATTAATATCTTTACAAAAATTATTACCAATTTTCAAAACCTGATTTTTCAATTCTTTCACACTATCATCATTGTATTGAAGCTTCTCAAGAACGTAATCTTGTAATTCTAACGTCTTTGACTCAAAACTTTTTTTTTCTGAAGAACGCAAAAAAATAATATAAATAACTCCTTTTTTTCAAAACTATACGTCATTTTGATTTTATTATTACATGCAATTTTCAGATGTTCGTTAATATTCTAATCGGCTTATGTCCGTTCATCCAGTGACAGATAAAAATGTTATATTATATTATTACATATAATTTTATTGTATATAGTGTTATATATACATATATCATATTAATATTGTAATAATATTAAAAAAAATTTTGTTTTTTTAATAAAATTTTTTTTTTTTTAGTTGTCTCTTAATGCTGATGGGGTCTGTGATGTCTTTTTCTATCTTTTACACAAACAGGTTTCAGTTTGAGATCATAGCTGAAATATGTGGCTACATCACTCATGTTGATTTCAAGTGGACCGGTGTGGACCACTCGAAGAAATGATCTTTAAAAAAAAAATTTCGAAAAATTTTTAAATTTCAAAAAAAAAAATTGGATTTTGTACCACAACTTTAGAGAATTATTACTGTTTCCGTTAATATATTCAATTATCTTTTTTTTCAATATTTGGTTAACAATCAAATGGTAATATTTATTTGCAGACATGAAAATGAAACTCTTGTATGAAGTACGATTTGCATACAATTTCATGTTTAAAGTCAAAAAACTACAGTGAAAAATTTTTTAAATTAAGTAATATTTTCAGGAAATCTGCCTTAAATATTTAAGAAAACATCTGCATTATCAAATTTTTATTTCAAAAATGTTGAAAAATTGAATTATGTCCGGCCGCCGAACCACTGTGCGACGTCACCATTATCTTTATTTCTGACTATAAAATACAACTCGATGTATGATTGTATTTTCTAAACAATACAATAAAATTCGAAAAATTATTAATATTATTATTCATCGAAAATTTCGAAATTTCATTGAAATAAAATCTCATAATGATTGCGGTCCCATTCGGGTGGCCGATTTCGAGACCCCGGGCATGAAGCAGAAAGGTATAGCAATTGCCCCTCTACAGGCAATGACATTCCTCCGGATGTATTTCTGCCATGAAAATCCCACTCATAAAATATAAAAAAGGCTCTACCGTTCGGAGGCGGCATAAAACCGTAAGTCCTTCCATTTTTGGAAAATATCAAAACGCGAATCATAAATAGGAAAGGGAGCTCAGCCAAATTCCCCAAAAGGGTGTAAACACAAGTTATATATAAAGAGTTAATAGATTGGTGGGGTTTTTTGACAGATCACCCGCGTGACTACTATCAAACTATTGGAAGTACATAATTTTTTTCAATATTCATTGACTCCCATATTTGGGCTGATGAGTAACCCGAGCCCATGCAAGAATACCATTGAATCCATTGAAAACAATCGTTTAGTGCGGCTTATGAGCTGAAGGAATCATCGGTCCATATTTCTTCAAAGACGAGTCTGGCGCCAATGTAATAGTGAATGCAAACATCGACTTTCTGATGTCGGAAAGTGAAACCGGTGATGTCCGCAACATTTAGTTCTAACAAGACGGCGCTGCTGCCATACAGGTCGTGAAACACTGCGTCGTCTTTTCGGCGAGCAATTTATCTCTCGTCTCGGACCTGCGGACTGGCCACCAAGATCGTGTGAGATCAGATTTTTGGATTATTATTTGTGGAACGACATTACTAAAGGTATTCGTGAGATACTAATCAAATTCCTCCGGCGCGTCGTTCGCAATTGGTCTTTACGGATGGCCGTTTTTATGGCGCAGTTGCGGCCTAATTCTAAGCTTTAGCCTTAGTTTTAAAAACGCTAAAGCTTAGAATCGCCAGAATATGCGAGTATACTTTTATGTCAGATCCAATAACTGAGTTTTTGTTGCTCATTTATTCCCAGTAATTCACAGCAACATAATTTGTGTAATATGGCTCCACTAGTGGCCGGAAGGATTTCGCGACCTTACAATGTTGTGTACTTGCCCAGCCCTCGCTGAGTTGACGTGAAGCCCACCTTTCCAGTACCAGACCTCAGGTGGTCAAGGGAATCCCAATATCTTTTTGCGGGGAAACTACTTCATAGGTCCTTTGTCTAGCCAGCTTATCCGCCTCACAGTTTCGCGCAATGTCGCTATGACTAGGTACCCAGATGAGCCTTATATCAAAGAATTCGGATGCGAACTCTTCCTCTCACTTTCCAGTGAGTTTCACCAGACAACGACTTCATACAACAAAATTTGCTTTATAATGGTATTACACAGCCAAAATGCACCTCTAGACGAGAGGCCTAAGTTTTGCCAATAGCGCCCTTGCATCCAGAGGAGGTGATTATTGCGGTCGGGGATTAGACCTAGATATTTCACCTTATCAGAAAGTACCAACGAAACTCCCCCATTTGAAGGGAGTTGAGCTCGGGATATTTTATGTTTCCTCGTAAATAGGACGAGGAGCTCTTTATTTTGATATTTCTCCGACTAGATGTGAAAAAAATTGATTTTGATAAGAGTTGGATAACGTCCTTCCTATATTGAGCTAACGGCTTGTACTCTCCAAACACGGAACGGGCTCAGTATTCTAAAGCAAATAGTTTTCAAACTTAGTTTCCATTTGTAGTGCAACCAAACCTGTAAAATATCAAATAATAGAATATATGAAAAACATAAATACTATATTAGTTCCAAACGACATAAGTCAAAACATTGCATCCTTTTATTTCTGAGCTGGAAAAGATTATCATGTTCAATACTAGACTACATGACTATATGGCGAACTTTAAATTAATTGGAAGTAAAAGTTGTTGAATCTTTGTTGCGTAATGACACTGACACTCTTATTTCAACTTGTAATGATCTCTTCTTGCTTATCATTTTCCAGGGGGTCGTGTCTTTCACTGGTAGCCCAAGACTATTAAATTGCACACTATCTTCTTCCCAAAAACTTTGTATACTTTATTTTGCCCCTTTTTTGATAGATTTGCCATCAACATATCTACATCTTTTCATATTGTAACCAGTTTATTGATGGTCGGGACATATTATGATGTAAATTATAATTTTTTAGCACAACTTAAAACAGTTTTGAGTTTATTTTGTTTTTCTTCCAACCAAAAAATAAGTTACTTCATATTGGATTCTCACAAACATAAGCGTAAGGCCTAAATTTTTTACCTATTAATTATAAGGAAATTATAACCAAATGTTTACTAAATTTACAGAATTTAGTGAAATTCCTAGAACACATTTAGTTGGCAGTTTTATTTCGCAGCCGTCGCACAGTGGTCCGACCAGAAGGCGTTGGCGGACAAAATTCAAAAACTCATTTAATTAAGCTGAAAATATATATTTAGGGGTTTTAAGGATCAGTGATGACAAATCTGACCTAAGTTTTAGCAAATTTTAAATTCATTGAATACTATAGATACATTTTTACTTCCGTAATTAGCTGGTGAGTTCATTTTTACATTTTTCACGATCCCAGAGAGTACCACGTGGAGGTTTACGGTAAGGTTATTCTCTCCTCATTTTTTTTTTTTTTATTTTAAAATTTTTTTTTTTTTAATTTTTTTTTTATTTTATATTTAAAAATTTTTTTTTTGTTTTAGTTTTTAAATTTTTTTGGATATTTAGTTGTTTTTTTGTTTTTCATTTTTAATTTTTTTTTTATGATTCAGAATCCTCGGTTTCTGATGAGCTGTTTTCTGAGGCTGGATCATTTTTCAAATTTAAAAGCGCAAGAAACTTTTTAGAAAATGGTTTTGGCTTGTTTTTCGGAACCTTAGTTTTTGATATTATAACTACATCTGATGAACAAAGCAAAGCATTTAATAAATCTGTCATTGTGTCAGTTCTCGACATTTTTCGTGTATTGTTTTGTCTAAAATTTTTCAAATCCTTATTGCGTGCTTCCTGAGCCTCTTCGGAGAGTTGGCCAATAGGCAGTAAAGCATGTTTAATAATTAAACTCCTATGAATTAATATTTTGTGCAAGGAAGCCGACATGTAATACCAATCATATAGTTGGACAAATAGTTTAGCAGAATCAAGGGCATATTTTTGAAATGCTTCAATATTAATATCAAGACCAGACGATAATGTTTGTAAAATAGCGGCAAGCCGCTTGATTAAATGAATATCAATTCCAGTAATTTCTGATGATACTTCAGGATCACTAAAAAACCTGCGAGCCGTGTTCCCATCATTTGTCGTTCCACTACCACCCGTTTTAGGAATATCCACCAATAATCCCATTCGACTTTTGAATGCTGCTTGGACAGATGCCTTTTTATTTTTTAAACTATTTTTTTCTTCTAGACTTCTAGCCTGCCATTTTTTGAACTCTAATCGATATGATATGTGTAGTAAACATTCGAAAAATCTTATCCATGCATGTAAAGTTGACAAGCTAAACTGAAATGTAGATTGATCAGTTTCCTTTAGAATTGATTCTTCGATTTTGTTCATCATTATTGGCGTTGACCCACATACATAGCATTTTTGAGATGAAGATGTCTGGGTAAAAGCATTGCATACTTTGCCATCTACCATGGTGAGTAGCATTTTATGCGAAATTGAGATATTTAATTCATTAAGTTTAATTCTACTTGGTGTTAAATTATCTATTTGATTTTGTACCCAATCCCTTTCTTTCAAAGAAACTATCAGTCTATTAGCCACCAGGAATATCTTCAACCATTTTAGAAGTATGTATGTGCTACATGTCTCACTAAAATTGCACCCTGAACGTTACCTTCTGAACGCAAATTTACTGATGCAGCATACGCCAATTCAGGCCCGCTTGATTTACGTAAATTCTCTACTTTACGTCTCTTGGAACGTTCGCAAACATCATTGAATGTTTTTACGGGGCGGCCAACATTTGTTCAGCTACCAGAGCCAGATGAAGAGGATTTAAAGTTGTCGTTTAAGGGAAAATCAATTTTTTCAGGTAACCAAGATGCATTCTCATTTAATTCGCGACCCCAATGTCTGTTAGATCGTTCTAATTTTCTATTAATATCTTTACAAAAATTATTACCAATTTTCAAAACCTGATTTTTCAATTCTTTCACACTATCATCATTGTATTGAAGCTTCTCAAGAACGTAATCTTGTAATTCTAACGTCTTTGACTCAAAACTTTTTTTTTCTGAAGAACGCAAAAAAATAATATAAATAACTCCTTTTTTTCAAAACTATACGTCATTTTGATTTTATTATTACATGCAATTTTCAGATGTTCGTTAATATTCTAATCGGCTTATGTCCGTTCATCCAGTGGCAGATAAAAATGTTATATTATATTATTACATATAATTTTATTGTATATAGTGTTATATATACATATATCATATTAATATTGTAATAATATTAAAAAAAATTTTGTTTTTTTAATAAAATTTTTTTTTTTTTAGTTGTCTCTTAATGCTGATGGGGTCTGTGATGTCTTTTTCTATCTTTTACACAAACAGGTTTCAGTTTGAGATCATAGCTGAAATATGTGGCTACATCACTCATGTTGATTTCAAGTGGACCGGTGTGGACCACTCGAAGAAATGATCTTTAAAAAAAAAATTTCGAAAAATTTTTAAATTTCAAAAAAAAAAATTGGATTTTGTACCACAACTTTAGAGAATTATTACTGTTTCCGTTAATATATTCAATTATCTTTTTTTTCAATATTTGGTTAACAATCAAATGGTAATATTTATTTGCAGACATGAAAATGAAACTCTTGTATGAAGTACGATTTGCATACAATTTCATGTTTAAAGTCAAAAAACTACAGTGAAAAATTTTTTAAATTAAGTAATATTTTCAGGAAATCTGCCTTAAATATTTAAGAAAACATCTGCATTATCAAATTTTTATTTCAAAAATGTTGAAAAATTGAATTATGTCCGGCCGCCGAACCACTGTGCGACGTCACCATTATCTTTATTTCTGACTATAAAATACAACTCGATGTATGATTGTATTTTCTAAACAATACAATAAAATTCGAAAAATTATTAATATTATTATTCATCGAAAATTTCGAAATTTCATTGAAATAAAATCTCATAATGATTGCGGTCCCATTCGGGTGGCCGATTTCGAGACCCCGGGCATGAAGCAGAAAGGTATAGCAATTGCCCCTCTACAGGCAATGACATTCCTCCGGATGTATTTCTGCCATGAAAATCCCACTCATAAAATATAAAAAAGGCTCTACCGTTCGGAGGCGGCATAAAACCGTAAGTCCTTCCATTTTTGGAAAATATCAAAACGCGAATCATAAATAGGAAAGGGAGCTCAGCCAAATTCCCCAAAAGGGTGTAAACACAAGTTATATATAAAGAGTTAATAGATTGGTGGGGTTTTTTGACAGATCACCCGCGTGACTACTATCAAACTATTGGAAGTACATAATTTTTTTCAATATTCATTGACTCCCATATTTGGGCTGATGAGTAACCCGAGCCCATGCAAGAATACCATTGAATCCATTGAAAACAATCGTTTAGTGCGGCTTATGAGCTGAAGGAATCATCGGCCCATATTTCTTCAAAGGCGAGTCTGGCGCCAATGTAACAGTGAATGCAAACATCGACTTTCTGATGTCGGAAAGTGAAACCGGTGATGTCCGCAACATTTAGTTCTAACAAGACGGCGCTGCTGCCATACAGGTCGTGAAACACTGCGTCGTCTTTTCGGCGAGCAATTTATCTCTCGTCTCGGACCTGCGGACTGGCCACCAAGATCGTGTGAGATCAGATTTTTGGATTATTATTTGTGGAACGACATTACTAAAGGTATTCGTGAGATACTAATCAAATTCCTCCGGCGCGTCGTTCGCAATTGGTCTTTACGGATGGCCGTTTTTATGGCGCAGTTGCGGCCTAATTCTAAGCTTTAGCCTTAGTTTTAAAAACGCTAAAGCTTAGAATCGCCAGAATATGCGAGTATACTTTTATGTCAGATCCAATAACTGAGTTTTTGTTGCTCATTTATTCCCAGTAATTCACAGCAACATAATTTGTTGCTTTTCCCATATTATGTGAACTTTCTTTTCCACATTATTTCAAATTAAGTGCATCTCAACCATACGCTTTTGTAAAGCCAATCACGCATATCCTTGCGGGCTTCAGAACTAACTAAAGTAGAACACAAGCACAACACGTAGAACACAAGCGAACACACTCAGCAAAGCTTACAATATCTGCTCGTCGTCACGCAATGAATTTCCCATTACCTTTTAAGGCAAAACTTACATATGTACGAATTTTCATACATTTCCACATCGATTGCATTTTTAACACACGCACTAGCATATCCTGATTATCCTTAATCCAGCTACTCGCTCAATACGACGTAAGTATAAAATTCTTAGAAGCCTCGTTAGTATTTGGCTTAGTGAGAAATAATATGGTTAAGAAGAGAAAGAAGGGATAAGAGGCGTAAATGCTGTAAAAGCTGTAAATGGCACAAACGGCGACTTGCAAGCCATTGGAAGAATGACTGGATTTACAAGTTGATGAAGCCTGCAAGCGCTTTTAAATAATTTGCATGCCGCTAAGGCTGAGAACGCGACGAAAGGTTGTAACACGTTAAAGATAAAGTGGCGGATATGCTGGCAAACACGCGCTACCCGTTTGATGACTTTCATTTTCTTGATTTCGATAATCGCGCGAATACAAAACGTGCTGTTGTGCGGACGTGTGTATGCGTGCGTTATATAGAACGTGAAGTTATTGAGTGACAAAAGCCTCCAGCCATCATACCAACTTTCTTACCACACCCGCTTTTACCCACCTGCCTTCTTTTGACCTGCATGTAAGTATGGCTGTACTTCTACTAGTAGATTCTGCGACTAGAAGACTGAGGTTGAGGTTGAGGTTCAGGCTGATGTCGATGCTGATGCTGATGTTGATTCTGCTGCTGTCTATTCGTATATGATTGAGCGGCTTGCTCACACACAATGCGAAAATCACTAAGCCGTTCGTTAAGGCGAATGAGAACGAGTGACATCAGGTGATAGAAGCGTGGGATGCATACCTTCATATAACGGGAAATGAGTAATGGAAACCGGATAACCAAAGCAATCACATGTTGAATAAGGCATATGAAAGAATATGGTTGAAAAAGCATGCAATACCGCGGTGTTTTGTGAAAAGTGACTTATGAATAAAGGATGTGGGAAAGCACAATCGCTTGTGGAGAAAATTGAATCGATATCTCAAAAGATTTTTAAGAACTGTGCACACTCGGCTACGGCTGTCTATTGAATTCTGATAGAAAAATTCAAACTTTGATTAATTATAATTTCTATCAAACAATCTAAGCAAATCAATCATAACAAATTGATTGAATAGGGTGCCGAAGTAAAATCTTATAAAGGAAATATTTTTGCGTAGAATATGGAATGGTCCACCTGAGTTGAGTTCCTTTCTCTGCTTATAAAATTTGGTGCCTGAGTAATTCAGTTTTGTGGATTAAACGATGCCTTGTTTTCAACAAAGAGATCATTTCCAGTCTAAAATTTTCTAATTTTTGTAAAAGTTATGTGTGGCTTAAAAGAATTTGCTTCTATTGGTGCCGGAGTTGAATTTAAAATCGACATACATCGATTTAGTATCAATTTCCTTTTCACAGTTTTTCCAAAAACGATTCGATCTTTCACGTAATATACCCATATATTGAAAGAAAATTACTGATGGTCTGCCCCTCATTATTTAAAGTTTTGACCAGACAGAAAGTCTGCTTAGATCAGAGCAAATTCTACGTAGGAAATAAATAACTCAAAGTGCAAAAAAAAGTAATTAAAATATAATTGTTTTCGTAAACAAATAATATAAAGTGAATATACAGGGATGCCAAATACGGGTATTAGCTGCCCTGATACTAAGAAATAATTATTTATTTAAAAAAGTCTTGTTTTGCAATTTCGCATACTGCTCCGAGTTAATACAATTTGTAATTTCGAATTAGTTAGTGCAAACTAGCATTGCATTCCATTCAGACTCTTCTTTCTAAAATTTTGATTATTTTTAATTCATGTCGTTTTTCGGCAGTGTCACCAAAAGTAACACTTAATTCCTGAGATAATTCCGAATTAAGTCGTAAATCCCGATTAACGCCGCCGTCTGTCTACGCTATAAGAAAAATCGAAGTCTCCCTAAGAATATGCATTAAGTTGAGCTGGCGTCGATCTAAAGGGAGCATTCATTCCATAAACAGAATTACCAATACCCACAAAGAACAATCACAAATACCAATTACATCTACAACAGAAAATGCCTAGACTCTAGGAGAATGAGATTTTCAATGAATCTGCAGCTCGCTGAATTTGAGCAATGGTCCGAGTTATGTTAATTTTAAGGGCATCGGTCGATTGTTGCTTATTGGCATAGATCGTAAACTTTCTTAAGGAATAACTGGGAAAGCTTACTCGGCACTATGGTTTGTCATTAGAGAAGAAATAAGAAACAACATAGTTGACAGATGACGCCAAAACAACCTGTTTCCCACATTCCATCAACATCGACCTGCTCCTTAGAAAACCGGGTACATATACTTACTTATATATATTGAACAATTAACCACTACATTCTTCCAATCTCGCATTTACCCATTTATTACTGATTCACTTATTCACCTCTCATTAATCATTTGGACTTTTAACACTTTCCTCCACTTTGCACTTATTCACTACTTTGTATTGTACATTCAGTTCATGAGTTCGATTTTTTGTGCTTCCTGTGGCTTCTGCCTTCACTGCATTTAAATACATTTTTCCCACGTCCACTAAAAGACCGCATATACTAATTGGTTTTGCTCTCCCTCGGTATCCTGGTCTGCGCAATGTTGTTGTTGTTACTACCTTTTTCACCTTCACCTTCGTTTACCTAATTAAATTAATTATACTCACAATTGGTTTGCTTCAGTAGATCTCATTGGATATTTGCTACTGTTGCTTCTTCTTCTTCTATGCATTCACCATTGCACGGACGTCGTTTCAAATCACTTAAATGAATATTTTGAGTACCGGGGTTTCTTTGGTCTCATCTGCTGATTTTAGCTTTTCCTTTTATTTTGCCATTTCCATTTTTATTTTTTTCCACATCGCTAACTTGGCATCTGAGTAGCCCGTCGCCACTTCCGCCAACATACAGGCAGCGGTTGCTCATTGGTGTTGTTAATATGTTGTCAACATTGTTGTTGCTACCCCAAGTGATTTTCCAACGATTTTTCCTGATTTTCCTGCGCTTCCGCAATTATCTTAACAAATCACCAATTTTCACAAATTTCACAAAATCTGCCACTGAACTCGCATTTTTGACCATTTGCTTGCTGGCCATATGGAAAAATGTATTTTTGATTGCCGTTAATTTTTCAATGCCAGCGCATTCGCAGACAAATATTCACTGCGGCTTAATTGACGATTTTGCACCGTTTTT
This sequence comes from Anastrepha ludens, assembly GCF_028408465.1. Lineage (NCBI taxonomy): Eukaryota > Metazoa > Arthropoda > Insecta > Diptera > Tephritidae > Anastrepha > Anastrepha ludens. The sequence goes on along the minus strand of NC_071500.1, from coordinate 119,799,173 downwards.
TTTCTTTTGTTCTTTGGTTTGTTGGCTGGCTTCTCTTTGAGCAATTAACATTGTGCCAGTCTGATTAATTGTATCTGTCGATGGCCCCACTGTGTTTGTTTTTGTATTTTTGTGTTTTGTTTACTTCCCGTTTTCCACCTTTTTAATTTCTGTAGCATCGTGTTTCTATTTTTTTATCTAAACATTGACCATTTTATGTTCCATTAATTAATGTCAATGTCAAATCCTTGACATATTGAAGCACAATCGCTTTGAGCCGTGCCAGCTGGCTCGTGCCCATTTTGCAGCTCCCCAAATCCCTAGCATCTCGCTGCCCATTGCGAGGTTCATTTATTACTTTTCCCTGCGCGTTACACCAACCTGTCGTAACGATTGTAAATCTTCCGCATAAAATCGCACCTGTCTTGCTCGCCACCCCGTGGATGACCAGTTTGGGAAGCTAATATAAATGAATGCCTGAGTGAGCAATTAGGCACTTGGGTTTGGGTCTGTTGGCTGTTAGACAAAATCGCGACCTTAAAATGTGAAGCAAATGTGAAAAAAAAAAAAAAATAATTCAGTGCGCAAACTTTTCTCTTCTCATTTGTTGTAATTGAAGAAGGCAAGACACCACGGCATTGCTAAGTAATGAAGGTCGTGAACAGCTTTTGTTAGCGCCGGTTCATTAATTAATTGTGATTTTGTAGTCATAGCAGGCGTGACTGCAAAATAAAGCTCTTTAGACTTACAATTTTTAAACGGTTTACGGTCGTGATATTTAATGAATGTAAGTTTTTAATGTATGCCGTAGTTCTTAAGCAGTTGGAAATAAAAATTGTGAATAGTGGGTCGTCAAGTGGTTTGTCTTTAAAAATGCTACAAAATAAAACGTTGTTTAATAAACGAGGGTCCTTCAATGTATTCTCGGTAAATAGTTCCACTACTTGGCGATATAAATGCGAACACTTCCACAATTACGGTCATTTGTTTTCTAGTAATCCTCGGTGATAGGATATGATAAGCGGTGATGTTGATGCGGCTCTGTCGAAGAAAATTATGCACCGCGTTGTGCTTATATTTCATGCAAAACAAGGAAAAACCAAGAATCCTCTCTCGAAGAAATAATATCTGTTCACCACAATTTTGCACTTTCACTATGATGACGGTCTCGAAAGTTAGTTGATCAATGCACTCTTGTCTGAATAATCCCCGTCAGAAATCGGAATAAATCATCGCACGGAAATTTTCACAAGTTAGTTCTATCTTTTGGGTGAGATGCAATTTTCAACTCACTGAAAAAATAACTAATAAAGCTTATTAGTGAAATCATTATATGTAAATTTATGCTAAAAATGCCAAGCTTTCCGATAAAAATATCGAATTTTAGCTCATCACACGTGGTGTTGCAAAGGCGGAAAATATAAGAAACAAAATTTACTTTGGTATACAAGAGCCGCAGACGAATGGGTTGGTGCGTGATTACCATTCGGAATTCATAGAGAACGTAGGGTAAAATCTCGGTGAAAACCCCAAAATGAAGAACAATTTTTTCTAATAGCGCACGCCACAAATAGGAGGAGGAGTTCGGCCAAACACCCAAAAAAGGTGTAAGCCCCAATTATATGTATATTGCCTTTTACCTTTGGAAAATTAATTGAGCGCAGTTGCTTCCCTACATCAATCCAATATCTCCGCTGGATATCTGAAGATCTTCAATATTTACCCAATATTTCTACTTCCATTATTATTATTAGGCTACTTGAGAGATCTACATATTTGATCGCCTTCATGGATTCAGAGTATTTCTTTCATTTGCCCTATTTTATTAAGTTTTATTTCCTCCTTATGTAAAATACTAAAAAACTTTGTTCCGCTCTAGAGGCAATAAAAAAGGAGATTTTTGATTTTATTAAGTTAATTTTTTTATTAATCAAGTATTTCAATGAAGCTTTAATAGATTGCACTCTTCAGTTAATCACCTTGTGATACACGACATTTTTTGTTTTATTATCAGGTGCAAGAACAAATAACGCAGATGGTTTTCCGACCCGTAAACATGCCACATATAATTGACCATGTGAGAAACATTGATTTTCTAGATTCAGACCACAAACTTTCAAGGATTGGCCTTGTGATTTGTTAATGGTCATAGCGATTGCAAGACGCATCGGAAATTGAAGTCTTTTAAACTCAAACGGAAGGTCGGTTGGGATCATCGGGATCCTCGGAATGAGAACTTCTTCATCTTCGAATTTTACTTTGAGTATCGTCGCGTAAATCACATTGTTCATCAATTTATTTACCTCCTAACGCGTACCCTTGCAAAGTTTTGGTGGGCTTATGTTTCGAAGCATGATTACTACGGAGCCAACTTTTAGGCGTAAATTGTGCGGTGGTAAGCCAGGCACATCGAAGGAGTTTAAAAATTCAATTGGATAGTTGGTGGCTTCATCTTCATTTGTTACACAGTCAATGGATTTGAATGAATGCTTTGCCCCAATGATATCATTTTGAATTATGTAGTTTAGGCCATCTACGTCTTTATTCTTAGCCGCTAAAATAGCTCGCTCACTCAACCATTCATTATTTTTGTAGTTATTAATGATGTTTGTGAATACTTTATTTATAAGTTCGTCTTTCGATGAGACAAAGTTACAGTAATTCTGAGGAAATGAAATCAATCCAATCGATTCGTCGACAAGTACTCGACCATTACCGATAGTCAGAGAAATCTTCAGTAGTTGTATCATTACGTAATGCAACTCTCATGTTTGTTGTCAGCTGAAGTTTCTTCACATAGCGCCATAGATTCGATGATTTGAGGCAAGCGTTTATTCCGTCAGCAGCCGTTGATCTTGGAATTACTGGCAGTGTTTGGCGGAAGTCGCCAGACAGTAAAATCATTGCGCCTCCAAAACATCTCGAGTCATTGCGCATATCTTTCAGTGTTCGGTTAAGTGCTTCTATTCGTTTATGCGCCATTGCGCATTCGTGATGATGATGATTTTCGATGCTGATAAAACTTTGGCCGTTGCTGAGTTTTTTGAAATATGACATGTTGGTTCTTCAATTTTTTGAAGATTTAATGGCAATTTTAATGCTGAATGAGCCGTACGGCATCCTTCTAACAATGTAGCTGCAATAGCTCCAAGTAAGCGCACAATTACTCACTGAGGATGACAGATATCAGTAGGGTTCAACCCTAAAGTGAACCCTGTTACCCCAGATTGCAAACAAGATTAGCATTAACGGGAATGTACGCACCTGTTTTGCATTGCATTAAAAATAACAATATTTTAGTTCACTAAAGCTGTAAATAAAAGAAGTTCAGCATTGGAAAGTTGTTGGGTTAAAGGAAGATTATATTGAATGTATTTGTTGGTAAAAAAACTGAACGCCGCCAATCAACGTCTATTTATTTAATAGCTACAACTTTTATAAATGATGAACTTTTTCAACAATGGTGCTTCTAATTGTTAAATGTTATACATATATATAAGTATATGTATATAAAATTGGCGCTTACAAGCTTTATTTGGTGTTTGGCTGAGTTGCTCTTTTGTGGTGGGGGTCATGATGTTGTTTCACGGCTACATTTTTAAACTGATCGTTACGTTGAAATAGAAAAATATTAAGCAAAGTATCGGCTCTTGGATGTTTTAGGCCCAGCGACATGAATAAATGGTTTTCTGTTAGAATTTGGGAACCTGTTCCAGCCAATTAAAATGAAGTTCAAATTTTGTCCACCCACATACAAAGCTAATTACACAATGGAACACATTTCTAATAGGTTATGAAAATTAGAAATATCTGAACCAATTTATCCAGTTCAAAATTTACAGTTCTCATTTTATATGAAGTTCCGAAATATTATCGGAAACATCGTACCTGAAATCATTCAAAACTATTCCATGGAGATATTTTAAAATCTTATTTTAAAATGTTGCTTATATCTTTATCTTTAACCCTGCATGCCCACCGTGATTTTTTGTACGTAGTCGATTCGACTAACATACTCAAAATATCGATGCTGCAGAACTACCTATGCTCATAATTTATAAAAGTTACTGAAAAATTAAAATATTATTCCTTTCTTTATTCAAAAGTAAAACAACATTTTCAATTGTTTCTTTTTTTCATTTATTTTTATTATTATCACATTTTGTTACTCTTCAGTCTTAGATATCTTACTTAGAGTTACAAAAAAAAAATGTAAAAATTAAAAAACCTTAAAATTAAAAAACATTTCACTGCCGATATAAAGTTAAAGAATTATTTTATATTATTTAAGCATGTAAAGAGTACAAAATAAAAGTTTTGTACATTAGGCACAAGTCTCAACTTTTAGCTTGAAAGCTTAATATTTATTTATTGCTCAACACTTGATGTCGAGAAGAAATTAAAAATAAATTAAAAAGAACATAAAAAATAACAAGGCTTCCTGCCGTTATAAAGTTTAAGTCATTTCATTAAATATAAAATGGATAAAAATGTTAATTGTACAATACATTAAAGTTTTGCACAATAGGCACAAATCTCAACCTTGTGCTCACCACATACATGTTTCATGCATTTTGAGCATACACTCTTCGTCATTCGGTGTTTTTTGTAAGGACAGATAGAACAAATTTTTCTTCTGTTTTTCTTTTTTGAGGGTACATTCTCAACAGTTGCTTCCTCAACTGACACGGATAAAATATCTCGGATATTCTGCTGTAATTCTGAGTGCAGGTTAGGATTTTTTAATGAATGAATGTTTTTTCATGAACTCCCGACGGTAAAGAGGTTTCGTTTTCGCGCTTAATGCGTTATGAACATATATCACATAACTATTAACAAATGCGATATTAAGTATACCATAGAACATGCACATTGGCCATCTCTTCGTTTTCCTTGCGCACGACATAACACTGCACATTTGATCAAGAGTGTCAACACCGCCCTTGGTTTTATTATAAAACTCAACTAAATTCGGCTTACCACTTGATACATTCACAACGTCATACGTCACAAGAAGACAGCAAGTACACAATTTTATTGGGTTTGGCTCTGTATGAAAGCAGTGTTAACTCGTTGTCATAGCAAAACATAGCTGTCTTAGTTTTCCTTTTTTTTTGTTTCATTTCCTCTGGAATTTCGGCTTTATTTGAGCGTAATGTACCGACTATTGTGAGATTATATGGCTGCTGTAGTAAAGATTTAGCCAGCGGAACGGACGTGAACCAATTATCCATTGTAACATTCCGATTGGTACCGTGCACACTTTTGGTTATTTCTTTAACGCAATACTCACCAAGAGGAACTTTGTCACTGGTAATACCTTTCCCCAAATATGGCATTGCATCTACTACATAAGAAGTTCCACTGTCACAAAGCATTATAATTTTCAGACCATATTTCGCTGGTTTATTTGGGATGTACATTCGGAACAAACATCTTCCTCGAAATGCTAAAAGCTGCTCATCAACAGTAAGATAAAGACCAGGCTTGAAGTTGTCCCGACATTTTTGAGTAAATTTATCCCATACCTCTCTTATAGCAGCGAATCTATCGTTAAGATGCAAAACTCTTTCAGATCTATCATCAAACCGCAAACATGAAACCAAAAAGGTAAATCGCGAGCGACTCATTGTTGAGATATACCTAGTTCCAGAATATTCTTTATTAAATAGCACACGAGAGGTCAAATGGTTGTCTTTCATAACATCGCTCAATATTAAGATACCAATCAGTGCTTCAAGTTCTGTTTTGTTCACCGGCTTTTCAGTTGGAAAATCTCCATTCCTTTTTTCAATTTCGATGTTGGTGTAATGAACTATAATACTTAAAATTTCATCAGTGATAAATAATTTAAACACTTCAGCACAATCCGTAACATTCTTTGCTGCTCCTGTTGGACCTCTAGCATGATGTTAATTGCAGACCGACGCCGTTTTCCTTTAGTTGTCGCCCATTTATATTTATTTTTACGACGCAAAAATCTTTTGGAAAATGGTATTATATTATCTTGCGGTGCCTGAGGTGGTGGTTCTTCATTCCAGTCCTCCGAATTGTCCGAAGAATAATGCTCCGAAGAATTCATACCCTCTTCTAGTAAATTCGTTTCGAATTCGCTTTCGGAAATACTGAAATCCTCTTCATCCTCATCCGACATAGCCAAAATTTTTTCAATTTCTTCCTCACAAATTTTAGTCGGCCTCATTTTCAATGCTAAAAAAGTTGCACTAAGCCCAATGTTAGTCGTTTCGACTACGCAGTTTCTACAAATACATACATACCACTTGAGCGAGCCAAACAACAAGTCCGTACTGATCAGGAGCAGCTTTGCTACTGAATAAACTCTCTCAACGTTAAAAATGAAATTGATACAATGAGAGAAAAAGAAATTACAAATGTAAAAAGCAGCGATGTTAGTCGAAATGACTAACAGTGGGCATGCAGGGTTAACCATTATCAGCCATATTCATTTATCGTGTCATCTAGAGTCCTACAAAGTAGCATTTTGGGTGCTTTACAATCAATGACATACAATTTTTTTTCATATGCGAAGTTTTTACTTTGTGCTGACGACCTTAAAATCTATTCTATTGTAAGAAACTCATTTGATTCACAAATGCTCCAAAAATAGTTTAATAAAATTCTTTCTTGGTGTATGCCTACTCCTGCCGTAAGTTCTGTTACAAGATGAATCTATTATAGATATGCAATTATAATACTTGAGCTTGAGATGCTGGCCAACAGGAACAATACCCGAAAATTCTACCAGAAAGTTCGGCGGTTTACCGAAGGTTTTGAGGCCAAGGCGTTTTCCTGTAAGAACAAAGATCTGGTGACTGAGATCCACGCAATCTTAAATTATGGAGGGAACACTTCTCGACTCAGTTAAACAGTGGTAGCTGCGTATGTCACAGAGAATGTGAAGATCCCGATACCTCAATCGTTGACGACGGAATTATCGTTCCGTTACCCGACCATGACGAGGTGAGAATAGCGATAACGTGGCTAAAGAACAACAAAGCCGCGGGCGCCGACGGACTGCCGGCTGAGCAATTCAAACATGACGGCAGGGAGCAAGGTGCATGCATCACCTCCTATGCAAAATATGGTCGGATGAAAGCATGCCTGTCGATTGGAATTTAAGTGTGTTCTGCCCAATCCATAAGAAGGGCGATTCTGCAATCTGTGGCAATTACCGCGGGATTAGTCTTCTAAATATCGCCTATAAGATTCTAGCGCGCGTATTGTGTGTAAGGTTGAAGCCTACCGTCAACTAACTGATTGGACCTTATCAGTGTAGCTTTAGACCTGGAAAGTCTACCATCGACCAAATATTCACAATACGCCAAATCTTGGAAAAGACCCATGAAAGGAGAATCGACAAACACTAACTTTTCGTCGAATTCAAAGCTGCATTTGACAGTACGAAAAGGAGTTTCCTGTATGCCGCGATATCTGAATTTGGTATCCCCGCAAAAATAATTCGGCTATGCAAGACGACGTTGCTCAATACGAGTAGCGCCGTCAGAATTAGGAAGGATCTCTCCGATCCCAAACAAGATTTCAGACAAGGTGATTCGCTGTCGTGTGACTTCTTTAACCTGATGTTGGAGAGGATCGTACGAGCCGCAGATCTTAATCCCTCAGGCACAATTTTTTATAAGAGCGTAAAATTTTTGGCGTATGCCGATGATATTGACATTATCGCCCTTAACAACCGCGCTGTTAGTTCTGCCTTCTTCAAATTGGACAAAGAGGCAAAGCGAATGCGCCTGGGGGTGAGCGAGGACAAAACGAAGTACCTCTTGTCTTCAAACAAACAGTCGGCGCACTCGCATATCGGCACCCACGTCACTGTAGACAGTTATAATTTTGAGGTTGTAAAGAGGTCGTTTATTTGGGAACCAGCATTAACACCGATAACAATGTCAGCCTTGAAATCCAACGTAGAATCTCTCTTGCCAACAAGTGCTACTTTGGACTAAGTAGGCAACTGAGTAGTAAAGTCCTCTCTCGGCGAACAAAACTCATCACCATGCTTAATATTTGACAGTAGCGTAAGCGGAATGCGAAAAATAAATAATTCTGGGGATTGTCATACGTATATTTACAGCATGTATAAGAGAGGGCTTGAAAGACTTATTGATCCAATATAATTTACTTCCAGATCTTTATGAAAATATTCTTAGCCGGGAACATAGTGTATAACTTTATCCTTTGTTCCATACTAATCCTTTATACATATACCTATACTGATGCTGCATAATAGAAAAAGGTCCATCTGATCACATTGTAAGTAACTTTCCTGGATGGTAACCCCAAAAGCTAGACCGGCAGATTTGATAACTTAGTTGTACTTCTGAAGCAAAAGAAGTCCAAGATGTTGAAAACTAATCCTTGAAGCCATTTTCGGTCGAAACAGGCGTAGTTACTTATTTACTTACTGCCGTTTACTCCATAACAGGAAACTAAACTGTTGATATTAGAGGGTCAATAAATCAATTTCTAAGGTTTCACTCTTGACTATAAACAACTTGGTTATCGCAACTACCTTGTTGTTGCACAAACATGAGCAATACTCGATATATGTATATATATTCCGCTTGTATATAAGTTGTTAATTAAAGATAACTCATTGGCTGGCTTCCTTTTTACTAACGTTAGTATCACATGCTTGCGATATAGGTAAAATAGAATGCCGTCGCAGTTTCATCCAGCGGCTTCGTAAATAATTTGTAATTTGACGTGTTTATGGCTCGGAAAGCTCACGCGTAGTCATAGACAAGACAATGTATTGTGAGCATGTGACTGTTTTGTATGGTTTTCGGCATTGTTAGCCCATTTTTCTGCAAGAAAAAAGGGAGTGGGGATACTCCAGAGACATTAATCTTCTTTCAATTTGACTGAGATCTGTTCTCAACAAGATGAATGCTAGTTTACATTCTCCGATGGCGCTACGTGGCACGTAAGTCATCCATCCATCCATCGATCCAATCGTGTTTTCATTTGTTTTGGTGACATTAGCTGACTTCCATAAGCTGCAATTTGTGCCGTTGGATTTTTTTTGGTCGAGTATATCAGTACTTATTCCATTTTCCTATTTCTATTCTGTTGGAAATCATTTGAATAAGGTTGGTGACAAGAAAAAGCTCGAATGGACGTGGACCTCTTAAACTGAATTGATACCCTGCCCAGATTAAAGGCGAATAATGCTTTGCTCTATATTCGGTGGGACTGGAAGGGATCATCTACTATAAACAGCTCGCACCACGCCAAACACTCAACATGGTTGGTTGTTCAAGTCGTAACTCACAAATAATCCAGTCAGTGCTTTCGTACCATTTTGTTGCCACATCCCCGCTACCAATTTTTTAAAGATTATTTCTTCACAACTATATCCAGTCTGTGTGATTGAGAAACCTCGAAACTCATGGTGCCAGGTCAAGACTTTATGAACTTTCGCTCAAAACTTCTGACGCCTTGTATAGATGTTGTGTTTTTTCAATCTGACTATATATTGACATTTAAAGTTCTAATTTTAAATTATTTATTGAGGGCCTATGGAAAATATATATGTATATGCGAGGGTCGTATGAAAAGTCTGTGCACAAATAAAAACTACTTAATTGTTTGGGATAAACTCTTTTAATTTTTGAACAAAGTCTCTTCTTTGACCTATACACTTTGTCCAACGCTGTTTCCAAATATGATAATAGAACTTATCCAGGTCTGGAAAATAGCAATTCCTTTAGCAGTCACCTCCTCGTTTCAATAAAATATTTTCCCGGCAGCCATTTCTTCAATTGGAAAACAAATTGTAGTCTCAGGGAGCCAAGTCTGAAGAGTAGGGGAGATATGAATCGAGTTGGAATCCTCTTTCCATTATTTTTGCGACCACAACTGCTGTTTCGAGAAATTCCACTTAAGAAATCCATTCTCGTCCATTTTTTGAAAACCATTAACTTTTCTCAATTCAAACAAATGCCAAACACGAAGAAATAGATGAATCTGGCTGGAACTTGGTGTGTGTTCTTCCAAGAGATGCTACTAACTAAACATAACCTCGATAAGCGACAGTAGTGACATCACAAACACAACGAAAGAACTTGATAAAACCATTTTTGGAGCATTTGTGAATCGAATGAGTTTTTTACGATAGAATAGATTTTAAGGTCGTCAACACAAAGTAAAAACTTCGCATATGAAAAAAAATTGTATGCCATTGATTGTAAAGCACCCAAATTGCTACTTTGGAGGACTCCAGATGACACGATAAATGAATATGGCTGATAATGGTTAAAATTAAAGATATAAGCAACATTTTAAAATAAGATTTAAAAATATCTCCATGGAATAGTTTTGAATGATTTCAGGTACGATGTTTCCGATAATATTTCGGAACTTCATATAAAATGAGAACTGTAAATTTTGAGCTGGATAAATTGGTTCAGATATTTCTAATTTTCATAACCTATTAGAAATTTGTTCCATTGTGTAATTAGCTATGTATGTGTGAGAACAAAATTTCAACTTCATGTTAATTGGCTGGAACTGGTTCCCAACTTCTAACAGAAAACCATTTATTCATGTTGCTGGGCTTGAAACATCCAAGTTTTACGATACTTTGCTTCATTTTTTTTTCTTCTTTCTGGTGTAACAGATCGACTATTAGTTTAAATTCGCGTTTTGGATGCTAACATCAAGCATTGAAACGTCGAATTTATGGAAATTTTTTGAATGACGGTAATCGATTTGGCCGATAATTCTGCTCTAAAACATCATTGCTTGTATGGGAAAGATGCCTACAAAGATCGTTTTCGTTGACCAAGGGTACAAGCTGGCGGCAAATCTATATCTTAGATTTCCAATGCAAGCAGAATGGAAAGAGTAATGAAACTTGAGTGCTTTTTTTCGTAAAACGCTTTCCTTAAATTACCTACACGTGTTTTGTACACTGGAAATACGTTTTGGGCACGTGAAGCATTTGATATGCAGCAAACAGTTTATTTAATTTTTGTATAAACGTTGATAAATCCCATACAGCGTCGTAACAAGTGTCGTAAATATACTTATAAGTGTACACTTCAGCCGTTTAAAATAAATTGTTTATCTTATCTTAGAGTATGAAATAAACGTGTCGCGAACCTTCATAATAATAGAAATTCCCATGAGAAATGAAATCTCATAAAAATCTTATAAAAAACCATTTGCCGTTCAAAGTTGATTTAAAACTGTGGATACCTCCATTTGAGGGTAAGCATCAAGACGCACATCACAAATAGGAGAAGGGGCGCGGCCAAACAGCCAATAAAGGGTGTAAGCGCCAATGAATATGTATATAGATATGAATATATCACTATGTCTTTAGAATAATGCATAACCCCTTCGGTTTCTGCTCAAAAGACCTGTTCAAATGTCTGTGAAATTTAACTTGACTCCATTAAGAAAGTTCTGCAGAAATCGAAATAAGTTGCTGCGTTCCATACGTTACTATTGCGGCCGCGGAGACCGAGCGTATTTGTATGTTACTAACAATCAGTTGGTCCTGGATTCGATATTCTCTACAGACTTGACATATCCTTTGATAGAAAATCTTTTTTCTAATAGCTGTCGGCCCTCAGTGAGCTGTGGCATACTCTGACTGCCCTTCTCATCTCATAAAAACCATCTACCATTTAGAAACAACGTTGTATGTCGCAACCCCACAAATTCGGGAATATGTTGCGAATGGCAAAGAAATTTAGAAACTTTATTACGAGACCTTCTGTAGAACATTTCAGTTTTTTCCCACAAATACTGTCAATACTTTCCTTTAACTCACCAACTTTCCAGTGCTGAAATTCTTTTCATTATAGTTGGAATGGGCTCATGTGTATCTTGATCTTATTAACGCAAGATAAAACAGACAGGAGTCAGACGTTTCAAGAAGCGATTAATAAGGCGGTTTGGAGGCTGTACTAGTAAATAAATCTTTTGAACCACATTCTGAAAAGAGTCGGATAGCCGTGGCATTACTTACCTTTCTAAAATTCATGTCGTTTTCTCCTTATTGTCCCACTGAATTCAGCAAGAACACGGAGGTGGAAACCTATTCGTGGTACCTAGACATTGTCGGTTACTGTTTGAACTAATATGAGTATACATCTCTGAAGGCTTGGCTGCACTATCGGCTTGATTAGGCAAACTATCAGGGTCCAAGTTGAAGATGTCAGCCGGGAAAAGCCAGACTAATAAGGGTACATGAGTGGGTGAGATGGTCAGTAAACCTCCCGGTCTTAACCCAGGATAGCAGGTGTCCATCGGACTTGTTTGAAATCTGGGGTAACAGAGTATATTTTAGCGTTATTGATATCTGCCCTCCTCAGTGAGTAATTATGAGCTTGCTGAGCTACTGGGGGCTATGGCATAGCGGAGCAACATCAAAATCAATGATATATAGCTTTATCCCAAACCAATTGCATGGAATACAATACACTATTTTATATAGTTACGGAAGGACTGGTTAGGTTAGGTTGAACTGGTTGACTTCCAGCCACCCCTAGACCATTTCGGTCCATAGCGATACTTCTAATAGATGGAGTTATTAGTTATGCGTTTTGAAATCGTCTACCCGCATGATGCCTGTTTTGATTGCAAATTTAAGCAGATATTTCGAACTCATTACTGAGATGTCTTCCAGTCCATCAAACTGTGGTGCTTACAATTATTTTAAACGTGTTTTCAATAACGCAGGACATCCGCAAAGGAGATGCCGTGCAGTTTCTCATCAACCCTGCTCCCTACATTTCTTGCATTCCTCGCTGTCTGAGATTCCTATCTTATGAGCATATGCTGCTACTGGACTATGCCCCGTCATAAAGTGATAATACAAATAGAGTACGACGGTGTTCGTCTTGTTTACAGGTGACCTTAGCATTCCTGTAAGTGGTCAGACTCTCCCATTTTCTCCTGAGTTTTCTATTCATGTTTTCTTCTAGTTCGTTGTATGATGTTCATATTGATTTTGGTATTTCACAATAACAATATCTGAAGATAGAGATACCCCGTTTTTCAATATGCAAGCTGAAATTGTTTTAATGGCTACCTGACTACCTTTTTTTTTGTGTTTGTTTGGTGGGTGAGGTAGGGTTCAAAATGCCTTCGCACTTACAGGGACCGTCGTCACTGCGTCGAATGGTGGGGCCACTGAAATAATCTCTCTTCCTTTTCTGGGGAGACTTCTTTCTCGAAACTACTTTATGCATTACCTAGGGAGGGCGCAGACCGTCGTCCTGAAAATGGACCAATACTATTCACCTACGTCTTGGTCCACCATATTTGTAACTGGCATCATGCTATAGGCTCGTCTGCTAATGTCTCTATGCCATCATACCAGTGGTATATAGGGCATGCTCCCAGGTTCCTCTGACGTGGGCGTATACAGGTTATGCGTTATGGATAGTTTCTTTTGCGTCTGCAGCAAAACAGAAACATCGGAAGATCTTGCGACAATATTACGAGGGGTGCCTTTTATATTTCGGGATTAGAGAATAAAAACAAATTTTAATCATCGAAAATCACTTTATTGTTTTTCAAAATATTCTCCATGAAGATCTATACACTTTTGCATGCGTTTGAACCAATTGTCGAAGTACTTTTGCCACTCTGAATGAGGTACCTCCAAAACATGCATTCTGAATGTCGTAACCGCTTCTTCAGGTGTCGAAAAACGTTGACCTCTCAGTTTGTTTTTTACGTACGGGAATAAAAAGAAGTCATTCGGTGCCAAGTCAGAACTATACGGCGGATGACCCATTAATTCAATGTTTTGGGTGCTCAAAAATGCAGTTGTTTGAGCCGATGTGTGAGAGCTCGCATTGTCCCGGTGAAGAGTGATCCATCTTTGGCGATTGGTTTTCCTAATTTCTTGAAAGACAACTGGCAAATAAATGGTTGTGTACCACTCAGAATTTACTGTTCTGCGTTGTTCCGAAAAAATAGGCGACCATTTACTTGGCAGTGCTTCGTGCGCGAACAACTTTTGTTGGATTTGGCTCATCTTGAAACACCCATACAGTCGTCTACTGTTTACTTTCGGGCTCATACGCGTAAATCCATGATTCATCACCTGTCACGATGTCATAGACGTGTTTCAAAGCACCGCGATCGTATTTTTTGAGCATTTCCTTCGACCAATCGACAGGAGCCTTTTTTTGAGCGATTGGCAAATTGTGTGGGATCCAACGCGAATCAATTTTTTTGGCAGTCAAATGTTTATGCAATATTGAATGTATGCTGGTCCCACTAATGCCTAAGATTGTCTCAATCTCACGATAGGTCACATGACGATCTTGCAATATGAGTTCGCGCACAGCATCAATGGTTTTCGGAACAACAACTGATTTTGGACGACCTTCACGAAATTCGTCTACGTGAATTCACCATACCATCGATAAACACTGGTCGTTGATGGAGTTTCATCGCCAAAAAATGAATTAAGTTCATCCATGCAATGTTGCTGAGTTAATCCACGTCTAAAGTTGTAAAAAATAATCGCACGAAAATGTTCACGATTTAATTCCATTTTTGGACCGAGATGAATCCTTTAAGTTACTGTAAACAACACAAATAGCGCTGGTATTTCAAAACGTTCTGAGTCCGTAAAAGCCAAAAAATGTCAAACTTTGCGATACAGCTGTCAGTTGCCAGATTGCAACAAGAGGGTTGCCAAATCCCGAAATATAAAAGGCACCCCTCGTATACTGTCTTATGTCGTCGTGAGCACTTGGTTCGAGCGTCTATGTTCTGTAACCGTGTATTGCATGCTTATTACGTAATTGTTTAGTATGATATTATTAAATTAATACCTTAGCTTTGGCAGTCGGATCTCACAAAATGAAGTATCTTAAATCTCTGATCCAGTGCATTTGTAGTTGCCTAGGGCGAGTATTGCTCAATTTTATCGAACTGCTTTGTAACCAAGATCTCTCGTAAATAGCTTTGAAATGGAAGTGCTATACTTACCGTGTCATAGTCTTGTCCAGATATTTCTGTAGTCAAACTTTCAAAATACCTCAAAAGTTCCACATTTTCTGCAGCACCCCCACTTTGCTAGATGTTATCATCGTTGGAGAGTCTGGCCGGTGGAATAATATTGTACCAATTCTTGAAACTAACTGCATAAAAAGCTCCAACATATAAAAGGTTGAATTTCAATGTGTGCATTAGCTTCTTCATCTGACCTTCTTTCATGTCTGCTGAGTGAATCTTTTTCCATCTACAAATGAAATGTTTCGATGTTTTTTTTATGTTTGCTACCTTCGGTAATCGTAATCCTGTTAATACAAGTAAATATAATAAAATAATTCGCCGAGTACTCGGCATTGTGGAGGCGTATTAGTAATACTGTCTTTGAAAGAGACAGGTTGGTCGTGGATTCTCCCTCGTTTATATCACCACTGGATTTTAGGTTGCTTTGTAATGCCTCGTCTGCAATTATACTACAATATATGGAATGCGAGTGAATTTTTTCTAGATATCCGAAAGATTGGAGGTATTGCCTGAATTTTTTAAGCTTTTGTAGCGAAATATGCAAACCGCTACTTTGCCACTGCCGCTTTTGAGATAATTCCAAATTTTATTTTTTGGCATTTTGTCCGAAAATTAGCAGAGAACTGGGACCCATAAAACATCAACATCGAACAATTCGAAAACCCATGTGTGAATCCTCTTCAAAATCTTCCCGGCCTTCATGAAGGTTCTACAACTATTCAAAACTACAAGCAAGCGATAAACGATAATTGTGGTTTTTTGTTTTTATAAATCTCAAATTTAATTCTGGATTTCCCTGTCATTGGATTCCATGTGAAATACCACAACAGTTTGCAGCTTTATTACTATACTTAACATTATCCAAGTGAAGCAAAAAAAGAGCAATTTAATACAAGTGAAGGCTAAGGCTATACAGTAACTTTAAATCTGTTCTCCCCTATTACAGTCAACTCTCAGCACTTTCTAGAGGAAAGTAAATACTTGCATTGAGAAGGATTTATATGCAGACTTATTTTTAACAGGTATTTGTTGTTGTATTGCAGCGGAAATCAGCAAATCATCAGCAAACAGAGTTGGTATTTGTTGTTAGCTAGTTTTTTGATAGTAATAAAATTAAAAAAATTAATATATTTACAAACAATTACTTTTATTAACTACTAAGATCGTTCAAAATCACACTGATAGCACTACTGGCGGATATCGAGGTTATGTTTAGTTAGTATTATCTCTTGGAAGAACACATACCAAGAAACCGCCAGATAGATCTACATATTTCGTTGTGTTTGGCATGCGTTTGAATCGAGGAAGTCAAGTGAATTTCCTTTTCTATCACAACAACAAAGCAGCTCATGCTTCAGCAGTTTGGTCGTAAATTTAATGGAAATAGGGTTCCAACACGTTTCACGTCTCACGTATTCTCCAGACTTGGCTCCCTTGGACTACTATTTGTTCCCCAATTTGAAGAAATGGCTGGCGGTGATGTAAGCACAAATTTTACTAATACGTAGTCAATAAGTGAGTTAAAAATTATATGTGCAAGTATATTTTAAAAGATTTTCAGCAGTATTTAATTGTTATATATATAGTCGGATAATGAGGGAACTATATTCATGTTGAAGCGCCATCACTCGGCTATTTACTGATTTTAATTCATTCGCCATTCTTTCGAAGTGTAGCTCACATTTTTTTTTAAGATCTGACTATATTGTTGTTGTTGTTGAACCATATACATTCCCATACATGTACGGCGAATGCTGCTTGAGTGACAGTCCCTGGGCGGATATAAATCCGGGGCGTTCCGGTAACGTAGAACCGACTTCGTGGGAACGAGCTCTGACTATGTCAACTTTTATGACTACAAAACTCCACTTACGAGAAGAATCGGAAGGCGATTTGGCATATCTGAAAAGCTGCTTCAATGAGACAAAGGAAAAGGATTCAATAGGATAAGGGCAGAACACCATATGTGTAGCCCGGCATATTGGCACCAAAGCCCCATGGTTCGAAAGCGATGCAGTCTATTCTATTCGGATCGGAGGAGTGAGATGTGTTACGTCAGCTAAATCCGAGTAGGATCATGGGGAACGATTAAATCTCATCAAATTTAAGTGAGCATTGAACCAAAACGGCAAAAATGGGCGACCAGATAGACGTCATTGCTTTTAAATAATGGCATTGCTTGGCCACATGTCACGTGAATCATAGAGTCCTATTTGTAAAATAGCGGATCGTAAGTCCTACCACACCCACTCTATAGCCTAGCCATTGCCTCTTCGGACTATCACTTACTTCCACTTATGTATGCAGAATGTTTTGCTCTGAATACGCTTACCTTTGCTACATTTGAAGGTAACAAAAATTGGGTCGATGCAATCTCGGGCTCGAAATAATTAACTTCTCGTTGAAAGAGTGGAAAGAGTTGTGGTCTCCGAAGAAAAATATTTGAATAATTTATATTGTAGCAATTAAATAAATCTTGAATGCAGGAAAAATTTCGTATGGATATAAATTCAGGTGGGGAAATAAGCTATGAAAGCAGGGGCAAAGGAATAGTATTAAAAAAAATAGTTGGCGAATATACTTCTGTTAGGTACAATATTTAGTCGAGCTCCTCCTCCTATTTGTGACGTGCATTTTGATGCTGTTCCACAAATGGACGGGCCCTCTCCAAACAACAAATGATTTTTATGATGAGCTTTCTCATGGCAGAAATACACTAGAAAAAACTTTTTATATCATTGATATTAGTACTAGTAAAACTAAAAATAAATTCAATACTTCGTATGATTTACGTGCGCGATTTTGAACCTCAACCGTGGTCATGACAGTCACAGTGTGGAAGCGGGCTTACACCTTATTTTTACCATAAACCAAAAACGAATTCCAATTGTATTGAGAAATAAGTAAAAACTTAATAAGGGCCAATTTTTATTAGCATTAATAAAAAAATACCTATTGAAATATGGTCTGCGCGCCTAACAGAGTTACTTTAATAATCCACTTGAAGATAAAGAAAAATCACTGCCCATTTCAAATTGATAATCAACTGAATCGTCGTAGAACTCTACTATCAGAAGCAGTAAAAGAAGAACTACGCATATACTTTTCGAGCCTTAACTGATTTAAGGCCTATCATTTAAATAAAATCCATATATTTATGGCCGAATCGTATGAAAACAAAAGGTTTCAAGAAGTTAGCGCATCATATCAGTAAAATATACAAATGCCCACGGGGTGAGGGAAACGCGTGTGCCATTGCTTATCAACTTGGTATTTAAAGCCCATCCACATAGGCCAGAATAGCCAAAGCTAAACTGGTTAGTATGAAGTTAACAACGAGCTTATTGTTGCTGGTCGCAGGCCTTAGCTGCCTCTTCGAAGGATGTGCAGCAGGTGTGAGCGTTATTCCACAGAATGCGATCGATGACCTTAAGTATCGCGATCAATCAGCCGAGCCAATTGCGCCCGTTAACGTGGATGA
Source organism: Anastrepha ludens (assembly GCF_028408465.1). NCBI lineage: Eukaryota > Metazoa > Arthropoda > Insecta > Diptera > Tephritidae > Anastrepha > Anastrepha ludens. The sequence continues at coordinate 119,780,686 of NC_071500.1, read as the reverse complement.
AGAAATTGTTCCGATTTTCGAGCGCAGCATAAACGTCGAACCAATCAATGGTGGTCAGGAGGACTACGTCGAACCAGCACCCATTGCTGAAGTAGAGGCTGCGAGTGTGGAATCTAAGTCTGAGGTTGAAGATGAGTCTGTTAAGCCAGAAAGTGATGCGAATGAAATACTTGTAGGACGTGCTAGTGGTGAGAATACGCATATTTCAAACGTTTTAAACTATTAACGAAATTCATTCATTTCCTTTCACCATTTAGAGTGCAAAGTGGCTATACGTGGTGGTCTATCCAGCCCTCAACCTGTTTATATTAAGAAGGGCTCTACCGAATTCTATCCTTATGATGATTCTGGTGTTATGGTTGTCGATTCAGGCAGTAGTTTGGAGATGTGGTGCCCTGGAAAATTCTCGTCGATTTCGCAGACGCTTGTCACCGCCACATGTGTTAGTGGCACCAACTTCAAGATTGATGGTACCACTTACGCTTTCAAGGAACTGGCTTGCAAAGCCTGGCCAACTTTCACTGCCGAAAAGACTGGCGCATCCTGCAACGGTGGCATTATGGTGCGTGTCGGCTATAAAGTCTCCTCAAGCCGTTTCATCGAACAATATACAGTTTGCTTTGATGAAGTCGAAGAAGTCACTCGTTATGTACACCACGATCTCAATCCCGGCAGCAACTACTACGAAACTGGTGTAGCTCGTATCACCTTCACGACTGGAGGCTTCTTTGATGGCAAGGCTGTTAACACTCTATATACACAGGTCACTCAACAGGAAACCATCAGCGCAGCATTGGGCATGGATAGTAGCAAGTATTTTGACTATTCTACGAGTCTCTACTTAGCACGTGGTCACTTGGCCGCCAAAGCTGACTTTGATTATGCCGCACAACAGCGCGCTTCTTTCCTATTTATCAATGCTGCTCCCCAATGGCAAACCTTCAATGCTGGCAATTGGGCTAGTGTTGAAGATAGTCTACGCTCCAAGGTTACCAAGTCTAAATGGACCGTGGATTGCTATACCGGTGTTTATGGTGTAACGACACTGCCTAATAGTGAAGGTGTGCAGACACCACTGTACTTGGCTTATGACAACAACAATAACGGATTAATTCCTGTACCCAAACTGTATTTCCGTGTTGTGATTGAGCGCTCTACCAACAAGGGTATTGTGTTTATTGGTGTAAATAACCCATATTTGACATTGGATGAGATTAAGAAGGACTATATCATTTGCACGGATGTTGCCGATCAAGTCGATTACATCACCTGGAAGCGCACCGATATCACTGCCGGCTATTCATACGCTTGCACAGTTAGTGACTTCATGAGTAAAGTGAGTCACTTGCCATCTTTATCCGCATCAGGCGGTTTGCTATTGTAAAAGTGACAAAGTTATTAGTATTTGAAGGATTTTAATAAATTTTTAATACATTTTGATTAAACTAGAGTTTCAGAAATTTTTTTGCAGAAACCATTATTGGTGCCACATGCCAAGAGATATCTAAGGCATAATAGGTTGAAGAGAGCCCGCAGGGAAGCGGTAGGTTTGGTTTAATGAATTCTTTTCAAACTGAGCATTCATCCCCTTTATCGTTGACAAGTTTGGATAATTCTAATAACATATATTTCAAGAGAAGAGTGAGGACGAAATGTTGTAGGACAGGGCTAGTTTATCTACGCATACACAAATGGCTCAAAACTCGTGGCTAGGGTGAGCGAAGATGTATACCCGTTCATCTTGGGATCTCTTGCAGCTTTCGCCTTCCCGTAAACTGTTGGGGTTTTCAGATTGTACTGAAGGCAAATCCTTCATAAAAGAGCTACAATGAAAAGCCGCCCATCTCTTAATGAATGGCTGAGTAATTTCATGAAATAGGTTCCTGGTCATTGCAACATCGAGGGGAATTGTAGGGTCGATAAACTAACGATATTCCGCACCAAATTTCCTACAATTGTGGTCGATTCTATATGACGAATGCAGGGAAATTCTACAGAGCGAAAATAAACATTGTCTTACCACACTGATTTCTCTTATGGCAGATCGCCAACTAATAGGCGGATATGATCAGGACTAGGCGCGCAGAAAAAAAACCATCTAGATCTATTGATGTAGTTGGGGAGAGACGCGGGATTTAGGCTGGAGAACTATCCCAGGCTATTCCTGAAAGGTAAGAAAGTGTTCAAGAGTCGCTTTCTTGCTGGATTCTCACAGCTTCTGCGATGGGGATTGTACGGAAGTCCAAACTTTTTCGCGTGAATTGCGATCACCCAGTGACTGGTGACCACCACTATGAGTTTGGAAATTTAGTGGCGTGGGATCCCCAGCATTTTAAGTGCTCTGATTCTGTCGTATTGAGGCAAAAGTGTTTTTGAGATAGCACACGATAAGATATAACTCCATCTGTTTCGCGCTTTTTTACGGAAGCAATTTTGCAGTTTCCATTTAACAACGGTCAACGTTACACCGATATCTGAGATGGGGACAACCAAAACCAGTTTTGTCGACCCCTTCCTGTCAAGCTCATCTGCAATTTTATTTCCTTCTACGTGCCTATGCCCTGAAACCTAGATGAGAAATATGTTTCCTACACATTCGCGTGGCTTAATCTCCTCCTTACAGGAATTGACCATATAGCAGTTTGACTATCGGACAATATATTTATGTATCCTTCCCAACAACGATACCTAAGCATTTTGCATGCTTGCAGGATCGCGAAAACCTCTCCTTGAAAAAGACTACTAGTTTTCGGAAGTTTAAAGGAGATTGAAGAATTGGCTGACCTTGAGAAAACCCCCGCTCCAACTCCAGATTCCATGTTGGATACATCGGTGAAAACAGAAGAACCTGTGTCCGTAAATACTCTCCCCTCCTTCCATTGGTAAACTATGCTACAAAAAATTCTTCGTTAAATTTTACTGCAGAAAACTGAAGACAGACATTTTTGCTGAAGTCGTTGTGTTTGGTATGTATTTAATATTTTCGATAAAATAACTGCGCTTTCGGTCAAAATATTAAAACTTTAACCTTCCATAAAAAAAAATCCGGCACTTGGACTAGTACTTGTCAAACAAAGCCTATTATTCTCATAATTATTGGATTAGTTAGTGAGATTTACGTAAAATTGGTGGACTGTATTATTAATATTAATACTCGGGGTTTCATTTCGAGCATTGAAAGAAGTTACCTTCAGCCCAAATAATTTTATCAGTTGGCGAAAAAACTTTGGGCAAAGTTCATGCACAACACAAAAACTGGAGAAATTTTGTCAAAAGTAATCTAGGTCGTTCGTTCGAATCTCGGTGAAAGCAAAATTAATAAAAACATTTTTGTAATAGCGGTCGCAATGGCAAATCTTAGGCAATGGCAAATCTCCGAGTGTATTTCTGCCATGGAAAAGCTCCTCATAAAAATATTTGCCGTTCGGAGTCGGCTTGAAACTGTAGGTCCCTCCATTTGTGGAACAACATCAAGACGCACACCAAAAATAGGAGGAGGAGCTTGGCCAAACACCTAACAGAAGTGTACGCGCCAATTATTTATTTTTTTTATTTTAATCTATTCATATATGTATGTATGTAGGTATGTATGTGTGTCAACAGCAATAAAAAATACCTATTCAGCAAATGAATACAATCAAGTACTCGGCATATTTTAAAAGGTAAATTATGCAAACAACCACTTCATTTGCCTCAACGCTGAAGTGCTTTTTTCCGACTGGGTTTAACCAGTTAATATTATAAAAAGTTAAGCATTTAAACGCGCATTAGAATACATTTTATCAATAATATATTTTATGTATTTTATTTCAATTAACTACTCACCGTCCATACATTTTATTGCCATTTTATTATTATATTTTGATTAATAATTTCTTTGCTTATTTACATAGCCCTTTGTTTTTGCTCGATTCTTATGTAGTTTACATATTTAATATTTTTTATTTACTTACACAAGCATATTTACTATTATTATAGTTTTTATAATAGTTTTTAATTTTTATATATTACATTTTACACATTTTGAGATATTCTGTTGTAAAAATAAAGTTTCACTTATATTCTTTTATGCTAAAGCTAAGTATGTATGAGTATGTTTCACACGATCATTTTTTATTGCACAAAAATATTAAATCTACTTATTATAGCGAAGTAATTTTAGGAGTTGTACTAGCTGCATACATCCTTACGCTTATATACTCGTATATGTATAAATATGTCAATGCAACAAATATTTGACAAAGTGAGGACTTGACAGTTTATATTTCATATGTACAGCACAATTTTAATCATTTTAAATACTTAGCTAAGCATTTCCTCCGCTGAATTACGTTCATTCAATTTAGCGCACATACTAAAAATTATTGGCTTCATGGATTCTTTATTTAAAGCTACTTCTTGTCAAACCTCGCATAGCGGAAAAAGTAGAATTTTATATGGGTGAGTTTTATAGCAAGGAAATCAAGCATCAAGCGTTCATAATAATACCATTTTTTATGCTACAAAAGCGGCCATGTAACTTAAAGTTTTAAAGTTTGTACAAAACTAAAAAAATTCAAAATATTTTCATCAAAATGTCCAACTCCTAAAGATTCTAAGTAAATCTAAAGAATCTAAGTGTTATTTTCAAATATTTTGGGTGTGCAGTTTGTTAGTTCATTAAATTTTAGTATAATATTGGCGTCGAGGTTTTATCCCGGAAGCGTGGTTTGTAGGGTTGGTAACTCCTATTCACAAAAAGGGAGACAAATTGAACTGTGCAAATTAGCGTGGAATCGCACTACTAAACACCACATATAATATAAAATGTTCTCTCGAATCCTCGATTCATCGATTTCAAGCAAGCTTTTGACAGCGTTCTTCGAGACAAAGTCCCAGAAGCGCTTGCCGACTTGGGTGTCAGCGGAAAACTCATTGAGTTGGTAACGGCAACTCCGTCTAACACAACTGGAAAAGTAGTTGTACAACAAACAAAGCCCTTTGAAATTTTTTGTGGCATAAAATAAGGCGACTCTCCCTTCCCACATCTGTCTTTAATCTTCTTGTTCACTGTGCGATAAGAAATGAAGTCAAGTGTGGAAACCTTCTTAGTCCCTCACAAATAACAGTCGCGTATTGGGACGATATCGCAATAGTGGCAGGAGAACAAAAGACAAAACTAAATATCTGAAGATCTCGTGCAGCGAAGAGAGCCAAAATCCTGAAGACATCGACAACGGGACATTTACCTTTGAAGGAGTTCAAAACTTCAAATATTTGGGTGTGTTAATAAAAAATGGCAACAGTAGTCACGACGCAATACAAGACAGAATATGCATAGCAAACAAAGCTTATTACGCCCACACAAAATTGCTGAAGTCGAAACTGCTGACACACGAATGTTAACTTTGCCTTTACCAGTCAATAATACTGCCGGTGCTGTGGTACGGCTGCGAGTGCTGGACAATGGCAAGGAAAGGCGACAGAAGCTTAAGAGTGTTCGAGCGAAAAGTGCTCTGAAGTGTGTTCAACTCCTTACGCTGCAATGATAGAACGTACCGAATACACTACAATGATGAGTTGCTGAATTTATGCCAGGAAGAAGTTATCGTTAGACACATTAAATCACAAAGGATTCGATAGTCAGAACACACGGTACGCATGGAAGACAGCCGCCCTCAAAAATTCTTTTTAACAACGAACTCCCTAACGACCCGGACCTGAAGATGTCCATGCTTAAGGTGGATTGATCAAGTCGCAGCCGATTTGAAAAACTTACGAGTTAGAAACTTGTGGGCTGTTGCTATGAACCGTGCAGATTGGAAGAGGATTGTGGATGAACCTAAAGCTCACTCTGAGCTATAAACGCTACATTATAATGATTATATAAGGTTGTAGTGGCTCAAAAATCGGGTTGAAGATTTCCAAACAATTTTTTTATCAAAACTTCAGAAGTTTTTAATCAGTATCTCTAGAAGAATTTTGGGTAGTTCATTAAATTTTAGTATTCAAGATGGAAGTGGCTCAAAAATCGGATTGTTTGTTCAAAATTTGTTTGTTACTGGCGGTCTCGAGCATTTTCTCCATTTAAACAAAAGCCGAGCACAACCACAAAAAAAAATCAAGAAATAGCGCAAAATTTTGAGCCACTCCAAGCCAGCACAACATTAATCCAGGGTTAGAATTCTGTATACGAAGAGTTTTTTTGATAGGTTAGGTTAGGTTAGCCTGGTTGGCAATAAGCCACGCATAGACCTTTTGGTCCCTAGCGATACCAGATAGAGACCGACCTCTATGAATACCTAAAGTAGACATCATGTAGGATGTCAGCGCTTTTGGCGAATCTAATTAGGGCTGGGAGCTCCGCTTTTGAGACGTCTTCCAGACCCTCAAACAGTGGGGCTCCCAGGCATCTTAGTCGCGTTTTTCATAATGCCGGACAAACGCACAGAAGGTGTTCTAAAGTCTCCTCAACATCCTCTCTGCATTTTCTGCATTTGTCCGTGTTAATATAGTAATCCCTATCTTGTACGCATGTGCAGCCAATAGATTGTAACCTGTTAGCATACCTATGATAGTTCTGCATTCCTTTCGCGAGAGCGTAAGTCCGAATTGAGTAAGTTTTTTGTCGTTAGTTCTACACATGACTTTTGCTGTTTTGCATGTGGTCAGGTTAGTCCACCTAGCTTCCACTTGCCTTTTCATGTGGTCGTCCATTTCATTGTATATGCCGTATGCTTCTAATGCCAGCCGACATTGAGTTAACAATATACGTCGTATATTCAAAAAATAAAGTGAAGTTTTCAAATTTCGCGGGCTACGTACATCTGACTTTCGATTGGTGGTTGGAGGCCTTCCAAAATTCGGGTCGTTTTTTTTTCTGTTATTCAGTGAAGCAAACAATAATCCTAATACGAAGGAAGGCTATGACCAAATTGCTTTGTCTATGAAAGTGAGAGGTACTCCAATCGAAAAAGAAGACTTCCCGCTGAACAGCTGGAGGTTGCTTGCGTTTGACGAATTTTTATTTTTTTATTTGTAACAAGATCAGTCTCGTTATTTTAAGGGCCAGTCTAGGGCCGAAAAAAAGTTATTTTGGGATTTTTTTGGAAAAATTATAAAATAAATTTAGGGCGATCAAATTCAAATTAATTTTGAGATTGATTCTCATGCAGCTCCTCCTAAATTTTAAAGTTTGAGTAGCCACAGAATATGCTTTTCTTCGAGGGTTGTCATCTTGTCATGATGGGGGGGCGGGGGCTTAGTAAGTGCAATGATCGGTAAGGTCGAGAGTGAGCACCGAAGCTAAGAGTAATCCACATACCACAATTCTGTCGGGAGGCAGAATGTAGCGTCTATCCACAGGTTAGTGGCGACTACAGCAGACGTCTGTTTTGTATCAAGCGGCTCGCTCTATAAACGTGAATCAATGGCCAAATAGTAGCTACATATATGTTAGTTGCAGCCCTACAATTGGACTAAAAATCCTGGGCTAACCCCATATTTTTGGAATAAACTGATTACTGAGACCATAACAGGCCTTACGCTTCAACCGAAGGCATATATATATATATATTTATATAATAATATATCTAATATGCTTAACGAAAGCTGGATAAGTACGTAGAGTTTCTAGATATTTTGAATTTAGACCCCGTTCACTTCTAAAGTAAAAAGTAAACAAATTCCCAAAAATCGTCAGGAAATGGTTGCTAATAACTACTAATGTGCAGACTATAATACATAAATAATTTTGTAATATATATGAAAACATATGGCATTTCCCGCATGTCGAACGTGACACTTTCAACCTAAAAAGAAAACTGTCATCCTAAACGTTTTTTAGTTTTGACAATAGGCTCAACTTATAGCTCTTAAGTAGTCCCATAATTGGTGCTAAAGTCCATTTGGATTTAAGATAATTACAATTTTTTTTCAAATTAATCACTAGAAAACTAAGGCATTCACACGGGACTGAAATAGAAGTCGTTTTCTCTGCCAACAATTCAAACGCCCATATCAGCGAACATGAGGCAAGATGTCAATGGAATTAATTTTAAAAAGTTGTGCATTAATATGGTTTAAAAATAAAGTAAATAAAAGTATAATAATCAAAAACAACTTTAAATAAATAAAGGATCACGAATATTATTATTGTGTTGTTTATGCAGACAGCTTATATTTAAACTTGAGGTAATTTGTACTTTTTCTGCATGTCTTCTGATCTACAGCCTTTCCCGAGGTTTGCACGTATTTCGCATTTCTGCAAGCTTCCCAGATTTTGTCTCTTACATATGCCCTTGTACCGTCTTTTCTTTTGAACCCTTTCAATATTTCCTATAGAGTTAAGATTTTATCTATCATTTGACGTTCCATGTACGGCGGCTGCATGGGTTATAAGTAAAACATTCAATTCGATTGCTTAACTGCAAAAATATGATAAAATAATGTGATTTTATTAATTTGTAATATTTTATCTGCGGTGGATCTTCTGGTGAAAATGCCCGCATGTTAAAATATCAAGTGAATTTCTTGAAAAGTGTTTATGTTCTGTACTCAGCCAACTAAAAATTGAGTTTTGAGATAAATGCATTTACAATTTTAAATGGTATGTATCAGCGCAACGAGCAGTTTTAAACAAATTTCGTCGATCGAGTACTTAGAATAAGAATATTTTAGAAAATCATTCTTAAAATCTGAAATAGCCCGAATTAAAAGGATACTATGCATAAACTAGGGTGGCTTGATCTCTCAGAAGCCACAAGCATTGCCACTGCATTTTATTGGTAAACAGCTGAATTTTAGGTGTATCTTCAAAATAATCCAGCCCGCACACAATCTTGTGCTAAGTAAAAATATTTTGTTTGAAGTCATAAAATATACCAAGTTGTGTGACTCGCTTAGAGAAACGGAACCGTATTTCTTTTTTTGTTTGACGTAGTTTGAGGCGCTTTAGTGCATAAAGATAAGGCTCACGTATTTACATATGATGCCATACGTATATACAAGCACAAATATAAATCATTTTCTTAGTAAGTAATTACATGAACTAAATATAATTACATTTACGTGATGTTAACGCCTATTTGCTTATCTGCTATTGTCTTGCTACACCCTTTATGTTTCTCTTCTTCTTCTTAATCGCCTATGTAATATTTAGATAATTATTCTACTCGTAGTTTATTCCACAAACTCTAAATATTGCAGTACACAAATCTTACAAGCTAAAGCTTTTTTATATTTTTTATCAAACCACATACATATTTACATACTAAAATAGTGGCTACAAATTAAGCTTTCTGTCAACAACACAGAAAGGGTAGTATGAAAGAGACCGTGAGAGCGTACGCACGTATACGGAAGATATAGAAGAACCGCATCACTTCATATTCATTTTCATTAAGGGGGGAGCCTGGTTTATGAGGTCTAAAAATTGCATCTCTTTGCGATTTTTTTTTTTAAGCAAAAAATTAATTTAGCACTGCAAAGTTTTTTCTATCTTTTAATGAACATTTAAAAAGTATAAACAATTTTTTACTTGTGTAAAATAAGTTGAAAAAAATGTTTAACATAGAAATTAGAAGAGCGCTGCAACGCTGGAGTTTCCAACTGGCGTACAAGATACAGCTCGTAATTATTATCTAAAGCAAAAAGTTCAAATGGATTTCTAATTATCATGATTTTTTATTCTAGATGAACTAAGAAAACTGAGAGAAATTCCAAAATTTCAACTTTTTGGAGGTTTTAAAGAAAAAAATGCCTTTCTATAAAAAAAACTTCACTTCAACTTGGTATAAATTTTTTTTTTATCTATTTTGTTAGTTCAAATAGAAGAGAGTTTAATACTGAAGGGAAAAAGCTATGATTCATTTCAAAAGGTTCATTTTTTTTTTAATTCATGTACGCCAATTCAAAGAAATCATAAAAATGAAAAGTCGAGAAAAAAAGATAAAGTGTGTACTATAGCTGTCCGGTCACAGCGTAACTACCTAACGCTCGCCTATCTTTGGCTTTGTATCTACGGAAATATTGAGAATTAGGATCTGTAACTTTGTGTGAATATTCTGAAATATATTAGGAATCGCTTAAAACGAAAAAAAAAATGATTTATTTGACCTTATAAACCAGGCTCCCCCCTTAAATTCACTAAAATACATTGTAACAATATTCATATTTATTTTCATTAAATACTTTTATTAAATATAACCACTTGGTGTTCTGGCTTTTACATTTCGGTAACGCTTTTTAACTTGCCGGCCCCAAGGAGGACACTTGTGGAAGTACTAGTAATTATTTAATATTTTGGTTCTATGAAGCTCAAAAGTGTGTCTGTAGATTACAAAAGCATAAATGTGTATGAAATATTTTAAAAGGGTTTTTTTAGTATAATTCGCGTTTTTGAGCTAAGTAATAGCCGAAAATAATTTGTTTATTTGTAGCGAGCTTTTACATAAAATTCATGAATATATTGCAAACTATAAAATAAAATTATGAATAATGCTTTGCAAAGTTTCATGCTGTCACCATTTGAAAAGGGGTATTTTACACAATAAAATAAAATAATTAAAAATAAGCACAATGGGAAGAATATTAAGGTAGCACTTATCGTTGTACCGCTACTTTGCTATCAGCGAATTTAACAGTATCAGCAGATTTTCGTAACGTCACACTGGTGCAATTGGCGATCAGTGTGACCAGATTATCATTTTCGTAATTTGATTTATAATTTTTTTGTTCTCTATTCTTCCTCACATTTTTCTAGCCTCTTTTAATTAAAATGAGATGTTTATAATCACATAAAGCATACATTTTTAAGAATTAGTTCATTAATTCACTCAGTTCTATTTAGGTTTACTCTTTTATGTTGTGTATTATTTATGTTTGACATTTCATTGCTTTAATGATATTCTTTCCAAGTTTGTTCTTCCTCTTCTCCTGCGGGCAGTCAAATATGTCCCTCGCACCAGCAGTGTTGCTTAGTTTTGTATTAAAAAGAACCAAAATGGCCATTCTTGCTCTGACTGCAATTTCTCTCTCAACAGTCACAACAAACACCAGCACCACAACGACAGCAGCAACTTCGACAACAACCACAACAGAAGCATCAGTATCCAACTCAATTTGCATAATGTCAACGACATTAAACACACTCATTAATGCAATAGGCAGCAACGCGCAAAAAGAAATGCAAATTACACTCAAACGTACTCGCAGCTCACCTGAAAAAGCCACCAATAAATCAAACAAAAGACCAAAACAACATCCCACCAAATAGCAACAACTAACATACTGATTGAGCCGACCACCAACTGAGAATTGATTCGACATACTTTCTCAAGAGAGCGATGTGGAAGAATATACCAACAAAGAGCAACAAAGACCGCTACCATCGAAGGTGGTCGACCAAAAAAAAAAATACCAAAACCACCACGAATATATGTGCAGAATGTGCAATAGTTGAGCACATTAGTCAATGCTTTGAATGATAGCATTCAAAATAACTACGAGCTTAAGGTACTTAACAACAATGAAATAAAAATACAGACAAAAGAATCAAAACACCACACATCTACCATAAAACGATCGTAATAAAAGAACGAAACACACAATATTATACATTTCGTCCAAAGGAAGACAGAGGATTAAGAAATATGCATCACTCTACAGATAAGGATGACATTATATCTGAGCTTGCTGAATATGGGCATATACTATAATTATTAATATACACAACATCTTTAAAAACGGGACAAAACAACCACTTTCTATCTTCTCTATAGAGCTTAAACCTAAAGAAAATAACAAAGATATATACAACTTGACGAGCTTACTTCACTCTAAAATAAAATTTGAACCTCCGCATCAGAAAAGGACTCTGCCTCAGTGCATCAATTGCTAGAAATATGGGCATACAAAAAACTTTTGTAGAAGAAGAATGTGCAGGCCCGCACAAAACTGCAACTGTACGATTAATATACATAAATGACGATAACATCAAATTTGCCCTATGTAAAGAGAAGCACACCGCAAACTACAAAGGATGCATGATTGCCAAATCCCTAAGAGTGCAACGACGATGATATGCAGGCATTGAAAACAATGATAAGCCAGCTAATCTACCAAATATCGAACATGATGAACATCATAACACTTCTCGTCACCAAAATGGATGACCAAAGAAAATAACTTAACAATAGCCTTATGGAATGTAAACGGACTAAGCCAACATATACCGGAAACTGAAAATTTCATCAGACAAAACAGCATTGACATACTAATGGTATCGGAAACACATTTTAGCGATAAATCCTTTGTAAGAATTCCAGGATATAACAATTTTTTGTACCAATCATCCTGACAATAAAGCTCATGGAGGCAAAACGGACACTGGGCGACTTATTTAGCTCAACATTTTGAAAATATATTTCAAAATGAAAATAACACCAAATTCGATTTGACTCATACAACGAGCAATAAAGGCGAGCAAATCATCAAAAAAACCAATTTCGACTTAAAAAACAACAAATCTCTTGTATATGACCTCATCTCGGGAAAAATTTTAAAGCCTATGCGCGACAGAGCAATAATTTATCTCAGGAACGTTTTTAATGCTGCTACTAAGTTCAAATACTTCCCAAAGACATGAAAAATTGCCGAAATCATTGCGATCCCAAAATCCAATAAAGACGCGACGTTTGCATCGTTTTACCGATCAATACGTCTACTGCCGACAATATCAAATATATTTGAGAAGCTACTCTTTGATCGCATAGAGTCCATTATAACAAAAATAAATTTAATTCCCCAACATCAGTTCGGATATAGGCGAAAGCATTCGACAATCCATCAAGTGCACAGAGACACTCACAAAATTAATAAAGACTTCAACAATAAACAAGTATACGTGGCTGTATATCCTGAATTACTGCACAAACTTCAATCTTGGTTACCATATGACTACTTTCTAATGTGAAAAAGTTACATCCAAGATAGAAAATTTTATATTAAATAGATATAACGACGCATGTTCATACATTGAGGCTATGAACGCAGGAATTCCCCAAGGCAGTGTATTAGGACCCACTCTGTATCTTATTTATACCGCAGATTTACGGGAACCGTCTTCAGGAAATAGCATGATTGCGACGTTTGTAGATGACACTGTACTAATGGCATCTCATAGAGACCCGAAAATAGCACAAATAAATTAACAAAACGACCTAAACAAAACAATTAAATAATGGCGACAAAACAATTCAAGTCAATTACACGAACAGAAAGCTAACCATAGACTCATTAAAGATTAGAAACCCTGACGCGATTACTGATACAAAAGCTAAATACTTAGGTAATAAAAAAAAGAAACGAAATTAAAAATCGTTTTCGACAACTGTACTGGCTGCTATGGCTTCAGTCAAAGCTCTCTTGCACCAATTTCGAAGTATGGTATAGAAGTTTGGGGCACAGCGTCTAAATCCAATTTGACAATACTGTAACGTGTCCAGTCGAAGATATTTAGGACAATAACAAATGCACCATGGCATATACCAAACGCTGACATTCACCGCGACTTAAACATATACACAGTTGACGAAGCAATACAAATTGCGAGCAGCAAGCACATAAGCATACTTCTGACGCACACAAATCCAAATCTCTTGTAATATAATATAATAATAAGAAATATGCTTATCTAATTACCTAATTATTACAGTAAATATTTTACAAATTTACTCCATATTTCTAAATGATCCTGAAGTGCAGTGGCCTTACAGTATCACTTAACTCTCCAAATATCTTTAAAACCAATTACTTATTGTTAATATAGACAGCAATGAAAAAAATATAAAACTTTCATCGAAGCTTAGCATTGAGCGTTATGCCAAAGTATATTATTTTGCAGTTACTGCACCTAGCAGTACTATTGGATACTGATTCACTTTTTTGTTGGTGAAGTTTTCATGAACTGACTTGGTATTGTTCAGTTTTATGAGTCTTCATCCATTTTTCAATAGCGTTTGTTGCAATTTGAAGTTTGACTGCAGCTTCTTCAGCACTTTTTCTAATTGCTACGATGGCAAAAGAGGCGGTCAAGCTATTCGGGGGTATCGGCAAGTCTTTGCCAGAAACCACATGTGCCATTATATCAGAAGGTATAAGAGCAGACCAAGAATGCTTCCTTGCGGCACACCAGCATTTATTTTTTTATGACTTTAGGGGATTGAGAATAGCTTACCAATTTGAGGCAGCAGCGAGATTGTTCCATATGAGGAAACAAAATGTAGATCCTGGTTTTGTAATCATTATTATTTGTGCAACTTTCGACAGGGTTGGAACATAGTGGAGAAGAATTTAATGATTAAATAACTTTACTAATTTAACCAAACGTATGTAGGGTAACATTTTTAACACATCAGCTGTAATTCATTCGAATCCGGGCGTTTTTTTATCTTTTAGTTGTTTTATTTCTCTTTTGAGTTATTTTATGATAATGAATGAAATATGCGTATTTTCATTCACAGTAAGAGTATATAAATTCTCACATTGATTTTCGTTGGGTTGCAAAGTTTTGGTTAAGTGTTTTGCAAAAGCTATTGCCTTGTCTTTGTCACATTTTGCCCATGTCTTGTTATTTTTTTCTGATTGGAGGAACATGGCAGTTTGGCCTTTTCAAATATTTAGTACACTTCTAAAATGAGTAGTCAATCCTCTTTTATTCTGTCGTAACTTTGAAATGTACTTATTTATTGTTTCGTGTTTAGTAAAATTTAGTTGACAATTCAATTTTTGTGCTGCTTTGTAGAGTTTGGTTTTGCTACTGGGAGAACGAATTTGTTGCCATTTTCGGCGTAATTTTCTTTTGTTTGTGATTAGCTGCCTTTGGGGTAGTTAGCTCCAGTTGTTTTCCTTTTGAAATGAGGGATACTCATCCAGGCGGCTTTCTGAATTTCTTGGACAAACCATTAAACTTCTTCTTCTAATTGTTCTTTAGTCGTTACTAAGAAACCATTTTGTAGAATATTTTGAAGAATTTTTGCAAAGGATTTCCGGTCAGTATTTTTATTATGGAGCGTCGGATTACTTTCTTTCTCGATAAATGTTTTACTGATTTACTTTTTTCCGTTGGAGAATCAGGCTTGTAGCTTTGGCGGGATCAATAATAACGATTGAGTGAAGAGTATGGCTTAATTTGTAAATCTTGTTGATATCTTCACTGGAATCAAAAGTAACCATAAACATATTTAAAGGTTCTTTACCTTTCCATTTTAGCTTATTCAAGGCAATTAAAGAATTAAAGCCTGTATCATTTAGGTCAGCTATAATTGCTTCGGGTTCACAAGTGTGTTGCAAGTTTTTTATCATTACTTTAATTAGTTGCGTTTGCTTATTTTGGTTCGAAAACAGGGATATTTCTGATAAAGGATATTTCTATTGTCGTCACTATGCGTAACATTTATTTTATAAATATCTTTGTTTAATAATTTTATACTAAATGGGTTTTTAACCAAATTTTTTATTGCGATTCTTAGTTTTTGGTAGTTAGTGATATTTGATACCATGATGGGTGGAGGACATGGTTCATTGCAGTGTGCATATCGAATATTAGTTACACAGGGGATCCTTCAGCTTTCCGTTTCTTATTTGGTCCTTTATTTTTCTAAAAATCCAATCGGTTTGGTCTTTTATTTTTCTATAAAATCCAATCGGTTTCTGGAGCTAATTCCTCTTCCTCAACTTCATATATTATATTGATCTCATTATTTGTTTGTTTGGGAGCATAAGCACTAGACAAATCTTTATTTCGAAGCTTAAGTTTTTTGTTTTCGTCTTTTAGTTCACGACAAAGTGCATCTAAATTATTTATATATAAATAGATAATTGGCGCGTACACCCTTTCTGGGTGTTTGGCCGAGCTCCTCCCCCTATTTGTGGTGTGCGTCTTGATGTGGTTACACAAATGGTGGGACCTACAGTTTCAAGCCGACTCCGAACGGCAGATATTTTTATGAGGAGCTTATCCATGGCAGAAATACACCCGGAGGTTTGTCATTGGCTGCCGAGGGGCGACCGCTATTAGAAAAATATTTTTATTAATTTTGGTGTTTCACCGAGATTCGAACCTACGTTCTCTCTGTGAATTCCGAATGGTAATCACGCGTCAACCCATTCGGCTACGGCGGCCGCCTAAATGATCCAAACCATTTAGTCTTTGTATTAATACTGTTACATCCAAGTCTTTAGTGTTTTTAGCCGTTATTTCACCGCCCAGCGGCGGAGTGCGAACATTTAACGTTATTATATATTTATTTATTATTTTATTTTTATTTTATTTATTTATTTTTTTGGTAAAACGCTATTTTAACGATGGTAATACTGCATCTTGTACGTACCAATTATATAATATATATATAAGGTGTTGGATACGCAAGCCTAAAGCCCGGATATTGATCCAGTAGAAAATTTGTAGGCATATTTTAAGAAAAAAGTTGCAAATGCACACTTAAAAGGTCGAGCTAAGCTCAAAAATGTGTTTTTAGAGGAACGGCACAAATGCCCAAGGACTAAGATTTTCAAATATAGATTAATTTTAGGAGAAGCAGACTACAAGGTGTTACAGATGCTCGGGGTAGTCATAGAAAGGACTGAATCATATTTCATTTTTTAAAACTTATAATTCAAAGTTGCAAATGCAAATGTAAAAAGCCGCAAAGAAATAAATATTTTCTTAAGCAACAACCTGAATTTTGCTAGATTGATCGATGTCGAAACACTTCTCTGGCAAACTGCAAGAAAAAGCAAAATAGTTTCGGTAGTTAAGCATAGCAAACACAAGCGAACCACTTTACTTTCTGGTGCTTTGGTTTATGAAAAGTGACGAGGAATGAAATAACTTTTTGAATTTCATAATTCAGTGGAAATTGGATGTTAACAAGAACCAAACTGATATTACGAAATTTCTTAATTAATGCACAATTCCACTTTCCTCTTGAATGGAAAATTATCTCGAATCCTTATTAAATTCTGACAAAAATGATTTGCTGCTGGAGCAAGTTAAAGTGTTTGGCTTTAAACTATGTACGAGTATGTATGTATGTACATACTTTCCTAAAATAATGGATATGTGTGAATGTATATATCCATATGAATATATGTACGTATTAGTATGTGAACATACATGACTCTGTGGCGAATTTGTTCTTCTTCTTCGCTGCATTGCAGTTTATTGAGAACTTCCAACACGCACTGCCATTTTCTGATTAAAAAATGATTTATTGTCGTTAGTTACTTACTGAATTCATATCAAATATATTGTAAGTCACCAGCCAAATGACACATGAAGGTTCAAAAGTAAATTTTGAGAGTGGTGAGAGACGAAGTACATGGTTTCAAGGTCATATGAGCAACAATGATTAATAATCGGTCCAAACTGACGTATGTACGTGGTCATTATGGGTGCGAAATTTTTTGAAAAGATAAAAAAATATATTATTAATAATAAATATTCTCTTCTATAATTTAGCGTATGAATTATTTATATGGCATAATGTCATATGAAAGCTTATTAACTTAAAACCCTTAAACTGCAGAATAACTATTCTCTGTGTCTCATTTGGCTGTGGTATTATTAATGTGATAACTGGAGAATTTCTTCTAGAACGCATTCATGTTCACATCCCTCAATGCGGCCCACCGAATAAAGAACACTTTTTCCTGAAAAAAGTTGAAATTAGAGCTTTAAGAGAACTGAATTTCTGCTTGTTATTTAGCCTTGGATTTATTTTCTTCTAAGTCTAAGAATTTTACAGATAATTTGAATCTGGCACATGCAATCTGTAAAAATATGTACATTTACTGCTAAACTGTGGAAGAATAATTTAGTGTTACAATAATTCTTGTAGTTTAAGAACAGAATTGTCAATAGTCTGTGGGTGAATAATTGCTACATAAGACATACATAAAAATACTTAAACAGAAGGGTATAAGTGAGTACACTACCCTCTTCCTGACGCTAAAATACACCTTTCTTTTAAGAAAAGAAAAAAAAATTAACATGCACGGAAATGCGTACTGGCAACCACTGGTAAACTTTTTTTTATTTAACTGGATTTGGTCAATACGAAGCAAATACTATATGAGAAAGCTTAAGAGCAAAACTCATTTGGCTTACGCCTCTTTGTAACATAACCCTGAGCAAATTGCTGAAATCTCCCCTGCATAGTTCAAAGGGAATACCAGGAAGAACATTACATTACTTGGAGCTTAAGTATTTGAACAAATCGACAGCTGGGCTTCATATTGTATGCCGGAAGAATCGTTTTGTTTAATCTCTTAAAAATAAATGTTTATAAGTTTTATACTAATTTTATGATGCCTAATAAATTTTACTTGGTGGATGCAAATATTGGCGCTTTATGAGCTGGTATTGGGCGTTGATGTATGTTACTAAAGTTTGCAACATGGCCATTCATATAAATTAGAACACTCGTATATCGTTTGAGAGATCTGTGGATGCTATTTAAGCTGCAAAATAGGTTCAATTCTCATTCGGATGTCTGATACTTAAACATTTTCATTAGATTTATGTAACTTAGGTTTAGTTAACGTGGGGATGGTACCAACTATAAAGGTCAAACGCTGAGCTTTTCTTCGTATTCCGAGTCGTTTGAGCCATCCGATTCAGAGTAACTCTTCTTTGCAATTGTAATTTGAATGCCTCAGAAATTGCTTAAAAATTTAGGCGAACAGAGCGTCACTACACTTTTAACTAAAAATGTGTCGATATGAAAGGGAAGCTGTACATTTTTGGACTCGCTAAACATTTAAAATTTTGAAATACATAAATGCGCACCAAAAATGTTTAATCGCTTAGCACTTTAAAGAAATATGGAGACTTGTGCGTATATCTCTACTACGACTAGGACCGCCATCAGCGCCAAATTCACAGCGCAGTAGATGCGTCGCAATGGACGTCGACGTTGACGCTGATGCTGGCGTTGGCATTGACGTCGTTGTTGTCGCAGCAATAGTTGTTGCCAGATTTGCAATTGCAATTGCTGCAATCTGACCGTTTCTCCATCGGCTGTTCGCGCGGTTTCCGCTTCATTATTGCCGATGTCACCAGCGTCGTCTCTGGCGCCGCTGCTGCCGTCACCGCTCTTTCGCGCATTTCCAAAGCAACTACAACCGCACACCGGCCAATGTCAAACCGATGCTAACGACGATGTGCTATCATATGCGACCAATAGCGAATCATTTTCATCACTGCCACTGCCCGCGCTGCGCTCCGACTCGTTGATCACCTCGAGCCGTGTCTGCGGTTGAGCGATTTTGTACTTGTGATGCCGTTTGTTAATCAGCACTGTGCGTATGTTGTTGTCGCGCATGCGTGAAGAGTACGTACGTGCGTGCAGGTGCCTAGAGCGATGTGTGCGATTACATGGACGTTTATGCTGCATTGGCGCGCCAAGCATCGTACAATCGGAGCTATCTTCGTCATCGTCGTCGTAGTAGTAATCATCGTAATCATAATCGTCATCACCATACTCGCCACATTCCAAATCCTCGTCGTCATCGTCGTCATCATAATCGTCAAAATCAAAGAAACAACAACCGGTCGGCTTGCGCTCCACGTCGGGTATATAATTGAATCGGCGTTGTTTACTGCCGCTGCCATTGCAGTGATGATATGGCATCGACGTCGTCGTCGTCGCCGCCGTCGTTGACGATGCGGTTTTTGCCTGCGATTGGTAGTGCGAAGTCGTGTGATATGTGTGACTATTTGATAGGCGTGTTTCGAGTTGATGAGAGTCGTGAGCGTTATATCTTAGCTCAATTACCTCGGGACCTTTCCATGTGATGCCTGCACGCACCAAATTGTAGAAGCGCATAACGCCCCACATGGCGAGCACCTATAAATAGAAGAACAAATAGGAAATCGCATGAGAACCAAAGTGTTGCTTTCATAAAAGTATTTCAATTTATATTTTAAGGTTGCATAAATACCCATAAATTATATTAGGGAGGAACTGCGATTAGTTAGAGGTTGCTTACGCTATTTTATTTTTTTTTTTAAACAAAATTTCTAAAAAAAAACTGCACTGTAATCATAGTGGGTCTCCAGACCTATGTGACACTTCTACTTTCCCATCCAGAGTGGCAACCCCATAACATAAAAATAATGTAGAAATTTCAAAAAAAATGATTATTTTTTGCTTAAAAAATGTCTTCTCCTTCCTCTTCTTGACTGGCGCGATAACCGCTTACGCGATTTTGGCCGAGTTTAACAAAGCCCGCCAATCGTTGCTTTCTCGTTCTAACCGTTGCCAGTTGGACACACCAAGAAAAGCCAAGTCCTTCTCGACCTGATATGTCGTCGTAAAGCTCATACAGCTCATCGTTCCATCGCCTGCGATACTCTCCGTTGCTAACTTGCAAAGGTTCAAAAATCTTCCGCACAATCTTTCTCTTAAACACTCCAAGGACGCCTCAGCGGATGGTGTCATCGTCCAAGCTACTGGGCCTTAAAAAAGCTCCACTATATTAACCCATTCGAGACAGCACATATTTTTGGAGACTATCCCCAAAATAAAAATTTTTTTTTTTGCTTTATATTGACCATTTTTATAAAAAACATATTTGCAATAGAAGTCAGTCACTTTGTAACTCCCGTGTGATTGCACACCGTGTGTGCAGGTAGTTGCTCTGAATATTTTTATTACTAGGGACCGATTGAACACCAAGTGTGCAATGCGAAATAAAATAAAAACATTATTAACAACATTGAATTTAATAACATTTATTCCAAAAGTAGACATGCAACATGAGGTTCAATGATGAAGAAAAACATATTGATTATATTATATACCTAAATAAAAATATATTTTACTACTTCTGTACAAGGTAAGACATTTTGCTGGAAGGACGACCCTTACCTTTGTTGTGCATAAGGATAATGCTTGAAACAATCGCCCAAACATAATCCAGGGTTACCGACACAATCAGGGCAAGAGTAATTTGTGCGTTTATACTATATTTACCGTCTTTAGAGCATTGTCGACAAATCTTTCTTTGCACTTTTCTATTCTTAACTCTACGCAGAATTTCAGGTAGATGATCCTTTGATACTGGTGAGGTCAGTGCATCGTCCTGGGGATTTCCAATTAATTTATCTAAAATCTCCAGACGATACTGATAAAAATTCAGTTTTGCTGTTGATGGTGAATAAGTTTTATAAAGGTTGAATGAATTTTGCCGCAAAATTATTAAGTTAAGTCTATTAATATAAATTAATCCATAATTTTATATACGGCTGTGTTCGTAAATGCAACATAACGCGCAAACTACAATTGCATAACAAACAGAACGTTCAGAAATGCCAATATGGCAGCACTGCAATAATCAAGCGTTCAAAAAGACAACAATTCTATCAGTTGTCACTCATAATTTCTATAAAAAAATTGTTTACTACATTTAACTACGATGTCTGATGAAAAGTAAGTGCAAAACTGTTTTATTTTAATTTTTGTATTGAAATTTAGTTAAATTATGTTAATAATAATTATATAAATTATTATTTTTAAATTTTTAGTGAAAATCTCAGTAATGCGGAGACACAGTTATTGCTGAGAGTACGGTTGAATATGGAGAACAAGTTTAAATCGGGTAGAAGGAAAAAGATGTATTGTGGAAGAAAGTTGTGACCGAAGTTAAAAATGTAAATCCCAACATAAGACTGGACAGCACCACACCGCAGAGAAAATTCTTCAATCTCTTGGTAACGTACAAGCGCATTAAGAAAAGAAATAATTCTTCCGGTAGAGAAGCTACATCCTGGAGGTATTTTGAGGACTTCGACGAAGTTTATGGTACAAGGCACTCAATGACTCCTCCAACAGCAAATTTGCAAGCCTCTTTGGATTTGGTGCTGTCAACGTCGTCCACATCTTCAAGTGAAATAAATAATGAGTCGCCAAATTCTCCACCGACTACCGCTGAAACGGCCGCCAGTACTCGAACGACTTCAAATAACGAGCCACAACAACAGCAGCAGCCACCAGATTCTCCACCGACTAGCAGTCAGAGAGCCACTCGTAATCGAGCGACGTCTAACAGAGACATTTTAAAGTTTTTCGAAGCAGACGCGGTTAAAGAAGAAGCTCGACATAACGAGGTCATGGCTTTGGAGAGGGAAAAGCTGTCGCTAGAAAAAGAAAGAATAAAAACTCTACTAGACATGAAATCGGTGTTGGCAGATTATTTAAAAAAATGGTGTTAATATAAATAGATAAGTAGTTGGCCTGTGGTAGAGAAATGAAATGTACCTTTTTAATTTTTTATATGTGTAAGAAGCTCGCCATATTTTTTTTATTGAAACTAGGTTAAGTTAAATAAATGTTTTTTCTTTTAAA
This sequence comes from Anastrepha ludens, assembly GCF_028408465.1. Taxonomy (NCBI): domain Eukaryota; kingdom Metazoa; phylum Arthropoda; class Insecta; order Diptera; family Tephritidae; genus Anastrepha; species Anastrepha ludens. The sequence goes on along the minus strand of NC_071500.1, from coordinate 119,758,298 downwards.
TGAAAACAATAAAAATTAAAATGAAGTTCATCAGAAAAAGTAATCAAGAAATTATTCAAATAAATGAAGGTGAGCTAAAGTAAATTTTTTATGATGAAAACAGAGTGGTAAAATTGTTTCTTCTATCAATTCCATTGATATCATCTGAATCAACACGGCGAATGGGGGCATGTTGAATTCCTCCGATTTCATTGTTGGTTTCGATATCGGCATGTGTTATTGTATCGTTAATATGTTCAGAATAACCTCCCCTATTTATGATAAAATTGGGCAAGATAGCGCAAGCAAATATCAAATTAGATGTGGCTTTAATGCTCGAAGCTTCAATATAATTTTAAATTTTAAATCTTTTCTTAAAAATCCCGAAAGCTTGTTCTATAAATACTCGCGTTGAGCTTAAACGGGCATTGAAAGTCTTCTGTTCCCTACTGAGATGCCCATTGTCTCTGTGAGGTATCATTAGAAATTGCAGAGTCCCCCAATATAACAGCACTTGGTGCCAGCTGTAACTCGCTAGATGTTATTGCTTGAAATATTGGGCTATTTGTCCAAACATTGGCATCGTGGCAGCTCCCTGGATATCCAATAAACACATCTAGGAAATGATATTGGCTGTCGCATATAGCCTGGAAGATAATAAATTAAAGTGATAAAAATAATGAGGTGGAAGCATGTAAATCAAACCTGCATGGATACTGAGTGCTTTCCTTTCCGATCATAATAACTAATCGCATCTACACTTGGGGTAGGTATGTTAAAATGCGTTCCATCTAAACATCCTTTAAAAAAGGAAAGGGACTTTCTCTGCTATTTTCAAAATTTGTCATGACCTCTTGCTGACGGTTACAGACGGCCATTCTATTTCGCTTTTAAGATTACAAATGGCTTGGATTGTTTTGTTAAATACACGGTGTGATGTTCCTTTTGCAATGTTGAAGCGATTCGAAAGCTATCGGAGCGTCACCCTGCTATTGCATAGCTTCCATAATGTCATGTGTAGACAGTTCTCTAACGAATGACCATCACGGCCAAGCCTTGCAGATACCCAGTGTGGAGTCAAAGCCTAACTAAAGTGAAACTATAAATTATCAATTTACATAAAACTTATAAAACCTTACTTTAAAAGTGGCCCAATTCATTCGGAAATGGGAATAGAAAATGTCCTCGGGAAACGACTTTATTGTTTTAATAAACGATTTGTTTTTAGGTATTTTTTCTTTTTAAAGACAAACATTTGTACCTAAACATTTTTCTCTTTGACTTGAATATCCTTCTTTTTCTTAAATTTAAAGAAAATCTATCTTTTCTTTGCTCACAAATTTCGTCTAGTGTTAATAGGACTATGAATAAGTTCGTGCGGTTTTTTTTCGAAATTTGAAACTTTATTGACGTAAAATGGTTACAAATTTAATATTCAAAATATTGTCCATCGCTTACTACTACTTTTTCCCATCTTTCTGGCAATTCACGGATTCCCTTTGTGAAAAATTTGGTCGGTTTTGCCGCAATCCACGAATCGATCCATTTTTTGACTTCATCGTAATTACGGAAGTGCTGGTCAGCCAGGCCATGTTGCATCGATCGGAAGAGATAGTAATCGGATGGCGCAAGGTCTGGACTATACGGCGGGTGGGGTAGGACATCCCATTTGAGCGTTTCTAAGTATGTTTTGACCACTTGTGCAACATGTGGCCGAGCATTGTCATGTTGCAAAATAACTTTGTCGTGTCTATCGGCGTATTGCGGCCGTTTTTCTCGCAGTGCTCGGCTCAAACGCATCAATTGTCGTCGGTAGACATCCCCCGTAATCGTTTCATTCGGTTTCAGTAGCTCATAATACACAACACCCAGCTGGTCCCACCAGATACACAGCATAACCTTCAGGCCATGAATATTCTGCGCCGACGTCGATGTTGAAGCATGGCCAGGGTATCCATACGTTGCCCGACGTTTTGGATTGTCGTAATGGACCCACTTTTCATCGCCAGTCACAATTCGATGCAAAAAACCCTTTCTTTTGTGCCGTTGAAGCAGTTGTTCGCATGCCATAAAACGGCGTTCAACGTCTCTTGGCTTCAATTCATACGGCACCCAATGGCCTACCTTTCGGATCATTCCCATGGCTTTTAAACGTTTGGAAATGGTTGATTGATCAACTCCCAAAGTTTTTGCAACCTCTTCTTGCGTTTGAGCCGGATCTTGATCGAGCAATTCCTCCAATTCGGTATCCATGAACTTTGGCGGCGCACCCTCGCGTTCTTCGTCTTCCAAGCCAAAATCACCACTTTTAAAGCGTGCAAACCACTTCTGGCACGTTCGCTCAGATAGAGCATGCTCACCATAAACTTCCACCAAGATACGATGACTTTCGGCTGCTTTTTTCTTCATATTAAAATAATGAAGAAGAATTCCCCGCAAAAACACATTATTTGGCACGAAATTCGACATTTTCAAGTGTGGTAAAAATATTGTTGTTTACGCTTCAAATAAAAAACTTATACTGACGTTTGTGCCTTACGACAGTAGCTCTCCAATGAATGTTTGGAAATGTGGATCGATGGAATAATAATCAAGTTACGCCATCTGTTGTAAAACCGCACGAACTTATAAATAGACCTATTAGATTCAGCAAAATTTCCATTTTAGTATTATACGCGTTCAAAAATGCAAACAAACGTATTTGCAAATTGTCAAAAATTGTATAAGAAGTATCAAATGTCAAACTGATGCTTATGCTGCAAGTCATGTCGCATTTACGAACACAGCCTACCATTTGAATGTTCTCCTTGTGCATGAATGATATGACAGCATTTGATCTTTGCGATCTATCCCATTCATGTACTTGTTGTAGTGATGCAATGCAATTGGTTTTAGGATTTTAGTACTCTTTATTTTCGTACTCTTCTTAAGTCGCTATATATGTATCATGAAATTCATATGAAATGAATAAAACGTCTTTTTTATTTTTGTATTTACCTATTATCACATTATTTTTGTAGCGAGATATCACTTCATTTTTCAAAAGTTTCATTTTTATCACTTCACAATTGTTTCCCTTTCTTACTAAACCAAAACTTGTGTAAAAATTGTCCATAAACACAGAATGTCTTTGATGCCGAAAATCTTGCATCAAACGAAAAACCACTTTATCAACATGTCCCTTGCCACTAATAACATCACCACTTCCCGTATATACTTTTATTCGCAATACAGTCCCAGAACTTTCGCATAAAATATAAAATTTTATACCGTGTTTATGCTTTTTATTTGCAATATATTGCCTAAACATTAATCTTCCTCTCCAAGGAACTAAGGATTCGTCTATTGACAGTTCTCTGTGTGGATTATGTATATCTTTCATTTTTGAATTGAAATAATTTATAACGGGAATTGTTTTTCGTAGGCGATTATCACTTTCGTAATTAGAAGAAAAATGAAGGCATCTTAAGATATTTTGAAATCTTAGTTTGCTCATATGAGTGGAAAAACAATCAAATCCAAACTGCTTGCTTGTACTCCAATAGTTTTAAATTTTTGGACATTTTATAGTGCCTGTATGTAGTAACAAGCTTAAAAATATATTGAATTCTGAAATTGTTAATTTTTTCCATTTTTCTCCTAAGATCATTTCGCCGTACTTATTTGTCTCACTCACAGTCATACAAAAAAATGTGTCATCAAATTAGAGGTCAAAAAAATCGTACGGATCACCTCCTTTAGGTGCCTTTTGAAGACCGGGCTTACCGGCAAAAGGATTTTTTTTAAATCACCGTCATCTGCCCATTTCCCAGTATCTTCACTAACTTCAGTTTCACGTTCTTCAATTTCACTTTCACTTTCATCTTCATTACAATCTTCCCAATCACTATTCTCAAAGATATCATCAAGTGCATCATCTAACTGTTCTATATTCATATTCATGTCTTTTTCATATTCCCAATCACTGTCACTGTACATAATGCCAACATTTGGGTTCTTTTTCCTCATTTCTGTAAACAACAAATCATCACCTTCTCTATCACTGTTCATTTGATGCAATCCTGATGGTTCTGGCTTTGGGTCACTCATTTTAGGGGCTAAATTGAAACCAACATCAAATTTTATACTATTTCTACACACTTCTAAAATAATTTTTAGTTTAAACCAGTCTTATCCTCACGGCTACTTTTTCCAGACTGACTGACAACTGGAATTCAATATAATTGCACACGGTGTGCAGTCGGTCTTTTTGGCTTCTAAATGCATTGCATCGGTCTCGCATGGGTTAAAAAAGGCACTCAAATAATTGTGGAGGGACAAATGCCTGCATATTTTATTTTGAATTTTGGTTCGGCCAATTTCAGTCCGGTGCGTACCGTACCAAAAAGATGAAGGGCATTTTTCTCGAGCCTACATTTTTCAAGACGGCTGGAGTCATAAGTCGAAGAAATTCTAGCCATTGATTTAGCCTTTTAAGTGTATATTCAAAATTACATACTCATGGAAGTTTGAATGAACTTAGTTAAAAAAAAATATTTGCTAAATTTTTTATTAAATAATTTTAATTTTTTTTAACGCGGTATTTTTCAAAAATCGGTATATCAAAAAATGTTACGTTAGTCATTAGTCAATTAGTTGCTCTAGCGCTGTCTGGTGGGCGCATAGTACCCATGTGAGTATGCATAACCGAAACATGTTCATCTTAAATGAAAAATTACTGATGCAGTTAGTCGCATAATATTTTTCACATACGACTATTTTTCCTGCTGCTACAAAGGCCTAACTCCTCATGTCAAGATTAATATCATTGCAATTCAAAAAAATTTTGCAACTTTGTTTTGACCCATATCATCTCAAATATCTTCAAACTCCTTGGGTTTGCATAAGCTCATGTTAGAACAACAGGAAAAATTGTATTTAAAAAACTCACGTAGATTGGAATAAGTAGCAAATTGCACTGCCCAAAGGCACCGTTATGTTTAATATGGATCTATGGTAGGAATCTTTTTGAAGTTAGAACTGCTTATCTATAATTCGATTTAGATTTAAGCAAAACGATAATAGTTTGATGATGAAAAAAACATATAAAAAAGGTGAAATACACTGGTATTTTGTGAATTTTCATCATTTAAATAATACTGCAAAAAAATGTTAATCATAGCAACACTTGCAGACGACACTGTCTTGATAGCATCAGATCCAAGGGCGGCTGCTTATGAACTTCAGGAATTACTTAACAACACCATTCAATGGTTCGTGAAAAGGGGAATTAAAATAAATGAAGATAAAACCGCCCACGTCACATACACTAACAAGAGAAAAAAAAACAATACAATCCAATATTCATAAAGAATAAACAAATTCTCAACGACACAAAGGGTATGATTGTAGACAATAAAATTAATTGGAAGTTACACATTGGACAAATCAAGACTAGGTTTAAACCACTTCATTGGCTTTTGGAAAAATAGAATGCTCTCACTAGAAAATAAGATACTAATATACAAAGTAATTATAACACCAATATCGAAATATGGCTCAGAGATTTGGGGGACTGCGAGCAGTACAAATATAAAAATTATACAACAAACGCAAAATAAGATACTCCGTATAATATCAAAAGCAGAATGGTATATACTAAATGATAATATCCATCGAGAACTTAAAGTAAAAACAGTCTATGAAGAAATACGCAACAACAGCTAAAGACACACAAACCGACTACTAGAACATTCTAACAGGGAAATTCGTTAACTTCCATTAAAAGAGGAAACCGAGAAGAGGAGACTTAAGGGCAAGCGACCAACTGACCTGCAGATTTAAATAGTGTTCAACTTTTATGAATAATTGTATGTAGTGGTATTGGCTTCTAAATATTATTGAAACCCAAAAAGAAAGAAGAATTGTAAATATTTTAAGTTTAAATAGAAACAATAATAAAGGGTTAAACTAAAATCATAGGTTCCTGGTAATGAAATTAATGCGTGCCGGTCGACGTTGTTGTCGATTGGCCTACCCGCATGGAAGCGCTGGAATCAGCGCTTTGCTATTGCATTCGATACTGTATAGAGTGCATAGTTTTTTTGGCTGCCTGCTCTGATTTTCCCCATAGGGAACTGAATGTTTTTCTATCTTTATTTTGAACGCTGTAAAGCACAATAGGCATCACAAACACACAAAATTGTTAAAGACATTTTTGGCGAAACGTTAGTTTTAAATCAGCATTCAATAATTTATCTGGTATTGTAGATAATTTCATGGCATCTATTTTTTGAATATGATGCCCGCCGCGGCCACGAATTGCATAGTATATTCGACTGTAAAGCAAGTTGCGCCTTTTTGTTGGAACCAAATGATTAGCTGACTAATTTTTGGTAATTTTTGGTCTCGACAGCGCTCGCCATTCGCCGTAATGGCAGCTCCTTCCTCATATCGAAAGAAATAAGGACCGGTGATGCCACCAGCGCTCTATGAGCTTCGGGATCAGATTTTGTTTTAAAGTAATTTCCCCAATTTGGAGGCGCTGTTGTACTGTTAAACGATTCATGACGACTTGCTAAACTTTAACGAACGGAAATGCCAATACAGTTTATCGATATCGATAGTTCTTATACAGCTAAAAAACACCCTATATTGTGCCGTGTTATGGAATTCGCTTAAATAATTTAACGATGTTCACATGGTTATCTTCCCTTAAATACAATTTTAACGATTTTGGTATTCGGTGAGCCGTTTCATAACAAAAATCGATAAGACAATAGCAGCTATTTTGGTCGACTTGTTAACTATCACACTCTCACTATCACAAGCCAAATGTCAATGATGCTTAAATCAAACGAGAAGATAAGAATTAGAAGTTTAATTTAAAATTTTGAAATTACATTATCAAATAGTTGTAATAACAATAAAGCGAGCTTATGTTTTTCGAGTATTTGGCTTCTGATTTATTCCGCGTAGAGGAAGTAGTGAGCCCTCGAAGCTGGCTGTGAGATGCAGATAATCGTTTCCATTTGGTTGCAGGGAAGTAAAACTATTCCGGTTAACTTCAGCTTTGGAGGAAGGAGGAGTTCGGTCAAATACCTAATAGAAGTTCACACGCCAATTATTTATTATTTCATGCGAGAAGTACACTCAACACACGTTTTCTTAAACTCTTAAAATCAGTCGCTGTTCTGACACCAATAAAGCAACGAAATTAATGCTGGTAATTTTGTCATGTGGACATAGTCAGACATGTGAATAAAATTATTGAAGAAAAATACATATTTAATAATTTCAAATGCGTTTGGGGATACGCAGCGCTTTTTGTGTGGTTTGAGAGTCATACAGAAATTAACATGCTACGAAGCTATATACATTTTTCAAATGGAAGCGATATAATTGAGTTCTGGAGAAATTTCAATAACAGTTTGCATTTTCAACTTAAAGAATTTTCTCATAAGATATTATCACTTTTCCTTCCATGTACTTTTGGGAACAATTTTTTCTGATTTTAAATTTCTTTGCTTTAAGCAAAGAAATAAACTAAATACAAGCCATTTAAAAAAAATATTATACTACTCGCCAGAAACTATACCAAAAGTAGAGGGTGATCAGAATGGAGGAACTACACGCGTCACTACTGTCAAACTAAATATATAATTTTGTTCAGTATTCACTGACATTTCATCCTGGAAAGACGTACGCCTCAACAACGTTTACAAATCATATGAATGTATTACGAAAATCAACGCTCTATGAAAAGTGTTCATCGCGCGCTCGAGCCCATTTGTGTTGTTTTTTATGTACGATGTCCAGCCCCGACGAGAGGGAGGGGGATCGGGTACTTTTTACCCCGGGCCCGGAGTTCTCAAAGGGGCCCGGACCCGAGAGTAATTCGAATTATATGAATTAGACATAATTAGAAAGGGGCCCGGGGCCCGGATATGCTCTCTACGGCCCTGACGATGTCTACGTCAAAAAACAAAATTTTTGTGTTTGGGCTGAAGAGCGACCCAAAGCTAATACATAACAGTCATTACATCCATTAAAAACAACCGTTTGGTGTGGCCTATGGGGTGGAGGAATTATCGCCCTATATTTCTTCAATTTCAATTTACTTTGTTTTGTTTAAATTAAAATCAGATGCCTCTAAATTGATTACCCTTTAGAAATATTAATAATGAATAAACTACGTTTTGAGATATATGTTTTTTGTCGTTTCTTTTAAAATAAACTAAGATAACTTGCAAAAGAATGAAGTTATTCAATTACTTACTTTTTTATTGAAGTTTGTTACAGAATTGACGTTTTTTATTCTATTATACCAATATATAGATTCTAAAAACGTATATGCTGCTTGCATACTGCTGTTTCAATTTTTCATTGTTGCCACATTTGGTCTTTAAATTTAACTCTTTTCACCACTGCACAGTGCGATTACTTTGTGCTCGCCAACACACTCGCAAAGCCAGTTTGGCCGACCTCTGTCTTAAAGCAATATATTCACACACTGACCTCACCCACCACCCTCGCATTATTACTCTCTTATTATTATTCTTAATTGTCTTTATAGTTAATCCCACGCCCTTGCTAACCTCACCTACCACACTAACACCCATTCTCATAACATTTCCTGTTACTGTTTAATGTAAGTGCGAACTGTAAGCTTGGGCATCTGCTTTGTCAGAAATAAATTCGGTTTGTGATAAAGCACAAATGAGTAAACTTGGTCGTTTACGACTTTATAAGTTTATAAAAATAGTTTTAAGTAAACATGAATTTCAAATAAACAAGTATTTCACTTTACTTACTTTGCGCAAATATAACTGAAAATAACCTCAAAGTTGATTTTAATAGCTTGACTTGTATGAGTACGTTACTCCTTTTGATATGTAAGTTCACAAAGATGCCACTTTTTATCTGTTTGAATAGAATAAATAAATGATCGTTCTAAAGTCGCGCCTAGATATATATATATATATAATTGAAGCGTACACCCTTTTTGGGTGTCTGGCCGAGCTCCTCCTCCTATTTGTGGTGTGCGTCTTGATGTTATTCCACAAATGGAGGGACCTACAGTTTCAAGCAGACTCCGAACGGGAGACATTTTTTATCAGCGGCTTTTTCATGGCAGAAATACACTCGGAGATTTGCCATTGACTGCCGAGGGGCGACCGCTATTAGAAAAATGTTTTTCTTAATTTTGGTGTTTCAACGAGATTCGAACCAACGTTCTCTCTGTGAATTCCGAATGGTAGTCGCGCACCAACCCATTCGGCTACGGCGGCCACCCGCGCCTAGATAATGTTTTATAATAAAACAAATTTTACTATTTTTACGGCTCTCAACAAATATATGTCTGTCAAAACTGGCAACATTTAAATTTCCACTATGAGCAGGTCTCTTGTTGCGAACGTCAAGATACCGTTGTTAAAGTTTGTGCAGCAACACTTTGCGTTACAGCAGCAACATTCGCAACAGGATTTCCAGTTTTGGTCTGTAAGTTCTTTCCCTATCCTCTATGGAACCGGTTTATTGAAATTTTTGCACCAACCTTTGACTTCTTGCCTAATTCATATTCGTTCGAACTCGTTCCACCAAAAAATTGTGAATTTTGCGTTATTTTGTTCAAGAAATTCGGCCATTTTTACAATAAGTTTCAATAATTTTAAGGCGTTTTTCTATCATGAAAACAAATGTCAGAGATGGCATTAAAAAATTTTGTATTGCCTAGGAATTATTCATTACTGACATCTAGACACCACTTTTAAAATACCCTTTAGAAGAAGACCGCCGCTTAGAATAAGTTTGCAGAAGTTATTACAGTCAGCAAATACTGTAGACAAAAATAATCTATGTAGAATCGTTTAAAGTTAGCGAATTGCACTACCTCAGCGAATGAAAAAATAATGAAAAAAATAATTTTTTTAAGAAATCAAACTACGTGCTTCATTTTTTTTTTTTTTTGGATTACTAATGTACAATACATTAAAAAGAAAGCAAAGGTCAAGGCTTTGAGTACAATTTCATAAAAATTTATTTTATATTGCATAAGTGAAACATAACCAAACAATATATCCATACAAAATTAATATTGTAACAAATACTTGTAAAGTTGATAAAAAAAACAATAAACAAATATTAAATAGTGCGTGCTGTCCCCAGTGTTGGAAATAAATTTTTTTAAACGATAGGGCATTGATGAAACGAGCTTCTGGAGACACGTAACTTCAATTGTGTCCCATTCTTCCACAAGTCTTCTTTTTAAATCAATCAACCTTTCAAATTGCTTCCGTTTTGGTAAACATTACGAGATAGTAGTCCCCAAATGTTTTCAATGGTAAGCGGCCGATTTATTTCTCTTCGAAGAAACCAAGAGTCAGTTGGGGCTCGTGAATTGCAGCGTTATCTTGCTGAAATATCCAATTTTCTCTCCCAAAATGTTTCCCCAAATTCGCGTAAAACATTATCAAGAATCGCTGACAAATGGTGACTTCTCGTGATGCCCAAAAAATGTCCAAACCATAAGAGGGCCGCCACGCTCTCCTTGCTTAAAATAATCTTTGTGATTTTTTAGAATCTTTACCACAAAAGTTGCACATAATTCAGCAATTTTTGCAATATCGCCTCAAAACAAATGAGAATTAACGTTTAACTGAAAACACGTACATAAATTTCGTGAAATCGGCGTTTACATAACGAAATTTTAAAATCTGGAGGCTTGTTCCACTTGTCAGTCCATTGCATTTCCTGCAAAATTGCATTACACTAGTGGTAATTGAGCTTAAAAAAGATTTTTTCCGCGTGACAGATATTTTGGCCTAACATGTTTCATTATTAATTTCGCCGAGGTACAGATACAATGTGCTTATACTAAGGGCTCACTAAAACATCTAACGAAAAATGGTCAGAATGTTTGGTTCACCTCATACTATGTACCTATATGCGGTGAAAAGTAAAAAAAGTGTGAAAAACGTTGATACCTAGTGTAAGTTCTTATGCCTTCATACTATTTATACAATAAAATAAATGTGTTCAATCCTTCATTGAACTCTTTTATTCGATGCTTGGCAAAGAGCAAATCCCTGGCGGCTGCAACAGGTGCCACTGGCATTAACTGCTGTCAACAACATCATTTTTCAAAGCAACAGCTTTCCTATTCTCTCGTGCTCCTCAGCCTCTCTCTGCAGTCCACAATTCTGCTCCATTGTGCGTAAGTTTTCAGCTTGTGTGCACACACCCTGCAAAGCCATTTACAAGGTCCACCCAAATGGCAATCTGGTGAGTTTGGAACTAGTTTCGTCAATCTCCTCTTTTGGCACTTTATCTTTCAGTTGGAACTGGTGTGGTACTAGTCAATAGCGCACTAGTGCGTGCTAGGCAAAACAGTAGCGGCGACGAACCAAATTTCAAGGAGTTTGCACAACTGCGTGACTCTGTTGGACGTGTTTACATGGCTGCGTCTTGTGTAATCGAGCTTCTGCACATGTCAGCTACATTTGACGGCAGACCACACAATATTTCACTGTGGCGTTCATTTCTGACCTTAGCGTATTTGCGAGCTTGACATCGCTCAACTAAATCACACTGAGTGTGTTTGTGAGCAACCAAGTTTTTTTTCTTTGTTTTTTTTTTTCTTTTTTTTTCTTTGCTTGTATGTAGGTACACGGCACTGAAGCGCATGTCCTTGTTACGAACAAAGCGATTCAGAAGCAATGCCAGGCGCATATGAAACTATTAGAACAGTTGGGACTAACAAACCACAAGACAGACATCATATAACTAGACATCTACCGCGTGCTCATGCATACACATACATATGTACGAGTAGTTAAAACGTAGATGTCAGTGCGATAAAAAGTGCTTACGCTTGAAAGAAGAAGAGTGAACAAACAAACCACAAGTGACCTATGACAATTGTGTTTGCCCTGCAGTCGCAAGCGAATTATGCGTTATTTTGCAGTGGAATTAACTTAATGCAATAGTGTGCGTATTTTGCATTGCCACTCAGGCAGAATTGCACATGAGCCGAGTTGAGAAATTACGCCACATAGGGGGATACAAGTAAAGGGTCTTTCAAATGTGACGCCGAAATGTGTAAGTAGTGAATAGTTCCTAGACGGTATCTTTTCCATGCCATCTTTGACATTTATCAAGTAAACAGTTGCACAATTCTATACAATAGAACAATGTGTTAAAATTGGTGAAACTTGTTTTGAAAATTAAGAACAAAATGTCGCAAGATTTGAAATTTTTTGGTGGCAATAATTATCCCAAAAAGTCGACAAGTCAAAGGTTGGTGCCAAAATTGGAAGAAACGGATTCTGCCAAGGATAGAAAAAGGACTGGTAGACCAAAAACTGGACGTTCTGTTGAGGAAATGCCTGCTGTAGCTAAAGTGCTGTTGAATAACGTTCAAAATCGATATACCGGCGCTCTCAACAATTAGACGTTCAAGAGTCGACTATTTGGCGGATTTTACCTCTAAACGGGCTCATGGCGAATATTTAATTTATTTGATTTTTTACATATAATTCTTAAAAGCAGTATTTTGAATAAAAAAGTGAAACGAAAAAATCCACTATTTGTAATACCATCACTTGCGCATTTAGTTAACCTTTCACTATTTTCCATATCTCTGGAAGACAGCAAATATAATACCTGTGCCAAAAAAAGTGTTCTACCGCTCCTCAGCACTTCAGATCAATAGGCATTTTACCTGCCCCATCGAAAGTATTTGAAACATTTTTGGCGCGACAAATTACCTGCTACTTGGGCAAGAATAATCTGCTGAGTAATTTTCAGTCTGGTTTCTAAAGTCTGCATAGTTGCACCACAGCTATGCTTAACGTTTTTGAAGACGTTCGCCCTGCTGCTGATAAGAACTACTTTGCAGTGTTAATATTAATCGATTTTTCAGAGCCTTTTGATACTATTGATAACAACGTTTTGCTGCAAAAATTGATTAATTAATAAAAAGTTACCTCTCGAATCGGCCACAACAAGTTAAGAGTGGTTATATTTACTCAAGTCTAACTCCTTGAATTACATCAGGTGTGCCGCAGGCTTTATATTAGGTCCCATTTTATTTTGCATTTTTATTAATGGTATTGTTGAGTATTGCCGAAATTCGTCGATTCACCTCTATGCTCATGCCATTCAGATCTACCTGTCAAGGCTACTGAAGATTTGATAACAAGGTTTAAGAAGACCTCACTCGTATTTCTAACTGGGCCAAATCTAACAACTTGAAATTAAATGAGTCAAAGACGAAGGCGATTGCTATTTCTAATTCAAAATTTGACTTAGCTTTTATTGCTTAATGAAGTTAATATTAACTTTGATGACATAATAACTAACCTGGGTTTCGAAATAAATTCGAGATTATCATGCGTTGATCACGTAAACTTTGTTGTAAGCAAGATATATAATATAATATTCTTAGAAAGCTCTATTGCACTGCCTACATACCGCCACAACAAGGTTAGGTTGGTATGGTTGGCCAGGGAGTGAGCACACTTGGACGAAGAAGGATTCGTCCTTTGTGATACCATTGTCAAGGAAGTGAGGTGAAGGGTAGGACCGATGAGGTGCAGGGAGAGGGCGGGGAGAGGTGGTGATGGAAAGGTTGGGAGCGTGCGGATTATGAACGATGACTATGTTTGCGTCAACCGCTTTGTGCTGCTGATGAAACTCATCAGATTTTTAATGTCAGCTCCAGCTATATCAGCAGGCGTGGCAAAGAAGTAAGAGCCAAGATGCCTGAATCTTAACCCCGCCAGAGCAGGGCAGCTAAGGAGAAGGTGCTGAGATGGTTCCACCTCATCCTCCATACATCCCGCACAAAAAGGACTCGTGGTGATTCCAAGTCTCACAGCATGCATTCCTCGCGCATTGTGTCCTGTGAGAGAACCCACTAGATTGGAGAGCTGATATTTTGTTAGCCTCATAATCTCGCCCGAGCGCCTTCGCCAGAAGGATTTCGCGACTTTACACGTTTGTGTATTTGCCCAGCCCTCGCTGAGTTGGCGCGATGCCCATCTTTCCAGGAGCAGACCGCAGGTAGTCAGGGGGATCCCAATTTTCTCCCTCCGCGGGGAAATCACCTCACATGTCCCTTGTCTGGCCAACTCATCCGCCTCACAGTTCCCCGCAATGTCGCTATAACCGGGAACCCAGATGAGGCTGATGTCAAAGAATTCGGACGCAGTCGAAAATGAGGTCAAGCATTCCTTGACCAATTCCGAATGCACCGTCATAGACCCGAGGGCCCTTATTGCTGCTTGGCTGTCGGAGTAAATATTTACTTTCTTGACTGTTAGTACGCATTTGAGCAGCCAATCAGCGGCCTCCTTGATTGCGGCTACCTCTGCCTGGAACACACTGCAGTGGTCCGGTAACCTGAATTTTCGTCTGATGGGAAGCCCTTCGCAGAAGACTCCTCCGCCAACCTTTCCTTCCAACTTCGATCCATCCGTGAACAAGTTCACCAGGCCCTGCCCCCAAGTGTAGCCCTCCGCCCACTCTTCCCTTGACGGGATGTGAGTGGAGAATGTTCCGGTAGGACTAAACGAGGGTATACACTGGTCTGTTGACAGAGGGATGAACTCAAAGTTTCTAAGGATGCTTGAGTGCCCATAAGTGAGGTTGAGCTTATAGCTCCAGCCCCTCAGTCTGATTGCGGTACGTGTAGCGGCAATTCTGCCTGCGATATCTACCGGTACCACATTTAACATTGCGTTGAGTGCCAGAGTAGGAGTCGTTCGAAGCGCCCCACTGATTCCAATGAACACCTAAATTAAAATTTGTTACATCACTCATTGCTCCGCATGTATCATACGCTGAATTAGTATATTGCACGCTTGATAATAATTCGAAACATAAATTGCAAATTGCTTTAAATAATGAAGCGCGTTTGAAAAAAGCTAATATGACCATAATCTATCAAAAGAGGTTCTTGGTCATATCCTGGTCTCGTATCTCAAAGTTCACGCTCTTATATTCGTGCATAAATTAATATAAGTACACACAAAAGCCATTGCACCTGTATAAAAACATTAGTATTAAATGTCAGTGCATCCGAACATTGAATCTCATTATTGCGACTTATACTTACTTAGAATCAGAGCGCAAGTTCTTTGTTAGTGCCATACAACTATGGAATTCTGTACCAACTATAATAAAGTTTATAAAACAAGCAAGGTGTTTTAAAACTACAGTTTCTAACTACTTCTAACCTTTAATCCCCCCTTTCCTTATCACGTTCCCATCATCTTTCTCTTTTTCTTACTTATTTTAAGTTTTAGTCTATAAGTTTAATAGCTGAAATAGTTTTAAATTTTAAGTAGCATTTTTATGTATACCATCCTCGTTTTCTAGAGTTATAAGAAAACGCACTACCACAAGAGTTTGTCTTACTTTGTACAAAACAAAACAAATAAATTGAAATTGAAGTTAAATTTTTACATGCCTTATTTTGAAACAGCATCCAAAATGACAGACCAATGACTGGCAAAAATATCAATGATAGAAAAGCCAACATCTTCAAGACTACCTGGTCGACCTCCAAAGAGATGGCAAGAATGTTGGACTTCAAGCTCAACCGATACGTGATTTTAATGTAGTATAGATAATTATTATATTAATTATATCTGTTATGTATATATGTTATGATGTATGCATTTTTTTCTGTAATTTGCTGTAAAACAGAGTTTAATCCTAAAATAAAGATGATAAAGAAGAAGAAAAAGTGTATGTATTTTTACAACTGGATGTTTGATTTCAATTTAAGTTCGAGGCTGCGTCTTTTAGTGCATACACCTCCTAAGAAATCGGATTTTTACAGATAGAAAACTGAGCTGAATGATAAGGATTTAATAAACAAATGATTACGATTACAATAGTCCTTAAAAGTTAAGAGAAACTGGTTACAATTAATACACTCTTTCGTCAACACTAAACGAGATTAATTTTTTCTTTTAATTGATTCTTTCAGATTACTTTGACCTTTCACATAAATTTAAAAGCAATTCTGTTCTTTTTTATAAGGATTAATGCAAAAGTTGCAAGGATAACATTTTTTAAAAACTGATGTTATATTTTCTTAATGAATTGGAATTTCATGTGGAAAAATTAACAGGGAGATTCTTTTTACTCTTGTTCAGACTTCGAATTACAGCAAGAAATCATGATTCAAATATTTCTAGAGGTAGATTCCAAGGTGTATTTATACAAAGGTGGTAGGAACAATAAAAAACCACAATCACATGCATTTTGTTAATGTATTTTTACGGTCACTGTGGATGCTAAGCATCGATGGAAGCAGCAAATGGAAGCAAACTTAAACGGCATGAGATCGATCTGAAAATAATAAAACTGAAATGGCGAATTGGACAAAGATCAAAGCTCTCCATATATAACAAAATAGCTATAAATAAACAAATCATAAAGCCTGTGTGGTCCTATGGCAAGAAACTATGGGGTTGCGCCGGTCAAAGTATTATAAACATACTTCAACGACTCCAGAATAAAATCCTTCGAGATATACTCAACTCACCTTGGTTCCTTCCAATAAGGCACGATAATGAGGAAACTAGCAGGCCTAACCCGACGACTCTATCGAGTCAAAATGCGTATTATGTTATAGTGATATAACATTTAAACATTGAAAAACTCATTGATAAAATTGTTGATAGAATTAATAATGAAATATTGATTAAAATGAATTTTAGAAAACTCTTCAGCAGATCTGAAATAAAAAACGCAGCTGAAAAAAATGAAAATTTTTTATTCATTTTGTGAGCCTTACAAATATTTGAAAATGACTGCCACGACGCTTAGAATTTTGCTTTTCTTGCTTTAGCTGAGGCAAAAGCTCTTATAATTTCATCGAAGTCGAGTTTCCTTGCTAACTCAGATTCCAAATACAAAGTTGTCAATACTGTTACTCGACTCTGAGTTGAACAAGAACGATGGTAGTCTTTGATCCTTGATAAAGCGCTGAACGATCTTTCGGCGCCGGCAACCGATACTGACAGGGTGCAGAATATTCGCAAAGCAATGCAGATGTTCGGAAACAGAGTATCCAAGTTTTTAGCTGTGATGGCATCCAACAAGTCGAACGGATTCATACAACATTCCGAATTTCCAGTAAAATTCGCCTTTTACACACTCTTCAAGTGACACATCTCAATTGAGATTATAAATATGTATATATAAATAATTTTTTCAAGTCATTTACGAAACGAATTTAAAAAATTATTTATATAATAACATACCCAGTGAGGACAAATTGCTTTAAAGAATAACTACGTTTCAAAATTGGTCTTCATTTAAAATACAACTGTCTAAATTGAATCTAATCATCACTATAATTATTAATTACCTTATAAATCAGTAGCATAAAATGTTCCATTTTAATAAGAGCTCAATAATATACACTTTTGTATCACCATATTATATTTATTCTTCGTAATCGTGATCATAACATTCGATATGGTGACACCAAAAAAAGTCTGTGACGGAACTCTGGTAGAAGTATTATTTACTATATTTTTTCAAGCAGGAAATTTCTTGGAATTACCTTCGAGTCCGGGCCCCTCTGAAAACTCCGGGCCCGGGGGAAAAAGTACCCGAAAATAATGCAAAATTAATATTCTGGATGCTAAAAGGTTCTGATGCTCCTTACTGCATACCTAAGCTAAGGGCTAAGAAAAGTTAGAAGCCACTGGAAGTTTCTTCGAATTGTTGCTTATATATAATTATTACCTAAGTATAAATATATGTTTGAGTTTCAAAAGGTATTCATGTAAATCACAGTCATGAATGCTTAAAATGAGCATGAAAGGTAGTTCAGTATGCACACACACAAGTTCACAGAAATTTTGTTGATAACCAAGCATGCATGTGGGTAAGTGGCTGCGTATGGGTAGGCTGATCAACTCATTGCCTCTCAGCTGAGGTGTAAAACACTTTATCCAAATGAGCTACGAGTAACTGTATATTTCATAAAATTGAATTTGCATAAGTAAGCAGACTTTCCGTTCTCCCAAATCCCATATGAAAGCGCCACATATACATATGTATATCCATACTATATATAAAATATAAACAAAAACTACAGCAAAGCAAACTTTTGAAAACTTTTAGTGAAGCTGCTTTTATTTTTAGCTCATTTAAAGTATATTAAAATGCATATGCAACTAAAAGTATATTCTCATTTAGTAAAAGCTAGTAAACAGTGGAAGCCTCGGAGTGCATCGGCATCAAGAAGCACACCAAAATTGGAGGAGGAGCTCGGCCAAACACGTAACAAAGTGTGTGGGCGCCAAGCAAAAAGTGAAGTATTTACTCATACACATAGGTGCTTAAATGAATCCTCATACTCATATTTGCATTTGTATGTGTGCAATTTTGACAAAACAACTTATTTGGCTTTAAAAGGTTTTGCTTAAAGTTTATAAATTCTGATTTATTATGGAAAAATGTAATATTTTAAAGAACTTTTATTAATATAGTTACTTAATCCAAAGCTATTAATGAATGCTGATGAAATACTTCGCAAATAGCAAACAATTTAGTGCTTCACAGAAAACAATGTTAAGTTGATTTTACTTGTTTTATCAAAAGGATGCAGATATCATAGTTTTCACAACCTCCGCTTCGGCCACAAAAGTTCATTTCGGTTCGGCTTCGACTAAGAAACATCAGCGCTTTGGTCGAATAATTCTTGTATCAAATTTTTGCTTGTGAAATATTTTTTGTGTAATGGTATCAATTCCATTTTTTTTCACTACCTTTGAAATATGTATGTTTCATCTGCTCCTCCATCGAGTGTGGCTAGTGAACTATTTTTGAACGCTGCAAGCTAACTCCGATAAGCTACTGTTTTTATTTTGCAATATGAAATTACTGAGATGTAAGTTTTAAACGGCCGCCGGAGCCGGGTTGGGTTGGTGCGTGACGATCAATTGGTAGTGCACGGGTGCGAAACCTCAGACATGAAACACCAAATGATAGTAACAGTTTTTCTAATAGCGGTCGCTTCTCGGCATGCAATGGCGAACCTCCTGCTGTATTTCTGCCATAAAAAAGCTCCTCATAAAAATCATTTGCCTTTGGGAGTCGGCTTAAAACTGGAGTTCTCTTGATTAACAACATCAAAACTCACGCCACTTAGAGGAAGAGGAGCTCAGACAAACACCTTACAGAAGTATACGTGCCATTTATTTATTTATTAAATATTAAATAATTACTAAATGTTATATTTTTTTCTATTTTTATAAACATAAGGATTTGTAATTAATAAAAAAACTGATCCTTTTTTAACCATTTTTATCCATTACTTTGACATTTTAAAAAGATCGTTTCAGTTTCGTTTCGACTTCGGCCAAAATTGGCAGAAGTTTGGCTTGGTGCGGCTTTAAAAAATCGAAGTTCACTGAAAAATGTATAATTCTACTTAGACTTATTCAGTCTTGAAAATTTTGATATAGAGTTTCTTAAGCAAAATATTTTCGATCCGTTTTAACATTTTTATAACTTTTTTCTTTTAAATGTTTTATATATATACTATATAAAAAAATTACTACAAAAGTTATATATTTTTGTAAAAAAATTAGTTTTCGCCATATTTGAAAAACACACCCACCTCAGATTTTGTTCTTAATTTTTTTATTAATAGCTAGGACTATGCTAAGTAATCCCTGCTAATTTCATAACCGAGTTCCCATAACCTTTGATTGAGAAGTAATGAGCCTTATTTTGTTTTAAGCAGTTTTATTAAGCCTTTTGGCTTATACAACTAATATTCTTCAAAATAGGACCCTTGAGCGTCAATACACCGCTGGTAGCGGCCCTTCCACTACAGGAAACATTTTTTAAACTCATCCGCCGGAATCGCGTTCAATTCGGCTGTCACAGTTTTCACAGTCGAAACGCCTCCTCTTCAGCTTTCTTTTCAGGCGCGGGAACAAGAAGAAGTCCGGAGGGGACAGGTCTGGGCTGTAGGGAGGGTGGGGAAGCACCGGAACCCCCATCTTGGCGAATGCAGACGTGCAGAGGAAGGCGGTGTGCGCCGACGCACTGTCGTGATGAAGGGTCCAATTGTTGACGAGGTCGGGCCGAACCCGGACGACGCGGCTTTTCAGCCGAATGAGCACTTCTTTGTAAAAAGCCGCGTTTACAGTGCTTCCTGGAGGTACAAACTGTTTAGCTTTACGCAAAATTTGATCGAGTAACGTTGCTCTAACGATCGCTGCATATTCGCCACTGCAAAATTCTAACACACTTTTAAAACCGCTTTCACGCGCGAAGCGATGTTGACTGCACCGCTGTTGCCATCGAACTGGGACCGATTTCTAATGAAAGGGGAAGGTCCAACGATCATTTTCCCCCACCAACCGATTCGGTTGATCGCTTGGCAGACGCTCCACGCGGGAAGTCTCATTACTTTTCAATCAAACCCTGTATCACTGAAAAATGCTACTTTAAGGAATCGCTAGCATACGCAGTCGTCTCCAAGTCGATCACAGGGGACATATGATATGCTCTATTTTAAAACCTTAAACAAAGCTATGAAAATGCTTAAAAGAACCGAAGATAATTCACTTTATAGAGCTCCATAGCAAAATTTTCAACATTTTATGAACTAGAAATATGTAAGGTTATCTTGTAGACTGAATAAATAAATAAATAAATAAATCTGAAAATAATATTTTTTTTTACTTTTCTTGTTCTTATACTCAAGTTTACAATAAACCAAATTGTAAAACACTTGAAGACAAAGTCTAAAATATAATACTTGGACCATTTGATACGCAATCGCGCATATTAAGCCAACCTATCATTTGACTTTTATTATTAATGAAAATCCCCTACTTTTTTTAAGTGAATTAATGAGTTACAAGAATTTGTCCGTTATGTTTCCTTTTTTTATATGTATGTGGGGAATTGAAAAAATTTCTAATCCACAAACCCTCTAACCCCATTTTAATGGATAAGAAATTATGGAGCAGAAGAAAAAATATGCTAGGATATTACCCTTTAGGGAAAAGAATTAATTTAAAGCCAATCATGAAATAATTTCCCATATAAGATATTCACCAGATTTTCATTGTAACCGCTTATCCATTCCTAGTGTCTGCTACTTAAACATAATCTTTCATCAGACAGTCGATATGCGAACACTAAACCTCGTACAAAACTGCCAAAATTATGCTAAGAGCTTGCAATACGAAAACGACAAACTTTATTTTATCACTCTGGAAAATATTGGTTGGAGTACTGACGGGACTCTATCTCAAATGCGATTAGTCCAGATATAGAGGTACTTTGGAACAATTACTTTGCCATTGTCCTGCTCTTTGAAATACTCGACAAATGTGCCTATGATCAACATATTTTCCATCCTCGAGGGATATTGCTGAAAAATGGCTGAAAGGCTTGTTAAAACTCGTGCATTAAGAATTACATAAACTAATAATTCAACTCCAAATACATAGCACTGGTAGCGCAATGGACCTCAGAGGTCTAAGTGAGATATTTTTACAGATTAGTCAGCACTTTATAACCTAACCTAAACACAATTTCATTTATATGGCTGCCTGTTCTGTGAATAAAGGGATGGTCATTTAAAGTGGACGCATGGGGTACCTATAACTTTTGACATCCCTGTCACACATTGACCAATGTCATACCACGTTGGAAGCAGCAGTGGATGAAGATTTTCAATTGTTCAGCTGTAAATTCAAAATAATTTCTTAACCGAACTGGATTTTTAGCGAAAAAATATCATTTTCGACGAGTCACATTTCTCATTGAAACAGACGTAAGAAAGAAAAAATTCAATTTAATGCAAGCCAAAACCCTCAACTAATTGAAAAACGACCACTTTATGACCAAAAGGTTACAGTTTGTTCCGATATTTGCGAGTCATATTTTTTCCAAGGCGGTGATAGAGATATAGAAGAGCTCTGGCTGCAAGCACTCTATTAGTTACTCAGTGTTGCATTTTTATATCTAATTATAACAAATAAATACTTATAGAAGCATGACGACTTTGACTGACCACCAAGATCCTCCGATTTGACGTCACGAGACTTTTATTTGTACAATTTTTTGAAGTTCAAGGCACACGCCAATAAGCCAAAGGACCAATATACGATTTCAATTCGCAACCTCATAGCCGCTCATCGGAAGATGAACCAACGTGATGGAGAAATATGAAAAAAAAAAAATAAATTGGATCATTACGGTTAAAGATGGCCATTTGTGCGATATTCTCCGAACTATTCAAATGAACAGCAGAAAAGTGTTTCTCATTTAATGTTTCTTAAGATACAAATTCTTATCATATCTACACTTTATGGGTTATTCCAGTTCCCGGACTCAGCACTGCACTCCTCAAGCGCATCCACAAATTTGTACTGGGTAGCATTTGTTTTAACTCTCATAAGAAAATATATGAGTAAAGCTAATAATGTGAATTAAATAATAAAATCCAAATTAGCGCAACAACTGTTGTTGGAAACCTTTAGGTCGCGTCGCACAGTGCGGCCGATTCCCAAAAAGCTGGCCAAAAGTCGAAAAAAAAAGTTTCTAGATAGAGTTTTTTTGTCTTTGGGTTGGCTACAGTAATGCCTTGAGTAGTGAAAACCGTTCATAGCAACGTCCTGTACCCTAAGTATCCTCTGTATTTTCAGTCGCAACGTGGCCTTCGTTTGAGCATCGTATTACTGTCGATGAATAGTGAAAGTTGTACACATTTGAAAGATTTTGTAATGGAGTAAATTGAACAAAACCAAATGGAATCAACTTCGGAAGGTTAGTAAAATACGAAAAATCTTTAGTACATATCAATACCTCGACACAAAATTTTTAGCTGCAGCAATACGTAGATACATTTTTTGCAATTTTTTTTATAAAATTTGAGTTTTCAAATTGTATAGTAATACAACGCCGTCATATGCTGCTTTGAAACCTAGTAAAGGTTACTCAAAAAAGTAATGGTTACTGAATAAAACAAGATTCAGCTGCTACCACTTGCTACCTTGCGACCCCGAAAACATATAAATTTACATGCATCTTGATTATGTTCTAGAATATACGCTATTTCACGTGAGGGGGTGGCCAATAGGGGTGGAAGGGGGTGGATTTTCAAAATTTTAAGATCAAATTCGTAATCAGCGACCCCGACAACCCCCGAGTAAGAAATTTTGAATCAATTACTTAATTTTTTGAGTTTTGGCCAGCTTTTCGGGAATCGGACGCACTGTGCGTCGAGCCAAACCAGCAAATATCAAGACCAGCAGTGCTTTTATTTATTAATTTCGGAAGGTATTAGATATTACTTAAAACCCAGTATTGAAGAAGGAGATCTCAATTATTATTATATTTCTATATAAATTTTTCAGCAAAAAAGTCTCAGATATAGCTCGTTTGTTTATTATTTGTACATTTTATTGGAAATACACTACAACAGTTATCAATGTTACAACGATAATCTAGGCTGAAACACTTTTGGGGAAATACTAAAATAATATTGAATTTAATAGTTTAAAAAACATGTTTTTCGGCAACGAAAAAAAAGCGTAATAGAATTCGAAATCTCGTTTAGTTCTCGAAGTGAGTGGCGCTACTAGGGCATACATTACGTAGCTCTTACTAAAAGTCTTGTTTGAAGAGTCTTAGGTGGAACTAAATAGCACGTAAAAGTGAGATGCCATGTATCACGCCAAACACAAAAACAAAGAGAGGATAGTCTTTCTGCTTTATGGGAACTAACATCCTAGACAGACGGCGGCATTAATTCGGATTACCGGCGCAGTTAATTCTGGTTAAAATCGTAGTATGATAGACGGTTGTTCACTATAGTTTTATCAGCAACAAATGGATCGCAGGCGACAAATACGGGTATTAGCTGCCCTGATACTAAGAAATAACGATTTATTTAAAAAAAATGTAAATTGAAATTTCTCAAACTGTTCCGAAATATTAAAACAATTAGTTTAATTTCGAATGTGTTAGTGCAAACTATCATTGTATCCAGTTTTTCTTGCTTTTCTCTTTAAAGTTGCATTCTTTTTCACTTCCTCTGATTAAATCATAACTTACTCAATTGGCTGCCCTTCTGTTTTAGAAAAGATCGCTTCTAATATTCGCCCTAGAAGTTTTCTTCATTCGGAATTCTTTAAAATTGCTTTTTCGAGGAAGTATGGTAGTTATGGTGTGAACGCTCCCATATCTAGAAGCTGCGTTGAACTAAACATAGTCTTCAATGCTTTATATTTTAGCTTCCCGCAAACAAGTCCTTCTTTAGTTAAATATTTGCAAATGGTTTTTTCTGCCCTCATCCGTAGGGCTTTATCTTTGTTTATGTATTTAATATTTGTTCTCACTTTAAAATTAATGCAGTTTGAATTATAAAGATTTGAGAAGTTGGGATTATTTCGATGCAGAAACAGTGAAAAACCGCCGTCTAAAACCCGCAGATAAACCCTGAATTCCTTTCTCAATAATGTCTCAATTAGCGGTAAATATATTTAGAGTGTGGAAAGATAGGGCTTAAAAATTAAGTTAATCAATCGTTGCATGTGGATTTGCGGATTTAATAAGTGTAAGTATGAACAAATCGCATAAAAAACCAAAAAAAAAAATGTTTTAAATAATGGATTTTGGGAATTGTCTTCAGTTGTTCTAAAAATTGGTGTACCTGCAGGCTTGATATAAAAAAAGTAAACTTAGAAATTATTTAAAAAAAATATGTCTGTCTGTTTAAACTTTTAGGGAAACAATTTTATTTTTTTGTGTATTTTCTGAAAAAGTTCTGTAAAGCGGGGCAAGGGGATATCGCAAGAATCAGTATAATCCACTAAACAAATTCAGATTCATTTATATGTATGTTCCCCTAGTGGGCCAATGCTATTTATGTAGTTATTTACCTCTTCGCCCATTTTGCAACTCAAACCGTTAATTTTCTAAGCAATGTATTTCTAATGGGTTTTCGCTGTAATTAAAGAGTTTAATGCGCCGTTATTGGCATTAACTAGACCAAAGCCGCCCTTTCGTGTCCTTGGAGTAATTGTGGTTGTTGAAAGAGTAGCAAAGCGTATGATTTTTTGTGCGTGTGTGCGTGCTTACTCACTGCACATACATGGTATACGCTCTTCACTCTTTGCTCTTTGCTCTATACAAAAGAATACACACACGGGTGCACATGCATGCATTTGTGCGCATTGGCGAGCTAATAGCCATTCAGCAAATGGGTGTGGAATGAAAATGGAAGTATAATGTGAGAAAATGAATGGCATTTTCATGTTATTGCACGTGAGTATTTTTCAAACACATACACTTTTTACCGTTTTTTTTCCATTTTTCCAGTTGTTATTGTTGCTGTGCTGTACAGTTCAACAACCGCTTAAAGCAATACGGTGTGCAATACCAACACCTAACCAAGGTGAACGCTTTTAAAGAAATTTTAATGAAACTGAGTCGTGCACAAGTGGGTATTTGGATATATGGATTAAGATATGTACATATAAGTATATATCTGCGTCTGAAATTACAAAGATATATTTATAAATATGTGAAATTATATTAGCCGTTTACTGCATGAATTAATAAAGCGTAGAAAAAAAAATTTTTTCACGGTGGAAAGCTCTTCTTAATTATCAATAAGTCAGATTAAAAGAAAAATAAAAGTTTAATATAATATTAATAATAATATTTTGCTTTTTTTCTACGGAACCATATATAAAAAATAGTTGTAAAGTATAGAACTCAGTTGAAAAGCGGGCAAATTATTATCCGACGAGAAAGAGGAGTATATCGAATCCATGAAAATATTTTCTTTGACATGTTTTTGTCATGTTATTTGTAAATGAATCAGTCGCAATTCAATTCTGCTTTTTCACCCACTTGCTCAAAAGTGAGGTTATTTCGAAATGTCTTAAACCATAGAAAATTTCTTTGCGTTTCATTATTGCTAAATACTATATTAGGTTGTTCAATAAGTTTTGCTACTGGTCAAAATTTTTGTTGTTATGTCGGTACACTTTTCATATGGACGTATGTGAAGTTTCATTTCAATCTGTCAGTTCATTCTTTGTTTATAAGCCATTTTGTATAGACGTGCCACAGGACTTTTCGCCATCAATTAATATAATAGAAAGTTGGGTTGATGTATTTAATCGAGGTTGTACAAACCTTGAAGACCATCCACGTCAAAGACGTCCAAACCCAAAAAAAAAAAAAAATGATTGGAAAGGAACAAAAACACATTCGAATGCGACTTTCTCAGTTTTCGAAAGATAAAGTGGATCTTTTGTATCGGTTATACAATAATACAACACCATATAAGAGCCCATGTGCAGTAAAGGATTAAATGAATTTATTAAGCTCTTATAGCTATAATCTAGAATAAAATCTAGACCAAATCTGAGCTAGAAGTAAATTTCAAAACAAGTTGTTGGATTATAAAAATTTGATTTTTTTTCTGCATTAGTTATAAATACTATCGGTATTTATGATATGGCGGCCGCCGTAGCCGAATGGGTTGGTGCGTGATTACCATTCGGAATTCACAGAGAGAACGTTGGTTCGAATCTCGGTGAAACACCAAAATTAATAAAAACATTTTTCTAATAGTGGTCACCCCTCGGCAGGTAATGGCAAACTTCCGAGTGTATTTCTGCCATGAAAAAGCTCCTCATAAAAATAGGAGTCGGCTTAAAACTGTAGGTCCCTCCATTTGTGGAGCAACATCAAGACGCACACCAAAAATAGGAGGAGGAACTCGGCCAAACACCCAAAAAAAGGGTGTACGCCCAATTATATATTCAGTTTATATATATATTTATGTAAACTAGTCACTAATATCGGAGAGGCTACAGATATCTTCATCACTACTTTCACTTTGAAGACCTCCTATCTCTTCATTTGGCAAATATTTTGGTTAAGCCGACTTATTTTTCTTGTTTTACTTCTTTTATAAATCTTACGCGCTCAAGTAAAAAATAATACCATCGTTCCCAAAAGGTCAACTAAAAGTAGTTTTCCCGCCAAAAATCAGACGTTTTCTCATATGCGTCGATGCAGGAGGGTGGCAAACGTTACTTTCGTTACTTTTAAGATAAAAAAAATCCACTGAAAGTATTTTTATACAATACAATCAAATATTATTTATCACTAGCAATTAGTAACATACAAAGTCAAAGAGTTTACTAATTTCAAGCCAAAAGCTTCCTTAAAAGTAATAAATAATTATGGGTCATAGGTCGCTTTCGACAAAAAGAGGAGATAAAGGTTAAATAGAAAATAATATTTTGATCAAAAAGTTCCAAGAATATTTTCAGAAAATTCAAAATACAAATTTATGACTTTAAAGTGATATTATCGCCTGCAAAGTACTCCACTACTCCCTACGAATTGCAACGCAATTATGCCAGCGTTTGATCCTCGAAACGTTTCTGAAACTCTATTTTCGGTATAGCCAACATAGCCGTATCCGATTTTTCCATTACTGCCTTTCGACTGTTAAATCGCGTGCACCATAGAGGTCAAACAGTTTTGACTGCATCAAACACAGAAAAATCGCAGGAAACCATATTACATGAATTCGATGGCTGTTGGATGGTAATTGTTGCGTTCTTCATCTTCTGCATTCATTCGTCTGATGTCTGGATTGTGTGTCATACTCATAAGCCCACGTTTCGTCTCCAGTCTTCCGGTCCCTTGAACCGGTCCTTGAAATTCAGGTTCTTTGGGACCGACTGTGAGACAAGCAAAACACGCAAACCCAAATCATTAACTCAATAACCTTAACAGATTCAGATGAAATGTTTAAGCCCACTGTCAGTGTTCCGATGGCTAATTTGCTGTTACTGAACAACTTTTCTTTCATGTTATTGCTTTTCGATGTCGACTCGCTGTTGACTCGCGATCTCTTCTGAAGTGTGCATGCCGCTAGTAAGCGGCTGTTTTCTTTCGAATATCACTACCGAATTTCTGAGGTTTTCGTTTCATTCAATCCATATTTAACGAAAAATTTATTAAAAACTCGTTCTTTCAAATTCAGATCCATTTTTAAAACAATAAGAAATAGAAAACACGTGCAGGGCAGATTTACTCAAGACGGCGTAACTTTAAAAAATATCAAGCAATGGCGAAAATTGGTAGGAATGTTAATCACAGATGTGGCAGCCTACAAAAAAAAGCAAAACCCAAGTCAGTGGACTTAAAGCGTCACCTGGCGGTTGTCCGTTAACCTTTTGATCAAAGTGGTATAATCCCATTCGAACATAGCCACTTCCGACTTCTATGAGATCAAATATTAGCTCAATTCGGGGATCATTTCAATAGCAAGCTTTGGTAAGCTAACAAAAATAAGGGAAAAAGTTGTCGTAGCAATGGACATTATTTTCAGAAATAGGCGTGAGCTTCATATTAAAAGAAACTGTTATTGTTATATTCATTTATATATCTAATTTCAAAAGGCGTAATTTCAAGACATATCCACAATCTGGCAACATCATTTAGTACACAGTTTTTTATTGAAATATTTGTATGCCATTTGCTTTCTTATTTCATTCAACTGAAAATCGTTTTATTTTGACTTGCTCTAAAAAGTCAATCATAACAAACTTTTAGACTTGTAAAGGGTAAAACGCTTACAATTTTTTTCCAAATTTTTCATATAACATCAAAAATCAAAGTGAAATAACAAACTGGCTACACATTTGCAAATTTTATAAAATCCTTTTCGGAGATACCATAATTTGCAAGAAGTGAAGTTTACAACAAACGACAAAAAAAAAATTGTGAGACATATTTTCATAAACGGAAAAGAATAGCAGAATTGTTCAAAAACCTGTTCCAAATTTCTTAAAATTTTCGCAACAAGGAAATGTATCAATTCACACATTTTGATAAGAAGCTCTGCAGATTTTTGCGTCACAAATTCGATCTGGCCGTCGATGATTGCGATGTCTATTCGATTTGGCATTTTTGTCCCGGCACTCGCTGGAAGGCGATGACGAATTTCGTGATGGAGAATCCGTTGTGCCAGGCTGAATGGTTTCCGGTCGTCTATTGGGTTGTGCTGGCGATCAGCACGCTGGGTTCGGTAAGTGGGAGTGCACAGTGAGAAAAAGAATAAATAGGAAAAGTTCATGCTTTTACTACTTTGCAGTTTTATAGCCTCAGTGAATTCACTAGCCTTTACTGGGGCAGTCGCAAGCGTGTCTCTATGTGGCGTGCGCGTAAATATTACGTCATACCCTATTCGGTGCTGCGGAAATGTCGCCTTGTCGGCTCATTGGTGATGCTGAACGCTTGGTTGCTGCTCTGGTATGCAGTTATAAATGTGAGTATTTATGTGAGTACTCGTATTTATAAATACACATTTCTACAGTTTATGTAGCCTAACGAACACCAAATGCACTCTATTATCGGTTTTTTTTTTTAATCTTGAGAGCTACAAAACTGAAATCAGAAATATTGTTGGAATGAATTTAATTTCCACGTAGTTGAAGAATAAAGGCCAACAAGTTGACAAAGACAACGAATCGACATTTCGGCGACTTCTTCAACATTTCCCTCTGTAAATATCGCGTACAGTTTTGAAAATGTTTTAAGGAAATTTCCACAATTTGGAAGTGTTGATCCGACGTTAAACGATTCTTGATGATTTGTCTAACCTTACTGAATAGAAATGTTAAAACTGTTCCCATTCTCATCTGCCAAGCCATAGCTATCGATATCGATAGTTCTCAAGGAGTGGCCCAAGCAGTGGTTTCTTTTCAAAATTAAAAAACAAATTAACAAAACAACTTTTTTGGTAGATTATTGGTTTATTCAAAATAGCAAGCATTCCCATTATTTAAGAAACATAACTTCATTTATGTGGTTACTCCGGCTGGCTTCGCTGTAGCGCAATCTGTTAACCCAGTTTTCTAAGATCTTTGTCATGGTTTCAAGGTTTATTTCACGAATGCCTAGCTCTCTTTATTACTGTCACTATATAACGATTGACGGGTCATTCACAGGGACAACAGTTTTGCTTGCTTACTTAGCCGCCGAGATGAAAATGCGCTTCGTCCGAAAAGATAATTTAGATTTATTTTCAATGAATAGACTGTTTCGGCTACACAACATTGACTTTGGAAATAAGTTTGCAATATTTCCCTTTGTTGCTCAAGCGTAAAGCGATTTATTTCGGGTTTTCGAAGATATGATACTGGCCTTCTGAAAAAATTTTCTACGGGAGAAAGCTCTTACAGCCAAATGGCTTAAAAAAAGCAATATTTATGGACCACCCTGAAAGAATTTTACAAGTACGTTGACTGCCTCATTGCGCAGAGTAGAGATCTTTTTGATATTCCTAGGAACCCAAAAGTGATTTAGGATCGAGTACAACAAAGCGTGGGCCATAACAAGAATACTTTTTTCACTCTGGCTTTATAACTTGGAGGAGATCCTACTCCTCTTTTCCTTCCGTCAACTTTGAAATTCATAGACATGTATTTTATATATACGGACCAAAATTGGTGGCACCAGACCAACAAAAATGTTTTGTACGCTTCATTGTCACGGCGAAGTAGAAAACAAAGAACGAATTCTCCTTGTTTCATGCTGGCAACATGGACCCGGTGAAAAAAGAAAACAAATAAGCTGATTTAGCGATACCGCCTTTAATAGATTCGCTTTGATATGAGCAAATTCTGTAATTTACTTCCGAGTGAATTTCAATGAAGATCGGCGTAGCCGAATGGGTTGGTGCGTGATTACCATTCGGAATTCACAGAGAGGTCGTTGGTTCGAATCTCGGTGAAACCAAAATTAATAAAAACATTTTTCTAATAGCGGTCGCCCCTCGGCAGCCAATGGCAAACCTCCGAGTGTATTTCTGCCATGAAAAAGCTCCTGATAAAAATATCTGCCGTTCGGAGTCGGCTTGAAACTGTAGGTCCCTCCATTTGTGGAACAACATCAAGACGCACACCACAAATAGGAGGAGGAGCTCGGCCAAACACCTAACAGAAGTGTACGCGCCAATTATTTATTTATTTTTTTTTTTAATCTCAATGAAATTGACAGAAAACTTAAATCGAATTCGCCCGAAAGTGAATTACAGAACCTGAACGAAAGGCTCAATATCATAACATTCACACATCTTGTTCCGCTCATAGGCTGCAGACTTGCCATGCGCGATAATATTTAATAAGCCACGCAGATATTTTAACGTTAATTCATTCATGTCCAGAGCTTTTTTCGAATTTGAATACCATAAGACCAAAGGAGTTCATTTCAGCTTCTGTTGAGCATCTCCGGGTGGTACGCGGCCTACCCTCTCCACGGTCAGCTTGTTGGAAGTGGTTCCAATACAAGGCCTGCCTAGCACCATTACCATCACTTTTTGTAAGCGTGTGTTCTTCTCTTCACTGCAAGTTGCTTTTGCGAATTTCAGTTGCCACGTCAAGTTGGTTACCAGGCCCGAGTTGGATATTGTAAATTCACAAAATGCGCTGCGGTTGACAAAAATTTGCATGGATCGCGTGGTTACCGCGGCTAAATTCCAAGTAGGGCAACCATGTACGTGGACAGATTTGACGCTTGTGTTAAGTATACGCAATTTGGTATGAAGACTGATGTTGATATTTTACCACAAAAGGGCTGCCAAAAAAGGGATACCAATTGAAAGGTATTTTCCTTGAAAGGTATTTCCTTTGCTACCTTAACATTTCATACTGTTGTCCGCCCATTGCCTTGAGATGCACCGCTTTCGTTTTTCTAGCGTTGATCTTGAGGCCGGCACCTTAAAACTTTTCCTGCATGGCTTGAGTAAGCAGTTTCTGGGCGCAAAGTTTATAAGCTAGTAAACAGATGTCATCACCGTATGTCAGGTACCTGAGGAATTGGTTATATAATATTATATCTACGTTCCATCCTTTGTAGATTTTCATTATTATCAATTCAGATCACTCATATCTACTGTCTTCTTTATCTTCTTTATCGTACAGTTGGTTTTTTTTAATTTGCGCTAATTTCCATACGCCATTTCTTAAAATCGTTCAAAACTTATTGTATTTTCGTTTGTTCCATATTTATATCCGTTTCACTAATTACAATCGAAGTGTCCTCAGGAAATAATTTAATTTCACAAAACTCTGGGGCACACGCTATATCATTAATATAAATGAGAAACAATATTAGAGCAAGAACTGATCCCAGTAGTAAACCTATAGGAAACCTCTTTAACTTGATGTCGCTTAATTTAATGCTACTCGCTGCTTGGTTTGAGTCAAATAACTTCGAAACCATTTTAACTATTGTAAAAATTTTCGATTTCAATTAGCTGCATTTTCTGTAAAAGAATTAGCTCTTCTGGTTTAATTGCCGTTTTTACTTTTTCAATAGAAAAGATTTTAGATATTTTCCAGTTACACCCGACAAGTTTAATTCCATCAATATGAATCGCATTCCGCATAAATTTTTTATCGATCCAATAAAATACTAAATTACTTTTAAGTGCAGCAGAATTACACACGGCACCCGAAGCGAAACAAAAGAGTAAGCGCTTCCTATGCATATTTTATAACTCGAAAAAAGGGAAAAGGTATTAGCCAGTTCAAATATAAAATGCTTGGCAACTGAAAACTTCGAAAATACCAATGCAACAGTAATACAAACACATACATATGTATTTGTACTACATACATACATATATATGTTTAAATAATGTAGGAGTGTCTCGCACTCTCTGTTCCGAAAAACCGGTTATTTTGTATTAACCCAGGGCACTAGTGAAATGTTTGATGTGTAAATATTTATGTTCCGATTTATTTACAATAATTTATACAAAAACATAAATGTATTATATAACTGCATAAAACGCGGCCTTAGCATCAAGGCTTTCAGCCGCATGAGTAAATATTATTATAATTCTAAGTCGACTTGACTAAAATGTATTTAAACGAATTTTTTCAGTGCCTAGATATATAGCTTATTGTTATCTAATTGTAGTACTATATGTTCTGAGTTAATAAAAAAAAGGTTTGCCGAACGACAGATATTTTTCATGAGGAGCT
Organism: Anastrepha ludens; assembly: GCF_028408465.1. NCBI lineage: Eukaryota > Metazoa > Arthropoda > Insecta > Diptera > Tephritidae > Anastrepha > Anastrepha ludens. The sequence continues at coordinate 119,725,254 of NC_071500.1, read as the reverse complement.
TTTTCATGGCAGAAATACACTCGGAAGATGCCATTGCCTGCCGAAGCGAAACAACTGTTTCTATTATTTGATGTTAGTCATGGTACTCACACATCAACCCATTCGACTACGGTGTCAGCCCTCCTTGTACATCTTTGTATGAATTCTGTGTCATTTTGGTCTGATCTCGCGACAAATTATTATGGAAGAATGGAAAAATTCGAATAGCTGACCCTTCGGTTAACTGCTCATTTTCGAACAGTTGAGTTTCGATTACTCGAATGCTCCCCCCTACTTTGGCTTGTGCTGTTGACGAAGTTCTAATAATGCTATATAAGCGTGGGGTTAAGTTAGTAGCATACGCCAATGACTTGGCCCTGATGGTATCGGGACCGTTTCCCTCAATCATGGTTGAAATTTTGGAAAGGTCACCGGCTGCACTCAGTCGCTGGACTGCCACTTACGGCCTCCGAGTCAACTCTAACAAAACGGAGCTGGTGCTATTTACCAGAAAATATAAACCTCCACTCTTTCGACTTCCCAAATACTTGACTCCAAACTCCATTGGAAGTTACACATTGAAAATCGGGTACGCAGTGGTTTTGCCAACTTTAACGTATGGGTGCAAGTTTGGTGGGAAGCTCTTCGGAAAGGCTATAATAACACTGAACAGGGGAGGTTACAAAGGACTGCATATATTGGCATCACCGAAGCATGTAAAACTTGCCCCAGTGCTGCCCTGAATGCCCTTTAACACTTACTTCCCATCGACTTTTTCGTTTATTCCATCGCTCAAAATGCAATCAGGTTAAAGGAGATTGGCCTCTGGAGGCAATCTCTCAAGGGACATGGTAGCATTTTCAGGCAGTTAACACCATATTTCTCCGATTTTTTAACAGATCTCTCTATCACAAAGGGATCGTGCTTGAGGGTCGTGCTAGGGCAATCTTTCCAAATAGGCAGAATTGGTTCGGAAAATCTGCACCGAAGCTTGTACCTCTGTCTCCACTAACGGTTCCAAGATGGAATCGGTAGTCGGAGCAGAGGTTTCCTCTAAATCAGCCAATTTATCTATCTCCTTTAAACTGCCGAATACTGCTAGTGATTTTCAAGCATAAGTTATTGCGATCCTGCAGGCATGCAAAGGAGCGAGGGAGATATTACCATTTGATCCGATAGTCAAGCCGCGATTAAGGCTCTGACGACGCCGTGGTGCAGAGGACTAGCAGACCAGCGCTGCAACTAAAATGTAAATAACTTTTCTGTAATAAAATCATGCCATTGGTTGGACTCATGGAGTCATGAGGATAATTGGCAATAGGAGAAGCTTGTACGCCACTAATTAAGTGCAATATCGCTATTCTTTCGGATAGCCAAGCTGCGATCCAGATACTGGATTCAGTTGCAATAACCTCTATACTGGTCGAACAAAGCAGAAATAGCCTTACCACCTCGATTGTCAACCTCAAAGTAACCTTAATCTGGGTCCCAGGACATCGGAACCTTGAAGATAATGAAAAAGCGGGAAATCTGGCAAGAGGGGGATCTGCCATGAATAGCATTCATGCAGAAAAAGATGGTAGTCATATCACTGGGTGCAATCGAGAATCCAATTTCCTTAAAATATCTACAAGTATCTACGCGGAGTGCAGATGAAGAGACAGGCAACATACAAAGTTAGCAGTACATTATGGCCAACCTACACCAACAAGCAAATGTCAATACTGACAAATATAAAACGAAGTGAGGCCTGCGGACTCACGGCGGTGCTAATTGGCTTTGAACGATTTTCCATTTCCTCCGTGAAAGCCCTGCCTTGTGGAAGGAGAGAATGTCAACCCTGGACAAACCAATGTTCGAGAGTCTATACGTTGAAGTTGGCAACGAGGATGTGGCAATAATGGATGAGTCACCATTTTAACCAACCAACCAACCAACTGTTTGAATATTCGATTAACCCAATAACTGATTATTCGGGTAAATTTAAATTAAAAAAGAATTTAGCCTTTTTTTAATCGAGTATAGCTTCCACATTTCATTGGCGTACAAATTCTTGCTAAACTTGGATGTGTAGATTAGCTGCGGGAATTTTATTTTGCGCGGTAGACAAATTTTAGTGAGCTGCGAACAAATTTCCACAAACTATTTGTTCACATGAGATTTATGTATATTTGCATTTGCCACGATATGAATATTCATTTAGTTGGCGGTTCAACTTGTCAAATTTCATTTAAACTGCAACGTAAAATGTTAATTTGTCAAAAATTCCAATCAAAATTGACGAATCGCCATGAGTGCGGAACTCTAAACATACATACAGACGGTTGTGTACATATTTCTCTCGTACGACTTCCGCTTGGCACTGTTGTCGTTGAATGCCGTGGTGCAAATTGCTTAAACCACCTTCCATTTTGATTGATGCGCTGCCGAAGAGTTATTTCTCACAAAAACTAGTCATTGGCTGTGTCTCTTAATAGCATCCCTGCAAGTAAAGCTTTCACAAGTCTCACTTTTCGAGTGGAGGCATCTCGCATCTATTGAGAGTGTTACAGCGTCAAAGATGAGAAGTGAATGCTAGCTATAGCTTTTTTCGTCTCTTATGTTCGTCGAGATCTGTTTTGACGATTGAGGCTCTTGACCCTGTAAACTGCTGGTTCGAGCTGGACTAGAAGGTAATTAATATTTTTAATAAAATAAATATCAGCTACTTTGTTACTCTTCAAACTCCTCAAAGAAATTGAGGTGGGACTTTCTGGATGGTACGCCAAGCCTTCTTGACTATTGTGACAGCGGCAGCAGAGCGGGTCGATATACCGATTTGTTTCTCATCAATATTATCCGCCTTTAATACTAGTTCCGATCTATCGAAAAGGAGTGCACCGGCGGCCCGTACATAGTTCCTAGTAATTGACGAACTGTCGACAGAGCTATTCATTATAGGGTGACGAGGAGTTCAAAGGCACCAGCATGAACTCCAATGCAGAATATGGTAGAAGAAATGTATTCCTGCTAACCGAGACTTAAGTGTTCTCTATCCAATTCATAGTGAGAGTCATATTGCAATCTGCTCAAATTCTAATGGAGGTAGCCTTGTTAGCTTTGCGTATAAGTTTGGTAAAAATCTTTGTGCAAAGGAATAAAAACCCGCTATTAGTGTACTGGTAGAACTAGAGCAATTTTACTTGTGGTCTGGTAAGTTAAAGCCATCAAGACCATATATTTACAATACTTTAAATTTTACAGATAAGAGATCAAAGAAAAAACTGGGAGCAGTCATCTTTTTTCGACACCGCAAAAAAGTTTTTGCGCAAAGTCTGAGTCTGACATCCCCGAAAAACAAATACCGCAACAAAAAATTACGTTGAACAATACTTAGAGCTACAGAATTGTAATGTACCTTTCCGAGCTGTTTAACGCAAAATTATTGAGAAAAAGATTTTTTAATCAAATGCAACAAAAAATTGCTTCAATAACCACGCTTTTTCTGTTTGTCTTCAGACTCGAGGATAGAATCAGTAGTCGGAGAAGGGCTTTTCTCTAAATCATTCCTCTTTTTTCGAACACTGCAGAAGTCTTTGCGATCCTGCTGGCATACAAAATGCTTAGGGAACGTGGGAGTGAGGGAGATATTAAAATTGTTTCTATTACGAGTAGTCAAGCCGCGATCAAGGCTCTGATGACGCCATGGTGCAGATCCAATGGAGGAGATCAGATCTCTTGGGTGGGCAGGTAACATATCTCTGATCTGGGTTCCAGTATATTGGAACGTAGAGGAAATGAAATTGCTGATGAGCTTGCAGGAAAGGGTGAACTGAATTGGCTTCAGAGGTCTCCCACCCGGTTATCGGTATCACGCCGATTGTTGTTAAAGAGGGTTGCAATTCTTATTTCTGAGGGATGCGCAGATCATACCATTTCTTCGTGTGGTATTCCAAGTATAGTCCCTATAGGGCACAGATAGTTCTGGGTACTCCACTCCATATACGCCGAAAAGCTGGGTTTACCATTTAATTCCCATTGCAGAAGCTTAGGGTAGGAGATTGCTGAGCAGTTTCTCTATAAATATCCAGGCTTGATAGCTAGACGACTTAAATCCCATTAATCTCCTCCATTACATCAACATCTTTGGCAGGCTTTAGATATTTGCCGGTTATATTTCTCATAATGGTATCAAAACAGGGCTTTAGTGCTATTTGATGAGTGCCAGAGTAATACTTTCAACCTAATATAAGAAAATTTTCGTCTTCGAAAGATTGTGTGTCGCATATCGCAGATGATGGAGCAATGAACTGTATGAGCTTTACAGTGACATAGACAAAGTGTGGCAAATAATCAGTGGCGCCGCTGAGTAGGTCATGTCGTACGAGTGGAAAGAAACGCATCAACTGTGAAAATATTCAATGGTGCTAGCAGAGGAAGGGAAAGCCTTGCAGTGCATAGGAATGCTCATGTTGAAAAGATTTGGCTTCATTTAGTGTATCCGAAATGCTTTTAGATGGGATCTCAGTAGCCCAAGATCCATTTTCAACTACCTTTATCTTGAAAACTAATTCCACTCTGGCAGAACGCGGGGTGTCATTGAATTAAGAAGCCTCGATGAGACCAATTATCAAAACTTTGCGCCCAACGAAAAAGGGGAAAATCGGAGTACAGTGTAGTAAATGAGTTTTTGGATAGGAGTTTCTGTGTCGGATTGCTGCCGATTAGTTGAAGAAAAACCATTTCCCATATATGGTCTAGGTAGTTAATGCTCCAAATAAGAAATGAGAACATCCCGGGCATAGACATTCGGTTGTCAAATTTGCTTGAGAACGAACACTTTTTGATTTACTAGAGGCGAACCGGTGTGGTATTTATGAATTTTCCTGCAAGCATGCAACTTACCATACATACTTACATACATACATCCATATGATCAAACCAATTGCCATCATGCAACCGCAGCTATGGGGGAAAAACACACTACGTGTGTTTGGAAGGCTAGTGGTGATTTTTTCCACTGTTTTATCTGCCACGAAATGGTTTCTCTTTGTTCTTGTGTTGGATTACAAATTGTTCTAAATTTTTTCTGGTTTTTTTGGCAGTGACCTTTTGGTTTTGCTTCAATCGTAACCGCTGCTCATGCTGTCAAATCCGATTATTTACCTTCCCACAAATTCATAAAATAACGTACACTATTTGTATCATTTCTGAAATGTTTTGATTTTCATCAGTTTTCATATTTTTTCAACCGTTACTTTTTACTACTTTATTTTTAACTCGACAGATTTCGCCCGGTCACATGACGCCATGGCTTACCATCAATATGTTTGTGCTGAGCTTCGAACTGATCGCTTGGTTGGTTGAGGTGTTGGTTGGCGCCACAAAATTAGACCTGCACACCCTCTTCACCTTTGCCCTCCCCGTGGCGAACTACCTGTTTGTGCGCTGTGTTCGAAATGTTTTTCAGAGTGCCATCGAAACGAATGATGTCGACGATTTGCGGCTGTGGAAACTTGGCTTCAAGTGATGCTGTCACGTTGGTGTTATGTACAAATAATCAAAAGCAAGAAAAGCAGTGTAGCCCACGAAATAAAAGCTGCATACATGTGGACGCATTTGTGCATTTTTGTAAATGTGTAGGTTAGCCAATCATTTCTATGTGTGTGTGTATTTGTGATAGATATTTTTTACGTGTGCTTTTTTGTTAATAACTGCTGCAGTTGTAGTGAAATAAGTGGAGCAGAATCAGGGGTTACACAAGTGGAAAACATGAGAGGATTATAAGTTAAGGAAAACATTTTGATTTGTAAAATTATGTTGCGTGTGAAATATAAGTACTTGTACAAGATTCGTTTTTAGTTTCAATTTTTTAAGGCAAACTGGTTTTAATTCAAATAAATCGAAAATATTTTTGATTTATAAATGAAATACTTTTCAGGTTCTCTAAAGTTCTACGCCTCTCTTTTTTCATTCAACTGGATTAAGGAGTGCAGTGTAAGTACCAGGAACCAGGAACCGACGGATCCTGATTTTTTAAGTTTTCAACTAAATTCAGAGTTTAAATTTTTTTTATTTTCCTTCTTTGTATGAAATGGCATAACTACATAATCCTTTAGTTAGTTTTAAAGATATATTCATTATTTTTCTCAAAATATAATGTTACTTACAGAAGATGAGTTAAATGTAAATTATTTCTTGTGTAATCGTCGGATAAAAGCTACCAAATTTGAAAACTTTTTTTATGTGATGTACATTTCAGGCTTAATTACAAATTTCTTCCAAATATTCAAACTATTTTCGAAAAAGTTATTATTGAATTAGCAAACGCTCACATTCCTTTTTCTAAATATATAGTAAAGCTCAAAGTTGTGAAAAAAATTAAAGGAGCGAAAGTCTGTTTTGTCGATGAGGTCATGCCGAATTGGTTTTTTATTAATCAGTTGAGAATTTGTGGGAACTGGAAAATGTTCAAACACGTTTTCGCGCAGTACTCGACCAGATCTACGACCTCATTAGGTTACTGTGTAGGCATAATTTGTTTGACTTTGTAACATTTTGCATTGTGTTAACATTCGCCACTCTAAATTAACCGCCGATAACTTACTTGTCATTCTCCTTGAGGAAGACATCGATATCTGTCTGATTCCAGAGCCTTAGATCTGGCAGCGTGAAATCATGGGGCTGAGGGACGATTTTTTTATGTAAACTTAGGGGTGTATCTTAGTCAGGAATACAATAAACGCCTTCTTGCGATCTAATTTAAATTCGCCAAATGTGACGGTGGGCAGGGTGGAACCATCTGTGGCAGTTACTTCTGTTTGGTGTCTTTATAATTAGCCATAACATGTTCGTTTGGAACAAGAGCAACACCCTGACATTTGTTTTCCAGTATCGGGAACTTCAAGCGGCTGAGAGGAAGCTCTCGACAATACTCTCTCATCAAATACTTCGGCCGTCAGGGTTGATAATTGGACGGTTTCTCAACGCAGCTCTTTTTCGTGAACCCTTAAATAACTATTGGACTCTTATTCACAGGGTTTTCAACAAGAAGTTAAACAGGAGTAATTTTTCAATTTCCATTTCTTGTTGATGCCCATTTTCCGAAAAATTCTTTTTGTCCAGCTTGTAATAATCACACGAGTCGACAGTAGGGATTACCTAAGGTTTCCCTGATATCTATCCTGGTTGTTAACAGAATCAACAGGGCAACCGAAAGTTTTTCCTGGTATTGAGGTGTTATCACGCCAGTGATGCTTCAGAGGACTAAAACTTTGGTGGTTCCTGTCGCTGTTTCCGAGGGGGGGTCGCTGTAAGATGTCTTCCTATCTTATAAAAAATTAAGTTTGCAAGCCGAATAGAAACTCCGACCTATTACCTGAAGATCACGCCGTAGGTGGGTCATCGTAGTGGATCGCTTTTAGATGAAACCTTTGCATAAATGGTGGCCAATTTCATAACAAGCACGAGTTATGTTAGCATTCAGGCAAGCGGTTATCCCATCGTACCAAAATTCACAGTAAATAGTGACTTCGTCGAAGTGTAGAGTCACCAACTGGATCTTCTGTGATTTTCTTCTGAGATTTTCAGCATTCCAAATCAGGCAATTTTGCTTGGTTATGAAAGGACTTTACCAGATATGAATGTAAGAGGGGCTGGAAGATGGCCAATTAGAAATAACGTAAGCAACTCTTGGCGAAAAGAGAACTGTTAAAGCGAATTCATACAAGGCGAATTCACACGAGCAAAATGTTTCCCTGTGTAAATCGGGACTTAGCTACATAATTCTGTATACCAACACACCGAAAAAAATCAAACTCTCTATTAGGAAACCCTCTATTTTTGCTATTTCATAAGCATCTGCATTGATGCAGATCATCTGCCTCACTGATGCTTGTGTGACACGGTACGACGTTGTTATGTATTGCTAAGATTCTATATCAGCATTTCACAGTCAAGTACCATATTTGGTACCCCTCCTCTCAATAATCCAAAACAATCATTTAAAAGCATTTTGTAAAACATTTTAGTTTCGTGTTAACATACTTGCACAATTGGTTTCTCAATTCACAAAAAACACAATGACATCTCACAAACAATGGCCATTAAGACTGCATACGACCATTGCAAATCAACAGTCCAAAGTGCTCGCACATACAACACAGAATACTTACTCTGTCTCAGAAACGAGCAAAATTTATAAAATCACAATTGAAAGTTCGAGAAAAAGTTGGTCTTACCTATGTTCAACATTCACACTGATACAACACTATAAATGTACCCAGTGTGCATGTGTGTGTATGCAGAAAGTTAACTGTCAGCAAATAACACTTGACCTCATTGGGGGTTCCTTGTCTAGTTATTTAGTTTGTTGCAACATTTGTAGCAGCTGCATGAACACTCACAACCGAAATTACACTTAAAGTTGTAGTCCATCCGCGCGCATTGTCAAAATTTCCTTTTCTGTTTTCAATTGAAAGAGAGAGGGAAAAGCTGGATGAGAGGAGAGCGTGTGCAGGCGGATGTGAAGCCTGCAAACCGTACTAATGGGAAGCACAGGAAACCTTGCAAGGAATTGTGGTTAGAAGGTTTTAAAAATTGGAAAAAAGTTTACGAAAATTGTTGCTGTTCTTTTTGCTTTGATTGTCGGTTGGTATATTTCAACACCAAGAGGCACTTAATGACCCATGAAAGGCAACGCAAAAAATGCATGTCAAAGAATATCGTTAATGACAACCGGAAGTGCAGAAAACTCATGAAATGCATTATATATCAAGTACCTAGACCCCAACGTAATAAACGGGAAATAAAGATATAAAAGTTCTATATTCAGTAGAAAGCTACACCGTGTACTTCACACGACCAATCTGGCGTTTAAAATAAGAACTTGCGATTTTCTCTTACTTTGATAGCTAAAAGAACTTCCGTAATACGAGGTGTGTTCAAAAAGTATCGCGAATTTTGAATTTTCGCTGGTTACTTATATTCGACTTTCGATTTTTTTTTTGTATCGATATGATGGTACTCATGTCTCTCACTCATGCCGACGAGTTCGGCCATTTTGAATATTCAGTTAATTCCTGGCAGGTGCTTTGCTTGCATGTGTTTCGGCTCGTCTTTCATTTTTACTTATTCAAAAAGATGGATCAAAGAACCTGTATCAAATTTTGTTTGAAAAACGAAATTAAGTGCGCGGATGCATTTGAATGTTGACTGTGTCATACGAAGAAGCTACTTTGGACCAAATCCAAGTTTATCGGCTGTACAAAATGTTCTCAGAAGGCCCAGAAGATGTGAACGGCAAAAAGAGTGCCGACGCCCGAGCACTTCAACAACAGATGAAAAAATTGATGAATTGAAGAAAATGGTATTGGCCAATCGTCGAATCACCGTTAGAGAAGTTGATGAGGACGTAGATATATCGATTGGCTCATGCCATCCGATTTTTTTTCAATGATTTGGGCCGGAAAATGTACCAAAACTGCTCAATTTGAACTCTGTCTGTCTCAATCATCTCAATGAAAGGTGCCGCACGAACCAAAACCGAAAAAAGTGCGCCAAGTTTGGACGAATGTAAAAGTTTTGCTTACCGTTTTCTTCGATCACAGGTGCGTTGCGCATCATGAGCTCTTGCCACAGGGTAAAACTGTTAATAAAGAATATTACCTGCAAGTTATGCGCAATTTGAGCTAAGCAATCCGCCAGAAACGCCCGAACAAAAATTGGCTCTTGCATCACGATAACGCCCCTGCTCACACCTCGTTGCATGTTCGCGACTTTTTGGCCAAAAACAACACACTACTGATGCCACAGCCACCGTATTCCCCAGATCTGGCCCCCTGTGACATTTTCTTGTTCCAGAAACTGAAGAGACTCATGAAAGGATGACGCTACGCTACGATTGACGAAGGAGGAGCTGAACAAGATAAAAAAAAAATGATTTTTTGAAGTGGCATAAGTGCATAATATCTCATGGGGATTACTTTGAAGGGGACAAAATATCAGGTCTGTCCATAAGTTCATGCGTTTTTTAAAGGTGGTTTTAAAATTAGATGTTTAAAGTATTTATGAATCAGTAATATATTTTCCTTCAATATTTACAATGGAGCCAAAATACGCTTCGATATCCCTTTTTATAGCTTCATTTGAGGAGTAGTTCTTGTTACTCATATGGGATTGAAGTCCACGGAAAAGGTGATAATCACAAGGTGCAATATCCGGAGAGTATGGTGGATGCGGCATTAGCTCCTATCCAAGATTGTTCAGCTTATCTATATTAATATTTGCCTTGTGGTATGAGGTCTTGCGTTGTCGTGGTGAAACAAAACTTTGCATCTATTCACTAAAGACGGTCGATTTTTGTTAAGTACCTCATTCAGGTTTGATAGCTGATGGGAATAATAATCAGAAGTTATCGTCTGGCTTAGTTCCAGAAGTTCATAATAAACAATACCGGCCATATCCCACCAAATAGACAGGAGAATCTTCTTGGGGTGAAGGCCAGGGTCAGTTCTGGTGTTTCATCTTTATCTAATCATTGGCGTTTGCAAACAGGATTATTGTAAAGGATTCATTTCTCATCACCAGTAACGATACGATTCAAAAAACTTTCATTTTCAAGCCGTTGCAGCAGCTGAGAACACAGATTCGCTCTCTGCTGAAAGTTAGCGACGGAAAGTCAATGTGGAACCCATTTTCCCAGCTTTGAAACCTTTCCCAACTGAACCAAGTGCCTGTGAACTCTTCCATGCGATGAATTTCACCTCTGAGCTATCATATCAACTTTGGCTCAGCTTCCACGAGTTCGAGCAAGGCGTCGGAGTTAAAAACTTCAGGGCGACCAGCGCACGGGGCATTCTCCACGTCGCAGTTACCACATCGGAATTTTGAAAACCACTTTTGCGCAGTCCTTAGACTCACGGTATCCTCTCCGTGAACAGTGTTTATTTCTGCAGCAGCAGTTGTTGCATTTTTACCACTTTTATAAAAAAAATACAAAATATGCCTCTTATACGCGTTCGAAGACTCCATTTTATTTTTTAACAGCACGTGCTTCTATCCGCGATTAAAATCACTTGTTGAATGCTTGCATGTTATAGTTAGGCATGCATAAAATGGGACGTTTTCCGCTGATGAAATTGAACGTAGGAACGCTTTATTGCGCACATAAAAAATATTGTCTTTTCAGCTTAAACTCATTTTCACATCGGCGGCTATGTTAACTACCAATTTCACAGCAGAGAGTTCTACACGTCGTCATGAGGAAGCGGTTCTATCCACAATGAATTACTGCTAGGGGATTTTGGATTCAATAAATTTTTGCAGCATTTAACCATTTTTTTTTTCGAAAATGAGCAAGAAGCCGCGGTTACAGTAAAAGGCGAGTATTATCGCGCCCTATTAAAAAAGTTTTGTCCCCCGAATTTAAGACGATAATATATAAGTAGACGATATACATATGTTTTCAAGTGGATTGCGATATGCACCACACAGCTTATCTTTTGATCACTGTCTGTCTTCTTAGAGGCTTTAATTTAAGTCCATTTGAGTTGTTCCAACCAACCGAACGCAATTCAAAACTTCAAACATGAAGATGAAATTGCCTTAGTGAAGGGTATAAGTGCCGATTCTCGCGAAAATGTATTGCAAAATTAGTTTGACATACTGAATTCTGTAAAGCCAGAAATTACATTTTCTATATTTAATGGAAATATTTAGTTAAATAAACAAGAACAAAAAAAAATATTAGCAAACATTAATGCGTATTTTTTTTTTTATACACGAATAAAGTTTCAACAGCTATGCGTGCGGAGCACCCTGTATATTAATGTGGCGAAGGGTATTCCACACAAAAAAAAAGAAGTTAAAATGAAATAAAAACTATGACAAGATTTCTCCTAGCGAAACATAAATTTGTTCTATGCCTTACATTACAATATTTTTTCCCCCCAACATAGGGTTATTTTATTTATGAGCTGGGCATTGTCCAAAATATCCCTTAAAAACTAGTTTTTCAGAAAAAAATTGATGATAGAAAAATGCAAACGTTCAAAATATCTAATACGCTTACATCATATAAAAGATGGTTGTACTTAGAACTATATATTTTTGTTAAAAGTAAGCTCGGTGATGGAGTTTAGTGCACTATGACCTACGCAATGGCAAGCGTTTCTAATATGGATAGATGTGAGTGAGTTTTATGGAAACAAAACGCAGCAAGATCTACCATTTATTCAATACCCTATACTAGATCCCTGTGCTTTAGTAGGTTAAGCCGGACTTGCTTAACTGGCGGCGGGTCCTTTACAACCACTTCAGAAAGGTTTTTCGACTGCTGTGTGTAATTCACTGCCTAGAAGGAATAAGTCTTGCGATTATTTCAAACACAAATTTACTTTTAACTCTTTTACAAATTAAAGTATCATAGTTCATTGTCTTTAAAGTGGAACTGCTTATCGAAAATAATTACACCAAATTTAGCTTTGCTTGGAATCTAAAAGCAAATATTATTTAGTTTTGGTATAGTCGTACTTTTTGTAGTTTGGCACAGACAACAAGTTTCACTCTACCCCAGTTGCCACTTACGTGGACCTGTGATTATTATTTTTGAATGAGAAATGTCGCTATGTCAGAATTGGCATAGAAATTTGTTACACATTTTTCATGGATTAAAACTAATTTATTGTTCAATCTTGTCCACTTTATGACCAGCCACAATTGTCGGAACAGTCTAATTTATTTGTAGTGTTATAACAAAAAAAACAAAAAAAAAAACAGATTATCGAATTTTATGGGCACCCACTTAACGCAGGAATTCCTTTCACATGTTGCGATTTATATTCAGTTTTTACTCAATACTCACACACACTAGGCTTGGATACCCTCAATCCAATCATTTTGCCTACTGCTTATATTCGACCGTAATTTACTGTAAAATTTTGTACATACATTTTTGCCGCATAAAAACTCATACTCCACCTATATAGCTTTTGGGTACTGGAACAAGGAGTTCTTTTTATTTTTTGATGTTTTGGTTAATAAAATGAATTTTTTCAAATAAATTGAGTGCACCTTAAGAAAATAAAGTAAGCTTTATTTGCAGTTCGAACATTAAATTTTGAATAGTTTTAGAGATAATGCATATAGGTAGCAAAAATCAAGTTTCTTGGGTTCACTATACTATGATATATGTAAATGTATATACTTATTAGGCCGGGTCGATTTGTGGGGAGGCAAAAAAATCGCCCATTGCTCTGTGAAAATCATATTCTGGGGATCAAAATAAGTAACTTTGCCGAAGGAACCATACCTCTAAAACGAATTCTGATGTCCCCCAATTTGGGTCGAACTTTTGGGTAGGGGCAAATTTTGAAAAATCCCACATTGACCCATTTAGAGTACTCCAATCGAGTCCAAATGTATGACCGACCCCCACTAACTTTGAACGGAAAATCCAGATGCAAATTTAAGAATTCTAGCTAGCGTTTCCAAATGGGTTATACCGGAAAATGTAGAGGATGTTATGGCGACGACATTAGAGAGCCGTGCGAAATTGCCCAGACTTCAAAGTAAAAAAGACTTCAAACAATAATTTTTTTTTAGTTTCTTTTCTATAACTCACTTAAATTAATTTTTTCATTTACATATGTTCTGACTAAATAAATTTCTTAAGAGAAAAAATAGATATTATTATAAATAAATAAAAATAAAGAAAAAACATAGCCATTTAGCTGATTTTTTCATGTAAAGGCCAAAAATGGTGATATTTTGAAATGATTGTATGGGGAACCCCCCAGGCTAGTTCCAGGGGGTGTGCCACTGGCATGGGTGGATCGGCCGTCCAAAGTTAGTGGGGGTCGGTCATACATTTGGACTCGATTGGAGCACTCTAAATGGGTCAAAGTGGGATTTTTCACAATTTGCCCCTACCCAAAAGTTCGACCCAAATTGGGGGACATCAGAATTCGTTTTAAAGGTATGGTTCCTTCGCAAAGTTTCTTATTTTGATCCCTAGAATACGATTTTCACAGAGCAATGAACGATTTTTAAATCAACCCGCCCTAATATTTATATACAGAAATATTTGTAATAAGAACTTTTGATTCCGCCTCTTTTTCAGCAATCATCTTTCTGTGGATATTCCGCAAACATAAGCCTCGGATGTAAAAACATATTTTTAGAGAACGACCGAATTCCATCTTCGGCTTTGGCTCCGGCTTCAGTCATATCCGACCACAAAATTTCAGTTCGGTTCTGGTTCGACTTCGCAAAAAATGCTGTAATTTCTCAATTTATATATCTGCGGACAACTTCAAAACAGTTTTTGGATTTGAACGTGGAGGTATGATTTGCAGCAACAACAATTAAGAAAATATTTGCCATTAAATACCTGCTTGGACACTTGTGTTGCTGAATATCTGCTGCCAAGAAATTGTAACATTTCCGAACAGTGGTATCAAAGTCCACAATTTCTGTTACATAATAATAAAAAGTACTAAATTAAAATATAAATAAAAATAATTTCTTTAAACTATCTACTTGCTCATCCATCGAGTGTGGCCAGTGAATAATTGTTCTGTGTTGGAGACCAGCTCCGTGATATATAAATACAATCCTGATAGCCAAGTGAAAATATCGAAAGCTAGATATTGTTTTTTAAATAACAACACGAAATTATTCAATTGTAAGCAGTAAGTAATAACTGCATGCACACACGGAAACATATTTTTGGGGTTATTGCTTGTGGATATATTAGGAGCTCTATTGCATAATTGAAACTTAAGCAATTATATTTTTTTTTTTGCATTTTTAAAAAGTCATTGCCTATTTATTACTTGGCTCTTGAATCTTTTCGGTTCGCTCCGGCACGGCCGTAAAACTCCATGCTCGATGATGTCTGTATATTTTTCATAGTTATTATTTTCAAAAATTATTTTATTTAACATTTAGGTAAGATTATCTTATACTATTTCTGAATCAAGTCTTACTTTTCTTAGACAGGTGAAAAATTGATCCAATGTAGTTGTACTTGTGGTTGCATTAAGAAAAATTTAAAGTGCTTGGTAGATTTTTGGGTGAAACCCCCTTTTCACTTAGACACAGAGAAGATCTGATTTTTTTTAATTTTTATCAAAAATTCTACCACAAATTCTTTGAAAACATTTACATTGTAGATATGTACGTCCCTGGGAAAGCGTGCAAAAAATCTTGTAAAAAAATGAATGATGTAGAACCTGTGCACTTCCGAATAACAGTCAAGCAGCAATCCATTCGGCTACAGCTACCGCGAAAAAATTGTATGGTAATGGTACTAAATTTGTAGCAATCTTCTATAAAAATTAATAATAATTACTTTATGTCTCAAGACATTCAGTTGTAAGACCAAAATTAAATTAACTTAAACTTAATTTTAATAAAAGAAAGTTCCTAATTTTGATAAGCAATTTTAGATTTTTTTTAATTTTCACAAACTTTAAAGTTTGGATTTATTTGGTTTTTGTAGGACAAATAAATTGTCATTAATTAATAAATCCTTGTGCTTTAGTTATTTAGCGCCTTTAATTGCATGTGCTACAAGAAAAGTCTCTGTTTCATAAGGCATAAAAGAAATTATGTTTTGTTAAGAATATTCTTTTTTTGTGAGATTAGTGCCAGAAAGAAAATACGTTTACAAAAACGTATCGGTGAACAGTGTTATTTCGAAATTATGTAAAAAAGATCGTGCAAAAAAACAAAACAGCCTGGGTGTATTTCATTCCCTATACTTGCAGTTATAAGAATTTTCGTAATCGGTAATTTTCGTTTTAAGGAAATCAAAAGTCTCTCTGCAAGTAGGTTCGGGGACAACGCAGCTAGGGAAAATGCAGGGCTATTTTGCTCCAAAAACCAGTAACTCAGTTATGGTATGAAGAAATCCATTTAAAGCAAAAAATGGCTCGTTGATAATATACGGATACAGTTGTAAAATAACCGTTTTCTCTGCCTTTTTTTGGTAATCTTCAAGCAGCATTTTCTGCCTAACTCAGAGGCGTCTTTAGACATATTATTGAAAATAACCTCGCTGGTCGATCTTTGAATTTTTACCAGATTTTTTACGCTGGTCCCCGAGGCTATGCCCTTGGTTGACACTCATGTGCGTATATATTAAGTATGTATGAATATAATATAATCAGTACTCACGTTAATGACTGCACGCGCTATGAAGAAGGCCACTTCCGCTTTGCACACTGCATCGAATTGCTGAAAAGAAATTTGCAAAACTCAATCTTAAAAACGTAAAATATTTAAACAAAGTTTTGAGTTGGGAATCAATGTTTCCATAATATATATGTGTATGTGAAATAGCAGCGTGGAGAGATTTTAATTAATTTAGTTAAAAATTTATAATCTAGACAATATAAGTTTCTTACAGATTATGATTTAAATCCATTCTTTTGTAAATATAAATCATGTTCAGTGGAATTCAAGATTTTATTACATTCCATAAAAGTTCTTAAAATAGGATAAACGACATAAAGTGTTCGCAAAAATATTATGACTTCTTATAGGGATCTTAAAGAGAATCCATTCTAGGAAGAACGAATAGTCAATCGCACCTCGTAGAATGTCAAGGAAAGGTGTGAGCGAGAGAATAGGTAGATGGGTAGTGGATATATTTGAAGTACCTGTCTGGCACTAGAGGGGGATTAAAGGGTAAGCCTAGCTTTCATACGTGTGTGCCGATCGTCCAATGACCGGTACCCAGCTACGGGGTACACAGCTACGAGGATGCCAATGACCGGGTACGAAGTCTCTGAGACCAATTAATTCGTCACCGTGCTGGCAAGCTCATCAGCAATTTCATTTAACTCTATGTGTCTATGTCCTTGAACCCAGATTAGGGAAATTTTACCTACACACTCAAGAGTTTTGATCTCCTCCTTACAGAAGTTGACTAGTTTGGATCTGCAGGATCGCAAAGACACTAGCAGTCTTCGGTAGTTTAATATAAAAAGATAAATTGGCTGATTTAGAAAAAACCCTGCTCCGACTCCCGATTCCATCTTGGAAACTCCAGCGAAAACGGTTGTATATTTTCCCTTCGTTCTAATACTGCCTACTTGGAAACGTTGGTCTGGTACTCTTTTAAGGGATTAGCTCCAGAGGCCAATCTTTTTTAACCTGATTACCAGACTAGCGAAAAATTAGTTCTTCTATAGTTTAAGGGTTTTCAGTCAATTAGCTGAAGGAGGAAGGAATTGATTCAATGAAATATGTAAAAAGAGCATATTGCAAACCGAATCAACGTTGTTTGTTCTCGTCTCGTGATAGGAAAGCCAAAGCATCCAGATGAAAGCAGCGTATTCGAATTTAGGCGAACCAGTGGAGTGAATACTAGTTTCAAGGTGTAGAGATCACTAAAATCTGAAATGAATCGGCGAATAAAAGCACAAATATTTTACTAAAACTCCATTTGGACTGGCTCTTAATTTCCGGAACCAAACCGGCGGATGAAAATTTAGCCTTAGCGTATAAAATCTGGCCTTAATTTTATCCGGCTTCCACAATATTTATGTTAGATAAAAATGAAGCAGGAAGTTCTCATACGAGTCCTTGTTGATATTTTTATTAGGGGTGGGGGGATTTTTACATTGCGGGTTCCAAACCCAGCGCACAACCATCTATTTTGGGATGCTTTGCCTATCCTCTCTACCCAGAGCATACTTGGGCTAATCCCGGAAGTTGTGAGCTGATTGAGCCATATGTAGAAGAGTAGTCCTAAGTGAATAGCGTTTAGTAACTTTGCCCACTTGAGTGGATTCCACATATGGAACCATCCTCCTTCCTGTAACAACAATGACGGCGATCTGGTGACTGACATCCGGAGCATACTTAAATTATGGAGGGAACCTTTTTCGAGCCTGTTAAATAGTAACAGCTGCGCATGTCAGAGAGATTGTGAAAATCCCGATACCCCAATCGTTGACGACGGAACTGTCACGCGGCTAAAGAACAACACAGCTGCGGGCACCGACGGACTGCCGGCTGAGCTATTCAAACATGGCGGCGAGGAGTTGGAGAAGGACTTCGCTTCACTTGGTGTGTCCAACTGGCGCCGGTTAGCACGAGCAAGAAACGACTGGTGCGCTTTGCTAAACTTGGCCGAAATCGCGTAAGCGGTTATCGCGCCAATTAAGAAGAGAATAAAAGTTAAGCAGGGAGTTATATGTATAGCAACTTTGGAAAAGTTTTACTAAGATGTTATTGAGATACAAGCGTTTACGCAAACGTGGTCTTGGAACCACCTGTTTTCCAAAATCTTACTTGCGTCGTATTTACTTTCATCAGTTTAATATTTGTACAACAATATAGTAGTTTAGCTTCAGTTCTAACAGAGATATCACATTTTTTGTTTTTTTTCGTTTTTGGTTATTAGTTATTTGGTTATAAATTTAGGTTATAAGGTAGAATAAAAAACAATATGTACACCAGGTTTCGTCAAATAATAGTATTTTTCGCCAAAGTTATCATTATCCGTACGGAAAGATGAACGAACAGACTTGGCCAAATCGAATTATTTCATCATTCTGAGCATTTCCATTTACATATGACCTTATCTATATGAATTCCTAAATGCTGTTACATAAAACCGTTGTGTGAACAAAATTATAATAATTTTATGCTTAAGTGCGCGAGTATAAATAAGATCAAAATTCAGGTAATACGGATAATCTGGATTTTCGTTAACAAATCATCGCGTCATTTTTGGCTCAGTAGCCGTGCCAATAAGCAAAGTTGCCCTTATTGGAGCGAACACAATTCACAAATTTTCGATAAAGCATCAACGAATCCATAAGGTCTAGCTCATGGTACGGATTATGCGGGCTTTGAACCTTAATTATTTCGAAATGGAAGAAATGTGGCATCTTTACCATTAACGATCCTCGGTATAAAGCCAGGTCAATTGACTTTCTGTAGCCAAAGCTCGACAACATAAATAAATTTGAGCTATTGGTTGAACAAGATATGCCTTTCTGATGACGCAACGCTTGTAGTTGTGATGGAGAAGTTCGATTATATTCATTGGAACTATCGCAAGTCCCTAGCTTATGCTAATAAGTCTACGACTTTGGACAAGGCCAAACCAATATTACAAACGCAATCACCGGAATAATGCGGCAAACACTTCACTGATGGTCATTTGAATGACGAGGAATTTCGTAAAATATTTAATGGCGTTTGAGTTTGTCTACAAATTAAAGCCAGAATTTATGAGATACTTCATTCACATAGCCTAATGAAGTTTATTTCTATCGCTTAAGTACCATCCGGCTCTAGAACCTATTTCATTCTTGGACCCATCGGTAAAGAAAATATCCGTAAAATAAATAATAAATATCTTCTGGAATCATATTTAAATTCTTTTTAATGATTTTTAGTTATTAGATTAAAAGCCTATTAACACTATGGAGAATTAGAAAAACAATGAATACAGGGGATAAAAAAACTAATATGTGGTAGGGTTCCTGCCAACAATGCCGATTCGAACAGCGATTGTCGTTTTCGTTTCGTTTCCTATTCTGAAGTCAGAAAATCAAAAATTACCATAGTTGAACATTTACTTTTAACTCAAGTAAAAGTAAAGCACTTACCCTGGCTTCCGCTCTCACCTAAGCAAATACATTTTTTACTTTAACTTTCCACTTTCATTGCAAACCAATTGTGAATGTAACTGCATTAAAACAAGAGCGAAAAATTACAATAGAACAATGCATAAAAACAAATTGAAGTGAAATAAAAATGTGGAAAATCTGAGTTATGCAAAAAGTTCACGAGCGACACAAAAGGGACAGCGAAGCACCAACACTCGCACCAAGCTCTTGATAACCTGCACTCAATGCAAATTGTTGCGATGCCAGAGATGCAATACTGCCGTACGAGCCGCACCGGAAAAAATAACTTTTCGTAAACTTTTTGCATGATAAAATGTTTAAATTTTTCAGTTGAGTGAGAGGTGGATGGTAAAGTGGAATTCGAAAAAGTATAAGGGCAACCAACTGCTTGCCTATGTTCGACAAGAGAGCGTAAATTATTTGGTGAAGGTAGCTGCATGTCACCTGCGGGGTTGAACAGCGGTTACATGCACATACATATATAGCATTGCACGCACACCAACGGCCACCACAAAAATAACCCACATAGATACAATGCAAAGTTGACATGCAACAACGAAAGTCACAGTGCCTGCAGCAGCAACTGATTTTTCACGCAAGTAAGTGAAAGGTAAAAAAAAGCTTTTGAATATCGTGCAGAAAAAGGTGAAAAGCAGCAGCGCCGGATACACTAGAACGCATTCTTTAAAATAAATTATGTATGACGGAACGAGGGTAGTGTACGTAAATATGTAATGCAAGGAATCTGAAAAATGCCACAAATATTGGTGTAAAAGTTTTTTTTATTTGGCTTTCAAAGAATTTGCAATGCCACTATCACAAATATATACATAACTGATAAATCTGAAAGGCAATTACTATTAAGGTAGGCACACAAATTTTACATGCAGGTAGTCGTGCCTCAATTTAGACAGAAAAGTTTCAGCCGCAGAAGATGCATTAGAGCTTGAATGGAAAACCAAACCTGTGCTGAAGATGGACATATGTGGATTTATTTGAAGCAGAGGGGCAGATGGGTTAGATATTCATTATTTCTCTGCAAACTTCCCAAATTTTTTTATGGATCTTAGCAGATTTTGATTCTTAGCAGTTTGTCTGGGAAAGCGAATATAGCTCGTCCATTCTCTATACATGTGACTTAAAAATGTACCACCTATATCGGGTGAAAGCCGGAGAGCGGCAGAGAAAATGCACTGCACTGTCTTCATCCTCCGAACAAAGTGTTCACAGTAAATTGTCAATGATGCCGCCTATGGTGGTCATATATCGTTGCCATGGCTTGTGCTTCATAGCTGGTCTCATTAAGGGTCGTAGTACAATCCTTCTCTATCTGAGCAGGAGGAAATAGTTGATTGTTTTGTAAGTGTCAGTTACGCATGAAGAGTTCTCAGGAAATTCATCACTGCGAAAGTTGGTGCACCTTTTTATATATTTTATATACCTACACATGTGGTCATTAAAATAGGTACGAAATAGAAATAGGTACGTACAAAAAAAACTTAGTGATTTTATTAGAAATGATGTTTAAATTGTAGAAGTTTAATCAATAGCCACTGTGGTCACCATGATTGTCAATTAATTTTTGAATTCGAATTGGCATAGAATTGATAGTCCCACGGCAGATTTGTGTGGGAGTAGAGTGTCGTAGTTCTCTGATTTTTTGCCATGAATTCTTCTCTCCAAAGGTTTCAATGGGGTTTAGGCCGTGTAACTGGCCTGGCAATCCATAACTTTAACATTAGGTATTACGGAATGTTTTGAGTCACTATCTTGCCTAAATAGCCTCCGAAGTGCCATATTCTCCTCAGCAAATGGTGGCATCATTTCTTGGGGTATGTCCTGGTAAATAAATTTGTTAATTTTATTCGTTCTGAGATAAATAGGTCCTACTTCAAGCCAAGAGAAGCACCCCCAAATGATTACCTTTTCATAAGCTGTTATGAGAACTCTTGTCCTTTGGGACGCATTATTTTCAAATATTTTTATGTTTGTTTCAACGCTCCAAGTGATTGTAAATAGCTATAGTGGTCGATATCTCGTAAAATATCGATGAAACAGTGTAAAGTTCATGCTCGTTATCAAGTTGTAAGTTACAGGAGTTAAAGATCGACCATAAAATAGTTTCAAAATATTTACACAAAACTTTTATGCAAAAATAATGTATTTCTTTTTCCCCTAATACAATATATTAATCTTTTGATTTGTTTTGAACATTTATCAAGTTATAATTAGATTGTATATTAGGTACGTCAAACTTTCTCAAATATCAGCCGCTGCGCCATGCTAAGAGATATGATCGCAAACGCATGCAAATTATTGCCGTTGAGCAGCTGTTGCTTATTCATGAGTACAAACATCGTATGGTTGACGTGGACTTGCTCGCCAATACTATGAACAACTATCGCATTAAAATTCGTGGCAAGAAATGGTATTGGCTATTGCTAATGAATGCTTTTGATGTAGCTATGCTATGGTTAATACCTGGGGACTGAAAGTGTTGTGTGCGAAATATGAATCAAATCGGTTTACGTGTGGAAGTTGCCGAAGCTTTGGCCACTGATTTGCGTACTTTTAAATGACGAATAACTGACCGGGATGGATGCCATTGGCTGGATGGTTTGAATCTCATTGTGGCAATGTGTGTTTGGATGTCAAACAAGTAATGTAATATATAAGTATTGCTTTATCCGAAAAACTGACTATCGTCTCACTGTCACAATGCAATCGAACCCGCTGCAAAAAATCTAATAAGAACTCACTAATAAATATTTCATAATAAATAATATATTTTATATTACTTAATCGCTTTCCTTCAATAAAAAAGAGTAGGATCTTCCTTTTTCCTTCTAAAAAAGGTATGTGAAAAAGTATTTGATACAGTATTCTCAAGACGAGTTTTTAATTCCTGTTGTGTTCATAGAATACCTTACAAAAGCATCACATTTTCTTAACCTTAAAAAAAAAAGGGAGATAAGAGATGACTGTAGTAGTTTTGTGTGACGATTCGAGGGAGCTTTGCTTTGGGTATTTAAATACTCCTTCGTCGTTACATTTAAGCCTAGTGTTGTTTTCGAACCCGGATTTGGAACTGTTGAGCTTCCAGTAAATTTTAATAAAATACGTGCAGGGTTTAAGCGGTTGAAAAATTGCTCGAATTTTAAACTTTTTCATTACCATTTTGCACTTTACTCTATGTAAAAATAACTTTAGTGAGAAAGAAATAGCGGACGGCCGTTTGCAAAGAAGAAAATTTTTTTTTTTTGTTCTTAACCACCCATTTTTTTAAACTGCACTTGTTATCTATATATAAAAGAGCCGTCACCAAATAAAGTATTCGAAGTTTTTCCAGAAATTCAGATAAAAAAGCTCAAAATGTAGATGAAAATTTATTTCATTTTTCTATAATCTTTGAAAGTTTGATTTATTTGATTGCGATTCAAAAAGTATTCAAAATCTTTAGAAATTTTCATTTCACCTAATAAAGTGGTCTCTTTAGAACTCTTTAAAACCACAATGGACTTTTTAATTTTTTTTTATTAAATTCATTTCTCTGATATTTTATGGCCCGAAAATTATTTCATTGTGAAGTGCGTCTGTCCCCCTTACTTAACTTAAATAACATAAATGCTATTCTTCTTGCCCTACACTTAATTTCGCTTTAAACTTGCTGCAATAAAAACTTTATTATTTCAAAGAGATTTCTGTAATGTTTCCAACTTTGCACAACATTTAATATTTAAGCTGGACTGGGGTGGGCTAGACAGAACAAAGAGCTGTCTAACGCCCAGCGCATATACACAAATTATTACCTATAAATATATACATATATAGTATATTATGTTTATGTAGGTAATCAAATTTAATGCCGCTTAAAAGTCCATGAAATGTAATCAATTAAATCCTGCGGAGTTCAAAGTAAATTTAACACATTAAAACATACATACAAACAAATTGTGTAGCATATTAAATTATTTTTTAATTTTAAAGTTCCAGAGAAGTTAAAAGTATTTGCAATTTTTTCTAAATATTTCCATTTGCTGCTATACACAACATACGCCTGGTTTTTTATTCTCCTTGGTATTTTTCATGTTGATTCTGTTTTGCATTTATTTGTGAATTGCTTTGGTCTAACTTTTTCCGCTTTTACTTTCAAATTCTATGTTTTTATGAAAAATATATACTTCACAATGGAAATTCTTACTTTGAGTTTGTAGTTCGCTGAATTAAAAAGCTGGCCATAAATACGAAAATGCCCATAAAAATGCGAATAAAATGGGGGATGGTGATGAGAGTGCAATGCGGAAGATAGGGAAGCGAAACAAATAAACAAATAGAAGAGAGAAAGCTATAAATTCAAATAGAAAGTACAAAGATAATCAGAAAAACAAAGTGCAAGCAACTGAAACACCTTTCCGCCCCCACTCCCTTCGTCTACTCATTAAACCATAAAATTTATGCAGTCTTCTCAATCGCATACATTTTTCCGCTGCTTGTTGTTCCCAATTTCGTTATTATGTAAATTTTTGAGATGCGATTTTTCGTCGCTTGTTAGTACTAAATTTTTATCTGAATTAGTGTAGTACGTTTCTATGGTCTGTCCTGTCGTCCTTGTGGCAGCAGGACGAATGAAAAATTAACGAATGTATTCACTAAACGCGCGCGGGGATGCATACTTTGATGCTGTACTAGCGACTTACTGACCTTATTGACATGATCTCGCAAGACATTGGAGTAGACCATGGCCACCGCCTCCAATGCCATAAAAGTGATGTAACCAATTATCCATGGCACTATGAGTCCCGGGTTCTCCTGCAAAGATAAGCAAAGCGAAAAGTTTGTTGAATTTGTGAAGACATTTCATTTTACCTTTGTGTGTGTGTATATATGCTTTATGAACAGAAAAACATAATAAGAACTTGGAGTTATGCCTCTTCAGCACTTTAAGTAAAATGTCTACAAGGTATCCAAAATGGCAAAAGAATCTAAACGTTTTCAATCAATGATTATCCATTGCATTTATTGTCATATACCAGGCGAAATAATCAGTTTCTTACAGTTTCAAACCAAAATAGAACTGAGTATGGAATTCACATTTAGAAATATTTCATTACATCCCAGTCGGGAAAATTTGACTACATGTTAGTAAAAGTATTAAAAATTTCCTTTAAAGACTGCGTTCATCGTTATGCATCACCACATTTGCATGTTTCACAACAAAGCCATTCCACCGCAATTGGTTTATAATATAATTAACCATAAACATATATTTTACTTTCAACTAAATAAATATTATGTCATTTAAGGGATCAACTGGCATCTTAATGTATATTTAAACAAAAAAAAAAGCAAATTTTTCGTCTAACTCGCCAATGCTTGAAAACCATTCTTCTTCTTCTTAATTGGCGCGATAACTGCTTACGCGATTTTGGCCGACCTTAACAAAGCGACCTACACCAAGTGAAGCCAAGTCCTTCTCCACCTGATCTTTCCAACGCAGAGGAGGCCGCCCTCTTCCTCTGCTACCACCAGCAGGTACCGCATCGAATACTTTCAAAGCCGGAGCGCTTGTATCCATTCGGACGACATGACCTAGCCGACGTAGCCGCTGGATCTTTATTCGCTGCGCTATGTCTATGTCGTCGTAAAGCTCGCCGTTGCCAACGTGCAAAGGTCCGAAAGTCTTACGCAGAATCTTTCTCTCGAACACTCCAAGCGTCGCTTCATCGGATGTCGTCATCGTCCAAGCTTCTGCGCCATACGTTAGGATAACATAACTGTTACTAAAACAAAGATATAAAAATTAAAGTACCATCTGTGTAAACGTCAAATCAAACTGAAAGATAATCTCATTAGTGTACATAATGCTCGCTTGCATAAATCCAAAATTTTTTTTTTCTTATTTTAAAAAATTAGGTACGCAGTATTAATTGAGACATTTCAGTGGTCTAAAATATACAAAAAATTATTTGTATATGGCAACTCTGTTCTAAATATGAGCTGTAAAACATGATGCTTCTGGAGTAACAACAAACATGTAAACAGTTCAGTAAAATATTGTAAGAAAACAGCTGTTCGATAATAGTTAAAAAGGAAAAAAAAGAAATAAATTTATAATGGAAGAATATAAGAAAGGTATCTATTTTTTAACTTAATGAAAAAAAATGATGAAATAAGAAAAAAAATACAAAATTTATTAGCATATGTTAACGAAAAATTATCAAAATGTAATCGTATGGTTAATAGATTTAAAGAGAAATACCCCCAGTGGGTTTCCGCAACAACTATTATAGAAATTTCTGAGAATGATTTTGAAAAACCCTGTTCAAGTAAAGCAGGACGACCAAAGGTTAGCTACACAGATGCAAAAGATCGGCTTAAGAGGAAGCTGGCAAGTGATCTTTCCTGTGAAAACAATGCCGATGTTGATTTTTTGATTCATGCAACTACTGTTGAGGCAAAAAAATCAAAACAAAGTGATTTAGCATTGCGTAATTCCTGTTGGTTGTTTTGGTGAAAATGGGTCAGAAGCTCGAAATAAATTATACAAGAGAGATCGCATCGCACATGCAAGAAAAAATACAAGAAAAAATAATATGATTGATGTTTTCAATAGAGCAATGGATTCTTCAGACCCCCTTCTTTCCAGCTTGTCTTTATCCGCTAGAGAAAAATATCGGAAAAGAGAGAAGCTTCCAGAAGAAGTAATACAATTGCTTGCACCTTCAAGTGAGCTTCAAATTTTCAACCACTTGCCAGGGGGATCTGAATACGATTCGGATAATTCTGATTCCGATATATCGGAAGCAGACGTTGTGGAGAGCCCTTTAGTTTTAGATACGGAAGACTGTGATTTCGAATGATTTGCTTGGTACATATAACTTTTTATATTATATTCAAGATTTAATAATTCTGTAACTTCTCTCTCATTTCAGATGTACAGTTAATGTTATTATAAAAATAATTCTTTCAGTAAAAACATATTTATAAATATTTGGATAATAAAATTATTTGACTAGTTTTGCCTATCATATGTAAATTTTTCATTTCATGAAACCAAATTTTTACTATAGGTCCAAGGGAAGTACTCCTAGAGACTGGCCGATTTCAACGATTTTTGGTATCGTCGATGCGTATTACGAGAATAACATATTTACCAATTTTCGTTAAGATATCGCAATTTTTGGAGCTGAAATTAAAAAAATTTTACTATAGGTCCAAGGGAGGTACCCCTGGGGAATGACCGATTTCATCCATTCTTGGAATTTTTCTTAACTAAGTCATATATAACCTGTATGCGAAATTTCAATGGCCTAGTACCACTCCTTCTAATTTATGCCAAAAAATTTGAATTTCAGACCATAGTGGCTTGGGTTGATTAGTTATGCATAAACCTCGGATGAATCGTAGATCATTTTATGCCGAACGCGATCGCGATGATCCAACGATGCATCATCACTACACCGATTTGATATCCTCAATAGCTACAAAGCATAATCAGACCACGTTGATGTCGTCGTCGCCGTCGTCGTCAACGAACATTTTTCATAATTCAAATATTGGTTCAATTAATTTAGAGGATTATATAACAGCTATGGAGGCGCGTTCTAAGTCATTAGATCGTCAACAATCGGAAGTTGATGTGTGGGCACAATTACAACAAAAAGAATCGGATATATTATTGGCAGCGGAATTGGGTAAAGCTTTGCTGGAGAAGAATGAAGAATTAGTGAAGCAGCATGAGAAACTTATCGAGGATTATTCCACGAAAATTGAGGTAAGTGAAAAAATTACCGTTATTTGTTTGGGCATATATTAATTTTTATCTATTTTTTAAGTAAGAAATATTTCTTAAACAGTTATTTCAATTCATAACAAAGAGTTCATAAAATGGCAATGACTGTTTGTGCTTACCATCTTATAGAAGGTGATTCAGCCGGCGTTTGGTTTACACATATTAATTCGGTTATAAATTAAAGAGGAATTAATATATTTAAATAAGTTTTAGGTTTTCGTCGTTGGAAAGAGTAAACCTTGGCAACACATTTTTATTCAAACGACTTCCACCGCAGACTTTAAAACAGCCCATACAACCTTTGAGTAAATTTTCGCGATTTTCGGCACTTAACTCACCAATCTGGTTGATTGTCGACATGGTGAAAAGAATTTTAATGGATCAATATCAGACCGTTAGCCGGCTCTCAAAGAATTTGACAGAATCAACGGATGGGCTGGTGTAGTCCAGGAACGAATCGGTTTGTTTACGAAGCTAACTAAGAATGTGTTAGTGATATACGAAATCCCCATGATACTTCGTTGCCAACGGCAGATTGGACGAGTTAGATGATCGTGCGGAATTCGGCTGGCGAATCACCGCCGTTACGTATCAGCAGAAGTTAAACCCCCGCCCCTCACAATTTTGTTTTCATCATAGTTATTGGCCACATCAAATAATATATCATTGTTGTAACATTTATCTTTAGTGGTGCCCCACAGTAAATTGTCTAATAAAGTCAAAATGAAGATTATAGGGGACCAATTGACATCATCGCTTCGAGTGATTACTTGATTTTCGAAGAGGATCGAATGTTTTTAATATTTCTGATCTTTTGTTCAAGTAAAGAGTCCCTTTTTTTTTAAATCGATTGTAAAAATTCCAAACACAGGTTCCACCACCCAGGATTCGAGCGTGATTCCCATGCGTTGGAGCACGGGTCCGAACCCCATTTTGGGTATGAACAACCAAATGAAAAAATTGTTTCTAATAGCGCGCGGTCTAGCTCAGCAGACAATAATAAAGAAACACAAGATTCTTACTAAAAACCCCAACCATTCAGAGAAGACATACGTAGGTAGGAAGGTTAGATGACAAGAGTACTACGGGTACTTGTAGTGTACAAATAGCACCAGAGAGCCATTTTGATACCATAATGTTGGACACTACCTGCGAAAGATTACAAAGCTCAAAGGAAGAAAAACCATCTATATCCATCCAGTGTTGTGGATGTAGTGGAGGAGAGAAAAGGGATCCCAGCTGGAGAACTGCCGCAAGCTATCCCCAAAAGGCACACAAAGAAACCTCAAACGCCTAGCCGCCAAACCTAGACATTTGCAAAGAAAGTGTTAAACAGTCTCTGCCTCTGCAGGATCCTCACAGCTTCTAGAATGGGAGTTGTACCAAAGTCAAAGGCATATAAAGATCCCTCCATTAATGAAGCAACAACAACAACACGCAGACCACAAGTTGACCAAAAGCGGCGAAACATCTAAGAAAGCATGCACATGCCAATTATACTTATGGTATATATAAACATGTATGTATAAGTATATGTATAGCCCCCCTCCTGTACTCGTAGTTTGTCTAGCATTGAAAACTGACTAAGCATTTGGATGTAAGCAGGTTATGAAACTTTTGGAATGCTTTTTATGCTATACGCGCAAAGTCAGGTTTTCATGAACCTAAATTGGAGTTTCAGTGACAATATTTCTGCGACTTCCTTTCATGGAAATTAATTACACTTTCTCCTGGGATCAGCTGCGAACTTTTATGCAGAACGAAACGGATTTTGTAAATTTTGTACTTCTGGGACTTAGAGTTCGGCTTGTGACAAAAGTTCTATTACGAAGCTGCCTCGCCCTATTGTTGGAGGTAGCTGCCAAATGACAGTTTAATAAAATTGGAGTAAACTTAAAATAAAACAAAATCAGTGGAAGAAAAAATCATATTCCAAGGAGTCACAAAATGCTCATTGACTTAAATGCAGTAACGGAAGTTTAAAATATGGTGCTATTTTGCTAGAGTCAGCCTAAAACGTTAATCGAAGTAAAGGGTATAGGACCAATTAATGCCCTGATAAAAAAACCTCGAGTCACTAAAAGGCAATTAAGCGATATTACGAAACTAATTAAGTATTAGCAGTCCACCAGAAAAGACACTCCTGTGAAATTGCTAATCAGAAGGAAGGTTTGAATGTAAATAAATATACGGCACCTTCGATTCGGCACCGGCCTGTTTTCTATATTATCTATGGGCTCTGCACACTTGACAAAAAATTTCGATGTGAAAGCAACAACAAAGTTATCCACCAATATTCGCTGTTAGCGAGTATGGTTATACCTCATAAAACTGGTATAACTCTCACTATCTTCAATGCTGCCAACTCGCTTTCTTTTCTGATTAGAGCGCATACATACAGGGAAACCTTTGTTGCTTCAACATTCCGAATACTATTTTGGTGGTGCCCGGCGTGTCTTTTTTAGTCTACAGTCGACAACAACATTGAGAAGAACGAAAACCTAAAGGGTGTCGAAAGAGCACGAGCGTCACAAGTAACGATTTAAAGCAATAGAAGTCGGCCTGTATGAAAAAGGTCTTCCTAGTACTCATTAAGTGCTTCGAAACAAATGTACTTTTGGCAGCTATTCTTCAGTGTTACCTACATAGGTTTATTTATACCAGTTTCTTCATCTATTCGCCACTTGGAAAGGCATGACGAATAGAAGAGGTTTATAATAATATCATATTTCTCAGATCAGAAACGATCGACCACAAACTCAGTTGATTCACATACTCTGAAGCTTTTATATACCTCCCTTATGCGTTCCGGTTCCGGGAAAAATTGCTTGCCCGAATCAAATGTTCTTTATTCATATTGACCATAACGGTATTAATTGCAGCCTTCAGAGAAGAAATGGTGGTAGAGGATACTTATTGGTTTCACGCTCAACTAGTAACCCAGGGTGTTAAGGCCTATGGAGTTAGGCGGCCATAAGTTCGATGTTATGTATTCGTGGACATTTTCAGCCATCCAATCTTTTGTCGCCTTCGCTTTGTGTGAAGGAGCAGAGTCGTGTTGAGAGATGTATGCGCTATCACTGCGTAGACTATCAATCCAGAGTTTCACTACTATCTCTAGAATTGAGTAAAGAACTGTGGTGGTATGACATGTCTTCTGTTACTCACAACACCTAAAATCATAAAAGTTGCTGGAAGCTTCGTGCGCAAGTTACGTCAACTACCCATTCCAATAACTCAACACACTCCCTACCCATTAATTGGGAACAATAATTTAATGAACCCAAATGTCAACAAACTGCATTTTCTTTATTTAACAATATTTCGCAATAGTAGCAATTTAATGTCAACAAACTGCATTTTCAACATTTAACAATATTTCGCAATAGTAGCAATTTAATGAACTCAAATGTCAATAAACTGCAAAGTTCGACAAACTGTTTTTTTTTCACAAATAATTCTCAAATGTCAATAAACTGCAAAGTTTGACAAACTGTTTTTTTTCACTTAACAATATTTCCGCAATAATAACAATTTAATAAATTATTATTTTTTTTGCAATACTTATTTCAACAGACGTCAGCTGAACTTCTAAATAATATTTTAGCTTATAAGTATTACATTTGTAACTTTAGCTTCAGTTTTAACTGGGCTCTAGAACAGGTTGGATTCATTTTGTAAAATGGACTGATAAATAAAAGTAATTTTTTTGCTTACGGAACCCTCGGACTCGTTAGTGGCGCAGTCGACGTAAAAGAACCTAATATCGGAAAAATAAGTGATTATCCTGAAGGACACTATTAAATCCGGCAACACAAAAAAAAAAAGGACAAAATATCCTTGCGAAAAAGTGAAAAGTGACATTAAAAGTCAAAAGAGTTCATTTAAATAATTTTTTCAGACTTCATTTAAATAACCTTTTCAACGTCTAAAGACAATATAGCACCAAAGAGCTATAACGAAAAAGGGAGCTAAAACCCACAAAATAAAAACAAAAAAAAAAAAAAACAAAAAAAAAAACGTTACATTGTGAAGTGTCTAAAGACAATATTTTTACAAAGAAAAAACAAATCATTACAAAAATGTCCACACAACAAAGCACCAATAACTCACCAGCACCAGCCGTACTATCTGGATCTGACTTGATGAAGGAAGCTGCCCGGATCAAAGAATTCCATGGTACGAAAGACTATGATCTATCATCTTTTATAAGAGAAGTGGAGCTGATATTACCATTATTCCAAGAGAATGCCATCCTACAGCAGTTTGTATTCGAGAGGTACATTAGAAATAAGATCCAAGGACCGGCTCTTCAAGTGGTAAGGGCCCTAGGACCAGAATCAACATGGGAAAGAATAAAGGAAGAGCTAATAAAAAACTTTGGCATCAAGGAAGGGTATCACAACCTTTACCATCAGGCGATTAATATAAAAAACTACAATAATGTAAGCGAATATTTTAAAAATCTTAAAAATATATTAGACAAATTAAATACTAAATATGAATTTGACATCAATAAACCCATAGAGTTTTCACCTCCTACAAACGAATCAATTGTACTAAAAACATTTTTGAACGGTATACATCCAAATTTGGCTAGCATTATTTATAGTAGGAATATATCCACCCTTAGGGAAGCTTACTACGTCTTGGAAGAAACAGGGATACTAAGACAATATAACAATAGGTTTCAGAAATACACATATAATACACATCAGCGATTCCAACAACAGGGAAACCATAACGAAAACGGACAGAACAAGAAATACCAACAGAAACAAACTTTTACACACCAATCACCCCAAAATTCACATAATAGTCCTTCTCAAGTTCGTCAAAATAACAATCCTGCTCAATTTCGACAAACTTTCTTTAACACAAATAATTCTCAGCAATCAAGACGAACCCAATACTCGAACAGAACTCTTGGACATAATAATAATGGGCCTACCCCAATGGAAGTAGACCACATCGAGAATAATAATACAGGAGAGGTAAATTTTCAGTATCAAGCCCAAAGATTCATTTACCGATAGTAGAATTAAGTATAGGAAACACGAACATTAAATGTTTACTTGATACAGGATCAACGACCTCATTGCTTAACGGAAAATTATTACCAACATTCGAAAGGACAAAACTAGAAAAACCCATATTCTTTAATACAATAAATGGTAAATTTTGTATTGACGAGGAAATTATCACACCCCTTCCTAGGGAATTTAAAGAAGACAATCTTATGTGCTGGAAATTAACCAACTTTAATGGTAAAAATTTCGATGCTTTAATAGGACAGAATATATTGAAAGCTTTTTCAGCAATCATAAACCTTGAGGAAGACTTCTTACAAATAAACGGCAATAAAATTAAATTTATAGATTCTTGTCCATACAATTTAGAAGAAATTCAAACCTTAGAAATACAATCAGATAACATTTTAGATAGATTAAAACGTGATGATATGAACAAAGAAGAAGAAACATTTTTAACGGAACTTATTCAAAAAAATTCCGATCTATTTTTCCAAGAGGGTAACTTACTTACTCACACTCATGAAGTACGACACGAAATTACGACAACGATTAACAAACCGGTATATTCGAAGATATATAGGTACCCTCAGATCCACGAGGAAGAAATCAATAAACAAATGCGGGAAATGTTAGAACAAGGGATAATTAGGGAAAGTATATCTCCATACAATTCTCCTTTATGGATTGTGCCCAAGAAGTCGGACAATTCAATGAAAAAAAAATGGAGAATAGTAATAGACTACAGGGCTTTAAATGAAATAACTGTCAGTGATAAATTTCCCATCCCAAATATTGATACAATTTTAGAAAAGCTTGGTCGAGCACAATATTTCACGACTCTCGACTTAGCCAAAGACTTTCATCAAATCCTTATTAAAGAGGAAGATAGGAAGAAAACAGCATTTTCTACTCCATTAGGTCATTATGAATTCGTTCGTATGCCTTTTGGACTAAAAAACGCTCCTGCTATATTACTTTTCAAAGATTGATTAATTCAGTACTAAGGGAGTATATCAACAAAATATGTGTTGTATATCTTGACGATATTCTAATTTTCAGTAGCACAATACAAGAACATAAGGATAGTATACAGAAAATTTTCAATGCTCTTAGAAAACATAATCTTAAGATTCAAGTTGATAAGTGCAATTTTTTCGCAAAATCTACCGAATATCTAGGACACATTCTTACCACTGAAGGAATCAAACCTAATCCGAACAAAATCGGGGATATCCAAAAACTAAAACTTCCAGAAAATCAGAAACAGATAAAATCATTCCTAGGTATAACAGGATATTATAGAAAATTCATAAAAGACTATGCTAAAATTGCCCATGGTTTGACAAAATATTTAAAAAAGAATACCAAGATTAATAAAAATGACCCTCAATATACGGATGCATTCTACAAACTTAAGAGACTACTAATCGATACACCCATCCTTAAATACCCAGATTTTAAACGGAAATTTAAATTAGCAACCGATGCCAGCGAATTCGCAATAGGCGCAGTAATAACACAGGATAATCATCCTATCAGTTACGCAAGTAGAACCCTAAATGAACACGAAAGAAGATACTCAACAACAGAAAAGGAGTTGTTGGCTATCGTTTGGGGAGTAAATTACTTCAGGCCATACATATATGGAAGAAACTTTGACCTTATGACAGACCACCAACCATTAAAATGGCTACAAACAAAATATAAAGGAAAAGACATAAATCCTAGGCTTCAACGTTGGTTACTCAAACTTGGTGAATACGATATTAACATCGGGTATATAAAAGGCAAGGAGAATACTCTAGCCGATTTTCTCAGTAGAATTAACGCAGATACTGGTGAAATTTGTGCAGTAGATGAAAATACAAGGGAAATTGACTTAGACAATATAAGTACAACCGCTACTATTCACTCTCAAGAAGAGGAACTGAACGATCATTTTCCCATATTAGACTCAGTCGTTAACCGTTTTTATACCCAAATAATCTTGACAGAAAGTAAGACGGAAGAAATTAGAATAGTTGACAATAAAAGAAAAATTTTTGTAAGTCTAGACGATATTAGGAGTGGATTCATGTCGGACATTTTCAGAAGATTTATAAAAACGGGGAAAGTAGGAATTTATTCAGGAATTTCAGATTCAGACTACAACATAGTGCAACAGAAGCTAATAGAATTATTTAATGGTAGTGTAAAATTCTACAGATGCTCATATCATGCTAAAGATATGAGAAACGAGGAAGAAGCTTACAGATATATTCAAAAATATCATAAAGAAGAAACTGGACATGCGGGGATAAATGAAAATTATCAGGGTTTAAAAAATACAATATACTTTAAAAATTTGAAACTACTTATCCAAAAATATATTAACAATTGTGATATTTGTTGTAGAGGTAAATACGACAGAAAACCATATAAACCGAAATTCTTTATAACGGAAACACCCACAGATACGAATGAGATAACACATGGATACACATGGACACTTACGTAATTAAGAAACATAGTTTTCTAACCATCATAGACAAATTTTCGAAACAAGCTACTACTATTTACTTAGAAGACAGAAACAGTATAACACTTATAGAAAAACTTCGTTTATATTTCTCTCTCACCTCAAAACCGAAACGCATAGTAGCTGACAACGAATTCAACTCAACAAATGTAAAAGATTTTCTTAGGCAAGAACAAGTGGAAATTCATTTTACAAAGCCAAATTCTCATACCGGAAACGCGGATATCGAAAGGTTTCACAGCACCTTAGCAGAAAGATTTCGAATGTTAGAAATGGAAAATTCAAGTTTAACAGTCCAGGAAAAAATATACAAATGTACTGAATGGTACAACAGATCCATCCATTCCGTAACCAAGACAAGACCAGTAGATATAGCAAATGGAAAAATAGAAAAGAACAAAATTTATAATTTACTACGGACCACAAAAGAGAGAAAAATTACAAAGTTGAATATTGACAGGGAGGAATATCAAAACACAAATCAGGAAGGGTACGTGAAAAACTATAAGGCTGTTCGACATAAACAAGAACCTAGATACAAAAAAACGAATTTATCAAATATTCACCCAACTAACATAAAAAGGACTACTAAATTTTCAGGTACACATGACACTGCTAATAACCATAATAATGACGCTCTTCACTGTAAACAACACCACATTAGTTGTCGAAAACATCAATAGTACAAATGGCTTCGCTGAAATAGCACTAGAAGACGCAGACATAACTTACAACTACGACACTATTCTACACATCATTGACCCCAAGGAAATTCAATATGTCATAGAAGGACTCGAAGAAAATACAAAAGTAATAGCAAATATCAACGACAGACACTTCCTTAATACAGAACTGGAAAAAGCAAAATCAAAACTCAAGACAATCATTCCTACTAGACATCCGAGAGGACTAATAAACTTTATTGGAACAGGCATGAAATGGCTATATGGCACAATGGACGATTTTGACAGGACAGAAATAGAAAGACATTTACTGGCAATTGACAACAACAATCATGCAATAATAAAAACCCTTAACGGAAACATAGAGATAAACCATGTATTTAACAAAACAATTTCAAAACTAAAAGACGCAATAGAAAGTGACAGAACGCAGATTACCTCAAAATTAAATCAAATATCCAAGAATGACAAAGAATTAGAAAATAAGCTCCTATATCTGGATATATTGCTAAAAATTTAAATTCTGCTAGACAATATTGAACACATACAAAATAATCTTGTAGCCACAAAGACAAATACTATGAATAATAATGTATTAACAAGTGAAGAAATAATTCGTTACAACATCGATCTCTATAAAATGCAAAATACAAGATTAAGTGCAGGACATTATAAAGAAAATAAAATAATTTTTATAATACAAATACCTAAAGATATAAGAAAAGTAAAAAGATCAATTTTTGTACCTATACCTAATGAAAACAAAGAAGAACTTGTTTTTGAAAAAAGAGAGATCCTAAGAATAAACAATTCAATTTATGATTTTAATAATGAAGTAAAAAGAAGCAATTTAAAAAAGTCTAATCTTTGTATTTTCAGAAATAATTGCTTAAGAAAAAAGAACAAACAAGTAGAAACTATAGAAATACAACCTGGCTTAATAATCATAAAAAATCATGTAAATTCTATAGCTAATAGTAGTTGTAATAATAGACAGTTCAATTTAAGTGGAAATAAACTAATAACATTTAACGGTTGTAAATTAAAAATAAATGGAGATCTGTATTATAATTCTGAAGATAAGTTTGAACAACACTTTTTAATAAATAATAATTTTAATTTAAATAATATTACATCTCAGCTAACGTTTGATGAATTAGTATCGAATCAGATCGAAAACATTCAAAAGATCGAAGAAATCAGATTTCACAAAAAACTAAACTACATTTTTAATAGCCTAGCGTTGACATTCAGTTTAATAGCCCTAGGTACAGTAGTCATATTTTACATATATAAAAAATCAAAACATAACGAAATAGAGATAACTAGAAAAACTCAGGAGAGTTTTCAGTCAAAGGGGGGAGGAGTTACGTCAACTACCCATTCCAATAACTCAACACACTCCCTATCCATTAATTGGGAACAATAATTTAATGAACCCAAATGTCAACAAACTGCATTTTCTTTATTTAACAATATTTCGCAATAGTAGCAATTTAATGAACTCAAATGTCAATAAACTGCAAAGTTCGACAAACTGTTTTTTTTTCACAAATAATTCTCAAATGTCAATAAACTGCAAAGTTTGACAAACTGTTTTTTTTCACTTAACAATATTTCCGCAATAATAACAATTTAATAAATTATTATTTTTTTTGCAATACTTATTTCAACAGACGTCAGCTGAACTTCTAAATAATATTTTAGCTTATAAGTATTACATTTGTAACTTTAGCTTCAGTTTTAACTGGGCTCTAGAACAGGTTGGATTCATTTTGTAAAATGGACTGATAAATAAAAGTAATTTTTTTGCTTACGGAACCCTCGGACTCGTTAGTCGCATGACAACAGGAACCTCTGCAGGATTGCACCATAGCCACTTGCTTTTTTGGTAATTTTTGCGGGGCATCTTTCGGTTTTGGTCAACATTTTTTGATGTGATAACGTCTTATAATTCGATTTAACAGGCTGCACGCACGAAAAAATGTGCCGTTACCTTGCTCATTTATCGTTACCTTGCTCATTTGTCGTTACCTTGCTCATTGCCGTTACCTTGCTCATTTGTCGTTACCTTGCTCATTAGTGTTACCTTGCTCATTTGTCGTTACCTTGCTCATTGCCGTTACAAAGCAAACAAAGCAAGCGAAAGTCAACGTTCGACATCTTGCTCTCTCCTATTTAAGTGAGCGTATATGTATATGCGCAAATGTACATATATAAATTCACGTATTTGTATTTGCATATGCCTTCTTATTGATTATTATTAATTTGATTTACTTGAAGAATTTAAAATAAAACCAAGTTTGTTAATAATACCTGTTGTTTTAATGTTATAATTATTAATTTTTTTATTATATATGAAGGAAAAAATGTATGGTATATTAATATTTACCATATACCTTATAAGATATGTTGTCTATACTAATATTATAAAGAGGAAAACTTTGTTTGTTTGTTTGTTTGTAACGAATAGGCTCAAAAACTATTTGGCCGATTTTAAAAATTCTTTCACCATTCGAAAACTACATTATCCAAGAGTAACATGGATTACATTCTATTTTGGAAAAAAATAGGGTTCCGTAAGATATTTGGATTTTTCGGACACAAACTGAAAAAAATCTTATATATAAAATAAAGTCAACTTTTTGTGTGTGTACGCTAACCGGCCGTGCCTGCACCGAATTAAACCAAACTTACACACATTGTTAAGAAGGTATTGAAGATGGTTTCCGTATAGTTTGGGTACCTATTGGTAGATATGGTCTCGAGATATAGGTCAAAACGTGGACCCGGGTAACCTTCGGATGTGTATGTACAATATGGGTATCAAATGGAAGCTGTTGCTGAATGCTTTAGTCCAGAGTATTTTTCATGCCGCTCCGTGACTAGGGTCTCGAGATAGAGACCAAAACGTGGACCCTAGAATGTGTTTGTACAATATGGATATCAAATGAAAGCTGTTGGTGAATGCTTTAGTACAGAGTATTTTTCATGCCACTCCGTGACTGGGGTCTCGAGATATAGGTCAAAACGTGGACCCGGGTAACCTTTGGTTGTGTATGTACAATATGGGCATCAAATGAAAGCTGTTGATAAGTGCTTTAATACGGGGTAATTTTCATACCTATTGATGACTAGGGTCTGGAAATATATGCCAAAACGTGGACCAGCCGTGTCTTTGCACCGAATTAAACCAAACTTACACACATTGTTAAGGAGGTATTGAAGATGGTTTCCGTATAGTTTGGATACCTATTGGTAGATAGGGTCTCGAGATATAGGTCAAAACGTGGACACGGGTAACCTTCGGATGTGTATGTACAATATGGGTATCAAATGGCAACTGTAGGTGAATGCTTTAGTTCAGAGTATTTCCATCCGCTCCGTCACTAGGGTCTCGAGATAGAGACCAAAACGTGGACCCAGAATGTGTTTGTACAATATGGATATCAAATGAAAGCTGTTGATAAGTGCTTTAATACGGGGTAATTTTCATACCTATTGATGACTAGGGACTCGAAATATATGCCAAAACGTGGACCCGCCGTGTCTTTGAACCGAATTAAACCAAACTTACACACATTGTTAAGTAGGTATTGAAGATGATTTCCGTATAGTTTGAATACCTATTGGTAGATAGGGTCTCGAGATATAGGTCAAAACGTGGACCCGGGTAACCTTCGGACGTGTATGTACAATATGGGTATCAAATGGAAGCTGTTGGTGAATGCTTTAGTCCAGAGTATTTCTATCCGCTCCGTCACTAGGGTCTCGAGATAGAGACCAAAACGTGGACCCCAGAATGTGTTTGTACAATATGGATATCAAATTGAAGCTGTTGGTGAATGCTTTAGTACAGAGTATTTTTCATGCCGCTCCGTGACTGGGGTCTCGAGATATAGGTCAAAACGTGGACCCGGGTAACCTTTGGTTGTGTATGTACAATATGGGTATCAAATGAAAGCTGTTGATAAGTGCTTTAATACGGGGTAATTTTCATACCTATTGATGACTAGGGTCTCGAAATATATGCCAAAACGTTGACCCGCCGTGTCTTTGCACCGAATTATACCAAACTTATGCACATTGTTAAGTAAGTATTGAAAATGGGTTTCGTAAAGTTTGGTTGTAATTCGGAGCACTGGCAACGGGTACAGCGTTCTTTTGAGCCAGCCATAATGTCGCTTACTTTTTTAACGCTTGGGGCGGAACTGAACTGTCAAATTGACAGTGTGAGTTACAATGTGTCAATATTTCTTTCTGATTTGGATGCCATAAGGAAAAAACGTAAGTGCAACATGTAAAAATTTTTTGTGAATTTTTTTGGAGTGGATTTTGGAACAGTGAATAATTTCTTACGAAATTTGAGAATTTAATGTGAAATCCGAATGAAATTATGTGTTCGTGGAAAAAACAATTTTTTTCGTTATTTTTTTTTTGAAAAATATAAATGGATAATGGTTAAAAAAGCTCCAATGCTTAATAAAACATATAAATTGAAACGAAAAATTCATGGATGATCAGGAAAAAAGACGATTGTTTATTCATATGCCTTGATTTGAAATTTAAAAACAATCTTCTTTTTTCCTGATTTTCAATTTATATTTTATATTTACTCAAAAACAAATAGAAAAACAAAAAATATTGTTTATGCCAAAGCGCTTGAATAAAGAATAAAAAAATAAATAATATGAAAGCCATATATTTTCTGTTCTAAACCATATCTATTCTATTTTAGCGTGCCCAGCGAAGGGGGCCGGGTTTGCTAGTATGTATATAAATTTACATGCTTGTATTTGCACATGCCTTCTTCCTGTGTGCATGGTAATGAACCATTTCTCTGTTGAGAATAAACGATGATAGGAAAAATAGGAAATTAAAGGGAGTGTTTCAAGTGTAATGTGTCTTGAGAAAGTCAAATCGATGATGATGCCTCTTAGTGTTGTTGACTTATTAACGTCTGATGTACAATCGAAATTGAAGATATCTTTCAAGAATTTGATAAATGTTCCGTCATTTTTCACGTTTGTGTAAATGTAACTTGACCTATTCCATTGAAGTTCCATTTACCTCCTCCTCTATATGCATACAAAATATCTATCAAAGAAATAAAATTTAAATTTTGTTTTGAAAATTGCAACCATTCCATCAATATTTTCTTATGACGTTGTCACGTTAAACTATCGTCAGTAAACCGACTTTACAGGCAACCTCTTTTTTACTCGAAAAAAACTATAACATCTTAGGCGCTTTATTGTGGTTAATTTTCGATAAGAAGGCGTTTTGATAAGATAACTCGCTGTTCTCTCCCTGACATAAGCTATAAACATGGGATTTATACCGGATTTGTAACTCAACGAATAAGAGCTTCAGAAAGATTAAGCTCCCTCGCAAGGCCCTCATTGATTTTGAAGAGCTCTCGCTTGCACTTGTTAAATAAGTTCTGCAGATCAGACAGCGTCGGAATGTTCCTCGTGGTTGTGCATCGTGCAACAGATTCTGCATCGCCACCTGATGGTTCCAATTCGCGGCGAATCTTTTGAAGGAATGAACGGTAAGATCTAATTGCACCCTATAAAAGTCGGTGCTTGCTCAGTAACCTAAATCCTATACATTCTAGAAGAACTAGTCGCTCACTTATTACTTTCGTTTTCGATTTGATAAGTGGGGCGATCGAATTCTCATCATTACTCAAGAAAATAATTTCAATATTCCTTAGTGATGCTTACGAAATCATGATATTTTCTGGGTAGGGATGGTCAGAACTAATTTTGCTTCCAATGCTCCGATTCCTAGAACTTTGAGATAATTGAATATACTTTCAATTCTTACCTGCTTATATTTTTCTCGCACAAACTACTGCTCCAAAATGTTATTAAATTAACTGTGAAAATAATTTCTAAGTATTTTCTAATGCTATTTGTGTGTACCATATACAGTAAGAAATGTTAAAATGAAACAAATGAAGAATGCGAAGCATGGACATATCTCACGTCAAAAGAAAATCAGAAGACCGAAGACGTGAACGCGAATTTTAATGGAAGCAATGATTCACCCCGAACTGTTATGCTGTATAAAGTGTGATGATGATGAATAAAATATACAATTACATAAAAATATTGGAATTAGCGGCGTAGATACCTGCGTCATGAATTAAAGCCAAATAGCAATGTGGGGATCATCAATGTCTGATAAGAGAAGCGAGTACACCACAGGGGTTGTTGCTAGCGCCCTGCTTAAAATTTGAAATAAATCAAGAAAATGATATTATCTATTGCATTATATCTGTAGAATAGTGCAATGTAGCATCTATGTTCAGAGAGTGGCTTCTTTACACAGAACATTATCAGAAGCAGCGGTTTTAGTTATCAGCGGATATATCCCTATAGATCACACAGTTTTTTTTGTCCAAACACGGATTATTTCGCAAGCTTTTCAAATGCGAGAGATGTAAAAAAGAGAGAACAGCTCTGCAATGAGCTATATGTGTAACACCTGAAAAATTATTGACGAAATGATTGTAGGCGAAGAATTATTATTATCCGAAAAACGAGGCGTGAAATGGAAACTTGTGCCGGAGAGAATTAAGTAGGTGTTTTTCAAAACACGCGACCGTGGACGAGTCGGCAGTAAGTGAATGTGTCCTTCTTAGGACGCCGTCTTGGACCTCAAACCTGGACGCAATGCGCAAACAATCCCGGGATTGAGGGAAAAATCTAAGAGAATATAAGGGATGTTTTTAGTGAAGTCCGCACAATCGTAGTACCGACGGTTACTATATGATGCGAAGAAGAGTAAAAATAAAAAAAAGAAGAGTATAGCAGTATTAATTTTTTCCCTGATGATGCATTACTTATAACAGGCGTAGAAAGACATTGCTAACAGATTTCAATATGATTTGAATGAAACGTATATTTAGCTGAACGTCAGTAAAAAAAATTATGGTTACAGAAGAAACTTTGATAGTTTTGATCTGCTCAATCTTAATAAAAATAAATAAAAAAAAAACGTCATAGCTCCCACAAATAATAATATTTAAATTTAGATTTTGTGAAAGTTCAAAACTAAAGTAAAGACTTCGCGTATGGAATTCGAAAACAAAAGCAACAACCGAACAAAAATTGCATTTAATTCAGCGACAGGGAAACTAGATTTAATTAAAAATAAATGAATATCTAGCAGGACAAAATTCATGCGAACCGACAATGGGTTTTCCTGTTCACGACACACCTACACAAACATTCCTTGCACAGACTCAGGCGATAATTTTCAGCTCTCCTATTTTCGAACGGCAAATACGTATTTAGAAAAATGTTGATTCAATGCGCCACTAAGCTTCCCACTAACCCGCGCATCCATGCATGTATGCACACAGACATACATACATGCATACATTCATACAGACATACATTTATGCATCCAGGCCCACATATGCAAGCATAAAACAAATATTTTGGTGTCTGCGAGATGCGCGTTGATAGGAAAACAATACGAGGTGACTGTTATTCACATAATGGCTGAGCATTTAGCTCACCGGGTGGCATACCAGCACCCGTCACTAAATACCTACAAATGTGCACATAAAACATACACATGCATAGACACCTTTCTTTTTTTTTCTGT
Organism: Anastrepha ludens; assembly: GCF_028408465.1. Classification (NCBI taxonomy): domain Eukaryota; kingdom Metazoa; phylum Arthropoda; class Insecta; order Diptera; family Tephritidae; genus Anastrepha; species Anastrepha ludens. The sequence continues at coordinate 119,681,995 of NC_071500.1, read as the reverse complement.
CGCTTGCTGGTTGGTTTGATAGTTGGCTCGTTGATGCGTTGGATAGCGGAATGGTTGACTGCTTGACTGAGCGACTATTTGTTTTCCTGCGGATTGCTAATGTTATTGTTCCAAGGTGTGAGTGTGAGTGAGCGAATGGTGAGTTATTGTGGATAAGTGAGAGTGTCTCAGCATGGTAGTGGCACATGTTGACTTACTGCTTGTGTGCGCCTACTTCAACTCTAAGCTATGCACATACATACACACGTTTTAATGTGTGTACACACATATATACACATGCGTATACTCGTATGCGTGTACTTGGATTAATCTTATTCGCGCGTCCTGCATGAAAGCATTGCTGAACGTTTGCATTTTTGGAACTCAGTCAGAGCGTTCATGCAATTTTAGATTATTATAAATTCCTGCTGTGTTTGTCTTAAACGTATATGAATTTTTATTGTCACACACACTTGTGCATAAGGGTAATATAATTTTGTTCACATAACGGTTGTCTATACATTTGTATCAGCAAACAGGAATTATATATGTAACAGCAAATAGATATCGAAATATGTATAAAAAATTCCCAGAATTATTAAAGGAGTCGATTTTAGTCATGTCTGTCTGTCCATCTGTCATTACGTCCGTGCGCTTTTTAACTTGGACAAAAATTACTATAATTCAATGAAATCTGGTGCATACACCCCTTTGCACTATTTTAAACGCACAATTATATTAATTTGTTTATATTTTTTATTTAGTTTTAGAGCCATATCTAATTTTACAGTGCTTGAGCTTAATTCTAAAAGATTGAAAATAACATTAAAAATATAGGTGTTTTAGACAAAAATATTTGACAAAAGCAAATAGTAGGTTGTAAAAAATGGAAGTAGGAGCAGAGGAACAAGGAAGCATTAGAAGAACTGTTAAGTATATGGGTTGGTAACAGAAATGTTTAGCTGAAAGCAGTCGATTTTTTATTGGAGTAAAGTTCTGAATAACCCATAATGAACGGAGCATACCATAGACCTTGCCTGTTGCACTGTTTTTTTGTAAATTTGCCTTTTGTCAAAGGCCCACTTGCTGACGTGATCTAAGTCAGTGTTTAGATTATTAAACAATTATTGACGGATACAAAAGGGCAGCTGGCATCATCTGAATGCCATAATATTTTAACAAACTTTTTATATCATTTATATATAATACAAACGACAGAGGGCCGAGAATCGAGCCTTGGGAAACACCTTGAGTTACGGGTAAATAGGCACGAACAGCTTGTGAGCGATCACTGAGGTATGATTTTATTAAATGCAATGCTGTCGTTGAGAAGTTAAACCCGCTGCTAAGTTTCAAAAGCTAGGAGCTCGTGGTTGACAGAGGCGAAAGCCTTAGCATGATCCAGAAGTGTTAATAAAGTTACGAGACCATTGTCGATAATAACAGGAGTTATTGATGAATGTATTGTGCTATGGAGAGATGATTAACGATTTTTTATGGCCGGAGTTGGATGGTATTCTGCTGGAGAACGTTTATTTTCAACAGGACGGCGCTACGTGCCACACAAGCAACGAAACCATTGATATTTTACGGGCAGAGTTTCCGGACCGTGTTATCTCTCGAAGAGGTGATCACAATTGACAATCGAGATCTTGTGATTTAACACCTCCTTAAAGGTGGAATTCGGGAGGCTATCGAGGACATAGGGCAGCCACTTTGCAAACAAAGATTTCAAACTTAGATATTTCAAACCGATCCACCGAAGGTTTTCCGTCTCATTTTGTGAAGGTTGCTTCATTTTAGAAAACTTTAAACGCTTCGAGGTCACAATGAGTCTTGGCATTAGGTAATCTCTTTATACTCTTTACCTAAGAAACATTTGGAGGAAACAGACGTGTTTTGATTTCGCTCCGCAGTGTATTAATATCGTTGGTGACTTTTAACCATTTTAATGGTGACATATTGAGCCTGTGATTATTGATATACACACATATGTACATGTGAACAAAACTTGTGATTAGCAAAATATGTACATATTCATACGTTTTTAGTTTCGCTGTGCATATATGTACATATATTATTGTACGGTAGACTAAACGCGAAAACAAAGAACAATAGAAGAGAGAGAAACAAAAAACAAAACAAAAAAAAAAAAAAAACATTACAATAAAAAAAAAAAAAAAACCCGCTATAGAGAGTGTAAACAATCTCGTAAACAAACAATCTCGTGGGTCGGAAGAACAGCTGTCATCGTTAACTGCATTACCGACTCAACGAAAAGGTATCTACTATACCGACTAAACTTCGAACCCAAAGTGCTGTGTTAGTAGATAAGTGTTTAAACATACATATATCCCAGCGCACACTACGAATTACATAAATTATGCAACGAACGCCTCCACCCGGAGGTGGCCAACTAGCGAAAAATCATGAAATTATGGCAAATAACTTAATCCACTATCAAAACATAATAAGCCAACAAGCTAACCAGTTAAAAAATATGGAAAAAATGTGCATGGAATTAAAGAATGAATTAGATTTACTCAAAACAGAAAATAAAAACCTTAAAAAAAATAGTACACCTCCTAAAAAAAATGATACTAACGTACAATATGAAACGGATGAAGAGGAACTTGCACGAGAGACGGATTGGATCCTAAAAAAAAGGCCAAGTAAGAAAAGGAAGGCTGAAGTATCACCTGAAATACAGGTTTCTAACTCAAAAGTTACTGCAAAAGCATCCTTTGAGCAAAAAGAGAAGAAAATCCCGCGACCTCCACCAATAATGATATCTGGAGAATGCGATTACCAACAAATTTTTAATATTGCGAAAAAGGAAATGAAAAAAGAGTTTCTTATTAAACTTCTAAACAATAATACTTACAAAATCAATGCATCAGATCCTGATGACTATAGAAACCTGACAAAAATGCTGACCAATAAAAACCTATCTTGGTATACATATGAAAACAAGCAAGCCCGGCCGATTAAGGTGATGGTAAAGAACTTGCATCATACGAGTGATCCAGGAGAAATAATATCAAATCTTCAAAAATAAGGACTTAAAGCCATCAGCGCAGTCAATAAATTGAAATGGAAAACTAAAGAACCTTTAGATATGTTTCTCCTTACGTTTGATTCCAGTGAAAACATTAAGAAAATACATGAAGTAAAAACTATCTTACACTCTGTTGTTACTATAGAAGCAGTGAGGCAGTCAAAACTCATACCGCAATGCAAATCATGCCAGGCGTATGGGCACACGCAAAACTACTGTGGCAAACAACCAAGGTGTGTCAAATGCGCAGGGAAGCATAAAACGATTGAATGCACAAAGCTTGAACAACAACAACCAAAATGCTGCAATTGTGGTGAGTCCCATCCTGCGAACTACAGGGGATGTGTTGTTGCCAAAGAACTACAAAAGATACTTGATCAACGAGCTGGCTCAAAAATAAAAAATAATATAAATAGTACCCAAGGCAAAAATATAAATAAAAATATTATAGGTAGCTACCCAAATAACCTTACCAGCAAACCAATTTTGCAAAACAATACTACACCACTTAAAAGACCCACATTCTCACAGGTAGTAAAAGGAAACAATCACTCGGAAAACGCTAACATACTACAACAAATATTGGAAAAAATAACGACACAAAACGAGTATATGACTGCACTAGAAAAGAGATTGCAGAAGATCGAAAAAACACTACACCTAGTTGAATAAAAATGACTAAATTTTTAAAAATAATGCTATGGAATGCAAACGGCTTGTTTAAACATCAAAGCGAGCTGGAAATGATTTTAGAAACCGAAAAAATCGACATCTGCCTAATATCTGAGACGCACTTTACCAAGCAGTCATATATCAAATTCAAAAACTACAATACATACCATTCAATTCACCCAAACAACGCCGCACGAGGAGGCGCTGCTATTATTATAAGAAACAATATAAAGCATTACGAAGAAGGCAGCATCTCTATACCTGAATTTCAAGCAATAACCATAACAGTGGAGAGTGATAGGAATTTATCAGTCACTGCAGTCTATAGTCCCCCAAAACATCAGATCAAATGCGACCAATACATAGAGCTAATTAATAGTCACGACAACCGATTTTTAATGGGCGGTGACTTCAATGCGAAGCACACACACTGGGGCTCGAGATTAACCACTACAAAAGGTAGAGAATTATGCAAAGCTCTTCAACAGACTGGATGTATAACATTTTCTACTGGGACTCCAACATACTGGCCAACGGATTCACAAAAAATAATCGATTTTTTCATTGCCAAAACAATATCAGCTAATTATATCAGCATAGAAAGCGGGTTGGATATGAACTCGGATCATTCTCCAATTTTATTAACATTATATGAAAATGCGCTTATCAAGAAATTGCCATTTACGCTAACAAATAAATATACGGATTGGGAATATTTTAGGAACGTTTTAACCGCTGATAATCACAATGCAGAAATTACCAACACTTCCGATTTAGATGATGAAATATTAAGATTATCTAACCTTATACAACTGGCAGCCTGGAGTAGCACTTCGGAAAAAAAGTTTGTCACATCAGGTCATAAATATACCAAAGATATTAAAGATATGGTCGCAGAAAAACGCAAAATACGAAGACGATGGCAGCAAACAAGATCTCCCTCCGACAAAAAACGACTAAATAAAATTACGAAAGAAATTTCCAGGAAAATAAAAGATTTTAAAAACAGATCTCTGAGTACGTATCTAAAGAGCTTATCGAACGAACGCAGCACTGATTACTCGCTCTGGAAATGTACAAAAAAATTTTCACAGCCAGTAACACAGTACCCACCAATCAAAAAAGAAGACAGTTCTTGGGCCAAAAGCAGTAAGGAAAAAGCTAATGTTTTTGCTGAGTACCTCGAGGGCATCTTTAAGCCATATGACACGTCGAGGATAGCCGGAATGCAGCCACTTACCTATGAAACTGATGCCGAAATTCCCCTTGTTACGGAGTCCGAATTGCTTGGTGAAATAAATAAACTAAAATCAAAAAAAGCGCCTGGGTATGATCTTATTACTGCTGAAATTTTAAAACAACTTCCTCAATGCACGATATCTAGGTTTACTGAAATAATGAACGCCACATTCAAATTGTACCATATCTCAATATATTGGAAAACTGCTGAAATAATTATGTTTAATAAACCAGGGAAGCCAGCGCATGATGTCACATCTTATCGGCCTATCTCGCTCCTACCAATTATATCAAAACTGATGGAAAAGCTTTTAGCCAAACGTCTCAACATAATTATTAAGCAAAGAAATATAATACCAGTGCATCAATTTGGTTTTCGCACAAAACATTCTACCATCGATCAAGTGCACAGAATTACTCGCATCATTGAAAACGCCTTTGAGGAAAAAAAGGTGTGCTCTGCTGTCTTTCTCGACGTGTCTAAAGCCTTTGACAAAGTTTGCCACATTGGGCTCCTCAACAAAATAAATGCGCTTCTACCAATACAATATTTTAATGTTCTAAAATCGTACTTATCCGATCGTTTTTTCCGAATAAAATACGAAGACACATATTCCGAACTTAAGGAAATTAAAGCTGGCGTCCCACAGGGCAGCGTGCTGGGGCCCATTCTTTATATTCTTTTTACGTGTGATCTACCTATTGACATAAATTGCTCTACAGCAACTTTTGCTGACGACACAGCCATCTTATCGGTAGGAGAAACTCAGATTGACTCAATCAAAAACCTTCAAATTTATCTAAATTAAATCTCCGAGTGGACCATTAAATGGCGCATAAAACTAAACGAAACAAAATCGGTTCATTTAGACTTCACACAGAAGAAAATCAAATATCTGCCACTACATATAAACGGCGTACAAATCCCGCATCACAACACCGCCAAATACTTAGGTATGACACTAGATACCAAGCTTAGATGGAATGCTCACGTTAAAAAGAAAAGAGAAGAGTTAGATATCAGGTTTAGAAATATGTACTGGCTTATGGGCAACCAATCAGCCTTATCCCTATACAATAAAATTCTTTTATATAAGCAGGTGCTTAAACCAATTTGGACATATGGGATCCAGCTATGGGGCTGCTCAAGCTCAAACAACATAAAATCCATACAAAGATTCCAAAATAAGGTACTACGATGCGCTGTTAATGTAAATAGCGAAGCCTCAGCCCTAATTGACCCCGTTAAATGGAAAGAAAGGCTGAAACGAAAAAAACCGCACCAACTCACGCAGTAGCCCATCTCCCTGCAAGCCTGATGCAGAGTATTTTTAAATTTAGTTGTATTGTACAAAATTAAATCCAAATTGTTCGTTAGTTTATAATTTATTAACTAGTTACAATGTAAATAATAATAAAAAAAAAAAAAAAAACAATACTCTTTATGCTCGTTGTCAAGGTGACATTTCACACCAAAAAATAATTCTGTGTGTATTTTTGTTTGTTCCATTCAGTTGTGAGTTACAGGGTATTAACAATCGAAGTCAACAAAGAGAAAATTCGGCTCATTTTAGAATTTTTCTTTGATAAAGGCGAAAATGCAAGCCAGGCCGCTGAAATTCTGAATGTGTTTATAGATTCATTCTGTATCAGCTAATTACGGGCAATTTTGGTTTCGTAGATTCTGTTCAGGCATTTTTGATGTTAAAAAAAATGTCGATGAAATCATAGAAATAATCGAAGTTGGGTGGCTGTTAGAAGTCGTAGCATTGCCCAGGATCTAAAGATGACCCATAAAACAATTTTAAAACATCTGCGCAAATATTTTACGCAAAAATAATGGATTAGTTTTGCCACAAAATAATAGTGCAAACAGTTTGGTACTGAAAATGAGCGAAATCTGTTAATAATTACATCCACCTGCCGTATAACGGTAATTTTCAAAAAAGAAAAAAACGCGTACTTGTTATAAATGCACAAATAATCGAATTCGGTCAAATGTTGAAACCAAAAATTATATATGACGTAAATAAAGTTTTGAAATATGGGCCCACTTTGGAATAAATGCATATAGTCCGAATTGTAATCGACACACGTATTGCCACCCACACCATTTAGATACGGCATAAATGTTATTGAGATCGCATGAATCCCACACCCACTTTTTATATCTTTCTACTAAATTTCCGTCCGCCTTAGTTTAGTCCACACCGAATTTAGCATTTCTTTATTGATTTCTCATGTGATTGAAACTTCTTGCCTGGATCAATTCTGATCAATTCTTACAGCGTTCTAAACCTTATTTATGGAACATTTATTTAAATTTTTTGATGATTCCGACCTATTCGAGCTAACTTAGATTGAAGAGAAATTCTTGTAAGCTATAATAATTCTTGAAAGTTAGCTATGTGCGTATGATTGAGATCAAAAAATGCGTCAATAAACTTTTTGTCTGCCTGTTTATTGGCTTGGGTTGTTTGCTAATCTCCAAATTAACTGCATCAACTTAAGAGTATCGTCTTTCATTACCAATCTAGGAAAGTAATAGGACTATGAATAAGTTCGTGCGGTTTTACAACAGATGGCGTAACTTGATTATTATTCCATCGATCCACATTTCCAAACATTCATTGGAGAGCTACTGTCGTAAGGCACAAACGTCAGTATAAGTTTTTTATTTGAAGCGTAAACAACAATATTTTTACCACACTTGAAAATGTCGAATTTCGTGCCAAATAATGTGTTTTTGCGGGGAATTCTTCTTCATTATTTTAATATGAAGAAAAAAGCAGCCGAAAGTCATCGTATCTTGGTGGAAGTTTATGGTGAGCATGCTCTATCTGAGCGAACGTGCCAGAAGTGGTTTGCACGCTTTAAAAGTGGTGATTTTGGCTTGGAAGACGAAGAACGCGAGGGTGCGCCGCCAAAGTTCATGGATACCGAATTGGAGGAATTGCTCGATCAAGATCCGGCTCAAACGCAAGAAGAGGTTGCAAAAACTTTGGGAGTTGATCAATCAACCATTTCCAAACGTTTAAAAGCCATGGGAATGATCCGAAAGGTAGGCCATTGGGTGCCGTATGAATTGAAGCCAAGAGACGTTGAACGCCGTTTTATGGCATGCGAACAACTGCTTCAACGGCACAAAAGAAAGGGTTTTTTGCATCGAATTGTGACTGGCGATGAAAAGTGGGTCCATTACGACAATCCAAAACGTCGGGCAACGTATGGATACCCTGGCCATGCTTCAACATCGACGTCGGCGCAGAATATTCATGGCCTGAAGGTTATGCTGTGTATCTGGTGGGACCAGCTGGGTGTTGTGTATTATGAGCTACTGAAACCGAATGAAACGATTACGGGGGATGTCTACCGACGACAATTGATGCGTTTGAGCCGAGCACTGCGAGAAAAACGGCCGCAATACGCCGATAGACACGACAAAGTTATTTTGCAACATGACAATGCTCGGCCACATGTTGCACAAGTGGTCAAAACATACTTAGAAACGCTCAAATGGGATGTCCTACCCCACCCGCCGTATAGTCCAGACCTTGCGCCATCCGATTACTATCTCTTCCGATCGATGCAACATGGCCTGGCTGACCAGCACTTCCGTAATTACGATGAAGTCAAAAAATGGATCGATTCGTGGATTGCGGCAAAACCGACCGAATTTTTCACAAAGGGAATCCGTGAATTGCCAGAAAGATGGGAAAAAGTAGTAGTAAGCGATGGACAATATTTTGAATATTAAATTTGTAACCATTTTACGTCAATAAAGTTTCAAATTTCGAAAAAAAACCGCACGAACTTATTCATTTTGTTTGTCAAAAATATTGCCCGATAGGTGAAGCTGTGATCGAAATATTTTTCTAGGTTTTCTTTCACAAAACAACCATTTCAGAATTTTTATAGAAGAAAAGGCATCAGTAAGACGAGAAGACTGACTCCTCAGCGCAAAATAAAGGTTGTCAAAAGTCATCAGTATTTTCTAGACCCTTAAAACGTGAACTAAAATCAATTATGCTATAAAACTGCATACCCAGAATAATTCTATGAATTCTGATTAAAAAGTTGAAAGTTTTGGTTTTTTCGTCATCTCTGGAGTATGCAATTCAGGCCCAAGTATTTAAAGATGGTTTTGGTTGAACCCGTTACTGCCAGAGATCTTCCCAATGGTTCACAAACAAAGTAAGTGGTAATTAATAAGTGGAAAGGAATACCGCAAAGAATTATATTGTGTATGAAAACAAAAAGAATTGGGGTGTAAGAAAAAAAAGTTATAAAAATATATTTAATTAAAATGCGACGCTTCTTCAGGAATAAATTTTTTAAATATTCATACTTTCCTTAAATCTAATATCTGTGAATAAAAAACACAGAAAGTGCTCGTTACCACAAGTAGCTATGCGACCAAAGAAAAGTCTAATTTCAAAGGCACGATTTAAGTTTATTGTTAAAGGTTTAATCAAATTTAAAATTGTATTTAAATAACGATCAAGATTGCGTGCTTGAAAACCATTTCTGTTAAACGGCTAACGACGAAATTACTGCTAATTATTCTAACATGAGACTACATATTTTATTTAAATATAAAAGCATATAAGTATAGTATATAAAAAATAAGAGCAAGAGAGTTCCATGCATATATTAGTGAGCGCTTATGGCATTTGGCATACAAAAATGCAAAAATACTGACTGCGTAACCAGCCCATAGGCGGCGGCAGAGCTTTTTATTTACTTAGCTTAGGCAGAGTTGGCTGTATGTGTAGTTAATCTTGCTATTATGAGAAGAGCGGATACTTATATTGTAATGTACGCAGTGTTTGTTTTCAATTTATCACTCAGTAAGTCATTTGAGAAATCCATTGAATTGCTGGGTAAATGAAATGATAAAGAAAAAGTGAAACTTTTGCTACTAGAAAGCTGCTAAGGCCAGTGAGCGCACACTTCCTTCTATTAAATTTATTGCGTCTTATGACTTGAGCGTCACTCGAAAGAGTCACTCTTATGAAAAGCCGCTGAGGCCATTTATTACCTGACCTGCGGGGTGAATTCGTGCAATTAATATTCTGGGGTGCCATTTTTAGTCGTTTTCAGGATGTTTGTCGGAAGATTCGCTTATCACTCATTCAGTTATCGTGTTTTTCTGCTATTAAGTTAAGGATAATTTTTTGAACAAATTTGATTTTAATTTTTCAAACAAATTTTTTTTATTTAATATTACGACTACTATACAATGACTCCATTCTTGCAGAAATCTGCTGGGAGATCCAAAATATGTTCGAAAATGATAAAAGAGAAAAGGTCCCGAATGTTATGATATTTGACGATAAAAGTGAAGAGCTTCAATCCCAGCCAGCCACGAAAAAAGCTTGAATCCAATTTAAATTCATCTGACACTAAAGAAATTGTAAAAATAGAGTGGAAATTAGCCAATTCACAAGAATACTTTGATAGCACAAATAAGTATATAAGTACATTAATTTTTTATTACCCAAACGCCTTCAAAATCAATTTAGAAATTAATCCTCTAAATCAGGTAAAGAAATTTCGACCTCGCTTTCTTGTAGAAGCCTATTTTTAGACCACATTTTCATTATTGATCTAAAGGAAATTCAGTCCTTATAGAAATGAAATTAAAAAAGGTAAAAATACTAATAAAATTAAATAATTAATTAAAAATATAATTAAAAAGATAAAGATAAAAAATTTTCTTTATGTGTATAAAATCCAAGAATTTTATTATATTATCTGATAATTGATTAAATAAACAATTCATTTTAAATTTATTTTATCTAAATACTTAAAAAAAAAATACAAATAAAAACTTTAACTCTGTTTGTGCAAAAAAGTTTATGAAATAGGATGAAACTTATCCCAGTGTGTCGTTTGCGTCAAAAAAAAACGAAAAAAAAAAAAAAAACATAGGTGAGTCGACCGATGGTTAAGTTAATCGGTCCACACATTACTTTTTATCCCAAAGATCCCAGTGGATCCAAACAAAGTCATAAGCACTTCGCAGCATAAAGAAAACAAATTTCAACGTAATTGAATGAATGTTATAAAAATGTATAAACTGCGGACTAACTGCGAACCTGACGATATGCATGCGTACTTTTGTGAAGCACAACTACTTTGAATCTCTCATTAATATCTTTCTCGTATTCACGCATATATTATGAATTCAATCCAAAGTAACGTAACTAAACTTGTTTTGCATTAGTCGTTGAAAATTATACGCACAATTCCCGTTGTGCAAACTATTTTATAACCCAAGTACAAATTATCATCAACATTTGCCTGACTTTTTAAATTAACGAGCGGCGTCATTATTATCATCATCATCATCATCATTAATATTCATGCAACGAAAGTCCTTACAGAAATAAGTGTGAAAATTGAACCAGACACCCTCAGCTACTTTTGCGCTTTTTAAAGTTGATAGTCAAAAGTATTCGTACAAGCTCGTATGTGTGCGTATGCTCATGGACATGTAAAGTATGGGCATTCTTAGTTAGCTCCTGCTCTTGACATTTTTATGGGCTGTTTGTGTTGTGTGAAATGCTATAAAAGAAATTCTGTCATTTGAAAAGAAACATTTGGCATTGCTTTGACATTTGGGGCATTTTGTTTTGAAAATCTTGTAGTACACGTACATATACGCACACACGCATGTGCATACATATTGCCTTTTGCCTTAACTATCACCTCATATCAGTGTAAAGACGCAGACTCTGGAAAATCCACATCCAGATATATGCAGATACCTCGGTGTAGTACTTTTTTAAATTTACGTTTATGTGTGTGTGAGCATTGGCATTCAAATAAAGTGTCACGCATTTGACATTTGCTTGTGACATTGCTACATTTAGCCATGTGTGCGTCGCCATCCTTTTTCATTTTTCATCTGGCCTCATTTTCCCATTTCACTGCACCAATGTCAACCGTCCGTGAAAATGTTGGCATTTGTTTGCATAAGCGTATATGAGTATTTGCGTGTGTATATGTGTACGTACTCATACATGCATGTTAGATGGGCTATGTGTTGCTTGGGGGTGTGTTTTGTTGTCACCACGTGTTCCGCTTTATTTAGCATGATTTTAGGCGTAAAATTCGCGTGAATGATTGGCTGAGCGAATGAATAGATGGGTTATTGTGCGAAGAATTGCGTGCACCGAAACTAATGGGAATACTGTTAAACGCACATAAATGGCGGTAAGGGTAAGTGTACGACTTTCAACCTTGAATAAATATTGATTGTTTCAGTTTTTTTGTGTATTAAAGTATAATAGTTTTTTGCTTTTTGCGTAACAGCCGGTAAATTGTGGTGGATAATAGAAAAGAAAGTCAAATAACTTTTAGGATTTATTAGTTTTTATATTGTTTTCTGTAATATATTTATGTGTGTTTGTTTCTTTATTTACAAAGTTATTCGGACATTTAAAACCTCCCGTGATAACGTCATTTTTCGCACCCTTTAGTGGTAACCTCAGGCCACTTGTGTCCGAAATCTGAAGAAATTCATGGTGACTTACTAACTATCCTAGAATAATAATAAATCACTATGTTGACAGTTTTTCTTTTTTTTTATTTACTATTATTAAGGGGGTAGTATGGTATTTTTTTTTTCATTTTTTTTTTTTTTTTTTTTTAAATTATTCTATAACATCTTAAGATTATTGTGTGAAAGTTTGAAGTGCATTAGAGTAAAATTGACAAAGACACAAAGGATTAAGTATCTACCTCTCCAACCGGATTTCACGCTGCCGAAAATCTTTAAACGCGTTTTTCTCACACTTGCCTTTTTTACGGTCGGTGTCCACTGTAGATTCATATCTACTGCACCGATTCTTTTCAAATTTGGTTTTTTTGTTTCTTTACTTTATTCACGAGGTAATGACGTCGAGTTTTTTTTTTTTTTAAATTTTGTCATATTTTAAAACAACAAAGTTTTCAAGTTTTTTTTATGAAAAATCGGTGTTTTGACTTCAAAGCGCTTTAAAAAATTAAAAAAAAAAAAAAAAAAATCGACGTTGTTACCTGCGAAACTTTATTAGCTGATGAAATCAATTTGGTTTTTTGATTTTAGTTGATCCAGTAATGAGTTCTGAGGGACACCGCAATAAAACTTTTTTATGAGACGTCCGCGAAGATTCGCTGCCACCAACTCATTTCTTCATAAAAATCAATGAAAATTTCACACAATGTTCTTTAAATATGACTTTATAATGAAGTAATTTTAAAATTTTGAATAAATCAACTGTGTCGACAAAAAAAATTTCGAAAAATATGCTTGTTTTACACCGAATTAACCATACTACCCCCTTAAATAAACAAATAAAAACCTGTGAAATCACATTTATTCTTCAAATTAGCATAACTTTTGATAGAATGAATATTTTTAATGATTCAAGCTTCAAATGAAAGCTTAATACTTGTAAAAAAAGAGAAAAAAAATCTATTGGGCATATAAATAAATTGAATGCTTAAGTTTTGAGCATAAAAAATAGGTTATTTCACACTGTTCAAATGTAAAAAAATGTCACTAAAACAGCATTTTTAAATATAACTGTTCATTCTATTCTAGGTGCAAGTTTCTTTAGTTAATTTTTCGGTTTTTTCCCATTACGTCAGAAATCGAGAAGTCAATGTATAATAAAGAATTCACACTGGTAGTCTTTCTAGATATCGAGGGTGCATTCAACAACATCCTACCGGATACCATAATAAAGGCACTGACGGATTTCGGGATCTCTGGCGCTCTGGTTGAGTTCATCAAAAACATGCTCTTGAGCAGATTTGTGATCGCAACCCTAGGGGCCTCAGAGATCAAGAAAAAAGTTAGCAGAGGAACACCTCAAGGCGGTGTGCTGTCCCCTCTCCTATGGGTGCTGGCACTAAACTCATTGCTAAAGAGCCTAGAGGAGAGAGGACAACACGTCGTAGCATATGCGGACGATGTTGCAATGGTAGTAAGAGGGAAATTCCCCAATACACTTAGAGAAGTCATGCAAGATTTACTAAACATGGAAAACTGGTCAAAAGCAAATGGGCTAAGCGTCAACCCCAATAAAACTGAACTCATCCTATTTACCAGGAAACACAAAATTCTAAATATAGCTCCTCCGACTCTAGGTGGAACGGCACTGTCATTTAGTGATGAGGCCCGCTACTTAGGTCTAATACTAGACCGAAAGCTAACTTTTAAGGCAAATGTCGAAGATAGAGTGAAAAAGGCGACAATAGCACTATACTCTTGTAAACAGCTGATAGGACTAAGTTGGGGTCTCTCCCCATCTATCGTATACTGGCTTTACACGGCAATTGTCAGACCAATCCTTACATACGGCATATTAGTATGGTGGCCAGCTTTAGATAAATTGTGCATTAAAAGAACCATGGCACACGCCAGTCTTTGCTTCTGCGGAGCCCTCAGAACCACACCCACAGATGCACTAAATATTATGCTTAACATTTTACCAATAGAGCAGTACGGTAAGCAAACAGCTGCCAAAGCAACTCTCAGACTAAGAGAAACCGGCCTACTCAGAACGAACCAAAGAGGACACTCCTCAATTTTAGAACAATTCCTCTGCATTCCCAGCACAACGGATTTCTGTAAGACCAAGGACATCAATTTTAATAAATCCTTTGTCACAGTATTTCCTTCCAAAAAGGAATGGGATAACAGGCTTATTGTTAAGAAAAATGACTTAAACATCTACACAGATGGCTCAAAACTGGGCAACAAAGTAGGTGGAGGGGTCTACTCCAATAAACTCGGAGTATTCCAATCATTTCGCTTACCTGACCATTGCACTGTATTTCAGGCGGAAGTCACTGCAATAAAAGAGGGACTTAAAGAAATAAAAACGAGAGTATTATCCACAAATGAAGTTTTCATTTAATCGGACAGTCAAGCAGCAATAAAAGCGCTTGAATCAAAAACGCACTCCTCAAAAACAGTTCTAGAATGTTTTAAACTACTAGATGACGTATCTAAGTGCTACAAGGTGCACCTTATCTGGGTACCAGGCCACAGGAACATTGCAGGAAACTGTCGAACTGGATACGGCGCTATTACCCATGCCCATAGCCACTTGTAAATTACTTATAAACAGGGAAACCATCAAGAAGGTAAATACAATCTGGCAAAACCTCACAACATGCGAACTAAGCAGACAGACATGGCCGAACTGGAACAGCGGTCGATCGAAGATCTTGCTAAGATTCAACAGAGAATCTGTAAGAAAAATTATAGGTGTTTTAACTGGTTATTGTTTAATAGGCAGCCCCGCTAGAAGGTTAGGACTCCCTTACTTCGATTTCTGTAGAAGCTGTCTTAATACAGAAGAAGAGGAAACAGTCAGACACCTTTTATGTGAACGTGAAAGCCTAGCTATGAGAAGGCTGCGCACTCTCGATACAGCATTTCTAACCGATGTAGCGGGCATAGCCCATCTAAAACTAACGAAGCTCTGCTCGTTTATTAAAGCAACCGGATGGATTGAAAGGGAACACGTAGAGTAAGGATAAGCTCCAGTGGTATCACAATGGACCTGCCGAAGGTCTAAGTGTGTCTTACGACAACCACCCTACCTACCTATCTACCTACCTTCCCATTACGTTCAAATGCTCAAATTTCGTAAACACGTGTTTATATTTGAAAAAAATTATTAAACGCTATACTGTTGTTACTTAAAAGTTTTTTTTTCTACAAATATTTTTTTTCATTACATATAAAGGAAAACAAAAAAAAAAATTTTCTTGCCTTACTTTTTTTGTACACGTTCACGGTATTCTCGGGTCACTCGTGCCTTTTCAAATATTGAACTATCACTCACGGTTGCTGGCAAAGAACTGGAGGTGTCCTACTGTAGGGTTTTGTCGGGTACTACAATAAAATTTTTTTCGATATATTTCGGACGGGCTCCCTTCCCCTCTTCACAAGATACAACTATGGGTCACTTTTACCGAGGCACAAGTGACCCGAGGTTACCACGGAAAGGTAAATATTACACAGATTTACATTTCGCAAGATCCACCTGAACAAATATACAGCATGAAAGTAAATTTAGAATTTTTTCTCTACTTTGTTTCGTCCAGCGTCTGAAGTGATTTATATTAGTAAAAGCAGTTATGTGACTTACCTTATAAATTCCGAATATCAGCATAACGCTCAGCACTATCATGGACATTTGTGTGCCGATAATGGCGAAATATGCAATTTGAACACCTGAAAGTGAGAGTAAAATTTTTGTTATAGAATTTATTATTTCAAAATAAGCTTTTCAAACACACTTTCAATTACTCTGAACAATAGAAACATAATTTTAATTAAGTTACAAGGTTTCGTCAACTGAATATGATAAAGGTGTTAAAATAATAACAAAAATTTTCTACGAGACGTTTGTAAAATTTAAAAAAAAATTGTAACATTTTGTGGAATATTGTGGGAATATTCTTATTTTTTTTTTTTTTTTACTTTTACTTTCATTACATTATCTTACGCCGAGTATTTTCCTTCTTATTTTATCTTTTGGCAGCTTTATATTGTAGAGAACTCCAATGTCAAGTGATTCAAGTACATGGTCGTAAATTTTTCTGAAAATTGGTTAACTAAAGTTTCCTAAAAATTTTAAACAAAAAAAATTAACTTTTACCAGAATTTTCTACATTGAATAAATTTCAAAATTCTAAACTTTTTTTAATGGCTTCCGGCTTAGTAACAATAATAATAATTGGCGTGGTTTTTGGCGTGGTATTTGTGGTGTGCATGTTGATGTTTTCGCACCAATAAACTCAACGTTTTATGCCATCTTGGAACAGCAGATGAATTTTGATGAGATGTTTTTCCATACAGAAATACACTAGAAAGTTTGCCATCGTGGGGCAACTACCCCAGGGTGAGGTAATCTCTCCACTTCTGTGGAACCTTTGACCAACTCGAAAAAATGGGGGATACGATTATTTCATATGCTGATGATATTTTAATAGCAATCTCGTGTAAACACCTGCCAACACTGTGAGATCTTTCAAAGATCTCTCAATAGACGACCAATTTGGTGCAAAAATAGACGACTAGAAGAAAATCTGGAAAAAAACGAATCTGTTACTGTTCATCAGGAGACATAAAACACTTGCTCTTTTACCAAAATTCTTAGAGAGAAACCCTCTCAGAGCAACAGAAGGCCTAAATATCTACGTCTTGTAGTGGATAGGAAGCTGAATTGGGGCCTCACAGACGCGGAGAGCGTACGCAAAGCTATGACAGCGTTGTTCTTCTGCGGAAAGCTAATTGGGGAAAAATGGGGGTTGAAACGCAAAATGGTAGGTACATTGGCTCTACACAACTGTAGTTATACCAATTTTCTACTGTGGTATTGCAATATAGTGGAATACCCTTGAGAAAGGCGTGAATATTAAAAGAGTTGACAAGGTGCAAAACTCTCAGCTGTTCTTATAATTGGCGCGATGTCAACCACACTATCGAAAGCATTGTATGCGACATTAAACTTCCTTCCGGTAGACCTGCACTCAATATATGTCGTGCGCAGTGCGGCAATAAGGCCGAACACTTGTAAAACAAACAGTAAAATCCTCGGTGGCATTTTGGATCTGCCCGGATAGGTAGACTATGCACTTCTCCCTACACTTGCCAATACAACATTCACGTCCTTCCTACCTTCGAGATAAGAGTGGGAACGGGACGAGGTAAGACAGAGCGAGTCCATCCATGCATACACCAGATGACTCAAAGCTCGAGGGCAGGGTGGGTGGAGATGTACCTATATTCCGAACATCTGAGGATCTCCTTCAGTTTTCGCCTTTCGACTATTGTAGTGTCTTTCAGAATCTCTGATAAGACGAGATAAGCACTTAGGGGCATTGCCTAATCAGCAGGCTGTTGTCTAGATGTTGCCTGCTCTATTCAGACATAGACTCATCATTTTAGGTAGAGAATCCTTTAATGAATTGGAAGACTTATTATTCTTATTATAAAGATACTGCGCACTGCGACCAAAGTGAATATATTGTGCAAAGCCTGCTGAGATACACTATGCTTGGAGCTTTTTAAAAATTTTAGCACATTGTGGGAATTAATGTTTTTTAGTTTATATGGAGGCACAACAGTACCTTCAATGTGTTGTAGCCGTTTCCAAAGAATGTGTTCTGTGTCCATTTCACAGAATCGGCGGATAGTGCCAGCTAAAAGTCTTAAATCTACTCTGTTAAGTGAGAGTAGAATATTAGAAACTCCTCTGTCCGGCGTTAGGAATTGTTTCGCTTTTTGCTGACCTATAGAGTTTCGTCAGTATTCAACGAACTTCTTCACCTCTTACCTCCTGATAATTTCGTAGTCCATAGAAAGATCCAGGACCAATTGGGACATGTTTGCCCCTCATTTTGCTAGTTGCCCCGCTATTTCGTTTTCCTTGTTTTCTTCGTGTCCAGGAACCCAACCCAGTAATAATTTGTTGAAGTTCTCTAGCCATATAAAGAAGGTTCAGTCAGTCATGTACTATTTTTGAGGTAATTGTAGTTGATAGAAAGCTTTTCAAAGCCGCCTGACCATCTGAAGTTATGTAAATGTGAGTTCTTCTCATTTTTCTACGGAGATATTCCCTCATACATATCTACATGGCTTGCATTTCTGCCTGGAAGATAGTTGGGGATTGGAATCGATTTTTTAAATTTAGGCCCATTGATACCCGGCCCTGCTCTACCATCTTCTAATTTCGGTCCATCAGTGTATCATATCTGGGATCCGGGTTTGAAGATGATATAATTATTTTTCCAGGCCACACGTTCATTAATACGAATTTGGAGGCTCCTTAAAAAATGGGTTTGGAAGATAATGTATCCACCCTATGAAGAATAGGAGTACGTCAGAAGTCTTCTCAGATCTTAAGTTGTCCTCTAATATCCCCACTTTTTAGGTCGGAGTCGCTTTTTAGTCTTAAAGTGCTCAAACGTGCTTCTTTTTCAATTGAGATGGGAAGCGGTGGTATGCATAGAAGCACCCCTATTGCGTCAGTTGGGTATGTTTTCTTTGCTCCTGTTATACCGATGCAATTTCTTGAAATCATTTACCGCCTTTCGTTTGTTCACTTTGGGCCACTATACTATGGCAGCATAGGTGACTGTAGGCTTAGCAACTGTAGTGAATGTCCAGCAAGTCAATCTGGGGCTGAGACCCCATGTTTTTCCAAAAAGCCTTGTACAGGCTTAGAATGCTCTTGTGCCTTTTGCAGTAAGAGAGAGAGAGATAGGGATAGTGTATCTCAGAGTGGATAATCGATTCAACATAACCTTACCTAGCCTTGCCATTGTCTGCCCAGAGGGGACATTTTTTGCCTCATTTCATGCTTAATGCTTCCATTGAGTTTCGAACCTGGGCTCTACCCAATGTAGTCGCACACCAACCCAATCGGTTTGCAGTTTTCTCTTTCCATTTAATTCGTATTATACTCTAGTCTACAAAATTCCTAACATAAAAATTTTCAGAAAACTTTACAATTATGCCCAAAATACTTCGCTCGCTTGATATAGAATTGCTGTGTTGCCGAACGACACCCGACGAAATTAAGCCTTAAATTTGTTCATATCTAATTGAGCATGCGCTTTCTGCAATGGCTTAAGCCATATTTGACGAACAGACAGTGCTGATAGAGTAACTTTGTTGCTCTTTGTGTGTCGACTTGAACAATCTCCATCTTTGGAGAATGAGGTCACGTCTATATTTAAATTTCAAAAATATTTTTATTTAACATTTTCGGGACGTCAGTACATTTTTAGGACCCCAAACACCATTTTTAATAATGTACTACAAAGTGTACCAAAGTTTAAGGACCTTGAAGATTTATTCGATACGAAATTTTCCTTCAGTGGCCACATTTTATTCTTTCAAAATCACTTTCAGTTCTAGGCTTTATTTGTCACAATGCATCTGAATTTTCTGACCCGTATACCTATAAACTGCTGTATATGGAAGGAGTACGAGCGCCTGCTTTTTGTCCGAAATTTGATCTCCAAAAGTCTTCCAGATTACCTAATTACTGTAGTATATTTCAAGGCGAAATCTATGCTACAACAAAAACAGCTAAATTTGCTCTGGAATTAGCCCTTCTTAATACTCAGATTAACAATTTCATTGATAGCCAGGCGACTATTAAAGCAATTATGGCTCCTTGAACTATGCATGTGTTTAACACTGCAGACCTGAAATAGATGAACTCTGTGAAAATGGGCAAACCACTATTTACTGGATATCAGGACCCACGGGAACAGAAGGAAATGAGAGGGCCGATGAGCTCGCTAAGACACGTATTCGCTTGTCGAGCTTGAGCACGTCAGACATATACCCAGTCTCCTTTCTGAAAACGGAACTGAATGAACAACTATATTCGGAAACGCATTTGATATGGGAGCACTCAACCTGCCAAAATTATGCTGAGGACTTGAAATACGAAATTTACAAAATATTGGTTAGAATACTGACGGGACACTGTCGCACCCCACATCGCGCAGCCATAATGGGATTAGTTCAATGAAACGAATGATATGGAAACTTGGGAACACTTACTTGTCGCTGTACTGATCTTTCTAGGACTACATATGTGCCTACGATCAGCATAGTTTTCATCCTTGAAGGATACTGCTCACAAAAGGCTGAACGGCTTGTTAGAACTCACGAAGACCTGCATTAGGGATTACATAAAATAATAATTCGACTACAAATACATAGCACTACTAGCGTAATGAACACTAGACGATCTTTTTACACAAACCTACAAAACCGAAAACAGCTTGAAAGGGGCTAACAAAGTTGATATGCAGACGCATTGGATTTTTGTGGCGAGTCCTTTGACACGAAAAAAGTCTCAAGCTTCTGATCAACCCTTTAATATCTCCCAAGGTGAGTCACATGTAGAGTATCTCGAGTTACTTGGTGACCATTTCGGTACACAACAACACCACTGCCTCGAAATAGAAAATATTTTCATTTTGATGTGTGAAGGCATTCACGAATTCAAGTATTCGATAATCTTCGCTTTTTGCCAAATATGTAATAAGCTCTTTTATCAGCACTTTTGTCATTCTTGTAATTCTTGTAATTCCTTCATTATTGCGCTTACTGTCAAAGCGAAAGCGGCTTAAACAATTATATGTTCCCCATTTTTTCGAGCTTCAAAGGAATACAAAGAATGTGAACACTACAAACTGGAGAAGAAACCAGCTCAAACGTAGTGTGTATTGCCGACATATACACTTGCATATATGTACATGTAATAATCCGCAGATTAAAGCAAGCAAACAAGCTTTAGTGAGTATAGATTTGGAAGTTTGTCCTGCTTCCCATCTGTCAAGTAATGCCATCATTATTCCAGCATCAAATTGCTTACAAATGAAAATCTCACATAAATTGGCAAACGGATTACAACGCCTTAACTAATTGGTTAGACATTCACTTGCTCTACCATACACCTACACATACACATTCTCAATTTTCCAAGCTAAGCGTTTACTTTACGTAGCTTTACTCGAGTGAGAATTACGTGTGTGTTCAACACTCGTTATATTTTCATCTTTTAGGCTTTTAATGCTACAAATTGAGGTCATCTGGCCGAACATAACCTTTATAAGATAAACAAACACATGTGAACGTACATATTATAGTATATAAGTCGTGTGTAAATGGCAGACACATGCGGAGAATTTAGGTAAAAATGTTAAGATATGAGAATTGAGAAAAATACATATTTATGTTGGAATATACGTAGGTATGTTTGTAGTCTTATATACAAAGAATAAGCTTAATATACCGAAAAATAAATCATATTATTGCTGTTGTGTTTAATTCATTTATATTTAGATTTCTGATGTTTTTTGTCACTGGCCAGCTTTCTTAAATTAAAACCTTAGACAAATATTGTCATAACTGCTATTAGTTTCTATAAATGAAATAATCCTATTTTGCATAAATAAATACGCTTCTACACATATAGCAGTAAACTTATCATGCAAAAAGTTCCTCCAGACTTTAAATCCATTCGTAAATCCTTTAACACTTACCATAATAAACATCCTCTAAAGCCTCCGCCTTTCGCATATTCACGTTTATACGCCAAGAGTATATCAAAACAATTAAAAGCGACATATTCTGCGAAATAAATACAAAATAAAATAAATGTTAGCTGGGGAGAAGGCTGCAATTAATAACTGTATCCAATAATTAATATATCATTAAAGGTAATTACGCAGGTCAGACAGCACGTCACTCATACGCCATGGCACGTGCGCACGCCAGTCAACCTTTCATTACTTTAATTGTATTCTGCATTTCAGAATTAACCAAAACAACAGTGAAGTGACCAAAGCTTTAAATGCTCTTAATTAGTTTAATTGATGTGCTTAATGTAATTAATGTGTCATAAATAACAACGAATGTGAGTGTTTTTATATGCGTCCAATGTACACAACCGATATTTATAAAATTTGTATGGTACGTTCATGTGATCCCACGGCACAATATAGACTACACAAAACTACAAAAAAGCGGGTGGTGCCACGCGTCCAGGGAAGACATAATTCATCACATCTTCCCAACTATTTGTTCCAGGTTAGGGATTTTTGGAATATGTATTTAATATATCATGCTATAAATCGTTTTGAAAAAATGAACAGTACCCCGGCCGAGGATGTCACCACATTGTTTGGAGCATAAATTCACATAACCAGTGCAACGGAACCAGGTCTGCCGTCAAAACTTCAACCTTTTCAATGATACAAATAGAGTGCTTCGGTCTTATTATCCATATTATATTGAACAACACAAAACCAATTATCTTAATTTCGACAATAAGAAATAAATAAAATAAACCAACAGGAGAAAATATTCCAACTCAAAAACCTCTACCTGTGGAATATAGCACAGACTTGCATGTGGTGTTTATAGATTTTATGAAAGCTTTTGACAGCGTTAAGCAGGCACTTGGACGGCTTTACGAAGAAGAAATGTGCCTGAGAAACTGATATCTTTAATAGGGCAACATACGAAAATACCAGGTGCCGCGTGTTACATATAGTAAAGGGAAACTGTCTGACCCCTTTGATATACAAAGCTGCGTTCGACAAGGGTGTATCCTATCACCTGTGCTGTTTTTGCTTTTTATTGGTGATGTTTTGGAAGCTGCCCTGCTACCGCATCGAAACTGTGGATGGGACATATTTAGCTATCTTCAACACCTCGATTATGCTGAAGACGTATGCTTCCTAGCACACAGAATACCGCAATTGAATGGTTTGGTTGAATCACTAGAGGAATATGCTACAACTGCCGGCTTAAAAATTAAATGCAGTAAGACACAAATTTTAAGTTTGTCTAGCAACGCAACTGCAATTGTGAATATTTCTGGTGCAACAGTGGAATGTGCTAAGCAATTTTCATATCTTGGTAGCGAGGTAGCAGTTTTCGATGCTGCGGACGAAGACTCTCGCATTGGTAAGCCAAAGCCGCCTTTGGTATTCTGTGTGGCGCAATAACAACATCAGCGTTCACAAAAAAATGAAAATTTTTAAATCCACTCAGTTCTAATATACGTTAGGCTTGCAGTTCATGGAAAGAGCGCAAATCCATCACTACGAGCCTTCCAACAAATCGCTGCCTGAGGAACATCTTCCGCAATTTTTTACCCAAAATAAATTCGAGCTCAGATTTACTGAAAGAGAAACAAATGGAGCGAGTCAAAATGCTCATAAAACGCCAAAACTGGAGATGCGTTGGGCACACACTCTCGATGCTTGTATTGCACGAAAGGCATTGCAATGGAGCTCTCACACTAATGTTGGTCGCAAGCCTGGTAACCAAGTGAAACTTGGAGGCGAACAGTTGAAAGGGAAGCTGGATTGGAGAGAGCTAAAACCAATTGAAGTGCATAGCCAAAACTCACACGAAATGGCGCCCAGGCGCGGTTGATGCCTTGTGTTTCACGAGAGATTAAGGACCTAAAGAAGAAAAACAGAAAGATTCGCTTTTCTTAAAACAAGGATTTCAAAATTCTCATGCTAATTTTTTGCCTTCTGACCCTGAGGCTTATTTAGACAACTATGGCCACGACCAAACTAATAATCAAAAACAACATTATCCAAGAGATCTATAAGGTCATAGAGAGATGAAGGCAGCTGCCTAACCGCTAGTCTACTGTGGCCGCAAAGAAATAAGAAAAACACAAAGGAACTGCTTAGCCTTTCAAGAGAAAAAGGTCGGGCTTATATAACTGGCCACTGGCTATTTGGGAGGCATTTCTTCAGACCAGACGCTTTCTCCCATGAATATTATAGAAGTTGTAGAAATGAGGAATAGGAACAAAGAGTTAAGCACTTCCTCTGCAATTGTTCAGTCTTAGCTAAAATCAGAGCTGGTTTTCTAGGTAATTCTTTCCTCAATTCCCTTACGGAACTGCCTGGCGGGGAGATGAGGTCAATCTTGAGCTTCATAGGAGCAACAAAATGGTTCCACGAAGAAAAATAAATGAGGTTTCCGTGTCGTGCAGTGGTATTATAATGGACCTGTAAGCTCCAGCATTTCTTGATTTCATCTTCTCCTTGCGTTGTTGCAATTTCTAAAAGGGTTTTAAAAAACGCAGTTGAATGTCAAAGGGCACAAATAGGGCAAAAATAGCAACCTAAGCATCAGGCTGAATGAGGAATTATTTCTGGAATGCCTTTGGTCTTCATACAATTCTTTTGTTTGGATTGTAGACAGCTATCGGATTATGATCCTGTTATATCGCGCACGAAATGCAAAAAGTGTCACAACTCAACTTTTCAATCGGGGTATTCCGTTTATGAATTCATAGTTTCCTTATATATCATCGGCAAAATGAACATTTGTTTTATGATTGCATTTTGCACAAGATGGACTTTCTTTATTGATGCATGCATTGCGTTCATAATACTAAATAAATGTTCACACATTTTTTATTTGAACCTTTCCTGAATATTTCGGTTTTAAATTCTGACTCTATTGTTTTTAGTATGCCATACGTTCATTTATTTTTCCTGAGACAAAAAGGATAAGGCAAAACTAAATGTTGTATATGCAAATTAAAATTTACTAACAAAAATGAATTGTATTCTCTCAGTGTGAACTAACCTTATTATATGATATATTTGACATAACTTTTGTACATTTGGCAATGCTGAATTATATCTATCAGAAAAAAAGTGTCATTAGGTTTAGAGCAATCAATGCGTGTATATCTCAACGGCAGCCGAATTGCGTGAGTATACACATACAGCAAACATAACACTAAATATACTTATTGAGCACTTAGATGAATTAATTTCCCTGATCATAATGCATCACATTTTGACTACCAATAATTAGTAAATGTTTTATTGGTAATGCAAATTAAATTTCAATATCAGTAAAATTTTACTGAATACTGCTATAGGTAATGCAGTAAATGTAAAATGCAAAACGAAATTAGCATCACATATCTTTAATAGGTATTTTTAAAAATTAAATAGCGTACCCGTCTTGCAATGTGACACCAGTACGAGTATAAACCTATTTTCAGTTATTTTATTCCAGCGCTTTTAGTTAAGCAATATTTTTATTGCACTGTCTTGTGTAAAAATAAGTACATTTTTTAAGTTTCCCAATTGATAATAAATCACATAAATTTTGCCACCAAAAATACACGAATTTTCGAAATTGAACGGCAAGCGTAGGGCTATCATTTGTATGTGAATTTATGCTTCGTACAAAAATGTTGCCCATTTATGGAAATATTAATGTAGAGGACTAGTAGAATTAATAGTTTCACAAGTCTTAATAATTTTAAGCCTGCATTTCCTTTCCACGATCCAATATTAATATCTAATTTCTTGATTTTTATTTCAAAAGTGTATTTTTTTAGTACTATTGAGAGAAAAGCTTGCGATAGTTTCCAGTTTAGTTATTTCACATTCAGTTATGTGCGCTTATATTTCTTTCTATACTCAAGCAATCATCACTTACGCTTCTGTGGTCTGGTGGCGACGGCGCATGGTTAAGTCCACAATCCGGGAACTATACAGGCTGCAAAGAAGAGTATGTTTATGCATCACGGGTGCCATGAGTACAACCTCTGGTGATGCCCTAAATTCTATGCTTGATTTGCTCCCCCTGGATCTTAAGATACAACAAGAAGCAATAAAAGCTATGTGTAGACTCCATAAATATGGTTTCTGGCACGAAGATGGAACTTCGGGACAAAGAGGAATCTTTAAGTTGCTGTCGGAGCAGTATCCACTGTTTTTGGCACCTAAAGATGACCTGATACCCACAGTTTCATTTGGAAGAAAATTTGATGTCAGATTTCCATTGCGTGAGCAATGGAGAAAATCCAGAATGCATGCAGGGAGGTTTGACGGATATTTTCTTTACCGATGGGTCCAAGACTGAAATAGGGTCTGGAGCCGGATGGTACTTAAACGATAGTGATAAGTATTACTATGCTATGGGGGGAATGGCAACTGTTTTCCAAACAGAAGTTTTTGCCATCCTAAAAGTAGCCGAATGGATAATCAAGAGGAGATGGAGCGGGAAACAGATTGGAGTCTTCAGTGACAGTCAGGCTGCATTGAAGGCCCTGGAGAACGCGAAGCAAACCTCAAAGATTGTTCAAGAATGTAAGAAGAAGCTTAATTCTGCCGCAAGACAGAACAGGCTTGTACTTATATGGGTTCCAGGACACTCCGGTGTTCAAGGAAACGAAATTGCCGACGAATTGGCCAACCGTGGATCAGCGGTGCCTCCACAGGGGCCAGAGCCAATAATCGGAATCAGTCCCGCAGAAATCAAGAATTGGATCAGCGATTATGTAGGCAATCTACATAAAGAGCGATGGTCCGGTCTGGAACGCTGCAGAACTGCAAAGTGTTTTGTGACAAGTCCGAACAGAAAACTGTCAAACTTTCTACTAAAACTTAGAAGGAAAGACATTCGGTTGATGGTCGGCATCATTACAGCACACAACCCATGGGGTCAGCATATGACCACCATTGGAATCATCGAGAACCCGGTATGCCTGTCATGCTTGGAGGAGGCGGATAGCACTGAGCACTTTCTCTGTGAGTGTCCTGCCCTTGCTAGAGCAAGGCTACGAGTATTGGGTTCCGATGTTTGAGAATGAGTAATATTCGTTCTCTAAAACTGGAGGATATTTACAGATTTTCCAAAGAATCTGGAAAATTCTCACAGGACTAACTATCTCTATCTCTGTCTCTATTCTTTCCTATCTCTTTCTCTGATACTTTTCTCCCTCTCTCCTTGACTATCTACCCCCTTTCCAGAGCTTTAAATACAATGGGCTCTTTAGCCTGAGTGTTTTAGGAGCCACCAAATCTCCTGGTGCTCCTTGGCTCGACCTTTTCAAATTCAATTCAAATTCATACTCAAGCAAAAAATACTATAGTAGTTTCAATCTCCGCAAATAAAATCGCTAATAAATTAATAAAACTTCGCTCACATTTAAAAATTAAGTGACACACGTCATAACTGCGATTTGATGGTATGAAAAAATATGAAAAATATTTTGCGTGCAAAATGCAACAGCACAGATTTATACTACGCTTGCGTGTGAGTGCTGAGCATGTACCGGAATTTATATGAATAAATTTACTTTAAAATGTATGCCACTTCCGCATGGCACACGTATTAAAGACGCGCAAATTTAATTAAATTTTAATACCATTTTTATATGCAGACTACATAGATTAACCAGTGGGGCGCATACGTGATTGTATTGCGCTCTTCGCTATTTGTTGTTTTTGTACTCTCCCGCAGATACGCACGAGGGTATTTTACTTTTGTTCACAGAACGGTTGTATGTGAACAGTATAAAGGAATACAGAAATATGCATACAAAAATGCTCGGAATGGTGAAAGGTATCACCATACGTCCGTCTGTGCGCACGATTACTCGAGCAAAACCTAAAGAGTTTTTCAGTAAGAGCGCTTCAACTTTTGAACTTTTTTGAATAAAACACAAACGGTTTGACTTTTTTAACTAATTTTTTTTTATTATCGAGTTTGAACATATACATTTAAGTATGAAATTCGATTTCTTTTGCATGACCACCGCGTGCACGTTTTACGAAGTCCAATCGTTGAACCCTATTTTCGACCACTCTTTTGCATAAATCGGCCGAAATTCCAGCAATTTCGCGTTCAATATTGGCTCTGAGCTCACAAATCGTCGCCGGCTTGTTACTGTAGACCAATGACTTCACATAACCCCAAAGAAAATAGTCTAGAGGCGTCCAATCACATGAGCGCGGCGGCCATTCGACCGGTCCATTTCTGGAAATAATGCGCTCATCGAACTTACTCTTCAACAAATCAATTGTAGCGTGTGCTGTGTGGCTTGTGGCCCCGTCCTGTTGAAACCACATGTCGTCTAAGTCCATACCATTCAATTGCGGCCAAAAATAATCGTTTATCATGTCGCGGTATCGATTTCCATTCACAGTAACGTGGCGATCGTTCTCGTCAACGAAAAAATATAGGCCAATTACGCCGCCGGCATGTAAACCGCACCAAACAGTGATTTTTTCGGGATGCAACGGTGCCTCATGAATCACGTGTGGATTGCTTTCTGCCCAGTAACGCATATTTTGCTTGTTGACAGAGCCATTGAGCCAAAAGTGAGCTTCATCACTGAAGATGATTTTTTGGAAAATTTATAAATTTTCATAAAAAATTTGCACGATTATTTTCATAAAAAATTTGTACGATTTGCAATCGTTGCTCAAGAGTGTAGCGATCCATGATGAAATTTATACTAATGAAGTTTACAAATAACAAGCGAAAAATAAAAAATATTGCGTCGTTCGCCCTCCCTATCGGAAAACAGTTGAAGCGCACCTATTGAAAAACGCCTTTCTATACATATTGCAATGAAACTTGGCACACAGCAATGGGATACGCTTAAGGTAGTTTTGTACTGAAAATTGGCGAAATAGGTCAATGATCACACCCTCACTTACATAACGGTAATTTACGAAAAAAATAAAAAATATGTCTGTTATAAATGAGGCGAAATAACTCAAATTCGGTTCAACTACTCAACCCAACAAAAAAATAAGAGGGAAATTAGATATTTGAAAAAAAAAAAAATTTAAGTCAGATCAAATTTTCCGTATGTTCGTCTGATGTTATATTACAAGCTATAGCTCTTATTATCTATGAGCTTGCTTGATTCCAAATTTTAACAGCCAGCTCAAATTAAATTTTAGTGAAATGTGCGGGGATATAAAAATTAGGCTATGCATACATAGTTTTTATATTCCCATTTTTTTGTTTCATTTATTCGCGATGTGTCGCAATGTCACGCATTTGCGCACGAGCACATAAAAACACATGCAAATACACCCACTCGCACCACCACAACGTAAAAATTAACAGAATTTTTCCGTTTCCTCATCTCACCCACGTCACTCACTCAGTCGTTTTTAATTTTATTTCTTTGTTTCTCAGCTCTGTTTAATTTTTATTTTTAGTTTTTTCTGAATTTCGCTTCTATTCAAATTATACTCGTACTTACAATTGTGTAAATCGCACTTGTTAACGCCAAATTTTTCGCATGTAGCATGCGACAACATCCTGTCCCCGTTAGTGGCCCATATGGATATAATATTACCGACTTCATCTTCTCGCCCGCACCGACGCCAACACCAGTCGCGGCTGCCGCGGCTGCCACAACACACGTTTTATGTTTGGCTTTCATTTTCATGTTCTGTTCTGCTTGTTGATTTGCTTTTTTATTGTTATTATTGTTGTAGTTGTTATCACTTGCTGTTGGTGTTGGGCAACAAAGAAACTCGATCCCGTTTAACACCTTTTGCTGGTGCGGCTAGTGTTGTGGTATTCTTGTTCTTATTACGCCTCTTATTGTAGTCCTGTGAATTTGCGTGAGTTGTAGGCGTCTTTAGTGTGCCGAACAATAGCTGTTTATTGTGTATTAAAGCCTCACACTTTTGGCTGAAGCAGCTAACCGGCTAAGCAGCCATAGACAGCCTTCTGCGTTCTCGCCTGCTATATTTTCTACCGCTGTCTTAAAGGTTTTGCTTTCGTCTGTCTTTGTAAAGTGCTTTTACATTCGGTAGCTGTTTATGTTTCTGCCTGGAGTATTATTTTCACTGTGATATTACATTTCTTGTGTACAGGTTACGTATACGCCATGTAGTCAGTGGTGATTGCTATTTAATAAATTTTTATGGTCTTTCGTAACTCTAAATCAAGTATTTCGTTCACTTTATGCAAATTTTACTAAGACTACAGCAATTGAAGTGAGTTGGATGCTGCAATGAGAAAATGTGATATCTTTATAGTATATGTAGAATATATTAATTACGAAATAAATAATTTTGAATATACACAGAGAAAGCGAGAGGGAGTATGAAAATTTCCAAGTTATTTATACATAACATTACGCATATTTTCCGCATTTCTCCATATTTATTTTGAATCAAAAAACCTTATTTAGAAACTTCAATATTTGGGGGGTAACTTATCTATCACTTTTCCTCGCAATTCCTGCAAGTACTGGCCTGAGGAATTTCAGTTCAGTTATTTGTCCTCTAAACCAGCAATCTATCACTTTTTACGTTTTGAATACCTGCTGTTGGGCTCGAAGCTACACTAATTTCAGTTGTGTTTGCTTGTGGCAGTATGACCACTAATACAAATGCAAACACAACTACATTATTTCCCAAGCAAGACGCAAACAAAAAGGTCAGCAACTGGTTTCAATAACTTCTATAGCGAGTAAGAACAACTTAATATAAATAAATATTTACATATACCCACATGCATACTCAATTATTGGTGTATATATCTCCATTTATATACGCAACTTGATGCTGAAAATTTGTCCTCAGAAAGGTAAATATTTGTACTTGCTAGCAAAATACTTTTGGTGTGTTTTGCGCAGCCGTCGGGTTTTTCTTACCAAGATTATTATTGCATATTTCGCAATGGCCTAAACTCTAAAATATTTAATTTAAACGTATGGTTTTATGGCGGAAGAGAAAATTTTTTATTTTTATTTTTTATCTTTCAGTTTTAATTTCTATATTATTTTATATATCAGTCTGTTGACATTAAGTGTGCTATTTAACAAGTTGGCAAGGAATTTATATACATCGCTTAATGGCCAGGGTCAAAAGGGATAAAATTAAAATAAACTAAAGAAATTTAAAGTTTAATTTGTAGCCGAATGGGTTGGTGTGTGAATTTGAAATTCACAGAGAGGACGTAGGTTCGAATCTCGGCGAAACACCAAAATTAGGTAAAACATTTTTCTAATCGCCCCTCGGCAGGCAATGGCAAGCCTCCGAGTGTATTTTTGCCATGTAGGTTTCTCTATTTGTGGAACAACATCAAGACGCACGCCACAAATAAGAGGAGGAGCTCGGCCAAACACCCAAAAAAGGGGTGTATGTGGCAATTATATATATATATATATAAAGTAATTTAAATAACATGCAACACAATAATCAGTTTACATAATTACAAATTAACAGGAATTTAATAACAGTTGTAACTATTTTTAAATATTTATTGTGCGGTACATCTGGACGTGACAGGCAGGAAGTTCCAAAAATGAACAAAATTGTTTAGGTAAAGACCGTAAAGAGTGAAACTTCGTCGTTCGGTCTAGTTGGCTATACCTACATTCTGTATGCTTAGAAAGATCTTAAGCTGCCATGACTTCGATATGAATCTTAAAGTGCATTTTGTGAAATGGTATGTGTATTCTTAAATCGCATGGAATGTTGGACACTTATAGCTGCTTACACGAGCAGACTCGAGGTCTTCGTAATTCGAATTTTTAGGCGAGTTTTGGAGATTTTGTGTACCGAGGTGGTTTATAACATTGAGGTTCTACGACAAAAATACTTCACAAGACAACATGTATTATATAGATAATGAGAAATACAAAATACCAGTATTAGTTGTAACATATTAATACTGGAAGGAGAAATTGAATCTGTCTTATAGGATAAGACTAATTTGATTTTTGTTTAAGTATGCTCTTACATGAAGGGTCATGATGAGCAGCCATCTAACCTTACCTATATTGACGAAATAACAGACACATATAATTTTACCGAAGTTACCTGAAAAGGAAAAAGGTACTAATTAGCAACCAGCATTAACACCGACAACAATGTCAGCCTTGAGATCCAACGGATAATATCTCTTAACAACAAATGCTACTTCAGACTAAGTAGGCAATTGAGTATTACAGTCCTCTTTTGACGAACGAAACTAACATTCTACAAGGCTCTCACCATGCCCGTTCTAACGTATGGCGCAGAAGAGCGGGCGATGACAACATCCGATGAAGCGACGCTTGGAGTGTTTGACAGAAAGATTCTGCGGAAGATTTTTTGACTTTCGTACTTTGGCGAAGGCGAGTTTCGTAGGCCATGGAACAACGAGCTGTATGAGCTTTACGACGACATAGACATAACGCAGCGAATAAAGATCCAGCGGCTTCGTTGGCTGGGTCATGTCGTCCGAATGGATACAAACGCTCCGGATTTGAAAGTACGTACTTGATGCGGTACCAGCTGGTGGTAACAAAGGAAGAGGAAAACCTTTTCTCCGCTGGAAAGATCAGGTTGGGAAGAACTTGGCTTCAATTGGGTTGTCCAACTGGCGCCGGTTAGCACGAGAAAGAAACGACTGGCGCGCTTTGTTAAACTCGTCTAAATCGCGTAGACGATTATCGCGACAATCAAGAAGAAGAAGAAGAGTGTAATACTGCAGCTACTGAAATATTTATTTATGACCCGAAGAATGGAAATTATGCAATTAAAAAAAATAAATATAATTTTCCTTATAAATTCTTATTCAATTCACGTCATTTTAAGAACTCATGTTGCGTGATTTCACTGTTTGTAGTAAAAAATAAACAGTTACGCCCGTTCCCTATTTCCAATTAAGAAGCTAACTTTTTACTACTATTTAAAAATATTTTAAAAAACTCACACACAAATCTACAAAGAAGCTACATGTGTCAGGCGAAAGGCGGCGACTTGCCAAGAGGGAGCTAAAAAGCTGCTTAGCTGCCTTATTCTTCTTGATTGCCACGAAAACCGCTTAACCGATAGCTGTTTTAACAGTCAAATCTTTAATAGTTAAATTAGGACTCATTGCATTTCCGCTAGTACCTTAGCCCCGATGCTCCCAAATCTTAAGTAAATGGTGTTTATTAAGCCGTCCCGTATAAGTGTACGCTAACAAGCCATCCAAACTATTATATAACGCTCCAACAAAAAATCTGATTACGAAAAGGTGTGCTACTCACTCATTCCTCGCGTTCTCTCTCAGTTGTCTCTTTACCGGAGCCCTGCGCTTCGCTTGTGTTGATACAGGCCGACAAAAGTTGTTCGACTTTGAGAGTCGCGAACCAAACTGCAACTTTGCGATCGGCTCTAAAAATATTGCAACAAGAGAAATTTAAAAACTGTATTTTTTCTAATAACTTTGCCGTTCAAAGCAAAGAATGCATTAGGTACGAGCCCTGTTTAAAAGTAATGGCTTAAGCCCCATCTGTAATCGACTGTTGTAATGATTTTAAAAATTCGAAATCTTTGCTAACTTCGATTAAGGTAAGCAATAATTGCTCACGCACAGGATTATGAAATTGAAATCGGCTAAAAATAAGTCCATACGATGTGTTAAAGCGAAAGTTATTACGAGTATACCAGCGAAATTTACACTGTAGCAGCTACAATTTTCTTCACAAACGTGCTGCATAATTTAATTATTGCTGCTTATATATTTTTCAATTTAATCATATCCTCAGAATAACAAATGAATTGCACACTCTAAAACGTCTAACCGCCCTTTTTATTTTTTCCCCAACTGCTTTGTTTAACTAAAACTTAAGTCTTATATGACAGCACAAAGGCATAGTTAACTTTCAAAATATCTCACTTCTTGCTTTATTCTTTGCCGAAGGTCATGGAAAGTCAAACAAAACTTCAAATTAAAACGCCTAAGGCACAAACAACGCAATCTATTTGCGGGTTTTTGAATTAGCAAAATTTAATGGAAATACTTTCCCAATTTAGCTGAAGATGATGACCTGCTAGCATTACAGAGGGTGTGAGTAATACAGCTCTGCATGGCGCTGTCTCTTGCTAGCGGTAAACGCAACAAACATTATGACCAATCATCTCAGTGTTGGCTTGAAATAGAAATAATCTTCCCAACGTCAAACAAATTAGTACAAACATAACTATAAATTGTTGTTTTATGTAAATGTGCTTTGTTATCACTGTGCTTTGCTTGTTACCATTTTTGTTTTTACGTCATTTTCCTTCTTCCTCCTTCTTATGATAGTACAGAAATAAGTTGAGCTTTTTTTTGGAGGGAGGCTAAAGTTTTTTAACAAAGGCTAACAATTCAGGGAAAAATACATATTTTTCTTCACAAAAGCAGAGTTACATGCAAGGGAACTTCATGATGCGAAAACACATCTCCCTGTGTTTACAAGCTACAACAATGTTTGGGCTTATTTAATTTTCCTTACTTAAAAACAAAAAAATATATATTTCACACAACAATAGAAACCACAAAATTTATTGTTGAACCTTTGTATAAAGTCAAAAGAAAATAAACAAATTTTCATCACAATTTTAAACTATTTAATTTGAAATTCTTGAAATTTTCAGCAACCTTAAACTCGCTTTTTATTATGTACAAACTTTGAAAATTTCAGTTATAGGAGTTTATTGTGGTCTTAATTATACTTCTGTAAAAAATAAAATAAAGTAAGAAAAAACTTTTGTTCCCCAACATCGGAAACATCAACTGGCTGGAAGAAAATTCTTGGCATTACTCAATTCCTTCAACCGTCAGGGTGGATAATCGTCTTCGTTCAGGAAACCTTATCTCCCCGTAAGAACTCTAAAGGAACTGACTAAACTCTTTTTCACACGGTTTTCAAAAAGAAGTTTAATAGGAGTAATTTTGCAAATTGATCTTCGGAACAACTGGTCATGAAAGTTGAATGCTTAGAGAGGTATTATTTCCACTGTTCTAAAGTAACCTGTCCAATATCCTTTAGCATGAAAGACTGATGAAGCAAGGCGCTGACCTCTTTGAAGGAGAAGGTTAGGAGAGTCTTCAATAACTGCTATCAAATCAGAAGCTTTCAAACATTCAAGAGTAGACTCTCTCTCGTGGGAGTCAGGAGGACCTTATCGAGACTACAACGCACTGCGGCCAATTTCCTTGGTCCGGAGCCCGTTCTGCCAGTCCAATCTGCAGCCATCAAAGCCCCGGTTAGCAAACGGGTTACCCTCACGATGGAGAGAATAATGAGATGTCACCTATCGTGGTTCCGTTACTTTGCTCTCAGCGAATTTGACAACGAGTTACGTGATTTTAGGTCCAGTATGGCCAGATTACCATTTTCGAAACTTGATTTAGCATTTTTGTTTTGTTATTTAGTCTCGGAGTTTTAGTTCCTTCTTCATGACATTTTTCTACCTGTTCTAATTAAAATGTAATGTTTATAATTTTGTAAAATATACATTTTTTAAGAATTAGTTAAATAATTCACTCAGTTTTATTTAGCTTTACTTTTTTTTAACATCTGGTGGCATTACCTGCGATTGCAGTTTTTGTTGGTGTTCTTCTGCTTTCATCAATCAAATCTTTCTCTCTCTCTCGCTACTGCAGAGTTGCCTATCTTTGGATATATCAACGCACTAAAATGCCCATTTAAAGAAAATAAAATATTAATTTTTGTTAAATTACTTCAAGAAATTTGAATGCGTGACAAATTGGGCTTAAATTGTGCGTTTTTTTAAATAAATGGTTTATAGTTATGTACAATTTAATTTATGAGTTTTCTGTTAAGAGAAACTCTTTTGTTAAGAGAACGACTGTTTTGATATATTTGAGGTTATGTAACAATATAAGGTACTCTTTTCGTAAAAATGTCATTATGGTTTCTCCAGTTTTTTTTGTTTATTTTTACTATGAATCCCCCTCTTGATGCTCTATGTCCCATTAAGAGTTAAGGACCGGAAGAAATGATTACACATCTATGGTTTTAATTCACATTTAGTAAGGTTTAGGTTTTCAAACTTAAGAAGAGTTGAGAGAGGGACATTTAATATTCTTGCATAACCTTAAAAGGAGCAAACAATTAAATTCAGAATTTCAAAATATCTAATTTAATAAGAACCAACTAATTTTCATTAGCACTAAAGTCTTCTCAGAGTGGCTTTTTCCTTTTTCATAATTATACAGTTTTTTTTAACTTAAAGTTTCGGTAGCTTTAAATTAAAAAAAAAAAGAAACAAACACGAAACTACAAGATTTTCACATTTTCGGTATGAAAAAGCACTAAATTTATTGCGAAGAGCAAATGGTTGGCAATACTGCACAACTTGGAAAAAGGTGACGTCACGCACTCTTGATGGGCGCAATCTTCTTTCTGTCATTCTTGGGTTACCCTAACCGTCAAGCGAGCTTGACAGGCTGAGAGAGGCTGCAGATGAGCAAACTGATGTTACCTGTCATGTCCGATCGACTGTCGCAGTTCCTCCTGCCACTAACCAGAAGGGCCTGTAGGCAGCTGATTGGACTAGTGACGGACCACTTTATATGAGAAAAGCACATGGAAGAGGTAGGCATCTCAGACAGTGCACTCTGCCCAGCATGTGGAGAGGAGGATGAGACGGTGGACCACTTTCTGTGCGTCTGCCCAGCCTTCGCTCGAATCAGGTTTGAGGTCTTTGGTAGTGATGTGGTAAGAAGCGACCACGTTGATTTTTTTTGCACCACAAGATCTACTCAAATTTCTTCGGCGGTCGTGTAGATTTAAAGAAAATTAAAAAGGGAACCCGAGTGCAGTATAATTGACTTAATGGTGTCTGAGTGCTGTACTTGTTAGTCTGTTCCAACAAACAAAAAGAAAGCTAACCCCGCCAAAGCGTCTTTAAAAGTTCTTGTTTATGCCTTTTCGGAAAATTCCTTTTGATAAATTTCCGGAAAATTCTTTTGCTCAAGCTTATAATAATGGCACGAGTCGGAAGCAGCGATTACTTGAAGTTTCCCCGACATCTATTCAGCCTGTGAACAGAATCAGCTAAGCAACCGAAAGTTTTTCCTCGCTTAAATCTCCAGTTGTTGATGGCGCCATGCCGGCGTTGCTTCAGAGGGCTAAAACCTTCTTTGTTCATGCCCTTCATAAGATCTACACACTAAGTTCCTGCTAGCTCAAAACTTTGCAATATATCGCTGTACCATTATTGCGAACACGTGACTGCTGATGAGTACGGACTCTGTCTTGTGGGCAGCTAGTCTAAGGTTTTTCGCGCAATCCATTTTTGAGCCGATTCAATAGTATGTTGCGCAAAGTTCACTACCTGTGTGAGCATTTTCAGTGATACCCCCTTGTGTACTTTGAGTCGCGAAATACCATCGTACGTGATATTGCACAGTTGGCAACCTAGCGCGGATCTTTGTGTCACGCCAGCTGTGACTTTGTAGTTGAAAGCTCTAATGTCGCTGTTGTAGTGCAACACTCTATCCGACAAATAGCTAGAGGTTATTCTTTGTAGATAGCTAGGCACTTGTAATATGCAGAGAGCGGGGAGTATTCCCATACAACTAGCCCTGTTGAAAGCGTTTTTAACATCTAACATGACAATTAAAAAGTACCCTTTGGATCCATATAACCGTCGCTTGTCATCGATCCCCCAGTTTTTGATGATAAGCCCGAACAGCTTGCCCGTGGAGCTCAACATGCATAGTGGACGATATGCAGTGGGAAAACAAGCGCCTTAATATTTTGGTATAAGTGCCAATTTTTGCAACTTTCAGCTATTTGTCAAAATGTCTTCTCTCAGTTACATATTGAAAATGGTCGCAAATATCCGAGGATATAGTGGTACCGCTTTCTTCAGCGCGATATTGAGAATACTGTCTGGTCCTGGTGCTTTTCGCGGCTTGCTTCGAATACTTTGCTCACATTTACCGCTGGGATGTTAGTGGCTGGTTAACTTGCGAGGTCCGTAGCAAAGTCAGGCTGCATATTATTGCCCTAATGTGTAATCTTGTAGTTCCACTGCTTTTGAAAGAAAATTCGATGACGGAACTAGCACCATTTTTGCCGCTTATAAACTCTCTGGAAGAAACTTGGAAATATATCACAAAAGTACGTAGTTTCATCGGATGATAAACTGGGTGCAAAGTAATTTTTTTTCTTTTAAAGTTAATAAAATTCCAAAAACTCTATGTACTATTTAAACAAAAGGTTATGGAGACTACCCTAAAATTAAGAAAATACAGTTGATCAATTTCAAATTTACTTATTTGAAGTTCTTGAAGATTTTATATTTAAATTTTGTATGCCATGCATTACGCATCTCTGCTCGTTTTAATAGAACATCCACCCTTGTACATGAGAGTTTCCGGCAGGTAGGAGAAAAACCACAGAATCATCCAAACAATTAGTTAGAGAAACACGTAAATCCGTGCCTAATTTACTTCTGAGTAGTTATGCTTCTGATACTGAATATGAGTTTTAGTAGAAAAGTTATAGAAATCAAAACGCTGAGTCAATGCTTTATGAATAATCACTTAAAGCGCCGCTCGTATACAAATCCGGTTTGATTCAATAACTCCGACCAGACTGTTATCGGATCAAATGCGTACAAAAAGGCAAAGAAACAAGTATGCGATAAACAGAAGCCCGCTAACATCTCATGAGAGATTCAAACCTTAAAATGACCAGCGGAAGGTAAGTGAGTCTTCCGTATCCATCTAGGAAGGCGATACCGCAGATTCGTTTAAGATTGTGTAGTAATAAAGACACTCTTTTCTTTTCTAAACAACAAGCTTCTAATTCCTTGTCGTCATCCGATTGCCAGCTAATTCAACACAGAGAAATATGAATGCTCGATTCAAAACAGATTTTCTCCATTAAAGTAGGTATAGATACTCAAAAACTCAAACTTTAATACAACAAAAAAATTAAATTTCTTTCTTAAAGCAAGTCATTTTGTTACTCTGCTAATTTTCTCACTTATTTCGAGCGGTGAGTGGTTAAAACCAACAAACCAAAAACCACAAAAAGTGGTAGTTGCAATAACAGTTAAACCACTTTATTAAATGCAAACCAACTCAAGAAACAAACAGGAATGTCCTTTGCTGCTCTACTAAAATGCAGCCAAATGTCAAAGCCGTTGGCTGTTACTCCGTAAAATATAAGTGCATTCATATATACCCACATACATAGGTATCACACTTCTCTAGTCCTTACCAACACTATTGCATCGTACTTGCATGTACTGGGAGTCGAAAGCTGCTTCATATATACGCACACGTATGTACGTATGTGATATGGTTTCATATTCATCTACACTCGCCAACATAACTATCGGTACATACTTGCTGCCGTCAAGTATAAGCTGTCTAGGGAAGAGTAAGTTGATTTTGGTGGCATAACTCGAAAGCTTTTTTTCAGTATATCCTGCAGCTGCATTTGAAATGTTGATCTATGGTTGGCTTTCTTGTAGTGTTGGGAAAATTTGGTTGCCGTTTGAAATATATATGCCTGTGTATATATTTTTGTATCCAACTTCTTGCGGTTGCTGTTTCTTCTTGCTGCTGTTTAGTTTACAAACTTATTTTTTGTTTGTAAATTTTTGTAAATAAGTAGCTAGCGAGAAAACGTTGAGTGTTCACACTTCTGCACGCTGGCTGAGTACAATATTTGAGATGCGAGTGTCAAAACCACACATAAGTATGTATAAGTATGTATATGTACATATACATATACACTTAATTGCTGACTGCACCCGTTGCATTGGGTTTGGCCAGGCTTTTCCTTTAAGGGGTTACGCCACTCTAGCTACTGTAAAAAAAGCAGTTTTTTAAGGATTTTTTTACATTGAAAGAAAGGTGCTAGGAAAAAACTTTTTAAGTATATTATTAAGCATGTATTTAAGTGTAATTACAAATATTTTTATTGAAAAATATTACAAAATGGCGCCTTTGGAGTGAATCTCTGAACGCGCCCTGCGAAAAAGGCACTTCACGGCACGCAGTACAACTGACGTAAATGTCCACCTAAACCAAATTAAAAAAATTCTTCTCAATCGACGTGAGTATAGCTGTAGAAATACGTACGGGATTTTAGAAATATTGAAATTTGTGTATTTTGCAGATGTTTGAAGTCAAAAGTAGAATTTTTCATCTAAAATGGAACCGTTAATTATTTATAAAAATTTTTCTAATTAATTAATAAAAAAATCCGTACGTATTTCAGTGCGGAATAATGTTCTAAAGATCCTTGTACAATTACAAGTGAAAATATTAAAAATTGTTTGTGTTATGCTGCGTGCAGTTTTGAAAAATCACGTTTTGAGATAAACACGGTTTAAATTTGAAATAGTCGTGTCAGAGACGTCAGAGGCGCTCGCGCAAAAGTGCGAAATATTAGAGATAAACATTTTTTTCACGCATAGGACTTTTTGTTTTATATTCTAAAGAGTTTAAAGCATCTTTTAAGCAAAAAAAAAAAATTTCGATATTTTGAAAATCCTAGAGTGGTCTAACCCCTTAATGGATGGTGTACATTTTGATGTTTTCCGCAATTGGAGGGGCTTATAGTTGTATGCCACCCCCTAAGGGCAGATGGTTTTTTT
This sequence comes from Anastrepha ludens, assembly GCF_028408465.1. NCBI lineage: Eukaryota > Metazoa > Arthropoda > Insecta > Diptera > Tephritidae > Anastrepha > Anastrepha ludens. The sequence goes on along the minus strand of NC_071500.1, from coordinate 119,641,305 downwards.
TAAGGAAATACACTCGAAGGTTTGCAATTGTTTGCCGAGGAATGTACGCTTCTAAAAAACCATATATTAATAATCGGAGCTCTAAAATTTATTATATTCTAAGAATTCATCCAAAATATTTTGGAAAAATATTAAGATTTACGTGATCTGGACCGATTTCAAACTACCCCCAAAAATTTAGTTTTTATACACAAAATTAGTTTAAAATCTTTTCTTCAAAAAATCAGCTGAAATGAAAATTGTTAAATTAAAAAGCTTAGCTTTAAAACTTTTATCGGCGGCATCAGAATAAGATTTTCCCATTCATGTTTTTTTGTAAGACAGATTTCAGGAAAACTCAATTAATTGAATAAAAACTTTACGGGTTTAGATTTTTTGAAGTATAATTTCCAAAAATAATTATTTAAGATACTCACAAATCTATCGAGTTCACGCAAATCTTAATAGTTTTTTTTAAATATTTTGGCGGAAGTCTATAATATAATACATTTTATAATTTCAGTTGAAAAACCGCAATTTTTTTTTTTTTTTGAAGCAACCTAATATGCAAGGTTGGCAATTTAAAGCTTAAGTGTTTGTTACTAAAAAAGATATTAAAAGTAACCAATTTATTTGTTTTTCATTTGAATATTCATTAATTTAAGTTCAGTCATGTTTATTTCAATCATTTTTTGAAAATGATATCGCGCAAATGGCCACCTTCATCCTCAAAGGCTTCGAGGGGATGTACTCTTTTACCGCCGTTTTCCGACAATTGGTCAATGTGTTAGTTCTCAATTGAACAAAAATTCTTGGATGCTTCAGGTTTCAAATACTCTCGCATATAAAAGCTGGTTACTGTAAGTTTTGATCAAAGATGGGGTCATTCAATGATGAAAATGAGTCATCAAAAGTCACCGGATTTAAGTTGTTTAGCCATTTGTAGTTTGTATGAAAATATCTCCAACTCGTTACGAATTATGAGACGGAGAGTCATTCAACGGATGCCCATTTCCTGAGAGTGACTTACGCATAAGATAATGCCCCTCTCACATGACTTCGATATTTGTATCGGCTCATCTTAATAGGATGCTGGCATTACTCGGCCTACCCGAACACAAAAATTTTGGGCGTGGATGCCTTCTACAATAACCAGCTGCGGTACTTTCATGTTTTTGCTTATGAAACGCGTTTTTAGTTTTTAGAAATGAAAAGTTATATTGAATGAACAACTCATTTTTCTTAAGTTTCTTCTTATGTTCTGTCCTTTTTGTTAGCATAAACTTTCTTCAGCTGACGGTTCAAACGCGAGATGAGATTGTCGGACGGTTCTATTTTACATAATCAATTCTCTATACAGGGTGAGAAACTAAACATCCAAACTAGCGTGCCTTGCTAAGCAGAAGTTTCGCAATGGTTATTTACTAAGTGGTACCTATTCAAAACACCATAACTTTTTTGTGTGAAACTAGTTTTTATTGATTTCAAAGACAAAATTGTTCAAAAATGATTACAATTTTAACATATATTCACTTTAGCCCGATATGATCACCCTTTGCCTTGACTATAGCCTTCAAACGGTCAAAAAATGAGTTGCATGCTACACGAATGTGATCTTGAGGTATTTTGACCCATTCTCGTATAATCGCTTTTTTCAGCGCATCCATACTGGCATATTTTTTAGTCCTCACTTTGCTCTCCAAAACGGAGCAGATGGAGTAGTCCATCGGATTTGCGTCTGGCGAATTCGGAAGCCATTGTGTGATTCCATCACAGAAAAAAAAATCAACAAAACTGAGACGCAAATGCTTTTGATGGCTTATAAACAATATATTGAACTATCATTAGAACAATTTTGAAGTTAATGTCATGAGCAGTTTTACAGATACAAGCAGTGTGAAGTCGGTAACACTTCATATCGTTCACCCTGTAGTCCCACATAATATAAGCACCAACGGTTCCATTGTGATACTTTAGTTACTTAAAGTTATTCGTTCGAAAAGTAATTCCTACAGATACTTAGCAATAGGCATATCCAAAGGTGCACGTGTCACCCATAGACGTACCTTGACTCTGATTTAAAAATCCATTTTTTTTTTACTGCAATCGATAGATATATTATAGGCGAATATGCCCTCAAAATTGTATAGCGGAAGTCAAAATGTTTTCGGAGTTACATGCGTATGTATCGTCCCTCGTGTGAGTATGCTGTCTACCTTCTGAAAACTTTGAACAACGTTTTCTCAAAACCATGTTTTTGAAAATGGCGTGTAAAAATGCAAAAAACGACGAAAGTTATCGTTTCAAACCGATAATCTATATAAAGATAATTAAAATGCCTAACTAATTAACTAACAAAATTCCAAAAAAAATTCCAATTAATTGTGTTCTCATTTTTTCATATTTTTATACAAGAGTAGTCTATTATATACGGGAAAGCCTTCTGAATAAGACAATATTTTTCTTTTGTGTTTCAGGTGAAAACTACGACCGCAATCTTACACGCCGTTTTACTAGCGAGCAACGAGAAGCTGTGCGAGATCCCTCATATGTCCGCCATTTTGTTGTTTTCTTTATGTTAAAAATTGGTCATTACTCTTCAATCATGCCTTCAAATAAATGCAAAAGATTATTCCTGTGTGTCGCTTTTTTCGCGTCGAAAAAAATTGAGAAAAAACAGCATTTTTTTGAAGCCACTGATAAGAGGGCTCCCTTAAAGCGTACGTCTTGATGTTGTTCCACAAATGGAGTGGCTTATAGTTTTAAACCGACTCCGAACGGTAAACGACTTTATGTACGAAGATTCGAACCTACGCACTCTCGAATGGTAAGTCATATTTTATATCCTGAGCTCTGGATTGCTGTCATACAGTATGGTAAATTGAATAGCGCGTCAATGTAATTGAAGCGAATTTCCATATGTACATTCACACTAATATAAAAGTATATATATGATACATACATATGCATATAAACATAAGTACAGTGTAACCTCTACTAACGGACCTATTAGCCGAACACTTCAAAACACCTCTTTTGAGAACACCTCTCTTAGACGGACAAATGCTGATTAACGATGAGTGTCCGCTCAAGGGAGGTTTCACTGCATATAAAAAATTCACAAAAATCCTTCCCAAGCACCACTCCTCGTATTGTGTACTTGTACTTATGTATGTTTTAGTGACTTGTAACCGGGGCAGCAGCTCGTTCGTTTGGCTCGTTAAAATTAAATTTGTATCGCAAACTGACTTTCACGCTTGCTTGCCTCTTCATTTACTCATAAAATCTATTTACTAACTAGCAGCGGACAACATTGACGATGAGAAGCGAAAGGAAGTTAGGGGACAACTTGTGCTTTTGTGGTTCGACTTCGACTTGGTTACGCCATTCTTCTAATGGCTGCTGCCATAGTTACTGGACACATCTTCGCCAAAGTACTACTCTGATTTCCTTTTCTAATTTATTGCCTTCAGCATATCAGAGTTTCCACTTCATAGCTGGCGCTTGACTTGTCGACGGAGCTTCTTGCTCTTTTAATAACCCTTAGTGCTCAGCCATGTGCGAATATACGGCATACATACATACACATAAAACCTATAACTGACAGTAAATCTGAAATATATTTTCATTACTTCTGCAATTGCTGCAACTGGATTTGGGTATCTCTCTACATATCAAGATTTTCAAAATTGTGAGAGACGCTCATTAAGTTTCGCCTTTGCAGATATTTGCAAAACTGCTGATTGCTGCCACAATTTCCTTATTGTTGTTATTGTCTTTGTTATGACTTTGGTAATTGGCAACTTTGCGTCTTCATTGCATTTATTTATTTTTATTTTTTAATATTTTTTTTTTTTTTTCAAATTTAAACTAACCACTGTATAGCCGCATTTGGTGGCTATTAAAAGCTTGCATAAAAAGAGCAGTCGTTAATTTTGCAGGGTTTCTCAACAACACTTTTGTTTGGCTTTTGTTTTGCAAAATGAATTTTATTGTTGTTCTTGAGTAAACATATCGATTTTTCCACAGTTTCTATATTTTCTTTTGCCGAATCCACTGTAGCCGATTATCTCTACGTCATTTTCCCTCTCTAGACAGCTGAAACGATTAACAGCATAATGCCCATTTGGATTCGGATGCCGCTGAAATGTTTTCTGCGAAATTGCGGTTTTTGGGAAATACCGCACGTGCCCACCCGAACTCTCTGTTAACACTCTAATGATGAATTAATTGCCTACAATAACAAATACTTACCAAGTGGTGACGAAAATGTCTACAAACGGAAGAAGTAGTCATCATAAGCGCCCAAATAATTTTAAGTGGCCATAACTGTAAAAATTCAAGTTTGCGTGCCTAAAAGCGAATTCGGCGTTAATTTGAATTTTTCTATTTTTAATTAAAACAGAATTGATGAGTGCGTATTAGCTGAATAAATAACAAGAAGAATTCAGAGAAAAAATTCAGACTAATTAGGGAATATTAAATTCAAGTGGAAATAAATTTGCATATTTAGTGTCATAAATTCAATTTATAAAAGTTCCTTGAGATCGCGCTAATGGCAAGAATACTTACATACTTATTTATATGGCATACCCATGAACCAATAATTAATCATGTTTTTGCTAAGGTGTCTAATTTTCACCCTGTGTCATCTTGCGCAATCTAATAAATTCATAATGCCCTCATAGGAAAGCTATATTTTATTTCAGAGCAAATTTTGAAGTAAAATTACTCCAAAGCATAGAAACTAAATCGTTTGCTAAAAAATTTCGCAGGCAATACTGTTTTTGTTGTGCAACAAAATGTCGGCAAAAGAGAGTGTCGTGTCCCAAGCGATGAAATCAAAAGAAAATATTGGGTAAAGTTACGCGACGCATCATTGAAATCAGGCAAAAAACTTGCGTGTATCACATTTCGTCAAGGGATTTTGAGATCGAACCAGATTGGATCAGGGCGACGTTGTCTAGTGATGCTCTTCCGATGCCTATCGAAATATTGCATTGCTGGAATGAGCTCGAGGGGCCCATCCTTTGGTTGACGCTTCTAGACAAACAGAGTGAATCCCTTCTTACTTAAAAAGTCTAGTATTATTCAAACGAATTTTGATTTCGATCATATGTGAAACAGGAAAAACAATTGGCCGGTCTGACGGAATGACTTTTAGGAACGCCTTAAGGAACGAAATTCAAATCCAACATTAGTCAAATACCATATTAGGGGCCGATTAAAAAGTTTAAAGACAACCGAAACAATTCATTGGGCTTGGGACAATACAGCACAGTCAATATCCAAAATTCGTACAAGGATTAACGTAGGTCATCTGAGGGTGGGAAACAAATTTTTTTTGTGGGATCAAATGAAATCTGCCCAAAGTTGCAGAAGTTGTTAAAACCCAACAATTAAATTGAAAATATTAAGTTGAGTTGTATTTTATTATTTTATGGTTTCGGTTATCACAATTGTTTTCTAAAACTTAAAAAAAATCATACCAACATAAGTTGGGACCCATTACTAAATTATAGCTTTACTAACAAAATTGCCATGAAAAATAGTATAAAAAGAAATATCGAAAGTCAGTTCATCAGTGAGAGACTTGAAGTCAACTAAACCGCTAGAATTAGCGTTAAACGTTATCCCTAGGCGGTTTGAGCACCAGACTCAACGCCGATTAATTTACCGATGCAGTTGCTGAAAACTGTTTGATACCACCCCTTCGGCTGTTCACTCTCAGCCACTATTATTAGCCACGTTCTACTACTGAGATAATTTCTAAGTCAAGTGGTATGTACTGTGTTCCGTTTTCTCGCCGCTACTAAACATATTTCTTACTAGTTTTCTCAACTTTTTAATAAAATAGTTTTAGATAAATTAAAAAATGTAGTTATAACGAAAAATATTATTTTAATTGAAAAAGTCTTTTTTCCCTATAAGACATTTGATATAAACATGTTTCCTTCATAAATCATTGACGGGAATTTCATGCTAATATTGAATGAAAAGGGATCTCTGAAAGGTTTTAACAAACTCAATGTATACGAGTATAGTGCTGACGAGTGAGCCATAGCCAACGACTCAAATCATCGCGGCAACCCTCGAGAAAGAAAAACATCACTTTTAAATGAATTTGCGCGTGCTTTTATAAGTAATGCGCGGAGATGGCGAACGATTTTTTAAATTATATTCATACAAAAAATTCAGTTCGATACAAAAAATTCAGTTGCTATGTGCTAGATTTCGGTTTTTTCTTGAAAACTATTGTAGTAAATCACTAAAAGTCTTTCACAGGTGTTTGCCACTCTGTATAAGAGTTTAGAGGGTCCCGCTTAGGCATGGAAGCCCGTTTTGATACCATCTGTTTGTGCTTAAGCTCCCCCTCTAACTTCCTATTGGGTGAAACCCTCTTGTCTCTTTAATAAACAATGAAATACCCATCCCCTGTGGATTCTAGATCTGTCAGGCATTCAAAAAGGTAAGAGTCTCGACAGCCCTGTCGTGTTCTAGCAAAAGCGGAATAGTGATAGAGGAAGTGGTAAACACTCTCCACTTTCTTCTTGTTTCTGCAGCTGCGACATAAGTCATTCGAGCGGAGCCCATACTTTTCCTTTGCTCCCACTAGGCAGTGCACGATGATGATACCAACAAACTTTACTAACGGGATGAGAGGTCTAGTTCCGTATGCATTCCCTCTATTACATACCTACCTAGTTAACTCACAAGTGGGCTCCGCCGTCCATTTAGTGTTGGTTTACGTGATAAAGACTAGCCTAATCCAGGCTTAGTTTGAGAATCATGGGATGAACCAGCGTTCGTGGTGCACCGCTTAGCTACCTCATTTAGAATAGCCACACTAAAGGGTACAATGGACTACTAACGACTGAATGAAGTACCCTGGCACTGTAGAGATTTCAGAATATACAGTGTTTGGACAAGTTCCTGAACCACAGCACAGACTCTTTTATGTATTGTATATCAATGAAGTCTGCTCGAAAGACGCTGTAGTAGTCAAGTAGCCATCGGCTAAGGTTCAGCTGCGGAACTTTTACTTTCAGATGCTACGAGTACACCCAGTGTCACATAAGACGTAAAAGATAAATTTGTAAAAATATTGTATCTATGAAATATATTGCCGTTATTAATTATGGCCTACCAGTCAGCAATTTGGAGGACACATACACATATATTAAATAAAGTACCTATATATTTATGTGCCGTTTGGCAGATCCATACGAGTGTTCAGTAGAATGAAATCTTTAAGACGCCGACATTGGCAACAAATGTACAAATGGAAAGAAACAGCAAAAAGTAATGAAATAGCAGCAACTAAGCTTACTAAATACCTAGTTGTTGTTGCAGAAATACACATTAACCTAAGTAAGAACCCACTCTTACAACGGAACGTCCAACTGTGCGCAAAAGTATGTATGTGTGTGTAAGCAAGCCAAAAGTTATAACATTAATGTAATGAATGCGCGTGTTGGACTGACAGTTTGGAGTTTTAGTGGTCAATTGAGTAAATGGGCGGGCACGTGGCTAGCAGCGGCGAGATATTTAGAGATCAACGGTTGACATGGCATGTCAGTCGGTGACATATTTTTGGGTTGCCGCAAATTATTTCAACCTGATTATGTAATCAGAACACAAAATAGGCAAATGTACAAGAGTAATGATGACAACCGCAACAACAACAATAATGACAACGGTGACAACAAAAAGTTGTATGAGTTAATATTATATATATTGCATTACTTTTTGCTACTTGTTGTTGTTGTTTATTCTGAATATACTTTGCAGATTAACACAAATCTTTACAGAAATTACCCAAAAGTTTCTTGACCCTGCAAATGAGGTGCACGTGCACAGAAATGGTCGACATTGGATAAAGCGACAATCTTAAAAAATATTAAATAAAATAAAGTCGCAAGAAAAAAAGAAGCAAAGTGAGCAGAGCAATGTCAGGTTTGTTTTTAAATAATTAGCTCAGAAGACTAAGCTGCGACGACAGCTAGAATTTGAATTACTTTTACTTTGTTGTAGGACACTCAAACGTTTTGCTCCTTTCCGCAATGAAGTCAAGTTTTTTTGTTTTGAGAAAATTAAGTGCTCAGCATTCAAAATACACAACTCATTTATTTTGGTTATCTCGATTTTGTTGGTTGTGAAATTCTTGTTTATTGTGATTATGCGCGTAAACACAAGTTTGGTGTACTGTTTAATAATTCTAGCCGTTATGCGTTCGAGAGCAAATCAAGAAACTATGTTTCGCATATTGAAGCAGTTCATCACGCCCTGCCAGAGCGTTGTAGTAACCGATCATCGTCGTCTAACTCATCTAATGGAAGGCCCAGGAAACGTGCAGTTGCAACGAATTGGGCCTAGAGGGAGCGAGGTGTTAGGTGAATGAGTTTGAGAGGGCATGTGAATAGGTGGTTAGTATCGTGCGGGGTACCTTCACATGCCGAACATATATTCAGTATTTCGGAATCGAAATTGAATCATTGTAATTATAATTTGGAATAATTATATTATATAAGTATTGAATCACTAAATAAATAAATAAATCGCCATTCATGAAGATTAAAATGTTGCCTTTAAATACCAACTCTAATTACTTTCTGTTTCAATTGTAAATTAAAAACATTTATTTCATACTGTTTCACTAACAAACTAAGAACAAATAATACTCTACAACAAAATCTAGGTTTATTATTTGTGAAAATACGAAAAACTATTTTTTTCACGAGCGATGCATTGGCGGACATTGCACTTGGGGCACATAAAATTGGTGTATGGCTTACATCCAGATGTTTACACAATGTTGGTTAATTTTATAGTCATGTTCTTGGAAATGCCACTTAGAAAATATTTTCATTTGCAACCCTCGCAGAAATTTGTAGAGGAAAAATTAATTGTTTTTGAATTATTACTAAATAAAAATAAAGATTTTGAGTGATGGAAATCTATATTTTGAGCTTTACGCGCTCCATTGCCTGTATGTTTAAATAAAGCAGCTGTCTAATTCACAAGTGTCAAATGTGATTGACGTAAGACGCCGTGTACAAAAAGGGTGATTAATTTTTAATTAATTTAAAATATATTGCATACTTTTATGGGAATTGTTCTTTGAAGCTATTTGATTTTAATCAAATGATTTTAAATGAACGAATGAATCTTGAGTTTTGATATTTTGTACTTCTTTTTAAGGGGACAGATACCTGTAAACGACCATATTTTCCCTGATTTTCATTAAAATTATTTAAAATGAAGAAGTCTATATATTTTTTTTTTAAATTGGCATACAGTTTATTTATACATTAAAATAATAAAGACTCTCAATTCTTCCAGGAAGGTCGCAGCGGGGCTTCTCATTGTATGGCATTGTAGCATCGGCCTCTGTGACCTGAATACAAAAAACCAAAAATTTTTTTGTTTATGAATGTCATAATTTCTATATCATTTAAAAAAAAAAAAATCGCGGAATAAAATGCTTAAAAAAATGAATTTTAGGGCGAATTTTTCTACTATTTTTGCTTCGAAAATATTATTTCTTCGAAAAATTTTCAAAAATTTGTAAATTCCCATAGAAAGATGTGTGCAAAATCAAAATTTCAGACACATCGGTAAATAACTTTTCGAGTTATCTTTTACGCCAATTCGAAAAATGTAGTTTTGAGAAAAACGCGTCTAAAGTTTGAATACAATGTAACTATACGCTCTATTCTATGTCGTCACGGTTGACCATCTATAATATAAGAAATACTTAACTTTACGTTCTAAAAATTGTTTGACACATTCTCAAAAGATTATATTAACATTTTATGAACATATAACTGTTTTTTTATTGAAATTTTACAGGTATCTGTCCCCTTAAGGCAATTTTACTTGCGTGATTCTTCTTGCACACAATCACAGTCACTCGCTTTGCATGGGAATCTCAAAAAATTACTGTTTGCAACAAGTATCTCTCAAAAGTATGCAACGCATTATTTATTGTCAAATTTATAGCTACAAAATAAGTCATTTTATTATGAGATGGTGTAGTTTCTTGAAAAGAACGTTTTTATTATTAAGTAGTCACAGCCATGCAATTTTAGGTTCACAATATTTTGTCAAAATTTCCGGTAAAGGCTCATTAAATAATAATTAGTGCTTTCAAAAAGTTTACGGAAGAACAACAAAGGCAGAAAAGTGAAGTCTTCTAATCTGAATCTGGTCTTAGACCTCAACACTAACCGGCTGAACTGTAAAGACACTTACCTCTACCATTACAATACATTTCATAAAAGTACTTCTTTTATCAGCATGACAGATAAATTATAAGATTTTAGATTTAAGGAACCTGCATAGATTGATGTAATAGATTATGCAACTTTCCCCTAAAACATTATATTTCTCAGACATTATGAGGGAGTAAATTCATTCAAAACTTCTTCACATTACGTCTGATTATTAATTATTAATATTAATTAATAAAAGCATAGTTTCAAGCTCCGCCTCAATTATTAAAGGTTTGCGCACTTGAGGGATTAAAGTTTTGCAGTCCTTATAAAAAGTTACATTTAAGACGAGCAGAGTAAGTGGAAAAAATTAATCTCTTTTAGCAGATACGGTAGCAAACAGAATTTTTTTACCTAATTGAAACAAACTGCGAACGGTTTCAAAAATAATTTAAAATTTGATATTTGAATGTAAATAACTTAGTTATTTTATTTTTTATTTATTTATTTATTTATTTATTTATTTATACAAATAGTACATAGTAAGACCAAGGTCTTTTGATAGTACTTCAACAATATTATAAAAAAAAACTGGAATGTTTTTAACATACAAGTTTCTTGATCTAAATTTTACACCAGTTCATTTACAAATCAATCCAATATATTTAACTTAAGGGGGTAGTATGGTATTTTTTTTTTTTTTAATTTTTTTTTTTTTTTTTTTAATTATTCTATAACATCTTAAGATTATTGTGTGAAAGTTTGAAGTGCATTAGAGTAAAATTGACAAAGACACAAAGGATTAAGTATCTACCTCTCCAACCGGATTTCACGCTGCCGAAAATCTTTAAACGCGTTTTTCTCACACTTGCCTTTTTTACGGTCGGTGTCCACTGTAGATTCATATCTACTGCACCGATTCTTTTCAAATTTGGTTTTTTTGTTTCTTTACTTTATTCACGAGGTAATGACGTCGAGTTTTTTTTTTTTTTAATTTTGTCATATTTTAAAACAACAAAGTTTTCAAGTTTTTTTTATGAAAAATCGGTGTTTTGACTTCAAAGCGCTTTAAAAAATTTAAAAAAAATACAAAAAAAAAAAATTCGACGTTGTTACCTGCGAAACTTTATTAGCTGATGAAATCAATTTGGTTTTTTGATTTTAGTTGATCCAGTAATGAGTTCTGAGGGACACCGCAATAAAACTATTTTATGAGACGTCCGCGAAGATTCGCTGCCACCAACTCATTTCTTCATAAAAATCAATGAAAATTTCACACAATATTCTTTAAATATGACTTTATAATGAAGTAATTTTAAAATTTTGAATAAATCAACTGTGTCGACAAAAAAAATTTCGAAAAATATGCTTGTTTTACACCGAATTAACCATACTACCCCCTTAACTAATATATAATAATAAGAAGAAAAAAAAAAAAACAAAAAAAAAAAAGCAGTAGGAAAAGAAAAGAAGGATTTATATATATATTTACATAATATACATATATGGTACAAATAGAATTTATTAGCGGAAATTGTGAAGTGTGACCTTAAAACAGAAAGTGGTTTCACTAATAAGGAAATTAACCTCACATACAGAGATCCGATTGTCTTCTTGCGAAGCCTCAATTCAAATTTCACTGAAATGGCAAACGGTAATAGGTATTGGCATCTCTAACCTGCAGCTCCACAGAGAACACAGCAACAAAAATGTAACATTTATGAAATAAAAAAACATCATACCCGTTGTTGCGAAAAGTTGCAATGGCAACCCATCGCACTCTTCTATTTGTCATTCCCTCATTCGCAATTACAAGTGTCAAATTTATTCTATGGCATTTTTATTTCTGGATTGTTCAAGAGCGCACAGGCGCCGCAGATAAAACAAAATGTAAGTTTTTTATATTCTTTATACATTTGATATTTTAAAACTTGCAATAATTGTATTAAATAAAGATTTCAGCTACTATTCAAAAGAACCCAAATATTGCTTCAATTGCAGGGACAACACCCGTATTAGCCCCTCGAAAATACAAGTTATTGATTCACTTAATTTCAGCAAAATATCCGTTTCTACATTTTAACATTTTCCTTGCTGGTGCACTCGCCAGATTAAAGTATGTCTGCAACCGTTATTGCTTTAGTCTTTCTTCCATGGCGTATCAGCCAATGGGGCGAAACATGGCGGTCATTTGTTCTCTCATCAGCCGCTCATATCCTACTTAAGGCAATGAAATAGTAATTTAACCGTTTGTTTACACATTTCAAAAACAAAGCCTCGGTCGCACGTGCAACCACATCCATAGCGAGTATGCGCTTAATGATACTGGGACTTTCTTTGTACTACCGATGAGCTCAAGTGTAAAAAACTGACATTGGTGACTGCATGTATGTATGTTTATGTGTGCGTATGTTTGTACATTGTGCGGATATTTGTTTTGCTTTGTTCCCTTTCAATGTTTCATTCGGTTATTCATTTGACAATTTGGCGGAGCTGAGGCAGTGCGCCCTTATATACTTATGTTCACACAGATGGTTAGCTGATTGGATGGCCGGCTGGCGGGTTAGCTTCAATCAGTGAATAAAGGAAATAAGAAGAAAACAAATGTGGCTTTTGGATTTTCAGTAAATGAAAATCTTATTTTATCTGCAAATGAAAAAGAAATTGGAGAGCAAAGTCTTCGGACTTAACGCGAAAGTAATGACAGCTCGCTTGGTTTTTGTTTTATTTGCAACTAAATTACTTCGCTTAAAAAAATTGCTTTGGGCTCCTAAAAAACACAAAACAAAAATAATAACAACAAAATATGTTAGTATGAGCACAGCGGGAGTGGTTAGAAGTACAAGCAATAGAATTGAACTTCTGCGTTTAGCTCGTTATTCCATGGGCTACTATACTCGCCGTCGCCAACATGTAAATCGTCCAAAAATATTCAGCAGAATCTTTCTCTCAAACACTTCAAGGGACGCCTAATCGGGTATTGTCAGCGCCTAAGCTTCTGCACTATATGTTAGGACAGGCATGATGAGAGCCTTATAAAGTGTTTGTTTTGTTCGTCGAGAAAGGTCTTTACTATTCAATTGGCTAATTAGTCCAAAGTCTACTTGTTTTCAAGAGAGATTCTCCGTTGGATTTCAAAGCTGACATTCTCTTCAACATCGAAATCACAACTGACAACAATGACATGAGTGTAGATACACGAGTGTGCCGACTGTTTGGTTGCTGACAGGAGTTACTTCATTAAAGCTTTACGATATAGGTCTAGGTCTTGTGACCGAAGTTAGAATCATTCTCCCACAGATAACGACGATTGTTGCATAGCGATAACTGAGGAACGTAATTTTATTGATGGAAGCATTTTGCGGGTATTTCCTCTGTGAATGCTCCTATGTTTATTGATTTGACTCTTTCAGGGACTGAATTAAGTTAGATGGCATGGAATTGTATTTAGTCTGCATTGACAAATTAATTTCCACTATATATTGAAAAAGTGTTGGAAAATTAACGCATTTGTATAAGTAAAACAATAGGTAACAAAATAGGTAAATCCATACAGAGTCATGAAAATAATAAAAGTAGTAATAAATATCTTCGCTTTGTCATCAATACAGCATTGTACTCGCACTGCGACAACATGTTATTGCAAATGCAATAGATGTCATAAATTCGAGGCAGCCAGTATAAAAAATACTATTCGTTGCAGAAATATATTCGATTTTGTGGGTGCTAAGCGAGCGCCTCACCCCAATTTTAGGATATTTTTTTGTAAATGTGAAAGTTTATGGCAAACTTAGTATGTGTTGATGCATATTTATGTACTCGCACACACACATGCACAATGCAATCATATGAAAGTGCACGCTGTTGAATTGTAAAAACTATACTTCGCCATAAAACGTGAATTATGGTCACGTGAAATGTTAAAATGTCGAAGTGAAATGACTGCAGAGGTTGTAAAAATGTCCACCACAAATATATGATGTTAAAAAAATTGGAAAACTTGTATTCACTAGAGTAAATGACTTTATTTATGTCTGTCTCCGTTGATATTGTGTACGAAGAAAATTCACAGGTGAGAGTTTTGAATTGTTCAAATGTGAAAATATTTTTCTTCGTCGATATAATTTTCTCAGATCGCTCATAAAATTTATTTCGACCGTTAAAAATGTTATTTAAATTATGAAAAATAAAAAGAAATGTATGGCTCCCCATCGCCCCTCATCAATACATACACTTTGTTCACGAAACTTCTGCTTCACTTTAGCAAGTGAATAATATTCTAAATCGATAAAGTTGCTTTATAAGAAGAGTGTATCAAAGGACAGCAAATTGCAACGGGGCATTTTTTAATGGGATCATTGTCACGTAAAAGACGATTAAAGTGTATTTCTGGGGAAGCCGAAAGACAAAAAAGATATTAGATTTAAACTAATCACCCTTCATAATATTACGGCCAAAATCGTAACGTAACTACAAAAGAACTGAAAAAGTGGTTTGCCCTGATAATAGTTGTGGAATTAATAAGAAAAGATTCTATTGCTGATTATTGGTTTACTAATTCTTATATTGAAACGCCTTTTTTCATAAAATTATGAGCCGTAATATATTCCAGCAAATACTGTTCTTTCTTCATTTCCCGGATAAAGAAAATATAAAAGGCTTGGCCCATAACATCTGCCTGCTCTCTCATATTCTCTCTGACATGCAAGCGAAGGCGGACAAACTAGTCGCGTTGGCGCGCATTGTCGGACTGGAGGTCGACATCGCCAAGACCGAGGCTTTGAGAGTTATGGTTTATCGAGAGATATTGGTTGACGGATGCACTGTGGAATTCGTCGAAAGCTTCTGCTAACACGACTGCGTCATAACGGCACATGATGGTAGATGATTTGAAGATGTCAACTGCAGGCTAAGCAAAGCATTCGGGGGAATGCATACAATATGAGGGAGTTCGCAAATCTCCAGGCGAACTAAACTACGAATATTCGGCTCATGCGTGAAGTCCGAGTTGTTGTACGGAAGCGAAACATAGCTGGCCTCTAACACCATCACACAGATGCTACAATCCTTCATCAATAAATGCCTCGGCATCAACTGCAGAATATTTTGGCCAAACACCATCAGTAACCACGCACTGTGGCGATTAACGAACGAGAAGCCCATCCCAAGGCAAATCATGCCGATGGATAGGTCACACATTGAGAAGACCATCAGATAGCATCACGATAATGGCACTAAACTGGAACCCGCAAGGGAGCAGAGGTCGCGGTCAACCAAAAAACATTTGGAGAAGGTCAACGTTGCGCAAACTAGAAGATGCCGACAGTTCATGGGACGGTGCAAAAACAGCAGCAAAGAACCGTGTGCGATGGAAGAGTCTTGTCGAGGCCCAATGGTCCCGAGAGGAGTGAACAAGGCCAAAAAAAAAAATTGTTTAACTGAATTATTGGCACCAAATCTCAATAAGGGATAGAATCTACACCAAGAAAAGTGTGGGGTGTTAGGAAAAAGAGTATCTAAAATCATCCCCCCTTCATCCAAAACGAAGCATTTCACCCTTCCGCTCTCATACGATTTTTTGCTCCTATTGTCATCCCTTATTTTCCCAAGTACTCGGTTCCACGATTCTTTTTGATTCTTTTGAATTTCACCCGGCAACAGAGAAACTTTTTCGCAAACATTAGATAGGCAAGCGGTAGGTAATGGGTTAAAATATATTTAGGTATTACTTTTGGCTATGATCGTGAAAGGAGTGTTATGACTTTAAAGCAAGAAAACTATATCGAGTATTTAACAAAAAATATAAAAAAGAGAATGCGAAATTGTGTGCAGAGCCGCATTCCGCTGGAACAAGCAGTGAACCTGCTTTATCAGTTTCTAATTATACAGGGTGGGCCATATAGCGTTTGCTTTTTGAACCATATATTATTTTGAGAATGGTAACACAAATGACATGTCAAATGTGTTCATAATTTACTTAAAGGTTTGACATTTACGAAATGGGACGTTATATGCTTGAACAAAATTGGGAAATATTGAAAACTTATTTCCCAAGTGGTGAGTCTTCTTCTTCTTCTGCGGTTACAGTAAATGGCGAGCGTTACCGTGACATGCTCAACGAGTTTTTGTTTCCAAAAATTGTAGAGGATAACATGGAAGGCATTTGGTTTCAACAGGACAGTGCAACTTGTCACACTACCTCGGAGCTGT
The DNA here is from genome assembly GCF_028408465.1 of Anastrepha ludens. Lineage (NCBI taxonomy): Eukaryota > Metazoa > Arthropoda > Insecta > Diptera > Tephritidae > Anastrepha > Anastrepha ludens. Next base: position 119,624,902 of record NC_071500.1, on the reverse strand, counting down.
GATTTAAGCCCGTTGGACTATTTTTTGTTGGGAGCCGTTAAGTACAAATGCTATGCGAACCATCCAGAGACGATTGCTGCTTTAAAACACGAAATCGAAGTTGCCATTCATGAAATTGGAGCCCAATCAATCGAAAATGTGCTTAAAAATTGGGTTGATCGAATTGTAATATATTATTTTTCATTCATAAAGGAAAATGTTCAATCTACAAAATAAAAAAAGTTTGAAAAAATATTGATTAGTTTTTTTTTATAGCCGATTCAAAAACCAAATTTTACATGGCCCACCCTATATTAAGTATAAGCATTTATTCGGAGCATTGTATATAAGTTCGAGCTTAATACCAGATAATTCCGGTACGAATTTATGAAGATAATACTGGTGTTATAAGTAAATTTGCGAATTTAACAAAAAAGTCGAAGTATGAAGAAACGCACTATCATTTTGAAACTGAAAATTATTTAAAAGGTGAAATGTAAATATAGAAAAAAGGCTAAATTTAAGCTAAATTAAAATACCAGTAAAATTAGCTTGTATGTGTGCGTAAGCATATTATTTATATGCATACATACACATATTTAAGCGAGTAGGAGTCCGGGAGTTATGCGAAAGGCAGAAGTTACACGGCTCAGCACAATTTAATATTAAACAATGTAAATACTAATAAGTCTAATAAAATTTGGTCTGATCTCAAAACAAACGAAGATTATTAAATCTATTTGGAGCAAGATTAGTTTGGCTCGACTTCCGAATAGTGTTAAGTTAAAAAAATTTAAACACACTTTTTCACCCACGCTTTTAACTTTCAGCTTTATGTTTAATAAATACATATGCTTTCGTCTGAAACTGTTTAAACTGGGAGAAGTTTTCTTTGCAAAATTTTATTTTACACTGAAATTCGCCTTTACCTTAAACCTTGTATGACAAAATATTAATTTTCTATTGCCCTATGGTAGTAAGATAATCAGAATTTTAAATGATGAATGTAAAAACACTTCAAAGTTTGTATTAAAACAGTGCGGTGAAGTCAAGGGACAGGACAGTTGAAATTGTGAAATAACCGAGCTGGATACTATAGTAAATTGTGACGTTCATTTGAGTGCAAGGCTGACCATTAGTGAACTTTTGGGTATGTTAATGGCAAAATTTTAATTTTGATTTGAATCAACCAAACCAATTTTAATTTTTTGATATACAATTAATAAAAATTATGGTACATGGAATAGTAGGATACAATTGCACTAAATAATAACCTCTTGTGTGGCTGCTGTGTAGTGGTGCGTGACTATTGGACATGAAACACCAATGATCGAAAACGTTTTTTTAATGGTGCTCACCCCTCGACAATTAATGGCAAAACTTCGAGTGCTCTATATTTAACTGTCACGAACAGATCTAGTCAAGCGGCAATTAGAGCCTAGCTCCACTTTCAATTGTATCGAAATTATTTGACATAAGGCTCTGAGTTCCTGGTCACAGCGACATTGCGGGAAAATATGAGGCGGATGAGCTGGCCAAGCAAGAGAACTGTGAGGTGATTCCCGCGCCAAAGGAAAGAATTGGAATCCATTTGACCACGTACGGTCGAGTTCTTGTCTTAGTCACCTGTATGGAGGATGAGGTGGAATCATCTCAGCACCTTCTCCTGCCAGTTACCACCCCACCTAGTGTGAGTGGTGAGTACTTAGAATTAAGAGAGCACGCTGATCGGTTCCATGCCTCATGTCGTCAACAATTATATATCTCCCCACATAGAACAGCGCAGCCGATTAGTCAGAATGTTATAAGGTTAACCAAGTTGCAGTGAAGAACAAATTTTTTAAAATCAGCTGTTGGCAAAGACAACATAGCGGACTTAAAAAAAAAAAACTTACTTTGAAAAGATTTCATATATTTTTGAACCAAGCATGACAAACAGTCGACTCCAACATTATACAACATTGCTGATATCCTTTACTAAATTATGAAGAGCCTGAAGAGAATGAGGAGAGTTTCGATTATGATGTTCTTCTCAGTATTTTAAGACAGCAACAAGTAAATAAGCACACAAACATTAGTCTATTTGTTTGCATGTCATTATTTCTTTCTTTAAGGTAAACCTTAATGTCGATGAGCTAAAGATATGGACAGAAATACAAAGACAAAAATTGTGCAAATGATACTGAGGAAGTTACCAATGACGCTGATCAGGTTGTTGTAGATTCTGATGAGGAGCATGACGAAATAAACGACGAAAAATTTACAATTAAGGGAGTTGAAGGCATTAGAATTTTCAATAAAGCAGTCGATTGAACCGAGAACAATAAAAACTCGGCAGCATAAGTCATTGTTCTCAAAAATATTAGGGATATTCTTATTCCTCTTCTTTTGGATTGGTGCGATGATCTCTTACGCGATTTTGGTCGAGTTTAACAAAACGCGCCAGTCGTTGCTTTCTCGTGCTAACTGGCGTGGGGCATCCCATGTGAAGCCAAGTCCGTCTTCACCTGATATGTCCAACGCAGAGGAGGTCATCCTCTCATCATCATCATCAACCACCAGCTGGTACCGCATCGAATACTTTCCAGCCGGTAAGTCTATGTCAGCGTAAAGCTGACAACGAGTTACCAAAATGTTGTAACTGTGGCCAAAATCACCCAGCAAGTTAAAAAGGTTGTAAAGTGGCCAAAGATTTACAAAAACTACGCAATAAAAACATTGCTGGTCGCAAATCATTAACCGCCACTAATCCGATTTTAAAAAAACTCTCAAGAGTCGAAAGCGGCAAAACTTTTGCTGAAGTTCTTTCCGAGAATAAACCTGCACCAATAAAGGAAGATATCTTGGCTCAAATTCTGAAGAAATTGGATGAACAAATATCTTTTAGTCAACTTTTGCTTAGTCGAATTACCAATCTAGAGAAAACAGCAAATGTATGACATGAAGAGCATGAAAAATGTCAAAATAATGGCTTGGAATGCAAATGGTATTATACAGCACCAAAATGAGTTAGAACTACTGCTGCATAAGGAAAAAATTGATATTTGCCTTATATCCGAAACACACCTAACTAAGCAAATGTATATTACATTTCAAGGTTACAATATGTACTGCTTAAATCAACGCCTAGAAAATGCAAGAGGTGGCAGCGCCATTATTATAAAGAAATCCATACATCACTTCGAGGATGAAAAAATAAGATCAACAGAGTTCCAAGCAGTAGCAGTTTGTATAAAACTATCTGAAGCTGATTTAACAGTAATAGCGCTATACAGTCCACCTAGACATAACCTAAAGTCAGAAGACTATAAAAAACTTTTTGAAAACTACTATGGGAGATACATAATTGGTGGAGATTTCAATGCGAAACATGTAAGCTGGGGCTCTCACCTAACAACAACTAAAGGTCGTGAACTATGGAAAGCGGCAAAACCACTTGGCTGCCAAATTATCTCAACCGGAAGTCCAACCTACTGGCCTTCAGACCCTAACAAAATCCCCGATGTTATAGATTTCTTTGTAGTCAAACAAATACCAAGTCATATCATCCAAGTAGAAGACGGCGTAGACCTGAACTCAGACCATTCACCTATTTTTATGTATCTTAATGGCAAATCAAAATTTAACGGACGAAGTCCCGTACTCTCAAATAAAATGACCGACTGGAATTTTTTCAAGTATAAACTCGATACGTATATGGAAAATACCGACACAATTACCAACGAAGAAGATATTGACGAAAGAAACAATGTAACTTACAACACATATTCAGAAAGCAGCTTAGATAAGCACACCAGCAAGTAAACAAACACGAGATAACCATCAACAAAGATATCAACAAGAAATATTAGAAATATTAGGAGAAAAAAGAAAAGTAAGAAAAAAGTGACAATCAACAAGGGTGCCCTCCAAGAAAACTGAACTAAACAGATTAACAAAATTGCTCAGAGAAAAAATACAGGAGCATAAAAACAATATCATAAAAAACACTCTGAAAAACTTATCAGCAGAAAAAACAGGTAATTTCTCGCTTTGGAAAGGGATGACGTGTGTCAAACGACCAATTCAACATAATCCGCCAATAAAAAAGCAAAATGGTATTCACATTTGGGCTAAAAGCGATGCAAAAAAAGCTGACGTATTTGCCAACCACCTGCAGAAAATCTTTCAACCGCACCGAAAAACAATAAATTTCATTCCGCCATCAACTGTACAAGAGTTCGTTGAAATAAAGCATTTCAGTATAGATGAAGTTGCTACCGAAATTTCCAATTTAAAATTAAGGAAGAGTCCAGGGTTCGACTTAATAACCGAAGATTTGAGAAATATATCAACTAAGGCGCTAATGAAATTGACTTTTATAACGAATGCTTGCCTAGATTGGAAATATATACCCTTCCAATGGAAAGTATCCGAAATAGTAATGATACCTAAACCAGGCAAAAATCCGAATGAAGTGTAATCTTACCGGCCAATCGCTCTGCTTCCAGTAATGGGTAAACTACACAGGATAACACATACAATAGAAGACGCGCTAGAGAGTAATAAAGTCTGCTCAGCAATATTCCTTGACGTTGCCCAGGCATTTGATAAAGTATGGCACGAAGGTCTACTTTGTAAATTAAAAGCCCTTCTCCCGTTGCAGTTCACTGACATTTTGGAATCGTATATAACAAATAGCATAGGTGGGCACTTTGCAGTAACAGTAAGAATGCAGTAAATATAATATTTTACTGATATTGCAATTTAATTTTCATTACCAGTAAACTTTTACTGATTACTGAAAAAAATTTGCATTACCAGTACACTTTTACTGATTACTGAAAAAAATTGCAGTAAAAATATTTTTTTACTGATTACTAAAAAAAAATTGCAGTAAAAATATTTTTTTACTGATTACTGAAAAAAATTTCAGTAAAAATATTTTTTTACTGATTACTGAAAAAAATTGCAGTAAAAATATTTTTTTACTGATTACTGAAAAAAATGCAGTAAAAATACTGTTGATTTGCTATTAGCTATTAGCTATTAGCCTTTCTTAACACAAGCATTTCAAAATTTGCATCGCTGAGTTTTTGCCTTTTAGACTGATTTACAATTCCAGCGAATGAAAACAACCGTTCTACAGGTGCAGGTGACGGTAACGGGGTATTATATTTTAAAAATACGTTTTTAATAGCCTGATATTTATTTAGGCAACTTGTTGTTTCTTCTCGTTCGGCCAGGTATAAGAGCGTTTCTTGAAGATAATTTTCCGAGTCAGTGGAACCACATTGTATGCTTATATCTATTTAAGTAAATATATGCATAAAACAAATATTTAATTGAAAACCAAGTGTAAAAAGTTTACCATTACTTTCATCCCCGAAGTCAAAAAATGTTTTTTGAGGGGGTTGAGGTAGAATACGAGTTTTGGCACAGGCTACTTTTCCATACTTGACCACATACATGTTGAACATTTTTTTAACTTCCTCTTCTGTTTGCGTTTTAGCTGTTTCTAAAAGAGCTTTCAGAAATCGCAACTTAATATCAGGGACAGAAATAGCGGCAATAACAGCATCCCAAGCGTCAGGCTGAATCAGGAAGTACTTTTCAAATCTTTTAAGCAAAGCTTCATGCATTTTTTTGCTACTTTCGGTTAAATACTTAAAACTTTTAGGCTCCAAACGACGCAGTTTTATTCTTAAGGACACTATAGTGGGTATGAAATAACCAAAATACATGGTCTTTTCACCCTGAAGGAAGTCGATTGCTTCTGCAATAGGTCTCATAAGCTTTACGTATTCCTCTAAGTACTCAAGCTCACCACTGAGAATGGTAGGAATTTTTAAACGGAAACACAATTCCGCTAAATTGGTTTTGTGCTCCAATAACTTATTTACGGAATCATAAAGCGAGTTCCACCTTGTTATGCATGGAGTTATTAAATTCGCATTCATCACTCCATTAACTATTTCTGCAGATTTCGGTCTATTGCATTTATTCCAAAGTTGTGTGCATCTGTGCAGTAAGAAAATATGTAAATATAAAAAATTTCAATTAAATTGAAGGATTTTTTGCCTTTGGAAAGATCTTTTGTGAATATCTTTTATATCCTGACTTGAAGAATTCATAATTTTGTTGAAATCGGTTGAAGCCAAAAGATTTAGAGTGTGGCTCGCACAAGGAAAATGTTGCGACAGACGTAGAGTTACAGATCGAAATTGAGGACCTGAAACAATTGTCGAGTCATCTGAATCGGAGTCAGTGTAAGTTTCCTCATCACTGTCATGTTCATTTATAGATCCTAATCATTGTAAATCATTAATTCAATATATTGACTGGGAATAAATACGTGTATCTGATATATATATTTTAGATAAATGATTGAATTTCGTGATGAGAGTTTATTACATTTTGACTTCCCATAAACAGTAAATATTATACTGATAATGCAAATCAAATTATATTATCAGTAATTTTACTGCAATTTTTTCAGTAATCAGTAAAAAAATATTTTTACTGCAATTTTTTTCAGTAATCAGTAAAAAAATATTTTTACTGTAATTTTTTTCAGTAATCAGTAAAAAAATATTTTTACTGCAATTTTTTTCAGTAATGAGTAAAAAAATATTTTTACTGTAATTTTTTTCAGTAATCAGTAAAAAAATATGTTTACTGCAATTTTTTTTCAGTAATCAGTAAAAAAATATTTTTACTGCAATTTTTTTCAGTAATCAGTAAAAGTGTACTGGTAATGCAAATTTTTTTCAGTAATCAGTAAAATTTTACTGCTTACTGCTATTTGTAATGCAGTAAATTTATAATGCAGTGTGCCCACCTATGACAAATAGGTAGTTTAGAGTAAAGCAAAACCAGGCGTAGTACCAGTACTGTACCTACTCTATACCGCAGACCTGCCAGTGACGATACATGCATCTTAGCTGTTGGATCAACTGAAAACGAATCCATCCAGAAACTGCAGAAGTCCATTGACGAAGTAGTCTCATGGACTGAAAATTGGAACATAAAGCTAAATGAAACCAAAACAGTTCACGTGGATTTTACTAATAAAAAAATTATCTACAAACCTGTTCATATTTTGTCAGCAATAGTGACAAATGCTAATAGTGCAAAGTATCTAGGCATTACTTAGAAGTAAAGCTCAAGTGGAAAGAGCACGTGAAAATCAAAGCTGCTGAGCTGAATCTAAAGACGCAAAAACTCCAATGGCTAATTGGCAGAAACTCTTAGCTATCAACTCAAAATAAACTCCTCATTTACAACCAAGTGCTAAAGCCGGTGTGGACCTATGGTCTTCAATTATGGGGATGTACTGCAAACACCAACATCGACATTATACAGCGTCCCAAAATAGAGTAATCAGGGGAATCGTTAAAGCTCCCTGGTACGTGCGTAATGAAGATCTGCACAAGGATGTACATTTAAAAACCGTCTCAGACACAGCCAATCTCTGTGCACTTAAGCGTGCTGAAAAGTTAAAAAAACACATTAACGCAAAAGCTTCCGTACTAAGCGATGAAGCAACTGTAAAAAGAAGATTAAAAAGAAAGAAACCTCAAGACTTAGTTGTCAATATTGTTTAAGCTACACTTCAAATTGTGAAATGAAAATTACTTATTAGTTTTATACTAGATGCAATCTTTATGGAACATAAATAAAAAATTTATAACATTTCGATAAAAAAAAAAAGAAGTAAAGCTCATACAGGTCATTGTACTCGCCGTCACCAACGTACAACAGCCCAAAAATCTTCCGCAGAATCTTTCTCTCAAACACTCCAAGGAAAGCCTCATCGGATATAGACATCGCTTGGACGATGCTTGGACTCTATTGCTTTTACCACTCTAATGCCTAGTAAGATTTGTTGGCAAGAGAGATTCTCCGTTGGATTTCAAATCTGACATTGTTATCAATATTCCTAGATAATCGAATTCTGTTACAACCTCAAAATCATACTGACTGTTTGTTTGATGACAGGAGGAACTTCGTTTTGTCCTCGTTCACCACCAGACCCATTCGCTTTGCCTCTTTATCCAGTTTGGAGAAGGCAGAACTAACAGCGCGGTTGTTAAGGCCGATGATGTCAATATCATCGGCATACGCCAGCAATTGTACGCTCTTATAAAAAATTGTGCCCAAGCGTTAAATTCAGCGGCTCGCACTATCTTTTCTAGCATAAGGTTCAAGAAGTCACACGGCAGCAAGTCACTCTGTCTGAAACCTCGTTTGGTATCAAACGGCTCGGAGAGGTCCTTCCCGATTCCGACGGCGCTGCTGGTGTTGAGCATCGTACTAGTTTTCCGGCGATTATTTGCGGGAGCGGGTGAGATATAAGAGATATTCTAGTGTAGTGATGGGCAAACTAAGCACATTTGCACTGTGCAGCAGCGTGTGCTTCTGCGAGCTTAAAAGTGCTAGGTGAAGGGGGATAACAAAGCACAGGGAAGAAACGGAAAAATTGAGCGAGTTGTGTCTGTGTTTGTATCCTGAATGAGAGAGCAATTATTCATGAATTCTTCCCAGGGATGCCAACTTTTAACTTCATATCAACAAATTTCTAAAAAAATAGGTTTTTTTGGTACATTTTTCTTCAATAACTAATTTTAATACATACTAAACTTTCTATTATAATAATGAATTAAGATAATGAACAACAATAAACAAGCAATTAAACATTTCAAAAGTTCGCGTAATTGCTTAATTGCTAGATATAAAGAAGATTAAGACCTCTGAAAATATTTAATTTGAGATTAAATTAAAATCTTACATATTGGAAAGCAATGACAGTTAAATCTTCAATAATATTGATCACTGCATATACTGACGAATCTGTAAATTATTCACACTTATCTTATGATTACTTAAATAGTTTTTGAGATCGGATATATTTTTGTAAATTGATTTTTTTGAATTGAACTAAAAAATCCGGAAAATCAAACTTTTTAGCAAATTACTTTATAAAACTGCAAACTCTCTTCAGCTACCGAAGTTTGTCAAATGTTTCAGAATTTTTAGCTACTATATGATACCATTTCTTCTTTTATTTTTCATAAAAAGTGGACGTGATTGACAACTAATTTCGCCCATCTAAATCCAATACACTCTGAAATGCACAACTGCGTATAAAAATAAACAACCAAGAGTATATACATATGTATATAAATCATAAATAATAAAATCAACAATGCCCAAAATTGATTCCCACATTTAACAACTGCGGCAACTCTTACTCATAAGTTTTGACATTTCATAAATAAAATCCGTTTTTTCGTACTTTCTGCACTTTTTGACGATATTTTTTAAGACCGTAAGTTACGTATTATTTTCGCATAAAAAACCACTAATATTAAGTGTATTTGTATGGTGTGGATGCAGTGAAAGCGCTGAAAATTCTATTTAAAAATTTGAAACGGCGAACGGCAAAACAAAGTGCACAGTGTTCGACTGCCGATAAAAACATAATTTTATTTCTAATGTGTAATATATTACTCTGTTTTAACTTTTAATTTAGATAAATAAAGTTAAATAAAATATGCAATATAAAACATTTGGTTCAGCATGACCTCAAATAAAAGAACAATGTTAAATTTGAGTCCGAAGTGGAGTGTAACTTTTTTATGCAAATATGTAGACGGAGAATCATAATGCCTTGTATGTGAAAAACGTGAGGTGTGTAAGGTTTTTAACATAAAGAGACATTATGAGCTGCACAGGAGTGAATATGATGAATATGTAGGAGAAGAAAGGAAAAGTCTAAATGAATCCTTAAGTCTAAATGAAGAGCCGGATTCGACGTGCCAAATTACAGAAAGTCGAAAAAATTCAAATTATTAAATTTTTTTTTTAATTTCTTAGGAAAGCGAAGATTACGTTGTAGATGCATAGCGTGCAACTTATGAAATCGCGTTAAACCTTGTTCGTGAGAATCGTGCATTTTCGGATGGCGAATTGGTGAAGTCTTGTATATTAAAAGCAGTAGGAATTTTGTCCCCTTATCTCGTAGAACTCTAAGCAGACGAGTAGATGAAATGGCGGAAATTACAGAATCGCAGTTAAAAGAGGGTATAAAATCATTCACAGCGATTTCATTGGCAATTGACAAAAGTACAGATATATCCGACATAGCCCAATTAGCGATTTTTATCCGAGGAGTTGATGCCCACCTAAATATATGCGAAGAACTTTTGGACATTATTCCAATGAAAGGGACGACTAAAGGTGAAGATTTATTTCAATGTGTTAATGAACATGGTATTGAACGCATGGGTGTATCATGGCGAAAAGTGGTTTGCGTTGTCATCGATGGTGCGAAATCCATGAGCGCATTCAAACAAATTTCTCTAATCATTTTTGTGTACTTTGTCATACTGTGCGCATTGTCATATGCGTGTGATTTGAATTTGAGAGCAACTAAGTACTCACCAAGAATACCCACTCTGCTATGATAATTTCCTCAATGTTTTTTGAAAAAATCCTCTATTTTTTTAATGGAAACATGTATAAATTGTCCTTTTTAACAAAATAAAATGTATAACATGCATTGTTTAAATAAAACATGGCTGGTTGAGATTACTGTTCGCTGTTCTGACCAGCATTCTTTAAAAAAATGCACTAACATAAAAACATACGATATACATACATACTTATATGTAAACGAAGACAATTTTTTCATTCAGAAAAATATTCACCGATTTGTCAGTATAAATTTTTCTCCACATAGTTTGAAACTATGAAACTTTGACATGCGAATGTTCAAACTTCTTGATTATAAAATCGCCTATGCTTCTTGATTACAAAAATTATAAAAGTAAATAAAATAGAAATTTGCAAAGATGATGTTAATATTCAAAGAAGCGTTTCCAATAAAAAAAGCGAAAAGCATTTTATAATTTAATATGAACGATCTAGCAAATCCCAACACTTCAAAATCCCCTAACATGGAATGAAGTCCCCTTATCTGGTAACTTTGCTATTGGCAAAGCTTCACTCTCTTTTTTACAAACACATATGCATTGCTCAGAACTGATTAATATACGTACACGCCTATTGCTTACCCTCCTGATGTAAGTTTGTCGCCCCCTCATCTAGCACTTTGCTAGCACGCTCTGCTGCGAGCGTGCCACTCTGCTGCCCGTCCCTATTCTAGTGCATAAATCAGTGGAAGGTAAGAAAAAACAAAACTACGTTGAACTTCTTAAAATCCGCTTTGGTACATAATTAATTTAATCTCGACTGAAGAAAGTCTACGTTGAGGAAACAGCTCTGCAAGTATTAGTTCATGCTACCCCGAGACTACTGTATTTTACTAAACAACGTTCGCCTTTTCCGTTCATTGACGCCATTAAACTGTGGGATTCTCCCTTTGCAACACAATATTAGAACACACGCGTAAATTAGAGAAGCTAAAAAGAGTAGAATACTTTTCATAATGGGTCTGCCTATTATTATTATTATAAGAAGTAAATTTATTTGTTCACACTAAACACGAATTTGTTACAATTAACACATCATTTGGGATTTTCGTATATTTAAGCTCAATATTTTTACTATTATGAAATTTTCAAACAAGTACAAATAATTTGCATTCAATTTACAGAATTTTAAAATGAAACTTATTTCAACAAGCCTACAAATCACCTACTGTAAACAGATGTATGTGAATATATACAAGTATGTTTCTATATATAATCCATTCATACACACGCGACATGCATATGTTTAGGCTAAAATGTAGCATCTGTTCAAGTAGGATTGAAATAATTTGTCACGGCCAAATTGGCAATGAAATGTGAGTGTTAACAAAAGGGCAACAACAATAAACACCTTTCGAATATTTGTATAGCCGCATTCTAGGCGGTTGATTGCGTACATAAGTGAAGTGTTGCTCATACAGTTGCGGGCACACAAATATGGAGAGTTTGCATTTTAAGTTATAGTACTTCTAAAATTCAGAGAATAGACTCATTTTTTCATTGAAAATTAATTCAAATGCCTTTTTAAACCATAGCGCGTAAGTGCTTTGTAAGTCGCAGTTGAGAAATTGCGATTTGGAAATTGGTCTTTCGAAAATAAAAATATATAATACTTTTCAGGAAATGAGTAAAAAGTATAAAAAAACTAGTTAAAATACAATCAAAACCAACAAATAACAGTTAAATGCAAATACTGGTCATCTAGTTCCCGAAAATTCTTGCGTGTTTTATTTCTTTATCAATCAAAACTTCTCAATACTAATTTTGCAAAATACCGAATACAATTATTTTAATTTTCTGCTGTGATTTTTTTTCAATCATTTCAATAAATATAAGAATAAAGTATGTAATTATAGCAATTTCCAGCTACATCATATGCGCGATCAATTTATCCCCTCACTTAATATCCATCAATCAGTCAAAGCAATCAAAATCAATTCTCCTAAGTAAGTGTCGTGGTAGTAATGGTTGTAAGGGTTTGGCTAAGACCTTTATGCGTTGCGAACAGATTAATCTATTGTACGCCCTTGAGTACGTAATTTTAATTATTTAGCATCACGAGTAATCGAACCAGCTTCATCTTTTAGACTTCACTGTTTTTTCCCAATAGCTGTTGCTCCTCAGCAAGCAAAGGAAAATCGTTCAGTAATTTCTGCCTCGAAAAAGTTGTTTAAAAAAGCCACCTGCCATTCGCAGGTAGCATAAGCTGGCCTTTGTTTAGACAACATCATGGCGCACACCACAAATTGGAGGAGAAGTTCGTTGAAAACCCCAAGAAATAATGCATGCGCCATTCATATAGGTGGCGCAAAAATAACCTTGCAATGTTTTTTGGCTGTAATTTAAAAAAAAAATGAAAAACTTTGATTCTTCTTGTGGATTACTTTTATTTGGTCTTTTAATCTTTTTACATCAAGTCGAGAATATGATGTCATGTAAGTGGCCGCCGCCACAGTTGATTGCCATTTGAGCCCTTTTTATGGCATTTTCCATCACTTTGGTCAAAACTTCCGGCGATAGGTCCTCACATTCTTGACGGATATTGTCTTTAAGAGCTGCAAGAGTCTGAGGATTGTTGACATAAACCCGCGACTTCAAAAAGTCCCACAAAAAGAAGTCTGGAGCGGTCAAATCAGCCGATCTTGCTGGCCAGTGCAAATCGCCAAAACGGGAGATTAGGCGCCCGGGAAATGCATCCTTCAGCATATCGGTTGTGGCACGTGTAGTGTGTGCCGTTGCACCGTCCTGTTGGAACCACATGTTTTCCAATCCCAATTCATCAAGTTGCGCCAAAAAGAACTCGTTGATCATTGCTCTGTAGCGCTCACCATTCACAATAACCGTTTGGCCCGCGACGTCTTCGAAGATAAAAGGTCCGATGATTCCTCCAGCGAAACAGTACATCATACAATGACTTTGAGCGGGTGTAATGGCTCTTCGTGGGTTACACGCGGATTTTCAGTGCCCCAGAAGCGTAAATTTTGTTTATTTACGTACCCGCTAAGATGGAAATGGGCCTCATCACTCATGATTATTTTTGATGAAAAATCATCTTCCTCTTGGTGGTGATTAAGGATGGCTTGAGCGTATGTTAGACGCGATTGGCGGTCAGCAGCTAACAGCTGATGCACCATCTGGACTTTGTACGGAAACATCTTCAAATCTTGTACCAAAATTCGCTGTAAAGACCGTCGACTGATACCCATTTGCGTAGCACGTCGTCTGGTCGATGTCGACGGCGCTTCCATGACATCCTCGGCTACAGCAGCAATATTCTATGCAGAACAGCTACTCCGGGGTCTGCCACGCCTGGCGGCATCTCGTGTTGTGTCAGTCTCTTCGAGGCGAGCGGCTAAACGTCGCAGTGTTTCACCAGTAGGTATTGGACGGCGAGGAAATCTGCGACGAAATTCACGTTGTGCCAAAGTCACCGACCGATTATTGGTCAAATAAATAGTCAGCAATATTCCGCGTTCTGGAGCAGTGTAGCGTAACATTGTTTATTAGCGTGTATTTCGCATGCGTTTACTACACAAATGTCAAAACAGAACTGACATTAGGGGCCAATCGCAAAATTTATAGAATTTTCTGATAGGATTACTTTAGCGCCACCTGTTACATACATTTCACATCTTTATTACTATAAAAATATCAATATACTCGCTTATAAAAAAGTAAAACAGCAAATTTGAATATTTTTGTGTCCTGATTTTTATGTCCCTAGCTGTATCGAGACGTGCAAATACCTCACACATGAATGCGTACATATTCCCGCAACTGCTTTGGTTTGTTGGCATTAACCAAAAAGTTTCACATGTGCAAATATCCAATTTATCTAACACTACCAATTTGGTGGATAAAGTTCATTTCCAAAGCCATTTACACAGTCAAGTGTTAACGCTCGCACTCAAACCTTGAGTAGAACATATATATGTATGTACAAGCAAGTTAAGCCTCTTGTCCCACAAAAAAACAAAAAAAATAAAACTTTTTGCATTCAAGTCACGTTTATTTGTAGTTTTGATTGGAAACTCAAATTTAAATTGCGAGAGTTAAGAATGCGACACACACCTTCACACACATGTTCGCTTATATGCACATACACACGTGCATGTATTTGTATTCCAGGAGTCACAGCAATTGCTAAACACCTTTGCACAAAAAATCGCATAGTGCAAATTGACAGCAAAAGTGTAAGAGTTCAAAGATGATCGAGCAGAAGCGAAAGGTGATAAGAATACTACCCTGATGCCTGGAAGCAGTCGCATAGGTGCAATGCAAATGGAAGTAATTGGTGAGCTTGGCAGCCGTGTGGCCAATTATGCTTGGTTAGATATTCGGAAGAGCGTGAGTGGGATAAAATTAGTGTAGTTAGGACCCTAAGGTAAGTATTGTGTTATTTTGTGATGTGAAGTTAAACTACCCAAACCAAGATGCCGATAAATTGGAAGCCATATTCACACAATTTCCAAAATTTGTGACTTTCCGGAGTGAATTTGAATTATATGAGTCTCTACTCCAAGTGTCGCCCACCACTGCATAATAATGGGCAGTGGAACTATATTGTTAATAAGTAGACACGATTATATTCCTTAAAAAAAGCCATTTTATTTCATTTTTATCTTATTTATGTTTAAAAATCTGGTGTAGTTCTAATATCTGAAATCTTAATGAAAGTTCAACCGTCGGTTGGTTTGTTGGTTCGACAAAAAGCCCACGCGCTATGTGCTTATACATTTTGCCATTTAATTTGTTTAATTAAATTTTTCGAAATTAGCGACATCCTTATGAATCATAGTTCCAAATTTGTACGAAATTCAGGAAACTCATGTTTTAACTGCGCATAGCTCGAAGCAAAAATTAGTTTGGAGTAGTTTTCCCGACCAACATAAGACTCTAAGTGCGACTTTGATCGCTTTCGTTTAAATTTGTAGACATTCCATATAAATCAAACTTCCCTAATGTACATAGTTGTATGTGTTTGAAATGTATTTACTAAGTGTGTAAACATTATTTTGGACTAAGCTTCCTTATACACTTTTTTTGAATTGTTTGCTCCGAATTTCTGTGGAACAACTTAACCCTCTAACTAACTTTTGGGATGAACATTTATTACATTTTTTGTATTTTTTTAGAACGGATCAAAAATTCTTATTTAGGTAGTGAGTAGAGGTTTAAAATTTACTACGAAAAATTGCTCATTAAACTAGCGAAAACCCGCCCGTTCCGCTGGTCGTCTTTAAATAAACCTAGATTAATTAATTAAATTAAGCCGAAAAATACTGTGTGTTTTTTATAAAAATTCTCGCGCATGAATAGTAATGAAAGAAGTTTTAAATAGTAGTAGCAATTAAAAAACGTTTGATGTGATTTACTTTATTACTTATTTTTTGTAATGCTCTTTGGTATACAATATTCTTCGTTTTTCCATGCGTTGTTGAATAAGTGAACAATACCGATGGCTTACCAACTCTTGAGCATGAAACATAAAGTTGGCCATGAGAAAAACATGGGTATTCTAAATCAATACCACAAACTGATAAAGTTTGGCCTTGTGACTTATTAATAGTAATCGCGAATGCAAAGCGAACAGGAAATTAATACCGCGAATACCAATGATACCATCGGATATGCCGTTTGAATTCAAACGTCTTCACCAGAGTATTTTTCAATCAAAATTGTTGCTTCAATGACGTTATTCATCAATCTCTTAACTGTTAATCGAGTGCCATTACATAGTCGTGGTTGATTTATGTTTCTCAACATAATAATCGGTGCTCCTATTTTCAAGTTTAGCATGTGTGGCGGTAATCCAGATAAATCAAGGGAATTCAAAAATTCAGTGGGATAATTTACAATATTATCTTGATTTGTAACAGTGTCAACGGATCGATATGTTTGTTCTGGACTTGGTATGTTAGCCAAAATAGCCGCATTCACTTCATTCACATCTTTATTTTTGCCAGCCATGATGGCTCGTTCACTAAGCCAATCATGATTTTTGTAATTTTGAGGCAAATTTGGGAAAATACTTTGAATTAACTGTTCTTTCGTTTGACTTATTTGACAAAAGTTTGGTTGTAAAGTTATTAAACCAGTTAAATTATCGACAGGAACTTTGCCATTTCCAATATCCAATAATTGCTGTGAAAACTCAGCAGCTGATGGATCATTTTGCATTAGAACACGTACATTTGTGGTTAGTTTGAGTGTTTGAACATGTCTCCACAAATATGATGATTTCAAACATGCAGCCAATTCATCTGCTACAGTTGCTCGAGGAATAACAGGCAGTGTTTGTCTAAAATCACCTGCCAGCAGCACTAAGGCACGACCAAACATTTAATTTTTACTACGTAAATCTCGTAATGTCCTATCAAGCGCTTCCAGTGACTTTTTATGTGCCATCGTGTACGTGTGCGAAAAAGCGGAGAAGGAGAAGAGAACTGTTCTATTCCCCCTCGCTTTAGCCCAGCTATGTGTTGAGGTGCAAATGACTTTTTTGCGTGAAGTCTGATATAAAAGAAGTTCTATTTACTCTTCTTAAATTTATATAAACTTTTCCAGGCGAAGTAAAAAAAACTGACATATGTATACCTATTTGCTTCAACCGTATATTTTTGAGTACACAGGTAATACGGAAATATACGAATGATACAGGTAATATCTCATATTAGCATAACCTTTCTGCAAAAAATTAAGGAAACGATCACCAATCACGCCGGCAATGATGCAATGAATTTTTCACTATAACTGACTTCAGATTAACGTTTATGTAATAAGCGTATATGTAACATTTTAAAATTTTTTAATAATTTTTTTTTAATTTTTAATATTAAGTGGTCTTCCTCTTCCTCTTCCTGTAGCTATTCCTTTTCCTCTTCCATCTCCAGCTCCATCTCCTTTCTTTATCCCGGAAACAGGCAGTAAAAATTACTTCACTTAAAAGCTTTCATCAACAGCTTCCATCTGATACCCATATTGTACAAACACTTCCAAGGATACCTTGGTCCACCTTTTCGGCTATATCTCGAGACCCTGGTAACTCAGAGATCTAAAAAAGCAGATCTAAAAAAGTATTAAAGCACTCATCAGTAGCTTTGATTTGGTACCCACATTGTAAAAACACATCCTAGGGTTACCCGGGTCCTCGTTTTGGCCTTCGGCAGCGCCACCTGGTGGCGAGTGGAATCAATAAGCATATTATACTAACTTTCTCAGTGTATATATATATACCAAATTTCATAATAATCGGCCCAGACACACACGACCAAAATGTTTCAATTCTAATGAATGCTATGTGCGGTACAAAAAATACGTGCGGCAAATAGCAAAAACACACTCACTTAACCGACGCACCGCACACACACGTGTTATCGGATTTCAACCAAGCTTCACAGAAACCTTTGCCAAAGAAACACCAACAATGTGTGAAACTTCCATTGTTTTCCTTACACGCGTTGCTGAGATTACCGGAGACAAATGCACACTTTTTTTCGGCACACTAAGGCCGGAACTTTGAGTATCTGAAGTGACACTATCGCCCAAATTATACACAGCTTTTTTGGCCCAATTTTTGGGTTTGGTAAATTTGTTGAAAAAAATCGTTCATTGAAATAGTTTTTTACTTAATACGGATATTTTTATAATTATTTGCTGAAGTTTTTCCTACTAACTGCAACTACTACCTAGCCTACCAGGAATAGTCTATTAGGAATACGCTTGAAATTTAACGTTGCTCCTCTAGTAAAGGATAAAGTGAAAACCAATTATTTATATCATACTTTTTAATTCACAAATTCCATATATTTATGACATAATGGCAAATTTTAATTAAAAGGGGTTTACAATAACAGATGATATTTTGAATGTCCGCTATTTCGGTAGATGTCACTTTTGGAGTCGTTGAAATGCATAAAAATGATCCGGAATTTCATCGCAAAATCATCTTGAGTAATGAGGCCTATTTCCACCTCTGTGGCTTCGTCAACAAGCAAAATTGTCGGATCTGGGGCTCAGAAAATCCAAGATTTATGGTTGGAAAACCTCTCTAGCCTTAACGCGTGACCTTATTTTTTCGAAAATAAAGCTGGATCAACAATTACGGTGAGTGGATTGCGCTTTCGAGATATGATTAACGATTCTTTATGGCCGGAATTGGATGGTATTGATCTGGACAACGTTTATTTTCAACAAGACGGCGTTACGTGCCACACAAGCAACAAAACCATTGATCTTTTATCAAAATAACACCACTTATTGAATAACCATTTATTTTTGTTTCTTCATAAATTTCTCTACAAGTAGCCGAATTTGAACCGAGTGGATCAGTCTTTGGTCACTCATAAACAAAAGCAGATATTTTTGTATAAAGTGTTTTGTCTGCAAATGTTTATATTTAAAGCATTTCCATAAATACTGCAACAGTCAGAACTCGGAAATTGCATACATATACATAAATTCACGCACACACATATGTACGTAACATACAAGCCAACGACGAGGGCGATGACATTCACGTCGTCTAGGTTGCTAGTGATAGCACAAACGCGATACAAGCATTGGCTGGCTCATCTGCTGGCAGCCCGTGGCCTTGAGTGCTTTCAGCGACTTGTCCCTGACGCTCTTCAAGTGAACTCCGATGGTATTCATTTTTATGATTTATGTTGGCAACACAATAATGTGCAGTAATGTTGCTAATTGCAGCAAATAATATATGAGTATGTGTGTATGGGTTAAACGAGGGTTGCAATCAGCCCTTTCAAAGGAAATTTTTAGTAACTGACAGATTTGACACCCTAATTCCAGAAGTTCATAGGGTCGCTAAATCCAAATGTGGAATGGAAATTGCAAAATACAAAATGGTGAATCCAATTTCTTTTGTTTGTGATATTCTAAGGGACTAAAAACTGCATTCCATTGCTCACAAATACACTGCATATGCATGTAAATCGCGTTGAGCCGAATAAATTATACGTTAGGGACTCCAACTACCCTCAGGTGTTGTGAGTCCAAGGAGGTCGTTTATTATAATAAGAGCAAAATCTATGTGACCTCTGAATCCAAGTACGCTTGCAGTGACACATCGGCTAATAATACAGAAGCTATTTCTGCTCAATGGAGGCCCATGGCCAAAAAAATCTTTCGAAAATTACCCAAAACTGTTAAGAATATAAGAACAACTTGCTAGCTGATATTTGAGCACACTAAGTAAGACAAACTAGTTTTTTCTAGTAGTGGTCGCCCCTTGGCAGGTAACCTCCAAGTGTCTACCATGAAAAAGCGCCTAAAAAAAAAAACAAAAAAAACAAATCTGCCGTTCGGAGTCGGCTTAAACAAATGGAAGTATGTGAAACAACATCAAGACGTGCGCCACAAATAGGAGGCGGAGCTCGACCAAATACCCAAAAAGGGCGTGAGTGAATGAAATCCAAGGTATAATATTGGACGATCGGCAGACAAAGATGCAGAAATTTGAAGAGGGTGTAAATGAGCAATTTTATAATCCCGGAAAATTACCGATTGCTACTGAAGTAGATCTGTGATTTCTGTTTTAAAATACAATAATATTTTGCAAAAAAGCAATAAACAAAAAACAACTAGGGATCCGTTGAAACATATCAAGAATCGATGCTATTTTTAATATAAGACAAATAATTGAGACTTGTGTTTCAAAAATCTCACCAAAGCATTCGATAGAGTTAATCTAAACATAGGAAAACATAGCTGAAAATGTGGTAGTGCTAAAACAGGACTTAAATATAGGCAACGAAAAAATTACTCGCACAAATCAGATCCATTACCAATCACAAGGCAACATCCTGAGGCCAATACTGTTCCATGCTATTATGGGTGCGATTATAGAGTAAGCACAAGAAGCAGCATCTGGTTATAGATTGGGCAACAAAAATATAAGAATAATAAGCCGACGATACACTTCAGCGACTTCTACTCGGATTCGAAAAGATAGCTGGATAGCTCACATGGAAATTTCAGCGGAAAACTCCAAATCTATGGTAATATCAAAAGAATATATCCTATGTAAACTCCCAGTTTATAATAGACTACTCGACAGGTGCTTAAATGTAACTACCTTGGAGCTCTAATTACCAACAGCAAAGACTTAAAAAGGGATCGAAAATGCAAGCAACTAAATTCGCTACAATATCAGGAGGCCCAAAAGACATAGTCAGAAGCGGGAGCAGATACAACAGCAACACAAAACAAGCAAGAACTGTTGAAATGCCTATGATTGAAGCTTTCCTCGGCCACCCTTTGTACGATAGAAAAACTAACGCAAAGATCAGTGGAGTTTACGAAATCGAGAATATCAACAAACTCACCAGAAAACGAAGAAAATAATGGCAAAATCAAGGATAAAAGATGAACTTTTATATATATCCAAGATAGTTATGAAAGCTAAGTCAAGGACCACAAGGTCGACCTCGCAAGAAATAGAACGAATGCTGGAAATCGAGCTCACAAGATGATTACTCAATTTAACCCTCTAACCGTTTAGACCGTCTGTAGACGGTCAATAATTTTTTGCCAACAACTACGCCTTAAATATTATTTTAGAATAAAAAACCGTTACTCCGCACTGTTGTGAGTATACTTTTTATGAAGTGAAGCTAACAATCTCAGTTATCTCTCTATTTTGAGCGCACACGCTAGTGGAGTGCCGCAGGTCAGTGTGATAAGTGAAATAAATTATTTTGAAAACTGGTGAAGTTACGATTCCAAAGAAATTGCAATTTTTACTTATGCTGATACTTTAAAATTTTATGGTAAGCTTAAAATAATATATATTTTGATAATTTATAATGTTCTTTTGGGTAAGCCGAAGGTTATATGTATTATTCTAGCATTTTCTGATGACCGTCTGTAGACGGTCATAACGGTTAATGCGAAATTTTACGTATTCATACCAAATATGACTTTCATTTATATATCGGCTATTTTGTAACGTATTTTTTCAAGTAATGGACAAAATGAGAAAATGTAAGTTGTCTACGATGTCGGATGAGGAGATAGAAGCATATATGATGTCAGTTGATGAACAACTCAACGATGATGGCTTCGATAGTGACGACGATATTTCTGACCCTGACTTTCAACCTGATGATTTCATTGAGGAGACTACCGAAAGGGCAATATTGGAGTGCTTAGATGAAGTGGAGGAAGCTAACACAAGCTCTGCATTTTTGAATGATTTGGATTTGTCTTTGAATGTCAGCTCTGTTGAACAAGGTATATCTGAAAACTCTGTACTTTCCTTTACATTGAATTTCGATTTAATTTTTAAGAGAAACTAGCCCCTACCACCTCGGCAGCAACACCTTTTAAACCATCAAAGCGACCACGATCTCCACTTCCTGTGATTGAAATCGAGGGACCTTTGTCAATTCCATCTAACGGAGGATTTAGCTGCAAAAATGTGGGGGAAATCGATATCAGATCGAAAGAATTTCAAAAAATTTGTTGGAAGAAAAAGTCATTACAACTTCACGTTAACGACATCGCATTTCGAGGCAATACATTTTTGCCAGCATTCATTAATAATTTAGAAACGCCATTCCAATTCTTCAAATACTTTTTTTCTCCAGAAATTGTCGACCTAATTGTTATGGAAGCAAATCGTTCTGCACATCAGGAAAATGTCAATACTTCGTTTTCAGCTACAGAAGCAGATATTCACAAATTTGTAGGAATTTTGTTCTATATGTCACTGTACCGATATCCAAACATGGAAAGCTACTGGAGCAAAAACGCATTTGAGCCAATACGAAAAGCAATGTCTTGCAGGCAGTTTGAAAATATAAAGCGTTACTTATCATTCTCTGACAAAGAGAAACGCGCTGAAAAAGGAACTGCTGGTTATGATCCGTTGAATCGTGTCAGACGTATTGCGGAACTGTTTAATGAAAGGTTTGACTCTGTGCCAAAAACAGCACGCCTTTGTGTTGACGAACAATTGTGTGCAACTAAAACTAAGCATCATCTACGTCAATATATGCCGAATAAGCCACACAAGTGGGGTATAAAATTGTTTGTTTTATGCGATACTTCTGGATATGCGTATAGGTTTGAAGTATTTATCGGAGCCGGCGATAACACTGTTTTGCCAGGAGAACCGGACCTCGGTCCCACAGCAATCGTAGTAGTTCGCCTAAGCCAATCGATCCCTGAATTTCAAAATCACATTTTGTATTTTGACAATTTTTATACCTCACTGCCTCTTTTGGTTTATTTGCGTGCAAAAGGAATTTTTTCTTTGGGAACTATTCGCTCTAATCGAACTCCAAACTCAAAGTTGCCAAGTGAGAAAGACGAAGAATATTCAGTTTCGAGCAGGGGATATTCCGTGGAGTATGTTGGTGTGGACATTTCAACAGTGACCTGGAAGGATAACAGAGCAGTTCGACTTGCATCGACATATGTAGGGGTGATGCCGTTTTTGAAGACCAACCCCACAGCAGTCTCAACGAAATTACCACGTTACGATCGTAAAAAAAATCGTATATCGAAGTAGACTGCCCACAAATAATAAAAGAGTACAATACCCACATGGGAGGGGTGGATTTGATGGATGGACTGATGCGACGATACCACATCCGACTTAAGACACGCAACCCAATGAACCGAATATTTTACCATTTCCTCGATATGGCCGTAACAAATGCATATATACTCTACCATCGCGTCAATCCAAGCGATAAAATTAATCTTCCAGACTTCCGCGAGAAAATCGCTTGTGGCCTTTGTTCTTTTTCGCTTTCAAAGAAAGTAGGGAGACCATCAACAACCTCCTGTCAGCCAACTACAAGCCAGGGAAAAAGGTGTGTCAGACCTATAGATGACATCAGATTTGATAACACTGGACACATTCCCGCTATGTTTGATAAATCAGGAAAAAGAAGATGCAAATATTGCAAACAGTCCGATACTCAAATATATTGCTCGAAATGTGAGATAAACTTGTGTTTGACGCCTAACAAAAATTGCTTCAAGGAATTCCACTCGAAATAAATTTCATTAATAATCTTTTAATATGATTTGTATTTTAAACCATTGCAATGTAGTATATTTTAACTTTAATTGAATTATTAAAATACATTGCTTACCAGATTTCATATTTGATTTGTTTTGTCTTTTCAAACTTTTTTCCTCTATAATTTCCTCATTTCGGGAATTTTATTGATCTGCAGTATTACAACATTATTCAGATTGCTAAATTCACCGGAAAATGAAATTCGTATGCATTTTAAATCGTTATTTAAAAAAAACGGTTAGAGGGTTAAATTCATTTTACAAAATTTTTTAGTTTAAATAGTAATATATGTTTAGTACTAAATACTCAGATAAAATCAATGTTTGTAAATAACAGGAAGAAAAATCTCTAAGAAAAGAAGATAAAAATCTACAAGAAGGAATGTGTGCCGTGGTTGCTCGCAATCGACAACAAAAGCAATCGTTTAACAACCTCAAATAAGTGTTGGTCGATGACCAAAATAATCCAAATACTTAGAAACAATTGAGACATTTTTCGCAATGAATCAAAGCCGAAGGAGAATTGTGACGGCAATTTTTTATAATGATCACGATGCCATTCACATCGTTTACCTCGTCGACGTTAAG
Source organism: Anastrepha ludens (assembly GCF_028408465.1). Lineage (NCBI taxonomy): Eukaryota > Metazoa > Arthropoda > Insecta > Diptera > Tephritidae > Anastrepha > Anastrepha ludens. The sequence goes on along the minus strand of NC_071500.1, from coordinate 119,600,810 downwards.
ATCACTGGTGGGATCGATTCAACACGAGCTTGCAGCAAAAATAACCGCAGCTGCCACGTAAAAAAATATTTTTTGGCAGAAAAACATACAACAAGTGCAATTGTAGGAATCATTAACTCAGCAAATTGCTACTTCATCCACTCCATTCTCCAATATGTTCCTTCTGTTTCTAAAACTTAGAAAAAGGTCGGCTCAAGTGGGTGAAGTGCATCCAGCTAAAAGGGTATAACCAAGTATATACCACCGAAACTGGTATTGACCTTTTTACCAGAAGGAGGCAGCTTGATGGGCTCGTTCTGCCTAAGCTAAAAGAAGTCACAATTCAGCTATCCAAAGAAATAAAATATCTTGGAGTAATCCTCCATAGTCAACTTCTTTGGAAGTCACTCGTTGAAACAAGAACATTATAAGTACTGACAGCTTTCTGGCAGTGCAAAGGTGTCTTTGGGAAAACGTGGGGTCTTTCACCTAGCAAGGTCCTATGGATCTATATGGCCATGATAATTTTGGAATAGACTTTCTCTCGTGGGAGTCAGGAAGACTTTATCGAAACTACAATGCACTTTAGCCATCTGTTGCATCGGAGCTTTTCCGGCTACTTCAGGCCCGGCATTAGACGCTCTGGTTGGCTTACGAACACTTGATGCTTTCATCCAAGGAGAGGTCTTGAAGGCCATCTGCATGCTGAAACCCAATTAGAACTGATACGGCTCCTGTCCGGTATTGGACAACTAAGAAGGCATGGGCTTCGATCTAACGATTCTTTCCATGCCCCTTGACTCCATGCCATCAAGAGTCGTACTTGAAGAGAGATAGAGTGCAGTGCTGCCAGAGGCTCAGTTGTGGTCAAACTCTGAAAATGAGCCCGGCAAACACTGTTTTCGCATTTTCAGGGATGGCTCTAGGACCAAGCACGGCTCCGGCTCTGGAGTCTACGTCGAATCCAGCAGGACAAAACTGCACTTTGCTCTTGGAATGCATGCACCTATGTTTCAAACGGAGGTGTATGCAGTTCAAGAAGCGATGAACTTTGTTGAAAACAGATGAAAAGGCAGATCTATGTGTATCTGCTGTGACAGCCAAGCTACGCACATAGCCTTAGACAGCCCGCCAACCACATCAGAGGTACTCGAGTCCTGTAAATCCAAGCTGAACTATGTTGATAGACATAATAGCCTGATGCAAACATGGGTCCCTGTGTGTCTGCCCCGCCTTCGCTCGAATCCGGTTTGAACTATTTGGCAATGATGTGTTAAGAAGCGACTACCTTGGCTCCTTGGCAAGATCTACTCAGATTTCTTCGGAGATCGGGTAGATTTAAAGAAAATTAAAAGGGAGTGTAGTACAATGGACTTAAAGAATGGAATAAAGAAGAACAGCTGCACTTGTTGTCCTGACAAAAAAAAAATATATACGAGTATGTAAGTTTTAAATGAAACTATTTTTTTTGTAGCTGGTTTTTTTTTGTTTTTTAATGTTTCTTTTCAATACAATTTTCTAAATTTTTATTACTCACTTAATTTCATCCCGCTTGAAGTTTGCTGGAACTGTAACTGCATCTTTTACTTGTTTAAAAGTACAAACTACATTACTTTGCCACTTTTTTTATTGCATGCAGCAGACATATTTTCTTCGTTTCTTAAACGTTAAATACCAAAGATTTTCACCACATTGCAACTTATTTCAGCTGACTCCCACATTTTCCCGTTTTCTCCCACATTATCCTTCTGTTAGTGTTGCACTTTTTTTCATTGTTAGTGAGCTGAACTATTCTGACTACTATAATTTTTTATATTCCTTCTTTCTCCTTTTTTCAAATATTTTCCCTGTTTCTTATTTATTTTGCTACTCAAGAACGACATAAAACCAGCAATACTTACATAAATGGAGCTGAGTTGTTTCATTTTGAATCTGCACTGTATTTATCGGTCCACGTCTGGAATGTTGTTGCCAACACATTTTTTATGACGCTAGCAGTCTTTTGTATGCACTAAACGTTGCGTATACGCCGTGTGGCACCCAGTTGATTTCAGCAATGAATTACAGATTCTGTACTTGAAATGTCGCAACACAAAATAAAAAATAGAGAAGCTCTTTAAACGTTTAAAGTGCACGATTTAAAAATTGTGTAAACTGCTTTTCGAATAGCTTTAAACATCTGTTAGCCTGTTGCGAATTCGGCTATGTTTGAGTTGCTGAATTGTTATGAGTTTTCAAGTTCAATAACCACAGCAATAAAACCAGTCACACAAGTGCCATTGGTGTCTTTCTTTTGCCCCGAAAAACTTTCGCAAAAATCATAAATAAAAAAATGTTGAAAGCCGGAAACACTAAATAAATATGAGGAGTTGCAAGGGAGCGTAAGTGGAGTTGTAAGTGCTTTAAGTGCTCACCGCACAAAAGAACTTGGCAGCTCAGGCGAGCGGGTTTTTTGCATAAATTCTTTTGTGTGGCTCTTAAAATCCGTGTTTGCTTGCCAAATTTCCCCAGTACTTATTTCGTGTGGATTGCAAAAGTTTTAATTCAGCAAGAAGAAAATTATGCAGCGATTTTGAATATGAGGATCCCATAAAAGTTCCAAAATAATCATTTCAACTGTACTGGATGACAAACTTCAATACAAACTCTTTTTTAAAATACCACGTAATTACTTCAAGATTGATTTAACTATGTTTAGAAACACTTAGTGAATTAAAATATTCTAAATGTTTTCCGTTCGATGTCTTAAGTGAGTCATATCGGGCGATTTCATACCATGAGGTTATTCAAAGAACACATAACGCTTAAAAAAAGTTGTTTAGTTACAGCTTTCCAATATCAAAGTAAAAACAGGGGTATTCGGTGCATTCTTGAAAAGCACTAGGACAACGGTGAAACCCCCATTAGACTGTTGAAGCTGTTTATGGGTCCAATACAGTACCGAATGCAACGGTGATTTAGCAGTATCTTTCTAGTAATATATTAGTTGAAAATGTAGACAAAACAATGGGAATTGTGGAGTTGCGCGGGCATGTGAAAACTAAAATTGTATCTATTCGTACATCCATAACTATATTAATTTCATCTTCCAAATAAAGGAGAAAAGAAAGGTATGATGAAACAGGTTAAACTAGTAGATCTTTATCTGTTGTGGGGCAGAAAATGTGTGAAAATCAGACAGAGGAAGGAAAGAAGCAGGTGGCATCAAAACAAAGCAGTTGAATCCTGGAGCTTATATTCATGAGCTCCTTTCACTGCACACGACAAGACTAAAGCCGAAAGAATTTCTGGCTATTATTATATAATTAAGTATCTAATACAAAAATATTATTTGTTAGCATAAAGCAAAGTGAGAACTTTTCGGCAAACAATCCAGCCGTCCTTCATTTTTCATTCATAAAACAACGACTTTTACGACCAAACAATTACTCAGGTTCTTGAGGTTCCCAACAAATGCAAATAGATTGAAATCACTTATTTAGTGTTGGCAATTTACCGACATTATTGGATGTTATAAGTAGAACAGAACAGAAAAACAAATTTTGGCGCGATCACTAACGTAACAGTAACACCAAGGCAAAGGCAAATCAAGAGTGGAGTGCATTGATTAACTTACTTCGACTTTTAGTAGGTAACACAACTAGCCGCTGTGAAATTATGGTACATCCTTGCAGATTGAATTTCTCGAATGATGCTGTGAGTCAAGACAAGCTTAGCTTAACAAAAGTTGTTCATGCCAGAAGCGCTTCAAAGCAAATGGTCGCCGATTTTTGGCGTTTGTCAACGCCTAAAAAAAGCTGTTGGAGTTTTCGGGTGGAGACAAAAGTGTTTTGCAAATTGGTTCAAGCGATTGCAGGAGTGTATAGACTTCCAAGAAGAATATTGTGAAATACAAAAAAGGCATTTTCATAAATATTTTATTGTATTTTCATTACTGATCGCAAGACATTAAGGCAAAAGTGTAGAAAACTTCAAGCCATTGGTAAATTTTAATGGAACTTCGTACAAGAAGGTTTTCTGGGTCTTTGATTTCGAGTTTCAAATTAGTTTTCCAATACTAAAAATGCCGCACGACTTCTGAAAATAATTATCCGATTTCTATTAAATTCATACGAATAATTCTTGAGAATTGAAAAGAGAGGATCCAATATCGCGAGCCACTTTCAAAACTGATCATTCTGTTTTGATGTCCATTTTTAGATGAAAGTCTTAGTTTGGCTAGTGAAAGCACTGCTTGGAGTTAAACCGGATTGAGTTTGCAAATATTTGTTTACTCTACTGGCTGAAGCACATAACTGTACATAGTCTGTAAGTGATCAATTGATGCATAAAACTTAAATAAATGAATATATAGAATTAAATAAAATGCATAATGCGTGAAAACAATCCACAACAATCGTTTTTTTGAAAAGAAAATGAATTAAGTGATTTTCATCTTACCGACATAAACGCCGATACACAAAATACTCACAACATTATCTACGAAAACGAAAATAATATGCAGTGCACTCGCGGTAACTCGAATAGCCGCTAAGTCGAACGACGTGCTAACTCGAACACATTTTTTCCCCTATTGACTTCTTTGTAACTCGAACAAAAAAACAAATTTATTTGTACACACATTCTTTTCAAACATGTACAATTTGGACATAGATACATATGTAATAATATAGTATATGTATATAAATTATATGTATACTAGTGTATTGTCCATATGAATATTTCGGCGTTAATATCCCGTTAGTTTTCTGGGAACAACATCTTGCATTGACCAAATTGCTTTAAATTTGTCATTTGTAATATATCAGTGCACGTGAGTAATGGATCGTAAAAGGTTGAAGTGTTTAACATTAAAAGAGAGGGCTGAAGTCCTTAACAAAATTAAACGTGGACGTAGTGTTACTTCTCTAGCGAAGGAATATGGGGTAGCCAAGTCCACCATAAGTCTTATAAAAAAGAAAGATAAGGCAATTTATGGCTTGCACTAACGCTACCGGCAACCATAAGCTTAAACTTCTCGTTATTGACAAAGCAAGAAATCCTCGTGTTTTCAAAAATTTTAACTGTCCGGTGGAGTACAAAAATTCCAAATCAGCCTGGATGACTTCGGCGATTTTCAAAGACTGGTTTCATAATTCGTTCGTGCCGCAGGTAAAATCCAGATTCATTAAAACAATTTGTTTAACCAAGTTAAATGACTTTAATATTTAGGTAAGAAAATATTTGAAAGATGGGGGACTACCTGAGAAGGCTCTTCTTCTAATTGATAATGCCCCATCACATCCCAACGAAATCGAATTAAAGTTCGAGGATGGTTTAATTTTAACCATGTTTATGGCGCCGAATGTGACACCATTGATCCAGCCAATGGACCAAAATGTAATTCGTATAACGAAACTATACTACAGAAATTTTCTACTGGCTTCCATTTTCAACAATCGATCGAAAAACCGATATCGATGACTGTTTTTTTAACATAGCACACTCAATTGATAAGTCGAACAAATTCGATAAATCGAACAGCGCCTGTTTTAATTAGTTCGAGTTATCGCGAGTGCACTGTATATATATATATATATATATTACGCCGGGTCGTTTTGTGGGGAGGCAAAAAAATCGCCCATTGCTCTGTGAAAATCATATTTTAGGGATCAAACTAAGAAAATTGCCGAAGGAACCATACCTCTAAAACGAATTCTGATGTCCCCCAATTTGGGTCGAACTTTTTGGTTTCTTTTCTCATGTAAAAGCCAGAAATGGTGATATTTTGAAATGATTGTATGGGGAACCCCTCAGGGGAGTTCCAGGGAGTGTGCCACTGACATGGGTGGATCGGCCGTCTAAAGTTAGTGGGGGTCGGTCATACATTTGGACTCGATTGGAGCACTCTAAATGGGTCAAAGTGGGATTTTTCGTTCGATCCAAATTGGGGGACATCAGGGTTTGTTTTAGAGGTATGGTTCATTCGGCAAAGGTTCTTATTTTGATCCCTAGAATACGATTTTCACAGAGCAATGAGCGATTTTTAAAGCGACCCGCCCTAACATATATATATATAATTGGCGCGTACACCCTTTATGGGTATTTGGCCGAGCTCCTGCTCCTATTTGTGGTGTGCGTCTTGATGTTGTTCCACAAATGGTGGGACCCACAGTTTCAAGCCTACTCCGAACGGCAGATATTTTTATGAGGAGCTTTTTCATGGCAGAAATACACTCGTTGTTTGTGTGTTGTTTTTGTTTGTTTTTCTTAATTTTGGTGTTTCACCGAGATTCGAACTAACGTTCTCTCTGTGAATTCCGAATAGTAGTCACGCACCAACCCATTCGGTTACAACCCATTATTATGAAAATAATAATAAAACTAAAAAAATTTTTTTAAATTCCTTTTTATTATAAAAATTTATATTAAAATACCAAATATGAAAATTAAAAAGGAGAAATTGGAAAAAAATTATAAATACCAAAAAGAATATACAAAAAGTAACAATAATAGGGGTTACGAAAATATTACTGCTACCTGCTTTTGATAAACCCAGGAAACTAATATAAATTTGTTGTAGGCGAACTGCAGGCGCTGCAAGACAAAACTGACTTCAGATTTTTAAATACCAAACACAAAGTAGACACGTTAAAGACAGAATTGTACAATATATAAATCGAGAACATTGAAAAAAGTGACACAATTTTATTAAAATGCGTACTATACGGTGCAAAATGACCGCAAAAGTCAATTTCGGATGCATAGTGTATCGAAAGAATTTCGTGGTTACTCATACGCCACGTTGTTCTAGCTTCATATAGCTTCATCAGTTCCCTATTTTAGGGGAAAGCTTTGAAATACAATTCCCACGGTTATTCTTAACTAAATCATATATTTTTCTTCATTTTAGTATTCGAATGACGTCAAGCAATGCTGCAAGCGATAGATGTTTCAAGCGTGGGAGACATTTTAAAGCTCAATGAAAATAACAAAGGTTGTCGGTGTAAAATTAAAATTAATTTACAGTCAAATGTACTTAAACACACGAATGTCTCAGTCCATTTATGCTATTTTCCACTACATGGTTAACAATCCATTATCAATGCGTTCATGGCGTCAGCGGTAATTCGAAATTTTTAGCACACCAGAGAAGCAATAAAAATTGCAAGAGCTACAAACATACGCAGTGCGAATGTCATGCAGACAGAAGAAAACATGCCATGTGCAAAATAAAAACAATAAAACGGGGCAAAGATTTGGCTATTTCATGTCTTCAGTGGCATTGTAAGTCATCACTTCCATGTGCAGTAACCTTATTTGACACGCGATGCGCACCACAACTTCCACTGTGGAAATAAAAAACAAAAACGAAGAAAAAAGGCGTGCACTAACACAGGCGAAAACCTATCGAGGACACACGTATATTTTTATTGAAATGGTCTGTTGGTTGTTTTATTGTCTACGTAGATGCGATTTCGGATGGAGAAATTGGGAGGGCTGGTATTGGAGAATGCGATCAAAGGTCTTGTGCTGCTCACGTGCACAAATATTCCATTATCGTGGCTGTGTTCACAGTGAATGACAACAATGTAAACAAAGGAGAAATAAGAGAGATATTTTTATTTTAATCAAAAGTTATCCAAATGGAGGCGGACGATAACAAGACGAAGTATGTAGGTATCAAATAAAAAATCAGCGTAATCGCCCTTCGACAACAACGTCTCTGCTTACAGTTATAAATTTGTGTTAGTAGAGATTGTATTAGATTAAATTCATTCCTTTAGCATGACGAAATAATTCTAAAGTGGGATTTTGCTTGAGATTGAGTAAACACTTTTACATTTAAAAATATGAAATATTATTTTTTGACAAATGCACATGGCGAGGACAAATTCGCAGGAAAAGTTCCTTTATTTTTGTTCGTATGTATTGTCGACTAAGGGGGGGCAAAGGGAAATCGCAATGGTGTGGTAACCTTACGTATGGGGTAAAACTGCTAGTCAGATTTGCGAATTGCTGAAAAAACCTAATATTTCGAGAATGTGTGTCTACCGCACGATAATCGTTTTTCCTAACTGTCTGAGATGATAGACAGACAAAAAGTGGACATACTCGCGTGGTTCGAACCAGTGCTGCCATAAAAGCCGTTCGAGAAAGACTTTGCAGAAATCCCTTCGTAAAGCAGAAACCCATCTCCTGGGAAATGCATGGATCGACCAGATCCATGTCAAAACTAATTAGAGATGATCTGCATATGAAAGGCTTCCATCGCTCAACTGGTTATCTCGACAGATAAATCAGCTTCGGTGTCACGCGGTCAACGGCCATGAAAATATTCCTTTCACAGGCGAGAAAAGGTTCACTGTTGAAAAAGACCGGTGCAAAAGGTGTACCAGGAAAATGTCTTAGAAAGCGTGGTTAATTAGTTGAGCAGTACTTTCTTGAATGGAGAAGAAGCAAGATTCCTCAACAACCCAAAAGTGGTTAAAAACAATATTCCATCGGACTGCAGGTCTGCCTGTCGAAGACCTGTTAGAAATTTGGACTACCTCAAACAATCTTTGGTTCGAGCAGCGACGTCAATATCCATGGAAACCGTGCGCGCTGCAATAGCTAAATGGCTTAATCGTTTGAAGGATTGTGTAAAAGCAAATGGTGACCATTTTTAAACATTTAAATTATTAAATAAAACTAACTTCATTAAAAAAAGGTATGATAATTTCATATATATAACCGGCTTAACTTGTAACAGAACTTATGGCAGGACTAAGTAGATGGTTAGGGATAATTTTAGTTTTTTTAAAGCGCCAATCAAGAGGAAGAGTGTATTTCCTACTTCGCATCATTAAACAAAACATTTTGAATACAAACTATTTTGCTAATTATTTTAAAGACTATTTCGGCTTTTTAGCTATTCAGAATGTGTAACACTTAACTGAAAGTAGCACAAAAATGAAATCGGTGGATGGCGGGCTCACTAAGTGGAGGTTTCGTAAGAGGAAACAAATGGTAAAAAAAAACTAACTAAAAAAAAAAATTAACAGTTTGAACTATTTTATTCCTTAAAATTCACTCTCGACATGACCGCTTCTACACCTGATACAAATTCTCCTTCGCTTCCTCAAATTACTCTTCACGCTATTTTAGCTGAAATAAAAAAAAAAAAATACAATAAATAGCCATTAAATGTAGCCGTTGGCTTATGTAAAAAAAACAAAAAAGAGCGTACAAATAATGGGGAATGAATACCAAATGTTCACAGCTCAAATAAAGATCTTCTGTGACATTTGAACTAATCACAGCGTCAGTTTTGCTACGAGATCGCCGCTGAGCCAAGTAAAGTGAGCTAAAAATTTTCAATGATTTGCAAGTGTGCAACATTACAATATTTACCATAAAATCGGTGTATGAAGCTTCCCGCAAATTTTACGAAAAGGGCTTTTTATAGGCAAAAGATCCTGCTGTATGCTAATGAACTTTCCACGCCATTTAAAAGCACCGACAGTACCACATCCCCATCCTCCATAGCGCAACAATTTGACACAAAGAGGAAAAGGGGCTATTCTTTAGCACACCACGTACGCGACAAATTTTTAAAGTCCTGGATTTGCCGCATCCACTAACGCTTTTATCCCAGCAACACGACGCCATGCGGCGCCCACTAAGCGCAAAATGACTGGCAGTAAAGGAGAAACGACAAATTATATCTGCATGTTGTCAGAATTGCAAATATATATATAAATGACAACGAATTTAAGCTGATGAATTCATATTTCAACAGATTTGAAACGGCGCATACATACGCATTTAAATGACACGCACGTATCTGCATACTCGTATGTGCATGTATGGCTTTACCAGTCTTTTCCGTCCACTAAGCCACGCCAACTTGCTCCAACCCACCGCCCGGAGTAAGTTCAAAAATTTGTTATTCTTCAATAACATGTGCACAGCACGCACACAAACAAAACACCCGTGGCACATATTCAAAAACCTACGTGTCGTGCATGACATTTATCCCTTCGTATGCTTGTGCAAGTATGGGTGCGCGTGAAAGTCGCTTGCCTGCAGGTGGATTAGCGAATTTCGTAGGTGCGCAATAAACTTTTCAAGTGCTTGCACAAACACATGTCTGTGATAACACCTACAGTAGGAGGCGCGCAACCAACTAAATAAATATGAGCATAGCGCTAACAGGGTCTAACTTTGGCGGAATGCCAACAAAAGGAATAACCCCAAAAAAGTTATGAAGATTCACGTGCGTTTTGCGATAATGAGAAATGTATTTTTGCACTCGTGCATGTAAATCTATGTTGTACTTGTGTGTGTATATAGGTATGTGTGGACTACGCTTGCACATCACTATATTGTTTAGTTGTTTATGCCACGCCTGCAAGTGTAACTAATGCAAAATTGCCGTGACATCAAATAAATTATTTGCATTCTCCGAGGCAAGCGTCTGTGGCAGTGTCTTCCAGCGCCCCAGCGATAAGAGCATGCGCGCGTACTTTTGAATACAGACTACATAGACTCCAGCCGTGCGTGTATCACCACAGCAAAACATTCAATTAGTCCGGGGCATGTACAGGATTGGTCGCAAAGGAGCGTGGAAGGACTCCTGCCAATTTCAATATCTTTGTATTAAATAGGATGTTTCTTTTATTTACCCTTGTCCTATGAAGAGAATAATTGGTCCCTTTTGTATCCAAAGGGTTTTGAAGTGAGACCTGTCGTTTTTGAAATTCGGAACTGAGATTTGTCTCATTATTATGTTGGCAACACAATAGCCGACAGTCAGGATAGCGCAATGACATACCACACATAAAATTCGCAGTTAAAATCTTGGCCCAAAAAAAAAGAATAGTACTACATTACGTTTATTATTTTGCACGCTCTAAAAGCTTTGCCCATTTATATAATATTAAATTTTTATTTCAACTTAATATTTTCTTTATTTTATTTCAATTCAATATTTACTCAATTTGAAAACGTGCCACAGCCAGAGCAGACTAAAACCATCGTTTTCAGAAACGCAAGCTGCAGTGTTCATAATATGCAATTCAATCTTTCAATAAGATTATAGTCATCTCAGCCCTGTTACTTTCAAACTTCTAAGATGTGATTCGAAATTGTCGAATTATTACCCAAGCATAATAATAAATGCTATACTGTATGTGGTACCGTGGACTTCGCTGAGAAAACTGCCGCTGCAAGCGTCGTAATCAGATTGAAGTGTTTGGACCACAAGCCAGCCAGACATTCTAGAATTCTTAAAAACTCTGCGATCATCCCCATGATGCAAGATCATTTCACTCCCTCTCTGGGTCCGAGCGGTACTTTTTCTATTCATATTCCCTCAAGGAGGGAGTGGGCGGTGTACATGGGGGGCTTGGCAAACATGTTTACGGATGACTTGAAGCTGGTGGGAGATTATGCCAGGAAGAGCTCCCCATTAAACTCAAATTAGGCTTCTGGACCACTGTGCTGTTTTCCAATTGAGGGTCGTCGCAATTAAAGAAGCAGTGGATTGGTGGCTTACTTCTGTAATTACTGTAAAGGACGTAAAAATCTACTCTGACAGCCAGGTGTCAATTAGAGCCCTGGACTCCTTATTTCTGCAATCGAAATTAGTCGGGGAATGCCTAACTTCTCAATCGACTGCATCCAACTGCTTCAATATTATGATCATTTGGAGTTCCGGCCACAGTGCTATAGAGGTAACTGCTGGGCCGATGAGCTGGCTAATCAAGGGACTCTCGAGACGGTTTCACCGAGAAATAAGAGGATAAGAATAAGACCTGTGGTCTGCTACTTGAACGATGGGCCAGTCAACTCAACTAGCGCGCAAACGTGTAAACTCACGAGATCCTACTGGCCACAGGTAGATCGGGGAAACTGCTAAGGTTAACAAAGCCTCAGCTCTCGAACTTCATAAGTATGCTTACTAGGCGCTGTCCGTTTAATATCCATGCGGGGAATCTTGGTATTGCTTCAGGTCCTTTCTTAGAAGATGTCCGTAGGATAAGGTAGAGTCACCTCAGCACCTTCTTATAAACTACTCTACTCTCGTCGGGCTAAAATTCAGATATCTGAGCTATCACATTTATGCTACATTTGCGGAAATAGCAGATTTAAATATCTCACAACCGATGAATTTCATTAGCATCTTGAAGCGGTTAATGCAAATCTAATTAGCCACTGGTGGTCGTCATCCTTCAATCCAAAGCCTCTTCTTCCTTTTTTCCACTGATTTGTTCTCTTCCCTGTGTTTTTCCTCTATATGGCATCACAATGGACGAATTTTGATTCTTTTTCCAAGTAGCATCTCGCGTGGGTATCCCATCCTATCCTACTCAATTGTATCCCATGAAGACTAATCCCGGACTACTTCCTTTAAAGTTTAGTAGTGTAATTTTTTACAGGTCCAACATACACATTTGCATGTAGTTGTGGATTTCCTTACTTTTTTTTGCAAATTTCTTGCAATGTTGTTTGCTCTTTGTTGTGATTGCTGAAAGTTTTCAATTTCCTGGTGTTTACGTGTTTTTCATATTTTTTGGTGGTAAACACGTATGCAGCCTTGATTTATGGCAAATCACCTCTGTTGTAGTAAAAGTTTTTACACGTAAATATTCATCAGCTCAAGCAATTCATTTCTATAATAAATCTGTATATATTTAGCTTTGTTAACTTTATCAGCTGGGCACAACGCCAAACGCCCACAATATAAATAAAACTTTGACTAGGAATACGAAATTGATAACCACTGTACATGGTAAAGTGTGCCATCAGCTAGCTTTATTTAAAAGTGATATAATAAACACTGTTAGAAATATTCAATGACTTTTTAAAGAATATGCTTTATAAAGTATAAATGACTGTTCTGGCTCTCCCTGCAGTACCCATACCCTCAACTTGGTTTTGCAGATATTTCGCAAAAATATTTTGTTTAATCTTGATGCAAAGTTAAAAATAATTGAAATAGAGATGTTCGTGTAATATTTTGTTTAGAGTATATATTTTTAAGGATAACTAAGCCCCTCACCATGTTGGTCTCCTTGCTATGGAGATAAGGCTTAAGAAGAGCGAAGCTCCATATGGGGATTGACTGGACATCCATCCGCGGAACGATGGAATTGGTGGCTGTGGGTCTTATCGGCTCCGCCGGATTCTCCCAACATCACTGCCATGGACGCTACATCCCGGAAAATGAGTATTTAAAAGAAGTTCTGGAGACTCTACTATCGTAGAAGTCCAAGTTCCATCTGGCCTCTCGGCCAAGAAGCCATTGAATGATCCTTGGACAAAATACGGCTAAGTCTCGCAGAATCTCTGGTAGATTCGATAGAATAACAGAAATCACTCCAGCTCTCATTCTTGAGATTCTGAGATTGAAATTTGATCTGGCTTCTTCCCTTAATTTTGAGAGCTCATTGCTTCAACAACGAGGATAGGGTTTTTTGTTATATTTAATTGGACACGACGGTTTGTAAGCTCTACTCAATGTATTTTCCAATGTTGTGACCCTACTCTCAATGTTTTCTGTGAGAGTGATTTGATGTATCGGAATCCTTCCCATTCTGTTCTCTACTGCATTTTTGAACCATTTCCAATTTGTTCTAAGTGGGTTTCATTATGGTGAGGGTGGATCTACCTCAAGATCCAGGTGATAAACGATGCAGCTATGGTCCGAAAAAGACTTTTTGCTTGAGGCCCTCCAATTTTCTGCCATCACTGATTTATTTTCAGACAGTAATGTTATATCTATTACTTCCGCCAATCCTCTAAATCTTTCCGTGCTTGGAAAGGTGAAAGTCGGAGTATTACCCCTGTTACATACTGTTAGGTTAGTATTAATGATAAATTCATATAGGGACTCACCTCGCTCGTTCGTTTCGGTACTCCCCCATAGGGTGTGCCTCGCATTGGCGTCGCATCCTAGTAGCAGGATACTGTTTTTGCAGTCAAGCACAAGCCTACGAGCCTCGTCAGGTGGTGCTGGTTGGTCGTGTGCCATATAGATTTTGATCCTGACGACGTCAGCAGCCTCCATTTCGATGATCGTCACATCCGATGAGCTGTAGGCTGGGATTAAAAATATGTTTAAATGCTTTTTTGCTACAATACATGCCCTGGGGTTACTCTGGGTCCGCTTATAGTACAAGTTGTAGTTTTTGAGAGAGAATCCACTAACATCAGTGCTGCGCACTCTGGGTTCCTGTATCAGTGCTATGTCTACGTCCTCCTCCGATAGGGGAACGGTTAGGTTGTCCGTTGCAGTCCTGGAGTGCTGCAGATTGATCGGGACAACCTTGACGCCCATACTTATTGGCCGTTTTTAGGAGCGTCAAGCTGTATGCCCGTATGCTGCTCATTATCGCCGTCGTTTTTGGTAGACCCGGCTTCTTCTAGTTGCATGCACATGAGCAACTCATCAGCGTCATCAAACTCGTCCTGTTCATCCTCCGGATTTGCAGAACAGAATAACTGCAGATGCGCCCTCCTCACGCCAAACCGAAGTTTGTTGTCCACTTTTCCCAGTGGCTCAATACTCTCTTCCGCGTTGATGATGCTCCAGTCATCCATTGGAACAGTGCGGTTGTGCGATATGGTATTAACTACTTAGCTTCGAACTCCATCTTCGGTATCCAGATACGAGCCCTCGGTCGTCGTGGATCTCACTGGCTGGAATTAGTTTGAGCCTCAATCCTTCCCAGTCGCTCAGGATTTTACTAATAGCGTTTTAAAGGAAATAAACAGAGAACTGATCGTCGCATTTGATCAGCGTGTATCCACGAACCACCTCCATTGAATCATATCCTGGCACTTGACGCTCCGGGCTTGCCATGACGTGATCAACGACAATACGAGACAGCCGTGCCTCGATTTCGGACTACCTTTCCAACGCAGGTTTACCGCGGTTCGTTAACTCGCCCGCCAACGCCGTTTGCAGGTGATCTCGTGACACCTCGTTAAACGCGCGATTGGCTGGTTTAGGCGTCAAAGCAGTGTGCGACGTTTTATGGTTTTTCGCAGTTTTACCGCTCACGTCCTGCGAACGATAGCGTTTTACGGTGCTGCCTACTGGGTGGCCTGGAATGCCAGGTACTCATCGACAACCGTTTAGCACCTTGCCTTATCGGCCGCATCTTTGGGATGAGTTTTACCTTCGGCCTGATTTATGCTTATTCTGCCGAGAATAGCGAGATACCTCTGGTAAAGCTTGCCTGTCTATTTTTTAGGGTATTGACGCTTTTACCCCTTGGTATCAACTACATCCGTAGGTTGATTTATAGTTGATGGCGTGCTGTGGGTTTGTGCCCCAGGGTTTGTCAGGCCTTTGGATAAATTAACATTAACATAACTTTTCCTTATCACTGACTCAGCTTTACTCAACGATAAGTCCTGCTTTGTCATAAACAAATCAATGATCTTCTTATCTTCCTTTGAAAAGATATTTTGTATGACCTCATTCGACGAAGTCGTCAATATTTTTAATTTCGGTATACCGTTGCACACATTTAATAACATCTTTGACTTCTTCAAATATCTATTTTGCTGCAGATTATCATCAAACCCCAGAGTTCCAAGTTAGAACATAGAAATGCAGATGAACGTGACATTTTTGGACCTATAAAGTGTGTACATAGGAACACTGCTTTAAATCGATTTTCCTGCGCAGAACTAATTTTCTAAATACAACGTACGCTTCTTAAATTTCGCACAAAACTGACAAATTTCACAACGCGTATTTCGAAAAGGATACACCTACTTGGCAGCATTTGAATTGGTTTTATAGCGGAACTCTAAGTTTAAATTTTGTCGGTCGCGCTTTTGTTAGTCAGACAGTTTATATCCAGGACGTTAATGATTTCAGCTCATAACTTTTTTCAATCATAGCAGGACTGATTCCTCTTGCCCTTCTGAATGAAAAAAAATTCGCAACACAGCTTCAACGGACACTCATCAAGTTTGAGTTTTATCAAGTATGAGTTTGACGACAGAAAATGGTACGACCGACAAGGACAAACTTAAAAAACGGCTAACAAAAAGATGGAATAGTATCCAGCCAAAAAGGGAAACACAAATATGCTGATAATAGGAAAGCCAAACTATTTTATATTGAACGAAACTAATAAATTCAAGCCAAAAAATACTAACACATGCTCGCACATATTTATTTATATATATTTATAACGAACAATAAAACTCCGTAAAGCTTGCAGGCAAGCAAAAATACTTTCATAAAAAATATCGGTAGCATAAAATGGGAATGCAGTTTCAGGAGGGCCTTTGCGACATTATTAAATTTCCCAGCTGTTCACTTGGTTTTTATAAACTGTAAGGCACAAAAAAAATAATCAAAGCAGTTGCAGCAAGACACCACAATCTTCCTAACTTTTTATCCAGTTTAGTTTCTGAAAGAAAACTTGTTGAGAAAGGAAGCGCAGTACAAACGTGCAGTGAGCAGCTAGAAAGACATTTAAAGTCTGCACGGGAAAGCAAACAGTGGGTTCCGGAAGAAGGTTGTCATTTGTATTGCGCGAACTTTGAGTCACCTCTTTACCGCGCAACCAAAAATACAGCAGGCATTCACCGTTGCCACTGCTGTTGACAAGCCACTATCAACCAACTGCGCGCAAAGAATTCGCAGAAGAACCTAACCAACTTTTGACAAGTCAAGCGCAAGTTGCAATCGTCGGCAAAAACTTCCGTCCACTCGTAACTTGGACAAAGTCACGCCAGGTGCTGGGTGAGAACGAGTGAGTACGTGGACGAGACGTTCTGAAGCTGGTGGAAGTTACAGCAATTGCTTTTTAATGTGCGTCATTTGTTGCAAGTGTTTCGTAAGTCTCTGCTGCCTGTTGCATTCTTTCACTTCTTCTACTGCGTATATAGTTTTTTGTTTGTTCGCAATTTTCTTTTAATTTCAGTTCTTTTTGTTAGGCAACATACATCGGCTTGAAGTTTTGCCTACTGATATTGACGCAATATTCTTCATATAATAATGGTTGGAGGAAGTTTCGTAATGTAGGTGCAGTGAGATATATTTTCCTTTAAAACAATTAGCAGCGATACAGACACAGCAGGGCGTATACGCAACATAAAACTGCTCTTGAATTCTCTCATCGACCTAAGTTGAATGGTATAAATTATAAATTATATATTTTTTATCTCATCAAATAGTTTTTAAGCACATGGAGACTATACTGTCGTCCGGTTTCAGCGAATAATTTCTAACTTAACAGAATGTTCCTCATCATGTTGGTATCCTTGCCGCGGGGATGAGGCTTAAGTGGTGGTTTGACCGCCATATCATGGGAACCAACTCAATACGAACTAAGAGGGAAGGTCCATATGGGGATTGGCTAGCCATCCATCCGCTTTACGGCAAAATTGGTGGTCATCCAATTACCATACAAAGATCACCGTACCGACGAAGATAACTTGTTAATCCTAAACCCCCATCATCCCATCATCTCTTCTCCTTGTCCCCCCTAACCCAAGGTGTTATGCGACCCGTGCCTATTGGGTGCTTTGCAGTCAGGGGTTTTTTTCCGATTGTCTTACTACGGAGCTACCTTAACACCAGGTCACCTCGGGGTATAACCATGATCTAGCCATGGCATGGGGCGCTGCCACGGTCGACCATTATGTTTCCCCTTCCTTTTTATAAGATCACCATGCCTGCCTCGGTGGACGGTGATCTTACGAAACAGATGAATTCTCTAAAACAAATTGTATTGTATTCACTAAAAGTGAAATCTCAATATTTTTTCGTAGCCATGGTATTTACCATCAGAGTTAGCAGTTCAGATATAACTAAATTTAACTGAAAACAATCATTTTTAGTGGTTTCATGCACCTTGTCCTTTTTGTTAAATTCACTTTACAGAATATCAAATGAGCTATTGGCGGTAATAAAGCACAAAACCATAATTCTTTAAATTTATAAAAAAAAATAATTATTAATATAATTTTAATTAAAAATGAATTATTATTTATTATTAAATATTAATTTTAATATTAAAGCATTTCAGATCCTCAAACTATCCTTGAAATGCTTCGGGTATATAATCCGGAGCTTCCTACGACGTCTTGGAAGGTCACAAAGCTGGACGATCCCAAGGGTGAGTACCGAAGCGCTACTTTCGTAGTCTGCAAAGACTCGGTGGACGCACTGGCGCGATCTGACGGTGTAGTAAGCTATGGGTGTTCAGCCATAACATTGAGGGTCTATAATAAAGACAAGAGATCTAATTTAAAGGACCCGGTTGGAGCTGAGAAAGGCCTGACGGCGAAATCTGGCTCCGGTCCTAACACTGCTACAGCGCTACGAAAAGCATCTGCTGAAGGCAGTATCTCTTCCTTGTTAGATAGAGTACTTGATACTACTCTCACTGATGAGAAAGAGTTACTGGCATCAGACTCGGGTGATGCTAAAAAAAAGGTGCGGGAGATGAAATCCAGTAACCATGATGTTACGGGTTCTTCAATTTAATCTTTCCCACTCAAAGGTTGCGTCCGTCAGCTTCATAATACCCCTGGTAAAGGTGGGCATCATATTGTCCTGATAAGAAAAGGGATAAATGCTTTCATGCTCTCTAATTACAGCGACACCGATCAACTGACCATTAGCCTGGAGTCGGGAAATTAACGGATGTGGCTATCTTCCTGTTACCTCGCACATGACCATGAGGAGCTACCGAGATTAATATTCAAATTTCTGGTAGAGCAGGCACAGAAGCTTGGCGCAAAGCTAATTATTGGTGCTGATGCAAATGCGCATCACGTGATATGGGGCAGCACTGATACTAACGCTAGAGGTACTCACCTCTTTGATTCTCTGATATGAACTAAACTACAGATTTGTAATAAAGGTAATAAACCTACTTTTGTCATAAGTAGTAGACAGGAAAAGTTAGACGCTACTTTTGCTGAGAAATAGGAGTTGGAAAGTTTTGGAAGAACACTCCTTCTCCGATTATACATATCTATATCTCGTTTGAGGTAGAAGCCTGGTAGAAATATCAGGAAAACAAGCTGGGAAAAGTATGTAGATTGTATCGAAGTTACCCTAGGAACATGTCCATCTATTGTACCACAAAGCATAGAAGGGCAAAAATTTGGTTGACAAGATTACCTACGACATGAATACTGCCTTAGCTGAAGTCTGTCCCATAAGAAGACTGGGGGTAAACCCAAGCCTAAGTGGTGGACGGTTGAACTAAGCAAGCTTCAAAAAACAAGCAAAAGCGCTTTTAATGAGGCAAGGAAAACATGCCACGCAGAAGATTCGAAACACTATAGAGATGCTCTGAGGATCTACAAAAACGAAATCCGAAATGTCCAAAGGCAATCTTGGAAATCCTTTTGCGAAGAGGTTGAGTGGCAACTGAGACCTTCAGACTTCGTAAGATATAAGCGCGAAGTCCTCAAAATTTGGAACTGCTACAGAAAAGTGATAGTGCTTTCACTACAACCAGTAAAGAGTCTTTAGAACATTTACTTAACACTCTTCTTCCAGGCTGCTCAGACATCACTAGGACATCACTGGGCAATCACTACAGCACTCACTGATCTTGGGGTAGAATCAGGGTTGATAGGCTTCACTGACAAAATGCTAAATAGCAGAATCATTGAAGCGAATGTAGGAGAATCGGTGCTCAGGAGATTGGTGAGTAGAGGTACACCGCAAGGTGGAGTATTCTCACTGTTTTCATTGATTACAGTTGTAAATAAACTTCTGTTAATACTGGAATCGGTGGGCTGTAAGGTGATAGCTTATGCCGATGATGTTGTTTTTGCTGTCTCCGGTAAATTTGTATCTACATTAAGAGACTTAATACAAAATGCTTTAGATATACTTTCTAGGTGAGCAGAAAAGTGTGGTCTGGGAGTCAACCCTGACAAAACTCATATTGTTCACTAGCAAAAACAGAATACCTCAGCTAAATCCAATTATGTTCAAGGAGGAAGCTCTTGCGATTTCGGAAGAAACCAAGTACTTCTATTTTATTAAATAAGGCGCAGAGATCATATTACATCTGCTACACCTAAATCTCTTCTGCCAATACTCAACGGCCTTTTCCGCTTTAAGGCTCACAGCCAGCTCACAATGGAAGACTGTCACACTGAGACATTCAACCATCTTAGACTCCTATGCCGATATACCCAGTAATTGTAACTATCACCCTCCCATTCTCTGCTTCGAAAGGAATTTCCTAATGAAAATCCCTTCTAGACTAGAATGGCTTGAAGAAGAGCCAACACCCAACACACCCGTTAAGATCTACAAGGACGGATCTAAAATGGACACCTGTTTAGGATCAGGGTTATATTGCGAAGATTTTTTTATCAGTGAATCCTTTAAACTACCGGATCACTGTAGTGTTTTTCAAGCGCAAATAAACGCTATTCATGAAGCCTTAAAATGGTTAGAGATAAACAGAATATCATCAACAGATATCTGCATTCTATCAGACAGTCAAGCTGCCCTACGGCCCGTGGATGCATTTCAAATAGCGTCAAGGAATTTCTTTCGTTTCGCCAATCTCTTAATGGGATGGCCAAACAATATCGTATAATCTTATGCTGGGTTTCAGGTCACAGAGATATACCACGGAACGGTAGGGCTGCCAAACATAACTAATTTTATGGAGGTACCTTTCGCAACTTGTAAGCTTCTTATTAAGGACGCACTAATCAGTTCTGCAAATCAGAGATGGACTAGCGTTAATACCTGTGAAATTGATAGGCAAATATGGCCAAGGCTAAATCTACGTCTGCCAAAGAGTATTATAAAATTGAGCAGACTTCAAATTAGACTTCAATTAGACTTCATGATTTCTGCAGACTAGACTATCTGATTTCGTACGTGCAGAAATGAGGAGGAGTTGGCAACTATTCAACGCCCTTTTTGCACACGCCGAGTTCTAACCAGAAGCAGGAACCGACCCAAGGAAAGATAATCTATATACTTTAGGGATAAACAACCATTTAGGCTTTGTCAAAAGCTCAGGGAAGGGAAATGCAGCCCATCCCCCGCGGCTCACAACGGACCCATTTCATGGCCTAAGTGGCATCGTTGTCCCTATGTGCTATGCGGCTGCCAAACCTAACCTCACAGAATGTTAAAATTTTAAATACCAAATTTTCGTTTTAATTGTACGGCTTTAATTCATAAAGCCTAATAAGTTTGAAAATTGATGGGCAAAAACTGGCAATAAGTAAGTTTAAGTAACTAAATAATAATGGAAGTAATTAAGAGCAATAAATGGTATATAACACAGCAATCAATTTAGTCTTAAAAATATATCTACTACCAAGAATAGTTCTAACTCCCCCCTACCTTATAATCATGCCTAAAACATAGGTTGAGTGGGTCGATTTAGTTCGTCCTACAATGGTCAATACGAAATAGATTAAATAACGTTGGATATCGTATGGGGCAATTAAGAAGAATTACCTCTTAGAAAAAATGCCATTCAATATGGTAGCTGACCATGTCTCTAACAAATTTTATGCGAAACGAAATTTCGTACGCATTTCTTTAGTTGAGTTAACTTTGGAAATATAGTGAGCGAAATTTTCTTAGCTGCGATTACAGAACGAGAAAAAATAACTCTTTATGAGTCTACTCTTAAAGTTTTTGTAATTTTATAAATTGTGTTAGTAAATAATGTACAGTATGTACAAATATTAGCCCAAACAAGAACCTACTGTGTATAATTTCTTCAGACACAGTCTTGTTTTATTTCTCCGTTCTTTGTTTGTTTGAGTTTTTTCGTGAATATCTTTTGCAGTTAAACTTATTTTACTATTTTTTGTGACTACTTTGCGGTCCTAATTAATAACGGCAAGAAACAAGTTTTTAAATTATCTTGAGAAATACCAAATTAAAATTTTGAGGGAAAATTGTTCTTGGAATGGGAAAATTAGCAGTCAAATCAATCGATAGGAAAAGGTTGTGAGAGATTTTTTGAAGCAAGAGGAATACAAACAAATCCCAACACCAAAGCAATGTTATTAAAGAAGAAGCCACTAAATATCTAAGTCGACACTAAAATCACAAATAATGAAAAAAATTACAACTTCCAATACGGAAATGAATAGTGCAACAAATTTTATTAAGTGCGCAACTAAAATATCGCTGTTTTTTTGATGCAAATACAACTTTATTCTGAAAAAATGGTTACCACGTAGAAGCATACCGGGCAGTCCCCATGACTTTCTTTTGTAATGAATCCATTTTTCATCACCCGTCACGATGCGATGAAGAAACCCCTTCCTTTTTGCCGCTGGAGCAGTTGTTCACAGGCGAAAAAACCACGTTCAACATCCCTTGGTTTTAACTAATAAGTAGATATCGGATTTTTATGCAAATTGAATATTTTATTATGATGAGTTTCTACCTAGGTGCGAACTTCATGTGATGTTAAACAAAATATGCACTTGCATAAGAATCCGATCTCTACTAATAAGGAGCCCAAATCCCCTGTTTCTGAATCATTCCCAAAGCATGCAATCGCTCGGAAATGGATTAGCGGGTAACTCCTAATACTCAAGCAAGCTCTTCTTGCGTTTGACACGGATCCTCATTGAGCAATGCCTCCAATTCCACGTCTTCGAAGGTTTTTGGCCTTCCTTCACGCGGACGGTCGTCCACATTAAAATCAACGTCTTTGAAACGACGGAACCATAATCTTTTTGTAGCCCTCGATGCGCTTCAGCCGCCGATTTTTTCGAATGAAAGAGGAAAATCAACACTTCCTGCAAATGACGATTATTCGGCTCAAAATCAGACATTTTCACAAAACCAAAAGTATATGGTACCAAAACAAAATCCCTAATGTGTCGAAGCAGTTTGTTTACCATATGTCTAAGCTTGGTTTATGACGTTTAGGTTATGTTACAATCGACTATCACACACTGCTGGCGGCATCTATTGACAAACAGCGGAACTTAGTTGCGCACCTTAAATTTGTAGACTAAAATATAAAGTGAAAGAAACCTTTAAAAAAATGCAACTTACTTAATCACATAAAGGGACTAGACTAAGATTTATATTTATTAATTCCCACACATATTGATTTACTAAATGAAGCCTCGAAACCGCCATACTCATACTGCAATAGAGCAGATTTGTCAGTGCAACATCCCCTGGACGAATTCTCCTAACTAAGCTAGATTCGAATAACAGTTTTGGCAACAGCAAACTCCCCGACCATCTACAAACTACAAATATAAATTTATTGTTACCTTTCAACCGACATATCATCAAGTTGTTCATTCTTATCTCTAAAATAGCCGTATAAATATAAACTTTCGGACCTTATCTATTTGATTGTCGTAAGACGTCATTTGCAAAAATTATAAATTTTTCGATAGGATGATTAATTTTGCACCACTCTGTACAAGAATAAATATATAAGAAGAAATCCTTAGAATTACATTTGTTCGAACTAACGAGCGTTGTAACAGTAACAAATTACTTTAAGTAATAAACTTTAATTATAAAACTGCATCTTAGTAGCATCTTAAAAAAACTTTTCAAGGCAGGTATTAAACTTAAGAGATAAAATGGCTACGTTTATTTTTGAGTTGTCATCTTGCTAAACTTTACTTGCACAAAGCAAAAACTAGTTTTGCTCTAATGAGAATAACTTTTTAATTTATTTCAGAATTTTTTTAAATTAATATAGGTATTACATTTTTCTTATTATGATAGTTGATAGTGATAGTTAATTTAAAAAAATATTTTCAAAATCGATTTTTATCAATTTTTTGCCGAAAATTTTAATATTTCTGCCAAAAAAAATAAGGATTTTTTAAATCTTTTGAACACCTTGGAAACGTTTAGTTTTAATTAAATAGAAACAAGAACGGAGTACGCACAGTTTGATGCAAAAATTTAGTTTTGCAGGGTTAGCGGGTTATCCAAGTATTAGAAAATTTTAAGATCTAACTTTTTACCTTAAATTAAAATCGGTAATTTGGCGAAATCTTGATATTAACTTTTTTTTATATGTATTAACGATTCTTATTCATGTTTTAGAAGCGTTGCGCAATTGTACCTGGTATATATAAAAGGTGCTAATAAGTCATTTTTATTTCACAATATAACTTGCCTTAAAACAAATTTCACAATGTAATGGCTACTCGCTCTCCACAAGAATTCAGCCAAACCAAGCTGGGTGCTGCATCCTTCACATGATTTTTTAGTATCTATTTGTGGGCTACGGCAAATTTCTTCGTTAGCTAAGCCCCAGTTGCTAGGTCGCTATTATTTATATAGTGTCGCGATGTTACTATGCCCCGCAGGATTTTATTTTGCAAATGTTTAATGGAGGTGATGTTCTATTGGGCATCCCTAAAACTGTATTCGTAAGTCCAAACAGGTTTAAGTGTTCGTTTTATGACAGAAAAAAACTCTCGAAATTCTAGAACTCAACGATCCATTCTACATAGGAGTTGGATGATCTGGTTCATGGGCTTATTTATGATTTTTTTTTTGCTATAAACTAATATATAAGTTCCTTTTTAAAAACAGACAAATAAAATCATAGTATAATAAATTTATTTCGCATCAGTTCTCTTGATGAAGTTAAGGCACTTAAAACGGCATCAGTATGCGAAAACCTAAGAGGAAAAATTTCTTAAACAAATCTAGTAACTCGCACACACCCTATTCCTATGGCAGCGGTAACCTTAGTATCGCCAAATTTTGCGTTGAATGGGAAATTTTTTTATGAAACAATGGTAAGCAGTAAGAGAATTAAATTAAAATAATCTTACAAAATTAAAACGGAAGTGCAGTGTGTGTAATACAAGAGGACTCTAAAGTTGAAAAAGAAAATTGCATCGTAATATTAGACTCAACTGAGCAAGTGGAATACACAAGTGATGCAGCAGACTGCGAATTTATTTCATTACATATATAAATAGAATACCAAAACTTAGCACTCGAACGAACAAATAAGGACAGAGAACATACTCGGAAGGCTGAAGAGACTGAATGCATGCGTGGGCAGCGAGTTATCGAATTGGGAGTATAAAATGAAAATAAATTAACATTCTTTGAAAAATTGTGTACGATGAAAAAGTTCGAAATATTTTCCAAAAACCGTGCAAAAGATGTAGAAATTAAATCCATATTACGTAAGTACTATATTTGTAAAACAAAACCAAATCATTTCTATTACACAAAAATTAAAAAAAAAAACAACATATTACAAATAAATTTGGAATTAAGGAAAACTAATCTTGCATTTCATGGAAGCATAATATATTAGAGAGGAAGAAAAAGGCCAGTAACGCACTATACGCATGCAAAAAGATGCTGGGAGTTACATGGGGTCTATCTTCTGCTAATGTATTGGTGCTATTCAGCTATCATCATCATCATTCACAGCATTACAACGCGGGGTGCGTCAAAGCTTCCTTCACAAAGCTTTTCCTTCGTAGTTGCGAATTGCCATTGCTGTGAGATCGCTTCCTACTGCGTCTATACATCGGTTTCTCGGTCTTCCCTTCGTCTTCGCACTAATTATCTTTCCAGTCATGGCTTTCCTTACAGCGGATTCAGTAGGCATACGGAGCACGTGACCTAGCCACCGCATACGCTGCGCCTTTACAAAACGCACAGCTATCTCGTCTTGGATAAGTTCGAGCTGTATACCACTTTCCTTTCGAAGTTAGCAATAAGCGCGCTGTCATTAATTTTCATAGTCCACACGTCGCAACCATATGTCAAAATTGGTCGTGTAAGAGTTGTATGCATGGTCAGCTTCGTAGATCTAGATAAAAGACGAGACCTGAACAAACTAAGGTGTGAATAGTACGCTCAACACCGCCAAGTTGACGCGATCTTTGATTACGGGTGTTGAGCTACCGCTACAAGTGAACATAACACCTAGATATTTAAATTGTTGCACCGCTTCAAAAGTATTTGCACCTACATGTAGATTCTGTGCATTTGCACTGATTTGCAAAGATTTGACTGAGGACAAAGCACTAGTCGATTGTGGATTTTCCCTTGCGAAATCCACACTGATAGTCTTCAATAATGGTATCTGCATATTCATTGATACGATGATAGAGGACATTAGTAAAAACCTTATAAGCAGAGTTAAGCAGTGAAATACCACGATCATTTTCACATACTCCCAGCCATGCATGCATCCCAGCCAATCAGAGGGTATAGATTCTCTTTCCCATGCGTCTATCACTAAGTGGTACAAATATTTATGCAGTTGTTCACCTCCTTCTTTTAAGAGCTCAGCCGCTATAGAGTCTTCACCGCTTGCTTTACCGTTTTGGAGTTTCTTAAGAGCCATAACGACTTCGTCAAATATTGGTGGCAGAATACTGCTTTCAGCCGTACCTATATGTTCCCAAGGTGAATTCTCGTTCGGGTGTTTCTTATTTAAAAGGTCGTTAAAATGCTCACGCCATGTTTCTAAAATCTCTTGATCTGTTTGTAATATTTCTCCGCTTTCAGATAAGCACATGTTTATTCTAGGTTGAAGTTCTGCAGTTTGATCTTTAATTTTCCGACAAAAACACACTACGTTACACTCTGAATTGTGCTCTATTTCCTTGATTTTGTCTTTAAAACATTCCCCGTTCTGCACTCCTCATCAAACCAATCTTCTTTTGTCTGCTTTGGCAAGTAGGCATACATAACTCCATTCTTCTTCTGGCATGCCTGTTGTCTACCAACACATGATCAATTTGGTTTGCTTTGTTGCTGCCAGGGATTTTCCATGTTTGTTTGTGAATGCGCTTATGTTGGAAGGAAGTACTGCTGATCCATAAGTTATTTTCGTTTGCGAAGTTTATTAAATATTGCCCATTTTCACTGGTAAGGTTGTGCAAGGAGTGCATTCCAGAGAGTTCTTTGACAAAATCTTCCTTGCCAATTTTGGCATTGAAATCGCCTAATAATATATTAGGAAAATACTGGAGCCAGCAATTTTGTTGCATTCACTTGAAAGCAAGTCGTAGAAAGCATATTTTTCTTCATTTTTTGCATTTTCTGTTGGAGCGTAGATTGAGAGTATTGTTACACTCTGAAACTTGACTTTGAGTTTAAGAATACATAGCCTATCTGTCACAGGCTGAAAAAATACGGATTTTTCTGATTTTTTTACTGACGTAAAAACCAACTCCATTTGCTCTAGTTTTTTCTTTTCCACTGTAGAACAAAGAGTAATCTCGTTTTTGTAGTTCTGCGAAATCTTTCCATCGAATTTCTTGCAAATCTACCACATCAAGGCTGTAACGCATTATTTCATCGACTACTTCCGCCATCTTTCCAGGTTGTAACATTGTGCGACCATTCCATGAACCGAATTTCATCTTGTCGTCCTTTAAACGTTGCGTGGGTCTTCTACTGAGAGGGTTGTAATTCTTCCGAGACTTATGTGAAGGTATCATTTTATTTTATTCGTTTTACGTAGAGTGGGGTTGTCAGCCCTAACTTCACGTGCCTATTGGCAAGTTTGTTGCAGATAATTTTATCCGCGTGGCAACAGCATTTACTCTGCGCCAGAATGTTAGAGTTATTCCGCCCTTACTCGGTCGACATTGCCTCGTTAGCGGCAACAGAGGGCACCAAGTCTAGGAGACAGTGGGTGAGGTTGTTATTTAAATAGGATAGGTTATATATTCGCATCACTATTTCATTAACCCTCCTGCTCAGCTATAGTAAAGCCAATATTACTATACGGCGCTCTGGAGTGGTGGACTGCGCTAAGAAGACCGACATATAAAAAGCCCATGGAAAGTATTCTACGTCTAGGTGCACTCTGCACAACACGTGCATTGAGAACTACTTCAACGGCAGCGCTTGAAAGAATACTCAACTTGTCACCGATTGAGATTGAGGCGGAATGCCCTGCAGCTAAATTCGCCGTAAGACTCAGCGCGACAGGCGAATTTACCTGTAAAACATTCGGACATAGCTCAATTGGCATTAGTTATAGGGTCCAAGCGGACTATATGACTCCGAAATGCAATTGAGTGCAGAAATTCCGAACAACATTAGAAGAAGAGGGATGGAAAAAATGAATAAATCCTAGCCCCAATACGCTTAATATATTTACTGATTGCTCGAAAATGTTAGACGGAGTAGGGACAGGGATCTACTGCGTAGAGCTAGGCATCAGGCAGTCATTTAAGTTTCCTGACCACTGCAGTATCTTTCAAGCAGAAGTCTTTGCTGTAGGTAAGGCTGCGGAAATAGCATTCGCAAAGACATCAAGCAACTCCAAAATAAATATATACATTGACATCCAAGCTGCGATAAAAGCAATAAACTCATATGAAATTTCATCTAAAAATGTTCTAAGAAGCAGGTAAGCCATAGAGAGATTAGCCGCAAACAGATGGTTGCATATCTATTGGGTACCCAGACATAGGGGCATTGCAGGAAACGAAATTGTAGATAAGATTGCCAAAAGCGCTGTTTACAGACAATTCATACAAGAAAATGACATAGTAAAACCTTTAAATGCGGTATAAAAGACATCGCTGCGGACATGAAAATATGGATAAATAGAAGGTGGAATAATGTAGCCACTTCCAAAACCGCGAAAATCATGTGTACACAGAATGCAGATAAATACGTCCCATTCGTACTAGTTCTGTCTATAAAAGAAAGCAGAACTATCGTAGGTATGCTGGCAGGCCACAATTTGCTAGCGACGCACGCATACAAGATAGGAATTACAAACAACAATAGCTACAGATTTTGCAATGAACTAGAAGAGAGGGAAACGCTAGAACACCTTCTATGTTCCTGCCCTACATTAGCTAGGACCAGATTATCCCTCTCGGGGATAGAGCTCCAAAGTTTACTTAGATTCGCAAAAGACGCAGACGTATTACAAGATGTCTAATACAAAGAAAGGGTCTAGCTCCATCTGGGAACATTAAGGATCAATAGGTATATGTGATGGCTTTCAGCCAGCCAGGTCAACCTAACCTAATCTTGCATTTTATATAAGGTGGCGCTAAATTGAACTAGGCAGCTGCAGTAGAAAAACATACAAGGAATGGATTCCGTACAGCTCAAGGAAGGATTTTCATCATTCAGTAAAAAAATAGCTCAAAAAGAAAATTGGATGATTAATTTTGCTCCACATTGTACAAAACTTGTTATCCAGCTACACGCGACCTAAAGATTACTTTGAAATTTTATTGAACAGTGGGAACTAGTTAGTTATAAATTATACTCCTTGTTCCTATTTTACACGAACAATTTTTACTATATTAAATAGCACATTTTCTTAAGAATTAAAGTTTGCTTACAAAAATATGTTTTGAGATTCGTGCAAGAACGAAATCGGGAAAAAAAAAGAGTTGGGTATAATTGCTGTGATAAAGTCGTACATGCAAGCCAGGTCGCTGTGAATGGGGCTTATGGAGCCGATTGCTGATTACGAGGAATTTTGGTTCTGTCGAATCCATCATGCATTTTTGATGTTCAAGAAAATGTCGATAATGTCAAAAATATTGATAGAATCACATAAATAATCGAAGTTGACCGGCATCTTAGTAGTCGTAGCATCGCCCAGGAACTAAAAGTCGTCCGTAAAGCTCTTTAAATCATTTGCGCAAAAATTATAAACAAAAAGAATGGATTTCGTTTTCTCGAAAAAAAAGATGTTAAAGTGGAAATGAAAGTAATATTTCAAAGTTTGAGTAAAATAAGTCAAAGCAGAAGTTTGCTAGGATCGAAATTTACATTGAAACTGAAAGGGATCTGCTAAAAATTAATTTCGAAATAAGCGAACGCAATGAGGAAAAATGAATATGTCACCGTTATTAAATATTTCAATTTTTGATGAGGATGTTACATACATACATATACCTGTTTTCTTAATTAATTTTAATAATTTTTTTATGAAAACATGATTTATTCTCCCATTATAACCATAACTATCCAAGTTTCAAACTTTTTACAAATGCAAATTAAAAAAGGAACAAATTTTCATTTTCTCCGAATGAAACGAAATTTTCGAGCATTTGTGGTCTCACGAGGCAGGTGAAGCCCATTATCTGCAATGGGTGAAGTTGGTCTCGGACAATGACATCCGGAAAGCGGTATTCAAATGGTAGGAAACTCGCAGCGAATGTTGTTAATAGCCTGTCTGTATGCTGGGTGGTGTATGTGTGTGTATAGTATGCGTGTATAGTCTTCTATTTGTCATTCACCTTGCTGATGACAATCATAATCCCGAAATCCATATGTTAGTGTCAAAAGTTGGTCTCGCTGCGGTGTCCAGCATACAATTCATAAGTCCACACAAAAGGTTGCAAAACCTATAATTGTATGTAATATCGTGCAACAAGGCAGTCTTAAGAGTTCAGCGCGTGCGGATTGCATGCGAAGTTCACTTTTCATAAAGCCACGATAATAATCAACATATGTTCATAAATACATACGTAACCACACACCTATATACATTACGGAGGATCGATATATTTTGTAACCAAATATTTTATATTTATTACCAAGAGTACGTTTGCCCTCCGGTGAGTTAACATAATGTTTTCGGCTGCTTATTAACCCTTTTCATTAACTTTGTGTTTCCAAGAATAATGCGAGTCTTATACGGCAACGGAACTTACGTGAATACGTGCATATTATTTTGTGAAATAAAGTATGAAGAAAGTATGCGCTGAGGATGAGCTAGAAGAGCAATCTGAGTTAACTTCAATAAAAAGATATATAATTAAGTTTTAATTATGCCACAAAATGCTTATACATAAACAGATATAAATGTGTATGAGATGTTTGTAATACCGCTAGATGAGAGACACAGAAAATGAAGGGAATTTTAGCTTTGATGAGAGAAAGTTTAAAAATAATTGACGTTAGACGGTTGATGCTCAATTCAGATAAAATGAGGGAAAAGGCCCAGCAGACACCAGTTAGGAAAAAGATAATTCTATATCATTAGGACAGTTCATAGATGACGTAGTTCATAGTTCAGACGTAGAAGCTTGATTAATCCCTGATAAGGATCGCACAATATCACCAGGTTGTTACACTATAGAATGACTTCACTTTCTCACTCGTTTACGATAGTAGAACATGGTGTATAATTTTGTGTTTGAATAACTTTTTTATTAAATAAAAAGAAATTGACTAATAGAAACCTTTATTTTGACATTTACGTGCTCGATTTTCTGTTACTGCAACTGTAAAAATTATATGCATATATTCCGACAGGGTGATTATTCTTGCCCCATCTAGTATATATTCTCAATTTATACTCGAAGATATTTATATTTAAATATTCTAAATGAAATCAGTCACCGTGCCATAATGAATTTGTGTGTGTCCACCATTCGGCAATGCCCTAGCTCGAAACCCCGGGCACAAAACATCAGAGGATAGCAAATGTTTTGTTTCTAATAGCGGGCGTCATACGGCAGGTAATGCAAACACTCAAGTGTATTTATACCACGAAAAAGCCCCTCATAAAGAATAGTCTGCTATTCGGATGTGACATAAGGCTGTAGGTCCCCATTAAGATGCACACCGCAAATACAAGAAGGAACTCGCCCAAACCCAGAGCAACGCCAAAAAACGCCCGTTTCCATACGGGTTATACCGGAAAATGTACAGGCTGTTATGGCGACGACATTAGAGAGCCGTGCGAAATTGCCCAGACTTGAAAGTAAAAAAGACTTCAAACAATAATTTTTTTTTAGTTTCTTTTTATAACTCACTTAAATTAATTTTTTCATTTAAATATGTTCTGACTAAATAAATTTCTTAAGCAGCCGAAAGCCTCCGATGCTAGCGCTAAACTACTTTTAGTTTGTATAATAATTTTATTGTTATGTAAACCTTTATAAAATAAAATAAAAAAAATTTCTTAAGAGAAAAAATAGATATTATTATAAATAAATAATAAAATTTAATAAAAATAGATAAAAATAAAGAAAAAACATAGCCATTTAGCTGATTTTTTCATGTAAAGGCCAAAAATGGCATGGGCGGATCGGCCGTCCAAAGTTAGTGGGGGTCGGTCATACATTTGGACTCGATTGGAAAACTCTAAATGGGTCAAAGTGTTCGACCCAAATTGGGGGACATTAGAATTCGTTTTAGAAGTATGGTTCCTTCGGCAAAGTTTCTCATTTTGATCCCTTTCACAGAGCAATGGGCGATTTTTTTGCCTCCCCACAAATCGACCCGCCCTAATGTATATAATTATAAATCTTTGTATGTCAAAGACCAATGGAAGCATACACATTTTTATACATGAAGTAGGCAGAAACAACATTTCTTGTAATGATTCTAAACTGAGCACATTTACAATATTATTTCCACTCACTTCCTTCAAATATTGATTTATTTTCTATTGAATTTATTTTGAAACTATTTTTGAATTTCGATACAATTACTTGTATTATGAGAATTGCGGATATGTTACTCCTTAAAACTCCCTCATCCTCTACTTTATGAGAGATGCCATATAGTTTGCTGCATGGTAATTTTTCCTGTTACGCCTATATCCAGTTGAAGACTGGTATTACTTAGACAAAACAAGTTTCTGTTCTGTTTCTCATTTGATGTCTCATGTACGAAGTTTGCCTAGGATTTCCTAATATTGTTGCAAAATCACAAAATAATTTTAATTAATATATATATACCAAAATTTAATTGTATAAAATGAAGAGCAATAATAAATATACTTTTATAATTTCAGAGCATTCGAAACAGATACGACTTTTCGTTGACAAAGGTATTTTTAAATCTCCTAAATTCTTACTTTTAATAATTTCTTATTTTTAATATTATGAATTATTTGTAATCGATTTATGTTATTTTATACGCTTAAACTGTAAAATTGTTAAACAATAGAAATCGATGCTTAAGTACAACACCTACTAAGGCTCTAAATACGTTGCTCCACTTGTTCCCTATCGATCTGGCTGGCAAAGCGATTGCAGCGAAAGCGACACGCATGAATGCTATATCGAAATGGAATAAGTATCTTGGCCATTCGGCCATACTGAACAGGAACACTGTTATCTCTTCCGACATAGACTATCATGTAAGTCTTCCATCACCACCTTTGCTATTCTCCTGTTCACTCCCAACTAGGGAAGAATGGAAGACAAATCTAACCGAAATCGATGGCCCTCTAATTATATATACAGATGGTTCAAAACAAGACGGCAAAGTGGGATTTGGAATCTTTTCCAATTCCCCTCACATCAATCTATCATTTAGATTACCCGACTACTGTAGCGTATTCCAAGCGGAAGTATGCGCTATCTGGTATGCTGCGAAAACTCTTTTAGAAAATAGAATATCACTAGAGGATATCCGCTTTTTCACCGACAGTCAAGCGGCCGTTCGAGCACTCAGCTCCTCTTATACCCACTCAGATGTGGTTCGATCCTGTCTCTTATCTCTTAACGAGATAAGTGTTCAGAATTCTGTCCAAGTTATCTGGATACCGGGTCACAGTGGATTCGAAGGTAACTACAAAGCTGATGAGCTCGCAAGAGCTGGAGCTGCGCAATCAAATGTTAGTAACTTACCCACAATCCACATTCCGCTCTCAACATGTAAATTGCTCATTGATCGAGAATTTCACAGCATTGCTGATCGGAGGTGGCGAGTGGAAACTACTTGCGTTACGACCAGACAAATCTGGCCATCCTACAATCTGAAACAGACAAAAACCCTTATAAGTCTTTCGAAACACGAACTAATACTACATATAATATCTCTTATCACCGGCCACTGCCTTTTGGGCACTCACGCACGTCGGCTCGGGGTTCCTCAAAACGACCTGTGCAGATACTGCGAGGACGAAGATGAGGAAGTATCGAGCAGACATTTGCTGCGCAGTTGTCCCGGTCTAGCCAGAAGTCGACTCGCTCTTCTAGGCTCTCCAACAATTGACAATCTTTCAGTACTCTCGAATCTGAAAATCGAATCTCTCATCAAATTCTAGAAACGAATTAATATTTTTCACCAAAATCTACAATAAAAATCTCGGTTAGGTGGGGAAATTATATAACATAATGAGCTCTAGGGCAACACAACGGACCCAACTTGCGGTCTATATGGCACTCCGATGCGGGGTCACCCTTAAACCAACCACCCAACCATAGAAATCGTAAATAAATTAATAAATCAATATTACACTGCTACTCGCTCCCATCGATTGTCGAGACAAGTTCTCAGCCTTTTGTTTCGTTAAAGATATTAGCACTGATGTAAGCTAGAAATCAATGTAGTGGGGCTACTACTAACACTCTTTAAGACAGTGACGCAGTTGAAGTTGTCCCCAAATTATACAAAAATAAAAATAATAAAAAATTATTTGATTGACGGTGGATCAGAGGACATATATGAATATATGTTACCATATGCCACATTGACTGTGTCCTATATCAGCAGGATAATCAGCAGAGACATGTCAGCAAGGTCGCAAAACAATTGTTTAGAGTCGATGCGGTTGAGCTATGCATTGGCCTACGCTCCCAACCGCAGCCCCATTGAAAGCTTGTGAAATTACCTAAAAAAATGTTGCTGAAGGGAAATTAGCCAATTCTAGAGATTCATGGAAGGTACTAAAAGAGACAATATAGAGAAAATATTCCATTAAAATTTTGTCAGGATATCATAGACTCTATGCCACAAAAAATTTTTAAATAAAATCGTTTTTTTTTTTTTGAAAATTTAGCATTAAATATTTTTTATGCCGCCACTTCTATTATTTTGGTGACAACTGTACTTAATCACATTGCTGCTGTATGGAGAACTCAACTTGCCTAAAAGCACACCACTTCGGAGTATATAGATTTTGCTGCTGGGTATTTGCAGATGTATTGCATCTCTGCAACTGGCTTTACAACAAGCATCTAAAATTGGCTACTTTTGACGTGAATGCAATATCAAGTTTCTCAATAGAAAGAGTTCATATACAGCAAGCGAATACCAAATTAAGTATATACATATCAACACATGTATGTATGTATGAATGATGCGCTGAACGAATTTATTTGCCAATTCAACCAATTCAAACTCGGAGAAAACACATACAAGTGAAAGTTAATCCAAAACACTTGGCAGCAGACAGCTGTAATCTTTCCCCATCAATTCTGGCCATGCACATAAACACATACATATAAATGGTTATATAATATGTCATATATTTTACATAGAGAAGCTGTTGGCATATATTTGTGGGTATTACTGCCATTTATCCTTTCAATTTATGAGTAAAGTTTCGGGCAGATTTTCCGTAGTAATTTAATTAAAATTGTACAGATAAATTGAATATTTAAAATAAATCGTATTAAAGCTTAGATTATTTAATTTACATGTAATACAAACATCTTACTCTTATAAATATAAATTAAAAGATCAGGCTTCAGTTTGCTTCAGCAACCACATTAATCTGCATTGACTAAATTTTTTATACTGAAGCTAAGCCTACCCAGCCTACGTAAAGCAAATAAAGGGCACTTTCCAGCAATATTGTTGCCGCGAGCCGAATATTGCTGTTTCTTAGTGGGCAAAATGCTTGCCATTATCACGCCTTCTCAATGAACGTCATTTAAAAAAGTTGATGTTACCTTTATTACAGCTTTATCACCCTGAACCCGGCCAAGCGTAACCATTAATTGGAAGACGACAATGAAGAAAATACACAGAAGCGGATTCAAGGACCCCTTAAAACGAGTTGGGAAACGCAACTTATTAAATTATATAATATATATCTATATACTATAAACTATGAACATAAAATATTAAAAAAGTACGTATGTAATGGAATGCTTCTAATAAAATACTTTTAAATAAAATCAATATATGAAAAAATCTCTGATCGGTTAGAGTTGTATTCAAATAAATATGATTTATTATTATTGATCACTATTTAGAAAAAAACACATTTCAAATTTAATGCTCCTTACATTTTTACATTTATATTAGGCCTCTTTTTTTCGCCAAAACTTAGCAAGTTGCGAATAGATGAAGCAACTGGTACAAGTGAACACATGTCGGCAACGCGGGAAGAAAACGGCCTTAAATTACATGTGTTGGTAAAGCAGGGCATCCAATGAGCTAGCGGCGACTCTTACTCGATAACTTTGTTGTTGCTTTCGCATGCAAACTTTTCGTGAAGCTAATCGAGCATAGAGATAGCGAGTGGGGAAATGGGGAATAGAAGAGGTCTATTGTTATATTGTTAAAAATAAAATAAGTGCAAATAAAAAATTTAAAGATAAGAAGAAAATATTTACTGATCAAATTTTTATTTAATTTTTCAACTCGTCCAAAAGTTGTCTAAAAGCTCTAATGCCGACTGGCCTGGAGGGCACGAAAAGCCGCTGGCTACATACATAGATGTCTATTACACGTAAAGGTGGCCGCCGTAGCCGAATGAGTAGGTGCGTGACTATAATTCGGAATTCGCAGAGACGTTGGTTCGAATTTCGGGGAAACACCCATATGAATGAAGAGTTTTTTTAATAGCGGCCGCCCCTCAGCAGGCAATGGCAAACCTTCGAGTGTATTTCTACCATGCAAAAGCTCCTCATAAAAATATCTGCCGTTCAGAGTCGGCTTGAGACTGTAGGTCCCTCCATTTGCGGGACAACATGAAGACGCAAGCCACAAATAGGAGGAGGAGCTCGGCCAGACACCCACAAATGGTGTACGAGCCAATTATTTCTTAATTTTATTTATTTATTTATAAAAACATTGTTCATACTACAACAAAAACCATATAAAGCAAAGGTTCGAGCTTTGTACAAAATTTATTAAAATTTGCCACATTTTCAAACTTTTACCCAGAATCTTTCGATAAAATCAAGGTATACAGTTTTATTGCTTATTGAATATTGATACAAAGTAGTGCAAGTTTTAAGTGCGCTGAGTATTTTTCCCTATCATTATTCATTTTGTGGTAGTGAAATTTTAAAAGGCTTAGTTGTAATGAAAACCCTGATTTAGTGCACTATGCCCAACCGTGGTCAAAAATCACATTGATTTTTGGGAATTTCCTTCTTTTTTTTGTGGGCCGTGTGCATTTTTTCCATTTAACGAATACTCTACATTTTTTGTGGTCGAAAACAGTCAACTCCGGCAGGCAAGAGAAATCGATAAGCCTCAGCACGCTCAAAGTTTAGGTGGTTTTATTTTTTTAAGCGAGTACAGGCCGAAATGATAAAGCAACATCCCTCTTTACTCAGAAAGAGCTGAATTTAATTAAATAAAATCTAGCTTATAACTCCGACTTATGACTAACATTTGGAATACTTCTATTCTTAAAGAGAGTTGCCACCTGCTTCAAAAGTTCAATTCAAATGAATTCATAAGCTATTTGAAATCCTTATGCATCTCAATATAGACGTCAAACGAAAAAGGTCTACAAAGATTTTGGTGTAGATATAATTTGTAGAGGAATGCCACTTGTCAACAGGAAGAGTTTTAAGAAAAATTAAGTTTAAATATGTGAAACTAAATGAAAATAAATATGAAACATTTTTATAGACTAGACAGACGACGGGGTTAATCGGGATTACCGGCTCAGTTAATTATGATTAAAACTCTAGTGTGACAGACGATTGTAACGCGGCTGCTGATTTGCCTATTGTATTGTTTTGTCAGTGAAAGATGGATCGCAGCCAACAAATACGGATTTTAGCTGCCCCGATGCTAAGAAAGAATTATTTATTTAAAAAACATCTTAAATTACAATTTCTCAATCTTCTACAAAATATCGAGCCCATTAATGTATTGTAATTTTTCATTCACAATAGATATTAACTGTCATTTTTCGGCAGTATTGCTATCGGAAATTCTACTCATCCGCTTAAATTATTAGAATTAAGTCTAGTTGTCAGTAAGCAATAGTTGCATTTAATTCCTGAGGTAATTCCGAATTAAGTCGTTACTCCCGATCAGCGCCACCGTCTGTCTAGGCTATTAGGCGAAATATAAAGTAAATGATTGAAAAAATAATTGACGCAGTTTTTAAAAATTAGCTGAAAGAATTTGCTTGATAATTTATTTAATTTATTGTACCCCAGAAATTAAAAGTGGTACAACATGCCTAGTTCTGTCCACAAAGTTTTAGTAAATGGATGCAATGCAATTAAGTTCCTTGATTTACCAATAGAAAGAAAATTTCCCGAGTTATTCATTTTTTACAATTATTTGGTTTAATTATCTAAAAAAGAAGGTTTGTCATTGCCTGCCGACCGCTGTGAGAAAAGAACTTTTTCTATCATTTGGTTTTTCATCCCCGCAGACTTGATTCCGAGGCCTTCCGAATGGTAGTGACGCGGCTACCCATTAGGCTACGGCGGCCTACACCAATAATTGTTTTATGACTAATTTTCTATTGACTCTAAATATATTGTTGAAGATGAAGATAATATCATGAAACAATTTGCATCAGCTTTAAGTTCAAAAACTGTCACAGACTACACAATGAATATCCACACAATTTATATTTTCGTTATTTTTTCTAATTTTAGAAAATTTGCATTGCTTTGTTTTAGTAACATATTTCGTAATATAAATATATATGCCAACAATAATTATGCCTTAGGCCTCAATAGCAATAAATAGAAAAAATCATGTTTTGTATTGCAAAATTGCAATCACGAAAAACACGATTTCGTTTTTGAAATTACCGTGATCTAATCCTTTTAGGAACTAGAGGAGACTGTGGCCCTTGTTTGTAACTAGTCAAAGCACTTACAACATAAAAGAAATCACAAATATCGGGTTGGTGATTAAGTCCATAGCGTTGTTATATTTTATTTATTTTACAACGATTTGTCTGGTGTTTGGCAAAGAGTAAGTATTCATTCGATAGAACTATTTTTGCTCTACAAAACTATGCTAAGTGTATTTTTGTATTTTTGAGGTTTTTAATTTTTTAACAAAAATCTCAGCATCCCGCCCGCCCTCGAGCAACACGCGGCCATAGCAGCGCGTTTTGTACTGAATCGTCACGGGAGATGAGAAGTGGTGCCTATATGTACATCATTATGAATCAAAAAAAGAGTAGGTGGCTCCATGAGATACGCCAAAGCTGAGAACCAAGCTGGATCTTCATCCAAAGAAAATCATGGTATGTATTTGGTGGGACTGGGAGGGCTTGGTGCACTGGAAAATGCTCGAAAAGGATGTCACGATCAAAAAGGAGTCTTACATTGCCCAACTACACCACGTGAATAAGGCTTTTCGACTGCAAACACCTGATCGACATCAAACCATACTCCTTCACGATAACGCCAGTCCCCATGTTACAAAAGTCGTCAAAGCCGCACTCCAACAGCTCGAAGGGCCTGCTTCGACCGATTACCATCTTTTCCGCTCACTATCAAACAATATGAAGTTCGTTATCATCGATTATGAAGAGATCCTTAAAAACTGGCTGAACAACTTCTTTGACACCAGACTAGGCGATTTTTGGCGGGACGGCACGAACAAAGAGGGAAGAGGTGCAATTAGCCACGGCGAATATATAATTAATTAACTTATTGATATAATTATTGTTTTTTGTTTAAATAAAAGTCTTCGGTAAAAACGCTTCGAACTTATTCCCCATTGAAGTGAAAAAAAAGATAATAACGAGTGTCCGGACTGGAAGGCGAGCGAGGACGCACGAACTCGTTCGAGTGAAACAATTCA
This sequence comes from Anastrepha ludens, assembly GCF_028408465.1. NCBI lineage: Eukaryota > Metazoa > Arthropoda > Insecta > Diptera > Tephritidae > Anastrepha > Anastrepha ludens. Next base: position 119,561,152 of record NC_071500.1, on the reverse strand, counting down.
CCAGCGGGAATATAATCAAAACGCGTTTTCTTGGATTTACTTTCCCCTGATATCACAGCAATGCGATACGGGCAAACTAGTACTTTAATGAAAATGACTCCAGTCTGGGCTTTATTTGTTGTCTAAAGAATAAATTTACTTAAAGTTTTTAATTACTCATAATATTTCAATATACATTGTGTGGCCGCCGTAGCCGAATGGGTTGGTGCGTGATTACCATTCGGAATTCACAGAGAGAACGATGGTTCGAAACTCGGTGAAACCAAAATTAATAAAAACATTTTTCTAATAACGATCGCCCCTCGGCAGGCAATGGCAAGCCTCCGAGTGTATTCCTGCCATGAAAAAGCTCCTCATAAAAATATCTGCCGTTCGGAGTCGGCTTGAAACAGTAGGTCCCTCCATTTGTGCAACAACATCAAGACGCACACCACAAATAGGAGGAGGAGCTCGGCCAAATACCCAAAAAGGGTGTACGCGCCAATTATATATATATATGTATATTGTGTTAAGAAGGCATCGAGAACTGACCGTTTAAAAATTCCGTTTAAAAGAGTAATCAAAATTCAAAATCAAATTCAAAATAAAAAAATGTAAGGTTAAACGGCAAGACAAAAATATAATCCGGGCATTCTGCAGCCTTTGAGAAAACAGATGCGTTAAAAAATTACTCAGAAGGCAATTATTGTGTAAAAATGTCTGGCAAAGAACTCAACAAATATCAACGCCCATAAATTAGTTTACAATTTTCTAAATATTTTGCGCCAAGCAGTTTCACTTTAAGAAAGAATTCAACGAAAGCTATTCTATTAAAAAAAAAAAATAAATTAAGTAATAATTTAATCTACGAACCCCTCAAGGCAAGAAGAACGCGTGTATACCACAAAACACCAGAAACCAAAAAGACCAATCGCAATTACAGCCAGAGCACAAAAATTTAAGGGACAACATTATTCTCCAATTCAACACTTACTTCCCAAAGCGCAAAGAAAAAAACACATCATAAAAGAAAACAAAACGTTGCGCAAATTGTGAAAAAATGCTAGCGCACTGAGACGAACAAATATTTTCACTCCAACGCAAGGGAAATTGTAAACTACAAAGCAAATACACGGCAAACAGCGGCCACTTGAAAGCAATGCGGTTCGTGAGGCATTCACAGCTTGAGCTGAGCAAGCAAAACGACATCATTATTTTTTGCAGATTTTTTTGTGGTGTAGGAAACATTGAGCTGCTATAATGTGGTGTAATAAAATTAAACTTAGCCGCTTTAAGAATCTAAGGCAGTTATGTTGCGTAGTAGATGCATGAATTGCCGACAAACCAATACACAGCGGGTGGGGAAAAATAGTTACAGAGAGCAAAGCATAACTTAAATTGTGCCAATTAGAAGGTGCGAGTGATGATTGAAGGGGTATAGGTATAATTGGATAACTTTTGTGAATGCATGTAAAGAAATTATATTTCTTATTATATTTTATTACATTATATTACAATACATTACATTACATTACATTATATTACAATACACTACATTACATTACATTATATTACATTATATCACATTTTTTAACAAATCATGAGTTTTAACAAGTAATTTAAGCTGCAAGGTTAAAAGGGAAAGTTCGAGTAAAATACTTTAAATGTAGTTTCTTGTTTTAGGTAAGTTAATATTGTATTTAATTTTATTGCATATTAAAATAAAAAATCTTGTTTTAGAACAAAGCAACTCGTTTAATTTATTAAGGAACAATATTCCCAGCAAATAAGACATAAACCGTCTTATATGCATATTAATACAAAATTCACACTTCATTCTGTATTTAATTTAAAGATATGTGAATATTTTCCGGCTCATTTCATAACTCGTGTATTTGGAATTTTCCCATGTTTCCTTTATTTTGAAAATCTGTAACAGCTTTTTTGAAACCTACTGTCAATTTTAAATTGCCATATGGTATAACTCGACCCAATAATACGACATTAGATATGTCTCACTAAGCCATCTAGAGGGAAATGATCTGAACTTATTACTTCACTTGAATGGTTGAATGGTGATCGCTAACTGTTCGACAAGCTCGAAAACGAATAAATACATTTATAATAGAGGTTGCTATGCCATTAACCGTTAACCATTTCTTTATTTGCGATGCTTAGGTGAGCATATCAGAGCGCAGACCGAGAGCGTCAATAGTGTATGTAGGATACGCTACACGTACAATAAATGCTAATGTTAATGTTGATTCTTATGCAAAACTAGCGAAAACCCGCCCGTTCCGCTGGGCGTCTTTAAAAAAATCTAGATTAATTAATTAAACGTGGTTTTCTCTGGAGACAAAATACTCACTTGTTGTTTGCTTGAAAATCAGATCAGAAAGTTTGAGCGCATCGTTGTTCCGTTCTGCATTTGCATAGATGCGCTCCCCTTTACATATAAACAACAACATCAATCGTATGATACATGCACTTCGTCGTGTACGAAAAAGAGGAGAAGAAGAAGAGAACTGTTCTATTCCCCTCCGCTTTTTTGCGTGAAGTCTGATATAAAATAAGTTCATTTACTCTTCTTAAATTTATATAAACTTTTCCAGGCGAAGGAAAAAACTGACATATATTTGCTTCAATCGTATATTTGTGAGTACACAGGTAATACGGAAATATACGAATGATATAGGTAATATCTCATATTAGCATAACCTTTCTGCACAAAATTAAGGAAACGATCACCAATCACGCCGGCAATGATGCAATGAATTTTTCACTATAACTGACTTCAGATTAACGTTTATATAATAAACGTATATGTAATATTTTAAAATTTTTTTAGAATTTTTTTTTAAATTTATAGTATTGTAATAAGTGCTCTTCCTCTTCCTGTAGCTATTCCTTTTCCTCTTCCATCTCCAGCTCCATCTCCTTTCTTTATCCCGGAAACGGGCAGTAAAAAGTACTTCACTTATCGTACAAAGACATCCAAGGGTACCTTGGTCCACCTTTTCGGCTATATCTCGACTATCTATACCCTGGTCACTCAGAGATCTAAAAAATACTCTGTATTAAAGCACTCATCAGTAGCTTTGATTTGATACCCACAATGTAAAAACACATCCTAGGGTTACCCGGGTCCTCGTTTTGGCCTTCGGCAGCGCCACCTGGTGGCGAGTGGAATCAATACTAACCTTCTCCGTGGAAAAATATATATATATACCAAATTTCATAATAATCGGCCCAGACACACACGACCAAAATGTATTCAATTCTAATGAATGCTATGTGCGGTACAAAAAATACCTGCGGCAAATAGCAAAAACACACTCACTCAACCGACGCACCGCACACACACGCGGTATCGGATTTCAACCAAACTTCACGGAAACCTTTGCCAAAGCAACACCAACAATGTGTGAAACTTTCATTGTTTTCCTTACACGCGTTGCTGAGATTACCCCGGACAAATTCACACTTTTTTTCGGCTTAATTTTTATATATATAGATAACTAAAACGAACATATCATAGAAAAACAATGTAAGGAATTATGTTATTTATGTTCCCACAAATGAACATTTATATACAACAACTAACATTGGTATAGCATATACTGGATTATTTGGAATTTCTACATACTGGATTCATAGAAACTAAAAAGAAATCCGGAAGAGCACGAGAAACTACCATACACTAGTAAAGATCGGCAAAAGCGTTTAGAATTGACAAACAAGTAAGTCAATTGAACTTCGCTGAATCTAAATTCAATTTATTTTTATTCGATGGAATGACGTAGATGAGACGTAGAGCGGGCGAAAGCTTTTGTAAAATTTTGGTAAAGATCCATTAGGCAGTAAAGCAACTGAATGATTTTGAGACGTTTTACTTAGCACTGGGTTCGGGATTCGTATTGCTCGAAGAACTGGTCAACGGTAATGCTGGCAGAAACATTTCAGAAAAGAAGAATTCCATATTAGAACAGACCATCTGGTTTTCAAAATTGATATGTGCCGTTCAACGCAGCAAAATTGTACGTGTATTTATTTGTTTGTTCTTAAATTCATGGGTAATCAAAACCAATCCAAGGATTTGTCGCGCAGATATTCTGGGTTGCTGCGCCTTCTCACTTAAGCTCGCTCTCCAATGGATGTTTGGAAGCTGGAGGATACTTAGGCGGAGCCCGGAATTTGTGAGCTGCTTCGACCGTATGCAGAAGTATCGTCCTGACCACTTCCAAGACAATGGCGATCAGGGACTTTCCCCACTTGCGTGGACTTTTACACACGAAACCATCCCCCACCGTCACAACAACAAACAATGCCAGCCTGGGATAAATAAATGTGTAGCAGAAACCTCTCTCGCCCGACAAAACTAATACTCTACAAGACGCTCATTTTGCCCGTGCTACTCTATGGCGCTGAAGCATGGGTAGCGTCGCAGCCTGATACATCAGTTCTTGGTGTATTCGAGTGAAAGATACTTCGGAAAATCTTCGGTCCTCTTCGAGTTGGCGATAACTACTACCGCCAAATGAACCACAGTTGAGCTTTACGCTGATGTGGGCATAGTGAAACGGATCAATATTCAGCGCTTGTGCTGGCTAGGCCACGTCGAACGTATGCATGCAGAAGCTCCAGAAGGTGTTCGGATGGCAAGTTAGACGACAACGACGTAGGGGACGACCATACCTCCGATGGAAGGACCAAGTCGAGGGAACCCTATCATCGCTTACTGTAACAAATTGAAGAAGGCACGCGCAAAGCAGAGATGCCCGGTGAGACTTGTTACAGTCGGCTTTAATCCGGTAACGGGTTGTGATCCTTGATCAGGCCATATAAGTAAGCAAGTAAGTAATCGAAATCAATAGTAAAAAATTAGTAACTTTCTGTCATTTGCATGTTATATACTATTCGTCGACTTCGATTTCTATACGAACTTTATGAAGAACACATTTGGCATATTATCAAAATAAAGATAACAAACTCTTGCTTAGCTAAAAAAGTGGTATTTTTCCTCCTGACTACTCCTTTGCATTATGTTTGTGTATTAATAACTATACATAGAAAGCTCCGATTTGATTAAAGATTTTTATATTGTGAAACTCCTGGAAGGTTTTGTTCGACATGAATTGCCTAAATTTTCAAATGCGGCGCGCCTATAACCAAAAATGTGTTAAAAAGTCATGCAATTCATTTTCACACCGCAACATATTAAAAACTACTCGATTAGGGTACTAATTTTTAACTTTGAAAAGTTCACTATCATTCTGCGTTAATCAAATTTATCAATTATTTTCTATTACTATAAAAATTTGGAAATCAAAACGAAAATTTTTTCAAAAACCTGCGATTTGTGTATTTGTCGACTGTGTGTCAAACTCTAATAGACGGGATAAGAAAGAATAAGTAAGCAAAGCACGGATGGAAAATGGAAAAACTTAAAAATAAAAATATGAGTAAAGTTGTATGGCGAACAAAACAATACTGTATTCTATGTATATCTGCTGGGCCGCCTCTCTGTATGCCCTGAAAACGACATCTTCACAGTATCTATTCCAAATAGAATTATTAATGTAAGAGTCTACGACTCCGCGATATATCGATTCACCCCAGGAAGGAGTAAAATGTGTCCCGTCTAAAAAATACTAAACTTCTACCGCCCTAAACTTCATCTTCGGTGTACGAGGTGTGGCAATAAAACAGAATTAAATTAAGTTATCGTAGGAAAACGAAATATATGACCACTAATGATACTCCGGCCGCCGGCCGCCGTAGCCGAATGGTTTGGTGCGTGACTACTATTCGGAATTCACAGAGAGAACGTTGGTTCGAATCTCGGGGTGAAGCACCAAAATTAGGAGAAACATTTTTCTAATAGCGGTCGCCCCTCGGCAGGCAATGGCAAACCTCCGAGTGTATTTCTGCCATGAAAAAGCTCCTCATAAAAATATCTGCCGTTCGGAGTCGGCTTGAAACTGTAGGTCCATCCATTTGTGGAGCAACATCAAGACGCACACCACAAATAGGAGAAGGAGCTCTGCCAAAGACCCAAAAAGGGTGTACGCGCCCATATATATATTATATATATAATGATACTTCGTCTGGTGCTTTCACACTGTACGGCCAATTTATCGAAAATGTAAATAAAGAAATAATAAATAAACTGGTACCCAAGTCTCCCCAGATGGCGGCACAACTACGGGCATCGACACAGGATATTAAAAGCCAGGTCGTCCTTCCCCATACTTTAAGCAGGTAACTACCAGAACAAAGCTAAAGATTTTCAACTCAAATGTTAGGTCTGTGCTATTATATGGCTTTGAAACGCGGTCTGCAGCAATCTAACCACAACAAGAAATCAAGCTTTTGCAAATCGTTGCAATATTTGGTGGTCTGATAACTGGACATCGCATGACGAACTCCTTACTCGAAGTTATCAAAGACCACTTTAAATTGAAATTCGCGAACGAAAAGGAAAATGAATTGGCCACACAACCCTCAGCCTGCTACTGACATCAGCATAATGTTATTATACTGAAACCACCAAGGCTCTCGTCGTAGAGGACAACCAAATGGAACATAAAGGCGAAGACATTTAATGAAACAACGACCGCTCACGATTCTTTCGTGATGCAAATCGACCGCAATGGAACTTATTTGTTTCGGCACTTTGTGCTCCCGGCCGGCGCTCTAGCGAATAATAATACGAATAAAGTAAGTTATAAGAAATCCTTTATTATCCGCATGCCTAACAGCCTCCCTATTACCGTTTTTACTCCACCCAGGTTAACCCGTTCAGCACTGCGGTAAAAACTTGTTTGATCTCCTTCACGCCGCCTTGATGAATTCACTTGATGTGCGACATCTCCTGAAGGACTAAGAAAAAGTCGCAGAGTGACAAGTCCAGGGTAAAACTAAATTTTCTAAACTGAATTGACTCTCTCTAATGTTAATTGTCACTTTATTATATTCCGTTAAGTGTAATTTTATTTCATTTAAATAAATAATTTCACACTTAAAAAGCAAAAAATGCGTTTTTTACTATTTATTTTCGATTTTCCTTAGCTGATATGGCTCACCCTATACTTGCATACAAATATTTATCGATATTTATTTGTACTGTCTCGAAATGCGATCCATGGCATTAACATATTAATTGCATTAGTCGGTTTGCTCTAATTTATTTATTTACTTATTTTTACTTCATGTCACTCGGAAAAAGCGCAAACAAACTATTCGTTGCACAAAAATAAATTCAATGATGAAATTTTCATAAGGTAATCAATCAATCGACTAACTAAATAACTGAAATTCTCAAATTTCGTTTATTGCTGACTTGAAAATTAGCGCATTTTAGTTCCCATATACAGATATTATTGATGTAAAATTGACTTACACGTGTGCAGTTGATTACTAAATTCACCCGCTGATGGAAGAACTGTAGTGCTTAATCACACATTGACTACTTCCGACAGACTACGGAAGGAAAATAAATTATGCTGGCACCTTTAGTTGATGTGCTGGTGGTGAACTTTATTGGTGTTATCATTAATAACATTTTCGCCTAATTTTCATACATTTTTCCGAAGCTCACGCCCAAATCGCAGCGCTGTAATCTCTTATCTTATCAACTAAGTGTATGCAAGTACTTTTTTCTATGTGTGATTGTATGTGTGTGTACATGGACTTATTTAACTTGCAAATTATCTATTTAGTATTTTCGACGGCTGCTTCTTTTTCGTACACAACTTTGATTTGTGTACTTTTTTGTTCAACAGGCTGCACTCGCGTCAGCAATAAAGCTTAGCGCACATCTGTCACGATTATTTAAAAGCAATGGGGCGACATAGGCGAGTGTGCTTGGGCGCGGCATAGCGGTTGTTTATTCAATGGTGGCAATTCGGTTTCCACTTGTGTTAGCTGAAATACTAAAATTGAAAGATGAAGTATTTCCTTATATTGATTCACCCTCGTTCGGCAATGGCGAACTTTCAGATGTGTAACCACCAGATGAAAAATTCTCATAAAAACCAACCGTCAACCTACCTGTGAAGGCACCATTAACTAATATGCTATGTAATTTGCAGCTTTAATTGCTGAACAAACTCGGCCTTTACCTGCCACGTTCTTACGCGCCTCATTATAGCTGCCATTACTACAGGTAATGTGGAAATAATCAAGCCACGTTAATGAACAGAGTGTTTGAGTTGCTCTAGCTCAGCGCATTGAAAACGTAATTTCGGTGGCTGCCACCGAACAGCAAGGCCATAAATTTTGCTTAGCGATTTTTTTTTATCCAATGCAAATGCATTGTCTCAGCTTTTCTTCGCTCTGCTGCTGAGTGAATATTTAAGATGCATTACAGTGAAATAAATCTCCTGGTTAAGCAGTAGCGTACAAGCGAGCAATTAATGTGAGATGAAAGTGAAGCGAACAATATGAAGAAGAGAATAAGACGCAAACTAAATAAGAAAAAAAGTGTTCTGCTTGCGAATGTGTGTGTTGTAAATGTGAAAAAACAGTGAAAAGACTTAACTAAAAGTGCAATTTCAGTTATTACAGAGTATGCCATGAATTATTAATCTAAAGAAAGGGAGCAGCAAATAAGGTGAGGGAAGTAAGGAAAGTTTATTAATATACAGAGTCGTGCAGCAAGCCTGAAGCAGATGTTACTAGAAAACTAGTGAACTTCGGTTTTGGCTTCAGCCGTTTTCGGGCAAAAAATGTCGCTTCGATTTCGGCCAAAACGGAGCCGAACTTTGACTGAACACTTCTTAAAATTGATTGTTTAAAAAGTTTATCGACTTTTAGCTTTTAGACATTTTTTTTTAAACTGTGTTGTTATTTCTGTTCAGTAACGATTTGGCTCAGGGTTCCTGGAGATGGTTTTATTGTGAAATAAGAGGATTAGAGTTCCCCTGAGAACCTGTGGTCTACTCATAGAAACATGGGCCTCGCTTCAACTCAGCAAGCCATGTGCTACAGCGCACACTTCCAAATCGCGAGATCCTTTGGACCACGGTTAGATAGGGGGCGTTCGAAGAAACTTCTAAGGTTAACAAATCCTTACGAGGCATTGTCTGTTAGGTGGCCTTGCGGTGATACTTGGAATTCCTTTAAGTCCTTTCTGCAGAAGAATTTCATCAGTAGCTCGAAGCGATTGATACTAACGTAATTAGCTATTGTTGGTCGCCTTCCTCTAACCCAAAGCCCCTTCTTCCTATTTTCAGAATGGGCGACTTTTGATTTTTTCCAAAAAATATATTATTTTAGGGAAAAAGAAATCAACTATTCTCTCGGCAGATGACTCTAGTGATCGATATCTCGTAAAGTATCGATCAAACAATTTAAAGTTTATGTTCGTTGTGAAGGTGACATTTTACACTAAAAAACTATTTTGCTATTTTTTGTTTGCTCCATTGAGTGGTGGGTTACAGGGCTTAACACACTGTTAATGGAAGTCAACACAGGGAAAATTCGGTAGATTTTACTGTTTTTCTTTTATTAGGGCAGAAATGCAAGCCAGGCTGAATGCCGGTGAAATTGTGAATGCTGTTTATGGAGCCGATTCTGTAACAGCTGATTACATACAATCTTGGTTTCGTCGATTCCGTTCAGGCTTATTTGATCTTAAAGAAAATGTCGATATTATAGAAAATGTCGATAAAATCCCAGAAATAATCGAAGTTGACCGGCATCTTAGTAGTCGTTGTATCGGCCAGGAGCTAAAGATCGATCATAAAATAGTTTTAAACCATTTGCGCAAAAATTTTACGCAAAAATAATGGATTCCTTTTTTCCCAGACTAATATCTGTTTTGTACTACCATTGTAATTCTCGAGCTCTTAAAAACACCCGATATATGTGGGAAGTGGATTTTATGGAAACCCCGGCGACAATCAATCGCGATGCAAGCCTTTTTTCCGGCGGAGTGAGAGTTTAAGGCGTGGAAAAAAAGACGAAGCGTTTGCTCTGCATTTTATTGTATTTTTTTTAACAAAAGATAATAAAAAGAGGTTGTCTGTAAAGTCGGTTTACTGACGATAGTTTAACGTGACAACGCCATAAGAAAATATTGATGGAATGGTTGCAATTTTCAAAACAAAATTTTAATTTTATTTGTTTGATAGATATTTTGTATGGATATAAAGGAGGAGGTAAATGGAATTGCAATGGAATAGGTCAAGTTACATTTACACAAACGTGAAAAATGATGGAACATTTATCAAATTCTTGAAAGATATCTTCAATTTCGATTGTGCATCAGACGTTAATAAGTCAACAACACTAAGACGCACCATCATCGATTTGCCTTCTCAAGACACTTTGCACTCGAAACACTCCCTTTCATTTCCTACTTTTTCTATCATCGTCCTATTCTCAACAAAGAAATGGTTCATTACTATGCACACAGCAAGAAGGCATATGCAAATAAAAGTATGTGAATTTATATACAAATGCGCATATACATACATATATACGCTCACTTAAGTAGGAGAGAGCGAGATGTCGAACGTTGCCGATCGTTTGCTTTGTTTGCTTTGTCGTTCGTTCCGCGCTTTCGCTTGCAGTTCATTCAAGGTAACGACAAATGAGCAAGGTAACGACAAATGAGCAAGGTAACGTCACATTTTTTCGTGCGTGCAGCCGGATAAATCGAATTATAAGACGTTATCACGTCAAAACCAAACCCATGTATATAAGAAAATGTAATACATTTATTCCCTTTATGTATTTGTCAACGCCAAAGTTGTATTAAAAAATGATTATATTTAAATACAATCAATCGATATATCAAAAATGTTTGTATTTAATACATGAAAAACCTTACTACATCTGCATCTTACATTATTTCAGTGTTTCAAATGTTAAAAGGCAAATTCAGTTGTATCCTTATTGACTTCAAATTAATCCCTGTTATATATTGAATTAAATTATTTGCGTTTTTTGATGGTTCTTTAACATTTGACCAATTTTTTCCAAATAAAATTATTAAAATGATTTGATTTATATTTAAAGTGACAGACTTTTTATCTAAATCGATGCACAAACTCTAAAAATAATGTTAATATATTTTAACATACTGAATGTTTTTATTAATATCAAAAGCAAAAGCTTCATAAAAACAATGTAAACAATATCTAAAAAAAATTATCAGCGCATTATGGCACGCATTAATTCCGCTGTTATATAATTATTTAGTTAACTTCATTAATAATTTTGCTGCAACAGTGTTCATACCCGTTTTTATGCATATTTCATAAATTCAATTAGGTGCAAGTCTTGTTATTTTATAATATATGAAATATTATTTGTTGTTGCCAAGCACAGCAATTTGTTGCAACTCGAAGCTATTTATGACCGCCAATTAGTGGAAGTATCTGCTCATCAATAACCAACGCGCCGCGGAAAAACCGCAAATTTGCACACAAAGACTGCAACAAGAAACTAATTTTATAATTGAAAATTGCATAGGCGTGATTTAGGGCTTACATTTTCTACATTTGCTACATTTTCAGTATAAATCTCTAATGATTTCAATTTATGCTGAAAGTGCTAGACCCATATGAAAAATTATGGAATACCAGACTGCGTAGATTGAAGTAAAAAAGTTAGTATAACTTTGCCGCGACATTAAAACAATACCAGGCTTGAGCTTAGTGCTAGAGCTAACGGTAGCCCCAGGAGGAGATTGGTATATTGACACAATAAAGTCCCACACCCACAAAAATATATATGACTGTATGTACGTAACAAATATTGTAATTTCTTGTCGTTACAACGCGCACTTTGTGGTAACTTCTCTCTTGTCATCTGGCAATCATGTTTTTGGTCAGTTCGATTTCGCGTATGTTCAGGATTTACCCCAATATGTACCCAATTGAACTTCAAGAACGATTGTCCGGTATAACAAGAATAGTGATGCGCCTACTTATCTAACGGATAATGTCGAGTATGTAAAGGATGCCCACAAATGAAATTCAAGAGTTCCACAAAATTCAAGAGCAGCACAAAACTCCCTCTTTTATAAGGGATTTCAGCTATTTAACACCATTTCAGGCAATACAAAGAATGAGCATAATATGGATATATTCAGAATAATAATAATAAATAATATTCCTTTGGGTCGATGAGTAAGGAGATTAATTTTGTCTACACACAGTTTTTTTTGTGTATAATCATCATCATAAATTCCTAGAGTGTCATTGTGAAACAAAGGGCCACAACGAATTCCTTCCATTAAGGTCTGTTTTGCGCCAATCTCTTAACTTCATTTCAGCTAAGCTGCATGGGGGACGTTTCTGACTCCAATAGTCGTCTCCATGCATTCGCTGTTCTTCCTCGTCTGCCAGGACGATTCTTCTACATATGGCTCAAGCAGCTCAAAACTTCTGGGATTATCCCAAGTATCATCTGGGTAGCTTAAGAACACCCGTTTGGGAGTGAGCTAACATGGGAAGACGAATCATTCCAGGATAACTGGTTGTGCGCTGGGTTTGGAACACGCCACTTAAAAATCCCCCCCATGAAAATATGTACAGAACTTCCTACTCTGATAACGACGCCGGCAAACGAAATTTGAGGGCATGCACTTGGAATGTCCGATCCCTTAATGGGGTAGGTGCCTCTGCCCGGCTGGTTGATGTCCTCGTGAGAGGAAAGACTGACATCACTGTCATTCAAGAAATGCCTTGGACGGGGCAAGGCAAGAAAACCATAGGACCTTGCGACGTCTACTACAGCTGCCATGTAAAGGAGTGCAAATTCGGTGTCGAATTTGTTTTGGGAGAGAGACTTTGTCACCAAGTACTGTCGTTCACTCCAGCGGACGAGCGTCTCGCAATAATCCGCATTAAAGCCCGTTTTTTTAGCATCTCGCTCATTTGCGCCCACGCTCCGACGGAGGAGAAGGACGATGCGACCAAAGAATCCTTCTATGAGCGCTTTGAACGTTCCTATGAGCGCTGTCCCCGCCACGACATAGAAATCGTGCTTGGCAACTTCAACGCCAGGGTGGGCAAGGAGGGAATTTTTGGTCCCACAGTCGGAAAATTCAGCCTGCACAACGAAACATCCGGTAACGGACAGAGGCTGATCGACTTCGCCGGGGCCCGAAACATGGTAGTCTGCAGCACCAGATTCCAGCATAAAAAGATGCACCAAGCTACCTGGCTGTCTCCTGATCGAAAATCGCGAAACCAGATCGATCATATTGTGATAGATAGAAGACACGCTTAAAGTGTTTTATATGTACGTACGATCCGAGGACCCAACATCGACTCGGATCATTACCTCGTTGCAGCCGAAATACGCACACGCCTCTGTGCAGCAAAAAACGTACATCTAACTACTCAAAGAATGTTCGACATCGAAAAGCTAAAGATTCACCACTCGACACTCACTCCTGCTCTCAGAGAGTACTGTCCAAAAAACCAGCATGCACAAGCAATGGAGCAACATTTCTCGTTGTCTGTTTTCCTGTAAGAACAAAGATGGCGAACTGGTGACTGACATCCAGAGCAATCCTAAATTATGGAGGGAACACTTCTCGAACCTATTAAACAGTGACAGCTACGCATGTCACCGAGAATGTGAAGATCCCGATACTCCAATTGTTGGCGACGGAATTGTCATTCCGCTGACGAGGTGAGAATAGCGATAACGCGGCTAAAGCACAACAAAGCCGCGGGCACCGACGGACTGCCGGCTGAGCTATTCAAACATAGCGGTGAGGAGCGGGCTTGGTAGTCAACCATCATCAAATATTTACAATACGCCAAATCTTGGAGTAGACCCATGAAAGAAGAACCGATACACACCATGTTTTCGTCGACTTTATTTGCTGCATTCGACAGTACGAAAAGGAGTTTCCTGTATGTCGCGATGTCTGAATTTGGCCCCTGCGCAAAACTAAGATGACGTTGCTGAACACCAACAGCGCCGTCAGAATTGGGAGTTTTTCCGAGCCGTTTGATATCCAACCTGATGTTGGAAAGCATCATACCAGCGCAGAACTTAATCGCTCAAGCACAATATTTTATAAGAGCGTACAATTGTTGGCGTATACTGATGATATCGACATCATCGGCCTTAACAACCGCGCTGTTAGTTCTGCCTTTTCCAAACTGGATAAAAGGCAAAGCGAATGGGTCTGGTGATGAACGAGGACAAAACGAAGAACCTCCTGTCATCAAACAAACAGTCGACGCACTCGCGTATCGACACCCACACCACTGTTGATAGTTATGATTTCGAGGTTGTAAAACACTTCGTTGATACTATCTGTTTTTGGCACCTAAGGACGACCTTATACCCATAGTTTCATTTGGAAGGAAATTTGATAGCAAATATCCATTGCGTGAGCACTGAAGTAATGCATTCAAAGAGGTTTGACGGATATTTTCTTTACCGATGAGTCCAAGAAGGAAATATGTTCTGGAGCCGAATGGTGCTTAAACGATAGTAATAGGTAGCACAATGGATAATTGAGAGGAGATGGAACGGGAAACAGGTTGGAGTCTTTAGTGACAGTTAAAGTACGCTAAAGGCCCTGGAGAACGCAAAGCAAACCTTAAAGATTGTTCAAGAATGTAAGAAGAAGCTTAATTCTGTTGCAAGACAGAAAAATATCGTAGTTATATGGGTTCCAGGACACTGCGGGGTTCAAGGGATTGAAATTGCCAATGAATTGGCCAACCGTGGATCAGCGGTTCTCTCACAGGAACCAGATTCAATAACCGGAATCAGTTCTGCAGGAATCAAGAAGTGGATCAGCGATTATGTGTACATAAAGAGCGATGGTCCGGTCGTGACTGCTGTAGGACTGAAAAGTATTTTGTGACGAGACTGAACAGAAAACTGTCGGAAATTCTTCTAAAACTTGGAAGAAAAGACATTCGGTTGAAGGTCGGTATTATTACAGGGCACAATCCATGGGGTCCACATATGACCACCATTGAAATCATTGAGGACCCGATTTGCCTATCTTGCTTGGAGGAGGCGAATGGCACTGAGCATTTTCTCTGTAAGCGTCCCGTATTTGCTAGAGCTAGGTTACGAATTTTGGGTTTCGATATCAAGAGAACAAGTAAAAATCGTTCTCTCAAGCTTCTGGTACTTCTCTCCTTTTCTCCTTGAGTAGATAGTCACTTTCACTTTCCAGAGCTTGAAATACAATGGGCGTTTTAGCCTAAGTGTTTTAAGAGCTACCAAATTTTTGGTACTTCTTGGCTAGATTGATTTTGAATAAAATACTATTTTTTTAAGAAATTATTGTCATTTCTCTAATATATATTATGATAATATTGGTATGGCTCAATTATGTATGGAATAGAATATTGGCCAAATGGCCGCCACGGTTTCGGCGGCACACCTCCACCCGATGGTCCAAATTTTCAATGACGCTGAGGCATAATTGAGGTTGCATACCGTTAATGTGCCGAATTATCTCATCCTTTAGCTCTTGAATTGTTGCTGGCTTATCGACGTACACCTTTTCTTTCAAATAGCCCCAAAGAAAGAAGTCCAACGGTGTCAAATCATACGATCTTGGCGGCCAATTGCCATCATCGCGATAAGAGATTATTCGGCCATCAAATTTTTCGCGCAAAAGAGTCATTGTTTCGTTAACTGTGTGACAAGTGGCACCGTCTTGTTGAAACCACATATCGTCCACATCCATATCTTCCAATTCGGGCTATAAAAAGTTCGTTATCATCTCACGATAGCCAACACTATTCACAGTAACTGCCTGACCGGCCTCATTTTGGCCCACGGCGAGTTGAGGTGGACAGCTCTTCAACCCCACTATCACGAATAGCAGCAATATTTTCTGCAGTACGAGCTGTACGAGCATGCATTGGTGTTTTCACATCTCCTACAGGCCCGGTTTGATCAAACTTTTGCACAGTTTTTCTGACAGTACGCACATTTGGACGATTAAATTGACCGAAAAAATCACGAAGTGCGCGATATGCATTTTGATTTGAACGCCCGTTTTCATAATAAGCCTGAATAACTTTAACGCGTTGCTCGACTGTGTACCTTTCTATGGTTTAAATTCAGTTCGGCTAGAATTGAAAAATGCCAAATTAAATTCAGAAAAAAGCTTGACGTTTAGGTGTGGTTTGCATTGAACATCGGCCATTGAAATTTAACCACCCTTTACTTTCCTTCATTGGCATTCAAGTTGCGTATAAAGAGAGAAACTACCCGATTCTTGTTAATGCCTAATCATATATTCAGCTAAACTAATTTTTGTTTCATTTTCTATAGCCTATTTCACGTTATTCGTAAGTGACCATGACTTTCCAACAAAATTCCAGCGCTCTGTTCAAGCAACTATTATTCACCCCACTCCCACAGCAACGCCAGCACTAAAATTTCCCGTGCATCATTACAATTTTCAATCACATCATCCGCACAAGTATGACTCATTAATTAAACCAGTAGCAGAACACATTAAAACTTTCACTTTAAAGCTTCGCGCACAGCAATACAAACAAGAATTCATATTCCAACATTGTGGACTTCAGCAGAAATCATTGCCGTCTGCCAACTTCGAGTTTGCTAGTGTTTTTTCTCACCAACTACCACTGAAGTAGATCACTTAGTTTTATTAAATCGGTGCAGATTAAAGTATTAAATTTGTTTGAACAGAAAATAAAAAGAAGAAAATAAAGTACGTAGCACCGTAAACTTTGTTTTAATTTCAGTTGCAAATATGTATGAATACAGCTGGTCGTCAGCTCGAGGCTTGGCATTTGGTACGCCAACTGGATCTTATGGCCAATTTATGTAAAACATTTGACCGCCAATAAAGTACAGCGCAGTTCGGTTGCATGCTAAGACACATAAAAACAACCATAGTGAATCTAAATCGGTTTTATGGCAGCTATTCTCGCATTCGCTCATTCCTTCTTGCGTTTCATGTCTCAAAAGGCATCGAAAGTCTCCTCGGAAGTCCTTCACTACTTTCATTTCCCACTTGAAGTTTCCGTTTCTGCACTTCAATTTCTTTTCATTTTCTCATTGCCTCTTGAAAATAGGTTCTGTGCGCAGATGTGGCACGTGGATACATATTCCACCTGCATTGACGCTATTCTTACAACAACTTTTTAAAACTCGAAAAAAAATGTTTAAAAAAAAAGCAAAGTTACAATGGCACTATTATTTCACCTGCGCTCTCGAGTTGTTACCCGAGTAGGTTGCGATAACCTGGCATAGCTGCATTTAATGAGTTACAAAAGGATTTCGTTAGCTGAAAAAATAATTTCTTAGATTGGAGTGAGAAGTGCGTCCTTAGAGCACTACGAAAATTTAGTCTTACAATGCAGCAAAGTAGAAAAATTCAAGTGAAATGGATAGTACTTTCATCAAACGTACTATGGCGCGAATTTCTAAGACGTGTCGTGCCATGGACGTTACTTACTCTCAATAAAAGAAATATGCTTTTCACTGCTTTTTTAAATAAACGGCTTACGAAGCTTCATTTAACCTAAACCGGTTCAACACCCTTTCCAATCTAATTCGTATAATACATTTTCCAAAAAAATAGCTTTTGCAGCAAGTACTAAATATATTTATTACAATTTTACTAGGTTGTTCAATAGGATTTGCGGTTCGATAGAGAGGGCGTTGCTACTAGCCTACATTTTCTTTTTTTTTTTTTTTTGTTGTGTTAGAGTTTCATTTCACTCTCTCAACTCATTCTTTGTTTACCAGCCATTTCGTATCGACGTGCCACAGTATTTTCTAAAATGGAAGTATAGTAGAAATAGGGGTTGCTGGATTGAAACGTGGTCGTACAAGCATTGAAGATGATCTACCAACAACACCAGAAATCGTAGGGCAGTCGTAGCAACATTTTCACTGAAGTATTGAGTTTCAGAAAGCTGTGTGACGCATTCGCTAACAATGGAACAAAAACACATTCAAATGCGACTTTCTCAGCAACATTTAGGTCGTTTTCGAAAAGATAAAGTGTATTTTGTGCGCCGATTCATCACTTTGAATGAGACTTTGGTCTAGCACCTTGATCGTAAATGATCCAAGACGCTAAAGAATGGTGTGAACTTGGTTCTTTGTCTCCGAAACGAGTTCGTATCCAGAAATCAGCCACGAAGGTGCTAGCATCAGTTTTGTGGAATGCGAAACGAATTTTGTTACTGGATTATTTGCAAACTCGTAAAACAATAAATGTTTAATATCACTGAAACCTTTTAGACCAGCTGCAGGAAAACATTTGTGAAAAAGATCCAATTTGCAAAAGGAAAAAAATATTTTTCATCAGGACGGAAGCATTTTGACAATGGCTAAAATCCATGAATTAAAAGCCGAATTGTTGGACCATCCACTAGAGCACCAGATTTGGATACAGCAACTTCCATCTGTTTCCAGACCTAACAAAATTCATGCGTGGAAAGCGTTTTTCATCAAATGACGTTGTCATACCAGCAGTGGAAGCGTATTTTGCTGCCCTTCCAGACTCTCATTTCAGGGATGGAGTTCATAAATTGAAATCTCGTTAGAGCAAGTGAATTGAAATTCAGGGAGACTATACTCAACAATAAAGTGTATTTCAAACCATAAAATTGTGTTTTTCTTATCAAACTGCAAAATTTATTGAACAACCTAGTAAATGAAATTGATAAAATGGAAACAATTTCTCAGAAGCACAATTTTGTGTTTTCTCCTTTTTTTAATTTTTAAAAGTTTTAGATGCAGATAGTACTTTTAATTAAAATTAATTTATGGAATACGAATACTTAAAATATTTATGGTATTAGAAAGTTGCAAACTTCTAAAGGACAGAATCGCCAACCAACGACCACGCAATTTTACTAAACTACCCCTCATAAGCAAATTAAAATTGCATTTTTATGTACGAGTATGTGTATATTTGAAGGGAGTATATCAAAATATGGTCCCAGTTCGAACTTTGTTCTACAACAACTCAGTACAAACAAGTTTTACGGCGGTATGAATGAATAACTTCCACGCGTATGGATGCGAATTTACATACATACAAAGAGAGCTTTGACCCTGCCTGGAAAGGACAAACTAGTATGGAAATGTTCCAGTTCAGATATTGGTATTTAATGGAAGAAATCAAACTAGTTTGTCATTGACTAAAATAATACTAGTAGTAAACTGATCAACAAGGCTATTATATTGTTTGACAGGTAAATGCATGCGCATTATTCAAATAATTCATTTATATGCATACGTGTAAGGAAATATATTTGATTTACATATGTATTTTTGTTTTATATTGATTTGCATATTCGATTCTATCTAACTAAGATTACGTTTCCTTAGTCTCTATGAGAAAACCTATTAAAAATGAATTCTTACTTAAGAAGGGACCTAACTTCTAAAACATTGTACACATTGTAAGATTTTTGATAAATATTAAATAAATCAAATCATACAATTCTGACGCGACCATTTTTTGTTTTTTTTTTTTTTAATGTCACTCTTTACACTGAAAACTACAGCAGTTTCGGTGTTCGTCTTGCAATTTAGAGCGGATGATGTAAATGAAGGTAAAATTTGCGTGGCTGAGTTTGCTTCGTTTTGGACGTATAGCAGTGACGAATGTAGAAACAAATCCTCAATTCAAAATACCCACAAATTCTTCAAGTCCCACTATTTATATCCCAAATATTATATATCACACTAACACCCACTAGCACGAGAATGTTGAAACAAAAACGAGCTGATTTAAACTTTGAGTGGAAAAAAATGTCTAACTTTGAAGAACAGTCGAAAACTCCCTACGCTTCAAGCTCTTTTAAAAATCGCTCCTTTTTTCTCTCTAGCCATAATTTTTCAACAAGCCTGTACGTATAGGGATTTTCCTCTACGTGTAACACTGCTTCAAATTAGTTCATTTTCTTTTAGTCGACCCCAGATATTTTCTATGAGGAGCTATGAAAAAGCAAAGGTTTGCCATTACCTGCCGTGGGACGACCGCTCTTAGAAAAAACTCATTTTGTTGTTTCATTTTCGTAGATTCAAACCTACACACTCCCGAATTGTACCCACGCACGAACCTATTCGGCCACGATGTGCGCCAAAACACATCGTGTTTAGCACCGACATATTAATGAAGTACAAGAAAGTTGGGATCCACGAAAAAAATTGCTTCAAATCACGTACCATTTTCTGTGTGCTTTTTTTTTAGTAATCAGCTTTTACATAATATCAAAATAAATGTAAATATGCATTTTAGTTAATGTATTTGGTTTCAGAATCTACGATAATATGCTTCAACAACGTCGATGAATCAGAAATTCAATTAAGAAAGCACTTCAGTTGAATAAAAAATGGTTTTTCTAAAACATGCCGTGCAGAAAAATCTTCTCAGCAATCGGACACATAAAACACGTATCCGAAATTTAACTAGCACTGATTTAGTTACTTTTAATTTTATTCACGTTCCTAAAGTGAATGCCTTACATTCAATTTCTTTATTAGTTTTTCTAAAGAACTATTTTTAAAATTTTTAGGTTTTACTTATAGTCTATCAAAACGACCTTTTAGTGCTACTTCGGGAGTGCCAAAATGGTACTTCAACCATTTCACCTACTTATAATGTAAATATTTGAACCGTGAATATGTATTTAACCAATTACTGCACTTGAAAGAAGTTACACTTAATCTTAAGAACAAACTCTGAATTCACTTTTCATGTGAAAAAGAATTTTTTTTTATTATTTTAACTGGTCTCAAACTAGTTACTTTAGAAGCATAACGAAATAGTAAGATCTGGTGCTTTTTAGGTGTTTTGCTGATGTATGGCCGGGCAATTGAGGAAATGTATTTCTCTCTGCAATGATATGCAACAAAACAAGCAATGCAAACAAGTTGTTCTATAATATGAACGGATATAACGTATACACATGTATCCCTGCCTGTTCACCGCACGAGTTGCCTGTTTTAGAGGTAGGGAGAGTTTCCTTCAGCAGGCTGTAACCCTTCAAATACACACAACATAACCAAACTACCGCTATATAAACGCACACACCTATATTCAAATTGATGTATCTATTTAACAGCCACAGACATATGTAAATACGCGTATAAGAATGTTTCTATGGCATTTCCACTTCGCTTTGACTTTGTGCGTAGAAATGTATGTGCGAATTCCCCCATTAACTTGAATTATTTAGGTTGTTAAGGGATATCTTAAATTCATGTCATGGTCAGCATTACTGCGGCTACTAAATGCCTACCACCATAAAGACCGGCACCAGCAAAGTTTTAATGATAAATAGATACGGACGTGTGTACAGTGCGCCAAGAAAGAATTTTCACAGAAGGGTAAAACTTTGTTTACGCTTGCTTTTGGAAATTAATACCTTATTTAATTAAATATTTTTTTTTTATTTATTACAAATATTTATGGGATTAAAATTCCATGGCTAACAAAGAAGATAAGATGCAATGAGCGGAACTAATGTACCAGAAAAGTGATCCATGCAAAAATATTGGAACTGTTTTCCTTTGATAAATTTTTTAACAGCTTAAACTCTTTCGTTGTCTGAAATATTCTAATTTTTTGCAAAAAACATATTTTTTAAATCATTTTGTATACAAAATCTTGTCCTTTGTAGGTCTTTTCAAATCAGACCTTCTCGGTCTGTAGGTGGTATAATTAAACGATGCCATTAAGTCGATCTGCGGAAATAAATTACGACGTCTTGGTGTCAACAGCAGACCCATTTATTTGGTACTCTCGAAATTGTAGAAGTCAAAAACAGAATAGGTCATCTATGTTAAAAGCCGGAATTTATCTTTTAATAAGGAAGGAGTTTAGTATTTGGAAGAATATGCAAGAGCAATGACTGATGAAAATGTATATATAGACTTCCATGGCGAACATATAGTAACCGAAGTAATTTGGTACTTGATTGAGGATGATAGGAGTATTGATGGCTAGCACCACACATCTCGTGGAAAGACTTCTTTCCTTTGCCGAAATTGTCAAACACGCTCATGATCGATCATGTTTTATTGGGCGCAAGTTTGGAGTGTCGAAGAATACGACTCAGTTGAAAGACTTCTACGTCTCTTTATTAAAATATTAATTTTTTTGCTGCCCAATACTCCGAATTATATGATTCACATTGAAACAGATTTTCTTCCGCAATATCTACATACACTCCGAGCGCAGATGTACTTTGTCTTGCGGTGTTTTATCATACCAAGTCTCAAGCTTCCGCATATCCTTGCTAAGGTGACTGTACCTCGGCACTCATTGGATAAAGAAGTGGAAGGACACCTCGCTAATGTTAAGCACAGAGCCTCTTACTGATTTTACTTCTCAGTCTTTGCCTACGTTCATACCTTCATTTTTAGACAATCTTAAGATTAAAAAACTTTCGACTTTTAGGGACTCTGCTGCTAAATCAGAAGCACACGATTTGTATGCTAACTTAGCACTTAGAGGTGTTAAATATTTCAGTGATAGTTTTTCTGACTACGCTAAAAGCTTAATTTTTCGTGCAAGTGGAAATCTTCTTAACTTAAATGTGAGACCTTTTAAGAATGCACTTTCTACCGCCTGTACAGTTTGTGACGTTAGTGACCACGAAAGCATCTAACACATCATAGGCATCTGTTCAATTTATAAAAATTTTCATTTAAAGCATTTTTGGTGAAAAAACGTCAGATCTTACCAATATTATAAATATCTTAAATAGCTGTGATCAGATCTTACCAATATTATAAATATCTTAAATAGCTGTGATTATAGAGCTTTGTATAAATATTTATCCTGCGGTCTCAAATATTGGGAAAAGATTTTAAATGAATTTTTATAACCACACTTTGGAGTTTAAATATCAGGTCAGTTTATAAGTTCGTGCGTTTTTTAAAGGTGGTTTTAAAATTAATAAAAGAGTTTTTAAAGTAATTATTAATCAATAACATATTTTCCTTCATTATTTACAATGTCCTCCCAACGTTTAGGCCCATTTTTAATTCCCTGCTCAAAAAAATGCTTGTCCTTGGAGCCAAAACACCCTTCAATATCCCTTTCTATAGCTTCTTTTGAGGAGTAGTTCTTGTTACTCATATGGGATTGAAGTCCACGGAAAAGGTGATAATCACAAGATGAAATACCCGGAGAATATGGTGGATGCGGCATTAGCTCCCATCCGAGCTCGTTCAGCTTGCCTAATATTTGCCGTGCGATATGAGGTCTTGCGTTGTGGTGGTGAAATAAAACTTTGCATCTATTCACTAAAGACGGTCGATTTTTGTTAAGTACCTCATTCAGGTTTGATAGCAGTTATCAGCAGTTATCGTTTATTTGGTTCCAGAAGTTCATAATAAACAATACCGGCCATATCCCACCAAATAGTCAGGAGAATCTGCTTGGGGTGAAGGCCATCTCTAGGGGTCAGTTCTGATGTTTCATCTTTATCTAACCATTGCCGTTTGCGAACAGGATTATTGTAAAGGACTTATTTTTCATCACCAGTAATGATGCGATTCAAAAAACTTTCATTTTCAAGCCGTTGCAGCAGCTGAGAACACACATTCACTCTCTGCTGAAGGTTAGCGATGGAAAGTCTATGCGGAACCCATTTTCCTAGCTTTGAAACCTTTTCCAACTGAACCAGATGCCTGTGAACTGTTCCATGCGATGAATTTAACCTCTGAGTTATCATATCGACTATCAACTTTGGCTCAGCGAGTTCGAGCAAGGCGTGGGAGTTAAAGACTTCAGGACGACCAGCGCGCGGGCCATCCTCCACGTCGCAGTTACCACTTCGGAATTTTGAAAACCACTTTTACGCAGTCCTTACACTCACGTTATTCTCTCTGTGAACAGTGTTTATTTCTGCAGCAGCAGTTGTTGCATTTTTACCACTTTTATAAAGAAATACAAAATAAGCCCCTTATACGCGTTCGAAAACTCCATTTTATTTTTTAATAGCACGTGTTTTTATCCGCGATTAAAATCACTTGTTGAATGCAATATATCAAATATTAAGATATATGAATATATCAAAGAAAATATAAATAGTTCCATTATATTTCGCGAATTGTTTTTTATATGAAACATGAAATTATGGGTAAAATACGCACGAACTTATGGATTGACCCGATAATAACATTTTATATGTATTATATTGTTTGCATTTGATAATAATATACTTGAACCCGAATCCTTGGAATTAAAAATGAAGAAAAATGTGGAATTTTTTATTTATTTTAGATTTTTCTGACTCACAACATTTCAATGTTGTAGTCGTACGTTCTACTAGTTATAAGTACCCATGTATGTAAACGGATTTCTTTTTAAAATAAAGAGCAAAACAAATATACAAATTGTCAATCGATCAACGCAGGCAAAATCTTAGCGACGGTAATATTTAAAAAATTGGTATTAAAAAAAGCAAACCAAAATGAATTATGTCATCATACTTTTGGAGCGGTATAATTAGAAGTTTCTACTCAAAATTATGGTTGATTTCGAAAACATTTCTTTTTACTGCTTCAGCTCATAGAGTTCGACTTTTATTCTTCAAGAAGCAGTGTTAACTTACTGGAATATGTTAATTATTACTTGAGATTTTCACTAAATATTTAGTGGCAGTGCAATTTTTTTACTATCGCTAAATATTCAGTGATAATAAAATTCGTGTTTAACTACCACTGAAGAAGTAGTGGTAGTTAAACGCTTATTACATTTATTTTTTAGTGCATTATGCCCAACCCTATTCAAAACCACAAGACGCGAGACTGACTTAAAAAATCAAATTTATTACAAGGAGTAGAGTCGTGGGACGTTTTTGCACTTCAGTAAGTTAAAAGGCTTCCAAGAAGGAATAGCGAAATCACTTCTCTGACACGTTGAAATGAGAGTAGATTTTGTTTTCTTAAAATCCTTTAGTTTATTTATAAAGGATCAAAAAATGCTTCCCCTTGTGAAAACTTTTTTTTAGATAACTGTGTGTAAATAGTTGAAAGAGAAACTTTCATGCAAGCAGATGCGTAGATAAAGCAAAGTTATTTGCTGATTATAGTGATGTAATGAAAATGGACTATAAAGGGTAATTTTTCGCTAAAACTTAATTAAGTTGTGTAACGGCCGGCCCCTATGCGCATGTGGGTATGCTACAACTATTAATACATTTACTTTACGACTCACTTTACATACTTATGTTAACTTGACATTGAAATTTTGATGCCTTTTATTATGCAATATTGTTTCCTAACATAAATTGTACTTACATTAACTGTAATCTTTCCAATTTGATTCAAAAGTCTAAGATTTAAGGAAGAGTTTATTATAATAGGACTATGAATAAGTTCGTGCGGTTTTTTTTCGAAATTTGAAACTTTATTGACGTAAAATGGTTACAAATTTAATATTCAAAATATTGTCCATCGCTTACTACTACTTTTTCCCATCTTTCTGGCAATTCACGGATTCCCTTTGTGAAAAATTCGGTCGGTTTTGCCGCAATCCACGAATCGATCCATTTTTTGACTTCATCGTAATTACGGAAGTGCTGGTCAGCCAGGCCATGTTGCATCGATCGGAAGAGATAGTAATCGGATGGCGCAAGGTCTGGACTATACAGCGGGTGGGGTAGGACATCCCATTTGAGCGTTTCTAAGTATGTTTTGACCACTTGTGCAACATGTGGCCGAGCATTGTCATGTTGCAAAATAACTTTGTCGTGTCTATCGGCGTATTGCGGCCTTTTTCTCGCAGTGCTCGGCTCAAACGCATCAATTGTCGTCGGTAGACATCCCCCGTAATCGTTTCATTCGGTTTCAGTAGCTCATAATACACAACACCCAGCTGGTCCCACCAGATACACAGCATAACCTTCAGGCCATGAATATTCTGCGCCGACGTCGATGTTGAAGCATGGCCAGGGTATCCATACGTTGCCCGACGTTTTGGATTGTCGTAATGGACCCACTTTTCATCGCCAGTCACAATTCGATGCAAAAAACCCTTTCTTTTGTGCCGTTGAAGCAGTTGTTCGCATGCCATAAAACGGCGTTCAACGTCTCTTGGCTTCAATTCATACGGCACCCAATGGCCTACCTTTCGGATCATTCCCATGGCTTTTAAACGTTTGGAAATGGTTGATTGATCAACTCCCAAAGTTTTTGCAACCTCTTCTTGCGTTTGAGCCGGATCTTGATCGAGCAATTCCTCCAATTCGGTATCCATGAACTTTGGCGGCGCACCCTCGCGTTCTTCGTCTTCCAAGCCAAAATCACCACTTTTAAAGCGTGCAAACCACTTCTGGCACGTTCGCTCAGATAGAGCATGCTCACCATAAACTTCCACCAAGATACGATGACTTTCGGCTGCTTTTTTCTTCATATTAAAATAATGAAGAAGAATTCCCCGCAAAAACACATTATTTGGCACGAAATTCGACATTTTCAAGTGTGGTAAAAATATTGTTGTTTACGCTTCAAATAAAAAACTTATACTGACGTTTGTGCCTTACGACAGTAGCTCTCCAATGAATGTTTGGAAATGTGGATCGATGGAATAATAATCAAGTTACGCCATCTGTTGTAAAACCGCACGAACTTATAAATAGACCTATTACATTAATTTCCATCTGACAACGACCAAAAAATTCTACGTTTGATTTTGTTGGTCATCGCATTTAACAAAAATGAGATGCAAGTAAGCAGCATTGACTCTTACGCTTCTTCACTTAATCTGTAATTGTAATCAGCGTGGTGTCCAACCATTTCCTTGCGGTGTTGATAAAATTTACGCATAATGCGCAGTCCTTGTAATCTGTTATGTAAATTAGCATACATATTAAATATACCCGCCGTTTACAGGAAGGACGTCAAACCTCAAAAGAAAGAATAATTTAGGAATTTGGAGTACACCTGCATTTGAAAGTAAGCTCCGGAAGTGGGCCCTGCATTAATACACACACAGATGGCTAGAAGGCATCAAAAAGCATAGGCGGTGGAATATTTGGCTCAGAAATATACTTAAAAGACTTCGATTTTCAACCGCCGATCGTCCGATCACAACATGGATTTATCAGTCATTTTTTAACCACTGAACTCAATTGGATACGCAAACCGTTCGGCAACACTTAGTCACAACTGCACCTTTATTGAGCGAACCAGCGGTGGAGAATTGTATAATACTTTTGACGTTTATGTTCACTTTGATTGATGATTTTTTCAAATAAAAAGTGTAAAGTTGTTCACAATCAAGGAGAATTAACCTAAATTAATGACATTTGTAATTACCATAGCAACATAAGAATTAATTGCACGCACTTTTATTTACCTTCATAATTTTGAAATGCTATGCTGCGCTATTACTTGCACATAATTATGAATTCGCTTAGAGTTCAATCAGCGCAGCGAAATTTACTGCGATTTATACAAAAGTTGAAGGGGGTATTCTAGTCTAGAGACCCGAACTTCGAGCATTTTTTTGACGGTGAATAAAAAAAAATATATTGATATTTTTACTTTTTTACATTTATTTATTTATATATTAAGAGCACACAAAATGAATTAAAAAAAAAAAAAATTTCATGGAATTATGCGCCCTTGAAGTGGAAGGGGAAAACCAAAGGCAGTGTCGTCACGATTTCTACCCTTGTGGTCATTTGAAAAACAAAGATGGCAAATTCTTAATTAATATGAATGTCATTATCGTACGACGCAGAAAAAAAGCGACAAGAATTTTTTCATAAAATAGTGGCTACTCAAAAATCGAGGTCGATTTTCCCCTAATTTTTAAGCTTTCTCGAATTGTTTACACATATTAAAAAATTGAAATTTCTAGTTTTTCGTGCGTCATCCGATAGAGATATATTTAAAGAATATTCATGATAAACTTAACTTCAAGCAAATCAGTTGATTAGAACTTGAGATATCGTGCCGATCGTATCGAAAGATCCCTATAGGGAGATATTTTTAAATACTTAAATTATCGAATTTTGAAAAAAACAAAAATCATTTTTTCAAATTTTTAGACTAGAATACCCCCTTAAACAGGCAGCTGTGAAGAGTTGCGTTTGCTTTAAAACATCTGAGAGATGAGTGAGAAAATTCTTTAGAAATAAGACTTTTGGAAAGCAAATTGAATTAGAAAGCTAGTGACTTCAAATACGCTGCAATACAATCACATTTGCACTTATTGATTTATTCAAATCAGCTTCTTATAAAACTCCTAATTCAAAACACAAATAAATGGAGAGATGTGCTAGTCTCACCTAATATTCTCATGACTCCCCTGTTAAATTTCACACACAATTTTACGTTTGCATTTTCTCTCCATTGATCTTTTATTAACATTTAGTATAATTTGAATGAATTTGTAAATAAATCTCTTTTAGCTCTCCCTTCTGTTAACATTGCAAAAATGTATTTAATTTTTCATAGCCGACGGCACATTTTAGTAGTAGACAATGAATAACTAGGGGCGTGGAATGGTGCACACACATACTCGCATGAGAAAGACAATAATGACAATCGACTAGAGAAACAGAGAGCGCACACACTCGCGGACACTTGCATTTATTTTACTTTATTATTTTTTGTTTATCGTTTTTTAGCAATTGAATTTGTCCCAACCAAAATCCTATTAAAATGTATTTTTTCTCTCCTCTTTCCATTTGCACATGTGTGTGCTTGCTTTGCATAATGAAGAATGATTAGTTTCAAGCTCCAGCAGGGACATGCCGAAAATTTCAATATATTTTCAGAAATTCGTAAATATTTTATTTGCATATGTGTGCAAACACACGTAGATATGTAGATGTGCATAGATGGAGTATTCGTATGGTATTTTGATTTCAATGGAAGTGTTGGTGGCATAGCCCATAGGCAAGTTGAATGTGCGCATATTTTATAAAATAAATTGAATTTGAACCCATGCATAAGTGGGGCAGACAGTACATAATTTAAGGTCTTATTTTAATTTATTATCGTTTTTATTATTTTTTAATTTTTGAACGAGCACTCTACTTACCTACTTCTTGCAAAATACAAAAATAAATAAATAAACTAAGAAAAAAAGAAAAATAAAAACGAAAGTTAATACGCCAGTGTATTTACTGTTGTTGATACTTCAATTTCACTTTTTAATATCTCGATGAGCGCAATTTTTGACTGGTAATTCTCAATTTTTGCAAAAATTTAACACTCACGTAGACTCATTTTCAGCATTGCTAAACGTTAAAATGTTGCCTGTGGTACGAAATAAATCATTTTATTCTTGAACAGTGTTGAGCAATATTACAAGCTTAGTCCAAGTCAATACTGTATAGTATCACAGAAATAATGCGTTTATTGAAAAGAAGTCAAAATTGTCTTTTCTGACAAAGCGATGACATCATGGGCCCATTTTTCTTTGAATATGTGGCTGCAAACACCATTTCGATGAACGGTGAGTGCTGCAGAGGCATGCTAAATGATTTTTGTGGCCGAAAATTGAAGCGATGGACTTGAATGATCTTTAAATTCAGCAAAGTAGCGCGGCATGCTACCCAGACTATACCACAATGCGGCTTTTGTTCGCCAAGTTCGATAATCGTGTTATCAGCCGTCTAAGCGATGTCAATTGGCCTCCGCAAAGCTGCAATTTGACGATGTTAGACATTCTGTTGTGAGGTGCTGTGAAATTATCGATAGTATGCGAACCATCCGAAGGTCAATGTGTTTTTTGCTACATATTTTGCGCATATCGCACTTTTTTGTCGACCTCCGTTTATCTCTTTTCACAGTTGTAGGACAATTAATGCATTTATGCAGGATACATAACGGGTGACATGCATAGCAGAGTTATTCTTTTGAAATCTTGGTAACCAACTTTACAAAAAAAATTACTTACCAAAAAAAAATCACTAGATTAGTAATAGTTGACCTTCTTCTTCTCTCTTCTTAATTGGTGCTATAACCACTTACGCGATTTTGGCCGAGCTTAACAAAACATGGCAGTCGTTTCTTTCTCGTGCTAACTGGGGCATACAAAGTTAAGCCAAGTTCTTCTCCAACTGATCTTTTAAGCGCACAGGACACATTCCTCTTCTTCTGCTACCACCGCATCGAATACTTTCAAAGCCGGGGCGTTTGCATCCATTTAGACGATATGACCCAGCCAACATAGCCTTGGATCTTTATTCGCTGCGTTATGTCTAGGTCGTCGTAAAGCTCACCGTTCCATCGCCTGCGATACTCGCCGTCACCAACGTGCAAAGGTCTAAAAGCTTCCCCAGAATCTTTCTCTCAAATACTCATAGGGACGCCTCATCGGATGTTGTCATCGTCCACACTTCTTCGCCATACGTTAGCACGAGCATGATGAGAGCCTTGTGGAGTGTTAGTTTTGTTCATCGGGAGAGGACTTTACTGCTCAGTTGCCTAATTAGTTCAAAGTAGCACTTGCTGGCTTTCAAGGCTGAAATTATTATTGATGCTGGTTTCTAGATAAATGAAGTCTCTCAAAATCATCAGTCAGATCAAAATCAAACAGTGACATAGTACTTCGCGGTACTTAGGACGAGGCACTTTGTGATCGATATATTTGGTCAATTCGTAAATTATTTTATATTATGCCCCTAGTCGTGAAACATAACTTTTGCTTGATAATTTATATGATGCAGAAATTTTTGAAAACTGTCTATATTTACCATTCTTGAAAAGATTGGAAAATAGAGGTAACTTATCAAGCATCAGTAAATTCGCCACTTGCCTACCTCTTACCTTTCTCTATTCTGTTATAGTGATTGATTATGTTAGGTTAAATGGATGCACAGGGAGGGAATGCACTTGGCCAAAGAAATCAAATTCGTCCTTTGTGATACCATTGCAGAGGAAATAAGGAGGAGGGAACGAATAGACCGGAAGGCAGAGGGCTTTTATAACGCGTTAAAAGGTATTAAAGCCCTCAGTAGGCAATGGCAAACTTCCGAGTGTATTTCTGCCATCAAAAATGGCCTCATAAAAAAATATCTGCCTTAAAAGTGTAGGTAACTCCATTTGTAGAACAGCATCAAAGCGCACACAGTAAATAGGAGGAGAAGCTAGGCCAAACACCCACAAAGAGTGTACGCGCCAGTTATATATGTGTTACAATCAACAGTTATGTAAAAAAATTATTCATATTCGCCACAGAAGTTAACCCGTTACTGCACATAGCGTTGAAAAACAAAAATTTCTTCACAGTGAAAATAACATTATTAAATTATTAATAGGGCATATTAAAAAACAATAAGGATACAATTTTATATACCATATGTTTATATATTTTTCTTTTTTTTTTTGCAGAAGCATTTATGAAAATGACATGCGAATATGGAAAACAGTTGAAAATCGGAAAAATTATTATCCAGTGAGAATGACGAGTAAATCTACCCCAAGAAAATATTTGTTTTGTCAAATTAGTCAAATTGAACCCTGTTATCGTTTTTTTGAAAATGAATCACTCGCTCTTAAATTTTGATTTTTCACCCATTTGCACAAAAGTGAGGTTATTTCGAAAAGTCATAAAATCATAGACAGTTTCTTGCGTTTTATTATTGCTAAATATATATTTGGTGGATCAAAATAATTTTATTGATTTTATAATACTTAGTTTGGAAATAAAACTGAATCAAAACTGCACTACCAGCAATATGTGGACTCCTATGCGGTGAAGGGTTAATTTGAGCCTGTCACATGATGATGTGCCATTTTGTTGATCGGTATTTGTTTCGATGATGGCGGCCGCCGTAGCCGAATGGGTCGGTGCGTGATTACCATTCGGAATTCACAGAGAGAACATTGGTTCGAATCTCGGTGAAACACCAAAATTAAGAAAAACATTTTTCTAATAGCGGTCGCCCCTCGGCAGGCAATGGCAAACCTCCGAGTGTATTTCTGCCATGACAAAGCTCCTCATAAAATATCTGCCGTTCGGAGTCGGCTCGAAACTGCCTGCCGGGCATCCTGATGTTCAATATGAAACGAAAGGGGATTATCCCTCTAGAGTAAATTAAAAAAATTAATTCACTGCCAACTCTTCTACTTATTTAAGAAGCCATTCTGCACTCATTTAAAATATGGCTGTTTTTTAAACCATAAGCCATAACCATAAGCCATAACCATTAGCCATCGAAAAATTGTTTATGGACTTCCAATTGAATTCCATGGCTAACCAACTAGCATACTAGAAAATGCAAATTTAAACTGAACAATGTAAATCTATTTCACAAACAAATTATTTCTGGCTCTTATTTAAAAAAAAATGTTTACTTTGATAAGTTAGTGAGCATCTACTTAAAATATAGCCGCTACTTAAAATTCTCAGCAGGATAGCCTTTACAACATGCTTCGGTGCTGCCTCACGCAAAATAAACAAAACTTGCCGGCAATCTCTGCATACTGGTAATAATTCCTGTTAAACGCCAACTCCATTCTCCACTATGTATGTATGTATGTAACAAAAGTGTATGCTTATTATCAGCCTAATTTTAATGCCATGTAGACACGAAAGCTTGCAAATCCACGGGCCAATAAATTGTTAGTACTGCTATGGCCAACGACCAGGCGGCGTTGAAGAGAGTGCCGGCGTCACAGTGGATATAGTGCATGTGAAGCCGCTAAGTAGTAAATGTTGAGCATATATTTGAGTGCAAAATCCCAGGTTGTTAACCCTCGTGGCTTTATAAGTAACATTGCGTACAAAAAATTATTTGCACAAATTCAGTATACTCAGGACTGCGGCGGTTCGCAGGCGCGATTTAATATTTACTTTGTACGCAATTAAGTGGAGCACACAGGCAAAGCCAGATGCGGTGTAGTGCGGCGAAAATTAATGACCAAAGTGAAAAGTGAAATTCTAAAAGAAGAAATTAATTTTAAAAGGCTTAATAAGCCATAATAGTAAATTGAAATTCCAATCAAATAAACAAGCTTCGTAAAAGCATATGGCTCGTAGCTGTGCTGTTAACGTTAAATTAAATTTGGTATTTTGCTACACTAAACACCATGGATAACTAGCTTATGGTAAGCTGCGCCGGCAGAGTCTACCTACGTGGCGTATGAGTAACGTGCATGGAGAAAAATATATGAATATAATTATTATTAGAGAACGACTGAAAATCGATTTGTAAGGCCGAGCGGAACCAAACCGAACCTCGGCGAACCTTTCAGCCGAAACTGAGCCAAAGACGAACCAAGTATTTGAAAGGATCTAAATAATAAACGACCACGATTTTTGTATTAATTAAATTGCAAAAAAGATACAAAAGTCTCAATCGCATTTATTGAAACTCATGAAATAGCAAACAAAAAATTATGTATAGTATTTATTAATAATATTTAAGATTTAATACTCATAGTTGAATAATTTTATATTGCAAAGTACAAACAATAGCTTATCGGCATTTTCACCTTATAAGCGGCACCTCCTGTCGGTACAGTGATTTTTCAGGATGAATGATAGTTCAGTAGCTACGCTCGATGAAATATCATCTCAAGGCAATTTAAAAAAATAGGAATTGATACCTTAATCCAAAAAATGTTAAAAACACTAAAGTTGATACGATGTTTTAACAACAAATTTAAATAACTTAAAACTTCGGGTACTTTTCGGCTGAGGCCGAAGCGAAACCGCGCTGTTCAAAGCCGAATCTCGGCCTCTCTCGACTTATAAATCTAAGTTATTTTAATATTAAATAGAAAAAATATATACTATTATTAAATAGGTAAAATAGAAAACATATTACTAAACGTAATATTGCAATTCCCTTTTAATCAATAACATTACGACGACATCTTATTTGTTTACCTGGCACTGGCGGTTTTCACAAATTCAGCCACAATTTTATAAAGCAGAAAATTTATTTTGCTTAACTATTACAGCAAAGCTTACGCCATTTTACAAAATAATACAAACATATGTGCGTTAGCGAAATAACTACACCGAACTAGAAATACAGACAAGATAATATATGGAGGCACGCGGCGTATGAGTGGTGTTAGTTTGTGGATAAAAGTGCTGAGTAGAGAAAGGGTTGCGAGTTTTTTCTATTTCTATGATCCCGGCTATTTCACGATGTTGTTATTATAATTCTGCTCTCCCAATATTAGTGCCGTGATTTAAATATTAATTATTTTGCAAGAAATTAAGACGAAAAAAATGTTATCGATATTGTTTGATAAGCTGTTCTACGATACAATAAATCTCGGGAATTCTGCCCTCGAATTAATGTGTGGCGTTTTTCAAAAAAGTGTTTGCCATCACTTGAACGTACACTGAGACCTTCACTTCCAATTGAGTTACGCATTGAACCTTTCCAAACAGCCATGTGATGCACTGAAATCAGTTTATCTGCAATTTATGTAGCCCTGTACCTTATGAGAGCGCCTGAGAGAGGAATGTTATTGTTTCGCGCATAGGCAAACTACTCGTATCGTAGCACTGCTTACCAATATTAGCTTTCTGAACTCAAACTACTTCTTCTGCCAAAATTGGCGCCACATTGGCAAACATTGACAAAATTTGGTCTGTATTTTTGTTTATTCTAGCGGCTTGAATTTAGTATATCTTACCAATTTTTTGCTAACTCGCACGTAGTGAGTTTTAGTTTGTATGTAATTCAATCTCATTAGCTTTGTTTCTAACACTTAATACAACAGCTTTGAGCAAATATGTGCTTTATTTTATCTAACCCAACGTGCAATTCGCGTGCAGAGGATTCGCTTTCTATAATTTGAATGAAAAATTAAAAAAAATGGAATAGTGTCGCCAACTATTTCGAAATGAGGAACTTAATTGCTGTTTTTGAAGTTGATGCGGACTCTTTCCTAATACAATGGAGAAAAATCACAAAAATTCTTTAACATATTTTTGATACATTAAAAAGTGTATCTTTAAGAGAGAGACTTCTTCCTTAGGGTATTGAATATTTTGTTTTAGAAACAAAGACTTGAGGTTTTTATAGAAAAATCCATTGTAACCAAATTTCTTCGGAATAAAAGAGCCAATAAAAAACTATTTCATAAGGTCGGAATACTTTTGAGTGCCAATGCGCTTGAAGGCCAAATATACCATAGTTACTGTGCATAACAACTATTACATTCTGCATTTCAGAATATAGTTTGCCTAAATAACTTTTCTTCATACTAATGAATCATAAAATATAATCGGACAAATAACCAATTTCCCATATGTTTGGCAATCAAATACCACTTGTTCTCACCTATTTTTTCGCAAAAGAAGTCAACGCAATCAATACAATTTCCAGTTTAAGTTTAGGATAGATAACTTCAAAGCATTCGAAGAAAAAACTATTGGTTGAGGGATACTAGTTAACATCAAGCATCATCGAACACCGATCAAAGTTAATCTTGTAGTAAATATACGAGGTGTGTTCAAAAAGTATCGCGAAGTTTGTATTTTTTCGAAAACTATTTATTTATTCTTTAATATTATATTTATTTTGTCCCCTTCAAAGTAATCCCCATGAGATATTATGCATTTGTGCCACTTTTCCTTGTTCAGCTCTTCTTTCGATGACGTCTTTATCTCGTCAATTGTAGCGTAACGTCGTCCTTTCATGGGCCTCTTCAGTTTCGGGAACAAGAAAAAGTCAAAGCGACAGATCTGGGGAATACGGTGGCTGTGGCATCAGTAGTGTGTTGTTTTTGGCCAAAAAGTCACGCACAAACAACGATGTGTGAACAGGAGCGTTATCGTGATGCAAGAGCCAATTTTTGTTCTTCCACAAATGCGGGTGTTTCTGGCGGATTGCTTCCATTGAAATGATTGAGCTTTGGTTTCCACGTCATAACCATAAGCCCACGATTCGTCACCAGTTAAGACCCTCTGGACCAAATTGCGACGTCGCGGGCAGAATCCAACATCGCATTAGCAACGTTCATGCGATGCTGCTTTTGGTCGAAATTGAGCAGTTTTGGTACGAATTTTGCGGCGACCCGTCTCATGCCCAAATCATTGGAAAAAATCGAATGGCACGAGGCATGTCTAGGTCCTCAGCAACTTCTCTAACGGTGTTTCGACGATTGGCCAATACCATTTTCTTCACTTCGTCGTTCACATCTTCTCGGTCTTCTGAGAACATTTGGTACCACCGATAAACGTTGCTTTGGTCCAAAGTAGCTTCTTCTTCTTTGGTACAGGTTCTTTGATCCATCTTTTTGAATTGGTAAAAATCGAAGACGAGCCGAGACACATGCAAGCAAAGCACTGTCAACAATTAATTGAACATTTAAAATGGCCGAACTCGTCGGCATGAGTGAGAGACATGAGTACCAACATATCGCCACAAAAAAATCGAAATTCGAATATACGTAACCTGCGAAATTCAAAATTCGGGATACTTTTTGAACACACCTCGTATTTTTAAGGACTACTCTGTGCTTTGAAATCTGATTTGCATGCTTTTCAGACGTAAGCTACCTCTTTTAGGCAAACCACTGTGTCGACGACTGCAAGTTACAGTAAAGCTCCACATAACTCGAGCTACAGTTCAGGAGCAGTTTTTCCACTGAACACTAAGAGCTATCACTAGACTCGAGCGTAATACACAAATTTTTGAAAGTTGCATCCATTTAGAAAGGCGAGTGAGTTTGATCTACTCAATCTAGTATGCCCCACCAAGTCCCAGCTACCTGATAAGAATCTTTGCTTGTGTCCCACTAGCTGCCGCCTGACAGGCATAATCAACACAACATCAACGCTGATTTAGTCGCATTACCACCATCGTGTGAAAGACGTGGGGGCGCGAAATTAAACCGAGTGTGCTGGGAAAGACTTTTTAGGCGGGCCAACCAAATGTTACGACGCATCCAACTTGCAAAATAACACTAGAAAAATTAGCAAATTACATGGAAAGTAACAACTCAAAATTCTAAACTTGAGTTGATATAACCGGTTTGAGTTAAAGGCGCATAACTACAGGGTGTCCGGTAGCAGAGTTAGACTTTAAATGTTCTCCCTGACCGCTAAGCGTATGAGTGGAGAGGAGAGCTTCGTTATTCGTGCGGGTTATTTAGTTTAGGGTGAACAAGGCGGTCGCAATCGAGGCGAATTTCAAGTCCAACGGTTTGTGTGCAACTGCTTGTCCTAAATTAAATTTTGTTCTCGACGTTTATGTGATGCCCCAAGTTAAGATTTGATTCGTTCTTTGGTGCAAAGGTTCCAGAAAGAAGTTCCGTGTCAAACAGCGCACAGCCGGGGCCTAGCCAGACACCGAGAACAAAATAATATATTGAATTGGTTGCTACAAGTTTACGGCTGCCCCGGGACTCCAAAAAGGACCTCACCCCTTCATATTTCACATCATTAAAGAATTGCCGTTATTGGTCATTCAAATAAAATAAAATACCGTTCGCGAGCTTAATAGCAGCACGTCATCACTTCTCCAGTGAGTGGCATGGAGTACGGAGGCCAGATTCCAGGAGTATATCCAACGATTAGAGGAAATAATTGAAAAAAACCGCACTTGTCTTCTTGTAAAAGTAATTGAAATAAGCTTTTGTCGTTAGTAATTATTTTCGGATTAAGCTCTTAATTCCTAATTCTGCCACGGGAGAACTTATACATATGAAATTATTGGTCTACCTCTACCTTCAATATCACAATGAGTTCTGCAATAAAATCCCTTGTTTCCCAGTTGCAGTAGGCGATCAAATGTCATCATCGGGCTATTTACAGTGAATTTTATATTTAATCTATTTTTTCTGTCAACTATTTTTATTAATGTAAAGTTTGGCATATCTTGGTTGTCATTCTCTTTTCTGCGTTGGCCAAATTCATACTTCTCTTCCACTTGATTGGCGCGATACCCGCTTACGCGATTTTAGCCGAGTTCAACAAAGCGCACCAATTGTATCTTTCTCTTGCTAACCGCCGCCAGTTTGGAACACCAAGCGAAACCAAGTCCTTCTTCACCCGATCTTTCCAACACAGAGGAGGCTTTCCTCTTCCTCTGTTGCCATTGTGTGTATCCATTCGGACGACATAACCCAACCAACAAATTCGCTGGAGCTCTATTCGCTGTACTATGTCTACGTCGTTGTAAAGCTGATACAGCTCATTGTTCCATGGCCAACGATACTCGCCGACGCCAACATGCAAAAGTCCAAATATATTCCCCAAGATTTTTCTCTCAAACACTCCAAGGGACGCTTCATCGGATATTGTCATCGTCCAAGCTTCTGCGCTAAGCGTTAAGGAAAAAGGATTTTACTACTGAATTGAATTTATTTGCTACTTATACTTTTATTCACCGTGTGGTTGGGGCACTCAATTTATCCGAAAGGACTAATGTTAGTATCCGCTTTCATTATAAACTTCAAAATTTTTCTCGATCCATTCTACAATGTAACGACTTAAATAATGCTGTCTCGCTGGACTTCGTTTTGTCAAGAACAGTTTTCTTGCACCTTGGAATTCCTATTTTCGACTTTATGATAAGTTTCTAATTTTTTTTGTTACTAAGGAACTATTACAAAATAACTATCTCTCTGCACACATTACCGCTCCTCGTCGGAGTGCAAGTCAATTTTTACGTTTTAAAGTCTTAGTGAAAAATAATAATGCAACTTAATTAAGTAAGAACGTTTCTATTATGATTTCCTATTTTCAATGAGTTCGTTTTTTGTTAGCCTCTCAATGATATCAAAATTCAATCGAAACTTTGACATTTCAATTCAAACGCATATAAAAAATATAAAAATAAATATTATACTTACACAACATCATGACTGCAACAGCCAATAGTGTTGTTGCCAGAAATGAGTAATTAATATATCCTCCAGCATTTTATACCGATTTCAGAATTAGTTCAAATTCAACTGCATTTTGTATATTACCAGAAAATCTTAATTTAATTTATATGAGAATTTCAACCAATCATTTCGTTAGCCCATATGTTTTGTTAGGAAATCTGTTAATCATTTGGCCACAAGTATATTAGGCTCACATTACAAACAACGCCTTCAGCAACCGTTAACCTTAAAGCCGATTGACGGTTTGGGTTTGAAACTTTTGTTTCCTTTCTGCCTTTTGTTTCATTTGGTTCTTTGTTTGCTCCAACAAATTCAATTTCTTTTCTTCTTTTGTTCGACTATTTGTTGTTTTAACAGCTCAGCAAAATTCGCCACTACACACTACCATACACTTCCTTTGTTTCCTTCAGCTGAATTATATTACTTTTAGCCACATTAGTTTGAGATTGTATCGTTTTTCGTTTACTTCTCCAACTTTTTCTACTCCTTTCTTCTACTTTTTCTTCTCCTTCTTCCACTAGAGCAAGAGAAACACCAAAACTAAGAGGCAAACTTTATTATTTTTCTAATTGTATTATAGTCGCAAGCGTTTTAGCACACATACACAAACACACAAAATTATATACACACATTTCCGTAACACTTTCACTTTTATTTTGCCGGTCTCGTTTGCCGCTCGTGCCTTGTTTTTTTTTATTTTTTTATTTTTTTTTTTTTTGTTTAAGAGAGAGTAAGGGCTTTCGTAAGGAACGGAATTTGTTTTTGGATTTTTTCCTTTTACAAATTTTCGGCCTTTCGCCTTCTCTGCGCTCACTTTTCGTCTTCTCTGGGCCTCTTTCGCTGCCTCTACTACTTCCGTTCTTGGCCAATCTACCAAAACAAAATCAAGTCAAATCAAGTCAAGAATTGAAAATTAGCAGCCACGTTCTGTTCGTATTGGATTGATAACGACGACTGAAACGTTTTCGGTCAAAAGGTTTACTTTTATTCGCGGATGCAAGTGTCGCTGTTTTTGCTTGAAAGCTTTTTGACAAGCAAAAGCTCAGCAAGACGACAAACAAGCACAGGACCAGTGCGAATAAGAGAATTCGAGTTGCCATCAAAGAGAACTGCCACTTCACTTAGATTCGACCAGTTTGCGTGGAAAATGCTAATTGTAATCTGGCTAAAGTTACGCAAAATTTAATATTAAGAAAATATAATTTAGTTACAAAATCCAAAGGCAGAAATGAGGCACTATTGAACAATTATTGCTGTAATAAGCTACTAAACTAATAAAGGCAGCCTGAAACTTTCTGATTTTAAGAAATCACACATCATCATTTAACGCTACTAGTATTTTTGAGTTTTTACCGGCACCAACATTTTCCTCCACCTTTATGGTCTCCTTTCAGTTCCTCAGCTTGATTCCCTTTAAGTTTTCTTTCAGTTCACCCATTCGTCCTGATCTTGGTTTCCATCCTACTTTGTTTTTGTAGGACAGCGCATCTACTATTTTCCATTGAGTTCTTGAGTCACCTAGCCTCAGTATGTGATCTAGCCATCTTATTCGTCGTGCTTTTATGTTATGCACTACATATTTTCCTTGGATTAGCTGTTCCCGTTCAGCTTGCGCTATGTCGACCTCGCTAAATGTTTTTCTAAGAATTTCAAAGGAGTGCAGTTTTGCCCTGCTTCTATTCCTCAGAATCAGTGTTTCACTTCCTTAGTGCAAAAGGAATCTACCATTAGTTTCATAAAGCAGTTTTGTTAATGTGGCACATCATGCATTAGCTGCTTGAATTCTACCGTCACTTTGTTTTACCCACCGCACTATCCGTCATAACTTTATATATTCAAAAACTGGTATTTCCTTTATATTATCTGGATTTTTTGTGAAAACTACTCCGATCTGACAAAGAGACTTTGTCTTACTAATCAAAATCATCGAAGAAGTAGTGCATAAGAAACTATAGTGCGAAGCTCCGAACTTGGCGGTCATTCAGCCAATGATCCGTGGTACCAGCTCTGTGTTATATATGTAAGATTGGTTAAGACCTGGAGAAACTACCGCAGAAGTTTACTACCGAACTGAAGGAATAGAGGTTAAATATAACGGATGAAAACGAGTTTCCACCTCACAAATGCTCACCTGCATATTAACCACAGGCCATTAATTACCAATACCAAAATTATGAGTGTAAACCCCAATCATATATACACTTATATATATAAAAATACGGAAATGTAGGATCATCCCATCTACCAAATAGTATGCACATTGCTCCTTCCGACTGCCACTTGTTACTTTCTTCCATGACGCATGGTCTGACTGAGCTGATTTTTCCATTCTTACGAATAGACTGAATGCCAAATCATAAGAGTAATTTGCAAGAAAAATATAATTGAGAATTTAAAAAGGCGCACATTTTTTGACCCATGTTACCATGTTACCAGAAAAGGATATAGAATCAGTGAAAAGTTCTTCTTAAAAACAACTCAAAATATTAGCTTACGAAAAATATCGACTCGTGTTATAAAGCACTGAGGCTAAGGCTGTTTATATTATATTAAAAAGTTTTAAATATTCCTGTTTTTTTTTAAGATAAGTAAGAAGAACAGGTGGAACATAGCTACCCTTAGTGATAGATAGGCTAAACTAAAATAAATATTTATTTGAAATTAATACTTTTCATAAATTGCTTTAAGATGACATTGACAACTCCTAAAGAATCCGGGACACAGGCGAACAACTCAATAAAAAAATTATTGTGCAGTTTGTCACACAGCAAAGCTTACCTGAGGAATCTTTAAGCTGGACGGTTACAAGATGTGATTTTTCAGTAGAAATCGCTGTTGTTCTGGAAACCCTAAGATGACTTTCAAGTTGAAGTCCTCAGTCAAGTCTGGAGTAAACCGGAATAGTGTTTGGAACTCCTCTACGGGTAAATTGAAGGCATTATCACATCACCGCGTGAATATCGATCCACTCTTCAAGGGCTCTCTAACTGCTCCCCAAGCGATAAATCCAAAGCCAACTAAATAATAACTTTTTTGTAATGCAGTTTCACCGTATCTGGAGATTGTAATTACCAACAGTTATATACATTAACAAAAACTGAGTCGAAAGAAAATTTTACCATAAAACTCTTAAATAATGGAGTACATAAAGTCAACACCTTTTCAATTGAAGACTATAGAAAATTATCAGAAACTTTTTCCACTAAAAATATTTCCTTGTACAGTTTTGAGAACAAACAAACGCGGCCAATTAAAGTCGTAGTTAAAAAACTACACCATTCCTGTGAAGCCAAAGCAATCATAGAAGATTTAAGAAAACAAGGTCTTAATGCACTAAGTGCTCACAATAAACTAAAATGGAAAACCAAGGAGCCTTTAGATATGTTTCTGTTAACATTCAACTCCATGGAAAATGTAAAAATATATCTGACATTAAAACTATTTTAAACTCAGTTGTCTCGATCGAACCTGTAAAATTATCAAATTTGAAAAAAATGTTGATGTCTGTATGATATCTGAAACGCATTTCACAACGCAATTATATTATATAATTATAAAAATTAAAAACTATGAAACCTGTCATGTGATTCATCCAAGCAATT
Source organism: Anastrepha ludens (assembly GCF_028408465.1). NCBI lineage: Eukaryota > Metazoa > Arthropoda > Insecta > Diptera > Tephritidae > Anastrepha > Anastrepha ludens. Next base: position 119,518,793 of record NC_071500.1, on the reverse strand, counting down.
GTGCCCGAGGTGGTAGTGCAATAATAATAAAAAGCTACATCAAGCACTTCGAAGAAGAACAAGTTTCTGATGATGACTTCCAAGTTACGGCAGTAACCATTAATGAAGATCAAAACCCCCTTTCGCTTATCGCACTATACAGCCCCCCAAGATACTAGATCAAATGTGAACAATATTATAAACTATTAAAATTATATAAAAATAGATTCATCATGGGTGGAGACTTTAACGCTAAAAACGTATACTGGGGTTCAAGACTAACTACAACGAAAGGAAGAGAATTACATAAGGCAATGCAACTTGCTGGATGTGATGCGGTCACAACATACAAACCAACGTACTGGCCAACTGATTCCAAAAAAATGCCTGACCTAATCGATTTCTTCATAGTTAACAAAATATTTCGAAACTTTCTAGAAATTGAATATAGTGATTATCTAATCTCGGATCACTCACCATTATTTTTATCTCTCAGCGAGCATATCATTTTTAAAGAACATATGGACAAATTGAGTAACCAATTCACAGATTGGCATTACTTCAAGAAAATTCTACAAAATTGCAAAAATAATGCAGCACAAATAGTTAATGAGGAACTTCGCCACTTCGCAGTAAGTGGCATCAAACACGAGCACCAATAGATAAAACTAGGCTAAACAAAATGACCAAAGATCTTAGTCGGAAAATAAAAAAATTTAAAAATGATGGGTTTTCTCGTTACTTGCATTCATTGTCCAACGATCGTCGGGTGGATTACTCTTTATGTAAATGCACAAAGTACTTAAAAAGGCCACAAATGCACTGTCCTCCTCTCAAGATAAAAGAAGGAAAATGGGCTAATAACAATTCTCAGAAAGCAAAACTATATGCAGATTATCTAACTGATATTTTTACACCTCATGAGGCAACATCCGAAAGCCTGTCTACATCCGTGCTCCAAGAGTTTGAAGAAATTCCACGAGTCACGAGCGCCGAACTAAAAAGAGAAATTAAAATGCTAAAAAATAAAAAGTCCCCTGGTTTCGATATAATCACAACAGAAATACTCAAGCAGCTTCCTCCTAAAAGCATTCAAATTCTCACTAGCAAAATGAATGCATCTTTTAAGTTTCATTACGTTCCTATTCTCTGGAAAACTGCGGAGGTTATTATGCTCCAAAGACACGAAGTTTCATCGTATAGACCTATATCACTCCTACCAGTGATCTCAAAGCTGTTTGAAAAGATTTTGATTAAAAGACTCATTAAAATAATAGAACGAAAAAAAATAGTTCCAACACATCAGTTTGGTTTTCGAAGTAAACATTCTACAATCGACCAGGTACACAGGATCTCGCACGAAATAGAAAAAGCACTCGAAAATAAAAAGTATGTTCTGGCGTATTCCTCGATGTGGCAAAGGCATTCGATAAAGTTTGTCACACAGGTTTGCTTTTTAAACTAAAATTAATACTTCCTAAGCAATACTACGAAATCTTGGAGTCGTACTTATCAGATCGCTATTTTCGAGTCAAGCAAGAAGCTGCTTATTCAAGTCTTCGACAAATAAATGCAGGAGTACCTCAAGGCAGCGTTCTTGGGCCTCTGCTGTACCTTATCTTTACACATGACCTACCGTCTGATCCTAATTACGTCACAGCAACGTTTGCAGATGACACCGCCTTGATTGCAGTTGGTGAAACTGAAAACGCATCGACAGCCACATTACAAACTTTTGACCACTTGTGCAACATGTGGCCGGGCATTGTCATGTTGCAAAATAACTTTGTCGTGTCTATCGGCGTATTGCGGCCGTTTTTCTCGCAGTGCTCGGCTCAAACGCATCAATTGTCGTCGGTAGACATCCCCCGTAATCGTTTCATTCGGTTTCAGTAGCTCATAATACACAACACCCAGCTGGTCCCACCAGATACACAGCATAACCTTCAGGCCATGAATATTCTGCGCCGACGTCGATGTTGAAGCATGGCCAGGGTATCCATACGTTGCCCGACGTTTTGGATTGTCGTAATGGACCCACTTTTCATCGCCAGTCACAATTCGATGCAAAAAACCCTTTCTTTTGTGCCGTTGAAGCAGTTGTTCGCATGCCATAAAACGGCGTTCAACGTCTCTTGGCTTCAATTCATACGGCACCCAATGGCCTACCTTTCGGATCATTCCCATGGCTTTTAAACGTTTGGAAATGGTTGATTGATCAACTCCCAAAGTTTTTGCAACCTCTTCTTGCGTTTGAGCCGGATCTTGATCGAGCAATTCCTCCAATTCGGTATCCATGAACTTTGGCGGCGCACCCTCGCGTTCTTCGTCTTCCAAGCCAAAATCACCACTTTTAAAGCGTGCAAACCACTTCTGGCACGTTCGCTCAGATAGAGCATGCTCACCATAAACTTCCACCAAGATACGATGACTTTCGGCTGCTTTTTTCTTCATATTAAAATAATGAAGAAGAATTCCCCGCAAAAACACATTATTTGGCACGAAATTCGACATTTTCAAGTGTGGTAAAAATATTGTTGTTTACGCTTCAAATAAAAAACTTATACTGACGTTTGTGCCTTACGACAGTAGCTCTCCAATGAATGTTTGGAAATGTGGATCGATGGAATAATAATCAAGTTACGCCATCTGTTGTAAAACCGCACGAACTTATTCATAGTCCTATTAGTTTTCACAAACACTAAAATACAACATATCCCACTATACATAGATGATCAACAGGTCCCATACTTAAACTATGCGAAGTACCTAGGTATGACACTTGACTGCAAACTTCGATGGAAAGAGCATGTCAAGAAAAAGAGGCAAGAATTGGACATCAAACTCAAAAACATGCAATGGCTCATGGGTAGCAGATCCGCTCTCACGATAGAAAACAAGCTGTTAATTTACAAGCAGATACTAAGGCCAGTATGGAGTTATGGTGCGCAGCTATGGGGATGCGCCAGTCAAAGTACGAAAAACCAAACCCAACACTTCCAAAATAAGGTCCTTAGGTGCATTGTCAAAGCACCATGGTACTGCAGAAGTTCCGACGTTGAGCGCGACCTTAAAATAAACTCCGTCAGCACTGCAACCGCAAAGATTGCAGTTGCCCATAAAGAAATACTATTAAACCACATCAATGTAGAAGCACCTAATTTAATTGAAACCAACGGATTAATACGAAGGATCAGACGCACTAAACCTAGCGATCTCATACCTCCATAGAAATGCTTTATGTCATGTAGAGTGAAAATTGTGTAATGTTATCATAAATAAATTGCTTGTTAGTCATTTGTAAATACTTATGAACTAGTTGCAATAAAAAATTAAACTAAAAAATAAAAAAATAAAAATTCACCGTTTTAATTAAAACCACTAACGTTCTAACTGATTTTTAGTAAGATGAATTTCGAACAGTCTAGGATTGGATATGAGAATGGAAATTGCGAAATGTTTTCTCATGCGACTGGTTTTCTGTTTAGAAATAATGATATAATTAATTATATAGAAGACTTGTGTTGGGTCATGTTATTTTGTATATAAAATGGCAGGTATTTATTATTGTATTGTATTATTATTATTATTTAGTAACTGGTATGAATACCAGTACTAAAATTATGTTTGAGCAGAGGCCATCAGCTCTGTGCCGTCTGTGGGTGTCTGGATTATTTGTTATATTGTCATTTCGATAGTTTTAATGAATTTGCTTATTTTTTCGATGTTTGAATGACTGGGAATGGCGAGGATGTCGCTTATTTGTTCTAAGTTTAGTATTTCTTTTCTTGCGTTGGCGTGATTTGGACATTTGTTGAGGATGTGGTCCAATGTTTGGTTTGTGTTGCAGGTTGTACAGATAGGGTGATTTTCTTTTTTTAAGATATGTTCATGGGTCTGTGTTGTGTGGCCTAGGCGAAGGCAAAATGGCAGGTAATATTCTGTATTCTGTTCTAAAGAGATTCAAGACCTCTTTCCACTTGAAGGTTCCAGATGGGTGTAGTGACGAAAGCTCTAAGACTGGAAAATACTACGAGTATATTACGGAAAAATACATTTTGGTTTTTTTATTTACGTAAAGTTAAACAAATTCACAATACGCCAAATCTTGGAAAAGACCCATGAAAGGAGAATCGACACACACCATATTTTCGTCGACTTCAAAGCTGCATTCGACAGTACGGAAAGGAGATACCTGTATGCCGCTATGTCTGAATTTGGTATCCCCGCAAAACTAATACGGCTATGTAAGATGACGTTGCTCAACACCAGCAGCACCGTCAGAATTGGGAAGGACCTCTCCGAGCCGTTTGATACCAAATGAGGTTTCAGACAGGGTGACTCGCTGTCGTGTGACTTCTTTAATCTGATGTTGGAGAGCATCGTACGAGCCGCAGAACTTAATCGCTCAGGCACAATTTTTTATAAAAGCGTACAATTGTTGGCGTATGCTGATGATATTGACATAATCGGCCTTAACAACCGCGCTGTTAGTTCTGCCTTCCAAACTGGATAAAGAGGCAAAGCGTATGGGTCTGGTGGTGAACGAGGACAAAACGAAGTACCTCCTGTCTTCAAACAAACAGTCGGCGCACTCGCGTATCGGCACCCACGTCACTCTTGACAGTTATAATGTCAGCATTAAATGTCAGCCTCGAAATCCAACGCAGAATCTCTCTTGCCAACAAGTGCTACTTTGGACTAAGTAGGCAACTGAGCAGTAAAGTCCTCTCTCGACGAACAAAACTAACACTCTACAAGACTCTCATCATGCCCGTCCTAACGTATGGCACAGAAGCTTGACCGATGACAACATCCGATGAAGCGACGCTTGGAGTGTTCGAGAGAAAGATTCTGCGTAATATTTTTGGACCTTTGCACGTTGGCAACGGCGAATATCGCAGGCGATGGAACGATGAGCTGTGTGAGCTTTACGACGACATAGACATAGGGCAGCGAATAAAGATCCAGCGGCTACGTTGGCTGGGTCATGTCGTCCGAATGAATACAAACGCTCCGGCTTTGAAAGTGTTCGATGCGGTACCAGCTGGTGGTAGCAGAGGAAGAAGAAGGCCTCCTCTGCGTTGGAAAGATCAAGTGGAGAAGGACTTGGCTTCACTTGGTGTGTCCAACTGGCGCCGGTTAGCACGAGAAAGAAACGACTGGCGCGCTTTCTTAAACTCGGCCAAAATCGCGTAAGCGGTTATAGCGCCAATTAAGAAGAAGAAAGTTTAACAAAAATGGAATCTGAAGCTACACAGAAGCCTGCTCTTCCAAACCCCATTATACAGAATACTTTTCTCATCAATGGGTTCTTCGATTCATGTTCCAAGTATTAAATTTGCGCTGTATGATTGAAGGGTGTGCGTAATATTAGCCCTTAGCGGTACTCCATAAAAAAGTTCTGAAGAAGTCTCACTCGATTTTCAAAACAGTGCGGTAAACCTTGAATGTAAAATTAGTTGTATGACTAGTAGCACAAAGGTGGTAAAACCAAATGCCGCCTAAACATCGATTAAAACTTATTTGGTATTCAGGGGTCAAATTTGCTCAAGACGAATGATGTGTGATAGTGTTATAGACCTGCCATGCTTCACTTCGGTGCAACAATACTGACTTCACACATGAGCTCAATATTCGCACCTGGAGATTTGCGAACTCGAACATACTGTGTGTGGATTCGCCCGAAAGCCGTCCGACATAGTCAGAAAAAACGATAGTTCAAATTCCAGGCGCTAAGTAAACCGCCCTCTGTAGAACACCTTGGACCGCTCTTATTTAGAAAAAAGATCCCGGCAGACTTGTAGCAAAAGAAAAGAAGCAACTCAGCTTGAGCTGGCGGGAAGTAAGGGTAAATATAGAAATCAATGAAAATGCACGCCCGTGCACCCGACGTAAGGAACTAAGGCAGCATTTTGAAAATTAGTATCCCCCCTGTGAATTTCACTGATTATGCAGAGCAATAAAAATCATTTTTTTTTTTGTTTTTGTTATCCAAAAAAAGTTTACATTCTCAGGAAACCATAGATATTATATGTTGTACAAACACACCTTGAGAAACTAATACGGATAACAAAGGGAAGGGGATACTCGTATATAGATATTAAAAGAAATTTGTTTACTTCGATAGGACTAATATAGATTTTTATAGTATCCAGCATATACTTTATTTCTTAGAAGAAAAATTTAGCTTATTTTTTGAAGTGCAAGAAGAACGAAGTTTATTTAAAAGTAAGCAAAACAGTTTTTTAATACCTGTATATATTTTATTTTTCTTAATATTCATATTAATATCAAACAACTTTTTCAAATTTTTTTTTTGAAAAACGTACCTATGGGAATCTTTAACTCCCCTTAAGTGCTAAATTGATAAGAAAAATTAAGAACGAAGTATGCCGCACTACTATATAAGATCTTCAGTTCGACGAGCTTATGAAATTTTTCGTGGATAACAAAAAATGTTGATTTTTGTCGAATGGTGTTAAAAGTGCAATGAAGAAAAACAGCAACAAGAAATACATGTATATTGATTTCCAATCATTTAAAAAAGCTGCACACAAATATATATCCGCATGTCTACAAAAGAATGCAAAATCTCCATGTCGACCAAAGTAGAGGGTTATGAAAGCATTTCCGCTTGTATGCACCGTTATACGGAGTGTAATTTTATGCAAGCGGAAACCGTGTCGCTCTTCACCGAGTACACCTACGGTTATGAAAAAGAAACACATAGTAACTGGCAAACAGGGCAGAAAGAATGGGGGAGTGCAGGAAAGCTCAATAAAATCTAGGCAAAGCAGCTACGTTGTGTGAAAGTGTAAAATAGCGGACAGAAAGCAGTGAAGCGGCAGTAAAGTAGCAGCATGCAACATGACAAAGGACTTCGGAAAACATGAAAAGGTCGCGGAGGCAGCAGGAAAAAGCTGAATGGGGAACACACATGCATTGAAGAGTGCATGCAGGCTTCACATAACACTTACGAACAGAAAGTATGTAGCAGTTTGTATATGTAGATATGTGTATGAATATGCACGGGTATCTGTGTAAGTTTCAACTTCCCTTTCAAGTGCAAACAGTAACGCAAAAGAAAGAAAAGTGAAAGGCGTGTTGTGAAATGTGCTGACAGTTAGCGTTGAGATATATATATATACATATACACTCATATACAATAAACAAGTATTGTACAATATACAAAATATCGATTCGAATATTTGATAAGCTGACAGCGCCTGACACCGGCAAACTCATCAGTTTGTTGCTCATTCGCCAATTGTGTGCAAGTTAAAGCCAAAAGCAGCTGTAGAAAGGTGGAGACAACAGTGCCGGCGTTATTACCCAACAACAGCTGCTGCTAGTTGGTACTCACCTCCGTATGAAGCTCTTGAAAGTGCATGCATTTCGAAGGCTAGCCTGCGATGTTCACCCACATACAGATATACAAATGTATGATTGTATGTATGTACGCTATAGAGTTTCTGCAAATTGGTTGCACCTTTGAGCAAAGCCGCAATATGACCTCGCTTCTCGAATGTGCAACAAACGTTTATTTGAAAGACGTTTTGCTCAAGACTTGCATTTGTGTAATCCAAAACCGCACCATAGCCTTAATACCTGCATAACGGCATATGTACTATTTGATATTGAACTTGACAAAGTGCACTCTCTACTCATTTGTTAGACAACTTGACACTTGATTGAAGGATATGTACGGTTGGTCTCATTGCACGTGTGTGCTGGGGTTATTGGTTAGTAGCTTTGGTTTTCGCTAACTGGTTGAGTGTAGCTGCAGTCGGGTGAATTTGATTTGATTTGGTGATGCAGAGAACTCCTTTACGAAGTAAAATAAAAACTTTGCGGTTTTGGTGATACAAAAATAAGTCGATTTCATTGCTTAGAGGCCCACATAGTTTGCCTCAAACGCAGCGCAGCATCTTGTAAAATCAATCCCTTAGCTGAGTTCCCATTTCGGACTCTTAGAGAGTGATCAAAGCTTAAATTTCTTGAAAATTTTAAACACAATTACCTAAAAAGGTTCCAGCAATATATACTACAGTTCCTTGCCCGAAAGAACAAATATTCCTAATACTTTAGAAATTGCAAAGAAATTCACAAACAATCCTGTAATGCAATAGCGCGATGCAATAACTCCTGTGCTAAACATTTCAAGGAATTTCAAGATAACTATTTTAGAACGGGCTCTCTGGGAGACAGGTAACTTATTTTGTGTTTATGTTTGATTGCCACATCTATGATTTACATTACTACTAAAATTCTGTAATCATTGCTTAACATTTGTAACACACCGCCGCCTTGAGTAAATCTACCTCTGCACGTGTTTTCGACTTTTTACAGTTTGAAAATGAATTTCAGACCACAACAAGGAGTTTGTATTAAATTGTGCATCAAAAATAGAGTCAATGATGCAGAAACTTCAGACATTTGGAAAAATTATTTCAGTAATGATACTCTAAAGAAAACATCCATTTACAAGAGGCATGAACGCTTCAGAAGAAATCGTGAGTCCAATACTTCGAAAAGCATCGATAAAGTGAAAGTTGATCAATAAGATCAAATTAACCATCAGAGAGCTGGCAGAGAACTTGAACAATGCTTATGGACCCGTTCATGATATTATAGTTAATGCTTCGGATTTTCCCAGTGTTGCTTCAAAGTTGTTCCTAAAGGACCTGAATTTCATGTAAAAACGAAACACGTTGATATCCGACTCAACATTCATCAAACTCGTCATTACTGAAAACGATTTAGGAGTACGACAGGCAATCCAGCCATCAGGCGAGTGCTTGGAGAGCCCCGAATAAATCAAGACCCAAAAACCCATGTCGTTTTCAGTCAAAAAATAAAGAAGGCCATTTTGTGTGCTTGGTACCAGGATATGAGGCTTATGATGGCAACGAAAAGGCGGACTGCCTATCGAAATTAGGCGCTATTTCTATATTCCACAGTTCAGAACCATTTTGTGGGCTCACTCCAATAAAAGAGTACATCAAATACTTGAGGATCAATTAAACATTCTTAAGACTTTGCATGGAAAGTCCAGTACACAGGCAGGCAAAATAATGTACATTTCCTTCTAGAGAAACGTCAAATAGACTCCTTACATTCCCAATATTAGAGTTGAAAGGGGCATTAGTGCCGCTTGACTATTACTGCGTTCTTCTGTTAGCCTTGGTTCTCCCTGAGATACTACTTGACGCTTAGAATTGGTAACACTTCCACTTGAAAATCGATATCGTACCTCTCTTGGGAATAAAAAATTTTTAAATTACTACGCTCAAACTATACCACAGCTCTAGACTCTTGCGCCAGCGAATCAAATCGTGATGTTAGTGAGCATTGAGCATCCAAAATATTATTCGTTCCTTTTCAATTCAATATTTTGAAGTGCTTCTACTGCGGTGGTATTCCATAATTTAGTACCTTCGCCTGGTTGGTGGAGTATCCATTATCAGTTGTTATTTTCATCTCCGGGTCATTAATGAGTCTTATTGGATTAGGAATTCATGGATGTATGCATGTAAAGGGTGATTTTTTAACTATTATCGTTTTAAAAAGTTGGTTCAAACAGCTGACGCATGTTTCGTGTTCTGTTTCACTGTTAAACATCTTCAGTTTGGTCTATAATTTAACCATGAATCGTCTAGCAAACGAACAACGCTTGCAAATCATTTAATTTTATTATAAAAATGTGTGTTCTGTTAAGAAAGTTTAAAGTCGAAAAATTGTGTTCAGCGACGAAGCTCATTTTTGGTTCAATGGGTACATAAATAAGCTGAATTGTCGATTTTGGAGTGAAGATCAGCCAGAAGAATTGCAAGAGCTACCAATGTATCCAAAAAAGGTCACAGTTTGGTGTGGTTTATGGGCTGGCGGTATCATTGGACCGTACTTGCTGCGAATCGTAACGTAACTGTGAATGTTGAGCGCTACCGTGAAATTATATCCAACTTTTTTTTGCCCAAAATGCAAGAGCTTGACATGCATGGCATGTGGTTTCAGCAAGACGGTGCCACATGCCACAAAGCACGCGTAACAATGGACTTGTTGAGAGGCGAGTTCGGTGAACATTTTATTTCACGATCGGGACCTGTCAATTGGCCACCCAGATCGTACGATATAACGCCTTTAGATTATTTTTTGTGGGGCTATGTTAAAGCTCATGTCTATTCAGACAAGCCTGCTTCAATTAACGCATTGGAAGACAACATTAAAGCATTTATATGTGAGATACCGGCCGAAACATTGGAAAGAGTATGCCAAAATTGGACTAAGCGGATGGACCATTTGAAGCACAGTCGCGGTCAACATTTGCTTGAAATAATCTTCAAACATTAAATTATATGGACTGTACTATCGATTTAAATAAAATTTTCATGAATTTTTCTGAATTTTATGTGTGTTTTTTGAAAAACTTTCCTATAGCTCTTAAAAAATCACCCTTTAGATACGAGGTCAATTAGAAAAGTATTCGACTTTGCTTTTTTATTTCTAACACCTGACAAATTTGAATTACGCGCGCTTGCATAAGCAGACCTGTAACCTTCCTCCTTGTGTGAATTTTTTCTCGCCTGTCGCTAGCGTCAGTTGCTGTCATGGTATTTAGTGCTCTCGTCGGTCTTTGAATACAAGCAAAATGACGGAACGATTTGAGCACATTCGAAAGATTCGGACGGCTTTCCGTGATGATGCCATGGTTCAGTCGGTTTAAAAACGGTCGCACATCGTGTTGAAGTCTCACAGGACCCGCTGGGCTCCATAAACAGTGATCCTGACTCCATGAACACCATTATCACTGGTGATGAGTCCTGGGTGTACGGATACGACTCGGAAACCAAAATGCAGTATTCACAGTGGAAGCATTTTAGGTCACCAAGACGTATTTAAAAACCGACGAGAGCACTAAATACCATGTTCCGTTCAGACTGCTTGACAACAACTGACGCTAGCGTCTGGCGGGAAAAAATTCACACATGTGCGGGAAGGTTACAGGTCTGCTTATGCAAGCGCGCGTAATTCAAATTTGTCAGGTGTTAGAAATAAAAAACAAAGTCGGATACTTTTCTAACAGAGCTCGTAGCTATCGCTTTCCACATACTTTTCTACTCTCGCTGCACAAATCTACTTGGTAGTCTTAAAGCTGATTTTTACGGTTGTTAGCTTTCACATTTGCATACGTTTTGTATTCGAAATGGCCAACCACAGACTCAACCACCAAAGGCAAGTCGAGAGTTGTAGCCAGTGCTTATTTCTAAGAAGAGATGCACAAATCTATTACAGTACTCATACAGCCGTTACAACCACATGGTGAATAAAGCATTTGATAGTGTGAGAATGCCGGGGAAAGGTGAAGCGATGAACAACAGTAGCTTAAACAAAGTAAACTACATTTTCACTCTGCTTTATTTCTCAGTGGCCTGTAGCTCTAAACGTTTGCTTGCTTTACTATTAGTTTATTGTACTCTCTATAAATGCTCGAACAATTTGTTTATGAATTTAAAATGTTTTTCGCATGACTACGCGCCAAAAAGGCTGCTACCTAACAATTTAACACCATGTCAGAAGCAGAGGAGCGGTACAGCAAAAGCAAGAGAAAAAACTTGTGTACACAAGAAAAGCGCAAAGGAACTTTTCAGCCGATGGATGTATTCAAATTATGTTAAAAGTTTTATAAATTAATACTCAAGGAAATTGGCCACTGTAGCGGTGAAAAAATAGGCAAATTACCGCAATTTTTTCAATGGAGCACTAAAATAAATCGAAATTCTAAATAAAGTTATTCATTGTACAAGTCGGGCTGTACCAACTACGGTCGTATCAACCACATCATTGGGATCCTGTCTTCCACCTAGGAACCGCTTTAAAATATGTTAGGGTTGTTCAACGTTGTTGTTAGGCGCTTCAACTTTTTTCCGATAAGGAGGGCGAACGACGCAATATTTTTTTGTTTTTCGCTTGTCATTTGTAAACTTCATTAGTATACATTTCATCATGGAACGCTACACACTTCAGCAACGATTAAAATCGTGCAAATTTTTTATGATAATAATCGTTCTGTTGCTGCTACTTTAAGAGCATTACGGCCATTTAACGGTCCATTTAACAAGCCGTCCCGTTTTGGGGTTATGTGAAGTCATTGGTCTACAGTAACAAGCCGGCGACGATTTGTGAGCTCAGAGCCAATATTGAACGCGAAATTGCTGGAATTTCGGCCGATTTATGCAAAAGAGTGGTCGAAAATTGGGTTCAACGATTGGACTTCGCAAAACGTGCACGCGGTGGTCATGCAAAAGAAATCGAATTTCATACTTAAATATATATGTTCAAACTCGATAATAAAAAAAAAAAAAATAGTTAAAAAAGTCAAACCGCTTGTGTTTTATTCAAAAACGTTCAAAAGTTGAAGCGCTCTTACTGAAAAACCCATTATATAATAGGACTATGAATAAGTTCGTGCGGTTTTACAACAGATGGCGTAACTTGATTATTATTCCATCGATCCACATTTCCAAACATTCATTGGAGAGCTACTGTCGTAAGGCACAAACGTCAGTATAAGTTTTTTATTTGAAGCGTAAACAACAATATTTTTACCACACTTGAAAATGTCGAATTTCGTGCCAAATAATGTGTTTTTGCGGGGAATTCTTCTTCATTATTTTAATATGAAGAAAAAAGCAGCCGAAAGTCATCGTATCTTGGTGGAAGTTTATGGTGAGCATGCTCTATCTGAGCGAACGTGCCAGAAGTGGTTTGCACGCTTTAAAAGTGGTGATTTTGGCTTGGAAGACGAAGAACGCGAGGGTGCGCCGCCAAAGTTCATGGATACCGAATTGGAGGAATTGCTCGATCAAGATCCGGCTCAAACGCAAGAAGAGGTTGCAAAAACTTTGGGAGTTGATCAATCAACCATTTCCAAACGTTTAAAAGCCATGGGAATGATCCGAAAGGTAGGCCATTGGGTGCCGTATGAATTGAAGCCAAGAGACGTTGAACGCCGTTTTATGGCATGCGAACAACTGCTTCAACGGCACAAAAGAAAGGGTTTTTTGCATCGAATTGTGACTGGCGATGAAAAGTGGGTCCATTACGACAATCCAAAACGTCGGGCAACGTATGGATACCCTGGCCATGCTTCAACATCGACGTCGGCGCAGAATATTCATGGCCTGAAGGTTATGCTGTGTATCTGGTGGGACCAGCTGGGTGTTGTGTATTATGAGCTACTGAAACCGAATGAAACGATTACGGGGGATGTCTACCGACGACAATTGATGCGTTTGAGCCGAGCACTGCGAGAAAAACGGCCGCAATACGCCGATAGACACGACAAAGTTATTTTGCAACATGACAATGCTCGGCCACATGTTGCACAAGTGGTCAAAACATACTTAGAAACGCTCAAATGGGATGTCCTACCCCACCCGCCGTATAGTCCAGACCTTGCGCCATCCGATTACTATCTCTTCCGATCGATGCAACATGGCCTGGCTGACCAGCACTTCCGTAATTACGATGAAGTCAAAAAATGGATCGATTCGTGGATTGCGGCAAAACCGACCGAATTTTTCACAAAGGGAATCCGTGAATTGCCAGAAAGATGGGAAAAAGTAGTAGTAAGCGATGGACAATATTTTGAATATTAAATTTGTAACCATTTTACGTCAATAAAGTTTCAAATTTCGAAAAAAAACCGCACGAACTTATTCATAGTCCTATTATATGCATATGAATACTTAAAAAAGTAGGCTGGAACTTTCTACGTGTAAATTTAGCAAAACTGTCGTGTTCAAACACAGAAGGTGTAAAATCTAGAATTAAATTGTGAGAAAATTTTTTATAAAAAATGAGGAATGTATCATCATGTAACAGCCATTTGTTTGAAGATTATAATTGTGATTATACCGTTAGAATGTTATATCAATTAATTAAAATTCGATCCTACGTCCGACCTTAAAAGAAATAGTTTCAAGAAAACTCTACAAATCTGTGATAAAACCAGTCTGGACTTACGGAATCCAACTGTGGGGTACTGCGTCAAATTCAAACTTGGAAATCCTGCAGCGTTTCCAGTCCAAGACTCTACGCACCCTAGTCAACGCTCCGTGGTACGTGACAAATGCCCAAATTCATCGGGACCTAGACATCCCTTCAATAAAAGAGGAAATACAAAATGTAACCAGTAAATACCGAAATCGACTTCAATCGCACCCAAATGAACTGGCCTCTACCCGGATGTCACCATCATGTGTTTTTTAAGGTTGAAAAGAAAAACACCAATTCAGCTCGTCCAAGAGCCATCTATAAAATATTGAATTTATTTAATAGAAAGGATATTTCACTGGAAATATTCCTTTAATACTAAAATCAAAGCCACTCTTAAATGTAACCAAATATTTGTAAAATGTCTTCTAAGAATTGTAAGTATAGACAGAATACAAAATAAAGTTTTAAAATAAAAAAAAAAAAAAAAAAAAAAAGAAAACTGCATTTCAAGCTTACGGTACGGTACGAATAGGACTGAGAAGGCCAGTGTAAAAAAAAAAAAATTTTGGATGCATTCATATTTTGGCATTTTTTAAGCAACAAATAAGAAATTTTTGGAATTTTTGGAATTTTATAAAAACATAAAGCATATATATTACATATAATTGGCGCTTACACCCTTTTTGGCTGTTTGGCCGAGCTCCTCCCCCTATTTGTGATGTGCGTCGTGATGTTGTTCCACAAATGGAAGGACCTACAGTTTCAAGTAGACTCCGAACGGGAGACATTTTTTATCAGCGGCCTTTTCATGACAGACATATACACGGAGGTTTGCCATTTTTTCTTAATTTTGGTCTTTTACCGAGATTCGAACCAACGTTCTCTCAGAATTCCGAATGGTAGTCATGCACCAACCCATTCGGCTAATTGGCAGCCTTTTTGGGTATTTGGTCGAGCTCCTTCCTCATATTGGTCGAGCTCCTTCCTCATTTCTCCACAAATATAGGGATTTGTAGTTTTATGCCATCTGTGCACGGCAGATAGTTTTTATGAGTAGCTTTTTCATGGAAAAATATACTCGGAAATTTACCTTGGAGACCGCTATTATAAACAACTTTTTCTATCACTTCTAGATTTTCCTGACCGTTGTTTCGAACCAGATACGGCGACAGCCATACATATGTACATACATACACCGCTGAAACTTTAACAAAGGCACCAACATTTCTTACAAAAATTCGATACATTTTGATCAAAGTTTCAAAAAAATGTATGAACATTTTTTTATAAATTTTGGTACGCAGTTGCGTAGGTCATAAAACTTTAGTACAACGAAGTAGGCCGTTGGTTGGTTGGTTGAAGTGGGGATTCATCCAGAATCCAACTAGCACTTCCACAGAATTGTTGCAGCAACCTCGCTACCAACTTGTTTAATGGTAATTTTACAGCATGCGGTTGTGAACCTTATGAGACAGGCAGTTGTGTGAGACTCTCGAACAGTGGTTTGCTCAGAGTTAACATGACATTATCTCCTTCCATAAGGCAGGGCATTCAAGCAGGAACTGTCACAGTGTGCGATCTCCATTTTAACAACATGTTCTCCGACAGACAAAAAGCCAGTGAGCCTCTAAGTGCACGTCGCTCACAATTTTCGTTGATTTTTGATCATTGTTTCTCCTAAAATTGCTGCGCATTTTCTTACATACATTTATTGACAAAGCCCATACTTTTTACATACATAGCACCCTAGAAATATGTCCAATGTTATTAAATCGCAAGATCTTGGCAGTCCTTTGATCAGATTGTTTCGTAGTATAATGCATTCTGGAATCTTCGATCGTACTATGGCCATTGTGGAAAGTGACACTATCCGGTGAAAAAATCACGCAATGCGCGAAATGTCCTTGCAGAACAACGATTTTAACAAATCATTTGGATAATTTCATGAATAAAGATCCAGCAGCTACGTTGACTGGGTCATGTCGTCCGAATGGCTGTGGAATGAACCAACACTCCGGCTCCGAAAGTATTCGATGCGGTACCAACTGGTGGTAGCAGTGGAAAAGAAAAGCCTCTTCTGCGTTTGAAGGATCATGGGGAGAAGAACCAGGCTTCTTTTGCGGTGTCCAACTGGCGCCGGTTAACACGAGAAAAAAACGACTGGCGCTTTGTTAAACTTGGCCAAAATCGCGTAAACGGTTATCGCGCCAATTGAGAAGAAGAAGAATTTCATGCTTAAGTTTACTTAAAAGCCGGGAGTGCCAATCATCTGAAATAAAAAAAAAAAAAAATGACATTTAAATGCTGCGAATGATATGAATCAGCCTTGATCTATTCTATATTTATGCACCTTTTATTCACAGTTGAATTAAATTAAATTTCAAAGGCTAGATAGACCACCCTGTATGTACTAAACCTGGTAAGAAATCACACTTTCTCGATCTGCATTATATTTATTTATTTTTATCTAAGTATATAAGGGTGTATATGTAAGACTTTAAATAGAGGTTACAAAGATTTAAAAACCTGAACTCTAGTACAATGGAATGTAAACTTAAAAAAAGCTAACAGTCAGATACATAAAGATTTGAAGACAAGTGTTGAGAAGTGTAAGGCTCTCAAAGATAAATTCAAAGCACAGAAAAATTAAATAAATAGACCGAAAAAACAAGATCAACGCAAACTTAGCCTAAGTTTTCAATTTTGTTAGTAAACAACAGGGTGCTATTGCCGACAAATAATTTTGGAATATCTTCTACTTTACTAATGGAAAAAACATATGGCTTGGCCGCATTTATGCTTCCACAATTATCATGATACCATTGTAAAATTTCAGATAAAAGTAGACCAATCTTACTGGACAAATGTAATTGAAAATCATCAGCATAAGCATGGGCATTCACATACTGACACATAGAGAATACATCATACACAAAAAGATTAAACAAGAGTAGACCAAGGACCTAACCTTGCGTCACACCAGAGCCAACAAAGCAAGACGTACATTACCTGTTGAGTTCTTCCTGGAAGGGCCCTTGATCATAAGCTTGCCAGAGCTATCAGAAAACCAAAAGGAGTGCTTCAGATTTTGCACCAAAGTTTGTGATATATCGAATCAAATATGTTATTAATAATATGTGTTAGAGCGCCTATAGTAAATGGTAGCACAAGCTTTGTAAATTGTGGGGATATCCCGTCCTATCCAATGGTACTCGATTTGATACTCATCTGTGATTCTGATTCTGATATCTCATAAAATTTAACTCGCCTTCTAAACCATAATATCTAATAAAATTTTGAGCTGCTTTTGCAGATTACGATGCATAAAGAAACACTATCAACAGGACGATTAAATGTCACATCTAGGCCATAAAATATCATGGTTAGAGACAAAAAAACATTTGGTCAAACTTGAGAATATGGTGAAGGTTAGACGTGATAATAAGGTCTAGAAAACTAGCATTCGAATTGTTGGTATATCTAGTTAGTACGGATCTGTTACTACAGCAAAACCTGCAGCTGATAGATGGTCATATTAAAAATTAAAAATCGGCCCCGGGACCATACCCACCACAAATAAGAAAACACTTTTTTAGGGCGTCCGTCAACCTGTATATGATTTTAACCGCTCCATAAAAATCTTAGCAAAACTTAGAATAAATGTTGGTCTTGGTAAGAGATAGGCGGAGAAAGTTTTATGATGCTTTAATTTCTTTGCGATATTTCCACATCATCACTCATATCAAAATGTGCGGTCAGGCCAATACAGGTAAATGCTGTATGAGCTTGCGTTTAGTGAGTAGCCTTTTATTTTGCTCCATTGCTGAAATAAACATACCTACATACATGCGTCACGTGTGAGGCTCTGTCTACCAATACAGGTAATTTTCTTTGTAGAATTTTGTTTATATGCTCCTTTGTTTGTTGGTAAAAATTAAGCCGTGGTGTAATTTTATAGTTTTTTGGAGGTGCCACATCTGACTCTAATAAATTGGCTAGAGGAAATATCACTAGATGGAAGTTAATTGGACGATGATTTCGATTCGGACGACGGTGTGGCTGACCCCACTTACATCGCAAATTGAGTTGATGGCATGCATAATATTGTCGTACCAAATCAAAGCCGATCCAAAGCAATTGATTTTTATAATGAAACAAAAAGTGATGTGGACACATTCGATCAGACGAGTGCTCACTCAAGCTGTAGCCTTAAAACCAAGCTTTGGCCAATTTGCATGTTTTACCGAATTTTGAATGTGGCTCTACCCAACATCTATATAATCTATGTTTACAATTGAGAAGTTTTGAGAATCAAACCAATGGCAAGAAGAGAATTCATCAAGAATTTAAGCAAGGCCTTATGTAGCGTTTGGTGCGCCAGCCATTTGAAAAATAGGCTGAAAAGGGTTCGTGCGACAATAAATGACTTGGTTATAAAACTGACGATTGGTCATACGAACATCAAGATATGATTTCTGTCATCCGAAGTTATGCGGAAATACAAAAAAACTTACTGCTTAGAACACAGGTCACCAAACTGTTGGCAATGCGACGAAAAAATGGAAAACATTTTTTTCTAAGCAACACGAAAATATCACGGACCGAAATATTTTTTTTATTTTTTTTTTCAAACCATGAAAAAATGTTATCTATTTTATGGCCGTAAGAAGTCTCAGATTTTAAAAATGATTTGTTTTGCTTATTTTTACTACAAAAGCTATTTTTGGTTTTATTTTAAGGTAAATACTTTTTTTTATTTAAATAATGCGTTTTTATAAAATCCGCCTCACAGGCGAAGTTTACTATTAAAGGGCTAAAAAATATGTGTAACATTCTAGGGTTGAAAGAAATTAAAAACAGGAGCCACGTACATAAAATTTGGTTCCGCCCGAACTTCATCACTTTTTAAGTGTTTTATGTAAAAAGATTATTCCTAATTACTAAAATTCAATCATTACCAATCTGGAAGAAGGCGTTATTTTGTCCACATAATCTATCAGTACCAAATGCGTAAACTAATGAAGCTTTCTTAGGCACTTATCTTAACCCGTATGAGTTTTTCAACAGTACATAAAATTGTCTGCTTAACATTTTTTTTAATCTCTAATTGGCCTTTATAACGATCACTTAACTATTTTGAGGTCGGGTCAACATTGTGCAAAATTGCAATTAAATTCTACTGTAGATATTTGACCAGAGACATTTTACGTGATAGTTTTCATAAATTGCACACTTAGCGGATATATTAAAATTTCAACTCCCCGTGATGAAAATCCGACCCTCCTTAGTCCTACTGTTTGCGGCAAAGTTGGTCTGGGAGAAATGCCTGTCATAATTATTAGCGTTTGTTCGTGTTGAGTAACATTTATGAAAAATTGTTGGACTAGGCTACACAGAAATATAACAGAATATGTTGTGTTAACAGAAAAACCCGTATGCCAAACGAAATTATTTTTGCAAGATGCTTTCAGGCGCAGCCAGTACTAGAACAATACAAACATAAGGCGAATCATTATTTGAGTTCGCGTTTAATTTGATCATAAATATATATTTCATGTAATTGAGCTAACAAGTTTCAAAACGCAAACCATATAACAGGTGGCGCTAAAGTAATCCTCCTATCAGAAAATGCTATAAATTTTGCGAATGTCAGTTCTGTTTTGACATTTGTGTAGTAAACACATGCGAAATACAGGTTAATAAACAATGCTACGCTACACTGCTCCAGAACGCGGAATATTGCTGATTATTTATTTGACCAATAATCGGTCGGTGACTTTGGCACAACGTGAATTTCGTCGCAGATTTCCTCGCCGTCCAACGCCTACTGGTGAAACACTGCGACGTTTAGCCGCTCGCCTCGAAGAGACTGACACAACCTGAGATGCTGCCAGGCGTGGTAGACCCCGGAGTTGTCGTTCTGCATAGAATATTGCTGCTGTAGCCGAGGATGTCATGGAAGCGCCGTCGACATCGACCAGACGACGTGCCACGCAAATGGGTATCAGTCGACGGTCTTTACAGAGAATTTTGGTATGAGATTTGAAGATGTTTCCGTAAAAAGTCCAGATGGTGCATCAGCTGTTAGCTGCTGACCGCCAATCGCATCTAACATACGCTCAAGCCATCCTTAATCACCACCAAGAGGAAGATGATTTTTGATCAAAAATAATCATGAGTGATGAGGCCCATTTCCATCTTAGCGGGTACGTAAATAAACAAAATTTACGCTTCTGGGGCACTGAAAATCCGCGTGTAACCCACGAAGAGCCATTACACCCGCTCAAAGTCATTGTATGGTGTGATGTTTTCGCTGGAGGAGTCATCGGACCTTTTTTCTTCGAAGACGTTGCGGGACAAACGGTTTCTGTGGATGGTGAGTGCTACAGAACAATGATCAACGAGTTCTTTTTGCCGCAACTTGATGAATTGGGATTGGAAAACATGTGGTTCCAACAGGACGGTGCAACAGCACACACTGCACGTGCCACAACCGATATGCTGAAGAATGCATTTCCCGGGCGCCAAATTCCCGCTTTGGCGATTTGCACTGGCCAGCAAGATCGCCTGATTTGACCGCTCCAGACTTCTTTTTGTGGGGCTTTTTGAAGTCGCGGGTTTATGTCAACAAGCCTCAGACTCTTGCAGCTCTTAAAGACAATATCCGTCAAGAATGTGAGGACCTATCGCCGGAAGTTTTGGCCAAAGTGATTGGAAATGCCATAAAAAGGGCTCAAATGGCAAGCAACTGTGGCGGCGGCCATTTACATGACATCATATTCTCGACTTGATGTAAAAAGATTAAAAGACCAAATAAAAATAATCTACAAGAAGAATCAAAGTTTTTTTTAAATTACAGCCAAAAAACATCGCAAGGTTACTTTTGCGCCACCTTCTATATGAAATTCGCAAGTGGCGGTTTCTACAAAAATATATAAACATCTCTGCTAAGCATCTGTTGTCAGCTAACCTCAATGTAAACAAAGCCTCATTCTACCGAAGCAGTCTATTGCAGTGGATTTAACTTAACAGAGTTCTTACGAGCAATTAAATTGGTGATGGAAATGGGCATTATAAGGATTTTTTTTTTTGTAATTCTGTTTGTTACATCACACATACTTTTATTATTTTACACGTACATATCTAATTATTTATTTGGGTATTTAATAATAACTAAAAAGAGGACTTGAGGTAAATTTAAAATTTTTTTTTATTTTGCTATTTATAGCATATCCTTCTTTGATTACTCCTATTTCTTAATATTCCAAAAAAAAATTTATACTCTTTAACGGGACAGCAAAGATTTTTAATTTAAATATGCCATCGCACGCAACTTTTTCAAAGAAAAGGGAAGTATTTTGCTAATTTGAAATTACTAAATCAGTTTTCATGCTAAAGGTTTCGTAATTTCCTGTAATTTTACACAACTCAACGCAAATTTCGAATGTTTCTCAAAAACATTAAAAGCCTACGCACTCACACATATACATACATACATAGGCAAGGAAAAAGGCAATGCGCTTCAAGCGAATTTAATCCATTTCACGCTCAGGCGAATGACAATAAAGGCTCACGCTAGTGGTTAAAACATAATGCCCAAACGCCTGAAATGCTGTAATGTGAGAATGGAAAAACCTAAAATCGCTCGAAAACCCGCATAAAATATAAAGTGGACGAAATTGTTGAAGGCATCATTGCAATTCTTACTGATTTGCTTCGTTTAACAAATGGAACGGTAATACAAAAGGGAATTACAGTTGAAGTGAAATTACAAAAACAAACATAACAAAGAGTGTACATTAAAAAAAATGCTAATAAAATGAGCGGCAATGCACAGAAACGTGCGCTTACCGAGGAAAACGTTGAAATATAAGATATAAACAGGGATAATGAAAGTAGAATAAAAGGCGTACGAAATAAAAAATGATAAAATTAAGTACAAATAAAACAACATCAGAAAATCAGCCCATGGTAATTCGACCCAATTTTATGCCAACGTTTGCAATAGCCAAGAAAGAAACACAAACAAAACAGCGCTTAACTGGAAAACGGCAAAATATGCTTAATAGCAGGCAAAGTAAATTTCGCTTGACTATCTAAAAAATTTAATCGTAGTGGCGCTGAGAAAAGGCACGGCCTTTATTTATGTACGCAAAATATCAACGGATGTGAATAAATGAAGTAGACACGTCCACAAAATTCCCAAAACAACAAAGGCAACAAAAACATCAAAGCTCACTAAAACGCATTACACACAAACACAAGCATGAACGATCGTTCGCTTGACATTCGCTAGCAAAAAAGTGAAGTGAAAGTGATGAGTTGGCGAAAACGCCCAACGATGTGTTGGCTTCGCAAAGATTTGCGCTCACTTATAAACAAATTAAGTTAATAGGTGCTTAAGCGCGAGGAAACTTTTTCATAGATTTTGCGTTTCATAGGTACTACAAATGTATCATATGACAAAGTGAGCAACGAGTGCGTCTTAAAATGGACTACCGACTATTTGTCATGGCAGTTGAGAAAAGTTGAGATGGACTTTGCATTAGGTAACGTAAAATGTTGTCAATGTTTTTTTTGTGTGCTTTATTAGGACCATGGAATTAACAGTCATAATTGCACAGATCTACAAAATCAAACAAATTACACCAGCGTCTTAAGAAACCTAGTTGAGGTCGTATATCTGGTCAACTAGTATACGAAAAAGTGTTTGGAAACTTTTTAAAGCCACCAAATTTCCTATATTGTGGATAAAAAATCCAATTTGGTATGCCCTAACCTACAAAGTAAGTCTTAGCTCCTTTAATTTTTTAGCAAATAGAAGTGTGAATACGTCCCTGAAAAAAATAATTTTGACATTCTTTAATGCAATAATGGCTTTGTACATACTTTTTTGTAAAATTGTATATAAAAATCCGTCAATTAGAAAATATGAAAGAGAGTTGTGCAAATTTTAGACCTATTGCAAATTGTTTAAAATATGCAAACTATTTCCGCAAAAGCACAAAAAGAAATTGTCAACATGTTTCTTTGCAAAGACGTATTAAAACGAAAATTTCTAAGAATTTCCAAAAATTTCAAGGAGGTAAAAAATGTTCTGTAGGCTAGGATATGCCGAACTGGTTTTTTATGAATAAGTTGAGGATTTGAGGGGGAGGGGGGGGAATTTTTAAACATATTTTTACGAGCTGCTCGACCAAATTTGGACCTCTTATAAGTAACTTAAAAGGTAAATTTGTATTGTAAAGGGTGGAGGTACTTTTTCTAATAGCGTTTTTTCGACAGATCACGCGTGACTACTGTCAAACTAAATACATAATTTTTTTCAGCATTCATTGACATTTCATTGAAGAAAAACTTACGTCTCTTTGGGCTGAATAACAACCCGAACCCGTTCAAGAACAACGGTTTGCTGCGGCCTATGGGCCCATATTTCTTCAAAAACGAGGCTGGCGCCAACATAACCTTAATTAGGGAACGCTATCGCGCCATGATAAGCGACTTTTTGATGCCTGAAATTGAAACCCGCGAACTCAACAACATTTGGTCCCAATAAAACGGCGCTACTTGCCATACAGCCTGGGAAACAATGAGTTTCGGTGTGCAATCTATCTCTCGTCTCAGTCCAGTGGGTTGGCCACCAATATCGTGAAGTATCAAACTTTTGCACTTTTATTTCACAAGATACCGACCGAAGTCCTCCAGAGAGTCATTCAAAATTGGTGTTTACGGATGGCCAAATTGCGGCGCAGTTGCGGGCAACATTTGAAAGTTATTATTTCTAAAAATTAAACCATTAATCGTTGTACACAAAAATAATAAAGATTGCCCGATCAATTTGAATTTTCTTTGTTTTATTTCTTTTTATTTATGCAAACACTTTTCCGACTAATCTTCAATTCCTATGCTAAATGCAAATAGGAGCAAAATGGAATAAGTGAGTTTTCATGATCTTCGTTCATCCACAGTACGAATACGAAATGAATGAACAATCAATTTTACTTACTTTAATTTAATTACACTAAAACAAAAAACAGTGAGAGTATAGACTTCTTCTACTTTCTAGAGACTTTAAGTTAGTTAAAATCAAGCGGGAATTATATGAAGCGATAGGATTCGTGAATTTTAACAACCTGCAAGCACACAGTCAATTCTAACTCGATATTCAACTGTACTCGTCTATCGGTTATTAAGGCAGCTCCTTCTTAAACTTATGAATTTTCAAAGCTCCGCGTAGGCGCGTACGGCATAATAGACGGTTGCTTCGCGACTTGTTCTTTTCAATTCTCTCAATTGCAAATAACTTACGAGGCATCCAAATAATTGTTGCAATCTAGAGAAAACAAAAGAAGTAAAAAATAATTTGGGAGTTTAAGGATTCGAGACCTTCAATCTATTACGCCGCATAAAATCTATATCGAGTAAGAAGTGGATACAACAACGTTAATGTTAATATTGAATGAAAAATGGGAGTCAAATATCACACCTAGAGCTCTAAATTTATGAACAGATTGAAGTCAAGTATTAATAATACTAAAGGGTGGTTGAATTTCAAAGGCCGATGATGAATGTAAACCACACCTAAACATCAAGCTTTTTCTGCATTTCATTTGAAATTTTTCAATTTCAGACTAACTCTATTTGAACCATGGAAACATGCATAATCGAGCAACGCGTTAAAGTTATTCAGGCTTATTATGAAAACGGGCGTTCAAATCAAAATGCATATCGCGCACTTCGTGAAGGAAATCATCTTCAGTGATGAGACACATTTTCACTTCAGTGGATTCGTAAATAAGCAGAACTGCCGCATTTGGGCGAGTGATAATCCAAGAGTGATTGCCGAAAGACCAATGCACCCACAAAGAGTGACTGTTTGGTGCGGTTTATGGGCCAGCGGCATCATTGGGCCGTATTTTTTCCAAAATGAGGCCGGTCAGGCAGTTACTGTGAATAGTGTTCGCTATCGTGAGATGATAACGAACTTTTTATGGCCCGAATTGGAAGATATGAATGTGGACGATATGTGGTTTCAACAGGACGGTGCCACTTGTCACACAGCTAACGAAACAATGGCTCTTTTGCGCGAAAAGTTTGATGGCCAAATAATCAACCAAATCAATTGACCGCCAAGATCATGTGATTTGACACCGTTGGACTTCTTTCTTTGGGGTTATTTCAAAGAAAAGGTATACGTCGATAAGCCAGCAACAATTCAAGAGCTAAAGGATGAGATAATTCGGCACATTAACGGCATAGAACCTCAATTATGCCTCAGCGTCATCGAAAATTTGGACCATCGGATGGAGGTGTGCTGCCGAGGGCGCGGCTACCATTTGGCCAATGTTCTATTTCATACATAATTGAGCCATACCAGTATTATCATAATAAAGAGAAATGAATATAATTTCTTAAAAAACTTGTATTTTATTCAAAATCAACACCGGCCCTTGAAACTTAACCACCCTTTATGAGGTGATTGAAAACTATTTTAAGTTTTTGTGAAATTAGCATGAAAACATTAGCGCATTAATTTCCCATTGCAACAAAAGAACATTGGACACTGCAAACAGATCTAACATCTAGCATAAAATATAAACATGATAGAAATATTCCAATTTTCAGTTCGCAAGAGAGAAAAGAAGCTCACTTTCATCGCTTAGCGAATTTAAAGCCCAGTAAGCTCTGCTAACCTCGTAAGCTCAATTTAACAATAAAACAAAACTAAATGGTATTCCTTGCTCCACACATCACCTGAGAATGACTTGACTAACTTGAAATTTGTTTTTTTTAACATTCGTAGTCAAGTTATCAAGGAGGAAAAATTTAAACAGTTGCACAGAGAACTAGAAAATTCTGGTTTGGGATTTTTATACGAACTCAATACCACAGCTCAAAATGCAAACGATGGATATTATTATTTTATTTAATTACTTGGTATGGTTCGAAAATAATTTGAGAAAAATTACTATATTTTACAAATGGAAATCAAGAATTTCTAACAAACTGCGAAAATCATAATTTCAGTATATATCTTCGTTCATAACTGATATACATTTTTGTTTGACAATTCTTTTTTTTTTTTGGTTTTTGAATATTCAGTTACAAAAACCATTTCGAAGATTAATTCGTGGTCGCCAAAAATAGGTTCCCGGCGCACTCAGAAATATTTTCTCATCACTCATATTTTCTTAATGTATTTATAATACCTAGTCTACAATAACAAACGTTTTTTCATGCAATGGATATCGATTCTTCCTAGATACAGGAATATATGTATATCAATATATCAACATAATGATATACTACATACATGCAGGTCTACTCTGCGCGTTAACAAGGATGATAGATTACTAGGTTTGGCCAATAACTATGGTGAACAACAGAATTGCGAAAAACAACAATTGTCGGCTGCCACAGAGAACGTTAATGTATACAGAAGTCTCGCGGGCTACGAATAGTGTGAATTGTCAAAAATGAAGTCTAACCGCCGACGTGGTGTGGTGCAACTTTTAACAGAGCTGATTGCAGTGAATTCCCTATTTAGTATATTGGCTCTGCACAGTTTTTGGCTTCTGTAGGAATTCAAATTGACGAATGGCCGACGGCATTTTGCACGGCATTTGAATGAGCTTATTCCCATCTTCCCTTGCCGAACGAAATTTTATTCATTTTATATTTTCAAAATTTTTAAATGTACATTCAAAGTTTTAATCGAGATGCGTTAGACAGACATAATATCTATATATATAAAAGAAAGTCATGTTAGTTACACTATTTATAACTCGAGAACGGCTGAACCGATTCGGCTGAAAATTGGTGGTGAGGTAGCTTGGAACCAGGAGACATACGATACTTTTTATCCCATTCGAACGCGTTTCCGTATAAAATGTGGTATAACAAAAACGCATCTGATATGGAATAACAAAACGCAAATGACAGCAGTAATATAAATTTTGTCAGTAATATATTATCACAGTAATTTGTATTCTCGTTGAATCATCATTATCAATGCCGCGACCAAGACGATCGAATCTTTCCCGGCAAAGCCGTAATGCAAGAAGGATACGAAACATTGCGAATGAAACGACTGAAGAAGCACAAGGAATTGCCCGTGAAGAACACCGCTTTAGTATGGGTCGCCTTCGTGCTTCTCAATCACAAGAGCAAAGCGAGGCAGCCCGTGAAACGGCTCGGTTGGCAATGCGAAATCGTCGAGCGAATAACAGAGATCGACAAGTAGATTATTTTCGACGCACAAGAAGAGAATTATCAAGTGCTGATTTGCATCGAGCAGCGTTTCGATATGATTGCAACACTGATTACTGCTTTCATCCTAGCGTTTGCATTGCAGAAATCACTTGAAGCACCTAACTTCATATTGAAGGACCTTTTGCGAAATAACAACACTTTTGGCGGCTTGATCATATTGTTGGCAGACGATTTCAGGCAGACGTTGCCAGTAATTACCCGTGGAACGCCTGCAAATGAATTGAATGCTTGCCTGAAGGCATCAACTTTGTGGAATAACGTAAAAACATTATCACTAACCACTAATATGAGAGCTCAATTTCAAAATGGACAAAGTGCTCCACAATTTTCCAAACAATTGTTAGCTGTTGGAAATGGAAAAGTCCCAGATGATGCGACAGCTGGATTAATTACTCTTACCAACGACTTTTGCCGATTTTTAGGCTCTCAATTAGCTCTTATTGAAAATGTTTTCCCAAACATTAGTGAAAATTATAAGAAATTTGCTTGGTTAAGTCAACGAGCAATTCTCGCCGCAAAGAATCATGATGTATACGCACTGAATTTCACCATTCACCATTCACCATTCGATGGCGATTTGGTGACATACAAAATCGTTGATTCCATAACAAATCCCCATGATGCAGTAAATTATCCAACGGAGTTTTTGAACTCTCTGGAATTACCAGATTGCGTAATTTAAATCCACCGCGACTGTGGAACGGTACTCGACTTGCGGTAAAAAGACATGCCGAATTTGATTGAGGCAACCATTATTAACGCAATTACGCAGGTGAAAATGTATGTATTTCTCGAATACCAATGATTCCGACTGATCTGCCGTTTGAATGTAAACGATTGCAATTTCCGGGTCGCCTTGCGTTCGCAATGACAATTAACAAGTCGCAAAGCCAATCGCTTAGTGTTTGCGGGATAAATTTAGAAAATCAGTCTTTTCACATGGGCAGCTATACGTTGCGAGCTCACGAGTTGGGAAACCATCCGCTTTGTTTGTGTTAACGTCATACCAAAGAAGAAAAATGTGGTTTACCAAAAGCACTTCAATGAAACGGATGAATGAAATATAATTTTTCCTTTTCAAATATAAAACAAAAAAATATTTTTTTTTCATCTTTTAATCCCTAAACGAAATGTTACAAAAAACGAAGCCATCTGGTGGCGAAACGGAGTTCGGGGGTTTGCTAGTATGTATATACTTACAAGGAGAAGTCCAAACTAAACAAGACTGAGCTTAAGTAGAAACGACAGGAGCTTTGTCCTGAAAACTTCGAGTTTATTTATTCAAAATAGTCCCCTCTGACCTCGATACACTATTTACCGTTACTGTTAAAAGCGAAAGAGTGCTTCTGGTCATTGACCGGAATGTCCTTCAGAATGTCGGTACAAGCCTTTTGGATAGCCTCTACGGACGGAAAACGTTTTCCTTTCATGGCCAAATGCAATTTTCCGAATAGGTAGAAGTGAAAGGGATCTGGCTAATACCGTGAGTGATTGATGATTAAAATGCGATTTCTAGTAAAAAGTCAGTCACAAGAGTGGATCGATTAGATAGTGCATAATCATGCAATAAGCGCCAGTTTTCTCGTTCGCGATATTCGACGAATGTGATGCAATAAACGCTTCAAAACGCCAAAATAGAAAATTGCACTGACGGTTTGGTCCATTGGTACGAAATTTTTGTGGACAATTCCTTTGGAATCGTAAAAACAAATGAGCATCGACTTGTTGTTTGACTTCACCAAACGCAATGTTTTGTGGTGGATCATCTGGAGCCTTCCATTTAGCACTTTGACGCTTAGTTTCAGGTTCATGTTGGAAACGCCACATGCCATCACCAGTTACAATGTTGTAAAAGAAGTTCTCGTCTTTTATCGCCTCTTCAATGAGGTCTTTCGAATGTTGAATTCTGAGCAATTTTTGTTCCTCAGTTAACTTGTGCGGAATGAAAAATGCACAGCACAAATGATCAGTTAAAATGCGATCAATCGATTTTCAGAAGATATTCAACTACGATTCCATGAATTTCAACGATGATTTCGGTTCATTTTTGATAATTTTACTAACAATTTCGATGGAGTTTTCGGTGGTTATTGTCATTTATGCCCTCACAATCATCTTTGCAACATATAAACCACTCATGAACTCTGGCACGAGATAGGCAATCGTCGCTATAAATTTGTTTCATTAATTCAAATGTTTCGGTAAACGTTTTACTGATTTTAAAACAAAATTTGATATTAGCTCTTTGTTCGAAACTCATTTTTGTACCGATGACACAAACATACTTACATTTTAGACGCAATAACTTCGCTTCCACTGAACCGAATGTCACCAAGCGTTCACTGGAAGACAGCTAGGGATGTAACTTCCAACGCACTAACTTTAATGAGTTAGGTGCCATCAAAAACGTTTTTATGACGCCAGGCTTCTGTATTTTGGACTTCACCTTGTATTTTTTGATGGTTTGCTCTTTCTAAGTTACTATTGAACTTAGCATATTTGTTTTTTTATGATAAAGTGCCTGTAGCTAGCCTACAGCGTTCTTCCTACATACAAACGAATCTTACTCAACTGCTGCAACACGTTCAAAAAACGAGTACCCCTCAAAATTCCATGCTTTCCCGACATTGAGACTTCTCTAACGTTCTCTGCTGTATATTTACTTACCCATATTCTGATTCCATGGTTCCACCTACAATAATTTCGTTTTGTCTATTCTTAGAATCTTATGGTGCTCACACTCCCCAACATAAACATACGCCTGTACGCCGGTACGCCCGTACGCCCGTATCAGCTGACAGGATGAAACAACGATCTACGATGCTACGAAACGGAACGGTGGTGAAAATTCATTTGCACCGTAAATGTCAGCTGTTAGGCGGTAGTCTAAGGACATAAATTTATAGTAAACACTTGGATTGTTGCCATCACTGGATTGCTGCGGTTCATAGATGGGCACTTTGCAGTAACAGTAAAAATGCAGTAAATATAATATTTTACTGATATTGCAATTTAATTTTCATTACCAGTAAACTTTTACTGAAGAAAATTGCAGTAAAAATATTTTTTTACTGATTCCACAATTTTTACTGACTCTACAATTCCGCTTAATTGGTTTTGTGCTCCAGTAACTTATTTACGGAATCATAAAGCGAGTTCCACCTTGTTATGCATGGAGTTATTAAATTCGCATTTATCACTCCATTAACTACTTCTGCAGATTTCGGTCTATTGCATTTATTCCAAAGTTGTGTGCATCTGTGCGGTAAGAAAATATGTAAATATAAAAAATTTCAATTAAATTGAAGGATTTTTTACCTTTGGAAAGATCTTTTGTGAATATCTTTTATATCCTGACTTGAAGAATTCATAATTCTGTTGAAATCGGTTGAAGCCAAAAGATTTAGAGCGTGGCTCGCACAAGGAAAATGTTTCGACAGACGTGTAGTTACAGATCGAAATTGAGGACCTGAAACAATTGTCGAGTCATCTGAATCGGAGTCAGTGTAAGTGTAAGTTTCCTCATCACTGTCATGTTCATTTATATATCCTAAATCATTAATTGAATATATTGATTGGGAATAAATACGTGTATCTGATATACTATACTTTATCACTTACTTAATTCAACTCCAAATTCTTTAAATGCTTTAACGAAGTTGGATCCATTGTCAGTGATCGTATAAACTATTTTTTCAACTGGCAGTTTATATTGCTTGTTTATGTCGCATATCATCTTCGTCACACGATCAAAGGAATGAGTTCCCTTAAACCTCCGACAAGCCAGTGCTACAGACATCCGCTCAAAATTGTTACAATCTAGCCAGTGGCAAGTGTAACCAAAAAATGATTTTTTTCCACCTGACCACACATCAGCAGTTACACACACGTATTCAATTTTATCCAGCTCAATAACAAGATTTTGAATATATTTAGTGTGGCTCTCCAAAAGTAACCTGGTAATTGAGCGACGGCTCGGAATACTTTTACCAGGAAATAATTTTTTAAAACTTTGTTCGCTGACTATGGACAAGGGAGACGTTGTGTTGCAAATAAAGTCCAAAATGTCACGGTTAAAGGAGGATTTCCGGCTTACGCTCTGCCTTCTTTCTTCTTTTATTGACTTGAAGTCGCAAAATTTTTATGGATGTTATTTTTTCAAATGCTTGATAAAATTAGAGCTAATACGAAGCGAACCTTTTTTTTTTCCACACACTTGACAAGCACCAATCAAGTCACACATTCTTCTTTGATTAGGAGTTTCGTTCATCTGCATTTTAATGAAATTGCGAAGCTTTAAATAAAAAACAAGAAAAAAGATCTCCGACGCACCGAAGATAATATACTCTTGCTAAGCCCTAATAGTATCTTATTATCTAAGAAGGGACTGCAACAGTTATAACTTTTATAAAACAAAAATTCCTCTTTATCATTATTTTTTGTTGTAAACTTTATTCCAAAATTAATTAAGCCTTAGTAAGAGTATAACATATACAGTGTTGTTCTTTTGTATCTTTTAAAATTGCCGTCTCCACAATTTTGAAAAATTTTTCACTAAAGAGAATTTTATTGACACCAACCAATTCTTTGTTTATCACCGAATCTGGTGTACTTGAAGTTTCACTTACATTTTCACATCCAATATCGTGACTTGTTTCTATGCTCCGACCGTTTGAACCACTTGGAATATTTTGTGCGCAAACAAAATCTGAATCATTGTCACTATCGGACTGTAATGCATTCATTTTACTGTATATTATAGTATTTCACTTAATAATTTTTCCAATATAGCACTTTAAACGTTTAAAATAATAATTACGATTACGCTCGCAAACTTATGACCGAATAGAATAATCACCTGTTTTATTCATTGATTGTGCACATGGAAAATATTACAAAAGACTTCATAGTCTAGCGAACCTGACTTGTTGATACCCTGCAAAATATTTGCAAATTATTCATTCTTCTTAATTTAAAGTGTACTTATTATTATATTGAAATAAACTTGATTTGATAAACGAAAGAACGTAGTTTAATCGATTCTGACAAAGAAGCTGATAATTTATGTAAAAATAATATATCTTATAACCTCCACTCTTTCTATGTTGTATAGATATTTGTAGCGTGCAATAAATATTTATTGGCCTGTTTTTTCTTTGCATCTTCATCCAATTCTTTTGTTTGGATTGTACGACAGTTACAGTTATGGGGTTATTATTTTGTTATTTAGGGAAATAAGAGAAACCAAAAAAAAGAAAGAATTATTGAGTACATAAATGATTGAACTTCGTGATGAGAGTGTATTACATTTTGACTTCCCATAAACAGTAAATATTATACTGATAATGCAAATCAAATTATATTATCAGGAATTTCACTGCAATTTTTTTCAGTAATCAGTAAAAAAATATTTTTACTGCAATTTTTTTCAGTAATCAGTAAAAATATTTTTTTTAAATAAAATATTTTTACTGCAAATTTTTATCAGTAATCATTAAAAGTTGACTGGTAATGCAAATTAAACTTCATTATCAGTAAAATTTTACTGATTACTGCTATTTGTAATGCAGTAAATTTATAATGCAGTGTGCCCACCTATGCTGCGGTTGATCATTTCTTTATTCACTATTCCAGATATCCCGCAATAAAATTTCAAGTTCCGGCACATAGTAGTGATACCTTTGTAGATATCTTTGTGCATTAACGAAGCCGATGGAAATAGGAAATTTATTGGAATAAAAACATGGTACAGCGAATTGAGGTTTAACGGCAATGCAAAAGCCGTAAAATATATTTTGTTTAATGAACTAGAAAAAAAGGACAGGCCTTAAATATTTGGTTTTAGATTTTCACTATCATATTAAAAAGGTCTGATATTTGTCCGTTGCAGACTTTCACAATCAACCCGACCGTACGCCTGCATATTATTGCACACAGTGGCTCTCAAACTATGTGTCACCTTTTAAATTCATTAATTTTTGAGACTAAAAGTATGCAATCAGTTTTCACGGGCATTGGAAGATGAGCAATGGCAATTCTTTTTCTCCCATCGACCAAATTCAATATTTGTGCATATGTATGTGTGTTAGTACTAGAATAAAGATTTGTAAACATTTTTGGAAGGCATAGCTATATTTCCGGACTTAATTTTTTCTTGTTGATGATAATTAAGCAAAAATAAGAATTGGATAATTTTTCGATATTCATATCATTCGGGGAATTTATAGCTGCAACAATTAACAGTACTGCAATCGGATGAGTAGTTTTTGACTTCCTGCTGTTTGTATGTTAATTTTATGATTTTTCATAGATACATTTTGGAAAATTTCGCAAATTATGTCGAAAAAGCCTCGCAGAATAGATTAGCATGAAAATACAAAAAAATATGTGCAAATGAAAGCATTCTATGCAAAATTATTGGCGCACAATCATTTGAACATATCATATTTTGGGACTTTATTTTATAAAACGTAGAGAAGATTATTTTAGTCCACCAACTTTATACACAATAAATAAACTGTTATATGATACATTAAATAACTGTATATACGCTTTTAGAATAGTTTTTGAAATTGGTGTCTTTTTGTTCATGCCACTAAATGCACAAGCGAGAAAGTGGTGTTAAAAAATTGTTTTTCTGTTAAGCCAAGCAAGATTAAATGTGTGTATGTCATTAAATTATGCAAATAAACTCTTTTAGACTACCACTTACCTCTTTTTTTTAAATAAATATCATTCTTATCTACCGAAAAAGGAAACAGAAAAAATATGAGAACATGTGCATTCATATCCGTACATGCAACTGCATATGTATGTATGTATGTATGTATGCTGTATACTCGTATGCGAGCTGGTTAACCTTTTCGGTACGACTGGTACCTATGTGTATCACCAAAGTTTAAACGTCCCTAAAATGTTTAATTTACATTCAATCGAGTTTAGAAATGTTCCGTGCCGTCTGTTGAGATTTTCGCAATCTGCATGTGCCTTTAGAGTATAGTTTTACATTCCCATTATGCTCAGATTCGTGTTTTTTCTATTGAGAGTAGTTGAAAAGTGCAGCGCGTGGACGTTTTGTGAAAGATATCTGTGCATTCATAGAGATTTATTGGCAGATAACAACATATTTTAGAGAACTACGGTTTATACCACATATTTGAAGTAAATCCGGTAAGAAAATGTAAATAAAAGTATATTTTTAGTGCAAATTATACAGGTGGTACGTATGTGTACCAGTAGTCTTCTTAAGTGCTACATATTAGTACCAGTAGTCCGGTGAATACAACCTATTTTTCAATGGATTCCACACAGGATTTAGTCAGTAATATGAACCAGGACAATATACATGTTGTTGGAGGAGGAAGATGAAAGTTGCAGTGATTTGGAAGACTTTTCATGCGGAAGCTCTGATAATTTTGTTCCAAGCGAAAACTATAAGTCAAGCGCTTCCAGTGCGGAAGACTTAGATAATGACAACATGAACGGGGATATAGGGGATATAAATGAATTCGCTACAAACACATTAGACTGTGGCCAACCACACGATGAAAATTTTGACTGGAAGTCTCCGGAAGATTTTGTTTTTAAGCGAACTGCAAGCACTTCCCCTAATTGCAAAACTTCATCAGATATACCTCGCACAGAGGGTATTGGTGACATTTTTCAAAAACTTATACCGAAATCCGTTTATACTATATGTATATACATATGTAGCTCAGTGCACGAATGAGCGTATACAGATGCTGGAAAGTGAGCAATCAGCAAGAAAAACAAAAACTGACTAGAACAAATGCTGGCGGAGTAATTGTTGGATGCATGTTCATTATGTGCTATAATCGACTTCCTTGCGTAAAAGATTATGGTCGCTTCATAAATATCTGGGTAATAAGTTTATTCAAGAAGCAATTGCTAGGGATCGATTCCTATTTATCACATCTAAGATGTATTTCGCATGCCCGGAAAACCCGTTAGGCTGTAGTAAGACTTATTACCTAGACGATTTGGTTAAAAAAAAACTAAAAAAAACTTTCCAAAAGTGTAGACAAGACAGCAACTTCTAAAGTATAGACGAATCGATGACAAAATTCAAGGGCCGCAGCTCACTGAAGCAATACATGCCCCTAAAACCGGTGAAAAGAGGTATAAAAATGTGGCTTAGGTGTGACGCTGTAACAGGTTACTCGTACGATTTCAATATTTATTGTGGAAAAGAACACTCGAGAACCCTTGGAGAAAGAGTAGTAACTAAACTCATCCGCTCAGTCGCCGAAAATGATGTTACTTTGTGTTTCGATCGCTTTTTCTCATCAGTTAATCTGTTAAATACTTTACTTTATCCAGCCGTTGGTACTACAATGCGTAACAGAAAAAACGTTCCCGAGTTTACAAGTAAGAAACTTGAGCGAGGAGAAGCAGAATTCCAAAGTACATCATCTGTTTTTTTTATGCGTAAAATGGCAGGACACGAAGGAGGTTTTGATAATAAGTAATTGCCACGAACCAGGCGTGACGTTTGTTACAAAAACTTTAAAAACAGGGGAAAAAATCCAAGTGACATGTCCAAACGCAATTCAATTTTATCGTCAAATTATGGGAGGTGTCGATTTAGCCGATCAAATGAGTGAACTTTACGAGTATGATCCGATGTCGCATAAATGGTGGAAGAAGGTTTTTTACCGCTTTCTTATGATGGCAGCCGTAAGCGCTTGGATCATTTATAATGAACTTAGAAGGGAAAAAATGCGTTTCAAATCGTTTTTGGTGACCTTGGCAGAGACACTCATAGATGAAGTCTCCAAAGTCACAGCTGTTCCTAGGTCGGTAGGGCCAGGACCAGTACGTCGGGTTACAGGACAGAAACATCTACCTATTGAAGGCGATACACGACGGCGTTGTATTAGCAGCAAACAAAAAAAAAAACAACAGACACGTACAAAAAGAATATGTAAGGAGTGCCAAGTTCCCTTGTGCAAGTTTTGCTTTGCATCATTTCATACATAATTTTATTTAAAATTATTACATTGCTTCTATCGCCATCTATGTATTTGATTACTAATTCTTCGATTCTTTATATATTAAAACTACTAATTTTGTGTATTATTTACATGCAAAATAAATGAATTATTTCGTTTTATTATTGTAAGAAAAAATATGGTCTAGTATGTTTTGTAGGACGGTTGGTACACATATGTACCACATAACATCCCGGATGGTACAATGGTTTACCACCACCTCCCCCGGTCAGCCTCTTATCCCACCTCCCTTTCGACACCAAAGAAATTTTATTTGGGGCCCAAACAACTCCTTTTTTGCATTAAGCGAAATCTCCTACTGCGCATAGAGTTCCGTACCGAAAGGGTTAAAGGAGAACAGCTCACTCGCCTTTTTATATTGATTTGGGTTGCCCACAAAATTCGCTCGAATAACGGACATTGCCACATAAATAGTTTTATATGTATGTGTATATGTGAAATAAGTAACGGTACTGCCAGTGCGTTGAATTCGATGAATAAATTGTATTAAAAGAGGAAGGATGGAATTCAATAGTTTCCCTTTTATTTTTTATGACTTAAAGAGCTTTAGTGCAGCCTGAAATCCTTTCCGTTGCCGCCACGGTCTATTTTATTTGCGTTAGTACATTTGCGATATGTATTTCAAAGGGATTTTGTGGCATTAAAAATGTTTTTCTAAATTTCCTAGAAATGGAGAACGGCCAGACCAGAGTGCAAACGAACATTCAAATTTTTATCTCAGCTTAATTGATTGACATTTACTCACATTTACCTACACAAGTTGAAACAATTGACACTTATTTTTCGCGTGAAGAGCTGGAAAGTAGCTTGAGAAAGTTGCTTTCTACTTTTCGAGAAGCAATTTCGAATTATCGAATTTTTTTGCTCTTGGGATATTCTATGTTAGCTGGGAGGCTGAACATTGAATAGAATGATTGATGACCAGAACTGGTATTTAGCGTTACTAAGAGATTACCTTGCTCGTGATGCACTATTTCGGGAGTTTTAGTAAATTACCGATGCTATGGTCCGAAATATTCCTCAATGAGAGAAGCAGGTGGAACCAAGGCAGTCGCGATCTGCAAACTGATGGGCAGTAACACGGTCTATCCAGAGTGCCATTTTTGACTACTTTTAATCTGAATAATCTATTAAATAAATCTAAATGAACCCAATCAACAAAAATGCAACGCAAACGATGATTACTTGGCTTCAGCTCTTCCACGAGTATTTTATAGGCACGTAAGCCAAGAGCCGTACGTACAATTTTCCATATAGTGGAAAGACAAAGACCAAAAAATAAAGAACGTCGCGGAGTCGACATTTTTTCTCCAACACTTCGTTTCATGAAATTTGTGACCAGATTTTATTGATTTTTTTTTTTCTAAATAAAGTTCCACAATTTGGAAACGCTTAACTCCCAAACCGTAATTAAAAAGCGAGATTACCCATTCAAAATGTTTCTCCCAAAATCCAAGATTATAAATAATTTTATCAAAAATATAAGGAGAAACATCAAAGTAAAAACTAAGTAAAATGGACGCCGGCAAATAAAAGAGAAAATAATTCTCTTTGTCTTTTCTTCATACCGTTAATAATAATTAAACAAACCAAAAACACTAAAATATTTCACCAAACCAATTTGTATGAAGAAAAATCTTTCAGAACAGTCTTGACAGCTGATTGTAAATTCTACAGCTAATCCGCCGGATGGGTAGATTATTTTTTGGGGATTTATTGCTAATCACTGCATATGTGCGCGTACTTTTAATGTATAAAAATGTCAAACACAGTTTGCCACTCTCAGCTGTCAAACCACAGCTATCGATATCGATAGTTCTCAAAACACACAAAAAAAAATCTTCCGATACTATGTTTCTTCTTCTTTTTGATTGTTTCTTCTTTCTTCCTCTTATGCAATTTGGACGAGTTGAACTAACCGGAGTCAGTTGGGCACACCAAGTGAAGCCAAGTCCTTCTCCACCTAATCTTTCCAACGCAGAGGAGGCCTTCCTCTTCCTCTGCTACCACCAGCTGGTGCCGTATCGAATACTTTCAGAACCGGAGAGTTTGTTGATTATTTTTTATTTATTTTTATTTTTTGTAAAAGTTTAACTCATAATACAACAAAAACCATAAAACTCTAAGGGTTGCGCATTCTGAAAGAAAATTAAAAAATAAAAACTCCATCACAGTTTCAAATTTTTTAGCCACGATTTTCAGAAAAATATGGCTATGCAGTTATGTAAACCATTTGGTTTGGTATAATATTATTCAAGTTTAAAGTGTAGCAAAGTTCGCCTCAATTTTTGAAAAAAAAATTTTTTGTTTTATTAATGGTATTAGCCATTTTTTTCTATATATCGAATGCTCGAAAGTTGTTCATATGGGAGAAAGGGCTAAACAGCTGCAACCAAAACAATGATAGAAATTAGAATAAAGTTTTAGAATTTTCAGCCGCTTTACTCTTACATAGTGTTAAACCCCGGAATTAATTGAGCTGCAAAACCGCATATCGAGAATTTTTGAAAATTCTGACTAAAAAGTTGGAAAGCTTTATGATTTTTTTTATTTTCGTGCAAAGTTTGAAGCTTCGAGTGATGTAGTTGTTGTGGTAGTATTAAAAATAAAATGAAATAATAACAAATAAATATTCAAAACTTCGAAATATGTGACGGTGCTTTTATTTTGACCACCACTGCATGTATGGAAATTGTACTACTTTCGCCCCTCAATACTCTTTTCTGAAATGATTAATTCAAGTTTTCCGAACCACGCTCTCAAATCTTTTTTTCAGAAATTTAACAAGAAACTTTTCGGAAATAGTTCTTCACTGATTCAACAAAGTACTAATAAGAGCAATACTAATAAAATAGTTCCAATGGTCACTCTACCACGCAGCTAACGCATGAAGAACAAAGGATTGTTAAATGGCGAATTCTTAAACCATTCAAGTACATTAAGTATTCAATAATCGGTTTAAGAAAATAGAGATAACGATCATTAATAACTTATTGATGGATGATAGTATCGTTTTCTTGAGATGAAAAGGTGAGTACGATATATGAAAAGTGCTCTAAAAAGAGTTAAAGACTTGACATAAGCAATTTGTTTTATAAGGTTCCTAGAAAAACAGATCTATAGTCTTAAGATTCTAGGGGAGCAGTGAACTTATTTTCGGAAGTACCATAAATATAATACCTGGAAACTCTATAATAATCCCAGTTTGATTATATTCATAGCATTTAAAGATCTACTGCATTTAGTAGCTGCTCTGCCATTATTTTTCTTCTACGTTAATGGTATTGTACATTAAACGGCTAAACATGAAAAAACACCTAGTTAATCTAAACCTTCTCTACCTGATGTTTTTCAACACAGAGGAGGCATTCCAATATTCCTCTTCCCTCATCCTGTCTTCCGCTGAGTATTTTTGTTTTTTAAACCTTCAAAAGCCGTCTTGCCGTTGCCAAAACTGCAATTTACAATGAAAGGCTTATAAAATATGTTTTTTATTTATTTGTTTACCTAATTCATCGTAAAATATTTTTATTCCTCAATTAGCCTCTTAGTCGAAAAAAGCACTTGTTGGCAAGAGAAGTTTTGCGCTTAATTTAAAATTAGAACTATCGTCTTCCGGTTTTGATAATCGCAAAACGAATAGGATACTGAAGGTGACGTCTTCCCAAAACAGTTATTTCATTTTTCGGGTTTTTGACAAGTCTGACTTCAGGACCCTTTCCAATACAAGACAAACAAGAGAAGGAAAAATTACATGTTTGCGAAAATTCAGTTAATGGCTTGCTAATATTAAGATTTATGAGATTGAAAGTAAGCAAACTAATGCAAATGAAGTGTTGAGTGTTGAACTGTGAAAGCACCAATTAATATGAAGCCTCTAAATTTGTGTGTGTTTTTATGCGGCGGTCGCTATGGTGTGTGTGTGCGTACGATATCTTATGTTTGTTTGTTTCCTGCTTTTGCCTACTCTTCCTCTTCACATACAAGAAATTCCCCTTCCTTCTGTTCGTCTATTCATGGGATTTGACGACACAGCGAGTTCGGAAGACGTAACCTTGTATTCTACTATCCTTGTGATGCCAAATAACCGAAGTATCCAAATGTTTGGTGAGCACTTCGTTCCCACTTTCGACGGAGTTAGTTTTAATACTCAACGTCTTCTCCCACAGTCGTGCTAGTGCGTCTTGATACTTTTTTCGAATCTTTTGTGCAACTAGGTGAAAGTGGATAGGTCCACTTAATTCATGGTGGGCTTTAGCACTTCACATAAGACACTCAATAAGATTGGAATTCGGAATTAGGCACTCCAAAATACCACTCGGCACACACCATCTCGACGGCGAATAGAATTGTCACATTTGGAGGAAAAAAATTAACACGCCATTGCGGAAAAACCAAATTTTCGTTTCCGCATGCAGATATTCAGTTATCGCGGAAAAGCTCAATCTCTAGATACATAATATGCACAATTTGATAATATTGATATTGGCAGGCTTTTGAATAACAAACAAAAACAACAATCTAAACAATTGTATAACACACCAAACATAATTCGACGCTCCACCGCGTCTAAGCGTAGTAGGGGGGTCACTCCCAATCTCCAATCTCCAAAAACAAAAAATCAAAATAAATAAACAATCCGAGTGTTAACTGAAAGCTAATAAACAATTATACAAACACTATTTGCCAACAATAAATACATTCCATACAAAGCAACTACTGCTAAAAGGTTCAAACGCATCGACCCGCTGCATCAACAAATAAACCAACGATCGAACCAGCGAACCATCGAACTTGTGAACAACGCAACATGTTGGTAAACAAATATTTGCAAAATCAACAACACTGCTGACACGCGATCGGTGGAAGAGCAGCATGAAATTAAGCACGCCAAAAGCGCCACAAACAAGGGAACTTTCCAAGTGAGGAAAAAGCAGAGAACGAGTGTGCGCGTGTGAGAAGTAGAGAGCGTAAAAACAATGAACGGTAGAGATCAAAAAGCGGCAAGTCATCTCACATAGGGCTTTTGGCTTGAGCGATTTTGCACAGATCTGTAGATAGTTTAGACAGATTTTCGAGCAAAACATAAATGCAAAAAAAACAAAAAACGAAATCGCACAACACCTACCGACTAGCCAAGTATCACACGGATGCGATGTAACTATT
Source organism: Anastrepha ludens (assembly GCF_028408465.1). Classification (NCBI taxonomy): domain Eukaryota; kingdom Metazoa; phylum Arthropoda; class Insecta; order Diptera; family Tephritidae; genus Anastrepha; species Anastrepha ludens. The sequence goes on along the minus strand of NC_071500.1, from coordinate 119,477,343 downwards.
GGGGAGCACTGCTGATAGTTTCAGTTGCAGGCGGTCGCGCAAACAAAGTAGTCGTGTGTGAATGAGCGAGCGGTTGGCGGCGGGTACATTTAATAATCTTAGCTTCGACACGCTTTGTACACCATCGATCGAGTCGATTGAAAATTTAAGGCGCGTGTGACGTAAAAATCGCAAGAAATTTCAAGAAAATTTGAAACCAAATTATTAATCGCGTGTGCTCGGTGCAGGAAGTCAAAGCAGTAAAATTCACGGGTTCATCTTGCCATTCGGTCTCCAGGCAGTCCAAAGCTCAATTTTTCATTTGCAGCCAGAAGAGAAAATTAAGTGACGTGACGTTGTTGTGAGCAATAACTTTTACGAGTATTTTACGATTGCAGAGGAAAATGCAAAAAAGGTTGAATAAAATTTAATACCAAATAAAGTGATTGTGCAAGCTGCAACTATATCACAATAGTAATAACAACAATAACAAGGGGCAGTGTAATTTTCTTAAACATAGAGCAAGCAAAACAAAGAAAATTCGCAGAAAAATTGTGAAATCTGGTGTTTTGCGAAATTTTTTGAAAAAGCAAAACGGGCAGAAAACCGCGCTGCCTGAGTGGTGAGCATGCACAGTAAGTACAACAAAAACAATAACAAGGTGAAGAGGTGAAGATAATGTTAAGATAGTGGGCAGGAATACGTAATAACAAAAAGCAGGTTGCTGGTTTTTAAATATAAGCAGCGAGGACTTGTGGTCCCAAGAAAACTTAAATAAAACTTTTTAATTCTAAAGATGTTCAACTTTATGATACCATAGGAAACCGGAACTGCAAACATATAATTCAACCCTGCGTGGATTTCAAAGAATTTTTTGGGCAAAAGTTTTGATAGTGGAATTTACTTAATGGGTCCTTGTAACTTCAATGACGTTTCAACTACGTGTTGTCAGATTATCTACCACTTTGAAGACTCCAAGAGCTGCTACACTACAGGACAGATGGCTACGGTATTCTTAACGGAAGTCTATGCCATCTTGAATGTAGCATACTGACTAATTGCGAAAAGGTGGCGGGGTAGTACTCAACCTGCCATAAGAGCCCTTCCTAACCCACGCTGCGCTTCGCAATAAGTCGGGGAAGTTACAAAACTGAGCTGTGACAAAAACTGAATGCGCTAAAACTGAACAGTATTGCCAAACATAACAAAGTTTGTCTTATTTGGGTGCCTGGATTTTATAATATTACGAGTCACAAGTTGGCTGATAAACTGTCTAATGAAGGCTCTGAAAACATACCACTAGGCCCTGAACCTTTTCTAGGTATCAATTCTGCATCGATTCGACTATGCATTGACAACTCCATGAGGTCTGCCCCTAGAAGACGTTGGTTTGAGTTGGGGCCCTCCAGTGTAACCAAGTACTTTGTGAAAGAAGCAGACAGAAAATTAACGAGCTTTCTTCCAAAATTTAGTAGGAAGGACTTGAGAGTACTGGGGGAGTAATCACAAGGCACAGCGCCTGTGGTCAGTATATGGCTACCATGGGAATCATTTGTTTTTCTTTGCGAATTTTCATTTTGGCGTTTGGGGCTATTTTTGTTTGAGCTTCGACATTTGTAAATATCGCAATAACGAAAAAGTTTGATGAAACTTAGTTTTGTATCACGCCTTTAGTTTTTGATTTACATTATTTCGTAAGCTAAGCGGTATATAGAACGCTGTGTTTTATTCGAGCAATTTTGTGGCGAAATTTCATTTTGATTAATAAAATAGCGAACACCCAATAGCGAAAAAAAATTTAATGTTTAATAATTTTTTTTTTCTTCTTGAAAACGAGCGATATTTTGATAGAAATTTTTTATTTATTATATTTTTGCCTTAGAGTTGCATACATACACACATTACTCTATTAATTAGCTAAACGAAATTAAAAAAATTAAATTAAAAGTTTAAGTAAAAAAATAAAAAGTTCTTCAAACCCTGGTTCTAAGCCTACATAAAAACATAAATATGTAAATTTACAATTATGTGTACAATTAGAAATACGCACCATCATACAAAAGCCAAGCATCAAGCATAAGCTCAATTTTGTTGTAGGCTAAAAATTTGTGCGAATAAAGCTACGAATGCATAAAGATTGCCTTTTTCGATAACAATTTTACGCTCCTTGCAATTTATATGAGTTGATAAGCAAGCAAATCAGCATACATAATATGGATGTGTTGATAATGATATTTTGCTGAAATTGGTTTGCTTACTGTTTACACAAAAATTATTTAAGATTTGGTGTTTGCCTCTTTATCTCGCAATTGTAGATGAAAATTGCATCAACTTGGTTTATACGCGAAAGTCATACGTCAGGCTCTTCATGGTCAACCTAGGCAGAAGTACTGGTGGGTAGAAAATCATTAACATAAGAAGAAGTTATTATCAAACAAGAGCGTTTTTACGCACGTGGTCACTTTAGGAAAAGTCGATTGACAGCGTTTCTCAGTTGCTGTTGGCACTTCAAAAAATTGTAACAAAGCGAGATTCCCAACAAAATCGTTCTGGTCATTGCCCATCCGCCGCATCAAGGTAGTACGAACCTCGTTCTCAGTCTTTGAAGGTTTATACACAACACTTTCATGGCTGATATTATATACCGACGGCAGCTGTAACAGAGTGACTACTCTATAGTAACGGAACATGAAGCTTCACCCGGTGTAGAAAGATTTTTCTGAAAGATATTGCCTCTGAATTGAGCAGATCTTTAAATAATTAAAACTGTATATGATCCAAAATATCTAGGGTTCCATCTATTTCTAATTGAGTTTTCAAAACTTATCTGGTACCCGTGGACATTGCAGGCAAAACTGCCACTCCACGCGCTGCAATCAAATTCAGAGGCTCGCCTGACACACTAAACCAAAGCTACGGACACTCCAGTATCCTTAGACTGGTGATTGATTAATGCCCCCCACTCTGGGTCTGAGTGGAACATTCTCCATGCATTTTAGTGGCAATAGTGGATGGGATGCAGCGTTTGGAGACCATGCCTGATGAACCTGTTCGCGGATTCCTCTAAGTTAGATGTAAAGGTGGGTGTAGAAATATTTACGAAGAGCTCCCTTCTCCATCTCCTATGAAGCTCACATTCAGGCTAACAGGCCATTGAAGTGTTCTCCAAGCGGAGGTAGCCGCAATCAATGAAGCAGTTCATTGATTGCTTCTTTGTGCAGTTACTCCGAAACGTCAAACGGAAAAGGGAGCCCTGATGTTGGTATGCTCAAAATGAGTCTAACAATACCTGGCTTACCTCTCGGCTGCATCCAAATACTAAGATATTAGGCACATTTGAGTACCTGGCCTCAGGGACATAGAGGGAAATACCAAGCAGTTTGATGAGCTACCGTAATTGATTAAAACCAGTGGAAAGGAGCAGTAAGCGCTGGACAAGTATGCAAACAAGGCACGGGTAGATCAAATGCGCTCGGGGGAACTTCTAAAACTAAGATAGATGCAGCTCTCGAACTTTTTGGGAGCCCTTTCCGGACATTGATCTTTAAATGTCCATGCTGGGAGACCCAATATTGCTACGAGTCCTTTCTACAGCAATTGCCTGGATGATGAGGTGCAATCATCTCAGCCCTTCTTGCTCAACTATACGTTCTCATTGGACTGATATTGAGACATCTTAGTCAACACTTTTTTGCTACTTCTGCGGATATAGCTGAATTAGATATAGCACTCCAAATGAATTTCATCAGTAGGATGAAGGGGTTAGCGTAACCATAAACAGTCATCGTTCGGTAAACTCCGTAACCCTCCAACAGGATCCCTCTCCCATTTCCTTTTTGCTGTATTTCTCCTTTTTATCGTCACAATTACAAGGGACGAAATTTAGATTGTCCGCCCAAGTCGGCCTGCTCATGGGCAGCAATATAAATAAATTAACCTAAAGTGAATAATTCTTTTATAGATCGCGAATTTCTTGAAAATTAAATAACAAGGACTTCGATCTCTTTAGTAAAATATTTATATTGGTTGGTTGGTTGAGGTACTGCCTGGGTGACGCCCCAGACTCAATTAACATGAAAATTACTATTGTTGTACACCACTAGTAGAACCACTATTATTATTTAGACAAGCCATCTTGATTTGACTATAAATATGTCATATTTTTTCTTTCCTGCAATTTCTACCAAGTTGTTCATTGAGAATTTTCCCAGCATTCTATGTCGGAGGACACCCAGACTTAAGCACTCACACAGATAGTGGAAGATTTTCTTCCTAGAATCCACTTGGTTGCAGCTTCTCCATCTATCGTTATACGGTCACCCTATCGTCCTAGCATAGTCTCCGATAGGCCAATGGCCGCTTATTGTTGACGTAATTCTAAAGATGTCTGTTGTTGGCTTTCCTAACAGCTCGTCAGCTCTCAGCTTGTTGTACTCTGCCCACGTATCCGTCGCTATATACACATATAGGTATTTATTGGGTTATGCTGTTAATACCTATATGTTAAAATATGATATTAATCATTCCTACGACCGCAACCCTACTGGAGAAAAGTAGGACAATTTTAGAATGAGAAGAGCTATTACTTTCAATGAATAGCTCATAAAGTCAGCTGACCGCCCGTAAAAGCTATAACTTCGTCCAAAACTGAGGTGCATATAAAAAAATATTGTTGTTGTTACTACTTATGTTATGAGGTGGGCTGATAGTTATTGGACATAACAAAATGACAAAAAAGTTTACTAAAAAATATGTTTACTCAAATTTGGAATCATACTGAATCATAAATCCTCAAACAATTTTAAAAATGTCACTATCCACATCAAATTCTACTCAATTTTTGAACTCATTAATACAGTTTTTTCTTTGAATTTGCTGTAATTTTTTTCTTTTGTTCTTACTTGAAAATTAGCAAAAGTGACCGGCAACTTTGCGAAAGAAATCTTGTGTAGGTGCTAAAAACTGTGATATTTCTGAAATGTGCACTGAGTACAAATATTTTATTTTCGCTCGAGCGCTACTTTATCTGCTTCTTCCGCATCGTCGAATGAATTGCACAGCATTGAAAGGTTCGATTGATGGCGTGATGCGATGTGGCAACAAAACCATTATACGAGTCGATACTGACAAAGCCAATTCCCTGTAATAATAATTTACAATTTCCGTTTAAGCTGTCACTTGTAAAATGAACTATTTATTCTCGAGAATATTTCATTTGAAGAAATTACATAATTCCATATATACTAAGACAATTCAAAGGAACATCTGAGGAATTTAAAAAAGGTTGGTGTCAATTGGGACAATCAAGTAATTGTTGTAGCATAGACTATTGGTGTACCGTTATTCAAATAACAGTGTAATAAGAAATAAACTGATTTTTTATCAAATAATTCAATAATTCTGAGATATTTTCATTGCTAAAAATGTTGGTCTAGAGCTTTTTAAAGTTTGAAAGTTCTTTGCATTATTTTTATATTTATTTTTCTACTTTATAAAAAATTAGTTTTTCGAGCGAAATGTAATTATTTTATTCAAAATTTTTATTTATTTATTTTGTTTTAAAAATCTAAAGTACAAATTACCGCACAAACTAGACAAAGATGTGAAGGAAAACAAGCCAACTTTGGCAACTAAAATATTAGCTATCGATATAAATACAATATTAAGCAACTACATTAAAAATTCTCACAAAATTAATCAACGGGTGCATTACCCGCAAATTTAGTCTTAAATTTTTCCCCATAATAAGGGTAAATACTGGGAAGACTTCTTTGTGGAGCATTACAGCTTATCCGCTCGAGTAGAACAGAACAGTCGACGAGGGTACTAACAACACGCAAAATAAACAAAAGTGAAGAGACTGTTCTTCTTTATTCCAGAGATTCCAGATGAATTAGCCTTAGCCAAGAATTATTAAAACAGGGGACTCAAATCCTAGGAAATGTATTGCCTGCTTAAAAAAAAAAAGTACAAGAGCCGTAAACAGCAGTTCATATGTGTAAGGGTCAGAAAACTCAGACGCATTGCGATGAATGAACGCTAGAACCGAGAACGATTTTGAAAGAATAAAATTAACGAAACCACTTCAAGAAAATTTCGTATCGAATAAATTTTCAAAATCCCTAAACTCTGCTACACTTTGTAGTACATTATTAGAAATGGTGTGGGGTGTGTTAGAAATGTATTGGCGCAACGAAATTTTGAACTAGAAATATTTTTTTAATATTCAAGTACAGACGCAACTTCATGTACGATCGGTGAAGATTGTTCAAGTCGAGTTGAAGCTTTTGAGCATCCCTTGAGTTCTTAACAAATGAAAAAATGTTTAAATCATACGTGAAGAGCAAGAAAAGGTAAATGAGATCATTCGCTTATGTTATTGATAAAAATAACAAAAAGAATTGGGCCTAAGATGCTCCCTTGGGGGACACATGAAGTAGGAACAAAGAAATTCGATAAAACGCAAACTTTTCAAAGTTATTCGTTATTGCGCTACCAATTTTTACCACGAATAGTGTGTCCGTCAAATATGAATTAAGCCATTGTAGAAAGGTGGAGTGAAAACCCAAGTGAGATAACATGTTTAATTTAAATTGTCAAATGCCTTAAAGAAGTCAGTGCAAGTGCAGTCAACTTGGAGTCCTTTAGAAAACGATGGCTTACAGAGTTCATTAAAAACAGCAAGATGAGTAGCTGTAGAACGCCCAGCTACAAAACCATATTGGCTTGGGATGATTAAAGATTTAACCGCAAAATAAAATTTATCTTTTACAATACATTCAAACAGTTTAGAGATGATTGATAGCTTGGAAACCGGTCTATAATTGCGAACTTCAGTTTTTCTTCTGCTTTTAAAAAAGTTGTGAAGAATGTAAAATTCCATTCACTTAGAAAAGTGTCCGTAGATAAAGATTTGCTATAAATAATCTCAATAGGAATTCAATTCAATTCAAATAATTCCTGAGTAAGATAGCTGAAAACCCGTTAGCATTGAAAATGTAATTAGATGACTCGTCCGAGTTGCCTAAATTTAGATATGATAATATCTCTGATCAAAGTTCCGGGGACGCCTCATCAACCGAGACATAATTTGACATAAAAAAGTCTGCAAATAAGTTAGCTGCTTCGAGGTATATTCAGAAATTTATTATTCCACATCACCGAAGCAGGTATACTCGAACTCGACTCTTTAGCTTTGAGAAAATTCCAAATTCCGCTCTGTGCTAAGAATGCAATTGTTGAAAACTTATCTCTTATCTAAGGATTGGAATTTCTATTCAAAATTCTTTTGAAAATGCTTGTATTTCACAAAAAAATACTGATTACTAGTTGCTTTAAGTTTCTTGAGGTTTTTATTTTTAGAATTTTTTTATTTCTTGACTTGCTTCTTATGCCAAGGTGGCTTATTTACAACAGCGTCTCTTTCTTAAAGGAATATTATCAATGCAAAACTCTTGAATTATTGATTTATTATTTTTTGAGAATAATAAAAACTTCTGTGAATGCCTAAGTCGGACAATAATTCATCCCATTTAAAAATTGTTTGAGCTCAGATAATCCCACGATTCATAGTTGAAAATAGTTTCATCAATAAACGATAAAGGTAAAAACTAATAAAATTTTAGCTTACTATCTAAAGGCATATCATTAATACCAGCAACGGATATTGAAGTAATACACTTTGATACAAAGCACAATAATTACTATTATCACTTATAAATACTAGGTCTAGCAATTATTTAACTGATTAAAAATTTCAATAATTTGGGTAAGACTTATGTTCAGGAGACTATCTACGAAGTAATGTTCTAAATTAGTAGAGACATATCGAGGTGCATTTTTTTCTCCTCCTTCAGATATTTTTCTTTTTTTTCATTACTAACTGAAACTATGCTCAGTAATCAATGCAAGTTATAGTGTATGATTCCATTAACTTCTCGAGTTATATTCTCAAACGAACAGCGAACCAGAGCAAAGTACAGTTCTAGCGAAGCGCTACGCATCACGTCCGTTTGCAAATCGATCGAAGCATCGGTACTTACATTAGTAATGCAAATATTCAAGAAACTTTGTTATTGCTATCACCGTGACCCAATTTGTTCCGTATAATATTTAATGCGGCATAAATAAATAAAGAAACGCCCGTCATTGAGTAATAATCGAAATGAAACACCTCGTCAACACGTCTGCTGATGCGTTTCAAAATGGAATATCCAAATCACTAGAAACCCAACGGAAGTATTAGCTTAAATCCCGCTTGGTAAATGGCATTGCTTGTGAAAGGTAAATATACATTTAGTTTATATTTCTAGCACTAAATAATTGCAAATGCGACTTTATCAGCAAGTAAGAGCCAATAAATCATCCATTTCCACGTCAAATTTATGCAAGCACTGCGGGGGATTTTTTTAAATAAACAACATTTTGCAAATAAAACACAAACAATTAAGCACTCAGTTTACCATTAATTACGAATATATGCCTATTCCATCAGATGATATAAAAAGTTTTTTCTAATAGCGGTCGCCCCTCGACAGGCAATGGCAAAACTCTGAGTGTATTTCTGTCATGAAAAAACTTCTGTTAAAAAACCCTTCGGTCAGTCCAATTTCTTACCGCTTTTTCAAGCAAGCAGGGTTTGATTGAAAAGTAATGAGCCTTATTTTTTTTAAGCAGCTTTGTTAAACCTTTTGGCTTATACAACTAATATTCTTCAAAATAGGACCCTTGAGCGTCAATACACCGCTGCTAGCGGTCCTTCCACTGCAGGAAACATTTTTTAAACTCATCCGCCGGAATCGCGTTCAATTCGACTGTCACAGTTTTTTGGATCGCCTCGATGGAGTCGAAACGCCTCCCCTTCAGCTTTCTTTTCAGACGCGGGAACAAGAAGAAGTCGGGAGGGGGCAGGTCTGGGCTGTAGGGAGCACCGGAACCCCCATCTTGGCGAATGCAGAGGTGCAGAGGAAGGCGGTGTGCGGCGGCGCATTGTCGTGATGAAGGGTCCAATTGTTGACGAGGTCGGGCCGAACCCGGGCGACGCGGTTTTTCAGCCGAAGGAGCACTTCTTCCTGGAGGTACAAACTCCTTGCGGACGATGCCTCGAGAGTCGAAAAAGATGACTTCGACGTCCTCCCGGCCTTCTTTGAACGACTTGTGCCACCGTTTTACCTGGGCCCTGGACAGAGATTGGTCCCCGTAAGCCTCCTTGAGTAGCCCAATGGTTTCGGTACTCGTTTTGTTTAGATTTACGCAAAACTTGATCGAGTAACGTTGTTCCAACGATCGCTGCATTTTCGCCACTGCAAAATCCTAACACACTTTTAAAACAGCTTTCACGCGCGGGGCGATGTTGACTGCACCGCTGTTGGCAGCGAACTGGGACCGGTTTATAGTGGAAAGGGAAGGTCAAACGATCATTTTCCCCCACCAACCGATTCGGTTGATCGCTTGGCAGACGCTCCGCGTGGGAAGGCTCATTACTTCTCAAACAATCCCTGTAGCCGAACTTAACTCGCTAATAAAAGATTTCAGTTGGTTGCCAAGTTGTCAGTAGAAACTGGTTTATTATCATAGACCAGTGCGTGGAACGGCTTTCAAAAAACTAGTCCAAAGTCATAAGACTTCTTAACCAAATTCTTTCCAGTTTCTTAAGATGATTCACTCACTACAAATTCGCATCAATATCGGTGCTGGAACAGCGTTTCAATGGTTTTCATTGACTTGGGTCGCCAAAATGTAGGCATGGCTTAATAAGGTCTGCGCCATATAGAAACTACTTAAAATAGGGACTTTTCCGGAATGAATGGGATTAGAGAGACTGTGCTGTTGTTATAAATTTGTTAGAATGCTGCTAAAGTGAGAGCTAACAAAGAACCGACTGCCACTTGAAGGAGCCTCGTAAGGATTACCACTCCAAATAGGGCAATTTTGATTCTTCTGTTTCTTCACTAAGCCCAATTTCCCGGTTAATGTGCCCTAAGCTAGAAGTGTGAGTCTTCATTAAATCCATTTTGACGAGTAAAATGCTTTGAGATATTTGCTCTGACATTCTTTCTCTTTTTGTGCCTACTAATTTGTCAGAATATACAAGTAACTGCCGAACTGAAGCGACGAAACATGTGTTCGCTTGAATAACTGGGCTGGCAGACATCGTCATCTTTGCCAAAGAACGCGTCTTACATAAAATAGATTACCCTTGAAGAAAACAGATAACACAAGCTACTCAAAGGCTACTTTAACTCAGCATTGCAACTGAACAAGTAATGTAGTACTCTTCTACCTCTCACTTCAAGACTGCTTCGCGAGCTCTTGAAGTTGACAATAAATTAAATTTGTTCTATCACTCACTGCGGATGTGTCTGCTTGAGAACGAGAACGCTACCTCAAGTAAATCAATAAAAATTAATACTCTTCTAAGAGCGCGAACGCGCGGCACTTAAGATGACTCTCATCTGATTGGCAATATTTAAGATTTTTTTTTGTTCTAGTAGTAGTGCTTATGATTTATGTATAAGAATAAATTACTGCATTGGTTAAAAAATTAACTAACTTTCTTTCACATTCCTATTACCGAAAGACGAGTTGAAGAAAATCAAAAACCTGGCACCACCTGGCTCCAATACTTATAACCGGTATATAAATATGAGTGGGTGGCATGCTCTGCACACAATGACAATTCAAAATTTTACTTACTCACATAAGCACTGAGCCAGAAATGAGCCGCATTCCCAAACAGGAAATGTGTCACTAAAACAAAAACAGTAAGACCAGCCAACTGCTCAAGCGCCACGTGACCAGACATGAGCGCCATAATTTATTTGAAACGATGTTAATGTAACATTATTTTTTTATATAAATTTTCAAAATCTGTAAACGCTCTTCGAATGCAAGTCTTACCATACGTAAAAAATCTTAAAGGGCTTCAAGAAACAAATAAAAAATATGTGTTCGAAAAACGAATTCAACAAACACAACTTAGTATTATACTTGCATTGTCTCACTCGGGCCGTCACTTTCTTAGTTAATATTTTACAAAAAATTTGAAAAGCTATAAAATTCGAAAAGTCTCGTGATATATACTTATTTCTTGGATTATATTTGAAAGAACGCAACAGGAGCAGCAAAGGATGCAATTGAGACAGATCCAAATCAATGTTTTAGGTTAGGTTAGCTTGCCCTGGCTGGCTGAAAGCCATCACATAGACCCATTGGTCCTTAGTGGTACCAAATGGAGCATGACCCTTACCCTTCCTTGTAATAAACCTGCGTCTTTTGCGAATCTAAGAAAGCTCTGAAGTCCAAACCCCGAGAGTCATTCTATCCTCTCATATTGTAGAGCTCCTAAACATTTCATTCGGGGTCTAGCTAATGCAGGGCAAGAACATAGAAGGTGTTCTAGAGTTTCCCTCTCTTCCAATTCATTGCAAAATTTGGAGTTATCATTATTTATAATTCCCATCTTGTATGCGTTGTGGCCTGTCAGTATACCTATGATAGTTTTGCTTTCTTTTCTAGACCGAGCTAGTACGAATCTGGCGTATACCTATATCTGCATTCTGTGTCCACATGATTTTCGTGGTTTGCAAGTGGCTAGATTATTCCACCTCCTATCTAAACGTAGTTTCATGTCCGCAGCGATGTCATTGTATACCGTAATTAACGGTTTCAGTATGCCGTTTTCTTGTTCGAATTGTATGTAAACAGCGTTTTTGGCAATCGTATCTACAATTTCGTTTTCTGCAATGCCCTTATGTCCGGGTACCCAATAGATGTATAGCCGTCTGTCTGCGGCTAGTATTCTATGGCCTCCCTGCCATTCCTAAGAATGTTTTTAGATGAAATTCCATATGAGTTTATTGCCGCTTGACTGTCAACGTAAATATTTATGTTGGAATTGATCGATATCTTTGCTAGTGCTATTTCTGCAGGCTTTCTGCTTGAAAAATACTGCAGTGGTCAGGGGCTTAATTGGCCGCCTGATGTCCAGCTTTGCACAATAAATCCCTGCACCTACTCCGTCCATGATTTTCGAGCCGTCAGTAAATATGTTAAGCGTATTAGAGCTCGGATTCATATCTTTTTTCCACCTCTCTTCTGCTATTGTTGTTCGGAATCTCTTCACCCAATTGTATTTCGGAGTCATATAACCTGTATTGGTCCGAAAACTCATTCCTATTAAGGTGTGTCTGAATATTCTACTCGTAAATTCACACGTTGCGTTAAGTCTTGCAGCAGATCTAGCTACTAGACCTTCTGCCGCAATGCCAATCGGTGGTAGGTTTAGTATTCTTTCAAGTGCTGCCGTAGGAGTTGTCAATGTAGTATGAATTGAAATACTAAAATATTTTCACACACTTACAATCCGTGTCAAAAAAAGGAATCGCGATTATTCATGAAGTATAAAAGATATATATTTAAATTTTTTTTACATGAAAGTATGTACAAAACTACGAGTCGCAATTACTCAATAAGCCATGTAGTCTTCATCGTTGTCGGGTATAGCCCGGCATCTTCTTCATGCTTTGAACCAGCTTTTCTGCGTAGCTCGTCGACAAAGAGGAAGATTTTGCGAACTTGACGCACGAGCAGCTTTAAATCATGGACTCGCCTTCCGCCAAGATGCATTTTCATAGTTCCCCACACATTTTCAATGGGATTGGCGTCTGGGGTCTGGGAAGGCCAGTCCAATACTGTGACGCCATTTTCTTGTTTCGTTGTTTCTCAATGTGTTTTTCTGAGATCAGTGGTTTTGATGATATGGGTCAGTAGGAGATCTTCGCCTCCTTCAGTCGTCGGTCGATGGTGTTGTTACTCACATCTATTCCCTTTTTAGCAAAACTGAACTACTGCTTGGCGTAGTCGCAAAGAAGGGTCCCAGTCAAAAAGTTTTACGATCATTTTATACTGCTTTTTTGTCGTCACTCGCTTCAAGTTGCACTCGGAAAGTCATCAACATTTTTGTACAACTTACACCGCTGATTCCACATCACAACAAACCTGTTTGATTTTTTAGTCACTTTTGCAGCCGCGGCGTAAGATAATTTCGACCGTTTCGAATGCGTGCATAAAAGTATCGCCTCAACGCTTCGGATACTTCTAACCTATTTTTGTTTGGTTGGTATGAAGAGATACAGAGGTATAACGGATGTTAATTTTTTTGGATTTTCGGCATCCGCAGTATTTTCGGGGTCCATTGAGACAGATCGAAATGAATGAATTAAAATACTAAAATATTAAAGCTATATAAAGATATTCAGAAATCCAGGTAGGTAGGTATGTATAATGGTTGTCAATTGAAGCACCTAGGCCTGCTGTAGGCTCATTGTGATGCCACCAGAGCTGTTCCTCCCCTTCACTCTACACTGTCCTCCTTGAACCAACCTGTGGTTTTAAGGTATCTAGCAATCTTTGTGAGTGGTGAATTGCCTACTTCTGCCAAATTATTGGAAAAATTTTGTCCTAGAATATTCCCAAATATAGAATAGAATATAGAATATAATCCAAAAAGATTTCTCACGTCCTTCCTGTTAAGTTCCACAGTCCGATTTCACAGAGCGTTTGATTTTATAAATTTTACAAAGCAAACAAATACAGAAAAGTTCAAGCCAACACATATTTGCTAAAAGTTGAAGAATATGTTTTTTTTTTATTATTATTTTTTTTTTGCTCTTAAAATGGAATTTTCTGTACCCATTTCATGTGCTTAGTAAGAAATTACAATTCTCAAAAAAAGACCGCAAATCCCGAAATTAGCATACATAGACAAGTTTAGTATTGCAAGCAGTTGTGGATAATAAAATGTACATCTAAACAAAAAAATTGCAGTTTCTTCTAAACAATTTTTTTTTTTATAAAATAATAAAATAATCTTTTGACAATAGTTTTTCATCAATTAAAATAATCTTTTGATAATAGTTTTTCTTCAATTAAAACAAAGATATTAGTGTGAAGTAAATAGTTTAAACCGCTAATATTGTTCATTTTCAATAGCGAATTTCGCATATTTACATAAGTTTGTCTATACAACTGCATAAAGTTGTAAACACGTGGCAAGATTCAATATTATGAGAAAATTTACATACACTGAAACTTACACACCGATTTCACACAGACTATGTAGAACCTGCGCTATTGCTGCCCTCTTACCAACAAATTGTGAGATCTTTAAGTTCCAATACCTACTTGCAGTGCACTCTATGTTGGTATGAAATGCGCCTTAAATTCGCTGTCCATTTGAAGCCGTGGTTATAATCAGACAGAATCGATTATTTCCCAGCATTTTGGTCCGATGACAGAGCGCAGAATCTCGGCTATTCGTGAAAAGTGCCTTTACTTTTCTATCTAATAAGATCAGCTTGGCAACATCACAAAAAGGGAAACAGCTCCGAACTGGTCCTTGTAATGTTCAGCGGTTCTGCTCCTGGCTTTATATATGCCATTTTTTACCATAGTTTTAGAGGAAATGCTTGTCATGGGTTCGAATTCGGTTGATTTTAAATCCTATGAGAAACTCACTTCACTCAAAAATAAGCTGTTCTCATACAAATTTCGATCCGTCCTATCATTTATGAACTGTATCCAATGCCTTTGGCAGGTTTAAACAGGTTTCTCAAACTCATGCGCTCTGGACAGTCAGCCTCCATCAAGTCATTTTCTCTGACGATTTTTAGAACACTTTTGCCTTCTTCACAGTTACTCCTACATTTGTAAAATATAAAATGTTTATTAATTAAGTTCAAATGCGAGTTCAATTTTTTATTTGAAATTTAACTCAGTTTACAATAAAATTTTGTTACGGGACCACAGACAGAATCCTAATAATCAGTCTCTCTTTTACATATGCACTAAATATTGTAAAAAATCGAAAAAAGAAAGAATACTACTACTACTACACTAGCCAGAAACTTCTACATTTAGTTCTTCCTTCTAAAATATTCACAATTTTGGTCACGCTAAATTTTTTCGTAAATATATATTTCTTCCCATAAAAAAGGCCATGTAAATCAAGGTACCAAACTTTCTTTAAATTCTCAAAAATTCCAAAAACGTTCATAAAAATTTCAAATCCTATATTCGGATTTCTAGAAACTTTCTAGGTGAGCAGTTTTATATTTCCATTTCAGTATTGTAAAATATAAGCTGAAGACGCTCAAAATTCCAGTGGAGTTTTTGACATTTTTTTGCATAGACGGTGAGAATTTTCTTCCATACAAAACACGTATTCAGAAGCCTTTTATAAGGAGGCCTAGGGCTTCACTCCGTAATGTGATGCAAGTTAAAGAATAATAGCAATACAAAAATGTAAAAAAAAAAAACAAAAATCGATTTTTGAAGCAAAATTAGAAAAATGTGCTGAAAGCATCACTAGTTCCAAGTTGTTCTTACTAAATTCTTTCCGTTGAATTTCCATATATCTGACAATTTGACACAAAATTAAAAAAGCATTAAGCTTTAGAAATATGGACAAATCCAAAAATCGAAAATCGGAAATTGTATTACGAAAACAACTTGTTGTCTGTATTCAAACAAAACAATGGCAATGAAGTTAACTTTCTTCTGAACTATATTTCTATAAATGATATTTAACTAAGTGTGGTATTGCTATAAAAAATACTAACACTTTGCGATCGATGCCACCTCAGTGATGGGTGACGGCATTCGCAAATCGTCATAAAACTTGAGGCCGCCAGTATGGCGACAAGATGTCATTAAGAGAAAAGGGAGAAAAGATTTCCGGGATCACTAGAGTTGAGATCAGTAGAAATCTAGTCCCTCTGCATGTCGCACGCGTTATTTTAAAAGCTGGTACTCCCATCAGAGAAATTGACCGATAAGTAATATATATTCCAAATATTTTATAAAAAAAACAAACACAAGAAAAAATAAAAGTAGCCCACCCGCTGAATCTTAACATGTACCGTGTAGAATTTGTAGCACTTCAAATGCAATTTTACCAGTCGTCCGAATTTTTGTTTACGCAACTGTATATTTAACGTATTGTATATTCCAGACACGCGTTGAATATTAATGACATCTTTAAAGACGGCGTGTTTCTTATTCTAATTCAATAAACAGCTTTAAATTTTGCTTTGCAATTAATCGCGCTGACGTCAAATCTGCTGGATTGTCAAGTTATTCACGAGAAAGTGAAACCAATTAATAATACTCAAGTCGTACGCTATAAACGCTTAAGTTAACTTAACAAATAATTTAGCTTTACATGCTATCGTACGCTACTAGTCCTAAAAATATTTTTTATTTTTTTTTTATATACTGGTCTAGTGCTTTTCTCGAATTCGTGACTTTTGTCTTAGGCGAATATTGCTTGCGGCTGAAGAATTATTTCTGCTTCAAGTGGGAGCAGAACTTGTTATTAAAAAAGTTTGCTTTTGACAGAAAGTCGCTCGAGGAAACTACGAAACAAACTTAAATCTTTTTTTGCAACATAAACTCAGACTAAATAACTACATTTTTATTTATATTAATTTTAAAAATATTTGTAAGTAAATATGTATGAGCATCACCACATTTGTATGGCAGCCGATAAAATTAACTGAGTTAACTGGAAAACAAAAGCTCTTAATGAATATTCATTGTCTGAAGTGACACTTCAGTTTCCACACCGCTCAAATGTGCTACTCATATGGTTTTCAATTACGAAAGTATTTACAATCTCCTTAACAAATTCAACGTGTTGAAGTAGTGTACAAATGGGCACCGGGAATGAAATTAGTATTTTTGAAATTGTAGAGAATGGATTTCCTCTAACACTGATTGTCTAATAGTAATGGCATTTTTCCACAGTAATTAAGATATGGATACCAAAGTCCAACTGTCGAAGAAAACTAGCAAAGAAGCAGATTTCATCATACCAGGTAGATACCTATGAAATGAGACTTTCAACTATTAGGTCATAGATATCGATAGGAGTATTTTTAAACCCTCCCAAATGTCTTGAAAAAGTTATGTAGCTATATATGTACAAGGTGGCACAAAACGAATCTCCAATTTTGTTTCTGTATAATTTTTTCATTACATAAAGAAATGATTTCGAGTAATGGAAATCTTTATTTTGACTTTTAAACACTCCATTGCTAATCTGTTTGTATACTACAGCTGTTTAGTTCACAAGTGTCAGATTGACGTACCATTTGCTAAAATTACAATTGGATGAAGAAGTTTGCTCCACCTTGTAAATATGTAGCACTGCCTTGACAAATTTTAAAATGTTTGCTTCTTCTTCAAAATATTTTCCATCGTCTCTTTCAAAACGATCTACCTACGCTAAAATACATAAAGATTTTTTTTTTAAATTCTTGTAACAGTTCTTAAATTCGATTTCCGAAAAGCCCGCAGTTCGTCAGCAGCGATAAAATTTAAATCTTTTCTATAGACTAAAAGGATATTCTCCAAGTCTGGTGAGTTTAATTCATTGGATGAATATCAACTCGGTCAAAAAGTTCCCGGAACAACCGCCAGATGACGCTCTAAGGCAAATGATTTCACTTCGTATTTTTTTTTTTTTTTTTGTTTCTTTGGCGATATCTTGACATTTGTAAAATCTACGCCATCTTGAGTAAATCTACCTCTGCACGTGTTTTCGACTTTTTACAGCTTAAAAAAGAATTTCAACGAGCAACAACGAGTTTGTATTAAATTTTGCGTTAAGAATGGATTCAGGGGGGCGGAAACCTTTGAAATGTTGCGAAACTGTTTCGGAGTATTACTCTGAAGAAAACAGCCGTTTACCAGTGACACGAATGCTTCAGAAGAGATCGTAAATCCAGTTCATCGAGGATGACAAACGTATCGAAAACTGATGAAACCATCAATAAAGGGAAATAATATTTGTTCAATAACCACAAATTAACCATCAGAGAGCTGGCAGAGGACTTGAACATTGCTTATGGATCCGTCCAGGACATTGTAGTCAATGATTTGGGTTTGCGCCACGTTGCTTCAAAGTAGCTCCAAAAGAACCTGAATTTCATGCAAAAAATGGATCGTGTTGATTTTGGCAAACCCCTGATTTCCAAGCATTAATTCTTTTTGATCAAACGCATCATTACTGGAGATGAGGCGTGGGTTTATGAGTTCAGCACGTAATCCAGACCGCAGGCGAGTGAGGAGCGGAGTCGAGAGCTCCAATGAATCAAGTTTTCGTATACCAGAGCGTCAAAAAAAAATTATATCCGCTTTTCTGGAAAGGAGTTCAAGCACTTCTAAAATCATACAGACGCACTCATGGACATTTAAATAATCGATCAAACGCAACACACAAACTGATAAGAGCACTTTTTCTGCCGTTAGGTCTGTTTCTGTCTTAATTCATACTCATTCGCACACCCAAAAGCAGGGACGATAGGCAAGGACAGGGTTTGGCCATTGCGAATTGTGAAACAACGTAAAATGCATATTGGATATGGGAATAAGTGTCCGCCCTCGCAAAAGAGGTGTCGCTGCCGATACTATTTTTGTTTTCGCTCTAGCAATATGCTGGTGATTTGAAGGTGTATATGTGAGGTCTCGATCGCAGTAGGTGACATTCGTTTGAAGCGTAATGATCCTTTTTATCTGACTTCAAAACGTTTCCAAGCAATGGGAATGGTCCAGAAAGCAGGTAACTGGGTGCCACATCAATTGAAGGAGAGCGATATCGAGAGACGTTTGGTGACGTGTGAGATGTTTCTTGAACGGCAGAAAAGAAAAGGTTTTCTGCATCGCATTGTCACTGCCGATTAAAAATGGATATATAGTATTAATGCAACCCGAAGCGTCGAAAAGATTGGAGACTGACCCTGAAAAAAACATTCATGCTTCAAATTATGTTATCTTGTGTTGTATGGAAATGTTGTGCATATAGTGGGAACAGACAACATACTACACGCCCTCCGCGCGATGCAAGTTACGACAGAGATGCCGGAATCGTTGTCTACAAGGTCACAGCTGACGTGCCTCAAGGATCCGTACTAGGGCCTCTCCTGTGGAACATTATGTGCGACGGCATTTTGCGGCTAAAGGTACACAAGAGAGCATCATTCGTTGGCTTCGTGGACGATATATCAATCGTTGTAACCGCGAAAACGCTCAGGGATATTGTAAATATCGCGCAACAAGCTATAGGCTCAGAGGTGGCTAGACGCGAAAGCTAACTGCGCATAAAACAGAAGCCGTACTTATCAGCAGCCGAAAGAGAGTTGAAAAGGTCAAGATTAGAGTTGGGGACAGCATAATCAAGTTAAAGCCATACATAAAATACTTAGGCGTCTTGGTAGACTATCGAATTAGCTTTCGAGACCACTTGGAGTACACTAGCAACAAAGCTGCGACCGCGACAGCAACCCTGGCTAGAATAATGGCGAACATTGGAGGACCAAGACAGCAGAAAAGACATTCCCTGGCTGTAGTAGTGAGGTCTATCCTCTTATATGGCACGACAATTTGACGCGATGCATTCCAACACGCTTCATACGTACGAAGCAGTAACTCCACGTACCGCTTGTGTGCTCTTCGAGTCTGCTCTGTCTTCAGGACAGTCTCAGAAGATGCGGCGCTCATCATAGCTGGTCTATGCCCACTCGACCTGATAGCGCAGGAGATGTGCGAAATGAGACGGATGAGGATCAACCAAGTCCAATGCGACCAGCTGGCACTGAGAAAATCAATAAACCACCGTTGCATGGACCAGTGGCAGACGCGATGGGACAGTGCAAATAAGGGCGGGTGGACCCACCGTCTCATCCCCAACGTTGAAGCTTGGCTCCAGAAAAGGCACGGAGAAGTAGACTTCTATCTATGCTAAATCCTAAGCGGTCCTTCACTGCTTTGGACACGAAGAAAGTCCATACTGCGAGCAGTGCACACCAGCAGTTGAAGAGGACGCAGAACATGTGCTTCTCACGTGTCCCCGCTTCAAAAGAGTAAGGGCTAAACTGGAAGACAACCTTGGCAGCAGCATCACCCCTCGTAAATTTCTGCAAAATATGTAAATCGCAAAAACGAACTATTCCCGGCAGTTTTTTTAGCGTCTTATTTCTAGCAACTCGCAGTTTCCCGTCTTTCAGTTTCTCATACGTCCAGGGATTGGGAGTTCTGCCAAGTCCACAAACGAGTTCCTGAGTTCTAACTTGAATTTCGCCTTTTACAATCTATGGCTCACACGGCAACAAAGTAGCATTGCTAGTGCAAGTACTGCATTAATTTTTTCTTATATCACCAAAACAATTCCAATTTTGTCGTAAAAAAACCGCTTTGCATCCGCTGATTAGCTGAAAATTGATCTGGCCGGTTAACGTCTGATGCTCTCCACACCTTCCAGATTCTCTCCACCGGATTGTCATTCTGAGAGACAGTCAGGCGGCACTGTCATCCTTTGAAGGTAAGTTCTCACTGGTCCCTAAGTGTATCGAGAAACTAAATTTGTTAGGAACGCACACTCGCATCCGGCTCATATGTCTGCCAGGACACAGAGGTATAACTGGGCACGAAGTAGCGGATACATTGACTAAAGTGACCGCGGTCTCGTTACTAATAGTACTCGAGCTCTTTCTTGATATGTGGTAACACACATTCAAGGAGAAGCTTAGGAGTGACGAGCTACGGCTAAGGGATGTTCACCAACTATCATCATAACGCTTTACGCACTGTAATTTGCTTTGCAATTTGTCACAGAATTTATGGCAAGACTAAATACATATATATATTTATTTATTCCACCAAAAAATAAAAAAAATTAATTTACCTAATTTACATATCTTTCTGGCGATACTTATATACTACTATACCTACTACTTACACCCGTCGGAGCGATCCCGCTTTGCCACTCCTCACGCACCATGCAAAGTGAAAAAAGAAAAGCTAACGCTAGCGAACGAAAGAAATGGCAATTTAGCTGCTTCATTGTAATATTAATTTGTATAGTAGCATTTTTTTCAATTTTTTCCTTCAACTCATGAAACTAACCTTAGCATAATATCGTGCGGACCGCATACGATTTGCAAATATTTCCTACATCCATTATTAGAGTCTGCAAATTTTGCTCAAGCACTTGTGCCACTCAAAATAAAGATGCGTTCAAGGGCTTTATAACGTCAAGGCTATAATTTACTTAATGGCAACTAACCTATATACATACATATGTATGTATGAATGTAAGCGTGCCTGCTTAATATTTTTGAATGGAATGGACGCGTTCAAGTTGCTTCTGTCGTTTCTAAAACACAAATAAAGCGAGCAATTTTGCAAATAAGCCACTCACAATCACAAAAACTAGACAGATGAAATGAAAAGAAAAATGCATAAGAAGAAAACAAAACCAAAATATACAACATTTTTTAAAAGCCAAGTTAAAAAGCATGCAGATATTTTTTTGTTATTGTTACTTTTTTGCCTTTGCCAGATTGCCGGTTTTGTTTTGAAGTTTTTATATTTTATAACACAAAATTCCGCACGTATTGATAAGAGATTGATTTTTGGTTGTTATGTATTGGTATGATTTGCAAATGTTACCGTCAAACTGAATGATCTTCTTTATCATCGCTTTGTATTTTGAACTCACACTTAAACATATTAAATATAGCCACAAAGTATTAAAATGAAATAAAAATGATAATAGATGGCTACAAATTCAAAGAAACGCAGGCCTCTCAGCTAACAATAAAATGCTTTTTAAATTTTTTCGGAAACAATTCGATACTCGCTTGATAAACTGCTTTCAAATCACACTTCGATTCAAAAACAACTTCAAAAGCTGAATTTTATTTATAAAAACGTGGTATTTATATATGTATATACTTTTAGCCCTCAATCTCTATAATATTTCTTTGGCTATACGAGTACAAATAAACTTTGAAGAAAACTTGAGAACCATCATTTTTGTGTTTTTTTTTTTCTCTGTTTAGTGAAGCATTTACTGAACGTAAACATATTTTCCCACTCACATCAAAAGTACGAAGAAGCTGCCAACGATGCTCTCTTTTATCGAGTTTTGATACCCACCAAAGTTTCTTGTCTAATTATTTTCTAAAATACGTTTTCGGAATGATTGAAATATGTAGACTAGCATCCACCATTACATTTGACAAAGAATTTTAAATATTCTATTCATTTAATTTATCAAATAATTTCCTGATGAAAACATACTTAGGTACAAATGTATTTATTTATTTGCACATAGAAAATATAGTTAATTAATGTATGCCAACACATAGTTCAAACACTCGAACAAACATTAAGGATATCAGCCATAAAATAATCCGAAAAAGCGTTTCTAGAAAATACACAAAGTTATTTTTAAAGAAAATCCACCTAAGCCATTGGCGACAATTAACAATGTGTGCGCCAACGGCATATGTACATATGTACAGTATCACACAGAATTAAGTTTACAATGCGCTACAGTGCTATGCTATTGCTGAGATCATTTAAGCGTTTAGATATATAAAATTAAGTTTCCAAAGGTTTAGATATATAAAATTAAGATTACAAATCAATGTTATGTTTTACGATTGCAATCCAGTTGTTGAGGAAACTGTGCACTCAAAATTATTTAGTAAGTTTACAAGATAATTAAAAAACAAAATTCTTTCACATTCTTAGGTCTGGATGGTAAAATTTAAGCAATTACCAAGAATGCAAGCCTGTAAAAGAAATGCATCAAAATATTTTTATAAAATCGCGTACTGCTTTCGTGAAATACTTTCGGGCGTACAAGAATCATTCATGGATAAATCTTATAAAACGAATGGATTAGCCACGACTTACGAAGAAATGAGTTTTAGATGGAATTTAAACTGTTGAAAATTCAATTTTCTTTAATTCAGCCACGAAAATGTGTGACAATTGCAAAGTGAAATACATGAAAACCCTTCAACACAAATTCTCAAAAGTTAGTATGAAGCAGAAAGACATGGCAGGATGCCAAGAAATGTCAAACGTTAACATGCTCAATATGAAAAAAGAATGGAGTTTTAGCAAAATCATGCTATGCAGTCACAAAAATTCTGGAATAAATCACTTTGGAGAAATGCATCTATGATCTGGTTCAAATCTTCTCTTGACAAGGTGAGCGTATGCAAAAAAACGGAGGAATGCCCATATTTAAATCAGCTAAAAAGGGACTATGGTATGCATTTGCACAAGAGAACGTGAGAAATTAGTAATGCTAGAAAATTATATGCCAATATTTGGTGAGACATCCTTAAAGAAGTTGTACTACTGTGCGCAAAAAGTAAGGTGAATTTGGTTGTAAAATGAAAAATCTAGTATTACCCGAATTAAAGGGGCTGATAAAATTTATAATTACGGTTTAGACTTGAAATAAACAATAGTAACACTTTAACACTACATCGAAATATTTACTTTGAGGAAGAAATTATAAATATTTTTAAATGGTTACCTCAAAGCTCGGACCTACAGGTCCCATTAAAAATGCTTGGGCAATATTCAAACTGCGCCTCAAACAGACACCTCAAACTATCAACGATTTGTAAAAATATATTCTTGAAGCTTGTCCGGAAATGTCTTCGGATGAATACAAAAGGCTTGTCAATACGCTGAGTGATCGTTTTCATAAGATTCCTTCCCTCAGAAGCACTATTAATTTTAGTAGAAACTTACTTTTGTAACCTTTTTTTACATGTATTTCGTTGTTATGTGTAACATTTTAGAATATAATTGGAGCTCTATTAAGTTTTTTATACTTTTTAATACAGCAATGTTTGTGTTAATAATTCAAGAAAATAAATATCAATACTTTCATTCAAAAAAAAATATACTGCCTTGGGTATAAACTTGAACAGTGTCAACTTATTTATGTGATGTACTGTATGCACTCTAAAAGTATTTTTATGTCTACGTACGTCTGTGAACCTCTTTGCTGTTGTCATCGACACATTGACCGTGACAAAGAAACTTATAAAGACGCCGGCACTACGGTCTGCAATGTTGAAATTTGTACATAACTACATAGCATACAATGAATACAGTTGTTCGCACGTGGCGCTGAAGTCCAGCGATATGTAGGAATACGAACGTATATCAAGCAATCAATGCAGGGAATGCCTAGGGATGGAAATTATACAGCGAAATATCGTTGAATCGATGTATCGGAAAAAAAACTGTCATTTTTAGTAACTTTGAATTATTTTTATAAAATTTCATACTTTAAGTGAAGGAATGGGAAATGAAACAGAGCATATTTATTATTCATTCAAACTTATGGTATCGGCCGCATGAATAGTGGTCCAATGAATATCGAATCATTAGTATTTTTCAAACGCATTTTTCGGAATTGAATTCACTTCTCGGCGCGAATTTTTTTCAGATAAAAAGAAGGTGCCGGAAAACAGAATAGACGAGTACAGTTTTACGATTAAAAAATGTTGTGAATTTTCATCGCGCCATTTTATTAATAGCTCAAACTAAAATATTGTCTGAAAATGGAAATGGAATGAAGTTTTGGATAGAAAAACAAGTCATTCGTAGCCCCATCAAGGGATGATGGGACATTATGCGTTATAATGGTTCAAAATGCATGAATTTTTTGTCACAAATTTGTCCTTTTTCGAAAACTTTTTATCCGAAACGGCAAATAACATCTAGATTATATGGTTTGTTTAAGGTCTAAAATTTTTTCTTTTTCTAATTTTGATAGTCCCTTTCAAAAAGTTTTTGAAATGATCAATCTCTGGCATTTTTGTTTTTTTAACTATTGCGTCTTCGAACTATTGAACTATTTTAATTAAAAATAACACGAAAGAAAAATTCAGAGAGTTTAGTCTTGATACCATTTCCGATATTCCCCAATTTTCTGTGATCACTTTGGAAGAGTCACAGAAGACTCCTCAGGAATTTTTTGAAAGAGCCACAGAATAATATTTTGAACAGCGAATCATACACAAATCAATTGGATGACTCGCCGCAATTTAGAGCAGTCCAGAAAAAGTATTCCCTTTACCGCCCTGGGAATTAAATATTTTCTAGACAACATCAAGTTAGTTAGTTTCCGAACTTAATTGTTTGGTAGACGCATTGGTCCTGGTGGTGACATTCTTTGGAATTTTCATACTTTGATTATGTGGCACAAATAAGCAAGAGAACTGTTTCTCCCCTTAGTCGCTCGATGCTTTAACGAGTGTTTTTTTTTTTTGTAATATCCATTTTAATTTAAATGAAACTTAATTTAAAACTTAATTTAAAGCTGATTATTTAATTAAAACAATATATAACATTTAGTTAAAAGTTAATTGGAAAAGTTAAAAATTCAAGACTCAAATCGCGCTGTTGTTCGATTGCTGAAAGGTGCTGGCCCAATGCAGGCTGGCTTTGCTTGCTTGGCTTTGATAACTGTCAAAAATTATTAGAACAATACGAAAATATATGGAATGGGAACAAATGGCAGCCTTACTTGAAGTATGGCGAATTTTCAACTAACTCAATGTTCTATTTGGCAGAGCTTTTGACATTAAGAATTAAAACTTTCTAAAAATTAAAAAAAATAGAAGAGAAAAACAATATCTTCACACTTTTACGACCACAAAACTCTTATAGTCCTTATGTTACGGGTACTGCTTATCGAAGTTAATTTGAACCCTAAAGCAACAGGCTTGATTTCAACGGTTTTTGTTTAAGTTTCTTATAAGAGAACCAATTTTTCTAATCTGCATAAACCAGAGAAACCGCTGAAGTGATTCTGATGAAATTTTGGTGAGCTATTATAAGATCCTAAGCCACGACAGGTGGGCATTCCCACTACTTAGGACTGGTAGCGGCAGGCTAATCACCTACACTGTCAGAAAGCAAATAAGAAGCAAAAGTCTTGTTGAGGCCCTATGTTCCCGCGCGGAGTGATCAAGGAAAAAACCAAAATAAATAAATTATGAGTTTGCCCATGAATATTAATTTGCATGCTCAAGGTGGAGCTGAAGTCGAGAGATTTCTACAAAAATATTTACAGTCCAATTTTATTCATATTCAGAATATATATTGGCTAGATGAAAAGCGAAATGTTTCCAATGAATAGTTTCTTCATGTACAGATATTAGAAAAAGATGTTAACTAAATAAATACTCATTGAATACTGAATAAAAACTAGTATAAATAAAAAATATGTCCCAAAACAGAATATGTTGAAGAAATCCGTAAGGGAGAATGGGGAGTTGTGAGATGGGTTTTGTTTTTGGACCCGTATTACTCTAAATCTTAATATTCTGCATATGTCAACGATGGAATCTTTAGTCAATGAATACCGGAAGCTATTGGTATGGCCTATTTAACAAAACTATATTACAATTTTCCTTAAAATTAAAATTGTATATAATCATATAAAATATAATACAAAATACAAAAATGTGGGGAGTTGTGAGACACCATGGTTTAAATCAATAAAAATGACTTATTTTAGTTGTTAGTTCTTTATTAAGATGAAAAATAAAAAAGAAAAGACAATTGTTATAAAAAAGTGTATAAAAAATGCAATGTCATCAATCTGATGATTCGCAGTGAAAACATGTATGGTGCACGGTGCACAGCTCGATCGCATACATTGCAATGAATGGTGTTGTTTCTGCTTAACTTTTTCGGCATTGCACCTTTGCAGATGATATATATACAAACAATGCATGAATATTGCGAGGTACTTATGAAAGATGCGTTAAAACGTCGAAAAAAACGGTGTCTTACAACTCCCCAAATCGTTTTTTTTATAAATGGCCGCGTAGTCATAAACACATCGAACGTTCATGCCCAAGTGAATGTGTAAATTCAAAGCTAATAGGACAATTAATAACTTGTATATATTAACATTTGCAATTTGCTTCAACAACTGATCGAATGTATCGCAAAACAAATGATGAAAAAAACTTACCGAGAAATTCCAAAACACAGTAACTGGAGAGACGCGTCGAATGCGTGTAAATATGACCATGCTGAAAAGTGAGATCGCATCGAGAACACTTGTTGACACTTAAAATCGAATGTAAACAAATGAATAATGCCGAACGGTAACAATGTCTCACAACTCCCTGTGTCTCACAACTCCCCATTCTCCCCTACATATTCGCCAATTATTTATTTCTAAATATTTTTTTAATTTATATGGGTGTGTCTTTGGCTATCTTTTTTTCATTAACTTCTAGAATTACAAAGTTTCTTTCAGATCCCAACTACTAATAGGTTTCCAGTTTGAAATTGCAAATCGATTTTATAACGGCCCCTTCTCTAGTCTCGCTGTTTACAAAAGAAAAATCAATGATTTATTTGTTTCTCTAAATATGTCTGAGTAGACAATATTCTTCACGGTCTTCGTGCACTCTCAATGGATAACATTATTTAGCCGATACGTGGCAAAAAATTAAAGCAATTTTCGGTGGGCGCCTTTTGAATGATAAATTAAATTGCAAGTCGCTGCAAAAACATTGAAAGAAAAGCAAAAGCAAAAAAGTAAATATTTTGGGTTAAATTAAAAACTAACAACAATACGAGGGTGGATTGATAAGTGTTTAGAATTGCGACATCTATCGGTCATAAATTTACTTAATTATTGTGATCGTTAAAAGTGAACTGTCAAAAGCGAGCTGTCAAAATTTCATAGCATATGGTCAAACGGTACTTTTTTGAGAATTATTTTTGCAAAACACTATTGTATTTTTATTTAAATGAACCGAATGTCGACTTCAAAAGTTGGTTTAGACATTTTTAACAGAAATCCATCTGAATTTTTGCGTCATTTCATAACGATGGATGAAACGTGGATCCACCACTATACACCAGAGTCTAAAGAACAGTCCAAACAATGGGTAGAACGTGGCTCAAGTGCTCCAAAGAAGGCAAAGGTCGTTGCATCAGCTGGTAAGGTTATGGCATCTATTTTTTGGGATGCACAAGGTATAATTTTCATAGATTATATTGAAAAGGGTAAAACCATCACAGCTGAATATTATTCATCTTTGTTGGATACATTGGACCAAAATATTAAGCAAAAATGGCCACATTTGAAGAAGAAGAAAATCCTCTTTCATCATGATAACGCTCCTTCACATTCATCTTGGAAAACGCAGGAAAAAATAATTGAGTTAGGCTATGAATTGCTCCCTCATCCGCCATATTCGCCAGATTTAGCTCCCAGTGACTTTTTCCTTTTTCCAAATATGAAAAAATGGCTCGGCGGAAAAAGATTTGTGTCAAATGGTGAAGTTATAGCTGAAACAAATGCTTAGGTATTTTGAAGGTTTTGAAAAAACTTATTTTAGAGAAGGAATAAATATGTTGCGTTGGAAAAAATGTATTGACTTAAAAGGAGATTATAATGAAAAATAAATCAATTTTTTATTAAAAAACCAATGTCTAGTTTTTCATTCTAAAGACTTATCAATCCACCCTCGTAAATCAATGCATGCATATGTTCCCATAAACTTTAGTATGCTGCTTTTGTCGCTTAAAGAAAACATAAACACAAACGAAAAAACACAAAATCTAGAGAAACCATGCGAGGCAAGCGAACTGAATACTTTCAAAGTTAGCCAAAAACAATTTTGTTTTGCTTTTTACTTTGATTTTACATATTTATATATGTACATATGAATAGGTATGTAAATTTCTTGTGCTTAAATTTTCGGTGCTTATTAATTTGCACTTCTATGTGGCCCGCAGTGGTCAACACGTTATGAGTGGCTGTGGGACAAATATCATAAAACAAAATTTTTTTATAATTATTAAAAATAAAAGTGCTAAGCCTGAGTGCAGCTATTCATAGTAAGCAGAATTTAACGAATTTGCCAAAAATGCGTTTAATAAAATATTAATTTAAGCAAAATCACAAAAATTTTAAATCTACTGTAGCAGTAAAATTTCAACTAAAAAAATTTTTTTTTTAATAATTTTTAGGTGTGCATACAGAAGCTGAAAATAAATTTGTCTTATCTAGAGGATTAGCAACTTACACTGTCGCGGTTAGGTACGCATGTAGGTACATATTTCATACACCAGAAGAATGCGCTATGTCCATTAGAGTGAGCTACATGTTTTTCTTTACTTAGTTTCGGCGACTGCCGAAAATTCTGAACAAAAAAACCATAGGAACAAAGCTCTACAATGGCTTTCCAGGTTTTAGTTACATTTTTGGAAAAAATTTTGAATACGAGAAATTAGTTTTTAATATTTATTTTGTTCAAAACCCACTACTAGAGAATGTAGCATCAATTACGACCTGCAGTTTTTCACATTAAGCCAAATTCTGTGCCAACTTACCAGTTGAGGTCTGTGGGCTACATGGTTTCATTGCATGACTCAGATGACGCAATGACAACTAATTATAATGGGGAATGCACAACAACCAATGCAATTTTAAGCACGTTTTCAATCTTCTATTTACACTGTATTACACAAAAAAAATATAGTTCTGCTAAAAGTTTTTTTATTATATACGTTACATTACACATGAAATATAAGAGACAAATGCCTCAATACAATATATTTGAGTGGTAATGGGAAATTTAGTGGAAAAGTAATACGTTTTGTTCGAGATTGTGACTCTATGTTATTAATTACTCACCAATGAAGCGCAATTACACCCAGAGGAAAACCGAGTACCAACTTGTGTGCTAAGAGGAGCCGAAGTTGCATTCAAACAACGCAAACATAATTAAATTTCGATACATTTTCCTCGAAAGCTTTTACTTTATTATAATCTAAATTATTTAAGCTATTGTTTCGTTCAACTAGAAACATAGTTCAGTCTTTTTATTAAGCGGACACTTAAGAGACTGAAAAATTTGTCCGCTTAAGGGGGTGTCCGCTTAACCTGGGAAGTCCCATAACTTTTTTTGTTTTGGATTTTTGTGAAATGTTGTATACTTATGTATTTCGATCTCCTGAACACGAAAATGAAGTCCATTTTCATTTTCCTCGCCTCGATTTTCCGGAAAATGCGGAAAACTAGCGTTACCATATGGTAATCGTGGGACCTCTAGACAACATTGTTATCTTTCCATTTCACCAAACAAATACCAGTGCTTTTCATTTCAATTGATTCAGAGTAACCTCTTTCCATTGACTTGAAGTCCTTTTTATGCACTAGTGGACAGCTTGCTGGAATTCTGTTTTCTCGGATTGTCCCAGTACCATTATATCCGCATAACTTGAGATATGCCAACAGAGGATAATTAATAAACAGGTTATCGAAATAAAACTGGAATGACAGCGATTTCAATTCATCAGGAAAATCGTCGATCATGCTGACTAAAGGAGCGGAGCATTTTCTAAACTTTGCTTCGTACTCCAAATTCGGTCGAGGATTCTTCCCGTGGTAAATTTCAAAATTCACCAAATAACCAGATGGAGTGCATAGGGACCAGACTTTATATCCAAATCGTAATGGTTTGCCCTTTATAAATTGCTTGCATCCATGTTTACCAAAATAGGAGATCACGCTTTCGTCGAAAGAAAGATTTTGTTCCGGATGGAAATTTTCTATCATTTTTGCTTTCAAATGATCCGTAAGAGGACGCAGTTTCCACATTTTGTCAGGATTTGGGGCGTCTTTTGAAGAAGCCTTGGAATTTTCTTCGAAGTGGAGATTTTGCTAAATCTCTTGAAAACGATTCCGACGCATGGTGTTACTGACAAGATTTTTCCGAATGTCTTCATCCTGACTCCACAAATGTTTGTAATTGGAGTGATAATTGTAGCCAGTGACGATCAATATGCCTATGAATGCTCTAAGTTCGCTGACTATTATATTTGGATTCGGTCTATTCTGTTCCACCGAATATAACGCACTTTGTTCGCAAATATATTATGTTCCAATAATGTGTCATCAAAACATTTTTCAAACTGTTCGTGTGGCAGTGAATGGCGACAATCTTCGTAATTTGCGCTTGGAAAAATTGGAATTAGAGATGACGATTTCTTCTTGACCCATTCAAATATTGTACAGTTTCCTTGTTTCCTGATGGCAATGCAACGTTTGAAGGTTTCGGTTCAATTGTACGTAAGGGCTTCCTCATTGGAGATTCTGAACGATTAGCCGTTGTTTCTTCATCTTCCATCTCATTATAAGTGTCTTCAACCTCAATAACAGGAAAATCTCCTGGATTTGGTGCTGAAAAATTTAGAGTTTATAAGATTAAAATGATGGTATGCTTACAGCGTCTCTAAACATGCCTCCCATATCCTCCTCTTCATGGAAACCTTGAATACGTCGCCCACTAGCCATAACAACTTCGCAGCCACCTCTTAGCTGAGCCGGGCAAACATTATCTGGAATGCCCGCACAATCATCTTCAGCGTCATCTTCGCCAGATTCGTTGCCATTCACAGGAGGCTCGATATAAAGAGTGGTTGGAATATCACACAGTTGATTTTGATCTTCTGCTTCATCGAGTTCTTGAATGAAATCAAGCATTTCTTGCAACGATAAACCGCTGTAATTCACAAAATATCAATAAATATGATCAAGAATCTCAAAAAAAAACTACACCAAACGTAACTAAAACCCTGTACCCTAGACGTCCCACGGTTACCATATGGTAACGCCTTGAGTAAAATACAAAAAAGTTACACAAAAAATCAAATTTCAAACAAAAATAAACTTGCATTTACTAGTTTATTTCATTAGCTACAAACTGATGCAATTTTTTTGGAAATATATCAAAAAAGCAAAAAGTTATTCATATACTTACCGACGTTCCATGTTAAAAAACCACAATAATTCACTTTTTTTTCACCTGAGTTTTACGTCTTATAGCTTTGCTAGCTGCACTAAAAATAACAAAAAACTTATGTTTTTCCGTGAGCTGCATTTATTCTGCGTGAAATACAGTTATTCTTTTTTGTTTTTGTTATTTAGTTCAGACATAATACGTAAAATTGCAACGGCATGTTTGCATTACCATATGGTAATCGTGGGAAGATTCGGGTTAAGGGAGCTGACCGTTAGGAGAGAGTAAACTGTGTATTACCTAATCAAGTCTTCTTCTTCTTCTTCGTCCTCGCCATGGCCCCTTCGTTGGGGTCGGCCCTCCTCGTACACAATCTCCAGGTTACTCGGTCCTGAGTAGCCCCTTCGTTAACTTTGCTACTCTGCATATCGTTTTTAATAGTGTTTAACCAGGACTTCAAGGACAATTTCTCAATTATTGGAGCCACATGGCAGCTACCTCTGATGTGTTTATTACCTATCTTATCCAGTTTTGTTACGCCCTATGCCCATCGCAGCATTCTCGTCTCCACCACATCGATTCGTTGTTCCTGTTTAGCAGACAGCGGCCAGCATTCTGAGACATACGCCATTGCAGGTCTAACCACAGCTTTATATTTTTTGCCCTTAACTTTATTGGCATCTTTTTGTTAAAAAAGACTCCTTGTATGCGGTTCGTCACTTCGCGGTTTAATGAGCAATCATCGCTTAATTATGCATAGCTCTCGTAAAAAATTAAAAAAAATTGAACCAGAATTAAAATCAATTTACGAAATTTTTCTTGATATGGAGAAAATGTGAAAGAAAGAAGTAATGAAAAATCAAATGAAATATCTAACAGTTTCAAGCTTGCATTTTATTGTATTAAAATTTAATGGGCAATAAAACTACGTAATCAATTTTCTTTTTATTCTGATAGCAAAACTTGATAAAAAAACTTTAATGAAAATTTTTCCTATTATTATAATTTTTTTATAAAATTTGAAATTTGGATTAATATGAATCTTTAAGAAGTGAACTATACTTTTTTACAAAAGAAATAATGAACATAAAAAAAGAAAAATAATCAAAACTGGCCAAAATATAGGGTACTAAAGGATCTTTTAAAAGTGACGCCTAGATGTCACTAGTAAATAATTTCTAGGGGGTACCTTTTTCATGTCATATTTGATATTTGTCAAGTAGACAGATGCATAATTTTATAGAACAAGATATTTCATTTATTTTTAATTCTAATATTTATTTAAAATTCGTGAATTTTTTGGAGGATGGAAATGGAACGGATAGACGAAAAACTGGACGTTTTGTTGAGAGTATAGCTGCTGTAGTGCAAAGTGTTACTGAACAACCTTCTACATCGATATAACAATTGAGCATTCTTGAATCGACAGTTTGGCGGATTTTACCTGTAGATGTGCTCATGATGGACATTTAAATGATGTTATCTTTCACACATAATTGTTAAGAGCCGTATCTTGAAAACAAATTGTGAAACCTGAAAATTGTGCGCCTTCTGAAAGATCTTTTAAATTTTTTAGCGCGCTGTAATATGTGTTTTCAAGCTAAGACAGATGCCTTTAACAGCTCACTCAATAAATTAAGCTTAACTATCTGTAACATGCCACTGTACCGTAACACACGTCATAAACAGAATTAGTCTCTCTGAGACCATCATCTGGCGATTCTATCAAATGGATACTGAAAATTCACAGGCATCCTTTGTAAATGTCATGCACTAGGCAAAAAACGGCCACACCACCTTGGTGGTATTGCCGTGCTTCCATATAAATTATGACCACTAAGCCGCCGGGTGCCTCCGAAGTCTTTGCACAATAGATTTCTTTTGGTCGCTGTGCGCAGTAGCCTAACAATAATATTAGAAACAATATGACAATGTGACACACTATATCTGTTTTTTCTTCTGTGCTTTAATCCCATTTCACTTGCGGTTAGCTCTCCTAGTAAGTAATAATAATGTTTGGCTCGTCTCGATGTTTAAGTTCGCACATTTCATATCACTTTCTATTTACTTCGTACTCCGTTCTTGTACGTTGTGGTTGATCTAAGTTCCTTGGCGCCGTGGTGATGTTCAGCACGGTTTTTGTCATATCTGGTTCAGGCATCCTCTAGACATTCCCATACCAGCGAATACGGCTTTCTTGTATTTTTTGCTCAATCGGCGCAATTTTAAGACTTCCATCAATGAATCGATTAGGCACTTTGTCCAGCATTGTGACAGAGACTGACCATCTCAACATTTTAATTTGTGCCGGTTGAAGTTTTCTTTCGAGTGAAGTTTTCTGTCCCCTATCCACCACTGGGGCATCCGCTCTCTATGGGTTTCAGGCTCCCCCGAGGGTATCTGTAACATATACTTCAGATTTATTCACCAGCACACCTTCCAAAAAGTAACCTGGCTTTGACCTTATCACTGGGGAAGTCCTAAACCAGCTCCCACCAACTACTCAAACTGAATGAACAGAAATTATGAAAGCTACAACAAGCCAGGAAATCCAGCACGTCATATTGACCTATATAACTCCTACCCTTCTTATGAAAACTACTCGAAAAATTACTTGCTAAAAGCTTTAACAAAGTTATTGAGCAGAGGAACCTGTTACTAATGCATCAATTTGGCTTTCACCAAAAACATTCAACAACCGATCAAGTCCACAGGCTAACTCAAGTTATAGAAAATGCCTTGGAAAAGAAAAAGGTAAGCTCCGCTGTGCTCCTAGATGCACCCAAGGCTTTCGAAAAGGCATGTAACGATGGCTTACTCAATAACTCAATATTACGATATTTTAAAATCCTATATTATTTATCTGATCGCTTCTTTCGAATTAAATACGACGGCGCGTATTCTGACCTAAAACAAATTAAAGCTTATGCCCCACAGGGTAGCGCTTTGGGGTCTATCATTTACCTCACAAGCGATTTGCCTACCCATTAGAACTGCGTAAGAGCACCGTTGCAACGACACCGGTATCTTGTCAGTTGGAAATACACAGATTGAGTCAATTGCAAATCTTTAAAAACATTTCTGAGTGGCCCGTTACTTGGCGCATAAAATTAAATCAAACAAAATCAATTCATATCGACTTCACGTACAATAGAAAGAGATATCTTCCTCTACATACACTGAAGAGCAAAACTGTAACAAAATGTAATACTTTCTATTTCAACACATTTTTTTTAGACATGTTTTAACAAATCAAATATTTTTTTTGCATAACTTTATTGGCATGTATGTACTCTCTCTCTCAAACCGGTTTGGTGTCAATGCAACAACAACAACACTAGTAGCAAGCAATAATGCAAATAAAGACAAATGTTACAGTTTTGCACTCACTCTTAATTTTCAAATTTTCCGTTATTTTTCTCGTAATTAAATATTTGGTGGATTTTTAATTATTATAAACGTGACCGTGAATAAGACAAAATGTTAAATCGGGAAGTACAACGCCAAATAATTGATTTGCTGAAGAAGGGCGAGTCTATAAGAAAAATAGCTAAAAAATTCGAAGTGAGCCACATGGCTGTGCAAAGGCTGCGGAAAAATGTACCAGACGCTGTTCCCAGTAACAAAGGAGGCCGGCCAAGGAAGATAAGCGACCGCGATGCCCGCCATCTGGCAAATTTGGTAACAAGCAGCAAAGCGGTCACTCCCAAAGAAGCACTAAAGATGCTGGATATTGATGCCAGTCAGTGGACAGCCAGGCGCAGCCTGTCAAAACTGGGGCTAAAGGCAGCGGAGAAGAAAACCAAGCCAATGCTAACAAAAAGACATGTGCGGTTGAGGCGGGATTTTGTTGCGGCTCACCAAAGCTGAACAGTTGAAGATTGGGATCAGGTACGTCTTTATAAATGGATTATAAAAGACCTTTTTTCATAAAATTTCAAAACGATTGCAGGTTATTTGGTCTGATGAAACCAAAATCAATCGATTTCAGTCAGATGGTCGGGCCTGGTATTGGGTTAAAGACCCAAATGCAGTCCAGCCACATCACATCAAGCAGACAGTAAAACATGGTGGTGGCTCCATTATGGTGTGGGGCTGCATTTCCAAAAATGGTGTGGGTCCTTTAGTACGAATAGACGGTATAATGCGGAAAGAGGAATACCTGGCCATATTGCAACAAAATCTGCCGGGTGTAGTGGAAAGTATGGGTCTTGCTGCTGAAAAAGTAATTTTTCAGCAAGACAATGACCCTAAGCACACCGCACATGTTGTACGAAATTGGATGCAACGCCAAAAATTTCGTAACTTGAAGTGGCCTCCACAATCACCGGACATGAACCCAATCAAAAATTTATGGAGTCATGTAAAATCGAAGCTTGCCGAATATTCAAGTCCGCCCAGTGGAGTTAATGAGCTGTGGGAGCGAACACGCGATGTATGGGATGCTATTCCGACTGACTTTGTCTTGAGGTATACACGAAGTATGCCCAATCGTATCCACGAGCTGAAAAAATCCAAAGGATATTGGACATCTTATCAATATTTATTTTATTTATTGTAAAAAATAAAAAATGGGTTGAGTGCAAAACTGTAACGTTTGTCTTTATTTGCATTATTGCTTGCTACTAGTGTTATTGTTGTTGCATTGACACCAAACCGGTTTGAGAGAGAGAGTACATACATGCCAATAAAGTTATGCAAAAAAAATATTTGATTTGTTAAAACATGTCTAAAAAAAAATGTGTTGAAATAGAAAGTATTACATTTTGTTACAGTTTTGCTCTTCAGTGTATAAATGACAATTCTCGTATCACAGTACGGCTAAATACCTGGGTAAGACTTTTGACACCAAACTCATACGGAGTGCTCTCGTAAAAAAGGAAAGAGAAGAACTTGACATTAAATTCGACAACATATATTGGCTTAAGAGTAGTCGATCCGCTTTATCCACTTATAATAAAGTACCTACTTCTCTAGAATCAAATACTTAAACCAATTTGGACGTATGGAATCCGGGGTTGCTCAAGCTGCATCAACATACTTCAAATCCAAATGTTCCAAAATAAAGTCTTGCGATGCCCTACTAACGCACCTTGGGATGTACGCTTCATTGAACTTGGACGCAATCTCGGCACCAGTTGCCGTCGATGCTTTCCATTTCAATTGAACCGGGCTATTCGGGACATGTTCTTCGATTTCGATGTTACTCAAATATGTTGCTCTCTGGTCAAATTAATGAGACACGTATTTTTTTGTTCGCCCGAAAATTTTTTTTTTTTTCAAGATTTATCGGCAATTTTGTTTTTCGGCTCAAAATGGATTTTTTTTAATTATATAAGAAATTCTTTTTTTTAAATGCTTATAACTTAGTCAAAAATGAACCGATTTTAATAATTCTGGGTTCAAAATGATCGTCATTACTTACACGAATGACTTCATGTAGAAACAATTGCAAAAAAGTAGTTGAAAATTTTTTATTTACCAAAAAACAACACACTTGTCAATGCACCTTGGTTTATCACAAACGAAGCCATACACATGGATCTAGGTATTCCATTTGTTAAGAGAGAAATCTCAGTATATTCTAAGAGATACATTTGCCTATGACAGTAAAAATGTGGTTGCTCCATGTCAAAGTTCTATTAAATGTAACCCCTAGATTTTTAACATTGTCCACATATTTAATCGCAGCGCCATTTAGTTTGACTTGTGTAT
Source organism: Anastrepha ludens (assembly GCF_028408465.1). Taxonomy (NCBI): domain Eukaryota; kingdom Metazoa; phylum Arthropoda; class Insecta; order Diptera; family Tephritidae; genus Anastrepha; species Anastrepha ludens. Next base: position 119,439,991 of record NC_071500.1, on the reverse strand, counting down.
AGCCATTGATATATTTTTTGTAAATAACGATGCATTGGGACTTATCAGGATTAAGAATTAACCCATTTTCAGAAGCCCACTTGCTTGTGAGGCTCAAGTCAGAATTCATATTACTTATGCAAATGTCAATGCAGCTAATGGGACAACTAACATATAATTGAACGTCATCAGCATATACATGGACATCACTATATTTAATCACACCGAACAAATCGTTAATGTACAAGACAAATAAAAGAGGGCCAAGGATAGAGCCTTGAGGTACACCTCTGGTTACAGGGAGAAAGTTTGACATGGTATTATCACTACATACGGTTTGTAATCGGTCACTAAGATACGTTTCTATAAGAGTCAAGGCCGACGTTGAAAAGCTAAATAAGTTTTTAAGCTTCAGAATTAAGAGCATATGGTCTACGGAGTCAAATGCCTTTGAATGGTCAAGTAGAGTTAGAAAGGTCACATGCTTTTTGTCAATGTTGAGCCTTATGTCATCAGACACTTTTAGGAGTGCTGTGGTGCAGCTCCTACTACATCTAAACCCCGACTGCAATGTGTTCACCAAGGCGTTGCTATTCAAAAACGTGTTTATTTGGCGATGTATAATACGCTCATGAACTTTGGATAAGAACGGCAGTATTGCAATCGGGCGGTAGTCTCCATTCGCTTTCTTAATAGGTATGATTTTGGCTTTCTTCCAAGAGTTGGGAAAGATTGACGTGGTTAAGACGGTTTTCAGAGCATAGGTAAGATATTTTAAGATCTTTGGTAACAGGCATTTTATAAATTTTGGATGAATTCCATCCAGACCGGCCGCATTCGACTTGACACTAAGTATGGACTGTACTACCTCACAATCATCGACACATTCAAAACAAAAACTGGACATCACAACGTTAAGATTAGAATTGTAATTGTCATAACATATATTAAAACATTTTCACATAGCAGGTCGCTGTTAAAATCTCCTGCTACAACGATATTATTATAATTAAGAAACAAATTTTCGATAAAATCAACAAATGATGCGTAGGCGATGTATTTGTTAGGTCTATATACACAGCCAATGAGGAGTTTGTCATACTTAGTTTTAATTTCAAGGAAAATATATTCTATTAGGTTCGTATTTTCCGAGATGCACTTGAGGGAGCAAGACAGACTATTTTTAACAAACACTGCAACACCGCCACCACGCTTGGCTCTATCTAAACGGAAAGTTTTATAGCCATTAACACAAAACGAATCGTCATTATGCCACGTAGAGAACCATGTTTCAGATACACACACAACATCTACATCAGATGACTCAAAGATATATCGAAATTCATCAATTTTAGATGGCAAACTCTGAGCGTTGAGATGACATATTTTCAGTCCAGACTTTAGCCTACTTAGTACGCGAATCATATTAAAAGTGGTATCTCTGCCCGTGTGAAATTGTTTATCCTTACCTATCATTGGTGAGGGAAGTAAAGAAGAGAACAAATAGAGAATATGAGAGGAAGAGATAAATAAAAGGAGAAGGACACAATTTATTTTTATTGAACTAAGTAATAAGATGTTATTATAAGAACTGCACAGTTGCTTTGGTTGCTAATAGCTAATATTCTTTCGCCTTATTTCAACTTTGTTGAGGTATACCGGGCATCTCTTGCTCTGAGTTGGATGATTTACGTCTACGCCAAGATGTAACTTCTCATTAGCTCGTATGCAGTTTATACATTTCTGAATACTAGCTTTATTACAGTCCTTTGATCTGTGTTGCTCGAGGCACTTATAACATACTTCTTTGTTTTTGCATTCGACAGCTTTATGGTTAAACCCCTGACATTTAAAGCATCTCAAGATTTCTACGCCATCAAATACCTTACATCGCTCCCATCCAATATTAACTTTTTCGCAGTTTAAAACATAGGGGAAAGTCTCGGGATCAATTTCCAAAATAGCGTTGTAAAGAAGTCTACTCTCCTTTCTAACTTCATACATTTTTACTAATTTGATTTCACTATTTTCTAGAACTTTGTTTTGCTTCTTTAGATTCTCTACTAATGACTTTTCATCATGCTTATACCCCATTAGTGATACCATAAATCTTGGTCTTACTGATTTCGGTATTTGAATATCGTAGCTTTCACCAATGTTCACCAATTAAATTTAATAACATCATAAAATATGCATAAGAATTGTAAAAAGAAAAAATTCTATAGTTTTCTATGTAGTTTTGCACCAGTGTAAATACTATGCTGTCATTAGGTAATAAGATCTCTTTTGTTGAATATCTGTATTCTTAGATAGATTGCAAATAAAGTATTTCCATTTAAAAAAAAAAAAAAAATTATGTTGTGTTAGTAAAATTATAGCTAAATACCACCAAAGACAAAACTGTTCTCTTCCAAAGGGAAGAGACGTTTTAAATCCAAACCCCAATACCAATACGCGTTCACCCTTTTTCGGGGTTTGGCCGAACTCCTCCTCCTATTTGTGGTGTGTGTCTTGATGTTGTTCCGCAAATGGAGGGGCCTACAGCTTCAAGCCGACTCCGAACGGCAGATATTTTCATAAGGAGCTTTTTCAGGGCAGAAATACACTCGGAGGTTTTGCCATTGCCTGCCGAGGGGCGATCGCTATTAGAAAAATGTTTTTCTTAATTTTGGTAGTCACGCACCAACAACCAATTAGGGGAGGGGGCCCAGTTGTGACGCGGGTTTTGAAAAAAATTAAAATTTTTTCCTCAGTTCCGGAAAATGAAAAATTAAGAAATTTAACATTTAAATATTAACCAAACGCAACTTTTTTCCAAAGAAAGTATGTTTATTTGAGTTACTAAAAAAATTTTGGAACAAATTTATTCAGGATAACTTTTTTTAGGCCGAAAAAAAAGTGGCCCAGTTGTAAAGCACCTAAAGAAATTCACTGAAAATGAGAAAATATGAAAGGAATGTCACACCAATTGTTGTGATTTAATGATTTATTTATTATGAAGGCCTTCATTGGCAAAAATAATGAAAAATACAAAAGAAAATGGCCTTCATTGGCCATAAATGACAACGATTTTTATCCATCATCGGCATCGAAATATTCCAGTACTTGCAAGTGAAATAACTTACCTGCATGTTGGCGCACTTCAAATGAACTGGACGCTTGCATACATTGCAATTGATCGAGTTGGCAGGGGTCAATTTCTGCGGCAACAGCTTTAGGCAAATGATGCAAAAATCTGTTTCTTCATCAGATGGTGGTGATGTTGGTTTGACGCGCTTGGCCGCTCGTGATGGTGTTGCTCGCTTGGTGTTGCCCGGTGTTGCTCGCTTCGTTGTTGCCTTCTTCGGTGTTGGCTTCTGCGGTGTTGGCTTCTTCGCCCCTTGGCTGCTTTTGCTGCTGCCTTTTCCTTCAAAACAGCACGATTTTCAGGTACTTTGAAAAAAATCAAAATAACTTTTTCGCACGATTTTCAACACGATGTTTGGTGCGCGTATACAAAATGCGACTATAAACGTTGGTGTCTGTCCAAAAACTGCAGATCGTCAAACGAACATGATTGGCAGGGCCCAAACTGTCATTCTCATACCGCATGTCAAAAATATTTAGCTGCGTCACAACTGGGCCTGCATCACATCTGGGCCCCTTCCCCTACTTATTGTTAATATTAACAGATTGTAATTTATAATGGAAATTAATTTAAAAAAATCATGTCAATGGCAAAACCTCATCGCTCACCGACCAACACAAATGTTTTCAAAGGTTGAAACGCAAAAAGCCGCACAACCTCATTCAGTAATCAACTCCTTTGCAAGTCTTGTGCAAACCTTCATCTTATTAATTGTAATATACAAACACCAAAGAAAATTGTCCGTTAATTACTGTTATTTATTGTTAACTAGTTACAATGCAAATGGAAAAAAAACCTGCTCTACTCGAAAATTCTCTTGAGACTTATGAAGAAAAGTCGTATTCCGGAAATACACAGAATGAGCTCTAAATATTTTCTGGCTGCGAGAAGAATTTCAGCGCGAGAGAGCCATAGGTAGTAATTGCGTTAAATAATTTTTAGAAACATTGCTGCTGAATATTTTGCAATGAATGGTAACTGCTACTCGTATATTTCCACATGTGTTTAATTAGCTAAAATTTCATAATTACAGTGCAAGGTAAACTACAAATGTGAACGTGCCATTTCGGGTGAGTGATAACGACCAGAAGAAAACCACCATGAACACGTTTCGCTGAGAGTGATAACCATATAAATGCATACATACATACATATATGTCCGTATGTATGTGCGTGTATATGAAATTCCACTTAACTAATTTTTGGCTCGCGTGTTTCTTTGTCACGATTATTGGCGGCCGCTATGTACATACATACATAGACATAGAAGTTTCAATATAAATTATTCTAATTGTTCCGTTAATAGCACGATGAGTAAATATATGTGAGCATAATTCACAACGGATAACAAAATTAAAGTGGGGAAATGTGGTTTTTTCTAGTATTGCATTGTTTATTCACGGGCATGATTTATTGGCATGGAATTCAAAACAAAGCAAAATAGGATTAAGGTAGTAGCTTTCGAAAGTGTCTTTAATACCTTTCAAAACTTCGTAGATCTGAGGCCGTTAAACCATAGGCTCAATAATTTAACTTAAAATAATTTAAGTGATAGCAATGCTGATATATTGAGTGAAGTGATTTACATACATGTGTTAGTATTTGGCTTCCATTAGCCCATAAAAAGCAAATGAGGTAAAAGTTCCTAAGAATTTCGTGCGATATTTCAATCAAAATTCAATCTTGCCGAAGGGCGACCGCTACTAATAAAAACTTTTTTTCGTTTTGGGGTTTCACCGAGATTCGAACCTCTCCGAATTGTCGATAATGCAGTGTGAAAATATGTTATCTATTGACTTAGCATTAAATTCCCCATTTACCATATACTTGTAAAAATATTCACATCTACAATATATGTATATACATATGTACCTGCCAATTTATAAACATAAGCACATATCTACATATGTTTATGTACCATATTAGCCATATATTTATGCAGAAATTACGAGTATTCTTGTGTGTACGTATGTCGATATGCCTTCAATCAATTGTTCTTCTTCCACGTGTTTAGCCTAATTTGGCACTGAATAAATAAGTTTCTCCCACACATTCACACACACTATCATGCTTTATTCTCTCGTCCAAAAACAAAACTTTAGCTACCAATACCACACCAAAATAGATAATCGAATCATAATAAGCTATTGATTAATACACAGCTGAGTTGCCGATCACTAAAAGAATGCATATTAAATTGGCACACTCACACATACAATTACAATTACAATAATTTACAATTCTAAGAATCATTAAAAGCAAAATTCCACGAGTGCAAAATAATTGAACACAGTAAATGTTTGTATTATTGTATAATTGAGACATATGTACATACATACGTACACATCGAATTAAACGGAAATCTATATTATACACAGTGTCACTCAAATTGTCAAATCATTGCCATGCGATCGCAATACTCCAACAACCCTAACTGCACACCAAGGCGAATTATTCAATCATTCTTGACTGTACGCAAGCCTCTCTGAGCCACTCGTTGTTCTCATCATTTATATATTTTGGTGTGTAGCTTTTGGAGCTCTCTTGAGAGGCCCGGCACTGTTGGTTTTGGCGCATTTTCTCTCTAGCGCTTGTTTGGCGTATGTAGGTATGTAAGTGGTTTTCATCAGTATCAGCTGGGTGAAGCAGCTGTTGGCTGTTGCTTGATCTCTTGTGCTTCCGCAGCAGGTCTTTCTGGCTAACGCGACTTAGAGTAACCCATATAAATATTACATGACTTTTCTCGCTTTCCAGTAAATGCAATTTTTTCCGCTTTACATTTTACTTTCGTTTCGTTGATTATACCCATAAAAAGTTTTTGGTTTTGCATTCTTGCATGAAGTGCAATTGCGTGTTTACGCGTATTGTTTTTATTTTATATATGTCATTAGCATTGTTCAGCTTCATTCACAACTACTCATGTAATCAGCAGTGGCTTCGTTTCACTTCAGTAAATTTTGTGCTTCTCATATTGCCAAACAAACTACCATTAAAGCAATTAAAACTTTATAAGCTTCCTAAAACTATTTATATGAACGGTTGCGGTTTAGTTTTTGGATCATGTTTTGGGTGTTTTATGAGTGGTGTCTGAAAAGTCTTCATATGCCAGCGTACATTCGGCGTGCTTGGAGTCATCTCTCACGTAAAATATACAATTTTTTGTGGTTGGTGGATATTCAGTTTTAAATGGAAAAGTTGTATCAAGTTCAGGACGAAAATGTACTTCTAGTGTCTGCAGCTTACAGAAGCGACTGAAAAGGTCACAATATATAGAAAAAGATTTAATTTGATGTACGAAAACACAAACTGGACTTCTAGACTATTTCGATTTTGGACTATTTTTCAAAAGAATAATTCCTGAACTAGTAATAAAGTTAAGGGGCGAAAGATATTAAATGCAACCAGCATTTTATTTCCAAAGTGACTACTAAGTACACCAGTGGGCAGGCAGTGAACAAATTAGTAAATCGCCACCTCTTGTGGCAACCAAACAGAATCAGTATCTTAATGACTACTTTTGTTGCAGAATCTATTGTCCATATACGAATGATCCCTCACAGGCGCGGTAATTAAAAGGCAAATGTGGATTTAATTTTGGACAATTTTGGACTAAAGCTTCGCTGACTTCAATTGAGAGACTTACATACATATGTACTTATGTATATGTATATATGTATGTTATAGGGTACTGAGTGATACACAACTGTGCTTAATAAATTAACTTAGCTGCTCAAAGACAAATTACAAGGACATAAACGCTAAATGCTCAACAAAAATTTCCAACGCCTTACAGCTAATAAGAAATCCGATTATTCTCTTTGGAAAGCCACAGCGAGAATAAAGGAACCAATCACCTACGCCATACCTGCTCACCAATTTAGGTTTATATGGCAGACCAAATGCGTAGACTAGTTTATAGAATCGAAGAAGCTCTAGAGAAGAAATGCGCGCTCCACCATTTTCCTCGATGTCGCACAGGCGTTTGACAAACTCTGGCACGGGGGTCCAATCTACAAACTTCAAACAATACCTCCGATGCAGAAGCCTATAACAATGCCCGGTATTTTCTAATAAAGTATGGACAGGCACTGTCAAACATAAAGGAAATTAATGCAAGGCCTGCTGCCCATTTTTACCTATTTTGTACTTGTTACACACTTCAGATATTTCTGTTGCTGAATGCAGCAACATTTGCGGACGATACGTGGACTGGAATGTGGAACATAAAACTGAATGGAACAAAATCAGTACACGTAAACCTTTTTGTTTTTTTCGAACTTCATTTATTCCATACAATCTGTCATAACAATAACAATAAGTACTATTTTTACCTACAATTTAAATAAGAATAGCTTAGAGTAAGATTTCCCAGTGGAATTCGTTACTTAATAATGAACAACATATAACATATACATATATTATACTATTTTACAACTTTTGCATTTACGTATATTACGGTTTAAATCTTTGCATTAAATCGTTAGGCTGACTTTTTTTTAATCTTGAGGAGTAGCTTATCTTGGAAAGGTTATTTGCTCGGTTATTTGGATGAGTGGCAAGTCGGTTGTTGAATCTCAAGCTGAGGTTGTTTATTTCTTCGAAAACTGTCGTAACTTTTAGGTCACGGTGCAATATCTCGTTTCGTACAAACCATGGGGCATTGGCACACATGCGGAGCACCTTGGACTGAAATCTTTGCATGATTTCTAGATTTGATTTTGCTGCTGAGCCCCATAATTGAACGCCATACGTCCATATCGGTTTCAGAATAGCTTTGTAGATAAGCACCTTATTGTCTAGTGTAAGTGCTGAATTGTAGCCGATTAACCAGTGTAGTGATCGCAATTTCAGTCCAAGTTGCTTTCGCTTTAAAAATATATGCGATCGCCAAGTAAGACGCCGGTCTAATAGAATACCTAAATATTTGGCATTATCTGTTTGTGGTATTGGAACGCTGTTCAGAGATACGGCAGGACATGAGCCATTTCGAAGAGTGAATGTTATCTGCGTCGATTTGCTTTCGTTAGCTTTTATGCGCCATTTTTTCATCCAGCCGCTAACACTGTTAAGGTTTTCTTGTAGGTAATCAGAAGCAATTGAGGGAAGGGTACTCCTGGCCATGACGACTGTATCATCTGCATACGTGGCTGTATATGTGTTCTTTGATAGTGGAAGATCTGCCGTGAACAAAGTGTACAAGACGGGGCCTAGAACACTTCCTTGTTGTACACCTGTTCTGATTGCGTGAAGGCTGGTGGTTTCGTTGTTTACTTTAACAAGAAAATGTCTATTTTGCAAATATGATTTTATGAGCATATAACAGTTGTGCGGTAAGCACTGCTTAAGCTTGTATAGCAGGCCTTCATGCCAGACTTTATCGAAGGCTTGCGTTATATCTATAAATGCCGCTGTACAGAATTGCCGCCTCTCAAGTGCTTGTCTAGCGAAATCATACACACAATTAACTTGCTCTATGGTGGAGTGATACTTACGAAAACCAAATTGGTGGGCTGGAATGAGATTTCTTTGCGCAATTATTGGATTTATCCTTTTTAAAAGCAGCTTTTCGAAGAGCTTGGAGGCAACAGGCAATAGACTTATTGGCCTGTAATTGGATACCACGCTCGGGGTCTTCCCTGGCTTTTGTATAAGGATGATTTCAGCAACTTTCCACTGAGTTGGGAAATACTCTTGTTTGATCATCGCGTTAAATATAATGGTGAGGAATTTGTATCCACATTTGGGCAGTTCTTTTAACACCTTACTAGTTATTAGATCGTAACCTGGTGCTTTTTTGGTTTTAAGAGTTTTGGTTGCTGCGTATCTAACTTCTTTCCAGGTAAATCGTACAGTCGGAAAATCCATTTAAACGGAGCTGAGAGAAATTCGTTAACTTCTGAGTCTACCTCCGTACTTTGACTCGGAAATGGTTGGAAAATATTTGATAGATGTTTGGCAAACTCTATTGCTTTTTGTTTATCAGTTTTTGCCCAATCTCCATTACACGTTTTTATCGCTGCATTGTGAGGCGTTGGTTGTGAGATCTTTTTCGTTGCCTTCCAGAGTGAGTAGTCAGTAGCTTCCGTAGGTGACAAGTTGGATAAGTATTCATGCAGTTCTGAGTTTTTTGCGTCTCTTATTGTGTTTTTTAATTGTTTTGTGAGCTTATTTAGTTTTTTTTTTGTCGTTCCTGTTTCTGGTGCTTTGCCATATGCGCCGAAGCTTGCGTTTTTCTGATATTAAAATTTTGACGTGATCGTTAATGTGCGCTTCAGCGTGAGTGTGCTTAGTTTCCGGCGTAGCGGTTCACGCAGCTCTTTGAATGCAGTTGTTGAAAATCTCAACGGCCGTGTCCAGATCAGAGTTGGATTTTAGTGGAATATTTAGGCACAGTGTATCCTCGACTAGTTCTTTAAAGTATTCCCAGTTTGTCATTTTATTGTGTAGCTTTGGTGTCATTTCCTTTTTTTGAAAACAAGAGTTTATTGTTAACAGCAAACTTTACAAATATTGTAGAAAAATTATCATCAGCCCGTCCACACGCTTGGAGCGCAAAGTACTTGTGCAAGACGCTAGACGCCAAGCTGAAATGGAAGGAGAATGTTAAAATTAAAACAACTGAGCTGAATGTCAAATACAATAAACTTAATTGGCTTGTCTGCAAAAATTCAAAGCTAAGTGTCGAAAACAAACTCTTAATTTACAATCAGATTCTTAAACCAGTATGTACCTATGGTTTATTCGGAAGGACGACATACACAGAGTTCCCCGGGTAAGCTCAGTCAACGACTCCATAAACTCTTTCCCCATACACCAATTTTGAAGCCTCCACTCTTTGCAACGATGTCTATGTCTTAAAAAAATATTATTGAAATGTAAATACATTTTTAATTCATATTCAAATAAAATGATTCAATAAACAAAAACAATAAAAGTTGGACTTAACTTCTCCACATTTTTTGCCATTGTTTATATGACCTTAAAACATGAGCAACAGCATTTTATACTTATGCATATAGCAATTTTTTAAATAATTTGCCAATTGATAACCAACCGTAGCTCAGATCACATGACTTAAAGTCACAAGACCACTGACAGCACATGCATACGTACATGTATACCTAGATTCATACCCAGTCAGAAACGATGTGTATATATAGTCATGGGCTTAGGTGTTCAACATTCCAGAATGCATAATTTTTCACACATCATAGAAAAGTTATATGCCAATTTATGTACAGTGAAACTTCTCTTAACGGACACCTCTTTAGACGGACACTTTTTCCTATACCAAATAGTATGTATGAATTTCGGAACAAATTACTCTCTCTTAAGCGGACGCTCTCTTGGCCGGACGCAAACAGTTATTTTTCATAAAATGTACACAAAATCCTTTATTCAGCGCAAGTGAAACTCTTATCAACAGACATTAAGATTACTTTTCATAACAAATTGAACAAAAACCTCTCGTGAGCGGACGCGAACTCCTCATAGCGGACAAAGTATAAAACATGGGAGTAAGCAGTTATTTACAAACATATTTTCTAACAAGAAAATCAGCTTCTCGAAAAAATGTGAGATATGTTTTCATGCACACATTTAGTTGTGCTTACGCAGTGATTTAAAGCTATTGTTTCTGGACGACGCAGCATCTCACTCTCTTGATATTCGTTTACAGAATATCAAAATAAATTTTCTACTTAACCGTTGAGTTAAGTCATCTTAGAGGCTGGCTTGACCAAACAAATTATAAATGTATTAAAGGCAATACATTTCTTAAAAGAAGCTTGGGCAAAAGTTCAATTTGTAATGAGAGTAATCAGTTTTGAGATTTCTTTAGCTCTAGCATTAAATGCGTTCTTCGACTTTATATAGTTTTATTTTTCAACACCAGTTCACATAGAAATTATGCGTCGCAAGTGGAAATGGATCGGACACACATTGCGCAAACCACGGGATGATATCGCAAGGACAGCGCTAGACTGGAAACCCCAAGGAAGCCGTAAGAGCGGGAGACCAGCAAACACATGGAGGCCACAAGTAGCAACAGAGGCGGACAGAGCAGGCCGTTCCTGGAGTCAAATTAAACATCTAGCTCTAAACAAACGAAATTATAACTTGTTTATTGAGGCCCTGTGTTTCTTCTAGAAACTACGGGAAAATATATATAATATATATATATATATATATATATATACATATATTTCAAAAGTGATTACAGAAAACTTTGCCAATTCGGATGATTCTGTAATACGGAAAGAGTTTTGAATTCTTCCAAGGTAACGATTTCTATTATTTACCTTTGCATCCAAACCGATTAGGGTTTTCTTAATACGGATCGCGTGTTGAGTAATCCAGATTTCTGGCAGTCCTGAGCTCACCTTACCGGATTACCGAAGCTTCGTATTGTTTAAAGATTTTATTTATTCTGTTATTAAGTCTTTTCTATATGCTAGGTGCAATTGTACAACGCAATTGTATTCCTACATCTAAATACATGCATAAGTATGTATGTATGTGCACATACGCGCATGTGATGTATTCCTTGATAACATCGGACAGCCTGTTATGCTGGAAACAGTCACCGACGTAAGCGCAGTGCCCTGTCAGCTGTTACGATCAAACTAATGAGTACCCCATGTAAATGAAATATTACTTCCTTCCGTATCGCAGATTTTATCGCAGGATTTTTGAAAATTCCCGTACAACCCTGTCAGCTGATTGCTCTCTCACCCCACAGTGTTGTACATTTCGAAATCGTTTACAAAATAAACTTAGAAGAATTATAATTTTTATTTAAATAACTTAAAAACACTGTTGAATAATGTTAATTATAAATAAATAAACTATTTGCATTTGTTGGTTTTTCGCTTTGGTTTATTAAACAATGAAAAATTCTAACTGATAACGCGGATGTGTGAAAAAGTGTGTAAACAAAAATATCAATGGCAACATTGTGCAGATACAACCAACCACATACACACACGAACCGATGTATTGTGTAAATATGTAACTAAAAGAACACAGTTGTTCTCTACGGGATGAGTTTTGCTCAGTCTTGTGCTCGTTAGGGGCTGCGGTAAGGGACTACGAACGTCGGTGACTGTTTCCAGCATTAGATTTATAAGAATAACAAAATTTATTTCATAGAACGGCGTTTTACATGACAACAAAATTTTTTTTAGTGTTTGATTGCTTGAAATTGTGCGTGTCAGAAACTATTAGGATTCCGAGAAGCTCTAATAAAATACATCATATTTCATGTGCAATATGCAACTATTAATTAAGACTCAGCTTGGATGCAATTTGATTAATATTTGTTTTTATTACCGAGAAGCTTGAGCAGCAATTCGATTAAAGAAGAAGACTTCAATTTTTCCGAGAAATTAACTAGTGTTGAGATAAAAGTTATGACTACAGAACAGTTGCAACTATTTATTTTAATTACAGTGAAATTCTACAATAATGTAACTCATTTATAAGTAAATCTCATAATTTTAGTGAATGGATCACTTGCTTTTAAAAATAATCTGTATATTTGTGTTTGTAATATGCAATTATTAAAAGGCGATTTAGCTAGCGAAGTAAAAAATACCATAAAGGAATATTTATTTGTAATGAACTATTCATCGTGCGTTACAAAATGCAATATGTTGGCGACGTTATATTTAAATTTTGTATGGAAATTAACAACACCAGTGATGGTATCGTTGGAAAAATACAAAATATTAACATACATATTTCGTAACGAACCTTAAATAGCACAAATATCTATGTATCTATCAGTTTTTAAATTAATCAATTTATTTTTCATTTCATTGAGAATTATTGGTGAGCTGTCGTAGGAAATTTTACATGCCTAACAAATGCTCTCATCACGTCTTAACGATAGGCACTTTTGCGTAAAACACGAAAATGCAAATTCGGCTCTAAAAAATACAAACGCAGGCGTTCCAATAGCGGGGAAGCATTTTGGGTCCTCTGATTTTCCTCCTGTATACCAGTATACTGTATACTGTATGCGCCAACAAATAAAGAATAAAGCTAAACAAAGCCAAGTCAGGAAATATAGTATTTTCCTTAAAAAACGCTACTTACAAGTCAATCTTCATCAATGCATCGATAATCCCATACGTCGACGAGGCCAGATATCTGAGCAAAACACTAGATGCCAAACTGCGCTGGAAAGCTTAAGTAAAGAAAAAACGAAAAGGGATTGACTTGAAATTAAATAAACTACATTATCTCATTGGTAGAAGCTCAATCCACAACAAATTACTTTCTTACACCGATTTGGACATACGTTATACAATTTGGGTCCTGCGCTAGAAAAAGTACACCACCTCTATCCAATGTCTGCAAAACTTAATAATGCGTGGGATAATAAACGCGCCATACTACATATACTATATAACTGTACATCTACACGTATGGCATATCACCGATGGCATACGAAGTGTCAGTTCAACAGTCAACAAACAAGTGAACAAACAGTCAACTAAAGGGATATTGTTTTTCATTTTAAATGTATGGTCGAGCAAAGTACTTCGCTGCCTTAAAGCTATTAAAGCAAGAACTTCGAAACCTAATATAATTGAAGACGAAGAGCGTGTGAAGTGGGCTCTTTGGGTGAACCCATTTCTCGTTACGTGGGCAACACCGTCTAGAGGCAAATCTGCTGAGAAAAGTCTTATGGGATTTCAGAATTTTTAACCTTACTTACTGGAGTAGTAGACACACTTGATGCCTCATTCGCTGCCTACGCGAATAATGAGAGTTTTCTGGCCGAGAACAGTTTCTAATCAAAGACTATGGGAAGAAACGAAGCAAATAGGCATAGATGACATTAAGCGCAAGAAATGCGGGTGGACCGAACTCACGTTAAGAAAGAATGCAAACAACATTGCAAATTCAGCTTTATAATGGAACCCGATCGGTACTAAAAGCAAAGGGCGTCCCAGAGCTCTCATGGTGGCATTTCTTTTATACAGAGTTCTTGCCAATATAGAAAATATCTACTAAATTGCGAAGTGCTCTAGGTGACGTATTAAGATAAATTCACCCAGTAAGGGAATACAAGAATGAACGACTGCCTCAAAATCTGTCAAATTCGGTTTTAAAATGAAAAATTCTCTGGGCTAGAGAACTCAACAAAATTGGAAATGCTTCTGACCTAACATGGGATGACATGGAAAATGACACAAGAAATGACAAATGCGAAATAATGCTGAATTACATTAAAAATGCCAACGAAGAAAAAATGTATATTAGCAACGTGCAATGAACGGTTACAGAATATGTAATATAAGATTTTAGATCATAACATAGGACATACATACATACTTACTTTAGGGACGATTTGAATAGGCACAGAATTTCGTTGATTTTTTAAGCTAAGAATGAGTGCATTATGCTAAACGGGCTGTTTAAGAGAAACTGTTCTAACTGTAACTTAATTGAAATTTAGTCAAATCCGGATTTTATAGGAAGATACCCCAAACTAAAACTTTTATCGACAGGCAGTTTTTTCTTTTCTTTTTTCATTATAAATTACAATCTGGTAATATTAACAATAAGTAATTTTTGTTGGGCTTTGGAATTAAAATGTCCCTTCCCTATGAAAGAGAAAATTATTGTCTTTGGTGGTGTTTAGCTATAATTTTACTAACACAATATAGTTTTTAGTTTTTTATTTATAGGGTGGGCCATGTAAGATTTGCTTTTTGAATCGGCCTTAAAAAAAAAAAAACTAATCAATATTTTTTCAAACTTTTTATTTTATTTTAAAGATTGAACATTGTCATGTATGAATGAAAAATAGTATCGTTCAAATGACTGCCACGACTGGCTTTACAGTAGGCCATTCGATCAACCCAATTTTTAAGCACATTTCCGATTGTATGGGCTCCAATTTCATGAATGGCAACTTCGATTTCGTGTTTTAAAGCATCAATCGTCTCTGGATGGTTCGCATAGTATTTGTCCCCACAAAAAATAGTCCAACGGGCTTAAATCACAGCTCCGAGGCGGCCAATTGATATCGGAATTCAAAAAGGGTAGCCAAAAGTTCGAGTGTAACTTTGGCAGTGTGACAAGTTGCACCGTCCTGTTCAAACCAAACTCGTTGAGCATGTCACGGTAACGCTCGCCGTTTACTGTAACCGCGGAAGAAGAAGAAGAAATAGGTTTTCAATATTTCCCAATTTTGTTCAAGCGTATAGTGTCCCATTTTCGTTAAACCTTTAAGTAAATTATGAACACATTTGACATGTCCTTTGTGTTACCATTCTCAAAAAAATTGGTGGTTCAAAAAGCAAACGCTATATGGCCCACCCTGTATATTACAGTACGAACAAGACCTGTGGGTACTTTGCGCTTTAATCATCTTGATTGAAGTTTCATTGCCGGTATCAGTCACATTTCATATTTTGTGTGCTCTTATAGTCGCAAGATATGCTTAATACTGCTTCTTTTTACTGCTTCAGTGACAGTGTCTATGCCGAGGTATTCACCGCGACATATCTTATGTACCAATTTGCGTTTGTGATTGCCTTTAGCGTCTTAGATTGACTTCTCTGTATAATTTGTAGGTTATATTTACTGGCAGTTTCCAAATTTCTAGTCCGTAGGTCCAGCCGGTGTAATTACTGATTTATGTACCAATAGTAGATTTGTCGGAATTCGTTTTTCATCTCGATTCTCTTGTTCAGCATGTGCTTTTCCATGTAAGTTTTGAGTCCATCGTGATGCCTAAATATTTTGCACTTGAGTGTAAATGTCTTGCAGATTTTCTCTTCGTGTATATTTATTACATGTTGCGTTTCGACCTCAATGCCCCGTTTTTCAAACCATTGTGTTGTAGCTGATAGCGTATCTTGCAATGTTTTTGTTGATGCTTATTCATTGTGGTTAGCTGACATTAAAACTGTGTCGTCTGCAAATGTTGCTATCATTGATCCTCGAGTAGTTGGCGTTGGTATATCTGCTGTGTATACTAAGTATAGTATGGGGCCCAGTACGCTTCCTTGAGGTACTCCAGCAGACGCCGTCAAGATAACAGAGAACTCATCGTCATATTTTATGAAGAAGTGTCTATCAGTCATGTAGCTTTTAAGGATATTAAATATGTTAAGTGGTAAAATGGTTTTTAGTTTATATAGAAGCCCTTTGTGCCATACTCTGTCAAAGGCTTTCGCGATGTCCAAATACACGGCAATGCAATATTTCTTCTTATCGAAGTCGTCTGTAATTTTGTTGACTACTCTGTGAATCTGTTGCACAGTTGAATGTTGTTTTCGGAAACCGAACTGGTGAGAGCATATTTTTGTTTTAGAATCGGATCAATTCTGTCAAGTAATATTTTCTCGAACAATTTGGAAAGGATGGGCAGCAAGCTAATTGATCTGTACGAGCTGGCACAGTAGCGTTCTTGTTTGGCTTGTGGATCGCTATAACTTGTGCAACTTTCCATGCCAAGTTATTCCGTTGAAGAATACTCGTATGTAGTTTATTATAGTATTGGATAGCTCCTTTAGTATTTTCCCGTTTATTTGGTCATATCCCGGTGTCTTTTTCTCTTTAAGTTTCTTCATATAATATTTTATTTCTTCTTTGTCGTGTTTTGTATTGCGTGGTCTGCATTTTTAATTGAGTTTGGGAGCTCAATGTTTTTATAATATTATCCATGATATTTGTAAATATTGTTTAAAGTGGCCAGCTAGTGTTTCAGTATTTTCTTTGCTTGTACTTGCGCATGTGTTGGAATTTGTTTTTATTTGAGGCTTGTGTATGATTGTTTTAGTGAGTTTTTTTAGTTGCTTTCCATAGGAAATATTTGCTAGCTGTAATTGTTTCGAGGCTGCTCAGGTACTTTTTCAGTTGATTGTCATTATGTTCTTCGACAATTTTTTGAGTTCATTTGATGAGTTGCTTAATTTAGTTTTATCGGCTGGGTGTTTGGAGCGTTGCCAGTATTTTCTAAGTTTGCCTTTTTGTTCGATTTTGTCTAAAATAAAAGCAGGGATTTTCTTTGTTGTTAAAGTGTCTAATATTGGTGTCGATTGTGTTAGTGCTTTTATTATGTTACCATTTAAGTATATACATATAAGCATTGTCTAGTTCGGTGGTGGATTTCAAAGAGACTATAGTTTCCATGTTTTCTTTTATGACATCACGAAATATATTCCAGTTATGGTTCTTATGGTTATGTAGCGAGGTAATGATGATGCCACTATTGGGAAACACTTTCTACTCCTATCTGAAATGGTACAAATTCTGAACGGTATCGAGGATACAAATTGAAGAAATCTTACAAACTTTGTTATTGGTGCTGACGAGGTTGGCAATTTATTTTGGATGAATAATATTGATCTGTTCCCGGCAAACGACTTAATATGTCAATGCTGTATGTTCATTTTAATGTAATATATTTTTTGTAATACATTTTTTATAATTTATTTTTATACGGTATCTGATTAATAAAAATATTTCTATCTACCTAAGGTCGTCAGCATAAATTAAAAACTTAGCAGATTTTTATGTGTACAAGGTTTCGACAAATTTCCATCAATTTTTGAAACTTTGTAATCAGAAGTATTGGGTAGCAATTTTATAGCCCATTAAGTTTTAGAACCCTACGGAGTTGCTCATTTCCTCCATATAACGAATGAAAGTTATTTCTTTTTTCTTAAATATATCTGTCTAAATTTTTTATGCTGCTACGCACAGCAAAATTATAATACCCTTGTGCCCAAATGCGCGCGTGCGTAAAAAACACAAAAAAACTAGCTTATTCACCAAGCTTGTGCAGTCATGTTAAATAAGTGTCAAACATTTATATTGCGAATAACTTCGACCAATAAATTATGTCAACTGATGCAAGTTTTGACGCAAAATCCTTAATTCCAAAATAACCAAACTTATCACTAGAAAGATTTTTAAATTGGAAACTAAATTATTAGGAGTTTATTGGCGTATGCAAATTCGTTAATTATTATGTGGTGTCCAATTATAAAATCAAATATTGCTCATGTACATACATATTTACATAAGTACAAGCCGTTCTTTCGAGCGCACACACTTCCATAATGGCAGTAGGAATACTAAGTAATACCACAAATATTTATTGCAATGCGCAATTATGTTTGATGGAACTTCAAAATAAGCAACAAAATATGTAAGAGTCAATAATTGTTTATTTTACCAACAAATGGCATTGAATTTTTCCAATTGCGCGTTGATCTTGAAATTTGTACTTGGGATTATTCATTCTTACCATATTTGATTAAGGTGGCAGGTGTTGGCTGGTACAATTAGCGTCGAAAAACTTGACGTTTTCAAGCATTAACTCACAATATAACCGAAAGGAAGTACAGTAGGTTCTGTTTTTATGCGGTAGATACGTTCCGCAAGAAACAGCATAAAAAAAGCTACTAGTTCTATAGTAAAACTATAGATACGTTTCAAATGCTAAAACCGCATAAATCTGAAATAATGTAATAAAATCGCATAAAAAAGGGCACTAGTCCCATATTATAACTATAGATACGTTCCATAGACCGCATGAATCTGAAATAATTAAATAAAATCGCATAAACAAAATATTGTATTTTTGAAAATTATATCTTTATTTAAGAAACGTCAGAATCGAAAAATAAATTTAAGTCAGAAATAGAATCAGACAATACCCACATGTTGCGCGTTCGTTTAGGATTTGGCGTAAAATCACTTTCGTCACTTTAGGAAATGTACACGTCTGATCTAGATAGTTATGCAGGCGGTTCCATACTTGTAGGGTTAGCATTTCTGATGTAATCTGTGATGAGTTTTTGCTTAGCTGGTTTAGAATCTTGTTTATATGTACAATTCCCGATAGGACGACATGCATTTTGTAATTAAAAAAAAACCGCACTGTTTCAAAACCGCATAAAAAAAAGCCGCATAAAAACAGAACCTACTGTACTGAAAAGAAATTAGAGCGCTTTCATGTCAAGCGAAGCAAGAGTTTTGGGTATTGTCGCAAATTCCTCTAAAAAGTGGTACATTTGTTAGCTTGAGTATGCGCCAGGTGTGCCAATTAACCCCCATTGCAAAAGCTGTGGGACCGTTGAGAGAAAGATACTGTTCAGCACTTTCTCTGTAAATTTCCGTGTTTGGCAGCCAGGCGATTAAGTTTCCTGCAAGCTCCTTTCTTCGACAATCTGGTGCAGTGCGCCAACCTAAATCCCATTACTTTTCTCCATCACATCAGCAGCTCTGGTTGGATGAAGATATCTACCCGTTGGAGGCCTCATAAAGGTATCAAAACGTCGCTTAAATGATACTTGGGGAGTGCCAGAGTGGTACTTCAACCATTTCCCCACCTACCTAGCTTGAGTATAATAAGAAGTAGACCGAGGCACATTGAACAGTACCAGCAGTAGAGCAAAAATAGCCAGAGTAATGTATTTTGTTTTTGCTTTTGTTTCCTATAACGTCAAAATCTATATACAGTTTCGCATAATTTGACAATTTAGAGATGATGCCTGCTTAAAAGTAGAACTTGAAAAAATACTACAGGAGTGTATTGAGACAAAGGGTCTAAAAAACAATATAAAGTTCCCATATAACTAATATATACAAGCTGTTTCAACAGTAAATTAATCTTTTAGTGTTCGGCCGCCGTAGCCGAATGGGTTGGTGCGTGATTACCATTCGGAATTCACAGAGAGGTCGTTGGTTCGAATCTCGGTGAAAGCAAAATTAATAAAAACATTTTTCGTACCTCGGCAGGCAATGGCAAACCTCCGAGTGTATTTCTGCCATGAAAAAGCTCCTCATAAAAATATCTGTCGTTCGGAGTCGGCTTTAAACTGTAGGTCCCTCCATTTGTGGAACAACATCAAGACGCACACCACAAATAGGAGGAGGAGCTCGGCCAAACACCTAACAGAAGTGTACACGCCAATTATTTATTTTTTTATAAAATATACTTTTGGAAAAAATTTGTTTGGAAAAAAATTATTATTTTTTTTTTTAATTTGAGAATATTTTTTGTTAAGTATACAGAGCCTAATAGCTTTTCACTTTTGGCCAGAAAAAGTCATGCGTGTCTAATACAAGGTTCTTATTTCCAGCACGGAAGTAGGATCACGTCTCCCACATATTGCTTTAAGGCAAAGAGTTAAACCCACGGAATTGGGAAGAAAAGTTTGAGAGTTTTTCTTTGATGTTTTGTTGGACTTTCATACAAAAAATAGTTAACACTAAAAAAAATAGTCGAAACTAGTGAACATGTTGATGTGCTATCGTTTTGTCGCTGAGTGTAAATACTTCCCTAAATAATTTGTTAACTTTGTCCAAACGTAAAAACTTTCAGTAATTGTGGAGGGATTACTCAACCGCAACTTATATCAGTATGGCAGGCATTTTTCTGCCTCCCGTCCAAAAACCAGTTGTCAACATAATTCACACTTTTTTAAATTTCCATCGAGAAAAACAACTACCAATTAGCAGAGAAAATTGATAATTATTAATTCAATTAAACGCCTGAGTGACTGACAAAAAGTCCCATTATAGTATTTCCGGGCATCGGCAATCAGATACTGACAAATTGGTATTTAATTATTATTTACTTTTTTTTTGGTAAAAAAATGTGTATCTAGGAAATTGTTGTTGGAATTGTTATTTTCGCTCGTTTTTTTTTTTTGTTGTTTATTTTCGTTTTTTTTTTCGTGGCTTACTTTTTTAGAAAACCAGCTAATTAAACGCAGAGCTTGCAGTGGCGCATGACGTCTTGCGGCGACATTGTTTTTCAGGCTTATCAATAATCATTGCCACCCAAGTCGCACTCAATTGTCGTGACTTAATATTCGATAAGGCGGAAAATAAATCTGAGTGCCACTAGTTTTGAACAATTATTTAATTTTAGTTAATTGAGAAATTGACATTGAAGAGCCAAAGTGGTTGTTAAAAGTAAACGGGTGGAGATAACTGTAGCAAAAAAGAAGATGCTTTGTGAACCATAAAGCAGAAGAATCAACGAACAAACACACGACATGCAACACACTTTTCACACACACACACACACAAACAGGCAACACGGACAGTCCAACTCAACCCTGCAGAGCGTTTAAGCTGAATCACATGATGGCACAAAAAACAAAAACAGTTACTCTAAACTAAAAACAAAAAATATTTCTCCACACCATTCTTCCAATAAAAAATTGAAGGTCCATTTGATAAAAATCTGCTAAAGCTTTTTACAAGAGGTAAATAGCATTAACATTAAACATTGTAAGTCAGTAAGTCACCAACCCAGCTAAATGAGGCTAAGTTCCATTAAATGTCTGCTACCAATTAAACGTTACCAGACACAGTAAGTTGACTTTGACTCGCTTGTGGCGTTAGGTAACCAGTTTGTAGCCAAAAAAATACAAAATTTAATGAAAAAAATTAAATCGCATAAAAGCGTGTATTTTGAATGGCAAAATTATGTAATAGCGCTAAGCTGACTGAGTGAATGACTGCGAGTTGAGTAAGTCCCAGCACAAGAGTTGAGCGAAGGCAAGGAAACGAGCTGATATGAGTGTATGTGTGTATTAAAAGTAAAAGGAATGCGGCTATAATTTGTAAATTTATTAAACAAGCTGTGATTAAGAGTTCGCCAGTCTTAAAAGCATACATAGACAGAATTTATTTATGGAGAAAATTACAAAAAAAAAAAAAACATATGCCCGCATGTAGTTTTGCACGGGGTACGTATATAATTTTGTTGCTTACTCTTTTCTTGTTAAATCTAAATCTTATTTTCACGGATGTACATATGTATGAACATACGAGGGTCGTTTGAGAAGCCCGTGCAAAGTCAGAGAGATGGCACTACTGGCGCCTATCGAGGACATGTTTAGTTAGTATCATCTCTTGGAAGAAAACACACCTAGTTTTAGTCGGATCGATCCATTTCTTTGTGTTTGAAGTTCATTTCAAACGCGGAAGGCGAGTGATTTTCCTTCTCCATCACGACAATTCACCAACTCACGCCTCAGCAGTTGTGGTCCCAAAATTAATGTAAGTGGGGTTCGAACTGAAAAAGTATAAAATTTGAATACGTCCGGTTCTTACTTATTGACCTGAAATCTGTGCATGCAAAGTTAATGATATAAACCAGCTATTACGATTTGCAAGTAGCATTATAAGAAAAATCTACGGTTCTATTCGGCTTGGAGGCGACAGGTATAGTATCTGTTACAACAACGAAATTGAAAACCTTAGTGGTGGTGCGATTATAATGCGTTTTATTAAAGCTCAGTGAATTAGAAGAATTGGCCACATTATAAGACGCCAAATGAATGAATTCAAAAAAAGTGTTTACTTTAGGAGGAGGAAGAAGAAAAGGCCGACCAAAAAAGATGGCCGACGTCATCGAAGCAGACTTGAAAGTGATGAACGCTCGTAATAGGAAAAATATGGCAAAAGAGAGAGAGAGTGAAGTGGAGGAAGATTGTTAATGAAGCTATGCCTCCCCACAGACTGTGAAGCTAAGAAGAAGAAGAAGATAGGTTCACTTTTCACACTCCCTATTGTCCATATTTCGCTTCCTCGCATCCCTCGAACTACGATTTGCTCCCCAATTCGAAGAAATGGCTGGCGGGAAACAGATTTTACTCAATCGTGGAGGTGATTGCAGAAATGAATGGCTATTTTCCAGACAAACTAGAACTGCGCTGGGCGAAGTGTATAAGCCTATAAAGACTACGTCGAAAAATAAAAAAAGTTGACCACAAACAATTAAGTAGCTTTTATTTTGCATGGACTTTTCAAACGGCCCTCATATATACTGTATGTCAAGAAATTCTTTGCAAATTCTAAAATTCTGATGAAATCTGCGTTCAGATGAAAATGCGAAATAAGGAAGTTTTAATAATTTTAGTTTAGCAAATCATTTTTCAGTTTATTTTCTTTGATAATATACATACATAAATAAAATGTAAATATCTGTTAAAAAATACAAAAAAAACACAAAACATTTTGCATTGCATCGAGTTGCAAAATTTGCAGTTTGCGATGTAATGAAAATCAATTAACCCAAAAGTAAGCGTTTCAGCTCCTCTTAATCACTGAAGCATATTTCAGGCTAAAGTTCTAGCCATTAATGCAGTAGCGGCCTAGTTAGGCAAAATTGGTACTACATTTAGATAATTTTATATTTACTCCGATAGCCAAGCGGCAATTAAATCTTTTGGTGGAGTTGTCACTAACTCCGCCATTACTCGCAAACGCCGGGCGTCTCTTAACGAGATGGCGGAATATTTCCGTATCCATTTGATATGGGCGCCAGGGCATAGTGTCATACCAGGGAGTAGGCAGACAAATTAGCGAGAGAGGGCACCACGAATCACCTCCCTTTTGATATGGAGATTGACTACAAAAAAAATTTGGCCAAAGTCAGACGTCAGGCGCTCAAAGGCGCTACTTAAGATTGAACATACCTAATTTCGACTATTTCAGAAGCTACAAGAATGAAGAGGAGGAAGAGTCTGACAGACATCTTCGCTATCATTGTCTTGCGTGGCATGCCACTGGCTTTAGACACTTTGGCTCATCGTTCTTGAATGATACTTATGGCCTTAGAAATATAAGCGTCCCCCAGATCAATGGGTTTGGACTTAAAACAAAATCTTTTAGCGAGGAGTACCAGATAAGCTGCTACTGGCGTATAACAATGGATCGGCAACAATCTAAGTGAGTTCGTTTAAAGACCGACTGCCACTTCTACCTACCTAACCCTAAATTCGATCAAATTTTCATTGCCATTAATCATTTTGACATAGAAGCAATCGGATTCTAGAGGTCATAGGGTCCAAAAATCTTTACTCATATTCTCTAATAAACTCTTATTCCTCTTCTTGGTCAAGTACAACAAGTACAGCCAACGAACCGTTGGATCTTTATTCACTCTTTGAAATTCTAAGAAACAGAACACCAGCTTCCATTCCATTCTAAGTCATTTAAATCTTTAGTAAATATAACTGGCTTGTTGGGTGGCTACCATTCGGTAGTGACCTGAACGAAACCGGGAAAGTTATGCTAAAATTTTACACATACAAAATTGTTTCTCAATATTTTATTGACTTTTTTCTCTGAGATATGTGGGTGTGAGATTTTAAGTTTCTATAACACTTCTACAGAATATGGAAAAATTTAGAATGTTGCTTCTAAAGACAATTTTCCTAAACGGAGGGCTCCGTTAAATTTAGAAGGCTCCAATTAGGTAGGATCAACAATCAAAACTTTGAAAAAAGTTGAAAATTTGAGCACAGTGTTATTAATTAGTTGTTACTTTTACAAATAAAACAAAAAAAATAGAAATAAAAACAATGATATTTTTGCATAAAATTACAATTTTTGTACTTAGTGTGCCAATTCTGTGTGTGATTATTTTCAAAAATCGGATGAAGGCTAATTTAGGTAAATGTGGCACCTCGTCTCTATTAACCATTCCGCTACATTGGGTGTGGATAGGTTCCCAGCAAAGCATTCAGAGCTTAAATGAAAATGAAGCCTCCCACCAGATGCCAGCCAGACCCAATATATCTGAAACCAGTTCATTTCGCTTTTATCTAAAGCATAAAACGCATTACTTTTATTGTAGAATCGCTTAAATTATATTACAACTTACTATTCTATACTATACAAATCACCACTCACAATTCGGTCGCTGCTTACTTAGGTATTGTACTATAAATGCAGCCTGATTTCCTTATCATTAGTAGAACACAAATAAATATTACATACCATATAACTAAAGAAAATAGCGGAGAAGAAGTTTGCCGTAGTATTTAAATATTTGCTTAACAACTATCATATTTTATATCAACTATCTAATCAAATAAATATTCATTCGCTTTATTTACTTGCAGTTCCATAAAAGAGGGTACATCAACAACCAACAAATACTGCAAAACCTACCTTAGCGCAGAGAAAAACCTGTTTAGTACAAAACTAAATTTGCATACATAAAAGACAAACGAAAGCTGTAAAAATGGCCACAGCCGCTAACACCACCACCACTACCACCGCAGCAACAACGATCGCCGCTCCAACACTTGTCGCTAGCATTAGTAGCGAAGATGCACCCTCAACGCCCACGCTGAGTGATGAGAATTTCGACGAATTCAATGTTTCTTACAGCGTTTACGTACATCCCACATTATCAGAGTACTACACGAGTAAGTACACACATACATACATATGCGCATATACACAGTTATCCTTTTAAGCCTTAACTTAACTTATTCACATTTTACTTCTCTTCCACAGATCTCACACCATTTGTCACACTTTCCATCTTTGTCTCCATACTGATTCTTATGCTCAACATTTCCATTTTCCTCACCACAGTCGCAAAACTGAAACAGCGTTTGCGCAAACCTCTGATCGGTCCTTCCATAGCTCTCATCTCCCTATATCCACTTATCAGCCTAGCGGCATTGCTCACTCTGTTCTTACCCAAGATTTGGTTCAGCTGCCACACTGTGATGCATCTCTCGTTTACTGTCGGTGCGATTATCTTCTATCAGTTATGCCTTCATTATATTGGCTCTGAGGTGAGCTTCATCAAAGAGACAGCGGGTATGGCTGTGCCGATTAGAACACCGCCATTGTGTTGTTGTTGTATGTGCTTGCCAGGCGTTACACCCACAAAAGGCCGATTTGTTATATTGCGTTGCATGGTGTATCAGATGGTATTCGTGCAGGGCAGCATAATGTTGGTGTTGAATGGAATCTACTACAATGACGTGGTGAGTTGAACGACGATAGCGAAGTACTGTTGTTGCTGTTTCATGTTCTTTTTTCATATTACATTTAAATAATTACACTGGCATAATAATAAATAACAGACCGTACGTGCATAACATAAGTTGTCAGTGGGGGGTATGGTAAAAAAAGGTTATTTTGGCATATAGTTAATTTTTTTCTTTTTTTTGCGCTTCAACATTGTTATTGAAAGACTAATGAAATGAAATATAAATTAATCAGTACACAGCCAATTACAAGCAGATTACGAGAATTCATTAGGATTAAGCCCCCTGTATTTGAGGCAGGTGGATAAGAATTTTTACAGAGCTTTATAATCACTCAAAAAATGCTCAAAATCATGTTTATATTTAAGAGATCCAATGTCTTTTCACCAAAAAGTTTACAACGATAATTTGTATAGGCCGGACAGGTACCAATGGTGTGCTGAGTATTTTCTAGGATATCCAAACTACAAACTGGACAAACGGTAAAAGTAAATTTTTTAAAAGACTTGCATTTTGATTAAGGAGCCCTCTCCTTGCATTAAAGATCAAACTTATAGCACAAGAAGACAAGTCAACAAGTCGACACTAAATTGGTTGATGTTTGTAAGTGATAGACAAGGATACAAAATGTCAGATGAAGACTTTTTGGCTGAGTTTACAAATACCGAGAATTCTTTGACATTTAGTCTTCTATAAACTTGCGGAATATATGCCCAAGAAGCAAAAGAAAAGACATTTAACGCGAAGTATAAATGCAAATACAGGGTGGCGCACGAATCGTGCTACAAAAACAAAACGTAATAACTTTTTTTCTAATCAATGTATTTAACTTTTTGTTTTTTTATTGTATAGATAATTCAATTTTATTTTATGTAACTAATTAGTTTTGAAAATAATAGAACGTAAATGACCTCTATGCTCATTCACGCATATGCGACACCTGATGAGAAAATTGTTCATTGCGCACTGAAGGGTTGAAGTCGGGATCGCCTCAATTATTGTTGTGATGGACTGCTTGGACAGTGAGGTCAGGTGACCTTGGGGGCCAGCGGAAAGTGGAATTTCTGGATATCAATTTATTTCTAAATTTTCGTTGGAGCTCCTCCATAACCGGTCTGGCTATATGTGCAGTTGCTCCATCTTGCTGGAACCAAATGCTGTTAAAAGGGATACGTCTTCGCCGCAATTCTGGATAAAAAAAACTCCTTCAACATGTTTAAATAACGGTCCCCATTTACAGTCGCTGTTACACCGTTTTCTTCGAAGAAGTATGGCCCGACAATGCACCTTGATGAAACTGCGCACCACACTGTGACTCGTTCTGGGTGCAGTTCCATCTCATGGAGTATTTGCGGATTTGATTGACTCCATATACGGCAATTTTGCTTGTTTACATTGCCGTTTAGATCAAAATGGGCCTCATCAGACATAAACAAGCAATTTATGAAGTTGTTGTCTTCTTCGGCCATTTCAATAATTTTTTGGCAAAATTCCAGGCGAATAGGCAAATCCAGAGGGTTTAATTTGCTTGTGATTTGAACTTTGTACGGAAACAAGTTTAAGTCATCATGAACTATCCGCTGCAATGACCGTCTGCTAACTCCAATTTGCGCCGACAAGTTACGAGTCGAAACTCTTGGATTTGCCTGAATTGACGATGCTACAGCCGCGATTGTGGCTTCGACCCGAACATGGGGATCTCGATGGTACGGTCTGCGTGCGATGCTTCCAGATTCAGCAAACATGTTCACCCGCCTCATAATGGTCCATCTGCTCGGGGGAGTGCCGCCAAGCTCCCGCCTAAATTCCCTTTGGACGGAAATGATGGACTGCAAAGCATGGTACCGCTGCACTATCCAAATCCTCTTTTCGGTATCCCAAGCCTCCATTTTTTGTAAATCTAAATACTAATCTGCAAAATAAAAAAAAAAAAGCCGATTACTCACACAGAAAAAAAGTTATTACGTTTTGTTTTTGTAGCACGATTCGTGCGCCACCCTGTATAATGTATAATATGGGCTGAAATGTCCCGAGCCGAACACATATTAGGTGCACAACTAATTTCTCGCTGTTTTTTTGATGAAAATACAACTTTATTCTGAAAAAATGGTTACAAGTGAATCATTGAAAGTATTGCCCATCGCTGGCTACTACTTTTTCCCATCTTTCTGGTAGATCTCGTATACCGTCGCTGTAAAAAAAAAAAAAAAACTTTTGAGGTTATCCACGGATCAAGCCATTTTTTAATGTCTTCATACGAATGGAACTGCTGGTCAGCTAGACTACGTGCCCTCGATCGGAGCAGGTGATAATCGGTCGGAGCAATATCTGGAGAATATGGCGGGTGGGGTAGGATTTCCCATTTCAGTGTTTCCAGGTAGGTTTTAACGGGTTTGGCAACGTGAGGCCGAGCGCTATCATGCTGTAGAATCACTTTTTCTTCTGCTTCTCGCGCAATGCTCAGCTCAATCGCATGAATTGAAGTCGATACCGATCCCCCAGTTTCGCTTGGTTTTAACAGTTCATAATAAATAACACCAACTTGGTCACACCAAATACCTAGCATAACCTTCACAGCGTGAATATTCGGCCGAGGCGACGACGTAGAAGCATGACCGGGCAGTCCCCATGTCTTTCTTTTCTTTTGGATTGCTGTAATGAATCCATTTTTCATCACCCGTCACGATGCGATAAAGGAACCCCTTCCTTTTTTGCCGCTGGAGCAGTTGGTCACAGGCGAAAAAACGACGTTCAACATCCCTTGGTTTTAACGCATAAGCAACCCAAGCCCCCTGTTTCTGAATCATTCCCAAAGCATGCAATCGCTTGGAAATGAATTATAGGGTAACTCCTAATACTGAAGTAAGCTCTTCTTGCGTTTGACACGAATCCTCATTGAGCAATGCCTCCAATTCAGCGACTTCGAAGGTTTTTGGCCTTCCTTCACGCGGACGGCCGTCAACATTAAAATCGCCGTCTTTGAAGCGACAAAACCAATCTTGGTACGTGGTTTTACTTAAAGCAGTATCTCCATAAACTTTTTGTAGCTCTCGATTCGCTTCAGCTGCCGTTTTTTTTCGAATGAAAGACGAAAATCACTCCTCGCAACTGACGATTATTCGGCTCAAAATCAGTCATTTTCACAAATCCAAAAGTATATGATGCCAAAGCAAAATCACTAATGTGACGAAGCAGTTTGTTTACCATATGTCTAAGCTTGGTTTATGACGTTTAGGTTATGTTAGAATCGACTAGCACACACGGCATCTATTGACAAACAGCGAGAACTTACTTGCGTACCTAATACATGGCACAAATTCCATTGCATTCACCTCTTTTTCAGTTAGTACTAACCTGATACAGCTGTTAAAATTTCATGATTTTCTCAGTTTTGCGAGTTCTAAGACGGTTTTCTGGTCGTATGGACACCAATGATGTACAATGCAGTGGACGTCCAAATGACGCGGTAATACCACAAAACATCAAAAAATCCACAAAATCGTGTTGAATGATCGAAAAGTGAAAATGCGTGAGTTAGCTGACATCGTAAAGATATCAAACGAATGCATTGGTTTTATACTGCAAGAGCATTTGAGTATGAGAAACCCCTGTTCAGAGTGCGTACCGCGTTTGCTCACTGTTGACCAAAAACAAGATAATCATAAGTCAATCAAAACAATGGCAAACAAACAATGAGGCAACAGATAAACCATTCTACAAAGTGGTATTGAAATGTTAGAGCGGCGCTGTAATGATTGCGTTGTTCTTGATGGAAATTACGTTGATGAATAAAGCAAATGTCAAACAAAAAAACGTATTTTCTTTGTTAGGCCTGGGACTCCTCAGCCCATGTGTTTTTTTTTTCAATTTCTCTAAAATCGTAGAAATCTTCAGTATTATTTACATTTGCCTCTTTAGATGCGCAAATAAGTTTCCGGTTTTATTTATAAAACAAATCGAAAGTTCTGCGAAAAATAGAATACTATTTAGGACATCTTTGACGAGTTAATGCCTTTGCGAGCTGTTCTTGAGTTTGGATATCAATTTCTTTCAGCAACGCTGGCAGTTACTTAAATATTTTTCGTCTTGCAGTCTCAATATTGGCGCAAAGTGTCGCATCCAAGGCAAATCCGCACAAGGTGACTTCAGTGTAGCGCTGATTTTTTCTTCTTATCTTGCGGTTTGGTGGTCTGAATGTCAAAGAGCCCTGCTTCTTTGCGCTTGCATTTTTTGTTTGCATTCTCAATGAAATTTTGGCATTTGAACCACCAAATTGCAAAAACAACATGCACGTAAATATTGTTGTTCCCCTCCGAAGTCAACTTATATGAAATCACCTTGGGCGCATCCAGCATAATAGACCATTAACTTGCCTTCTGAGTCCCAGAAAATAGAGTTAGCACACCTGTAGCGCGCGAAATAAGGGATTAAACGCTAAGGCTATGGCAAGACCGCTGGCTTAACAAAACACGCGGCAGATGAACGGCTAGGCTAATAAAAGGCGTTGCTACATGGTGCAGCAGGACCTTCGGTGTAGTCAATTTTTATACAATCCAAATGCTTTCGGGGAACGGGTATTTTCAAAAATATTCTCCTGACGAAAAAGCGGCACCTGGGCGAAACACATAGGCATAGCCTTTGTAATGAAGAAGATGGAACTAATGTGAAAGCGGTTCCAGGGTAAGCGGCGGATCCAAACGAAGGGGAGTTTTTTGTCTCTGGACATGCCACCACGGCAGCTTTGATGATGCATTAGGCATTTTAAACCCCCTCATTCGCCAAAAAAAATCCCAGAAAACAGTAGTCATCATATTTCCAACCGTTTTTCGACACCACGAAGTTCATGGTGATGAATCCACATTTTCTGCCTTGTATCACTCCAATTCCAAAAATGCCTTCATGTTCTTGCTGCAAGAGTAAAAATTTTACATAAGCACACGTCCACGAGATGTAAAACTGTTACGTAGACCTTAGACATATCAAGATGATCAGAGGCATGTTTAAAATTCCCTGGACGATACTTCAACTACTTACGTATTTCTGCGACTTTGTTAGGGCGTTACAATTAAACCTCTGCTTTGCTTAAATAAACTGTGCTGCTTATAGATCGGAGAGTGCTAAGATATATGTGGCATTTCTTCTAAAGGTTGGCTAAACTTTAAAGGCCGATGTTGAATGTGAACCACACCTAAACGTCAAGTTTTTTTCTGCATTTCATTTGACATCGTTCAACTTCAGACTAACTTAATTTGAACCATGAAAAGATACACAATCGAGCAACGCGTTAAAGTTATTCAGGCTTATTATGAAAACGGGCGTTCAAATCAAAATGCATATCGCGCACTTCGTGAAGAAACTCATCTTCAGTGATGAGGCACATTTTCACCTCAGTGGATTCGTCAATGCATAATTGCCGCATTTGGGCGAATGATAATCCAAGAGTGATTGCCGAAAAATCAATGCACCCACAAAGAGTGACTATTTGGTGCGGTTTATGGGCCGGCGGCATCATTGGACCGTATTTTTTCCAAAATGAGGCCAGTCAGGCAGTTACTGTGAATAGTGTTAGCTATCGTGAGATGAAAACGAACTTTTTATGGCCCGAATTGGAAGATATGAATGTGGACGATAAGTGGTTTTAACAAGACGGTGCCACTTGTCACACAGCTAACGAAACAATTGCTATTTTGCGCGAAAAATTTGATGGCCGAATAATCTCACGTCGCGGCGATGTCAATTGGTCGCCAAGATCATGTGATTTGACACCGTTGGACTTCTTTCTTTGGGGTTATTTGAAAGAAAAGGTGCACGTCGATAAGCCAGCAACAATTCAAGAGCTAAAGGATGAGATACTTCGGCACATTAACGGCATAGAACCTCAATTATGCCTCAGCGTCATCGAAAATTTGGACCATCGGATGGGGGTGTGCTGCCATTTGGCCAATATTTTATTCCGTACGGAATTGAGCCATACCAGTATTATCATAATAAAGAAATATGGCAATAATTTCTTAAAAAAATTGTATTTCATTCAAAATCAACACCGGCCCTTGAAACTTAAACACCCTTTATAATATGTTGTGTTTCCCTTTTCTTAGTCAGAAACTTAATCCCGGCAGGAAGCTTTTTGATTTTCATAAAAAATGTTTTCTTTCCGAAAGACTTGTATATTTTATGATTTATTAAGCGTTAGTTGAATAGTTGAAAAGATATTGCTAAGGTTGGTTATTTGCAATATTTTCTTATATATCTCCATTATAAAAGTTAGTTAA
This sequence comes from Anastrepha ludens, assembly GCF_028408465.1. Taxonomy (NCBI): domain Eukaryota; kingdom Metazoa; phylum Arthropoda; class Insecta; order Diptera; family Tephritidae; genus Anastrepha; species Anastrepha ludens. Next base: position 119,407,829 of record NC_071500.1, on the reverse strand, counting down.
GATTAGGACACCGGTTGTTACGACAAATTTTAAATGTTTTCAATCTGTAATTTTTTATAGGCAACAGTGAAATACGAAATATTTTTCAGTCGCAAAAACGAATGCATTTAAAAAGAGTAAAAATAAAAAATTTATATATTATATTATATTTAAATTTACTTATAATTTATTTCAAAATTTAAATATTTCTACAGAATTTTTCGCATCTTATTGATGTACATTATAAAGAAAAAGTAAAGTAAACGTAGAGACTAACGCGATAAATACTTGATAATTTTTTACTGGTGTTCTTTCTAATTATATTTTACTCTATTCGTCTCCATTAGAATTGACAAATATTTGTGTCTTCAATTATTTATGAATGAATAAATTAAATTATTTAAAACTTTCGCCTAGTATTTGGCGTTAACCAGTGCATAAAATATGATGCATATCTTTATCTCTAACTAGTAATAAAAAACTAAGTGAAATTGCCAGACAAACCAGCGCCGCCTGTCTGGGCGCTAATTGCTACTCGCCAACAAAGTAAACAACAATTCCAATTTTGTTAACAGAGTCAGTGGCTAGTCTATAAATAGAATAATACTGAACGTAAGCCGCAACAATAAAATATGTATTTACTTTTGTTCTTACAACAACAACAATGTGTTCTGGTTAGACGGATATAAATTGCGCATTTGGCATATATTTTAATACAGCCTCGGTGGCGCAGTAGGCAGCGCGTAAGTCTCATAATCTTAAGGTCGTGAGTTCGAGCCTCACCCGGGGCATAATTTTTTTTATTTTTTATTTTTTGCATAAATGCAATTGTTTTATTTATATAAAAAAAAATTATCCACAGGCTTTCTTCCATGAAGTGCAGTCATACTTCTTACCATTTATCATTTCTTCCATTATACTGGGTGTATGGGGTCTGAATATCACGGTGCGTGTTGTGAATAATATCCATGCGGACTACAGCACTACGGTGAGTGAACAAATTCTTGAAAATTAGCTGCAATAAATATAAAATACTGTTTGCCTATTTTTTCCGCTTAGAAAAAAATGTTTTCACTGCAATTGATTTTGTTGCTATGCAAGATGCAGTACCTTATATTGGACAAACAACTGGATCGGCTATTGCTGGGTGGCGAGTATCCCATGAATCACACTATCTACAAGCAGAGTAAGTCTACTATACAACTTATAACATAATGGGTTTTCCAATAGCAGGTGTTATTTTGATATTCAAAGAAAAATGTTATTTTTTAATGTAAATGATCGCATGTTTATTTCATTATAAAGAGGAATGTATGCCGTTAATAATGGAAAATAACAGTAGGCAAATGACCATTATGACCACGCTTACAGGACAATATCCGTATCCTTTTCATGAAATTTCCCATAACCAAATTGCAAAGTGGCTGCCCTATGAGAAAAAAGTCACAAGGTGTTAAATCACATGATCTCGGTGGCCAATTGTGGTCACGTCTTCGAGAGATAACACGGTCCGGAAACCTTTCCCGTAAAATATCAATGGTTTCGTTGCTTGCGTGGCACGTGGCGCCGTATTGTTGAAAATAAACGCTGTCCAGATCAATACCATCCAATTCCGGCCATAAAAATCGTTAATCATCTCTCGATAGAGCAATCAATTCACCAATAACACCTGTTATTGGAAAACTCTTTACATAGATACAAGGTGGCGCAATATTAATCGCATAATTTTGTTTTTGAATACCCTTTCTTGAAAATACAAAAAGAAATATTTTGAGTGCAAAATAGTGAAACCTGATTGAAATCTTTATTTTGAGTTTTACCTTTTATACTGCAGCTGTTTAGCCTACAATTGTCAGATTCGATTGACGTACGTCACCATTTGCAAAAACTTAAAATCTTCCGAAAGGGTGATTAATTTTGCGCCACCTTGTATGTAACATATATTTATAACATAATATGTATAAGAAAGTTATCTCAAAAGCTCAGGCTATCGTTCTTTGATTAACTGTGAAGTTTGTGTGTGAAAAAATATAATAGCATAAAGTGTTCAACAAAAATTCGAGGTGTACCTTTACCTTTACCTTTACCTTTATCTTTACCTTTACCTTTACCTTTACTTTTACTTTTACTTTTACTTTTACTTTTACTTTTACTTTTACTTTTACTTTTACTTTTACTTTTGCTTTTGCTTTTGCTTTTGCTTTTACTTTTACTTTTACTTTTACTTTTACTTTTACTTTTACTTTTACTTTTACTTTTACTTTTACTTTTAATTTTACTTTTACTTTTACTTTTACTTTTACTTTTACTTTTACTTTTACTTTTACTTTTACTTTTACTTTTACTTTTACTTTTACTTTTACTTTTACTTTTACTTCTACTTTTACTTTTACTTTTACTTTTACTTTTACTTTTACTTTTACTTTTACTTTTACTTTTACTTTTACTTTTACTTTTACTTTTGCTTTTGCTTTTACTTTTACTTTTACTTTTACTTTTACTTTTACTTTTACTTTTACTTTTACTTTTACTTTTACTTTTACTTTTACTTTTACTTCTACTTCTACTTTTACTTTTACTTTTACTTTTACTTTTACTTTTACTTTTACTTTACTTTTACTTTTATTTTTACTTTTACTTTTGCTTTTACTTTTACTTTTACTTTTACTTTTACTTTTACTTTTACTTTTACTTTTACTTTTACTTTTACTTTTAATTTTACTTTTACTTTTACTTTTACTTTTACTTTTACTTTTACTTTTACTTTTACTTTTACTTTTACTTTTACTTCTACTTTTACTTTTACTTTTACTTTTACTTTTACTTTTACTTTTACTTTTACTTTTACTTTTACTTTTACTTTTACTTTTACTTTTACTTTTACTTTTACTTTTACTTTTGCTTTTGCTTTTGCTTTTGCTTTTACTTTTACTTTTACTTTTACTTTTACTTTTACTTTTACTTTTACTTTTACTTCTACTTTTACTTTTACTTTTACTTTTACTTTTACTTTTACTTTTACTTTTACTTTTACTTTTACTTTTGCTTTTGCTTTTACTTTTACTTTTACTTTTACTTTTACTTTTACTTTTACTTTTACTTTTACTTCTACTTCTACTTTTACTTTTACTTTTACTTTTACTTTTACTTTTACTTTACTTTTACTTTTACTTTTACTTTTACTTTTACTTTTGCTTTTACTTTTACTTTTACTTTTACTTTTACTTTTACTTTTACTTTTACTTTTACTTTTACTTTTACTTTTACTTTTAATTTTACTTTTACTTTTACTTTTACTTTTACTTTTACTTTTACTTTTACTTTTACTTTTACTTTTACTTTTACTTCTACTTTTACTTTTACTTTTACTTTTACTTTTACTTTTACTTTTACTTTTACTTTACTTTACTTTTACTTTTACTTCTACTTTTACTTTTACTTTTACTTTTACTTTTACTTTTACTTTTACTTTTACTTTTACTTTTACTTTTACTTTTACTTTTACTTTTACTTTTACTTTTACTTTTACTTTTACTTTTACTTTTACTTTTACTTTTACTTTTACTTTTACTTTTACTTTTACTTTTACTTTTACTTTTACTTTTACTTTTACTTTTACTTCTACTTTTACTTTTACTTCTACTTTTATTTTTACTTAACTATTACTCTTAATTTTAATTGTATTTTTACTTTACCTTTGCTTTCCCATTTACTCTTACATAATTTTTTTTTTTACTTTGACTTTTAATCTGATTTGATTTCTACTTTCACCTTAGCTTTGATCTTTATTTTTACTTTAAATTTTAATTTTAATATACTTTTTCCAAAATTTTTAATTTTACTTAACTTTCACTCTTAGTTTAACTTCTACACTTAAATTTGCTCTTACTTTTACACTCTCTTCTCGGTCATTTCACTTTTACTCTCATTTTCACTGAGAAAATGAAGTCTGAGTTGTCTCTTTTGCGTCTAATGCTCTTTCTCACTCTCTTTCTCTTTTGCAGCAATCATTAACTTCTTGGTCCTGGTGGAAATGGTGTTTGTGTCGCTATTTGCTCAACACGCTTACAAAATTCCAATTCAAATCGATGATAATTAAAGACATGCAATCCAATTTACTTAATAATTAGAACCAAGTACTTAAGTGCCGTACTTAAATGCTTACCATGCATCACACTTAGTTAGTTAGCTTGCTTCAAAAGTAATCTATGAAAATCAAATATTATTATAAACATTCAAAGTTTAGGTCCTAAGGTTTATTTTATAAAATACGTGTTTTCCAGTTTTTATTTGGTGAATCGATAGAGGCCAGGAAACCTGAAACTTTAATTTTAGCGCGAATTTGTTTTATAATATTAAATTTTACACAACTATTATTTTCTATCGAAATAGAATGAAGAAAATTGTGATAAGCACTTGCAATAGATTAGACAAATAGGTTTAGCAGTAATTTAGAAATTTCAATACTTCATAGAAAAATTAAAAAGAAATGTATAAAAAATAAATAAATCACTTTTTCACAATCCTAAATTTTCAGTGTAATGGAAATTACTCAACCAGAAGTTATATATAAGTTTTCCCATTTAACCAATAAAGTGAACTTTACTAACCCAGCCAATAAACTATTCCTACCATTAAATTGCGATTAACTATCTTTCTTTTCTAAATTTTCTGAGTAAAAATTTATTTTCAAGGAAGGTAAGGCTGATAGCAAAATTTTATGTTATTTATTTACTTTGCCTTAACTGAACTCGCTCCCCTTTACTGTATTGAAATTTTCATAATTTAGTCTCAAGTTCATCTACAGCATTCGATATTCGCAATTTATTTCTATTATAGACTTAAAGCCAATATTAATTGTAAATGTAGATTTATACGAGTTTTTTTCCAAATAATATTAATCAACTTGAGACCAAATTAGGTAAACTTTAATGCACTGTAGAAAAATTTTTCCGTTTAAGGACAAAACGGCAGGTAATCCAAGATTCTACAGTATTATTTCCTTTTTTTTGGCTGCTGCAGACTGTATTGATCGTAGAGAAGTCGTTTTCTCAGATGAGTCCGAGCTTAACCTCTTTAAATGCAGCTCGTTTATATGGAAAAGAACTGGTGAACACTGTATCGATGACCACTTCAACATTCCGTTATATAAGGTGGAAGGCCTTTATCTGCCGAAGACTTCTTGGGCAAAGTTTGATTGGAAAGCTCAAATGACGTTAACTTTCTTGGTAAATTGGTTATTATTCGGGCTAAACTCTTAGACAATTTTATCAATTGACTATTTTTTGCTTCAGAAATATGTAAAAAATATGAATTATGTGTCAGAAATAGGGAATTCTATACTGCATCGGTCTGGTGATAGCCACCGCAAGTGTCAAGAGTGCTCTGAGGTATTCTAGAAAGCGCTACACTCTCATACATTTTGGCTCACAAAAAACTGTGAAACGACGATTTACAAATAAGTCGCATAAGTAAGTGGATCTTGCGCCTATTGAAATAAGGATCCTGGTGCAAATGTGCTGATTAAATGAAAGTTCCACGTAAATAAAATAACAAAAAAAAAAAAAACGTAAAAAAAGAGAGAATTCACGAGGCAGCGCAAATAAAAACATTCGAAATACTGAGATCACTGCATCCAGAGAAGGTCAATTTGCTGAAATCGAGATCAAAGTGGCAATGAGTGTATAGTACAACATTTTAGCAAATCATTTTACTGCTAGATATTATTTGTTAGCAGGACGACGACCCAAAGCGCTACTTCAGCGTAGGTATGCCAATATTAGCGGAAAACTTTGATTCTGGGAATTCGAGGTACTTTCAAAGTAATACCGGGAAACACACAAAACTTAAAGTCGTAAATTTTTGAAGTTTAACTTAAGAAACCACTTGATTCAGGAATCGTACTTATTTTTGTTTCATCTTCTTATGTCACCTTTGACATTTGTTAAGTAGACAGATGTACAATTTTACATGATAGAACAGCGTGTTAAAATTATTGAAACCTATTATGAAAATAGTCGATCTATAAGAACAAATCAAAATAAGAACAACATATCGCAAAATTCGCGTCTTTTTCGTGGAAATAATCACCTGAATGAATCGAAAATTCAAAGGTTGGTGAAAAAATTTCAAGAAACTGGTCCTGGCCAGGATGGAAAAAGAGCTGGCAGACCAAAAACTGGAAGCCCTGTTGAATATTCTCAACGCATTCTCCAACTCAACGTGTGGCTGAACAAACTTCAAGATCGATTTCTTGACGTTCTCAATAATTAGGCATTCATGAATTGACAGTTTGGCAGATTTTACTTATAGATGTGCTCATGGTGCACATTTCAATGATGTCACTTTTCACATACAACTTTTAAGAACCTCATTTTGAATAAAAATAGTGAAACCTGAAAGAATCTAAATTTCTATATGATTTATTTCAAGACAACTTCTAGGTGTGACTTTTGAAATACCCTTCACAAGACACTTTCGAAAATAATAATTAATATAAAAAAGTATTAACTAAGATGTGCAAAAACAAAACTTTTAAATATTGGCATATTTATAATAAACCACACTTACACATTTTGCTACTCTTTGTTACGATTTTGTGTGCATTTTCTCAATATAAAAAAAATGTATTGGCACCAAAATTTTAAGTAATGAACCACGAAACGGAATATTTAGAAACTTGGAGTTATACGCTTTTTTTGTTGTATTAACTATATTTTTATAAAAAGATAAAAGAAATTCACTAAGAGATTATGAATGGCCAAGTTTCTTAATTAACAAGTTTTTGTTTCTTTCAATTCGATATTTAAAGTTTTTCGGTACCCCAGAATGAGCACAAAATTGACAGAACCTGAAAAATACTGTGACTGGCGTACTTATTTCAGCGTCAGTAAGATATAAATCCCCGACTTAAAACCAAGGGAAAATCAATAGTGAATTGCACAGTGGAACAACTATTTTTGAGTCCCTAAAAAAAGTTAGATGGACAGTCAAAATAATTAAGCTAAGTCTCATAGTACCTACTTTTTACCAGTTTTCCATCATAAACTTAAATGTGACACCTTCACTTATGAGCTTTATTTTTTCTTTTTTGTGTATTTGCATGGTTCTTGTGGCCCGTTTTTGAAAAAAGACTTAAGTTAGAGATTTTAAGTGCTTAGCAAATAATTTAAGAAGGAGATTTCAGACGCCACAGTATAGTATTTATCTTTTTAACGCCTCTGGGACAAGTACATCCCTCCTGCAAGAATAATGAAATACCAGCAAGACCTAAATATAGATGTTATCCGCTTATTAGTGTAATACTTTTACAGTTTTTATAAAAATACAGTATTCTAGTAGTATTTGTATACAGATAATCAGTGGTAATGAGACATATTTAAAACTTCTTGGAATAGGGTGTAAGTTTTCTAATTTTCAAATTTAGATCTAGAAACAACAACCTCGAAACTCTATACTGTACATTTTCCGAAAGAAATAACATATTTTAAAAACGTTATCGCCAGATTTGAATTTAGCAAATAAACTAAGGCTAATAAATATTTCACATTTGGTCCAATATACCTTCGCGTTTTCGGAGCAGTAAAATTGTTGAAACCGATTTCTTAATTTCTGAGAAATTTTTAGGTACCAGTAAATTTAAAATTTTACATGAATTTCCATAACAAGCCGTTTGTGTTTCCTGAAGAAGTTGTCTGAAGAAGAATGTCCATTTACTACAAAGAAGTTCAGCAAAATTCTCAAAGCGACCACAGATCAACAATTTAAAAACTTTTTATGTTGAAGTCCGCGGACACGAAACGACTCTTTTTGAGTTATAATCTGCAAAAAAGTATTGATAATTTTCCTACCAATGTATATATATTATATATATATATATATATATATATTAGGTCGGGTCGATTTGTGGGGAGGCAAAAAAATCGCCCATTGCTCTGTGAAAATCATATTCTAGGGATCAAAATAAGAAACTTTGCCGAAGGAACCATACCTCTAAAACGAATTCTGATGTCCACCAATTTGGGTCGAACTTTTACGTTTCTTTTCTCATGTAAAGGCCAAAAATGGTGATATTTTGAAATGATTGTATGGGGAACCCCCCAGGGGAGTTCCAGGGGGTGTGCCACTGGCATGGGTGGATCGGCCGTCCAAAGTTAGTGGGGGTCGGTCATACATTTGGACTCGATTGGAGCACTCTAAATGGGTCAAAGTGGGATTTTTCGTTCGACCCAAATTGGGGGACATCAGGATTTGTTTTAGAGGTATGGTTCCTTCGGCAAAGTTTCTTATTTTGATCCCTAGAATACGATTTCCACAGAGCAATGAGCGATTTTTAAATCGACCCGCCCTAGTATATATATATAATTGGTGCGTACATCCTTTGCTTGGTATAGCGCCAAAGTCATCCTTCAATTTGCGGTCTGCGGCCAGCGGTATTTTAAGCCGGCTCCGAACGGCAGGTGATTTTTTATAAGTAACTTTTTAATGACAGAAATACTTTCGGAGGCTTACCATTGTCTGCCGAGGGACGATTGGTATTAGAAAACCCGGAGTTTCGAAGCCGGACCATACCGAATGGTAGTTACGCACAGCACTTTGGTCTACGACGTCCGCGAAACCATTAAAAATTTCCTTCCTTTCTAATCAACTTTTGTAGCGTATATTTAGGAGGCTTTAAAATGTATACCTTATTCTTGTTCTTTTCACATAAACGATTTCAATTTTTGAATCAAATGAGCATTAATTCAAAAATTTCAGCCTTAAATGCCAATTGGCAAAGATTTTGCTTATTGAAGCCTTGAAATGTACCCACTAAACCAAAGTAGAAGCGCGCCAAAGTGATAGACTAAATATTAAACGAGTCTTTACGGAACAGCTTTTTAGTGCAGCTTTGCACTATTCTTAGTCTCTTATATTATTTCAAAAAATTACTATTAATATTACTTGTAAAAGAGTTTAAGTAACTTCATATTGAGTGCTTAGCACGAATGGGGTGGAGTCGTCTGTCTCCCATCGGACGTGTCCATAGGCAACGAATCGGGGAAAGCTCGGCATCATGCAGAGTAAATGCGAAATAAAATACATACCACTCCCTGACCAAACAGACAATCCCCTACTTGGAAGTGCCGATAGTTCAACTATCACTAAACGCAATATGATAACGAATCGTCGGACGCCCTATACTCCAACTAGGAGGTAGGGGGTCTCTTATATATATCATAGATATATATTTTTTAACTCAGATATATATTTAAGTCTCAGTTTAGTAGATCTAAGCTCCACAGCAATATGCACGTACGTTTATGTGAAATAGCTGTACTAAGAACTTTTGGCTTATTGGGTTGACAAATATACTTACCACTCATCCATGTTGGTTAGTACTTTGTGAATGAGCAGTATCAAAGTGTTAGATATGTTTGTATACTTTTAGGCACCACCATGGAATTAAACCTCTATATGCACACACGAATTAACTGCTGCATGCTAGAATTTCTAGTGGAAATTGTATATCGAATCAATAAATCAAAGAGGAGCTATGCCATAAAAATGGCAAGCATATGCATACATACTTACTTAGCATATGCGCCCATGCATACATACACACATATGCAAGTATCTATTCACGAGCTAAGGAGAATCATTTTCACACAAGCATATCTCCCTTGGGCCTGTGGGAAAATGTGGTGTTGGAGTTATTGAAAGGCTGCCTTTGAATGGTTTAGTTTGCATGATTAATCAAGTACGGGTGCGATGAATTTTAACAAAATTTCGCAATCCGAATCAGTGAATTAACTATTAAACGGCAGATATCTTTTGTGCTTGTGCATAACTAACTTTTGTACATACACAGCTGTGGACAGAGAAATAGGGCACTTCCCCACAATAACAAATAGTGATAATTATTTTTACTGGATGACCAAATAAAACAGTTATTTTTGCGCAAATCTATACAAAATATAACAATTCAATATCTGCCATTATAACGAGTTCGAGCCATTATCGGAGTTTTGCATATTTTGAACTGTACACTGAAATAGCGCACTTTTACTGATTGTCAAGGAACATAAATTAATTGTTCTAAATTGGTAAACATTGTTTATTTATTTCTTACCTGACTAGTATTTCGAGGAGTATCCATTATTTTTTAAAACTGCTTCACACCCGCTACAGAAAGGAATGTTCTTTGCCATAGCTTACTGATATTTAAAAAAAAATTAAACCTAACCTTAAAATCGCTTCACAGATTTTCTAAATTCATTCGGGGCATTGTGCATTTTTTTTTCCTTGGAAAGCCAATTATTGACTACTTTTGCGGTTGGTTTATTGACATTTAAACATTTTTTTCCCAACCTTAACCTTGAATGGTTTCAAAGATTTTCAGGGCAGTTAAGGTCGGGGCTTTGTGTCATTTTTTCTTTTGATGTATGCTTGGGTCATTATCATGCAGTATACCAGATCAGTGGCATGGACTCGAAAGAATATGGCTCTATCAGATGTTTGAGAATTTCAAGATGGGCACACTTATCCCTATTGGCACTTACTCTCACTATTGGGCCAACTCCATTCCAAGAAAATGATCCCCAAACAGTAAAGTTACACCCCACCCCCCCGCCACGCTTTACGGTCTTTGTTGTGTCCCGGGGTTTGAACTATGGATTTTTCCCGATTTTTTTTTTTGAGTCCATTGATTTATTGCAATTGTTTTACCTTCGCCAATACTTGTAATTATATTACTTAAAACTACGACATTATACCAGACATGCATGGACAGCACCCAGTGCCATTTCCCCTTCAAACCAATCCCCATGAGATATTATGCACTTGTGCCAACGCTTTTTCCAATCTTCGAAACACTTAAAAATCATTTTTTTTTTTATCTGGTTCAGCTCTTCCTTCGTCAATCGTAGCGTAGCGTCATCCTTTCATGGGCCTCTTCAGTTTCGGGAACAAGAAAAAGTCACAGGGGGCCAGATATGGGGAATACGGTGACTGTGGCATCAGTAGTGTGTTGTTTTTGGCCAAAAAGTCGCCCACAAGCAACGATGTGTGAGCACGAGCGTTTTCGTGATGCAAGAGCCAATTTTTTTTCTTCCACAAATCCGGGCTTTTCTGGCGGATCGCTTAGCGCAAATAAATTGCGCATAACTTGCAGGTAATATTCATTATTGACCGTTTTACCCTGTGGCAAGAACTCATGTTGCACAACGCCCCTGCAATCGAAGAAAACGGTAAGCAAAACTTTTACATTCGACCGAATTTGGCGCGCTTTTTTCGGTCTTCGTTCGTGTGGCAGCTTCCATTGAGATGATTGAGCTTTGGTTTCCACGTCATAACCATAAACCCACGATTCGTCACCAGTTATGACCCTCTGGAGCAAATTTGGGTCGCCGCGGACTGAGTCCAACATCTCATTAGCAATGTTCATGCGATGCTGCTTCTGGTCGAAATTGAGCAGTTTTGGCACGAATTTTGCGGCGACCCGTCTCATGTCCAAATCATTAAAAAAAATCGAATGCCAAGAGCTAATCGATATGTCTAGGTCCTCAGTAACTTCTCTAACGGTGATTCGATGATTGGCCAATACCATTTTTTTCTCTTCATCAATCTTTTCGTCTGTTGTTGAAGTGCTCGGGCGTCCGGCACGCTTTTCGTCATTCACATTTTCTCGACCTTCTTAGAGCATTTTATACCACCAATAAACGTTGCTTTGGTCCAAAGTAGCTTCTCCGTATGGCACAGTCAACATTCGGAATGCATCCGCGCACTTAATTTCGTTTTTCACACAAAATTTGATACAGTTTTTTTAATCCATCTTTTTGAATAGGTAAAAATCGAAGACGAGCCGAGACACGTGCAAGCAAAGCAGCTGTCAACAATTAACTGAACATTCAAATGGCCGAACTGGTCAGCATGAGTGAGAGACATGAGTACCAACATATCGCCACAAAATATTCGAAATATACGTAACCTGCCAAAATTCAAAATTCGCGATACTATTGTATTTCAACACACCTCGTATTTGGGCATTTGTAATGTAAAATGGTGCATTTGTAATCATTCTTAGGGTTTTCGACTGGAATCTTTGAAGTATTTCCATATTGGTTTTAAGATGGCTGAGTAGAGCAAGAGCTTATTTTTGAGAGAAACATGAGAATTTCGAACCGGTCCAGATTTCGAAGTTTCCAAGTGTCTTGCGTGTAGTCAAAATATGTATTTTCCATGTAAGCTTCTTGTCGGGGTGCATCCCAAGATATTTCGTGACATTATTTTGGAGTTTATTGTGATTAGAAATATGTTTTAATTCTTTATTTTTCAATAAATCTTTTAGACTCTCCAACCAACATTTCCGTGCACGCAGACTTTTATCCATCACTGCATCTATGATTGATAAAAAATGAAAAGCTGATTTTAGCTAAAATGTGTCTAATTTAAAATATTCCTCATAAATATTTGCTAACGTTTTGCAGAAAATCAACTATGAAATATTCCTTCTGCATCCGCTCATTCAACTTTTGCAATGCTTCAATGTGGTCAATAGTCAACGAATGTGCTTGCACTACTTATCTGTATTTAAAGTATACGAGTACACATTGCTTTCTACTCCTCCAACATCAAAGTCCAATCCACATTTCTTAAATGACCAACAGCCTACGCTTATGGAAAGCAAATAAGTTTAGCTCGCAGTAGGGCTATGGAAAATATGCTCGTAAATAAAACCCGATAAGCGCTAAGATAGCTTCAATCAGCAGTGTGAAAACACTGGTAAGCCTTGCCACAGTAGCTGCGTGTGCTTCCGCTCTCCTACTTCCATTTGTTCGCTTGTTTAGCACCCTTTAATCCGAACTCATAGTTGGCGAAACCTTCATTCGATTTGTATGCTGTTTTTTATCGTCCTTTCTGATTTATATTTTATTTTCCCTTCTGCTGAAGTAAAAACAGATAAAACCCGATGTAGCTAAGATTACTCATACAAAATTGCATACATGGACAGATGTAAACATTGTCGTAGTCGGAAGAGAAGTGCGGTGAATATAATAAAGTTGTGTGCTTCCAAATAGATCTTAAATTTTAATGAAAACTCAATTTAATATTTATATATATATAGGGTTGTTCAATAGGTGCGTTTCAACTTTTTTCCGATAGGGAGGGCGAACGACGCAATATTTTTTATTTTTCGCTTGTCATTTGTAAACTTCATTAGTATACATTTCATCATGGAACACTACACACTTGAGCAACGATTGCAAATCGTGCAAATTTTTTATGAAAATAATCGTTCTGCTGCTGCTACTTTAAGAGCATTACGGCCATTTTACGGTCCATTTAACAAGCCGTCCCGTTTTGGGGTTATGTGAAGTCATTGGTCTACAGTAACAAGCCGGCGACGATTTGTGAGCTCAGAGCCAATATTGAACGCGAAATTGCTGGAATTTCGGCCGATTTATGCAAAAGAGTGGTCGAAAATTAGTTAAAAAAGTCAAACCGTTTGTGTTTTATTCAAAAAAGTTCAAAAGTTGAAGCGCTCTTACTGAAAACCCCTATACTTATATAGACTCAACATAAACCCTGCAGTGAAACGCCAACTATTCAGCTAACATTCTAGTTCATAAGTGGTGAAGATGATGGAAGAAGTTTTGCTAGTTCGTGAGGGACTATAGCCACCTTGCAGTCTTAAATTTCATTTTTAAAATGGGATCAGCAAATTTGATAGCTGCATTCGCGCATGCAAATCGCGCGGCAAAATGAAAATCCAAATGTCAACCTTCGAAATGACAGCTGATGTTAAGCCAATGATGGCAAGAAATTTGATAAGATAACGGGTGACTTTTTAGCTATTATCTTTTCAAACAGTTGGTTTAAACAGCTGACGCACGTTTCGTGTTTTGTTACACTGTCAAACATCTTCAGTTTGGTCTATAATTTAACCATGAATCGCCTTACATACGAACAACGCTTGCAAATCGTTGAATTTTATTATAAATTTTATTATGTTCTGTTAAGAAAGTTTATCGCGCGCTTCTTCCATTTTATGGTCAGTTCAATCGAATCAAATTTACATTATTGGACATCAAACCACCAACACGCTTACGTAGAGTGCGAACTGAAGAAAATATCGCAGCTGTATCGGCCAGTGTTAATGATGATTATCTGTTATCGATTCGTCGCCGTTCGCAGCAATTGGGCCTCTGCTCCTCAACAACGTGGAAAATTTTGCGAAAGGATTTAGGTGTGAAGCCTTTCAAAATACGGCGCTACCGTGAAATGATATCCAACTTTTGTTTGCCCAAAATGCAAGAGCTTGACTTGCATGGCATGTGGTTTCAGCAAGACGGTGCCACATGCCACAGAGCACGCGTAACAATGGACTTGTTGAGAGGCGAGTTCGGTGAACATTTTATTTCACGTTCGGGACCTGTCAATTTGCCACCCAGATCGTGCAATATAACGACTTTAGATTATTTTTTGTGGGGCTATGTTAAAGCTCATGTCTATTCAGACAAGCCTGCTTGAATTGACGCATTGAAAGACAACATTAAAGCATGTGAGATACCGGCCGAAACATTGTAAAGAATATGCCAAAATTGGACCATTTGAAGCGCAGTCGCGGTCAACATTTGCATGGAACATTAAATTATATGAACTGTACTATCGATTTAAATAAAAATTTCATGCATTTTTTGAATTTTACGTGTATTTTTACGTATTTGAAAAACTTTCCTATAGCTCTTAAAAAATCACCCTATAGATACATATATTAATAGTAAAATTCAAGGTCTCCGCCATTTATTTCTATTTTAACTAAGCTGTTTTAACACAAACTCCAAAACCATCAAGCTCAGGATTTTCAACGCATGTGCCAAGCCGACTCTGCCATATGGAAGTGAAACGTGGTTTTTCTCGAAAATGATCATGCAAAAACTTTAATGCTTCATATTCTACGCATTAGGTCCGTTGTGTGTAACACGCGGAACCATTTTTCATGGAACCAGTTAGACTCTCATATGAAGCGTAGGAGAGGTTTTATCCCAACACCGGATAGTTCCGTAAGTACCGTACTCCTAGCTAAGGCTGAACAATTGCAGAGGAAGTCTTCTTCTTTTCTTCCTCTTTTGGCTTTGGGCCACCCCACAAAATGTTTATTTCTAACATCTCAAAAATATACCGTTGGCCGTTATTAACGTCGATTTTACTCTTCGAATTCATTCAGTAAGTCCCCAATAGTTGATGCGCACCGAATTTATGCAGATCGGAAAAAGTGATTGGGAGAAGTTTACCCCGTCAAACAGCATCAACTTCAAAAAAAAGTGTACACCATATATTGAAAAGTCTAGGGCAATATTATCGCCATCAAAGTCAATTTTCACAATCAATCAATCAACCTAACCATGTCAATCTGGTTCTAGCTAACACAGGGCAAGAACATAGAAGGTGTTCTAGAGTTTCCCTCTCCTCTAGTTCATTGCAAAATCTGCAGCTATCATTGTTTGCAATTCCCATCTTGTATTAGTATGCGTGTGCATTTTATTTACACATTATTTTCGTGGTTCTATCCGCATTTTCAAATCCGCAACGATGTCATTATAGATCGTCTTTAAGGACTTTAAAATGTCGTGGCATGTAAACTGCGCTCTTCGCAATCTCATCTACAATTTTATTTCCTACAATGCCCTTATGTCCGGGTACCCAATAGATGTGTAGCCGTCTGTCTGCGACTAGTCTCTCTATGACTTCTCTGCTTTTTGGAACGTTTTTAGTTGAAATTTCATATTTATTGCTTATCGCCGCTTAGCTGTTAACGTATATACATATTTATTTTGGAGTTAGTTGAAGTGTTTGCGAATGCTATTTCTTTTTTCCTTTCCTACAGCAAAGACTTCTGCTTGAAACAGTATCTTTAAGTGGTCAGGGAGCTTAAATGGCTGTCTGATGCCTAACTCAGGGCAATAGATCCCTGCCCCTACTCCGTCCAACATCTTCGAGCCATCGGTAAATATATTAAGAGTATTTCGGCTAGGTTACAATCCTCATATAATGCAACTAACTAACCAAGACCAAGTAATAATTCACTAACTAACTTTTATGAATTTGCTATTTTTTCGTATTCTTACTACTTCGTTTTCAGGTTATATATTTTTCTTAAGTCCAAGATAGTTTTTTCCTTAGAACGCAAAGCCTATTTCTCATAACTTTTTTTATGTGAGTAAAACCCATGTATGGTATTATATTATCTGATATCTAGAATGAATTAAATTAAGCAAATCATTTTAAATTTATATTATCTAAATACTGACAAACAGAAGTTCATTAATTGGGGTGAAATTTACCCCAATTTGTTGTTTACGTAAAAAAAATAATAATATTTAGTTGTATGTCACTCGTCTGCGTATATTATTTTCAGTTACTTTCACGTGTGTGTGTGTGTGTACATTTTATGCTTTTTTTATTAAATATATTTTGATGCTTTGGTTTGCCAGTATGCGCTACACGTGTAGTTTGTGCCCTTTGTGGCATAACAAACGAGCTGCTAAAATCCTATTGGGGTTTTTGGTTAGCGATGGAATAAGAAACAATAAAGGCATTGCTGTTTTCGGGTGCTTCCACGGTCCTAGAGCAGTAACTGTTTTAAACTTTAATTTCAATTATCATACCAGCACATGAAAGGTACCTACTACTCGTTAATTTATCCCGCTTTTCTCTGCATTATGCGTTAAAGATGCTTTATTCTATGGTTGGTATAGACCAAAATGTTAGCAGTTTTGAGTTTTATCTGTGAAATTTGAGACGATCAAATACAAGTTTTATCATACAAAGTTTCTATCGGATAGGTAAAGGGTAAGGTACTAAATAAATTTAAGATTTGCTTCTAAAACTCTCTTTTACTTCTGGGAAATATATTCTTCTTCTTAATTGGGGCGATAACCGCTTCCGCGATTTTGGCCGAGTTTAACAAAGCACGCCAGTCGTTTCTTTCTCGTGCTAACCGGCGCCAATTGGACACACCAAGTGAAGCCAAGTCCTTCTCCACCTGATCTTTCCAACGCAGAGGAGGCCTGCCTCTTCCTCTACTACCACCAGCTGGTACCGCATCGAATACTTTCAAAGCCGGAGCGTTTGTATCCATTCGGACGACATGACCCAGCCAACGTAGCCGCTGGATCTTTATTCACTGCGCTTTGTCTATGTCGTCATAAAGCTCATACAGCTCATCGTTCCATCGTCTGCGATATTCCCCGTTGCCAACGTGCAAAGGTCCAAAAATCTTACGCAGAATCTTTCTCTCGAACACTCCAAGCGTCGCTTCATCGGATGTTGTCATCATCCAAGCTTCTGCGCCATACGTTAGGACGGGCATGATGAGAGTCTTGTAGAGTGTTAGTTTTGTTCGTCGAGAGAGGACTTTAATGCTCAGTTGCCTACTTAGTCCAAAGTAGCACTTGTTGGCAAGAGAGATTCTACGTTGCATTTCAAGGCTGACATTGTTATCGGTGTTAATGCTGGTTCCTAAGTATTCGAAGTCCTTTACAACCTCAAAATTATAACTGTCTACAGTGACGAGGGTGCCGATACGCGAGTGCGCCGACTGTTTGTTTGAAGACAGGAGGTACTTCGTTTTGTCCTCGTTCACCACCAAACCCATTCGCTTTGCCTCCTTTATCCAGTTTGCAGAAGGCATTTACAGGGTTACATATTACAGGGTTAAAATTTAGCGTTAAAATTTTAATTATCATAGCTCAACTAAAACATAAAAGAAGCGTAATTATTTCTCAAAAAGGTATTTTTTTTTCTTAGAAATGGTAAATCTATCTATTATGAGGGGATTTAGTACTGCGATCTAAAAAATTTATTGTGCTCCTTCAAAGATTCCAAGTATTTCGCTGCGACTAACTTCCTCAATAAACTTTAGTATTTGCCCTATATCATCGAGTTTTATTTCCTTCCCTGTTGAAACATGTTTACCCAGGTGTTTCTGCCGCTGGGCACGATTTGAGCTCATGCTTAGCGGTTTCATCTTCTTCCATACAGAACCAGCAAATATACTTCCAAGTTAATAAGATAATAACTCAATCTTTAATGTTCTGCTAGAGTCGATGATTATAAAAGTATTTTTAGTTTTGATTGCGGCAAACCAGGTAGAGTGCCCCAGTATGATCTTCTTTGTACTTCCTGAATAAGAGAAGAGAAGCTACCCTTTCCTAGGCCATATAATGGCTCAGGGCCTATAAATTGAAAAGCTTTTCCTTTCCTGATTAATTTATCTGCCATTTCGTTCCCACTAATTTCTATTTGTGGAACGCCATAGGCTTAGTAAAGACATTTAAGTACCACTATTGAGGTAACATGCAAAGAGTTGAGAGCCCTGCTTTTTGTTTTAGTCAGGAGGTGTAAATCAAAATGTCAGAAATATCATCAAAGGTGGCCCCACATCAATGGAATGTGGGGCATACTCCCACTAACACTATAATATTCCTCCTCCTTAGCTGATTTCCCGCCGCGTTAGTAAAGGGCGATTTTTTAAGAGCTATAGGAAAGTTTTTCAAAAAAACACATGTAAAATACAGAAAATGCATGAAATTTTTATTTAAATCGATTGTACAATCCATATAATTTAATGTTTCATGCAAATGTTGACCGCGACTGCGCTTCAAACCGGGTGATCGAATGCTCTCCAGCACTGCTCGTTCTTCACTGAAACGTTTGCAACTCTATCACATAGATGTCCATTGGTATCTTTCTAGTAATTGATTGCTGACTGGTTATCAGTAAGGTTAGTTAAGCTTCTGTTGTTTTAGTTGCTTTCAAAGCTGAAATGAAAAAATATTTTTACAGCGTGGTAATATACTTGTACCCCTGCCTAGCGCTTCCAAGTATTATTTTCCGACAACTTTACGTAAAGTTTTTTACACGACTGGAGCGACCTACAGTTTTATGCCGCCTCCGAGTGGCAGATGGATTTTATTACAAGAATTTTCATGATAGAAATACATTCAAAGGTTTGCCGTAGATTCGAGTCCGTGTACTTCCGAATGGTAGTCACGCGCCAACGCATTTCTCTGAGATGACTTTTCTAAGACAGCCATAGTTATTTTTGAAAATCATCAAGGACGGATAACTTTTACAAATGATGTGAGGTTGTTCCTAAACGAGCTTTCAAAACTAAAGTAAATGTGACAAAACGAAGGCATCATTTAATTTAGAAGATCCCAGTGATTTATTTGTTTATTTATTTATACAAGCTTACACAATGTTAATTAACATATCGATGGTTTTCGAGAAAAGCGACACAACTCACAATTAACTCAAATTCAGAGTTTTGCCGTTAAAAGCAAAAATCAACTAAAGAATTTATATATTTTTATCTGGAAAAGCGTCATAAGCGAATCTTGAAACAATTCTGTGAAATGGCGTTAGTGTCGTTTTGTCAGGTGATCGAATTGGCGCGTCACTTATCTAGAAAACTGACCCAACTCAGTATTTTGTATTTTTGAATTATGTCACTTTTCTCGAAAACCATCGATATGTACAACCTGAAACATGCAGCGCTAGCTCCCAGTGATGTAAAATCAACTACTATTGTTTTTTTTTTTTTAAGAAAAGGAAAAAGAATAACTTTTTTTGAAAACTTTAAGAATATTAACTGAAATATTACCGAAACCCCGAGATCAGCACCCGCTAATATTTACAGAGTTGCTGGCACTAAGACTGTGCATATAATATCAAACAATATTTATTTAGAAAGCGAAATTAATAAAGTAAAATACGAAAATTGAGAAAAAATACACCAACAACAGTTTGGTTTGAAAGTAAAAACACCTAACCTGTGACATTTTTTTTTTTCCAGAGTGAAATAATATCATTTGTAACTGCTGGCAATGACTCTGGTATCACCAGAAAGCTGCAAATAAAACAAGCTCTTATATTAGCACATATTTCTATATTATCAGGTCAGTTCATAAGTTCGTGCGTTTTTAAAAGGTGGTTTTAAAATTAATAAAAAAGATGTTTAAAGTATTTATTAATCAACTAGCGCACCCGACAGACTTCGTTCTGTCAAATAGATTTTGAATGTGGGAGTTTATATTTCGACCTTAAGACGTTTTTACTCTGCTGACCCTCACACACCGCTCTATCATCATGGTACCGCTTCTGTTCAGGAGAATTAAAGAAAAGTGTCAGCTCGGATGATCTAAGTATCTTCGCTTCCACGAACTTTGGACCCTTTTGGGACCCACTAAAAACCCCGACTGGAATGTTTGCCAGAGGGCTTTAAATTAAGAGGGGAACTTAAGGTTCAAACCTGAAAAATAATCTAAAGGGATAGTGGGAACCTAAAGGTGACAAATATTTATAAAGTGGGTGCTTCAATGACAAAACATAGAGATATTTAATTATTTTTTATTATTATTATTATTAACATAGGGTTATTAGCAAAAATCTGTTTTATTTTTATTGTAGTGCTTTATGATATACAATGTTTTTTGTTTGATTACCTGGTGAGTATACAAACAAATCTGATGGTTTTCCAACACGGGAATAGGCAACATACAATTGACCATGTGAGAAACATGGATTTTCTAGATTAATTAATAATGTTTCTCCTTTTTTCTTCTTAAAATATGTTTCTCTTTTGTTCTTTTAAAAATACATATGTTTACCTTTTGGTGTTCTTAAAATATGTTTGGATTTGTTCAGCCCTCTTTGATAATTCTTAAAATTTAAATACTTACCTATTTTTATTTATTATTTGTGAATGAAATCATTCTTTAACTCGTTCTGAAACTAAAGCAAAAGAAAAAATATTGCGAGGCCAATCAAATCTGTAGCACTTACATTTTTTGACTTTTCAATTTGGTCGGGTTCACGATATTATCACTATTGTGTGAACGCATTAGAGCCTCTAACGCGAACACGCACACACCTGAACGCGCAATGTTTGTATGGGAAAAAGGAAAGGGCTGTTTTAGGGTTTTCCCGGAAATTATTCGCATTTTTCTCGCCGCAAAAACCATCCTTGGACTTCCAGGAACATTTTAAAAAAATAGTTTTTAAGATTGGTCCATGCGTTGTTGAGTTATGCGCTTACCAACGCATTCAGCGATTCTTTTTTATATTATACTATAGATAATGTATTTTCCTTCATTATTTACAATGTCTTCTCAACGTTTAGGCAAATTTTTAATTCCCTGCTCAAAAACTTTTTTGTCCTTGGAGCCAAAATACGCTTCGATATCCCTTTTTATAGCTTCTTCTGCGGATTAGGTCTTGTCACTCATATGGGATTGAAGTTCACGGAAAAGGTGATAATCACAAGGTGATGGGAATAATAATCAACAGTTATCGTCTGCTTTGGTTCCAGAAGTTCATAATAAACAATAACGGACATATCCCACCAAATAGACAGAAGAATCTTCTTGTGGTGAAGACCATCTCTAGGGGCGGTTCTGATGTTTCATCTTTATCTAACCATTGGCGTTTGCGAACAGGATTATTGTAAAGGACCCATTTTTCGACACCAGTAACGATACGGTTCAAAAAACTTTCATTTTCAAGCCGTTGTAGCAGCTGAGACACACATTCACTCTCTGCTGAAGGTTGGCGACGGAAAGTCTATGCGGAACCCATTTTCCAAGCTTTGAAACCTTTCCCAACTGAACCAGATGCCTGTAAACTGTTCCATGCGATGAATTTCACCTCTGAACTATCATATCGACTTTGGCTCAGCTTCCACGAGTTCGAGCAAGGCGTCGGAGTTAAAAACTTCAGGACGACCAGCGCGCGCGGCATCCTCAACGTCGCAGTTACCACTTCGGAATTTTGAAAACCACTTTTGCGCAGTCCTTACACTCACGGTACCCTCTCCGTGAACAGTGTTTATTTCTGCAGCAGCAGTTGTTGCATTTTTACCACTTTTATAAAAAATACAAAATATGCCTCTTATATGAGTTCGAAAATTCCATTTTATTTTTTAACAACACGTGATTCCGATTAAAATCCGCGATTAAAATCACTTTTTGAATGCACACTATAGCAAAGAAAATTTAATTAGTTCCGTTATATTCCGCGAATAATTTTTTGTGTGCAAAAATCGTACAAAATTTAAAATATGGGTAAAATACGCACGAACTTATGGACTGACCTGATACATACGGCACAAATTTTGTGCAATGAAATGCTGTAAACACAGGTATATATGTACATACTTATATTATATATACTACACATACTTACATGTGTAAATATTGGAAATCAAATTGAATCAATTGAAATTGAAGAAGTAAGAATTATTGAAGCAGGAGTGAAAAGTCATTTGCATTATTTTACTTATTTCTTGCTAATGAAATTGAATTTGAAGAATACCAGTTGCTCACTTCTCATAGGATTTTTCTAGCTCGAGCTTCTTCTTTAAATTCAAATTAAACACATTTTTATTTTTAATGGAATTCCATTATTTTTTTAAAGGTATGAATAACTATTTTTCCGAAGGTGAAAGATTATGTATATTAGTAATGACTGGATATATTTAAAGTTTTATGAGATTGCCATCTTTCAATATTTTTTTATTTTTCGCTCGTCATTTGTAAACTTCATTAGTATACATTTCATCATGGAACACTACACACTTGAGCAACGATTGCAAATCGTGCAAATTTTTTATGAAAATAATCGTTCTGTTGCTGCTACTTTAAGAGCATTACGGCCATTTTACGGTCCATTTAACAAGCCGTCCCGTTTTGGGGTTATGTGAAGTCATTGGTCTACAGCAACAAGCCGGCGACGATTTGTGAACTCAGAGCCAATATTGAATGCGAAATTGCTGGAATTTCGGCCGATTTATGCAAAAGAGTGGTCGAAAATTGGGTTCAACGATTGGACTTCGTAAAACGTGCACTGGGTGGTCATGCAAAAGAAATCGAATTTCATACTTAAATGTACATGTTCAAACTCGATAATAAAAAAAAATTGTTAAAAAAGTCAAACCCTTTGTGTTTTATTAAAAAAAAAGTTGAAGCGCTCTTATTGAAAAACGCTATACATATACAGATGCATTCACATCATTGCACCCAACCCCAATGTGAGTTCCACAAAGCTTATTGAAGTTCCACACCGGCCTTTGTGGCACTTTTTATACCCTTGAGCAGCTTAAAAATATCACCATCGTCATCAGCATTATCGTCACCGTTAGTATGTATGTTTATTTGCGAAAGCAATAGCATTTCATAATACAGAGGAAAATCAATGGTCAGGCTATCATTAAAACTTTATTCTTGCATAGAAGCATGCATGCCTCACTGTGCGCTTGTATGTGTGCATGAACATCCACTCCACTCGGTGGCAGGTGGCCAGTGTAGCTCTGCGTTTGTGTAACACAATTTGCGGCTTCAACTTGCGGTTATTCTACCTATTTGCAAGAGTCTATCAATTTGGATGTTGGCTTTTACTTAGTGGCTGAGTTCTTCGGTGAGTTACTTGATTGATTAGTGGCCTGTCGCCGTGCGTTTCCTCTTTAAGTGCAAATGGGAAAATTAATTGCTGAAAAGTGCATGCAAATTCAGGTAGTTTTCATTTATGCAGTTGGTTTAAGCTTATCGCTTTAGAAAGAACGAAATCTGTAGCAATTTTGAGTGCTAACCATTGCGATAGATTTAGGTTGGGGTATACTGAGTGGCTATCATCCGACTTCCGACTATCAACTTAGGCCCGAATAGGCCCATTGTGATACCACTGGAGCTCATCCTTTATACTCCTGACTATTCTCTGCACCAACCTGAGGATTTAATGAGTTTAGTTAATTCAGCAACCCTATTTGAAAAACTTCTTCAATAAAATCAATTTAATTGTAATTCTTCACAAGCGATTATGAATCTCAATTCATTTTTTAACCCGAAATCAGTGAGAGTTTTGATTTTCCGACTTTGTCTTTAGATTTGTCAAAATTTCATCTTTACCACCTTTACCTTTTTTCTATGTATTAGCGGTCGCCAGGCAGGTATTGGCAAACCTCCTTGTGGGTTCCTCCGTTTCTGGAACAACATGAAGACGCTCGCCGCAAATGGGATGAGGAGCTCGTTCAAAAACCCAAAAAGGGTGTGTCCGCCAATTATACATATATATATATATAAATATATTATAGAAATATATATATATATACTTGTCGAAGCAATTATATCATTGTTATCTATTCATATACAAAATATACAATATTAATTCACATTCAAATGTAGTAAGGTATCATCTGATGATATAGTCAAGATTGGGCGATTGTGTAAAAAAGTAATTGGTGTCAAGTAACTATTAACAGATGGTGTTTTAAAATTTTTAATGAAATACACGGCACATTTTCCTGCAAAAATTATAAACAAAAGCTTGGAAATAGGCATAGGTACCCAAAAGGAGCAAAATATCGACGCCAGATGAATTTCGACTAATAAATATATTTCCATGCAAGGAACAAATAGTGGAAACAATTATAAAGAAAATGTTAGTAAAATGCTTAGAGTAAAACCACTCAATAGTTCAAAAAATCGGGATTCAGAAAACAACACTTATATGAAACGGTAGATTGGATATTAGAATAGAAAAATTTTATTATTTCCGATTTTCTGGATCTAAGACCTTGAAATTCAAATACAAAAAAGCAAATAAATGGGAATACTAGCAAATAAACTAAGGTAGTCTCAAGGTTACTTAAAACATAGGAAACAAAAACCTGTTTAGATTCCTATATAACGAAGCTCTTTTACAATTTGACTGTGTTTACAATACAGTAAAATATTTAAACTTACTAAAATTAAATTGTTTGCGGATGATGCTCTACGAATTATTCATCTGCAGGTACAAAAATGCAGAGCTACCTAAGGTAATAGGTTCACATATAACTAGATTATATACTTTTTTGAGCTTAACTCCCAATTACCCATACAAAATTTCTCTCCCGAAGCCCGAGATTGTAAAATAATCTTAGATTTTAAAGATACATTTTTCCGTACAAACCTGTGTACTCTTTGACATCAATAATTATTATTACGGTTGTAAGGGGAAACGTCAAAGGAAAAACTAAATAAAATGGACGCTGGAAAAGAAAATAGGTTTGTAGGCATAATTCTAACACAATTTTTGATAGATATTATTAATTAAGCATTCATATTACAGAAAATACGCATATCCATAGACGCTTTGGTTTGTTATTGCTTTTTATTAAATGTAATATACAATTTCGCAAACGTATTGCTGCCACAATTTTTCCTCAATTGTCTAGTACTAGCAGCATTTTATTTATTTTTTTTCGTTTTCTTTATTTATTGAATCTTTCTTGTATAAAAAACTAACAATAAGTTATCAAATCTTATGTGCTAGAGTATTATGTTTCCTTGCCAGTGCTAAGAAACCAATTATATGTGATTAAATAAATTAAAACTGAATAAATGGTTGGAGCTAGAAAGGACGGGTTTCCCGTCTTCGATGCTTCGTAGCTGGGAGCCGGAAAGGCCTAGTTTGCAGTTTCCTTTAAAGCTTCTGTTATCCCTCATGCTGGTTGTACAACTTTTTTTCGGGTGGGGTAGATGTGAATATGCGGGGAGCTGAAAAGGGCGTGTTTCCAGTCTCCTATTTTTCATAGCTGAGTGCCGAAAAGGCCTAGTTCCCTGTCTGCCTTAAAGCTTCCGTTGTACCTTACGACGATTGTGTGCGATTGATGAGGCCGTACTAAAAGTTGGAATGGCCGGGATTCCGTTGTCTTCGTGGACGGATCCTCGTGCGAGATGAGATAATTAAGATAGTGCAGACTTGAAGATGTCTTTTTTCACAATCGTGTGTGACCTTCTTTTAGAAGTAGATTTCGGTCTAGTTTATTGGGATGGTCTTAAAGCTTTTGTAGGTATTGTTTGCTCAACCATACTATTTCATCGGCAAATGTTGATGTCATTGTTTGGCTCGTTGTTGGCATGTCAGATGTATATAATACGTATAAAATAGGGCCTAGAACGCTGCCCTGTGGAACACAATGCCGAGAGAGAAAATTTGTTTGCTTTACAACAAATTCTCTATTAGTTTTGCAGCAAGAGATGTACATTCATAGGCAGTAAACTGGCAAATTTGTGAATTAGGCCGCGGTGTCATACCTTCTCAAATGCTTGTGCTACGTCTAAGAACAGTGCTGGACTCAAAGGGCTTTCGTATAAAAGACACTATGCGATGAACTTGCTCAGTTGTACTATGTTTTGCTCTAAGACCAAATTGGTGTTGAGGAATAATAATGTTTTCATGAATAAAGGGCATTATTTGCTGCAAGAGCAACTTTTCTAAAAGCTTCGAGAATACAGACTAATTGGCCACTATGAGGATGCTTGGCTTAGGTCTTTCCCAGGTTTACCAATCATAGTGATTTGAGATAATTTCCAAGCTTTCGGGTAGTAGGCAGTACGAGAAATGGCGTTAAATATGTGGGTGATGTGAATAATGGCAATATTGGGAAGCTCTTCCTTCATCTTTGGGGTTTTTCATAACCTGGTCCTTTTTTAGGTTTAACTTGATTAATAACTGAAATTATGTGGTTGGTTTTAGTTCTTATTGGCTTTTTTGATGGTTGCAATATGTCTAGTGGTACACCAGTATGGGGTTTTCAGTAAGAGCCCTTCAACTTTTGAACTTTTTTGAATAAAACACAAACGGTTTGACTTTTTTAACTATTTTTTTTTTATTATCGAGTTTGAACATATACATTTAAGTATGAAATTCGATTTCTTTTGCATGACCACCGCGTGCACGTTTTACGAAATCCAATCGTTGAACCCAATTTTCGACCACTCTTTTGCATAAATCGGCCGAAATTCCAGCAATTTCGCATTCAATATTGGCTCTGAGTTCACAAATCGTCGCCGGCTTGTTGCTGTAGACCAATGACTTCACATAACCCCAAAACGGGACGGCTTGTTAAATGGACCGTAAAATGGCCGTAATGCTCTTAAAGTAGCAGCAACAGAACGATTATTTTCATAAAAAATTTGCATGATTTGCAATCGTTGCTCAAGTGTGTAGCGTTCCATGATGAAATGTATACTAATGAAGTTTACAAATGACAAGCGAAAAATAAAAAATATTGCGTCGTTCGCCCTCCCTATCGGAAATAAGTTGAAGCGCACCAATTGAAAAACGCTATATGTAGGTATACTAGGTGCAATACGTTTTGCGGTTCGATAAGAAAAACACGACTGTTAAGTCTCCCTGAATATCAATACATTTGTTCCAATTTATGAATTCTATCCCCTAGAGTGAGAATCTGGAAGGGCTGCAAAATACGCTTCCACTGCTGTTATGACCACGTCATTTGATGAAGAACGCTTTCCACGTATGCAGTTTTTAGGTCTGGTGACAGATGGATGTTGGTAGGGCAACAATTCGAACTTTAATTCATGGATTTTAGCCATTGTGGAATGCTCTTGTGACTCGGTTCATTGTCTTGATAAAAGAGAATATTTTTCTTTTGCAAACTGGAGACTTCCTCTCGGAATGCTTCCTTCACCTGGTCTAAAAGGCTACAATAATATTCAAATTTAATTTTTTTTACCAGTTTGCAAATAATTCACAAGCAAAATTCCTTTCGCATCCTAAAAAACTGATGCTAGCACCCCCTTTTCCGGATTTCTAGACGCGAAATCGTTGCGGAACCGAATACCAAGTTCACACCACTCTTTAGTTTTGATTTATGGTCATGGTGATAGACTCAAGTCTCATCCATAGTGAAGAATCGACGAATAAAATCCACTTTATCCTTTTGAGAAAGCTCTAAATATTGCTGAGATAGTTGCATTCGAATGAGTTTTAGTTCCATTGTTAGCGAATGCTGTGTCCACTATGGGACAGCTTTCTGAAACTCAACACTTCAGTCGATTGTTTTTTACTACCCAATGTGTCTGCTAAATCTCTTTCAGTCATTGGACGATTTTCCAATACAATATCTGTATTTTTTCACGATTTCTGGTGTTGTTGCAATTTTTGCCGTCCTTGGCGAGAATCTCTTCAAGGCTTGTATGATCACGTTTAACTTCAACAACCCATCTTTCTACTGTTCTAATTAATGGCGAAAAGTCTTCATACACTTTCAACATTCATTCACAAATTTCCTCTGCTTTTAAACCTTCCAAAAATAAAAATTTAATCACTACGCGATTTTTGATTTTTTCCTTTGTAGAAGATTCTGTAACACATCGATACTAAATGGCTGGTAAACAAAGAATGAATCGGCAGATTTAAACGAAACTCCAACATAACAACAATAAATATAGCCTATTAGCAACGCCATCTCTCATCGAACCGCCAAACTTATTGAACAACCTAGTATGGATGCAAGTGTGTAGAAGGCCCGTTACCACCCTGTTTGTATACAAAAATGCAACCGCCGCAACTGACCGCCTTACAATTGATCGCTTTGTCGCATACCTCATCACCTCATCACCCGCTCATCCCTACTTTCAATAAACTGTTGATTGCCATTTATGTGCACGGGTTGCAGGCGTATGCTTGGCATTCCATTTTGCTGCAATGCCAATTTATTATGGTGCACCAGTGTAACCACCTATATGTGTATGTACACGGGCATGAGTATTTAAGTATGTGTGTGTATAAGCGCTGTCGAACACTACCGTTTGTTTACTGAAGCATGAAATTGATTAAATTTACAAAAACTTTCAGCGCATGGAAGCATAATAATTTATGTATTTGTGTGCCTGTATTGCATACACGTGTGTGGCCGTTGTTGCTTTTGTTGCTTTTTCGTGCTATTTGTAGCTTATTGGCGCTCACTATAGGAAAACAACTATTTTTCAACTCCGTAATTAGTTAATTGGAAAAAATGAAACTCACACTTCAGAAGAATTCAGTAATCCATAAATGAATTGTGATTGACTTCGTAGAATTAAAGATTATAGCTTTTACGGCAAATCAGTTAGGGCCCTCTAGAATGTTTCAGGAATTAAAACTGATTTACTATCCATTAAAACCTATTAACATTTCAGAATAAAACAAAACGCTCGTTTTACAAATGCACTACTGAAAGGAATTGCTGCAGTATAAAATAATCCAAAAATGTTGAAAAACTGAGATATTCTAGCAAAGCAACATCCGAATTCTACACTTTAATTGAGATGTATACAGGTACAAGTTTTAAGATATATCAATGCCGTCAGAGTGAATGTATTAAATCTTGCATTGCCATCGAAAGCCGTGACATTTTTTCTGATAATCGTATTGTTTGTAGGTGTTGCTTGCAGGCTCTTGTAATATTCCTTTTGATCAAGAAATGAAAGTAAGTTGTCAATATTTTCGTGCGACGGTTTCCTATAACATTCGTCATAGACGAAACCAGCAACCTTTTGATATGAACACCATTTTGCCCTACACTATGTGCCAAATTAGGTAAAGCTCGTCCAAATTAATAGTTGCGCCAGACGTTTTGAACGCCAAGACGATTGGTTAGAGTTGGATACTACATAATTTGATACTCGTTAAAAAGGACCAACACCTTACTATATATGAGCCGCTCAGTGCACACATCGGTTAACTCCATAAAACGAAAAGTTGAGACACGCGATGATGTAATGTATATTGTTTTTAAAAATTCTTCTGATAATATTTTTTTTTTTTGTTCCCCATTCCATTGACATTAAGTATGTTGTTTAACAATTTGGTCAGGATTTATATACATCGCTTAATGGCCAGTGTCAAAAGCGATAACATTAAAATAAACGAAATAATATACAATAATACAATACAAGTTTCACTTTACATGATTACATTTTACAACTCGTCCCCTTAGTATAACAATAGCCTATGTGCTCATAGGCTATTATTTTTTTATTGAATTTTTGGATTCTCCATCGTCGATTTTATATGTGGTAAAAATTTTGTCAAATTCTAGTTCCACAAAGTGGGTCAAAACGTCAGTCAAAAAATAATAAATATTTACAGACATAACGAGATTTGAGTGAGAGCTACTTTGGACAAAAAGTTTAAAATTCATTTTCTCAAAACATCAAAAAATTTATAGGCTATTTTAATACTAAGGGGACGAACTATTTTTAATTTTTTTTTTTTTCTGATAATATGAATTCAAATATGTAATGTGGAATGCATAATTGCAGAGATAGCTTTCATCTAACGGTATATATTGTGAAATTAATAAGAAAGAGTGGCCAACAAACTATCGTCAGTAATGTTACAGTATTTATGTGACTGATGGAGTTAATCGATTTGGCAACTAAAAAAAGTAATAAAGTTAAATTTAGACTTTTCATTTTTAAGTTTTTATTACAGAAAAAGTTAGTTATTATACATTTTTATCACAGCTTTTCCATAAAAATGAATGTTGGAAGTTCGGTTATAAAATAATTTTCGTAATGAATTTATAGCAGCTTACTGTTAGCGAAATTATTCTTTGGGATGATTCAGCAATATTGTAAATAATGTCTTCTTCATCAGCTGTATGCGAGGATTCGTCATTTCGGTTTGTTGGCAAGCTCTTCAATAATCGTGTTTAACAGGAGGAATGAGTTTTAGCAGGTCCATCATGTCTCTCCATTTTTCCTTTGTCACAGTTCTACCTTTAGGATATAATAAAGGCTGATCTATATTTTTAAAACTTTGCGGTCTGCCCACTAAAGGTTTTCTTATATTAATGGCTTGAAATTCTGTACCTTCATTATAGTCACATTTGAATTGTATGAGATAGGGTTTGGACCTTTCTAACTTCATTCAGCGCATTTTTTTCGACGGTTACTTTTCTGTTAATGATAGACTGTTCTAAAGGGTTTGTTGACAAATTAGATGAAACGGTGCTTTCTTTTTACAGGTTTTGATTACATGGTACCAATCATCTGGTGAAAAAATGTTTTGATTTTTTTCTCAGAAAATTAAATAATGGCAAAATCTGAGTCATTGGCCAAATAGCTGTGTCCACTTACCAAAATTTCATGTCAATTGATTCAGCTTTGATTTCCGTGCTTTGAACAAGTTTCAATAAACTTAGGACGGTTTTAATATTTCTGTTTTGACTGGTACACGAATCCGAATATGTCATTATTTTTTCGAAGTTTGCTGCGTAAGTCTTTATGTACTTTTTTTAGACAAGATGCAATTTTTTGGAACCCACGAGATCCTTCAGTTTCTGGCCAAACAAACGGGTGGCTTATATTTTTATTGAATTCATGACATCTAAAATTATAAACATATAAATTTCGCTTATATTATTTTGCACTTATCAACCAAAGATGTAACTTGTTCTTTTGAACAACACTCGTATACCCTCCCGTCACTCACCTGATGAGTGTCTCTAAAATATTTCTAACAAACGGTATTGTCAAGTCCCTCTTTTCGAAAGTAATATGTAAGCGAATGTGATCTTCGTTCTTTAGTTTTATTCGTAGGGCGCCTTCTTTTTATTTCGTTAACTTTGATACAACCTCTTAAGAAACTACTCTGTAAAGTGAGCATTCCATGGTTCGTACGGGACAGATCGTACGAATTTTTACAGTTTACAACCTTAAATAGACAAACCATAACTTTTTAAAACGAGTTATTTAGTGCACTAATACTGTGTGGTAGTTTTCTAAACGAAACCTATAAACGTGCTTTAAAATATTCGCATGTCTTTGCAGAATCAAAAAAAAATTATATGTTCGTACGGGACAGCTCCAGTCTACCACTACTCTGAGTTATAATGAATTAAGTGAAATTTTAGCGAAACTAATAATATTAACAAGAAAACGAAAATGGCATTTGATTGTGATTGTATTAGAGTTTATTAACACAACAAAAACATTTGAAACATATTTAGTTTAAATGACTTATAGTGTAAAAATGGAAATGTTCGTACGGGACGCGTATGAAATTCAGCTCTTAAATTTTGATTTTAACGTTCTCTAAAGGGAAAATTTTATGCTGTTGTTATCTTGAGGATGGCTTTTACATGTAACTTCGCGCCCATTTGCTAATATTTCGTGAAATTTGGATATTCCCGATATAGGCTTGGACGATTCCCAGGGACGAACATTCCGAATTTTGTCAGCTATTTCGGATGCAGAAATATAAAAAATGGATGTTGAAGGAACTAATGTGGCAGCAACTTTTGCGAAATCATTCGCGTTTTGGATTACAGTATAGCTTCCTTGGCTACGGGCTTTTTGATTAACAAGTCTTTTTATATTATCACCGACTCCGTCTACAACTCCCTTACCATGGGAAGTGGCAAAATACTTCCATTCAAATTGTTTGCTATATCTTTCAGAGAGATATACCAATAACGAGACCATATAACGATTTTTGAATTTAGAAGAAGGACCATCACTCCATATAACTTCTTTAATTCTTTCGCCATGATCTGCTGCAAAATATGTCACGAAGGCAAATATACTGTATTTATCTTTTTGCTTTGTATCAGAGCATATCACAAAAGTTTTACATTGTGCCACGAAAAATGAAGCAGCGGTAAAAAGAGTAACACTTTCCTTGCTCCATAAAGCTGACTGCACCTCGTTTTGATATGCGCAAGAATTAGACATAGCAAAATCAATTTGAAGTATTCTTGTATGTTCATTATTTTTATCGCTTTGGAATGCTTGTGCTTGTACTCTTTTTATGTTTATGTGATACATGACATATGGTAAGTCGGATATAAGGTTTTCGTGTAACTCTCCACAACTGATTTCTTCTGTCTTCAGTTTTACTCGTTGATCGTCTCCTTTTTTCCATTGCTTATAAATTATATTTTTTCCTGGGTCATAAGGTATTACTATTTTACTTCCATTTTTACATGTATCGCACACATTTCTCCAACAGCTTGAATCAAGGGCCGGATGACAGAGAATGTGACTCCAGTAGGAGCTATTGTAGCTTATTTTCAAACTCTTCAATTTTAGAATAAAATTCTCGTGAATCATATATTTGCACTGTTCTGATGGCGTGTCTTTTAATAACAAAACATTTTTCGGTCGTAGTGCACAAAATCTAGAAAACTCTATTTTTATGTTCGGAAACTCTTCCTTAAATATATAAAAAGCTTCTTTTAAAAATAAGGTGAGGTAGTGCTTTTGTAATGTAAGTTTTTTACCGTTAGTCCAACAGACCATTGTGTCGTTCATGCCCGGGCATGTAACTATAAACAATGTCTGGACGAAAGTAAAAATCTTTCACCATTTTGGTGGTTTCGTCTTCGTTAATTGGTTCATTTATAGATTTATTCCTAACGTTATCAATACTAAGTCCAAGTTTTTTTGCCACACCCGCTACAACAGCCTGTTTTATAGTGGGTGAACTGGGTAGACTTCGCATACATTTCTGTACAGCCTTAGCATACGTTTGCTTACATTTGTATGGAAAACATTCAGATTCGCAATCACCAACAATATTTAAACCAGCTGTCTTGGGTTTGGATCAACTTTTTGGCTCTTTGGACTCATTTTTTTTTTTCTTTTTCGTACTTCTTCCTCTTCTGTATTTCTTCCTGGGTCATGGCTTCAGTTTTTCTTTTCCTCCACTGTTTCACTCTTTCTTTTTCATTGTTTTTGAAATCTGGACCTTTTTTTCGTTTCTCGTCTCTCCATTTTTTATAACGAGACACGCTATGGTTGTTATTAATATATTTTCACTAATTTTCTCCATTTTTTAGTTAAAAGAAAAACTTATGTGCCGTGTTCGTACGGGACAAAATTTAATGACTGAATGTTGAACTTATTTGCGATGCAAACTGAAATCAATGCTTTACAAGTAAAAAGAGCACCAGTAGTTTGCTTTAAATGTAAAGAATCGAAGCAAATAAGTTACACAAAAATAACTGTACAGTGTTAAGTGCGTTCGTACGGGACATCAAGGAACCATTTTTTTAAAAGAGCATATCTGCGTTGTTCATAAATAAACTTTTTTTTTAATATTACGTTTCAAAACGTAAAAGTGTGTTCTTTTAACACCAATTATCAGTTTCACGCTATATGTCACACATAATGAGAACTAAGCGCTTAAACTTGACCAAATTTCGATAGAAGATAATAAAATTTTTACTGAGGCCAAGTAAAAGGTCGATGTTTATAATGAAGATTGATATATTTTAAATACATTAACACTAATATAATCATCCGGAAATGCAATTTGTTCGGCGGTCGAAATTTACCATTTTCCATGGAATGCTCCAAACTATAAAATTCTTCCATTGCAGCCTCTCTCTCTTGCGAAATAATTTTTTGATTGCAATTTCGATGGCATCTGCATTGTATATCGCCAAATTTTTTTACAGGTATTAATTTTCCTCCTCTATTCCTGTACGCCAAACCTTTTGACCTGTTATGCTTTTGTACTATTGCAGTCCGATGAATCCAAGGAAAACGATACACGTCTTCTTAACTTAGAATTTCTGTTGATAAATCGTTTTCAAAAATCCTCACTGCTTTCCTCACTCACATTATTAGTCTCACTCATCTGATTATAATGGTATAATATTTATTTCTGGAAAGAAAATCTGGGAGTAATGTTGAAAAGACTAAGACACAGTAACATTCAGCGTGCGAGATCACTGCTATACTAACTACCGCTTGCATTGTGCTTCTTTTTATCTGTTTACCGATGCGATTTTGTTACGAATATTATTGAGAGGGAGAGAGCATCTGCGGCTGTTTATAAGCGTCGATGCACGGCCAGAACAAATGTGGCGTTACTGAAACGATTTATTTTAGAGTATGAGATAATCGAAATGGCCTCTGAAATAAATTACTTATTATTCTGTTGCCAAACAAATTTGAAATTTAACGGTGCTAATATTTCTTATTCAGAAAAGTTATTATAAATACAAAATGTTATGACTATACCAAGGGCACTTAAATTTGACACTTAAATTTAAGATTTTTCAAAAAGTGGAGTTAATCGATGTGTGCATTGAGCGGCTGATATATAAAAAATATTATTTGTTTGTTTGAATGCATTTTAAAGAGGTCGACTGAATTGGTCTCCGAGGTCTTCCACCCGGTTATCGGCATCTCCATGATTGTTGTTAAAGTGGAATTGCACTTCTTATTTCTCAGGAAAGCACAGATCAGATGGGGCTTCCTTTCTTCGTATGCTATGCATTTCGAAAATCCTATGGACCCAGTTCAATAGACGCAGGACGCAGATGGTCCTGGGGACTCCACGCCATTCAAATTCCAAACTCGTAGCCAGCCGTTGAAGGATCGGGATTCACGCAGAAAAGCTAGGTTTACCATTTTGACTAGTGAGCACTTTCTCTATAAATATCCGGGTTTGTCAGCCAGACGATTAAGGTCACTAGGATCTCGTTTCTTCGACAACCTGGGACAGTCCCATTAACCCTCTTCATGATATCAACAGCTCTGGTTGGTTGTAGATATCTGTCCGTTGAGGTCTCATAATATATAAGTAGGCATAGCAAAATTAATTTAAAATAAGAGGGCGTTGCACCTCCCTTACAAACCAATTTTTTAATACTACATATCTTCGGAAACATTCGTGTCTGAATACTGAAATTTGGTACAAAGACATAAAATATTAATGTCATACTTTAAAAATTCAAAAAAGTGGGTGGCCTTAGTAAATGAGGCATGGCAGACCTCATATGAACCTATTCTTAATTATTTTATAGTATCGATACCATTAATTGTAAAGTATTGTGATTCCTCAGAAATGCATAAAATATCAATGCATAATAACGCCAAAAGATATACGATATTGGCAAATGGGGCGTGGCACCTTGCAGCCTTTTCTAAACCATCTGTAGTAGAGTAATAGGGTTTGGCACAGATGCCTATATATTAATACCGTAATAATTATGAAAAGTGGGCGGCATCAAAAAAGAAGGCGTGACTCCTCCCATACAAACCAATTTTTAAATACTGCATGATTTCGAAACCATTCAATATCAATGTCTCGATAATGCCGTAAAGCAAGCAAAATGAAGTCTCAACACTAGTGTCACGGGTTTTCCAAAATTCATGACATGTAATTATTGGATAGTGGAGATCAAACTGTCAATGAATATGAGCTTTTCTGCAGCTCCAACGTGGAACATTTCAAAAGAAATTGGGATGGCTAAAATTCTGAAAGTTCGCAGGATCATTTTGTTTCGAATGAATGCACCATGCCTCATAAGAAATCTCTCGAGGCGGTTAAGCGAACTCTTCAAGATCTAATATCAAATATACAACCATCTGGTGGCGCTGTCATTCGATTTTCGGGCGACAAACACTTGCAGTAGTACCTAAATCAACAGCAGCTGATTAGAGCAGTGCTTGTCTCAAAGCATAGATCCTTTGAAGATATATGCGAAAATTCATGTCTTCTTTTTCATTGGCGCGTTTAACGCTTCCGCGATTTTGGCCGAGTTTAACAAAGTGCCCCAGTCGTTTTTTTCTCGCGCTAATCGACGCCAGTTGGACACACCAAGTGAAGCCAAGTCTTTTTCTACCTGATATTTTCAATGCCGAGGATTGTGCCATCCATTCTATAACGCATGTGAAAAGATTTTTCACAAATTGGTCAAAATTATAAAATTCATAAATAGCTTTGTGAACCTTCTATTTTGGGATAAAAAAAACCGATGTCTGTGAAATAAACCACGAAATTCCCGACAAAATTGCAGGCGGTTCAATTCGTACTAATCCATGGGCAGCTTCATGAATCCGGTCGAAGTGGTAAATTATCCAATAGAGTTCCCAAATTCTCGGATCTTACTGGTGTACCGCCACACAAACTGTCACTCACAGTTAGCGTACCAATTATAGTATTTTATTGCATAACATTACACCACCACGATTATGTAATGGAACAAGATTCACTCGCTGCGAAGAAACTGATGTCGAATGCCATAGGGACAACTTTTCTTAATGGGTAATTTAAAAAAGAAGACGTGCTTTGATTTCAACCGACTGCAGTTTCTCATTCGAATGCGCTTTCAGTGGCAATCAACAAGGCCCAAGGTGAATCACTTCAAATGTGCGGATTGAATTTGTTCTGCCAGACAGCCAAAAAGTAATTCGTTTTTGTTAAAGACAGTAAACCAAAAAATATTGTACTAGCACAGAAAACTTTCCCATCAACTCTTCCGTGCAACTTCGAGCCATCCGTAAAATGTTTGACATGCCCTGTCTGCAGGTGTTGTACCAAACCCACAGAGCAAACTTTAAATGAAAAAATTAATTTCGAACTATTCGAATTCAAATAAAATCAAATTCAAGCAATAAAAAATTTCAAGTAGTTGCTAGCCTCGATATAATTAGTAGTTACTGAAAATTTCAGGCCATTTTTATGAAATTTTTTTGTAAAAAGTAAGAGCCTGTTTCTTTCAAATTTTCAATAAACGCCAAGTAGTTATGGTAATAAGTGTTAGTCTCATATTTTGAGTATATAGGAACCACTGCCGCAAACTATAAGATGACTTTTGATCTCATATAAATAAAGCATGGCCTGCGGCGCAAGCAATTCCGCTGTTATCGGCCAGTTTTTATTCTTCCTTATTACTACGCTTAAGAGAACTTGGCCAAATATAAGGCTGGAATTTAGAAAAATGTCTATTGCGCAATTTTTGGCAAACTATTATGTCTTTATTAATGAAACTTTGTGGAGATGTTAGTGAGGTGTTAAGGAACACTCTTTATAACTCCAAATTATTCGGGAAGTAATAATTTCGTAATTATTTGCCTTCAAAATGGCCTCGGGAACTTCACTATAATTTGTCACATTACACTATAAATTTTTTAACACTTCACTAAAATTCACCAAATATACACTCAACGCGTGTTTTTACTTATTTTTTTCCTTATATTCGAACTATTTTTATTAAAATTAAATGCAAATGCATTTGTCCACACAGTCACTTTCCAATTTTAAACGCGAATAAAAAGAAGATTGGAATGACAACAGTATGGTGTTGCCGGATGTCTGCAAATGAAAACAAAAATTAAGTATTTGAGTTTGGTGTTAATGATGAGGATGGGGGTTATTGTGCATCCTTACTACATACACGCATATGACGTTTTAATTTTGGGTTCAATGGTTTTAACATGGAAAGGAGTTCTACGCAAAAATACTGTGGATTGCGTAGCCGGAGTTGGACTGATGAGGGTTATTTCTTTGAAGCGCGGCCAAAGGCCGCCCATGCGAAAAAAAGTTCTATGCATGAGGACCCGTTTGTAAAACTGATCGAAGCAATACAATACACTTATAAACCGTAGTTTTTGGCTTTTAATTACTTTATTATTTTTTGTGATTCACTTAATATCATTGTTTTTAAGTTTCGATGAGTTGTATGTTTTTATTTTTAAAAATATTTCTCAGTTTTAAATTACAGCAAAAAATACTGCAGTTTTACAATGAACCTTCCACTGAACATCCCTGCATACGAACTTCGTTTTTATTTCAGGTGTATGGCAACACCAACTTTTTGCTAAATTAGAGAACTTTAACATTAAATTACTTAAAAACTATAAGCCTCCAGGTTCGGTTTTCAGTTTTAAGATGGTGATACACCCCTCTTTACACCCCCCTTTTAACCTCTTCTTTCAAAGCGATATACATTATACTGTCAAGTTAGTCGACCGATTAATATTGTTGAAAATGAACCATTTTATTTATTTAATAGAAATATTTTATTACACAAAGTAATTATATGGAATTTATTCGTATGCCATTCGATTGGATGAGAGCCTGTCACATTCAACCGCTCAGCTTCGCGTTCAATCACTCACTGTCCTGCCATTGCTTTACAATACTAAATATTTCCCAAATTTAATGAACTGAGCCCGTTGGCCCGAGTTTTGCACAACAAGTGAGACCGAGGTTTTATCCACTTTTCCACTGGTACAACCAGTAGGTGCTGCATCGAGCACTGAACATTTGTATACATCCGGATGTCATGAACTTAACAGGAGAGCTGCTGAGTCGTTATCCACAGCAACATAGTCATGTAATCGTAAGGCTCATGCAGTACATTATTTGATCGTCTGTGATATTTGACCTTCCGTAGAATCTTTCGGATGTTAACATCGTGAAAATTATAATATATTAGTTTTGTACGTCGAGAGAGGTCTTTACTACTAAATTGTCTATTAATACATTATTATCGGTATTAAAGATGATTCCCAAATAATGGAAATTCCTTACTACTTAAATTTATAACTGTCAACAGTGATGAGGATGTCAAGAAACGGGTACACTGACTGCTTATTTGATGAGAGGAGGAACTTCGCCTTGTCCTTATTCGCAACCAGACTCATTTAACTTCAGCATTCAACTTTATCTAGCTTAGGAAAGGTAGGTCAAACGGCGCAGTTATTATTTTAAATTTTGTTGAGATATTCAATTTCAAATAATCAGTAAAACACTGCTGACATCATCAGTTTCACAGTATAATTCAATGCTACCTTTGTCACCTCAAATTGTTCATCGATTGTATTACTATCCTGTATTATTTGGTAATCGATGTGAAGCGTCACCGACCCAAATGCACACATAGATAGGCACTTACATCACGTAACTAAATTAAATGTCGCTCATACGCCCTGCCAAACGTATCGCTCTTTGTGATTAATGTGAAACCGTTGACATATGGAATTTTTGAAGTCTATACTGCTATCATTTCTGTACATATTGCATTCCCTACTACTATTTCTTTCTGGACGCCAATTTGCCGTGTAAGGCACCATAATCATTGGTTGGTGGAAAGTGCTTATTTGTCATTTATACGCATTGACTCCTCATTTATCAACTAAACACGTAACAAGAATGCAGCAAAATTCATTATATATACAGTGTATATCAGTGTGAGCACGTGTGTGTAGACTGAGTGGGACAAATAGAATGGAAAATACGAGTAATACACGATATGAAGGATACCCAAGTCAGTTGCCGTTAACTATTGCGTGGTGTAAGAGGGCAAGATTAATTTTGACGACGGTTATCTTTGTTTTATTAATCTACCTTAAATTTTCACATTTTATGTAGCGCCTTATTATACTATTATGTGTGTATGCGCATACTATGTATCATAAGTCTACTCACCTTTGGTGCAGGAATTAGTCTGTCCCTTTGTACTCGTATTAGCACTGTTTGAATAATTTTGCAACCGCGTTAACACATATGTAAGTGATTCCATGCAAGTGATCCATGTATTTGGATTTGTATTTTTTCCGTAAATTAGACTTGGGTATAGTAAGAAGTAATCTGAAGAAATTTTGAAAAAAAACTAATAATTTTGAGGTTTATTCAGAGTTTTAAACTGATATATTGTCTTTTAACATTTGCACACTTTTATTTTTATTTCTTAGAATTTTTTTTTTGTTCCCCTATTTATTTTATACATCTGTCCATTGACATTAAGTATGTTGTTTAAAAATTTGGTCAGGATTTATATACATCGCTTAGTGGCCAGTGTCAAAAGCGATAAAATTAAAATAAACGAAAAATAGCAATTAAATAATATACAATAATATATTACAATACTAGTTTCACTTTACATGATTACATTTTACAACTATTTTAACTATTTTTAATTATTTTTTTACATATTTATGGTTTTTTAGCATTTATCATACTAGGTCGCTTGGTCGGGTTCTCTTTAAACGCCTTTTTCCGTTCCTTTCCCTTTCAAGAAGTTTGTTGATTTCTGCATCACTGTATAATAAGGTGACTATATACAAAACAATTATTACTCCTATCTGGAAATACGGAATAGAAATATGGGGAACGGCTAAAAACATAAATATTCAGCTCATACAGCGAACACAATCCAAAATATTACGAAATATTACAAATGCTGATTGGTTTATTCCCAATGAAGCCATGCATCGTGACTTAAACGTAGATACTATCCAAGAAACAATCACAAAATGTAGCACTAAGCATATACAGCGACTGTCAGTCCACCAGAACGAAGAAATGCGCAAAATAGCACCGGCAGAAAATATCAAACGAAGATTAAAGCGACTCACACCGACTGATCTAACTATAAGATTTACAGTGTAATCACAAAAAACAATAATAATAATAACAGATTCTTCTTACATTGGTAAAAGTACATAATAGACCCTAATTGTACAAAAATTACATATTGTTAATATATAACAGACTGTAATAAATAAAGGGGAGATATAAAAAAAAAAAAAAAAAAAAAACTGTGTGTGTGTATTTTTTCAAAGTGCCTTGTTTTTATCTTTTTGATTTTTTCGTCGACTCTTGCTATATTCAAAGAATCTTAGATTGCTGTCGATGGATTTTTTCTATATGAGTGTTTTTAGCCGTTCCCCATACCTGTAATCCATATAGCCAGATTGGTTTAATCATAGTTTTGTACACTTTGTAGAATAAAACATTATTTAAAAAAAAAAAAAAAAAAATAATTGTTTTGTTAAACATTTTTGGACAAAAATATTGCTTTCCATTTTCGAAAGACATGACTCCAGATTTTGGGTTTTTTTGTTTGTTAAGATGACATATGGACATGGTAGAAAACAAAAAAAATCGATTTTTTTGCTTTAAAGTTACCCTAATACCTTACAAAATACGTACACAAAATATTAAGCTGGAAAAAATATCTAAACACTTCCATATTTAATATTTGCGCATCCCTTCGCAATGCTTATATGTAAATAAATGGCGCGTACAGTTCTGTTAGAAGTTTGGCCGATCTCTTCCTCCTATTGGTGGCGTGCGTCTTGATGTCGTTCCACAAATGGAGGGACCTCATGGCGGAAATACACGCCAAGGGGCGACCGCTAATGGAAAAAACTTTTTCGTCGTTTTGGTCTTTCATCGAGGTTCGAACCTACGTTCTCTCTGAATTCCGAATGATAGTCACGCACCAACCCATTCGGCTACGGCGGCCGCAAAAATAAAAAAAAATTGTGCAAAATAAATCAAAATAATTACAACTACCACAAAATGAGAGGAGCGCATAATTATAATAATTACCTGTTACTATCCAAACTCATACGCATAAACTTTTAACGCTACCTGCTATAGATTTTTATGATTATTGCGGTCACATGACTTGCACGTCGTTTGTTATGACGCTAGCGAATTGTAACTTTTTCTTTTTATAGTTCATCCTTTCTGTATTTGTTTATGTTTTTTGCCAATAAACTCAGGCGGGCATTTTTATTAAGAGGACTCCAGTATACTTGCATACTTCTTCTTAGTTTCTTTTTCTTAGTTGACTTTGTATAACCTGTGCGTGCACACTTTGTTTTGTGTATTTGAGCGTGTCCGATTCCATGGTAAATTTCATGAACAATAGTTTTTAGTAATTTACTCTGCCATTTAACAGTCAATAAAATTACACAACGGTTGAGCCAAAAATTTTTACGATTGACAAAAATGTTTCTGAAATAAAAGGAAATTGTTTTTTAGAATAAGCTGACGTCGAGTCCCTCTCTTCAACCTCTCTTGCTAACTTTATATATCGCTAAGCATTATGTGTAAGCTTAGAATTCTTAACTGTGTAAGTAAAATAAGTAATTTTTAATAGCAAAATCTATAACTTAACTGAAACGGGAAAACTTTACGGGAAACTGTCTCAAACAAAACTCTGTTGTCACAGGCATATGACATACGAGATGTGTTCAAAAAGTATCGCGAATTTTGAATTTTCGCAGGTCGCGTATATTCGAATTTCGATTTTTTTGTGGCGATATGTTGGTACTCATGTCTCTCACTCATGCTGACCAGTTCGGCCATTTGAATGTTCAGTTAATTGTTGACGGCTGCTTTGCTTGCACGTGTTTCGGGTCGTCTTCGATTTCTACCTATTCAAAACGATGGATCAAACAACCTGTATAAAATTTTGTGTGAAAAACGAAATTAAGTGCCCGGATGCATCCCGAATGTTGACTATGTCATACGGAAAAGCTACTTAGGATCAAAGAAAATTTTCTAAGAAGGCCGAGAGAATGCGAATGACGAAAAGTGTGCCGGACGCCCGAGCACTTCAACAACAGACGAAAAAATTGATGAAGTGAAAAAAATGGTATTGGCCAATCGTCGAATCACCGTTGGAGAAGTTACTGAGGACCTAGACAAATCGATTGGCTCTTGGCATTCGATTTTTTTTAATGATTTGGGTATGAGACGGGTCGCCGCACAATTCGTGCCAAAACTGCTCAATTTCGACCAACTGCAGCATCGCAAGAACATTGCTAATGAGATGTTGGACTCAGTTCGCGGCGACCTAAATTTGCTCTAGAGGGTCATAACTGGTGACGAATCGTGGGTTTATGGTTATGACGTGGAAACCAAAGCTCAATCATCTCAATGAAAGCTGCCACACGAACCACGACCGAAAAAAGCGCGCCAAATTCGGTCGAATGTAAAAGTTTTGCTTACCGTTTTCTTCGATTGCAGGGGCGTTGTGCATCATGAGCTCTTACCACAGGGTAAAACGGTCAATAAGGAATATTACCTGCCCGGATTTGTGGAAGAACAAAAATTGGCTCTTGCATCACGATAACGCTCGTGCTCACACATCGTTGCTTGTGCGCGACTTTTTGGCCAAAAACAACACACTACTGATGCCACAGTCACCGTATTCCCCATATCTGGCCCCCTGTGACTTTTTCTTGTTCCCGAAACTGAAGAGGCCCATGAAAGGATGACGCTACGCTACGATTGACGAAGGAGTAGCTGAACAAAATAAAAAAAAAATATTTTTTGAAGTGCTTCGAAGATTGGAAAATACGTTGGCACAAGTGCATAATATCTCATAGGGATTACTTTGAGGGGGACAAAATAGATATTAGTGAATAAATAAATAATTTAAAAAAAAACACAAAATTCGCCAAACTTCTCGAACACACCTCGTCTTTCATGATAACCTGGAAGCGGCAAATGGAAAATTGTAAAAAAGCTAAAATCTCCAGCCTCGTACTCGTATAATTCTAGTCTTATTAATCTAAACAATTTCAATCAGAAGCGGGCACAGTAAACAGCTCACATAATAGCACACTGCTCTCAGCGGGAAAAGTTCTTGCTGGTTTTGACTTCTTGTCAAATGACACAAATCCTCGAGATAATGGTTCCCTCCTACTTTGTTAAAGAAATACGTTGCAGCTTTAGCCATACCACCACACCAAGAAATGAACTACTGTATTCCTAGATTCGCCTTCGGCAGACTCTTCAAGACGAGCATAACGCTAAGAAGTGAATGACAAACGCCAAGGCGCTAGACGATAGGGTTGGCTAGGGAGTATTTCGAAGGAATTAGGACTTAAACCATCTGACTACCTGTCTCTGCACTGTTTATCAGGCAGAAGTTCTACCTATGAAAGAAGTGGATATGTATCTAAACACGCATACCGTAACAAAAACTGTTATAAATATATTCTTGGATAGTCAGGCAGCCATCAAATCAATGAATGCGGCTATACTTAGAGCAAATGTTGCACAGGAATGCCGGGCAGC
The DNA here is from genome assembly GCF_028408465.1 of Anastrepha ludens. Classification (NCBI taxonomy): domain Eukaryota; kingdom Metazoa; phylum Arthropoda; class Insecta; order Diptera; family Tephritidae; genus Anastrepha; species Anastrepha ludens. The sequence goes on along the minus strand of NC_071500.1, from coordinate 119,363,414 downwards.
CTTAAATGATATTAGTGTCGTATTCAGGGTCAGTCTTATTTAGGTTCCGGGGAACAGGGAAATTGAGCCGCAAATAAATAAGAAAAGGACAAATGAACTGCTTAGCATTTAAAGAGAGGATATCTCGAAGGTCGTAGCTTGTAGAACCTTTCATTAGCTGTTTGGTAGGCATTCCTTGGCACTAGGTCTTTTCTCCCATGAATATTGTGGGAGTTGTAGAGAGGAGGAAGAGGAAGAAAAAGTTGAGCACTTCCTTTGCAACAGCCTTAGTTCAATTCACAGTGGGTTTTCCAGGTAGATATTTTTTTCAGTTCTTTTACGAAACTATCCAACGTGGAGATTGAACTAATTCTGCGCTCCATCAAAGCCACAAAAAGGCTGCACGAAGAAAAATAAATGTGGTACCGTATCGCGCAGTGGTAACATAATGGACCTGTAGGGTCCAAGTGAGTTGGTCGTACAGACTGACTACCACCAAAACCTAACCTAGCCATACCTTAACTACAAACTTGGCCAAGCTGTTAAATTCAATTTGGAGTGTTTTTCAATTATATTTGCACAAAGTAAGTAAAATAAATAATTCTTTATTTGAAATTAATATTTACTTAATACTTTTTACATATGTACTGCTTTAGGATATCATCGACTGCTCCGCGCCCCAGCTGAGTGACTCAGCTAGAACCTAGTAATACAAAAAAGAATTTAGAATTGAATTAACTTGAATGTAACAAGATTTACCTGTTTTTCAGTCGATATCGCTGTTATTCTAGGACCCCGAGAAATTAGGTTCTCAGCCAAGTCTGGAGTTAACCGGAATAGTTTAATATAACCAGAACAAAATTTGTGTCGTTTAATTCGTGATAATTGATATGTTAACCAAGCTCCTGATTTTGTCTTATCGATTTTCGTTATGAAATAAAATAGCAAAATTGTGATTAAGGAAAGATAACAATGGGAATATCGTTAAAATGTGTTAGTGAATTCCACTACTGGGGTACCTCAAAGCATCCACCCGATACAGTTATTTAACTTGATATTTTCAATGATATCTTCACGTTGTCTAATGTGCGCAGATAACCTGAAGATATATAATAGGACTATGAATAAGTTCGTTACGGTTTTACAACAGATGGCGTAACTTGATTATTATTCCATCGATCCACATTTCCAAACATTCATTGGAGAGCTACTGTCGTAAGGCACAAACGTCAGTATAAGTTTTTTATTTGAAGCGTAAACAACAATATTTTTACCACACTTGAAAATGTCGAATTTCGTGCCAAATAATGTGTTTTTGCGGGGAATTCTTCTTCATTATTTTAATATGAAGAAAAAAGCAGCCGAAAGTCATCGTATCTTGGTGGAAGTTTATGGTGAGCATGCTCTATCTGAGCGAACGTGCCAGAAGTGGTTTGCACGCTTTAAAAGTGGTGATTTTGGCTTGGAAGACGAAGAACGCGAGGGTGCGCCGCCAAAGTTCATGGATACCGAATTGGAGGAATTGCTCGATCAAGATCCGGCTCAAACGCAAGAAGAGGTTGCAAAAACTTTGGGAGTTGATCAATCAACCATTTCCAAACGTTTAAAAGTCATGGGAATGATCCGAAAGGTAGGCCATTGGGTGCCGTATGAATTGAAGCCAAGAGACGTTGAACGCCGTTTTATGGCATGCGAACAACTGCTTCAACGGCACAAAAGAAAGGGTTTTTTGCATCGAATTGTGACTGGCGATGAAAAGTGGGTCCATTACGACAATCCAAAACGTCGGGCAACGTATGGATACCCTGGCCATGCTTCAACATCGACGTCGGCGCAGAATATTCATGGCCTGAAGGTTATGCTGTGTATCTGGTGGGACCAGCTGGGTGTTGTGTATTATGAGCTACTGAAACCGAATGAAACGATTACGGGGGATGTCTACCGACGACAATTGATGCGTTTGAGCCGAGCACTGCGAGAAAAACGGCCGCAATACGCCGATAGACACGACAAAGTTATTTTGCAACATGACAATGCTCGGCCACATGTTGCACAAGTGGTCAAAACATACTTAGAAACGCTCAAATGGGATGTCCTACCCCACCCGCCGTATAGTCCAGACCTTGCGCCATCCGATTACTATCTCTTCCGATCGATGCAACATGGCCTGGCTGACCAGCACTTCCGTAATTACGATGAAGTCAAAAAATGGATCGATTCGTGGATTGCGGCAAAACCGACCGAATTTTTCACAAAGGGAATCCGTGAATTGCCAGAAAGATGGGAAAAAGTAGTAGTAAGCGATGGACAATATTTTGAATATTAAATTTGTAACCATTTTACGTCAATAAAGTTTCAAATTTCGAAAAAAAACCGCACGAACTTATTCATAGTCCTATTAAGTAAGACCCACAGAAAACAGGTATGACTGCATTCAACTTGAAGATGACTTACTCAGATTGCAGGGTGTGATGCTAATTATTTACCTCTCACTAAAATTTACGAAAGGAGAGATCCGGCAGTCATATGTTCGTCGAAAATTATACGTTCTAAAATAATTTTTTTTTCTCTATTAAAAGTATAATTAACATAATGAAAAAATATAATTATTATTACGAGGGGTGGCTTTTATATATCCGGATTAGAGAACAAAAACAAATTTTAATCATCGAAAATCACTTTATTGTTTTTCAAAATATTCTCCATGAAGATCTATACACTTTTGCATGCGTTTGAACCAATTGTCGAAGCACTTTTGCCACTCTGAATGAGGTACCTCCAAAACATGCATTCTGAATGCCGCAACCGCTTCTTCAGGTCTCGAAAAACGTTGACCTCTAAGTTTGCTTTTTACGTACGGGAATAAAAAGAAGTCATTCGGTGCCAAGCCAGGACTATACGGCGGATGACACATTAATTCGATGTTTTGTGTGCTCAAAAATGCAGTTGTTTGAGCCATATGTGAGAGCTCGTATTGTCCTGGTGAAGAGTGATCCGTCTTTGGCGATTGGTTTTCCTAATTTCTTGGAAGACAACAGGCAAACAAATGGTTGTGTACCACTCAGAATTTACTGTTCTACGTTGTTCTAGTGGTACGGTTGCGACATATCCAGTTTTTCCGAAAAAACAGGCGACCATTTGCTTGGAAGTGCTTCGTGCGCGAACAACTTTTGTTGGATTTGGCTCATCTTGAAACACCCATACAGTCGACTGCTGTTTACTTTCGGGCTCATACGCGTAAATCCATGATTCATCACCTGTCACGATGTCATAGACGTGTTTCGAAGCCCCGCGATCGTATTTTTTGAGCATTTCCTTCGACCAATCGTCACGAGCCTTTTTTTGAGCGATTGACAAATTGTGTGGGATCCAACGCGAACAAATTTTTTTGGCAGTCAAATGTTTATGCAATATTGAATGTATGCTGGTCCCACTAATGCCTAAGATTGTTTCAATCTCACGATAGGTCACATGACGATCTTGCAATATCAGTTCGCGCACAGCATCAATGGTTTTCGGAACAACAACTGATTTTGGACGACCTTCACGAAATTCGTCTTCGTGAATTCACCATACCATCGATAAACACTGGTCGTTGATGGAGCTTCATCGCCAAAAAATGAATTAAGTTCATCCATGCAATTTTGCTGAGTTAATCCACGCCGAAAGTTGTAAAAAATAATCGCACGATTTAATTCCATTTTTGGACCGAGATGAATCTTTTAAGTTAGTGTTAACAACACAAATAGCGCTGGTATTTCAAAACGTTCTGAGCACGTAAAAGCCAAAAAATGTCAAACTTTGCAATACAGCTGTTAGTTGCCAGATTGCAACACCAGGGTTGCCAAATCCCGAAATATAAAAGGCACCCCTCGTATTATTCATAATAATTATATTACAATACGAAAAGCACTAGAAGCTAAGACTAGCGGCCACCATATGATTACCAAGTATAATCGGCTCGGCTTCCTAATAAGATGTTCCTAATTGTGGTACCACTGATCATAAAAGTAGGGGTGCATTCTGCTAGCATTGCCGTCGAGCGATTGGGCGCTTTATTTCACCCATGGAGCTCAAAATAGCACCAGCTGGCAAGAGTTAGTCTTCGCTTATCCTCGACTCGATGTCAGCCTTCTTAGGACTGTGAGTGTGGATTAAATTTTTACAACTGTTTGGACCTTATAGATCTAACTCAGAGAGCCTTGTGAATCCAAAAATCCACAAAATCATTAATATTAGAAAAGGTCCAACTGCAAAAGTTGTCGCCAACTTTCGACAACAAGAAAGGAGTAACCCAAATTCTGCTAAGTCTCAATTTAGTAGCTTTGCCGTATACTGCTGTGTAAAATTATATTAAGCAAAACGTTGCTCTTCTTGGAATTGAGTTACCGTGTATTTAAATCAGATACGCCTATTCGCTTTTATAAGATTTTTCAACATTCTGCTAGTAGAAATAATTTAGCTCGAGAACTTAACGGCTTAGGTATAATTTCCGTTGTCAATAGCTGGCTTCTTTTGACGATATTTATCTTAAGTGTTTGCGAAATTCGAAATGTAGTACTGGGTGCTTTGCCGACATAAAATATCAAAAAGTTTTTCTCACAGAAAAGCAGCAGTCAAAGGGAACTTCCTAGCTGCCCACAGAAACAATTTGCACGACTTCGCTGGAGAGGAAGGAAGCGAATTTTTTGCTCTCGGTACAAGCCGAAAAACGATTGTAGAACGGCATAATAGGAGGCTGGTATACATGGGTAAACTTAAGGACAAATAAAAATCCCATGAAGATAAATCATATGAATATACCGTGGTCGCGCAAAGTTAATATATCAAAGAAGAGCACAAAAAAATTATTTCATGCAACCTAAAAGTGTGCCTTTCTAAAAAAGCAATACTTAAGTTTAAACAGCAGTCAGTATAACAGCTGACTCTTCTTTGTTACCAGAGTCATAAAATTTGACCTAAGGGCTACAATTTACGGCACACCAATTCCAACTTGACTGCCATTGTACACCGCACCGTGCACGAAGCTATAAAATATTACACCAAGCCATAAAGGACAACTTATTGTTCAAGAAGCGCACAAATAGCAAATATCTTATAAATTTTATTTTTGATATTCTCTTGATATTATGCCTAGAGTAAAAGTAGCCACGGTTTAGCCGTTTCACATTTTTATCGCTGCGCACTTTTCAACTCCTCACTAGCAGCTCTAATTACAGTTTAATTTCCTTGACACCATAAAAGGAGTCCTTAGGCAGTGAAAGAGCATAACGACAATAGAAATTTGCATATCTCGCTTGGAGCATGAAAGTCACTCAACTACATACAAAAGCGATGGTTGAGTAACAGGAAAACCCATGTTGCCGGCACAAACTTGTCGGCGGCCATAAATTTGCAAAGTAATATCCAGTAGCGCTGAAGTTTAAGCAATGCAATTAATACTTACACATACGCAAAATATTCTGCGCACAATAAAATAAACACATAGATACAAAGGTCCTCTTGTGCATGTCCTGCAGGGAAAACCCAAACTAGAATTCTTGTTCAATATAATCCAGTTCGGATACTAGCCTTTAATGGAAGAAGTCATACTAATTCGTAGTAAAATGATCGATTTGTCTGCAAATTATTTGATCCTTTTTCTATAGATAAGAAAATGTAAAACTCGTCTATGGACCAATGCATGACAATGACTAGAGGATTATGTATGAGAAGATACCGATGAATAAATTTATTTGCAAACTCTTTACATACGTCTATCAAACAAAGGTCATAATTAATTAATATTTGCATCAAATTTAAAACCTTTTTATATTAAACCTTGCATCACTATTCCGAATGAGGAATGCATCACAATGAGACAGAAATTGAATATTTGGAAAAATATGCAAGGTCAATGCAACCTATATTATCAAAAAGCTTTCGAAATGAATTGACATCTAAGTTAGTGCAAAGATTTGAAAAATATTTTCGTTTTTCGAGTTTTCGTTCATCACTCCCGACATAAAATTATAATTTTGCAAAGTCTTGCTGGAAAGTACTGATATCCGAGATAAAGTTGAAGAATGCGCGCCAACTGTTCAAAAGACAACTGCCAGGAGCAGAAAGTAATCCGTAGCCTTCCACAAGTACTAATCAACATCACTTCTCGAGTTCGATGAGGAGCCCGCAGGTATTTGAATACAAGAAACCAAGCTGCGAAATTTTTTTAAGTAACTTCCTTTTTAGAAAAAAATCAATAAATGGACACGAAAAGGGGAGCTATAGCAGCCGAAGTATCAGATCAGTCCATAAGTTCGTGCGTATTTTACCCATAATTTCACTTTTGTACGATTTTTGCATACAAAAAATTATTCGCGGAATATAACGGAACTATTTATATTTTCTTTGATATATTTATATATCATTATATTTGATATATTGCATTCAACAAGTAATTTTAATCGCGGATAGAAGCACGTGCTGTTAAAAAATAAAATGGAATCTTCGAACGCATCTAAGAGGCATATTTTGTATTTTTTTTTTAAGTGGTAAAAATGCAACAACTGCTGCTGCAGAAATAAACACTGTTCACGGAGAAGGTACCGTGAGTGTAAGGACTGCGCAAAAGTGGTTTTCAAAATTCCGAAGTGGTAACTGCGACGTGGAGGATGCCCCGCGCGCTGGTCGTCCTGAAGTCTTTAACTCCCACGCCTTGCTCGAACTCGTGGAAGCTGAGCCAAATTTGACAATCGATATGATAGCTCAGAGGTTAAATTCATCGCATGGAAAGGTTTCAAAGCTAGGAAAATGGGTTCCGCATAGACTTTCTGTCGCCAACCTTCAGCAGAGAGTGAATGTGTGTTCTCAGCTGCTGCAATGGCTTGAAAATGAAAGTTTTTTGAACCATTTAAGCTTTGAAACCTCAAAATAAACAATTTTTTTACACCATTGATATATGGCTTGTTTCCATACACTACATTTGCCCCAACTACAGTTTTTTTTACGAGCACTCGAAGTAATTTTATTCTCAACTTATTCGCAGTTACTGGACACATAAAATAAAAACCGAAATTTAACTAGCATTAATTAGGTTTTTTTGTGCTTGAACTGCTTATTTTAGAAGCATACTGGACTATGGAATTTTTTTTTGTGCATGGTTTGAACTGGTATTTTATTGATGCATCGCTACACAATTGACATGTCAGAGAACATCGCTGTGTTAAAAATTCCACTTGCTAGCATGGAAAAATGATAAAACACGAACAAGGGGAGCTGCAAAGTGAACTCAAAGTATTCTTGTATTTTTCTTGCAGGGTATCTGCCAAAAACTGAGAGCTACTTTTACTTATTTTTTTATTTAAAACATTTTCTTTTGTTCTTTCTCTTGCATTCTTTGCGTCCTTTTTCATTTCTTTGGCCGCTTTTTGATTTGAGTTTGTTTTTTGCTTTTTTCTCGCTTGGAAACTTTCAAATTGTGTATCATAAATGTGCGCAGAAGAGTAAAAATCACTGAACTTGAACGACTTCATGCTGTTGCATAATTAAAAGGGTTAATGAAATTTATTTGGCGCGCATTTATTTGCGGGTGGCTGTGTGGGCGCACTTTTAGGCTGTGAAAATTAAATTAATGCCAGTTAGCAAATTACTTTTTTTTTATTCTAAAAGCATAATTTCAGAGCCTTTTTTAATTGCAATAAGACTAAGGTAATGTAATCGTTTTGAAAATAAATATTAAATCCTAGACTAAGTCCGCAGCAGCGCTTGTATGGCAATACTTCGTACAACAACGTGCGATCGTACTTTTCACGGATGAGGAATATAACGGAACTATTTATATATCCCTTTATTTATACATATAATATATGTGATAATAGAACTCAGTTGTGGTAAGTCTACATTCATAGTTTTTCGCCAGCATTTCAAAATTTCATTAGAGCTGATTCATTCATTAATTGTTTCTTTAAATTCATACTCAAGTTCACTTTTTAACTGTAAAGCGTTTGCACTATTTCTGCAAAAAAAAGCATTTTTTTAGTTTTATAAAACTTGATGAATAAAGAACGTTCATCTTGACAAAATCTGGCTTAGCGTACCATAATAAAATACCTCATATTTCAGTTTCGGTAGTTTGAGGGTTAATTAATTATAATAATATGCATTAGAAGCTCTTATACCGTACTCGTTGATTTATTACGCTTTAAACGGTAGCATTTTCCCGGCATTTCGTTTTCGTAAGCATTTAACTATTGAGCGATTCCATATCAAGTAATCCAAGTATTTCGATTAATCCATTATTCATATATCCAATCCAAAAGCGTTTTCCAAGATTAGTATTACGGTTGCTGGAGTCTCGTTAATAATTTATGTATAGAAGATAAATAAATAGGAACTTTAGTGGCTCTTTGGACTTAGAAGTGGCTTTTGAGCAATTAAATAAAAGGGTGAAGATCTATGTATGTAATCTATCTAAGTATGTACCGCTTACCCCTAGATTTTATACTTGATTATGGCAAGTCTTGAAGTGTATAATGTAACTTTAAGTTAACTCAGGTATATAATTACAACTTGGTCGCAACCCCCACTGGTCAGGTGGATAATTTGATTTCGCGCATAATTATCACACAAGCAATAGAACACACAAGACGGACGTATCCTATTACCCAATTTATCAGTGCTGAAATCATCTTACGCAAACAAATTCGGCCTCAAGATGGGTTGAACTCCTAAGCAAATATTCAGGCACTAAAACACAACTTAGACACGTCATTTAGGGTAAAACGTATGCAAATATGTATCACTTAGTCAGCAGCCAAATAAATGGTGCAGGCTTATACTCGTATGCATCCATTGATCACTTAGGCGGCCATCAATCTTTAAGCACATATGCAATGCAAATATTTACACACACAAGCACAAACACACAAACAACGATACGTGCACGCATGAAAATAGCTATACGATGTCGGCCGCCCTTGGCAACGCAAAACGCAACTGAGCAAGGCTAATTAATTCACTTTCGCCCTTTACATAAAAATCCATTTTTATGTGAAATGGAAGACTTGACTGAATGGCAACAGAGGAAAGGAGGCGTAAAGTGCGTTGGAATAAAATTAAATATAAGCAAGTTAAAGGTGTGAAGGTTGATGTATCGACGAATTATGGGTGCCGTGTCCATACAGTGGCCCAAACGCTTAATCGTACAGCTTCAACTTTAATACAGATTTTCGAAACGGTAAATTTATTTTACTAGAAAAAAACATATTTTTCATTTATTTATGGTCTACTCAACTTATTCAATTAAATAAATAATATTCACACATGAATTGCATGGCATCAATCCAATTGAACAGGTTTGGAAAATATTGTCTCAAAAATTAAAAAAAAAATGTTATCTTGTACACAAGGGAAAACTAAAGAATTACCACTAACTACTGATACAGAAGTCTTGTATAATATTTTAAGGGCATTTCATTTCGTACAATTATTCGTTTGGACGCGAATTCTATGATTTTGTTTATATTTATTTCCAAGTAAGTAATTAATTAATCCACAGTTCCGGAATTCTGTATTAACGTTGAACTGTGCGTACACATGATTAAACGTTTGAGCCACTGTATGTGTAAAAATAACCAAAATCAAGTAAAGGCAAGGAAGAACATAAAAGCTGTAAAAGTAAATTAGAGCACAAATGAAATGCAGGTGTGATAACAGGCGCACTGGTTTGTAATTTCAATAAACGAGATTCATTTGTATTGAAAATCAATGAGTTCCAACAAAATTGGGCACCATTATACGAGTAATACATTTGAGTAAAGGAACACAATAACATAAGCAACGGCCAGCCCTCGAAACAAGTAGGAAGGAGCCATGGAGGCAAGCAACGAAAATAGTCCATTCACTTGAGCAACCCATATACATATATACACATGCCACATATGCCAACAAATATGCCACAAAACAAACACAATCTCTGTGGCGGATCAGCTTACCACATTTTGGTCTCCAGCTTTTTGTATGAATTTTCACTTGTGGGAATATGTGTTAGTGTGTATATGTGTGTATATGGATATGCTTATACTCTTCATTGAAGGAACATTGCACACTGGTAATAAATCCGAGTTTGGCGCCTTATATTTGTATGAAAATTGTTTTAATTATTTACTTTATAGTATTTAAGTCCCCCTTCATTTATAATACAAGCAGTTTTGCCAGAAGTGAAGATTTTTTTGTAAAGAATAAACAAAAGTCCTTACAAATAAGCTTTTGCGAATATGTCCTTTAGCACTTAAAAATTTTTTCTAAAAGTTGGTGGGAAAATATATAATTTTTGAGTAGCAATTTGATTTAACCTTCTAACGCCCTTGGACCCATACGAGAGAGATGGAGAAGTCAAAACGATTAAATTAACGAAGACCTCTGGAACTATCTATGTCAAATCAGCCAATTTTGGTCGGAAGATTGCCGCAATAATGGCCCTTGTGACTATTTAGGATGTCTTGTGTGTTTACCTTCCTCTGTTAAAGTCGCAGTTATCCGCTAGCTTCGTATAATTTTCATTGCCCTGGAATAGGTTAGGCATGCAGTCTGCCTCGAGCGCCACCTCGAGAGCGTACAGTAGGCGAATTCTGAGTGTTGAGTTCATGGTAAACTCTGCTCTAAGCGCAGGCCTCATTCTATGGTGTTGTAGTGCAAATTTCTTGTCTAATAACAAGAAAAATTAGACCTGAAGCTGATGCGAAGTCTCAGTCGGTAATATATCTTTATTTTTTCACATAACACTGTCTGATGGGCTTCCAATTCCACGTCTGTAGAAACGGAAATAGAATTCCCTTTGCCGCTGTCATAATCTTATATCTTATATTATAAACCAAATTGTGCGATTTAGCTTTCGAAACTAAATATTTTTTTATCATAGTTATAAATGTTTCCTTTTCCGAACAGGCACTCTGCAATTTGTAGCTTCATCGTAGCCGAGTCTTAGATGGAGTCTAAAATCTTTGGATGACGGCATTTCATAATTATTTTTGGTGGTTTCTAATATAATTTTTTTTGTTATTATTTTAATTACAATTTCTTTTTTTTTTTTGTTAGTTAAAAAAATATTTTTATTTTTAGCTTAAATTCTTAAAGTATTGTATAATTATTAATAACCAACAAAAGCTCACTTTAAGCAAATGAAAAGAACATTTCAATAATTCATACCATAGGTTAGGTAAGGATAAAAGGCAAGCGTTGACTTAGGCAAGAAATAAAATTCGTTCTTTGTGAAATCCTACAGAGAAAAACTGAGGAGAAAGAGTAGAGCAGAGGGGAAAATGGAAAAGGAGGCTATGAATTAGAAGAGGACAAATGATGGCTATTTAGATTAATGTTAACTTCTTCGAGCTACTTATGAAATGTATTAGGCGTGTGAAATCTAAGCCTGCTATGTTCGCAGGACAATGCCCGGAAAGGACACACACAAGCTCCGAGAGCTGCAACTTTATTAGCCTTAGAAGTTCTCTCGAGTGCCCTCGATCTATGCATGGCCAGAAGGATCTCGCGACTTCGCAATAAGACAGTGCTGGCTGAGTTGACGTGAAGCCACTTTCCTAGAAGCAGAACAATGCTTTCATTTCTCGAAGAAACCATATCGACAGCTCATTGTCGAGATAAATCATCCGCCCAGCAATTTCCAGCTATGTCACTGTGACGAGTTAGCCAAATGAGCCTCATATCGAAGTACTAGGATACAGTGCAGTGAGAAGTCAGGCATTCCCCAACTAAAATTCATAACATGCATAGGTCTAAATAAATAAAGTAAGATAAAATAAAGTCAATTAATTATAAAGATTTTTTAATAAGTCTGCAATCCCACATTAAATTTCCTTTGGAAGTTTATTACGCTTTTAAATTATTTTTATTAAAATGTTTCAAAAAAGTTATATGTAGTCAAATCTCAAGAGTTCAGAAAATACACATATTTAATTAAACAAACCATAAAAAAATGAAGATTTTCGAATTTCAAATAATTACTTATAAATGGTCTAGAGCTGCGAGAAGGGTTAAATAACGATTTGTTTTTATAATTTTTTTTTATAAATACCTACACTAGAGCTAAAATAATTTATTTTTTTAATTTTTTTCTTTATAAATATACTAGAGCTTTTGTTAATTGGTTTTCACAAGAAATCATTAACCCGTTGGCAGTCAAATGTAGGTATCTTTTCGTACCTAGTAAGATCTATTCTTGAGTGTGCAAGCTTTTTATAGAATGCAGGGTTCACCGTACATTCCGATCTCTGTTATTCAACACGTGGAAAATTTTGCGAAAGGATTTAGGTGTGAAGTCTTTCAAAATACAGTGGTTGCAAGAATTGAAGCCGAACGACCTACCGCAACGCAGAATTTTTGGTGAATGTGCTCTTGGAAAGTTGGCCGAAGATCCACTTTTTTATCGAAAAATTGTGTTCAGCGACGAAGCTCATTTTTGGAACAATGGGTACGTAAATAAGCAGAATTGTCGATTTTGGAGTGAAGATCAGCCAGAAGAATTGCAAGAGCTACCAATGTATCCAGAAAAGGTCACAGTTTGGTGTGGTTTATGGGCTGGAGGTATCATTGAATCGTACTTCTTCAAAGTTGCTGCGAATCGTAACGTAACTGTGAATGGTGAGCGCTACCGCAAAATGATATCCAACTTTTTTTTGCCCAAAATGCAAGAGCTTGACTTGCATGACATGTGGTTTCAGCAAGACGGTGCCACATGCCACACAGCACGCGTAACAATGGACTTGTTGAGAGGCGAGTTTGGTGAACATTTTATTTTACGTTCGGGACCTGTCAATTGGCCACCCAGATCGTGCGATATAACGCCTTTAGATTATTTTACATTGGAAAGAGTATGCCAAACTTATACTAAGCGGATGGACCATTTTGAGGGCAGTCGCGGTCAACATTTGCATGAAATAATCTTCAAACATTAAATTATATGGACTGTACTATCGATTTAAATAAAAATTTCATGCATTTTTCTGAATTTTACATGTGTTTTTTTGAAAAACCTTTCCTATAGCTCTTAAAAAATCACCCTTTATAAACTAACAGTACGGAATGTCAAGGCAAACATTTAAAGCAGACATCGGAGATGAAAACCCAATATCTACTTTTTTGTTAATGCTCTATTATCCTCCAAGACTGCTCTTATATGGTAGGTGCATAAGAATGATAATTGGCTGTTACCATTTGACGATAATATGGGTTTGAACACGAAGAGCTTTGCCAGGCACACTAAAACAAATCAGCCTAAGAAGTTCAGAACAGTCAATGGAACCATTGATTACGTCGTAAGCAGACATAGGAGCCTGGATCATTCTTCTTCAAGTGTCTTTAAAATGAATAATGTAATATACAGCGTGAACTGTAAGTGGGAAGTGGCTTTTAAAGATTTATCGGTCGGAGGTCAAAACGAACGATATACCTAAAATATCATAGAACAATTTATGGCTTGAATGAATCTATTCATAAGTTTTCGCCGCTGTTTAATATAATATTATTTTGGTACAAATAAATGTTGAATCGACCAGAGAATATTTTAATAAAATGCTTTATGAATAGTTCAGCAATATAATTATAATACATTTAAGTGTAAGCCTTAAGTACTCGTATATATTTATATATGCAGTTTTTAACTTTAGTGGTTTTTATTTGAATGTGTAAGAGTTGAGCCCGGTAGATTAATTTAAGTAAATAAAAGTAAGTAAAGTCATTGCTTTCCCCAGCTCTCTCTTGACTTCACAAAGAACTCGATTCTTGCCACAACAACAGCTCCCAGTCTTCGCTGCCAAGCCGCAATGGAATTTGGAATGCCAGGAAATTCGCCTTCAATAAAAAGGCATTAAAAAATTAGGAATGACCTTGATTTAGTTTTTGCTGTATTTCATTTTGTTTAAGCAAAATACATATTTTCTTGAAATCCTGGCATTTGGATCGTTATAGTAAGCCAAAATATTTTTAGGAGGTAGAATGGAGAAGCCCTTTAGCTTACGAATCTCTCCGCTAAAATGTGCGTACTAAATATTTAACAATTTTGTGCTGAGAACTCATCGTTTTTGTTGACTTAGCCATAGTCTCTAGAAAGATTTACTCATGCAGACTTTTCTAAATGACAATTTCGTACTTGGCGATTTTATTTTCAGGAATTTCGTGGCCTTGACAGTTTATTGCAGAAGAGAGGTTGTATATTTGAGTCTGAAAGAAGACGAGGAAGGGAAAATTATGCGACTTTTGCGCCTCGTTTATTCAGGCGAATATTCACCACTTTAGGTAGACAATTCTTTAATGAAAAGGAAGATCTCCGCTTCATTAAAGGTCAGCGATCTGCCAAAGTTGTTGAACATTTGGTTTTAGGGAGATCAGCATAAGTTCTCCAAGTAGCTTCACAATGGGCTATGAGCCTGAGTATGTGTCATGGTGGACAATTGCTTCAACCTAACCTAACTTAATTTATGTACACCTGTTCTGAAACCCCTTCAAAATGTTGCCATTGATGAGTGTAGCACCTAATAGAGTTTTCCTGTGTTTGCCTAAATCACAAATCGAAACTGAATTTATGTCAACAATGTGCGATTTTGTGCCAGTGTTCCAGCCAATGCGTCTCGAATGTCGATGCTGCTGATTGAAAAGAAATTAGGAAATTGAGAAATTTTAAACCACAAAATGTGGCATGAATGACAGCACTGAGTGCGTGAAATGTACGCAGGCGTTTGTGATTGCATACAAAAGAATGTGCATATGTATGTATTCATCGGCAAGAGTACCATTTTCTAAGTGAAATGGTTTGTGAAAAACTGTTAAATATTCGATAACGACCGACTTGATGGCAATTCGTACTTTCCACAAATTAATACAATTCAAGTACAAACAACTCAGGAAAATAATTATATGTGGAATGGTTTGTTCTTTAAATGGAAATGTTCAACACTTGTTAGCTTTTAGACCTATTCTTATAAAGTACCTTCACCACTATATAATTTTATTTTTTTAATAATTTCGGAGTTACAGTATCAATTTGCACTAAAAAATGTAGAGAACAATTTTAATTTGACTATAAAATGTTTATGAATATTAATAAAAGTTTAATTTTTTATAACAGAGAAAACTCCATTTCATTTATTTCAAATTAGTGGAATATAAAACTAGATATTGATTAACTCACTGTTATCAGGCTTAGTGGGCGCCTGCCCGCCATTAATGAACGCACCTAACGTCATTTTCAAATGGTGGCCGCTAATGACACCGTTAGTTGCAAGAAAGTAAAAATGCATTTAGGCTTAAATGTGAACAATAAACGTATTCAACAAATAACAAAACGAAGTTGGGACTCACTTATGAAAATTTTTTAGTTAAACACTTTATTCATCGACCCATATTTTCACGTTGGTCATTCTAGAAAATATGTAAATTTTAGGAAGAGCAGTTTGAAGTTGCAGTGATAACAATTCTCATCCGAGGCATTGCGTAATATTTCATTCGGGGAAATTTTTACGTGGCGGATCTCAATCGCAGCGCAAAACTAGCTCACTTTGAAATGGATGTTTGGGAGCTACCTAGAGGATACTTCAGCGAAGCCCGGAAGTTATTAGATGCTTAGATCGTATGCAGAAGAACCATCCGGAGCACTCTCCAGCGAATGGCAATCAAAGACTTTCTCCACTTTCGTGGACCTCTACCCACGGAACCATTATCCGGTCTTACATCAAAGACCTTAACAACCACGCTGTAAGGTCTGCCTTTTTCAAACTGGCTAAAAAAGCAAAGCGAATGTGTCTGGTGGTGAACGAGGGCAAAACGAACCTCCAGTCATTGAACATTAGTCTTTTATTCCTGGAACAAGCGCTCTCATATTAGACATATTTTTTGCATTTATTTTGTAACGCCGTAACGCACAGCTGGCCCCACTAAACACAAAACTGTCGAAGAACGATTATGGAAGCGTAGGGCACCTTTAAACCCCATTTAGTATGATCCGATAAAATACATACTTACATCGTGAGATATGACGCACTAAAAACATCTAGTGGAGAGTGTTAAGAATTTTAACTGCATTCAATATTTAGGAAACTGCGATCAAGATAATTTTTACTTACTAGTTTCCCCTGTTTTTCTAGTAAATCATGCGAGTACTTAATTGAAATGATTAGTACTTAAACGAGTGTATTTTGTTAAACTTTTCTGTTTATAAAGCTTAATTAACGTCCGAGTGGGCAAATAAATAGGCAAACACATTACTTGTTTGCACAACAGTCAAGTTACCAGCTCAATAGGTTCGATGATGAGAAGTGAAATACTCGACAGGATGTGGAAATGTGTATGAATGTGGTTGTGGCAACTGCTGATGAGTAAACTGCAAAGATTAAGTAGTTAGAAGTTAATGGGCATGGATGATAGTGAGGGTGATGTCGGCGGTAGCTTGGCAACTTTTAGAGCCTCCCAAGCCAGAGCACCGAAGCTTAACCCAATCCATCTGGAAGCGTCTGCCCAGAGGTTAGTAACGTCTATTTTGCTAAAAAGCGGCTCACGATATAAACGTGTTACTAGGGTATGCCCAAATGCCTGGCAATTGCAGCGTGCCTGGCAAGATAGCAGTCTTACCCTTGAACTAGAAAACTTAGACTAATCTCCCATCTTTTCGAAGGAAACTGATTACAGAAACATTAAATTTGATGTGCATATAATTTTTTTTGTGCTATCAATGCACTTCTGCGGCAATTTTTTAATTTTTCAGAAATATCGGTAAAACATTAGCTAAAGATATTTTTTTAAAGCCTTTGTATATTAGTTGCTGCTTTTGCAAGGAAATTCAGGTGGTAACGCCATGAAAAAATAGGTCTTAGATCCGAAGTTACAGCTGGTTATAATTCATATTAGCAACCATATCATCTTCTCACTAGTACTCTACCACAAATACTTTCTGAGGTAAGCAGCATGAAAAATGCAGTTTGCATGGGAGGTGCCATGCCCCCTGGTCTAATCGAGATAAAAGCTATTCTATCGTTCAAGTTAAGTTTAACCACACCAGTGTGCAAGATGTCATGAATATCGGATGAGTAGTTAAAGCATGCAATGGTAACAAGCAACCAAACTTACTTTCGCTCTTATAATGCTAGTACTAGGGCGGATAGGCAAAACAAGTATCATCGATAATTCAGAAGTTAGAGTCTGAGTTTCCATCTACAGCGAATAGATATGGAAAATAAGCATCTAAGTTCGCGAGAGATATATAAATACATCGAAATCTTTGTGCTTGGGGATTACCCAATTTCTTTAGGAAATGCGCAATAATTCGAATAAACATTTAAAAAGTGAACTTATATTTTTAATACATCAGAAATTAGAAATTTGTTCGTACGAGGAACTACGCGAAATTCGCTAAGCGAAATAGTTATTTCTGACAAACCAACTTCATAATCTTTCTGCTGAAAAGCTGCATAATATTTTATTGAGTTGCCTTATAATGTATTTAGTTCTTGTCTTTTGCTCCAAGTCCCCTTAAATTTGAGCGTTCCTTAAAATTTGAGTTTTTTGAAGGAAATGGCCTACGCTCCGGCCATTTTTTAACCCTCCAAAAAATAGGCTCTGTCTAACTCTTCAATACACGCCTCTGTCTCGCCGATGAGTTCCTCTTTTGAACTAAATTTTTTCCCGCGAGCCATTTCTTCATGTTAGGGAACAAGAAACAATCGCAGGAAGCCAGATCGGGTGAATACGGAGAGTACGACAGCAGTTTTTAACGCAATTCACGCAGTTTGGCGACGAAAGCTCCGATTGAATGTGTTCGTGCGTTATTTTGGTGAAGCAGCACTTTCTTTTTCGCCAAATGTCTCCTTCAATTTTTTGTGAAAGCGGTCCAATAACTCACTGTAGTATTGTCCAGTGATTGTTTTTCCTTTTTCTAAAAAATCCATGTGGATGACGGCTTTCGCGTGCCAAAAAATCAGGACATCCGGCCGGTGGGACTGTCTTCGCCATCGGGAGAAATCCATTGTTTTAATTGTTGCTTAGTTTCTGGTGTGTAATGATGAATCCAGGTTTCATCAACGGTGACAACTCGACGCAAAAATTCCTTTAGATCTCGCTTAAATTTCTCCAAACACTGTTCCGAAGTTAAAAGCCACCTCCGCTTGTTGTCCACCGTGAGCAGTCGCGGCACCCATCGGACTGACAATTTTTCACCGCCAACTTATCCCGCAAAATATTAATTGCCCTTTCGCTCGATACACCTATGGCCTCTGTTACTTCACGCTCTTTCGTTCGTCGATTAGCGAGAACCATGTCGTGGACTTTTTGAATGATTTCCTCGGTAACCACGTCTGCGAGCGCCCTGGTAACTCCTCATCAAACATGGATATTCACCAACGTTTAAGTTCGTTGAACCAATATCTAACTGTGGTCATAGATGCTGAAGTGACCCCATAGACAGCATCCAACTATGTTTTTATCTCCTCGCATTTTTCCCCCATCCATATACAAAAAGCGAATTACCGAATTATAAATTACAAAAATGTTTCCGCGTTAGCGAAAATCACGAAACACGTCTTACTCGAATAGCTGCCAAATCCAAACTAACCATCAATCAGTCTGAAATTTTTTTTTGCCGTTTGATAGATGGCAACACACGATGCTAATACCAACTTCTCCCAGGAACGCACTCTGTCATTAAACAAGGCTACTTATTGAATCACCCTCGTAGTTATAAGGGACAAGTGCTTTTTTAAGATTTTATTTCTTGTCGCAATTTAAAAGATTCCTTAAAGTGAATTCCTTTTCTTAGTGTTGCGCAGAGAAAAACACAGCAAATTTTGAGTGAAGATTCGATTTTAAAATATCAAGATAGACTGGCTAAACCGAAGCTTACACCACGTCACAAAGCAGCTAGACTTGAATTCGGCGATAACCATAAGATCTGGGACGACGAATGGTAGGGATGAAAACAAATATAACTCCATGGAGCTGATGGTTGTCAGAAAAATGGGAAAGATATTCGATATGAGGTCTTGGATAATGTTTTATTGAATTTTGCCAAAGAATTTCTTTCGTGTCGAAAAATATTCCTGTGCTGAAGTGTCCCATAATCAGTGCTGACCTCATTGGATTTAGGCATACTTAGAAGCAAGTTAATAAAAGCAAGCCAGTTCATAGCCTTATTCTTACGATTCTTTCTTCCCTTATTCCGAAAGATAGAAAGACTTAACCTGTTTATTTTATTACAAAAAGTGTCCAGTGTCCCATTTTATAAGGCTTAGTGTACCTTTACAGGGGTGGACCATATAGCGTTTGCTTTTTGAACCACCTAGTTTTTTGAGAATGGTAACACAAATGACATTTCAAATGTGCTCATAATTTACTTAAGGGTTTGACATTTACGAAATGAGATGCTATACGCTTGAACAAAATTGGGAAATATTGAAAACCTATTTCCAAAGTGATGAGTCTTCTTCTTTTTTTCTGATTTTTATATCAGTGGCTACGTCAATTAGCAACATTGTCGGATTTAGGGCTCAGAAAATCCACACGTTACTGTAGAGAAGCAAATGCGGTTTTTGGTCTGGCGGCATCATCGAAGTTGCCATTCATGAAATTGGAGCCCAAACAATCGAAAATGTGCTTAAAAATTGGGTTGATCGAATGGCCTACTGTAAAGCTAGTCGTGGCAGTCATTTGAACGATATCATTTTTTATTCATAAATGACAATGTTCAATCTTCAAAATAAAAAGAAATGTTTGAAAAAATATTGATTAGTTTTTTTTTTATAGCCGATTCAAAAACCAAATTTTACATGGCCCACCCAAATATGATTTGAGTTATTCGTTGAGTAAACAGCCCGATGAACGGAAATCAAAATTTGATTTGCATTGGAGGTGGATATAGTTTTTACCTGATTTGGAAAATTTTTTCAAAATAGTAGATGATAAGGTCAAATGCAGTGCATGTACTGAGTGTTGTACATATCTGCTGTCACCAGTTTCAGTCGGCTTTACAAAGAATTTAGTTAAACTTGTTCTTGTGTTCTAGTAGTGACACGCTATATCTGCGTAAAAATTCTACCTCCCGAATAATAATTAAGATTTAGTATAAGACGTATACAGATATTTCTTGTAATTTGTCGCTATAGGTTGTTTTTCGACTGGTTATGCATTTGGCTGATTTTTCCCATTTTTATATTTAAATTTTTTTGTATCGGAGGAGAGCTAGGGTTCAAAATGCACTTACAGCGACCATCGCCTGTTTCGTTCAGTGATGCGCAACTAAAACAAACCCTCCTGCTCTTATGGGAAGACTCCCTTTTCCGTACTATTTTCTGCATTACTTCGGGAGCACCCAGAACGGCGTAAATAAAATGAACCAGTTCTATTCACCCACTTCTAGGTCCAGCATATATGAGCCAGCTTCATGCTATAGGCTCGTCTTCTTTGTACTGTGTCAAGCTCTATCGCTTTTCCACAATACATATTTAATGTAGCTTTTAACGGCATTCCAGCTGTCCTTGAGAGCAAGCATTTTGCTGATTATATTGATCGGCGCGATGCCAATAAAACTGCTCCTTAAGAGCATCTCTTTTCACGAGCCACCCGTCGGAACTAAAGGATGTGTGTTCAGTGTCATCGCTCGTTCGCAGTATATGTACCTGGAATTTCTTACCTTACCCATGCTGCATGGGTTTTTCCGGATGTATCCTTGGTCCGAGAGAAACTGAGTCATTAAATACTTCACTTCCCCGAAATTGATTTCAACCCGATTGCCTATTGTTGAAATGAGTTTTGCCAAACATCTGCTACTTGGTTCAGGGTCCAATCGGCTTTGCCGCCATTGCATGTTTGGACATCTCCATTCCGCGGCGCTAGAGGTGTCGTTTTTTTCCCGGGCCATGAGGTCGACCGGTATCTCCCCGCTGATCACAAACTCTGCTGCGCCTGAGACAATGCGGTAGGTTGAAGCAACTCTGAGTGCCGCTGCTCGTTGTACAGCCTCCTCTGCTTTGCGCTTGGTTTTGCAGTTTAGTGCATCTCTCCATATTTCGCTGCCGTACAAGAGTGTTATGTTTTTCGCCGCCATGATCAGCCTTCTTTTGTTCTGATTAAGAATTTGGGAAGGATAGAACAAAATAACTCTAAACTTTAATAATGCTCTCTCTAAATTAAAAACAAAAATCAAAATGTATTTAATTATCACAAATACTTACATATATGCGCGAATACCTCACTTCTGGTCCAGCGCATTGCTTTAACTTGTATTCTGACAAAGGCTTGCATTAAGTAGTCTGAACGGTACTCACGGCTTCAACTGCTGATGGCAGACACACAGTTAGCTAAGTACGTGGACTTGCTAAGCGATGCTGCTGTGTTGTATTGACTCCTACCAAAACAAAGTCAAATAGAAATCCATTAAATTTTCTCTCACTTGAAAGTTACGCATTAGTGTAGTACACATAGACGAGGAATTGCTTAAAAACTTACATGCATACATAAATATGTAATAAAGTATAATATAATGGAATACATGAATGAATTTACTTGCGCGCCCCCTTCGAGCAGTAAAATTATGCAGCAAAGGCAAATATACTTATACTTATACTTAGGTTAAATATAAATGAACGCTTTTGTGACAACAACAACAAGACGCACATCACAAACTTAAGGAAGAACTCGGCAAAATACCCAACAAAGGCTGCATCCTTTGCGCCAATAATAGATATACAGTGCGCTCGGGAAAACGTCAACTAATTAAAACCACGAGTGTTGACGTTTAACAAATTGTTGACGTTTATGAATGTAGAAACTTTTAATAAAAAAACATATTGATAGTGTGCTTTAAACGTTTTTATTGACTATAAACTTAAACTAAACATAAACAAATACAAAAAAAGAACAAAAAAGGCTTTCAGCCTAACTAAAACAGAAGGAACGCATTTCAAAAGAGATCACATTTCACATACATACTTATGCATCTAAAAAAATCGGTTATTTTTTTCTGTTGTTTTTTCCTTTCCAATACTTGGAGGAGAGCTTTCTCTCGTAAACGTCTTAATACATTTAGGTCATTTTGCTCAACATTCTCGCATTGAGCCCAATCCAAAGCCCGGTTAAATATTTCGACATGAGATATGGATGAGATGGAGCACTGTCTATCAGAAGGAGCGCTTTAACTGGCAAGTCCTTTTTTAAAAGAAAATCTGTTACCTAAAATTAGAAAATCTTAGCTATTAAAAGCGATATTTTTTCTGTAGCAGAACAAATATTAACCTGTGGCACAAAGGATTTGTGAAACCAATCGTAGAAAATAGCTGATGTCATCCATGAGGGCTTGGAACTCTTGTACTCAGTTGGCAGTTAAAGTTTTTGAAAATGCGTGGGTTTTTTGCCTTCCCAATCACCAACAATTTCAGCTTATGATTTCCGGAAGCATTAGCACAACATAAAAAAGTAACGCGTTGTTTTTCTGTCTTTACGCCCGGAGCAGTTTTTTCGGCACTTGATACGTAAGACTTTTCTGGCAAAATTTTCCAAAATAAGCCAGACTCATCAGCATTGTACAATTGATCATGGCAAAGACCCATTTCTTCAATTTTTTGTTTAAGTTTGATTTTAAATGGTTCGACCAGCAAAGCCTGTGAAGATAGCTTTTCTCCAGTTATTTTAAGCAGGCGAACTCCATATCTTTTTTTAAAACCTTGCAACCATCCATCACTTGCGTTAAAAGAACATTCCTTTTCTTTTATTTTTAGATGAATCTCTTTAGCCTTTTGTTTGAGCGCTAATGCATTAACCGGATAATGCTTTTCTCACCGCTTTACAAACCATTGATACAGGCGCTTTTCCATTTTCGGCAACTCTGATGCTCTTAATGTCTTTCTTTTTCCCGGGCCGGAAAGCGTATTATTGACACAGTCCAAAATTTTATTTTTTTTCATTTTTATCTTGCTAATTGTTGGGGATACCCGAATTCTGAACTAATTTCATGAAATAAATGTGGGTGTGTGATCAAAACTGTGTATTTTAACTGTTCCTTAATTCAAAATTTTGATTTATTTAAAGTTGACGTTTCAGAGCTTTGTGGTTTGGTTGACGTTTTAGAGTAGACAATGTAAAAAATTAAGGGTTGACGTTTTGGGATGTTGACGTAAACTAGTGTTGACGTTTTCCCGAGCGCACTGTATATATATTTTTTTTTATTGACAATTGTATTTACAGTTAACTATAAAATACAATAAGCTTATAGATATGGCTACTGCGGCCTTAAGCTAATATATCTATTTTTTTTTTTTGGTAAATGTACTTAAAATTATTAATAGTCCTTACATTTGATTTAGCACAAAAACAAAAACAGAAAGAAAATGTAACAGAAACAGTGCAAAGAGAAAGTTAAATAATTATTTATTAGTGCATCACTGCATTAAAGAAAAACCAGCCTTGGGGACGATAAAAAAGGATATTTAGATATAATCAGTAATTGGTGCCTATAAGACTCAGTTAATTTTAATTTATCATAAAACTATTTCGGCGTTCTGAATTCTATGTACTTATGTATAAAGGGTTTTCCAATAACATGTGTTATTTTCAATACCCCGCTATTTCGTAGATGTCACTCATGAAGCTGTCATTTTTTGATAATTGACAAGTAGAAACTACACCATTAAAAATGGAACGATGGTTAATGGTTAATGGTAGTAAAGGGTTAAGGTATGGCCCTTTAGCACTGCGACCATATTGATCTATTGTGCACCCTATGCTGACTTAAGTATGCTTATGAATTGTACCAGCTCCTTCTGAGTAAATGATTGAAGGTCTTCATCTGTAAGCATGAACTTGTTTAAAAACCTTTTCCATCTATGCGTCAACCCCGGACATTCGATGATGAGATGTTCTATAGAATCCTCATTTTCGCAGCAAAATCTGCAGGTGCTGGTGTTAGTTATGCCTAATTTATGTAGGTGTTTGTTGCAGGTGAAGTGACCCGTGAGGGCGCCTGTGAGAGTGCGGACGCTCTTTTTGTTTAACGTGAGGGCCATGTTAGCTCTTTTAGCGTTGAAACTTAGGAACTTTTTGGAGTGTCAAAGACCCTCTACGTTGTTCCAATGCTGATTTAATAGAGTTTTGGCCCAGTATTTTACTTTTTATTTTAGGTTGTTTTTGTTGAATCCGAACATGGGACTAGGCCCGATGAAGTTTACATCTGCTCCTTTTTTGGCTTGAAAGTCTGTCTTCTCGTTGCCGTCATATCCCTCATGTCCTGGTACCCAAATTAATGAGACATTGTTTTTGGATGCCAGGTTATGGAGTGCCTTGTGGCATTCTAAGAGGTTTTTTGAGTTGTAGGTATAGCTATTTAAAGCTTTTAGAACTGATTGGCTGTCCGAGAGTATTTTGATCTTTACTCTCGTGTGGTTTCTACGTTGCATGATGTTTGCTGCTTCCGTTATTGCGTATATTTCCACTTGGAAGATGGTGGTGTCCCTGGTGAGAGTGAATGATTTGTGGATTATGGGCCCCACTACTCCTGCTCCTACACCATAAGGTGTTTTTGATCCATCAGTGTACCATTTTTGTGAATCATCATTCATCCATTTTGGGTTTGTTTTCCATTCGATCCTCTCAGGAAAGGTAACTGGTATCCTTTTGTGAAACAGAGAGTTGGGTCAATGTGGTCTGAGACTTGAGCCATGCTTATGGTGTTTTTGATTTTATTTAGGATACTTAGGTGACCGGTGAGGTTGCCTAATTCGAAATTTTGTTTCATGTGTAGCTTGAGTGCTTGCGTAGCTGCTTCCTCTTGTATTGCTATATGAAGTGGTGGGAGATTAAGGAGTGCTTCTATGCCAGGAACGATACACGCTTAAACAACACATTGAAATTATTAAAGTTCACAATGAAAATGGTGAAAATTTGGCAGAGACGGTTCGTAAAACTCGAACATTTTTGGGTCATCGTGAAGCACCTTATCGGACCGCAATACAGAAATTGCTGAAAAATTCGAGCTGTAGTGACAAGTTAGTGATGTGAAGAATAACACCCCGTGCACGTAGCTCAAGAACAGCCGAAAATATTGATGTTGTAGCCGAAAGTATTGAAGAAAACCTAAGTTTATCCATTCCTCGTCGTTCCTTGGAATTAGGCATTCCTCAAACGTCATTACACCGCATTTTGCATAAAGATTTTGGGCTTAAAGCTTCTAAAGTTCAGTTAACACAAGAACCCAAGCCGGCCGATCATCAACAACGTCGTGTCTTTGCTGATTGGGTCGTTGAAATGCATGAAAATGTTCCGAAATTCCATCGCAAAATCATCTTTAGTGATGAGGCCCATTTCCACATCGGTAGCTTCGTCAACAAGCAAAATTGTCGGATCTGGGGCTCAGAAAATCTAAGAGTTATTATTGAAAAGCCGCTCTATTCTCAACGTGTGGCTGTTTGGTGCGGTTCATGGTCTGGCGGAGTCATTGGACCTTACTTTTTCGAAAATGAAGCTGGAGCAACAGTTATGGTGAATGGATTGCGCTATCGAGAGATGATTAACGATTTTGTATGGCCGGAATTGGATGGTACTGAACTGTACAACGTTTATTTTCAACAAGACGGCACTACGTGCCACACAAGCATTTTTCTTTGAATATCAAAATAACACCTCTTATTGGAAAACCCTTTATATGGTATTAACATGAGCCAAGTTTTATGAAACGACGTTTTTGACATGTATCCTAGCAGATTCAGATTTTGCAAAGAATTCTAGGAAAAAAA
The DNA here is from genome assembly GCF_028408465.1 of Anastrepha ludens. Classification (NCBI taxonomy): domain Eukaryota; kingdom Metazoa; phylum Arthropoda; class Insecta; order Diptera; family Tephritidae; genus Anastrepha; species Anastrepha ludens. The sequence goes on along the minus strand of NC_071500.1, from coordinate 119,337,681 downwards.
GTACATGATGCAGCAAATGTTTTTCACGGTAGAAATATAAGTACACTCGGAGGTTTGCTATTGCCTGCCGAGGGGCGACTGCTATTAGAAAAATCGTTTTCTATTATTTGATGTTTATGCACGGAGACTGGAACCTACGTACTCCCCAATGGTAGTCACGCACCAACCATTCGGCTACGGAGAGGATAGCTTAGACATTAAATCGCAAAATTCGAAGCTCTTGAAAAGCTGGTGGGCCAAATAAACGTATACGATGAGATCTCACGTGGAGTGCCTGTATTGATAGCCATTACATAATACAGAAATTAAGAATGGGAGAAATGGCAATAATATCTGGTGTTTTTTAAAAGCTTTAGAACACGAAATGATAACACCAATCGGTTATATTGTTGCAATGAATTTTGTTTATTATACTCTGGTAGATAATTTTATGGCATATATTTTATAAATATAGATAATTTTTTGAAAGAAAAATTCAGTCAGCATGATTCGATAGCGCTCACCATCCACCGTAACAGCAGCAGTTTCCTCATGTTTGAAAGAAATAAGGTCAGATGATGGTACCAATGCTCTATCAACTTCGGAAAGAGATTTATTATTTTTTCAAAGTAAGTTTCCAAAAAAGTAAGTTTCATGATTACTCACCAAACGTCAGACCTCAAAACAGTTACTTTCGCGATTTTGACACGTTTGACGTCAGGTTCCTTACTAATACAAAACAAAGGAGCAAAATTCAGTCAATGGGTTGATAATATTGCGGTTTGTGGGATTTAAACTAAAGAAACTAATTAAAACGAAGTGCCGCGTGTTAAATTGTGAAACAACAAATTAATATAAAGCCCCCAAATGCAGTTGTTATGCGGAAGACGCCGTGGCAAAAGTGTATGTGTGTGAGTATAGTATCTTGTATTGATTGTTTTTGTTGTATCACTAACTTTTCCATGTCAGTGTAGTGTAATCAACGGTTGTCTTCGTCTAGCTCATCTAACGGTAGACCCCGGACCCCTGTTTCGACAGGTTGGGTCCAGAGGGATAGGACAGTTAGATGAGTGGGTTTGATGGAGCATGTGAAAAGGTGGTTAGTGTCGTGTGGGGTGCCTTCACATGTCGGACATATGTTTAGTATGCCGGGGTCGATTATGGATAAGTAAGAGTTTAACCTGTTACAGTATCCAGAACGTAGTTGTGCCAATGGTACGCGGCTCTCTCGGGGAAGTTGGAGCTCTTCGTCTGCAATAGATGGTGGTTGGACTCCGATGACGGCATTCGGGGGTCGGAAGCTTAAGAGGGTGGTAAGGGTCTCCCGGCGAATGTCATTGATTGTCTGTCTGTACACTCTCCGTTCCAGTAGTTGACGGTCTGTTTTGTCCTGGATCTCATCTGCGTAATTAAGGATGCACCTCCTCACATGCCTGGAAGCTGGCTCAGGCTCAAGCAGGTGTCTGCTTGGGTGAGAGCTGCGGTAACACCCTAGCAGGAATTGCTTGCTGAGCAATTTATTATACTCCTTCACAGGTAGCATATGGGCCTCGTCATGAAGATGTTGTATTGGGGGCATCAGAAGAAATCCTGCCGCTGTCCTTATGGCAGTGTTTTGGCAGGTCTGTAGCTTCGTCCACTGCAAATCACTGGTTGCAGGCGACCAGACAGGCGCAGCATAGTATAGAACTCGCCAGCCTATTGCCTTGAAAGTCGATAGCAACATTTCTTTGTCTTTGCCCCAAGGGCTGAAGGCAAGCGATTTGAGGACCTTGTTGCGATTCTGTATTTTGGTGGCAGTAGCGGTTGTGTGCGCTGAGAAGGAGAGCAAACTGTTGAAGGCAACTCCCAATATTCTGGGGTTGTTTACAGTCGGAATTGGTGTGTCATCTACTTTCACCATAAGTGGCAATTTGACCTCCTTTCTCCGGGTGGGTAAAAGGGTCGCCGTGGATTTAATGGGGGAAAGCTGTAGGTTCCTCGCAGTGAAGAAGCGAGAAAGAGGTAGTCGTTTACCTTGGCGCACAGGGCATCAATGTCATTGCCCGACGCCATTATCTTGCAGTCGTCGGCGTAGGAGACCAGATAAAATTCATCTGGCGGCTGGGGGAGTTTCGAAATTTAGAAATTAAAAAGCAAGAGTAAAAGGACACCACCCTCTGGAACTCCTTGCTTTATTTTCCTCTGTTTTGAGATTTGGTCTCGAAATAGCACAGCCGAATAACGGCCACTCAAGTAGTTTACGGTCAACCTCTTCAGCCCTGGCGGGAGTGTCATCTAGTAGCGTGGCATGGCTGACTGTGTCAGAAGCCTTTTTTAGGTACAACGCTACTAGGACAGTCCTCCCGAAGGGGCGTTTTGGGCTGGGATCAGATGTTTCGTAAAGGGTGGGAGTAGAAGGACTTCAAGAGTCTTCACTACTGGTGAATGGAGAGTTATCGAACGATAAGAATCCCCTTGGTTGGCGGGTTTCCCAGGTTGCAATAGTAGGTCCACTCTCCCTGATTTCCACTTGTCAGGAGTTATGAGAGTGGCCATAGGAATATTGAAACCCCTAGTAAGGTATTCTACCCCCAATGGACCCAGCTTTTTAAACATCAGCATGTTTAGTCAGTCAGGGCCAATAGCTTTAGATAATTTCATATGGTTGGTGGCCCCTGAACCTCATCGCTGGAGAAGGCAAGTGGCGCACTGTTGTACGTCAGTTTGTGCAGCCTTCTGAATCTTGGATCTGTCGGCCGGAGGATGCAGAATAAATTGCCTGCTAAAATAGCTTGCGCATCTCTTCGGATCCGACGAAGTACAACCGTTGAAGGTGATATCCACTTTGTAGTGGTGCTTCGTCGGGTTCGACAGGGACCTTATGGTGGATCAGAGCTTGGTCACACCAGAGACGAAGTTGCAGGACTACAAGTGCTCTTCCCATTTGGTCCGCTTGTGTTGGGTTACCTGTTGCCAGATTTCCAAATTGAGATCCTTTATGCGAGGATTTAAGTTGATGTATGACCGGTGATCCGCGGAAACAAAGTCAGCAGGTTCCTCGATGGAGATGCTGATGGGCAAGTGGTCTGATGCAAGCGATAGTATAGGTCGCAGGTTATTCTATTTATCAGACCGGCGCTAGCAATTGTGATGTTAGGCTGAATGTTGAGTCGTCTATCTGCTCTGCTAATTGATGGCCCGGCAGCCGGTATACCCATTACTCGGATTTTTCCCGACCAAGGGCTACCACCCCAGTTAACTGTCTAGTATACCGTACCTCACCCCCAATCTATCTTCTATTGGTAGTTTATTTTGCTTTCGCCTTTGCTTTCCCAAAACGTGCTTAATGAAATTCGATAAAGAGAGGCACAACGTTCCACGAAAATTTTAAACAGGCAATTTTACTGATGGTCACCATAGATGAAAAACTCGGACTAAGATATGTGCCCAAGAAAGTTAATGCTGACACATTTGGTATAGATACATTGAAAATGCATACAACCATGAGCACTATATATGTATATATAATTGGCACGTACACACTTTTTGGGTGTTTGGCCGAGGGCCTACAGTTTCAAGCCGACTCCAAATGGCAGATATTTTTTATGAGGAGCTTTTTCACAACAGAAATACACTGGGAGGTTTGCCATTGCCTGCCGAGGGGCGACCGCTATTAGAAAAAAGTGTTCTTCATTTTGGTCTTTCACCGTGATTCGAACCTACGTTTTCTCTGAATTCCGAATTGTAGTCACGCACCAACCATTCGGCTAGCACGGCCGCCATTATGAGCATTGGGAATAAATTATTAGAAATTAATTTTTTTTTTTTATAACAAATTTTTTTACATAAGTTGATACACAAATTAATTTGAAGTCGGACATTTTAAGCCGACGTTCGCTACCAATCAGAGTAAAGGGCTCCCGATTCCATAATCTACTTATGTACAGTGAAATACAGTTACGTAGGGGAGAAAGAATCGTTTTTTGTTCTTCATAGTTCTTACAGTATCTGCAGCATCTTCGAGAAAGTACGCCTAGTCTTTCCAAATTGCTTCCTGTTAGGCAACGTTCAGTCAAAGTTCCAGCCACAGTGGGTACATCCCTCATTCTCAAAGAGTGAATACTTCGTAATCCTTTGTAATCCAATCTCGGTAACGTTTGCGTGGATATTCAAGTAGTCGTACTTTCATTACGTCTTTTACCAGCTCGTCCAAATACATTCTCTGCTCTACAACTTTCCAGTAGTATATTTCAGACTAATGCAAAGAAGGGGCGGTAGGCAGATAAAAACGATTAACCAAATTCAAAAGTATCTAGACTAATGGGGCAGCTTTGCAACAATCCCATGCTGAAATTATTTGATGGAATGTAGTTTAATTTAAGGTGTACGAAGTGGCGAAAATGTTTAATTAGAGTAGCACTAAATGTTAAACTGCTGAACAGCGGATGTTCAGCCAGCTAAGAACCACTTCGAATAAAAGCCTGCAATAAGCCATGGTTTGGTTATTATCTCGTAAAACAATATAGATGCCGGTAAACGTTTTTCACTTCTAAACGAGAGACCAAGACTGTACATTTCATTTAAGCGCTTTGTCGACTGGAAAGATGAGAAGCCACACTCTTTTAAGTACAATACTTTTTGACCTTTTAAAAGAGTTTGTGACAAATCTACCCAAAATCGTTCTTGCTAACTTTAGGTTGGTCAAGAAAACAATAAATGAGGAAAAAGTGTCGAGATTCAGTTTGGTGGTACTGTTAATGAATTGAGATGGATGAACTTCGTCTGAGCTTACAATACAGTATATTTGTAAGCAACATCAGGTCCCTAAGTTATATTTTATATTAACTGATATGTTTCAAATATTTTAAGAGAACTTTCTATCGGAGCAACGAAGCAGTATAACACTAATGGATTTCCTATATTTGGATTCCCTATATTTGCAGAACCACATCCCCTCACGCACTTTTTGTATTGAAACTCGTCTCTCCTTTCAATGTTGATTTCGCCACGCTTTCATTATTTATCTCCTGAGTACCTCATCAGGCCACTACTGCCGATTTTGGATTAAACGTAGCTCAATTTTTTTTTTTTCAAGTTTAAAACTCTCTACCTTGATTTACTTAAATACACAATAGGGAACATCCACTAACACTTAGGTAGTACATCTTCGCATTCCAGCATACCATCAAACAACTTAAATTCTAAACTCTCATTTACACCAATTTTCCCCAAGGTATTTTAACGTCTGCCTCATAGCATTTTCATCAGCGATGAGTAGCTGCTGTTTGCTAGAATGGATGTAATAGTTGTGGAAATGACCAATAAGTAAACTTGAAAGGATAAAACGGAAATGAGCGCACAAATGTAAGAAAAGACACTCACCGAAGCATTGAAGCAACGCAGGAACACGGAGAACAAAAGGATAAACAAAGTAAAGCACACACAGTCAAGTGTTAGTGGGAAAAAAGAACAAAAAAGGATAATTTCACCTTCTGAGTGGCGAGCAGAACTCTGAAAGTGAAGTATGAGTATAAAACCAAACCTAATGTAAAATTCAACACTTTGTTATTTATGCATGGATATTCTGTGCGGCCATGGAAGCCAGTGAGAAATATTGTTGTGTCAGTGAATTAAAATAATGGTTTATACATATACCTATGTATATGTATGTGTACAGTTAAGGATGTAGTTGTGGCTGTTTACAAGGGACTTAGGCCAAGATTCTTTTTCAATTTGTCGAATGCACTTTAAATGTTTCAATCCAAATGGAAATGGACAAAATTTAGGAGGACTTTCAGAAAGAAATACAAAAGTATTTTGAAAAGTACGTGCAAACTTAGACAGATGGCACTACTGGCGCATATCGAGGTCATGTTTAGAAGTAGTACCTGTTGGAAGAACATACACCACGTCAGATCGATCTACATATTTCTTTATGTTTTGCATTCGTTTGAATCGAGGAAGTCGCACCAGCTCACACCTCAGCAGTTGTGGTCGCAAAATTAATGGAAAAAGGACTCCAACTCATGTCACATCCCTCAGACTTGGCTCCTATTTGGACTACTATTTGTTCCCCAATTTGAAGAAATGCTGAATGTAATGAAGAATGGTTATTTTTCAAATTAGAACAGTGTTGTATTTTTTTTTTTTTTGTTTTGTATACATTGCCGGCCGCCGTAGCCGAATGGGTTGGTGCGTGACTACCATTCGGAACTCAGAGAGAGAACGTCGGTTCGAATCTCGGAGAAAGATCAAAATTAAGAAAAAGTTTTTTCTAATAGCGGTCGCCCCTCGGCTGGCAATGGCAAACCTCCGAGTGTATTTCTGCCATGAAAAAGCTCCTCATAAAAATATCTGTCGTTCGGAGTCGGCTTGAAACTGTAGGTCCCTCCATTTGTGGAACAACATCAAGGCGCACACCACAAATAGGAGGAGGATCTCAGCCAAATACCCCAAAAAAGGGTGTACGGGCCAATTATATATATGTATACATTGACTCGACAGTATCAATAACACGAGTCTATTATTGGTGGAAACATTTCAAAGCAGGGCGTTGTTGATTGATGATTTGCCAGGGTTTTCTTCCACTTCTGAGACTAACGAAAACATCAACAAACAGCCAAGAGACAGGTACTCGGAGATTATGTAGTGCACATCAATCAAATTACAACCGAAGATAATGCTTGGGGATGAAGCACAATGTTTTAGGGCAAAAACACTTTGAAACCCTGAGGACTCAGCTCTGATTATTTTACAAAAACACCACCACACTGCTTTTTGTTAGCCAAAATGTTGTCGAAGCTAACATTACCGGTAACGAGATGTTGGTTTCTGAATATGACATAGGAAAGCACCAAAATTCATCAGAATGACATTCCTTAAAAAAGTCAAGATCGAAAAACTACAGCAAAGTCGAGGTTTTATTGAAAGTTCTTTTTGTTTGTCGAGAAGTGCTCCTTACCAATTTCCTTTCCGCTTACCCCGTCTTTCTGCTTGAATAATCATTATTTCTAATTATTCCAAGTATATCCCTTCTCAACGAATAATTCAAATCCTGTTTCTAATTTTCCTGTAACAAAAACAAGCGCAGATATTGCAGTCAAAAGTAGATAACTGCGACCATTACTACATACAAATAACCCCGCCACCACCACCCTTTCTCTACTCTGAAAAACTATACAGGATGGCACAATCAGTTCATGGAGTAGCGCTGTTCTTAGGCATCAACAAATTGCCATCCATCATGTAAAATCTACAACGGCAGGCTAATCACCTACTTTATTAAAATATTTGCTTCGATTATAGTAACCCCTACAAGTAGCGTCGGACGTACGAAGCTTTGTAAAGGTCCGATGCTCCTCAAAGTAATCAAAAAATAACATAGGAAATGCTCATGCCGCTACAGCAACGGATGACTTCTGCTTACAACCGGGACCTAAATTATCACTTAAGGGGTTTTGCGATGAGTGGGATTATTAATGGGAATTCACAGAACAAACAGAAGTAATTTTCGCGAGAAGAGAATGGAATATTTTTTTTTTTATAATTGGCGCTTACATCCTTTTTTGAGTATTTGTCCGAGCTACTCCTCGTATTTGTGGCGTGCGCCTTGATGTTGTTCAAAAAATGGAGGAGCCTTCAGTTTGAAGCCAACTCCGAATGACAGGCTTGCCATTGCCTGCCGAGGGCGACCGCTATTAGAAAAAAAAACTAGGGTCTGTCAGACTCACGCACGGTAGAAGTGAAACTTCTAAGTTGGTTGCTCCATGCATGGGAGCCCCGGTTTAGATCTCTCCCCCCTCTCTCGTGTTGAATTCAGGTTTTCATATTTTTTTTATTCGCTACAGGGTGTGCTAGAGACGTTTGCATTTTTGCACTGGTTTATCTTCTAGAAGAGAGAGCGACAGAGAGAGCGAATAGGCAAAGGTGGGAAGGAGCAGCTGCTCCTTGGCCCCGCCCATTTGACGGATTTCGGTAACGCTCCGAACTTACCGTTTCACTCGCCTATTTTCAATCTGCCTTGGGGCCCCCGACGCGCCTAAAGAAGTTTCACTTCAAAAACTAAATAATGAAGCAAATAACAATGAATAATTCAACCGTTTTCGTTTGCTTGACAAGCTCTCAGCTACATTTGGTCATTTGTCCTCTATCATAAATTGTCATTTTACATGAGTTTTTGTTATTTTATGCTTAAAAAGTTGGCATCGAACCTACAGCCGCTTTAGTAAATAGTTTCAGTCCTTGCTGCAAATATGGAATATCCATGAGTTGAGTGCGCGCAAGCAGATACTCGCATTATTGGAATCTTTTGATTTTTCTCGTTTCTTGAACTTTCTATTGCAAACAAACAACTTAGCCACTTGCAAATTCTACCTCACCTTTAATATTAACATAAGAATAATATTCATATCACATCTTACAACTTTTCTCCTTCAACATGGTTTATGCATTACTTCTATGCTAATTTATTTATATCCTATTTCTCACACACTCCAAGTGTGTATGTATGTATGTGCATAAGTAAGCCTGCATACCTGGGAGACTATTTCGAATTATTTTATTGCTGCGCATTGTTCATTTTACTTATTTTCGGCAATTGCGGCTTCTTGGACGGAGTAATTAATATTCATTGTGTTTTACGGTAGAAACTACTGTCACTTAGGCAATATGGTATGTCACAAATACTCGTACACACCGGTCATAATGCATATGCATAAGTCATGAGACATAGTTTTGCTTGGTCGTTCAGGCGTAAATATACAGTAGAAACTCGATTCTTGCACATCTCGATACTGCACTTGCGATACAAAATTTTTTTCATTGCGTACTCAGTACTTGCACCATTCGAAAATATTTACCTCGATACTTGCACCATTTTTGTTTCGTCTTTCACTTGTGCCCCTTTTGCGTTGTATTTTTGAGAATAAAGCTGGGGGGAGCACCATCGATGGTCGTTCTGGTGCTGACATTTTTTGAATTGAGTCAGCTGAATGAATTTAGGGGAAGTACCAACTAAATTAATCCGGTCCAGGTGAAAGGGAAAATTCTTAAGATTTCTGAGTACCCAAAATTGACAAAGTCATTATTTAATTGGTTTTCAGAATAAAGAACCAAAAACTTAGCAATTACAAGTAATATGCTAAAAAAGAAAGCCAAATTATTACTTGCCAAAATTCATGAAAAAATATCAAATAATTGTGTGACTCCATCAACCCATTTTTGGACAAATTTAACAAAACAATTATGGTTATAAGTATGACAGAAGAGTAGATATACAATGCCAACGAGTCTATGCTATCAGCAAAATAGTGGGCAGACTGTTTCCCACGTACTCTATGATGTGCGGGGACCGAGACCCCCAAGGTGACGAGATGCTCCCACCCTTCACCGAGGAAGAGCTTAAAACCGCTGCAAGAAGGCTCAAAAGAAACAAATCTCCAGGCCCAGATGGAACCCCAGCTGAAACACTCAAACTTGTGGCTGAAAGCCGACCAGATGTGATGCACGACGCTTACAATGCATGCATTGCTCAAAGCATCTTCCCTAAGCTGTGGAAAATACACAAACTGATGTTGATCAGTAAGGGTAAAGGTAACCTAGCGCAACCGTCAGCTTGGCGTCCGCTTTGAATGCTGGACAGCGCCGGAAAATTGTTTGAGAAACTCATACAGCTTAGACTTGCAGAGTCTGTTGAGAGAGCAGGAGGATTATCAGCAAGACTATACGGTTTCCGACGCGGAAAATCAACCCTTGGCGCAATAGGAGAGGTAGTAAGTAGCGCTCAACGCAGACGGCACTACCCGAATCGCATCATCGCTTGACTACGCTTGATGTTCAAAATGCCTTTAACAGCCTACGATGGACAGACATTATAAAGGCACTACGAGAAAGGTTTCGAATACCTGCATGCCTGATAAGGATTCTCCAGTGCTACTTGAGCGAGCGCGAACTGCTGTACGACACACCAGATGGTCTGAAAACAAAAGCAATAACGTCTGGCGCAGCTCAAGGATCTATATTCGGCCCCGATCTCTGGAATCTGAGCTACGATGAGATATTGAGCATAGAAATCCCAGAAGATACATACCTAGTGGAATACGCGGACGATATAGCGGCGGTCATACCAACTCAGGACACTGAGGACGCTAGAAGGAAGCTGAACCAAGTCATGATAAGGACGCAAATATGGTTTAAGGGACCACGGCCTGGAACTCGCCAAACATAGAACTGAAGTCATCCTTATTACACGAGGTCACATGCCACTCGAGGTCAGCATGCAAATAGGCGGCACGTCCTTAGTGACCCAAAAAGTAGTAAAATACTTAGGTATTCAACTTGACTGCAGGCTTACTTTCTGGGCCCTGATACGGCATGCGGCTACCAAAGCAGCAAAGGTCACGGGTAGGCTAAGTAGATTAATGGCAAACATCGATAGGCCAACACAGAGTAAAAGAAAGCTAATTTTGGCGGCCACAAGCTCAATTCTCCTGTACGGCAGCGAAGTATGGGGAATTGTGCTAAATTGCAAAGCCAAGCGGAAAGCACTGGAGGCTGTGCACCGAACAGCGGCACTCAGAGTTGCCTCAGCCTACCGCACTGTCTCAGGCGCTGCAATTTTCGTGATCAGCGGAGTTACCTATACCGTATGGGCAAGGTAACCGATTCCGGGTGCATATGCAGCGAAGCACCGAGCAATGACGCTGAACGCACGTTTTTTAGTTGTGACAGATGGCTGGCGGAGAGAAATGCTTTAAGGGAGCAGATCGGCACCATCGCACCGAACAACATAATCAACAAAATGCTCGAACGCGAGGATAACTGGAACGCGGTATAGAAATACATCGAGAACGTACTACGAAAAAAAAAAGATTGACCTCGACACAATGCAACAAAGCGAAGCCGCACAGATAGAGACACAAGAAGACGAGCCTATAGCATGAAAGCTGGCTACAAATATTATGGACCCAGACGTGGGTGAATAGAGTTGGGACTATATGCCGTTCTGGGCCCCCCCCCGAAGTAATATAGAAAGCAGTTCCGGGAAGGGTGTCTCCCCAGAAGGAGAGGAGGGATCGTTTTAGTGGGCACACCGCACGACGTCATCTACGACGGTCGCTGTAAGTGCGAAGGCATTTTGAACCCTACCTCACCCACCAAAAACAAAAAAAAGGAAAAATTCTGACGTGTCTGGCTTATTTTGGAAGCTCTTACCGGATAAAACTTAACGCGCTCCAGGATGTAAAATCAGTAGGGAGGGAATAAGGTTCCTTGCTTGTACAAATGCTGCTGGAAATCATAAGGTAAAAATAATGGTTATTGGGAAATCAGCGAATCCGCGTTCTTTAAAATATATCACTATATGCCTGTTCTATACAAAGGATATAAAAGTGATTGGACGACCTTATCTTTATTTGAAGAATGATTTCACTGAAAATTTGTTCCAGAGATATGTTAATTTTTTTCGAAACAAAGACTCCTGTTTTAATAAAAATTGCTTCAATAAACAAGGCTTTTTCATGCGCAAAATCTTCTTGATAAGGCTCCATGCCATTCCAAAGAAGGCAAGTTAAGGAGCTATGGCGTCCAAATATCGGCACTGTGTTTCTCCCAACTGTACAGTCCTCTTTTCAACAACTGAGGATATACGATTCCATATAGCTGATGATGAATCCAATATTCAATTCATAGCACATATTCTTCGGGAAGTAGAACTATTTCAGCAAGTCTCCCAATTTGAAATCGAGGAATGGATTGTTGAACCTCATTAAAACCCCCCGCTTTAAATGAAGACGACGAAACAGACGGTGGAGCAACTACGATGTGATGCTAAATATGAATAAAATTACAAAATTACCTCAGAGGAGGCATTCAGCACTCAATGTATGCTTGGATTGGACAGAGCAAAACAGTGCTAGCTTAAACGATGTTATGTCGCTGCAGAGGCTCAGAAACTGAGGTACTGAACAAACAAGTGCCCACAAAACAAACCAAAATAGAAAACCTCGAAACTTGCACCGAGCCCGATTTTCATGACGTGCAATCATCGAGTTCCCACTGTACTTGTAATTAAGATTGTCATGTGAACGCCTACATACTGATGTATTTCATCTATGCACTCTAGGTATACCCATGCAAGTGTATATCGAGCAATCTGTATGAAAGATTTTCTGATTTAATTTGACTTGAAGTCACAAAGTTGTCTATTTTAATTTAATTTCATTATCACACGTTTTAAGGAATTTATGAGGGTGTATTGGCGATGTTAATCCCGGAATCTTGCTACTTTTAAGTATAGAAAATTGACTTCCAAGTTTATTTGACAAAAATCCTCACTGGAGGCCAAGCAGGAGTTTTTCGCGACTCATAACATACTTAAGTATGTTCAAGGAACAGTCCCCTGCATGGTAAAAACCTCATAGCGCTATGAAAATTGGAACAAAAATGTTTCCCCAATATCAGCCTACGCTAAAAATATCAAAAATTTCAATTAGTCTCGCGTGAACACGCAGGATAAGCTATGATAAGTGTTGAGGATATGAGTAAAAACTTTATCGGCCTAAACGGCGATGGAACATTTTTTTATACAGCCGCTACTTCTTCAGCAGCAGTCTTAAAACAGCAAACAGTGAAAGTTATATAAATGTTTAAATAAAATAATTAATTTTTGATAAGTTAAGTTAAAAATAATAAACGCAATTGGGAGAATTTAGTTTCTATAGTTTTCCGCGCATCGTGTTATCAAACATATGATATTGGTTTGTCTTTTAATTTAAACTTATAGTCTCCTTTTATATATACTCGTACACATATAAGTACCTACAAATAAAATTATATAAAGCAATGGAAAAGTTGCACAATAAGCTATTATGTGAAACAACTCTTTTGTACAAAAACGTGCGGCATGGCGCTGAATGTGTTAATGTGCGAAAAATGTACGAGTATACGTGTTTACGTGCAAACTCATCTTTCAGTGTTTTTTTCCCTTTCGAGAAGTTTGTTGATTTCAGCAATATTGTGTTCCTGTATTTTTTCAAAGTGGCTTCTTGCTATTTTTTTGGTTTCTTCGTCTACTGTTGCTATATTAAAAATCCTGTGGATGTCATCATTTTTCGTGTACCTGTCGTTCCCCACACCTGTAGTCCATATAGCCAGATTGGTTTAATCATAGCTTTGTACACTAATAGCTTGTTCTGCATAGTAAGTCTGGATTTTGTGCTGGCTAACCAATGAAATTGTCGAAGCTTTTCTTTTATTTGTTTGATCTTTTGCTTTATGCGGTGATTCCTATTTGGTTTCGAATCCAAATATTTTTCAAGGTTTTTAGTAGTTGGTTTAATTGTGATTGCTTTGCCATTTACTTTAATTGGAAGTGCAGTATATTTTGTTTTGGTAGTAAATATAAACTGTACGGTTTTGTCTTCATTTATTTTTAGGCACCAATTATCGAACCATTCCTTAACTGCGTTTGTGTATCGCTGCAGTTTTTCAGTAGCGATATTTAAGATTTTGTCCGATGCCAGTATTATTGTATCGTCTGCGAACGTAGCAATTGATGCATTAGTTTCGTCAGGAGGTGGTATGTCTGCGGTGAATAAAACATATAGTAGAGGTCCAAGAACGCTTCCTTGCGGAACTACAGCAGTTTTTTGATGAATATCTGAACATTGATTGTCATATTTAATATAGAAACTTCAGTTAGTTAGGTAGCTTGTTATGATGAGATAGTAGTCAAAAGGAATCATTATTTTTATTTTGTGGAGTAAGCCTTTGTGCCACACTTTGTCAAACGCTTTAGCTACGTCTAAGAATACTGCCGCACAATAACGATTGTTTTCAAAGTCTGATTGGATTTTATTTGTAATTCTGTGGATCTGTTGGATAGTCGAATGTTTTTTTCTAAATCCAAATTGATGATCCGGTATTATACGTTTTTTCTCCAGAAATTGGGTTGGTCGATCATGCAGTAAGTTTTCAGCAATTTTAGATATTGTCGGTAGTAAGCTTATTGGTCTATAAGATGATACGGTAGTTGGATCTTTCCCCGGTTTTGGCATTGCAATAATCTCTGCCACTTTCCAGAGTTTCGGAAAATATTGCAAGCGAAACATGTCATTGAAAACGTTTCGCAAAAATATATATGCCTTGGTTGGTAGTTCCTCTAATGCTTTTCCTGTTATCAAGTCATATCCGCGTGCTTTTTTATGTTTTAGTCCTTTTTTGATGCAAGCTATTATTTCGTGTGTATTCGTCATTTTTATTTTTGTAAAGTCATAATGGTAGTTGTTTTGGTTGTCAATTTTCTTTTCTTCGTCATTTGATAGAACTTCTTCAAAGTATTTTGCTAAAGTTTTCGCTTTTTCCTCTTTTGTAACGGCCCATGAATTGTCATCTTTCTTTAGTGGTGGTTGATGTTCTATTTGGGTTTTTAATGTTTTGGTACATTTCCACAGAGAGTAGTTTGTTTCCTTGTTGGGAGTCAGGTTCTTCAAATAGTTTTCGATTTCTTTGTTATTTCTTTTGTTTAACCCTTTCGGTCCGAACGGGACTTATATGTCCCGGCAATGTTTGAAGATACCTACAATTTTGATGGGACAAAAGACTTTTATTTCACCCATAGCAACTAATAAACATATAAAATAATTTGTATTTTCGTTAGCGGCTTTCCGTACCGAAAGGGTTAAAGTATCCTTAAGAATTTTTGTGGCTAAGTTTAGTTTTCTCTTGTCGTCAGGTGATCTAGTTTTTTGCCATCTTTTTCTTAACTTTCGTTTTTCAATAATTTGCTCCTTCATAGAAATGTCAGTTGCTGCTGAATTTGTTCTATTTGCTTGCTTTGGTGCCGATCTGATCCCTGCTTCTAGTACTACGTCATTGAAATGGATAATGGCACGTTCAATGTCAAGTTGCGTTTTTAATATCACATTTGGTATAAGTTGATCGTCAATATGGTGGCGGAATTTTCCCAGTTGGTTCTGTCATTAAATATGCGAAAAGATGTATCTATAAATTTTATATAACTTACATATTCAAGTAATATCGGCGAGTGGTCAGAAGAAAGTTCATAGCACGACTGAATTGTCAATTAGTTATGGCTTATGTTTTTGGTTATGCAGAAATCGATCAAGTCTGGAATTTTCTTTACGTCAGTTGGCCAATAGGTAGGTTCTCCGGTACTTATAAATCTGCAATTGTTTTTGTTAATTGCGTTAATTAGAATACGGCCCTTTTTGTAGGTGAGTCTTGAGCCCCAGTCAATGTGTTTTGCATTGAGATCTCCAGCTGCAATAAATGTATTGTTAAGCGTTCTTATGTATTTGTCATATTCATCCGAGTTTATTATATGTCTAGGTGGACAGTAAATGGAAGAAATAGATACTGGCCCATTTTTGTCATATATTTGCAATGACGTGGATTGAAGATGAGGCGTCGAATATTGGAGTTGTTCTATGTGAGTTATGCTTGATTTAATAATTAAAGCTGTCCCTCCATGGGCTCTTCCATCAGGATGGTTTGTCACATACATTTTATAATTAGGAAATTTCAGAAAACTTTTGTCAGTAAAATGTGTTTCTGCAATCAATGCTATGTCAGTTTCTTTTTCAGCTAAGAATTGTTTTAGTTCTAAATAGTGCTGTATTAGTCCATTTGCATTCCAAATTAGAATTTTAATTTTTTCACTTTTGTCCATTCATATTCTTTAAAAGCATTGTAATTATATTCATCATATTTGTCATCTGGTTGACTAGGGATTTTACCATGTCTTTAAGCTCTTCGATATCATTGTTTTTTCAGATTTGTTAGTTCTTAACTAAAATAGAAGTTTTCACATATCATCGCTCCTCGGCTGGCAATGGTAAGCCTCCGAGTGTATTTCTGTCATGTAAATTCTGTATTGTTCCGCCTTACAACCGTTAGTAAAGCATAATATTTCAAAATTAAATATATAATTCATATAACTAGCAAAAGTGAATTTTGCGTCAAAAATAACTGCTAAGTTCAATATTTCACTGACAGATCTCAGACAAGAATTAGAAATAAAATAAAATGTCGAATCGTAGGCCTTGGCAGCCAGTACTCATTCTCGTATTAGTTTTTAATAGTATTAATATATTCTAATAAATAAATAAATAATAAAATAAAATGTCTTCAATGAAGAAAACCACTTGCCGGAAGTAATGTGGTAGCATTTCGAAATATTTAAAAAGAGATGAGTGCTATACACCAAGAAAAGCACTTGATCAAGCTCATTTTGGAGCATTTGTGAATCGAATGAGTTTCTTACAATAGAATGCATTTTAAGCTCGTGGGCATGAAGTAAAAACTTGGGCATGAAGTAAGCTCTTCCTCCTATTTGCGGCGTGCGTCTTGATGTTATTCCACAAATGCCGAAACCTATAATTTTACTTCAACTTCCAATGGAAGGTGATTTATAAGACATGAAAAATAAAGCGTTTTTCAGTAAGAGCGCTTCAACTTTTGAAATTTTTTGAATAAAACACAAACGGTTTGACTTTCTTAACTAATTTTTTTTTTATTATCGAGTTTGAACATATACATTTAAATGTGAAATTCGACTTCTTTTGCATGACCACCGCGTGCACGTTTTACGAAGTCCAATCGTTGAACCCAATTTTCGACCACTCTTTTGCATAAATCGGCCGAAATTCCAGCAATTTCGCATTCAATATTGCCTCTGTGCTCACAAATCGTCGCCGGCTTGTTACTGTAGACCAATGACTTCACATAACTCCAAAGAAAATAGTCTAGATCCGTCAAATCACACGAGCGCGGCGGCCATTCGACCGGTCCATTTCTGGAAATAATGCGCTCATCGAACTTACTCTTCAACAAATCAATTGTAGCGTGTGCTGTGTGGCTTGTGGCCCCGTCCTGTTGAAACCACATGTCGTCTAAGTCCATACCATTCAATTGCGGCCAAAAATAATCGTTTATCATGTCGCGGTATCGTTCTCGTCAACGAAAAAATATGGGCCAATTACACCGCCGGCATGTAAACCGCACCAAACAGTGATTTTTTCGGGATGCAACGGTGCCTCATGAATCACGTGTGGATTGCTTTCTGCCCAGTAACGCATATTTTGCTTGTTGACAAAGCCATTGAGCCAAAAGTGAGCTTCATCACTGAAGATGATTTTTCGACTTTAAACTTTCTTAACAGAACACGCATTTTTATAATAAAATTCAATGATTTGCAAGTGTTGCTCAAGTGTGTAGCGTTCCATGATGAAATGTATACTAATGAAGTTTACAAATGACAAGCGAAAAATAAAAAACATTGCGTCGTTCGCCCTCCCTATCGGAAAGAAGTTGAAGCGCACCTATTGAAAAACGCCTTATATAATATACAGAATATGCGAAGCTTTTTTCATGTTTTTTCACACTCTTGGGTTTGTCATTGCCTACTAAATTGAGACCGTTTTTAGATGAAACTTTTTCTGCCATTAAGATTTCACGCCCAGAGTTGGTTTCGAACTTGGGTCATGCGCAAGTGCACTCGGCTACGGCCATCCCCAAATTTTGAATATTTAAGGAAATATTTTTTCATATCATCGATATTCCAAAACTTTAAATAAATAATTTAGAAAATGTATCTATCTGTAAGTTCATTCCTGTTTTAATTTTTTTTTATGTTTTGATTTAAATGTGCTATGGTTTATTTTAATACAAAGCATAGTACATATTGTAAAATGCTTCTAGTTTTTACCAAAAATTCGAAAATTTTGTTGAGATTTTTGCTGAATTGAAGAATGTTGTATTGTGAGACTAATATACAGAAGTTAGATCCTGTTATGGTTCTCGGGCTCCCGAAACTGCATTTAAAAAGTTACACCCCGAGATGAGTTCCAAACATCGCTGTCCAAAACTGCACTAAACGAGTTGAATCCCGAGGAAAATCCCGAAATCCCTAAATGAACAATCACCGCTAGTATTTGCATCCCTGGTAGGCACGTGTGCACAGAAATATGTATATACCTATGTACATAAATTTTAATTTTATGTAAATTATATAAACGGAATTGAATGGAGACCCACCATTAAGTATCTATCAATACAATAAGCTAAGTTAATTTAGTGCTTTTGTATAGCAAATACTTATTTAAACACTTGCATGCAATACATATACTGAAGATTTTAAAACATGGATATCCAATTCATATTTACAATTCAATAAAAATAATGTATTATAGTATTTTACCAGACGCGGACTAGTACTCTTGTTACTAGCCGAAATAAAGTACTTATTATTTGTATTTATTTACGCAGTGATCCAATCCTTATAATTATTTGGGCTACCCCTTGGAACTCCCCTGGCGGGTTCCCCATACAATCATTGGCGGGTACCCCAATCACCATTTTTGGCCTTTACATGAGAAAAGAAACTAAAAAGTTCGACCCAAATTGGGGGGCATCAGAATTCGTTTTAGAGGTATGGTTCCTTCGGCAAAGTTTCTTATTTTGATCCCTAGAATATGATTTTCACAGAGCAATGGGCTATTTTTTTGCCTCCCCACAAATCGAGCCGGCCTAACTTGCATGCGATACATATACTGAAGATTTTAAAACATGGATATCCAATTCAATAAAAATAATGTATTATAGTATTTTACCAGACGCGGACTAGTACTCTTGTTACTAGCCGAAATAAAGTACTTTTTATTTTTATTTATTTACGCAGTGATCCAATCCTTATAATTATTTCGGCTATGCCCAACAGATTACAATTTGCAAAACTAAATTGACATTGATATTTTAAGTCACAAGCATAAGAAAAGAGAAAAAGTGCTTATGAATAAATATTATCTGACTTAATGCAAATATATCTCTAAAGTTAGCGTCTAAATGTGCTCATGGTACTTATATACGTTACACTTTGTGGAAGAGAATGCCCAAGTCGAGTCGAATGTACCAGGGTCTGCGCTTCTGAAGCCAGTATTTTGTGCCCAGTAGCGAGATGTTAGAGTTTTTCACAGATTTCGTTCCTACGTTATTTTTTATTTATGCAACTTTACCAAAGTGTCGAGCGGCTTTCTAGAAATAAGGAGCACTTGAGACTTCTTAACACTTTCACGTCCGCACGGTTCACAAAAATTTTCTTCTCTGTAGCCGGAACTTTTTACAAAGTTGTTCATTAAAGTATACAAATATAAAATATAAAATGCATTCCAACATAATAAACTTAGCTGCTTTTTGTTAAATGATAAATCTAATTTACCGAGGTTATTGTAAAAGAGCATTAAAATATATTGTGGTTTAATTTTAATATATTTTTTATTAAGCTTATTTCCAAAATAAAGTAACTCCACTTTGAAAAACTCTGCATTTATCCCTTTTTTTTTTTTTGGTAGGTAGCAAACCAGTTCCCCAACTGCAATTCAGGGAATTAATGTATTAAAACATAAAATTTGTGGTTTTTCTCATTTGATGTGAATGGCACCTATGCATCTTCTTCTTTAACGTTTATTGTTGTAGAGTTTTCAAAATTTTCTTCGGTGTGTGTTTTGGTAATCAATATTTTGATACGCAAAAGAAAGTCAGGAAATACCGGAGTTTTACCACTACCTGCATTCGTATGTTGATACTGTAAACAAATCGAACAAACTGCAGTTAAAAAGATATAGTGTAACTGTTTTAGACCAATTCATTGTCTTTCTTTATGTAGGATGAGAACTAAGATTGATCAGCCCAATCCACTCCTTTCATATGATTGTAATGAAGCTCCAATACCACCACGTTGAGGTCGCCATTGGCAATCCGCCACGTTGCAGCCACCAGGCGAGAATGTGTTAAGTTAAAAGTTGGTGCCTTGTCGTATGGCCATTTGTTAATACTTCATAGGTTTTGGTTGATTTTGAGAACGAAGTCATTCATTTCATTGAACTTGCAAGATCGATAAACCCAAACATCAGCTGCCTATGAGAGTGCATTTCAATAAAAACTGCTATTAGATCGTTGATGTACAAAGAAGATAGAAAGGGCCAAGAAGGATCCTTGCGAAGCTTCCCTATTTAATTGTAAAGGGCCACTAATACCATCTATAGGCAGCTTGTGACATTTTTTCTTCATAAGAGGCAATTCAACTTAAACAAGTAGAGTGCAACGCAAAAAATGTATCAAGTTTTGCCAGTAAGAAACTGTTTTAAAACTGAATCGAATGTTTTTGAGTAGCACATTTGTATTATAATTTCATTTGCCAAATTCATATCGCCCCATAAAATGTGTTGTAATTTGCTTATATACAAATATATATACATATATAGGGTTGTTCAATAGGTGCTGCGCTTCAACTTTTTTCCGATAGGGAGGGCGAACGACGCAATTTTTTTTTTTCGCTTATCATTTGTAAACTTCATCATGGAACGCTACACACTTGAGCAACGATTGCAAATTTATGCAAAAGAGTGGTCGAAAATTGGGTTCAACGATTGGACTTCGTAAAACGTGCACGCGGTGGTCATGCAAAAGAAATCGACTTTCATACTTAAATGTATATGTTCAAACTCGATAATAAAAAAAAAATTAGTTAAAAAAGTCAAACCGTTTGTGTTTTATTCAAAAAAGTTCAAAAGTTGAAGCGCTCTTACTGAAAAACCCTATATATAAATATTTATATCAAAACCGGCGGAGGAGTACATGACTGATTAGGTGTAATATGCCCCGTATACCGTTTTTGTTACTTACGGACCAGCGGTGCATTCGAGAAAATATGTACCTATATCTATCAGAAACAAAACTGTGCTCTTGTTCAAACTGCTGCACTAACGCAATAATCTGTGGGGAAGAAGTTTAGAATACCATTCAGGATTTCATGGCTTCCATTTTTGAAGAGGTAAAAAATCGGTTCTTATTTCCATTTTTTTTTTTAATTTTTGAACAAAACTCTATAATTTTAGTTTTGGTTATTTACATTTTACAATAATTAAAAACAGATACAAAATATATTTGAAAAAAAATGTAATCTTCCAACTCAAATTGTGCCAGAAATTTATTCTGTCACAAGTGGTAGTCATTTCTTGCTTTTTGCTTTGACGCTGTCGCACTCTGACGGTATATGCCCTACTTGTATTGTAATACGAGAACCACATTAGTGCAGATATAAATACAACATTGCCAGCACAAAACTCATCACATCTATCGATTTGATTTGAAGGGTAAAAGCTTTCGCACACATATGGGTAGTACATACATATAACTACTCATACATGCATGGCAACAAATTTAAAACTTTAGCGAAATGACAACAAACTGTTAAATGATGGTTAGGCAGCAATGGGTAATAATTTACTAATGGTACATGTGGCCCCCGCAGCAGAATGGGTTGATGCGTGACTACCACTCGGAGAACATAGATTCGACTCTCAATGAAACACTAAAATAAAGAAAACGTTTTTTCTAATAGCGGTCGCCCCTCGGGAGGCAATGGCAAACCTCCGAGTGTATTTCTGCCATGAAAAAGCTCCTCGTAAAAGCTATTTGCCGTTCGGGATCGGCTTAAAACTTTTTTTGTTTTGTTTTTTTTTTCTTTTTTGTTGAGGTGGCACAAAGCATGCTTACGGTTAACCCATTTGACTATTAAGGGAATCAGACGGTACGTCCAGCGTCCGTTCAAGGACGAACTCCATTTTCCCTGCCATGAACGCAAGCTACGCTCTCTTGCTTTTGTTTTTTTGCGTATTGTCTGTCGTTCTGAAGTAGCTTTGTTTTGGTAAACTTCAGCGTACTCTTTTGCCATTAAATTTATTGGGAGTAGTCCTGCAATAACCATAATGGCATCTTCTGATACCGTTCGAAACGCGCAGCACACTCTGAGGGCACTCAGTCGATACACTGATTTCATACAACTCACATATGAGCCGCAATTAGTTGCTTCCGCCCATGCTGGAGCTGCATACAGCAAAATCGATGAGACCACGGTATTAAGTAGTCTCCTACGATTTTGCCTAGGGCCTCTAGTGTTCATCATTATGCGCGTCAGTGCTGTTACTGCCTCTGCCGCTTTTCTGCTTGCGTATGATAGGTGATCTCTGAAGTTCAGCCTATGGTCGATTAATACGCCCAGGTATTTAATGAACGGTTTCGATCCTATGGTATTTTCGCCCACCATTATATTTGCCGACTCCACATTCTTCCTGCTGCTAATGAGCACTGCTTCCGTCTTATGATCCGCAAGAGTTAGACCGTTCTTGCGCAGCCATTCTTTTACCATACCGACAGCCTGGTTGCAGATTGCTTCGGCTTGGTGTAGTACTTTGGTTACGACCACAACAGCGATATCGTCAGCAAACCCTATAATTTTGGACCCTGGAGGTAAACTGAGACGTAAGACTCCGTCATACATAATATTCCACAGCAAGGGGCCTAGGACTGAGCCTTGTGGAACTCCGCCAGTTATTTTATATTCCCTAACACATGCATCGGTATTATAGCGAAGGGTTCTGTCAGTGAAATAACTGAGGATAATCTTTCGTATATATATTGGGACCTGGAAGCAATCAAGCGCCATCAGGATCTGGTTCCAGTTCGCGGCATTTAAAGCATTCTTTACATCCAGCGTTGCCATTAGGCAGTACTCCTTGCCACCGTATAACCACCGAGATCCTTCGATTGCCTTCTGCGCAATGGTTTTAACTGCAGCTACAGCATCTGTGGTTGAGCGAGCCTTGCGGAATCCAAATTGCGAGGATGATAGACCGCCTGCGTCATCAATGGCAGCCTCTAGACGATTAGCGATCAACTGTTCCAGAATTTTACCTGCGGTATCGAGCATGCAAAGGGGGCGGTAGCCTGTAGGATCTTCCGATGGTTTAGATCCTTTTGGAATCATCACAAGTTTCTGTAACTTCCACTGAGTTGGAAATGTGCCTTCTTTTAGACATGTATTGTAGAGATCTACAAAAATACAACTCACATATGGTATGGCTTCGAATTGCCACTTTTAGTGCCCCGTTGGAGACTTCGTCTGGGCCAGGGGCTTTATTGTTTTTGATCCATTTAGTGATCATCAGGAGCTCGTCTTTGTCTGCCAACTGCATATTTTGGTCCCCCTCACAACATTTTTCCAAATCGTAGGCTCGGAGAACATCTTGTGCTGGGAACAAACAGCTTAAAACTGTAGGTCCCTCCATTTGTGGAACAACACCAAGACGCACTCCATAAATAGGAGGAGTAGATCGACCAAACACCCAAAAAGGGTATAAGTGCCAATTATATACATATATACATGCTAAGGCAGTTCAAAGCCAGTGAAAGAGGTGAGGAATTTTCATTCACTTGTCTTTATTATCAACCGTTCTTTTGTACTAACTGCTTCTTCTTCTTCTTAGCTTCACAGTCTGTGGTGGACCATACATAGCTTCAATTTCCCACTTACGAACGTGGGGCACAAAAGACCATGAGGTCAGAGTGCAAACTTCATAAAGAATCTAAGTCTGCTTCGACGTTATCAGGCCATCTCTTTCTTGGTCCGCTGCTCTTTCTGCCTATTCTATTGGATGTAAGGTAACACTTTTTTGAATTCTTTCATTTGGCTCATTCTTACAATGTGGCCAGTGCGTCTAATCCGCTGCACTTTAATAAAACGAATTACATTCGCAACACCACAAGGGGTTTTCAATTTCGTTGCTTATATCATTCACTTCGGTTTATATCATTCACTTTCATTGCCCAGATTTCAGCCCAATAAGTAAAAACCGGACGTATTAAAGTTTTATACATTTTAACTATGTTCACATAACAGTGAGGAATCGATGTGCATTTAGACATATATACAAGTACAACAAAATGCTCAAAATGATGAGACAAGGCAACTTAGCCGTGTCTCTCCGCCCGTTCGTCCGTCCGTTTGACCGATAACTCGAGCGAAAATTAATATATTTCAATGCAACTTGAAACAGATATTAGAAAATGGGCTAAATCGGTCAATAACCACGCCCATCATACGACGGTGATTTTCAAAAAAAAAAGTGGTATCACTTTCATAAATAACAAATGTTGAGTGCAAAAACGGAGTTCGGCCGAAAGGCCGAGCAAAGAAACACGGACAGATTTGGTAACTCATAAAACACTCAGGCTAAAAAGCCCATTGTATTTAATATTGCCACGCCTACTTTTGAGTAAATGCGTGTAACTCGACAATGACTTAGAAAAATTCGTCAAAACTTACGTATACGAATCTCTCCCCACCTCATTCCCCTTTTAGATCCTACATAAACTTTATTGAGATCGGATAAAAAGCACGCTCACTTCTTATATGTAAACCCTCTGGGAATGCAAGTTATAACTCGAGAAAAAGTTTAGTTATTATTATTTTGCTGCAAGGTAGGTTTATGTTTAAAATGATTGAAATCGGCCTATCCCTTGTATAACGTTAATTTTGTTTCATTCACTCATTATTTTTAATGGTCCTCAAGTTATTGAGAGGGACTGGCTGTAAAAGAACTGAAGGGTGTCAGTCTGAGCAAGTGTGTGAGTCTTTATTTATTTATTAAGCACTCTGGCGTTAATATGCTTTTATTTGAAGGAAGAAGGTTAAACAAGGTGAAAAGTATAATCGACCAGACATAAGGGAAAGCCCTGCGACCAACAATATATGTACCCTTCAATGCCTGCACCCACAGTTTACTCTTCTTTCTCTCTTTATAAATCGCTTCGGTTGATTTGTGTCTTAGTTGCTCAGAAATATTGTATGAAAGGCAGTAACGCCTAGAATTATACAACTAACTTGTTGACCAAACCACCCACCCTCTGGATTTGATGTGTTTGTGTAGGTCATTTGAAGCAATTTTACGATTGTTTACAATGCTGCTTGCGTATAGCAACTCCAGTCCATTGGCCGAACAACTATTACACACACATTTGTCAACATGTCCACACATACATTTGTGCTTAAGTCAGTGTGAAGTGGCAAAACAACAGCCGCGGCCACTCACTTGGCGAGTATTTGCAGTCCATTTGCGTTGAGTACGCAATAAATTGGTTGTTCTGTTAAATTCTTCGGGTTACCACTTCAATAGCTCCTCCACTATAGCAAAAGCTAAGGCAACCCGTCATTGTTGGCATATCTTTTCGGCCGCTTGCTTTCGTCTGCCTTCGCTTTCTATTGCTGGTGTGTGGGAGATGAGGTAGGAGTTTTAACCACAAAGGTCATCATGCATGACTGTTGCTATTTTGTTCATACATATGTATGTATGGATGTATATCCATACATACATATATAAGGTGTTATGTATTTGCGCGCCCTGATGGGCTCTTTTATTTTCTCATATGTCAAATCTTTTTAGCCTTCTACTACTTTTATTATTTGCAGTAGAGCTTTTTTGTTGTTTTCGAGAATTTTGTTTCTATTTTGAACACTTTCATTGCATAAAATATGTTTTGCCGACAGCATTGTGTTTTTCTATGCGTTGTTTGTTTTATTTTACTGGCTTTTTGGAACTTTTCCATTTAGCTTAGATTGGCTTAGGTGCTCAGTTTCCACATACAAAAACAAAAATGAATTTGATATTTTGTTTATTTTTCGTTAATGTATGAATAAATTGCTATTTTATTCATGCGGTTGTTGTTGACATAAAGAAACGGATTAAGTAGGCCTGATGGGATATCCTATTGATGTGCGCATATATTTACAGGGTGGCTTACGATACGCACTACCAATATTTTTGCAACTTATTGTTAATAAAACTTTTGAGCCATCTTTTTCCCAGTAATTTTTATCTTAAAATTTATTGATTCTAGAAATTAATAATATATTTTTTTTAAAATGCCCAAACTTAGTAAAAAAAAAATAAAGCAAATTTTTTATGTTGCTGTTTCTTTACGCCAAGAGAGTAGCCAGAAGTAAAAAGCAATATATTATATATGTATATATTAAAGCTGGAAGGATTAATAAGAAATGCTGTAAGTTAAAAGAATTTGTTTTTTTTATATATTCTCGAGAAACAAATTTTTTAAATTTTGACGTGGTTATGCCTGCAATCTTTTGAAATTTTGCATCAAAACACTATCGGCAAGAAAAAAAATTATTATCTGATTCATGCTATTTTTCTGGTTTGATGTATAATAATACGGAAGATATGAATGGGAAGAAAGTCTAATTGTACCAATACATAAAAAAGGTGATAAAACTAAGTGTGAAAGCTATAGAGGTATCTCTCTGCTGAACATATGCTACAAAATATCTTCAAATATTCTATACAAAAAGCTATATGAATATGCTGAAAAAATTATCGGCGACTATCAATGCGTCTTTAACACTAAACCTACCGATACTTTATGTATTCCTATTCCTACCAAAGTGGGTCAAATGACCCGCCTTTAAAATGTTATATATATTACTAAGTCTAGCGAAAAATATATCAATTAAGCCAATTTGGTACATGAATGAAACAATTGTTTTCAATTAATGATTCAAAATAGTTTATATATTAAATTTAAAAAACATAAAAATAATTTATTCTTTGCTTTGTTTTTGCTCCTGTTGAAAATCTTCTTTCGGCAAGTTCTTCAGCTAATTAAGATAAAAATTGTTATCTAGAGGTGTTTTTGCCGATTGTTTCTCTATATAAAAGTCTTGAGTTGATTCCAGCCAGGTCAAGAATATTGAAGAAAATCTGCGCAGGCCATCTTTGCGATTTTGATTTCACTGAGTATTTTCTGGCCATCTGATTCGTCATCTCTACACCGTACTTAGTAGTATTGTAAAATCCTATCGTCTCTGGTATACGCTTGCCATATGTTTCAATGCTTACAGATTTATGTTTTGCGCTTAGTAAAAACACTTTTTTGTTTGTCTTACTTTTATAAATGGTAAGTGAATAATGACTCGATTTACATTTATAGTTTTGTTGAGAGGCGCAGAAGGGCAGTTCTCTTATGCTTCCGCGAATCGTTTCCAAAAGAGTGGTTATCTTTTCTAATAGTTTCGCAGCGAGTGAAGCGCTTGTAAAGAAATTATCTGTAGTGACGCTTCTTTCGCATCCTGTGAACGGTTCCATTAGTTTGAGAACAACGAATTTCGCAAGCGGAGTTGAAGCACCTCTTTTTTCTTCCTTTTCCAAATATGAAAATCCATTTATGATGTATTTAGTGCTGACATCAGATGCTAGCCAAAATTTGATACCAAACTTATTCGGTTTGTTCGGCATATATTGTGTAAATCTACTTTGTTTTCGAAGAGCTGTTCATCGATAGTTACATGTTACACAGGCTTCTAACAATTTTGGCTATTCTGGATGAATTTGTACCATACTTCTGAGATTAGAGCGAATTTATCATTTTGTAAACGCTGACTTCGTTGCTGGCTAGACCCCATTTAGTGATAGATATGAAATGTTCAAATTTTTTAGCTTTTTGATATAAGCCACGTGCATATACATAGAAGACCAATAAATACATTTACTTTTGCAGGAGTAAAATTCCATTGAGCTCCCAATACTCGAGAGGCTTCTTCTTCTGTGCATTTTCTTATGTGCTCCATTACACGATTGACAATAATCAAAGAAAATGCAGTTCTTACTTTGCCCTTCATTATATTTCGTTTGGTATACGCTGTCGGGCCTACAACCTCCCTAAAAATATTATAAATTGGAGAACGCCCAGGTGTTGAGCTTTGTTCTATTTCTTGCCAAATTGTACCATCAGGCGCAATTTCATTACATCGGTCTTCCACATATTTTTCACTTTCTGAACTCGATAACGGTCTTTTTCTCGTCTTCGCTTTCTTTACCTTCGCTTTCTTTACCTGAGGACTCACATTCATCTGTACTGTCAAATGAATTATTATATTGTACTATGTTATCTACTTTACTTTCAGACAGTTGCTCCTCACTGAATTCCGAACACTCTTCATCTATGTTATTTACAACTTCGAATGATTTCAAATATCTTGAATGTTTTGACATTTTTGGGATAAGAATTATATGTAAAATTATATTATCAAATAAGAATTTTTGATTCACAAAATAGCACTATAACTTGAAATTTTTACTGTAACGCTCGCTTGTAGTAGAACGAAATTGGCTATTCATCCGTCAGTCTGCAATAAATATAACTCAATGGAGCGAAATATATCACGTAATAGGAAAAACGGCTCAATCAAGAGACACAATCTGTGCATGGGTCAAATGACCCGCTACGGTAGTTAGAGCAGATCACATATATTTCTCGGTAAAACAATTAGCAAGAGAGGAGTAAATTTTGAAAAATACATTCGATGTATTTTTTAATAAAAGTCGTGAAAGAAAACGGCGATTTAATAATGTTGTTTCCAAAATCTTCTGAAAAAAAGTTTAAAATGGGTCATTTGACCCGTCATGGTAGGTTTAGTGTTAAGGCAAAGCGATCAACAATTGGCCAATGGTTTTCGCTGCCCCAGATATTTGAAAAATGTCACGAATATAAAATTATATCATGTGGTATTTTTATAGACTTTAAACAAGCGTTTGGTAAACTTAATCGAAAAGATATTGAACATCATTTAAAGATTTTAGGCATACCCTGTAAACTAATACGCCTGATTTTCATAACTTTAACAAACACTTAAGCAAACGTGAGAATCCTAGATAATGTCACAGACCGTTCTGACATAGACCCCGAAAGCACAATTTATTGCAAATCTGCACAAATTTGTGCCTATACGGCAGCCAGAAAGAAACAGCTCTATAATCATCTGCTAGGATGGTAGCAGTTTATGGTCATCAACGAAGAAAAAATCTAATATACTCGTATAACCAAATAAACAGCGCGCAACGCAACACATAACTTACAAATCGGCGCTATAGCTTTGATATAAAAAAAATAAAGTAATTGGCGCGTACACTTCTGTTAGGTGCTTGGCCGAGCTCCTCCTCCTATTTGTGGTGTGCGTCTTGATGTTTTTCCACAAATGGAGGTGCTTACAATTTCAAGCCGACTCCGAACAGCAGATATTTTTATGAGGAACTTTTTCATGGCAGAAATACACTCGGAGGTTTGCCGCTATTAGAAAAATATTTTTATTAATTTGCTTTTTAGCTTTGAAATAGTCAATGAATTTAGATACCCTGGAGTTGTGCTGAGCGCACAGAAACATACATCTATTGCCATACAAGACAGGATACAAGCTGCAAAAAGTCTTAATTTGCGCATACAAAGTTAATGAAGTCGGGATTACTTTCTAGAAGCCAGAAACTACGAATTTACAAAACTGTCATACTGACCTACTCTCACTTAAGGGTGCCAAGTCTGGGCGCTGAAATCCAGTAAACCGTTAAGTTAAATTGGTTTGAAACAAAGCGTCTAAGAAAGTTATATGAACCTGTACGACTTGAAGACGGTACTTACCGCACTCAGCCTGCGATGTAAATGTAATCAGGTACATCAAAGCGCAGATGATTCGATGGTACGATCTCATTCTACGAATGAGTAACGATAGAGCTATAAAAAAGATATTCGAAACAAATACACACGCTGACGGAAGAAGAGGTCGGTCGAAAAAACGATGGAGAAATGACGTTGAAGGCGACTTTCGAGCTATGGACATATCTGATATCAAACGAAAAGCTGATGACCGCGTGACGTGAAGTCAAATAGTAACTAAAGCATTGGGTTATCCCGAACTGTGATGCTATGATAATGATGATGAAAATATAAGTATTATATAAACGAAACGCAAACATTTTATTGCTCATTTCGACTTTTGCCGTGTTGCTCATCCTTAGTAGGCCCAGTACATGTGCAGTAAACTAAAATGAAAATAACTTAAATGCCAAAACCATTCATTGAAAACTATCAAATGATTCGAAACAAGAAAATTAAGCTAACGTCAAAAGTATCAACGCTGTATATTTTTACATTAAGCTTTATAATTTTATAAACTTGAAAACACTTTTATAATTTTGAGATTTGTTCAAAGTTGAAAATCTTGGTATACGGTTTTTAATGTGAAATATCGTCGCTTCTTTTTTACATTTTTATATCATTTTTTTTAGTTTTTTTTTTTAATTAATTTTTATTTTTTAATTCTTTAATTTTTTTCAAAACACGTCAAACAGTCACTGAAGAATATTCTGCACAAATATGATATATTTGAAGTTGTTTCCTTGTGAGACTTAAATTACAGACAGACTGAAAACAAAACAGCGGTTTATAGAATATTGAAAGATTACAAAAACTGGTTCAACTCCTTTTAACCTAAACGGCAATTTAAGTAAGCAAAATGAGGAAATACGAACTAATGGTATATAGCAACTCCTCGAGATAAAACTACTGCCAACTCAAATTACGTAATGGAATTCAGTTGGCATTATCGGATCACACTTATAACCCCAAAAAAGTCCAGAAGAACTTAACCCAAGAGCAATTATTAATGTATAAGAACCACAAAATCCCAAATATCTTAAAGTCATAAGGCCTCCTAAGACAATTCCTATATGAGCCACAGAAGAATAACCAATTAAAGCCTTTAAATCAGTTTGACGCAAACAAACTAAACTAGTTAATACACCTGCAATTAATCTAATTCCAATTCAAATGTAATTATATTTAATACCACTTACTTGTAAAAAAGAAAAACTCGTAATAATCCATACCCCCCCTAATTTTAATATAACTCCAGCAATAATTATTGAACCAGCAGCAGGAGCATCTACATGAGCCTTTTGTAATCATAAATGAACCAAAAATATTGGTATTTTAACTAAAAAAGCTAAAATCAAAGAAAGATATAATAAATCATAGCAATTAACATAATTTATCAAAAGATAATAATTCAATGTTATTAAGGTATTATATAAATAAAAAATTCCTACTAATATAGGTAAAGAAACTAATAAACAGTCGCACTATAAAGCGAATGGCGACCGCTTTCCAAAAACTGTGAAAGGATTTTTGCCCATAACTACGCTGAATTCCTTTCAACTTTCTGCGGTTCTAAAAACGTGGGTCAAGTTCACTCGTAACAGACCTGTTATGGAATTGTAGTTGGAGTGAAAATTGCGCAATACAATTATTTTAGCAAGCTTCATCTTTCGTAGATGCCCCCGGTTTTCAAACCAGACTGCAATAATTGAACTTTTGTGTATATTTTTGTTTGTAATTTTAAAGCAAATAGAAAACCAATAAATAAAACTATCCAATAAATTCGACCAATGCTTGAGGTGGTTTCCTCTGCAGGCAATGAACAACAAATTTGAGATAAAAGGTGACAAATGTGTCACACAAAATTTCATCATTTCGAAAATTTATTGAAAAAACTAATAAATAATAAACTGCAGAAATTGCCTTCCAAATTTTTTTTAAAAAGGAAAAATTTCTAGACATTTCGGCCGGAGTCGTAATACTAGCAATTCTTTATTGATTTACTTGAAAATTTAGTTGTGCATGCGCAATTACTCTCCGCACATAACAACGGGGGGCTTTTTCGAATACATAGTTTTCGTTACAAACAATTTTCTGACGATTTTCATTTTGACAAATTTTAAACGCTTTGCAATCTAGTATTTTTTTGATTTTCCTTTTGCTTTGATAACGGAAGACAGTGATCGGGGCATCGACTCAACTAGTTTTTTTGCCACGTCAGATGAAATTTTATCCCACTCTTCCTTTATAACGAGTTTCAGCATATCCATATTGGTGATTGTCTTTTTCCGGACTTGGCGGTCTAAATGCTTCCACAACTGTTCAATAGGGTTTAAGTCCGGTGACTTTGGAAGATGATCCAATGACTTAGGAGTACCTACGATAAAGCAGCCATTCTTTTACTATTTTTGCTGTGTGCTAGGGATCATGTTGAAAGATCCAAGATCCATGTCAGTCTAACTTCTGCACACTGGTTAGTACATTATTTAATAAAATATTCAGATAATCTGTTTTGTTCCTGGTACTTTCAATAAAACCCAGATTGCCAACTCCGCTTGCCGCCGTACATCCCCACACCATCACCGAACCCCCCACCGTGCTTAACTGTGGTTATCAAATTTTGGTCGGCATACTCTTTATTTTTGGTTCTCCAGACTTTAACCGGTTTTTTCTGCCCAAATACCTCGAACTAACTTTCATCGCTAAACAGGACATTATTCCAGAAAGAAGCATCCCGATTTTCGTATTTGTTTGCATAATCAAGACGTTTTTCATTATTAACTGTCGATATTAGCGGCTTTTTTCGTGGGAGAGGACCATGTAACCCATTTGTGTGCAACGCTCGACGTATTGTACTGGCACTTACTCTAGTATCACATGCAGTTGAAACTTCTTGTGATATTTTGACCGCACTTTTAAAGGTATTTTTCTTCACATCGCGCACTATAGACCTTACTTCAGTCTCATTTAAAATTTGGATTTTTGTCAACTATTTTTTTAACAGTACTATGGCTTTTGTTGACAATAGAGCCAATTTCACGAAAGGTTTTACCTTCATTGTGAAGGTTTAGTACCAGTTCTCTAACATCAGTCGAAGTTTGTTTACCCATTATTAAAACAAATAAATAATAGAATTTAATTTACTGTAGACCAAAACTTTTCACTCTGCCGA
Source organism: Anastrepha ludens (assembly GCF_028408465.1). Lineage (NCBI taxonomy): Eukaryota > Metazoa > Arthropoda > Insecta > Diptera > Tephritidae > Anastrepha > Anastrepha ludens. The sequence continues at coordinate 119,305,196 of NC_071500.1, read as the reverse complement.
TCGCAACCAATTAAAATACAAAATGAAAAAAGTTTCAATGCAGCGAAAAAGGAAGTAAACAACCAAATATAACGGTATTTTTTATGGTACAACATCGCTAAAATGCTACTGATGTACGCTGTACACTTTATTTTGACGCGTAAATATGCACTAAATTTCGTTTTTGTCTTAAAACTTTTGTTGTTGTAATTTATTTTTGTGTTGCTTTCTAGTAATTAGTAGAGAATCAAATACCAATTCTGGAAAACATGAAATTAAAATATATTGTTTTGTTATAAAAGACTGAAATGAAATCCATATAATAACAAAATGTTTTGTACACTTTATTTTGACGCTCACAGTATAGCGCTATCTCCGTAAAAACCAAAAAAATTCACATTTTTTCTTCCACAATTCTGTCACTGGATTGAATGATGCGTATTTTCGTTTTGGTTTGTATGTTCTTGATACCATTATTTATCAACTTTATTATTTTATTATTTATTATTTGTATCAACAATTTTTCGTATGCAGTTACATTTTGTTCATGCTCATTCATGTAACATTGCTAGTTGGCATAAGAGGCGGGCATGAAATAAGAAGTTCCATATAGTCACATACCTTTGCTCCCACTACCAACGACACGCACATCGTTACTCATTCTCTCCTTACCTATCCTTTCTTAATTTGCTCCCTTACTAACTCATCTTTTCTTCAATGGCATTATCTGAACCAATTTCTTTCTCACTATTAATTTCTAAGCTCATGTTTGTTAACTTAGTTGTAAGAATTGTGTCGCCATGGAATTCATTAATAAAGCGAAGAACGGATTATTATTATATCATTGTAGCAAAATATTTATGAGTAATAAAGCGGTATACAAATGTGTCATAAAAAAAGGACTGAAATTGATTAATTTTAATTTTGAATTTTGTTGGTTTTTTATTTCATAAAATTTTATGGTAGCTAATTTCTTGAACGAAATTGAAATCTCAGAACTACGTCGTTAATTTCCATGCTCCAAATCACTATACCTATTTGTACGTACAATATAATCCAGACACTCCAGTAATCCGCAAAGCCACGAGCTTCTGCCTGTTCTGATTACCGAGATAGCACAGTACTTGACTTCGCCAAACACTGGTCTTTTTGGCACACCAACCTACAAATATATTTTAACCAGAGAATTTACTACTACAGCTTCTATTGTTGCTACATTCTCTGCTAATCAATGCGACGAATAAAGAAAACACTAATATAATATTTACACTATTCAACAATAGTAAAGCGATAAAGATGTAATATGTAATAACCTTATCATTATCGCGTTGAAAAAAAGTGCATTCTTCTCGAAGGTATTTTTATTTAAAAATATAAGCCGAAAACAATGCTAGCAGAAAATTACTTCAAAGACGTTAATTACGAAAATGAAACAAATAGTAATGAGAGTGATAGTGTGGCTGTTGTTGCATAACAAAAAAAGAGTTTAATTTAAACAAAGTCATTAATAGAAAAGTCATATAGTAAAAGAGCAAAGCGCAAAATACGGAGGAGAAGTGTAAGAGGATAACTATAAGTATAAACAAAACAAATTTTATTTGAGTTTAAATGCACCAAAATTCATCAGCCACCTGGTACACACACGAAACTAATTTCGAATTTTAGGATGAAATGTTTGTGCATGTGATTAAAGCAAGTTTATTCAGTTTTTGTATTTATCACTGTAAAGGTTTCAATGAAAATGGCTTTTTATTTTGAAACATTTGCTGTTGTTAGTTAAAACAAACAAGTTCCCGGCATTGATTTGTGTTGCAAATCTGATTAATCCTTTCTTCAAATAAAGGATAAATATTTGGAAACAAGTAAGTTAAACAGAAACTAATATGGTTGAGCGCCATCTTGCCAGTGTGGTCACATGTGTACATGAGTATATTTGTTTAATATGTCATTTACGGAATTCATTTTTAGCCACAACTTCGCCAATAAAATAAAATAAAATTTAGAAACTAAATTTTTCTTTGGCAATTCGGATAGCATACCAAATATGTTCATACATATTTATATTTATTTACTAACGTCATACTCAACGTGCCTTTTATTACTCAAATTCCTTCTAAGCTATTGAAAAGTTCGAAATTAACTGTTGCTTTTTGGCTAAATTGCATTCCCATCACATCTACCATCACACGCTTAAAATCTTGCACCTTCTACAGTCCGCCATATTTTTAATAAGTAGCACCTGAAACGGGTATTTTTAGTGTTTTGTGGGGCAATGCACAGTGGTCCGACCAAAAGGCGTTGGCGGACAAAATTCAAAAACTCATTTAATTAAGCTGAAAATATATATTTAGGGGTTTTAAGGATCAGTGATGACGAATCTGACCTTAGTTTTAGCAAATTTTAAATTCATTGAATACTATAAATACATTTTTACTTCCGTAATTAGCTGGTGAGTTCATTTTTACATTTTTCACGACCCCAGAGAGTACCACGTGGAGGTTTACGGTAAGGTTACTCTCTCCTCATTTTTTTTTTGTTTTTAGATTTTTTTTTTTTAATTTTTTTTTATTTTTAAGTTTTTAATTTTTTTTTTATTTTTAATTTTTTTTTTTTTTTTTTTTTTTTTTGTTTTAGTTTTTAAATTTTTTTGGATATTTAGTTGTTTTTTTGTTTTTCATTTTTAATTTTTTTTTATGATTCAGAATCCTCGGCTTCTGATGAGCTGTTTTCTGAGGCTGGATCATTTTTCAAATTAAAAAGCACAAGAACCTCTTTTGAAAATGGTTTTGGCTTGTTTTTCGGAACCTTAGTCTTTGATATTATAACTACATCTGATGAACAAAGCAAAGCATTTAATAAATCTGTCATTGGGTCAGTTCTCTTCGGAGGGTTGGCCAAGAGGCAGCAAAGCATGTTTACCGCAAAGCATGTAATACCAATCATATAGTTGGACAAATAGTTTAGCAGAATCAAGGGCATATTTTTGAAATGCTTCAATATTAATATCAAGACCAGACGATAATGTTTGTAAAATAGTGGCAAACCGCTTGATTAAATGAATATCAATTCCAGTAATTTCTGATGATACTTCAGGATCATTAAAAAACCTGCGAGCCGTGTTCCCATCATTTGTCGTTCCACTACCACCCGTTTTAGGAACATCCACCAATAATCCCATTCGACTTTTGAATGCTGCTTGGACAGATGTCTTTTTATTTTTTAAACTATTTTTTCCTCCTAGACTTCTAGCCTGCCATTTTTTGAACTCTAATCGATATGATACGTGTAGTAAACATTCGAAAAATCGTATCCATGCATGTAAAGTGGACAAGCCAAACTGAAATGTAGATGGATCGGTTTCCTTTTGACCCACATACATAGCATTTTTGAGATGATGATGTGTGGGTAAGAGCATTGCATACTTTGCCATCTACCATGGTGAGTAGCATTTTATGCGAAATTGATATATTTAATTCATTAAGTTTAATTTTACTTGGTGTTAAATTATCTTTTTGACTTTGTACCCAATCCCTTTCTTTCAAAGAAACTATCGAATTCTCTTTTCTATTAATATCTTTACAAAAATTACTAACAATCTTCAAAACCTGATCTTTCAACTCTTTCACACTATCATCATGGTATTGAAGCTTCTCAAGAACGTAATCTTGTAATTCTAACTTCTTTGACTCAAAACTTTTTTTTCTGAAGAACGCAAAAAAATAAATAACTCCTTTTTTTCAAAACTATACGTCATTTTGATTTTATTATTACAAGCAATTCTCAGATCTTTCGTTAATATTCTAATCGGCTTATGCCCGTTTCTCCAGTGATAGATAAAAATGTTATATTATTATATATAATTTTATTGTATATAGTGTTATTTATACATATATTATATTAATTTTGTAATAATATTAAAAAATTTTTTTTTTTTTGTTTTAGTTGTCTCTTAATGCTGATGGGGTCTGTGATGTCTTTTTCTGTCTTTTACACAAAATTGCATAAGCCATATGTAACGTTTTGCCTGTTTTGCCTACATTATTTTTAATTTGCGCAACTTTGCGCAACAGGTTTCAGTTTGAGATCATAGCTGAAATATGTGGCTACATCACTCATGTTGATTTCAAGTGGACCGGTGTGGACCACTCGAAAAAATGATCTTTAAAAAAAAAATTTTCGAAAAATTTTGAGATTTCAAAAAAAAAAAATTGGATTTTGTACCACAACTTAAGAGAATTATTACTGTTTCCGTTAATATATTCAATTATCTTTTTGTTTTTCAATATTTGGTTAACAATCAAATGGTAATATTTATTTGTATGAAGTACGATTTGCATACTCTTGTATGAAGTACGATTTGCATACAATTTCATGTTTAAAGTCAAAAAACTACAATGAAAAATTTTTAATATTTAAATTAAGTAATATTTTCAGGAAATCTGCCTTGAATATTTAAAAAAACATCTGCATTATCAAATTTTTATTTCAAAAATGTTGAAAAATTGAATTGAATTGAACCACTGTGCAATGGTTTCATGTGGTACAAAATATACGATTTACTCTTCATGTGCATGTAATGAAATAGAGTGCATTTAGGTTAAAATCATAAGAAATGGTACAGTCCATAAATCCGCAAATACGGCAATATTATTTTTTCCACAAAGTTGGGTGTCAACATCATCAGCATTCCCGGCAATTGTAGGTTCTTATAATAAATAATGCGCGTGCGATTAACTTCTGCAGCTCCCACAATCTTTACTTAATCTTAGGTGTCCAAAATCAGTTAATAGCGGTGAACAAAAAAAAAAGTTTACCAGAACCCATTTTCTTTTAATTTCTCCTCTCTAGTTCCCAGTTTACTTTCTTGTGTACCATATATTGCCCTTGGAGTAGAAGGAGGAGCGGTTTTAATTGAGAGCAGGATGTTTATATGAGACTCCTTTTATTGATTTATTATTAACTATCATTCGGAATCAAGAGAGAACGTAGGTTCGAATCTCGGTGGAACACCAAAATTAAGACAAAATTTTTTCTAATAGCGGTCGCCCCTCAGCAGGCAATGGCAGACCTCCGAGTGTATTTCTGCCATGAAAAAGCTCCTCATAAAAGAAAATATCAGCCGTTCGGAGTCAGCTTAGCACTTTAAGTCCCGTCATTTGTGGAACAACATAAAGACACAAGCGACAACTAAGAGAGGGAGCTCGGCCAAGCACCCAAAAAGGGTGTACGCGCCAAAGGCTTTTCCAATAAGAGGTGTTATTTTGATATTCAAAGAAAAATGCTATTTCTTGATATAAATGATCGGATGTTTATTTCATTATAAAGAGGAAGGTATGCCGTTAATAGTGGAAAATAACATCAGGCAAACGACCACCACGACTACGCTTACAGGACAATATCCTTTTCATGAAATTTTCCACAACCGAATTGCAAAGTGGCTGCCCTACATCCTCGATAGCCTCACGAATTCCATCTTTGAGGTCTTGAATCGACCCTGGGCTGTTCGCGTGGGCCTTCTCTTTCACGTGGCCCCAAAAAAAAGTCACAAAGTTTTACATCGCAAGATCTCGTTGGCCAATTGTGATCACCTCTTCGTGAGATAACGCGGTCCGGAAACTTTTCCCGTAAAAGATCAATGGTTTTGTTGCTTGTGTGGCACGAGGCGCCGTCTTGTTGAAAATAAACGTTCTCCAGGTCAATACCATCCAAATTCGGCCATAAAAAATCGTTAATCATCTCTCGAAGAGGCAATCCATTCACCAATAACACCTGTTATTGGAAAACCCTTTATAAATATAAGTAGTCTTCAAAGGTCTTGTGTAGCAGAGGGCTATTGTTCCTGCTGAGGACGACTTTGTTTTTATTTCCAAGCAGAAAATTTTATCAAGACAGTTGGAAGATGCCAAGATTGGTTAAGTGGTTGAACGGTTTTTTAAGCTTTGGATAATATACAAGTCAATATAACAGCAAATCCTTGTTCTCCTTGTGTTTGCGACTTGATTTTCAAATTGTTAAGTTAAACTGCTTTTTGTAATTTTTTAATTCACATTTCTATTCCGACTTTTTGTTCGTTACGAAAATTTAATTCAAATTATTTATCTGTATTTAGTTGAAAAACTATCATAGCTTTGTAATTTTCAAACGCAGCCTTTCAGGTTTTATAGACACAAAATTACTATCAAAGCCTACTATTTTCCGAACAGTTTTTTGGATTTTACTGCAGCTTTAACGCAAAGAAATTTGTTTGTGGGTGTGTGCGCATGTTGTTGGTAGTTTATTGGGGATATCAACCAGTAAATTAACTTACATAAATAATTTCTCAATTTCAATTCTAAGATGTTTTGAATATTTTTCAAATTACTTCTATTGCCTAAGTTTTCTATATTAAAGGGAGTAAGATTATGGTTCTCAAGTAAATTTACCTACCCAACTACATGTTTCATTAATGCGACAAATGTAATCCCTGCCATCTTTATTCATGTTATCTTCATATGCCTTTATTGCCGAAACCAAATTGCATTTCAAACTCAGTCATAAACATTAAGAAATTTATTCTCTCTCATTAACACATTGGCGCTAAATTACTTCGAGGAACTACTCCCGCTTCGCCGCCTCCACCGCGAATACAAATTACCCGTGGGCCCGTTTTGTGGTAACCTTCGTGGCGGCGGCGGTGACTACGATGCGTAGCATTCCGTTAATTGCTGTGAAACTAATTTATGTGTCATCACACAGAATAATTACATGCTACCAGCTCACACACAGCACCTCCCTGTCCCCTTATTGCCCATGCAGACGCAAACAGCGGCTCATTATTGGCGCCACCGCCATTGCACGCATGCATAAAGTGGTTACCACAAATACATTTCCACTTTGGGATTCGTACAAGTTTATGTTTACAAGGCCATTATAGCTATCAACATAGTCATGAAATTTACAAGAATTTTCATGCATGCATTCCTTCTCCGCCGACAAATTCTTGTTTTCTTTTTCATTTACGTTAAGTGTTAATCAATATTAGACAAGTTTATTCATAATATACAAGAAACACGTTATACACACACATGCATACGTATATATAAAAGCGTGCAACACATCAGCGCGCTTATACCCGCACACAAGTAAAGGTGAGGCTGACGTGCTGCCACATCCATAAGCAGCGTCACATTTCACTTCTTAAAGTGCATCAACTCATACTGACGTCGTGGCATCATCAATTATCCTCCTCTCATCATTAAACTAACATAAATAACTTTTCCATATATTTCCACGCTTTCTATACAGACTTGCTTTGACGCTTTCGAGTGGCTTAACACCAATAAAATCAAAAGTTCTCTCACCGTTCTTGGCGCACAAAAAGTTCGATAGCGGTAATGAAGTAAATAAGTAAGCAAGTAGGTATGTATGTGTAGTGTGGGGTAGTAGGCCCTCCGAGTCATCTTTAGAGTAATGCTCACGTTTCTTATATACAGGGTATTCCACATCCGAATTCCTTTTTAACGTTAGCTTTGACGGCTGGGACAATTCGACAGCTCTCAAGTGAAATATTTTCAATTTACTAAAATATTGTCGATCTTGGTCGGGAAGTGTATTCCAATAATTAAAACCCAATATGGAAACGATTTTTCGTACAGTGGGCGAAACTGGCCACAATTGAAAAAAAGGTTTCAAATTGCGGTACAGGAAGACCAAAGGCGATGACTTCTTATTTATTAAATGTATAGCCTGTCGCGAATGCTTTATCTATAAGTAATTTAGGTGAGTGGATCAAAATTCTGCAATACAAAATTCTTTTGGGTAAAATTCTGGAAAAGTGCGAACAAATTCTGAATAGCCTAAATTTCTTTGGGTCACAAATCTGTATTTTCAAAATTCTCTAAAGATAAAATAATGTACAGATCCTTTGGATCTTAAAATTCTGTGTGCAAATTTATGTTGGCCCTTAATTTTGTATTATTTAAGGTACTGCAAAAAAAAAATTTATGCAATGCTTTCAATGAAAAAATGTTTTCTTTTAACTCAAAAATAAGTGAAAAAAATGGCAACTAAGCAATAATACATCGATTATTTGTATGTATTGTATATCAACGAATGAATAAAAAAAATATTTTTACTCAGACCCCACGGTATTTTGTGCCTCTGCTCATCACAGTATCTCATCGTCCCTTAATAAACCTAAGATAGAGCTGAGTTGCGCTGAGTGTACTTGTTTTTATTTCGGGATGTTTTGACCTTGAGTTGCCTGAACCTCCTTTTATTATACCCCAGTAAGGACTGCGGCCCCTAATATCTGGCATCAACGTCTCTTTGCATTACCTCTTCACTTCTAAGCTTCTTCTTGATGGTGTGTTATCCCATAGCTAGGAAAGGCACGGGTCCTATTAAAAACAAAGACGAAGCCACTCTAGAAAATGCATCCTCTAATTCTAAGGCGGCCGCCGTAGCTGAAAGGATTGGTGCGTGACCACCATTCGGAATTGAGAGAGAACGTAAGTTCGAATCTCGGTGAAACACCAAACTTTAGAAAAAGTGTTTTCTAATAGCCGTCGCTCCTCGGCAGGCAATGGCAAGCCTCCGAGTGTTTTTCTGCCATGAAAAACAATATACATCTGCCGTTCGGAGTTGGCTTGAAACTGTAGGTCCCTCCATTTGTGGAAAAACATCAAAACGCACGCCACAAACTGGAGGAGGAGCTCGCCCAAGCACCCAAAAGGGGTGTAAGGGGTATATATAATTTAAATGCTGCCTGAAATATGGAGTAAAGTTGTAGCTTCCAGTGGCACATACTTCACATAATATCTTGTATTGTTTAATTTTTTAAACTTATTCGCATACACAATATTTGTGGGAAATGCATGAGTGCTGTAGTTTGCTTATTATCAATGAAAAGAGTTTTTACAAAATCTTCCCAGTTTTCCTTTTTCTCGCCCCTTTTTTAAATAATCTCGTTGTATGAGTTTATAAAGACGGACCGACTTGTATTTCTACGAATCTCTGCAGTTTCTTTTACATTTTTTGTGAAGATTGAAATCATAGTGAACATAGAGATCTTATAGTCTTTCGATTTCATGACATTGGTTGTCTAACCAATCTGTTTTTGCTGAGTGAATTTTGATTGAATATAAATTTGAATTTTTTTGCAAGTTTCACTGTTCTGATTATTTCACTAACCACGTTCATCCATAAACTGTAAGATTTTTTTTGTCACCCAGTCATTCTTCGCTTGTTTCGTGCGTGTACCTAATGTACTTCTCGTTAGTTTCTATATCACGATTCTTAAATTTTTCCAGGTCAAGTCTGGGTTTCATATATATAACCATTTTGGTACTGAAATGAGTTTTATGCCCGTTTGAGCCAGTAAAAGGTTGTGAAGGGGAGTCAGCTCTAGGATAAGTTGAAATTTTGAATTGCTGATTGAACTTGCAAAACGCTTGTTTATTAAGCCGTAATTATTTTCGTTTCGAAGTATAAAGCCTTCTTAGAGGTAAACAGAAGCGTGTATTACTTTTTATATCCATTTTACATTATTGGCAAAGCTCAACAAGTCTTTCTCCTCTTTTCTTTCTTTCGCCTAAGCCAAAGTTGCGAATTATGCCACTCACTTTACTACTCAACTTCAGTCTCTTTGTACATTTTATTTTAAAAGGTTCTCTATTTTATTGTAAAATTTCTCTATTTCATATTCAGAGTCTTGGAATTTAATTTTAACAAAAGTTTTCTGCCGGATTTCAGAATGTAATCAATAGTCCAATTGGTTATTTATATACTTCACTGGTTTATATACTGACACCATTTCCGTGGTTTGAGTGTTGCTTTTCATAAAAGTATGCAACATGTTTCCGTTATATGATACTTAGAATGTCAATGTTGCATCGTTTCATATCTTAGATGGTATTTGCTAGTTTTCCAGCTAAAGACTACTAAAGTTGCATCTACCTATTTTAGAAGTAGTTTTTGTTACCTCCAGGGATTCTTAGCACCCTCGCATTGACGGAAACTGAGACAGTTTGGCAAGGAAACAAATTTGGTGTCTACAGCTTTCTCTGTGACTCGTTTCATCACTAAAACGACATTTCTCTTCTGACTGTGCCTATATATTTCTAGATTTGTCTAGTGGATTTGTCCTACACCATTTTCTCATGCTAGTGAAAGCAAACTAATTCAAAAAAATATTTATAGATATGTACTTGCACTTACACCGATATCGCTTTAACAATAAGTGTACAGCGCAAAAGCTTTGAGAATTTTAAAGTTGTTGGTAAACCAAAAAATTATATTATTTCCCATATTTTACATAAATTAAGCAAGTTTTAAATTCTGCATTAAATTCAGAACTCGAATTTGCATTTGAATGCAAAAGCAAATAAATATCACACAGGTACTAGAGTTACTAATCAATAAATATATGTATGCACGGCTGAAATGAGTTTAATGAAAGGCAAAAACATTCAATCATTTATAGTTTCTTTGTTTCTAATATGAGCTGAGTTACGATTAGATAAATGATAAATGCGATGGGATGACTTAATTTGACCTCAATAGATATTTCTCACATGCTTACTTACTTCGCATTTGTGTATGCTTTTCTTCTTCGCTTGTCATTTGCGTGTACTATTTTGTGGTTGACGGAGCGTATGACCAATCTTGGATATTTTCTTTGCGGTTGAGCAACGTTTATATGGAGAATTGCTCGTTTTTGGCTATGTTTATTAGGTGTTTGCTCAAAATAACAGAAACAAGAACCAAATTTCCTAAATTATTTCTAGGCAATGATTTGGAAATAAATTTAAACTCGCGAGATGGGGGAAGGCATTTCTTCGCTTAATTTGCCGTATATGTAGAAAAAATGTCTACCCACACATCTGTGAATATATTTGTAAAAAAATTTTAACAAACTTAGTTTAATTTTACACCAAAAATCCTATTTACTATTTACTACTAGAAGGGGTTTGCTAAATAAGTGTCTACGATGTGCCGTTAACTGGAGAAATAGTTGGATTATTTAAAACTCGTAAAAGCGTGCCAATAAGCTGACCAAATATGTTTTTAATTACTAAGCAAAAACTAAATTTACTAATAAATTGAGAACTAAAATCACTGCGAGTAAGATCCAACACTCTCTGTTATAGAGAGTATTGCTCCCCACCCTTTCTATAATATCCTCTTAGTATACCTTTGCCCCGGTCTTAACCCCTTTTTCGGAGAAATGAAGAGATGTAACATCTTCACAACACACTGCCCATTAAACGATTACGGTGGCTGGATGGTAGCTACGCTGAACCCTTGGAACAACACTTTTTGCGTCTTTAGCAGTTTTAGCATAGATGTTGTCATTTTCCTTATTAAAAACTTTTTCAAGGGCAAAAAATTCTTCTTCTGTGAAAAGAATATTTTTATGGCTGTTGAATGTGTGCCACAGAAGAAGCTGCTTGGATCTATCGAGTCTAATTTTCTTCAATCGCGTTATTAAAAGTTTACCAGTAGAGCGATGGAAGACTTTCATGTGGAGATCATTTCTAATTAGTTTCCGCTTTCTATGGGGATTTCTGCGAATTCTCTCTCTAACGACTTTAATGGCTGCACTGGTTCGAACCACGCGAGGACGACCATTTTTTTCTATCTGTCATCTCAGACATTTGAGAAAAACGATTGATCGTGCACACATTTCGAAATATTAAGTTTTTTCAGCAATTAGTAAATCTCACTTACACTTTTACCGCACTTTTGTAATTACTGCAATGCGATTTTCCTTAGCTCCCCACTCCACTGTTAAGACTAGTAAGTAGTAGAGCTTTTCCGACTACTTCAGGTCCGGCATTAGATGCTCTGGTTGGTCTACCAACACTTGATGCTTTCATCCAAGGAGAGGCCATCCTGCAGGAAGGCGGAAACACAATAGGAACTGGTACTTCTCCTATCCGGCATTGGACAACTGAGAAGACATTGGCTTCGATCTAACGATTCTCTCCATGCGCCTTGACTCCATGCCATCAAGAGTTGTACTTGAAAAGAGACGCAGTGTGGTGCTGCCAGAGGCTCAGCTGTGGTCAAACTCAGAAAATGAACCCGGCAAAACACTGCTTTCGCATTTTCACGGATGGCTGCATGACCGAGCACGGTTTCGACTCCGGTGTCTACGTGGAATCCAGCGGGGCAAAACTGCACTTTGCTCTTGGAATTCATGCATCTGTGTTTCAAGCGGAGGTGTATGCTGTTCAAGAACCAGTGAACTATGTTGTGGAATACAGATTTGTATGTGCCTGCAGCGACAGCCAAGTTGCGCTCATGGCCTGAGACAGTCCCCAACCATTTTAAGAGTAGTTGAGTCCTGTAAATCCAGGCTGAACTATGTCGGTAGGCACAATAGCCTTATGCTAACATGAGTCCTGGGACACGTGGGTATCGTGGGTGACAAGACTTTTGCAGCTATCAAAGCGACGGTTAGCAAACTGGTTACTCTAACCTACAAGCGAGTGATGTAACCTCTCATATCCGACCATTTGTCGTAGTTCCCCCTGTCACTAAGCAGAAGGGACTGTTGGCAGCTGGTTGGACTGATGACGGCCACTTTCTATGGGCAAAGCACATCTCAGACAGTGCACTCTGCCCAGCATGTGGAGAGGAGGATGAGACGGCGAACCACTTTCTGTGCGTCTGCCCGGCCTTTGCTCGAATCAAGTTTGAGGTCTTTGGCACTGATGTGTTAAGAATCGACCACCTTGGCTCCTTGGCACCACAAAATCTACTCAGATTTCTTCGGAAGTCGAGTAGATTTAAAAAAAATTAAAAAGGGAACCCGAGTGCAGTACAATGGACTTAATTGTGTCTGTGTGCTGTACTTGCTAGTCTGTCCCGACGAAACAAAAAAAAAGTAGTTTTCCATTGCAAAGATTTTGGGTTTACTAGTTTTAAAGCTGCGAATGCTAATTAATAGTTTCATGTACTTAAATGATTCTTTGTAAGACTTATGCCTTAGGCTACAAAATTGAAATGAAATGAACGAAATTTCCAAATCGCTTTTTTCCAGAGCCACAAAAACTGAGTTAATGAAATTTGATACAGTTACCATTCAATAAGAGGGAAGACGTGTTTTCGCACAGCTTATTGTCTCCTTTGAATTATTGGATGGTGAATAAGTTCATATGTAGTGTTTTTTATTTTATTTTACAACAATTTGTTTGTTGTTTGGCAAAGGGTAAGCATTCGATACAACTCTTTCTGTTATACAAAACAAAGTTATTTGCATTTTCGAGGCTTAGAAATGGAATATCTAGGAGCCAAAATCAGCATTCCCAACACCTGATCTTCTTTGCTTTTCATTGAGGTCAAAAAGCTGCCGAAACAGCCCGGGACATTTGCGATGTGTATGGAGAAGGTAACATAAGCGAGTCTATAGCACGGAAATGGTTTGCAATGTTCCAAAATAGCGTCTTTGACCTCGATGACACGACCCGCAGCGGAAGGCCTTCTGAATTCGATGAAGAACGTCTCAAATCACTTTTGAAGAGAGCGGTTGTCAAACCAATTAAAATTCTCAATCATGTTCAGTTGAAGGGATTTACCGAAAATTTCGGATCCTGGGTGCCTCACGAGCTCAACGAAAAAAGCATAGAAAGTCGCCTTCAAATTGCTTCTCAGCATCTCGCCCGCCATTGAGCAACAAGCGGTCATAAACATCGCTTTTTGTATCGAATGGTCACGGGAGATGAGCAATGGTGCCTGTACATTAATATGAAGCAAAGAAAGGAGTGGATGGCTCCAGTAGTTACACCAAAGCCAGGAGACAAGCCAGATCTTCATCCAAAGAAGAAATTACGAACACTAAAAATTTATTTTGAAAATTCACACAGAACTTCATATTTCGTTAGAAAACAAGTGAACGGGAATGTAAACAAACGAATATACAAGTGCTTTTATGTATTAAGAAATGAGTAGGTAAATAATGCAGATGAACGCTGCCTGAAAATTTAGCTTAAAAAAGATAAAAAAGCACTGTTTTTTTAAATACTTAATAAATTGCTTATGGTATCTACGCCCTTTCGGCTCTTATTTTGCTACAACGTAAGCGTTGACGAACAACGTAGTGAATGCCAATGGTAAACGAAATAGTCTAGAGACGATTCGCCCTTCTGACTTTTCGTTCGCAATAGAGTGATTGTGAAAACATTATCTGTTGCTGTATTTATACCACAAATTACATAGTATTTTACAAGATTCAAAGCCACAAGTTCATTCAAAAGTACTCCTGTGGTCTAAGTTCATATTTTACCCTAAATAGGGAAAGCTATTTAAAAGATATTCACGGCTGCCGAATATAATCTATATAATTTCATGTGGAAAATGTAATTTAGTATTTTCTGTCCATTATTGCATTATTATTTCTAATAACGGTCGCCCCTCGGCAGGCAATGGCAAACCTCCGAGTGTATTTCTACCATGAAAAAGCTCCTCATAAAAATATCTGTCGTTCGGAGTCGGCTTGAAACTGTAGGTCCCTCCATTTATGGAACAACATCAAGACGCACGCCACAAATAGGAGGAGGAGCTCGGCCAAACATCCAAAAAGGGTGTACGCGCCAATTATATATATATAAATAGATATATTGCATGAATAATCCATAAAATATTACAAGCTGCTAAAAGCGTAATTTTGACGGGCCTTTGATTATAGATGTTAAAACTGCTAAATTGAAATTGAATAGTAACATGTAACTTTTAATATATTTCATTAAAAGTCGTCCTATAGCTTTAGCAAAATACAGAAATTATATTGGAATTTTTAAGCACGAAATTTGAAAATCCTCAAAATGAACACACCAAAGACAAATACTCGTATAAATGTCACCTCAAAAGTATCTTAAAATATTACACATAAGAACATGCATGTACAGGGTGATCAGATTGGAGGTAATTTTTCCAATAGGGTTTTTTTGACAGATCACGCACGACCACTGTCAATTTAAATGCATAATTTTTTTCAGTACTCATTGCCGTTTCATCATGGAGAGACTAACGCCTCAACAGCTCGTACAAATGTTTTACGAAAATCGACGCTCTGTGAAAAGTGTTCATCGCGCGCTCGGGCCAACTTATGGTATCCACCGATGAGGCCCATTTTTTGTTCAATGGCTACGTCAGTAAGCATCATTGCCGTATTTGGCTGAATAACAACTGGCCATTCAAGAACAGCCATTACATGCATTGAAACCAATCGTTTGGTGCGGCCTATGATCTGAAAGAATCAAAGACAAGGCGGGTGTCAATGCAATTGGGAATGACGAACGCTATCGTGCCATAATAAACGACTTCTTATTGCCCAAAGCCCGTGACGTCCATAGCATTTGGTTCGAACAAGACGGCGCTACTTGCCATACAACCCGTAAAATAATGGGCGTGAACGACGCAGCGTCGTTTCGGTGAGCAATTTATCTCTCGACTCGGACCAGTGGATTGGCCACCAAGATCGTGTGATACCAAATTTTTGGCTTTATTTGTGAGGGCATGCAAAGTCTAAATGTTTTGTGGATAAACCTGCTGTTATTGAGGCATTGGAATCCTACATTACTAAAGATATTAAAGAGATACCGACTGAAGTTCTCCAGGAGTCATTCAAAATTGGTGTTTACTGATGACCGTATTACGGCATAACGGCATAGTTGCGGCCAATATTTGAAAGGGGTTATCGGTAACAATAAATGTCATGAATGGTTCTACACGAAAAAAAACATCATGTGCAGCATCGTACACGTGGTAGAAGTGAAACTTCTGTGTGTGAATGAGTGTGAATAAGAGAGAAAGAGAGAGAGAGAGAAAGAGCGAGAGCGAGAGAGGAAGAGAAGGAGACAGGGATAATTTCAAAAGAAATACAACAGTATAAAATTTGTGTAACCAAAATTCGATTTTATTGACTATATATGCATTATGCTATCATCTGTTGGTGGTTCACTTGGTAATACTGATATAATTGGTTTCTGATAGCTGAAATATGAAATATATGTAAGTTAACAGCCAAATCATCGAACGTCCCTCGCAATGAATTCACCGAGCAACCCGCGCGCAAACAATGTCGCTGAACCCGACCACATATGCAACATAAACAAAATAATGTGAGTCGGAGCAACGGCCAGCCGTTTCCGTTGTGTCGCAAGCTTTGGAATTCTGATCGGAAATATGCTGAGTCGGTTTTACAGACCACAAACCCATGGCATGATCTTTATGTACTTATTATGTATTTAGGTTTAGATTCATATTTCCATTTATGTACTTAGCTTTAGTCTTTTATTCATTCCATTCTTATAATCAGTTTTTGTCCAGACAATTGTTTAATAAAGAACGATTGACTTTACTCCGGCACGCCGCCGTTAATATTTGATGTATTGATTTACACTGTTGAGCCACAAGGCCAATAGTCCAACAAAGGGGACGAAGTCAAGTCTCCCAACCTAAACATCCTAAAGCTAATTAGAATCAAGAAGTAGCTGAGACGTGTCAGCAACACCCGCCGCTGGACCAAGGCATCATCACTGCTCCAGAGGGAAAGTGAAACAATACTTATAACTTGTACGTGATTCAATATTTTCTAGATAACGTGTGAAAATTGCATCTAGTGTAGTTCCGGGTTTTGTTGTTGATTATTTAGGGTTATTGGTTACCTCAAGCCGAATGTTTCTCGAAAAAATTTAATCAACGGCAAAGAATCATTGGATCCGAAATTTACGTTGAAATCTCCCCCGAGAATCAATGGAATTTTGTCTTCGCCTCTTCCAAGTGCATTTGCACCTGCGTGGCTGTAAACCAGTAGTGAGCGGTGAATGAAATATATTATGTCATCAAGATTTTGGTTCGGTGAGATATAGATGGCAGCTATGACAATAGTTTTTCCATTCAGCGTTTGACATTCTGCAATGCAAACCGCCAGCTCTAACATTTAGTCGCTTATATTTGATGACGCAATTGAAATTTGGTATACTAATATCCTCGTTATCGTTTAACCAAGTCTCGGACAAAAGTACTATACTCGATTTGCGGATGACAGAGTCTGTTAAATCTGCGGAATGTGCTCGTAGGCTCTGACAATTAAGAGTATATACAGATAGCCCTCTTCTCTGAGTCATGAAATCGATTATTTGTTTATCCACAGTTTCCAGTCTATTTAACGATATTCTCCGGAATTCATCTTGTAAATGAGACATACTACCTGATGCTCGTCGACCATGGTAGAATCTAAAATCATTTCCGTTTGTTATAATCCACAAGCCTTCAATACAAGTGACTCGGGATAAAGCAACGTAAACTAATGATTGCGAATGTTTTTTATCATATTCGTAAACAACTTCAGAATACGTGCTTCCCTGAGACTTGTGAATGGTCGTCGCACAAGCACAAACTAATGGATAATGAGATCGTTTAGCGTTAATCGTTTTGTTGTTGTTAAGCGGGATTGTTGATGTACGTCGTCCGATTGGTACCGCTGTTTTACTGATATTATGCGCTGCAACATGACCAGCAACTTTTTTTCTCTGTCGCGTAACATTATGATGTATAGCTCTCCTTCTCTTTCTCTCTATTTTATATATCTGTATACTCTGTCTTACAACGAAGCCTATGTCTTAGGTATAGAAAATGTATAGCTCTCTTTCTCCTTCTCTCTACGTTGTATCTTTTTTTCTTTATCGCATAACGAAATCTCTAAACGTTACATTTTTTCCAATTCACTCTCCATTCTCGCTCAAATATCAGACCGCCGCTAAAGAAGTTTCACTTCAAAAATAAAGATTGTCCAATCAATTAAAATTTTCGTTATTTTATTTCAATATAAATTCCGACACCTCTAAATTGATCACCCTTTATACTATGTGAGTTTGGCCTACTTGCAAGCGTGTTAATATTATTCAACCACTGCAACATCCAACCCACTGCAACACAATTCTATGACAGGTACAGGACAAAACGAACCGCTTGTATGGTCACAGACTAACAGGAACATAAAATAATAATTTGTTCCTTCCTACTTTATTCTTTTATAATTTTATCTATAAATTTTCACTGGCTTATTTGCATTTTTATATACGGCCTAAAAATATCTACGTGTATTACTAAACGACGATAAAATACTAAATTAAAATGTAATATGCAATCCTGAAAAATACTACCCTAACATTGCCCCACCTGTTATGGTCACGGCTGTAAGTCAACGCTTAACCGAGTAGCATATGGACGGAAGCGAAAAACGAAAATTATGTAAACATTTATAACAGTTACGACTGCCACACAAGTCACCTACACCGTTACGGGCACATTGAAGCGTCGCTACGAGAACTGCCCGAAAAAATTAGACCGGCAGCGCTCTGAACAAAAGCGCAAGCGACAATATAACGTACCACACCGTGCACAACATGCCACACAATGCATAAATGAATTTTTATGACCGCCTTTCAGCTCCAAATATTATGCTTGTTTTTGAGTGGCTGGCACCTTTTTTGCATTTTAGAATATAATAACCAGCACAGCAGGTGACAGCACGCGACGCTCTCTAAACACCAGTGAAACCAAACCAAAAAATGTACCGGGAAACAGTATCAGCGCTGGCGCTACGCGACGATAATGAATGCAGGAAGTTATTGTAAATAATTGTCGTAAAAATGTCGAGTTTAGTTGTGTTCAATAGAGAGAGCGAGGGTTGCATTAGACGGACGCAGCAAACTATAACTCCAATGCAGAATAATGAAGAGAGCATAAAATGAATGTTGTGGTAACTTGAACACAAAGAAAACATGATTTTGCTTTAAGGTGGAGAGGTTTTTTCAAGAAAACTTTGGTACAAAAGCAAAACTCTAAAACATAAAACTATGATCGATGGGTATTTTCTACAAAATATTTATAAAATAAGCGTATTTCTTTATGTAGAATAAATTATAAAATCAAGTTGGTCAGGTCACAAGGATACTAAAGAAATAAAGAACTGGTATTTTGCAAATGAAAAATGTGACGAAGAAGGCATCAAGCACGACCACCTCTTGAAAAAACACTTTAAAATAAAATAACTAAAAAAGCGACGAAATTAAAGCGTACAAAAACAGTCCAGTCACAAAATACCTACAAGAAGTAGCAAATCAGCGAAAGACGAATTATTTACTACGGAAATGTACAAAACAAACTAAAACAATTGTCATCGTAGAACGCACCAATCAAGACAAATGACAATAAGTGAGCAAAAACAAATAAGCAAAGGGCAGATATCTTCGCAAACTACCTCAGAGGACACGTTCACACTATATGATCAGGTAATGGCTCCTGATATGGAACACGACGGCGATCGTAATGCTGTTAAAAAAAATACAAAACTAAAGATACAAAATTGCCAGGTTACGACTTTATTACTGCTGAAATACTCAAGCAGCTCCCGAACAAAATAATTGGCATTTTGACGAATATCATCAACACCACATTTAAGCTAAAATATTTTCCAATATATTGGAGAACAGCAGAAGTCATTATGTTTAATAAGCCAGACAAAGTCGCTCATGGCGTAAGATCATATAGACCTATCTCACTTCTTCCATTACCATCGAAAATGGTGGAAAAATTCAACTTTCAAATTTGTTATAATAGAAAATGAAAAAATTATACCAATGCACCAACTTAGATTCCGCACGAAACATTCAACATTCTTTACATGAGATCTGTCCCGCAATCCAAACTGCGTTATAGCTACTTTTGCTGACGATGCAGCTATTCTTCCAATAGGAAACACGGAAACGCATCTACATCACAATTACAATTAGCCTTAAATTAAATATACGACTGGACCAATAAATGGCATATTAAATTAAACGAAAGACGCCAAGCTAAGATGGAATGCCTGTGTAAAGAAAAATAAATAAGAAATGAAATTAATGTATAGAATATGTGTTGGCTTATGGAAAGGAAGCAGCGGTGTCCACAATTTTTTTTTTTGTTTTTTTTCGGTTTTTTTTTAGTCTCCGGCATTGCACATCGGGTTGGCAAGTTGCCGAGCATTCGGGTAGGTGTGTTTTTCGTGCAGCAAAATGTTTGACAACTTCTGATACTGATGACATCTTGAGGTCACGACGTAAATCAGAACTCCTCACATGCCATGATGCGTTTACTGCGCTTTTTATGTACTTGTTTTGAAATCGTGGAATTTTTTTAAGATGAGTTTGTTTGGCATTTTGAGATTTAATTCCACTTGTTTTATTTTAACACCCTCTTTCCAACAGAGTTTGGCATCTAGCGTCATTCCTAAATATCATACTTCGCAGTATTGGAGTATGGAATTTGCGTGCCTGACGATAGGACGATATAGAATTTTTTTATTCGTAAAAGCTACATGAAGTGCTTTGCTTTCTTATGTTTTATATGCCACTTTGTAGTTCTTTCGTTGATTTTGCTAACATCTTCCTGAAGTTTACGAGTTCATTGTGTCTCATCGTCTTTGCACGTATCGTCAGCAAAAGTAGCTGTAGTGCTAGACTTAGAGACCGGTAGGTCAGATGTGAAATATGAAGATACTGCATTGTGGAACCCTGGCTTTGATTGGGTTTAGGCTTGAATGCAAGCTATCCTGAAATATCTGTTATTTAGATACGAAGTAAATATGCCCGAAAACTCCCTTCGAAGCAAGGTTTTAAGCTTATGGAGTAGTCCGTCATGGCATATTTTGTCGAAGGTCTGGGCAACATCGAGAAATATGGAAGAGCACACTTTCTTCTTTTCGATTGCTTCTCCTATCACGTTCGTGATCCTATGCACTTGCTCAATTGTTGAGTGCTTTGCTCCGAACTGGTGAGTAGGAAAAAGGCGTTTGTTTTCAATCAAACGCTTTAACCGCTGCAGAAATATTTCTTTTTTGTATATACATATACAGGTAATGTATTTGCAGATTTAATAAAAAATGAAAAACCCAAATAAAATATCAATCACCACTACAGAAAGATGACAATTCATGGGCCGTTACAAAAGAGGAAAAGGCGAAAACTTTAGCAAAATACTTTCAAGAGGTTCTATCAAATGACGAAGAAAAGAAAATTGACAACCAAAACAAGTACCATTATGATTTTACAAAAATAAAAATGACGAATACACACGAAATAATAGCTAGCATCAAAAAAGGGATAAAACATAAAAAAGTACCCGGATATGACTTGATAACAGGAAAAGCCATAGTGGAGGTACCAACCAAGGCATATATATTTTTGCGAAACGTTTTCAATGACATGTTTCGCTTGCAATATTTTCCGAAACTCTGGAAAGTGGCAGAGATTATTGCAATGCCAAAACCGGGGAAAGATCCAACTACCGTATCATCTTATAGACCAATAAGCTTACTACCGACAATATCTAAAATTGCTGAAAAATTACTGCATGATCGACTAACCCAATTTCTGGAGAAAAAACGTATAATACCGGATCATCAATTTGGATTTAGAAAAAAACATTCGACTATCCAACAGATCCATAGAATAACAAATAAAATCCAATCAGACTTTGAAAACAATCGTTATTGTGCGGCAGTATTCTTGGACGTAGCTAAAGCTTTTGACAAAGTGTGGCCCAAGGCTTGATCCACAAAATAAAAATAATGATACCTTTCGACTACTATCTCATCATAAAAAGCTACCTAACTAACCGAAGTTTCTATATTAAATATGACAATCAATGTTCAGATATTCATCAAAAAACTGCTGGAGTTCAGCAAGGAAGCGTTCTTGGACCTCTACTATATGTTTTATTCACCGCAGACATACCACCTCCTGACGAAACTAATTCTTCATTTGCTACGTTCGCAAACGATACAATACTACTGGCATCGGACAAAATCTTAAATATCGCTACTGAAAAACTGCAGCGATAAACGCAGTTAAGGAATGGTTCGATAATTGATGCCTAAAAATAAATGAAGACAAAACCGTACAGTTTATATTTACTACCAAAACAAAATATACTGCACTTCCAATTAAAGTAAATGGCAAAGCAATCACAATTAAACCAACTACTAAAAACCTTGAAAAATATTTGGATTCGAAACCAAATAGGAATCACCGCATAAAGCAAAAGATCAAACAAATAAAAGAAAAACTTCGACAACTTCATTGGTTAGTCAGCACAAAATCCAGACTTACTATGCAGAACAAGCTATTAGTGTACAAAGCTATGATTAAACCAATCTGGCTATATGGACTACAGGTGTGGGGAACGGCTAAAAAGTCTCATATAGTAAAAATTCAACGACAACAATCGAAGATTCTTCGAATTTTGACCACGTCTGACAGGTACGCGAAAAATGATGACATCCACAGGACTTTTAATATAGCAGCAGTAGACGAAGAAACCAAAAAAATAGCAAGAAGGCACTTTGAAAAAATACAAGAACACAATAATGCAGAAATCAACAAACTTCTGGAAAGGGGGAAAAACACAAAAAGACGCCTACAGAGAACTCGACCAAGCGTCTTAATGAATGCTAGAAAACAATAAATATGCAAAAAGAGTTCAATTGCTGTACAATTGTAATTATGTCGAGTGAAACTTGTATTGAATATTATTTCGTTTATTTTAATGTTGATTGCTTTGGCATTGCTCGTTAAGCGATGTATGTAAGTCCTGGCCAAATTGTTAAGCAACGTACTTAATGTCAATGGACAGATGTATAAAATAAAGAGGAAAGAAAAAAAATTGTATTCTGGAATTTCTGTATAATATATATTAAAAATATGGTCCTACGGTGCACAGTTATGGGGTTACTCCAGCCAAAGTAACATTCACCTTATACAAAAGTTCTAGAATTAAAGTTTTAAATGTACCACCAGTGCTTCTTGATTTATCCGTACCTCCGATCTCGAGCGCGTCTGACTTGGTAGCAGACACAATAAAAGCAGCAAAAGCCAACGATGATAGATTAAAAAATCACGTCCATACAGAGACCTCTATTCTCTCTATTCTTGTTAATCCAATTAATAGAAGAAGATTGAAATGCAAAAACTCAAAGATTTAATGGAACTCAAGACATCGGAACATTGAGGGTAACGAAACAGCAAATGAACTGGCAAGAGAGGGATCTGTCATGGGTAACATTCTTGCGGAATCGGTATTCACTCCACTGGGTACAATCAACAATCTACTTAAACTACATACAAATCGCGGAGTGTAGATGAAAAGACCAGACGCGATGAAAATTCAGCAGAACGTTATGGCCCACCTACAACCACAAAACAAAGTAAATGATGACAAATACGAAATGAAAGGATGCCTGCGGACTCACGACAGGCAGCCAAAATGGGCATTCCTCACAACACACACAGTCTCAGTTGTAAACAGCCTGAGAAAAAGGAAACGATTTTCCATTTCCTCTGTGAATGCCCTGGAAGGAGAGAATGTCAACCCTGTGTAACTAACTGTTCGAGAGACTCGAAGAACTGTCTGACTTAGATGTCAACAACCTAATAAAGTTCTTAAACCGCACAGACTGTATATAGTCATGCTTTAAAATTGCCCTTAAACAAGTTGGTAGCGAGGATGTGGTAACAAAATGTCGTCGAAGCGCTAAATAGTTTCAACACAAATTGTTCTATATAATAATAATATTTTTCTTTGTAACTAGTCGCAATGTAAACTTACACAAAAAACATAATAATAAAAAAAAAGAATTCTAGACTATTCCAATGTGAGCACATGAAAGAAGCCTAGTTGTAACTTTTCGAATTTCAGATGCTAGTTCAGTGACACGTAAAACCTCTTGAAGAAATTGGAAATTTCGAAATTTGAAATTCGTTCGATTTTCAAATTCATTCCAATCCCAAACACTTAATACTTTAGAAATCAAGTTATCAAATCTATCAATTAAAACAACTGTTATCTGAAAGAGTTAAAATTTATCTGCGAAATATAAGAGAAAAGCTTTAAGAGCCTCTATACTAGGAAAATTCCTTTTAACTCACTAGTGCGTTCAAATTGGAATATGTTTCAATCATCTGTAGGACAATTTATATTAGTCATATTTAGCTAATAATACGGGTTCAAAGGAAGCTCCATCATTTTGCTCTTCAGCTTCTTAATTTTTCCAACCCTCTTCCATCTTAAACTACTGACTGTCAGCTAATAAACTTATAGTCTATTGTAGTACTAGTAAGAAAGGTAAAAAAACGCATTAAAAACCACACAGTTAGTTATTGAGATAACAATACAGCACACATACATAGTACATACACACGCGAATTCATAAAAAACGCAAACTTAAAATTCAGTTAATTGAGATGTTCCCAATCTACAAACCAATGAGTTTGCACAGATTGGCAAGTATTTGCACACATTCACATGCTAATATCAGCCCCATCTAGTCGTGCATGTGTGCCACTTGTCTTCAGCTATTACCTGTGTGTCAACTTTTATTGTCACTGCAAGTTGAGTTAAGGCTTTCGAAATGTTCGTTTGGAAACTTTAATTAAAATGTTACTGCTTTTGTTACCCCTGATACCCCTGGCACTTCTGACACTTTATTTCCTCGAAGCGAATTGCCGGCATAAGATGTCAGGATGACGACACTTGAGGCAATAGCGCTGTAGGGCTCAAACGCGCTGAAGGCTTCAAAATATGTAGTTGGCTGGCACAATGCGTGTGTATGTACATATGTTGCACACACATTCACACATAGTGAATAAGATGGTGTGCCTAATACAATTAGGCAACATAATATATTTTGTTGGCGTTTTAGTACCAACGTTATGAAAAAGTTTCATGAGCTCACACATTGAATGAAGGCAATTCCATTTAATCAAAGCCCTTTGTCAATTGCGTTTTTACTCCCAACGCCTTTCAATATTGGATTTACCAGCTGCAACTTTTTCATGCGCAAGTTAGTTGTTGTAAATTGGCTTTTGTCTTTATAAGTTTTAAACAATCCGTCAACAACAAATACTTGTTGAAAAGTGGTTAAATTTCACTTAAACTGGCTCTGATCCGATTTGCCTTTTCTCTTTTTCTGGATAATGAAGTTAGTTTAATTATAAAAGTCGTTAACACATCGAGAGGAATATTGCTTTTAAATACAACACTTTGTCCCTGAAAAAATATTATATATAGGTCGAAAAAAGATGTAGTAATTTTACGAAAATTTTTCATTTATATGAAGGTTGTAAGAACTACTCATTTCCACAATATACCACGCGGCATAGAGTTTTTTTACAATTCGACAAAATAACAAAAACTTAGTTATCTGACAAAAAATGGAACTGGTTTTCAACTCCTTCTAGAAAAATGCAGATGTGCAAAATATGTGAAATACAAAAAAATATTTTCAGCAGATTAATTTAAGACCAAAGTAGATTATTGTGATTTTTTATGAATATATTTTATATTTAAATATAAGCTTGAATTTCTCTCTTTGTAGCTCAAGTTACGCGAAATAATAAAAAAATATTCTGAAAGATACAAATGTTTATGATATGATCCTATTATTTCTGTTTTTTCTTACCTTTGATATACACCCTGCACCAACCGATAACACATCAATACGTTAAACGGTTTTGATTAGTTTTCTTTAAATTTTTTTTAATATTACTTAGTTTTTATAAAAGCATAGCTTATTGTCTAGCAAAAACCATGCATATAAATCGAATTTTAACACTTCGCAAAAATCAGAAAAATCAGCACAAAATCCACGGCTTTTATTTATAATCTCGAAAAATTCTTGGTATGTAATTTCGTAGCTTATCAAATTTTAGGGCAATAAATTGCAACTTCGAATCGATTTTCATTATTTTTCCTTGACAGTGGCGACAAAAGCTCTACTTTTTTTCATATAAAAAACCAACGGGATTTCTAAGGAACCCTAAACTTGCACTTCATTGTACCAAAATTAAAATTACAGTCATGCATCAGCTTATGAGTAAAGGAGAAAGCATGCCCAATGACTGGAATCTCAGTGTCCTTTGTGCTGTATTGAAGAAAGACAGCCCTACTATATGCGCCAACTACAGGGGGAACAGTTTAATCGGCATCTTATATAAGGTTCTCTCGAGCGTATTGTGTGAAATACTAAAACCATATACGAGCTCACTGATTGGACCTTATCAGTGTGGTTTTAGACCTGGAAAGCCCGCCATCGACAAGATCATCACACTACCCCAAAGCCAAAGAAAAATCCATGAAAAAAATAACGACATTACCCATTATCTCTTTGTCGATTATAATTCTGCTTTTGATATCCCGATAAGAGATCGCCTATATGCAACACTGTCAGAGTTCAGTATTTTCTCAAAACTTATTCGGCTTTGCAAAGTGACATTGAGCAACACGTCCAGCTCTGTCAATGAAGGAAAAGACTTCTCCGAATCTTTCAATACCGAGCGAGGTTTCAGACAAGGCGATGCACAATCGCGCGACCTCTTCAACTTCCTCATGGAGGAGTACTGCGGCGAGCCGGTCTTGATCGAAATGATACTATTTTCACCAAAAGTGTTCAGCTTCTTGCATATGCTGATGACAACGACATCATAGAGCACTACAAGCGAGATGTTACCGCAGCATTTTCAGCTATCGAAATATAGTCAACGAGAGTGAGTCTGACGGTTAATGAGAGCAGACGAGGTATATGCTGTCCACTTGAAAAGGTACGCGGCGTTTTGGACCCAGCGGACAACTCTACTTTTGAAATTGTCAAGGAATTTATATATCTTGGCACCGCCGTCACAACAACAAACGATGTCAGCCTGGAGATAGGTGTTACTAATTGTCTCAGTAAGCAAATGTCTAGCAGAGACCTCTCTCGCCCTGCAAAACTAACACTCTACAAGACGCCCAGCTTGCCCGTACTAATCTGTCGAGCTCATTTTCCATTAACATCATAAACCTATTGACTGCCCTTTTCTTTTAGAAAAAATTGCTTTAATATACCATCTAGAATACTTCGCCATTCGGAAATGTTTAAATTTGATTTTCCTAGAAGTATAAGTAAGTCGGCTGAATTAAACTTAGTCTTCAATCACGCAAGCAAGAGCGTCTTAGTTAAATACTCGCGAATTTTTTTCTCTACGCCGCATCACTAGTGTTTTATCTTTGTCCTAATTTTAAGATTGATCAACACTTTGATTCATGTTACCTGTGTGGTCTGCATATTTTGTATTCCATGGCTTCAAATAAATATAAGTAAGTCTGTAAGGTTCTTATTGTCATTGGCTTAAACAAATAAATAATCAAATAAATAAATATATAAAGCGATTTGAGTTTATATTTACGACTTTATAACCTAAACTACAAGAAAAAATTTGATCAAAATGTTATTTTTATTTTCAAAGCTAGAAGAAATTTAAAAGGCTTAAAAATCCTAAATAAAGTCAGAGTTTTTCAAAATGCTCAGCGTGAATATTCACTTGAATATTATAGTCCAAAGAGAAAGTCAACTTCAACTGAAAAAAAATTTATTCATATGTGCGCATAAATAAAAAGTTACTCATACGCCCCGCATGGACCAGCACAAAACAATCAGCAACACAACTGTTTATCTACTAAACTATCAATAAAGCATGCCATCTCTGCTTATCAGCTCTTTCTCATTACATTGATTGCTATTCCCCATTGTTGCATGCCTCTGATGGCATCAAATAGAAATTAACAACAGAAATGCAGCTATTGTCTTTGAGCAGCGCAAAGTTTCCCCCAGAGGTTTATGTTACAAAATACCTTTGTTAATCGAACGCGCTTATATAAAAACTCAAGAATAACAAATGCAACATGCGACGTAATCAACTTCTGTGAAGTGAAAATGTGAAGAGCGGCAGTGTTTGAAAACTGGTCGAATATTACTCTTGAATTCTATAAATGTCGACGCAGGCGCAGTGATTTGTTAAGAGAGCGCGTCGCTCTGTATTCAAATCTGTCGCAAATATTTTCTACTTTGCTTTACTTTGGTTTGTGATAAAATTGTGTTGTTGAAGGTCAGTTGCATGTAATAAAGTTTGTTGTGCGCTGAAATGCAACAGGCTACTTTGTTGGGTGTTGCATTTTTAATTTAGATTTTGTAATCATTAAATTATTTTCTTGTTGTTGCTAACTCACTAAAAAATAAAAAATGTTTTGGATATTTGATAAAATGAAGAGAGGCACTCTATTAACTTTTTATGTTGCAAAAATTGTAACTTAGTTTAGATTTAACTTACTTTCACTTAATTATTTACCGTTTATTAATCAAACCAATTTTACAAAGTACTCACACCAAGTTTTTTGGATCAATTTTTGATGCAATACTATAGCAACTAACACCGGAACACATGCGAGAGAACTGACAAAAGGTAAAAAAAATTTTGATATTTCATATGATTTTGAAAAATCCAACAATGGCACTTGGTTTGTAAGAATCTTATGATATTTGATTTTAAATATAAGAAAAATCAGTGAGAATTGGTAAAAATGGCATTGCTGCAAGCATTTACGAAAATGCAGGAATGATATGAGAAATGGTATTTAATGAATGGGGCATGAATGCAATAGCAGTATCGCGAATATAATGAAATAATCTACAGTACACAAGGAAATCTGCGTGATGAGTTCTTCGAATTTGGAATGAAAGTCAGAAAAAAGCTCAAGTTCGATTTACTCAATATTTCCTAAGAAAGCGCATAAATGGAGAGTCTAACAAATTTATAATGATCGTAACAGAAAAAGAAACTTGGTTTTAAAAGCATAATGCACGCACTCAAAACCAGTCAATGGTAGGGAGCTCCCAACTAACAAAATTCATCTGTTAGAATCAGGCAACAAAAGTCAGCAACAGAAGTGATGATCTCTGTTTACTTCACCAGAGCAAAAGTTGTTGATGTTATTCCCAAAGATACGAAGATAAGACTGAAACTGCAAATAGTAAACTGAAAACTGATTTCCAGAACAGTTGCAAGACTTGTAGGCAATTAGAAAAACAGAGAAATAAATCCGCTACTTTTTACACCTCTGCTCAAATGACAAGTAACTTTATGGCGCTTTCTGGCATCATAAAAATTCATCGGTTGTCAAGTGAGATTCCAAATCTTCATTTATTCTAAATATTAAGTGGTTTTCAAAAAATAGGGGGTACGAAAAGGTGTATTTGAAATGAATCCATCCAGCTACTAAATTCGAATTAAAGCCAATTTTTTATCAATTTATTTATTTTTTTCACTCCTTTTCTATTTGTTTCCTTATTCATTCCGCTTGGGGCCCTATGCTAGACAAGACTCTTCCATCTTACACAGTTGTCCTTGGGTCGTCTCATGAAATGTCGGCCGATCACGACCTCTGCTCCCTAACGTGTTCCAGCCCAGTGTCATTCTCGTGATGCTATCCGATGGATCCATATATTTACTTATATTATATTTATTTCAAGTCGTGGAGTAAGAAATATTCTTTTACAGCTAATATAACCTAAAACTAAAACCAATATTTTCTCGGTAAATGGCTGTAGTGATCGACATCTCGTAAAGTGTCGATCAAACAATTTCAAGTTTATGCTCGTTGTCAAGATTGCATTTCACACAAAAAAATTCTTTTGCTTGTTCCATTCAGTTGTGAGTTACAGGGTGTTAAAAATGGAAATCAACAAAAAAAAATTGGGTGCATGTTACAGTTTTTCTTTGAAGAAAGCCAAAATGCAAGCTAGATCGCTAACAGCTAATTACATGCAATATCGGGTTCGTCGATTTCGTTCTGACCTTTTTGATGCTACATGCAGACCCGTCGCCGAAAATGTCGATAAAAACAGCGAAATAATCGAAGTTGACCGCCATGATAGTAGTCGTAGTTTTAAACCGTTCGACAAAAAAAACCGCTTACGCGATTTTGGCCGAGCTTAACAAAGCGCGCCAGTCGTTTCTTTTTCGTGCTAACCGGCGCCAGTGGGACACACCAAGTGGAGCCAAATCCTTCTCCACCTGATCTTTCCAACGCAGAAGAGGCCTTCCTCTTCCTCTGATACAACCAGCTGGTACCGCATGAAATACTTTCGGAGCCGGAGTGTTTGTATCCATTCGGACGACATGACGTAGCCGCTGGTTCTTTATTCGCTGCCCTATTTCAATGTCGTCGAAAAAGTTCATAAAGCTCATCGTTCCATCGCCTGCGATATTTGCCGTTGCCAACGTGCAAAGGTCCAAAAATCTTGCTCAAACACTCTAAGCGTCGCTTTATCGGATGCTGTCATCGTCCACGCTTCTGCGCCGCCATACGTTAGGACTGATATGATGAGAGCCTTGTAGAGTGTTAGTTTTGCTCGTCGAAAGAGGTCTTTACTATTCAGTTGCCTACTTAGTCCAAAGTAGCACTTGTTAGCAAG
This sequence comes from Anastrepha ludens, assembly GCF_028408465.1. Lineage (NCBI taxonomy): Eukaryota > Metazoa > Arthropoda > Insecta > Diptera > Tephritidae > Anastrepha > Anastrepha ludens. The sequence goes on along the minus strand of NC_071500.1, from coordinate 119,274,901 downwards.
ACAAATTTTCCGTTGGATTTCCAGGCTGACATTGTTATCGGTGTTAATGTCGGTTCCTAAATAAGCGAAGTCTTTTACAACCTCGAAATCATAACTGTTAACAGTGACGTGCGTGCCTATACAGGAGGTACTTCGTTTTGTCCTCGCTCACCAGCAGACCCATTCGCTTTGCCTCTTTATTCAGTTTCGAGAAGGCAGAACTAACAGCGCGGTTGTTAAGGCCGATGACCCGATGGGCCACTATTATTAGTGCTTTTTATTAATGGCGTTCAATTCTGTTTGATGATTTTAATTCCTTAAGCATTTTTTGTAAACTTGCATTTTAATATTTTATAAATAATTAAAGTTCTTACGTAATTATTAACAAAATTCTACACATTTTACAAGAGGAGTGAATGAAAAATAGAGTGAAAAAAGTACAGTCATAAGTTATGTGAAATCGCCATTATATGTATGCCACTGGCTCCATTTAAGGTGTAGTGCCTTGTAATCCCTCTTAATCTCACTCAATCTAAACTAAGCTAGCTCTGTCCATCTTATTTGAATAGCTGCTGAGCTATATTCATAAGTACTCCATAAGCCTTTACTACTTCGAAATTTACAGGATGTTTTTAATTTTTCCATCATCTCCATTATTTTCATTATAACTCCTGTTCAAAAAGTATCCAATTATTCACCAATGTATACTTTATTATACATTATGAAGTTTTGTGGAAAATATTTTCAAAAAACATGAAAAAAAAATAATTTTTCCAACATTTTGCCTCTTAAGTACCATAAAAATTTTCGAAATCAATTTTTTAAAAAATTGTAATTGTTGCACAGGTCTCTAGCAATAATTTGGCTTTTACAGATTGAAAAAATATCAATTAGTCGACGAGTTATAGCCAAAAAACCATATGAACAATATACTGAAAATCGGCATTTGACTGCAAACTTCGAAGGCCGATTAAAAAAAAATTCGAACTAACATAAACAAACGGCGCGATACGGGTCCTTTAATTTCGCCTCTATTTTCACCCGCCACTCTCAGAATGAACCTAATTTTTGCTAACCTGAAGTGTGCTACTACAGTGTAATAATACCTCTGATTACATTTTGGCCCGAAAGAATATTTATTTATTTATTTACTTCACTCAGCAGAGAGATGTCTTACAAACTAATACAATTAATTAAATAAAAAAAAAAAACTAAGTTTAAATTTCTTAAAATTAACATTAAAGTATATAATACTCCTGTAATTATATTATTAGACAATCGGTCACATTGGATAATAGGTACCTTCATTAAATAATTGGTTTTGTTAGTTGAATGTGCAAGCAAGCGATTATTTTTAAGACTATGAGGCGAGATATAAGCTTGGAAGAGATTGGTCAACTCAACTTGGAAGTGATTTCAGCAAGCTTCAAATATGCTTAGGGTGTTGTTCATTATGTCACCGAGTTGACCATATTTTGCAGAAATTTGCACCCAACTTTGAATGTCGTGGGGTTTTTTTGAAATATCTTAATTCTCTTCCAAATCATCCATTGCACATACAGACCCATCAACAGATAGACATGGCTTATTCAATGCTTTTTCTATATCCTGAAGCTTCAATTATGCGAAAACTTATCAGTTTACCAGAAAAAACACGACTTATTCACGCCAACTAGCCCTTCTGACCCATCCGCCGTGTTTTTCACTTGATTGCACAAAGCTGAATATGTACATATATACACCTACATACTTAAACGATTCCTTCATCTAAGTCGAAAACACCAACAAATCAACGAGAGTCTCAGTTAAGTGACACAATTATTTTCAAAACTTAAGTAACAAAAACGAAAACAAGTTTGCCAACACATATCAAGGCAAAAGCGCAGAGTTTTCTCTTCTGTAGAGTAGTTGGCAACAACAAAGCGCACAATCAAATTAAAGAATTCATTCAACTTTCTTTGTGCAGCAACTTGACGTGGCATTTTTTTTTTGGCTGAATACGAAAAGACTTTTTGAAGAGGAAGCTCCATATCAGATTGCCTTCGCTTCACTTTCATTACTTCTGTGATTCTCTACGAATTCTTAATATCTCTTAAATCGTCTTCTTTTCCGCGCCCGTTCCTGAATTAAGGCATAACAACTTTAAAAATGTTTACGGTCATCGTCCTCGGAAGTGCAGAATGCCTCGTGCAAATACTTAAGAAATTAACGCTTAGTGTATCTACCTCTACACAAAATGCACAAATGCATACTCAAATATTCAGAGAAACTAAGTGAAATGGAATTGAGAACTTTTTGTTTAGTCGGCAGATAGTTTCATAACGCCACGGATGGAAAATATTTCGTACATATGGCTGCATGGAAGTGTGTGAGTTACATCAAGCTCGAGCAAAAATTTTCGACTATTTTTCCCAACATTTGATGATGTGCGAAGTGGTCCTTCTAGCATTTAGAATTGAATTTAATTGCATAATTAATTTGGCTCTAAATAAAAGACGCATGAATAGGAGGCTAAACCCAGAACAGCGTTCATATAGCACCGCTCATTCGACTGATACTTTGGATGAAGTATTTTAGCGGTGTAGATATTTTATGGCAGCTAGGCTGTCAGAGTAGATGGTGATCGGTTGTGCTGCAATAGACGAGTGCCTGGCTCACAAGTCCTATAAAGCGACTTCATTCAAATGGCGTCCACGTTTGGCTTTATAGCTGAATTCTTCAGAAAGTTTTCGCCAGTTTAAGCGATTACATATCTCACCAATGGCAGCTTTCATGTTTCAACTCCTATATTCTCTCTGCTCGGTTGGTGTAACTTATAGCTGGGTATTTAATCAACTTTGGACACAAATAAAATTTTGAATGAATAGAACATTAAGAACAAGCAAACTCTTTTCTAAGGCTCTAAAGCATGCAATTTCCTATATAGGTAGCAGCTTCGTACACGCACAAAGTGAATGGCTACAAAAAAGTGTTGCATATCTTAAGGTGAACCTCCTCCTCTTTGTAGAGTGCGTACTGATGTTGTTCCACAAATGGAGGGACCTACAGTGTTAAGCTGACTCCGCATAGCAAATATTGTTGTTTTTTAAGTTGTGTATGAAAAAAGTCAGTCAACTTATTAGCCAATCCTCAGATATATTGGTTGTGCACAACTTTAACTGCAAAACTTCTTTTTGTTTGTGCAAACGTCGCTATTTAAGTGATTTAAGTGTTGTTGCTACATTTATAGTTGAAATAGCCTCATTACTAAGCACACGTTCGCGATTAGTTGCCATAAAATGTTCCATTATCTTCACTTTAATTTTAAGCTACAAAATTTCAGGGGTATTCTTTACATTAGTCAACTAAATATTCAATACCGAAATGAAAACAACAACCAGTCACGCTGCTTCAGAATAAGTATAGTCGTATGTATGTATGTATGTATGTATGTATGGAGCAGCAGTTTATTGAGTTTGCTTGCCAGATAAGAGCATAACAAGAGTGCGGGTACATGATTGCCTGTTACAGTCGAATAGTCAAATAGGGAAGTAGTCTGCGGTAGACAGACAACTTTTGCCGTATCCTTAAGCTAAATGCGTGAGCGAGCTTCAAGTTAGCACAAAAACCGAATGGAAATCTCCTCATTCAGATTTATTCATTGTGTACGTGTGTAATTAGCATTAGAGTATTTTGGCTCTCGCTGCGAAATTCATCAGTACAGCATCGTAAAATGGTACTGAGACTGTGAGCGGAATGAACTGCCATTTGGTATACAAAGTGAGGAAGCATTTCAAATTAGTTGTGATAACTAAATTTTATGTTTTGCCACTACCAAGCATCTATTTCATAACCACAAAGTGAAGCAAACAATTTATTCAAAGCGTTTATAGCCTGATTGAAGGGTTCTTGTGGATTTGCCATGCATTTTTACTGCTTCACTTCAAGGCCATAATAATTTATTTCGAGTGTTTCAAATGTGTTCCATGGTATACATGGTTACTCGTTGTTGTGGTTAGTGCCGCGGAGAATTGTATAATTAGCGCATTATCATCAATCATTACTTTTGCCTCCCCACTGGCAACACAGCTAAATAATTTAATTAGCGCGTGAACATACAAAAGCTTCTCTAGAGCATATTTTAATTGAAATTTTGGAAATTTGGAAATTTGAAAATTTGCAAGTTAATCACTTCTTGGTAATTGGATGAGAAACTCAACTGTATTCTGTTCAGTAAATATATTGCGGCAATTAAAATTTGAATTTATAATTATTCAGCAAGTTAATTGAATTGAAATTTCGGTAAGTACTTAGTTTGAAAAGAAGGAGCTATTCAATGCTAAGTGGAGCTCTGTAAGCCAAAATATTCATGAATTCATAATGAGAATTGTTTTTTTTTTAAGCATTCCTTCGTTGCTGAATTTTGTATTCAAATCAGTTTGAATCAGCGATAAGCCGCAAAGATAGGGATGCTTTAAAGAGTTGACACCTCAAGGTGATGTTCTGATCGCTGTAAAAAGCAATTTGCGGTTTTTTTTATATTTGTTTATTTATTTCGGGCGGCCGCCGTAGCCGAATGGGTTTGTGCGAGATTACCTTTCGGAATTCACAGAGAGAACGTTGGTTCGAATCTCGGTGAAACCAAAATTAATAAAAAACATTTTTCTAATAGCGGTCGCCCCTCGGCAGGCAATGGCAAACCTCCGAGTGTATTTCTGTCCTGAAAAAGCTCCTCATAAAAATATCTGCCGTTCGGAGTCGGCTTGAAACTGTAGGTCCCTCCATTTGTAGAACAACATCAAGACGCATACCACAAAGGGTGTACTCGCCAATTATACATATATATTATTTATTTCCATTTACTAATATTAAATACTACAATAAGGAGTAGGAAGCCATTTGCGGTTTTCAGTATATCGATTAGAAAATAATAGCACACTTCTTAAAGATTACGTATATATAAATAATTAGATCACAATAACGGGAAAAGTTATTTAAATGGCAATTTGATAATAATAGAAAAAAGTGGCATTTGTAGGTCAGGTTTGATCTTATGCATCTTGAAGGATGCAGAAATTTAAATTATACACTTTCAAAACTCACATAACTCATTTTTAGGAAGATGTCCAATTTGGGAGAGATCCGCCACGTATATTTGGGAAGGCTTTATTTAAGACATTAAGAAATTATTGATACTTTAAATGTAATTGGCTACCGCATCGAATACAAAGCCGCAGCGTTTGTATCCATTCGGACGACATGACCCAGCCAAGGAAGCCGCTAGATCGTCGTAAGCCTCATACAGCTCGTCGTTACATCGCCTACGAAACTTGCTGCGCTCATCGGATATTTTCATCGTCCAAACTTTTACGCCATAGTTTAGGACGGGCATGATGAGAGACTTGTAGAGTGTTAGTTTAATCCTCAAGAGAGGATTTTACTACTCAATTGACGGGAAATCTTTAATATATTGGAACACGCTTTGAAACAAAAAGGTTGTAATGGGGGTATAGAAGGGTGTATCCCCATCTTAAAACTGAAAACCGCACCCTCCGCAAAGTAATTTATGGTTAAAATTGTATAATTTAGCGAAAAGTTGGTGTTGCCAGACACCTCAAATAAGAACGAGACGTTCGCAGGAAGGTTGTTTGTAAATATGCAGTATTTTTTCCTTTAGTTTAGAATTGAGAAATATTTTGGAAAATTTAAACATAGAATATTGAATTTTAAAGGAGCGTCGACTGAAGGGCTTTTGCAAATTTGTAGAATTTTTGCGTAGAACTTTTTTCAGCTTGGGCTGCCCGAGGCCCCGCTTCAAAAATCGCTCATCAGTCCGACTCCGGATACGTCATCCACAGCATTGAAAATTTCATTGTAAAGATTCACGAATCGGATTTTAAAGATGCTAGGTACGTTTTTTAGTACAAATTTCATAGGATATTTCATCCAAGCCCGGTGTCTTTCCTGTCATTTTTGAGATCGTGGAATCGAATTCATAAAGAGAAATTTGGGATTCTATGAGCGAAGTTTCAATTGATTAGGTATGAGTTGGAAATATTTTCAGGTAGGCTTAGATTTTTGCACAGACTTCATGACGCCGTACTTTACTTGGAAGAGAAGTTTTCGCACTACAATTGAAGCGGACGGATGGCACAAAGGCAAGAAGCCTGGCCGTAGAACTTTTCACATCTATACAGACTGCTCCAGGACTTTAGACGAAGAGGGAGCGGGTATTTACTGCTCAAAACTAGGGATAAGGCAGCCTATCAAGTTGCCAGACCACAGCAGTATTTTCCAAGCGGAAGTTTTTGCTGTGGAGAAAGCCGCGGAGCTAGTCTACACTAGAGCAAGAAAGAACTCAACAATTAATATATACGTGGACAGTCAAGCAGCAATAAAAGCAATAAGCTCATATTGTATTTAGTCCAAAAATGTTCGACGAAGCAGGGAGGCCATAGAAAGGCTAGCCGCAAACAGTAGGCTGCATATCCACTGGGTACCTGGTCACAAAGGTATTATGGGGAACGAAATAGTAGATGAGATAGCAAAAAGTACTGTTAGACTACCTTTTGAACAAGAGAACGACATACCAAAACCGCTAAATATAATATACAATGAAATGGACAACCACATGAAAAGGCGAGTGGAAGCTAGGTGGACTAATCTGACCACATGCAAAACAGCAAAGTCGCGTGTAAAACTACAACGACAAAAAACTGACTCAACTCGTACTTACGCTCTCGCGAAAGGACTGCAGAACTATCATATGTAGGTATGCTAACAGCTCATAATCTATTGGCTGCATATGCGTACAAGATAGGGATTGCTAACACAGGCAAATGCAGGAAATGCAGAGAGGATGTCGAGGAGACTTTAGAACACCTTCTGTGCGCTTGTCCGGCATTATTAAAAACGCGTTTAAAGTGTCTCGGAGCCCCATTATTTGAGGGTCTGGAGGACGTCTCAAAAGCGGATATCCCAGCGCTGCTTATATTCGCCAGAAGCGCTGACATCCTACATGATGTCTACTTTCGGTATTCATAGAGGTCGGTCTCCATCTGGTATCGCTAGGGTCCAAAAGGTCTATGCGTGGCTTATTACCAACCAGGCTAACCTAACCTAACCTAACTTCGTACCAATCGGGGATGGAAAAGGATGTTATAAGCGGGAAATGGTCGCTGTTGTGGAGTTCGTCCAATGTACAAGAAGAAAGGCTGGGAGCTATAGAACTGAATGCAAGGATGATATCAGGATGGGTGAAGGTTTGGTGTGTGGAAAAATGTGTGGGTAGGCCATCGTTCAGGCCAAGGAGATTTCGGATCAAAATTATATCTTCAATAGTATTTCCTCTTCTATTGGAATGTTCGGAGCCCCACAATGGGTTCCAGGAATTGAAATCGCCTAGGATTATGATTGGGGTGGTAAACTTGTTAATTAATTTGTTAATTTCTTTGTAAGTAAAATTTTGGCTAGGAGGAATATAACAATTAATTAAAGTGATTTTTCTTCCAATATCAATCTCAATAGCTAAGCAAGATATATTAGATGAAATAGGAATTATTTTATTATTTAAGGACTCTTTTATAAAGAAGGCGATCCCTTGCTTGCACAAGGCATTTTGAGGCAAATTGTGGAAATAGCTATTATATTTATTAGGTGCGTATGCTTTTTTTATTGGATGGAATATGTGTTTCTTGCAGTGCGACAATTGCCGGGTTGAATTCATTGATTAGTATATTTAAATCTATGTAGTTATTAAGTAGTCCATTAATATTCCATTGTATTATTTGTGTCATATATTTTTATTTTTGGGGTGGACTTTCTGTAATAACATGTGAAAAAGGGTGGGTAGAAGTAAGTTGAGAAAGGAAGGAGGAAATAGTGGGGTTTGCGGTGCAGTAATCGACTGATTTATTTTGTGCGTAGTCAACAGGGTCATCGATATTCGCGTTATATTCATTTGCGTTTATGTTTGCTGAGTTAGCATTGTTGCAATTAGAAAATATTTGCTTGGTTTGTGGGTTACTATTGTTATTATTGCTGGTGGAGGGTAGAAGAGTGTCAACAGTGGGAGAAGGTGATGCTGGCTTGAATGGTGTATTTTTTGTATATTTGTTACTTCCTTTTGTGGTATTATTTATTTTGATGATATTTAAATTGTTGGGCTTTCTGGAGGTTTGTTCTGCTTGGTGATTAGTTATATTTGTTGTATTTATATTGTTTTGTGGATTACTGCAGGAATTTTTTGTTACATTAGAGAAAGAGGGTGAAGGTTCATTAAGAGTGGGGGTATTTGCATTTTATGTATTCTAATAGCTTCGCGCATGCTGCATTTCTTTTCAGTTTTTATTGTAATGATTTGCTTCATTTGAATGAATTTTAGGCATGATTTACTGCTGGCAGCATGATCGCCTGAGCAATTTGCGTAAAAAGTACGTGGGCATGGAGTTGGCGTGTGAGATGGAAGTGCACATGAGTCGCATACTGGCGTTTTGTTGCAACGTTTAGTAGTGTGTCCAAGGCTTTGACAACTTTTACACCTTATCGGGTTCGGGAAGTAAGGTCTGACTTTGGTAGTGTACCATGAGACTTCTAGTTTTTCTGGGAGCTGATACAAGTCGAATGTGAAGAACACGACTCCACTAGCAACAGTTTGGCCATCATAACGTTTAAGGAATTTGTATGCTGAGACAACACCTTGATCACTTAAATTCTCCACTATTTCTGTTTCTGGTGCATCATTTAGACAAGGCGCATAAATAGTGCCCTTGGAACGGTTAAGATTGTTGTGCATTTCGATTTTCGCAAACTCCAATGAGTTTAGTTGTGGCGAGACATTTTTTTGCAACTAAATCGTTTTTAACAAACAGCAAAAGGCTGCAATCTCTGAGACTTGAAACTTCTATTTTCTCCGTTGAGATATTCTTTAAAGCCTTGTGTTCGGCAAAACATGAATATTTATTTAGTTGTTTATTCGTGTTTATTGCGCTAGCCACAAGGTATTTTGGGTTGTCCTTTCTAATTGAAGGGAGAGAAGCGAGTATTTCTCTGGTGATTGGACTTGTTGATAAGGGTAAACCTGTTATCTCCAAGAGGAGGTCCCTGGAGGGGCACTTTTTGTTTTTTCTACCACAGAAAGCACTTATAATAAGATTTTCTTACCAAGAGCAAAGAAAAGTCGCTAGAAAAAAACACCCATGAATGTAACCCAAAAGAAAAAACACCGCTACCACTGCTGAGCACAACCGTCGATGACTGTGTGAATAAAAATGAACTCGTATATTATAATGTGCCAAACTATAGTGAAGCTCCCGAGGCAAATAATCAGAAAACTATAATTTCCGGATTTTTTGGAAGTTATAAAGGTGGTTTCTGAACCACTCTCTAACATCTTCACCAAGTTTCATTAAATAAGTCAATATTCTTTGCCTAAATTTGCCCATATTACATTATACCAAACCCGACCCCAATTGCCTACTCAGTCCAAAGTAACACTTGTTGACAAGAGAGATTCTCCGTTGGATATCAAGGCTGACGTTGTTATTGGTGTTAATGCTGGTTCTTAGATAAAGAATAAGTCTTCGTATTCTCCTCTTGCACCACTAGACCCATTTCTTTGCTTCTTTATCCAGTTTGGAAAAGGCAGAATTAAGAGCGCGGTTGTGAAGGCCGATGATACGCCTAAAACTGTACGCTTTTATAAAAAAATTGCGCCTGAGCGATTAAATTCTACGACTCGCACGACCTTTTCCAACATCAAGTTAAAGAAGTCAAACGACAGCGAGTCACCCTGTCTGAAACCGCGGTAGGTATCAAACGACTCGGAGAGGTTCTTCCCAATTCTAACAGCTCTGCTGGTATTTGGCAACGTCATTTTGCGTCATATTAGTTTTTCGAGGATACCTAATTCAGGCATCGTCTGACTGTCGAATGCAGCTTTAAAGTCGATTCTTCTTTCACGGATATTTTCCAAGACCTGGCATATTATGAAAATCTTATCGATTGCATATTTTTCAGGTCTAAAGCCACGCTGATAAGGTCCAACTGATTGGTTGTTGGTAGGCTTCAGCCTTTCACACAATACGCTCGCTAGAATCTTATAGGTGATATTGAGAAGACCCATCACGCTATAAATGGCACATATTGTAGTATTACCCTTGTTGTGGATTGGACAGAGCACACTTAAATTCCAATTGGCAGGCATGCTTGACATGGTCGTGTAGCTGAACGGCAGTTCCGTCGTCAGCGACTGGGCTGTTGGGATATGCACATTCTGTGGGACATGCGTAGGTACTTGATTTCTTTTTCCAATAAATGTGGCTGTATGTCGTCAATAATGGCTTAATATTTCAATAAATCGATTGTTAAGGGCGCTGTATGGCAAGTGGTACCATCTTGTTGGTACCAAATGTGGTCGAAGTTTAGCTGATTAAGTTTTGGAAACAAAAAATTAGTGATTGTACAAAATGCCCAACCGTGATAGCAGTTCACTTCTAAAGCTCGGTATGCTTCTGATTATTTTGATATCAGTTTGGAATGGGACGAACTACGAATGGTAAAATAGATTTTAAGTCGTCCACTTATAAAAGATAATTCGAAATGTTATAAATAAAGATGACAAAGAGTAAGAGACCCAAAATACCATCTTTGGAAACACCAGAGGAAGCTTAGAAAGAATTTGAGAAAATATTTTCGGCAAGGACTACACAGTTACGAAGGAAGATATGCGATTTTATATAAGATAAACAAATTTTATAAGAACCCAGACGAGCTATTTTGGCCACAAAGTGTGCGTGACGAACTGACTAGCTTTGTCAAATGCCTTTGAAAAGTCGGTATAGAGGTGTTAACTTGCAGATGATCAATAAAAGGAGGCGTGCAAACACAGGAAAAAATCAAGATTAGTGATTGTGCATCTACCAGTCATGAAGCCTTGCTGGTTGTTAGAGATTAGGCGCTTGATTGAAAAATGCAACTTCTGCTTGGCCATGTATTCAAACAGTTTATAAACAGTCGACAATATAAAAATTGACCTGAAATAATAATAAAGTAAAAGACAGCAGTTAAATTTATATCCACATTAATAGTGGCTCAGCATATGGATATTTGATAAAATAACTTGAGGTAACCGAAGAAATAACAAAGGAAAACACTGAAAACGTAAACAAATGAATTTTTTGGACGAAAGAATTTGATATATTTTCTATTCCCATACAATTTAGGTGGAAAGAAGTAGGCTCACGGACGCAATGTAACTTTTTAAAACAAGTATACATTTATTGCTTTTTATATTAAAAAGAAAAGTCAATGTTGCCTTTTTAAAATGGGGATCTTTTGTCCCCATTTCATATATATTGCATAAAATGTAAAGAATCCCAAAAATCCCGGAAGTATTTTTCCAAAACCCCGAAATTTGCGACATTGACATCCCTTGTCTATAGTCAAGCTGCATCTAAGGCATTGGCTCACTTAGTAATTAGTTCAACACTCTTTGGGTAAATCGTGAATTTAACTTTTTCTCTTCATCTTAATATTATTAATTTTTTTATTTTAATATTACATTTTTTACCAAAAAACTATATATATTACTGTGGGCAAAAAGTAAGGTGAATTTGGTTGTAAAATGAAAAATCTTTATTTATTCTTGTAAATCAATTTCATCCCCTTCAAAACAATCCCCTCTCGATGAAATACACATACGCCAACGATTTTTCCAATCCCCGAAACATGCCAAATAGTCCATTTCCGGTAAAGCCATCAGCACCTTCTTCGATTCAGCTTTTATCTCCTCAATCGACTCGAAACGCGTTCCTCGGAGTGGTCTCTTGAGTTAAGGGGATAGCCAGAAGTCACACGGAGCCATATCAGGCGAATACGGTGGTTGCGGAACGATATGTGTGGAATTTTTGGCAAAATGGTCACGAAGAACGAGTGCAGTGTGAGACGGTGCATTATCGTGATGCAAAAACCAAGAGTTGTTGGCCCATAATTCTGATGCCTCACGTAAACGACGCATAACGCTCAAATAATATTCCTTATTAACAGTTTGGCCAGGTGGAAGGAATTCATAGAGCACCACACCACGAAAATCGAAAAAAACTGTCGTCATGACCTTTATTTTTGAACGACTTTGACGTGCTCTTCTCGGTCTGGCCTCGCCTTTAGCACGATATTCGCTTGATTGGTCGGTTGTTTCAGGGTCGTAAGCATAAATCCAAGTCTTATCTCCCGTAATGATGCATTTGAGCTTGTCCTGATAGTCGGAAAGCATTGTTTCACACCCATCAACGCGACGGCTTTTTTCCAAGAAATTGAGAGTTTTCGGTACCAAACGAGATTTGACTTTAGTTTTCACAGATCCTTCTGATATTCCGATCATATCAGTAAGGTCTTTAACAGTCAACCGACGATTTTTGAGCACTAACTCCTTCACTTTATTGACGTGTTGGTCATCTGTTGACGTCGATGGTCGTCCGGAGCACTCCAAGTCATCAACATGTTCTCGACCCTCTTTGAAGTCTTTGTACCACTTATAAACATTTTTCTGCGACATGGTCGAATCACCAAATGCCTTCTGCAACATGCTAAACGTTTCCGCAGCCGAAATTTCATTCCGCAAACAAAATTTGATGGCACTTCTCTGCTCAATCAAATCAGACATTGTAAAAATCGGAAAATGCACTCTTGGTCGTTTGGTAAACACAAGCGTAAATATATTACTGATAATGACATTCACATGAAAGTTGGCCCAGATGTTATTAACAGTGCTGCCAACTCATGAAAAATATAACTAGAGCGAAATTTTAATCCCGCGAACTTTGACAAATAAATTCACCTTACTTTTTGCCCACAGTATTAAGTATGACCACTCCCTTTCAGATCCAGCCAATAAGTTTACGCCTAGCTTCAAAATCCAACGAAGGGTCTATGAATTTAGAAGGAAAAAACTGTAGCTAGGTTTTTACGCTCAAATGCAACATCTTTTGATTGAAAATTTAACTTTTCTCTCACTTTCGAAAAAACAACAATTTTTAATACAATGCCTTTCCAGATGGCGAAAAAGGAACGGGAACAGCTTTGCAATGCCACGCAACTAGTCACACGACAGCGATCAAATGCCCACACCGATCCATAGGCATGTACAATGCATACACACGCGAGGGTACGTGCAACAGAAGCATATGCAAGTGAAAACCAGAGCTTTACTTTCTAAATAGTGGTTGGAATATCTGACAGACAAAACTTCTATTGTGACCGCAAAAAGTATGCTCCGAGTACTACGTAACTGACCGCCAACCAAAAAACACAAAAAAAGCAAAAACTGCACGCCAATGGATTTAAGCAGAGGTTGAAAAATGCAACATCAGCGGACGAGTGTGTCAGAAGGCGAGCGTTGTTAGTTCACTTGCAAAGTCGTAACAAAAAAGTAGTACATTTTTCCTAGATGCTCTCCGGAAAGCTCAGAGCGAATAAGGTTTAGTTTGGTTGCACTTTATCAAGCTGTCTTTCGAAAGGCATTTGTAAAATTACAATACATAGCACAAAGCCGTAACGAAAACAGAATAAAAACAAGAAAATAGGCAAATGCTTAGACACTTGAAAGTATGCACACAAAGCTATCTATGGATCTACAAGTGGCGGCAGTCCTGAAAGAAACGAAAAAAAAACCAAAAGAGACATGAATAAAAGTAAATGGAGACTGACCAATTTGTAAGGCAGCGCAATGTTGACTGCCACGCCATAACACATCGTTTTAGCGTTTTTGCCTTTCACAAAAGCAGGAGCAGAAGCAGCAGCAAAAATATTTGTAAGTATGCACATTAGGTTTTCGTAGTAATTTATCAACCTAGTATGGTGTTTTTCATCCACCTAAGAACCATACGCTCGCATATATACTAGCACGCAAGTGATATTATAGGTAAGAATATAATATTAATCACACTGTGCGCTGTGTGTTTTATAAGAAACAGTTTTTAAGGCAAGTCGTACGGTGAGTGCATGCGGCTGCTTTCAATTAATTTATTATGCTATAATAGACATGAAATAGAAATGACACAACAATAATAGATCCCTCCAAGCGGCCATCAACGGCCATGGAATTCTTTATTGAAGGAGAATGTACTCACATGTCGCGCTAATTGACTGGAATGAAAAAAGCAAAGAAAAAAACTGTTAGTGATTTTGTAAATGCAGCCCATATAGGGTATTTCGATTTTAGGTCTAGTGGTCAAGGAGATCTGGAAAACCTTTGAAAACTTTTCGATAATGTGGGCCTAGAATGGAAATATTCATTTTGGATTAATCACTTCGTGCAGGGGCTCATCAGCAAAAAAACCTTCAGCTATTGAGTTCGTTTTTCCTTAAGTTCTAGTCAAAACACCACATGGCTTTAAAAACACCAGGACCTGCACTTTAATATCCTGATTAAGGTTAGAAGTTAGGAGCAAAGTGAAGGTGAAGCAAATTTTTGACTGCGGTTCGAATCATTAAGGTATAAATCGTTAATCATTTTCACAGTATATGTACATACATGGGAAGCTTCGACCTCCCACGGGATTGCCAAAATAATGCTACGAACTTGAAGCACTTTATTCTACCACTCTCAAGGAAGGAATGTAAAATAGTGGTTGGAGTATTGGCGGGACATTGACTCACTCCATATCACGCAGCTAAAATGGAACTGAGCGAGAACAACCCGTGACAGTTATGCAAAGAAGAAAGTGGTACGTTAGAACACCTCCTTTGCCACTGCCCTTTTCAAAGCACAATTCATCTCAACTACCTGGAATCGGTATATCCATCTCTGAAGGACTTGGCTGACAAATGTTTAACTGTTTATTAAAACTCGCAAAGACAAGAATCACGAACTATAGTTAACAAGACTCCAACAACACTAGTAACAATACGGACCCTTGTATTCTATGTGAGATCCATTCAGATCAGCCAGATAATCCTAGCCTAACATAACCTAATCATTTTCATAAAAAAGAAGTCATCGATAGTACAACTTTCAAAATGAGGTTGATTTGAGCCAGATCAATGAAATTCCACACTATGCGACGTCTCGAGTAATTGTTGAAAAAATCGAAAAATTTGTTCTGAGTAATGCACGTTTGGGGATGAAACAAATCAAAGAACGATTGCAGATTATCTAAGATCGTTTTAAAAATCTTCCACAATCGTCCTAATACGCCGGAAAAAGTTTTGTCTAATAGCAGTTGCCCCTTGGCAAGCATATGGCAAACCGCCAATTGTATTTCTGTCATGGAAAAGTCCCTCATAAAAAATATCTGCCATCCGGAGTCGGTTTAAAACTGTAGATCTCACTATTTGAGGAGCAACATTAAAACTTGCGCCGCAAATAGGAAGAGGAGGAGAACGCCCAAACACTCAAAAAGGGTGTAGGCGCCATTTATATAGATAAATATATAAGATAAGTACAAGGAATACTCCTACTGCTTCAGAGACTACGTCGTGTCAAGTTTCCTCGAAAAGAGGAATTAATTTACGATCGGGACTGCTACTGAAAACGAAATTTGGATTCATCACCATGACACATTCCTGAAATAAAACTACACATAGGTTCAGTATGTTGGTTAGTGGGATTTAGTATTTAAAACGTATGTTGTTATTATTTCGATGAGGTAGACCAGAGTGTAGCATTAAACGAGCATGTGATAATATTGATGTGATTTTCTGCATTATTTGCTGTTATTGCAATATTTTACCTCACTTTAAAAAAAAATATTTTTCTTATAAATCTAGACTTTCCTATTTTATTTGTAGGTATGAAAGCAATTTGCAATATTTTGTTGTACTGAATATTTTACAGACTTGTTTTCAAAAAACAATACGTTTCTAAAAAAATAGGTGGCAACGCTTTTCAGAATTTTGTTCTGAAAACTCGAAAATTTAACCTACCATTTTAATATGCTATACAATTATTCTAAAAATAATTAGATGGCACCTCGGTTTTCAGCTACATTTTAATTCATTATATGTACATTAATATGAAGTTTTTTTGCATAGTACTTTGGCAACAAAAATTTTTTTGTCGCAGGTTTTGCTTTTTGCCTCGAGACGAAATTTTTTTAAATTCTCTGTAAATGCCGAATATATGTATGATAAAAAACACAAAAAAAAATTGAAATTAGCTTCGAATTGAAAAAAGGGTGGCCAATTTAGATGTATCGGATTTTAAATTGAAATAAAACAGCGAAAATTCAAATTGATTTGGCAATCTTTATTATTTTTGTGTAGAACTATTCATGCCATTTACTTTTTAAATAAATAATCCCTGTGAAATGTTGGCTGCAATAACACCGTAATTCGGTCATCCGTAAACATGAATTTTGAATGACTCGCTAGAGGACTTTGGTCGGTATCTCATGAATAAATTTAGTAAAGTGGGCTTCCATTGCCTCAATCAAAGCTGGTTTATCCACAAAGCATTTAGACTCCCACGAATAAAAGTCCAAAAGTATCACACCTTCTTGATGGCCAATCCTCTGGTTCCAAACGAGAGATAAATTGCTCCCCGAAACGACGACGCAGTAAATCCATTGATTCAAGGGCTATATGGCAAGTAGCGCCGTCTTGTTGGAACAAAATCTTGTGGATATCACGGGCTTCAATTCCCGCCATCAAAAAGTCAATTATCATGGCGCAATAGTATTCGCCCTTCACTGTTAGATTTGCACCAGTCTAGTCTTTGAAGAAGTATTGGCCGATGATTCTTCCATTGTTGAACGACTTCGGGCTGCTCTTCAGTCCAAATAAGGTAATTTTGCTTATTGGCATAGCTATTAAGCTAAAAATGGGCCTCATAACTGAACACCATAAGTTGGCCTGGGGACGCGATGAACACTTCTCAAAGAGCGTCGATTTTCGTAATACAAGTGTACGATTTGTAAGCGCTGTTGAGTCTTTCCATGATGAAGTGTTAATTAATACTGAAAAAAGTATGCATTTAGTTTGACAGTAGTCACGCAAAATCTGTCAAAAAACACTATTGGAAAAAGTACCTCAAATCTGATCACCCTTTACTTTATTAGTAAAAGTTAAATGAAACGAAAAAAAAATCATGCAGCATACTCCAACAGCCGATCTTAAACGCCAAAGATATGAGAAAAAATGTAAAGGCGACCTTTACATTCAGCCAAATAAATATAGTTTTTGCGAAGTTGCTCAGCACAAGTACTTGAGATAGGGGTGCGAATGTTTTTTTTTTTTTGAAATTACCTTGCAAAAGTGGATTACACAAAGGGTCTGGGTCGCTTGGGAGGTGGTGCGGACCAATGTGCATACGTAAAGACGAAGAATACCTATATACATATGGGCATTTTCACGGTAACGGCCGCGACATTTGTACGCTTTTAAGTGCGTCCAAAACAATGAAGACAAAGTAAAAGTTTATATATATTGATATTGTTTTAAAGGGCTGACGGAGTGCTAGATTTTAATATATACGGGAAAGATCTTTTACAAATAAGTACGTAGTTATAAGCAATTATAAAGTGATACGGACGCGACAAAAAAAAGAAGTTTTTTTGAGGCGCATTCAGAAATATACAAAATTCAGCAAGTTAAGGTTTTTTATATATATACAATATATATGTTAATAAATGCGAACAGATGACTGTTATTCGTAGGTTTATGAAATATGATAATTTTCTCTTCGTTTTTTTTAATTGAGTATGGAAGAAATACGGACGCGACAAAATTTTCCATGAGCTAGGAAATAGAATTTTTTCATTATAACACTTCAATTTTATTGAAAATAAAAACTCAAGTAATATTACAGTAAAAACGACTTAAAAAATTAAGAAGAAAGTTATTAGTTTTCAGGATGGTATATTTTAATTATTTTCTTTAATGAATAGGCCGTCCGAGCAACTTCAATACATTTACTGTCGAAATATGAAAACCAATGCATACTTTTAACTCCTTTGATATTTGGAACATTTTGCCATAACTCTGACAGTTGATTAGAATAACTATCAATTTGTGTTCCAGATATATACAAAATTTCAACTCCATCAATGTTGTTCTTAGCACATTCATAGAAGCATAAGGCATCACCGAGAATAATATTTCTTGCTTTAACGATTTGCCAGACTTTTCGTTTAACTACGGCACCTATTCCGTCTACAGCACCTTTGCCATGTGAAGTGGCGAAAAAAGTTCACTCTAAGATTCCGCAATGAAATTCAGCTGCAAGTCTTGGAATACTAGAAAGAATAAATTTATTTTTGAATTGGGAAGTGCTTCCATCAGAGTAAATATAAATGCTGGTAACTCCTTTGTACTGGTTTTGTAAGATATTGATAATTTTGGAAATAAAGCAGTAAACGTCCTAACACGGTCCTTTTCTTTCTTCTTTTCTAATAAATTGCTATTTCGTTGTTATTGCTTTTCTTGTTTCTTTTGCCGTTTTTGCCATCTATAAAATTTTAATCTTGAGCAATCTCTACGACTTTATTTAAAATTTAAGGTTCGCGGTAACGGACGCGACGAATTTCAAACACCAATAAATTTTATTAATCGGTTTTGTCGAGAGTCAATGGCTACTTTTCTTAAGTGAAATAAGTTATTTGCTTAAAGTCTGAAAGCAATTTATACTTCAACACTTTTTGCACAAATGAGAACAATAAATGCTATTTTTTGGTAACGGACGCGACATACGAATATAAGCAGAAGTAATCAAACAAAAACTATCGTTATTCGATCTCCACTAAGTCTCTCTGCTTGTTAAACATTATATTACTATCAGTAGAAGATTTTTAAATTATAAAAACATCATAGTATTGCTTTGAGTAAGGAAATATTACAAGGAAAAAAGTTGGTATATTTGGTCAAAAGAGTTAGATTTTTGTAAATTTTGTATATTCGTTGTATGTTTCGGCTCAAAATTAAAAGAAAAGAAAAATTCTTTTATATTTATATATACATTTGAGATTTATTATTCATCAACAAAAAGTTTTCAGGAACAGTTTGAGTTTTGACCTTTTTGTGAAAATGCCCATATATGTTATCACTGCATGCAGATGACAACCTTCTTTAAAATTGAACAACATTCGTTGGGGCATTTTATGTATTATAAAATTGTGCTTTCGCGTTTAACTAATTAATTCACTACAGCAATCTAATAAGTTATATAAAAACAGCTTCATCTTTGAAACATAAAAATTTTTAGGTTATGTTTTTACCCTACAGCAAGATTAATTCGCCTTTGTTATGTTGGAATAAACAAAAAATATATTCTATGCCTCGCGCTCGCCCTCAAAATCAATTTCAGCCAGATTAGCAAAGTATTTTTGTATGTCTTGCGGTAACTTAACTACATAAAAATTTATTGCCAGATTGAATTTACAACTTTAAAAACCGCAAAATGAATATAAATGTTTACCCGTGTTTTGCTTAACGATGATAATGATTATCAACGGATTATTATTTTGTATATAACATATAGTTAAAAAAAATTGATTCCTAATTATCAGCATTCCAGATAACCGTATATGAATGCTTAAATGAAAGCATATTTACTACTTTTAGTTGATAAGGATTTACTTCACGTGCTGCTATTTATATGGCAAAACCCCTTATTTAAAAGTTAGTAATCGAGTGCAAAGGCTAAAATGGAGTTGGCCAAAAGAACGGTAGCGCTTCTTTTCGCGCTAATTTGTTTATTAGCCGCAGTACAGGCCGGCCTACTGCAATCAAAGGCGCGCAGTAGACGTGAAGAATCCGTTACCATAGCCACACTGGGTACTACAGACACATATTCCACACCCCCAACTGAAAGTCCAATTAATGGCACCACCGAAGGACCAATTACCAGCAGCATTCCGCCAAACACAACCACACCTGCACTACCATCAACTACCGATGCGCCACCACCGGAAAATGGAACGGGCGTGGTGGTGCATGGCGACTGCGCATTCGATGTGAATGGAGATCTGAACGATCCAGCACCAATATTCATGTTATCTAACCGCCTCGAGTGGATACAGCCTAATTCAGCTGGTGTAGTCGTATTGTCCAATGGTGCCTACGTCGACATGTACTGCAGCAAATCGTTTATGGCACCATTTACCAATCGCACCAAAGTCACAGCACAGTGCCTGCAAAAGCAATACTTCCTAGTAGATGGATTGATTTATCCGTTCTCAAATTTTAGCTGCACCAGTTGGCCTGCGCATACGGCACGTCGCACCGGACGGTTCTGCAATGGTGGCACTGATCTGCTGGAAGTTGGCTTCGAACTCGAAGTGGGATTTCTACAAACAATGGATGTTTGCCACGATGAAGTGAATGAAGTGACGCGTTATGTACATCATGTACTAAATCCCGCCAGCAACAGCTACCAGCATGGTGTCACGCGTCCAAGTTTCATTCCTGGCGACTTCTATGCGGGCAAAAACGTTGATAATCTCTACACGAAGGTGAAGCAGAACGAAACTATTAGTAAGATACTTGGCATGGATGCGTCGCCTTACTTCAATGACAGCATCAATGTGTACATGGCACGTGGACACATGGCCGCTAAAGCTGACTTCATTTTTGGTGCAGCACATAAGGCCACCTTCTATTTTGTGAATGCAGCGCCACAATGGCAGACGTTCAATGGTGGAAATTGGGAGCGCATTGAAGATAGTATACGCCGTTATGCGACCGATCAGGCATTGACTCTGGACTGCTACACTGGCATTTGGGGTGTTTCTACACTGCCTGATGTTAATGGGGTAGAACAGGAGCTATATTTGGCATTCGATGAGAACAATAACGGTCTAATACCAGTGCCAAAGCTATACTTCCGCGTGGTCATCGATCGTGAGTCACGCAAAGGCATTGTTTTGCTGGGTGTAAATAATCCGCATCTAACAGTGGAGGAAATTCAAAGTGATTATGTGATTTGCAAGGATGTGGGCAAACGTATCGATTGGATTGGCTGGGATAAGGAGAACTTGATGAAAGGTTACTCGTACGCCTGTGCGGTTGATGATTTTACGCAAGTGGTGAAAGATTTGCCGTTGGAAGATTTGTACACCACGGGGCTGTTGGGTGTAGAGGAACTAAAAATCGAGAACATTCCAATCTGGGAAGAGCACTAATTCGAGAGATTGTTTATAATGCGATTCGAGTAACAAAGAAAAGTGTATGCGAAATTGAAATATGATATATATTTTCTTGCTGTAGTTTTCTTTAATAACTACAGATGTGCCGGATTCGTTTTATTTATTTAATGCTCTTAACAACAGGTTTGATAAGTAACTTTGTATCTTCAAGTGCTGATAAACCACTTTTGTTCTTAACATAAACATTTGTATAATTTGGTACGCAGCTACTGCCTGATAAGCAGAGCATTTCGTACACTAAATCGCTTATCAGTGGGTAACTTTTCAAGTATATACTGGCTTCCCCTGGAGAATCAATGTTGTTAGTGTGTATGTATTTGCTTTTTTTTAGCATTACAACATTTTAATATAATAAAAAATAAGTGTGCGCTATCGATAAACGTAGCAAAAGCGTTTTACTCTCGAAAAGAGTGATTATTGAAATTTTTATTCCAACACAAATAGAAAGAAAAGAATATCGATGATGAAACAGTATTTAATGGATGGAAATTGATAGAATTCACATATATGAAGTGTCGCCATTAAATAATGCCAACCAGAAACCACCGATAGCCAGCTGTACAGTGTGAATTCTTATATTCCGAATGCAGCACCCGTGCTTCTTCCAGTAAACCCTTATGACCTTTACACGCCTTTTTACGCATCGGAGATATTTTTGTAATTTGCTGGGCCGGATAATCGTTAAGTGTAACAGTATAGAAATGGCGAGTGGTAAATTTTCATAAAAATTGCTGCTGAAACGTATCGCTTATTGAAAGGAATATATTACAATGAATATGTAGTGCGTTCGTGAAGATGGAGAAGGGATAATATTCAACCAAATCGCCCGCCCAAATCGAAGGCCTAAGTATTGGTAAACATTAACTTTAGGTTCTTGTAGAACTCTGTTAAATAATGAAAAAAAAAACAACTGTGAGAGGAATGGAAGGATAAGTAATGAATCTAAAAACAATATTGCGCCCATCAGAAAGTGCGTGACGTCACATTAAGTTGCTTGTGGTTTGATCTTTTAAGAAGATAACTAGTCCCTCCAGT
Organism: Anastrepha ludens; assembly: GCF_028408465.1. Taxonomy (NCBI): domain Eukaryota; kingdom Metazoa; phylum Arthropoda; class Insecta; order Diptera; family Tephritidae; genus Anastrepha; species Anastrepha ludens. The sequence goes on along the minus strand of NC_071500.1, from coordinate 119,252,771 downwards.
GAGACATTTTGCATTTTTTGCCAGCTCTTCAAGGAAATAATCCTCCAGATATTTGGCACGGCTTTTTTGAAGTGCAGAATATTCAGAGAGGGAGTGTTGTACCGGCTCAATTCTTCTTCATCTCCACAGCTTGCGCAGAAGTCATTGTTAGGTTCACCCATTCTACTAGCTAGGATACCAATAGTACAGGACGCTGGTAGTTGATCTGCTGAATCCAAGCAGGCGTTTTGAGATTCAACATCTATTGGTTTCCGCGATTACGCTCAAGTCAATCGCAGTGTGCAGTTCGTTTAGGGGAATTCTTATGACCTCTACCACTCGCTAACAGTCAAGCCCAGAACCGTTCCTTGCACATTCATCTTTCACTTTTCTCATTTGCCGGGGACCCAAGATATGGGGATATTGTGTTGTTGGATAAGCGAGAGTGGCCACCTGCATACTTTAGCACATCTTGAATTGATGGTAAGGTTTGCCGGAATTCATTAGCCTTATCGCTTTTACTACTTGGTCTGTAACGTAGATCTCAACTTGGAAGACGCTACAGCGGTCTACAGCGGTCTGGGAGTCTAAAGAAGCAAGTTAAGGACAACTATTTAAAGTACACTCCCGATCAAGAGCCATCAGTATAAACATTGTGACCACTGTCATCTTTTAAGACCCTTATCTCCCAATCCCTTATCTCCGCTTTCGATGCGTCTTGCAAGTGTTCCATAGATAGTACAACTATTTTCTTTTAGCATACCTGCTGCTTTATCCTGCTTTACGCAATGGGTGGAAATTATGGGATCACCTCCAGCGCCGCTTGAGGTATCGATCGGAGCGCACCTGTTATTTCTATACAAGCTAATCGTTAGACTTTTATGAGACTCTTTAGATGGGATTGCTCGTCGCAATAAATTGAGTTCTTTTTTATACCCAAAATGCGGATGTTGAGTTTGGTTTTAGTTTCTTTTTTAATTTAAAGCTACCAAACTGTAAATTAAACAAGTATATATATAATTAAAAAAGGCTAAAAAATGCTACTCTTGCATTGAAACCTGCTGAGAAGATTTCAGTGCTATTGAAAGTTTTTCCATTGTTATAGTATTTGATGTTTTGAAAGTGCAAATCTAATCTTTTGCTTCTTTCAAAGTTATGCAAGAATATTAAATCTTCTTCTGTGAACTCTTCTTAAATTTAAAAAGTATTTGAGTTTACTGAATACATAACATAAGTTTTAAATACAAGGATGGATTTGTAAAACTCTGTTTTTTTTAGTCTTACATAACTTTACATAACCAGAATACATTTATTTAAGAAAACGCTCACAATAAATACTTTGCATGCATACCAAACAAAGTTCTTCAAGTAATTCAATTAAAATTTGGTATTTCCTTTTCTTTAAATAGACATATTAGTGCTTTTTATGCCCATTTGTAAGAGAGAGAGAATTGACAGCTCGAAGAAGAAGAACAAACTTGGAAAAAAATTTAAATAAAGCTAAGAAATGTCACACACAAATCGCCGACAAATTTACCAGGCGATAAAAAAATTAAAGCTAAAGCTGAGTGAATTATTGAACTAGTTTTTACAAAATTTACATTTGATATAATTATGAACATCATATTTTAATTAAAAGAAACTAGAAGAATGTCAGGAATAAAGAACCAAAACTCCGAGGCTAGAGACCAAAAATGTTAAATCAAGTTCCGAAAATGTTAATTTGGTCACACTGATTGTACCAGTGTGGCGTCACGAAAATCAACTGATATTGTCAAAGTAGCGGTACTACGATCGACGCTGCCTTATATACCAGAGCTAGGTTTTACTAAGTTGTTCAATAAGAGGGTATTGCTACTAGCTTAAATTTTTTTGTTATGTTGGAACATTTTCATATGATCGTATCTGAAGTTTCATTTCAGTTGGTCAATTCATCCTTTGTTTACAAGCCATTTAGTATCGATTTGTCGCAGTATTTTCTACAATATCAAGCACCGTGCAGTGATTGAATTTATTTCAGTTTATTTATTTTTGGAAGATTTAAAAATTAAGGAAATTTACAAGGAGCTTTCGCCATGAATTCATACAGTAGAAAGATGGGTTGCTGAATTTAAACGTGGTCGTAGCAGCCTTGAATCGTGGCAGCCTTGAAGACCATCCACGTCAAGGATGTTCAAAAACAGCAACAACATCAGAAATCATAAAAAACTGCAGGATGTCGTATTGGAAAATCGTCGAGTGACTGGAAGAGATTTAGTAGAAGCCCTAAGCATCTCAAGGATCGGTGTAAGTAATACTTAAGCTGAAGTATTGAGTTTCAAAAAGCTGTGTGCACAAAGGGTGCCGCATTCGCTCACAATGGAACAAAAACACATTCGAATGCAACTATCTCAGCAACATTTTGAGTGGTTTCGAAAAAATAAAGTGGGTTTTGTGCATCGATTCTGCACTTTGGATGAGACTTTGGTATACCACCATGATCCCAAATCAAAACAAAAGGCTAAAGAGGGGAGTGAACCTGCATCTTCGGCTCCGAAAAGAGGTCGTGTCCAGAAATCGGTCAAGAAGGTGTTAGCATCAGTTTTTTGGGATGCGAAAGGAAATTCATTTGTGGATAACTTGCGAACTGGTAAAACAATAAATTCTGAAAATTATTGTAACCTTTTAGACCAACTGAAGGAAAAAATTCGTGAAAACATTCTCAGTTTGCACAAGAAAAAACTCTTTTTCATCAGGACAATGAGTCGTGTCGCAAGATCACTTTGACAATGGCTAAAATCCTTGAATTAAAGTTCGAATTGTTGGAGCATCTATCGTATTCACTAGATTTGGTCCCTACTAGATTTGACTTCCATCTACTTCCAGACATCCAAAATTCATGCGTGGAAAGCGTGTTTCATTAAATGGTAAAGACATAACAGCTACAGAAGCGTGTTTTGCAGCCTTTCCGGACTCTCACTTCAGGGATGGCATTTATGAATTGAAATCTCGTTGGAACAAGTGTGTTGATGTTCGTTTAGACAATAAAATAGTGTTTTTCTTAGTATTTGCTAGATTTACCGCCGAGCAACTGCCACCTATTGTCGAAAGAGAAATTTGTAGTTGAAAATAATATTTGAGTTCTTCCGCTATATAAAATAGCTAAGAACTATTCGCTGACTTTTAGTACTGGATTTATTACATTTATTTATTTATTATATTTAATAGTCCGGATTTATTTTTGCTGAATGCACATTTCTAAGTTTTAATTTTCTTAAAACCATTTACACATCTACCTAGCTATAGATATATATTGTACAAACCTGGGCCCATAATAATAGCAGTAATAGTGTAAAATTCGGACTATTTCTTTAACTTATTCTGCGTGAGCGCTATGTTCACCGCAATTGCTAAGAAACATATTCCTACGGGCACGTCTGAGTCATCCTGGACCCAAACGAACTCGGTGAGTCCACCTTTAAATGTGAACTAATCTACTCGAAACCTATGCAATATTGGCAACATGCCCTACCCTTGTGACACCTGTTGGAGGAGTGATATGTTCAACATCACCTGTAAGAAAAAATATTTCCATATTTCTTCTGTCAAAAGTTTTCTCGGCTTTTATTAAAATTATTTAAATATTAGTAAATGATTTAAATGGCATGTTCAAAATGAACATTTTTCGGAAAAAGTAAATTTTTTCCATGCAACTAGATTAAGCTACATACACACAGTTTTTTTCTAGGGCATTCTCGTATGTACATATATGAACATTTCAGCTGTTGAATGACTTTCTGGCATCGCCACTAACTACCACCAAACCGCATTGGCTATAGCAGAGAAATCTACTGAATGATAAATATTTACACTGCAAAGGCAAATAAACAAGCGCACAGCGGCTCAGCAATAAACACTTTAGTAAACAATTTTTTACATCTATTAATTCCATTTATTTTTATTTTTTCGCACAAAGCCAATGTGTTGATTTTAATGAATTCATCAATATGAATAAAAAAATAAATCAGCTCGAATCCATACATTCACACAAATTCAAAATTTTGTTTTTACTATATTATTAAGCTTTGGCAACCATTTGAGCAAATTATAATAAACAATTGCCAATGAATTCAACTCGCTAACACTTTCGACCACTAATTTTGATTTAGTGACACACCAATCAGCCCCAAACACAAATTAATGGAAAATTTTAAATTGGTTTAATCGCTCAGCCGAACTGGTGCAATTTCCAGCACAGCAAACATGTTTTAATTAACTGATAATTCGACCAATGATCCAACGATTTATTACGTGTCAACTTCATCTATACACAAATATCCCCTTTGATGCGAAGACTGATGGATTATCTACCCGTTTGTCGGTTTCAAAACAAAACCACTCGCGTCCACCGCAATCAAACGTAATTGATATGTTCAACGATACGTGTCAATTAACTCAGAACATTTGGAGAGGAACAATATCGCAATGAAATTGAAGCATGTTTGCATTGGATGCACAGTACATACAAATAGATGGTTTACAATGGGCAACAGTGCGTATGAGTAACATGTAATGAGGCTTTTGGCACACATATGTGGCGAGTGCTTTTGGCTGACGGCCAAATAGACCATTGCCATTTGCCTCTTTCCACATGCGAATGATAGATATGAAGATTTATTCAATTCATGTGATGAGGTTGTAAAGCTATGGAAGATAAACATAAAAGTCATTCAGCCTTTAGCAAATATTGTACGCGCGTATGGATATACATACATACATATGTTACATCTACATGCATATAAGGATATTTACGAAGTTGTATAGAAGTTTGCTTAAGCCAAGGAAGGACTTTTATCCAATTATATCTGACATTTTCTAAGTGTTTTGATATTCGGTGTTTTCGCAGCTGTCACTAATAGTTGAATTTCTGTTGCTTTATTGCTAAAACTAAAAAAACTGCGTCCGCCGTAGCCGAATGGGTTGGTGGGTTAATACCATTCGTAATTCAGAGAGAACTTAGGTTCGCACCCCGAGTGTATTTATGTCATGGAAAGGCTCCTCATAAAAACCATTTGCCGTTCGAAGTCGGCTTGAAGCTGTAGGTCCTTCCATTTGTGGATCAACATCAAGACCCACGCCACAGGCCACAAGGAGAAGCTCGGCCAAATACCCACAAAATGTGTACGCGCCAATTATATATTATTATATATATAAAAAAATTGTGTAAAAAAAATTCTTAAATTTATTAAGAAATAAGTATCTTTAAAATAAAAAATATGTGTGAAAAGTTATTCAAAAATATAGCAAAAATTCCAAAATTTGTATTGGAAAATTCTTTTAATACCGAAAAAAGCATCTTTAGAGTGAAAATATGTATGAGAGAAATGCAAAAATTAAATAAACATTCCAAAATTCAGTAAAGACTTATACGTCAAAAATTTTTCAATACCGAAAGAATATCTTTAAAACAAAAATATGTGCGAAAAAAATGTAGTAAAAGTTTACATGTGAAAATTAAAAGTATTTGAGAAACATAAATTTCAAAAACTTGTTAAAGAATTTAAAAACTATTATGTAATCAAAGGGATTCTATGTTCCTTGAATTTTACGTCTAATTCTTTTTTACTTTTTATTTTAAAAAATATTTTGTGATTTAAAAAGTTTACATGGAACACAGAGAGAGCCGTCCCTAGTCGCGATAGTCCCTTATTATCGTAAATAACGGTTTGCTAGTAACTACTGTCTGAGTCTCGGTATTACGCTGTAAATGTCCAATAATTGTTCTACAATTTATTGCATACATATTCCGGAATACTTTTTCTACCCCATCGAATACTGTTGTTGTTATTGCACCTAATCAAAACCATACCCAGGTCATTTTTCTCATTAGTTAACATCAGCAATGTCATCTATGTACTATAACGATAGAGGCAATCGGGATCAGTTCGGGATACTTAGTAGCTTAACCGCCTAGAACATAATTGTGCCCCCTTGTAATTGAGTCTCACGAGTCAGCTAGAAGTTTTCATCTGCAATAGTCTGATTTGACTCCGATATCAACATTCGTAAGACAAAAATTATTGAAAGTAAAAATAGATGTTCGATATATGTATGTCGTTCAAGTTGCCGGTTCCAGTAGTTGTCGAATTTTTCTCAACTTCTCAATCGCGCTAGTCTCGAAGAAGAAGCTCGGCCTTCAACAGCTGTTAGATATGTTTATCAGTGCGCTTTTTCTGGAAATCAGGCTTTCGATTAATGCGTCCTATTTATCCTCAGCGGCTAACATAGTTTAGAACCAGCCAGCCGATCACCTTCTATGAACGCAGATACCAACATTTCTTTACTTTTCCTAAGCTATTCAAAGTTAGTCTAGATTTGTAATTACTAAAGGGAATTGTCATTGCACATGTTTTTGTGTTTATAAAGAGCCATCTTGGTTCATCAAGAGAAGGTTTTACTTCTCTGTTCCCTACTCCGTTTAAAATAGCATTTTGAGGAAAGCTCTGAAACTTTAGCATACAAATGTGAGAGATGGAAATTAGATTGCAAGGCTGTTGAAGGCAGGCTAGATCCCCTAAGAGCAGACATCATCAACGAAAAAATGGTAGAAGAAAAGTTGCAACTTATGCAACTTACCTATCTAATTAGACAGCGAGCCGATAGTATGATGCTGACTCCAAAAGTGTTGACCCTGGACGCAGGAAGAGTAGAAGAGGCTGTAGTTATCAGAACGCCTTCTTGGATCCTCCCTGTCTTCGATGAAATACTACCGTAGTTCCAGGGCACAGGGAACATCCAGGAGAGGGAAAAGAGAGATTGTTTTAGTGGCACACCACTTGACGCAGCAGATGACGGTCACTGTAAGTACTTAGACATTATAAACCTCACCGCCACAAAGATGTGTTGATATGTTTTTGGAACGCTCTTGGCACTGTTCTCATTCACACCAAAAGCGAGAAAGGTAGTGCTTGACCGCCTTGCATAAACATGGGTCCGTCGTAGCCGAATGGACTTGTAAAGGACTGCTATTTGGTAGTGCTTAGGTTCGAAAACTTTTTTTCTAAAAGCGGTCGCCCCTCGGCAGACAATTGCCAATCGTCCAGTGTCATGAAAAACCTGCTCACAAAAATCCAGCTGCCATTCTTAGGTAGCATACAACTCTACGTCCCTCATTTGTGGAAAAACAGTATGACGCATACCACAAATTTAAGAAGGAGCTAGACAAAACTCCCAGCAAAGGGTTTACATTTTCGTAAGCCCTTCTTAAGGCCAGTTTTATACCAACAATACAATTTTGCAAATTCCTGAAAAGGTGACAATCGCTTAGTGCCAGAATCGGTCTATGGTAGAAGTAATAAAACCGCACACTCATACTTTCGAAGCCTCTGGCCCATCGTTAAAGATATATGTGCCGCTGCGTTGTCTTGATGGTTGGTGGCTCTTCTACTCTTGCGTTTGCGAAGAAATTAAAGAAAGTGTATTGGATAAAACTTATTGCAAAGTCAAAGATTCTTACAAGTGGTCTCATTTGTTGAGTCGGTATAAAAAGAAACATAAATGGTTTGTAAATGGAAAACACGAAAATGGAAAATGTTATGTCGACTAAAGCGTTTACTGTAAGCTAATGTTTCATTGTTGTTGTTTGACATATATTGAATTAAGCGACTATTGTCATATAAGTCATTTTGAATTAGTTAACATTAGTTTAAAAATAAAACCAATTATTTAAATATTCATTATTTGTTCTTGTATTCATAAACAAAAAAATTGGAAAAGGAAACTTTAGAACATTTTCGACTAAGTCTGGTTTTATTTCTAAGGAACCCTAAGTTGATAAACTTTTATGAAATGGATGAAAATATGTATTTATACATGGAAGTGAATCAAGTAAAGCCTTTTTCTTTTCAGAGCTGATTTTTACATCTTGGTTTAGCATGGATAGGTCGTCTTTCTTCATTGAGGTAACACCGGGTTTTAACAAATTTTAAATTTAAGAAGGAGCGGCTATGTCTAATGGGGTTTTATTTTCAATTTTGCCGAAATTAGACTTTGTATATCTGAATCATCTAATATTTTTCCAAACGAATGTTTCACCATCTCGATTTGTGGCTTTCCACATCAACTTCCTTCTTAATAGAAGAGAAATTTAAAAAAAAATCTTCTGCATCCTTTTTAACGACTTTACACAAAATTGTGCCAGTCGTGAGGATGGCGTAAGTATTTGAGTATCAGTTGCTTCTTTTTCCTATCTCTCACAGAGTGATCGCACTCCATATGCGTGCTTCCAGGCTGTAAAAATTTATGATCAATTGTTACTAAATTTAGATTAATTTGAAGAGCCAATATGAGTAGTGAGTTCTTATTTTTTCCCAGACAGGAATCGCTGTAAAAAATTGTGTGAATAATTTGTTTAAGAACATTGATATGCTTGAACCAGCACGATGCAATTTTGTTGTCACCACGAGCAGACATAATGCAATGTGGAGTACCAGTTTTGCAGTCCTGAATAGACAAATTATATATCCGAAGTTGTCTTTTGTAAAAACTAATTGAGTACCTGCAGAAAGGGAACGGTTAACACTGTTGCAAATCAAAAGTATAGACTTTGACTGTGGAAATAGTGGCAGGTAAAGCCATATCATTCCTTTTCATCTTATATGCTAAATCGGCTTTTTTTGATGAGTTGAGAGTTCAATTTCTAAATTGCCTAATAGGTTTATATTGGCTTCCTGTTTCACAATACTAATTTTAGCTGCGAGTTGATTGCATTTAGAACTTTCTTAAGTGATGAGGAAATAATTTCAAGAGACGATAAAAAAAATGTTTATCTTTGAAAGCACTAGCGTATGATGAGATGCTTATGGCTTCGCAATATAACTTACCTATATATTTGAGCTAGAGATAAATCGGCATGAAAGTATTTGCAACTTGTATCTCTTTTTGAATAGTGACTTTCTTAAGCTGTTTATGTGGTCCTTTAAAAGTTGAATTATACCATCCGTCAGTTAATTTTTTCCTCCACCTGGTCCACGCTGGTCTCAAAAGTCATTTTGAGAAAGGTCTAAACTTTTTCTCCGACACAACATTTCACTTTACATTTACGTATGGTTTCGACTTTTTACGAATAAGCTTTTTGAGATGTGATCGGAGCTTCCTTGAGTACTTCACCGTTTTTCTTTTTTTACTATTATTCCTAGTTTCATCAGAAATAGAAGGTTCAATATTGCGATCTTGATAAGTAAACTTTCCTTCATTATCAGCCTGACTGCTGTCTAAAAAAAGCACGAGACTTCTCTGGGTTGACCTTGACTTGCAAAGCACGTTCATCCTCCATAAAAGACATGCGACTTAATTATAATAGCCTAACTGTACTTTTCACAAACCCTGAGAGAATATGTCATTTTCAATTCTCTCTTATGTTGATATAGCTTCTTTAAATCTTACCAACAACAATGCATTAATACTTTATGTATGTAGAGATTGATCAAGTGTTTCAACATTCTCAATTTACTTTAATCTTTGCTTTGCTTTGTCTCTTCAAAAGACTCTATTGCTTATGGCAATTCATTTTAGAAAAAATGTGCAAAAACAGCATAGGTCATTCAAGGCTATTTAAATAATTTAAAATTGTATGGAAGTATTTTCGTATGTACTCGTATATTTAGGCGCCTACGGTAAATGTAATGTGGCGTCATAAGGACTCATAAAAACGTTGTTGGAGAAATGAGTATTTCACGTAAATATTATATAAAATTTAAATGCATTACTGTGCGACAGCGATTTTATACTTTTATGGAGACCTAGTACAACTTGTAGGTATAGTTAAACTAAGAAAAATGGTATAGGAGAAATTTCCAATACACCCCCAAAATCTCATTTTATGGCCATAAAACAAAATTAGTAAAAAAAAAAATAAAATCTTAAAACTCACACAACTCAATTAATTTTAATTCAATTACAGTCAAATATAGCTCATTCGACGCAAAATTAAATTTACTATAACAGTAGTGTACTAAAAAAATCCTCAATATCGGATAATATCGTAAAAATTATGTCAAAGTTGAAAAAATAGAGAAAAAATAAAAAAATTCCAAATACTTCCGTCTACAGTCTCGTCAGTTGTCATTTCAGAAAAAATGTCAACACACTGTCAAAAAGGCTTGTTTTTGTTCTTTCGAACTAAAAAAACAAATTCGCAATCGGATGGAAATTGGCGAAGTTAGGAGTGATTCTTCACATCAACCTACTGAAAAACGGTTTTATGGCCATAAAACGAGATTTTGGGGGTGTATTGGAAATTTCTCCTATACCATTTTGTTTAGTTTTTCTATAGCTATAAGTTGTTCTAGGTCTCCATAAAAGTATATTTAATTTGTTTTTTTTGTCACACAGTGTTATATATACATACATACAAGTTTGCATATAAATTCTTCTTTGATTGAGCCTAATATTATCCATCATATTAAAGCACATCTAAAAAACCAGAACCGCGGCTACTGAACGCGAATCAAAATATGCAAAACATTTTCAAATGAACAGAAAATTAGAAAACACCGAACAACAAAAATCAATTTTTTTTGTCATTCAGAAAAAGTTTCATATCACGTGAAATTAGAGATTTTACACAGCAATGCGGCATGCTCAGTTTTTTTTTTTTCTCATTAATTTAACTCTTTAAAAGGCCTCAAAATTTCAGTAGACAAAATTTTCAAGCAACTGCTTAAATACTCATTCAAAGCTAACTAAAGCTTATGCAATTTTTCATGGGTAACTTTTACAGTCGCACGGTGTAAGCAGCATCATTACAGAAATACTTCCTCAATTTTTGCATATTTACTAAGGGCAGGGGGACGCTCTAGGAATTTTAATTGAGGTCAGGCGTGCACAGCAACATATAAATGAAAATTCTAATTATCCCTCGCTGGGTTAGGGAAGAAGCAAACGTTTTCATTATCATCAACACTTGAATATCAATCGGCATGAAGTGAAAAGTATGAAGGCACTTTATAAATCAAATATTTGGCATATTTTCTTCATGCTCTTGATTGGTATCGCTGATATACGGGGGTGTGTATGTATGGACAAGAAGTATTCCCATAACTGGATGCGAATGAGATGAACGAACAATTTTTTTTTTAATTAATTTATTTATTTTATTTAAAACATTCTTTTCCTGTTTACAGCAGGGTCTAAACTCGTGCCGAACGAGTGTATTGTCATAGGGTGAGTCATTCTTCTTGATGTTGGTACAAGCCCTTCGGAAGCTCCATTTTTCGTAGGCTGATTAACTATCTCGACTAAATTATTTCTATTTGGAACTCAAGCGTCAAAAACAAGCTGGCATCTAATGCAGTTGTTAGGTTTTTTTGGTTACTCAGGCTCACTAAATTTTATAACCAATCATAATTTAGTTTCCAGGAATGGCCCGCCCAAAAATGTGAGCTTTTTTTGATTTCTTGTGATGTCTATGACTTTGTAGAAGTTTCTGTTTTTGGCTGGTCGCTATAAATGGGTTACCTTTCAGGTTTACAATAATCAAAAATCTCATTGAAAAACTTGCGGTATTCATTGGCATTCGTTTTGCACTCCTGAAATGAAATATTTTTACTACGCTCAAAAGTACTATAAGTCGATTTCTGATAGAAAAGTGATTATCAATCTTCCATAGTAGAATATCACAAGAAAAATTTTAGTGAAATATTTTAGTCCTCTACCTTCCCTTATTACAGATAAATTTGACCCCGTTTCAAGAAGCTTAACTTAAACCTAAATATTTTCAAAAATCGCGTATCGCGAAAGTAAATTATACAAAATTGTTAAAATGAAATTCTATGAATTCAGGCAATATAACGTACGAATGACATGAATTTAATAAAGGTCTATTTATGTGTATGTAGGTATATAAAAATTAATTCTTTCCCCTAGCATACACCAACGTTATTAATTTTCTTATAGGCTGCGCCGCTGCGGTTCACATTCGTTTCAATGGGGAAAGTATGCAATGATAAATATAATAAATTTATTTCGTACAAATACAAAAGTGCATATTAGGATTGCCAATATTAGCGAAACATTTTGATCTCGGGACTTCGGAATACTTTAAACAAACTTCGGGACTCAACTTCGAGCATAGCATTTTTCAATATGGTCAAAAGAGGGCGTTAAGTTGGTTTATGTCTCAAAGGACAAAGTGAAAAGAAAAGATTGGGTAAAATCGTGCGGAGCTTCATTGAAACCAGGCAAAAAGTTTTCGTCTATCACTTTTCGGCAACGGATTTCTTAAACGGCCCTGATCGGAGGAGGGCGAGGATGTTTTTGTTATAGTAGCTTACTCACCACTGCCTGTGGGATGTAGTCACCGGTCGTCTTCGTCTAACTCATATAACGGTATACCTAGAAAAGTGCTGTTTTGACAGGTTGGATCCAGAGGGAGAGAGGTGTTAGGTGAGTAGGTTTGAGGTTTGAGTAGGCATCAGGAGGCATCCCGTAGCTGCCGGAATAGCAGTATTTTGACATGACTGTAGCTTTATCAACTACGAATCACTAGAGCCAGGCGACCAGACAGGAGCAGCATAATTCAGAACTGACCAGTCAATTGCTTTACATGTCGACTGCAACATTTCTTTAGTTTTGCGCCAAGTACTGCCGACAAGATATTGTGGACTCTGTTGCTTTTTGGACCTTAGTAGCAATTACGGACAGAAAACTATCAAAAGTGACGCCCAACATTTTGGGGTTGTTTACTGTAGGTATTTTTGTGTCATCAACTTTCACGTTTAGCTGTAGTTTGACGTCCTTCGACCAGGGGTAAAGAGGATCTCCGTGGATTTAGTGGGTGAAGTTGTCTAGTGATGCTCTCCCGATGCATTTCGAAATTTTGCATTGCTGGAATATGCCGGAGATAGGCCATCCTTTGATTGACACTTCTACGTAAACAGAGTAAATTCGATTTTATTTAAAAAGTGAATTTAATTTAAACAAATTTTGATGTAGATCATACGCTGATTGTCATGTGTTTCAATTAGAAAAAGAAATGGTCTTAAGGAACGAAATGTAAAACTGGATAAATTCAAATCCAACGTTAGCCAATTACTTTCTGGGGTGCAGATTAAAAAGCTGAAAACCCCAATCAAAGCACTTCATTGGCCTTGAGACGATATGGCACAGGCAATATCCAAAATTCGTACATGGATTAAGATTCCGAGAATGGGAAAAATATATGTTTTGTGGGAAACTTTTATTGTTTCAGATATAAGTTGTCAAGGCTTTTGTGAAACTTACCGAAAATTGCAGACACTGTCAAAATAGATGCCAATCATCTGCATTGTCAATATATATGTGACAAATACATGGGAGTAGTTAAGCGAAAAACACAAATAATTAAGTACCATTCAACCAGTACTACTGTTTGAATCGACCTTTTTTAAATTTTTACTACCCTTGCTGAAAGGTGAAATACTTTTTCCTTCCTTACCTATACATTTCACCAATGGATTAAGTAGCATGCGAAATTAGTTGTCCAACTTTACACAAGCTTTTACAAGAATTATTGAGTCATGGGCCATTTGAAGATGATGCCCCCTAACACCACATTACAAAATATTTTATTTTTTTTTATGAACGTATTGGCTAAATTATAAGTTTTTCCATTTACAAAATTTAAATAGATTGATTCAATGAAATATGCATATTTAACTTTCTCCTTCGTTTACGTTAGTGAGGCAGTGAGTGCATTCATTTAAATCTTATTCACTAAACAACTGAGGCTGTCATTTAGTTTCAATTTCTTTCTTAATTACAGTCAAAGATGGCATTTTACAAAAATCAATATAGAGAAAATATAAAATACTTAAAAAAGTGAAACCGTCTGCTATAGTGACTCGATTTTGATTAATTCTTTCAATTTCTTCAAATTAAAACAGGTTGTTTTGAAATTAAAAAGCTTTTATTGTAATCAAATTTTGCAGTAAAAAAATGTTTTTTCAAATCGATATTAAAAAATTTCGGGATCCCAGGATTTATACAAACTAGTCTCGAGATTTCCCGGACTTCACAATCCCTGTATTGGAACTCTTGGTATACATGTATGTAATATACATAGCTATGTATGTATGTGTAAATGCGTATAAGTTGAAAACAAACGAGAGCCGTTCAGCCACAAATTCAAGAAATTGTGTCAGTCGAATATTAAGTCTGTCAAAAAAGTACCAGGAATTAAACAATGAGACATAGAACATCTATTGTTCTTTCAAATGTATTGTACCACATTCAAAGATAATGGCAATGACAAATATCCGAATGTATTTCTGCTATGAAAACGCTTCTCATAAAAAAATCATCTGCCTTTCGGAGTCAGCATCAAACTGTAGGTCTCGCCACTTGTGGAACAACCTCAAGACGCAAGCCAGGTTGAATGGTTATCATCCGACACACTTAGGTCTGATAGTACCACTGGAGGTCGGCCTTTACACTAATAGATCTTCTCTGAAACAACCTGTGGATTTAACGAATTTCGTTAATTTCGACAACCCTATTGAGAGACCTTTTCAATGCTGTCAAGAAAGCCGAATCCGACCGTGGAAAGCCTTTTAGTGTATAGAGCAATGCATGTGCACATGCCTGTATCTTGACAGATTCAGCAAAAGTCATTTGCATGCCTTCCAATTAGATAATGCCCTGCTAGTATCCCTATAGTATTTCTCATATCCTGTCTCCTAAGATTCAGTAGCGATTTTGTGTGACCGTGGTTCCATTCTGGCCAAAATTACCTGCTTTTTTGACAAAAAGAGGTTTAGCACCACTAGAATAATGTTTAGTTATTAATAATTTGCACGTAGCTAAGGCAATCAATATTAGTACATTATCGGAGTGAATATTCCGTGTTGCAACTTCCCTTGCAAGCTCATCTGTTTTGCAATTACCTTCTATATTTCCAAAGCCTGGCACCGAGATCAGCTTTATTTTAAAATATTGCGACACTTTGCATAATAATTTTTGCCATTCCATTACCGTTTTAGACGAGTGTTTAATGACTCTAATGATTTAGAGCTGCCTTACCATCCGGATAGATTTATAATTCTCCAGTTGTCAGGGGTCTTTTTTTAAGAGCAGTGAGCCCTATTTTGTGGCCAGTACTTCTGCCTGAAAGGCGGTACAGGGATTTGGTAACCGAAAGGATGCACAGATGTCCAACTTTTGGAGGAAACTCTTCCACCTACCTGTTCAACCGGCTTAAATCCATCAGTAAACATACTGACTCTATTTGCATCATCTATCGTACCACTATCCTAGTCCTTTTTAGATGGGAACATCGTGACAAAGAGTTTATTAAAATGGAGCTCTGCACTGTTCCAGAAATCTTTAGTAACTGGAATAGTGGAAATCTTTTCTAATTTAGTCGAGTTCCCTGAACCTCAATGCTGACTTGACTAAGAGTCTAAGTACCAATTACGTATAATATATGTAATTAAAGTTGGTCCCATCCGAAATAAACGCAACCAAGTAAGAGGTTTTGGGGTTCGGCTCTCTTTGTTTATTATTAATTTTATTTTGTTGAGAAGCAAGACCATCCTGATGGCATGAAAGTTACATACATTAAAGTAATTTTTTTTTCTTTGACGAAGCTATAAGCGTTGAACTTTTTCACATTTATTTACGTTTCGTATATAATCAACTTCCAAATACATACATACGAGTATATTACATGTTACAAATACAAAATTTAAATGGCTCGGTATGAAAACTGATTAAATTTTTATTTGAAAAAAAAGCCTTTTTTGAGTTAAATGAAATATCCAATAAGTAGCGTAACCGTTTTTTGAAAAACAAAAAATACCCCAATAAGATGACTTCCAATTTTTTTTCTTTTCCTAGCTAAAAAAAATATTAAATAATATATAAGAAATTTAGTTAAACCTCTCGAAAAAACGACGATAGTAGAACTGTCGAATGCATTAAAGTAGTCCATCGTTTAAAAACTGTTATAATTGTCATACCCAGAGCTTTGAGCAATGTCTTTTCGACAAAAACGTAAAAGAAGATAAAAGAAGCCCTCTGCGCTCTCCAGCGAAGCAAATAAGCATAACTTCTTCAAATAGTCATAACTCTAAATATTTCTATCGGAAACAACATAAGATATTTCTAAGAAAAAGTACTTTAAAAATTTAACTAAACAAAAATCGACTTTTCCAAACCTTCTAGTACCTTAAGGGCAACACAGAATATAGCACTTTTCGCGGTGCCGCTACTCGGCTCTCAATGCATTTAACCAAATCAGTTGTTGAACTGGCGTAATTCTACATTTTTCCCCAAAAACATATTTCTAACTTTTTTTTTGTTTGCACTAACTTAACCTAAGTTTTAGGTTTTGTTTACAAATATTCACTATTTCGACAATCTCTTCATTGTTCTCCCACACCCATCTTATCTACAATTACGTTACTGCAGAATTACTCAAATTGTTCTCCTTTCTACACTTCTACACTATCATCCTTGACTGAAAACGTGTACACGAAAGGTAGTAATTTTAGATTTTGAAAGAGATAAAAGTTAGCCATATCAGATGAAAGCGGTATTTATCGTTAAGCTGAGCTTTTGTCGAGAAACAATGTTGCCAACTATAGGCCGATCGACATACTATCAACTGTTTCAAAGTTATTCGAATTCATAGTAAAACTGATGATGCATCTTACATTTAGGCGTTCAGTTTCTAATAATCAACATGGTTTTATGTCCGGTAGATCCACTGTCAAAAATCTGGCTATCCTTTTTGATTTTTGTCTGACGTATTCAACAATCGTCTTCAAATCGGTACTGGTTTCTCAAAAACATTCCATAAAGTCAGTCACTCCATTTTGATTTCAAAACTAGCAAGTTTGAGAATCCATTCAATATTGTGCTTATAGAGGTCCGCTGCGAACGGGCGAAACGTGGTCCATGTGGGATCGCTACTGAGAGCTAAGAAAGGAAAAGAGACATATCATCAGAAAGAAGAAGCGAGAGGCCGAAATACATGAGTGCGAGGAGCTTGAGATACTGGCCAATTAGATCAAAGCCTGAAAATTCTACCAGAAAGTTTCAAGACCGGTGCGTTTTCCTGTAAGAAAAAAGACGGCGATGTTCTTCTTCTTAATTCGCGCGATACCCACTTACGCGATTTTGGCCGAGTTTAACAAAGCGCGCCAGTCGTTTCTTTCTCATGCCAACCGGCGGCAATTGGACACACCAAGTGAAGCCAAGTCCTTCTCCACCTGATCTTTCCAACGCAGAGGAAGCCTTCCCCTTTCTCTGCTACCACCAGCTGGTACCGCATCGAATACTTTCATAGCCGAAGCGTTTGTATCCATTTGGACGACATACACCATACGTTAGGACGGGCATGATGAGAACCCTGTAGAATGTTAGTTGCGTTCGTCGAGAGAGAACTTTACTACTCATTTGCCTACTTAGTCCAAAGTAGCACTTGTTGGCAAGAGAAATTCTACGTCGGATTTCCAGGCTGGCATTATTATAGGCGTTAATGCTGGTTCCTAAGTATACGAAGTCCTTTACAATCCCAAAATTATAACTGTCAACAGTGACGTGGGTGCCGAAACCTGAGTGCGCCGACTGTTTGAAGACATGAGGTACTTCGTTTTGTCCTCGTTCACCACCAAACCCATTCGCTTTGCCTCTTTATCCAGTTTGGAGAAGGTAGAACTAACAGCGCGGTTGTTAATGCTGATGATGTCAATATCCTCGGCCTACGCCAACAATTGTACGCTCTTATAAAAAATTGTGCCTGAGCAATCATGTTCTACGGCTCGTACGATGCTCTCCAACATCAGGTTAAAGAAGTCCCACGACAGCGAGTCACCCAATCTGAAACCTCGTTTGGTATCAAAGGACTCTGAGAGGTCCTTCCCAATTCTGACGGCGATGCTCGTATTGAGCAACGTCATCTTGCATAGCCGTATTAGTTTTGCGAGGATACCAAATTCAGACATCGCGGCATACAGGTAACTCCTTTCCGTACTGTCGAATGCAGATTTGAAGTCGACGAAAAGATGGTGTGTGTCGACTCTCCTTTCACGGATCTTTTCCAAGATTTGGCGTATTGTGAATATTTGGTCGATGGTAGACTTTCCAGGTCTAAAACCACACTGATAAGGTCCAATCAGTTGGTTGATGGTGGGCTTCACCCTTTCCCACAATACGCTCGCTAGAATCATATAGGCGATATTTAGAAGACTAATCCCGAGGTAATTGGCACAGATTGCAGTATCGCCCTTCTTTTGGATTGGACAGAGCACACTTAAATTCCAATCGGCAGGCATGCTTTCATCCGACCATGTTTTTTGTAGAAGCTGTTGCATGCACCTTACCAACTCCTCGCCGCCATGTTTGAATAGCTCAGCCGGCAGTCCGTCGGCGCCTGCGGCTTTGTTGTTCTTTAGCCGCGTTATCGCTATTCTCACCTCGTCATGGGCGAGTAGCGGAACTACAATTCCGTCGTCAACGATTGGGGTATCAGGCTCTTCACATTCTCTGTGACATGCGCAGCTATCACTGTTTAACAGGTTCGAGAAGTGTTCCCTACATAATTTAAGATTGTTCTGTATGTCAGTCATCAGATCGCCGTCTTTGTTCTTACAGGAAAACGCCCCCGCTGGACTTTCTGTTAGAATTTTCAGGTTTTATTCCTATTGGCCAGCATCTCAAGTTCCTCGCTCTCACGTATTTCGGCCTCTCGTTTCTTCTTTCTGATAACTAGTCTCTCTTCCTTTTTTAGCTCTCTGTAGCGATCCCACATGGCTCGCGTTGCGCCCAATTGCAGCGTGGCTCTATAGGCGACATCCTTTCTTTCTACGGCAGCATGCCATTCCTCGTCATACCAACTGTTTTTTCGGGCTCGCCGGAATCCGATTTCTTCTTCGGCGGCGGTACGTAGAGAACGAGAAATGTTGCCTGTTGTTTGTTATATATTCTACTTTCTGTATGCGCTTAGCCACCGGCACTATTACCACATCATCCGCAAAGTCTATTATTTGTACTTCTCTGGGTACTGGTTCATACAAGAGGGCATAGGAATTATTAAGGGTGTAATTGAGCACATTTGTGTCCATATTCAAAAGAGGACCTTCCCAATGCTGCTATTTTTTACACAGAGCGGGTCCGAACTCTCTTTGCCTCTAAAGCTCCTATTTCTGAAAGTAACTTTACAACTTTTGTATGAATAAATAAATAAAGCAATACATAATACTGGAGTTCGTTCATAATGTCTACTTTGTGAGAAGCTGTGTCATCGTGATGCAAAATCTATTAGCTTTTTCCGGAAATTCTGAAAATCTGAAATTTTTCGATAAATTTACCTTCGCAAAACTTCACGTAACGCACAGATAATATGCTTTATATACCGCCTTTGTTTTGAATTAAGGAAATGCCTCTGGACAATTTCCAGTACTTTTCTGACAGAATGTACACACGAGTATGCGCGCGTAATTGAAGATAAATTATGAAAGGAATGTAATAAAAATTTCAACGAATTTCCGCACCATTTCAACCAACAATGCATTCCTTCGCATATGCCCACGCACACACTTATCCGCATACTACGGCTACGTAAGTAAGTGTAATGCACATGTTAACGTCCTTGAACGCTCTCGGCGTATGGCGCACCTTCTTTATTTGAAATTATAGTTCACTTACTTTTCTTTCCGGGGTCCCGTGCGTTTCTTCCCCTATATTTCCCCTCATTTTCATCGATTGGCATCCGACACCTCAAAAGCATATTTAATATATCTATATTTATGCGCCTACAATAGCAGCACATACATATATGTACATACGTACAAGTGAGTATACTTATGGAAAAATTGGTATAATTAAAGATACACATTCAGGGCTTCAGAGAAGTATTTGAGCCAAGTGGATATGACCGCCACTTGTGGTTTTTGTGCGCAAGGCTCCAAGCAAGACCTTGCCATAGGGTTAAGCTTGGGCACAGTGAAAGACCTGTTTTAAATAAGCGGAAGGCGGGAAGCGGGCAGTTAATTTGAAACGTGTCGAATCAGCCGGTAATTACTTTTGGTATACAAACGTACAATAGCTGACTCTCTTACGCTTAATGAGGGTAGTAGATGAGTAGCATCATACTCATACGCATACGAGTACCAGTATTTCTTTATTGGGGATTTTAGCTACCGCAGGGTTTTGCCTTGCTAGGTGGTAGTTAATAGTGAAATGTAATAGTCACTGCGGCAGTAACATCGAGAGTAGCAGTGGCCGTAATCAGCCGTGGAACTTTTGGCAAACTCCGAAGTTGAAACAGAAGCATGGTTTTCTCTTCGGCAAATAATGTTACTGCAGTTGCTGTTGATGGTAAGTAGGTAGATGAAATGATTGAACTACAACTAACTCCCCAAGTAGCGCTGAAGTGTCATATTGATACCATTATGAGTCCACCAGCGGGCAGATATCTACAGTTAACTAAAGCTGATGTGTTGATATAACGAAGAAGGTTAATAGGATTTATGTTGGAGCACTACCCAGGCTGTCGAAGAAAGGAGAGCCTAGCGACTTTAATCGTCTGGCTGCCAAACCCGAACATATACGGAAAAGGAATTTCGCAGAAACCGAGCTCCATTTAATCTGTGCTTTACTGAGCAAAAAGTTGTTCCATTCCTCCTTTACAACAGTCAGGGATATGCCCGCGTACCGTCTGGGAGCCTCCTTCCTGGCAAGCTCATCAGCAATTTCATTTCCCTCTATGTTATTATGTCATGGCATATTGGAAAAAATGTTGATATCTCCCTCGCTCCCGCGTTACTTAAGCATTCTGCATGTCTACAGGATCGCAAAGGCTGTCTGCGCACTACCAGTTTTCGGCAATTTTGAAGAAATAGATAAATTGGGTGATTTGGAGAAAACCCCTGCTCCGACTTCCGATTCCATCTTGGAGCCGTCAGTGAAGACAGAGGTAGCGGCACATGTTCCGGTGATGCCAATTCATGCAGTCCCTTGCACCCTCCCAGGTTAAGTGATGTTCTAGCTCTTCCGAAGAGCTGCCCACCAACCTAGGCATCAATACGTTGAAATTGGTAGTACCTTTACGTTGTACATCCAGAGAATGGCATGTGGCTTGAGTCCCCATTTTTTGCCGAACATGGATTTTCCGGAGTATAAAGTGGGCAAGTAAGTTGATGGTAAGTAAGGAAAATATTGAAAAATTTCAAACGCAGCTAAAAACTGCCGAAGCTGCAGACTGTCGTAATAGTTCGCAATCTTTCAACGACCAATTTTGCTTTTGTCTCAACTGCGACTGATAAATTCTCCGAATCATAACTTTAAGCAGCTGTTCGTATTCGACTTAAGAGAACCGCTGTTGCGCAGTCAAGTGATTATTTTAAAGCTTTTGCTATTCAATCTCTGTTTAAGACCTCTAAGGATATACACCGATAAAATGAAACATATCTTCAATAATATTTAAATTGCAAACAGAGCCAGTTGACGATTCTAATACAATATTACATGCAAAATGTCTAATAGAGGCGTGACCACCCAAATCCAAATTTAGAGCTCCATTATAAAAAAAATTAAATGCGTACGTTGCTTTTAGAAAAAGAGTTCCGCATATGAAAAGCGATTTCAAATAGTGTTACCATGTACACACCCTAAAGAGCCAAAAATATCACGCAGAAGGCCTCAAATTCCGGAGCACATTGATTCATTATCACACATTAAAGAAAGACTTGCATGGGCTAAGGCAAATCAGAACGACTTCGGATAAAAGTAATATTCACGGACGACTTTTCCTTTTGGGCGAATAGTTGCATACGTCTCTGACCCTGGTGTACTGCTGATAATAGACAACTTAAACGAACTGTTAAGCATCCAGTTAAGGTACATGTTTGGGACTGCTTCTTCGAAAAAGGGTTCGTTAGTTTATTTGTGTTTACCGCCAACTTGTGTGCAGTTTTAATGAATACAATTAGCTGCGAAGATATTTGGAAGAACTAGCCAAGCTTTGATTTTACAAGAAGGCAATGATCCGAAACATTTGAGTCGGAGGTGTGTAGAGTGGAAACAGCAAAATGGGGTTGAAACGTTGGATTGGCCTTCATCGACGTCTGATGCCAACCCTATAGCAAATGTTTGGGCAATTTTTAAGCAAAAACTCAAAGGAAATCAAATATGGAAATTGGTACGTGACTACTATTCGGAAGTGCGTATGTTCGAATATCCTTGCATGAACCACCAAATAATAGAAAAAATATTCTAATAACGAAAAAGTTTCCTATTAAAAATATCTGCCATTCGCAGTCGGCTTAAAACTGTAGGTCGTTCCATTTGAAGAACGACATTAAGACGCGCATCACAAATAGGAGTAGAAGCTCAACCAAATATCCAAAAAGGGTGTTACTAAATAATGATTCATTAAATATATGATCCCCTCTGCTGAATACGAAGCTGCTGCCAGATATGATTTTGAAGCACGTTCTTTCCAAATATTGCCAGAAAGTTCATTACTTTCAACAAGAGTTGTTGGACAAATAGAAAGAACTTATGCATTCCATCATCTCAATCTCAAATTAAAACAAAAAAATGCAATAAAAAAGTATGCACACCGGCCGGGCGATGACCACTCTCCGAAAAATATTTTTTATTAGTCGGTGTTTCATGTTCTCAGTGGGATTCGTACCGGGACTCTACCCGTGGGTATTCTTGCGCAAACCGATTCGGCTCCAGAAGTCGCTTATAGCTCTGTAAATTTTTGAAAACTTTTCTTTGCCATATTTGATTTAATAAATAATAATAATAATATTTTTTATAATAAATAATATTAGATATAATTCCACACCCTCACTATTGCTGCTCACTGCCACGTTGTAATTGCCTCTTTAACAAAATGAAGAGTTAAATCTAGAACTAGAAAAAAAATATGAGTAAAATATAGATAAATAATTCTGATGCTATTTAGCCAAAGGTGCTAAATTAATTATAAGGAAATTGACAAGCCGGTAGCAAATTCAATAATTTCACTCCGTTATTTATTTAACCAAATCTAATTTCGCTGCATTCATAATTTTCACACTTTCCACTTTAGTTATCTATTAGAATAACCAACCATCCATTCATTTTTCAATTATCAGTTTCCAATTGTTTTGTTTATCCTTCACTTCATCTCCCGCAAAGTTCATTTAAATGCAGTTGGCATTTGAATAAATTACAAGTACCATTTATTTGGCATTGTTATTTAATTAATGTCACACACACACACATAACGGTAAATCGAAATTGATTGCACACACAGACATATGCATAGATAAACGAATTAGTTATTTTCAATTAAATTTTTTGGTATTGACACGTAAATAATCTGCCATATTTTATTTATTGCAAAGGTCGCGTGTAATTGGAAGCAGCAGGGAAACATTTATTTTGCGATTAAAAAATTTATTCAACAGATGGTATTTTACCATTGTAATAATAAAAAAGTGATGTACGTAGAGACCATGACGGAATTGTAAAGTAATATTGCAGATTTCCATTTTCCTGTTTGGCATTCGGCTGCCTGATATTTTACAGTGTTACCTTTATTCGTTGGATGTTTCAAGTGTCGCTGTTTTAGAACCATTTACATAAATTGAAAGGACAATTTTGTTTTAATGTTCAAAATATTAATCAAAATATTTTTTTCTTAACCCTTCTGCTATGTTAGGAAAATATTACACATATAGTGTTTTGGGTCAATTTGACCCACTTATAAAAACTCCACTAATAACACTATTTTATTGAAAGAATTCATATTTTTTTATTTGAATCAAGTTAAGTGTATGTTAATTGTAGAAAATAGTTGAGATATGTATGTTTTAACGGCAATTTTCAGAAACTAAGCTGCTATGTTCCTTGCAAACAAATTTTTGGCACGTACTGCAAACAGCTGAATATTTGCTCGAATTTTTTGTATGATGACAGAAGAAACATCGCTGTCGTTTTTTGGTGGATTCCTTTCTGGCAGAAATATTATATTAGAAGTAGACGCTTCTTCTGCAGATTTGGAGTTTTCTTGAATATTTTTTACTATATTCTTAGCAGCGATTCCTCGCGGCGCACTCTCTCTGCAGACAATATTTGGTGCGATCATTTGCTTTCCGAGCTCTTCAAGAAAAAGTATTCGCTTATAAAGCTTGTTGGAGTTCCATGAGGGATTTATCTCTGTCCATATTACGTATGCGTTATATGCCGAAATATATAACATATTCGAAAAGAGGGCAACTGGCCAACGTTTGGTCCGACGTTTACATGTATAGTTAGCAACCAGCTGATCAAGCGCATGCACACCAGCTTTTGTTTCATTATAGTGAAGTATTATTTCAGTTTTTTTTCTGTCACCCTCATCAACAAGTGGAGAATGGTGAAGGGAGCTCAATGCTACAACAAATTTATATTTTTTTGGGACGTACGATACAATAGTTACATTATCCGTAAAAAAAAATTGGCTTTCTAAAACGTTCTTTTTCTTCATGTCGACAATTTCTCGTGGCAAAAAAAGCTTATTTTTCCTCACTGTACCGACTAAAGTATTTCTCCTGCGAAGTAGCTGAACGGCGAGATTGTACGTCGTAAAAAAGTTATCGCAAGTAATAGTGTGACCTCTGGGAAGGGGTTCTGATAGGGATAGAACAACACGTTCACCTAAAAATATTTGTATAGAGACGGTTTATTTATACTGTACAAATGCATTACCTTGGTTCCTTTCCGGTTGCGTATTTCTTGCCCGTCCTAAATAAACTTCCATGTTCCAGACATATTTGCTTTTTGCATCACATAGAGCACATATTTTTATGCCGTACTTTGCGGGCTTCGATGGAATGTATTGCCTGAAGATGCAACGACCACGAAAAGGTACTAACTGCTCATCTATTGTTACATTTTCATGTAAGTGATAATATGACCTGGAGCTGCCGATTCCATTGATCCCAAATGTTTCTTATTGGTGCTAATTTATCACGCTGTCTTCTCTCATCCCTGTATGCAGCGGAGTCAAATTAAGGCATCGTGATATGTTCATAAAATTTTCCAAGCTCATTGTGGCCCGAAAAATTGGTCTGCCATTATTTTCATCCCACAAATGAATTAGACTTTCATTGTGCGGTTTGTATACTCCTGCTAAGATTTGCAATCCTATGTACGCTTCCAATTCTATAAGGTCTATAATTTTCCAATTGTCTCCAAAAAACTGCAATCCTTTGATGTTGCTCATTTCTACCACTATGTTTTTTATACTTGAGGGCATGAAAATATCAAAAGAGGATTTTATATCTGTGACCATAGAAATAACACGCTTTGATGGGAGAGGACTTTGACATAAAATTTCGAGGAATTTTGCCTCTTGAAATTGGAAGTGGCTGATCATGCCATATTATGCTCTTATCTTTCGATGAAATATTTGGCAAATTGACTTCTTCTGTCGCATTGCTACCTTCAAAAACGACATCTACTTCACTTTCACTGGATGAAGTATTTGAATCGTCCGTTTCATTTTCTGCGATAGGTACAAAGTCTTCATCGCTATCACTTTCGTCGAAAATATACTCAGCATCAGAATTAATAATTTGGTGAATTTCTTCAATACTTAGTTTCTTTTCAAAAATAAAATTATAAAAATGTGTAACAGCAACATAAACATAGTAAATTAAATAACTTGACTTACTCTCTTCCTTTGGGACATTGTAGAAATATATATTTAGCAATCACTTTCTTTATAAAAACTTTGAAAAGCTCCTTACTGCGCGATAATAAATTACTAACTAAGCAAACAATCGACACTTACTCTTTGCACAGGTGCATAAAACGGGAGTTCCCCTTTTTCGAAAAGGCTATAAATTTATCGAGAATATACATATAAACATAGAGCTGTGCAAAATATACTCGATCTCCGATAACTAGCTTTCTTTGTCTGCGTTTTTGATCGAGTGATGTAATAATAAACGGCAAAATGTTTCAAAATACTAGGTGGGTCAAACTGACCCAACAACGTAATAAGTATAATGAAATTACATTTGGCATCCTCCAGCAACATAAAAAACAGATGTTATATAGGAATATGAATAAGTTCGTGCGGTTTTTTTCGAAATTTGAAACTTTATTGACGTAAAATGGTTACAAATTTAATATTCAAAATATTGTCCATCGCTTACTACTACTTTTCCCATCTTTCTGGCAATTCACGGATTCCCTTTGTGAAAAATTCGGTCGGTTTTGCCGCAATCCACGAATCGATCCATTTTTTGACTTCATCGTAATTACGGAAGTGCTGGTCAGCCAGGCCATGTTGCATCGATCGGAAGAGATAGTAATCGGATGGCGCAAGGTCTGGACTATACGGCGGGTGGGGTAGGACATCCCATTTGAGCGTTTCTAAGTATGTTTTGACCACTTGTGCAACATGTGGCCGAGCATTGTCATGTTGCAAAATAACTTTGTCGTGTCTATCGGCGTATTGCGGCCGTTTTTCTCGCAGTGCTCGGCTCAAACGCATCAATTGTCGTCGGTAGACATCCCCCGTAATCGTTTCATTCGGTTTCAGTAGCTCATAATACGCAACACCCAGCTGGTCCCACCAGATACACAGCATAACCTTCAGGCCATGAATATTCTGCGCCGACGTCGATGTTGAAGCATGGCCAGGGTATCCATACGTTGCCCGACGTTTTGGATTGTCGTAATGGACCCACTTTTCATCGCCAGTCACAATTCGATGCAAAAAACCCTTTCTTTTGTGCCGTTGAAGCAGTTGTTCGCATGCCATAAAACGGCGTTCAACGTCTCTTGGCTTCAATTCATACGGCACCCAATGGCCTACCTTTCGGATCATTCCCATGGCTTTTAAACATTTGGAAATGGTTGATTGATCAACTCCCAAAGTTTTTGCAACCTCTTCTTGCGTTTGAGCCGGATCTTGATCGAGCAATTCCTCCAATTCGGTATCCATGAACTTTGGCGGCGCACCCTCGCGTTCTTCGTCTTCCAAGCCAAAATCACCACTTTTAAAGCGTGCAAACCACTTCTGGCACGTTCGCTCAGATAGAGCATGCTCACCATAAACTTCCACCAAGATACGATGACTTTCGGCTGCTTTTTTCTTCATATTAAAATAATGAAGAAGAATTCCCCGCAAAAACACATTATTTGGCACGAAATTCGACATTTTCAAGTGTGGTAAAAATATTGTTGTTTACGCTTCAAATAAAAAACTTATACTGACGTTTGTGCCTTACGACAGTAGCTCTCCAATGAATGTTTGGAAATGTGGATCGATGGAATAATAATCAAGTTACGCCATCTGTTGTAAAACCGTACGAACTTATTCATAGTCCATTATTAATTTTCATATTTATCTATTCCTTTTACTGCACTTAACAAATAGAAGAAGAATCAATACAAAACGACTAGACTTACAGGCGAATTTCGATGAGTTTTACTGAAAATTGGGTCAAATTGACCCAAACATAGTAGAAGGGTTAAATTGTCCGCCTCAATTCTTATGAAGAAACGATACGTGAAATCTGTGGAATGTCATGTATTTGTCTATTTAAAAATGTCTAAATCAAGCTGTGCAATTTGCAGGAAAACGTGGCAGAGATTTGTTCCATGTGCTAGTGATGCGCCCTTACCCAACATTCTAAAATATGCGAGCTGAACTTGTTTCATTTATTGAAAGAGATATTTAAAATATTTAATGGCAAACAACATCAAGACGCACGCCACAATATCAATGAAACCTCTCTCAACGAACATCTCAATTAGATGGGCATCTCCCTGGGCCGACATTTCCATTACCAAGTTTTAAGTATAAATTTCGATACAAATTACTTTCCGACCGGTCTTAAGCGAACACTCTCCTCGCCGCACGCGAACAGTTATTTTTCATAAAGTTTACTCAAAAACCTCTATTGAGCGGACGCGAACTTTTTATCAAGACCCATTAATATTTCTTTTCATAAGCCTACACGATCAATAAAAATCAGGAGATTTGGTTTATACTTACTTAATTTTGCTACATATTTATTCATCGTCTATGATTATAAGTTGATGGAATGAGATCTAGATCGCAAAATATTAAACAATGTTCTATAATATTAGTTCCCATACTCTTCCACAAATAATCCCAGATATTTCCGCTTTGTGTGAATGAGCAGAGTCTTGTTAAGAGATTTCACCGCGTATACTATCAATCCATGGTTTCTCTACTGTCTCTAGAACCTCGATATATGCAGCAGATTTCACTCGAGAAGTGAAGTGGCATGACATGTCCTTTGTTGCTCACAACACCTAAAACCGTAACAGTGGTAATTGTGTTTTGATCGGATAAATAGCTGTACTTCTGTTTGCTCCGATCTAAGCTTGTGAGATATTCATGAAAAGCACCACGGATAGAAGGCTTAGATGCATTCATCTCCCTCGCAAGTGCGTTTATTGATTTGGAAGGGTTCTCGTGATCGCTTGCACTTGAAACATCTCTCGTTTGTTTTGCGTTTTGCAAGGGATTCTGCATGGCCGCCTAATGCATCCAATTCGCAACGAAAGCACTTAAGAAAGTTAGAGATTTCTAAATCAGTGTGATTTGTACGTTTAGCGACGATAACCGCGTTTCTCTTCATTCTTTGAGTTAAGTTGTAGTCCTTTATGTATTTTCTGATAAAGAGCAAAAAGAAAAATTCTAGTTTGGGGAAATTAAGGCCATTTGTATGCATGTCCTCAAATACCGTATGAACCCTGTATAATGTGAGTGAGGATTGCATTTTAGTTATTATAGTGAATATTTTCATCCCCCCGCATTCGAATATAATTTAAAATGATTGACTTAATAAGAGCAAAATTGGATATAGCAAGAAAGAGGATATACATTGGACAGATAATTTATTTCGTTGAAGTTTTTAAGAAAACCGTGGATGGTATCTAGTTTTTTTTTTTTATAAAGTTAAAATATAGTATTTAAATTCAGCGACTTGTTTGCGGAACGGGTTGAAAGTTTTAATGAATATACAAGTGCATCTATATGTATGTACAAACCAAACATTCACTTCTACAAAAAAAGCACTCATGCAGGCCATATAAATCATGTATGTATGTATGTGTATGCTTTTGTATTATTATTGGAGAGCACACGTGCATGTATTATCTCTGATTTGCATTTCACCGGTGGGAACAATGGAGAAATCAAACACGTTCACAGCATTGAAGTGCTCAGACCGACACGCTTTGAGTGATTTGAGAAAACTTGCTTGAAAGAAATTTTAAATGTCTGTGCGAGTATATACCCAATGGGAAACTGAATCGGTATTAGTAGATTAGAGTATTTGTGTCAATGAATCGAATGTAACTGCTTGCATGTCTATAAGGTCCGACTGAAATGATAGCCTTTGCGAGAATTTATGCATTTATTCATAGAAACACTTGTGAACAAAAATATAATATAATATGTAACTATGTGGAAATAAAAATGCAGTTTCTTGTATTACCATTATGCATATTACTCATTAATGGCTATTGCGCAATCATTTGCACCGAATAGCGGCATGGTCCACTGACTCCTGTCGTTTGTGCGACCAGTCCCCGGATACTCCAGCACACTTTCTTCTCAACTGTGAAGCTATAGCGTGAAAATGTTGAATCATCTCTACGAATTGCAGCCAGAAGAAAGGTAAATACGCTCAGCCCAACCCAGCTCTATCTTAAGTTGAATAAGGGAACTAGATTTGAAGGAGGTACTGTAATGAGTAGAGGGCACAAAAGAGCATGAGGTCCGCCACGAAAAGGATTGTCATAAAAAAATTATCTTCCGCTTGGAGCCGACGTACAACTTAAGGTTCCTCCATTTGTAAAACAACATCAAGAAGCCCACAACAAATGTGTGGAGACGTTCAGCCAAAAGCAACTAACAAGTGATATAAGCGCCAAATAAAGGGTTTCCCAATAAGAGGTGTTATTTTGATAAAAGATCAATGGTTTCGTTGCTTGTGTGGCACTTAGCGCCGTCTTGTTGAAAACAAACGTTGTCCAGATTCATTTTCGAAAAAGTAAAGTCCAATGACTCCGCCGGACCATAAATCGCTCCAAACAGTCACACGTTGAGGATAGAGAGGCTTTTCAACAATAACTCTTGGATTTTCTGAGCCCCAGATCCAACAATTTTGCCTGTTGACGAAGTCACCGAGGTGGAAATGGGCCTCATCACTCAAGACGATTTTTCGATAGAATTTCGGATCATTTTCATGCATTTCAGCGACCCAATCAGCAAAGACAAGGCGTTGTTGATGATCGGTTGGCTTGAGTTCTTGTTTTGCACGGGTTTTATTCTTCACATCACTAACTTGTCCCAACAGCTCGAATTTTTTCAACAATTTCTGTATTGCGGTCCGACAATGTGCTTCACGATGAGCCAAAAATGTTCGAGTTTTACGAACCGTCTCTGCCAAATTTTCACCAGTTTTATAGTGAATTTTAATAATTTCAATGTGTTGTTTAAGCGTGTATCGTTACATTTTTATTAATGGCGTAGTTTCTAATACTTGTCAAATATCAAAATATGACAGCTTCAAAGGTGACATCTACCGAAATAGCGGGCTACTCAAAATAACATCAGTTATTGGAAAACCCTTTATACAAAATAAATACTCATGCTTGATACTCTACTCCCAAACCCCTTTTAACTATACTTATAAATGGAGGCAGATTTCTTTCCATAAACATATTTCAAAGGGTAAGAAACGAAAAATGTAGTAAAAGTATAAGCAAAATTGTTAGAAGTGGTTTCTACCGTCAAGAGTCCTTCCCATCATTTCTTTTTTCAAACTATTATGTACAAATTTACTTTTTCCATAAAGTATTAGAAGTGAAGCTTTGCCCTTGAGTCTCTTCTCCTATTCCCCTTTTCTATACATATTTCTATAGATGACTTTCTTTTATAACATTTTGAAGATCAAGTTTACAAAATTGTCTTCACATAACATAAAACAGTACCAACTTTAATTTGAAAATACTTTTGCTGAGAGTTGGCAGGCAGTTTTAGGACGAAATATTTATTGGATTATTCTTGTTCAATTTATTAAATTTTATTACATAAAATCTAAAGCTTTTAAATTGCAGTGCAGTCGAATTGTCAACAATTTTTAATATAAAAAACATAATTTATGTAATATGTAGCTTTAAATGCAAATTAAATACCACTACAATTCACAATTAAGAGCAAATGACCTGGCATTATGACACTTGAAATTTTTGATGGTAAATAACTGCGTATGTAAGTACACTTGTGCTCGCATAACTAAGCCACTTCAGTTTTGTACAATATTCGCAATATTTGAAAGTTTACCCGGTATTTGGGCTTACGAAGCGAAATAGTTCCAGATTCACTGACCCTTATACTTTTGAATTACTTTATAATATACGTCTTTCGTTCGTTGCTTTCATTTGGAGGCCAAGTCATTAAATTTACATTAGCAAAGTGGAACGGGTCCAAACATTTGTTTCTTGAATACGCTCTACGCTCATTACAATTCCTGTCTATCAGTCTCGTTTGCTTTTAACTAACCTAAAGTCTTTGGAGGTAAAAAAATCAGTCCTCTCGCTTTCATGTGTTTATAACATCGGCAATGGTAGGAGGTAACGAGCGGGCAACGATTTTTTGGAAAGAATTTATTTCAATGGGCCACAGTGTAATCTTCGTTGCTCTTTCCATTTCTATGATGCTAAATGTAACACGGAGTACTGGCGCAATACTCCTTTTGTTCGAGCCTTAAGTGAATTTAATTCAATATCTAACTAAAAATTTCAACTCCGGAAATTGTATTTTTAATTATTTTATATTACATTTTTTAGGTATTTAAATCACGTTCAATAGTTATTCTACTTTTCATTGTGATTACTCTGTAAGAAGCTTGTGTTCATAGACTAGAAATAAGTTAATATTTTTTTACTAATTTTTTCCGTAAATTTTCTACAAAAATATAGTTGTTCAACCAACATACATTCTGTCAAACAAGTACCGGGAATTGTTCAATAAATGCAAACTAATTCTTTGTGCATTAAAATTTATTTTATCGCCTTCGAAATAGGATCCATTCAAAGCAATACACATATGCCAACGACTAGTTCAGTCATCAAAGCACTTTTTAAACGCATTCAGCGAATTCTCCTTAATGGCCTCTAACGACTCAAAGTGGCGTCCGCGGAGTGGCAATTTAAGTTTTGGGAAAAGGAAAAAGTCACAGGGTGCTAAATCCGGGGAATACGGTGGTTGTTCGATGATATTTGTTGAGTTTTTGGTCAAAAAAGTGGTCACAATATGAGCCTTGTAAGACGCACATTCACTCTCAAACGTCACATAACTTCCAATAATATTCTTTATTTTCCGTAGAACTATTTGCAATGAATTCCGAGCGTACAACACCATAATAATCAAAGAAAACGAGTAGCATGACTTTCACTTATGACCGAGTTTGACGTGGTTTTTTGGGTTTCGGCTCATGTGGATAGCGCCATTCAGGCGCCTGTTGACTGGTTTGCATATCCAACACATATACCCACGGCTCGTAACATGTTATGATGCGCTTAATAAACGTTGGGTTCGAATTCACTTGCTCAAGCATGTCTTCAGCCACTTTCTTCTAATGAATTTTTTGAAAGAAATTCAACTCTCTCATAACGAGTCGAGCAGCCACGCGTCTCATGCTCAATTGATGATGTAGAATGTTGCGAATTGATTCGTGAGACACGCTAAGGTCACGAGCTACCTCCTGCACACTTAAATATTGGTTTTAGAGCGCCATTTCCTTGACTTTGTCGAAGTTTTCATCCGCGGCCATATCGGGGCAAATCTTTCACGACTTCTCGGCCCTGTGCAAAAGCCTTATACCACTCGTAGACCCGTGTTTTTGATAAAGCACACTCGCCATAAGCTTTCTGCATTATTTTCCACAATTCAGCACAGGAAATCCCGTTCAAACACACAAAATTCAACACAAATTCTTTGTTCGACATTTTTATCCATAGTGAAAATCGCAGAGCACACCTGCGGTTGACTGATATATTTGAATGCCAAAAACCAGCTAATTGACAGATCACGCTCAAACTACCCGACACTGTAGAGGGCAGTTGTACCAACATTCCAGCAAAAAAAAAATAGAAATATGTATAACGCGCCCTTTTTAAATGAACAATTCCCGTTATTTTCTTGACAGATTGTACAAAGTTCACAATAACAAAATAACTCATTTGGAGAAATATGACCAAGTGAGCTGGATCATTGGATTATTTTGTTTTTTTTTTTGGAGAAAGTGTTTGCGTATCTGAAGAAGTATTAATAAAACTGTAAAAGCTCACGAACTAAATCGCATTGGCGTAAACTTACTAACAGAATGGCAAATTCAAAAAATGTTCAAAACAGCAGGGAGAATAATAATAATAATAAAATTTACTATAGACTTTGACCGTGTACTTTCTACTGGGCATATAAGGTTTAGACGCCTTGTGCACATAAATACTAGGGTAGTCGCAGTTTTTAAAATAATCCAGTTTATTAAATATTTTATAAAAACAAGAAAAGAAGCACATCCCTTGTAGATCCTTGCATTTAATAAATATTAAGTTCAATAAATACTTTCTACTCGATAAGCTGTGCTTCAGTCCACATGATCCATGTCGATATCGCTGAGAACGAAAAAACACCAACCAGACGTCGCGCCAGGCCAATAGGCATCCCCAGATGGGCCCTATAGCGAGTTTTAATAAAAGATCCTGCACAAAGTGCAAACAGTGCATGAGTTAATTCCTGCTGACCGTCAGTCGCGAGTGACTTGGAGTCAAGTTTTCCTCAATCTCAACAACGAAGAAGATGATTTTGCATCGAAAATCATCATGAGCGACAAGGCGCTTTTCCACTAAAGCGGTTACATAAATAAGCAACATCTTCATTTCTGGTCTACTATGTACAATCCACGTGTGATGTACGAAGAACCATTACTTTCACTAAACGCCCCTGTGTGTAGCGGCTTTTACACGGGAGGAATGTTGTATTTTTTTTTTTTAAGGCGTCATCGGCAATACGGTCACTGTTAATGGCGAACGCTACAGAGCCATGATAAACGACTTCTTACTGCCGGAATTAAATGAGCAAGGATTAGTTTCAATAAGACGATACAACCGCACGCACAGCCCGTGCCACCTTCTCCTGGTCGCGTAATCTTGCGTTTTGGCGATTTGACATGACCAGTAAGATCGCCCGATTTAATCATCCCAGACTTCTTTCTTTGGAGCTAAATGAAGTCGCGAGCTTATGCCAAGAAGTCTCGCAGATATTAAGGAAAATATTCGACAGGAATGCGAACAGTTATCACCGTAAATCTCGCGGAAAGTCATGGAAAATACGATAAAGCATCACAAATGTGTATCGACACTGGCGGACTCCACTTTTCGGATATCATCTTTCCCACGTAACAAGGAAAATTGCAAATGACCAAATAAAAGATTCCAAAACTCAAAGTTATTATTAATTTTTTTTATTTAGTAAAAAGGTTTTTCAAAAAGAAAATTGTATTTGAACCTTTTATTACAATTTCATGGAACAGAATATTTTAATCCATCAGCGCCCGCACAAAAAGATCGTTTTGACCTTTTCCAGTGAAGTATGAAGAAGTTATTGTAAGGTTCTTAAAGGGCTAAAATGTTAAATAAAGTTACTTCGCAAAAAAATTTCGCCAGGAATATTTTTAAACAAAATTTATAAAAGAAGAGCATAAAAGTCGAAATAAAAAGCAGTGTCCCTAAAAAGTTTCAACATTTTTTGTTTGCTTTCTAAGCAAAGTTGCTACCCGATATTTGATGATAATCATCTGCATCGAGAAAAGGAATTGGTTTGCTTCCTTAAGTGCTTATTCAGAACTTTACCTGTGTCCCAATTTGCAAAAACTACCTAACTATCACCCTAGTCCTTGTACATAACTAGACACGTATGTATGTATATAGGTAGTGATGCACTCTACTCAAGCACTAAAGAAAAGCAGCAGTAATATAATGCGGTAAAGTTTTCTTGAAAATACTTTAGCAAATATTTGAATTCGCAAGTACTTGTGTTCGTGCACAGCTTAAATTTATAACACTTTTCATTCATGCATTCCTACTAACACATACATACATATATACTTACTTAGAATGCTGGGGAAATGCAACATTACATATATAAAATAAAATGAAGGAAATCACAAACAAATGCAGATTGCAAACTTCCAGCTCAAATCCATTACAATTCAAAGCGAAAGACATTTGTAATGGGACCACATAGTTCTCGGTAAGGTATTTTATTATGTAAAATATTGGTTTGAAAAAATGTGAAAAAAACTAATTCAAAATATTAAAGCGCTTGGTATTAGTAACACAAATACTTCATTTGCGAAAACTGAAATACTTACGCACTTATATCGCATTTAAGAGATTTCCAAAGTAACTTATTATTAATATTTTTTTTTTTTTGTGAAACAGGAAACACTCGTGAGCGGAATAATTTTACTTGTACTACTAATTTCGTAACTGCCCCTGAACTGATGCAGGCAGAATTTATAATGACTCGAATTTTGTTTATTCATTTGTCATCCAATTTCACTCTGTGTTTTTTAATGTAACCTTATCTGAAAAGACACAGAAAAATCAAAGCTAAAGAAAAGTTTCTTACTAACACTGTCTCATATAATTACGTCGAGCCTGCAAAAAAAGCAGACAAAAAGTTTTGCATATATAAAAAAAAAAAAAGTGAGTTTTTGCTTTTCTCGTAATTATTCTTTTACACAAGCAAAATCTATTTTGTGTCATTCAGTTTGCTCTTTATATTTTTAATGCATTTATAGCAGCGCTTTCAATCCACGAAATACTCCTGGTACGTGATTTTGTGTAAGGCATTTCGCTCTTTCAGCGATCCGGCCTTATGGCTTTGAATTTGACGTCATAGTATTTCCTCACCAATTATGACCCTTTCGAGGAACAGAGGAGGGTCAGAGGAGGCCTTTCTCTTCCTCTGCTATCACCAGCTGATACCGCATCGAATACTTTCAGAGGCGAAGCGTTTGTATCCATTCGGACGACATGACCCAGCCAACGAAGCCGCTGGCTCTTTATCCGCTGCGCTATGGCTATGGCGCAGTATCTTTCTCTCAAACACTCCAAGCGATGCCTCATCGGATATTTTCGTCGTCCAAGTTTTTGCGCCATACATTAGGTCGGGCATGCTGAAAGCCTTGTAGAGTGTTAGTTTGATCCTCAAGAGAGGATTTTACTACTCAATTGACGGGAAATCTTTAATATATTGGAACACGCTTTGAAACGAAAAGGTTGTAATGGGGGTATAGAGGGGTGTATAAAAAACTTAAAATCTTAAAACTGAAAATCGCACCCTCCAGAGGTGTATAGTTTTTAAGTAATTTATTGTTAAAATGGTGTAATTTAACGAAAAGTTAGTGTTGCCACACATCTCAAATAAGATCGAAGTTCGCATGCAGAGACGTTCATGAAAGGTATAAATTTGCAGTATTTTCTGCTTTAATTTAGAGTTGAGAAATATTTTCGAAAATATAAAATTGAATTTTACAGGAGCGTAATAATAAGTAAAAATAAGTAAAAACACACGTGTGCGTGTATATTTAGTGAATTTAATTGAAGCGAAGAAAAATACACTCGTATATTATAATGTGCCAAACTATAGCGAAGTTCTCGAGGGCACTTTGAAGGCAAATAATTCAAAGCGCGCCAGTCGTTTCTTTCTCGTGCTAACCGGCTCCAAGTGGGCACACCAAGTGAAGCCAAGTCCTTCTCCATCTGGTCTTTCCAACGCAGAGGAAAAAGAAGGCTTCCGCATCGGATACTTTCAGAGCCGGAGCGTTTGTATCCATTCGGACAACTTGACCCAGCCAGCGTAGCCGCTAGATCTTTATTCACTGCGCTTTGTCTAGGTTGTTTTATAGCTCATACAGCTCATCGTTTCGTCGCCATCGATATTCACCGTTGTCATCGTCCACGCTTCTGCGCCGTACGTTAGGACGGGCATGATGAGAGCCTTGTAGAGTGTTATTTTCGTTCGTCAAAAGAGCACTTTACTACTCAATTGCCTAGGTAGTCCAAAGTAGCACTTACTGGCAACAGAGATTCTCCGTTGGATTTCAAGGCTGACATTGTTATCGGTATTAATGTTGGTTCTTAATTAAACGAAGTCTTTTACAACCTCGAAATTATAACTGTCTAGAGTGACGTGGGTGCCGATACTCGAGTGCGCTGACTGTTTGTTTGATGACAGGAGGTACTTCGTTTTGCCCTCGTTCACCACCAGACTCATTCGCTTTGCCTCTTTATCCAGTTGGGAGAAGGCAGAACTAACAGCACGGTTGTTAAGGCCGATGATGTCAATATCATCGGCATACGCCAACAATTATACGCTCTTATAAAAAATTGTGCCTGAGCGACTAAGTTCTGCGGCTCGCACGATCTTTTTCAGCATCAGGTTAATGAAGTCACACGACAGCGAATCACTCTGCCTGGAACCTCGTTTGGTATCAAAGGGCGCGGAGAGATGCTTTCCAATTCTGACGGCGCTACTGGTATTGAGCAACGTCATCTTACATAGCCGTATTAGTTTTGCAGGGAGACCAAATGTTTGATCTCTTTGGAACTTATCTTGACGGGATCCTTTTTTGTAGTCCTTGCTTTCTAACATATTGAACGCCCTAAAAACAAAAAATTAAAAAAATATTCATTCTTGTAGGGAGGTAAAAACAACAAAACAGGGGAGAGGCGATTTGAAAGTTTACGTTAAAATTTGTTAAAGAGGGTCAAAGTTTTCACCTTTTGCACATTCTTATGACAACTCGGCTTAAGATAGTAGATAGAATAGATATATAATATGTTCAGTAGTTGCTTGTCAAAAATAACGGGGAACATTTTTATAGGACATTTAACCCTCTAACTCCTCAATAGATGGACATTTTTCGTCTCTTTTGCGGAAAAGGGAGATATAATGGATTAAAATATACCACAAGAATATTTTTCATAAAATTCCAAGTCTCTTAATACGCCAAAGCCCAAAACTCCAGAATTCAATTATTTCATATAAGTCAAAAGCGAAAATATGTATGCATAGAATGAAATTTTACCAAACCAATTTTTTCAATACACACTAACGAAATTAACCTTTACACATTTTCAATTTCTCATATCACTTTCACACGTGAGGCATATTTAACGCACTTGTGTCATTTTAGTCGTATTTTCCAACAAATTAAATAAAGTTAATCAACTCTGATGTGATTCATAACTTTTGGCCAACAGCATTCTTTCAGGAAAGTTAGTCAGGACTATGCCCGTATAAATTCACACACGCCACTGCAACCAAGTTGTTAATACACGCGTTGAAAGACTCTCCTTATATGCACATTGCGAGATGCCAACGTGCGCGCGTTTGTGTGTGTACGCATCGAAGTTGAGTGCATGAATATAATGCGACATTAATACAAGATGAAAAGTGTGTTATACGTGACTTAAGCCATATATTGAATCAAACACGCTCAGCCTATTTATTTGCAACAAATCAGCGCAACACTGCCGCCGAAGTGCCTAGACTCTAGTTTCCTGCAACAACTACATAAATATTACGTGTATAGCGATGGCTCCTCTACCTTCTCTTTGCTGCTGCTGCGACTTATAGCCCCTATGGCTGTAGTGGTAAGTGACGCAACGAACTGTGAAATGACTTCATTATACGAAATATTGTTTTGTTAAAGCCACAGAACCAACAACAGCTCGTACGAGCTGTCTGAGGTCCGGGCGGTGGTAAAGAGGCAGTGTCGTAAATGTTGCCATAAGATTTACTTATGATTTATAGCATTTTTGCGCTTTTTTTAAGCGTTTGTAGTACGCAAGACGATATAAACACTGCAGATGCCGCATATGAGAATGGTGCAGTTTGTAAGGTAGTTTTTCTACGCTCAGTACTTATCTTTAAAGCGACCTCAGAGTACTCAAAGATGTAGAAAGCCATAAAGAATTCAATGCGCGTAGTTAAGACATTTTTTACGAGCAGGTATTTGAAGTGTGCTTCAAATATTTATGCTTTTATTTTACGAGTATGCGTATGTGTAGTTGTACATTAGGGCTGGTCACGGAAAGTTGGAGTTGGCCATTTACAAAATTAGATTTTTAAAATTTTTGGGGCACATAATAACAAGAAAATTAAAAAAAAAAAAAAATTGATCCTGGGGTCTCATAGCATTTTTCTGATTGGTTATGGCAAATAGTCAGTAACCAGTAAAATCAGTAACTTGCTGCATTTCAAGCCACCTTAAAGTTAACAATTCCCTTTTATAAGAAAATCTGAGATTTTAGGGCAGGGATTTTTAGGGATTTTAGCTTAATAGTATTTGTTCCATAAGCAAAATTGTAAAAATGTTGAGTTTTCTTACTTTAAGGTGGAACACTACTGTGATTTTTCAAAAAAAAATCGATTTGTTTTTGCATTTTCTTAAAGTAATATAGATATATTCAAAAATATGTAAAAAAATGTTAACTTAAAATCTTGAAAATTTACGAAGTTATACCCAATACAATAAGTGCAGGTAGTGATTTACAACGGCCAATGAAAACTTTAAACGCGTTTTTCTCAAAACGACTTTTCTGAACACAGTGGCCTCGATTTCTCGAAGACTTATGAACCGATTTTAATTTTTTTTCTACAATAATTTTTGTAAATTATTAAAAATTCCAAATATTAATATTTATTCAAGCCTTTCGAAAACAAAAAAATGGCAAAAACACAAACTCATTTTTCAAACCTGCATCATTTTTTTAAAAAAAGAAAGCCGCCACGTACGAAGATAGCCATTGATGTATAGATTAATTTTTTTTTTTTGGTTCTTTGCTTTCAGATGATTTTTCACTGCTGTATCGTGGCCCCCAGGGTGCACCAGTTTTTTATGACGTCATTGCATTAATATTAATAACAATTGTAATTTTTAATATTTTTAATAAAAATTTGTGTCAGTATAGTTGAATATACATATGTTAAATAAATTTGAATTTGTCCGATCCTCAAATAATCATCCTTACTTATAAAAAAAATTTATGAAAATCACTTAATTTTCACGCGTTCACAGTGGCGTTCCCCCTTAATTCATAAATATTTGGTATTTTTTAAGAGCTTGAGCAAAATTCGATTTCTCGGATGTGATCTTTTAGTGACCTTCTGTTGTTCTTTTGCAAGATCCTTTTGGCCCTTCACCGCCTTTTCTGGTATTCTGAAGTATTTGAAGCAATCGGTAGTCTATGGAATGCCATACTGCCAGCTCAGTTTTTGGGGATTCTGTGCATTTTTATGTCCTCGCCATCTTATTGTTGGACTTTTAATGAAACGTTTCGCATTTTCATGATGTATTAATGCATCCAACTAGTCATTATATCTGATTCGATATGTTCCGTCATCCAGTCGCAAGGTGACATATACGATTATTTCTCGTTGGGCATTTCCTTCAAATTTCAGTATCTGAGCAGCGTCTGCAGAGTTAAGCCTAAGCCCTCGTATGGGTCTCCTAGGACTTTGGACATTTTTATCTTTTGAGCCCTTGATAATAATCGACTAGCCGTTTGATACCAAACGAGGCTATGTCTCCTGATGTGTACACACTTCTAATTATCATCATCAGTCAGCGCTACAACCTGGGGTGGGTTGTGGCTTGCTCCACTATTCTCTTTTGGGCTGCTCTACCTTTTCGTAGAGACCATCGGATTCTCACTCCAATTGTTTTCAGATAATCTTCGACGTTATCTTTTGCGCGGTCCTCCCCTTTTTTTCTCCACCATCGGCATATAGTGCAGAATGGTTTTTTAGGCGCGAGCGCTTTCCATTCTTATGACGTATCCCAGCCATCTTGTCCTTTGCAATTTAATGAACTTCACTATATCTTCTCCGTTCATTAGACTGAGCAGTTCGGAGTTACTTAAAGTTTTGTTGTAAACAGATTCATGCAAGCATTCTGCTGTACTTTCAAAAATGTATTCATTTATATCCAAACACTGCACATGTCTTGTTTCCTCACTTCTAGACAGAACTATGTGTTTGGTTTTTTGCTGGTTCACAGCTAAACAAACTCTTTTAGCTGCCATTTCGACGTCTGTCTTCTCTCCGGGGTGCCTTTTATTTCGTGCTAGTAAATTAACACTTCTAATAATGACTGTATTTCACTTGCATACCCTGGAAGCATATTTCAAGATGGTAGTTTATATAAAAGTCCGTTGCCTGTTTAAGGAGTTTCAATGGTTTAATATTTGAAAATATCACGCCAGCATAACGTGAACGCTAGTAAAAACGTTGGAGGAGCATAGGGTAGAAAGGTTGAGGGGAGCCGCTAAGCATGTCTACGTGAGCTCTCAGCACATGGAAAATTAGCAGACGACCACAGGTTTCTCTTTGGTAACTGGGGTACAATATTTAGCATAAAAAAATGTAAATTAGTAGTAGTAGTAATTCTTTATTTATTTATAAATATTTCATCTTACATTTCAATACTTTTTACAATAATTCGTTTAAATTTATAAATACATAAAGAAAGAAATAATAAATTTGTAGCAATAACAATGTTCTCTGTCACAACTCAAAAATTAATCAAAAATTGAACTCTGCAATAAGAAAATTTCTATAGCGTAAGGCTGAGTATATAAAGCAAGTTAGTCTTTTCCAATTGTGACCATTAAGTATATCTATTACTTCTGCTTCATTTAGCTTCGCTGCGTTTAGGTATTTTATTCTGATCTCCTGCAGTACCGGACATCTTCCTAAGAAGTGCTGCATATTTTCTTCCTCGTTTAAATTGCAGAGGGTGCATATTTTCTGAGTATTTCCATACGTAGTTGCATTTAGCTTCAGTAAACCACATCTTGCTTTGAAAATTGTCGTAATATCAGCTAGCCGCATATCTTCTTTAATATATGATTCCCCTTTTGAGTAGTCTAAATGTTTATAAATTCGCTTCGCGCTTGACTGTGCTTTTTGCCTTGCCATGTTGATATCTTTTATTTTCATTTCGGTAAGAATTTAAATTTAAAAAATTTAAATTATTAGTGGCCGATTGGAAATAATTTGTGTTGTCATATTTTCTATGCAAACCTGTGGATTTTTAACGAGAAGAGCAAACTGTTCAATGAGAAAACGAAATGA
Source organism: Anastrepha ludens (assembly GCF_028408465.1). NCBI lineage: Eukaryota > Metazoa > Arthropoda > Insecta > Diptera > Tephritidae > Anastrepha > Anastrepha ludens. The sequence continues at coordinate 119,210,587 of NC_071500.1, read as the reverse complement.
CAAAAAACGAGAACACTTGGAATCAAAGAGAAAGATCAAGCGATGGCGATGGCGGACAAAATTAATAGTGAGTAGATTTAAATAAATTCTGTAATAAAAGAATTCTTTAATAAAAAATTTCCATAATAAAAAAACTATTTCAATTTCATTGACCAGCTTCCACAAGGAGTTTTAGGTTTCATTTTGTTCTAACGCTGAAGGTTCTTGCTCCTTGCTGACCACTTAAACCTTGAAGAGTTAGCAAGTTATATTATATATATGTATATATTTATATATAATTGGCGCGTACACCCATTTTAGGTATTTGGCCGAGCTCCTCCTCCTATTTGTGGTGTGCGTCTTGATGTTGTTCCACAAATGGAAGGACCTACAGTTTTAAGTCGACTCCGAACGGCAGTTATTTTTATGAGGAGCTTTTTCATGGCAGAAATACACTCGGAGGTTTGTCATTGCCTGCCGAGGAGCGACCGCTATTAGAAAAATGTTTTTCTTAATTTTGATGTTTCATCGAGTGTTTCACGATCTCTCTGTGAATTGCGAATGGTAGACACGCACCAACCCATTCGGCTATGGCGGCCGCCAAGTTAGCAAGTTACCCTCCTTTTTTTCTAAACGTAGCCATGCTGCAAACTCGTTTATATGGACTAGGAAAATTCAATATATCTTTTATAAACTAATTAAATTTCAAAAAGTCCCATAACAAAACAGTTGGTAGCGTGCAGGTTCTCTTCATATACAGAATATATATCGGAGTCTATTTTCAGTAAGTAGAAGTTGAAGTTCGCCAGCCCAAGGGTTATTGTAGCTTACTTGAATCTTCTGATATTATTGACTGTTCTTAACTGAGCTTAAGATTCACCCATATTCTGATATTGGTTTCAAAAGCTAATTAGCAGAGTGTTGGTTGCAGGTTAGAGAATCTCTGATCAAAGTGCACCTGCGCCAAATGTACAGATGGCCACCGAAGCCAAAAAAATACTTATTTCGCCTTGCCTCAGTTAGATCCAACTTAAATTTATAGAGATCGGATAAAAACCACGCCCACTATTTATATGTTAATACCAAATTTACTTCGGTCCATCCCTCTACTATGACTCTTATTGACTATAAGCCTATTTGGTTCCGAAAATTTACAGTCAACCGTAAATTTAATTTTACAAAAATGTGCGTGGGTATACGAAATTCAATCCACACTAAATTCAGCGCTTCCTTGCTTATTATTCATATATTTTCTCTTAAACATTCAAGAAATGCTCCTTGTACTAGCGACGTACTTTCTTTCGAAATCCAATAACTTTCCCAGTGACGATACTGGACTCCATTTTCTGTGCGAACAACTATGACTTCTGTGAAGACGACCTAATATTCATGCATACATACATATATGTATACGAGTACAGAAGTAATGTGTGTATAACCACACTTTTTACTGCCGTGTATGCATGGGAAATGAACGATGTGAAATAAAATTCGCTTAATGTGGTGGAAATTACGTTTCACATTTTATTTGTCATTTGGTTGTACGTTCTTAGCTAGGCTTTGTTTGGGCAGTTGTTTAAAGCGGATTTACGGGAAAATTGTATTTAAAATTAAATATTTACTCAATATTTATTTACTTTTCGATTTGATTGTGCGAATAAATGCAGAAAAGTTTTATAACTGCTGAAATGCTCAATCGAAGAGTAAACAAGCTAATTTTGCATTGAAAGAATTGTATCAAATTTATTTTATTCCTTTTTTTTCAAGGCAACAATTGTTGGTGTTATTGAAGAGTTGAGATTTTATAATACATTTACGAATTTATGGTATTTACAGGCTATTTTGAGTTTGGGCTGCTGGAGAAAAATGGCTAATAGTTTCGCCTGCCACTTAGTGCTGGATCTGCGGGAATACGGTCCAAAACTCCTTCTTTTCCTTGGAGCTGCACTAAGTGTTGGCTAATCTTAATCTAACCTGCTCAAAACCCGGCGTTGGAATCAAAACTGGGTAAATGCAATTACATTACAATTACAGTTTCATTACCTAGTAATTCCTGGAAAGCCCACCATATACCAGATATTCACAATACGCCAAGCCTCGGAAAATACTCATGAAAGAAGAATAGTCCCACATCACCTTTTCGTCGACTTTAAAGCTGCATTCGACAGTACGAAAAGGAGTTACCTATATGCCGTGATGTCTGAATTTGGTATAAACAAAACATATACGGTTATACAAAATGACGTTGCTCAATACCAAAATTAGGAAGGGTCTCTCCGAGCCGTTTGATACAAACAGGGAGACTCTCTGTCGCTGGAAATGATCGAGCGAGCCGCAGAACTTAATCGCTCACGCACAAAGCGTACAATTGGCATATGCCGTTGATACTGATATCATCGACCTTAGCAACCGCGCTGTTAGTTCGGCCTTTTCCAAACTGGATAAAGAAGCAAAGCGAATGGATCTGTTGCTGAAAGAAAACAAAACTAAGTAATTCCTATCATCAAACAAATAGGGCGCACTCGCGAATGGGCACCCATGTCACTCTTGACAGTTACAATTTCGAGGTTGTAAGAGGCTTCATTTATTTAAGAACCAGCATTAACACCAATATCAATGCCAGCCTTGAAATCCACGAAGAATATCTCTTGCCAACAAGTGCTACTTTGGACTACTCCGACGAGACGTCCCCTGGAGTATTTGAGAGAATAATTCTCCGAAAGATTTTTTAGACCTTTACACGTTAACGACGGAGAGTATCGTAGGGGACGGAACAATAAGCTGTATGAGCGAATAAAGATTCAGCGGCTTCGCTGGGTGGATCATATCGTTCGAATGGATACAAACGCTCCGGCTTTGAAAGTATTCGATGCGGTACCAGCAGGTTGTAGAAGAGGAAAGTTGAGGTGGAGGAAGACTTGGCTTCCCATCGTGGGTCCAACTAGGGCTGGTTAACACGAGAAAGAAACGACTGACGGGCTTTGTTAAACGCGCCCGAAATCGCTTAAGTGATTATCACGCCAATCAAGAAGAAAAAGAAGAAGAAGAAGAATTTTGAAAGTATTTTGTAATTGGAATTAATTATTTGCTAGTAATGTAGTTTTTTTCCAAGTACTTTAGGATTAAGATTTTGGTTTTTTAATTCTTAAAAGAATCGTAAAAGTAATTGAGAAGCTAGAAGTTCATTGATGAATGTGAAATGGGAAATTTCGAATTTCGAATTTCGCCATTCAAAACTTGCAATTTTTTATGTTATTAAAGAAAGGATTGGCAAGGTACAAGTTGACCTCTCGTTCAATGGATAAAACATCCGGAGTTGTCTCGGAAATATACCTATAAAATATGCTGAAATAAGAAGCAGCTGGAGAAATCTAATTTGTTTTGCTACGAAAATAGCTACCATTTTTAGGATATTCGAATTGGACCTCAACTTTTAAATATCTTTCGTCACGAAATTAATATAACTTTAAAGTCGTAATGGTTAAAAAAGCACCCTGTATAGTATTGAAGTACATATCCATAAAATAGAACTATTCAGCCCGTTCTCTGTAAGGTAAGAATTCGGAAATACTTTCTATACGTATATTTTTTTATAAAATTTATCGATTACCAAATTAAAAGTTTACGGAGCTTGAACTACCAAGAGGTAAGGTTACCAAACTCGGTGTATGAGGACAACTAATATCGTTATTTTCCTGCTTTCCACTTTCACACTCTCTTAAATCAAATAAAGATTTCGTCCTCGCAACTCTTCAATTGAATTTTCCGACACATTTTTTGTAGTAGATTTTAGCTGTCTAACTTTAACTTAAAAGGATATGTTTGACTCGTTCTCAAAACATCTGTAATAAGAGATCGTTAAAACAGATCATAAGAGACTTAAAATGCTCGACAAAGATTTTTAGCTAATATGTTAAGTGAACACACCCCAATTGAAATTTAATGATCATCCCTTTTTTATACTTAGCTTCACTATTTAGTCCTTACAACAGCTCAATTTGGGCATTGACTGTGTTTGCAAACAAAAAGCAAACACTGCGACCCGGAAGGGCATATCCAGCAGAGTACACTCTAGTATCGCGTAGACGCCTGGAAAACAATGCCGGGATCTTTGGTCCCCAAAACTAAGATGTCCGGGCAACTCTCTACGCATTTCTCAAGCGAATCAATACGCTATTAAAATCTATGTATATACAATAAGTAGATTAACTTACAGAGGAACAACTGTAATGAATACATCGCCATTCTAAGTAACGCTAAAGCTTTAAAACTTTATCATCTTTTGAGGTAAAATCCCAACCAGTCCTATAATGCATAGAAAGATTAGACTTTGCTGAGGCGGAGATTCACATCCACCTCGTATAGATCCTGGACCAGAAAGGCATCGGTGGAAACCCTAATGCTGATAAATTGGCTAGAAATGCCCCGGCAAACAATAAATTGAGAACCCTTTTTGGCTTTGGTACAGTACACATTTGAAGAAGAGCTCAGGAGACTAGAGTACCTTGAGACCAATGCTGGAAGCGCATTTGGCACTATGTCTGGGAGTTTAAGCACTTTATAAAACTTTTTAAACGTAACTAAATGACAAACTCAGAATGCTTACAGATATTTTCGCAGCCGGCTCCGAATATATTCCACCGATTAATGTAATTTTTGTGACTGGCTTCCAGATACATCATAGCTCCTACTCCTCTAATGCAACGCCATCTCAAGAAGAGGAAGAAAAAAATTTAACTTCAATATGGCTAATGGAAAAGCACAAAGGTTTGGTTAAATAGTTGGCCAAAGAGAAGAACCAATTGGACAAAAAATCAAATTAACCCCTTGGAAAATCATTGCAAAGGAAAAAAAAAAAAATAAATAATTGGCGCGTACACTTCTGTTAGGTGTTTGGCCGAGCTCCTCCTCCTATTTGTGGTGTGCGTCTTGATGTTGTTCCACAAAAGGAAAAAGGAGAGGAAATAACAGAACTGAGAGGGCATGAACGAAAGATGGTTGAATTGCGGTTGTGTTAACCACCTAGGTGGCTAATATTAAGATTTGCTATATCAGCACGTGTAGCAAAGAATTGAGAGCCAAGATGACTTGATCTTAGTCGCATGGAAGCGAAACAACTAAAGAGAAGGGGCTGAGATGATTTTGCCTCTTCTTCCAGATAGCTAACGCAGAAACGACTTGACAGAGCCTCACAAATTTCCTGTAAGGAAATACACAAAATTTAAGAGCTCGAGCGCATCCGTGGTCAGAAGAATCGCGCAACTTTAAGTTAGGTTACGTTATAGCGTAACCTTTTTTTGGTCTTATGATGACAATTGACAAAAGTATCTATCTAAAAAACCTTTTCTGATTTTAGCAAAGGCTGGACAATTGCAGAGGAAGTGCTCAACTGTTTTTCCTCTTCCTCATCCTTACAACTTCTACAATATTCATATTCCTCGAGGAATGTCTGCCAAATAGCCAATGCCCAGTTATACAAACCACGACCTTCGAGATATACTTTCTTGAAAGGCTGAGCAGTTCCTTTGTATTTTTCTTATTTACGGCCATAACAGCCTACCTGTTACGCATATACCTTCATCTCCCCATGACCTATTGGCCTCTTGGACAATACTGTTTTAATTAATAGTTTGCTTGTGGCCATAGGTATCCCAATGGCACTTTTATCACTAAGCAGTTGAAGAGTAGTACCTTTCCTGGCTAGCTCAGCGACTTTATAATTTCCCTCAATGTCTCTGTGTCCCGGAACTCAAATAAGGCTGGCCTTTACCCACAACCTTACAAGTTTGTGTTCTTGCCCGGAGCTTGCTGAGTCGAAACCAACATTTCCTAGCCAACATTTCCAGGAGCAAGACACAGGTAGTGATGCAGATCCAAATTTTCTCCTTTCGCAGGGAGAATGGGAAAAGCACAAAAGTTCACTAGAATCCAATGTCTTACTTGTGAACTCAAGCCCAATGCGCTTGAATGAAGTTTTGTAAAGAGAAGAGATCTCAATAAATCTTCAAGTGTATGCTCATACTAATTCTTCTTCTTCTTAATTGGCGCTATAACCGCTTACGCGATTTTGGCCGAGTTTAACAAAGCACGCCAGTCGTTTCTTTCTCGTGCTAACCGGCGCCAGTTAGACACACCAAGTGAAGCCAAGTCCTTCTCCACCTGATCTTTCCAATGCAGAGGACGCCGCCCTCTTCCTCTGCTGCCATTGTGTGTATCCATTCGGACGACATGACCCAGCCAACGTAGCCGCTGGATCTTTATTCGCTGCGCTATGTCTATGTCGTCGTAAAGCTCATACAGCTCATCTTTCCATCGTCTGCGATATTCCCCGTTGCCAACGTGCAAAGGTCCAATAATCTTACGCAGAATCTTTCTCTCGAACACTCCAAGCGTCGCTTCATCGGATGTTGTCATCGTCCAAGCTTCTGCGCCTAACGACGGGCATGATGAGAGTCTTGTAGAGTGTTAGTTTTGTTCGTCGAGAGAGGACTTTACTGCTCAGTTGCCTACTTAGTCCAAAGTAGCACTTGTTGGCAAGAGAGATTCTACGTTGGATTTCAAGGCTGACATTGTTATCGGTGTTAATGCTGGTTCCTAAATAGACGAAGTCTTTTACAACCTCGAAATTATAACTGTCTACAGTGACGTGGGTGCCGATACGCGAGTACGCCGACAGTTTGTTTGAAGACAGGAGGTACTTCGTTTTGTCCTCGTTCACCACTAGACCCATTCGCTTTGCCTCTTTACTAATTAGATAGATCTTAATTTCAGGTCTTTATTCCATTTAAAAACGAGTTGCATGTATAAATGAGCATGTTTGTTCTTTCTTCTTACAGCCATAGCAAACTGAAAATGTTAAATTCTACAAATTTTCAAATTTCTTAAATGGAGCCAAGTGTTGTGCAATGTTTTGAGCCACTACTTAACCAATGAAATTTCTATCACATGAAAAAACTACCATGCACAAATATTTATACCCGCTAAAAACAAACAAAATGGAAAATAAATCATAACAAGACATCCCCCTACAAAATCTTTTTCCATTTTGGCAACTGCAACATGCCATTTTCCGCTGTCAAAATTGCACGCAAACACCAATGAGCGATAACAATAACATTCGAATATCCTGACTGTGTAAGCACATAATAGAAAAATTGTATGTATGTATGCATGTATGTGCGTCAAAATATTTTCTTACCATTTTATTTTTTTTTATTTTCTTTGAGTGCCTTTTCTGTTCCGAGCTTTAGCTATAATGCTTCGCTTGTCAGTTGATGGCATTGGCAACAACAGTGGAAAGTTATTTGTTTTTGCAAGAGCGTGGCACGCACATGTTGCAATGTGGAAGTGATTGCAAGTGAAAAAAGTGAAAAAAGTTAAAAATTGCAAAAAGCGCGATTGAAAAACTGGTAGTTGGCAGATTTAATTGACAGAATGACTTTTCGCAGTCAACTGTAAGTAAATAATGGAAATATAATTAAGAACTTATTGAGTTGAATTCAATTGAATGAGAGGAAGATTGCTTGCAAGAGCACAAAATAGTTTAATAGTTGAGAGCGTGTAATTAAAAGTTGTTTTGCAAAGTTTAAATCAATTAGATGATGGACTTAAATGGATTTTTAGAAAAATTCTTATTTGTGCAAATATTTAATTTTTTCTCAGTCGACTTACCTTCCATTTATATTACAGTTCTCGGCGCATTTAATATTAAATATTATATGCATATACAAGTACATATTTAGGCATAAAATATTTGCCACAAATTCAATATTCCAAAATAAATCGCTGCAGCGTATAAAAATATTTGTTTTCCATTCCCTTCAAGCAGAAATATATTCAAATTTCATCCCATTCGTGCAACATGCCATCTTTATGTTAGCAATGCGTCCTTACGCTGTGGGACATTGAGTGCCGTACCTTGCGCGCAGAATTTGAAACACAGGGCTTACAAGTGTGTATGTATGCATTTATAATTTACAGTACAACCGCGATAGTCCGAGCGCCCGCAACTGCAGCAGAAGCTCTATTCTTGCACATAATGAAAACTGGGACTGCAAATTTGGAGGGTGTCGGTTTTTTTCCATACAAATGGAATTAGTGTTTTTGCATTAGCAATCCAGACTTATTTGTTTTATATATTATTTTATATTATATTAATTAAATTTTCGAATTTGTCGTGTTCTGTACCGCAGTGTTTCTCAGCCTCTGCAACGTGATGACATCGTTAAAGCAAGTATTATTTTGCTCTGCCCAATCCAAGCATACACTGAGTGCTGATATTGCCTCCTCTGATGAAATTTTATTCGTATTTAGCATCACATCGTTAGTTCCTTCACCGACTGTTCGTCGTATTCATTACGGTATTTTTCATTTAAAGATGTGGGTCCCGAATGAGGTTCAACAATCCATTGCTCGATTTCACATTAGGTGACTTGCTAAAATGGTTCTGCTCCCCCAGCAAATATAACAGTTTGGAGGAAAGCACATTACCGATATTTGGCCGTCGTGGTTCTTTAACTCGCGTTTTTTGCGATGGTATGGAGCATTATCAATAAGATGAAGTGCTTTTTCAGGAAGATTTTGCGCACGAAGGAACACCTCTCGAACAAATGTTCTGTGAAACCATTCTTGAAATAAAGCCAAGGTTATCCAAGCACTTTTATTTCCTTTGCAGACAACAGACACATCCATAAACAGTTTTAATACCTTTCTTTTCCGAAAATAAGACAATATCTTACTTTCTTTTTTGGTCCAAAATACCCGACAGGGCTTATTTTGGGGAGGGCAAAAATATTAAAAACATTAAAATATAATTTAATATTAAAATATTATTTAATATTTATTTTACACAGAATACAGAAATTTAAATATTGGGTAGTCGAAAAAGTCTTTTCGTATTTTGTCAATAGATGTCGTTGGAGTAATCTATCTCCGGTGCTACCAATCACATTGTATCATATCATATGGTGTTAGAAAGGTGACATTTTAAACTTCATTTAACAAAAAAAAATTAAATTCGGAGAAGTTGAAAAAAAGTTATAGCTGTTCAAAAATGAGTGAAAATAATGAAATTTTTTATATATTTTGAAATTTTTGTATAAAAAAGGGAAGAATGCCGCGCAAGCCACCAATGAAATTTGTGAAGTTTACGGAGACGATGCTGTATCAGTTCGTGTAGCACAACAATGGTTCGCTCGCTTCCGTTCTGGAAATTTCGATGTGAAAGATGCACCTCGCTCCGGTCGACCTATCGTTGAAAATGTCGATGAAATTATGGAAAAGATTGACCAGGACCGTCACATAAGCTGCCATGACATCGCCAAGGCACTAAACATTCATCATCAAACGGTTTTGAACCATTTAAAAGAGGCTGGTTACAAAAAGAAGCTCGATGTTTGGGTACCACATGAATTGTCTGTGAAAAATTAAAGGACTGAATTAACATCTGCGATTCTTTGCTGAAACGAAATGAAATCGAACCATTTCTGAAGCGAATGGTAACAGGAGACGAAAAGTGGATCAAATACGACAATAATGTGCGAAAAAGATCATGGTGCAAGAGACGGTCGCAAAGCCAGAATTGACGCCTCGAAAGATTATGCTGTGTGTTTGGTGGGATTGGAAAGGAATCATCCACTATGAGCTGCTCCAGCCTGCTCGAACGATTTATTCTACACTTTACTGCCAACAACTGATGAGACTGAAGCAAGCAATCGAAAAAAAACAGCCAGAACTGATCAGCAGAAAGGGCGGCGTCTTCCATTAGGGCAACGCTAGGCCACACACATCTTTGATGACTCGGCAAAAACTGGGAGAGCTTGGCCGAGAAGTTTTGATGCATTCACCATATAGCCCTGACCTTTCACCATCGGACTACCATTTGTTTCGGTCAATGCAGAACTCCCTTAATGTAGTAAAGTTGGCTTCAAGAGAAGCCTGTGAAAATTACTTGTCGCAGTTTTTCGCCGAGAAACCACAAAAGTGGTTGGTAATGTCTCTAGAAGAAAACTGGCGAAAGGTGGTCGACCAAAAAAAAAAATGAGTTGAAGTTTGATTAGAAATACGAATAGACTTTTTCGACTACCCAATATATTCAATAGGGCGGCCGCCGTAGCCGAATGGGTTGGTGCGTGATTACCATTCGGGATTCACAGAGAAATCGTTGGTTCGAATCTCGGTGAAAGCAAATTTAATAAAAAAAAACATTTTTCTAATAGCGATCGCCCCTCGGCAGGCAATGGCAAACCTCCGAGTGTATTCCTGCCATGAAAAAGCTCCTCATAAAAATATCTGCCGTTCGGAGTCGGCTTGAAACTGTAGGCCCCTCCATTTGTGGAACAACATCAAGACGCACACCACAAATAGGAGGAGGAGCTCGGCCAAACACCTAACAGAAGTGTACGCGCCAATTATTTATTTTTTTTTTTTTAATATATTCAATTACAGTCATGTCATCTTCTTCTGGAACATCGTCATAAATAAAATTCTGAATTATATTATATTTTAATTTTCTTCCAAATCCATTTCCTGTTGAATCATTGGTCCGAATCTCTCATGTCTTGCGATATAGCTATCGTTAAATGAATACTTCTTGTCTAAGTAGCCTATTGGTTGTACATTGGAAACATCACAATCAGTTATTTTGTCCCATGAATTTTTTACTCAATTCACAACTTCTTGTAAGCCTGGTTTTACAAAATTACCGCGATGATTTCTCACCATTCTGTTTTCAATATATTCATTGATTTCCAACCGCAAATGATCCTTAAATGGCTTGTTTATTGCAATGTTAAATGTCTGGAGGTAACCAGTCATTCCTGCCGCAATCATTATTTCATCAATCTTATTCAATCATCCAATCAGCAAGAAAGTGTTTCATGTCTTTAGCGCGGTGAGTACTGGCTGAATCCCAAACTATCCTATTCTGACCCCTCAAAAGTGGTGGCAGCATAAGATCAGCCCACTTTTTTATAAATGCTTAGGTGCACTAGGCTTTTTCACTTTCAACGACTTAGTGCTTAAAAATGGCGATACTTTCTTGCCATCTAGACGAATCACCAAAATACAAGTAACATGTGCACTATCGTAACCGGTAGAAGGAACGTAAATTGGCGAAGAAGCCTTGTGGTGCACTGTTTTTTGAACTCCTTGGCCTAGGAATACCGCGATCTCATCCATAGCAATCATATTGGAGAGTTGGTTTTTTTTGAAAAATCGATGCCATCAACAAAAAACGTAGACGCAAGTGCACGCTTAACAACTTCATTGTCTTCCAGCTTAAACAATGTGGTTGATCTCCAACCAGTGTGTCGATGCTTTAAATTCTTCCGTGGATATATCAAATTCAATTGCTGTTTCAAGGGCAAATTTTTGAATATCAACCCTGCGCTCAACCAAAGCCATTGCTCTCCTTCCTGCAATCCATTCCTAGATGCAATCTTCCAACGCAGAAAATAGCGGCTGCCGACCTGATCCAACTCTGCGTTTATTCTCATTTCCTTGGTCCACCAATTAGTAATCGTAGTATGCATGCTATTTACGAACCATACGGAGATCCAGCATCTTCTCTTTACAGAATGCTAATGCAAAATTATTCACTTTATTTTAAAATTTAAAATTACTTATGAGTAAATAATCAGACTTACAAGACTGAAATGAATGAACGTTGTACATCTGCACTGTCGCTCAATGTAGACTGCTGCCTTATATTTTATTTTTAAGATAAATTCCAAGAATTATTTTGAAACGAACTGTAGAGCTAAACAATTAATTTCTCGCAATATTTTGTTTCAAACATTTCTCTGAAATACGAGTATTAGGAAAACTGAACATATTATTACTTATACGTAACATATCAAGAGCATTTTTTTAACGAATTCTGGGGGATGTCTTATTTTACAAAAAGTTACAAAAATCACGATAGTGCTTATTTTCAGAGGATGTCTTATTTTCGGAAAAATACGCTAAACGCAAATTCGCCGATTTCTCAATAACCATTATTTTTACTCTATGATTACCAGCAGTAGTTTTACAACCAAGGAACGTTATTTTCTCTTTACTGATCTTATGCCTCGGAGCCGAGGTTTCGTTTGAGCGCGCAAGAGCTTCCAAAATAAGCCAGAATTATCGGCATTGTATATCTGCTCTTCTGTCATACTTAATTCCATACTTGTTTTGTTAAATTTGTCCAAAAATTGGTTGATGGAGTCACTCTTATTTGATAATTTTTCTCCGCAAATTTTTAGGCATCGTATTTCTTGCCTCTACGCTTTTCCTGAATTTTGACATGTAATCACTTGGCCTTTTTATCCGAAAATAAATTAAACAACGCCTTTTCCAATTTTGGAAACTTAGAAATCTTAAGAGTTTCCCTTTTACATGGAACGGATTCAGATCGCGTAACAAACTTTTTTATGGACTCTTCATTTTTTTTTGGTACGACTTATTGAAAGCTTGTAGCTAATGCATTAATAGAAATTCCCGTATCTGATATTGTAAGCAGCGTAAATTTTCTCTTTGCGATTATGAGACCACTCCATCCAAAAGCTAACGCAAGGCTGTCATTTCGTCAGCAAATTAATTAGTCGGCACTTCCCCTAAATTCATTCATCTGACTCAATTCAAAAAATGTCATCACCAGAATGTCAGCGTCAGTACTTTCCGACTTGTATTCTCAAAAATACGACGTAAAAAAGCAAAAAAAAAAAGGCAAAATAAAAAATGTTTAAAGTATCGATGTAAAAATGTTCTAATGTCGCAAGTATTGAGTACGCAATGAAAAAAAAATTGTGTCGCAAATATCGACAGCTGTAATTTAGAGTTAAAACTATTAGTCCGGTAACATATAGCACCTAAGCTGTGTGTGTTTTTTTTTATTTGATGTCAGAACAGAACGGCCAGCAGAAGCGCTTAGAGTTCGATTACTACTCATACAATTTTTTTACAGATGGATCCAAAATGACGAAGGGAATAGGAGCTGCCCAAAAGTCCTCATGGTTCCTAATCACTGTCCCATATTTCAAGCTGAGATCTATGATATAATCAAAGGAGGAGCGTTGGAATTTACTCCCCTTTACTAATAGCTGTAATGGGTGCAACGCTATAGATCCAAAATGGACGAGCCCTGCGCAAGTAGATAAACCACAATTTACTGGGTAGTAGGGCTCAAGTGAATAGAGAGAAATGAGAGAGTGTTGATCTGCTTACTAAGACGGTTACCCGCTTTCCTAAAATGAGTACGTCGAACATTCGCGTAACAACTCTCAGTTTTAAAAACGGAATAGACGAGGAACTACCTCTAGAAGCACAGTCTACATATATGGGATACCAACATGAAAACAACCAACTTTATTCTATCACTCCCAAGGAAGGAATGTAAAATATTGATTGGAGTACTGACCGGACATTGACTCACTCCATATCATGCTGCTAAAATCACGCATTGGTCCAGAGTGACGCGTGTAACTTATACGAAGAGCAGAACTCGTTACAATTGCCTCGGATCGAACTATGGTTAACACGACTCCAGCAACACTGGAAACACTACGGACCCTTGTAGTCTATGTGAGATCTATTCAGATCAGCCAGATATAACTAACCTAATCTAAGGTGAGGCCCTTAAAATGTCCACACTTAATGAAAGGGCTATCACCCTAGTATATATACGTTTGATATTCAGTTTGTTTGCAATATTTCAGCCTAATACATAAATCAAAGCGCAATTGCGATTTTCCACCGTCAAATTACTGGCAATTTCCTATTACGCCCCACTCAATAACTCAGCACATGCATTTTTTCATATTTTGTAATTGGAATAATAATCACAAGAATGTGCCTCGCCGTACGCACACATCAGCGCATAGACTAACATACATACTAATATGAAATAGACATGAAAGCCGCTACCTGTAGCATAAATTCTATGGTAAAATGCTTCAAATACTCAGTCCGAGTGTTGTATCCGCCATGAATGGGGCTTAAAATGGGTCACTGATTTGTAGAGGAAGCAAATAAAAAGGGCTTACACAAGCAACAACTGTTTCAACTGGCAGCGCGAATATGCAGATGTTAAATTTCCATAGGCTTAGCATACTCTTAATTTACAACTACACTATTCTAGTCGCCGCTTTTAACGCTGCAACGGCAATCGAGTTGGTAAACGCGACACGCGCAGGCAATTTAACAGCGGAAGTAGGATCTGCAGCTGATGCTACTTCGACTTACGATGCGCGTATTTTCATGGAATACTTTCGCTGGCATGGAGTGCATAATATAATTTTGGTTGTCTGTCCGGAGGATGTTGGTAAGAATGTGCGCTGAAGAGGTGAGGGGAAATGTGGAAAGTGCGCTTGTAAAACACAGACAGGCGATCATAAACTTGTATTCTGTGCTGAACAAAAAAAAAAAACACTCACGCAAATATAAAAACAAACAGGAAAAAATGCATTGGCTGCGACATGGAAAAATTGCCAATATATCCAATGGAATAGACAAAACTTATTTCAATTCTCCTATCATTGCAGGTACTCGCGCCGAGCATCACAAATTGCAGTCAATTCTGCACGAATTTATTGCCAATGGTTTTTCCACGCGTATTTTCAATGGCCACGACTATGACGGTAGCGTGGACAGTCCAAACGATAAGCAAATTCAAATGAAGCCCCAACAACTCAACGCAACAACCACCTTCCCTGTGGATGCTTCAAAAGACCCAGCTGCCGTAACTTGTGCTACGTTTGGTCCGCCGCGCACTTTTCGCAGCGATAACGACACACGTCGCCCATTGCGTCTGCATCTGCCGCCATTCACCTATAAATCAGGCATCTTAATGTTGCAATTCGCCAGTGCCTGTGCGCTCAATGTGCTGCGTTGGTCTGCTGCCTCCGAGCACAACTACTTCACCACAAATCGCTTTTGGTTACTTCTCACCGATGAGCCGACAAATATTTCACTGCTGGACGATAAGGATATTTTTCTGCCACCTGATGGCGAAGTACGTATCATAGTGCGACAGCCAAAGGCACACTTCTATACGATGGTGGATGTGTATAAAGTGTCCGCAGAGAAGCCATTGCGACGAACTTCGATGGGTGTGCCACAAATGCAGGGCGTAAATGATTTGCTGCAGGCGTTGCGAAAGTTCGGTTCAGCCATTTCATATCGTCAAAACTTGGAGGGTATTACCTTTAAAACGGGGCTTGTCATCGCCTTTCCCGATTTGTTTACAAACATCGAAGACCTGTCACTGCGACATATCGACACAATTTCCAAAGTCAATAATCGACTCACAATTGAACTGGCCAACAAACTAAATATGCAGTAAGTTTGTAAATATTCACGTTGTTTGGATAAAGTGAAAAGTGCATGAGACAAAAAATATTTAATTGGATATTTGAAAAGACAAGCCAAAAATCGAATGTTTGTACCATATTTCATATATGCATTCCGCTATCACGGCTACGTATCCGATAGGGATGGTGCGTGACTACCATTCGGGAGTGCGTAGGTTCGAATATCTGTGCATGAAACTCCAAAATGATAGACAGTCTTTTCTAATAGCGGTCGCTATTCGACAAGCAATGACAAACCTCCGAGCGAATTTCTGCCATGAAAAAGCTCCTCATAAAAAATATCTGCCGTTCGGAGTCGGCTTAAAACGGTAGGGCCCTCCATTAGTGGAACAACATCAAGACGATCGCCACATTTCCCACAATTTTCAAGATGTTTTGAAGATTTTATTTGTGGCCGTTTAAGCGATTTTGAAAACCCCTTCAGTCGTTTCTTCCTAGTACTAATCGGCGTCTGTTGAACATATCAAGTGCAACTACGACCTTCTTTACCAGATCTCTCCAATGCAAATGAGGTCTTCATATTCCTAAATCTTTATTCTTCTCATCCGAGGCTTCTACACACGGAGCCATTCTCCATCCGAAATCTTTATTATGTTACTGAAATTTTGCGTTTCTGAAATATGCTGTTAAATTGAAGATTAGCGTCGTTTTAGTCGGATTTAACCCATCCTGAATATCTACCCAAACATCTTTCTGAGCGTTTTGCTATGCTTAGGTATGTCGGTTAGTGCGCTAATGCGCATGCGTCTATTGTCTATTATCCATGTGCACTGTTTAATAGACTGCGTTTAAATTGTGGTCACAGAAACTAATTGTAGTACGCAGGAAAGATTTCCCCAGCCCTATTCTTGCATATCCATAAATCATCTATGCAGACACGGTAAAATACTCAAAACGTGGATTCCAGCTATATAAATATGAATATTTCGTACAGAAAGTGCTTAATATCTCTAGACATCACACAAGACTCATATAAATATCTTCATTGACAAGGCCGTACGAACCTCTGCGGTCAATTCGCTTTATTTACGAAAGCGACGAACTTTGCTCTAACAAATGTGTCACTATCTACTACGTCTTGTTGCACAAAGAAACAGTAGTCCTTAAGCGAGCCAATGTGCGGCAAAAATTAATGCTAGTTGCCACTGATCCATGTGTAGCAGCATCAACTATTTAACAGCTAAGTCAGATATAGCAAAGATATGGGCGGCACATCCCTTGTAGAAAGCATTAACATCCTTCAAAACCGTCTTAATCATGATTCACTAATACTTCTAATATCTGCAAGGTTGATGTTAGACAGAGACGCTTATTTTCGCTCCATTTTTCCGCTAAGCAGTTACCTGTTATATCGATAAGGGCAGCCTCTGTGGTATACATATTTAGCGACTAGTTTAATCAGAGTTAATCTGCAAGGACATGTATTTATATAAATAGAACTCAAATGCATATAGTTGAAATCTTGAAAGACTTTCATTTAAATTTCTCAATTTAGACAAGGTATAACACTTTTACACATTTTATTAATTTTTTCGTTAAAAGTTTTCTATAGAGTCTAAAGCTAATCCTCCGAGCCAGAGCATTTAATCTATTCAAATATAGGCTAGGACTTCTTGCAATGCCCCCTCACTTGTTTTGAGGAAAATATTACGAATTTTCCAATGAAATTCACAGGAGATGTTGATTTCGTGCTTATTTTGCTAAAACTAGCACCAACACTATTCAGTTAATAACAGTTTTTAAGTTATTTGTTAATAAAATTTGACTTTTACCTTCACCTAATTTTGATACAATAAGTGCACTTACCACATTTATTTTAATAATTATTCAGACTACATTAACATACACACACGTTTCTAACAGTTTTTATTTATATATACCGTAAATTAACAATTTAAATTGCATTTATAACTTGCAAACTGTTGACGCGCCAGCTAAATTAACAATAACTGAAAAGCATGGCTAAATGGAGTGCTGCCAGAAGCAGAAAAAAAAATAGATTGCGATTGAAAACGAAGCAACATAGGAACATAATTTCCACACACTCTTTTTAGTTAGAATAATGAGGGAATGGGGGTTTACAACCTCTAAGGTGTATATATTGAGGTCATATAAATATATATAAATACAATATCGATAAGATTTTCGAAATATAGTACAGTTCAGCTTCACATAAAACTCCTGTGTACAGCGGAGACGGTGTTAGACTATTAAGGGTTATTTTTTTGAAGAAAAAAGTTTTATGCAAAATTTTTTAATTATTCTTTTTTATATATAGATATTTAATATATAAAAAAGAATATATATCATATATTCATAATATAGTGAAAATTTGGAATAAAAAATCGCGTCTATATGAATAGACGTAGGTATATAATATAGAAATAAACTGGAAAATTTTGTATTTTTATTCATTTATTATTATATCTTCTAAAATTGTTTATTTATAAGATGTCTGGCAACCAAAATAGGAGAATTCTTTCAATATTACAAATTTTGAAATCAAATATAGAATACCCCCTCTAGTCAGTTAGCCTGTTAGCAGAAATACTTATTCTTAAGTAATTATTGTCGATGTCTATTCTGGCCCTTAGCCGTTCAAGCTTATTTTTCCTTAGGTTCATGCTTGGACCGAATCGGATCATAAAAATGACTTTTTTGAACATTCCAATCACAGCGGCACCGATATGCTTATTTTGAATATGAAGCCAATCCATTTGCTGCAAAAATATTTATTCTTATATCGATGTATAAATATAATTTTTCGTCTCGACCACACCGGCTCTCATCGGATCTATTTTTTTTTTTCGAAACTATTAAGAGAGCAAGTGCGGTCCATTCCATTTCTGAATAGGTTCTTATTAGCTCCAATTGGTTTTTCTGTGTGTTAAAATTGCCTAGCCAAGGTTTGCTAGAGGAACAGGCAGGATCGCAACTTCTGAGTATAAACCAAATCGGACCATACGTGTGATTTCTTCAAATATCTCATCCCAACCGCCATTTAGCGGAATCACACATACTTGTAAACCTCTCCAGACATGCTCACAATAAATTACCAAGACTTCATCGCAATCCAATGATCAGCGTAAGAGTCTATGAACTACGAGCAAACAAACGTTGGCATTTATATATAACAAAATATTTTGAAACGAAATATTGTCTTTTTCTTTACAAATTATTTATTTTTATAATAATTTTTGATTCATTGTAATTTTAATAATTTCAGTTATGGTAAAAATTCCGGTTAACCTACTGTTAAATAACTAAGCCCTTTCTTCTCAAATGCATAGCTTTTAAAATCATATATTAAATTTCTCAAATAATTTACCATATACAGGTCAAATTTCCTTCCATTTATGTCACAGTTTCACTTTTTTTAATTTCATTTAGCTTCAATACCCACCAGGCGGACAACTATGGCTGGCACCAACCGAATGGCTCCTTCGACGGACTAATGGGTCGCTTTCAACGCTACGAACTCGATTTTGCGCAAATGGCAATTTTCATGCGTTTGGATCGAATCGCTTTGGTGGACTTTGTGGCAGAAACTTTTCGCATCCGAGCAGGCATAATGTTTCGCCAGCCACCACTGTCCGCTGTGGCTAATATCTTTGCCATGCCTTTCGCTCGCGATGTCTGGATATCCATACTGTTGCTCATGATCTTCACCAGTGGCATATTCATTGTGGAACTGAAGTATTCACCGCATTCGCATGAGATCGATATACTCGATTGTGTGGTCTTCGTTTGGGGTGCCATGTGTCAACAGGGTTTCTACGCCAATATCTTAAATCGTTCAGCGCGTTTCATTGTTTTCACCACGTTCGTGTCGACACTTTTCTTGTACACTTCGTTTTCGGCAAATATTGTAGCTTTATTGCAAAGCCCATCGGAGGCAATACAAACATTGAGTGATTTGGCACAGTCGCCATTAGAGATTGGCGTGCAGGATACTGTCTATAATAAAATTTATTTTAATGTGAGTAAAAGCTGCAAGCAAAATCATGTACCTACATTTTTTTTTATTTGCTACCATGAAAATTTTAGGAGTCTACTGATCCTGTCACAAATCACTTGTACCACAAGAAAATCGCACCGAAGGGTGATAATATTTTTATGCGACCCACAGTGGGCATGGAAAAAATGCGCACGGGCCTCTTTGCCTACCAAGTGGAATTGCAAGCGGGCTATCAAATTATTAGCAACACATTTAGTGAACCCGAAAAATGCGGGTTGAAGGAGTTGGAGCCTTTTCAGCTGCCAATGATCGCCATACCGACTAGGAAGAATTTCCCATACAAGGAACTCTTTCGCAGACAGTTTGTAAAATAAAATTACACCTAGTTTTCAAAATTAATTTATTTCTCTGTTCCTTACTCTTATACATATATAGAATACGTTGGCAACGCGAAGTTGGTTTGATGAACCGTGAAGAGCTCAAATGGTTTCCGCAAAAGCCTAAATGTGAAAGCGGTGTTGGCGGTTTTGTTTCGATCGGTATCACAGAATGCCGCTACGCTTTGGGTATTTTCGGATTTGGTTTACTGCTCAGCGCGCTTAGCTTTATACTGGAAATTGCGGTAAGTTGCGCATGGGCTTTGGTAAAGAAAATATGCCGTAATAAAAAGCAATAAATATCGGAAATGACATAACATCGAACCGTCAATGAATACGTACAAGATTTTATAAATTAATTTAAAATTATAAATTATTGTTGGCGTCATTATTCATATTCTTAATAAAAACTTGATCAATTAAGTTTAAAGTTGTTCTGTTAGTTTTTCTCTCTCTTATTATAGAGTACCCCACGCGGTTTCAATGTCCACTGGATGTGAAACAATAAATGTTGAAAGCAGAGATTTCCTTATAACGTTCGGCCCTCGACAGGCAAAGGCAAATCTCCTCGTACATTTCTGCCATTACAAAACGATTCTCATAAAAAACTCAGTTTCTCAGTTTTAGAACTTTTATTACATTCACTTAGCCAGTTCAACAAACAACGAATACAAAGGCGACATCTACAGTCAGATTTTTTAAACCTTGCTCATTAGTGTTGCTTGCTTTCATTTTACCCGTTCACCTTTTTATTGTTGCAGCTGTATTGCTTGTTCCCTTATGCTGCATCTTTTGGCTTTTCCCGTTGGTTAAGAAGATTTACTTTTTAGAAGTTCCGAGTTCAAATTCCAACTCAGGCAATTTTTTCATTACATTTTTTTGTTAAAATTTGATTTTTATTTAATTTCGAACTGTATAAATTAAAAAAATGTAGAATCACGCAGTATCAGCGCGCATCAATTTTAAATTGTTTGCATGCATTTACATACATAAATATGATACTTTATTTTTCGTCTCATGCTTAAATTGGAGCACACTCGTTCGAGCCCTGAACCAGTAAATTTTTGTTTTTAATATTATTTCGTAATGACAGTTTTTTTACTTAATTTTATTTTTAGAAATACTTTCTTAATATTTTGTTAAGTAATTGTCTTCCCAAGCAATCAAACTAAAAAGTTATTTCTAGCTGAACGTGTGAACACATACGAGAAATAGAAATGCGACATTCGTATAAATATTTACTCATGTATGTGCGTGTACACGTACATACGTCGATAACACAAATATCGGCAATCCAAGTACTGCAGTAACAACAACACCATACGAGAAAGCCAAGTCAGCTACCACCAATCCACTTTATACTCTCGCTCACCGCATACAAAGCAGATAGCAGCACATAGCAGAACTACAAAAAGCATGAGAAAGTGATTCAGTTTTGTTAGGTGATGTTTTGACTGGAAGGTTGGCATCTTCTGTAATCACGCTTCTGTGAAGTCGAATTGTGGAATGACCTGAGGCCGGGAGTTCTGTGTTGTGGGCCAGTTCATGTTGACGGAACGTCCGCACTAAGCCTGCCATCAATATGGGTGCCATGGAGGAGTCCACGGCATTCAGGTTGGCTAAGGAGGGATGAAACGGGCCAGGGGTGAAAACCAGCAGCCAAGAGTTCCCGTGGTAGGCAGTAGTGGGATAGCGTATCGGAGTGAAATGCCACTACCAGCCCGGCCAATATGGTTAGACCGCAATTTTTTATTATTATTATTATTTCTTTTTTTTTTTTGTATTTTTGAATTTTTACTAAATTAAACTGACAATGAAAAATCTATTTCGTCATTATCTTCAAAATTGTATTTAAATTAGTATAATTTGATTTTTTGTAGGGATTTTTTTTAAATGCGGTAGAAGGCGGTGAGTGACAAAATTCATATAGCAAATGAGAGCTGGATTTGCAGCAAACAACATTTTATTGCAATATGTATAAACCGGGATACTTCATGGAGTAATAAGTGCTTTTCAACGTCCATTAGTTTAAGCAGAGCTAAGTAATATAAATTTTAAATCTCAAATTAAGTATTATAAAATAATTCAAACTATTTTAATCCATTCATTATTTAGCAATAATAATTATGGCATTTCGAAATAACCTCACTTTTGTGCAAGGGGGTGAAAAAGTAGAATTGAAGTGCGAGGGATATATTTTCAACAGAGTACTTGTTGGCAAAAAAATATTGTTTCTAGGAATCGATTTTCCGCTTTTCAACTGTTTTCTACTCTTTACAACTGTTTTCTAGTCTTTACAACTAGTTTTTATATTTAGTTACGTAAAAAAAAGAACAAATTATAAAACTATTTCATTATTTTTCTTTTAATATGTTTTATTGATAATTAAATCAAGTTATTTGCACCGTAAAACAATTTTTTTTTTTCAACGCTTTATTAATTCATGCACTAGTTCTCAAAATGGTTACTATTAAATTCTTTCAAACCTAGATAGCGACACCTAAAATTTATTTTAAGATATTGAAATTTTCGTGAAAATCCTTACTTCGTGCACAAAGGACAACTTAAAACAAATTGTAAAATTAAATTAGTGAAGTTACGCTGATTAACAGACAATCTCAAGATTAAAACGCAAACACAAAAGCGTTCACTTTTCACAATTTTTATTACAATCGAAGATGAACTAGAATATAGTAAATATTTAATAAGTTCAAAATGACCCTTTTGTAAAAATAGAGTAAATATCTCAGTTTGGGTCCAAATGGAACAAATGTAGCAACGGTGGATATACGTACATAATTTAAATCTGTTAAGTTGAGCACTCGGCTATAATAAACAGGTCGTCTCAGTCTCCTGGAGTACATTACAAGCGGATTACACTCTACTTATTTCCCTAGCAAAACGTGGGCCGCATCACAATTTGATGACAACGGTTCTAGGGATGAAGGTTGAAGAAAAATGTTTATATGGAAATAAATCGTAATATTTAACAAAAACAAACGGCATATCTGAAAAATTCGTACGGGAGAAAAACTCGGTTAAATTAAAAATACACATATCATCACAACACAAAAAAATAAAGCCGAAAAGTTAAAAAAAAAAATAGTTTATTGTATTAAAATTTGTCCGCAATAGGTTTTTTATGGCATTGCTCCTTTGTATAATATATTTTTGTATTGTTGCCTATCATAACTATGAACTTAATTAATGGAGTTTTCTTTTATCGCAATAATGTTTAATTTATTCCACCCAGCGCCGAAGCTGTAAAATCATCTTGTTCTTCTCTATATTTGTTGTACTCTGATCAGGCGAAAGTGCGGCATTTTCTACCCACTACAGAAGATGAAGGTGAGAGTTGTTCAGCTGATTTTGTTTTTATCTTTGTACACAATTTCGTCGAAGCAGTTACACAAAACTTTAATGTTAAATTCTTAAATATTATACTTAATATATAATACGTATTATTATTAAATATATAACACGTGTAACTGTTGAGTTCTTCGGGTTTTATTCTCAAATGAAATACGCAACATCTTCACAGGGTGTATGACAATATTTAATAATCTCGACATATAAAAAGCAGAAATTATTTTTGACAAAAGAAAATAATATAAAATATGGCAGAGACCAGCAGGGCTAAAAGTCTTGTTACATGTTGTATATCGCCAACCCTAATGTTCATTTAAGAGAGTTCATGAACTCTTATCCATATTAGTCACCCTGTCAGGCAATAAAAATGCAGCACTGGCTGCCAAACATAAAATAAATGGCAACATTACAAAAACTCATTTAGACGGTTACACGCGGAAGCAAATGTCATTTCCTTTAAACGATTTGAAATTAAAAGCAAATATAATGGATCCAATAGACGTAGAAATGAGTGCTATTCATGGCGAACATTCGCCAGAATTAGATATAAACGCATCAATCGATATTAATGGAAACACAGAAGAACTGGAAGGCGCTCTAATACGTTATATAACCACTTCTAGTCGGTTTCTTTTTGTTGAACGAGAAGAAACTTGGAATGATTTTCTATTAGCAAGCAGGGATAATAGTGAAAAGTTCGGCGAGTATACAACAGAGCAGCTATGTGATCGTTTCCAGCAAAAAGTGCTGCCGAATATTTACAACTACGAACTTACGCAGCAACAAAAACAGTTATTGGATCTGTTGAAATTACACCCCGAATATGAACGTACAGCTAATGGATATATTCGCATGTCCGTTGATCGTCGCATCGGATATGAACGCCGACCGAAAGAAGGCGAGAGTTTCTTGATGGTTAGCCGTACGCATCAGCTGCGCCAACTGGCAAGTTGAGGAATAAGTATAAATTCAAAGAAAGTAATTTTATAAATGCATACACTTTTCTCGCAGATAAATGAATCTACCCTAACAATCACTGAAATGGAAGCAAATAAGGAATTTGATCTAACTAAGCCAAGACTTTCACCAACCCACACCCTACTACTACGTGTACCATACGAGCGGCAAGGCACAGGCTATAATTACCAGTTTTCAAAACAAAACGCTGCTTTAATCTCAGCTGCGCTCTCTAACGATTTCGAACTGTTTGGTCGAATGTTAATAGAACCAAGAGAACTACATAGGCGCTTAAGAATTGCAAAGCGCGATTTCGAGCAATATGGTCGCATACCTGAGAATTGTTTAGATGCCGATAAATTACTTGCAAAAATCAGAAAACTGAAGACCCTTCGAGAAGCAATAGTGAATGTATTTTCTAGTCGTTTTTAAGTTATGATAATTTATTCCATTAATATTCTGATTACATTTTTTTTAACAGATATTAATTTTTAGCACTTATTTATGGAATAAGTTAAGATTTAAATTTTAAAGAGAATATAATTTATACGGGTATTGATAACTGTTTAACAACGCCATTTAAAACCTCCGGCGTCTTGAAGCACCAATTTTTTATGTGTTTGCTCACGCTACACCAGGCCTCGCCATGTTTCGGTTCTGCGGCTACACAACGTTCTAAAACTTCCTTCTGCTGCTCTTCGGTGCCGTGCAGCAGCTCAAACTTGTAAAAATTCGCCCAAGCATCACCAAGATCGGGATCAATTTTAACCTGTACGCAATTAAATAAAATATTTGAATTATAAGAAATTACATGCAAAAAATGCATAAATAATTTTTTTTGCTTTTATTTTGCATCTACTTACGGTACGATTAAACCAATCACGGCACTTTGTGAACTTATGTTCTGACCAAAACAATTTTGAGACAGCCAAAAGCACATGTGGGTCGTGTTCACATTTCTTGAGCGCATCAACTGATTTCGTTTTGCGCTGCGGTTTCGATTCCATGAAAATCGCCTCCGCCCACAATTCTCCAGAGTTGGGGCATTCCTGTAAAGCACGCGCCACCATTGTGCTAGCAATTTCACTCAGTCCGGCACGCAGTTCAACCCGTATCGCTGCCAACCATAACGCCGCAGTTCTGGGGTTCCGCAAACGTCCACGCTCTAATATTGAACGAGCTTTAGTTAGAGTGCCCTTGCGTTCTTCCAGTGTAGCTGATAACACCCAAAGTGGTATAGATGTTGGACACCTCTTAATGCCTTGATTGTAGGTTTCCGCAGCTTCATCTAAATGGTTTTGTTGTTCTTCAATCTGTCCTTTCATCATCCACAGTTTCGGGAAGTCGGGGAATACCTTGACAGCCTCATCAAGCAGACGTAAAGCATCTGCCAAATTGTCTAAAGCCCATTCCAACCGCGCAGATTTCATCATAACACGGGGTGTTGGCGCCGACGAACGCGCCTTTGCTAGTAGACGACGCGCACGTTCGTATTCAGAATTCTCGGACTCAAGCTTGACGGCGGCTAACCAAATATCCTCAGAATTGGGGTTGGCTTGAAAAGCTAATGACAGTATGCCACGAGCAGCCGGAACATCACCAGCGAGCCACTTGGATTTGGCGCCCATTAACCAAAGCACCTCCGATTTAGGGCAATGTGCAACAGCGCGCTGGAGTAAGGCCTCCAACGATTCACGTGTGCCATGGCTTTTCTCAAAGTAAGCAGCACGCAACCAAATACTCTTCTTTGAGGGAAATACTTGAAGCGCATGCGCATAGACAGCGCGGGCACACTCGAACGCATTCTCTTTAGCACACTGTCAAAAAGAAAAGAGATCGGTGTTACTTTCGTATCAATAAATTCGTCACCTATTTCTATAACTTAATGATACTTACAAATTCAGCGTCATCGATCCATGTTTGCTTGCGATCCTCCTCCTCAACTCCTATACCAATTACAGCTTTCACTATAGCTTGGCAGCAGTGCACGGCACCAGATTTTTCAGCCTCGATGGCTTCCTGGAACCAATGCTCCCGATTGATCTCCACGCCATTGGCCGAAAGTGAAGCCAATGAACGATCAATAATTTTATCTACCATGTGCTTATTACCATTTGCTTCTTCAAGTTTTGCGGCGGTTGTCCAAATTTGGCGGTCTGTAGGTATACTTTCACGCGCTTTATTCAAGACTTTGCGTGCATTCTCGTAAGTTTCTAAACGTGCCAGCGCTAGCCACAATTCGACGCTAGTATTGCAACACTCAACAGCGCGTGATAGTAGAATACGCGCATCATCGGGATTTTCCAATTCCACAGCGGCCTTCCAAAGGCGCACGGAGTTGGGAATGTGTTCTAGCGCCTTACGAAATACACGCCGCTTCGCCTTCGTCTCCGTTTCTAAATCGGCGGCCTTAATCCATATACGCACCGACGTTGGAATGTGACGTGCCGCTTGTGCGATCACGGCCTTAGCCGTGTCTGGCGGTTGCAAGCGTGCTGCCTCCAACCATAAGTCTTCCGATTGAGGATTTATCTCGCAGCCACGCATAATAAGATTTCGGGCCATTTGTACTTTGCCAGTGACTTCTTCCAAACGGGCTGAGGCAATCCAAGCTGGCGGATGGTTAGGATTAGTTTCTCGCACACTTTTCAATAGTAAGCGCGCTTTCTTAATATCATTAATATCGCCACCGTATGTGGGTATCATGCTTTGCAAGTCGGTGAGATAACCCTTCGGATCTACAACAGTTTGCCCCGTTACAGAGTCGGATACTTGTGAAAGCTTTACATTCATGAGCGTATTACGAGCCTGACCGATCTTCCGTAAATCTAAATCGCCAGTCGGTGTAAGCATACCAGGAGTGGCTACACCTGGTACGATTGAGGCCAGGCCAGACGAGGGATCGAGTGTGGAGGCAGCTTCTCCACCAAGATTGCGTGATAGCACACTATCAGGAAGCGGTGTGAATTTCTCTGCGCGTGGATTACGTTGCTTGCGATTGCGACTGTCACCTACTTCAGGTATAGTTGACCATTCTTCAGCGGTGACGTTGGCCAGCGAACGTTTAAGATCGGAAAACTGTTGTTGGATTTTTGGTCTGAAAAAGTAGTTCATTACTCATATTAATTAACGATAACTCATATTAGAAATATAACAACAAACCTTTCTTGACGATAGCGCTCCAAATCTTCACGCATTCGACGGTCTCTGTATTCCTTACGTTTCTCATCCATGCGTTTATCAATTGAATCATAAATTTGATCAGCTTCCTCGTCATCCTTATCGTATGGGTCTTTTGAGAAAAGCGAACCGCTATAACCGCTGAATTCATCGTAGTTTGAGTCATTCAAATCTTCATCTTCCTCCTCCTCTTCTTCTTTCTTCTTGCGCTTTGCAGCCGGCGGTGCATGACGGTCATCAGACACATCGTTGGCATCGCGTGCAGGACCAATATCGGAACGGGTAGTGAAACCAGTGGCACTAAAAATACATAGATTTTATTAATTTGTTTGTTTGCTCTCCGCAGTTTGTTAGATTTCTCTCACCCTCTACCAACACCCGCAACATAACCAAGCGGCGCAGGTACGCCAAGAAAATGTTTTTTGTTGCGATTTGCAATAACCGCCGCAGTTATATTCGCCATTTTAAGGATATTTTCTCTAATCTATATGAATAAAGTAACTAAATATTTAACAGTTAAAATTATTTTCCTACTATCGCAACGTTTTCTATAAACGTTTCTGTTTACTTCAAGAATTCTATTGATGATTCTGTGTATCGTAGAGGTGCAAAACTAGCTACGGTACAATCGATAATATCGATAGTTCTGGTATTCCAAACCTATCGATGGTTTTAAAACTCTTATAATACGTTCACATATGCATTAATCAACTATAAATGCACCAAATTAATCAACCCGTTCCAATATGGCAGACAACCTTCAAAATTGACAATCAGCTATCAATACTGCTTTGAGAGGTTTTTCTTCATAGAAATTATTTTGGTGGAATATTTCGGTGTATTTGGTTTCTGTAATTATTATTAACGATATGAAGAAAATTCAGGGAGGAAGAATATATAATTTAATTGCGCATTAGTTCGTTGCTAATAATAAACAGTTGGAGGAAATCCGTATGCGGCATTTACTGAGGTTGCAAAAAATTATGGCAGCAATGCGCATGGGATACTCTATATTACATTCTATAACAAGTAATAAGAGCACAAAGCGTTTATGGACACTCGCTTTTTTCTTTAAAATGAATCCCTAATTAATAATATTTAACAAAAATTTTATTAGAATTATGTTTACAGACCTGTTTTCTTTGCCGGCATCCATTTCATTTAGTTTTTATTTTTATGTTTCTCCTTACATTCGTAATAATAATTATCGATAACACAGAAAACACAGGGTTGTATGTCGAAAAGTATCGTTATTATCTAGGATTATTTTATAATCTCAGATTTTAGGAGAGAAATATTGTATGGGAAATCGCGCTTTTGAATTACGGATTTTGAGTTAAGCGCTAACAAGTAGATTATCTACTTATGTATATGTGAACGTATTATTACTTTGGTTACTGAATTACTACCTACTTACTTCCTAAGTTAATATGCAGTAATTAGCAATAAATCCATAAACTTAATCTGCCTGCTCATATGTGGCTTATTACCTGCAAAATTTACAGTCAGCTGTCAATATTGTTTTGAAAGGTTTTTCTTAGTGGAATATTTTGGAGTCTTTGGTTTTGTTTTTCAGAAGGCATTGTTTTTTTAATTGCGCAATCGCCTGCTACAGTTGGAGGAAATCCGCAAACGACGTCTACTGAGGTTGCAAAAAATTATGGCAACAGTCTGCATCCGAAATTCGATATTACATTGTATAATAAGCAATAACAGGCCAAAGCGTCTATGGACATAGGCTGTTTTCTATAAAATGAACGCATAATTATTAATATTAAAAAAAAAATTAGTAGAACTATGTCTGCTGCTTTGTCTGCTGCTCTATGTCTGCCTGTTTTGTTTGCCAGCGGGTTGTATTTAAAAAAGAATAGTTATAATCTAGGACTATTTTATAATCTCAGATTTCAGGAGGGAAATTTTATATGGGTATTCTCGCTTTTAATTACGGATTGGGAGTTAAGCACGAAAAAGTTGATAACCTACATATACATATGTGAACGTATTATTACTTTACATAGTCAATTCCATTACTATTTTACACTATTTCTTTAAAAGTTATAAATTTTTTCGGTGTGGATGGTCCAGCTTGAGCTGACTGTGCAGGTAGTATTGATTGGACAGATTGTGCGTAGGCGTGGTTTTAAAACAAATTGCAAAATGACTAACGGTAATTGTTTGTTTGTCCTTTCCAAGGGCAATTAATTTGAAATGTACATCTTTGGAAAATGTAAAATATATGCATGGCCTGCTTTCATAGAAAAAACAAAATAGCGAGCGGCCTATGACCACATTTTCTAATTTTAGAGACTTAACAAATTTATACTATTAAAAATTGTTGGTGATAAAGTTGAAAAATAGAATTGTCTATGGATCGATCTCAACCGATTTACAAAAATTGCATCGAAACTGAAAGTCCATTTCATTTGTTATTCACACCTGCATCGAGTTTCTAATGGCTTTAGAACAACTTACAACTTTACAACAAGTAGGCTAGGTTTTTATACTGCTTCTAATTAAGAACATTTTAGAGGGCTTCGCCAATTTACTTGTAAAATTCACATGCCTACTTTTTTGCAATTTTTAATTCCAGTGTTTTATAGTGTAAAGCTTTCTCATACGAAAACAGATTTTTACCCTGCACTTGGTGAATGTATTAGAAATTGTACAACAATATCAAGACGTGCGCCACGAATAAGAGGATGGGCTCGCACAAACACCTAAAAAGGGGGTAAGCGCTAATTATATATGTAATATATGTATTAGAACTTTGCAAGAGTTCGGGAATACCCCTATGGTTTTTGTTATAGAATATTTAAAACAAGAAATTATGAAAAAGATTTATAGTGGAAAACATTTGGAATATTATGAAACAAAAAACTAAATAACGAAATGGGTGTACATATTGTAGTTCAACATTGCCATGTAAAATTAAAAAAAAAATTAAATAATTTATATTGCTGTGCAAACTATGGCCATAATTTTTGCAAAAAATTGTATTGCAATTAAATTTATTTATTTGAGACTATGATTATAAGAATCTTACAGACAAAAGAGATTATATAATGTTTTCAAGGAGCCACATATATGTATATTACCATGCACTGAGCACTGCAGGGTGGTCGTGCAGCAGAGAAAAGAAGAAATTGCAGATCAAATCAAATAAAGTTTCGTTGCACCATTTTAATTCTATTTGAATGAGAGGCATTAAACAAAAGATACATACAGTGCACTCGCGATAACTCGAACTAATTAAAACAGGCGCTGTTCGATTTATCGAATTTGTTCGACTTATCAATTGAGTGTGCTATGTTAAAAAAACAGTCATCGATATCGATTTTTCGATCGATTGTTGAAAATGGAAGCCAGTAGAAAATTTCTGTAGTATAGTTTCGTTATACGAATTACATTTTGGTCCATTGGCTGGATCAATGGTGTCACATTCGGCGGCATAAACATAGTTAAAATTAAACCATCCTCGGACTTTAATTCGATTTCGTTGGGATGTGATGGGGCATTATCAATTAGAAGAAGAGCCTTCTCAGGTAGTCCCCATCTTTCAAATATTTTCTTACCTAAATATTAGAGTCATTTAACTTGGTTAAAAAAATTGTTTTAATGAATCTGGATTTTACCTGCGGCACGAACGAATTATGAAACCAGTCTTTGAAAATCGCCGAAGTCATCCAGGCTGATTTGGAATTTTTGTACTCCACAGTTAAAATTTTTGAAAACACAAGGATTTCTTGCTTTGTCAATAACGAGAAGTTTAAGCTTATGGTTGCCGGTAGCGTTAGTGCAAGCCATAAATTGCCTTATCTTTCTTTTTTATAAGACTTATGGTGGACTTGGCTACCCCATATTCCTTCGCTAGAGAAGTAACTCTACGTCCACGTTTAATTTTGTTAAGGACTTCATCCCTCTCTTTTAATGTTAAACACTTCAACCTTTTACGATCCATTACTCACGTGCACTGATATACTACAAATGACAAATTTAAAGCAATTTGGTCAATGCAAGATGTTGTTCCCAGAAAACTAACGGGATATTAACGCCGAAATATTCATATGGACAATACACTAGTATACATATAATTTATATACATATACTATTACATATGTATCTATGTACAAAATGTACATACATGTTTGAAAAGAATGTGTGTACAAATAAATTTGTTTTTTTGTTCGAGTTATAGCGCTTTTTCATTGTTCGAGTTACAAAGAAGTCAATAGGGGGAAAAATGTGTTCGACTTAGCGGCTATTCGAGTTACCGCGAGTGCACTGTATTCGAGCTTAGAATGAACTAGGCAGTTATATACAATTTCTTTAAAATTCCTCGCGTAGCGCCTCAGAAATGCTGAAATAGCAAGTTTTACTAATGTAAACCCAAAGCCAAAGGAGAAAATTATTTTATCATAATATATCTGTCATTGGCGAATTTTTGTAACTACGCTTAGCAGTAGTACAAATAGTTTTTCGAAAACAGCGATGGATAGTCTGACAATAGTCTGCGATAGCATCGATAGTCTTTGCAGAAATTGCGAGAACTATCGATGATCAAACCATGTCTAGTACACCGTGCGTTTACTTATCTTTTGCTGCCAGGTTGTCATTAACAGCTGTTAGCTCTAGATGGGTGACATCTAGCGGGAAAGTATATGGTAAGCGAGCAGCGCGACCTCTACGAATTGGCCGGTTACGAAACAAATAACAGGAAACGAGAGAATACATAGTTTACTGTTAAGTGTGTTTAGTACAATTGAGTTTTGAAAAGTTGGTGGTTTTGAACATCGAAAATATAGGCACCATATTGAGTTTTACTCTACACAAATAATAAAAACACAACACATCTCTCAGCTCAACATTTCTCCTTTTAAATTGCTAACTATTCCTGTGTTTTTGAAATGATAAGCGAATACATAAAATTTCTTATACAAGATTTTTTCAATCACATTAAAAAATGAATAAAATGGTATAACAAAAAAAATTGGGCACCGTGAATTGATGTTGAGCTGTACATGTGTGTAGCGGGAATAAAGATGCGCTACGTTTCGTTCTCACAGCAGTCGGTTCTACGCTTCGCGATCCGGATTTATGTATATCCGGCCAAGGACTATCACTCCAGCAGCATTTCCCGTGCGTGTATGCGATATGTTTGTGCTTGTTATTTACTTATGTGTATTTGTTTCTGGGATTGCGTACCTAAATTGGTGGAAACACGGTTGGTGTGGAGCAGAGCTCGTTGTATGCAACTCACAGCAGAAGAGAGGAAATGGGCGGATAATTTTAGACCTTTAGATACTATAACTTGAGTTACTATACAGCTTCTACAACTTCTTACTCAGGAGTTATTATTTTTATTAATATAATAATATTTTTATTATAGTATTTTTATTAATAACAATAAAGGATTACACGCGGACTTGTAGAAGGGAAAGCTGCCAAAGCGAGTGTTTTTCTTGTAGTTGCATGAGAACTATAGATATCGATAACTATGGTTTAACAGTTGAGAAAAGCAAACTGTGTTGACATTTCTGTGTAGGTTATATCTTTTTAAGTTGGCAAGTATTCGTGAATCGTTCAACGCCAAAATAACGTTTGCAGAAATTTACTTTGAAAAAAATAGATCTGTTCGCGAAGTTCTCAGAACACTTGCGGCATCGGGATTTATTTCTTTCGAAATGAGGAAGGAGCTGCAGTTACGGTAAATGGCGAGCGCTATTGCGCCATGCTGACTAAATTTTTGTTTCCAAAAATTAATCCGCTAAACATCGATGACATTGTGTGGTTCAAAATTTGTACTGATTGTGTCGACCACGTAACTCGTAGTCGCAGTTGCCTTATGCTGAATATCATATTCAAAAATATGCCAAAAATTAAATGTCATGAAATTATCTACACTAGGGACGGGCAGCCGAGTGGCACGCTCGCAGCAGAGCGTGCTAGCAAAGTGCTAGATGAGGGGGCGACAAACTTACATCAGAAGGGTAAGCAATAGGCGTGTACGTATATTAATCAGTTCTAAGCAACGCATATGTGTTTGTAAAAAAGAGAGTGAAGCTTTGCCAATAGCAAAGTTACCAGATAAGGGGACTTCATTCCATGTTAGGGGATTTTGAAGTGTTGGGATTTGCTAGATCGTTCATATTAAGTAATAAAATGCTTTTGGTTTTTTTTATTGGAAACGTTTCTTTGAATATTAACATCATCTTTGCAAATTTCTATTTTATTTACTTTTTTAATTTTTTAATCAAGAAGTTTGAACATTCGCATGTCAAAGTTTCATAGTCGCTAAACTATGCGGAGAAAAATTTGTACTGACAAATCGGAGTATATTTTTCTGAATGAAAAAATTGTCTTCGTTTACATATAAGTATGTATGTATATCGTATGTTTTTATGTTAGTGCATTTTTTTTTTCTGGTCACAACAGCGAACAGTAATCTCAACCAGCCATGTTTTATTAAACATTTTATGTTGTTGAAATGGGCAATTTAGTTACCTGACATTGGTGGGAAAACATGTTTCCATTAAAAAAACAGAGGATTTTTTCAAAAAGCATTAATGAAATTATCTTAGCAGAGTGGGTATTCTTGGTGAGTACTTGGTTGCTCTCCAATTCAAATCACGTGCATATGGCAATGCGCACAGTATGACAAAGTACACAAATATTATTAGAGAAATTTGTTTGCATCCGCTCATGGATTTCGCACCATCGGTGGCAACGCAAACCACTTTTCGCCATGATACACCCATGCGTTCAGTACATTCATTAACACATTGAAATAAATCTTCACCTTTAGTCGTCCCTTTCATTGGAATAATGTTCAGAAGTTCTTCACATATATTTAGGTGAGCATCAACTCCTCGGATAAAAATCGATAATTGGGCTATGTCGGATATATCTGTACTTTTGTCAATTGCCAATGAAATCGCTCTGAATGATTCTATACGCTCTTCTAACTGCGATTCTGTAATTTCCGCCATTTCATCTACTCGTCTGCTTATAGTTCTACGAGATAAGGGGACAAAATTCCTACTGCTTTTAATATACAAGACTTCACCAATTCGCCATCCGAAAATGCACGATTCTCACGAACAAGGTTTAACGCGATTTCATAAGTTGCACGCTATGCATCTACAACGTAATCTTCGCTTTCCTAAGAAATTAAAAAAATTTTTAATAATTTGAATTTTTCCGACCTCCTGTAATTTGGCAAATGGCTTACTGCTATCGAATCGGGCTCTTCGTTTAGACTTAAGGATTTGTATAAACTAACGCAATACTTCACACACCTCAACCAAAAAGTCATTGTAACCCAACACTCCACACGCGCAACGCTTTTGAGGAAATACCAGAGCAGCGATTGGCGTTCCCGTGGGAAACGCCTACTCAGCAAAGTACTGGTCACGTTGTAAGCACACGGGCTTAGCTTTTAGTCTTAGTATTAGAATTAAAATATTTTTAAATTCAGTTATAAAGAGATTATCAACCAATAAAGACCTGTCTCGTCCGTAACAACTTTTTTTATAAACCACCACGACCGAGTAGTTTAATTTATATACTTTTCTTTTCTTCTCCTACATATTCATCATATTCACTCCTTGCAGCTCATAATGTCTCTTTATGTTAAAAACCTTACACACCACACGTTTTTCACATACAAGGCATTGTGATTCTCCGTCTACATATTTGCATAAAAAAGTTACACTCCACTTCGGATTCAAATTTAACAATGTTCTTTTATTTGAGGTCATGCGGAACCAAATGTTTTATATTTAATATTTTATTTAACTTTGTTTATTTAAATTAAAAATTAAAACAGAGTAATATATTACACATTAGAAATAAATGTATGTTTTTGTCGGCAGTTGTACACTGTGAACTTTGTTTTGACGTTCGCCGTTTCAAATTTTTAAATAGAATTTTCAGCACTTTCACTGCATCCACACCATACAAATACACTTAATATTAATGGTTTTTTATGCGACAATAATATGTAACTTACGGTCTCAAAAAATATCGTCGAAAAATGAAGAAATCACGAAAAAACTGATTTTATTTATGAAATGTCAAAACTTATGAGTAAGAGTTGCCGCAGTTGTTAAATGTGGGAATCAATTTTGGGCATTTTTGATTTTATTATTCATGATTTATATACATAAGTATATACTCTTGGTTGTTTATTTTTATTTGCAGTTGTACATATCAGAGAGTATGGGATTATTATGGGCGAAATTAGTTGTCAATCACGTCCACTTTTTATGAAAAATAAAAGAAAAAATGGTATCATTCAGTAGCTAAAAATTTTGAAACATTTGACAAACTGCGGTAGCTGAAGAGAGTTTGCAGTTTCATAAAGTAATTTGCTAAAACATTTGATTTTCTGGATTTCTTAGCTCAATATAAAAAACATCAATTTAAAAAAATATATCCGATCTCAAAAACCATTTAAGTAATCATAAGATAAGTGTGCATAATTTACAGATTCGTCAGTATATGCAGTGATCAATATTATTGAAGATTTAACTGTCATTGCTTTCCAATATGTAAGATTTTAATTTAGTCTCAAATGAAATATTTTCAGAAGCCTTAATCGTCTTTACATCAAGCAATTAAAAAACAGTATTACGCGAACTTTTGAAATGTTTTATTGCAAGTCGATTGTTGTTTATTATCTTAATTCATTATTATAATAGAAAGTGTAATATGTATATTAAATTTAGTTATTGAAGAAAAATCTACTAAAACAACCTATTTTTTAGAAATTTGTTGATATGAAGTTAAAAGTTGTAATCCCTGGTAAGAATTCATGAATAATTGCTCTCTCATTCAGGATGCAAACACAGACACAACTCGCTCAATTTTTCTGTTTCTTCCCTGTGCTTTGCTATCCCCCTTCACCTAGCACTTTTACGCACGCAGAAGCACACGCTGCTGCACAGTGCAAATGTGCTGAGTTTGCCCATCACTAATCTAAACATAAATTATAATAAAAAAATTAATCCCAACAATATTTCTGTATGGTGTTATCATTTACCCAGACTTTTGCTGAAAACTCCGAATAAAACGTTTGAATTTTTGGTGATAATTTGTTGTATTTTTTTGAACTTTGTACAAAGCTTAAAACTTGAAGTTATAACTTATAACTGTGAGTTGTAGTATGAACTATATGTTGGGTTGCAGCGGTTGCCTACTATGGCAGACATTTCATATCCAGTTCAGTAGCTAATTGGTGTGTACGCTCTTTAAGCAGATCCTGCATATCCGGTTCCAGCTTCAGTATTTCCACAGCTTCCTTCAGCAATTCCATTACTTCCTCAATCTTTTCAGATACATTTTCTGCTGTCAACAACCCTTTCGCGTGTTCACGTTTTATTTGCTCCACCAATGCTTGTTGCAGATCGAGCATCAGGTTGCCACGAAATATGCTCCAGCCACCGTCGAGCACTTCCGCCACTTCCAGCAGCTCCTGACAAAGTTCCATCTTGCGCTTCACAGCCGCGTCATTCATATCTAGTAGATATCAGATGTCCATATTTTTTTAAAGTATTGAACTACATATTTAATGAAATTAATATACCTCTTATTAGAAACCCCGGAAAATTTCCGTACAGCTGCGTTAACGCATATTTTACTTGCAGTACGTGAGTATTCTTCTCATGCAACGTGTCACGGTAGCGATGGATGAACTCTTCAAGCGCACTGGGTGACTTCTTGTTCAATGTCTCGATTTCTTTCAGGATGGCGTTGTTACCCAAATTGATCTGTTTGGCGGGTATTTCGTGTGGGCAAAGTTGGCACTTCCACACTGCACCATTGTCTAACGGATCGGTAGAAATTATCTGAAACAAATATATGTACGTATACATCTAGTAAATTCTCCAATTCCGTTACCCTTTTGACTCACCTTGCCCACTTTGCATCTGCTGCATAATATGGCGCCCGCAAATGTGCCCAATTCCTCGGGATCCTTGCAACGCGCACAGGTACATTCAAAACATTTCGCCTCCTGTATATGCTGACGGCGCATGGGTGTGCATTTCAGCGGCTGTGTATAGGAGGTCGCAATGACTTCACCCTTAGCTATATTTTGCTTCGCTATGAAGAGTATCTGCATCTGCTCGTCGAAGGTGTGGCGCGCATTCGAAACACAATCGTGTGAGATCATCGCTGCATTTAAATAGATTGCGCGCAGTTTCTGTGCTGTCGCTGTTTGGCGCACCTCGAAAGCATTGGTATCTAAGCGGGCTGCAATGCGCAACACATCATCATCGCTCCACTCACTGAAACCCATTACCGTCTTGATGAACGTAAGTAAATTAGCGCTGAGTATCTTATAGAGTGGCGTATTTATGCGTTCACTGAGATGGTCTTCCAGATTGGCGAAGCGATCAAATAAGTCTGGACTTTTATTTTGCAGTAGAATGCAGCGTAGCGGTAGAATAGCGCAGTACGCTGACTCCTTTTTACGTATCTGGTCTTTGGTGGGGTCGTAGTCGATTTTGGCATTGAATTTTCGAACTGCCATCAGTTCGCACTCATCAATATGCATCGATGAGCTTTCGCATTGCGGACCGCACATGGGCCACGAGCAGCGAGTGCACTTGTAGAAATTTGTTTGTGGCGGCACAGGTGCGGGCAATAAACGATGACATCCCAAGCAAATTGGTGCGCTGGCCACTTTGGGACCGTAGATGAACGGCTTTTCGCGCAGGAAAATTTCACCTTTTTTGATGTCGCGTGTGGCTCGCAAGTGACGACCGAGGGTGTTATTTATAGCGACCTGTAAAAGCAAGTGGGAATAGAGGATTATACACATTTAATTGCAAAAGTGGCCTATATGCCAGTAAATAACTTATAAACATATATACATATATAATTGGAGCGAACACCCTTTATGGGTCGTAATCATACGACGATAGTGCGCATGGAACGGCCTTTCGTTATTTCATTTTGTGCTGGCACCCGAATGTACACGACCAAACAAAAAAAAATCAAATCAGCCAGTCTACTGCTATCACCTTCAATAGATTCGCCTTGGCCGCAACTATAATAATTTTTTTAATAATTAAAAGATAAACAAATTAATACAATAGCGAACATATTGGCTGCATTAGCTGACGAATTTTATGACATCTAGTGTTTATTAATAATTTTGGATACTGGCTGCGTCAACTGCATTTTAAGGCGACTGTCCGATTGCTTCATTTCTTTTTTATTTATTTTACTTAGTTATTTTTGGGGGTTTTAGCACAGAAGCCCCCTTACCCCGTTAGTAAAGCCACGAATGCTGACTTCCAAGCCATCAATCGTAGGCCATTTCTTCAAATGATTCGTTCATCGCGATTTATAAGCACATACCAACATGTGTGCTTGTATGTATGTATGTATACACGTGTATGGCATCCCCACAAACTTATTCTCTCAGCCACCTGTTGCCTTAACTCGTTGTATAAACAAACTGGTAAAAATAAATATTTACTCAAGTGTTTCAATA
The DNA here is from genome assembly GCF_028408465.1 of Anastrepha ludens. Taxonomy (NCBI): domain Eukaryota; kingdom Metazoa; phylum Arthropoda; class Insecta; order Diptera; family Tephritidae; genus Anastrepha; species Anastrepha ludens. The sequence continues at coordinate 119,171,917 of NC_071500.1, read as the reverse complement.
TCATTGCGTCCCGTTACATTATTCTTTCCTCTAATGCTTCTCTGTGATTTCCCGCGTGTCACGCAATGTTGGCCCCACGACCAACTGATCGGCCGACCACCTGCAACATGTCTGACTACAGGTTAATCACCTTCTTCGTAATGGCAAATTTGATTTTGTGCCAACAAAATTAAAATAATTCGGGCAAACGAAAAGGGTGATTGTACCTAAAAAAAATAGCAGACAGTTGCAATTAATTAATTTCTAATTTTAACGAGCAATTAGTTGTGCCCGATTAAACGATATTTGTTGAAAAGTAATCGCAACTAGCAGGATTTTTCGTAAATAATTTGCAAACAATCTCAGGAACTATGAGAAAAACATGCGTAAGTGTTTACTACAATATATTTTGAGTGAACGCTGATAACGCCAGCTTAAAAACAGTTAAGGAGTGTTTTTTACCCAAGGAGCGAGTCATTCAATTCTAATATAAATTTACAAAATTTACATAAATTATACATAATTCTATTTTGTCGTTTTCATCTTTAAATAACGGTTTTGGACTATAGAAAAAATGGTACATCTAAAAAATTATACATTCATATATCGCACAAAACAAGGATCGTGCATAACATACTTTTATAATTTTTTTATCATATCTACACACAGATGAGGCCAATCAATAGAAACACATTTTTAAATAAAAGTCCCAAGTTGACATAATAGATTTAAAAATTTAAAGGCAATCATAAACCTTTAGGGACTTGTAACATCCTTGACATTTTGTAACGCCCACTATGTGTATCAGCAAGCACTTGCTCTCGCAGATGAAATTAGAGAAGCTCAACAATCTATTAGAACAATGACTTTGAAACCTCGCAGTTATTTCAGTGTTAATGTCCAATTCATAGATGACTACATGCGAAACTCTTTTTCTCGTGAGAGCGCTGAAAAATGTGCATTTTTTACAATATTCGTTAGTAATGCCACACCGGAAGAAACTTTGAATGGGGGTTTTTAAACAAAAATTGGGAATTTTTAGTTTCCACAGCGCCTTTGAGGTTAGTATATAGTGCGCGGTTACCTAATAGCGTTATATCACCCGTATACATCTACATATAATAAAAACAAGCACAATCAGCATAAAATACAAAAATAAGCAAAAAATCAAAAGCATATAAATGGAATTATTCAAAACTGATATACAAATGCTATATGACAACAATAAAGTAATGAACTCGAAAATATATAAATAAATACATAAAATATTGTAATTGTTTAATATAAGAATAAAGCTAAAGCAAATAACCTTTCATTTTTTATTACTTAAAAATAGTTAAGTAATAATTAAATATGTTTGCAAAATATTTCAAACTTAAATTCAAATGGTACAGACATAAACCAACACGCAGTTTTCAATAAAATTACCTGCATGTAAAATGTATTCATATATGTACACAAGACGAATTAAAAGTAGAAGCCGAAAAGGAAAATTCTACAAACTCCCTTCAGTTTCAATGAAATTAATTTTAAGACAAATAACTATAAACATTTCAATCGCATCATTTCTCCATTCAGCAAAAACGAATTGTTTTCGTCAGTTATTTCTGGCGCGTTTCTTCTGGCAGCCCGCCATTTCGCCTACCAGCTATTCAAAATCCCATAATGTGTGAATGCTGTCCAGTTTTGAAACGAGCTCATAGGCGCGCTCTCTCTCAAAATTAAAGAGTTTCGCATCTTGTTATCTATGGTCCAATTCTCAGCCTTGCCAGTCAAATCATCTCCCGATCTGACATGATAGTCTTATGCTGAAAACAGTGAACGACGTAAACGCAGTCCCCTGTCAGCTGTTACGATCAAACTAATGAGAACCCCATGTAAATGAAAAATTCCTTCCTTCCGTATCGTAGATTTTATTTCACGATATTTAACATTCCCGTAATACCCTGTCAGCTGATTGCTCTCTCACCACACAGTGTTGCCAAGCAGTACATTTCGAAATCGTTTACAAAATAAACTTAGAAGAATTATAATTTTTATTAAAATAACTGAAAAACACTGTTGAATACTGTTAATTATAAATAAATAAACTATTTTGCATTTGTATGTTTTTGGCTTTGGTTTATTAAATAATGAAAAATTATAACTGATAACGCGGATGTGTGAAAAAGTGTGTAAGCAAAAATATCAATGGCAACATTGTGTAGATACAACCAAACATATACAAACACAAACCGATGTATTGTGTAAATATGTAATTAAAAAAACGCAGTTGTTCTCACGGGATGAGTTTTTGTGCTCGTTAGGGGCTGCGGTAAGGGACTGCGTACGGCGTTCACTGTTTTCAGCATTATGCTGCCATCCTTCTTCTACACCGGTTACCTTTGTTGAAGAAAACTGATTTTTATTTTTGAAGAAATATGGTGCGATTATGTCAAACATGTCAAACGTGCTGAACAGGAAGGCGATAAGGCTTATTAAGTAATCAAGGAAATTGCATAAAATTTAGTAAAATGGATGGTTTTAATGGATCGCCACTAAATCTGTGGACTTTCAACGAAACAACTTATAGGACTTTTGTAGTGTCTGCTTTCAGTTTAATAAATCCTGACCTTTAAAAAGTAACTTAAAATTCTTAAATTACAGTCGTGAATGATTAACATTTATAGTGGTGCGCTAAGGAATTTACTGCTTGACAGGCGAAAATCGCTTAGGGGTTAGGGGTAGTTAGAATTTTCAAAAAAACTTTTTTTTAAAATACTGTTTGAAAATTTGAATTGAATCCGACAAATACTTTTCGAGTTATATAACATTAACAAAAGCCGCTCGGGCGATCCGGAGCTCGATAGCAAAACTTTAAATGCGTTGTTCTCAAAACTATGTTTTTGGACTGGTGATCACTGTAACTTAAAAGCCGCTTGTAGATTTCAATAAAATTTATACTGTTTTTGAAAAACATAAAAAACTCGTGTATGAACGATTTTTCAAAAATTTCAATTTTTTTTAAACAATTAATTGCCAATTTTTTTCACGAAAAATTGAAAAATATTTCCTGAGGCTGCCATATTGTTAATTTTGAAAAAAGCTTCGATCAGGCCCAAGATTATCATTAATAAAATTAATTTCTCTTGTCCGATTGATTTTAGATGAATCTCTAAGGAGCCGCAAGGGACTTCTGAAGTAACGGGCTCCACAAAAACAGCTATAACTTTTAAATTAAATTAATTATTATTTTTTTTTAATTTTGCTAAAGTCAAGTTGAAACATGATAATTACCCCTAACCCCTTAGTCGAGTTTAGATGTTTTATCAAAAGGTCACCGAAATAGATTTATGATTCTTAAAAATCGGTAAAAAATGTTTAGAAAACGTGGAATTTCACGGTAATTTATTTTTTATAAAATAAAACTTGTAAGGGTTAAAATGTGATTGTCTTTCAGCATTAAATTAGTTTTAGTTTTATATAACTTTGAGCCATAAATATTTGTAAATAAGATTTCTAAATATGAGTTTTAAGTTAAAAAATATTTACTAATTACTAATATTTAATTTCATTGAAGCCAAACTTGTTATGCATAAAAAATCATCCCAAGAATATCTATCCGGTTTTTGCATAAATATTTATGGCTTAAAAGTATTTATAATATTATCGAGACTAGCAAACCCGGCCCCCTTCGCTGGGCACACTAAAATAGAATAGATACAGAAAATATGTGATTTTCATATTATTTATTTCTTTATTCTTTATTCAAGCGCTTTGGCATAAACAATATTTTTTGTTTTTCTATTTGTTTTTGAGTAAATATAAAATATAAATTGAAAATCAGGAAAAAAGAAGATTGTTTTTAAATTTCAAATCATCGCATATGAATAAACAATCGTCTTTTTCCTGATCATCCATGAATTTTTCGTTTCAATTTAATATTTAGGACTATGAATAAGTTCGTGCGGTTTTTTTTTCGAAATTTGAAACTTTATTGACGTAAGATGGTTACAAATTTAATATTCAAAATATTGTCCATCGCTTACTACTACTTTTTCCCATCTTTCTGGCAATTCACGGATTCCCTTTGTGAAAAATTCGGTCGGTTTTGCCGCAATCCACGAATCGATCCATTTTTTGACTTCATCGTAATTACGGAAGTGCTGGTCAGCCAGGCCATGTTGCATCGATCGGAAGAGATAGTAATCGGATGGCGCAAGGTCTGGACTATACGGCGGGTGGGGTAGGACATCCCATTTGAGCGTTTCTAAGTATGTTTTGACCACTTGTGCAACATGTGGCCGAGCATTGTCATGTTGCAAAATAACTTTGTCGTGTCTATCGGCGTATTGCGGCCGTTTTTCTCGCAGTGCTCGGCTCAAACGCATCAATTGTCGTCGGTAGACATCCCCCGTAATCGTTCCATTCGGTTTCAGTAGCTCATAATACACAACACCCAGCTGGTCCCACCAGATACACAGCATAACCTTCAGGCCATGAATATTCTGCGCCGACGTCGATGTTGAAGCATGGCCAGGGTATCCATACGTTGCCCGACGTTTTGGATTGTCGTAATGGACCCACTTTTCATCGCCAGTCACAATTCGATGCAAAAAACCCTTTCTTTTGTGCCGTTGAAGCAGTTGTTCGCATGCCATAAAACGGCGTTCAACGTCTCTTGGCTTCAATTCATACGGCACCCAATGGCCTACCTTTCGGATCATTCCCATGGCTTTTAAACGTTTGGAAATGGTTGATTGATCAACTCCCAAAGTTTTTGCAACCTCTTCTTGCGTTTGAGCCGGATCTTGATCGAGCAATTCCTCCAATTCGGTATCCATGAACTTTGGCGGCGCACCCTCGCGTTCTTCGTCTTCCAAGCCAAAATCACCACTTTTAAAGCGTGCAAACCACTTCTGGCACGTTCGCTCAGATAGAGCATGCTCACCATAAACTTCCACCAAGATACGATGACTTTCGGCTGCTTTTTTCTTCATATTAAAATAATGAAGAAGAATTCCCCGCAAAAACACATTATTTGGCACGAAATTCGACATTTTCAAGTGTGGTAAAAATATTGTTGTTTACGCTTCAAATAAAAAACTTATACTGACGTTTGTGCCTTACGACAGTAGCTCTCCAATGAATGTTTGGAAATGTGGATCGATGGAATAATAATCAAGTTACGCCATCTGTTGTAAAACCGCACGAACTTATTCATAGTCCATTATATGTTTTATTAAGCATTGGAGCTTTTTTAACCATTATCCATTTATATTTTTCAAAAAAAAAAAAAAAAACGAAAAAAAAAAAATTTTTCCACGAACACATAATTTCATTCGGATTTCACATTAAATTCTCAATTTCGTAAGAAATTATTCACTGTTCCAAAATCCACTCCAAAAAAATTCACAAACAATTTTTACATGTTGCACTTACGTTTTTTCCTTATGGCATCCAAATCAGAAAGAAATATTGACACATTGTAACTCACACTGTCAATTTGACAGTTCAGTTCCGCCCCAAGCGTTAAAAAGTAAGCGACATTATGGCTGGTTCAAAAGAACGCTGTACCCGTTGCCAGTGCTCCGAATTACAACCAAATTTCACGAAACCCATTTTCAATACTTACTTAACAATGTGCGTAAGTTTGGTTTAATTCGGTGCAAAGACATGGCGGGTCCACGTTTTGGCATATATTTCGAGACCCTAGTCATCAATAGGTATGAAAATTACCCCATATTAAAGCACTTATCAACAGCTTTCATTTGATACCCATATTGTACATACACAACCAAAGGTTACCCGGGTCCACGTTTTGACCTATATCTCGAGACCCCAGTCACGGAGCGGCATGAAAAATACTCTGTACTAAAGCATTCACCAACAGCTTCAATTTGATATCCATATTGAACAAACACATTCTAGGGTCCACGTTTTGACCTATATCTCGAGCCCTATTTTCAAAATGAAATATAATCCATGTTACTCGTGGATGATGTAGCTTTCGAATGGTGAAAGAATTTTTAAAATCGGTCCAGTAGTTTTTGAGCCTATTCATTACAAACAAACAAAGTTTTCCTCTTTATAATATTAGTATAGATTACTACAGCGGTCAGTATTCATTTTGGTCATTAATAGTGACTAGTAGCGATTGTCATGATTATCAGGGGATTATTTGGTAATTTCGGTATCTCGAAAGTGCCCCGTAATTAAGCGGTTTTTGGTTTCTTTCGATTTTTCAATCAAAACAACGGAGAAATGAAATTTTGAGCATTTCATACATTTTCAACACAACAGATTAATCTTACAGATTTATAAACATAAAATTCTACAAGCTTGTTAAGTCTTCAAAGTCTTTTACACCTCAAGCAGAAAATATTTGCTAATTAGCAACACGTTAGTTCTAATAAAATTAATTGAGTAAAAATGGGGCTTTTTTCTGGCAACTATTAGCGTGGTCGTAATTGTTACAAATTCCCCTGGCGCTTACACCCGTTTTGGGTGGTTGGCCGAGCTCCTCCTCCTATTTGTGGCATTTGTCTTGATGTTGTTCCACAAATGGAGGGACCTACAGTTTCAAGTCGACTCCGAACGGCAGATATTTTTATGAGGAGCTTTTTCATGGCAGAAATACACTCGGAGGTTTGCCATTGCCTGCCGAGGGGCGATCTCTATTAGAAAAATGTTTTTATTAATTTTCCTTTCACCGAGACTCGAACCAACGACCTCTCTGTGAATTCCGAATGGTAATCACGCACCAACCCATTCGGCTACGGCGGCCGTTCTCTACGTTTAGCTATATAAAATTGCGTGAAAAAAGTTTTACTCAGAAATTTCTTTGCTGGATAATACTTACTGGACTTTCATAGTCTAGACAGACGACAACCCTAATCGGGATTACCGGCGCAGTTAATTATGATTGAAAAATGTAATGTGGCAGATGGTTGTTACTCGGATTAGAGAACAGCTGATTTGCCCAGTTGGATAGTTTTGTCAGTAAAAGATAGACCGCAGGCGATAAAAACGGGATACTAAGAAATGATTACTTATTTAAAGAAATCTTAAATTGCAATTTCTCAAACTGCTCTGAAAATCAAAAGAGTTCATGTAATTTCGAAGTGTAGTGCCTACTGGGATTGCATCCAGTCTTTCTTGCTCTTTAAAAGTTTCATTATTGTTCATTCACAATAGATATTAACTGTAATTTTTCGGCAATGTTGCCATCGAAAATTCCCCTTATACGTTGAATTATGAGAATTAAGTCTAGTTGTTAATCCGCATTAGTTGCCGTGAGATAATTCCGAATTAGGCCATTAGACGAACAAACCTAATGCTTCACGAAATACAACTCCAGCTGTTATAAAAGTGTTGCAAAGGCTACAAATTCCACCAATGTTGTAAATAAAGCTTCTTGTTTCTCAAAAAAGAGATTTTTGTAATAAAAATATGTTAATCGACAAGCCCCGAAATTTTCGGCGTTAAAAAGTCTGTAATCCCGGTATTGACATCTCTAGCGACTTGGTACTGCTGTCTGAATACCGGTAAAAACAAACGGGAATAAATGTAAATTAAATTTAGGGCGCCCTATTTTAGTTTCTATCATTCCGTTTGATAGCAGAATGTTTTCATATAGAAACTTCCCTTATTTTGATGAAAATGAAATGGCTTATTTTATATTTTACTATATGACCAGTAAGGACCAGTAGGTATATGCCATTAAACTAGTCACAATGACGTCCGCATTTAGAAACTTTTACAATGTCTTTTTTTAATTTAGGTTTTTTGTTTAACTGAAAATCAATTTTATTCACCTCATAACACTTGCACTGCGCTTTATGCCCCTTCTTCCAGTGCATAACCTGATGCTCTTTGCCGCAATAGACAACATTTCTGCAACCGCCACACTTCTGCGTCGCTGCCACTCCACAAAACGCGCACTTGTCAGGATTCGCCATCATAATTTATTTTCCAAATTGACGGCACGCGAATTTATAAACGAACGCGTATTTATTTTAATGTACGAGCGTATCAAATTTATACAAACGCTCACACTACTTTAACAAAATTTTTTGAAAATTTCTGTTTGCGTAATCGCCAGTCGCGCCCCGACTGTTCGAAGAAATAAATTTGAGAATGGCCAACAGCGAAGAGAAAAATAATTTCAATAAATTTCTATTGTACAAAAGCACACATACATACATATATGCGCAGCTGCCGAAATTTCCTCTAGACGAATTTTTATGACAAAAGCAAAAAGGCAATGCAATGCGCTGCCGAGCGCATCAAGCGTGCCGAACATTGTCATTACATAGAGGCGACTTGCAAAGTGCCCAAACGATTAATGCTGATCGCGAATGAGCTTGCTAGGAGGCCCGTTGTGCAAACTTTTCAATAGCGTCAAATATATGGTAATAGCAGAGAATGTTAACCCATTAAATCCCAACCTTATATAAAACAATTTTGTTTTAAATGCGTTTATAAAACGTTTATTGAAATAGTGTAATTAAGCTCCTTAAAAAAAAAAAACACAAAAAAAAATCAAAGAAATGCATTTTTTGGGCTGTACCCAATCGAGTACAATGGGATAATATGTATATACATTGCCCGTATATGAAAATATGGAGTATTAAATAAAAATACACTTTCAAAGACTTCCTTGGTTATTAGTTCGGTTAATAGTATGGAAGTTTTTGAAACATTCTCTCTCTACGCAAAGGGCTACATTGCAAAACTCGCAAATCCATCGAATTCTTTGGTGACACTCCCTGCACCTCAGCTGATTCGATATCCTTTTGGGAAAATGGTTATATGAGGAACCAGCTATTGATGCCGTTGTCGATTGTTTTGAAGATATGTCCCGGATATTATAATTGCGTAAATAAAATCGCACAATTTCACGTTGGTATTGCAACAAGTCGCATTGACTCTTACTTGCCATTTTATAAAGCTTCCATGCGTTTACGTAAAGAAGAATCGACAAATACGATTCCAAGGTTGGAATATCATCGCGCAATATATTATCCTCTTCAATGTCCTCCTCATCTGTGTCACAGTGGGTGTTTGGCGGTATAATAGTGAAGTCGAAGTGACTACGGTCGCTTGATTCAATATAGTCGGTGGCCGCAGAAAGGTTATGAAACCTCTTTCCGTAAAATTTTTTTACATTCATTACCAAATCTACATGAAATATGCACACAAAATATATATGAATGTTCCCACTGTACCCATGCGAGTACACTAGAATTTAAACCTATCGAAATGTACTTTTCCACAACTTTTTTCGTTTTTTTGGTATAAAGTATACAAATTATATGTATTATGAATATTACAACACTGAACCTTTTCCGTGATAACTTAGATTTTGTCAAACAGAGAGCTTATTACAAACTAAACCATGAAAAGAAGAAAAATAGCAAAGGTGCACGCAAAGACAAGTGAATAACGGATAACGGGACTCAAAAAAAAGAAGGAGAAACATGTGTATTCCTTTTCGACATTGCTCTGTATTATAAAGTGGCGAGTACATTTAAAAATTTGTAAGCGTTGGCTTTTCACGTCGTTTCGAAAAAGATGCTTTTTCTGTACTCAAGCGAGTACAATGGGATCGAATGGGTTAATTGCATTAACATTCTCTGGTAATAGGCATATACATATTTGTGTGTGTGTGTGTGTGTGTATGTATGAATAATTTGCCTTCAGCTGATTGAGCAGTCCAACTGCTTGTTCTCATTGTAGTTTTTCTTTAGTTTCTATTAATACAAATCATTAGCCTTTTGGTTCACTTTGAAGAAAAAATGGCATATGGCATTTTAACAGAAAACTTTTTTTTTCTCAACATTACAACATCAACATAAGCATAACATATGTTTTATGACGTAAGAACTTCGATCCCGCTTGCCAAGTTCCTTTTTGAAATGGTTTCTAATTTATTTGATTATTTATTTATAATTAATGCATAAAAAAATATGATAAACGGAATCTAGTAGGGTTAATGAATGATATAAATAATAAAAAGACATCAAAAAATTAAGTTTGTTTTTTAATTAAGCAAAATTCAAATACTGAAAATTGGCTCTACTCATTGTATCGTAGCAACTCTGTTTTTAAAGACGACTTTAAAAGTTAAAACTGTTTTATTTAAATTTTGAACAATTGTGAGTTGTAGGTTGTGACATAAATTGTTGGAGAAATGCTGTTGGAGTTGTTTTTGTTGTAGCATCTTACACCTGCTGTTGGATTCATAGCCCTTGGATGAATATAAGTCCGGGTCATTCTGGTCACATAGAGCCGACCGTCGTGAGTATTTAGGACTGCTTCTAAACACTCAAAATTAAATACTGTGCTAATTAAGTATGTATTTATTCCTTTATATGCAGTCTCCAAACGAACGATCCAAGCTACGAACCTTTTATTAAAACACTACACTAATAAGGGTATAAACACTGATTGATGCGTAAAGTTTACATAAATATGTATGTATGTATGTAGGTACCAAATTAAAATAGATGAATAGATGAAATAGTTGTTGGTGCATACGACACAATGGCATGTCCAAACCAACTGTACATAAAGTGGCGTTACATTAGGTTTGTTCGCTATGCAAATTGGTACGAATTATCACAAGCAGCGTTTGCGGTGCCCAAAAAGCTTCCAAAGAGAATTTGAGAGAGCAAAATAACATTTTATCATGAGGGAAGTTGTAAATTCTCACTATAGAAATAGAGTTGTAAATTCTCACTATAGAATATAGATTTTGCCTTTTTTAGCTTCATTATTTACCAGAAAGCGGTGAAGAACAGGTGGACAGCTCAAATGTTCGGAATGAAGTAGTTGCTACTTCTGCTATGGCGCTATTGGATTTCTCGTTATCGCGTACATGCATGGGGAATGATTATGGTGCTACAACAACAGCGACGAAAATTTGGCTTACTTGTACTGCATTCGCGACTATACTTAAATTTATGCCAAAATAATCTAAGAAATTCCGTTAAAAAAGTATATAGAAATTCAAGAAGCTTCTTGAAGAATAATGGATAAAACTTCCGTCTTAACAGAAGTCAATCAGAAAGCCAATTTTTTTTTATGTCTTGTTGGCTATCAACTGTCTCCAAAAAAATTAATATTCATAAAAGTTTTACCGGCAGCTTTAGTCCAGAAGTTATAAAATGGCCATTATTTCTAATAAACTTCCCTCGTTTTAGGTTGCACTGATGGAACGCTCAAAGAGAGGTTGAAAATGAGTACATTGATAAAAAGGGGAATGTAACAGTTTGCTTGCAAGGAATCTGTCAACGTGAATTCATACAAGATGATATCGATTTACAAATACAACAATTTTGTTGGATATTTTTAGGTTTCAGTTGAATGAATAAATGGGTAAGAAATACAAATCAAAATCCCTTTGACATTAAGGCTACGCCATTGAAGATGATTTAGATTTTAACAAAGAAACGGTCCGCGAAAAAGCCAATGGATTTTTATGGAACGAAAACATCGCCAGAGGAAAGAACATACGAGATCCAATTTACCAAAGTTTTCAAAATCCCATAATAATCAAAACCTTTAATGAATTTCATAGTATATTATTGTACGTCTGTTCAGCTCTGTATTTAATATTTTTGAATTGTACTAAAATATACTGAACATTTAAAAAATGAGGGTTTTGTTTTTTTAAGAATGCCTATTAAAGATTCTAAGGGTGTTATAAGCGTTCTTCAGTTCATGCTTCTTTCCGGAATCAGCTTTTCCCTGACGCTTGTTTTCGTTAAAAAGTTCGTTGAATAGATTTCCGCGTTTTTCTTGCCATTCCGACTATCTATCCATTCTTTCCATCAGCTTTCAATTTGGTTCTTCCTATTCTCCTATAGCAAGCTGGCGCTAAGTCAACGTTTTCTTATAAAGGGTGATTAATTTAGAGGTATCGGATTTTAAATTGAAATAAAACAACGAAATTCGACTAATGAGCAAGATGGATGAGATCGTTGACTTTATAAGCCGACACGGAATCCCAATAGCGGTCCAAGAAACCAAGCTACACGCTAGCTCTTCCCTGATAACAAAGGACGGTATAAAGTCTATACACAAGATCACGGGCGAGACAATGGTGGTGGCCAAGCGTCCATAGTCCAACACACAGTGCAGTATCGTCTGAATGCTAAGGTATAACTATCCAGTTAGGCGATGGTGAGCTCGAAATTTTTAATATATACATACCCCCTGCCACCTGCTTCCCGGCTGGATATCATTCTGATATTGGTGCGCTCATCTGAGATGAAAACCGATTGATTGCAAGTGACTTTAATGCGCATCCCCATATTTGGCATTCAAGCCTACCAAAAGATCGTAGTGGACATTAATTGGCAGAGCAGATAGACGATTTGACATTCAGCGCTGTGAACGACGACGCCCCACCAGGGTAGTGCGCAATTGCAGCAGCTCGGCTGACATAACAATAGCTAGCGCTGGTCTGATAAATAGCATAAGTGATCTCAACTCGGAGATTCGGGAACTGGTCATCCAACACAAGCGGACCAAATGGGTTGAGCACCTGAAGACCCGTAACTTCACCACTGGTGTGAGACAAGGATAAGGCGGCGATCACCTTTAACGATTGCACTTCGTCTGACCCGAAAAGATGCGCGAGCTATTTTAGCCGGCAATTCATACTGCATCCTCCGGCCGACAGATCCAAGCGACGTGCCACCTGACGACTGCTCAAACTAACGAACAACAATGTGCCACTTCTTTCGCTTGTGATGAGGTTCAGAGGGCCATCAGCAAAACCAAATCTTCAAAAGCCTTTGGCCCTGATGGACTAAACATGCTGATGCTGAAACACCTGGGTCCATTGAGAGTGAGGTATCTCACAAGAGTTTGCAATCTGTCCTTGGCCACTCTCATTATCCCTGAAAAGTGCAAAGCAGGGAGAGTGGTCCCATAACTGAAATCTGGGAAACCCGTCAACCAAGGGAAATCTTATCGGCCGAAAACTCTACTTTCCCCAGTAGTGAAGACACTTGAAGCCCTCCCACTCTCACTCTACGGTCTACCTGCTTCCAATCCCATATCAGCATGATTTCCGACGAGTGTACAGTACCACCACAGCACTCACCGTCATAAACACCTGGATAAGCCGTGGGTGTGGGTGAAGCTCCCCCAGCTACCAATGACACATCAATTCTGACTGTTAACAATCCCAAAATTTTGGGTGTAAGCTTTGACAGTTTGCTCTCCTTCTCTGCTCACACAACCCCAATTGCCACTAAAGTCTAAAATCCCACCAATGCCCTCAAATCGCTTGCCGGTAGCACTTGGGGCAAAGACAAAGAAATGTTGCTATTGACATTTAGGGCAATTGACCGACCGGTTCTAAACTACGCTGCGCCTGTCTGGTCGCCTGGAACTAGCGATACGCAGAGAATAAAGCTCCAGACTTGCCAAAACACTGATATTTGGACAATTGGCGGGTTGCCTTCTGATCTCCCCAATACAACACCTTCACAACGAGGCTCAGATGCTCCCGAAAAAGGAGCAAACAGTTTCAGCTTGGGTGTTACCGCAGGTTTCAACTACTACTGGACCAGACAGTTTTAAGACAGACAATAAACGAAATTTATCGGGAACCCTTATCACCTTCTTAAGCTACCGGCCACCGAATGGCGTAAACGGAGTCTAATCACCACCTACAGCAGATGAAGATCCTCTGCTTCCCCGTGAGACCCGCGTAACATTGGTACTATTACGTTCCGGATATTGTAGCATGCTAAACTTCTACTTATCCAGAATTGACCCCGACATACTAAACATATGTATGTCCTGCATGTGGAGGCACCCCTACAATAACCACCTTTTTACCCTCTCATTTAACATCCCTCTCCTTTTGGACCCAACCTGTCGAAACAGCAAGTTTCCTGGGCCTACCTTTAGATGAGTTAGACGAAGACGACCGTTGATTTACACTACATTGATAGGGTTTAGTAATGCTGCCACAACAATAACAAAAACAACAACGAAAATGCAAATGCATAATTATTGGACAATCGTTATTATTTTTGTGTAGAACCATTCATGACTTTTATTTTTTAAAGATAGTCCCTTTCAAATGTTGGGCGCAACAGCGCCGTAATTCGGCCATCCGTAAACATGAATTTAGAATGGCTCGCTGGAGAACTTTGGTCGGTATCGCGTGAATAACTTTAGTAAAGTGGGCTTCCAATGCCTCAATCGAAGCTGGTTTACCCACAAAGCATTTAGACTTTACATACCCCTACAAATGAAAGTCCAAGAGAGATAAATTTTGTTTATTAAAGTAACCATTAAGTCAAAAATGGGCCTCCTCGTTGAACACCATAAATTGGCCTGAGCGCGCGATGAACACTTTTCACAGAGCGTCGTTTTTCGTAATACAATTGTACGATTTGTAAACGTTGTTGAGTCGTAAGTCTTTAAGTCTTTTAATTGAATTGTAATCAAATTATGTATTATAATACTGTTGTTGTTGTCGTTGTTGTAGCAGCATAAACATTCCCCATACATATACGGGGAATTCTGCTGAAGTGACAGTCCTAGGCCGGATATAAATCCGGGTTGTTCCGTTACGTAGATCCGACTGTCGTGGGACCGATGCATTACAATACTCGAATTAGGTGGTGCGGTCACGTAGCTTTCGTCGATTTCTCTGCCGGGGCTTTCATCAATGGCTTGTATGTTGCAGAGGAGGTATTCGGAATTAGATACTGGGCGTGTATCACCAACAAATAGAATATGTAACATTTTTTCTTTAGTGCAAAAACTTGTGAAATTATTTTAATCTATGCCTTATAAGGGCAAACTTGTATACTCCGTCCGGCTTTTGAACTTTGAAAATAGTCCGACTGCTTTTATATTATATTAACTATCAAAACTAAACAACTTTACTGCACTTGTGCGTCACTAAAAAGGTGACACTTAGAGACTTCGCTTGTATCATTCCCCATACGTATGCATTACAACTTTTTGTCCACTGATTCATTTCCGCAATCAGGGAGGAATCTAATCTCCGAATCTTTTAACATCTACTCCATATTTTTTTAACACACTTTTATTAGCTCGGGTTGTATGTATGTATGTATGTATGTAACGGAATCTTTGAGCTTAATTTTCACTGGCTTCTAAAAATCTGATCGACTTGGAATTTTGCACACCTATCAAGGACCGATGACAATGCAATAATTTGATAAAAGTTTTCCATTATCCTTATTAGGATTGCCAGGATTAATATTTTCTTTTTTTATAGTAGATCTTCTGTAGAAGAGTAAGAAAGACAGAGCTAACGCGCGGTCTGCGCATGCCTGCACTCTCCGAGTTACTCTTACTGATTTCGGGAGTCTACGACTTACTCTTTCGAATTCGAACTTGCTCGGGCACGCGGCACTGCAGTACGAATAGAAGGCTAAAACGTTTTCAGGGAAGTTGCATTCTCACTTTGTATAGACTTTACACATGCGTAGATACTACAAGTCTCATACACGCAAATTTACTCTATTCAATGTTCATATAAGATGAAATAATTTTCATATTAGATGTAATTTTGTTAATTACAATAAAATAATCAAAACAAAAATTTTGAAATTATTTTACGGAACAAAATTTTTGCAAATAAAAAAGCAATTTATCATTACCATAATTTCATTTATAAAATTTTATCGATTAAAGGGCAATTCGCAACTAAAATTAACTAAAAAAACCAAACTGGAACTTTACATCTAGTTTTGATTGTGTCAATATAATCCACGGTCTCCTTTTTCTGTGCTGAGAGTATCTATTCTGTGTCAAGGCCAATGTTGGCCTTTCTTTGGACAAATAGTCGGTAAAGAAGAAATTAAATATAACACAATTAAATCGGACTATAAATCACTGACTAAATGAAAACAATAATTTTCATTCAGAAAAACAAGGCTCGACCTTCAATCAATGATCTATATGGGATAAGCGTGGGATGCTTGATATAGTAAATATTACAATCATTCTATTGGCAAGTACCTATGTACAGAAGGTTATGAAAGTGAAGCAAAATGCATCCCACGCTTTTAACTCTAATTTGAATTATTCTATTTGTATCTTAATTTTTGTTATAATTCTGTTCTGACTGATCGTTCGATTTGCTATTACTTCATTATAGGTCTCTTTGTCATTAAAAATTATTTTCTACTTTTTAGTTCGATTAGCAATAAAAGCGTGTTTTTTAGTTTTTTTTTAACTATTCTTTTATTTTATGTATTGTATAAGAAAACACCCCACACCGTCCGCAGAAAAAAATGTCAAAAATCAACCCAAATTTTGAACAACTCGAAACTTGTACTTAATTATACCACAACTCAATGATCTATAAAACTGCATACCCGAGATTTTTGTAAAAAAAATTTGGAATTTTAATTTATATGGTTTTTGTTGTTCTATGAACTATTGCATATTTTTATACAAAAACAATTGGAATTACAAAATACACTTTCTTTTGGCGCTGATTGTATACTCGTATACGGTATAAAACGTCGTGAGTACATTTCAACATACGCGCCTCAAATATATTCCAAGTTGAAAGTTCTTTAAAACTAAGATGCCTTACTATTCCGCATGAAATATGATACTAAAATCAAATGCACCTCAGTATCTCAAGCATAGATTACATCACACCAAGCCTATCAGATCCCCTCAGCTCTTGCAGTTTAAATTGAAGTCATCAATATCTGAACGCGATTTCTTTGATTTCGCTATTGGTCGTTGGCACGGTTTACCACTAAATTTTTAAAATATAAAAAACTTGCTGTGTTTTAAAAACGACCTACGGCAGCATTTTACCAGTTGGTAACTATTGTACTATTTGAAATTATAAACAAATCGAGCAACCTTCTCAGAAAATATGAACAACCAGTTCAAGGCCGATATACACATACCAATACATCAATTTGGAAAGTTATTGGGAGAAGAATGCCTCCAATTGAAAAGACGATGCCTGAGAAAGTATTTGTATTTTGTTGATGAAAGTAAGATAATTAAAAGAGTTCAATCAGAATAGGATCCACTTTCTCGAATTTGGAAACTGTGCGAGGAACACAACAAAGGATTTGATGCAGTCCCAGAAACCTCGCGAGGCTATTCAGTTTAGTATATAGGCAACTCTTATGAAGTTAATACGAGCACGGTGTTGGACAATAAAAACGAAGAATAATAAAATCGTGCGATTGGCATCAACCTATTGGAGTTCAGTCATTTAAAACAACAAACGAAAACAAGCAACCTACGATCGGAAAATAAAACAGCACAAAGATGTCGATTTCCGAGAATTGTACGGAAATACAATAGTAATATCGGAGGAGCGGACTTAGGTTGGGTTGAAGCGGTTGTCTTGTGGGATATACTCAGGCTCATAGCCCATTGTGATACCACGTGGGAAGCTTTCCCTACGTCTCCTAAAACCAGTGTGCGCTTTTCAAAAATTTTAGAATCCCTCATATTTCTGCAGAACTGAGATCTTCCAATTCGTTAACAAACTTTCTGCCTAGAATAGCAAATGTCCGTCTGGATAGAGCAGGACAATGGCACAGAAGGTGCAAGATTGTCTCGTCCTCACCAAGACAACTTCTACAAAAGTCATGTGCTTGTATACCCATCCTTTGGGCGTGCCTACCTATTAGACAATGTCCCGTTATGACTGAAATCAGTGTGCTAAGGCTGTGCTTATTTTGGTTTAGCAAAGATTCTGTGGATTTATTATTGAGAGTTAGCCACAGCTGACAGGCGATTTTGCAGGTGGCTTCATTCCGCCATCTCTCGTTTGCTTTCCTTGCGATTTCTTCAAGGATAAGTATAGGGTGGGCCATATAAAATGTACTTTTTGAATCGGCTATAAAAAAAAACTAATCAATAAACTTTTTTTTTTATTTTGAAGATTGAACATTGTCATTTATGAATGAAAAATAACATCGTTCAAATGACTGCCACGACTGGCTTTACAGTAGGCCATTTGATCAACCCAATTTTTAAGCACATTTTCGATTGTTTGGGCTCCAATTTCATAAATGGCAACTTCGATTTCGTGTTTTAAAGCTTCAATCGTCTCTGGATGGTTCGCATAGCATTTGTCCTTAACGGCTCCCCAAAAAAAGTAGTCCAACGGGCTTAAATCACTGCTCCGAGGTGGGCAATTGATATCGGAATTTCGGCTGATTATTCGGTTTTCAAAAACGGTAGCCAAAAGTTCGAGTGTAACTTTGGCAGTGTGACAAGTTGCACCGTCCTGTTGAAACCAAATGTCGTCCATTTCATCCTCTTCAATTTTTGGAAACAACTCGTTGAGCATGTCACCATTTACTGTAACCGCGGCTCCTCGCTCATTTTCGAAAAAAATGGCCCGATGATGCCGCCAGACCAAAAACCGCACCAAACAGTGACTCTTTGTGGATGCATTTGCTTCTCTACAGTAACGTGTGGATTTTCTGAGCCCCAAATCCGACCATTTTGCTTATTGACGTAGCCACCGATGTGAAAATCAGAAAAGAAGAAGAAGACTCACCCCTTTGGAAAGAGGTTTTCAATATTTCCCAATTTTTTCAAGCGTATAGCGTCCCATTTCGTAAATATCAAACCTTTAAGTAAATTATGAACACATTTGATATGTCATTTGTGTTACCATTCTCAAAAAAATAGGTGGCTCAAAAAGCAAACGCTATATGGCCCACCCCTTGTATGTACTCATCGGTTAACTTGATGCCGAGTCTCGCTAGTTCGTCGGCTCTGCAGTTACCCTCAATGTCGCGACGGCCAGGAACCCATATTATCCTTAAGCGAAATGACTCAGCTATCTCGTTAAGAGATGTGCGGTATTTCATGGCTACCTTGGAGATTGTCGACTGTTTGGTGAGGGATTTTATCGCCGCCTGGCTGTCAGTAAAAATGTGATTGTCACTTCCAGAGAGCGCACCACACTATACCAGTGCCGCGGCTTTCATTGTTGCCATCAGTTCAGCCGGAAAGACATTACAGTAGTCGGGGAGCCGAAAACTGAAGGAGATCCCCAGATGCTCGGAATATACACCTCCGCCCACTCTGCCGTCGAGATTTGAGCCATTTGTATATGGATGGATAGATAGGAGCGGACTTAATGTATCATCTTATGGAGCGTTCCCATATTCTAGCTAAAACTCGAGACTCGACTTTTTTGATATGGCTGCGATAAATGCATACATTTTGTATCGGCGACTGCAAGCGCAAAAACTAAAGATCCAAATATTGGGTTGGGGAATAAAGTCATAGCGTTTTTATATTTTAATTAATTTTACAACGATTTGTTTGCTGTTTGGAAAGGGGTAAGTATGCATTCGATAGAACTCGTTCTGCTCTGCAGAACTATGTTAATTTTATTGAGGCTTAGAAATGGAATATCTGGGAGGTAAGAATCAACATTTTTGACACCTGATCTCCTTTGTTTTTTATCGAGGTCAAAAAGCTGCCGAAACAGCCCGGAACATTTGCGACGTGTATGGAGAAGATGGTATAGGCGAGTCTACAGCACGGAAATGGCTTGCAAAGTTCAAAAATGGCGAATTCCGCAGAAGGCTTTGTGAATTTGATGAAGGAGAGCGGTCGCCAAACAAGTCGTAGATTGTCGGAAAAATGAACTGCGATTATAAAACGATTCTCAGTCACCTTCATTCAATAAGATTTAGCGTAAATTGGGAGCCTGGGTGCCTCACGAGCTCAACGAAAAAAACAAAGAAAGTCGCCTTCAAATCGCTTCTCAGCATCTCGCCCACCATCGAGCAACACGCGATATGAGCGCTTTTTGTACCGAATGTCACGGGTCCCATGTTGCACAAGTCGTCAAAGCCGCACGCCAAAAGCTCGAATGGGAAGTCCTTCAGCGCCCGCCATATTCTTCGGACCTTGCACCGACTGGTAATCGGTTCCTCTCCCTGTCAAACCATGTGAAAGTCCTTCATGTTAACTTCGATAAAAAAGAGGTCCTTAAAAACAGGCTCAAAAACTTCGTTGAGCAGACTAGGCGATTTTTGGCATTAACAAATCGGTCATGAGGTGAGAAGAGGTTGTAAACAGCAATTGATTAATTGATTAACTTATTGATATAATTATTGTTTTTTGTTAAAATAAAAGTCTTTGGTAAAAACGCTACGAACTTATTCCCCAACCTAATAAATCGAGGGAAGAAGAGAAATTATTGAAGTTATCTGGGTTCTGGTAAAATATTGCAGCTGGTTTTTTGGTTTTTGCTAGCAATTGCTCTGCTGGTCGTCCAAGCTCAGCACATATGGAAAGGAACCAAAGTGTGGATAAAGGAGCTGAGCATCCGGTTACAGCAGTACGCTTCGATTTGCGATCGTTTTCCGGTCTGACTTTCCAAAAGTGAAGGCAAAAAAAGCTATGCTTGTGTTTTTTGATTACTACCACATTCATTCGAAATCAGTGTAAATTTGGTTTCAATTATAAAAGTAGCATACAAATGGCTAATTTTTAGTTTATTTTTACTACAAAGGTCCTTACAGCTTCTGAAATGGTAAACCTAGCCTTACGCGTGTGTGCCGATCGTCCAACGACTCGTAGCTATAAGAGTTTGGAAATTGAATGGGGTTGAGTCCCTAGGACTTTTTGAGTCCCCCGTATATTCTACTGGGCTAAATTTTTTCAAAATATCACATGAAGAAATGGAGCTCCATCTTTTCTGCTAATGTTACAGTCTCTCTCGCTCCTACTTTCCCTAAACATATTGCATTTCCGCAGGATCGCAAATACTTTGGCCTGAAAAACACTGGCAGTATTTGACAGGTTCAAGGAAACAGATAAATTGGCTGATTTAGAGAAAACTCGTGTTCCGGATCCCGATTCCATCTTGGAGTCGTCAGTGAATACAGAGGTGTCAGCTTTGGCCACGACCCTCAACCTCAAACTCCAGTTTGCGGAAAAAAGCACGACCTGTGGTTTGAGTTCGCATTTTTTGCTAAACTTAGATTTTGCAGGAGTAGAAAGCTATATTGGTCTTCTTTATCCGATTTTCAATGTGTACTTTCCAATGGAGTTTGGAGTCAAGATACCTAACTTCCGATGAAAGCAGGAAAACGTGGTTGTTTGTGGGGGTTTATATACATTATATATATATAATTGGCTCGTAGACCCTTTTTGGGTGTTTGGCCGAGCTCTTCCTCCTATTTGTGGTGTGCGTCTTGATGTTGTTCCGCAAATGGAGGGACCTACACTTTTAAGCCGACTCCGAACGGCAGATATTTTTATGAGGACCTTTTTCATGGCAGAAATACGCTGGGAGGTTTGCCATTGCCTGCCGAGGGGCGACCGCTATTAGAAAAATGTTTTTCTTTTTTTTTAATTTTGGTGTTTCACCGAGATTTGAGCCTACGTCCTCTCTGTGAATTCCGAATGGTAGTCACGCACCAACCCATTCGGCTACGGCGGCCGCGGAGGTTTATACTTTCTGGTAAATAGCACCAGCTCCATTTTGTCAGAGTTGACTCTGAGGCCGCAACCGGCAGCTTTCCAAGATTTCAGCCATGACTAAGGGAAACGGTCCCGATATCATTAGGGCTAAGTCATCGGCGTATGCTACTACCTTAACCCCACACTTATTTAACTTATTCAGAAATTCGTTAAAAGCAACTAGCCAAAGGAGAGGAGAAGGAATCACCCTGCGGCGTCTCCCTGCGCACAAATCTAGTGACTTTAGCCCCTCCTGCCACCGCATTAACTTTCCTGCAGCAAAGTAAGGTCGAGATCCCGAGACAGATATGTATTTCCACCTCGAGTCTGTCTAACGCGGTGACAATTGACTGACCCCTAACCTTATTAAAAGTCTCCTTCTATATCTATGAAGGCCGCCAAAGTGAATTGTTTGCCCTCCAGATATTCGATCGCAATAAATGATTAACGATGGTTGCTGTTGTTGTAGCAGCATAAACATTCCCCGTGCATATACGAGGAATGCTGCTGAGGTGGCCATCCTTGGGTCGTTTGGTTACTTATGTAGAACCGACTGCCGTGGTCCGCTCTAATGTTAGGTGATGCATTTTTTATGTAGCTGAACAGTTTTGAGCCTCGACACTGTACGTAAACAAAAATTATCCGTACGTTAAGCAGACGCTAGGAGTTCAATCGTGGGGTTCATTATTATTTAGTGTTTAAAAAATAAAACATCATTGTTTAGTAATTTTTCACAATTCATTCAATAATTTATTGTATGTATGTATGTATGTATTTCCATTCGTACATATTTAAAAATTTGTCGTTTTGTCAATAAATTGATTAATGGAAATCAGTCTTTTTCTATGTGTTTGAAGAAAAACTATATTAACAGAATTGAACTTATGTACGTAGAAGCAACTGTACTGAACCTATTCATATGTATATATGTATAGGTATATAGACTCTAAAATTCATATAAAACTATAATTTCATTACTGTATAAAGAAAAATTTGCTATTCATGAAAACTACGAGTTGGTTGGTGGAATCGATGGTGGAAATGAGACTTAATATTAGGTAAAACTTGAATATGCGTATACATATGTATGTATATATACTATGCGAGCAATTTAAATGTTTGTAATAATGAAATGTGCAAACAAATTTTTTTTTAATAAATGGATGCATCTAATTTGCAAACAGGAAATAATTTCTTTTTAAGATTTATTATCGCTCATTTACTTCAATAGTGGCATTATGCAAAAACAAAAACAAATATTTTTCATAAGTATGCAGAAAAGACTGCACGCTCTTCTTCTGTGCTGTGTAAAAAATTCAAGCCCATATCTCTTAACAGTGTCTCATTAGTTGAAAATATGTTCTTACTTTTGCTTAGCGACGCATAGTAAATTGAAAACTTCGAAGTTTTTCTTAAATTTTTTTATTTTTCTTTTTTGGATTATAAGACTCTTGCAGTAAATGAGCGATAAATCATCTGGCATAGTTTATGCAGGTTTTCTAATGAGTTTGAATTAATTAATTTGCGATTTGTTTTCAATTCAAGCATTTATCAATTTTAGCTAAGTGGTTCTTATGTGAATGCAGAATATGTATTTGTCTATATAAATTTGTGTATGAATTATAAATATGTATTTGTGTTTATTTTTCTCTTTCGTAAGCAACAATGGCTTTTACAGTAACTTTGCACATTTATTTTAAATAGTTTCTTTAAATAAATAGTTTATAATTTATACAATTTTAGTATTACAGCAATTTACATTCGTATTTAAACAGCTTTCTGGTGTGTTCACATACATGCACATGTACATACATACATATATGTGTGTGAGTGTTAGCTTCAATGCATTAAGCATTCAGTTTGTGCCCAATTCGTTCAAATAAATTATTTTATTTATGATTTGTTGTTTTTTTGTTTTTGTATTTTTTATGTGTATATGGGTTGTAGTAGCATTTACACACTTTTCAATGCTGCAATAAATTCTGTAAATTCCATCAATCATACACAACGGTACATAGTTCAATATACATATTTAGTTATTTAAATAATTACAGCGACTTCACCTTAGTTCCCCACTTTTTGCAATAAACAACAATTAATAGAGTAGTTTTATTTACTTTAATCTACATATATTTTTGTTATGTTTGTAAGCAGCCGTCAAATGCCTCTCTTGAAATACTGCAAGTGAATATTGTAGTATTTGCTTTTGACCAATGCTCGCAATTGGGGAAATTCAATTCACAATAAGCTTCGCAGATATTTTTAGGTAATTAGCTTTTTCTTTGTTAAAAATTTATATATTAAATAATATAAATCATATAAATGAATTCTAAAATATTTGAAGAACTAATAAAAATGAAATTAAAAAATTGTTTCTAAAAGGTAAGCGCCACAGATAGAACTCCAATGCTGCCGCTTAATTTAAATTTTTTATTAAAAAAACCTAACCCGCTACTGAGGAATTAGCTTGAAAAAAAAAGTTAAAAAATTTTTATAAAAAATGTAATAAAAAAGCAGGCACCAGAGAGCGAATCTTCCATTTAACTTATTTTGATCTATTTAAAATAATCTAAGTAAACTCTAAGAAATAAGTTTATAAAATAAAATTTTAAAACAAAAAGTCTTTAAAAACTCAGAAGCCGCGTATTGAAACTTACAAATATTGCCAATTAAAATAATGTTTTATTAAAAAAGCACAATTGAAAAACTAAGTGCAAAAATATAAATAAAAAATATTAAATGCAAACGGCTCTAACCGAAGCTTATTAATTTAGTCAATTAGAGTTCAGTTTTTTTTTTATTAGAAAATATACATTTTTTATAAAAACCACGAAAAGAAGCTCTCCTACTAATTACTTTTTATTTACAAATGCACATTTAAAAAATTAAAAACGGATTTTTTTAATACAAAATTCCGCGGACGAGCGCTAATCTATTTATTAAAAAAAAATCAGGTAATTCAAAAATAAAATTTATAAAAAAAATCGTGAAAACTATAAACGCTGCGACTGGAGTTCCTTCAATACTGCAAATAAGTTTTATTTCTTAAAATGGTGAAATGTATTTCCTAAAATTAAGGTTGAAAGTTTTCAATTCTTAATCGAAAGTTTATAAAATAAAATTTTTAAATAGAATATGAAAAAAAAAAAAAAAATTTCAAATAAAATATTTAATTTAAAAATAAAAAAAATTAATTAAAAAAAAAATTTAATTAAAAATTAAATTATTTTTAAATATTAATTTTTAAAGTTTATTTTATTTCTAAATAATTTTTTTTTTTTTATTTTTAGATTAAATTTAAAAGCTCCCCGTGCAGAAGCTACCGACTATTGGTAGTTAATTTAATTTTTTTCAAAAAGTCGAAACATAGATTCGAGAAATTAAGTTTAAAAAATAAGTTTAAAAAAGTGAAAAAGGTGTCTTCTATTCGCCACTTCTCTGCTCGCTATTTCTCTGCTCGGCTCACTTGACAAAAAATTGGTATGTGACAGCAACAAAAAAGTTATTGAGCAAGATTCGCCGCTAGCGAGTATGATTACCTCTCATTAAATTGATATAACTCACTGCCTTACAAACAAATGTAATTTTAGGCAGCTATGTTCCAGTGTTACCAAGATATGTTCATTCATACCAGTTGCTTCCTCTAATCGCCACTGGCTAATGCTTGGCGAAAGAAGAGGCCCAGAGATAAAAAAACCAAACAGCGCTCATCAAAGCGTCAATGTAATATTATTATTTTTAAATCGAAGTAAACATCCGAAAATTAAGCTTAGAAAATAAAATTCAAAAAAAAACAAAAACGTCAAAAAATAAAATGTTAGCGGCCCGCATTGGAGCTCATCAGTTTTGCCAATTAGTGCTTTTTTATTTTATTTTTAAAAACCGTATTTTCTAGATTCAAAGTGCGTATACTATGTAATGTTTCCTTTTGCAAATTTTCATATTATTTTATTCTTTCTATAACAACAAAAATTAAGTGATTTTGAAAATATTATAATTCATTACGAATTCTGCTATTCTCGCCTGTAAGTTTGTGTGCATTTAATTAGTGCGGCAATTTGATATGCTTGCGCGGATATGTAGGCCTTTCATGTTCGGATAACAATACCGGAGTATGGAAAATGAAATTTGTTTGATACTAAAAATTATAACCTTCTGCTTTCTGATATTTTATTCCCTTGCATACATACATAGTAGGTATTTTCGCTACCTGAAAATTTTCCACCGAAATTCTATATTTTCATTTTTATTATATTACCACTTTTACTTTTTTGGAACATTTGGAATTTATTAAAATCATTCTTAAGTTGGCGCTCCCTGGCCGCTTTTCTCTTTGAATTTTCACTATTTTGTTTTATTAACTGCATAAGCATAACATTTGTAGCATACTTTTAGGCATTCAAGCTTTGTAAAACACAGCAAGGCTTGCAAAACAGCTGGGAGTAATTCGCTAAATAAACTTAATTGCATATCACTACAGCTAAGCAACACTTAAATTCTGTTGAATATTATTTTTGTTTTTTTCTTTAAATACTTGTAATAAAGTCCCTATACTCGTACAATTTTAGTCTACCACTAGTCCTTTTACTGAACCTAATCTCATAATAGTACCCTATATTCTTACAATTTTATTTTTTTCTAGTATTATTTGTTTTCTATTCGTCTTTTTCCTCAAAGTGATGGTAGTGATGATGGATGTGCTCGTGCACGTAACGGTGTATCAGTGACGAAGCGCCACTACTCGTGTTGGCCGCACTCGCATTACCGCCACCGCTCCCTTCCGTCTCTACCTCCTCCTCCTCTTCATCTTCCTCGCGCTCCTCTTCGTCCACCTCGTTCGCTTCAGCTGTATCGCTTACACGTATTGTCACCTCCTGCTCATGGGCTTCAATGCCCGCCAACTCTGTGTCATCGCTTAAATCCACTAGTTTGGCGGTCGTTACGTTGTTTTCTTTATTCGCTTCGGCAGCGCCATTCATTACTGGATTCGCTGTATTCGTCACTTTCACTGCAGATTCGGATTTGCGCGCTAAAAACACCTCCGCAGTTGGCGCTTCATTCACCGCCTCATCATCGGTTGTGGTCGGCGCAATGAGATTCTCACACTCCGTCGGATCGCCGTGTATTGGTATGAGTGCTGTATAGTTTCCAATGCTCGTATTAGAACTACTTGAATGTATGCCATTTGCGGCGTACGTATTCTTTAGTTGCTGCTGCTGCTGCGCTGTTGCCAATTTTTGCACAAGCGGCGCCGAGCGCACTTTATGCGCTGTTTTGTGTTTGCGGCGCTGCATATTTTCGCGATGATTGTGTTGTTGAGTATTCAAGGCGCTCTCTTGCAGCTTCTCGCTCAACTTGGCATAAAGCGAGTTATCCGCATATTTCGCGGCCCCGTCCTTGCGCTGATGCTTGGCGGTATTGTTCTTCATCCATTTTTCGATGTGATCAACGGCGGGCGAGCGTTCCAATTGTACACTGGAGAGATTTAAGATGGCCAGTTTATTCGCGCATTGCTGCTGTAGTTGCTGTTGGCTTTGATGATGGTGGTGGTGGCCGCCACTGTGATGTGTATTAGATGAGGAAAGCCGCTGATAGCCGTGGTATTGTGGTGAATTGTGTGCGGTGATGCTTTGATGCGCTTGTTGTTGTGAATATGAGCCGCTGCGAAGTATTTTGCTCGTTTTGATCTGATGCGTGGTGGAGTTGAGGAAAACCTTTGCGGGCGTGCTGTTGCTGCTAGGAACTGCTGTCATTATGGGTTGTACCGTTGCGATTAGTTGTTGCTGGTTTGCATTGTTGCTGCTACTGTGTTGCGTGGGCTGATTAAGACTGACAATTTGTGGCACAAGTGTGGCTACAGCCGTTGGGCCAGTGCTACCCGGTGGTGGAGAGTGACTTGTACCGCCACCGCAAATGGTTGCATGTAAAAAGGAATCGTAGCCGCACAAATTCATTTTGTTGTGGTGGCCATGTTGCATGCCACTTTGGGCAGCTAGTACAGCGGGATTAATGGCCATTTGTTGGTGGTAGATGGGTATATGTGGCTGAGGGTGATATTGAATGGTGTTGTTGCTGTTGTTTGTAGTGCTGATGTCGTGCAAATTTATTTCGCTGCTGTTGTTGTTCGTGTGATTGCTGCTGTGACTGTGGCTGCTGCTGTTGCTGTTGTTGTGGCTTGGGCTGTGATGATTGTTGTTGTTATTGCTGTTGTTGGGCATAATGCAACTGCTGCTGTGGTTGATAATGGCATTGCTGTGGTTCGTAATTAAGGTCGGTATTTTCGACACTGTATTTGAGCGCTGACGTTGCTGGTTCTGGTGTTGTTGCTGCTGCTGCTGCTGTTGCTGTTGCTGCGGCTGCTGACTGTGAAGCTGTTGATGTTGATGTTGTGGTTGCCTTATGGGACTCACATTTGCTTGAGGTTTTCTGGAAGTGCCAATAAGAGCAGAACAAAACTGAGTATGGATATGTATGTGTGTGTGTGTTTGCGGTGGCGTGAAAAGGGTTACGAGCAGGTAATTAATGTTCACACAATTCCACTTGTTGTGATTTAAAGCCTTTTGATTACCAACCAGGGATGCGTTTGGAGGAAGTATTCCATTATCTTTCCATGTATGCATAACGGTAACTCATATAAAATATGAGGTACCTAGCGAATTTACAAATTTCCAGATAACACAGTGTTAGAGGCAGACCATCTAAGCAACTGAACAATTAAAGAGTTCCATGAAAGGTCTTAAGATAAAGGATGAATGAAATTTTCCTTCCATATAATAACTAAATTTCCCACTGCAACGTTGCCAAACTTCACAGCGTTTTTTTTTTACTTTACAGAAAATGCATGCACCATTAAATTATTGATTAAACGACTATGTTTATATGCAGATATTTTACAACAACGAATAGCGAATATTAAAAAGTGGGTGAATTAAAGAAATCATTAGAAAATAAAAATAAAATGCATAAAAATCGTAAATGCAAATCAGCGATTAAAGTGTTCATTAGGTACAAAACAAGTATTTTCCTTTGTTCTCTATTGTACGTCCTTTTGAATACAAAATCAGCGAATCGAAACCAGAAATAAAAAATTGAAAAATTATGATTGCTTTTTGTTCGTTTTATAGCTTTTGTTTTTTTCCTGCATTTACTTTCTACTGAGCACAGTTTTGCATGTAGAGACATGTGCATGTATAAATGCATGCTTGTGTGCACTTGGGTTTAGCAGGCTTGTGCTTGTGTGTGTAAGTATATAAATAATACAAATATTTGCCACCCGCCCAGCACCCAGTGCTTACCCGCTCATCTGAAAACACAAACGGTTCTTCTCCATGCTTTCCCGTATTATGCTCATCAAGTCGTTGCGATTCAGTGCGGTCTTCCAACATTCAGCGGAATTGCGTTGCCTTTGCGCCAAAACATTTGAGGAGGCAGCGGTATTCTTGTGCGGGTTACGTAGTTGAACGCCGTCGACAACGTCACCTAATTGCTGCTGCTGCTGCGGCGGTTGCAGTTGTTCCAGTTTTCCTTGTTGCTGCTGTTGTTGTTGTTGTTGTGAATGTCGATTATGCCAGCAAGCTTCGCTGCCCACCGACAGGCTGCGTTGGCGTGTCTCGTGGCAATGGTCCTGAAACTGCCGGTCGTAGATGATATGTTGGTGATTGGTGGCAGTGGTGATAATGTTGTTATTGTTTTTATTGCATAAAGAGTGCATGAAAGGATGAATGGGATGATGTTCGCGAAATGAAGTTGAATGAAATGCAATTATAGTAAAGTTGATGATGATTGTAATGTTATGTAAGGCAGTTGTTGGTATTGAGATTGTAGTTAGAGTTGTCGTCAGCGTCATTGTGATGAAAATGCAACGAAAAATAGAAAATAAAGAAAAATAAAATAAAAATTATACGCATAATTCAAGAATAAAATTGCACAACTAAAACTTAGAAATAAAAGCGATAGCAAAAAATTAGTACACTTTTAAATATTTATATAAATACACATATTCGTTTATGTAAAGGGTGGTTAAGTTTCAAGGCTCGGTGTTGATTTTGAATAAAATACAATTTTTTAAGAAAGTGTCATTTTTCTTTATTATGATAATATTGGTATGACTCAATTACGTATGGAACAAAATATCGGGCAAATGGCCGCCGCGGCCTTGGTGGCACACCTCCATCCGATGGTCCAAATTTTCGATGACGCTGAGGCATATTGAGGTTCTATGCCGTTAATGTGCGGAATTATCTCATCCTTTAGCTTTTGAATTGTTGCTGGCTTATTGACGTACACCTTTTCTTTCAAATAACCCAAAAGAAAGAAGTCCAACGGCGTCGTTGACGTTTAGGTGTGGTTCACATTCAACATCGGCCCTTGAAATTTCACCACCCTTTAGTTTCACTCATACATACACGAGTCTAAAATACCAAATTTAATATAAATAGAGTGAAACGGCATATGTAGCGTACATGCTTTTAATTGCTCAAAGTATTGACCGAATATGCACGAAACTTTCAAATAAAATGCTGCGGAAAATATACTGCTCTAATACATCGTTAGCTTCTCTTTTTTCAATTTTCGCAGTCACATTTGGCGATTGTGCACAACACCTTATTCGATGAATTATTTGGGCTCAATAGCGTTTGCGTTCACTGTAAAAAGTCTATGCCACGTAGTTTTGCTTTTTTTCTTCCATGCAGAAAACCTTACCGAAAAAAGCTCACCGCACCCCCTGAGTACAAAAAAATTGTTGGCCGAACTTCGAGGTGGTCTTTTTACATTTTTCATCATATCTACGGCATTTACATTTTAACAGTAAAGTTCCTCATAGAAAAAATTTCTACAGTCCGGAGGCGGCTTAAAACTATATAAGTATTCCTCCGTTTGAGGAACAACAATATCTTTTGTCTAGAGGAAACATTTTTTTTGTTCCAAAGTTCATTGTTCTTGAGTACTCCGTTCCAATATTTACCCCCATATCTCAGTTGCTATCAACAGACACAACGACGGTATAACAACTTAAAATTATCTCTAATTGAGTGATGTTCGGTTCACAAGTAGATTGGTAGGTTTTTTCTTTAACTTAATTACTTTCTCAGCTTACTCAACGCAATGTGCCCCCACTTGAGAGGCAACTTGAATCGCACCGAAATTGGATCAATTAAAATTTTGATTTATAAATAGTCTTTATTTGATTTCACTTTAATGTTTTTAATTCATGTTGTTTAACTTGAGATAATCTGGTGGGTAAATACTAGAACTATTGTAATATTAGTGCACTTACAAGGTAAAGCGTCTGATTTATGCAGAGTTGAAACAGGAGTAAAGCAGGGAGACGCGTTTTCTACAATTGTGTTAAGTCTGGTCCTAGACTATATAATTAAAAAGGTTGAACCATCAGAAACTATA
Organism: Anastrepha ludens; assembly: GCF_028408465.1. NCBI lineage: Eukaryota > Metazoa > Arthropoda > Insecta > Diptera > Tephritidae > Anastrepha > Anastrepha ludens. The sequence goes on along the minus strand of NC_071500.1, from coordinate 119,141,071 downwards.
TTTAACAAAGCTTCGCAAATATGTGGCTTTGGCGGTGACTTGATCATATATATATTATATAATTGGCACGTACACCCTTTCTGGGTGTTTGGCCGAGCTCCTCCTCCTATTTGTGGCGTGCGTCTTGATGTTGTTCCACAAATCGAGTGATCTGCATTTTTAAGCAGACTCCGAACGTGTAATAGTTTTTTATGAGGAGCTTTTTTATGGCAGAAATACAATCGGAGGTTTGCCATTGCCTGTCGAGAGGCGACCGCTATTAGAGAAACTTTTTTATCTTGCTGTTTCATGCACGGATATTCGAATCTACGCACTCACGAATGGTAGTCACGCACCAACCTATTTTGCTACGGCGCCCGATCAATTGGCGATCATACATTTGAAAGCGTGGATCTAATTAAATATCTAAGGCTTCTTCTCAGTAGAACGGATCATACAGCGATTGGTATCCAAGACCGTGTGCAGGGTGCGATCAAAGAATATTTCGCCCACGTTAAACTGTTAAAAAGCAAGTTCTTGAGTAGAAGAACGAGAATCAAAATATATAAAACCTGTGGCAACATACATATGGATGTGAAACCTGGGCACTGAAAGCAGATACAATTACACAATTTAGAATATTGGAAAGAAAACTGGGTACAGTACGAATAGAAAATGGTCTGTATGCATCAGATATAACGACGAGCTAGAGGTGAAAATGTGTGCGGTTTGTTAAATCGTAGCGCAGCTAATACAGGGTGGGCCATATAGCGTTTGCTTTTTAAACCACCTATTTTTTTGAGAATGGTAACACAAATGACATGTCAAATGTGTTCATAACTTACTTAAAGGTTTGATATTTACGAAATGGGACGCTATACGCTTGAACAAAATTGGGAAATATTGAAAACCTATTTCCAAAGTGGCGAGTCTTCTTCTTCTTCCGCGGTTACAGTAAATGGCAAGCGTTACCGTGACATGCTCAACGAGTTGTTTCGAAAAATTGAAGAGGATGACATGGACGACATTTGGTTTCAACAGGACGGTGCTACTTGTCACACTGCCAAAGTTACACTCGAACTTTTGGCTACCGTTTTTGAAAACCGAATAATCAGCCGAAATTCCGACATCAATTGGCCGCCTCGGAACTGTGATTTAAGCCCATTGGACTATTTTTTTTGGGAAGCCGTTAAGGACAAATGCTATGCGAACCATCCAGAGACGAGTGAAGCTTTAAAACACGAAATCGGAATTCCATTCACGAAATTGGAGCCCAAACAATCGAAAATGTGCTTAAAAATTGGGTTGATCAAATGGCCTACTGTTAAGCCAGTCGTGGCAGTTATTTGAACGATATTATTTTTAATTCATAAATGACAATGTTCAATCTTCGAAATAAAAAAAAAAGTTTGCAAAAATACTGATTCGTTTTTTTTATAGCCGATTCAAAAAGCAAATTTTACATAGTCCACCCTATAGTTAGGACACATTTGCAGAATGCGAGATAAAAGAATACCTCGCAAAGTTTTGGCTGTACGCATGTGTGGTGGAAAGCGAAGAGGGTGACCACAAAAAAGATGGTTAGATGACGATCTAAGAAGCATATAAGCGACCAACTACCGTAGGGTCTTAGGAAAAAAATAATGTTCTCAAGTCAAAAACATCAATGTAATATACCTACCGCTTTAAGACCCTACTGGAAATGCTGCAGAATATTTAGACACAGGCGAATGTACGCGTGCGGCGATTTTTTTCTTGTAAGGCAGTACGATCTTAAATGCAGCCTATTTTAAAATCACTGCAAACTCTGCTACGAGGCCTCATGCCTGGCCAGTTGCTCTGTCTCCACAGTTGGAGTATTGTTCAAAGAAAACTAGAAAATTTCAATGGAAATGCTACCCATTACAAAAAATGGTGCTGTCTAAAAAATAAAATCTATAAAACCTAAGATTAAGTGGCAATATGGCAATGTTTGCAATGAAACTCCCCGAAATGTGCTTCGAGAAAATGGATTAAGGGCCCTAACTAAGGCAAAGAAAGTTCTTCTGGTGGAACTACAAAAATTATATCATTGCAGACTAGAAATCGTTAATATGGTCGGATGGGATGAAGTTAAAAGTTTTGATTTTGATGTGCGACTGTAGATTTAGCTTCGGCCGCTGCCCCAAGACCGTGATCTCATATAAAACAGTAAGGTGAGATAAAATGGTCGCTGGCAGTGAGAGAGAATGATGCTCGAACTCTCAATGAACTATGGCAACAAATAAAAGAAAACTGCTCTCAGCTTACACCAGAAACTTGCCAAAACGTGGTCAACAGTATGCAGTATAAATGCACTTTTAAACGGGGAAGGTGCCTACTCAAACTACATTCAGGTCCAAAAAGAATTATTGAACTATGCGATTCGACCCGACAAAACTAACAAATTCCACAACACGTATTACGATGGATACGCCTATTTAGCAGAATTAATTTTTTTTTATAGCAGAACTCTAAGTCACGCTTCCATTAGAAACCTACTGAGAAAAATGGATTGGCGCTAATTTCACATGCAGTTTAAAACAAATATCTACATGCTTACATATGAATATTAACATGTGCTCGTGCATAATGAACATCAATAAATACATACAAATACAGGCATAGGTGAATGAAGCTTGGCAACAACAAAGTAAACCCACGCGAATTTCATGATTCCCAGTTCAATTATTCAATGTCAATGTTTCCGCTTAAGTTTGAGTAGTAGTCTTTCGTTGTTTTCGCAATGTTGCTGCCACATTTTCACACACTCACGCAGAACTCACAGAACAAAGTAATTTATAGATTATTAATTACCTTTTGTTTTCGCGCCTTGCGCAGCATTTTAACACGCGTAGACGCCTGGCGCATGTACACATCCGTTGGTGAGCGCCCATAACCAGTCGTAATCGGTGCACTCGTCACACCCGTCTCACAGCCGCGACAGTCTTCCATTTTCAGCAGCGCATCCTTAGTACAACATTTGAGATTCGTTGCAGTCATATTCTCATAGAGATTTTCGTGTGGGCAGTTGGCGGCAGCAGATGCATCAAGGTTTGTTGGCGTTTGTTGCTGTTGATGTTGTTGTTCCGTCGCATTGGCTGCTTCCTGCTGCTGTTGATACCACAATTGGTGCTGCTCCGCCACCGCGACCGTTGCTGCTGCTGAGGATTTTACTTTATTGTACTTGCTAGCGCTGGAATGACTTTTGGATTTGCCGCCTACACCCGCTACTGCCGCCATGGCTGGCGTCGTTCCCAAGTTATTGGCAGCCAAAGCACTGCTTGTCGCCGCCGTTTCCTTTTCTTTGTCACTGTTACTGTCGTCGTCCTCGTCATCAGATTTAATTAGTTTGCGCGGCCGATAGCGATGCTGGCGACGTGTATGACCATGTCCGTGACCGGCGTTTGCCTTTGTGGCTGTCTCCAATATGCCTACCCCAGTCCCAGTGCCAGCACCGTTGGCCATTTTTTTCAACTTGCCACCACCTCCTCCACCAACAACTGCAGCGGCGGCGGCTGCGGCTGTGGCTGATTTTGATTTGCCCTCTGGACTGACAGTTAAACGAACGTTGATTGTTTTGCTGCCACAGTGCGGCACTACCACAGACTTGCCGATTGACTCATATATCGTATAGACGATGCCGACAATGTCATCCTTTGTGATTTTCCCGTGATGACCGTCGAGGTCGTAGAAGGTGAATGAGAACTGCAATGGCTGTGTGGATTTGCCACCCTCGACGGAAACGTCGCAAGTGAACTCCTGCAAATAATTTGAAAGAAACAAGTAAAGATGATGAAGCAATTGAGTGTGGGTAGTAGAAGTATTCTGAAATTATGAAAAAAATGAGTAGATACATACATACGTATAGTAAATATTGATTTATGCTGGGTGGCATAAAAATATTTCCCAGGATTTTTACAACCTTTGCTATTTTCAGTACTTGTTTACAACAGCGATGCCCGCACGTACGTACATACTTAGAAACAAATTTTTGGTATACGCCTTCAGTCTGTCATTTTGAGTTTGTTTGCGTTGTAATTTCACGCTCCAATAAATTTGCAACGTCAGTTCAAAAATTAATAAAGTTGCTTTTACTTAAATGTACGTGCGAAATAGTGCATGCCTACGAGTATTTGAATAAATCTATCCAAATTTTTATTTTTTCAAATAGATATATCTGTATGTATGCATAAAATAAATTTTATTGAAATCCATTACATTGCCATGTAAAATTAGGATACCAAAATTTGGCAAGTAGCCATTTGCGCTGCAACAAAATCAATGGAAAATATGAATGTACGATTAGGCGAGAATATACAAAAAAATGTATACGTATGTGCACATGCATATGCAAAAATTTCCCAATTTGCAATAATATGGCATAGTAGATCACTTATAGGGTGATTGGTTCAAATATTTGTAATATCAGCGTAATATCTTCAAATCCGACGGAGAATCTCTCTGCCAACAAGTGCTACTTTCGACTAAGCAGGCAATTGAGCAGTAAAGTCCTCTCTGCGAGCAAGAGCCACATTTTCTAAGTCTCTCATCATGCCCGTCCTATTGAGTAGCTCCGAAGCTTGTCTTAGAGAAAAATTCTATAGAAAATTGGAGGATGTTCCCGTACTTGATTGCTATTCACTTGGGAGTGGCTAGGACGATTCCTCTGCATACGATTCAAGCAGCTCACAACTTCCGGGCTTAGCCCGAGTATCGTTTGGATAGCTTCCGAACATCCGTTTGAGAGCGAACTAATGTGAGAAGGCGAATCAACCCAGCAAATTTGGTTGTGCGCTGGGTTTGGGACTCGCCACGTAAAAATCCTTTCCCAATGAAAAACCAAACAAAGGATTAAGGTTTCAGGGCATGCACCGGAATGTCCGGCCCCTTAATGGGGAAGGTGCTTCTGCCCAGCTAGTTGACGTCTTTGTGAGAATAAAGGCTGACACCACTACCATTCAAGGGATGCGATGGACGGGAGAAGACAAGAAGAGTATTGGACTTAGCTCCGTTGGAGGAGAAGACGATGCGGCCAAAGATTTTTTCTATGAGCGCCTGAAATATTCCTACGAGCGTTGCCCCCGCCACGACATAAAAATCGTGCTTGGCGACTTCAATGGTGGGCAAGGAAGACAGCAAGCTACATGGCTGTCTCCTGATGGAAAAATGCGAAACCAATTCGATCATGTCGCGATAGATGGAAGACACGCTTCTAGTGTTTTAGATGTACTATATACGATACGAGGTATATTTATATTTGGGTATATCTACAATTGAAAGGACAAATCTTCTGAATGATTGGATTAACGATGGCTTTTACATCATTAGCAAATATTCGCACTGCAAGATATGGCCACGTCTCGATTTGACATAGCGTGGACAATCCTTTAAAATATGCTCTAATGTTTGTTAACTGGCTTCATCGCACGGACATGTATCACTATCAGTGATTTGGAATCTTTTTAGGCACGCTTTATGGAAGTCGTGGCCAAAAAAAAATTGGGGCATCTCAAACCAAAATTTGTGGAGCTATTTCTATAGATTTAAAAATGTTTTTTTTGCCTCCCAAACCAGCAAAAAACATGTCATATTCACAGAAAATCCGTTATTGAAGCCTCGCAGGACCCAAAAAACCATCCGTTACTCATCAATATGATTAGAAATATTGTATGTGAAAAAAATACGCAATAAAAATTATGTAGGTTCATGGGTCATGCTGGAATCAAAGGCAACGAAGTCGCTGATGAGCGCGCAAATAAGGCACAGATGCAGCCATTAAAACTTTTTAAGCACCTCACTCTTAAAGATCTATGGATGTATGCGTCAAATTACTTAGCCGAAAAACTCACGCATGATTGGGCCACATATCAACACTACTAGAAATTAAATCATCCCCGTGGAACTAAACCGATTTTGACCGGTCTGACTCTCCTTGCAGAGGTATCAGAACCTTTGTGCGTCTAAGTATTGGACATTCAATTCATTTACTAAATGGAGCCTTGAAGCTGCCATGCTCATACTGCAATAGACCAGATTTATCAGTGCAACGAATGCCCTGGCCTAAGGCAGACTCGAACAACAGTTTTTGACAGCAGTAAACCCTCTGAGCATCTGAAATTAGCAAACTCAGATAGTACTAACGCTTTCCTAAAATTTCAAATCCTAGCTAAACTAAATGTATAAAATTATTGTTACTTTCAACCGACATATAACCAAGTTTTTTATTAATACTTAATGTGAATTATCTCTAAAAAAAGCCCTAGAAGGCAATAAATCTCGAGCCAAAGGCCTTAGTAGCCAGAGTTCTTGTTAGATTTTAATGTATTGGATATTTATAACTATTACTCTTACATATAAATAAACAAATAAATGTTTTTGTTGTTGACCTAGTCATTGCATCGTCATAATCCCGCTTGAGAGCATCAGCTGCTTCCAGGCGAATTTGCCGCTTCGCATAGCTTAGGGCCTCAGAATACGCTGACGTATTGGTCAGCGTTTGTGTATCGTTGCAGTTTTTCAGTAGCGATAGTTAAGTTTTTACATGATATCAATGTTATAGTATCATCTGCCAACGTAGCAATTGATTAATTGGTTTCGTCAGGAGGTGGTTTGTCTGTTAAATGGTTATTAAACGAAAATTTGATATCAAAGACAACGCCAAGGTCCTTAATCTCACTAGCACACTGAAGGACACAAGTCGAGATGTTAGGTATTTTAGAGTAAGCCAATTGAAAGCAATTGAACAAGTTTAACGAAAAACGTGAATTTCTGGTACTACAAGTAAAAGTATCTACGTCGTGTTAAAGATTAACGCCATCCTCTTGAGCCTGAATCACTGGCAAGATGACCTTAAGATCATCAGCATTAAGCAAAAATTTAGCAAATGAGAAACAAATTTTGATGTCATTCATAAATAACACAAATAATAGCGGCCCCAAGATACTTCATTGCAGGACACCAGAGATTAGTTAGGTAATAAGTTTGAATTATAAAACTGCATATTAATAGGTACATTTTCATACAACATATTTAGAAAAGTTTCCATTACAAATTCCAAGAAAGAGAATATAAATTTATTTAAAATATAATTCTTGTTTATTTATAAACTCCTAAGTATTTGCGAAAGACATAAGGCATTGATCATCAATCTCATGCGCGTGAATTGTGTATTTTTTTGACAATTTTTTCATTTATATCTTAAGTTTTATGTTAGCTTCACAACACCCTTAGCTTTTTTCTCGTTGTTACAGTACCACCAGCTTATTTGGGGACTGCTAATACCCTACAAATAATCTCAACTGGCTGCTGTACTGAGTGAGGTCAATGCCAATGTAATCGCCACACCATGCAGCTATTTGAAATTTTCCCTTTACCAGTCCAATTAGCAAAAATAATTTAGGTGAATTTTGTAGAGAGGAACTACCAACTACCTAAACCAGATCTGTCTCACTCTGCATTTGTTTTTCATCACTTTGGCGACAATCACGAAATCAAAATTGGACAGCATAGAGTTTCAAAATATTTTCGAATATCTGATTTTTTACTTCAAAGCCCATACACATGTACATGTGTGTGTGCGCATAACCAATAGCTCGCGTACCCTTCTGTTGAGAATTTTGTTTTCTTACTAATTGCACATGTTTGCACAAACAACAAATAAATCTCTACGCAAATCGGCAATCCAATTGAGCGAGAATAACTTGGATGGAAGCGCATTGCCGGCTACAATCGAAACAAAATAAACTGATTTCGGATTTGATTGGATTTGACTCGTGAGCACTGCTTTGAGTTTTCACTGCACAAGTGGCATTCGATGTTTTCGTAAACAAATCAAATTCAACGCCGGTTTTGCGCTATAGACCAGCTTGCTTACATCAGCACTCTCCTTTCGCACCTCTTATCCACTTCCACTCTCACCACCCATTGCGTGCTTTTAGTGCAAAATTCACTGTTATGACTCCGCATGTATTTCGGAGGCAGAAAAAACTTCAAAACAAAATCAGATTTTGAAAAAGCACTACAACAGACCACATGCATGCCTTTCCCTGTGAAAACAAATAAATTTTCCAATTTTACTGAATGATTAAAAGATTTCGTTGGATTCTGGTGGCGCTTTGCTACTTGTTTTCGTCTCGAACTGTGCAGCTGCAGGGGACACCATTCGTATTGAAGAGATTTGCGGGCAAAATTTTTATGGTATTTAAACATTTTCGAAAGCGAAAACGCAATAAATTTCATATCAAATGCTTGAATTGAATTAAAATTGTGGAAACAGTAACAGCTGGATACAAAAGTAAAGTTAAAAAATATTTGATGAAATGAACACAAAATGGGATGAATGAAATATGCCATTCATGTACACATTTATCTGAACTTGTTGACGTGAAAAGTATGATCACAAAGAAACATTTAGAAGAAAGTTGATTGTTCAATCTGAATTAAATCTACCCAATCTATACTATATTGTCCGCGTTGTCCGCGCATCACTACGAAACGTAAACATTTTTATACAAATGACGTAAACATTTTTATACATTCATATTTTCACCCAATGAAGGTTATAGGCATTTTATGATGGAACTCCCTTCCCACAGCCCCCAGGCCGCGCCACCACTCTCATTCGTCACTAATAATCGAATATTTGCTTAAATTTAATCTAAAAAATTTTAGTTTTTCCTACTTCCCACTATTTATAACACACTCTAGACTCCATAATTCGCATAAGCTGCCCAACTATGACCCAAATTCAAAGTTCAAAAACGTATTGAGATAGAAAATTAATAAAAATTATTTTGCTTGATTCAACGAGGCATAGCAACGGATGCCGGGTATTGTAATATTATGGTTATTAATAAAAAAATATTTTCTATGAAATTATTGTTTGTAATTTTTTTATATACATATATACATATCCTAAATCCCTCAAAACTACTCCTACGCGAGCGGGTCCATGGGTTAAAGCTAGTATATTTATAAACCCATGTTGATTCGAAGGTTTTAGGACGCTTAGGTGATTGATCTCTCAATACATATTATGCGCCAGTCTCTTCAAGGTAGGCGGCATAGCAAGGGAATCACAGCTAGTGAATACCTAGCAAAACTCACTGATCAAATGTAGGTTCCTCGATTTGTGGAAAAATCTCAAGACACACACCACAAATAGGCCAAACACGCAATAAAGGATGTAAGCGCTAATTATATATATATTTGAATTTCTGCCATGAAAAAGATCCTCATAAAAAACCATCTGCCTTTCGGAGCCGGCATAAAACTCTATCGGCAGATGGTTATTTTTATGAGGAGCTTTTCCATGGCAATAATACAACGGGAGTTTTGTCACTGTCTGCCGAGGGGCGACCGCTATTAGAAAAAACAGTATTCTATCAGTTGATGTTTCGTGCTCGGGGTTTCGAACCTGTGCACTTCCGAATGGTAGTCACGCACCAACACATTGGGCTACGACGGCTCATCCGTATGTATAAGTGTAGGTATGTATATACCATGTGGGTACAACCATGAATCTACCTCGAACGTAGGACCTACTACCGGTGTATATATAAGTATAATATTCACCAATTCGAATCAATAAATGCTTTAATAACTAATAAAATTATCCTTTCAGGAATACTTACGGGACAATGACTTACTTATTAGGCAAATGACGTTATTATTGAGACTTGAGCTCCACATAAAGATTTTTTTTGATTTTTTTTAATAAATTATTATCCTTAACAATATTGCCTATTTTCCCCATATAGCAAGCGGACGATTTTTTTAATATAATTTTCTTGTTGTTGTTGTAGCAACTGCTACAACTGCTACAACAACATTTTTATTTAATTATCTGTTAGGCTTCGGTTCACTTCTAAACGATCCAGTAAATAAAACCATGTAGTAAAAAACAGAAGTACCCAATTATTCGAATAAGTGGATTGTCAGCACAAACATCCACGCGCTATCCAAAACCTTCGCGAACACTGAAATTGCAGCTGGTAGAGTTGGTCTTAAAATCAACGAAGATAAGACGAAATATATGACGATGTCCAGATAAAATAACCCAACATCAGACAAACTGAAAATTTTTTTTGAATGCGTGTAATCCTACCTACCTTTGTAATCCTTTACCTACTTAGGTTTCAAACTGAGCAGAGACAACTCAACAAGACTTACCATCGATGAGAGAATCGAAACAGCTAACAGATCATACGTGTCGAAACTACTAAACAGACAATGCAAATTGATTCTGTACAAATCCATCATTCGACCAGGCTTTTGCTATAGAGCAGCAGACGCTAACTGGAGCAGATAAAGCAAAACTGCAAACTTTCGAACGAAAAATATTTGTTAGAGTAATTTTAATAAAGGTAATTTTGGAAAAGTAAGCAATGGCTCCAAAGAAATTCGTTGAAGCGCTGCCTGCGCATGTTATTGATGACTATAATAACGAAACTTCTCAAAAAGACATTTCCATAAAATATAATATTCATAAGATGTAATTTTCGCGAATTATTTTAAACTTTATAAAAAACGAAACTTTTGCAGTAGTACACCCAAAAAGCTGATGCTATGATTGTAAGAGAGATAAATAAATTTTCGTTTAAAAGTTTTGCACAGTTTTACCAAGAGCTTGAGTCACCAATATATTCAAGAACTGCCGCTTGTCACCTGGTCGCGGGAGATTTCCATAGCTACTTAACTGCAAAGCAACCGCTAATTAGTAAACATAACCAGCAAAAATAGTTGTAGTTCGTTACACAAAAACTGGCGATCACAGAAACTGGCATGCAAACAAGTGGTAAACTATGCTTTTCGCGAAGAGTTTAAATTAATTTGGTAGGAAGTGATAGCTATGTTCGACGTCCACGAAGCAAACATCTTCAAAATTCATACTGTGCTAAGACACTAAATCCTAGTGGCGATGTTATGGTCTGGGGATGCTTTTCTTCCTCCGGTTTGGGCCCGCTTCATCATATTAATGGTACAATGTATCAGTATGCTTGCTTACAGAGGCATTATGGTATCGATAATGCTGTCACATGCCAAGTGGGACATTACACTTAGTGGGGCTTAGTGGTGGACAACGACCCGAAGCATACGGCAAAGGTGCTTAAATCGTGGTTCTAGAAGAATAAAGTAATGTAATAGTGTGACCCCCGCATTCTCAGACCTTAACCCTACAGAAAAATTATGGGAAATTGTAAAAACGAAAGAGAATTGATCGCGGTAATATGGCAAATGCTGACCAATTTTTCCTGGAAGCATGGAGAAATACATCGCAGACCATCGTCGACAATTTGACAGAGTCAAGGGCGAGACGGTACAAGGCAGTTATTGAGAGTCATGGATTTGCCACGAAATTTTAAAGGTTTTCTTTTAATTTATTAAAAATAACGTATTGCGTACTTTAAGTTGCAATTGTTTTGTCTCATTGAATATAGGCGTTGCATTATTTTTTATCTAGATTTAAGATATGAGCTGCGGAATTTAAATAAACGTTTCCTTGTTTATATGAATAAACTTCCATTGTTTATAATAAAATTAAAATAAAAGGCTACAGGCATTTAACTGCTGTGCGATCGAGAGTATTTACTTTATCTTATTTCAGTTGCAAATGTTTTGCCCGATACTGTATGCAGAAAATAATTATAAAATTTTAGATTTTCATCCTAAGCATCTTTAATTAAATACGGTATTCCCATTACGCAGACCCTTACACGAATATATTCGAAAAAAATGTAGACGCTAAAACCCCAAATTCAAATGCCATGAAATTGTCATATAAACATAAATTGCTGCCATAAACAAAATAAAAAAACAAACGGCAAGTAAGAAAATAAAAAACAAAATGAAATATCGCTGAGTGCTATAAAAGACAAAACAGTTGAAAAAGATGATTGCGCGGAAATTCCAGTGTAAAAGACGAACACTTTAAAATGCGCCGGCGTTAGAACATCTCAGAGATTACAGAGTTTGCGGCACTTTATGGGAGGAATAAGACAGGATAAATGAATTGTAGGTGATTGCACACGGATAATCTACTGTAGGTATTTCGGAAATTATTACGCCACGTTGACTTTTATGGCATTACACACGACTTAATGTCGTTTAGGTAATTGCGGCGCCTATTGGTTACGCGCACAAAGGCGCACTTATATACACGCATCCCAGCATACATACAAACACACATACTTACACACATATGTGCATGTCACGCCCACATAGCAGTAAATTCCAGTGCCTAAGGAAGATACCATCGAAACAAGGAGACGCGTACGGATAATTTCCATGGCAAGCACTTAGCCTGAATACCAGTTCATGCATAAAATTTGCCCGCTCAGCTGACAATGCGTCGTGGAAGTTGCTGGTGAAGGGCAATGGTGGTGTGGGCGTGAAAAACGCGAAAACATATTTCACGCACTGTTGCAAGTGGCAAATGGCATGGAGGCGTATAATGAAAGAGAAAAAATGAGAGAATACAAATACGGACATTTGCCCCACATGTACACACGCAAAAGTTATTTCCAGGGGCAATCTACCAGCAAAGGCCACCGCACACTTCAAGGTGCTTCGCAACTTTTTTGTAAATAAGTAAGCAAGTAAGTGTAAAAATCTGTAATTGTTTATTTCTTTAAACTAATTTACGATCCTCGAAGCGACTCATCAAAATGGTTAGGTCGCATGCACATGTTCATCCAACCATATACAAACATACATATATGTACATATCCATTCATTCATGTAGCTATAGTCTAAACGGTGCCCGTCGATAGTCGCGCAGGCCATCAGGCGGCCAATGAATCTATGATACTCGTACTTGTTTATTTTCTTTTAAGCGCCGTTCGAATGTTTTCCTGCACTAACGGTATACGATAAAGCATGCGTCAAATTGCATTTTCCAGTAATTTCGTGATGTTTTCCTGGAAAATTTCATTGCATTGTCGAATCTTAATTTATTTTCTCAGCACCTTCTAATCGACAATAAAAATCGTTGAACAAATTTTCAAATTTCAAATTTCAAATGTGAAATTTTGTAAATTCCACATCATGTGGCCCATCTTCAACTGTTTGACTTCGAACTCAAAATATCTGAATTCTTAATTAAATTTCTGTAATAAATTTCAACTCGCACGTCTTTAATTTGCGTCCACTCGACGGGGAGCGTGCAAAAGCACACGAACTTTATATAAAAGAGTAAATATGACCAATCTAATATTTGGTAGAAAATTTCTAAAGTACTCAATGGGCGGTGGTACTTGTTTTTGTTTCATTATACTCGTAAACAACTGTTATTTTTTGTTTGTGCAAAATGTGTTGGTTAATTTAGGCGGCGCGTGCAACAAAAAAATAATAATTTTCGTATAACACTAGCTGCTGGATATCGTTTATAAAGGGTGGTTAAATTTCAAGGGCCGATGTTGAATTTGAACCACACCTAAACGTCAAGTTTTTTTCTGCATTTCATTTGACATTTTTCAATTTCAGACTAATTCAATTTGAATCATGGAAAGATACACAATCGAGCAACGCGTTAAAGTTATTCAGGCTTAATATGAAAACGGCCGTTCAATTTTCGAAGAAAATCATCTTCAGTGATGAGGCACATTTTCACCTCAGTGGATTCGTCAATAAGCAGAATTGCCGCATTTGGGCAAATGATAATCCAAGAATGATTGCCGAAAAACCAATGCATCCACAAAGAGTGACTGTTTGGCGCGGTTTATGGGCCGGCGGCATCATTGGGCCGTATTTTTTCCAAAATGAGGCCGGTCCGGTAGTTACTGGGAATAGTGTTCGCTATCGTGAGATGATAACGAACTTTTTATGGCCCAAATTGGAAGATATGGATGTGGACCATATGTCGTTTCAACAGGACGGTGCCACTTGTCATACAGCTAATAAAACAATGGCTCTTTTGAGCGAAAAATTTCATGGCCGAATAAACTCACGTCGCGGCGATGTCAATTGGCCGCCAAGATCATGTGGTTTGACACCGTTGGACTTCTTTCTTTGGGGTTATTTGAAAAAAAAGGTGTTCGTCGATAAGCCAGCAACAATTCAAGAACTAAAGGATGAGATAATTCGGCACATTAACGGCATAGAACCTCAATTATGCCTCGGCGTCATCGAAAATTTGGACCATCGGTTGGAGGTGTGCCGCCGAGGCCGTGGCGATCATTCGACCGATATTTTATTCCATATGTAATTGAACTATACCAATATTATCATAATAAGGAGATATGACAATCATTTCCTAAAAAAATTGTACTTTGTTCACAATCAACACCGGCCCTTGAAACTTAACCACCACTTATAAAGGGCAAATATATACTATGTATAAGGTGTACATGCAACCTTTGTTCACAATAAGTGCAGCAAGACATATTAAAATGTTTTGACTATATTTATTTATTGTGCTTTATTAATTTATTATATTACATATTTTTTAGTAAATTGTTCTTTTTTTTATAAAAATAGAGATTATAATATACTACAATAAAAACCATTTGGCAACCATATACAATGCTTTACTTTAGTTGAAACGATTCAATAAGGTCGAAATACTGGATTATCCTGAGTGCTATTTTAACACAATGGAACGGTTAAAAAATGATGGTTCTTATTGCAATATTTTTGAAATATTTTTTTGAGTAAAAAACAGCAGACAACGTTTCAAGACAAAACAGCGTGAAAGACTACGAGCCAGATTGATGAGACGATCGTTACATTGTCAAAACAGAACTCCAGAAAGTGTGCTACGGATATCCACAACGAATTGCAGAAGCAACAGCACACTTGGTTGTTCTAGCTGCCATTTAGAAAAAGAAAAAAACAGTAGCACTCGAATTCTTCCAAACATGTATTGCTCTCAAAGAATATTAAGGAGATTACACTAAAGGACAGATTTAATCAAATGTTTGATACAACAATTCAGGAATTTTTTAAAGGAACCAGAAAAACTTCTGTTCCTAAGACTTAAAAGAGAAACTGGCCACTGGCAATACTTTTGCAAACAGAATATAACCAGCATTTCTCAGAAAACAGTCAGTCTTTTTAAACATAACGCCATCTGGAAAAATATGGAAATGGTGCGGTTCGCGAATCTGGGAGAACACAGAATGGCTTTTGTAATTCGCGTTTGAGCTAAAAATGATTTTTTAAATTTAAGCTCATAACGTATATTCTTTGAATAATCGTAGAATTCTGTGATCTACAGCAATACAATATCTAAAAAATTGAGTTCTCAGAACATTGTGCAATTTCTATCATAATTGTTCGCAAAAAATTGTTGATGCGGACTTCCCCACTCCATAATTAAGCTCATCGTTCACCGCTTGGCGTACTTTTTTTTGCCGGGACTACACATTTATCTAACTGCAGGTCGGAACGTTTAGGGCTCACGTTGTGCCCATTGTGGCGCCCATGATATATTTTCTTAGTCTTATCCAAGGCGAATCTATTAAAGGTGGTATCGGTAAATCGGCAATTTTTTTTCTTTCGCTGGTTGCTGGTCTAGTGCCACTACCTTTAGTGAATTCGCCTTGGTCCTATCCCTAATCCCTATATACATTATATTGAAACAAACTCGATCTTTTGGCGACTTCAATTAGTTCCAATTCCCGCAGCGAGTCTATATCCAAACTGTCCGAGCCCTCGAGGAAATAGGTCTGTAAAGTTAGCGATACTTTGCAGGCACTCAGATTATTCACCTTAATGTTGGGAGCTGATTTAATTTTCTCTTTAACATGACAAAATGGGAGATGTAGTGAGATTGCGCTTCTTTTTTCCCGAAAAGCCATTGTTTCCTAGGATCCAGTGCATAATGACGTTGTGCAGCGGAATCGGGTACCGTCAGAAAATATTTATTTAAACTGAAGTGCAAAGCAATAGGTGCCTGGATTCACCACTTCTTTGCTCGCTAGAGAATTTCGCTACTCGCCAAGCGAAAAATTTGTATATAAAAGCAATAACAGTTTACCGACAGTTTGCTCACAAGCGACATGCTTAGGGCAGTGCTTCCAAGTACAAGACGGAATATTTTTTATTATGCTTTCATTACATTCAGACAGTTGCGTTAAAAAGCAATAGAATTACATAAATTGTCAAAAGGAATATAATGCAGCATTGCCAATATATATAATTGGCGCGTACACCCTATTTGTGTGTGCGTCTTGATGTTGTTCCACAAATGTAGGGACCTACAGTTTCAAGCCGACTCCGAACGGCAGATGTTTTTATGAGGAGCTTTTTCATGGCAGATTTATACTCGGAGGTTTGCCATTGCCTGCCGAGGGGCGACCGCTTTTACAAAAATGTTTTTCTTTTTTTTAATTATGGTGTTTCACCGAGATTCGAACCTCCGTTCTCTCTGTGAATTCCGAATGGTAGTCACGCAGCAGTTATTACAGTTGGAGAAAAGTTATATAATAATTAGGCGATTCAACTGGTCGTTTAATTAACTCACCTCTAAGCGTATTCGCTCCTCCTTGCCATGTTGATGTGAGGAGTGGCGTTGATGCGATGTCTGCTGTTGGCCATCAATCTCATCCTGTTGTTGCTGATGCTGCTGCTGTTGATTCGTAACGGCCAACTGTTGCTGTGCAGAAACAAATTTACTTGCAGCACTTTTGCCACTCAACTTCAGATGTTGTTTACTGCTACCCTCCTTTGAATAATGTTGATGTTGGTGATGCTCTTTGTGTGCTTGCTGTTGTTGTTGTTGCCCCGCAGCATGTTGCTGCTGTTGATGGTGTTTTTGCACACTGCTGCTACCAACAGCGCCGCTACTATGATGCCCCGTTGCAGTTGGTGTTGTTGTGGTAATTATATTGACTACAGGCGAACGTAACGGTATGTTGTTTTCGCGATCGCTCACCATGAGCAAATCGGGTGGGGCGCTGCAGGAAGATGAAGCGCGCACCTGATGATACATGAGCTCCTCCGAGTCTGTGGTGCATTCTTGAACTGGAAGTGTAGAGCGTAAGAGAGAGGCAAAGTGTGAGTAAGAATTAGAGACAGTGGAATGGATATTATTATGTATGTACATAGCAAATTATAGCTATGGGTGTGTATGTATTGTACGTGTGTTTATGTGTATTTGCATTCATTAAATCTTAATGACTTTACACGAGCAGTTATTAAATTGACAGCGCTGCCATAAATATTGTGTTTGTTGTAACCAGTGTAATAAATTTAATTCCCCGCATATCTGGGCCGCTAACACACCGATACATCTACCCTAGCATTCGTGTTGTTATTATTTATTAACTTTAATACTTTTATATTTTTTTGTTCAACGCTTTTGCTACTGTGTAGACAATAAACCAGTCGATGGTTTGGTATTGCGACCGTTTTAAATATCTGCGCGATTTATCTCGCCAATGGAATGTTGGCGTTCGTTAATATTTGTTGTATTTGCTGAAGTCGATAACGCTGCTGCCGGCGCGTTGGTTGGTGTCGACGCTTACTGCTACTACTGGAATTTAATGCCAACTCGCATGCAATTTATCGAAAACAAAGGCTTTAATGTTTACGCCAGCCAGTCATCCAAGCCAGCCAGCTTGCCAACCGCTAGTGTAACAAAGCAAGCGTAAAACAATCAGCAAAACAAAAGCGGCAAATATTGTACAACAAAAATGCCATAAGAATTTTGTAATTAATGGTGATGCATGCAATGCCGGCGCCACGATAGCGTTCCAAGTATTTTCCACACACCCAAATGCCAAACGCTTCGACTTTGTGGACTTTGAGTCCACTCGCCTTGCCAGCTCGCATCGCGTCAGCTTATCCAACCGCCCTGGTCAACATTTTGCCAGTCAGTCAACAACAGGGTGAGTGTACGAGTAATTGTGTGTATGTGAGTGTGTTGTGTGATGGTTTGGACAAGTATTCCTATTTGAAAGCCAACACTTGCGCCGACCCGCCGCCACGCCGTTCACCGGCAACTGTTGCCGGTCGCTGATTCAGTGACCGCTTGTTATTTTTGTTTTACTTTTTTTCATTCTCTTGTTGTTGGCATGCAACTATTGTTATACATTAGTGCTGTTGTTGGCTGGGATGGTGGTTGCCCCCACTCTTGCTGGAATTAATGAAAGCGCCGACAACTTTTATACTGACATATTGCCCCTTGAAGTAATTTATTTAGTGGTGGCGGTCGCTTTGAAAGCTGTTGCGATGGCCAATAAAAGAGCAGACAACAATCAAACAGCTGTAACAAACTCTTGCACGTGTGTAAGTGCACAAGCTTACTTATTTATATTCTGAGAGTATGTGCAGATGTAGGTACATTAGGGCGGGCCAATTTTGTTTCAACATTGCACTTCAAATTTTGAAAGAAACTATCTTTAATTAATATGAATTAGTTTAATGTGGAGTTTAATATTTACTGAAGCACTACAAGGTCGCGCAATATTAATTATCAATTTCGTTTTTGAATAACTTTTTACTAAATAAAAGAAAAACAAAAACCAAATCGATTTTGAGCGATCCAAATCTTTATTTTGATCTTTGAGCACTCCCTTGTTTGTCTGTTTGTATACTACAGTGGTCTAGTTCACAACTGTCAAATATTATTGACGCACATTGCCATTTGCAAAAATCATCAGTCTTTCGATAGAGTGATTAATTTTGAATAATCTTGTATGACTGCTATTTTTTTAATACAAACTTGTACGATTTTTGTAGTACGAAGAATTTATTTTGGGTATCTATTTTTTTAAAGAATCGTAAAATGGCACTAAATGCCAAAAATAACTTTTTTTGCAAGTTTTACTCCGATTTACATATCGAATGTGTTTTTAGCTTCGTGAGAATTATCGACATCGATAACTATGGTTTGAGAGCTGAGAATGGCAAACTGTTTCGTTACCAATACGCTTCCAAATTGTGGAAATTTACCTTGAAGAAAATAAATTTGTTTGCGAAGTTCATAGAGCGAAGTGTTGAAGAAGACGCCGGAATGCCAAATCGTCATCGTTCTTAAGTTGTTGGCCTTTCTTCTTCGGCTCTTCGGATCTTGGCTCACGTGCTATAAAATACCGCTCGCGTAAGAATTGAACCCAAATAAGCATCGTTTGCGTGGCATTTTTGCTGATTGGGCTTAATTTAAATTTAAATTTATTATTCAGATTTATTTGAAAGAGTAGTAAAAAATTGGACTGATCGCATGGACCATGTAACTCGTAGCCGCGTGGGCCATATGCCGGATATCATATTTTCAAAATTAATGCTATGAAATTATCTATCAGATTATAATAAAAAAAAATCATCCCAACAATATTTTTGTTTGGCATTATATATATATATGTAAATATAATTGGCGCGTACACCCTTTTTGGGTATTTGAACGTGCTCCTCTTCTATTCGTGGCATGCGTCTTGATGTTGCTCCACAAATGAAGAGACCTACAGTTTCAAGCCGACTCGGAACGGCATATATTTTTTATGAGGAGCTTTTTCATGGCAGAAATGCACTCGGAGGTTTGCCATTGCCCGCCGAGGGGCGACCGCTATTAGAAAAAAACCTTTTCTTAATTTTTGGTCTTTCACCGAGATTCGAACCTACGTTCTCTCTGTATTCCGAATGGTAGCCACGCACCAATCCATTCGGCTGCGGCGTCCATTGGTATTATTAGTTTAAAGTCTTAAGCTCTTCAGATTTCCTCATAATTTGCTTTGTAGCGCCATCTGGTGTTGCTTTAAATAAAAAATAAATGTCATAAATAAATTCTTCGCTTCTAAAAATCTCCAAGTACAAGTTTGTATATTAATAAAAAATAATATTCATAATATATATTCGAGTAAATATTTAACTTCATATTATATAAAGATGGCTGCTCTTAAAATTTGGCTCACGCGAAATTTTCTTTAAAGACAATAGCTCTGGACTTTTTTATAGTTTTATGTAGAAAGCAAATCTGATAGGAACGATGTCGAAAAAAACAGTTTCATTCAAATTGGCTCGCCCTAATGCATATACATGCATACATATATAAGAGACCCACATTAATATAAAGGGTGGTTAAGTTTCAAGGGCCGGTGTTGATTTTGAATAAAATACAATTTTTTTAAGAAATTACGTATGGAACAAAAAATCGGTCAAATGGCCGCCACGGCCTCGGCGACACACCTCCATCCGATGTTCCAAATTTTCGATGACGCTGAGGCATAATTGAAGTTCTATGTCGTTAATGTGTCCTTTGGCTTTTGAATTGTTGCTGGCTTATTGACGTACACCTTTTCTTTCAAATAACCCCAAAGAAAGAAGTACAACGGTGTCGTTGACGTTTAGGTGTGGTTCACATTCAACATCGGCCCTTGAAATTTAAATAGATATATATATTGTTTTTGCTTCTGGAATGGGAATCTTCTACAAGTATTTAGTTTAAGTGAATTTTATAGTGCAGTTCACAATTAAGTGCTTCAGATAGCCTGGATTCGCGGCTTTCGAAATTATATTGGGAAATATAGGCATTTACCTCAGTTATCGGGTTATTTGCACTTAAATGTGAGCTGCCCTAATATTAAATATTGAAAAATACGATAGGTCTATTCTATATATGGTCGACTACTTTATTGCCAGGAAATTGTGTTGCTGTTTGAGGTAACTGGAGTTCTGAGCAACTGGCGCACTAGTAAGACCACATAGATCAAAGCAGCAAAATGTATCTCTTCATAAGTATTCCATATTTCTAGGGCATTGTGTTTATTGTTAATATAGCACCTTAGGGAGTGCTATTTAGGAGAAAATAGTTAGAATATATGTGACAATCGACCCAGATTTATATCCAGTCAAAGACTATCCCTTTAGCAGCATTCCTCAAAAATGTATGAATCATCTTTTTTGCGCTCCATGTTCAGTAATCGTGTCGAATTCTTGTTGTCGATTGGCTATCTGGAAGCAGCTATTTGTTCCTGTTAGAACTTTTTTGTGGAATGCCGACAGATAGAGGATATTTCGATGATCAAACTCTTGTTTGCTCTTGCCTTGATGCCAAGTGATTTGCACTTAACTGTGAATTCCCCAATATAACGAAAATACCAGGGTTTTCACTAAGTTCTGAAAAAAAAATTATAGTTTGAAATATACTTTATTATTCAGTATACTTAGTCCCCCAGTACACAACTTCATGATTTGATGGATAGCGATCCACTCATACATTGTTTTAGGTCTGAAAACAGATGGAAGTCGCTAGGGGCCAAATCAGGTGAATACAATGGATGATCCAACAATTCCAACTTTAATTCATGGATTTTAGCCATTGTCAAAATGCTCTTGTGACACGGCTCATTGTCCTGATGAAAAGGAGTTTTTTTCTTGTGCAAACTGAGAATGTTTTCACGAATTTTTTTCTTCAGTTGGTTTCAAAGGTTAGAATAGTTTTCAGAGTTTATTGTTGTATCAGTTTATACAAGTAATATACAACCTAAACTCCTTTAGCATCCCAAAAAAACTGATGCTAACGTCTTCTTGGCAAATATCTGGGCATGAACTCGTTTCGAAACCTAAGAACCAGGTTTCTACCTTCTTCTTCTTCTTAATTGGCGCGAAAACCGCTTACGCAATTTTGGCCGAGTTTAACAAAGCGCGCTAGTCGTTTCTTTCTCGTGCTAACCGGCGCCAATTGGACACACCAAGTGAAGCCAAGTCCTTCTCCACCTGATCTTTCCAACGCAGAGGAGACCTTTCTCTTCCTCTGCTACCACCAGCTGGTACCGCATCGAATACTTTCAAACCCGAGCGTTTGTATCCATTCGGACGACATGACCCAGCCAACGTAGCCGCTGGATCTTTATTCGCTGCGCTATGTCTATGTCGTAGTAAAGCTCACACAGCTCATCGTTCCATCGTCTGCGATATTCGCCGTTGCCAACGTGCAAAGGTCCAAAAATCTTACGCAGAATCTTTCTCTCGAACACTCCAAGCGACGCTTCATCGGATGTTGACAACCAGGTTTCTACCACTCTTTAGAATTTGGTGTAGAATCATGGCGATAGACCCAAGTCTCATCCATAGTGAAGAATCGACGCACAAAATGTACTTTATCTTTTCGAAATGAAACTTCACATACGTTCATATGAACAGTGTTTCCAATATAACAAAAAAAAAAAATGTTGGCTAGTGGCAACGCCCCCCTTATCGGACCGCAAAACTTATTGAACAACCTAGTATTTCCAAAATCGGTGAGCTTTTCCGTGAGAGCAATACATTTAGTGATTTAAAATCCTCGTTCTCACTAAATCAAGTTTTATAGAACATTGAACATGATTTGCTTTTTAAAACCCTTATCCAACATATCTTCAACCAATTTACTTCTTCACCATTGATATTTTTTCGCCTTCTTGCAAAATAAACTTTTTCATACATATTTTCGGCATTGTTTATGATAGTATGATAGTCTTTAGGGACATACAATAAATCTTGTTTCCTATAGTACTCTCGTTAGTTCCAAAATCGGCATCACTTGGTAGATAATATCGCCCAGAATATAAAAATCTGTGGTCGATAATTTCGACACCGTTCCTGGGGTATTGATCAACTTTAAGCCTCTTAAATCTAATTTCAAATATCTATTTTGTCTACTGCACATATCGCTGTAGTCTATTACATGTTGTTGGTTGTTGTTTGAAGCAACAAAAAGCACTTTTTTGGGCACCCTTGGATGACTTTCTATTCTATAATGAGCGAGGAAAAACCAAAATTCCCGAAAACTGTAAAAATCTTTATGTCATTTACAATATTGCCGCACATATAAAAACGTACTAAAGAAATCCTGTATGTAGTACAATTTTTTCATTGAAGATAATGGACTTATACCATTTTCAAAATAATTATATTTGTAACTTCGTGAATTACGAAAATTTGTAGTGGTAAAAACAATGAAAGTTTTAACAGATTTTTTTGGAAAAAGATTCAAATTAATTTTTTATATATTTATTTTTATCATTAATTAATTTTTTGCGAGAATGCACTTACACCACTATCGAAGAAAACGGGTCATATAGAGATTAGGGTCTTACAAATTTGTGATTAAGTGTAAAGAAAAGTAAACTAAAGTGAAGTGAAGTTAATTAAGGAGAATCCAACGAAGAGCAAAAGCAGCTGGCTCACCCGCATTACCAGCCTTTAATAGTTGAACAGAATGGTGTAGTTGTGCTGAAACCATACTGTGGTTCGAAAAATATACGACTTAAGGGGCACTTCAGAGTGAGAAATAAATCATTGGTACGATTAGCAAAGCTCAGTTTAACTTTTAGGTGTGGCAAATGGATCTTAGAGCGAAACTTTATAAAATAATTTGAACATAAACATGACATGACGTAACATACAATTTTGTTTTATTAATTTGTTGAGCTGGTGGTATAATTTGATTAAAATGCTCGTGAAGTTTTGGCAATGTGTTTTCGAGTTAATTTGTGCCTACGCAGTCACAAAAGCGTAAAAATCCAATTTCAGTTAGAGTTCCTTTGCACAAAATTCATATGAAATTTATTATTTAATTTATTTATAGTATTATCTGTACCAAAAACTTTGTATGCCCTACTTTCGAGATGAAAATTTTGTACAATTCCGCAAATTCCTACTAATTTTGCTCATTTTTGTGTATTGCTGGTGGTGCGGCAATTCATTACAACCACTGGCGCTGACTACCCGCTTTTCACTGTAATTTACTTAATTTACAACAACTTGTTATTGTTGTTTTAATTTTAATATCATATTACCTTGGGGCCTTGCGTAATGGGCGCCATACAAAATGAATGCCAGTCCCAAAAGAACTGACATGCGACATGTTGTAGTTGTTGCTGCAGTTGTCATTCTAATGTATACAATTAATGCAGCAGCAAAGCTAAAACGTTTGACAGTAATGCGGGTTGCGAAATACGAAACATAAACGAATTTTCTGCCAGTTAATCCAAATTGAGTTGTTAGGCATGCAGCAAAGTTGGTTACAAATCAGACAGCGGACCCAAACCAAACGTGCAACTAAACTATGTATCTATGCAGCATAATCAGTTTGTAATGAAATAACGAAATGTTTGCTTTGTTGGTTTTGCTGTTTTTTTTTTTTCAGTTTTCAAAATTAGCTTTTAGTTACTTTTCAAATGTCATTTACCAAATATGTCATTGCGTAGTTGAGTTCTTGGCAGTTGTCTGAATGCCGTTATCTTATCACAAATGGCAAACAAAGTGGTAACAAGATATTTTACACAACTTTTTCAGCTACTTTATTTAGCAATTCGCTCTCAAAATTAACCAGCACAAAAATGTTGATGAAATTTTTTCAAAGATTGGAGAAAAATTCTGAAGCGAATGTTGTGAAAGAACTGTGCCTTGACATGAAAAATTAACAAGTAAATATTGATTGAAGTTTAAATGACGAATAGTGCGAATGAAGCGAAAAGGCGGCAAGGTCATATTGAAGAGGAAATAAAAATATATATATTATAAAAATATATATATATGAATAAGTTCGTGCGGTTTTTTTCGAAATTTGAAACTTTATTGACGTAAAATGGTTACAAATTTAATATTCAAAATATTGTCCATCGCTTACTACTACTTTTTCCCATCTTTCTGGCAATTCACGGATTCCCTTTGTGAAAAATTCGGTCGGTTTTGCCGCAATCCACGAATCGATCCATTTTTTGACTTCATCGTAATTACGGAAGTGCTGGTCAGCCAGGCCATGTTGCATCGATCGGAAGAGATAGTAATCGGATGGCGCAAGGTCTGGACTATACGGCGGGTGGGGTAGGACATCCCATTTGAGCGTTTCTAAGTATGTTTTGACCACTTGTGCAACATGTGGCCGAGCATTGTCATGTTGCAAAATAACTTTGTCGTGTCTATCGGCGTATTGCGGCCGTTTTTCTCGCAGTGCTCGGCTCAAACGCATCAATTGTCGTCGGTAGACATCCCCCGTAATCGTTTCATTCGGTTTCAGTAGCTCATAATACACAACACCCAGCTGGTCCCACCAGATACACAGCATAACCTTCAGGCCATGAATATTCTGCGCCGACGTCGATGTTGAAGCATGGCCAGGGTATCCATACGTTGCCCGACGTTTTGGATTGTCGTAATGGACCCACTTTTCATCGCCAGTCACAATTCGATGCAAAAAACCCTTTCTTTTGTGCCGTTGAAGCAGTTGTTCGCATGCCATAAAACGGCGTTCAACGTCTCTTGGCTTCAATTCATACGGCACCCAATGGCCTACCTTTCGGATCATTCCCATGGCTTTTAAACGTTTGGAAATGGTTGATTGATCAACTCCCAAAGTTTTTGCAACCTCTTCTTGCGTTTGAGCCGGATCTTGATCGAGCAATTCCTCCAATTCGGTATCCATGAACTTTGGCGGCGCACCCTCGCGTTCTTCGTCTTCCAAGCCAAAATCACCACTTTTAAAGCGTGCAAACCACTTCTGGCACGTTCGCTCAGATAGAGCATGCTCACCATAAACTTCCACCAAGATACGATGACTTTCGGCTGCTTTTTTCTTCATATTAAAATAATGAAGAAGAATTCCCCGCAAAAACACATTATTTGGCACGAAATTCGACATTTTCAAGTGTGGTAAAAATATTGTTGTTTACGCTTCAAATAAAAAACTTATACTGACGTTTGTGCCTTACGACAGTAGCTCTCCAATGAATGTTTGGAAATGTGGATCGATGGAATAATAATCAAGTTACGCCATCTGTTGTAAAACCGCACGAACTTATGCATAGCCCTATTAATAAAAAAATAAAAGTATGATAGGTTCGTTGCCAGGTGCATGACTCTATTTGTAGGCCACAAAATTTAATACAACTTTCCCCCGTTGAAAGAAAATAAATCGATGATCTCATGAGATATACCACTTCCCGAAACAACCGTCAGGTGGCATTGGTTCGGCTAATTTGAGTTATGTTTTTGTAAAAGTTACGCCGTCTTGCGCAAATCTACCTCTATACGTGTTTTCGATTTTTTACAATTTTTAAAAAAGGATTTAAATTCGCAAACGCGAGTTTGTATTAAATTTTGTTTTAAAATGCATTCAATAGTGCGGAAAGCTTGGAATTAGTAAGAGACTCGGTAATGAAACTCTAAAGAAAACAGTCATTTATGAGTGGAATGAACGCTTCAGAAGAGATCGTGAGTACATCGAGGATGCAAGCCGTCGACATCGAAAACTGTTCAAAACATCAAAAAAGTGAAAGAAAAGGTTTTCAAAGTTAACAATATGGCGGCCTCAGATTTTCGCGAAAAAAACCGACAATTAATTGTTTAAAAAAAAGCGAAGGCGTTTTTTTAAGTTACAGTGATTACCAGTTCAAAAAACACAGTTTTGAGGAAAATGTATTTAAAGGTTTGCTTTGTTAATTGCTGAATAACTCGAAAAGTATATGTCGGATTCACATACAATTTTCACACAATATTTTTAAAATATTAGACTTTAAGAAAACGCAAAAAAAAAATAATTTTTTTTGAAAATTCTGACTACCCCTAACCCTTAAGCCAATCTTTGAATAACAGCAACAAATTAGCATATTTTTTTTAGCGAATTCGGATTATTTCCCTACTTATTGTTGCTTTAACTTCTTCACTGAATTACTTTCAATGGTGCCAATTAACTCTCCGTTGGACACCGTTCTTAAATCTTTCGTTTGGGCACCCGTGTCTGCCCTCTTTTCTCGTCCTGTTCGAGTACCCATTTTTAAAAGGTTATACCAATAAATCGACAGAATATTAAATTTTGGAAACCTACTTGAAAGCTCAAGTTATAATAGAAATATGTTAAATTCACATCCAAAGTCGAAAAATTCTGGTCAGAAAAGTCAGAAAGACCAGCGCACCCAACGGAGGGTTAATAGTGATAATCGAACCATCTGCAGTTAAAATAGTGATAGCGATAATTTCGTAACTTTACATATGTAGTTAGTCATAGTTGAGTGGTTTTGATATATTTACTTAAAAAACTCTTATATTTCACGACTACAAATCAAAACCAAAGATTCCTAGGACATATGGACTGCACCACTTTTCAGTTAGGCAAGAGGAGGTGCGTATATTTAAGTATTGGTTATAAACAATAAGGTATTACTTAGCTTAGCAGTGACAGTAGCCAGTACTACAATACTATTTTCTAGTACTTTCAATTTCGCTCAAGAGTACTTGCCAACTTTTTATCCGAACTTTGTCGGTATCGATACACTGTCTTCCTACCTACTTTTTCAATCTGTATTTCAGATATTTGTCCTTTGGCCCATATTTGAATTAGTTTAGATATAACACATGGGTAGAAAAGTTCCGGACCTAACACATAGACGGCACTCGTTTTATTGCATTCACCTCTTTTTCAGTTAGTATTAACTTTAAAAAGATAGCTGTTGAAATTTCATGATATTCTATTCATTAGCTCGTGAGTTATTGTGCTAAGAGTGACGCTACTTTTGTTATTTTCAAAAAAGAAATTCGTGTTCAATTTTACACTGCTTAATGATGGGGGAAAATACCGTTCAATCGAGGCAATGGCTTCAAAATTATTATGGGGACTCCGCTCCATCAGAAAAAACAATAAAATGATAGTTTGCGGACTTCAAACGTGGTCGTAGAAATTCCGATAATGCACAACGCAGTGGACGTCCAAATGAGGCGGTACCACCAGAAAACATCAAAAAATCCAAAAATGCAAATCGCATTAAATGATTGAAAAGTGAAGTTGCGTGATTAGTTGACATCGTAAAGGTAACAAAAAAATGTGTGCACTCTATTTTGACTAAGAGAAAGCTTTGTTCAAAGTGGGTGCCGCGTTTGCTCACTGTTAACCAAAAACTAGACCGTGATGATGATGGCAAAACTATATGAATTGCTCCCACATCCATCGTATTCGCTAAATTTGGCCTATAGGCTGTTCGCAGACCTAAAGAAAATTCTCGCCGGTAAGAAATTTTGCTCGAATGAAGAGGTTATCGCTGGAACTGAGGCCTATTTTGAGGCAAAAGATAAATCGTTCTACAAAAGTGGTATTGACATATTAGAGTGGCGTTGTTCTTGATGGAAATTACATAGATGAAAAAAGTTAATTTTGAAAAAAAAGTCGGCAGGTAATGGAAAACCTCCGAATGTATTCTGCCATGAAAGAGTTCCTTATTTTTATTTCAAACTCCATCATCAAAATTTCAAACATTGCAATCACCGTAGAAAAAATCAATAAATATTAATTCAACATCGTGCAATATGTGGCGCTGATATTATTGTGAATACAGGTGAATGTATGTGTGTGTATATACATACATATATTCGTTCACTCTAGTCGAATATTTAAGAATGGTTCCAGCCCACCACTTTACTGGAAATAGTTGTTTGTATGTATGTACTGTACAAAAGCAAGTATTACTAATTTCTTTTAAGGCAAACTGCATTTTATAGTGGCATCGCTGGCGCTAAAGAAAGAGTAAATTTGTCGCGATTCTGTCAAAGCTGCTGAGGCAATATAATATATACTCACATGCATATGTATGTATTTTTAACGTTTTTTTCAGTCTCATATATTGATTAAATATTATCTTTATTTATGCGCGCGTTAAAATTCACTTTGCCCCCCATATTCAAATGGTGTTTATTTATAAAAAACGACATTTATATGCACTTTACGCTAATGAAAGCGACATAAAAAAGTCAAGAAACGGAAAGCATTTAGGATTTAAAAAAGCAAAAAACAAATGAAAGATTAAAGGTGGTTCACATACATAGACATATGGCAATATATATATACATACATGTACACATACGTATATGTATATATGTAAATACGCCTGCTGACACTGATAGCAACTCTATATATATGTATGTACATATATATATATGTATGGATGTACGTAGAACCTATTTAAAGCGGCTAACGTTGGAGTAAAGCCGTATTAAAAGCGAGTCCAATTTCTTATTGTTGATTTAAACATTTTCAGCGGTCGCTTTTTGTTACTTTAAATTCTTCACTTTATCTGCTGTTCATTTTAAAGCCATAAAAAGATGTCTTAAGCTCCATGAGCGACTATCGGCGCTAAAATTGACTTCAAAGCCCTTAAGAGAAACGGCAAAAGTGATAGAAGTCAAAGCATGCACACATACACGCACATGTGTATGTATTTACAGCATTAAAAGCGAATTCGCCACAGTTCAGCCTACAAAAAATTTAAGCTATTAAAAGCTACTAAGAAAAATTTATAATTCAAAAGCAAAATATTAACTGGTCTTCTACTGGCCACTTCGTCGCTAGTTACAATAAGCTCAAAAGGGGGTTATTGTACTTTTTGACAGGTAATTTGAGTTTCCAAATTATGCACACCATTCAGTAAAATGAAAGCGGTAGGAATGCTATTGGAGTTTTTTTCCGTTTGTTCACTGGGATATCCTAATCCGAGAAGATGGAGTATTCATTACGCAATATGAGACTATTAATAGCGAAAGGTTAAACTATACTGAGGAAAGAAGAAATATAATCATATATCCTAATCCGAGAAATATTTGTTTTTTAGATAAGAATACAGAAATGACCTCAAGCTCTTTTTTTGAGCTATGGAGATATCTATTACCAGGGTTTCAATGTATGAGAATATGTCTTTACTTTTACTCAGGGAGACATAGTGAAACAGTTTTTCTGATTTTTTTGATTTTTTAAGAATTAACTCTTTTGCTGTAAATGACCGATGTTTAGAGTGCACTAAATAATTAAAAAAAAAAAAACTTAACAAGACAGAGAACGCGTACTGTCTATGGTTACCAAAGAAGTGGAAGCGTTGAATTTGCTGCAGGGTATAAAAATACGTGTACAAACATATACATACATACATACATATGTATGAGCCTATTGATTTGGCTAGCAACAGTTGGTGCAAAGTAAACTTCTGAAGCGTCACCTTAATTTTAAGGCCTAAGGGGAATTACCTACAATCTTAAGTTTGTTGGATATTCTGACGCGTTGAGGGCTTAACATTTAATTACATTACCTTCTGATGAATAGTTTGAATGGTGGTTAAATTTTTCTTACAGAAATGTTAAATGGAATAAATTACAAGAAAATCAAATAATTCAATTTCTGTAGGTTATAAATAAATCGACTTCAAACGGGTTGCTACTCCTGATGCCATTAGAAATTTGAAGTGAATGCTTGAGCATTTTTTGATAGTATTTTTTCTTTTACGTGGCCAATGCTACTAATGAGATATACTCGTACCAAGACACGCCAAGTTTTTCTTCACTTCATTTTTCGATTGCAGAAGAAGCTACTACTTTCCTTTGCTGCTAAAAGTGGGTGGGGAAATAGATATTAAATACTTCCTTTCTTGATAGGTGTGAATCCATTTATACGATATCGAATTATTTATAGACATCGGCCGTTCAACATTACTTCGCTGAAGTAAGGCCACTTGTCGTTCTGCCGTCTGCAATATTCACTCAAAAGCCCACGCCCATACTTATGAACAACTAAAGTTGACGAAGCATTTTTATCAGTTAAGCACTAAATATTCATCCATATTAAAATTCCAATAACCAAAAAAAAAATGTATGAAAGAGCACGATTTATTACTTGAGAAGCATAACCTGCCTGTTTTGTTAAAAGTCGCCAGACGTAATCTGCTCCAAAAACAACATTTATTCGGCGATCAATAAAAAGTGAGTTCAATAAAACGACATATTTCGATGACTGGCAATTTCCTCAATTGACAATTACTAATTTAATTGGAAGAGATATGAAAAGGTCAATAAATCAATATATATTAGTTAAACAATCTGTAAACACGGCATACGTTTCAGCAATCAAATTAATCAAAATGTTTAGATAAAAAAGTAATTTGATTATATATGCGCGCCCATTTGACTATATGTACTAATATGTGTGTATTTATCTATGCACATTACCATTGTACCATTTCGTCTAGTCGCACACTAGTCCATTTTGAACCAATAAAAAAAATACAAAGCAACTGATAAATATGAAATGACGTACAGAATAATGATAAAAAAAATAAGTAATTCAGCCAGGCCCAAGGAAGTATTTTTCAGTAATGGTACAGAGATCTTGCATTCCAAAACATGGTTTTTGGCAATGGTTTTGGTCCAATGATTGGAACAATATGATCATTGAAGATGAGGCACACTCTAGTTGCCCTATCACCGAAAATTGCGATAAAATCATGGAAATCATATTCCGGCTGGGTGGCTCTTAATCCTTTGTACTGAGGAATAGCCAGAAAAAAATGTATTGAAATCGGAGTGTCCTATTGATGTTAATTGTATCCTCAATAGCTATTAAAAAACGCTCAGAACTTTTCACTTCACTTAGGATTATAAAGGGTCTTTCAAAAGTGACGCCTAGTCAGTAGTGAATATTTTTTCATGTCATCTTTGACATTTATCAAGCAGACAGATGCACAATTTGATACAATAGAACAACGCGTTAATATTATCGAAACTTATTATGAAAATGGTCGATCTTTAAGAACAACATATCGTAAAATGTATGTTTTTTTTTTGTGGAAATAATCGTCCGAATGAGTCGACAATTCAAAGGTTAGAGAACAAATTTCAAGAAACTGGCTCTGTCGAGGATAGAAAAAGGACTGCCGGACCAAAAAGGCACAAGCGGCCGTTCTGTTGAAAATATTGCTGCTGTAGCGTAGAGTTTGCTGAACAACCTTTTATCCACAGAGTTGCAATACGTTGTTGAGCCGTATTTTGAATGGAAATAGTGAAATTTTAAAGAAAATAAATTTTTAAATGTTTTAACCAAATCTGCTGATGCTTGCATTCATGCTACTTAGTTTTTGAACAAAAAAATCTACGTTCACTTTCACTCTTATTTCGATGCCTAGGTTTTACTACAATAATTAATAATTACGATACCAGCCACACCCTTGATAAGTGGTTCGGTCGGGCAGCATGTCGGGCTTTTATTTAACTTATAATTTGTCTGGACTTTGGCTTTCAGAGCTCCTCCCTAGTTTTTGCTGACAAGCTGCGTTTTGGCAGAAATTCATTTCTAGCAAAGGTTGTGAAGACACCTATAAGTCCATCCTGACAGGTTGAAGGAAGTTTTTGTCTTTTTTCATCAATCCATAAAGAAGCCTGCGTCCATGCTCTCTACCTATGACGAATGGAAGTTATACGTCGCTGATAGTCTGCATTAGTTTCCAATAAAGTCAAGGCAACTCATAGTTGTAAAAAAAAGTCCTATTTATGGGTAGTGCAAAACTACTCTTTGTTGCGACTTTTCTAATTTTTACTGCCTGTGTAATCATCGGTTGCGGTCAATTGCGCAAAACGAATGAATGCACGCTTCGAAATGAATGAAATTACAACATGTCGTAAAACGATAAATGCCAAAGCGCCATCAGACATTAGCCATCGACAGTCGCTGTGACTCGGTGATCGTTAATTCCTCACTACTAGATATTGGAAGTAAGTACCGTCATAAAAGTCAAGTCCGACGACAAGCAACAACAGTGATTGACAATAGTGAGCAATAACATCGGTGCGCCCGCCAGCCAGTTTGATGAGAAAGGTTGCGCCGCTATGATTGTTTGTCAATTTGACAAACACATATATACGTGTGTATGTATTTATGTAGACATATGCATGCATGTGCTCGCAAGCAAAGTCTTGGTCTTGTGTTTTATTAGTTTACCTAATAAATTAGTGAATCACTTCCATCTCTTGCTTGTGTGCATATTTCGCAGTTTTTTCGTTTTTTTTTACACCCAAATGACTGCTGTACAGCGTGAATCACACGCTCGCTGCCGTAACTTGTCGCAATATGCAATTATTTTTGCACAGCACTGTAAGCCACACAGCCGGCATGACTGGGATGGGGAGGTAGCCGCGAGCACTCAGTCACTATAAATGTTTGTAAGTAAGTAAATGGCAAATGGGCGCACGTTCGCAACGTCAGTGACTATGTGGCGTCGTGCTGTGGCGGCCAGTGTCTTTTATCTTTTCATTTTCTATTCAAATCGAATTGCATTTTACGTGGCGCGACTTCAAACACCACAACAATACGAAGCACAACATCAATTACAACAAAAGTGCAGGCAGAGCTAAACGACAATAAAATAATCGCATGCAAAATATTTATGTATGTATGTATGTACGCACAAATATTCTTGCATACATGCAAACATACATACAAATCTACATATATAAGCACAATATGACATGAATGCGAGCACTTCATAATCCCGACATTAAAAATCCCGACAAGAAGACATAATCCAGACAATTTTTAAAACCCCAGACAATAAACAATTAATACAGGACTTAAAACAGACGTAACCAAATTCCGACCACACAAAATACAGATGAAACAATATTCAGATAAAGCAAAATCCCAATAGCTCTAAATTCCGACAAGAGACAATCCAGAGATAAAATCAAAACGCGCGCTAAAAAAGCTGACAACTGATTGGTACAAATGGCAGTGAAGAAACAAAGTGCATAATTACTTAGTATAACCAAATGTAATACATTAGAATTTTACTACAAGGAAAGACGAAGACCTACGGCTATGGAACGGCTTTTCGTCATTTCATTTTGTGCTGTTATCCTAATGCACAGGAAGAATTAAAAAAAACAAATCAGCTGTTCTATTGATATCTTCTTCTTTTTGATTGGACCGATAACCACTTGCGGGATTTTGGCAAAGTTCTTTCTCGTGCTACGCGGCACAACTAAGACACACCAAGTGAAGCCAAGCCCTTTCCATCTAATTTTTCCAACGCAGAGGAGGTCTTCCTCTTCCTCTGCTACCAGCAGCTGGGAGCGCATCGAATATTTTCAGAGCCATAGCGTTTGTATCGATTCGGTCTACTTTAATAAATTCGCCTTGATTATAGTTGTGAAAGTAATATTACATAATTACATTTCTTTATACTTACTTCGATTGTAAATATTTCACCAGAGTAGTTTAATACAAAGTGCAAAAGTAGCAGAAATCATTATTTAATTTGTTGTTCCTTTTATAACAGGAAAACTTCAGATATTTTTCACTCGTAATGGCATATCTCCCGGTCGCCGTAGGCGAGTGAGTTGGTGCATGACCACCCTTCGAAAATGCCCTGACGAAATGGCGAACCTCCGGGTGTATTTTTGCCATCAAAAAGCTCCTCATCTGCCATTCGGGTTGGCATATAATTGTAGGTTCTTCCATTTGTGGAAGAATATTACATCAAGGAGCGCACTCAATAAATAGGGGTCAAACACCCATAAAGAGTGTAAGCGCCAATTATATACATACACATATTTTTATTTTATTTATTTATTTACAAGGTAAGTTTTGTTACTTTTTAAGTTTCATTTGCATACTCAGCAATGAAAGAAATCCAGCGTACATAGAATAGCAAGGAGTGAGTTGTTGTAAGGAGGTAACAATTTATTGTACGAAGGAGGGTTGCGATTTATATTTCTGGCCTTAAGCTCTTCTAGTCTTGTCAGACATCATCTTCATCGTATTCCATTGGCCGTATTAACACAACTTTAATAGATAACTTTTAAGCACTATTTTTGAGTGAAAATAAAAAGTAATCCAGACAAAATATAAAAATAATTAAAAGTTTTGTAATTTCTTTGTTTTTAATTTTGTATTTTGTTTAGATTTTTTCTGGATGGTGATTTTTTATCTGGATGGTGTCTGTCTGTATTTGGTTGTGTCTGGTTTCGGGGTTCTGCATTTAATGAATTCGTATGTCGGGATTTCGTAATACGCCCGTCGTCATGGATTTGTTTCCATATCGCGCCACATACCTAATTTTATTTCTTCTTATTTTTATGGTGCCGCTACATTGCATTTCAACTCGCACACGGTAAATTGAACTCGATGTTTGCCCTATTAATCATATAAGTGGGTATTTGCTTTATGTGATGCAGTGCGCCGCCCTATAAATGTCATGTTTGAAAATGCCACATAAACATGTCATACATACTTATGTATGTATGTATTTGTATGGACGTGTGTTGTTAGGCCAAGTTTTAATTTATGATCCGAAACACACAATTTTATGACACACAAATTTTTTACTGCTTTTATAAATTTAAATAACAATAACCAACGCAGTGCGCTTTTTTACCAAATATTTCCGTAATCGTTTGAAGAACTTTTGTTGACTCAGCGGCACAATTTTTTTGATGTTCTGTTGCGGCTAAGTAAAAGGGAAGCCGCGAATCTTATCGTTGCTGAAAATCTGCACACCTTTTGTTGAGCTTATCACGCTTGTGTACTTGGTCAAGTGGGTGTGCAAACAAACTCAATTGATTTAATTGAAGTGGATATTAGTGTGCGGCGAACGTATAACGATGAAGGAGCCTAATGAAAGAGCCAAAAACGTAATAAGGGAGGGGATGTCGATTAATTAAACGACAAAAAAATATTACAGGCTTTGCCGTGGAAAACTTAAAACAGTCATTTGTGAATTATATATTATATTGTATTTATTCAGAAGCCACCAGACCTCCCAGTATTTCTTTTTGGTATCCATATAAACTGATGAAGAATTAGGCTTCCCCTCGTAATTTGTCGAAACAATTAATTTAATTAAAAAAATAATAATAATTTCCGGATATTTACAACAATTTGCACACAAGATCGTCCCTTTTCTGCAGGGATATTTTAAAGAATTTACATATTTATATATATGGGAATA
This sequence comes from Anastrepha ludens, assembly GCF_028408465.1. Taxonomy (NCBI): domain Eukaryota; kingdom Metazoa; phylum Arthropoda; class Insecta; order Diptera; family Tephritidae; genus Anastrepha; species Anastrepha ludens. The sequence goes on along the minus strand of NC_071500.1, from coordinate 119,105,399 downwards.
AAAAAATTAAATAGAAGGATACTAGGTGCGTAATTACCCAGATGGAGCGCAAATTTCGCCTAGAGCCATTAAAAATTTTAACAAAAGAATCGTCATATGTAAGAGGATATTTGGAAAAATTTATTTATCGTTCATAATTTGTTATTAATAAAAGGATTTAAAAAATCTCGAATATGAAATCACTATTACAACCAGAGATAATTTTAAAGAGATGAGAAAACATATCACAATCATCTGCGGCATAAAAAGAATCGGACGTCATTCGCTAAATATTTTTGATGAAAGTAGTGCGCCTTTTGAAAAAGAATTCGAATTGAGCTTAGAACGATAAGGCGAATAAGATAATTCCGTACGGTTTTATAACTACAGGTGCTTGTATCTGTAAAACAGCTCATGACGTCAACGTCAAAATTGTTCTAATGACAGTTAAATATATTGTTTATAAGCCATCAAAAGCATTTGCGTCTCAGTTTTGCTGAGTTTTTTTTTCCGTGATGGAATTCAAACGTAATAGTGTGATTGCGTTATATTTGGCTGGAAAATCACAACCAGCCATTGTTCGCGAGCTCAGTCACCTCAAAGTGAATAAAATGATTGTGTATCGCACTATAAAACGTTACAATGATACTGGTAGCATTACAAAACGCTTTGGAGGTAGACCAAAAAAAAAACCGCAACAACGTCAGAAATGGTTCGGAAAATGAAGGCTCGACTTGAACGAAATCCACGTCGAAGTGGAAGAAAAATGGCTAAAGAACTGAAAATATCGCAAGACAGCATTCGACGCATATTGAAAAATGAGCTCACGGTCAAGGCTTACAAGTTCCAAAAAGCACACGATCTTTCAACCCAGCAAAAAAAAAAGTTCGGTGCGAAAGAGCAAAGGAGTTGTTGCGCGTGGCGAATTTCCTAACATTGTGTTTTCTGATGAAAAAATTTTCCAATTGAGCAGTTCATAAACACTCAAAACGATCATGTTTACTTGACCGAACGCTCATAAGAGAATTTGAGCCTACGTATGGCCACTCGAAGCAATTTCCCATTGCAAGTGACCTGCATTCCCGCAGTGACCGCTGATGGACGCTCTCCAATCGTTTTTATCGAGCCTGGTGTCAAAGTGAATGCGGCTTATTATCAGGAAAATGTTTTAGAAGCTGCTTTAGAGCCGTGGACACGCAAACATTTCGGTCGTAGACCATGGATGTTCCAACAGGACTCGGGACCGTCTCATAAAGCTCGTATAAACCAAGAATGGTTAAAAAATCATGTTCCACACTCCATTTCGTCCACACAGTGGCTTTCGAATTCGCCAGACGCAAATCCATTTGGAGAGCAATGTGAGGACTAAAAAATATGCCAGTATGGATGCGCTGAAAAAAACGATTATACGAGAATGGACCAAAATACCTCAAGATCACATTCGTGCAGCATGCAACTCATTTTTTGACTGTTTGAAGGCTATAGTCAAGGCAAAAGGTGGTCATATCGAGCTAAAGTGAATATATGTTAAAATTGTAATCATTTTTGAACAATTTTGCCTTTGAAATCAATAAAAACTAATTGCACACAAAAAAGCTATTGTGTTTTGAATATCGTTCATCCTGTATAAACATTAAAATAAGGTTGGGTAATTAAATCTAATAACAAAATTAAACTAAAAATAAATACCCCTAATAATAAACCGCTAATTGAGACAATGAGGCAACATGAAGGCATAGAGTGAATATAACTGCTTTGAAAAATAGCTATAAATAAAAAAATAAATAATTGGCACGTACACTTCCGATAGGTGTTTGGCCGAACTCTTCCGCAATTATTGGTGTGCGTCTTCGATGTTGTTCCACAAATGGGGGGGACCTACTGTTTTAAGTCGACTCCGAATGGCAAATATTTTTTATGACAGAAATACCTGCTAAAGGGTGAACTCTATTAGAAAAAACTTTTCCTATAATTTTGTTGTTTCATGCACGGAGATTCGAACCTACGCACTACCGAGTAACAGGCCCGCACAAACCAATTCAGCTACGGCGGCCAAATAAGATAAATAGCGAAATAAAAAACAATAACAATGGTTTCGAAAAATTCACTTTTTGATTTATTTCTTAGACGCCGCATGCACACCTGTTGCTAACGCGCACGCTTTAAATTGTTTTTGTTATCACAACATGCTTGCAACTCACAAACATAAAGTTTTGAAGAAACCAGTAACTAAAATATTCAAACATTGAAAGCCACCCAAATTTGTAGTTGGTTGACTTTAATTTTTATGCCATGTAAAATCTACTATTCCTCAGTGTTTCATCAATTGTTGTTGTTTTTTTGGTTCTTTCGTTCTTTCAATGCCTACAATTAACATAAACAACACATTTTCCCTCAACCCAATGTGGTTGTTAGTGTTTGTAAAGTTGTGTTGTTCTCAGGTTCGAGGTGTCTGGCTGGAGCTGTTGTTGGCCGCTGGCGACCCTCAAGCATTATCGGCGTCATCTGACAACTAATAGCCCTCAATTTTTCATCAGCAGTGCGCTAGGCGGCAAGTGTGTTTTATTATTTGTACTCCAATCAAGAGGTATGAAAAGTTTCTCTTTATTTTTATTTTTAACTTTTTTTGCAAGCCTTTGCCGCTGAGCGTTGCCCTTGTTTGGTGCGCGAATAATATGCTCACCCGCTGCCTTCAACCATCGCCCATACAGGCTTATTTACGAGTGAGCACGAGTACCATTTGTTGGTGCTTTTAAGTTTTGCGCCGTTAATGTTATTATTATTATTATAGTTATTTGTTGTTAATGTTTATATACATTCATACATACATACTTTGTCGTGAGGTTATGATTGTTTGTAGTTGCCGTCCTCTTGCTCGGCTCGTCACATATAATTTTGTTTGTGCTTTGCCGACCGCCAATTTAATTTACAAATTAATGCAATAACCAGCATACGTTACGCGCCAAGCGAAAATGAGTTGGCGTCCAACAACACACAGCAATGCAGGCAGAGACAACAAATTGCACATTGATAATAATAGTATTAATTAGCGGTTAAACGTTGTTGTTCTCGATTTTTTTGCGTTTTGTATTTTTTTCTCCTTTTTGTGTATAAATGTAAGGCTTTTTGAACGTAAGTCTACAAACATACACTAGGACACAAATGAAGGTATACCCAAAAGTGTTCTTTTCAAAATCCAGCATAAGTTAATGATTTTATTTATTTGCTCATTTTTGCAACCGATTAAAATTAATATCTTTCGGGAAAAAATTAACCCTCCGTTGGGCACCCGGATCTGGCCAGAATTTAACATATTTCTAGAATAGCTAACGACTTGAGCTTCCAGGTAGTTGCCTAAAATTTAATTTCTATTGGTTGTTATATAATCTTTTAAAAAGGATTCCCGAACAGGACGAAAAAAGGCCAAACTCGGGTGCCTAACTGAAGGTTTTAAAAACGGTGTTCAACGAAGGGTTAAATTTACGCGAGTTTTGGTGGGAAAAACCCAAAAGAAATTTACATCCTCTAATTTGAATGAAAGTTCAGAAGCGATTTCACTCGAATTTCGATTTCTAATAAGGCCTTGAGGAATAAAAGGCGCCATCGACTCACCTATCTCTAGGCTCTGCTCACTTGGCGAACAATGTGAATGGGAAAGTAACAACAAAGTTATCGAGCGCGATTCGCCGCTAGCTACCTCATAAATTGTTATAGCTGATTGTTTTGAAGAGAGTTTCATTAATCCGTGTACATACAGGGAGACTTTTGTTGCTTCAACATTACGAATTCTCTTTTGGTGTTGCCCGTCGAGTTCACACCCCTTGCAAACGTTAGTTTTTAGTCTACAGACAAAAACATTAAGGAGAACGAGTACTCAAAGTATGTTTAGAAAGCATCACAAGTAACGAGTTGCAATTAAAATTTAATTGTAATATATTTACTGGGAAAGTTCAATACATCTATTATAAAATAATATATGTAACTGGTTCTAGTGGTTCTATTTCCTCACCGAAATTTTTAGAAACAAAATTAAGCACAAGCCCTGGGTCAACAAACTTCCCCCTGCACCCTAATACGAGATATATACGCAGCAAGCGGTGAGTGGGAAGCAGCCCAAACGTTCGCAAATAAGATCATGACGCGACTTCGCCATATTGATTGGGTGCGCAAAGCAAAAAATCGTCGACACGTACAGAATTATGAGTGAAACACTCAATACAATATTGTTCAGAAGCCAAGACGGTAGTGGATTAATATAACACGACTGCTACATTTTCGATATCTCCTTTACTTTAGAACCACCCATGATCACAGTGGCAGTAATTGGGACTATCAACGGTGTATAGCCTTTGTAGGTATGCCTGCAGGAGAGGAACTGGGATGCAGATACCCGTTGTGTCTTCGGGCATAAACGCGGCTCTACCCAAATGTTATACAAGAGGTCCCAGGGTAGAATTAGCCGAGGGGGAGGGATGCTATAATATTAGTGGCAGCGTGCCCCACATACCATTGGCGTAATGCCATCTTTGAGTTGTTTCTGACATTTTGATTTAAACTTAAACATTTCACAAGATTGGAATTGACAGAAATCGATACAACGGCTCATCAAATATCAGAGGCTAAACGGAATTTTATAAAACATATAGATTTTCGGGTACAACTTTGCGAGTTCTTTCTTTGAACAGGTCTTAATACCTTTAGCCCATTGTGGCTTGGAGAAGTTCCAGCAGTAATTGTTGCTGTGATGTAACAATTCGAGACCTGCAGAGAGGTAGAATTTATAATTCAGTAAAATCAATTTCACAGTTTCTACGAAAATAGTATCACGATTGATTCTGTGGTGAGGCTGAATATCTTTGGCTCATTCAATCGTATGACACTAAATTTTTAGAATTCGCGTGCTGCTAATAAAGGTATTAATTTGTCCGGCAGTGTACATACCTACATACATGAATAGGTATCTGTATGTGTGTGTTTAATAGAGGCTGTTGAAGGTGTAGCATTTCAGTTATAGCATTGTAAAAAAGTAAATCTTTTTTCATAATAAACAAACAAATAGCAAGTAAATGATATCAATGTTGTGGCAGCTGACGGTATTTTTTGATATTTGCCGCCGAAAAAAGCTGTTGCGGTTTAAATGCTATAGCGGTTTTCAATACCATATACGAGTACGAGACGGGTTTAACTTATTTTCTCTAATTAGCGGAATTATATTTATTTTATAACGCAAAACCACATTTTAAACAATTAAATGCAATATTCTCAGTCGACCAACCCTTTGTATTGCACGGCAATAACAAAAGGGGGAAAACAATGAAATGTTGTTCAGAATATTTACACATTCCTGGATTAAATAAAATATTTTTATCCTGTGCATTTAAAAATGCGCCATTCAATAAAAAAGTATAAGTATAAAAATGAATGAAGCAATTTTAGGTTGAGCAATTTTTAAATTTCTACCTGGCGCTCTGCTACTATACTAGACATTATTATGAGCTTATTCACGCAATGCTTGTTTGTAACAGTTGAATGGATTATTAAAATCAGGCATCTGCCGTTTTTGCGAGTTGGGCGATGAATCATTCGATCCCTTCCTCTACAAATGTGCAACTTTTGCAAGACAAAGATCTCTCATCTGTGTGGTGTGACTCTGAATCCGTTTGTAATAAGGAACAAATAACCCGCGCAAGTGTTTAAATTCATTAGATGCCCGTAAATTTGGCAAAACTCGTATAGAAAATATGAAATATTGCATTAATGAATGCATGCAAATGAGTTTTGCACTTCGAGCTTATGGCCTTTTGTGTCCTATACTCATTACAGTACCTCTTCCCAACCTAGTTCCTTTAATAAACCTAAGATAGAGCTGAGTTGGGCGGAGCGTATGTGCCTTTTTTCCAGCCGCATCCGGCTGTGATGTCGCATTTTTCTTCACGCCTTAGCATCACATTCGAGAAGAAAATGTGCTAGACCGGCCTCCGGGTCTGGTCGCAGAAATGACAGGAGTAAGTATCCCAATCCGGTGCAGATGGCTATGCAATCAGTAGTGACCATATTCTTAGTTTGTCATTAGAGAAGGTTATGAGGGTCTGAACGTTTCTTGATTATATTATAAAACTGATGGTTGATCGCTAAGTCCAGAGGTAACAAATCTAACAAAACATTAAGAGCCGATCCTGACGTTGTACTCATGGCCCCCCGTAAGTATAATACGTAACGTTTGGGTCTGACAAAAGCTGTGTATATCCAGAACACCATAGCGGGCCTCAGAGCTCATGCCTTACTCCGAAAACTTTCAGCACTCAATTTACATTCAACTCATAGATAGTATAGGGTCACTCTTACGCATTTCACTTCCACGGAAAGATTTAGGTTTACGCTTGACAGCCCGAAAGGTTGAGAACTTCCCGTTTCCATTTCGGCCTGCACAATACCAGGGTTATCTTATTAGGATTATTAGCAAGGTCTTGTAAGGTGCATCTTTCATCTATCCTATTCAGGGTCCTATATTACGCCAACCAACCAGAGACCATTCAAGAGTCATTGGCAAGATGAATGCAAAACCTCGCAAACAATAATTTAAATTTTCCGTGGGCAGAATGGACTACTCTAAGGTCAGACGTGGAGGTCATTTGAAGTAAGTTATTTTCCACGTAGTAAAGCACTTAAAAATATTCATGCATCTTTTATTTACCAGAATTAAATTAAATCCGAAACCCAATCCTGTACCTTGGTACCGTAGCCGAATCGGTTCGTACGTGACTATCATTCGGGAGTGCGTAGGTTCGAATTTCCCTGCATGAAACAGCAAAATTATACAAAACTGTTTTTCTAACACCGATCGTCCCTCGGAAGAAAATTGCACACCTCCGAGTGTATTTCTGCCATGAAAAGCTCCTTATAATAAACCATTTGGCATTCGGAGTCGACTTAGAACTGTATATCACTACATTTGTAGAAACATCAAGACGCACCCCAAAAGTAGGTCCTCCTCCTATCCAAACACTCATCAGAAGTGTACGCCCCAATTACAATTAATTATATTTTTGTATTTTGTATTTGTATACCTGTACCTGTACCTGTACCTGATCTTCGTAGTATAGTATTACAAAGAATATCAAATTATACTACATGAAGCATTTACTGCCTACCATAAAAAAATAATAAGTCAAATCAGTCAGAAAATTAAAAAAAGCCGTAATAACTTGAGTACTCGCATAAAATTCCTAAGAGTGAAGTAATTGAATTAAATATCTTCTTTATATTGTTGATATTCATTTGGTTTTACAAAATATATTCATCTGCAGACTTCTTGCATGCGGCCGAATCGGTTTACATCTAAAGCCTAAACAAATCATCTTCATTTTTCTATTTTTTGCTCCATATTTAGTAATTCAAACGTCAGAAACAGGTACACAACTGCCAAGCAGGCTTACAAAAGTGTAATTCGTATGCCATAAATTATACACAAAACGTACATGGCTCCCTGATTTCCACATCCACACACATTAATGCTGCCAAAATACACAAACCACTAAATGGACAGGCAGAGTTAGCCTAGACCGCTTGTCATTTCATTTGTCATGCACAAGTGCGCACATCTCCTGAGCGATACATACGTGCATATGTATGCATATACACATACACAACCAGACTCCACCCCACAAGTCTACTACTTTATCATACGACCTATTTTGGCTACTCATAAAGCGCCTTAAAAGTCAAGGCGAGGCTTTTGAACGCATACTCATAAATGCCAATGGAGCATTAAGCTTCAAACCAAAAAACGTCCTAAAAAATTACGCAACTAAGGTCTATTGCACACGTTCTTTGTAGGCACCATCCATAGAGTATGTATGTACGTACTCAAGTGTATTTGTTGCCCTCTGTCCATTGCATTTTAGTTGATTGAATTAAATAACATTTATGCAATCGTACCTCAGCCAAGCAACAAAGAACAGCAACCGACAAAGTACTTTCAGCCCCAAACTTGTTGAAAAATGAAGCAATTGTCAAGAATGGATAGACAGAGAGACGGATGACTGTATAGATAGACAGTCAGGCGGTGAAATTTGTTCTCGAGCATGCACGCATATAAAGGCATTCGCCGCTCACTCCACTTTGAAAAGCCATCAAATGTCAAACCAAACCTGGCTCTGGGCTGATGCACGCATGCGTTCGCCATGTGATCACTCACACTAGCATTGGTAGGGCGAAGAGGAAGCACATGCATGCATGCGGAGTTAGCATCACGTACGCACCATAAAGAAACAGGAAGCTGATGAATGCCGCCGCGAGTACCCCCTATACCACCCTCTCCCTTCCATCCAATCAATGCATACGAGTAAGTATATGAGTAACTACGCTCCAACTGTGGCCTGCATCTCGGCTCGAATAGCTTTTGAAATGCTGATGAAATGCGCATGAATTAAATATGATGTATTGCCTAGCTGTTGCCTTGTCTAGGCCGAATGAGTTGCACGAGGAGGGAGTCTTACAGAGAGGTGCCATTGGAGCGAAAAGTGTGCGATGAGAGTTTGCATGTGCATGTTTTACACAGGCATATGGATATGTAAGAGTTTTCCAATATTGGTCATACGAGAGGCAGGAAAGTTAATATATTTTGGTAATTTTGTTTTTTGAAATACACACACATACATATACTACACGCATATTGTATATTACATTGATAGAGGTAGTGAAGCTCGTTTGCAATTTGATGAGCAACAAATTTTCTAGTGATAGAATTAGTTTGGGCGCATGGGCTTAAAAACGAAAAGCAAATTGCATAATTGCAGAGCCTAAATGGTCATACTTGTACTCGTATGTACTCAAATATTAAATATGCGCACAAAGTTTGAATAAAAGCAACTGTCAGTATTTTGTGCGCTCAAACTTTTTTTATACAAAATTATTTTATTATTATAAATTCCGGGAGTTACAGTTTCTATACTTTGTAGTAATTGCATCTATGCGACTGATTTTTCCATTATAATATATATTAGGCCGGGCCAATTTGTGGGGAGGCAAAAAAATCGCCCATTGCCCTGTGAAAATCATATTCTAGAGATCAAAATAAGAAACTTTGCCGAAGGAACCATACCTCTAAAACGAATTCTGATGTGCCCCAAATTGGGGGATTTTTAAATCGACCCGCCCAAATATATATATTGTATATATATACATTTGGCGCCCACACTCTTTTTGGGATTTTGGCCCTCCTCTTATTCGAGGTGTGGGTCTTAATGTTGTTCCATAAATGGAGGGACCTAAAGTTGTAAGCCGATTCCGAATGGCAGATATTTTTTTATGAGGAGCTTTTTTCCATGGCAGAAATACAGGCGTTATAATAATAGCAGCGTGAAATATTGCAAAGTTTTAATTATTTATTTATTTTGTTTTAGTTTCCTAATACCGATCGCCCCTCGGCAGGCAATAGTAAACCTCTGAGTGTATTTCTGCAATGAAAAAGAGTCTTATAAAAAACCATTTGCCGTTCCAAATGTGCTTAAAACTGTAGGTCTCTCCATTTGGGGAACAACATCAAGATGCACACCAAAAATAGAAGGAGAAGCTAGGCCAAACACCTAACAAAAGGTACGCGCTAATTATATATTTATTTTTTATTTTCGTCAAATTTTAAATTTTCGGTCCTAAACCTAAGCTTCGCTTCTTCTTGCTTGATGCCATTTTCTTATATACAGGGCGCATACGGTACTTGAGGACATGCATATATATGGCTACAACTTTCCGAAACTATTATTTTTCTTCTTGCTTCTTTTTCAGATAAGACATGGAGGACTACAAATTTTCTTAAGTGCGCCCTTTCATTCGTTCATATGGTTCGCCGCGAATCGGAGGCATCAGGCGGCGAATGCAGGATTTATATTCGGACAAGTATTGCCACTCCAGCAGCATTTCCCGTATATGTAGGGCGAATGTTTATGGTCATACAACAACAACATCAAAACGCATTCTAAAAAAATTAAATACTGAAGTGCCTGAGATGTTATGGTTTGTTTTCTAACGAAAACAAAATTGACCAAGACCAAAATACCAGCAGCAAAAATGAAGAGAATGACAGATGGCTATATTGCCATCACACAGAGGTACCTGTTGCCATGCACACGAAGATTCAAGCCACTGATATGGTTTTAGGTGTTGTGAGCAACAAAGGACGGGGATTTCGAGTGAATTCGGCTGCATATATCGAGGTTCTAGAGACAGTAGTGAGACCCTGGATTGATAATATACGCGGTGGCTGCGCAAACATTTTTCAGCAACAATCTTCTACTTCATACAAAGCGATGATGACACAAGATTGAATGACTGAAAATTTCCATGACCACATAACACAGAACGTATGTCCTTCCTACTACCTCCGCAAACCTTAAACTTCTAGATTATTACATATGAGGCGTGGTTGAGCCTGGAACCAATAAACATCCTCATAACATAATTTCTTCTCTGAAGGCTGCAATTAATTTCCTTATGGTCAATATGTCCGTTGTGGTCCGGCCCTGGATCGAGGAGGTTAATGCAGCTCATAAAAATTCTTATGAATGATTTTTTAAAAATATAATAAGTAAATGTTCTGTAAACAAATCGTTAAGTTTCAGTCATTCAATCTTGTGTCAAATACCGATGGAAATACCGAGGATTTGAAATGTTTAAACATATCACACAGTTTGAAGTATGTGTGATAATCGAAAAATAGTATATTTTGGCGAATAAATTTTGTGGTGTAAAGTATAAATTTGTATTAGCTTACTAATTAGTTTTATGGCTACATTTCTTTCAACACACACTATAAAGAAATGAAAAGCCAAAAATCAAAAATTAAAAAAATATATTCCTCAGCCAGTTGGATGTATTTTTTCAATAACTTAAGTCTTTTTGTTTTTTCCAAGTTCCAATTTGTTACCTTCCTTTCAATTTTTCAATGATTTGCATAATTAATTGGTATTTTGAGTGGATTTATGAGGTTGTGGCAGCTGTTTCTGCTGTTTTAGATAATCAAAAAGAAAAAACACAAACTAACAAAAAGATCATATGGTTTTATTACCAACTCATTAACAGCTTTCAAATACAACAAATAAAATTGAGAATACAAGCATTGGTTCTTAATAATTCGGCAATAAAATACACAAAATAAAAATAAAATATACAAAATACTCTTCATCTTCAAAACAATAATTAATGTTCCACTTAATTTATATTACTTTCGCCGCTTTCCTCTAAGCCTTTATGTGCTTCGAAGCCTTGCTCGAAATTCAATAAGGTCATAACAATTATTTCTCTTCGCCCATTAACTGCAGTTCCCGCTTTTTCCGTCACCTATTACCCAATCCAATTGGCATTCGTTTGTACACGCCTAACGGCTATTTAACTGTCAAAATTGTCATTCGACAACTGTCGAGTGGGCATAAAATTTTAATTTTGAGGATCACTTTTTTAATCACCAATTCACCATTTAGGTACCAACATTCACAGCCATCGCTGCCATCACACCAGTACAGCAACTAGCACAACACACACACCAATAATCGTTCGTTCAACAACTTCGAGCAAACACTCAAACAGACAGACGGACATGCAATTATCCAAGAAAGCAAAAAATGGAAAATTTCATAATTTCATGTCGTTAGTTGGCGCACGATGGACCGACTGCGCACACCCGTGCGTCTCCACCCACACATCAAACCATTAAACTCGCAATGCTCGCCAGGCCTGCTGTCAAATTATTTTTCTGTTTTCCATTTCGTTTTACTGTCTGCCCTTTTAAGTGAATTTCCATTATCTGCGAGTCGTTACTGGCTGATGGGAGGCCGTAGGTGCTACAGGGGCCTGCAGGGTACTGCATAAATTGTTTCTTGTTTTTTTTTTTGCTTTTTATTGCATTTCACCAAATTCAAATAGTAATGGTTTGACAGACACTTTTCTATATTCGTTTTTTTAGGCACACCTGGATTTTTTGTTGATAATTTTAAAATTTAAATATTTGAAGTGCGTCTTTCTTATTCGATTATATTTTATATTTATATGAATGCGCTTGTGTGTGGCACGCGCCTATTTACGGTCCACATTGGTTGTGAGGTTGTGATGTGTGCATTTCAATTGCTAATACATGCTTATGTAAATAGGGTGCCTCATTAGGAAACTTTTTTTTTTATTGCTTCCAAAAAATATTACACCTGTCTATATTAACAATAAGTAATTTGTTTAAAAGATATTTGGATAGTTAAGTGATACTATAAAGCCGTTGAACTTCAGGATCATTTAGAAATATATAATTAATTTGTAAAATATTTACTATAATAATTAGGTAATTAGATAAGCATATTTCTTATTATTATATTGCATTACAACAGGTCAGTTGGGGTTTTTCGTTTTAGTCTCTTCTTATTGAATTTTTCTTCAGCAGGAAGCTTCCTCATCGTCAGATTTGTGCGCGTCAGAAGTCTGCTTATGTGCCTTCTGCTCGCAATTTGTATTGCTTCGTCAACTGCTTCGATGTGTAAGTCGCGGTGAATGTCAGCGTTTGGTATATACCATGGTGCATTTGTTATTGTCCTAACACGACTGGGCACGTTGCGTATTGTCAAATTGGATTTAGAAGTTGTGCCCCAAACTTCTATACCATACTTCCAAATTGGTGCAATTGTTGTTTTGTAAATTAAGGTTTTGTTTTGCAGCGAGAGCTTTGACTGAGGTCCTAGCAGCCAGGGCAGTTGTCGAAAACGATTTTTAATTTCGTTTCTGTTTTTTATTATATGGTTCTTCCAGTTTAGTTTAGAGTCAATTGAAATGCCTAAGTATTTAGCTTTCGTATCAGTAGTCGCGTCAGAGTTTCCAATCTTTAATGAGTCAATGGTTACCTTTCTGTTCGTGTAATTGACTTGAATTGTTTTGTTGCCATTAATTTCTATGTTCCATTTTATGAACCAGTCCAGGGTTTTGTTCAGGTCGTTTGGTAAATTTGTTTGTGCTATTTTCGGGTCTCTATGAGATGCCATTAGTACAGTGTCATCTGCAAACGTTGCAATCATGCTATTTTCTGAAGACGGTTCCGGTAAGTCTGCGGCGTAGATAAGATACAGAGTGGGTCCTAATACACTGCCTTGGGGAATTCCTGCGTTCATAGGCTCAATGTAGGAGCATTTGTCGTTATATTTAATATACAATTTTCTATCTTGGATGTAACTTTTTAGCATTAGAAAGTAGTCGTATGGCAACCAAAATTGGAGTTTGTGGAGTAATCCAGGATACCATACTTTGTCAAAGGCTTTAGCTACGTCGAGATATACAGCCACGCATACTTGTTTATTGTTGAAGTCTTTATTAATTTTATGAGTGACTCTGTGCACTTGTTGGATTGTCGAATTTATTTTTGTTATAATGGGCTCTATGCGATCAAAGAGTAGCTTCTCAAATATTTTTGATATTGTCGGCAGTAGACTTATTGGTCGGTACGACGATGCAAACGTCGCGTCTTTATTGGGCTTTGGGATCGCAATGATTTCGGCAATTTTCCATGTCTTTGAACTTGATAGCAGCATTAAAAACGTTCCTGAGATTAATTATTGCTCTGTCGGGCACTTGCTTTTAAATTTTTCCCGAGATGAGGTTATATCCAAGGAATTTGTTGTTTTTTTAATGTCGAAATTAATTGCTTTATCTCTGTTAGTGAGGTTTTTTTGATGATTTGCTCGGGCCCATTGTCCATTTTTAGTTCTTATTGGTGGGAGGTGTATTGTAGCTCCGACCATCTTTTTTGTCGCCTTCCACTATGAATAATTTGTAGATTTTGTTGCGTCGATATTTTTAAGATAATTGCTTAGTTTTTTGTCTTTTTCATGTTTCAATAGTTCTTTAACTTCTTTAGTTAATTTGTTCAGTTGTTTTTTGCCATCTGGAAATCTTGTAGTCTGCCATTTTTTTTCTCAGTTTTCTCTTTTGTTTTAGTTTCTTTTTTATAGCGTCAGGAGTGTTATATTTTGTAGTTTGTGGAGGTAGAGTTGGTGTAGATCGGCTTAGTGACATAAAAGTCCTGTCATTAAAAAAGCTATTGCAGTTTCAATATCGTTGGTATTTTTTAATGGGATTTTCCTGTCCAGACTTTGTTCCATTATGCCCATAAAAGCCTCCCAGTCTGTTAGATGGTTATAGGGTGCCCGACTAGGTGTTAGTTGTAGGCGTTTTTGAATTGTCAGGATTATTGGTGAATGGTCAGACGAAAGTTCAAGGCATGATTTAATTGTCAGCATTTTTTAGTTTCTTGATTTTGTTATGAAAAAGTCCAGCAAGTCTGGTACTTTACTAACACAAGTTGGCCAGTAAGTGGGTTCCCCTTTACTTATAAAGTCGCAGTTCAATTCTCTGATGGCGTCAAGTAGAGCTTTCCCTTTGGAATTGGTCAGTCTTGAGCCCCATGTTATGTTCTTTGCGTTGAAATCACAACCGGCTATAAATTTGTTTCCAAGTGTCGACATAATGGTTTATTTTATTATTAAATTTTGGTGGACAATATGCAGCTGATATAGTCAATAGGCCATGAGTGTCATTAATTTGAATTGTCGTTGCTTTAGGTGATCCATTTTGAATTGCTCCATTTCATTACATATAATATTTTGCCTTAATATAATAACTGTGCCTCCATGTGCTTTATTGTCAGGATAATTGGTGAAAAATTTTTTGTATCCTGGAATTCTTACAAAGGATTTATCGCTAAAATGTGTTTCCGATACCATTAGTATGTCAATGCTGTTTTGTCTGATGAAGTTTTGAGTTTCCAGTATGTTTTCGCTTAGTGCATTCCATAAGGCTATTGTCAAGTTATTTTCTTTGGTCATCCATTTTGGAATGGAAGTGGAATTAGGAAACTTAAAAGCAGTGTTTCCTTGAAAAGCTCCAGCAATTTTATTGCGTTCTACACTACAGTAGTACACAATCAATGAAGCTTTCTTTGGACTAAAATATCAAAAGATCGTCTCGCGAAGTGCGCATTTTTGTGTTAAAACTTTAAACATTTTTTGTTTAGTATTTATGTCCTGCTATATATTCCAGTTAATATTTTTCTGCTAAGAATTAGATAAAATCACCACCACCTCTATCCATTTTAAATATTTAACTACTTTCGTTTCATTTTCACACTTAAATATTTAACTAAATTTTGTAATAAGGGTAAAATTGTTGTTCATTAAAGTGTTGTTAAACTTTTGTTTGAATATTAACACTTAACTAAAATTTGTAGTTAACTTTTGTTTTCCCGTTAATAATAAAGTGGCAACGCCAGTACAACATATTTTTAATATACATTTTTTATACATTCACATTTTAATATCTAACTACGATTTTTAATTAACTTATATTTTACCGTTACAAACTAGGTGGCAAAGTTAGTTAGGTTTTTTACATTAAAGTTTTGTAAACGCCTTTCTTTAAATACCCATATTGTAATATCTAACTCAGTTTTGTAATCAGCATCTATTTTTCCGTTAAGAGTTAGGTGGCAACGCCAGTTAAAAATATTTGTGTATTTAAGTTTCGTTAAATTCTTTTCCATTCCTTTCTCATACATATAACAGTTTATATCTTCCTGCTAAAAATTGTGTGGCAACGCCACTTAACATTTTCTTTTAAAGTTTTATGAAACATATTTCAATTTACATTCATGCTTTAATATCATATTGTATTTAACCCAGTCCCTTAAAAATATTTTTTTACTAAAGTTTTGTTAAATACCCTTTGCTTAAATATTAATATTAAACAAAAGTTCTTTTAATATATTATATATAAAATAAAAAAAATTTAAGTATAAAATTAAAAGAAAAAAATTATAATATTTAGTGAGAAATATAAAATATTGCTTTAAAATTTCCGATTTATTATATTTTTCTCATTTTTTTAGACAATGGAAACGCAAATTTAAGAATGCCCATTAAAAATTCCACGTACAATTTAAATTGGCGTTTGGCGCAGAATTATAGCGGCACGTGGCCGCTGTTGTTCCCAAAATCTGGTGGTAGGGGGCCAGCATCAGCTGGCACAACCAGTTGACTCAACGATAAAAATTCTAGCCAAACAGAGTCTAATACAAATAGCGCGAAAAAAATTTATAAAAGAGTTATAAAAAAATCGATAAGACTAAAGAAATGCGGGAATATACGATTTGAAAGGCGAATTGTACGTGAGTTACTAACTTGGCGCTTTAATCAAAGCGTTTTAAATCTTTTGTTTATTGTACCTCTTCGATAACGTTAATTAGTTTTATATTCGCATGCATAAATATAAATTTAAATATAAATATACACAGAAAATGTTTTCTTATCCATCTAAAACACAATTTAAAAATTTTGCTTTTTTTATTCAGTTGGAATTGCCAATAAATAATCAAACAATAAAATTTGCTAATTCTCAAGCGCTGATAAAATCAACCGAAAGGAATTCCACCGAAATCTTTACTTATTGTAGTGTTGAATTCAAAAACAAAAAAAAAACACCCATACATATGCATATATATTCATTGCGCTTTATTTTGATTGATGACAGACTTTATTTCCCCAGCCGAAAGTGTTTGCGTTTGAACTAAATCAAATTTTAAAATTTTTATTTACACATCAACTCGACCAAATTAACTTATACGTTGTGAGTTATGTGTAAATTGTGGGTTTTAAATAATCCAATCATAAATTGAGAGGTGCTAAAAGTTATTCAGCGTTAATTTAAGGACCACACAGGCAACTCCTTATGATTTTATGAACAGATGCAGTAGGGAGAAACTGTAGCATTAAAAAATTAAGGGGGGAAGCTGGTCTAGAGCGCAAAAAATGGGCATATTTTATGAATTTATTTTGACTCAACAAAGGAATCAATCGAAAATCTGTGAAATAGGTTTAATAATATAGCTTTCATGGTACAAATACAAAATTTTTCGTCTGAATTAATTTCAAAATGGCCGCTGTCCAGCAGTTCTCCTAAGGCGCCTTTTTTTCTAGTGGGTCCATTGCCGAAGACGTAAACTCCTTAATTTTTGTCCTGGATCAAAAAATAAAATTTTTTTAGTTTCTATATAACAACAGAAAGAGACGTACGTAGGATTTTTTCGATATTTTGTTTTTTCGCGAAATGGTGCACGTTTGAACAAAAAGTTACAATTTTCACTATAAAGAACGACATAAAATTGTTGATTAAAAAAAAAACTATGTAATATAAATAAAAAATCCTACGTACGTCTCCGGAGAAAGGTATTTCGAATGTATTGTCAAAATTTCGTAAGAAACGGTAAAGATTTGTTCGAGTTATGTCTTCGGCCAGTTTAAAAAAAGTGATTTCGAGAAAAACGCGTTTAAAGTTGTAAGTAGCGTTCGGGGCATACCTGCGAGGCACTGCCGTCGAATGAAAAATTTGGGCATTTAGACATTTTTGCTGGCATCCCTCATTTGGTATATTATTTCTAAGACCCTAAAGCACCTTTTAAGACAAAAAAAAATTTTTCGATTTTTTCAAAATTCTAGACCAGCTTCCCCCCTTAAGGTAAAAAGTTAAGTCGTATTTTATTCAGTACGTTGGGTGTGCGGAAAATCTCCTAAAATAGAACTGTACACGGGTTTCCAAGGTCGTGGGAGTGTCCAACGAGCAGGGAGTTCGTTATGCAATTTATTTGCACATCATTTTGTTCGCCTAATATATTCAGCACCTCTCATATGGCTTTGTTAAATGGAATAGTTAACTTAAAGCATAAGATATTACAACCATACTTTGTATTGCAATGCATAACTTGAGAAAACGTTAAAAAGCACTGCATGGGTGGATCGCAATAGGGCTAATAGGGAACGAAATGGTGATCGAATTACGATTTTTTTGACTTCCCGAGAGAATCATAAGATTTCACTTTAAGGATTGAAAATATAGTCAGGTTTCCTTACTCAAAAGTAGATTGAGTATCATAGTAGAATATGCGTTAATGCTAAAATCACGTGGATAGGAATGTATGTATGTATAATTGGCGCGTACACCCTTTCTGGGTGTTTGGCCGAGCTCCTCCTCTTATTTGTGGTGTGCGTCTTCATGTTGTTCCACAAATGGAGGGAATTTCAAGCTGACTCCGAACGACAGATATTTTTATGACGAGCTGTTTCATGGCAGAAATACACTCGAAGGATTGCCATTGCCTGCCGAGGGGGGCCGCTATTAGAAAAATGTTTTTCTTAATTTTGGTGTTTTCACCGAGATTCGAACCGACGTTCTCTCTGTGAATTCCGAATGGTAGTCACGCACCAACCCATTCGGCTACGGCGGCCGGATAAGAAAGTATACTTAAGTTTAATAGTCAAATTGTAAAGGTTGAAATCATTTCTTAGATTAACTTTTCTGGCTAGATTTTTTCGATTTTAAAGTGAATTTAACATATTTCTATTATAGCTAACGACGTGAGCTTCCAGGTAGCTTCTTCAAATTTAATTTTCTATCGATTTATGGATATAACCTTTTAAAAAGGATCCTCGAACAGGACGAAAGAAGTCCAGACCGAATGCGAGATACGTGGAAAGCAACAACATAAAACATCCTACTTGAGTCGATATAACCAGTTCAATTGAAGGCACTTAGCTATTTTCGTAGATGTATGGTATGTTTACCATTTTAGGTATACAATTTTTTAATGAATTGGAAGGTCTCAGTATGGTGGAAATCAGGGATATCATAAATTTGTGCCGCGTCACAATGGGCTACGAGCCTGAGCGCCTCCCTTAGTGGACAACCGCTTCGACCTAACCTTAACTATCTGACGAACGCCCTTCAAAATGCTTTGCCATGATTTTACAATACCTTTGGGCGACTTTTATGGGCTTTTCAACAGAACAACGTTTCAATTGACACCATCTGAAAGGTCAAGAAATGGATTGGAAGCCAAAATAACTTTTAAATTGTGTAGGCAAGTTTAGCGCGCACAACTTAATAAGGATGGCTTAATATCGGCAAAGAAAGGTTAGACAGAAATTTCTTTCAGAAAATATCTAAAACTAAGTGGACTTATAAATAATAGGATTTTAAATAATTTCCTATATTTTTTTATTGATTTCAAACTAAAGACTATGTTTTACTGTTCCGATAATTTTAAATTTGCGATCGGTCTCTCTTCCACAGAATCTGCGGATTTCACATAATTTCTCAGCTACGTAACTCCTTTCATATTTGTTTCATAGTCTGATTAATTTCTTTGCTGATTCATTTCGACAAACTCTTTGATATGAGCGTTGCGAGTATTGAATCCGACACCCGCAGTTAAAATTTTTAGAAATGGTGGAAGAGCTTACCTTCCAGGAGTTCATGTCACCAATCAGAACTAAAAAAAAAAACAAATCCTGTGCTTTGAATGAGCTCTTCAAACGCTTGAGCAATAAAACACTCCATACCATATATCAGTCGGTTTGCGAAATCTTGGACGAAGAACGCATGCCAATTTTGCCATAATTTGCACTCTACATACCTGTAAAAAAAGCGGTACGCTGTTCTACGAAAATAATCGGCCCATAACTCTTTTGAAAAGCATCTACAAAATATTCGCAAATATTTTAAACACTAGACTTTTACCGCATGCTAAACGTATAATTGTTAGTTACGAGGTCGGTTTTTAAGAAGGAGGCAAGTATGGTATTGCAAAAATCTCGTGAATACGACATGTCATCTTTTCATTAGATCGGTTCAGGTGCTGGCTTTCGCGGATGACATAGACATTATTGCTTCATCGCTACCGAATTTGAAATAAGCCTTCGGAAGTATAGAAAGAGTAGCAAAAAATATGGGATTAGAAATAAATGAAGCCAAAACAAAAGCGTTTTGTTCAACTTCTTCGGACTATGTCACTGGAGTCAAGTACTCAAAATTAGTGATTATGGTAGTGAAGGAATTTATGTACCTAGGAGTAACCATTAATCATGACAACAAAATGTGTACAGAAATCGCTCACAGAATCCTTACGGCGAACCGCTGCTATTCCTCTTTGAGCCATCACCTCAAGAACGGCTTTCTAGACAGGGGAACGCAGATTTCGTTGTACCGCTCAATTATTATTCCCACTTTGCTATGCGGTAGTGAAACCTGGTTACTCAGAGATGCGGATAAACAGAAG
Organism: Anastrepha ludens; assembly: GCF_028408465.1. Classification (NCBI taxonomy): domain Eukaryota; kingdom Metazoa; phylum Arthropoda; class Insecta; order Diptera; family Tephritidae; genus Anastrepha; species Anastrepha ludens. The sequence continues at coordinate 119,085,289 of NC_071500.1, read as the reverse complement.
CTGCTAATCTTTGAGAGGAGAGTTCTGTGAAAAATCTTTGGCGCTTACATATCGCGACGAATTTGCAGAAGCGCTACAATCATGATCTCCAAAAACTGTAGGTGCACTCGTCTGTAAAAACCACGATCAACCATGATCAACAGACTGAGAAGGGTAGGTCACATATTACGAGCTAATACCAACAAATACTCTTCGGAAATTGCCACAGACAAAGAAGAACCCGTCGCTCAGATGGATTGACGGTGCAGATTTTTTGGAATTTCGGCCATGGAGGACGCAGGTACGAAACCGATGCAATTGGAGACATATGCAGCGGACTTTTTCCATCTTTTTTTCATACATTCTAAAAGGTCGCATTCTTAGCAATTCAGTTTTTCTTTCAAATCATAATCCTCCATCTCTTTGAACTACATTATTCAGCAAAGAAAAAATATGCAAAATCATAATATTTATTTTCAATTTAAGGTGAAATGGAGTGCATATGTTTGTCATAGGCCAATGTTATTGTAGTAACCAAGTTAAAGAAAAACACTGTAAGTGCAAACAGCACCATTTGTTAAGTTCCAACGAAAAGAAAACAAGAGCACCGTGTGCAGAACCTTTTTGAAACACTATTTCAGCTACTGAGTAGTCATTTCAAAAAGTCTATGCGGCATGTGCGAAGCGTTACAAAGGCAGTGGGCCAAATTACACCAGTGTTGACCTCATTTCTCGGCTTACAGTAAAAGCACACACCACCTCCATGAGGAAATTCGTGTACTCACCAAAAACAACAGGATAGCAGCTGTTGCAATTGCGCCTTAACCCTTTTTAAATGAATTCATTCCCTTTGCCTGTTTATGTTTCCTGTTTTGTGTTCGTGTTTTTTGTTTGTTAATGACAGCCTTTCACACGCTTTTCGTTTGCCACATTTATTACTTTTGATAATTGTTAACAGTTGTTGTAGGTGCTTGTTGTTACTTTTGTTGCCACTCTGGTGCGCTTGTGTTTTTCGCAACTCATTCGTTAAGTGTTAAAAATCCTTTTTTGAACAAGTGCCACCAGCGGCAACCAACCAATCCTGGCAACTTGCAACAATAACAGTACCACAAATAACACGGAAACGACCGAAAAGTGTGGTGGGGAGCAGTACGCGCATACATACGCATATAGTGGCGCTGATCGCAACTACACCCCGCCTCAACCATCCGTACAACTTGACTTGATGCTTGAGTGGCCCACAAAGTGCCACATTTATCTGCAATAATTTTATGCAATTAAAAGTCAGACGTTTTGCAGAATTCAGAAGTGGGAAAGGATGATTTTTAAAAGGAATGGAATGCAAGCTGAATAAGATATAAAAATGTTTGGGTGGAGCATTAACTCGACAAAGCAACAAAGTTGGAGACTTACTGAGTGAAATACAAAACTTGCTGCCTCTACTAAAGTTGGCAACGGAATTAAAGTTGGAAGCGGAATTGAGGATGAAGTTGGCGGAGATGGGCTTGTGAATTAAAAATGCCGAAAACGAAGCATGAAAAAATGTAAAAAGAACGGCAAAAGTTTTACAAAAGGATGCACAGATGTGTGAATTGCAGGGGCAAAGGAATTGTGAATGAAAAAAGTTAAAAAAAAATCTGCGGATGTCTGCAGTATTTAAGTGGGCTTGTAGAGCAGACCAAAAGGGAAATTGCTTTAAAACAATAAATTAATTTACTCAAAGTAAGGGGATAATAGTTTTGCACTTTGTTAAGAGCATTTTAGATGCCAAACTGTTTTACTAATATAACTGCAATTTTTGAGGATACCAAAGAGTTTAGTAAAAGTTATTTACGGTGGTGAATTTACATGGCTGGAAAATACAGAAAAATATTATTTAAGCGCTTTCGCCTTTAAAGCGCTATCTACAAATAAAAATCACTGTTTAAGTGTTCACTTAAAAGGGTGATTTTTTAAGAGCTATAGGAAAGTTTTTCAAAAAAACACACATAAAACTCAGAAAAATGCATGAAATTTTTATTTAAATCGATAGTACAGTCCATATAATTTAATGTTTGAGAATATTTCATGCAAATGTTGACCGCGACTGCGCTTCAAATGGTCCATCCGCTTAGTCCAAATTTGGCATACTCTTTCCAACAAGTCCGTCTCGCTGAAACCACATGCCATGCAAGTCAAGCTTTTGCATTTTGGGCAAAAAAAAGTTGGATATCATTTTACGGTAGCGCTCACTATTAGTTCAGTTACGTTACGATTCGCAGCATCATTGAAGAAGTACTGTCCAGACTCTACGCCTTGTAGTGGACGTATTGATGAATTCCACAAATGGAGAGACAATTTTCAGCCACGTCCGAACGGCAGATGGTTTTTTATGAACAACTTTTTTCATGGCAGAAATACACTCGGAAGTTTGCCATTGTCTAGAGTGCTAACTGAAAAAACTTTTTTCATCACAAACTTATTCAGGTATGGTTAGCGCAGAAACGACCTGTACACGCCAAAATCAAATAGCTAAAGACACCTGCATGAGCCAGTTCAAAAATGGTAGAACACCGATTTGAGTTATTTGGCTCCAAAGCAGCGAGGTGCTTCGTCTGCTACGGTGCCAGCCCAGTATATTTTATAAAGAAATCAAGGATGCCAAGTTGTAGCTGGAGAAAATGGAGTCAACCGAGGCACCACATGTAGAGTGGAAGATGCATATAAAATGGGTGTACTTGCAAGCCAACGATCCAAAATATAAGAGTTGAAGTCATGAGCTGACCGGCTAAGTCAGCTTTCCTCAATCCCATTGAAAATATTAGTGCAGATGTGAAAGAAGCTGAAAGCAAAGAAAATTTTTAAATATCGGGTGGTTTTTTAAGAGATTGAGAACTTAAAATTATGATACAAAACATAAATAATCGGGTAGATAACTTCATGCCATTTATTTTTTGAATAAGATTTCCGCGGCTACTAGTTACAACATCCATTCGATCAGTCCGAACTCTGACTACTTTTTCCAATAAATCTGACCGTATGGCGTCAATGGTAGGTTGAATATTACATTAAATCCATGATTAAGAGCGTTGTATGGCAAGTTGCGCCGCCTTGTTGGAACCAAGTGTCGTCGATGTTTAGCTTAGTAATTTTTCCAAACAAAATTCAGTCAACATGTCTCAATAGCGCTCGCCATTCACTGCAACGGCAGCTCCTTCCTGATTTCGAAAGAAATGATGCTGCTACACTCTATAAATTTCCACAATTTGGGAGTGTTGTTCTGGCGTTAAACGATTCGAAATTAGTCGGTGAACGTAAGACAAAACTGCACAGTGTTGGTAAACACAACATAGTTTGTTTTATTTGGCTGCCTGGGCACTGCTTTAGTACAGGGAACGAGTTGGGTGATAAGCTGGATATTGAAGGCTCTGCAAGCATACCACTAGGCCCTGAACCCTTTCTAGTTGTCAATTCTGCATCGATTCAACTATGGAACCAAACAGAAAACTAGCTTCCTTTCTTTTAAAACTTAGTAGGAAAGACCTGAGAGTACTGATGGAAATTTTCCCTGTAGCTGTCGGGCATTTTTTAGAATCAGACTTAGACTATTGGGGTGCGATGTTCTGAGTATGGATAAAGTTTATATATATATATAATTGGCGCGTACACTTCTGTTTAGGTGTTTGGCCGAGCTCCTCCTCCTATTTGTGGTGTGCATCTTGATGTTGTTCCACAAATGGAGGGACCTACAGTTTCAAGCCGACTCCGAACGGCAGATATTTTTATGAAGAGCTTTTTCATGGCAGAAATACACTCGGAGGTTTGCCATTGCCTACCGAGGGGCGACCGCTATTAGAAAAATGTTTTTATTAATTTTGCTTTCACCGAGATTCGAACCAACGACCTCTCTGTGAATTCCGAATGGTAATCACGCACCAACCCATTCGGCTACGGCGGCCGCCGGATAAAGTTTATACTCCTACTATTCCGGACCTCTTAAGATTCATCAATGAAATTACAATTACAAAATATAATGATTACAAAACTAATCTAATCTAAATGTAATTCTTAAGATAATGTTGACCATCCAATGGTATTGGCGCCAGTACAGACTATTGTAAGAAACTAAAAGGAAAGGCATGCCACAATTGGGATCAGAGGAAGTACCAGATTACGGCAAGTCTGATCAGCAATGTTCAACAGTTCTACATCACTGTTTTTCCCCATAATTTTTATAGCAACAAGTCAGGCGATAATTTAGTGGTGAATACATCACTAGTTAATTGAGTGCAGCAGGGCAAGGCAAGCGCCTCTGACAAGCGAGTTTCTCATTAAAAACAAAAACCATTTTAAATCATATTTTTTCGCTTACGAATTGATACATACATCAATGCATGTGTGTTCATAGTAATAAAAAATCTATTTCATATCATCAACTACACCTGATTTCAGCGCAATTCCGGTGCAGACAATTCCATTAGATTTTCATTGGAAGACAATCGAAAAACTAATTTCCCAATGAAGGAAATGCCAGGTAAAATTGAGAATCTGGTTGTGAAGAACACTTGAGCGCAGACGGTAAAACAAATAAGCAAAGTAACAAAAATAAAAGTTCATATGAGCTTATGTATGTAAGGGCGCACACAAGAATGTATGTATATGTGTATGTGTGTATCCATGTATGTGTATATAGGTAGGAAACCAATCTACCCGTTGATGTTGACGGTGAAAAAGAAGAAGAAGCTTCAAATTGAATTTTCTTGTCGCACATGAGATACAAACGAAAACAACTACAACACATACACAAGCAAACATTCCGAGTATCCCAGCCGACCAAATATCCGGAAACGATATTTTGCGGACAAAACTATCTAAAAACAATAATCCTAAACAAAACTTTTTCGGAATGCGAGAGTCGTTTGAAAAGGCCGTACACAAATAAAAACTATGTACTTAATTGATTGGGTTTAACTCCTTTTATTTCGCTTTTAAATTAATTTTACTTCTCTTATTGAGTGTTTGGCCAGGCTCCTATTCCAATTTGTGTTGTGCGTCTTAATGCTTTTCCACAAATGAAGGGATCTACAGTTTTATACTGCCGGCGAACGGCAGATAGTTCTTTATGAGGAGCTTCTTCATGCCAGAAATACAGTCGGAAGTTTCTATCAATAGGTGTGCCCGAGGTTTCGAGCCAATACTCTACAGAAAGATAGTCACGCACAAACCCATTCGGCTTACAATCTCTTAATTTTCGTGGGAAACATCAACACAACATGAGAAAGAGCCTGGGTTGAATGTACATTTTTCGGATAATTTTCTTTCGCAAAAAGAACCTTCCTTTCGACTTGTGTCGACTGGGAGACTATCCATATACATATATGTATATGTATGTATGTGTGTAGCAGTGCAAGTGCTTTGTCCACATACCAAATCGTAAGTATTTCTCATTGTCATATTTGTCAAACAATTACATTTTGTATGTGCCAGCCACTATTCGGCAGTTTTAGTTTTACGTTTGTCGGCAAAAAGTATTGTATTTGGCTGCTCGACTACTACATTTTGCCCCCCATCAAATTGCTTGTTCTTTATGTATTTAAAGTTCCTCTTTGTTTTTGAATATTTTTCTTTGACGCTTTTTGTTTTCTTGTTGTTAATTTTTGGCAAGTCCGCGCCACTTTTGAAGTGAAATGCTGTATGTATGTATGTACATATAAATTACATTTCAATAAAACTAAAAAGTGTTGATTTTTGTGAAGCGAAGCGGCCCACTGGTTGTGCACAAACCAAAGTCGAACACTTTTCGTGTGCCCTGGTTGGGGTAAAGCTGAATAAAACTTTGATGGTTATCAAAAATTTTGTAGTTCGTTGTTGTCTTGTGACATTTGTGTCTGACTTTCGGTATTTGCGTACCTTTTCAAATGTCAAATATTATGTCTACTTTGATGTACAAATTTGGTGTCTCATTTGAAAGCTAAAGTTTGACTTTGAAGGCAAGCAGAATATTGAAAGCAACAGTTTTTGCCTTAAGGTTTGAATTCTTCAAAATGTGTCTTACAAAAGGAAATTTTTGCTAGTCTAGCAGTCTTTTTTTTATTAAAGGAAAAGGAGCGGGAGTTCGCTAGTAAGAAAGACTTCGGCTCCATTCATGTTTTTTTGCATTACTTAATAATCTTATATATAAAATAAAGTCAACTTTTTGTGTGTGTTCGCTAACCGGCCGTGTCTTTGCACCGAATTAAACCAAACTTACACACATTGTTAAGTAGGTATTGAAGATGGTTTACGTATAGTTTGGATGCCTATTGGTGGATAGGGCTCGAGATATAGGTCAAAACGTGTACCCGGGTAACCTTCGGATGTGTATGTACAATATGGGTATCAGATGGAAACTGTTGGTGAATGCTTTAGTTCAGAGTATTTTTCATGCCGCTCCGTGACTAGGGTCTGGAGATAGAGACGAAAACGTGGAGCCTAGAATGTGTTTGTAAATATGGATATCAAATGGAAGCTGTTGGTGTATGCTTTAGTACAGAGAATTTTTCATGCCGCTCCGTGACTAGGGTCTCGAGATAGAGACCAAAACGTGGAGCCTAGAATGTGTTTGTAAGCATGGATATCAGATGGAAGCTGTTGGTGAATGCTTTAGTTCAGAGTATTTTTCATGCCGCTCCGTGACTAGGGTCTCGAGATAGAGACCAAAACGTGGAGCCTAGAATGTGTTTGTACAATATGGATATCAAATTGAAGCTGTTGGCGAATGCTTTAGTACAGAGTATTTTTCATGCCGCTCCGTGACTGGGGTCTCGATATAGAGACCAAAACGTGGAACCTAGAATGTGTTTGTACAATATGGATATCAAATTGAAGCTGTTGGCGAATGCTTTAGTACAGAGTATTTTTCATGCCGCTCCGTGACTGGAGTCTCGAGATATAGGTCAAAACGTGGACCCGGGTAACCTTTGGTTGTGTATGTACAATATGGGCATCAAATGAAAGCTGTCGATAAGTACTTTAATACGGGGTAATTTTCTTACCTATTGATGACTAGGGTCTCGAAATATATGCTAAAACGTGGACCCGCCGCGTCTTTGCGCCGAATTAAACCAAACTTACACACATTGTTAACACTTGATGATCATGAAAAAAGAAGATTTTTTTTAAATTTCAAATCAACGCAAATGAATAACTAAGAAACAATCGTCAAAAAGAAAAAAGAAATTTATTATTTTTTCAATTAACAATCGCTCACGTGCTTATATTTTTCTTATACATTTAGGAATTTTCACGGGGTAAATTGGAATTAATTAATGTAAGTTTTCATCAAATTTAGTGGATTTATTTTTTCGGTTCATATGCGATAAACTACGTTTCACCATGAGTGAATCAAATAAAAAAACAAAAAATATAATCCACAAAATTTTAGAATACCATAATTACAATAATGTTTATTATAGTACAAATGCCAAGACAATCGCGTATTCATATTAGTCGCTCGACAAATAATAATAGGCGCATGAGAAATGCTCGGAATAACGCGACATCAGAAGAACGTCAAGAAGAAAATGAAGCAAATCGGCAACGAATGGCACGGTCCAGATCAAATCGACCAAGAGACATCAATTTGAACAAAGCTGCTATGTAACGGAACTAGACTTGTAGTCAAACGATTGACGAATAATGTTATCGAAGCAACTATTTTAATTGGCAAATTCAAGAATGAAGACGTTCTAATACCGAGAAATCCAATGATTCCACCTGAATTGCCATTTGAATTCAAGCGTTTGCAACTGCCCATTCGTTTAGCATTTGCAATAACTCACAATAAATCACAAGGGCAAACTTTAGAAATATGCGGGATGAATTTAGAAGAACCAGTATTCACCCATGGTCAACTATACGTTGGCTGTTCACGTGTTGGGAAGCCAACAGCATTATATATTTACTCAAAAACAAATAGAAAAACAAAAAATATTGTTTATGCCAAAGCGCTTGAATAAAGAAACAAATAATATGAAAACCATATATTTTCTGTTCTAAACCATATCTATTCTATTTTAGTGTGCCCAGCGAAGCGGGCGGGGTTTGCTAGCTATATTATAAAATGCAAATCCCGTTACGCAAAAGGGACATATTTTTGGAAATATTTTTCTTTTTTTGGCTCGAAGTATTCTGGAAGAAATATTTCTCATATAATAACTAATATGAAACACTTTTTCGTTAAACTTAAGAATTCGTGAGACCATTTCATTCTGAAAATATGTATAACTGTTATTTTTGGACACAGATCTGAACTAAAACAAGTATAATTTAAATGATGTCTTCAAAACTACCAATTTCATGGAATGATAAGGCCATACGGCCGAGATGCGAGGCGGCCGCCGTAGCCGATTGAGTTGGTGCGTGACTACCATTCGGGAGTGGGAAGGTTCGAATCTCAGTGCATAAAATAGCAAAACGATAGAAAAAGGCAGTAAATGGAAACCTTCGAGTGTATGTCTCCAATGGAAAAGCTCCTAATAGAAACCATTTGCCGCTGGGAATCAGCTTAAAACTGGAGGTTCCCTTACGAGTATTTATGAAGGAGGAAGAGCTCGGCCAAACGCGCCAATTATTTATTATTATTTATAGTTTTTGGGATTCATATTGTTACTTTTTCGTCCAAATGAAATGTCTCACAATAATTCTTCAACTCCAAGTAGTTGAAAGAACATTTTTTAGGCAAATCTTCTCGGTGCAGTCAAAGGCAACGACGAATGGCGAATTATATGGGACCAGCAACTGGACCAACTTATAACAGAAGAAAATGTTGCACGGTTCATTAAAGCTCAAAGACTAAGACCTGCACCGTTTTAAGCTGGCAGACAGCCCTGTCTGTCCAAACTGTTCGAATATTGACGTAAACACGTGATCTTTCATTGCGCCGATTTCAGAGAGTAACGAGCTGTTATCGAACTCTGGATTATCGTGAACCCCTCATCTTTGGGTCATCAAAAATCCCAGACATTTTGATTTTAATCTCCTTCAACAGAAAAAAAGACTAAGATGGATGAAAATGGACCTCACGAGAGCACAAAGTAAAATAATTGGCGCTAAAACATGTGCAACGAAAGCAAAAGGCAGACCAAAATCAAGATGGATTTACGAACTAAAGGACGACATAAGGAAATTCAAGTCAATAACTTTAAGGAATCAGCCAAGGATCGAACGGAGACATTTTGTGCAGTAAGCCATGGCTCACACAGATGATGATGATCTCTTTCTCTCGGTTTGTTTTGGAACTTTCGTTTCGAGGCAATATATTCATACAAACATCTGTTTGTATTTACATAAAAGTTGTCCGTGGTCGCATTTTCTAAACTATAAATGCAAAGAAAACGAGAGCTCAGTTCACATTTCTTCCTCCTAGTTTGAGCTTTTCTAGAATTTCTAGTGTGCGTCTTGATGTTAATGGATAAAGATTTAAGTCAACCTGTCATTTGTCATATGCCTAGCACAACTCCCGCGTTTGATCACCACTACGAGCATAAGATACTTGTATGAAAAATGATGCTTCTAACAGCGATCGTCTCTCGGCCGATTAAGACAAATCTTCGAATGCATTTCAGCAATAGTTTTCCAAAATAAACAAAATCAAAACGTACACCACAAATAGCAGTAGTGCGAAGTTTAGCCTAAACACTTGTCAAGGTAAGGAGCTCCCCATACAGAAAAATGCCTAATTTGGAAGAGAAAGCTTCCACTTTTTTCTGATTACTCGTGATAAGTGAGAGTAAATCATAGGCTCATGAGTTCATTATTTCGTAGTTGGTATATACATCTTCACACACACGCACACACACACAAAAATATGAATATGAAGAAATGTTTCAGTTTAAGTGTACTTTTTATAGTTTCAGTGACACACGATCGCTTTGCTTTAAATTTTATGTTGCAACAGTGTCTTATGGGGCATCATAAAAACTTAAGACGTACTCATTTAACTTAATACCTTATTTTCCATAGTGAGTGAAATGATGCTAATAATTTGTTTTTGGCTGTTCGCTTTTGTTTTCACATACCTAAAAAGATAAGAAAAAACATATAAAAAGTTAGAACTCTCGAAATTCTTCAGAAAAAAGACGGTAAAATATTTATGATAAGTGACTGAATTTGGCTTCTTTAAAATACTTAGTAAAGAATGTTTGTATGCTGAATTACATATCAACTAAAATAAAAGGCTGTTCTGTTTCGGATCCAAGCCTGTTTTTTTCATTTTTGTGCATTTTCGGCCAGGCAACGTAATTAAACTTACCTGTTTCCGGTCGTTAGCACTCAGAGTTCTAAAATTGCTAAATCTGATGCCATAATAACAAACGCCTTATTTTTACTCTCGCAAGGCCTTTAGCCCATATGGGCCCATATACGGTATTGCAGTTTTGAACTAATTTTATTTCCAAATTAAGTATGATATTAAAAAATAATTCAAACTATTTAATCCAATAAATATTTATTTAGCAATAATAGCACGGGGAAAAAAATTGTCTATGATTTTATGACATTTCAAAATAACCTCACTTTTGTGCGAGTGGGTCAAACATCAGAATTGAAGTGCGAGTGATTCATTTTTAAAAAACGGTAACAGAGTAAAACATAAGTACTTTTTTGGAAAATATATTTTCAAGGAGTCGATATACTCATCCATCTTGACGGATAATAGTTTGGATATAATGGGTCAAAAATGCCCATTTAGGTAAAAGGTACAGCGTTACAGTGTACTACAGAAAAATTTCTGGTTAAATTTTACTATGGATTTGAAAACAGAAATTATATGTATATATTGAAGTCGTTTTATTCATAATATTTTCGATAAACTACTCGATAATACCTTCATCCAACATTTTAAAACGTTAACCCGTCCGTTGAATGAACTCAGCAAAAGAACTTTCTGGACTAGTACTGTCTTCGACAAAGTTGACCCGGGAGGTACACTTTATAATTATTAGCGTTCGTCTTCGTTGAGTAAAATTGTTATAAAATATCATAGTCCAAATATTTTTGTTGTGTAAAAAATAATAGGACTATCAATAAATTCGTGCGGTTTTTTTTTCGAAATTTGAAACTTTATTGACGTAAAATGGTTACAAATTTAATATTCAAAATATTGTCCATCGCTTACTACTACTTTTTCCCATCTTTCTGGCAATTCACGGATTCCCTTTGTGAAAAATTCGGTCGGTTTTGCCGCAATCCACGAATCGATCCATTTTTTGACTTCATCGTAATTACGGAAGTGCTGGTCAGCCAGGCCATGTTGCATCGATCGGAAGAGATAGTAATCGGATGGCGCAAGGTCTGGACTATACGGCGGGTGGGGTAGGACATCCCATTTGAGCGTTTCTAAGTATGTTTTGACCACTTGTGCAACATGTGGCCGAGCATTGTCATGTTGCAAAATAACTTTGTCGTGTCTATCGGCGTATTGCGGCCGTTTTTCTCGCAGTGCTCGGCTCAAACGCATCAATTGTCGTCGGTAGACATCCCCCGTAATCGTTTCATTCGGTTTCAGTAGCTCATAATACACAACACCCAGCTGGTCCCACCAGATACACAGCATAACCTTCAGGCCATGAATATTCTGCGCCGACGTCGATGTTGAAGCATGGCCAGGGTATCCATACGTTGCCCGACGTTTTGGATTGTCGTAATGGACCCACTTTTCATCGCCAGTCACAATTCGATGCAAAAAACCCTTTCTTTTGTGCCGTTGAAGCAGTTGTTCGCATGCCATAAAACGGCGTTCAACGTCTCTTGGCTTCAATTCATACGGCACCCAATGGCCTACCTTTCGGATCATTCCCATGGCTTTTAAACGTTTGGAAATGGTTGATTGATCAACTCCCAAAGTTTTTGCAACCTCTTCTTGCGTTTGAGCCGGATCTTGATCGAGCAATTCCTCCAATTCGGTATCCATGAACTTTGGCGGCGCACCCTCGCGTTCTTCGTCTTCCAAGCCAAAATCACCACTTTTAAAGCGTGCAAACCACTTCTGGCACGTTCGCTCAGATAGAGCATGCTCACCATAAACTTCCACCAAGATACGATGACTTTCGGCTGCTTTTTTCTTCATATTAAAATAATGAAGAAGAATTCCCCGCAAAAACACATTATTTGGCACGAAATTCGACATTTTCAAGTGTGGTAAAAATATTGTTGTTTACGCTTCAAATAAAAAACTTATACTGACGTTTGTGCCTTACGACAGTAGCTCTCCAATGAATGTTTGGAAATGTGGATCGATGGAATAATAATCAAGTTACGCCATCTGTTGTAAAACCGCACGAACTTATTGATAGTCCTATTACAATAATTGGATTATGTTAATTTCAGAATCCACGAGACACTTTGTTTCAATTTCTCTTCTTGTGACTTTTCAAGGTTGAACTGCATTTTACTTGACATCAACTGGGAAGATTTGCTTTCAGGGTTAGATGTTGTTGAGTGCTATTCTGCCTTTAAAGCTAAGTTGCTTGAAATTTTTATGATATATGTACCACTACTTAAAAAACGTCCCTTCAAGCTTCCATGGTATACTAATCAACTTAATAAACTTAAAAACAAGCGGAATAAGCTTCATAAAAAATTTTTAGAATCTAAGAATCAAACTATCTTATTAATTTACCAGCAATGCCTGAAAAAATTCAACTGTTTAAATAATTTTCTGTACAGGAACTACATTCTTAGGATTCAAGAGAATATTAAATCCAATCCAAAAGCCTTTTGGAAATTTGTTAAATCTAAAAAGTCAAGTACCGGAGTACCCTCTGCCGTTCATTTCAATGGTAAATCTGCTACTACGCCTGCGGGTGCAGCTAACTTGTTTGCCGATTTTTTCAAATCTAATTTCAGTCAGTATGATCCAGACTTGTTTTCTTCGTGTCATACTAATCTTCCTTCATCCTTGAACTTCGGAGACTTAAAACTTGTTTCTCGTGACATTGAGAATGGGATCTCAGGTTTAAAAACTTCTACTAAGACTGATAAGGATGGGCTTTCCGCAATCTTTCTTAAAAATTGTCCGGCTATCATTATACCTCTCAAATTTATTTTCAATAAATCTTTATCCTCGGGAGTTTTTATTAATGATTGGAAAATCACAACTATTACCCCAATTTTCAAAAGTGGTAAAAAGAATGATGTGTGCAATTACAGACCAATCTCGAAGTTTTCTATTATATCAAAACTTGTTGAAGGAATTGTAAAAGATAAGATGTACTTCGCGACTAAGAGTTTAATCTCGCCCAATCAGCATAGTTTTGTAATGGGTAGGTCTACAGTTTCCAACCTCGCTGCGTTTGGGGAATTTTGTTTTTCAACTTTTGCTGATGGTTTTCAAGTGGACTGTGCTTACACAGACTTTTCTAAGGCTTTCGATAGAGTTTCTCATGCAATTCTATTGCACAAATTAGCCTCATTTGGTTTTCATTCTATATTCTATCAATGGCTGAAATCTTATTTATCCAATAGACGATGTATGGTAATGATTGAGAGTGAATGCTCGGTACCTTTCATTGCTTCTTCAGGCGTGCCACAAGGCAGTATTTTAGGTCCTCTTCTCTTCGTTCTGTTTATTAACGACATTAGTAACTGTTTTTCTTTTGCAAACTTTCTTTTATACGCTGATGACCTGAAAATATTTTCTGCTATTAGGAAAACTGAGGATATTCCTAAGTTGCAAGCGGATATTAATGCACTAGTTCGCTGGTGCAGTAACTCTGGGATCTCCCTAAACATCAAGAAATGTTTTCATGTCACTTTTGCCAAAACTCAAAATATTCCTAAATCATCCTATAACATTGCTGATACTCTTCTTCAACCGGTTCATGAATTCAAAGATCTAGGTGTGATCTTTGACTCCCAATTTTCATTTAATAGTCACATTAATTTTGTTGTATCCTCCTCTTACTCAATTTTAGGCTTTATACGGCGTAATAGCTTGAAATTCTCGGACCCTTACACTCTCAAATTACTTTTTACTTCCTTTGTTCGCTCTAGATTAGAGTATGCAACATTTATCTGGAGGCCTTGCCACCAATTTGCAATTGAGAGACTTGAACGCGTACAGAAGGTGTTTCTTAAGTTTGCTCTCAGGTCGTTAAAATTCTCGCATCCCATCCCTTCATATAACTCCCGTTTGAGGTTAATTAACTTAAAATCGCTAGAAAATAGAAGATCTATACTCTCGCTGTCTTTTGTTTTTAGTTTAATTAAAGGTGATATTGATTGTTCATCCTTATTAAACAATATTCCTTTTCATATTCTTACTAGATCTCTCCGAAACACTTATCCCTTTCACCTTAAATTACTTAACACGAATTATGCACGTAATGCCCCTCTTGCCCGCACTTTAAGAGAATTCAATGAGATCTTGAGCTCTATTCCGCTTGACTTTTCGATGTCAAAGAAGGAATTGTATGAGTTCCTAAACTCTTTTTTTTAATTTATTAATTTAAGTCTTTGTATTAATTTAAGTGTACACTAGTTCAAAGTAGTCTGTAAAAACCTGATGTTTTAGACTCCTAAATAAATAAATAAATAAATAAACCGAAGAAACGTTGAGAACTTTTTACTTCGCCTAATATAATAATATATAGACAAATAAATGGAAGTTAAAAAAAGTAATACGTCTGCACTGTTTTGAAACAATTAAAGATAACTAATATAATATTTGGTATAGGTAGGTATAAATTCGGTCGAAACAAATTATTATTTTTTATATAAATATAAGGAAGAAGCAGCACTAGTAGCATGAGCCATCAGCTGACTGATAACAAAATAAATGTAGTTTAAATAAGGTCTGGCGTTAAGTAATTATTTGAATAATTAGCGCTTATAGCTAAACTAAGCAGCGGTAAATATAATATAAGCTAGCAACTCGTTGGTTTTTAGAAATTTGTTGACAGTAAGGATATTACTTGCGGGAGGCTCTTTAAAAAAATCAAACGCGTGAGAGGATCCAAAGAATTGTTGTGCAGAGATATCTAGATTTCGATTGTGGTATCGTCATAAAACGGGCAATCGGCTGGTTGTGTGCGTCGGAGAAGTTGTGTGCGTGTGAGAATTGTGTGGCCGAGACGCAGGCGGCTGTATGGTTTGAGCACTTTTAATTGAAGGTCGGAAGGAAGTTATATTTTTGGCGTATACGGACTTATGATGACGTGATAACTGGTGGTGGTAATTTTTGCTTCCATAAATGGAGGCTTCTAACAAAGCCCGCTGGAAAATCAGAGCGTATTGGGTGTAAAAAACCATGTTTGATCGTGCCCCCGTTTGTGACAGCAAAAGATGTTGAGGCTTGGGTTTTTGATCCATCTGTTAATATGAACCTCCATCCCTGTTTGGAGTACTTTTCTTTTTCGGATGTGACCAGTGCTTTGTAAATCTCCTTCGCTGTATGTTCTTTTGGTTACTGCAGCGTTTTGATACCAAATGGAATATTACGTATCATCCATGGAGTTTTCGCTTCAGCTGTGCGTTGGCGAATGATACGTGACAGTTCAAGTCTTCTTTGCAAGTTAAAACATTGGCTACAACGGACGTAATTTTTGGATGTCTTTTCCTTGAAGACGCGTTCTCAAAATCTCTAATAAGATTGACATTCCGGGTGAAGAGTAGTTCTGATAAAATTGGATGAATGCTGTCTTCAATTCTTACCGGAGTCTTTGGCTAACGAGTTTTCGCAAACAAGTTTCGAAGAAGTGTAGTTGGGAGTGCTCTACTATTCTGCGAATCGCAGAATGACAAGGTCGAAATTTAAATAACTAGCTTTAACCCGCGGCCCCGCTCGTGTAGGAGTAGTTTTGAGGGATTAAGGATATATATATAAAAGAATTACAAACAATTACGTCATAGAAAATAAATTTTTATTATTTAATAACCATAATATTACAATAGCCGGCATCCGTTGCTACGCCTCGTTGAATAAAATCAAAACAACGAATCAGGAAAATATCAAGCAAAATTATTTTTATTAATTCTCTATCTCAAACCGAATGAGAGTGGTGGCGCGGCCTGGGGGCTGTGGGAAGAGAGTTCCATCATAAAAACATGCCTATAACCTTCGTTGGGTGAAAATATGAATGTATAAAAATTTTTACATCATTTGGTGTTGTCGTTTCGTAGTGATGCGCGGACATCGTACAGACATTCACCTTTATAGTATAGATTAGCAGATTATAAAATTATGATTATATTTATTTATATATTATATTATTAAAAATAAAATAAAATAAAAATAATACTCCGTTACTCATCTCATTTTATGTCCTTTTCCGACACTATCGAAAATTGTTAATATTTTATCGAAGGCTTATTCATATTTGTTTTATAATCCCTACTATTAAAGTTTTATTAAAATATTTGAGTTTGTTTTGAAAGATTTGAGTTTATTAAACTAAAGGCAATAACTACTTAAATAAAAAAGCTCAAAGTTCAATTTTCATCAGCAAAATATTTTGCTTTATAACAGGCACTTCTTTTTCATTCTAATGAAGAAAGTCTTTGTATGCAAGGTTCACTTATATTTTCCCTTTCTATTTCCTCACGTACGGCGGCAATGCCCTTCAATCTCCGCTCATTTCTTCGCGCTCATTTATCTACTTACACTCGATCAATTGTCAAACATGGCATTGCCTGACAGTTTGCGTTTTGAAGATAGCACGAAATTATAAGAAAATAATAAGTTAAAAAATTGTGTGTGGAAAAAAATAACTGGAAATTTTTACTTTGAACTTTTGCGCTTAATTTACACTTCACCATGCGCCCGGCGGTTTGCCCGTCTACTGTCTGTCATCACCCTTACTGAAGATCACCAAGTCATATAAATTTAGCATCAAACACCTTCTTTATTTCATATTTGTTCTCAAAGTGATTTATTTCGGTATTATTATTAAGATTGTGCTTTTGTTGTTGCTTTCCTTGTTGTTGTTTTTATACGATTTTATTATGGTGTTGGCGTCGAACGTGTTAATTTACTTTCAGCTTAAGTGATGTTGGAATAGAGATGACTTTTTTTGCCATGGCTCTGATGTATTAACCGAGACTCCCTTGCCTCATTTGCCGTCAACTTGTATGTACTCAAAAGATCCCGGAGCACCTAAACACTTACAAACAAATTTATGTGCTTGTATATGTGTATGTGTGTATGCAACTACTTACCCAGCTATTGCGCTGCTCATCAAAGCGTATGCTTGATTATACTATACGTTTGACGCTGCTCATATTGTTTTATTAGTATTTTGTCACATCCGCAACCATAACAACAACAACAACATAACTAACAACAAAAACTTCTCCATATAAAAGGAAATTCATCAGATAACATTAAGTGCGATATATTTTTGTTCGTACGCACACACACACACATAGATATTTGTGAAATATTTTTTAGCATGTCAACGTTGTCTCCACAACAACAGCAATAATAAAGTAATAAAAAATACGACACAGCGAACTAAGCAGCGTAGCGACACAAAGCTTTGATGTTTATTTGACAGGTTTTTATCGCATACGCGTCGACTTTTATCCGCCTCCATATCCACCCAGCTAAATCCACCTCCGCTAAGCACCTTTAACATCGTCTTGTTGCTTTCGTCTTTACGGGCAAGCACGTGTTGCTTTTTGTTTTTGGGCTTCCTTGAATGCTTGAACGCTGTTTTGATTGATGCTAAATAAGCGCCGTGAAGAATTCTTTTGAAGATTTCCTCTTAAGATTTTGCTCTTATTTTAGTTATATTCGTACTCTTCCTTTTGGACTTTTTTGTTGTTTGTTGTTGTGAAAACCAAAGTTTTTTTTAATTCGTTGCGCCTCAAAACATCGCCTACAATGCTCTCATTTACAAATGCACCAATACATATGTACATACAGATATCTGAAGGCTTGTTCCGGTGGAATACTAAATGACATTAGGTGGGCGTTGTGAAACTTTTTCTTTCTACACAGTTTGGGAGATTCGTGATTTGTATATGCGATGAAAAAAAAAGTTGAAAAAATACACACGAAACAAAAATTAGATAGTAGGCATAGAAAAGTATTCGCCTTTGAAAAGTTTTCTACAGCACGTCGGCATAAGTGTAGGGGCGGGGGCGATACTGAAAAAATTAGCATGCATGTGATAAATCTAAAATTCTTAAGAAAGTTTCTTTTATTATTTGTTTCTTTCAGCTCGTAAGTGTATCATCAATTTAAATCAAGCATAATGTGGGAAATCCTTTTTATTTCGTTTTAATGACTGAATTCATGAAACATTAAAAAAATGCGATGGATAAAATATTTGAACTATGCGCAGAGAGATTTAAATTATGTGTAGGGGACGAAAAGCTATTAGTAGATGTAATAAAAAAATAAAAATATACCCACCCATTTGAAATTTACAGACATGACATTTTATACGAAGCTGGCAAGGTTTCAGGGGATTTCACATCAGAGAGGGACTGTTCTCGAACCTACTAAAAACATTTTTAGAAGCACCGGGAAGAAATCAGTTCTTCAGCCGGTTCAGCCCAGCGTTGCTGTGGGCCAATTGCAAAGAAGACGAGCGTCGGCACAACGAGAGGTGTGTACCGAACATAATTGGCATTTACACCCTTTATTGGGTATTTAGCCTCCTCCTATTTGTGGCGTGTGTCTTGATGTTGTTCCACAAATGGAGAGATCTACAGTTTTAAGCCGACTCCGAATGGCAAATGGTTTTTATGAGGAGTTTTTTCATGGCAGAAATACACTCAGAGATCTGCCATTGTCTTCCGAGAGGCGAGTGCAGTTAGAAAAAACTGTTTATGCCATTTTGTGTTTCATGCCCAGAGATAAGAACTTGTGCACTTTCGAATGATAGTCACGCACCATCCCATTCGGCTACGGCGGCCGACAAACAGCAAAGTTACTAAGTTATTAATTTATAAGGGTAAACTGCTGGTGATTTACTGAAGGTGGTTGACGCATCCGAGTAGTTGTGTGCTTGACTACCAATCTGTAGATCCGGAAGGTCAATTATTATAGATTGTTTGTCCAAAATCTTTTGACAGCCACCAACCCTACCTACCGACCTACCATCGGTCTCACTTCATACATCTCCTGCGCAGTCAGATCGAGTGGGCGTGTAGGTCAGCTATGATGAGCGCCGCGTCTTGTGAGAAGGTTCTGAAGGCAGAGTACACAAGCGGTACATAGAGTTAATGCTTCGTACATATGCAACGTACCTGAATGCGTCACACCAGACTGTCGCGCCATATAGGAGGATAGACCTCACCACTCCAGCCAGAACCTGTCTTGCTTGCTGTTTTTGTTCTCCGATGTTCACCATTAATCTGGGCAGGGCTACCGTCGCAATAGTCGCTTGACTGCTAGCCTATGCAGGTACTCTCGGAAGCTAATTCGGCAATCCACCAAAACGCCTAAGTATTTCATGAATCGCTTGAACTCGATGATGCTGTCACCAACTCTAAGCTTAACCTTTTCAACCCTCTTACGGCTGCTGATGAGTACGGCTTCTGTTTTATGGGTATATGTCAAGTATGCCCATATGTTTTTTGAAGGTAATATTGTACAAAACGCACAACAGCGTTTTCACATTACTCCGAAAATGTCATGATGTCCTAATCCATCAGCACTTTCAGTCGGATGACGGGTCAGTTTTCTTGCAGCGGAACGATATATTTTCCACTAATAGCCAAGTGGGCATGTCAAACTGTGCGCAGTGTGATGTGAACGAGTGCATGCCAAGCAGCTACACAATAAATTAAATGAATTTCAGTTTTCGAAAGAAATCAATTTGCTTGCATGAGTAGTACTTTAACGCACATTCTTCGCCAGTACTCAGCCATGAGGCTAGAAGTCCAAAAAGAAAGAACAAAAACGCGAAAAAACATGCATTTGTATGTCCATCAAAATTTATGACGCTGCGAATAAATTGACGTTGCTGGCGTGCCGACATGTGGGAGTCGCTCACTACAAGAAAGCAGCCCGTTCTACCACTCTGTCAAGCTGTCAACACGCCACATGCTGACAGCTCAACTTTGCTAGCAGAAGTACGACGGATGATGGAGCAGCTGCTGAGGACATAAACACAGAAAGCCACGATAGTAAATTATTAAAAGTGCAACAAAGAAATTAACAAACGCTATTTATTTAGCTGCACAAAATAAAAAAAATTAAACATAAAACCCAAAGAACCAATCAAAGGCCTGAGGAGGATGTAGCCAGGGGTGAGCAGCAGTTAAGAGCCTTATGATATACTTAACTCATTAAAAATGTGAGTTTTATTTTCTTTTATTGCTTTGCTTGCGATTTTCTAAATATAGTAAATGGCAAACATGTTGTCGACAGGAAATATCTGCATGTACAAAATAATTTACATTCTCGTTGGTTACAACTTGCGTTAATGGCGCAGATGCCTATGACACGCCGCTAGTGCGAATTTGATAGATAAGGGCACGGGCGCCAGTGCGGTTGGGATGCAAAATTCGAGATAAAAATAAACATTAAACTGCACTTTACGCAGTCAGACTTACATTTATGCATTTAAAAACAAAAAACATCTTTCGCTGCTCTATGAAAAGTATGTAAGTACAACCGCTTCAACTTGTCATGGCATGCCGCCGCACCGACTCGCTCATTCAGCTGTCAAATTAAGAGCCCATTTTATATGCCACTTAAGGCATTAAGCACCACTACTACTGCTCGACATAAGAAATTTTCACAATTTCGCCCCGCCTGCCACTCGCAGCTCTTCTGCCACTCATACGCGTAGAAATAGTTAAAGTATGTAATTCTTTACCACAACATTTTCGTTGCCTTGTGCGCAAAAATTTATGTGATATTTCATTTGTAAAATGCTACTGTGTGCAATTATTTGACAGCTGCAATGACACTTACGCACTTAAAGCTCGGCGGGCACATGCCGTTGCTAGAGCCTTAGCAGACATACATACACACATACATACCTACATATGTATAGAAATGTGAACAAAGTTTACGAAGTTGTCAAAAATGTTCTGTGCGACGAAAATGAGAAATCCGCTGGGCGTGGAGGCGTCATTGCGGCTCCTCTGAGACGCTTACCAACATTCGGCTGCAGCTGCCGTATTTGTATGTACATAAATGTAATTAAATATGTTGTGTTGTTGTATGTGGTAACACCAGCGCACAGCTGATTTTGACATTTCAGTATATTAATAGGAAATCATAGCAGAAGTTCTTAGTTTGTTAAAGAACAAAACAGTAGAAAAAGTCGCGGCGCAAGAAGTGTGGAGATGAGAATTTCGAAAGTAATGACAATTTGAATTGGGAAATGTGAAAAGCATTGCTTGGTTGTTTGAATAGGAATGCGACTAACAAAGAGCGGTGAGCGTTCGAGAACTTCACAAAAGTCAATGATGCGCCGTCAATTGTGACCTGAATTTTAATGAGCGAACCCCATTCCTGGAAAGTAATGATGGGAGATCAAAATAATATACAAAGGCATTCCAATACTCAGACTGGCGTGGAAGATTCAAACGATGCATGTATTGTATGTATTTACAATTGTGTGTGTTAGTATTTTTGACATTTGCTCCTGCACGTCTGTGAATTAACATAATAATTGGAAATTTCTCATTCTCCGGGATGCATATGAATGTATGTGTGTGGTTATAAATACTTATGTAAATGAGGTGAAAATTCACTCTTTCTTTGATTGAGTATACTTATTTATTTATGTAAGTTAATTTACCCGGTCACGGTTGTTTAAAAAAAAACAATTTTTATCCGGTGAACGGTCTTTATTTGTTGAAACTTAATTTACAACTGACTTAAAAATTATTCTTAGTTCTAATACTAAAGCTAAGCCCGTGTGCCAGCAACGTGACCCATTCTTTGCTGAATAGGCGTTTCCCACGGAAACGCCAATCGCTGCTCTGGTATCTCTTCAAAAGCGTTGCGCGTGTGGAGTGTTGGGTTACCGTCATACTTTGGTTGAGGTGTGTGAACTGTTGCATTAGTTAAAACGTTGCGCATGTGGGGTGTTGGGTTACTATCATATTTTGGTTGAGGTGTGTGAACTGTTGCGTTAGCTCCTCCCTCCTCAAGTGCGGACGTCCCTGTTCGCATCTCCGTAGATTCAGGAGTACCAAGGGCGTTTGGTTTATTACAATTCCTTTGAAAGTCCTTCGGCTTTCTTTTTCCGGAAATTTTAAGTGCGATTAGTATGACAGCTATTATTATGGATATTGTGAGTGCTGTATTGGAGGTTAAACCCACTTTATTGATTTTGTTGATCGTCTCCAGCTTCTTCAAATTTTGTATTTGGAGACCTTTCATCATCTGCAAGGATAATATTTCTTCGAATGGCGTCTTCGGGTTTCGTTTTTGTAGAACAGGTGGAAGAGGTTGTAAATTACTCATTTCATGTACGTAGAATTTTTTGTTTTGCACGTTGATAGTGGAGTTGTGGTGTTGGATTATAAATGTTCCATTCAGTTCTATTGATTTGCCATCTATTTCGATTAAACCATTATAATTGTTCAAAAATAGTATTCCGGGTTGTACTTCTTCTAGGTTGCTAATGTGGTCAGCGTTGATAAGCGTGCAATTTGGGCGTCTACTATTTATAAGATTACTAATACAGCTATTATTATTTATTTCTATAAAATCTTTTTCATTACAAATTGTTATTTTATTATATGCTCTACATTCCTTTTTTAGTCCGTATATTTTCGTTTTACATTTTATTATTTTTTCATAATCAATTTTATTAATTTTATTTTCCTTTTTTACTCCTTTGAGTATTATTTTTTCACAAGTTTCTTTATTAGTAGTAGGTAAGCTTAGAATATAAATTATAGAAGTGCCATTTGAGGCTATTCTAATATCGGTAAATTCTAGTTCTTCTTCAATATTAATGTAAGGTATTTCTTCTTTTCCAATAATTTTTTCAATTGTGCTTATTTCTAGATTCGACAATATAAATGAATTAACAATATTTGATTTTGCCCAATGTAAGGCGTATTCAATATTAATAAGCTCTTCCTTAATTAATTGTAATTTATATTTAATTTTAAGACCTAGTTCTAATTTTACATTTTCATTATTTTTTAAGCTTTTCAGTATTTCATTTGTGTTATTACTTGCTTCATTTATTTTATCTAAAAATTTTTTGTTTATTATTACTTGTCTATCGTTATTTTCTAGTAGATTTCCAATATTTTTATTAATTATTTCTAAGTCATGGTGGTCTGGGTTACCAGCAATCCATTTCCATGCTGTGCCTATAAAATCTAATGAACGTTTAGTTTTAATTCGAGGGGTGAGTTTTGAAAGAAGTGTGCGAATTTGGATTATCTCGTGGTTAAGGAAAGGATGTAATGGATGGTTGATTTGGATATTTTGTGCGATAGTATTTTCAAGTTCTTTCGTTAAGTTGTCGTACTGTCTCGTGTCTATTATATGAATAATTTTAAATGTTCCTTCCTGTATTCTTGCTGTTCCGTCCTTCAAGGTTATAAGCTGTGCGTTCGTATAATCTAGGATTTGTGTTTCTGCGTAAGCCATGGCGGCAAGGGTACTGTAAAAAGGTTGTAATTATGGACCTATAGTTATTTATCTAATTTTTAAATTTGTATCGTTGGCCTATGGCATTTATAACGATTTTTCTTATTATCTAATGATCGAACGCCTATGGCATTTTACTCGATTTTTCCTATTATCTAATGATCGAACGCCTATGGCATTTTACTCGATTTTTCCTATTATCTAATGATCGAACGCCTATGGCATTTTACTCGATTTTCTTATTCACTAAAGATTACATTAATTATTTTCAAATTGAATCTAATCATATTAAAATTCCTTTGATTTTAATTGTATCAAAATTAATTCAATTTAATAGAACTAAATTTGGTTTCATTTCTTGAAATTAATTTAATTCGATGGATGGGAATTTAAATTAATATGAAGAAATTCAGTTCAAGCTTTAATTTTCTATAATTAAAATATATTTTTTTCTTTGTCCTTTTCTTTTTCTTTTTCTTTTTTTTTTTTTCTGTTTTTTTTTTTCTTTTGGTGATTTTTCTTCTTGTTATGAAGCCTGGTGAACCAAGTACGCTTTGGGTGGTAAGGCTAACTTCTAATATTACTTTTGTGAACAGTTCGGCCTGATTGGGTTTTGACTGTAGTCCTATTATTTTCTGCAACTATTTCCTTCTTGTATCTTGATGATAGTTTAGAGCCTAATCTTTTATTTATTTTGACAAATATCTCTTCACCTACGGAGTAATCTTTCGTTTTTTTCCTGTTTTTATTGTGATAGCCAAGGTCCTTTATTTGCTTCTTTGTAAGTAATTCTATATTTTGTTGTCTATGTCTTTCTAACTCTTGGGGGTCTGTGGTAACTCTGGTACCGAAAAATGTTTCTAAGGGTTTTTTCTTGGTGGTTGAATGAATTGTCGAGTTGTATTCTTTAACAGATTTAAAAAGTAGTTCCTCGAAAGTCAGACTATTGTTGTCGGATTTTAAGCATCTCATAATTTCAGAGAGAGTAGAGTGAAATCTCTCCACTTGTCCGTTTGTCGTGCTAGCGTAAGGCGGTGTAACATATACTTCGATGTTCATTTGATCCTTCAATAGTGATGAAATTGAGGCGGAGTTCAGTGATTTCTCATTGTCAATTACAACAAGTTTGGGAATTCCAAATGCAATCATTAGCTCACGTATTGGATCCTTTATGTGCTCTACTGCTCGGGATGGGATTATTTTTACTTGTGCGTATTTGGAATATTTGTCAACAGAAGTGAGAATGAACCTTTTTTCTGTGGAGTAAATGTCTATATGGACGATTTCTCCAGGGTTTTGTGGAATCGGGGTGGCTTGGATTTCTGGCTTTGGGGGGTGTCTATCGTATTTTTGCTGAAGGCAAGTTGAGCACTGTTTGACCTTTTTCTCTATTTTGGAGTTCATGCTAGGGAAATAGTATTTTTTTAGAATTTGAGTTTTATTCTCACGGCTATTTCTATGAGCTCGTTGGTGCTCGGTTAGTATTATTTCTTCTTGTTCGGTTTCGTTTGTGATATCCTGTAATAAAGTTTGTGTAAAACGGATTTTAATGTTTCTGAAATGTAGTGGATACATTTCTTGAATTTTACCCATAATATTTTCTGTTGTGTAGAGTCCGTTAACAAGAGCTGGGTCTAAACGTTGTTTAAAAATGTCTATTAAGTCCTGGGTGGAATAGTGAGTTTTGGTTATAGTATGTCTGTGAAAACTGGGGAAAGGCAGTTCAAAAGTGTAGTTGTTTTCATGTCCGATTAATAAAAATAACTGATTCTTAAATGCGTTTATTGGGGCTTCTGTAGCAGGTATGAGGATATGAGCAGAGCTTTCGTCACTATGGTCGGTTGTCGTGAGGGTATTTACCTCAGATTTAGGTGGTCTTGAAAGAGCGTCTGCAACGACATTAGTTTTGCCAGGTTTATAGTAGATTTCATAGTTATACTCTTCTAAAATGCATTTCCATCTTTTCATTTTTGCGTTATGATTTTTATTGCTTAAAGCAAACGTAAGGGGTTGGTGGTCGGTGTAAATTATTACTTTGGCTGAACCGTAGAGATAATTCCGTAGCGTGTTCAATGCCCAAATTATCGCCAACATTTCCTTCTCATTGGCGGCGTAATTCTCTTCTGTCTTTGATAAGGATCTAGATATGAACGTAATAGGTTTACCGGATTGTTCTAAAACAGCACCTAACGCGTAGTTTGATGCGTCGGTTGTCAGATGGAATTCCTTTTTGAAATCTGGGTATGTGAGTATAACTTCCTCAGATATTAATGAAGTTTTAATTTGGTGGAAAGCTTGCTTGGCATTATTATTCAGCGTGATTAACTTTTTACTGGAGCTAGTTTTTGAAGCTCGTCCGTCTTCTCCTCTAAGGAGTGAAGTCAGTGGTCTTGCTAATTTAGCGTAGTCTCGTATAAATCGTCGGTAGTAACCTGATAATCCAAGAAATGATCTCAGATCTTTCAACGTCCTGGGGTAAGGGAAATCCTGGATGGCTTTTACTTTATTAGGATTTGTCTTAATACCACTACGTGATATTACTACTCCTAGAAACTCTACTTCGTCCTTAAAAAATTCACACTTATCCAACTGTACTTTCATTCGAGCGTTTTCGAGTGTTCGGAAAATGGTTTCTAAGTTCTCTAAGTGGCTACGTTCGTCCTTACCAAGTACTATTATGTCGTCTATATAGACATAACAGATTTTTCCAATGTGATCCCTAAGTATGTCATCAAGGGCACGCTGGAAAATGGCTGGTGCATTTTTCAAGCCGAATGGGAGTCTTGTAAATTCATACTTCCCATTATTGACTGAAAAAGCTGTCTTTTCCATGTCGGATTCCTTCAAAGGAATTTGGTGGAAGCCGCTTTTGAGGTCGAGAACAGAGAAAAATTGGCTACTTCCTAGTTGCGAGATTATTTCATTTATTTCAGGTATAGGGTATTTGTCCGCTACTGTCACTGCGTTCAATTTTCGGTAATCGATAACAAGTCTATATTTTTTTCTGTCCGGAGGCGTCTAGTTTTTTGGGTACTACCCAAATAGGTGAATTGTATGCAGATCTTGATCGTCTAATGATTCCATCTCTTAGTAAGGTTTCAATCTCTTGGGTTACAAAGTCTCTCATAGCTAAAGGATAGGGATAATATTTGGAATAAATTGGGCTGTCCGAAAGAGTTTTAATTTCCCCAACTACTGTGGTGGTATAGGTAAGCTTTGCATTGGGTTCCGAAAATAATTTGGAATATTTTCTTGTTAAATAATTTATGTCATTTTTCTGCTGCAATGTCATGTGTTCAGTCCTAATATCAATTTTATTAACGTCCGCTGAGAATTTTTGTTTAATTTTAATAACTGTATTGTTACCAATTTTTAGTGTATTATCGTGGATATTTATAATAGCAGACAAGTCTCTTAGACTATCGTTACCAAGAATTCCGTGGAAAGAATTTAATGTTGGGAGTAGGAAGAATTTTAAATTTGTATCATTTTTCCCGAAAAGATTTACCAAGGTGTGATGGGTGATTTCTATTTTTCCGGCTATGGAGTTTGCGAAGAAGGGTTGTTCATTAAGAAGAGGCTTTAAAACAAGATTTGGCTGAATATAATTCTTACTAGAACCAGTATCTAGTAATATCTTAATGATTTTTCCGTTCTTCGTCCGACACTCTATGTACGGTAACGAAGAACACGTCATTCTAAAAAATGTATATCCGTAAAGTCAGCTGAGGTTTCATGTTCCTGAGACAACTGCGGATTATATCCATGATTCAATGCCGTCTCATATTCGTCCATTGTAGGTATACATTCTTGTTCGTATCCTTCCTGTTGGACTTCCTGTTGTTGCCGTTCACTTTCAATATGAAAGTTCCTCTGAAACTTGTATGGTATTTGATGAGAAGTGTTGGATGGCCTCTTTTCAGCTGGTTTACTTGGTCCTGGTCTATTCATGTAATTAATTGCCTTAGATTGCATGGAACGATCAATTTCCATGGGTTCCGGTCTCGGTAATGGTTTTGGAGCTATTGGGCGAGGGGGTGTGAATGTATTTCTGACTTGAGGGTAAGGTTGAGAAAGCCATGGTTGAGTTGGCGGTTGAAAGGATGTAGGATACTGTTGAGAAGTTCGTTGTGTATTCCAACCAAATTGAACAAGAGAAGTCCTTTGGTAGTACATATTTCTGGGTGCTAGAGGTGGAGGGGTTTGTTGTGGGTAATATGGTCGAGGAACATGGTAGGATGCTCGCGTATTTAGAGGCATATTCCTTTGTCCATTTAACTTTACAGGTGTTGGAGGTGCCTGTCTGTTTGACCTATTATGAGGGGAAAAGTTTACTTGGTTTTCGAGGATTTCACATAGATGAAGTGAATGTGGGAGGTCCTTTGGTTCCTTTACCGCTAGAAGCCTTGGCATATCGCCGTTGAGTCCATTTATGAAGGCATCTCGAGCTTTTTCTCTATACATGTTCGTTAAGACTCTTATAGCTTCTGGGCTCTCCTCCATACAAGATATTTTGTTCAATATCAAGGACAGGTGGGAATAAACTAGTTGATAAAAATCCCGAATCTGTAAACGTCCCTGAACCAAACTACAAAGTTGGTACTCGAGAGTTTTTAGATCTCGTTTATCAGCATAGTGCCAAGTTAAACAGGAGCGAATAGCCGTCCAATTTAATGGAATATTGTAAGATTCCAAAACTTCGCCTGCATGACCTACAATTTTGTTCCTTATTGTCATAAGTATCCCGAAATATCTCGGAGTCCCCTGATACTGACCATAGTATTCTAAAAGTCTCTCTATACTTTTTTTCCAGGAGCTAAACTCACTTGGATTTCCTGAAAATTCTCTTATTGTCCTAGCTATTTCTGGGACACGGTCCGAATCTGTGGTTCCTCGTGCAACTACGGGTTCGTCCCTCAAATTAAGGAATTCATAGTTAGGGTTCACTATATTGTTCACTAGCTTCTGTCCTTCACTTTCAAAAATATTTTTTACTACCTTACGGATTGTCTCTTCTAATCCTGTCATTGCACTGCTGCTGGCCGCGGTGCCAGTGTTCAGCACGGAAGGTCGGAGTATCGAAGATATGTTGTCGTCAGGCATTTTGGATTTCTTTTTTTAAATAAAATTTCCCTTGATTTTTTTTTTCACTTTTTGTTTAGTTGCGTTAATTTTCTTACAAAATTTCTCTTTTTAGAATTTTTTCCTTATATAAAGTTTCTCTTGATTTTTTCTTCGCTTTTGTTGCGTTAATTTTCTTACAAAATTTCTCTTTTTGGAATTTTTTTCTTATATAAAATTTCTCTTGATTTTTTCTTCACTTTTTGTTTAACTACATTGATTTTCTTAAAAAATTTCTCTTTTTGGAATTTTTTTTTTTTTCTTATATGAAATTTCTCTTGATTTTTCTTCACTTGTTGTTTAACTACATTGATTTTCTTAAACTTACAAACTATATTGAACTTAAAGACTTACACAAATAAATAGATCTCCATCCTGTGAGGTGACGGGCAGGACTTATCCGTTTTGTTCTGAGGGTTCTTCCCGCGATGACTCCGGGTCCTGTATCCGCACACTCTTTGTGTCCACCGACTGAAGCGTTCCTCCAGGTTGTGGCTGCCCAGTCGCCTACTGCTATTTTTGGTGCTGAAGTGTTGAAGATTGTTCCACCACTGCTTGAGGGGCCTTTAGAACTGTATTCTTTTTTTCACTCGCGTCGAAGGATATTCCGCCACTGCTTAGGGGCCTTGGAAATTTTCCTTCGTTTTAGCACTTGCGACTGGGCCCCACGTTGGGCGCCAGTTAATTTACCCGGTCACGGTTGTTTTAAAAAAAACAATTTTTATCCGGTGAACGGTCTTTATTTGTTGAAACTTAATTTACAACTGACTTAAAAATTATTCTTAGTTCTAATACTAAAGCTAAGCCCGTGTGCCAGCAACGTGACCCATTCTTTGCTGAATAGGCGTTTCCCACGGAAACGCCAATCGCTGCTCTGGTATCTCTTCAAAAGCGTTGCGCGTGTGGAGTGTTGGGTTACCGTCATACTTTGGTTGAGGTGTGTGAACTGTTGCATTAGTTAAAACGTTGCGCATGTGGGGTGTTGGGTTACTATCATATTTTGGTTGAGGTGTGTGAACTGTTGCGTTAGCTTGTACACATATGTATGTATGTGTGCATGTAAGGGATAGCCTAAAAAGTTTGGTAAAAAATGCTCAAATATTTCTAGTCGTAACTTATTTGTTGATCGTTTTTTAATAAAAAATTATTTTTACATTTGAACGGGAGTGAAGGGCATCTCCTTCACATTTTGCTATTATGCTAAAGGTAAATAAGTTAAGAAGGGCAGCACACTGAGGGTGAAACAGAAATTAACATATTTGGGAAATGATTTCAGCCTCTTCGATTTGCCTCTTCTCTGCTCGGCTCACTTGAGGAAAATATTTCATATGAAAGCAATAACAAAGTTATCGAGCAAGATTCGCCGCTAGCTAGTTATGCCTCACAAAACAGGTATAACTCACCATTTTACGAGCAAATTTAATTTTAGTCAGCTCTATTAGGCAGCTCAAGCTCCACTTGCTAACGCTTGGCGAAAAGAAGAGGCCTATAGTCTCATAAGCATAAGCATGACTGACAATTATTAAACGAGACTGATATGCTTATATATATATGGAAATCAAAATAATTTTCCGCATTAAATTTTTTAAATCAAACCAATAAAACCCCTGTTGTGACGCCGAATCAAAGTTATTTTGTGTATTCTAAAAATTTTTTTATTTTTTGCATAAAGGGCACTTGAATAATAAAATCCGAAAATAAAAATTTGATTAAATGGTTGCTCTGGAAATTTAACTTGCTTGCTCAAGGTATGATTTTGCCTGAAACCCTTAATGGATTTGATAACCACCGTTATCAATTACTGCTAGTTGGGCAAGCTCTTCTCGTGTTATTTAGTATAATGTCTGTATCAACCCATTCTTTAGTTTGCATCAGTTACTACACTTTGTCGAATTTTTTCCTCTAAAAGCTCCAAAACATGATTGAATTTGAGTCCGGCCTCTGAGGCGGTTTATTTAGTTGTCTGGGTGCGTAATATAAAAAACAATCCTTGACAATTACATTGTGCAGTATGCTAAGGGCCATTGTCCTTTTGAAAAACCCAACCTCACCCAAGACCCAAGCCATCAAATGTTGTTCGCACATGTTTTTATATTTATATCGGACCATAGTATCTACCTTCCATCTTTTCAACGCTACATGCAGCTATAGCTTCGCAAACCATTACGCTACCACCACCGGTATTCACAGTTCGTATCAAACTTTTCATTTCCATATCCGCACCTCTTCTCCTCCCTATTTTAGCCCTGCCGGTTCGCTTTTTATTTTCATACGAACTCTTACGAATTATCACATATGTATATGTAATAGCAACGACGATTTATCAACGGAAATTTTCAAATAACGGCACTTTACAGCTACTTTTTCAATGCTTGCTTTGCTTGAGTGAACCAAAGCAGATGGATCTACATATATACATATGTAGACTTTGTCTTATCACTTTTTTGCTGTTTTTCTAATTTTTTATATTAGGTTATAAAACATACACATATCAGTGTAATAATTTAATTTTTGAAAATTTATAAAAAAATAAAAGATCCGAAAAAAACTATGTACAATTATTGTATTTTGGGAAATACAAAATTATGCTAGTTTATGTATATAGGCTTAGACCCGGTGGTCTAGAAATTTCAAAAAATTGATTTTTTTCGATATTTCAAAAGTATAGGTAGTATCTTAAGAATATACTGTGAAATTTTTTTATGCCCATTAACTAGGTAGAGAGCGGTCCGCGCGCTCCTGTACCTCAAACTTTCAACTTATTTAACTTGAAATTTGAATATGTTGTTCACAACATGTATGGCTATCGTCGGAACTACAATCATAATTTTATTTGAATAATTTGCCATTTTTACATTAAAAAAATAGTGAAAAAAGATCCGATTTTACGATTTTTTTTTCAAAAGCGCGCCATTTTATTAATTTTTAATTTTTCGATTTGTTCTAGTTCCGACCATAAGTGCGCTCTTTCTGATTAAGAGTCTGCTTGAATTGTGTGTTTCAGATGAGAAGAAGTTTCGAAACCACCTACGCCGTCCGGGTCCGATTTTTCGCGAGGGTCATGCCGTCAGCGGCATTTTTATAATAATAAATATTGTATAAACAATTTTTTTGTATGCTCAATAGATGTAGTAATGAACTCGAAAAGTTGAAGTATCGTTGGTGAGATTTTATTGAAAATATTGGATAGTCGAAAAAGTCTTTTCGTATTTTGTCAATAGATGTCGTTGGAGTCATCTATCTCCAGTGCTACCAATCACATTGTGTCATATCATATGGTGTTAGAAGGGTGACCTTTTAAGCTTCATTTAACAAAAAAAAAATTCGGAAAAGTTATAGCTGTTCAAAAATGAGTGGAAATAATGAAGAAATTTGCTATAGTTTGAAATTTTTGTATAAAAAAGGGAAGAATGCCACGCAAGCCACCAATGAAATTTGTGAAGTTTACGGAGACGATGCTGTATCAGTTCGTGTAGCACAACAATCGTTCACTCGCTTCCGTTCTAGAAATTTCGATGTGAAAGATGCACCTCGTTCCGGTCGACCTATCGTTGAAAATGTCGATGAAATTATGGAAAAGATTAACCAGGACCGTCACATAAGCTGCCATGACATCGCCAAGGCACTAAACATTCATCATCAAACGGTTTTGAACCATTTAAAAGAGGCTGGTTACAAAAAGAAGCTCGATGTTTGGGTACCACATGAATTGTCTGTGAAAAATTGAATGGACCGAATTAACTCCTGCGATTCTTTGCTGAAACGAAATGAAATGGAACCATTTCTGAAGCGAATGGTAACAGGAGACGAAAAGTGGATCAAATACGACAATAATGTGCGAAAAAGATCATGGTGCAAGGGTGGTGAAGCTCAACAAATGGTCGGAAAGCCAGGATTGACGCCTCGAAAGGTTATGCTGTGTGTTTGGGGGGATTGGAAAGGAATCATCCACTATGAGCTGCTTCAGCCTGCTCGAACGATTGATTCTACACTTTACTGTCAACAACTGACGAGATTGAAGCAAGCAATCGAAAAAAAACGGCCAGAACTGATCAGCAGAAAGGGCGTCGCCTTCCATCAGGACAACGCTAGACCACACACATCTTTGATGACTCGGCAAAAACTGAGAGAGCTTGGCTGGGAAGTTTTGATGCATCCACCACATAGCCCTGACCTTGCACCATCGGACTACCATTTGTTTCGGTCAATGCAGAACTCCTTTAATGGGGTAAAGTTGGCTTCAAGAGAAGCCTGTGAAAATTACTTGTCGCAGTTTTTCGCCGAGAAACCACAAAAGTTTTACACTGATGAAATAATGCCTCTAGAAGAAAAATGCCAAAAGGTGTTCGACCAAAATGGTACATATTTGGTTTAATAAAGTTCATTATAAATTCAAAAAAAAAAAAAAAAGAGTTGAAGTTTGATTAGAAATACGAAAAGACTTTTTCGACTACCCAATATGTATCGAAACGCAGAGTTTGTTGGAAAGTGTTCTCGTTTATTCGATCAAACAGCAAGTGAAAAAATGTGTGATTCAATGAATTGACACAATTGTCATTTAGTCTTTGTAATATAGATGATGCCAGATTTGTGATATATTATCCATTTCAACAGATTTAATGCACGAACTAAATTTATGAATGATTGATATGAAAATTAAAAACGATAAAATTCTGTGTTCCTTAGTTATGAGCTACCAAATTAAAATGTTTTTGCATTTGTCTTTTTCAAAGTTATAGTTTACATAATATAGAAAAACATTTTTTAATGGTGCCTTCAGCTTCAGTTTACTTGTCTTAAAATCTTATATATTTTTTTGGATTAAGCCTTATTTAAAAATGTGTCGAGAAATTAAGATATTTTGCTATAAAATATGTGGCGCTGTAGTTGTCTCTTTTGTGTGCCTTTGTATTCTTGATATGATTTTATCTTAGTAAGGAAACATAGATGTGTCAAATAATAATAATAATAATAATAATATTTATTTACGTATTTTCTTAAATACTAAGAAATAATAATCCCAATGCTCGACCACAAATAAAATCAAAGGCTTGAAATTTGTTGCGCAGTGTTCTCCGATACCAATTTTGGGAATTTTCACCTGTCGTATATGCCATTTCATCCAATTGTATATGTCATTGAATTTTAGTATAACAAAGCGCAAGTTTTAAGTGAATACAAAATACCGTTGATTTTTAGCAACTTTTTGTTGGCGATGCTAGCCTTTTCCTTCCACCTGAATTCACCAAAAGACGTGCCAGACCAGTGCTGTTCTTACTGCATATTTAGTAGCGATCCAAATACGTAACTACGTATTTACAAATATCTAGGTATGTATGCATGTACACATACACACTAATGTACAGATTTATCAAATAAATTGAAAGTATTGAATATAAACTTGAAAGCAAATTCCGCTCCCACGCTGTGCAAAAATAAAAACAAAACCGAAAGCAAAAAAAACTAAAACCATGCAAACAAAAATTGGACGCGCCGGACATTAAGCCAAAAGCCAAATACAAGCAAAAATAACAAAAATACACATTAGCTAATAAATAACAACCAACGCAATACAGCAAATCTATTTATTTTCGAATTTATTTTAGTTAGACTCACTTGGAGATCAAAGTCGTTGCCGCGTGCAAGAGGCCTTTCATGTTCTATCATTTTAAGAACATTTCGACAAATTAATTTAATTCTATTGAATTTCGCATTTAAAAGCAGCACTTAAAAGTAATTTATTGATTTGGTATTTGAGTGAAATTTTATTGATCAAAGTGAAATATCGAAGCGTCTATACTGAGATGACCTCGAACGAATGAAAAAATATTCGATTGAAAATATTGGCACTGAAGCAATTAATGCTGAAATTATATTAGCTCAAGCAATTTAATGTTAATTAATTAAATATAAGAGATCGAAATTTATGGAATAAATGCTTAGTCTAGCAATCAGCCCCTTAAAGTAACTAGTATAAGAACTAGTCAAAGTACGCCAATGTGAATCAGCACATTTTGTAATATATCGAAGGAGATCCACAAATATGCCAGATCCGTAAAAATTATCTATAGAGCAAACGAGGAAATTTGAGATTTCATAATTATTATAAACAAAGCTGATTAGGTGAGAGACAAACGAGCTCTTACGAATGGGTGAAAACGCATAAAGGTGATATTAAATGAGTTATTAATGGGCACTGCGCTACTGTCCAAATGCTCCAATGAGGACGCGTACGACTCCAAGTTAGAGGTGTTAAGGAGTGTTATACCTAAAATATTCAACTGATTGGTTATTCAATTTAATTGCAAAACTTGTATTATTAGCAATTAATTTTTATTCTCTTTTTTCCATTTAACTCGATCGCTAGTCACCTCCTTCCAATTGGCAACGCTCGTTGTCCTTAGATCGTTTACGACAGAATCCAACCGCCTTTTCCGCGGATATCCTCTGCTTTTTTTTCGCCGGAGTTCTGTGATACCCTAAGCTCTATTTTTGGTTTCTGTAAATAAAGGCTGATCAGATAGGAGGTACATTTTGCAATAGCGTTTTTTGACAGATCTCGTGTGACTACTGTCAAACAAAATACATACTTTTTTTCAGTATTCTTTGACATTTCATCAAGGAAAGACCAACGCCTCAACAACGTTTACAAATCGTTCAAAGTGTTCATCGCGCGCTCAGGAAAACTTATGGTGTTAAGCGATGAGGCCCATTTTCGGCTTATGGCTACGTCAATAAGCAGAATTGCCAACTGAAGAGCAACGCGATGCCATTCAAAAACAGCCATTAAGTCCATTGAAAACAACCGTTTAGTGTGGCCTATGTGCTGGAGGAATCATCAGCCCAAATTTCTTCAAATACGAGGCTGGCGCCAATGTAACAGCGCCATGATAAACCACGTTTTTATGCTGGAAATTGAATCCAGCAACCTCTACAACATTTGGTTCCAACAAGACGGCGCCTCTTGCCATACATCCCGTTTCGGTGAGCAATTTATCTCTCGGCTCGGACCAGTGGATTGGCCACCAAGATCGTATGAAATCGCACCTTGGGACTTTTATTTGTGGGATACATTTGCTTCGATTGAGGTATTGGAAGCCAACATCTAAGTAAAGTTATTCACGAGATACCGACCGAAGTCCTCCAGTGAGTCATTCAAAATTGGTGTTTACGAATGGCCGAATTACGACGCAGCTGCAGCCAACATATGAAAGGGATTATCTTAAATAAAATGTCACGAATGGCTCTATACAGAAATAATAAAGATTGGCCAATCAATTTGAATTTTCGTTGTTTTATTTCAATTTAAAATCCGATACCACTAAATTTATCTCCATTTACCTTCATTTCAACAGTTAAGTTGTGGTGCTGAAGGTCTTATAGCCACATATTTGCATGCCCTCAACTACCGTACACACCCCCTGTACATTGCCCGTTTCACAACGACAATTTGCAACCGCTTGGTGTGGTAAATAAAATCAATTTGATGTTGTTTCAATGTATTTTAAGCAGACACAATTTTATTTAATCCCATAATTAAAATAAGTACACGTGCACAGCAAATTATGCAAGCTGGCGTGTCAATTCACACAGTGAAATGATTATAAATTATCACACGTTAAATGTTGGGTGGTATGAGTACAGACATTTCGACTATTTTCGCCAATAACCGCGCAGCCCCCCACTACTCATGATGCGACCGAGCGATTGGCCATAAATTTTATTTAAATTGACATTTCAACGCATAAATTGAATTGGAGCGCGCGACCACTGCAAATGGACAATGTTTGTCCTGCGACCAGCCGCAGCAGCAGCACTACAACAGCGGCAATAACGCATACATGCCCCAAACAATAGGTCTGTGGAGTTTATAACTGTTTTGCATCTTATTTCTGACAGTTTTTGCAAAGTTTTTTATCTGCATTGTAGTTTCATCGTGTTTTTAATTTATTTTTATTTTTGTGCTTTTTATATATTTTTTTGTATTGCTCCATAATTGCATTAAATATTCAACGCGATATGGATTCTGACAGCAACCGCGAATGATGAGAGTTGCACACGCTTACCGCAGCATATCGGGTGCCTGTGTCTATGCCTGTAACAACAATCGCATACAATGGGAAGCGCGTTTTACCGCATCGTCGCCACTGCCACTCGGGGCTGCCACAAGGATATTGTGGCAATGATACGAAAAATAATAAATAAATACATGTAAGTAAGGGTGTGTTGCTACTTCCGCCGGTAGTGCGGCTATGTGGGCCAGCAAACCGATGCACACACACACACTCTCAACGCATACAAACATCAGCATTTAAATACGTAAATAAATTAAATATGCAATAGGAATGCAAAAGCGAATAGCAAACATGCACATGACGTCATTCAATGTGTGCGTGTGTTAAACATGTATTGCATGGTCACCCTGCAGGGAAATCCCCGTGTAGTGCACTGGCTGCCTTCCGGTGAATTTAGCTTCAAAGCTATTTGTCGTTTCTTTCCTTTTCATATGTGCAACTTCTGAATTTTTTACGGCACTTCTCTTTTATGCGGAAGTGACACTTATTCCCCGCTGCATCTCTTTTTCGATAGTTCGGTACGACTACTAAATTTGACAGATGATGGATGCTCTGATGATGTTTTTCCAATAGTACTGAGGAAGCGTTAAATTCAAAAAATTATACTCTTCAGAAATAAAACTGAGTTTTAGCTCGCGTTGATGCTCCTCTCGCAACAGTCGTTAGGGTGGAGTACTGGCATATCACTCAGGTCGCCCGAAATTCAATACTTAAGAGAGACCGACAAATTCGCAGTTTTTATTTTCCTTTTTTACGAATGTCGTTTGGAAAATCTGTGCAAAGTCAGAGAGATGGCACCACTGGCGCTTATTGAGATTATATTTAGTTAGTAGCATCTCTTGGAAGAACACACACCAAGTTTCAACCAGATCGGTCGATTTCTTTGTGTTTGGCATTCGCTTGAATTGAGGAATTCAAGTGATTTTCAAAAAAGTCCTGTTCATAAAAATATTTGATTCAAACCAGGAGATGATTGCGGAAACGAATGACTATTTTTTAGATTTGGACAAATCCTATTATTCGGAAGCGATCGCCAAGATAAAATAGAGCTGGATGAAGTGTAAAAGGAGAGAATGTCGAAAATAAAAAAAAGGTTCACCCCAAAGAATTAAGTAAAGGGTGTTTTTTTTAGAGGTTAGGTTTTCAAGATGAAATAAAACGTATATAATTTAATGTTATGGCCAAGAATTTAGCTTTATTATAAAGATAAGGGTTTGCCATTATGTTTTAAAAATGATTTCGGGCAAGTGGCCGCCGCGGCTGGCTCAAATAAATTCCAGCCAAGAGGCCCAATTTTCGACCACTTTTTGCAGCAATTGGGGCCGTATGTCAGCAATAACGCGCCGAATATTCTCTTCCAAGACGTCAATCGTCTCGGGCTTATCTGCGTAGACAAGCGACTTCACATAGCCCCACAAGAAATAGTCCAGCGCGCTGCAGCGGTGTTATATCGCACGATCTTGGAGGCCACGCCACAGGTCCACGGCGCGAGATAATGCGCTCACCAAAATTTTCCTTCAATAAATCGATTGTTGCGTTGGCTGTATGGCATGTATCGCCGTCTTGTTGGAACCAAAGGTCGTCCACATCAACATCGTCCAATTCAGGCACGAAAAAGTCATTAATCATGGCTCTATAGCGCTCTCCATTGACTGTAACATTATGGCCGGCTTCATTTTTAAAGAAATATGGACCAATGATTCCCTCTGCCCATAGAGCACACCAAACAGTGACTTTTTGAGGATGTAACGGCGTCTCAGCAATGGCTTGTGGATTATGTTCACTCCAAATGCGACAATTTTGCTTATTGACATACCCATTCAACCAAAAGTGAGCTTCACCGCTGAACAAAATTTTCTTCGATGCGTCGCGCGAACCGAACCATTATTTTCGTAATAAATTTGCACGATTTGCAAACGTTGTTCAGGTGTAAGTCTATTCATTATGAAATGGCAAACCAAACTGAGCATAAATCAAGTGACAGCTGTCAAAAATACCATCTACGAAAAAAGTAGTGCCAACTTGAAAACCTAACCTCTAAAAAAACACCCTTTAGCTTTTATTTTTGCACGCACTTTTTAAAGAACTTTCGGAGATCACACTTTACAAGTCATGCCCGTCCGATTGCATGATCCAGAAGCTTGGACGATGACAACAGCTGATGAGGCGTCCTTTGGAGCTTCTAATGAGAAAGATTCTGCGTAAGATTTTTGAACCTTCGCATATTGACAAAGGTGCATCGTAGATGATGGAACAATGAGCTGCACGAGTTTTATAGCAACACGGACATAGTGCAACGAATAAAAATCTAGCGGCTCCACCAGGTAGGCCATGTCGTCCGAATGGAAGCCAACAGCTTGGGAAGTATTCGATACTTTACCTGCTGGTGGCAGCAGAAAGATGAATGCCTCTTTTGAGTTGGAAAGATCAGACGAGGAGGACTTGGCTTCACTTATTGTGTCCAAATGGCATCGTTAGAGAAAGGACTGGCGCGCTTTGTTAAGCACGGCTAAGATGCCAAGGAAAAGTCGAGGTACTTCCATTTATTATTTACAAATCAAATAATTTACATTTTATTAATTGACACAATAACTATTTCCAATTCCCTATGTTCCAACCTGACTAGAATCAACCACTCAGTGCGTCAGAAGTCACAGCCAGCATCATGTGAGAGGAAAGAAGGTGATTGGTGATCGAAGTTTCCTTCTATGACACTGTCAAGTACTGGACACAGATGTGGCTACTTGCAACATGTGTAACGAAATTATTTCCAAATGGGGAAATCGTACCAGTTCTGCATAAAAATTTGATTCGCTAATTGGAGTTTTCCCTGCAGGGTATATCCTGATAGTATTGATATTTGCGTGGTCTGCTTTTATTCACTTGCTATGAATTACTATTATTATTGTTATTGTATTGCCAGCCATTGAATTGATGTTATTAAATTTTGATCCCTTAAACAAGACATTTCTCAATGGAATTGCCTTGCGTTATTTCGTAATTTCGTATGCAGATCAACAATCGGTGGCTTGATTGGACATTGTGTTAAATGCGGCTGTGAACGGTGGTAAAGCAGTGAGTGGTGAGCGGCGAGATATTCGAGTAGTGTGTGGTCGAGCAGATAAGGGTGGTTCGATTTGTTTGGGCCTTGAAATGTGTGATAAAAAAAATTATGTGCATTCGATTAATGAAAAAGCAAGACGTAATATGAGGAAGAAGCTCATAACTACTGCTAATAGATCAAATTTACCAAAAATCATAAAAATAGATAATATGAAATGGCAACTCCAATAAAAACTAAAAAGACATTACACATTAGATTTCTCGAAAGAAACTTCACCTATTTATTTAAATTTCAGATATCATATGGCAACATATGCATGACAGCTCTATAAATCTTCTGAAGGTGCGTAGGTAAGTTGCCCTCTGAATGTGAATATTAAAGTGCTACCTAGCCAAAAAATCATCTGTTTGGAAGATGCGTTCACTCCTGGCCAACAACTAACGTCGGCTATGTTCGTAAATGCAACATGACGCGCAAACTACAATTGAATAACAAACAGAACGTTCAGAAATGCCAATATGGCAGCACTGCAATAATCAAGCGTTCAAAAAGACAACAATTCTATCAGTTGTCACTCATAATTTCTATCAAAAAATTGTTTACTGCATTTAACTACGATGTCTGATGAAAAGTAAGTGCAAAACTGTTTTATTTTAATTTTTGTATTGAAATTTATTGTAGTTAAATTATGTTAATAATAATTGTATCAATTATTATTTTTAAATTTTAGTGAAAATCTCAGTAATGCGGAGACACAGTTATTGCTGAGAGTACAGAGTACCGAATATGGAGGACGAGTTTAAATCGGGTAGAAGGGAAAAAAATGTATTGTGGAAGAAAGTTGTGATCGAAGTTAAAAATGTAAATCCCAATATAAGACTGGACAGCACCACAGCGCAGAGAAAATTCTTAAAGTGGCCCAATTCATTCGGAAATGGGAATAGAAAATGTCCTCGGAAAACGACTTTATTGTTTTAATAAACGATTTGTTTTTAGGTATTTTTCTTTTTAAAGACAAACATTTGTACCTAAACATTTTTCTCTTTGACTTCAATAGCCTTCTTTTTCTTAAATTTAAAGAAAATCTATCTTTTCTTTGCCCACAAATTTCGTCTAGTGTTAGATTCAGCAAAATTTCCATTTTAGCAAACAAAGGTATTTGCAAATTGTCAAAAATTGTATAAGAAGTATCAAATGTCAAACTTGCAGTGTTGCCACTTTTGCTTATGCTGCAAGTCATGTCGCATTTACGAACACAGCCGTCTCAATTTAGTTCTCAGATGACTATGAGTATGAATCCACCAACCAAGATGTAGGGCTAACATAATTTGTATGGGCGTGTCAGCAGAGAAAACCCGCTATGATCAAATAAAAATATCAAGACACGTTTCTCTTTCGTAACCGACAAACCGTAAAGCATCGTGGGGGTAACTTGAACATTAGGGGATAATTTTCTTGAAATGGAGTTGACCCAATAGAGAGAATTAATGGCAATATGGATAAGTTTGCTGATTTTGAGGTTCTAAAAATATATACAATGGAACCATATTCTTTCGAGTGCTTGTAATTAAGCTGGTTATTCATGTATTATACAGCAAAAGAGGTAAAGAAATTAGCTCTCCAAAAAAAATTCTAGTTCTGGATTGACGAGCACGAAGCCCCGGCCTTAGACCCATTGGAAATCTGTTGAACCATATTAGTGTTAAGATTGGGCAAACAAAGTTGGAAATGCCACTGAGCTATGGCAGGGAGTACAGGAAGCGTAAAACTCTATTCCTTTGAGGGAAATTAATAGAAAGTTTACTTCGAAGGCGTGAAAAAGTTTAATAATGGATACTCAAAATGTAAGAAATAAATAAACAAATTTAACCGATCTGAAATAATTTATTTTTGAATTCTTGTAGATCGATGAAAGTGCGCTATATCAGTGTCCAGTTCAAAACGTGATAAATTTTGATTTTTCGAGCTGTTTATAATTATAGAGATTGGATTGCTATTTATTTTGCGTTTTTTTTTTGTTTTTTTTTTGATCTGAATGACTACCAAGCAGGTTTCAGAGCCAACTGGTCTACAATAGATCAAGGTTTCATGGCAACACACACTTTCTACAAGCTATACGAATTAGGTATTGACGTCTACCTACTATTTATTCGTGGACTTCAAATAAGCATTCGACAGCATAGATAGACGGCAAATTAAATTTTTGCTGCAGTCTATGCCCATCCCGCTAAAGCTCATTAAGCTTTCTATTATGACGCTAACAAATACCACGGCGAAGGTCATTGTGCAAGGAAAGCCCTCAGAGTCATTTCCTATATATTATATCGGGAGTTACACAGGGAGATGCTTTATTAACATTGATATTCAACCTAGTCCTACACGCAGTAATAACCCAAATAAATCCAAATGGGAGTACATACAATAAGGCGTTCCAGCTTTGTGCATATTCAGATGATATACTTATTATGGCGAAAGACAGAAGTGAATTAAGGGGTTAGGGGTAGTCAGAGGCCCGAAAAAATGATAATTTTCACGAATTTTTTTTTGCTACTTAATTAATTTATTTAACAAAAATAAAAACATAGCATAAAAACATCATGTTTTAACTTGACTTCACCAAAATTTCAAAAAAAAAAATTTATAATTGCAAAAGTTATCGCTGTTTGTGTGAAGCCCGTTTCTCCAGAAGTCCCTTGCGGTGAACATCACAAGTCCTTGCAGATTCATCTAAAACCAATCGGATGAGAAAAATTATTTTTATTGGTATATTAATATAGATAATCTCGAGCCGGATCGAAGCTTTTTTTTTTTTTTCAAAATGAACAAAATGGCGGCCTCAGGAAATATTTTTCAGATTTTCGGGAAAAAACCAACAGTTAATTGTTAAAAAAAAATCGAAATTTTTGAAAAAAAAAAATCCTTCGATCAGGCACAAGTTTTTTATGTTTTTCAAAAGCTGTATAAATTTTATTGAAATCTACGTAGCGGTTTTTAAGTTACAGTGTTCACCAGTTTGAAAAACATAGTTTTGAGAAAAACGCATTTAAAGTTTTGCTATCGGCTCCGGAGCGGCCGAGCGCCCTTTGTTAATTGTTGAATAACTTGAAAAGTATTTGTCGGATTCACTTAAAATTTTTACACAATATTTTTAAAACATTATACTTTAAGAAAATGCAAAAACAAAAAAATCAATTTTTTGAAAATTCTGACTACCCCTAACCCCTTAAAGCGAGCGTTTATAAAATCAGAAAAATAATAAGAAATACTGAGCTAAGCATTAACACAGGGAAAACGAAGTTTATGGACCGATCCAGGTCCGGTTTAAGGCATAATGGTCTGCTGATCGGAGACTATGCATTCGAGAGTGTACAAGAATTTCAAATATCAAAATATCAGCCAATAAGGATACCTCATTGACAATAAATAATAGAGTT
Organism: Anastrepha ludens; assembly: GCF_028408465.1. Taxonomy (NCBI): domain Eukaryota; kingdom Metazoa; phylum Arthropoda; class Insecta; order Diptera; family Tephritidae; genus Anastrepha; species Anastrepha ludens. The sequence continues at coordinate 119,042,077 of NC_071500.1, read as the reverse complement.
TTAACAGCAAATAGCCGAAGCTGCGTAAGTCTAAATTATTATCTCGCGACCAAAAGCTAAGTATATACAAAACCTTGATCCGTTCCGTGCTAAGAAGAGAAGCGAAAGAGATATGTTATTGCGGACAAGCGTGCTAATATATTTCCCTGTTCACAGTTGTATGCACCTTTGCTGCCAGATCAATTTACCTCTGCCTCCATTATGAACTTAACCAAATTTATAAAACCTCAAAAAGCAAAACCTTTCTACCCAAACTCCAAATTGAGCAGAAGTATATTTAAATAGTTGAGAGCAAACAATTTAAAAGTTGTTGATCAACCAAAAAAAAAGCTGTGCAGCAAAAGCAAATGGTGAACTGAACAGAAGATTTGTGTTTTAGAGATTCAATAAATAGTAGAAAAATAATGTGCTCTACTGGTTACTTCCCATAATGGCTATTATAGTTGTAAGTATTCACAAATAAATTGTCGTTTTTTTTCCTCTACTTTAGTTGTTGGCAAACTTCTTTTGAAGTATATTAGTAATTATGAGTAGTGTTGGGAGCGTCAGGTCATCAAGAGTAGCAACTGTTAGACAAGACCGTTATTGTCACCGAACAAATGCAGCTCAAGATGGAGGGATAAAAGCGGAAAACGAAATTAAAAAATTAAATGTTTTTGTTTCGTTTTTCAAAAAGAAAAGAGAAGAGGAAGGGTAGAGAGAGATGGAGTGTTATAGTAGGGAAAGCTAGCGCGTTTCAGGAGCAAAACGATTGCTGTAAGCATCAGAACAACTATTTCAAGCCATAGTAAATGAATTGTGAACCTTTTTTTATTCTTCACTATTAAATACCTAATACCCGAAAGTACTTGTAACGCTAAAACAAAAATGTAAAAATATCAATGTTATGAACTTGTTAGCTTTAAAAGGAGAAACTAGGTTTGGTCATAGTGACGCAAAGACTGCATTACACAATTGTCTATTTCGTTCATGCGCCTTTAGGTATGCTACATTATACGAGAATCCGCAATTTCATGCATTATTCTTCCACTTTCTGACAAGGCAACCCAGTTTTGGTAAATGCAAACGATTTTCTTGTTTATTGTGGCTGTTTTATTTCCCTCCTGCCCTTACTGCATGTTGATGGCCACAACTTGGCCGCAAAGAATTTGCAGTCACTGGCAACCACAACGTCAGTGCAACACAGTTTGACACTTTTACTTTGCTGATGGTGTGGCACGTGCGGCAATCTTTACAATGCAATACTTAATCTTAGAAATGTACATACCATACAACGAGGAATAAAACAATACACTTTGCATGCGAACTCACATGTGACACGGTTGCAGTTTGTGGTGCTGAAAAGAATTTGAAATGTGGTTTCCTTGCAATATTTATATTTGTGTAGCTGACGTTATGACCGTATGTAGCTGTGTGTGTGGTGCAACTTTGAAATTCCTGAGGCAAGAGCAAGTTCATATGTGAGAAGTGAATGGGGGGAAGTGACGAGTGAAAGAAAGCAAAAATGGACGAATAAAAAATAAATAAGTGAAATGCAGTCAAGTGAAGCTACGGCGATGAAATGAATATCAAATGTGTGCATGAATGTGGTAAAAATGTATTAGGAAATGAGAGGAAATGAAAATAACTTGTAGGAATCATGAAATTTACCCTAGACTACAAACCTCATTTGCACGACAACAAGAAGATATGGCTCAAAATCACCAAGGTGCAGAATTTGCTTTGCTAGCAATTTAATGTCTTAAATCTTGACTTATTTGAGAAAAAAAAATTAATAAATTACTTCAACTAACCTGTTTCGTGTGTACATCAAACAATATAACTAATTAATAAAGCAAATTTTAAATAAAATCAATATACATACATGGATAATCATTTCGGGAGCGCGTCCTAATGTACAAGCTTCAGCAACAAGTCCAAAATTTAATATAAAAATTTGAGACAAGTTACCCCTTTCATTACTTAATACACCGTATTTTTTATACAAAATTTAGTTTTAGAAAGGATACTAAAAGATTATTTATTTTTATCTATAAAAATGTCCGATATAGTTTGGCCGATACCGCACAAGTCATTTCAGTGAACGTATCGATAATAGATCAAAAATAATTTTAAGTGAATGCAGCCATTCGGTGTCTAACCTCAGTCGAGGAAGAAAACAATAACAAAGCGGACTGTTAGAGTATTTATCGTCAAATAAAATAAATCTTAATGGTAAGTACCTTTTAATTCATTATTGGTAGAGCGTACATCAATAGTCCGTCAACTCGTGAACGTAATTATTACATTTAATTATTGATGAAATTCTTTTTTACGACACGAAATAACAAAGTAAACGCACATATTTTCCTATTGACAAACCCCGATCGCATTTAAGATGGCCGCCGTCTAATCAAAGCGCGCGCTTATTTGAAATCGTCATTTCGTGAACGGTCATTTCGGAAACGTTCCCGGACATGATGACACGTTCCCGAAATGACTGTTGCGTTCTCGAAATGATGATTATTATTTCTAAGGGCGAATAATTTTCAATTTTTTAATAAATTTATTTTAAAACTTTGTTTCTTTATAATAACAGCATAATGGAAACTCCTGATAAAGAAAAAAATAAAAAAAAATCTCAAAAAAGGCTTAAAAAGGAGAGTGCAGCGCAAATAACCAAAGATAAAAAGTGAATGCTAGAAGAAGAAAGTTTTTGGATAAGATGACTGAAGAGCAGAAAGAAATTAAACGGGCTAAGGAGAGAGAATATTATAGAAAAAAAGGCGAGGCTGGTCATGGTAAAGGCCCAATGGATGGTGTAGCAGGATACCTAAAAAGAACAGCTGACAGACATGTCTTGATGGGTAATGATGTTAGACAAAGCCTCAGAATTCGCCGATTTGTTCAAAAAAGCTGCTATCGAAGTAAAAGTAATCCCAGAAGACAACGTGATTGAGGAGAAAAACCGCATTCCAAAGTCTCTGGATGCTATTCCAGGTATAATGGGCATCACAAAAGTGTACTGGCAAAAAGGACTAGACGTTTTAATACAATTATATCGATACGAACATTTTCATAAAGAGCTAAAACTATCGAGGCTTTCTAACCTTTGTAATATGAGTGCAGTTGAACCTGAGAAAGTGTTTATGCCTGCAATTGAATCTCCTGTTGACGAAGAGCCCATGATCACAGATAACGATTTGAGATTTAAAAGTAGAGTAAATATTTATAAATCTGAGTACTGGTCATCTTCCTCGGACAATGAAGATTTAGAGACAATATCTCGTCGTCAGCAGATTAAAGTTAAACAGATTGATGTTGAAGCAAATACGTCTTATTGCAAAGAAAATATACATCCAAATCTCGTATCCCCTGGGGAATTCTTGCTTGGTAAAGTTCCTACTGAGAAGCCAAATATTTGCTTCAGATATGTTGCTACCTGCCCGACATGTGTCGATGACGATGATGAAGAAATCTTAGTACCCTTTTTGAAATCTGTGCGTAACAATATTAGAAAATTTAAGCTGGTATCTAAGGATATATCATATATTGTATTTGAGCAAATAAAATTCCAACACCGAAGCTAAAAAAAGAAAAAGTCAAGAATATTATTGGAGGTTGAATTAGTTTTAAAGGTTTTTTCGAAGATTTGGGGCTTTATTGTGAAAAAACGGTACAAAATATTTTATTTGAAGTATTGGCCATCGCTAGCTACAACTTTCGCCCATCTTTCGGGCAATTTCCGGATGCCGTTTCTCCAAAATTCTGGCCGCTGCTTGGCTATCCATGACTCAACCCATATGTTGGTAGCCTCGTACGAGGAGAACCGCTGGTCCGCCAAATCGAGACTCATATGCCGGAACAAATGATAATCGGAGGGAGCTATGTCTGGACTATACGGCGGGTGGGGTAACACTTCCCAGCCAAGCGTTCCAAGGTATTTTTTGACAGGTTGAGCAACATGCGACCGAGCGTTGTCATGTTGCAAAATAACCTTGTCGTGCCTTTTTACCGTTTCCGGCCGTTTTTCTTTCAATGCTCGGCCTAAACGCATCAATTGCAGTCGGTAACGATCCCCCGTGATTGTTTCGCCCGGTTGGAGCAGCTCAAAATATACGACGCCGACCTGATCCCACCAAATGCAGAGCATGATTTTCTTGCCGTGAATATTCTGCTTGGCCGTCGACGTTGATGCATGGCCGGGCAAACCCCATGATTTTTTGCGTTTTGGGTTATCGTAGTGGATCGATTTTCCGTCGCCAGTCACCACCCGATGCAAAAAACCCTTCCGATTTTGTCGCTCGATCAGCAATTCGCACGTAAAAAGTCGCCGTTCGACGTCGCGCAGCTTCAACTCGTACGGGACCCAATGTCCTTGCTTTTGGATCATTCCCATCGCTTTTAGACGCTTGCAAATGGTTGATTTATCAACGCCCAATGATTCAGCAAGCTTTTCTTGGGTTTGGCACGAGTCCTCGTTTACCAATTCCCCCAATTCCGCGTCCTCGAACTTTTTGGGCTGGCCAAGACGCTCCTTGCTTTGGTGTGAAAATCACCACTTTTGAATCGTCGAAACCAGTACTCACATGTTGAAATCGACGGAGTATGGTCTGGGTAGGCCTCCTGCAGCAATTCACGGGCTTGGGCTGTATTTTTTTTTTTCAAATTGAAGCAGAAAAGCAAAGCTTCCCGCAAATTGCGTTTCGACGGCACGAAAGTTGACATACTCGGAGCACGAAAACACTGCGTTGTTTATACTTCAGCGAAATGACAGATACTGATAAACAAAGCCTAGGGATGAGGCTTTGTCATGAATATATATTCAGTATTGCCAACGCGATAAAGTGATAAATAGCGCCATCTGTGTGTCACCTTTAAAACTAATTCAACCTCCCATATTATTTTGATAATGAATGATATAGATGTTTTTGAAAAATATATTAATATTGTAAGTTTTGTAAAAAAGTAAATAAATAAATAACTTAGTTCTTTAAACGGTTGTTTATAATTTAAATATTTCCTTATTTCTACCTAATTATACATATCAATATCATCATTTCGAGAGCATTTTTGTCATTCCGGGAACGGTTGAACATTTTCGGGAACATTACAATATTTCAATAAAATACGCATAAATGGAGGTATTCAATATTATATATAGATTTATTGAATTACAGAACTTTTGTTCTGTACATATTACGTTAATTCGATTATAAGAGTTTTAAATATTTTGAAATTTCTTAAATTTTATGCGGAATAATAGCAACTTTTTTAATTTTTTCACGTATTTTGCTTGTAGAAAATTTTGAATGTATTGATTTCATTATTGCTTATTCAATATAGATACATAATATACCCATGTTTTTAAACAAAGCTCAAATTATGCGCTTTGTTTGGTTTTTGCGGATTTTATGAAACTTAGGAAAACGTTCCCGAAATGATGGTTTTCTACAAGATATTTACTACTAAGCAATATTACTAAAAAAATAAAGAATTCTGTGCGCTGCCCTGTAAAGGTTTAAAAATATACAAATTAAGCAACAGTATAAACTAATAGTCATCAATATAGCTTGCAATTTTTTTTGTCATAAAACCGATTTTGAAATTCGCAACCTTGGTGATTTTGAGCCATATAAGTATTACACCCTGGAACAAAAATCAACCTTTTTTGTTATCCATGAAAAATTGCGTGGACATCTGAAGCTATAGATTTTATATAGCAATGATGACACTCAGTTTTTACGTTTTTATGGCAAGAAGAATGAAGTGGAGTGATGTATTGCTACACATATATACATATACAGTAGTCTACAAAATAATAAGAGTGCCGGCACGGAAAATAAACCTGAATGCGTAACTTTTTTTGTATCACACGTAAGTTACGCCGAGCCAGAGCAGTAAACGTAACGGGACGCTATGTTTTTTATTGCTGCGGTATTACCTTAGACTTGGATTACTTGCTTCATGAGACACTTGTTTTTGCTTTGCTCAAAATAATTTTTTTAATGAAAATAACTTTCAACTTAAAAATATATACATATATTGTACAAAATTCGAACAGTAAGTAACCTTCCAGCAATTTTAATAAGCTATTGCTAATTTTTGATCCCACTGGGTATGGGAAAGTACTGTAAAGAGTAAAAGTGAACACTGATCAAAAGGCCAAGAAAACAGGGAAAAACGTGCAAAGATTCAAGATTCCATACGATGTTCTGCTCAGATGGTATCAAATATCTTAAATTATGAAAATAAGTATAAATCACAAAATATCCACTAAAGATGATCGTATTATAATACGTTGTTGAAAAAGCAATCCATTTGGATCACCCTGGATCAACCACGAATACCTTAATTTAAAAATTAAAGAAGTTCATGAAAAGTACCGCTACTGACAAAGAAACACGTGAAAGCCCGTAGAGTGTTTGCAGAAAAGCATGTGTCCTGACGCGTGGGTAAATGGAGAAATAGATTGTGGTCAGATGAAAGCAAAATTGAATTTTGTGGTAGTACAGGCTCCAGAAAGTATGTTCGGCACCTACCCAACATGGAATATAGTCACCGATTCACCAAAAAAACACCGGCAAACATGGCAGCGCAAAAGTTATGGTATGGGGTAGCTTTTAATTTGGCGGAGGAGGCCCAATTTACTTTATTGAAGGTGTCACGGATCAAAGGGCATATGTGAAGATATTAGACGAGGTACAAACCAGAAAGGACACAAAAGGCAGTCTCTCGACAGCAACCCCATACAAAACTTGTGGATTGCCATAAAAAAGGGTTATCGAACGGAAACCAACTAATTTTAGAGATTTATGGAAGGTAGTAAAAGAGTTATTAACATCGATAACAATGGCCTCAGATCCAACGGTGAATCTCTCTTGCCATCAAGTGTTACTTTGGACTAAGTAGGCAATTGAGCAGTAAAGTCCTCTCTCGACGAACAAAACTAATACTTAATAAGATTCTGACAATATCCAATGAGGCGTCCCTTGAAGTATTTGAGAGAAAGATTCTACGGAAGGTTTCTGAACATTTGTGCTTTGGCGACTGCGAGTATCGTAAGCGATAGAACAATGAGCTGTATGAGCTTTACCACGACATAGACATAGCGCAGCGAATAAAGATCCAGCGGCTTCATTAGTTGGGTCATGCCGTCCGAATGGATACAAACGCTCCGGCTCTGAAAGTATTCGTTGCGGTACCAGCAGAGGACAAGGAAGACCTCCTTTGCGTTGGAAAGATCGGGTAGAGAAGGACTTGACTTCACTTGGTGTGAAATAAATAAATAAAGTTTCCTTTTTTTTATTGAAATTACCAGAAAAACAAATTCTGATTTCTTGATCCCAAAAACATTTGTATATAAGTTAACAAATAACACTTAATATAGGATATTTCATAAGTTTATAATCAACCCTCGCTATCGCGGGCTTCATAAGTTAAGAAACAGCCCTCGCAATTGCGACATTACATAAGTTGTATCAGCGCGCTATAGCTGCAATGGTCAGCGACGGTAACCGGACACTTTTGTTTTGCTGCAGGAGTTTCCGTTATCGCCAAAGATTTTGCTGAGTCGGCTTGCCGACCATGACATTGTGGCGTGATGCGAGTTTTGGCTTAGCTTAAGTGAAATATTCTATGTATTAAGAAATTAGTTTAGAATACAGCGCTCTTCCAATAAGTCGCTTAAATAAATATTCACTCCGGCACTTGGCCGTTAAATAATTTGTTTTATTGTCTGAGCCCGAGGCCAACAATAAGAGGCACAGTTCGCCTCTCAACCTAATCTTCACCCGCAACAGGACCGGAGAATATTAATTTATATATAATTTCAGTAATTTTAAAAGCCCTAGCAATAATTTTTATACCTACAGATAGAAAGCTTTGGGTGACCCGGCAATTCTGACTTTAGATTCGGATACAGCGGACACCAAAATTTCAGAAGCCAGTAAGGGATTTTGAGAAACATAAATTTTCCACACCAATTAAACACGAAATTTAACACCTTTGAATGGATTCTGCTATTTGCTTTAGCCCCACACACATTTCCTAAGTATTTTAACTACATTAATTCCACAAATTCTTTCTTCGGTTCAGCAGAACTTCTTTAAAATCAGGTATACTTTTACGATTTAAAAAGCCAGATTCGGTAAATCATCATCATCAAACATCAACAATACTTGATAGCCATTTGAAATTTATCCTTTGTTGAACTAAAACTCATAAGGCTATAAAACTGCATGCCGAGAAAATTTCTAAAAATTCTGGATAAAAAATGTATTGGAAAATTTTGATAAAATTCTGAAAATTTGTTTACACAGTTTGATCTTTGCGTTATATGGTTTTCGCTTTACTTATAGTTTGAACAATATTTAATACAAAACAAAATAAAAACAAAACTAAAATAAAAAAATAGCGCTGTGTTTATAAATAGGGCAGGCCTGCTAAAAAGGCATCTGAAGATCGTCGGTTTTTTATAGGGTACTGCGCACTGCGACCAAAAGAGATCTATTGTGCAAAAAAGAGATCAGTCTCTTAATACAACCGCAAAAGTTAGACAGTGAGAATGAAAATAAAAAACTGTTTATTAGCACACAGCACTCACATCATCACTTCTACTGCACTGGCTTCCTCGATCGCAAATACCGGAATGCCTTGTTGCCTTTCACTCACTCTTTCAACAAGTATTACCCATCTCACTTTAACGTTTTTCAGCCAACTATTTCATTTACGTCCTCAAACTCGCCAATCGCTGTATACATTTTCCTCAAGTTAGTGGAAAAATTACTTGCTATTTCTTATAACTAATTCAATTAATCAAGTGCAACTGCAAAACAATTTCCAATACCCACATACTTTTCCAACAGCTCTTGCCACTACAAGTATATTGTGTCTATTACCGCTTCAAAAACTAACTAAGCAACCACAGCTCAAAGCACTACAAGTTCGTTGGTCTTTTCGGGTGCTTCGCGGCGGCACAACGAGGTGTCAAGAAGTTTCCAACTACCGCCATCAATAAACCAATTACTCTTCCACAGAATGAGCCAAGTCATCCTTTCTCATCGACTGGCATATAATAAATTTTAGCACGAGAGCACGGGTTATGTGCGTATGTGTGTGTATACAGAGTGTGTCATGCAGAGGCTAAATCAGTAGCTAAAATTTTCCATCATTTCCTTGTATAGGCAACAATACCAACAAAGTCAACTTCATCAATTCAGGCTCATCATTTCTATTTTTGACTTGTCACCGACGCAGCGACTGCAGAAAAAGTGTGAAAAAGTTGCCCCATTTCAAAAGTTGATGTGGCTGAATCGGGTGGTAACTACGGTGGAATCTAAATTTATTTAAGCAGCAACGTCCGCCATAGAATAAATGAATGGGCAACGGCTAGACGAGCGAGTGAGTTGGCCAACGAACATGAAGACGCAAGCGAGACGAACAAAGACAATGTTTGTAAGATGGCCTAGCGCATATTGTAAGACGGCGGTGGAATGCTGAAGGAAACCCATTATCCACGCTGTCATTTAAGATGCTTCATTATTCTGCAGTTCGCATTCATTATTTTTCGACACAATAAAACCAAAAAACAAAAAAAGAAATAAAAAATAAAGGGAAACGAAGCGGTTGCCTTAAAACTGGTGGTGTTGCAGTAGATAGTTGGAAAATGATGTGACCGAAGAAGGCGGTATTGGTGAGTTGCAGAAAACTTTTTCACGCCATTGCAATAACAAAACTTGCCTGATGGTTGGTGCATAGTTGTTGTAGTTGAGAATTCAAGAGATGGCCACATTTTGGTCTGGACTTAAACAACTTTTGTGATAAGCACTGAAAACTCTAAACCACTTTGACAAGTGGCGGTTGGTACAAAACAATAGCAGTGAAAATTCAACTCAAGAGAAAGAATACAGATAAATGTATCTATAAAAAAGATTTAACTACAAGACAAACTTGGCGTTTCAACAGTTTCAAAAAAATTCAAAAGGTTTTATTCTGAATGGAGAAACTGCCGTAAATTCTCCACCCCCTAACCCCTTGTAAGCGTTACAGAATTTTATTTTCTATAGAAAGCAAATGTCGTCATAAGATTCACGAGTCAACAGGGCAAATTAATATGGCAATTACGTTTTTCATTTTATTGCCAGACTTGATATTTTTCGCTGTACGCATGTGAATACAACTCGAAAAGTTATAGATCCCACTATGAAATTTTCAGGGATTACTGCGTATAGTCACAGCTATTTATGGAAGAAAATAAATACAAAATCAGAAGTTAACAGCTTTAGATATTGTGGAAAGCTGAGCCTGATGTGGAGAGCTGAGCCGGAGAGTACGTAGTAGAGTACGGTGAGCTGGGTGAGACGGACATGAATAAACGTGCACCACGATTACGATAAAAGAAGCGTTTCATTTTTGGGAACTGGGAGGGTGTTACAGATATGTTAGTGGGTCGCAAAATTTATGAACTTTTTTACTAGAATGAGTAACGGTAAAGAGAGCCGAGGTGGCCATTTTGTTGGTACTTATCCCTTCGTAATCGCATGATAGCTATGTAGAAATATCTTGAAGCAACAAAATTTTGCTAAAAATTTTAAATAATCACCTTTTTGAAACACCCTGTACATACGGCAGATTAATCTGCTATTGCTTTTGGTTGATTAAAGGTACTCGAAACTGAGGGATGTAATTTTTCTTAACTCTCTAACACAAGAGATAAAATTCCACAAAGAATTTATAATAAAAAAAACAAAAACTATTCTGGATTATATTGCTAATTGCCAGCGGGCATCTAGTGTTTGGTTTATTGCAGCCAAAAGAACTTATGGACTGAAAATGAAAACAAAAATACAAAGAACGAGTCGGAGGCGCTTGAAGACAGCAAGAAAAGTGCAGCGCAACAATTTTGTCCCACCGGATGTGATAAAGTATAAAGAGGTGCTTTTCCAATATAACTGTGAAATCGCAATTACTGCCATTCATCAATAATGAAGAATAATCGAATGGAGTACTGAAGAATAAGTGGAAGAAAAATTATAAAATACTGGAACAGTTGCAGAGAATAAAACGAATAGTAAAATTGATTACCCTAGCGGTAAATGCGGAAAGAAAAAGTAAGGAAAGTCGGAAATTAAACCGCTTTATGTTTTAAAATTCAAAAGAAAAAAATCATACAGAAAGAAGCAGGCTAAGGTTATCTGAGCGCTTGAAGAGGCCACTAGGAAGAAATAAAGTCACAGCGCAAAGGAGTCTGAAAGCATATATGTATGTATGTACGTGTATTAACTTTTAAATCGCTTGTACTGTGATTTTTTTTAACTCTACTATAATTCCCCGACAGACTTGCCAACCGGGTTTCATATTCAAGTGAAGGAGTCTGCGTCTTCAAACCACTTTCCAAATTTGTAGGAATATTTTATGCCGTTATGTATTTTGATTCTAATTAACATTTCAGAATCCATGATACTTTCGACGATCGAAGCCCATACTCGAATCCCAAGTAGAGGAAAGGTGAGATGTAAAAAGAATACGCTTTAGAAGCACAAAATTGGATTCCAACTGTCAAACAACGGCGGATGAAGTATCATAGCATGGGGTGCAATGGCAGCTAGTGGAATGAGAAGACTGGTCTTTGTAGATGATGTAATGGCTCAGCAACAGTATAAAAGATTATTGGAAGGCGATGTGAAGAATCCTGTAGATGGTTTGGGCATCGGCCAACGTTGGTTATCCCAACAGAACAATGATTCGAAACATACTGCGCGTTCAGTGGAGGATTGGCTACTTTATTATGCACCAAGACAATTATATTCTCCTCCTCAATCACTGCACCAGAACCCCATCGAGCACTGTTGGGAAGTTTGGAAACGCAAAGTGTTTACAAAGAGTGCTCCCAATAGGAATGACTTTGAAACGGGAAGCATGAAATCCTGGAAGGAAATATCGCCAGGTATTACAAACAATTTAGTCCGACTGATGGCCAGGAGACTGCAAACTATGATTGATGTGAGCGGAGGACCAACTAAGTATTAATTTTAAGAGAAATAAGATAAATCATATGGACAGACAAAATGTACGAACACTTTTGTCCCAATGAAATTTTCTTATTCTGTACTTTTTTAAATAATGTGCTGAATATTTCTATTTCTTTTATAAAATAATCAAATGAAATTACATTTGAAATGAAACTGCGTTCAAAATTTGTAAAAAGTTTTTAGATTAATAAAAAATATCTCGAAAAAAATACTGGTTATTTCTATTTTTAGGAAAACCTATTCAAAAAACAATTACAGAGTGTCCATATCCTTCGCGAATTCATCTTTTTTTTAGGAGGTTTTTTAGGTTCAAACACCAGTAGCAGCGACTGAACAGCCAATGCACTATGGCTGCCTTCACTACACACCCTATACTGAAACCTGCATAAGTCCTGTTCAGGTACTAACTTTGCTTAACTGTCTTTTGATGGTAACTATAAAGCCCCATTTCGCAGCAGTTCACCAATTGAAGCTGCTCATCGAAGCAATCACGAACATTTGAAGAGCATTTTAACTACTGTCAGTTTGGAACGAAAACGGATTTGAAAGTAAAAGTGGCTGAGTACATAACAAATATTTTCAGTGGATTAGTTAAAAGAAGAGTTTAACGGCGAAAGCTCTGAGGAAATAAAAGCGAATGGATAAACACAAACATTTGTATGCTAATAGTTGCCTACTTCTCACTTTTTTACTGCACGCCACGATTCAATTCACGTTTACAGATACTTCATTGCACTTAAATGCGCTCATTGAAGCAAAACTTGACCCAGTTTACATCAGTTTTTCATGTGAACGTCCTGTCCCACTCGCCTGCCAGCCTGTGTGCCAGCCCACAATACTGTCCCCACTGCCTTATTGTGCGCGCAGCTTGACAACCGCACCCATATGCAGGAAAGTGTAGGCCAATGGAATCCTTCAAATGAGCTGTCAAGCAGCGGATTCACATATAAACAATGGCGCTGTGGCATATGTGCACACATACATGCATACATACAGATTTAACTGTGTATACATACTTTGTGAGGCTATCCCAGTTTTTATTACACTGACTTTTGCGAAAACATTCACAATACTTGTGCTTGTGCGAGTTCCCCCATTTTTGCTCCCCTTTTTGTTGTTTACATTAACTATTGCTTGTTTGTTGTAGGCAGCGCCAGTGCCAGTGCCGCGTTTGTGATGCCTTAGTGGGACAACTGAAAATGAGCGATTTTTCTCGCTTTTTTTTGTTAAACTACAATGGACGATATTTTCATGCTGCACAGTTGAGCGAGAGAAGCGTTGATGGGTGGGAGCCAGAGGAATCTGTTAGTAGGTAGAACCGTAAAGCTCAAAGCAAGACGAACAAATATCATTTGTATGTGGTTATTAAAAAAGGGGCTCGACCGACCTGGTGCTCCGGCAATGCAGATGTAAATATTTCACGAAGCCCCTTGCCGGGATTAAACAGCGAAGCGGAGCTGCTGTAATTGGTGTGCGCTCCTTTAAGTTGATACTGTCTGTGTTATGCGTATCAGAGCTGGCCGAGTTCCTTATGTTGTTAATAATGCAACAAAAGTGCTGCCGTTTCATTGTTTGCATTTTCATTCAAATTGGTTTTCGACTGCAGCGCAAATATAGGGAGAAAATAACATACATACAAACAGTAAATATTTTATTTCAATTCACTTCTGAGCTTTGCATTATTCAAACGAGTTAATAAAAACGAAAAGCTTATAATATGGAATTTTTTGAATTTTTAATTTAGACTTTGAATTATAAATACACATACACACATATATACACATCTTTTTGGCAACAAAAATTCTTTAGTTTGGGTTTATTTTTATTTTGTTTCCTTTTACCTGCTTGCCTTACCAGTCCTTTACAAATCTTACAATCTTCCAGGGCGGTCAAACCAGCTGCACCTACATACATATCGATGGTTTTCGAGAAAAGCGACACAACTCAAAATTCGGAGTTTTGCCGTTAAAAGCAAAAATCAACTACAGAGTTTATATATTTTTATCTGGAAAAGCGTTATAAGCGAATCTTGAAGCAATTCTGAGAGATGGCATTAGTGTCGTTTTGTCAGGTGATCGAATTGGCGCGTCACTTATCTAGAAAACTGACCCAACTCAGTATTTTGTATTTTTGAATTATGTCACTTTTCTCGAAAACCATCGATATGTACATACATATATACAGTAACAAGTGTGATAAAAATATGGCAAAATATACATAAGAAAGAGTTCGAGCATTCGTTGTACGGAAGAAGCTGATTACAGGTTAGACGATTTTTATTATGCTTCCCGCCTGCTGTCTTTATTCAGATTCAGTGAGACAGGTTTTAGTACGTCATTCCATTACGTAATAATAAATTATGTTATGCCAATTTTTTATAAATAAATACAAAAAAGTTATAAACCAAAGGTTAAAACTTCGAACAAAATTCACTTAACACATTTTCTTAAAAATGTTCCACCATTCAATCGGAATCTTTAAAAAACCTCTGGTTTTGCAATTTAAGGCCCACACAGTTTTATCATAACAGAGTGTAAATTCGAAGTCGTTCAAAAATCGCATTGAGTTTTGACAATACTTGTTTTTTTTCATACGATGAAAATACCTCCTTCTACTACTTCCTATTCTGCAAGTTCTTTTTTGTATATACTTACTTCAATGTCCCACTGGTCAATGCCTCACTTCCGTTCAATGTCTTTCAACAACTTTATAAATAACAGTACGCATAGCTTACTTTAAATCGGTTAGTATGTTGCCAATACGCAGCAAACAACCGACTGCCAGCGACACACAGCAACGATATATTACGATGACAGTGCAACGACCCTTACATTGACCCACCGACAAATGAGTCCCAATAGGTCAACAAATCTGATGGCCAGAGTCTTTCAACATGTGCACACATACACATACACCAAAAATGCTGCTTCTTAGAAAGCGAAAAAGTTGGACAGTGGTTTAGAGTCTTTCTGATTTTTTTCCGATTTATTTATTTTTTTAATTCTTTTTTGTGTGTATCTTCCTAACTATCCCTACATTGACTGACGTTATTCTATGGGAATCGCTTTTCTATTATAAAGTTTTTCTGCATACCGTACTATTTTCGATTCTATACTTTTTTCTTCTTTTTTTTCGAGAAATCGACCTCCAACGCCCTGTGAACGCTTAAAAAGTTAAAGTTTAAAGTTAAAGAAAAAGAAGAATAAATATAGCAAAAGTTTTGCATTCAATTTTGCGTACTTCATTTCGGCTTTTTTTCTCGCTTTTTTATCTGCACTTCCATGGCTGACCTCAAAATCGGTTTCTTTTTTGGTGCAAACAAAATTTGAGAATGATGAAGCACAGTTAGTTGGAGTAGAATATTGCAGAAGCTGGAATGGGACGTAAACCAAAAGCAAACAAAGTTCAACTGCGTCAGCGCCGTGTGGAAAATGAAAGGGTGGCAAGTAGCACAGCGCATAACCCATAGAGTTGGATGATGAACACCATATAAAGTAGAAGACGCATACGCATCAAATCCAGTGAGGCTGCAAACACTTTTCGATTGCATTACTGCGAAATTTTTCCCTCATTCTTTGATTCTTATACTCATTTGGGCGAAAGGCTGCGATTGACCTCGCAACGAAAAGTAGATGCGAGTATCCTTAGAATTTGGTGGGTGATAAATTTGCTGCTGCAATGCGCAGTTCGTTCGATGGCAGACATGCCATCAATAACTCGCCTTTTTGTAGGTGTATGAGTGAGTATGAATTTGCGGAGTATTGACGCCTCTGTCAAAGCTGTGTGTTTGACAATGGAAATTCAATTCAGTTTAGTAGTTCGCATTTTTACCGAATGTTTCCTTCTCTTTTCAATATTTACTTCTGACAGTACTCGTAGTGCTTTATTTGCTCTCCTAGCTAATGGCATTGGGTTTTTCGTAGATATTTTGTTGAGGTCGTCGAAAGTGGGGCGCAAGCGATACGGTTTACTTTAACTGAGATTAAAGTTAAAAGAATTTTGGTGCAATGGAGTTTATGGAAGTAAACATAAAATTGTAGTGGCAGTCCGGGGGATAGATAAATTATTTTGTGCCAGCTAAAATTATCAAATATTTTATTTACGACTTCGCGTTCTTTGGGTGTGAAATATTTTCATTGCGGTAGAGGAAGAAGATTGATAATTATCATATATATATGTACATAGTAGTATGTATGTATGTATAATTCCCACATGCATGCTCAAATTAGGTGTTTGACCGAACTACTTCTCCGATCTATGGATAGGATAGGATTTTTCGGGTTAATCGGTAAATCACTTATCAAATATGGGAAGATCGGGGTTAAAATTAAAAAAAATTAGGCCTTTTGTGATTTTCAAGTCTTTATATAAAAGGTAGCTTTAAACCTTAAATTTGATCGTTTAGAAAAAAAACACGTAACAATAAAAAATGGAATAGAGAAAACGTTATGTTAGGCCAGATTAGATTATAGCGACTGTGATGTCACATGGTGAACTTGTCCTGACCTACCTTAAACTTTCGACCGGGCTGAGATCTTCCACCTCATTGAAAGAGTGGCTATCTAAGGTAGTGAATTTCCGCCTAGATGGAGCAGGGCAGTGGAATGAAGGGGTACGTCTCTTCCTCTCCCTCATCTAAACAGGTGGGCTGAAGTCATGTGTCTGGGTACCTAGCCTCTGGACGTATCTGCCTATTACACATTGTCTCGTCATAACGGAAATGAGTGAGCTAAAATTGTGCTTGTGCAACAGAGATTCTGCACTTTAGCATTAAGAGTCGGTCAGACTCTTAATCGGGCTATTCTGCAGACGGAGTGGATAACCTTTTCACGTGCATGTACCAACGAACTTTGTTTTTTCGATTTTGGACAAAATACTATAGTTGGTAAAAAATTTAAATATCCAAGAAGAAATTAAATTTTGTTGTCCCTGAATGGATTTGAGGTTTAAACTTTCATCTAATTTATATCTCAAACCGGAAAATAGGAAGCGGATGCTAACAGATAGATAACGGATGTGGCAGATAGATACAGGATCTGACAATCAAGCACTTGGAAGAGTTACTTTTGACACTCCACGTCCTCATATTGGCAGTAATTGTCATAATTAATTAATTATGTTGAGTTTAGAAAGCTCCAATTAAGTATGGCCAACCACTATGTACAGAATGAAGAGGTGTGCCCAACCTCAGACTGTTAGCATATTCTAAGTATTAATATTTGTACTTTTGGGAGAGTTTCTGGTTTCGTTTTGTGTGTTAGATTGACAAACATGGTGACCAACTATCAAAGGAGAGGATTGAGACATCTCGGCCAATTGCAGCCAGCCTACATTCAATTCAACCTAACTTTACCCTGAGTTTAATGGGCCTGGAACTGGGCCTGGTGAGGTAACAGACCATGAGGTCGAAGTACAAAACCTCGAAGTAATCTTAACTAAATTTAGCTTTCAAAACCTTTGCCTTTAAACCAGCAAAGTGTAATCGTAAAAATGATGATGATGATGATGTAACAAAATAAAAATTGCGTACAAACAAATATTTTAATTTTTTTAACTATTAGCAGTACCGAACGCAGAAGTAGAACAGCTATATATCTGAACTATCTGTGTATTTTTACTTGATTTGATTGGTCAAAGAGCTCCCTAGTTGACGTTGTGGAACAATAAATGAGACTATTACGAAAAAGTATTTGGCAAAACTTTTCTCTATATTTTAATATTTGAAACATTCAAATGTAGCTCCTGGTTGAAGCGCATGACACCAAAAATATTTTTTAAAAATATGCTCTTATTTCAAGAATACAACTTGAATTTTGAAGTTTAAATAATATGGACAATTTTTTATGCAGATTAGAAAGAAATTATTGACTTAAAGGTGCAATTTTCAAGACCAACATTTTAGTTACATATACATTTGTTTTAGGATTGACTTTTGTAACTCATTACAATTTTTTGGTAATCATGTGATGAATTCTTACATTTTCTTCTAATATAATATATGTATGTACAATCATATGCAAATGAAGTATTTTAAAAATAAATCATGTAGTACTTTTTCTTATAAAGCCCTCAATATAAAAATTTGCAGCGCAAACAAAAAACATTTTTCGTGGAAATTTTTTAACATTTTATATTCACTACACAGATTGGCGTCAGTTAACAGGAGAAAAGCACACGGAGAGAGAGAAAAGGACTAAAAACGATTAGTACACTTTGGTGAACCCAGCCTAAAGTCGCTTATTGCTCCAAACAAGAAGGAACAAAAATTACCTTTAATGTGCTTGTCTAAACTCCGTTTGCCTCTTATATTTTCGGGCAGCCAACTACATAGCCTCTGCTCCAATTGATTCCCTGTGCGTACATTTTTTTGTAATTTGGAGGTACGCATATATTGCAATACAGTTCGATCCTGAAGAGTAAATGCCAGTTGCTAAATGAATGCCTACCTACAAATGTGAATTCCCGAAACACTGCGCCATCCATATAATAAAGATATGATGTTTACTCTGCAACACTTTTCTATGCAACATTATTAAAACGCGCGAGCAATGCCACAAAACTATTACAATTGTTGTCAGCAATAACATGAACAACAAACAACACTAACAACAAGCCAAACAGGGCCAGTGAGAAATTCAAAAATAATTTTGTCAAGGATTTTTCTGCTCACGCGCTTCCCTTCTCGTATTTACATATATATTTGTTCCATTTGTCATTGCTTGCTTGAAGTTTGCATTTTGTTTAGGTTTTAGGGTTGCTTAGAGAAATCAACGGGTGGTGGTGAGTCAGGTTTGGCAGCGCGCCCTCTACCCCCATGCCCGCGCAATGTTATTCTTGCGTCTGTCGTCGTGGCTTCAATTCAATACAGACGATATGGCTGTGTAGTTTTGCGAGAGTGGGTGTGTACCACTAGTCTAAGTATGTGTGTTTGGTGCTGGCCGGCTCGCCGGGGGCACTGTCCTATCGCATGTTGCCTTATGACTGCTTGCCGCTACCGCTGGTGCATGCGGAATTCGTCGTTTCCGTTGTTGCGTCATAACGGAAACGTCGCAGTGCAGCGGTGATGGTAACGACTACAACAAAAATAATAACAACATGAGCAACAAATCAGAAAAGTGTGCGCGTTGATAAAAATTAAAAATCTATTTCTTCCTTGCCACAGCACACTTTGCTCTACCTCGCTGCACTTGGCGGCAGGGTGGTCGCTCTACTGATTGTTAGAGTTTGTAGGATAAAAAAATCGTTAAATTTGACATTGGATTGCGCTTTTCCCCCTTTCGAGACTTCCGCCAACTGTTCATTTATACTTTGTGGTGGCTGTGGGTGGTGGCATTGCATCCCCGATTCACCACGAAGGGTAGGCTTGAGAAGTAGCAAATCAGTTATAAAATTTTTTGTCGCTCGCCAGAAATTTTTTTCATTTCTACCAAATTGTCTGCCTTTGAAACGTCAAATTGTAATCGAAATTAGAGACTCGTTTAAGTATTGCAAGGATGTTTTGCCACAACTAAAAGTGTATAACGAAAATGAGTTAAAGTTTAGTTGGCGGCGCATAATTTTTTTTTTCTTTGTTTCGATAAAAAATCTTTCTCATATCAAATGTATAATAAAAATCTGGAAAAAAGTTCCGAATTGGTAATTTTTCATTTTATGGAATCAAGGGAGATTTAAACGACCACCCGAAGCCGAATTCAAACATACGGCATGACGTTAGACATGCAATCAGGAGCTATTAAGTGGATGGATACATTAAATATGATGTTGAGTACGTTGCGCATAGAAATTCACTCCCGCGAAATCGAGACGAATCCTGCATTCAGTCCCAGAGGGTCTTCAGGCTAAACGTCCCTCTCGTTACCTAACGCTGCTACCATTTTCCTGATGGAGGTAATGGGGTGGATGACAAAGCTTGTAGGGTTTTGGTTTGCAGATTTGGCTCATTTAAAACAAGTCAAATACAGAAGGCCTTCTAGGTATATATGTGAAAAATTATGTTTTCAGGCTCATGGGCCCATATAGTCGTAACACCAGGAGCCGTAGCCGTTATGCTATACTGATTGTGTGGGCGACAGCAGTAGTAGGAGACTTCGGAATGTCTGCAATTTTTCAAGATTTTTCACTGGTTTTCGATTTCATCATTTACCATCCACCATTTAAAGATTACTATATATAATATGTTCGAGTTTTTGACGTACCAAGATATTGCTGATAAAGAGCGAATCTTATCTCTTTAAATAAAAAGTCGGCTTACCACGTCACTGCTGACAGTTATGATTTTGAAGTTGTAAGAATGTCACTTGTCAACAAGTGCTACTCTAGAATAAGTGGGCAATTTAGTAGTAAAATCCTCTCTCGATGAACAAAACCCACACTTTATAAATCTCTCATCATGCCTCTCTCCTGGTGAGGGTATCGCAAGTGATGCAAGAATGAACTGTATGAGCTTTACGACGGCATGGACATAGTGCAGCGAGTAAAGATCCAGCGGCTCCGCTGGCTAGGTCAGTTCGTCCGAATGGATACCAAAGCTCGGGCCCTGAAAGTATTCGATGCGGTACCAGCTGGTGGTAGCTAAGGAATAGGACAGGTTCCTCTGCGTTGGAAAGATCAGGGGGAGAAGGAATTGACTTCACTTGGCGTATCCAACTGGCGCCGGTTAGCACGAGAAAGAAATAATTGATGCGCTGAGTTCCGAAAAACGAGTTCTTATTTGCCAAACTACGCCAAAGACTTTGATACGGTGATTTAATTTTTTGTTTATTCTATTATATTATATATTTCAAAATTCAATTGATTTCAATTATTTACAATATAAATCTTTATGTGGTGCACCTGCGTTTGCTTGTTCACAGATAAAAAGACGGGCAGACAACCAATATGGCCGCATATTCGCCTCTTTTAATGTCTATGCTACAAGTAACCGTTGCATGCGCAAAGTTACAAGTAACACTTCTGTTTTGTGTGTAAACAACTAAAAGCGTGTGTCAAAGCGTTAGTGGTGGCAGCAGCAGCGTGTCTTGACAGCTGCATAAGAGTATGAAAATCGATTTGGTCACTTCACATCAGGACACATCACTTCCACTTCTTGCGCTACTAATACGATTACGGTGTCAAATGCAAACATCACTTTAATTAACGCACCCATTGACACGCAAACGCCAACAGCGTCACACACTCGCCCGCACCGCGACACACATGCCCACATCCCCATTCAAGGGGGTGTCGGGAGTTTAACTTAAATTACCATCCCTTATCATGCCAAGCTGCGAATTGGCTGGTGGTTGACTCGCACAATTCAGTTTGTTGAAGCGTGAAAATTGCAGCCCTCTGTTCCCACCTCGAGCTGTTCTCATCCCACAGCGAGCCCACATGTGTGCTTAGCTAAGTGTCTCGCCCTTTTCAAATCACTTCGAGGTGTTTGGGTGACTGTTGGTTAGATATTCAAATTTTATAACACACAAAATTTTCATGCATTCTAAGGGTTTGTTTGTTTTGCCAAAGCTTGAGATATCTCTGAAAAGCAGTAAAATAAGACGAAGTAAAAGGAAACAAAAAATACAGCGAAGGCGAATGCTGCAATAGCCGCATTATTTCCAGTTTGTTTGCCTACATATTCACTTCTAGCAGTTATTTACATACTAGATTGTGTTTGAGGTTATATTTGGACGAGTGAATTTTTCGTAAATTTGATTTTAATAGATGTCTCACACTTTTTTTCATTGCATAGTGCGCCGAGCCCTTGTCTCTCAGGCGTTTTGACGTGACTGATATAAGATAAACCTTAAGGCGTACCAAAATAAATAGATAAATTAAAAGTAGTGCTTGAGTGAAGTGCAAATATTAGTTCGTGTGCTTGAACATAGAAAACGGATGAGCTTGCACACATGAAGGGCATCTTAAGTTAGGTTAGTTTGGGCCTTTGTGATGGTACAGTGTTGTTAACAATTTGTTCTCAAACTGAACTGCGTCAGGCTCCCAGCATTCATAGGTGTGAGTTCTTAAAATTTCTGAAAGAAATGGATTGTGCCCTTCGCTTAGACAAAGGCGAACAGTGGCAGAGGAGTTTTTATACAGTATCTTGCTTTTCCACATCCTGATAGCTTCTGCTTAATATCTAGTGCAAGTGAGGAGAGATTTTCTGCGTGGAGCGCTTAGAGATGACCCGAGTGGGTTCAACTTGTAATTGTAGAAAACTATTCATTAAAAAATAAATTGGAGACATGTACGTAAAATATGGTGCATATCTAACTGGCTAGGTCGCTAGCCTTGTAGGTATTCTCTATGTTATCAACATCTTGTACCGCGTCTGATCACACCAAACTTCCCGACAAGTGCAGAATTGAACATGAAACAGTGTTCCAGAGGAGGTCGACTCATATGCACCCACGACAACTACATACGCTTGAGTTATCGACTCATGACTACATCATACGTAGACAAGACGCTAATGCACATGACATTATCGCACGCTTTCGAAGGTCCATCTCCTTTATAACGAAAGTAATGGAGACTATCAGCGGCGTATAACCTCCGTACGTCATAGGTAGAGAGCCTGGACGCAGGTTTCTTTTGCGGTTGATAGACACAATCAGGTCTCCACCCTTAACGTAGTGGAAACCCGGCCCCGGGGAGGGAGCATGCCCCACAGAAAACAGAGGTGGCGACATCCGCGTACTGCTATTTTGTTCTCAACGAATTTTAATAAAATATTTCTACTTATTTTGTGGTTGTATAGTTTTTCACTTTTATTGGTATTCACGATCGAATTTCCCCTACAGTGTCGCTCTCATTCTTATTTATTTGTTGTTATGTCTAAGCCAGAGTTACTTTCGTTATTGTCGCAATTTTATAATCTATAATTCATATGTGGAAACATAAATTTCATGACTAATAACACTGCCCTGCAAATTTCAATTTTTCTGATGCGAATAAGATGTGACCTAGTGTTCCCGAAGGGAATTTTCGCGCTGAGCACGAATCCGAGTTCAAAAATTTTCCATCACGTCAGGTTTTCAAAAAAAAGGGGGTTGAAACCCCTAAAAATAGCGTATTTGGTCATTTTTCAAAAATTGTGGAGTAGAACCCTGACGTGCTACGATCTTCGTTATTGTCAGTAATTGAAGGTTGAACTTTGCTCTTTGAAATAAGCTCAAACCCAAATCGTTCGCATGCACCCTTAGAGTAGGAGGTGTACTTATGTCTACGGGGGTAGAGAAAAAAATGAACATAGGAACATATCTACACCCAAGATAAGATATAAAGAAAAGTGCAGTGTTCCTAAGGTATTTAGTGTCGCTGATTACAAATCTGAAGTCAAACATTCCATTTAAAAAGAAATAAAAAAAATCAAATTCAAATTTTCAAATCTAATACATCGTCTTTTTTATGTATTTTATCAGGTGTGCGGTCGTGTGTCAGACGAGGTATTAGATTATAATCGCACAGCTTGCACAAATTTTCCCGCTCTTCAGATAGCTACGCGTATCACTCAAGCGATTTACCGATTCTTTTAGCATGAGAAAAAGCGAACTTTCCTTTGAAATTATGATTTTTCATTGCGGATATTTTGACTCTATCTTTACCAAATTTTTATATTTTGTATTTTTTTTCGAATTAATACAATGTTTTACATTGGCTGTTTGGAAACAACACAGTCAATTTTCTTTGCAGCTAAACGATAATGAAATATTTCGTCGGTTCCTACTTTATCTGTGGACTATGGCTTGAGAGACCTGCAAACTATATATTGTATAATATTAGAATATTTTGAGAAAATTACCTGGTTCAGAAAAACGGTACACAGATCCGTAATCTACGACCCAAAATGCAGGCGGATTTGTATATAAATTCAGAGCTTCATATTTTATTTCGAAATGTATATGGCAAAAATTATGCATACCTGGAAAGAAACATTAGAGAGCCTTAATTAGTTTATTATAACAAAAAATGTATAATTAAAATGTATTTTCATTTTGATATTAGCAGCCTTAAGCTGTATACGGGATAGTACTTGGATCAACCGATCAGCTTTAAGAATTGAAAAAAGAAAATAATTAAATAAATGTAACTTACGCTAAAAGACTTGCGTAAAGCGTAAAATAAACTCCAGTCGACACTTAACAATTTATAAACGAAATGGGAAAGGAAGCGATTTTAGTACGAGGGGTGCCTTTTATATGTCGGGATTAGAGAACAAAAACAAATTTTAATCATCGAAAATCACTTTATTGTTTTTCAAAATATTCTCCATGAAGATCTATACACTTTTGCATGCGTTTGAACCAATTGTCGAAGCACTTTTGCCACCCTGAATGAGGTACCTCCAAAACATGCATTCTGAATGCCGCAACCGCTTCTTCAGGTGTCGAAAAACGTTGACCTCTCAGTTTGTGTTTTACGTACGGGAATAAAAAGAAGTCATTCGGTGCCAAGTCAGGACTATACGGCGGATGACCCATTAATTCGATGTTTTGGGTGCTCAAAAATGCAGTTGTTTGAGTCGAGGTGTGAGAGCTCGCATTGTCCTGGTGAAGAGTGATCCGTCTTTGGCGATTGGTTTTCCTAATTTCTTGGAAGACAACTGGCAAACAAATGGTTGTGTACCACTCAGAATTTACTGTTCCACGTTGTTCTAGTGGTACGGTTGCGACATGTCCAGTTTTTCCGAAAAAACAGGCGACCATTTGCTTGGAAGTGCTTCGTGCGCGAACAACTTTTGTTGGATTTGGCTCATCTTGAAACACCCATACAGTCGACTGCTGTTTACTTTCTGGCTCATACGCGTAAATCCATGATTCATCACCTGTTACGATGTCATAGACGTGTTTCGAAGCCCCGCGATCGTATTTTTTGAGCATTTCCTTCGACCGATCATCACGAGCCTTTTTTTGAGCGATTGACAAATTGTGTGGGATCCAACGCGAACAAATTTTTTTGGCAATCAAATGTTTATGCAATACTGAATGTATGCTGGCCCCACTAATGCCTAAGATTGTCTCAATCTCACGATAGGTCACATGACGATCTTGCAATATCAGTTCGCGCACAGCATCAATGGTTTTCGGAACAATAACTGATTTTGGACGACCTTCACGAAATTCGTCTTGGAGTGAACTACGACCACGATTGAATTCACCATACCATCGATAAACTCTGGTCCTTGATGGAGCTTCATCGCCAAAAAATGAATTAAGTTCTTCCATGCAATGTTGCTGAGTTAATCCACGTCGAAAGTTGTAAAAAATAATCGCACGAAAATGTTCACGATTTAATTCCATTTTTGGGCCGAGATGAATCTTTTAAGTTACTGTAAACAACACAAATAGCGCTGGTATTTCAAAACGTTCCGAGTACGTAAAAGCCAAAAAATGTCAAACTTAGCGATACAGCTGTCAGTTGCCAGATTGCAACACCAGGGTTGCCAAATCCCGAAATATAAAAGGCACCCCTCGTACACTGAAGAGTCGCTGCATTTTGATAGATCTGAAAGATTACTGATAAATTTGAAAGTCTGGAAGTTTGTTTATAGGCTCCGTGAAGATAAATTAGTGGAGAAATTGCTGGAGTTTTCCATCTTATGGCCGTTTTACAGTTTTAACGGCAGGGACTGAAAATTACGCTAAGTTGAATTGAATTGATTCCTATCTGTTAGGGTTCAGTTAGTACCCTCACTAATATCTAAAGTTGCAGGTGGGATAGCTTCTGAAGCTCTCTTGACCGAAGTTGCTCCTGTTTATACCAGCAGGACCTAATGAGCTGACTTGATGCCCACTTGCACAAACGCCACTGTCTCTTAGCTCGAAGAGACCATCTCGAGGGTGCATTGTGCTATCAGAAGCTATCTACGTTTCCAAAAACAAGCGTTTCTTTAACTGGTTTCAATGCTCCCTAAATTTGTAGTCACAATTTAATTAACTCGTAGAAGCTTAATCTTATTCCGCGTCACCACAAATTTCAGATTTGTTCTGTGTCAATCGCTTGGCTTCATTGCAGATTAAATTTATGGCGCGCGTTTCCAAATCCATCAATCGTCTCGAATTGTTCGATGGCCTTCCTCGTCTACGGCTGCCTTGAGGATTCCACTCAATATCGGCGCTTGTTAGGCCATCAGATTGTCTACAAAAAACGTTTCCAATTCAACCCAACTTTCTTCTGCAAATTTCAAGGAGTATTTAATTTGGCAACGCTGCATTATTTTCGTTTCCGGCAATCGATATTGTGCTATGTTTTTGGCGTGGAAAAGCGACAAGAATGTAGGGAATATTGCACCACTTATTTTTTAGAGAAGCGCAGAAAAGATGGAGCTCTATTTTTTCGTGTGCTATTTCGAAAACCCTGTACCGCCAGTACAATAGTCGGAGGACTTAGAAAGCCCTGGGGACACCACCCCATTCAATTTACAAACTCGCCATGTTTACCGGTCATTGGACGAACGGCACACACACAGAAAAGCTAGATTTACTATTTAACCCCCATGCAGAAACAGTGGGGACTTTTCAGAGAAGGAGGCTGTGGGCACATTCTCTGTTCGGGCTTGGCCGCTAGACGATTAAGGTCACTGGGTGCTCCTTTCTGTGATAACCTAGGGTGGTGCACCAAACTAAATCTCATCAACCTTCTCCGGTGCATCAACAGCTCTGGCTGGCTGTAGATATCTGCATGTTAGAGGTCTCACAATAGTATCAGAACGATGCTTTTTTGCTACTTGGCGAGGGCCAGAATGGTTCGTAAGCAATATTAGAACCTTTCTTGGCTATTTTGAAAACGCTGAAACCCATAAAAACCATGTCCAAATAAAGTCTTACAAAAATGTAATTCCTCTATTATTACACTTAGTGTTTCAGCGCAACAAGGCTATCGCAAGTCTGATCTGTTTACAGAAGCAAGAAACTTTCGGAAGAGAAGGCCGTGCGCTCACATTCATTCGAAAATTTGTTTAGCGTGCTTAGGAGGTGGATGCTCCAAAGTTCCTGGGTAAAATACTTCTTAGTTTGCGACTACCTGTGAGTTGTCATTTAAGAAGTAAATGACGTATTTGAATCCCCCGTTGTTCCATTGGTCGGTAACAGTGCGATCCTCTATATATAGTCATCCCTCCTCTTTTCTAAGTAATTCTTGGTCCCATGCCCAGAAGAGTTGAGTTGGGTATTGTCTCAGCCTCCAACTCGATTTCCGTGCGTACTGCTTATACTTACATACATGAACAGTTGTCTTCTGCTAGAGTAATGAGTCTAAGGTCAATAAAGGCTCTATTTCGTACGACGTTGGGGTATTGGTTTATGAAAGATCTATTGAAATCTATCAGATATACCCAACCTAACCTAGGGCATTGAATATAGCGCGACTACAATTTAAGAGGCAAGGGACACCCCTAACATACTTCATACATACATACACATGTATATGTGTGCATGTGCATGTGCACCTACCATAGCTACGCGTTCCCCATTCGTCTCCGAAATTTTCGCAAAAAATTCGTATTTATTTATAAATGTTGCAAAGCAATTTACTCGTACAAACTGCTGGGAGAATAGAAAGAAATTGTAGCATAACGCGACAACGTTGTTTATGAGCGACAAAATCCACAGCAACACGTACACCAACTCCATATAAAACCAAATCTCTTATTTTGCTTTCTCAAAGTGGTGTGAGTGATAGCAAAATGCCACATTAATACCAATTTAAGCGACTGCTGGCGTGTTAAGCATGCAACACATGCAACATATATGTACATCATTTCAACGTTAAGTACAGAGCGTACATGTCTGTATGTGTGTCTGTAGAAGTTGCAACAAATGGCAGACTCATTCCATTCTTCATAAAGCATCAGCAATCTTTATGCAAGCGCATGCTGCTGCTTCTACCTTCTCCGCTGCCGTGGCGAGTGTGCGTGGCATGTGAATGAAGCAATTGATGCCACGCGAGGCAACAGTGATATAGTATGATGGCAAGTGATGGCCTGTGCCTTATTTGTTTCTCGCTTGTTTTTTTTTTTTTTGTGTGAAAAATGAACGAGCAATAAGGAAAGTCATCCGAAATGGAATAATATATAAACAAAAGACAAACAAAAGAAAAAAGTGCTGGGAATGTTAATAAAATGTTGCAACATGTAGGTGCCATCAAAGTGGGAGCGGTGAGGTGGTCTAACAGCTTTGCCATTATGACAACAATCTATTGAGGAGGATTATGAGTCATGCGCCCGTCCGCGAGCGCCTCATATTCTAGCATAGGCGCACATACACACACATGCATACACATATTGTATTAATAGCCATGCACATATGTATGGATGTATGCACCACCTATTTATAGAGACGATCTTCCATGCCATAATTCACTTTATTATTACACCATAAGCGAATATAGAGACAACAGCCAGATATAGAAAAAAAGAAACACTTTTTAATATTGCCAACGAATTGCTCCAACGGCCGCCGCTATATTCTCCCACTTTCTTTGATATACAGACGGGCGTAGTGGTAAATCCACCACGAATGCCCCCAATATGCCTCCACATTTTCGCCCTGGATGAATACAAATGTGCTACGTGTGAATATTTACCAATTAAATTGAATTTCCCGAAATGCATTTTATTTATTTTTCTGTTGCTGCTGCTGCTGCTGCTCTGGTGTTGGCTTAGTTGCTGTTTTGTCGCTTCTAGCATTTCATTCACTCCGCCTTCTATAAGTATTCCTATATGTACATACATATATACGTATGTATGTATGCGTGTATGCGTGTGTTCGCACATGTGCCATTATATTAAAACCTAAATGTCAAATGCTGTTTTGCATATTGAATGCTACAGGCGTTGTTGCTGTTGTCGTATATTTTTGCGGTGTTGAGGTTCTAAAATTGGTACATGCAAGCAACAGCCATTGAGAACTTAAAAGTTAACTGAAACTATGTGAATTTTTTAAAAACAAACCTTCCACCAATCGCAGTTTAAATTGGGTTGAAGTGGCGCCTTGTACATTGTCATACCACTGCTTGGAGCAGCTCTAGTGATTTTCTTCCTTTATATTCTTTTATACTCAATTACTGATTCCATTTAATGCTTGTATAGCATAGACGTTTATGTGTGCTTGCTATGTCGAATTCCGCTAGTCTTTCAAGAAATATTCCTATGGGGAAGTGCAGAAGGTTGTTCTCTGCATATTTCGCTTCCTTTCATGTATACCCATTAGACCCTCGTGTATACCCTCCGTTGGGCACCTGGGTCTGACCAGACTGACTTTTTCGACTTTGGACGTGACTTTAACATATTTCTATTATAGCTAACGACTTGAGCTTACAGTAGCTTCCTAAAATTTAAGCTTTCATCGATTTATTGATATAACTTTTTTAAAAATGATCAATGATTGAAAAAAGACCAGACCCGGATGCCCAAAGAGAGTCAATGTCGATCACTGAACCTTTGGAGAGACCTTCGAGCCATACTAACACCTGAGCCCTTTTCATCGACCTTTGAACAGATCTGGTTCGTCATCACAAATGTGGGTGATATGGATCATTTGTCATATTCATTATCAATGAAAGTCGTTATTCCACGAAGAAGGTAAGATGCTTACACTTTAGCCAGAATTCATTCACAATAACTTCAGTTCTTTTCTTACTAACTGATTCGCGGCTCAGTTCCTACGCACGTTCTAACGACCGAGAACGCAGGAATAAGAAAATATTAAAAATATAAAAAAATAAATAATTGGCGCGTATATTGTTCCACAAGTGGAGGGACATACAGTTTTAAGCCAACTTCAAACAGCAAATGGTTTTATATGAGGAGTTTTTTCATAGCAGAAATACACTTGGAGGTTTGACATTGCTTGCCGAGAAACGACCGCTATTAGAAAAAACGTTATTCATTTGCTGTTTCATGCACGGAGATTCTAACTTACGCACTCTCGAATAGTAGTCACGCACCATCCCATTCGGCTATGGCGGCCGCCAAGAATAAGAAAATATTACTCTAAGAATTTTTGTGAATGAGCCAAAAACTTGGGATATTTACAACCAGCAGTACGCCAGTTTCCACTAGGAAAGATACGCGGCGTTTTGGATCCAGCATTTCAGCGGACAACTTTCCTTTTGAAATCATCAAACCTGGGGATAAACCGACGAATCACGCTTGCTAATAGGTGTTACTAGGGTCTCAGAAAGCAAATGCGTAGCAGAGATCTCTCCCGCCCGACAAAACTGATCTTGACGCTGATCTTGCCCGTGCTACCCTATGGCGCTGAGGCATGGCTTGTGTCGCAGACTGATTCTTCGGAAAATCTTCGGTCCTCTTCGTGTTGACGATAACTACTACCGAACCATGAGCTCTATGAGCTCTACGACGAGGTGGACATAACATAAATATTTAGCGGTTGCGCTGGCTGGGCCACGTCGAGCGTACGGATGCAGAAGCTCCAGCAAAGAAGGTGTTCGGCTGGACAACGACGTAGGAGAAGATCATGCCTCCATTAGAAGGATCAAGTTGAGGGATTCCTATCATCGCTTGGTGTAACAAATTGGAGAAGGCGCGCGCAAAGCAAGACGCCTGGCGAGACTTGTTACAGTAGGCCTTAATCCGGTAACGGGTTCTGATGCTCGATCAGGCCATATAAGTAAGTAAGTACGCCAAGACAATCTGAGAGATTTATTTTAGCAGCTTTCGTGTAAGCAGACAGCAAATATCTTTATTAGATTGTTAGCGGATTGGTAGCTACTGTTACGGGACGAGTATAGAAACTGTAGCTAGCTGATTTGATCGAATGATCACAAAACCGCATTTACTAGCTGATGCGCGTTCGGGTTGCAGAGGTGTTAGGCCTCAAATGTGTTACATGTATGTATATGAGTCGCCTCCACTGGAATTTAGAATTTTCTGGGAATTCTGAACTTTACGGCCGCCAGATTTATGCACTCCTCAGATCTCTACTTATAGAAAAAAAACAGAACATCACGAAGACTTGGCCTAAAGCTGTTAATATTGCTTCCAAAAGGCAATTATCATATTTTTATAAAGTTAACTCTAGCAACAACCTGTAATGGCGCACAATGTTAAACATTAGTTTTGACACTTATGTGCATAAATATATGTATACATTCACTTGTACTACATTACAACTATGTAGAGCCTGTAAATGTGCCTGTGTGGTATGTACATATTTACATTATTATTTAGAATCTTGTCATTTACGAGTATTGTGCACATGACACCTACGGCATTATGCAGAGCTTTCCTAAAATTCCACAACACCCCAAATGTCTTGTTAAGTGTCAATTGTAACAATGGCCTATTCTTCTCACCATTGAGACAACCAAACAGGGTTATGTGAGCTTATTGTCCGACCCATAATAACAACATTTACATAAGTATTTATGTGCATATGTATGTGTGCACGTGCACTTCTGAATGTAAATATTTGTAAGTACACATGAAATCATGGGCAGGGCAACTGACACATTTGAAAGCACACTCTAAATGGGCAGTTGCCAAATGCTCAGTTCAGTGGGATTGCGGGTAATCGCAGAATATGTTTAGTGGAACTTCGCTTGAATATTGTGTATGCTTGAAAAGTGAAAATAGAAAATTCAACATAAAAATGTCCAGTAAGTGAAATACAATTTTTTCTCTTTTTTCATAAGCAGAGCTTCGGCATTCGAGCTAAATAGACAAAGCGCAGTTACAACACAAAATAGACTCTTGTACAACTACCTACTTAAATATATACATAAATAACATGAAGAAAGCATTGGCTAGAAAAGGTAATGAGCAGCCAATTACATGAATTTGAATGAAATCCGAAAAGGCAAGGCGATTATAGTAGCAGATCGAGTTTATGGGTGGCATACCGTCAAGGGGATATGAAATGTCAATAAGTTTTTGCCAAAGCGATCGTCTCTCGTCAAGCAATACTTTTGCTATGAAAATGCTTCTCACACAACCATTAACCGATCGGAGACGATATATGTACAACTTACCAGTCACTTACAAGGCGCACACCACGCACAGTGGGCGATTTGGCTGATCTAGCGTAACGAAATACCAATTTTCAACATTTAAAATTATGCGCCATTTGATTTCCCTCCGATAGTAATATGTTCATTTAGCAAATCGATAGCATTTATATCGATAATATGTATATCGTTAATCAGACCTGAGCTCACAAACACAAAATATCGAAAAACAGCTGTTCGTTGAACTTTACCCACGTGTTTACACAGATCTTAGATTGTTGAAAAAAACGTTGTTTTATTCATTTTTTATCCAGTTTTTTTGTATTTCACAAAGTGAAGGTATGTATTTTAAGAATCTAAATGTTTTGTGACCTGTGAATATATGTTGTGTTGTTTAATTGTACTTTTAACCATCTGTCTCTCTAATACCCTATTGTTAACCAATTTCATCTTCTGTAGAATAAAAAATTATGAGGCCGGTATTGGCCCGTAAAAATTTTATTTTTGTGATATTATATTGTTCGTCCACTATGTGAATTGTCCAACATTAGCTGCCCTGAGCTGCCCATTCTAACAAAGTACCTTTTTTTAGAAACCATGTCGGTCTGCAAGCGGCAACTTTTTATAGTATGGCATGAGGAAAAATGCGCTTTAAATAAGTATTCCGCACTTGTCGACTACATTTTTTCTAATGTTCTCAAGAAATCGGACTGTAGTGAGCAGGACTACCATTCAATTATGGATAAACTCAAAATTTTCCACAAAAAATTGTCTGAAAAGTGGAAAAAAAGCAACAGAGATAAGAATCGATTGGAGAGCAACAACGCAGCCTGGCTCAACGATGATTTGGTTCTTCTGAGTCCTGAAGAAAAATTTAGCTTTAGAAAATATACGATAGAAACTGCGAAGATATTTGTGCAAGAATATTCTTGGTTTTACATGCCCAGCTCATTGCACAAAATATTAATTCACGGAGCCGAAATTATCGAATGTGTACCACTTCCGATTGGCATGATGTCGGAAGAAGCTTTGGAAGCAAATAACAAAAATTTACGAAATTTTCGGCTCAAGCATACACGAAAAAACTCGCGTGTAAATACAATGGAGGATTTAATGAATTCATTATTAGTTGCTTCAGACCCACTTATAACAAGTTTGTGCAAAAACAAACGAAATAAATCTAGTAAAGAAATAGTGTTTGATAAGGAAGTTCGAAGTCTGCTATTAAATTACCCTTCAGATTCAGAAAATTCCGATTCGGAATCGTATAACTAATATTATTAATAATAATAATAGTTAAAATAATAGTTAATAATAGTTAATAATAGTTTATAATAGTTAAAAGAATAGTTAATAATAGTTAAAAGAATAGTTAATAATAATTAAAAATGCAGACAATAAAAATGTTAAAAACATGTAAATATAAATAAAAAAAAAGCATAACAAAAATTTTTAAGTTGCAAAAAGTTATTAAATATTGTGCCTTGAAGGGTCTAAATAATATAAACATTACCATTATTGCAAAATTGTTTTTATTTTTTGAGTAATTAATTTCGTTACGCTAGATCAGCCAAATCGCCCACTGTGCCACGAATCGAATTATTATATAAATGTTTCTTAGCCTGATACAGGGGAATGGAACTACCGAATGTGTTCATCGATATCAACTAACGGCTTGCTCAGGAAGTGTTGTCTTTCAGCGGCGTAGGCCAAAGGGAAATGCGCATTAGATGGCAAAAGAGGCTCAAAAAGACGCTTCCCCTAGCAGGGCATACCCATATATACATATATGTATATGCGAAGGTCGTATGAAAAATCCGTGGAAAAGCCAGAACTACAACAACAAGTGGTGCGAGATCTCCAAGTCTGGAGAATAGGGGAAGTGAAACGCATCGTAAAACCTATTTCCATTGACTCTGCTGACACATGAGCCGGTGCGTTTTCATAATGGAAATGGACACCAAACATGAAGCTTAGTGTCATTTCTTCCAAGAGAAGTTACTAACTAAACATAATCTCGATGAGGGCCTGTAGTGCCATCTCTCTGACTTTGCACGGATTTTTTAAACGCCCCTCGTATATACCTTTGAAGTGTTAGATAGCGATATGTAGGAGAGTTCAATCTGCTGCAATATCCGAAACAAAAATAGCACCAGTACCAAGTGGGTCTCATGGAAACTGGTGGGCGATTATTTGTTGTTGTGGTAACAACATATTTTATATAACATATCAAATATTCCATTATCGGAAAGCTTAGTGCGGAGTCGCGTAAGTTCAGTAACAGATGAAGATGTAAACTGCAGGCGAAACAAAGCAAGGGCGATGTTCGGGTGGATGCATACGGCATGCGAACAAGAATGATAGAAAGAAGATTGCGCCCATCAAGAGTGCGTGACGTCACGTTTGCCAAGTTGTGCAGTGTTGCCAACCATTTGCTCTTCACAATAAATTTAATGCTTTTTTATACCCAAAATGCAAACATGTTTAAGTTTCGTGTTTGTTTCTTTATTTTAATTTAAAGCTATTGAAACTTTAGGTCAAAAAACAAGCTATATTATTTAACAAAAAAAAGGTTAAAAAAGGTCACTCTGAGAA
Source organism: Anastrepha ludens (assembly GCF_028408465.1). Lineage (NCBI taxonomy): Eukaryota > Metazoa > Arthropoda > Insecta > Diptera > Tephritidae > Anastrepha > Anastrepha ludens. Next base: position 119,007,527 of record NC_071500.1, on the reverse strand, counting down.
GATTTTAGTGCTAATGAAAATTTGTTTACTCTTATAAAATTTGATAATGTTAAAGTGCAAATTTAATTTTTGGCTCCATTTAAGGTTATGCAAGAATATTAAATCTTCTTCTCTCAACTCTTCTTAAGATTGAAAACCTTCTCACACGTTTTAAAAATCGTTTGAACTTACTGAATGCGAATTAGAACCATAGAAGTGTAATCGTTTCTTCCGGTCATCAATCCTTAGTGAGACATAGGACATTAAGACTTGTATTCTTTGTAAAAATAAGCCACAAAATACCAAAAAATACTAAAGAAATCATATGACATTTTCACAAAAAGGGTACCTTATCTAGTTACATAACCTCAAATATAGCAAAAAAGTCGTTTCCTTAACAAAACAGTCTCGCTTAACAAAAATAACTCATAAATTAAATTGTACATAACCATAACACATTTATTAAACAACGCATACAAAGTTCTTTAAGTAATATATTACAATAAAAATTTCGTGTTTTATTTTATTAAATGGGCATTTTAGTGCGTTTTTATATCCAAAGCTAGGCAACACTGCAGTAGTGAGAGAGAGATTTGACTGCCGAAAGCAGAAGAACACCAACAACACCTGCAATCGCGAGCAATGCCACCAGATGTTAAAAGTAAAGCTAAATAAAACTGAATGAATTATTTAAATAATTATTAAAAAATGTATATTTTACAATATTATTGTATAAACATTACATTTTAATTAGAACATGCTAGAAAAATGTCAGGAAGAAAGAACTAAAACTCTGAGACTAAATAGCAAAAACAAATGCTAAATCAAGTTACGATAATGGTAATCTGGCCATACTGGAGCTAAAATCACGTAACTAGTTGTCAAATTCGCTGAGAGCAAAGTAACGGAACCACGATAGGCGCCGTCTCATTATTCTCTCCATCGTGGTATGCGAATATTCAGCTTATGTGTGAAGTCAGTATTGCGAAACATGGCTGGTCTGTAACACCATCTCATAGAAGCTACAATCTTTCGTCAACAAATGTCAAAGAATACTTGAAGGAGATCGATGATGCGCCAGCTAGCAGAAGCCGACATCACATGGGACGGCGCAAAAACAACAGCCCAGAACCTTGTACGATGGAAAACGAATATATGTATATAAAATAAAAGTGCTAGGAAAATATATGTAAGTGCTGCGCTAAAATTGAGCTGAAGTTTGAGAAAATGGTGAACATAAAATGGTAAGGAATTCTGAAATTCAAGTTCAGAGCTATGCGTTTTTGAAATAGTGGAGCATACTTTTTCTTGTGTTTGCCAAATTTTTTTTACAAACTCAGCATGCATGCCACAAATAGGAGAAGGAGCTCGGTCAACACCTAACATTTGAGTGAACTGTATTTGCTTTAATTTTCGCAAGGAATCTTACACCGATATAATAAATATTAGTTGCATAATATCGCACGTGGAGGAAGCGATTCTTTTGATAACTTCAAATTAAAAACTGCTTATCAGCCTCCCTAAGACTGCTCATTGATGGTACACACACGCACACAGCCATAAACTATGTATATATGTATGTATGTATATACATGAATAATAAATCTATAGGAGGATTCTGTTGGTAGGAGTAGTTGATAAATTTGCCAAAGATAAGAGCAAATAAAAGAAAGCCTGAAATGGAGAACAAATGCGTTTGTCAGCCTTTAAGTGTCGAACGCAAAAAATAGCACTACTAAATAATGTAATTTAAATTAATGTCTCCCATTAGAGAAGCAAGCAAGAATGAGATTCGCGGCAAAAGAACGATTGAAGTCAACACATTTATTTGAACAACAAACTCACACGCAACTCCATACGCTCTCACGCGCGCCACCTACAAGAAAGTTCAATAAGAATATGCCAAACCGATTGACTACCTTGCTAGCGCCGAGCGTCCACTGCTTTAACCAAGCGCATACATGCATCCGTGGCTGTATGTATGTGTGTGTGTTTTTGTATTTGTTTATATGGGTATGTATGTGCCCCGAGTGGAGCGTCGTGGTCGTATGTGGGTCTTTGGAACTACCGGTTGTTTATACCTTGTATGTACGTCTGTTTATAGGCCTGTGTGTAGTACTACGACTGCCGTTGGTACCTCGCCAGTCATTTAAATGAATCAACAAAATGTCTAGTAATAGCACAAAATTGAACAGCAAATGTTTATTTGTATTGGCAATGACCGTAGTAATGGTTCCCACATCCAAGCAAGTAGTTTTATATAAATTCACTAAATACGCGTACATACATACATATACATATACTCGTATGTGTGCAATCGCAGTGGGCATGCCATCAAGGAGTGGGAAGAAAATGAAATTAATCCCGCATCGCGTATTCCAGGCACGTTCTACAACCATCCATACTTTCCGTGGACTTGCATACGTATATATGTGTGCATGTGTGCGTTGGATACTACTTAGCTGTACTCGTATTTTGCTATTTTGCAGGCTTCTTGTTCGTGATTGCTGTCCATAGTTCGTTTTCTTCGCTATTTGTTTTATTTTGACCCTGTTTATTTATTTATTTTTTGTTTTTGTTGTATTTATATGTTGTTTGCTGAAGTTGTTGTCTTTCGTTGCTGAGTTTGTTTTCGAATTGTGCTAATATGTGTTTTCAATACGTTTTTCTAATTTCATTATTTCCTGTTGTATGTAACTTCTTTTCTTCTATGGGCAGGCTACCATTCTTTCGCTTCCGGTTACTACTTTCGAAGCACGTGCTCTTTGGTTTCGGCAATCTTTTGCAACTCAAACAAAACAAGGTAAAGTGAATGAATGAATTTTTTTGTGTCAATTCTTCTACGGCTTTTTTGTTAAATGAAGAAATCGTACTAAACAGAATGTCTATACGGAATCTGGTAAACATCTTCATATCCGATTAAATGAGAAACTACAGTGGGATTCTTAGATCTTAAGCTGCAAAAAATGTATTGGTTCTTAGCAAATCTTCCGCCTAATCCCATTTCGTTTAAGTCAACTACGTTCCATAATGAAAACTGCAAGGAATTTATGAAGTAATAAACGAAGTCAACGAAAATGTATTGACGAATCGAGCTTTGAATACTCAGAATGAATTTTGCTCCTGCCGGTAAAATTAAATGCATACATACAAGGTGTGACTGTTAAATATGATGGCATGCCAGTTTCTCTTCTACAGGTGCAACGTAGTATAATCTCTTTGGTTTTAATGGAAATTTCCATCGCACGGCGATTAACAAGGCTAACCTAATATCGGGATGCTGCCTAATAGAAGGGCTACACAGGCGTGAGTCGTCTTCAACGTCCTCTTATGTAGCCCGTTTCAAAACACTCAAGCCACCAGTCAGAATCTAAACTGAATCTAGGTGCTGATAACCGTTTCTATCAAGATAATGTCGTAACTATTCTCATAACTTAGAAAGACTACCCCAAAGGTCTGACAGAGCGATACAATGTCGTGTAAGACAAGAATTTTGGATATAGCCTTAAATTTTTCTCAAAATTATTATATTCGTAGACTTGGGTAAAATAAGAAGTAAACTGAAAATATTTTGAAAAAAAATTATAATTTGAGAATTATCAACGTTGAAAAGTTTTGGTAGACATTTTTCAAAATTAAATATCATCGATTATATTTAATATTTCTTAATTTTTTTAATGAAGAAATCCTTTTTTTTTATTTCTTTTTTTGGACAAAAGCCATCGAGAGACATCCAAGAGAATATGAAAAAAATGTTTGTTTACCAAATTTTTTCTATTTTTGGTAATTTTTTTTTTTTTGTTATTTATTATAAATTAAATTTTATTTGAATTTTTTTTTTATTTCTTTTGGTGAAAACAAAATTATTTTGTCATTTTCAAAGCTACTTCGCTTTCACACTTTGTTCGTATTTTTTTTAGGTTTTTAGAATAAAAATATGTACTTAAAAAAATAATAACAAAATTAATAATTTTTTTGGAAAAAATTTTTATAAAAATTATTAAAAAAATATTTTTGTGGAAAACATTGTATTAATGTTGTTCAAAAGTTTTTTTTTTATAAATTACTGCGATGATGCTTAGTAATCCCTGATAGTTTCATAGTAGGAGTCCTCTCATTTTTGGAGTTATATTCAAGTAAGTGCAGCAGACCATGGAAAATATCGTGTATTTGCTTACTAGTGTACGTAGCAAGGTTTCGATCGGTTTGCAAACGAATGCGATATACGAGTACATAATCAAGTCGGCCGAGAAGTATTCTGCACTGATTTTCTACCTTGTTCGCTGAGCGTTTTTGAATATAACTCGAAAAACTAATGGAGTCGGACTGTGAAACTTTTAGGGATTACTGAGCGTAGTCTCAGCTAATAATAAAAAAAAACAACAATATAAGGAAAAAATCCGAGGGGATGCTTTTCATAAAAAAAAATCATGTTCTCTAAATACTTTGAACAAAAAAAACTGCTCCAAATATTTTGAATAAAAAACCAAAAAATGCCCAAACACTTAGAAAAAACCAACAATAACAAAATTTGTTCCAAATATTTTGCACAAAAACAAAAAAAAACGTCCAAGTACCTTAAACAAAAACAAACAAAAAACACAAAACTGTACCCAAATACTTTGAACAAAAAAACATAAATATTTCCCAAATACTTTAAGCAAAAACAAAACACTGTTTTCTAACTACTTTAAACAAAAAAATTTTTCCAAAGACTTTTTAAAAGGTATATTTTATAAGAAAATCAACAAAAAGTTTATAAAAATTTAATAACAACCCAAGGTGTTTCATTTTAAAAAACTCGATAACAAAATGTTCAATATTGAATAAATCTCAAAGATGTTTTGAAAAATTGTTTCAGTTTACTTCTTATTATACTCAATCCTACTTTTTTGTATTAATCTTTAAAATCATTGAAGAACAGAATAAGAATACTTGAATCAATCGCTCTTTTAAAAATTTTGAAAGTTAGAAAAAAACCTCGAAAACATCCTGTCTAGAACAGAAACGAGTTCTTAACAAGTTTAAATGAGTAGATTCCAATGCCAGGTATTCACTAATGTTGAAAAATCTGTCTTAACAGCCGACTAGTGGCAGCGAAAAACCCGAAAATCTCTTGAATTCAGTCCGTACGTATGGGCTTCAATTGGATGTAATGGTCACGAAGTACTTTATTCTCTGCGTTGCCACTCCTGCTAGTCTTTTCAACTTCCATGCACCTCTCATACGCCTATTACGCTTATCGGACTCTTTCACTTATTCGTTTATACAACCATTTAAAAGCCGTTATCTATCAGCTCTATTCCGGTACGTCTATCTTCGTACGGAAGGAAAACGTATTTCCTTTGTTTCGTATTTAAGTGCCGGAGAAGGTTTAAGGCGACGGATTTATACTTATAGTGCACGTTTTTTGCTCTTCACTGCCTACAGATTTAACGTTTTTTGCTTTGCATCAGAAATTTACTTTCCTACTGGTGGCAGCTGTTGCCTTTAGCCTATCAAAAAGAAAAGAAAACACAAAACTAACAAAGGAAGCATAAAATAAAATGGAAATGCCTATTTTGTTTCGATGGCAACAAATGCCCATGCAAGCTTTTTACGTGCTTGTACAATATATTGTTTGTGAAGCAGCAGCACCTTTATCGAGAAAAATTGGCATAATTGGTTTCGTTGCCTACATAACGTACGCTAGTCGTACATTCGCGTCTGTTGGCTGTCAGTTGAGTCAGTTACCTGGCAACACAAACGCCCGCAATGCGTGTCAGCATACAAAAAGTCCTTTGGCTCCACGACTCTATCGGCGTTTTATTGGATGCTGCCTTTTACCGTAGCTGTTATCTGCGCAGTTCTCACGCAAAATTGACCTACTTTCCGCCAACTGGCATAACCATAAGTATCACCACTACTCCCCCTCTTTCCGCTACAGATTTTCACTTTATCCATATGACTGTACAATTTTTTAGCCGCTTTATGTGTTCAATATCTCTTTTTTCCGGAATGGGTATTGCGAAATTCGTATTACCTGCATTGAGTTCGATTTTGCTTCACTGAAACGGCTTTGCTCGTTAGAGCAGCGCTCGCTTCGATATTGTATGTGAATTTCCATGAGATTGCTTTGTTTGTGCACATCCTCTGCAAGAAGACAGCTGAAGTTACTGGCCAACATTGATTTCCGGTAATGGTTTCAGCAGCACACGGTAGCCGAAATTGGTAATCTGTGTTTGAGTTCAACCAGGTGTATTGCTAAAGCTGCGGGTTTCTTTAGGTGTGCAGACCGCAGGTTATTGTGGTTGCCTTTGAGTGACTTTTATTGCTTGTTTGTATGTAGATGTGATGTAGGTGTGGGTGATGGCAACTGATGGCTTACTCATTGCAAATGTCTTAATTAAGGTGTATTATTTTATTTGTCGATTAGATTTAATGAAAATTGTGTGCAGTTAAGTAAATTTCTTGGATAAACTGGTTGGAAAATCGGACAAATGGTAGTGAAAACGTTTGCAGAACGCTGGTGAGAGAAATTCCTAAATTCCTATATAGACAGGTTTGCTCAGTAAACCACTTAGAAAGAAACTGTGCTCCAAACTCTAAAAATGTTGAGTGAAAGTAGAGAAAAAATAAAATTTGTAAGAAAACCATTCAGTTTTCAAAAGGATATGCAACAACTCGCTGCACTTTCTCTAACTTCCTTAAATGCAACTTTTATAAGGGTTTGTCAAAACTTGAATGCCCCAAGTGAGTAAACCTTTAATTGTCGAATCAATTAAAAAAAATTGTTTACATATACATGACGACTTCCATATTTAAGGGCCAATTACATCGTTAAAAATATATACAAAAAATGAGAAATTTTTTTTCTTTGGTTAACTACAGTCAACCATTAGTAAAATTGATACTGTGAAATGAAATTCCTATTTAACAACTGTAGAGTCAAAATACTTTTTTTTTATAATCAAAAAGTATTTGTACTACGTAGTATTTTAATTTAAATATTTTTCCTTGCCTTTATTTCTTACTCCAAAACAATCCGTCTCCAACATCACGTTACGTATACGCCACAGTACATATTTACTCTCCAGGCAGACGAGCAGTGATGGAAGCATTCGGTCGTGTCAATGCCAATTCATTCGCGCCAAAGCAAATAATTAAATTACCTTCAGCATAACTCGAATGCAGCCATACATTCAAATTTCATATTACATTGCGTCTTTCACGTGACATAAGCGCACATGCACGCATACAAACACGCCTTCAAATATATGTACATATGCTTTAGAGAGTAGGAGAGCGAAAAGTGTGCGAACATACTCGTTAACCTCTGACGACGGCGAGCTGAAATGATGTTGGAATGCGAAGGCTTATATGGAGAACCGCTAGTCACTGGCGTAAACAATCAAATATCAACATCCGCACACTATACAAAAAAGCAACAACTATGCAACAAAAGCAACATCTAGAAATCTAGAACAATAACAACGTGCTTTAAAACAGCGATAATCGTTTTATAAGTGGCACTCTGAGCGACGCAAATAACACTAGCAAGTCGCGTGTGTCGCCAAGCCGTGAGGAGAAGTGCAGGAGGTCAGAATCGTACGGTAAAAGAATTGTAATTTCTAGTGCAGGAAGTGCAAACAAGAAATTTTCACACCAGCGCAACAAGAAAAGCTGCGAACAGGGAAGGAAGGAAGAGCGCAAACCAAGATCGTTGGCAATAGGCAAACACCGTAGCAAGCAACAACAAGGGAGAAGAAAACTTGGTTGAACGGAGCTGATTGAAGGAAGTGAGTGCAGTAGCATACCGGCAGACACTAGTAGCGGTGACGCCAAAGCAACAGCAGCAATAACAACAACAGCAGTAGCAAAAAAGCAATACAAACCATGGCCGTCAACATAATCAACAATCGATTCAGCTGAAGGCAAAGTAAAGGTGAACGAACATACGCAAGTGCAAGAAAGAATGCAAGAAAAAAGTTCAATGCGAACAGACTACCGCATACACACACTTCGAGCGGAAGATGTTGACGCAAGCAGTTGATTGTTTTGTCAAGCGTTAGGAAGTGGCAGGGAATAATAGTTTAGAAAAAAATATAAGAATAAAAATAAAAACGAATATAAAAAGTAAAACAAATTCAAATGTATAGCAAATTGTGCATTCCCTTCCATTTAGTTGAACATTTATTGATACCCTAGCATTCACAAGGACAACTCGCTTGCGCTGTGCCTATAGCAAATCCCTTTACGATTTCAATTGTACAGCAGATGTAAGCGCATAAAAATGTTTTTCTTTTATAAATGCGTAGTTGTTATTTTTCTCCGCCGTTAAACGCAACTCTTTCGCGCAAAAATGTCCTCTTTTACTGCTCAGCATAAACTGAATACAAATATAAAAATGAATAATAAGCAAAATTCTACTCACTCCTATGTACATACATACATATATGTATACTACAGTTGATTGCTTTTTCGCGCCATTTTAAAAGAAATCCAAGTGAACTGGAGCGTGTAAATATGTAAGCAACAGGGATGTGATACGAGTATACTTATAAAATATCCTTTAGCATACAAAAATTTAAGGGGGCCTCTACTGTAAAACTTAAAAAAAATCGATTTTTTACTTTTTGTTGAAACATACTCAGAAACAACTCCAGAATGTTCCATGAAAATCTTAAAAAGAAATCTTGAATAGTTTTCAAGTTATAAAAGTTTTAGCAAAGCAGGTATAAACTGAGCGCTCGAGCGGTTTACGGTCATATGCGCTTGATAATGCGCTTGTTTAAGCGTGTTTTTCTCGAACCCACGTTTTCAAAATTGCCCACATCACAGCTCCGTGAAAAATTAACATATCAAGCTCAAACTTTGATAGTATATTTTTAACAATATTTACTAGTTTTTAAAGCTATGGTGGGAAAAAATTTATTATTTATAACCCCTTTTTTAATAACAAAATGACAACAAAAAAATGTCGATTTTTTAAAAAACTTCAAAAATTTTACACAAAAATTTGTTTTTTGCAAGTAATAGGCTTAACAACTAAATATATTAGCCAGCTTTGTACAATACCCGCTTTATGCTTTGGATCGTTATCCTGATAAAATCGAAAATCTGATTTTATACCCAGATCCTCGGCACTCTGCAACAAATTATCCTTCAGAATCTGTAGGTATTTAAATTTGTCCATTGTTGTCTCAATAAATGTCAACCTCCCAGTACCAGCAGCCGACATGCAGGCCCAAACCATGACGCTGCCACCGCCATGTTTCATTGTCGGTTTCAAATTTTCTTTATTGAGTTCCTTATTTGGTTTTCGCCAAACATAGGACATCCCATCCGAGCCGAATATGTTGAATTTCGATTCATCTGCGAAAATAACAGAATTCCAGTACTCTGACGTCTCTGAAACATGCTCATTGGCAAATCTAAGTCGGCAAAGTCTATTTTTTGGGCTGATAAAAGGTATTTTACGTGCTACTCGGCCATGAAAATCGTGTTTGCGCAGAATACGGCGAACAGTTTCCACACTACATTGTTTACCGAGGTCAGATTGAACTGCAGAGGTCAGTTTCGGAGCCGAGAGTCGTGGATTAGCTTTTATCCTTCTTACAATAGTTCGCTCATCAGCGTCACTGAAAATTTTGTTTGGTGGTTCCCTGCCCTTATTATGTACACGATTTTCATGGACGAAGCGCTCGATGATTTTTTGTACTGTAGGGGCGTTAATGTTAACTATTTCTGCTATTTTTCGCTGCGATTGGCCGTTTTTGAAATGGTGAATAACCAATTCACGTTGACCTATCGTTGTTCGCGGACCCATTTTATTAATCACATTAATTGACACTTCAAATACTAAAATCAAACTAAAAAGCGAATACAAAGTAATTTTATAAATAAGCGATGATATTACATACGCCTACTACTCTTAAATAAGGAAATATTTAAGTACCGTTGTACAAAGAAGCGACTGCATAAAATAAGCTGTGACCTGAAATTATGCAGTATTTTTGATTTTGGTTGTTTTATGTTATTTAAATACATATTTTCTCAATAAATGAAATTATTTTTCTAAACTTGAGTTTTTTATCTTTTTAATGGTACCAATTTCTTTTTCAAATTCTTCTTAGTTTTGTAGTTATAAAGCTTGGGATTTGAGACTATGCACTGCATAAAATAAGCTGTGAGCCACTGTATGTACTATACATACATAAATTCACTGGCACAACATCAATGTGACACAAGCTTTTAGGCAACGAATCCACTTTCATTAAGCTTAAATAAAATTAGACCGGAAAGCGTTGACACTCCTTAGAATACAAAGAAAGCGGCTTCCAACTTGCAGTAATAATTTTCGAATGTAGGTGATTGTTTTCTAGTGCTCAGGGAGTGATAAGCTATAAGATATTTGTTTATGTGTATCTGACACAATTTTATTGAAAATATGCGGCAAACATGCGAATTAGCTTAACTTTAACCTGAGACGCCATGAGTTAAAGTGACAATACAGTGAAAAGCCAAACTAGTGAGCAAATATTCTAGTGTATGAACTGGTATTTAATGGAAGAAGTCGTACTAGTTTGAGAGAGACTAGAATTGCACCAGTTGCAAAGTTGCGAATTAGCCCTCCGTTGGGCACTCGGCTCTGGCCAGACTGACTTTTTCGACTTTGGCACTTTCGGCTTGATATGTTCTTCTGCCGAACGACACGGAGTTAATCAAACCATTGTAAAATGGATATATTCCATGCTCTCTGAGAGGCTGTTAACCGCTGGTGGGAGCGGTGGCGAACAAATCACAGTCAGGGCTAGGCAAGGATGCTCCCAAGGGGGTGTTCTTTCTCCGCTGCTGTGGTGCTTCGTCGTAGACTCTCTACTTGCGGACGATGTCTGTGCGTTAACATCGGATAAATCCCTAAGGAGGCTTTGAACGAAAGTGCAGAGAATTCTGGACAAAATCGATGACTGGTGTTAATCCGTTAATCCGAACAAAACCACCATAGTCTAAATTACGAGAAAACGGAAATTGAATGATCTTAGTCTTCATACACTGAAAGGTGTGACACTTGGTCTTTTCGATGAAATTAAATATCTAGGAGTAATCTTGGATAAGAAGCTGACTTGGAAGACACACGTTTCACTGAAGGTGAATCGCGCATTAAGCAATTGGGCAGAGCCTTTGGTAAAACCTGGGGTCTGAAACCTGCTGTGGTCCTATGGATATACACAGCACTTATCAGATCAATCATCACCTACGCCTCTGTGGTCTCGTGGACGGACGACGGACTACAGTTAAGTCCACACTCCGGGAACTATACAGGCTGCATAGAAGTGTATGTTTATGCATTACGGGTGCCATGAGTACAACCTCCGGCGATGCTCTAAATGCTATGCTTGGATCTTAAGATACAACAGGAAGCAATAAAAGCAATGTTGAGGCTCCATAAATATGGTTTCTGGCACGAAGACGGAACTTCAGGACACAGAGAAATCTTTAGGTTGCAATCTGAGCAGTATCCTCTGATTTTGGCACCTAAAGACGACCTGATACCCACAGTTTCATTTGGAAGGAAATTTGATTCCATTCATTTTCCATTGCGTGATGAATGGTGCAATCCAGAATGCATGCAGGGAGGTTTGACGGATATTTTCTTTACCGATATGTCCAAGACGGAAATAGGGTCTGGAGCCGGATGGTACTTAAACGATAGTAATAAGCATCACTATGCTATGGGAAAAATGGCAACAACAAACAGAAGTTTTTGCCATCCTGAAAGTAGCCGAATGGATAATCGAGAGGAGATGGGGCGGGAAACATATTGGAGTTTTCAGTGACAGTCAAGCTGCACTGAAGGCCCTGCAGAACCCGAAGCAAACCTCAAAGAGTGTTCAAGAATGTAAGAAGAAGCTCAATTCTGTCGCAAGACAAAACAGGCTTGTACTTTTATGGGTTCCGGGACACTCCGGTGTTCAAGGAAATGAAATCGCCGACGAATTGGCCAACCGTGGATCAGCGCTGCCCCACAGGGGCCAGAGTCAATAATCGGAATCAGTTCCGCAGGAATCATGAGTTGGATCAGCGATTATGTAGGTAATCTGCATAAAGAACGATGGTCCGGTCTAGAACGCTGCAGAACTGCAAAGTGTTTTGTGACAAGTCCGAACAGAAAACTGACAAACTTTCTACTAAAACTTAGAAGGAAAGACATTCGGTTGATGGTCGGTATCATTACAGGACACAACCCATGGGGTCAGCATATGACCACCATTGGAATCATTGAGGACCCATTGTGCCTGTCATGCTTGGAGGAGGCGGATAGCACTGAGCACTTTCTCTGTTAGTGTCCTGCCTTTGCTAGAGCGCGACTACGAGTATTGGGTTCCGATCTCATGAGAATGAGTAATATTCGTTCTCTAAAACTGGAGGATATTTACAGATTTGCCAAAGAATCTGGAAAATTCTCACAGGACTAACTACCTTTATCTTTACCTCTATTCTTTCCTATCTCTTTCTCTGATACTTTTCTCCTTCCCTCCTTGACTATCAACCCCCTTTCCAGAGCTTTAAATATAATGGGCTTTTTAGCCTGAGTGTTTTAGGAGCCACCAAATCTCCTGGTGCTCCTTGGCTCGAACTTTTCAAATTTCAAATTTCACAGTGTTTAATTATATTTTTAGTGACTTTTTATCTACCGCCGCGTACCAAAATATTATCTTGAGTGTTCTAAGGGTTGTTTCTTTAGCAGATTATATTTAAAAATTAAGTATACGAAAAATTAATAAAAAAAGTTACTAACGATAATTTTCATCAAAAATGTTCCAAGACCATATCTTTAAATATCCTGATTCCGGACGAATGAAAGAGAACACCACATTCAAAAAAGCTCAATAGAAGACACCAGAAGTCAAAATCAGCATGCAACCTGTTCGGCGGCGCCTTCTAGAAGGCGAAGTGGATGTATGTCGTCCAGCCAAATGCGACAAAAACGTCTTTTATAGGCTTAATTGCATAAAATATGGACCAAACGGAGTTGGAGAAAAGTAATATTTTCGGACGAGTCTAAAATTTACTTTTTCATGTGGTATGTTCGCAGAAGATTCGGTGAGCATTTCAATAATGAATGTGTCAGACGTACCCTGAGGCAGGGGGAGTCGGGTGATTTGGGCGTGTTTTTCCTAGCATGGGGTTGGGAAGTTGACTTTGATGGATGGAAATGAATATTTACTCCTTTTATTCTGAGTATTTTAACTTCACTCTATGTTTTGTTCTATCTCCGCCTGAATAGTCCTTTTCCAAGTGTTAGATGGAGTGCCTCTGCGCTAGCTGCCGTTATTAGGTCGGCGTAGTGTGGGGCCAAAGCACCTTGAATGGTATTCCGCCAGAATATGCGGATGAGATTACGCAAACAGCGGTTAACAAAAGTTTGAAGTACTTACGCATCTTTTTGCGACTAATTCCACGTTTCACGGGCGTAAAAAGGAACCGATTTTACGTTAGACTCAAAAATCCCTTAGTTTGATATTTCTAGATACCAGTTGATACTTCTAGATATCAGAGTAAACTTGCTGAATGCTATCTGCGCTTCCTTTCGGAGCCTCTATTCGTCACGATAACACTGCCAAGGTAAGTAAAGAAGTTTCCTTCCTCGATCGGAGATCCGTTTGGGGTGAAGATGGAAGATTGTGCCCAATAACTTTCATAGCCTTAGTTTTTGGGATATTTATTTTCAACCCCGTTTTGCTTACATATTGTATAACTGCGTTCAAATTCGTTTGCATGTCAGTATGAGTAAGCAGATATCGCTTGCATAGTCCAAATCTTCTAGATGATCTGATAGACCTCAGCGAGTACCTCTCTTCATTTTGAGTACCGATGTCAGTATCACATCAAGAACAATATTAAATAGTGGGGAAGAAAGGACGCATTTCTGGCGTACTAAAGATTGAAATATAAACTCAATTAAATACCAGCAGCTTTTACAGAAAAACCTGATTCTTTAAATTGATGACCATTTGTCCTATATGGGCGACATCATCTCTCATGATTACTTTGCAAAATGTCAGTGAGCCAAATTTGTAAGTAATATTTTTTTGTAACAGTAAAGTAACAGTGCTGATCTAAACCTCGTGGCACATTATGAAATGCAGATAAGAAAGAAGAGACCAAACATTTGATCGGAGCTTGACCAACCAATTGAAGACATTTGGTACGATATCTCGGTACAACTTTTACTTTACAAAAAGGAAAGTAGATACTACAAAATTTAATACAAAACATTTGAACAAGAAAATAGTTTTCTATTGTCTCGCATTTCGTTTTAAATACAGGTTTTATAAGTACATGAAGGCAAATGAGGTATAATTTTGACTTCTAATAACAAACGAAAAAATGTATCCTCCACTGAAATATATTTCTATGTTGGTAATATCGGGTGTTTTTAAAAGTTTAAGAACTTTAAATGATAATACAAAACATAAATTTATCCGAATGAATTTTTTTATTATAATCTGTTTTATGTCATTTATTTTTTGATTTTGGTATCCAAGATCCTCACATAAAATTTTCCACGTAGTCGAAGGACAAAGGCCAACAAGTTGAGAAATACGACGAATCGGCATTTCAGTATCTTCTTCAATACTTCGCTCCATAAGCTTCCCGAACAGATTTATTTTTTTCAAAGTAAATTTCCCCAATCTGGAAGAGTTTTTCTGGAGTTAAATGGCTCATGATGACTTGCTAAACCTTACTGAACAGAACCCAGCTGTTAAACCATAGTTATTGATATCGACAGTTGTCATACAGGTAAAAAAAAAAACACTTTATACTTGTATGAAACGGCGTCTACCACACATTTTGTTAAATGATTGTTGGTTTATAAATAAGTCCAATTCTTCTTCTTCTCCTTCTTGATTGGCGCGATTACCGGTTACGCGATTTTGGCTAACCGGCGCCAGTTGGACACACCGAGTGAAGTCAAGTCCTTCTCCACGTTTCCACGGCAGTCGGTTCTACGTTACCGAAACGACCCGGATTTATATCCGGCCAAGGACTGTCACTCCAGCAGCATTCCCCGTATATAAGTATGGGGACTGTTTATCCTGCTACAACAACAACAACAACAAGTCCTTCTCCACCTGATCTTTCTAACGCAAAGGAGGCCTTCCTCTGATCCCACCAGCTGGTACCGCATTGAATACTTTCAGAGCCAGAGCGTTTGTATCCGTTCGGACGACATGACCCAGCGAACGGAGCCGCCGAATCTGCGGCTATGTCTATGTCGTCGTAAAGCTCATACAGCTCATTGTTCCATCGTCTACGATACTCCTCGTCGCCAACGTGCAAAGGTCCAAAAATCTTCAGCAGAATCTTTCTTTCAAACACTCTAAGGGACGGATGTTGTCATCGTCCATGCTTCTGCTATAATAGTCCAAATAATAACATATTTGTAAGGTGTCCTCTTTTATTTGTCCGATACTGTCTGTAGGCGAGACAAAAAGAAACATTTCATGTCCGAAATACTCGTACTCATTTAACATTTTCCTACAAACGCAATTGTATACACGGTTAAAAGCGATTCAGAAATTTTATTTCATCATATATGAAGAATCATTTCAAGTTTTCAACCCACATATTTCACAGAAACTCGTAAAAATGTGGAAACATGAAACCAAATACCATAAAATTGTAAGAAAAAATATTTTCCCTTACGATCCTCATTTCTCTATATGCATTAGGTTGGGTCACTTTCCATACAAAAAACACTTAGTAAATTTTTTTCCACGTAAACTTATTATATTTTAAGACATCCGCAAAAATATTTCGGTAAAACATTAAAAGCTGCTTGAAAATCGAGTTTTTTATAAATAAAATTAGTTTTTAAAATATTTTTTCCAATCACTTTAGATGATAAATAGTTTAAGCTTAAATTCTCTGCATAAAAATGTATAAAATTTGTATCAAAGCCAAAATAGTGATATTTGCGAAAGAAACTGAAACGGGTTAATAAAAGAGTGAGAAAATAACTTTCCAAAGATGCCTGGAAGCAGCGGTCTACCCAGGACTGTCATGCTAATAAATAAGAAGAATGATGCCCTCGGAGCCCAAAACCGTTAAGGTTTAGTTTAGTTATTCAAGTTTCCTGTAAATATATCTTCCAAAAAAAACTTCAAAATAAATTATGTTAAGTCCCTTGATAAAATGTTTAAACATTTTTATACAGACCTTCTAAGCTTAATCTCCTCTTTAAAGGGTTATTTAAAAACAAAATGTGTTTAAAACCTAATATTACTTGTAAAAAATTCGATTTTTGGAGGTATTTTCAAATCCGCTCAGCTCACGTAAGACTTAATATTTTCCGAAATATTTTGGCAGAAGTTTTAAATAATAATAAACTTTGCGATTTGAGTGGAAAAAAAACTTGTTTGGTGAGGCACTCTAATGTGCATGCCATAAGTTCAGAAGTTTCTACCTTCATACATATATGTACATATGTAGGTATGTATATGTACATATGAAGTCAACAATGAATGCATCTACGAGGAATAAATAAAACATTATCTATTATATGTAGAATAATAAAATGACTTAAAAGTCAGTGGCGCTTAAAAACAAGCAATTTTTGTTAAAAAATATTGCATCAACTACATTTCAAGCTTCAACTCACATGTAATTTTGGCATTTTAGTATTACGAGCATTCGATTAATACAATTTTTTACATCATACACAATTTCTACAAGAGGCGAATCCACTTCCACACACAATAATTTCCTCAATTAGTTAATTACTCAAAAAACGCACTCAACTTAATTAAATGGTTATAATAAAATTTTGTTTTTAATTAATTTCAGTTTAACTGCTTTCTTTGCTAATTGCGTTTTATCAATTCAGTTTTTGTAGTTAACTGCAATTCCGTTCAACGTCGTCGCGTCACGTCACGTCACTAGAAGGTACTACACGATAAGCGAACGCATCAACGACCACCACCAGCCAACGCGACCATTGAAAGCGAACGTTTTATTATAAATAAACACAAAAATTGCACTCATTCACCGCCACCGACATCGACATCAGCAGCAACGGTAGCAGCAACATCATAAACTACACTGCCACATGGGACAAGCCCCAAACTTGTGTAAGGCGAACGTCGAAATTTTGCAAGTGAATGAAGAAAGTAAATATCAAAGCAGCGGTGGCACGCAACAAACAGGCGCAGGCCGGCGGAAAAGCAGGCGGGCAGACAACTGAACGAGCGCGGCAGCTTATACCGCTCCGAGAAGCACCGAGTTGTAGAAAGCGCGCAGGCAACACGCATTGGGGGCACACTGCTAGAGCAAATTAAATATGTGAATGTATGTGTATATATATGTATGTGCTTACATACACATATATGCGTTTATTTGGTTTGTCTATCATATTGACTCCTTGACTTTGCCGCTGTGAGCGGTAAGCTGTAAGCGTTGCGCTGTCAGCGGTAGCGATAGCAGCGATACTGAGACAGCCACAGCCACGGTTCCAAGCAGTTCCGTGCACCGTTTGCTTATTTATAATCATTTTGTGGAACGTATGTGAGGTTACACTGAGAGCACAATGTGTTCAGTGTATTTGTTTTCATCTGCACTATAAGAAAACGGTGATGGTGTACATGATAACGTATGCCTCTATAAACAAATAAACAGGGTCTTTGCAGATCGTGCTTCTTTTTTAACAATAGACGTCTTCGATTCGCCACTTCTCTGCTCGCTATCTCTGGGCTCTGCTCAACAGAATTATCGAATAAGATTCGCTGCTAGCGAGTAGAGTTATACCTAATTAAACTGGTAAACTGAGAACCACGAAGCGATGCAAACAGGGAGTTGAGTCTCCTACTCAACTATTCTTCTTGGAGGAATCATTGTGGAAAGATTTCAGATCTTCCGAATGCTAACCGTCTCGAGAAATGGGATATGTACCCTGAAAAAGCCAGATGATAGCTATACCAAAAACCCAGAGGAAATCAGTTATCTTCTACTGGACACTCATTTCCCTAGTAGAACTTATCACTTCTATTGACAAGGAGAGCCTAAAGCTGGCTAATAAGCTATTCTACTCAAATCGGATACAATGCGTACCCAATAACCATAAAAATCGTCTCGGCTTGATGGGAAACTCCCTTGCCTTCTGCAACAAGGAATCTAATACATTGTCCCTACTTTGTCCAGACTATGTAAAACAAGCCTATTCCTACGATACATACCTACGAATTGGGCTGAGGTAGGGAAAACCCCGAACAATTACCTAAGACAAACAGACCGATTAGCCTTAGCTCCTCAAAATCATGGAAAAAATCTTGGATCAGCACATAAGGGAGAGCAACTCAGTTAGTTTCCCACTGCATCAACTTCAATTTGCCTACGAACAAGGTAAATCTACTACGGCTGCAACATACAGTCTTGCAGCTATTATTGAAAAAGCTATTGAATCAAACCAAATTGCATTTGCGCTTTTATTGACATAACAGAAGCTTTCGATAATACAACCTATGGGGCAATCAACAATGCCCTATCTCAAAATGGCGTACCTAAACCCATCATAAGATGGATTATTTCGATGCTGGAATCCAGAACGATCAGTAGGAAGAGTAAAGTCTATCAAGGCCACAAGCGGTTGCCCGCAAGGGGGAGTACTCTTCTGTGGACACTAGTAATAGACGAACTTCTCCATTAACTAAACAATCTAGGATTCCACACTCAATGTTATGCTGATGACCTGGTAGTATACATAGTAGGCTGGCATGAGGAGCCCATTTCTACCCGCATGCAACAAGCCTTCAATGTAATAAGCAAATGGTGCACCGACAAAAGGCTCTCTATTAGCCCATCTTAAACTGCGCTAGTGCCGTTTACTAGGAAAAGGAACATATACATTAAATGTCCTATCCTAAATGAATTGACTCTTCAACTCTCCACAGACGGGAACCACCTTGATATCAACCTTGATAAAACGCTCACTTGGAACTTTTATCTTGAGAAAGTTACTGGACGCAGCCCCAGAATGATTTACAGGACACTCACTACAGTGGTTAAACCTATAGTCACCTACGCTTCCATAGCAATGAAAGACGGTAAATGATCTCAACAAATTATACTGCCTCATTTGCGTCGGTATACCAGGAGCGATGCTTCCCATTTTAATTGAAGAAGAAGCATGTTTGAGCGCTTTAAGATTAAAAGGCATCTCCGATCTAAAACATGGAGATATGAAAGGAGATCTAAAGATCTTAGAAGACTTCCGACATACTCCTATTCTTGATAGCGTGAATACAGTACCTCCCAAACCCATTATCTTCAGGAACTTCCAAGTTCTCATTAATGAACGTACGGCCTGGAAAAATAATTCTATCACCTTAAAACCCGGATCCAAGATATGGTACACTGATGGTTCGAAATTAGAAGATGGTAGTACAAGGGCGGGAACCAATGGGCCTAATTTCAAAAAACCGATTCCAATGGGCCCCTACCCAACAGTCTTCCAGGCTGAAATACATGCCATCGAGATATGTGAAAGGGAATGTCTCCGTAGAAAAATAAGAGGAATTCACATTTACAATCTTTGAGATAGTCAGGCGGCTTTGAAAGCCCTTTTGTCAATTATAATCGCCTCAAAAATAGTACATGATTGCCTGAATCTTCTTAACATGCTAGGGAACTTCAACACATTATATTAAGTTGGGTTGCTGGGTTGCACGAAAGAAACGAGGAAAATTAATTAGCGGACCATCTAATTAGTCTTGAACCTTTCTGTGGGCTTACAAAGAGCCACGTCAACAAACTTCTCTGTAAGTGGGAGGAGAAGAAGTTCGTTGAACACTGGCGAAATTCTATCGGTCAGCGACAAGCGAAACAATTCCTCACGCCGGACAGAATTTCTGATAAGCTACTTTCAGTCAGCAGAGCAGACTTAAGACTTCTAACTGGTTAATTTACAGGCCAAAAAGATCAAAATTGCGAATAGGAATAAGCCATTATGCATTCTTTGTTTTTGTTTCTTTAAAAAAAGGCACACAATTTTCCTCTTCAATTACATTATCAGCAATACTTGACTCGCTATTTGCGTCACTGTAGGGAGGCATTTTGCTAATCTGAAACCAGTTATTCAAAAATATGATTATATGAAAAATAATTGTGCTTATATATGGACCAATAACACAAAACATTACTGAGTTCAGTTACATTTTACTTTAGTCCTTTTTGACAGCTATAAACCACTCAATCACTTCCGAAAATATGAAAACGATAGTACAAATATCGAAATACGGGACCCAAAATGGGATTGTGGCGCATTCGATATCGAATTAAGGTATCGAGCAAACGAGTGTCGACTATCGAATTACAGAAAGTCACCCCAGGTATTTTGGACATTGTCGTAAATTAAAAAAAATGTATTTATTGTAGGCTTGAGTAATAATTTAATTCAATCTTTAAAACTTTGAAATGTTTAAAAATGTGGTCGGTTCTATTGAACATTTTTTTTAAATTTAATTTTTTTTAATTAAGTTCAAATATATATTACTTTTCAAACCAAAATTTGGGAAATATTTTTTTATATTTTACAAAATATATTTTATAGTGGGATTCTCATAACTTTTCCGT
This sequence comes from Anastrepha ludens, assembly GCF_028408465.1. Lineage (NCBI taxonomy): Eukaryota > Metazoa > Arthropoda > Insecta > Diptera > Tephritidae > Anastrepha > Anastrepha ludens. The sequence goes on along the minus strand of NC_071500.1, from coordinate 118,986,935 downwards.
ACAGCGAAATATCAGGGCAAAATACTGTTCTAGCGAGGCGCTGCCAAATCGATCGAAGGGTTTTAGTAAGGGTGAGGGTGAATGTTGCATAATAGATTTTAACAATTTAGGTATACCTGTACTACAATTATAGCTCTTTCTTGCAATTTTTTAGAAATATATGATTATTTGAACTACTGATTTACAACAGGTAGAATTTTTTAAAATTCTTTTCACATAATCAAAACACCATTTGTAAAGTTAAAAACAGCAACGTAGCATACTTTCATATACATAAATACGTACATAGACAATGAATATTCATTTTTCTTTGCTTTATTCGTACATACCCAATCGTAGAGTGAAAAAAGATCCATCGCTGTTAAAATTTTCAGTTACAAGTACACTTGTCAGTATCTCGCTCTTTTACTCGGCAAATTTATGAAACAGCATCCACAAAGCACATTATTACAGCCCGGTGGAAGGATGCACATGTGCGGCAACAATCAAAAGCAGTGCTCGTACATCTTGGTTGTTTTTGTGATATTCAAAATATATCGCCTTATGCACATATACATTTATATGCATGTAGTTGTGAGTATATAAATATATTGTGGAATCAGTCACTAGTGTGCCAATTGCACGCCTCTCAACGAACAGCTACGCAGTGGGTGAACACAAAGGCTAATGCTATCGCCGCTAGGAATTGTTGTATTGTATAATTGTATGTATTGTCGCGTAGTTCTACGTTGCAGGTGAATGGGAGAGAATGAGCGAACGTTTTCGCTTTTAAGTTTAAGCATTTTGGCATTTACAGAAGTTATTCAAGTGCGCGAGTGCCCAACATTCGCTGAGTTCATGTGGAAACCTCCCTACTCACATATGTTTTACTATTAAATGTCTATATGTGTTTAAATTACTTAAGTATATACCCTGCAGTAAATGGGACTAAATTTGTACTAGTCTAATTTGGAGGCATACCATTCCTTGATTATGTGGCGATGTTTTAGATTGTGGATATTACCACATTTTGCACCCATTTTGGCCTAGTTTGAAATTGGCCAAAGTGGCCCGCGAGAAGTATCAAATTCCGAAACATTGTGAGTAAAGCGATCTGTAAAGGTACCTGGCAAAACTAATCACGCTATCGGAAGATTTATAACTTTTGGAAATGGCGACATATGTACGACTATTATATTTGACACTTGTGAACTAGGCAGCTGCAGTATACAAGCAGACAAGAATTGAATGCGTAAAGATCAAAATAGAGATTTCCATCACTCAAAATAGTTTTTTTATTGATTTAGTAAAAAGAAGTTAATCAAACACAAAACGCCACCTTGTATAAACGAAAAAGCCTCTCTCAAAAACTAATCAAACGATTTTATTAAGCTTAGGATATATTGAAGAGGTAAACAAATTTTTTTTACTAAATGCCCATCTACTCTGAAGTTTTTAGGAGTTTCGAAGTACTAAAATATTTTTTTCTGTTTTTCAAACCAACTTATTAACATTGTGTGAAATTACCAAACGATGCGCCAACAGCTGGCTTGAAAGATTTTATGAATATATATGTACATATATACAGCGCACTCTCGATAACGTGAACTAATTCAAACCAAGGCAGTTCACATTAACAAAAGTGTTCACGTTTTGGAATGCCCAAAAAGACTAACTAAATATATTTTTTACATTTAAATTCACATTTTATTCTTGTTTTCGTTACATACAAATTGAAAATTAAGTCATACGATGGTTTTATTTAAAAAAATCACTAATCTTTTTTTGTATCTACTGTTTTTCTAAAACTTGAAGCACAGCTTTTTCCCTTAACCGTCTTAGCACACTCATATCATTTTGATCGACGTCTTCATGACCAGCCCATATTAACGCCTTGTTGAAAATTTTAACTGCTTCAGTCGGCTTAATTTTCTCCAGTACTCTGATACGCTGTCATCATCGGATTCGTCCTCTTGTTGATGATGGTCATCTGCATTGGCCTCCTCGATATATTCGTTCCATTCATGAATGGCTGGTAACGTGAATTCAATCTGAAATTTTTAATAAAAAAAAGTTCTTTCAATAACCCACATACATATCTTTGAGCATATCTGCGAACACGAACCAACCTCAGGATTTACACTACTAAGGAGATTGACGGTGTAGCTCATCAAGGTGCGAAGTTCAGCTTCCCATTTTTCTTTTAAAACCGCCAACGGAATATTATCTTCGGGATCATCATTATTTACCGCAAAATTTAAAACACTGTTCTAGCACTTAGCTAATGTTGCTTCACCAACACGAAACCAAGCTGCATCCAAAAGATTTATAACAGTTTTTAAGTTAACTTTTTTCAACGACTCGAGCAAATCAGACTTTGCCGCTGCTATTGAAGCTAGAAGGCTGTTTCTGTAATGCAACTTAGTGATTTTTATTGCATTCTGATCCATCGGTTGAATGAGGGGAGTAACGTTTCGTGGCATAAACATTGCCGATATTTGCCCATTCTCCGTTGTCAGTGCAGCTTCATTTGGAAAGGAGCGTTGTCGATTAGGAGGAGAGCTTTAATTGGTAAGGCTTTCTCCTTTAAAAACGATGGAACCTTAAAACACCACCAGTTAACATTAAAAAACGGACAAACCTTAAAAGGAGTATTCACCTGTGGAACAAATGACTCATGAAACCATTGCTTGAAAATAGCCGACGTCATCCAGGCGGATTTGGAGCTCTTATAGTATAGTCGGTGGGACACTGAAAGTTTTTAAAGCAGCGTGGATTTTTGGCCTTTCCAATTACTAAAAGCTTAAGCTTGTGGGATTCAGTCGCGTTTGAACAGTATAAAAACGTGATTCGCTGCTCCTCAGACTTTGCCCCTGGGGCTCTCTTCTCCAAATAACGCGTACGTTTTCTTTGGCAAAAGTCCCCAGAATAACCCCGACTCATCAGTATTATATAACTGATCGTTGCACAACTCCAATTTGGCCATTTTAGCTTTAAGTTTTTCTTTAAACGAATCCACTAGCTGAGGTTGCGAAGAAAGTTTTTCGTCTGATATTTTAAGAAGACGAATACCGTATCTCTTCTTGAATCCTTGGAGCCACCCATTACTGGCGAAGAAGTTTACTTCATTTTCTTTAAATTTTGCATGCAGTGTTTTTGCCTTTTCTTTCAACATTAGAGCACTTACTGGCCAGTTTTTATCTCGCATTCGGATCAACCAACGGTAAAGAGCTCTCTCCATTTTGGGCAACTCTGAAGAACGCAGTGTTTTTCTATTTCCAGGTCTGCAATACGTGTTGTTTACGCATTTTAAAATCACTTGCTTTTTCGCTTTAATGTTACAAATTGTTGATTTAGCAACATTATATTTCTTTACTAAAATCGTCACAGATGAGCCTTTTTTTTAGAAGCCGAGAATTTTAGCCTTTTTTTTTCATGTCAAGCACACGGGTTTTTTAGAACTCATTTTCACCAGAAAACATAAGACGAAACACTCTTTGCAAAGCCAAAACCGCGACTGAAATATTTTACTCCTTACATGCAATTACGAATAAAATACCTATTTTATAATTATGGGATTCCCAAATTTTAGAATTACTTGAGATCAATGTAAACTACATTCAAATAATTGTAACGTTTATTGTTCATGTTATAGAGCTTTTTGGGTTTGTTCACGTTTTAGAGTAAACAATGCAGAAAAATGTATGTTCACGTTTTGGGGTGTTCACGCTTTAGAGCGTTCACGTTATCTAGCGTGCGCTGTATATACATATAATAGGCGCTTACACCCTTTTTGGGTGTTTGGCCGAGCTCCTATTCCTATTTGTGGCGTGCGTCTTGATGTTTTTCCACAAATGGAGGGGTCTACAGTTTCAAGCCAACCGCTATTAGAAAAATGTTTATCTTAATTTTAGTGTTTCTCCGAGATTCGAACCTACGTTCTCTCTGTGAATTCCGAATGGTAGTCACGCACCATCCTATTCGGCTACGGCGGCCGCCAATGAATAATACCAATAAAATTATATGGAATACAACTTCATACAAATGACTTCCACGGCTAGCCCACTCCCTCATCCAATTTTACAGCACATTTCCAATTACCCTTCTCTGGATTGTCTTCGAAACAACAATTTTATATATTGCACTCCGCAATAAAGGTCTAATGCTGTCAAATCGTGGCTGTGTGGGGGCGAATTGATATTACTAAAGTCGAACTACGCTGGGGGCTCGCCCAAATTCAATTCCTAAATAACTATGCTGTCAAAAAATTGGATATCATGTCTCTGTTGTACTCTCTTAGTAACCAATTTACAAAATTTATGAATGCTGTTTTACTGTACTGCCTCCTACGAGGGTTTATATCAGGTCAGTCCATAAATTCGTGCGTATTTTACCCATAATTTCACTTGTATACGATTTTTGCATACAAAAAACTATTCGCGGAATATAACGGAACTATTTACATTTTCTTTGATATATTGTGCATTCAACAAGTGATTTTAATCGCGGATAGAAGCACGTGTTGTTAAAAAAAAATGGAATTTTCGAACGCGTATAAGAGGCATATTTTGTATTTTTTTATAAAAGTGGTAAAAATGCAACAACTGCTGCTGCAAAAATAAACACTGTTCACGGAGAGGATACTGTGAGTATAATTACAGCACAAAAGTGGTTTTCAAAATTCCGAAGTGGTAACTGCAACGTGGAAATGCCCCGCGCGCTGGTCGTTCTGAAGTCTTTAACTCCGACGCCTTGCTCGAACTCGTGGAAGCTGAGCCAAATTTGACAGTCGATATGATAGCTCAGAGGTTAAATTCATCGCATGGAACAGTTCACAGGCACCTGGTTCAGTTGAGAAAGGTTTCAAAGCTGGGAAAATGGGTTCCTCATAGACTTTCCGTCGCCACCCTACAGCAGAGAGTGAATGTGTGTTCTGAGCAATGTTTTTTTAACCATATAGTTGTTGGTAATGAAAAATGGGTCCTTTACAATAATCATTTTCGCAAACGCCAATGGTTAGATAAAGATGAAACACCAGAACCGACCCCTAGAGATGGCTTTCACCCCAAGAAGATTCTCTTGTCTATTTGGTGGGATATGGCCGGTAATGTTTATTATGAACTTCTTGAACCAAACCAGACGATAACTGCTGATTATTATTCCCATCAGCTATCTAATGCCGCATCCACCATACTCTCCGGATATTGCACCTTGTGATTATCACCTTTTCCGTGGACTTCAATCCCATATGAGTAACAAGAACTACTCCTGAAAAGCAGCTATAAAAAGGGATATCGAAGCGAATTTGGGCTTCAAGGACAAACAATTTTTTGAGCAGGGAATTAAAAATTTGCCTTAACGTTGGAAATACATTGTAAATAATGAAGTATAATATATTATTGATTAATAAATACTTTAAACATCATTTTTATTAATTTTAAAACAACTTTGAAAAAACGCACGAACTTATGGACTGATCTGATACTTAAGTTTTGAGAGAGACAAATAAAGATAAATATTTTTAATAGAAAATGGATTTTATGTTTCAATAACTTCTTTCAACCAATTTTCCAGGAAATCTACATCGTTCATACAATACTGAATAATGCGAGTGAAGCTAATACACAACCAAGCTTCAATTTCACGGTATGTACCAAAATGATCCTGCAAAAATCCACGCACTAAAATTTTCACGATTTAATTGTATATTCCTTTACCACAATTACATTTTCAGAAGTATTATGAAACCTTCAGGGCATGATTGTAAAAATGTAACATTTTACCATGACAATGACAGATTTCACATATTTTTATTTATTTATTATTATTATTAATTATTATCATCTCAAAACTTAAGTATCCATCTACGAATGACGTGTCAAATTAGCTATTGTGACGCCTGAGTTTGTCCATATTGAAACAATAGGATAACTCCTGGAATCTTCAGGCTGGTACAAAATGAATGAAAGGTGAGATACAGTATAAAATGAAGGGACCGGATAGCACATGAATGACACATGGCTTATTTTTGTGGCTTTTGTTTATCGCAAGGAAAGTAGAGAACCGAGAAATGCAGGAGTGTTACCTGAGCTTCTAAGAGAGCTCTTTTACGCGTTCAAACACCTTTTGACAAACTTATTGAGCCTTGTGGCTCGGGTGTTCTTCGAAAGAGCCACTCTTATCGGGAGGCGTTTATGCAGTGAAGTATGTAATTTAGTTTAATACTTGTAATAATAATATATTAATAAAAAAAAATTGGTTTTTTTCATTTCAGATTTTTTTTAAATGCGCGACAGTGTGGGCAGATTTCAAAAGGCGTTTCGGGGGAGCGGCTGTACAGCTGCCATTTTGAAATGAAAATAAATTTAAAAAATTTTTTTGTACACTCAAAACCTGTGTTTATGTAACCCTAAACTTTTTTTACTAATTAAATTAATACAAGTATGAAAACAAAATCCATGAAAATTTGATTTTTACAGTAGAATCCCCCCTTAAGAGGAAAAGACTTGCCTAGAGCAGAAAGGCATACAACTTTTTCGAATTATACTCAATTAGGAATCGGAAATTGAGGAAAATTTAAAAATATGATATAATTAAGCCGTAGCAAAAGATGTATTGACCAAAAGCGACGGTTATGAGTTTTCAAGCTCCTTATGGGCCAAACGAGGGTGGAAAATTATGAATGTTTTCACACGTCCTGTGCAAAGCTTTCAGAAATGCTGTCCACTTAAACGCTTCTTAAGTAGACTGATAGAGACAATGGAAGTTCAAGGCAGATAATGCCGCTTTTCCCCACTACTCGCATAGCAATAATAATAGTTTATAGCCAAAGAAACCCAAAAACAAACGATCCAATTCCCATGTAACATCTGCCGCTCAATTCGAAAATCCATATAATTTTGTAATTTTTGAGCTATCACCAAATAAAGATTTTGGTTTAAAGAAAAAAAGTAGATCATGAATGTTTCTAATATCTAGGGATTTCGTTATCCGAGCAAATTAAAGGCACTTAATTACTTTTTCCACTTTTAGTTAATATTTCAATATAATATAATATAACATTTTCAATACATTTACAAAGTTCAAAAAAATTTGTTTTTGTTAGCAAAAATATGAATATTTTCGATTTATGTTGTAAAAAATATATGTAGTATATCAGAAACCGACTTTTACAGAATTTTTGTTTTTACTAACTTCTTATAACTTACATATCTAGAAAAAGAGATGTTACATATCTAGAATTGAGATGTAAATGAAAATCCTGAAGTAAATATAAAAATTATTCGGGTGGGAATAAAACCACGATTGACCCTAATATTGACTTTACTTAAGTGAATTTTGCTTAACAAGTGGCCAACTCAAAGCCCATTTTTTAATCCTTAGTTGTTTTCCCAATAACAAATTCCTTAGGGTAGTAAATTTTAAATGTAACACTCCATATTAGATAGTTAAGTAGGTGGAAGTGGCACTCAGTTTTTAAACCAACTCACTTAAACCGTTGCCGATCTGTTGTGATACCACAGTAACAGTTTATACCTATGCTACTTCTCGTTAAACCATTTTGTTTTATATTTTTTTACATCCCTAAGGTCCATTCAAGAACAATGAGATTAGGTATCTAACTAAGATAAGGCCGTGCCATACAGAACAGTAACAAAAAAGATGTCTGACAGGCTCTTCCTCCGCCTCATTCTTGCAGCTTCTGCAGTAGTCAAAATGAGGTACGTTCAATCTTGGAGCATGTCGACCTAGGAGATAGTGGCCCCAGAGTAAAGCAACTAACATAGAGACGCTTTTCCTCGGTCGAATAAGTAGCGTCTGGGTGCGCCTGGCGTCCCATTTTCGCCAAATTCTTTTTGTAGCGTTACATGTCAGACAATCAAACCCATCTCGTATTGAATTAAGCAACATTGCTGCTTTCCCCTCGCAAAATGTAGGTAGAGAGGGGTATATCTGCAATATCCATACCAGGAGGGAGGCGAGTGGTAGTGCTCCCTCTCGTTAATTTGTCTGCCTTACAATTCCCTGATATGTCACTATGCTCTGGCGCCCACATCAAATAAATGAGAGTATTGATTGCGAGCAATAATGGAATAAGTGGCATCCCCACCAAGAGATTTAATCGCTGCTTGGCTAACAGCATAAATAGAGGCTTCTCTAAAGTTAGTGGCATTTTTGCTTAACCAGATAGATACCTCATCAATGGTTAGAACTTCAGCCTGAAATACTGATTAGGAAGACGAGCCGAAACGCTCACTTTTGGTTTTTTAATTTATCGTCAAGGTATGAGCCATCGGTAAATAATCGTAAGCAGCTTTTCCAAGGAATATTGTCAACCCTAGAATTCTAGTACAAATAACCTATTAATACATTAATTTTGCACTCAAGCAGTAGTCAAAAGGACTGGTTGGACCTGGACCGAGTTGCAGCGGTGTTATCTGCATTCTGCTTACTAACCTCCAGACTTGATTGGTAAGAAGAAAAGGGGGTGGTTCTAAGAGTGGAATTTCATATTTCCTAGAAAACACTACATCTAGGTTCTGAGGGCTCACACCTAAATCTCTACATACTTTTCATAAAATCTTATTTTTTTTTTAAGTGAACTAGGATAACAACACTACGGGTAAGCCCTTTGAACAGCTCGTGCAATAAGTGATACTTAAAGAATTGCGCTATTTGGATTCCACCAGGCAGCTTTAAATTTTAATAGAGAGCAGTGCTGATTTAATTAAGTATTAAATTAAAAAAATGTTTTGTAAAAGAAATAGTTTTAACCAATAATAACTTTTAAAACTGCAGAAAATGGCAAAAAGACTTCGAATTCAGGTGAGATAGCTGATATGTTTCATTCCCTGATACCAACGCACCGGCTCTGAAAATATTCGATGTACTATAGTACCTGCTGCTGGTAGCAGAGGAAGAGCTCCTTTGTGTTGGAAAGATCAAGTGGAGGAGGACTTGGCTTCCCTTGGTGGGTCCAACACGCGTCGGTTAGCACGAGAATGAAACGACTGGCACGCTTTGTTAAACTCGGCCAAAATCACTTAAGCGGATGTCGCGCCAACCAAACAGACGAAGGTTTGCATTGAGGCAGTTACAGGCAACTTTCATCTTAAGACTCGTATACGAGGTTGTATACATAGATATATGCATAAGTATGTAACCAATATTATTTGAGGAGTTTAGTAAATATAGTCACCTATGTATGAAAGAGGCATGAAATCTGCTGACTTCCGTGTTTGCGATCCATCTCAGTATTCAAGTGAGTTGTTTTACTCTTAAATGAAGCTGTCATTTACAAGCGAACAATGTTTATTGAAATTTATGGGTGTCATACAAACAGGAAATACTTGGTTATAAAGGGTGGCGCAAAATTAATCGGGTGGCGCAAAATTAACCATTCAACTTTTTACTAAAAAAAACAAATTATTTTGAATGACGGAAATCTTTATTTTGACCCTTACGTGCTCCATTGCTTGTCTGTTTGTAGGCTGCAGCTGTCTAGCTCACAAGTGTCAAATATGATTGCCGTAGGACGTTATTTGCAAATATTATAAATCTTTCCATAATTGATAAATTTTGCGCCACCTGTTATTTTGCTTCATATAAATATGATACACGATTCATTTCGAAGATTTTGCTGCATTGGCGTAGTCTTGATAAATTATACAGTGCCACTTATTTTTCTTAGCTTTCCTGGTTTTAATAAAATGTTAACTACGTTCGAGCTTTTTAAAATTTATTTACCTTTATATAATATTAGACATTGCGATTTCGTACGCCTTTATTTTCAAACAGTAATATTGTATACCTACATATTAAGTCAGCTAGCAGGTGCAAAGAAGAAAATAAAAGACAAGAGTTTCTGCAAATAAACTGTAAATTCCTTTTCACCTCGACTGCATTTAAAAAATAAAGTACCTGAAGGACAATTTGTGTAGATTAGTTTACATATATTTTTATACGAACTTATATACAAATACTAAGCCTGCATTAAAAATTGAGAACGGTATCTTAAATAACTAGTTTCGTCCCACATATTCCGTAACTATATCGGAACTAGTGAACGATGCACAGTGCGCAAGTTCGTGCCCAGTTTAGTGTTAACAAAGCCAGCGCATATGCATCTGACGTGACTTTGAAAACTATAAGATCAAAGCACAAAAGAATTTTGGCCTCTTCCGCGTCTTTAACAATATTCGCCTCGATGACTACAGCTTCGACTAATGAACGATTCTTCGTTATAAATTTAACTTGGTGTTAAAAGGAACAGAGAAAAATAGATTAACGAGTTAATTTGCATTCTGTAAATCCTGTGTTCAAAGTACTATGATATATATTTTTTTATTTTTTTTTTACAGTACCCACCTCGTCACTAAATTAGAGACCTGTGTGGAAGTGTCAGATTTCAGACAAATAAAATTGCTACTCCCATACCGGACACTAACTTATTCTAATGTAAAAAGTTCCTGTTTCAAATTTTGCTGAATGGCTGATGTTGCTACGAAATTCACCAGAGTTTCATAGAATAAAAATAATTTTAAAAAATATGTATTTGCGGTCACATGACCATGTAAATGATCAGCGCTTTCGTGAGCTGTCGCGTAACAACGTCAACACAAGTCTTTGTAGCTTGGTTGCCCGAGCTTCACCTCCAATTTGTGGTGTGCGTGTTGATGTTGTTACACAAATGGTGCGACCTACAATTTTGCGCCGCCTCTACACGGCAGATGGTTTTTTTTTTATGAGGAACTTTTTCATGGCAAAGTACACTTGGCGAGTGCCGACGACTATTAGAAGCAACTTTTCCTATTATTTGATGTTCATATTCATGCACGGAGATTCGAACCTACGCACTTCCGAATGATATTTACGCACCAACCCGTTCGGCTACGGCGGCCACTGTGGTAAATATTGTTCCATAATATAGTGGAATTTCGGAAAACAGTAGCTATCATCTTTTCAGCCGATTATGACTCCTTGAGCTTCTTAGGCAGTTTTGCACGTTTTTGTTCTAATTTTTGTAACTTTGTGGACCCAGAATGGTAGCGGTGAACCCAAGTTTTGTCTACAGTAGTAAATTCATACCTTTTCCCGGTGAGCAGTGCGATGCGACGTTTCTGAATTAATGAGCGCACCCATCTTGAGCTGACCTTAGTCATACCAAGATAATCATGGCGGATGTGCAAACTGGTCGTTGGCGATTCGCGACTTAATTCTTTTTCAAATGTGGATCTTCCAGAAAAAGTTTACCTAATTTTTAGATAATATCTCAGAACGTCGCATCAATCAATCGGCCTGCACGCTGATCTCCTTCCATTGACAATCTTGTTTGCTTGAGCGCACTAAGCTATCTCTTACGGTTGTACTTGGCAACTTCCTTGCTTACTAAGGGACTTCATCAATATACAAAACTCAGTTTTCTCCATAGTTGATGTTAGCTTTCAGATTGACTGTGGTAATTCTACTGTTTACCTAGAATGAAGTGCGGCTAGTATAGGCCCTAAATGCGCTAGTTTCGTACTAGTTCAAAGGGATTCAAATTTATTATGGTGTATATTTAGGTAACGGTATACTGCACGACTCTTTTGCAACGTTTACGATTTAATTGTGCAGTTCGATTTGCTATCATACCCAACCCCGGTCTGGCCAAATCTCACCTGCTGCCGAGCAAATCACCTGCTAAAATACGTCTGCTCAATCGAGGATAAGACGAAAGTAGCGGGCTACTGCAAAACTGCAATACCTTGGCTACAGCGCCAAAAATAGTATTTAGGTAGTAAGTGAACGCCGTGGAGAACAGAAACATACAGGGGATGAATGGTTGGGGCTGAACTCCATTTAAACAGCTAAGGCAGACATAGCTTCTTTGCTTAGAGACCACTTTGCCGTTTTACCTTTTTACTGATACATCCTTTTTGGAGAAACTTAAAATTTACTCACATGTATTTTATTTCTTTGTCAATACTAATCCTTTACCGAGCGCACACAAGAGAGAGCGGGGGAGCGGGAGAGCCAGGGGGAAGAAGTTTGCCAACCAGCACGTATCGAAATGGCAGCGCGACACAATTTGGCTTAAAGAAAATCGGAGCACACAAATAACTACCAAAGCAGCATACACATACACAAGCACGAGAGTGGTTACGTGAATTGGCAGCAAGGAATTGTATAACGATATGGATGCATGTTCGATTTTAAAAGTGCTGCTGCTAGTCGTTCAATGATCCTTATAACAGACGGCAAAATTTGGAAGTTTGCAAAGCTGTGTATGTAGGTGCACACTTCTATATATGTGTGGGCATGCGCTTATGTGAATGTGGTAGTAGAATTGGTTATGGTGCTGGTTATTCAGGTTGTTCGTTTGATTGTTACAGTGGGAGTTCGTTTTATTTAGATATTCACACGTATTGGCATTCGATTACTGTAATGCCAAACTGTACTCGTACACCATCAAGAATCAGGGTAATGGTAATGCTTTTGAATAGCACGACAATCTGATTTAGTTTCGTTGTAAGCTTTTAAAGGTGTTTAGAGGCCAAACCAATAAGGATTTTACGACACATGAATGCTCGCAAATACATACTTAGTGCATGCACACATACATATATAAAAGTATGGTTGTGTATGTGTGAAGCAATTGTCCTCAGAGATTATGTTGGCTTACATATGGTTACCAAACATCTATTAGCCTCAAATAGCATTCACAGAGGTTAAACGAAATTGATACAATGCGTTTACGGTTAAGTTAGGGAGCTGACAACATTGCAAAAAGGTTAGATCTAAATCGACTCTTTGAATTCTTCATTACCTACACATATTTAAGTAGAATTCAAGGTTTTAAACGTTGTGCAATCTCTTTGCTAAATGCCACTTTTCCTTGCTGGTCTACTCGTAATGATATGGGCACACCAGAACACTACGCGTTTTCGCTAAGCAAACTCTCTATGTCTGCAATGCAATTTTCCATATGCTTTTATCCCCTGCCAGAATAACTACATTTTATGTATATGTAAGTGTTGGATAATAATATTATTAAAGGGTCTTATGTTCTCCGGTAAGCTACCCACACATCCCCCATAGGTGTAAATGCATGCTGCCAACCAACAACCAATCCATGCACACACACGATTCCCTACTTCCTCAACCAGAACTGTCTCGAATTCATCTATGTGTGTGTGTGTCTAACGAATTTGTTGGTTTAAAACTAGGTTGGGATTGTGGCATGTAGAAGTCACTACTTTGAAAGTTATTAGACATTCAAATCTGCATAAATGCTGTGTATGTGTGTGGGTATGTGTCTCTGTGTGCTAATTGTTCCCTGCAGCAGCATGTTCTCGATAATTATGAAAGGTAGCAGACCAAAATTAGTATTTAGTACTACAAGTAACAAGTTTGGCTGTAAGATAATCGTTTATTTTTGGCAGAAGTCAAGCAATCCTGCAAAAAAAAAAATTGTTGTTGAAAAATAGTAGTTCAAACGCTTCTCACTGGCACCCGAAGGCTTTCAAGGTGTAGAAGAGCATAAGCAAAGGCGAGTAAAAGGAAATAAAGGGTGATCAAATTAGAAATATTGGATTTTAAATTGAAATAAAACAACGGAAATCTTTATAATTTTTGTGTAGATCCATTCATACCACTTATTTTTTAAAGATAATCCCTTTCAAATATTGGCCGCCACTCCCACGTAATTCAGCCATCCGCAAACACCAATATTGAATGACTCGCAGGAGGGCACAAAGCATTTAGACTTTACATACCCCACAAATAAAAGTCCATTGGTCCCAGACGAGAGATAAATTGCTCACCGAAACGGAGACGCAGTAACTCAATTGTTTCACGAGCTGTGTGGCAAGTAGCACCATCTTGTTGGAACCAAATGCCGTGGAGATCACGGGCTTCAATTTCGGCAACAAAAAGTCATTTACCAGTATCATTCAATGTTGCATTAGCGCCAGCCTCGTCTTTAAAGAAATATGGGCCAATGATTCCTCCAGCCTATAGCCCGCATCAAACGGCTGTTTTCAATAGATGTAATAGCTGTTCTTGGATGGCTTCGGGTTGCTTTTCAGCCCAAACTCGACAATCTTGCCAATTTACGTAGCCATTAAGCCAAAAATGGGCCTCCTCGCTGAACACCATAAATCGGCCTGAGCGCGCGATGAACACTTTTCACAGAGCGTCGTTTTTCATAATACAATTGGGCGATTTGTAAACGTTTTTGAAGCATAAATCTAGGAATACTGAAACAAAGTACTTTACCTTTAAACAAATAATTCTGGCCATCAGTGCTGTTAGAATTCTAAACCAGCATAAAAAACGGCATTTTGAGATGAAAAAGTTTATTTGCAATCACACGAAGAAATGTCTGTGTTTCATTTCAGAAATTTCGGCGGCACGACCGTGTTCCCACAGATTTCTTTTAGTGTTGTTAGTTTATAGCCGACAACAAAATTGAGAAGAATGAAACACAAAACGAGTTGTCCGTCTTCCCTTCTTCCACAAACTACGATTTGCTTCACCAAAAGTTACTCCTGGATGCCAATAAAATGATAAGGAATTCACATTCAAAATATGTATTAAGTTCGAATTTAAAAAAGAATATTCGAACCCACGGAAAATACATATTTTTTTTATATGAGGGGTATGGGAACAGAGTATGGTGGAGCGATAGTAGTTTCAAATTGATAAAAAATATTCTACAAAATATGCAGATGCAAGTATTTCTCAGCGAAATACACAATTTTTAATACTTTTGAAACTGGTTTCCTGTGCTTTTGTCGCAACTGAAATGCGTTGACTGGCATTTTCCGTTAACAGAAAACCGGCATCTCGCAGCAGCATACATAAATGTTAAAGAAAGTAAATTCTATTATCGCAAGCTTGCACTCTGCGAAGGCAGTTCAAATCGAGATTTTTGCACTAGCAGTCTTAGCGAAAAAGTCACGTATTTCATTTCGCAATTTTCCTAAACGAATTTGCCACTGAAGTGAAATAGTGAAATCTGCGTCACGACCAGGAGTTTTCTCTCAATGAGTCCTAATCAAAGTAAGCTTTTCATTTCAAATAAGCACTTGCAACTTATATTTCGTCTCAACCACGTTTCTACATTTAACCAATTTCCACTAAATTCAAAAATTTAGCGCAATTATTGAAAATTATCGCAGCAGCGCTTTAAAATATCGAAATATGACCGTCTGCTGTTTGGTTCACGAAATAGAATTCAAAATACTTTAGGGTGTCCTAAGAGTTGCATACCACATTGGCGACTGAAATTTTTGCGAAAAACTATGCACTATCACTGCTCCCTTAGCAAAATGAAAAATAAAAATCAATGAAAGAGTGGCAAATATGCGGCATGGCAGCAGCAAATATTGGAGTATGTTGCAAGTTTTGAATACGTATACTTGCTATTTTTGGTGGCAGATTCTAGTGCCAGTTGTGTCCTCTGGGAAAATGTTTCAGCAAACAAAGTGTGACAAATAAAAAATATTCTAGAATAGTTTGGCATTGCCCGAGTGCGAACGTTTCCCAACGAAGCGAATGTGTAAATTTCCCTCAATTTGTGACGCAAGTTACGTGCAATGTTAAAATTTAAAATGCGCCACAAAAATGTGTATTTGGGGCAATTCGCACTGGAATAACAATTCAGCCACAGCTCAAAGGGGTTATTACATATCTTTTAGTAATAATATTTTTATACAAAAGTAGTTTCTAATCAGGACCGTATTTGGCTTTATTAATTTTTAATTGAATATATTTTATACTATTTTACTTAAAGTATTTTATATTAATTTAGTTGTAATTTCGTTTTGGTTAATTAAATTTTAAATTAAATTTCATGGAATTTTATTTTTGTATCTTTTTAATTTTTTTACGTAAATTTGTTATTAATTTTTGTTTTATGTTTTAGCTTTATTTTTTTATGTTTTTATTATTTTTTTTTATTAATTTTTTTAATGTATTTTACTTTATCTTGCTTCACCTCATTATATTTTATTTTTTTTAGATCTTTCTTTACACTTTTATTTTATTTAATTTTTTCAATTATAAATTTTTAAGCTTTATTTATTATTTTACCTTTATTTAATTTCTTTCTATTTTGATTTATTTGACGTAATTTTTTTATTTCGTTTTTTTTTAATTTCTTCACTTTATTTTCTTCTTTCTTTCTACATTTGATTTTCTTCTTTTTTCTCCTTTATTTAATATTATTTTACTTTATTTGGTTTCATTTTATTTTAATTTTGCCTTATTTTCATTATTATTTCATTACTATTTATACCAATATTATTTTTTAATATTTTGTTTTATATTACTTAATTTTTTTTTACTTCATTACATTCTATTTTTTTAGTTTTAGTTTACTTTAATTTATTTCATTATATTTTTTTATGCCATTATAATTTTTATACTATTGTTAAATCTTAATTTATTTTGCTTTATTTCATTTTGTTGTTTTTTTAGTTACACTCTATTTTTGTATTTTTTTTTATTAATCTTTTACTTTTATTTTTAATTTTTAATTCTTTTTTATTTAATTTAACTTTTTTTTTATATCATTACACCTTATTTAATTAATCCTTTTATATTTATTTTTGTTCATTTAAAGTTTAAGATTTATTTTGTATCCTTTTTCAAATAAATTTTGTTTTACTTTATTTTATTTCATTTGAGCTTAATCCATCTCGACGATTGCCGGAGATTACACATCCCGGATAAAATTTTCAAGGGATTGCGCTCTGGTGGAGCGTATTCCAAGTTCTACGCCCATGCGATATTTAAAAATCTGCGAACTATTGCACATGGGTCCAGTTGGTCGACTTCTGCATGTCTTATTTTATTTTATTTTACTTTATTTTAATTTAGTATAATTTTTTATTTTTTTATACTATTATTAAATTTTTATTAATAAATAAATAATTGGCGTGTACACTTCTGTTAGGTGTTTGGCCGAGCTCCTCCTCCTATTTGTGGTGTGCGTCTTGATGTTGTTCCACAAATGGAGGGACCTACAGTTTCAAGCCGACTCCGAACGGCAGATATTTTTATGAGGAGCTTTTTCATGGCAGAAATACACTCGGAGGTTTGCCATTGCCTGCCGAGGGGCGACCGCTATTAGAAAAATGTTTTTATTAATTTTGCCTTCACCGAGATTCGAACCAACGACCTCTCTGTGAATTCCGAATGGTAATCACGCACCAACCCATTCGGTTACGGCGGCCGCCTTTTTTTTTTATTAACGACATATAATTTGTTTTATTTCATTACACTTTATATAAATATTTTTTATCAATTCTTATTATTATTTTTTTATTTATTTTATAGTTTTAGTTTTGTTTTTTATTTTGTAAGTAAGTCTTTGTAAGTCTTTTTAATTTAATTTTCATTTATTTTGATTAATTTTTTTTGTGTATTATTTATTTTTTTAATTCATTACAGATTGTTTTCGTATCCTTTTTTATAAATTTAGTTTACGGTTCTTGTTTCTTTTTTTATTTCGTATTCCATTTTTTATTTAATTTAAT
The DNA here is from genome assembly GCF_028408465.1 of Anastrepha ludens. Classification (NCBI taxonomy): domain Eukaryota; kingdom Metazoa; phylum Arthropoda; class Insecta; order Diptera; family Tephritidae; genus Anastrepha; species Anastrepha ludens. The sequence continues at coordinate 118,969,431 of NC_071500.1, read as the reverse complement.
TTTGTTTTATTTTATTTTACTGTAATATTATTATTATATTATTTTACTTTAATTTATTTCGTTATAATTTTTTATGCCATTATTATTTATTGTACCGTTATTGAATTAAAATTTATTTTGTTTTATTTCATTTTTTTCATTAATTCTCTTAATTTGGTATTTTACTTTTTTATTAACTTTTTTAATTTATTTATTTATTTTATTTTTGTAGTTTTAGTTTTAATTTAATTTCATTTTATTTTGGTTTGTTTCAGTTTGTTTTTGTTTCACTCATTATATTTAATTTTTTAATTTTATCCGTTTTATTTTATCCCTCTATTTTCCCCTGGTTTGAATTGTTTTTTTTTTTGTTTTTAGTTGCTTTTAGAAAGATTATAGCAAAACGGTCTGAGCGGCGTGAAAGAAGGCTAAACATTTTTAGCAGCAAGAGTGATTATGGTTTTGTGATCTCCACTCCCATACCTTACTCAAACGAAAACAACAAGGGATGTGTGCTCAGCCCTTGAACTCTTGAACGAAAACAGCTTTTAAGTTGCACATGAACACACGAAAGTGAAATAAATAGAGCTAATTGCTTTCCTCTTAAAGTGGGTAAAATTACTTTTGCAATGTACTATTAATAATAATAAAGTACTCAAAACATATGTAAATTGTATACATTGACGTTGGCCAAATCTGGTCTAGAGGCAGGAGATTTAAAACAACTTAAAAAAAAAATACCAGTCTAACGGTTAGACGCGATAGAAGTGAAACCTTCCGTAAAACAAACTGAGAGAGAATGAGACGAAAGCAGCATTAGGAGCGAGATAAGTATAGGTTCATTATAGTATTGCTATAAAGTTCATATTTTATTTTCTTCATTTTATTATTATTCATCCTCAATGTTTTCAATTTCAACAAATGATACGAGTGGCTAATGATAGCTAAAATATGATACAAATGCTTTGGTTTCGATGTTGTCAACATATCTTTGAAATACCGCGTCAATTGTTGTTTTTGATCGTGTTGTCGATTCAGTGCGATTGTTACACATTTTTAAATTGAATGTTGTATTGAGAACGTCAATTAAAGGAACCGCTGTGTCCAATGCATTTTCTATTCTATTTATTGATTGATTCGGGGAAATATAAATTGCCACAATTAAAACTATTTTTCCATTGCTCAATCTGGTCTCGCATGCACATATTTCTCCCACTTTAGAGAGCTGAACATACAGTGATTCTAGTTGCTGTGCCTTCAGATCTATCTGTGGTACGAGCACCGTCATTTTGATTGTGGTATATTGCAACACAGATCTATCTGTGGAGTTACAATACGAGCACCGTCATTTTGATTGTGGTATATTGCAACACCACCTGTAATTGCGGTAAATATTTAAAAATGAAAATATTTCCGAATATAAAAATACGGACGCAATACAGCACACGCGGTTGCTATTATGAGCGTCGTAACGCGTATATTACACAGACGTACTAACATACACACAAACAGTCGTAGGACGCTTGGTCTAAGCAAGTATTAGGTAGTGGAGTATAGGTATACATAATGCCTTCTCGCCTTCACATACAAACATACATACGTATGACACTTGAACTAAACACCAAAGCAAGTAATAGGCAGTGTAGTATACATACTACAATACTCACTATACTGGCGTGGCTCAGCAGTACGCAGCCACACACATATAGGTATATCAACATATAACGCTTCGTAGTGTCGCTTTTTCGTTTCATCGAGTCTCAAATCACTCCCAACGATTCTAAAGAAGTTTTCACTTCAAAATTTGGCGGGTATCTGAACACTTTTCTCGTGATGACGGCCTCCTTTTTACTTCCGATGGTGCTTTATATCATTCAGTAAAGAGAGCAGGTTAGAGCTCAAACCGGTCAAGACATCCTCTGTCTGTCGTTGGGATGATCGAAGTTCACTCTTTGCATAAAATATTAAATTACAGAAAAACGTTTTTCTAAACCGGTTCCGAATCGCCTGCGAAAGCAATGGCAAACCTCTGAAAGATTTTCTGCCAGGAAAAAAGGTTCTCATTAATACCATCCAGCGTTTGGAAGGGATTCCTACATCAAGGAGCAAACTACAAATAAAAGAAGAAGCTCTGCTAAATACCTGAAAAGGGATGTACGAGCCAATGATACTTACACATATTTTTATGCATATACATATATACACCTACACACACATTTAGACTTTAGTTTCCTCACATTCAGATTTCTAACAAAATTTCTGAGAAAAGACCCACGCACTCTAATCACATATTTAATTGAGAATATGAGAAAAAATTAAAACTAAATAATCAAGAGATTCCAAGCTGCTAGTCGCAAATATTATATTTTCAAAACTATACATTTCTTGATGTTCACAACTAAGTTACAAAGGAAGTCTATGAAATAATGTTATATGAATTTACAATAAAAAAACGATATACTTGTAACACTATACGCTGTATACACTTTTTGATGATTAAAAACAATAACTCCGGAGCAAAAAAACAAATTTATAAACCGAATGATGGATTGAAAAAAGCAAAAATTTAATAGAAGCGAGTAATAGGTAAAGAGAAAAATTCAATCGACGCAAGCCGCCCACAAAAAAGAAAAATGGAACAAATGTCTGTACAAAATTATATGAGATAGATAAACCAAAGATTGAATATATACATTTACATACATATATGTGGATAAGGTTTAGAGCAAGCGTAGCATACTTAGTGTTAAATGAGGATGGACTTTCGGTGCGGTGCGAAGGCAAAAGGTTAAACTCAAAATATTACCGAGCGTATATTACAATAATAAATTATGCATGAAAGTAATCAATCACTGTCAGTTGCGCGGCAAAGAAAGTGACAACAACAATATAGCTTTATATACTCGTAAATACATTTGCTTCAATGTACGTACATTAAGGTGGAGCGATAGTATATGCAATTTTTTTTTTATATATATGTTTTTTTCTTTTTTTATTGCATAACAGCTAAATGCTTTCTTTATAAGAAGTAATAAAACTCACAAAATATTATCTTCTTAAAATAACGTTTTGAGGTGCTAATCAAATTTTGAATAAATAAACGAAATTTTGCATGGATATTAATAGAGTTCGTGCATATATGGAAGATATCAAGTTTTATGTTATATATATACAATATGAAAGATTGATAGTTGCCCCACCTTGAATTTGTGGTGTGCGCCTTGGCGTACAATTTTATGCCTCCAGTCGGAGGTTTGCTATTGCCTGTCGAGAGGGGTTATCGTTATTAGAAAGAACTTTTTATTGCTCGATGTTTCAAACCCAGACTATACCGAATAGTAGTCATGCACCCACCCATCAACCACTTGATACGGCCATTGGTAACCTGGTTTTAAATGCAACTTAAAGTAAAATATTAATAATACAATAAAAATAAATAATAAAAACTGAAAGTCATTTAATGTACACAATTTTTGAAAGTGAAAAGGAAAAGGTTGAATTTAATGTTTTTTTTTTTCAAAAATTAATGCTGTCGGGGGCACCTCTTAACATATGATGCACCCTTACTTCTGTGATAAAACCCAACTTTTAGCAGATCTGTCAAAAGCGACTCAACAAACATTCACACCACCCTAATGTATGTACATACACAAATGCCTGCAGATGCGAGTGGAGTTATCATAGAGGCATACAGCGACACTAAAGGCCTACCTACAAACAATCAAGTATGCATACACACATCCATTTATTAAAGTGTTTTTGAATACGGCAATCTATGGAGAAGAGCCTGATTTAATAGCATTGGAACTCTGCAGATAGGCAAAAAAACAAAACAAAAACATAGCAGCATTTTTGACACGGGTTAAGGCGAGCGGAAGAAGTGGATATTACAAAAGTATTTTTTTCATACACATGCGCATATGGCCACCCTCTGTTCCAAAAAAAAAACGATACACTTTTATACATGTTAAGTGAATATGGCGAATATTTCAAAGATATAAGTTCACTTTTTATCAGCTGTTCATTAAGCCGATTTTTGCTCTTCTATCGGTTTGTGTGGCACAAATCCTTAAAATCATTTTAATGATTTTTACTGACAATTTTGTTTTAAGTATATTACTTTTAGTGATATTCTTTCCTGAAGTTCTCTTGCAATAATCCGCTCAATCGGGTTTCCCCATTATTTTCATAATAACATATCGTCCGAATGAGTCGCTAATTCAAAGGTTGGTGAAAAAATTTCAAAAAACCGGCTCTATCGAAAATAGAAAAAATACTGGCGACCAAAAACTGACCGTTCTGTTGAAAATATTGCTGCTGTAACGCAAAGTGTGATTGAACAGCCTTCAACATCAATATCTCGACGTTATCAACAATTAGGCATTGATGAGTCGACTGTTTAACGGATCTTACATGTAAACGTGCTCATGGTTTCACATATAATTGTTAAGTGTCGTTTTTTGAATAAAAGTTGTTAAACCTGAAAGGATCTAAGTTTTATTTTTACATGTTTTATTTTAAAGCTACATCGAGGAGCGTATTTTGAAAGACCCTTTATATATATTTGTTATATTTAATGTGTATTTATGTGTAAACAGCTTAAACAATAAAATGTAAATGAAATCTAATAAAAAAAAATTAAATAAATAAAAAAATGTATTCTAATTTATAGAGTTCGGATTTCTTTGGCATAGAGGGTGGTTGTATTTTTTCACAACGTATGTTGCCTACAAAGAAGTATAAAACAGCTAGTGGCAGCTTCATAGCATGGAATGAAAAAACAAAAAAAAAAAAAAACAAAAAATTAAAAAAAAATAGTAGGCATAATTGTCTAGCTTTCAAACCCAATACGCGCAGCATGGTGTTTAGTGCCATTTGGAGGCACATCCCGAGCACAAATGCCTGCCTATTTTGATGAAGCTTGATTTGTTAGCTTTGTTGTTCTTTTTCTTTATTTTTCGCTATTCAATAAGTGTATGTTTTGCTAAAGCTCTCTGCATCCGCCTGTCAGTTGTTGTTCATTAACCAGCGGCATCATTAATTTCAATGCAGAGTTTCCAATTTTATAAAATATCTACATATGTAAATGTGCATATATATGTGCGACAATTGAACTCGAAAAGATGATAATTTGTGGGGCCATAATTGAAAAATACGCCATAAAAAGCCCCGCACCCGTGTGCCATCAACTTTCTCCACATCTGCATGCGACTGCCAGCCTGTGTGTGGCATAAATCGAATTGTCACCCATAGCAGCATTCATTTCGTTGGTGAACCGTCCCGCACTTACCAGATCGTCGCACTTTATCGCTAGTGAATGGCTCCTAATATATAAAACTGTCACTACGCGGCGCGTTTTGTCATTTTGACGTTTCGCCTGCGCTCGTGCCGCACACAGAAGCGGTGTCGTCGTCGTCATCGTCGCCTTGGTTGTTAGCGCAAGCCAATGTTTTTGTAAAAATATTTGCTGTTACATAGATACATTTTTTGCTCACTTTTCTCTTATTGCAGTTGTTCGCACATGTGTTTCGCATGTTAAATAATTGCGAATAATTTTTCGTCGCCGTTTGCATTTTCGCTTAACAACAATGTTGCCTTTGTAAGTTTTGCTGTAGCTGTTGTTGTAGGAGTTCTAGTGTTTTGCACTGTGTAATCGTGCCACTTTTGACACCTTGCCCCGTGTTTTGACAGCCAGCGAGGCGAACGAGTTTGGCCACGCACGCACACATGCACTCACATATGCAGCATTGTTTGTGTGCTCGTCTTGTTGACGTTTTGATTGTGACAAGTATGAGCTTTTTTCTGGACTTGACAAATAAACAAACAGTTTTTTATATAGCAATTTTACGCTTTCTGTTTTTTTCGTTATCGGTATATATGTACATATGTACATATTTACGCCTGTTTGTTGTATTTACGCCTATTTGTAGTTTATCGCTGCTATTTTCACCGTTACTGTTGGATGATTTGCATTTTATTGCACTATAACGGGGTTTTCCATAAGAGCATGACAAAATTGTACCAAATCCCCCTCTGGTGATTCAAATGATCACATCCTCTGATTTATCTCCTTAAGTTAAGTTGATCGCTGTAAGAGTCTTCACAGACTAAGATCTCTATGCAAATTGCGTCACTTTAGGAATTGAGACAATTCAAAGTCCTTGAACGACGGGAAGTTCACTGATTTGGCTCATTTTTAACTAAAGCCGTTCCGTCACGATATCTTCACTCACTTTGATAAAAATGTCACATTTCAGAGAATCTGGAAAAAGTCTGGAAAATTCTCTAAGGTCTAGCTGCCTCTATGTCTCTATTCTATCCTATCTTTTACCTTCTGTTATTTCTCTCCTTTCCTCCTTGACTACCTACCCTTTAACTTTCCAAAGCTTTACACACAATGGGCTTTTTAGCCTGAGTGGTTTAGGACTTGCTAAATCTCTTGGTGATTCTTGGCTCAACTTTTCAAATTTCAAAAATTGCATGATAAAAATGTAAACCTTGAGTGATGCTCTGGCAGCGCCCCCGACCAAAAAAATTTAAATGTACTTTTCCTTTCAATACAAAATTATTATATTATATTAATTAACAACCCGTTATTCTGCTTTGCGAAATAAATCATCATTGGTTGTCATGTTATCATCATTTGATGTCAAAATATCAAAGCGCCCATTGCGAGGCGTAGTGTATTTCTCATCTTAATTTTAATAGGAAAAAAATTATAAAAGTATCTTATAAGAGAAATTACCTAAGCCTAAAGAGGGTTTATGCGTCAATCATAGACTATTGACAAAAAAATATTCCTGTTGTCTCATGGTTAGTTTTTCTGATAAAAAAAAATAATAATTGGCGCATACACTTCTGTTAGGTGTTTGGTCGAGCTCCGCTTGTGGTGAGCGTCTTGATTTTGTTCCTTAAATGGAGGGGCCAACACTTTCAAGCCGACTCTGAACGGCAGATATTTTTATAAGGAGTTTTTTCTTGGCAGAAATACACCCGGAGGTTTTGCCATTGCCTGCCGAGGAGCGACCGCAGAAAAGTTTGGAAAAAAATGTCTATGGTTTTGTTTCTGACAGCTTATGGAAAATAAGGAGCCACGTATTTTTCCAAATATTTGTGTCGGTAATTTTTCTCACTTTATGCCACCTCAAAGGTTGCACTTCTTATTTAATATGGAATTCTGATACATGATGGCAAACAAGAAAAATTGGAAACATCCAGAACAATTCTAAATATTCTTAGTTTACCTTATTTTGACTTTTACTTGACCTCGCTTCTAATTTAAGCTATGAAACTTGAAAATGCGCTTCATACTTTTTACTTTTTTTATAAGCAAAACTGTTAAACCAACTGACCAACCTGTCTCCTTAATTCCGATATGAATTTGGAAATACTTCATATGACTGTTCCTTTTGACAAATAGACCACTTTCTGAAATTATTGTTTTATTATTGTAGTTAATTTCCATGAAGAAAACCGCAGTTTCTCTAATATTTCAATACCACTTTCCTAGAACGATTTATTTTTTACACCAATATAGCGAATACGGTGGATGTGGAAGCAATTCGAAGTTCAGTTCATGTAGTTTTGCCATTGTTTTGATTGGCTCAAACGCGGCACCTAATTGGAACATAACTTCCTCGTAGTGATATGATCATGCAATATAAAGCCAACGCATTCCGTTGATATTTTTACGATCTCAGCTAACTCACGCAACTTCACTTTTCGATCATTCAAATCGATTTTGTGGATTTTTTTTGGTGTTTTCTGGCGTTACCACCTCATTTGGACGTCAGCAAACCATCGTTTTATTGTTGTTTCTGATGGGACGGAGTATTTTTTCTCATCAAGAAGCAGTGTAAAATTAAAACACGAAATTACTTTGGATCCATTGCTTTGAAAATAACAAAAGTAGCGTCACTCTTAGCACAATAACTCACAAACTAATGATAAAATGTCATGAAATTTTAACAGGTGTATCAGGTTAGTACTAACTGAAAAAGAGCTGAATGTAATGAAACCAGTGCCATCTATGTGTTAGGCCGGACCTTTCAGCACAAATTATATAAATATATTTTTCTTTGAAGCTCCTACTAGAAAGCCCATTTTGGTCAACAGTGAGCGCTACACAGGCGTGATAGAGCGAAGCGCCTGCCACAGAGCCAAACGGGTTTTAGTTCTTTCTTCACAAAGATAATGACTCAATCGGCAGATAAATTCAGGTTCCAATACAAAATACTTTAAGTGTTGAAATGAAATTTGAAAATTTGTATATAGCAACCAAGTTATAGTATTCTCGTAAATATAATATCATTATTGTCTTACAACGACAACACAGCTTGCCTCCACGCTGCTAAAATTCTCTGCTTTTTCTCCACTGCAGCATTAGCGACCACACAAGAAGATCTGCAAACATTGTTGAATCCACACTTAACTTGAGGTTCGCAAGGGCAAGTTTTTCGGTAGTTTGTCTTTCAGTTCCCAAAACACACACTTTTGCATATTGCTGATCTGCTTACATACATACATACGTACATACAATCTGTCTTTCAAGATGTTAGGTAATTTTTCTTTAAATTTGAACAGCTGATCACAACTTCGAGAAGCAACACCTTGAGCGAAGAGAGTTTTAAGTCTTCTACTTGACGCTGGCAGCTTTAAAATAAAACTGTTTATCGAATTGCTGACGTCATATGCGCCAATTCAAGTGCTTCTGACGAATCGTGTGTGTGAGCTAATTGGAAGACAGACAAAGCCTGGAAACTCACAGCAATTCTCAGATTTCACCAACAGACGCATACTGCAGCGGTTCTTGAAGTTAGAATACAAAGTAGGAGGTATATACATACATACATACATACACTTATACTCGCACATACTTAAATATTATCGGTTTTTATGCGCAGAGCTCGCAGTAAAGTTTCTATTTCTCAGTCTCTTTACAAATTTTTCGAACAAAAATTCGTAGCACAATACGCCATACATACGTACAAAGTACCGAAATGGTAGTAAGGATAGTCCTGCATAACGAAAAATGACAGCTGCATTTCGGTTTTACTGTGTCTTGACAAAAATCCCGAGAAAAGCAAGGCGGTTCATGATATGCCTTTAATTACCGGAGCAGCAACAAATCCAGGAAGAACAATCTGATATGCGTAGATATATGCATATGTATGTGTATGCGTGCGTAATTCCATGCGTTGCAGGGCTAGTCGCTCTGGCAGTATGACACATAAATGAAACCTCAAACGGGATAAGACAAGCGGCTGGATGTCAAAGCAGTGAGCTGAATGCAGACATTTTAGTAGTAGCGTGTACACAAACACACACACCCACCCAAGTATGTATGTATATGCCACCGATACAACAACAAGCCTTAAATGCAATAAACCGAAAAAAAGATGTGAAGACAAAAGTAAAGAAATGACTTCCACGAAACTTGACACATTGCTCGAAAGGTTCGGTTCTGATGGTCGATTGCGTGTATGTATGTATGAATGTATGGATGGATGTATGTTATTATTTTTGCTGTGCGGCACTGTTTACCGCCTGCAGTTATAAAAATGTACCGACTGCGTAAATAAGGGAAGAAAGGATACCGAAAACGCCGACAATAGGCTGGCACCGCCACATGCAGCAGCTTAGCAATATAGTCGAAATTTAAATTTACACATGTGCATACATAGACACATGCAAGGACCCTGCAGAGAAACACCAAACTGGCCAGAAAAGATACTAGTTTACAACTAGAATTTCTCGAATGAAATCGAACTAGTTCGAAAAGGAACAGATGTGTACCGATGCAAAACGATTTATTCAGGCGAAAATGCAAATCAAGCCGCTGAAATTGTAAATGGTGTTTAGGGTGCCGGTAATGTAACAGCTAACTACGTGCAATTTTAGTTTCGTCGGTTCCGTTCAGGCATTTTTGATGTTAAGGAAACTTTCGATAATGTCTATCAAATCACGGAAATAATCGAAGTTGACCGGCATGTTAGTAGTCGAAGCATCGCCCAGGAGCTAAAGATCGACTACCGAATAGTTTTAAACCATTTCCGCAAAAATTTTACGCAAAAATAATGGATTTCTTATGATTGCAATCGTCGCTTCGCCAACACAAAATATTTAATATTATTCGGAAAGATAACAAAAATTATTATTTATTGTACTTGCTATCTTTTACTTTTGATAATTTGAAATTTAAAATGCTTTTATTTGCTTAGAAAACTTAAAAAGTGTAAATCTGGCACAAAATTAATCATCGAATCCAAACAATTTTTAATAACTTTTTTACTAAATAAAGGCGCGATTTTGGCCGTGAAGCCAAGTCCTTCTCCATCTGTCTTGTTTACAATAATTATACATCTTCCTATGGGATGATTAATTTTGCGCCGCCTAAGCTAAATAAAATTGTGCAATAATTTAAATTATACTTAAAAAAAAGATCTTTATGTGTATTCATCAATTTATTTCATTTTTAACTACCATTCTTACTCCCAAACTAGTGGTTTTGGTGTATAATTGGACTAGTATTGTCTTGGCTGCATACGGAACCAGTATGAGATGGTATATTTCGGATCGAAAACTGAAATTGAAATTTCATAGGGCACGGGCATGTAAAAAAATACCAGTTGCTGGTATGAAAGAACACAGTTGCCTGATTAGTTGAGGCTCATACTAGTTCTGAGGTAGTTAACAACATTTCACTATAGGGTTCACATGGATGTGTATCAATGTCCATGCAAGAGCATGCATTTGAGTTTGTATTTGTATTGACTGAAATTTACAGCCTTATTTAGGGATATGGCAATCACTCACGCTAGCATGGGCGGTAATAGAATTCAGGCGATTCAATGGCAAACAAAAGCAAATGGGTATCTCATAAAACGATACGAGTATGCAAGCGTGTGTGTTTGTTGGTGTATGCGATTTAGCAGTTTTTCGTGTTTCAGCGGGATTTGAACGCATGACGTGACTCATTGGTTCCTTTGAGCCTTGCAACTCTGCCGGTGGCTAACAGCAATAACATTTTTGGAGCGTATGACAGCAGGGTGTGGGCCTTGCAAGCAAAGCGACGTTGTCATTAACACTGTCAGCAAATGTATAGCTGTCAACTTTGTTGGATGTTTCTGCAGACAAATATTTGATTTCACATTGAATTATGAATTTTCGACAGGAAATGGAGTTTCGAAAAAGTGTAATATACATATTTACATAAATATCTGCGTAAACCTTTTCTGTGTAGCTGAAAGTACGGAAGCGATTTGTGCACTTTATGCCTTAGGAAATAATAACCAACTAAAATGTGAACCTAGAGAGATAATTATAATTATGGATGTGCATAATTGTCAATTGAAGTGGATAAGAGATGTGGATAATTAAACAAAAACTGCTACTGAGCGACTCCATGCCAAATGATTAAATTTCTCTAAAAATTGGTTTATTTTTAGTCTTGAGTAGAATAAGAAGTAAACCGAAACAAATTTGAATGCAATTCAATAATTTTGAGACTTATTCAATGTAGACTTATTGGTGTAGTGTCTTTCAAATTATTGGGTAGACGAAAAAGTGTTTTCGTATTTTATCAATAGATGTCGTTGGAGTCATCTATCTCCAGTGCTACCAATCACATTGTGTCATATCATATGGTGTTAGAAAGGTGGCATTTTAAGCCTCATTTAACCAAAAAAAATTAAATTCGGAGATGTTGAAAAAAGTTATAGCTATTCAAAAATGAGTGAAAATAATGAAGAAATTCGCTATAGTTTGAAATTTTTGTATAAAAAAGGGAAGAATGCCACGCAAGCCAACAATGAAATTTGTGAAGTTTACGGAGTTGATGCTGTATCAGTTTGTGTAGCACAACAATGGTTCGCTCGCTTCCGTTCTGGAAATTTCGATGTGAAAGATGCACCTCGTTCCGGTTGACCTATCGTTGAAAAAGTCGATGAAATAATGGAAAAGATTGACCAGGACCGACACACAGGGTGCCAAGGCACGAAACATTCATTATCAAATGGTTTTGAACCATTTAAAAAAGGCTGATCTTTGATGACTCGGCAAAAACTGGGTGAGCTTGGCTGGGAAGTTTTAATGCATCCACCATATAGCCCTGACCTTGCACCATCGGACTACCATTTGTTTCGGTCAATGCAGAACCCCCTTAATGGAGTAAAGTTGGCTTGAAGAGAAGCCTGTGAAAATTACTTGTCGCAGTTTTTCGCCGAGAAACCACACAAGTTTTACACTGATGAAATAATGTCCCTAGAAGAAAAATGGCAAAAGGTGGTCGACCAAAATGGTACATATTTGGTTTAATAAAGTTCATTATAAATTAAAAAAAAAAGAGTTGAAGTTTGATTAAAAATACGAAGAGACTTTTTCGACTACCCAATATTTGCAACGAAGTCTCATTAGTTTTTTAATATTCAAAGGGATATGAATTTGTCAATTAGTTCTTTGATGTAAATTAAATGGTAACATTTCAGGTAACATCTTTGGTAGTTTTATGGGCAGAGCCGAAGATTTTATTAAAGAGGTTGGCTAGAGCTGGTTTTACGTCCTTTTATTTTTTGATTTCATTAATATATATTAGTGCATACTTTGGGTGTGCGGATCGAACCGAAAGTATCAATCTGGTACTTATTTCCACAGGTGCCCAAAGGCATCGGGTACTAATTAATATCCAATTAAACGGAATATATACATATCTTGAAATGAGGATACGTATTTAAAAAAAAATTGTTGTTTATTTCCTATAAAAATTTAATTTTTTTACGCAAGCATTAACTTTTTTTTCTAATCCACAAGATGCCAGTGTTTTTCCGTTACATTACATTTCAACAATTTCAAGTGAAATTTTTCCGGTAGTAATATTTGTCAGCAATCGGCTCTATGTTTACGCAAAATTTTAGATTTTCTATAACTTGAACGGGATTTTGAATTTTTTCTAACACTGTTTGAATTAACACTACCCAATATATATACGGATCTCAAAGTACACTCGTTTCAAACCGTACACGCAAAAACTGACGCAAAATTTTCATGTGAAAGCAGCAACAAAATTATAGAGCAAGATTCCCCACTAGTGGGAATTATTATACCTCATAAAACTGGTATAACTCACTACTTTTAATAGTGCCAACTCTCTTTAAAAAGAGATTCATTAGGTTGCCTTTATACAGGGCGCTTATACTTTTATTGGTTTAACTTTCCGAACTTTAATGTTCCCGTCGTGTTCACACCCCTTGCCAGTGGCGGCGCTAGACCAAATGTGTACGTCGGCGACATCAACTTCGCGAGGCCTCTTTAAATCTCAGTGAAAAAAACCGTAAAATTAAGTGAGCCAAATTATAAAATAATTTATGAGTTTAAAGAGTTTTATTGTTAATAAAATGATGAAAAAAACTAATTACACACAAAAAATAAAATAGTCGAACTTTTCGGCTTTTAGCCGCTATTTCAGCTTCGATTGACATAACTAACGAGGATAGTCTGTCTTGGCTGATTGTGCTTCTCAAATAGGTTTTTATCTATTTCAACTTTGAGAAGCTTCTCTCAGCGGAAGCTGTGCTGACCGGAACTGTGAGCATGATTCTAATTGTAATATAAACATTTGGATATATTTCTTCTAAATTATTTTCTAAAAAGTATTGAATGAGTTGTTTCGCGTCGTTGATAGAGTCTAGTGAATTAGTTTTTAAAAGCTGAAGTTCTTCATATAGTTCGAACGGCTGTATATCACTGTTACTGTACCTCAGTAAAATGTTTGAGAAGATCCTCTTTTGGCATAGATTTCAAATAATTGATATCATAAATAAAACCAAATTGCTCAAAATATTCATTGAGCGCTGTAAATCGACATTCGGTATCAACTATTATAGCATCTACCATTGTGTTAAAATAATTAACTCTGAACTGCATTTCAGGAGATTCAACTGGTTCATCAGTATGTTGGCAACTAAGGATTCGTTTATTTCTGGCTATTCTTTTTTCCTTAAACTGAGACTGAATTTCATAAGTACTTTTCTCCACAAATAATCTAGCTTCTGTTACGCTTTTTGCAAATCCTGTATTTCGGAATTCTTGAATCTAGCTACAAAACGAACGTAAAGTATCAATAGCGACTTGCAAGTTGACTTGAACCGATTGCCATAGTTTACTTTCTTTACATCTCTGTCTCTGGAGGGTCCTCCAGACATGATAACCTTAAATATTTTTTCGTTAAGTTTGGTAAGAACGCAATATTACAGGATACAGGTTATAAGAGTTGGTTGATGATTATTACACAGGGAGGTCCTGGATAAAGTGAAAATACGAAAACCATGGATTACGATACATACCCGGAACATTTTTTGTCGGAAATGAAAAAAAAACGACTATTCAAAATTTACGAGTCAGCTGCCAACTTTGTATCATCATCATCATCATCTCACCCGCTAGGCAACTACTGCTGGATATAGGCCTCCCCTAAGAGCGCCACCTTGATCTGTCGCGGGCCGATAATCTCAATGGTATTTGCACTTTATCCATGACCACCCTGTATATGTATGAACGTACGTGCCACAGATCGAATATTTTTATTTTATAGTCACTATTAAGAAGGCAAAGGTAAGTAGTACCAACCTACTTATTTTGTTGAATACGTAATGCAGAAGCAACTCTTTATAAGCAAAGTCTTTCTATGGAGAATTGAAATAATTCGTTGTAGGTACCTATTCATTCATATGATTTTGTACTTATTGTAGGAACACCGCATGAGATATAGGTATGTATGAAAAAAGAATTCTGTGAAAATAATTGTTACGAATTTTGACGCATACAAAATATACTCGAAGGGATTGGTCGGTAGGCGAAATATTTTTATTATTTCGAGAAAAAAACACTAGCGCAGGTTTAAAAATAAGTAGGTAGGTACTTTACTTATCTACATAGGTAAATATAAAATTGAATCTATTTCTTTATTAACATTACGAGTATTTACGACTTATAAAAGATATAGGTAATTATTGATTTTGACGAAATAATTTTTCTTGATCACTTTGCCGAAAGTACGGTCTTTCTGACCGCATTTGACTCCAGGAAGAGCGACTTTTAAGGCCTGCTCGAGCCGCAGCGCGCTCTAGCGGATTACAAGACTTTCGTGGCCGGCTCGGCTTCGTCTCGGCCACCATCTCACACCCGCCAGGAAATCCAACTTTCTGGCCTTGGGTTGTAATATACTATCGTTAAAGTCGTTAAGAAGTTGATGTTGACTTACGTTAACATTAGGTATGAAATTAATAACAAATAACGTAAAACTTTTATCCCCTAGAACTGTGCACTAGAACGTCGGGGTGATGACTTTACAATACAATAAAAAGAAACTTTGCGCTTGCGAGTCTGCAAGTTGCCGTATGAAGAAATTTATTCTCACAGACAAATGAAATATAGATAAATAAACTAAACAACACGGGGATTCCCCGTCCAGAGTCTCGTGGACCGTGCACGAAATCGAGCGCTCGATATTGGTATTGGACGCTCATATTGAAGTGGACACACACACATTATGTTTGTATATATGCTAAACTAAGATCAGTTGCACGTATAACTGATTTATTTATTGCATTCATAGGTTTACCTGCACCCATGAATTCAATCAATAAATAAATGATAAATGCCACACACATTACTTACAAACATTTTCACCCAATACAGATATCGTGTCGGGCAGTGTGCGTGGAATTGCTCATTAGGGCGAAGCCAGGATGATTGACGAAACGAAAATAAATAGGTACCTCGTTTATCTCCGAGGCCCCCTCAGGCGCGAGGCCGTCGGCGGTGGCCGACGTCGCCGACGCCTAGCGCCGCCACTGCCCCTTGCAATTGTTAGTGTTTAGTCTATAGGCAACAACAACATTGAGGAGAACAAGTGCACAACGAGTATTGATAAAGGACGAACATTACAAGGAACGAGTTGAAGAAGCAAATGTTTCATTGTATGAAAACGGTCCTTCTAAACTCATTAAGTGCTTGCAAACAAATGCACTTTTTGGCAGTTGCTACCGCTTGGGGAATCGACGAGGTCTTGTGTTAATCTGAACGCATGGCGCGTCATTAAATTCGGAACACAGCTCACAGTGTGGCGGTAATGCCCACGAAGAGATTTTTATGAAATTCTCCCTCTATCTGGTGATATATTGGCTTATGCAAATTTTTTCTACACAAACTTTTTCTTCACAAATTCGATACGTTACTGGAGTTCACTTAATCGACTCCAAAAAATATCGTTTTAAAACTATCGAATAAAAAATATTGGAATCGTATAATAAGATGGTCGATCTGGTACCGCATAACTCGAAATTCGTGTCGCTAGATCCACCTAAATTAATTATGAGCACTACAAGCACCCTACAAAATTCCATGAACCCATTAATTAAAAAAAAATGCGATCATCATCTGACCATAAAATCGATTTAAATCAACCAACAATTATTTTTAATCACTATCTGAAAAATAAACACTTGAAATACGAATCGTATCACTTTAATAAGCTAACCGCATGCAGAGCTACTTGAATTGGCGGATTTAAATTACTCTACCTCTACCACACCATAAGCCATTGTCATTATTGCAACCACAGCTGTCACATAACGATTGACAAAATAAACCGCTGATACGAGTATTCTGATATTCAATATTCAGGCAGCAGCCTGCAATAAGCACACAAACAAACAAACGCACGTATAAATGGATAGCGCAATTTGAACACCACCGAGTAGCTGTCACTTTGACAGCTGTGACAATGGCGTACTTTGCGATACTTATTCACATTTGTGCTATGCAAAGAGTGCTTCCTGTCAATGGCAAGCACAGAAACAGCACACATTTTCAATGACCATAGAGGATGCGCGTTGGAATAGCGATAAAGGCTATGACAATGCCATAATGGTATCGGAAGGCAACGCGAGGAGATGAGGAATGTGGTTTAAATTCACCGGCATGTCGTTTTGCATCTGACAGTTGCATGAAAACTACACACAGGTGTGCTAAGCGAGTTTCGCACAATATTACTTACAAATAGTAGCAACTACCCTTAGATGGGAATAATTTTCAATACAATAGATTTTGTCTAACAGGAAGCGCTTTGTTGATATTCCAAATTTATTGTATAACTACTCGATGAGGTGTGGTTATGAAATGTAATTTTATGATCCTTTGTTCCTATGAGCGTGATGGAAAAAATAAAAGATTTTGAGTAGTTGCTTTTTTGAGAACAGTTTTAGTTGCTAGAATTAATTACTGACTATGCTTTTGACGGTAAGGTAAGTTTTTATGGAAATTTGTTTATTCACAGGTTTGGGGATAATAAGAAGTAATCATTAAAACCAATTTTAGATTTATTTCGGTACTTAGTGTTTTAAATTCAAATATCTTCGCTTCTTTTCAAAATTTAACTTTTTTTAATTTTTAGAGGTTGAATAAACCTTTACTCTCATTGAGTATTCTGTTAAGTGAAAACGCAATTTCTGCAGTACTGAATACCTAATGGGCAACGTCCGGAAGGATACACACAAACTGGGTAATCTGTCACTTTGTTAGCCTTAGAAGGCTCCTCGCGCGCCTTCGATCTACCCGTGGAACGCGAACTTGCACGTTTGCGCACTAAACAAGCGCTTCTGAGTTGACGAGAAACACCTCTTTCCAGGAACAGATCACAGGTCAAGAAAACCCCAATCCTCTCATTTCACGGGAAAACCATATCAAGAGTCACCTGTCTAGCCAGCTCATCCGCCCAGCGCTTTGATATCGAAGTATTCGGATGCAGTCAAGAGACCAGTCAGGCATTCCCAGACTAATTGCAGTTTGGCCGTGGAAGTTAATGTTTACCTCTGAAAAGCTTCGAAATTTCCACCAAAATCTCAAAACCAATTTTGTATCAATAAATTTATTAGTTACCCAAAGATTCGTAGTACAAAATTGTATATTTTATTATAAGCAAAATCAGTAAGAAAACCACAACTAAAAACAAATTAATCTACGCTCAATTTCCATATTAGCCCCATAAATTCCGTGCAAGCGTAACGCGAATCAAGTTCATTACAGCAACCTCATCGAATGCTGGCTACACTTTTACACACACATATACATATAAATGTATGTAAGTATTTGTGCCACTGTTATTTAAAGAATAATTTTTTCATAACTCACAAGTTTTCCCACATTATTTATACCTACACACCGCATAAAAATATCTTTATCATCTTCCTCACTCCTCGCTTTCGCTTCTTCCTCTTAGAGCAGTGAAAAAATTCATAATTTGAGCGCAACAAATCATAATTTAACATTATGATCAATTCATACACGTCAAAACAGCAAAAAATTCTAGTGAATTATGACTACAAATGCTGGAGCGGCTGGTTTCGTATATCCACGCGGCAGCAGAGGGCCACGAAATATGCGATGCTGATATCAGAGCTGAGCCTATTACATATTTGGAAGGACATGGGGTAGGGAGATAAAAAGCAGTGTGGCTTTGTTTAAACTGTTATACTTAAATATGTATGTATGTACATTGGTATATACTTTTTGATATACTCGTGCAGTGAGTTTTCGTAAGCTCAGCAAATTTGGGTATGATTTTGATATACGATTACGATATCATGCAAATAAATTGAGAGTTTAGCAGCGCTGATTTTGTTATTGGCCTCGACTCTCGATGAGTAACTTGGGCAGTTTATAAATGAGAATATAAATAAAGTAGCGACTTACATATGTAAATATAAAGTCATCAGATTTTTCGGAAAATTTTTACACATTTTTGTGTTTACCTGTAATGAGAATAAGAATTATTTAATTAATAAAAAAAGTATAATAACTGAATTAGTAATAAACTATATTTAATTTTGAGTGCCAAACTTTTTACAAAATCAACAAAAATTCATCAAATATTTCCAACTGTTGGGTATGCAGTTTTATAGCCTATTTAATATATATTTTTTTTGTACAAGGAAAATTGGACTGATTTTTGAAAATTTTTTTCGCATCCGATAGTGAGCATTTTCTTCCCTTCATATGTTCGGAAGTCTTTTATATGGAAGAAAATGCTCAAGATGGTTTGAAAAAAAAAAGATTAAAAATCAACTAAATTTTTGACAGCCATCATTCTTCAACTTTATTGTTCTAAACTTGTAAGTAAAATTATAACTAAGTACCACCAACGACAATAGTGTTCTCTTCCAAAAGGAAGGGACATTTTAAATTCAAATCTCAACACCAAGAAAAAAAATTGCTTTATAATTTAATAGGCCATAAAACTGCACACCCAGAAGTTTTCTAAATCATCATCAATTATTTTTGTTCCGAATGGAACATAGGGCCTTCTAAATATTCTAATTAAAAAGTTGAAAATTTTGAATATAATGTTTTTTTATAAAATTATAAAAAAATGTCTAATATTGTAAAAAAATAACTCGGTCATGTAAGTTACGTGTGTATATACATACCTACATATGTATATTCGTATAAAAATTTTCGAAATTGAAATTCACATTTTGGCACAAGGCTGCGAGTGCTTAAACTGCATTAAAAACTTTGTGGTAACTTGCTTTATATCTCCGCACACACAGTCGTTAAAAAAAAGTACTTCTAATCACATTTAATCCACCAAATTGATGCAGCTCCCCATGCAACTGCAGCGTCGGCAGTCCCCAAAAACAAACACAACTTTTTAATTAATGTTTGCAGCCTTTTTCTACGCGAATTTTGTGCTTGTTTGAGCAGATAGCGCTACAAATTTGCCGCCAAAAAAAACCAAAATCCAGCAACATATAACGTAGCAACAACAACAACTGGTGGAAAAAACACCAACGAAAGCCGCAAACTTTACAAAAATTTAAATTAAAAAACGGCCGCACTAGACCGTTCCATTGCTCTGTGTATCAGTTACAGTTGCAACGTGTTGTTGCAGTGCGCCAGTACAGTTGTTGGCTGCTCTCCCGCCTCGCAAATACACCCCCATAATTACCCAAATTAAGCGAAAAAATGTGGATCACACTGCCAGTGTTGCACTAGTAGAGGTTGTTGTTATTGTAACTGTTGCAACTGACGCTGAAAACAGTAGAGCTGAGTTTTGAGTTGCAAAAAATAGAGAAATAAATATGAAAAATAAACAAAAATTAATAAAGTTGGCGATATCTGAGGCACAACAAATTCGTTGCAACATGAGATTCGCGCAGCGGCGGTCAGTGGTAGCATATAAAATTGTAAGTAGAAATTTCGTCAAAGTGGCGCAACAACAGCAATAACACAAAAACATGAAATCGTGCCCTGCGGCAAGAAATTACAGGAGGCGAGAAAATTACAGGCCGCATAATCAGCAGCCGCAAGGTTGCAACAACAAAATCATTAGCAAAAAAAAAAACCAGTTCCAGCGGATACAACAACAGTGGCAAGAACAGCCAAAAGTAGTTACAAAAGGTAAATACAACAGCAACAACAAAAAGTGCGGATACTTTTACCACGAACAAATTTTCCAACGGCAGCAGCCTCGATTTTATGTATAGGGTTATTCAATAGGTGCGCTTCAACTTTTTTCCGATAGGGAGGGCGAACGACGCAATACTTTTTATTTTTCGCTTGTCATTTGTAAACTTTATTAGTATACATTTCATCATGGAACGCTACACACTGAGCAACGATTGCAAATCGTGCTAATTTTTTATGAAAATAATCGTTCTGTTGCTGCTACTTTAAGAGCATTACGGCCATTTTACGGTCCATTTAACAAGCCGTCCCGTTTTGGGGTTAAGTGAAGTCATTGGCCTACAGTAACAAGCCGGCGACGATTTGTGAGCTCAGAGCCAATATGGAACGCGAAATTGCTGGAATTTCGGCCGATTTATGCAAAAGAGTGGTCGAAAATTGTGTTCAACGATTGGACTTCGTAAAACGTGCACGCGGTGGTCATGCAAACGAAATCGAATTTCATACTTAAATGTATATGTTCAAACTCGATAATAAAAAAAAATTAGTTAAAAAAGTCAAACCGTTTGTGTTTTATTCAAAAAAGTTCAAAAGTTGAAGCGCTCTTACTGAAAAACCCTATACCTACAGCGCCTGCAACATTGCCATCCCTCTCTAGCGAGTACGCTTTTATTATCAATTCCATTTTGACGCTTCAATTTTTTCGAAAACTTGCATTGTTGTTGTTGCTGCTGTCTTCACGCGAAATTTAATGATGAAGTGCTTAGTAAACCTGTCGGCAGGAAATTGGCGCACCCAAAAGTGTGTGCGTGCATGTGTGTGTGTATGGCAATGACTGCAAGATAAGTGTTTGCCACAAAATCGAAAATCATGCAGAACTGTTGCTGGGTTGGTGTCGGTTGCCGTGCCGTTGATGATGATAATGGTGTTGATGTTGGTCTTGGTGGTGGCACAAATGCCCGTAATTGCGCTCCGATTGTTGCTGCAGCCGTGCAAAGGATGCAGGGCGAGTGGGTGGCAGCACAAAAATACCGTTGTTGCCTCAATTTCATGTTTGTTGTGGTTGTTGCCGTTGTAGTTGTTGTAGTTATTGCAATCACCATTACAACAGCGACCATTACATTGCCAACGGCACGAGCAACATTCGCGTTATTTAATTATATGTCAAAAATTCGCCAAAATTGGCATCAAGGCAGCAGCAGCAGCAGCACAACAACGTTAATACGACCGCAGCAAAAACATACATCGAGTACTGGCTCAATGCAAGCTCAATGCTTTTGCGCCAAAGCTACCCGCAAGCCAACACAATCATGCCAACTACGAAACCTGCAACAACAATAATGTAACAACACAGAATCCACTACAACAATAACAAGACATTTTTCCGCTGAAAATCAAAATTTTCATTGGTTTTGCAATTTTATGTAGCAAAGCGTGGGATTTGTTACACGCCGCCTGCATGTTGCAAGCCTTTATTAATATACTAGTTTGAGCATGCAAGTGGCCAGCAGCAGCAGCGGCACAACTATGTTGCCAACTGGCATATGCAGTTACCTACAATTGACATTAGATTTCATTCAATTCAGGGTTTTTACTTCCGTCTGCTGTTAATGCAGCCTATGCCACCCATACCACAAACTAACTGTTACAAAGTACCAACTACTTACACACATACATACATACCACTATATGCAAGCGATAATCAAATTTTGTGGCGCGTAAGTGCTCTCGGAGTGCTGCCCGTTTTCCGGCTACCAAAACACCCTTGCACAAATGAAACCGCTATACTGCTTAGAATTTAGAATTCGTGCAAACAGCGGTAATTATGCGCATGCTGCAGCGTCATCCGTGCTCTGAGGTATTTAAGCGCACGCGGAGTGCTTTCGGTGGATTAAGATTTCCAAGTGGCACTTCAATGTTTCAAAAATTTCAATAGAAACCCCATCCGCATACAAGAAACTGCAACTAAGCACGCATTTATGTATAAATGGATGTGTATGTGTGCACTTAAGTAAGGAAGCCAGTAAGTGGTGAGCAATTTCTTTCACCAACTCCAACAAAATTGCAGCAAATTAGGCATTTCCTTTGCAGCTGACCGTAATGGTCGGCTGGCTGGCCATTGAAAATTATTATACAACCAATTGTTGTGCATAATGTGGCAGGTGGCTGGTTGCATGTGGCAATCATGCAGATCAATAAATGACTTTAGATATTAATTTTGAGTTCTGATTTATGAAAAGTGGTTTGATTGTAGGTAAGTAATTTAGCATTTGTTGTAAAAATCGATTCAGGATCTATACAGGAAGCCACAATTTCATTGATACAAAATGATTTCCGAGTAAATGGTCCTCTTTCGCTCTTCGGTGCCTAGATGACGAGAATTTAATATAACTTAAGTAATTCTAGAATAAAACACTCCTCGTTTGTACCATTCCATCGTGTCTGACATCTATTTTTGATTAGAAGAATATCCAATAATTTTATTTATTAAATTTTAATCGAAAAAGGTAGCGCCAAAAATTCTTTGAAGAAGTATTTTCAGGTAAAGGCATTTAAAATAAAAATTAGAAAAATATGAAATAATTTTGGTTGATTTCACATATGGGCTGTGCCATACTAACTCAGAATTTCATAAAAAATAAGAACTGTACGCTTTGAGGGGTCCAAAAATTAAAAAATCACTGAAGAAATATTTGTCTTCTCATTTCCATTTTCATTTCTTCGTTTTAAATTTGTTTGTTTCATTGTTGCAATGTTGTTGAATTAAAAAAATATTAACACGCCAATACCACAGAATTTTTGCTGCGTCCCTGAAAAACCGCGTTGTTGCAAAACGTTCCATGCAAAAAGACCTGAAGACCTTTTGAATATATTGACGGTTAAACTCCCGTTAGCAAAATCCTCTCCATAATAAGGTGTAGTGCATTGAGGGCACAGATCAGTTTGGTTTTATTTTTTGTTCAAATGAGTCGATTTTACTATGTGGCAAAACTAAACTTAAAAAGCTTCAATGATGTTTTCCCAAAATTTTAAACAAAAACTTAAAAAAAAATTTAAAAAAAATTATACACACATGTGGTCATTAACATAGGTACACTGCCTTTATCTAGCAACTTCCTTCCGACTGTATGGCATTGATTGTACAACATGAACCCACCAGGCAGAATAGCTCGTGAAGTTCCTCTGTTGAAACAAGCAAATTTAAGGACGAGGAAAAGTTTTGCCCTAAGAGCACAAGTCATAGTGTAGACTAGAGGGTATGAAAAAATGGTATAACCTACTTTTGAGCGATGAAAAAAAAAACAATTTATTTGGAAATGATGCTGGCCGAAATGTCAAACGTTTTAGGGGACAAGCGCTCGCGCCACGGTTAGTATGGAGTAGGACCTATTCACGTCATAACCAATAAAATGGACAAAATTATTTACAAGGACATACTTCAAGAGTTAAGACTACCAATTGCTGAGGAGAATATGATACTTGTGTGGCTTTTTATGCAAGATAATAGACCAAAACACTCATCAATGCTAGTAAGTAATGATTTTTACAAAAGAATGTTCAAAAGTATGGATTGGCCGAGCCAGTCGCACGACCTAAGCCCCGTTGAAAACCTCGGGAGATTTTAAGAAGCGAATAATATGTATCAAGAAACATTCAAAAAATATGAAGGAAAACCAGTAAATCTTTTTTGTTATGTCTACAGTTCCACTCCCGCCGCTTTTCTTTGAGAGCTCGATTCAAACGCATTAGCTTATTAGCTGCAGTCGGCAATGATCGGCAGTAATGGTTTCAGATGGTTTAAGGCGTTCATACAGATGCGCAGCATAACCTTTGAAGCATGAATATTTTTTTTCGCTGTCGATGGACCTGACTCACCTGGCAAGCTCCAACATATTCAACGCTTAGGGTTATCATAACATCATTGCCAGTGACGATGCGATGCAGAAAACCTTTTCTTTTCTGCCGTTCAAGAAGCATCTCACACGTCACCTAACGTCTATCGATATTCCCCTTTCCTTCAATTGATGTGGCACCCAGATACCTGCTTTCTGGACCATTCCCATCGCGTGCAAACGTGTACCGACGGTTAATCTGTCAACATCCAACTCTTTAGACATATCATCATTCTTCCTACACCCAATAATAAGTATATAATTTGTGTTTACACCCTTTATTGGGTTATATATTATATTTGGGTTATATTTCTCATAAATGCACTTCTGAATGGTGGTCACGCACCAACCTATTCGGCTGTGGCGGCCTTCTTATAAAATGTTTAAAAATATTAAAAGAAATAAAATATATTTTCACTCTATACGAATATTTTCAACACTGATTAAATCTCAAAATTATTAATTAAATAAAAAAATTCGGTTTGCTTCTCATTCTACTCAAGTCTTCAAAAAATTCAATTTTTAGAAAAATTTACCTTTGCATCGAAAGTGTTTTTTCGCCGAAAAAATATGTTATTTTTATGTTGAAAAAGTCCTGTTTTTGGACTAAATGAATGCTGATGAAAATTGTTTAGCGAATGGATAATATTTTAACCTTATTAGTTGGTACATTTTTAGCGCGGTGCCTTTTTAAATAATTTTGCCATCCAGCTAGTCGGCAGAATTGTTTTCCGTATATTTTTTCATGACCCATGGCTCTGTTGCATCATACTGGCCAATTTGTGTAAAAGCATTAGCTGCCGCTGCTACAAAGCCTTTATTATCACTTTATTGCACTGCCATCTTCCACGGCTCCCCTTTCAGTGCTCTCGTGCACGTAAATGTAAAAAGTATTTTTGTTTTTCTTCCCAAACGAAGCTTAAGTAAACTCAGCAATTTAATTCATTTATAATTTATATTTATTACTAATAGTAAGCACTCGTCCTATGCTCACAACTCTTTGCACCTGTTTGCTCGATACAAATCTTTCAACCAGCTGCTTAACTAGTTGACGCTTCCATATACACAGGTCGTCTTCCCTTTTACTTTGATGACCGAGGTCCGCTGTGTGCGTTTGTTTTATGGTTGCGTTATCACCGCGTCCTATGCTCGTTCATTTTTTTAGCAGTTTTAATTGCCAGTCCCTATACTCGTAGTTGTATCCTCTGCAGACTGCTCAGGTGTTGCGCGCATCCAGGGCTCACTGGGCTTATTATCCTTGGTAAAGGTGATCTGCTCTTTTGTATTTTCTTTATTTTTTCTTAGCAATTTGCGCGTAAAATCTTTACCTTCGTTCACATTTGACCCTTTTCATTTCATGTTCCCTTTGTCGTTTTCGCTGCAGCTCAAATACGGAGTTCTTCTTTAGCATTCCCACCTTGTGCTTTACGGCAACTTGGGGACCCACTTGCTCATGCATACCTCAGCTTCATCACTACTTTATTATATAATAAACTTCCGCTTTTGAAATGGTGTTGCATGCCACCAAGCTGCCGCCGTCTGGGGGCAACCAACAAACTAACAAACCGGGCGAGCGTAAAAGAAGTTCAAAGGTCTCAAGGTAAGTGGCAGCAGAGCCAGCAAAAGGAATACGCTAGCGTCGTCTCAACCTTTTGGAAAGTCAATAAAAAAGGAGAATATGCTCCGAAATGGAAACGACAGCAGTAGAGTGTAGTGTGGTTAAGGGAGGGAAGAAAAAATATTTTCATTTTTTTATTGCTTGTAAGTTTGTTCGTAATTTTTTCCTCCGACATTCTTTCAGCGCACATCTTCTCTTCTTTCAGCTAAGTGCTTGTAACTATACTTAGTTCTTTTTGTTGTTATTTGAATGTCGGCTCTCTCTGCAACTTTGTTTTTGTGATTTTTAGAATTCCTAATGGGCCACTCATTAAAATTCGGCTTCGTGAAAAAGGTGCACTCTTCACTTGGTCTGTCGTCCGCAAGTATTTATGTATATGTTTGCATGTGTGGGTGTATGTATGTGTGGCTTTGTAGCTTAAGGAGGATTTATGAGTGGTAAGTAGGTATTTCTTTAATTTACAATCAGACAATTTCGTGACCTAAAGTGAATTGTGGTTTGGGAAAATACTAATTTGTACTTAAAAAAGCAAAAAGAAAATAACTGAAGTGCAACGGAGTTTTTCGTTCAATGCACTTAGGCGGCTAAATAAATCTAGACTAGAGCTCGAGATGCAGTCAAAGTGACTAGAGCCAAATTTCCGATGGGCCGAGCATGCGAGAAGTAAAGGGTTTTCCAATAACGGGTGTTATTTTGAATGAGATTGCACTATCGAGAGATGTTTAACGATTTTTTATGACTGGAATTGGATGATATTGATCTGGACAACGTTTACTTTCAACAAGATGGCATTACGTGCCACACAAGCAACGAAACCATTGATCTTTTACGGAAACAGTTTGCGACCGAGATCTTGTGATTTAACACCTCGTGACTTTTTTCTTTGGGGTCACGTGGAAGTGAAGGTCTACACCAACAGCCCAGATGGAATTCGTAAGGCTATCAAGAATAAAGGTCAGCCACTTTGCAATTCGGTTATGGAAAGTTTCATGAAAAGGATAAGGATATTGTCCTGTAAGCGTGGTCGTGGTGGTCATTTGCCTGATGTTATTTTCCACCATTAACGGCATACCTTCCTCTTTATAATGAAATAAACATCGGATCATTTATATTAAAAAATAGCATTTTTCTTTGAATATCAAAATAACACCTCTTATTGGAAAACCCTTTACCTGTATATGCACTAAATTTTTTTAATTAACTAAGGAATTATGAAAGCTGTGCATTCTAGAGAGGAAACGTGAGTCAGGTTATGCTGAAAAATCGTGACGAGATAGGAAAATGCATTCCATTCACAACGGCAACCGCAAATGAACACCGAACCACTGACCCACACTAGGCTACACGAGTGAAATGGCAGCTAGATAGATAGATGGAAAATTTGTGTATAGCTCCTAACTGCTAGTCTTATTGGTAGTAGAATTTTTAAAGAACTGTGTCACTCTCCGTCTGGCCAAAGTCGAATTTTTACTCAAAATATGCTCAGATGTCTCATAAATCTCAAGACAGAAAACTGGGCACAGTAGACCAACGTAACCGGTGTGTGTAAAAGAGCAGTTGATTGCGGCCGCTTAGTGCTTACTGTGCTTTTCGTTTCGAGATATATACATATATATATATATATTATATACACAAGTTTTACGCCACCTTCGATGGCAGATGGTGTTTTTGTGTTTTACGCGCGGAGATTCGAATCTGTGCACTTCCAAATGGTAGTCACGAACCAACCCATTCGGTTGTGCAGGTTGTCGGCTATTTCCAGAAACTGTTGGAAAAAAGTAAAATACATGACATGCTTGAAAAAGATTAATAGAACTAAGCCTCCCCAATTCCGATGGGTTATAAACTTCGAGCTCTAAAGAGATTTGAAGGATGATTTTTCAATGATCAAATGGCTCGCTGTCCAGTACTTAACGATACCTACATCTTTATTGAGCTGTATTTCGAACTGGAGACTAATTCAGATGTAATTTTAAATTGACATCTCACCGTTTTCTGCAGAAGAAAAAAATGGGACCAAATTAAGCCAGTACAGTTCCGGTATGACATTTAATTTCTTCTTTCTAACTGAAGTATCACAACAGTTATGCCCGTATATAGTAGATTACACGCACACCATAGGGTTTTTCAGTAAGAGCGCTTCAACTTTTTTGAATAAAACACAAACGGTTTGACTTTTTTAACTAATTTTTTTTTTTTATTATCGAGTTTGAACATATACATTTAAGTATGAAATTCGATTTCTTTTGCATGACCACCGCGTGCACGTTTTACGAAGTCTAATCGTTGAACCAAATTTTCGACCACTCTTTTGCATAAATCGGCCGAAATTCCAGCAATTTCGCGTTCAATATTGGCTCTGTGCTCACAAATCGTCGCCGGCTTGTTACTGTAGACCAATGACTTCACATAACCCCAAAACGGGACGGCTTGTTAAATGGACCTTAAAATGGCCGTAATGCTCTTAAAGTAGCAGCAACAGAACGATTATTTTCATAAAAAATTTGCACGATTTGCAATCGTTGCTCAGTGTGTAGCGTTCCATGATGAAATGTATACTAATAAAGTTTACAAATGACAAGCGAAAAATAAAAAATATTGCGTCGTTCGCCCTCCCTATCGGAAAAAAGTTGAAGCGCACCTATTAAAAAACCCTATACAATTAAAGCTTATACTGCATTCAACTTCAGTTCGTATCTCACTCTAGATTTTCACCGAGCTCTCTAGAAGATTCTATAGCCATCTACGGATTCCAACTCATTTGAGTCATAAATCATATAAGCTATAAAGAAACACTTCAAAGTAAGCACGACACAACCAAGCAGAATCTACCTCGAAAAAGAATGGCTAAGCTTTATTCGTGGTACGTAAGTCAGAGCTTGAAATGTAGTAACTATCCTAAAACAGCCTTTATTGTCCATTCTGTAGAGCAGTTGCTGAACAACAGAGAAATACCAACTTTACAAGCAACCTGCCAAGAACGGGGCCAATGCCTATATCTACTGTCGTCGAAGCTCTGATAGAAAGACTATAGTTACCCTTTCGAAAATGCTGCGGAATCTGCAAGACCTATAAGATGGATGATTTCTCACCTCATCCGGAATGCTCTTAACTGATTTTGAAGGGTTGATGAGGTTTGTAAGCGACACTCGATCATTCAACAAAGTAAGTATGCCGCTTTCGCATCTTCTGGCTAGACTTTGTTGTGCGAATAGGCACAAACGCTCTATGCGGTAATTGTTAGTGACAGCAAAGTTAAACTAGACAAGGGTCTGGCTTCACTTAGGGTATCTAATTGGCGCCAGTCAGTATGCAGAAGAACGACTAGCGCACATTGTATAAATTGGCCGAAAGGGACATGCCGCAGTAATTCGAGCGTGCCTACTCAAAAGCATTACTTTATAAAGTTGCGCATATGTATATATTTTTAAAATTTATTATCTGATGACTCGTACGTCTATATTGAAGGCGTAAGCCTATTAAATGCTGCTGGAAAAAATTTACATCTAATGCAGCAGACGAAATGCCCTCCAGGTTTACTCAAAAATCAATAAGTAAAATCCGTTTAGCATTTGCTTAAAACTCACTTGTTAAAGACACCTCAAAATTATAGCAGTCAAGGTTATTAGCAGCGCTTCAGCCTCACATACTCCCCCTCTCTCTCTCTGCACTTTCATCACACTCAACCTACAATTCACACAGGCCGCTGCCGTTGCACACTTTCTTCACATTCTTAAAAAAGCCTTCATACAACCTTGACGTTTCATTGGTTTTTGTGTATTTGCATGTCTGTTAGTGTATTTACTTAACCCTGGACGGCCAACCGACCGGCAGATCGTAAGGGCTCCATTTCCTTAGCTCTTTTTAAGCGAGCATTTGCTTTAAATGCAAAAAGCAACAAGTCACTTGAGAAAGCAGCAAAACTACAGACCGACTGGTTCAAATGACTGTGGCAAATACATACATACATATGTATATGTGAGTAAGAAATGAGGATTCCACATTCTATACACAAGCAGATGCATACAAACATATATAGCAACGTACATATGCTCAAAGCCAAATTATGAAAAGGATGTGTAATAAGCTTGTGAAAAGTCAAAGGTACGCTGCTGAATTAAGAAGTGTGAAAAAAAGCAAATGAAATGGCAACAGCGGAAGGTGAACGAATAGTGGGAAGAGGATTTTATTTTGCAACTGAGCTGTGCAAACAAAACAAGAAGCAAGCAACACAAACCTTTCATTCATTTTTTCGCTGGGCGATGAGCTTTTGAATGAGCGCTAGGAGATATGTATGTGAAGGATGGCGCGGATAGATAGGAATGACCTGTAAACTGGCACACACCGACACATGCATTTGGATATGAAGCTTCAGGTCATCAGGTAAATTTACTGGAATATCGAATGAATGCGCACGAAAGCAGTTTGGGGCAAGTAACCCGTAAATATGGGGAGTTGAAAATGTGCAAATGTGCGAAACTACGATTGTAGACAGACGAAAAAATAGAGTTGTGAGCAGGAACAATCATACTTATAAATACAGGGTAGTTATTTTTGTAGTAGCCGATTCCAGAAGATGCCAGCAATATGCCAGCCCTCTTCGGAAACTTGAGTTCACTCAAAAAAACAGATTTACCAGAGATCATTACACGGCGAAATAACGAGCTGTAATCGTGAATCGTTTTCTGCAAAATAAATACTTCGCGTACTTTGGCAACATCAAAACCTGAGGTGGGACCTGCCTACATCGAAGTGGTAATGTTATTGAAGTCGTAGGATCCCATTTTGAGTAAAACTCCAGGTTATCATATCGTCGAAAAGCTCCGCCTTCCTCTCCTTTTCTTTATGGAAGATTGAGTTGGATGATATGAAGTACTGGCGGTTCCAGCTGAGATAGACCTATGATTTGCAAGAGATTTAATGTTTTGAGAAATAAACAAGAAAGAAATTGCCCAAATTAAACTCGAATTTATTCAAAAAGTGGTGAAAAACACCACGAAATTGTACTGATTCGCATGTGCTTGCTAATGACGACCACTTGGAAGATATTTTTTTCCAAAAGTAAATGAATATATGTATATGTATATACAGCTATGGTCAGACATTTTGCGCACTTTATGTTATACTGATAAATAATGCAGTTACTTCTAAGAGAGTGCAAATTTTCCTAATTTTGTTTTCAGCATGATAAGAGTTATTTATGGGTCTCTTCAAATGCCCAAAAAATAACCGTAATAATTCTTTCGTATTTGTTATTGCTTATTTTTTCTTGAGTTCTGTCTCAATTACGTTGGACAACTATTTAGCGCACTTACACGTGTTTTTCTCTTACATGCGATCGGTTCGGCAAATAACTATTTCTTGTGGTGAATATTTAATTAATAACGTCTATTATTTAAATTTTTGCTAAAATGACTAGAGGAAAGTGTTGTTCAGTTGAACAAAGAAAAATAATATGGAACCTTTACCAAATGGGGACCAATCAAGTGAAGATTTACAGAATAGTGCATTGTTCAAGAAAAATGGTAAACAATGCCATCAGAGATGTCAAGTCGGATGCTAATTTATTAAAACGAAAAAATTCGTTAAGCTCCGCCACGTAAAAGTTCCCCCCGTGAGGATCAAATAATTGTAAGGAAAAGTCGATCGGATCCTTTTATGTCTTCACGAACGATAGCGGCTGAAGGGCAGAATTAGGCTTAGTTGTGTCCAGTAAGCTCGTGCGAAGGCGTCTGAATGAAAATAAAATATTTGGTCGCATAAGGAGAAAAAAACCGCTCCTATCTAAAAAGAATATTAAAGCGCGTTTATCATTCGCGCGTAGGGACCTCTTCGAAAAGACAGAGTTTTGGAAACGAGTAGTTTTTACGGATGAAACTAAAATAAACCGCATCGGTCCTGATGGAAAAACGTATGTACATCGTGAAAAAAATCAGGAAACCAATCCACGGTACACAAAAAAGACGGTGAAGCATGGCGGTGGAAATTTAAAAGTTTGGGGGTCTTTTTCGTGGCGCGGGGTTGGGCCGCTGGTCAAGATAGAAGGAAATATGGATAAGCATATGTATCTGAATATACTTAGAAATAATATGGAGCCATATTCTTTCGAGTTTATGGCAGTAAATTGGATATTTATGCACGACAACGATCCCAAACATACTGCGGGAGTGGTCAAAAACTGACTTTCGCAGGAAAATATTACCCAGCTCGATTGGCCAGCACAAAGTCCGTATTTAAATCCAATCGAAAACTTGTGGATTGATGTGAAGACGATGGTTGGACAAAAAAAATTTAAAAATATCGATGAACTTTGGGAAGGTGTACAGGAAGCATGGAACTCTATTCCTTTGGACAGGTGCCAAGAGTTAATAGAGAGTTTACCACGCAGGTGTGAATCAGTTATACAGAATAACGGCTAAACGTTTGACCATAGCTGTATATAATTTGGGCGTACGCCCTTTTTGAGTGTTTGGTCCCCTATTTGTGGCGTGCGTCTTGCTGTTATCAGAAAATATTTTTTTTTCTTTTTGGTGTTTTGGTGTTTCACGGAGATTCGAACCTACGTTCTCTTTGAATTCCGTATGGTAGTCACGCACCAGCCCATTCGGCTACGGCGGTAAATGAAAACAAAAATTAATAATAAATACAAAACTTAATAAGTTAGCGTTGTGAACAAAACATCACCCTGTACCTGCATACAAGAATAAATTGTCCGATTCATGCCCTACGAGCTTATGTGGGAAATGAGAATAACTCAATTCGTCTTGAATAGCTGCGCACTTAGCAGTGAAAAAAAACAAAAACGGGGAATGAAAATACAACAAAAATAAATTTAAATCGAAAATAGCAAGAGCGAACCAAGAGAGAAGAGTATGAGCATCCCCTTTGCAATTCTTCTGGTAAGAACTCACTTGGTTTAAATTAAATGCGAGTTGAAAAGGGTAGAATTCAAAAGGGACGGGTGCTCATTTGAGGTAGGTATAGTAAATAAAGCGGGAGTATAGCATCATAAAAAGGAGATTTTATACAAAATTGAAAGTCTTAAGTTTATTTTTTGATTAAAAAGTAGTTTTCATGTGGAAGGCACTTACTGAGGGAAATACATTTGGGACAAGTGAGAGTTGAAATTGATGGATAAATAAATAATATTATGCACCCAGGTACTTATTATTTATTACTGGCCAAATTTTATGAAGCGCATAGGTTCATCTGTGTATGCACATTTAAAATTTTGGAGATATTTATATACGAAGTTATTTATATTTAACTCGCAAATTATTTCCGTAGCCTACCACTGAACGCCTATTCCCTTATATTTATTACTCTTGCAATGAGAGAAATTAAAATAATGCAATAAAAAGTGATTTATTTTAATAATAAAAATACAAAATAATAAAAAAAAAGTTTCATCAACAAAAAAGGGTTTTTATTTTAATTTTACTTCACATAAAGTGAATCTGAAATATGTGTTTGATGAAAGATTAAAAAATTAATATATCCTGTTTTTATTATAATTCTATTTTTATTACATTTTGGCAAACAATTTTGGGACAAGTGGTTTTATTCTAACAATACTATTTTTACCCACTAATGATGGAATACAGAAAGTAACGTGGCCGGTGAACCGCTCACCCGCTCTCAGTGAGCTTGTGAGAATCGTCTGATTTGATGAGTTAATTTAAGAACTTTGTTATCGTTTCTCGTTGGCAAACAAGCCTTTGTATTAGTATAGTTCGTCAAGGAAGTGTTTTGGCATCTACTAATCTAGCGAAATTCAGACTTCGCTTAGAAAATATGTATTTTTATGGGTTCCTTTCAATATTTGGTTTTATTTAAGGGGGTGGTAGGGTTTAGCGCTAAAAAAAAAACACTTTTTTTTTGAATTTTTTACAGAAATATGGCTTAAGATACTTTAATAAAATCAGTTGCATGTTATTGTACATCTTTTCAATAAGTTTTTAAAAAATATTAATAATAAAATATTGACAAATAAGCCCATGACAGGGTTTTTTTGGAGATATGTTTTTGCGAGAGGTGCTCTGCGGTGCCAATCGGCATTCGTCGTAGAATCATCTGAAACTAAAAAAGTCGAATTTTTCAGTTAAAGTATGACGTAATGCGTAATGCGGGAAAAACGCGTTTGAAAATTTGACTCTGAAAACTTATCGATGCTCCGCATTCGAGGTAGAGTGCCTAAAAAGGCTATAACTTTGAGAGTTCTGCTCCGATCCACTTAAAATTTTGACACAACGTTCTTGAAATGATTTACTATAAGATGAGTGAAGAAAAAAAATTTCGATTTTGTGACCCTACCCCCCCCCCTTAACTAACATAAATATTTCACAAGCCAATAGTAGAAAATACAGTTATGCCGATTATAAGTAACAGAAAAATTAAAAGAAAAACAATAATAAAAAAATTAGCAAAGCTTCGTTTGTTAAGAATGCACTGCCAAGAAGTGGTTTTCTAACTAGCATATGTTTATATGTAAATCAGTCATAAATAAGCCATTGACTACTCCGGAAATGGAAACTCTTTCTCGGAGAACCTCTGAACGCCTGCTGGGGCAGATCCCAAATACATAATTGACTCCAATTCACATTCAGTAAGTAACAAGTTCTACTTTAACTATTTCACCCAGTTATATAAAAAATTCCACATATTTTCACTCAACTACTATATTGATTGGAAACAATTTCCCTGAAGTGGTTTTCAGTTATTCATCAGGAATGAATTTAACTAACAAATTTACAGAACGATTCCTAAAATGTCCCCTTTTACAAGACTTCATGCACTCTTACTGTATATATTAGTGCGTATGTGTAAATAGCTATTCATATGTACGTATGTATATACAAAACTATATGCACAGAAGTTTTTATCCGAAAATCTACCAGCTACAGGCAATTACTAGTTGATGCCTATTTTTCCTGGCATTCCAGCAGCAAATTAGGTGCGAGCTGAGTGTTCATGTGCGATACATCCATGCATGCAAACTGTCCATGTGTGCATGCATACAAATGCTAGTTGAACGCACCAGGCGAGCGCATGCGGTAGGTGACCTGCTTCTGACCTATCCACCCTGGTGCTTTGACGAGTACCTTCAATTTCTCGGAATTGCACTCAGTCGGTTTCTTTTTCTATTCCTTTTTTGCTTTTTGTTTCGTTTCACGTATCTTTCGATTGATGCTGATGAGTTATCGGAGATTTGAGTAATGGGATCCGAAGCCATTCAAGACTTAATCACAGCTACTCCGAATTGTTAATGAACAGATGTACAGTTGTAATTTCAAGCCATTTTGATATATAAATGGTAAATCCGAAATGAAGTAATTATTGAAATTTATTTCAATGGTTTTTTTCTATAAATTCTGTGTGCACCGTGCACTGAAAGAAGTTTGCAATAGGAAAGAGTGAATGGATTGGTAATTATGAAGGTATTTAAACGAGATTATTGAATTTCATAGGAAATTACGATGCATTTTTAATATTCGAAGAAAGATGTGAAATGCATCACCACAAATAAAAAGTATCCAGCTCGGATGGGAGTTTCAACATATAAGCGGAGTTTTTAACAACTGAATACATCTTCTGGCCAGCTGCAAATAAAAGGAGCGTTTCAATCTTCAAGACTCTTTTATAGGATGTTTTTGTAATTTTCTTCTTTTGCGAATCCTACTTAACCACATTTCGCGAAGTTGTAATTTCTTTAACTTTTTCTTTGGTTTCGTCTGTAAGGGTGAGTGAGTGTGAGAAGTGGGTGAGTGTATTGGTGACCGGGATGGGGAAATTAATAAGCATAATAACCACACTCTCAGACAGGTTGCGCTTAAAACTAGTATTCCAAAAACTGGCGGATGCATCAACTTCGAAAAAAAAGATTACGACAATATTTCAAGGGTGTTTTATTTAAATAAAACAAGTTGCTTAGGCCGGGTTTCTGCACTATTTTTGAATGACCTCTTGAAAACAAGTAGTACTATTTTCAACTCAACAGAGCACACGCACAATGGAGGCAGAGACAGAGACCTTTACGAAAGAAAAATTTTCTCATTTCATTACGTTCCAGCCAAGTTTATCTCTGTTCCGCCAATAATCGTGAACTGCATATTTTTGCAATATCCGCCACTGCAGCGCCATCAAAATGAAAATTGTGATCCGGAGCCCAAGATTGTTTCTAATTTATGACATATAGTGTGTACAATAAGCATGTTTCCAATTCTTAGTAAAATATGCCGAAAACATCCGCTTTGAGATTAAAGTACCTACTGAATTGAATTTATTTTCATGATAGGATTCTTCCAGCGAAAACAATTATTTACTTTTCACACAAAACCAACAAACAAAGCATTCACGAAGGTGATCAATCAAATATGTTCAACACTTGCCAGACGTGCCCGTGGTGGACACTGACAGCTGTCAACTTGCAAGGTCCAAAAACGAGTAATACACACACGAAGAAGAAGCAGTGACAAGGAACGAGCAATGCAGTCTGTTGGCACTCAAACTGCAAGCAAAACTGTATTATGTTAAATGTTAAATAATATTACACTGTGCAACTACAGTACATAGTAAGTATGAGTATGTAAATACATATACATTTGTGCTGATAATAATAGCAGCGCAATATGTTGCGAAGTTTTGACTATTTGGTTAGCGAATAAAAATCCAGCGGCTTCGTTGGCTGAGTCATGGCGTCCGAGTGGATACAAATGCTCCGGCTCTGAAAGTACTCGATGTGGTACCAACTGGTGGTAGCAGAGGAAGAAGAAAGCCTCCTCTGTGCTGGAAAGATCAGGTGGAGAAGGATTTGGTTTCACTTGGTGTTTCCAACTGGCGCCTGTTAGTACGACCTAAATCACCAATCAAGAAGAAGAAAAACTAGTTTGATTTGTTACATAGCAAGTAATTATTTACTTGCATTTGAAATACCTATTCGGCTCCAGAAAGGTCCAAATCCAAAAAGACCAGACAACGTTTTAGCGAGTGGTGCATTTGTACTAGATAATGTCTGACTAAAGCCAACCCGAAAAATCTTAAAACGACGAAAATTTCTGCAAGGAACATTAAACTGTATTCTCCCTAGAAGGGCCGGAAAGTCAATCACGCCATTTATTAGAATCACTAGAATTTCTTTTATAAACTTTCATAAACTTTTAGATCATCAGCATAAAGAAAAAATTTAGCAAAGGACATATACAAATAACAAAGTTCTTCAAATACTGAATACCCTGAATAACACCTCCTTATCAAATAGGAGATAATCCAGTCAAGGAAAGTCGCATGAAAACCAAAAAATGTAAATGTAGTTACTAAAAGCGTATGGGAGATTTTATCAAAGGCTTCAGAGAATTCCATGTGGATCGCGACAAATTGGTATCCACTCTGCATGAGTCTGAAACTGAAAAGTTACATAACGTAGATCTTGCAACTACAAAACCATGCTGTCTAGGACTAATCAGACGTTTTGCACTAAAATATAACACATGGCAACACATTCACAGAGGTTAGAGACAGTAGATAATTTAGAAATTAGTTTGCAATTCGCAATATCGCTCTTATTGCCGCTTTTGTAAATTGAAGTTAAATAATCCTTCAGCTAAGGAATTATTAAAAATTAGTTTAATAGAGCGACAATTTTCAAGCAATGTTACATCGACATCGGCATGATAAGAGCTTTTTATTTTTAATACTCCCTCAATGATATCATCATCTAACAGAACAAGTCAACAGAAGACGAAAATTTTCTCGAGACATTTTAGAGAATGGCTGCTAAATGTTCTTTCTGAAGATCCTCATCAGGCACGCAGTTAGATGAGAAGAAATCAGCAAATAAGTTCGCTGCACCACTCACAGAGGAAGCAGTGACGTCCTTATAAAAAGCAATATTAGGAATACTCGTACCATACGACTTTTTAATCGATTTAACATATCGGCAAAAATTCTTCAGATTTCTTTTTATATTACGCTCAAATTTATGAATGTATTTTTTATACAACGGCTTATTTAAATAACGAAACGTATTCCTGTGGAAGATGAAAAAACCATAAAAATTTACTTGAACTTCTTAACGAACTTATATCTCAAATTTTTATGATGTGTGAGTCCTTTCGTGCACCAAGGAATCTTATAATTTACACGATTAAAAATTGGTACATGTACGTACATATCTTAAAGTACTCTGCAACTTAAAGCACTTCTGCAATTTAAAAAAATTAACAAATTTCCATATTTTTCAGTTTTGCAACCAATTTAATTTAGATAAGTGTGAGTTTGAA
This sequence comes from Anastrepha ludens, assembly GCF_028408465.1. Lineage (NCBI taxonomy): Eukaryota > Metazoa > Arthropoda > Insecta > Diptera > Tephritidae > Anastrepha > Anastrepha ludens. Next base: position 118,931,203 of record NC_071500.1, on the reverse strand, counting down.
GTGGATCAAAAATTGCGTTGATCTTTCTTTTATGGAGGCAAATGCATAACAACGTCTCTACAAAAAATATTTAAAGTTAAATGCGAATTTTGAGCCACTTTAAACTTGGAAAATATTATACTAACATTGAAATATTTGCAATCATCGAACTGCTGTTATTGTGAACACTGCTGTACATACTATTCACTACCACATTCATAGCCGAGCAAGGTGTCAATTTACACTTTTTCACAAGTTGATGTCCGAAGTGTCAAACGCGGTGATTGGCTGTGTGCTGTACGAGTGCAGTGTTCCCACTTGCTTTATTGTTATTTATGTATTTTTCAGTTATTCATCACGCCGCACACAAATCAGTGTTAATTTACTACAGAAATAAATTCGAAATTGCTATAAATTAATGAGCAATCGATAATTTAGTTATATTTACACGCAGATACATTAATAAATATAAAGTGTCAACACATAAATTGTCACCTAAATAAATATAATTCATTGCAGTGCCGGCGCCGTCAAAGTTTGCATGACTTTAGGTTATTGCTATTGCAGGTGAAATGCCAATTTATTTATTATAAAATGCGAGGCATGTTGGAATGCGAGTAGGCTGATGTATGACCCCGAGTTCAATGGAATTTGTATTTGTATTATGCATACATACATACACATATTTTATTATATTAAATTTGTCATAACTTTTATTAGTGTTTGCAGGAAAAAACAAAAAATTACATTTATTGCTTATTACAATTTTTTCATTCAATCTAGTTCAAAAATATGTGTATTTATTTGAGTGCTTATACAATTTTTTTTCAAATACCCACCAATTAATTTTATGTGCACATAGAAGTGTACATACATTATTGCCTTGCTGTTGTTTGCATTTATCATTAAAAGTATTATAAGTATTGTTTATGATTATTGCCGCTAGTTTGCCACTGTCCGCCTTTCATAGACGTCGGTTATTTATTATGGCAGGCAAACAATACCGATCGCCATAATAAATAAATACAGCGAAAAGCTATTGACAATCGCATCAATGAAAATAAATGAGAAAAAAAATTAAATTAATGTAGCGTTAAATCATACACACATAAATGAAGCATGAAATGATAACAAAGAGCGATAGATTCGGTCCCGTGGGTATTAAAGAGCTTACGACGAAAAGGAATTATCAAGATTAGCATTTAAAAAGGGATAGTGAACGATTGAACTATTAATAAAATACAATAAAAACAGGAAACAAAGGGAAGAACTGAGCTCAAACACCAAATTCATGCGCCATTGCGCGTAAAGTATAGGGTTTTTCATTAAGGATGTTCTTTGCATTTTACTGTTCCAATTCCATCCTATAAAAATCGTTGCTTGTTCATTAACCTCAAATCGTAGAACCATTCTCTACCTCACTTTCGTTTTGGATTTAAGAAGTGCGGCGATTGACTCACCAGCTTTACCCAAGAAGAATATTTATTTATGTCTAAGGTTAAATGGAAGACATAGGGAAAAATTACAAAATATACTTTTTTTTCAATTTCAATATTCCACAGCGGAGCTTACGGAATCACGATATGTTCTAGATATACAGAACTTAAATTGAAATTTGAAAAAGGCGGTCCCAGACGCACTCCTAAAACACTCAGGCTAAAAAGATTAGAGACATATACAGATATAGCCTCTCTTGTGAGGATTTTTACTCATTCTCATGACATCGAAATCCAAATTTCGTAGCCAAATTCTAGCAAAGGCACTGCACTCACAGATAAAACGCTCGGTGCTATCCGCCTCCTCTAAGCGAGACAGGCAAATGGGTCCTCAATGATTCCGTGGGTGGTCATATGCTGTTCTGTAATAATACCGACCATCGACCGAACGTCTTTTCCACCAAATTTTAGTAGAAAGTTCGAAGTTCTCTGTTCGGGCTTGTCACAAAACATTTTGCAGTTCTGCAGCTTTCTAGACCGGACCAACTCTCTTTGTGTGAATTACATACATAATCGCTGATATAATTCATGATTCCTGTAGAACTGATTGCGATTATTGGCTCTGGTCCTTGTGAGGTAACCGCTGATCCGCAGATGGGTAGAACTAATTATGCTTCCAATGCTCCTAATTTGATTCACTTTCAAATCCGATTAGCCTTATTTTTTAATTTTTCTTGCACACAAAAATGTTTCCAAATATTACTAAATGAATGTTTTGACTAGTTTATAATTTCCTCTAATTATTTTTTAGATTTCTTTGCAATCAGTAAGAAATGCTACATTTTCCAGATTAAAACGAAATAAATAGTTGAACTGGTATTGTCAGAATTGTGTTTTTTTATTTTTAATTTACTTATTTTTTATTTTTTTTATATGGATGCATGTGGAATATAATTTTAGGGAATTCGCCGCGGCGGCTCTGCCGTAGATAGGTGGCGGATTACTTTTGGATGAAAGTGAGCTCAGTTTCTTGCGCATCTTCGAAGAAATCAGAACCAATGAAATCGCCAGATGACAATGAATACCAAACACAGTTTGTTTTAGAATGTAAGGATAATACAAATGATACGTCTTTAGTGGATTTTCATCGATCCGAAGCTAACCAATTTTGTTTGTTAACGAAGCCATTTCGGAAGCCGAATTGGAAATTAGCCTCATAACTGAAGATGATTTGCTTTCCAAAGCTGGCACAGGGAACGTTTGGCGAATAGAACACTGATTTTGATAATAAACTAGAATTTATTGAGTACATAGTATAGCATTCCATGGTTAATGTCAAAACTAACTAACTAAAGGGTATTTCAAAAGTAACGCCTAGTAGGGAATAATTTCTGGACGGCACCTTTGCTTTATGTCATCTTTGATATTTGTCAAGTAGACAGGCTCTTCATTTTACGCGATACAACAACGAGTTAAGATTATTCAAACTTATTATGAAAATGGTCGATTTTTAAAAACAACATATCGCAAAATTCGTAATTTGAATGAGTCGACAATTCAAAGGTCGGTGAAAAAATTTCAAGAAACTGGTTCTGCCGACGATACAGAAAGAAAAGTAAATCTAAATTTTTACTTATTTTATTTTAAACCAATATCTAGGCACGTCTTTGGGAGGACAGAGGGTATATGGTAACCATTCCTATTCCTCTAAACGAACAGCACATTGCGATTGACTTTGAGGTGATCGCAGAATCTAATGCAAGGTGGTCTATGTCTTCTAATTGTAGGGTCTCTAAGGCGCTCTGGGCAAAACTGAATTGTAAAAGAACAAAATGCCTGCTTGGATTCAACACGGCAACTAACAGCGTGCACTATTGGCGCGCTAGCCACAATGATTGCTAATCGAACCTAACCTTGTTTTTTCTTATTTAATTTTAATAATTTTCTTGTGAAAATGTAGTTCATTCTCCTACAAGAGTTGCTGTCGAGGCTCTCAAAATAAATGACTGTTCTGACCACTTAAAAGTTCCATTTTTAGCTCTACGAATTCGCACGAAGCGCAGATTGCTGCGATCAAGCTAAACTATAGGCGCCTTCGATTCGTCACTTCTCTGCTCGCTTAGTTTGGGCTCTGCTCGATTGACGAAAAATTTGCAAAAAAAAAGCAACAACAAAGTTACTGAGAAAAATCACCGCCAACGAGTTCGGTTATAGCATATAAAAGTAACTAGTATAACTTAATATTTTCACTGCTGCCAAATCTTTGGAAATATTATTTTGGGCCCTCGGCCACATTTACGTCCGTGGAAACTGTACTGCAGATGAGCTGGCAAGGAAGATAACCATGCTACTGTGTAAGCACTTTTGTTGTTCCTCCACTCTTCTATCTTACTCCGGCTTTGATCAGCTTTCATTAACCAGGCAAATAGCAGATGTGTCAGGGAATAGAAAACAGATCTAGCTAAGTTCCACGAAAAATCAAAATCACTAATCTCTCTTGACCACTTCTTCATTCTTTATGTGATAATTTTCACTGGAGGATGCCTTTTGAAACGCATAGCAATCGAATAGGGCTCTTGAAAAGAACTTTTGCCTCAGTTGCAGCGATCAGGAGGAGGTGGAAAGCGTCAAGCACCACATCTGACCCCGTCCAGCTCTAGCAAAAAACGCTACCTCTCTACTTTAAACAGTATTTTTTTCAATGCCTAGCAGAATTTAAGTCGGAATCACCAGAGACTTATTGCTTAAGCTTATTGCTTGCACTACTTACGGAATTTAAAGAGACGAAATTGGAACCCGCTCACGTGACCCCGCAATAGCTCATCTGGCCTAAGGGTGCCTCACTGCCCTCCGTGGAGAGTCACCGTAATCTGACCTAATTTAACTTGATGTCCATTAGGAATGAAAATTTGAATTTGTTGAATGCGCCGCTTTGGAAGGTCTCACCAATTTCGATTATTTCCTTAAATTATGAATGCCACGCATTTTCTTTAAATAAAGCTTGACAGGGTCCAATTTGGAGTGATAAAGAAAATTTACCAGGGTTTACCCGAGTTAGAAGCCAACACTGCACCTCACTGAGCCCAGATTTTTTTTTTTATTGAAACGTTATAAATATTTAAATACATTTCATTCTATTACACCTAGTTCACAACTATCAAGTAATATTATTTTATTAAATTCGACAGTATTTACAGGAAATACGTATATAACTGGAAGACAGCTGACAGAAATTTACATATATAATATTTGTCAGTCGTCAAAAGAACAAGATCATTTGGTTTTTTTCGTTTACGTCTCCGGCATTGGTTATCTAAATTAGCAAGTCGCTGAGTCTCCGGGTTAGCATGTTTTTCGAGCCTTTCGGCATGAGCTACAGTCTAATGTTTGACAACTTGTGATACTAATGACATCTTGAGGTCACGATGTAAATCAGTGTTCCTCACATACCATAGTGCGTTTACTGCGTTCCTTAGAAACTTGTTTTGAAATCGTTGTATTTTTTCGATATGAGTTTGTTTGGCACAGCCCCATAGCTGTATGGCATAAGTCCACACAGGTTTAAATACTTCTTTATAAATTAAAAGTTTGTTTTGTAAGGAAAGATGAGACCTTCTTCCAGTAAGCCAGTTTAATTTTTTCATTTTGAGGTTTAATTCCACGTGTTTTATTTTAACGTGCTCTTTCCAGCATAGTTTGGCATCAAGCGTCATCCGTAAGTACTTCGCCGTATTGGAGTAAGAAATTTTCGTGCCAGGAATATATACAGGATGATATTGAATTTCTTTGTTTGTAAAATTCACATGAAGTGACTTGGCTTCATTAAGTTTTATACGCCACATTGTAGTCCATTCGGTGATTTTGTTAACATCTTCCTGAAGTTTGCGAGTGGACTGTGTCTCATCGTCTGCAATTGCTAGAATGCACGTATCGTCAGCAAAGGTAGCTATAGTGCTAGTCTCAGAGACCGGTAGGTCAGATGTGAAAAGCACGTAAAGTATAGGGCCAAGGATATTTCCTTATGGAACCCCGGCTTTAATTCGCTTTAGGCTTGAATAAGAGCTATCGCACTTGATCCTGAAATATCTGTTATTTAGATACGAAGTAAATAGGTCCGAAAACTCCCCTGGAAGCAAGATTTTAATTTTATGGAGTAGTCTGTCATGCCATACATTGTCGAAGGCCTGAGCACCATCGAGAAATATGGAAGAGCACACTTTTTTCTTTTCCATTGCTTCTTCTATCACATTTATGATCCTATGCACTTGTTCGATTGTTGAGTGCTTTGCTCGAAATCCGAAATGGTGCGTAGGAATAAAGCGTTTGTTTTCAATCAAAGGCTTTAACCGCTGCGGAATTTTTTTTTTTTTAGTAGTTTGGACATTATAGGTAGCAAGGAGATCGGATGGTATGATGACACTTCGGTTGTGGTATCATTATTACCTCAGAAATTTTCCAGTACGTTGGCACATATTTTAGCTTAGGGCATGCATTTATAATTTTTGTTAGCTTAAGGGGTTATACGCAGTTATGACTTTCAAAAAAATCGATTTTTTTTATTGCATTTTTGTAATGTACATATATTCAAAAGTAAAAATACGCACGAAATTTGAAGTAGATCTAAGCAATACTTTCGGAGTTATACCTAAATATGTAGAGATGCCTCGGCACGTTTTAAGGTAGGTATTGAAACTTTAAACGTGTTTTTTTCAAAACGGCATTTTTCAAGTCGGTGTACACGATATCTCGAAAACGGCTTGTTTGATCGGTCAACCGTTTTAACTCAATCTTTAAAGATAGATTTTCTAGTAATTAATCGTTCCTTTTGTAAATCTGATACTTATTTTCCATTTTATAATCAATTTACGGCCAAATTTTAACGTAAAAATCGAAATCATTTCTTTTAAAAGCTGCCATTTTGTGAAAATTCACTATTTTGATTAGCCGAACGATTAATTACTAGATAATCTAATATATTAACAAAATTTGTTTGGTTTTTTGATTTCAGATAATCCAATCCTGAGTTACGATGTACACCGTAAATCGTCCGTTTTTTTGTTACGTTCTTGAAGGATGCTTTTATAACCGCCAAAAATTTTCAAATTAAAATATTCTGAAGTTTCTTCAGGATAAATCCTTGACAACCCGTCTTTTATTTGCTTCATAACTGCGTATAACCCCTTAATCAATGTTTTTTGAGGAATATTACTTAAGGTGTCAGCGGTGATAACATCGAAGCCGGGTGCTTTCTTAGATTTCAGGAGATTTATTTCACGCTCTCTGCAGGCGAAGACAAACAGAACTGGTTTTCAGCTTGATGAATATCTGTAAGCAATGGTGCATGATGTGCTTTACGAGGCTTAAATGTTTTTTCTAAACCCACATTTATTGACAGTCACACAATGAATCCATGAAAAAAGCTCATATTTAATTAAAATTGTATTCATGCATTTTGTTCGTGTAAGTCAAACATATTTTCGTATTGCTAATTACGCTTTTATATTTGACGGAAATTTTTCATTGTATGTCCATTAAAAGTTATGACAACTGTCAAGCTGATGAGTACAGTTTTTTTATTTTACACACACATGTATGCACATATAAATACACATCGAGTCTATGCAAAATATGTAATATGATTTTTTTAGTAATCTCTTATGGCGACATTTATGCCGAGTGCGCCAACCAAGCAACGAAAATGACTTATTTACGATTCTCATAAACGTAGAATTTGCTGCTTGTCCGTTTTATGGTCCAAATAAATTAATTTATTTGCATTATTTTATAGGCAGACATGAAACTATAACAGCATTACTACATAATATTTCGTACGCAATAGTGTACATACATATGTATGTATGTACCTACACCCACCACACAAAAGTTCCGGTTTTTGGGCGAACTGAAAATTTATAAAATTTGGAAAAGAGTGTATTGTGTAAGTTCTCTATAATTGAAAGTAGGGGTCCCGATTTTGTTCGCCCCGATAAATTGAGCCACCTGTTCGATGATTATTACTCGAAAATCTTCGAGCAAGAATTCGAGTACATCGAGCTTTGTCGAGTAATTTGACCAATACTTTTGAAATAAAAATCGAAAAAAGGTGAACGAGGCTTTGCATAAAATTCGAAAAAAGTTATGAATAAACATCACTACCACTTGCTGAAAGAATTCGAAAGGAAGTTCAAAAATAAGTCTTGGTAAATAAAATTTGATAAAAAATTGTGACAAAGGTTTGGTGAATAAACTAACAACAAAAAATGTTTGTATTAGTTGTCATTTTCGAATAAACAAAATTAAAAAACAAAATGAGTTAAGGAAGTTCGTAAAAACTATAAAAGAGACTTAGTGAATATAATTCAAAAAATAAATGTGTACAAGGCTCGATAAATGAAGCTGAAAAGTGAAAATAAGTTGAAAAATAAATGTGAATAAATGAAGCTCGAAAATCTGAGAGGTTCTGTTGAGAAAAATTAAATTGTGAATTAAATGCAAAAGATGAGTTATAAAAATAAACTAAATTGGGGAATAAAAATATGAACCAGACTTGGTTCATAAAGCTCGAAAAAAATATATGTGAATAAATTTCCCTCGAATTAGTAAAATTTGGTAAAAAAAAGTTCAAAAATTTAGCATAAAATTCGAAAATTGAAAACATTTACCAAATTTTGTTGAAAGTGGGGCTCATGCACCAAAATTCAAAAACAGAATAAAAAAATATTAACATCTAGCGAACAACATTAAGGGGTTATATACCTTGTGGTCCGGTGAAATTAGCGAAAGTTGGGTTTTTTTTAAAGATATGTAGCAATAATTTCATTGTATAAAAGTTTTTATTATTGGATATTACAATGTTTAAAGAAAAAAAAAGGCTTTGTTTGTGTAAAAATATTTAAAAATGGCGGAGTTATGGCGTTTTCCCCCAATACCCTTTTTTTGGAAGAGGCTTGCGGTGGACGCGATTCAAGTCCACCAAGTCAACTGAAATCAAAAAATCGAAAAGATTTCATTAGTATAGGGTTATATCTTCTTAGTGAACGATCAATATATTAAATATTTTGATTTTTGTGAAAATAGGAACATGTTTTTAAAAAACTCCACTTCTACAGTCCTAAAATTGGCATTAAAAAATTCATATCTGCAAAATAAAAATGTATACATAAAAAGTTGATCGTTCACTAAGAGGCGACATCAATTACGAACAATTTAAAAAAAAATTATAAAAATCGGTTGAATACTTTTTTTGCAATCGCGTCCACCGCAAAAGCATTTTTGGAAAAACACGTTTTTGAGATAATCGCGTTTAAAGTTTCAAGCGCCGCATGAGGCCGTACGCTCAGGACGTGACGACGCACAATTTAAAACGCTGTAACTTTCGATCTATTGCTCAGATCTCTATGAAATTTTTGGAAAATGTTCTCAAGGGATTGTACTTTACGATAAAGAAATAAAATTTATTTTGATTTTTTTGAAAAACACAAGGTATATAACCCCTTAAAAAAAAAGTTGAAAACATACTAACATCTGGTAAAAACAAAAAACTGTCAAAAAATTCAAATATTAGATCATAAAATTTTTAAAAGTTTTATTTCGAAGCAAATATCTTGCAATTCAAGTTTTTTTTTAATTTCCATTAGGTATCAAATCAAATCGCCAATTACAGATTACTTAGAAGTCACGTTTTGATATCCGTATACGAATTTATGCATTTCTCTACGACAGCTTTTGCTTGCTGGGTATAGGCATGAACACTTACACATACATATGTATGTATGTGACATATACATTTGACTTTATGTTTTCCAAATAGCGGTATACGAGTACACATTTTCGCAGTCAAAACTATTACATTTATTTGCTTTTAAAATGTTCGTTCGTATATAGAGGTGCGCATACATGTGCATATGTCTATCTATAAAGTTAAATGGTTGCATTTCCGCATACACTCATAATTCAGCTAAAAATGTATATGCTTGCTGCTTGCCAACAAAATTGCACATTCACCCGAATTACATGCATACAGTGATGTCCCAAGTGCGAGCAGTCAATGCCTTAAAATTAAATTACGCATACGCAGTGTTGTACTGGTTTTCTGCGAAAGGAGGGCACTATGAGAAATATAATTGCAACAATGAACACACCCATGCATGCAAATGCAAGTGTATCGGAATATGTTGGCGTCATCGTTCTTTGTTGTTATTTTTGTTACGTATTTTTTTTTGTTTAATACTTATTATATACTTTCATTCATAGGACAATTACAACTTGCATTGTTTGTTGTTGCTTTTACGATCATCAACATAACATTTTTAATATTACTTTTGCATTTGAAATAGTTACAAGGCGTAAGAATTTCAGATTCAACGGATATCTCTGTTTTTCTTTTTCTTTACACAGGGTGATCCAAAAACAATTTTGTTTCGCTTTTTTAACATAACTTTTTCAAGCAAATAGTTACAAAGCGTGAGAGTTAAAGCTTCAATTGGTATCTCTATTGCTTTCCTTATACAGGGTGATTCAAAAGCAATTTTCTTAACTTTTTGACATTACTTTTTTTATTTGAAATAAAGGGTTTTCCAATAAGAGGTGTTATTTTTAGATTCAAAGAAAAATGTTTTTTTTTTTAATATAAATGATCCGATGTTTATTTCATTATAAAGAGGAAGGTATGCCGTTAATAGTGGAAAATAACATCAGGCAAATGACCACCACGACCACGCTTACAGGACAATATCCTTATCCTTTTCATGAAACTTTCCATAACCGAATTGCAAAGTGGCTGACCTTTATTCTTGATAGCCTTACGAATTCCATCTTTGAGATCTTGAATGGACCTGGGCTGTTGGTGTAGACCTTCACTTCCACGTGACCCCAAAGAAAAAAGTCACGAGGTGTTAAATCACAAGATCTCGGTGGCCAATTGTGATCACCTCTTCGAGAGATAACACGGTCCGCAAACTTTTCCCGTAAAATATCAATGGTTTCGTTGCTTGTGGGCCACGTAGTGCCGTCTTGTTGAAAATAAACGTTGTCCAGATCCATACCATCAAACTCCGGTCAAAAAAAATTGTTAATCATCTTTTGACAGCGCGTTGGGATCTCTACTTGTTGTTTATACAGGGTGATTCAAAACCAATTTTCTTAACATTTTTATACTACCTTTTTTCCTTTGAAACAGTTACAAACTATATTACAAATAGTTCAAACTAAATATATTTTTGAATCACTTGTAGTTTTTACCTTGTCCACCCAGAAAGAAAATATTGAACGATTGATTTCAATGGGATGCTGCCCCATCGTTCTTTCGCGTCCTAAATTCAGAAGCCACCGTGGCGACACTTGGCGGCCACGAAACTGCAAGTTGACTTAACTAGACGGATTTTATGCATATAATTTAAAAACCAGCCAAATATTTAAAGCCAATAACGTGTACACTATAATTGAAAAACTCAGTTGCTATAAAAAATTGATGATCTACTGTGAGGCCAGCGGAACCATAAATATATAAAAAATATAAAATTTTCCATTGGCAAACAATGGGAATTTTCGCTCTTTTTAGAGGTCATAATTCACTAAAAGGAATTTGTTTGTCGTTTATTTAATTCAGTTTTTAAAAATATACTTTTATCTGAAACACCCTATATAAGCATCTAACACAAGTGTCCGCGCATACAATAACAGTTACACACCTATAAGGGGCGCTCACACGTCAGCAATTGCGTTAAACTATGGATCTGTGGAACCGTGGGAGAGCGCAGAGGTGCATGCGGAGCTGATGATTTATCAATTAAAATTCACTTAAATAGCGGAAAATGTTATTTGCACTTGTACAACAAACAAAACAAAACAACAAAACACACTTATCACACAAAAGGGGTGAAAATACTTTGTTATCGAAAAAATGTGTACTTATGCAACTTTGAATAGCGTTGAGTTGTTGGCATTTGATTGCGCGCGTTTGCCGCCAGCGCACTGTCACAGTGCAGTGCGATGAGCGGCGGCTAGAGACGGTGAATGGCGACGGTCGTTGTCAACGGTGTTGTTGATTTTTCAACACAACCAAATTTGTTGTATTTTTATATTTTTTACTGAGAGTTATGTTTACACACACAACTTTTTTTTGTTTTTTGAATGATTATATGACAGTATATTTGCGGGTTGCATAACACTGTATATATGGGATGTACATAAGAATGAAGGTTGACCATTGGATTTCTTGTTTATTGTTTCACATAAATTTTTAGTTTTATATTTTTCAGTTTATGTCGCTTTGTTGAATGCTTTTGCAATTAAATTCTTAAATTTTCAGACATTGGCATCATCGCAGATGACAACTGATCGACAAATAGTAGCGTGCATACATGTGTATGTATGTATGTGACCATCGGTGCGATGGTATTTTCAATAAAAACAGAGGTACATAAATATTTTATTGCGCGTAAAAAAACGTAACAAATAATGAGCTGGCGCAAGTGCCCAAAAAACTTTGTGTATCTTTTTAATGCCACCTTGGAAGATAGAGCCCACCAATATAATAAATATTTTTATAAAAAAAACCTTAAACAGGATTACAGATGCAGTTTTGTGCTGCATACAACTAAGAAAAATGTTATGGAAAGCTTTATTTAGAGCAATAAATAGCTTGAAATGTGTCCTATACTACCGCTTATACAGGGTGACCTATCTTGCGTTTGAAATTTGAACTATAACATAGACTTTTGCGACTATGGTGGTTAAAATAACAACCGCAATGTGCCTGAAATATAAGTTGGCAGATATTCTAAATATTCGAAAAGCTTCGAAAATCAAATAATCAGCCAAAACTTTGATGTCAGTTGACTGCCTAAACGCTGCGATTTGACATCATTAGACTCCAATATTTTTTTTTTGCGCCGTTAAAAGTCAATGTTTCGCCAACCAATTAGGTACTGAAAATCTAGATTTCCACTCGGCTGAAATTATACCAGTCAAATAGAATTTGAATGAAATTTGAATTGAATTAGAATTGGGAATACTGCATCTCAAGCATTTCATTTGTTTCATTCTGAATATTTACTCTCTGCAGAGGATTTGAAAGTTTTTCGTAGAATCTCTTGGATGCTCTGACTGATTGGAATCTGCAAAACAAACTATGTCTTAATACTAGTAAGTCTTATCACATGACGCTTTCCTAATCGACGAAACCCCTTTCCTCAATTTATTATGTTTCAGATGTTACCTTGTCTCAGTCAATGAAATTCGTAATCTTGGTGTTATTTCTAACTCGTCGTCAACGCTCGTTATCCATATTAACCCAACTATTCTGAAGGCATATGTTAACTTAGCTTTTTTACGATGTCATGTTGAGGATTTTAAAGACTCATACACTAGAAAAATCTTATATAATGCTTTAGTCCGTTCGAAGTTGGAGTATGCCTCCGTCATATGGAATCCGAGGTATTCCCCACATTCTCTTAGAATTGAAAGAGTTCGGCGCAAGTTTTCAACGTTGCTCTTTGACCTTTGCCATTCTACAGTGGTGGGTGCATGCTTATACATTTTTTACCACATAAGATCCGACGTCTCGTTCAAACCTTAATATTTATATGAAGAATGATCAGAGTGGAGGGAATTTTCCCTAAATTCTTTTTTTTTTTTTTGATAGATCACGCGTGACTACTGTGACTAAATACATAATTTATTTCCATATTCCTTGACATGTCACTATATAAGGACTTACGTTTCAACAACAAATCGTACAATTGTATTACTATAATCGACGTTGTGAAAAGTGCCAACTTATGGCTATATCAATAAACGAAATTTCCATATTTGGGCTGAAGATCAATCCGAAGATCAACATCTATTGAAAACAACCGTTTGGTGCAGCATATGGGCTGGAGGAATCATCGGCCCACATTTCTTCGAAGACGAACCTAGTGGCAATGTAACAGTGAATGGCGAACGCTAGCGCGATATGATTGATGCCAGAAATTTAAGACCGTGACCTCCACAACAGGGTTTTAATAAGATGGCAGACGGCGCTACTTGGCACACAGCGGACCAGTGAGTTGGCCACCAAGATCGTGTGATATCACACTTTTGGACTTTTATTTGTGGGGGTATGTAAAGTCTAAGTGCTTTGTGGATAAACCAGTGTCGATTGAGGTATTGGAAGCCCACATCGAAAGTTATTCACGAGATACCGACCGAAGTCCTCCAGCGAGTCACTCAAAATTGGTGTTGACGGATGGTCGAATTACAGCGCAATTGAGGCCAGTAAATTTGAATTTTCGTTGTTTTATTTCATTTTAAAATCCGATAAATCTAAGTTGATCGTCCTTTATGATATAATATTCAATACCATTGACTGTTCAGGTCTACTCGGCCAATTAAGTTTTTATGTTTCTAATAGAGTACTTCGCTCTTATAATCCATTTTATGTTGAAGCTCTCAGATCTAATTACCTCAATTTCACCCCTGTTATAAGAGGACTTGAAAAGTTTAATCGGATTTCTAAAAATCTTGATATTGATTTTTGATGCCAAGGTCCCTGCTTAAGTCGCCTATTAAGTCTTATTATTTATCAAATAAGCTATCTATTTATTTTTAGTTCTTGTTAAGTAATCTTGTAAATCTAGTCAGTAGGGTTGTTACCATTGACTTAAATAAAGAAATTTAATGGCATATCATATTTTAAGAGCATTTTTTGGCCTACCCCGATCATGAGTATGGCATATTAGGAGAAATAAACGATATCTCCGCTACTGCATCGCACTCTTCAGAAACGGCCATCTCCATTTTTAGTCACTCCATTTGCTATCGCTTTAAAGCATGTGGAGCATTCCGACTTAAGAAGAAACAGATTCAACAGGGACACGGGTTTATTGAAGAGGGTATAGTTTCAGCCCAATGAGTTATCAGAAAGCGTGCCGCTGAGTCGGGCGACAGCCACAATAACCTAACCTTATCTACTAATGCGTCATAATAATGCAAAAAAATTATATTTGAGATCTGTGGTGTGCTGTTATTTATTGACGTTTTTCACAGAAATATGTTAACTTTTTAAAACTGCACAGTCAATTAAATGCAACTCGCGCGCATTAAATAGTATTAGCTACAATTGCTGCCAATGGCACGAATAAAATCTTGTCAAAGCTTGCAATCACTGTCATTCGTTTCATCTAACAAACTTATATTGACTTTAGACATATTTATACTTTACTTAATATAGACATTAAAGTGTATTAAATAACATTAAGATAAGCATTCAGGCGTGACAAAAATGATTCGAAAACGAACTAGAGCGAAGTTAGGAGAAAAAGCGTGCAGGCGGAGGCACATGCGGAAAGGCGAAATATTTGTAGCTGACAAAGGCCGCGTGAAGGCGGCAAGCGGCATGCGACCGGCATTTGTTTTGAAGCTTATCAGTGAAGTGTGATTCAATGAAAAGCAAAAAGCAAATATCAATAAACAGTGATATGCAAGCACAGTAAAAAGTACAGAAAAAATGAATTAAACGTGTTTGTAGTGTAATGATTTTCAAAACCCTCTCAGCATAAAAAAAGAATCTGTGCTCAAATGATTGTTGTTCAAACTTGGGACCGGAGACCAGTTACTATTGAGGAGTGCGAGAAGTTAAAATGAGACTCGGTTTCAGCGCGTTTACTGTTTCTTATTGTATTTGAGATCGGTTGAAGGTCTTCAGCTGCTTTTGAAAATAATCTACTTTTTTTGTTTTCAGCTACACAGGATGACTATAAATTATATCACGAGCCTGTTGCGAATTTTGGCAGTTGTGATACATAGACAAACGAAATAATTAAATCTATAGTGCGGTGCGCTCAAGCAGTTGTTAAGAATGGGAAACAGTTAAAAAGTGCTGTGAAGTGGATATATATGGAGATAATTTTTTGTTTTTGATTTCTGTGTTGGGCACTTAAAGCACAGCAACAGTTAAAGATTAAAAAACCTAGAAATTTTTATCTGTAAAATACTACAAAAATAAAAAAAATATATTTTCCAAATACTGATTTACCTCCCCATTCCGGAACTCTCTGAAACAACACAAGCACTTAGCAGCGGCGGCAATTCATTGAGCACAAACATTTAAAAAAATTTGTTTACATGCGCAATAGTTAAAAGCATTTCAAAAAGTATACGCTTGGTTCACAAAGCAAACGTAGCATTTATTTTCATACAAACACTAACACCAGCACAGAAGCCGACGTCCAACTCGCAAATTGCACGCAAACAATCAAAAAAGGTTCAAGAGTAAAATAATGCCATTAAAGTCAGCCACCATTTGTTGCGCCACTGCGCAAAGGCTTTGAAGGGTCAGCGGAAAATATTGGCACTTCAAGCACTTGTTGTGGTATGTGGCTCGCAACCTGCGACTCTCACCACCACCGGATCGTACCCAAAGCGAGTGAGGATAGACGTGGCATATGTAAAAGCAGTTAAATTATTTCCGTATTTTTATTTTATATTTATTTTTGTATTTGCCAACGTTGTGGCTAACATGATTTTGCCATCATTCCTAATTGATTCGAGCGCAGAAGAAATTATTGGTATACCTCCAGCTAGGCGCAGAGGGTGTGAAAGTCAGTGTGTCGTGCACTTACTCGTATAGCGCCAAAGTGGAACTCACTCTGTAATGCATTCTGTCTTTGATTATTACATTAATCTGTTGTTGTTGTTGCTGCTGCTGTACAGTAATACTGTGCTAAATTCTGCTGCAGCTGATATAAACTACTTTGCAATGAGAAAATCTATTTCTACATATTCGTATATAAGTATAAATAGAAGCTACTGAAGTATATGGAAATAAATAAGTATATACGAATATGTAGAAATGTATATATATATAAATAGTATATGTACATGTATGTAGCATGCACTAGTGTATTATTTCCTGAACTCTAATCATTAATTGAAGGCGAGCAGTGGAATCGTTGGTGAGGGCACGTGAATGCAGCAAACGCTCTGAATTGCATTATCAGGAGTGATTTTGAGTGACATTAATATGTATGCAAGGAAATAGACAGTTGGAATTAACTTCGGGGGCTCAAATTATAAATAAAAATTTAGCAAATTATATAACTAAAAAATAGGAAAGAATAAGGAAATGAAACACCTTGAAAACTCTGACTGATCGATAAATAGTGACCGAAAATTATGGGAATTGTTTTGTAAGATTTTTTCGGAGAAATAAATGTATCTCTCTATCTATTTGTCTAAATGGAAATGTCAAAGTACTGATCAAGGATATCAAAATTAAAAAAACAAAACTAAATCCAAAGTGTGATCCAAAATCAAAAGCTCTTAAAAAAATCAAAGCTCTATAAAAATAAACACATTTTTCAAAATAATTGCCTTTCGATTCGGTAGAGATTTAGGTCAACCTTATATAGAGTAACTGAAAGCTGAAAGTAATTTTGTCAAAAAATCCATTCACAAAATCACTTTCAATATTTCAAAACGAGGCTTTTTCATAAAAGAAGTGATTTGTTAAGATGGTTTTTAATCAAAAAGTCGATCACAAGTGCCCCAAACCTGAGAATCGCATAAGGGAGTGAAGATTGGCTTCAGTTTTGGTAACTCAAAATCAGATTTTTTTTTAGATTTTTGATGTCTAACGCCTTCCATTCCGCACTTTGGTGACTGATTTCAGTTTGATGTCATTACCAGTATTAAAAAATCTTGAACAAAAACTGCTGAGGCTCTGCATTTTAGACCGAATATACCACTCGATAGGATTTGTAATTTCAAATCTCTCAGTGCTATATATGGCACCTAAAAAAATTGCAATGAACGTAGGCACTACCAAAGCATCATTGAAATTGATGGGCCACATAGCGCGCATTACGGATAACAGATAGACAAAGAGAATCCTAGAATGGAGAGCACGAGAAGACAAGAGGAAAATTGCAAGACCGCTCTCATGATGGAGCAATGGTATGATATTAAAGAAACAACGACAAATTGGATGAAAACAGCTTAGGATAAAGAAAATTGGTAATCAATGGAGGAGGCCGATGTTCAAAAGTGGGCACAAACGGCTGGATGATGATGATGATGACAATTAACCCATTACAGCATAACGTTCGATATATCGGGCATGAGTTAAATTTAATTTGTATGAATCAAGTGTGATGTGGAGGTGACTTAGAGGTTGTAATCGAAAGAGAACTATTTCTTCAACAATGGCAACCCTTCATTTGTCGACCCCTCGCAAAGAGTTCCCGTTATTTTAAATTTTTCAGTATGGCGGATTGCAAGCAGACTTTTTCGCGTAAAGGGTAAAATATTTTTGTATATTTTTTTGGTATAGTTTTAGCAAACAATTTTAGTGACAAGTGTTTATTAGTGCATAAGTATGTTAGTAAGCAAAACATAAAAAATTGTGAAGTTTGCTTCATCATCAAACATTTACTGTAGTATTTAGTTGTGGCGTCCGATATATCGAACCTTATGCATAGCAGGCTCTAAGTGGTTAGGTTTTTTGCGTTTTCCATATTGACTATAGATGAAATTTTGAGCCTTTTGGAGAGCGATGATGGAAATATTAACAATGAAAATTTTATTTACGTAGAGCTACTAATCGAACTTGAAGACCAAGCCACAGATGAGGACAGTGATAAATCGGATGAGGAGCACGATGCTAATTTGAACCAAATAGGATGTAAGTTATTGCGAACTAAAAGCGAACTCCGTCGTTTTCACACAAATAGGGGATCTAATCAAGATCAGATAACAATGTACGGTCGCAACCAATTTCGAAAACATGACAATGACAACTGCCACGCGGTGATCACACGTGAATAAAGCAAAAATTGCACTCCCCCAACCATCTTTAGTTTCTAAATATTATATAATAAGTATATGGGTGGAGTGGATAAATGCGATCAGGCGATTGCAAATTTGCGTACAAGGATGCGGATAAGGAAATGGTGGTGGCCAAGTTTTGCCTATTTCGTTGATGTTTCAATTGTACATGGATGGTTACTTGCGAAAAAACTTGGTTGTAATAAGGACACTAGGTCCTTGTTTGCATTTAGGAGGTATGTTGCTCGAACTCTGCTTGTGACACACGGAACACCCCCATCAAGGACGAAAACCAGCTACACCATTGTCCACTACACGATTTGATTGCCTCAACCATTGGATTGTTTCAATAAATTCCGAACGCCGTTGTGCAAATAAGTGTGGTGGGAAATCAAAATACAAATGCCAAAAATGTGAAGTAGGCCTCCATCCTAAGTGTTTCATGGAGTATCATGTAGAGCCCAATACCTAAATATATTTTATATATAATTAATTGTATTTCTTCATTTTCAGTAATATTTTAAATAAATTTTGCTAGAAACATTCGGTTTTTTTTATTTCTCATGAGATAGCTTGAGGTGCCGGTATGCATTACGTTCGATAAATCGGACGGCTTGTTTACAACAAACTACAGACAAATGTGTAACTTTTCTTTCACCACTCGATTTATGTGATCTCCATAACCCGAAATTTTCACAGAAATTCATTATAAGTATAACGACAAACTTTATGCAGTAATGGGTTAAGAAGTTTAATAAAATAATTTCAAAGGAAGCAAAGGTAATCTCAATAGATTTGTAGATAGTATTGGATTCGATCAGAGTTCTCATGATGAATGAATTCCCTGCATAAAGAATTCTAATAAAGCCAGTATGGAAAAAGTCTACAGCATTTTCAATTATATTAAAAAAGAAAAATAAAGACAAAATAGATCGCCGAGACTGCAGACTACTTCCAAAGTTATAAGCAGGCATCTAGAACAATATGAGGATATGGGTATAATAACGAAGAGAACGAAGAACAAAGCCAATGAAAACTAACCTTTTTGGCTACGTGCAACTCGAGTAATATAGAGGCATGGTAACGACTCTTTAGACTAAAAGGACTTGTAAATTCTGTACTGTTGCGCCAAATGCTAATATAGCTTATAATCTCGAAGTTATATAATTAATGTGACTACTAAAAGGGAATTTTGCGTCAAAAGTAACTCCTAAGTCCAAAGTTTCACTGACCGAACTGAGATGGAAATTTGAGAAAAAATAAGATGTATTCAAAGGAGAAAAACAGTTGGCGAAAGTAATGTGGTAGCTTTTCGCTACATTTAAAAAGATTTCATTACAAATACACCAAGAAGAACTTTATCAAGCTATTTTGCAGCATTTCTACATCGAATGTGCTTCTTACAACAGAATAGATTTTAAGGCGGTCATCATAAAGTAAAAACTAGGCGCATGAAAAAGAGTTTTTTATTTTTATTGTGATTAACAAGACAAATAGATCCGAAATACTACTTTGGGAGACTCCAGATGACACGATAAAAGAATATGACCGAGGGCCAGTTGATGAAGGCAGATAGGAGCAAATGTATTCTGTTAGAAACCATCCACTCCATCAGGAAGAAATTAAGGCCTTCCTCTCAGTGGGAGATCAACATTTCCATGCATATTTGAGAGGAAAAAACAAAACGAAATCCGAAAAGAGGAAAAGTAGGAAGAAGGAGCATGATGACCAAACGGAGACTAATTACGTTTACCACTTCAATCTGCTGATCAAATTCACCAAATGCGTAATGTTTACCAAATACCTGAACTTAACCCGACGAGAGCTGAAGAGGAGGTACTGATATGGTTCCACCTCGCCTTCCAAACAGCATCTGTAGAAAGGATTTGAGGCAATCCAAAGTCTCACCGTATGGAGACCTAATGGACAAAACCCGTATAGAAGGGTACCCCTCGAGGAATTATTAACTATTGACCTCTGGGCTATTGACATTTTGGAAAGATCCTTTATTTAGTACAAAATATAATTTACAAAAACAATTTCTGAATTACTGAGCTGGGCGGGCTATTAATGAGAAAAATAAGAAATAATCTGATGGGAATGTTTTTTTCAAAAACTCAAAAAAAAAAAAAAAAAAAAACATTCCAACAAAATGTGGAATAACAAACTAAAATTCTTTTGCATATTAAATTTAATCTTAAAAACTTTAAAATATTTTTTTATTGATACAATACTTGGATCACTCGACATAGAACCGCTCAGGAGTTCTTTTCAAATGGCGAAGGGCTGCGTTTCACGAGTAATAACCTTTTTTCCCCCTGAGCATTAACCATAAACAGCTTAACGCCGTAACCGAATGGGTTGTTGCGTCACTACCATTCGGAAGTGCGTAGGATCCAATCTCCGTGCACGAAACAGCAAAATTATAGAAACAGTTTTTTCTAATAAAGTTCGCCCCTCGGGATACAATCGCAAACCTCCGAGAGTATTTCTGCCATGAAAAAACTCTTCATAAAAAATTATTTGCCGTTCGGAGTCAGCTTAAAACGGCAGATCCCTCCATTTGCAGAACATCAAGAAAGAGTAACTATTTTACAATTTTAAAACACACAAAGGCTCTTTTTGTTAGTCGTGAATACGCTAATTTCCTTTTTCGCTAGAGTTATTCGTCTTTGTGTAATTCTTACAGTTCTTAGAAAAGGTGGTAATTTAACCCACTTTGCTATGGCCTCTAAAAAGAAGAATTCACAGCTCGATATTACAATATTATCCAAAAACTGATAGAAAATTATGACCTTTTGGTACACTGACTATACCTGCATTTGTTGACATTTTGTATGTTAAACTATTTCCCACACGTTCGGCTCTTGGAATGGTGACTGCCACTACATCGATTTCCCTCCATTTGGCGGCTGATTGTTGTTGGTCGCTTGGAAAGTCTGCTGCATATGAATATTTACACAAAGGAGGCCGAAATAATTATCACATGTCGGCAATGACGAAGCGCAGCTTTCAAACAATTAAGATAAACGCTCTAAGCATCGATATCGCGGCGCTATAAAAATGTTGGTATGGAAACTATTGAATGCTATTGTAGGCTGCGCTTACAGCCAGACAGTGAATGAGAGATGTAAATGTATTTATGTGCATACATTTGTGTGTGTGTATTTGATAATTTGTTTACCGTAATGTTGTTGCCTTACGAACTAAAGATATCTCAAAACCTGTTTAATGCTTTTTTTTGTCGGGACAACTAGCAAGTACTGCACTCAGGCAACATTAAGTCCAGTGTATTGCACTCGCGTTCCCTTTTTGATTTTCTTTAAATCTATCCGAAGAAAGAGAAGAAGCCAAGGTGGTCGCTTTTTAACACATCAGTGCCGAAGAACTCAAGCCTGATTCGAGCGAAGACCGGGCAGACGCACAGAAAGTGGTCCGCCGCCTCATCCTCCTCTCCACATGCTGGGCAGAGGGCACTGTGCTTCGCTCATAGAAAGTGGCCCGTCATCAGTCCAACCAGCTGCCTACAGTCCCTTCTGCTTAATAACAGGAAGGTGTGCAACAATAGGCGGGACATGGCAGAAACAATAGTTTTGTCCATCTGCAATCTCTCCCAGTCCGTGGCTTTGATGGCTGCAGAATAGAGTGGCAGAACGGGCTCCGGCCCAAAGAAGTTGGCCTCATAGCCCAATCTAGCTAAACAGTCAGAGCTGTCGTTACCCGTGATAGCCACGTGTCCCGGGACCCATGTTTTCATCAGGATATTATGTCTACCGACATAGTAATGCATAGGGATTTACAGGACTCAACCACCCTTGATGTGCTTGGAGGGCTGCCTAAGGCCATGTGCGCAGCTTTGCTGTCGCTGCAGGCACATGCAGATCTGCCTTTCCTCCTGTTCTCTACAATAAAGTACATCGCTTCTTGAACAGCATACACCTCCGCTTGTAGCACAGATGCTTACATTCCAAGAGCAAAGTGCAGTTTTGTCCCGCTGGATTCCACGTAGCCACCAGAGCCGGAACCGTTCTCAGTCCTGCAGCCAGCCGTGAGAATCCAAAAATAGTGCTTGCCGGGCTCATTTTCACAGTTTGACCACAATTGAGCCTCTGGCAGCACCACATTGTATCTCTTTTCAAGTACGACTCCAGATGGCATGGAGTCAAGGGGCATGAAAAGAATTGTTGGATCGTCCAGGCCTTCTCTGTTGTCCAATGGGGGACACACTCTTAGTGGGCACATTTTCAGGGAATAAATATATCCAAAAGCTTATACCAGGCCAAATAAAAACATCTAAACCAAAAAATTCTCTTGTACTCATCTGCAGACTTTAATATGTGAATTTCTTAAAAGCAATATTAAACTATTTGCTGGGCGGAATAGTCTGACCCTGGCCTATCTATACTACCAAAATTTGAAGTTGCACTACAACATAGTTTGAAGCTAACAGAAACCCGCAATTGAGTGTTAAATAACATCCAACACGGAACTCCGTCGCAAGAATAGGTTGGCATGTCCTCCAAGGACTTCCATTCCGGTAATATCAGAATTCAGTTTCTTTTCAAACCTACCTTCGGCTACAATTAAAGCTCTTCAGTTGAGCTCTTCACACAATTTAAATGTCATCGCTACCTAAGCACTTCCCGCACGAAACTCCCCAAATATCAGCATTTCCGAGAACCCGCACTAAAGTAAGATATAACATACGCCAGCTCATCTAATCCACACAGCCACACGACTTCTAATATTTGACTATCCATCCACAGGCAATGGTCGCATACCTTTTTTTTTTAATTTCCCAATTACCAATACTTACACTGTTACAGCAATAACAAATGACACAACAAAAAGTATGCCGACGGCACACACCAAAAAAGTCAATTGCTGAAGTTTTTTTTATTGCTTATTTTTTCGATTTGTAATTTTTTTATTTTTATTTTATTTCACTTCTTTGTTTTTTGTATGCGGCCATTGTCTGCCTAAGTCAAGCTATTAAAGTTTAAAGCTGAAAGCCACAAAAGCCCATTGCACAACATTTTACGATCACTTGAAACCGGATCGCGCCGACATGGCGCGCCAAAAACTAAAGCCACACAACGATTCGACCACGGCAACGACTTTGCCCTGCAGTTTCCTGCTTTCCGCTGCTCTACACACCCGGCTGCAACTCACATTGTTTTGATTCTACAATACGTGCACCACTACTTGCGTGCTTTCTGTCATTCCTCTGTCCGTCCACATTTTCGTCTCTTCGTTAGCTGGTCGGCTAGTCGGCTAGTTTGTTGGCACCATTGATCGTCTCAATACTGCCGCGTCCCACCTAGTATGCTGCGGCTGTGTTGTCGGCTTGACTGGGTAGCTGTCGGAAATCGCGTCTTGATCTTTTCTGTTGTAAATTCGCCGAAATGGCACATACAAACGTGCAGGCAGGCAGGCAAGCAAGCTGGCCGACAAATAAAAAACCGAACGTTGAGCCCATCGTACATCGACCAACCTTAAAGCCTGAAAGCCTAAAAAACACAGTGTGTGTTTGAAGGCATTAAAGAAAATGTGCAAGTATAAGGGAAACGAAAAATAAATGCAGAAGCTACAAGCTAACAGCTTTTTGTAAAGGCACTGCAGGCCGCCAGCCTTTAATCGTAAGCGCGTTCGCCGACCGACGGTACGCATAATTGCGACTGGGTCGTTTGCGGCCGCGCATGTACATGCGCAGGACTCCGGTTTTAGTTACCGATGCGAAGCACACCAAGTACCTGTTGGACGCTGTGCCGACGTTCCGTTGCCTTTATTTACCATTTATTATACCAATGCTTTGTGAAGGCAATGGCCAACGATAGTGACCTGCTAGTGCGGGAGATTCATTTTTCTTTTCTTCGGTTTTTCATTGTTCTTCTTCTCCTTGTTAATAGGTGCAGATACGCGAACGCATTCAGAAGGCTTTACCTTTGAATGTAATGATTTGTGCTCAAAATTTAATAGCTGTTCTTTATAAGAAGAATAGGAACAGCTGTTTTCCATCATAAATTGACGGCTTTGCACTAACAAAATTGCATTGGAAATTAAAGATGCCTAAAATGGCTGAAGTGAAGTGCGCATGCCTTTGAATGTGTACGATTCCGCCACAGTACTACGAATTCGAATATGATGTAAATACACATAAAAACAAAAAATAAACGATTACAACAGGCGATGCAATAAAAACCAAGAAGCAACTGCAGCTTAAAAACTTGTGAAACTCGACTCGAAAACTAAGCGCGATGGATGGATACACAGACGACAGACAGACATACAGACGGACGAACAATCATCTGCCGGTTTGTATGGTCGGCATGCTCATCTTTCGTGTGTGCATTTGCTCAATTTCTTGTTGTCAGCGCGCCAGCTTGAAGAAGTATATGAGGAAAGACGTAGACACATGGCGTGGTTGCATTCAAAACCGACGACACAACAGCTAGGCCAAATATCAAAAACAACAATAAAAATACGAATATGTGTTGAAAAAAAGGTGTAGCTGAACGAATTTATAACCTTCATGAAGAGCTTGATATCTAAGTTCCACTTAAAATGAGACGCTAAAACTGAAAATCGTAGTGACGGATGGATTCTAGGTTCAAGCCCTGTCACGGATATTAAACATAAGCACATTTAGGTATGCAGTTCTCGTCCCTAAGCACGTAAAGCTCAGAGATGTCACAAAATTATAGCCCCAGGAGGTGGAGACCTTGGCATGCACTTCTTTCTCTGAATATATGGTAAATGCATCATCATCTGTAGAATATTTTGGCCGAACACCTTCAGTAACGACGCGCTGTGGAAATCAAAGAATATGGCAAATAAAACGCAGAAAGTGACGATGGATAGGTCTCACGCTAAGAAAACCACCAAATAGCATAACGAGAATGGCACTCGACTGGAACGTGCAAGGGAGCAGAGGGCGCTGTCAGCCAAAGACCACTTGGCGAAGGACGATGTTGCGCGAACTATCAGATGCTCACATCACATGGGACGGCACAAAAACAACAGATCAGAACCATGTACGATGAAAGAGTCTTGTCGAGGCCCTATGCTCCCGTACGGAGTGAACAAAGGACATAAAAAATCGTAAACGCCAGAGAACAAGTAACTGTACGAGAAACATTAGTGTAACCCATTAACTGTGGACAGATGTGCACTCATTCTGGTCTATTGAAAGTATTTATTTGGTGATTTCGAGATGAGTTATGAAATTGTTTGTTATTTAAGCAGCTGCGGGATTGAAGCCCTTTAATTTTCTAAATGTAGAAATAGTCAATGTATCGAACTGTAAATCTTTATTGGTATGGTAAAGTGCATGCAACGACCTTGTTTAGGTTAGGGAGGGTGGGTCCCCGGATTTAGAAAGCATAGTAATATATATGAACGGTGTCCCTAGTGATTTTGCTTTCGGATCCACTTGTGGTTATTTATTAAGCGATATGGCTCTAAAATATAGTTGTTTGAATATGGGCTTTTGGCAGGGCTCTTACTAACGGAAATTACTTACAGCTAATCTACTACTTGTGTAAGTACGCATCATAAGAAGTGAAACTTAGTGCGGCTAATTTATGCAATCCAACTTTCAGTTTATCGGTTAAGACGTTTTAGTTCCCGTGTCTGCTTTGGTTGGCAAAGAGTTGGGTTAGCTAGAAAACTATGATTGTTATTAGCATGTCTTGTTTACAATCTTCAAGCAGTACCCGCTATGAACTTCCCATTACCGCAGAAGAAGTCCTGCTGCTGTTAAGCGCGTTAAAGAGAAATGGTCGCCAGAGCGCGATGCAATCCCAAAACGAGTCCTTAAAGTAGTTGCAAGCGCAAACACCGAGGCATTTAATGAAAAAGAAGATGGCAGAAGAAGCAATCAGTAGAGAAAGTTGGAAATGGTGACCAAAAAATATGTATTATTAACGCTCTTCGCGAACTAGAAATCCCTGTATATCTTCGAAGAATCATATGTAGCTAAGCACCAAATAGAAAGTTATTGTACGAGTTAATGAGCGAAGAACATAAAGTATCTGGAGAAGTAACCCACAAATCCGTTCTGGGTCCATTATGGGTACTCTGGAACATTATGTACGATGGCGAACTTGGGTTGCAGATACCTAAGCGGACAAGATTTATTGGATTTGTAGATGATACCATACAGCACTAGTAGTGAAAGGCTCAAATATATCTATTCAGTCAGGCTTATGAAAGACACAAAGCAATGGACAGATTCACGAACTATATAACTATAGGATAGTAGCCAACTACGAGTTTTAAACGAACCTTCAGGTACGCTTCTCATCTTGGAGATAATAAAAAAGTATATCAAGGAGCCTAAAGGAATCCCTCTGTAGAATACAGTGTTGCGCTAAGTGTTCATTCTGAACTGGCGCATCTCACTGGCGCATCTTCTAAGCAGATTAGCTGAGTACTTGCGAAACCTGTGAGATCTCATGAAATAAAGACACGACGAGAAGCAATATATATGTATATATTCTGAGTACCAGATGGCACTATTAGTAATTTAATATCCTTCAATCAAATCTTCAATAATGACGAACACACGATGTTAAAAGAGCTATGCTCTAGAGATATTTTTGTTGCAAAAATCAAGTACTGGAATAGTAGAAATAGTATCGAAGTTGTGGTTTCGGCCTACCTACCAAACGACTCTTTACAGAAGTCCTATTCGATAGAGCTAAGAGTTCAATAATGTGGGGCTGATAATGGGCTGTGATGCAAATTCCCAGAACATAGTACGGGGAAGTAGCAAATGCAACCCCAGAGGTCCAAATTGAAAACGTTTAATACTCTACTTGAAACCCATTTTCCGGGTAGTTGAACGCTTTCAGAAGTAGAAAGCGGAATTGACATTAACGGTAACAATGGTGAACCCTCGAGGTATAGCTGATATATGGCAGATAGTGACAGAGGGGCCACACATTTGTATTCTCTCCACCGTCGTCAGGCTTCTAAATTCGAGAAATACGCAGGCAGTTTTGGTCTTACTACTATGCCGATCGAAGGCAACAGATACTCTGACTACTTAGAAAGAAGAATGCTCGAAAGTTATGTGGTGCGCTAATTAACACTTATCCCCTGGATCCTCATTAGGTGAATTCAGTAAATTTATGGAATAGTCAAACTGGTTTGATTAATTAGGCTATTCTGGAGCTAGGGTATTATCTCTGAGAAAAGCAACAAAATCACCAAGCTCTGCAAGTAATTAGTCACTCCCTCATAAATATCAGTTCTCCAAAGCCTATTAATTATATTTCGTGCAAATTATTAGAACTGCTATTATTATGAATTTCCTTCTAGAGCCTACAAAGCCTAGCAAATCTGCAATCAAGTGCAGCCGAGACGGCGACTTTGCTTCACGCAGACAGCAAAACTTTCACTTTTCACTCAGGCCACTTTTTTTTATTTAAGCTACTCGCAATATATACCAAGACTCCTGGTATTTTTTGTAGAAGTTTTACTATCCCGTTGGATGCTTTTAAGAAAGTTTAAGAACCAAGCAAGACACGACATATGAAGGTACCCCGCGCGATATTAACCACCTATTCACATGACCTCTCAACCCTACTGACCTATAACTCCTCTCCCTCTGTACTTAAGCTGTTGAAATAACACGTTTCCTGGGCCTACCGTTGGATGAGTTAAGCCATGACGATCGGTAACTACATCGCACAGGCAGGGCCTAGTGAACTGATACAATAATAACAACAACAACCAATCTAATTCAGGGATACCATTAATTATCTTCAAACACTTGATCGGCTGTAACCTACCAAATATTTGAAGTATGTAGGCCCAGGTCTCTTGAAGGATACGAATCTGTGCTAGAACTATTGAGTTTTGGAAACGTTACTTGAGCAAGCATCAGCTCAATTAGGTGTAAATAGGAATACTTATATTGAAATACATTTTTAAAGCCGAAACAAATGGTGGAGCGGTCAAGCCGCGATTACTTGCTGGAGCTCTCAGATGAAAAGGTATTTGAGCTGTTGAACTGAACTACAAAGGCCATGAGCCTATAAATATTAAAATGAGCGCTAATGTTTTAATTCATTGGCACTTGCACGCGTATACCATAGTTACGTAAACTTGAGTTGGCCTTCCGAAACGTGAAGGGCATAATATTAGCTTATATGTTAGCATAGCAGCTCCGTCGCCGGTTACTGAGCCGTCATAATCATCGGCATCTCATAGTCGGCATCACCTCGACTCGAAAGACCCAGCTCAGCAAGAACCTCATGCTGGTTTATTATACTTACACATACACACATACATATATACGAGTACATGCGCTCGCACAGATGTATTCACATAAAAGAAAATCAGACGACCAACTTTATAGGCCACTTTGCCGGTGCTGTTGCTGGCTTTAGTGGCCGCGCTGATGGGGCGATCGCACTGGCGGCAGCTTGAAAACGATGCCGCCATCTCACAATCGCCGCTGCCGACATGCAAGCAAGCGCGCAAGAGTAAAGTTCGAACAAGTAAAAAATGGGCGCTATATAACAGTGGAGAAAGAGTGTTGGGGTGGGCAAGAAGTTATATTGCCGGCCAGTTGATTATTTGAACGGGTTTATGCTACAGCTGTAATTTTTGTTGTGGTGATTCGTTGTTGTTTGGCTCATTGGTTATTTGGCTGACTGGCTGGTTGTCGGCGCATATCTGTTCGTTCACCCCTCCTTCAGCTCGCGTTTGTCGGCTGCTTTGACTTTTGTGAGTGCCGCGCGCATGCGCGCTGTTATTATTATTTCTCTTTCGCTATTTAACCGCACTGCGCAAGCTGAATGCCAGCCAAATGTGCAACAAGTAGGAGGTGGTATTTATATAGTTGTGTTCTTTGAATTTGCTTTGCTTTTGGAATGGGGCTCTTAAAGAGGGTTTCGGCTTTTTGTGCCGTCTTTTGAAATGGATGTATGTACATATGTAAGTATTTTTTACTTTAAGTGCATTGACTACTGGAATATTTTTTGATTGTTTAATTTGTAAGCATTTGCAGAATGCCTTTTAGCTCCTCACACACATTATATTACACTGAATATATTTGCAGGATTCATTTCCAGCTGTATTAGACAATTATTCGTAATAAAGTATAGAATCTAGGCAAGACCGTCACACGTAGGCACAGAATTCTACAAAAGCCCGCTCTATAAACTCCTAAGCTATGACAATTTGTTTACAAATAAATTTGATCTACTTTTTACAAGAGACATTTGAACGTATGGACGTAGGAGTTAAAGAAAATTTTGTCTGGTGGATCTTAGTATTCAAATCGTGATAACCCATGGCAGTAAATAAAGAAGCTAAGGTTCTTAAGAAACTATCAATCAGCAAATAAGGTAACTTATATAACAAGTGATTAATAATGAAGTCATGAAAAGAAGCTTTAGCTTATCAAAATGCATAGTCTGCCCATGCCCTCGAAAAGTCAAAGATCACAAAAGACACAAGCTGCATAGAAAATACCCGGAACTTACTAGACGTTTTTCATTACATTTAAATAGAAAGGAAGAGTGTTGCGTTTCTAAAGACTTCAAGTTGATCAATAGCAAACGCGATGTCTAAAATGGGATTAGTTCATAAAATTTTACTGATCTTAATACATATTTCAGAGACACCTTTTGCACACGTTCGATCCTGTATAAGGGTTCGTACAAAACATAAAACAGAATTTGATTTCGATAAGATTGAAGTACAATATCATCGCTTACATTCTGATATGCTATAAGAACTATAAAAAAAGAAGAGGAATTTTGGAAAAAGTAACCTGATAGGATTTCTTGATATTTAAAGAAAATTGAGATTTTTGACATTACGTAATAAATTTGTCTACAGCTGCTTGAAGCCTGCCTACGTCAGTTGTGTTATTTATAACTGAAAATATGTTGTAGTCATCAGCAAATAACAGAAATTAGCAACTGAGAAGCAATCGCTAATATCATTGATAAATAACACAAAAAGTAGCGGACCTAAAACTCTTCTTTGAGGCACCCCAAGCAGGCAATGAATGTTTCAGAGGATATACCATCAATTGGGACCACGCAACGCCCTCCGCATAAATAGGATTTCAACTATTGCAAAAAATAGAGCGAAGCCCAAGCGAAGATAATTTACATGATAAAATGTACTGAGAGACTGCTGAGAAGTCTCCAATGCAATATTCAATAAAAACGGCGGACCATCCAGTGACGAATCCATGCTGATTGCAAGAAATTAGGTTTTCAGTGGCAAAGGACATCTTTTCGATGCATGTAAGAAAGATGTATCAAAAATATTAGAAAACATTCTGCGGAATAGGGATGGGACATGTTTTTAATGTCAGGCTTGGATTAAATTTCCTGTTGACGGCGCTGCTTTCAGTACATCGTTCTATTTCTCAAACAATACATTCGCATATGTATGTGTCTGCTAGTTTCCATACATTTGCTTAGCGTACGCTTTTATTTTCACTTGCTGTCTCGGCCAATTCTCGCTTTAAAACAATATGTGCCAGTAGTATCTGGATTCTACCAATGTCTGGGGCTCTATTCGTAATACTGCATTGTTGTCGTCATCCTTTTCGTTCTACACATTTCATTGAGTTTTTATTTTTTCTTTTTTTGCCTAAATATGTTGCTTTTACATTTGCTCTGGCTTCTTACCAACTCTTGGTAATGCCATTGCCTTTTTCGGTATTTTCCTTATAGAAAATGTTTACTTTTGTCTACGATATTTCGTTGTACGTTGCTTTGTTATTCTTTTTCGTTGCCCATTTGGTTAATATTTCTTTTTTTTATCAGCGCGTAATTTTGTGTTTCTCGAAAAAGGTTTTTGCGAGTTCTGGCGTACTCAAGAACTACTCAATGCGTATAACTCATGCATACATATATATGTGTATGTATGTATATATGTATGTATGTATGTATGTATGTCCACTCATAGGAAACAACTTTTTGATGTTGTTGCTACGCCGGCAGCCGAGAGAATCTATCAGATCTAGATGCTAGTGGCGGCTTTGTTAATTCAATTGATCGCATTGAGTATTCGCTTCAAAACAATAAAAAAATACAAGTGAAAAAACTATAAAAAATATTTAGAAAAAGTAGTAGTGGAAGCAGAAGCAGAGGCGAAAAAACAAAAGACTCTTGATCTACCCCTTATACAGTGGTCGTCGTTTCATTTTTAATTTCTTCTTTTATTTTTTTGGTACTTCTTCGAGCTATTTTTCCACTTGCGTGCCGTATTTTGAATTGTATTTTTCTCTTCCTTACAATATGCATCTCATTCTGTTGATACCCGATTGTTTTTGTCTACGATAACCCATTGGATGCCTGTGTATCGAGAAGATCTGACAACGGCCGCTGATATTGGGGGCATTGGCGGTTCGTTGTACGTTGTCTTATTAGGCTGTCGTTTGCTGTTGTTTCGCTGCCACCACTTCATCTATTTTTATTTTATATACCACAGTGCATTATCCGAAATGGAAGACAACAAAAACACTTACAAAACGAAAAAGCAACGATCTAGCATACTTAGCCAAGCACACACACACTTACATACATTCATGCATGAAATAGGTATGCATATCTACATAGATACATATGTACATGCATACGTGCATGACCTGCAGCGACCGCATAGGAAGTGGTAACATAAAAAACTCGATGCCTTCAATTTTCTTGTTTTGCTAAGTATGCATGTTTTTGTCAGGCGCGTCATTGTTTTTAATATTTTCGGAGTGTGTGTGTGTGTGTTTTTTTTTTTTTTTTTTGTTATTTTTTCGTACTCTGCTTGCATTTTGTTTTTGAGGCGTTTTCAAAAGCAAATGATCAATCGATTCTCTAACTTTTTGGTTGCTTCGCCACACGGCAAGTCTCGACAACGACGAAAAATCAAACCAAACCGAATGCCAATATTGGAATGTGAAGTCCATAGCAGTGATTATTTCTGCTTTGTTTTTTATTTGTCCTCCAATTTTTTTTTTTTTTTGTCTTCTTTTGAAGATTTTGAAGCATTTTTTCACATTCACATATTCAAACAAGCAGATATAATGCGGATAGAGTTTTAATTTTCTATCTTTTGTTTAGGTGCTGATCACTAGATGAGTCAGGTTCTGGTGTACGAGTATGCGCTGTTGTTGATCCTGTTGATGTGTTGTACTATTTCTCTAATGGTTACGAGAAAGAAAAATCATTCAAGAAATATTGTGGCGCGAATGCGGAATGAATTTTACTACTGCCCAAGTTCGGTACTTTATGGTATGAATTGCTTTTTATTTTGCATATTTTTTATGTAAATTCATTGTAGGAAAGTGTTAATTTAAATTATACACTAACTTGTGAGATTCCATTATATTGAATGATATGCTCTTCGGAAGCAATAGATGCATGCTAATATATGGAGTGACAAAGCAAATAAACGACTCCAATTTCCTTCTTCTGCTTCGCCCAATAATTTCTGCATAATTTATTATTCTAATTTTGTTCGTTAATGAAGTTTCATATGTCCATTTCTTTGAAGTCCGAATATTTAATGAGTACAAGGTGTTGACTGAAAAGTACGACCACTTAGTGGAATATCATAAAAATGTAAATGTTTTTGTTTTCGATTAAGACGAGTCATTTGAGAGAGTTTCATATCTGAGAGAGAGTTCCCTTAATAAGAAAGCCAACTAATGGAACGGGGAATCCATTGAAAATATAAATTATACCAAATATATTACTTTTGTTTGACTGGCTACTTCTTTATTAGCATTAAATGTATACATACATACCTATGTACTTCAAAAACTCGCGTAAGAAGAAGAAGAATGTAGTATAGTAAGAAAGGATCAAAATGCAAAATAACGTTACTCTTTAGGGCTAATGAAACGAAATTTGACAAGAAATTTAAAGTGGTTCTGTTCTGAGATATCTGTCCACCATAAATTTGAACAAACCAACATCTACAGGATGGGCCAAATAAGACCTACTAATGTTAAGCACAAACAACTTTTTTTATTTTTTGACATATTTATTTTTCTCTTTTTGTAGGTTCTAATTGAATTGTTGGAAATTTATTATGCACTGCTACCGCAAGACCACCAACAACGACTACAATACGCTATTCGTTTTACACAATTAGCCACACAAATTGATTTTTTAAATACTGTTTTGATGTCAACAAACAAAACTGTAGATTGTGGGGCTCTGAAAATCCAAGGGCAACACACCAACATCAGTTGCATGTACTGCTTGGTGCGGTATTATGACCACTAGAGTTATCGGTCCATATTTCTTTGAAAATGAGGATGAAACGCCGGAATCAATTTCAAGAGTTTCTTACAGAACATTGATTGAAAACTTTTTGCAGCCAATGGCGGAGCAGTATCCTAATTTGTGGTTTGAACTAGATGGAGCAACTGCGCATACTGCTAGGCAAACTATGGACATGCTGGCGATATTTAAAAGACAAAGTGTATCTTTATAAACCAGAGACAGCTGAAGCAAAATATTCGAGACGAAATACTGAGCCTTTAACCAGAAACACTATGTTGGGTAATGGAAAACGCGTTAAAAAGAGCCAATCTTTGTATCGAGAAAAATGGTGGACATTTGTCTGATTTAATTTTTCATACATAATTTCCGTAAAATATATTCAATGTATAAAAACAATTAACCAAAATAAATGATTATTGCAAAAGTTATTTGTGTTTAACATTAGTAGGTCTTATTTGGTCCACCCTGTATAATATTTTTAAAGCGAAGATAAACAATTGATATAGTAAATAAAAAAAAGTTAATAATTTTCAGCATAACAGTCCTGGTGCTTAATAAATATACATAGATGTTTACCTGGGAACGAAGTAGCTAAAGAGACTATGGCCTCGTTACTAATAGAACCCGAACGCTTCCAGGGCAATGGACAACAATCCATCCGAGCTTATGGACGAAGAGCTACGGCTGCGAGATACAAGCTGGCAGCAAACTGTGCGGCCAAAAGAGCTCATAAAATTCGCTAAGGGGGAGGTCCCATGACAGTCGGTTCTGCGTCACCGGAATGACCCGGATTTATACCCGGCCAAGGACTGTCACTCCAGCAGCATTACGCATACATGTATGAGGAGTATTAATGCTGCTACAACAACAACTCCCTAAGGACAAATTGAGAATGCTCATAGACATTCTTATATTCCCCGTGCAGATAGCGCAGCCACCTGCGCAGGCTCAGTATCCACCATGATCCACCGACTCTTGGCGTTTTTGTGACAAATCCCCAAAAACCGCCATGCACCTTTTTCTTGAACGTGACGCCATAGTGAGAAGATGGCCGAAATATCCACTCCAGCCTGGTGCGGCCAGAGGACAGGCTCATACACTCAGCCCAACCCAGCTCCATCTTAGGTTTACTGCGGAAACTGAGTTTCAACGAGGTATTGTGCGAGTAGTGCGTAAAAAAGATCTTTAGATCGAAGTGCAAACCTCCTTTTGGTTCTATTCTATTTTTCTTTATAATCACCCCAGGCAATAAAACTATCTGAGTCTCTTATTTCACTGTGCCACTGTTTACTATCACGTCGCATCCAAGCCGAAAAAATCACCAACTGGAAGAGTTATAATATGGTATGAACATTTGAGGCATGCCCAAGTGTAGATTTCCCCTAGTGTCGTTGCCCGAAACAGTTAGCCAATATATGTATGTAGAGCAGGACCGAGAGTGTAAGCGAATTTTTAAACAAGTTTTTAAATAATCTAAAGCGAAAAGTTTTTATCTTTTATTTACAATATTTTTATTTTTTTAATTTATTATTTATTTATTTATTTATTTTTTTTTTTTTTTTTTTTTTTTTTTTTTTTGAGAAGATAGTCCGGGCGGAATTTCTCTTTACTAGAGAAAATTTCTTCCCAAAGCAAATATAACTCAATTCTTTTTTAAGGTCGGTTTAAATAGTTATTGAGTGTGACCACAGATTGATTGTACGTTCCTCTGACTTCTTTTAAAAACCTCGAAAGAATTTATACTTACATATATACTTTCATACAAATGTAGGAACGAACAGGACACATAATTATTCATACACCTTAAACAAAAAATCACAATTTACCTGAGAATTGTTTATAGCCGCCAAGTATTTTATGTTTCCACCATTTGACGATATTACCCGCCATGTTGGTTGCGTCAACGTTGACGAAACGCCAACAAAATATGCAAGACG
Organism: Anastrepha ludens; assembly: GCF_028408465.1. Lineage (NCBI taxonomy): Eukaryota > Metazoa > Arthropoda > Insecta > Diptera > Tephritidae > Anastrepha > Anastrepha ludens. The sequence goes on along the minus strand of NC_071500.1, from coordinate 118,895,788 downwards.
TTATTTCACTGTTGGATATTCCTGTTACTTGTTTTATATTCGTTGCACTTTTGTTGTCAACGTTTTTATTGACGAATTTTTATTTTTATTTATCTCTTTTTTTGCTGCGAATTCGTTCGTTTACAGTGTCTTCTACAATTGGTTTGCGTGATTTGCGGCGAGTAAATGCAACCGCAAACAATCCCCAGCAGCAACAGCAGCAGAGAATAGTGCCTCCATAGGTGGATATTGCACACTGGTGATTTGGCTTGCTTTGCTGGCTGGTAAATTGTTAAAACTAAAAATGTGTTTTTTTGTTATTATTTCCACTGCTTATTTTCTCGCTCTGTGCAAGCATTTGAATCAGCAAAAAGAATGCAATCAGTACTCGTATATAAATAAAGATTTCACTAGAAATACATGCTGAGGGACAATAATCTCCTCGTATTGTTCTTATATTTTTTTATGCACACCGGCGCACACTGAAGCTTTGTTGCATTAATAGTAACAAAAACATTTTTTTTTTCTTAACTATAAATTGTTATATTTTGCTGTTGCTGACACTTTTGGTTGCAAGGAGCACAAATTTACAACGCTGCCCTTTGAGGTGGCTTGCATTCGCTTCAGTTGTTGTTTATTACCCTTATCGGTTGGGCAGGTAAGATGACGACTCCAGTCAGGCAGTTAAGCAAAACATCACGTACCTAAACGGCCACAAATAAGTAAGTACTACTGTAGGTATGTACGCATAAATACATATGTATGCGTGTGTGCGCTTTTATTTTTGCAACAAAGCATGCATGCGCCTTGTTACGTCGCACTAATCAGCAGGTTTTTGTTTGGGTATAAAAAGCAGGCATTTGAAGCATTTTCAGTGTGGGTAAATTTTTTCCAACCTTTCACTCTTTCTCCGCGCTTTGCCGATATTTGTTTAAGGCACCACAACCGAATGCTTACTTCAAATAGTATTCACTTAAAAGTATCGCCGTGCCAAATTTTAGTCCACCGCAAAACTCGAAGTTCAAATATTTTGCAACCTTTTCTATTTCTCTTCGATTTGTAAACAAACTGCAAACGCGCACTAAAGCCTCGCGTTTTAATTGTATTGTTGCTCTCGTTATGACTCCTCGCACACGTTTTTGTGACGCCGCGCCGCGTCACTTATTTTTATTATTTTTTTGTTTTTTGTCGACAAGAGACTACAGCTACGAAAAATTCCAACTGTCAAACACAGTCAGGATATTTATTGATTATGGAAATTACATCCGCTCAAAAGTATTCATTCAGTTTACATAAATACTTTGAGTTGTTTATTAAAGGTTTGGAAAATCGTACACCTTCACATAATTTTATTCACAATAAAATTTTTTATGCGCTTACGCTTCCAAATGAAATAGTGAAGTTATTTGTTTCATTTAGTTTTCTTCACAGCATCCACTTTTCACACCACTTAAACCCCTCATCTGGAAACACTTCATAGGTATTGGGCTTGAAAATTTTAATTCTTAAATTCACCATCTATCACTTATTTACTTCATTCAATGCAATATGCATCACAAACACATTTCCACAAAATAATTCCGCTGTCAACTTCCGTTTATTTAATGCCATTCGGACCTTAACGTATGCCCTTTCTTAGCATTCGTTCCTTACTTCCATAAACACAACATTTACTCTCAACATACGACCACTGACTGAACTGGCACTACATTGCCACTACGCCTGAAACAACAAACCAGCTAGACGCTGCCTCTACGGCCGCTGCCTGTGATGTATTCGTTTTTCGTCAGTGCTACTACACAAGCGGCGTTTGTGTAAACATTAGCATCGACTTCGGCGTCGGCTCAACGTCAGCGTCGTCGTCTCCGTTTTCGTAGTCATAGCGAGTTATCGGTGTTGTCCAAAGGCGGCAAACGGCATGACATACAAAAGTACTAGTTGGTGGTGGTAGCTGGACGGCTGGCGGCAGCACCAAAGCGCTAGGCGGCAAACGTAAATATACGCCCGGTTAGGCCAAGTGAATCAATTGCGAGTACACGGAGCGGTTGATGAGAAAAAAGTTGCGCTAAAATTTTTATAGCACATTTCAAGGCGAATCCATACAAAGAAGAACTAAAGCAACAACAACATTTACATGTTTTTTGTTTTTTGCAATTTGGTGTTTTTAATGTTAAAATTTCCATGAAGGAATTGCCTTGACGAATTTACCCATGGTAGCACCATCTGCGACCCGCTATTCCGCTATCAGTGAATTTGACAGGATCAGCTGATTTGCTGACGTAATAACTAGACATTTATTTTCATTTTATTGCTGTATTTCATTTTTATACTGTCCGCATTTTTTGTACTGCGTCGTTCTCTGTTTGGCTTAGCAAATTGATACCTCACAGCTATTAATACTATCAGGGATATATTAATCTTGAATTTATCAAACCGAGGGACCTACAGTTTTATGCTGCTTCTGAACGGCATACGCCTTTTCATTGCATTGGAGTTTTTCTATTGCCTACATAGGTGAGAGCGCTATCAGAAAATACATTTTCTATCATCTGGTATTTCATGCTCACAATATGTTTCGAACCCGAACTCTACCAAATGGTTGTCATCTGCAAACCTTCCGTATAAACCTTAATCATAGTTGGACCAAGTTTACCTAATTCTCCATTGTTTTACATTTTTCAAAATCAAAATATGTAATTGTGATTTAGAATGAGTTTAATCTTGTTTTCGTGTTATCAACTCGTTGTTTTTGAGATCAACCATTTTCTTTTCAAAACCAAATTAGCTCCGTAATATGACAAAACCTTTACTACCATATTCTTATACCCGAACTGCGAACAGTATTCAGTCCTGTATCTCGTAAGTATTGGCACAATTACGCCCTACTATCTCGATAACTGAAAATATTTTTTAACCAGCAACAGTATTTCAATATTTGTAGCGTCTCGTAAATATATAATATTATCAAAATTAATCTGGCTTAACTCACCAGCTTCTTACGATATAAAAGGTATTGAATGGAAAGTAGAGGAAGGAAGAGTATGCATACTGTGCAAGACACTCAGTGCAGAGTAAACACAAATCTATAAAAAAACCAATTGTATGTTTTAATCCTCCAGCTTGATACCTTGGGATTGTCAGATGATTACATATTATGGCATAATTGAAAATGTTTCCGTGTATATAAAACAAAGTCTGCATAAATAGATACAAACAATTTCTGACTGTTATTTACATTGGAGTAGTCAGAAGCAATTCATTTACGGTTAATGCTGCCCGCAACTTCCGATCTAGCATTGAGGAGACGAAAAACAACTATTTAGTTTATTCAGGAGAACTTTGAGATGCACATACGCATAGCCCATAAACAAAATAAAAATGTATTGTTGAAAACATATTTTATTTATTTATTTTTCCATTACATTTTTAAGTTATAACTGCAACAGAAAATACTGAGATTCCTCACTTCATTGTTTACAAAACTGTAAGTAATTGCAGCAACATGTAAATATAGCAACCAGAAAGTCTGCGTACAGTTTTAAAAGATAGGGAGAAGCTTTATAAATAATATACAAAAACGAAAATTAATATTTTGTTGGACAGCCACGCTGTTTTAGGACTTCACTCAATTTATTTGGCATTGAGTTTACTTGCTTCTCTGTTTCCTCAGTTTTAATCTTCGCCCATTCCGCCTGCATAATACTTGGCAAAACCTCCTTACTTATTATAATATGATTTCGAGTTCGTTTTTCTAAACGATCCTGTTTTTAGCGGTTTTAATTTCCCAAAATTTTGTTTCCCAAGAGCAGTGCCTAATTTACGCCAAACAATTTGATGACTTCTTATCCAAAAAATTTTAAATATACTTTCGTCTGGAAAAATTAGCAAAAAAAAATAAGGTTTTGCGGCTCGTGGTTAATTACTTATTACTACATAAATAGACTATTCTTGAGAATTGTATGTGTTTTGAAAGCAACCTTTCTTAGTAAGTACTTCCGCATATAGGTTGAAAAGCATTGGTCTCGCATTCTCTAAAAGTCTATGATTTCCTTGCTTAAGTGGCATGCCAGGACGCATTCCATATTATACTGGTCCTGAATATACCGATGCAAACACAAGTGGTTACTCATATTGAAAACGAAATATTTTTTCTACAAATTTTACTTTTGCTCCACTTTTACTAAAAATTGCTAGAGTTAGCAATTCAGAGTGTTTTGCCAAGTGAGCCGATTTGCCAAGAGAGAACAAGAAAGCTGCGTACTAAGCAAACCTTTTATTATTGAACTATCATTATTTACTATATTTATAACAATTTCTCACTGTGCACGTGTCGTCAGTGGTAAGCACCCCCTTTTTATCATCCCAAGAGTTTGTTTGTACGAGTTTCTAGCACTTACGATTTGTTTATATCGAAAATTCGAAGATAGCTGCTCTCTCACTTTCTGAAGGTGCTCACGGCAATAGTTTTTTCAGTTTTTTCTTTGTTCAACATAGCCGCTTGGTTTTATTCACACAAGTAAACAAATACAGAGGCTATGCTCTCTTTTGGGCTGTGGCATAGATTTAAGAGAGGATGTTTTTCGAAATTGTCATTGCCAAGAGAAAACTAGTTTGAATGGTTTGTTATTATTATAAACAGCAAATATGTGTTCGTATATATAGTACGTGTGTATGTGCATGAGTGAATGTAAATTTTGGGAAGATGCGCGAATCAAATAATTAAAATACTAAAAGTTAATAATTTTACAATTCGTACACAATAAATGGATTCGATAAATTTTCTCGCTTCGCGCTTCTGTTTAATAAAAAATTTACTTGGATATATATAAGTAAATATTTGCAGTATTGAGTGCCCTACTCACAAAAAATATTTTTCAGTTGGACGTACATACATATGTACATATCTATGTACATGTTTGAATTTGTGAAGTTTTCATTGAAATTTATTGTGAGCAGTTGAGAAGTAACAGAACGAGATATTTTGAGAACATCTAAATGATCATGAAAAGTGTGGAATTTAGACGTTTTTCAATCCAGAATAGCCGAATTGGGTATCTCTAAAAATGTGCAAGACTTCAAGACAATATGTATGTATGTATGTATGTTTTTACTTAAATATACCTATGTACCTAAGTACGTCCTAAACCAATATTCAAGACTGACACCTCGCGCTCAGGTGTACCTGAAAGGCGCCGAGTATCCAAAGCAAACACGAGCGCATCAATCTTTTATCACTTCTTTTGTATGCATTTACATACACATGCACATCCACATTTATTCACACAAACCATATATTTTTGTTAAAATGTGTATGGGTCATAATTTTCGTTTTTGCACACACAACTTCCACTTCCATTAGCAGCTTGATCGGTGTCTTGCTGACGTTGTGGTACAAGCCAAAAACAAAATAAGAAAACCGGCAAAGGCATTCCGTTGCCCCACTGTGCAGCGATCGTCGAGCGCATTCAGCATGCGACTATCAGGGCGAGGACCACAGACTTAAACGCACAAACTTATTTGGACAGACAATCACAGAGCGACCGGATAGATGTATGGTGTTATGGGCTGATTGCGGTAAGAGAGGAGGGAAGGGATCACTGGTTGGCTTGAATGAAGAAGGTGCACGCATACGAGCAATTATGGGTTCAGAGAAATCGAAATTGCTTCCTCTCAGCTTTTGAAAACTTCAAAGGCATGAAATCAGTTTGAGCAGAAGCCGCAGTTAGCTAACCTCACGCTGTGCATTGAGCTCTGCTCAACATCAACCATAACGAAGGAGGCAGCAATAAAGAAACAGGGACTGGCAAAAACACGAGATTTGGCAGCTGCAAAAAAGGGCGGAATTGTAAAAGTGCAAAGCCCAAAGGCAGAGGTAGCTTCCACAACAGCAGCAGCAGTAGTTCGGGGGAGGAAACGATGGTAAGTTATACAAAGGGCAAAACATAAAAGCAGACGCAAAGACTAACAGACTTGGCGGTACCAAAATGCGCTGCGCAAGCCACCACTAACAGCATTGACGGCCACTTTGGTTGCATCCATATGTAGGTATGTGTGCATGTGCATGCCTTGTCGGACTCCATAGATCCCAGCCAGAAAATTAGAAGTGTTTCTAGTGGCAACGTATTCTAAAGATTGCTTGGGAATGTCTTATTCCAATTTCATTGTTTTAAGAATCCTTCAGTGCTGTAAATCGTTACTTTCTGTGCAAGATGAAGTAGAAATGAAAAACAGCAAGCAGCCTACTTCAAGTGAGATAAATGGGATGAAGTTCAGCGCACTAGACAGGGGTAATTTACTGGGGCGGCAGTCCTTGGGCGGGAAAAACCCGAGTCATTCCGGTACGTAAAATTAACGATCATCGGAGTGCCTCGTAAGACCCACGTAGCTTTGGCTAATTTTTTTTATTCTCTCGTTAGCATTGGACTTCGACAAGACTCTTCCATTGTACACGGTTCTGGGCTGTTGTTTTTGCGCCGTTCCATGTGATGTCGGCATCTACTAGCTCGCGAAACATCGACCTTTAGCCAACCGCGACCTCTTCGTCGTTACGGGTTCCAGTCCAGTTTTCTGACCTATCCATAGCCACTTTCTGCATTTGATATTCCATTGGATGGCCTCATTCATTGAACTTCACAGCGTTGCTGATGGTGTCCGCCCAAAACACTCTACAGATGATGCGGAGGCATTTGTTGTCGAAAGGTTGTAGCCTCTGTGTGATGGTGTTAGACACCAGCCATGTTTCACTTCCGTACAACAATACTGACTTCACACGAGCTGAATATTCGCCCATACTGTATTCATTCGCTCTAACGCCTTTGCTTTATTTAGCCTGCAGTTGACATCTTCATCTGCTCCGTCGTCTGTCATGATAGTGCAGCCGAGGTAGCTCAATTACGGTCTGGATATCGTAGTGGGTTAACATACTCAATACATGCCCGGCATATGAAGGTAATCTGCGCGATATTAACCATTAACTATTTACATACCCTCTTAAACCTTATTACACAGCACTGGCAGGGCCTAGTCAACTGCTACAACAACAACAAATGGATAAGTTTTAAAGAATCAAGAGCAGTCTCTGGCCAAGAACGACTCATTCTGACTCTGAATGTCAGTTCCAGAAGGTCTTGCGCTAATCCTTGGATATTCATATATCTATATATTTAACAAAGATAAATGAAGAAAACGGCTATATGAAGATAGTTGCCAGAACCAAGTGAATGTGGTGAAGCCGACAGAGGTGATATAAAGAGTCGACTTTCTCTTGGGATGAGAAAATTGAATAATTTAGTAGAAATGGTAAAGCCAAAATAATTTTGTGAAAAAATAAGGAAAAAAGCAAAGAAAAAGAAGTTTCTCGCGAATAAGAACAACCAGAAAGAAAACTAAAAACACGGATTAGGAAAGAATACCATTTCAGTAATGTAAGATTGGGTTTTCCGAAACGTACTCCATCCGAAAGACTCCGATACAGAAAGCAGATGAGGCCAAAGTTCGTACGAAGCGCTTGATATAAATCTTTCAGGTGCAGCAATATTGATATTTTATTTTATTTATTGAATTTGTACAAATGGAATCATCAATCATATGACAGAACAGTTTGCTCTCAAGTTGTTCAATTTACTACTGGGTGTAATTAGAGATGAGCACAAATCATAATATTCAATATCGATCCCGTCATTTCCGAAGTAATTTTTGATATTAAAAGTTGTTACGCAAAAATTGTTTAATAAGTTTCGCGGCTCGATATGAAAAAGACAATTTTATGATTTGAAATACACTTTATTATTCCCTTGAAAGTACACCTACTTTATTCAGTATAGTCTTCCTGAACATCAATGCACTTGTTTCAACGAGATGCCAATTTATGAATTCCATCCTTGAAGTAAGAATCTGGAAGGGCTGCAAATACACTTACACAGCTGATTACCTCATCATTTGATGAAAAGCGCTTTCCACGAATGCATTTTTTCAGGCCTGAAAACACATGGAAGTCGCTAAGGGCCAAATCCTGTGAATACAGTGAATGCTCCAACAATTTGAACTTTAATCCATGGAGTTTAGCCATTGTCAAAATGATCTTGTGACACAGTGTCCTGGTGAAAAATAATTTCTTTCCTTTCGCAAACTGGGTCTTTCTTCAAGAATTTTTTCACCCATTTGCATCCATTGTGCACTCAGGTTTCTGAAACTCAATACTTCAGTGAAACCCCAATCAAATGCCTGGGGCTTCTACTAAATCTCTTTCAGCCACGTGAGGTTTTTCCAATACGATATCCTAATTTTTGTCTATGATTTCTGGTGTTGCTGCTGTTTTTTACTCCTTAAAGTGATTTATATTAATAAAAATGTTCAAATTAGCCACCTGGAATGAAAAGTGTATGCGTATATGTATAGTTGCATTAATAATAGAACTTACTAATATATATTATATTAAATATCGCTTATATACTATATATATAAGTAAGTTCTATTATTAATGCAACTGTACATATAGGTATATGTAAATAAATCTATTCTATATATACCTATACATTAACATACATTGTCGAATCCGATCCGGATGCCTCGGAAGTGCCCGAAATCAATGCCGCAAGGTCAGGCAGCTCCAATTTCATATTTGTGCCGTGAGTCCCGCAGTTTATATGTACATATGTACGAGTATATATCCCATCCCTAATATATCAGTATGTAGATACTCAGTCTGAAAGACTAGAACACAAGCAACGGCATCAACAACAATAAAAGTTAATGCGCCGGTATAATAGCAGCGCCGAGTGGATCCTGAATTACGCTGCGGGTTAAACACTTCAATAAGATCGCGTTGGGAAAACAACAACAACAGCAGCAAGATACTCGTATAAAGAAACACAGCGTAGAAATGTATGTATATGAAAAACACACACACACACAGCGGAAAAGAGCATCAACCATGACAACCAGAAGTCGCGCAAGGATTCATAAACCTTTGAAAACAAAACCGAGCAAGTAAGGAAGGCAAAGTTCGGTCCGAACCAAACTTTATATACACGCGCACTTTTTAGTAAAATGTAATTTGGACCGGCTTTTTAATTTTGGAATCAAACGATCTCACAATGAGAGTTTTTGCTTGTAAAATCAGGCGGACGGACGGAAAATCAGAGTTAACATACAAAAAATGAGCGTGCTTTTTATCCGATTTCCTTTTATTGAATTTTATGTCAAATTTAAATGAGATGGGGAAGTTTGGAAATTTGGGCGAGACACCATCCCTCTAGATTTGACTTGCTTCGTATTTCTTTTAATTTGAGCCAAACTGGCACAATTTTGCTGCGTTTCTGTTTTTTCGTTTTCCGGAAATACCGTTACGTGGGAAGTGGGCGTAGTTATTGAGGGATTTCGCGCATTTTCAATACCAAACCACCTGGGACACAAACTATTATGTGTATTAAGTTCCCTTGAAATATATTCATTTTTGCCCGAGCTATCATGCGACGGATAGACAAGGCTAAGTTGACTCCGCCCATTATTCCGAGCATTTTGATGTATTTATGTATCTATAAGTGCCTCCATCTTTTTTGTTGTTATATGCAACCGTTATGTTAACATAATTATAATACCCTTAGGCACAAGTGCGCGGGTATAAAAATCAAACAGCAATGAGTAACAAAGCAAAAATAGCATTTGCTGCAAACGTCGAACAATTGGATCAAATAAACGTTGTTTTTGTTACTCTTAGCTCGAATTTGAGAGTCACTGTCTGGAACTTATCGTCTGTCTACACACCACCTCTTTTTTCAAAACGTCACGATCGCTTGCTGGCTGTATTGCAACATACATATACATAAGTGTGTGTGTACGTACATAATATAAACGTGTGTATATACATATATTTAAATACCGAGAGACATTGTTTTGATGTCATGGCTTTTGTAGCTGTTGTGGTGGGGTAACTAATAGCACTGCTGCCGGTATTGACGATTCCTTCTTGTTCCCGCTATAGGCCTCTGTTATGTCACTAAGCAATCCTGTGGCGGCATAATGGCACAGTAATTGAAAGTGAACACGCGATCTATGTAAGGATTCCCTTTGCTTTGTGTTAGCCTTTCTTATGTTGTTTTCTCTATATTGATATGAAGACTAATACACTTGAAATATTTGAACAATCTACTCTACAGTTGCATTGATTTCAATAAAAATTAAAAAAAACAAAAAAAAAATCAATACAGTTGTCTTCTACTCTAGCCAGAATTCCTTGAGGTATTGCATATTCATAGATACCCATAAAAAGAATTCAGAAGGTGTGGCCAACATCAGACCCCCTATGTTAACCCGCTCTCAGCAAATTTGAAGGAATCAACTAATTTGCTGATGTAACAGGGGATGTGATAAAACATCAACACAGGTACAATTCTATTGTCGAATCCCCTATGCTTCGGATGGTCAAGCCTTTGTAATCTATTATCCTTGATGGGTGCTGAATCAAATAAGCCTCCTTTCGAAAGTAATATATAATATGCATTCTTCTTCTTCATATGTTTGTCAAATTTTCGAAATGTATTTGTCAAGTTGCTCTTGGCTTTCCACTTATGGGTGCTAGTTCAAGGGATACTTGGGCTACAAGCATACTCGTTGGTAAGAACGATATCGCCAACTCAATCGTTATATTTTCATCAATTTTTCACAGAACAGGGTCATATATCTTACTTAGGGAAGTTCTCTCAAATGTTACCTCTTTGTTCTGTGTTTCTGTGCCGTATTTGTAGTCCTAGTCGACCAGAATATATAGTCTCAAATTATTGAGCTCAAACTAGAAAAAAAGATTTATTATTAGCACGATTTCATATTTGACATTGTTGGTGTTCGTAATACAGGATGTTAAGTAGGCAGCTTTTGTTTTAGCAGTTCATTAGGTATTGTCAGTGCAATGTACCTTCAAATGCCCGACAAATAAGTATATTGAGTATGTTGTGGTCGATTCGGCATAAGTAGGAGCTTAACCTTTTCTTCTGCAATGGGTGGTGGTTGGACTCCGATAACAGCATTCGAGGGTTGGGAGTTTAGTAAAATGGAGATAATCTCTCAATGGATGCCGTTTAATGTCTGCTTATATACTGTCCGGTCCAGTAGTTGCAGTTGTGTTTTGTCCTGGATATAGTCGGAGTAGTCGAAGAAATGTCCCCTGACTCGTTTGGGAGGTGGCACGCTTTAGCAAATATTTACAGGGGTGATTCCGGCGCTAGCATCCTAGCATATATTGCTTGCTGAGCATTTTGCTGTGCTTCTTGACCGGGAGCATGGAAGCCTCGTTATGAAGGTGTTGCAGGGACACATCAAGAGGTAGCCGTGATTTGTCAACTGCGAATCATTAATAGCAGGTGACCAATGTTTCTTTGTCTTTGGCCCAAAATGCTACCGGCTAGCGATTTGGGGACTTTATTGCGGCTATGGACTTTAGTTCAAACTATTAAAAGTCCTCCAGTACCTTGGGGTATTAATCGTCACTTTTAGTGTATACATACTTTAACCTTCAGTATAGTTTGACCTCCTTCGTTGAGGTCGCAAATTGGGTAACGTGAATTAAGTGGCGTAAAGTTAGACATTCCTTGCAGGGAAGAAACGAGAAAAACTGGAGAGATAATTGTTCACTTTTGCACACAAGCCACTGATGTCACCGCCGGATGATAACATCAAGCTATCAACAGCGTAAGATACGAAAGAAATTCGCTCTGGTAGGTGAGGATTTTTCGAAATATAAAAGCTGAAAAGCAAAGAAGAAAGGACACCACCCGGCATCACTCTTTGTTTTATCTGGCCCAGTTTAGTGTGTACCACAAAAGTAATTTGCGGACCGTGGAAGAATAGATTGTTTGATGTTGTTGTTGTAGCACCAAAAGCATTCCCATGCATGTACGGGGAGTAAATCCGGGTCGTTCTGGTAACATAGAACCGACTGTCGGGGGGGACCATATTTGTTTGATCTCAACTAGTAGTGACGGTGCTGTGCACCTTACGGAAGCCATGCTGATATGTAGCTATGATTAGATGTACGTAAAAATCGGGAGTAACAGACTGTAAGTGTCTTCACTACTAGGTTGAAGAGAGAAGTCGGGGTCACTAGTGGGGCCCCTCCCCTTGCTTTCCACTTTTCACGGCGCCATTTTTTTCTCGAAAAATTCAATGCTATTACCGTTAACGGAACGCGTCATCGAACGCATGCTCCACAGATAACGAAAAAAAGTAGGCGTAATGGAGGGAACGTTTGAAATACCTACAGTGGAAAGCAAAACTGTCCGGATGTTTTGCATTAAGAAGGAAAGATAATGAAAACAATACAAATATAGGTATATTATTAAATATATGTATTTTTTTCATTTAATTGAATATTATTTTAAATTATAAAGCACAATTTATCACATTTAAAAGATTTTTTGTTTTATTGAATTTAAAATCGAGTTAATCACTTCACAGGTCAAACAACAAGGCAAAAATACAGGAGTAAAAGATTGGCAACGAGCTAGCAACAAGCAAAAAAAATAACGGAACAAATACCGTTACATTTTAACAAAGTAATATCGAGATAATGTATGTATATAACACAAATCAGTGCAAAAGTGTCCGAGTAATGGAATTGTTGTTTCTTAATTTTTTCTATTTTTCTTGAAGCAAATATATGAATTTTTGTGCTTTATAATTTAAAATAATATTCAATTAAATGAAAAAATACATATATTTAATAATATACCTATATTTGTATTGTTTTCATTACCTTTCTTTCTTAATGCAAAACATCCGGACAGTTTTGCTTTCCACTGTATATCATTGATCATTCATTCATTGCAGTCCCTCTACTAAGTATGAAAATTCAGAGGTAATGAATTCCCAATCAATTTAAAGAAGAAGCTAGAACCCGAAAGACCCTATATCTGTATGCGCTGTCCAACAGTTACAGTGCACTTAACTCAAGCCAACATCAACAAGGAGCAGCCGGCAATTAGTCAGCATTCGTTGTTACAGTAAAAATGGGACATAAAAATGTTTAATGTTGGTCACACTGTCCCTCGATGTCTAGTGGTATGGCCTTGTTCCGTGAACAACCCTCAACATCAAAGCAATCGTTCTATGAAATCGGTTGCCGGGCAAAGCCTATAGTAGCGACAGACAATAGGTCAATTTTATTCATCGACATGTGGAGCCGTTAAACTATGGCTAATAAAAAATTAAAATCCAAAAAAAATACAGAAATTTGCCTAATAAAATCACAAAACACCATTGAAGATCGCTTTATGAGTATCACAAGCGGCAATATGGACATGAATTAACTTACAATTTCCGCTGAAGGGCTGGCTATTCGAACGCCAGGCGTTGACGCTTCGATTACACATTGAAGAGATGAAGTATACAGAGGAAAAAAAGAAACAGAATGTGCGCCCATATTTCAAAAAGCAAAAAAAAAGAACAGTCAAAAATTTACATACGCATGTTGTAGGTAAATTTTTGTTTTATGACTTCTTGTAATTTCTGTGATGAGTCCGTGGAGAAAACAGGAATGCAACAATAATTAAGCAATGCCAAGAGGAGCTGAGGGAGCAATGCAATAAGTAGAATGACAAAACCTTTGAACACTAATTAGACAAACGGTTGTGGTCATATGCTAGACGCGTCGATATTTTAGCCATAGCTGCATTTGGAGTGTGTGCGTGTGGGTGTCACACTTATTGCATAATCATAATTTCCTGTACACAGAAAAAATACGAAAATTTTAATGGTCGCGTGGAATGATAAAATCTTAATTGGTGTTCTAATATTCAATACTTGTCCACTGTATAGCTTAAAGGCATCCAAGTGTATTGGTAAGGGGCACGTTGCACAATTATAATATATTATATTTAATCATGCGGCACTTTTCAATCGCAATTTCTATTTATTACGCCAACCATGTTCACAATAATAGGCAACAATCAAAGATCGCCTATTTGGGAAATATCACCAGCTTTTGTGGAAACTCATTTACGAATCTGTGTACTGCGCTCTTTTCCACGAATCCATTGACAGCGACAATTGTTAATGAAAATATTTCGGAACATATTTCATATGTGTTTACCCAATGCACAGAGCCATGCAGGGGGATGCGCCTTAATTGCCTCCGCCAGTGTGAAATGTCTTTTCGAGTTTTCGTATTTTTCATGCTGACAAGCATCAGCTGTGCAGAGTAAACATTTGGGGTGTGTGTTGTTGGTGGGCACAGCCATGTTGCCTGCCGATCAATGGATGTGGCAACCATCGCAGTCATAGGCAACGTCAAGACGTCAACAGTAATACAATTCTGCTTTAATGTAGCAAAACACTCGCAGCCTCCAATTAACGGCAACAACAAATAATCACACCATGGCAAAGTAGTTTTCAAATAAACTGTTGCCTTGACGGGGTAGACTGCAAACGATGGTACCATTGCACTGTGCTACTTACAAATGCATATAAGTCCACTTAAGAAACTGTGGTCTGTGCATGCAATACATGCAGTAGGTAATAAGTTCGATACCCACTAAACTCCATCGCGACAATAGCAAAAGTTCCAGTGTAGTTTTCTCATAAAAACCATTTTTCAAGACCCAATCACAGATTTCAGTAGAAGTAGTGTGCACTTGTCTGTTGCGTATATCTTCCACTTTTCATTTGTTTTCAGCAGGTTTTCAATACTTCATAATTTCAGTAGCAACATAAATGAGTTTTAAGTACCTTGTCTGCAGCAGCTGACATTTAGCCTAGAAACGCTAAAGTCGGTGGCGCGTTTGCGCAACTTAACAAAGTGTGAAAGTCCTCAACGATTCCTCCACTAATACTAAGTTGCGCATTTTTAACTCCAACGTCAAATCGGTTCTATGGTACGGCTGCGAAACATGGTTGACGACGGACTTGCTCGCCCACAAACTACAAGTTTTCATCAACACGTGCCTACGGCGGATTTTCCGCATTTGGTGGCCCAAAACAATGTCCAACGTAGATCTTTGCCAACAAGGCAAGCAACTACCCATCTAGCACGAGATTAAAAAAACAGGTTTTTACCTGATTGTTTACAAAAAAAAAACACACCTGCGGTTTTAGTTTGGTTGAGTTCATAACTGATAACTGATAACTAAACTTTATTTATTTATTTATTTATTTATTCATCAATTAAAGTATAACTTAAATAGATTACTAATATTAAAGCTTAAATATAATTTATGGTAAACAATACTGTGAGATACATTAGTCACAATTCAAAAAGTGTATCTCCAGATTAAGTCTTGATTTGAAAGTCTCTCGTGAGTTAGAGAATATATCCAAATGTTTGCATAATTGGTTAGACTGTCTTATACAACGTGTGAGCGGTTCATTTCGACTAAAATTGGTCTTGTGATAAGGTAAATGGAACATATTGCTGAGTCTTAGGTTACGAGTGGGACAATTAAAGAGTATTAGCTCCAGCAAGAAGTGACATTTGATATGATTCGTAACTATGTCTCTTATAAACATTACCGATGAAGTTTTTCTCCGCATTTCTAAAGTTGGCAGTGCTAACAAAAGACATCTACTTTTATATGCAGGCAAACTGCAAGGCCAACGAAGTGAATAAATAGCAAATCGAGTGAAACGTTTTTGAACCTTCTCAATTCTTAAAGATGAACCCTTATAGAATGGATCCCAAATGATGCTGCAATATTCGAGGTTTGATCTCACAAGAGAAAAATACAAATTTTTCAGCGTAGAGATATCCTGGAACTCCCTCGAATTCCTTATTACAAATCCAAGCATAGATCTAGACTTGGCAATCATAAAGTCTATATGTTTGGAAAATGACATTTTTGATGTAAATATGACCCCCAAGTCTTTCTTTTCGTAAATTTTTGTGAGGGTGGTAGTGCCCAACTTGTAATCGAAATCAATCGTAACTTCTCGTCTACTGAATGACATGTGCTGGCATTTACCAGCATTAAGAGGTAAGGAGTTATTATCACACCAAGCTTCCAATCTGGCTAAGTCTTCCTGAAGTCTTATGCAGTCAGTTACTTTCTCTACCCGACTGTAAATTTTCAGGTCATCTGCATACATCAGACAACGTGATGTCTCGAAAACGTCTGGAATGTCATTAACAAACATTAAGAACAATAGTGGCCCAAGATGGCTACCTTGAGGTACGCCTGAGGTAACTTTGATGGCATCAGATTTTATGTTATTTATACGAACGAATTGAGTTCTATCTGTTAGATAAGATGCAAGCCACTTGAGTAAGCTAGGATGAAGACCAAATGAACCCAGCTTTTTAAGTAGGATACTATGGCTGACTCGATCAAACGCTTTCGAAAAATCAGTGAATATGACATCGCATTGTTGGCCTGTTTCAAATTGGTTTAAGACATAATTTGTAAATAACCCTAAATTCGTAACAGTAGATCTACTCTTAACAAAGCCGTGCTGATTAGGCGATATGAGATTTGAAATTTGGAAGAAAATCAAATCATAAACTAGCTTTTCAAAGAGTTTAGGTATGCAAGAGATTTTGCAGATAGGGCGATAATTTTGGACTTCCGACTTACTTCCAGACTTATGTATCGGTATGATAAACGATTTTTTCCAATTATGGAAAAACTCACCAGAAGCTAGTGATTTATTGAATATAATTGTTAATGGTTTTGCTAGCGATGTAGCACAGTTTTTTAGTAATATAGGAGGGAAACCGTCTTCTCCAGGAGTTGGGTCATTTGCCAAGGCCGATAGGCTCCTGAGTACATCATTAGATGAGAGCTGGAAACCTTTATTTGTTCGTGAGCTGTTAAAAGAGGTATCTTCTATTCCGGTGTCGGATTGACGAACATAAACAGATCGAAAAAAATCTGCAAAAAGATTACTAATTTTTTGAATGTCCGACGACGTTTCCCCCAAATAATGCATTTTTTCTGGAATTCCAGTGGTTTTCTTCTTACCGTTAATGAACTGCCAAAAAGATTTACAATTTTCTTTGATACCACTCTCTACTTTAGAAATGTAGTGCTGATATAAAAATTTGTTCAGAACATCGAATTCTTTTTGCAAACGATTGTACGCTTCATAAAGTTTTGCGTTATTTTTAGATTTGCGGTATAATTTGTATGCTTTGGTTTTTTTATTGTTAAGATTAATGAGCCTAGAATTGTACCAGGCCGGTTTGGACTGATTTTTTGCAATTTTGGAACAAACATATGAATTGCACTTTCTAGTCTTCCTACGAAATCATCATACATCTGTGATAGTGCGGGTTTGTTTAAGACAGTTTCCCAATCTACCAAATCCAATGACCGCGATATCTGGTTGAAATTGGCTTTATAGAAGTTATAATTTCTGCAATTATTAATAACTGATTTGATATAGTTTATATGTTTAAAACGTACACATAACGCTTTATGGTGTATGGAGTTAGGAAGAGGGGGTGAAGAGAGGGACTCGACATCGGACTTTAGATCATTGCTTATGAATACTAAATCAAGTAAGCGATTCATATCATTGTGTACTCTGTTAATCTGGCAGAGGTTATATTCCGCAAAAGTGTCGAGCACCTCACATTCACTCTCGCTTGATACCCCATATGGTACTAATTTCTTAGCATCATCGTCGAAACACCAATTAACATTGGGTAAGTTGAAGTCACCCAAAATAATTATGTGTTGACCGCCAGTTAGACTATCCAGTATTGTACAACAATTAATTACATGATTTTTATATAATTCAATTGGGCTTGAAGGCGGTATATAACTTACACTAATGTATAATTCATTCGATTTTCCTAAATTAATTTTAATTATTATTTGATCAACATCAAAATATCCGTTGTCGGAACTCATACTTGGTGACAAAGTGATTTGTGTACTGGGTAGCCTCGAACTTACAGCAACAAGTACGCCACCACCTTTAGACTTTCTTATTTATACTTAATTTCTTTAAACTTTCTTATTTATACTTAATTTACTTTATTTAATATAAATATTTGATTCTTATAATTTCTTATGATTTTTTATATCGAATACAGTGGAGACTATAACTATAAAACTTGGAAAGAGGAAACGGATCGGGCGGGCATACCTTACGAAAGGACCCACCTGAAGTCTGCAGACAGGCACTTGAATGGCACCTGCAAGGTAACAGATGGCAATGTCAGCCAAGATGCATAGGCGAAAGGGGGATAAGTGCTACCGGAAAGTCATTCAAGGAAATAAAAGTCATTGCGAAGGGCCGTATGCAATGGAAGCGTTTTGTAGAGGCCTTATGTTCCAATCGGGACAAAAGGCATTGATGATGAAGTAGCTCGCCTGCTTTTTTCTATTTATGCCGGGTGGAATTTTATTTGATTCGGATAAATGCGCATAATATAGTATTTTTCAATAAACTTTTTCCTTGGAAATAGTAAACATTGACTTTAAAGTGATTTCATCATATCTATCTGTCTATACTTACAATTCAGAAGACATTTTATAAATATTTGATTACATTTAAAAGTGACTTTGATTGTATTGTTAAAGGTATATTTCCTGTGAAATATCCTTTTTAGTTAATTAATTCAATATTTCATAGTTAACTCTTGGACGAGCTGGACGATTTTTTCCTTTTCAACCTTACAAAGACACTTGATGGCCAGTTCATTTGGGTTCGATCGAAGTCGATTTCGGTATTTTCGGGTAAAATTTTGTATTTCCTCTTTTATTGAAGGGAGGCATTTGTCATATACCACGGAGCTTTGACTAGGGTGCGTAAGGCATTGGATTGGAAACGCCGCGGGATTGCCAAGCTTGAATTTGATGATGTGCCCTAAAATTGGATTCCATAGGTCCAGACTGGTTTTATCACAGTTTTGTAAATGATAAGCTTATTGTCCATTGAGAGGGTGTATTTACGGTTTAATAGCCAGTACATATTTTGAGTTATTAATCCTAGAGCTTTCCTTTTGGCAAAGATGTGCATTTTCCACTTAAGCCTTTTATCCAAATGAATGCCTAGATATTTAGTGGCTTCACATTGCGAACCGTAAGATATGGTTTAAGTTTATTTGTGGGCAGGTGGAGCCATTTAGAGATTTTATTTGTGCTTATTTGGAGCATAGAAGAGGTGTCTGCGGGATCCGCTGCTGTCGTCATAACTGCAGTGTCATCGGCAAAGTACCAGTTTTAATTTGTTGGAAGTTGTAGATTTCATTTTGGTAATTTACGTAGAACATTCGTTGGTTTAGATATTATTTAGGGAGCAAATAGGCATTTAGTGGTAATTTCTTTTTTATTTTAAAGACTAAGCCTTGGTGCCGCACCCGGTCGTTGCGTTCAATAAAAACCATTAATCGTTTAAGAAAGCCATTTTCAAAAACTTTCGACAGTATTGGTAAAAGGCTGATAGGGCCTATTTTTCTCGTCTTGAGCACCAATTTAATTTCTGCCACTTTCCATTGAGCTGAGAAGATGTTTTCTGGTTAAGCAAGCAGTGAACAAAAGAATAATGAAATTATAAGGCACAGGAGGTAGTTTTTTGAGAATTTTGGCCATGATGCGATCACACCCTGGTGTCTTGTAATCATTTAGCTTTTTAATAGTGCTAACTATTTCACTTTTGGTGAACTTCTTCATCGGCAGCTCCATTTGGTAGGGTTCGTTTAAAAAGGCAGCAACAGTGAGGTTAAAGCAAGGATCAGCATTGTTTGGTATAAAATTATCTTTGAGGTGTACAGAAAAAAGCTCTGATTTCTCCGTTGCGGTTTTCGCCCATGAACATTCTTTTTTACGAAGTAATGGACGGTACTCTGTTGTTGTACTTACTTTTTTGCCGACCCTCAAGTAGAGGTCCAAACCTCATAGAAACTGCCTCATTTCTTTATCGTATCGTGAAGAAGAATATAATAAACTGGTGAAACAATGTAGGAATAGCGTTACCAGTGTGAGTGAAAAACATAACATTATCTTACTACAGGGCATCGGAGCATTGAAGGAAACGAAAAAGTAGATGAACTGGCAAGAGGGGGGATCAATCATGAAAAACATTCTTGCAGAATCGGTATTCACACCACTGCGAGCAATCAAGAATGCAGAACGTTATGGCAACCTCAAAAGAACTCAACATTGAAAAACATGAAACTGGCTTTTGGCCAGTCTGGGAACAATCAGCCAAAATGGGCATCCCTCATAACACGCAGTTATACACAACAAGAGCAAAGGAAATGATTTCCCATTTCCTCTGCGAATGCCCTGCCCTATAGAAAGAAAAAATGTCAACCCTGGGCAAGCCACTGTTCGAGGGTCTCGAACAACTGTCTGGTAATAAGGTTCTTAAACCACTCAGGCAGGATACTCGTATACATAGTCACGCTGTAAATATCCGTTAAACAAGTTGGTATCGAGGATGTGGCAACAAAACGGTGCCAAAGCGCTGGTTGGAATCAAGATGAATCACCCATTCAACCAATCAACCAACCATGAGATTTTACAAGTACATCGGGTGGTGTCTGCGCTTAAACGCGCTACCAAAAAGTAAGCTACGCTGGAAGCGGTACATAATATTATACAATATTCGTTGCTAAAGCACACAGAGGCCGCATAAAACTGATTTGAAAATAAGTGTGGAATAGAAGAAATGGGTCACAGAAAAACTGATGGGATAGCCTTATAGATATGTTATTTTTTGGTACAGAATTTTTTTTTTATTGTGGTATTTTTAAGTTGCATTTACGAGACGAGATAAGCAAATTCGTGTCTGAATTCATGACATCATAATTCACATTTGAGTTCAGCGATGAAAACGTGGCGATCGTTACTCGCCGTGCTGCAGTGTTGGTATACTAACACACTTCACTTTTGTGATTAAGGAGATTACCCCAAGTGATATAGATTGCAAAGTCTATAACCATGCGGATTGATGAGGGATTGCTCAGATTTAGGGGAGTAAAATTTTCATTTTAGGTTTTCCATTTCTTTTTATTCCCAAATGCGGCAACATAATTGAATGTTGGAAGTATTGCGTGCATACAAGTACACAATTATGATTGATATGGTGCATATGAACATATATATGTATGTATGTGATGCCTGGCAAACGAAAAACAATTCAAAGCAAATGGCTGATGTTGAGCAAGTTTTCGAAAATTTGCAATTGACATTTGTAAACGCATCAAAATTAAAACAACAGATAGACAGACTAAACGACAGTTGGACTAATTCGTACGCACGAAAATATATACAGAGGCGGGAGGCAAATGAAACAGAAAGGTTGGCACTTTCAAATAACCTTCCATTCCAGTCGCCAGTAAATGATTGAGGACCTGAAAAACAGAAGAGCTCAACGCGTTGAGGCAGAGCAGTGCAAGAGGGGACCTGAGAGAGCTGCGCTTTTGACTTATGCACATACATACATACATATGTTCAAATTAATTGCATTTCGAATCGCTGGCAAAGGCCAATTGTTGACGCACAAATACCGCAGATTTGCATATTGCAATCGAAAGGTAACAAACACAAATACAAACGCATTTGCACTTTCATTTGGACATAATCATACATACGTAAGTGCATATATAAGTGCACACGTATGTGCGCTGCAAATGTGGATAATGAAGTTATGTATGTATGGACGAGCAAAATATGTTGCTGTAATTGCTGTCATTTTGCTTGAATGATGGTCTGAAAGCGTGTGCGGTTGTAAGGGAGCATTGAGGTGTCCTTCCCGGATTTCAAAAATACATACTTATATGCATGTGTGTATGTAAGCATATAAATTGTACATTAAGGCAACCGTCAAGAGAAAAATGTTTTTTTATTCTTGCTTGGGGCATTGGTATTTATAAAGGAAAGCTCTCCTCGTCTCCTCCTGAGCTTCTATTCAGCTACAATTATCAAATGCAGAGTTTGAACTCACATAGACAAATTTTTGAGCGCGAATTAAACAATTTTTATGTATTTACTTGGGTATTAATTATTTAAACATAAAACACATCTTTTTCTCAGAAAATTTAGTCTAAACTGAAGCTTACCTTATCACGGCAGCTATTTTTTATGAAGAGTTTTTTCATGAAAGAAATACACTCGGAGGTTTACCATTACCTGCAGAGCAGCGACTGCTATTAGGGCTTCATGCCCCGGGGTTTCGAACCCGGCACTACAGCACCAACCCATTCGACTATGACGACCGCTGAACAATATAGTCAGCTTTTCGAGGGTAGTTGAAAAGTCCATGCAAGAACAAAAACTACTCAATTGTTTGGGATAAACCTCTTTTATTTATCGGCATAGTCTCCTTTTGGGCTTTCCACTTCGTTCAACGCTGTTCTAATTTGTTGATCCCTTCCGAATAATAAGATTTGCCCAAGTCTAAAAAACAGCAATCGTTTCTGCAAACACCTTTTCGTTTGAATGAAATCTTTTTCCCGTCCAAATTCGGGAACAAATTGTAGTCCGAGGATTCCGAGGGAGCCAAGTCTGCCGAAGAGGGGGGATATGAAACAAGTTGGAACCCTATTTACATTAATTTTGCGACCACAACTACGTAGCAGTGATGGAAAAGGGTTTTGTTTTTTAAATCACTCGACAGCCTCAATTCAAACGAATGCCAAACACAAAGAAATAGGCCGATCTGATCTAAACATAAACTCGACACGCGCCAGAAACACCGATTAACTACTGTTAACCTTAAAGTTCCCCGTAGTTCCGTTATTTCCTGAATTTTTTGAAAAATACTTACTATTTTCGAAACTACAGCAAGACTGACAAAAATTCCACACCTTTATAGTAAGCTCATCCAGCTGCTCTTACTTAACATCGTCTTAATTGCACATCTTCGAAATACCAGTTAAGACCTTACCGTGGCCGTATCCCATGTTTGACCACCTACTTAAGGTGTTCAATCTTATTGCCGCACTGCCAACGATATATTTTGCCTGCAGATCTACAGGAAGGAAATTTAATATTGCATATAATACTTTCGACGGCATGGTTCACATTTTACCGATTATGAAAACAGAGGCAAGTCTTTGAGTCTTGCCAACCCTTTTAATGTCCACATCCTCTTAAGGGCAACCCAGCGTACTACAATACCATAGTAAAGAATTCGCCTAAGTCGAAAAGACGGTTATGGATTGTGAGGATGTCGCAATCTAGTGGCGTGTATAACTCTGGACCATGGAAGCGGGATAGAAACTGTTTGGTCGGTATTAAGATTTTACAATCTAAAAGTACCATTACTGAATTTTGATCTTGAACGCACTAAGCCCCCACGCCGCAGTCCAATCGATCAATCGTTGATCGTACAGATGTGTTTTCTTGAGGTATTTTCCCTATAAGAATGTTTTGAGATGCAAATTAGAACAATAATACACTGGTGGACTTAAGTATTTACACACCATAATTTTCTTAAAAGCTGCTATAATTTTAAAATGAAAAGGTTGCACCCGATACTCGTAAAAGCACTCCTTAAGCACCATATCTGCGCTATTGTCACGAAATATTTATTTTGGTTATTATAACCATATAGTGTAATATATCATCCATAACTCATCAGAGATTTCAAAGTTGTAAGACAATTCGTTTATTTAGAAACCAGTTTTAACACCGATAATATTTTCAGCCTTGAAATCCAACGGAGAATCTCTATTGCCAAAAGGTGCTACTTTGGACTAAGTAGGCGAAAAGTCCTCTCTCGACGAACAAAACTAACACTCTACAAGACTCTCATCATGCCCGTCCTAACTTATGGCGCAGAAGCTTGGACGATGATAATATCCAATAAGGCGTCCATTGGAGTGTTTGAGATTAGCACGGAAAAAAACAACTGGCTCGTTTTGTTAAACTCGGCAAAAAACGCTTAAGCGGTTATCGCGCCAATTAAGAAGAAGAACTCAATTCTTCCTAAAGACGGCTTAGGTGCATATTGCTTGTGGCCTCAAAACTCATGTAATTTATGCGTGCTGGCCCTGCTGTGGAGATCCTAAATGTAATTTAGAGTTTCTTGATCTTCGGTGTTGATTTAAATTGAAAAGAATATTTAACTACTTGATCTGTGAAGAGGTAGGATACGATGCTCAGACACGAATCATGTATGATCTTTAAGAACCTAAACTAAGTTGATGGGAATAAATAAAAGTGCAGAGGTTTAGTATCAGTCAGTCTGGCTTCTTTGCTGTACTAGGGGAATGGCTTAACATGCTAGTAAGTAAACATACTTGACTTGTACTCGCTCCGTGAGAATTGGAAATCATCAGGAGGGTATAAATATAGTAGATGGCCTAGGCTAAAGGTGGTCTTAATCTTGATGGGGCAGTACTGAGGCTTCTCGTCGCCCTTCGCTGGCTTTGTTGCGAATATAGAGCTCTCTAACATCCTCTAATCTACTCAACTTCATTCGCAAATGGAGGTGGGAGTAGTTTTTAACTGATCTCACCTGAGATTGGTATCTACTTCTTCGAATGCGAAGTCAAGTTTTAGTACACCCATACATAATTTCACATTGGATTTTTTGCTTCAATTCGAGTTTGTCTCGGCATAGTCTATGTATATCAGTCCAATTTCGGAAAATGTTTCATAATTAGCTAAAAAAATATGGATTTCGTTAGATTAGGAACACCCTAATATGCAAACAAACAACTGTATATAAACAAAGACGCTCCGAATTTCGTCCCCGAAATTGCAATCACCTGTCAACTTGTGGATAGCATATATCAGTTTGTTATCGTCGTACCTTCCATTAGTGGCTGTTGCATGCATGATATGAAACCGCTTCAGTTTGTCGGGTTGCTAGCTTCCAGACTGCTGCCTGGCGACACTTCAAAATCAAATCAATTCAAATTAAATTGTTCCAACAAACAAACAAGCATCCTTTCACTCATGCGTGCATATTAATCATTATTTGAGTCGCCTAAATTTATCCAACGCTACGCGCACACACAGGAGCCGGAAATTAAAATTGAACCAATTTTAGCAAAAGTTGAATACTTTACCATATCACACACCTTGCGTAAAACATTAAAAAAAAAGCTAAATAAAATTTGACTACTTGCTTGCCGCCGTAGCCGAATGGGTTGGTGCGTGATTACCATTCGGAATTCACAGAGAGGTCGTTGGTTCGAATCTCGGTGAAAGCAAAATTAATAAAAACTTTTTTCTAATAGCGGTCGCCCCTCGGCAGGCAATGGCAAGCCTCCAAGTGTATTTCTGCCATGAAAAAGCTCCTCATAAAAAGTATCTGCCGTTCGGAGTCGGCTTGAAACTGTAGGTCCCTCCATTTGTGGAACAACATCAAGACGCACACCACAAATAGGAGGAGGAGCTCGGCCAAACACCTAACAGAAGTGTACGCGCCAATTATTTATTTTTTTTTTTTTTTTTACTTGCTTGATTTCGATTGCTAGGCCGACACTTGTTTTAATATTAGCAAAGTATCATAAAGGGAACGTTGCCGAATAGTTGGAATTCTGGGCGCAAATACAGGCCTAAATTTCATGCAGCGAAAAAGGAGCTATAAGGTGTTAAACCAGGAATGGCAGAAGCAAGCACAAATGTATTTCCTCAGTTAGGCCACTATGGAACCCATCTAAATATTTAAAACTTCACTTCGGTCAGCGGCTAAAATGCAAGCGCATCGTGAAAATCAGGGTTGGTCAAGGATGCAAGAGGAAATGCTTTGCTAGCAAGAGATTATCGCTGGAATATTACCTTTTTAAAACATTCGAAAAACAGGAAAGGGGGAGAGGTTGGGCAGACTTTAGCAATCGCCTGCTCCTCATTTCAAGAAAGAGTTCGGCCAACGGAATACTTATGAACGTCCTGTGAGCTGTTGTTGCAACCATAATCGTCTAACTCAATATACAATAGTACATACGTGGGGAGAGAGAGAGAGTGGAAAGGGAAAGAAGAATAGTGAAATTAGCATTAACAACTTAAGTTTAATTAGACAACAGTAGCTTTTCAATGAAGCCAATTACAAACTGCTAATATCGACCTCTCAGGTATTCTCAGGAATGTTGGTAAACTGCGATGCGAAAGATGATAATTTACAAGCCTGAAGTATCGAATGCAGCTTTGAGGATTACGATTTTGAAGTAATCAGCTGATTGGCTGACGCAACCGGAGTCATTACGGCCGTCTGCTTACGAAAAAAATAAGATTGTGTTGGTAGCATACGAAAAAATCAACACAGCTCTCGCCCATTTTACACCGTTACCGTCTGAACAACGACTGCTTTGACGAGTACGTGCAAAACGAGCGGGCAGAATACTGCCGTCGAGTAGCCGGTGATGTAGCAGCCGAAGTTATTTTCACAATTTTACCTCAGATGGCCCAACCATATAACAACCATGAAAAACACATACCCAGCCGCTCCAGGAAGGAATATATGTATTGACAATAGATGATGCCACGAATATCGGCTTTGTTTGTTCGAATATCCAGGCCTCATCTCTAATACCTGTGACTACCTGACTCATTCAATCACTGCCATCGAAACAACCACTTCACGCAAATCGATTATCGTTCATCCCAAATATTTGTTTCTCGAAAGTTACAATATGTAACTTTTTGTGAACACAATCCTCAGTAAAATACCTGGATTTATTTAACCTAAACGATTTTTTAATTTTGTGGTCGCCTTTACTCTTTTCCAAGCTTCTAAACTTGAACATTCAGAGACACTATCAAATTAGTAAAAACAAGAAGGTGACCACTCAAGAACTTAGTTTTTTAGATTAGAGCGGTTAATTAAAAAAAAAACTATACCATAATTTTCAAAGCAAGAAAAGTTGTATTTTTCAAGAATTTGTTTCCCTATTTCCTCCAAACCGACCAATTTTTATAAATGCTCTCAATAGAATTGGAATCCTGTTATTGAGAAGTCCCTTTAAAACTTCAAAAATACGTTCTTCCAGCGTGTAGTGTGAAGTGTGTTTGGAATGCTTTCATACATGAAACTTCGCTTCTGAAGTCCAGTTAAAAATCTTGAGTGTCCTCCCATCGCTATAGACAATAATGAAAAGTTATTTAGTTTTCTGTCAAAAAATAAAAGCATGGAAAGATCTGTGAGTCTATGATTTTTTATATTGTATATATCACCTTGGTCAAACAGTCCTCGGAATATATTCAGAAAATTCTAAATACAGGTTTATTTCTAAAAAGTGATATTATCGCCTTCAATTGCAACGCACTGATCCAGCTCTCTACACATTTCTGGAACTCTATTCTCGGTATATCCATCAGAGTCGTCTTCTATTCTTTTCGGCTGTTAAATCGCATTTCCGGTAGGGGTCAAACAGAAAAAAGTCGCAGGGTTCCTTCTTAGTCAATAATTCACGGATAATGATGGCAACTGTGGCACTGTGCGACGGTCCGTTATCATGGTGTAAAATCCACGAATTGTTTTCCCAGAAATCCTTTTTTTTTTGGCGAATTGCTTCACGTAAACGTCTCATAGCCACCAAATAGTGGTTGTTATTAACTGTCTGACCTTCCGAATTGGTGATGTAATCTATAAAAAACATAGCATCACTTTCTTTTTTGACTGGATTTTTGGTCTTGGCTCTTTCGGAGCTCTCCATTCACTCGCCTGATATCTGGATTACGGGTCGTACTTATAAACTCACGTCTCGTCTCCAATAATGTTGTATTTGATGAATGGTGGATCGGATTCAGCCTTGGAAATCAAGTCATTGGTTATATTATATCAACACGGAACAACACAGCGGAAACCCAAATTATTAACTAGAGTGCCCTTACGAATCCATAAGCAATCTCAAATGTTCCAGTCCTAGGCCAGCTCTCTGTTGGTTAATAAGCCGTTATTGATTAACTTTTCTTTCACTTTATTCATGTTTTCAGTTTATTCAGTTTTCGATATCGACGGCCTGTCACTACGTTCGTCATTTCTCGACCGACTCACAAACTCTTCTGAAGCATTCATTCCGCACGTAAACTGTTGTTTTGGCGTTTGTTCCGGGAACGTTTTGATCAAGGTGGTATATATTTTAGTATTTATCAAAGCGGTGGCCGCAGCCGAATGGGTTGGTGCTCTACTCCGAGTTCGAAACCCCGGCCATTAAATACCTAATTGCGGTTGCCCTCGGCAGACAATGGTATTTCCCTCTGGAAGCAGCCTAAAACTGTAGGTCTTCTATTTGTGGAACAGAGTAAAAATCCACCACAAATTAGAGGAGGAGCTGGGCCAAACAACCAACAAAGGTTGAAAGTACCAATTATATGTTGGTACTTATATAATATCTAGTATAAATCTCGATTCCGAATGTACGGTTTGGAAGCATTTTTTTGCAGTGGAATGAGTTGCTGGTAGCACAAATGTCTTGAGGTGCTTTTTGGCACTTAGTTAAGCAATTTTGTTTAGACTCGAACAAAACTTGAAAATTCTTAGCAATTATGGCATAGTCCAAAACTCAATCGTTACTAATTGCACCCTAAATGCAGCATTAAATTACATACCGCTGAATATCAGTTATTAAAAGTCTTTCTCGATACAAGTTTGATTAGTGTTTTACTATAATAGCGTCACTAATTGTGGTGCTCCGTAATTCGTGGCGTTTGAACAATCAATTCCAAAAATTGTAATAACTCTTCCTCAAAATTTCTATTAACAAAACGTAAATATTTCTCCTTCTTTTGTTTTATGGAAAAAAATTCTGTATCATACGATTAGTGACGACCGAAACCAAATCGAATAGCAATTTGTTCCGAACCACACCAACGAATATCAGATCAAAAATATTAATTTCATGCCGCCAAACAACTACAACATATCATCAACTCCATATCACCACCATCGCCTCTAGGCCTCAGTCAGTCAGCCAGCCAGCCAACTAACCGTCCCCGCCAACATACAACGTTCAAGTACATACTTATCAACACATCTCCGACATTATCTTCATCATCCACAGCTCAACTGCTCATCAGAGTGAGCGGCTTAGTAAGCCTTTAATTAACCGCAAATGCCGATCAAGTTCGAAAATAAAAATACAAAAAAATTTCAGTCACCACCATCGCCGTAGCCAGCAGCATTCACCAATACTTGTGCGACGCTGATCAGTTCTTGTTCGAATGAAACTTTTTGAGTCGCCGAAATGTTGGCAGGCGGCGGCGCATGGCGCAAGACCATCATAAAACTGTTGAAAATTGTTGCCCATAAAATGTTTGGCTTTTGTTTGAAAATAGCTTTGTGTTCGTTGTTGGTCGTCTTGGGTTGCTTGCTATTTGCTTCGGTGTTTCGTTATTTTTTTGACAGCTGCAATATTCGCGCAACCGTCATCTGCACCGGTAAGGTTAGCTGGTTTTGCAACGGCGCTAGATGCGTATAGGTATGTGCATATATTTGAGACAAAGCGACTCGTTGCGGAGCAATGAATATATTTAGTTTATTCAGTTTCAGTAATATTTTTAAACCTCAGCAGCTCGGCAGCAAATTGGGAATTGTACAGAGAAAGTCGGAGTCAGTGCAAGAAGGCAATTAGGGCCGCCATCAAATCTACAAGGCATTCTGCTAGGCTTAGTCGTATACTTTCCAAAGATCATTCAATGGCATCTTGGGTCAAGAAACCAGATGGTACTTGGACGGCTACTATAGAAGAATTGCTACAACTTCTGATAAACACTAATTTTCCGGGATGCAGAGCCCTCGAAAGTGGGATTGGAAGTATAAGGCGAAGCCAATACGATCCACTAATTATGAAAGAGAAAGTGGGAGAGTTTTAGTATACCAACTTTCCAAAACTTTTCACTGAGGTTCGCCTTGTGCGACTG
This sequence comes from Anastrepha ludens, assembly GCF_028408465.1. Lineage (NCBI taxonomy): Eukaryota > Metazoa > Arthropoda > Insecta > Diptera > Tephritidae > Anastrepha > Anastrepha ludens. Next base: position 118,866,059 of record NC_071500.1, on the reverse strand, counting down.
TGAAGGCCAATCCAAAATCCGTGAACACTACTTAGCTCAGGCAAGTGTTTTTTCAATGTGATAATGAGAGCAGCAGTTTTTTTCAATGTGCTCTGAAGTTTAAGGTCTTCTGCTCGTAAACGTCCTCGAATCGTGTCTTTCGTTATATTAACACCACTTTTTCTGAAAAATGCATGAGCTTCACGCAACGATAAGTTCTGCTTTGCCACAAACAAATCGATGATATTCTGATCTTATTTAGGAGAGGTATTTTTTGGGCCTCGTCCAAGGAAATCGTTAATGTTTTTAACTTTGGGATACCCTTGCACCCACTTTTCTATGAACGTCTTCGACTTCTTCAAATATTTTTCTGCAGATACACGTGACATTTTCGAACCTTCATAAGAACACTGCTTCACATCGTTTTTCTTTTTGGAAAAAACTCATTTTATAAATTTCTCACAAAAATTTCTGTACATATGTATATACACCACATAGTTTACATATCACCGGTACATTATCTATCTACTCCATTTGTTAGCCAGCCATAAGTCAATACTATGAAACTCTGTTGGCTTTCATAATCGTATAGAAAAACAATATTTCTTCTTCTTCTTAATTGGCGCTATAACCGCTTACGCGATTTTGGCCGAGTTTAACAAAGCGCGCCAGTCGTTTCTTTCTCGTGTTAACCGGCGCCAGTTGGACACACCAAGTGAAGCCAAGTCCTTCTCCACCTGATCTTTCCAACGCAGAGGAGGCCGCCCCCTTCCTCTGCTACCACCAGCTGTGGGACATCGAATACTTTCAAAGCCGGAGCGTTTGTATTCGGACGACATGACCCAGCCAACGTAGCCGCTGGATCTTTATTCGCTGCGCTATGTCTATGTCGTCGTAAAGCTCATACAGCTCATCGTTCCATCGTCTGCGATATTCGCCATTGCCAACGTGCAAAGGTCCAAAAATCTTACGCAGAATCTTTCTCTCGAACACTCCAAGCGTCGCTTCATCGGATGTTGTCATCGTCCAAGCTTCTGCGCCATACGTTAGGACGGGCATGATGAGAGTCTTGTAGAGTGCTAGTTTTGTTCGTCGAGAGAGGACTTTACTGCTCAGTTGCCTACTTAGTCCAAAGTAGCACTTGTTGGCAAGAGAGATTCTACGTTGGATTTCAAGGCTGACATTGTTATCGGTGTTAATGCTGGTTCCTAAATAGACGAAGTCTTTTACAACCTCGAAATTATAACTGTCTACAGTGACGTGGGTGCCGATACGCGAGTGCGCCGACTGTTTGTTTGAAGACAGGAGGTACTTCGTTTTGTCCTCGTTCACGACCAGACCCATTCGCTTTGCCTCTTTGTCCAGTTTGGAGAAGGCAGAACTAACAGCGCGGTTGTTAAGGCCGATGATGTCAATATCTTATAAAAAATTGTGCCTGAGCGATTAAGTTCTGCGGCTCGTACGATGCTCTCCAACATCAGGTTAAAGAAGTCACACGACAGCGAGTCACCCTGTCTGAAACCTCGTTTGGTATCAAACGGCTCGGAGAGGTCCTTCCCAATTCTGACGGCGCTGCTGGTGTTGAGCAACGTCATCTTACATAGCCGTATTAGTTTTGCGGGGATACCAAATTCAGACATAGCGGCATACAGGTAACTCCTTTCCGTACTGTCGAATGCAGCTTTGAAGTCGACGAAAAGATGGTGTGTGTCGATTCTCCTTTCATGGGTCTTTTCCAAGATTTGGCGTATTGTGAATATTTGGTCGATGGTAGACTTTCCAGGTCTGAAGCCACACTGATAAGGTCCAATCAGTTGGTTGACGGTGGGCTTCAGCCTTTCACACAATATGCTCGCTAGAACCTTATAGGCGATATTTAGAAGACTAATCCCGCGGTAATTGGCACTGATTGCAGGATCGCCCTTCTTATGGATTGGGCAGAGCACACTTAAATTCCAATCGGCAGGCATGCTTTCATCCGACCATATTTTGCATAGAAGCTGATGCATGCACCTTACCAGCTCCTCGCCGCCATGTTTGAATAGCTCGGCAGTCCGTCGGCGCCCGCGGCTTTGTTGTTCTTTGGCCGCGTTGTCGCTATTCTCACCTCGTCATGATCGGGTAGCGGAACGACAATTCCGTCGTCAACGATTGGGGTATCGGGATCTTCACTTTCTCGGTGACATGCGCAGCTGTCACTGTTTAATAAGTTCGAGAAGTGTTCCCTCCATAATTTAAGATTGCTCTGTACGTCAGTCACCAGTTCGCCGTCTTTGTTTTTACAGGAAAACGCCCCGGTCTTAAAACCTTCTGTAAGCCGCCGAACTTTCTGGTAGAATTTTCGGGCGTTGTTCCTGTTGGCCAGCATCTCAAGCTCTTCGCACTCACATATTTCGGCCTCTCGTTTCTTCTTTCGGATAATACGTGTCTCTTCCTTTTTCAGCTCTCTGTAGCGATCCCACATTGCTCGCGTTGCGCCCGATCGCAGCGTGGCTCTATAGGCGGCATCCTTTCTTTCTGCGGCAGCATGACATTCCTCGTCGTACCAATTGTTTTTTCGGGCTGGCCGGAATCCGATTTCTTCTTCGGCGGCGGTGCGTAGAGAACGAGAAATGTTGCTCCATTGTTCGTGGATGCCGGTTTGTTGGGCAGTACTCTCTGAGAGCAGGAGTGAGAGTCGAGTGGCGAATCTTCTGGCTGTCTGTTGTGATTGCAGCTTTTCGATGTCGAACATTCTTTCCGTAGGTAGATGCACGTTTTTTGCTGCACAGAGGCGTGTGCGCAGTTTGGCTACAACAAGGTAGTGATCCGAGTCGATGTTGGATCCTCGGATCGTACGTACATCTAATACACTAGAAGCGTGTCTTCCATCTATCACAACATGATCGATCTGGTTTCGTGTTTTTCGATCAGGAGACAGCCAGGTGGCTTGGTGAATCTTCTTATGCTGGAATCTGGTGCTGCAGACTACCATGTTTCGGGCCCCGGCGAAGTCGATCAGCCTCTGTCCGTTACCGGATGTTTCGTTGTGCAGGCTGAATTTTCCGACTGTGGGACCAAAAATTCCCTCCTTGCCCACCCTGGCGTTGAAGTCGCCAAGCACGATTTTTATGTCGTGGCGGGGGCAGCGCTCATAGGAGCGTTCCAGGCGCTCATAGAAAGAATCTTTGGTCGCATCGTCCTTCTCTTCCGTCGGGGCGTGGGCGCAAATTAGCGATATGTTAAAAAAAACCGGCTTTGATGCGGATTGTTGCGAGACGCTCGTCCACCGGAGTGAACGACAGTACTTAGCGACGAAGTCTCTCTCCCACAACAAATCCGACACCGAATTTGCGCTCCTTTACATGGCAGCTGTAGTAGACGTCGCAAGGTCCTATGGTTTTCTTACCTTGCCCCGTCCATCGCATCTCTTGGATGGCAGTGATGTCAGCCTTTACTCTCACGAGGACATCAACCAGCCAGGTGCATGCCCTCAAATCATATTCCTTATTTCGTTTGCAGGGGTCGTCATCAGTATAGGGAGGTCTCATCCGAGGCTTTTTCAAACTTTTCATTGGGGGGGGATTTTTAAGTGGCGGGTCCCAAACCCAACGCACAACCAGCTATCCTGGAATGTTTCGCCTTCTCACGTTAGCTCACTCCCGAACGGGTGTTCGGAAGCTACCCAGAGGATACGTGGGCTAATCCCGGCCGTTGTGAGCTGCTTGAACCATATGCAGAAGAATCGTCCTGGCCATTCCCAAGTGAATGGCGATCAGTAACTTTCCCCACTTGCGTGGACTTCTACACATGGAACCATCCTCCAAATATTTGCCAACATAAAATTCAAATTCATGTCTCCTTCGCAATTTACAGATTTTCTTTTCTTTGAATAAATGCAGCACTATGCGCCAGAGGCCACGGCTAGGCTTCAACCAACACGCTTTTTATGATAAATAACCGCCACGTGTTGCCGCACGGGAATGTCTTCATTACGCATACTCATGCACACATACACACATACATCATGCTGCGATTTGTAGCTTTCAACAAGAGTATCCTGAGCGCAGTAGCAGCTGCAACTTAGTAGCGCCGCGCCCAGTTTAAAAATGCTGCCACGCTCCACTTTGTTCACTGCCATCATTTTTTGCACTTTTGGTTCACTCAAGTCATTTTTTTTTTGCGTCGCGTGATGCATAGGCGCGTAGGAGTCGCCATCAACATTAGCAACAACACCATTATCAGCAGCACTCTTGTCGTCAGCAGCCACCTTAACGCTGTGCACCTCATTCAGTAGCACCACTTTCTGGTGGAGGCCCTGCTAGCCATCTGCACCTCACCTTTCACCTACAAACGTCCGTCGCCTTTTTGGCACTGCACTACATCGCTTTTATCTTTCATCTTTACGCTGTGTTTGCCGTGTTTTCAACTTTCAACATTTCAATTTTTACCTTGTTGTTGCCGCATAGGGCAGGCTGGTGGTGGAGAAAATATGGATGCTGCAGCACGCGGCAGGCGGTGCTGCCTGCTGCCATGTTACACCTTGAAAGTTTGATTTATTGCAAATTTGCTTGCTGCTACTGGTACGAGTACTGCCTTTTCCATTGCTGTTTTGTTTTTGCTGCTGCTGTGGTTGGCGAAGCCTGAGCGCCCAATTTGCAATGGAGCACAACTTGTGCAACATATGTTAACATTTTTGAGGTTATGCTTCTTTTTTATTGCTACTCATTTCTGCTACCACTGGTGGGTGGCGCGAGCAATTGTTCATGACCAGATTTCGAATTTCTCAAAGCAGGTGCTTCAGTGAGCATCTAACGGCAAAACACATTGTGTGCAAGCGATAAATCTTACTAAATAAAAACTTTTTTATGAAAAGGTATTTTGTCAATATTTGAAATGCAAGTACTCTAAGACTTAAGGTTGGCATGCCCGCTATGTGCATCGATAGAGGGTATTCTTCTTAGAAAATAGGAGTTGAACAATGAAATTAGTGATATCAAATATCGTAGTGTTCGGCGGCAGTTTCTTGATTGCCGCGATAATTGCTTACGCGAATTTAGCCGAGTATAACAAAGGGAGCCAGTCATTTCTTTTTCAACCGGCGCCAGTTGGTTGAAAACCAGTTGGACACTTGAAGTGAAGCCAAGTCCTTATCCATCTGATATTTCCAACACAGAGGAGGAATTTCTCTTCCTCTGCTACCACCACTGGTACCGCATCGAATACTTTCAGAGCCGGAGGACATGACCCAGCCAACGAAGCCGCTTAATCTTTATTCGCTGCGCTATGTCTGGCGGGATCATAAGTATGTATTGTAAAAGGAACGAGCGTCTTTTCCCAGCTACTTTTCCAGAGAATTTACCTCCTCAAACCGCCAATACAGCTCTATAGTCGAGTCCGACAATGTCGCGGTCCCGAAACTAAAAGTCGCTATAACTTTTTCGTCAACAGAACGGCAATCTGTACCGAGTCTCAGAACAGATATAGCAGTGTTCAGGACAAGCGAGAAAGTAAATAAATACGGAAGATAAAAATATGAATTCAAGTCTTTATGGAAGGCTAGAACTACTACTGGAAGTAGCTAATCTACCGAGGACTCTATCGAAATTGAATGTAATTCCAAATATTGAGTTCTGCCTATCACGTAGAGCCGTTCATAACATACTCGTATGAACTCTTAACATTACTTTAAATAGCCTAAAGCTGTTTTTCATAGTCAGCAAAAATTTCTTGGAGGTTTGGCCGGGCTCCTTCCCCTACGAAAATCGCTTGAAAAGTCCGCGCAAAGTCAGGGATGGGGCACTACTGGCGCGTTATCGAGATAATATTTAGTTAGTAGCATTCCTTGGGAGAACACACACTAAGCTTTTTCATGGCAGAAACACACTTGAAGGTTTACTGTTGCCTGTCGACGGGCATTTCTATCCGGCTATTCTATTAGTTGATGTTGGATGCCCAAGGATTCAAGCCCGAGTACTACCGAAAATTTTTCACGCAGGCGGTCGCCGTTTCTTATAATCGCATTTACTTCTCATTAAACGATTATCAGGGATGTTTCGAATATGCGGCTTCTCACGGAAACTCTAACGGGTCATTGGAGAAATCATTTCACCAAAAACTTTCGCTCCATACAGGAATGGGCACATTTCTTCAAGCACCTGGATTCTTTGAAGAAGTAGGATAGAGTTTTAAAATAATGTGTACGTTTTGGAGATAAGTTAGGGTGGAATGAGGAATTCCGTATATATTGGACATCGCTATGATTTTCTGTACCGTTTTACTGTGGGTGACTAACCTTTTAAAGAGCACCCCATCTAATCAAATCATTCCCTTTTTTAAGAGTTTTATATGTACAAGGGGTGGCTATTAAATAGTGAGACTGGCGTTACCAGCCGACGTCAGCTGCCAAGCCTGCAGCTTTCTCTTCGGTTCTGTAGAGTTGTTCTTCGCATCGGTTCTGTAGAGTTTTTTCGCTGGAGAAGTGTTAAGCGCAAAAATAGGGCAACGTATATCTACCTAATAAATTTCACATGAAACTTGGAGAAGTTGCTAATAAAACTGAACCCGAAGGCTTTTATTTGTCTACTGAAGTGAAACCCGCTTTAAGGGAACAAATATTTCGCTCCTTTGACACTGTGAAAGAGAAAACCACAGATATCCTAAAGAAGCTAGCAGAGGAAAGCTTTTTGCACTGTTTTGAATAACGCAAGCTTTGCATGGAGTTTTGTGGGTATACTGCGGTATATATTGAAGATTATAATATTAAAAAAATTGCATTAAAAATAAATATTTTACAACGTTAGTCTCGTTACTTAATGTACACACCTCGTACGTAAATGGTAATAATGAATGACAGATCCTTGACAAACACGCCTCTATTTCGAAATTATCGAAGGGTTAGCGTTTAATTAAAAGTCATCATTCCTTTCATATCTTCTCATATCAACAGCATATTTCTGCCTCTCTCCTTTGTACCATACACTAATAGAATAATTACAATCCTACCTTTTTTAATGTAATTATCTTTACTTCATCTGGACCACCCAAGATCAGTGGTCTTTTTCATGGCCATCGTGTTCAACAATAAAAAGCAACCGCTTGTTGTGGCTGCCACAAAAATTGCAGCGCTCACTAATCAAAACACAGTTGAGTGACAATCTTTATGCGATGCAAAGTAAACCTTTGCTCTCCGCTTTTGCCCCCAAGCTAGCAATTTATCGCACCATTGGCTCACGTGATAGATTCACCAATGTGCCGACAAACGGTCTTCCAATGCATTGTCCGTCTCAACACACTGACATCCGCTGGCCAGTAACATCAAGTGAATCAAGCCGCGGTCATTCTTTCTGCAGTCTCCGCAGCTGGCTGGCTATCTGTCCATCTGCGCGATTGCTCACGCCCATCTCGCCTCTCGTATTGCACGTGTTTGCATGGAAGACTTTCGGTGCAATAAACATAGCGCATGCGCATGCAGATGATGACGAATGCCTTTGATCAGCCAGATTGCCAGCACAGCCCGACAATCGGCTTGCATGTCAGCCAAGTCCGTCCAGTCTCTCAGCCTATGCCTGCTAAGCTGCCGCACCACCACCTTTGATCTCTTGCCGCCTTGCGCACTGACGTCAACGCAACACGAACTGACTGACTGACAGGCGCAACGACGCATAGTCAAACACAACCATATTTGTTGCCTTGCCCTTTTGTTCACAGCGTTCATATTTGACGCTTGTCAAGGCTCAACTGCAAAGTGAACTCTAGCGTAAGTCCACGTCGGAGTAAATACGTATATGTAGGCAAAAAAAAAAAACAGTTATAGGAACTGGTACTACTCGTATTTATTATAGATTAATGGATCCAAAGTAAATAACTGCTTGCACGTTTCGGTGATTTGTTGCAAAAGGCGAACGTTTGAAAGAAGATGATTAGTGTAGGTTAAGGATCTGGGTACATACATATGCATAAGCCCTTCAGTGTTAGTGTATAGTGCTAGTTTTGTTCGTCTAGAGAGGAGTAGTAAATTGCCTACTTAGTCCAAAGTAGCACTTTTTGGCAAGAGAGATTCTCCGATGGATTTCAAGGCTGATATTGTTATCGGTATTAATGCTGGCTTCTAAACTGTCAATAGTGAAGTGAGTGCCGACACGCGAGACTGTTTGTTTGATGCCAGTAGATATTTCCTCTTTTGCTCCTTCACCACCAAACCTATTCGTTCCACTTCTTTATTCAGTTGAGAAAAGACGTAACTAAGGGCGCGTTTATTAATGTCGATAGTAACAAAATCATCGGCGATCATCAGCAGTTATGTATATATATTCTCTGATAAAATATAGTGACCGAGGAGTTAATTTCTACGGCTAAAACAAACTTTTCCAGCATCTGTTTAAAGATGTCACGCAATAGGAACTCACAAGTCTAAAACTTGTTTAGTAATGAATGGCTTGGAGAGGTCCTTCGCAATTCTGACGGTGCTGCTGATGTTGTTCAACGTTATTTTACACAGCCGTATTAGTTTTGCGGGGATGCCAAATTCAGGCATCCTAGCATATAGGCAACTCCTTTTTTGTCTGTTAAAATCGGCTTTAAAATCAATGAAGATGTAATGCGTGTCTATTCCTTTTCACGAGTATTTTCCTAGACTTATTTTCTTAGCGTATTGTGAAATTTGATCGATGATTGAACTCCTAGTTCTGAAACCACACTGGACGATGGTGGGTGTGAAAGGAAAACTCTTAAGATTTCTGAGTTGGCTCTATCAACACATTTTTGTACAAATTTAACATTAAAATTTAATATGAATTTATGTTTGAAAAAAGAACATGTATACAATGCCCATGAGTAAAGCTTATTTTGGAAGCTCTTACCTGATAAAACTCTTGTGCGCTCAAAAGAAACCTCGGCTTTGGGCAAAAGATCAGTAAGGAGAGAATAACGTTCCTCGCGGTCAAATATCGGTAATGTGCTTTCATTCAAACTGTACGGTTCTAATACAGCCCACGGATCAAAAGGGTTTAAAAAATTTAACTACAAAAAATCTCTCTTAAGTCACATTGTTGCTTATGAATAAACTATCGATTACGCTCTGCGAAATATCGACCTGAAAAATGCAATGCGCTTTTTAGCTAGTTCAATCAGGCATCGTTTCAAAAACTGTTTGAGTGTCTTACTGGGATTGTGACGATATCATTCCTCTTTCGGAGTTACGATTAAATATAGCTGATAATGAATCCTATATTCAATTTATTACAACTTCCATTCGGCAAGTAGATCCAGTGCAGCAAGTCTCCCAATCGAGCAATGGATTGTTGAACCTGATTCGGAACCCACAGCATTAAATGAAGAAACTGTAATAAGGACGGCGAAACAGTCGGTGAAGGAACTAACGACGTGAAGCTAAATACGAATAAAATTACAACGGATGAGGCAATATCAGCATTCAATATATACTTGGATTGGGCAGATCAAAACAATGCTTGCTTCAACAATGTTATGACGCTGCAGAGGCTCAGAAACAGTGTGGTACTGAACGAGCGAGGGCGTACAAAACAAACCAAAATCGAAAATTTCTTTCACTTCAAATGCAACTTAACGCGTTAAAGTGTATTTACTTAATATAATAAAAACAAATAAGCTTGGATTGCCAAAAGTTAAAAAATCTATTTGAATTTGTATGGAAAAAAACTCAGTCCTTGTGACAGTCTCGAAACGTGCACCGAGCCTGGTTTTCACTACACGCAAGAATCGAGTTTCTGCTGCATTTTGCAGTAGTAGAAAAAGTATCAAGTTTATCTTGATTATTTTCCGTAACTGTACCGCATACGCTTCCGGGGCATGAACGCAGATTCGTTACATGATTTTACATACTTATACAACGACAGTATGAATTCATTGATCAGAAAAAGTAGGCGAGTGATAGAATTTATTTTATTTTTTGTAATTTTCGGTAGCCATATTTATTTGGTCCTTCCTATATTTCTAAATTTGCCTTAAATTACTCATACAATTTCATTACACAAATTTCTGCCTCGCTTGAGCTAATCGTCTACAAGGTACTGAATTCTTTTCACTTTTCCACGATTTAGAAACACTGTGCGCCGCCTTTGTGGCTGCGTACTTCACTGACTCATTGCATCGGCTTTGCCATTGTTGTTGTTGTTAATACACAAGTACATAGCAATGCTGTATGTACTGTATATAAAAGTAATAATGCTGAGATGTGTGACCGAGTGGACAAATAAATTCGCAACGGTGCCGATGCGACTTCAGGTCTCAGGCCGCCGCTTTGGCGCAGGCGCGGCTAATAAAGCAGAGGCCGACTGACAGCCAAACGAACCAAAGCAATGCGACCGAACCGAGAAGGTTTCACATACATGCGCATGCATATAAGTCTATTAAATATTTATGCACTCAGTCAACTAAATTCCCCAGTGTCGTTGTTGTATTTGGTCGTAAACGGTTTTCATAAAACATTGTGGCGGCATTTTGGCTTTGTTCTGCTTTGCTTGTCATGGGGCGGGACAAACATCGTGTTGCTGTCACTAGAATAGTTTTTGGTTTTATTGTTGTTACTTTCATCGATGTTTTTATTCTGCCGTATAATTTATTAAAATATTGTTAATATTTTTTTTTTTTTTGTTAATATTTTTTTTTGTTTTTTTGATGGATGAAGTGGTTTTGCGATACGCTTCAAAGTCTAAGCTAGAAAGTCTTATGATGACTTCTGTAAACACAATCATGTGACAAACAACAAAAAATAAATAATAACAGGGATAGTGCGCCTCAAAAACAAGTATTGGGTGACCATGTAGAATTTGCTTTTTGAATCGGCTATAAAAAAAACTAATCAATATTTTTTCAAACTTTTTTTTTTATTTTGAAGATTGAACATTATCATTTATGAATGAAAAATAATATCGTACAAATGACTGCCACGAGTAGCTTTACAGTAGGCCATTCGATCAACCCAATTTTTAAGCACATTTTTGATTGTTTGGGCTCTAATTTCATGAATGGCAACTTCGATTTCGTCTTTTAAAGCATCAATCCTCTCTGGATGGCTCGCATACCATTTGTCCTTAACGGCACAAAAAATAGTCCAACGTGTAAATCACAGCTCCGAGGCGGCCAATTGATATCGGAATTCAAAAGCGGTAGCCAAAAGTTCGAGTGTAACAAAAACTCGTTGAGCATGTCACGGTAACGCTCGCCATTTACTGTAACCTCGTAAGAAGAAGAAGACTCACCAATTTGGAAATAGGTTTTCAATATTTCCCAATTTTGTTCAAGCGTATAGCGTCCCATTTCGTAAATGTCAAACCTTTAAGTAAATTATGAACACATTTGACATGTCATTTGTGTTACCATTCTCAAAAAAATAGGTGATTCAAAAAGCAAAACGCATGGCCCACCCTGTATCTGCAATGACATGAGAACCATCAATCAGAATGCTAACAATTTTTTATATGGATCATTGCACTTATTTTTATTATTATAATTTTTTTTTGCTAAAAATTTGACTCTCTGACAGTTTCTCAGTGCGATTGTAACTGTGTTGAATATTGCAATTACATTCAACTAAGTTTTAGTCTGTAAGACTGGATGTTCAACTTACAAGGATACTTCCCTATCTGTGTGACCTATGGGATCTAACGGACTTTGTAGAACTAGCAACTGCGGTAGATTTTTATTTTAACTCCATTTATTAAATGCCATCTTTCACACATTCAATATTGCATTTAATTAAAATTTTGAAGAGATAGCATATGTAAGAACTCCCCATAGAGCCCATTATTTAAAGTCTACATTTTAAATTTTTGTGGCATACAGGTTTTAAGTCTGCGTGAGACGTTGGATTGGTGTGAAAGATTTGACGCCCGAGGATTTGGATGGTTATCAAGCCGGCTGTTATATCTTGTGCTGATGTTGCCAATTTCTTCATGTACCGATAGCACTCCAAGATCACGATGAACCCTGATGTGGAATGATGTTTCCTGAATCCAAACTGATGCACTTTGAGCAATTTTATGGTTGAGGCGATTTAGTAAAGATTTTTCGAAGGCTTTCGATAAAATGCAAAACATACTTATTGATCTATAAGAGGACGCCATATCCAAGAGTTTTCCTGGCTTAGGTATTAGGATTATGTCCGATACTTTCAATTGCACTGGAAAATACTTTGTTCGAATCATCGCATGAAATATATACATGACGGACGTAAGGCCGGTGGTTCCTTCAGTACTTTGCTCGTTATGAGGTCGCATCCCGGCGAGATAGATTTTTTTTTTATTTTGTTTTTTTATTGAAACGTTATAAAATTTGTTCACATTTCATGGTATTGCGCCTAGCTTAAGCTAGCAAGTAACATTATTCTATCCTTAACATTGAAATTTAAAAACAATTATAGGGGAGAATGGGGAGTTGTGAGACGGATTTTGTTTTTGGACCCGTATTACTCAAAATCTTAATATTCTGCATATGTCAACGATGGAATCTTTAGTCAATGAATACTGGAAGCTATTAAGATGAAAAATAACAAAGAAAAGACAATTGTTATAAAAAAGTGTATAAAAAATGCAATGCCATCAATCTGATGATTCGCAGTGAGAACATGTATAATAACCAGTTCGTAAATTGGCACACTTTAGGTGCACAGCTCGATCGCATACATTGCAATGAATGGAGTTGCTTCTGCTTAACTTTTTAAAATTTCATGATATATATACAAACAATGCATGAATATTGCGAGGTACTTATGAAAGATGTGTCAAAACGTCGAAAAAAACGGTGTCTCAGAACTCCCCACATTTGTTGCCTTACAACTCCCCAAATCGTTTTTCTTATAAATGGCCGCGTAGTCATAAACACATCGAACGTTCATGCCCAAGTGAATGTGTAAATTCAAAGCTAATAGGACAATTAATAATTTGTATATATTAACATTTGCAATTTGCTTCAACAACAGATCGAATGTATCGCAAAATAAATGATGAAAAAAACTTACCGAGAAATTCCAAAACACAGTAACTGGAGAGACGCGTCGAATGCGTGTAAATATGACCAATGCTAGCTGAAAAGTGAGATCGCATCGAGAACACTTGTTGACACTTAAAATCGAATGTAATCAAATGAATAATGCCGAAAGGTAACAATGTCTCACAACTCCCCATTTTCCCCTAAATATTTTACAAACAATTATGCAGCGTTGGCGACTAAATCTCGTGGCTTAGTTCTTCGAAGTCTTCTTGTGCAGACTGTTTTGGTAAGTTCTGTGGCCTCCGGGTTAGTGTGCTCTTTCAGCCTGGTTTCATGCTTATTTGCGAGTATTGGGATTATATCAGCGACTTTTTTCACCGACAGATCATTGTGCAGGTCGTGATTTCGCACATACCAAGGTGCGTTGACCATGTCTCTGTCTTCAATGTTTGATTTAGTGGTACATCCCCATAATTGAATGCCGTATGTCCATACCGACCTAACTGCTTGGTTGTATATTAATAACACTAGTCTACAAGGAAAAGTATCCGAAATAATTTAAACTAATATCTGCTTCTCTGTCCATGCAAAATTCGGATTGATAACTAAAATTAATTTATTAGTTTGAGTTTTCGAGATATCCTAACCTAAAAGTGCAAAAAACCCCATTTTTGCCCATATTTGAGGTTATGTAGCCTTGCAGATGTTTTCTTTCACCAAAATTAAAGGATGGCATCTTTAAATACAATCCTTCTTTTTTCAAATGGCGTTTTGTTTGCTCAAATATCATTTTTTTTCGCAGAGATATCGCATTTTGAAATTTTCATGTTTCGAAATTTTCCTACACCTGAAAATCGATTAAGATAACATAGACATGATATAGTCGCTTACTAATTTTCTTGGGTTTGAGGGCCTGAAATAATAGGACTATGAATAAGTTCGTGCGGTTGGCAGCCAGGCCATGTTGCATCGATCGGAAGAGATAGTAATCGGATGGCGCAAGGTCTGGACTATACGGCGGGTGGGGTAGGACATCCCATTTGAGCGTTTCTAAGTATGTTTTGACCACTTGTGCAACATGTGGCCGAGCATTGTCATGTTGCAAAATAACTTTGTCGTGTCTATCGGCGTATTGCGGCCGTTTTTCTCGCAGTGCTCGGCTCAAACGCATCAATTGTCGTCGGTAGACATCCCCCGTAATCGTTTCATTCGGTTTCAGTAGCTCATAATACACAACACCCAGCTGGTCCCACCAGATACACAGCATAACCTTCAGGCCATGAATATTCTGCGCCGACGTCGATGTTGAAGCATGGCCAGGGTATCCATACGTTGCCCGACGTTTTGGATTGTCGTAATGGACCCACTTTTCATCGCCAGTCACAATTCGATGCAAAAAACCCTTTCTTTTGTGCCGTTGAAGCAGTTGTTCGCATGCCATAAAACGGCGTTCAACGTCTCTTGGCTTCAATTCATACGGCACCCAATGGCCTACCTTTCGGATCATTCCCATGGCTTTTAAACGTTTGGAAATGGTTGATTGATCAACTCCCAAAGTTTTTGCAACCTCTTCTTGCGTTTGAGCCGGATCTTGATCGAGCAATTCCTCCAATTCGGTATCCATGAACTTTGGCGGCGCACCCTCGCGTTCTTCGTCTTCCAAGCCAAAATCACCACTTTTAAAGCGTGCAAACCACTTCTGGCACGTTCGCTCAGATAGAGCATGCTCACCATAAACTTCCACCAAGATACGATGACTTTCGGCTGCTTTTTTCTTCATATTAAAATAATGAAGAAGAATTCCCCGCAAAAACACATTATTTGGCACGAAATTCGACATTTTCAAGTGTGGTAAAAATATTGTTGTTTACGCTTCAAATAAAAAACTTATACTGACGTTTGTGCCTTACGACAGTAGCTCTCCAATGAATGTTTGGAAATGTGGATCGATGGAATAATAATCAAGTTACGCCATCTGTTGTAAAACCGCACGAACTTATTCATAGTCCAATTATATGGATTAATAGTATGTAAATTTGGAGTTTGTGGGAAAGCCTGCTTGCGGTTATGTGGGTTAGCCTGCTCGCGGTATGATAGGGGTGGTTTCTAGGGGTTAGGGCTGTGTGTGACTCGGTACCCAAAGGTTAGATAGTGTAGGGATGTGGTGAGTCAGCACACTTATGGTGTGAGACAAAATTTTAAGAAAAATAAGACTCAATTCAGGAAAATTAGTAATCGAATATATCATGTCTATGTTATCTTAATCGATTTTCAGGTGTAGGAAAATTTCGAAACATGAAAATTTCAAAATGCGATATCTCTGCGAAAAAAAATGATATTTGAGCAAACAAAACGCCATTTGAAAAAAGAAGGATTGTATTTAAAGATGCCATCCTTTAATTTTGGTGAAAGAAAACATCTGCAAGGCTACATAACCTCAAATATGGGCAAAAATGGGGTTTTTTGCACTTTTAGGTTAGGATATCTCGAAAACTCAAACTAATAGAGCAATTCTGAGGCCAGATTTGGATTCAGCGCATCATAAACCTTCGGAAATATATAGTCTGGTTTCTGGGTCTGAATGTTGGTTAAATTTTGTCGGCCTGTGTAATTTGTACTGTATTGACAATGTAGACTTTCTGCCAATTAACCAATTAACCATTTAATTTTTTTAATTTTTAAGTTGATTTTAGTTGCTTTCATTTGGACATGCTCTTTCCATTTGAACTTTGCATCCAATGTCATACCCAAGTATTTTGCTGTATTACTATACGGCGGAAAAATTCTTTTAAAAATGGGTTTGAAAGTTGAATATTATACTTTTTATTGGATCAAATTGCTCTAAGCCAACAGCCGGAATGAGAAACCCGATTGGGATTTCATTTTGGCGATAAAAACAAATATCAACCACTAAAAAGAGATTCTTATTGTAGTATACACTTTTTGTTCATAGCCTTAACGATAGTAGGGCCAACAGGTGTGCTTTTTAAGAGCTTGAGATCTTAAAATGATAATACAGAACAGAAGTATTGTCGGAATGAATTCTTTATTATAATAGAGTAGGCTGCTACGAATTACATGGTCCAGGTCGATCAGTCCAAGTTCTGAGTACTTTTTCCTTTAAACCTGGCCATATGGCGTCAAAGGTGGTGGTGAATATTTGCAATTAATCAACTGCTAAACGCGCTATAGAGCCAATTGCGGCGTGTTGTGGATACCAAATGTCGTCGCCATTCCCCGTAGCGGCAGCTCCTTCCTCATTTCGGAAGAAATCATATTTTGCGAATTTAGACTATTTTTTTGAGGCTCTTGGAAGTCATAAGCCTGCGCCAGCCGCTAGCTATTGAAGCCTTCCTTCATGATGGTTTACCCGAGACGCTTCCTCGGCAACAATAGTATTTTTATTGCACTTTGTTATTCTAAACGTCTTAAGAAAATTCACTGCATAGCGGCGTACTTAGTGACATTAAGCACCCCAATTTAATTTCCTGCTGGTGAAGATGAAAAGGTACATATCTTTAGCATTGAAATAACTAAACTATCTTTCAATTCTTGACTCCGTTGAAGTTTCTATCAGGCGCGAAAACGATCGCTGAGCTATGATTACTCCCGCCAAAGTCGTTGAGGTTATTTAAGCGACAATGAGATTCCCTAAAATTTTTCCTTGCCTGAAAAGTATTAAGTATTTATTTCATAACGGTTTAAAAAGCATGAAAATATATTTCCTCGAATTCGCCTCTTGCTATACACAAATTTACTTACACGAAATACAAAAAAAACAGTAAAAACAAATACGAATGTACGCGGGACGCACAAAGGAGACAATTAAATTTGGTTTTTATTTGACAAACGCACTTGAAGCCGTGCCACAAACTTTTGGGGTAATGGTGATCTTGGGAGATGAGGTGAATTGGTAAATATTTATGCTGACGTGTGTATGTATACATGGGCATATGTACGTGCATGCATCTTTATGTGTGCGTTTGCATTTATTTATGTACATGCTTGTGTATACTCAGATGCAGATATGTGAATGGAGCTGTCGGTGGGACTTTACAGATGAAGGCATGGAGCACTTGAACTTCAAAGCAAAAACGCTCACACAAGGCATTGTGCATAAGCTTATGAGTGCATGCATATGGGGGACAGTAGCGTAGGTTTAAACCAAGAGGGTAAGAGACATAGATTTGTAGATATCTTTTGCACTTTTTTTTTGGGGGGTTTTTTGATTTCCCAACGAGTTTAATTATGACTGACATGAATTCATATTGTGTCGTCACCAGTAAGGCAAATTCTACGCTAAAATTGGAGGACCCAATTTCACTAAAAAAATTCGTATTATCAAATATCTAACCTTAAATGCAACCATCAAGCAATTCAATGCAGTCCTAAGAAGGAGGATTGAAGGTAAGACAGCACAAATTTCACGAGTTCGAACAATAAATACACTTTGGCCCTAACGGCCGAGGTTCCCTTCATATTTTCATAATAAAATAAATAGCAATGTGATAGCAAAAGTTTCTTCTAAAAAGGGTCTTCCCACGAAATGTAATGATAAACCTTCATTTGAATTGAGTTGTATGCCCTCCTCTTCTAAATTTTTTTATCCAGATATATGTTGGTGGTTGGCGGTTTTGTCTTCCTCCCTACGTAACCTGTAAGCTCCATTGGAGATTAGTCCTAGGTTCGTAACATAATTCATCCTACCATGCCCTGTTCGAACTCCTGTGATGATTATAAAGTTCTTTCATTTTTCATTTAATTCCATACAATCTTTACATCCATTTAGGTGAAATCCCAGTACGATCTTCTTTGTCTTTATTCAACAAAGAGCGGTATGAGCTTTATGACGACTTAGGCGTAGTGCAGCGAATAAAGATCCAGCGGCTACGTTGGCTGGGTCATGTCGTCCGAATGGATTCAAACACTCTGGCTCTGAAAGTATTCGATGTGATACCAACTGGTGGTAGCAGAGGAAGAGAAAGGCCTCCTCTGCGTTGGAAAAATCAGATGGAGAAGGACTTGGCTTCACTTGGTGTGTCTAACTGGCGCCGGTTAACACGAGAAAGAAACAACTGGCGCGCTTTGTTAAACTCGACCAAAATCGCATAGCGGTTATCGCGCCAAGAAGAAGAGTAATAGTTCCTATGTGCTCTAGAAACAACAGGGTACGTAACTGATTGTTCTGACCTAAGATATTCAGTTTTACAAGATATTCCAGGACCAGTTTTGATGTAACCTGGAAAGAGTTGAGCGCCTTGATTGCTGCCTGGCTATCAGTAAGGATAGCTATGCTTCTGCTGTTATAGTTGCATTCAAGATTAAAGTGATCACATCATTCAGTTGCTTAGACTTCCGCTTTGAATATACTTGCAATTCTGCCTAGCACTTCTGAGCGTTTTTGCCCGTCTGCAGACACCTGCACCTGCACCTGCACCTTCATCTATTATTTTTGAGGTTTTATTTTTTTGAGGTTTTCGATAACTATTCCCAAGTCTTTTTATTGCCCAGTTCAGTCTTGAACAGCTTGATAAAACTGAACATCCAGCGATTTTGATGAATGCCTGAACCAGTGGTAACTTTTGTTGTTTTTAGGATATTCCACCTCGCTTGGGACTGGGTATGAATGTGAAGAGATGTCAGCTCTAGAAGAACCTCCATTGATGCCAATATCTGCACATGCTTCAAAATTTTGTTTCTTTACACTTACACAATTTTTCCTCTTTACCCTCCGCCACTGGCAATGCTTTGCCTGGCTAATAAAAACGTTTCGGGCCTTACACCACACAATTCGCCAGCATTCACGGAAACGGTAACTTAAAAAAACAAAAATAATTGCAAAAAGCTCACAAAAATTGGAGATCCCACAAAAAAGTATAATATAAATTAAAAAAATTCCGACTTTCAACGTGGCGGTAAATTACAAAGCGAAGGCAATAGAGTCCCAACCATAGGGAAATGAAAGCAATGGTAACAAGGGTCGTACTGAAGAGGTCGCCACTCGAAATTGATGACTGCAGCGCGTGAAGAGATTGCACACACACGACAATATGGTGGGCTGAGAGGTTGACAGGAGTTCCACCTAAAATGCACTTTAATATTTTGACATGGACGGTCATTCACGTCGAAGTGCAAAGAAGCAAATTATGAAATTACTTAGGTGTTTGTATTTATGCATTTGAATATTTACAAAATGTGAATTTATTTTATTTTGCTTTACCAATAGGGGCATCTTTTTGAGCACGAGTTCCGAATCTCAAATATTTATACATTTGTACCTCGATTGCTACGCTACTCAACTGCTCAATCGGGAGGATCAGCGGTTTGTACGCCGACACCATATCTAGCAATAGTTTCATAAGAATATGGGTGTTGAGCAAAAATAAAAAATTGCGTCCATCAGAGAGGCGTGACGTCACACGGTTGCAGTTGCGTGAGAGAAATGCGGTTCGCAAATTTTGGTAATAAAAGTGTTTTGACACAAATTAATATTGACACGTTTTGCTTAAAAATGCTACATCTTCGGAATATTGAAGTCAGTTTTCGCTCAATTTTAAATGACATGTGGCAAATAACAAGAATTCCATTATTTTTTCGTAAAATTCAAAACTTTATTTAAGATGTCTTGAATTGTCCGTTTTGGGTCAAATATGTACCGTTTTATTGTATAATTTGTTGCCATTTTAAAGATAACTTCATAATGCCTCTCTCATAGAAGCATTGGTTCTTATTGGTGAAAAACTCTAGTCATCGATTTCCATTATCTTCTCTCGATACAAATTTCTTAACACTCAGGAAAGTTTAAAATAAGAGAAAAAGGAGGTCTCCGCTTGGTGCCAGGTCCGGACTAGACGCATTAAAACTTCGCAAACAAGCTCCTGGAGCTTTTGGCGAGTCACTTCCGAAGTGTGTGGACTTGCGTTGTCCTGATGGAGCACAACACCTCTTCTGCCGGCTAATTCTGGCCGTTCTGGTGAATCGCTAGCCTCAAACGATCCAGTTGTTGACAATACAGATATGAATTTAGTTTTGGGTCATATGGAAGCAAGTCATAATTAATGATTCCTTTCAAATACATAGTAAAACCTTTCTAGCCGTTAGTTCTGGTGTGGCCATCGTTTGAGCTCCTTCATCATGCTTTGACGTCATGTGTCACCCATTACTCATCCCCACTCACCATCCGTTTAAGGAAAGGGTCGATTTCCCTCCGTTTGCCAAAGGATTCGCAGATGGAAATTCGATCCATCATGTTTTTTGTGTTAACTGGTGTGACATCCAAACATTGAGCGTATTTTTGAGTCCGCGTCAGCTTAGTGCAAATTAATTAAAATTGTTTTATGGTCGACCTTTGCCCCGTGCGATGCTACGACTACTAACATCCTGATCAACTTCAATTATTTCTGCGATTTTATCGGCATTATCGACATTTTCCTTAACACCAAAACTAAATGAACGGAATCGACGAAACCAAAATTACACGAAATTAGCTGTTACAGTATCGAATTTTCTCTTTGTTGAATTCCATTGTTAACACCCTGCAACTCACAACTGAATGGAACAAACAAAAACCAGCAAACGATTTATTTAGTGTGAAATGTCACCTTGACAACGAGCATACATTTGAAAATATTTGATTGATACTTTACGAGACATCGTCTACCGAGAAAATACTGGCCCAACTTTCTCCCCAACTTAGTGTTTGATTTTTTTTAGAATTTAATTTTCTGCCAATTTTTCTTAGGAAAAACTTTAATGTAGAACTTTTGTGCAATTGCCACGACTTTTTTCTTCTGTTTTATATCCATATCATTGTACTACTATACTCATGTTTTAGATTTTTTTAGTAAAAAAAAGCTGAGGAATAGTAAAAATCGGTTGTATCGAAAACTTGTTGTCATACAGATAGGTGGGTATCAATCAACTGGTTCTAAACTAGTTCGTTTTGGAGTAAATATATATTTCAGACTGCAATCAAAAAGTAGTTAATGTATAGCAACTAAATACCATTACCGGCCGCCGTAGCCGAATGGGTTGGTGCGTGACTACCATTTGGAATTCACAGAGAGAACGTAGGTTCGAATTAAGAAAAACATTTTTCTAATAGCGGTCACTACTCGGCATGCAATGGCAAACCTCCTCATAAAAATATCTGCCGTTCGGAGTCGGCTTGAAGCTGTAGGTCCTTCCATTTGTGGAACAACATCAAGACGCACACCACAAATAGGAGGAGGAGCTCGGCCAAACACCCGAAACGGATATACGCGCCAATTTAATATATATATATATATATATACATACCATTCTATTATGGAGGGGCATCCCAATTGGATTGGGTTTAAGTCACCATTAAAGTGGGTAAATGTATTTTAAGTTAAACTTTTGAAGGGTCCAAAGTATCACGAAAGTGTTAAATCCAGTTGGTTGTCGTCGCATCTGGCATTTCAGGAAAATGCCACGAATCCACCAAACTGCACAATGCAACCAACCAGCGAGCGAGCGAACAGTTGCGCTAATTGATGGCCCAAATGAGTTTTTAATGTCGCACTTGAATGGTAGATTATTTTGTCATTTTTCGAAAAACCACTCAATTATAAACGTGCCTGTGCACATGCATACCTTCACAAGCATACATACATACATATCTGCATTCACATAATGAAATCAGTTAAAGAAAAATTTTGCCCGTTGCCACTATTCAAATGAGCTGCAGTATTTAATATTAAATAGCGGAGCTGGAACTTCAATGAGCAAACGAATGGCATTCACTTCCGACAATTGTCTGTGTATATATGTATATGTAGAGTTGAAATGTATTTAATTTAACGGCAAATGAAAGATACCCAACATTTTTGCAGATTATAGCATTTGATATTGAGAAAATTTAATTTCATTTCATTTCAAACTAGCTGCTCATTGCCGGCTCATTGAATGTAAGGATGAAATTCTGAATACGCTGACGTGATCGACTTTTAATTCATATCTCCAAAACTGTTTTTCACGCAAATAAACGTGCAGCATATCAAATTGTCTACGACTCTCCTTTGCCGGAGGTATGCAAAACTGCAAACAAATCCACACATAATACTAATACAAGACCCATGGGTATGTCACAAGCGTATCTGTGGTATACTAGAATGTGTGGTCTGGAAGAATGGGAATAGTGTCGAAGCTATCTTGGTCTCGACCTACCTACCCTACAATTCTTTACAACCGCCCCCTTCTAGGATGCTAAAAGAAGTAATCAAGTATGTAAATTCAGTAATCTGGATCCCAAGATACTTTATTCTGTCGACTGGTTATTCAAAACATTGGTAACAAACCAACTTTTGCGACCACAAGGAGACAAGAGGTGGTTGATTTAACACTTACCAATAGGTTAGTTCTAAATCAAATCAACCAATAGCGAGTTTTGGAAGAAGACTATATTTCAGATCATCGTCTTATCGAATTCCGACTGGAAATGTAGACTGTAGCAGAGCGGATGTCAAACCTAAAAAAAATCAAATCAATAGAAAGTATTGAAGATGCTACTGAGAACTGAAGATGACGCTTGATTTGCTTTCTTTGGATCTTAAGATAGAGCACGAAGTACCAAATGGTACTTAAACGATAGTAAAAAAGTCTCATTACTCAATGGGAGGAATGCACCGGTTTTCCAAACCGAAATGTTTGCCATTCTTAAAGTAGCACAATGAATAATTGAGAGGAGATGGAGCGGGAAACGGATTGGAGTCTTTAGTGGCAGTCAGGTTGCACTGAAGGACCTGGAGAAAGCAAAGCTCACAGGACACCGTGGTCTTCAAGAACATGAAATCGCTGATGTATTGTCCAACTAGGGACCAGCGGTTACGCCACAGGGACCAGAGCCAATAATCGGAATTAGTTCTACAGGAATAATGAATTGGACAGAGGTTATGTATGCAATTTACATAAAGAGCGATGGTCCAGTTTAGAACGAGGCAGAACTGTAAGGTGTTTTGTGACAAGCTCGAACAAAACTTCGAACTGTCGAACTTTCTTCTGAAACTTGTTAAAAAAGGCGTTCGGTTGAAGGTCGGTATTATTACAGGGCACAACCCATGAGGTGAGGATATGACCCCCATTGGAATCATTGAGGACAACGAGTTTTGAACCCGAGTTCTACCACAAACTCACACGGGAACGGCGGCCGCGGAAAAAGTGAAGCAGTGTAGATGTATATTGCAAATGTATTTCAACAAATAAGCTGCTCAGAGAAGGCTTTTGTACTAAGCTTGTACCACCTACGTTAAACCACTTTACAATGCACGAAATTACCACTCAGCCTTCGTAATTTTACTCCACCCGGCTCACAAGAATCAAAAGCAAATCTAGCCTGGAAAGGATCACGACAGCTGTAGTGCCAATTATGGCGACCACCCTGATGACAACAACAATTTCGTTAAAACGCACGCTTCAAGTGGCTGCTCACTTTGAATTGTGTGGTAATAAGATCTGATCGCAAACAGAAATGCTATATGTGCCTCAGGATGCATTCTTGCTGTTGGGTATGCGTATGCCCATCTTTGCACGCCGCGTGAGAATTGTACAGCCAGCCAACGAATGAGTGAGTGGCTGTGTGAATGAGCGGCATCACGTCTGTCACTTTGATAATCGCAAAAGTTGCCACTGTATGGTGGTGGGATCCATTCTACCTCCATTGCGGTGTCGCAATGTCACATCAACTCAACCTGACCCAGGCCACCTGAGTTGAGTTTGAGATAAGACTGGCAAATGCGTCACAGGAATGTCGGAAATGTTTTGCGGTGTTCAATGACAATGCAACTTGTATGTGGATGTGTACAACTCGTATATATATTTATTTATACACGATTGTGAAAAGCTAACATCTGCCTTCAGCCTCTGTACTCGCATACATATGTATGTACATATGTGCATATATTCTCATTTCACGACTTCATGGATTCATAAAATAATTGCGGTTACTTCTTTTCATCTCGATTTTCCATTCATGTGTTTACATGTGTGTGTTGACATTTTCTATGCGATTAATAATGAATAAGTATGAAGCATAATTGTGGTCACATCATGGGGGTAGTACTGCAGCTGATTGGGTGACACGCCATATGAGACTGCGTGGCGAGGTGAATAGTGAATGACAGCTGGAGATTTCGTATTTGATGTAGCCGCGGTAACAAATAAAAAACCATTTGCATGGTTCTGATGATTGATCAGGCGTTTGACACTCTTTGTACTTTGTGATGGCAATGTCAAGGAGGGTTTTCCCAGGCTTCGGATAAGCGTAGGCTTATATGATACTTTTATTGTCGTTATCCTCCTAGATAAACAACCCAAAAGTGAGTTTTTTATTTTGTTTTTTTTTTTTGTGGTGGGTGAGGAGGGTTCAAAATGTCTTCGCACTTACAGCGACTGTCGTCAACTGCGTCGAATAGTGTAGCCACTAAAACAATCCCTCCTTCTCTTCTGGGGAGACTCCCTTCCCGGATCTACCTTGCATTACTTCGGGAAGGCCCAGAACGGCGTTCATTAAATGGGCCAATACTATTCACCCACGTCTGGGTCCACCATATTTGTAGCCAGCTTCATGCTATAGGCTCGTCTTGTAATGCCTGTGTGCCGTCATACCAATGGTATGTGTGGCATGCTCTCAGGTTCCTCTCACATGGGCGTATGGATGTTATACGCTATCGAGATTTCTTTTGTATCTGCAGCAAAGAAGATGTTGCGGTAATATTATACCGTCTTATGCCGTCTTGAACACATGACTCAACCGTCTGTGATTTGTTTGTCTTTTCTCTAAATGAGCTGTTATGAATGTTCAAGCGAGTTAAGTGTAGTTTTTGGGCAAGAACGAGGGGCGTTTGATAAAGTCGCGACCTAAGGTGCTTAGAATGACGGATAAGATCGTTGCTGGTAGTATTAATTGGGTGACTCGTTGTTAGATGTTAATAGAAGTAGTACCCTTTTTTATTTGTTTTATTAATAGTTACAACTGGAATAAGCAACAACGCCATGTCAACGGAAACTGGAAATTCTAGTAATTTGGATCACCGCCCTGTGTATAAATTCCTTTTTGAAAAAGAAAACACGCCGATGTTTGAACAAAGTTCTCTGGTATTCGAGGACTCTGCGCCTTTACATAAAGTGCTAAGAAATGGGCTTGGCTATTTTAAAAAATACCCAAAAAGTTGAAAAATTAGTACTGGCAGAAGACGTAATTAAATTGTGGCAGATAGCAGCCGAATAGGTTGGTGCGCGCCTGCTTTCGAAAGTACACGGATTCGAAACCACCGTCACGAAACACCAAATGATTGAACAAGTTTTTGTAATAGTCGTCGCCCCTCGGCAGGCAATGGCAAATCTTCGTTTTTATTTCAGCCATGCAAAATCGTCTCATAAAAAACCATCTGGAGCCAGATTAAAACTGTCACGAACCAGTGGCGTGGATAGCTTCGAGTGATGGGGGGATAAGAAATGTTTGATAAGTATTAGGTGTAATAAATATTGACATCGATTATAATTTTTGATAAGGTATGAGAATCATAGTTTCCATAGTACATTGTACGTAGTGAATTATTGGAAAGTAAGTTCAGTTGATTATTAAAAAATATTATTTTATTTTAATAGTAATAATATACACGTGTAAATAAAACAACATGCTTGTAGATTTATTACAGAACGAAATCTAGCCTGCGTGGTTTCTTAGATATCTCATCAATGAGAATCAAAGAGCTGCCAATCCACTTAAGCGATCCTAATACAACGCAAAAGATTAATGTCAGTCGAACGTTCTTTGAAAAGACAGTATATAAAAAGTTTCAAAAATTATAATACTTCTCCAATTTTGTTTCTTTGAATAGTCTTCATTCTTTTCAGACAGGAGAAGGTTCTCTCTGGAGTCGAAGACGATACAGGTAAAGTTGCTAAAATCTTCAGTAAAATGTTGATGTTAGGAAAATTTTCACCAGGGGAATGCTCCAATGCATCCAATGCATTCAACGGTTAACGTTGCTTTGAGTGGTCAGATATCTTCTCCACAATTTTAACTCCGCAAGTACTTCCGTTAATTCAGCTGTGAGGAACTCTTGGTTAAACTCTACAGTTTTCTCCAGACAGTTCGTCAACTTTAGGAGGTTCGTGTTTAAAGAGTGCCCTGAATCCCTTAAGAATATTTTCGTGACTGGTGAATCTTTTTTCAAGATCCGTAATGTAAAAGTCCAAAAACGGATTGAATACAGACACATGAGAATAGTCTTCCGTACAGCTTACTTGATGGTTTCCAC
Source organism: Anastrepha ludens (assembly GCF_028408465.1). NCBI lineage: Eukaryota > Metazoa > Arthropoda > Insecta > Diptera > Tephritidae > Anastrepha > Anastrepha ludens. The sequence goes on along the minus strand of NC_071500.1, from coordinate 118,839,849 downwards.
GATGCTTCTGTCTACCCACTATCCTCTTATTTTTCACTTCAATTTCAAGGGATTCTGCTAATTCTGTCGAATCTTTGTAAATTTCAGAAAATTCAGAATCTTCAGAACGTATTTTCATGAGTTCAGCGCATAAATCTTTGGTCAGGTCTATAGCTTGAACTAAATCTAAATTGATTTTCTGAAATTTTTGATTCAAAGGTAAAGAAAGCTGATAGTTCTTGGTAACAGAACGTAAGCTGATGACAACAAAATCCATGGCATTTTTTAGCATTTTCGCATCTTTTTCATCAATTCTGAGGTTCTCTAAAGTTCCATGCACATACGGAAAAAGCTCATCAAAATCGCTCACAGCTCCATATTTTGATACCCATCGAGTAAGATTTAATCTTTTCAACTTTTTCGCCCTAGTACTTTCACCTGACTCATCGACTGTGTTTTCTAGAATCGGAATGCTTTTGGGACTGCTAAAAAACACATAAACAGTTTCTATAGTGCTTAGGCAATCTCTTATAGCTGTAACGATGCTAGTTGCAGATATATGTAGCAAGATTGTGAGCGTAAGCAACACAAAGGATATGTAGAGCAATAGATATTCTCTCGAATAATCGCCTGAACACCGTTGAATTTACCTGACATATTGCTTGCTTGCGTACCCCTATCCGACTAAGTTTGAAACTTCAAGCTTGCTCTGTTCCAGATTTTCCACTATAATTTTGGCAAGATAATCACCTACATATATGCACACAAAAGAGTGTTTTTAGTCAGCGTTGGATGATTAAGGTTTCATTTAATAATAATCGCACATAATATTACGAAGCACTAGAATGTAAACATTTGATAGACAATCTCAATAATATAAGACTCTATTTGCTTTAATATTTGACAAAGATAAATAATCTTCAAGTAAGTAAAAGTTACACTCTTAACAAACAGGTACCTGTAGTTGATGCTGTTGGAACAAATTTCAAGAAATCCTCGTGTACAAGATATTTTTCGGCATCAGCCATACTTATGTACCGAATGCAATTAGTCACTTGTTCGATTGTAGAAACATCTCGAGTCTCATCGACTAGAACTGAATAAACCTTGGCGGGTTTGATTTTCGCAATGACCTTATCAGGCGAAATTTTAAAACAACCATCGATGATTTCATTTTCTACAGTTGGACTCGTATATTTATCACGTTTCCCCGAGTTTTCTAAATGTTCTTTTAAAAATGTATATCCCATAGCCCGCAATTTTAACATACATAGCTCGAAAATTTCCTTCATTCATACCAGTATAGTCATCCTTGATAACAATTTTTCCACTATCCCGATGTCCTCAAAGACCCAACTCTTGCCGCCCGAGTACAATAATTGTTTCAATAACAGGAGTGATTATTTTTCTGCTTTTTTGTATTTGTTGTATACGGGACTGATCGATCAAATTTTCAATGGATCGTTCTTTATTTTGCATAATATGCAGACAATTATTTTTGCAATCGACTGCTTTACCGTGGTAAGATGTCAGTGCGTGGTCATCGTATACCTTATAAATATTTTTATTTTCATAGCGATAATTCGATCACATGGCGGCCGCCGTAGCCGAATGGGTTGGTGCGTGATTACCATTCGGAGTTCACAAAGAGCAAAATTAATAAAAACATTTTTATAATAGCGGTCGCCCCTCGGCAGGCAATGGCAAACCTCCGAGTGTATCACATGGATATTGGCATTCAAAATTCATTCTCAAATAGAATATGTGCCGAATCAATTTTTATAAAAATGATTAGTTTGTCAAAGAAGTGATGGAAAAAAGTGATGTTAGAGTGAGCTTTCCTGATAAAGTTTGTCAGTGATAAATTCGTGCATTACTGTGACATTTTTTCTATTTATTATACAATAAGTGCAGAATCTTGAACGTTCGCGTGATACAAGGTAAACCGTTTTTCACAATAGTATTTGCGGCCTCCAGGCGTCTGTTTACATACGACTGAACCAAACCTACAGTTCGCACGGGAATTGACCATGCTAATGCCAACTTCTTGCGTGACGCATTTTGGTGTCGCGGCTAATTTTGTTCTCCTAAAGGCACTCACTGGTATCCCGATCAACCCCGATTTGCCTAGATTTCGTTTAAAATGTTAAGAAATCAATAAATAGACTTTTTCACTAACTCGTTTTGCATATTTCCAGTTGTCGAATTTTTTGACAACTAACTGTCCCAAATTTTGTGATCCTCTTCCACCAATCGTTGCAAATGCCATACATGGAACACAATAAACCCCCACATGTAATTCGGAGTATGCAAGCCATGGATATTTGCCGAACCAGTTATAATAAAATCTCAATTTTCGAGTCCTGAATTTTTCCAGTAACGTAAAAACATAATTTGCAGGAGGCTTCCAAACTTTTATCAATAAATGTAGCCTTTGCAAGTCAGTGAGTGCAATATTTACGAAATTTCCAACGTCGTTCTTGTTGACAACCTCTACAGACATATATTTATTAATATTTTTGCTGGTGTTACAAGTCTCGCTGAAATCACTTTGCTCATTCGTGTTGCAAACATCTTGAGCAGGATGAATAGCCTTTTTTGCGAGTGTTCCAGAATACGAATCTGAATTATTGTTGTTATCACTATCCGCAGACTCACAATGTCGTTTGATTGGCACGAGAAATCTTCTCATTTTTGGAAAAAGTTTGTCAGCTTTTCAGGAAAAAGAATACAAAAAACAGACTGTCAAAGTGAATGCATTTATCAGCTGATACTATAGGCTTTTGCTTAGTCGATTCTTATCATGCTCCCGTTACGATTTTACCGACATATTTGAAATTTGAATACACTACAGTCGTAAAGAAATACAATTTTTGTTATAAATATTCGTACACGGAAATTAAAAGGAATATTATGTGCTGAGAAAGTTCATGTAAGTAATAATCACAGCATTTTGAAAGTGGCATCCTTTTACATTAATTTTACAAATATCATTTACGTTTAGTATTTCGCCAGTGAATATGAATGTGTTATTACTGTGATACTGAATTTATCTTTCAAAATCACTTTCGTAGTATAATTGAGTGTTGCATAAAAAACATGCATGTGTAGGAATGAATAAAAGTCGTACATGGGAAATGCACTATACTATACTTATATCCAATAATCCAACAGTTTAATCTAGCATTTTCGGCCCGGCGAATCTCGCGCTCCGAGAGCAAGATTTATTCAAAAAACTGCTAAGAATTTTCATTACGGGATCGTGTTAATTGGCTGTTTCAGCTTTAAAAATTATATTCTATGCATTGGTCATAGCGGGGTCACGGTGCTTTGGAGTAATCTAGCAAATTATAATCGTAATCTCACTCACTAGTTTCAAAAAACCGTAACTGTTACACTTAATACAACTGCTATATATATTGACACATCCTATTATGTAAAAAGGCTAGTAGGATCGTTTTTTGCTCTCATTATTTCAAGACTAACTTGAAAATATATGTATATGTACATATATATATGACCAACTCCTATGGGGGGATATATCCCCTAAATCCCCTCCCTATCTACGTTACTGTCACGAACACCATAAATAGGAGGAGAAGCTCGGTCAAACACCTAATCATTTGTTGTTAGTAAGTGAAATTATACAATATATATATTTATTTATTTTTTTATTTCTTGATAATGTACACTCTTAGATGAGACTTTTAAGAAGAACTAAGAACTGTTACAAAAAACATATCTCTGCACATATTATCGCTGTTAGAATGCAAAAATTAAAGTGCGTTGGGTACCATGAACCCTTACACTGTCCGGCAAACGATCCGGGAGCTCACTCCACTCGGTTTGTGAGGGATGCTTTAAAAGGAAAAACATTGGCCATCCACTTTAAAAAGGATGAATATTTTCGGGCACCAGTGAGAGAAAAGTAGGCGTGGAAAACAATTTTGAAAAGAAATCTAAAATGTATCTTCCAGTGGCATAAAGGTATTATACCCACGATGTGAAAAATGTAATTCATTTGAGGCAAATTACATTGAAAAATAAAATATGTTAAACTGTACTTTTTATTCATTAAGTAGCTCAGGTCGCCAAAAATCATAATTTTGCCTACCCATCTCTTTCTTTTAGGCGCAAAAACAATTAATAATTTGGAAATTTCTATATTAGCCCAACGCTTTAAAGCACAATATATGAAGATGCTAATGATAATCTTCGGTCGGCTTCTTCTCCTTCTTGATTTTTAATATTATATAACAGCCTAAGCGATTATGACCGTGTTCACGAAAATATTTTAATGCTCAATTGGCCACTCACTCGAAATCAAGTTCGACAAGTAGTAGAAAGTGTGAGTCTTCATTAGAATTCGGGGCTTACATTATTTTGGGCTGCAATGGCGCTTCCCAGGCAGACGAATTCCTAAAGGTCCTCAAACTTAACACTTTTAAGGGTACCATGTAAGCCATGAGGTGCTGACTGTTTTTCTTATTATATTATATACTTTGTTCTCATTCAGTTTTTATGCCGTCAGCTTTCTTTCAGCTTTCTCAAAGAATTTACGAAAGGTTATAATGGCAGATGATGATGACAATTTACGCCAGCAATTTTACTATATATATATTTACTATATATAATTGGCGCGTACACCCCGTTTTGGGGGTTTGGCTCGGCCTCCTTATTGTGGTGTGCGTCTTGATGTTGTTCTATAGAAAGAGGCAATTTTACTATAAGATTAAGTAATCAGAGCGACATATCTTCCTCAAGAACGGTATTAATAACACAATATATATTTTTTCTCTCATTGTATCTGTCACAATGTAACCAATTGATTTTAAGTTATTCGCTCCTACGCTGCTATGGGCACCAGCAACGTATATTGATATCAGTATGGTAGTGGTGGTGTCCCCAAGGAAACCGAATTATTCGAATATAATCACAAATTGCTTGTTTACCCTTCAAGACATTGATGTTTTTAAGATTCTAACGAGACTGGAAAAATATATTAAGTGACATGAAAAAAAGTGCAAATGAGTAAGAATTCCCTCCAACCACATATATGACACTGATTTAAAGTTCTTTTGCATCATGGTGAAAGAACTCAGAAGCTGTGGCCAACATCAGACCGTTAACCGGCTTTCAACAAATTTGCAGGAATCTGCTGATCTACTAAAGTAATAGTGGATGTAACGGCGGATTCTTTACGACAGAACTGAAATTTTGTTAATATACGTAGGTTTTAGGTTTGTCTTATCTTTACCGCTCTATCGCATTTTAGGATATCTATTAGCTGGAAGAGACAACCTTTCTCAGTAGGTTTCCATAAACTTACCCTTTTATGGCATCTCTTAGCTTACAGACAAAGTGGAAGTGAAGCCGAAGATGAACACGAAGCCGAAGGCAAAAAGCAGTGCAGTAGTGAACATATGGAAGGGATCACAGTCACAGATCATTGGATCATTGTACACCCTCTCTGAGTCCGAGCGGAACTTTCCTGTTCCATTCCTATTCCCTCAAGGAAAAGTGAGCGGGGTGTAACATTCGGAGGCAGGGCACGGCAAACATGTTTACGGATAGCTCGAAGTTGGACGAAAGAGTTGTTGGGGGAGTACTCTTCGAGAAGCTCCCCAACAAGCTAAAATTTAGGCTTCCAGACCACTGTAGTATTTTCCAAGTGGAAGTAGCCGCAATTAAGGAAGCAGTAGATTGGTTGCTTGCTTCTGTAATTACTGTAAGGGATGTAAATATCTACTCCGACAGCCAAGCGGCAATTAAGGCCTTGGGCTCGTTGTTTGTGTGTTCGAAAATAGTCAGGGAATGCCTGACTTCTCTCTCGATTGCATCGAAATATTTCGATTTTAGGCTCATTTGGGTTCCTGGTCACAGCAGCATAGAAGGAAACTGCAGGGCTGATGAGCTGACTAGACAGGGAACCCTGGAAACGGTTTCATCGCAAAATGAGAGGAATGGGGTTCCCTTGAGAACCTGTGGTCTGCTCTGGAAATATGGGCCTTGCGTCAACTCAGCAAGCGCATTTCAAGTGCGCAAACGTGTTAAGGTGTTACATCTCTTCTCCCTCCGCCAGCTACCACAAAACGCTCCAGGTAACTGACCTTAGTTAATTTGCGTAGTGGATCTAAGTTTTTTAACCTTTCATAGCTTTTAGTACTTTTCTAGGAAACTTATTTGAAAGCGAGCCCCTTGTTCCCACCAGCTCCAAGAAAGGCTCAAAGTTAATATTTAAGCAAAACTTCAAAATAGGGAAAATATCACCAAAGACAAATATAATGCTTTACTTTAATTAAAATGTTAATACAGCGGTTTATATCGCTAAGAAACCAAAGAGCAAGAAATTGAAGAATGAGTCTCATTTACATACATTAGTGGGTCTCTTGCGACCAATCGGACTCAATAGCTGTGGATCAGAATAGAAAAAACATCCAACAAACAAATCCAAACGCTCGGTTCTTGCTCTATTTTGTGTATTGCTGCCTCAGCCCACGTAAATGTTTGTAACAACGTAGGAAAGGGACTTTTTTTTACATAAAAGAGTGTGTTTTCTTGTTACTTAGCCGCGATCAATGGGTGGCAATAGAAATCGCATGCCTGAAATATCATTGTGTATGTATGTATGTATGATATGTAAGCGCAAAAGCACCTACCTATGTGTGTATGTATTTCTTTATGAATCACTTTTAAATTGGCCTAAATAACGACTTCATGCACTTTTCCAAGCTTATTTCCTCTGCCTTTCATTATTTTCGCATTGGATCCCTACGCTCAATTTTTCATTCTGCAATTTTATCATTCTGCATTGTCGGCAGCAAACGTTCGTAATTAGCTCCAGCTCCTAAAAGTAGACAATGCAAACATCGTCGTATGCTTTAATACCACAAGCTAACATCACCATGCGACAGAGCTCTGTTGTATTTGAAGAAATTAGCCGCACCCCTTCGTCATCTTTTCAACCATGTTACACAAACTCAGAAAGGGAGAAAAATCCTTTTCACGTCTTTGTATGCCGCCTACTTTGAAACGGCGGAGCACGGCTGCTTAAAAGCGCATAATTATGCCTTTACTAGGCAGGAGCAGCAAACGCAGCGGCAAAGTGGTGAAAGAGGTTAGAGGAGAACAGCAACAGCGATGCTAGCAACAGTTGTTATCTCAGCGATGAAAAACAAGTCACATGTCTGCTGCACCATCGATGAACAAAGCACAAAAGAACGCAAGCACGTTGCATTATGCAATTTTATGCACTGATAAAGCACACCGCGTAGATTTACATGCGTTTATATAATATAAATGGTTATGCTTCTATTTGTTTGTATATCAGACGGCATGTGTGGCTTATAATTTGCTGTGCAGCATATTGCGCGTTGGCGGTCGGCTTCTGTACTTCAAAAGAGGGATATAAAATTCCAATGTTTGACTTCCGGTTTATTACTAATTCATTCAAACAAAGGGTGACCAGATTGGAGGTACTTTTCCCAATAGGGTTTTTTCGCCAAATCACGCGTGACTACTGTCAAACTAAATACATAATTTTTTTCAGTATTCATTGGCATTTCGTCACTTACGCCTCAACAACTGTATGTATATTACCAAAATCGACGCTCTGTGAAAAGTGTCCACGCGCGCTCAGGTCAATAATTTTGTTCAGCGATGAGTCCCATTTTTGGCTTAATAAGCAAAATTGCCGTATTTGAGCTAAAGAGCAATCCAAAGCCTTTCAAGAACAGCCATTACATCCGTTGAAAATAACCTTTTGGCCAGACGAGGCTGGCCCCAATGTAACAGTGAATCGCGTCATGATAAACGACTTTTTGATGCCGGATATTGAGCTCCTGATCTCCACAACATTTGGTTCCAACAAAGGGCGCCACTTGCCATACAGCCAAGAGAAATTTTTTCTCGCCTCAGACAAGTGGATTGGCCACCAAGAACGTGTGATATCACACCTTTAGACTTTTATTTATGCGGGTATGTAAAGTCTAAGTGTTTTGTGGATAAACCGCCTTCGATTGAGGCATTGAATGCCAATATTACTAAAGTTATTCACGAGATATCGACCGAAGTTCTCCGGCGAGCCATTCAAAATTGGTGTTTACGGATGTTTACGGAATTAAGGCGCAGTTGCGGCCAAGATTTGAAAGGGATTATCTTTAAAAAAGAAATGTCCTGAATGGTTTACACACAAATAATTAAGATTATCCAATAATTTTTGATTCTCGTTGGTTTATTTCAGTTTAAAGACCGATCTGTAAATTGATCACCTTTTATATGTATATATAATTGACGTTTATACCGCTTTTTGGGTGTTTGGCCGAGCTCCTCCTATTTTTGGCATGCGTCTTGAAGTTGTTCCACAAATGGAGGGACCTACAGTTTCAAGCCGACTCCGAACGGCAGATATTTTTATGAGGAGCTTTTTCATGGCAGAAATACACTTGGAGGTTTGCCATTTTAAGCCTAAGCGTGTAGCAGGAAGTTGCAAAAGCCCAGCTGACTACACTAGCGTCTGCTTTAAATGCGGCAACAAAGAACATCAGGCCAAAAACTGCACACAAGCAGTAAACTGCATAATATGCAAGAAGAAAAATGTAAGTGACACAGGACATGCGATGACCAGCAACAAAATCCCAGAATACCAGAGAGCTCTGAAAGAAATACAGCAGAAATGAAGATCTTGCAACTAAACCTTAACCATTGCGAAATCGCTCAAGACCTACTAATGCAGTCCACACACAAAATAGATGTTGCTATACTCAGGGAACCCTATAAACATTTAGAAGGCAATGGCTGGGCCTCTGATATTACTGGCAAGTCGTCAATCTGGAACTGTGGGACAAATAGCTCCCGACTTATGAGCGTGAAGGCAGCTCGCGGATTTATACGAGCGCGTGTTGGGGATACATACGTCTATAGCTGCTACCTACCACCCTGCTTAACTCTGTCTGAAGCTACCAGCATCCTAGAGAATCTCGCCCAAGATATTAGAGACCATAGACCTGTGGTCGCAGCTGGTGATTTTAACGCTTGGGCCGTGAACTGGGGTTGCCCGCGAACAAGTCCAAGAGGTCAAGTCCTTTTGGAAACCTTCGCCATGTTAGACATAGTCCTTATGAACACAGGAAACTAGCAGACATCCCAAAAGGCGGGAACGGGATCGATAATAGACCTTACCTTCGTGAGTCCCAACCTTGTTCGCTCCACGAAATGGTTTGTTAGCCAGCATTATACCCGGAGTGACCATCTTTGCAAATACGTACGACGCGAGATAAAGGGTCGACTCAATGGAGGCTGAGGTTATCGAAGTCACGCTGGCAGATGTAACACTCCCTGGGGATGCAGCTGAGAAGGCTATGCAAGCTATGAAGCCCCTAACAGAAGCATGCGATGCAGCCATGTCTAAAACAAGGCCTAACAGACATAACAGTGAACCCGTTTACTGGGGGACAGCGGACATTGCGGAATTGCATAGAGGGTGCAACAGAACAAGGCGAGTTTATCAACGTTCTAGGTACACGCACAGTTTCCAAGAGAACCAGCTTCAGTATAAGCAAAAACGGAAGGCCCTGAAAAAGGCAATTAAAGGGAGTAAACGACAATGTTTTCTTCAACTATGTGATGAAGTCGATAGTAGCCCTTGGAGACTCGGGTATAGGCTAGTCATGAAAAAACTGATAGTTTTCAAGCCACTCCCAACAACATGCCCGGCCACACTGCGTAATGTGGTTGCAACATTGTTCCCCCTACAAGATGCTCTCCGAGCCTACGATTTGGAAAGGTGTTCTGACGGGGGCCAAAATATGCAGTTGACAGACCAAGACGAACTCCTGATGATCACTAAACGGATCAAAAACAATAAAACTCCTGGCCCAGACGGAGCCCCCAACGAGGCACTAAAAGTGGCAATTCGAAGTCATACCGACATTTTTTGTAGATCTCTACAACACATGGCTAAAAGAAGGCATCTTTCAAACTCAGTGGAAGTTACAGAAACTGATGCTGATTCCAAAAGGATCTAAGCCTGCGGAAGATCCTACAGACTACCGCCCCTTTTGCATGCTCGACACCGCAGCCAAAATTCTGGAACGATTGATCGCTAATCGTCTTGAGGCTGCCATTGATGACGCAGGAGGTCTATCATCCTCACAGTTCGGATTCCGCAAGGCTCGCTCAACAACAGATGCTGTATCTGCGGTTAAAACCATTGCGCAGAAGGCAATCGAAGGAACTCGGTGGTTATACGCTAGACATAAAGAATGCCTTCAACATCGCGAACTGGAACCAGATCCTGATGGCGCTTGATTGCTTCCAGGTTCCAACGTATATACGCAAGATTATCGTCAGTTATTTCACTGACAGAACCCTCCGCTATAACACCGATGCGGATGTTAGGAAATATAAAATAACTGGCGGAGTGCCACAAGGCACAGTCCTAGGCCCTTTGCTGTGGAATATTATGTACTATATGACGGAGTCTTACGTCTCAGTTTACCCCCAGGGTCAAAAATTATAGGGTTTGCTGACGATATCACTGTTAAGGTCGTAGCTAAAGTACTCCATCAAGCTGAAGCAACCTGCAACCAGGCTATCGGCATGGTAAAAGAATGGCTGCGCAAGAATGGTCTAACTCTTGCGGATCATAAGACGGAAGCAGTGCTCATTAGCAGCAGGAAGAAGGTGGAGCCAGCAAATATAATGGTGGGCGACAATACCATAGCATCGAAGCCGCTCATTAAATACCTGGGCGTAATAATCGACCATAGGTTGAACTTCAGAACTGTATGCAGCTCCAGAATGGGCGGAAGCAACTAATTGCAGCTCATATGTGAGTTGTATGAAATCAGTGTATCGACTGAGTGCCCTCAGAGTGTGCTGCGGGTTTCGAACGGTATCCGAAGACGCCATTATGGTTATTGCAGGATTACTCCCAATAAATTTAATGGCAAAAGAGTACGCTGAAGTTTACCAAATTGAAGCAACTTCAGAACGGCATACAATACGCAAGGAAGCAAGAGAGCGGACCTTGCGTTCAGGGAAATTGGAGTTCGTCCCTGAACGGACGCTGGACGTACCGTCTGAATCCCTCAATAGCCAAAGTGGTTAACCGTAAGCATGGACAGTTGGAGTATTATCTGACCTAAATACTGACGGGACATGGGTTTTTTAAATCCTATCTATATAGGTTTAAGCACGAAGACGACCCGTACTGTTCTCATTGTGCACCAGCTTTAGAAGGCGCTGAACATGTTTTGTTTGTCTGTCCGCGATTTGTGTTCGAAAGGGAGGAATTAAGCACTAGTGGATATTATGTTATAGTCAGAAGAACATTGGTCCGCTGTATGTAATATGGCAAAAATAGTAATCTCCAAACTGTGTCGCGTTGAACAACAGCGCAGATCGTCATGAAGAGGCAATAGGCCGCTCCCCTTCCCGTCAAGTGATACTTGACGGCTGGCGTCGCTGAACAACAGCGCAAATTTTCAAGAATTGGCAATAGGCCGCTCCCCCTCCCGCGAAGGCATGCCTAACAGTTGTCCCGCGGTGAGAGGAAAACGGAGCAGGCGTGGGTTTTTAGTGGGTGAGTCGAAAGGCAAGTCTCACACTTTTCGGATTTGAAAGCTTTGTGCCACCTCAACAAAAAAAAACAAACAGTTTTAAGCCGATTTCGAACGGCAGATACTTTTTTTATGAGGAGCTTTGTCATGGCAGAAATATACTCGGAGGTTAGCCATTGCCTGCCGAGGAGCGACCGCTATTAGAAAACCCTTTTTCTTCATTTTAGTGTTTCACGGAGATTTGAACCAACGTTCTCCGATTCCGAGTGGTAGTCACCGCAAACAAAATAATGAGTGAATATTTGAGGCCCGCTTAAATATTACGCTACTTAGAAAATTCAGTGACCTTCATAGTGCCGTTGGTAATTCGCCTGGAAGCCTCATGATGCTCACTCTTTGCACGATATTCGTGAGTTCGGTGTTAGAGTCGGTTCCAAATTCTACTTCCACAAACTCATTGCTCATCATGCAGTGTCCCGTTCACGAAATGTCATAAATATCCGTTTCGTGCAAATTTAAGGGATAAACTGAGACAGCTCATTGTGCAAGAAGTTTTGGCGAAAAAACGCCAATAGCCCCGATATCCTCTCTTCGGAACAAGCAATTCATCATCGTGGTGCACAGGAGTTCACGGGAGATGTAAACGCATTGCTGATGGATTACTAGAGGATTACTAAGTGTGCTTCCAATCATAGGAGCAGTGCTGGAATCGTTGTGTAGAGTTGAAGGGAGATTATTGAGAAGGTCGGTAATAAAATCTTTCCCGTAACTTAATTTGCTTTTATTTTATTGACAATCTCCCAGCACTTTTATAATTCAAATCGTTCAAATCGTAATTGCAAGCGAATGTTCTAACGGAAATTAATTTTTATTCGCATTCAAGCGGAGTTATTTAAAGTATGCAAGTATTCAACTGAATCAATAATGGGCGATTGAAAAGCAAGTGGCTACTTTCAAAGTTCCCAAACTCAGTATTGCTATCTGAGGACTGTCGCCGCCACACATGGGAAATATGCAAATACTTCGATTGGGATGCTTGTGCTCGCGTTCTTCCAATCATTCTAACAACATAATGAATCAAAGGAAAAACACACAAGTTGCGCTAAAACAAAATGCCTTGAACTCACGAATTAAAAATACGAAAACAAAATGGAATGTTAAATGACAGTGAATCCTTTGTTAAGTGCGCTATTGTTTCTCATAAATTGAGTGCTCCACTTCCACGAAGGAGAAAGTGGGAAAAATGTTGCATGAATGTGAGTGCAGGTATTTAAACTCGCACTTAAACGGGCTTTAGTTTTTAAAGTAGCTGCAGCAATCTAAAGGGAAATCCACTAATACGGACTGGTTCGCCATTCAGGACAAATCAGCTTAAATTTGTGGTACAGGCATGCAAAATTATATAAGCGACTCCATGATCGCGATGTTTGCTTTTACTTCTCCGTGGAAGTGAATGCCAAAAATGTTGCAAACTGCAAATGTTGTTGTCTCATGAGATGCACGCAGACTCTGAACTAACCTGCATTCACTCGATCCTAACTCTGGACTTTACTATCGTGGGTTTGCCGTACAATTAGTGTAGAACTGGGGTCAAAATGACAATTAAGTGACGCCGGGGCATGTTCTGTACTTCAACAAGAGCTCAGGCCAGAGCAGGCAGGCTTTCATCTTAACTGATCACATAGACAGCCTCTGAGTCATTGTCGAACAATCCGTTGAATGGCGGGCCCCACTTCGACACAATGCACCACTTCGCTATTCATAATGCTCTTGAGTGTGAGGGGATCTCACGTAAACTGATCCAGCTCGCTGAGGAAATGCAGGAAGCCACCGCTAAAGCTGGGCGGGTTTTCAGCATCTCCGAAAACAAAGTGATGCGTACTAACACTCAAAGTACGCGTCGGTTCCTGATTGATGGTACCCAGTTGGAGGAAGTGCAATCTTTTTGCTATCTCGGCAATATCATCTCGGTGTCAGGTGGCTTGAGCGAATACATCAAAACCCGTATTAGGAAAGATCTAGCAACTACGTATCTACAGAAAAGCATCACACATTTCGCAGCGCACAAAGCTGAGGTTTTTCATATCAAATGTTAAATCATCTTTACTCTGAATATAAAATATAAATATTTTCTATAGATATAAAAGCACTGCAAGTTTTCACTAATCGATGCCTTCGCAAAGTCATGAAAATCTTCTGATTAAACACAATCTCGAATGCTGATCTGTGGGGAACAACTCAGAGTTGGATTTGCTACGTCCTTCGTAGATGACCTTTGAAGAGCTGCTATTGAGTGGAATCCCCAAGACAGCCATAGACATGGAAGGCCATCGAACTCTTGGAGGCGATTGTTTGATTTAGAAACCCACGCCATGAATTTAACGTGGAATGAAGCTACGAGATTGGCGCAGAACAGATCTGAATGGAATAAATTTGTTGTGGCCTTTCGTTCCTACCTGGAACCGTGGGGCAAAACACAAAAAAAAAACAGTTAGGGCAATTCACAAGGAACCGCTTCAGCACAGAAAAATAAAATGCTCTATCTTTGTGTTCAAATCCGCCTTCTGATGGAATTGCCGGCTAAGTGGATGTTCTTTGGGGAAACCCAGTATAGTGGACAGATAATGAAGTTTATTTGGAATTGAAAATCCTTTCAATACATTTCCCGCTCATTTCAAATAAAATTGCAGAAAAACTTTTACATGACAGAATTACCCCGATACTTGACACGAAAAACATCATTCCAGATCATCAATTCGGTTTTCGATAAAAAACATTCAACTATCCAACAAATACATCGAGTTACACAAAAAATAATATCAGACATGGAAAATAAACGATACTGCGTTGCTGTACAAGGGGTGCCTTTTATTTGGCAGGATTTGGCACCCCTGGTGTTGCAATCTGGAAACTGACAGCTGTATCGCAAAGTTTGACATTTTTTGGCTTTTACGAACTCAGAATGTTTTGAAATACCAGCGCTATTTGTGTTGTTTACAGTAACTTAAAAGATTCATCTCGGTCCAAAAATGGAATTAAATCGTGAACATTTTCGTGCGATTATTTTTTACAACTTTCGACGTGGATTAATACAGCAACATAACATGGATGAACTTAATTCATTTTTTGGCGATGAAGCTCCATCAAGGACCAGTGTTCATCTATGGTATGGTGAATTCAATCGTGGTCGTAGTTCACTCCAAGTCGAATTTCGTGAAGGTCGTCCAAAATCAGTTGTTGTTTCGAAAACCATTGCAAGATCGTCGTGTGACCTATCGTGAGATTGAGACAATCTTAGGCATTAGTGAGGCCAGCATACATTCAATACTGCATAAACATTTGACTGTCAAAAAAATTTGTTCGCTTTGGATCTCAATCTGTCAATCGCTCAAAAAAAGGCTCGTGATGATTGGTCGAGGGAAATGCTCAAAAAATACGATCGCGGGGCTTCGAAACACGTCTATGACATCGTGACAGGTTATGAATCATGGATTTACGCGTAGGAGCCCGAAATTAAACAGCAGTCGACTGTATGGGTGTTTCAAGATGAGCCAAATCCAACAAAAGTTGTTCGCGCACGAAGCACTTCCAAGCAAATGGTCGCCTGTTTTTTCGGAAAAACTGGACATGTCGCAACCGTACCACTAGAACAACGTAGAACAGTAAATTCTGAGTGGTACACAACCATTTGTTTGCCAGTTGTCTTCCAAGAAATTAGGAAAACCAATCGCCAAAGACGGATCACTCTTCACCAGGACAATGCGAGCTCTCACACATCGGCTCAAACAACTACATTTTTGAGCACCCAAAACATCGAATTAATGGGTCATCCGCCGTATAGTCCTGACTTGGCACCGAATGACTTCTTTTTATTCCCGTACGTAAAAAACAAACTGAGAGGTCAACGTTTTTCGACACCTGAAGAAGCGGTTGCGGCATGTTTGGTACCTCATTCAGAGTGGCAAAAGTGCTTCGACAATTGGTTCAAACGCATGCAAAAGTCTATAGATCTTCATGGAGAATATTTTGAAAAACAATAAAGTGATTTTCGATGATTAAAATTTGTTTTTGTTCTCTAATCCCGACATATAAAAGGCACCCCTCGTATTTGTGGACGTCGCAAAAGCTTTTGACAAAGTTTGGCACAAAGGCCTCTTACATAAATTAGGACAATATTACCACTGGACTATTATTTAATTATCAAGAGCTACCTTACTCATCGATGCTTCTACATTAAATACAATGGCAAATACTCACATGTACATCCAATAACAGCTAGAGTTCTTCAAGGCAGCGTTCTAGGACCACTGCTATATGTTTTATTTACCTCTGACATACCACTTCCAGGTGAAACTAGTTCAACTATATCAACATTTGCAGAGGACACAATTTGATTGTCATCTGACAAAAGCCTCTCAACCGCAACAACAAAATTACAGATGTACTCCAACAATGTAAAGAAATGGTTTGACAAATGAAGTTTAAAAGTAATTGAGGACAAATCTCTACAAGTATATTAATATTTACGACAAGAACAGAGGTTGCTGCTATGCCGATTAAGCTCAACAATAAAAATATACTAATTGAAACATCTGCAAAATATCTGGGAATCCGTATGGACTTAAAATTAACTTGGAAAGATCACATCAAAAAGAAAATAAAGCAAATAAAAGAAAAATTTCGACAATTGCATTGGCTTGTAGGTAGAAATTCTAAGCTCAGTATTTCCAACAAACTTTTAGTATACAAGGCGGTCATTAAACCAATCTGGACGTACGGACTTCAAATGTGGGGAACTGCAAAAAGAACTCACATAAACAAAGTACAACGACAACAATCAAAAATCTTACGTATAATAACAATGTCCGACAGGTACACAAAAAGTGATATCATCAATATACCATTAATCGACGAAGAAATAAAAGCGATATCAACAAGGTATTTCAACGAAATAAACCAGCACAAAAACAAAGAAGTCAAGCTCCCACAACTTGAAAGAAGAACTTTGCGACGTCTGAAGAGAAACCGACCAATTACCTATTAAATCAAATATGAATTCTCGTATGCTAAAATAACTGTTCTGTGTAAAATGTAATTGCTGTCCTAAATTGTAATTGCTGTATTCGCCTTGGCACTGGCCATGATGAAATATATTTAATAATTTTCCTAACTAATTGTTAAAAAAATGTACTAGTTGTCAGTATGACAGATGTATGATTAATGTAGGAAATAAAAAAAGAAACAATTTCACACACTCATCCAATTAGTAGTTTTTCAGATCATAGGTGGAGGTAGCATAAGCGAAGAATCATATTTTATATGGAAATTTAATTTAGGAGGAAAATTTAATGCGCATGAAATTGATAAGAATTTATACGGCCAAATGTTTTTTCCAGCGTCTATAAAGCCGGACATATAATGACGGTGTAATAAATAGTTTAGAGGAAAAATGTTGGCTTCTTATATCCGAATTCAAAAAATAGGTCATTATCTACAAGCGGCCCATGCATGGTCTTTTTTAGCTATTCTCTAGCTACTTCTAACAAAACTCCTATGTTAAAATGATTTTGGGCAATAAATGAAATGAAATAACAAACATTTTTTATATCTTATTTTATTCTGTGATTGAAGGTACAAAAATTGTTTAATACATTTAATAATCCGCAATTAATCAGGTATATACCCACTTTCTTATACCTTTTTCGGGGTTTTCGCAGTATATTAGAATAGGACAAATATTGATCTGAGAGAATCAACTCCTTTCATATATTTGTTATACTCTAAATTATAAGTTGGCTTAATTATAACACTACCAGTCTTCCTCGTTTTTTACCTGTTAATGTCATGGGGGCATATTGAATAGTTGACACCATTCGGACGAGCCTTTTTCCTTCCAAATAAGGATAATGGCCTCTTCTTTCCGTATGTTATTTCTCCGTTCCGTAGATTTTTTGGTTTTCCCTTTAGTTGTTTTGTTAAACCGCGATTTTCCCTTATTGTTCCATAAATTCTTTTTTTTTCTATCAATCAATAAGGCTGCAAAACGGAAGGATTGTTTCCTGTAATTTTTTCCCGTCACCTGTATAAATCTCAAGGTTACATATACATATAGCCAGTTTCCCTTCCGCTAACCATCCTGACTAAAATTCCATACTTTATAAATTTTCGGGGATTATAGGTCCTGAATTTTAGAAGCCTTCTCCAAGAAAGCATTGCCTCATCAAGGGACAACTGTTATCTGGGTATATATGTAAATCGATTAAAATTTTAGGAAAAAATAATCTAAAAGGGATTTCAGTTTTGAAAATGTGTTGCAGGAATTGGAGCTTAAAAAATGTAGTGACATAAAGACAAGTCAATATTGGCCAACATTCCCTCCAATGTGATTTTCTGGTTTGTCCCATTATAATTATTACTCCCAGAAACTTTTTCGTGTCAGTATTAGTAACTTCAGTCCATTTTAAAGATTTACCAAAAGAAAGTACAGATTTGTTTGCACCACAAGCAAATCGAAAAAGTCGTTACCGAAGATTACTTGTCACTTCCCTAACACTTTATGGGTTACTACCTTCAGCAGTTACACCGGACAGATTTGTAAAGTTTCCTAAATTTCGTAAAATGTTGCTTCAATGCATTCTTCTGAGGAAAACGAGGAATGGTTTCCAGCATCAAAACCGTTATCTTAATTTTCAGAGTCACTCTCAATAATTACGGGTTTTCGTCGTTTTGTTGGACTGATATTTGTATCGTCTGAATCAGAACTATTTTCTGAATCACTAACACAGACGTCGCTTGAACAGTCAGGCAAAATTCACAAAATTCTTTTTCAAAAACTTCGCAATGGGCCATTTCTAAAAATTTAAGAATTACGATTTTTACGTCGCGTCCTAACTGAAAAATTGTAAAGCAACTTGATCTTACCACGTTTGCTAAGGGTTTCTCAATAATATATTTACGGCTTGAACTGCCACTGTGACGAAGACAAATGGTAAACAGTAACCACAATTTGAAGGTAAAATACTTCGCCAATTATATTAGGTTATCGGAACACGTCATATGACTCTACGGGTCAACAATGTGATATGAGTCGATAAAAGTGCGGTTAGTTTAACAAAATTCCACATCTTACTCGAAACAAAAGTTTTTAAATTATGGTATGAAATACAATCTCTTACAGCATAGATAGCAAAAAGAGAAATTCATTTGCGAAACTAATTATGGCAATTTGCATTTTCCAGTGAAAACCATGTAAAGTATAATTGATGTATAAATGATGCCATACACTTGCTTAGCTTTTAATGGAAAAAAATTAGGAATGCAGAAAATCAAGTCAAGTTGGCATCATTCTGACATAAACATGCCGAAACTTGTCAAAGTACAACAAACACATCACCAGGTAGCCGATTGTTATTATTAACATTTAAATTTATTTGTATTTGGTTCGACTTTTTTTAAGGTGATTACATTTTATCAAAGTAACACAAATGTTCCGAACTTGTAGACATAATTCTATTAATCTATGTATTTGTATATGAATAACAATAAATATGTAGTACATTTAAGAAGCGTATATGAAATTTTAATTAAATATAAATTATAAATTTGTGATATTGAAAGCATGAGTAAAATTTATGTGATAGATCTATGACAATTAGACTATGAATAACGCGTTGGAGCAAACAAGATCATTGAAATTTCGCCGTCTCACTCACTGCATTGAGCGGGACGCGACATTTCAAATCATATACTTCTTAAGTACCGACAAGAAAATGCATAAAAGCACAAGAAAATATCAAAATAAAACTAGCATAGACGACATTACCTTAACGTAGATTAAAATCTTTGTATGCATGTATATGTATGTAATTTCTTCCGTAATAAACCCTGTCCTTTAATTACATATATTAATTTGATGGCGTTTTCATTGCTGCTTGTCGCATAAGCTTCTCACGTTTAGCTGCGACATCTTCACTGCCACAAATACCGCTGACAGCATTTTCGGAACGCGGTGAGCCGCCTACTGAAGATGCAGCAGACGATGCTGTGGATCTGACTGACACAGACGATGCAGTTGAGGAGGCCGAAGGTGATGATGGTGGTTTCAATACACCAGCAGTCTGCATTGCACTATTACGCCTGTGCCAATCCAAAACTGGCGAATCATTTACTGTAACCCCTCCACTTGTCGAACTGGTACGACCAGTCACCTTTAAAGTTGCACGATGTGCACCAGTATGAGCTTGCATTGCTGTTTGATTGATGTACGAGCGTCGAAGAATGCAACAAGTAACGATAAATGGCACCGCAATAATCACAAATAGTCCCAAAAAAATTATGGCTAATACATCCACCAGTTCAGCGCGCATGAAATTCAACTCATTTGCATGCGATTTGAGAAAATTGACGCCGCCATGGCTACTTAAAATTAGGTCAATATAATGGCTACTCCTCGATATGGGTGTACCATAGTTAGAGTTTAGCAGACGGCGCTTTTCGGCCACTTGTATAGCGTAATTTTCATTTGTAGCCAAAAGCTGTATGTTATGCAGTAGTGCATCATATGAAATTGCGTCGAAAGACATCATCAGAGCGATTCCCTGCTGCTGCAAACGTCTAGCGTTTACTTCCTGCTCGGGGAAAATGGGTATGGCAAGTATTGGTGTGAGACCATTTATAGATTCAATAATACTCATGAGACCACAAGCGCTTATGAAGACCTTGACATTAGAGTGCACTATCGTAAAGAAAATTTAAAACCAAAACGTTAATGTAAGTCGATTTTGATGCAATATTAAACTGCTTACATAAAATGGATTCCTGTGGCCACCACTCTGCTATCATTACATTTTTAGGTAGTGATGTGTAAAATTTGAGATCCTCCCACTTGATAAGGAAATGATAATCCTTCAGATCTGTTATGACATCCAAAACAGTATCTAGTTTTTCCCGCGCTAAATCGACTGTACGCGCATCGGCGCCCAGGCTTATGTAAACCACACCACTCGGTGCCGATTCTATGAAATAAGCAATGTGCTGGGAAGACAAAAAAATTATATCTTGCGTTGTTAAGGGGTTAAATTTATACAAAAAGGTTAAACTAAGGTATAAATTGTATTTGATTTGCAAAATGTTAAACCCTTTACTTGAATTTTAAAGATTCCATTAAGGGGGTAGTATGGTATTTTTTTTTTCACTTTTTTTTTTTTTTTTTTTTTTAAATATTCTATAACATCTTAAGATTATTGTGTGAAAGTTTGAAGTGCATTAGAGTAAAATTGACAAAGACACAAAGGATTAAGTATCTACCTCTCCAACCGGATTTCACGCTGTAAAAATCTTCACAAATCTTTAAACGCGTTTTTCTCACACTTGCCTTTTTTACGGTCGGTGTCCACTGTAGATTCATATCTACTGCACCGATTCTTTTCAAATTTGGTTTTTTTGTTTCTTTACTTTATTCACGAGGTAATGACGTCGAGTTTTTTTTTTTTTAATTTTGTCATATTTTAAAACAACAAAGTTTTCAAGTTTTTTTTATGAAAAATCGGTGTTTTGACTTCAAAGCGCTTTAAAAAATTAAAAAAAAAAAAAAACAAAAAAAAAAATTCGACGTTGTTACCTGCGAAACTTTATTAGCTGATGAAATCAATTTGGTTTTTTGATTTTAGTTGATCCAGTAATGAGTTCTGAGGGACACCGCAATAAAACTTTTTTATGAGACGTCCGCGAAGATTCGCTGCCACCAACTCATTTCTTCATAAAAATCAATGAAAATTTCACACAATATTCTTTAAATATGACTTTATAATGAAGTAATTTTAAAATTTTGAATAAATCAACTGTGTCGACAAAAAAAATTTCGAAAAATATGCTTGTTTTACACCGAATTAACCATACTACCCCCTTAAGATATGAATTCAATGACAGAATCATTACAAAATCCTATTAACAAAATGTAATATAAAATATCTAAATTCTTCAATTTAGAAGTTTCATAACTTCTCTAGTAGCTTGAACCCTACAAATTATGGCATTTCATTATTCTAAAAGTGTCAAACTTATAATTTTACCTCTCCTTTAGTACGCCTGGAAGCATGCAATGTTTTTAACGTACCATCACTGCACTATTAGCGCAATTAATAATTTAATTCTTTAGTAACTGTTTCCTGATTTGAGTATAAAATTACGCTGCTAGTCTGCGATCTACACTATATAATATAATACTTTTCATTTTTCCGTGGGCATTCTTCTACATACCATTGGCAGCTCGATTTGCTTATGCGGCTCATGCAGATGTGCACCAGCAATCTCTAAAATGTTTGGCAAGTATGCGCGCGGATATTGCACTATGGGATGTGAGTTGATTAAAACAAGGCTAAGATTTTTAGTTAGATCACGGTGATGCGGTAAAGTAGTGTTGGCAAGCTGGCATAACGTCTGAAAATGTTTTGTGTAAACGGCTTCTTGTGAGATCATGTAAAAAAAGCTGTAAAGGATTAAAGGTTTATTTTAATTAATAGTGCATTTAAAATTGCACCCACTTGTAGGTCAACTTCTCGAATAGGCCCATTAGAGTATTCACGCAGCGTTGCCAAATATTCATACGTTCTGAATAGGGTAAGAAAATGCTGGGATCTAGAGCTGAACTTTGTGGATTTCCTAACATTTGATTTAGCCACGTATTTGCGCCAGTGGGGCTGATGGCCACGGTGGGTATTTGATAATAATGTGCCAAACTAGGAGAGTGATAAAAATTTACACTATGTATGTTTTTATGCATAACTTGCTAAATGTCTTACCCCAATAGCGAATCACTGAGAAAGAGATCCACTATCAACAAGTCGAACTTTTCCCCGCTACGTACTAATTTTCGCAATTTTGCATCGCCCAGCAAGAGATCAACATTTGCTGCCCCGGCATACATCAGTCGTGTGAAGTGCTCCATAATTGAACGTTGTCGTGACTGTTCTACATCAAATGGCAAACCCATCTCCTCCCAGTTTTCACGCAATCCCTCAATGCGTATCTCCCTAATTTTTTGCTGCACTGGATACTCCTCGGCATGTGGACTTATCAACGTAACAGAATAGTTCAGTTGTGTTTCTACTATTTGTTGCAACAATCGACGGCCAAAAAGGTAATGCGACTTCCAGACGCTTGGTAGCACTGCCAGTACATTTGCACCAGACACTAAACATGACAAAGTACTCAGCAAATACAACAACGGCACAGTAGTCACAAAATTAGCCATTAATTAAATTATTATGCCTCGCTGTGCGACGAAGCGGAGCTTTAGGCCGACGGCCGTTTGACCTTAGTATGCTCCACTGCACTTATATGTGTAATTGTTGACCCTGCTGGATCGGGAATATTTTTCAACTACAAATATTGATAAATCAGATGAGTTGCATGGATATTTTTTATGCTGTTGCTTTAGTAACCTTATTTTTATCTGAATGTGGGTAATATTTTTCCGGTTTAACACTTAACAGCTTCCTCCTCTCGTAAGCTCGTCTTGTTTAGAGTAGTAAGTTTATCAACAAGTACTCCCGTTTTTCAAGTTGCATGTCTCTTTATGGAAGGGCTCATTAATCTCTGTATGTTCGGGTTTTTTTATTTCGTTTGGCAATGCAAACTTTGAACATTTTTTGTACTTTGTTACTGCTATTCACTTTCTTGGCATTTTGCATACATTCAAAACTGATTATGCACAATATTCTTAATTAATACAAAAAAATCAGCTTTATGATATTCAGGGCAGTGTGAATTGTGAAAATACAACGATACCAATAATGTACAATGTTAAATGTAAAAAACAAAAACACTGAAATTGGAAATTGGCAAAGGATGATTGCTGATGGCGTCGCGTAAACAAACGCGAATGACAGCAAATCACGCACTACAAAAAACATATGACCAACAGAATGTACCAAATACTAAATCTTTTGTAACAGGGTGAACATGCTGGTAATGCTTCAAAACGTGATTGATGGAAACCACAATTCGTGGTTACATAAAACAGACTCTTATTAACTAAAGGATATAAGTTTAAATACAGAAAAATAAATGGTAGTTGTTGTTATAACAGCAAAAACTTTGTATTCCGGTAACGTAGAACCAACTGTCCTGGGGCCAGAAGAAATGGTAGTAAAGATATTTGTATACTTAAAACATATATAGATGATTGAAACCAATTTTACAGATTTGATTTAATCTAAAACGTGGTACTTAAAGAAAAATGTAGTCCCGTTAGCTACTTTTATACTATCAATGAGCTTTGAAACAAAAAAGTACTTTCTCGAGGCAAATACCTAAGATATGACAATATGTGTTGAAAGGTATGAGAGTCCAAAACAAAATCGAAATGGACTTCGGATCGAAATACTTATTTGGCGAAGGTTTACTAATATTTTGAAAGCTTTATTTTATTCGCATGAAACACGCAAGTTAGGGTGGTAGAACCTGAGATCTGGTGGGTAGGTACTAGAAAGGGTAATTCAAGCAAAAACAAAAAAGTTGTCTCCTCCAGACAAAAACATCGACATATTATACTTTAAAATTCGACTGTAAGTGCCGAAGATATAACAAAAAAATATTTTGGGAAAAAATTAAAAAAAATTCTGAAATGTCCGTGCAAAATGGTTTTAAACACATGGGGTGTGTAGCGAATTTTTTTCCCTTGCAATGAAAGTTGTACCTAATGTATATAAGTGCGTTTGTAACTGCATAATGAAAATTGATTGAATAGTTTACTAAGAAACCGTTAAATTTATATGCCTTAATAAACTCCAAAAATGAATTTCGATAACTTTGATTATTCTGTGAGCAGCTGCTCTGCGCAAATTCAAATTGAAGCATACCAGATATTAGTACTAGTTATATTAATAATATTGTCTTAATATGATCTTCTGTGCAAAATTTTAATTTTAATTTTGATGCTCGTACGGATAATGAGAAGAATGAGGACTTCATCTCTTTATACGCGGTAGTTCCCAGAACTTTTAATAGAGAGTTTCCAAATACATCAATAGAATTTGTATCAAGTAGGATTTTGCAGTACAGAACTTTAACAGTCAGAATTTCAACCGACCTACCACCCTAACCAACCAAAAACGAACACTTGTACCCAAAGATTAATATAATTTTGCATAACGGTTGTATGTAACATTCATAACATAAAGCAATCAAGATAGATGTGGGCATATCTGTACTAAAATGCTCCGAGTGATAAGAGGTGCGTACACAGGAGCCAATACCAATATATGAGTGGGGCAATACCTATTTTAAGATAACTGCGTGTTTTCTGATAATAATCTAAAAATCTTGTCTTGTATCATGTCAGCGATAATTAGCATTTATCTTTTTCAATTTATTTTTGTTTCTTCTTGGGAAGAGTTGATAGACCAAAAGTACCATTGTGTTTGTTTTTGTCGGGTATAACAGTTTCTGAAGTAAGCTTCTTGTCTCTAAAACTGACCTTAAATGTAAATTAAAACGCAGTATAAAACTGTTTCACATGTTATTTAAACTGATAAATAATAGTATTATCCATCAAAAAATTGTCCACTGCAGTACTACTGAAAATCTCATTTATATGCAAACAATTTTCTTAAATTAAATAGTTGTTGACAACAGTTACATGGTTCCTTGAGCTGTTGGCAATTTAATTATGTCGAAAACACAAATTAGCCATGTCATAAAAATATGCGATATTTTGTTTATTGAAATTGGTTAAATATATATTTATTAATTAGGCTTCACTACAGCGAATGTTATAAATATTACATCGGGTAAAAATGTACTAAAGATTAATTTATTGTAATCGGTTAGTTTTTGTCTTAAAAGTGTACTAAAGATATCCAAATGCCCTTTTTGTTCTTCTGGTATTCAATCATGTTTTTAGATTTGGCGAAAGTTAGTGCTGGAATTCGGTTGCAAGGCACGGCTACATTTGTGGTCAGCCAATACGGTTGCCCTGTCGTTGCCAAAATAGTTACAAGAATATGTTGCCGTAATTAAAAAAATTGTTTAAATTTCTTACATCTGGTAGCACTAATTCTTTGTTTCCTCTGCCGCTATTTTCTTTAGTTTTTCATATTCTCTTCTTAGTATATCAATCTATTCTGCGCATATTTTGTTTGCCAGTAGTTTTAAATAAAATAACACAAATAATTAATAAAACCGACTTATATCAGCTGCAACAAATTAGGAAAATAGTGTTTATTAGAAGGCCCATGGAATTGCAAATAAAAAAGTGAAGTTAAAGTGCAAACATTTACCTTGGGAACCTTCGATGCTTCTTTCGCTATCGACGCGAATAGCAAATTAAAGTAGCGGCGGCGTAACGTCTAAAGGTGCTTAGTATATGTAATATATTATTAAGAACATAAATTCATGTTTTCTTATTTTTGTGGACAGAAATTGCAAACATTGTGTGGATTTTTTATCAATAAGTTTTTTTTGTTGCTTCTTTACAGATTGGAAATGATGTCAGTGTGCTCATTTGCATTTTCTTGATATTAGTTTTGTTAATTGTTGTGACCAAATTACTTTGTTAGTGATTCTGTTTTAATTTTACCTTACTTGGATTCTTCTTCACATATGCAATGTAAGTTGTTATTGCATTGGTGATGATTCCAAAGTTGGGCTTAGTCACACATTTCTATTTGGAGACATGAATATGCAATATAAGCAGTACCGATTTTTTAAAGAACGTGCTTAACGATTTGTACGAAAGATTTTTAGTTCCGTAGCAGGTAAGCTTGTTTCAACGAAAATTTAATGGTGCATATATTATTTAAAAAAACAGCAAATTTGCAAAGAAAAATAAACTAATTGTAGTTTTTATTCTTCATTGTTCATTCAAATTGTTATATGATTTTTAATTTCGTTTATTTGTACCAAGCTTTAGCTTGTGAAAATGACGAACAATGTACATAAACATAGTTTTGTGTTTTGGGACACTGCTACTTTTAAGCGCAGTATCATTCATTCACAGATGTTTGCGAGCTCGTCTGCCGATCATAGCGTCCGACAATGTCGTTGATTGATGGCGGTCAAAAGTAAACGGGTTCAGCACTGATCAGTTTTTCTTGTCCTTTGCAAAGAACCTCATACTGACCAATACTAAATCCAAACTAACTATTCACAACATGTACAAAGGTGACGACAACAGTCGGTTGCTAAAAAATGTATATGGAATGAAATGAATTCCAACTACGGATAATACTAAGAAATTTTCGGGAGCTGGCTATTTTTTCCCTCCAAACGACCGCGATTATGACCACAGTGACGAACCACCAAAAAGCCATCTTAGCCGCTAGCAATTTAGGCAAAGTTAAGGAACGTGGCTGACGATATGTTAGGCAGGCGGTCGGTCCGTCGCTTACAAGACCAATTTGGTTAGCCGGAGACGAATGACTCAAATCTGCAAAAATACCGTTCTCCGGATAGGGGAGGACATGCTTGTTCCCATTTAAGGAACATATTGCATTATTTCATAAGTAGTTTCTTCTAGGACCACTCTTATATCTACCTACCGTAAGGCGGGCTGCTACCCATGAACAGGAAAATACATCTTATTGTTGCTATAAAAACAGCTGGATATTGTAGCAGGTTAAAGTCAAAGAAGGAAAGCATCCCACACGACACTACCCATTCTGTAACCAATTTTGTTAACTCCTCTTTCCCCTTGTTCCAAATTTTGGGTATGCCATTAGATGGTATCGAGTACACCAACTTATGGACCAATTGTTCTAGATAGTGCTTGTTAGGCTGCTGAAACAACAACAATAAATTTGATGATTAACCAGGCTCTTTGAGTATTTTAGATCATTCCCATGGCAGCCGGTTCTACGTTACCGGAATGACTCGGGTTTTTCCCGACCAAGGGCTGCCGCCCCAGTAAACTAGCCCTCTCTAGTAAACAGTATATCACCCCACCCCTTACGTCACAGGAGCAACTCCTCGCAGCAACCTTGCTCCAAATACTTCTCCTCAGGGCTGGAGTTGAATCCAACCCTGGGCCAGAAGTATTCTATTGCTGCGTCTGCCATAAACGGCGCCACCCGAACTCCACCTCGATTATGTGCAGCAAGTGCAACGGGTGGAGCCATCTTAAGACCTGTTCAGGCCTTAAGACACATGGGGAGTGGACCACACGGTATGTGGCCTCGTGTTACTCCCGCCAGCAGGCGTCTAATGCCTCCACGGCTACTACCCCCCCTGATAGGCCGGGACTACCAACCGCCACCACAACTAGTACCTCTACGGTAAGGAGCCCATCGGAGCAACACAACTCCCCTGACTTAACCCATCCCCTTCCCTCCTGCTCCAACCCCAGTGCGGGGTCAAACCAGCAGCTCTTGGTCTCCCGCACAGTCTGTTCAGTGTGTCAGGCCGTAATACCTTAGAATTTGGTATCAGTCAAGTGCAATTATTGCAATGGCTAGTGCCATTTTCGGTGATGTTCCGGCCTGCGCACCACCCGTGAGTGGACAACTGGTTACGTTGCCCCCTGCTGTAGAGCCCTGCACCCGCGACCGCCCCCATGATGCGGCCGCCCACCATCATCAGGCCGCAACAACAACAGCCGATTGCACAGCAGGCCGAACGTAGGCAACCCCATGCGTCCCTCACCCACCGAGCTACAACGACATCACCCAGAAGCTTTAAGCTTCTTCAATTTAACTGTAACGGACTCACGAGCAAGGTCGACAAAATAGTTGACTTCATGAGCCGGCACAGTATCAAGTTTATCAGTCGACACTCCCGCCAGGGCTGAAGAGGTGGTCCGCAAACTATCTGAGCGGTCGTCACTCTTCAGTGAGTTTTCGAGATCAAACATCAAAGCAGAGGAAGATAAAGCAAGGTGTACCGCAGGGTGGTGTCCTTTCTCCCTTGCTGTTCAACTTCTATATCTCGAAGCTTCCCCAACCACCAGCGGGAGTTTCCCTGGTCTCATACGCTGACGACTGTACGATAATGGCGTCGGGCAATTACATCGATGGCCTGTGTTCCAAAGTGAACAACTACCTCACCGACCTTTCTCGCTTTTTCACTGCGAGGAATCTCCAACTTTCCCCCCCTAAATCCACGGCGACCCTCTTCACCACCTGGGCAAAGGAGGTCAAACTGTCCCTTAAGGTAAAAGTCGATGACACACCAATACCGACAGTAAACAACCCCAAAATCTTGGGTGTAACCTTTGACAGTTTGCTCTCCTTCTCAGCGCACACAGCCGCAATTGCCACTAAAGCCCAAAACCGCAACAAGGTGCTCAATCGCTTGCCGGCAGCACTTGGGGCTAAGACAAAGAACTGTTGCTATTGACATTTAAGGCAATTGGTCGGCCGGTTCTAAACTATGCAGCGCCTGTCTGGTCGCCTGGAACTAGTGACACGTAGTGGACAAAGCTTCAGACATGCCAAAATACTGCCATTCGGACAGCGACCGGTTGCCTCCTGATGTCCCCTGTTCAACACCTACACAACGAGGCACAAATGCTCCCAGTAATGGAGCATAACAAACTGCTCAGCAAGCAGTTCCTGCTGGGATCTTACCACAGGTTTCACCCCTGCAGACACCTGCTTGAGCCTGAGCCGCCTCCCAGGCACGTCAGGAGACATCTCTTAGACTACGCTATCGAAATCCAGGACAAAACTGACCGCAATCTACTGGACCTGACAGTATTTAGACAGTCAATAAACGACATTCACCGGGAGACCGTCCCAACCTTCTTAAGCTCCCGTCCTGTGAATGCCGTAATCGGAGTCCAACCACCACCTACAGCAGATGAAGAGCTCCAGCTTCCTCGTGAGACACGTGTAACACTGGCGCAATTACGTTCTGGATATTGTAGCAGGTTAAACTCCTACCTATCCAGAATCGACCCCGACATACCAAACATATGTCCGGCATGTGAAGGCACCCCGCACGACACTAACCAGCTTTTCACATGCCCCCTAAAACCGACTCATCTAACACCCCTCTCCCTCTGGACCCATCCCGTCGAAACAGCATGTTTCCTGGGCCTGCCCCTAGATGAGCTAGACGAAGATGACAGGTGATATACCCGACACTGGCGGGGCTACTATTACTGTTAACAAACAAACAAACAAGTATTTTAAGATAAGGCACGATTTCTTAAATAAAATTTTATCCGGCACTGTTTGCTAAATAAAGGGAACTAAGTTCTTAGAATTACGTTTTCAGTGGTTGTGGTAAAAAGTATGAAACATTTTTATATAAACTAACAACAACAAAAAATATAAGTGACAAAAGATTTTGCTGAACCACTCCCCTTGTGTTCTCTTTTAGGAGAAGCGGAATGCCGAATTACGGTGTTGAAATCCATAAAAAATCCACAGGCTCGGATATTAAAAGGAGTATAAAAAATTAGATATACTAGCCAATTAAATTTATGTAGAAATCTGAACGAATGCACCAAAAACGAAACTGTAACGGCACCATTGACATCACAAACGCACCTAAAGTCGGCCTAAAATCTACCAATTCAGACAATTCGAGAATAGGAAGTTTTCTACAGGCGCTTGAAAACTAAATATGGCTGCCACTACCAGAAATAATCCTAATGACGGAAATGCAGAGAGCGGGGGGAGTGGTACACAGGCCAATACTAGCAATAACAATAACAACAATAATAGTTGTAATAATAATAACAATGGCGACAGTACGAGCCATAACCAACCGGTGATGGACGAGATGGAGATTAAGTTAAAACGCCAAAATCTCGAACAGCGCAAGCAGGAGCTAGAGCGGGTACTCAGTGAAAAGAATTGGCTGCTGCAGCAAATACAAAAGCAAGAGACCCAAATACTGAATGGCAACTACGAGTATTTGAATGTAAATGAAATATTCGCTATGTTGACACGTCAGTACAAGAAGGAAAACGGCGGAAGTAGAGGCAGCGATGCCGGAAGCACTGCTGTTTTAAGGAGAAAGACTATCAGCGGTAGTTGTAAGGAGAATCAGATCAACCACAACAACAGTAGTAATAACAATCGACAGTCAGAGATTTCAAATCGCTCATCGGAATACGACAATTACCCTGGTGGGAATTCAAGTATGGGTGAATCTAATACGACAGCGCTTAATACTGCCGCTGTGCAACAACACCTAACCAAGAGTCAATCAATGAAGAAACGAGGCACTAACACACCCACTGCGACTTCAATGGCCAACTACAACTATTTGCAAGCACAGCAGAGACAGCAACAGCTGCTGCAGCAGCAGATGCTGCAAAATCAAATGCAATATACGGCTTTGATGCAACATCAGCACTATCATCATCAGCAACAACAGTTGCAACAACACCAGAAGCATGAGGATCAGCAACAACAATCACATCAGTACAAGCAGCAAATCTCACCATCGCAGTCACAATCATATTCACAATCGCGCCACTATCCATCTGATGCAATTTCGTTGTACTCAGTCAATTCAGCGAGTGTCGCTACTTTGCGTCAGCAACATATTGCCCCACAGCAACAACCGATTGTGGTTCAATGTGACCGCTACTATCTATCTCCCACGCATCAGAGCTACAATGGCGGTGGTTTTATCAAGTCCAGTCAAAATATTAAAAAATATGTTTCGCCACAAGTATCGCCGACACATCACGGAGTGGCAACAACACAAACTCTAAAGCATTCACATCCTTTCCAACAAGATTTGCTCATACCAGCCGCAGTAACAGCGGAACAAAAGTATATGCATCACCAGCAACTACCGCTACAACAACAACAGTTTCTGACACTGCAACAACTACAACCTCAGATTTTGCTACACCAGCCGCAACATGCTTCTAGCAGGCAGTTAGATGCCATCTCCTTGGCGCCTTCTTACATTTCTGTTGACGTAGACAGCGCAGCAGCGCACAATCCACACTGGCGTTCGCAAAGCAATCTGCCACCCATCTCGCCACATACACCACCACACAAGGGACTTGCCTACAATCAAAATCAAATTGCGGCGGACACCAAGTCACATTCAAGTGATATGTTGTCAAGTAATGCGTACTATAATACATCTGTTGCCTTGCCAGCGGCATCTGTGAAGTCCCTGACTAAACCTCTGGACGAAATTTCTATTTCATCGTTGAATAGCGAAACACAAAAGTCGAAACTACCGAAACCCAAACAATGGATGGAGTCGTCTTTAGATGGTCCTGTAATACGTCAGACGCCAACAACGGGCGGAAGTGCTGCGCATGCTCAAGACTTATTCTACAACACATCTAACTCATCAAGGCCGCCAGCAAATAAAACACAAATCGGTGCCTCCACTTTAGGTGGAGGGGGTGCTAGCGCCGGTGGGCCGCGTGAACGTACAAAACTCTCATCTCAATCAATGTCCGGCGCCCCACGTCATTACTCCATGTCCGCAGCCTCACATAAACACCCATATTCCCAGAAGTTGCTACAGGATGACGACGGACGCTACGCCAAGCTAAGCCAGTCCACATCTTATCTCAATAGCAGAGAGTCACCTTCAATATCGGCTGCATATCCTCTGGACGGAAGCATGAACAGCACCACCATCGAACTACCGGCGCCGACAACGGTATTCAAATACTTGCCGCCGAAGCCCAGCACTGCCGCCAACACTGCTTCACAGTTAACACCGCCACCACCGCCGCGGCCACCACCGATTGGTGAGAAAGCCATCGGTGTTGTAGTTACTGGAGTTGCGACAATGCCAAGTGCTTTATCCCCAAATGATATACGCATTGAATCGCCGAAAAATATAACAGTCGTAAAACCGGCTACCTTCCGTCCATATCAAGAGGAGACCAAACCGTTTGAAATGTCTGACTTTTATAAATATTCCACAAAGTTTAGGCAGAAAGAGCCATCTGCTTCAAATGCAGAACATTAGAGAAGATTAGTGAATGTGGAGCATATCACAAATATTCAAGCATCACATTTTATATGACTTCACATATTAGATTACTTAAAGCAATCAGTTTAGTTAGAAAATTTTAATGGAAATTGAATCCGGGATAAAAAAATCCATATATACTTGACAACTTTTAGGTAAAGTATTTAACTTTTTTAGAAGCATATATATATATATATAAATATATAAATACGTTGTTAACATTTGCATAGTTTGAATAATAATTGGCATACATATACGCTTTAGTATAACGCAAATGAATGCCTGGATATTAGAATAACCTTTACAGTAGGTGCATTGGAAAATAGGGAATGGCCTTACGAAAAAACTAGAAATGCCTTAACATATAAGGAGCTTTACTTGCTATCAGATAACCAAGTGCGATTACACCCAACGAAACTTTTTCATAACTTATAGACTTGCTAACAAAACCAACTATAAATAAGTGACTTGTTGAATTTTGATATTCTATACATATAATTATTGAGATATTTGCACGAAAATTGCCCTTTTTGATAGTATACTCCTAGAGTTAGAATTGCCAATACATATACGCATTTTGTGAATATAAAATTACTCAAAACTTTACGTTATTTGATTGATTTTAGGTTAAAAAACATGATTGCCTTTGATACGAAACATTAGAACTCTTCACCAAGTTGTTTTATCATATGCAACGACCCTGTGCTGATCATTGCCAAATTGATATAAAAATTTTTAGGAATAATACATATTTACATATATTTTTGTACGGTTTATTATAATATTGTTAAAATTTATTTTATCCGTGCGCAACAAATATCATTAAATAAATGTTAGTTATTAATTCAATTGTATTTTGAATATTGACAAACGAAAAACTGTAAATAAATAAATGTTTTGAGGATCAAAATATAAAATTGGCTTCAATTCCTGATTTCATGCAATAAGTAGGTAGGCAGCTGGTGGCTGCCAATATGACTCACTTAGACCTGCCGTAGGTCCGTTGTGATAGCACTAGAACTTCTTCCTTACATTATGGGATCCCTTTTAAACCATCCTATGGCTATTATAAGCGAGCTTAGCTTCGTTGGTTTAAGATGCGCTATATCCTCTATATTCGTTAAAAATGCTCTACCAAGCAAGTAAAGTTTTCTTCTAGCTAATCTTTCACACTCCTTCCACACAACAGTCAGTAGACGATTTAAAATCACTCACTTTGCATTTTTGAAAAGGACTTAAAATTCGAGTTACATGCGGGGTGGTATATCTACAGGATTGGATATTTAAATTGTAAGAATTTGTTTCTTAAATGAAAAAGGCAAAAGGAAAAACCATTTTCTCGTGGTGAATTTGGATAATGGTGTTGCTGTAGCAGTTTACAAAAGTCTGTCTGGTGTCGTCAAGCCATCAGTCAGAGTTGACTAAGTGCATGCTCAAGAAACAGGTTGTTTTGACAGGACGGAACTTAAAGAGGTCATTAGTGTTATTGTTGTTGTAGCAGCATAAATATTCCCCATACATGTATGGTGAATGCTGCTGAAGTGAAAGTCCTTGATCAGATATAAATCCGGGTGGTTCCGTTGACGTAGAACCGACTGTCGTGGGAAGCAACTTAAAGTAGTCATTAGTCTTATTGTTGTTGTTGGGGGTTCCGTCCCAGTAAATTAGCGTTGTCTAAATCACTGTACCTCACCCAGGTCGTTAGTGTCATTGGTACCATTTAGATTCATCTTCACATACCGGACATATGTTGAATATATGGGTCTCACGAAAGAGTTGGACTTCGTAGGCGGCATTCGAGGAACGGTAGTTCATAAAGATGGTGAGGAACGCCCGATGAATGTCGTTTATGGCCTGTATGTAAACTGGTAGGTCCAGTGGTTGTACGTGAATGAACGTCATGGATCTCGTCAGTCAGGTTATGCAAATGCTTCCTGATGTGCTTAGCGAGTCACCTGCTGGCAAATGCTGGCAGAGGTTTTTCTTACGGTAGCACCCCGGTAGGAACTGCTTACTGAGCGTAATAACTGGGATCATAACTGCCTCGTTGTGTCAAAAGCTTCGTCCATTGCGTATCAGTAGTTCCAGGCAACGTGATGGCGCTGCATAGTTTTGAACCAGCCGGCCGATTGCTCTAAGTATCGCGAGCAACGTTTCTTTATCTTTGTCTCAAGTGCTATCGGCTAGCGACTTGAGGACCTTGCTGCCGTTGTGTATCTAGTGGCTATCGCAGTTGTATGTAATAAGAAGAACAAGTTATCGAAATTTACATCCCGTAACTGTGGATTTAGTGGGAAAAAAGTTACCCAATTCGAAGAGAAAAATGCATCAATGCACAACAAACTTATCAGCAAACAGTTTCTGCTAAGGTGATACTGCAGGTTTCACCCATGTATACACCTGCTTGAGCCAGAGCCGCCTCCCAGGCACGTCAGGGGGCACCTCTTCAATTACGCCGAAGAGAGTCATGACAAAACGAACAGACAATTACTGGACCGGACAGTATTTAGACAGACAATAAACTACATTCATCGGGGGACCCTTACTACCTTCTTACCTACCTACCTTCTTACACTCCAGAATTGACCACTTTATACCATACATATGTCCAGCATGTGAAGGCACCCCGCACGACACCTGCTCCACCAAACCCACTCATCTAACACACCTCTCCCTTTGGTCTCAACCTGTCGAAATAGCAAGTTTCCTGGGCCTACCTTTAGATGAGTTAGACGAAGACGACTGGTGATTTGCACTACACTAACAGGGTTTAGTATTGCTGCTACAACAACAACAACAGAATGCATCAATGTAATATATAAACTCCAATATGGGAAAATCATCAGCGTTTAAGATCTGTAGTGGCTGAAGAGCCCTCTAGATATAGAAATTGAAAAGCAAGGGGGAGGACACCTCTTTGAGACCCTCCTTGCTTTATCCTTCTCTGTATAGAAGTTTGATCACTTACTGATTCCGGTCTTTACGAAACTGGTCACAGCTACGTATCAACATGGCTTCCGCAAAGTGTAGAGTTCCACCAAAGCAGGGTGGCTTGCGAAAACTGACTGATTTGTGATTTCATTAGCTTACTTGATATCCTGATTTTATTTTTCATTTTTCTGTATCAGATGTTCATGGATTTCCAGAGTGTTTTTTCCTGCGAGAAAACATTTCTCTGTGTGTTCCTTGACATCGAGGGTGCGTTCGTCAATGCATCTAATTCGGAAGTATGCCGTAAATTAGAGAGTAGAAATGTGCAAAAACCTATTTGCAGATGGATGGACAGTACGGACAGCCCTGACTAAGCTTCAGCAGGACGCATCTGCCCTCCAGCTGCAATGTATAGTTATTCTGCAGTCAGCTAAGCGCTCCCTATTTCATATGATTAGGGAAGGTTTTGGCAAAGGAAGAGTGATCTCATCCAAGAATATGAAATTCCTGTGCTTGCAGCTCCCATTTACTGAGCTCCGGTCGCCGTAGCCGAATAAAATGGGAGGAGGAGCTTGGCCAAACAGCCAAGAAGAAAAAATATACAGGGTGAACGATATGAAGTGTTACCTATTCAAAACACCATAACTTTTTTGTGTGAAATTAGTTTGTATTGATTTGAAAGACAAAATTGTTCAAAACTGATTACAATTTTAACATAGGTATATTCACTTTAGCTCGCTATGACCACTATTTGTCTTGACTATAACCTTGAAACGGTCAAAAAATGAGTTGCATGCTGCACGAATGTGATCTTGAGGTATTTTGGCCCATTCTCGTATAATCGCTTTTTTCAGCGCATCCATACTGGTATATTTTTTAGTCCTCACCTTGCTCTCCAAAACGGACCAGATGGAGTAGTCCATCGGATTTGCGTCTGGCGAATTCGGAAGCCATTGTGTGGACGAAATGAAGTGTGGAGCATGATTTTTTAACCATTATTGGTTCACACGAGCTTTATGAGACGGTGCCGAGTCCTGTTGGAACGTCCATGGTCTACGGCCGAAATGTTTGCGTGTCGACGGCTCTAAAGCAACTTCTAAAACATTTTCCCGACAATAAGACGCATTCACTTTGACTCCAGGCTCGATAAAAACGATTCGAGAGGGTCCATCAGTGGTCACTGCGGCCCAAACCATTACTTGCGATGGGAAATTGCTTCGAGTGGCCATACGTTGGCTCAAATTCTCGTATGAGTTCGGTCAAGTAAACACGATCGTTTTTAGTATTTATGAACTGCTCAATTGCCACGTTCGTGCAAGCACAACAACTCCTTTGCTCTTTCGCACCGAACATTTTTTTGCTGGGGTGAAAGATCGTGTGCTTTTTGAACTTGTAAGCCTTGACCTTGAGCTCATTTTTCAATATGCGTCGAATGCTGTTTTGCGATATTTTCAGTTCTTGGGCAATTTTTCTTCCACTTCGACGTGGAATTCGTTCAAGTCGAGCCTTCACTTGCCGAACCATTTCTGGCGTTATTGCGGTTTTTTTGGTTCACTTCCATAGCATTTTGCAATGCGTTTTATTTTTACCAGAATCATTGTAACGTTTTATAGTGCGATACACAAACATTTTATTCACTTTGAGGTGACTGAGCATACGAACAATGGCTGGTTGTGATTTTCCAGCCAAATATAACGCAATCACACTATTACACAATATATTGAACTGTCATTAGCACAATTTTGACGTTCATGTCATGAGCTGTTTTACAAATACAAGCAGTTTGAAGTTGGTAACACTTTATATCGTTCACCCTTTATATAAAATTGAACTGGTCAATAAGGCTAACTGGGCTCTAATACATACCTGCCCGTGATAGGAAATTCCTTTATATTTTTTTTATATTTTGTGTTTTTGTAATGGCATTGCAACCAAAAATCAATAATAAAATAAATAATTCAAAATTAGTAAAAATGAGTAAAAATCACAAAATATTATCGCCTGTTAACATACGGTGAGCAAATAATATTTATTTTGTATCCTTATTTCTGAGATAGAAAGCCAACTTTTTGCCTGTCAAAAGCGATTTAACCTTTTAACTGTTTAGTTTTGTTTCCAAAAACTTTTTCTGCCTGCTTAATTATTTTTTAGCGAAGACGCGTATATTCGACATAAATAAAGTAAAATGTTTTTGCTTGTAAAAGTAGGCAATGATGACTTAAAATCAAATGTTGCGTGTTGATTTTTAAGAAAATATACAATATATTTTTATTCGTTGCTAACAAACAAAATTTATTTCATTTATAAACAATATATCACATAAAGATAAAATTAAGTCATTAATTAAGTCAGTAAATAGAAACAATAAAAGATCAAATAAATTTCAAGAAATATTATGTTACAAAACTAAAAATTCAAATTAATGGCAATAATAGTTTTTAAAGCAAGGTGTAGCCTTAATGTTACCTTGCATATTGGACGTCACTATCGCGATTATTTTCTGATTTTTTCATATAAAATAAAGTATTGGCTTTGTAAGATGAAGGGATATCAAAGTGCTTCCAAGGTGCTTCATATTGAACTTGAATTATTTTTCTTTTCTTTTTCTAATTCATTGCATTCTCCATCTTCATCACTGCTTCCTTGAAATTTATCCCTCTCATCAACTTGATCAATGCTTTCTGCTTCTTCCTGCACCTTCATCACTGCTACCTTCTTCACTGCTCTCATCAGAAGACGACAAAATTATCATTATTTTGCGTTTTTGTTCTGCTTAAACACATATGTATCTCCAGCACTATCATAATTATTCATCTTGTAGGGATAATTAAAATAATGTATTTCACAATTTTATTCCTTTCACATTTCCTGTAAATAAAACCCACAAGACAATATGGCATCGCACTGTCAACTGGAAATGCATATGAAATGCTTTTTTATTTGAAAAAAATTGTTTCGTAACAGTACTTTTCCAGAGCTTTATGTATTAAAAATGTATTAAAATCAATAAGGTTGCCAGACTAAGGAGTATTCTAAAATGTACATTTTTAAAAGATCTTTATTTGCGCTTTTTCAGGGGGAAAAAATTACAAATATGAATACAGCTTTTTTATCTTCACGACGAGTATACTCGACATTATGCAAACAAATTTCGTTTCGCTCTGACGAGTATACTCCACATAAACAGTTAAAGGGTTAAAGAAAAATGCTCACCACCCTAATGTGCATATGTATATCAAATACATATATAAAATAAAAGCCTCAGGTCAGTATTACATATCCTTTTTTTCTGAAGATTGCCACGCAGGCTTCCAGAATGATTTCCAAACTGACGAGATATACACGGATTTCTCTTAAGCCTTTGATAAAATCTCCCATACGATTTTAGTAGCTAAATTGGCATTTCTCGGTTTTCATTCAACTTTCCTTGATACGATTCGATATTATTTAATAGAGAGGTGCAGCACAGTACTTATCGATGGGGTTTGTTCGAAACAGCCTTTTGCCACCTCTGGTGTTCCTCAGGGTAGTATTTTAGGACCATTGGTATTTGTTTTGTTTATTAATGATATATGTTTGTATTTTTCTTTTGCTAATTTTCTTCTCAATGCTGAAATAGGAAATTCTAGTGATTCAGCCGTTCTACAGTCTGAGCTGAATAATTTATTTTCCTGGTGCTTTATGAATCGTCTATTTCTTAATATTGAAAAATGTCAAAAATTACATTTTCTAAGCTTCAAAACCCCCTTAATACCTCTTTTCATGTTACATAATAATACATATCTTGCTTCGTCTGATGTGACTACAGATTAAGGGGTTTTCTTTGGTGCAAGGCTCAATTTAATAACGCCGTTTAATTATGCCGTTTACAATACAGTTGCTATGCTGGCTTTTGTAAGACGTCACTCATCGCACCTCATTGACCTATACACTCTTAAAATATTATACTCTGCGTTTGTTCGGTCCAAATTAGATTATGCGGCTTCCATTTGAAGACCTTATCATGCAGTCCATATAACTCGAGTGGAGAGGGTTCAAAATATTTTTGTGCATTTCTCACTCAATTCTCAGAGCCGGAACCATCATACGAATCCCGCTGTCGTTCGATTAGTGTTTTTCGATTAAGTGACAGAGCTGCTGTTCAGGCAGTTACATTTATCTTTGATCTCATTGATGGCAAAATTGACTGCCCGGTTCTTCTGGAAAGAATACAGTTTAATATTCCTTGCAGAAATTTTCGCCGTTGCAACATTTTTCGCGTTGGCTTTAGTATGACATTTTATAGTGCCCATGCGCCACTCGTTAGAACGTTGTCTGACCTTAATTATCTCTCAACCTTTTTGGATTTGGACCTCTCTAGGGCCAAACAAGTATTTCAAATGCAATTAAAAATTACTTTCTATGCAAGAAATTAAAATAATACCGTGTATATATTTGTTATTTTAGTTTTATAATTATTAATTTCGTTAAAATTCAGTTGTAACTTGTATATATTTTTCACAATTTAATGGCTTCTTATGATGATAATCTAATTTTACTACACTTTTAATATTAAATATTGTAAATTTGTATTTTAGTTCTGAATTAATATCTTGAATGTCTGTTTTGATTTTGTTAGACATTAATGAATAAATATAGTATAATTATAATTATATAGTAAATTTTTGACTTGAATTTGGGGTTTACTGTGCGATTTTTTATGACAAAGTGTATCATTGTTTTGAAAATATTCGGCATTTCGCGTCACTACGATTTGATGTTATTGCGAAATGCTGCTATGCCGCCATTGGCATTGTACCAATCATAGAACTTGGCTGTCTAAATGAAAAAGTTAAAAGTTTTTGAAATGTCAAACTCACTCAACTATTTTTGCACAAGCTGGCATTGTCAATAATATTGATAAAAATATAAATGCCCAAAATATAAGTAAATAAATGCTATTCTGCTAATCTTCCGATAGGGTGATTATTTGTGTATTCCATTCAAAATATCTTTCAGCATACCAACTTATGTAAGGTGTTTTTTTCTTGAGGCGGATAAGCTCAAATGTAAATAAAACTAAAAAAAAAATTTAATATGCAATTGCATGGACATTATTTGACAGACAATTTTTTGACAATAAAGTTTGAATATGATTTTGAGGCTGCGACTGGCCGGCACCTGGCGTGAAGGTATAATTTTCACAAGGTTTTATTGGCTTAATGCGCTCATTTCTTTCAGGTTAGTCGGCGTAGGCATGATATTTTGCGAACGGCATGATGACGGCGAACTAGGTGGCCGTGATTCTAGTAGCCCACAAAGTGTGCCTTTGTGGATGCAATGGAGTTTCGACAATGAACTGTGGATTATCATCGTGAATTGATCTAAAGGTTTTCAAAATAAATTTGAAAAATTTGCCAAATCCTACGTGAATCTAGGTTGGGTTACGTTTTTGTGGCAGTCAGTTTAGAATAGCCAACTCACTTAGACGATATAGGTCCATTTCACTGTGTAACACGGGAACCTCAGTGTTTATTCATCCATTGGAACCATTATGAAGCATAGGATAGGTTTTATCCCAATACTGTATAGTTCAGTAAGAGAGTCAGAAGAGTATTTTCCTAACAACTTTGCTCTACTACTAGCTAAGGCTGGACGCCTACAGAGGAAGTGTTCTACTGCTTTTTCCCCTTCCTGGTTCTACACCTTCTGCAGTATTCATGAGAAAATACTTCTGGCATAGAAGAGTGCCCATCTAACAGCCAAAGACCGATAACATAAGCCACGACCTTCGAGGTTTTCCCTTTTGAGCGATTCTCCTGACTTTTTCTCATATAGTATATCAGCGACCAAATTAGCCTGGTTGTAACACACGTGTTTTCTTCTCTTCATGACCTATTCATCGCCTAGAGAATATTATTTTTTATCCTTAATTTGCAAGTTGCCATAGGAATTCTAATATTGCTTATGTTTTCAAACAGTGGAAGATTAGTACCTTTTTTGGCTAGCTTTCCTCCAATATCTCTATGTCCTGGAACCCATATAAGACTAACCTTGAAGACGGTGCTAATATTAGTTGGAGCTGCCGGGCATTCCTGAACAATGAAGAGCCTGTCGAAGGTGAGTTTAGAAAAATAGTATCTGTGATAGTAACTTTCTCGACAGTTTAATATAAATTGTCTTCTGATTTCATGGCAACCTATTGACGATGAATTCCTAGGACGAACTAACGTCAAAACCACAGAGAATTGACACAGAATTTTTTTTGACAATTTAAAGTTTTGCGCCTCTAAAAAATTCTTTATTGTGTGTGTGTGTACATAAATGCTTACTTATTTAATTTATTTTGTTGCCACTAATACTTCCAGTATGGCCTCTTAATGGCCCCCTCCCTTGCTTGAGAAATTCGAGTGTAAATTGATGTTTCCTTAATCGGATCCACCAACAACTTTAGCCAAAGATATGTGCGCACCACGCACCCCGTTGCACTCAACCCAATAAACTATTTTTAGTCATCAAACTTGTCGTAAAATGAATGAGAATGCATGTTCTCACTGATTGTATGTGAGTATGCGGAAATGGGAGCGTCGCCTACATTATTCCCAAGTACGCTACCCATGGTGGATGGATTTCATAAACGAAAGGAATGCTTTGAATGGGCCAGAATTGTATGGGTGTCAAAAAAATGTTCCATGTTCGTAACAATAATATTGCTTTCGGTGTGCGTACGTAGCTGCGAGCAGTCACTACCCGCCAAGCGTGTTGTCTTTTAAATAATTTCAATACAGTTTCCAAATATCGGTCGCATTGCGTGCAGTGCTTTTGAGAACCATTTTATTTTTTTGGGCATCACAAAATAGAACTTTTGTTCAAGTTCGCTGCATTACGATTCGCCTCAGTAGTTCGCTAGGCGCTCGCCGCTCGACGCTTGGTCTTTGCTGACTGTCACAGTGATTCTGTGGCCGAAATAAAGAATCGCTAGCCTTTGAGTGGCAGTTGGCGCGTGTTTTTGTGTGCGTTCGTATCGGATCGCGTAGCGCGCGTGTGTGTGATTTAGTTGGCAACGAAAATTAATTATGACACAGGGTCACTGTACAATAAGAAAAAAAAAAAAATGTTGCAATAATTGATAACCCACAGCAGTTGTGTGTGTGTAGCAGAGTGTAT
This sequence comes from Anastrepha ludens, assembly GCF_028408465.1. Lineage (NCBI taxonomy): Eukaryota > Metazoa > Arthropoda > Insecta > Diptera > Tephritidae > Anastrepha > Anastrepha ludens. The sequence continues at coordinate 118,797,331 of NC_071500.1, read as the reverse complement.
TGCACTCTTAGTTAAATATGTGTGATTAGGTTTTGAAGTTTTCTAGAGTTCGTTTATTTCAAAATTCCACGGTTCGTGTTTCATAATTTTAAAAGTTTTCGTTTTCGGTGCGTTTCATTGAGAGAAAATTTATGTAAAAGTTTGAACTTAACCGTAAGATTTTCTCCATTGTGAAAAGGTTTTTTTTTCGTTATTCTACAAGGGACTGTAACTTGCTTCGGGTGAATGGGAGAAGTTAAATATTTTGGCATTTATAATGAATATTTCTGTAGGAGGCTAGTTCCGGGGTCCCGGTGTTTTTCAGGTCCCGTAGTTTAATTCAAGCTAGTTTCGGGATAACGAACAATTTTAAGTATCGTGAACTTTCCATTTCCAAGAAATTTGTTTTAATTTATTTGAGGTGCAAATTGATTTGAACTGAAAATATATGCACATAAATGAACTCATTCTGTCGAACTGAGTAAGCTTTTCTTTAAACATTTTTACCTATTCAAGCACCAACATGGTCTTTCAAACGTTCACTCGACAGGCGGTTCTACGCTACCGGAATGACTCGGATTTATATCCGGCCAAGAACTGTCACTTCGGCAGCATTTCCCGTTCCTGTATGGGAATCTTTATACCGATACAACAACAACAAGTGTTTTTCAAAAGTGACACTACAACAATAAAATCAATGGTATTTCAGAAGTGACGCCTAGATGTCAGTAGTGACTAATTCCTAGACCTTTTTTTTTATGTGATCTTTGATATTTGTCAAGTAGACAGATGTACAATTCTAACCACCGACACTTAAACGATAGAACAACCCGTGAAAATTATTATGAAAATGGTCGATCTTTAAGCTGGTTTTTCACGCAAAATTATCTTTAGTGATGAAGTTCATTTCACACTAGATAAATTTGTCAACAAGATCGCCGCATCTGGGTAAACGATAAACCTCGAGTAATTTCAGAAAAACCAATACATCCACTAAAATGTACTGTTTGGTGTTATTTTTTGTGGTGACTGGTGGAACCGTTTTTTCGAAGATGAAAATGGAAGAGCTGTTGTTTTCAATGTGCAACCCTATAAACAAATGGTTGAACATTTTTCCTGGCCTGAGCTTAAAGGAATAGACATAGACGATCTTTATTTTCAACAGGATGGAGCCACAAATCACAAAGCACAGCAGAACATTGCATTATTGAGATCTAAGTTTCCTGGTCGATTAATTTCACGTAATGGTGACATAAACTGAGAATCTGACCCCGATCTAACTCTACTACACTACTTTTTTTAGTTTTTCTGAAAAGTAAATTCTATGTGCATAAACCAACAACAATTTCAAAGCTGAAGCACAACATTCGGATCGAGATTGCTGTACTCAATGTGATTTTAATTCTCGTCGGTAGGCGTGATCATGGTGTACATTTAAATGATGTAATTTTACACATATCATTGTTAAGAGCCGTATTTTCAATAACAATACAGAATTACTCGTACATGGTTTTTTAAATGAAGTTGAAATAAGTTAAAAAGTGCTCAATTTGGTTCAGACCGAATTTAATATACCAGCGTAATTTTTAGTAAAATTTTATTTGGGCTGGCTGTAACCCAACATGAAAATTTTCTCATCTATGAAAATAATATTTCATAGCCGTTGACCGCGTGCTACCGAAAAAGCTGCTTGCACTGACGAGTCTAATTTTCTTCAAGCGCGTTGTCAAAAGATGACCAGTTGAGCGAGAGAAGGCTTTCATGTGGAGATCATCCCTAATTAGTCTTGACAATGATCTGGTCGATACGTTCATTTCCCTGATCATGATTTGTGCTTTCTAAGGAGATTTCTGCGAATTCTTTCTCGAGCGGCTTTTATGGCTGGCCTGGTTCGAACCACGCCAGGAGACCACTTCCTCTTCTGTCTGTCACTTCAGGCGTTTGGGAAACGCGATTGATCGTGCGGTAAACAAACATTCCCGAAATATTAAGTTTTTTCAGCAATTCGCAAATCTCCCGTGGACTTTTACCACACTTTTGTAATGCAATCACTGCAATATGATTTTCCTTAGCTCAACACTCCATTGATAACAAGCGAAATTTGCCACGAAACTGAGAATAATTTATGAGTAGGCAATGCATTCGAACAAAAGCAAAAATAACGGAATCTTTGTCTACGAATTTGTTCTCGCCGATAAATATACATAGTATATCTATATCTACCTTGATTTCTTTATTCTGCCGCATATAACAGTTTATCTTAAGTTTTAGATGGTTTTATTTCATATTAAAAAAAGTTATGTCCTTAATGTCCCTGACATTGGCATCCCTACTTGCAGGGTCCGGCACTCAAAGTGTAATCAAAGGATATAAATCTAGTTTGGAAAATTACTTTTATTCAAGTCCAAGTAAAATATATGTGAAAGTAATATAAAATTAAGAATCAATTTACTTTTGCTCCTTTTGCCTTTACTATGGCCTTGATAGGTCCAGGAACGAATCACAAGCATCCGAATGTGACTTGCAAGAATTTAGCCCACACGCGGACTATGGCAGAATACTTTCCCGATAATAGGTATGTCGCCACGCTCGATGAAAACGATTGGAGAGCGCCCATATGCGGTTACAGCGACCCAAACCATTACCTGTGGCGGGTGCCGCCTCCTGGTGGCCAATCGATGACTCAAATTCAAGGATGAATGGTCGGTCAAGTAAACCCTATCAATTTGGGAGTTTACGAATTGCTCAATTTGGAAAATTTCTCGTCAGAAGACATAATGTTCGGAAATTGACCGATTTCGGCCAAGCGAAGCAACTCCTCTCTAGTTTAACTTGTTAATGCATTGGTGTGAGATCATGCGCCTTTTGGATATTGTAAAGCTTGACTTTGAGATCATGTTTCAGTATGCGGATGCTCCGGTCAGATAATTTCAGTTCTTTCGCCATTCGATTAGCACTTCGTCGGGGATTTCGCTCAAGTCGCTTCTTCACTTTTTGAACTATTTCACGTGACATTGCAGTCTTTTGATGACCACCTCCATGACGTTTCACGATGCTACCAGTATCATTATAACGAGTAATCGTGCGGTAAACAAAATCTTTATTTACTTTAAGGTGCTCGAGCTCACGAACAATCGCTGGTTTTGATTTTCCGCCAAATATAATGCAATCACACTATTGTGTTTGAAATCCATTACTGATTTTCTTTTCTCGCTTTTACTCCCGGCAAAATGCTTCCGCGCGCTGGTAAACAATACTCTGGACTGTCATTTAGCCAACAAACAGACAGCTGATACACGTGCATCAGCCGCGCCAGGTTTGGGAGTTTCCATATATACCTACTAAATAGGGACCTTGAAAACCCTTTGGGATTTCTACAACAATTATTTTCCAAATCTTACTACTCTATATAAATAAATCTGATATTAGGGATGGGCCAGTCAACCTTTTTAACGAGATTACAGTACAACATTTGTGCAGTATTTTTTATATATAATATAATATGTATATACGAGTATATAATATTAAGAAATGAGTATTTTGGTATTTTAATTTGAGTGTACAACACAAAACAATAACAATGCTGCGGCATTGGATTTTGGGATAGAAGTTAAAAAATAAACGTGTAATGGCGTTTGATGGCGTCTGATCTTGACTGATATTCGTCTTAGGGGGTTAGATGGCAGAAAAAATAAGCCGGTACAGTACACGTAAAGACATAAGATTGAGATAGGCTGCGCTGGAATCTATAATTTAAGTACTTGGAAATTTCTCCCACCTTTGTTTTTTGAGTATGCAATTTTTATGAAAAAAATTGCATTGATCCTTAAGTTCAGAAATACACCTTAATTAATTAATATTTAATTGAACATAAATGAAGTGAAATTCCCCATGCAACACTGTCAAATATGTAGTCTATTATTCAATCGACTGATGTTCTCAAAGCAAGCACAACCCAGGCCATTGCCCAAAATTCAGATAGATTTAGTCATCAGAGTCACTGAACGTCCTGACTCAGTCGTTTGGTTTCTTCATATACAAAATGGCTTTGGAATAGTAGATTTAGATATATACACAAGTGAAGTAATACTCCTCTTGTCCACGATATATTTATCATAAGTGAGAGTGTTCAATGATCCTAGCTCCGGAATATGTGTATGTATGTACAGTGCCTCACTTCCAAATTCGGCTTTGGCATTCTCTAGGATGAGAAATCTCTATTTTGATCTTTACGCATTCAATTCTTGTCTGCTTGTATACTGCAGCTGCCTAGTTCACAAGTGTCAAATATAATAGTCGTACATATGGCGCCATTTCCAAAAATTATAAATCTTCCGATAGCGTGATTAGTTTTGCCAGGTACCTTTACAGATCGCTTTACTCACAATGTTTCGGAATTTGATACTTCTCGCGGGCCAGTTTGGCCAATTTCAAACTAGGCCAAAATGGGTGCAAAATGTGGTAATATCCACAATCTAAAACATCGCCACATAATTAAGGGAGGAATGGTATGCCTCCAAATTAGACTAGTACAAATTTAGTCCCATTTACTGCAGGGTATATACTTAAGTAATTTAAACACATATAGACATTTAATAGCAAAACATATGTGAGTAGGGAGGTTTCCACATGAACTCAGCGAATGTTGGGCGCTCGCGCACTTGAATAACTTCTGTAAATGCCAAAATGCTTAAACGTAAAAGCGAAAACGTTCGCTCATTCCCTCCCATTCACCTGCAACGTAGAACTACGCGACAATACATACAATTATACAATACAACAATTCCTAGCGGCGATAGCATTAGCCTTTGTGTTCACCCACTCCGTAGCTGTTCGTTGAGAGGCGTGCAATTGGCACACTAGTGACTGATTCCACAATATATTTATATACACACAACTACATGCATATAAATGTATATGTGCATAAGGCGATATATTTTGAATATCACAAAAACAACCAAGATGTACGAGCACTGCTTTTGATTGTTGCCGCACATGTGCATCCTTCCACCGGGCTGTAATAATGTGATTTGTGGATGCTGTTTCATAAATTTGCCGAGTAAAAGAGCGAGATACTGACAAGTGTACTTGTAACTGAACATTTTAACAGCGATGGATCTTTTTTCACTCTACGATTGGGTATGTACGAATAAAGCAAAGAAAAATGAATATTCATTGTCTATGTACGCATGTATATGAAAGTATGCTACGTTGCTGTTTTTAACTTTACAAATGGTGTTTTGATTGTGTGAAAAGAATTTTAAAAAATTCTACCTGTTGTAAATCAGTAGTTCAAATAATCATATATTTATAAAAAATTGCAAGAAAGAGCAATAATTGTAGTACAGGTATACCTAAATTGTTAAAATCTATTATGCAACATTCACCCTCACCCTTACTAAAACCCTTCGATCGATTTGGCAGAGCCTCGCTAGAACAGTATTTTGCCCTGATATTTCGCTGTACGGAAAAGTTATGAGAATCCCACTATAAAATATATTTTGTAAATTATAAAAAAAATTTTATAAAAAAATTGCTTTGAAAAGATTATTTGAACTTAATTAAAAAAAATTAAATTTAAAAAAAATGTTCAATAGAACCGACCACATTTTTAAACATTTCAAAGTTTTAAAGATTGAATTAAATTATTACTCAAGCCTACAAATAAATACATTTTTTTTAATTTTCTACAATGTCCAAAATACCTGGGGTGACTTTCTGTAATTCGATAGTCGACACTCGTTTGCTCGATACCTTAATTCGATATCGAAGGCGCGACAATCCCATTTTAGTTCCCGTATTTCGATATTTGTACTATCGTTTTCATATTTTCGGAAGTGATTGAGTGGTTTATAGCTGTCAAAGAGGACTAAAGTAAAATGTAACTGAACGCAGCAATGTTTTGTGTTATTGGTCCATATAATGTCAATTATTTTTCATATAATCATATTTTTGAATAACTGGTTTCAGGTTTGCAAAATGCCTCTTGTTCCCTACAGTGACGCAAATAGCGAGTCAAGTATTGCTGATAATGTAATTGAAGAGGAAAATTGTGTGCCTTTTTTTAAAGAAACAAAAACAAAGAATGCATAATGGCTTATTCCTATTCGCAATTTTGATCTTTTTGGCCTGTAAATTAACCAGTTAGAAGTCTTAAGTCTGCTCTGCTGAGTGAAAGTAGCTTATCAGAAATTCTGTCCGGCGTGAGGAATTGTTTCGCTTGTCGCTGACCGATAGAATTTCGCCAGTGTTCAACGAACTTCTTCTCCTCCCACTTACAGAGAAGTTTGTTGATGTGGCTCTTTGTAAGCCCACAGAAAGGTTCAAGACTAATTAGATGGTCCGCTAATTAATTTTCCTCGTTTCTTTCGTGCAACCCAGCAACCCAACTTAATATAATGTGTTGAAGTTCCCTAGCATGTTAAGAAGATTCAGGCAATCATGTACTATTTTTGAGGCGATTATAATTGACAAAAGGGCTTTCAAAGCCGCCTGACTATCTCAAAGATTGTAAATGTGAATTCCTCTTATTTTTCTACGGAGACATTCCCTTTCACATATCTCGATGGCATGTATTTCAGCCTGGAAGACTGTTGGGTAGGGGCCCATTGGAATCGGTTTTTTGAAATTAGGCCCATTGGTTCCCGTCCTTGTACTACCATCTTCTAATTTCGAACCATCAGTGTACCATATCTTGGATCCGGGTTTTAAGGTGATAGAATTATTTTTCCAGGCCGTACGTTCATTAATGAGAACTTGGAAGTTCCTGAAGATAATGGGTTTGGGAGGTACTGTATTCACGCTATCAAGAATAGGAGTATGTCGGAAATCTTCTAAGATAGATCTCCTTTCGTGTTTTAGATCGGAGATGCCTTTTAATCTTAAAGCGCTCAAACATGCTTCTTCTTCAATTAAAATGGGAAGCATCGCTCCTGGTATACCGACGCAAATGAGGCAGTATAATTTGTTGAGATCATTTACCGTCTTTCATTGCTATGGAAGCGTAGGTGACTATAGGTTTAACCACTGTAGTGAGTGTCCTGTAAATCATTCTGGGGCTGCGTCCAGTAACTTTCTCAAGATGAAAGTTCCACATGAGCGTTTTATCAAGGTTGATATCAAGGTGGTTCGCGTCTGTGGAGAGTTGAAGAGTCAATTCATTTAGGATAGTACATTTAATGTATATGTTCCTTTTCCTAGTGAACGGCACTAGCGCAGTTTAAGATGGGCTAATAGAGAGCCTTTTGTCGGTGCACCATTTGCTTATTACATTGAAGGCTTGTTGCATGCGGTTAAAAATGGGCTTCTCATGCCAGCCTACTATGTATACTACCAGGTCATCAGCATAACATTGAGTGTGGAATCCTAGATTGTTTAGTTTATGGAGAAGTTCGTCTATTACTAGTGTCCACAGAAGAGTACTCCCCCTTGCGGGCAACCGCTTGTGGCCTTGATAGACTTTACTCTTCCTACTGATCGTTCTGGATTCCAGCATCGAAATAATCCATCTTATGATGGGTTTAGGTACGTCATTTTGAGATAGGGCATTGTTGATTGCCTCATAGGTTGTATTATTGGAAGCTTCTGTTATGTCAATAAAAGCGCAAATGCAATTTGGTTTGATTCAATAGCTTTTTCAATAATAGCTGCAAGACTGTATGTTGCAGCCGTAGTAGATTTACCTTGTTCGTAGGCAAATTGAAGTTGATCCAGTGGGAAACTAACTGAGTTGCTCTCCCTTATGTGCTGATCCAAGATTTTTTCCATGATTTTGAGGAGCTAAGGCTAATCGGTCTGTTTGTCTTAGGCAATTGTTCGGGGTTTTCCCTACCTCAGCCCAATTCGTAGGTATGTATCGTAGGAATAGGCTTGTTTTACATAGTCTGGACAAAGTAGGGACAATGTATTAGATTCCTTGTTGCAGAAGGCAAGGGAGTTTCCCATCAAGCCGAGACGATTTTTATGGTTATCGGGTACGCATTGTATCCGATTTGAGTAGAATAGCTTATTAGCCAGCTTTAGGCTCTCCTTGTCAATAGAAGTGATAAGTTCTACTAGGGAAATGAGTGTCCAGTAGAAGATAACTGATCTGGGTTTTTGGTATAGCTATCAACTGGCTTTTTCAGGGTACATATCCCATTTGAGTGATCTTTTGATTAGGCTTTCTCGAGACGGTTAGCATTCGGAAGATCTGAAATCTTTCCACAATGATTCCTCCAAGAAGAATAGTTGAGTAGGAGACTCAACTCCCTGTTTGCATCGCTTCGTGGTTCTCAGTTTACCAGTTTAATTAGGTATAACTCTACTCGCTAGCAGCAAATCTTATTCGATAATTCTGTTGAGCAGAGTCCAGAGATAGCGAGCAGAGAAGTGGCGAATCGAAGACGTCTATTGTTAAAAAAGAAGCACGATCTGCAAAGACCCTGTTTATTTGTTTATAGAGGCATACGTTATCATGTACACCATTACCGTTTTCTTATAGCGCAGATGAAAACAAATACACTGAACACATTGTGCTCTCAGTGTAACCTCACATACGTTCCACAAAATGATTATAAATAAGCAAACGGTGCACGGAACTGCTTGGAACCGTGGCTGTGGCTGTCTCAGTATCGCTGCTATCGCTACCGCTGACAGCGCAACGCTTACAGCTTACCGCTCACAGCGGCAAAGTCAAGGAGTCAATATGATAGACAAACCAAATAAACGCATATATGTGTATGTAAGCACATACATATATATACACATACATTCACATATTTAATTCGCTCTAGCAGTGTGCCCCCAATGCGTGTTGCCTGCGCGCTTTCTACAACTCGGTGCTTCTCGGAGCGGTATAAGCTGCCGCGCTCGTTCAGTTGTCTGCCCGCCTGCTTTTCCGCCGGCCTGCGCCTGTTTGTTGCGTGCCACCGCTGCTTTGATATTTACTTTCTTCATTCACTTGCAAAATTTCGATGTTCGCCTTACACAAGTTTGGGGCTTGTCCCATATGGCAGTGTAGTTTATGATGTTGCTGCTACCGTTGCTGCTGATGTCGATGTCGGTGGAGGCGAATGAGTGCAATTTTTGTGTTTATTTATAATAAAACGTTCGCTTTCAATGGTCGCGTTGGCTGGTGGTGGTCGTTGATGCGTTCGCTTATCGTGTAGTACCTTCTAGTGACGTGACGTGACGCGACGACGTTGAACGGAATTGCAGTTAACTACAAAAACTGAAAACTAAAAACTGAATTGATAAAACGCAATTAGCAAAGAAAGCAGTTAAACTGAAATTAATTAAAAACAAAATTTTATTATAACCATTTAATTAAGTTGAGTGCGTTTTTTGAGTAATTAACTAATTGAGGAAATTATTGTGTGTGGAAGTGGATTCGCCTCTTGTAGAAATTGTGTATGATGTAAAAAATTGTATTAATCGAATGCTCGTAATACTAAAATGCCAAAATTACATGTGAGTTGAAGCTTGAAATGTAGTTGATGCAATATTTTTTAACAAAAATTGCTTGTTTTTAAGAGCCACTGACTTTTAAGTCATTTTATTATTCTACATATAATAGATAATGTTTTATTTATTCCTCGTAGATGCATTCATTGTTGACTTCATATGTACATATACATACCTACATATGTACATATATGTATGAAGGTAGAAACTTCTGAACTTATGGCATGCACATTAGAGTGCCTCACCAAACAAGTTTTTTTTCCACTCAAATCGCAAAGTTTATTATTATTTAAAACTTCTGCCAAAATATTTCGGAAAATATTAAGTCTTACGTGAGCTGAGCGGATTTGAAAATACCTCCAAAAATCGAATTTTTTACAAGTAATATTAGGTTTTAAACACATTTTATTTTTAAATAACCCTTTAAAGAGGAGCTTAAGCTTAAAAGGTCTGTATAAAAATGTTTAAGCATTTTATCAAGGGACTTAAAATAATTTATTTTGAAGTTTTTTTTAGAAGATATATTTACAGAAACTTGAATAACTAAACTAAATCTTAACGGTTTTAGACTTCGGGGGCATCATTCTTCTTATTTCTTAGCATGACAGTCCTGGGTAGACCGCTGCTTCCAGGCATCTTTGGAAAGTTATTTACTTACTCTTTTATTAACCCGTTTCAGTTTTTTCGCAAATATCACTGTTTTGGCTTTGATACAAATTTTACACATTTTTATGCAGAGAATTTAAGCTTAAACTATTTATCATCTAAAGTGATTGGAAAAAATATTTTAAAAACTAATTTTATTTATAAGAAAACTCGATTTTCAAGCAGCTTTTAATGTTTTACCGAAATATTTTTGCGGATGTCTTAAAATATAATATATTTTCATGGAAAAAAATTTCCTAAGTATTTTTTGTATGGAAAGTGACCCAACCTAATGCATATAGAGAAATGAGGATCGTAAGGAAAAATATTTTTTCTTACAATTTTATGGTATTTGGTTTCATGTTTCCACATTTTTACGAGTTTCTGTGAAATATGTGGGTTGAAAACTTGAAATGATTCTTCATATATGATGAAATAAAATTTCTGAATCGCTTTTAACCGTGTATACAATTGCGTTTGTAGGAAAATGTTAAATGAGTGCGAGTATTTCGGACATGAAATGTTTCTTTTTGTCTCGCCTACAGACAGTATCGGACAAATAAAAGAGGACACCTTACAAATATGTTATTATTTGGACTATTATAGCAGAAGCATGGACGATGACAACATCCGTCCCTTAGAGTGTTTTAAAGAAAAATTCTGCTGAAGAGTTTTGGACCTTTGCACGTTGGAGACGGGCAGTATCGTAGACGAACAATGAACAATGAGCTGTATGAGCTTTACGACGACATAGACATAGCCGCAGATTCGGCGGCTCCGTTCGCTGGGTCATGTCGTCCAAACGGATACAAACGCTCTGGCTCTGAAAGTATTCAATGCGGTACTAGCTGGTGGGAGCAGAGGAAGAGGAAGGCCTCCTTTACGTTGGAAAGATCATTTAACAAAATGTGTGGTAGACGCAGCTTCATACAAGTATAAAGTGTTTTTTTTTTACCTGTATGACAACTGTCGATATCAATAACTATGGTTTAACAGCTGTGTTCTGTTAAGTAAAGTTTAGCAAGTCATCATGAGCCCTTTAACTCCAGAAAAACTCTTCCAGATTGGGGAAATTTACTTTGAAAAAAATAAATCTGTTCGCGAAGCTTATGGAGCGAAGTGTTGAAGAAGATGCTGAAATGTGGATTCGTCGTGGTTCTCAACTTGTTGGCCTTTGTCCTCCGACTACGTGGAAAATTTTATGTAAGGATCTTGGATACCAAAATCAAAAAATAAATGACATAAAACAGATTATAATAAAAAAATTCATTCGGATAAATTTATGTTTTGTATTATCATTTAAAGTTCTTAAGCTTTTAAAAACACCCGATATTACCAACATAGAAATATATTTCAGTGGAGGATAAATTGTTTCGTTTGTTATCAGAAGTCAAAATTATACCCCATTTGTACTTCAAGGCAAACCTTTGTTTAAAACGAAATGCGAGACAATAGAAAACTATTTTCTTGTTCAAATGTTTTGTATTAAAATTTTGTAGTTTCTACTTTGCTTTTTGTAAGGTAAAATTTGTACCGAGATATCGCTATACCAAATATCTTTAATTGGTTGGTCCAGCTCCGATCAAATGTGTGGTCTCTTCCTTCTTATCTGCACTTCATAATGTGCCACGAGGTTTAGATCAGCACTGTTACTTTACTGTTACAAAAAAATATTACTTACAAATTTGGCTCACTGACATGGTGCAAAGTCATCATGAGAGATTTATTGAGTTTTTAATTGAGTTTATATTTCAATCTTTAGTACGCCAGGAATGCGTCCTTTCCTCCCCACTATTTAATATTGTTCTTGATGTGATACTGACATCGGTACTCAAAATGAGGAGAGTTACTCACTGAGGTCTATCAGATCATCTAGAAGATTTGGACTATGCAGACGATATCTGCTAACTCATACTGACATGCAAACAAATTTGAACGCAGTTATGCAAGCAAAACTTGGTTGAAAATAAATATCCCAAAAACTAAGGCAATGAAAGTTATGGGGCATAACCTTCCATTTGCGCCATAAACGAATCTCCGATCGAGGAAGGAAACTTCTTTACTTACCTTGGCAGTGTTATCGATACGAACAGAGGCTCCGAACGAATAAAGAAAGCACAGATAGCATTCAGCAAGTTTACTCTAATATCTAGAAGTATCAACTGGTATCTGGAAATATCAAACTAAGGTATTTTTGAGTCTAACGTAAAATTGGTTCCCTTTTACGCCTGTGAAACGTGGAATTAGTGGCGAAAAGATACGCAAGTACTTCAAACTTTTGTTAACCGCTGTATGCGTAATCACATGCGCATATTCTGGCGGAATACCATTTAAGGTACTTTGGCCCCATACTACGCCGACCTAATAACGGCAGCTAGCGCAGAGGCACTCCATCTAACACTTGGGGAAGGATTATTCAGGCGGAGATGGAACAAAACATAGAGTGAAGTTAAAATACTAATAATAAAAGGATCATATATTCATTTCCATCCATCAATGTCAACTTCCCAACCCCATGCTAGGAAAAATACGCCCAAATCATCCGACTCCCCCTGCCTCAGGGTACGTCTGACACATTCATTATTGAAATGTTCACCGAATCTTCTGCGAACATACCACATGAAAAAGTAAATTTTAGACTCGTCCGAAAATATTACTTTTCTCCAACTCCATTTAGTCCATATTTTATGCAATTAAGCCTATAAAAGACGTTTTTGTCGCATTTGGCTGGACGACATACATCCACTTCGCCTTCTAGAAGACGCCGCCGAACAGTTTGCATGCTGATTTTGACTTCTGGTGTCTTCTATTGAGCTGTTTTGAACGGTCTTGAAAGCTAATCCGCTTAATGTGGTGTTCTCTTTCATTCGTCCGGAATCAGGATATTTAAAGATATGGTCTTGGCACATTTTTGATGAAAATTATCGTTAGTAACTTTTTTTTATTAATTTTTCGTATACTTAATTTTTGAGATCGCAAAAGCAACTGCAGTAAATTTTGTATTTTTCACACTTCTTATTTTTTTTACAATCGTGTCACCTCAAGAAAATAATAAGAAGCGTTTAATTGTAGCTGAATAATGAACTTTACATATTAAATACTTACTAGTATAGGGTTTTTCAGTAAGAGCGCTTCAACTTTTGAACTTTTTTGAATAAAACACAAACGGTTTGACTTTTTTAACTAATTTTTTTTTATTATCGAGTTTGAACATATACATTTAAGTATGAAATTCGATTTCTTTTGCATGACCACCGCGTGCATGTTTTACGAAGTCCAATCGTTGAACCCAATTTTCGACCACTCTTTTGCATAAATCGGCCGAAATTCCAGCAATTTCGCGTTCAATATTGGCTCTGAGCTCACAAATCGTCGCCGGCTTGTTACTGTAGACCTGTAGACTTCACATACCCCCAAAACGGGACGGCTTGTTAAATGGACCGTAAAATGGCTGTAATGCTCTTAAAGTACCAGCAACAGAACGATTATTTTCATAAAAAATTTGCACGATTTGCAATCGTTGCTCAAGTGTGTAGCGTTCCATGATGAAATGTATACTAATGAAGTTTACAAATGATAAGCGAAAAATAAAAAATATTGCGTCGTTCGCCCTCCCTATCGGAAAAAAGTTGAAGCGCACCTATTGAATAACCCTATACATTACAATTTGATTTACTAATACTACATTGATTTAAAATCACTACAACTAAGTGTCTTTTTTCATCCGTTACTGTGTTTATATTTCACTAATTTCTTAAATTAAATTAAATTTTTTTAAATTAATTTTGGTTTTTAATAAACTAAAATAGCTCCTTTTTAAATAGAAATAGAGAATCAACTCTACTTAAAATATATAATATCTCAGTTTAAGTATCTCTCGTAATTTTTAAATATAATCTGCTGAAGAAGCAACCCTTAGAACACTCAAGATAATACTTTGGTGCGCGGCGGTAGATAAAAAGTCACTGAAAATATAATTAAACACTGTGAAATTTGAAATTTGAAAAGTCCGAGCCAAGGAGCACCAGGAGATTTGGTGGCTCCTAAAACACTCAGGCTAAAAAGCCCATTGTATTTAAAGCTCTGGAAAGGGGATTGATAGTCAAGGAGGGATGGAGAAAAGTATCAGAGAAAGAGATAGGAAAGAATAGAGACAAAAATAAAGGTAGTTAGTCCTGTGAGAATTTTCCAGATTCTTTGGCAAATCTGTAAATATCCTCCAGTTTTAGAGAACGAATATTACTCATTCTCATGACATCGGAACCCAATACTCGTAGCCGTGCTCTAGCAAAGGCAGACACTCACAGAGAAAGTGCTCAGTGCTATCCGCCTCCTCCAAGCATGACAGGCACACTGGGTCCTCAATGATTCCAATGGTGGTCATATGCTGACCCCGATCGGTTGGGAGGTTCTGCAGGGTTCTAGACCGGACCATCGTTCTTTATGCAGATTGCCTACATAATCGCTGATCCAATTCATGATTCCTGCGAAACTGATTCCCATTATTGGCTCTGGCCCCTGTGGGGGCACCGCTGATCCACGGTTGGCCAATTCGTCGGCGATTTCGTTTCCTTTGAACACCGGAGTGTCCCGGAACCCATATAAGTACAAGCCTGTTTTGTCTTGCGACAGAATTGAGCTTCTTCTTACATTCTTGAACAATCTTTGAGGTTTGCTTCGCGTTCTGCAGGGCCTTCAGTGCAGCTTGACTGTCACTGAAAACTCCAATCTGTTTCCCGAGATGGGCTCCTCTCGATTATCCATTCGGCTACTTTCAGGATGGCAAAAACTTCTGTTTGGAAAACAGTTGCCATTTTCCCCATAGCATAGTGATACTTATTACTATCGTTTAAGTACCATCCGGCTCCAGACCCTATACCATTCTTGGACCCATCGGTAAAGAAAATATCCGTCAAACCTCCCTGCATGCATTCTGGATTGCACCATTCATCACGCATGTCAAACCTCCCTGCATGCATTGTGGATTGCACCATTCATCACGCAATGGAAATCTAACATCAAATTTCCTTCCAAATGAAACTGTGGGTATCAGGTCGTCTTTAGGTGCCAACATCAGTGGATATTGCTCAGATTGCAACCTAAAGATTTCTCTGCGTCCTGAAGTTCCGTCTTCGTGCCAGAAACCATATTTATGGAGCCTACACATTGCTTTTATTGCTTCCTGTTGTATCTTAAGATCCAGGGGGTGCAAATCAAGCATAGCATTTAGAGCATCGCCGGAGGTTGTACTCATGGCACCCGTAATGCATAAACATACACTTCTATGCAGCCTGTATAGTTCCCGGAGTGTGGACTTAACTGTAGTCCGTCGCCACGAGACCACAGAGGCGTAGGTGATGATTGATCTGATAAGTGCTGTGTATATCCATAGGACCACAGCAGGTTTCAGACCCCAGGTTTTACCAAAGGCTCTGCCCAGTTGCTTAATGCGCGATTCACCTTCAGTGAAACGTGTGTCTTCCAAGTCAGCTTCTTATCCAAGATTACTCCTAGATATTTAACTTCATCGAAAAGACCAAGTGTCACACCTTTCAGTGTATGAAGACTAAGATCATCCAATTTCCATTTTCTCGTAATTTAGACTATGGTGGTTCTGCCCGTCCTAACGTATGGCGCAGAAGCTTGGACGATGACAACATCCGATGAAGCGACGCTTGGAGTGTTCGAGAGAAAGATTCTGCGTAAGATTTTTGGACCTTTGCACGTTGGCAACAGCGAATATCGCAGACGATGGAACGATGAGCTGTATGAGCTTTACGACGACATAGACATAGCGCAGCGAATAAAGATCCAGCGGCTACGTTGGCTGGGTCATGTCGTCCGAATGGATACAAACGCTCCGGCTTTGAAAGTATTCGATGCGGTACCAGCTGGTGGTAGCAGAGGAAGAGGGCGGCCTCCTCTGCGTTGGAAAGATCAGGTGGAGAAGGACTTGGCTTCACTTGGTGTGTCCAACTGGCGCCGGTTAGCACGAGAAAGAAACGACTGGCGCGCTTTGTTAAACTCGGCCAAAATCGCGTAAGCGGTTATAGCGCCAATTAAGAAGAAGAAGAAGGTTCTGTTCGGATTAACGGATTAACACCAGTCATCGATTTTGTCTAGAATTCTCTGCACTTTCGTGCAAAGCCTCTTTAGGGATTTATCCGATGTTAACGCACAGACATCGTCCGCAAGTAGAGAGTCGACGACGAAGCACCACAGCAGCGGAGAAAGAACACCCCCTTGGGGGCATCCTTGCCTAGCCCTGACTGTGATTTATTCGCCACCGCTCCCACCAGCGGTTAATAGCCTCTCAGAGAGCATGGAATATATCCATTTTACAATGGTTTGAATAACTCCGTTCCGTTCGGCAGAAGAACATATCAAGCCGAAAGTGCCAAAGTCGAAAAAGTCAGTCTGGCCAGAGCCGAGTGCCCAACGGAGGGCTAATTCGCAACTTTGCAACTGGGGCAATTCTAGTCTCTCTCAAACTAGTACGACTTCTTCCGTTAAATACCAGTTCATACACTAGAATATTTGCTCACTAGTTTGGCTTTTCACTGTATTGTCATTTTAACTCATGGCGTCTCAGGTTAAAGTTAAGCTAATTCGCATGTTTGCCGCATATTTTCAATAAAATTGTGTCAGATACACATAAACAAATATCGTATAGCTTATCACTCCCCGAGCACTAGAAAACAATCACCTACATTCGAAAATTATCACTGCAAGTTGGAAGCCGCTTTCTTTGTATTCTAAGGAGTGTCAACGCTTTCCGGTCTAATTTTATTTAAGCTTAATGAAAGTGGATTCGTTGCCTAAAAGCTTGTGTCACATTGATGTTGTGCCAGTGAATTTATGTATGTATGTACATATTTGCCAAATGTACTCGTACAAAAAGTTTTTACACTTTCATTTTCACTCCCTCTCCTTTCGCTAACTACGTGCCTACCTGTTATTTTCGCAGTTGCCATGGATGCAGTTATTGGCTTTGGGCGCTTCAGGGGTGGAATGCTTTTCAGCAGGTGGCGGATGACAAGTTCAAGGACGTTCGTTAGTTTAGTTATGGGTTACTTTCTTCTTTATCCTCATATATTCTAATTTCTGATATCGAAATCAATTTTCATGATTCCACACTGGCGCCAAAAACTGTATTCTAGTTTTCTTTGGGTTAATTGAATCTGGCAAAAGTGACACACAAATCCCACATTTCTTCTACTTATTTTTGTTTTGTGAAACATTTTGTGCGTAGCACAAATTGCATTAGATACGAGTCGTATGAAAACAATTTTGAAATTTGTAAAATTACATTAAATAAAGCATTTTGAGGTATGTGCGCCCATACACTTGTGTTCACAATATTAGCAGCGCGACGTATTACGTTTCTACAGCGGTTTACTCTGCGTTACCGGAACGACTCGGATTTGTATCTGGCCAAGGACTGTCGCTCCAGCAGCCTTACCCGCACATTTTAATCAGAATTTTTAGGAAATTTTCGAGTATGCAGTTTTATGGCCCATTGCATTTTGGTGGGGGCTTTTTTCATTTTATTAATTTTTTTATTTTTATTGTAGTTTAGTCTGCTACAATATCCAGACTGTGATTGAGCCAAAGTTGCGCGGGTCTCACGAGGCAGTTGAAGCTTTACGTCTGCAATGGGAGGTGGTTGGACTCCGACAATGGCATTCGGATGTCGAGAGTTTAGGAAGGTGATAAGAGGCTCCCGATGAATTCCCTTTAATGACTATCTATAAACTGTCCGATCCAGTACTTGCAGTGGTGTTTGGTCTTAGATCTGGTCTCCTGACTCGCCTAGGAGGTGGCTCGGGCTCTAGCAAATGTTGGCGGGGGTGGGTCCTATGGTAAGATCCAAGCAAAAATTGCTTGCTGAGCATTTTAATGTACTTCTTAGCCGGGAGCATGAAAGCCTCGTTGTGCAAGGGAGACATCAGGAGGCGTCTCGTGGCTGTCCGGGCGGTACTTTGACAGGTCTGGAGTTTTGTCACTGCGAGTCACTATCTCATGTAGCCGGTTCTATATATCGGGTTTTTACCGACTAAGGGCTGCCGCCGCCGTCAAATCTTTGTAATATATCTCGTTACTGTTATTGTGAACATAGGTGTAATTATGTAGTTGGCATGCAAATCGCCTGCTGTCTTACTTTTACAGATTAAAATTAAAAAAGCCAAGCATTTTCTAAAGCGCGTTTATGCTGATGATGTTCAGCTCAGCTGGTGCATAAATTGTTTTTTGTTTGTTTTTATTTTCAAATTGTCTTCGCTTGAAAATTAATTTTTTTGTTGCACAATTGCAGATAGTCTATGTTTTTATGCACATACATATACATAAATTTTTGTTGAGCGATGCACTTGCCTGGCTGCATTTTTTTAATTGTGACAATGCAATGCTCTTGTTCGGTGACATCATTTGCGAGCGTTTACAAATAATCTGTAATAGACTTTATTGTTGGCATTTTGGGGTCATGTGTGAATGTTGATAATTGTATATTTATTTCTAGGTAACTTTTCCTGAGCTTTATGAGTCGGGGTACGCACTTGATCTACCTTTTCGAGAGCGTAATAATACAAACAGAATCAAATCGTTGAGCGAACTCAGCGTATTGTATAATATGGGATATTACCCTCATGAGGATCAGATGGATCTGTTAGTATTCTTTTATTTTCAAGGCAACTTGAAAACTTGTCTTGTTATTATACGAGTACCAACACAGGACTCATTGTATATACTATAATTATTTATATCAATGCATTTCTTTATATTCTTATAAAATTCGACAAATTTGTTAAGGTATCCTCCTTGTGCGTTTATGGAGAAGCCGATAGGTGATAGGTGAATACTCACATTATGTGCAGAGTTGATGTTGGCCAAATACTCACACTACATGGAGATGCAGAATTAATCATTCAATTAGGTTTTTAAATAACTTTTTATTGAATGAAAAAATTAATTTGCGTGATGGGATTCTTTATTTGACCTTTTCGTAATGGAGGGAATATTGCAGCTGTTTAGTTCACAAGTGTCAAATATGATTGACGTACGTCGCAATTTGCAAAAATTAAAAATCTTCTGATAGGGTGGTTAATTTTGCGCTACCTTGCATATGCTCTATCTCTATCCCAGTGCCTGGGTTCGAAACCCCGAGATTGAAACACCAAGCGATAGGCAATGGCAAACCTCCGAGTATATTTCTGCTATAAAAAACTACCTGCAGTTGGAGACAACAAAGAACTGTAGTCCCTCCATTCGTGGAAAAAACCATCAAAACCCAAACCACAAATTGAAGGAGGAGTTCGGCCAGAAACCCAGGAAAAGGGTTTACAGTGATACATTTATTTGTTGAAGAAATTGGAAAAGAATATCCCATTTGCGCAAAGTTTGTATCTCGTCATATTTAGTTTGGTTGCATTACCACATTACCACATAGTCATCCAAGAAATAATTGTGAAGTGTTTGCTGCAATATTTCCCTTTTAATTACTGAGTTAATGGGAATATTTGACGTGGCTCTTCTGTTCGTCACTTCTCTGCTCGTTTTCTTTATGCTAGATTAACTTGACGAAAAATTTGCTTGCGAAAGCAACAACAAAGTTACCGAGCGGCGAGTCTTGCGAGTATGGTTAACTTACTTATTATCTTATCTTATCATCAAAATTCAGACAGGACTTTTCTAGAGCTGCCCAGATATGTTTATGTATACCAGTTGCTTCATCGATTCGCCACTTGCTAACGCTTGACGAAAATAAAAGGCATTTTACCACCTTAAAAGTGGATTTAAAATAATGAACGCATTTTGGGAAGTCGATTAAAGTTCTCGTTGCTAAATCTGAGTTATGTCTTTTATCGACCGAAAGTGGTATCGAAGTGGCAAAAAGTCAGCCTTAGCCATATCAGGAGAAATCAGTAGCCCTTCTGGTAACATTTGTTGATTTTTTTGCCAGAAATCCGTTCTAGATTATAGCCTTGTAAGATAGTGAGTTTTTTGGTTTATTTCGCAGAATTTGCGCTCTCAAATGCCACATAAGGCCCAAAATAATATAATATTATATTTTTACTGATCATCTCGCCTTTTTTTTAATTTTGATAATCCCCTTACGCGGGCTTTTTAAATGACTTTCTGACAGAATTATAATTTAGAATCTACATAAATTTTATCTCAATTAAACCAAATGTTCCTAGATATTTCAAGATTATCTTAAAAAAAGGGAAATTTTATATGATTCTCCATCCAAAGTAGCATAACTTTCTTGTATGTAATTATAATAGAAATCTTTCATGTATGACCAAATTCGTTATGAAATGATTTTTCCTTTTCAATACTCGTATAGCACTCTTCTCTAAATCGTATACACTTCGCAGACTTTTCAAAAGTTGATACCACGGAAATAAGCATGAAGCAGATTTAAATTCATCATCATCAAAAAACTTGTTTCCTCAAGGATAATTCAACACTTCCACAAATTATATATTTAATATAATATAACATATGCACCCGTCGACAAAAAAAAGCCACGCACGCCTTGTGATTATAAATTTTGATATTTTTGAAATTTAATAGTCTACGCGATTTTTGAGGAACTTCAAACTTTAAATTTATGGGCTATAAAAATGCATAATCAAAAGTATTTTAAAACACACAGATTGAAAAGTTGGATATTTTGATGAACAATTTATGAGTTTTTCTGAATTTCGTATACAATGTAAACGTTTGACCCATATGGATTGAACTCTATTTTTATTGTAAATAAGTTAACCCTTTGCGATCGGCAAATTTCTCTGAAGAGAACAGCAGTTATTCAGAGCAAATAGAAGTTTTTGGAGTTATTTGTCCCTTATTTAAAGCAAATATATTATATGGATAATAGAAAACACAGAATTAATTGAAATTGATTTATAGTGTTTAATAGTACAGCTTTTTGCTGATTTCAACTCTACTGACCCCGGAAATATTTCCTTCCTCTTAATGACATCTTGCCACAAATGTTGCAAATGTCGCGACGGCATCATTCACGAAGGGATAAAATTAAAAAAAAAAATGTTTTTTGTCGCCACGTGTATATACCTATAGTCTGCGAAAAAATATACCACCACAACATTTTGTCAAGTCTTGTATGTATTTTTTACTCAAAATAATGTTTTTTATAAAAATATAAAATACAGACCATACTAATCCAAGTTTGAAACTTTTTACAAAATCTGTAAAATTCAATAAATTTTCAAAAATTTTAGTTACACCTAAATTTGAATATCTATACCATAGAGCAAGTTTGAAATCGCTAAAAACTCCCGTTGGCCTTACACATTTTTTGTGTTGCGGTCCTGTGCGTGTGTTTTTTTTTGTATGTGGAAGAAGACACCCAACCTTGTCAACACTCAACGCGATTTTAAGCCATTTGGAACGTAAATTTTATTATAAAGGGTTTTCCAATAAGAAGTGTTATTCCAGTAAAAGATCAATGGTTTCGTTGCATGTGTTGCACGTAGCGCCGTCGTGTTGGAAATAAACGTTGTCCAGATCCATACCATCCAATTCCGGCCATAAAGAATCATTAATCCTCTCTCGATAGCGCAATCCATTCACCGTAACTGTTGCTCATTTTCGAAAAAGTAAGGTCCAATGACTCCGTCGGACCATAAACCGCGTCAAACAGTCACACGTTGAGGATAGAGAGGATTTTCAACAATAACTCATGGATTTTCTGAGCCCCAGATCCGACAATTTTGCTTGTTGACGAAGCTACCGAGGTGGAAAGGGCCTTATCACTCAAGATGATTTTTCGATGGAATTCCGGATCATTTTCATGCATTTCAACGACCCAATCAGCAAAGACACGACGTTGTTGATGATCGGCCGACTTGAGTTTTTGTGTTAACTGGACTTTATAAGCCTTAAGACATAAATATTTATGCAAAGTACGGTGTAATGACGTTTGTGGAATGCCTAATTCCAAAGAACGACGAGGAATGGACAGACCTGAGTTTCCTTCAACACTTTCGGCTACAACAGCAATATTTTCGGCTGTTCTTGAGCGACGTGCTGCATTTTGAGGAAAAAAACGAAAGTCCTGTCCTGGCGCAGAGCAAAATAAATGCGACATTATTACTAGAAAAGAAAACACCATTAGTTGATAATTGATACCATTCTTGCAATTTGGTTTCTTGTTCAAACATGCATCTTCCAGGATACAATTTTCGTCAATGTCTGAGGAAGTCGTCGCCGGTCTGAGCGCTAATCGTTTCAATTGTTTCTCTATTTTGCTTGAATGCTGTTTCTAAATAATTCTTCTTTCTTCAAAAAAGTGTCTAAACCGAATAAATCTTTTCCCCTGTGACTTCTTTACTTGGTGATGAACTTGTTTTTTCTCTATGGTTCCTATCTTTTTCCCGTTTGATTGGTTTAGCCGGTGCTATCCCATAAGTTAATAAACCAATTTGAATGAAATTTTGAATGAGTACTGAGTTACCAAGTAGAGCTAAGTAAAAAAAATTGCTCCTCACCTCTCTAGCTGATCCATTTCGCCAACTTATAATTAACAGTTCTGTGACCCCAAGAATTTGGTTTTTCATACGAGTGAATGACAAATTAATGCTACGCTTGCTTTAAATCAAATATCTTTCAGTTGATACCTTAAGATTGCTAAACTGGAGCATAAAGTAGTTGGATAAAATTCTTAGCAAAGCAGGTACTTTTCATACTCATTAATCATAAATCCAAAAATCTTCTGCCTGCAATGTTTTTTCAAGTAGCGCCGTCTGCTTCACTTGTGGCCACACAGCTGTGATTTGTCAATTTCCTAATATTGTTTATTAATTTTTCGTAGATATGCACAAATGCTTATTGCTGCATATTGAGAAATTTGGAATTTCTTTCGCTCTTCTGTGAGGAATTAAAAGAGTTGAAAATCAGGTCAATTCAATAAAATGCATCTGCTTTGAACTTCTGTTCGTATTCGTTTGCTGCTGATTTTTGAGATGGGAATTTGTGCTTGTTGTTGTACTACATGTCTGTCATTGCGAAAATAATAATTGGTGAAATTAGTTCTCCGACAAATGTTACTTATTACCATAATTGTAATAAAAAGAAAAATCCGAGGTCAATTAGTTTTTAGATGCGAATGCGCTGTGAGTGGCTCCCACATATGATAAGAGGCTTAGTAGTACACTCGTACATTTATGTATGCCTGCCGTTTTATATTTAAAGGAAGTCGAACTATAATGAACATTAATCCGACAAGAAATAAACGTCTTTTTTATACACATAATCGCAATCACCATCAGATCACTCCGCCTAAAGCCTAAAGCATCGCAGTTATGTTCTCAACTGTATGCCTCTGATGTTCCCCAAACATCGCGCAAACATTGAAGTATGATCTGATCCGCACACTAGTATGAAAGGCACCTACTGGAAGCCGAGAAAACACTTCGTCGAGAGACTAGATCGATTAGACGAGATCTAAACATACGTCAAGTGGTTAAGACTCGATAGAACTTGAACGACATTGGTCGATAGGCATCACCGCCATCACTAACTCTCGCCTCCTGCACCCATTTGTTAAGCAATGACATTCTAATACGGAAGAAGAGCTGCCTCGTGAGACACCTTTTACCATTCAGTCTCACGTTTTCGCAACAACATGTTTTCTGGCTCTAGATGACATCGACTAGAATGAGGTACGAACAAAGTGATTTAGGAAGGGGTTGGTAAGCTTACTATATGTAGCAATAACAACAAACAACTGTGTTAAAATAAAGACACCTGGAATTTGCAATAAAGCGATAAAGGTTCAATTATTCATTGCCTCAGCGCTTCAGTATGCACTCATAATGCTCCAATGCACTCGTATTCTTCTGTTTGCGACAGTGCTGTATCTGGTATTTATTGTACCTGAATTTTTTATCTACTACAGCCTGTGTCAGAAGAAAAGAACAGGGTTTTTTATTGTAACTTCAAGATATATTTCGTTCTGCTTTTTACTGCGTAATAGTCCCACTCAAGGGCTACGACGCCAGTGCTAACTCAGGTTAGTGTCGTTCGAAACTTTCCCGTAAACGCAACCAAACAAAAATGAGTGAGAAGTAGATGAAGCGTTTCGAGGCGGTATTTTTATGCACCCATTCGAAAGGGCCGAAATTTTCTTACGCCGCGGCTGCAAAAGTGATTAAAAAATCAAAAAAGTTTGTTGTGATATGGAATCAGCGGTATAAACTGTACAAAAATGTTGATGACTTTTTCGAGCGCGGCTTGAAGCGAGTGATGACAAAAAAAGCAGGATAAACTGATCGTCCCACTTTTTAAGCTAGACCCTTCTTTGCGGCTTCGCCAAACACACACAATTCTTGCTAAAAAGAGAATAGGTATAAGTATCGACACCATCGAACGACCACTGAAGGAGGCGAACAATTCCTACCGTCCCACATCATCAAAACCTCTGCTCTCAGAAAAACACATTGAGAAACAACAAAACAAGAAAATCGCGTCACAGTAATGGACTAGCCTTCCCAGTCTTCAGATACCAACCCCATTGAAAATGTGTGGGGAACTATGAAAACGCATGATTCCGGAAAACCTGTCCACAATTATTAGCAACTCGTTCGTCAAGTTCGCAAAATCTTCCTCTTTGTCGACGTGCTACGCAGAAAAGCTGGTTCAAAGCATCCGGGAAGATGCCAGGCTATTCCCGAGAACGATGGAGACTACACGGCTTATTGAGTAATTGCGACTCGTAGTTTTGTACATACTTTTATGTAAAAAAGGATTTTAAGTATATATCTTTTATACTTCATGAATAATCGCTGTTCCTTTTTTCTGACATAGACTGTATATTCTATTTTTGTTCTTTTGGCTAAGGGAAATCTTGAAACTCGTAAATAAATTATCCATTTCAAGATTTTTACTCGCCCTTTTGAAAATGTATATCAGGCTCGTTTTTCTATGTGAAGAAAAGGATATCGCCGATATTTTATTGAGCAGGTAAATATCATAATTCTCTAGATGAGCAGTTGTTGCTGTCGTAAAAGCATAAGCATTAGCCAAATGTACTGGTAAAGTAGAATAGGCTGTCGTTGGAACTCTGGATGAGGGGTCTCCAATTTCCGTTGGACAAGATATGGATTATTAAGCATTTTTAAAGTACTTTTAATTTCATACCGACATTTACAATTTTTTTTTTTGTTTTCGTTTTTCGTGAAGTGTTCTGAGGGATTTGCTTACTTACTAACTTCTATACTCTTCTCGCAGTGTAGCATAGAGCTGATGACAATGGTTTAAGAAAATTTAATTATGCCATGAGATATATTTTTCTACCATATCTGGATGTTCCACTAATTCCAATATAGTTTTTGATCTAAAAATAATTATATTTGCTGTTTAAATTATTTATTTATAGATAACTTCCCTGCTGCGACCGCGTGGTCATTTCAAACCGATTGAAAATCAACGGTCAGAGCCATCGGATGCTATAACTGATGAAAGCACTGAGGCAACGAATTGTCTTGCCACAACAAAGACTACATCTCCACAAGTCGAACCACCTAAACCACCGACAAAGAACGTAGAATTTATACCGACATTAGATTTCGTGACACAAGAATCTGTTACTTCTGAGTTTGACGTGCAGCATGTGGCCGATATACTGTCGCAGCTTGAATTTGATACGTACAATGATCGAAACGATGATGACGACCACAGCGATAATCACTCCGGGCACACATTTGTAATTGAACGTAGCTGCAGTGCAGAACTTAACAGCAGCAGTAGCACTAATACTGAGGAATTATTGCGGCAAGAGATCGTCCATTCTTTCCGCACAAATAGTACAGCAGAATCTTCACTTGCCTACGAGCCAACTAGCTCGATGTCTATTGAAATGGACAATTTAGGAAAAAGTGCAACAACAGGCACAACGGCAACAACGACACCGACAACGACCGATGAAGTGCCTGAGACGACGGCCACTTCGTCTCGTAAGAATAGTAACCCAAGTGCCATCACTTCAGTCACAACAGCCAGTAGTGGCGGTCATAGTATGGAAGAGGAAATTGAAGAAGCCATTGAAATTAGTGAAGAGGACGCTCCAGATTTGTCGGCTGCACGCTCGTTGGAGCTGTCTGAGGCAGCAGGCTATATACAGCAAATTTTACCAAAGAAGGAAAAAACGAAATCACTTCAGCTTTTTGGTATTGAGACATCCGAAGAGGATAGTTTAGTACAGCCAATTAAGAATGCGGCAAAAATAAATAAGACCAAACAAAATTCCAGCGAAGAAGACGAACTATTCAAGATTGACGACGATCAATTGTCTGGTGGGAAATTAGCACAGCACTTTGTGTTGGATGAAGAGGAAGATGATGACGATTTTGATGTAAATGTACCGTTAGACAAGACTCAAGCACATGCAAGTCATGAAACGTCTAGTGACGTCAGTGCTGAACGCAGCAAGACTGCGACTGATTCAGCAGAGGTGGATTTCGAAGACTTGGATGTGAGCTTACCGCTGGAGAAGGGAGTGGTACATTCGCGACACGATGAAGAACTGATGAGTAATTTTGAAGCTGAACCACGGGAGACGAGCCTAAGCAATGAGAGTACAGCGAATGATGTCTCAGATCTTGTGGATGAACCAAGGCAAGGAGAGGACTCGCTCAAGAGTGAAGAATTACTTATGCCAGGGACTGAATCGACGCCGAAATCGTGTGAATATGAGCAAAATACTACAAGTACGTTATTAAATGAAAAAGTGAGTGGGTCTCTGAACAAAGTTGAAGTTGAACCAACCGAGAGAACCTCTCACGAGCTCAATAAGCCGATGACAAGCGTATCGCCGGATCACAGTGAAAAAGACCACTCAATTGAAGAGATTGTGGAAAGTAACCATAGTTTCGAATATACTTTAGATGACAAAGACTTGAGCTCTCTAAACCCAAGTTTCGTCTTACACAATGAATCGTTAGTAAATCGCTTGCTTGCGGACAGAATGGAAGACCAAATTTTCACTGACAAGAACGTCACTAAAGAAAGTGCCAATTTAGCTTTACTGGACGATCATAAAACAGTTGACTACGCACGTATTGTTACCGACTTGGATGCAAATGTCACAGAGGCAATGATGAATGCTACAGAATGTGAAACAGTGTCACAACAGAGAAGCACTAAGTTCGGAGCGCAGAAAAATCAGCAAATAAGCGCCATAGAATCCAAAGCTGTCAACCTACACGAGACTAAACTCCCAGTATCCTCTCATATTAGTGGGAGAAAAGAAAATGTGCCATTAAATGAAGCAAACTTGGTGGAAACAAAGCTTGCAGTTATATCAGAAACTTTGCAGCTGCATGGGATGGCTGAAGTCGAAGTGGAACCTTTAGAGACTGTTGTTGAGCACGTGGAAACAAATGAATCCTCCACATTTGACTTAGCCACTAATGCGCTACGAGAGGCGCTGATGAATTTAATTGGCAGTAAAAATCAAGTTACTAGTGTGTCACCGGAGCTTGAAGTACCATTCAACGATGATGATGACGATGATACGTCGTTAGAACTTATGAAATTACGCATTATGGCTATGAAACACCAAAGCAAAGATCAACAAAACTATATTTCCCTCAATGATGTAGCCACTGTGAGTGCCAACGTCGGTGGTGAAGTACAGGTCATTAAACCAATGGAGCGTGTACCCTTAGGTGACTTTACAAAGGATGCACTCGAAGATATTACCGAAGAAAGCGAGCGAAATTCGCTTTCAACAGCTGAGGAACCTCGTTCGTTGTCAATGGAACGCTCAGCGACAACTACAGACGAAAAAGATGATAACAAAACACTACTTGCCGAAGTGGAGGCCCAAACGGCAGACTTAACGACCACTTCAAATAGTATAGTTAGTTTGAATATGCTGCAAATGCTGGAAAACAAGGTATCGGAGTTACAAGATATGGTGGCGGGCAAAGATGCCTGTCTGGCTGCGCTTAACTTTCAATTAGAAACATCACAAAGGCGTGAATCAAGTGGCGCTAATTCTGTCGAACAACAATTAGGCTCAGGCAGAGACACCAACAGCTCGCTGGTGACAAATTCGACTGAATATCGCACGTTTCAGGAAGAATTTGGGGGGCCGGTAAGTGGCAAAGGCAAATTCAAATAAATATTTAAAGGAAACAGCTAAAACTTAAATTAAATATTTTCAGGCCATGGATATATATATGGAATTATCGAGGCGGGATGAGCTAATTGCAAAACTGACAGATTCTCTCCAACAATCGATGAATGTTCGTGAACAGTTGCAAACGGACAGCGACAAACTCACTAATGAGGTTCAATTGCTCCGCAAGCAACTATGTGATGCACTGGATACACTTCGTCGACCCACCTGGCCCCGTGCCGATCTCGATAGCAATTGTGGGCAACGCATTTCGGAGATTTCGATGGATTTGATCAGCGAGAGTGATGACGATTTAGAACGTAATTTCTTCACAGACAACGAAGATAAATATTCACGTAATTCGCGTGAGCGTCAACTGTCAGTGCCGCGTCAAACAGCGGAGATGTATGGCGGAGGTGGTGATATGGAGGCGCCCGAATGGTCACAACCGCCGTTTAGCAAGCAAATTGAACAATTTCAGAAATACCTCAGCCCCGGTGAGGTGCGAATTTTTTTCATGGTCCAAAAAAAATTCGATGACTACTTGAGCCAGGAGCTGGAAAAATGCAAATTGAAGTGTGAGCTTGACCAAAAGGAGATCATTGACCAGCTTGAAGCAGATAAACAGCGAAAAGACGTTGAAATTAAGAAATTACTAACGTTGCGTGAGGAACAGGACTCGAAACATGCTAAAGAAGTCGAAGAGCTGCGCAAATATTTTGAGACTAAATGTGCAGAATTGGAGAAACAGTGAGTTTTTACTTTTAAAATTGTCTAATTTTTTGATGCTAATAATATGCATGATCCTTACAGGTTTTCGGACGACGTGTTTTCACAAAAATCGCAACACCATACCGGAGATACCTCTTCGTCAGAGGGCTCAGATCCAGAGCCAATGCCCGAGGAAATTGCGCCAGTGCCCACTACATCACGCTCAAAAGAGCCTTCGCCCCGGAAGCGAACTCGTGCAGCGCTTCTGCTTAGTCCCAGCCACCGTCAAATTACTCCGTTTACGGATACGTTCAATGAGGATGCCAATGTAAGCTCTTTGAAATATTAGTCTTTATAACATTTTCATATTCGTTTTTCACAATGGTATCGTAGGGCTCCGTGGAAGCCACAGAGTTGAAGGCTTTCTATCAACAGAAAGTTCATGAAATACAGCGCACGCATGAAGATCAACTGCGTAAAGTTACTGAAAAATTAAAGTATTATGAAAGTCGCTATCCGGAGGATGAATTTATGGTAAGTAATATATTTTAGGCATGTGTATGCACCTAGCGTGCTTTGTATATGTTATTGTTGCAACAATGCAAAGTACGCGGAGCGCTAAAAACTGCGTTATATAAAATGATTATTAGATTGATTCCACTGTTAGTATCTGAAGTTGCTCTTAATACTTAAATCTTAAATAATTTGTGTATAAAATCCGAATTTAACTACGAACGTGCAACGAGAAAACCTCATTAGAGAAGTTCTGATGATACTCAAGAAATTAGTAAAGTTTTTTTCCCAGAGGGGCAGTGTGTCAAAGTACAAAACTTCCATAACGGCGAGGAAATATCAAAGAAGGTAATGTTTGGTGGGATCAGAACAAAATAGTATACGAGGGTGTTTTAAAAATTCCGTGCGAAATAAAAGCTACTTAATTTTTTGGGGTTAACCTTTTCTTTAGTTTTTCGACATAGCCTCCTGTCAGGCTTATACACTTCGTTCAACCCTCTTCTAGTTTGTTGATCCCTTTCGAATAATAGGATTTGTCAAAGTCTGAAAAAATAGCCATTCGTTTCTGCCATCACCTCCTCGTTTAAATAAAATCTTTTTCCCGCTAGCCGTTTCTTCAAATTGGGAAACAAATAGTAGGCCCAGGGAGCTAAGTCTGGAATATAGGGGGATTCGGATCGATTTGTTCGCTACATACACATTCTGCTTTCTTGTCCCAAGAAAAATGTTTCCTTATTATATTCCCGACATTACGAAAGTATTGCTTAACGGCCTATGAAAATGCTGGGTATTTCATATGAGAGTAGGACATGAAAAATTCAGCAGCTTCAATGTGACTTTTCGTAGAGGGGAGAAGTGCCACACGTTCGCCTGCTTAAAGTTGAACTTTTTTTTCGACGGCTGAAGTAAGATTCAAAATACCTTCTCACTTACAGCGATCGCTCTCTACTGCGCTGAGTGGTGTGGCCACTAAAACAATCCCTCCTCTCCATTTGGAAAACCCTTTCCCGAGAATACTTTCTGCATTACCTCGGGAGAGCTCACCGTATTTGTAGCCAGCTTTAATGTCATAGGCTCATCTTCTTGTGTCTTTGTCTGTGAGGCTTCGCTTTGTTTGAGTGTGTCAAGGTCTATCTTTTTTTTCGAAGTACGTCCTCGATGCATCTACGCGTTCCGCGTTCCAGTTGTTTCCACGTTCGAGCATTGACTGTGTCGAGGTCTATCATTTTTTCGTAGTACGTCCTCGATGAATCTACGCGTTCCGCATTCCAGTTGTTCTCGCGTTCGAGCATTATGCTGCTTATGTTGCTCGGCGCGATGTCACCAATCTGCATCTCTTTCCGCGAGCCACCTGTCACAACTAAAGAACATGTTTTCTGTGTCATCGCTCGGAGCTTTGCAGTATATGCAGTATATAGGGATCGCTGACCTTGCCCATGCGGTATAGGTTTCACTGGGAGTATCCGTGGCCTGAGAGGAACTGAGTTAAGAAGTAATTCACTTTCCCGAAGTTCCTTTGGACCCATTTGTCTATTGAAGGAATGAGTTTCGTCGTCCATCTGCTACTCGGTTCAGTGTCACAGAAAGTAAAGCAGAAAAGAAAGCGCCACCCTATAAATATGGTGTGCTAGCTAGAATAAATGCGACATTATTCCGTGACATTCAATATTCAGAGGGTGGACAAATTAAATATGATAAGTTTGTGCAACGCAACAATGGAAGTCAACAAAGAAAAAATGCGATACATTTTACAATTTTTCTTTAAAAAAGGGGAAAATGCAAGTCGGGCCGCTGAGACTGTGAATGGTGTTTATGGTCGATTCCGTTCACGACGTTTCGATGTTAAAGAAAATGTTGTCGATGTCGATAAAATCTCAGTAATAAACGAAGTTGGCATGATAGTAATCGTTGTATCGTCCAGGAGCTAAAGATCGACCATAAAGCAGTTTTAAACCACTTGTGCAAAAAATTTTCGCAAAAAGAATGCATTTCTTTTCCCAAACTAATATTTCGTTGCCACTCAAGCAACTCGACTTCTGTCTGGAGTATTAGCTGGCGGCCCCAGCACCAGAATCGAATGCGGTAGGCCAATCACCTGCCGATCTTATTACGGAGACCGTTGAAACCATAGGAAATAGTAATAATATTTCGTTAGACTTTTACTAATAACCATTATAGGGATAAAGTTGTACACATGTGCGAGAAGCAGACTTTCGAAGTTGGCGCACACATCAATATTTGTGCGAATGTTACCATATCGTGCATAAAATACCGCTCCCCTTTGAGTCTTATCATCTCAGTCTTCATATTCCATAGTAATAGTTTTATATGCATAGAAATAAAGTGTAAGTATTGAAGTTTTAATATAATTCTAACCGCATGTCTTTTTGCATCCTTTTTGTGTTTTAACCACATAATTCGAACACATCCATATGTACATACATACATGCAAATCAATCGACACGCAACACGCATAACAACAAAATCAAATATCATCTTATACTCAGTCCGCTCATAAAACAACTGCTTCGTCCACTGATGCTTCTGCAACAAAGATCGCTGCTAAATCGATGGCTGCCAATACAACGACCAATTTGAACACCTCGCACGAGAGTCAGGTGAATCAACGAAATTACAGCAATGCTGCTAATCAGGAATCAGTTTCACTGCAAGTACGTGATTCTAACACATCTTTCATTATCATCGACAAAGATGAACTGAATCTACACAACGAATCGCAAGTTATACAGAAGATAATCGAAGAGTACGAGAGGCGGTTGCAGGAGCAGTTGGCTTTGGCCCGCGAAGATATTGTGCGTGAGTTGGAAGTGCAAATACAGGTAGGTGCCATAACAAAGCCAAATAATCACGATTAATTTTGTTACGTTTCTATTTAATATAATATAAAAATGTATGTCATTACCTGATGGAAGGAGGAGGATGAACAAACTAACCTCATCTAATCAAATAACTGATAATCCAAGTACTAATTTTAGCGCTAAGGAAATGCCCTACCAATCGCACACACTTATGTAGATGAGTAAATATGTATATGTATATGCGTGCTTGCTTGTGTGCGATTCTGTACTTGAAACTTAATTTTAAAACAAATCGCTTGCTCATTATTTTCAAATTACGTTTTTGTTTTTAGTGAATCATCATTTTTGTTGTTGTCATTACAAACATACATATAAACATATTCACCCATAGGTCGCCATGCTCCCTTTAACACTGCTCGTGATTCATTCAGCATCCCATGCATCCACCTTTCCCTTTTATTTACCTTTTCTAATGCTTCTACTCACAAATCTAATTATTCCCTTTATATTTTTTGTTTTAATTGCGCTATATT
Source organism: Anastrepha ludens (assembly GCF_028408465.1). NCBI lineage: Eukaryota > Metazoa > Arthropoda > Insecta > Diptera > Tephritidae > Anastrepha > Anastrepha ludens. The sequence goes on along the minus strand of NC_071500.1, from coordinate 118,764,539 downwards.
TTTACAGCATCTTTATTTGAGTGCGTGAGAAATGTGCGTTGCGCTGTGCTCGGTTAAATATTTATTTGATGTGTTGCCAAAAAGTGTGGCGTTACGTGCGGTCACCATGACTTTAAGAATTGAAACGAAAACATTCTTAGTGCTAATGTCTTCACATGCGATGGCCCCGATCTACTTCATCTCAACTGGTCGAGGGCTATCTATTTATCTTATCTTAAACGCCGGGTGAAAAACTCGATGAACTACTTAATATCGTACTGACTCAACCAAGCCCATCACATGAGACGGCGCAAAAACAACAGCCCAGAACCGTGTCCGATGGAAGAGTTTTGTCGAGGCCCTATGTTCCCGAGCGGAATGAACAAGCATATAAAAAAAAATTAAGTCTAAGTTTCGTGGGGCTGACGAGGTAGCAGAAGGTCTTCGTCTGCAATGGATAGTAGTTGGACTCCGTTAACGGCGTTCGGAGGTCGGGAGTTTAGGAAGGTGGTGAGAGTCCCCCGATGAATGTCGATTAATGTCTGTCTATATACTGTCGATCCAGTAGTGCAGTCAGGTTTGGTGCTGGACATCGTCAGTGTAGTCGAAAAGATGCCTCCTGACTGCTTTGTGGCAATTGCGATTGTATGTTCATTTTCGGTGGGATACGGTACACTAGACAGGGCTAGTTTACTGGGGCGGCAGCCCCTGGTCGGGGAAAACCCGAGTCATTCCGGTAACGTAGAATCGGCTGACATGGGAATGTTCTTTTTCGGTATTTTGGAGTGCTTCAAACTTGGTTGATTGCTCTATTGTAGTTCCCTAGAAGCTCATTTCTCTTCCTTTGTCAAGGTGGACAATGACCCCACGGTATGAACCAAGAATGTTGGAAGACAAGATTTCGTTTTATGCCTAAAAATAAAAGTTTATTCAAAAGAATTCTAACAAAAAAAATGTTCTCTGCATTAAAATTTGAATTGGTATATCTTTTTGGTCCATATGCCGACTTGATGTCCGTTACTAAAGGGTGTTTTTTTTAGAGGTTAGGTTTTCAAGTTGGCACTACTTTTTTCGTAGATGGTCGTTTTGAGAGCTGTCACTTGATTTATGCTCAGTTTGGTTTGCCATTTCATAATAAATAGACTTACACCTGAACAACGTTTGCAAATCGTGCAAATTTATTACGAAAATAATGGTTCGGTTCGAAAAAAAAACAAGAAAATTTTGTTCAGCGATGAAGCTCACTTTTGGTTGAATGGGTATGTCAATAAGCAAAATTGTCTCATTTGGAGTGAACATAATCCACAAGCCATTGCTGAGACGCCGTTACATCCTCAAAAAGTCACTGTTTGGTGTGCTCTATGGGCAGAGGGAATCATTGGTCCATATTTCTTTAAAAATGAAGCCGGCCATAATGTTACAGTCAATGGAGAGCGCTATAGAGCCATAATTAATGACTTTTTCGTGCCTGAATTGGACGATGTTGATGTGGACGACCTTTGGTTCCAACAAGACGGCGCTACATGACATACAGCCAACGCAACAATCGATTTATTGAAGGAAACTTTTGGTGAGCGCATTATCTCGCGCCGTGGACCTGTGGCGTGGCCTCCAAGATCGTGCGATATAACACCGCTGGACTATTTCTTGTGCGGCTATGTGAAGTCGCTTGTCTACGTAGATAAGCCCGAGACGATTGACGTCTTGGATGAGAATATTCGGCGCGTTATTGCTGACATACGGCCCCAATTGCTGCAAAAAGTGGTCGAAAATTGGGCCTCTCGGCTGGAATTTATTCGAGCCAGCCGCGGCGGCCACTTGCCCGAAATCATTTTTAAACATAATGGCAAACCCTTATCTTTATAATAAAGCTAAATTCTTGGCCATAACATTAAATTATATACGTTTTATTTCATCTTGAAAACCCAACCTCTAAAAAAACACCCTATATTTAGATATCGAGTTATAGACATTAACCAGCTAAAGCGCCATGAAAATCCATTTCGTAGTTTCGGTCCATTCTTAAAATGGTCCAAATTTATTCCATAACATTTCCTTTCTTCGCCTCCGGTGAGTCTTCTAAGGAAATTTTTAATTTACCTACATGACTTTTTTTATTATACTTAAGTATCATAGTATACCATATACAGCTATGGACAGAGAAATAGCGCACCTACCCACAATAACGTATTATGATGATTATTTTTACTGAATGACCTAGTAAACAGTTATTTTCGCACAAATTTATTCTTTTATTACAGTTAAACCAAAAAAAAGAAACACAAAACACATAACAATTTAATATCCACAATTGTAGGGAGCTCGAAAAAACCGAATTTATTACATTTTGAACTGAACACTAAAATAGCGAACTTTCATCAATCTTCACCGAACAGAAATTAGATGTTTCAAATTGGTAAAATATGCTTATTAATCACTTATCTGATTAGTATTTTGTTGAGTATTCATTTTTTTTTAAAACTATTTCACACTTGAGATCTAAACTTTCCATTAACTTTTTGGAATTTCTCCAAAGGAATAAAGTTCCACGCTTCCTGTATTCCTTGCCATAGTTCATTTGCATTTTTGAATTTTTTTTGGCCAACCTTGGCTTTAATATCGTTCCACAGATTTCAAATGGGGTTAAAGTCGGGGTTACTCCATAACTGTATTTGTTTTTGTAAGCCAATTTTTATTTTCTTTTGCTGTATGCTTGGGGTCTTCATTATCGATGAGAATATCAAGACAAGCAAACTTATCTATATTGACATTTATTCTCACTATTAGTCCAACTCCATTCCAAGAAAATTAGCCCCAAAATTTTCAATTTACCCTCACCATGCTTTAAGCTCTTTTTTGTGTACCGGGGATGAGATCTGGCTTTTTTTCACTATGAGTAAAATTCTTCCCATCAGGACCAATGATATGAACTTTAGTTTTGTTCGCAAAAATGATATTTTCCCAGAATTTTACGTCTTTGCTTTTATGGGCATATGCAAAAAACAAACGTGCCTTGACAGTAGCGTGTTTTTTCTGCTGACACGCCCATATAATTTATTTTCATTAAGACTCTTAGCACAAGTCTGCTTGACATTTTCAGGCTACATTCCTCATTTATTTTCAGCGTTACCTCTCGAGAGGACTTAAAAGGGTCCAGGTTATGTTTCTTCTTGATGGCCTTGTCCTGCTGTATTGCCATTTCGAGTCAATAATGACAAGAAGAAACATAGAAAAAGTTAGTCCGATATTAGAGAGAACTGATATGCATAACATTGGCATAAAAATATATATGTACATACATATAAATCTTCTAAGAAATAACAATTTGTATGGAAGACACCATAAGTGCGTTGTTTCCCTGTCCATAGCTATATCACGATTGATTCACTTGTATTTCATCTGGCCTCGCGAGACTCGCGTAACATTGGCTCAATCGCGATCTGGCTAGCTTACACTCCTACTTATCGAAAATCTACCTCAACATACTCAATACATGTGAATGCACCCCGTCACCCCGTCACCACTCACCTAACACCCCTCTTCCTCTTGACCCAACCTGTGGGAACAGCATGTTTCCTGGGCCTACCGTTAGATGAGTTAGGCGATGGCGATCTGTGACTACACCGCACTGGCATAGCCTAGGGAACTGCTACAAAAACAACATTGTTTTCTTCTGAATCTTTCGTAATTTCATATACTGGAATGACATCCGCTATATGCATCTGATTATGCTCCGATTGTTCAGTGATCGAATGCATTTCATAATTCTAAAATTCTTCACATTATTGATGTTTTTTATTCTTACAATTTCTCAAAGACAATATTTCCAAGAAATCGTTCGAAAAAAAGTAGTTTTGTGAATTTGAGGGGAATACTCAAGTCAGACAAACCGGAACAAGCAACAGAAACTCTTTCAACTTTTTATTATTTTCTAGCGATTTAACAACATCAGATGTTCATTAAACTTTTATTTTTATTAGATGAGTGACTCTTCACAGGCAGTAAAAAAGCATAATCAAATGCTTTACAAGCAGTTGCTCCTAGGATGTTGCGGCAGAAATCATCAAAGGCAATAATGTTGCTGCTACGAAAACAACTTTGTTGTCAAATCATTAACACTTACATTGACGCATACAAATTGATTTCAACTCATCCACTGCTGGCGAAACAAACATATCCGTCGGTTATTTGCCTCGTGCATGGACTTTTTTTGATCTAAAAGAGAGGTGTTTATTTCCTCTGTTCCCTTTAAATTTTTCATTGCTATTATTTTGGACTATTTTTGGTATTCAAGTTCTCGCGTGTTATCTTGTCATTTACCGAAATTTGTGTGCCGCATCCCTTTTTTAGTAGTACGTACGTTATATATTTTATTTTACTTTATTTATTTATGTTTTTGGTGCCAGTAGCGAATATTAAAATATTTACTATTATTTATTGTATGAAAGAGGCGAATTATGCTCCAGTTTAGTCTTCGTTTATTTATTTTTTTTTTGGGTAAATTCAAATTGTTGAGCGCTCGATCTAGTAAGAAAGGCGTCTAAGTTATTAAATTCGTTTGACAAACATTAAACAGTTGTAGAAAAAATAGAAAATAACACCGGATTTACACACGGAGACATCTGGAAGGGAGACACTGGAAATTCTCTTTTCATGTCTCATTCGCGGCCACACGGGCAAAATTTTTTTCGGCAACATTTTGACATTTAATGCTTTAGCATCGTCTGGTTCGGATGTATTCTCGCACGCGCTTACATGTAAAGCGGAAAACGTTCGTCAACAATTTCTTAAATATATGAATGAAAAATGCAAACTGGTTAAATAATAAATAATTTGTTCTTTTTTTATTTAAATATATTTATAAATTGTTGTACTTGAATAAAAAAAATTAAATTAAAAATACTTCATACATAAATAATTAACTTAAAATTAACTTGAGTATCTAGAAATGCGGGGAAAATTAGAATTCAACATAAACATGTCCCATAACTATTTTAAATTATACCTACTTTACTAGCAAAAATAATCGTGCATTTCCCAAGCAGTGTTCGGATGTTTGTCATCTTTGTTATCTTCCGTTTGCTTGAAAACCAACACAGAACTCAGAACCTTCTCCCACAAAAGAAGAAAACAAATGAAGCATCTGTCAAAAATTGCTTTAAGATTGGAAATACGAATAAGAAGAGCAAAGCGTGTCGCCAGTACAGGAGACAAATTCCCTTCTCTCTTCCGCGGCTGTCCTTTACCCCCGAACAAAATGTCTCCTCGTGTAAATGGGCACTAAATAAAGCAAATAGGTATAGAATTGGAATTGAGTTACATGAGGCAGAGATTATTTTTTGTTAGGAGTATTTATCGAACTCAATGAAACTTAGAAGAAAAACATTTTAAGTTCTTACGTATGTAACTTAAATCTGCGATTAGTGGTACCGTATCTTAGTCATAACCGTAAGCATCGCAATTAGCTGGTCTGATCAAATACATGGGCATCACGGTAAACGTTTATAGGTGCCGCACCATAACGCCATAACCCTAACCGTATAGTGAATTTTGGTTTTTCCCGGCAACCGTAAGCAGCTGTGAAATACTTTACATTTGTTTTGATATTTGCGATAAAATTTTAACGACGAAAAGTGAATTCACTTAGTGAAAATTATCCGTGTAATATTGTCATTAATTCTACTTCAATAAGGCTGCTTATGGTTACGGGGAAAAACCAAAACTCAATAGATACATACGGGTACGGTTCTGGTAAAGTGCCAAACTGTTCAACAGACATGCCATTTATAAGAGAATACGAAAGCCAAATATTGAAGTGTTGTGTAACTGTTGCCAATTTCTTAAATTGAATTAAGTCTACGCTAATTAAGTTTTAAGTAGCGACGATTGTATCAGACCCTTAATCAGGCTCGAATTGTTGTTAGTAGTTTCATGCACATATGAGAATACATGTAGAGTGTTTTTAAGAGCTTGAGAACTTAAAATGATGATGGAAAACAGAAATATTGTTTGAATGGAATGCAATTTTATTATAATCTGGTATTTAATTCCATGGCATTTGTTTTCTGAATTTGATACCCGGCATATGTCTATTCGATCAGTTAATTTTTTACTACTTTTTCCAATAAAACTGAATGAGCCCAATAAGCCAAAATGCGCCGCAAGTGATGCTCATTTGGGTTCAATTCTTGCATGAGCTGTATTTTATAAACACGTAGTCGAAGGATAAGGACGGGCCGACCAGTTGAAAATGACGACGAATCGACATTTCGGCGACTTCGTTAACACTTCGCTCCATGAACTTCGGGAATAGACTTATTCTTTCCAAAGTAAATTTCCACAATTTGGAAACGTTGCTCTGGCATTAATCGATTCATGAAGACAAACGGCGGGGTTAATCGTAAAATACCAAAAAATAATTATTTATTTTCTCCTTCTCGCCATTTGGTTATGAACGCCTGCTCGTTTCTCTCCATCCAGGTTGAACGGTTCTTTCAGCTTGCCATCTGAAATTAGAAAAACGCGTTTTTAACCTTAAAAATGAAACGAAAATACTATAAAATGCTTACTCCTGTTGTAATCGTCATATTGTTTCACAATTTTGATGCTGCAATGATTTTTTTCAGTCTTTTTTGTTCTTCTCTTTAAAAGTGTCATTATTTTTCATTCAAAATAGATACTAACTGTCATTTTCTGGCAAAGTTACCATCGAAAATTCTCTTAGTCCGCTTAAAATATAAGAATTAAGTCCAATTCCTGAAATAATTAAATCGTTAATCCTGATTACCGCCGCCGTCTGTCTAGGCTATTACTTTACGGGAATGTTAAAACTGTTTGCCATTCACAGCTATCAAACCATAGTAATAGATATCGGCAGTTCTGATGCAGCTAAAAAAACACCTGATACATGCAAGTATACACATGTGCGTGTAAACATGACAAAAATTATTATTATTTGCAATATCTGACCTTTATACTTTTACTTTTCAATGGCCTGGCCACCTTTCTACGCTCTATACACACATGGATGGTATTTGTGGATTACAAATGGCTTAACATCATCCCCCGGCAATTGATTTTCTATCTGATAATATTTTTCTGCTAATGATCATTGCAGAGATCACCAACTTGCTCTGCTGGTCTTGCTCAAAACTGTTCTCTTTACTCTCTCTCGCTCTCTCTCTCTTCCTCTCTCTCTTTCACTCACTCTCGACTTTTGCGCTCTGTTATCATCCAGTGCCAACGCTTTGAGTATTCCTCTCACAGATTCTGTGTGCTATTTTTCAATTTTTTTTTTCATTTCGCTTCATTAATAAAAGTTTTCGAGTCTGAGCAAACAACATCAGTACATCGTGAGTTTTGTTTGCGTGCGTGCAAACGTGCTTGTTAAAAGCCACGCGTACAATTTTAAATGTGTTAAAAAAAGCGTATACGAATGCTTTGAATGTCGATCAAAATAGAGGACAACAAATCGTGTCTATGTCATTTGAAAGTGTTTAAATACATTTTAATAGAATCGATAGAATCGCGTGCGGTAAAAAAAAATAGAAAATTGTTTTACAAAAATAATTTCATTGAAATAAATGGAGATAAATTAAATATTCATCTTCATAAAACAAACAGCTTCAAAATTTATGTGTAAACTGTGTTCAAATATTGAAAATAAAAAGTTTTATAAAATTCATATAAATACATACATGCACATATTTGTGGAAAATTGTGGGTGACAGTTCTATAAATAAAACCAAGTACCGGCAAATTCGGCAAAGCGTGCCGATGAATTCTAGTTAACAGCGACAATTTGGCTACGAATTGGTAATATAAAAATTTCTTAAATTTATAATTTTATATAAATCTAGTTCGCACATTTTCTCAGTTTTCCTTCCAAGGTGATAGTGAATTTTTCGACTGGTTTGCTTTAGTTGTTCTACCTCTAAAATCGTTGATAGAGAGTTTTAGCTCAAGAAAAATTTTGGGCCGTATCATCTTTGGAAATTGTAGTTGATTTTTCTAAAGGTAATTAATTCTAGTCCTTGAGTTCACATAACTAAAATATTGATAATATCAACAATTCAGTATGAAAATACATGCGTGGGTGATTTTCTGCGTTAGAGATTTTCTATAGGTTTTTCCATAGACTTAATATGTACAGTTGCGCCTGATAAAATTTTTTTGGAGTATTTGTTTTTGCATTAAAATGGCAAATATTACATATTGTTTGCCAAAATAAAATAATATATATATATATATGTAATTGGCGCGTTTGGGCGCCTTTTTGGGTGTTTGGCCGAGCTGCTCCTCCTATTTGTGGTGTGCGTCTTGATGTTGTTCCACAAATGGAGAGACCTACAGTTTTAAGCCGACTCCGAACGCCAGATATTTTTTATGAGGATCTTTTTCGGGGCAGAAATACACTCGGGGGTTTGCCATTGCCTGCTGAGGGGCGACCGCTATTAGAAAAAACTTTTTGTTAATTTTGGTGTTTCACCGAGATTCGAACCTACGTTCTCTCTGTGAATTCCAAATGGTAGTCACGCACCAACTCATTCGGCTACGGTGGCCGCCGTAAATATACATATATCCTTCATAATTAGGAAAGCGCGCAAATAATAAGTAGAGAACTGGAAAAAAATGTATAAATAAATATGTGGGAAGCGAGACATTTTCAACGGCAACTGTATTTAAAATTTAAAAACCCATTAATTACAAAATACAAGGACTAAACGAAATGAGCTAACGCAAAGTTGGCTCGCTTGTATTTCCACTACCCCTTCAGCGTGTGATAAACGGCAAGCTCTCAAAATACGCTGCTTTTAAATTGTACTTGCCATATAAATATGATTTTTGGATTCTGTAATATACTCGTATACATACATACAGAAACAATTATTTAAATAAATTTTTATATAAAGCAAATATTCACACAAAAGTTAATTTAAATAAATTGAAAAGTGGCCATTTTCTCCTTGGCAATACATTTTCACAATATTTTTTATGCCGCTTCGGGTCTTCCCCAAGTTGGATTTCTGCAGCCATTGTTCGCTGTTATTCGTTCTATTTATCAGCGATATTGGAAAAGAAAGCCAATTTTCATTTATGTGCAAGTGAATTCAAAATTTATGCAATAGTAAGACCTGACGTGATGCGCTTGCTCTTCAAAGGGGCTTTGTTGAACTTTATTTATGGAATGTGAAGAATGTGTGAAGATATGGTTCTATTTGAATTTAATTAATATATACAAGTAAATAATTTTCTAAAGTTTAACTCTTCCTTGAATGTTAAGAAAACGACTAGTTATTTATCTATTAATTTATTTATTTACATAAGAGTCAATTATGAATAATTAATCCTCAGCCAGCTTTCAGATAGAGGTTACTTTAAATTTAATAAATACTTACGCACACACACATCTAAAATGTTGCACAACTTTAGAAACTTGAAGATATCACTGATGCTTCTAGAAGGTTGGACAGCTTCGAGTTACCGCATATCGTCAACATCCATACCGTATAGGGCCTCTTTGTTGCTTATGGAGGGCATACAAAGTTGGTTATATTAAGCGATCAGCAATTCAATAAAGTTTTCCTTAGGCCAACAGTTTCTACTTTAAAATTTGCAGAACCCACTCCACCATACAGTTAAATATTCCCCTTTTTATTACTTTTATATATAGTATATGTACAGTGGCTCAATAAAGAACTCGGACAAACCTTAGTTAAAACTTTGTATAAAAACACTGCTAAAATAAAGGCAATTTGAAACAATATTTTTCGATTTCTAAATGCTTTATTTATATAATTTAAGAAATAACAAAAGCATAAGATAAGTCGTGTGCACTTCTTTTACAATAACAAAAAACTTTCAAAATGAGGAGAATTCACGTCAAAAAAGAACTCGGACATGGAAATTAATTTTACTTTAAAAGCCAATAAAAATAAAAATTAATATTTTATGGGAAACCCTTTGGATTTAATAACAGCATTTAGTCGTTTCGGCATTGACTCCACCAAATTTCTGCAAACGGAAGGATCAATTTTAGCCCATTCGTCCTTAAGAGCAGCTTCGAGGTCCTTTTTGTTTGAAATTTTGTGATTTTTGAGTTTATTCTCCAAATGCTCCCATAAATGCTCAATGACGTTTATATCAGGGGACTGTGGTGGAGTTTCGAGCACTTTCGGGCAGTTATACATCAACCACAAGCGAACATCAAGCGCCTTATGCTTGGGGTCATTGTCTTGGTAAAAATAAAATTGTTCCTTTATACCCAATTTTTCAGCACTTTGAATTAAATTTCTTTTTAAAATTTAAAGATATTGCTTGTGAACCATTATGCCATCAACAAAACAAAGATTTCCGGGTCCGGAGGCGGACATACATCCCCAAACCATCACTGAACCGCCACCGTGTTTAACAGTGGCACGCAGGTTTTTCTCTTTCAGCTCCTCATTTGGCTTCCTCCATACATACGACTGCCCATCTGATCTGAATATGTTGTATTTGTTTTCGTCGCAAAATATCACATCTTTCCAGAATTCAATGTCCTTATTTTTATAGGGTTTTGCAAAATTAATTCGCTTGTTTTTATTTTCCTTACTAATGTAGGGTTTTTTTCTTGCGACTCTGCCATTGAGGTTGTTTTTTCTTAGAACTAATCACAAAGTTTCTGGATTGCAGTCAATTTCAAGATGTTCTTTAACTTGTGTTGTAAGTTTTGGAGCACTTAAATGAGGATTTGCTCTGACTTGGTTTACTATCCACCGCTCGTTAGCGTCCGTAAAAAGCTTTGGTCGTCCTGTTTTCACTTTGTTTTCTACAGTTTTTGTTTCTTTAAGGCGTTTTATGGTGTCACATACAGTTGATCGCGGTCGATTTACAAGTTTGCCGATTTCACGCATGGTTTTTCCATTTTGTGTTGCTCAATAATTATTTTTCGCACTTCCACCGAAGTTTGGCCACGTTGCCGACTCATTTTACAAAAAAGAAAACAGAAAATTGCGTACTTGACACAATTTACTTCCAAAACTGTCGATCGTTCCTCAATTAACTATATATAATTTAAAAAATGGGATTCCCCCATTTAAACTGTCAGAAATTACGAAGTGATGCCAGATGTCCGAGTTCTTTTTTGACGTGAATTCTCCTCATTTTGAAAGTTTTTTGTTATTGTTAAAGAAGTGCACACGACTTATCTTATGCTTTTGTTATTTCTTAAATTATATAAATAAAGCATTTAGAAATCGAAAAATATTGTTTCAAATTGCCTTTATTTTAGCAGTGTTTTTTATACAAAGTTTTAACTAAGGTTTGTCCGAGTTCTTTATTGAGCCACTGTATATTAGTTTGGGGAAAAAGAAATCCATGTTTTATGGTCGATCTTTATCTCCTGGGCGATGCTACGACTAGTAACATGCCGGCCATTGTTAACACTCTGTAACTCACACTCAATGGAACAAACAAAAAACAGCAAATGATTTTTTTAGTGTGAAATGTCACCTTGATAAAAAGCATAAACTTTAAATAGATTGATAGATACTTTAAGAGTTATTGATCACTACAGCCATCGACCGAGAAAGTAATGTATTTCCTTTTCCCAAAACTAATATATAAGTACGTATCATATTATACATATACATACAGCTATGGAAATAGCGTATTTATACTCGTAGTGTCCTCCATGCGAATTGTTATTTCTTAGAAGACTAACTGATATTCGTATTTACCATATTTTTATGTTAATGTTATGCTGTGAATGACTTCTCTCTAATATCGGACAATAAGTCCTGCTAACTTTAATGTTTCGTTTTGCTATATTTCACTCGAAATGCATATTAACGCCTTTTCATTCATTTCAATCATTCATTTCATACATCTAATTTTTTCGGTAAATTCTTAGTTGCTATAATTGCAAATATAATTGCTTCTTTTAAAATCGATATTGTGCACGACAATGGAAAGAAAAATTTAAAAGAAAAACCTTATTTGCGACCTTTACGAAAAAGGTACGAAACAAACAAAAATTCCAGAAATAATGGGTTGTTCAGGTAAAATGGTTTACAATGGCATTAAATGTATTAGTGCAGACAAAAATATGCTTAAAAGAAAGAAAGTTCGAAAGAATCTAGCGCGAAATACTACAATACAGCAGGACAAGGGCATTGTTAAAAAATGTAGGCGAGACCCTTTTAAGTCTTCTCGAGCGGTAACGCTGGAAATAAATGAGGAATGTAGCCTGAATATATCTTGGAATGGAGTTGGACCATTAGTAAGAATAAATAGCGGCATAGATAATTTTGTTATCTTGATACTCTAAAAAACCTGATGGAGCCGTATTGCACTAAACAGGTTATTCATGGCTGATAGCGACCTCAAGTATACAGTAAAAGTGGTAAAAAATTAGTTTTCCATAGAATAAATTTCAATTTTGGAATGGCCAGGGCAAAGCGCGGAACTTAACCCTATTAAAAATCTGTGGAACGGTATTAAGGTCAAGGTTGGGCAAAAAAAATGTAGATGAAAATGAATGAAATGAAATGGCAAGGAGTACAGGAAGCGTCGAACTCTATTATTTTGGAGAGGTGGCAAAAATTAATGGAAAGTTTACCAGACAGGTGAATAGGAAATTAATAAAAAAATTACCAATTTGAAATAACTAATTTCTATTTATCTTCTCCAGTATCCAGTTGAAAATGTGATAAATTCCGATTTTTCGAATTTCTTATGGTTGGAGACATTAAATTATTAATTATTTCGCGTTTTTTTTTTTTTGATAATAATAAAGTAAAATAATAGAGTTGTGCAAAAATAACTGTTTTGCTAGGTCATCCAGTAAAATTCTTGTGGACATCATAATTTTATGTTATTGTGCGGAAGTGCGCTATTCTCTATTCATAGCTGTATGTTGAGTAGGTCAATGTCAAGCATAGATAAGTAGAGTTTAACCTATCCACAACGTAGGGAGCTAAATCTCTTCATCTGCTAATGATGATTCTTCGACTCCAAGATAGGAGTCGACTGTTCGACTCGCAATGTATATAAAATACATATTTCATTCACTAAGTCATACATTTTTTTAAAAGCCTCATATATTTAAAGCTGCAATTAGTGATCCCGTACCTTAGCCATAACCATAACCAGAGCAATGAGCTTCTCTGATCAAACACATGGGCATCACTGTAAACGTTTATAGGTGCCGCACCATAACACCATAACCATAACCGTAGCTGTATGTTTCTATTGAATTATGGGTTTCCCCCGTAACCATAAGCAGCTGTGAAATACTTTACATTTGTTTTGATATTCGCGATAAAAAATTTGAATATTAGGAATTAACGACGAAAAATTAATTGACTTAGTGGAAAATTATCCGTGTTTTTTTGACAAATTGCAAATGTTGTCATTAATTATATATTTATCAGCTGTATATAATCAGCTGCTTATGGTTACGGCGTGACTAATCGACAGATGCTGTTATGTTGCGGCTAGCGTTATGGCTACGGCAGCATAGGTAGATAGATCTTAGCAAAGCCTTGGTATGTAACTTCACCTAAATCCGCTCATTTACTTAATTTTAGGTTTTTTTGATATGTAACGCCCGTTGGATTCAGAAATGTTCAGTCCATTTCGTTGGAATTCTTTAATCCGAGTTATGCACCAGTTTGAGCACGAGTGGGGTCTCATATCTTTAATTTAATACAAAAACCATCAAAGTGCGTTAACTTTCATTGAACGAAATTCTCTTTTCAAATACATTCGATTCGAACTTGATTCATTAAAATCACTGCTGTTACATATATGAAATCTGGGCGCTAACAAAACTTGTGCGGTAAAAAAGGCGCAAAGTCAATAAAACCTTCGTGTTTTGGTAAAATATCAAACAAAAATTCTAAAAATACAGTTCTTTATCGAAATCATTCGATGGCACAGCCAGAAACACTCAAAATTATCTCCACAGGAGTGTTGCTGTTATGTCCAGCTAAAAATAAAACAGAGACATCAACTAAAGTGCAACGCTTGCCACAAAAATAGGTGTAAGGCAGGATGCAACAAGCTGCTAGAGGCGAGAGACATCTTAACTTGTTACAGTATGCTGAATGTGTATAAGCGTATGTGCGAGTATGTATAGATAAAATATTCATACATACATATGTATTTGCATGCTATACATTTTTTATGCTGTTGGTAAAAATAAATCCGGCAGCAATTATTTAGACACTCCAAAGTCTGTGAAATTTACGGGAAATGATTTGCTGTGAGGAAATTTAATTTTGCCAGCGATTAAGGGCATCAACTATATATTTATACGATGCTTAAACGGCAATCGATCGATTGTATATTAGTTATCAATGAGAACAAGAATAAACAGAAATAGCAACAACTGATAAGCAAAGCACAACCGAATATATAAACATACATACATATGTACATAACTAATACGAAAATACTACGTGCACATGCACTGCAACGAATGCGTTAGTTATATGTGTACTTATATATATGTATGCCTATATATGTACATATGTGTAACTGACGCGATTGGCATGCAAAAAAAACTCGATTGTGGATTGATGAACAATTCATTAGTTCTGTAATCACAGTAGCAATTGGCCTTTAATCTTTCATTGGCTTCTTTTTAGATTCTTAAACGAAATGAGAGGTTTTTTGTTTTTGTAAAGTAAGAGCGAATGGCTGCATGCTGCTTGGGAGATAATGGCTTATGTTCATTGCCAACAACATGTCCGAAATGTATTGATAAATAATTTACATAAATGGAATTAGTGGAGCGTTTGAAGAACATTTAATTGCTGCCTTCAATTAGAAAAAATTATATCTTAAGTGCTAAAAGTGGTATTGGTTTGATCGCTTTTCTGTTTGAGATGGAAAATTTGGAAAATTAAAAGCTTGTACTCAAAAGTTCATTATACCCAGTGTATGACTACTTCACTAGTGTAATGTAACTTGCGTCGGTCTATACGCAACTACGTTCGACTTACTGGAATGAGTCTGGTTTTTCCCGACCAGTCTGGTGCGCTGAATCCTCCTCGATAAATTACACGTACCATAGTTAGCACAGGATCGACTTTTTTTGACAACGTCAATTTCGGTAGTTGGTTAACCAACACAAAAAGCAGACTAGAACTAGAGAAGAGTGACTTTGGTTTAATTCAACCAGAGAATACAGAAGTTCTCTGCTCTACTCTCCATGAATTTCACAAAATCAGTCGTTGAGCTGACATTTTTGTTGTTGCTATTGGAGCGTGAGCTGACATTATCGTAATTTGCTCAAATACACTTTCTTTCTATTTTCTTTCCAATTTTGCAGAATCCTAACCTTACTTGTCAATTTTTTTCACAATTCTGTATTTTTCTTACACAGCTCATCTACAATTATGTCTTGGGAAAGTTAGGCTCACTTTTCCTTTTTCTATCATTCTTGAAAATTAAATTTATTAGTTCCGAGTACAAGGCGAATTGAATACCCAAGGTGACGCCTTTCGAAAACCGTTACTTTATCTTTCGCGATTTTGATAGGGGCAGCGCCATGCACAATAACAATGCAAGGAAACAACCAAAAAGGGGGGAGAAATTACATGTTTTTAAATTTCAATGAATGCCTTCAAAATACAGTATATTTGAAAGTTAAAATTAAACGAACTAATGAAAATGAAGAGCCAGACCTCTGCCTTCTTATAGGTCAACACACCATAAAGGAGAAGTTTAGGAGTGAAGTGCTAAGGCGTAGAGGGGCTAGCTCGCACCAACTTATGGGACACGTGCATTCTCGCAGGCCACTGCAGACGGCGAAGTCATCTGCATATTGTCGAGATTTGGCCTACGGACTCTTGTCGTTTCTGCGACCAATCTCAAGAGACTTCAATGTACATACATTCACCAGACATCTCGGCCAATCGCAGCCAGATTAAAGGCACATACGCTCAATCCAACCCAGCTCTATCTTAAGGAAACTGAATTTGGATGAGATACTGTGGTATGTAAAGACCACAAAAGACCATGAGGCCAAGCGCACATCAAATCTAATCTAATCAAAGAGCCGGATGTTAAATTGTGAAAGCACAAAATGAAAATAAAAGCCTCCAAATGCAGTTTTTATGCGAACGACACCGTGACAAGATAGTGTGTGTGTGTGTATAGTATAACTTCTTGTGTTTGATAGTTTTTATTGCTTTCGCATACTCTTCTTCTTTACATGCACATTGTTCTTTCCTTTTGTTTGTACTTAGTCCTGCCATAAGTTCTGTTACAAATTAAGCCCGTTATAGATAAGAAATTATAATTCTTTCTTTAAAGAAGCTAGTTTTATGTAATCATGTAAATATTAAAAACACAAAATTTAAATTTTCATTCGAAATGGTCACCATTTGCTTTTAGACAAGCCTTCAACCATTAGGTCATTCAGCTATTGCAGCACGAACAGCTTTCATGGATATTGACGGCGCTACTCGAACCAAATATTTTTTGAGACTCCAAATTTCTGTGAGACCAATTTTCTGCTGCTATGAACCCAGGAATATTGTTTTTCAGCTACTGCGGGGTGGATTTTGTCCTACGGGCTGGAGCGGAATCTTTCTGGAAGATCCAATGCTCTCCGTTGAAGAGATCAATTGCTCCACCACCCCTTCTAAGACTTCCGCCCGGTCTTAACCCCTTTTTCGCAGAAATGATAATATGTAACGCCTTTACAAGACACTCCCTACCAAACCATTACGGAGGCTGGATTGTGGCCACGCTGAACACTTGGAACAACAATTTTTACGTCTTTAGAAGTATAGATTTTGCCGTTTGCTTATTAAAAAGTTCTTCAACTGTGAAAATTTTCTCATCTATGAAAATCATATTTTCATGGCCGTTGACCGTGTGCCACCGAAGAAGCTGCTTGCATCTGTCGAGCCTAATTCAAGTGCCTTGTCAAAAGATGACCAGTTGAGTGACAGAAGGCTTTCATTTGAAGACCATCCCTAATTAGTCTTGACATTCATTTTCCTGGACATGATTTTCTGCTTTCTAAGAGGATTTCTGCGAGTTCTTTCTCGAACGACTTTTATGGTTGCACTGGTTCTAACCACGCCTGGACGACCACTTCTTTTTCTATCTGTCACTTCAGACGTTTGGGAAAAACGGTTGATCGTGCAGTAAACATTCTCGAAATATTACACTTTTTCATTAATTCGTAAATCACACTTGCGCTTTGAATCCGGGCCAACCGACAGGTAGTCACGTGCAAACCAAACTCTGTGGCTGTGTTGTTATACAGGCAAATAGTTTTAAAAAAATTCTTGAAAACAATTTTTTTCTTCAGGTAGGAAGTTGTTTTTCCGAAATGGAAGATTCGACAGTTGCCTGGCTTGGTAGTACCGTAGATAAAAATGTAAAATATGAAAAACTCAAATATTTCTGTATTCAAGTGTACACACTTTTTCAGAAATCTTTTTTACTAATTTTACTATTTATTATTTAAAAAGAATTATTAAAACAATGGCATATAAAAAAGTAATACAGCAAACAATTAACTTTTTCGTGTCCGGATTACATGAACTCAACTGTACACTCACCAATGCTTCTGTTTATCATAATCTACGCACTGTCTACTCAGTGGCACTGGCTTACCTGAGCACTCATTCATACATTGAAAACAACCATTCGGTCCAGTGTTTCTGTTTATGTCACTACTTCGGGCTGTGGAAAGAAATACACATTTCTCTTTGTATACAAACATATAAGCACACATTCAAATGCATGTATGGATGGATGCACGTGATCAACAACACTTGGAAATGACAACAAATATACATAGTTACATAAGTGAAAACAACACAAACAAAAAGTCGACACATTTGCCTTACATATACTTAAAGAGCACTGGTGCTGACAAGGATGTGCTGACGAGCAGAAACATTCACACACCCTTTTACACACTTATTGATATGTTAATGTATGGCACGTGGGCAGGAGCTGTGTAAATGTGATGTGCGGGTTTTGTTATTGTAAGTGTTGAAAGTAAAAGTCTTTTTACTTCCTTCTATTGAGGTAATTTTCCTACATTGTCTCTTTTTATATAAATATTTGAGATGTCATCACTTGCCATTGTCAACAACTACCGGAGTTTTCAAGCTGCGTTAATCCCTTGCAAGTGAAAATGTGCCAGGCCTGAAAACAGGAATGTCTGCCGTAATCCATTGGCAGCCACTAATTTGGTGAGGAATTAATGAAAAATATAACAACCGATAAGTCGCAAGTAACGATAGATCCTCGCGACTACTTAGCAATGGTAAACAAAAATCTCGAAAAACAAAGAAACGAAGTTGTTAACCCATAGTGGACATATTTTTCTAGAATTTATAAAGGCTGCTCTTTCAAAAACATACCTGAAGTCAAATGTATAAGTACACTTGTGAAAAAAAAACTTAATTTATAAAAAAATAAAGAAATCTTGCCTGCTTTCCGCTGCTTCAGCCCTTTTGTTCCCTTTTATTTTGATTTTGAAATGACAAAAGCACATTTGACTCTTTGCTGAACTGTCAAACCATGCGGTGTTGCCACTGATTTATAAAATATTGTAACAATTGTTTTAGAGTTCGAGGTGCTGTAAATACAAAAGTAACAAAATTTACTTTACCCGTAACAGTGGGAATAGGCGTAATGCCTGTAGTATTACTTCACCCAGTCGCTGTATTCTCTATATGTTCTTCGCCTTTGTGGGTCAATATTGCTTTGTATTTGCTTCTTCATTTGCCGCAGTCTTTTACCTACTTATGCTAAATATAAATTTTTCATGTGTGTACATACAAATATGTCACTGTTGCTAGCATCCCCCACAGAGGAACTTTTTGAAACCAAATAGTAACTTAACGGACGTTTGTTCATATTTCGGGTACTTAACTATGCTCGTATTTATTTCACTTATACATACATACACATATCTACATCTTGTGTAAATTACTTGTATATGTATGCATATCAAAGCTTTAATTTAATTTATCTTTGGCCGTTAGAAGCTTATTGTTAGTCCACCAGTGGGCTTGTACGTTATTTTAACACATTCATAACATAACACATACATGCATACGTACATACATACATACATATGCATATGTGTACACTCATTTGTGTGACTACATTGCGCCAATTTGTGGTTAATTTAGATTTTTGGAATTGAAGTTCCCAACATAGAAAAAACTGTTGCCTTTTTACATATTGAGGTCGATACGAGGGTTGCCTTTAAATGGAACACTCACATTGCGCCTAGTAATGGAAACACAGTAAAAAAGTAATGAAAATGGCTTTGTTGTATTCGGAAATATTCTTCTTCTACATTTCTGCCTTCGCTTGAACCAATTTTTCAAAACTCTTTTGCCACTCAGAAAAGGGCACCTCTAAAACGAGCTGCTGAAAGGCTTTAATGCCCTTTAGTTCGATCGTAGGCTCGAATCTCCGTGAAACACCAAAATGAGGAAAAAGTTTTTCTAATAGCGGTCGCCCCTCGGTAGATAATGGCAAACCTCCGAGTATATTTCTGCCATGCAGTTCTTAAAAAATAAATCGTTTGCTGCTTGGAGTTGGCTTAAAACTGTAGGTCCCTCCATTTATAAAATAAACATCAAGACGCACACCACAATTAGGAGGAGAAGCTCGGCCAATTACCCAAAAAAGATGTAAGCGCCAATTATTGGGTATGGGAATAAGTTTCCGCCCTCGTAAAAGAAGTGTCGCTTCTGATACTATTTTTGTTTTCGCTCTAGTAATATACTGGTGATTTAAAGGTGTATATGTGAGGTCCCGATTGCAGTAGTTGATATTCGTTTGAAGCGTTAAGATCCTTTTTTATCTAACGACAAAAATATCTATGTTCGTCCCGTAAAAGTAGCATTTGCAGGAAGTGATGCGTCATTATTACCTTTTAAGGAAAAGTTCAGCTGAAACGTGTCGTATATTGATCAATATTTACGGTAATCACGCTCATCAAATTCAACTTGCAAAGAGTGGTTTCGACGCTTCCAAAGTGGCAATTTCGACGTGAGTGATAAAGATCGCGAAGGGGCCCCGAAAAATTTTGAAAATACTCAACTACGATGATATGTCTAAAGAGTTGGATGTTGACAGATCAACCGTCGGTAAACGTTTGCACGCGATGGGAATGGTCCAGAAAGCAGGTAACTGGGTGCCACATCAATTGAAGAAGAGGGATATCGAAAGACGTTTGGTGACGTGTGAGATGCTTCTTGAACGGCAGAAAAGAAAAGGTTTTCTGCATCGCATCGTCAGTGGCGATGAAAAATGGATTTATTAAAAAAAAAATTCATGCTTCAAAGGTTATGTTGTGCATCTAAACCATCTGAAACCATCACTGGCGATCGTTACCGACTGCAGCTAATGCGCTCATGCATTTGAATCGTGGTTTCCAAGCAGAGCCGCCGGAATGGGACTGTAGACATGACAAACTGATTTTTCTGCATGACAATACCAGGTCACACATTGCTAAATTGGTCCAGAAATATTTAGAGGGACTGGATTGGAAAATCGTCGAAAATTGTAATAAATCATCGCGCCTAAATTTTCACGAGTTAATTCCATCTTTTAAGTGAGATGAATTTTCGAGCTCATTGACAAATAAACAAATCAAGTTCATAAGTGAAAATATTAAATGTAAGTTTATGCTAAAAAATACCACCACACATAGAATTGCAAAGACGCGAAATATAAAAGATAACCCTCGTATGTAGAGTAGTATATACGTATGTATATTTATGTTCTCGCGTGCACATTGTACATGTAGTATTTGGTTTAGGTGTAACGCATTTTTTTGACAGCTTTCATTTCTTAAATGATGACTTGCGTTGGGATATTCGTTCAAATTTAAAACATAAAATGCCACAGCAGATTTGAAAAGTTGTCATTTTCTTCTTCTGAGGACTGAGAGAGGAGTGAGAAAAAAAATATCGGGAATTGTATCTGGAGCTTCTTGAACAATATTTCGTATCGCGCGTTGATATGAAGATGGATAAATATTTACCACAAAAAAAATAATAAGTTTGCGATTTAATTAATAATAATTAATATTATTTAATTAATAATAATTTTAATAATACATTATTATGAAATAAACGAAAAATAATATTATTTAATTATTTTGGCTTCACAACGCAAACATTTTTATAATAGCGCTCCCAGCCAACCAGATTTTCTAAACCTTTGTTGACGATTTTTTGCCTCTATATCTCAAATGACTTCAACAATAGCGTCAATTTTGCAAAGCACTCTACAAAACAAAAAAACATTAGCAGGCTACAACAAGCAGATTCGAAGCGTCTGAAGCATTGATATGCTTTTGTTGTTGTAGCAGCGTAAACGTTCCCCATACATGGTTTGGAATGACAATCCTTGTCTGGATATAAAATCGTGTCGTTCCGGTGGCACAGAACCGTCTGTCAAGGGAGCTGACTGATATCAAATTTGTCGTCCAATTCGAGAAAATTTTAGGCCCGTATTGTGATTTTTATTGCAAGATTAACTATGCTTTCGAGCTAAATTAATTCTAAGCGCGCAATTCACCACAGCTAAACTAGAATTTAAAAACTGGACCTAACTGAATAATTCTTGTTCTGTGTGCAGTTTCTTATTGGTGCTTAGAATATTAAGAGCTGAGTAGGATGGCGTATCAATGTTCTTGGTTCGACGCCAGGGGTCGTCAATGCTGTCCACTAGTAAACCACTTGTGTACTTGTTGCATAGCTATTCTAAATTGGCCGCCATATCAAGTAGGGTTTCTGCGTGATTATCATTCTATTGGTCACGGGTCTGGTGCCCATTGAGGGCTTAAATTAACAAATGGCGGAAAAGGTTCTCATAAATATTATTTGCGGTTTCATAACGCTCTCCGCAAATCGGCGAGAAATAATCATTCAGTTAGCTAACAGAGTGTATCTCCCCCATACACATGATGGAAAGAATAATGAGATGGCGCCTATCGTGTTACCGTTACTTTTGCTCTCAGCAAATTTGACAATGAGTAACGTCGTATTAGCACCAATATGGCCAGATTACCATTTTCGTAACTTGATTTAGCATTTTTTGTTATTTAGTCTCGGAGTTTAAGTTCTTTGTTTATGACATTTTTCTAGCCTGTTTTAATTAAAATACAGTGCACTCGCGATAACTCGAACTAATTAAAACAGGCGCTGTTCGATTTATCGAATTTGTTCGACTTATCAATTGAGTGTGCTATGTTAAAAAAACAGTCATTGATATCGATTTTTCGATCGATTGTTGAAAATGGAAGCCAGTAGAAAATTTCTGTAGTATAGTTTCGTTATACGAATTACATTTTGGTCTATTGGCTGGATCAATGGTGTCACATTCGGCGGCATAAACATAGTTAAAATTAAACCATCCTCGGACTTTAATTCGATTCCGTTGGGATGTGATGGGGCATTATCAATTAGAAGAAGAGCCTTCTCAGGTAGTCCCCCATCTTTCAAATATTTTCTTACCTAAATATTAAAGTCATTTAACTTGGTTAAAAAAATTGTTTTAATGAATCTGGACTTTACCTGCGGCACGAACGAATTATGAAACCAGTCTTTGAAAATTGCCGAAGTCATCCAGGCTGATTTGGAATTTTTGTACTCCACCGGACAGTTAAAATTTTTGAAAACACGAGGATTTCTTGCTTTGTCAATAACGAGAAGTTTAAGCTTATGGTTGCCGGTAGCGTTAGTGCAAGCCATAAATTGCCTTATCTTTCTTTTTTATAAGACTTATGGTGGACTTGGCTACCCCATATTCCTTCGCTAGAGAAGTAACACTACGTCCACGTTTAATTTTGTTAAGGACTTCAGCCCTCTCTTTTAATGTTAAACACTTCAACCTTTTACGATCCATTACTCACGTGCACTGATACACTACAAATGACAAATTTAAAGCAATTTGGTCAATGCAAGATGTTGTTCCCAGAAAACTAACGGGATGTTAACGCCGAAATATTCATATGGACAATACACTAGTATACATATAATTTATATAATATACATATACTATTACATATGTATGTATGTACAAAATGTACATGTTTGAAAAGAATGTGTGTACAAATAAATTTGTTTTTTTGTTCGAGTTATAGCGCTTTTTTATTGTTCGAGTTACAAAGAAGTCAATAGGGGGAAAAATGTGTTCGAGTTAGCACGTCGTTCGACTTAGCGGCTATTCGAGTTACCGCGAGTGCACTGTATAATGTTTATAGTTTTGTAAAATATATATTTTTTAATAATTAGTGCAATAGTTCACTCAATTTTATTTAGTTTTTTTACTTTTTTACTTTTTTTTAACATCTGGTTTCATTGCCCCCGATTGCGGTTATTGTTGGTGTTCTTCTATATTTTGTTTTTTTTCTATATTTCAGGTTTTGCAATAAAATAAGGTAGTCTTTTTGTAAAAATGTCATTATGGTTTCTTCAGTATTTTCTGGTATTTTGTTGCTTATTTTTACTATGAATGCACCTCTTGATGCCCTATGTCTCACTAAGGATTGAGGACGGAAGAAACGATTACACCAATATGGTTTTAATTCGCATTCAGTAAATTCAAACGCTTTTTAAAATGTGTAAAAAGGTTCTCAATGTTAACAAGAGTTGAGAGAAGAAGGTTTAATATTCTAACATGACCTTAAAACGAACAAAAAATAAAATTTTCACTTTGAATATATCAAATTTTATAAGAACCAACAAATTTTCATTAACACTAAAATCTTTTCAGAGTGATCTTTTCTAACATTCTTTTGTTTAATAATACAGTTTTCTTTTAACTTACAGTTTCGGTAGCTGTGAATAAAAAATAAGAAACAAAGACCAAACTTAAACATTTTCGTATTTTGGGTATAAAAAAGCACTAAATTTATTGCAAAGAGCAAATGGTTGGTAACACTGCACAAGTCAGCTAATGCGACGTCACGCACTCTCTGATGGGCGCAATCTTGTTTCTGTCATTCTTTCCCCATATATACATATATGATATAAGTACATATGTGAGAGCTGCCGTCTGTTATTCAAAATGCAATATATTTGTGGAGTACCCTGCTCGATTTGTTTTTCGCTCTCAGTCCTGAAATTATAATTTTTTCTATGAATTTGTATGCCAGTTTCCGGCCTGCCAGCATCATCAGCTCGCGCATTTATTCCAAAAACGAAAACTGAAAAATCTATTTGTAAATACATCCAAATTTAAAATTTGACCTTTCTATTGCGCAGAATGTACATATCTACAATATATTCATACTCATCCATACATACATATATGGAAGTACATTTAGTTAGCAGCCGTTCTCTGCTTATTTTCTTTGAAAGCCGTAAGCAAATGTCGAAAAGCGCAAGATCATCGGATAAATAAATTCAACGGTTATGCCTTTGTGGACGTCATCGAATTAGCAAAAATACGTTTATAATAAATACATACAAGTATTTTGATGATTATTTTTACATTAGCTTGTATCTACAGATATATGTTTGTATAATGGCTCTGGATAAATTACCAAATATACGCTTTATTAATATTAAACTTTTTTTAATATCTAAGCAATTTTTGGCACTTCCCATGCGAATACCACAATGATAAATTTTGTAACTAAATTTATTACTGGAAGAATTGGGTGATTAAATGTAACTAATAAACTGGCCCTTAGTATCACAACCTCTTATGTTTATGGCACCTAGACTTTTCACTCTTTCATGACCCATATTTGAGTTTTTCCAAAATCGATTACAAAGTTTTCTAGTTGAAAATATTGCTTTTCTGACCTCTTTGAAATTGAAGCTAAGCTACAGAAAGTTCTGTGAAAACTTTCCAATTAGACCCGTGTAAACATACGCCATTCCATCTGTTCGCATGCCAGCCATCTGTCAACAAAGAGAACTTTCGCTTTTACATACGAAAAAGGGGAGCTCTAACAAATTATAGAAGAAGCAGTTTGCGGCACCACATACCCAAAACGTATTAAACGTCACACAAATAAAACAAAGCTCTCATTGTGCTGCATTCAAACTACACTACACCATCAAATCCAGCCGCCCCTGAAAATCATCAGATGAATGAAGGCATTGGAGTACAAAAACATGTTTCACTTCTTTGTTTTTGGCGCCCATGCCATCAATTCATTGTTCCTGACACGTAAACAGTATTTCATTTTGATATATGCACTTGCAAAGGGTGTTTTTGTAGAGGCACAGAACTTTTGACTCGTAGCAGTGTTTTTTGTAACAGTCGATTTTCTAGTTTTCATTTGTTTTGATTTTAGTTTGGCTCGGCAAATCATCATGAATAGCAAACCAGACGATTGTTCAAAAATAAAAATTTAATTCGAAATGATAATAATTAATGTTCTGAAAAAGTGACCTCTTGGCACGCTTTATAGACCAACCTTGGACGCCACGTTGATTTGAATTCTTTTGACGTAAAGCCCCATACCTCCCCGATAAACCACAACAACCTAATCTCTTGGAAGCCTACATACGCTGCGTTATTGCATAAATTTAGCCAGATTTACTGTGAAGATCAGGAGCGAAGAGCAGAATTTCAAATGTTTCGTTATAATTTTATTATCAAAGTCAAGTATGCCATGATAAAAGGTATGCTTCCTTTAAAATGCCAATTCAAAAGTTTATTTAGTTAGGATATATGTATATGATTTTGGGTTTTAAAAATCTAGTTCTAGTAAAAAACTAAAATACTTAGATGTGTAACTGCCGCTGTGAGTGTGGCGAACCAATATTCTGTTGATAAGTTTTACTTGCATATCTTTAATATCGAACTAACAATTTTTAACGCAGGTCTTTGCTGGCACCTTTATTAAAATTTGTGCAAAAAGTTAGATCGATTACTTGCAGATGACAGAAATCCATCAGAATAATAATTCAAATAAATAATTTTGGTAATCCTGTACATTCTGTTTCATTAGAAAAAACAGTAAAAGTCTTGCCGACGGAGGATGTTTTGAGTAACGTACGGGAGGCTGTGCGCGTCAACGCATAAGCTTTGTACAGCATCAAAAGGATTCAATATGTTAGTGTTGTTGAAAGCGTCTGAAATTTGTTTAAATACGCATTCACATTTTAAATAAAATCCTTTTAATTAGTCGTAAAAAATCTTTTTGGTGGGCGTATTCACACTGAACGTTCACGATTACATACAAACATTATTTTGGTCTTACCCATACGATAGCCAGTTTATATTATTAATGATGTGTTTAAATTTGAGTCTGTTTCTCCCTGCCTCTGTTAATGCACCAATTGTGTTACAACCAGTAGTTAAACCAAGTCATTTTTTTCATCCTAATTCCTCTTCGTCCATCGATTTTTCCTTATCGGTTCCTTCTCATCAGTTTTGTATAGCTCCAAATCTCAAAAACTTCTAGTCGGCGTACAGCTTCCAACGTCCAGGCCTCGCATTCATATAAAAACGTGTCGATCTTAGGTAGGATTTTAAAATTTGTGTACTTAATTTAATTGGTAAGACCTGTCGTATCAGTAGTTTACTAAACTTCATGAAGGCAATAGTATACTAAACTTCTATTTTGCATCATGTGCAACATTTCTCGTTCCCTACGTACCGCCGCCGAAGAAGAAATCGGATTTCGGCGAGCCCGAAAAAACAGTTGGTACGACGAGGAATGTCATGCCTGCCGTAGAAAGAAAGGATGCCGCGTATAGAGCCACGCTGCGATCGGGCGCAACGCGAGCCATGTGGGATCGCTACAGAGAGCTAAAAAAGGAAGAGAGACGTATTATCCGAAAGAACAAATGAGTGGCCGAAATACGTGAGTGCGAGGAGGTTGAGATGCTGGCCAACAGGAACAACGCCCGAAAATTCTACCAGAAAGTTCGGCGGCTTACAGAAGGTTTTAAGACCGGGGCGTTTTCCTGTAAGAACAAAGACGGCGATCTGGTGACTGACGACACCCCAATCGTCGACGACGGAATTGACGATCCGCTATCCGACCATGACGAGGTGAGAATAGCGACTACGCGGCTACAAAACAACAAAGCCGCAGGCGCCGACGGACTACCGGCTGAGCTATTCAAACCTGGCGGCGAGGAGCTGTTAAGGTGCATGATCAGCTCTCTTTTTTTGTCGATTTCAAAGCTGCATTCGACAGTACGGAAAGGAGTTACTTGTATGCCGCGATGTCTGAATTTGGAATCCCCACAAAACTATTACGGCTATGCAAGATGACGTTGCTCAACATCAGCAGCGCCGTATGAATTGGAAAGGACCTCTCCGAGCCGTTTGATACCAAACGAGGTTTCAAACAGGGTGACTCGCTGTCGTGTGACTTCTTTAACCTGATGTTGGAGAGCATCGTACGAGCCGCAGAACTTAATCGCTCAGGCACAATATTTTATAAGAGCGTACAATTGCTGGCGTATGCCGATGATATTGACATCATCGGCCTTAACAACCGCGCTGATAGTTCTGCTTTCTCCAAGGATAAAGAGGCAAAGCGAAAGAAAGATCAGGTGGAGAAGGACTTGGCTTCACTTGGTGTGTCCAATTGCCGCCGGTTGGCACGAGAAAGAAACGATTGGCATGCTTTGTTAAACTCGGCCAAAATTGCGTAAGCGGTTATCGCGCCAATTAAGGAGAAGAAGCCTCATATTTGATTAGTCTCTGCCACTTTTATTTACAATAATAAATTTGGTATTATCCATATTCATATTTAGCGCAAAGTTATTGCTGTCTTTTGCATTTTGTTAATCATTGTTTGGAGATTCTGCCAATTATTTGGCATCAGTGTTGTACCGTCTGCGAAGCTAATATAATATAATTTATAAATGTTCCATCAACTTTTATTTCTACGTCTGCTTCTTCAAACAAAATTGTGTGCATATAGCTTAAATAATAAAGGAGTTGATGCAATCGATAATTATAAATATTTTCTAGCTTATAGGGATTACAGTCCCTGCTGTGGACTGTGTGAAAATTAGATCTCCATGCCCGACATCTTATTCAAAGATTGATGCTATAAATTTACATGCCACAAAAAGCAAAATTCACGGAATCTGAAAATATTTTTTTTTATTACTATTTAAGCCTTTTGTCTATAAAAAAACACCCAGTAGACGAAAAATTCGTATTAATTATTAACATATGTATGTATGCCGATGCTTTCCTAGTTGAGGAAGCTGAACTTTTCTCTCATTCATTACAGGCAATTGACTCTATGCATTTCCTTACATGAGTACATATGTATGTGTGCATATGTCAGAAAGCTTCTCACTCCCCCATTTATAATTCCTTACTATTTACGACTGACGTACTGCATATTTGTACATTTTGTTTTTTCAAATATTCAAAAATTTTTTTTTTTATTATGGGCATCAAATGCATTTCCGTTTAAACAAGTTTAAAATCTTTTGTATTTATACGCTTCTTTCTTTATTTTGTGTAGAATTTGTTATCGGAAACCACGGCAGACGATCAACATTGGCCACCGGAATTGATTTTATTGCGAGAGAAATTTACCGCTAAGAGCCAATTAAAAATCGCGCAACTGAAAATCAAGCATGAAGAAGAGGTATGTATTTAAAAATATTTAATAATGTCGTTTTTTTGCACTCGACTGGTCTAAATAGTGTTTTTTTTTTTTACTAACAAGAAAAAAAGAAGAAACATTGAACAAAAATAATCGATAATAATAATTGGCTTATTCGAAAGAGCAAAAATTTCCATTCGATTTTATGCATTTGCCTGCGTCGGCTGGCTTTGCACATACACCCCGTTGCATAATTATAAACGCATGTGTTTTAGAGAAAATATTTTTACATGCAAGTAAGTTATTTAAGCAAGTTCATATAACAAGCAACAAAACAACATCATTTGTATTAGGCAAGAAGAGAGCAGGCAAATATGACGTCGCACATCATTTCTGAAGGGCTGAGGCCAAGGCACATTAGGCGGGTGGCAGCAGTGGGGTGCATTTTTGCTTCTTTCTATTAATTTGTGCTCTAAATTGTAAAGTTTTGTTTAAGTTACTCTGAATTGTCAATCTTTGTTTATATATTTTGGCATTCTACGTAGCTAAAACAAAAACAAAGTACACTGCTCTTGCTGTTTTGGCGCTACTTCTGCTACCTGTTTAACCCTCCGCTAGGCACCCAGGTCTGTCCAGACTTTTTCGATTTTGAACGCGAATTTAACATATGTATTTCTATTGTAGCTAATGACTTGACCTTGATCTAATGACTTAACTTCCTAAAATTTAGTTTTCTATCGACTAATGGATATAACCCTTTTGAAAAAGGTCCTCGAACAGGATGAAAAAAGGCCAACCCCGGGTGTCCAACCGAAAGTTTTAAAAAAGGTGCCCAAAGGAGGATTAATGTGCCTTAGTTGAAGCTTCCTTTATCACAATTATTTAATTAAATTAAGGCTATAATGTTTTGAGTTAAACCAAAATACCTTCTTTTTACAGATGTCGCGCCTAAAAGCAGACTATGAAAAGCAGCTGAATCGCAAGAATAAACGTCATTTAACTTTCGATTCAGCTCGCGACTTTGAACTGGTAATTAATGATCGCGATAATTTACGAGAGTTGTGCAAAAGTTTCCGCAGCGTTTTAGCGGAACTTTCCAAATGCGTTGTGAATTGCGAAGATGACATCAATAGCACGCTAATGCAGGAGGTACAGCGCCTGGTGGCACATAATCGTACCTTAGATGAGCAAACACTTGACGCGGATATGAATATTTCCCTTTTGAATACATCTCTGAGCTCCAAAAAGCAGGCACGCTACGTTCCCGATGTTCACAGTTTATTGGAGGTAGTCGAAGATCCCATTTTGGTGGATTTTGTAAGCAACAAATGTGGTGATCTAGTGGAAGACTTCGATTTGCGCGAATGTCTGGAACGTTTAAACGCTGAAGCCGTGTATCTATTGCATTTATCGGAAGAACTACATAAACGCCAACGACCTCGATTATCTAGCGTATCTAGTGGCTTGGAGAAAATTGATAGTTGTTGTGAAGGAGATAGCGATGATGAGAAATCACCGGCAAAGCGCGAAAAACTGCATCGCTTTTTACGTACTTCATCGCTGAATGAACAAAATTTGCCAACATACAGAGAGCACACAAAACAACAACAGGGACAGCTACTCAATTCATTGCCACCCGATTTGAACCGCCTACGTGGTGAAAATTCAAATGATAATGATGAGATTTTTTCCACACCCGATGGCAACGCATCGGAGCTCAATTTCCAGGTGCATGAATTGAAGAATCGACTAATTAAGTCGGAAACTGATCGCGTGAAGTTGCAGGACGAATTGGAGCACACAATCAAGCGAAATGCAGAATTGGGACAGGAATTGCAGGCACTACGTGATCAATTGTCTCAATTAAATTCGCTGAACCAGACTGACTATGCGGAGGGCTATGGCCATGGCTCGCTTAGGAGTCCGCAACGTGTTTCCGGTTCGGATAAATCATCGACCAGCTTCACACAATTGCAAGAGAAGGCGCGCAATATACTCTCTTCGCCCACGCAGCAGCAGCCCAGTAACGATGCCACTGTTGTGCTGTTGCAAATGATTGAAGACTTTTGCCGCGAAGGCGAGAAGGTGATGGAATGCGGAAAGAAGGATCGCGAAGATCTGCAATTGCAGGTGAGCAAACGAAATTAAACGTAGATTAGTGACTTGTAAAGAAATGGGGTCGCAATGGTACGTATATATAAAATATGGCTCTAAAACTTTTATCATTTAACAAATGGGCGCATGCTGTACTTACAAAGCGTGCCTGTACATAATAGATTTTTTTGAATTTTATATTAAGTTCGTAAGTTGTAGAATTTATTTTTATTATATGTACGAGTATGTGTGTGCATATATAGAAGATAATATTACCAAAATGGGCGTTTAAATAAATATTTACATATATGATTGCTCCTCCATGCACAATACATACATAGATTGACGCGGCGGATAAACAACTAAAAGCAACTCGTCACTTCCTCGAAGAGCAGGCCGCCGAGCGAGAACAGGAGCGTGATGAATTTCAGCGCGAGATCGAGCGCTTAAAAGCGCAACTGCGCGATAAGGAGAAGGAGCGCAGCACATTTGAAAATGCCTCCAAGGAGGTGAGTGGAATATGCAAACATTCTGCTGTCTGGTGTTGAATTGTTTTCTTTCGTTTGTTCGTTTGGTGTTTTGGTTCTCCTTCTCTCAATAGATTTTTCTTCTGTTCCTAATGTTGATTAAAAATTTGAGTATTACTTTTGTGGTGCTTTCCTACTTATCAAATAATTTCATTTCACTTTCATGGGTGGCACAATTGGTTATACTAACATTTTATTTAATTTTTTCTATTTCTAGTACTACGAATGGGATTATGAATTCATTTTCTAGATGGAAACCTGCTTGTGTTTGTTTACTTTGTTTCTTACGAATTTGCATTAACAAGTGATTTTGGCCAACTTTGCTCAATTCCTAGTGTTACTTATACTAACAACCTTTTATTTAATTTGTAAATACGTTCGTAAATCTTATCGTTTAATTGAACACTTGTTTTTGTATGTGTTTTTACTAAAAAATTACTAATATTGAGTCGTGTACTATTTCCGATGGTTCTACGCTGCTAGTAGTCTTGATCATTGCAAAACTGGTCTAATATAACACAATACAGTGTATTCTTTCTTAAGTCCCTTAAGGGACTGAAAAATTTGTCCGCTTATGAGAAAAGTGTAAAAAAAGTGAATATGTAAGAGAAGAGAGAAAAAGTTTCAAAAAATTCTTAAGGATTTGTGGTATGTACTGACAAAAGTATCCATTTCCGTTAAGAGCGAGTAAGCTGTACTCGTATATTAGATGAAGTAAAAAGTTCAGAGTTCTTTTCGCCAGTTGTCTGTAGTGAGCTATGTCCCACGATGTCTTCGAAGCGTGTAGTTGTTTTTGTTGTAGCAGCATAAAGACATACATGTGTAAGGAATACTGCTAGAGTGATAATCCTTGGTGAGATATAAATCCGGGTCGTTCCGGTAACGTAGAACCGACTGTCGTGGGTACGACGGGTGATATGGTAAAGAAGAAACTTTTTTGTTTGAAGTAGAAACTTGTGCATAACATCATTCCAAATGGGGGTGAATAACAGGAAATTTGGTACATTCCCCAGTACCACTACAGCCAAGGTGAAAAATTGGATCGTTTACAGATCGAATGGAAAAACTTTCCTTTACTACCACGATATATTTGAATGGGGGGCAGAGAGGGAGGGGGCGTGGCACCACCCACCACGCCCATTAGAAAGAGCAAGGTTACACCATTATAACCGTGAAAGTCCCAACCTCCTAGTGTCCCTATAGAACTCCCAGGAGATGTTTAAAAATTAGGTTTTTTCCGACCGCATTTGCAGTTTGTACTGAAATACAGTTGAAGAGAAGAGTATACAGCAGTCGTCAACCCAGCAAGCATTTAACTTAGGTTTTATATTTCATAGCACTTATGAAAACGTTGTTTTATCGTAAAAGTTATGAGTGCCGATGGCGAAAATTTAGGTCAAAAAATGTTCGATTTTGCATTATTTCACTATTTATAAAATGTTTTTTTTTGTAAAAATATTTGCTTTTGTAATATACATGTATATTTGAAATGAGAAAAGCGCCGCAGGCGAAAATTTGCGCGATTTTTATTCCAAATTTTCAGTATTTGTAAAAATATTTGTTTTTGTAATATATATGTATATTTGAAAACAAAAAAGCGCCGCAGGCGAAAATTTGGACTAAAAATCGCGCGATTTTTATTCCAAATTTTCAGTATTTGTAAAAATATTTGTTTTTGTAATATACATGTATATTTGAAATCAAAAAAAGCGCCGCAGGCGAAAATTTGGACTAAAAATCGCGCGATTTTTATTCCAAATTTTCAGAATTTGTAAAAATATTTGTTTTTGTAATATATATGTATATTTGAAAACAAAAAAGCGCCGCAGGCGAAAATTTGGACTAAAAATCGCGCGATTTTTATTCCAAATTTTCAGTATTTGTAAAAATATTTGTTTTTGTAATATACATGTATATTTGAAATCAAAAAAGCGCCGCAGGCGAAAATTTGGACTAAAAATTGCGCGATTTTTATTCCAAATTTTCAGTATTTGTAAAAATATTTGTTTTTGTAATATATATGTATATTTGAAATCAAAAAAAACGCCGCAGGCGAAAATTTTGACTAAAAATCGCGCGATTTTTATTCCAAATTTTCAGTATTTGTAAAAATATTTGTTTTTGTAATATATATGTATATTTGAAATCAAAAAAGCGCCCCTATAAATAATAAAAATAATAATGAAAGAATTGTTCCCTTTTGGTTGACTGGGTTTTTCTTATTTCGCTTTGTTCTTCTCTCTCTCATCGTTCGTTTGACAGTTCGCTCCTCAAATTTATTCTGCACGGTATTACAAACGGTTAGAAGAACATTTGTAATAATAGAATTTTAATAGAATTTGGACTATTATTTAGTAAAAATAGCTTTAAATCGAATGTTAATGTAATAAAGAATCTTTATAAGTGATTTTGTTACTTTTCTGTGTTTGTATTTAAGTGAAATAAGCCTCTGTAATGGGGCATTTTTTCAAGCTTATGAAAAAAAGATGCATTTTTAACGTTAAATATTGCTATTAATTCTTAATTTTAATTTATAAAAAGAATATAAATCAAAAGGCTGATATAGTGACTACATTTGCGTGCTATAATTTTTAAATTCGGACCACGCACTTAGACATTATAACCAAATATATCGTGGTAGAAAAGGAAAGCTCAGCCGATCGAATATAGCAGCGAATGGAAAAACAAATTATAAAATAAAATTATAAAATTCGTGGAGTTTAATCGGCATTGCTCAAGTGTTGAAAATTATTTTAACACCAAATGTGGCAACCATATTTTGAAGCAAATGGTAATTGGCGTTGAAAAATGTGTCACGAGAGTATTAGCAGTATTGCTGAATAGCAACGATGCTGTGCTATGTTGAGTTCCTTCAAGACAATTTTATACATTTTTAACGTTGCGTCAAAAAGATCTAAAAAGCAACTTTCACTTTTTCAAGCAGACACCCTTTAAGACCATACACCTATTAAAAGAAAAAAAAAAAGAAATCGTCTGATATATAAAACTGATATATAAAATAGAAATTTGCCTAATTAATTGACCAAAACGCTATTTCTTTTTTGGTGAATTATATTTGCTGCTTTCGAAAAAAATATTTCGCAAGGGACAAAAAAATATATATATAGGTATATAATATATAATTGGCTTTTTGATTTTGTTCCACAAATGGAGGAACCTACAGTTTTAAGCCGACTCCGAACGGGAGATATTTTTTATGAAGAGCTTTTTCATGGCAGAAATACACTCGGAGGTTTGCCATTGCCTGCCGAGGGGCGACCGCTATTATAAAACTCTTTCTCTTCATTTTGGTGTTTCACCGAAATTCGAAACTACGTTCTCTCTGAATTCCGAATGGTAGTCACGCATCAACACATTCGGCTACGGTGACCGTCGTATACTTCACCTTTTTATTGCATACATATTTTACACGCGGCAAGTTTATTTGAGACAATTTTTCAGTACGAGATATATACACGAAAAAACAATGCAGATTGAAATTTACATGACCGACTTTGACATAATGAATGATAGCATTGCCATATAGCAAATAGTGCAAAAAAGTATCGATACCAAGTAGCAAGCTCGGAAAAAGTATCGACTAAAATTACTACTTGCATCTAGAAAAAGTCACCCATACCGCGCCGTTGAAATAATGGCTCCGCAAGTTATTACGCACAAAAAATTATACATTTTTTTACTTTCTGTACAATTTTTTTACTATCAATACAATTCAAAAATCCTTAAAAACGAAGCAAATAATAGTCAAATAAATAGAAATGGGGTAGTAAATTTTGTGAAAAATGCTAGTTAAGCTGAGTCCAAATACGAAGATAAAATATAAAGAAGTTAATTCGTTTTTAAGATATGAGTTTTTAAGATCTGAAAAATTGCAGTGAAAAGTGTTTCTTAGATACCCAATCAAAAATGTTTTAGTTTCAATGTGGATCTGATAAATTAGCAAACAGTTTTTATTGGATTTGCGGAGCTAGCGGATTTAAATTGACCGCGCACTTCTGTTCCCGACAACACAAATGTGTAGCTGCTCCAGATGCAATGTCTCGACTTCTAATTGTAAAAATATTATGAAACAGTTTATTATTGAAGGTGCTACGATTCCACTAATGCAACGCCTTTGCAGTCGTATACAAATACGAGAACACCAAAATAGTCAGAATAGCAAGTCTCTCTTAAAACAATACTCTATTCTTATAAGAAAACTCTGAATAGTTAAACAAGAAACTGTGAAAACAGACTACTTATACATACATACATTCACTCATATACTATGTTATATACTGAGGAAATACTTAAACTGCACATCTTTATAGACTAACAGCTTACCCTCAGTGTAGTAAATTAGAAATAATTTGAAAGAGAGTTTATAAAAATAAAAATTCATTGCTTATAAATGTTCTTGAGTAAATATAAACAGTTTAAGACCTGTTGAATGTATTTCTCAACCTAAACCTTAGCTAACAGTTTACACTACGAAAAGTTTACATACAGTCGCTGGCTGCTAAAATGTGCTTAAAAATGAGAATTTGAATTTTAGAAAGGAAGATCCCAACTTGTTGGTGGGTGATAATATACAGTATTGTTCCTAATTTTAATATTTTACAATCGTAAATTTAATATTTAGTTGGCATCATTGTTGTCTTTTTCTAAAGTAGCTGCTGTAGGCTTGAACCATTGGGAAATCAAAATTTACTTCAGATAAACCCAGCAATTTTCAATACGATTAAGAACTGGAGAATTGCGAACCAAGGTTAACAACGGAACGATAAGGGTGAGGTACGCTGCATTAGACAGCCAAATGTTTTATGTAACTAAATTTAAAATTTAAGGTAATACCAGGATATTTATATTCATTGACAATTTCAATGGGAATCCTACCTTACGTCCAATGACAGCCAGAAATAATTCTTATACATTCTCTGAAAACCATAACTTTAGATTTCAACAGGTTTACGTTTAGACCCCACTACGTGCAATAAGCATAAATATCATCAATCAGTTTTTAAGATATATCGCAGAATATGCAAGTAAAACAATATCGCCAGGGTACAGCTGTACCTTGACCGCACATAAACTGCAATGTGCTTTATTTTTGACAGCGAACTTTCATGCGAGGAAATTCGCTCAGCAATTGGATTTTGCTTTATACCTATCTTTACTATTAGGAGAAAATTGCATAGTTAAACCAAAAATCATGAAACACTCACCGGTCATAATTAAGTGGCCAGGGACTGTACAAGTATGTATGCAGTCGTGTAACAGCTTCAGCAAATGGAAAAAGTTGAGCAACTCTCCGCTCGGCCGACCGTCAGTCCAAGGGTAAATGCGTATGTATGTACTTATATATATTCATATGCATATTGTGGAAACATTGGTTGTGAGGAAAATATAAATATATTGTGCATATATATTTATACGCATACTTCAAAAGAATAAATGATGTTTGCTCATTACGAAATAAACTGACAGATGCCATAAATTTTAGGATTAATGAGCTCTTCGAGAATTATTGAACTCGATATGCAAAGTTATTGTAAAAAAAGATATGTTCATAAATGTTGACCTTTGAATGTGCATTTCCCAACAACTGGACTGGGTGTTTCAATAAGAGCTTTTATTAAAAATTTAAACATGCATCAGCGAGGGATCTGTCACAACTTGACGCTTGATGATGTACTATAAATATAATACGTTGGACTAACAAATGACGGTATGAATTCTAATATCTCAATCGCTTGACGATCTAAACAAACGAGTAAAGAGTGAAATAAAATATTGCAAAATGTGTATAAGAGGGAAGATACACAGAGTGGTTTTTTTAGAGTTTAGAATTTAAATGTACTATTTTTTTTTTACTTTGATAGCTAAATTATCTTCACGGTGTTAGATATTAAATATATAAATATTTGACTATGGGTGCCACTTATTAATGGTCAAACTCCCTCAATTCCACCCAGCGCAAAGTACTTAGTGATAATCTTGGAGTCCAAACTTAGTTTGAAACTGAACATTGAAGAACGGATAAGGAAAGCAGAAATAGTATCTGTATGCCTGGAAGGATACTTTATGGTTGTGTAAGGTGGTTTACGAGCATTTTAACATACGAATCTGTAGCTTGGTGGAAAGCTCTAGAAAGACATTACAATATCAAATTACTTGGCAGAATATGAAGATCAGCCTGTGTAATAACGGTCGGTGGAATCAGATGATGTCTTATGGAGGATCTTAATGTACTGACCCACGTCATTCCGACAGATCTGCATATCAGAAAGATGGCAATCATGAGTACATTTAGGATAAATGAAGCGGGTCACTGGAGGGGAAAAACGTATGGTTACACCAGTATATCAGTATACCTCTGAGAGCACTGATTACATCATCCGATTGGGGACATTTAGTATGAATATTTCTTTCCTCTCTGTGTCCATTTCAGGATGAATGCAATAAATATTCTCAATAAACAACTTCCACATTACAGTCTGTGCAGATGGCTTTAAAATATGTAGATTGTGTTGTTGGAGCAGCTATATATTCTCATAATCCTAAAGTTGAAAAATCTGCGTATCTTCCATCTTGCAGTGCATTTCAGGTATTGGCAATAGAGGAAGGTTGTAGGTTACTAATCGCAGACTTCTCTTTTAAGCGCAATATCGCTATTCTTTCGGAGAGTCTATTCCAGAACCAGATTGGGCTACAACTACGTCTAAACTGGTGGAACAAAGTAGAAATAGCCTTACCACCTTGAGCGAGTGAACCATAACGTTACCCTAATCTGGGTCCCGGGACATCGGAACATTGAAGGAAACGAAGTAGCAGACGAACTGGCATCCATTTGCCGTTCGGAAGCGGCGTGAAACTGTAGGTCCTTTTGTGGAATAACATCAAGACGCACATCACAATATCATACATTTAGGGGTCAATCTTCATTCTCCAATTAAATATTCTAGTTTCTAACCGGTCCAATGATAGGCTACGTAAAGCTGGGGAGAGTGTTTGACGCCACCTTAATTTACCGGAACGTTGACAATTTTTGTTGCGATGTTTCGGTGCTGTGAGCTAATTTTATCTTATAAAGACTTTGGCTAAAAGCTTTATGCCTACAATGCTAGGTAAGATCGACGCCACGATGTGGACTGAGTGATTCCCTACTTCTGTAAATTGCGTGGAACGCTTCAACGTCGTCCGTTTTGAACTGATTCTACGGTTTTTTGCTACTTCGTCCATTATATACTATAGCATTCATAGCTACCCTGGTGAGTTGAACATTATGACCGACTTTAACAACTTAAAGCTGCAAACTTAGAGACTTGGAGTTTCATTTCGGCAGTAACTTTTAAGGGGTTAGGGGTAGTCAGAAGCCCGTAAAAAATTATGATTTTCAATAAATTTTTTTTGCTACTCAATTGCTTTATTTTACAAAAATAAAAACGTAGCATTAATCCATCATGTTTCGACTTGGCTTTAGCAGAATTTCAAAAAAAAAAAAATTAAAATTAAATTAAATTGTGTGGAGCCCGTTTCTCTAGAAATCCCTTGCGGTGATCATCACAAGTCCTTGGAGCTTCATCTAAAATCAATCGGACAAGAGAAAATAGTTTTATAATAGATAATCTTATACTGATCGAAGCTTTTTTTTCTTCTAAATTAACAGTATGGCGAACTCAGGAAATATTTTTCAGATTTTTGAGAAAAAAAACCGGCATTAATTGTTAAAAAAATCGAAATCTTTGAAAAAAAATCCTTCGGACAGCACGCACGAGTTTTTTATGTTTTTCAAAAGCAGTATAAATTTTATTGAAATCTACCAAGCGGTTTTTTATAGAGATCACCAGTTCAAAAAAAAACAAAAATTGTTGGCGTATGCCGATGATATCAATATTCCATCAGTGTAAAACTGTTTGTTCTGCCTTCTCCAAACTGGATAAAGAGGCAAAGCGAATGGGTCTGGTGGTGAACGAGGACAAAACGAAGTACCTCCACGTCACTGTTGACAGTTATAATTTCGAGGTTGTAAAAGGCTTCGTTTATTTAGGGCCCAGCATTAACACCGATAACAATGTCAGCCTTGAAATCCAACGTAGAATCTCTCTTGCCAACAAGTGCTACTTTGGACTAAGTAGGCAACTGAGCAGTAAAGTCCTCTCTCGACGAACAAAACTAGCACTCTACAAGACTCTCATCATGCCCGTCCTAACGTATGGCGCAGAAGCTTGGACGATGACAACATCCGATGAAGCGACGCTTGGAGTGTTCGAGAGAAAGATTCTGCGTAAGATTTTTGGACCTTTGCACGTTGGCAACGGCGAATATCGCAGGCGATGGAACGATGAGCTGTATGAGCTTTACGACGACATAGACATAGCGCAGCGAATAAAGATCCAGCGGCTTCGTTGGCTGGGTCATGTCGTCCGAATGGATACAAACGCTCCGGCTTTGAAAGTATTCGATGTGGTACCAGCTGGTGGTAGCAGAGGAAGAGGAAGGCCTCCTCTGCGTTGGAAAGATCAGGTGGAGAAGGACTTGGCTTCACTTGGTGTGTCCAATTGGCGCCGGTTAGCACGAGAAAGAAACGACTGGCGCGCTTTGTTAAGCTCGGCCAAAATCGCGTAAGCGGTTATCGCGCCAATCAAGAAGAAGAAGATCACCAGTTCAAAAAACATAGTTTTGAGAACAACGCATTTAAAGTTTTGCTATCGAGCTCCGGATCGCCCGAGCGGCCTTGATTAATTGTTAAATAAAGCGTTTTTCAGTAAGAGCGCTTCAACTTTTTTTTTGAATAAAACACAAACGGTTTGACTTTTTTAACTAATTTTTTTTTTATTATCGAGTTTGAACATATACATTTAAGTATGAAATACGATTTCTTTTGCATGACCACCGCGTGCACGTTTTACGAAGTCCAATCGTTGAACCCAATTTTCGACCACTCTTTTGCATAAATCGGCCGAAATTCCAGCAATTTCGCGTTCAATATTGGCTCTGAGCTCACAAATCGTCGCCGGCTTGTTACTGTAGACCAATGACTTCACATAACCCCAAAGAAAATAGTCTAGAGGCGTCAAATCACACGAGCGTGGCGGCCATTCGACCGGTCCATTTCTGGAAATAATACGCTCATCGAACTTACTCTTCAACAAATCAATTGTAGCGTGTGCTGTGTGGCTTGTGGCCCCGTCCTGTTGAAACCACATGTCGTCTAAGTCCATACCATTCAATTGCGGCCAAAAATAATCGTTTATCATGTCGCGGTATCGATTTCCATTCACAGTAACGTGGCGATCGTTCTCGTCAACGAAAAAATATGGGCCAATTACGCTGCCGGCATGTAAACCGCACCAAACAGTCGCTCTTTGTGGGTACATTGGTTTTTCGGCAATCTTTCTTGGATTATCTTTCGCCCAAATGCGGAAATTCTGCTTATTGACGAATCCACTGAGGTGAAAATGTGCGTCCTCACTGAAGCTGACGTGCGCGATATGCATTTTGATTTGAACGCCCGTTTTCATAATAAGCCTGAGTAACTTTAACGCGTTGCTCAAGTGTGTAGCGTTCCATGATGAAATGTATACTAATGAAGTTTACAAATGACAAGCGAAAAATAAAAAATATTGCGTCGTTCGCCCTCCCTATCGGAAAAAAGTTGAAGCGCACCTATTGAAAAACGCCTTATATTTATTAAATAGTATTTGTCGGATTCACTTCAAATTTTCACACAATATTCAATACAATATTAAGATATTATACTTTTTTCGAATTTTCAAAGATCTTTTGCCACTCAGAAGTGGATACCTCTAGGATTCAGCAGCTTCTTAAAGCTTTGAAAAACGTTGACCTCGCGTCTTATTTTAGATGTTTGGGAACAAAAAGAAATTATTAGGTGCAAAATCGGTGCTGTAAGGCGAATTACCCATTAATTCGATCTTTTGTGTGCTCAAAAGCTCTCTCATGTGAGCCGATGCATGAAAGCTCGCATTGGCTTGGAGGAGGCGGTTGGTCTTCTTTATTTCTCTGAAAATTTCTGGCAAACAAATATTTGTGTACCACTCAGAATTTACTGTTTTACCTGCCTGTAGTGGTACAGTTGCCACATAGCCAGATTTTCTGAAAAAACAGGCGACCATTTGCTGTGAGATTCAACTTCGATAACAACAACAACTTTTGATAAAAATATCGAATTACAGCTCATCACACGCAGTGTTGCCAAAGCGTAAAATATAAAAGGCTACCCTCGTAGAATAAATAGTATTAAATACTTTACTTTAGTAACCCATATTTTTTTATTCTCAAATATTTATTTTGCATAATAATGCACAATTTACTAAATTCTAAGTTTTATAATTTTCTAATCAAAATTACCTCTTTCTCACTAGAAGTAACAACATTTACCATAAGCTGCTAAATTAATTTGTTTTACAAAAAAAAATTGCATCCAAACTTTTTGCCA
Organism: Anastrepha ludens; assembly: GCF_028408465.1. Taxonomy (NCBI): domain Eukaryota; kingdom Metazoa; phylum Arthropoda; class Insecta; order Diptera; family Tephritidae; genus Anastrepha; species Anastrepha ludens. The sequence goes on along the minus strand of NC_071500.1, from coordinate 118,722,946 downwards.
CAAATTACAGGTCGAACAGTTGGAATCGCAAATACGCGAACTCACACAAAAACTTAGTGAAACGAATGCGAAACGTGATAAATTCGAAGTGGAGCTAAAGGCTTCAATTGACAAAATTTTCGTTTTGCGTGAAATTATCACCGAGTTAGAGACACAAGTGGAGACAAAGGCGCTCAACGAACATGTCCTGACTGAGAAGAACAAGGTAAATTAGCGAGTTAACGAAGGTATAATTGATTTTTAATGCGCATTGTGTTTTTGCTTTTATTGTAGCAATTGGAGGATTACATAAATTCCCAGACACGTTCAAACGAAGCTTTACAGAATGAGGTGCAGACTTTGAAATTGGAGATTGGCGAAGGCTATCAGGAGCGTATACGCTTTCTGGAAGACAAACTGCAAAATATGCGTCCATCCGCAGAGCAAAGTATGGTGTTAGATCAAGTGGTGGAGCAGGTGAGATATCGCTTATTCTTATATTATATAATATAATTTATTTGCTTTTGTTTTATTTTTTAATAAATTTATTTAAAATAAGTTACATAATTTTCTCTAATGAATTACGCATTTTTAGCTCCGTGACATCGAGAATAATCTCGATCAGAAAACGAAAAATCTCGAATCTGTGCATCATTCAATTTCTTCGAATGCAAATAGCGTAACCGAGGATGTATCTGTGAATGGAGCTCATCCTATCAACGCATTGGCATCAACAGGTGCGCCAAATAATCCCGCAGCGACAGCAACGATACCAACTCCAGGTTCACCGATGCACCCTTCGCCACGTCAGCATTCGCTCACCATGGAGGGCGTACAACGGATTGCCGACAAAGTTGCCAAACATACACGGGTCGAAGAGGCAGCCGTTAAACGTATAAGAGATCTGGAAATGCAAGTGACTCAGATGCGTGACGTCTGTGTGGTGAGTTTAAAACTTTTTAAACGCTTTTACCGCAGGAAGAAGCTCTCTTGGTGTTCGTTAAAAGCAGTTGCGTTTAAAAATTTAAAAATGTGAAGCTTTTATTATGTTTACACACACACATACACATACACTTTCATGTATGTATTTAGGTGTTTGTGGTTTGCGTGCTTTATGGAAAACCCCATTTTAGTTCTATGTTACAAAGTGAAAGCAAGAGTCCGTGCATTTGTATGCCCTTTAGGAAATCTCATAATATGCTTTTGTTAGGAGTGATGTCGGTGTATTGGGATTGTGTTTTCTCATCATTGTTGTTTGTTTGAATTATTTCGGCAACATTTGAGTGTGCTTGCCTCAACAACCGCCTGCGTCACATGTAGGAGTTTGCGTACATTCGCTCTCATCGATTGTGGCTGGCGGATCATGGACCAACATCATCGTGGCTGCAATTTAGTTTGCTCGTTGTTGTGATGCGGAGAACGCGTCTGTTTTGCATAAAAGTTATTCTTATGTGTTTGAATTGCTGTTGAAAAGCAAAATATACGTTTGAGTTCATAAGTGTATGGACGTATTCGCCATAGTGCACGGGCAATTGTGGGAGATGCTTTTTATTTTCTACACTGATGCGTCCAATTACGAAAGGCAACATTTCTTGATTAATAAAATGAATTATTAATATTCCCTACGAATTGATAAACGTTAATAAATTACTGCCGAGATATGTACAATCAGTATGCCAAAGGCACTTTTGCCTTCAAATTGAGTCCATTGCGGGTAAGCTAGTGAACGAAGAAAAAACACGAAAACAAAAAACGCAAAGAAAAAAAGCAAATTAATAATAGTGCCAATTTATGTGAACTTTTCAAAGCATTTTACTTGAATTTTGTCTCTGTAAAGGTTTAAATTTGACAGTAACACTTTTTTGATGCCGTAGATCCATTTTAATGTTCAATTATTTATAGCCCTTGTGTTTTTTATTTAGTTTTCAAAAGTAAAAGTAACATTTTTATTTATTTATTTTTTTTATCTTTGAGTTTCGTGAACTGTTTTAACTCTCCGTTGGGCACACGGGCTTTTACGACTTTGGACGCAAATTTAACATATTTTTATTATAGCTAACGACTTAAGCTTTCAGGCAGCTTCCTAAAATTAAATTTTCTATCGATTTATGGACATAACCTTTTAAAAAGGATCCTCCAACAGGACGAAAAAAAGGCCAGAACAGGGTGCCCAGCCGGAGATACATACATAACTTTTTTCTTTTTGTCAATTCGTGTCTACGTAAATTTGCTTCATCATATTTTTCTTACTGTGCGAATATTTGCATGACTCTTAGTCTCGGCTGTTATGCACAAATTTGCTATTATATGCACTCTTGTATGTGTGTTTGAATTTATGCAAAATTTCTTACGACGCATTTCCGCGTTATTGCAAACTTAATTTTAGCCAAGTAGAACAAACGCATAAAAATTATATTGACCAAAGTGTATGTGTATGGAAAATGTGTTTATTAGGTTGAAGTCTCAAAATAGAATATGCGACTCCCTAGACATACCCACTTACAACATTTTTTTGCATTAATACAAAAAATATAGGATTTAATAATTTTCTTCATGATTTTTACTTGAAAGTTTTTTCTAAGCGAGCAAATAGTAGAATCTCAGTTTGCCCATTTTTAGTTAACTTTCCTGTCTATCAGCCAATACTCTCCTTTTCGATTTTTAAAAAGACTTAGGAAAGTTCAAAAAATGAACAACAGATTGAAAGCAGAAGAACTTTCTAAACTAAAACTTAAAAAAAAAAAAAATATAGGGTTATTATTATTATTGTTGAGTATAGAGCTTTACAATCTTCTTTTGTTAGAGTGAACTCCTTGCCCTTTGCCTTAGCCGTAGAAGGTTTCATGCGTCCTTCTTCGGGAGTATATTAGCAATTTAATTCTTCAGTACCAATGTCACCCAGTACTCAAACAATCCAAACATGATGGGTCATGTCAAGTGTGTTTAACTTACTTAGGCATTCCATCGCCAGTTTATAGGCATCTAAAGGTCTTAATAGCCATTTGGAGGTCTAACAAGACTGATTTGTTCTGGCCTCGATAGTTGCGCCTGATATTTAAGTCTGCCAACCTTTCATCAGTTCTGACCCATCCGTTTACCTGATTATCATATTAAGTATTAGTTTATTAAGTATACTTTGTATACTAAGGTTTAGGACTGATAATGCTAAATAAAATCAGATTGAAGTATCCCATCTCCTAAATTTCTTCCTTTCGGTACTTTCAGAGGGTTACCACATTGGTCGTTAATGATATCATGTTGTTGTAGTAGCATAAACATTTCCCATACATGCACAGGGAATGCTGCTGGAGTGACAGTCTTTGGCCGGATACAAATTCGGGTCGTTCCAGTAGCAAAGATTCATGATGCCATATTTTTGGCGTTGGGGACATCAATATGGTCGTACGATTTCTTACCATACTTACCATATACTTTCCTTTTACTCTGATTGAAACAGTGCATCTGTCGCACCTGGTTTTCAATAATTGTTCCTCAAAGTTGATGGTCTCATTTTGTTCACAAAATTCTCACACATGAAAAAATGCATACATTTGTTTTAATGAATGCATTTTTTATTAAAATTAACTTAGCAAAGTGTTTTATATGGAAAAGGTTTCCTATAATACGAGTATGTAGTTGAATGGTGTTTGTGCACTGAACTGCAGTGAATTTTTTTAATTGGATGCAAAATAAGCTAATGATATATAAATTCTTTTATATTCTTGATCCAACTCGCATGTTCCAGCAACAATTTCTTGGTGTAGGTAATGAAAAAATAAAGCATCACCAATTAGTTGTGTTTACATTTACATTCTACATTTCCCCCATATGATGCAACTGCGGATGAAACAGAAAATAGCGCCACGACTAGAAGTGCGCCAATAATCCAAAGCCAGAAGGAAGTTGACTTTTTGTTTACACTTTCTCTTAGCTCACCTTATATATGTACATGCACTTAAACATATGTACATATGTATGTACAAGTGTGTATATGCGCTTGATGATACGTTGCAGTTGATTATACTTCTTTCACGTTTCACTTTGCATTTGTTTGCCATCAGTTAGCACCAAAGAAGCCATACCATATCTTAGCACATTTTTTGTTCTTTGTTATGTTAATTTTCAATTTTATCTACGGTGTATGCTCGCTTCTGGATGAATGCAGGCCATTTGTGCGTTTCAATTTGTTGTTGTGCTGCTATTATAATCTCAATTGGAATGGTATCAGATATCTTGCAGCATTCCCCTATGCAAGCATGGAAACATACAAACATATGTTGACATTAGGGTGGGTCAATTTGTATAGATCGCGTTTTGCGACATTGTTGTTGTAGCGGTATAAACAATTCCCATATATATTAGGGTAATGCTGCTGAAATGACAATCCTTGGCCGGACAATTTCTCCGGAAATTGAGGTCTTGTGTAAACATCCTCAAATCATGTCTTTGGTTACATTAACACTATTTTTTCTCAAAACTGCGTCAGCTTCACGTAACTATAAGTTCAACTTTGTCACAAGCAAATGAATGATCTGATCTTGTTTTGGCAAGGTTTGTTTTGTGGCCTCATCCGGGAAGTCGTCAAATCTTTTAGCTTCGGTATACCGTTGCACCCATTTATTTATGAACGTCCTCGACTTCTTCAAATATTCTTTCAAATTCTAAATTTTGCGGGTCACGCTTCTATTTCGCTCGGGATTTCTAACTGGCCCCAGCGAGCAGAAACAGCTGTTGAAACAGCCAAGAAACAACAATAACAAGGTTCCATAATACAGACTGTACAAGTTTGTTTAAAAAAAAAGCATTTATAGTACTTAAGTAAATGTTAAACTTCATATTCACTTTGTATTAATTAAAGGAAGGTTCTTTTACAATTTTTGTAGAATCCGAATCGGCTAGGAACGACGTCGAAAACAAAAATTTACCCTCCCTAGTGCACATACACACATGTACTCATGTACCCAGTAGAACTAGAAGATCTTTATAGTAGTACTCCTTTTCTTTAATTTTGGTTTAATAAAATAAATGCTTTAAATTATTAAAGTATGAAATTATTACACTTTTGAAAAGATTTAAAAAATCTTTGAAAGATCTTTTTTGTATAAGCAAAGTCTCGCTTTATAGGTAATCTTATAAATTGTGAACATAAGTAAATTTAAAGAAAGGATAGTTTAAATCGTTAAATCTTCATTTTGTTTATCCTACTCGTTTCAAACCCAAAAAGGGTTTACGCGCCAATTATACATATATATATATACCTATATATATTGGGTAGTCGAAAAGTCTTTTCGTATTTTGTCAATAGATGTCGTTGGAGTCATCTATTTCCAGTGCTATCAATCACATTGTGTCATATCATGTGGTCTTAGAAAGGTGTAATTTTAAGCTTCATTTAACCAAAAACAAATTAAATTCGGAGAAGTTGAAAAAAAGTTATAGCTGTTCAAAAATTAGTAAAAATAACGAAGAAATTCGCTATATTTTGAAATTTTTGTATACAAATGGGAAGAATGCCACGCAAGCCACCAATGAAATTTGTGAAGTTTACGGAGACGATGCTGTATCAGTTCGTGTAGCACAACAATGGTTCGCTTGCTTCCGTTCTGGAAATTTCGATGTGAAACATGCACGTCGCTCCGGTCGATCTATCGTTGAAAAAGTCGATGAAATTATGGAAAAGTTTGACCAGGACCGTCACATGACATCGCCAAGGCACTAAACATTCATCATGAAACGGTTTTGAACCATTTAAAAAAGGCTGGTTACAAAAAGAAGCTCGATGTTTGGGTACCACATGAATTGTCTGTGAAAAATTTAATGGACCGAATTAACTCCTGCGATTCTTTGCACCGAACCATTTCTGAAGCGAATGGTAACAGGAGACGAAAAGTGGATCAATACGACAATAATATGCGAAAAAGATCATGGTGCAAGGGTGGTGAAGCTCAACAAATGGTCGCAAAGCCAGGATTAACGCCTCGAAAGGTTATGCTGTGTGTTTGGTGGGATTGGAAAGGAATCATCTACTATGAGCTGCTCCAGCCTGCTCAAACGATTGATTCAACAACTGATGAGATTGAAGCAAGCAATCGAAAAAAAAACGGCCAGAACTGATCAGCAGAAAAGGCGTCGTCTTCCATCAGGACAACGCTAGGCCACACACATCTTTGATGACTCGGCAAAAACTGGGAGAGTTTCTCTGGGAAGTTTTGATGCATCCACCATATAGCCCTGACTTTGCACCATCGGACTACCATTTGTTTCGGTCAATGCAGAAAAATGAGTTGAAGTTTGATTAGAAATACGAAAAGACTTTTTCGACTACCATATATATATAGGTATACTCGTTTCATTTGCTTACTCCCTCATTGCTTGTTTGATATTTGACATTTGAGTCAAAGCGAGTGCACAAATACATAAAAATATAGGAAGTAATGGGGAGTAATCAATACTCGCAAGGGATCACTTCAACGATGATTCCCAGTGCCACTGGGTACATGCATGCATGCATACACATACACATGTACACTTACATACATACATAAGTACCCCATAAATAACTATAAATGTGCGTACAATGCCCACTTCGGCTTCCAGAGCTTGCATTGGTTGAGCATCAATTGATGCGTTCATATACAGCTGCGAACAACTAAGTAGCTACGCAATGCTATAGAAACTTGTTTGAAATAAAGCTCTAAATTGAACTGCTATGTTTTAACTATGCATTGGCGTTTCAATTTAACGTTGTTTTAAATATTATTTAAGTTGTATAAATTTCGTCTACACATGTTTTACCCAACAATTGATCTCACGGTCATATAATTAATAACACTTGGTTTGTAGGCGTTAAAAATGTGCTCTCATTCATTAGGAGTAATGTTTTATTGAGAACCTATTATTTTTAATCACTCCCTTCATTTCATCCTTCATAATCCGATCTTCGAAATTTCTGACTTTATACTTTTGAAGTTTTTCTTTAACAGCTTCCAGAGATTCTCGATAGAGTTCTGATCAGGACTACATGAACGCCACATTTTACTTCTTGCATCCGCGTGGGGTATTCTACGATTTGTTGCTATGTTGACAGATCCATGTAACTGGGATGTAATGGGACAACGAACTTGTGATTTTCTAGTTGTCGCAAGTTTGTTTATTTTCATTTCATACGAAAATGTACTCTGTTTCTTTCTTTTACTAGCTTGTGGTGGTAAACTTTTAGATAGTTCTAACAGTTGCTGCTTTATTTTCTTTAAATGCTTTCAAGGTAATTTTTCGGTCGTTATTCTTTTCTGGAACGGTGCGGAATGACGCAGGCGCTCATTCTGGCAAACATATTTTTTGTCATTCTCATTACTATTATGAATGAAATTCTTAAAAACAGGAAGGCATTTTTCAATGTACACTTCAGCATTTCTGCTAAACTTGATTTTTTAAGCTTAGGACCGATTTTGCTACGCTCACCATCTACAAATTTCTTAGATCTTGATCTTGCCAATACCGGCTGGTTTATCAGGTGTTTCGATGTTTGGAAGTTTGAATCAATATTTCGGAGTCTATTCATTGCCTTCAATGGTAGAGTAACTTTAATCGTCCATTACACAAATGAAAAAAGAACTTGAAGCAAAAAAATCCTAAAGGGCGCTAGTCTATATATATTTTTTACAAGTACTGACTGATTTACAGGAACTGATTGTGCACTTGCACACCTAAAATTTCATAAACACATATATGTATCTCTAATATACTTTTGAATAGTCTTGCCGTTGACAGTAGGGATGTTGACTAATTTACGATAATTTTCTTTCCCACGACAGTCGGTTCTACGTTACCGGAACGACCCGAACTTATATCAGGTGAAGGACTGTTTCATTTCCCGTGCATGTAGGAGGAACTTTTATGCTGCTAAAACAATAACAACTGATTTATGATACGATTTTATTGATCAACCCACAATTTAATTCTTTAATTTAGCAGAAGCTTAGCTGCTTTGTAGGGGATATTTCCATCCGCATTTTTTTCTTACTTTTTTTATATTATAAATACATTTTTTTTAAGTTCATCTAAGAAAAATTGGTCAAACTTCCCATATTTCGTTGGAAGTGAATCATTTTTATAAAATATGCAACTAAATTCTTGGCTCTGTAGCTGTCGCGATTGAGTATTTACGATTACGTTTAATATATTCAAATGGTCTTCAAGTAAATGATAGCTCGAATAATACCCTTCTCTTCTCTTAATTTGTTTTGTTGATGAGTTTTTTGTTGCACATGCAATTATAGATGAAAATGAGTAATAATTTATATACCACTTGTTCACTGAATTATCATGCAATTGGCTAATATCTTGAAACGGTTTATAGAAAACCTGACCTGGTCTAGATGGGACTACCTGCATGTCGTTATTATTTTGTTGAGCGCAGCTGTATATAGTTAATGCAAAAATATGTAATTATCTTTTGGTTAATGTCGCTGCGAATACTTCAAAAAGCTACCACATCACTTTAATGGTCTCAACGACCTCTGTCAACGTTGTGGCACTGTGCGGTTATACTGTTTGGCCTCGCATATGAAAAGCCACTTACTCCTCTACTGTAATATGTCACACTTTCGAATCTGGGTACACTTACACTTAAAAGATACAATTACTTCCAGTGTAATGCGAGTGCTAGCTGGCGCAGGGTAGTCTACATTTACAGATGCTGCAGTGCCCCAGTAGTCCGAAGTTCTTAATTTTTTTGTTTACTTAGTGCTTAATTAATGCAAACTCGTATGCACAGATATGTAATACACCTCATTATTCTTCCGCAAACTGAATTTCGTTTTAATTTAATACACTTCAAATTGAAAGGGTTATTTACAGTTTTTGTGGAGTAAAGAAATTTGTAGAACTAAGGGGTTGGGGAGAGGAGATAGACATTTTGTTTTACTTAGCATTATTTATTTAATCATCAATACAACCGTATGTATTTACTAACTTTTGATGAAATTGGTTCATTGATCTTCAAGATATCGTCAGTTAAACTCATCAATCAGGAAGAAGATATGAACTGTGGAAAATTTGAATTTTGTACCGAGATTAAGTTACTCACTAAACAAGGGGAAGCATTACAGATTATTTTAGCAGATATCTCGTCTGTGCCTTCTCTAGCAGAAAAAATAATGATATACAAGTTGCATGGTAGTCAATCGAGATAGTCGGCTGGAGAGTCAATTAATGAAGTCCTCAGATATTGTTGAAAAAGTCGAAATTATAGGTATGTAGATTGAAATAGAAATAAATCAGAAAATTGGTTAGAGTATCACCCTAGGATTATGGCCTAAAAGGTTTGGCCATCAAATTTGGCCAAGCAAAATTATGGGAATAGTTTTGGCTGTTACGTCATAGGGGATCTGACAACAGAATTTTGCCCGCTCATTTCACACGTTGTTATTAGTTTTGTTGTTGTTGCTAATTTTGATGTTGTTGTTATTTTTGTTGTTCGTATAGATTTAGTTAGTTTTGTTGTCTTTGTTAGTGTTGTTGTTATCGTTGTTGTAGCATTTACTCCATACATAACCAGTAGCGTCAGCAGATAAACTGATTCTTACAAAATCGCTGAGAGCAGGTTAACGATCTGATGTTGGTCACACCTTTTCGAAAATCTTTCATGATCATTTCGAACCACGTTCATGATCATCTTAGTATTAAGTTCAGTGCAAGATACTCACATTACTTTAGAAGCAACACCATGTCGAGTGTTTGCGAAATATTTTGAATCTGCTTAGACAGAACGGGGACGAATTTATGAACCGGATTGTTACAGAATACGAAATTGGAGTTTCGTGAATCGACGCAAAGCGAATCAAAGTGTCGTAATCGGCTGAAAATATCATGGCTTCTTATTTGTCGACAAGAGTTAAGTTGCTGTGGCTGTTCTATACACGTTGAGCTTCGAAAGTCCAAAAATAGAAAGATAGTTTTAAGGAGTGCCTCTTTGGTGATGAAGCAGCCAAATAGCCGGTTCCGTCTCCTTTGAAGGCCTAGACAACGCTGTTTTTGCTTTCTATTGTATAATTAAACATCTTAAATCCTCAAGCATCGTTCAGTTTTTGTTCTGCAAATTTCTGTGGCAATTTTTATTTTTGTTGCACATTCTTATAGTGACATCTGTCGAGTATAAGGAGCGTTAATATTAAAATCTCCCATACAAGGCGCATTCAATAGATATGGTGGAATTAGACCAACAATAATGTTTTGTATGTTTGATTGTCAAAGCAAAGTATTGACAAAGTAGAAAACAAAGAATGAACTCGCCTTGTTTCATTCTCTGCTGGCAGCCGTGTCCAAGTTGAAAAAATAAATAAATCAGCAGGGGGCCAAGCTCGGTGAAAACAGTGATGGGTTCATGATTACGTATTATTTTTGACCAACCGCAGAAACAAGCATTGGCGTACGAGCCCCCAGGTTTATCGTAGTGCAATATCCATGATTGGGCATGTTATCATATTGCTGACTGCAAACGAGCATAACTTCAACGGAATATTCCTTATTGGTCGTCCTTCTTTTAAGAACTTACGAAGCACTAGGACATTGTAATAACCAAACAAAAAAAAAAAACAGTAAGCAAACCCATCACTTTTTTTTTGTACTACTAACCAATTGCAATTGGGATTGTTAGGCTGTGGTTTCGATATTTCAGTGTTTCGTCACTATGACTCTTTTGACAAATTTGGACCATCGTTGCCGTCATTAAGCAATCCCTGGGCCATGCCATAATTTGTTAGGTCAAGCTTTTGCAATTTCGGGACACAAATCGCCAATCAAATGGCTGATAATATCTACTTACTATATTATATGTTGGAGACATACATACATATGTAACAACAGACAAATTCAAATCCGAATCCGAATGTACGTTAGTGAACAAACCTATTTATTTATGTTTTTTTTTTTTTTTTTTTTTTTTTTTTTATAAACTTATAGTTAATACTTTAACGAAAGACGTACAAAATTACAAATGTTTGAAGAAAAGTATAAAAATTAAACAAATTTTCATCGAAATTTCAAATTTTTTAGTCAGAAATTTTATAGTTGCTGCTTTATTTGTGCATTTGCTGCAAATAAAAAAATTTCGAGCATTCGTTGTATGAAAGAAAATTCGTAATTGTCCGATTGTCATAAAAATGAATGAATTGAGTATTTGTGTATTAATTCTCTTAAATTTATTTTAGTTGTTGGTGTAGCAACGCGCGCCGGGTACAGCTAGTCTTGAATAAAAAAAATATCAAGAATCAATATTAATTTCGAGCCACCTTAAGCTAGCTGCCCAGATTTATCTGAAACCCCTTACATTTTGATGCACATTTTTTATTTTTTTTTTAAATATTGTAATATACAAAGTTTGAAACTTTGAATTATATGATTTTTTTTGCAGGATGAATCACATTTTTATAAAAACAATTAAATAAAAAATATTTGCATACGCTAAACTTTGCAATATGTTGCGCTGCTATTATTGTGTACACAGGTGTATGTACCATACATTGAACTTGCATCTTATATTTAGCTTTGAATGTTTGATATTTTTCCATTAACCACTTGTGTTCGGCAACAACGTTCGAATGACCTCAGTGTGAGTATCAGCTCCCATTCTGCCCATTCGGTGTAGTGAATCAATTGAAAGGCAAAATTCATTTGTTGTAATGCAACAGACTGACTTTGTTGCATGTTCATCAGCAGGATCAGAATGAGCAAAATGAAGTGTGTGACGTCATATATTGCTTTCGCCTTACTTCTCTCAATCCCGATCGTAATTCAATACTGTCGGCATTTCTAAATTTTAGAATCAGATTTATCAGGTTTCATATCCTATCAGTTTTTGAGATTTTTTATAAAAATAATTTTAAAGCTACTTAGGTGTTTGGAATAAAATTTTTATTGGAATCATGTGTTTTCTTCTGACATTGTTTGTAATTTATAATTTCTAGAGCACAATTGTTGTTACAATAAAGTGTATTTGAAGTCATGGTGGTTGCTTTGGTATCTGACTGTGGATGGTTACACCATCCATCTTCTCCAGATTAGATATTTTTTAGCGAGTACCTTCGGCAGCATACAACCACAATCACAGTCAAGGTACAGATCCACTTTAACCACCTAAGTGAGCGAAGTCAAATAAACGCTGCCGTCGGCCGACTAATTTTAAAGTAGACATCATTCAATTTATTGTAGAATACCGCAACATAGAACCGATACCCAATACTGTATGAAGCTTACTAATGAGGTCAAAAATACTACTACCCTGATTTTTTTGCCACTACCTAGTCTAGACGAAGAAGTCGAGCTTTCCACTGAGGCCGGTAAAGGAGGGTCGTTTGAAAAGTCCATACAAAGTAAGAGAGATGTTACTATTGGCGCATATCGAGATTCTGTTTAGTTAGTAGCATCTTTTGGAAGAACATCCACCAAGTTTCAGCCACATCGGTATATTTCTTTGGGTTTGGCACTTATAATATTGGAATATTTGAATTCGGATTACTTTAGCACCTATACATACAACTTTTCTACAGGACTCCAACATATGAAACATACAGGCAGATGTAGGAGCTCTGAGCGAAAGTAACCAGCTCTTCATGTGCTTTCGTGCCTTCTTAAACCATTTCAGTAAAAAACTAGTGAACTTTAGTCACATCCCATCCAAATATCAATTTCCCTAAAGCTACTGTTATATGATCTTCACAAAAGCAATTCCATGGCTCACTAATTTAGTCAGGGCTTAGTATTAACATTGTCAACGACTTTCTTTTCAAGCAAAACGGTTTCCTTAGCGAGTTGTGGTTATATATAAAAACCCAATGTTTTTACTACTTTAACATTAGATAGAGATTAATTTTGATTCTTTAGTATCCGATATTTTCTTTTTCTATTTACGTTTTCCTTTAGGAACTACAGCAAGACCGCGAGTCTCTGCAGCAGCGTATGTGTGAGCAAAATCAACGCATTTCCACGCTACAGTCGCGCCTCGAAGAGCAACGAAAGCGCGCCATAGAGTTGGAGCGAGCGGGTTCTATTGACTTGAGTGTACGCGTTCACGACCTACAAAACGAAATACACAATCTGCAAGAGACACTTTCCGTGCGCGACAAACAGATCGCCACAATGAAACAACAACTGGAAAAGAGTAAAGTCGCAATTGATCGGCTCGAAGCGGAGCTGGCAGTAGAACAGCAACCGGACCGTAGTATTATGGAGCGCTTAGAGGTTGAGGTTAGGCAAAAAAATGCAGCCATACAAGTTCTGAAAGAAAAGATCAAGAATGAGATGATAAACAAGCTGTCGTTACCTGATTTAATGGAGACAATGCTAGCCGATAAGAATGAGGAGATCGATCATTTGAGGGAGCAATTAGTATCGAAGGAAAAGGAAATACATGAGCTCAACTCGAGTCAAGGCTTTAGTTTAGGGGGTGGCGCTAGCGGCAAGAGCGTTGGTGCTGGAAAAGATGAAGTGAGTACGAAGCTTAGTGCACGCACTTTGAGCGATATTGTGTCCATAAGCGATTTTGATGAGCCTGACGTGATGCGAAGAGTAGCGGTGGCGCAAGAAGCGACGCCGATTCAACTGTCAGACGGCAATCGCGGATTTGGACTGCAATCAATGGTAAGGAGTAAATTAAATATTAAAACACACGATTGTAATATTCTCATTTTCACAGGATACTTCAAAGCAGGTGCTGGCGAATTTGACCGACAAGCGTAGTGAGGATTTATCTGGGCTTGCCACCTTACGTCCGGCTAATACCTTTGAAAATCCGCATTATTTCCAAGATCCCAATGTGCTAGCATACACAGGCCAGTCAGATGCAACAGCCACACCACCCATTGTGCCACGTCAAATCAATTTCTCTGCATTAACAGAAGACTCGAAATTTAAAACGCCTAGTTTCGAAATGTCTGCAGTGGATAGAAAGGCTACAGAAGAAAAAGAAATGTTCCAAAAATGGGCGTGTGAGGTGCATGAGCTAAAAGAAAAACTGTTATTTGTTTCCACCGAGAAAGATAATGCTATTGGTGAGAAGGATAAAGAAATGCAAGCCATGGAGGAAGAATTGGTGGCCACACAACTACAACTAGGTGGCCTGCAACACGATTTGGAGCAACGCCAAACAGAAATCAGCGAGTTGAAGAAGGAAGCACAAAAATGCCTAATTTATCAATCAGAAATCGCTGAAAAAACGGCAGAAATTGAACTGCTCCTAAGTTCCCAAGAACGTCTGATTAAAGAGAACAGGGAACAACAAGACCGACTGACTAAAAGCGAGAAAGAGCTGCTCAACTACAAGGAGAACGAACAGCAGCTGCAGCGACGTGTTAAAGAATTGGAGGAGAAAATACTTGAAACAACGGAGTATGAAGTTAACCAGCGGGAGAGTTTGCGCAAAGAGTTAAGCACTTTAAGTGAAATTCATGAGCAGTGCAAGAATACTGTCCGCGAATTGGAGGCCCGCAAAGTGGTTGTCTCGAATCTAAACGAACAACTCAAGGCCAAGGATCAGCGCTTACAGATGCTAACTAATAAATTGGTGCAAGCAGACGAGAATGTCAGTGAACTGCAGCAGAAGATTTCTTCGCTGGGGGAGGAGGTGGAACGTTTGCGCCAGCAACCGAATAGCGATAACAGCTCGAAACAGTATTCGGTAGATGAAATTGCACAACAAGTCGAAAAAGAACTAAACTATTCTGTGCAACTGGACTCTAATATACTGCGAGCCATCGAGAGTGAAGAAGAAAACAACTTAGATCGCAAGAGCCGCGAAAAAGCATCGCAGGAACCTAATAAGACTGAAGCGCACGGCACAGACGATGAGAATTTTACAGGAGAGCGTGAACTCTTAAACCAATTGGAGGTGTTGAAAGCACAAATTTCAGTGGAACGCGAGCAAAATGAAGAAACACGTCAAGAGTTGTTAACTGAAAAGCAGCACTCACAGGAAATACAAGAACAAGATGTTCTTATTATTGAGGCGATGCGCAAGAGACTTGAGACGGCGCTGGAAAAAGAGGACGAATTGCTCAAGCTGCTTGATATTGAGCGTGAGCGTTGTGAGCGCGTACAAACTCAGTTAACTGCCATGCAGCGTGCGGAATCACGTCGTAATTCATTGCTGCTCAAGTCGCCAAGCGAGTCGCCACGCAAATCGCCGCGTTCAATCGGCACCGATTTCGAGTCGGAGCTGGCAGACCGGCTACGAAGTGAAATCAAAATGTTAACAGCTCAAAATGAGCGTGAACGCGATCGTTGTGCCGATGCACAACGCGCCAGTGAACGTGAGCGTCAACGTTATGAAAATGAGTTGCAAGAACGTGTCGAGTATTGTGAGAAATTAAAGCGTGAAATGGAAAAGTTGACTCGCGACAAAGATTTGGCAGAGCATGAGTGCGAGCATCTGCAGGAGCGTCTTACCTTACAGACGCAGGAGATAGAGAGCCTGGAGGCAAGACTTGCGACGTTACAGGAGGCAGAAACGCGGCGTACAACGCGACGCGATCGCCAGCAGAAAGAAAGTGTACATCTGCTGGGTGAGATACAGGAAGTAAAATCGATGCTGTTAGCTACCGAGGCAGAGCGAGATAAACTGCTGAAGAACATTACGCAATTACGCTTCGACGTGGAGCGCTCGGGTCATCGGGAAGCCAAACTTGCAGAAGCACTCGCCAATGCAAATATGAGTGCAGCCGAGGTGTCTGTGCCGCAACAGTTTCTGCAAAAGATGAAGGAAATCAATGCCTTGTTGGCGGAGAACACGCAGGAGAATCGACAAATGGCCGAGACGGTGCAATTCCTCGTTGAGGAGCGTCGACAACTGCAAAAGAAATGTGAAGAGCTCGAGTCGCAACTTGGCGGTACGGCCAACGTGGCGGAGCTAGAGGAGCGCTGCAATCATCTGTTAGGCCGATATTTGCGAGTTGAATCGCACCGCAAAGCGCTTGTTTATCAAAAACGTTACTTGAAAATTTCGCTGCAGAACTACCAGGATAGTGAGCAGCGTGCACTAGCAGCGCTCAATGGCGGACACATGGCGCAGCCACTTCCCAACAAGAAGAAGCTTTTCAAGTAAGTTGTGCGTGGATTGACATAATTTGAGAAAGCTTACAATTGTTTCTTCTTTTTCTTTCAGGACTGTTGCTTTGGCTGTTGTGGCCATTCAGCGCATGAAGTATATTGGCCGCACTTGGCGCACTGGCAAGCGGATCGTTTCGAAGTCAGTGTTCACAATAACACAACAAAAGTAAGTAGAATTCTGTCACATTAAAATGTCCTATTAAATCCCGTGTTGTTTAGCTACTTAATATTTGCGTAACTAACACTTTCAGGAATATTTTTAGTAGTAGCCTAACTGAATCGAGAAATAAGGCCTCTTCAATTGACCGCTTCTTTGCTCGTATCACTTAAGAAAAATTTGCATGTGAATGCAACAACAAAGTTATCGAGCAAGATTCGCCATTAGCGAGTATGATTATACCTCATACATTTGGTATAACTCACTATTTTACAAACAAATGTAATTTAAGTCATCCAGCGCTGCCAAGATATGTTCATTTATACCAGTTGCTTCAGCTATTCGCCACTTACTAACGCTTGGCGAAAAGAAGGGAGTTATATATAAATCCGTGTTTACGGTTATAGCTGCGGGGCATGTTGCAAAGTTTTGACTATTTATTTAATTTTTTATGAAAACAATTTCCAACTTTTTAATTGAAATTTAAAAAAACAATCGAGTATGCAATTTTATAGCTCATTGCATTTTGGTAGCGGTCTTGTGCATTTTCGCCATAAAAAAAAATTTGGAGATTAGTTATACGGAAGAAAATGCATAACACCGCCAACAAAGAAAGAAAATTAACCCAATCCCATGACGTTCCATTTAGTACCTTAATCTCATGTCGATGGGTCGGCGCTTATTTCTACTATATAACTCCAACAGAAAATTAAAAACAACTCAAACGGTATCTCCTAAGCTTTAACTAAACATATCCGAAGAAATTTTTTCAAAATTTTTGTATTTTAATAATATTTCATCGTAAACAAATGGTATGTAACATGCACCGTGCAGTAGCTTCCTAAAAAAATAAATGAGCCGGACACAAACGAGCATCGATTAGATGGATTAGTCTTAACAAAAATCAACGCAAATTTTGATCCACTTTAAATTGAATGAGCTACAAAACTGCGTAACCAGTTTGCCGTCAAGTAAAATTTAACAGATCTCCAGAAACTTGGTATACATTTTAGCCTTGGTGAATATTATTTTGCAATTTCAAATTACAGGCATTTCAATGAATTCAAAGAAACAAATACGACTTAGCAGTTAGACTTAGAGAAAAAGGCAAAGCAGCGCCCATTTTAATGTGTGTATCTCTAAAACCATTCATAAACTATACCAAAACTGCAGTGTTACTAAAAAGAAAACGCCGCCATAAGCCGTGCGAAAATTTTGCATATTTCATATGAGAAAAGAAAAAAAATTCAACATCCATGTTTTTTGCAACAATTTAATTTTTCGCACAACTATTCTGACGAGCTGGAGTATACACAAATAAATAAAAATCAAATGGGCAACGCTCACCCTCATGCCCACTTTTTGCATGGGGTAGAAAATTTTGCACTTTTGCCGGTTGCAAATTATGGGAAATTTTTAATGCTGTCGGCTCAGAATACGAAAGTGATTCGGTTCATGTATGTATGTTCCAATCGGTTCCACGCAACCGAAATACCCGAGCTTATATTCGGCCAAGGACTGTCACTTCAGCAGCATTCCACGTATATTTATGGAGAATGTTCATGCTTCTCCAACAACAACAACAATTTGGTGCTCATTTGCGCCGGCAGAGTGCTTGAACCTTCTTACTCGAGAAAGCGGCTGGCGATACGGGCTAAGAATCAGAAATTTACAAATAAAAACTGGAAAGATAAAAAAACGTTAAGACAAAATTTCAATAAGAACATTTGCTGGGCATAGACTTTTCTTTATTAATCTAATAATCTAACTTTTTGTATCTTCCTAAGCTCTAATAATCACAAAAAGTCTTCTGTAACTGTTAATGTACAAGTTAAGCTTAACAAGGCAGGAAAGGATAGTAATCAGGCATAGCCTTAAGTGAGTAACTTGAGAATCTTACATTAAGCTGCTTTGATATATATTAGAAATTTGGGCCTCAACTTCACAGATATGCGTAGATATGCAAGTGTAGTGAGTAATTTTTTTGAAGCGCACCCACAGTTGCAAGAAAGTCACTTTAGTTGGAACACTTTAGCGCACTTTATATTTCATACTAAACACTAACACATTCACCATTACCTTACTAATATAAAAAACATAAATTTTAAATTAAATTAATTGATTAAAATTCTTTACTTTAATTTTGCTTTCCGTTTATAGGCCTCCTCAACCGGCAATATTTACGTGTGCTCCGGATAACTCAACTTGTCCAAAATCTCCCCCAACTATGCCATTTTGCAATCCGCCAAATTCGTTGCGGCCTAGAAATCGTCAATTTCAGCCTTTGAAGTCGCCTGCGCTGGTCCACGACTTTGTGAATGGCGGCGCTATTGATGATGACGTAACCTCTACTATGACATTAAGTCCTGTGCCAATATTCGATTGGCCGCGCGTGCAGACATTTCAACAGTAGCATCGAATGCTACCAGAGTCCTGACACTACTCCAAAAGTACATACATACATACATGAAAGTAAATGCTCAAATAAACCCCTCGAAATAACAATGCATTGACAGTCAGTTTAGCCGCGAAGTCAAGCGCATTTTTAATATTCTTCTATATCATAGGAATAAGAATAATTATACATATGAATCTGAAAATAGCATAAAAGTACATATCTAGACTAACTCATGCGCAACAAAACAAAAGCAAAAAAAAAAACTATCAAAAATGTTTTGTGCAGGCTCGTTCACCTGCTGGTTCAAATTAAGTGTACTGTTAACTTGTGTAAAATTAGTCACTATCTTAATCGTAAGTCTAGTCTTTAGTGTTCTTATACTTAATGCTCTAATTTCTTATTGTATCCGCGCAATTGTTATGCGTTGGCAATTTTAAAGGTTATGTATCGTATCCCAGTATTTTAGCCGATCAGACCACAAGAAAACAGTTTTTTTCTGGATTTCTGAGTTAATTTTCATAACATTTAACATTAATTTAAGTTTGAAGCCTGGTGTTCCATTAAACTCAAATATTTGGTTTATAATTCTTTATTCTAATTATTATGTTTATATTTTCATATTCAATACTGGACTTTTTATTTAAATTAAAGTGGATTGTTTAAAAAAAAATCTGTTTTTTTAGTTTCATTCTTCTTTTCATACTTCCTAGCCAAATTTCAATTGAGTCATCGACCACTTCCACAGAATCAAAGTGCCTTGAATGATTTTATAACGAATCAAAATGTTTAAAAAAATAAATTTAAGGTATTTTTAACAAAAAAAGAGCAAAAAAGAAAAAAAAAACACTATTTGAAGTGTTAAAAACGCATTTGTAGTGAGTAGAATTAAAAAATGTAATTGTTGATAACAAATAAAATATTACCTAACAATTTTTTTCATTTGCTTTTGCGGCACAAGAAATTTGCGGGCAAATAACACTACACCACCAAAAATATCTACGGCATTGGATACATCGATCATAGGTAAAATTCTCCGCTGAATCCAAATTTCGGTTTTTGAGCTTTAAAAAATCTAAGACTACACCCATATCTCGCTTAACGGCCTGAATAGGTTCCGGAAAACTTGGCCGTAAAGCGAATCAATTGTTTTCATATAAATTCAAAAAAATGAAATAAGATCGCTTCCAATTAAAAGCAAACAAACAATATATAAAGTGTTAAGGTTCTTTTCTTAATAATAAAGGAACACAGAAACAAGAATACAAAAATTAATTACAAATAGCATTCCCATGGCAGCCGGTTCTACGTTACCGGAATGACTCGGGTTTTTCCCGACCAAGGGCTGCCGCCCCAGTAAACTAGCCCCACCCCTTACGTCACAGGAGCAACTCCTCGCAGCAACCTTGCTCCAAATACTTCTCCTCAGGGCTAGAATTGTATCCAACCCTGGGCCAGAAGTATTCTATTGCTGCGTCTGCCATAAACGGCTCCATGCGAATTCCACCTCGGTTAGGTGCAATAAGTGCAACGGGTGGAGCTATCTTAAGACCTGTTCAGGCCTTAAGACTCATATGGAGTGGTCCACACGGTATGTGGCCTCGTGTTGCTCCCGCCAGCAGGCGTCCAATGCCTCCACGGCTACTGCTCCCCCTGATAGGCCGGCACCACCACATCCCACACCTCCACGGTAAGGAGCCTATCGGAGCAACACAACTCCCCCGACTTAACCCATCCCCTTCCCTCCTGCTCAAACCCCAGTGCGGGAACAAACCAGCAGCTTTTGGTCCTCCGCACAGTGTGTTTCGTGTGTCAGACCGTAATACCTCGGAATCTGGCATCAGTCAAATGCAATTCTTGCAATGGCTGGTGCCATTTTCGGAGATGTTCCGGCCTGCGCACCACCCGCGAGTGGACAATTGACTACGTTGCCCCCTGCTGCAGAGCTCTGCACCCGCAACCGCGAGCGAGACAATGGTGGTGCCCTAGCGTTTATAGTCCACCACACAGTGCAGTATCGTCTCATTGATGAAGGGATCGACCGCAGGAGCAACACGTTAGAATGTCAAGGCATAGCTGTCCGGACAGGCGATTCCGAGCTCGAAATTTTTAATGTAGTGGGCAATTGCAGCAGCTCGCCTGACCTAACAACAGCTAGTGCGGGTCTGATAGATAGCATAACGTTGCGACCTATGCTATCGCTTGCATAAGCCCATTATCGTCTCGATTGAGAGACCTGCCGACTTTGTTTCCGCGAACCACCGGTCCTATTTTAACTTTAAAAAAGCTAATTGGGCCGGCTTCACGAAATTCACCGAAGACACCTTCGCCGCTCTTCCCCGCTCTTCCCATCCCCATCGATTTGTGCGCAGGCGAACGCGCATTCCGCAAGGTGCTCACAGCTGCTGCGGCCCGCTTCGTCCCAGCTGGAATGTTCAAGGACATCCGTCCTCATTTGCCAGCCGAAGCAGTCAGCTTAGCAAACGAGCGTGACCACCTACACCAGGTCGATCCCGGGGATCCCCGCATAAGGGATCTCAATTTGGAGATCCGGCAACTGGTAGATCAACACAAGCGGACTAAATGGGTTGAGCACTTGAAGACCGTTAACCTCACCTCTGGGGTGAGTAAGCTCTGGTCCACCGTTAGGTCCCTGTGGAACCCGACGAAGCACAACGACAATCACCTTCAACGGTTGTACTTCGTCGGACCCGAAGAGATGCGCGAGCTACTTTAGCCGGCTTTTTATACTGCATCCTCCGGCCGACAGATCCAAGCGTCATGCTACCAGAAGGCTGCACAAACTGATGAACGGTGATGAGGTTCATGGGGTCATCAACAAGTCTAAAACATCAACAGTCATTGGCCCTGACGGAATAAACGCGCTGATGCTGAAGCACCTGGGACCATTGGGAGTAGGATTTCTCACAAGGGTCTTCAATCTGTCCTTGGCCACTCTCATCATCCCTGACAAGTGGAAAGCAGGGAGAGTGGTCGCACTACTGAAATCTGGGAAACCCGCTTCTCGCTTTTTCACTGCGAGGAATCTCCAACTTTCACCCACTAAGTCCACGGCGACCCTCTTTACCATATGATGAATGTACTGATGACGAGATTGAACGTTTATATAATGACCTTAAAAAAATTCTAATGATGACTAAGACACATGATACAAACATAATCATGGGCGACTTCAATGCAAAAGTAGGAAAAGAGGAAACAACAAATGTGACTGGAAAATTCGATCTAGGAGACAGAAATGAAAGAGGAAAAAAAGCAACAGGCTCTGACGAAATCTCAGCTGATATTCTCAAACTTATAAATGACAGTGGAATGCCAACCCTAATGAAAGTGTTTAACCACATATATGAAAGTGCTAATTATCCAAGCTCATGCTTAAAATCCACGTTTTTTGTGATACCTAAAATGACCAATGCAAAACAATGCAAGGATTATCGGCTAATAAGTCTAATGAGCCATACGCTAAAAAAAAGAGAAGCAATATTTAGTCTTCAAATGCTTACACAAAAATAACAGAACGCCAATGAAGATATATGCATGTGTTTTATAGACTACGAGAAAGCCTTTGACAAAATACAACATAACAAGCTATTTGAAGTAATGAAAGATTTGGACATAAACAAATATGACGTCAAATGTACACAAAACTTATATTGGAATCAGACTGTAGAAATCAGATTCGGAGACAGCACCACAAGAGAGACAAAAATCTACAGAGGAGTGGAACAAGGTTGCATTCTATCGCCACTATTATTTAATGTATACGCAGAAAAAATATTAGTAACAAACAATTTCCAGGATCTCCAAACTATTGTAAACAAAGTTGAAAAACATAGCAAAGACTTCGGGCTAAACATAAATATTGATAAAACCAAATTTATTATTGTAAATAAAAGCAGCAGAGACTATTCCTATGCGAGACTAACCATAGATGGCAAAACAATAGAGAGAATAAAAAGTTTCAGGTATCTGGGTGTATGGCTGAATGACCAATGGGACCATGATCAGGGGATAAGAGGCAGAATAGAAATGGCTAGAGCGGCCTTCATGAAGATAAAAAAATACTGATACGCCGGGACGTACCAAACGGGTTAAAGACAAGATTCTTAAAATGTTATGTATGGTCAACACTCTTATATGGATGCGAGGCCTGGATATTGAAAACCGTAAGCATACACCGACTAGAATCTTTCGAAATGTGGTGATACAGAAAAATGTTGAAAATAAGCTGGAACGACAAAATATCAAATGGCGTAGTGCTAAATAGAATGCAAACCGCTAGGAACATGCTTATGGACATAAAAAGGAGAAAAGTCGCTTATTTCGGACACATAACAAAAGGTGACAAATATGATATTTTAAAACTGCTGATGCAAGGAAAAATTGAAGGGCAAAGAAGAATTGGTAGGAAGAAAATGACATGGCTAGACAACATCAAAGAGTGGACAGACCTAAAAAAAATCGGCGAACTAACAGCAGCAGCGAATAACAGACAAAAATATAATGACATCATTAATAATATGACCTGACAACCGTACGACTAAGATCATAATGACGTTTGTATGTAATCGCGAACATCCAGCATGGATACGCCGATTAAGAAGAAGTTTCCTGTGGCGACAGCCCTTTGTCGGGAAAAATCCGAGTCATTCTCGTGATGAAATGGAGTTGTCGTCAATTTCCGTTGTTGTTGATTGATTGAGTTTATAATATTCGCCCATATTTGCCTACTTTGTATTCCTTTCTCCTTCTTTTTGCAACGTTTTGTAGGAGCTAAGCTGAAAAGAAGGCTCTAACTCCTCACTAAGTGTTCGTTCACTGACTAAATGTATCAGCTCCCCATTCTCTGCCTCAACAAGTTATTGGCTGTGTAATGGATCTAAATGGTTCCGTAAATCGAAAAAGTGTCCTAATTGAAAAAGGCCGTTATGCCGAAATGCCGACTGAGAAGTAGAAGAGTTATGGTGGATGAAAACTTAACTTTGATACAATTTTTCACCAGTATTTGGGATTTGTCTTCCTTTATTTGTTTTTTTTTTTGCTTGTTTCATAATCGGGTGAAAAATGGTACTGTTGTAAGAGAATCTCCAATTGATAAAAAAAATACCAGTCTAACGGTTAGACGCGATAGAAGTGAAACCTTCCGTAAAACAAACTGAGAGAGAATAAGACGAAAGCAGCATTAGGAGCGGGATAATTATAGGTTCATTATAATATTGCTATAAAGTTCATATTTTATTTTCTTCATTTTATTATTATTCATCCTCAATGTTTTCAATTTCAACAAATGATACGAGTGGCTTATGATAGATAAAATATGATACAAATGCTTTGGTTTCGATGTTGTCAAAACAAAAATACCCAAACGGACCGAAGAAACAGACTTACTTACAAATTTCTTCCATTTTCGTCTACTTGTATTCATATAAAAATTTACGTCTCTTCCCACCAAAGCTAAATGTATTAGCATATTTCTTTTGTATTTATTCAATAATTTGGGCCGAAATACCGGCGGTACTGCAATACCGGGCCAACCCGTGGCAGAGGTGGAGCAAGCCCTTAAAACACTCCGCCCATTTCCAAAAATTAGTTTAACATTTGTTGTCCTCCGATGGAGGATCTATCAGATGTTAAGCTGATAAGAACAGATACTACACTTTTGATCTTAGCCATGAGGCCGAGAAGCGATAACCATACACAACTAATAAACTACCTAGTCATTACATTTTCTAATAAACCTTTTGAGAATTACACGCTCACAAAAATTAATGTACAAAATATTTATACCGATTCACTTAAACACGGCGAGCTGTTTGATTTCATGTTCGTGCCTGTGTATGTGCATTTGTGCGTTCATATCGCCACAGTGCATGACTACCAGCCTTGGCTGAGCACAGTAAGAAAATGTATTCGAGCGTATATATGTATGTATGTACGTTAGTGTGTTTGTACGATTCAAGAATGATACAAACACATGATGCAAAGAATAATGAGATGGCGCCCATCGTGGTCCCGTTACTTTGCGCTCAGCGAATTTGACAACTAGTTACGTGATTTTAGCTCCAGTATGGCCAGATTACCATTTTCGTAACTTGATTTATGATTTTTTTTTTGTTATTTTTATTATTTTGTGTCTCGGAGTTTTAGTTCTTTCTTCATGACATTTTTCTAGTTGTTCTAATTAAAATGTCATGTTTATAATTTTGTAAAATATGCATTTTTTAATAATTATTTAAATAATTCACTCAGTTTTATTTAGCTTTACTTTTTTTTAACATCTGGTGGCATTGCCCGCGAGTGCAGGTGTTGTTGGTGTTCTTCTGCTTTCGGCAGTCAAATCTCTCTCTCGCTACTGCAGTGCTGCCTAGCTTTGGATATAAAAACGCATTAAAATGCCCATTCAAAGAAAATAACCCAACAAATTTTTATTGAATCACTTAAAGAACTTTGTATGCGTGACAAATTGTCTTTAAAATGTGGGTTTTTTTAAATAAATATGTCATGCTTATGTACAATTTAATTTATGAGGTTTTTCTTAAACGAGACTCTTTTGTTAAGGGAACGGCTTTTTTGCTATATTTGAAGTTATGTAACTAGATAAGGTACTCTTTTTGTAAAAATGTCAGTATGGTTTCTTTAGTATTTTCTGGTAGTTTGTGGCTTATTTTTACAATGAATACAACTCTTAATGTCCTATGTCTCACTAAAGATTTATGACCGGAAGAAACAATTACACCTCTAAGGTTTTAATTCGCATTCAATAAATTCAAAGGCTTTTTAAAATGTGTAAAAGGGTTTTCAATCTTAAGAAGAGTTGGGAGCGGGGCAAATAATATTTTTGCATAACCTTAAATGGAGCCAAAAATTAAATTTGCACTTTCAAATTATCAAATTTTATAAGAGTAAAAAAATTTTCATTAGCACTAAAATCTTCTCAGAGATCTGGTCACATTGCCCATGATTGCGGTTATTGTTGATGTTTATGAATATTCGTTTCTTATTTGAAATGTGCGTTAATAAGAACAAACGGTAACAAACGTTTTAGTGAATATTTACGCAAAAATAAGATATTTCGTGAAAGTGTACTCGTATAAGTGAAAAATAAGAAAACATGAAATGTGCAGTGAAAAATTGTGCTAGTAAGAACCTCAATAAAGCGTGTGATATAAGCTTTTTTATATTATATTTCCAAAGGATGAGGCGCTCTGAAAACAGTGGATGCATTTCTGCCGGCGAGGAAATGCCTTCAATCGAAAAACGAGCTTTATATGTATGAAGCATTTTACTAGTGATAGCATTGAAGCATTCGGTAGCTTTAAATTAAACGCAAAAAGAAACAAACACGAAACTTCAAAATTTTCGCATTTTCGGTATAAAAAAGCACTAAATTTATTGCGAAGAGCAAATGGTTGGCAATACTGCACAACTCAGCAAACGTGACGACACGTACGCTCTGATGGGCGCAATCTTGTTTATATCATTCTTGGATAGATAGATAGGCTACCGAGACTTTAGGCTGAAAAAAAAACTGTATTATTATACAAAAGAAGTTTAAAAAAGGCCACTCTGAGAAGATTTAGTGCTAATGAAAATTTGTTTACTCCTATAAAATTTGATAATTTGAAAGTGCAAATTTAATTTTTCGCTCCATTTAAGGCTATGCAAAAATATTAAATGCCCCGCTCTCAACTCTTCTTAAGATTGAAAACCTTTTTACACATTTTAAAAAGCCTTTGAATTTATTGAATGCGAATTAAAACCATAGAGGTGTAATCGTTTCTTCCGGTCATCAATCCTTATTGAGACATAGAACATCAAGAGGTGTATTCATAGTAAAAATAAGCAACAAAATACCAGAAAATACTAAAGAAACCATACTGACATTTTTACAAAAAGAGTACCTTATCTACATACCTAACTTCAAATATAGCAAAAAAAATCGCTCCCTTAATAAAAGAGTCTCGCTTAACAAAAAAAACTCATAAATTAAATTGTACATAAGCATAACACATTTATTTAAAAAAAACGCACATTCTACAGACAATTTGTCACGCATTCAAAGTTCTTTAAGTAACACAATAAAAATTTCGTGTTTTATTTTCTTTAAATGGGCATTTAGTGCGTTTTTATATCCAAAGCTAGGCAACTCTGCAGTAGCGAGAGAGAGATTTGACTGCCGAAAGCAGAAGAACACCAACAACACCGGCAATCGCGGGCAATGCCACCAGATGTTAAAAAAAAGTAAAGCTAAATAAAACTGAGTGAATTATTTAAATAATTATTAAAAAATGTATATTTTACAAAATTATAAACATGACATTTTAATTAGAACGGCTAGAAAAATGTCATGAAGAAAGAACTAAAACTCCGAGACAAAAAATAATAAAAATAACAAAAAAAAAATGCTAAATCAAGTTACGAAAATGGTAATCTGGCCATACTGGAGCTAAAATCACGTAACTAGTTGTCAAATTCGCTGAGCGCAAAGTAACGGGACCACGATGGGCGCCATTTCATTATTCTTTGCATCATGGGCGGTACTGCAATACCGGGCCAACCCGTGGCAGAGGTGGAGCAAGCCCTTAAAACACACCGCCCATTTCCAAAAATTAGTTTAACATTTGCTGTCCTCCGATGGAGGATCTGATCTATCAGATGTTAAGCTGATAGGAACAGATACCACACTACCTAGTCAATAGATTTTCTAATAAACCTTTTGAGAATTACACGCTCACAAAAATTAATGTATAAAATATTTATACCGATTCACTTAAACTGACTTTCAGTATCTAAACCAAAAATAGAAAAGCCAAAAAACTGTTTTCAATAAATAATCAGAAATGTCCTACAATGCAAATTTCAAAAAAAAAAATTTTTTTCTTGTGATTCGAACCAAGAATTTTGAATCGGAACCTCACATTGCTAGCCGCTCGGCTATCGCGCCATGCTGTCGGTGCTGACCTAAAAGTTATTTAGTTCGTCGCTACGTTTATATGTAATATTCGTAGCCAAGAAGGTCGCTTTTTCGTTTCACTTTTTCTCAAATCACTCCCAACGATTCTAAAGAAGTTTTCACTTCAAAAAGCTGCTTATTAAAAATCATCTGCCGTTGGTGGGAGGTGGCGTAAAACTATAGGTCCCTCCATTTGTGAAAAAACATTAACACGCACACCAAAAATTAGAGGAGGAGCAGCCAGGCCAAACACCAAAAGGCCTGCCGAGGTAGATTTACTCAAAATGCCGTAACTTTAACAAATGTCAAGCAATGGAGATAAAATTTTGGTAGGAATGTTAATCACAGATGTGGCAACGTAACGAAAAAAGAGAACTCAAATCAGATGACTTAGAGCGTCACTTGGCGTTTGTTCTGGGAACTTTTTGATTAAGATATATAAATTAAAAAAATGGAACTGCAAGAAAAGAAGATTGAATGTGCCTAGGTAAATTCTATTAGAAACAAGCTGATTTTTTTCTACAAAGCCCTTAGAAGATGTGATTCTAAGAATGCGAAAAAATATCAATGGTGAAAGTAAGCTGGTTGAAAATATGTTGGATAAGGGTTTTAAGAAGAAACCATATACAATGTTCAATAAAACTAATGAAAGGAGATCAATTTAGAGGCAACGGATTTTAAGTTGAAATTAAACAACGAAAATTCAAATTCATCGCTGGACACCATAAGTTGGCCTGAGGGAGCGATGGACACTTTTCACAGAGCGGGCACTTTGGGAATACCTTTGTACGATTTGTAAACGTTGTGAGGCGTAAGTCTTTCCAATGACTACTGAAAAAAAAAATTTATTTGGCAATTGTCACGCGTGATCTGTCAAAAAAGCCCTATTGGAAAGTACTCTCAATCTGATCACCCTTTAGCACAAGCACGTTTATATCATCTTTCCAGACCCATCGCAGATTACCATACCAACACTGCTCACTATCACGGAGTTTGTTGCCTTTTGGCACTGTCTCAAACCTAACCATGAACTTGGTGGACTTATAGTGGTTCTCTTCTATCCGGAAGCAATTCAATTAATTGCAAAGTTTTAGAAAACTTGTTACACAACTATGGTATAGTACTTTAAACACAAATGTAATATCTCTTAGATTTACGTGCTTTTTTGTTGTTCAGACATGCATCAGAAATACCAAATGTATACTTATTAAATTACGCCAATTTAAGCAAAATAACAGACAAATCATTGCTTTCTTTTAATGTTGTTTAAATGCCTAATGCATTATTTTATTTCTGACGTGATAACGTCTTATAATTCGATTTAACAGGCTGCACGCACGAAAAAATGTGTCGTTACCTTGCTCATTGCTATTACCTTGCTCATTGCATTGAATGAACTGCAAGCGAAAGCGCGGAACGAACGACAAAGCAAACAAAGTAAACAACGGCAACGTTCGACATCTTGCTCTCTCCTACTTAAGTGAGCGTATATATGTATGCAAGAATGATATAAACAAGATTGCGCCCATCAGAGCGTACGTGTCGTCACGTTTGCTGAGTTGTGCAGTATTGCCAACCATTTGCTCTTCGCAATAAATTTAGTGCTTTTTTATACCGAAAATGCGACAATTTTGAAGTTTCGTGTTTGTTTCTTTTTGCGTTTAATTTAAAGCTACCGAATGCTTCAATGCTATCACTAGTAAAATGCTTCATACATATAAAGCTCGTTTTTCGATTGAAGGCATTTCCTCGCCGGCAGAAATGCATCCACTGTTTGCAGAGCGCCTCATCCTTTGGAAATATAATATAAAAAAGCTTATATCACACGCTTTATTGAGGTTCTTACTAGCACAATTTTTCACTGCACATTTCATGTTTTCTTATTTTTCACTTATACGAGTACACTTTCACGAAATATCTTATTTTTGCGTAAATATTCACTAAAACGTTTGTTACCGTTTGTTCTTATTAACGCACATTTCAAATAAGAAACGAATATTCATAAACATCAACAATAACCGCAATCATGGGCAATGTGACCAGATCTCTGAGAAGATTTTAGTGCTAATGAAAATTTTTTTACTCTTATAAAATTTGATAATTTGAAAGTGCAAATTTAATTTTTGGCTCCATTTAAGGTTATGCAAAAATATTATTTGCCCCGCTCCCAACTCTTCTTAAGATTGAAAACCTTTTTACACATTTTAAAAAGCCTTTGAATTTATTGAATGCGAATTAAAACCTTAGAGGTGTAATTGTTTCTTCCGGTCATAAATCTTTAGTGAGACATAGGACATTAAGAGTTGTATTCATTGTAAAAATAAGCCACAAACTACCAGAAAATACTAAAGAAACCATACTGACATTTTTACAAAAAGAGTACCTTATCTAGTTACATAACTTCAAATATAGCAAAAAAGCCGTTCCCTTAACAAAAGAGTCTCGTTTAAGAAAAACCTCATAAATTAAATTGTACATAAGCATGACATATTTATTTAAAAAAACGCACATTTTAAAGACAATTTGTCACGCATACAAAGTTCTTTAAGTGATTCAATAAAAATTTGTTGGGTTATTTTCTTTGAATGGGCATTTTAATGCGTTTTTATATCCAAAGCTAGGCAACACTGCAGTAGCGAGAGAGAGATTTGACTGCCGAAAGCAGAAGAACACCAACAACACCTGCACTCGCGGGCAATGCCACCAGATGTTAAAAAAAAGTAAAGCTAAATAAAACTGAGTGAATTATTTAAATAATTATTAAAAAATGCATATTTTACAAAATTATAAACATGACATTTTAATTAGAACAACTAGAAAAATGTCATGAAGAAAGAACTAAAACTCCGAGACACAAAATAATAAAAATAACAAAAAAAAAATCATAAATCAAGTTACGAAAATGGTAATCTGGCCATACTGGAGCTAAAATCACGTAACTAGTTGTCAAATTCGCTGAGCGCAAAGTAACGGGACCACGATGGGCGCCATCTCATTATTCTTTGCATCATGATATGTATGTATATGCGCATATGTACATATATAAATTCACGTATTTGTATTTGCATATGCCTTCTTATTGATTAATTTTAATTTGATTCACTTGAAGAATTTAAAATAAAACCAAGTTTGTTAATAATACCTGTTGTTTTAATGTTATTATTATTAATTTTTTTATCATATATGAAGGAAAAAATGTATGGTAATATTTACCATATACCTTATAAGATATGTTGTATACTAATATATGTATATAAACATGCATATACATATACAATTTCGCGCAATTTTCAAAAAGAACAAATCTATATGTAAAGATGCATACAAATCATATGGACATATCAAATATACGAATCTATTCCGTATGCAAGCAAATGTAAGCTAATGTACATATATTATATTGCTTGAACTGCAAGCGAGAGCGCGGAACGAACGACAAAGAGCACAATCGGTCCCCGCGTTCGGCAACGTTCGACATCTGGCTCTGTCCTACTTGAGTGAACATATACATATATGTATGTATATGTATGTATATGCGCATTTGTATATAAATTCACATACCTGTATTTGCATATGCCTTCTTCCTGTGTGCATGGTAATGAACCATTTCTCTGTTGAGAATAAACGATGATAGGAAAAATAGGAAATGAAAGGGAGTGTTTCAAGTGTAATGTGTCTTGAGAAAATCAAATCGATGATGATGCCTCTAAGTGTTGTTGACTTATTAACGTCTGATGCACAATCGAAATTGAAGATATCTTTCATGAATTTGATAAATGTTTCGTCATTTTTCACGTTTGTGTAAATGTAACTTGACCTATTCCATTGCAATTCCATTTACCTCCTCCTCTATATCCATACAAAATATCTATCAAACAAATAAAATTAAAATTTTGTTTTGAAAATTGCAACCATTCCATCAAAATTTTCTTATGACGTTGTCACGTTAAACTATCGTCAGTAAACCGACTTTACAGACAACCTCTTTTTCTTTTATTTTTTATTACATTAGCTACTTAGTGTACCTTTTTACTACCGTTTGGCAAGAAGCAAAAACATTTTTCCCTCTTTCTCCATTCTTCGTAGATGCAACCAGAATGCCAAAACTCCCTTGTTATCTCCTACCTGACTTTCTACAATGGAATTATAAATAGGCCCTAGGGAAAATCATCTGTACGATCCTTGCCTTGGTGTCAACCTTTTCCAATTTCGATGAAATATTTCTTATTTAACTTTTACTACAATGAACGTTGATGAAAGCATCTGCATTATGGGTAAATACACCCAGATAGGAGAGGAGAAATAGAAATTAGCATACCAACTTTTATTTTAGTTTTACTTCCAAAAACGACATTCACGGAAATTTACTAATTTTCACAGGGTGAGCCATATAGCGTTTACTTTTTGAACAACCTATTTTTTGGAGAATGGTAACACAAATGACTTGCCAAATGTGTTCATAATTTACTTAAAGGTTTGACATTTACGAAATGGGACGCTATACGCTTGAACAAAATTGGGAAATATTGAAAACCTATTTCCAAAGTGGTGAGTCTTCTTCCTCACCTTTCACATCGGTGGCTACGTCAATAAGCAAAATTGTCGGATTTGGGGCTCAGAAAATCCACACGTTACTGTAGTGAAGCAAATGCATCCACAACGAGTCACTGTTTGGTGCGGTTTTTGGTCTGGCGGCATCATCGGGCCATTTTTTTTTCGAAAATGAGCGAGGAGCCGCGGTTACAGTAAATGGCGAGCGTTACCGTGACATGCTCAACGAGTTGTAAAACACGAAACCGAAATTCCATTCCCGAAATTGGAGCCCAAACAATCGAAAATGTGCTTAAAAATTGGGTTGATCAAATGGCCTACTGTAAAGCCAGTCGTGGCAGTCATTTGAACGATATTATTTTTTATTTATAAATGACAGTCTTCAAAAAAAAAAAAAAAAATTTGAAAAAATATTGATTAGTTTATTTTCTATAGCCGATTCAAAAAGCAAATTTTACATGACCCTCTCTGTACCATTAAAACTTATACCGAATTTTTAAGAGCGTTGTAAGATTCGCGGAAACGGAAACAGTTTAAGTTGAAGCGGATTTGAAATGTATTATATTTATGCTCATTTGACCTGTTTGCCACGATCAAACACTGCAATCGTACTCATAGGTATCCGGAGACAAGTTTTTGCTTACATATTCCCAATTGTACATACAGAACATATGTACATATGTATTTACAGAAGTACGTGTGCCCCGCCGCACAGTGCTCCGACTCCATAAAAACAATGGACAAAAATAGAAGAGTTGTCGAAAGTGGTAAAAACTTTACTCCTAAAAGGGTTAAAGAAATATAAATAATTGGCGCGTACATTTTTGTTAGGTGTTTGGCCGAGCTCCTCTTCCTATTTGTGGCTTGTGTCTTGATGTTCTTCCACAAATGGAAGGACATACAGTTTTAAGCTGACTCCGAATGACAAATGGGTTTTATGATGAGCTTTTTCATAGCAGGAATACCCTGGAGGTCTGCCATTGCCTGGCGAGGGGTGACCGCTATTAGAAAAAATGTTTTCTATTATTTTGCTGTTTCATGTACGTAGATTCGAACCTACGCACTCCCGAAACTCAGCATAAGCTTTAAATGCAAAAGTGACCTCTCTATTTTTAATTATAAATTCTTTGTTTCACTTACAGGTCTGGTAGCTTCAAATTAAGAAAAGACAAACGCCAAACTCAAAAAAAATATACGCATTTTGGGTAGAAGAAAGCACTAAATTTATTACAACTAGTATATAACCCCCGAAAATCGGGTGGGCTTTTTTCCCACGGAAAGTAAACAGCATATGTGACACTTTTATATATTAAAAGTTATGATGATTAGAAAAGTGTATATTTTTATTCGTATGTATATTAATATGTAAGAACTTATGCATATAACATTTTTAAAATTTGTTTCAGTTAAATCAGTGTTTTTTTAAATTACTTCATTATAAACTACATTCAACGACAAGTTTTCGTTATTGCCCATTTGAACTCGTATATTTTCCCAGGATCTAACCCGGCTTAACGCAACATAAAGTTGGCCGTGAGCAAAGCAATCCTCCTTTAAATGAAGCCCCACCCTTGACAATGTTTGCCCCTGGGCCTTATTTATATTCTAATGGGAAATATGGCGGCGCTTCAACGTAAAAGGAAGTGTGGTTTCGGTCGGCTGCAAATTTATACGAGGCAATAGAAATCGCCTTCCCTGAGCCTCTCCGCATAACACTTCCGCGTGCAAACAATTCGGATGCATTTGTTTTATGATAAGTCGTGTGCCATTCACCAACACAATTATACAATTTTCTTTTTTGCCATTCGGAAAATTTCTTGGATTTGCAAAAGTAAAAATTTTTTTTTCACAGATCTTTACGTTTTAAAAAATTTTAAGAAGAATGGTAAAAAAAATGTTCAAAGTTCATATTCATCTATGATTTGATAATGGCTGCATACATAAAAATATACATGTACACACATAGAATACAATACAAAGAAAAAAAAAAACACTTAAAAATGTATATCTGTGTCAAAAAGTTCGTTGATTGGATGGGTAATAGTGTTCTTTTAAATGGCGTTGGGCATCGTCTATTACTATAAAATTTGTCTGAGAATAGCCCAAATACAGTTTACCTTTGAAATAGTATCAAATAAATAACTAATTTGCCTCTCTCTCCTCATTTCTTAAAACTATTTAAAATTTGGAGTTTATATATTGTAGTTCAATTGTACCATATATGAACGAAAACAAAAGTGGATGCTTCTACCAATCATATCCAATACGTGACGTTTCAAACATTTATCACTTACTTACCTGCTCTATTCCTCCACTTAAAGTAGGAACTCTTCTACGAACTCTTCTTGGTCGTCCTCTAGGCATATTTTAAAATTAAATATGGATGTACAGGTATCCCTCGTATAACGCGATAGTTACGTTCCAGAAGAATTGCGCGTTATGTAATTCCGCGTTATCTAAAACATAGTTTTCATATAAGTTTGGGGGTTATGTTCCAATAGGTTTTTTTTTAAATAAAATACATACAAAATAACAGATGCACATATATTTCAACTCAATACTAAAGTTCAGACTTTATAATACAATTAAAAACACAAAACAAAAAATTTGAAAACAAACTAAAACAAATTAAAGGTTTATTAAAAACTTTATTGTTATTCTTCAAACTTCATATGGTAATTAATCTGTTTCACTGTCTTCAAAGATATTTGCACGTGGGCGTTTTGGGGGAGCAATAGTTTCATCAGAAGATATTTCTTCAACATAGTTTTCGCTATTGGATAAGGAACTCGTTCTGGGACCTTGTGGTTCTATAATTGCAAAATCTGTTATCAGTTTTTGGTGGGTGGTTTTTTTAAGCTCCTTTTCAATTTCGTAATAAGGTGCTAGATTAATATCTATTCTATCTATCTAAGGCAAAAAAGGGTAATTCCCGGTTTACATTAAAAATACATTACATATTATAAATATGTGGTACGCAAATTAGTGTTACCAGATTTTATAATTATGTATTTTCCCCTTCGCATTATATAAGCCTAAATTTCCCGTTGTACTGAAACCTAATTTTTCCAAATCGCGTTATATCGAAACCGCGTTGTATAAGACCGCGTTATACAAGGGATCCCTGTACTTTTTTCTTAAAATAAATTCTATTTTGCGTCTGTCCAAAACTCTTTCTAATTTGTACTGTTACCGTTGTTTTAAGTGAAATGACAAATTTCATTGTCAATTCATACCAATTATTGCCATCACAACAAAATTTTGAAAAAAATTAGCAGCACCCGTTGGGACAATGTTCATGAATACATATTTATTAGTAAAGAGAACAAAACAAAACTATTATTGAGAATCCAAATGTATACAATGCTGTGCTCATTAGAAATAGAGCTAAACAAAGCAAACGTACTCAAATATATGCGTATATTTGTGTGTGATCCCGTTTTGCATAGACATCGCTGTTATCAATATGAAAATTTTGATAACTTTACACGCAAATATTTCATGAACAAATTAACCAATTTTAATTTTTATAATTTTCCGGAAATATGCTCATCAAAACCTTTCTTTTGATATATAATTCATATCTGTACGTGTTGTAGTTTAGTCAGAATAAGCGCCATGTTTTAAAATAAACTATAGATGAGCAAAGGGTTGGCCACACTGTTTCTTGGCTTCACACTTTTAAAGCTCTTTCTTTTAACACCAATATTAAAATATTTTACATAATCTGGGCATAATTTAGTTAAATTCTAACTTTCAAAACAGGTGACAACCGTCTCCAAAAATATATTTAACCGAACATTTTCTTAACTCTTAAACCATCCATACTGTATTGCACTTATGAAATAAGCTAAATTTCACTTTTCTATCTGATGGCAACCCTCATTTAAAACCTAAAATATATTCGAAATGCTAGTCAGAGTTATAAGCGATATGTGTGCCGAATTTCATCTAAATCCGTCTATAAACAATGCAGGCCTGAGGGCATTCACAAAAAATGCTTTCGTGTAGCTGAAACAAATACGAAAAAAGCTCATGGAGGCACGTTTTCTAAAACGATCATCATCATTGGTCAGCCTTACAGCTCGGGGTTATATTTAGCTTCGTTTCCATGCATCTCAATCCTCGGGAATGGTTCGCCAGTTTCGAACGTACAGTGTTCTCAGGTCCTTTAGAACCTTTTCAAGCCATGCTAATCTTGGACGCCCTCCTGTTATAGGCGCCACGGGGCTGTAAGACACGTTTGATTTCTGGGGATGGTCATCTTACATGCGCGGTCATCTTCCCCGAGCATCGCAGTCTTTTGACTTTACCTATTTCACAATGTCCTCGCCATTACATAATGCAGCAATTCTTCATTGTAGCGTTTCCGGCAGATACAATCTTGCAGTCGTAGCGGATCAAACACCCTTCGCAGCACTTTTCGCTCGAATACTTTTAGTCACGATTCATCCTTAGAAGTCATTGCCCAGAATTCACAGCCGTCCGCAAGAACTGGTCTTATTATTGACTAGTATAGACGTGGTTTGCTATATATCGTAAGAAGTTTAGATTCTAATAGTTTGGTATGAGCGAGCACAGCACAGTTTCCTGTCGCGGTCCTGCTTTGCATTGGGTCGTGTGAGCTATTCTCATTTTGTGTCGTGACACCCAGATACTTAAACCATTTTATGCCCTCGAAGCGGAAAGTACCAATTACCATGTCCTTTCGCTGTCTTCTCTCCATATTTAGATATTTGCCATCGGCGTACGCAATGATTAGCCCTGAGTGAGAAAGGTTAGCAGGTGTTTTTATCTTTAAATTTTCCATATTTTGGGGTTTTAGCATCTGCAAACACGAACTTAAAGAAAAATATTTGTTTCTAATTTTTTCATAAAACATATGTTTTTGGCTCCATCATAATTATTTTTATATAAGTGCAACAGTACATTTTCTTTAAACAAAAATGCATTTTTAATAAATTTTTTACCACAACTACTTTTACATGCCAAGCGTGAAAGTGAAATGGTGTGCAGAAATTACTTGTGATTTGAGCGTAAGTATAAGGCTGAAGCTCTGTTTCACCACAAAATAGTTTAGAACCTTTTTTTAATTAGAGTTTTAGCTTTCAAATGATATCGGAAACTCCAAGTTTCAAAACATACGACTTTTGCATTTTTGTCCACGTTCGGAGCACGGAGCCGGCTTGAAAAAGGTGAAAAAACGAAAGAGTACGGCTAATATTGCCTGCGTGCCAAATGCCAGAGTAAACAGCACACAGCTGTCGTTGATGGCCAGTGAGCCTTCTATTCGATGGTAGAGAGCGCAAGGTAATGGTGCACACCCGCAGTGTCGAGGTCGACAAAAATCCTCAGAACTGCAGACTGACAATCAACAACAAAAATATACACGTACATAAAAACGGAAGAGGGCGCGAAAGTGTCCGATGAAAATAAATCAAAACAAAAACGTGTCAAGAGCGAGTGCTCTGCAAATTAAATTTGCATGCAATTTGCGATAGGTAAGGTCGGGTACAGACGCGAAAGGCGCGACTATTATGATCAACAAGTTGGTAAATAAGGGCCTAAGGCAAACAAAGTACGGTGGGAGTAGGTAAAGAAACTCACTGGCACTGCTAAGGTAGCTGAACCAGATGGGAATGGAAGGAGGGTGAGCAATTGAGTTATTAGCGTGCAGTTAGGCGCGTAAACTGACGCGCTTTGAGTAGGTGTTGGTTACTAAAAGTTTTCAACACTGTTTGTATTTCTGCTGAAGTCGTTGCTAGCGTCGTTTGTGCCAATTGATAACACCCTCGAAGTCATTCGCCCACTTACTGATAAGAATTTTCCGAATGGCTTTGAAAGCTTTTCGTTTTGCAGCAGCACAGCCCGCGGAGCTTTTTCTGCTAGAGTTTAACACAAATAAACTTAACGACCATATGGTCAACGATGCCTTCAACTGTTTGTTTGGTTGGTAGCGTAGTTATGAGCCTTTGCCGACACATTTGTTGTCCTGCAGTCAAAGTAGATGGTAAAATTTCGGTCTTACAATCGGACAAAGTGTGCGCTTTTTTACATACTTACAAAGTAGTTTAAAGCATTTGAAATATAATATTTTCAAGGTACTGCAGATAATACCTAAATAAAGTAAATAACAAATTTGTGTGAATTAAGTGAAAAAATATTTTTCTAAAATAAAAAGTTGGCAATTAAGGTTGAAAATTTGAAATAATTTGAATAGTCAACAGTTGGCGTGCATTTTTATCACAATTCAAACAGCCTTTGGAAAGAAAGTATTTTTACAAAATAAAGCAGCCTACCCTTGTACCCAAGTGCTTATTTATATTTTAAAACATATTTGGAGTACTTAGCATTTTTTATATTATATTGTAAATATATTTACTACATACATACATACGTACGTACGCAGTAATGCATATATATTGCGAAGCAAACAAACAAAACGGCAACTTATAAATTTGGTAAGCCTTTGAACACGCAATATTAAAAACTTTTTCATTTGGTGCATTTTTCATACCATATTTTATAAAATTTTCTCCAATATGGCGGAATTTCTCACACAATTTCTAAAAGTTCGCTTCAAAATAGGAGATAATTATCAATGCGCTACAAAAATACATACATGTATAGTTGATACACACATGCTAACAACTATATTACCATGGCTTTTATAAAAGACCGATACCTAAAACCACATGAAGTGCGTGAGCAATTAAAAATGGACATGTGTGTATGTATGTGTGTGTATTTGCATTTGAATTCGCTGCTTGAAATAGAAAAGATTACATGTGCGATAAATGTGAGTGAATTGCGTGTTATCTCTTCATGCCTGAAAGTAGGCAGTAAAAATCAAATTGTCAACAGCCACCATTTAGACGATATGGACATATACCCAACAGGGAAGTACACGGGTATCAACTGGTGCGTCTTTAGTGAATTTGGGCCCATAACTATTTTTCCATAGCTTGGAATTGGTAGAGCGTTTGAGTGAAGTAATACATATAAGTAGTAAGCTCCGTATGACTCCAAAACTAAGGAAATATGTAAGCAAAACTGTAACTCAGCTCGCGCTGGTACCGCTAGACGTCCAGTTTTGATTATTCGGAAAGGGCAATTTTTTCTTTGTCCTATATTTTAAAACTAGAACTTCCGTTGTTAAATATGTACAGTCACTCATATCTTATTTGATACATATGAGAGTTTTTTGTAAAGTGTTCTATATTCCACAATA
The DNA here is from genome assembly GCF_028408465.1 of Anastrepha ludens. Lineage (NCBI taxonomy): Eukaryota > Metazoa > Arthropoda > Insecta > Diptera > Tephritidae > Anastrepha > Anastrepha ludens. The sequence goes on along the minus strand of NC_071500.1, from coordinate 118,683,558 downwards.
TTTTGAGAAAATGGAAAAACAGAATATACTCACGCTGCAGCTTAGATGATACAGTTAAAAGTACCGCTATTCCCGGTGCAAGATTCAACAAACGAAATTGTACGTTTTGTATGCGAGAGTTTGTAGAGTGAGTTAGACGTAAAACAATATTAAATTTTATGTACGCTTGTTTTGTTTTTAATCATTGGACCGCGTACTTCGGTAGGGAAGCGTGAGTTCATTCATTTCAGTTGAACAACAGTTCAACGCATTATTGTACGCATTATGGATGAAAATCGTGTGGCAAATAAGGGACGACATGATTGAAATAAAACTTTCACAGAGAAAGAGTGTCAGTGGTTAATGCGCCAGGTGAAGAAAAATCCAGCAACGAGCGCTCTAAAGTTAACTAAAGTGGCCAAAGAGGATTTAGGGAAGACTGCCATTCAGAAACTGTTCGAACAGTACTGAGGAAAGCAAATTTAAACGGCGCATGACCATCTAAGAGAACTCCAGCAATTTATAGAGCCGCACTTTTTGCAGACGAGGTAAAAATAAACTTGTTTAGATCAGCTAGCAGACCTTTTATATGGCTCAAGGCTAATACGGCGGTGGTTGGGCATGCATGCCTTTAAATGGAATTGGAAATTTGAAACACTGTTTATTTAAATCTTTTGCAAAAAAAAAAATTGCGCTAGAAAATTACAAACTGAAGATAACTTTCGCTGCTATCAAGATAACGAAGACGCAAATAATTCAAACAGAATTAATACATAATATAAATGCCCTCAGGTGGTGTACAATCATCGGATTTGAACGTCATCGAAAATTTGGCATCCATAACAAATCTGATCCCAAAAAGGCGATACTTGAAGAGTGGAACCAAATTAGTCCAGAACACAGATACAAATTAGTTGACTCAATACCACGTAGGCTTCAAGCTGTAGTTGATTAGTTGATAATAAAGGATACCCAACGAAGTACTCTATATATATATAATTAGCGCGTACACCCTTTTTGGGTGTTTGGCCGTGCTCCTCCTCCTATTTGTGGTGTGCGTTTTGATGTTGTTTCACCAATGGAGAAACCTACAGTTTCAGGCCGACCCCGAACGGCAGATACTTTTACATCATGGCAGAAATACACTCAGAGGTTTGTTCATTGCCTGCCGAGGGGTGACCGCTATTGAAAAAACTGTTTCTAAATTTTGGTTTTTCACCGAGATTCGAACCTACGTTCTCTCTGAATTCTGAATGGTAGTCACGCACCAACCAATTCGGCTACGGCGGCCGAACAGCTAACTACCTTCAAATTTGAAATATGAAATAAATAATTGCTCTATTTTATCTGTATTTTATCTCTACCACGCCGCTGCGTGAATTCTCTATATTTTTGTTTTGCTTTTTGCATTACAATGAAATGAATGGACCCTTTTCCCTATTTTATGTTGAGAAACAAAATAATAAAATATCTGCATACCCTGTTTTTCCTTTCACATCGTGCCACTAAATATATTTATTGATTTGACGCTCTGCTTTTTACGCCTAATTAAGTAAAAAATAAACAGACATTGGTTAACAGTTGTAAAGATACAGATTTTTTAAATGGGTATTAGTCTTCGTATGTAAGGCCGTTCAGAAAAGCGTAGATAAGTGCGAAGGCATTCCAGTTTAGCAATACGTTTTTAAGCTTCAACGCATTTTGATATAAGATTTTGGGTGTGTTCGAATGGCATCAGGTTATGAGTGAAAATTCCGGCAACATGGGCAGCATCACTCATTCCATAAACAAAATGTCTTTAATCTTCTGCTTGTCACCAGCGAACCAAACGTATTGTGTTTGGTTCATTTATTGGTTTTATCGAAGTAATACCCGAAATCTACTGGATTGTTGTCAAGTGTCGGTTATACCTTAAAGATGAGTTTGATTTGAAAAAGAAATATATTGAAAATTTAAGAAAATTTTTTAAACATTGGCGTGAGATAATTGTTTAAATAACTGCTATGGCCTTTTTCAATAACATCAACTGCTAGGTAAAAATATCTATTGGGAGTTTTTTCTAGCTTCATGAGAACTATAGATCTCGATAACTATCGTTTGGCAGCTGAGAGCGGCAGACTGTGTTGGCATTTCTGTTCAGTAAGGTTTGGTAAGCATAAATAATAAGATGCGAAACTCTTTCATTTTGAGTTAGAGCACACCCTGGAGCTCTTTTCAAAACTTGCCAGCATTCACACATTATGGGATGATGAACAACTGATGGCGAAATGGCGGCCTTCCAGAAGAAAGGCGCCAAAAATAACTGACGAAAACAAGTCGCGATTGAAACATTTATAATTATTTGTCTTCAAATTAATTCAATTGAAACTTAGTAATAGGACTATGAATAAGTTCGTGCGGTTTTTTTTCGAAATTTGAAACTTTATTGACGTAAAATGGTTACAAATTTAATATTCAAAATATTGTCCATCGCTTACTACTACTTTTTCCCATCTTTCTGGCAATTCACGGATTCCCTTTGTGAAAAATTCGGTCGGTTTTGCCGCAATCCACGAATCGATCCATTTTTTGACTTCATCGTAATTACGGAAGTGCTGGTCAGCCAGGCCATGTTGCATCGATCGGAAGAGATAGTAATCGGATGGCGCAAGGTCTGGACTATACGGCGGGTGGGGTAGGACATCCCATTTGAGCGTTTCTAAGTATGTTTTGACCACTTGTGCAACATGTGGCCGAGCATTGTCATGTTGCAAAATAACTTTGTCGTGTCTATCGGCGTATTGCGGCCGTTTTTTTCGCAGTGCTCGGCTCAAACGCATCAATTGCCGTCGGTAGACATCCCCCGTAATCGTTTCATTCGGTTTCAGTAGCTCATAATACACAACACCCAGCTGGTCCCACCAGATACACAGCATAACCTTCAGGCCATGAATATTCTGCGCCGACGTCGATGTTGAAGCATGGCCAGGGTATCCATACGTTGCCCGACGTTTTGGATTGTCGTAATGGACCCACTTTTCATCGCCAGTCACAATTCGATGCAAAAAACCCTTTCTTTTGTGCCGTTGAAGCAGTTGTTCGCATGCCATAAAACGGCGTTCAACGTCTCTTGGCTTCAATTCATACGGCACCCAATGGCCTACCTTTCGGATCATTCCCATGGCTTTTAAACGTTTGGAAATGGTTGATTGATCAACTCCCAAAGTTTTTGCAACCTCTTCTTGCGTTTGAGCCGGATCTTGATCGAGCAATTCCTCCAATTCGGTATCCATGAACTTTGGCGGCGCACCCTCGCGTTCTTCGTCTTCCAAGCCAAAATCACCACTTTTAAAGCGTGCAAACCACTTCTGGCACGTTCGCTCAGATAGAGCATGCTCACCATAAACTTCCACCAAGATACGATGACTTTCGGCTGCTTTTTTCTTCATATTAAAATAATGAAGAAGAATTCCCCGCAAAAACACATTATTTGGCACGAAATTCGACATTTTCAAGTGTGGTAAAAATATTGTTGTTTACGCTTCAAATAAAAAACTTATACTGACGTTTGTGCCTTACGACAGTAGCTCTCCAATGAATGTTTGGAAATGTGGATCGATGGAATAATAATCAAGTTACGCCATCTGTTGTAAAACCGCACGAACTTATTCATAGTCCTATTAATTTAAATTGAAGTGGGTCTTTAGAATTTTCCAAAGCCTCTTATATCCTTTTCGGCTTATACTTTTAATTCGCCTTGTGTACATATTTGAATATATTTTACATACATGTAATTTTATTGAAAATTGTGCGTTGGTTTTGTCTATAAATTTGTATATACGTAAATATTTTATTGTTGAAAAGCGTAGGTAAGGCAATTGAATCTGAGTTTAAGATATTTTACAAAGATTAAAGGTTAACTGCTTTAACTTATATACCTATATATATGTATATATATAATTGGCGCGTACACTCTTTTTGGGAGTTTGTTTTAACTTAAACTGTTCGTCATTTCCGATTTTGCTTTTATTTTGTTTTTCCTTTTTATGTTATATTAAAAAATCGCAATATTTTATGTATTTATTTATACCTATGTTTCTCGTGTTAACTTTTACTATTATTATTTACCTTTGTATTTCAATTTTAAATCATTTCATTTACATATACATTTTTGAGTTTGTTGCTTATTTATGTACAAATTTCATATGGGTTGTGCTTATTTTTATTATATATAATATAGGTGTATATGGTATTATAAGGCTACTGGGCAACCGTAAACCAAATACCAACCTCAATAGCGGAGTGGATTTTAAAAGTTCCCAATTTTTGTTTAAAAAACACCCATTCAATGTTTCTTCGGGTGTGGCATTACTGACGAATCTTAATATATAAAAAATGCACATTTTTCAGCGCTCTCACGAGTTAAACAGTTTCGCATCTAGTAATCCATGTTGGTGAGTCATCAAGAATTGTTTAACGCCAGAACAACGCTTCCAAATTGTGAAATTTTACTTTAAAAATTATAATTCTGTTCGAGATGTTCAAAGAGCTAAGTGTTGAAGGAGGCACCGAAATGTCGATATATCGTCGTTCTCAACTCTATGGGCTTTGTCCTTTGACTACGTGGAAAATTTTGCGGTAGGATTTTAGCCAATGTACCTATAAAATACAGCTTTTGCAAGAACGGAAGCGAAATGAGCACGGTTTGCGTCGCATTTTTGTTAATTGGGCTCCTTTAAATTTATTATTCAGATTTCCATGTAACTCGTAGCCGCGGCGGATATACCTATGCATCCGGCATCAAATTAAAAAAGTAAATGCCATAAAATTATCTTTTCCTTCTTAATTGGCGCGATGTGGGCCGAGTTTAACAAAGCGCGCCAGTCGTTTCTTTTTCATGCTAAGCGGCGGCAGTTGTGCACACATAAAGTGAAGCCAAGTCTTTCTCCACCTAATCTTTCCAACGCAAAGGAGGTCTTCCTCTTCCTCTATTACCACCAATATCAATTATCTACCAGATCATAATACAAAAATGCATTCCAATAATATTTCTGTTTCGTATTATCATTTTAAGTTCTCAATCTCTTAAAACAAGGACAGTAACGAAGACGTAAGAAAAGTTACAAAATCATATCAAATTACACACGAAATGATAAAGTACGGTGGAGAAAGTGTCCTTTCTGATCTTTCCGATTATTTTAACCTCATTCTGCACAATCGCACAGTCCCTTCGGCCCTTGTGCTTCCACAGCTACACGATTCCTATCTTGAAAAAGGACGATAAGAAACAGAATTACTTTGCTTAGCTCCGTGCTAAAACTATTTACTGAAATATTAGCTGACCGTATACGGAAACTGGATTCAGACGGAACAGATAGACAGTAGATGCCATCTTTATATTGCGCCAATTCGTCGAAAAGGCTTTTTTATGTTTTATCATATTTATTTTTATTCAAATTAAAATTCTCGAAAAACGCAATATTCACAACAATTACCTGACAGTAATTAGGAATCTCAACACCGAAAACACTTCTTCCGTCAAGACTAATAATGAAACATCAACCTCAATACCGGTGGCAACAGGGATAAGATAACGCGACAGCTTAAGTCCTATACTATTCAATCTGATTATGGACGAGATAGTATCTGCTGTAAAATATACACGGGCAAGAGGATATTTGTTGAGAAATGAAATCTAGATAATGTTCTACACCGAGGACGCAGTTTTAATGTCGGACAACGAAGGCGAACTTCAGCGGATGTTGTATGCCTTCGAGAAAGCTGCTTCTGCATTTGACATGCAGATATTGGTAGCCAAGACGAAGAGCATGCCAATATCTAAACAACCGCTCAGGTGGAAGCTAGTAGGATATGGAAAGAGTATCGAGTAGGTTTGGAGTTATGCTACCTGGGAACCATAATTACCTCATCGAAATAATTAAAAGTCAAAGTAAACAACCACCAAGTCTGCAATGACGAGAAAACCGAGACTACGAGGCCACCCGGACGTTGGACTGAGTGTTGGACATCCAGCTCTATCGATAATTGATATTTATTTACTTGTTTTTTATTTATAACCAAACAAATTGTATTTCTTGTATAAAATTGTTGATGAACAGGATTTAATCCTATAATAAAGAAGAAGAGCATAGGTGTTCTAGAGTTTCCCTCCCTTGAAGTTAATTCCAAAATCTGCAATTATCGTTGTTTGGGATTCCTTCCTTGTATGCGTGTGCCGCTAGAAAATTGTGGCCTGCCAGTATGCCAACGATAGTTCCGCTCTCCTTTCTAGACAGGGCTAGCACGAATCTGGCGTATTTATCTACATTCTGTGCACACATGGTTTTCGCGGTTTGGTCCGCCTCCTGTCTATCCGTATTTTCATGTCCGCAACGACGTCATTGTATATCGTATTTAAAGGCTTCAGCATGTTATTTTCTAATTCAAATATTATGTAAACAGTGTGTTGGCAATATCATCTACAATTTTTTTTTCAAATGCCCTTATGTCCGGGTACCCAAGAGATGTGCAGCCGTCTGCCTGCGGTCAGTCTCTCTATGGCCTCCCTGCTCTTAAGAACGTTTGTCATGAAATTTCTTACAAGTTTATTGTTTTTATCGCTGCTTGACTATCAACGTACATATGTATATATTTATTTCGGAGTTGCTCTTCCCTATAGCAAACACATCTGCTTCAAAAATACTGCAGCGATCTTTAACTTTAAACACCCTTCTTCTTCTATTGATGTTGGGAATTTCTTCACCTAGCTGCATTTCGGAGTCATATAATATGTATTGGCCGTATTACTCCTGCCGATTAAGCTATGTCCGAATGTTTTACAGGTGAATTAATCCATAAGACTTAACGTACGGCAGATTTAGCTGCCAGACATTCTGCCGCAATATCGGGGTTTTTTTCAAGCGCTGCAATCCACTATACTAGAACACCGTAGAGTTATATTGGCTTTACTACAGCTGAGCAGCATCCATACTTTATATACTTTTCTTTACTAGCCTTTTTCTTCTTTTCAAATATATTGTGCTTCCATGACGGTTTGCTATCCAAAATTACTCCAAATTACTTTACGTTGTCTTTAAGAATCAGTTCTAAGCCGTTTAGCTTCGGAGGTGGCAATACAGGATCTTGTACCTTCTAATAAAAAGTATCATATCCGTTTTGTTAGCGTTTATCTGAAGGCCTACTTGAGTTACCCATTGATGCACTGTACCGAGTCCATTATTCATTATGTCGCTCACGGAATCTGAATATTTGCCTGCCACTACTATGACTATGTCATCTGCATAAGATACTAGTTTCCATGCCTAGTACCTTCAAATTCCTTTAAAAGCTGATCAACTGCGAGTAACCAGAGCAGTGGCGATAGAACACCACCTAGCGGCGTACCCTCACATGATATTTTGGTGAGTTTAGCTTCGTTCCATTATTTATTATTCTACAACCTAAAAGTTTCTTTATCCATGTATAAATAGGGAGTTCTGTATTTGGTGTGCCTAAGCGTTCCTCCTGTCATAAATTACTTAAAAATTATAGGCCTCCGGAGCGTTCGGGAATACACCCCTCTATCTCTTTGCATCCTTTTAAACAAAGCGTGCGGCATTATACTCAAAATTTCCCTTAAAATTTTTAAATATTAAAAATTATTCTTGTTTTAATAGGGAAGCAAGAACTATGCACAGTTGTAAACGCTTCCTTTACAACTACGAATTGCACTTTTCACTGCTGGGTATACATATTTACACACATACATATACACCTACATTAGGTGCGCATTTTCCAGTATTTGTAATAGTTACACAAACACATGCATGCATGTACATATTTACATACATATGTATTTATAATGATAGACATCACAATTAGATGATTAAATTGTTGACGTGCTCAACTGGGTCCTAATTTTCTCGCCTTACAGCTACACCAAGTACTGTTTATTTTTGGGTGGCAGCTCAGTGGGTTATTGTGCGGTTACTCGTGTTGGCTAATCCGATCTATCTTACAATACGTTTCCGCCAAAGACAAACCCTGGGTTTACAGGTTTTGGATTTTAGAGAATTGAAAACTGTTGCATCTGTGTGTTTGATGGAAGTTGTGTTTAACACTTCTTTTGTATTCATGGGTCCAAATTGACCAACCCACATTTAGCAACGAGCATTTCTTTGTAGTTTTTATATATGAGTATGAAACTTTTTATATTTAATATTTTTTGGAACTAAATTTTAAAAATGTTGGCTTGTTGTTACACCTTCCTTTGTATACGGCGGCCACCGTAGCTGAATAGGCTGGTTCGTGAATTCCATTCGGGAGTGCCTAAGTTCGAATCTCCGAGCATGAAACACCAAATGAAGAAAACGTTTTTTTAAAAGCGATCGCCCCTCGGCAGGCAATAACAAAGTTCCGAGTGCATTTCTGACATGGAAAAGCTCCTCATAAAAACCTTTTGCCATTCAGAGACGGCTAAAAAGTGTAGGAACAACATTCCATTTGCGGAACAATATCAAGAGACCCGTAATTAATAGAAGGAGGAGCTCGGCCAAACACCTAACAGAAGTGTGCTCTTGTGAATACGCACGTGAGCACATATTTTATGCTTAGTATATTCTGCAAATGAAAACTCTGATATTTTGTACTTATATATGTTGGAAACGTTAAGATTCGGTTTTTTATTGGATGATCCTGAATTTGAATTATTCTTAAATAAAATTTCAAGGAAATCATTTTTTCATTAGATATGAGTATGCCATATGTACATATTTATTTCAATTCAATATATTGCCAATGGATACAAAATTTAATTGTCGTAAACAAAATTATTCCACAAAAATGCTTAATATTAAAAAATTAATATTTAGTACTAAATCCATTGTTTCTATATTAATAAAAGCGGATAAATGTTTTGGTATGTTTTTAAAATATTTGTTGCATATAATCTGGCCCGATTTTCGCCCATCCGTCCTGTAATCTTTCTTTTAGTTGCCTGGGAGAAGAAACTGTTCTCTGTCACATACCCCGTTCCAACTCGTCTTACAACAAGTTTTCTATAGAGTTTAGATCCTGTTGATTAGGGAGGGGTAGTAATAACTTTTGGGCAATTATAGAGCAGCCATTCTCATACAAAGTGGGCTTTATGGGTAGGGTATAATCTGGGTACAATTTTCTTCCATTTTCTCTGCTGACTGTTTCAAATTTTGCCTTAATATCGAAATGTATTTCCAGTTCATAATCGTTTCTATTAAAATTAAATTGCTGATTCCTTTGGATGAAATACACTCCCGAACCATCATCTGTCCACGCCGTGTGTTACCGTCGGTTTCTGGGGTTGTCTTTTCAGCTCCTCATTAGGCTTCCGCCAAACCATGACTTTCCCGTCACTACCGAATAAGTTAATTTGCTCTCATCTGGGAAAATGTCATCATTCCAACAAGTTTCATTATGTTTTATGTGTTCTTTAGCAAAATATAACCGCAGCTTCCTCGTACTGATTACGCGTCGAATGGTTTGGGGGTGTACGTTCTTACCAAATGCTTAATTTCACGCAAAAAATACTGCTTTTCGTGGGAAGATAATTTTAATTAATTTAGACCCTTTTGTTTAATGTAGTCAATTCTGCCTTTGTCTTAGTACCGCCTCACGATGAGTTGGAGATCAACTGTACTCGCCATCATGTTTCAAATCTCCGCTATTTCCTTGCAAGTTTTGCGTTCCACGTAATTTTTCATAATAAGCTTTTTAATTTCCGTTGACGAATTTTTAGTTTTGCGTGCCATGATGTACTATTATGAATTTCACATATTGGACAATATTGACCCATTAACTTCACATATGTTTCTTTTTATGAGTACGGGATTAGGGTTAATTGTAGTTTGTGTAATTCGTGTGTACACTTTTTGCATTCTTGTGTACGCATATCTATCTATGTGTACGCAAATTTAAGACGCCGGTATTGTCAAGCTGCAAAACATTGTTGCCCTGTTTCGGTAAGAATGCAATAACGAAATTGAAAAAATCACGCAAAGAAAACGCTATTGTCACCATTTAAAATTAAAATTCATGAGTTTGGGTTGTGATAATTGTATGGGACTTGAGAAGTGCTTTGGCCGGTGTTGCGCTTAAATATGCTAGTGGCAGTAAACCCAAAAGTAAACTGCAGTAGAACCGCTAAATTATGAGAGTGTTGTGAAAATAAAAAGAACCTCATTTGGGAAATGGTAGCGTGTACACATTGGAAATAGATTGAATAAATATAGACCATGAACTAATTTTTCCTAATATAATTGAAAACGAGTATAAAATATTTTATTTATGGGAACATAAACATCTTATATATAAAATAAAGTCAACTTTTTGTGTGTGTTCGCTAACCGGCCGTGTCTTTGCACCGAATTAAACCAAACTTACACACATTGTTAAGAAGGTATTGAAGATGGTTTCCGTATAATTTGGATACCTATTGGTGGATAGGGTTCGAGAGATAGGTCAAAACGTGGACCCGGGTAACCTTTGGATGCGTATGTACAATATGGGTATCAAATGGAAGCTGTTAGTGAATGCTTTAGTTCAGAGTATTTTTCATGCCGCTCCGTGACTGGGGTCTCGAGATATAGGTAAAAACGTGGACCCGCCGTGTCTTTGCACAGAATTAAACCAAATTTACACACATTGTTAAGTAGGTATTGAAGATGGTTCCCGTATAGTTTGGATACCTATTGGTAGATAGGGTCTCGAAATATATGCCAAAACGTGGACCCGACGTGTCTTTGCACCGAATTAAACCAAACTTACACACATTGTTAAGTAAGTATTGAAAATGGGTTTCGTAAATTTTGGTTGTAATTCGGAACACTGGCAACGCGTACAGCGTTCTTTTGAACCAGCTATAATGTCGTTTACTTTTTTAACGCTTGGGGCGGAACTGAACTGTCAATTTGACAGTGTGAGTTACAATGTGTCAATATTTCTTTCTGATTTGGATGCCATAAGGAGAAGACGTAAGTGCAAAGTGTAAACATTTTTTTTGAATTTTTTTGGAGTGGATTTTGGAACAGTGAATAATTTCTTCCGAAATTTGAGAATTTAATGTGAAATCCGAATGTTCAAAGGAAATTATGTGTTCTTGGAGAAAAACATTTTTTCTTTTTTTTTTGAAAAATATAAATGGATAATGGTTAAAAAAGCTCCAATGCTTAATAAAACATATAAATTGAAACGAAAAATTCATGGATGATCAGGAAAAAAGACGATTGTTTCTTAGTTATTCAATTGCGTTGATTTGAAATTTAAAAACAATATTTTTTCCTGATTTTCAATATATATTTGATATTTACTCAAAAACAAATAGAAAAACTAAAAATATTGTTTATGCCAAAGCGCTTGAATAAAGAATAAAGAAATAAATAATATGAAAACCATATCTATTATATTTTAGTGTGCCCAGCGAGGCGGGCCGTGTTTGCTAGTTTTCTATATGGCTCATGGTACGATGTTCAATGATAAGTACTTTATCACTTATGCAAAGGCATGCAAGCAAACTAAGTCACGATATACGTGAGGTGCAACCGAAAGAGGTTTAGAAAACTCATAACCCTCCCTAAGCTCAAATTGAGAACGCTCACAGGCATTCTCACAGGCCATTGCAGATTGCGCGGTCATCTGTATAGGCATATAGTCAACTGACTCGTGTCGTTTCTGCGACCGATCCCCAAAGGGGGATCCTTCTCCTTTTATGAAGTGATATAGCGCGGGCAAGGTTGAGACATCTCGGCCAATTGCAGCAAGTCGGAAGGCATATACGCTCAGACCAACGCAGCTCTAACTTAAATTTAATAAGGGAACTGGGCTTGAATACCTTTTTCAAGGTAGAAATACTCGTGGAGGTTTGCCATTGCCTGCCGAAGTAGTCACGCATCAACCCATGCGGCTAAAGCGGCCGTCCAAATTAAATTATACTTTTTCGAAAATTTCACGAAAAGGAACCTCTTAATTGCGGAATTTCCACAACGAGGTACACGCTTTTTAAGTTACTATTTTTTTCGGGACCTGTTTTGGCTAAGTACTCAATTCAGTTATTTGATTATCAACGCCTTTATAGTACTTCCGCTTCGCTCAACGCGCATTGAGTTTATGTGGGTAAAGCAATTGCTAAAGAACTTCACATTGATGTGAAATGCTTTCCCATGCGGACCTTTACTTTTGAATATTAACCAGTTAGGGGCATTAATACGATTTTTTTTAATGCCTCAACCGCAGTATCACAGCAGATTTAAACAAACTCATAAATCTTCCCAAGAGTGCAGAAAAAACTCACCAAAATTTCCTTGTATTCGGATATGTGGTTTATGAATGCGCTCGTATAAAGAACCTTTAGCCAAAGCCTTATTTTTTATATATACATAATATATAAGTATGGAGATACAGATATAGATAGATAAAGGTATAAAATACATTAAACATAAAAGGATAATGCATCTGAGCTCAACTCACTTCCTACAACTACTTTATAAAAGCTATCGGTCACCAGAATTCACAAATGTTTCCATGTTCCGTTCCAAAATTAAATGGAAAATAATTTCACATAATTGCACATAATTTCAGTTAAGTTACAAAAACTCATATGTATATTAAAAACTCATTTGTATTATAACGGTTTGCATAATACTAGGTAGTTCAATAAATTTTGCGGTTCAATAAGAGAGGGTGTTGTTTCTAGTCTAAAATATTGGGAAAATTATTTTTTGGGAAAAAAAAATTTGGGAAAAAATTTTTTTGGGAAAGTGATTTTGGGAAAATTGTACCTCAATCTAATTTTTTATAAAGCGTTTTTCAGTAAGAGCGCTTCAACTTTTTTAACTAATTTTTTTTTTATTATCGAGTTTGAACATATACATTTAAGTGTGAAATTCGATTTCTTTTGCATGACCACCGCGTGCACGTTTTACGAAGTCCAATCGTTGAACCCAATTTTCGACCACTCTTTTGCATAAATCGGCCGAAATTCCAGCAATTTCGCGTTTAATATTGGCTCTGAGCTCACAAATCGTCGCCGGCTTGTTACTGTAGACCAATGACTTCACATAACCCCAAAGAAAATAGTCTAGAGGCGTCAAATCACACGAGCGCGGCGGCCGTTCGACCGGTCCATTTCTGGAAATAATACGCTCATCGAACTTACTCTTCAACAAATCAATTGTAGCGTGTGCTGCGTGGCTTGTGGCCCCGTCCTGTTGAAACCACATGTCGTCTAAGTCCATACCATTCAATTGCGGCCAAAAATAATCGTTTATCATGTCGCGGTATCGATTTCCATTCACAGTAACGTGGCGCTTGTTCTCGTCAACGAAAAAATATGGGCCAATTACGCCGCCGGCATGTAAACCGCCCGAACAGTGATTTTTTCGGGATGCAACGGTGTCTCATGAATCACGTGTGGATTGCTTTCTGCCCAGTAATGCATATTTTGCTTGTTGACAAAGCCATTGAGCCAAAAGTGAGCTACTTCACTGAAGATGATTTTTCAACTTTAAACTTTCTTAACAGAACACGCATTTTTATAATAAAATTCAATGATTTGCAAGCGTTGCTCAAGTGTGTAGCGTTCCATGATGAAATGTATACTAATGAAGTTAACAAATGACAAGCGAAAAATAAAAAATATTGCGTCGTTCGCCCTCCCTATCGGAAAAAAGTTGAAGCGCACCTATTGAAAAACGCTATATGTTGATTCACCCTTTGCGAACAATGTGTGCTGCACTCGCTAACAATGGAACAAAAGCGCATTCTAATGAGACTTTCTCAGCAATATTTAGAGCATTTTCGAAAGGGTAAAGTGGGCTTTTATGTGTCGATTCATCACTATGGATGAGACTTATCACCATGATCCTAAATCAAAATAAAAGACTCGGCTCCGAAACGAGTTTGGGTTCAGAATCAGTTTGGAATCCTGGTGGTTTTGACAACCGACAACAAATTTATTATTGTTTTAATTCAACTCCAGCTTTTTGAAGTTCTTATACAATTTCGTTGGTAACTCGCTGCTGTAGCGCACACCTAAGTTTGATTTCGTCGCAATGATTTTGGTTTTTTTTTTTTTGGTTTTACAGTTACCGCATCGTTTCTTCAGTGTAGTGCATTATGTATGTATTCTACCACCGTTTATTGCATTGCTTCTTCAGTCATAAAAGTAAAGAAGTAGACACACCCGTAAAATGGACTGTATCTAAAATGGTATTGAACTAGTCTGATTGAGTTGATACTATAATAAAACACACAAAAACTCATACAGCAAATTTTATAACACAAAATAAAACTAAAATGACTCGAATAGACGTCACAAAAGGACATACAAAGGATATCTCATGGCGGATGTCTCATGCCCAGCTCTAACCCAACTACATGAACGTGCACTCCGGACATAAATGTTACCATACCCCACCGATGTCCTCCTCCATTGTCCAATGGCAGTCTACCCGTAGAAAGCAAGTCTTCAGCAACTCAGCCCCTATCTGCTTCTACTAAGGATTCAATATTTCGAATCACCAAATCTTGAAATAACCATAGAATTTAAAATATTAAAGTAGCATAAATCTGTATGTTCATAATAAATGTAAGGCCTCGATGATACTCTTCATTTTTAGAATTATCTGTAAGGTTTATTACTTAACCCAATTTTATATAATATATAAATAAATAAATAGACCAAATTGCAGCAAGTGCTATTAACCAGGGATGGGCACACATGAGGCCAGAATCCAGAGCTCTGTATGTGGCGCATTTCTACAATAAAGGATCTTGACCTTCAAGTTTAGAGAAATTCTTCTTTTGTTTTAATACATGATTTTGTTTAAATTTAGGTTGATTCACTTTAATTATCTAGGTCCACGTCCACTTCTTTATGAGTTTCAAGTGGCTTTGTAAGACATTTGATGCCTCTGATGGGCATTTCTTTCGGTGCATAAGTGCGGTATCAACCGCTAATTCTGAAGTTAACACTTTTCTTATATTTCTAACATAGGAACATAATCCATTGAGAGTAAAAGCCTCTGGAGATTTTGAGGGAATCGGGTCCCGTCCAGCCCAAGGGGAAGTGTGATTGATTTTCTTTCTAGAAAGGAGTTTGCCGAACAGCGTTTTTATAAAAGAATCTCAAATCAGGATGATCACGATGCTGATTTCTATGTACGTGGGTGTAGTACAAATAATAATAAAGAATACTTATAACCTACATAGCTTTAAAACAAAACAAATCAATTTAGAATAAAAATAAAAAAAACACAAAAACAATCATAAGAAATTTGACGTAAACAGAGGCGAGCAACTCTAATTTTTTTAAGTTTCCACGCTTGGCCACAAAACAACCGTTTTGACACCTTATGGAGAATCAGATTAGGTTCGTTGATGTAAAAATTATTCGGTAACTTAATTTCCGAGAATTTGCTATGAAACAGAAAAATATCAACAAAAAAAAAACATGAACCGAAATCTGTAACAATTCGGAAGTCTAACAAACAGATGATTAAATTGTTGGCGGGAAAATTCACAAAAAGTAATTTTTTTTTCAGCTGAGCTACCTCGCACTAAATTAGAAAAAGAAAGTATGATATATAAAATGCATATCTGTATGTCATCGTTTTCTGAAGGACTCCAAGTTGTTGCGTTTACTGACTTCCGTAAGGGGGCGTCCATAAATTACGTGGGGTGTTTTCTTCAATTTTCTGTACCTCCCTCCCCCCCTGATGAGATGTCGTGAGATTTTATTCAACCCCCTCCCCAATCTCACGTGAGATTTTTCAAAATGTGGGTTTCTTATGTAAACGCGTTAGATTGTTATTGTAAAAAGAAAAAACAATTGCTTCGTGCTTTTATTTATGACTAGTTAAGACTAGTAATCAATATTGCTGAGAGTTATTGTATAAGTGTAATAAAAATTTAACAATAGAAGACTTAAATCGTAACTACTGCGATTAAAAAAAGAATATCTACTCTAATTCAGTCCATGGAGAATCATGCGCGGTTTCAAGAGAGACTATTGGGACCAACATGTCCATAAGATTTTCAGTAAAATCATCTGCTCCTTCAACTTCATTCTGATCTAGCCACTCTAAGCCGTTGACGCTTGCGCACAGTAACTCATTAGCTCATTTTGTGACAATCCGTGAGGGTCGCACTTTGCGGTACATACGCGCTTACTTAGCTGGTGCAATGTGAGCTGCTCGCCTGTGCTCTTGTGATAGATGCGAAGTAAATACCGCATGTACTGCAGCATATTTTCTCTAAATCATCACGTATACTTCGGCAATAGAGATCATAAGGCGTGCTGATAAAGGCATTCAGCAGTTGAATCGGTAGGCGTATTAGAAATGGAGCAAATGACTTTCCGTCATGTTCTTTAAAGTCCGAAATTATCAAACGTCAATCAACCTAAGTGATAGGGTATGGAGGTGGCAGAAAACGGTCGTGAAGAATCATATGCAGATCACTCCGGCGTGGGCTGCAGCAGTTCTGATCATCGCATTTCACAACCTAAAAAAAAATTAAAAACAATTTCCCTTTATAACTCTTAATAAAAATTTGTTGACATTCGCGCTCGTTAAAAAACTAAAAAAAAAAATAATAAAATAGGCACGGTTAAAAATTTGATATGAATCAACTGCAATGTACCTGGAGTAAATATTGGCTCTCTCTAAACGAAGAAGGTTGGAACCTGTCCGTGTGTCGCTGCCACTCAGCTCGTACGCTCTTGTTCATCGAGTCGCGCGTTCGGCTGATAGTGGCGCGAAAACAAACGACGGGCTACACTGTACCGTAAATTCAGATTAAATTGACCTATTTGGTATAAAACAAATATGGTGGTTTGACAGCAGTAATGTATAACGTCGAAGTATGAATGAAACTATTTTCTTTCGAAGGAATTAGGGAATGATCTTAATCATACTACGATTACGCTTAAGATTAAATCTTAAGCTGTACAATCTGGATAATGGACCAAAATAGTATAATTTTTTTTTAGTTCAATCAGAAAAAAAATTGCGTGATATTTGCCGAGACCGCCCCCTCTCTCCAACGTAAGATAGATGAGATTTGACTCGACCCCCTCCCCCCTTAAACATCTCACGTAATTTATGGACGCCCCCTAAGGTATTTGACAAAGTTCTAGTAAACAAGTTGGCTTGCTTGGGCCTTCATTAAGTTAAATTTGACCTACAGATGGATTTTATCGAACCACTTTGTTTCTATGTCCGGCGTCCCCCAAGGGAGCATCTTAAAGCCAATTCCTTTTGCCATTTTTATCAATGAATAATCAAATGCTATACTTTTCCTAATTTCTTGCTCTTTCTCATCTCTTAAGGACTCAGTGGAGGCTCAGAAGCTTCAACTAGGCTTGAACAAGCTTCATCATTGGTGCATGAGGTCGCGTCTGTCTTTTGTGTTTTTTTTTTTCAATTTATTACATCTACAACTTTCAACACTTAGTAATTTTTATAACAATTATGGAAATATAAGCGTAACATTAAGAGCGATAATGCATATAAGAATTATATGACATAGGACGGATAAATATAAATAGGAATTATATGACATAAAACGTAGAACAGGTTAATATTTATTTAAGTGGTGAAGTATCTGCTGGGGCCGTCGGAGTTATTCCTTTTGTCCTTCGATTTTGCAGTTCTGAAAGTGGAATTTTCAGCATATCTTCGTTTGTGTGTGTTAGTAGTCTGTGAATATGATTTGTGCTGCATTATCGAATGACGTCTTCGATAAATTTAATTTTGAGGTCCCTGTGTATATCGTCATTGGTTATGTATCAGCCTGCGTTTGTGATAGTCCTTAGGATTTTTGATTGTAGCCGTTGCATTATTTTACGGTTTGATTTGCTTGCTGTTCCCCATAGTTCGATGCCGTATTTCCAGATCGGAGTTATAAGAGTTTTTTAGATTAACAATTCATTACTAAGTGAAAGCCGTTTCGTAGTAGCCAGTAGAGTTGTCTGAATCTGTTTTTAACTTCATTTCTCTTATGAAGTATATGCTCCTTCTAGGTCAGTTTTGCGTCAATTATTATGCCTAAATATTTGGCTTTTGTATCATATTTAATGACTTTATTATTTATAGTCAATATTTGTGGATCATACTTTCTTTTTGTGTATATTACTTGGATAGTTTTATCTGTGCTAATTTCGATTCCCCATGTATTGAACCAGGCCAGATTTGTGTTAAGTAGCTGTTTTATTTTATTTGTGGGAACATTTATGTTTCTGTTAGAGGTCATTAAAACGGTGTCATCAGCAAAGGTTGCAATCATGCTATCGTCACTTGGGCAGGGTATATCGCGTGTATAGATAATGTATAAGAGTGGCCCCAAAACGCTTCCTTGTGGAACACCTGCTTCCATACGTAGTACATCAGAGCATTCGTCCTGATATTTAATGTAAAAATATCTTTCATTAAAGTAACTCCGCAAAAGTAGATAATAGTCAGTTGTTGTCAATTCCCTTTTGTATTTTGTTACTCTGTGTACCTGTTGTACGAGTATCGTTGAATGTTTTCACCGAAAGCCAAATTCATGAGAGGGAATGATGTCGTTAGATTGTATTAGGGGATCAAGGCGCTCATAAATCAGTTGTTCAAATAGCTTCGACTAAATAGGCAAGAGACTTATCGGCCTGCCCTTCCAAGGCAAAGGGAAATATTTGAGTTTATTGACGAGTTAAATATATTCCTTAGATATTTAATTCCATTGTCGGGTAGATTCTTTATAATTTGTCTATTAATTCTGTCGAGGCCTGGAGATTTTTTATTGTTTATATTCTTAATTTTTGTGAGTGTTTCACGTATGCTCACTTTTCTGATTTTTCCTATTTTTTGGATTGTAAAAGGTATTTTTGAAGTGTTTCGCAAGTGTGCAAGCTTTATCCAAATGTGTTTTTGCTCACGTATTATATTCGGTAAGAATTGCATGTTGGTGAAGTGTTGTTTTGTTAATGTTCTTCGTCGCTTTCCAAAGTGAGAATTTGTCATTTTTTGTAGGGTCTAAATTTGCCAGATTGTAGCTTTTTATTTTCAAATTCCTTTAACATCTGTTTAATATCTTTTGTCATTTTGTTTAAGATTGTTTTGTCGTCTGGATGTCTTGTTGTTTGTCATTGTGTCCTTAGTTTTCTTTTAAGTTTTATTTTCTGTCTAATATAGTTCGGAATATATTTTTTTTTGGTTGTGTGTTTGACTGTTGGTGTTGATAAGGTTATTGCATGAATGATTGCATTGGTAAAAAACATAATAGCGCCGTCAATTTGTTCTTCAGTTTTAAGTGGTGCATTGCAGTCATTTGGGCTTTTAATAGTTTCTCGGAAAATTTCGCAGTCTGTGTTTTTATTGTATAATTTTGAGGAATGTACTTGGAACTCAAGAGTTGCTTGATACCATAAAAATATTTGTAAATCATCTGATGGCAAATCGAAGTTAGGTTTAATTGTGAGGTAATTTCTGTATACTCCTTTGTACATAAAAAGTCGATAAGATCTGGCTTTTTATTCATCTACGGATATGTAGGGTCAGTAGGTAGGGTCACCTGTACTTATGGAGTCGCTTTTACTTTTTGTATTGCATTCATTAGTGTTTGTCAGCCTTGATCCTCATGCTGTGTTTTTTGCGTTATAGTCACCTCCGCAAATAAACCTGCTGCCGAGAGTTGTGAGATGGTCGAAGTATTGGGTCGTCGAGTTGTTGTGTTTCGGTGGACTGATATCGTCTGTCTTTGAATATTAAAAAAATGCTTACATTTAACATTTCGAGGCGCAGTACATTTTTAACACATGCTACACCATTTAAATATAATCACTACAAAGTGTAGAGAGCTTAAGAATCTTGAAGTTTTATTCCTCCAGTGGTTAAATTAATTTTATTCTTTCAAAATCGTACTCGGTTGTAGGCTTCATTCGTCGCAATAAATCTGACTTTTCTGATCCACATGCCTATAAACTTTGCGACTCTTGTTCGTTCTCACTTAGGGTAGCTGTTATCATTCCGAGACCTTAGGACTAACTTTCGATAAATAGAGTTAAGCGCATTCAAAAAATACTTTTTGAAAAGGCATTACGTTTCCTACGATTTCGGACCGCTGTTTCATGCAATAATTCTCTGCTACAGCTAATTAATCTAGAATCTCTAGTAAAGAGAAGGATAGTCCCTTTCACTTTCGCTTATTTTCAGTGTTGTTAATGGCATCGCCGGCTGTCTACTGTTACTTCAGTGGATAAGCTTTAATGTTCCACAAAGAAGTCTTCGCAATTTTTATCCTTTTTATGGGGAAAACCTAAAAGCTAAATTTACAAGTAATGCACCCATAGCTCGCGTACTTCGAGATAATAATTCGCTATCCAATTCCAGCCTGTTAGTTCGCTTTATCTAAATTAAATTTTGTTAGAATTTTAAATTTAGTTGCTTAATATTGTATTTATATTGATTGAAAATATTTTAGTTGCCGAATTTGGCTTGTTTTTCTCCACATTTTTGTCCAGTTTGTATGTCACTTTGTACTGGAGATTATTAAAATAAATAAATAATTAAAATAACGGGCGTAGCATCACTCTTTCTCATCAGTAGCATTTCGTGAGTGTGAATACGGTAAGAAACTGAGAATAAATTATACAAATGGACATGCAAGCATACAATATATTATATTTGTATGTGCAAGTTTCCGACTGTAAGTCACTCCACACATGGCTGGTGATAGTTCATGCATAGTCACAGTTCACACATAGCCACCGAAAGCGATGAAGCTTCGCAGGAAGCATTGCCGGTGACCAGTGGCGGCAGTGATCAGGACTTTGCCCCAATAGGTGGTAGCTGTGCAAGCCACAGAAACACCAGCAATTGTAGCTTATCGGCAAGTCCTTTGTCATTTCTTATTTTATAATAATCCGAGATAGGGAACGTCCAAATTAAATTTTCAAACAAAGATCTCAAGAACCGGAAATGGGTGCAAACATTTTTTTCTGAATACGTCGGTACTGTTTTTGCTATATAATGGAATACTCAATTTCGACAATTTATTTCGCTCTAAAATAGAGGTATGTCGCTTGATATATTCTATATACATATATACATATATTGGCAAATTACTGTCACAGGTTGCCGAAGAAAGGAGCACCCAGTGACCTCAATCGCCTGTCAAACTCGGACATTTATAGAGAAAGTGCTCAGCAGTTTCCTTCTCTGTAAGGTCCTCACGGCTTCTGCAATGGGGGTCAAATGGCACACCTAACTTTACCGTATGTGTGCCGATAGTCCAATGATCGGTAAACACAGCTACGAGTTTGGAAATTGAATGACGTGGAGTCCATAGGACTTAGCACATGAAAAATGGAGCTCCATCTTTTCTGCGCTTGCCTGATAAGGAAGTTGTGCAATCCCCCTTTTTACAATACTCAATGGATGCCGTTGACCGAGTGAGAAGTTCTTGACACCAATTAAGTCCCCTCCGGACCAAGCTCTTCAGCAATTTCATTTCCATCTATGTTCCTATGTCCTTGAGCCCTAGTCAGAAAAATTGTATCTGCACGCCCATTAAATTTGATTTCTTACTTACAAGCGTTGACTAGTTTGGATCTGCACCACGGAGTGGTCAGAGACTTGATCGGAGGTTGGCAATTGGAAAAAATATTAATATCTCCCTTCAAATAAACTTTATAAATTTTATCTAAAATATATTTACTTACACTCTCCGTTTTAATCACAATTTTTATTTAGATTTAGAACTTTGACTGTAATCGCAAATTTTAGTTCGTGTTTATTTTTACTTTACGAACAGCTGTTTTTCACTTACAAGTAAAAATTTATACAGTAAAAACTTGCAGCTGAATCCCATTTTGCTCTCTCACTTTCACCTACCTTGCAAATTTTGTGGATACATAAAAACCAAAACTTGATGATTTATAACAATTGTTAAAAATTATTTGCTCTTAATGAGCAATATTGTTATTTTTTTTTAACTTTTCATATCTTCAAATCTGTATTCGATACTTGCTTGAAGTTCATTAAATTTCATATTCAAATTCATATAAAATTGTGTCCTGGATTTTAGTCACATTTGCTTTTACTCTCAAAGAAGGATTGATTATTAGATTTTCAAAGTCATAAGCAATTTCCGACAATGGCAAAAGAATATTTGATACGAATTGATATTTGATAGGACTTTTAATGGTTCAAGTTACCAAAATTCGTACTAGAAGGTATTAATTTGGTTCTGGTAGTAACAAAAAATTTAATTTCAATGGAAGTTGCAGTTGCTTTACTGAGGATCTACGTTTGCTAACTGTTGCTACAAGCTGCCTATTTACAAGTAATTATGTATGTATGTTAGTTCACTGCCTACATCCAATTTGGAGAATGCAGTTTTCAGAAAATCCTTTCTAGGAATCCAGAGTCACATTAAATTCTATACAAAGAAAGCAAGTAAGGACGTACTAAATTCAATCCAAACTGAACTGTTTAGAGCCGCGCAGATTTTAGTAAAATTATTTGAGTCCGGGTGTGATAAATATTAGGAAAATTGCTTTAATTACGCCTTGTCTCAGTTTGTTTGATTACAAAAATTTGCAGCCACTCAAATTATTGTATATTTCACTAAAATGTGCGCGGGTATGAAATGTTTGTTTCCGTGAACTTTAGACAATTTTTATTTTAAAAATTACCGTTATATAAGAGGATGACATGGCTATTAACCGATTTCCAAAATTTTGAACTCAGACTTACCTTTATAATTATAAGGTAATAGTTTTTATTTCTGAGTTTCGCAAAAATATCTAAACTTTTTCTGAGTTATAGCCTGTAACATCGGACCGACGGACATACGGTAATTTAGTCTTAATATATGTATATGTATAATGCGTACATATTTATGTTGAATCCAAATGTGGTGTGAAGCAATATCTATACAAAGTTGGGGCATTAGTATGGCTTGAGTATTATTAGGTATGATCCATTTTTCAAAATTTTATTCTCACCGTATATATTTTTTTAAGTACATAATTTGTAGTAGATTTTATTAAATTGGAGGTGGGTATGGTATTTGATCGATTTTGCACATTTTTTAATACCAACATAACTTGAGTAATACCAACATAACTTGGGTTTTTAAGTTATCGTGTGCACGGACGGACGAACAGAAGATAAATCGGCCCCTCTCATCATTCTGGGCATTAGGACATTTATATTCGTACGTCTACATCTGTCTTATGCGAATATAATTTTAATATCCTTGTGAACAAGGGTATAAAAATGGTGTTCCACTCCACCGCAGCTGTCGCATGTGTAATGGCTGTCATGGCAGTACATTGAAAGTATATTTAAGAGAACCCACGCTCTGGTTTCATATCTTGTATATTATATATGACTTTTTTATTCTTTTTATCTTGTTTGCTCTTATTTACGGGTTTAATTTAATATGTAAACGAGTATATATTATTTTACGAATATTTAAAAACGACATAACAACTTAATTAATTTGAATTACCTAGCATTCAAAAGTGATGTTCAACTCTGGCGAACCATTTTCTAATTTAGACCTGGTACGATTTCGCCCTTTTGTGAAACAAAACACGTAAAACGTATCAAATACCTACAGAGTGAGCAGCAAAATTTCTTAAAATGATTTTTTTTTATGCCATCCTTTTTTTTGTCTATTTCATTTTTGTATAAGCACAATATACGTTAAATGCCCATCACGACTCCTCTGTCAACATTGGTCGGGCGTATTCCAATTTCGGTCTCTATATCAGATATAATATAACGCGTGTGACGTCGCTCTTCTGCTCTGGAATCATCTCGGGCTTGTTGGCACGTATCCCTCATTTGGCGTAGTCCCAGAGAAAGAAGTCAAGATCTCGACGGCCATTTGAGCTCGTTGTTTCGTGAGAAATTGCATCCAGGGAACTTCATGCGCAATAGGGTAATTGTTTCATATGTTGTGTGACAAATGACACCATCCTGTTGAAACCAGATATTGTCCAAGTGCCTATCATCAAATTCAGGTCAAAACATTTTTGTATCATATTATAACAAGGTTACGGTAAGAAGTATGATCCGGTTACTCCGCCAGCCTAAAAATCACACCAAACAGTGGCTCTAAGTTCAAAATAAACAATACCGGCCATATCCCACCAAGTAGACAGGAGAATCTTTTTGGGGTGAAGGCCATCTCTAGGGGTCGGCTCTGATGTTTCATAATTCCTTACACTCACGGAATCCTCTCCGCGAACAGTGTTTACTTCTGCAGCAGCAGTTGTTGTATTTTTACTACTTTTATAAAAAAAAATACAAAATGTGCCTCTTATACGCATTCGAAGATCCCATTTTATTTTTTAACAACACGTGCTTCTACCCGCGATTAAAATCACTTGATGAATGCATAATATATCAAAGAAAATATAAATAGTTCCGTTATATTCCGCGAATAGTGTTTTGTATGCAAAAATCGTACATAAGGGAAATTATGTGTAAAATACGCACGAACCTATGGACTGACCTGATATCTGCCGTTCAGAGTCGGCTTAAAACTGTAGGTCTCCCATTAGTGGAGCAACATCGAGACGCACACCATAAATACGAGGAGGAGCTCGGCCAAACACCCAAAAAAGGTTTAAGCGCCAATTATATATATATATATGATCTCATACAGGGAGAAAAAATGTCGGATTTTTTTTCGTTTGGACCCCACAAAACGATTTCCCTTTCCAGATTTCCCTTTCCAAATTTGAGCTCGATTAAATGACATTATCCCCCATCGCTCAAAGTTTGAAAAACTCAAAATTTTTGGTCGAAAAGCTGACATATGGACAGTAAATAATAAAAACACACACTCCAGAACAGTAAATAATATAAACACACACAAAAGAAACCTAATGTTGTTCTTGAAAATTTATATTCTATGCATAATTGTTGTTATTTTAATACAAGAGTTACAAAAGCCTGGTACCACTAGGAGCATACTTCTTATATTTTGTTAGTAAGTGATAAGTTTTGCTTTTTTTGGTATATTTTTGAGTTTAATTTTTTCTTTTTTAATATTTTTCATTTTTCAACCAAAATCATAAAGATCAAATTTTAAACGATTAAAAATATCTAACAAAATTTCATTTATATTGTAAACTTTTATTACAGCATACACATTTACATTTTAAGCCTCTACAATATAAAATCGGGGAATTTTTTTTTGTTGATGGCGTTTTGCATATAAAATTGAATTTTTTTTGGAAGCAAATGTGCCAGATCGTTTGCAACAAAAATTAAAAATAAATATTTCTATTAATAGCAAATCTATATAATTGTGAAGTTTTGTTGTGGAGATATGTAGTTTCGGTGTGAGTGGAATGGGGGTTAAATCTGCTGAATGTGGAAAACAGAAAAAAGTGTTGCCAGCACAATAATAATTTAATACGCTTAGTTATTATTAGTTAATACCCTATTTGCAACGTTTACTGTCATTAAAGATTTTTCAACATTATGCAAATGTTTTCCTTATCACTTGCATTTGTATTTTTTCCAGAGTTTTTAAAATTTGACTTACTTGCTTTGTGATTGCTCGCCTTGAGGTGTCATATTACTTAACATTTTCCTGAACTGCTGCAGTAAGCGAAATGCTACTTGCATATAAATAATAGAAATTAGAGATAGAGACACAAATATTCTAAATATACACCTAGAATTAATTTAATTTTGCTTTCACCGAGATTCGAACCAACGACCTCTCTGTGAATTCCGAATGGTAATCACGCACCAACCCATTCGGCTACGGCTGCCGCCCTAAACTGCTGCCCTAAACCCTTTATTTTAATCTTATTACTACGTTTACAGAGGCTGGTATTTGACAAAAACAAATCTCCACGTGAATTTCAATCAAACATTAGCTCTAAATCACAAACAGCTTTTGTTATTGTGTGCGTAAAATTGCATCTTACTGGACAGGAAAGTTTACCAGTAAAGAAGTGGTGCACTTGCAATGAAATTAGAACCATTAGTAATAGGCTGCATTGATTTATCATTACATATGAGCAGCTGATGAGTTTTACATGATTAACACTTGGGAATTGTCAATTGGTACTCGCTTCACCTCTATTTCAATAACTTTGTGCTCTTTGCAATCGTCAGCTGTTATTACACTCAAGGAAATGGCATAATTAAGGAAACTGAAAAAAGAAAGAAATAAAAATCGATCAAAACAATGACTACCAAAACTGCGGGAAAAATTTTAAATACAATGACGATGCATTACGATGATAGCAACAGGAGTTGTCTGAAGATATGACTACAAGATGATCCTTCAGATTAAGGCGAATAATGGAAAAAATCACTCACTCAAGCCAATGCCAGTATGGACACATATGCAGATTATGCATGATTTTAGACGCACATTTGTATATCGTCGTGTTGTGACTCTTCACAAAATATGGTGTCTCTTTCAGTGATGCACGATAAGGAAAGATCCCATTTCTCTTTTCGGAAAAATATCAATTCTTACATGTTGAAGAGTTATAAACACACTTCGAATTATATTATCTAACACCATCTCAGAAAAAGAAAAGCGACCGTATAACCCTAAAACTATCTCATGAATATCTTTCTTTGCTAACAGGTCCTTCGCTTATGAATATCTAGAGGAAAGTGCAGAAAACTTTGGATATGATTGACACTTGGCGCTGTACGAGTGGGCTGTCGACAAACCCTACCAAACCCTATTGTCCTCTTTACCGGAATCTTGATGGGCTCGTTCTGCCTAAGATAAAGAGAGTCTTAATCCAGCTATCCAAAGAAACCAATTATATTGGAGTAATTCTTGATAGTAAATTCCTTCTGAAGTCACTCGTTGAAACGTGGGGGCTTTCACCTAGCAAGATCCTATGGATCTACACCGCTATGCATGGGTTCGCCCTTTCTTTGGGCGACTACTTAAGGCCCCGGCTTTAGATGCTCTGGTTAGTCTACAATCACTGGATTTGCTCATCCAAGGACAGACCTTGAAGGCTCTTTGCAGGCTGAAATACAATGGAAATTGGTACCGCCCCTGTCCGGCATTGTACAACAGAAAAGGCATGGACTTCGATCCAACGATCTTCTCCATGCCCTTGACTCAAAGCCACGGTTAGCAAATGGGTTACTTCAATTTACAAGCATGAGAGAGGGTGCAGATGGACAAAACTGATGTTACCTGTCATGTCACACCTACTATCATTAAGCAGAAGAGACTGAAGACAGCTGGTTGGACTGATGACGGGCCACTTTCTATGGACTAAGCACATGGAAAAGGTAGGCATCTCAAAGAGTCCACCCTGCCCAGTAAGTGCAGAGGAGGATGGGACGGCGGACTACTTTCTGCGTGTCTGCCCGGCCTTCGCTCGAATAAGGCTTGAGGTCTTTATTACTGATGTATGGAGAAGCGACCACCTCGGCTTCTTAGCACCACAAGTTCTTCTCAGATTTCTTCGGAGATCGGGTAGATTTAAAGAAAATTAAAAGTGGAATCCAAGTGCAGTACAATTGACTTAATGTTGCCTGAGTGCAGCACTTGCTAATTTGTTCCGAACAAAAAAAAAAAATTCATGAACAGGCGATTTTTATAGAGCAACCTTATAGGGTAGGCGAGTATTTCTGTCATTTACGAATGAATGCTTATGTTGGCAGCTTTTTTGTCTTTCATGGTCCTCTGGAATTTACTGAGAAATCTTTTACATTTTAGAACTGTTTCTTAAAAATGTGTAAAATTTACCCGAAAAAGGGGAAGCTATGAGATATGTTTAAAATGTTCAACTAAACTGATTCTCTAGAATTTCTACTATGCAAGAAACGAATAAAGTAGAAGACCAACTAAATTTCTTATATTTTTATTATCAGTTTGGGGCTAACAATCTATGCTTTTAATATTTAATAATTATTATGTTTTTGTTATTTAATGTTTTAAAAATAGCTAGAAACAGCACACATGTCACGAAACTTAAAGCAAGTATTAAGAATAGTAAAATTTGTAGAACAAAAAACGTGCAATGTTATTATATTTAAAAAACAAATTGAATTCTTGGGGTTAGTTTACAAATTGGATCTCAACAATTCGTGTTGGATCCTCCTTTGATTATAACTTTTTGAAGTTGTCGAGGCATCGATTTGATCGATTTTTTACCATTCGACACTAATCGCACTTCTAAAGCCTTTAAATCTATCAAACTGTCTTCCATTTTTGAAAACCAATTGGAAAAGTATTGCCCATATATTTTCAATTGGGTTAAGGTCAGGACTTCAGGCAGGCCATTCTAAAATGAGTATTTTTTTCGGCTGTGTTGGCATGCTGGGAAATCAACTCCTTATCGAAATTACCATCAAAAAAAGTAATAAGTTGTCGAGAACTTCTATATACATAGTTGACACTATTCATTTTTGTGGATATGAAACATAAAGGCGTTTTGCGACATAAACCCTCCCTCCGAAATTGCGAGCCATTCCCTGCGACTTTTCCTTCTGTTTATAATTACAATACATTTGGGAACCATCTCTGTTCTCTCGCATTGTAAGGAGAGAGATAGGTCTCCCTCCTAAAATTGTTCCCAGACAGTACAGACCTTTATTGTGCGCAATTAGATCGATTAAATCAATCATTAATTGAAAAGTATACAACGATCATCAATAGAAAAGGCATTATTTTGCAACAAGATAATGCAAGACTGCACAAGGTAAACGCTTGAAAAAATTAATTGATCGGGTCGGAAAGTATTGCTTTACCCATCATACTTGCCCAACATTCCAACATTTTAACAGATTTCAGTTTATTCGGTTACTGCAACACTTCTTAACAAACTCCCGATATTATACTGAAAACCAATCGATCTTTATCGATCCAGCATTGAAAATTTGCATACTAGATGGCAAAAGGTTGTTGGCAACGCGGATCATTACATCATTGACTAAAAAGAAAAACTTTTAAGACATTTGTTTATTCACATTTACTGTAAAAAACGGCATTATTTTCCGGTACCCTAATACTTTGACGATGATTAAATTGAATTAATAAAAGTATGAATTGTTTGCACACCCACCGTATTTATAAGGTTGGGCTCCCGGCAACTGCTTACAGCTTTCTTAGAAACTGGGAACAGTTCATTCGTGGAAGGCGTTTTGCGTGGGATGAAGAAGTTGCAGCTGTGGCGTTGTATTTTGCAAAGATTCCGGAAAATCATAACACAGGGGATATACAATTAATTGAGGATCATTGGAATAATGTGAAGACCATTGAATAAAAAACTTATTTTATTTTGAAAAATTCACATCTTTTTTTATTTATTTTTCATACTTTTCAACCTATATCTTATTATTCTAGGTATTATTAAGGATGAATTCCTAAAACTAAGTAGCTCTTTGTGACCACTTGTTATCTATGCCCACCTATCGACCCTGTTCTAGAAATCCGTAGGTTCGCTTTACATTTTTTATACAGCGAGGTGGAATAGTGGAAACTAGCGATGTTGATTCACTTCTGATGTTCACAAAACGTTGTTCAATCAATCTGGCGGTAAAAACGTAATCTAATCTCTCAGCTTATCACCTAAACTAATGGTGAAGAAGTGTATATCTGCATTTACTCACATTCGAACGCACATTCAGATGTACCAAATGCAGATAAACGCGTTAAAAAAATGGGTGGTTGGGTTGTGGGTGGTGTTGAGCTAAAATTTAACGAAATGGACATTTTCCGGTGCCATATGGTATTTTGGAAACTGATTAGATGGGATGCGTGTCGTGCATGGTAAAACCTAAATTTATTTACCATTTTAATTCACTAATACAATAACATACAGCCGTCAGTTAACGCAAGCTGCGAGGCGAGTGTGTTTTAGCGCGCACTTGGCACATCATCACTTTGGCACTGGCAGCCGCCAGCTGTTGAGGTGTTCAACAACATGAATATTCCGTGCAATTGGTTTTGAGTGAAAGGTATGCAAATTCGCCGTAAACCTTTACAGTTTTGTTTTTTAAATTAGTTTAAAAGGAACTCGGATTTTTCTATAAAAATGAGAAAAAAATGGCTGGAAAATAGCACTTAATCCCCTGCCGTTAGCTGCTCGTCTGCTCACTTCGCTTGTGGCAGCTGCCACGCAATTTTGCCCCACTTGATACTCGTAGGTTCACCGTCACGGATGTCAGTGGCTGTCACTGACGCCTTCATGACACTTGTTGATGTTGATGGAACTGTCGCATGGGGAGTGTTGCTTATCACTGTAGCCGATTTCTGGCGCCAGGGTTATGGGGCTTTGCGCTTCGTTTGCGTTGAAAATCATAAAATGTTAACGAAACTTTACAACGACGCAGGACAAAAAAACAAACACAACTGAGTAACTACTTACAACTAGAAGTCTACTATTTTGAGCGCACAAACACATGCACAGCTTAACATAAAGCGCATGAAGGCGCATATTGAATACTTTTGTAGGGGAAACCTGAACTAGTGAAGCAAATTTCTCATTCAGCGCTGGTGCTATTTCTTTAATTCCGAATTATTTCGATCAAATATTGTTTGCGTCAAGGTCTTCTCATAGATATTCATAGTCATTTCAGGATCATAGTCAAATGCTAAAAAATAGCAGTCTTCCTTATATCAAATCTATAATTTCTACAAAATTTTTTTATATACCCCAATAATTGTTAGTTCTTTCATAAAAGGTGCTACTTAGCTTACGACCTACGGTACTTAATTAATGAAAAATCTAATAATAATCCGTTCTTTTCGAAGGTAACTTTATTAATAATATCCAAGATTAGGAGAGAATGAGTAAGGATGTGGTGTTGTTTATAGTGGGCGCATGAGTATGTGTCTATATGCTTTTATATTTTCTATTTTTCAATGTAGTCACCCGCCAGCGAAGTAAAAGTTTGTGAAACTGAAAAAAAATCCTTTATATTAATTATGAAATTTTTTCTACGGCATTACATTTTTATCTATACAAAATTTTTGTTTAATTCATTTATGCTTTTATTTTTATTTAATATTATTCATTTTATATTGTATTTGTATTGATTGCTTATTTTAGTTGCCAAACTTGGTTGTGGAAAACTCAAATCCTTTGGGTTTGAAACTTACTTCCATCTGCTAGTAACTAAACAAGAAATTTTAATTGTTCCTACCTAACAAAATTCTCTAGTACTCCTATAAGGTAATTTTCAACCCATCTCGGCATACGAGTTCCAGCTATGGGGTGCTGAAGCTAACTCAAATGTCGAAATACTACAGAGATTTCAGTCTAAAATACTCAGGATGTTAATAAATAGCCCGTGGCATGTAACCAATGTCCAGATCCGCAGGATCTGAAGATACCGACGGTTAAAGAGAAAATAAAAAACGCAGTAACCCGCTATAAAAAGACAATTACTCTACCCGCGTTCGAACTACTCTATTGAGCTTACATTTTTGTTGGCGATCGCATCAGTGGATTCATTTCCACAAGTGAATGAATATTGCTTTGAAGTAAGTTTTCATTGTAAATGTTACTGAATATAAGCAATAAATAATGGGATCAATAATAAAAAAAAAACATAAACGAATTTGGGATATTTTTCTTTGCATATTTGTTTAATCCTTAAGGTAATTTGTGCTTTAAATTGTTACAATAAATTATTGATTATTTACTAAATATATGCTAATAATGGCCGCAGCATCCGAACGGATTGGAGCGCGACAATCATTTGGGAGTGCATAGGTTCGTGTGTAACAAAATTGTAGTAAAAGTTTTTTCTAAAAGCGGTCGCCCCTCAGCAGCCCATAGAAATCCTCCGAGTGCATTTCTGCCATGACAAAGCTCCTCATAAAATATTTCTGCCGTTCGAAGTCGGCTTAAAACTGTACGTCCATACATTTGTGTAATAACAGCAAGATGCTCGCCACAAAAAGTGTTAGTTTTTAAAATTAACTGTTTTATAAAATAACTTATTTAAAAGAAAATACAACTTTTTTGTATTGAAGGTAATTTTTTCATTCAAACATGATTCAATTTCTAAACTCCATTAAAACTAAGCATATCTAAAAATAATTTTACAAAAGAATTTCGGGTCATTTCAAATCAGAAATAACAAAAAATATAATATAACGTTGAAAATAAATAAATAGATGAAAAACCAAGGATGATGAATTACCGGGTTTGACCTCCCGAAGTAAAATAGTGACAGTAACTTCGGCTGCCACGTCACATTGGGCTCGGCAGCAGAATTCTGACCACTCATTTCACTCGTAGTTATTCTTGCACCTGCCCAATTAGTTTTTTGATTTTTTCGTATATTACCAACACAATATCATATTCTTCGTAAACAAACCGCTGGCATGCCCCCGGTTACGTCAGCCAATCAGATGAATCTTTTAAAATCGTTGAGAGCCGGTTAATGTTTTGATGTTGGCTACACCTCTGCATTCTGTATATCATGACCAAAAACCGTTCATTTTGCTGACTCGAAGACCTATATCGTGTGCCGACGATGCCTTGCCTGCCTTCGTATGTAATCATGAACAAGCTGAGCGCTCATCAGGGCAAAGCCAGTGCACTAATTTCAAAATTTTAATGTATTAAAAACTAATAGGATTTTCGTACGGACCCTGCGAACGCTTCTTTGCTTCTTTCTGCTTTCCAAGATGTGCAAAGTGGACTCTGTTGTTTTGTTTCATTGCCTTCTCGAAGAACCCAATCCAGTGCATTCGGATGAAACAGCTTTTCCGCAAGCTTTAATATATATTATATTATTTAAAAAGTTTGATCACTAATTTTGCAACGAGAAAAAATGCGTAAAACAGTTTTTTGTAGTGTGCGCAGAGTTCTGATTCCAGATTATTTAAATCTCCGACTGATTGTATAAATGGAAATGCCTATGCTTTTTGACGAAAACATTTGTTTCGCTTGCCTTAAGCTTAGGTTGGGATTTTTTTGCAAATAAACTTCTATTGGCCTTGTCATTGCTTTTTGATGTTGTTTTAGTCAAACCTCTGCCAGGCTTGTCATCTTATCGCTATCAACCCTAAATTTAGGGTTCCATTTCCTTACAAGATTACTTCATTTTTTTTTTGTACTTGCCGGCCTCGGCTGTAGACATTTTCTTTTCTTTGAGATGACTTACCATAAGCACAGCTCTAAACACTTCTTATATTATATAATTTTGAGTGTGCAAGTTGTTCCACAAAGTTTTAAGCCGCCTTCGAAAGGCGGATTGTACTTCATCAGCAGATTCTTCATGTCAGAAATACCCTCAGAGGTGTGCCATTGTCTGTCGAGGGGCGACCGATATTAGAAAAAACTTTTTGATTTGGTGTTTCATACCCACATTGGGTTTCGAACACGGGCCCTACCAAATGTAGTTCGGCTACGGCACTTGCCATACATAAATGGAAATGTCAGGAGGAATGTTGAAAGAATACAGAAGAAAATGTCTGGAGCTGCAATTGACGTTCAACATAATG
This sequence comes from Anastrepha ludens, assembly GCF_028408465.1. NCBI lineage: Eukaryota > Metazoa > Arthropoda > Insecta > Diptera > Tephritidae > Anastrepha > Anastrepha ludens. The sequence continues at coordinate 118,650,111 of NC_071500.1, read as the reverse complement.
CAAATTGCCAAAGTACGTGATAATGTGATTACACCTACCAGTATAAGTACAAATACATGTACACCAGCAACCAAAATAACAATAAAAAATTGTTTACGTCTAATTGAAATTTATGTAGATATTAGTGCTAAACAAATTTGCCAACAGTGAATGAATTGAATGAATGGGCGGGGAAGTTATGACAGGCAAAATAAATAAGGTTTTTGAAGCATAAATTGTGGCGCGTGCTTCAAAATTCAATTGTTGGCATTGATAAATGTTGGTTGTACTTTATCTACGCTCTGTAAACTTTTTGGTAATTTATGTTTAAGAGCTGTTCAGTGCCAGTGATAGATTCCCAAACAGCCACGTATATTCGTCAAATTCGTAGTTGCTTTCGCTAATGCAAATTATTGTTTTGTTTTCGTTAAACATTCAAGGCATTGCTTGAATTTAAGCGTTATTTGCATTATATGTACAGGTGTGTGGGTAACACTAAACTTTCCACTCCGCTTTGTAAATAGTAATTTTTTTAAATTTAGATTTTCCCAAAAGAACAGAGTTCACTTTTTAATCTTTGTTGTAATATATATACCAGGTTGTTCAAAAAGTTTTGCGATTTGATAAGAGAGGGCGTTGCTGCTAGCGTAAATATTTTCGTTATGTTGGTACACTCCTCTTTCATTACAAGTCATTTAGTATTGACCTTTAACAGTATTTTCTACAACGGAAGAAATCAAGTATCTTGGAGTGATTAAATTTTCATCCACCAGCAATTAGTACAGTAGATGGGTTGCTGAATTTAAAAGTGGTCGTACAAACCTTGAAGAATATCTACGCCAAGGACGTCAAAAAACAGCAACAACACCAAAAGTCGTAGAAAACATACAGGATATCGTATTGGAAAATCGTCAAGTGATTGAAAGAGATTAAGTAGAATCTTAAAGGTATCTCATTGGGCAGTGTCAGCAATATTTTAACTGGAGTATTGGGCTTTAGAAACCTTTGTGAATAGTGGGTGCCGCATTCGCTGACAATGGGACAAAAACACATTCGAATGCGACTTTCTCAGCAACATTTGGAGCGTTGTCGAAAGAATAAAGTGGAGTTTTTGCATTGATGCGTCACTATGGATGAGACTGGGTCTATCACCATGATCCTAGATCAAAACAAGAGGCTGAAGGTAGTGTGAACCTGGTTCTTCGGCTCCGAAACGAGTTCGTGTCCAGAAATCGGCCAAGAAGTTGGTAGCCTCAGTCTTTTTGCGATGTGAAAGAAATTTCGGTTGTAGATTACTTGCATACTGTGTGTGGTAAAGCAATAAATTCTAAATATTATTGTAACTTTTTGGACAAACTGAAGGAAAAATTGCTTAAAAAAATACGCAGGTTGCAAAAGAAAAAAATCGTTTTCATCAGGGCAATACACCCTGTCACAAGATCATTTTGACAATGGCTAAAATCCATGAACTAAAGTTCGAATTGTTGGAGCATGTGTGAAGAGCGTTTTTCATCAAATGATGAGGTCCCAGCAGCTGTGGAAGCGTATTTTGCAGCCCTTCTAGATTCTCACTTCAAGGAGGGAATTCATAAATTGGAATCTCGTTGAATAATAAAGTGTATTTAAAACAATAAAATTGATTTTTCCTTTCCAACGCAAAGTTTATTGAAAAGAAAGCAGTAGTCCAATGCAACCACTATCTCGCGAACGATCTACAAAATGGCTGCGGATGCCACCGACCTCTGAACTGGTGATTATGTAAAAATAAATTTTTTGTTTTCATTATTTCAAAGCAAATTGTTTAGTATATCTTCTCAATTTCATACTCATAACCTAACCGGTTGTTAAAATTCGCATTAAAAATATTGTCTACGAGTATACCTGCAATCAGTGCGGCATCTAGTTTTCGATTTTCTAGTTTGATTCAGAGCGTAGTGGCTCAAGTGGCTTAAGTGGCTTGCATAGAGATAAGCACTTTCGTTTATTCACAACACTTTCGGACTAACAGTTGTAAGCGAAGCCAAGCCAGGATGCAATATGAATTGAAGCTCATCGCCAAAAACTTGATAAACTCAAGCTAACGTGCTCACAAGCCGAGGCTCTCTTTCTGATAACAGTAAGTGAGACGTAATCAAACTTGGTACTCTCCGTTGTTAGTTCGCTTGCTTCATACTTAGAGGAAGTGGCTCTGTATGTTTTCGGAGTCACTACTGATGCCTGCACCATACTACCTGCGGCAGCTTTAATTTGATTCGATTCAGGTATTACGCGGCGTATGCGTAATAAATATACATGCAGGCTTGCCTGCAGGGGAAATTCCTGTTGTGAACTATCAGTTCACTTTCCAGCTCAATTTTTTCGTGTTATATTTTTTTTCAATATTAGCTAACAGTATTTTTAGCACGGCGAGGTTCCACGAAATGTCAATTGTCCGGCCATGCATCAGCAAAATACCAAAAAAAGTATTACTCAATATGTTTCTAAAATAATCAGTTTTAGCCATCCAACTTTTCAAAATATTCTACTTCATTTTAAAAGTGTGTAGAGAATATGTTTTTTCTTTAAATCAAATAAAACGTCTTTCGGGTACAGTAATGAGTTAAACATTAAAAAATTGGTTAAACTATGCAAATCCTAAACAAAATTTAATCAAATCCTGAAAAAACTAAAATGAAATCGAATTTAAGGTATTCATTTTAGGAACATAAATAAAATTAATGTTGGTTAAATTTTAGATTAATATTTTTTGTGTCTGGTTGTTATGAAGATTTTTCTGCGAATAAGTGGAAAATAAAATTGCTTCGAGTGCTTGCAAAAAACTTTAATTGAGGTAAAAATAGTGAATATTACATTGTTACGTAAAAGTATGCAAACACTTTATATGCGAATGATGTGGAATATTTGTTTAGTTTGGCGTTTACTGCTTAACTGAGGTAGTGTATACATTTTTTTTATCTAAAAAACTCAAAACTAATTCTTGAGAACATCGAGATATCAATGTTGAAGGTTGCTCAGCAATATGTTGCGCTACAGTAGCCATATTCTGAAGAGAACGTCCAGTTTTTCGTCTACCACGTTTTGTTTTCATCCACGACAGAACTAGTTTCTTGAAATCTTTTCACCTATCTTTGAATTGCCGACGCATTCGGACGATTATTTCCACCGAAAAAAATGTTGTTCTTAAAGATCCACGATTTCCATAATAAGTTTCAATAATTTTAACGCGCTGTTCTATCGTTTGAAATTATACAGCTGACCACTTGACAAATGTCAAAGATGGCATAGAAAAAGGCACCGTCTAGGAATTATTCTCTACCGACATCTAGGCGTCACTTTTGACAGATCTTTTATTATTCTAATCAACGACGAACTTGTGGGATCTCTTTAATATACTTGTTTATGATTAAGATAAAATTTGGTTTGGAGGTAAATTTGGTTTAAGAAAGTGTAATGCGAACTTTTGTTGAGTTTTATACATATATATATACATATATATTATATATATTGGCGCGTACACCCTTTCGGCTACGGCGGCCGCCTTGTTGAGTTTACTTTTTTTGTAATCAAACGATTTTTTTAAGTATAACGCAAAGTATAAAAAACAAAGTATGAAAGCGAAATATCTATCCGCTGTGCCTGCCTCCAAGTGAATGATTGAAAAGAGAAAGTAATAAGATCTAAATAAACCAAATAAGATTGCCATGTAACTAAAATATACAAATTATTTCAATACTTTTCATTATTCTTTAAGAATACCTATTAAGGCCTTTAATTTATTATATTTTGCCCTTTATATGTCATGAATTTTCAAACTTCTTATTGGCATATATAGACTTCAAGTCAGCAATTCTCTTAAATAGGAGTTCGCTATTATTTTACTAATAGAGATTCCTATATTATCCTTTATAGACTGGTTAATAGCGGAAAATAATTAGGGCGCCGTAAAGAAGTAGTAGCCAAATAATGATAAAGGAAATAACGCCCCCTAACTCCTTGTAAAAAATATATTTATAAGCTTTTGAAAAAATATTGCAGGATCTAGATAGTATAATATTAAAGGTCATCATGAAGTGACTGATGCTACGGTTACGCCATCAGTTTGAATCAAATTTGGAGTTTTGTTAAGGAGTTTTGAACTTTGGAGTTTTGTTGAGATCTTGATGAAAGTTCTGAAAGTACAATTGAAAGTAAGAGAGAGAAGTAAATGTCAAGTATAGCAATTCTCTCGACAATTATAATAACGGGTATGTTTGAATTGAGCCGAATGGGCTGGCACACGGCTACCATTCGGTAGCGGCGGGGTGCGAAACTACGTGCACGAGACGTCAAATGAAAAAGTTTTTTCCCGAGTGTATTTCTGGCATGACAAAGCTATTTTTAAAAAACTATCTGCCATTTGGAGGCGATACTAAATTGGAGGATAAACTTGGGGGAAAAATAACAGAGGGTTAAAGTAGCAATTATATAAATATATAGCAAAATAAATAAAAATACAATAATAAAAACTATAAAACGTGATTTTTCATAAATGGTTTATTCTAAGGAAACTGTGTATACTTCAAACCCCCCGCCCTGCAAAATTCCTGATGACGGCTTTGTCGAGGTGTGTGACAACTCCTATTTGGGAACACATATAACGGAAACTATTAGCTTGATTTTGCATAAAGTTCTAGAACAAATTGAGTAGATATAAGAGCTCTAGATACCTGACTATCGAACCGTGTGAGTACCGTCCGAATTTAATGTCGTGCCCAATTGCCAATTTTATTGGCCTCGTACAGAAGGATGAAAAGAAATTTAGTAAATAAATATAATCAATATGGCGATATTTTAACCCTGCATTACTAACGTCAGGCAACCAGTGAGTTTAATTTCCAACATACTTTAAATGTATTAAAGAAAATCATCAAAAAGTTAAGATGTAATCTTCATTTACGCAAAACTTGTACATATAATATATCAAAATCAGATTTTTTCATAAAAATTAGGGCAAAATAGTAGCGTTGTGACTTTTATAGGTACTTAACATCTAGTTAGTAATTAAAGTGAATTTTTTATCCAAGCAAAACTAAAAATATAACCATAATATGGTTCATTATGGTTATTATATAAATTGGAGGCAAATGCATATTTTTATTTGCTGTCTTACTACTAATTAATACTTTAAATATTTCTAAATAAGACATCAGTATATGAGTATACAGATATCAATGAGTTCAAATGAGAGCGAACGACTATTGCCGCTTTTATTAGATAGTAGGTACAACGATGATAGTGATGGCAACGTTGAAAAAATATTCATGAGTTCGATATAGATCAGGATAGTGAGAAATATGGAGCAGGTAGGGAAACTCCTCTCATTGGAAAATATGGAACTATTTAACAAATAAACCATTCGCAACTACGCGAACACCTTTAGAAAATATAATATATTCGTAAATCCCTCGAAATGAGCCGCCTCTTCACAAAATCTTACCGCGACGCTTGAAAGTGCTGAACTGGATTGTAGAAAATATAAATAACTATATTTTAAAGGTACAATTAAAATATAAAGATTTCAAACATGCACGTACCACAGACAGAAATGAAGTGAATTCCTTATTCGGTTTGTTATACCTTGCTGATCTGCACAAAGCTTCTCCCGTTAACATTCAAAATTCAACTGAAATAGAAAATATTTGCCGCTACAATGAGCTATAACCGTATACACCCTTTAAGTACAAAAACCTTCACTTTCTTATACAGACGCATACCAAGGGCGTTATTGGACCGCACGTAAAAAATCGGAGCAAAATTAAACCTATGTAACGAAGAAAGTGAAGCACCTCCTGCTAAGAAACTCAAACAAAGCCATTGTCGGGTATGTGGGATTAGTCTTATTAACGGCGCATACAAGGTCTTCTCAACCATATCATGTGAGAAAGTGAAGTCCATCGTGAAAGAACTGGTTGGACCTTATCAGTGCGTCTTCATGCCTGGTAAGTGTACTATTGACCAGATCTTCACGATACGCCAAATCCTGTAGAAAGTCCTCAAAAGACAAATCGACACAAACCAGAACTGTCTCTACGCCTCTATGCCTGACTTTGATATTCTCGCAAAACTTATACGGCAGCGTAACATGACGTTTAGCGCTACGGTAGCTACGGAAAGGACCTCTGCGAACCGTTCGATTCTAAGCGAGGTTTCAGACAAAGTAATAGTAATTTCTTTAATCTCCTACTGGAACAAATTATTAGCACTATCTACTATAAAAATGTCATTCTATTGGCGTATGCTGACGATATTGCGATACGGTAGCACTCCTGTCTGGAGAAGCAAGCAGAAAAAGTAGGTTTTGCAGTGAAAGAGAGTAAAACAAAGTACCTAGTGTCAACTTACACTCAAGAGTCCTCGCGCCTTAGACAACACATCACTACTAGCAAACGCTAATTTGAAGTGGTGAAGGACTTTGTTTATCTGGGTACCAGTATTAACAGCCAGGACGACGTCAGCCTAGAAATTAAACGATAACTCTTGCCAACAGGTGTTTCTTTGGGCTCAGTAGACTATTGAGAGGTAGAGCCCTCTCTCTAAAAGCGAAAACAACGCTGTGAAAAATCCTTATCATCCCGTCCTTGTATATGCGCCGAAGCTTGGGTGACAACTGTTGAGAGAGCACTAGGATGGTTCCAGAGAAAAATTCTCCGAAAAATATTTGGTATTCTTCGCATAGGCGAGAATGAGTTCCGTATCCGATGGAGCAGCGAGCTGTATGAGCTATAACAAGATGTGAACATATTGAAGCGTATTAAAATACAGCGACTTCACAGGCTTGGCAATTTCTCAAGGATGAACGAAAGTGCTCCGGCACGGCAGTCCTTCCAGAGAGGACCCACTGGTGGACGACGAGGAACAGAAAGACCAAGTGAGGTATAACTTGGCAACACTAAGTGTTACCAACTGGCGCCAGCCAGCAGCGAACCGATGGCGTAATGTTTTAGATTCGGCCAAAACCGACAAACGGTTGTAATACCTTCTAAATAAGTGAGTAAGTAAATACCCACCAACTCTGTACTTATCGCTGCGGATCGATCAGTTCAGGAACAAACTCAAGTTATTAAGGCATGTTTGACATCCTTAGTGAATAGCAGATATGTTGTTGACAAATGTCCAAGTTTTTTCATAAATTATTACTCTATTCGGAAAAAATGTCTAAACAATTATTAGTTCCTTGTTCTTTTAGCTTTTGGGCTTTCTAAATCACCCAGCTTAAGAAGCATAGCGTATTAATGATGCGGCGCACAGTGCGGCCGATTCCCAAAAAGCTGGCCAAAAGTCGAAAAAAAAAGTTTCTAGATAGAGTTTTTTTGTCTTTGGGTTGGCTACAGTAATGCCTTGAGTAGTGAAAACCGTTCATAGCAACGTCCTGTACCCTAAGTATCCTCTGTATTTTCGGTCGCAATGTGGCCTTCGTTTGAGCATCGTATAACTGTCGATGAATAGTGAAAGTTGTACACATTTGAAAGATTTTGTAATGGAGTAAATTGAACAAAAGCAAATGGAATCATCTTCGGAAGGTTAGTAAAATACGAGAAATCTTTAGTACATATCAATACCTCGACACAAAATTTTTAGCTGGAGCAATACGTAGATACATTTTTCGCAATTTTTTTTATAAAATTTGAGTTTTCAAACTGTATAGTAATACAACGCCGTCATATGCTGCTTTGAAACCTATTAAAGGTTACTCAAAAAAGTAATGGTTACTGAATAAAACAAGATTCAGCTGCTACCACTTGCTACCTTGCGACCCCGAAAACATATAAATTTACATGCATCTTGATTATGTTCTAGAATATACGCTATTTCACGTGAGGGGGTGGCCAATAGGGGTGGAAGGGGGTGGATTTTCAAAATTTTAAGATCAAATTCGTAATCAGCGACCCCGACAACCCCCGAGTAAGAAATTTTGAATCAATTACTTAATTTTTTGAGTTTTGGCCAGCTTTTCGGGAATCGGCCACACTGTGCGGCGGTTAAATGATTACAACCTTTTCTTTTAACATTTCTCTTTTCTTTAAGTGAGATATTCATAAACAATTTTTTTTGTTTGCAATGAATTAATAAAAAGTATTTATGATCTAATTTTTTCCAACTTTTTATAGTTCTAAATCTGTTGAAAATTGTTAATTTAGTTATTTCACTTAAGCGGATAAGTAAGATAGATAATAATAAAATATGGGTGGATAACACCCATGGTTACTAATGAGTTATCGTAATGCTCGTCAGTAAAACAGGGTTAAGCGAACTTAATCTCTCTAGACTGCGGCTTACTCTGTCCAATACAAAAACACATTAAAAATTTTGAAGTATATTAGTTTTTTATTTAGTAATATTTGTAGTCGAATTAAATTTTGGTTTGATGGCTGAAATGAATTTTAAGATTTGCCATTACCCGCCGAAAGGAGGCCGCTAAAACCATTTTCTCTATGATTTGCTGTTTCATGTCTACAATAGGTTGCGAACGCAGAACTAACTAAATGATAATCGCTCACAAACCGATTTTGCCGCGATGGTTGTTGGGTATACCCATACAAAGACAATTGTACTCCTGTAAAAGTGCCTCCCTACCTTATGTTTCCTATTGTTTCGTAACGTGTAATCAGCTCTTTATTATATTAAATCCGATCTGGACGAGTGCTCCCATCTCTACAATTTACTAGTCGACCAGAAAATAATTCACATAGACTGTGATGTTGGGCGGCTCACGCGGCGTTTGACTGATAACTAACTGCGCATGCAAGTTTCCCTACACGCTTTTGTGCACACTTTCGTTGCCATCAAAAGTAAATATGTATAAGTGTGCGACTGTGTGCTCCGTGGCTAACATATGGCGCCAATTGACAAACAATTGCGTTTGGCTTCTTTCTGGTAGATAATTTACATTTCTTCCTTTGTGCGAATATATTTTTTGTATTCCCTCATTCATTTGAGAAGTTCACTTTGTATCTGGATCTCGTTTTGCTCAATAATTTGCGCTGCTGGCCGGCTTTCTAAGCATATGTGTATTGTTTATTGGCTTCATTACGTGGATCAAGCTATTTTTCTATTTCGACAGGAAGGAATTTGCTGGGAAGCATGTCCTGCGGGTTCTTAATTCCAAACACAATAATATGCCAATAATGATGGAATTAGCAAAACATATTAATCTACAAATAGGAGGAATGTTGTTTTTCTACACCAATATGTATGTGTGTATGCATGCATAAATTCGCACGTTTGCTATTTTGTGCTCTTGCTTCACTTTCGAGTGACCTTCTTTGTACGTTGACTTTGCGTAGAAGAAATACATACACACACATTCTAATTTTGTTTGAATTCGCTGTGTGTGTACACAGTTGATTGGCACTAAATTGCTGTTATTTTTCTGGATGAATTTAATAGTAAAGGCCATCAGTTGACTAATTGTCGTGTGAGTTGCGAGGGGATCCTGCTTTAGAAGGCCCAAATTATCCTTTGCTTTTTTCTTAAATCTGTGCTTTATGCTGCGAAAAATATGTATTCCAAATTTTACTCCTTCAAAATCGTATTCGATTTTAGCTTCATTCGTCGCAATACATCTGAATTCTCGCTGCTATCATTTGGAGACCTTACGACCAACTTTTGATATATAGAATAGAGCCGGTAAAAAAATACTTCTTAAACCTAATTACATACGTTCCCTCGCCTACCAAGTGAAGAAGGACCACCAGATCTGGTGGAGAAAGAATTGACTTTACTTGGTGTTTCCAACTGGCGCCGGTTAGCTCGGCCAAAATCACTCAAGCGGTTATCGCGCCACTCCCTACGTTATGAGGCCTATTCCATCCTATAATTCTCGGCTAAAGCTAATTAATCTAAAATCTCTAGTAAAGAGAAGGATAGTCCTTTCACTTTCGCTTATTTTCAGTGTTGTTAATGGCATCGCCGGCCGTCTACTGTTATTTCAGTGGATAAGCTTTAATGTTCCACAAAAAAGACTTCGCCATTTTTATCCTTTTTATGGGGAAAACTTTAAAACTAAATTTACAAGTAATAGCTCGCGTACTTCGAGATAATAATTCGCTATCCAATTTCACCTGCTTGATTTCGCTTTATCTAAATCTTATTTTGTTAAAATTTTAAAAGTAGTTGCGGTATTATTTACATTGATTGCTAATATAATATTTTAGTAACCAAATTTGGCTTGTTCTTCTTTACAGTTTTATCCACTTTCTTTGTACTGTAGATTATTATTAAAATAAAAAAATATAAAATAAAAATTATAGAGACTAATTTGAAATTTTGCTGTAGATACGACCTAAACGTCAAATGCCCGGCTGGATTTGAAACGCGTTTTCTCAGCTTTTAATTTATAAAATTTTTGTAAACTGGTGGGCGGAATGTAGAGAAAAATAGGGACCAATTTTAATGAGCCTAAGCGCGTGCTTCTTTAAACATTTTTCAAGCAAATACAGCTTTTATGTTAAAAACTTTTTTTTTACTTTAAACCTTTTAACAACCGCAAGAATGGCCCCTCGATAAGAAGTGGCATAGACCTATAAAGAAAAATTAAAAGTGTAAGTATGCGTAAATGAACTACCGTAGTAACGGTACAAATAAAAATAAGCTGCCGTAAAACAAAAAAGACAAGTACAGTTTTATAATAAAATACCTTGGCATTTTGTGGATTTTCATCCTGCAAATTAAATTATATCAGGTCAGTCCATAAGTTGGTGCGTTTTTTAAAGTTGGTTTTAAAATTAATAAAAAAGATGTTTAATCAATACTATATTTTCCTTCATTATTTACAATGTATACCCAACGTTTAGACAAATTTTTAATTCCCTACTCAAAAAATTTTTTGTCCTTAGAGCCAAAATACGCTTCGGTATCTTTTTTTATAGCTTCTTTTGAGGAGTAGTTTTAGTTACTCATATGGGACTGAAGTCCACGGAAAAGGTGATAATCACGAGGTGCGATATCCGGAGAGTATGGTGAATGCGGCATTAGCTCCCATCCGAGCTCGTTCAGCTTGCCTAATGTTTTCCTTGCGGTAGAGGTCTTGTGTTGTCGTGGTGAAACAAAACTTTGCATCTATTCACTGAAGGCGGTCGATTTTTTTTAAGTGCCTCATTCAGGTTTGATAGCTGTTGTGAATAATAATCAGCAGTTATCGTCTGGTTAACTTTCATTTTCAAGCCGTTGCAGCAGCTGAGAACACACATTCACTCACTGCTGAAGGTTGGCGACGGAAAGTCTATGTGGAACCCACTTTCCCGGCTTTGAAACCCTTTTCAACTGAACCAGGTGCCTGTGAACTGTTCCTCTGAGCTATCATATCGACTGTCAAATTTGGCTCAGTTTCCACGAGTTCGAGCAAGGCGTCGGAGTTAAAGACTTCAGGACGACCAGCACGCGGGGCATCCTTCACGTCGCAGTCACCACTTCGGAATTTTGAAAACCAGTTTTGCGCAGTCCTTACCCTCACGGTATTCTCTCCGTGAACAGTGTTCATTTCTGCAGCAGTAGTTGTTGCATTTTTGCCACTTTTATAAAAAAAATACAAAATATGCCTCTTAACAACACGTGCTTCTATCCGCGATTAAAATCACTTGTTGAATGCACAATATATCAAAGAAAATATAAATAGTTCCGTTATATTCCGCGAATATGCAAAAATCGTACAAAAGTGAAATTATGGGTAAAATACTTTCGAACTTATGGACAGACCTGATAGTTAAAAAAATGTAGGTAAATGACTGGAATACCCCTAAGAAAAGTGGTTATAAGTACGGTGTATGTTAAAAGTTTAGTATATTTTAGTTTGGGGAAAAAATAAATCCATTATGTGTGCGCCAAATTTTTACGCAAATGATTTAAAACTATTTTATGGTCGATCTTTACCTCCTGGGCGATGCTATTGCTGCTAACACGCCGGTCAACTTCGATTATTTCGGTGATTTTATCGACATTTTCTTTAACAACAAAAATTGACGAAATCATCCGAAACCAAAATTGCACGTTATTGACTGTTACAATATCGGCACCATAAACACCACTCACAATTTTAGGGGCCTGGGTTACATTTTCGACTTTAGCAAAACTTTAAAATGTACCGAATGTTTTCTTTGTTGAGTTCCATTACTAACACCCTGTAACTCACAACAGAATGAAACAAAAAGAAAAGCAACAAACAAATTATTTAGTGTGAAATGTCACCTTGACAAAAAGCATAAACTATAAATTGATTGATAGATACTTTACGAGATATCGATCACTGCATCCATCGACCGAGAAAGTAACGTATTTCTTTTTCCCGAAACTAATTTTTTGTTTGTTTTGAACTTAGCTTTTTCTGTTCTTTCTAATAAACAAATTTCTAAACAAACGATATTTTTAGGTTGCTAAAGCAGGCCGCCGTATCCGAACGGGGTTGTTCGTGACTATCATCCGGAATCAAGAGAGAACGTAGGTTCAAATCTCGATGAAACACCAAAATTAACAAAACGTTTTTTCTAATAGCGGTCGCCCCTCGGCAGGCAATGGCAAACTTCCGAGTGTATTTCTGTCAGGAAAAAGCTTCTCATAAAAAAATATCTGCCGTTCGGAATCGGCTTGAAACTATAGGTCCCTCCATGTGTGGAACCACATCAAGACGCACACCACAAATAGGAGCAGGAGCTCGGCCAAGCACCCAAAACGGGTGTACGCGGCAATTATATATATATATATACATATATATATATGTTATATATAAAGCAGGATTACCTTTAATCCTAGATAGCTAATGTTCGCTAGAATGGCAAGAATCCAATATGTATGTATATATGTAATATATAGAGAACTTACTTTAATTTAGGCTTGCAGCCACTGAAACCGTCCAAAATTAGTTAGGCGGATAAAACCAAGCAATCAATTTATATTCCATATATTTGAAAGTAGTATCCTCTCGGTGCACCTTAAGTTTTAAGTTTTCCTGTTTTTATGGCGTCAATGTCGGAATGGGCAAAGCCCAGCCAGAATAACACGCAACTATTAAACAACTGAATTAATTAGCTGAGACTAACCGCCGCTAAATTATTCGAAGTGTGTACGTAAATACATTTAAGTTGCACGATTGCCTTTAGTATTGCGGCAGACAGTAAACAAATTTTACACATAGCGACATACAGATACAGCGTCAAGTATTTAAGAATATTTCGCGGGAATTGTATGTAAGTGTGCGTAATAGCTTAAAGTAAAATTTAAAAACACTTCCGTTGCATTACTCAGTCAAGTATATTTGAAGCTTCGCGCACTTGACATTTGAACGGCTTTAACCTTTTGCCGGTAATTTTCTTCGTTTGTTTACTTGATTAAGTGCTCCCGCCGACAAATAAACCGTTGCAGCAACAAAAACCATTGCCGTAACTAAGAAGATACATACGAGAGCTTGGATGTTTAACTAGTTCAAGTAACTTTTCATGGATTTGCAAGTTATGCAGATTCTCGTTATTGAACCCCTTTATGAGGCAGATATGTAAGTAATCAGACAGATATATCTAGCGTTTGTAAGAACCAAGCAATAATTTTTTTTTTCAATTTTTTTCTGATAACCAAAAAAGGGGGCAAGACTAATTGCAGCATTTATGCGAGCTTATTATATGCTACAAACTGTTTTCAACGCTCTTATCGGAACGCATTAAAGCGCTAGCCGAGCACTTACTGAGTGAATATCAATGTGGTGTCAGACCAAATAGATCCACAATAGATCAAGCTTTTCTACTTAAGCAAAACATCGACAAATATCTTGAATCGGGGTTTGACGTTCACCTCCTATTCACTGACTGCAAACACAGCATCCGTAGAGAATCCATCGCCAGCGCAATGCATGAATTTGGAATCCCATCGAAGCTTGTTCGTTTGACGATGCTTACGCTGAAAGGTACGAAAGGAAGATTTTTTATACAACGAAGTATGACAAGCTCATTTAATATTATATCAACAGTGGTGCAAAACAAGGCGATGCCTATTAAAGACTTCACGAGCATACACGGATTATATAGCCATTGTCGTCCGTAGTAGACGCTACCTAGACGACATCTTCCTAGCGATATACAAAAATGGCGGCGTACATACTAACACGAAAAATTAATGCAAAATTCAAAAAACAGCTCAAAACTCATTTTTAGATATATTTAAAAATTGTAGCAATTCAGCAGTTAGTTAGGTTAAAATTACAATGAAAATATGGAAACTTCGAGCTGGCTGGCATACTTTACATTACTACACTGTGACTGACCTTTTCGTTTTCCTTTCCCACTTTGTTTTCATTTCGTGCAGCATACCTATTTATTGAATTAATAAATATTTATTGCCCGCCCAAAAAGTTAGGTTATACCTTATGATCAGAAAGTACCGGGAATGTTTAAATAAGAGTTAAATTTCAGGCAAATTTATTTTATCTCCTCCAAAATATGACCCGTCTGAAGCAACACACATGTGCCAACGTTTAACCCAGTCCTCCATGCACCCCGGTAGGCCGATGAAAAGATGGCCTTCAGATCCTTCGTCGCATTCTCTTTGATATCCTCTATCGACTGAAATCTCCCTCCACGAAGTGGTAACTTCAACTTGGCTTGCACGATGGTATTTACTTGGTGTTTGGTCAAATAATCCAGCACAATTTGGGCTCTGTGCGATGGCGCATTTTCATCATGCAAAATCCAAGAATTGTTTGCCCACATTTCCAGCCATTTGCGACGTACAGCATCTCTCAAACGCTTCAAAACGGATAAATAGTATACTTTATTGTCTTACAGTCCTACCAACATAAGGAAAAAATATAGACCGTATCCCACGTGCGCGGTTCGTTCAAACTAAACTCAAAACTTTTACCAAAATAACAAGATTCTGGCGATGGATTCTGGTAGATATACTAAAAAACTAAAAGTGTTTTGCAAAAGCGTGAGTCGGTGAGCTAATAATAATAATAATATAGAGCCAGTAAAAATATTTGCCAAAAAATTCTGCTACGACTTGAACGACAAAAATAAGTCAAAAGACCACTTTACTGAACATGATTTCATAGCCAGCTCTATTCCTATGGTCGACAGTATTTTAGTTAAGATTTCTAAGCTAACAATTTTATGATCCTAGAAAGATAATCAAATAATATTTAGCATAATTAAATATATTCATATGCTTCGGAAACATACTACTTTCTAACGATTCCACTTTTACTAATAGTGAATTGTCAGTAGTGAATAATTCCTAAACGGTGTCTGTTTTTATGTCATCTTAAACATTTGTCAAGTAGACTGATATACAATTTTGCACGATAGAACAACGTGTTAATTATTGAAACTTATTATGAAAATGGTCGATTTTTAAGATCAATACTCGTACTTCGCAAAATTCGTAACGCTTTTTTTTTGTTAGAAATGATCGTCTGGATGAGCCAATCTAAAAATTCAAAGGTTGGTGAATATGTTTAAAAAAACTGGTTCTGCCGTGGATAGAAAAAGGTGATGGAGACCAAAAACTGGACGTTCTGTACAGAATATTACGGCTGCAGCGCAAAGTGTTGCTGAACAACCTTTAACATCGATATCTCGGCGTTGTTAAGAGCCATATTTTAAAGAAAAATATCGAAACATGAAAGAATCTAATAATTGGTAAAAAACCCTTTAGTTATGATTAGTATTTATGTAAATAAGCTGGTAATTTTAAACAAATAAATTAGGAATATTTTAAAACAAAAACTTTTTATTGTAAATTTATGTACTTCAAAAATTCTAATTATATATGTGGGGCATTCTTTCTTAACGGGAGACCCCTATCCATCCAAAAATGTTTTTGACCTAGAGAGTTCTAATAGGGCTTAAAATTTAGCTCATTTTATCTACTTTTCAATGCAGAGTGGCTAAAAACGAAATTCAAGATGGCTAATTTAATATGGCTAAAAATGTAATCAAAATTCATTAAATTCAATCTAATAATCTATGCCAAAAAAATTCATTTCGACGGAAAGAGTTGTACGAGGTCTCAAAATTTAGCTAATAAAGTTTACTTTAAAATACAAAATGAAAAATTTAAAAATCCAAGATGGCGGCCACAACATGACGGCTAATTTTTTAAAACTACTCAAATCCACTTAAAATTTATTACTCGGGGGTTTTTTGGGTCGCTGATTACAAATCTGGTGTTAGATTTCCAAATTTCAAAATGGCGGATCCAATATGGCGGACTGATTTTTGAAAAAACTCATGGATTCGCATGAAACTCGTTACTCAGGGGTTTTTGGAGTGACTGATTACAAATCTGGTGTTCGATTTCCAAATTTCAAAATGGCGGATCCAATATGGCGGACGGATTTTTGAAAAAACTCATGAATTCGCATGAAACTCGTTACTCAGGGGTTTTTTAGTCGATGATTACGAATCTTTTGTTAGTTTCAAAAAATTTAAGAAGGCGGATCCAATATGGATAGCAAAGGTCCAGACAGTTAAGGCAAGACTAGTTTTGGTCCAACCAGCAAGGGTAAGAGAAAATCATATTTCAGACACTTAGGGCAAGACTAGTTTTGATCCATCCAGCAAAGGTAAGACAAGATTATAGTCCAGACAGTTAAGACAAGAATATTTTTGTTCCAACCGGTAAAGGTAAGGCAAGATCATAGTCTAGACAGTTAAGGCAAGACTACTTTTCGACCAACCAGCCAAGGTAAGATAAAATCATTTTCCTGACAGTTAAGGCAAGAATAGTTTTAGTCCAATTCACTTAACCTTGTAGTTTAGTACAATGCCATTTGGAGCGTTTGAGTATCTTTTTATTAATAATTGTTTATTCTCACAGACCAAGAAACAATGATTTTTTATTATTTGTGGGACTGCTGGAGCTTCGCTGAATCTTCTTTTGAGGAATCTGTCTACGCTCTCATGTGTTTTTCGACTGTAATAAAATACTTTAATACTTGTAAAATGTTTCTCTCCCCATTTTACAAGTTTGTCATGGGATAAGATGGCTTCGGACGGCTTAGACAGAAGACTGTTTCGTGCAGCTTCTCTTTTAAACGTCGCGCCAATACCATCTGAGGGTACTTTCCCATGCGCAGTCACATATACATGCCATTCAGCTTTTACTCCAAAGTCTTCTTCATGATGGACCAAGTTTGTCATTTGATATTTATTTTTGAAGTGTTGCTTGGCCCCATCGCTGAAATAAATTAATTTTTTCCCATTATTCTTTCCTTTAAATAAGGAATTAATATTCTTTGCATTGAATAAACAGCCGCAGTATCATGTCGAGTATTTTCAGATAAAAATACAAGACTCTTATGTTTAATTTCGGTACCGACTTTGTAATAAAACATGACAGGAAAGACTGTACATTGCGTGTTGTTAAAATGAAACGCTTGAGAGGCATCTTGAACAACGTATTTATAGTTCTCAGAAAAGTCCAAAATAACAAAAACTTCACCATCATCTAAATTGTCCTTCTTATCACGATGGAACTGCAACTGCTGTTTTGCCAAAAATGAGTGAGGTTTTAGAAGTAGAAGCTTATTGCATAATTCTTCTATATATTCTGCTGTGGGGACAATGCGTGTCTGCAGTGTGGATCTGTCTGTACTAGTCCATGCTCTATATTGTACATGGTAAATATTTTTTTCATCTAATAATTGCTTTAAGGATTGCGAGAAGTTTGCAGTGCTTGGACATTTATCACATGTACCAAGGAAGCAATTCTCAGTGGGATTTTTGCAGCTGATTTGCTTTAAACAATCCTTATAACTTTTTATTGAAGTTTCCAAGTTTTCTGTTAATTTTTCAATTTCAATCGCATTCAACAGCAACTTACAATTCTGATGAATGATACACACGCAGACAGAATGAGTTCCACTGCCTCCAGCAAGAATACATTGTTTTGGGCGGAGAAGGGCAAATTTACTGAAACTTACCGGAAAGGTTTCGTTGGATTCTTTGTATAAAGAAAAAAGTCCCTTCAAGTCCAAAAGTAGAATACGGTTTTGCTTCAAAGACTTACCGTTTTCATCTTTTACAGAGACCACATCTTTCTGACCAGCCATTACTCTACTGTTTTCGTCACTAGTGTAAAATTTCACCACATTTTCAACAGTTGATGACGGTAATGCTTTTCCAGACTTCGCTGTAGTCTCTGCCAAAATACCATTAGAATTTCGAAGATCTATAGCCTTCTTAGCAAACTGCCAACTGCAGGCAAATTCTTCTGAAATTTTGTTAGCACTCCATATCTTCGGGAGTACAGTAAGAATGCGTAACCTTAATGGATCATTAATAGCCAAACTTGAAAATTTTTCTTTGAAATCAGAAATCATTTCTTCCAATTCGATTTCTCTTTTAGAACGAACAGTCGCTGGATTTACTGCATTATCGTCCATATCCGTGCTGAGGACAACTTTATTCATTTGATGCACTGACGCTTCCGAATCTTTTTTATGAATTTTAGACTCATGTTTTCTTTTCCTGCATTCAGAACAAACCTTGACTGAATCAGGAAGCTCAGGAAATTTCCGTTTCAAACTAGTTGAAATTTTTCGCAAATTTTTACCTTTGTGGTTAGAAACTCCAAAAGGATTGCAACATCGGTCTCTATGAAAGATGGCCTTACCTGGCATCCTTTTTATCAATATTAAAAAAAAGGAGATTTAGATAGAAAAGGTGATAAAAGATAGGAAAAACTTTGAAACCTGCAAGACTTTTCCTAAAAACCTTTATGAAAATGGAAAAAAAAGAAAAAGTAAGGAGGATACACTAAGAAGAAGGATGTAAAATTTTACTTTAATAAAACTGTTATAATTAACAGAAATACGTGCAAGGAAGGGTTGTTCTGGATCGCTGTCACTGAACGAGTTCGACTGCTCTGGTCCGCTATCAGGGATATAATGAACGAACTGGCGTTAGATCCAGGCTTGTTCGAGCAGTAGTGTGGAAACGCTGCTTGGTGGGGTAAAGCGACGCGCTGATTGGCTCTGTGGTTCTTTCAGTGCAGTAGCGTAACAAGGCTGGCCGGCGCCTCGAGACAGTGAGGATGCGCGCAAACGTATCATTTAATTTTTAATGTTCAATTTCTCGAAAGCAACAAGTCAATAGACATATGACATAGATATGATGAATGGTATATTAGTAGGTTAGGGCAAAATGGTATATAAATAATTCTTTATATATCCGTGAAAATTAATTATGTAGGTAGAAAGAAAAAACTATTATTTTTAAAAATAAGATAACCAAAATTAGCGATCGTTATCTTATTATTCAACTGCTGAGTGATAATATCTTCTTGACATATATTTTTAAAAATGCTTATTTCAAGTAAAACCGGAGGTAAGACATTATAAAAATTCGCAAATTATATTGTTTTATAATATAAATTTAACGGTAACATTGTTAATTGGTTCCACTGATTTTCCATCATTTGTCATTTTTACACGAATTTATCAAAGAATTGCTTGGGTTTCAATGAAAATAACGAACTAAACCTCAAAAAACTCATCAAATTCTTACCTTCAGCTAAAAAAAAAAAACAAAATCAGGATGAATTGTTACAAATAAATTTTTTATTTAAATTAATTAAAAACCGAAAATTTCAACTTAATCAAGAAGATATTTATGAAGTTATTAAGCAAAGATTCAAAAGTGTTCTGTTTATGAAAAATCACCCTTACAGCCATATGGTAGCGATCAAAAAGTAAAACAAGACACAAGAAAAATGTTATGATTGGAACTGATTCCAAATCTATTAGGTATCAAGAAAGCAAACCAACTTCAATTAATTTGTAAAAAAAATGTAAAATTGTCAATTGTCAATTGTATCGAAACAGCTATAATTTTAAGTGTGGATTTTTAATGTCACATTTGTATTAAGCGACCCACAAAATCCTTCAAGACACAAATTCAATGTAAATTAAAAATATTTTTGACAAATCATTCGCCATATTGGATCCGCCATTTTGAAATTTGGAAATCGAACACCAGATTTGTAATCGGTGACTCCAAAAACCCCTGAGTAACGAGTTTCATGCGAATCCATGAGTTTTTTCAAAAATCAGTCCGCCATATTGGATCCGCCATTTTGAAATTTGGAAATCTAACACCAGATTTGTAATCAGCGACCCAAAAAACCCCCGAGTAATAAATTTTAAGTGGATTTGAGTAGTTTTAAAAAATTAGCCGTCATGTTGTGGCCGCCATCTTGGATTTTTAAATTTTTCATTTTGTATTTTAAAGTAAACTTTATTAGCTAAATTTTGAGACCTCGTACAACTCTTTCCGTTGAAATGAATTTTTTTGGCATAGGTTATTAGAATGAATTTAATGAATTTTGATTACATTTTTAGCCATATTAAATTAGCCATCTTGAATTTCGTTTTTGGTCACTCTGCATTGAAAAGTAGATAAAATGAGCTAAATTTTAAGCCCTATTAGGGTCTCTCTAGGTCAAAAACATTTTTGGATGGATAGGGGTTTCCCGTTGAGAAAGAATGCCCCATGTATATCATTACATCTATTAAAAAAATTCTATAAACAGTCGTATACTTTGCACTTGGCGCAGGTCGTCTTGTAACTTCTTTCGTTGTTTGGTACGCAGTAGCTACAATAAAGCAATAACCATATATATTGCAAGCTGTTGACTGAGGTGAAAGAAAGAGATAGCAATATGTCCCTGCGTTGGTTGAGTTAAAGAAAACTTATGTCGAACACAAGTCCTTAGAGTTGCAGCCTTAATTTGTGCTTGTCTTTGCTGATAGCTGATTGTCCCACAGGAAAGTTGTGAGGATTTTGATTGAGATAGCCATGACCACAACGTGGTACAAATTATATATATATGGTGGCGCAAAATTTATCACCCTATCGGAAGATGTAAAATTATGGTAAATCGCTTCGTACCTCAATCATATTTGACACTTGAGAACTAGAAAGCACAAGCAGACAAGTATTCGGTCAACATAAAGATTTCCGTCACTTGGAATGTTTATTTAATTTTATATTTATTTATTATTTATTTAATTTTTAATATTTGTTTATTTTTTATAAAAAATTTATTCAAAAACAAAATTGTATGATTAATTTGCGCGACACCGCATATATATATAATATGATATTATATATACATATATAATGATTCATACATATTGATGGTGATGATTCATATACTTATTCAGTGAAAACCACCAAAAAGATGGTGAAATAAATTGAAGACTTGTTTTTGTTTGCTCAACTGTTTTACTTTTCCACGCGTTATTGCCATTTAACTAAAGAATTTATGAGCATACATACATACATATATAGAGCACATGTTCTTTAATTACTGATTTATGAAATAATTGGGTAAGAGGGCGAAAAGTCTAAATGCATTTGGTGGATCTTTAATTAGTTTGCTCTAGTTAAATAATAAAACCAATAAAATCTATTTATTGTTTTAAAATTACTTAAATATACAGTTTTTTTATATCCAATGCATAAATGAATAGGACTCTTCAAATATTGTGCACCTATGGTTAAATGTATGGCAATCTAATCAATAATAACGGCCACCCTCATGGGTTGCAATGGCACACCTCCTAGTGCATTTCTACCCTGAAAGAACCTTCTCACAAAATCCATCTGGCATTCGGACAACGTTAAAAGGCATAACACCAATTGAAAAAAAGCTCGGCCAAAACAGTTCGCAAAGAATGTAAGCGCCAATTACGGCTGCAGTAAAGAATCGCTAACTTCATCAGCGGCGGATCCTAAATTTTCCTTCTGAAAGGTGCACAAGAGGCCAGCTACGGACTTAAAATTTTTAGATGAATAATAATTAAACCAGTAATACCAACTCTACTGAAATTTGAAATTAACGGAAGTTAGTTTCAATCTCCTGAAATACTGGTTTTTTTTATTATGATTCGATAAAACTACTAAATTTTCTCACGCTTTGTTAATTTGTGTCTGAAAAACATTTGTGTCTTTAAAATATCATTGAAAAGCTCGAGTGATTCAAGAAATGTTGAAAAAGCTATTTACGAAGTTGATCCAGTACTGGATTCAAATGGAAATTTGAAAATTTATAAAATTAATAATATTAACTATTACGCTTTTATAATAAAACCAGGCAAATCATACAACAATTTACTATATAATTATTAATTAAAGTCTTGAAATGGATTTATAAAATATATTTAAGCATAGTAAAGAAAAAGTGGCATATAAAGCTACGCTGTCACCACTGTGACAGCCAAAGAAATAAGTGATTTTTTTAGAGGGAAAATTAAGGAATTTGTGGATCGGATTTTTTTTTATTTTATTAAGTGTCCATTAAAGACTGTCATCCTAAATTTTTATGGAAAAATATTAAATAAAAAAAAAGTTATAAACAATCTCGTGGAGCATTTCCTCCTCCATGGTCGCATCAATTACTCAAAAACGGATCATCTGGAATTAAAAATTGAAATTGCTAGTTAATTTGTATAAATGTAGATATCGTTGTACGTACGGAATTTCGAAAATTTTCATTTGAAAAAAATGGCGACGGATTAAAAATCAAAATTCTTTTATCTATAGTCAGTAAATTCTTACTCTTGAGTATGGAAGGTAAAGGGCATTCACGGGTAATCAAGTTGACAGAAAAGTATCTATTGCCTAAAACGGGTTTGATTTGCTCCCCAAAAGTCGCCAGATAAGTCGTTAAATCATTTTTGTCGTCAAAACTTTTTTTTTTGTCGCCAAGACTCAAGCAAAAGTCGCCAATTCTAGCGACAAAGTCGCTAAATTGGCAACACTGATCCGCAGCCATGATGTGTGTCCTTGACGATTGCTACTCTATACGCATTTTAAAAGATAATATTGCGTGCGCCCACGCTTCCCAACTCAAATTTAATAATTTATATATACATTTTTATAACTAAAGGCTGGCCAGATATCAATAGCAGTTTTTCCAATTTCTAAGTCTCGGGTAGTTGTTAGAGTTGCAATGCCATTCAATTATAAAAATATTCAGTTTGTCCATATAAATTTAGTCTATGAAAATACAAGTTTCCTACAGACTATAGGCAATAAAAAAAGCACTAAAAATTAATTACAAAAACTTGAGAAAGTAAGAAAGTAAGCCTCATCCCCCCTTGCCGCGGGGATGAGGCTTAAGTGGTGATTTAACCCCTTGTTATGGACATTAACTAACCATGAACTAAGAGGGCAGCTCCGTATAGGAACGGCGGAATTGGTGGCCACCCAAGTACTATGCGGAGATTACCGTACCGACAACCAGGCAGGAGGGATAAAATGCATTCCTTTTTCGTAATGTGGAGGCTAAAGAAGGATGTTTTTGCACGAGGTAACCCACTTTTGGGAAATCCTCCTGTCGAGCAATCGACAATCGACAAACAAGATGGTCTACTGTCCAAAGGTCAACAAGACTATCTTGGCAGCTATCTTTGGAAAGCTATCGGTGAGTCGAAAGACGCGCCGACTTTCCAGGGTAAAAGCGTGGTGGACGTCATTGTAAAGGTGCACTGTCCCAAAGATCTTTCCCGAGAATAGCTGGAAAAGGGCATAGCAAAAATTCCAGCCTGCGAAAACAGCAAGTTCATTATTGTTGAGAGTAGCAAAGAAAGGCTGGACGAGTGAGTGTCTGGATTCCGGGTCCTTCCTGTAATTCAGCAGAACTCCTCACACGCATCCGTGTTTAAAACAAAGGCCTTGACACGACTCTCTGTAGAGTATACTCGTGCACCAGGCAGAAATCCGCTACCACTTCGGAGACGGGTTCCCACCTGGTACTGGGTATCGATCTTGGGTCCCTCAAGGTTCTTAAGTCGAAGTGCGGATGCCATCCTCACCTACGTCTGAGGCGAATCCATTCTCGTGTCCAGAATAAGGTGGAGAACATGACTGAAGTAATATTTACACAGATAAATCTGCATGCAAAACTGCAAACAAACCCACACATAATACTAATAAAAGAACCATGGGTATGTCACAAGCGTAGTGCTATGTCATGGGGACATATACTTCATTGCTAAGCGAGTGTGAGTCCGCGAACATGTATTATCATGCTAAGGTTGATCGAACACATTATGTTAAAAGAACTATGCTCCAGAGATGTCGTTGTTGCAAAAATAAAGTACTGGAAGAGTGAGAACAGTGTCGAAGCTATCATAGTTTCGGCCTACCTACCCTACCACTCTTCACAGCCACCTCCTTCGGGAGAGCTAAGAGAAGTAGTCAAGTATGACACTTACCAATAGGACAGGAAATCAAATCAACCGATGGCGAGTTTTGGAAGAGGACACTCTTACTGATCATCATGTTATCGAATTCCGACTGGGAATTGATACAATATCACACTTGGTGAGCTTGTAACAGAGCCAATAACCAAACCTGAAAAAACTCAAATCAATAGAAATGATTGAATATGCTACTGAGAAATTAGAAGGTACTTTAATCAATTGCTTAGAGGAACCGTGCCCACTCAGGCAAAGTAGACAGGGGAAAGCGGTTCCTTGGTGGATCCCTGAACTGTCAAAGTTTCGTGTACGGTCCAGAAAACTTCTTAATAAGGGCTTAAAGACCCAAACAGAAGAGAACTGGGCTAGTCATCAACTTATACAGTACGGAAAGACAAACTTGAATCCTATAGAAATTTCTACAGTATCGTCGAAGAATACCAGCTACCTCTGTCTGTGTCTCTATTCTATCCTATCTCTTTCTCTCTGCCATTTCGCTCATTGACTATCTACCCTTTTACTTTCCAGAGCTTTGAATACAATGGACTTTTTTAGTCTGAGTGTTTTAGGAGTTACCAATCTCTCGGTGCTTCTTGGCTCGCCTTTTTCATATTTTCATTTCTCAACTTCCACTTTCGCGGCAGCAACTCATGTCTAATTTCTCAGTAAATTAAATATTCGCATTTATTGCTGCTTTTGGCTAATACAACAATAAAATAATTCAATTGCAATTGCAGACGTTTTATTTTAAATAATCAGTTAAGTCAACAAGCCATAAATTTTCGGCGAATGTATAAAAGTCGACTATTCAGCCATATTGTCTTCATTAAAAATTAAACTTCACAACCAGCAAGAAAAATGCGTACATTTGTTGTTTTTGCACTTTTCGGCTTGATTCTGGCCGTGACAGCCAGACAAGCATCAGCAGCTGATGATGACACTAAGACTGCCGGAATAGGCGGAGAAGAACAAGCCGATGATGAAGAGGAAGAGGAAGGCGAAGAAAGTAGCTTGTGAGAAGAAGAGCCTGAAAGTGAAGAACAGCCTGAAAGTGGAGAAACACCTCAAAAGGAAGAGTCTGGTGAATCAGAAAAATCTGACGACGCAGATACTTATTCAGCTGTAGTGTAGGGCGAATATGATTTATGTTTGAATATTTTGCATTTTGCTAATATGTATTGAAAATAATCCAAATAAAAATTGTACCAAGTTATTCAATTTTTAGAGCTATTAAATTGTGTAGGCCGAAATAATTAAATTTCACACCAGATTAAAGCTGCTGAGTGAAAATTTAATGGGAACATTATCGCCTCAGAAAATTCTAGAATAATCCACAACTTATATTAAATAGTAAAAATATCTTTATTTTAATTATTGTTTGATAAACAACTGTCTTAAGCCTCAACAAATTTATCTATGTTTTTTGAACCAACTCTGTAAGCGGGAGTCGAGAAATGGCGTATAAATTGTAACTCTGTGGTAATCTTTAGTTCCTTATGATTCAACTTGGAAACGATATTTCAAAAAGATTGCCCTTTTGATTCATGCTCCCACTTGGATAAAATTTGGTCTATGGAAAAATTTAGTTGCTTTCCACAAGAAATTTCTTTGATCATTTTGACCGGATAAAATGAGACACGAATGCTTTTGAAAAATCTGTATAACATACATACAGAAATTTCTGTGCTTTTATCAGCCGAGAGCCCATACAGAAATCCATTGAATGCACCAGTTTTAAATATCTTGATGGCTGTGTGTAGCAGTAGAAACCCAACATGCGAAACTTTTATTTGAACCCATGCTTCTAATTTTATAAAATGTATGTAACGGCCTTGCACATGTGTAAGTTATTGTTCAACAAACTCGCCATGCCTTTAGATGGAGATGGCAGGGCATGGGATCAAGTTATTGATGTCTGCGTCTAAAAGTCTTCCACCAGCTTGAGCCAATTCTCCTCCTCCATTTCATCTCCTTTTAAGTTGCGAATCTTGTCCTACCTGCAAGCACCTTGAGAAAAGTGATACTCTGAGGGAAACATCTCAAAAAAAGACCGACTTCAAACTGCTTTCGCATTCTCGATATTTTCCAAATATTTGACAACCACAATTTCAGCTCTTCTGGTCCCTTCGTCGTCATCCACGAAAGTATAGCTTTTTTCCACTAGAACACTACTTGTACATATGTATTTATACTACCTGTTTTACCTTATTAAATTGATGACGACTCGAAGTGCCGCCAACATGTTGAAAAAAATCCCCACGGCCAGAGAGTCCCAATACACTTAAAAATAAAATAAACAAATAATTTGCGCGTATAATACTGTTAGGTGTTTGGCCGAGCTCCTCCTCCTATTTGTGGTGAGCGTCTTGATGTTGTTCGATAAATGGAGCTACCTACAGTTTTATGCCTAGTGCACTTACTTTTGGAAAGCTCAAATAAATAAATAATCATTATTAGCTATTATAGTAAGGAAGAAAATATTTACCACGTATGCGTATATAATACATGAGTGAAAGGTTTTGTGAACACCCTTTTCAAAATATATAAGTACGGCCCGCTCATGGTGTAGATGCCTATGGCTTTAATATTGATAATGAAAATGAAACCATTAAATTTTTAATCGCATTTGGCCTACTTCAGGATGTATTATACTAAATAAGTGCATAAATATACAAAAGAAGAAGCAGAAGAAGAGGAAGGAGAATGTGAAAGGTGTATAATGCTTTACTCAAATATTGAAGCTTTTTCTACCAGAGTTGTTAATTCCTCGTTGCCTATTTACCATTAATGATTTAATAGGAAAAACGAATTTAAAGTTTTTGAAATGAGGAAAATTGTGTGTTAAATTTTGTCCTTTGGAACTTTTTAAGGCTTTCGGACGAAGAGTGAAGAAATTGGAAGTAATTTAAGCATTGCAAGTTGGAAAAGTGTGTGGATGACTTGTGTATTTATATTACAATATATGTATATGTGTATACACATATGTATGCTGGTATGCGAATACTCATACATGTACATTGATAAACATACACGTGTACATACATATATATATTATAGAGCATGTGACGTGTAGGCGGCGTTATTCCCCACGGCAATTGATGAGGTTTGGCTCAAGGGCACGAAAGTTGAATATACAAGTAATTTAAGCATTTGTGTATTGCCTTTCTTTCTTTTATTTAATTTTACAAATTTAATACTCAGCATTTGGTGGGTGCTGCAAATACTTTACTCAATATATTATTTAATATAAGATAACGTTTATTCAAAAGAGTATACATAAGTATATATGTGGTAATATTAAAAACATTAATATACAGGCCCTCACGACCAAATGATAAGACATCGACATTTTGACCAGTTTTAACAATTCTTTTTGTAAAGGAGTTCAACTACGTACCCAGAATTTTCCAAAAAGTTCTAATAAAATTGTTTGAAATTTTGATGAAAATATTTGGATTTTGTTTTTATTTTGTACAAAGGTTGTAACTTTGAGTTATTTACTTTTTGCTGTACTATGAACTATGTATATTCAAGACTGATCTGGGCAATAAAAGGGCTTGGGCTGGGTTATCTGAAACCTACAAGATTAACCAGAGCAAGGTGCGGACCGAGGAAAAGATATTTGTAACCGCTAGGCAAGAATACGAATTTATTTCGAGCGGAACTGTACGCAACCTTGAACGCAACTACATATAACAACAGAAGCCTGGGTATACCTATTGAAAATCAGGCACCAATCAAGACTCTCCACTCTTTGCAGGCTACATCAAAACAGGTGCTGGAATGTCTTGATAAGCTGAACATCTTAGGCCAGATTAATCAGGTACGAATCTTTTTTTCCAGGGCACTTAGGAATTACTAGCAACGAAATGGCAGATTAATTAGCGGTCTTTCCATTTATAATCCCAGAGCCTCTTGGGCCTAGGAAAGGGTAGTTTGTTCTCTCTTATTCAGGAAGCAGAGGGAAGACAAAGATCATACCAGACAATCAACCGGGTCTATCAAAATTAAAATCTTTGACAAGTAGCTTTAGCCTAAATCGATTAAAAGATTATATGGAATTAAATAAGAGTATCATCACTAGAATTCGAAAGGTCATTTTAAATTGAATTATCTTACTAAACTTCAATGGAACTCTTAGATTCTGTATCACGGAAGATGAATCTGCTGGGAACGTGTCCACCGCTAAAGTATATGCGAAACAAGCGCCTGGGTATGCTTTTTTACCGGAGGAGAAAATAAATCTCAATAAAATAGAACAAATACTGAAATTTATTGAGAAAGCTGTGGATCAGAGAAATACTCCGAGCCCATGAAGGGGGCAGTGTTAAATCCCCTCCCATATATGTATATATATTTAATTGGCTCTTACAAGTTTTTTGGCTATTCGGCCGAGCTCCTCCTCCTATTTGTGTCGTGAGGCTTGTTGTTGTTCCACAAATGGGGGGAAGTACGTTTGACCAATAAGTCTTCAGCTGCCAGTATCAAAAATTTTTGAGAAGCTACTCTTTGACCACATAAAGCCTATCGGAACAAGAATTAATTTGATTCCTCAACATCAGTTCGGATGTAGATGAAAACATTCAACAATCCAACTTAGGATAATAACAAATGCACGATGGTATATACCAAACGCTGGCATTCCCTGCTACTTAAACATCGACACAGTTGACTAAGCAATACAAACTGCGAGCAGAAGGCACATAAACAGACTTCTTATGCACACAAATCCGACGATGAGGGAGCTTCCTGCTGAAGAAAAATTCAATAAGAAGAGACGTAAACGAACGACTGAACTTTTATAATAATAAGAATTATATTTATGTACTTATCTAAATTATCACTGCAATGGCCTTAACCCTTTCGGTACGGAACTCTATGCGCAGTAGTAGATTTCGCTTAATGCAAAAAAGGAGTTGTTTGGGCACCAAATAAAATTTCTTTGGTGTCGAAAGAGACGTGGGATAAGAGGCTGACTGGCGGGGTGGTGGTAAACCATTGTACCATCCGGGATGTAATGTGGTACATATGTGTACCAACCGTCCTACAAAACATACTAGACCATATTTTTTCTTATAATAATAAAACGAAATAATTCATTTATTTTGCATGTAAGTAATACACAAAATTAGTAATTTTATAAAGAATCAAACAATTAGTAATCAAATACGTAGATTAATTCAAAGCAATGTAATAATTTTAAATAAAATTATGTATGAAATGATGCAAAGCAAAACTTGCACAAGGGAACTTGGCACTCCTTACATATTGTTTTTGTACGTGTCTGTTTTTTTTTTGTTTGCTGCAACTAATACAACGCCGTCGTGTATCGCCTTCAATAGGTAGATGTTTCTGTCCTGTAACCCGACGTACTGGTACTGGCCCTACCGACCTAGGAGCAGCTGTGACTTTAGAGCCTTCATCTATGAGTGTATCTGCCAAGGTCAGCAAAAACGATTTGAAAGGCATGTTTTCCCTTTTAAGTTCACTATAAATGATCCAAGCGTTTACGGCTGCCATCATAAGAAAGCGGTAAAAAACCTTCTTCCAACATTTATCCGACTTCCGATCATATTCGTAAAGTGCACTCATTTGATCGGTTAAATCGACACCTCCCATAATTTGACGATAAAATTGAATTGCGTTTGGACATGGCACTTGGATTTTTTCCCCTGTTTTTAAAGTTTTTGTAACAAACGTCATGCCTGGTTCGTGGCAATTACTTATTACCAAAACCTCCTTCGTGTCCTGCCATTTTACGCATAAAAGACCAGATGATGTACTTTTGAATTCTGCTTCCCCTCTACTTGTAAACTCGGGAACGTTTTTTCTGTTACGCATTGTAGTACCAACGGCTGGATAAGGTAAAGTATTTAACAGATCAACTGATGTGAAAAAGCGATCGAAACACAAAGTAACATCATTTTCTGCGACTGAGCTGATGAGTTTAGTTACTACTCTTTCTCCAAGGGTTCCCGAGTGTTCTTCAAGGTATTTTCCACAAAAAATATTGAAATCGTAAGTGTAACCTGTTACAGCGTCACACCTAAGCCTCATTTGTATACCTCTACACTTTTGGAAAGTTTTTTTTAGACATTCTACCAAATCGTCTAGGTAATAAGTCTTACTACAGTCTAATGGTTTTTCCGGGCATGCGAAATACATCTTAGATGTGATAAATAGGAATCGATCCCTAGCAATTGCTTCTTGAATAGATTTATTACCCAGAGATTTATGAAGGGACCAATAATCTTTCACGCAAGGAAGTCGATTATAGCACATAATGAACATGCATCCAACAATTACTTTTATTTCGCCAGCATTAGTTCTAGTCAGTTTTTGTTTTTTTTCTTGCTGATTGCTCACTTTCTAGTATCTGTATACGCTCATTCCGGAGACTTCTAGTCAAAATTTTCATCGTGTGGTTGGTTACAGTCTAATGTGTTTGTAACAAATTCATTTATATCCCCTATATCTTCGTTTATGTTGCCATTATCTAAGTCTTCCGTTAGTTTTAGCTTGGAACAAAGTTATCAGAGCTTCCGGATGAAAAGTCTTCCAAGTCGCTGCAACTTTCATTTTCCTCCTCCAGCAACTTACGTATATCGTCCTGGTTCATATTACTGACTAAATCCAATGTGGAATCTATTGAAAAATAAGTTGTATTCACCGGACTACTGGTACTAATATGTAGGTACTACTTAAGAAGACTACTTGGACACACGCGTACCACCAGAATTTGCAATAAAAATATACCATTATTTACATTTTCTTACCGTCTTTACTTCAAATATGTGGTATAAACCGTAGTTCTCTGCCAATAAATATCTATGAATGCACAGATACCTTTCACAAAATGTCCACGCGCTGCACTTTTTAACTACTCTCAATAGAAAAAACACGAATCTGAGCTTAACGGGAATGTAAAACTGTACTTTAAAGGCACGTGCGGATTACAGACGGCACGATACATTTCTAAACTCGATTGAATGTAAATTAAACATTTTAGGAACGTTTAAACTTTGGTGGTACACATAGGTACCAGCCGTACCGAAAGGGTTAAGTATCACTTAATTTCCAAAGATCTGTAAAATAAATTACTTATTGTCATATAGACAAGTGACCGACCGCCGTTGCCGAATGGGTTGGTGCGTGACTACCATTCGCACTCGTCGGTTCGAATCTCGGTGAAACACCAAAAATTAAGAAAAAAAAGAAAAAAAACACATTTTTCTAATAGCGGTCGCCCCTCGGCAGGCAATAGCAAACCTCCGAGTGTAGTTCTACCATGAAAAAGCTTCTCATAAAAATATCTGCCGTTCGGAGTCGGCTTAAAACTGTAGGTCCCTCCATTTGTGGAACAACATCAAGACGCACACCACAAATAGGAGGAGGAGCTCGGTCAAACACCCAAAAAGGGTGTACGCGCCAATTATATATGTATATATATATATAATATTTTTTCCAATAAAAGCAATAAAAAAAAATATTTTTATAAAAAAAAAAAAATAAATAAATACGTTGAATAGTCAAATCTTTGCCAAATGTCGCGCTGCTATTATTGAAAACTCAGGTGTGTGTACAAGTATACTTTATTATATTTTTACATATTAAGACAACACAGATTTAAAACTTTTTCTGTCGACTCTCTTTTTCACTTGGGCAAAGATAGATTTTGAAGATGGATTTATTGAGATGGGCATTGTTTATGAACCTTCATCACTAAATTGCCATCTGACGAGAGGACTTCTTACTAAAAAATTGTAATGAGCTATCAGGAATTCTGTCGAAAATCAAAACAATTTCCTAGGAAAAAGGCGAAAAGGTGTGGATTATCCTTGTCTTATCTCAAGCCTTACAAGAAATGAATGAAACGTACCAGACATTTTGTTTTTTTTTTGTTTTTTTTTTGGAGGTGAGGCAGTTAAAAATGCCTTCGCACCATATAGTAACCGTCGCTACTACGTGTGTGGTGATTCCACTAAAAATATCCCTCCTCTTCTCTGGGATTTTCCTTTCACCGTTGTGGTTCGTCTGGCATGGTCTTTACCCGGATGTTTTTGAGGATTTCTGCATAACTGCAGACTTTACCAACACAGCCTCCGATTTTGGTTTTGGTGTTCGTTCATTCTTCTTTTGGTTCGCTTTAGCTTTCCTTGTTCCATTGTTCTGCGCTCCATCAGTTCCCTTTGGCACGGTATTGGGCCTAGATTTCTGCGGGCTTACCACTTGCCATTTCTCACCCTTTCGAACTCATAGTTTCTGCGAAGAGTCGGGTGCGGCAGGACTTGGTGCATTCCGTTTTGCGGTTAAAGAAGTACTCTCCCGAACAACACCTGTTTTTCGAGCTGTTGCGGGGGTGTCACCTCCGATTTCTTTCGTTAATGTGTCCGGCAAGAGACGACCTTTACCGGTTTTCTCAGTTCGAATCCAACCTCTTCTGCAGTTTTTCAAGACGTCGAATAGTTCATCGAGCTCTGAGACTCCGGTCTTTATTTTCGTGGATGTATTCCTACTCTTCACTATAACTGCTTTCAGCTTCCTAAGCAATCTCAAACATTTCTCTACGGCTACCTCTCCTTCAGCTCGCATTTTGAAAAAAAATTCTTGCCGCGGAGATGCAGTTTTTTCCATTTCTGTGTTTGCGTCTTTGCAGTTACAGGGGCACATTGGGCGCATTTGCAGTATTTTTAGCCTCTTTTGACGTTACTCTTACGTCTAATTCTTGAGGCGTCATTTCAGATCCTTCATTGACCGTTTTTGATTTTTTTATAGTTGGCAATGATCTACTCGTAATAGGCGTATCCGCTTTTTGTGGTGGCGAGCGAAGCAATCGAGGTTTCCTTACGTAAGGGCTCTGCTCTAGATCTCCATCATTAATGGCCTTCTGCTGTTTGTCTTCTTTTTGTCTTTTTTCCATTATTTTTTCCATACTTTTTTATTTAACTAGCGCATCGGAGGCAATGCTCCTACCCCAGTTCCCTGAGGCCTGACCTACGCTTTACCGATCCCGGAAAACACGGACGGACCGGCGCTCGCCCAGAGCAACGAAAGCTACTACTCTTACGCCCAATAAACACTTCCTGACCAGGGTCCAAGGCGGCTGGCTACTGATATACACCGGAGCTAACACATCGGCAGAGCGAACTCACATCACCCCTTAGAGGATGCAGGTGGAACGCCATAACGACCTATCCAGGGACTCCCAGTGCGCCTCGTTGCATACCGGTCATGCCTTCTACATACAGTCGCACCTGGCATGGGGAACAGACACTGACCAACACATCGCCCAATTTGGAACATACATGTGCTGGATTTTGTCTCCTAACTTTCTAGCAAACTCTTACAAAGTCGCTGAAACGAGAGACATCTTGACTAGGGTCCGCGGGGTCGTCCTCCTTGAGGGAGATGCCCTTGCGGGTAACATTATTCGTCGTCGTTAATTATGACTAACTTGATAATAATAATCTCGAACAAACTAAACAAGTTCAGCAGGTACACGAACCAGATCTGTTTGTTTTTAATTCAACAAGCTTTCATTAAAATTTCATACTATTTAATAAGAATCTTTAGAAAAATTCCAAGTATGCAGTTGTGTAGCTCAAAATTTTTTATATTGATCAATTTCGACTATTTATTTATTTTAAAGTTTTTCTATTTTTTTTACAATTTTACAATTTTATAGATAATAAGTAGCTCAAAAATTGCGTTGATTTTTAACATTTTTTTCTGCTCACGGTGTTGGGTGTTTTCTTCCGTATAAAAAATGTGGAGTAGGCATTAAATGGAGAAGTGGAATTATATGGAAATTTTTAAACATGGTTTTGTATTGTCCTCGACCAGATCTACAACGTCTACTATGTCACCTTAAATTTGCACTGACATTTCTTTTTATTTAGTAGCAACGTGCTATTAACCCTGTACGGGCAATCTTCGTTCATTGAATGAAAAATGTACTGAAGAGCAAAGAGCTATAACAAAAGCTTCAAAAATTCGTAGCCTTTGTGTTTAATTTCTTGTTAAGGCTTATTACTATTAGAAGTACCTATTGAGGAAAACTTGTATGCAAGATTTTTCGTAGCAATAAAAAATATATTAGTATAAAAAGAACTTCGTGGATAAGACGAAGACTACCTTTAAAGTATGTAAAATAACCTGAACGGTCTTAAAAACTAGAATATAAAGTAAATAAAAATACACTTTTCGGAGATGGAAAATCTAGTTGGATGGAACCCGAGGTTGAATTAAATTCACTTCAGGCTCGAATAAGAGGATACTCCGTTCTCCATTTAGCACCATAGAAAGGTAAAGAACTACGAAGACTACACTGTTGTATATTGAAATTAATTCTTTCCTAAAGAAATTAGCAGTGATGTTATAAACAAATGAAAGCGAGAGGACTGGTATTCTTACTTCCAAAAACTTTAGATTTAGCGTATTTAAGAAAAAATGTTCGGACCCGTTCAATTATGTAAGACGTATATAATTTAAGAGTGTAAGGGTCAGAGAATTTGGAACTATTTCGCCTCACAACCCCTAGTACCGAGTAAGCATTCGAAATAATTTGACTTATATCTCTATTAAACGAAAAGTTCCTTGTAAAAATAATGCCAAAATCTATAATTTTACGCGACCTTAACAACAAAGAATATGTTGTAAGTCGTCGGCAAGATATTGCGAGTTTTTGAATACGTGACTTTAAATCACTATTTGATGTGTAAAGAACCCGCAAAAAGTATTTTCCATTCGGTCAACACTGTTGACGCCTGACTCTATTAAATAAGAAATACTGTTTGAACTGTAATTATATTATTTATCATAATTTTTTAGCCTGTATTCCATCTGAAAATTATTCTTTACAAAAGGCACATTTTAAAATTATCTAAATCAAAAGTAGAACCGTGTTCGAGATATTTTAAAATTTCAATTTTTTAGCTTTACGAAAAGTCCAATATCTAGGCCCTAGTTAATTTTTCGAGCGATTATGATTCGGAAAAACACGAAACATTCATTACAAAACAGGCTATCGACCTACCATGCAAGAACAGGCGGTTATTTAACATTTCGTAAAAAAGAAATAATAAAAGTAGTAAAAGTCTGCATTAGAATTAAAAAAAATGTGCATTTTTATGAAAAAAAAGGTAAATCAATTTGGGAATCAATTCTTATTATATGAAAAAGTGAAATTTTTTCTGAAAAAGTGCACCATAAGATTTCTCATATAAAACAATCTAAATGTCTTCTAAATTGAATTTTTAAGTTCACATATACATACGTAAATATATAACATGTTTAATAACACCTACTTACTTGCCAAAAGCTGCATATTACTTAAATTTATTTATTTCGCCAATTGTTGAACTTCTTATTCTTCTTTTATTATATTTCTTTGCAGTTAACAACAACGAAACTTTTAGGCAGCGATACATAAAATAAAAAGAAGTCTACAGTAAATCGTTGCACTCGAAGTGTGTCTATGAAAAGAAAATTTAAATTAAATTTTGCCCCAAGGAACTGAAAACTTTTTACTCACCTTTAAGGTCAACCCTCAGGATTTTGCGCTCAGAAAAAAAACTCTCGTATGATTATGGTGAGTTCGGCGGTTCTAGGCGCTGCCACTGGTACTGGTCTGGCTTTATTGCTAGCGGTTACAATTGTTATGTATCGTTACTATTTACTGCGCAAGCGGGGCAAAGAATGGGATGAGCTGGATCGCTGGGAAGAGACGCGCATCATGCGGAAACTACAATTAAAGGTAAGAGGCGGGTAAGATAGAGTGTGAAAATGTGCGAAAAATATGGTTCGTCTAACTGTCAATGGCTGAAATAACAACTATTGCTGAGGAGAGAACCGCAGTAACAAGTTATTTCGATGTGAGCAGGGTTGCCATAAGTTTTTTTTTCTAAAACTACCGAAAACTGCCTTAAATTAAAAATCGTCATTCTTAGCATAAACGCCGCATACAAAAAAATGTCGTATTTTCTGTGGATTTTGTATGCCAAAGAAGAAATATACTGGTTAATTTCTTTTTAATTCAATAAGCCATCAAAAATGAGTTGAGATATTAACTTTTATTTAATGTAGTATATTTAAAAACTACATAGTATGTTGTAAAGTTAATAGGCCCAGCCTAATTATGAACAATATGTTTACCAGAAATGTGTATATTTGAAAAGTTTTGTTTGGCTGAGGGAGAACAGAAGGCCAGCTTTAGAATTAGGATCTGGTTACAGGAGGTACGGATTACTTTTTGCTAGGAGTATTTATTGAGCTCAATGAAACTGGGAAGAAAAACATATGAAAAAATGGCGTGCTCTTATTTATTTGGCATGAGTCTGTGTATGTAAGCTCGAAATATATATAACGGGTGATTTTTTAGCTATTATCTTTTTAAACAGTTGGTTTAAACAGCTGTCGCACGTTTCGTGTTTTTTTTTTGTTCACTGTCAAACATCTTCAGTTTGGTCTATAATTTAACCATGAATCATATTACAAACGAACAACGCGTGCAAATCATTGAGTTTTCTTATAAAAATGCGTGTTCTGTTAAGAAAGTTTATCGCGCGCTTCTTCCATTTTATGGTAAGTTTAATCGACCCACTGAAGCGGCTATTCGAGCTATTGTGACTAAATTTAGAACCAAATTTACATTATTGGACATCAAACCACCAACACGTTTACGTAGAGTGCGAACTGAAGAAAATATCGCAGCTGTATCGGCCAGTGTTAATGATGACCATCAATTATCGATTCGTCGTCGTTCGCAGCAATTGGCTCTCTGTTACTTAACAACGTGGAAAATTTTCCAAAAGGATTTAGGTGAGAAGCCTTTCAAAATACATCTGGTGCAAGAATTGAAGCCGAATAACGTACGGCAACGCAGAGTTTTTGGTGGCTGAGCTCTTGGAAAGTTGGCCGAAGATCCACTTTTTTATCGAAAAATTCTGTTCAGCGACAAAGGTCATTTTCGGATCAATGGGTACGTAAATAAGCAGAATTATGTATTTTGGAGTGAAGGACAGCCAGAAGAATTGCAAGAGCTACCAATGTATCCAGAAAAGGTCACAGTTTGGTGCGGTTTATGGGCTGGAGGTATCATTAGACCGTACTTCTTCAAAGATGCTGGAATCGTAACGTAACTGTGAATGGTGAGCGCTACCGTGAAATGATATCCAACTTTTTTTTGCCTAAAATGCAAGAGCTTGACGTGCATGATATGTGGTTTCAGCAAGACGGTGCCACATGCCACACAGCACGCGTAACAATGGACTTGTTGAGAGGCGAGTTCGGTGAACATTTTATTTCACGTTCGGGACCTGTCAATTGGCCACCCAGATCGTGCGATATAACGCCTTTAGATTATTTTTTGTGGGGCTATGTTAAAGCTCATTTCTATTCAGACAAGCCTGCATTGGAAAACAACATTAAAGCATTTATATGTGAGATACCGGCCGAAATATTGCAAAGAGTATGCCAAAATTGGACCAAGCGGGTGGACCATTTGAAGCGCAGTCGCGGTCAACATTTGCATGAAATAGTCTTCAAACATTAAATTATATGGACTGTACTATCGATTTAAATAAAACTTTCATGCATTTTTCTGAATTTTATGTGTGTTTTTTTTGAAAAACTTTACTATAGCTCTTAAAAAAATCACCCTTTATATATATAATTGGCGCGTACACCCTTTTTGGGAGTTTGGCCGAGCTCGTCCTCCTATTTGTGGTGTGCGTCTTGATGTTGTTCTACAAATGGAGGGACCTACAATTTCAAGCTGACTCCGAACGGCAGATATTTTTATGAGGAGCTTTTTCATGGCAGAAATACACTCGGAGGTTTGCCATTGCCTGCCGAGGGGCGACCGCTATTAGAAAAATGTTTTTCTTATAAATACTAAATACTTAGTTCAAATTTACAGAGTTGAAAAAATGTCTTTTGACATAGAAAACAAAAAAAAAATGAATCCGCAATTTTGGCACTGAAATTAATTATCCAAATATTCTGGAAAATCTCCCCAATACTGTACATGTTAAGCAGTGTTTTGATTGATTCTCGTATGGACGAGACATTTATCAATAAATTCTACACGCATTTCATGACATATAATATGTTACCATAATTATGAAAGTGGTCTAAGTCATATATTTCTTGTTTCGAGATATTTAATGAACTGAAAATATTTTTACATTATACGACCTTGTTGTTTGAAATTTTAGTAGTATTATCAGAAATGCGTTATGAATATGAAATTTTGTATGAATTTCACGTGGTAATGTTGTTTTTAAAGTTGGAATTCACTTATGCTGTGCTAAATGAATTGAAGCAATACAGAACTATAAGTTTTATTTGAAACAATAACAGTAATGAACATTAATTAATTATTTTAAAGAATAATCCATAATAAACGCATAATATCTTCATGTTTTTCTTCCGTTACTAGTCTATTGGAGGTGTATAATGGAATTAGCTTAACGATTCCGTATATTTTCGGTCTTCCTCTTTTAGGTGAAATATCCAAAACGAGGAATTTAGAATCCTCTGTAAAGAAGTTTTACATAGCACTTAGTAAGGCTCCTATTTCAATAATCTCTTACGTTGTATTTGCAGCCAAGAGACAGATTCGACCGCGATACTTTCTACTCTTCTTGTTTAAGTCTTCTACTGATTTTGTCGAAATAAATTCCGGTTGCGACATTATTTCTTTTATCGAAAATGTATTTCTTCTTCTACACTTTTTCATCAATTCATAAAAATGCTCAGGGTTGAATAAATAATTTGATTTCTTTCTCTCAACTCAAAATCACGGTTCTTCGGTAGAAAGAAATGGCATGATACCAAAAATGTGTGGGCTATTGCTTCAATATTATTAAATGACTTCCGCAAAAGGTTGAAATTACAACCACCACCTAATGGTTCACTTTTGACGATGTCGTAAAAATTACATTGAATAAATTTAGTTTAAAATAAGGTAGTGTTAAATAACTGATAAACTCACACATTAACTTAGACCACTTTCATAATTATGGGCACATAAATATATTTTGATTTTGTGATTTTTCAAACTCAAATAAATTTCAGTCGATACGCTTTCCATCGCATAAGCTTGTCTGTTTCAATTTAAGGTTTCTGAGGTGTTCTTTGCTACTTAAAATTACGGTAGTGCCCAGTAGTGGGCATCATGGTAGTTAGTAATACCATCTTTGCCGAACTGAGACTCACCTGTCCACAAGATTTTTTTGAAAAAAGATGCAACTTCGACATCGACAACGGGCCTAAATCTGCAAAAGTCTAGGCGTAAAGTGGAACAGGTACTGTCACCCGACCTTTTTCGATTGTTTAAATTGTGACAGGTACTAAAGCGGTGGTGTTTGAAATCGATGTTTTGTTATGTGGTCCAACCTTCCTGAGTCTATTCAATTTTATTATTCGTAGAATACTTTGCTTTTTTTAATAGCTAAAAAGGCATTTACCAAATTTATAAAAATAGGTATATACATGTATGCCAGTAATTATAAAATATAAAACATAAAAAATATGTGGTATGCGTAAGTCTGTATTTGTATTTGTCAATAAAAATTCGATTGCTGTCAGTTGCAGTCACTTTTCTTTCTTCGTCAACTATATGGAATCACAATTCAACAAAATCTCAATCATCGGAATTGAAAGGAAAACATGCTTACACACATACACATAGACGCGCAAACAGAATTTTTTTCGGGCGTTTTGTATAAAATTCTCAAAATATTCTATAAAAAGATTAATAATTAGTCAAAAAAATGTTTAAATAAAACCAAATTAAACAAAGACAAATAAAGTAGTTAATTGAAAAATACCTTTGTAGGTATGTAACCTGATTTTATAAAAAATGTTTTAAATATCCCGTAAGGGAATGATTTTAAGAGTTCTTAACAATCAAATGAAATACTCTCGAGATCTTGCCTCGAATTTTCTAATGGCATTGTTCTGTAATGTTAAAAGAGGTGGCAATTTGTATGTAAAGGCAAATTCTTTACAATTACTTCAAAAATACAATTTGGAATAGAGTCGTACAGTGATTTAAGGTGATTAAAAGAAATCTTGGACCGATATGCTTTAATCGCATGAATTAATAAACATTTTTCCTCAAACTGATGTCCATTCTCTTATAGTTTTTCTCTCATTCTCGCAGGTTGATATGGGAAGAGTTGTTAGAAAAGTTAATACATTTTGTATATTCGGCATTGTATCTTTTCGGTGCTCCGAAGGGTGTTGGGTACAAAATGCCTTCGCCCTTACAGCGACCGTCGTCAACCGCGTCGAATGGTGTAGCCACTAAAACAATTCCTCCTCCTCGTCTGGGGAGACTCCCCTCCCGGAACTACTTTATGCATTACTTTGGGAGGGCCCAGAATGGCGTCGATTAAATGGACCAATACTATTCACCCACGTCTGGGTCCACCATACTTGTAGCCAGTTTCATGCTATAGGCTCGTCGTTTAATGTCTCTGTGCCGTCATACCCTCACATGGACGTATGGCGGTTATACGCTATCGATAGTTTCTTTTGCATCTACAGCAAAACATAAACAACGGGAGATGTTGCGATATAATGCGTGCGCACTTGACTCGAGCGTCTGTGATTTGTCGATTTGACGTTCAAGATTAACCATAGCCGACCTCAAACTACG
The DNA here is from genome assembly GCF_028408465.1 of Anastrepha ludens. Lineage (NCBI taxonomy): Eukaryota > Metazoa > Arthropoda > Insecta > Diptera > Tephritidae > Anastrepha > Anastrepha ludens. The sequence goes on along the minus strand of NC_071500.1, from coordinate 118,609,237 downwards.
AGTTAGGAGTCTATTGCTATGAACCGTGCAGATTGGAAGAGGATTATGGACGAAGTTAAAGCTCACCCTGAGCTGTAATCACTACAAGATAATGATAATGATAATCTTTTCCGTACATCTTAATAGCTTTGAAAACTGTAGCTGGCCTCTCCTCAGACTTCACATTGTCACTTATTTCCTACTAGAGATTTAATTTCATCCGAACTTCCTCAAAATGTCTTTGCAAATTATCACTATAAAAATGATATACGGATCATCTGGATTTAAAAAAAAAAGCCAATAATTATGACTTGCTTGAATTAGAACTAGAGTTATCTGTTCGGCTTCCGGACTACTGTAGCGTCTACAAGGCAAAAGTCTTAGTCATAAAGGAGGTAACTGTGTACCTTAACTACGATAAATATCTTCTCGGCGGCCATCAAATCATTAGAGGCATTTATACCAGGTCTGAAGGTTGCTCAGGAATGCCTGGCAGCTCTAAGTGATATTAGCACCGCCTTCAAGGCCAATCTTTTATGGGTTTCGGGACATAGAGATATTGGAGGAAAGCTAGCCAGAAAGGGTACTAATCTTCCATGCTTAAAAACAGAGGCAATATTGGCTTGCTTGGCTATTAATTGCAAATTAAGGATAAAAAATTATATTCTCCAAGAGGCCAATAGGTCGTGGAGTGAAGAAAATAGTTGTGTTATATATATATACCGGGTCCGCCATATAACTTTACGGAATTAAAAATGCTATAAAAAAGAAACTACTCAATATTTTTCCAAACTCTTTTTTTATTTTGAAGTACAATCCTTCCGGTTAATGATGGAACACAACTTCATTCATATGGACTTTGTACAGCGTCATACCAAGGTCTTTACACAAAATTCGTCTCAATGATGTGTCCGAAATGTCCAATTGTTGAGAACGACGGTGAACTGATGTTCCTGGTGATTCACGAACACTCTCGGCCACAGCAATATTTTCGGGCGTACGCACGGTTTTTGGTCGGTCACGCGTTGGTTTGTCAATAAGCAACCCAGTTTCTTTTACTTTTTTCTCAAAGTAACGCACATACGCTTCATTCGGTGCTTTTCTTCTTCCCATTGCCGTACGTAATTTTCGTACACATTCTGCAACATTACCATGATTTTCAAAGTAATGTCGCAATATTTCCCAGCGCTCTTTGAGCGTATACACAACCATTTTCGTTCAGTGGAAGAATAAAACTAATTTGCTGTCAAATCAGATGACAGCTAAGAGTTACCATTCTTCAAATAATACCTAGTTCAAATCCGTAACGATAGATGGCGGGCCCTATATAATTAGCACGTACACCCTTTTTGGGTGTTGGACCGAGCTCCTCCTCCTATTTGTGGTGTGCGTCTTGATGTTGTTCCACAAATGGAGGGACCTACAGTTTTAAGCCGACTCCGATCGGCAGATATTTTTATGAGGAGCTTTTTCATGGCAGAAATACACTCGGAGGTTTGCCATTGCCTGCCGAGGGGCGACTGCTATTAGAAAAATATTTTTCTTAATTTTGGTGTTTCACCGAAATTCGAACCGACGCACTATGGAAAATCGAGGGGTTTTGCGGACCAAAAAACGATAATTGTTACATTTCTAAAGATTATGTTGCGAAATTTGCACAAGTAGCAAAAAATGTGTAAAGATCCAAATAAAATATATTTTAATATCATGTATTTTCAAATACTGTGTGAAAAAAGTTAAACTTAAAAATTATCAAATTTTGCATTATTTTATTCCATTTTAAATAGCTAAACGTCTTAAAATATGTATAAACAAACTTATAACTCATAACTTTTAACAAAACAAAATATTTAAATTATTGCCAAACAATTAAGTAAAGCAAGTACAATAATCAGTAAGAAGATGTAGTACATTACATCACGAATTAAAGGAATGGAAATAATAAACATTATAAAAGTTATTTTCAGCTGAAGAGCTGTCATTGTAAGAAAATCTTCTGGCAATATTACCGTCATTGGTATTGCCACTTCCTTGTCGGGATTTGTTGATTATCAATCCTAGCTCATAGCGAAATCGTTTTTGTGCCAGGATTTTTTTCTCTTGCTTTAGCAGTTTATTTTCTTCACTGTCAGCTGACCATGTTTTGAAGGAAAGATTGTAGGAAATATGTAGTATCGTTTCCATGCAACGAATCCAGGCATGTAATGTAGATAGTCCATATTGATAAGAATCTTCATTTTCAGGCCTAGCAATCACTTTAGTGACACTTTATCTCATCCACAACAGCTTTAGTTTTTTCCGGAGTTTTTTTTGCTAAATTCAATAGATATTGCACGACAACCTTTGTTAGGCACCAGAGAAGTGATAACCTAATTTGCGTCAGTAGTACTTTCAGACTCTTCTGGAAGCTTTTGCTTATACTGGCTTTGTCCAGATGAACCTTCACATCCCCATTTACTGTACACAACTAGATGTTTCAACTCATCTTTGAAGACGGAATCTACTCTCAAAATTCAAGCCACAGTGTGATCCAATAAACCTTGAAGCTTCACTATTTTTGCACTTGTGTTTGTTACTTCTATTGATGACACTGGCGGATAGCAGGTTTGTTTAATTGCTTGCACTTTGTAATATGGTGGAAATATAAAAGAGTGTCGTTCGTTAGTTAAATTTCTTAGGTATTGATATTGGGCTTTTGTTAAATTTCAATCAATTAAAACACTTAATGCTTCTTCATCCGTTAGAATGGGTTTCTTTTCTGATTTTTCTATTGGATCCCAGTATAAGGTCTTATTTTTACGGTCTGCTGCTCCGATTGTTTCCACAAGATTTGCTTCTGTTCCTTCTCCTATCGCACGTAGCCCCTGAAGATAAGCATTGTAAACGTGTTCAAATCCGTATTCATGGATTAACATTGTATTTTTTTCTTTTCTTGCTCGATTCTGATGAGTCTGTGTAGGGTAAGCACGGTCTTCCATGTTTACCAGAAAAGGGTATATTGTCTTTCGGTAAAGTAACTGAACATTCGGAATCCAACCAATTACTGTTTTTTTTTTTTTAATATGTCTTTTTTATAGGATACTTCCATCCATCTTTTATTAAAAGCTGGAATTATATGTCTTTGAATATCACTGATGGTAAGACATATGTATGTTGTCTTCAGAGACCATTAAAAGTTTTTCCTCCTTCAATATAATTTATTATTATTTCACGCTTAGAACACTTGAAACAAGTCATTTTATTAAATTTGTTGCATTTAACGTGCCGCGAATGTACAAATAATTTTATGTTTACATGACACAGGAAGCGCGCTTAAAAAGATTTCGGTTTCAGAAAGTCACAGATTCCAAAGAATTTCACTAATTTCGTCTCACGAAGTAAGACAACTCAAACGATAAAACGGTAAATAGATTGTCTCTTTAATCTCAATTCAAAGTAGATTTATATGTTTTGACTTTTTACATTTTTATCAATAACTTTGAATATCGTAAAAATCCGCAGCCAATTTTTATAAATGTTTCTTATTAATAATAAAGTTACAAATCTCACTTAAATTTTAAACGTGGGGAGACGTGGGTAACTGTTGAAAGTTTCAATCAACTTAAAAAACCTTTTTTTAACTTATGTTATTTGAAACTGTTTTTTGTACTAATTTTAAAACAAATTTGAAGACATATTATTTTTTTAATAATCTGAAAAAAATAAGCTTTCCGAAAATATATAACACTTTATACTTACTCCTACAAAGTATGACCTTAAAATCACTTTAAATGTAGTAAGGTGAAGTGGCTTCACCTGGACGATTCCGAAAATAACAAAGATTGCCGAATGATAAAAAATTAATTTGACATAATTTATTACTAATTTTTTTACGATAGTTTAATTCGATCCTTAACCTATAGGAAAAAAAGATGACAATAGCGACATTTGTAAAAATCATTTTTGATATGCCTAATTTCCATAGTGCGACGTTCTCTCTGTGAGTTCCGAATGGTAGTCACGCACCCCTTCGGCTACGGCGGCCGCCATATAGTTGGGTTACAATCAGGCTAATTTGGCCGGAAATATATAGGAAAAGGTCAGGAGGATTGCTCAACCTCTCAAGAGAAAACATACCGGTCATTGGCTGTGAGGTGGGCACTCTTCTAGGTTAGGAGTATTTTCATATGAACACTGCAGGAATTGTAATTGTCCAGCCTTGTTAGGAATACACTCTTTTGACTCTCTTACGGAACTATTCGGTGTTGGGATAAAACCTATCCTACACTTCATAGGAGCGACTAAATGGTTCCTTCTTCTTCTTCCACTTGATTTAAGATTATATCTTGTTAGCTACAACGAAATTTCTCTTAATGTTAGAAATTTTTACATTACAATATAAAATTCTTATAATTATACAAACAATTTTATATCAATCATTTTGCGATTCAGACTTCGGTTTATTCTCCATTGCGATTCTGGCCATACGGCCAGGTTCCATTCTCTTTACATGTTTTTGCCACTCTTTCCGACGTAATCGACTCCATTTGCAGATGTTTTGAACATCACATAATGAACGGTTCTCTTCGTTTCTGATATGATCAAGCCTTATGCGCCTACAAACCGCTCTGAGCATTTCTGTGGTGGTAAGGATACGTTGTGTTGTGGTCGTATCTGCACGAGTTTCGACTGTATATGTCATGATAGGGCGAACACACGTTTTGTATATAAATGTTTGTATATAAATCTTTCCAATGATGAATAAATACTGAGGTTACCGTGTTACACAGTGGTACCACAACGAACCGACATGGTCTAAGTGAGTTGGCTATTCTAAACCGACTGTCACAAAAACCTAACCTACGCCTCGCTTTCCAGCGTTATTGTATATTTTTTTTAATTTCAGCTTCGGTATAATGTCTTAGAAGAAAAAACATTACATCGTGTGAACACATCGTTATCGTTGGTGTGAATCCTTTAACCACCTCCATCCTCGGTTGCGCGCATACATATGTATGTATAAGTATATGTATATGTATTTGTATGTCATATAAAACACAACTGAATTAGTGAATGACAAAGGTAGTAAAAACCTGCTTTTAGCTAAAATAAAAATAACTAGACATGTGCGCAAATAAACGACCTCCTCTGTGGCATTTTAATTGGTCACGTGGCATGGATATCCCAACTTGCAACGCAAGGAATTCGAAGTACAAGGAGAATATCCATTTTCCTCATTTACTATACGAGTATATGTAATTATATGTGTTAGCTTTTTGAGATGGCACTAGTCACCAAACAGGATATTTTAAAATGTGCGTCGGTTGTTGATAAACAACCTCCGAATTAGTGCCACTCCAAATGCGCGCACCTTATGACTTGAGTGCTCGGTGATGGTGTAAAGGTGGAATACGAGTATTTTTCTTTTGAGTAGGGAATTCATAGCGAGCTCCTTTTTTTCTACAAATTCTCGTTTCTGCCGCTCGGAAGCGATGTAAAACTGTTTGCCCCCCATTTATAGTACAACATCAAAATATCCCTACAGAATGATGTACTTATACCTATGTATATGAACATTATAGATTATATAGTATATACCTATGTATGCGTGTATATGTTCAACTGTGGTAGAAATAATAGCAGGACGACATATTGCAAAAATTTGGCTATTGATTTATTTTGTATTTTTTATAACTCAAAGTTTCAAACTATGTACAAAAGTAAAAAAAATCCAACAACTTTCATCCAAATTTCTAACTTTCCAGTCAGAATTTGTCGATAAAATTTTTCATATGCAGCTTCGTAGCTTACGCAGCTTCATTCAATTTTGGTAAAATAAAGATCTTGAAGTGGCTGAAAATTCGCGTTGATGTTTGATAATTTATTTGTTGACGGGGTGAACGTCAGTAAAAAAGATCTCCCTCTCTCTCTGTAGGTGAGAAAGTTTTTTCTCTTGCAGAGTGCAAACTTAATTTTTTTATGCGGTGTAATTTGAAACAAAATGCGGTAGATTTTCATTTATTCAACAAAAACGATGCATACGCCTGGAAACTTTATAAATATTAAGGTTGCAATTTTTGTGCCATCCGTTTTTAAAAGAAAGTTTTTCCTTTGACTAGAAACGCTTTAAAATTTATTTGAAGAACCGTAAGTTCCAGTCAAACATATTAATTGAACCTCTGTTTTCATTTTCCATATGATTGGAAGGGAAAACTTAAATGACCTGTTTTGCATTCCTTCATTGCTAAATAATTCTAAAACGGAGCAAAATTAAAAAAAAAATAATTCTGTTAAGCTTAAAAGCGCGCTAAAACTTCTACGATATATCAAAAGGAGTAAAACTCTTGTCATATCTGCTTATGTCAGTTATTAAAGCCAAGTGAACTAGGCAAAGCATGAAATGGTTTTAAAATTTTACTTATGTAGTTTAATTAATTTTACTCAGTGTTACTCTGTCACTAATCATTCGTCTCACAGACTACAATTTTTTTTGTTTACCCGAGACAAGATTTGAACTCCGGATCTCAAGTGTGGTACTTAATAATGTAACCAGAAAATCTATAACCCACCGGCTTTTGCGTTGCCAAAATAATAATAAGCAATAGATATAAATTTGGAATTACGAGACCTACTGGTCTCACTTCATGCCCGTTGGGATACAAAAGCGTGCACTTAGGCTCTTCATTGGGCGTGCTCTAACAAAAAAGGAACAGTTCATTCTACATAAAATGATTCAGAGGGGCGGAATAAGTCTCATTTTTTGCTGGGTACTTCAGCTCACACACATACACAGGCATATCAACACACGCTTGAGAACACTTGTAATACAGGACTCTTAACAGTTTGAAAGGCTCTGTAAATATTTTGAGGTGGCTGTCTTTGCTGTATACGGATATTGTAAAAGTAATTTCCCTATGATGTTGTCAATGGTGGGAAATTTTAACACGAGCTGATAGCAGAGAATGTTAATGAAAGAGAACAGGGAATCCGAGCAGATTCCATTAAAATTCTCTTATTTCACTCTCTCATATATGTACATATGTATTTGTATATGAAATTAACGGCATAACCGATTACATGTTTTACTTGATCGGATAAGTGTTAATGCGCCTGAAAGAAGTCTTTAGGAATTCTACCCTTTTTTGTGGTGGAAGCCACAAAACTAAATTTACAAGTAATTCGCCTAGTACTCATGTACTTCGAGAATTTAATTACTTATCTGCATCTTAGTTGGTCGATCTTTCTTGGCATGGGGCCTCCTTTTTCAAGCGTTGTAAACTCAACAAATGCATTTACGTTAATTTTCAAGTTAGTAAAGTGGTAGATTTAGTAATAAAAACAAAAAATAAAAATAAGATAAAGAACAGTAATTTTTACAAGCAAAAATAAATTGAAATAATATTTCGGTGAATAAGGAAAGTTTCGTAAAATTTATGAGTTGGCAGAGCACTGCCTGCTCTTAAAGAATTCGTATTTTTCAAAGCTAATCTTACCAAATTAAACCAAATTTGGTACTCACGCTTATAGATTTGTGCGTCACTTACATGAAGTAGATCTTGAGTTCAATAAATGGTCTGTCATTCGGAATCGATATTCAAATGTAGGATCCTCCATTTGTAGAGGTTGTCATCAAAATTTGCATCACAATTTGTAGGAGAAGACTTCTACTACTTCTTCAAGCGCACAACGTCAGTCAAGAGAAACAGATGAGTTCGCGAAGGAAAGGTTTGTGACTACACTTAGGGAATCGAATAATTTTCTCGCCTTCAGATCTGTGTACAAGGTGACGCAAAGAATAAACACCCTATAGGAAGATTTATAATTTTAGCAAATTGCGTCGTACGTCAATCGTATTTAAAACTTGGGGACTAGGCAAGCAATGGAGCGCATAAATGTCAAAATAAAGACTTCTATCACTGAAAATCAATTTTTTGTTTAATACAAAAGTTATTCAAACACAAATTTAGATGAATACCACATATCAGGATGCACTGACAAAATTTCAAGGCATTTTCTTTGAGAAGCACTGAATAAATACATAATTGCCTCCAAATACATAATTGTCTATGCTAATTTTGTAGTGCCAATCAAGAAGGAGAAGAATTTTGGAACGTTAAATTCGAAATCGAACTCACAGACATCTGTCTAATGGAAGCAGGACCGGAAAAATTCAAACTAGAGTTCCGTTATAAAAAAATTAAAAGCTGCTAAATAGGCGTATCTTTTCGCAATATGCGTTGTGCAATTAGTTAACTTTTGTGAGAAATGTAGAAAGCGTACGTTTTTACAAAATGAGTTCCGCGTATGAAAAACCATTTCAAGCAGTGTTGCTATACGCACACCCTAAAGGTATAAAAATGTCACGTGCATCTGAAGCAAATTATTTAAAGAAATCAGAAACTTACAACCTACTTTTTTCGGTATTTAGTCGAGCTCCTCCTTCTATTTGTGGCATGCGTCTTCCACAAATGGAGGGACCTACTGTTTTAAGCCGACTTCGAACCACAGATATTTTTTCTGAGGAGTTTTTTATGGCAAAAATACACTCGGAGGTTTGCCATTGTCTGCTTAGGGGCGACCGCTATTAGAAAAAAACGGAGCCGGGAGCAATGGCATAGCGAAGCTAAAAACGTTGTCGACTTTCCCACTTTGAAAAAACCGCTGTTCTTACACATTGATTATCACCTATTGAGAAAAGTCTTAAATGGGTTAAGGCAAGTTCAGAACGGAATGAAGCTTCCTTTTAGACGCATAGTTGCATACGTTGGTCCTGATGCACTGCTGATAGTCGACAACTTCGAACGAACTGTTAAACATCCAGTTAAGGTTCATGTTTGTTGCTGCTTCTTTGAAAACGGGTTTGGCTGTTTATTTTTGTTTACCAGCAATTTGAATGCAGTTTTGAAGAATAAAAAGCATTATTATCGACAGCTGCGAAAATGTTTGGAAAGAAGAAGTGGAAACAGCAAAATGAGATTGAAAAGTTGGATTGGCATACACAGTCGCATATTGAAGAGTCTATAGAAAATGTTTGGGCAATTTTATTTTTATTTATTTCTTTCATTTAAGCTTCATTAAAAACACAAAGGAAAACAAATAAGGACGGTTAGACCGTTATCAAGGCAAATTCGGTTGATTTCCAGCAGCTTATAACCACAAATTGCGCAGAAGTTAACACAAAATATGACTCTAACATGTGAAGCCATTATAGCTAATGGTGTTGGTTGGTTAGAGTGGTGATTCATCCAGAATCCAACTAGCGCTTCCGCACCATTTTGTTGCCACATCCTCGTTACCAAATTGTTTAACAGTTATTTGCAGCAGGACTATATCCAGTCTGTGCGGTTTAAGAACCTTATTAGGTTGTTGACGTCTAAGCCAGACAGTTGCTCGAGACTCTCGAACAGCGGTTTGCCCAGGGTTAACATTCTGTCCTTCCATAGGGCAGGGAATTCACAGAGGAAATGGAAGATTGTTTCTTTTTTCTCCGGTTGTTTACAACTATGACAGTATGTGTTGTGAGGGATGCCCATTTTGGCGGCTTGTTCTCCGATAGACCAGAAGCCAGTTATGACTTCCGTGAGTCTATAGGTGTCCCGTCGTTTCATGTTTATCAATGTCGACGATTGCTTGAGGTTGTAGGTGGGCCATAACGTTCTGCAGATTTTGCATTTCGTCTGGTCTCTCCATCTACAATCTGCAATTCGAAGGTATTTTAGGGAAATTGCATTCTTGACCGCACCTAATGGAGTGAATCCTGGTACTGCAAGAACGCTATTCATGGCAGATCCCCCTCTTGTCAGTTCATCAGCTTTTTCGTTACCTTCTATGTTCCGGTGTCCCGGGACCCAAATTAAGGTTACTTTATGGTTTTCACTCAAGTTGGTGAAGCTATTCCTACTTTGCTCCACCACTTTAGAGGTTGTTATAGTCGCGTCCAGCGCCTGGATTGCAGCTTGGCTATCCGAAAGAATAGCGATATTGCCCTTAAAAGAGAAATCTGCGGTTAGTAACCTATAGGCTTCCCCGATTGCTAGTACTTCCGCTTGGAAGACGTTGCTGGTATTAGGGAGACGCACAGATTTTTCAATTCCAAGTCTATGAGAATATATACCATATATATATATTGTCATGGGTGTTTCCGATTTTTGTTTGGTTTCATTTTTCTGGTTCGTACGGTCACCTGCCCCGCCCAGGGAGCTGCGCATGTCGCCATGCGCGGTGACCAAAGAGGAATTAGGGGAAATAACCGGTCGACCATGACAGCGCTCCATACCATGGCAAGGCCACCGTTACAACCTGAGGCGGCCTGATATCAGGAGGGCTCCGTTCGAAGACAGCCTTGTTTAGTCCCACGGCTGCCAAACCCACCCAATAGGCACGGGTCGCATCACACCTTGGGTTGAGGGAGCTTTTTTAACGAAGTTTACGTCTTCGGCCTGTGTGGTTCGCGGGAGACCTACTCTCCTACCTTCCATATCTGGGAGGTGTTCCCCTATCCACCACCCGGGGACGCACCCTCTAGGGATAACAGGCTCCCGCAATGGTGTTGACTATAGACATTATTTTATTATCAGTCGCGTCGCTGCCGCAGAAAGCTAATTTTGTTAAAAGAGTTACTTTGTTTAGTTGTAAAATATTACAATATTAGGACTCCACTTTTCGAAACTTAGTGATTTATTAATGAGATTTTATTCAAGTGCTTTAGAACATCCAATATTTTTTGTTTTCCCGTCTTCAGCAAAAGCGGCACGTAAACATGCGGCATACAACTGGCCATATGAAAACACGGGTTTTCCAAACTCAGTCCGCACACTTGAAGTGATTGATCTTACGCCTTCTTGATGGTCATTGAAAACGTCAGTGGAATGGGGAACTGTAGTTGTTTGAAATTAAAGGGCATATCTATAGAAATGTGTTTAACTTGGTTTGGAAACTATGTTTAAAGAAAACTTGTGTGTCTCAGCCAAATCTTGACAGATTTCGAATTTCATTTCCTTTTTTCTTCTTTCCTTTTCATTTCCTGTTCCAATTTCGTTTCGCAAATATAAACAAAAATCCGTTCCATTGATTCCGTTGATAAAATTTGGAAAAAATATTACGCAGACCTATTAAGCATTAAAGCACCCTAATGCATATTTATGTTTGCGGCAATAAGAGTCGAAAGTCAACGAATAATCATTTACAATAATCAGTCACTGTAAACGTAAAACTTTAATCAATATTAAAGCAATTAACAATGGAACACTCTTTTTCAATCAACAAACCAAAAAACGAATGTCAACATTTGTTCACCTATTAAATACAATAAATTAATTACCAACACACACAGGCGCAATACAAACTTACATATTATATAAAGCCACGAGTGCACTCAACGTAGCGATGAAAATGTGTCAACAAATCCAACTGCAAAGGATCATTTGAAGGGATACAACAACAATCCCATTCAATGTACGAAAGGGGGAAAACATGGGTAGAAAGCAACATACATAAACACATACATACTCGTACATAAACATATGAAAATAATTGTAATTGTTTAGATGTTTGGTTTTTATACATACGTAGATGCATTGATTTTAATTCAAAAGATCCGAGAAAAAACATATTTACACACACAGATACATATTTTACACCGTTACAATATTACATATAAGAGCAGCTGATTGCATTGGTGACACCACGCGCCATTTGTCGCGCACCAATCTAAAAATGATCCATCACAGATATGGAGAGTTACATATTTATGAAAGAATGTACATACATTAGTTTCAACCTTCGATCTCGTTTGCTTTTGATTAACCTAATTTACCTATTTACATGAAATACATACATATATTATCTAACTGGAAGGCAGCTGACAGAAATTTACATCTGGCTGCCAGCTGTTAAAATTTCTGGAACAAGTTCATTTGGTTTTTTTCGTTTAAGTCTCCGGCATTGCTCATCTGGATTGACAAGTTGTCGAGCCTCCCGGTTGGTATGTTTCCCAAGCCTTTCGGTATGAGCTGCAGCGAAATGTTTGACAACTTCTGAAGTCACGATGTACATCAGAATTCCTTACATACCATGGTGCGTTTACTGCGCTTTTTATGAACTTGTTTTGAAATCGTTTGTTTGGCACAGCCCCACAGCCCCACAGCCACATGCCATCCACACGAGTTTAAATACTTTGTTATAAATTGAAAGTTTGTTTTGTATGGAAATAGGCGGACTTCTTCCAGTAAGCCAGTTTAATTTGTGCATTTTGAGGTTTATTTTAACGTGTTCTTTCCAACAGAGTTTGGCATCAAGCGTCATTCCTAAGTACTTTGCAGTACTTCAGGAACATGCATGCCTGATATGTATATAGGACGTTATTGAATTTTTTTATTCGTAAAATCTACATGAAGTGATTTTGCTTCGTTAAGTTTTATACCTCATTTTGTAGCCCATTCGATGATTTTTCCTGAAGTTTACGTGAAGTGGACTGTCTCATCGTCTCAGATTGCTAAATTGCACGTATCGTCAGCAAAGGTAGATGCAGTGCTAGTCTTAAAGACCATTAGGTCAGATGTGAAAAGTACTTAAAATATAGGGCCAAGGATACTGCCTTAAGAACTAAAGAAATAAGAATAGTATAATATATAATATATAAAGAGTAATAGAAAGAATTTATTTCAATAAACCACAGTTCAATCTTGTTAGCTCTTTAGCTTTCAATGTTGCTAAACGTAAAACGAAGTATGATATTGCCCTGATGGTAGTTGATAGGAAACTTGACCACTTAAAGGGAAAGAGCAACGATGCTGCAGCGAGAATGCAACGATGGCTTAACGAGGCTAAGTTAGATTTAGCCGGTCACAAAACCGAAGCAGTTATAGGTACACACCGTATAATCTCGAAAAAGGCGATCAAATATCTTGGGGTCGGGATCGACACAAGACTCTGCTTCAGGCAGCATTTAATAAATGTAAGTTCCAAGGCGGCTTCTGTCAATGGTGCCCTGACGCGACTTCTCCCTAATGTAGGAGGGCCCCAGGGAAATCGCAGACGACTGCTTTCATTGGTTGCTGACTACATAATTCTTTATGCATCACCTATCTGGGCGGGGACCAAAAAGTCTAATCTACGGAAAGTCACCCAGACATACAGGCAAGGCGCGCTGCGTGTAGCTTGCACGTATAGAACGATGTCTGATGATGCAATCTGCGTAATGGCTAGAAAGATACCTCTAAACCTATTGGCATATGAAATGTTTCGACTCTATAACGGACAAGGAGCGCGGCCCACACCAGGAGAAAAATCAGCGGAGCGACTGTTAACAATAGGCCGGTGGCAGTAGCGGTGGGATAAGTCACAAAGCGTACGTTGGACCTACAAACTCATACCACGTGTTGATGAGTAGTTAATGAGAAAACATGGAGACACCGACTATCACCTTTTGCAGTTGCTCAGCTCACATGGCTGTTTTCAGGAATACCTGCTCCGTTTTAAGCTGGCAGACAGCCCTTTCTGTACAAACTGCACGAATACTGGCAAAAACGCAGAACACATCATGTTTTATTGTGACCGCTTTAGACAGGAACGAGCTATCCTGAAGCAAACCCTGGGCTATCAACCGTCCTCCAGCACCCTCATACGAGATATGTGCGCAACCAGCGGTAAGTGGGAGCCAGCACAAACGTTCGCAGGTAAGACGCGACTTCGCCATATTGATTGCGAACGCAAAGCGTGACGAACCGACAACAAGCACAGACGTTTGAATGAAACACTCAATACAGTATCGTACAGAAGACAAGACGGTAGTGAGTTAAGATAACATTACTGCAAGTTTTCCCATGTCTCCTTTACTTTGGAACCACCTATAAACACAGTGGGAGTAATTGCGACTATCGACGGTGTATAGCCTTCATATGCCTACAGGAGAGGAAGCTGGATGCCGGTACCTGTTGTGTCTTCGGACATAAACGCGGCTCTACCCAGAAGTTATACTTTTGTGGTACCAGGGTAGAATTAGCCGAGGTAGAGGATTGTTATAGTACAGGGTGGGCCATATAGCGTTTGCTTTTTGAACGACCTATTTTTTTGAGAATGATAACAGAAATGACATATCAAATGTGTTCATAATTTACTTAAAGGTTTGACATTTACGATATGAGACGCAATACGCTTGAACAAAATTGGGAAATATTGAAAACCAATTTCCAAAGTGGTGAGTCTTCTTCTTCTTCCGTGGTTACAGTAAATGGCGAGCGTTACCATGACATGCTCAACGAGTTTTTGCTTCCAAAAATTGAAGAGGATGGCATGGACGACATTTGGTTTCAACAAGACGGTGCAACTTGTCACACTGCCAAAGTTACACTCGAACTTTTGGCTACCGTTTTTGTATTCCGATATCAATTGGCCGCCTCGGAGCTGTGATTTAAGCCTGTTGGACTATTTTTTGTGGGGAGCCGTTAAGGGCAAATGCTATGCGAACCATCCATCCACTTTAAAACACGAAATCGAAGTTGCCATTCATGAAATTAGAGCCCAAACAATCGAAAATGTGCTTAAAAATTGGGTTGATCGGAAGGCCTGCTATAAAGCTAGTCGTAGCAGTCATTTGAATGATATTATTTTTCATTCATAAATGACAATGTTCAATCTTCAAAATAAAAAAAATGTTTGAAGAAATATTAATTCGTCTTTTTTTATAGCCGATTCAAAAAGCAAATTTTACATGGCCTTACATGGCACCTTTGAGATGTTTCTGACATTTTGATTTCAACCACCTTTAAAAAAAAAAAGTATTCGTGTAATACTCCTCTTGTTCGAACATTAAGTGAACTGTTTCATCTTCGAAAAGTGCATTTTTAATTACTTTATATCGTATTTTTTAGATATTTATTTATTTAGATAGTTATTCTACTTTTCGTTGTAATTAGTCTGTCAGAAGCTTGTGTTAATTACCTAAGTAAAAATAAATAAATAAAAAACATGTAAATGAATGTGGTTATACATAACCGGGAGAAGGACATGAGGGAACCTACGCATACCCTTACCAGAGGAGAAGATAAATAGATAAAATACTAAGATTTTTTGAGGAAATTGGGCTCAGAGAAATACTCTGAATCCATGGAGGGAGCTCAATAGGCCTTTCAAGTCACAGTGATAAAACCCTCACAATAATAATAATAAAATTAACAATTGTCGAAACTTAAAAATCTAAAGAAAATGTAAACACATCCATCCGTCACCACCAATTTTGAATGACTCTCTCGTTTAGCTAGTTTATCCACAAAGCTGGTTTATCCCTACAAATAAAAGTCTAGAAGGGTCCACTATCACATGGTCTTGGTGGAGACAAAACATAAATCCATTGTTTCATGGGCTGTATTGCAAGTAGCGCCGCCTTATTGGAACCAAATGTTGTGGGAATCATGGGCTTTAATTTCCGGCATCAAAATGTCGTGTATCATTGCGGGATAGCTGAGTGCTTAATGAACACTTTTCGTCGAGTGTCGATTTTCATAATGCAATTTCACGATTTGTTGAGGTGTAAGTCTTTCCATGATGAAATGTCAATGAATACTGGAAAAAATGATGTATTTAGTTTCACAGTAGTCACGCGTGATCTGTTAAAAACCCCTATTGGGAAAAGTACCTCCAATCTGATCATCCTCCAGCATGGATAAGAGTTGGACATGTGCTTTGTCATCTCCGCGCCAACAGGTCTTAGGCAAATCTTAGGGAGTAGGCCTGTCGTAAGTTTCACTGTGTTATTTTTCGCTATGGTCAGCATTGAGTGGGATTTTTAAGTGCCCCCGGTATAAATTATGAACGCCCTGAACCCCAGTCAACAGGTCGTTAATCACTTTGTTATATGTAAACTCGTAGTAGGAGGACTCGGCCCTGAAATGTTTAATTAAAAGTGTAAATTCTAAATTCAATAAATATAACAACCCATAGATGATGTAGCCTATAAACGTGCTAATGCATAGACGTTGTTATTTTATAAAATGGCGTCTGCCATATTCCCATAGTACTTAGCATTTTGAGATTTCCTACCACCTTTACAGCGTCACTACAGAACTCGCATTGTTTGCATGCCAAGGAGATGTAGAGCATACGTGAATACATACATACATATATAAGTACATACGAACTTACGTATGTATATATGTACAAATACACGCATTGTTCCCAACATTACATTGTATCAACGACACACAGATACAAATCACATACATTTCTATTGTGAAGCTATAAAATGATAATCAGCAGCCATGTGTATGTGCGTTGGCTGGGCAAACTGGTCGAAGCTCAAGGAAGCGCGCAATTTTATTTTAATTGTGAACTGATCGGCCATAAAATGTGAACAAATGATAGTGTAGCGAAGCGACGCTCGCGGCTGAGATCAAATGCAGCACCACCATCGCTACACATCACTGGGCGGCGAAGGGTCGGTAAGGGTAACAATGCATACGGATGCGGAAGGACGAAGCAAAGTAAGGGCTTGTTGCCATGAGCAATCCCGCGTATTATTAAAGTGTTCTTGTGCATATGGACGGAATTTATACGTTCGTTCGGTTGTTTCTTCCCCTTTTCATTCATTATTTGCTTGTGGCTTACTTTACCGCCACTACATGGCCTATGGTGATGTACCTCGCTTCGTTGTTGCTATTTGTATATAGTCGTTAAGGATTTGTTGCTGTACCAGTCATTTATTGACATTAATTGGCAATGACATTTGCATTTGACTGATTACCATTGTTGTTCTCAATGTTTTGTTTGTTTATGTTGTTGTTACTGTTTTAGCTTTAGCTGGATTTATGAGTGTGTAGGTACATATACGTGCATATGTATGTGTATGGAAATATATATTAATGTATGCTGCTATTGTTGCATATTAAAAGGATTTAATTTATACATTTCGGTTTTGGAGTCGCATTTTTTGATATTTATTTTATATGTATATATATTTGGATCATAAAAGTCTCAGTAGTGGATGCTTATTTACCTATTATTAAATTTATTTGTTGTAATTGTTGATTTTTACACGCATGATTCAGTTATGCTTTTGGAATTTTGTATGCCTGCTAGTTAATTATCGCTTGTGAGCAAATAAAAAAATATCATTAATGTTTAAGTGGTTTTTGATAAGCAGTCGAACAGTATTTATCAAATAAATATGTTTGTATGTGCGCTTTCAGTAAATTGGTTTGTGTGTGCCTACCATTTGGTTGCCAGGGGCTCGAAATCTCTGAGAATATGAAACATCACACAAAAGTTCTTCCGAACAGCGCAGACAATGACAAACATAAGAAAGTTTCTCGAAAAAACAGAGTCCGCGTAAAACTACATATATATAGATCATTCCACTTTCCTTCAATTAAACATATGATCGAAATTTTTCACTTCCACGCATATCATGAAGCCTTCGAAGAGCAACATTTTGTATACTGATAGTTCTTTATACCAGAAAATAGCCCACTTTTAAAAACAAGAGTTCGAAGAGTTCGCGATTTTTTGTGGTGGAAATAATCGTCCGAATGAGTCGACAGTTCAAAGTTTGGAGAACAAATTTCAAGAAACCTGTTCTGTTGGAGATAGGAAGAGGACTGGCAGCCCAAAAACTGGAGGTTCTGTTAGAATATTGCTGCTTTGGCGCAAATTGCTGATGAAGATTAAAAATATTTCGATTAAAAATAGTGAAATCTGAAAGAATCTCAATTTTTAAATGTTTAATATTAAAGCAACATCTAGGCGCGTCTTTTAAAAGACACTTTGGATTGTAATTACGAAAAAGGATGTCTCTCAGATCAATTTTGCCGAAGAGAGTACTAATACAAAGGGTCGAATTTTTTTTCATGGAAGTGTAATTCATTTATCGAAAATATCATAGGAATAAAAAACGGCATCAAATTAAATTTCCGTTCCAAAACTTGTACAGTAAAGTTTAACGAGGACTTTTTATAGGCGATTTTGACACTCTAGCTCTTACTTAATTGAACATGTTTGACCAATTCTCAAAACAGCTACAATAAATGGTTGTTACAATGTTCCAGAAAATTTTAATGTGGGTCACCGAAGACTAAAAGCTTGTACGGGTTAAGAAAAGTGTCAACAAAGACTAAGCGAACTAATGTTTACTCATTTGGCATACACTTTGGTACATCGTCGGCATGGAATGACGAATAAACTTGCGCTTTTGGTATCAATGTAGTGATACAATGGGAAAATTCAGACTCATTTGATGTTGTCACAGGTGTGAAATAAGGAGACACACTCTCTTCAGTCATATTTAACCTAGTTTTAAGTTTTGTAGTCAACAATATCGACCCTAGAGCTATCAGATCGGCAGTTGTAGTATGCTGACGACCATTTTACCGTTGCGAGAAACCAACGCCCACTTGCTGACTGCACGTTGCAGATAATAACTGATAGTCGGTATTGAAGTTAATGTCGATGAGACAAAATACCTCGTTAGATCTTCGAGCGCCTACGCTATGGCAACCTTCAGGTCGGTCCATATATTTTTCAAAAAGTAGAGAGTTTTAGATGCCTGGGTGTAAGCTGTAGCAGCGCTGCAGACCGCCTAATAGGCGTTAATGATAGACTACAAGCGGCTAATTGAAGTTGTTTTGCTCACCTGAAGGTTAGGTTTGGCAGCCGCATCGCACATAGAGACAACGATGCCACTTAGACCACGAAATGGGTCCGTTATGAGCCGCGGGGGCTGGGCTACATTTGCCTCTCCATATTGAGCTTTTAACAAAGCGTAAAAGGTTGTTGATACCTAAAGTGTATAGATTTTATATATTCGTTAAGAAGTAGGATTTTAGATATCGGTTGCTGCTTCTGGCTAGAGCCGGGCATGTGCAAAAAAGGTGTTGAATTGTTTCCAATTCTTCCTCATTTCTGCAGCTACGACAGAAATCATGCGTGTAAACGCCTAATTCCCTTAAATGATTTCCTATGAGACAATGTCCTGTGAGGGCCCTACTAAGGTCCTGATTTGAAGTCTACTCAGTTTTATAATACTCTTGGACAGACGTAAATTTAGTCTTGGCCATGTTTGCCTAGCAATTTCACAGGTGTTAGCGCTAATCCATCTTTGATTTGCAGAACTAATTAGCGCGTCCTTAATGCGAAGCTTACCAGTTGCGAGAGGTATCTCCATAAAATTACTTATGTCTGGCATACAGGTACCTTCTCTTGCAAGTTGGTCTGCCCTACAGTTCCCTGGTATATCTCTGTGGCCTGGGACCCAGCATAAGATTATACGATATTGTTTGGCCATCTCATTCAGAGATTGGCGACAACGTAAGACACTCCTTGATGTTGTTTGGAATGCATTCGGGCTCGTAGGGCAGCTTGGCTGTCTGATAGAATGCAGATATCCGTTGATGATACTCTGTTTATCTTAAACCATTTTAAGGCTTCATGAATAGCGTATATTTCCGCTTGAAAAATGCTACAGTGATCCGGTAATTTAAAGGATTCACTAATAGAAAGCTCTTCGCAAAATAACCCTGACCCTACACCAGTGTCCATTTTGGATCCGTGTGTTGGGTGTTGGATCTTCTTCAAGCCATTCCAGTCTAGAAGGGATTTTCATTAGGAAATTCCTTTCGAAGCAAAGAATGGGAGGATGATAATCACAGTCACCGGGTATATCCGTGTAGGAGTCTAAAATGGTTGAATGTCCATGTGTGACAGTTCTCCATTGTGAGCTCGTTTTGAGCCTTAAAGCGGAGCAGGCCGCTGAGTATTTGCAGAAGAGATCTAGGGGTGGCAGATGTAGCATGATGCCCAACGCCATGGATGGCGTGGTTTTCATGGCGCCACATATTGCTAGTTCCGCTGATCTCTGCACCTTATTCAATAAATTAGAATAGGTTTTTTTCTGCATAGCACACCACCAGACAACATTTCCATATAGAAGAATGGGTCTGACGACAACAGTGTAGAGCCAATGAGCAACCTTAGGTTTAATTCTACAAGCATAAAGAGCTAGGTTTGCTTTCCTGACTCTTTCTAAGGTGTTTGACTTCCAAGTCAGTTTCCTATCTATGTTTAGTCCCAAGTACTTGGTTTCTTCCGAAATCACAAGAGCTTCCCCTTTGAGCATAATTGGACTTAGCTGAGGGATTCTGTGTTTCCTAGTGAACAATATGAGTTGTGTTTTGTCTGGGTTGACTCCTGGACCACACTTTTCTGCCCATCGAGAAAGTATATCTAGAGCATTTTGTATTAGGTCTCTTAATGTAGATACAAATTTACCAGAGACAGCAATAACAACATCATCGGCGTATGATATCACCTTACAGCCCACCGATTCCAGTATTAACAGAAGTTTATTTACAATTGCGTTCCATAAAAACGGTGAGAGGACTCCACCTTGCGGTGTACCTCTACTTACCAATCTCCTGAGCAACGACTCTCCTAGGCTAAAGTAAATTCCTGTTTGTGCAGTGAACTCTCCGCCGTGTAAATAAGGTTATGTAGAGCTCTCTACCGACTTCCCTTTCGTATAGGCATGTTGTGACGTAGAGATAAGATTTCTATCTATAGTTAGGCTTAAGTGAAATTCTATCAACCTCTCCAAAGTTTCCAATAGGAAAGAAGAAAGAGATATCGGTCTTAAGTCTTTTGGATGGCTATGTGAGTTTCTACCAGCTTTTGGAATGAAAACAATTTTCACTTGTCTCCACTTAAGAGGTATATGACCGTAGAGAAAGCAACCTTTGAAGATTGCTAGTAGCCCGTGTGCTAGATATCCGGCGGCCTTTTGCAGTTCCACCGGGTAAATACCATCTAGACCTGGTGATTTAAAAGGTTTGAAACTTTCTATCGCCCATAAGAGCCGATCCTCAGATATAGCGTCCATTCTGACTTCACGACAGTGTACTGTATCTTCCAAGTCATGCCCCGTAATGTCTGAGCAGCCTGGAAAATGAGTGTCGAGTAAAAGTTCTAGAGACGTGTTTTCTTTGCCTGATTAAAAGCGCTTCTGCTTGTTTTTTGAAGCTTGCTTAACTCAACCGTCCATCACTTAGGCTTGGGTTTACCCCTCAGTCTGCTTATGGGGCAGGCTTCCGCTAAGGCAGCATTCATGTTGTAAGTAATCTTATCAACCAAATTTTCTAGTCCTTCTATGCTTTGTGGTACCACAGATGGACATGTTCCTAGGGTAACCCCGATACAATCTACATACTTTTTCCAGTCTGTTTTCCTGATATTTCTACCAGGCTTAGGTTTCGGTAGATTTTTACTACTCAAACGAGATATATCTATGATCAGAGAAGGAATGTTCTTCCAAAACTTTCCAGTTCCCAATTCTGTTAATAACGGAGTCAAGAGCAAAAGTAGCGTCTAACACTTCCTGTCTATTACTAGTGACAAAAGTAGGTTTATAACCTTTATTGCAAATCTGTAGTTTAGTTCTTATCAGATAATCAAAGAGACACTCACCTCTAGCGTTAGTATCATTACTGCCCGATATTTCGTGATGCGCATTTACATCCGCACCAATAATTAGCTTTGCGCCAAGCTTCTGCGCCTGCGCTACCAGATCTTTGAATATTAATCTCGGTAGCTCCTCATGGTCATGTGCGAGGTAACAGGAAGATAGCCACATCCGTTCATTTCCCGACTCCAGGCTAATGGTCAATTGATCGGTGTCGCTGTAATTAGAGAGCATGAAAGCATTTATCCCTTTTTTAATTAGTACGCACGCTCTAGGATTACCTTTATTGCGAGCATACATCAGTTTACATTTTTGAGTCTTTAGTCCACACACAAGTCCACGTGATACCCATGGTTCTTGAATCAGGACAATATGGTGTCCACCTTTGGCCAGGTGCATTATGAGGTTGGCGGACGCAACCTTTGAGTGGTGAAGGTTAATTTGAAGAACCTGTAACGTCATGGTTACTAGGCTTCCTCTCCACCACCTTTTTGTTAGGAGCATCTGAATCTGGCACCAGTAGCTCTTCCTCATCAGTGAGAGTAGTATCAAGTACTCTATCTAACAAGGAAGAAATACTGCCGTCAGCAAATGCCTTTCGTAGTGCTGTAGCGGTGTTAGGACCGGAGCCAGATTCCGCCGTGGGGATTATCTCAGCTCCAACTGGGTCCTTTAAATTAGACGTCTTGTCCTTATTATAGACCCTCAGTGTTGTGGACCCATAGCTTACTACACCGTCAGATCGCGCCAGTGCGTCCATTGAGTCCTTGCAGACTACGAAAGTAGCGCTTAGGTACTCGTCCTTGGGATCGTCCAGCTTTGTGACCTTCCAAGACGATGTAGGAAGCTCCGGATTACATACCCGAAGTATTTCAAGGATCCTTTGAGGGTCTAATGGCTCCGCAGGTAACCAGGCCCTAGCTCTTGGTAAACTGGGGATGTCATCCCTTGAAATTACCTCGAGTTTAGACCCAGGCCATACTTCGCCGATCCTTGAAATGGCTATTTTGTAAAGATCAATTGATCTCTGATCGGCACAGGCGATAAGCTTCACCTGGCTCTGGTGCCATCCACTATCGTGACAGAAAGGAGCTGGACCAGGATTCTCCTTCAGAATTTGAAAGAAAACGCTTGAGAACCTGGCTTCCACTTTCTTCCAATTGTCAGGCGAAATAGTGCCGTCAGGGTTGCTTTTATCAACTACCGCCCATAGCTGTTGGCCTCTGACAGCTTCTCTGTATATAGCTGGAGAAGTCTTGGTGTTTCGGGGCTTCTTCAACGTGCTGGGGTTGCTGGGTGGGTCGTCCGACAACTGACGTTTTGGGTTCGGTTCAGAACCCCGAGGGGACTCCTCCGTTACCCTTGTCGCCCAGCTAAAAGAATGCTTCTATTTAACAGACCACTCCCCCTCTGGAATCGTTTTCAAACGCTCCAGTAGCCTGAAGGCAGCACGTCTCTCCTTGTAGGCATGCCGTGTAGGCTCTGCTTCTGCGGAGGTACCAGTCGTTTCAGACTCAGCTTTGCCCCCTTAACCAGGGCAAGTCCCGGTATTGGTGGTACAGGAAATTGACTTCTTGGCCATAGGTTTATAGTTAGTACCGCCACTTCTGCTGTTGCCAGGTTTGTCCTCAGCGCCAGCTTCCGCCGTACGAAATGGGCTAGCCGTGAAGGGCTTGGATGTACTGACACTTCCACTAGGTTTAATTATCCAGCTTCCGTCGTACTAAAAGAAATCTGGTTTGATCCAGATTTGGGGGTGGAAACTATAGCTTCCTTTGCATTTAAGGATTGCTTGTCCATAGAGGTTTTTTGATTGAAGGACTCCATCTGTTTCTTACGATCACCGGAAACTTCTCAAAAATTAATTACTATCGAGGTCGTGTAAGCTACAAATATATAGGATTGAGACCAGTAGGGACATATGATTACTGACATCTAACAAAATGAACTACCTTCACCGCTTAGAGCGTAAAATATAAGTACTAAGAAGGTTTTTTGGACCAGTAAGGGAAGCTTATGGATCTAAGAGAATCAGATAAAATGATGAGATCGAATAGCTGATATCAGCTCAAAATATTGCGCGTTTCGCTCAATAAGTCGCCAACTCAGCGGCTGAAAGGTTTTGGACACCTACTCAGGATAGACGACAGCAGAATTACGAAAAAGACCTTCAACTTTCTTATTAGGGGCAGTAAAAAACGAGGAAGACTACCATAAACATGGACAAACGATAATGCAGATTTACGCCTTATAAATGCTTGGAGAAGCGATGCAATGAACCGAGTCATGTAGAGCGCGATTATGAAGGAAGCACTGGCTCACCGCGAGCAGTAATTGGTATGATGATAAGGAGTATATGAATGTGAACATCTACACTTATGATCATTAGGACGTATCGATTTGCATGGAATGCAATTTGTATACCTTTTAGAATATATAGAGTAAGATTTCACTTCTTCTTTGCATTTTTCTCTTTGCAATATATTGTACTCAGAGGATTATTTCCACTGATTTAAATAACATTTTTGTATAACTGTTTTAACTCACGCATTTCAAACAAATCATTCCGAATATCTTTAGTCTAATTTTTTATTAGCTGTGAGCTGGCAAGTTAATAATAAAAGGAAGTAAAATTTTTATTTTTTATTTAAGAATAATTTATTGATTGATATCAAACACAAGTTAAGGTAGAAAAGAGTATGATTACGCCGAAGTAAAAAAGTGGGCGTGGTCATACTCTTTTATATGGATCAATAATTTAAGCTAGATTTCGTTCGTGTAGAAGGATGCAAATATAGTTTTGTACTAACTTTTAGCTTGGCCTTATTAGAAATGGGCGTTGCAGAGGGCCAATATTCACTAACCTCAAAATAATTGGTTTTCTGACTAACGTTAAATTGAAATTCATCCAAATCGGAACATATTTAGCACATGAGTCTTTGGGTTTTTTGCGATTAAATCTTCTGCTCCAATTAGTTGGATTAACAAGAATAGAAGCCTCGGTACTGACAAGTTTTTTTTTAATCTCTCATCGTAGGCTTTTGTGCCTTTTTATTGTATCATAATAGGACTATGAATAAGTTCGTGCGTTCGAAATTTGAAACTTTATTGACGTAAAATGGTTACAAATTTAATATTCAAAATATTGTCCATCGCTTACTACTACTTTTTCCCATCTTTCTGGCAATTCACGGATTCCCTTTGTGAAAAATTCGGTCGGTTTTGCCGCAATCCACGAATCGATCCATTTTTTGACTTCATCGTAATTACGGAAGTGCTGGTCAGCCAGGCCATGTTGCATCGATCGGAAGAGATAGTAATCGGATGGCGCAAGGTCTGGACTATACGGCGGGTGGGGTAGGACATCCCATTTGAGCGTTTCTAAGTATGTTTTGACCACTTGTGCAACATGTGGCCGAGCATTGTCATGTTGCAAAATAACTTTGTCGTGTCTATCGGCGTATTGCGGCCGTTTTTCTCGCAGTGCTCGGCTCAAACGCATCAATTGTCGTCGGTAGACATCCCCCGTAATCGTTTCATTCGGTTTCAGTAGCTCATAATACACAACACCCAGCTGGTCCCACCAGATACACAGCATAACCTTCAGGCCATGAATATTCTGCGCCGACGTCGATGTTGAAGCATGGCCAGGGTATCCATACGTTGCCCGACGTTTTGGATTGTCGTAATGGACCCACTTTTCATCGCCAGTCACAATTCGATGCAAAAAACCCTTTCTTTTGTGCCGTTGAAGCAGTTGTTCGCATGCCATAAAACGGCGTTCAACGTCTCTTGGCTTCAATTCATACGGCACCCAATGGCCTACCTTTCGGATCATTCCCATGGCTTTTAAACGTTTGGAAATGGTTGATTGATCAACTCCCAAAGTTTTTGCAACCTCTTCTTGCGTTTGAGCCGGATCTTGATCGAGCAATTCCTCCAATTCGGTATCCATGAACTTTGGCGGCGCACCCTCGCGTTCTTCGTCTTCCAAGCCAAAATCACCACTTTTAAAGCGTGCAAACCACTTCTGGCACGTTCGCTCAGATAGAGCATTCTCACCATAAACTTCCACCAAGATACGATGACTTTCGGCTGCTTTTTTCTTCATATTAAAATAATGAAGAAGAATTCCCCGCAAAAACACATTATTTGGCACGAAATTCGACATTTTCAAGTGTGGTAAAAATATTGTTGTTTACGCTTCAAATAAAAAACTTATACTGACGTTTGTGCCTTACGACAGTAGCTCTCCAATGAATGTTTGGAAATGTGGATCGATGGAATAATAATCAAGTTACGCCATCTGTTGTAAAACCGCACGAACTTATTCATAGTCCTATTATATTCAAAGCTACAGTTATAGATATTAAAAATATTGTAATTGTTTCTGGTATAAACGCCCAGTTCACAAGCGCGACTTGAGTCCGTCAATGTTGTCTCTATCTTCGCTATCATTTTTCTTTTCGCTGTTTTTGCTACAAGCGTTTAATTGTGTGCCTTGATAGCTGCTGTTTTCCAACTTCCTTTCACCCTCTTCTAACAACTTGACTTCCAGTGCGTTGAGCGAAGGCAATGTGTCCCGCGTTTCTATCGCCACAACAAAATTATCAAGCGAGCTTGGCAAACTTGAGATTAAAATGATTTTAAGCCATTTATTAAAGTACTAATCGCCTATTTCAGTGACTTGCTCCCATACTGCATAAAATTCGTTGATGTGCCCTTTTATGCTCACGCCTTCCGACTTACGAAGACAAATAAATTTCTTAATGGGCATACTTTTTTCGCGCAGGTCCTTGCCGCTGAAAAACTTCATTCAGCTTATTCCAAGCCCCCAATGAAGATTTACAATTTTTAACGTTTTCATACACAATATAAAGTTAACACATGGACTAAAAAGACCCGGGTCTTGCAAAGAAAACAATTTTTTTTTGTTCAAATTTAACTTTATGCATCCACATAAGTTCCATCAAGAACAACGCCATCATTCCAGCGCTGCTCTAACATTTCAATACCACTTTTTGCCTCAAAATAGGCCTCGGTTTCCTCGAACACCTCTCCATTCGAGTGGAATTTTTTACCGGCGAGCATTTTTCGCAGACCTACAGTCAGTAGTCGCTGGGAGCCAAATCTGGGGAATACGGTGGATGTGAGAGCAATTCGAAGTTCAATTCATGTAGTTTTACCACTGTTTTGATTGACTTGTGACACGGAGCGTTGTCTTAAAAGTGAGCAAACACGGCTTTCACTTTGCACAGAGCTTTCTCATAGTCAAATGCTCATGCAATTCATCTTTTGATAGCTTTACGCTGTCAGTGAGTTAGTAACTTCATTTTTCGACCATTCAAAACGATGTTGTGGATTCTTTGGTACTTGGACGCTCACTGCGTTGTGCATCGTCGGTGTCTCTACGACCACGCTTCAAGTTAGTACACCATCGTTTATATGTAATTGTTTCTGATAGAGGAGGATAGCGGAGTCCCTATAATACTTTTCAAGCCATTGCTTCGCTTTTGAAAATAACAAAAGTAGCGTCACTTTTAGCAGAATAACTCACAAACTAATGAATAGAATATCGTGAAATTTTAACAGCTGTCTTTTTAAGGTTAGTACTAAGTGAAAAAGAGGTGAAGGCAATAAAACTAGTGCCATCTATGTTTCAGCCCATGTGTTAGCAAGCACTTTTTCGTTCCTCCTACAAAATGCTAAAAATTTCCTGCGTTGCTCCATTGGGCTTAGTAATTTTCCCGCATACGTCATCCAGCCAATTGAATAAATTCCGCCGCTCATAATAAAAACTTCCTTGTATCTTTTAGATATTTCAAAGGATTTAATTCTTTTGCAAGCAATGTAAAACCAGGGTTCTGATGAGATTTTAATGATGTTCATTGTATGAAAGTTCGCTCAGGAATATTTTATAATATGATCAGAGAATTTTCTCCAAATTAAAATTGTTTACATTTATACAAATGGATGTATTTTACATTGCTACTGTGTATTGCAAAGTATAGGTACAACAAAGTATATACATTCTAACACAGACATATATTGACGAGGCCTATACGACCACCAGTCATAAAGCCGCTTCCTCGAAAAACTGCTTCACATGGAGCAATTCAAAATGTATTTTCCCCCTTCTTTCGTAATATACATACACCTAATTCTCTTTTTACACGATAGATACGTATTTGAAGAAGTCGATATTTGAAGAAGTGTTCATAAATAAATGGGTGCAACGGTATACCGAAATTAAAACGCTAATGACTTCACCGGATTAGGACACCTAAAAATACCTCTCTAAAGCAAGATCAGAACTTCATTGATTTGTTTGTGACAAAGTTGAACTTATAGTCGCGCGAAGCTGGCATTAATATAACCAAAAACAAGATTCGAGGACGTTTACGTGGAGCATATTGAAAAACAAAATCGTTGCTCTCACACATTAAAAAAGACTTGCATGGGCCAGGTCAAATTCAGAACGGAATTGGGTAAACTTCACATGAATGAAGGTAAATATTCCTCTTTTAGTTACATACGACGGTCCTGATGTACTGCTGATATTCGACCACTTCAACGAACTGTCCAAAAAATATCGAGTTAAGGTTCATGTCTGCGGCTGATTCTCCGCAAAAGGATTTTGCCGTTTATTTGCGTGTTCTGCCAATCTTAATGCAGTTTTGAGGAATAAAACTTAGCATAAGGCATTATTCTCGTCAGCTGCGAAGATGTTTGGAAGAATTAGCACACCTCGGATTTTACAAGAAAACAACGTTACCAACACCGAAGATGTGTCATTCATTATTATAATGACTATCGATTTTATTGCTACAATGCAGCTTGTTAGAATCGAATGAGTCTCACGGTTATGGTGGTCACATTTCTATTACACAGACTGTACATATAATGAGTTGCACTGGGCAGTTTAATAAAATAAAAGCTATGGCCTGGTACAATTTGTCAAAACAAAATGCTTTAAAATCATTTGTGTTTACACAATATTTCTTCACAAATTTTATAGGCAATAATAAAACCTCAAAATGACCACAACAAAACGCAATTGTTTAATACTTTTGTACCAAAAGTTGTGTTCGTATATCGAGGCCTAGTAAAAAATGCCATTTACTCCCATTGTGTTTGCGGTCAGTTTTCTCTAATATTGCCCGCTATAAAATTGTTCCATTAATTCAGTGGCATGTAGAGTAAAAAATGAAAAAGGTTGTGTTTTTCTAGGCTACCTGCACACCTGGGATGGTGAGATCACGTGCAGTTATAATGGCAGCAGCGTCCTTTTCTCCTATGAATGAAAGAAATCTTGAATGGAAAGTAAGAATTACAAACAGTTTTGTTTGTTTGAACAAAAAAACATTGCTGTCATTGCTTTTTTTTTTCTTTCTGTTATAACTATCCTTGATATTCCTTTGAGTTTTATTTCGTTTATGTTTCAGTTCACTTTTTTAACGCGAAATGAGAGTAAAATAATCGTAGAGTCCCTTAGCAAATTCAAAAAAAAGATTTGTGCTCAAAATAAGCTCGCGAATAACAAGTAAAATTATGTATTTTAGGAAAAGCCTTCCCTTTCCACAAAAAGTTGTGTTGTAATTCGAAAGGTTACCTACTTGCGGGGGT
This sequence comes from Anastrepha ludens, assembly GCF_028408465.1. Lineage (NCBI taxonomy): Eukaryota > Metazoa > Arthropoda > Insecta > Diptera > Tephritidae > Anastrepha > Anastrepha ludens. The sequence continues at coordinate 118,580,211 of NC_071500.1, read as the reverse complement.
TATGAACTACTAACCAGCTCTGTCGCGATCTGAACGCAACTCGAGCTTAGTGAAAGCGTAGCCAGGAGTTGAAAATAGAAGTGAAAAGAAGAAAAATACTTAATTAATTACTCGTAAGTGAGTTGAGTTTAAGCAGCTACTAGCCATTCTTTCAATAACGATTGAAAAACTGAGCCGCGGGAACTGATATTCTGCCTGCTGAGCTATTCAAATACATTGACAGCGAGCCAGTAAAGTATTTACGTATAGGCATCAACTACCAAGCTGGATATGATTGGACGAACGAAAGCTTGCCGAAATTAATTTCAGTGTTGCCTGAATGATCCACTAGATCCTTCTTGAGGATTATGGAGAAACTACACTTTTACGCTGCCTCTTAGTGACAAATGGCTTTTATGGCTTTTTCTTGGCAAAAATACACTCATAGATTTGTCTTGCATTGCCTACCGAGTTGCATGTACACAGTGAGCATCAAGCCCGATTTCAGCCTAACACTAAGTTCTCGGACGCCCTATGAAAACTTATAAGTTCATGTCGGGGAACTTGGCAGAAAATGAAGTGGGCCAGCCAAAATAACATTTGTAAGGTGTCAAACATTTAATGTATAGGTAGATATCGGGCGTTTTTTTAGCTGCATGAGAACTGTCGATATCGATGACTATAATTTGACAACTGAGAATGGCAAACTGTATTGACATTTCTGTTCAGTATAGTTTGGCAAGTCATCATGAATCGTTTAACGCCCGAATAACGCTTTCAAATTGTGGGAATTTACTTTGAAATAAATAAATCTATTACGAGCACTGACGGTATCATCGGTCCTTATTTCTTTCGAAATGTGGAAGGAGCTGCTGTTACGGTGAATGGCGAGCGCTATGGCGCCATGCTGGCTAAACTTTTGTTTTCAAGCCACCGTTGACGCCATACGGCCAGATTTATTGGGAAGAGTTGTCAAAAATTGGACTTACCAAATGGACTGTAAAACTCATAGCCGGATATCATATTCAAAAACTCAAGAAATCAGCCTAAGCAAAGACATCAATTGACCTCCAAGAAGTTTCGATTGAACTCCATTAGACTATTTTTACTGGATGCCGTTAAGGATAAATGCCATGTCAACTATCCAGAGACGGAACAGGGTTAAGCATGGAATCGGAATTCGATTGACGGAAGGGGCCAGCGGTGGAAGTCATTTGAAGGCGATTGTGTTTCTTGTTTTATGACTGTACAAGAAATACATTACAAAATACATATACAGGTATAATATCGTTATAGCCGAAATAAATTAAATTTCCAACGCTAGATGTACCACCACTGCCAGCTGTCTCTGACAAAAGTGAAAATACAACGGACTTTATCAATTTAGAATTTTGCTACCTAATGTAGGAGTTCATGATGAACCACGAATATGCACTTTTAAGTAGGTTTTGATGTGTTGTGCTTATGTGGCAAAGTTAGGTTTACAATTTTAAATTTGTCTCTAACTGCTGAGTGTGTTAGCTTCGTTATTCGAGCGGTTTATTTAGTCACGATGTGATGATGCTTCGTGTGTAACTGCTCGTCGTAGATTTTGTTCACGTTACAATATTCGACATTTACGAGTACATGATGCCCAAAGTGAAGATTTCATTCGTTCATGAATGCGAAGGTTCCGGGCAACAAATTCGGTGGCAAACAGCACATGATCGGCTGGCGTGCAAGCGGGCATCGAATGAAATGAAAACATTGGCAACATCGACATCAAATGACACTACAATTTTGCGCTCTAATCAATGTCAATCTGTGCGTAAGAGAGCGGCTGCTCTGGGACTTTCAAAAACTATTGTGCATGAAATATTGAACAAGGATCTTAGACTTTGCCTCTTCAAAATTAAAATTGGGTAAGCGCTTAAGCCCAATGATTACAATTTCTACGATAATGTTGGAACGATTTCGTATAGTAAACACCATCTTTTTAAATAGATTTTCATTTAAATGGAAAAGTAAACAAGCAAAATTGCCGTTATTGGTCATCTAAAACATAGAAGCCATCACTAAAACCTCAACAGCAGCTTCATAGTCCCAAATCGAGGTTTGGTGTGTATTATCAAACATAAAACTAATTGGGCCATATTATTTTGAAAATTGTTGAGAGCAAATTCTGTGGATTATGTCTCTTATGGCCGCATATTGAATGATTATTTTCTGTCAATAATGACAGAGCAGCCTTTTTTCAGTACAAACACATGGCTTCAGTAAGATGGCGCCCCGCCGTACACCGCCAGACAGACCACGGAGATGCTGCGTGACTTCTTCCCTGATAAGCTGATAAGCAGTTTCGGTGACATATCCTGACCACCCAAGTCGCCCGATCTTATCGCTGTAGACTTTATTCTGTAGGGATACTTCAAAAGTGAAGCCTATGAAACTCAGTGATCTTCTTAACACTGAAATACACTAAAATATCATTTGCGAGGTTGATGACATCTTGACATCACTTATCCGGTGCATGGTTCGAAGTACGAAGGCCAGGTTTATGCAAATATATATATATAGGGTTTTTCAGTAAGAGCGCTTCAACTTTTGAACTTTTTTGAATAAAACACAAACGGTTTGACTTTTTTAACTAATTTTTTTTTTATTATCGAGTTTGAACATATACATTTAAGTATGAAATTCGATTTCTTTTGCATGACCACCGCGTGCACGTTTTACGAAGTCCAATCGTTGAACCCAATTTTCGACCACTCTTTTGCATAAATCGGCCGAAATTCCAGCAATTTCGCGTTCAATATTGGCTCTGAGCTCACAAATCGTCGCCGGCTTGTTACTGTAGACCAATGACTTCACATAACCCCAAAACGGGACGGCTTGTTAAATGGACCGTAAAATGGCCGTAATGCTCTTAAAGTAGCAGCAACAGAACGATTATTTTCATAAAAAATTTGCACGATTTGCAATCGTTGCTCAAGTGTGTAGCGTTCCATGATGAAATGTATACTAATGAAGTTTACAAATGACAAGCGAAAAATAAAAACTATTGCGTTGTTCGCCCTCCCTATCGGAAAAGAGTTGAAGCGCACCTATTGAATAACCCTATACATATAATTGGTACGTACACCCGTTTTGGGTGTTTGGCCGACCTGCTCCTCCTATTTATGGTGTGGTTATTATGTTGTTCCACAAATGGAGGGACCTACAGTTTCAAGCCGACTCCGAGCGGCAGATATTTTCAGGAGGAGCTTTTTCATGGCAGAAGTAGACTCGGAGGTTTGCCATTGCCTGCCGAGGAGGTACCGCTATTAGAAAAAACTTTTCCTACATTTTGGTCTTTCACATACTCATAGGCAAAATATGGTCGAATGAAAGTATTCCCAGCGGCTGGCATCTCAGCGTTCAGTGTCCAGGCCACAAGAAAGATGACCCCACGATATCGCAGTATCGCATACAAGGTCCTATCAAACGTACTTTGTGAAAGGCTGAAACCCCTCGTCAAAAGAACAGATTGGGTCTTATCAGTGTGGTTTCAGGCCTGATGAATCTACTATCGATTATCTGGCTTGGCGGGATGACCCTAATAAACACGACTCTTGGCACGGAAAAAAGGCTGCATCAATCATGACACTGAGTCCTGGATATGGGCGAACAACAATGGGCGGTTATTAAGAGCTTTCGAGACAAAAATTTGTTGCAAGATCTTTGGTCCAGTTTGCGTGAACGATGCATAAGATGGAACAACGAGCTGTACGAGCTCTGCGCCAACATCGACATAGTAAAGTGCAATAAAATTCAGAGGCTGCGCTGGCTATGCCCCGCTGAGCGAATGGACAACAACGCTCCTGCAAAGAAGGTGCTCTTTTCGAAATGCAATGACGGAACTCGTAAAAAAAGACACTCTCACCGCGTTGGAAAGACCAAGTCTAAGACAACCTGACCGTCCTTTGTGTTTCTAACTGGCGTCAACGCGAACAAAGCAGAGGGGATTGGCGCAACTTTTTGGTTAAGGCCAAGATCGACCATCGATTGTAGTTGCCAGCTAATTAAGTAAGTAAATAATTATTTCTTAATTTAGCTTTTTATTTCTAATTCAGCCACTAGGCACCCTGTATCAAATTAAAAATGTAAACAATTTATTTTTGACTTGGTTGCATAAGCTACAGTAACGCAAAGAAGTATAGGTAGCCACTCAGCTTACAATAAAAATTCTCTTCCAACTACACTTCATAAAACAAACGAATTCCAGCAGTGACAATTACTTAGGCCATTCATTCACACTTTACGCTCATACTCCAGACCCTTCACACCATACAAAATCAATTCTTTTCAACCAACAAATATCCCAAAGGGACCAATTTTATTCATTACCAGAATTATTGTTAGCCAAACAATTTCACTCCACACGCCACCACACTTTTATTTTTTGCCAACGATCCTTTAGTTTACATTTAGTGATTGATTTGTGTGTATGTGTATGCCATTTTTCGGTTTTTCGTAACTTTTGTCAAATATTTTATTGATCTTCTGTGTTGAATTTTGTCAAATCCAAAATCACAGTCACAAAGACGCAGCGCTATTTTTGTTTTTCTTACTCGCACTTTCATTCATTGATCTCTGAGCACTTCAGCCGTAGTGAAACTCTTTTGTTATCCCTAGCAAGGATGCCTGCTTGTATGCTACAATAGGGCGAGTCGGGCATGTCGTCGGTTTGTCTGGCGTTGTCTGGTGTTGTTTGCTGTTGTCGTCTTACAATGGCGGCAATTCGTCGAAAATCCGAAAATACAGGACTTTTCTTACATAAAATCCAGCTAATAAAATAATAGCCTTTAAAGATTATGAATTGTCCTTTTTATTTGGCTGCTCTCTTTTATCTTGAGACTTACGCTTTTGTTAATGATAGAGTGATTGTCTAATCGATTCGTGGCTGAGCGTGGATGTGAATGAGCAAAAGCATTAATGCCAATGTGTGATCGTGCGCGCAGCCACTTATACGCTCATGTATGTAACTTTCCAAATTGGGCAGCAACGATCGCAGCGGTGGTCCTTTGTATTTTGATAATATTTTATCACATGTTAAGTGGCTATAAAATGTCAAAAAGTCACCACCGATCCACACAGCCGTATAGCCCTACAGCTCTTTATACTGTTTGCAGCCTATCTAGGGATATTTTGTTTTGCATGTATTTGTGTCTGCCAGTCAATTTGGCGTTAATTGTGTAATTTTACAATTTTCTTTGGAGGAGGGTTCTTCGAGCGTATCAGCTACCAACGCAACTGCCTCCCGTGCGATGGCCATTTTATGCCCTTTGCGCCCATTTGTTTTCGGTTTCTGTTTAATTGACATTGAAATTTGTGTCCCGTTCCATTTTTTCTGAATAAAATTGCAGAAAATAGGGAATCTTTAGAATCTTTTGCGATTTTTCCCATTTATTTATGCACTTGAATTATTGCGCATTTTGAGTTTTTTAGTTCGAAGTTTTCTTTTATTTTTTGTTTTTTTTTAGTTTGAAATTCTTTTATTTTTAATTTTTTGCTTCTTTTTATTTTGCAGCTGCACTTGGCGATGTTTGTTGCAAAATTCCATTTCATTTTATTAATGCATCTGTTGGGGCGTCTGCTGGTCTCGTGCGTCCCTTACACTACACATTGATAGCAAATTGTCCATTTCGCATGTTTCCTTTAATTTATTACTATCAAGTCCACTAGAGCTGATCCTTAAGATTTGTTCATTTTTGTAGTGTTAAGTAGTTTTTTGTGTATTTCGGCCACTTCCGTTACAATACCTTTTTTGGTATTTTTCTGCTTAATTAATTTGCTTTGTCTTTTCTCACAAACGATTAAACACATTCGGGTGGATCTGTAAGTGATATTCACAAATACGTAAACTGTTTGCCATCGGGATTCTTCCATGAACACGTGTATATGTATTCTCTAGTAGGCATTTTCATTGTTTCCATAAATACGCATAAGGCATGAATGCACGAGAAAGGTTCTCTATTATTGAAGTCTGGGCTAAATGGCTTACATTTGCATATTATGAATATAAATGAATTGTAATATTTTCTAACAAAAATAAGAAAAATCGTATTGTTGCTTCAATTTGAATGTTACTGTAGCTCTCTGAGCCGGATATACTCGTACGTATTTATGTATGTAGCTCAAAGTACGCCTTACAATAGGATTCGGAAATCCGACTTCGTAGTAAGTAAATAAAGCTAAGAATGACGGACATGAGATAAACAGTTATTTCGGAAAATCTTTGTAGGTATGAATATTTCTCCGCAATTAAGTGCATTTACAATTACTATGAAATCAATATTTTTGGCAACCCAAAACTTGAGTATACCCCTTTAAAATCCGAATGCTATTAAAATACATTTAATTAAGCAAAACCTATTATACACTGCTGGTCTTAGGTTAGACGCACGTTTAGTTGCATTCAACTTTGCTTCATATTTATTTATTAAAGGACGATAGAAAAGAAGTTGATATGCAAAAACATTTCTTATTTAATGATATTTTAAATATAATATTCAAATGATTATACATATTTAACAAAATTGTGTTTTTCGAAAATTTTCTTAAAGCTACTCAAAATAAGGCAAATTTTTCTTGGTCATTAGAATAGACGCACTTTGGCTTTTTAATTTTTATAGGAAAAGTATTTGGATTTTAACTTAAATTACTATTTGATTTATTTGAAATAAAAAATAATAATAATTTCAGTAATGAGTACTGCCTCCTTTGTTAGTAATAACTTCATAAATCCGGTCCTTCATAGAATTATACAAGGAATCTATGTAGTTCAAGGAAATCTCGCTCCAAGCACGTTTAATATCTGCAGTTAATGTTTCCTTATCTTCGTATTGTTTTCCTCCTGCGTATACCTTCTGTGTTAGCCAGCCTCAAATATTTTCAATTACGTTAAGATCTGGAAAATATGGTGGCCAGGTCATGATATTAACGTTTTGACTCGAAATAAAAGATTTTACTACTCGAGAGTTATGAATAGGAGCATTGTCTTGTCGAAAAATCCAAGGAATTGGTCCAAAGAGATCTTTTAATTTTGGAAATACGGACTCCAACAATGTTTTGAAGCGATCGCCGTTCATCTTTTGATCGATAAAAATCAAGTCAATTGTTCCATAAAACGTGATAGCACCCCACACCATTATTCCCCCTTCTCGGCTATGGTGGCGACTTAAATATAGCTCATCTTTCCGCAAATCGTGATAATAATATTGAAATCCATCAGGGCCATCTAAATTAAAACGTTTTTCATCAGTAAATACAACTGAACGCCAATCATTTAGTCGAGTGTCAGATTGGACAGTCCACGTCATGTATTCTTTCGCGAATTCAAGCCGGTTTTTTCTTGATTTTTAGACGCTTCAGGTGTTCTTCATTTCTGATCGTACGCTGAACAGTTGATAGGCTTGCTTTTACTCCGGACAATTCCTTGATCTTAGCAGCAGATTTAGTCGAATTCGAAGCAATTCTAACAATTTGGCGTACTGCTTGTTTTGATAGTCCCTTTTTTTCGTTTGAAGTTATTTCCATATGCCTCTGGATCCTTCAAATATCTGTCAACAGTTCTGGAGCTGCGATTTATTTGTTTGCCAATGTTCCGATTGGACAGTCCTTGCGAGTGAAGAAAGTCTACTTTTTGACGTTCCAATAAGCTCATAACAGCAGCTTCTCCCATTTTTTTCTTCAAATGTAGCTCGAAAACACTTTATTTGTTTATTTTTGATATTTTTTCAATACGAAAGTTTACACTTGTCCACGCAATACGAATAAATTTAAGATGCGTCTAATTCAATGACCAACCGAAAACACGTGTGATTGCCATAGAAATTTCTATAATCTCCGAATGTACAGTTATTTTCTCGCAAATCAACCAGCTGTCAGCATTTTTTTCCGAACAAGATTCGCACTTTGATAAGAAAAGCATTTTGGACAATTAGAACATAATAAATAATTGATTTTGTTTAAAAAAAACGATGGTGCGTCTAATCTAAGACCAGCAGTGTATTATGCCTGATACTGTATTTGCACATATGTAAATAGATACATCTGCTGGAAAGATTCCAACGGTAAATGCGGACAAAGTGCGCTGAAAAAAGCGGTGTCACAAGCCCCGTGCTTCTTGTAGGAGGCGATTTTCCAAATATTTGGAAGTTACAAAAATTAGTACTTGGTCCAAAAAATTCAGGCGCTTGTTCACCCACTGAATATCGTCCACTATGCATCCTGGACTCGATCTGCAAGCTGTTTGAGCTTTTTAATATATCAAAAACTGACTGCCAACATACATATATAGATGAACACCTGTCAAGTAACCAACTTAGGGGAAAGCGATCTACCACAGATAGCAATTGAGGTCGTAAAAGCACTTTCCGAAAAGGCAATTGATAGGGCCTGCAAAAGAATACTGTCTGGTGTTCACTATAGATGTTGAAAAGGCGTTCAACAGTGCTAGATGGTTAGATATCCAGATGCTGCGTTATGCTCACTATAAAGCCACATCTGGTATGCAACTTGGATCCATGGTAGGTCCTCTTCTGTGGATCATGTACGTCGGCATTCTGCGGCTAAAGGTACACAAGAGAGCATCATTACTGAAGAAATAAAGCAATTTGCGATAGCTCACACGACTAAATAATCGTGTCAACAATCTAGCGTCTAGCTTATTTCGGCTGAATTCTTCTCTAAGTGAATAAGGTAGCAGACATTATGGAGGGCGAATAGCGACAATTGACAAATATTTATAGTTATTGATTCATCGATAGTTCCTCAACTATAAATGGCGCGTTTTCGACCGGAGGCACCGGTTGACCTGACTCTGACCACGCGCTCTCCGCCCTCTATTTGCAAAACGGTACATCGTATTAAAAACTTGTAGAGAATTTTGTATTCTACAATATTGATAATAAATACAAATAGCAGAAAACCCATGGGAAATGGGATATTTACAAAATAAGCGCAAAAGCCCGATTGTTGTGACTTTTGACCTTGAAATTTAATAGGTGCGTACACCCCAACATATGTAGGTTTTGAGACAATTTTTAGGGTGTCAATATACAAGTTTTTACAGCTGGGTATCTCGAATTCCGAGACTCTTACCTAATTTAACAACTTAAATTATCAAATGCAAATTGCTTATTAGTGCATTAGGGTGTCCCAGGCTACAAGGGGGAATTTTTTTTTCGGAATTTCAATACGCATACCCTTTATTTTTTTCCATTTGACTCTAAAAACTTAAATATAAAATATTATTGAGATCGGATGCCATTAACCCGTGCCGACTTGATGTCAAACTTTAAGATTAAAAGTTGGTATGAAAGCTATAGGCTCACAATAGAGAAAAGTTTAATTGAATTTTTAGATTAAGTAAGTAAGTAAAAATAAAACACATATTTCGTATTTATTTTCTTTTTATTATAAAAAGGACATCAATCATCGAATTTTCTTTTCAAAGTTTGCTTTTTATAGACGAGATATACCTGTCTGTGTTCTTGTACGCAACGTAATAAAAATTGTTTTTGCTCCTCTTGAACAGTGATCAAACCATGGAAGTCTTGCATTAACTTAACCGCTCTTTCTGCCGTATCACTAACTGCTTTCGATCCTAGCAGCTTCTTTTTAGCCTGTAAAAAAGAATCATCATTTGATCACGAAGAGGGGCACTTGTTCAGAAAACTGTCGGCAATCTCTAGTCGATTAAACAAGAACTTGCTTTTGACAGAGACGAAGCCATCAATGCTTCTTTCTGAAATTAAAACAGGTAGATCAGTTATCAATTATACCTATTAGCAAACTTAGTAAAAGAATAAAATCAAAGCTTAATTAACGTACCAAAAAGTGGGCCACAGAGTTCGTCTTTGGATGCAATGTAACGTTTATTGTGGACTGTTGGGTTTTCTCTAGTTAAGTTATATTAGCAATCACTTTTACTTTAGTTTCTAGATCGACATCATCATCAAATAAAGCCAGAATAGATACTTCATCTGTCAAATACCACAAATGCTGGCAAAACTTCTGCAAGGCTGCTTTTGAAATGCTCTATTGTTTCTTAATTTTTCAGGGTCTTCAAAAAACACAAATCCTGATACGGCGCCTTTACTGCCAAAATACATTGGAGCCAGGGTTTTACGTAGGATGTCACGATTAACAGACATACGTCCAACAGAGCTGCCTTATCCTTGTTTGAAATTCTGAATTGAGAGCTAAGTAACGATATTTTTAATAAACAAATGGCTCTCGCCATCCATCAAGCCTGGTGCATAGCACCTGGAGGCCGAATCTTAAATTCCTTCGCTGAATCTCCGCCATGAAATATAATTGAAAGCTCAATTAATTCGCGATAGTCATTTCTAACGATTTCTTTGGTTAATTCAGTTTTGTAGAATTCTACCAGCTTGTCAATTTCCGAAACATTAAAACAAGATAGCTTTTCTGTACAGCTTTGTATTTTCTCGGAATCGCCTTTAAGTAAACGTGATGACGGCAAGCAAAAATAAGCACTTCTCTACCCAGTTTTTTTTCGAGAAGCACACATGCTCCATTTATGCGGCCTGTGTTAGAAGCAGTATTTTCACAGCAGAGAATCTGCACTTTGTCTTCAAGGTTCCAGTTCATAATAGCATCCCAAACTGCGTCTGCCTGTTCCCTTCCTGTCGAGCTATCCAATTCCGGAACAGCAATAATTTGTTCTTTATTATCGTATGTAATAACTGCCGGTAGGCGTTCTTCTTTACTTTTACGTGAATCTACAGCTGGCAACAGTTTTCCGTCCCGTGTCCGGGACCTTGTTTTGAAAATCAATTTTTATAGCTTCAGCCCGTTCTTTTCGCATTTCCGTACGAACTCTATGGATAGAGGACTTGCTTATAGGGAATTCATCCGTATTGTGCCCCAGAGCCTCAATAGTAGCTTCAATTATAAAGACAGAATCCCTCACACTTAACTGACACCTGTCTAATGCGGCAACTAACTTGAGAGTTATGATATTCTTCCGCATAGAAGTTTTATCGGGCTGAGAAAAGGCTTCTCTTGCGCTGGGCCTATTTTCTTCTAATTCTATTATTTCAGGATCAGAAGATGACTTTTCTAGTGGTGGTTCGCAAGTTGATGTTGATGGTGCTAAGGATGAAAAATTTTTAGCACGTCGCTTTTCCTCCTGGATGATTCAAAGGCGCGTCTTTTCCTCTTTTTTTGTTAGTTTTTTGTCCACTCCGGCTAAGTGACCGGGCCGACCTGGTTCTCTTTGGCGCTGCAAGAAGATCTTATCTTCATTTATTTTAATCGATTGAAGAGCATTGGCATGTGCGATGTCAAACAAATTGTTTAAGCTTGAAACAAACTCCTGTCGACGCTGTTCAAACACTTCTTGAGTTTTTTTCGCATTTTTTTGCAATTCTCTCCAAACTTGGTATAAGTTAACTAGTTTCTTAACACAGTTAGATATTGATCTGGTCGGTATACGTGCCTTTTCCCAATAAATATATTAATACACTCACGAATTGTGAGATTTGCACTTTCATTGACACTTAAGTTCACTTCACGAATATTATAGAACAAAACTGCCAGTACTTGCCCGTTAGAGGGAAGTTTAGAACCGGTAATTTGATGTTTTACGTCCCCTATTAAAAATATCTCCTTTTTGGAACTTCGCAACTCCACTGACATGTTGATTACACGAAAAACCCGCGATTACTAATAAAACAAACAAGTAATTACACGCAATCAATCCGACAGTTCGCGCGCGCCGTACTATACAAGTACCGTTAGGTTTCCGCGCAACTCGGCACGGGTTGCCGTGATTCTATTGTAAATAGACGAAACTTTATTTTTAGATGTTTTGAGACCATTCAAACAAAATAAGAGGGTATGCGTTAAAAAAAAACACTTTCATTTTTTTGGGACACTCTAATGTGCATATATATATACGATTATTTAAATATATATGTACAGATGTTTGGTCGAGCTCTTCTTTCTATTTGTGGCGTGCGTCTTGATGCTGCTCCACAAATGGAGGGACCTACAGATTTAAGCTGACTCCGAACGGCAGATATTTTTATGAGGAGCTTTTTCGTGATAGGAATTCACTCGGAAGTTTAGCATTGCCTACCGAGGAGCGACTTGAGACTTACTAGAAAAACACTGTTTCTATCATTCTGGTGTTTCATATACGGATATTCGAACATACGCACTTCCGAATGGTAGTCACGTACCAACGCATTCGGCTACGGCGGCCGCCATGCAATTCTACAACGCTTCTATAAAATGTCTAAAAATTGTTAATAAAAAAAAAACGTCAATTTTCTGAATTGCGGAATATAAATACCGCGCAACAAACTATAGAAGCGGCTCAGAGATGGCTAGGCGAGAATTGTTTAAGACTAGCTCCCCATAAAACAGAAGCTGTACTCATCAGTAGCAGTAAGAGGGTTGAAAAGGCCACGCTTTGAGTTGGTAGTAATATAATTAAGCCCAAGCCAGTGGCAGACACGATGGGGCCGTGCAAAAAAAAACAGGGGGGCTCACCGCCCCAAAATTGAAGAATGGCTCCAGAGAAAATTCGTAGAAGCAGACTATTACCTCACCCAAATCCTAAGTGGTCATGGCTGTTTTAAGGCGTATCTTTATCGATTAGGGCACGAAGGGACTCTATACTGCGAGCAGTGCATACCAGCGGAGCTATAGGGTGAGCCATGTAAAATTTGCTTTTTGAATCGGCTATAAAAAAAAACTAATAAATATTTTTTCAAACTTTTTTTTTTATTTTGAAGATTGAACATTGTCATTTATGAATTAAAAATAATATCGTTCAAATGACTGCCACGACTGGCTTTACAGCAGGCCATTCGATCAACCCAATTTTTAAGCACATTTTCGAATGTTTGGGCTCCAATTTCATGAATGGCAACTTCGATTTCGTCTTTTAAAGCATCAATCGTCTCTGGATGGTTCGCATACCATTTGTCCTTAACGGCTCCCCAAAAAAATAGTCCAACAGGCTTAAATCACAGCTCCGAGGCGGCCAATTGATATCGAAATTTCGGCTGATTATTCGGTTTTCAAAAACGGTAGCCAAAAGTTCGAGTGTAACTTTGGCAGTGTGACAAGTTGCACCGTCTTGTTGAAACCAAATGTCGTCCATGTCATCCTCTTCAATTTTTGGAAACAACTCGTTGAGCATGTCACGGTAACGCTCGCCATTTACTGTAACCGCGGCTTCTCGCTCATTTTCGAAAAAAAATGGCCCGATGATGCCGCCAGACCAAAAACCGCACCAAACAGTGACTCGTTGTGGATGCATTTGCTTCTCTATTGTAACGTGTGGATTTTCTGAGCCCCAAATCTGACAATTTTGCTTATTGACGTAGCCACCGATGTGAAAATCAGAAAAGAAGAAGAAGACTCACCACTTTGGAAATAGGTTTTCAATATTTCCCAATTTTGTTCAAGCATATAGCCTCCCATTTCGTAAATGTGAAACCTTTAAGTAAATTACGAACACATTTGACATACACCCCATGGTGTGGTAATCTCTCTTCTTCTGTGGGACTTAACTGTCAACAATCTTCTTCAAGAACTTGAAAAAATGGGAGCGAAAATAGTCTCATATGCCGATGATATTGTTATACCAATCTCAGGGAAACACCTTCCAACATTATGCGATCTTCAACAAAACTCTCTCAACAAACTATCACTATGGTGAAAAAGTCGAGGACTAGAAGTAAATCCGGAAAAAAGCGGAACTGATGCTCTTCAGTAGAAAACATAAAACACCTGCTCTTCAAGAAATACCTTAGGGGAAAAGCCCTTAAGGTAACAGAAACCGCTAAATATCTAGGACTTGTACTGGATAGGAAGCTAAATTGGGGGTTCACAGAGAGAGTACGCAAAACTACGACGGCGCTATACTCCTGCGGAAGGCTTATTAGGAAAAATGGGGTTTGAAACCCAAAAGGATACACCGGTTGTGCACAGCAGTAATTAGACGAATTCTCTACTACGGTATTGCAATATGGAGGAATGCCATGGAGAAGGACGTGGACATTAAAAGAGTTGACAGGGTCCAAAGACTCTGTTCTTATAACCGGTGCAATGTCGACCACACCATCGAAAGCACTATATGTGATATTAAACTTCCTTCCGGTAAGCCTGCAGGCAAAGTACATTGCGCACAGTGCAGCAATAAGGCTGAGCATTTTAAGTAAGTGGTTAAACACAGACTATGGCCACGGTAAAGTCCTGGATGGCACGTTGGGGCTTCCCGCACAAGAAGACTATACAGTTCCGCCTATACTTGCCACTACAACGTTCGTGACCCTCCTGCCCTCGAGGGAAGAGTGGGAACGGGACGTGCTAAGACAGGGCGAGTCCATCCATATATACACAGAGGGCTCAAAGCTCGATGGCAGGGTGGACGGAGGTGTATATTCCAAACATCTGGGGATCTCCCTCAGTTTTCGGCCTCCCAACTACTGTAGTGTCTTTTAGACTGAACTGATGGCAATAATGAAAGCCGTGACACTGGTACAGTGTGACGCGATACCTGAAGATGATATCTACATTTTCACTGATAGCCAGGTAGTCATGAAATGTCACACATCTCTTAACGAGATGGCTGAGTCGTTTCACCTAATGATAACATGGGTTCTTGGCCATTGCGACATTGAGGGAAACTGCAGAGCTGACGAACTAGCGAAAATCGGTACCATATTGACTGATGAAAACATAGGTAATCATATACGTATACCCTTTCAAACATGTAGACTAGGTATCCGCGATGAAATTGTAAGAGTATCGAATGAAAGATGGCGGAACGAAGCCACTTGCAAAATAGCCCGACAGATGTGGCCGACTCTCAATGCTAAACACACGGAACTTCTACTAAGAAGAGATAAGCACAGTCTTAATACGCTGATTTCATTTATTACGGGGCGCTTCCTAATCAGTAGGCATACCCAGAGAATGGCTTCTGCAGAAGTTGTCTGTGTCACTGTCCTATTCTATTCAGACGTTGACTCGCCATTTTTGTCGGACATTTCTTTAACGAATTAGAAGACCTCGGCTCTTGCGAAATTTTTGAATAGTACACATTGGTTTCAGGAGGGATAAAAGCTAGTTCCCCACGCAGCATCACAATGGGCCATGAGCCTGAGTGTGTCCTACAATGGACACCCGCTTCAATCTAAGCTAACCTATAATCGATTGCGTTTTCTTGCGTTTTGGGGTACACCCAAATCTAATTTCAAAGTTTACATCTGCTTGGCGTAAGCCAGATTCATATTAGATATTCGGACAGCACGTACCTGCCATCTGCTACAGCCACACGCATGTTAAAAGGCCTCTTAAGGCATTACAAAATAATCTAAAGAACAGGAATGAAAGGGCGGAGCATAAACGGCAATAATTACAAACTATTAACAAGTTTGGCTGTGAAAACATATCTGTCTCTGTATATAACGCTCAAGATATGTATAGCAGGGGAGAGTTCAACAACAAATAAACAACAGTTTCATAATGTGTCAGTTGACTGAGGGTTAAGAGTCTCTAAATGGTGTATTAATGGTTGGCTACATTCGGGGCAGCGGCAAAAGCAGACGATAACTACCCTCAAATGATGATTTGTTGTGGTAGAAAGACAGGCACTTTTGTTGTTACAATATGGCCATGCCGCCAATCCCGATTCATCAAGGGTAGTTTCTCTTTAGCAAATCCACCCCTACCTCAGTTCTCTGGTATATAAAGCAGGATCACTCGCTGGACCACAGCACAGTTACAAAGTGAGAGTGATCGTGCACGGTTATTGCTTAAAACTTTATTTCAAATAGTTACGTATATTCAAGACTGATTTGCAGTGAAAATGAAGCGTTCATTTTTGATGGATTCATTACTCAGTGATGTTCCACTGACGAAGGAGGTTAGCTTGGATTCCCCAACTGCCTCTGCAATGGCATCTGGTTCAACAACGCCATCAACCATGGGAGCGGCAGCAGCTGCGGCCGCGGCAGCTATATTGCCCAACATCCCAATGTTCCCATACCCCGCAAGTTATGTGGGCAGCTATTTATTCTCGTTGGGTATCCAGCAGCAGCAGCAACAACAACAACAAGCAGCGGCGGCGGCAGCAGTTGCAGCAGCAGCTTCATTGCATCACCACTCCAACTCTCAGACTGCGGCGACACATTCACCTCGTCTACATCCGTATACTGCATCGCTGTTATCACACAAACGAAAATCTCTCAACTATGAAAACTATTCTACTCCAACTGGTTTACCTTACAATAGTCAAGCGTTGCCGCTTACCGACGCTTTCTGTATATCACCCTCTGCCTCATCCACGGGATCAACAATTGAATATGGCAATTATGGAGAAGAAACACCGGCGACAAAACATTTCAAGCAAGATTCCGCTTCCTGTTCGCCAATCAGCTCGCCCAACAAAAGCATCAGCTCCTGCCCGATCAACCAATGTTTAGTCTCAACTACTTCCAATGCATCTTATTCATCCCACACTACTTCCTCGGTCACATCGTGCGTGCGTAGCCTTCCCCTGGATATTACACCCGTGATTACCGATTACGCGGATTCCAGCAAACGCATTCGCACCGCTTTCACCAGCACTCAACTACTTGAACTGGAGCGCGAGTTCTCGCTCAACGCATACTTGTCTCGTCTACGTCGCATTGAGATCGCCAACAGATTGCGTCTCTCCGAAAAACAAGTTAAGATTTGGTTCCAGAATCGTCGAGTAAAACAAAAGAAAGGATCGGACAGCCCAACGTATAGTTTTACCGTCGGTAGTATGAGTCCGTCGTCCTCATCGGGTGATAAACAGTTGCCGAGTCCCTCGAACTCTCCAGTCCTCACAGGCCAAAGGTGCTGTTGTGCAAATAATGTAAAGGTCGAGCAGAAATTGGAAGATGAATCGGCTACACATTGCGGCAATCGATCCTGTAGACTAATTGAAATTTAAGAAATCATAGTTTAGACAAATAAGCCTGTTGCAAATGTAAATGTATGTACATAATTAGTTAGTTAAAATAACGCTAGGTGTGTGTATTAAGGAATTTTGTGAACTGATTATATTTTTATAGAAAAATTAAAAGAAATATTTGAAAAGTTATCGCTGTTTCATACATTCAAAACTTTGTATTTTGGTAGGCTTTCTTTCTGGTTTTTGTTTAGCTTTGCGTGTTGGTGTTGGTGTTCTTAGGCAAAAGCGTAATTTCCAAAAGTATCGGGTGTTTTTTTAGCTGCTTTAGAACTATCGATATCGTTAACTATGGCTTAACAGCTGATAATCGCGAACTGTGCTGACATTTCTGTTCATTAAGTTTTGGCAATCCATCATGAATCGTTTAATGCTAGAATAATGCTTCAAAATTATGGAAATTTACTTTGAAATAAATAAATCTGTTACGAGCACTGACGGCATTATCTGCTCTTATCTATTTCGAAATGAGGAAGGATCTGCCGCTCCGGTGAATGGTGAGCGTTATTGAGCCATGCTGACTGAATTCTGACTGTTTCCAAAAATTAATCAGCTAAACATCGACGACATTTGGTTCCAATTCCAACAAGACAAGGCAAATTTCCATACTCGATTTATTGCAGAAAAAAAAAGGACGAACTACGTTGATTAGTCGGCATTTAGTTGTTATTATTGTTATTTCATTTTGTGGTGACACCCTAATGTGCACATTTAATAGATACGTCTTGGTATTAATGAAAAAAAACAGAAAAAATAAATCGAAAAAATTGTCAAAGTTTTATAATCGGGTTGATCAAGAGATCGAGAGTATAGCGGCTGATCGGTGTTTGTTTTTTGTTAGCATGGAATGTTAGCAAGCAATGAAAACACGATTTTTACTATTACTTTACTTTCATTTGTGGTTACATTTCAATGTACAAAATGTTGTTTTTGGTTCAGTGCCATCACCTTAAATAGATTCGCTTTGTAGTTGATAACCTATCAGCGATTGATATGAGTTTCCTACACAATATTAATTTTTCTGGTGAAAGTTCATGAAAATTTGTTAAAAGGGAGGAGACCAATTATTGTCCAACTAAGTAAACTATCGTTCAGTAAGTCACAATGGCGAAACAAACAAGTTTTTAAACATACCATAAGTGTGTCCAGTAGAAATGAAAATGTTTTCGATATTTACTATCGCGGGATTTTCGGGATTTTGCTATTAATATGGGGGTAACTTGAAATGATAAAGTAGTTTTTATCCAATTTCCACTGACTGAGATTTAAGTTTGTATAATTGTACCAAATTGCATTATCTTAGCTTTTGTGGTTCCGAAAAAAAGCGATTTGAAAATTTCATTTAGTATGTAAGGTGTGACGCTCCCTTTTTCAATACCTACTTCTTTTCAACATAAGTGCGATATATACAATTTATGCATTCGTGCATTCAGTTCCCTAGCTTAATTTATTTTTAGAGATTAATTGGCTTGCACATTTTAGTCTGTATATCAGATGCCATGCCATTTATGTATCGGGGTTAACATTTCTGCACTAAAAGAATTATTTTCTTCCAATCTGCTCATTGAAATCGAGTAAATAGCACACTCAAAAAAGGGTCTTAAATATTTTAGAGTGTCATACATATGAAGTTGATGGCCTTTCATTCATATTATTTCAATATTTTTTGATACAACACGAATATTGATAATTCAGTCAAACAAAACTGACTTCTATCACAAAAGTTGTGTAAGCGTAAATTACTTTCCATGTTGTTTTTTACTATAAAAGATAATTTTTCTGCTTCCATCTCATATGCTTCATAAGAAATTAAAAGTCTCAAAAAGTATGTATTTGTCAACATTCACGTGATTTTTGGGATTTAAAAAAGATTGACATCCCGGCATCCCTAGAGCCCAGCAAGGGTTTACTGGTCATGCGCTGTCTTACTGCTGAGAATTGCAGCAACGCTCTATACGAGTGCTTACCGAAAAAGTGGGTCAGTTTAGGCGGCATTGCACAATCCGTACTGGACGAATTTCATCTCTACACTACCAAAATCGAAGATACTATCTAGGACTTGCAAACTGAGTATATACAAAACAATAGTGAGTGTGGTCCACAACAGCACCCGAATAAGAATCTCTCAGAATCTTGGAGAGAAAAATACTCAGGAGGATGTATGGCCCCAGGCTAAACGAAAGAGGAGATTACATAATACGAAACAACGAAAAGTTAATCGAACTTATGCGTGGCGAGGACGTTGTCATAGGCTAAGGTGGATTGGGCATGTTCTAAGAATGGAAGGCACGCGAGTTACATATGCACATAGACAGGTAAAGGAAAATGATAAGTTTGCAGAATTTATCAGTCAAATAAACCAAACAACAGGAAAGTAATATGATATCATTTCCGTTGATTTCCCAATATTTCATCGAACTCAAAAATAAGCATTTTTGATAAATAAGCATTTAAATCAATAAGCATTTTAATAAAATAAGCATTTTAATAAATAAGCATTTTTGTTATTAAGCAATATAATATGTTGAATAAGCAATTATGTATACAGTTGTAAGCTTTCGTTAAACCTAAAATTAATTAATAAAGTTAGTCTGTGACTGAAACCTTCTGGTCAAACAACTGTCTTGCATTTTTTAAAAACCCCTTTTCTCAAATCAATTATAAAATTGGCGCAGTCGGTTGTCCTTTCAAAAAAAAAAGTAATGAAAGGATAGTGATACGAAATTACGGGATAAAGTAGTGAACAAAAAATTACAAACACTATAATACCCATACTAATCCTGCGAATCCGTAGCCAACTCAGGAGTTGACCGGACCCTCCAGGGTATAAATTAAGAAAATAGTGCAGTGAACACTTACAAAGTGAACGCCACTATAAATTAATACTACAGTGCAGTGAATACTTATAAAGTAGACACCACCAAGATAAAAACAAAGGGAACCATCAGCTTAGCAAACAAGCTAGCTGATAAACCAACAATCAAAAAAATTAGCAAAAGACAGCAAAGTTTTGACGAAAGAAGGAAGATGGAGCAGGCTCAAGGAAGGATGCCGCCAGAGGATATAGTGGAAGAACTGGCGAGGAGAGAACAGCAATTGGAACAGCTAAGACAGGCGTACATCGAACTACAACAACGGCACGCAACCAATGACAACGATCTACAGAGAATAATGAAGAACATTACTCACCTTCCGACATTTACGGGAACAGGCGAAGTAACAGTCAACTCCTTCATGAGCAATGCCGAATATGTGCTATCAACTATTCAAGACGAAGGAACGCGAAGAGAAGCGACAAAAGCAATATTCTACAGAGTAATTCAAGGTGAAGCAAAGGACGTAGTCATCAACATTCCTCAACAATTGGAGTCAAATAAAGAAGGCGCTTAAACTTCGTTACAAGCCAGACGTGGAGCCTTACGAAATATATCGAAAAATCTGTAACCTGCGAGCAAACACGGTAAGTGATTGGCAACAGAAGCCCAAAAAATTAAGTATAAGGCAGATGAAATTAATGTATATTATAAAGGAGATACAGGTATAGATTTATCTAATATAAATAGTGTACTGGTGAACAACTTAAAAGAAATCACTCAGGGGACATTGTTGGACAAGATATATGAGGAACATGATTTATATACAATATTAGAAATAATGGCAAAACGACGATATGAAGACAGTTGCATCCGGACAGAATTCAAAAAGTTTAGAAGAACAGACGAACAGTTTAAACAGAATAAAACACATTACCAATATAAACAGCGTGAAAAATATTCTCACGAAGGTAATAAAGACAATCACTCAGGCCAAAAGAGGTGGAATAACCAAAATTTTACAAATCATTGGGGAAATAGGGAGAACAATTCAGGCCAAAGGAGATGGAATACTCAAAATTTTACACCAAACTGGGGAAGTAGAGACAATTATTCTGGTCAAGTAAGGCGAAATAATCAACATTTTTTTAAAGATAACAATTCAGGTCAAGGAAGAAGGAATCAACAATTTTATAGAGGCAATAACTTAGAGCAAATAAGGGAAAATCGAGGAGAACCAATGGAAATAGATAATGTGGAAAGAGATTACGATAGATCGCCAAATGCAAGACACCCTAACCATAATTGCAGCCAAAATCGCTTGCAATTATCTAGGCAAAGCTATGGAGAATCTGAAAATCAAAGAGAAATCAACAATTCAATTTTTTTTATGAAACAGCCTCGGAATGCTTACCAAAAATAGAAATGAGAATAGAAAATAAAAATTATAATGCATTGATAGATACAGGAGCTAACCTAAGTTTAGTTAATAGTGAAATAAAAGATTTTCCTAAAATAAAATTAAAAGACCCAATACGATTCAGCACAATTACTAACAAAGATATGATAAATTATAAAATATGCACAGTGGCACCAACAGAATTTAATCTTCCCAGCAACGCAAGAGTGAGATGGAAAGCAACTCCACTCAAAGGAAGAAAATACGATTTTATAATTGGCATGGATATACAAAACTTTCTAAATGCACAAATAGATATTGAAGAAAAGAAAATAATTCTAAGCCAAATGGAATGCAGTTTTTTAAATGACCCATTCAATTTTACCCAAATTCATAGCCTTGAAACTACTGACTTAAGTTTAGACAGATTATCATTAGACCATCTGAATGCAGAAGAGCATAGAGAAATCACAAAATTACTAAAACGATTTAATAATTTATTATTCAAAGAAGGCGATAAATTAACTAACACTACGGAAATTCAACATGAAATCAAAACTACAACTCAACAACAGATCAATTCAAAATTATATCGATATCCACCCCAACATGAATTAGAAGTAAGAAAACAAATTAAAGATATGGAAGAACAAGGCATAATTCAAAAAAGTCACTCCAGATATTCAAGCCCTCTAATAGTAGTACCAAAAAAACTAGATAATTCAGGTGAAAAGAAATACCGTTTGGTAATAGATTACAGAAAACTAAACGAAGTTACAATAGACGATAAATACCCACTTCCAAATATTGACTCAATTTTAGATAAATTAGGAAGAGCTCAATACTTTACCACGTTAGATTTGGCAAATTTTAGTAAAAACTGAAGATCGCGAAAAAACGGCATTTGTAACTCCACATGGGTTATATGAATTCATAAGAATGCCATTTGGTTTAAAGAACGCACCAGCCACATTTCAGAGGCTAATGAACGAAATTTTAAGAGACTATATAAACAAAACTTGCGTCGTATATTTGGACGATATCTTAATATTTAGTACATCATTAAGTGAACACATCAATGCAATACAGGACATATTTAAAGTTCTTGAATATAAAAATTTGAAAATACAAATAGACAAATGTAATTTTTTAAAGAAAGAAACGGAATTTCTAGGGCATATCTTGACAAAAGACGGCATGAAGCCGAACCCAAATAAAATTAAAGTAATTGAAAATCTTGTATTACCTAAAACTGAGAAGCAAATAAAAAGTGTTTTAGGACTTACTGGCTACTATCGGAAATTCATTAAAGATTATGCCAAGGTAGCACAGCCCATTACAAAATATTTAAAAAAGAGCGTAAAAATTAATGTAAAAGATCCCACATATATAGAGGCTTTTGAAAAACTTAAACTATTGATCAGTTCGCATCCAATTTTGCGATACCCAAATTTTGAAAAAGAATTTACACTTACCACAGATGCATCAAATTATGCAATTGGCGCATTTATATCACAAGAAGGACATCCAGTATGCTTCGCGTCAAGAACACTTAACAAACATGAGCAAAACTACTCAGCAACTGACAAAGAATTTTTAACTATTATGTGGAGCGTGAATTATTTTAGACCATACTTGTATGGAAGGAAATTCAAAATAGTAACAGACCATCAACCAATAAAATATTTACATTCAAAATATAGAGGTAAAGATACATATGTCACCGAGACATCAAAGATGGCTATTAAAATTAGGAGAATATCAGTTTAATATAGAATATATTAAAGGAAAGGAAAATAGAGTAGCAGACTTTTTAAGCAGAATAGAGAATAACGAGGACGTTATTACGTTATTAAAGATAAGGAGGAGGGTGAAAATACCAGCAAAGCACAGTCATTACTAAATTTAGAAGATTATGAATGTAACGTAAATATAATCGCCAATTTAGATGACGATGTGTCGATGGAAACGGTCCATTCAGCTGAAGAAAACTTAAATGATCATTTCTATATTAAAGACGAGATAGTTAACAAATATAAAACACAAATTATTCTAACAAACAACAAGATAGAGGAATTAAAAAGGCTACATGGAAAAAGAATAATTTTTATATCCGAATACGATTTCAACAGGACGAGTGAAATCTTCAGGAAATACATAACAAAAGGAAAAGTAGGAATATTCTCGGAAATATCGGAACGAAAATATAACATAGTTCAGGAAAAGTTAATAGAAATGTATTCCAACGATAAACAAATAGAGTTTATAAAGTGCACAATAAGAGCACAAGATATCGAAACCGAAGTTGAAGCGGTTAAACAAATTTCGCTATATCATGTTAGAGAAAGCATGCACTCAGGTATCCAAGAAACATATAACCAGCTTAAAAATAAAATTTACTACCCGAAATTATTGGAACTAATACAAATAGTTATTAATCAATGTGAGACATGTCAGGAAATTAAATATGTTAGAAGACCAATCAAACCAAAGTTCTTTCACACGGAAACACCCACAAATAAGGGAGAGATTATTCATATAGATACCTATGTCATGAAGAGTTGCCACTTTCTAACAGTTATAGAAAAATTTTCAAAGTATGGAGTAGCATATTCTTTAAACGACATAAATCATATTACTATCATTGAACAACTGGAAGACTATTTCACTAAAATAGGTAAACCGAAAAAGATAATAGCTGACAGCGAATTTAATGTGACAAGGATTAAGGAATTTCTAAGCAATGAAGACATAGAACTTCATTTAACCAAGCCTAACAGTCACACTGGCAATGCGGACATTGAGAGATTCCATAATACCATTTCTGAAAAGTTTAGAATGTTACATAAATTAAACAAGGGCATATCAGTTAAACAGTTAATACAAAAAGCTATTAGAAACTATAATGATAGGTTTCATTCTACTATAAAATTCACTCCTTACGAGGTACATAATAATAAAGTGAATCAAGATGTTGTAAGAAGAAATTTGGAACAGATAAGGGAAAAAACAATTGACAAACTAAATAGAAACAGAGAAGAGTATACAGAACAAAGAACAGAAGGATTTATAAAGAATTACAAGGCAGTTAGACACAAGGAACAACCCAAATACAGAAAACACAAATTAGATAAAGTCCATCCAAGCAATATTAAACGACCTTTAAAATTTACAGACATGCATCATGATGATAGCAATAATACTAACGATACGACAATGTAAAGGTATAATGACTTTGACGGAACTAACGGAACAAACCGGATTTATAGATTTACAAATTAGAAACCAAGAAATACCCAAGGATAGTGACATAGTACTACACATGATTGACGTTTACAAACTAGAAACTATTATCAACGAAATGACGGACAATATAATATTAATGAAATTAGAAAATAAAGAGACACTACAACGAGAGTTGTTAGACATAAGGAATAAGTTACTAACGCTCATGCCAGTAAAAACTAGAAATAAACGCGGACTAATTAATGCAATAGGTAGTATGTCAAAATGGTTTTTTGGTACAATGGACGAAGACGATAGACAAAATATACAAACGCACTTTTTACAGACGAATGACACATTGAACCAACAAATCAAAATAAACAATTATTTCAGTTCAGCTATAGAGCATCTCAAAGAAATTGTTAAAAGTGATAGAGTAAAAATTGAAAAAGAACTTAATTCTATTAATAAATTTATGTATGACGAATATAAACAAAATTTATACTTAGACCAGTATACAAAGATTCAGTTATTAAAAAGTAAAATTGAGCAAATACAAGAAAATGTTGTATCAGCCAAATATGGAATATTACACCCAAATATTTTAACTAGTGAAGAAATAGTAAAATATAATATTGATTATAATAAGCTTAAGTATCTACAATTAGGCACAGCCATTTTAAATAACACCTATCTAATATTCGGCATTAAAATACCTAAAAACTTTGAATATGTAAAAATAAGAAAGGTTATTTCAATACCTAATAAAGAAAATAACGAAATAGAAGCAAAAATAGAAGAAATATTCATTTATGCAAATAAAACTTTATTATTTGAAGAAAATAAATCTTTAAAAAGATTGAAACCAAGTAAACACTGTATATTAAAACAAAACTGTCACCTCACCAGAAATAAGGATCTTGAAATTCTAGCCATAGACGTAAAAACGATTATTGTTAAAAATGCTGTAAATTTACAAATGAATCAAACATGTAATAAAGAGAAACCAATTATGAACGGAAACTATATCATAAGATATAATAATTGTTCAATTAAAATTAGTGACTACTATTTTTCAAATTATATCGAAAACATATAAGAAAATATTGAAAGTGTAAAATATGAAGGCATTCGGAACTTTACGAAAAAAATTACATTCGATGAAATATTGGAGGAAAATAGATCAAATATAGAAAACATTTTTAAATTGAAAATTCATAGTAAAATCTCACATATCTGCAATGTACTAAGCATTATCATAATTCTAATAACTGTCATTGTTGTCATCAATAAACACAAACGTATAACTATTAAATTAAATACCCGAATTCAGGAGAATTCTAATCTAAAAGGGGGAGTAGTTACATATGCACATAGACAGGTAAAGGAAAATGATAAGTTTGCAGAATTTATCAGTCAAATAAACCAAACAACAGGAAAGTAATATGATATCATTTCCGTTGATTTCCCAATATTTCATCGAACTCAAAAATAAGCATTTTTGATAAATAAGCATTTAAATCAATAAGCATTTTTGATAAATAAGCATTTTAATCAATAAGCATTTTAATATAATAAGCATTTTTGTTATTAAGCAATATAATATGTTGAATAAGCAATTATGTATACAGTTGTAAGCTTTCGTTAAACCTAAAATTAATTAATAAAGTTAGTCTGTGACTGAAACCTTCTGGTCAAACAACTGTCTTGCATTTTTTAAAAACCCCTTTTCTCAAATCAATTATAAAATTCGCGTGCTCAAAAACTAATAATGTGCACAAACCTATGCTAACGAGAAGTAAAGGTCGCCCATGTAGGCGACTAATGGACTGCATGGGGAAAGAAATACGAACACTCAAAATAAGCAACTGGAAATATCTAGCAGGGAACTGAGAGGTCTGGACAAATATTGTAAAGAAGGTTAAACCCACCCCGGGTTGTAACGCTAAATTATGATGATGATAACTACCTCAGAAAGCATAAATATATATGTAAGCAGATGATCCAGTTACTTTGGTCATATTGACGGGCAGTGAAATACTGCAACCTGCATTAAACGGCCGGCCACGTTAATAACTCCAATTGTCTTCTTCTTAATTGGCGCGATAACCGCTTACGCGATTTTGGCCGAGTGCGCCAGTCGTTTCTTTCCCGTGCTAACCGGTGCCAATTGGACACACCAAGTGAAGCCAAGTCCTTCTCCACCTGATCTTTCCAACGCAGAGGAGGCCTTCCTCTTCCTCTGCTACCTTCCTCTTCCTCTGGTACCGCATCGAATACTTTCAAAGCCGGAGCGTTTGCATCCATTCGGACGACAGGACCCAGCCAACGTAGCCGCTGGATCTTTATTCGCTGTGCTATGTCTATGTCGTCGTAAAGCTCATACAGCTCATCGTTCCATCGTCTGCGATATTCGCCGTTGCCAACGTGCAAAGGTCCAAAAATCTAACGCAGAATCTTTCTCTCGAACACTCCAAGCGTCGCTTCATCGGATGTTGTCATCGTCCAAGATTCTGCGCCATACGTTAGGACGGGCATGATGAGAGTCTTGTAGAGTGTTAGTTTTGTTCGTCGAGAGAGGACTTTACTGCTCAGTTGCCTACTTAGTCCAAAGTAGCACTTGTTGGCAAGAGAGATTCTACGTTGGATTTCAAGGCTGACATTGTTATCGGTGTTAATGCTGGTTCCTAAATAAACGAAGTCTTTTACAACCTCGAAATTATAACTGTCTACAGTGACGTGGGTGCCGATACGCGAGTGCGCCGACTGTTTGTTTGAAGACAGGAGGTACTTCGTTTTGTCCTCGTTCACCACCAAACCCATTCGCTTTGCCTCTTTATCCAGTTTGGAGAAGGCAGAACTAACAGCGCGGTTGTTAAGGCCGATGATATCGATATCATCGGCATACGCCAACAATTATACGCTCTTATAAAATATTGTGCCTAAGCGATTAAGTTCTGCGGCTCGTACGATGCTCTCCAACATCAGGTTAAAGAAGTCACACGACAGGGAGTCACCTTGTCTGAAACCTCGTTTGGTATCAAACGGCTCGGAGAGGTCCTTCCCAATTCTGACGGCCTGCTGGTGTTGAGCAACGTCACCTTGAATAGCCGTATTAGTTTTGTGGGGATACCAAATTCAGACATCGCGGCATACAAGTAACTCCCTCCCATACTGTCGAATGCAGCTTTGAAATCGACGAAAATATGGTGTGTGTCGATTCTCCTTTCGTGAGTCTTTTCCAAGATTTGGCGTATTGTAAATATTTGGTCGGTGGTAGACTTTCCAGGTCTAAAGCCACACTGATAAGGTCCAATCAGTTGGTTGACGATGGGCTTCAGCCTTTCACACAATACGCTCGCTAGAACCTTATAGGCGATATTTAGAAGACTAATCCCTCGGTAATTGTCACAGATTGCAGGATCACCCTTCTTATGGATTGGGCAGAACACACTTAAATTCCAATCGGCAGGCATGCTTTCATAACTCAATAACTCCAATACCGAGCCAAAAAATATGAAATTGACGCAAATTACGAAATTTCGGTGAATTATTCTCGATTCTGAACTTGATTGAAAAATGAGGTTGAACAACGAAGCCCGCTCTTTACCGCGGACAATACCTTGGATATATATACTTTTCTAACAGACCTGTATATACACTTTCGTGGCAGTCCACATTAATCAGAGAAGCCTTGCAGCAAAAAGTGTGGTTAGGTTTAAGCCGCCTAATATGCTGCGGTTGACGCACTAAGAGTATACCTAAAGCTTAAATAGAACCGAGGCGAGCATTGAAGCTGCAACTATCAGATTACAGAGATCGACTTGTGCCATAAACTCGACATTCAATAGTTATCGTTTTAAACGACGACTAGATTCCAGTATGTACTTACAGACAGTTCAAATGGAAACTAGTAACAAAAATTACAGTTTTCCAGGTCTACTTCAACGTTTTCCAGACCGAAATCTACGTAATTGTTATGTCGGCAAAGCTAGTGGAGTTGTTCTTCAGAATTTTTCTTTTTTGCATACAGACGGGTCGGTATTTCTTCTCAATCCAACAATCTTCTCTGAACTTAAAGTGTTATGAGAGACTCCAAGAAAAGAAAACCATTCCGAAATTTTGAGCATGAAAGCCTAAACCCGCTTATGCTGTGTTTTTTGGCACTAAGTTCATGCCACGCATATATTGTTCTTGTAAAGTAAACTTGCAAAATTATTACAAGATTAACTGAGTTTTATAAATTCTAATCCACTTATTTTTTTAGTAGTAATATTTTCTACTTATAGATTATTTATTTTACCAATTCCTAATTTATTTATTTAAAATTGTGCTCTATAAGCCATAGCATCCCCCAACGGTGCAAAAAGTGTACTTGCGACCATTGCGAGCCAGAATCGCAAAAAATTTCCGGCACATACAAATCAAATTTCGTATTGAGAAAACGTTTCAATTACGCTTCTATATTTGTCAGCGTTTAATTATTTCCGAGTATGTTGGAATTCACAACACGGTTGTCAGATTACGGCAGAATTCACCACACTGCCCTATTTAAACACGAAAAGTGTACAATAGTTGTTTCCCAAGATAGATGATGTGGATGTATGTAGGCATATGCGTATAGTAGATATGCTATGCTCTTGAAATGTGTGAAAATTAAATCTGACAAAATTTCTGCATTCTTCTCAGTTCATTCAATTTCCGTTCGAACGTTGATGCTACTATAATTTGCTCATTTTTCGCTTTGACAGGATTAAGATTTAGCTATCAGGAGCTAAATAAGAGGATTTATGGTGATGAGCTATAAGTACCGATATATTCATACGCATGTCTTCCAATTTCAATTAGCATATTTTCGTATATACGTATCCATATAATATACCGCTATGTATCATACATACACATCGCTCATTTGCTGTAAGAAGGCCATAATCCTGAACAAATTTTTCTAGGCAATTATGTACAAATTACTAAACGGAAACGCTCCAACATTTTCTCGCAGGAATTTTTACTGCTGTTTCGACAGGTTGGATCCAGAAGCAGAGGGGATAGGTAGTTTAAGAAGGCATGTGAATAAGTGGTTAATATCGTGTGGGGTACCTTCGCTTACCGGCCTATTTTGAGTATGTCGGAGTAAATTTTGGACAAGTAGAAGTTTAACCTGCTACGATATCCAGATAGATCTTAGTTGGAAACCGCATTCTCAGAAAGACCGCTGAAGCTCTCGGTCTGCAATGGGTGGTGGTTCTACTTCGATAACGCCATCCGGGAGTCCCAGGCCAGTCTAACACGCTGAAGAGGTGAAGTCTAAGATTTTTCCTCTATATTTCATTCACACAAATTTTTGCATTGACTAATAATAATAATATTAAATTGAATGAATAATATTTAACGATAATAGTTCGCACTTGCAGCCACAATTAAAGGGTGTTTTTTAGAGGTTAGGTTTTCAAGATGAAATAAAACGTATATAATTTAATGTTATGGCCAAGAATTTAGCTTTATTATAAAGATAAGGGCTTGCCATTATGTTTTAAAAATGATTTCGGACAAGTGGCCGCCGCGGCTGGCTCGAATAAATTCCAGCCGAGAGGCCCAATTTTCGACCACTTTTTGCAGCAATTGGGGCCGTATGTCAGCAATAACGCGCCAAATATTCTCTTGCAAGATATCAATCGTCTCGGGCTTATCTGCGTAGACAAGCGACTTCACATAGCCCCACAAGAAATAGTCCAGCGGTGTTATATCGCACGATCTTGGAGGCCACGCCACAGGTCCACGGCGCGAGATATTGCGCTCACCAAAAGTTTCCTTCAATAAATCGATTGTTGCGTTGGCTGTATGGCATGTAGCGCCGTCTTGTTGGAACCAAAGGTCGTCCACATCAACATCGTCCAATTCAGGCACGAAAAAGTCATTAATCATGGCTCTATAGCGCTCTCCATTGACTGTAACATTATGGCCGGCTTCATTTTTAAAGAAATATGGATCAATGATTCCCTCTGCCCATAGAGCACACCAAACAGTGACTTTTTGAGGATGTAACGGCGTCTCAGCAATGGCTTGTGGATTATGTTCACTCCAAATGCGACAATTTTGCTTATTGACATACCCATTCAACCAAAAGTGAGCTTCATCGCTGAACAAAATTTTCTTGTTTTTTTTTCGAACCGAACCATTATTTTCGTAATAAATTTGCACGATTTGCAAACGTTGTTCAGGTGTAAGTCTATTCATTATGAAATGGCAAACCAAACTGAGCATAAATCAAGTGACAGCTGTCAAAAAGACCATCTACGAAAAAAGTAGTGCCAACTTGAAAACCTAACCTCTAAAAAAAACACCCTATAGAAAAATTGCTTAGAAGATGAAAAAGCAAAGCCAAAGATAACTAAACTTATTCCATATACTATGTATCAGACCACAACAGGCAGGACCCGTTCTAACCCCCTCCAGAAAGAACAAATCACTGGTTTTTTGTGAAATGTAATATATTACAAAAGGAATAAAGAAATGCACTGTTATTTCTGTCTTTTTCAAACTGGATAAAGAAGCAAAGCGAAAGCGAAATATTAGTGAACGAGGACAAAACGAAGTACCTTCTGTAATCAAACAAACAGTCGGCGCACTCGCGTATCGGCACCCACGTCGCTGTTGACAGTTATGATTTCGAGGTTATAATTGACACACGAACTTGCTTCGTGTCGCACATACTTGTTGTCGGCTTGTGCATGATGAAAATCTAAAATTTTAGATATTAGCGTCATGCACCCGACACGCACACATATAAGCTGCAGGACATGCATGCTTGAGCGTCACCAGGAGCTATAAGAGATTTCGTTCATCTAGAAACCAGAATTAACACCGATAATAATGTGAGCCTTTAAATCAAACGGAGAATCTTTGTTACCAGCAAGTGCTTCTTTAGACTAAGTAGGCAATTAAGTAGTAAAGTCCTCTCTAGGCGAACAAAACTAACACCCTACAAGGCTCTGGACGATGACAATATCCAATGAGGCGTCACTTGGAGTGTTTGAGAGAAAGATTCTGCGGAAGATATTTGTTCTTTTGGGTTTTAGTGAGTATCGTAGGTGATGGAACATTGAGCTGTATGAGCTGTACAACGACATAGACACAGTGCAGCGAATAAAGATCCAGCCAAATCGCCAACTGGTTATCGCGCCAATTAAAAAGAAGAAAAAAAAGAAATAGGTTGGAAATCACTTTCTTGGCAAATTGTATGTGCTGTACTAAATTAAATATTGTAGTCTGTTAAAAACTGCAGGTTTACTAAATAAATAAATGATAAATAAGAAAAAATACAACAGCGAAAGATAGACTAGATAAGTTAAAAATAATTGCACAACACTCGAGTTTCGCAAAGGATAAAAGAGGAAGAGTTGTGAAAGTATCCAAAACATTATCGCACACCAAACAGGTATCGCCTCGAATATCTACTTGTAGTTCAAGTGCCCACTTCAGTAACACAGAAATCGAAAGAAATGTGACAAATTCGCATTGATAAGATCGATGAATCGCCGAATTGTTGAATACGAGTGATCAGAGCGGTGTCAACAACAACAAATACGTCACGAAAAAATCGAGTCATGCTATACATACCTACCAGTGAAAATTCCTTTTGAAACCGCCGACGTTGTTTTTCTTTACGAAGTACAAAAATTAACTCCGATGAATGGAAAGAAGCAAATCAAAGAATGAAGAAAACGAGCAAAAACGAAAGGGACACTAACTCTGAATGACAATTGCAATGATGGGGCGTAGAACAACTAACAATTGGCAATTGTTTTTGCCACATTTAAGAATATATTTGTATGTACAAGAGTACGCTCGTACACTCGTATAGCTGAGCTCTCGCACATTGTCGTCTGTGCAATAGTGAAGGAAGGCAGCAGTGTAGCTTATTGTGTTGTGTTGCCTTTTTGCACAAAACAAAAGGTCAATTTTCGAATTTTCAAATCACAATTCCAATTCTTTATTTTGTTTTTAAATTACGAGCACCACGTCATTGTATTGCTGTTTTTCTCGATTCCAATTCATCTTTTGTAGTGCCAAAAGGATTCCGGTATTATTTTCTTCAAGTGCAGACACTTGAGGGATTCCTGTGCGACGGAGCGTGGGCACGCTGTCTATTTAGTCCTTTTACTTAAATCGTTGAATGAGTTTGCAGGTTCTCCTGATAACTCCACGTCTGAGATAAGCATCGTTGTTCTACTTTTTTCTTGATCGGCGACTGATTATTTATAAATTAAATTTTGCATCATCATTTGTGCGCTAAAAATCATAGAAGTTCATGAGTGTAATTTGCCAATTACCAACGGTCTCTAAGTGTCGTGGGAATACCCGAAACGCGATTGTTAAAATATCGCTGATGTTGTTGAGCGGTTCTCGGTTAACTTTTGAGGGAATTGATTAATTAACATTACCATGATCAAGCAAATTTTCGAATGACGTTTATGTACTTTTATTTTGTTCCAAATTATTTACAGTGCCGGTCGAAGTAATAGCAGCGGGACTGAAAATAAGACTTGAGTTTTGATAGTTCTTTTTGTTGATAGTGAAATTTTTTGTCTATGAAAGAAAGTACGTAGCACCGTCAACAAAAAAATTCAAACATCAATGGCAATTTTTAGCTCTAGCCGAATTGTTTGGTGCGTGACTACCATTCGGAATTCAAAGAGAACGTAGGTTCTATATATAAAATACAGCATTCCTAAAAATATACTGCATATCTGAAAATTCTGCGGAAAAAGATGAATACTTTAATGGAATTCTTTTACATTTTTGTCAAAGTACAAAGCTTTAAACTTTTATTTATCCGGTTTTTGTTGTATTATAAACTATTGCCTGCCTTTACCTAAAAATAAAATAGTAACTTGCAGTAACTCGCGCTACTATTATTTCAGCCCGCTACTGTACCTACATACTTACGAGCATATCGACGAAGCATTTAAAAATTCCAAAAATAGCGGTTTTCTGAAACTAAGCTCGCTTAGGTTCGTAATAGCAATTTCACATGATATTTGAATCGCTAACACGGCCGCCGTTGCAGAGTAGCTTATGAGACTACTATTGGAGAAGCCTGGGATCGAAGCCCATTATGAGCGCCAAACGCAAAATTTGTTTTCTTCATTTTTATGGATTTAAAGTCAAATAATCTTTTATTCTCTTATACTGTTACGCTTTTCTCCAAACAAAACATCTCTACAATTCCTCTAAGTTCGATCACTGGACTACTAAATAAAACTCATAAACTAATGGCAACACATTGATGGTGGGGTTGGAGCAGGTATACTATATTCTCATAGCTTTAGAATTTAAAAATCTGTGCGTCTTCCTAATATTTGCAATACTTGCAGTGTCTTCTAGGCGATAATATTAGCACTTTGTACGTTTACATGTTCACACGTTCAATTTAAGACCGACTACCATGGGAGCATGCGAGTGTGCTTCTATACACGTCCTTAACAACATAACAACTCTCGTAATTTGTAGATGTGGCAACTCGTATTTTCGGCCAACTTCTATCTTGTCATCTGGCATTCATGTTTGGGTTTTAGTACCTCATTTTTTCGGTGGTGTTGCCCGTAGTTTCGCGAATGCTCATGAGTCGTCACAATATTAATAATGATAACTTATTAATTAAATAAGTTTCCTCTCTGAAAACTGTGTCTAGGCTCAATTAGCAAGAAAGGGGCCAATCACCTAGAATACAATTCTCCGTGAAACACCAAAATTAAAAAAAGGTTTTTTTTCTTTTTTTTTCTAATAGCGGTCGCCCCTCAGCAAGCAAAAGCAAACCTCCGAGTGTATTTCTGCCATGAAAAAACTCCTCATAAAAAATATTTGCCGTTCAGAGTCGGCTTAAAACTGTAGGTCCCTCCATTTGTGGAACAACATCAAGACGCACACCACAAATAGGAGGAGGAGCTCGGTCAAACACCTAACAGAAGTGTAAGCGCCAATTATATGCATATGTTGGGCGTAGCTCAGAATTCAGTTCATATTATAATTGGTTTTTTACAATTAAATAAAAATCAAAACGTAATCTTCAAGTTTACGGGTCAAGAATGATATATGCATAGTGGGCCGGACAAAATGTTTATAAGTTTTGTGTTTTTTTTTTAACAATTTAATTGTAAACGCTGGCGTGTACTATATAGCTATTGACCTACCATTCTTTACCAAAGTAAGCTGTTGGATTTGTAGGAGAATTAAATAAGACAAACCCTTATATTGTATTTTTCAATTTTTAATTGTAATGCTGTTTACGCAAATTATGAAAAAATTAAACTTTTTTCAAAACTATGACTGTCAATCGATTCTACAAGAAAAGTTAGAAGGATTTTGTAATGGGAATATTTTTCTTTAAGTCATACTTTGTTTATAAATCATTATAAACAAATAAAATGGCCCAACTTCAGGCTTCATTTTAAGTACATTAATTAGATCTATTGAACTTTTGAATTCATAGGCAAATTAGAATAAATCAGAATAAATAATTAATATTAATGTTTAATATTATTTACCAAACTAGATTTAAATAAAAATATATGCGGTAATTTATTAGAAACTTACCTTAGCTTTGATTCCTTTAATAACTTTTTTTTGTGTTTATTTGTTTCCACAAATTTACTAAACTTGCACGAGTAACTATTTGAATAACAATTTAATACAAAAATACTGATTTTTGAAACAAATTGTCGGCGATTTTCAATTTTTTTCATGTTGAGGCCATTTTATTCACTAGACTAATAGTACTACACATTATTTAAGATTAATTATAAATAACACTGGTCGACAAAAAATGATTATTTTTCTGATTCAAGCATCGGACCCGGCCTATCTTATAGATTTTTCATCGCTGAATACGAATCTGACCTTGAAAAGTTTCCATCACGTCAAGATTTTGAAAAAAATTAGTTCAAAAAGTCAAAAAAACGTGTTTTTGACCATTTTTGACCAAATGTAGTGGATGAACCTGAGGTGATGGAAGCTTCTACCTAGCCTTAAACTGAAGCCTGAACCTTCAGTTATAAGATCCAAATCGAAAATACCCTGAATCAATTGTAAATTTTGATGTAGCACAATTTTTTTAACTGCTCGCGCACGATTTTCATAGGTGCAGCCATGCAGGCTAGTTAGCCTTATCATAGTGGTGCGCTGACTTGTACCTTTTACCTATCATGTTTTAGTTAGTTAAAATTTCTTTCAATGTTTGGTTTTATGATGCGCTGAAGACAAATATGACATCATAATTTAAAAAGGCAAAACCAATATGGTGATCTAAATTACTTTTTACTTCACGAACAACTATTGAAAGATGAATTTATATAGTTATATTAGACTAATTTTTGACAGTAGTAATAAAGTTTTATAATCTGACATTAGCTGGTGAACCAATATTTTAGTGCATAATAAATTTATTAAATTCACGACCCCACAATGTGTCACGAGGAGGCTGTCAGTATTTTACTCTCCACTTTTGTTTTTTTTTGTTCTTTTTTTATTTTTAAAAATTTTTTTTGTTTTTTTTTTCCCCTTTTTGTTTATTAATATTCTCGCATTTGTGGTAATTTTTTGTTATTCCTTAGAAAGGAATTTCTTCCTTCTTTGTTTGAATTTTTTGAATCCACAATTTGTTCTTCAAATACAAGTTTCACGGATGCTTCTAATCTTTGTAAGTTTTCTCAAGGTTTTAAGGAATAAGAAGAAACACACAAAGGATAAAGAATTTAGTTTTGAGTACTTTCATTTTCTAAAATTTGATTTTTATTCGGCAGACTTGGGAAGGTTAATCTTTGTGACTTTCTGGAGTAATTGCAATCATCATCTTTTAATAAGCCCCAGCAGTAATCAGCAAGCATGCTAGGATTCCATTTTCCTTGATATCTTTTCTCCATAGCTTTTATAATATACCTTGATGAAATCTCTCACCATGCTCATCGCTAACGTCGCCACAATTTTGTGGGAAAAAATCCAAATGCGAGTCAAGAAAATGTATCTTCAAGGACATGTTGCAGCCCAAGCGTTCATAGTTTTTCAACATATTTGCAACTAACGTTTTGTACTTGTCAGATCGTCTGCTACCCAGAAAATTCGCGCATACTTCCTTGAATGATATCCAGGCAGCTTTTTCCTTATCAGTGAGCTTTTTTTGAAATTCTTCATCTTTTAACACTTGGCGAATTTCTGGACCAACAAAAATGCCCTCTTTCAACTTAGCATCACTCAGATATTTAAATTTTTCTTTTAAATGTAGAAATCCTTTACCAGTTTTATCCATGGCTTTTACAAAATTTTTCATCAGGCCAAGTTTGATATGAAGTGGTGGTAAAATGATGTCATTTGAATCAACAAGAGGCTTACTTGAGACATTTTTGGCTCCTGGAATAAATTCCTTTCTCTTAGGCCACGCTTTAACTTTGTAATGCTTATCTCTTGCTCTACTGTCCCATTCGCAAAGAAAACAGCAGAACGTATATCCAGTTTGCAAGACAAGTACAATTGCTACAACTTTTAAGTCTGCACAAATTTGCCATTTGTAGTTTGAATAGTTAATACAATCTAGAAGCACTTTCATATTTTCATATGTCTCTTTCATTTTAGCAGCGTGAGCAACAGGGACAGATGGATATAAATTTCCATTAAACAGAAGAACTGCCTTTAAACTGTCTTTGGATGCGTCTATGAATAAAGGCCATTCACATGGCTTATGTTCTCTTCCTAATTCCATCATAAGGCCGTCAACATCATTACAGTAGACAAGTTCACCACTCATAGAGAAATACGATTCCAAATTTCTCTGTCGCTTTCTAACGTGAGTTATAAAAGTTCCGGGTTCAAGCATGTTCCATTCTTTTAGCCGAGAACCAAGTAACTCACTCTGAAGTTTTGATAATTTCAGATCTCTAAATAAATCATTTAGTTTTGACTGATTTATAAGAATTGGTTGATCAGAAATGGTATCAAAACACTCAGAATCGGACATTCCTTCTGGTTCTTTACAACCATCCACTGATTGTAAATAAGTACATTTATCTGTCACTAAATCGTCTTCTTGAGCAAGTTTTGGTAGTTTTGGTACAGGTAAGAGTTCACTGTGATTTTGCGGGTAAGTCACTGAAGATACATTTGGATATTCGATTTTACATTTATTCTTCCCAGAATAACCAGAAGTATTTATACTACAAAAGTAACAATTAGTAAAATGATCTATTGGTTCTTCCCATATCATTGGAGTACCAAAAGACATGGAAGGACGCTGTCCTCGTCTCCATAAAAACAAATTTGATGTACAATGATTACAGCAAAAGTTTGGAGTCCAACTTTTATCAAAATTTATTATTTTTAAACTAAAATAATATTCATATGACTCTTTAGTAGCAGGAGTTAATGTGCGTCTCTGCTTTCTTGTCATAAACTGTCCACAAATGTAACAGAATAAATTTGGATCCGTTTTACAAACTCTAGGCATAGTAAAACCTGAGGAATCAGTTAAAGTATAAAAACCAAAAAACTTATATATTTGAAAAATATCTGATGTAGGTAAAGGTCAGATTCTAATATTAAGAAATTGAGATGTAGTCCTGAAAAAAACTGATGATAAAGAAACTTCGAAGATATTGATTGACCAATTTATGTTGAAGTGTCAATTAAAAATGAACTTCTTATCACAAAAGATATGTAAAGTGCAGTTCTGATAACATATATATCTAATATAAAAAAAAGCACATATAAAAAAAAAAAATTTGAATCCGACACTTTCAATTTTGAAATTACAACTTCCGAATCGTGCTAAGCAAACCCAATAACTAAAAACATGATAGGTAAAAGGTACAAGTCAGCGCACCACTATGATAAGGCTAACTAGCCTGCATGGCTGCACCTATGAAAATCGTGCGCGAGCAGTTAAAAAAATTGTGCTACATCAAAATTTACAATTGATTCAGGGTATTTTCGATTTGGATCTTATAACTGAAGGTTCAGGCTTCAGTTTAAGGCTAGGTAGAAGCTTCCATCACCTCAGGTTCATCCACTACATTTGGTCAAAAATGGTCAAAAACACGTTTTTTTGACTTTTTGAACTAATTTTTTTCAAAATCTTGACGTGATGGAAACTTTTTAAGGTCAGATTCGTATTCAGCGATGAAAAATCTATAAGATAGGCCGGGTCCGATGCTTGAATCATTTTCAGTGTCGACCTGTGTAATTATTAATTTTATTGCAAAATACAATATATGGGGGCTTCACCGTGACGATTCCGTTATTCCCAATACAAGTTTAAGTAAAAACCAAAAAATGCAATCATGAGATTAATTTCTGCCTTAATGGATCAAGTTAGCAAATGTTGCTAATTTGGCATTTTATTTTTATGTAAATAATAAAATTTTATTGATAGGGGCCAAGAAATATCATCCAAAAAAGCATTAAATTTTTTTTAATATATTTCTCCATTCTACTACCTTGCACAATACCTAAATGTCAACAACAGTTATACTGATTATTATGCTTCACTTAAACATTGGTTTTCATTTTATAAGTGATGCTGGGGACAGGCGTCACCGTGACGTTAAAACTACACTACGCACTTCTAAACTACACTTTTTTTTAATATGCATAACTACTGGTTTTTGTTTGTAAACGCTGAAATTACTTTTTCACTTTGGATTCATTACTGTAAATACCATTTATTTATTTAAAAACGTCTGAGATATGGAATTCTGCGCTACGCGGAGAATCACCCATATGCAATATAAACTGTTTACTTGAGGCCTATGTCAGTAAGTAGCAATCAGTCGGTTTCCTCTGAGTGTATGATATATAATCCAGCCCACTTGTCAAAGCAGAAATAGCCTTGCCACCTTGAGAAAAAACTATAACGTTACCTTAATCTGGGTCCCGGGCCATCGGAATATTGAAGGAAATGAAAAAGCGGATGAAGATTCTTAAATGCCAAGTTAGCAGAACGATATGGCCCACCTACAATCACATCACAAATAAACGTCAATTCTGACAAATATGAAACAAGACTCACGGCAGTGATAACTATTTAGCTTCTGGTCTATCGGGGAACAAGTAGCCAAAATAGACATCTCACACAATACACACTGTCACAGTTATAAACAACCGGAGAAAAAGGAAACGATTTTCAATTTTCTCTGTGAATGCCCTGCCATATGGAAAGATAGAATGTCAACCTCGGGCAAACCACTGTTCGAGGGTCTCAAACAACCTAATAAGGTTTTTAAACAGCATTTAATGCTGTAAATAACAATTCAGCAAGTTGGTAGCGAGGATGAGCCATCAAAATGGTACGGTAGCGCTATTTGGTTCTGGATGAATCACCACTTTCAACAACTAACCAATAAACCAACTCAAATTCAACCGCCAATGAACTTCTTCTCGAATTCATGCTACCGAAGCCGTGGTGAATATTTGAACGGTATTATATGATACTTGAATGAATATGCACTGATTCTCTCACAAGGTATTTTGTTTGCATCGCCCGAGTACTTTCTTTTAGCAAGCTTTTCTGTTATTTTTTACTTACTTAATTTTATTTTCAAACCGAGAGTTTATTGAAAAGAAGTAAGAATTATATTTTCTAATGAAGCGCAATTTCATCTCAGCGGCTATATTAAGAAGCAAGGAATGATAGTTGGTGTAGATTTTGGAGCGGTGGAATTTTTGGCAACAAATTGATGCTTGGGGCAACCTGGTGTCTGCAGTGGTCAGACCAGTAGAGTACCATAGACTGCCTATAAGAAAGATTCAGCGATTATCTGCTTCATGCTTGCAGCGAAATCTATAGGAAGACTAAAAGCCCCAAACGAACTCTCATACAGGACCTATGGAAATAGCTCAATAAACCAAATCAATGTACTCAATATGGACTATATGACTCCGGTTTTAAAGGAGAAAAAAGGTTCAACATCACTATCGAAATAGAAGGATAACGTAAGGGATTTAGCTCCAAATGCAATACACTTAACTTTTATACGGACTGTTCTAAAATGACTATTGGAGTAGGCCTTGGGATAAACTGTCCATAGCTGGAGATAAGGAAGATGCAGTGTATTCCAGGCCGTGGTTTTCGCAGTTGGAAAGGCAGCAGACCTAGTCTGTGTTACTACTGGGACCAACCCCAAGGTTAACTGTTAAATATATAGGCAGCCATTGAAGCAATTTCATCGTTTAGTAAAACACCCAAAATCGTTCTTCAGAACAGGGAGAGCATAGGAAAGTTGGCAGCGAATTGTAAGCTACTTTTCTATTGGGTTCCAGGACATAAGGGCATTAAAGGGAACGAGATAGTACACGATATAGTGAAAAACGGGATCTCTCTATTTTCGGATCTTTTGAGGAAGTACCAAAGTCAATACGAATATTATACAACGAATTAGGCGAAAACATGATCAGAAAATGACGACAACTTGGGAGAGTTTGCCCACTTGCAGGAATGCAAAGATGCATGTGTAAACATGACGATCACAGTCGTACTCGATTTATACAAGCACTAACACGAAAAGATTATATAAGTAGAACTATGATAGGTGTGCTGGGAACATAGCCCAGTAGCAGTGCATACCTATAAGAGAGGAATCTCCGACAGCGAGGAAAGCAGGAAATGCAGGGAGCAGAGCTCAAAGGAAACTGTAGGGAGATGCTCTACGGATGCGGATGTCCTGCGTTATTCAAATCACGCTTAAAATATTTGGGGCCACCACAGTTTGACGGATTGAAAGACATCTTAGCAATGGGGTGGAAAATGTATGCTTAAATTCTCAATAGAAACAGGCAGCAATTCCAAATGCAGAACCAATGAATTTCACCTGATATCGCAGTGGACCGAACCGATCTATGCGTGATTGCGAGTCAACCAAATCAACCTAACCTAATTTCATTGCCCATTTTTCGTCGCTAGAAACACCATTTAAAACTATGGTGAGTGCTGCAAACAAATGATAAACAATTATTTTTAGTTGAAAATTAAAGACATGGACTTGAGCGATTTTTGGTTTCAACAGTATGGTGCGCCATGACACACGGCACTCGCTACAATTGATCTTTTGTGCGGCAAGTGGTCACCTCGGAGCTGCGATTTGACGCCGTTTGACTTTTTCTTGTGCGGTGTCGTGAATGACTTAACGGTTCATGTCCTTAAGGCAAATAGCGAGCAAACCATTCGCTAGATAGAGCCAGATTCCATCACCAAGGTCTTGGAAAATGCGGTTAACAAGATGCGCTACTGCGAAGCCAGCCGCGGCAACCAAATGAATGAATTCGTGTTTCATAAATAATGGGAATACTGGCTGTTTCGAATAACCAAATAACAAAATGAAATAATTGATTTTTGTTAATTTTGTTGAATTTTAAGGAAGAAACCACTATATGGACCACCCTGTATATGCGAAAAGGTAAGAATATAGGAAGGCGGTGCAAATATTGTAAATGTATGAATGTCCAAATTATAATTCCAATTTACGGCGCAGAAACATTTAGTGAAACTATTATTTCACTCAAATCAGTACAGTTACATTTCTTGTCTACAACAATAAAGTCTTTTCACTTCTGCCAGGTGTGCGATTTGCAGAGTCTACCATTGTAATTCCCCCATAACAATGTCTCACACCCACCTGCGGCGCATGCCCACCCGCCAATTCCGCACAAGGAGAGTTAGTTATTCAGAACAATGCCTTGCAGCGACGATCACTTTATGAATGAATGGCAATATAACTGGACCAAACGAGAAATACTACAAGTGCCTCTTCACTTGAAGTACCTACCTACAGAGTTGCGACACGCATCGATATTTGCTATGAATGAGGCACTCCGCGTTGTAGTCATGATTGAACAAAGCGTCGAAAGCAGAAGAGTACCTGGAGGTCAAACAGAGTACACAATTGCAGGGGTAGAAAAACGCATGGTGTTTGGGATCGTATGGCAGTATAATGGAATAGGTATTGCTTACCAATGCTTGAAATCTATTTAAAAAATCATTAGCCGACAAAACCTGTGGATTTCAATTTATGTTGGGCAAGAGTTTCTGTTGTGCGAACACTTGTAGGTTCTTCGAAATTTCCAACATAATGTTTCATTGTTATGTGCCTGCTTATGTACCTGTGTATGTAGACAAGAATCGACTTCCCATTGTTAGATTTTGTGACTTTTCACATATTTTGAAAATCGTTTGTCAGTCCATTTACTTATACAGACCATAGTAAGAATATCTTTTGTTTTCTGTCTTTACTGGCAGACGGTATGTCGCCAAAATGCTGATAATTTCCAAAAATCTCGGCGACTGTCTGTCTGGCTTGGTCAGTACACAATAGTGTTGGGTCAGGCCTATCTACGCCTCGTGGGAAATATTGCAATTACATTTGTTGGCAAGACGCTAGCGGGCGTTTGAGGAATTATACTTAACCCTCCAATTCGCAAACAAAACTGTGTCGAAAAAAGGTTATTTTTTGAGTTAATTCATTCCATTTCTAATACAGCTATTTATAATTCTTGCTCCCATAAGGACGGTGTCCTAAAAAAGCGTTAATAAACCGTTAAAAAATAGGACTATGCTTATATTTTTATATGTAAAAATTCTAAATTCCTGATATTAGCGAACAACGTACAATTGATAAGCCTCGCAGCTCGCGATAATGTTAGATATTGAGCAGCAGTGGAAAATATTCTCTTTGGGCTGTCTTAACAGTGCTCTTGACGATTTTTGGCGCACGCTTTCAGGCTTTTTACTGCTTTCGCACCATGTGAACCTCTCATAATTCCAGCACTGCAGTATCATTTTTCTTTTTAGGCAGGAGACTTTGTAAACAACGTGCAGAGCTCACCGCTTTACAGATTTTTGGCGCTGAGCTTAACTCACTGAGATAGACATGCTTTGTGTTTTTAAGCATCGCTTCGTCAGTTCCTACCACTAACGCTACGGTAAGGTAGGTAGCGTATTTTTAGACTGGAACTGACAGTACCTCACGGTA
The DNA here is from genome assembly GCF_028408465.1 of Anastrepha ludens. NCBI lineage: Eukaryota > Metazoa > Arthropoda > Insecta > Diptera > Tephritidae > Anastrepha > Anastrepha ludens. The sequence goes on along the minus strand of NC_071500.1, from coordinate 118,536,777 downwards.
GATAGTGCGGCTCTTATTTCCGTAAGACGATATTGGATGGAAAGTCAATGAAATGGTGTAAAGATTTTTGAAAAAGGAATGCTTGCTGCAGATTTAGAATTCAACGTAATTTCTAGAAATGGAATTGCTCAAAGCTACATCATTCGATTAAATGAAGGCAAGTAAAGAAAACCGCGAAAATTGGTATCGCCGGAGTGGTTATTCAATGTATAGCGTCGATGGCTCTTGAAAATTTCTTCAGTAGATTTTCCTCAGGGATATCATATGCCCTATTTGGCTGTTGACAAATATATTTACATAATTTATTTATAACAATTCTTTATAAATGTTATCTTGTTCATGCAAAGCCTTTCATCTTCGGACTAAGCCTAAGAGTAAGCTAAGTTCTTAACTATTTCTTTGTTCAAAATTTCCTGATTTCCATTCAATATATAATATTAGATTTAGCAAAAGTATAATTATTGCCAAAGTACAATAAAAAAACTGGTGAAGCTCAGGGTTGTATTGAGCAGAAGCTGCCTTGACAGGGAAAATTGTTTTGCTTAGAAATGTAGTAGATGTCAAGCCTTTTTAGTACCGTGGTAGAAATCTGAATTCGAACAAATATTTAGTATATTTAATATCATATCTACTTGTATACTATGAGATTACTATAATTTTGAGAGATAGGTTAGGTTGGGTTACGGTGGGTTCTATTTTCTATGGAAGTGTAAAGACACCCATTGTCGTACCACTTGTTTGGCTTAATTCTGGCAGACATCTAAAGAAGTAAGAGTTTAGACAGCGATGTCGAACTCTTCTAAGAGCGGAACAGTGGAAAAGGAAGTGTTCAACGGATTCCACCTCCTCCTTATTCCTCGTTAGAGGGAACTCAATAAGCTTCCCATGTGTTCCCATAAAACAGTGTCCGGCAACCACTGTACTAATGGAAGGTCGGTCAAGATTTATAATTACCTAATTCTATGTTCCCTCCTTCTGGGTCAAGCTCGCCTAATTAACTCACAAGTGGGCACCGTGGTACATCCATCGTTGGCCAACGATAAACGATCCAGAGCTTGCATTTCGTGTGGAAAACTTATTCTCAAAACAGAAGTATGGAGCAAGTCTCGCTCCCTATATGTGCCAGGCTGCCCAAATCTGAAAGCTGCCCATTAGTATGTTGCAATTAGCCCGCAATTTGCCGAAGATTTTTAAGGGGAGAAGATCCAATAGAATCTCAAGAGTCTTGGTGGGAGTGGAAGGCAGCACTTCTATGATAGTCCATACCGCCTTTGCAGCCTTTCCAGTTTGCTCTTGGAACGTTGCCTCTTTTCGAACGTTGTCCACCGAACTGTGACGCCGTAGAAGAGAATGCGCCTCTCAACAGCAATGTTTACCCGTGGACTATGCGCAATTTTAAGCTCCATCAGCTTTCCTGAACCTGTTATGAGATATAGTGCGCAGGTCAATAGGAGAGGGAAAAGTGGAATAGCCAAAGCTACTTTTAGACAATGCTGAGTATAATGAAGCAAACTGCTATAGCTAGCTATACAAGGCGCAATCTTAAACGAAACGAGGAGATACGAGAGATGTGCGAAATCACTGACGTAGTAAAATGGAGCTGCAAGAGAAGAAAAGAATGGATGTAAAAATAATGAGAGACGATCAGGTGGAAAAGGTTGTGATGAAAGGTCAACTTAAAACACCACGACCTCCAGGAAGACCACCAAAGTGTCGCCACGAGTGTTGGACGTCTTAATCCCGACCCGCATGATGCAATAATTATATCTGCCCAATAATCATACGCCAACATTTGCTCCAAAATCCTATAAGTCTTATTTTTATAATTTTCCGAACACTCCAAGCCAAGGCATAGGTATACTAATTAAACACCATATTCCCCATTCTCTCATTCCAACCAATTGCAACATTTTGTCACTAGCGATTCAAATTGACTTAACATTTTCCTTGACAATAGTAAATTTGTATATCCCTCCACAAGTTCCAGTGCTTATACAAGACCTCTCGGCCTTAATTTACATTCCCACCACTCCATTCCTAATAGTGGGAGACTTCAATGCCTGGAGCTCGCTTTGGGGTTCAAAAGTGGCTAATAGTAAAGGAAGAATAATCGAAGATCTGGTGCTATCTGAAGACATTATTGTGCTGAACGACGGTTCCCCAACTCACCATTCGACAAGAAATACGTTCACACACGTAGATATTTCATTATGTTCAGCTACATTATCCACTCGATGTAACTGGAAAGTAAATGAAGATTTATTTGGTAGTGACCATTTTCCAATCCACACAGAAATGATTTAGCAAATTGGGAATATTTTCAACTTCGGTACGTGGAGTTTTAAAAATATCAATCATGAAGCTTCACAAATAACTAAGGCCACCAGATCAGCCGCTAACAAATCCATACCACAAACCAAGCCCTCCCTTATTAAAAATCAAGTGCCTTGGTGGAATCGCAATCTCCAACAACTACGAAACCAGAAACAAAAGTGCTGGCGTATCTTCAAGTCTTCCCAAACTATTTCTAATCTCATCGAATTCAAAAAAGCGAATTCAGTTTTTAGAAAGCAACTAAGGGAATCCAAGAGAACTACTTTTCAAGAGTTTACCTCAAAAATTACACCACTTTGCTCCACCCACAAGATATGGTCCAACATAAAATCGTTGACTGGCACTATACCTTCACGTACCCGACTCATTAGGCCAAATAATTCTTTAATCTCCAATCCCGTTGAAATTGCTACAGCTTTCGCTGATGCATGGTTTAACCTCTCCAAAGACTGTAACTTCTCTAATGAATATATGTTAAAAAAATCAGAAATGTTAAAATTAAATTATACCCCAACATCTCCCTATGGTTCAGCCAGTTACCTGGAAGTAGACATTTCCTTTACCGAGCTGGAATTTGCGATCTCCCACGCCAAAGGTAAAACACCTGGATTTGACCGTATCTCCTACCCCATGATCAAAAACCTACCATTAAATGGAAAGAGAAAATTAATTGAACTTTACAACATAATGCTTGAAAAAGGCCTCTATCCCCACACTTGGCTCAATGCAGTCGTCGTACCCATACCCAAGCCGAATAAACCAGTTGATAAAATATAAAATAAACAGTTACCGTCCAATATCCCTCCTCCCATGTTTAGCTAAAATATTTGAAAAAATAATTGCTGCTAGACTCTCATGGTTCATATCACGAAACAATTTGCCAAGCAAACCGGATTTAAGAAAGGGCACAGCACTATGGACCTTTTACTTCAAATTCAACACTTTGCGTTCGATGCTCTTTCTGTTAAAGGTCATGCTACTATTCTAGCCACTGACTTTGAAAAAGCCTTCGATCGCGTAGGAGTTCACACAGTCCTGGAGCAACTGCAACAATGGAACCTTGGTCCTAAAATCTTTGGCATAATCAAAGCCTTTTTGACCAAACGAAATTTTTGCGTTAGAGTCCTCAACCATTTATCCCAACTTTGCTCTTTACACAATGGAATTCCACAGGGCTCACCGCTATCCGCGGTACTCTTCACCATTGCATTTGACCAAGTAAGCAAAATTTGCGAAAAATACAAAAAAATCGACTAGGGAATCTATGCGGATGATCTACAATATTTGTCTTCACGAGAATTCCCGACTTATCTCGCACAAAAGATATATTTTCCAAAATCCTTATAGACATAGACAGATGGGGTAACACTTCAGGTGCATCACTATCAATCACTAAATGCAAAACGCTGCACATCTGTAAAAAACATAACTGCCCTCCTCTTAACTTAGCATTCAAAAATACACATATAGAACAATTCAATAGTTTAAAAATTCTAGGAATTGTTTTTGATCATAAGCTTGGCTTTAAGACACATTGCTTAGGTTTAAGAAAATACCTAGCTGCCTAGACTAAGTATTGTCAAACTATTAGCATCAAAGAAATGTCAAATTCACATTAACGTTCTAACAAATGTCACAAAAGCACTAATTATGTCAAAAATTGATTATGGCCTGCCAGTCTACGGATGGTGTGCCAAAAGCAATCTCAAAAAGATATATTCACCATACCACTCAGCAGTGCACCGCAGTCTTAATGCGTTTCCAACTTCACCAACTAGAGCCATACTAGCTGAAGCCGGATTCTCCTCCTTAGAAGAAAGGGTAAAGGAAACCACACTGAAATTGGTCCCCCGCCTAATGAATACAACAAATTATGTACTATTCAATTGTTTTAAAAACATTTTAACCAACAAGTGGCTGTATAAACAAATATCCGCCCTAAGGCGCTGCGCAGCATTCTCTAAAAAATTAGCTATTCCGCCTCCGAAAACTTGTAACAAACCATCACGTCATCCTTGGTGGATCTTTAATAAATCAGCCATAAACGTTTGCCTACATCAGTATAAAAAGGCCGCAACTAGTCCTGAAGTTTACAGAGCTCTATTTCGCGAACAATTTGAAAAGTATACTCAAGACAACTGGAGCTTCATCTACCAGATGGATCCAAAACCAATAATGTTGCCACATTCGCCGTAGTTTCCAACTAAGAATTAATCATATCAGGTGGCTGGCTTTTCGGTGGAACCTCAGTCTTCACAGCCGAAGCACTGGCAATCAAAATTGCTATTGAATATGCGACAAAACTGAAGGGGAAATTCGTAATATGCACAGACAGTTTATCATGCTTGAGTGGACTCCAAAGCGTAAACACCTCCAGTAGTCTAATTAAAAATATTAAAGCAGCACTAAATACTCATCATAAAAAGATCAACTTATTATGGGTCCCGGGTCATGCTGGGATCCCAGATAACGAGGCAGCAGATGCGGCCGCCAAACAAATCCATCCCCAACCCTGCCTTACTTTTGCAACATTTGAAAAACACGATTCGATTAGGACCGTTGCAGCATATATTCAAAGTGAGAAAGATAAGAATTGGAAAGAATTTTCATCCTGGTACAGCAAAGTTAACCCATCAGGACAAAAGCCCTACTTTCCAAATAATAACACTCGGAGCCAAACCACTACCTTTATACGGTTACGCATTGGGCACATCCTCTTGACACACGAACACCTCCTCACAGGGAAACCCAAAAACACATGTCCTTGGTGTGGGTCACTTTCCACAGTCGACCACTTACTAGATGAATGCCCCAATATCCGAAGCCACAGGATCAAAATATTTGGCGACATTAAACCCTCCGCACTTCTTGAAAACCCTTCTTCTGAAAACATTCATAAAATATATAACTTTCTGAAACAATGTAAGTCAATAAATATTATTTAAACTCCATAATTAGAACTAATTCAACACAAGTATTATATACTTAAAGAAAGAGTCGTAAGCCCTGGCAGCTAGTACTCCTCTATATTTAGATATAAGCATTTTGATATATCTAATAAATAATAATAATAATAATTATATTTTTATTTAAAAAAACAATAATATATAGGGATTTTTCGGTGTTGAAAAAACAGAACCTAGTCCTCGGGAGGATGGTTCCATGTGTAGAAGTCCACGCAAGTGGGGAAAGTTACTGATCGCCATTCACTGGAGGATGGTTCCATGTGTAGAGGTCCACGCAAGTGGGGAAAGTTACTGATCGCCATTCACTTGGGAGTGGCCAGGACGATTCTTCTACATATGGTTCAAGCAGCTCACAACGGCCGGGATTAGCCCACGTATCCTCTGGGTAGCTTCCGAACATCCGTTCGGGAGTGAGCTAAAGTGAGAAGGCGAAACATTCCAGGATAGCTGGTTGTGCGTTGGGTTTGGGACCCGCCACTTAAAAATCGCCCCCAATGAAAACTTTAAAAAAGCCTCGGATGAGACCTCCCTATACTGATGACGACCCCTGCAAACGAACTAAGGACTATGATTTGAGGGCATGCACCTGGAATGTCCGGTCCCTTAAAGGGGAGGGTGCCTCTGCCCGGCTGGTTGATGTCCTCGTGAGAGTAAAGGCTGACATCACTGCCATCCAAGAGATGCGATGGACGGGGCAAGGAAAGAAAACCATAGGACCTTGCGACGTCTACTACAGCTGCCATGTAAAGGAGCGCAAATTCGGTGTCGGATTTGTTGTGGGAGAGAGACTTCGTCGCCAAGTACTGTCGTTCACTCCGGTGGACGAGCGTCTCGCAACAATCCGCATCAAAGCCCGTGTTTTTAACATATCGCTAATTTGCGCCCACGCCCCGACGGAAGAGAAGGACGATGCGACCAAAGATTCTTTCTATGAGCGCCTGGAACGTTCCTATGAGCGCTGCCCCCGCCACGACATAAAAATCGTGCTTGGTGACTTCAACGCCAGGGTGGGCAAGGAGGGAATTTTTGGTCCCACAGTCGGAAAATTCAGCCTACACAACGAAACATCCGGTAACGGACAGAGGCTGATCGACTTCGCCGGGGCCCGAAACATGGTAGTCTGCAGCACCAGATTCCAGCATAAAAAGATACACCAAGCTACCTGGCTGTCTCCTGATCGAAAAACGCGAAACCAGATCGATCATGTTGTGATAGATGGAAGACACGCTTCTAGTGTATTAGATGTACGTACGATCCGAGGACCCAACATTGACTCGGATCACTACCTTGTTGCAGCCAAACTGCGCACGCGCCTCTGTGCAGCAAAAAACGTGCATCTACCTACGCAAAGAATGTTCGACCTCGAAAAGCTGCAATCACAACAAACAGCCAGAAGATTCGCCACTCGACTCTCACTCCTGCTCTCAGAGAGTACTGCCCAACAAACCGGCATCCACGAACAATGGAGCAACATTTCTCGTTCTCTACGTACCGCCGCCGAAGAAGAAATCGGATTCCGGCGAGCCCGAAAAAACAATTGGTACGACGAGGAATGTCATGCTGCCGCAGAAAGAAAGGATGCCGCCTTTAGAGCCACGCTGCGATCGGGCGCAACGCGAGCCATGTGGGATCGCTACAGAGAGCTGAAAAAGGAAGAGAGACGTATTATCCGACAGAAGAAACGAGAGGCCGAAATACGTGAGTGCGAAGAGCTTGAGATGCTCGCCAACAGGAACACCGCCCGAAAATTCTACCAGAAAGTTCGGCGGCTTACAGAAGGTTTTAAGACCGGGGCGTTTTCCTGTAAGAACAAAGACGGCGAACTGGTGACCGACGTACAGAGCAATCTTAAATTATGGAGGGAACACTTCTCGAACCTATTAAACAGTGACAGCTGCGCATGTCACCGAGAAAGTGAAGATCCCGATACCCCAATCGTTGATGACGGAATTGTCGTTCCGCTACCCGATCATGACGAGGTGAGAATAGCGATAACGCGGCTAAAGAACAACAATGCCGCGGGCGCCGACGGACTGCCGGCTGAGCTATTCAAACATGGCGGCGAGGAGCTGGTAAGGTGCATGCATCAGCTCCTATACAAAATATGGTCGGATGAAAGCATGCCTGCCGATTGGAATTTAAGTGTGCTCTGCCCAATCCATAAGAAGGGCGATCCTGCAATTTGTGCCAATTACCGCGGGATTAGTCTTCTAAATATCGCCTATAAGGTTCTAGCGAGCGTATTGTGTGAAAGGCTGAAGCCCACCGTCAACCAACTGATTGGACCTTATCAGTGTGCCTTCAGACCTGGAAAGTCTACCATCGACCAAATATTCACAATACGCCAAATCTTCGAAAAGACCCATGAAAGGAGAATCGACACACACCATCTTTTTGTCGACTTCAAAGCTGCATTCGACAGTACGGAAAGGAGTTACTTGTATGCCGCGATGTCTGAATTTGGTATCCCCACAAAACTAATACGGCTATTCAAGGTGACGTTGCTCAACACCAGCAGGCCGTCAGAATTGGGAAGGACCTCTCCGAGCCGTTTGATACCAAACGAGGTTTCAGACAAGGTGACTCCCTGTCGTGTGACTTCTTTAACCTGATGTTGGAGAGCATCGTACGAGCCGCAGAACTTAATCGCTTAGGCACAATATTTTATAAGAGCGTATAATTGTTGGCGTATGCCGATGATATCGATATCATCGGCCTTAACAACCGCGCTGTTAGTTCTGCCTTCTCCAAACTGGATAAAGAGGCAAAGCGAATGGGTCTGGTGGTGAACGAGGACAAAACGAAGTACCTCCTGTCTTCAAACAAACAGTCGGCGCACTCGCGTATCGGCACCCACGTCACTGTTGACAGTTATAATTTTGAGGTTGTAAAAGACTTCGTCTATTTAGGAACCAGCATTAACACCGATAACAATGTCAGCCTTGAAATCCAACGTAGAATCTCTCTTGCCAACAAGTGCTACTTTGGACTAAGTAGGCAATTGAGTAGTAAAGTCCTCTCTCGACGAACAAAACTAACACTCTACAAGACTCTCATCATGCCCGTCCTAACGTATGGCGCAGAAGCTTGGACGATGACAACATCCGATGAAGCGACGCTTGGAGTGTTCGAGAGAAAGATTCTGCGTAAGATTTTTGGACCTTTGCACGTTGGCAACAGCGAATATCGCAGACGATGGAACGATGAGCTGTATGAGCTTTACGACGACATAGACATAGCGCAGCGAATAAAGATCCAGCGGCTACGTTGGCTGGGTCATGTCGTCCGAATGGATACAAACGCTCCGGCTTTGAAAGTATTCGATGCGGTACCAGCTGGTGGTAGTAGAGGAAGAGGGCGGCCTCCTCTGCGTTGGAAAGATCAGGTGGAGAAGGACTTGGCTTCACTTGGTGTGTCCAACTGGCGCCGGTTAGCACGAGAAAGAAACGACTGGCGCGCTTTGTTAAACTCGGCCAAAATCGCGTAAGCGGTTATAGCGCCAATTAGGAAGAAGAAGAAGTCCTACAACAAAGATGAAGAGAAAGATCAATTTTTTTGTGTGTAAAATTCTACATTTCTAAAATCCACGAACTGAATTTTCAGCAAAAATATTAACAAGATTAGGCGAACCCTAATATACTCGTACGTATTTATGTTTATGTATCCATATGTGTTACTATACTCCCCCTTCTCTCCAGACATTAATAGCTCACGCGAAAGAGGCTGACATACTTCACCTCCTATTTCCTATTCCTCTGTAAATATTTTCTCTTAAGCCTAAGTGAATATATTTGTAAACACGAAGTTCGGTGTCTTTATTGTACTCAAGGCATTCAGCGCCTAGTATTACACCACGTGCTTCGCAATAAATGTAGCCGTTGGTAAGTCGTTAAACTAAAAAATGGCCGCTTCGCGAAAGTCAACGACTGCGAGTGCAGCAATCCTTTTTGCTGTATTCGCATCAAGTCAGAGAACAGCCTGATACACATATGTACATATGTTTATATGTACGCATATTACATATGTAGGACTTTTCTATTTCTGGTTACAGACCGTACCCGATTGCTCTAAGTTAATTTCCATTTTATCGAGTTAAACATATTCAAACTTTTTTATATCCAGAAAGTACGTCATACTAAGGGCTCAATACAATTAATGGCAGTTTACTAGACCAGTGCGCAGTAGAGTGAATATTAAAGTCATGCTTCCTACTTTGGAAAAAATTTGATATCGCTGAATTTGTTAATATTTACATATTTATCTGTTGTACAACTAACCTAAGAACTTCTTAAATAAAGCAAAACGAATTCCATCACGTATCAATCTTCAATAAGTGGTAAATACTTCACTATCCCACACCATCGTATGAAAAAGTCTCCCACCCCTAAAGCCTTCGCGCAGATCTGTCTTTGTACACATGTATCATATTATTTCCACACATACATATGTACGTAGGTTTATGCTAACGAAGTGGCACCAACCTGAATATTCAATTTCTTCTACCGGTGCGGAGTGCTGTCGGTGACATATTTTCATTTCCTTTGCTCTTAATATCCTCCTCATGATATTCGGGCTTCAACAGCAGGGACAGCGAGGCGGTCGCTTTTAAAGTTCTTTAAAATCGTGCAGCTACTTTGTGGTACCCGGTGGAGCATCAGTAATCAGCAACGGTTACAAGCACATATGTATGCCGCTTCCACTGAGTAGTGCCTCAATATTGTTATTACTAGGTTTCTTTATTCAGCTTTAGTTATTTTAAGCTTTAAGAACTTTTACTAAATATTAGATAATTTTAGTAATAGCTTATAGACTGTTTATATCTGTTTATATCTGTTTTTTCTGAAGAATGCCACACAGGTTTCCAGCCTTCGATAAAATCTCCCATACGGCTAAATTGGTATTTCTCGGTTTTCATTCGACTTTCCTTGATAGGACTCGATCCTATTTAATAGAGAGGTGTTACACAGTACTTATCGATGAAGTTTCTTCAAAACAGTTTTCTGCCACCTCTGGTGCTCCTCAGGGTAGTATTTTAAGACCTTTGGTATTTGTTTTGTTTATTAATGATATCTGTTGTGTTTTTCGCTTGATAATTTTTTTCTCTATGCTGAGAATCTAAAAATGTATGCTGCAATAAGAAATTCTAGTGATTCAGCCGTTCTACAGTCTGAGCTGAATAATTTATTTTCCTGGTGCCTTATGAATCGTTTATTTCTTAATATTGAAAAATGTTATAAGATTATATTTTCCAAGCTTCAAAACCCCCTTAATACCTCTTATCATATTAATTATATAAGTACATACCTTGCTTCGTCTGATGTGATTAAAGATTTAGGAGTTTTATTTGGTTCAAGGTTCAATTTTATCACGCACTGAATAATGCTGTTTCCAATCCACTTGCTATGCTGGCTTTTGTAAGACGTCACACATCGCATTTCACTTACCCATATACTCTTAACACGTTGGCTGCCATGTATCACCGGTGATCACAAAAAAAAACCTACCCCAGGTGCCAGGTATCAGCGGTGATCACAAAAAAAATCTACCCCCAGGTGCCAAGCAAAAAAAGTCATGTTCCCGTTTGAATTTTAACGAGATATTTTTACCAGGAACAAAAGTCGCTCCTGACGCGTATGAGCACGTTTTTGTGCTGTGTTCACTGGTGACCACTTGCCGTTTTTTTAAAACTATTCTTTTTTTTTTTTGAAATGTGATCACCGGTGATCACATTTCGAAGAAGTAAATCAAAATAAATCAGTATCAAACTTGAGTTCATGCGAGCAGTTGGTTGCAAATTACAGTGAAATATGGTGAATTGAAGTTGTGAAGTTATGAATTCCGAGGAAATACGTGACGCGTTGAATTCAATGGAAAATTCCAGTGTTAGTGGTGAGGATTTTAGTCCAGATGAAGATGAGTACATCCCAGATTCAGGCAGTGATACAAGGAGTGATGACAGTATTGATGAAGACCTCGATGTTAGTGCTACAAATGTTAATAATACTGCTGATGAAGAACAGACGGAAACTACGACAGCATGGACCTCGCCTGCTACCGGAGAGACTTTGAAGAATTTCGAAGAATTTAGCAATCCGCCCCAGGTTTTGCAATATGATGCCGGTACGCCATTTCAATATTACAGAAAGTTTTTGACCTATGAGATATTGGATATTATTGTTGAAGAGACAAATAGGAATGCAAACTCTCAAGTAACTGGCATCGGTACTCGCAGCAGCAGTAGGGTGAATATGTGGAAAGATACTGATCGCCAGAAGATCATGGAGTTTCTGGCCATAGTCATGTATATGGGAATGGTAAAATACCCTGCAATAACCGACTATTGGAAACCAAGTACATTGTTCAAAAACGCATTCGTCCCACAAGGTATGGCTCGTAACCGGTTCCAGATCTTGCTCAAATTCATTCATTTCGCAGATAATGCCCAGTCCTCTGAAACAGTGTCAAAAACTTATAAAATGCAAATATCTGACTTTCGTCAAAGCATTATCCTTTTCATGAGTGGAAAAGCGCTTCAATAGCGCGCTCACCTCCGCAGGGAAAACTCTTTTTAATAACGTTGACAAAAGCAACAAAGGATGGTAGGCGCAAGAGACATCGTTGCGGCATGTGCTATTCAGAATTAAAGACGACAAACTCGTCGTCAGTCGCCAGGAAGAAGGCCAAACTAGTGGCAACATACTGCGCCCAATGTCGGAGGTCTATGTCCTATGTCTTAAACATTTTCAACAACTACATTAAAATTAAAAACAAAAATTATAGTTTTTTCTGTTTCCAGAATTGAATTGAATTTTCTCATTTTTAATTTCGTATTATTTCAAAACTTTGTATTTTACTATGAAATAAAATATTTTTTCTTTTAAAATAAACTTTCAATTTTCCCAAACCTCCTTCCGTTAGGGTCCCAGCCCCTAAAATCTAGGGGCCTAAGCGTGTATCACTGGTGATACATTGGCACCGGGGGGTAGTTTTTTGAAATGATCACCGGTGATACATTGGCACCTGGGGGTAGGTTTTTGAAATGATCACCAGTGATACATTGGCAGCCAACGTGTTAAGATATTATTCTCTGCGTTTGTTCGGTGCAAATTAGATTATGCTGCTTTTATTTGGAGACCATTTCATGCAGTCCATATAAATCGAGTCGACAGTGTTCAGAAAACGTTTGTGTATTTCGTACTACATTCCCTCAATTTCTCAGACCCGAAACCATCAAGCGAATCTCGCTGTCGATTCATTAGTCTTTTCCCATTAAGTGACAGAAATACTCCGCAGGCAGTATCATTTATGTTTGATCTCGTTGATCGCATTTAAAATATTTTAGATTTTATTACTAACGTACTTTAACAAAAATTTTATTTACATATAATTTTAAATAAAAAACACATTTACATAGTTACTTAACAGAACACATTTATTCACATTTGAAGTAAATTTGCAAAAAATCCATAAATAAAATAAACGCTTTGATTGTTTTAGTAAACTATATAAAAAGCTCAGAGGTAACGAACTCACATGCATTTTATTTCTATAACTTTCGAGATTCTAAAATTAAAAAACGTTTACAAAGAAAAACATTGGAAAAAGCAACAACATTTTTATTCAATATGCTTCATACGAGGGGTGCCTTTAATATTTCGGGATTAGAGAACAAAAACATAATTTAATCATCGAAAATCACTTTATTGTTTTTCAAAATATTCTCCATGAAGATCTATACACTTTTGCATGCGTTTGAACCAATTGTCGAAGCACTTTTGCCACTCTGAATGAGGTACCTCCAAAACATGCATTCTGAATGCCGCAACCGCTTCTTCAGGTATCGAAAAACGTTGACCTCTCAGTTTGTTTTTCACGTACGGGAATAAAAAGAAGTCATTCGGTGCCAAGTCAGGACTATACGGCGGATGACCCATTAATTCGATGTTTTGGGTGCTCAAAAATGCAGTTGTTTGAGCCGATGTGTGAGAGCTCGCATTGTCCTGGTGAAGAGTGATCCGTCTTTGGCGATTGGCTTTCCTAATTTCTTGGAAGACAACTGGCAAACAAGTGGTTGTGTACCACTCAGAATTTACTGTTCTGCGTTGTTCTAGTGGTACGGTTGCGACATGTCCAGTTTTTCCGAAAAAACAGGCGACCATTTGCTTGGAAGTGCTTCGTGCGCGAACAACTTTTGTTGGATTTGGCTCATCTTGAAACACCCATACAGTCCACTGCTGTTTACTCTCGGGCTCATACGCGTAAATCCATGATTCATCACCTGTCACGATGTCATAGACGTGTTTCGAAGCCCCAAGATCGCATTTCCTTTTTTTGAGCGATTGACAAATTGTGTGGGATCCAACGCGAACAAATTTTTTTGACAGTCAAATGTTTATGCAATATTGAATGTATGCTGGTCCCACTAATGCCTAAGATTGTCTCAATCTCACGATAGGACACATGACGTTCTTGCAATATCAGTTCACGCACAGCATCAATGGTTTTCGGAACAACAACTGATTTTGGACGACCTTCACGAAATTCGTCTTGGAGTGAGCTACGACCACGATTGAATTCACCATACCATCCTTCCTTGATTGAGCTTCATCGCCAAAAAATGAATTAAGTTAATCCAGGCAATGTTGCTGAGTTAATCCACATCGAAAGTAGTAAAAAATAATCGCACGAAAATGTTCACGATTTAATTCCATTTTTGGACCGAGATGAATCTTTTAAGTTACTGTAAACAACACAAATAGCGCTGGTATTTCAAAACGTTCTGAGTACGTAAAAGCCAAAAAATGTCAAACATTGCGATACAGCTGTCAGTTGCCAGATTGCAACACGAGGGTTGCCAAATCCCGAAATATAAAAGGCACCCCTCGTAATGGGACGAATTTACTCAAAAATATGCGTTTTCGAAATAGTTTTACTTTTTAAACAATATAGTATAAACATTCCTCTTCCCCTGTAAAACATTGACTGTAAGTCGAAACAGATTAGTCAAGCATTATACGACGGAATTGGTTCCGTCAACCTAAGTGAAAACAGAGCAAAACGTAAGCAAATATTTTGAATACGATTAATTCGGTAGGTCAACAAATTCGACGAAAGTTGACCTGAAATAATAAAAGAGTACAACTCGAATATGCGCGACATTCATTGGATTGATAGCTACCACATTCACTTGAAGACAAAAAATGCAGCTTTACGAATTTGTCATCTATTGGATAAGACGATAACAAACCTGCACGTTCCATTTCGCGCATCGATTTCGCTGGTAGGCCAACGATGCAAGAAGCTAAAATGACTGGTTCAAATGTCAAAATACCTTGTGATGAAGTACGATTAGATAGACATATTCCTGCAGTGAGTGAGGCGAAGGAAAAATAATGTGCAAGCATTACAAAAATCGGACATACAAATACAGATATTAGGAAGTGTAAGCCAAACTTATGTCTTACATCCACAAAAAATTGGTTCGTCGACTTTCACCCATACATATAAGGTGTGTTCAAAAAAATAAAGCCGTACTCCCAAAACACTTGCCTTCTAATTTATGCCTCTCACAAACAAACTAAACATCCTATATTGCTAAAAGAGTGTACCAACATAAAAAAATAATAATCAAAAGTCGAATATACGCAACCCGCGAAATTGAAAATTAGCTTTATTTTTTGAACAAACCTCATATAAAAATTTCGAAACTTTATTTTTTTTGTTCTTTTTTATCCAATAAGTATTCTGTTAAGATATGTGATGAATAAAATAATTTGTGTTTCTGTTCAGCATACGAATTGTTGTACTATGACGTCGAATTCGTTAATAATTCGATAAAACTACACTTATTATGTTTTTCAAATAAAACTTAGGCTGGCATTTATGTTTTCTCGATAGAAAATTAGGCCAAGCTCCATGTGGAGACTTCGATTAGAAATAATCACGGAAATCCCAAATATGTATGTGTTTGTTCGTAAACGGATGAGTTCATATTTACATACATAAATATACGTACACGTACATTACGAAAATGGATTCAAAACGGAAAAGGCGATATGAGTTGTAGGAAGATGAAAGAAAGCATTAGGGCTTCCTAAAAATTTGAAAAGGAATGGAAGGCCGTGAAGCATACATTTCTGTAGTTACATATGTAAATTGTACATATTTAGGGTGTGCTTATATAGGAAAATTGGCATGCCTCTAATTTTATTTAGTATTTGTACCCTTACGCAATATCGTCCTTGCATATTTCTGGTACGCAGTTGTCTCGTCAACTATTAGGTTTGCTGAGCATCTTTATTATACAATTCCAAAAGCTTTTGCGTCTTTCGCCTTCATTAAAATAATCATGCGTTTAAAGATCCATGCGCAAAAACGCTTCTAGATCTAAGATCTAATTGCAATAAAGGTCTGCAATTTGGAATCCGGCTCATAAAATTCTCAATGGCGGAGTAGAGCAGCGTATGCAAAAAGTATTTTTAAAATATTGCCTATCGCAAATTAAGCTTGGCTTACCTTTGCCTCCATACATTTCAAGATGCAATTAAATTTTTGTTTCTTTTTTTTATTATTGGTATGGGGGGTTAGAATTATCGTAATTTCTTATGTACCAATCTGCGTTTGTGATTGTTCTTAGCGTCTTAGATTGACTTCTCTGTATAATTTGTAGGTTTCATTTACTGGCAGTCCCCTATATTTCTAGTCCGTATGTCCAAGTCGTTCTTATTATTGATTTATATAATGTATTGATTGCTTATTATAAATATAAGCTTAGGTTTGACTGTTTTCCTAGTGGCCAGTAAAGTTGTCGAAATTTTTTTTCATCTCATTTCTCCTGCTCAATATTGGTTGTTTCCATTGAGTCAATCGTGATCCCTAAATACTTTGCACTTGAGTGTATTTTTATGTCTTCTCCGTTAAATGGATTTTATCAAATTAGATCGATTTTTTCTGATGCGTACTCTCATAGAGTTTAATAAAAGACAAAAATAAAAAGTAAAAAATAAAAAAATATGTAAAAGAAGATTAAAACCTCAGACCTATTAACAGGTTTCAGCGTAAGGTGACAGATGTTGCGGTACTATAAATTTGATAAAAATTTAATATATTTTCGAGTGTTTTAAGGGCAAGTGAAAAGACTATGCTATAAATATTAAGGTACACCCTATTGCATGCGTAAGCTCATATGAATGTGTTTATAGTATGTGTGTTTTGCCTTTATATTACTCTTAAGTTATAAAAAAACTTATAAGCACAGGGAGGAGCTACCCTGTAGAAAAATCCTGGAAATAGGGCAAATTTCCGGTTCAGTACCTCTGAGTTGAGTGGTAACTAGCCCAGATGCAATAGGTTGTTGGTGCACGTTGAGTACACTCATGTAAAAAAAGTGTTGATAAATTCAGTTGATAATAAATTGTTAAGCTGATTTCTAAATTTTTACCTTTCTTTTATACGAAAGTCAAGGTGTCTTCAAAACTACACCAATGCCAGTTAGTATTGAAAATATGTATTATATTTATTGGGTGATTGGTCGAGCCCCTCCTCCTATTTATGATGCGAGTTTTAAGCCGACTCCGAATAGCAGATGGTCTTTATTTCATGGCAGAAATACACGCGGAAGTTTGCCAATGCCTGCCTTAGGTCGACCGCTATTAGAAAACTCTGTTTCTATTATTTGGAGTGATGCATGGAGATTCGAACCTGTATATTACCAAATGATATTCACGCATAACCCATTTGCCTACGATGGGCGGCGTGAAATATTAAAGGTTCGATAAAAACACTGAAAACAAATATAAACGCAGCAGAAAACGATTAATTTTCTACTCTAATATGCACGAGAGTCGTTCGAAAAGTCCTTCCAAAGTACAAGAGATGGCACCACTGACGCATATCGAGATTATGTGTCGTTAGTAGCATCTCTTGGAAGAGCGCACACCAAATTTCAGCCAGATCGGTGCTTTTCTTTGTGTCTGATATTCGTTTGAATCGAGGAAGTCGAGTGATTTTTTTTCCACCACCAGCTCATGCCACAGCAGTTATGTTCGCAAAATAATGAAAATATTGTTCCAACTCGTTTTACACCCCCTATTCTCCAGACTTGACTCCCTTGGATCTATCTGGCCACTAGTTGTCGCCGAATTTGAAAAAAAATGGTTGTCAGGGAAAAGATTTATTGAAACGATGAGGTATTGCAGAAACTAATGGCTATTTTTCAGACTTGAACAAATTCGGAAGGGATCAGCAAACTATGTAGAATAACGTCGGACGATGTGTGCAAGCCTAAAAACACTCAAGTCATTGGAAGACATCTAGATTACATCTCTCGAATTTAGTGCCAGTCGCGAACTATAGAAAAAATCCATAATGAATGACCTTAAGAATTTTCCTACAAGGTATCCTTAGGTAAACATATTGATACTTATACATATGTACATAATTTAATCATACATATGTGTATGTATACCTATGTTTATAGTTAAAGGTTTATCCACAGCTGAAGGCTTATTCGGATGTTGAATGGATCAGCAGATTTTTCCTAATAAACCATGTTCGCGTATGTCAGCGATACATACATTATTATATATATTTTCTTACTGTGGCGACAACCCGCTGGCAACACATAGACAATTGGCGACAAGCAAGCATACATATTTTGTGACAGTAAGCAAAAAAAGCATTTCTCGGTTAGTCAACTAGGCGGTCCTTACAAGAGGTGTATTTTCAAACAAAATCAACAACAATCTTCTACAAAAATTAAATCTAATTATAATTTTTATAATTATGGACTAGGTTATATTTGAAGGTGTACCATTCGTCCAATCCATTTTCGAAGACCACTATAGGCATGAAATATCAAATTATAGAAAACGTTTTTTTAAGTGCGGTCAGCTTAAGACATTAACAAACCTCCGAGTGTAACACATTTCGCTCGTGCAAAATTCTTATAAAAACTACCTCTTGCATAAAGTGACATAGGACAGAAATAGGGCAATTTTCGACATACACATTTATTATCACTTATTTTAAATTATTTAAAAAATAAACTAAATATCGGAAATCGGTTATTTTTTTGACAGATTTAATCTTGGATTCCTCAGACCATAAATGCTCTTTTATGAGAAAAAGGGATGTTGTTGTTGTTGCAGCAGCATACACATTCCGCATACATATCCGGGGAGTGCTGCTGAAGTGGCATTCCTTTGCCGGATATAAATTCGGGTCGTTCCGGTAACGTAGAACCGACTGTCGTGGAAACGGAGGAAAATAGATATTTTTGTCTTGCCATATTTCTGTGTTCACCAGCCCCTGGATTAAATAAAATTTTTACTGCAATAGCTGTCAACTACAGTAAGGACGAATTCTGCCGTCAGTCTCGTACTGTTGTCGATCTACCAACGTCGCCTCACTTATCCTTAACTGCCACCTCCACGGATTTTTTTGCCATTTCAGGACTTCCGTCACTTGTTTATAAGGACGGTGATGAGGATGGTGTTTAAAGCGCTGCAAGCCAGTATTGGTGAACACCTTACTATATTTAAATTTTTCTGAGCCCTGCATTTAATTAGAGATAAGTAGAAAATTTTCTAATTCTACATTACGGTAATCGCCAATTAAGTACAAATTTCCTGCCATGATTTGGCAATTACACTAAATTATAACAAAAAAAATCTCAAAACCAGAAAATCTGAGGAATTTTTTTCCTGTCGCGTATTTTTCGTGATAATAGTTTTGAATTAAAAAAAAGGTAATTAAAAGTTATGTGTCGAGAATCCGTTAACCAATCGAAACCAACGATATATCAAATTAAAGCTAATGAATTAAAGCTATCTATTGTTCCTAAATACAGGTATCCCTTGTATAACGCGGTCTTATACAACGCGGTTTCGATAAAACGCGATTTGGAAAAATTAGGTTTCAGTACAACGCGAAATTTAGGCTTATATAACGCGAAGGGGAAAATACATAATTATAAAATCTGGTAACACTAATTTGCGTACCACATATTTATAATATGTAATGTATTCCGGGATGTATAACCGGGAATCACCCTTTTTTGCCTTAGATAGATAGAATAGATATTAATCTAGCACCTTATTACGAAATTGAAAAGGAGCTTAAAAAAACCCACCCACCAAAAACTGATAACAGATTTTGCAATTATAAAACCAGTAGAAGAACCACAAAGTCCCACAACTAGTTTCTTATCCAATAGCGAAAACTATGTTAAAGAAATATCTTCTGATGAAGCTATTGCTCCCCCAAAACGCCCACGCGCAAAGATCTCTGAAGACAGTGAAACAGATTAATTACCATATGAACTTTGAAGAATAACAATAAAGTTTTTAATAAACCTTTTATTTGTTTTAGTTTGTTTTTAAATTTTTTAATGTGCACATAATTATTTAAATTTTGTTTTTTGAACTTTGAAATATGTATGTACCTATGTATTATTATTTATATCTTGTGTTTTTAATTGTATAAGAAAGTCTGAACTTTAGTATTGAGTTGAAATATACATATGTGCATCTGTTATTTTGTATGTATTTTATTTAAAAAAAAACCTATTGGAACATAAACCCCAAATTTATATGAAAACTATGTTTTAGATAACGCGGAATTACATAACGCGCAATTCTTCTGGAACGTAACTATCGCGTTATACGAGGGATACCTGTACGTAAAATATTTTTCTCAGAAAAGAAGTCAATTTGCCCGAATCAACACAGATTTGTATCGGGTCGTTTTACACTTACAAATATAAATCTGGCTGCCTTTAGTGGGTATTGTGTCTCAGCATTCCCTTCTGTGGGCCAATTGGATTGCATTTACACCGTCTTTTCTAAAGCCTCCAACAAAGTTTCACATATAGTGCTGATCGACAAGCTCGCTTGCCTGAGTTTTCATTCTCCTTTTCTGCAATGGCTTAAATCCTATTTGAATCGAAGTTAGTGCGTTGACACACTCTATGATGGTCAATCTGATCATTTTTTATTCGCCGCTTATTCTGTTTATGAATGACATTAGTTCTTGCTTTTCATTCGCCAACTTTCTATTACATCCAGTCGTTACGAATACTGCAGATATGATGTAACTCCAATCCGAACTAGATGAATTATATTCTTGGTGCTTGAACTCACATCTTTCCTCAAATATTAAAAAATGCGTACATGTTTCCTTTTCTAAATCACGCAGCTAATTAAAAACTCAGTATAGCTTAACTGGAGGAATATTGCAATCGATTCAAGAATTTAAGGATCTTGGCTTAATATACACGTAATGCACCTATTGGAAGTACTATTTGCGAATTTCACCATATAATATTCTGAATACGATGTCCTAATTTCAATATAATTGTACTTGTTATAATATATGGCACGGTTTTTGGATAAAATATCACATTAGCCAAATATATTAATTTATTAAATTGAATTTCAATTATCAAAAAAATTTGATTCTTAAAGGGTGAAAAGAGTATTTTTATGATCTATACAATTTTGAACAAGATGGAACAGCTATTGAAACAACAGACTCTGAAAATACTGCGAAAAACAGAAGCGAAATTAATGATAGTTTGAGCGAGTCAGAACCATCCCTGCAAGAGCAATGTGAAATACTGGACAAAATGAAAAATTGTAAAGCTCCTGGTGAAGCATATTTTGTCTGCGGAGCTTTGAAAAACCTTGAAGGTAAGAGGAAACTGCACAAGCTTGTAAGAAGAGTGTGGATAGAGTGTCTTCCAACGTCGTGGTTATGGGCCGCTATAAGACAGAAATATCGCAGAACTACCCTACTAAACGTATGATACAAAGTATTCTCCGGAATATTAGCAAAGAGAATCAGCTCGAACCACAGCAAGTCTTGGTGCGGCTTCAGACCTGCGAGATCTGTAACAGACCAAGGTTTTGTTCTCAAACAGGGTCTTTGAAATGTTATGAATACGATATGGACGTGCATATGCAGTTCATAGATATAAGGTAAGCCTTTGACAGTATCATTCGAGAAAAAGTCCCAGAGATATTTACTATGCTTGGAGTCAACAGAAAGCTTTCTACACTTGCAAAGGCGTCTTTAACGGACACAAAAGCAAAAGCCACAATTCAGCAGGAATACAGCGAAATATAATAGTTAATAGTAGTAATGGATTGAGGCAGGGTGACAGTAATTTTTAACTTAACATATGTCGACACGCATGTCGACGCAATTAAAACCACACCACTTCCGGAAACGTACTAAATCGGTCAGGTTTAACAATTGACTCTGCGGACGACATCGCCTCTCTTCCTCGAAATAAGCGCTGCCTTAACGAAAACATAGAGGCAACAGCAGGGAGAGTTCAGCTTTTGTCAACCTAACATTAAGTCAATCCACTTTTGAAGGTGCTGATAAGTTCAAGTATTTGGGCGTCCGTCCTAACCACAAACGACAATAGCACAGAGAGTGCCTTCAGAATCGAATAAGTGCTGCAAATAATCTTATTTGGCCATATGCACCTTTTTCAATCGGAGATACTTTCTGGGACTTGCAGATTGAGTTTATACCACATGTGCTGAAAAATTCCAAGCCTAACACTAGATGGAACTAGTTTTATTGCACTCACCTCTTTTTCAGTTAGTACCAGCCTTAAGAAGATAGCTCTTAAAATTTCATGATATTCTATTCATTAGTCCGTGAGTTATTCTGCTAAGAGTGACGCTACTTTTGTTATTTTCAAAACAATTAATTGTACACTGCTTAATTATGGGAAAAAATACCGTTCAAGCAAAGCAATGGCTTGAAAAGTGTCAACAATACCTAAAACGATGGTTTGCTAACTTCAAACCTGGTCGTAGAGACACCGATGACGCACAACGCAGTGGACACCCAAATGAGGCGGTAACACCAGAAAACATCAAAGAAACTACAAAATCGTTTTGAATGATAAAAAGTGAAGTTGCGTGAGTTAGCTGACATCGTAAAGATATCAAAACAACGCGTTGGCTTTATATTGCATGAGTATTTGACTATGGGAAAGCTCTGTTCAAAGTGTCGCCTTTGTTCACTGTTGACCAAAAACAAGAACGGTTTGATGATTCCGAGAAGTGTTTGGTCTTATATAAACGTAATAAACAGGAATTTTTGCATCGATATGTGACAATGGATGAAACATGGATCGACATCTGAGTGGCCAGCAACTGATAAAGCTTGTCCAAAGCGCCCGGAAGCACAACAATCCGCTGAAAAGGTTATGGCCTCAGTGTTTTGGGATGTGCATGGATTAATATTCATCGACTACCTGGGGAAAGGAAGTACCATCAACAGTGAATTTGATATATCGTTATTGGAACGTTTGAGGGCAAAGAAACGCACGCATATGATAAAGAAAAAAAAATTGGTTGCATTAAAACAACACACCATGACCACCACAAATCAATCAAAACAATGGCAAAACTACATGAATTGATCTTCGAATTGCACCCACATCCACCATATTCAGCAACTACTGGCTGTTCCCAGACCTAAAAACAAATGCTCGCCAGTTAGAAATTTCGCTCGAATGAAACGGTTATCTCTGAAACT
The DNA here is from genome assembly GCF_028408465.1 of Anastrepha ludens. Classification (NCBI taxonomy): domain Eukaryota; kingdom Metazoa; phylum Arthropoda; class Insecta; order Diptera; family Tephritidae; genus Anastrepha; species Anastrepha ludens. The sequence continues at coordinate 118,513,918 of NC_071500.1, read as the reverse complement.
GAAGTCTATTTTAGGGCAAAAGTTAAATCGTTCTACAAGAATAAAGCTAATTTTGAACAAAACAAAAACTTGTTTTCTTTATTAGGCCCGGAACTTATCAGCCCATGTGTTATTATACAAAACTGTAGTGAAACCCATTGCTACATATGGCTCGGAAGTGTGGTCCTTGGCAGCGAAGACGACTGTCTCAGTGTCTTTGAGCGAAAGATACTCAGCAGGACGTATGGCCCCAGACTAAACGAAAGATATGATTACATAATAGAAACCAACGAAAAGTGACTCCAATTTATGCGTGGCGAGGACATTGTCAAATTCATCAAAGCGCAAAGGCTAAGATGGATTGGACAAGTTCTAAAAATGGAAGATATGCGTGCTCAAAATCTAATAATGCAGCAAAAACCTATGCCAACGAGAAGTAAAGGTCGCCCGCGCAGGCGACTAATGAACTGCGATTAGAAAATAATCTGAGAAGGTGAGCTTTCATTTACATGACACTCTGCACCATTAACCATAACTCAACACCAAATAACCGTTCTACGAGTATGAAAAGAGCTTTGACCTGTAAATCCTTGTTTGAAATGTTTTTTCTTTATCTTTTTAAATTTTATGCCAATTTTTAAAAGCCATTAACCACCTCATTTGTGTAAGCGCGCAAGGGTGCACATACATTCGTTTATGCATATGTATGGCTAAGTATGTAATAACTGTCAACCATAGCTTCCATGCCTTACGTATGAACATTCAATCATGCGAGCTCACCACCTCGTCTGCCCAAAAAGCAACCACAAATTTTTTGACGCGCTCTCGCAAGCTAAAGTTCTGTTTCTATTACAAGCGGATGCCTTAAATTGTCATATTCATGCAACTTGGACTATTCGATTACGTTTGTACGAAAGCGTGTTTGTATGTATGCATGGATAAACTTCAAATTGTGTGTAATTACGGAGAAAGCTTTTTAACACACCTACGTAAACGCTTTTGAGCTTTTTCGAAGTCTCGACTATCGCCAAAACAAATAAGGAATAAATATTACAAAAATAACGCTGGAGAGTGGAAGAAGTGGAAGAAGCGCACTTAACAATTGATTTGCTATATATCTGTTTCTCTACATGTTGAATGCCAAAAACATATACATAGTTCAATTAAAGTTCAAGGTCATCTCTAGGCGCATATATACTCCAGCTATTGCATGCACATACATCTCAGGGAAATAGGTGCATACATACATACATACATACACATACATATGTATGTGCATCGGAAAACAACAGGAAACGATCGGAAGCTTCCATTTAAATTTTCTAATGCAACAGTACTGAGTAGCAGCAAAAACCACAACAGCTATTCAAATATAAATACAACAATGGACACGAACACCTGTTGGGAATCAATTATATGAATGTAGGTGCATAATAACATATTAAAAATTAATATTAACTAACCCATTTTTCCAAGCGCACTGTGGCCATGGAAAATCAAATTATTGAAAAATGTGTCTTAATTGCAGTCGCCCTCAGCAGGCAGTGACAAAGCTCTGAATGCTTTCCTGCTATCAGAAAACTTATAAAAATCAACTGTCGTTCGGAGACGGCTCCAAACTACTAGGTTGTTCAGTAAGTTTTCCGGTTCGATAATAAAAACACAATTTTATGGTTTCAAATACATTTTATTATTCAGTATAGTCTCCCTGTACATCAATACACTTGTTCCAACGAGACTCCAATTTATGAATTCCACCCCTGAAGTCAGAACATGGAAGGGCTGCAAAATACGCTTCCACAGCTGTTAAGACCTCATCATTTGATGAAAAACACTTTCCACGTATGATTTCTTTTCGGTCCGGAAAAAGATGGAAGTCGCTAGGGGCCAAATCTGGTTAATACGGTGGATGCTCCCACAATTTGACCTTTAAATCATGGATTTCAGCCATTGTAAAAATGCTCTTGTGACACGGTGTATTATCCTAATGAAGAAGTTTTTTTTTCTTTTGCAAACTGGGGTTTTTCTCAGAAATTTCCTTTCGCATCCTAAAAAACTGATACCAACAGCTTCTTAACCGCTCTAAATGTTGCTGAGAAAGTCGCATGCGAATGCGTTTTTGTCCCATTCTTAGCGAATGGGGCACCCATTGTGCACACAGCTTTATGAACCCCAATACTTCAGTCAAAATATTGCTTACACTGCCCAATGAGATGCCTGGGGCTTTTACTAAATATCTTTCAGTCACTCGACGATTTTCCTATACGATATCCTGTATGTTTTCTGCGATCTCTGGAGTTGTTGCTGTTTTTGGACATCCTTAACGTGGATCATCTTCAAGGCTGTGGTCGTATAAGCCTTAAATTCAGCAACCCATCTTTCTACTATACTAATTGACTTATACACTTTCAACATTCCTTCATAAGGCAAAGAATGCTTACAAAATAAAAATTCAATAACTGCACGATACTTCATTTTTCACCGTAGACTACCATTCGGAATTCACAGAGAGAACACAAACCTCCGAGTGTATTTTTGTCATGGAAAAGCTCCTCATAAAAAATATCTGCCGTTCAGAGTCGGCTTGAAATCTAGGTTTCCCCATTTGAGGAACAACTTCAAGACGCACGCCACAAATAGGAGGAGGTGCTCGGACAAACATCCAGAATGGGTATACGCTACTCAAGCAAGACGAAGAAAGACGAACAACAAGCTATTTTAGCAGCGGCAGCCAGAGCTAAATAATATCAACGCCCAGGGCCGAGTCTGATCACACCGAACTTCCCGACAAGTGCTGAACATGAAACTATGTTCCAGAGGAGGTCGACTCTGACGTACCGACGATTATTACAGATGCTTGAGTTAAGACTCACACCCATATCCTACGCATACAAGACGATCATGCTCACGACATTATCGCACCAAGTGCTTCTGGTTAACCTAAACTCTCCTTGACCTAGAAAACATAAAGAGCTGTAGGCTATAGATTCATAATTTATGTATTTTACGTAAATTGAGAGCCGTGAGGGAATCATACTGCCATTTAATTTATTCACCTATTTTGAATTATTATTCCTCCAAATATACTATACAAAATGGATTTTACGTACACATGTAAAACACGTGCAGCCGTAATTTTTGTGATTTTTATAAAGTGCAGAAAATAATTTGTATATTGTACTTTACTATTATTTAAATGAAAGAGGCGAAACGTATGCAGAAGCTGTAAACAATAACCGCCCAACTGGTTCGGAAATACTACAATTCGCGAAAATTTAAGAGTAGAATGCGTCAAACTGGATTGGTAATACGAGGGAGGGTCAATAAGTCCGTGACTTTTTGTATTTCTGACCTCTTTACTGAAAAAGAAATACTGCTTCTGTCAACAGGCATCTGTCAGTTGACTCCTGGCAAAATTTGAACGTGCTGCGTCAGTTAGTTTGTGTTTTACAGCTACCTTTATCAGACTACCCAGTAATTCACAGTCGACCACAAACGCAATCGTGTAACAACTTCACAGGAAGGTTTGGCGTTGTTTAATCGCAATGTGGAGGAGTTTTTGCGCCGTTTTGTAACCGTGGACGAAACATGGATCCATCACCACACACCAGAGACCAAACAACAGTCGAAAGAGAGGGTTTCTAAGGGTGAATCGGCTTAATAAGCACACGAAATTCACTTTTTTCCATTTTCTCCTCAAATTACTGGGTAGTCTGATAAAGGTAGCTGTAAAACACAAACTATCTGACGCAGCACGTTCAAATTTTGACAGGAGTCAACTGATAGATGCCTGTTGACAGGAGCAGTATTTCTTTTTCAGTAAAGAGGTCAGAAATACAAAAAGTCACGGACTTATTGACTCGCCCTCGTATATAAATAATTTATTTCTTTATTTACATATACATATACACATATATAAATTTGTGTACTTGAATAAAAAAACAGAAACATTAAATTAAAAATCCTTCAAGTATAAATAATTAACTTAAAATTCACGGAATTAATGGATTTTAATGCAGTATCACTTTTTTGGCGCTAGAGTATTTGGAAATGGAAATAATGTATTCTATGTACATCAACATAAAGACGCACAAAGCGTGTCGAATGCACAGGAAATAAAAACCACCGTCGGACTTTCCACGTACAAAATGTTTCCCTTTCAAATGCTTCCCTATGTAAATCGGGACTAACAATTTCTAGGTTTCTATGAAAACCAAGTAAGACTAAGTCTTGGCTAAAGTCGGCCACAAACAGGGCACAATTCCCGCGATTTCTTGCAGATCGCAGAAAATCCGTCGTGTATGGCGAAGTGCGGGCACAAATCTCAAGTAATTGAAATTTTTCATTTACCTGGGATTTGGTGCTAGTTTGTGGATTTTCTCATTTTTAACTTACTGCCGTCGATAAAAGAGTAAACGGAGAAACGACAACATTTCACACTCCTTTGGAGCACTCATTTCCATATTTTCTAACAACTTAATATGAGAACTATTACTCCTATTTTGCATTTTGGGTCAATATCTTGCATAAAAAGCCCCCGAAGTGGCATATTCTCCTCAGCAAATGGTAGCATCACTCTAAATACATTTTTTTTTTCATTTTATTGCGTGACTGTGTTTTTTTTTGTGAATCGCGGTGGGAGCTCTGGTAGTTAGAACATTTGACATTTTGCCCAATATCACTTCCAAATAATTTTTTTTTTCAGCGCACCAATGTATGTTACACCATTTTTTCATACCCTCTAGTTCACACAATCACTTGTGATCTTGAGCAAAAGTATTGCTCTATTCTAATTTTTGCTTCTTTCAACGCAGGAACTTTACTATCCTAAATTTGCTTGTTTCAACGCAGGAACTTTAGGAGCTATTCTGCCTGGTAGGTTTATGTTGTGCAATCATTTTTGCTTACAATAGCTTTTGCCTGACTCAAAACGATTCCTCTTAACAAAACTCAAAATTAAATTATGAGTGGTGTAAGTCGTTTTCTTTTTGCCACTACGCCGTTCTGTGAATTGTTTAGGTTTAAGGGCATTTACAATACAATTTTTTGGACAGTCCAAGAGACTTAGTAGTAAATTTGTACCGTTTTGATTTGAATTTGTACCGAAGACTTACAACAAACTTCCATTCCCCAAATGTGTAATGCTGCGCTCGACCCACCTTTGAAAGAAATAACTGGTATTTTAAATTCACAACGAAGCAATGAGGCCATTTGTAACAAAAGCGAAATTTCAATGAAAGCTTAAATTTTTCCGAGCTTTTCAAGAACATCGAAAAATAAAGGAAGCGTACCTATTTTAATGACCTTATGCGTATATGAATGTCTATATCTATTTCGATTAGTTAATAAAATTATAAAACCCTTGTGCACAAGTGCGAGAGTGTAAAAATTCCCCTAAAACGAATGCCAGAACATGTACTCGTATATATGGCTTTAATAACAAGATTTAGATTAAGATTAATACAACGACAAAGGAGCAGGTGAATATGTAGTTCAGAAAAATAATAAAGAAACACATGGATAAAATTGAGAATAAAGTTCAAGTTAAAGCAAAGAACATAAAGATTAAGAAAAATATGGAAATAGAGAACAGGATAGATCTCTATCTAGAGAGAGAGAGAGAGAGAGAGAGAGAGAGAGATACGCTACTGTCAGCTTTGACTGATATATTTTTTCTTAAGAAACGCTAAAGGACATTTTCATTATTAATGAAACAAAATTATATGCAAGCACTCCATGTTTTCTTTATCAAAATTGCACACTGTATCCACAACCGACTCAAAGCCAAAAATATCAAAATTTATTTATCTTTTGTTTGGTCCCAGATACATGCATATGTACACATGTATATGTCAGTGTATGCGAATGTGTATTATTCCAATGCACTTCATAACGCATATTTAGCTGGCTGACTTTAAAAGGACAATTCTTTTTAACTTTGCATGTTTGTACATATGTCAGCTTGTGAGCATGTAAACTTGGGGCTTGCCAGCAATCCACAGTTTTTATTTACTAAAACCTTACACCTCCCCCATCCGCCCATTCCAAGGCACCAATAGTACACACTTGTATGCAACAGCTGTTTTCGACAATCGCTGCATGCGTCTGCTTCGAAACTGGCAACAAGTTGCGAAAAAGCTCAACTCCACTCGCCCTCCCCAACAACCACACCAAGCCTATAAGGCTATTAAGTGTTCATTCGTGCATCGATGTGAAATTTCAATGCCAACTTTGTGTAAAGCTTTCGAATGTGGACGCGAGATTTTTGCAACTTGTTGGTGGAGTCCTTGCCAAAACGATATCGGGCTATCAGTTGTCGGTGCGCTTGAACAGCGTTTTGTACGTCAAAGCGGATTTTGATTAGAAACGAAATTAAATACACAAAGTAATTTACTCAGTTTTCGGTGAGGGGGGACGACCGTGACGTTGTTGCGCGGGGTGACGGTACGATGACGGGACGAAAGTTGTAATCGTGTACCAAGAATTTACAAGTGTGTGCGTGAAAACATTTAATGAAATACGCAGTTACCAAGACGATGCGTGTCTTTGTGTGTGCAATTGTGTTTGTGTGTATGTGCTGGCTAAGCAAAAAGGAATATTTGGAGAATTTTAGACTCTGAAGTAATTGCTGAAATAAAAATTATGTATTCATCAAGTTCCCGATATTGACGAAAGCGAAGGGCGAACACAGAATTATTAGATAAACGAGAAATGAAATATTCTGCAAGTAATCCCTAATTTATTATTTTCTATGAAAATCCCAAATTAACTAAAGAGTAGCTTCAGATGACTTTTGATTATCAGGCTATGAGATGTAAAAGCAATTTGTGTACCCAACCACACTGTTGATATGTATGTATGTATTAATTATTTGATTAGGAGGGCTTAATTTTTTAGTCAAAAATGTTATACTTTTAGCTTATTATTAAGAAAATAGTTCAAGTGCATATGAGAAAAAAACTCCACATATTGGCAGACACAGTGACTAACAGAATTTGGAATATGACAAGCTGAATATGTGGCCGCAATAGCTTTTAATGTACATATGATGTATGTGCAAGAGGCATTGATTTGAAAAAAAATGCTCATTTTATCACTCGTTACCCTAAGTAATGCTTAACACGATAAAGCTGGTTTGTAATAACACAAAATATGGGTTCGCCGAGGATAAACTACATTCCCTAGCCTGCGCTGGGAGTTAATATAAGTATACCACATATTAGGGGTGGCACTTTTCGGGATCTTATTTCGTAGTTTCGGGATCCCGAAATTCTCCCGAAATTAAAAAGCTTTTGATTATGTTCAAATGTCTTGTTAGAAATGTATAGTATTTTAATTTAAAAGATTATAACAAAGAACTGTCATTTTTAGCGCATCGTATATTTACTAAGCCAATAAATTAAACTTATTCGTTTATTCATAAATACAAATGTTTTTTGCACAGCATCAACTGCCTACTTGAGATGTTTCCTCGTACTCCTAAAACCACCGACTTTTGTGACTCGGTGAGTACATACCCGGACAGGCCTCATGCAATCAATTTTCAATCCAGGGAGAACTGGGAAAATGGTGTAATAAACAATGAAAAACGGGCAGTGTATATGCTTCCTGTAGATAGAAAGTGACCAAATCCATCACCACGAGCCTTCAGGTTGTTATAAATAGCTGCCTGAAGAGCATCTTCCCCATTTTTTGGTCCAAAACAAATTTGAACTCAGATCTACTGAAAAAGGCGCAAATAGAGCCAGTCGAAATGCTCATAAAATGCCAAAAATAGAGATGGATTGGGCACACTCTATGCAAAAACGATGCATGCATCGCACGAAAGGCATTGGAGTGCAACCCTCTCACGAATGTTCGTCGCAAGCCTGGTAGACCAAGGGAAACCTGGAGGCGAACAGCTGAAAGGAAAGCAGGAAGCATCGAAACGAGGAGGAACCAATTAAAGTACATTGCCAAAAATTGCACAAAATGGCGGACAGGCGTGGTATGTCCCAAGAGGGATTAAAAACCTGAAGAATAAGATATCTGCTGATGGGTCAAAACACAATGATCAAGTAAGAGGTGGTGTATATTCGGAAACTATATGCACCAATATAACTTTTCGCTTGCCTGATCATTGCAGCGTATTCCAAGCCAAAAACTTGGCAATCTCAGAATTCTTTCAGTGCTAAATAAGAGCTCTGAAATAACTCATATAACTTAAACACTTGTCTAAAATAGCAAGAAAGTATTGCAAACTAATAAAAATACTTGTAGTTTTCTATTAATCTGTACAAAACGGCACGACTGAGACGCTTTCTATCGTCATACAGGGGTCAGAGAGCTGCGACAATAACAGCTGAAGAATACGAATGGGATCTCCTTAATTGATTGTTAAGCAGGTGTAAGGTAAGGAATACAGAGGCGAAATAAGTGCTCTTATATCCGGCTCCATGTTCGATAGTCAAAGTATTGTCTTGACGCTCAACCCATATGTTGATGCTGAGGGTCTACTCCGAGCGGGAGGGAGGGTAGCTCAAAAATGCAGATATTACCAATGAGTAACGTTACCCAATGATAATTCCCAGGAGTGCTTTTTGCCATCTTGCTCATCGCTGATGCCCACCATCAATGTCTTCATGGAGGGATCCAGCAAATATTACAATATTTTCGCCGGAGGTTTTGGACAAAGCATGCACGTTCTCAGGTGAAAGCATACATATGTTTGGAGATACACCTTGTGTAGGCGATATCAATTAATCCTTCAGGACCAACAAATTCAAATAGCGGTCTGGATTATTGTGGCCCGTTTCACGTACGTATAGGTGGGGAGAGATCGATAGCAACAACAAAAATCTACACTGCTATGATATTTTTGTATGCAGGGCTTCACGAGCAATAAGGTAGATGAATTAGCCATAATGATTAGCCAGATTAGTCAGAACAAGGTCGACATATCCATACCCCTGAGCAATATGTAAACTTTTAATAAACAGACGCACCATTACTGTTGCTAATTCCAACTAAAAGCAGTTAAGCAACTGCCCTATCAGTAGACAAACGTGGCCCGAATAGGGTCGCACTAAGAGTCTACTCAAATTAAGTAGAAGGGATCTAAGAATCGTAGTTGGGACACCTACTGGGCACTCTCTAATAGGAAGTCATACAGTGGATTAGGGGAACCATCCGATGACTATTGTAGAAGATGTCTGGATAAATAGGTAGGTTGGGTGGTTGTCGTAACGACACACTTAGACCTTCCGCGGATCCATTGTGATACCACTGGAGCTTATCCTTACCCTACGTGTTCCTTTTCAAACCATACGGTCAGGATATACAAGTCGAACACCTTCTATCCGGATGAGTGGCTCTGGGTAGAAGATTGCTCGATATCGTTTTTCTGGACAACATTGCGGTTGTTTCGAATCTCAAATTAGCTTTTAAAAAGCTTTTTAAAGACTACACACTGATTTAAATAGCATAGATGGTTTAGAGAGTAAGGATAGGATAATTCTACTGCTACCACAAGGGGGGTTGAAGAACAGCCACTACACCTATGCCAACCTAACTGCCTGATTAAATTATTTTATTTATTTATTTATTTCATTATTTATTTATTTATTTAAGTCTATGAATTACAATCCTTACAGACTATGATACAAAAGTTGCTTAGATTAAGCTACAAATATATTATATGTATTTAAAAACTATACTAGCTACTAACTAACTATAATATAGAATTCAAAAGATTTAAAAGTGCTGTTCTTGATCATTTAAATCACTATTATCACACTCGTTATTAAATATCTTTAATTTTAAAGTACTTTCGTATAATTTCTAAATTTCAAATTTAATGCATTTAGGTAAAAAATAAATTTACAGCCGAATACAACAAATATTTAATATATTTAGCGAATTACTTTTTGAGATTAAATGACTGTTAATTTTATTGTGATCTCAAAAGCTTAGAGCATTGGGAGTGTTGTCCTCCAAGCGTGACCTTAATTTATAACCAGAAAGGCCAACAGATTAGAGCACTGTTCTATTTCAACACTTTTGGACTGTATTGTTGATATCCTACATCACCACGATTAGAAAAAACATAAATTTCTTTGATCCAAACTTCGTTCTGACATATCCGACTTTCTATCAAATGGAGTTTGCGAACTGATAGTGAAATCCTTTCGCAATTTTTCCTTCGGGGTAACTGCTGAAAAGCGTTTTATAAATAAAAGGGGCTCAAACGTTTAAAGCTCCACCTCTGCTGCAAATTAGGCATTTATTGTCTCGAAGGGAGGAATTTTTGTAATGAAAATTTTCTAACTACATCTGATGTACAAAATTATTCTCAACAATTTCGACGTTTCAATCGACTTGTCCCGGGACTTTCGAAACTCAAATATGTCGTTCTGGGCTTCACATCCCTATCATATATGCATTTAAAAGTAAGATATTTTATTTAAATTTTTCTCATTAAATTTGCATAACAACATTCATTTTTAGATTTAGCAAATGGCATTCGTTTTTATTTGAAGGAATGATTTTTCAGTGATCTTATTGTACATTAAATCAAAAATCAATAACTGAAGAATCTCCACAAACATTTTTCAAAACAGACGCAATATACCACAAGTATAACCAATTGCAGGCAAACCAAAGACTTGCCCGAACTTAGTACAGTCAAATATCTCATAGCCAGAGGATAGAATAGAAAAAGTCCGTTACACAGATGGAGAGAAATGGAGACATGAAAATGTAGGTTATCACTTCGACTATAAGATCTATTGCGTACTCTACTCCTCACAATACCTCTTTCAGACTAAGTTCGTTTATTAAACCAAAGAAGGTACTCGACTGAGCTGCAACTGAGTGTTAATCCTTCTCTCCCGGCTGTACCATACCGAGATACTCACTTCTCCTTATAGATATGACATGGCATTCGATAAGCAATTTTGGTAGCTATTGAACCATATGCCGAGCCTGCGCAGTTGACTTCGCAGTTTGCAGCGACCAGCAAGAATGTCTGTTGGCTTTCCCTTAGGGAAGTTAAGACCATTAGATCACTTAGTAATACTTTATTACTTGAGAACCGACTCCAGATGTACAGGCTCATTCTATCCACTTAAAACGTCCTAAGAGACATAGGTACCACTGGACAAGCTTGAGACAATCGGCTGAGCAAACCACCATTTTAGTTAGCTCTCAAAATCGTGCTACCAATTCCACACTAAATAGTTGAAAGATATATTTTAAAGAGTTTGGTAAAGCCTACCTTTATCATACATAACGTGGCTATACGTGCCAATTACTCCATTTTAGAAACCTTTAATTTTCTTAGGTGCGCCCGTTCATTCATTCATAAGGCTCGGCGTGAATTAGAAGCATCAGCCGGCTATGCAGAGCCTGTTGCAAAACGCAAATAACACGAGTTCTGGCATTGTCCGATCTCATCTGTTAGCAACACAAATTTAGGGACCGTAACATTACCTTTGGTCCCAAAGAGCCAGTTCTGCTTACCAAAAGCAACCCTTCAATACGAGGGAACTTAATATTTCTGAGGGTCTTATCCAGCGAGTTGTCCCTGAAGATTTCCAGTACAGACCCTACTTTAATTTTATATTTATTTCCAAATACAACGTTGAAAGCTTCCACTTATTAGTCAAGATAAGTGACCAACGAATTTAGTAGAGACCGCCATCATCGAGACGTCTTGTGACTGTCCAGCCCCCACCGTCCCAGCTTCAATCCGCACTGTGGGCAAGAAACACAAAGTGATGAAAAGAAAAGTCGACTCTCGGCTGTTTTCTCATGAAAACTATGTTTGGGGCGGGAGAGTAAGCCGGAAGTTTCTGTGATCTTGAGACCTCTCAAAGCCAACCTTCTCCTTCTATTGTTTATGTTTTTTTATGTGAAGCTTCTTGAAGGCAAAAATACAGCCAAAGATTCGCCGTTATTGGTCAAGGGACGTGTATTACGAATAGCTGATTCAGACTATATATATTTCAGTAGTCGTCGAACCCAGGACCTATTACTGTCACGTAGCACACAAATACATCCGCTACCCCATCCTTCTTATGTATGCCTACACGGCCAATATTGTTAAATGCTATTTCCTGCATAAAGTTCCTCCTGTTACTTTTGCAACCAATACTCCACAAGGGACTAAAAAACCAATTCTAATTTAACTTTTTCATAAAAACTTAATCCTTCTGCGCTTTAATTACAGTAAGCTAATTTTCCCTCCCACAGAATATGAAGAATAAAGAATATGTGTATGTATATGTACATACCTATGTATGTTTTTATGTTTGCATCCATAAATACAAAACATGAAAACTTTAATTAAAGCTGCATTGGGATCGAGATGCGGTGAAAGGGACTGCATCGAAAGTTAGTTAAGAGTTGGTGATATTAAATACTCCTACTTTTTCTTATATTATATTTCAACATTGCATTTTATTTTATTATTATTTATTTTATTTTGTTTTTAAATTTGGAAAAGACGTTCAAGGCTAGATTTGTATGTTTGTTAAGTACTGACGGCAGATTTATTAAGTCAAAGCAAAACTTATTCCATCAATTGACAAATGGGTCCAAAGGAACTTCGGAGAAGTGAATTACTTCTTAACTCAATTCCTCTCGGGCCACGGATACTTCCGGAGTTGCCCATACCGTATGGGTAACTTAAACGATTCCAAGTGCATGTACTGCGAAGCACCGAGCGATGACGCTGAGCACACGTTTTTTAGTTGGGACAGATGACTCGCGGAAAGAGATGCAGATTGGCGACATCGTGCCAAGCAACATAAGCAGCAAAATGCTCGAACGCGAGAACAACTGGAATGCGTAACGCGTAGATTCATCGAGGACGTACTACGAAAAAAAAGATAGACCTCGACACAGAGCAACAAGCGAAGTCGCACAGATAGAGACACAAGAAGATAGGCCTATAGAATGAAAGCTGGCTACAAATATGGTGGACCCAGTCATGGGTGAATAGAATTGGTCTTTTATGGATGCCGTTCTAGGCTCTCCCGAAGTAATATAGAAAGCAGTTCCGGGAAGGGTGTCTCCCAAGAAGGAGAGGAGGGATCGTTTTAGGCCGGCGGGCCAATTAAAAGGTCAAAAAAATCGATTTTTTTTTCCTGAAATCAATAGCTTAGATATTCAAGAACATGAGACACAAATTTTCAGAGTTAAATTCCAAGTATTTGCAGAGCTACAGAGCCGAGCGTAGTGCGGCGTCGAGCAACCGTGCGCTTATTGTAGTAGTTTGAAGCGCGTTTTCTCGGCTTTTCATTTTCACGATTTTACCTAATGTATGTACACGATTGCAAAAAAACTAAACGAGCTATCCATTTCTTTCAAAATGCGTTATCTTCAGTATTGTTTTCTCTTCTATGTGAACTAAAAAAAACATCCAAAAACTTTTTTTAAGCGACTTTTTTACCCAGTTGAAGAGTTTTTTTTTCCTTGAAAAACCACTTTTTTTTCTACCTTCCCCAAAAATTCTAATTTTACGTGTTTCTCCCAATTTTCTTAGTTCACATAGAAGATAATTACATCAAAATTAATAATTACATCAGATGAAAATTGCAAGTTGTATCTTGTACAGAAGTTGGATACTTCAGTGGCAAGGCGCTCTGGGAATCTATTGATAACTCGGCTTACAATATATTGTTGGAGATTGTACAAATTTTTTTTTTTTAGTTAAAATATATATTAAACTATCCCCAAAACTTCATTTAGCTAATTGTTTTTTTTCTCATCCTACAACGCTTCGCGAAAACTACTGAATTTAGGACATCTAATTGGCCCGCCGGCCTTTAGCGGCCACACCACACGACGCAGTACACGACAGTCGCTGTAATTGCGAAGGCATTTTGAACCCTACTCCACCCACCAACTTGTTTACATTACCTTAACCCATAAATACTCATTGCAGCAATCAGATACAATTAAAACCCACACAAGAGTTATATTTTTTATTTAGTAACAGTTATTTACGTATCTGCTGGGATTTAAGAACCTCGTTCAAAAACTTGATACGAATTTCTATTCTATACTGCCAAAAATTATTTTTTTTTCCCCTGCATTAAAAGCATGTTGTAGTTTGGAACATTGCTCATAACTTGCCCATTAATTCAATTAAATATTTTTTCGATACAATAAATTCTGATTTTGGTTTTTTCAACCAGTCGCGCCATATTGTCTCATCCAAAAGTTCATGTGGCTTTTTTTGAAATTTCTCCTTTTAAAAGTAGTTTGCTTACGAGGAAGCTTGCCAAATACTCTAACGGTTGATGTGAATCCATTTCATTTGCTTTGAAAAAAACTCCACAATTCTATGCCCGCGATGGACTTATTGTGAGAGCAGATGGACAATCGAGGAGCTTGCATAATGGGCAAGGTCCGATTTATTTTTATTTATTTATTTAAATACAAATAAAACAAAGTATTTCACAGTTTTGTACATAAAGTAATGCTTTTCACCTTAATAATATGAAGTCTCAATAACCTTAAAATCCAGAAGATATTAACAATATAAGGGTTAACAAAGTAGGACGAAAGTAAAGGTTGGATCTTTATTATATGCGCTATGTCTATGTCGTCGAAAAGCTCATACAACTCATTGCCTACGATAATCGCCGTAGTCAACGTGCAAAGATAAACAAAATTTCTACATAATCTTTCTCTCAAACACTCCAAGGGATGACTCATCGGATATAATCATCGTCTAAACTTCTGCGCCATACGATATGACGGACATGAGAAGAGAATTATAAATATTTTTTAAGATAATAAAATTGTCTTTTACATTAAGGTTATATTCTCATACACAATGTATTATTTCTGCGAAATGGCTTTATTGAAAGCAGAAATAAAGGCAAAAAAGCACCACCCGCTTTCGTTGTTCAAAGCCGTTCGGCATATGGCAGACGATTTGTCTGCTATTTTTGTTTTCCCTTTTTTTTTACTCGCACAAAGTTTTTAACATTATGTTTTTATTTTAAATTTGAGTTTTTTTCTTTTCAGAAAACCGAGTGAAAAGTTCGTAAACTAAAATTAAATATTTCTGATATATGTATGAACTTATATATTACGTATGGGAATAAGTTTCCGCGCTCGTAAAGGAGGTGTCGCTGCTGATACAATTTTTGTTCGCTCTAGTAAAATACTAGTGATTTGAAGGGGTATATGTGAGGTCTCGATCGCAGTAGTTGACGTTCGTTTCAAGCGTAAAGATCCCTTTTTATCTGACGTCAAAAATGTCTACGTTCGTCTCGAAAAAGCAGTGTTTGCGGGAAGTCATGCTTCATTATTACCTTTTAAAGAAAAGTGCATCTGAAATGTGTCGTATGTTGATTAATCAATATTTACGGTAATCACGGTCCTTCAAATACAACTTGTAAAGAGTGGTTTCGAGGCTTCCAAAGTGGCAATTTCGACGTGAGTGATAAAGATCGCGAAGGGGCGCTGAAAAAATACTAAGATACTCAACTCCAACAATTATGAAACATGTCGAACGATGATATGTCTAAAAAGTTGGATGTTAGCAGATTAACCATCGGTAAACGTTTGCATGCGATGGGAATGGTCCAGAAAGCTGGCAACTAGGTGCCATATCTATTGAAGGAGGGGCATATCGGGGCCGTGTGAGGTGCTTCTTGAACGGCAAAAAAGAAAAGAAAAAATTTTCTGCATCGCATCGTCACTGGCGATGAAAAATTTATCTATTATGACAATCCTAGGTGTCGAAAATGTTGGAGCCTGCCATGTGAACCAGATCTATTGATAGCGAAAAAAAATATTCATGCTTCAAAGGTTATGTTGTGCATCTGGTGGGATCAGTATGGTGTCATCTATTATGAACTCCTTAAACCGTCTAAAACCATCACTAGCGATCGTTACCGATTGCAGCTAATGCGTTTGAATCGAGCTCTCAAGCAAAGCGGCCGGAGTAAGATGGTTGACATGACATACTGATTTTGCTGCATGACAACGCCAGGCCACACAGTGCTTAATCGGGCCAGAAATATTTAGAGGGACTGAATTGGAAAATCTTGCCCAACCCACCGTATTCCCCAGATATTGCACCTTCGGATTACCGTCTGTTCCGATCAATACGTTCAGCCCTTATTGGAGAGCGTTTCTCTTCTTACGAGAGCATCGCAAGCTGACTCAATGAATGAATTAAGTCAAAAGAACTCGAATTTTTCATCAGAGGAATCCGTATGCTGGCTGAAAGATAATAATCACATAATATCACATTAAATAATTCGTAACTTTGCCTAAGAAAGGACGGAAACTTATTCCCATACCTAATATGTATGTATGCACGCACATGTTAACGAATTTGAGCAAATAGGCGTAATAAGTTTGCCGAATGAAAATCTACTATCTGTATTTAACACATTTACATGCGTATATCACCTTCATCCAAAAGTTTCCAGATCAAGTTTATTGCTCAATCGTGATATTTTCGCTATCAAAGTACTCCCCATCAACTGCAACGTACTTATGCCAGCGTTTGATCCAGCTCTCGAAACATTTCTGGAACCCTATTTTCGGTATAGCCAACAGCCATATATAGCCAAAACGCGTTCCCCATGGTGATTTCTTGCTGCCGAAACAGTTTTCCAATATGTCTAAAGTTTTCGCACCATTGAATCCACCATTGAATCCACAATTTTAAACTCGTTGTTGCAAATTCAAATCCATTTTTAAAGCTGTACAAAATCGAAAACACGGCAGAGGTAGATTTACTCAAGGCGGCGAAACTTTTACAAATGTCAAGCAATAGCGATACAATTTTTGTAGGAATGTTAATCGCAGATGTGGCAACCTAACAAAAAAACAGAACTTAGATCAGTTAACTCCAAGTGTATCCTGGCGGTTGTTCCTGGAACTTTTGGTGATATACAGCAGTGTGACGTACCCCGACTGCCTAATATAACGATATTTCGATTCCCTTGAAATCGTTTCAAGCTGCAATAAAAGCGCATACAATAATGGTTTTCCGTCACCAACTTCTCAGCCCATGTCTGACCATTCTTGCTATAATGGAACTTAAAGTTGATTGTGTTATTGTATTCGTTTTGCTCCAACTTTGTGCTTAGCTGTAGGTCGATTTTATGTTGCGCCAGCCTTTACGTCTACAGAATATACATACCTCTGGTCGCATTAATGTTGTTATATATGTACATCGAAGGACCAATTAACGACCGATACCCGGCCAGGTTCACTCTTTAGCATTTATTTTTGTTACAACTCTTCTGGAAACCTGCTTCTATGTTTCTAATGGAGTTGCCACGTCCTTGTACTCAATCATGTTGTGTTGCTATAATATTATTTTTTTTAATGCATACATATGTACGTACTTCCGTCGATAAATATGTATGATAGGAATATCACGCACATCACCTGCGCCTCCAATTTCTATGCGGAGGAAATATCTCAACAAAGCGCCAACTTCGAATTCAATTTTAGCCTTTCCATTGCTTAGGTCACTCAATTTGCAATACGGTGCAAAGCTCATTCAAACAAGGTGATATGACAGGAACAACTGATTTGTTTTTTTTCCTATGATTCGGTACTTTTATTGACAAAGTGGCTTACTTTGATTGTTGGCTCATATTCCGAATGAGAAAGCAAAATACATGTAAATTTCGTCGTTGCTCAGTGCGACCACCTTGTATGACTTGGATCATATTAAATTTGCGTTTCTCATTCCTAAAATCTGGTCAGCTGCCATAGGGCTTAAAACCCACATTCAGCAACATTGGATCGAGCTTACCATGTCATTCTCTCCTATTCTTTTTAACCCACAGACCTTAAGTAGAAGTTTTGCTCATCAATAAAATGTTTTGGATCCTTCAATTATAAAGTGTCGCGAAGATCCACAGTTGAGATAACACTGGTCTCGTTTAATTAGCCAAAATCAGATATTGACCAAACGTAACTGTTTAAGTACGAAAATGAAGCATCCATTTATTGCAAAAGGGATACAACTACAGGGATACAACTAAATGCATGAAATCCTTATCAAAAAAGTCGATAACATGACGTAGTCAAACACACAACTAGAGTTTACTGTCTGCAATAATGAACCTCATAATAAATTAGTGTAAAGCAATAATGAAAATCGCTTAATTTTTTTCTTCAAAATATTCTCCTTGGAAGTCAAATACTTCTGCATCCAATTTTCAAAGCTCTTTTACCTCTCAGAAGAGTATACCTCAAAAACGAGCAATTTAAAGATATCAATAGCTTCTTCAAGCATTGAAAAACGTTCAAATCGCATTTTATTTTTGATGTTCGTGAACAAAAATTAATCATTAGTCCACCAAATCACGGCTGTAAGGTGGATGAGCCATTAATTAGATCTTCTGAGTGCCCAAAACCTCTCTTTTGTGAGCCAATACGTGAGAGCTTGCATTGCCTTGGTGAAAGATGATTCGCCGTCGACGGTTGCTTTTCTACAATTCTCCGAAAACTTCTGGCAAACAAATGATTGTGTATCTTTAGTGGTACACTTCCAACATGACCAGATTTTCCGAAAAAACAGACGACCCTTTGCTTTGAGATGCTTCTCCCGCAAACGACTTTTATTGGATTAAGCTCGTCTTGGAACACTCATACTGTCGTTTGCTGGTTTGTTTTCGACTCATATGCATAGATCCAATATTCACCACCTGTTACGATGTCATAGTCGTACTTTGGCCACCGCGGCTGAATTTGTTCACACCAATCGGCATCGGTCCTTTTTTGGGTAATTGTCAAATTATGAGGTGTCCAACAAGATCAACTATTCTGGACGACCAAATGTTCATGCAATATTGAATGTACGCTGGTTCCACTATTTCCTAAGGATGCCTAAATCTCTCCATATGTCACATGACGATATGTAAGTTCATGCTAAAAAATACCAAATTTTTCTATAAAAAATACCGAATTAGAGGCAACGCTCTTACTACCATCAGTATTTTTCTTTAGGTTATTAACACACTTGCAACTAATGGCATTTTCTTCAGCAAATAGTTCGACTAATGCCACTTTTTACTAAGATCTGAATACTTGCGCCCCAAAGCCTGATCTGCGAGAAATGATTACGCATTTTGGCAACTGAATAGCCCACCAAGGCCATTTTCTTAACTTTTGGCTAAAGTCAATTCATTGCAAAAGCAAAGGAGCCAAACACATTCACATGTGGCACGCATGGCTTCTTTCTCATCTGCATTTCATAAGGAATCGAACTTGAGAACGCATTTGTAGCAGTTCTATTTCCTTTCCTCTATATACTGCGATTAGCACTCCTGCGCCCATTCTGGATAAGCAACTAACGTCCTATTGGCACGCTCCACCATACCGCTTTACAGAGGTGTGTGACGTACGATAAACTGACGCAAAATACCAATTTCTTTAAGAAAATCAACACTTTAACTCGGGCAACTCGCTAGTTTTTTTCTATAGCCTTTTAGGCTTTTAGAATATAGAGGCTGAAAACACTTCCTCTTTTGCCTTTAAAAATCGTATATGGAAATATATTGCGACATGTCGTGAATGAAGATGAGGTGTTATGCGTTTCAATTGTCACAATGCAGTTGTCGTATGATTGAGTTAAGTTATAACATACAAAAAATCTCAGCATGTATTCGGGTTGAAAGTCGATTAGATAATCTTTAAATACCGTTATTTTAAACACTCTTGCTTGTCATGATGACAAGATGTACTCTTTAACAGACCATTTTTGGCTCTGAGCGAATTTAACAGAATCAGATGATGGCCTGACGCCACTTGAGATGTGTTTACAAAAAAACTGAGATTGGATTGTGTGATATATAATCGATAGAGTTTAACCCGCAAGTAGTCATATTTAGAACCTTTTGCTTAATATATAATAAACTATGAACGATTTTCAGGAGATAAATCAGCAAAAATAATTTACGCAGTGGCATTCAGCAGATCCAGAAGGTTATCAAAACTATATGCTTTTAGTTGAAAGCTTTTATAAGACTCGCCTTGACTTCAATCAAGTCTAAAAACATGTCTATTTAACATCACACCAACTTTTACATGCTGCAAATATACAGGGTGCTTCATATATAGGTTTTTTTCAAACCTATGTAATTTTTTTTTCTTTTCAAACACATATTATAAGTCGGAATCCCCTTTTCTGCCGAAGAGCTCCTCGGCGGCTTTGCTAAACGATTTTTTGTGGTCGTAAATTTAAGACATGGACTTCGACGATCTCTGGTTTCAGTAGGATGACGCGCCATGTTCGGCAATAGTGTTATCAACCGTCTCGGCGATTTTAATTGGCCACCTCGAAGCTACGATTTTATGAGAATAATCCATTCATTCAGGCGAATATCGGACAAGCCAATCGTTAAATAGAGCCAGATGCCGACACCAAGACCTTGGAAAACTGCGTTAATAGGATGTTAACAGGAATGTTTGAAAGGAAACCGCTATATCACCCTGTATTACGGCTGAACTGGTAATTTAATAAGCAGCTGTTCCATCCTTCTTCTAGGTAGCTACATGCGGACCGAACTTTGTTAAGCTATGTTAACGGGAGTTATAGCAGGCCCACTTCATAGAAATATTACTTGCTCAGTATGGGCAATATCACTCGATCGAGATTTTTCACCTTAACCTTAGAATACTTTATGACAGAGCGCAGTCAAAATTCTTTAAAAATCTAAATTATTTCAATACACACATCTAAGAGGATCTCTCCTACATGAATGTATCAGCTGAACTTTTCTAACACTTTCTCCATGTCCCTGACCATTAGTAATTCGGTGATTGGTAATTCGGTGACTCTTGTGGTCTCTAGAACTTTGGTGCCAACTAAAATAATAAATTCTCTTCATGTTCCCATGGCTACCTTTTTCATAGGATGTGGTAATTTTTGCCTTTATCAGCAACCGTTAAAACTGTATTTTATAAACATAGTTTTGGGTGTTTATCGCAAACGTTGAAGGGCATTTAAGAACAAATACTCTTACATGTTTAGAACCTATAAACAAAACCTCTCATTCCAATACCATCTCAGTATAAGAACATCTTCAATGTTGTTGTTTTTATTGGAACTGTTCCTGTATCAAATTAAATGTCAACAAGCAGCAATCGCAGAGTTATCTATTCGCTATTTATATTCCAGTTTTCTCCATGGCCTCCTCCTCTATAGCCCTTGTGTATGTATGAGCAATTTTGAGGGAATGTACAAAGTACCCTGTAGGAAAACACTTACGTACAACAGTGAACTGTTTTCAGCATCAATTTTGAGCTAGCAAAAGTCATTATTATTATTAGTTGCTATCACGGCTTTGGGCCAAAAGAAATGTTTGCCAATGTTGTCTACTTCTGGCATTCATCTTAATTTAAGCCCATGAGAGAGATTCAGAGTTTCTAAAAATTCCTCATTAAGGCTACGCCACAAAGATCCTTTAGGGCTTTTGGATTCCAGCCCAGCGCCATTCTACATATGTCGGTCGCTGACTTGCCCATTTCCATATTCGCTGTGGTATGTCAATGTTTATTAGTTTTTATCTGCTTCAAAGAGTCAATAAAAGAGTTCATTTGAAATTCAGTTGTCGGGCCACCAGATATGGAGGATAGTTCTAAGACATCGGTTCACAAATGTTTGCAACTTCCGCGTCGCAGGTACAGACACCAACCACGTTATACATGTATACAGTAGGACGGATTTAACATTTGAATTCAAAGGTCGTAGCTTCGCGCGCGTTGTCAATAGCTTGGAAAACCAGATCTTTTTAAGGCTTGTAAGGACTGACTTGGTTTTTTTCATTCTGTGATGTGATTTGGCTTCCTATATAGGTGAAGCTGTTGACGTTTTAAATGCGTTCTACAAAAATTGTGAACCTCTTTGGAGCAAGGCATTTTAGGCTTTTAAGTTTACGTCATTAAGTTTGCTCTGCATGTGTACGTCAAACAGTGATAAGAGAGCGATGTCATCGGCGTAGTCAAGGGCATCTACATGTTCCATAATGATAGGATTCCAAATAATTATCCTGCCTGAACTGGCAATGGCTATTAAAGGTAGAAAAGGCGATAGTACACAGCCTCGTTTGACACCAGCCACAAATTCAATGTGCTCAAAGGGCACCATCGTGTAGCCTCGGTATTTTAATTTCAAGTAGTACGCTTGAATAATATTGCAAATTGAAGTGGAAGGGGAAAACAAAAGGCAGTGTCCTCGTCGTCACGATTTCTACCATTGTGGTCATTTGAAAAAAAAAGATGACAAATTGTAATTAATATGAATGTCATTATCGTATGACGCAGAAAAAAAGGGGAACATTTTTTTTCATAAAATGGCGGCTACTCAAAAATTGAGGTCGATTTTTCCCTAATTTTTAAGCTTTCTCGAATTGTTTACACATATTAAAAAATTGAAATTTCCAATTTTTCATGCGTCATGCGATAGAGACATATTTAAAGAATGTTCATGATAAACTTCAAGCAAATCAGTTGATTGGAGCTTGAGATATCGGGCCGACCGTATTGAAAGAAGTACCATAGTTTCGAGAAAAACACGTTTGAAGTTTGCCGTCCGCTCAAACCAGTCTAGCTGTCGCGTCACTAAAATAGTTGTAACTTCGAAAATAATTCGAATTTTGAAAAATCCTTTTAGGGAGATATTTTTGAATACTTAAACTATCGAATTTTGAAAAAACAAAATTTTTCGATTTTTTCAAATTTCTAGACTAGAATACCCCCTTAAAACTTAAAAATATTGTAGTAACGTAGTAACAAAACAGCCTAATTTATTCATACACTATTAATCCAAAATCGCATGGTATTATTCAGTTATATTACATATATATTGGAATTCAAAGAGAGAACGTAGATTTGAATCTCGACGAAACAAGAAAATTAAGAAAAAGTTTTTTCTAATAGCGGCCGCCCCTCGGTAGGCAATGGCACATCTCTGAGTGCATTTCTGCAATGAAAAAGATTCTCATAAAAAAATATCTGCTGTTCGGAGTCGGCATAAAACTGCAGATGCCTCCATTTGTGGAACAACATCAAGATGCACGACCTAAATAGGAGGAGGAGCTCGGCGAAACACTCAGGTGCCACTCGTTTCGGTCATCTAGATCTAGAGTACAAAGCGTTCGAAAGTATAGCTTATTCTACAACATCCCTAGGGCACAAAAGACCATGAGGTCGAAGTGCACACTTCCAATTAATCTAATCTACAACATCTCCATCGAAATGTTCGCAAAGTGAGTCAAATTCCTGTTTAAAACGGTATATGTTTTATTTGAAGCATCTTTGTAGTAATAAAACACTTCTTCTTGATGGGCGCGTAATATCATAGCTTAAGCGATTTTTGGCGGGTTTAACAAAGCGCGCCAGTCGTTTCTTTCTCGTGATAACCGGCGGGACTTGGAAACACCAAGTGAAATCAGGTCTTCCTCCACCTGGACTTCCTCTTCCTCTGCTACCATCAGCTGGTAACGCATCTAATACTTTTAGAGTCAGAGCATTTGTATCCATTCGGACGACATGACACAGCCAACGAAACCGCTGGATCTCTATTCGCTGCGCAATATCTATGTCGTTGTAAAGCTCATAAAACTCATTGTTCCATCGCCTATAGTATTCGCTGTCACCAACGAGCAAAGATCTAAAAGTTTTCCGCAGAATTTTTCTCTCAAACACTCCAAGCGACGCCTCGTCGGATATTGTCATCGTCCAATACTGCTCCATACGTTAGGACGGGCATGATAAGAGCCTTTTAGAGTGCTAGTTTGGTTCGTGGAGAGAGAACTTTACTACTCAACTTAGTCCAAAGTAGTATAGTTGGCAAAAAAGGTTCCTCGTTGGATTTCAAGACTCAAATTGTTATCGGTGTTAATGCTGGTTCCTAAATAAACAAAGTGTCTTACAACCTCGAAATCATAGCTGTCAACAATGATGCGGGTGTCGATATCCGTGTGTGCCGACTGTTTGTTTGATGACAGGAAATACTTGGTTCTGTCATCGTTCACCACCACACAACGAAACAACGACAACTATTGCATGAAAAACGGATCCATTGTACAATAATTTACCCTTCATAACGCTTGCTAGAAGTCCGTTTGGCATAAGCCATGACTGGATTCTTTAGTTTAATTGGCTTCTTCGCAATCCTTGTGTTTTTGGTATCTATTTAATATTATCTATAGTTATTACTAACAGTACTCTTTAAAATGTTCTAGCCAACGTGCACCATTTATCGCTTCCTGTACCAGTTTCGCTTCCTGAATCTGAATGGATTCTCGATGTTTCAACTCGTTTTCGAAGTGGCTGCCCATAACTCCTCAATGTACATATTTACCAATTGAGTTGAGCAAGCAAATGAATCTGTAACTGGATCGTTTCTCGGAATGACTTTGCTTTTCCCAATTCAATTGCAAATTTCCTGCAGATAAACGTACGTCCTACATGGTGCATACTTATTATATGTTAGTGTGTGCGTGTGTGTGGCTATGCGTTGATGAGTGCGCTGGTTTTCAACTAAATTGAAATAATCCATAAAATGTCAAAACCAGAAGTTGACGTTAAAACAACATACTCCACCTTATATTACGTGTAGCAACAACAAAAGAAACGCATGGCATAGATAGATAAAAAGAACAATGCAAAAAAAACAAAAAATTTTGTTTTTGGAAATATGTATGTATTCGCTGTATACATATACACTCACATAATACACTTATACATATGTATGTGCATATCTGATGGTTTCGACTACGGGAATCTGGCTTAAAGCAAAAGTTAGCGGTCACTGGCGCAACAGTCGAGTGAACAAATTTACGTTGGAGCAACGAACGGATAGACAATTGATATGGCTAGAAATGAAGCGGCCGAAGGGATAGAGGCATAGTCGCAGGCGCCAAGGCTAACGTGCATCTGTCTGGGGTGGGCAACACGATTGATTGAACAAACTTTGTTGCGTGTGGGGTATACTTGTACATATGTATGGAAGTACGTGTGCAAGCTAAACTGCTGCAAAGGCCTAGCGAGTGTAAATGGTCCAAGAGGCTTTTAATGGCTGGGGGCAGAAAGCATACGAGATTTTTTCAAAACAAGGTGACTTTACAACTTTCGCGGGTAGGTTCATTCGAAAATCTTTTACATTTATAGTTGTTTTTTCACAATTGCATTTAAGGGTTAAAGGCGGCTGCCGTAGCCAAATGGTGCGTGAGTACCATTCGGAATTCGGAGTACGTTGGTTCGAATCTTCGTAAAACAACAAAATGAAGAAAAATAATTTTCTAATAGCGGTCGCCCCTCGGCAGGCAATGGCAAATCACCGAGAATATTTCTGCCATGAAAAAGCTCCTCATAAAAAGCATTTGCCATTCGGAGTCGGCTTAGAACTGTAGGTCCCTCCATTTGTGGAACAACATCAAGACGCACGCCTCAAATAGGAGGAGGAGCTCGGCCAAACACCAAAAAAAGGTGTAAGTGCCAATTATTTATTTTTTTTATTTTTATTTTTTTATATTATTCTTCCTGTAAGCAAAAATGAACAGACGTGTGGAAAAAAAGATTGCCACGACTGAGGAAAAAAACTTCATTGCCGGAAAAGCTCAAGCCATTCCAAAAAGTAGACAACGAAAGTGATTCAAGGATTGGAAAAAGCACTGGCACACGTGTACTACATATATTTAAGAGGAGCTACTTTGCAGGGGATAAAATAAATATTGACGAATAATAAAATATTTTTTGAAAAGAATTAGAACTCACTTTTTTGAACCAATCTCGTATAAGATACAAAAATTAGTAGCCATCTTGTACGTTTTACTAAATTAGTAATGTATCTTAGAAATTTGGTGAAGCCAGATCACATTTGAAATTTAATTTTCATAGGTCTATATTTCCGGAAAGTATCACACTCATAAATGTTGTGTGTAACTACGACTCGAAATCTACAACGGGCATGAAGCCTAACGTTTTTTTAATAGTTGAATTTTAATATCAAATTATAAAAAGCAAAATGTTAAAGAAACAGCATAGCATATTTTTATTTAAAAATTCAAGTAAGGCTGTAGATTTGAGACCGCCAAATTAGTGGATGTTTGTAAAAACAGAAAACTGCTGATTTTTCCAAAGTCTCAATCTTTATTGTAGATAAATTACAGAATTGGCGGTGCCAAGTCAAGTGATCCAAGTATTTCGAAAATGGTTTCAAATTAGTCTGAATATTTTTTTATTTGTAGGCTTGGTAGGTAATAAATAGTAAACTGAAAAATTTTTTTCAAAATTTTATACTTTTGAAATTTATTCAATGCTGAAACTTTTGGTGTGGAGTTTTTTAATGTTAAATATCTTCGGTCTCATTTAACACTTCTATTTTTCGGAAATAATTTTTGTTTGGCATTTGTGAAAAACTTTCCCAGAGGAAGCAAAAGACCAAAAATACTCACAACAGAGGTACGTAGCGTGTCAAAATGCACCACAAAATTAAAGGGTTTTCCAATAACAGGTGTTATTTAAATATATAAAAGGCTATTGAAAGATGGTTAACGTTTATGGCCGGAATTGGATGGTATGAATCTAGACAACGTTTATTTTCAACAAGACGGCGCTACGTGCCACACAAGCAACGAAACCATTGATATTTTACGGGAAAATTTTCCGGACCGTGTTATCTTTCGAAGAGGTGATCACAATTGGCTACCGAGATCTTGTTATTCAACACCTTGTGCCTTTTTTCTTTGCGGCCACGTGAAAGAGAAGGTCTACGCCAACAGCCCAGGGGCGATTCAAAACCTCAAAGATGAAATTCGTGAGGCTGTCGAGGACATAGGGCAGCTCCTTTTCAATTCGGTTATGGAAAATTTCATGAAAAGATTATTGTCCTGTAAGCGTGGTCGTGGTGGTAATTTGCCTGATGTTATTTTGCACTATTAACGGCATACCTTCCTCTTTATAATAAAATAAAATTCATATTTATATTAAAAAAAAACATTTTTCTTTGAATATCAAAATAATACCTGTTATTGGAAACCCCTTTATTTTTCATAAAATTCTGCTATACATCTCTTAGAACACCAAAGTTCAAAGTTCAGAATGAACGCCAGCAAGCCAATAAGTCAAAACGGAAAATGAGTAATTATTTTCAACACACGTAAGTTACAGTCAAAAAAAAAGAGACAAAAAATACTCATTCATTGAAGAGTTAGAGAGTTGAAATGCTCCACAAATGCACTCCGTTTTTTTACATAGAATTGCCCAAAACAAAAATATATCTAAAATGCAAGAATTGCATAGTTTTCTCTGCCCATTTTCTATACGAATCTTCAGAAGTGGACGTTTGACTTCCCCAAAAGAATATTCAGACGTAAACTTTCAAATCGCCGATAAACGTAAACTTTTTTCTCCCTTCTATCAGAATCCATTACTTAAAAAACATTTAAATTTTATGATACAGTGTTCATGGTAGCATACGGATTCCGCATTGGAATGAAGTCACCAATTTCCGTGTTGCTTGGAAGTTTCATCGATTTGAGAATAAAGTCACGTGCTCTATAATCAATTTGTCGGATATTACCTCTTATTGTTGCTCTTTCCCTTAATGCCCAGCTTAAGGATAATTCTAATTCTATTTGATAGCGAGTTCTTGTGTTGGTTTCACAAGGTTTCAGTAGCTAATTAGCAATAATATACCACGACAAGCTGATGTCACAATATAACGCAAAGAGCTCTTCCTGAGACTGAGCAAGCGAAAAAGTGTGGTTCGCCATTTCTCGTCTTCAGCATTCGACTTCCTTCTATTTCAGTTATTCCTAAGATTCACAAGGAATTGAAAATGGGTGGAAATCAGCAGGCAAGCACTAGACTGGAATTCCCAGGGTCAGCCGAACCGAAACAGACTTAGGGGCTCATGGCACCGTTGCATCGAAAGTGATATAAAAGTTGTAAACAAAAACCTGACGTGGCAGCTAGTAAAAAAAGGGAACAGATCGGAATGGAAAAATGTTGCCTTGGCCCTATGCTCCACAACGGAGCTCGAGAACTGTGATGATGATTCGCTATATGAAGAGAATGCACAAGACCGCCGGCAAACCAAAATTCTCAAAAGTGTTTTTTATATATTACCAAAATCCAATTAGCTATAAAACTGCATATCGAAACGTGAGAAATTTTGAAGAAAATGCGTTGAAATTTTTTTTCTGATTTTTGTAGGAGATATTTTTATTAAAAAATTAAATTAAATAATAAAAATATAATTGTTAAAACTTGCAAATAAATCTAGAGCTATAGGTATTTATCGAAAAGTATTTCAACCTAGTTTCTGCAATAAAACATAAGCGTCATGCGGGCGTCGTATCCGAATTCGTTAGTGCGTGACTACTATTCGGTAGTGCCCAAATTCGAAACCCAGAACAAGTTTCTTCTCGAAGCGGTCGCCCCTCGGTAGGCAATGGCCAAATCTTTGAGTGTATTTCTGCCATGAAAAAGCTCCCATATCAAGCACATCCTGCCATTCAGAGGTGGCATAAAACTGCGTTTTTAAAACTGCTGCTGCAACAAAGGTTGCAAGCACCAATTATATTTATGTGTACTCGTATATACATATATTCATCTATTCTAGGGCTAGAATTATGAAATCAAAAACGGTTCCTCAGTTTTTTGGTGTTAGCAAATGTGCGTTGAAGTCTGTTTTTACTGGAATTGTTTTCTTAAGGAATTTGGAATTGATTCCTTTGATACGACATGCAAAACAACATAGCCCTTGGTCTTAAAGAGGCCATAAAACGTTTTATGAATTAGAAGTAGAAATATGCGTATGTATGAGCTTATAAGTATATAAATATTTCGCTTTGTGAGTTATTTTAATATGAGCAAAATTTGCACATAAATGTTTTTGTGCTTTACCATTAAAACAATCAGCAGCGACTCATCGAAACCCCCACTCAAATTCTTTGCTTCCTGATAAGAAAATGAAGCCATAATAAATTTTGTTTTCATTTAGTAAACAAAACTATGTATGTGTGTGTAGGTATGCATTATTCTTGAGTCAGAATTCTTTTATTACTTATTTTCCCTTTGTATTTTTCTTACTTATTTTTCTTCTTTTATTCGAATTTCTTTTTTCTCTACAAGCACCAATGCCCATTACAGTCTTTGTTTGTATTTCATTATTAAATCGAATTAGTGCCTACCTCAACCCACTTAACATCGTCACCTCAGATTGGACAACGTGTAAATGCACATTCTTGCCCATTTTCAAGTTTCCATGCGGCATTCCATTACACATTTCGTGACATTTTGTATATTACTTTGCCACAAATTCAGTGCCATTTTCACATTACGCAACCATTTAAGAGAAATTCTTTGCAAGCCTTAATGTCGACTTCCGACCTGAATCACTACGCCTACATAATACACTACTTTTCCTAAATTCTTACTTCTTCTCCTGTATAGACTTGCTCTTGTTAAAATATTTATTTAATTTTTTTTTTTTTAATTTTATATTTAAATGTATATTATTTGGAATAGGTATTTAGATATCGAGTATGGCCCGAGCGGCGAGCAGAGACAAGCAAAATACGCGATTTTCTACGTAACACATCGTAACTCGCCTTTTCATGCGTGAAAGAACGATTTTTAAATAAAATCACATAAACTACTTGCTCGTGAGTGATTAAAATTTTGCAGCCGGGAATGTGCATGAGCCAGTTTTTTCTATAATCCATGCATCATTTGCTGCAAGATTGTAATAATCTGAAAACAATTTAGCTAAAAACGCAGAAATTAAAATCTTCCAGCTCTTCTTTTATGATTTGTAAAAAATTCATTGTGGTATCAAAAAATAGTATCACATTAGTTCGAAATTTGGCTCTACTTTTACTTAGGTTGGCATAATAAATTAAAAACTTTGCAGCCGTTTTTCTCGAATTTTTAATTTTTTGAGTTATAGTGTTTTGTGGTAAAAAAAACTACACAAATAATGTGCAGCAAATGCATCTGATTCCGAATTTTGAAATTGACAAAATTTAAGCTTCTTCCAGCTCGAAAAGGGAAAAAGGCCGCAAACCTTTTGTCAAATTGATGTCATCGTTTGTGTGAAAGTCATGAAATACGCATACAGTTTGTTTTGTTTTGTGAAGAAGTCCGAAGACAAATAGTGGGAAGATGTTTTTTTATACAGTATACAAAAAATGTCGATTGACAAAAAATCATATGGAAAAGCATGCGTGAGCGTGTGCCAAAAACATGCGTAATTTTGAAAATCGTCATCATAAACATGAGCCAAAATCCATTGATTCCCGCCCCTGTTATACTCTCTTCTAATTTCGACCCATCAGTAAACTATATCTGGGAGCCAGGTTTGAAGGTGAAAGCGTTAATGGTGGCTTAAATATTGCAATAACTCGATTTTTAAGCGCCCTGAATGGCAAGTTATGCCGTTGCGTTGTAACCAAATATCGTCGATGTTTAGCTTATTAATACATTCATACAGCATCTCTCGATAGCGTAACGACAGCTGCTTCAACCTTTCGAAAGAAATAAGGACCGGTGATTCCGCCAGTACTCTATGAACTTCGCGAACAGATTTTTTTTTTTCAAAGTAAGTTTCCACAACCTGGAAGCGTTGCTATGGCGTTAAACTATTCATGATGACTTGCCAAACCTTACTGAACGGAAATGTAAATACAATTTCCCAGCTGTCAAACCATACTTATCGATATCGATAGTTCTCATGAAGCTATTGTAAAAAACGACCAATTGAAGACAAATACCAAATCGTGAAGGAAAATCCTTAAATTTATTTTATTTATTCGTTATTATTTAGTTTTTGCATTCACCTTTCACTTTATTTTTCAAATGCAAATTAAAGGATACGAATTCCTTACCATTCACAAATTCGCTATTTGGTGGGGGTAGTGAAATGATGAGAAAAATATGCGAGCAAAAATATGTATGTATGTATGTGCTTGTATACATATTTAAATATCCACATATTTAGTGGTATGTATAAATTAAATATCTGACACGAGCCCTCGCTCTAATGAACACAATCGGCCGCAACCCCCCAGCTCAGCGAAATTTAAAAATTACGGAATCGGCGCTTGTGCATACCAACTTGGAGCGACATGGCAACAACACTTGTAATACTGTTAATGTTAAAGTTCGCGTCAATATGTCTAAAGCGACAAAATCAATAAAGCGAACAACGCAGCAAGAATGTCGAATTTTAGTTATTTATTAATAAATTCTAGAATATTGGAATATCTTGGCAAATCTACTGTTAACAAATAAATTTTCAATTTCCATATTATGTGGAAGTATTAGGGATGGTATTTTGGGGCAGCATTAAAATGTAGGTCTCTCTGGAAAAACATCACGACGCACACCACGAATGGAGGAGGAGCTCAGCCAAACACCCAAAAAAGGTGCAAGCGCCAATTATATGAATGTATATTATTATGGATGTCAATTTTTTCGATTTTTACGATCGCGGGATTAGTTCCGTGACTTTTATGTTAATGTTTTGCAACAGCTTAGCTCAATAAGAATTTCACAAATATTGTTTGAGAAGCTCTCCTGCCATATAATATAATGGTAATAAATAAATGGGTTTTAAGTTTACTTTTTTATTTAAAATGAAAATTAATGTATATGTAGGTGAACAAAATTAAAGACAATAGTTACAATTATACGCATTTAATACAATAATACACATCCATCTGATAAAGTAGCTCAAGACATGTCGAAAAAAGGTCGCAAGACATCGCAAAAAAACTTAAAAACAGGAAAGAAGTCTTTTGACTTCGTTCTGTGCGGGGCAAAACCTGATTAATATGGTTTGACCTTGAAATGATTAAGTCAGGACTTCATGCTTTTACGGATGGTCTTTAGTGGATGACCTTCCACTCATATTATCTTTATATTTTTTTGATACAATTCGAATATCTAATTTTAGTAATTTGAAGATTTAAAAATCAAACACAAAAGATCCAACTGATTTCTAACACAAAGGTATTGTAAACGCAAAGTAATTTTCAGTGTTGCTTTATTGCTCTAAATATGGATTTGTATGATTGTCTCCATTTCATACGCTTCGTAAAAATAAAAAACAGTCCCGAAAATCACAGAATTGTTGGCAATAATCCTGGTGTCTTTGGGACTAAAAACATCCATAGTAAGTATACTCGTATACACAGAAAATGTTTTTAAAATCGCAGATACTAACATACATATATTATATGTACTTATTTACATACCTATTTATATTCATTTCAAGTATGCGAAAATGGGATTCGTTGAAAAGAAGCCCGCCAATTACGGAAGCCAATTACATTCAAAATAGGAAATTTGCTTGTTGTTCGCCTTCATCCGGACAAATGCGTACATATTTTGGAATACTTTTTTATGCCCCTGCTCACAATTATGGAATACAAATTTGCGCATTTTGTAGTAGAAGCTTGGAGGAACTTTTTCCTCGACGTAGTTTTAGGGGGCGTCCATAAATTACATGAGGTGTTTTTTTCAATTTTCTGAACCTCCCTCCCCCCTGGTGAGATGTCGTGAGATTTTATTCAACCCCCTCCCCCATCCCCCAATCTCACGTGAGATTTTTCAAAATGTGGGTTTCTTATGTAAACGCGTTGGATTGTTATTGTAAAAAGAAAAAAAATTTGATTCGTGCTTTTATTTACGACTAGTTAAGACTAGTAATCAATATTGCTGAGAGTTATTGTATAAGTGTAATAAAAATTTAACAATAGAAAACTTAAATCGTAACTACTGCGATTAAAAAAAGAATATCTACTCTAATTCAGTCCATTGAGAATCATGCGCGGTTTCAAGAGAGACTATTGGGACCAACATGTCGATATGATTTTCAGTAAAATCATGTGCTCCTTCAACTTCGTTCTAATCTAGCCACTCTAAGCCGTTGACGCTTGCGCACAGTATCTCATTAGCTCGTCTTGTGACAATCCGTGAGGGTCGCACTTTGTGGAACATACGCGCTTGCTTAGCTGGTGCAATGTGAGCTGCTCTCCTGTGCTCTGCAGCTCTTGTGATAGATGCGAAGTAAATACCGCATGTACTGCAGCATATTTTCTCTAAATCATCACGTATACTTGGGCAATAGAGATCAATAGGCGTGCTGATGAAGGCATTCAGCGGTTGAATCGGTACGCGTATTAGAAATGGAGCAAATGATTTTCCGTCATGTTCTTTAAAGTCCGGAATTGTCAAACGTCAACCTGAGTGATAGGGCGTTCGGCTCATAGTGGCGCGAAAACAAACGACGGGCTACACTGTACCGCAAATTCAGATTAAATTGAGCTATTTGGTATAAAACAAATATGGTGGTTTGACAGTAGTAATGTATAACGTCGAAGTATGAATGAAATTATTTTCTTTCGAACGAATTAGTGAATGATCTTAATCATACTACGATTACGCTTGAGATTAAATCTTAAGCATGTACAATTTTTTTGTTTCAATCAGAAAAAAAATTGCGTGATATTTGCCGAGACCCGCCCCCCCCCTCTCTCCAACGTAAGATTAGATGAGATTTGACTCGAGCCCCTCCCCCCCTTAAACATCTCACGTAATTTATGGACGCCCCCTTAGATGAGGGGACTGAGATGAATGTAACAAAAACATGGAAATATTTATCAGATTAGTATAAACATGGAAGCAAAGTGAAAAAATATAAAGTGAATAGAAAATATTATTTAAGAAAAAAAGATGCTTGTAAAAAAGGGTAAACAGACTTCGAATGATTCTGTCACACACATTCTATTCTCTCAACCTTGGGGTATTACAACTGTCGTTGCTTGGAACTATCGATAGGATGTGAAACAAACATGGGCATACGTACCTAAGTACTTGGATGCACTACTTACAAAAAATTTTTCAAAGCAATTACAGAAATCGATTTAATCAAAACTTTAAATATCATTAACATATCAATACATACAATATCAATAACATTTAAATATCTTAATAAAACGAAGCTAAGGCCTTAAGCAAGTTGATATTGGACGTGGGCGACTATCTTTTATATAATGGAAATTTTCAAAAGCTTATAAAAACATTTTTACAAAAGCTCGGTAATAAAATTTTGGTCGTAACTTAATTCGCTAGTGTTTTATTAAGAAATTCACGCAACCTAATTGCCACACCTTGTATGGTAACTAAAGACTACTTTTAACTCCATTTATTAAATATAAGAGTCCGTTACTTAAAGTCTTAAAACGGTTATATCTTATGCTGAAGTTGCCAATTTCTTTATGTACCGAAAGCACTCCAAGATCACGATCAATTATATCGTTGCAGACAAATCATGGCGCATTTTCACACATACGCACCATTTTCTAATTGAACCTCTGTGGATGTCAAGATTTGATTTTGAAGCTGATCCCCAGACTTGTATTTCCATATTAGTTTCAGTATTGTTTAATATATGAGCAGCATATTGTGCAGCGAAAGCTTCTATTTTTAGCCAAGTAGCCAATAAAGGAACGAAGTTTTATTCAAGCTGCTTCCACTTTAAAAATATATGAATCCGACCGTAAGTTGTCGATCAAAATTAATGGGTATCTTGCAACTGCAGTGCACTGGAGGACAAGTACAGTGTCATCTGCATATGTAGCTGTGTGTGTGCTTACTGTTAAAGCTAGGTTGGCAGTGAAAAGCGTTTAAGTACTGGTCCCAGGACAATTCCCTGCGGCACACTTACCCTATGATCTGAAAGTACCGGGAATGTTTAAATAAAAGTTAAATTTCACGCAAATTTATTTTATCTCCTTGAAAATATAACCCGTGTGAAGCAACACACATGTACCAACGTTTAACCCAGTCCTCCATGCACCTCTGGTAGGCCGACGAAGGGATTCCCTTCAGCTCCTTCGTCGCATTCTCTTTGATCTCCTCTATTGACTGAAATCTCCTTCCACGAAGTGGTAACTTCAACTTGGAAAACAAAAAGAAGTCGCACCGGGCCTTGTCAGGTGAATACGGTGCTTGCACGATGGTATTTACTTAGTGTTTGGTCAAATAATCCAACACAATTTGGGCTCGGTGCGATGACGCATTTTCATCATGCAAAATCCAACAATTGTTTGCCCACATTTCCGGCCGGCCAGGCAGACACTAATGATCCGATGGCGCTAAAAAGTGACAGATGTGTGCCTTACGAGGGGTGACTTTTATATTTCGAGATTAGAGAATAAAAACAAATTTTAATCATCGAAAATCATGAAGATCTATACACTTTTGCAGGCGTTTGAACCAATTGTCAAAGCACTTTTGCCACTCTGAATGGGGTACCTCCAAAACATGCATTCTGAATGCCGCAACCGCTTCTTCAGGTGTCGAAAAACGTTGACCTCTCAGTTTGTTTTTGACGTACGGGAATAAAAAGAAGTCATTCGGTGCCAAGTCAGGACTATACGGCGGATGACCCATTAATTCGATGTTTTGGGTGCTCAAAAATGCAGTTGCTTGAGCCGATGTGTGAGAGCTCGCATTGCCCTGGTGAAGAGTGATCCGTCTTTGGCGATTGGTTTTCCTAATTTCTTGGAAGACAACTGGCAAACAAATGGTTGTGTACCACTCAGAATTTACTGTTCTGCGTTGTTCTAGTGGTACGGTTGCGACATGTCCAGTTTTTCCGAAAAAACAGGCGACCATTTGCTTGGAAGTGCTTCGTGCACGAACAACTTTTGTTGGATTCGGCTCATCTTGAAACCCCCATACAGTCGACTGCTGTTTACTCTCGGGCTCATACGCGTAAATCCATGATTCATCACCTGTCACGATGTCATAGACGTGTTTCGAAGCCCCAAGATCGTATTTTTTGAGCATTTCCTTCGACCAATCGATACAAGCCTTTTTTTGAGCGATTGACAAATTGTGTGGGATCCAACGCGAACAAATTTTTTGACAGTCAAATGTTTATGCAATATTTAATGTATGCTGGTCCCACTAATGCCTAAGATTGTCTCAATCTCACGATAGGTCACATGACGATCATGCAATATCAGTTCGCGCACAGCATCAATGGTTTTCGGAACAACAACTGATTTTGGACGACCTTCACGAAATTCGTCTTGGAGTGAGCTACGACCACGATTGAATTCACCATACCATCCTTCCTTGATTGAGCTTCATCGCCAAAAAATGAATTAAGTTAATCCAGGCAATGTTGCTGAGTTAATCCACATCGAAAGTTGTAAAAAATAATCGCACGAAAATGTTCACGATTTAATTCCATTTTTGGACCGAGATGAATCTTTTAAGTTACTGTAAACAACACAAATAGCGCTGGTATTTCAAAACGTTCTGAGTACGTAAAAGCCAAAAAATGTCAAACTTTGCTGTCAATTGCCAGATTGCAACACCAGGGTTGCCAAATCCCGAAATATAAAAGGCACCCCTCGTACAGTCCTACCAACATAAGAAAAAAATATGGACCGGTGCCCACGTGCGCGATTCGTTTAAATTAAATATTCCCGGTACTTTCATAGGGTACATTGATTTCATAGAGATTGGAAACTCCTTCATTTCTTTTAATTCGAAAATGCCTGCTTTGTAAGTATGATTTTAGCAGCATAAATAAATTATGAGGAAGATTCATTTTAAGTTTGCATAACAGGCCCTCGTGCCATATCTCGTCAAATGCTCGGAATATGCCAAGGAAGAATGCAACACAGTATTCCCTATTTTCGAATGCTTCTCAGGCGAAATTATATTCAGAGTTGACCTGCTCGATGGGTGAATGATGTTTCCTGAATCCAAACTGATGCATAGAGATAAGATTTATTGGAGTAAATATAGGGTTGAGCCGATTTAGTAAAAGTTTCGATCAAATAGGAATCAAACTTATTAGTCTATAATAGGACGCCATATCCAAGGGTTTCTCTGGCTTAGGTATTAGGATTTTGTATGATACTTTCTATATAAATATGGTATTCTGTTCAGTAATGCCATTTTAATGCCAAATATATACGTGACGAACTTAAAGCCGTAAGTAGGTAGTTCTTTCAGTACTTTGCCGATATGAAATCGTTTCTCGGTACTTGGTTTGGCTTTTATTTCCTTCCAAGTAAATCTGGGAATATGGAAACTCATTTGGAAAGGGGTTGAGCGAAACTCGTATATTTTGTCTCACTTTCTGGGCTTTTGCTAGGAAATCGTTGAAAAACATCTGAAAGATATTTAGCGAATTTCTAATTTGTTTCTAGTTGTTTGCCAGATGCGTCACAGCTTTCGTTTTGCTTGTAACAGATCCTTTGTGCTATCGCTGATGTATGTATGATTGTTTTTTAGTGTTGCAGGCCACGCAGCTGGTTGAATAGTTGTGTTGAATAATTTCAATCCAATAATTCTAAATATAATGTTAATTTTTTAATATTTATTTTATTTACATCGTACATCATTCATATGGATTGCACGAGAGAAGGGTAATCATTGAGTAACCATTATTAAAGAAAGTAAAAGGTGTTTCACCGAGATTCGAACCTTCGTTCTCTCCGAATTCCGAATGGTAGTCATCCATTCGGCTGCGGCGGTCGCAACTACTTTAGATCCACAATGAAGCCTCCTTCGTGACTATTAACTCAGCATAAAAGACGCTGCAGTAGTCAGAGAGCTGTAGGCTTAGATTCAGCTGCAGCAAATCTCAGTAGATGCTACTCCCGGCGTTATTATTTAGTCTAGAGTCGTCAGTGAATATAAACACTTGCGCTGGGTTAAGTTTAATAACGTTTTTCCATTCACATCTTTCTGGAATTCAAGTGAAAAAGTTATTTTCAAAACAGGATTGTGGAGGCGTGTGATCTGACTGCCTATGTAATCCCGGCAGAGTTCTAAGAATTTTCGAATGCCCAAACGTGAAATCTTTATTTTGTGCTATAATTAGCCCGGAATTGGCCACAGATATCTGTGTCGAAAAGGTTTAATAGAAAGTATTTTTTGAAAAAAAATTATTCAAAACAAAAAACTGGCCATGGCTTATATGTAAAAATTAGTAAATTAGTACATACTTGTATATGACTTAGAAGAATCCATTACAATGATGGTTATTAAATTGTTTTTATATACATATAATTACAGAAATTTAAAAGCAGCGTTATCTGAGAGTTATGAAAAATTGCGCGACACTCGTAGCCGAACAGGAGCTTTGGAACAAGCGAGTTACGTACCATTTTTTTATAGACTGCTTCAAAACTGACGCTGCATCATAGTCTGGGATCTATGCGAATGTAACGAGGATAGAGACACTGGCTTGCCTTTTGAACAGTGAATACTTTTATATCTCGATTTTCGAAGCCGAGATCAACGCAAACATTGGCAATAAGCTTTTTATACTCGTAGATCCTAGCTGGAGTTTATGTGCGCTTGGTGACAAACAAGTTCTCTAAAGAGCAGCTTTTACACTTCATTGGCCTCTTGATGCCACTAAGTGACACGCCTCACAGCCCAAGGCAAGCATTTTCGACCTTCAACCCAATTTAGCACCAACTCCTGCTGCCATCGAAACCACGACGCACGTGCTGTTATGTGGTTGGGGCAAAAAAACTTTCGGTTAAACCGCAATAACAAAAAATAATAATAGCCACTTCATTTTTTAATATTGCAAATAAAGTTGTTGGCATTCTTTCCATTGCAATTAATTTATGTATATTTTCCGTACACCGATAAAGCATAACATTTAAGCAAGAGTGCTTATTCCGTATTCAGAGCACGCACGGGATAAGGCCAGTAACTCATGACCTCGCTCCATTTAAATGAATATTTTCGCTTAAACTGCTTTATTCACAGCAACTTGTTGCCATTATCCCATATGCGCACACATACACATGTACATGTGTGCAGCAGAATATAATGAATGTCATAGCTCACACATGCACACATACATATCTGGTACATATTTCAGTACACAACATTTTATGTGCTAATTGGTGTGTGACATAATAGTTTGAAACAGTAAATTTATCAACGTCACGCAGCGCTACCATTCTACATATACGAGTGTATACTTCAAAAACTTCAAACACATTAATGCATTTTATATCATTGCGGTATATTCACTTTAAATCACGAAAACAACATCTTGGACATTAGGGTGGATTGTTTTTATTTTATTTTAATGGTTGGCTTTCTTTCCCTGAAATCAGAGTGCAACATAATATATATTTGTTTTATCGTATGTTAAGAGATGCCCCCGACACCATTAAATTCAACCTTTTCCTTTTTATAGGGTTGTTCAATAGGTGCGCTTCAACTTTTTTCCGATAGGGAGGGCGAACGACGCAATATTTTTTATTTTTCGCTTGTCATTTGTAAACTTCATTAGTATACATTTCATCATGGAACGCTACATACTTGAGCAACGATTGCAAATCGTGCAAATTTTTTATGAAAATAATCGTTCTGTTGCTGCTACTTTAAGAGCATTACGGCCGGTCATTGGTCTACAGTAACAAGCCGGCGACCATTTGTGAGCTCAGAGCCGATATTGAACGCGAAATTGCTGGAATTTCGGCCGATTTATGCAAAAGAGTGGTCGAAAATTGGGTTCAACGATTGGACTTCGTAAAACGTGCACGCGGTGCTCATGCAAAAGAAATCGAATTTCATACTTAAATGTATATGTTCAAACTTGATAATAAAAAAAAAATTAGTTAAAAAAGTCAAACCGTTTGTGTTTTATTCAAAAAAGTTCAAAAGTTGAAGCGCTCTTACTGAAAAACCCCATACTTCCCAAAATTATGTACGTACATGCGTGCATGCACTTATCCATACTCGTACACTTGCATTCACTTTTTGTTGTTCTTAGTGTTTAGATTGATTTCAAAGCATTTTCATGTACTCCTTTCACTACTTAGTTCTGCCATAAGTTCTTTTACAAGTTAAGTTTTATTTAATCATGCAAATATTTAAAAAAATAAATAAATTTTCATTCGAAATGGTGACATTTTCTTTTAACAAGCCTTCAATCGATTAGGCCATTCAGCTATTGCAGTGTAACCTCTTCTAATGTTTTTTCTATTCCAAATCTTATATATGTACATATAATTGGCACGTACACCCTTTTTTGGGTGGTTAGCCAAGCTCCTCCTTCTATTTGTGGCGTGCGTCTTGATGTTATTCCACAAATGGAGGGACCTACAGTTTTAAGCCGACTTCGAACGGCAGATATTTTTATGAGGAACTTTTTCATGGCAGAAATACACTCGGAGATTTGCCATTGCCTGCCAAGGGGCGACCGCTATTAGAAAAATTTTTTTCTTAATTTTCGTGTTTTACCGAGATTCGAACCTACGTTGTGAATTCCGAATGATAGTCACGCACCAACCCATTCGGCTACGGCGCCCACCTTATCAAAATCATATGTATCGGAAAAAGTTACCCTCTTTTGAGTGGATACCTCTCTTGGACGGACAAAAGCTGACCGGCGGTGAGTGCCCGTCAAAGAGAGGTTTGACTGTAGTAGCTTTTATCCAATTTCAACTAAGAAAAATTAAAAACTCTGAGTTTGTTTTGTATTCCTGAGCTAAAAAATTTTTGTTTTAATTTTATTTGTGAAAAAATATATGAATTTTTTTCTAACCCTGGTAGCGATACATAAAAATTGTTTTAAGATTTTTAAATTTCCAGTGAATCATTTATTTCACGATATAAGATTAAAATTTATATGGAAGGTGACTCGCCCCCTTTTCCAATACCTAGTACTTTTCGTCTTAAGTACGGCATTGGTTAAACAAAGTACTGTATGAAATTTCGTTACCTTAGCATAAGCGGCTCCAGAGAAAAGCTATACGAAGGTTTCAGTTTGCATGGAATGTACCACGTCCCCTTTTCCAATACTTACCACTTTTCACTATAAGACAGTTATTGGCAATTTGTGTAACTGTACCAAATTTCATTAACTTAGCTTTTGGGGTTCCAGAGTAAAGCGATTTGGAAATTTCAGTTTATATGGGAAGGGCCACGAAGGATAATAGGTTACCAGATTTTGCCTTCAGCTATGGTGAAAAATTAAATTGAACTAATAACTTCGGCTGCGACGTTACGAGGGACCCAGCAGCAGAATTTTGTCTGCTCATTTCATACGTAATCGCACACTCCCCCAATCATTCTTTGTTCAGAGGGCAACGAAACAATATGAGTATACAATATTTTGTATACAACCAACACTATATCACTTTTTAGTAAACAAACCGCTGTAATGATTCCGGCAACGTCAGCTAATCAGCTGATTCTTGCCAAGAGCCGGATAACGGCCTGACATTGACCCCACCATTTTACCAAGGCGTGTCACATCCCCAATTTCCACTATATACATACAATTTACACATTCGTGCCAAGATACAGTGTGGTCTATATGTTAGATGCCACGCCACCTTATGTATGGAGTATTTGGTTGACATTGAAATCCAACGTAGAATCTCTCTTGCCAACAAGTGCTACTTTGGACTAAGTAGGCAATTGAGTAGTAAAGTCCTCTCTCGGCGAACAAAACTAACACTCTACCAGACTCTCATCATGCCCGTCCTAACGTATGGCGCAGAAGCGTGGACGATGACAACATCCGATGAAGCGACGCTTGGAGTGTTTGAGAGAAAGATTCTGCGCAAGATATTTGGAACTTTGCACGTTGACAACGGCGAATATCGCAGACGATGCAACGATGAGCTGTATGAGCTTTACGACGACATAGACATAGCGCAGCGAATAAAGATCCAGCGGCTACATTGGCTGGGTCATGTCGTCCGAATGGATACAAACGCTCGGGCTCTGAAAGTATTCGATGTGGTACCAGCTGGTGGTAGTAGAGGAAGAGGAAGGCCTCCTCTGCGTTGGAAAGATCAGGTGGAGAAGGAGTTGGCTTCACTTGGAGTGTCCAATTGGCGCCGGTTAGCACGGAAAAGAAACGACTGGCGCGCTTTGTTAAACTCGGCCAAAATCGCGTAAGCGGTTATCGCGCCACTTAAGAAGAAGATTTGGTTGACATTAGTTAGCATGCAGTGGCGAGTTTGCATTGCGGGGGACAAGTTGTGCAGATTTTTATTATTTATTATAATATTATTATTAAAATTTTTATTATTTCACTCTAATACTGCAGTTAAAAACAAGTTACTCAATGTAAGACTTGAGGTATATAACGTTTATGAATAGCTGTGTAAAACTTCATTTATTTTTTCATAATTTATTTGAGTGGGGCACCTCAAAACGTTATCCTAAGAATCTATTATTTTCTGATTTTTATTACGTCCATATACAACCTCTCCACCTCATTGGACATATTTGCATTTAAAAATGTTCAGTATCTCTAAACTAATTTTTAAAAATTGTGTTGTTGGATGCGTATGGAAACCCAAACTCTCATTCGAGTACCTAAATGTATTCTGTGAATATCAACTGTAATTGGCAGTGGGCGGCATTTCTCTCTTGAAGATGTATGATACTTACTTCCACAAATGAAATTGATAATGTCTGTTTTTTCTACTTATGGGGTTAGGGGTACTCAGAATTTTCAAAAACACTTGATATTTTTTTTTGCATTTCTTAAAGTTTAATACCTTACTGTGAAAATTTGAAGCGAATCCGACAAATACTTTACGAGTCATTCAACAAATAACAACGGGCTCTCGGGCGCTCCGGAGTGTTCGCAAAACTTTAAATGCGTTTTTTGAACTGGTGATCAGTGTAACTTAAAAACCGCTTGGTAGATTTCAATAAAATTATACTGCTTTTGAAATAAATAAAAAACTCTTGCCCGATCGATGGATTTTTTTTTTTAATTTCGATTTTTTTTTACATTTAATTGACGTTTTTTTTCTCGAAAATCTGAAAAAAAATTTCTGAGGCCGCCATATTGTTAATTTTGAAAACAAGAACTTTGATCAGGCACAAGATTATATAAGTATTAATAAAACTAATTTCTCTTGTCCGATTGATTTTAGATGAATTTCCAAGGACTAGTGATGATCACCGCAAGGGACTGCTGTAGAAACGGCCTCCACACAAACAGCGATAACTTTTACAATTATTATTATTTTTTTTTTAATTTTGCTAAAGTCAAGTCGAAACATGATGTATTAATGCTGTTTTTTTTTTGGAAAATAAAGCAATTAAATAGCAGAAAAATAAAATCATCATTTTTTCGGGCCACTGAATACCCCTAACGCCTTATATCACCGTTACTTCCTTCAAGGTAGTGAGAAAGCGTGATCATGAAGTACTTAACTCCATTCAAAGGCATTCACGGGCAGTGATGAATCGACTATAACTATAAATCATCGTTGCAGTATTGGCACAATAGAACGCTGCTCCATGATCTACTCTAGTTAAATCTCTCACTTTTGCTTTTTATTGTCTAAGTTTGACCATAGCAACCACGTAACCCCACGGTTCATAGGCGTACCATGATTTGTATATCTGAGCCATGCCCCGCCATCTCGCCCGAAATTGTA
Organism: Anastrepha ludens; assembly: GCF_028408465.1. Taxonomy (NCBI): domain Eukaryota; kingdom Metazoa; phylum Arthropoda; class Insecta; order Diptera; family Tephritidae; genus Anastrepha; species Anastrepha ludens. The sequence continues at coordinate 118,470,482 of NC_071500.1, read as the reverse complement.
TTCCCTTCAATTATCAATTAAGGTGGATCTGTCACATACACGACTAGTGGCATTTCTTCAGAATTATGAACATTCCTTTGGATGCTATTACTTTCAGTACAGCCTGCCTATCAACGAAGATGATAACCTTTCCCGATCTGGTTGAAACTTGGTGTGTGTTCTTCCAAGAGATGCTACTAGCGACAAAACCTCGATATGCGTGAGTAGTGTCATCTCTCTAAGTTTATATGGACTTTTCAATTGACCTCGTACCTCCCTATGCTTTTTTATAAGTATTCTCATATCCAAATATCAAATCTCCTCTTGCTAATAATTTTAGATAACATTTTAACTCACAATTTTTTCACTCACAACTTTCCTGCAAACTTTGAGCACAACATATTATGTGTTAGTAATCTTTGCAACAGATATAATAAGATATGTGATTATATACGTACAAGTGTGCGTTGCATTGGTGCGTCCATAGACGAGTATGAAACTTCCATTTCTAAAAAAATATTCTAATTTGCAGATAATCATTTTAGTACTGGTTCTATTCTAGTCAATGACGAACCAATATGGTTTCTTCTATTAAAAAATCAGTATCTGAACTAGAAGGTTTCCATACTATAAGCAGTGTGGCTTTTCCTGCAGCCTACTTATGTTACTATGCATAGATTTTATGCGTGTGCCTATGTGCCTCACTTGTGGCATATTTATATCTCACATGCATGCGAAAGTTGTAGTTTGAAAATTGCAATTACGTTGGAGAGCTTCGCTTAATTAAGTATGTTTCTGGTTGGGTTTGAGGAGTCCTGTCAATTGCTGCATACCAGAACTCATACTTATTATCTTACTCGTGATGTGAAATTTTATGAAACTAATTATTTCATTCAGTGAAGTGCACTTTGGTTCATAAAATTCTAGAGCGAGAAGTCAAGTCAATAGTCTGCATTATAAATTCTTAACCTATTTTTGCATCTTATTGAGTATTTTATATGCTCGTGTATGTAATAAGAATTTATTAGCCTACTGAAGACCTTATGGTGCCCGAGATAAGGATTTGAGAATAATTCGACACAATACCTAGGATTTAATTGTTGCTGTTTTGGCTTTCTTACTAGCCTTACACAGTCTGAATGTTTTATAATATATTATATCAGAGAATAACACAATTTTCCATTTATGAACTGTCCAGTTAAGATGATATTTGGCAAACTTAAGTCTTGCTTTCTTTTCGTCGGCTGAGCAATTTAGCCTCTACTGCTCGTCTTCTAATGATCCTAGCATTAACTGGCACAACTAATTCACTTTTTATTTAATTAGAAGAAACTAGGATCGCTTTGAATTCTTCTTTTTATTAGGGAGTCGTCTTGCCTTGAAGTTTTTCGTGCCCTTCCTCCTTTTTGCGTTGAAGAAATGCAACCCGTTGATCGTACGAGTATACTTTTCTCTAGTTCTGTGTCGTGATAAACGGCTTCTCCAATCACTTATAATTTAATTTTTAAATTCATTGGGTAATGCATTTCTCGCCATATTTATTGAGTAACCCTTATGCACTGCTCTGCAATACGAAATTCCTAAATGCTTGCAAAAATTATTCACAGCTACTCACACGCAGTATTAAGACAATTCAACTAACAAACCGGCCTGTCATAGCAAAAAAAAACTTGGAGGTGATTTATTTTTGACCGTTTCATTTTTGAGTACTATGGATATTTTCAGTTTTACTTTTCTATAGAATATTATTGTGAAAGTGTTGAATAATTATTTTATGTTTTATTAATACAGAATTAATAAGAAATAATGGTATAAAAACATGCAATACTTTATATCGGGTGCTTTAGTTTTGGCCGACATTGTATATAATTAAAAATTACTTTGTAGATATTCCCCAGTATGAAAAATAATTAAGAGATAAATATTCACTATTTTTAACTATTCTATTTTTTTTTTTATTAGATATAGGTTAATCAATTTTTAATCACTAGCAATATAAAAATTTGGCTCGAAATGTTATAAAAAATAATTAGTAGGAACTTAGTTATAGAATCTCGCAATATTACTCGTACGAGTGATGCAATATTCGAAATCCGAATGAAATAATTATGTCAACTAAGAAATTAATTCACATAAAGGTAAGAAATTGCCATTGCAGATTACGAGAACTTTGCAAGTGAAGACGTACAGATTTGGAAGCATCCATATTCTCGCATTCTAAATAAAAGCGCAAGCAGCATCTACGATAATGGCTTCAGCTAAAAGACACTCATAATTTTAAATTAGTAAAAAGATTTTACAAAAGTAATTCTATGTAGAAGAACTCAGCTAATTCATACAAAATCTTGATTATTTGCATTAAATACTCGTACACACCTCGAAATCGAGCTGTTTAAAGACTTCATTGAAAAACCCTGAAATTGCACGTTATTTTTCATGTTCAGGAACAAAAAGAAATCATTAGGTACCAAATCAGGGCTTTAAGGTGGATGAGTACCTAAGTTTTCCTGGTGGTACAGTTGCGACTACACCATGTTTTCTGAAAAAAAAAACAGGCGAGGTGCTTTTTTCGCGAAAAACTTTTGTTGGATTAAGCTCGTCTCAGAACGCCCATACTGCCGTTTGGTGTTTTGTTTTCGACTCATACGCATAGATCTAAGATTCGCCATCTATTGCGATGTTATAGACAGACATGTCGAGCCACCGCGTTTTGATTTCTTCAACATTTCTTTACACCAATCAGCAAATTATGCGATATCCAACGAGAGCAAATCTTCTTAACGGTCAATGCACTCCTGTCTCGAAAATCGTTATGAAATATCGCACGAAAATTTCCACGAGTTAATTCCATCTTTAGTGTGAGATGAAATTTAAGACTCACTGAAAAAAGAAAAAATAAAGCTCGTAAGTGAAAACGTTTTATGTAATGCTAAAAAATGGCAAACTTTTCGATAGGAATATCGAGTTACCACTCATCACAGGTTGCAAAAGCGACCTTATTAAAAGACGAGAGTTGTTTAAAAAAATAATTCAATATAAGAGAGTTATGAGGTTTAATCGGCTGTATCTATTACTCTTCAAGTGCTTACTTAAAAACATTACGCAGAAGTGCATCTTGTACTTCAGTTATTGGATGGTTTATTTCGCGGCCTTGGCATAATAATTTATCGGAGAAGTTGACAGCGCCAGAAATTCTTTCATCATTAAGCACTTGAAATATCATGAAGGAAACCTTCACCTTCATCAGTATCACAAATAAATAGCATTTCCAGGATTTCACATATATCTTTCACAAAAATTCAAACGGAAAATTGAAGTTAATAACAAATTTTAAGACAATAAGAAAATAGCCCCTAAATACATTTACATGCTTCCCAAGAAGTAGCACATGAAACAGGCACGAATAAAGGCGGCATTGGAAAATATGTTAAGGCTGCTGAATGTCAGAAAAGGAACTAAAAAAGCAGTCTTATTACTTCCTCTTTATTATTTCGCCATGCTTCACATTCAGTTTTTTGTTGTTGTTGTCGAAAAACTTGACTTGGTAACATACAAATTCAAGAGTTCATAACATTTCTAACATTTTCAATAGAGGACTTTATGTCCCCCTTTAATATCCATTAACAAGATTTCAAGCACAATTTGCACATTATGAAATGCAAAAATTATCTTCAATTCCAATTTCCAAATTTCCTCCCCATGCGTTCCATGGACAATGCGAGAAGGAAAGTTTCCCCATGCAAGTTATCGTAAGCTAAAAACGAAATCGACTGCAACGAAAGGGAATGTTTCCATGCTACTTCGGAAACAGTTTAGCAAATATGGGGCAATGTTTCCTTTTCCTAGAGGGAATGCATACTAAAAATGACATATGTATGTACGTGCACATGTATGTATATAGACAAATACATAAAACTGCCAAATGTATTGTGCGAAAATAATAAATAATTTAGTACAAGGGCGATGCAAGCATAAAAAAGAGAATTTCCATATCTGAGGATATGATCGTAGGTGTATATAGTAAACACATGCGCATTTGAATGTATTAAATAACTTTGAGGCTTCTTGTATTTGTTTGGATTTAATAATGTATGCATGTATGTATGTATGTATATACGAATAACACTGTGCGACAACCCAAATCACGCATGAGAAAATCGATATGGTATGTACGCGCGAAACTAGAGCTGAAATACAGGGTGGCGCACGAATCGTGCTACAAAAACAAAACGTAATAACTTTTTTTCTGTGTGAGTAATCGGCTTTTTTTTTTTTTATTTTGCAGATTAGTATTTAGATTTACAAAAAATGGAGGCTTGGGATACCGAAAAGAGGATTTGGATAGTGCAGCGGTACCATGCTTTGCAGTCCATCATTTCCGTCCAAAGGGAATTTAGGCGGGAGTTTGGCGGCACTCCCCCGAGCAGATGGACCATTATGAGGCTGGTGAACATGTTTGCTGAATCTGGAAGCATCGCACGCAGACCGTACCATCGAGATCCCCATGTTCGGGTCGAAGCCACAATCGCGGCTGTAGCATCGTCAATTCAGGCAAATCCAAGAGTTTCGACTCGTAACTTGTCGGCGCAAATTGGAGTTAGCAGACGGTCATTGCAGCGGATAGTTCATGATGACTTAAACTTGTTTCCGTACAAAGTTCAAATCACAAGCAAATTAAACCCTCTGGATTTGCCTATTCGCCTGGAATTTTGCCAAAAAATTATTGAAATGGCCGAAGAAGACAACAACTTCATAAATTGCTTGTTTATGTCTGATGAGGCCCATTTTGATCTAAACGGCAATGTAAAGAAGCAAAATTGCCGTATATGGAGTCAATCAAATCCGCAAATACTCCATGAGATGGAACTGCACCCAGAACGAGTCACAGTGTGGTGCGCAGTTTCATCAAGGTGCATTGTCGGGCCATACTTCTTCGAAGAAAACGGTGTAACAGCGACTGTAAATGGGGACCGTTATTTAAACATGTTGAAGGAGTTTTTTTATCCAGAACTGCGGCGAAGACGTATCCCTTTTAACAGCATTTGGTTCCAGCAAGATGGAGCAACTGCACATATAGCCAGACCGGTTATGGAGGAGCTCCAACGAAAATTTAGAAATAAATTGATATCCAGAAATTTCACTTTCCGCTGGCCCCCAAGGTCACCTGACCTCACTGCACCAGATTTTTTTTTATGGGGTTATCTCAAACAAGAGGTGTATAAAGCAAAACCAAGTAATTTGACTGAATTGAAGCAGTCCATCACAACAATAATTGAGGCGATCCCGACTTCAACCCTTCAGTGCGCAATGAACAATTTTTTCATCAGGTGTCGCATATGCGTGAATGAGCATGGAGGTCATTTACGTTCTATTATTTTCAAAACTAATTAGTTATATTACATAAAATAAAATTGAATTATCTATACAATAAAAAAACAAAAAGTGAAATACATTGATTAGAAAAAAGTTATTACGTTTTGTTTTTGTAGCACGATTCGTGCGCCACCCTGTATTATAGTTATAATACATTTTCGTTTTCAGTTTTTTCACAGAACGTCTGAGTTTCTGATTTTTTTTATGGACCTTAAAGTTTCAACAAGGATAGAAGTTTAAAAATAATAATATAAATATAAAACTATGCAATGTATAAAAATACTAAGTTGTTCAATAATTTAAATTAGTACAGTAAAATGATGAGTTGCTGAATTTAAAGATGGTCGTACTATGAAGACGATCTACGTCAAGGTCTTCCAAAACAGCAACAACACTAGAAATCATAGAAAACATACAGGATATCGTATGACATCGCCCTGGACATCTCATTAGGCAGTGTAAGCAATATTTTGACTGAAGTGTTGGGTTTCAAACAGCTGTGAGCACAATGGGTGCCCCATTAGCTAACAATGGAAAAAACACACATTCTAATGGGACTTTCACAGCAACATTTATAGAGTTTTTGAAAGGATTTTCACTATCACGACTTGGGGTCCATCACCATGATCCTAAATCAAGACAAGAGTTTGAAGAGTGGTGTGAACCTGGTTCTTCCGCTCCGAAACGAGTTCATGTCCTGAAATCGGCCAAGAGGGTATTAGCTTCAAGTTATTGGGATGCGAATGTTTGTGAATCACTTGCAACCTGGTAAAAGAATAACTCTTGAATATTTTAGATCAGCTGAAGGAAAACATTTCTGAAAAAATACATAGTTTGCAAACGAAACAAATATTTTTCATCAGGACAAAGCACCCGTTTCACAAGGATATTTTTACGTTGGCTAAGCTCCATAAATAAAAGTTCGAATTGTTGGAGTATCCACCGTATTCACCAGATTTGGCCCCCATCGACTTCCATCTGTTTCCAGATCGACCTACAAAAAATCATACGTGGAAAGCGTTTTTCATCAAATGATGAGGTCATAACAGCTGTGGAAGCGTTTTTTGCAGCACTTCCAGATTTGCACTTCAGGGATGGAATTCACAAATTGGAACCTCGTTAGAGCAACTGTATTGACGTTCAGGAAGACTAAATAATAAATTGTATTTCAAACCCTAAAATTGTGTTTTTCTTATCGAACCGCAAAACTTTTTGAGCAACCTAGTATATTGTTTTTAGTCCTAGATATACTCGTATATATAATTGCCGCTTACGCCCTTTTTGAGTGTTTGGCCGAGCTCCTCCTCCTATTTCTGTTGTGTGTCTTGATGTTGTTCCACAAATAGTTTCAAGCCGACTCCGAACGGTAGATATTTTTATGAGCAGCTTTTTCATGGCAGAAATACACACGGAGGTTTGCCACTGCCTACCGAGGGGTGGCGGCTATTAGAAAAAACCTTTTCTTAGTTTTGGTGTTTCACGGAGATACGTTGTTCGAATGGTAGTCACGCACCAAACAATTCGGCTACGGCGGTCGTCGATATAAATTTTATAAATCCAACCAGAGTTTCACAAGTTTTATTTTTTTTCCTCCACATATCACTCTTCAATTCCTATGTATAGGATATATTTTAACTGCCTGAGAACTGCCGTTATAGATATCTATGGTTTGACAGCTGAGAATGGCAAACTGTGGTGACATTTCTGTTCAGTAAGGTATGGCAAGTGTAATGCCAGAACAACCCTTCCAAAGTGCGGAAATTTACTTTGAACAAAAATAATCTGTTTGCAAAGCTCATAGAGCACTGGCGGCATCATCTGTCCTTATTTTTTTCGAAATGAGGAAGGAGCTTTCGTTACGATGAATGGCGAGAGCTATCAAGCTATGCTGACTGAATTTGTTTTCCAAAAATTAGTAAGCTAAACATCGACGACATTTCCAAAAAAGACGGCCCAACTTGCTATACAGCGCACTTAATCGATTTATTCCACTATTCAAGCCACCATTAACGTCATATGGCTAAATAGACCTTATCGAATGGACCGTGTAATTCCTAGCGGCGAAGGGCATATGCCGGATATCAAATTCAAAAAATAAATGCCATGAATTTTTCTACCTGATTCTAATAAAAAAATATTCATTCCAAGAATATTTCTGTTTTGTATTATCATTTTAAGTACTCATGCTTTTAAAAACTCCGTACCGAAAAGCTAGTTATTTTTTGACGTAATAACGTCTTATAATTCGATTTAGGCAATTAGGTTATCTTGCTCATTCGTCGTTATCTTGCTCATGCGGTGTTACCTTGCTTGAACTGCAAGCGAAAGCGCGGAACGAACGACAAAGAGCCCCCGCATTCGGCAACGTTCGACTCTCCTACTTGAGTGAGCATATATATGTATGTATATGCGCATATGTATATATTGTAAATTTACATATTTGTATTTGCATATGCCTTCTTCCTGTGTGGATGGTAATGAACCATTTCTCTGTTGAGGATAGGTCGATGATAGGAAAAGTAGGAAATGAAAGGGAGTGTTTCGAGTGTAAAGTGTCTTGAAAAAGTTAAATCGATGATGTTGCCTCTTAGTGTTGTTGACTTATTAACGTCTGATGCACAATCGAAATTGAACATATCTTTCATGAATTTGATAAATGTTTCGTAATTTTTCACGTTTGTGTAAATGTAACTTGACCTATTCCATTGCGATTCCATTTACCTCCTTCTCTATATCCATACAAACTATCTATCAAACAAATAAAATTAAAATTTTGTTTTGAAAATTGCAACCATTACATCGGTATTTTCTTATGACGTTGTCACGTTAAACTATCGTCAGTAAATCGACTTTACAGATAACCTCTTTTTATGGAAAAGTTTTCGATATATTTGCTTTTACCGCTATTCAGCTAAAAACAAAAGTGGTTGTTCCTAATCACGTATATCTTATGAACCAGTTGAACAGTCTTAAGAGGAATTATAGCAAACTAAAGTTAATAAAATTTCCCATTCATAGTGTGTACATTACTTTTCAATAGGATATCTGAGAAATCGATTAGTCATTTCATTTATATATTTTTATACCCTGCAGGTTTTACAAATTCCAGCGCTTTATTAAGTCGTCTAACATTCCATAGTTAAACGTCAAGACTAAATAAGTATTCCCACCAAATTTGACTGTTGTAGCTTATATAAGGCCCCTATACACTGTGAAAATTTGAGCGCACCCATTGAAATCCCCTATATTAGAATTAAAACGGAATTTCGAATCACGGAATATTAATCAATGACAAATAATCGCTTGCCCGCGGTATAAACACAAAACTTTATGAATGACAAAAAATTGGCCTAAATTAAGGGATAATGCACTCTAAAAGAATAACAAACAAATCGGCTAATACATAGACAACAGCCAAACATACACACAAATGCCTATGTATGTTTACATGTGCAGAAGATGAAAATGACAAAGAAAGCAAAAGTAAAGGTTTCAATTTTTACAAACAAATAAATAATAATAACAATGTAAACAAGCAAAGATATCAAATGAATGCGGCACAAACACACAGACCAACTGATTGACTGCGTACGAAGATATGGTGCTGCGATCGACGCATGTGGCCCCAAGCACAAAAGGGTTAAATGCCATTATTGTACGCGGCGGCAAACATCCTTTCGGCGCTCGGATTAAAAACAGCTACACGGCAATAGATTTCTAGCCGCAGGGCAGTCAATGCACCAACATAATTGCAGGGATTTGAAATATTCGCACACCGATTTTTCACATCTTCACAATGCAGGCTTCTCTCGTTTGTCCTGATTCGCATTGATATTCGTACCGAAATAACAGCTTAGTTGGTTTACATTCGCGAAAAATTTGCCATTGTATTGAATTCTATAATATCATTCATTTATTTTCTTTTCTTTTTTTTGCGTTATTTGATTCGAGCATTTATTTTTGATCTCAACCGCAAACATTAAATTTTTGGCCCATTGAAAACTGCTTTGAAAATCGCAAATGTCGATGCATACACAACCATTAGGGGCGATTGAGTTTCCTAAAGCTCGGGAAATTAAAAAAAATGTCTGTGGAATATTCTTAAAGTACATTGCAGCATTAGTCAGGTAGTATTGCAGATTAGTGCCACTAATGTGGAGTTGGGAATTGGGCCTTGAAGCCGTGAGCGTTTGGTATGAGATATCAGTGAATAGGCCGCACATTACGTAAGACGGCATGAAATTTACTAGCTCGCAGGAAATTCCGCGTGAGACAAAAAAAGGCCATTGAATGCAAAGCAACGCATTTTGGGTAAAGAAGGATGGTATTGCTGCGCTCTGTGAAGTAGCGGAAAATTGAGTAATCATGGTATAAAACACTAAATGAGCTCCTATTCCCAATTGCTTCATTGAGTTTTAAATAGAAACAGGTTTACTAAGCTTTGCAAAATTCCATTCCATGCCAACAGCAGCGCCTTAAGTCTGGCCTTCTCTAGCATTGAGACATTGACTAGTACCACCAGTTCAGCCAGAGTTGGTAAGGGCCTCTCCAATTCAACTGATATCAAACGAGGTTTCAGGCAGCGTGACTGCCCATCGTGCGACTTCTTTAAACTGACGTTGGAGAATACAATATAATTCGAGCTGCAGAACTAAATCGTTCAGTCGCCAAGTTTTATAAGAGGACAAAATTGCTGGCGCGTGCTGGGGATGTCGGTATTTCATCTTTTTTTCCTGCTTTTACAAACTGAATAAAAAAACGAAGCGATCGTGGGGTAGAGTACTGCGTTGGGGATAAAGTACTGCGGTGCTAAGACTTATTGTGCCTAAGAATCCAATGGAGAATCTCCCTTGCCAGCAAGTGGCACTTCGAACTAAATAGACAATTGATTAGTCCTCTCTCGAGAAAAACCACACTTAACAATTTCCTCTACGTGGCAATCCTATTCTATGACAAGAAAGCGTGGAAAGCTTGGAAAAGAAGTGTGGAAATAATAATTTTTTTATATTTTAGATCATTAATACTATATCGATCCCTTTACATGAAATTATCGCATGTTCCAAAAACCGAATTTTACAGAAGAACGTTTTCTCTACTTCTCTGTGCTTTGACTTGCAATATTAAAACTAAAGAAAGGCCGAACTTTGGCTTAGCCCTTGTTCGGCCACAAAATTTCAGCTCGGTTTCGGTTCGAATTCGGGAAAAACAGAGCCGAACCTTTTTTAAAATTTGTTTATTTAAACATTTTGTAAACTTTTAGTTGTTGGTCAATTTTTTTGAATACTATTTGAATTACTATTTGCTCTTCCAACGAGTATGACTAGTGATGGTTCAGTGCTGAAAATCAGCTTTATACCCATAGAGGTAGCCGCTAGTAGGTGAAAACTCCGGCATTTTTTTCTTAATGTATAAATAAGTTTTTGTCTTTTTGTTATTTTTACGAACAATTCTATTCGTTACAAGCTGAAGTTAAGGTGATTGAGACGTATGTACCATATTCGCTTTTTAATAATAAAAATACTGGATTTATAAAAACTTATTGCATGTTTATTACTAGTGCCCTTTAAAATGTTCAGTTCGTCTTGGACTGAAGTTGACCAAAGTTCGATTCAGTTTTACATATTCTTAGATAATTAACTAATATAACTGAAATTTTTCCCATAGTTTCAACTTTAAATTTTCCGAGAAAACACAATTTTTTTGACGCATACAATAATTTCGCTACATGAGAACGTTTTATATAGAGGCTACTAGCTTCAGAACTTAAAATGATAATACAAAGCAGAAATATTGTTGGAATGAATTTTTTTACTATAATTGTGCATATGCCGCCGCGTTTACGGGTCTATTCGAGCAGCCGAATTTTTGACTACCTTTTCCAATAAATCTAAATAATATATCACTGAAAAAATTAGCCCAATTAACAAAAATGCGGCGCAAACGATGCTCATTGGGCTGCAATTCTTGCACGAGATGTATTTTATAGGCACGTAGGGCAAGATCCTTTTCACGTAGTCGAATGACAAAGGCTGACAAGTTGAGAACGACGACGAATCAGCGTCTTCTTCAACACTTCGCTCTATGAATGGATTAATTTTTTTCAAAGTTATTGTAATTTCCACACATTGAAAGCTTTATTCCATACTGAACAGAACTGCCAACACAGTTTACCATTCTTAGCTGTCAAACCATAGTAATCGATATCAATAGTTTTCAAGCACCTAAACAGCTAAACAAGCTCTACTTTCGTGGCGAATATTTTTGTTGTCAACCCTAACAAACGTTAGAGTAGTTTAATGAATATTGAGATATCGTAGAGCAAAAAATCGGTCTTCCAGGAGATTCTCCAATAAATTTGTAAAATTCGCTCAAAATCAGAAGTCTAATATAGGGCGAATCAAAATATCATGGACTGTTTTATCCACCAACATCAAAAACTCGATAACCTTTTTTATTGGTTTTATTATTATTCCCTTTATTGGTTTTATTATAATGACCTTATTGGTAATTTTAAGCATTGATGGAAATTGTTATGTGAGTGGATTATCACCCGATGGCTGTTTGTGTAACCTTAAAGAACAGCCGTCCTGTTGATATAAATAAAATATTAAGTTTATTATAAAATAAAGAAGATGAATTAAAACAAATTTAATGGATTTCAGCTGTTTTTTAAAAGGAATATAGAACTTAAACTGTCACGAGCTCTAAAATGAAAAATTAAAAATCGCCCGAAGACCGGATGGGTGTTAAGAATTTACTTACGCAATGTTTACATACATACATACCATTAACATACATAGCACGTTAGAAATGTACAGACGCACATCGTTACTTGTTCACTAATAAAACTGCACATAAAGTATCCACTTTTCGCCATCTATAAATGACTAGTAAACGGATAACAAAAATAAATGCGGCACATTGTTGCAATACTCGGCGAAGGCGCTGCAGTCAAGTCCGAATTGAAAAGGCGTTAGCAAAGCTATAAAAACTGATGAAAAATTCGCTCGCATTCATGGCGAACATTGTAAGCAACACATCTGCATGCATATGTACATACATACATATATACATACATGCCATCAATAAAACATGTTTTATAGTAAGTTTTAAAGTCGTTAATAATGTAATCGTAATGCTCATCTCTCTTATTTACGTTCGCCTCGAAGCTTTACGTATGCACCCATTTAAGTAGTAGTAAGAATCTCTAAATCCGCCACATTAAAAGTTGGTTGGATATTTTTTATTCGAAAACATCTGTGCTTAGGAATTGCGGGAACCTCACAGTCCCATGGCCATACCTGACAAGCCAAATAACTAGTAAGTGAGTTCACCCTCATCTTTATCCAGTACATCCGCAACTTTCAAATGTGCTTGGGAATAGTCAATCTGCAATGCACTAATTCATCAAAAACAATTGCAGAAAGTGTCAATGCAAAGACGATAGATTACTAGCCTCATTTCTTAAATAAATAAAATAAAAGAAAGGTTTGGCCAACCGCAGCAAATTGTGAAACTTCGGCTGCAACGTCGCCGAGGACTCGCCAATAGAATTCCGCTCGCTCATTTCACACAGTCATTCAAAGTTAAGTGAGAGGTGCCATACCATAACGCCATAACCTTAACCTTATCGTAACCATAACAATATTTTCTGTCTTCTATTACTGCTGCCCCAACCATAAGCAGCTGATATTTACATATTAAGTAGAAGCTCGATACGTTGCGTCACATTTTTTTCATTGCGTACACAGTACTTGCGACTTTAGAACATTTTTGCCTCGATACTTGCAACGTTTTTTGTTTTGTCCTTTTGTTTTGTCCTTCTCTTTTGCTCTTTTTACATTGTATTTTTAAGAATAAAGCTCTGGGAAGTATCATAAAAGTCATTCTGGTAGTGACATTTTTTGGATTGCATCAGCTGGATGAATTTAGGGAAAGTACCCTCTAATTGCAAGAAGAAAATTAACACTACTTACAATAAAAGAAAAAGCTGCCATTCTGAACAAATTAAATGCGGGAATTTCTATTTATGCATTAGCTAAACACTTTCACATCCATTTGTGGAACAATATCAAGACGCACACCACAAATAAGAGAGTGAGCTCAAACACCAAACAGAAGTACACTCCAATTATTTATTTATTTCACATGCATAACTTGTATTAAAAAAATTGAACAGTCCATAAAGTAGTTTGTTACGCGATCTGAATCCGGTCCAGGTAAAAGAATAACTCTTAAGAATTCTGAGCTCCAAAAATAGAAAAGGCGTTGCTCATTTGGTTTGCGGATTAAAACCAAAAACTTACCAATTAAAAGTGCTTTGATAAAAGAGAAAACCAAGTTATTACATGCCAAAATTCAGAAAAGCCTGGAGGTTTCCACGCTAGTAATGGTTGGGTTGCAAACTTTAACAAAGAGGCATGGAATATAATGGCTAAAAATTTGCTTGGATAACCTCTCCTTTATTTGAGGAATGGCTTCACAGAACATAATATGTTCCAGATGTTTGTTCATGTTTTGCCAAAAAAAAGAATTCTATTTTAACCAAAAATTGCTTAAATAAAAAGGTGACAGAATTGCTGCGTGCGCAAAATCTACCAGAAAAAGCATTTATTGATAAAGCTTCATGCCATCCAAAAGAAGGCGATTTAAAGAGCTTCGATGGCCAAATATTAGTAATGTGGTTTCCTCGAAACTCTACGGCTTTAATTCAGCCCATGAATCAAAACGGTTTAATAAATTGAACTACAAAAAATTCCTCTTAAGTCTCTTTGTTGCCCGTGGAGGAACTGTCTATGAGCCACTGCGAAATATCCACGTGAACAATGCAATATGCTTTTTAGATAGTGCATGGGATGCTCTTACTGCGACTTTAATTCAGTCATCGTTTCAAAAACTGTTTTAAAAGCGTCTGCCTGGGATTGTGACGATATCACTCCTCTTTTGGAGTTCCGATTACAGCTAACTGATGATGCATGCAATATTCAATTCATTGCAACTTTGCTTCGGGAATAGACCATTGCAGCAAGTCTCCTAATCTGAAATCGAGCAATGGATTGTTGAACCTCATTCGAAACCCACAACTTTAAATGGAGAATATTGTAATGAAGACGATGGAACATTTGGGGAAGGAACTAACGACATGATACGAAATACGAATAAAATTAAATCGGAGAAGGCAATAGCAGCATTCAATATGTGGTTGGATTGAGCAAAGCAAAACAATGCTCGCTTCAACGATGTTATGACGCTGCAGAGGCTCAGAAACAGTGTGGTTCTGAACGAGCGAGGTACAAAACAAGCCAAAATCGAAAATTTCTTTAATTTCAAATGAAACTTATCGCTTTGCAGTGTTTTTCAAAAATATAATAGAAACAAATAATTTAATTGTGCATTTTGAAGAGCGGAAACTAAAGAGAAGATAACAAGAGCAGTGAAGAAGACATTAGTAATTTATTTATTAATATTATAACATTATATCCCTCAATGAAGCAAATCAACAATCAACTGGTTACGGTTACCGTTATGATTGCGCCTTTATGGTATGTCACCTATAATCAATTACAGGTTTGCCCATAGGTTGGTTCGATCAGTTATGGTTATGGCTGCGTTGATTTTTTCGTATATCACCAACACAATTTCATAAACAAACAGCTTTGATAACTTAGATTACGTCAGCAATCTAACTTCTTCAAAATAGCTGAGCTCTCTGAGCGGTCTGATGTTGGCCACACCTTTCTTTTTCTTTTCACCTGGAGAATGCGTGAAATGAAGTTCAGAATATGTATTTTGAAAGATAGTAGATTAGAAATAAAAATTTATTTCATATACAGTCCAAGCACTTAGAGGTATTTGGTCGGTATAGGCGACCGCAAATAGGTTCATGAAAATTTTAGCTCAAAATGTAGATGTTGAAAATCAAATTTTTTTTAATTATTCCATTAAAACAGTCTAAAGATTTTTTTTTTAATTTTAGCTCGATAAGTGTAAAATATACCAAATACAACTTTTTGCTATCATTCTAATAATCACGTATTACCTACGAATCAAATCAGCTTCAACAAACATTGAAAGGGCTCCCAAGATTGTTGGCTATTCGTTAGATTTCAAATTCGATTGACTATCTGGATATGCAATTTTATATTTATGCACCAGATACGTACAGAAGTGTTTTCTTTAAACATTTCACTCACATTTCTCATTCCTGTTGACCGTACTTTTCTCTATTAGTAGTTGGAGCTACTCTCCCGTATCATTACAGTTGCGTAAGTTTTCGGTTTTAGGTCTCTTGGTTCAATCGCTCACAGAAAGGTCTAGCCGTCCTGTGAAATTATGCATTCATAATTATCTTTAACAAAAACATCGGTTTTTCTATTGTCTTCTGCGTTTAAATTTCGCAAAACTACTACCCAAGTTATTTCGTTTTTAGAATAATTTTCTGCTTTCAGTTCTTCTTTTTGGACAACGTTTAACTGAGCATTCATTGCCGAAATATTGAAACATTCGACAACTCGTAAAATATCTTCTCGAATTATGAGTTTGATATTCGAAGTACCTAAGTTTGAAAATAATTAATATTCTAAATGCAGTTTGCCATACTTCAAGAATAAGATAGAGGGGTGATGACAATCAATTCAGGAAAAAATGCTCATGGTTTTATTGCTTTCAAAGGCTTATTTGATCATTTTTACTAGAACTTACCTTTCAGATGAGACATTCTTTCTAAAATTACTGAAAACTATTTTCCCACACTCTTGTAAATACTGCATTAGCACAGAGGGCCGGATATTTTCCCAAGAAATTGTCATAGGTATAAAAAACAACTTCAAATATAATTTCTGCCCTCAGACTTGTCCAGTAGAATTCAACGAAAAATCTTTTATAGGAGATTTTAGCCCTCCAGCTCCTACTCAAATGGGCATTTTCGAGCTGTTACCAAACAGATACAATGAACGGTCGGTAAAAAGGCCATTAGAGTTAAAATTTTCCATGAAAATTGTAGGCAAAAATTTGGCGGGAGGTCCCGGTAGATAGAAAATACGTACAAGTTATGCGGAGGCCGCAAGAAAGCTTAGTTCAAGCTAATGTTTACAAATTTGGGATGGATACAGTGCGAACACTTATGCTGCAAACAGTCACCGACGTAAACGCCGTCCCCTGTCAGCTGTTACGATCAAACTAATGAGAACCCATGTAAATGAAAAATTACTTCTCTTCCGTATCGTAGTATCGTAGATTTTGTCGCAAGATTTTTGAAAATTCCTCTCAGGATTGCTCTCTCACCACACAGTGTTGCCAAACAGAACATTTCGAAATCATTTACAAAATAAGCTTGGAAAAATTCTAATTTTTGTTAAAATAACTTTAAAAAAATTCTTGAATAATGTTAATTATAAATAAATAAACTATTTGCATTTGTTGGTTTCTGGCTTTGGTTTATTAAACAATGAAAAATTGTAACTTATAACGCGGATGTGTGAAAAAGTGTGTAAGCAAAAATATCAATGGCAACATTGTGTAGATACAACCAAACACATACACACACAAACCGATGTATTGTGTAAATATGTAACTAAAATAACGCAGTTATTCTCTACGGGATGAGTTTTGCTCAATTTTGTGCTCTCTAGGGGTTGCGGTAAGGGACTACGTACGTCGATGTCTGTTTCCAGAATGACCCTTATGAGCATTTGTGAGTTTGTTAGATTTCATAAATTTACATCTTGCATCACGACAACTCGCTTGGCTCGTTCCTTGTTCATTCTGCGACATTTGAGAAGAATAGCATTTCAACATTTCCGCACCCACTCTTTAGCGCCAATATCGTCTTCCTATTCATGGAGGCGTATAGGAGGTTAATAAAGCTGTAATCGCGGTGCTGAACGCGTTAACTATGGAGAATTACCAATGCGAAGCAACTTTAGAATCGTCGTGTAGAGTTAGAAAATCGATAGTAAAACTTTGCTTGTGACGTTATTTATATTGGCAAATTCCCGAACAAAATTACCACACCTTGTATGCGGATTTTCATATATGCACATAGAGTGTAGTACTACTATATATGGTAAGCGAGATGCCTTTGAATAGATTAAACATGCAAGGGGGAGTGATTTTATCAATGGTGTCACATTTGAAGGATTGGAGCCTTGCTGCTAACGCTGAATATGTTAAAAAGATGGCAGGCAACTAGCACGAATAATAAGGAATACATTTTCTACTTATAGCCACGATGTAAGCGCAGGAGTTGATTTAAATGTATATGTATGCACATATGTATTTACATAAAAATGTTAGAACAGTGTACTTACTCATTTCTGAAAAACTTTTTTGTTTTCGTCCTTAGGAAATGGCAAATCGATAGTTGTGTGTTGCCCCAAACATTCGTATGTGCCCATGTACGAGGTCTGATCAAAAAGTATCGCGAATTTTGTGTTTTTTTCAAATTATTTATTTATTCATTAATATCTATTTTGTCCCCTTCAAAGTAATCCTCATGAGATATTATGCACTTGTGTCAACGTTTTTTCCAACCTTTGAAGCACTTCAAAAAATCATTTTTTTTATATTGTTCAGCTCCTCCTTCGATGCCGTCTTATCTCGACAATCGTAGCATGGAGTCGTCCTTTCATGGGCCTCTTCAGGTTCGGGAACAAGAAAAAGTCACAGGGGGCCTGATCTGTGAAATACGGTGGCTGTGGCATCATTAGTATGTTGTTTTTGGCCAAAAAGTCGCGCACAAGCAACGATGTGTGAGCAGGGGCGTTATCGTGGTGCAAGATGCCAATTTTTGTTTTTCCTTCTTCCTTATTGGCCGTTTTACCCTGTGGCAAGAACTCATGATGCACACCGCCCCTGCAATCGAAGAAAACAGTAAGCAAAACTCTTACATTCGACCGAACTTGTCGCGCTATTTTCGGTCTTGGTTCGTGCGGCAGCTTCCATTGAGATGATTGAGCTTTGGTTTCCACGTCATAACCATAAACCCACGATTCGTCACCAGTTATGATCCTTTGGAGCAAATTTGGGTCGTCGCGGACAGAGTCCAACATCTCATCGGCAATGTTCATGCGATACTGCTTTTGATCGAAATTGAGCAGTTTTGGTGCGAATTTTGCGCCGACCCGTCTCATGCCCAAATCATTGAAAAAAAATCGGATGGCACGAGCCAATCGATATGATATGTCTAGGTCCTCAGCAGCTTCCCTAACGGTGATTCGACGATTGGCCAATACCATTTTCTTCACTTCATCAATTTTTTCGCCTTTTGTTGAAGTGCTCGGGCGTCCGGCACGCTTCCCGTCGTTCACATCTTCTCGGCCTTCTGAGAACATTGTGTACCACCGGTAAATGTTGCTTTGGTCCAAAGTAGCTTCTCTGTATGACACAGTCAACATTCGGAATGCATCCGCGCACTTAATTTCGTTTTTCACACAAAATTTGATACAGGTTCTTTGAATAGGTAAAAATCGAAGACGAGCCGAAACACGTGCAAGCAAAGCAGCTGTCAACAATTAACTGAACAATCAAAATGGCCGAACTTGTCGGTATGAGTGAGAGACAAGAGTACCAACATATCCCCACAAGAAAATCGAAATTCGAATATACGTAACCTGCGAAAGTTCAAAATTCGCGATACTTTTTGAACACACCTCGTATGTATTATATAAATAATAACCCTGTAGTCAAAGATACTATAGGGTTTTTCAGTAAGAGCGCTTCAACTTTTGAATTTTTTTGAATAAAACACAAACGGTTTGACTTTTTTAACTATTTTTTTTTTATTATCGAGTTTGAACATATACATTTAAGTATGAAATTCGATTTCTTTTGCATGACCACCGCGTGCACGTTTTACGAAGTCCAATCGTTGAACCCAATTTTCGACCACTCTTTTGCATAAATCGGCTGAAATTCCAGCAATTTCGCGTTCAATATTGGCTCTGAGCTCACAAATCGTCGCCGGCTTGTTACTGTAGACCAATGACTTCACATAACCCCAAAACGGGACGGCTTGTTAAATGGACCGTAAAATGGCCGTAATGCTCTTAAAGTAGCAGCAACAGAACGATTATTTTCATAAAAAATTTGCACGATTTGCAATCGTTGCTCAAGTGTGTAGCGTTCCATGATGAAATGTATACTAATGAAGTTTACAAATGACAAGCGAAAAATAAAAAATATTGCGTAGTTCGCCCTCCCTATCGGAAAAAAGTTGAAGCGCACCTATTGAACAACCCTATAGTTGTAAGCTGTCTCACAATTATTTACTATGAGTTGCAAACCCAACTAGTCAGACAACTGTCTTTTTCCCATACTCGTACCAGCAACTAGCATTTTTTATATGGCGATTTCCTACGAGATGCCAATGGTCAGATGTCGGTCAGAAATAGACTAGTCGCATACGGGTTCTAAATAAGCAAAAACAATATCAGTCGAATTATTGACCAAAACCACTAATTTGAGATTAAATGTGGTAAGTAAAAATAAAATAAATGCATAAATACAAAAGACTTTTCAAGTCTCATTATACTTACATATATAAAAACGCCACACCAATATATTTAAACTCCATTTTTGAGTGTACCGTTCGCTCCAGTTCAAAGAAACATGCACCGAAAATGCACCTCACTTTCTTTAGTACAAAAATGTTAACTCTGATATATACGGGGCGTGGCATCTGACATAAAAGCCAAAATGTGAAAACCCATAAATCTCTAAAACAAATTAAGCTAAAGTACTAAAACTTAGCATGCATGAATAAATTGTATACAGTGTATTTATGGTGAAGTGTGGCAGGTATTGGAAAAGAGGGTGTGGCCACTCCCATATAAACTGATACTTCCAAATCGCCTTTCTCCGAAGCCACAAAAGTTAAGATAATGAAATTTGGTACAGTTACCCAAATGGCCAATGCCTGTCTTATGGTGGGAAGTGGTTGGTATTATAAAAGAGGGCGTGTCACCTCCTAGATAAACTGAAACTTTTATATAGTTTTCCTCTGGAACCGCGTATACTAAGATACTGATTAAATAAAAGCACTTTTCATTACCTCTTATTAAAAGTAAAAGATTTTAAGTATTTACTACCAATAAATTTGTTTATCTTTCCGTGTTACCTTAAACATTTTTTTGTATAAGTGAAGCAAGAATATATTCAACTGCCTACTCAATATATGATTGAATATGTACTCGTTTTACTGGTTTACATAATACCCAAATAAAAGTGAAATAAAATGTTGAAACCAAATAAAATAGGGATGACTAAATCGTTTTATAATCGGTACAAGTCTGGCCTTTGTCGGACTAGTTCGATTTCAGTCACGAAATTCTAGTTGCAAAGTAGTATTTTTTCTGACTAGTTTGATGTTTCACTGCAGGAGGATACATTTGCCTGTGTGTATGTGTATATATGTGGATTGTTTTATACACATCTCTCTACATTCGTGGTTCACAAATGTCTATACGACAAGAGGAGGAGACCTAAGTAAGCGCCCTGTTATGTGGAGGTAACTGTGAACTTATAGACAAGTGTTTGGGGCTCATGCGTGCGTTGAGGCAGCGGAAGCGGAAGTAATTTTAAATTTTATTTAAAGGTTATTTGCAGGAAATTGCAAAGTGAGACGGAAAGTTAATTATTGGAAATTTATATGTGACAGCAGGGCAGAATTCTATTGGTATTGCTTAAAAGCGTACAGCGTTTTATACTGTGACTAAAACCGAGTTCATGAACATAGAAATAACAAATTAAGCATTTTATACTCGTTCTGCTACCATTAATTCTGTTGCACGATTCTCAAGGAAGTAGGCCTTTAAATTTTAAATTGAATGTTCCGGTTAAGGGGAATTTATTACAGATGCTTGCATCCGCATGTAAGTAAGCGCTTACCTTTATTTTGTTTTTGCTTTTTGAATTCCATTACGTCAAAATCAGCATGCTCGGTTCCACATTTGCCGTTTCGGTTCTCTACCAGGAACGCCAAGAAAGGGTTCTTTACACCACTTAACTTTTACCAAGCCTAATACATACTTTTTCATGTCCTTTTTTTTGTAATTTTTCACTTTAAATATTATTTGAATCACCAAATATAAATTATCAATATGCGCAAATAATAAAGTAAATACGCGGATGTAAACATAACAAATCATATTGACGTTGTTAATATTTACCGCGAAAAAATCATTTGGGCGGATGACATCACCTGTAATAAATCCGCGCTGATTCAAAATGAATTCATTTCAGTGTGGTTTAAAATGTTACGTGATAAACATGAAGCTGGTGACAAGGAAAATCGTATCGCGGAGATTGCAATGGAAAATTGCAGAAATAACGACAGCCAGATAGTAATGTTGCTAAAAACTCGTATCCAGAATGTGCGTGCATTAGAGCTGTCAAACTATCGCCGATAGCTTCGATATATATATATATATAATTAGCGCGTACACCCTTTCTGGGTGTTTGACCGAGCCCCTCCTCCTATTTGTGGTGTACGTCTTGATGTTGTTCCACAAATGGAGGGGCATACAGTTTCAAGCTGACTCCAAACGGCAGATAATTTTTATGAGGAGCTTTTTCATGGCAGAAATACCATACACTCGGAAATTTGCCATTACTTACCGTGGGGCGACCGCTATTAGAAAAAACCTTTTCTTTATTTTGGTCTTTCACCGAGATTCGAAGCTATGTTTTCTCTTTGAATTCCGAATGGTAGTCACGCACCAACCCATTCGGCTTTCTTCTTATTTGCTTTACAATTACAGCCGCTGCCGAGTGTGGCAGGAGAATTGTTGAGTATACCCTGCTCTCACTTGAGTCTGTACGAATTTTTAGCAGGCAGGTTTAATCAAGCTTGAGACCTGAAATCGGTTATGCGAAACTATCAAAAACCATCGATAATCTAGTGTAGCAGCTCGTTTATGCGCAAATTTTTCTTAAAAAAACGGACAGTCAAAATAATTAGTTGTGTTGTTATTTAATAGACTCGATAATCTACACATCAACTATCGAAAATCATCGATAATCTAGTGTAGCAACTCTAGAGCAGCACACAATAGTGTGTCGTATCATCAATCGATTTTTACAGTCATTTCAAGTGAAGTACAGGGTCAGAAGTGGAAATCTGTGCATTTTTACGAGTTCCGCGGAAGCTGAAGTGGAAGTGGAAGCGCCAAAATCCCTTAGGGAAGCGAAACATCTTGGCTCAAGCGTTGGGCATATCTTCCAGTTGCATATCACGATTAATCCATGAAGGCCTACATATAAAAACTTTTCATCTTTTAAGTACGTAGTTATATTAATACAAATAAGATTGGAAAGGTGCGCAACCTCAGTGGATTAATGGCAACGGCCACGAATGAATGAAAAAAAAATTTTACAATTGAAGACGTTTTTATTAAATAAAATAAACAAGCTATGCAAAGACATTGCAAGATGCGAAAATATAGTGTCAAGGTGTCAGAGATATTATCATTCCGCACACGTAATGGTTTGGTGGGGAGTATACCATAAAGGTGTCTCCTCCTTGCATTCTTGCGAAAAGGGTATAAAAACTGAAGCAAAAGTGTGCCCAAAATATGGATTAGAAAGCGTGGTGAAGAGTTAAAGAGAAACCCTCTTTAATGGAGCCACTGGGTATTTCAACAAGATTTTGCAGTAGGGCATACAGTAAATGTCTCCTTGCAACACGCTCGGAGTCTCTATAATTTTGCTAAAGCTATTTTAACTACATATATAGGCTTGTAAAGTTGGTTGACTGAAAAAAGTTTCTGCTTATGTGAGGTGTCCATTAGGAGAGAGTACACTGTATATGTATATATTTTTTTATTTAGTAACTAAATATTTCGAGTTATAAGTTTCGTCAAAGTAGCGTACTTTTCACCGAACGCCCATACATTACTATCTTTCTAACAAAAACTAATTAGATACAACCTTTAATCAATCAGACCTTTAATCGAATATCATCCTTGGAAATTACCTTCTTTTCATTTTTACTCGTAGCAAATCAGTTAAATGTGATGTGAGTATGTTTGTCTCCATTGCATTCGACTTTCACATGCATGCATATGAATACAAACACTTATTACTCGTATTTGTTCGTAATGACTTCGTATTTTTCGCTTAACAATTTTGCTGAAATTTCTTGTGATGAAGAGAACTTAGATTAATTCCATTACTTGGACATTCTAATCTTAATAGAAGAACTATACAAAATGTGCAAGGCAAATACAACAAGGATTGATGAGATAAGTGAAATTAAAAAAATCTCAAATAAAACTAGAAGGCGTAAAAGTAATAAAATACACTTATACGAGTATAGGGGATACTACTTATGTATGTACTGAGGCATTCTGGTAGAGCGTAGATTTTCACAAATAAACAAAATTCTTCTTTTTAACACACTTTTATTAGGTCGGGTTGTATGTATGTATGTATGTATGTATGTATGTATGTATGTATGTATGTATGTATGTAACGGAATCTTTGAGCTTAATTTTCACTGGCTTCTAAAACTCTGATTGACTTGGAATTTTGCAAACCTATCAAGGACCGATGACAATGCAATAATTTGATAAAAGTTTACCATTATCCTTATTAGGATTTCCAGGATTAATATTTTCGTTTTTTTACCTGTGGGCAAAAAGTAAGGTGAATTTGGTTGTAAAATGAAAAATCTTTATTTATTCTTGTAAATCAATTTCATCCCCTATCGAAAACAATCCCCTCTCGATGAAATACACTTATGCCAACGATTTTTCCAATCCCCGAAACATACCAAATAGTCCATTTCCGGTATAGCCATCAGCACCTTCTTCGATTCAGCTTTTATCTCCTCAATCGACTCGAAACGCGTTCCCCGGAGTGGTCTCTTGAGTTTTGGGAATAGCCAGAAGTCACACGGAGCCAAATCAGGCAAATACGCTGGTTGCGGAATGATATGCGTGGAATTTTTGGCGAAATAGTCACGAAGAACGAGTGCAGTGTGAGACGGTGCATTATCGTGATGCAAAAACCAAGAGTTGTTGGCCCATAATTCTTGTCTTTTTAGACGAATTGCTTCACGTAAACGACGCATAATGCTCAAATAATATTCCTTATTAACAGTTTGGCCAGGTGGAAGGAATTCATAGTGCACCACACCACGAAAATCGAAAAAATTGTCATCATGACCTTTATTTTTGAACGACTTTGACGTGCTCTTTTCGGTCTGGCCTCGCCTTTAGCACGATATTCGCTTGATTGGTCGGTTGTTTCAGGGTCGTAAGCATAAATCCAAGTCTCATCTCCCGTAATGATGCATTTGAGCTTGTCCTGATAGTCTGAAAGCATTGTTTCACACACATCAACGCGACGAATTTTTTCCAAGAAATGGAGAGTTTTCGGTGCCAAACGAGATTTGACATTTCGTAGGCCCAAATGGTCTTTCAAAATGGCTTTCACAGATCCTTCTGATATTCCGATCATATTTGATTTTTGAGCTCTAACTCCTTCACTTTATTGACGTGTTGGTCATCTGTTGACGTCGATGGTCGTCCGGAGCGCTCCAAAGTCATCAACACGTTCTCGACCTTCTTTGAAGTCTTTGTACCACTTATAAACATTTTGCGACATTGTCGAATCACCAAATGCCTTCTGCAACATGCTAAACGTTTCCGGAGCCGAAATTTCATTCCCCAAACAAAATTTGATGGCACTTCTCTGCTCAATCAAATCAGACATTGTAAAAATCGAAAAATGCACTCTTGGTCGTTTGGTAAACAGAAGCGTAAATATATTACTGATAATGACATTCACAAAAAATTGGCCCAGATGTTATTAACAGTGCTGCCAACTCATGAAAAAAATAACTAGAGCGAAATTTTAATCCCGCGAACTTTGACAAATAAATGCACCTTACTTTTTCCCCACAGTAGTAGATCTTCTGTAGAAGAGTAAGAAAGACAGAGCTAACGCGCGGTCTGCGCATGCCTGCACTCTCCGAGTTACTCTTACTGATTTCGGGAGTCTACGTCTTTCTCTTTCGAATTCGAACTTGCTCGGGCACGCGGCATTGCAGTACGAATAGAAGGCTAACACGTTTTCAGGGTAGTTGCATTCTCACTTTGTATAGTCTTTACACATGCGTAGTCCTACACGCAAATTTACTCTATTTAATATTCATATAAGATGAAATTATTTTCATATAAGATGTAATTTTGTTAATTACAATAAAATAATCAAAACATAAATTTTGAAATTATTTTACGGAACAAAATTTTGGCAAATAAAGAAGGAATTTATCATTACCATAATTTCATTTATAAAATTTTATCGATTAAAGTACAATTCACAACAAAAATTAACTAAAAAAAATCAAACTGGAACTTTACATCTCGTTTTGATTGTGTCAATATAATCCACGGTCTCCTTTTTCTGTGCTGAGAGTATCAATTGCTGGCCTTTCTTTGGACATATAGTCGGTAAAGAAGAAATTAAATATAACACAATTAAATCGGACTATAAATCACTGACTAAATGAAAACAATAATTTTCATTCAGAAAAACAAGGCTCGACCTTCAATCAATGATCTATATGGGAAAAAGTATGTAACATACTATATGTCAGTATATTTTGTTGTTACCTCTCCGTTTCAGGAGTGGGGTAGCCGTTTCTCCATCTCCCTCCACGAAACAAGTTCTTCATCCCGATTACTTCTTTATCACGGCCGATAACTGCATAGCTTTAGACTCACAGTCGATAAGAAAGGAATTAAATATAACACGAATATATCGAATCATTAATTCAATGACTGCAATGATAACAATAATTTGCATTCATAATAAAAAATAGTTTAAAAAAAACTAAAAAGCACGCTTTTTTGCTAATCGAACTAAAAAGTAGAAAATAAAAAATAGTTTAAAAAAACTAAAAAAACACGCTTTTATTGCCAATCGAACTAAAAAGTATAAAATAAATTTTAATGACAAAGAGACCTATAATGAAGTAATAGCAAATCGAACGATCAGTCACAGTCAACCACCTCAGAACAGAATTATAACAAAAATTAAGATACAAATAGAGTAATTCAAATTAGAGTTAAAAGCGTGGGATGCATTTTGCTTCACTTTCATAACCTTCTGTACATAGGTAGTTGCCAATAGAATAATTGTAATATTTACTATATCAAGCATACCACGCTTTTAACTCTAATTTGAATTATTCTATTTGTTTCTTAATTTTTGTTATAATTCTGTTCTGAGGTAGTTGACTATGGCGTAACATTAAGTACGCAAAACCCATAATAAATCTTCTTTATTTGGTTCAGAGCAAATGTCACAAAAATATGAGTTATCCGTATTTCAACGAAATGAATTTGTATTTAAAACCTCTAAATCAAGAAAAAAGAGAAAAAAGCAATGCTTGAAGTAGAATTTGAGGAAATACCATCATGTACTCGATACCTGTACCCGTTAAAAGCATCGATCCTACAAAAGTATCGGAAAAGTACTCAATACTTACAGCGATCAGGTTCATTCTGAAAGTCACACGAAGGAGCCTCTTTGTTATTTTATGAAGTCTTAACAATGTGCTTTAAGATCTTCTCATTCTTCTGGCAGACCGAAATTCGTCAGGGTCTGAAGTTTGCGAGACCTCAGTGAAACAAGCTCTGTAAGCTTTTGAATGAGCAACGGAATCTCTGAAGAGAATATGTTTTAATCTAGGGTTCAAAGTTGTAACTATAGAAATGTTCACAGAGTTCTACGGAACTCCATTTGGCAGAATCGATTTGCCAACTCCGATGTACAAGTCTTGACAAATTACTACCTCCTGATTTATGTAATTTCAAAATCCTCTAACGGCATAGTCGATACTCACCCGAGTACTTGCATGAAGGACTTGAGTACAAAAAATACTCAGCTTTTTAGCAAATTATCGAGTATTAACTCGTAGGCACTCGTATCGAAGCAACCTAACTTGAAGTAGGAAAGAACTAAAGCTATGGTGGGCATTCATTTGATTCCCTTTCTGTAAATTTTTTCAATCTTTAGCCGTATAAATTAGTGGCATCCCTGATCACACTTCAATTTACACATACATTTTTTGCTATTGATACTTAACTAATCCCTTCGACATTTACCCTATTTTTAATACAAATTTTGATAAATATTTGCCCTAAATTTTGTTTCCTTTTCATTTTATCACAAGGCAACCCCTAAATAAGCGATATTTTAGTGCTAGAGATGAAAGAGGGTGTATTGTGTTTGGCTGGTAATGGATATGGATATCGATGCATTTTATATTACATTTAATATATGCAGGTACGTGTGTGCACGACCGCTTGTAAATGTGTTAATCCTCCTCTATGGCCATTACAACAACACTTAAAATCAAAAATAATGACTAGGTAAACGAAAGCTAGGTAAATTATTGCAATTATGAACTTAAAACTAATGTTGCTTTTGCATAGAATCAATTTGTGTTGTCGGTTTATTAGTTTCGATTTGAAGAGTTTCGTTAGTGACGCGTACGTTCTGTTAGCTGCTTGGATTCTCCCATCGATGGTGAGGCTAGTTGAACTGTCTTTACTCAGTTTGAAGCCTAAATAGGTAAAGGATTCCACGATATCAAAAGAAAATTCATAAATTTTCAGTTTGTGTGATGTTGGCTTATTTTGCCTGGACATCATTAAGTATTTCATGTTATCTTCGTTGATTTTAAGGCCTATTCTACCAGATGCAATTTCAATATCCGCTAAGGTTTCATTTATACTTTTTAACGTGAACATACTTGTACGTCCTTTTTGCGTCACTTATTTTATCGATGGCAGATCATAACATAAGACTGAATATTGTTGATGAAAGCGTAAGCCCTTGCCTTACTCCAGTTATAATTCTGAATTTTTTTTGTTGGGCCCTCTGGTTATCCTCGTGTACTGAAATTCAGAGACATCTCTCATAAAGCTCCAACATCTGCGGACATAATGGGTTTTAATCTTCCTTGGTAACGCTCCTTGAATGCAATGAAATCTGAGTGAAAGCGTTTTTCGTATTCGTCACTAAATGAAACTATATTTTCGGGAAAATATCTGTAATGTGAGTGAAGAAACTGCTCAAACCTGGGGCTTCAGTAGAAGTTTTTCATGGATTAGATGGAAAAGAATGATCTTCAATTGGCTTTCTAACGTCTAGTCTTACGAACATTCCTCTATGATTTTCACCTCACTGAGTTTGGAAAATTATTGCAAAACCATCTTTGTTCTATGCCTAAAAACTGTGTTACCCAAGATTTAGACTTAATTTTACATAACTTATGTAAAACCTACCTACCTACTTACGAGCAAAATGTGTTTTTGTTACCCAAAATTCAAGTTAACTTGGAAAACTTAGATAGCTCCCGAGTTAAGTTTCTAAGTGCAAAGAGAGCCGTAAGAGGATTATGCTGGCATATCAGTTTTTCAACTATTTTTAATAATATTCCTCAAAGTATGCCATACAAAATTTATTTTTCGTTCAAATGTAAAACATATGACAGCACGTCAAAGCTAACTGTCGAAAATAAAGACAAAGCAAACAAAACAAAGCATTGTAAACATGATGCAATCGAGATGAAATGCTGACTAACAATCTCTAAGTTTCTACGAAAAATAACTTAAGTCGAATAACCCAAATACTCTAAACGTAAACTTAAGTTACGTAAGACTTAGGTTGCAGGCAACTTCCACTCTGTTGGAGTAGAAGACGAAAAGTAAATACATACTATATATTAAAGTGATCACAGTGCAAGTGAATACCAATGTCAGCCGGTTCTACTTTACCAGAATGAATCGGGTTTTTCCCGACCAAGGGCTGCCGCCCCAGTAAACTAGCCCTGTCTAGTGAACCGTATCTCTCTCACGAAGATTAAGACTTTCCGCAAGCGGTCAGCTTGAAACTGTTCGGTACCGTTTTTAAAAACGAACCTGCTGTAGTGAATTGTTTACATTTCATTTAATTGTTCACAACTGTGAAATATACGCGAACTACTTTTGAAAAATGTATTAATGACAAATAAACTCTCTTGGATTAAAAAAATACTTCGAATGGGTTTCTGTCTAATTTTCAAATGAGTCCCCAAGGGTCGTATATGGTTACTTTTCGATATCTAACTTAAAGTCACAAACAATCTTTCAGCGGCGTTCGGAGTTTTATTGAAATTTTACTATTGTTTTTCATTTTAAACATTTAAACAAAGTCTTTCATTCAGAAACAATTGCTCATCTGAAGACGAATTAACTTTAACTGTTATTACATCTCTTCGTTTTTCACTATAAACACTCGTAACACAAGCTTCGCCGTCTTCGTCTTTATCTTCGGCTTCGCTTCCACTCTGTCTGCAACCTTAGAGATGCTTCCTCGAGCTGTCAAATCAGTTTACGCATGCAGGTTCATGCCAAATAAATAAGAGCACTCATTTTTTATATGTTTTTCTTCTCAGTTTCATTGAGCTCGGTAACTACTACTAACAAAAATTAATCCCTACCTAATGTACCTCGATGAAAATTCTATACCTGGTCTCCTGCGCTCGCTCAGCTAAACAAAACTTAAAATAAATACATATTTACGGTAAACATATCGTTCACAATCAGACTGGACCTATTGAACTTACAACATACGGCAAATGTAGTTTTTAAAGATACCATTTCAAATTAATGACACATAAATATTGTTGAAAGCTTATTGAATTACAAAGAAATTAATTAAGGGAGAATGGGGAGTTGTGAGACGGGTTTTGTTTTTGGACCCGTATTACTCAAAATCTTAATATTCTGCATATGTCAACTATGGAATCTTTAGTCAATGAATACTGGAAGCTATTGGTATGGCCTATTTAACAAAACTACAATTTTCCTTAAAATTAAAATTGTATATAATAATATAAAATATAATACAAAATACAAAAATGTGGGGAGTTGTAAGACACCATGGTTTAAATCAATAAAAATTACTTATTTTAGTTGTTAGTTCTTTATTAAGATGAAAAAGAAAAAAGAAAAGACAATTGTTATAAAAAAGTGTATAAAAAATGCAATGGCATCAATCTGATGATTCGCAGTGAGAACATGTATAATAACCAGTTCGTAAATTGGCACACTTTAGGTGCACAGCTCGATCGCATACATTGCAATGAATGGAGTTGTTTCTGCTTAACTTTTTCGGCATTGCACCTTTGCAGATGATATATATACAAACAATGCATGAATATTGCGAGGTACTTATGAAAGATGCGTTAAAACGTCGAAAAAAACGGTGTCTCACAACTCCCCACATTTGTTGTCTTACAACTCCCCAAATCGTTTTTTTTTTATAAATGGCCGCGTAGTCATAAACACATCGAGCGTTCATGCCCAAGTGAATGTGTAAATTCAAAGCTAATAGGACAATTAATAATTTGTATATATTGACATTTGCAATTTGCTATAACAACTGATCGAATGTATCGCAAAACAAATGATGAAAAAAACTTACCGAGACATTCCAAAACACAGTAAATGGGGAGACGCGTCAAATGCGTGTAAATAAGACCAAAGCTAGCTGAAAAGTGAGATCGCACCGAGAACACTTGTTGACACTTAAAATCGAATGTAAACAAATGAATAATGCCAAAAGGTAACAATGTCTCACAACTCCCCATTTTCCCCTATATGATTTTCTCACCGCTCTCAATTGACTTAACTGCAATTTAATTCTTCTAAATCAACGGCTCTCTAAGTTTCCTAAGGCTGGAGAATTCAATTACACATGTCTTCTATTTCGCACTTTGTCCTTAAGTCTGTTACGTTACGTTTAAGTCTAGAGTAATTAATTCTTCAAATCTTAGCCTACGCCAAGGATGATAGAATACATGATTGCGCCTTCCATCAGAGCCCATGAATAAACGAACAAAAGGAAGGTGAATTGCTTGTTTGTGAAGAGGAAGAGTGGGCGAAAGCAAACCAAACACAAAAAGTTATACGCACACACACTCATGCTGCGTCGTCTTCAGCATAAAACCGTAAAAAACTGCTTTTGGTGGCATTATATTAATTTGTGCTTTCACAATTTTACAAACGGCACGTTTTCATTAGTGGGTTTAGTTTAATTCGCTGAATTTTCATAAACATGCCATTTCTTCTCCGTTTATTTGTTATGTATTGGAAAGGTAACTGACGTCAGACTTGTCAAAATCACGAAAAACAAAGTAAGTGTTTTGGGAAGCCGCCACCTTCTTTATATAGTTCTCAATTCGCCTTGGGCTAACGTAGCTCTTCAAATGCTACTAATGGCATACGAAAATTCTAGTCGAGCTGTCCGTGCTGCACCCTGGTACACAATTTTCCAAAACATTTAACAAATACAACCAGCATAGAAAATATGTTAGTTTTCGGAGCATTTTCCTATAAATAAAAATTAATTTCGCAACAGTTACGCCTCTTACAAAACCTTTGTCGCAGAAACCCTCTACCCAACCACCACCTCTTCCGACGCAGCTATGATTTTCGCACTAGAATACAATTCGAAAATGAGAGAACACAAAAAAAGACAAGAAATTTACCTCCTATTAAATAAATTAAACGACAAATTGGTGGCAAATGAGATGAGGCGCAAAAGCATGTGGAACGAATGGTCTGCAAACCAAAAGATAAAATGGGTGGAAGTGAAATATGTGGAAAATGCCAGCGCCTGGTGTTTCCAGTACCGATCACACAACGTTACAAAACAACCCTCGTCGAATTCGTTTAGAAGAACATTCACAAGTAACTTTTTGAGTGCTGTAAAAAGGCTGGTAGTGTTTATTTTTGCTCTGTGATTGTTACTGCTTCACGATTATGTTGCACATTATTGCAACTACTTAACACCTCATCCAACTGTTCGCCCATCGAATGTATTCACAGCTTTTCTCCCGCCGAAAAGCAGTGAGAATTTGCTATTTTTTCTTTTATTTATGAGTAGTTATATATGTATTTGTACAGATGTGCATGTACATATGTTTCTCCTAGTGCATCCCTCAGGTTGTGGTGTCGATGCGCACACTATTTTGTTTTTTCATACTTTAAAAGGATTTGTCATTTATTTACTTCAATATTGCAACCGAAACTCTGCAGGGAAATCAAATGAAAATTTATTATCAACCACTCGTAACTGTCAACTATAAGTAATTGAGTAAGTGAATAATATTTGATTTTCCTTAATTCATTAAATCGCCACTTTTGCATCTCCCTCGCTATATTTCTCACTCTCTCTCGCCTAAGCCCTCCTCTCCCCTTGTCATTGGTTGCCACGTTGATTAATGCCGCGTTAAATTTCAATTCAGGTTTCATGCGACAAACATTAAACAGTCTGATTTACCACGAAGCTTATTTTGAGTCATTCCATTAGTAGCTTTTCAGTAGATGCACTTAAAGCGCAATATGCGTGTAAATACATAAGTATATGTATGTATGATCTGAACGCACAAAGGCAGGTCATTGGGGGATGTTTGCTTTTGGAAAATGTTTATGAGATTCTATTATCTGATCACCAGTATATAAGTTTGTTTAGTCAGTCAGCATTCATGGAGAGACCAGACGAAATGCAAAATCACCAGGACGTTATGGCCCACCCACAACCTCAAGCAATCGTCGACATTGATAAACATGAAACGATGGGACGCCTGGAGACTAACGGCAGTCATATCTGGCTTTTGGTCTATCGCGGAACAAGCAGCAAAAATGGGTATCCCTCACAATACATACTGTCACAGTTGTAAACAACCGGAGAAAAAGGAGACAATCTTCCATTTCCTCTGTGAATGCCCTGTTCTATGGAAGGACCGAATGTGAACCCTGGACCGACCGAACAACTGCCTGGCTTAGACGTCAACAACCTAATAAGGTTCTTAAGCCGCACAGACTGAATATAGTCATGCTGTAAATAACCGCTAAACAAGTTGGTAACGAGGATGTGGCAACAAAATGGTGCGGAAGCGCTAGTTGGATTCTGGAAGAATCACCACTTTAACCAACCAACCATTCAGCATCCAACTGCTCTCAGACATAAGCAAAGCTTGATCCCTTCTAGCAAAAATATAATTAACTGCCAACATTTTTAAATCTTACAGTGATTGCAGCCTTTCCTGCTTTAACCTAACCTTATCCTATTTCTTGTCGGCTCTCCTTGTCCAAAATCTGCGGGTCACGCGGTGCTGCGTCGTCTCTTCGCTGACGTTTCTGCATCGCATGTCGTTTTCAAAGGTGTTTTTCCAGGTTTTTGGTGGTCTACCTGGCACTCTTTTCTCGACCTCTATCTACAACACTTGCCTCACTACGTAAACCTCCGGTCTTCTCATTACATGACCCTACCAGCGTAGGCGGTTTTCCTAGAGCTGAGAGCTGGTTGATGCAACTTTATTGTTAAAAAGAATAAAGGTGCTTTAAATCTTGTCCAGCAGTGTAACGGCGCTGGTCCACTTCAGCATCCACATTTCTGCCGTATGCAGTTTCAGCTCTAGTTTACGTGGAAATTGCAGCCTTTCCATTTTTTCTCAGTCGCAGCGCCAGTTCAAACAAAGTTGAATTTCTTTGGTTTTTACATTGAGTTGCATACTATTAAACCACCAGGATTACTTCAATGATGAAGGATCAATCAAGAAAAGAAGAATTACGGGAACTGACTTGCATTATTTTTTGCATAAGATTTGGACTCTTGGATGAAGTTTAAGTTCAGTGGGCTTCATTGGAACATTAACTTAAAGAATGTGTCCACTTTGGAGAAATTGATTTTAGAATGTAATGCGAAGTACATCTCTGGGGGAGTCTACGTTATGAGAGCAGATATAAAATTTCACCATAAAAGTAGAAAAAACGACTATGAAACTAAGCCAATCAAAATGTAAAGTATGCAAATCTAAAAAACTTCAAATTGACTGATTACTCCAATCGTTGGCCGATTATGACGAGGTGCAAATAGCAATAACACGGCTAAGGAACAACGAAGCCGCGTGAGTAGACGGACTGCCGGCTGAGGGCAGCAAGGGGCTGGTAAGGTAAGATGTATGCATCAGCTCCTATCCAAAATATGGTCGAATGAATGCATAGAATTTAAGTATGTTATAAATTCCAACAACCAACTGATTGCAACTTATCAGTGTGTGTTTAGAACTGAAAATCCCATGAAAGAAGCCCCTGAAAACCGAATCGGTACTGACCATTTTTTCGCCAATTTTAAAGCCGCTTTCGACAGTACGAAAAAGCTTTGCTTATATGCCGCGATCTTTGTATTTGATATTCCCGCAAAACTAATGCGGTTGTGCAAAATGTCGTTGTTCAGTATCAATCAATCAGAATTAGGAAGATCTCTCCGAGCCAATTAATACCAAACGAACTTTCTCTATCGTGTGACTTCTTCAATCTGATGCTGGCGAAGATTGTGCGGGTCGCAGAACCTAATCGGTTGACATAGAGGTCTTAATAACCGCGCTATTAGTTTTGCCTTTTCTAAGCTGGTTAAAAAAGCGAAGCGAATAGGTCTGGTGGTGAACGAGGACATGACAAAGTACCTCCTGTCCATAGGATCAAACAAACAGTCGACGCACTCCCGTATCGTGACAGAAACTTTGTTTACTTAGGGAACATTAACACCGATAATAATGTCAACCCTGAAATCCAACGTAGAATCTCTCTTGCCAACAAGTGCTACTTTGGACTAAGTAGTAAAGTACTCTCTCAACGAACAAAACGAACACTTTATAAATCTCTCATCATGACCTATTCGTATATGGCGCAGAAGATTGGACGATGACAACATCTGATGAGTCGTCCTGTGTTGTTTTGATCAATGAGGAAAATAATATTTGGGAGATTTTTGAACCTTTGTACGTTAGCCACGGCGAGTATCGTAGACAATGGAATAATAAGCTGAATGAGTTTTACGGCGACATGGACATAGTGCAGTGAATGAAAATCCAGCGGCTCCGCTGGCAAGTTCATGTCGTCCGAATGGATGCAAACGCTCCACCTCTTAACGAGCTGGTGGCAGCTACTACTCTACGACCTCCTCTGAGGTGGAAAGGTCAGATGGAGAATAATTTGGCGTCAATTGTGTGTCCAACTAACTTATACGAGAAGAAACGGCTTGAAAACTTTGCAAAACTCAGCTAAATGCAAATATTATATTTTACAAAGCGCAGTAAAATAAACCATTTCTTTCAAGAACGGAGAATCTTACCTTTTACACAAGTTGCTGAGGAAGAATGAGGAAGTGTTTTTTCTGCTATTATAGAATCTTCAAATGCAATCGTTTATTTTCTGGTGAAAATAGAGAAGAGAAACCTGAACACTGGCAAATTCATTCCAAAATCTATATCGGTTCTCTGAGTATTCCAACAATAATCTAATCTGCGGGGTTTTTCCACTTCAATTATTAGTTTTCCCGCAAACATTGTGATCGAAATTTAAAACCAATATTAAACACAAATTCAAAAAAATTTCAAAAAATTCGGTTCAATTCGAGCAATTGTAAATTTATAAAATTAAAAATAAAAGCATAATTAACTAATCAGATATTTAAATTTAAATTGAGACCAGACCAGTGCCTACACTTGAACATAAGTACCTCTGTATGTGCGAGTACATAATTTTGGTCGCACATAATTCAACAGTTAATCGATTTATTGGTCTGATTTAATTGTTTTGCAGTTGTCCTGCATAGAGGACTTGTAAACACAAATTTGAAAATGCCATATGATTATCGGCATATGAATATTTGCATATTAGAGTAAATGTAGTTTTGTGGTTAGTCTGCCTGGCAGAGACGGATATGGCATAAATATCATAGGGAGCATTCCACGGAAAATGACAAGTACTACTACCACGCCAATTACGCTTTAGGGGATTTTTTAGTGTACAATAAACGATTTTTAATATCGATTTTTTTGTTTATTTTTACAAATTTTTAATCGGTTATGCAGAAAGCAAAGAATTTCTGTGCATTAACAGCGACTTTGGTTACCTAAATAAAAATTTTCTGTATTTTGCATGAAAAACACTAAATTCTTACGCCTGGGAAGGTAGGTAGGTTTGGCAGCCGCATCGCACATAGAGACAACGATGCCACTTAGACCACGGAATGGGTCCGTTGTGAGCCGCGGGGGCTGGGCTACATTTCCCTTTCCATATTAAACCATCCTGAGCTTTTGACAAAGCGTAAAAGGTTGTTGATACCTAAAGTATATAGATTATCTATATTCGCTAAGAAGTAGGATTTTAAAAATCGGTTTCAGCTTCTGGCTAGAGCCAGGCATGTGCAAAAAAGGTGTTAAATTGTTTCCAATTCCTCCTCATTTCTGCAGCTACGACAGAAATCATGCGTGTATACGCCTAATCTCCTTGCATGATTTCCTATGAGACAATGTCCTGTGAGGACCCCTACTAAGGTCCTGATTTGAAGTCTACTCAGTTTTATAATACTCTTGGACAGACGTAAATTTAGCCTTGGCCATGTTTGACTAGCAATTTCGCAGGTGTTAGCGCTAATCCATTCTGATTTGCAAAATTGATTAGTGCGTCCTCAATGAGAAGCTTACAAGTTGCGAGAGGTACCTGGGAACCTATAAGTACAAAGCCCAGGCCAAGAGTATCCTAATTTCTCGTAAATTTTTTTTTTTAATAATTTTCTAAATTTTAGTTAATACATACATAAATATTTATCAATTTCCTATATTGATGAGAGTGAGAGAGACAGAGTTCACCCCTACACACAGAAAATTTGTGTATAAATATACGAATATTTTAGAAGCAAATAATAATTTGGGTTTAATCTTCCCAACACAACTTTAGTAACGACGTTTTTTTGTTAGTTTCAACTTGTATCGTAGCAAACATGGGATGTCTCTGCAAAGTTTAATATGTTCCGAAATACTCAAGCCCAAAGTGTTTATTACCATCAACGCACAGCCAGTGAATGGAAAATTGGCAATGATGGAATACACTTCGTGTTATTAATCCACTCAAATTACGCCAACTTATCCTCGAACTACATGCACACATACATTTCCCATGCACCTATGTATGTAGTTGTGACATATCTATTTGCGCATACGAGCTCAGCAAATAAGCATTTTCAGCTGAGATAGGGATGCACCACATGAACAAGCACTGACGTAGACATTCAGCCGTACTCTGCTCGCAGCATTTCAAGGTGTTCGCACACAAACCCAGCTGTGGTCACTACTCCGGAATGAGGCTAATTAATGCTTTGGCTTTGGATGCGCCTGCATAGTCATTCCAAAAAAATAATAACTGAACGAAGCAGCCCAATGTGTGCCTAATAGCAGTTTGCAGCCCATTTGCAATAAACACCCTGTTCTAATAACATACTCTGCATACATACAGAGGGTTGCGCTCGTGGTGAAAGGAACACAGAAAATATGGCCAACATCATATCGTTAAGCGGATCTCAGTGATTTTGGAGGAATCAGCTGACTTGTTGACGTAACAGGGGATTGTATTTAACTAACCTCACTTTACACATTTCATTTGGCTCTCTCTTTTTGCCTGTCAGCCAAGGTTTCTTTCACAATTTTGCTTCGGATGGTCAAGCCGTGTGATCTATCACCCGCATATCGCAGTAACGTTGACAAAATTAGTTGGTGAGCTGACGTAATTGCAAGTTAATTTCAATAAAGCGTGCAACTGAAGCTCAATGCGGGTATGAAACACCAAATTCTAGCAAAGGTTTTTTCTAACAGCGGTCGCTCCTCGGCAAGCAATCACAAACTTACGAGTATATTTCTTCCATGAAAAAGGTCCTCATAAAAACCGGCTGCCGTTCGGAGGTGGCATAAAACTGTAGGTCCTTCCATTTGTGCAAATATATCTAAACGCACACTTACGTTTTCTGCAGCTGTTTTCAATACATTTTAGCAAAAGTTTTGGTACCAAATACCTTAGTCATTATTTATCTTAACCCTGGCATATACAATTTTTACAGCTGTAAAATTCATTCGAAATTGTAACAAATTATTGTGGATCTATTGAAATATTTCAAAACCATTCGTTGAAAACATTTTCCGCACCACAGCTTTTCGACTAAATAAGTAAAAGAATGTTAAAATTAAAGAAAAAACAAATCAGAAATATTTCCCATACACGACATAACCACCCTAACGTAAATAATTATGTATGCTATTGTAGCAAAAGTATATACAAATGTTGGTATGGATGCCTTCAAATACATTTCGGAAGATCTGCCAGACCTGCTAATGAAAGTTTATTTTCATATATGTTACACGAACCGTAGGATTTACTTTACATACTCGTATTTCGATAAAATTCTCTTTTTGACATTACGAAAATTACGTTCTTAACATTACATTTGGACCAAGATGTTCTTATATTGTACATACATACATAGTATAGCACCCATAAGATAGGGTTCGGGGATATGCTCACCAGACTAATTATATTTAAATGCTAAAACCAAATTAGGGTTAACACAGAAATTATGTAGCCAAATAAAGCTCTGCCAAAAATTAAAAAAGAAGAACTAATCCTAAGAAAACTCTGTAACGACGCCGCCCAGGAGTTAAATTAACAAATCAAAAATTTGAAATCAGCTAATATTACTTTCAATAGTGATATTCAATAAAACACATCCGCCATCAGCCTCTTCGAGAGAATGAGCGGTCTCGGACCCGCCGCTTGTTGGCTTGCCCACAAACGAATCGAATCGTGGTCCCGTATGGCCAAAGAACGTGTCGGTGCGGTGCGTCGTGTAACGCTCGACCGCAATTCAGAAGATAATAACGGTCCGACAACATCTACGTCCTCCACACCACCGCCTCCACCTATGACGCCACCACCGTCTGCTTCGTCGGTGGCATCGACCACAAGTGGCATTGGTAGTGGAGCGGGCAGCGTCAGCGATAGTTGTGATTTGCCAACAGACTCAGAGGTTTTAAGAAACTTATTTACTCCTCTCAATAAATCCACATAGTATTCAATTTTATACATACCTTATATTAATTTTACAGGAAGTGAATGTTGTCAAAGAGACGCAACCCATACAACCACCATCCACTTTGGGCGGTTCAGCACACATAGTAAATGCAGATGTGTTGCGCGGTCCAGCAGAAATTCTTCACAGCCCATTACACTTGCACCACCAGAGTCGTTCTTTCCCACCGCGCCTACAGCGCACACCATCTATATCCAGTCAGTCGAGCGTGGATAGCGCACCATCAAGGCATTCAGTGAGCAAAAGGCATATCAACTTTCACCTTTTACCAAAATAACAATTTTTCTATATTGAAGGCACACCGCGGCTCATCGCCTCAGATTCGTACATTCGGACCCGATGGACGAAGCTCGCTTCCTACTGATCCTGGCTTTCCTCACCACGTAAGTTCATTAAATGTTTCTTGAAATTACAATATGGCTTGAAAACTTCAATCTTCCCTAAGTTGGCTCGCTCACCAAGTCCAATGCGTACGATTTCACTGGACGCCCGTTGCGGTAGCCCTGCTTCGACAGATGTCAGTGACTTGCGTACGCCCAGTCCCTCACAGAGCAGCCTCGCCTCTATAGCCGGTGGCTCGGCTACTTCCAACATCAGCATGAATTCAGCAAAGGTCGGTCGCTGCCTTTCCCCACTACTAATACCGCCACGTACACCAGCGGGTATTGATCCTGCCATTGGACCAGCTTCGCCACTTGGCGCTTTGCAGCCCGACTTATATCGGGTACCAGATGGGCCCATCTATTTGACGGCTCCTGAGTCTAGTCCAGCTCTGGGACGCCTACATTTGCGTGTTAAATACGACTACCATCTTTTTGATTTAACAGTACACCTGATCGAAGGTGAGTTTAATATGATGTTTTGTTTACTGCGTACAATGATGAATGTTTCTTCTATTCAGCTCACAATCTTTGTCCGATTGAGGAAGGAGGTTTTCGCGATCCGTACGTGCGCCTTATGCTTGAGCCTGAGGTGGATAATAGGAAGCGACAGACACACATACACCGTGGCGAATCAAATCCATATTTTGATCAACATTTCAAGTTTCCCGTTTCGCGCGATCAACTGCAGGGCAAGGAGCTCAAATTACAGGTTTTGGATTACGACCGCTATTCCCACAATGACATAATTGGAGAAGTGCGTATATCTGTCGATAAGTTGGACCTGTCAAAATCGGTGGAGGTAAAATAATTTTTTATTCTATGTAACCGTATAAAAGTAAACCATAAGTAACTAT
The DNA here is from genome assembly GCF_028408465.1 of Anastrepha ludens. Taxonomy (NCBI): domain Eukaryota; kingdom Metazoa; phylum Arthropoda; class Insecta; order Diptera; family Tephritidae; genus Anastrepha; species Anastrepha ludens. The sequence continues at coordinate 118,429,909 of NC_071500.1, read as the reverse complement.
TTCTGTCCTTGTTTTAGATCTGGGGTGACTTGTTGCGTGTCAGAAAACCACAAGAAAATCGTCCGGAACTTTTATGTTCACTGAACTATTTGCCACAAGCCGAGCGTCTAACAATTGTCATTATGAAAGCAAAGAACTTGGACACTATCCAAGAACCCTATGTTAAGGTAAAGTCGTTATCATCTTTTGCGATGTCAAACAAAATTAAATTTGCTTTCAGATTTATTTGATTCAAAATGGCAAACGTGTGAAGAAAAAGAAGACCAGCATTAGCAAGTCTGAAGATCCTGTTAATCCCATTTGGAATGAAGCATTTACATTTAATTTACAATCAGTATATTTGCACAGTGCGGCGATAGAGGTGGGTATCCTGTACTTAAAATAGAAAATAATGTAATATCACAGTTTTACTAGCTATTCCCCATCGTGATGGAATCTCATGCCTCGTCCTATAGTTTCGATTCCGATCTGTGCCACAACCTCCAAAATATCTGATATTTCACGTTAAAAACGTAGCACTAACCGGGTAATCGAAAAGAAAGACTTAGATGTAGGCTTCTCGAGAAGACATTGTCCCTACCCTGCCGTCAAGTTTATAGTCCTCCGTGTAGATGGCAACACTACCTTGTAGCGGGCAACGGTTTTTTTAATTTTTGTATGGCTCTCAGAGCCCAGGGATATGTGCTGCTAGAGGAAAAGTTAAATATTTTTTGTATATTTCTTTAGGGTTTCATTACCTCACTAATCTTTCCACATAAGAAGACTAAGGTTAACCGGTTATTCAAAGTAGACCACTATACCACCGCTACTTATTGCAAAATAGATTTAACGCCCATAGTGGTGTATAGATCTCAGTATTTACCTATTGCCTATACATAGATTTTTCGTATGTTTAATTCCAGCTTAGCTTTTTATCGAAAATAATGCCCAGAAACTTAGCGAAACTTTAAGTATGAAATTTAGTTTAGGTGGAGAGACGTATGACATCGTTTATCTCTTCGTCCAGAAAACACACTTGCCTCTGTACACAATCGGTATATCATAGGGAAGCACTTCGCCCTCTCTCTGTTTTGTTTCTTGGAGGAGTGAGCTTACAGTTAGACCCCTACAGTGGAGAGAGATTTTATCCTTGAGATGTACCACCCGCATGCATGCACCGAAAGTAGTATTCTCTATTCATCTTCTACAGCTGAGTAGTTGACAAATGAACTCCACCAGAGAGTCAGCCACAGCTAGCCTATTATATTATTCAAATCGGCTTTTTATATCCAAGAGACTAAGTTATTAGAAACACTTAGTACTCGCTTAATACGCTTAGAACTACTAATACATACCTCAGCAGTCATCAGACCCGGAATCAACCAAATGTCAATCCCTCTCAAATCCACTTGGCTACGGGGGCCACTTGTTTCAAGAAATAATTACTAATTATTAATTTAAAATAAATTTTATATTTTTCTTTATAGATTTATGTAGTTGGCTCTGGTGGGGAAGCTACGGAAATTGGTAGCTGTGGCCTTGGACCACAGGAGATCGGTACTGGCTGCCAACATTGGCATGATATGATCAATAATGCGCGCAAACCGACAGCAATGTGGCACTACGTGCGCTAAAATCTACTTAACTTGAAAATAAATTTAAATAGAAATCTAAACACATAAGTATTTACACGTCTAGTAACAAGTATTCGTACATCGATGAACTCGTATGTAAGTATGTACGTATTTTATGTGCGAATACTTATTAAATACCCTTTCTACAATACCGATTTTCGTGTTATTCGATTCTTCAATTAAAGAAATTTTATTGAAGTAATTATTTTAAGAAAAATATATAACACGTTTTGAAAGAAAAAAACCTGGACTCACATTGTATTCAGCCTAAGCATTTGTTAAACCCACTATCAATGCAGCCCGGTCTTATTGTTCTGGCAAACTCAAAAGTTGCGCGTGTTTCGTTGTTTACTGATTTGAATAGGTCTTTCAAAACCAAACTCAATAAATCTAAAATTGTATGGTCATACTTAAGCTTTTGGGTGTGTCTTTTTGATGGTCTGCTGCTGATACTCAGCTGATTAGTTTTCGCAATATTTCACAAGTTCGCGCCGAACGTGTTGTTTAAAAATATGGAATTATGGGCCAATAATTTCGTTTCGTTTGAACTTAATTTTGCGCTAAAAACAATAAATATAGAATACTGAACTTCAAAGTAGAATTTTTTAAATGACAGCTGGAATGCGCGACATTGCGATTGTTGCAGAAATTTTGTGACAGAGCCATCTGATATGATTACAGGTGCCATCTCTTAAAAAGTATCATTGCCGCAATCATTACAGCTCGAACACACTCTCATTCTCTTTAGTTCAAAGCATAAGAAGCTTCAAAATACAATAATGAAAATTAATATAAATAGTTTTGTCTTTGAATCATTTTTAAATCCGCATAGTTTTTTTATCCCCTAAAGGTTATAGTTACGAAAACGTTTATTTTATTTCTACAATTTACAATATTTTAAGTTTTTTATGGATTATATTTTGATTTTTAATAATATTTATAAAAAAATCTGTTTCATGAGACTTATCAAAAATTTTATAAATTTTTAAAAGGTGGCTCGTCCAATATTGTGATTAATATTCATTCAAGTAAAAGTATTCCAATGACTTTATAAACTTAAATATCGTATGCATATGGCAAAAAGAGGCTAAAAATGCAAATCGAAGAAATAAATGTTTCTTAGCTTTAATAAATGTTAGCCTTGATGTTGTTTTAAAATAAAACGCAAAAATTAGATTCTTTCAGGTTTCACTATTACGGTTTCAGAATACGGCTTTTTGCAATTATGAGTGAAAAATGACATCATTTAAATGCCCGCCATGAGCACGTCTATAGGTAAAATCCGCCAAACAGTCGTTTCATGAATGCCCAATGCTGAGAACGTCGAGATGTCGATGTTGCAATATTCTCAACAAAACGTCCAGTTTTTTGACTGGAAGTTCTTTTTCTATCCTTGACAGAATCAGTTTCTTGAAACTTTTTCCCCAACCTGTGAATTGCCAACTCATTCGGGCGATTATTTTCACAAAAAAATACGAATTTTGCGATTTATTGCTCTTAAAGATCGACGATTTGACTTGATATTAAATTTGTTTGAAAAAAGGAAACCTCACAAATTTCGCAGACTCTTTGTCTATTTTGATATGTATCCTGGAATGACTTACTTTATCACGCCCGATACCAGGCCTAACTTATTTTAACAAAATAGATTTACTACTACAAAACTACTACAGAACGACATAATTTTGTATAAGTTACTTCCGTTTCCATTCGATTAATTTAACTTTAACTTTGCGTCCGACATAAGGGTGAAAATAATTAAGAAGGTGTGGCCAACATCAGACCGTTAACCGCCTCTGAACGATTTTGATGGAATCAGCTGATTCGCTGACGTAACAGGAGATGTGACCGCTGCCTGTTTACAACAATGCTGAGGCTGTGTTGATGATGTATGAAAAAATCAATGCATCCATTATCATGTCGTTTGGTTGCTCCCTGAACAAAGTTGTCATCTGGAAGAGTGTAAAAATACGTCTGAAATGAGCAGGCACCATTCTGCTGCCGATTGCCCTAAGACATGGCTGCCGAAGGTATTTTCACAATTGTGCTTCCGATGCCCAAACCTTGTAATCCGTCATATTTGTAATAAATAAATACAAAAACAAATCGGCCGCCACGGCAAAGAGACTTTAAATTAACCGCAATCAAGAAATGAAACTGCATTTTAATTACTGAAAATTGATACACCTGATGAAATACAATAGTGTTTTTATGTTGTAGATAGATAGATAGCGGCCGCCGTGGCCGCATGGTTGGTGCGTGACTACCATTCGGGATTCAAAGAGAGAACGTCGGTTCGAATCTCGGTGAAAGATCAAAAATTAAGAAAAAGTTATTTCTAATAGCGTTCGCCCCTCGCCAGGCAATTTCAAATCTCCGAGTGTATTTCTGCCATGAAAAAGCTCCTCATAAAAAAATATCTGCCGTTCGGAGTCGGCTTGAAACTGTAGGTCCCTCCATTTGTGGAACAACATCAAGTCGCACACCACAAATAGGAGGAGGAGCTCGGCCAAACACCCAAAAAAGTGTGTAAGCGCCAATTATATATACATATATATATATATAGATAGATAGATAGACTCTTTATTTTATTTTGATTTGACATTAACAATAATAAAATATAATAAAATAATAATAATAAAGAATTTACAACAATGACTCTGAGGTCGTCTATCGGAAAAATATCAACAAATTGAGATATATATACATAATTTTTTTTGTTTTTATCTTTAACAGTGTTGATTTACAATTAAACTTCTACTATATATTTCCACATCAGTGATATACCAAATAAGATAGTCCCATCGAAATGCACCACCAATTCCATTTAAAATATTAATAATTTCTTCATGACTTAAATAAAATTTTCCTTATGTGCTTTTCAAAATTGGGCATCTTCCTAAAAATCACTTATGTTTTCCAATTCGTTCAAGTTACAGAGAGTACAATTTAAATTTCTATGTCCTCCAAGATGTCACACCTCCATAAAGTTACAATCGACCTTCAAAATCCACATTATTTTGTATTTAACTTCCTCCCTACCCTTTGAACTGCTTTGACCAAAAGATCCAAAAGATGTTTCTCTCCATGATAACTTTCGAGAGTTTGTGGGGCAATCTTGTAGTGTCATAATCAAATAACGTGGTAAAACTGGAACTAAAGCGCAGTTGCAATGTACAGGGTTGGCCATATTAAACTGACCCATGTGATTATTAAAAAAATATGGAAAAAGAAACATTTTTTTGTGTTTCATTGTGAAAAACATTTAATTTAGTTCAAGGAGATTCGTTTACATCACTTTTTGAATATGATATCGCGCAAGTGGTCGCCCTTAGCTCGTATAGCGTAATGTGCCCGTTTTTCGGCGTTTTCCATAGTTTTGGCCAGCGTCTCGGCCGATATGGCGGCTATTTCCCGTCGGATATTGGCCTTAAGTGCGCCTAGTGTCTTTGGCTTGTTGACGTAAACCTTAGATTTCAAATAGCCCCAAAGAAAAAGGTCCGGTGGCGTCAAATCCAGTGATCGTGGCGGCCAGTCAAAATCGCCGCTTTTTGATATCAAACGGCCAGGGAACAAAGTCTTCAATAAGTTGACGGTGGCTCGTGCGGTGTGTGGTGGTGCGCCATCTTGCTGAAACCAGAAGTGCTCCATACCATTTTCACGAACAATCGGCATCACAAAATCGGTTATCATGGCCCGATAACGCTCTTGATTGACGGTCAATGGTTGGTGTTGACCATTTTCAAAGAAGAACGGCCCAATGACCATATCAGCGCAAATGCCACACCAGACTGTAACTTTTTGGTCGTGGAGAGGCACCTCTTCAATAATTTGAGGGTTTTCAGTGGCGTAGAAACGGCAATTTTGCTTATTTACGGTTCCGTTCAAGGAGAAATGGGCCTCATCACTCATAATGATTTGATGCCAAAAATCCTCATCAGTTTGGGCCATTCGGACGACAAAATTGGCATATTCCAAGCGACGAGGCTTATCGGCCGGCAACAGTTGTTGATTTAGTTGTATTTTGTACGGGAATATCCCCAAATCCAAACGAATGATACGTCGTAGAGTGGTCCGAAGGATGTCCAACTGAGCAGAACGACGATTACCTGACGTTCGCGGCGATGACTCGATACTGGCTCGTACGGCCGCGATATTTTCTTAGATCGTGTATATAAATGACATTTGGGGGTGTCAGTTTCTAAGAAAAGGCAATAAAATGGCGTATTTGTGGATAAATGAAAAATCCTCTTTAGAAAATATAATTGAATTTTGTCAACTTTTTCGCACATCTCAAATCCACATAACTTTACACCGTCGTTATTAGAATGTTCTCTCCTCCAAACATCCATTTTTCACTTTCTGCTAACTTGCCACTTTGTCGAAAAACCATTATAGCTAACTTAACTTAACTTGCATATTCCAGACTTTACAATAAGCCTCTAAATTATTGATAACTTTTTGCAATGTGTGTATAGCAAAACTGTGTATACTTTGTATTGTAATGTAAAACAAAAATGTCCCAATGAATCTTCTAGTTCCTCCGGTGCATATAAAAGCTGAATCGCGCGAGCACGCGTCTCAAGTACGAGCTCTTGCAACCTAGAAACCAATTCTATTAATATAATATAAAGAACAGGAATATTAACAAAAATTCCCTACTTACCATATTCAACATTAAATTTAGATGTAATTTATGGTGTATGTATATGGTATTCGTATAAAATCGATTGTTTGAGCCAAGCCCGCGGCAATCCCCAATTGCATTACATGATTTATCATACACCTGGTAACCCTAATTCATATTTCTTAATTAGTTTTAAACTTACCTGTCTATAAAGTCAACTCGATTCAGTAGTTTTCGAATGGTTACGAATCAGTTTTCTTTCATGCCCAGAATATTCGCTGGGCGGTCAACACTTCCCAAGCTTTATGCTTCACATCCCTCCTTGAATACCTAGATATTTAATAATCTGACGAACTGAAGTATAGTAATTTTCAACTTTTGTACTCGCACCAAACAGTCTTAACAATCAGCTGTTTTAATTACAAAAGAAAACCCGACAGATGTGTATTAAAAAGTAATCAAAAAAACCCGAATAACCCGAAAATCGGTTTTAGAAAGTCTCTATACACTAATTAACGAAGATGCATATATTTATACATGGAAGAAAATAAACTTTAGAAATAAGGAATAATGAGAATTATGAAATATGAAATATGCGTACACTGAAGCGTACTTACTTTAAGCTTACATTAAATGAGTACTTTACATGGGTACGAGAGGAATAATAAAGTCCTGTTAACAATTGTTACTGTAAATCACAAGATATGCTTTGAGATGAGCTTTGCTAGTACTATTTAAGATATTTATATGTGTCCATAAATTATTATATAAAACTTAGTATGTGAAAAATCAAGAAGACGATATAGGCTGCTTGATTTCAAATGAAAACGAAAAATTATAGTATAAAATTTCATATTTTAATCCACATACACGTACATGTGAGTGTGTACAATTCTATTTAATATAAAGATATATTTCTATCAAAATAATTTTACAAATTTCAGAAAATCCCTTCTAGTTCCAAAACTGAAGAAGAAGAAGAAAAATATGTATATTTTATTTCAGTTTAATTCCTATACATTTTTTATTAAACTCATATTTATTTATTTCTTTTTTCTTCATATTTAAAACGAAAAAAAAACTTTACTTTTAAACCCTCGAAGATATCCTACAGTTGTTGTTGCCTATTTAGTGCGGTGAAAGCACCAGTCGTCATCATGAAACTCATTTACGGTAGGCTCAGGAAATAAACTGTAAGCGATAACCTCTTCATTCGAGCGAAATTTCTTATCGGCGGGCATTTTTTTTAATCTGTGAACAGCCAGTAGTCGCTGGGAGCCAAATCTGACGAATACGAAATTCAACTCATGTAGTTTTGCCATTGTTTTGATTGGCCTGCGACACGGTGACAACAAACCAGTAAACAAAGGGGACACCCACTTTGAACACAGCTTTTTTATGGTCAAATGCTCATGCAATATAAATAAAAGTTTTTTTGACATCTTTACATTGTCAGCTAAATTATGCAACTTCACTTTTCGATCATTCAAAACGATTTTGTGGATTTTTTCATGTTTTCTGTTGTTACCGCCTCATTTGGACGTCCACTTCGTTGTGCATCATCGGTGTCTCTAAGACTACGTTTCAAGTCAGTACACCATCGTTTTATTGTTGTTACTGATAGAGCGGAGAAGCAGTATGCAATTAAAACACGAAACTCTTTTTGATCCATTGTTTTGAAAATACTTTTGAAAAAAAGTAACGAAGTCACGAACTATTCTATTTATTAGTTTTTGGAATTAAAATTAAATTTAAAAATTTAACAGCTGCCTTTCTAAGGTTAGTACTAACTGAAAAAGAGGTGAATGCAAAACTACCGTCATCTCTGTGCTATGTTCGGGACTTTTCAGCCCATGTGTTGGGTTGGTTGGTTGGTTTAAGGGTGACCCCGCATCGGAGTGCCACATAGACCGCAAGTTGGGTCCGTTGTGTTGCCCTAGAGCTCATTATGTTATATGATTTCCCCACCTAACCGAGATTTTTATTGTAGATTTTGGTCAAAGATATTAATTCGTTTCGAGAATTTGATGAGAGATTCGATTTTCAGGTTCGAGAGTACTGAAAGATTGTAAATTGTTGGAGAGCCAAGAAGAGCGAGTCGACTTCTGGCTAGACCGGGACAACTGCACAACAAGTGTCTGCTCGATACTTCCTCATCTTCGTCCTCGCAGTATCTGCACAGGTCGTTTTGAGGAACCCCGAGCCGACGTGCATGAGTGCCCAAAAGGCAGTGACCGGTGATGAGAGATATTATATGCCTCAGTTCGTGTTTCGAAAGACTTATAGGGGTTTTTGTCTGTTTCAGATTGTAGGATGGCCAGATTTGTCTGGTCGTTACGCAAGTAGTTTCCACTCGCCACCTCCGATCAGCAATGCTGTGAAATTCTCGATCAATGAGCAATTTGCATGTTGAGAGAGGAATGTGGATTGTGGGTAAGTTACTAACATTTGATTGCGCAGCTCCAGCTCTTGCGAGCTCATCAGCTTTGCAGTTATCTTCGAATCCACTGTGACCCGGTATCCAGATAACTTGGACAGAATTCTGAACACTTATCTCGTTAAGAGATAAGAGACAGGATCGAACCACATCTGAGTGGGTATAAGAGGAGCTGAGTGCTCGAACGGCCGCTTGACTGTCGGTGAAAAAGCGGATATCCTGTAGTGATATTCTATTTTCTAAGAGAGTTTTCGCAGCATACCACATAGCGCATACTTCCGCTTGGAATACGCTACAGTAGTCGGGTAATCTAAATGATAGATTGATGTGAGGGGAATTGGAAAAGATTCCAAATCCCACTTTGCCGTCTTGTTTTGAACCATCTGTATATATAATCAGAGGGCCATCGATTTCGGTTAGATTTGTCTTCCATTCTTCCCTAGTTGGGAGTGAACAGGAGAATAGCAAGGGTGGTGATGGAAGACTTACATGATAGTCTATGTCGGAAGAGATAACAGTGTTCCTGTTCAGTATGGCCGAATGGCCATTTATTCCATTTCGATATAGCATTCATGCGTGTCGCTGCTTTCGCTGCAATCGCTTTGCCAGCCAGATCGATAGGGAACAAGTGAAGCAACGTATTTAGAGCCTTAGCAGGTGTTGTACTTAAGCATCCTATTATCAGGAGGCAGGCTGTTCTTTGGACTCGATCAATTGTGGCTACTCTGCACCGTTTTTCGAGTGCTGTCGAGTGCCCATGTGTTACATATTATCATTTTCCATTCATACCGTTTTTCTATGAAAACCTTAAATCTACACTAAGCGAATAGCCATATGGGGCAAACCAACTACATACTTTTTCTTGTAAAATAGATGCATAATATTTTCTTACATTGCCTAATAATGTATTTTATTGTATGCAAGAACTAGCCTTAGTTTATTTTGACTTTTGCTTCAAGTCCCGTTTCGTTTAAGCGTTGCTTGAAATTTGAGGTTCTTGAAGGAAATAGGGGCAGGTGCTTTCGTTAAGATTTTATTTCTTGTAGTACTGATATTTTTGTAAACATTTCATAATTTAAAAGATCCCTTAAAGTAAGTTGAGTAATTTCCATTAGCAAATAAAAAATTTTCATTCGGCCAAAATAAAATTTTAATACACAATGTCAAGAGGAACACAACTATGTACCGAGGAACGCGCTAGTATTCTTATAATTAAGGGAGTCTCAGTTCACAAAATAACGCTGAACGTAAATCGAAATAAAACTCCTGATGGATATGGAAAAATTGAAAGAACTGGTCCAAAGCCTAAGACTGACGACAGGTGTAAGAGAGAGATAAAACGGTTGGTTCTCAATAAAAACCAAACTTCGGGTGAAGATTCGAACTAAAAATATTAAAATAGACTAGCTAAACTGAAGCTCACACCAACCCACAAAGCAAGTAGAATAAAATTCCTCGATAATCGCAAGTTCTGAGATGTTGAATGACAATCCATCATTTTTAGCGATGAAAAAATTAAATCTCGATGGGGCTGATGGTTGTCAGAAGTGTTCGAGAGATATTCCCGAATCTTCCACGGCGGCTTTCTTATGACCTGGGGAACACCCAATTTGTTTTATTTCGCATGATGAACGCTCAAAATAATGTAGAGGTCTTGGATAAAGCTTTATTAATTTTGCCGGAGAATTTCACCGTGAGTCTTGGACGTATCAACAGGAAAATTTTTCAATCCAAAGCGCTAAGAATATAAAAGAGTTTTTTGCGTCGAAAAATATTCCTGTGATGAAGGTACTTGCGTTGATTACTGACTGACGCGGACTGATTATTTTATTACAAGAAAAAAATGTTGTCCACTATCCCATAGAGCTATTTCGCTTAGTTTATTTATCTACTGGCCACATATTCCAGAGTTCATAGGCGAAATTCAACCAAACCATATGTAGATTTCTGAAATCTCCAGAAAAAGCGGCGCGCGAGTAGGACAGTAGTCCTTGAAAATTGAAATAAAAAACACTCTATTCGAAGAATCCTTTTAGTTTTCAATATCATCACCGTTTACCTCGAGAAATTCATCCAATGTTTTCCCACTTCTTTGATGCCCTCCTAATAATAATACTATTTCTCAAAAGTCCTCATAAATTCGATATAAATTTCTTAGTGGCGATGAACTAGTCACACAAAAATTTAGTTCAAATTCCAAACGCCAAATGAAACACTCTATACTTTTCCATACGTATTCGTTTCGTGAAACGCGTATATCCGTTTAATGTATTCCTTATTTTTTTTTTATTTACCAAATTTTCACCTCAACTGCCCAACGAATTACTTGAAATTGTCGGTATGGCTCACTTCTCAGCAGATCAAAGCCTTTACAAAGTACCACTTAGTCAAATAATTGTGCACTTCTTGGGTACTCTTCATACTATACTGAAATGAACAAACAAATATTTTCTGCAAAAGAATTCGACTTTTGTGTTTTCAACAGTTGACATTTTTTCAAATTTGTTCCATTACCTCTTCCCTTCACAGTAGTTGTACTTCCAAATGACAAGCGACATTTCAATTGGCGAAAATCTTTATAACTGCACAAATGTATGTGTGCATGAATGTATGTATGTGCGTTTGTAAGTATCATATTCGGTACTGTCAACGTGCATGTCAACTTGAGCACCTATTCATGTGCAGTTCTTTAAGAATGCCTGCCCCGCCTCGAGCTTGTATTATTTATAATTTATTCATAATTTGCCATCAATCAATCTTAAAAGGACTACAAAGCAACCATAAAAAAGGCATAGAGTCAATGAATGCATTAGTGGCTGAGTGGAATGGCAGAGTGAGCAAATAAAATATCGCATGTGCAGAGTTACCTTTTATAATTCTCTCAACCGTCGAGTCATTTCAGAAGAGACTTAAAACAAAAACTTCGCCAACATTTACTTGAAATTTTGTATAGGTTTTCATGAAAACTTCGAAACGCAGCAGAAATTTGTTCAACAAAAAGTATTCTGACTCTACTCGAAAACGTTAAAAAATGTATTTTGTGTCTGTATGTAAATGTATGTACGTTTATGCGAAATATATATACATATATGTACATATATATATTGATCTACAGTTGTAAGCCGACCGGCCTTTTATGAGGACCTTTTTCATGGCAAAAATACGCTCAAAGGTTTGTCAATGCCTGCCGATATGCGACCGCTAATAGAAGAAACCTTTCCTATGATTTGGTATTTCATGCCCACACTGGGCTTCGTACACCTACAGAATGTTAGTCCCTCACAAAACCATTCGAATACGGCAGCGGAAAAAATGTTTTAACTTTGCTTAAATAATGGTCATATAAACTCGCAATTCAGAATTTATTTTTACTATTTATTGACGCAACCAGTTCAAGAGACTTTTACTTTTTGATCCGTGTAATACAAAGCGTATTAAGTCTAAATCTGCGATTACATGCGTTCTTGCACAATTATTAAAGAATATCAATTGGTGTGGTTCTTGCGCTCAACCATTTATCAAGGAAGGGGAAATTGAGAAAGCAAATGCAAGGGAAACTTGAGAAGTATTGGTGAATACATTCCTTAACTGCACGAATTTGAAAAAGCAAATGGTCACATTTCCGAGATGAATTTCCTGTCGGAAAGTAATAAAACATTGGTTTTTCTTCACTTCGCGAATAAATTAATTTATATTTATAAAAAAGTTAAATTATATCTAAATATGTTTTATGTATTTGTATGAAAAATACAAAAATTGAGTGGAAATGAAACAACGGCATTTACGGTTGCTTCAAATTATTCTATATTTTACTCTTTCGAGCGAATGCTTTCAAATTCATCAGAATTTCATTAGAGAATATTTAAAAAAAAAGTAAGGAAGTGCTAAATTCGGACCGGACAGAACTTTGTATACACGCGCATATTTTAGTAAAATTTAATTTGAACTGGCTGTTGATTTTTGGAATCGTAAACACCACGCGGACGGACGGAAACTCAATCTTAACATATGGAAAGTGAGCGGAGAAATTTTATTACGTCATCATCTAGAAACACGCATTTACACAAAAGTTTTCGAAATTTTACTTGCGTCGTATTTCTGTTTTGGAGCACTTCATTTATACCGAATTCGACATATTTTGCTTCGTTTATAACAAATATGACATTTTTGAAAATTACCGTTATGTGGACAAAGAATATAATGGACACAACTGTGTGTGAGTATAATTACCGGAATATGTGTGAAATATTTACCGCGATATTGCAACCCTATTACTTGCTTGATACTCAAGGCCTCTTCAACTGATATAAATGAACATATATTGGCAACGCTAGAATAGAGCTGGAATGTGTTTGTAAGATAGTGAGTTATACCAGTTTCATGAGGTGGAACCATACTCGCTAGCAGCGAATCTTGCTCGATAACTTAGTTGTTGCTTTAACATACAGTAGTGTAGTGGTCGCGTAGACACACTTCTAGCATACATATAAGTAAAACTTATTTTTTTTTACACAATAACAATAATAATAATTTAGTATCTGTATAATAAAATATGTTTTAGAAGTAGTTATTGATTGGCACTACTACCATGAAATGTATTACATCAGGTTCTATTTAACCCACATGGTCCCTACCTCAGACTGGAAATTGGTTGGAAGCAAAATGTTTTCAAAAATCAATTCGCAAGGATCTGGGATGTGCTAGAAATCGAAATCGCAATTTTCCCCCATTTTGAAACCGCAAAATAATGTACCTGTAAACGTCCCTGGTATTTGTTGCAGCAGTTTTAAAAGCTGCTATTATTTTCAATAGGCTCATCCAGGATTTGCATTAACTACTTCGTAGCAGAAATGTTAGCGAAAACATTGCTAAATTTAAAAGAGGTCGCTTTTAAACATAGAACAATTTTATTATTTTATGAATGGTGCCAATTATTTATATTTTTAACTTAACCATTCCCGTGATGCACGTGATTGGCATCTATTTTAACAATTTCTACAACTTTCGGTACGTTTTACAAAAGGTTTGACACCCTATATCTTAAAAATTATAAGTCTCCTACAAAAAAAGGTATCTCTCCCATTCTCAGAAAGCCTATCGGCCCAATCCCTATAAATTGTTTTGGTTGGGTGTTTCAACTTTTTAATTTGCCCCTCAGAAAGTATTTGACTGACGTTGGATTTGAATTTATTTTCTTGTGAAGTCGTTCCTTAAAATGAACCACTTCTTTCTCCAGATGAAACACTCCACAATCAGTATGTGATCTAAGTCAAAAAAACGCAGAGATAAGCCGCCTCGAGCTCATTCCAGCAATGCAAAATTTCGATAGACATCGAAAGAGCATCACTAGACAACCTGGCCTCTTCGGATCTGGCCCGGTCCCGAAATCTGTTGCCGAAAAGTGATGCACGCAAAATTTTTCGGCTGGTTTCAATAAAGTGCCGCACGATTTTACCCAATATTTTCTTTTCATTTTGTGTTTTGGGACATGAACAAACTTAACACCCTCCTTTGCCCACGTTTTATGGCACAACATAAACAATATTACCTGCTAACTTTTGTAGCAAAAATTATCATTTCTATGCTTTTGTGTACTTTTTCTTTAGAATTTGCTCTGAAATATAAAGTAGCTTTTCCAAAGCGGCATCATCAAGAGGATTTGTTAAGTAGCTCAAGATGGCTCCCATAGGGTGAAAATTAGACATCTCACATCACTTTTAATTATTGCTTCATAATGCAAACCTTTAATTCAAAATGGAATATAAATTTCTGTTGTCTGTCAATCAGGTCTTTCGGATTTAACTTCTAACCCCACTGAAATCGCGTGAATTCCTCAAAGGATAATAGGAAAGAATTAATAAAATTTATTGATGCAGAATGACTGTAAACATTTCCGAGTCTTATGGCAAAGAAACTTTACACTAATCGGTGAAGTAATTTTTGATTTGTTGCAATTGCAAATTAATTTTATTATATCATATTTTAACACACTTTGGTTTTAGGGCACGCCTCTTTTATGAGTTTATGGAATTACAGTAAAAAAAAACACTACCTGGAGAAATTAGAACCGAAATCAAAAAAAAATTATTATATAATTCGAAGTATTCTTTGCATAGCCTGTATACATATGCACATATTTTGGGACTTCATTTTTTAAGATGTTATTTATTTACAATAATATAAAAAAATGTATTTGCAATAATATAAAACACATGAGCTAAGATAAATACAGTGTACAGACAAACAATCAACGACATTCATCGGGAGACCTTTACCAACTTCTTTAGCTCCCGAACTCCAAATGCCGTCATCGGAGTCCAACCACCCCTCATCGCAAACGAAGAGTTCCAACTTCCCCGAGACTGCTGCGTAACCTTGGCACAACTACGTTCTGGATACTGTAGCAGGGTAAACTCATGCAAGAAACATATGAAGGCACCCCGCACGATACTAACCACCTGTTCACATGCCCATCAAACCCACTCATCTAACACCCCTCTCCCTCTGAATCCTACCTATCGAAACAGCAAGTTTCCTGGGCCTACCGTTAGACGAGCTGCACGAAGACGACCGGTGATTACACTACACTGATAGGGCAAAGTTACTACTACACCAACAACAACAACAACAACAACAACAACAACTAGCGATGTGGCGCAGACAAAAACACTCGGAAATACTATATCTTACCCATAACTATTCTAAACAGCAGTTTTAAAGAATTCCGAATGGCGAAGAATTCTAGGGGGAATATTGAAAGCAATCTTTTCTGGACAGTCAATAGAGCCTGTTAAGGTGTTAATGACAAATGAGCACGCTGGGGATATTCTGTCCCCAAGTGTAGAAAGGCTAATTGGCTGGTCACGAGAATAATATGAAGGTAGTGGCAAAGAAAAATTTAGTGATTGGAGAGCAAGTTTTAGAAACGTTTTCGAACTCACTCAAATTGATTAAAAGAATAACAAATAGGGATACAAGGATGCTATCTTGGGGGACACCTGAGTACGCGATGAATGGTGTTGACACAACATTGTCAACAGCTATAAAGAGCGCTTATCAGTTAAGTAGGATTTAATCCAAAAGAGGTAAATTTTAGCAAAAACTGATGCTTTGTCAAAGCTTGAGAAAATTCCGATTTAAATATGTAGATATTTATTTTCGAAATCAAATAAGCTGAAACGCTGAAATTAGCTAGATTTGTGACAGTTGAGCGATTGGCGGCGAACCCGTGTTGATTTGGAGAAACGAAGTTTTTAACGGCAAAGGACAATTTACAATTTACAACAATCTCAAATAGTTTGGAAACTGAAGATAGCTTTGAGATCGGCCTATAATTGCGGGTATCGTTTTTCCCCGCTTTTAAAGACCGGGGCTACAGACGTTTGTTTCCAATCGTCAACAAATATGCCAGAGAGTAATTGAAAATAAAGGTAAGAGGCTCGGCTAGGCATAATCAGTTCTTAATAAAAGAGCTGAGAGATCATCTACATCGATTCGAGAGGAGGTCCTAAGGTCTCGAATACCTTTAATTACATTCTCAGTTGAAATGGTTAATGTGTCAAAGTTTATCGCGGATTGACCCGGAAGCGCGGAAGCGGCCCCGCTAATTGCAGTCAAGGTCTTTGACAAAAAACTCGCCGATTCAGATACATAAACGAGATTTTCTTATTTCTAGATGAGTGCTTCATATTTCATTTTATTCTTTGCAACAAATAAGCTATTTCACCTAATAATTACATGTTTTTTTTTTAATTTTCCGTTTTAAAATCTCATGAAAAAGGAATAACGTGCATTTTTTTAATTTTAAATACGTTTCAAGAATACAGCAAGCGTGTAAGAATTATAAAAACAGTGAAATTCCTCACAGTTTAACCTATGCGTCCATTTTTTACATACTTATTATGATACATATTATATTATATATTTGACTATATAAGTAGGTCAGGAAAAAAACAGAATATTTCATATTTCGACCAACGACTCAAGTTATCTCGATTCAGTCCAGAAATCCACCTACAACTTTTGCTGAATAAAACTAAAGAAATGTTCAAGGTTTCAAAATGAAAATTTTGTTCCAAAATCAAAAACTTTATGTACTTTTGTATGTACATTTACAAATATAATACATATGCATAGTATATTTACATTTAACAAAAGACATGGCCACAATTCTTATACTTGTTGGTACGGACATAATACTGATGGAAAAAATCAAAATCTCTAAATCTTACTATTAACAGTTAAAACTTGCACTTTAAAAATGTTAACATAAAAAATAATTAAATTTAACATAAATGTGAAAACTTTACATTCCTGTAATAAACAATGGGTATGCCTTTATGTGTACATATACATAGAGTTTTATGTACAGAAGGGTGTACACCAAGATGTGTATGTATTTGTATTAGTTATGTCAGAAGTTGAATGTTCAATATTGCGCCATATATATACATATATATATATATATGTTAATACACATATGTATACATATACACATATATTTAGATAGCAATAGCATATTAAACAAATATTAAACTTAACGGGTCTTGATGTATTGCTCTAAATTCCTAAATAAATGGTCTATCTATTTCAGATAAACAATTTTAGCTTCTAAGAATTATTTAATATGGACTTAAAACAAATTTACATAATATATAAAAAGTACACTTGATAAATATTTTGCTTTTAAGGTTCGCTGGGCACATAAAAATGACTTTGTAAGGGAAATTGTAAAACAAAACTATGACATGACAACTTACTTGCATATACATACGCGTATATTATTAAAAATGTACATATTTTTATATGTATGCGCACATAACCAAATATGTGCCGTATGTATGTACGAATGTGTAGTGCTAAATTAACTATTTCAAAAGTACACTGTTAATATTGCTATATATCACAATATCTTTTTGGTCGAGAAATTCAAATATATTCCCAATAGTTTTAGATTAGAACTGCATACGAGAGTCGCGACTCATCCATTAAATAATCCCGTTATATAAAAACAAACTGAATATTTTTAATTTATTTAAGATCCACTCATTTCCTCATTGCTTATATGTACATATAAAGAGAGTGCAATGAAAAAAACTTACGTTGTGCGGAAATGGAACAGCAATTTCTAATTGTCCTCTGAGAATTGCTCTGCAGTAATAATTTAGTAATAGTATAGTTTTTGTAACAGAAAAAATGCACAATAAAACGAGACGCAAACTTTTTCAGTTCTTCATACTATGGGAATTATGTTCAAGTTTTAGACCCTTAGCTCAAATACTAACTACTTAAATATGAAATAAATATGTAAATTATAAATAGATGTATATAAAAATACGTCCGCAACTGTAAAAATGATTTTTGGATGTTGAAGGAGGATTAAAACTAAATATTACAAATACCTAATGAAATACGAATAACACCATAATTGTACCATTGTATATGTGAAGAAAATAAAACTTATATCTAATAAATACATTCAAAACATACTAAAAAACATATATACATACATATACACATACATAGTATAAAAACAACCAAAACTTCATTTATTGCTAATAATGGAGCGGCAACTACAAATAAAATAACGTACATATGTATGTATGTATGTAAGGCAAGTATGTGTTAATTATTTCTATCTCGCTTTATATTCTAACTTACGTTTTACATTTCATAGAATTTAATTTTCAATGCAGGAAAATCTTGTTTTTCTTGTTTATTTTCTTAAAATAATCATCACAATACGCAAATAATTGTTTTCTAAAAATTCATTTATCTTCAAACATTTTCAACTCGGCTTCATCCATAATATCTGCGATTTTACGTTTTGTTTGCAGCTGCAGTCTTAATGGCATTCGTTGCAATACTTTCGCATAGCCAAGAAATATAAGTTCTAGTGAGGTTAAATTTGTGAAACTAGTAGACATTCTTGTGTTATCGCTAGATATATTAGCAGCTATTGAAGGCGGTGGAACAATTGTGGCAGAGAGTACGCCACAATCTTCATTTGCAGGTTCTGGATTAATAAACTCCGATTCCTTGTCTTTTGGAGTTTGGTTTAGCATTTCATTCGTTTTCCCAGATGTCTCCGACTCCCCGCCTTTTGTATTGTCATGGAGCTCAAAAGACTGCTTAGTGGTTGCATTTGTAACTGGCGAATGCTCCTTGTTCTTCTGCACGTTGTATTCATCATTATGAAGTTCCTTTCCATGAGTATATTTTTTTAATGAAGCCGCCCTGCCTTCTGTCGCCTCGGCACGTTGCCTCTTGATGGTCGGTTCAAAGTCCACGTAGGAATTTAAAACGTTTTTCAGTTCTGCTTCATCTATATCGGATTCAGATTGCGCGTCTTCGGTGTCTCTATGGCACGTAACAATATGTAAAATAAGATGTTTACTTCCATGCGAACCATGACTTACCCTACAGCAAGTAGAGGCATCTGCATGAATTGCATTTCCTTTTCGTACGCGAAAGAAGTGCCGTAAACCAAAAACGACAAATATTTTGAAACCAATTGGCGCCATTTACTCTCAGCTGCAGCGCCTATAAGGACGCAACCGTTGACCGAATATATTTATGCAGATGCAATGCCCACAACTTACCGCTTTTCATATGGGTTTCTTGAGCGAGTTGTGCCCAGAGCTCTTTGTTATTTTCGCCTTCCAACACCCCATTCTTGCTATAAGTATTGTAAATTTCCGGATATAAGCGAACTGTCAAAATGAAATCCTTGTCCGCTATCATAATAATTTCCAATATTCTCTTCTTTTAACTTGTTTACGCAGAATCTAGGTGGATTTAAATTCGCCTTGCGCAGAATGCACAATCGTGCGGGGCTGCCGGATGGTATTTATTTACTTCTGCTCAAGGCGAATTTATTACAGGTGACAGCAAACACATATAAGTAAAACCCTACATGTATTTGTTGTTGCGTTTGGTGCAAGCATCATGTCAAAATCAGCAAGCAAATGTAAACATACGAATGTAAACATACCAATACATACAAACAAAGCATATCATTTTGACGTAAGCCATACCTACGGCGAAAAATTCAGCTGGGTGAATGCTGTCACCTTATTAAATCCACCTTGCTTCTGCTTTAAAGAAAATTTCAGCGCTGAAGCTTAGTGCCCATTTACACAGGGAAACATTTGGAAGGGAAACATTTTGTTCGTCGGTGAAGGACGGCTGCGGAAGAGAGAAGGGAATTTGTCTCCTGTACGGGCGACACACTTTGTGCTTCTTATTCGTATTTAATATCTTAGAGCAATTTTTGACAGTTACTTCATTCGTTTTTTTCTTTTGTGGGAGAAAGTTCTGAATTCTATGTTGGTTTTCAATCAAACGGAAGATATAAACGATGACAAACATCCGAACGCTGCTTTGAAATGCAGGATTATTTTTGCTAGTAAAGTAGGTTTAATTTAAAAAAGTTATGGGACATATTTATGTTGATTCTTTATATTGAATTCTAGATACTCAAGTTAATTTTAAGTTATCTATATATATAAAAAGAAGTTACATTTCCTTGGTAATCTTATGACTCAAGAACGGGCTCACCTATCCAAACCAAATTTTTAGGCTTTGTTTGGACTATTCAGTAGATGGTTTGTGTTTTAAAATTTTAAGAATCGGATACCAGGGTCTCGAGAAATAGGCCAAAACGTGAACCCGGGTAACCCTAGTTATTTATATACTAAGTATTTTTAATCAAATTTTTTTTATTCAAGTACAACAATTTATAAATATATTTAAATAAAAAAAACAACAAATTATTTATTATTTAACCAGTTTGCATTTTTCTTTCATATATTTAGGAAATTGTTGACGAACGTTTTCCGCTTTACATGTAAGCGCGTGCGAGAATACATCCGAACCAGACGATGCTAAAGTATTAAATATCAAAATGTTGCCGAAAACAAATTTGCCCGTGTGACCGCGAATGAAACATTAAATGAGAATTTCCAGTGTCTCCCTTCCAGAAGTCTCCGTGTGTAAATCTGGTGTTAGTAGCTTGAAGCTCAGCGATTTAAAGTACGTTCACATATGCATTAATTACCAATAAATACACAAAATTAATTTACCCGTTCACATATGGCAGATTACCTGCAAATCAATTCAAGTCAAAACTGTTGTGAAAGGCATAAATGAATGAGGGAAATTCTTCATACACATAAACGCCTGCCAAACTCACACCAGATGTCTGTCAATAGAATAGGAAGAAGAAGAGTGAATTTACTTGTAATTTATATAATGGTATCAAAGCGAGGTAGTTTCAATCATCGTTGCCATTTTGGTTATTTTTAACCAAATTTGGTTATTATTTGCCTTCACATACATTTGGGTTATTTGGGTAATATATTTCTAAAAGTACTACTTTTTGTTTCAACTTGATAGAAATGCATAGTTGAAGTTGTTTGACTACATTATGAAATTGGACTTTTTCCTCTCACTATTTGGCACCATTTTCGTATCGCAGCAATGCAATTTTGTATCCAATGATTCGCAGACCCTTGGATCTATTAAAGGTTTCAGACCTTACGAAAAAAGACTAAACTTCGAAATGAATTGGAGATACAAGTTTTCCAAGACGTAAGCTTCCAAATAACTGTAAAAAAGTAATTTATTGTGCGAACTATAGACCCCTGCATAATGGTTTAACGTTTAAACTTTTTTTCATTATTATTGCTTGTTTTTACGAAATACATAATGAAATTCACTGTAAACATGTACATGTACATATATATATGTATATATGTTTGATTAAATGTTTATTTTTTGGTGAAAATACTCGTGTGCCCATATGCACCAGTATATGTGATTATAAATATAATATTATAATAATTTCTGAATGAAAATTCGAATTCTGAATGAAAGTCTGATACTTTTTCTTTTTCCCTCACGACAACACTAGCTGATTTGGTTTTTTTTACTTCCGATTTTCTAGTTTGAATGTGCCCTCTAGTGGTAGTTTGTTGGCACTATGTAGAAATTCTATCATTGTTGGTTTGTTAGCATTCCTATACACTTTCAGTTTTACTTTAACTTTAATTTATCATTTGTAAAAAATAAAAAACTGAAAACAAGGAAAAATAGTAAATACAAAAATTGCGACTGTGCCCAAGTAAAATATTTAAAATTCTAAAACCCATCCAGCGAAAATTAGTGAGGTACACAAAAATCAGCAATGTCTCAACAAAATCATCAACCACAACAACAAAATGGTAGTAGCAAAAAAAAAAAGAATGTTAGGAAAAAGATGAATAAAAATGATCAACAAAATCAAAAACCCGACTCGTTTGGAGCGGGAGATGGTGATGGCGAAAAACAATCGCAGGTACCGTCAAATTCTCAGCCAAACAATTCAAATCTGTCACTGCTTGCAAAGAACGAAGCGAACAATCGAACAAACAATATACGTGAAACCACCATTATCAGCATGTGCGTGGAACATCTTCGGCGGCAAATGCAATCGCTAATGTGTGGCGAACTTAACCAAAGTCCAGAAATGCTTACGAGTGGTGAAAATTCGGGCCACCAGCGGAGTTCACAACAACAACGACGTACTGACACTCTACCAGCACCAGGTAACCGGGATAACTCGGAAAACAATCGACCACTGAGCAAGTCAGCTCGTTTACGAAAAAGACGTAAAGCTGCTCAACAAAATAAATATGTAGCTATTGATTGCGAGATGGTAGGAGTTGGTTACAACGGACAGGATGACATGCTGGCACGAGTGTCCATCGTAAATAGGCAGGGAGAAGTGCTGTTAGATAAATTTGTTAAACCGTGGATCGAGGTAATTGATTACCGGACAAGTATTTCGGGGATCAGGCCTGAAGACATCGAAAACGGTGAAGATTTTCATGTAGTTCAAAACCAGGTTGCTGAACTAATACAGGGTAATAGACAGTTATGAAATGTTAATGAAAGTTTTAAAATTTAAATATATATTAAATTGTGCCTCTCCCTTTTTCTAGGCAAAATTCTAGTTGGTCATGCCATACGCAGCGACTTGGCTGTTTTATACATCAAACATCCATTCAAAAATATACGCGATACTGCCCGTTATAAGCCACTGTGCCGTCTTGTTTCTAATGGTCGAACACCAAGCCTTAAACTTCTCAGTCAAACTATTCTAGGCATGGAAATACAAATAGGAGAACACAATTCTGTGGAAGATGCCCGTGCTGCCATGAAACTTTATAATCGTTTAAGTAGCGACTGGGAAATCTATATACAGGCACAAGAAAAGCGAAAGAAATAGTACTCACTGAGGGAACTGAAATAGTACGCACTGCAAAAGGCTCATGAGAATCAACCTGCCGCCTTCATATTTTTCTACTAGTACATACATTTTGTACCGATTAAGTGATTTAGACTTAAGTGTCCCAAACGCACCCCACGACAGGTCAATATTTGAAAAATGTTAAGAAAACAAAACTAAAATAAAAGTATGTAACAAAATTAAAAAGAACCCAAAAAAAGACTTAGCACTCAAATGTAAATTTCAAATATAACTTTCAGAGACAATAGTTTAGTACAGTTTTATTACTTCGCACCTCCGGACTTATTTTCAAATTTAGGTTGGGAAAAAATAAAAGGAAAACGTATCCTTTGATCTTAAAAGAATTTGAGCCAGTAGCCGTTTTGTACTGTATTTTATGGTAGTTACTTGTATATAACTGTAATTTCTATACAAAGAAGACATCTAACTTGTTAAAGATAATAATGAAAAATGTTACTAATTATACCATGTAATTTTCATTAAAAATGCTTTATTTTAAGAAGTCTTTTTTTACAATCGAGGTGGAAAACTGTTTTAATTTATACAAGGATTAGTTCTAAATTGTATATATTATTCTATAATATAAAAGTATTGAGCTTGCAATATATCGAAGAACCAACATAAAGCATATGTAGGGGGGGATTTACTTGTTTAAAACTTTAACTTCTTATATTTTCAATTGCTATCTTTCGGAGTACGTCATTCCAGAATCAAGTTAAGAGTTAGGTGCAGCATAAAACATTCTACATACATTTTTGAGGAATGCTGCTGAAGTTCTAGTCCTTGCAACTGCAGATAAAAATTCAGGTCAGTTACCGTAACGTGGAACTGACTGTGGGGGAAACAAACCAACTTAAATCTCGTTTTTTAGTAAACATTAAATGTTAATTGTACGAGATTTGATGTTATAAATTTTCCTTTTTCAGCTTATCTTCATCTGCTTCTGCTTCCATATCTTCAGTATCATTTTCTTCCGAGTTTGTCGCAGATGTATTACCGATGCAAGGTTTTTCCTCATTTTGGCAATCGGATGTGGGTAAATTTATTTCACTACTTTTTATGGCATCTCGGCGATCCATTAACTCCTTCCAGGGATTTTCCAGCATAGATGGGTGGAAATAAGAAGATATGTTGTTTGCTTTGTTGTTAAAAGATTTTCTCTGCAACAAAACAAATGTTTAGTATTAAATTGCTTCATTCTAACTTTGTTTTACATACGTTGTTCCATTGCCTTGGCCCACCACCACGCCATTGCCACTCTGCCGCATCATTACTACGCGGTGTTTGCTGCAGCCATTGATTCCCATTACCTCTAACACCCCGCGGATTATTGTTCCATCCTCCGGATCGATTTCCTTGACTACTTCGTCCTCTTTGCCTATTTTGGAAAATGTTTCCCCCAGCGTTTATGTGAATGCTATTGTATTGGAGTCGCGCTGGCGTAGAACATTTCGCTGGGCCGCCCATTTCAAGTGATATGTAGTCATCTGTCTGGGATGGATATGGTTTCGTCGTTTTAGAATAAGGTGATGTATAATATCGCGACATATTAATATTCCCGTAAATCAAAGATAAAATTACAATTGACCAATTTTCACGAAAGAACACAGTGTAATGAAATAGCATATCAAAAACAACCTCAGCGAAAGGCAGCAAAAGGTCGCCGAAAAACACTAGGCGAATTGAGTTCTTGGAAAAAAACAGACATGATAGATTTCAAGGCGAATTTATTACAGGTGACAGCAAACACATATAAGTAAAACCCTACATGTATTTGTTGTTGCGTTTGGTGCAAGCATCATGTCAAAATCAGCAAGCAAATGTAAACATACGAATGTAAACATACCAATACATACAAACAAAGCATATCATTTTGACGTAAGCCATACCTACGGCGAAAAATTCAGCTGGGTGAATGCTGTCACCTTATTAAATCCACCTTGATAGATTTATAAGGTTTGCTCAAGGCGAATTGATTACCATAGGTGACACCTTGCCAAAACAATTACTTTACTTTCGCAATTTTGACAAAACATATGAACAAAACAAACAAAAGGAGAAGAAATTTCATGTTTGTTAAAATTCAGTGAATGGCTTGGTAATGCTGTGATTTGTGATAGTATAACTAAATAAAGGAAGTGCCGCGTGTTAAATTGTGAAAGCACAAATTAATATAAAACCTCCAAATGCAGTTTGTTTTCGTTATTCTGCGGAAGACGCCTTGGCAAGATCATCGGCATAACAGCTAATTTGTTTTTCTTGCGATTTGGTGTAGTGATGTGGTCTTTGCTGCACTTTCTTTGTTGCACTATACTGAAGGCACCTTGTCTGGATTCGCCTTAGTTCACTATAATTTATAGTCCGCGTGAATTCGCCTCGCGCGAGTAGAGCAAGAACAAAAATAGCGTGTATTTTGTTATTGCTTTTAAAATCTGTGAAATGTTTACGCGTGGTTTTGGTTGCGAAAAACAACAGCACAACAAAACTTTGAAAACAAAAACATTATTTGGAATTCTGCAATTTATAATGCATACGACCCTCTCGACCTAAGCAATATTTGTTGTCCATTGTAGCAGAAAAGCAAAGCAGTAGCAGGTACGATATGGCGGCAAGGTGAATTGCTATGTTTTATAAGCAGGTATAAGTCCATAAAATCGTCAGGCACTTGGGCAAAAGTTCCGGTGCATTCGCTAAGCATCGGCTACAAATCAATTAATTAAGTGCCAAATCGAAAGCGAAATTATTGAATAACACTCCAGTAATAAAGAGGAAGAGAATAGTAAGTTTTGTAAATATTTTGTGAAATATACAAAATTACATTTACTTTTTCTTTGTAGTTACTAAATTCCCTACCACCAGAGGACTTTAGTGTTTTCAACGCACCGTTTTTTGCATATAATTGTCATAACGAATTAGAAAAATTTCTGAAAGTTTTAGTGCGAACAATAAGCAGACCTGAATTACGTTATGTTACGCGGCATGCGATGATTTGCAAAAAGTTTTCATAAATTATTGTTTCATGAAGACGGAACACACTTCGTCATAGTTATTTAAGATAATTTTATGGCAATGTTTTTAGTAATGTTAATCGTCCTTTGTAATAACGTCTTAATATTCTGAAGTTTAAAAAATCGGACCTGTGTCAATTTACAAGTAAACAATAGATAATCTTCATACATAAATGTATGTCGATGCATATCTCTTAATCTCCACAACAAAAATAATCTTAACTATAATTTATTACACTTTTAAATGCATTGCCACTATATATGCAATAAAGGTTTTCATATATTTTCCCGTATTTGATATATCTACTAATATATAATATAATACGTAAAGAGCAAAAAGGTAAATAATTGTTTCACTTGGTTATTTTTTCAATTTATTAAGCATAAAAGGTTGTAATGAAATGTGCATACATACATTATTATGAAGAAATAAAAACAAAATACAAAAATTATTATTGGGATATATCTCATGGAAAGTAAAATATTTTAATATTAAAGGTTTAAATTGTAGTTGAAGTATGGGTGGAAATTTAATATTGTTTTTCACATCATCGCTAAGGTTGTATTAAAGGCGACTTTATTTCGTGTTCGTCTCCCATGGAGGTTAATTTTCACCGGTACTTATATAAATAAAATAAATATAAGCATAGTATGTATAAAATTCATAAATAAACTAAAATGTAACATTAACGATGGTTTCGTTTTTTACTTTGCAGCAATTTTAATTAGGACGCGTATCGATTAAGCGCATTCAACCCAAATCGCTTTATATACATATCACGCAATTTGCGAATGCTGCCTAATATTATTTTCTGTTGTGTAGAGAAGAGTATCTTTATTATTTTCAATCTCATCTTATGTTATTAAATTATTGAGTAAGTCTATTGAACATTGCAGCGGCCAAGTGAATGAAACATTAAAATATAAAGCGCGGCTTTTCGTTAGCGTTACAAATCCAAAGCTTACAGCCAACAATAAAGTCAAAGTGCGAGTTGCCATAAAAGGAAAGAGGAAGCTCAACGTTCAATTTTCACCAGGAGCATATTGAAAGAAAGTAATTTCAATTGGCAAGCACATAAATAATTGAATATTTATTGAAAATAAGTGTAATCGTGTACTCTCAAATCATGTACGTTTTTGATGAATAAATCTTGCATCCTAAAATATTCATAACAAACTATATACGTTTCTCTCACACTTTTGTGCTAGCAAACAGAACTAATTTAAATGAAAAGAGCCTCAATAAAGTTTTACCAAACAAGTGAAATCTATCTCGCTTTTTCTTTTCGCACCTTCCATTTCAGTTGATGAGTTCTTGCACCTCATTGAAAGTTACTTTATTGGACAAGTTCGTTTTTTCGTTTAGTTTGTGAAAACTCATGGTTTAAATTGAATTGTCTATAAATTTACAATTTAAATTTCTCTATTTTACTTAAGAAATACCTACTACATCACCATCTAGATTAAGCAACCGTTAGTGATATGATTGTATTTGTTTAATAAATAAGCAATTTTAAGCAGCCCGCTTAATTTTAACTAAAATGAATTTAACAATGTGTAATTGAATTTTACAGTAGTCTCATAAGAAATATAACATAACGTCAAATTGAAAAAAAATGTTACCAATTTTAATTTGTTTGTTTCTATTTTTTTGCATTATAACCGGACTGATTATCAATCACACCTTACTTAATACATCTTGGCGCATTACAGAGAAAGGCGCAATAGGATTGAAATTTTTATTATTTTCTATTTATCAGGTTTCTAGGTAGGTAAACACTTAATCACTCACACATTTTAACAGTCTAGAGGCAAAAAACAAGGAAATTCTATAATAAACAAAACTTATTTTAATTTTACTTATCAGCTCCCTCAACGACCTTTGAGTTGCATTTTGTTCTAATGCTGCAAGGAGCAGTAGCTACTGCTTTGTTAAACTTTGAAGAATTAACAAGTAATCCTTCTTCAAAGCCAGGCAGCAATCTAAATTTCATTGTATTAACTGAGAAAGCTCAATATGTCTAAAGTGAAAATTTTTATCATTTTCATCACACCGAGTTTTTTACAAACGTAATCAAAACCCTTTCAGCAGTACTAACTGTGTAAGCTAAATTGCATGTGCGAGAACACCAAACTCAATGAGCTTAATTACCCTAGTTAATTGATCTGTTTGAACATAGTCTAAGACTAGGGATAATTGCAGTGCGTTCTTGGCCTTCGGTAATGTAAGATTTTCATAGAACATGCCTTGTTTTCCCTCGATCTGCCAGTGTTATTCTTAGTAATGTAACTTCTCATTAAGAAAGTGGAATTTTACCCATTTTATTTCTGTCCCTTTTCAGCAGCTAACTTCAATACCAACGAACAGCAACAATACCCTTTTCGGCTTCTTTAGAGCTATTTCCTCAGCTTTTCACTGGTTTTTCACCGGTTCTCCACATAAGCAATAATTGTTTCATCTTAATCTTTTAGAACTACGTAACAATAACGGTAAAACACAGGTGGCAAATTACACATCCAAAAAATACTTCGTGAAATTAAAATTGGCCGCTATAAATTACTAGCGTTGTGTTTTTACGGGGACTTATATCTACAGACACATGTACAAATTCATTGATTAAATCTAAGTAGTGAATACTTCTGCTTCTTTGAGTCTTTCAAACGCGTCACAATTAAAGTCATAGGGAAGCTGTAGTGTCTAGTAGAGCAATGTTCTACGGCCAAATAATTCTCACCAATCAGCAATCGTACATGTTATATTATGCTTCAAAAAGTAGAACGAAGTGGCATCACTCACAATTATAATTGTCAAAACACACCTTTGTAAATTCACCACAAACCAATAACAATTTGACATTTGCGACGCGAACGAGAATGAAATCTTAATCCATTTGACTTGTTTGACAGTCTTTGTTTTGTCTCGTAGTGGTGAAGTTATTTTTAAAATAATTTTTATTATTGGTGGCCATAAGGAAAAAATAACACAAAAGGAAGGGATAAAGATGAAATTTGTGCCGGGAAGCGTTCTCCTTAATACATAGATCTGCTAAAATAAGTATGCAGTTCATGCATATTTTGTATGAAATTAAGTGAAAATTTGGGCTTGTGAATTGGAATATAAGCAGAACTACAATAAGCAATCCGACGAAGTATATTTAATTGGAAATTGAAGTGAAGTAAATGTGCTTAAATTAGTGGTATTTACGGTGGTTGTGAAAATCTTGTGTGCGTGAGCGAACCGAGTTCATCGGTCCAACGAATTCGGTAATTCCTCATTTTATATACATATGTTTGTACAACTTTAACTTCGTTTAACTGATGCACATCAGCACAAAAACGCCAGACAGCATTTTGCGAGATACACAAAGGCGCTGCACTCAGTATATATATATTTGTATGTGTGTATGTGTATGTCTGCAGCTTGGTATGGTGTATGCAAAGGCCGGCGTTTTCTGTATCAGAAAGAAAGAATATGTACAATTGCACTGCGCCAATTTGGATCGAAGTTCTGGAAAGGATTTGTTATGACAATGACTTTTTGACGTAGTAAAAAATGAAAAATAAAAAACAAATTGTACATGTAATCTTCTCAAATGTCTTTTGCATTCATACTATGAATATATTGAATCAGGTATTCTGTCAAAATATGCATATATACATATGTATAATAATTGGTAGCTTTTTAAAATAGGAAAAGGGATATTTATTCGGGAGAATTAATGCTTCGATTAAGGGGTTTACACCCCGTTTATGAAAACGCCCTTCCAATTTGTACTTCCTTTCCTTATTTAACACTTGCTCTAACGAACTTGAAGAAACAAAATCAAAATTCATGTTGCATGAAAAGTCCAACAAATCTCATTGGAAATTGTGTTAAAAATTATATAAAAATAATATAAAAACTTAAAATTTTTTTAAAAAGTTCGATTGGTGAAAAATTGGCAAAAAATAAATAGTTATCTTTAAAAAATTCTGCAAATACAAGCATACTGAATTCGATACATATTTTTTATGAAGTGATTAAATTAAGAAAAAAGCACCTGTGCAAAATCTAGGGATCGTCATAACTCTAGAAGCGACAACAATAGCCCGTTATCTACTTACTATTTTTCCAATCCAAATCCAAAGTTACTTAAATCGTTTCTCTTCGTAATTCCGACACAAATGTTTGTAGCTTGCAGTTTCGGCGGACCAATCAGTAGTAATCGCCACTTTAGCAGAATCTTCGTAGAAGAACATCATAAGGTGACCGCTCGTCCGATATAGCGAGGCAGTGACCAACGTATAAATACTTCCACACTTGCTTTCTTCAACGGTAAATTTTGGATCTGTTCAACGAACTGAAAGAGCAACTGTCAAGTTGCCCCGAGAAGACCCGTGCACTCTGCCGCACTGTCCAGACGACAGTGTGGGGTGCTGTTGTATCCTCATTGAACGCAGCGCTTGGCGGGGGTGGCGGTGGTGCAGTCACTTCATCAGTGGATAGCAGTGGCGGCTCCGGCGTTTCCGGACCAGGACCCGGTGGCGGTGCGGGCGTCAGCCGCTTAGCATCTATAATGGGCGCCGTCAGTTCACGTCACATTTCTACCAGTGATGTGCTGGTAGAGGAAGGCGGAGGTGCTGGTGGTGGTCATGGTAATAGTCATGATCACGGCAATGGCAATTGTTCAATTACACATAAGAATGGAATAACCACAGCAACTGGTGGTTTTCTACAGAAACAAGATTTACATTATGACATTGGCTCGAGTTCTCAGTATCACCACGTACGCCAACCGAGTGTACGCAGTCGAAGTCAACAGCCAATGCCCACCACGGAAGAGCTTGATCGGCGATTCGCAAAAGTTTTGGTAAGTCATAACTTTATATTATTTATTAATATTTCTTATAAGGGTTCTTAATTAGAGGTATGTCTAATAATTTAAAAGTAAACTTGAATTAATCTTTGTTGGATTTTTAGAAAGTAAAAAGCGATTAGAAATACCATTGCAAATTTCTTTATCTTCATTCCCATGACAGCCGGTTTTACGTGCCGGAACGACATGGGGGTTTTTCATTCCCGACCAGGGGCTACTGCCCCAGTGAATTTTAAGTCAATTGGCTGGCCGAGGTGCTTAAATCATGCTCAGCAAGTAGTTCCCGTTCAGGTGCTACAGGCACTTACTGGACGCTGAGCCGGCTTCTAGACACGTCGGGACATGTATGCTATGAACTTTTAGCATAAAATATTCCCCAGAAATTTTTAGGAATTTTTGTTGAAGTGCAGTCCTATGCCGGATTTAAATTCAAAATTACATGCATGCATTTTCTCCATTGAACGAATGAAGGGCAATGCGCAACACCATAAACAGAAGTCAAGTATAAAGAGTTTAGTGGGTATCGATGCCTTTCGACTAAGCTTCAGCGCTTAGCATCTCTGTGTATGACGGAGATATTCAGGATCGAGCTAGACAATAAAGTAAGCTGTAGTACAACCCCTCTCGAAAGGAAACTCAGAGAGAGAACCCTACACTGGTATAAAGTTAACTTGAAGACACTTGAAGGCATAGGCGCTGGATTGAATGAAGGAATTACCATTCTGAGCACTAGTCGGGTGGCACTTAAAGCGTTGTCATCCTGTGTGGTTAAGTCTTAGTACTTGAATGCATCGATAAAATGAATTTGCTTGGAATGCACTATAGTTGATGTATGGTTTAGAGAGGCAGCGGACACGTTATTAAGAGAGCCCGACTCTGTTTTTGCCATGCCTAGAAGGGAAGAGCTCACTCTACGACACGTCAGCTGATACCCCACTGTGTGGCTACGTCAGGTGGAGTCCTTACTGGGGGGATTATAATCAAAAGAGGTTCAGGCAACTCGTAGCCCTCCATAGGGACAAACTGAAATTGCTCACGAGCATTCTAACAGGTCACCCCTTGAATATGATACCAAGGCGGGACATCACGTCCGGATACGGCCGGAGGAAAAGACCGTGAAGCTGAAGTGTAAACCTCATTTTCATTCATTTATTCACAGAAACAAAGAAAGTTGGAATATTTTATGAAAACTTCTTGACTTTTTTAAAATTTTGTATAAAGTTTAAAACTTTGGATTTTATGGTTTTTGTTGTAAAATGAAATATACGTATTTTTATAAAAAAAGACAGTAAAAAATGTAAAGAAAATGCCGAATCTTTATAATATTATATGTATGTCGCGTTGCTAGTATTTTGACCACCACTGCACATTTTTGAAGTCTGTGAAATGGGCAAACTAAATTGATTGTATGGGAAACTAATTTTAATCTATGAAACAATACAGCGATTTCCTACAAAATATAGCTGAACGGCAACAAAAAATTTTAAAAAGGGCGAACGTGCACTTTATAGATGTTTACAATTACTAACTCCCCTGGATGTCGCACTTGTTAGAATTACATATGTAAATCAGTTTTATGCCCTATGAAAATGAACAGCTCTCCAACTACTTTACAATACTAAATATGGACTACTATTTTATCGACAGGCATCTATCGATAATTTTTGTTATTGCCAAATAATAGGCATAAACTGCTGCAACATCTTCCTTTAAGAAATCCAATGGAGTTTTCCTGCAATTTAAAAATCAACCTCATTTACTTCAACTACTTGCTTTTGCACGATGCATTTTTTTAAGGATTTTTTTTATTTCTTTACGAATATAAATAATACTTTGTGCATTCCACTCGTCGCTTAAGTAGGGAAGGAAACAAAAAATTCTGAACATGCTTTATTTCGGTCACATACATATTCGTCAAAAAGAAATACATGCTGGCATTTGGTTAATCAGATATATGTATATTTGTGTGTGTGTCTGCTTGCTCCGTTGTATTAAATTCTTCTTACATGGGCACAGTTCGAGTTTTGAATGCATGACACTATTTACAATTGTCAGATTAGGTGGTTGCCTCTGTCTGGGCTCGATTTGATATCTGCGCTGTGATAAAATGAAAATGTTTTTCGAAAAAGTGACATATATAAGCACATATGAAATAAAAAGAAATCGTTTTGAGGGGAAAAACTATGGAAACTACCTATCGGATAGGCTCTGTAATTTTGTGAGTGAAATTCCAAGTGAATTTCATTGAAATTAAAAACTTTAAAATATTTCAGAGAGCGTAGGAATATCGAATATTTGGAAGTTAATGAGTTTTTCTTGAAATTCCAATCGGAGTTTCATAAACATCACTTATGTGAAACAAGAGAAAATTATAAAGGGTTTTCCAATAAGATAGGATGTTTATTTCGTTATAAAGAGGAAGGTATGCCGTTAATAGTGAAAAATAACATCAGGCAAATGGCCACCACGACCACGCTCACAGGACAATATCCTTTTCATGAAATTTTCCATAACCGAATTGCAAAGTGGCTGCCCTATGCCCTCGATAGCCTCACGAATTCCATCTTTGAGGCCTTGAATAGACCCTGGGCTGTTGGCGTAGACCTTCTCTTTCACGTGGCCCCAAAGAAAAAAGGCACAAGATGTTAAATAACAAGATCTCGGTGGCCAATTGTGATAACGTCCCCAGTCTGGTATACCGATTAGTGAAAAGGCAGATCAAATGGCAAAAGAGGCAGCAGAAAATGGCACTACCATCGAAGTAGAATACACTGTTGAAGAAGCTTTGGTTCGCAGTAACATTTTCTCTGGATGGTACGTTGGATGGGCCTGCAATTAATCGGCCTAAACTTTGTGCAAAAATTTTCACAAAGGTATCAGCAAAGGTATCAAAAATTGTAAGTTTGATGTTAAAGATATACAACTGATCAACAAACTGTTGGCTGGCCATATCCTCGACGGCAGTTACTTACACATGATTCGTGCCCTTCGATTCAGAGCTATGTGAGTGCCAAGAGGTAAACTCTTATACACACCAAGTTTTTCATTGTGTCAGACTTTAGATAACTATAAAGATTTTATATTGTCACATGCAAATGAAAAGTACAGGTATCCCTCGTATAACGCGATAGTTACGTTCCAGAAGAATTGCGCGTTATGTAATTCCGCGTTATCTAAAACATAGTTTTCATATAAATTTGGGGGTTATGTTCCAATAGGTTTTTTTTTTAAATAAAATACATACAAAATAACAGATGCACATATATTTCAACTCAATACTAAAGTTCAGACTTTCTTATACAATTAAAAACACAAAAAAAAAAAATTTAAAAACAAACTAAAACAAAAATAAAGGTTTATTAAAAAATTTATTTTTATTCTTCAAACTTCATATGGTAATTAATCTGTTTTACTGTCTTCAAAGATCTTTGCACGTGGGCGTTGTGGGGGAGCAATAGCTTCATCAGAAGATATTTCTTCAACATAGTTTTCGCTATTGGATAAGAAACTAGTTTTATAATTGCAAAATTTGTTATCAGTTTTTGGTGAGTGGTTTTTTTAAGCTCCTTTTCAATTTCGTAATAAGGTGCTAGATTAATATCTATTCTATCTATCTAAGGCAAAAAAGGTTAATTCCCGGTTTACATTAAAAATACATTACATATTATAAATATGTGGTACGCAAATTAGTGTTACCAGATTTTATAATTATGTATTTTCCCCTTCGCGATATATAAGCCTAAATTTCGCGTTGTACTGAAACCAAATTTTTCCAAATCGCGTTATATCGAAACCGCGTTGTATAAGACCGCGTTATACAAGGGATACCTGTACATAGTAAATTTGCTTTCGTTTATTAAAGAAGCTAACAATCAGTTTTAGCATTGCCTTAACCATCGTCTTGAGGATTTTCATCTCACCATTTAAATAATAGTAAAAAAAAGAATGTAAAAAAATTGAGGTACCCGAACGACCCGGATTTGTACCCGGCGAAGGACTGCCACTCCAGCAGCATTTACTATACCTGTGCGGGAATCTTCTATAACAACAACAGCAATAAACTCAAACAGTAAAATGCACAATTATATTTAACGGATAAGTTTGAATATACAGGAGAAGCAGGGGAACGGAACGAGAAAGTGTGGGCGATAACAGACTGTTATCCGGCCCTCAGCGAATTCGACAGAATCAGTTGATAGGCTGACGTAACTGGGTCACGAAACGGTTTGTTTACGAAAACACTAAAATTGTGTTATACGAAAAAACCAACTCAGTCCGCACTCATGCCGCTTCGTTGTCATCTGAACAACGACTGATTGGACGAGTGTGTGAATACATGTAAATTGATCGTGCAGAATTCAGTTGGTGAATCCCCACGTCGCAGCCGAAGACCCCCTCACAATTTAATTTTTTGCCATAGTTATTGGCCAAACCTTGTAAATCATTCTTATCAAATCTTGTAAATCATTCTTACAATAGTATGAATTAAGAAATACTGGAGATTTTAGGTTTGAGTTTACCAAAGCAAAAAAGAGACTAGATGTACAGCATTTAAGCTGGGTGCGGAGGGAAAGGAGTGTTAGATGGTTGGGTTTAAGTGGGCAAGTGAAGCGGTGTTTAGTGTCGTATGGGATAGCTTCACATGCCGAACGGCGGAAATTTCTCATCTATTGGGAATGTGGATTCCTTGTTTTTAACTAACGGGCAATGCGTTCAGAAAATTTCAAGAGGAAATTTTTCGAATGAATGCGTATGTATATTGGGTGCTTCTTCACTATTGAATTTTTTGCATTTTGGAAAATTAGTATTATATGGAAATTATGACAGGCGGGCGAATGGATGAAAGGACAGTAAGGTAGCACTAGGATTGTGTTTATAAATATAGCAAAATCTGTAAAAAGTTTAACCCTAAATGCAGGCTTTTAATATCTCGAGTTGGTTAATACTCCCTTTGGTGGAGATTACATAAAAGCCTAAGGAGAAGTTGATATTTGGCTATAAAATTTAGATTGATAGCAAACTTATTTTGGAATGCACAAAAAAGTGCTCATTCTAAAGACTGCTGGTTCTACATAACAGATTTCCTGACCAACGGCTGCAGGTCTAATAAACTAACCCTGTCTGTTTAGTGCAGTGTATTTCAACTCTCGTCTTTCGTCACCGGAACATCTGTATGCGGCTAGGCTGCTCTAAACACTTCTGATTAGGACGGGTATCGAGCCTAACCCTGGACCGGACGTCTATTTCTTCTGCGTTTGCCAAATAATCTCCATCCGAACTCAATTTCGGTTAGATACAATACAATCTTTGCAAGCGATGGAACCACATTAATACCTATTCAGTGCTTAATATTTCTGGGAAGTGAACCATAGGCCCCACACATGCGTCCTCATGCTGCTCTCGCGAACAGGCGCCTCATCCTGTACGGTTTATACTTCGAGCAACGCGTCGGTGCCTTCCCAAAGCAGCCAAAATTGAAAATCCACAGTTACCTGGAGCTTACCAGAGCATCATAAATCTCCATTTATCTCCATTTTGATATCAAAAATGAAAACTAAAAATATTAATAGCGTTCTAAAGTTAAATGTTTCTGAATAATTTCTAGAAGAATGAGCGACTGTCACTTATTACTTAATGGCGCTCTTTTTTCTTCATCTCTTTTGTCTGAATTCCCCATAAAAGTTGTCCAGAGAACGTTAATGAATAGAGAAGTCTTAATGACTGGAAAGTGTTCATTTTCGAGGGGTACTCGTCTCGCGAAGACAATTTCACCACAGACACATTTTTCAACAAAAATTAACAGTAAGGGGCTGAATTATGTAAATTTAGCAGCAGTCGATAAGAATTTGTTGGTGATTAGAAGCAAAGAATGCTAGGTAGCATTTTGATATGACCTATATATTTGAATTTCTCCAAATCATCCAAATTATGTACATATGTTATGTCTGTCTGTCTGGTGTCTGTAAAACTTTGTTGAATTCCCTTCAACTGAATCAAAATCCTCTATAGCAAACGCTTCATTACCAGGCGCACAGGAAGATGGCATATGCAAATGTAAATTTGTGAATTTATATACATTTGTGAATTTATATATATTTGCGCATATGTATATGCTGTGTGTATGTATGCTCACCAGCCACAGCTCAAAATAAAACGGTACAACTTCTCAAGAAATCCAGCGCGCATTCAAAGGCGCAGCGCACATTCATAGGCACAGCATTGTATGTACAGTAAGCGTGAAATGTTTACAGGCATCTTCAAATGCTCTGATTTCAGAGTAAGTTTCTAACTGCAGATATATGCATATGTTTTGTGCACTTTTTATCAATTGAAAAACTACATACGTAAAGTAATCTACTAATTAACTATTTGCCTACTATCAGTTAACATAAAATAATTGTTTCCAAATTTTATCTTAGTATTAATATGTCCGAATCAGACCTTTTTTTAAGCTACTTGTTTTCTTCTGCAACTTACTGTATGCTCATGCGCGCACTTGACGCACAGCAGCTGCGGCTGTCGAGCATTTAGAAAGACATATTTACATACATATATTTTTGCATACATATGTACGAAGCCGCGGGCACTCGACTTGACGAAAATTGAAGATTTATCAAATATTGGCAAATAATTCTTCGCGAAATATTCCAATATTGACTATTTTCGAATTGTCGAGAAAATTGGCATATGGGCGGCTCGTTTTATGAATGAAAGTTCTTGCTCTTAGAACTATGAGCTCGAATTTATCAATGAATTTTTTGAAGATGAGTTTTTGTTGCACAGTACAATAGTTGAAACTGTTCAGCGCCGCCGCGACTGTTCAGCGCTATGGCAACTAGAATGATGGCCGCTACGCCTGCGTCTATGACTGCATTTTGTTCTTGTAGTCGCTAGGCATAGAATTTTAGCTTTGAACGGCATACGCGTTTTGAGGAATAAAGCGAATGCCCTGTGTGTGCGGTTGTATGTACATGCATATGTGTATATTAATAAACATTGTTTTGCTTGAATTCAATATTTATATTTGCATATGCCATCTTCCTGTGTGCCTGGTAATGAAGCGTTTTGTATACAGAATTTTTTGATTTGATCAATTGAACGTACATATATATATATATAGTTAGGGCATCAAGTGTGCATATACGCACATGCACATATGTACGTCGATGCATATGCAGAAGAAGTTGTTTTAGCATTTGCAGGAATTCGATCATTCGAATATTTACACCCTAATTATTGCATGAAATATGATAAGGCGATGCTCGTGAGGTAGGTCATGTTGCTTCAGTGCATACATATGCGTGCAACACTATTTAATAAAGATGCAATTGAATTTAGTTGTCCCATATATCCAAATACGTTTCTTTGAAGTTTTCCTTTATTTATTTTAAAGCTTTATACTATCTAGAAAATGCATACGTACAAATGTATGTATATTATTATTCCCTGTAATAAAATGTAAATTGAAAAAGATTTGGTTTGCCAAAGGAACAAATAAATGCATATTCAAATGTAAATACATATGTCGATATACCAAAATCCTTGTATGCTATGAATTAATTTCGACTCAAAAAATTAGTAAAAATTTTCATCAAATTTGTTTAGTTTTAAATTTACTAAAACGCACATACCAAAATGTGAGAGGTCGTTTTATAATGTATTTTTTTAAATTAAATCAAAATATTAAAGTTACTTTGATTTGATTTGGCGCATATAATAAATTCAATCATTTTTTCTTCATCACCTTTGTTTGAAAATACAAATTGAATAAATTTTCGTTTACCAAGGGAACATAAAAATGCACAAGCAAATGCCTTGCAAAATGCCGTCGGCATTCGTCAATTTGATTTCATACAGAAACCAAAAACTGAGCAGAGCCAATGTACTTGTACATAATTCACTGTAATCAGCCCTGTTAAGAATTTCCCCGCTGTCGAGTTAAGCGAGGTGAAATAGTGTTCGCGGTTTCACTTCATTTTTGACAATTCACACTATTCGTAGCTCGTGAGACTTCTCTATATTTAACGTTCTCTGAGTTGTCTAGCGAAAAAATATTCATATGGCGGTTTGCAATTTAAAAAAGAAAAATAATATGTGACAGATATGGAAGAGATTTGCACACTGTACTTGAACGTAATTTTTAGCCTTTAAACTTTTCATATTTACAAGTACATATATTGTTTATGTATAAGTACATATGTATGTATCTGTAGTGTTATGCCCAAAATGTATTCAAATTTTTATTTACTGAACGTCTTAATACTTTAGTCGTTTTCTGAGTAAAGTGAAATAAATCAAGTGTTAAATTTGTTTAGGTACTTATTTATAGTTAGCAAGCAAATACTCCCTGTAGCGAATTTAACAATATCAAGATTAGCATAGGACTAATCCGCATGGAGTCAGTATCGCTCCGAGCTTTTAATTGCATTCTCTGTCACTAGTTTTGTGCTGGTCCTAACTAAACACATCATAAACTTCTACTAACAAACTATTTGACTGCAATCACTCTACACACTAGTTTCTGGTCACTTACGATGTGATTCAAACCGCTATTTTCTCATATATGTTCCAATTTTTTCTACAGGGCTTAAGACTCATTGTATTTGTACTCGGCAAGCTTATAAAAACAAATGCTGATCTCATCGCTTTCCAGGCTTACGCGTTTACTCAGCAGATTAATGGAGGTCAAGCAATTTGTGGAGCTCGAAAAATCAAATGCGAAAATGTATACGAAATATACTACATATGCATATGACTATGTATTTATGTGATAAGAAAACTGGGCAGCTGCTTCCAGATCAAGAATGAATGCTAGGCTGTTTACGAAATAAATATATTTGATTTTCAGCAGAATCTTTGAATGAAAAATTTACTACAGACATAATCCACTATCATAGAGCAAACCACTGTGGCTATGCACATACATACATACATAAGCACAGATATACGAGCGTAAACCATTTCACTTTCATTTTGCTCTTTATGGGCGTTGCTAATCGGCAATCGAATATTTGTGTGCTCCGAATTATTGTACCATGGCGCAGCCACTAGCGAACCGAATTCAAAAGTGCTGATTGCAATTTAGGTACGTAATTTATATTTAATTTTCGTGTTAAAGGCAGTATCGGGTGCTTTATCAAGCGTAATTTGCCATCTAAAGTTTATAAATCCCTTTACGCCGTTCAATATGACAGGGGTGACCATTTTGTAATGATCCAACATCAAAACGTCTTTCATAAAGTAGTTAATGAATTGTCAAAAGTTTCAAAATAACTAAAATTGCTATTGAAATTCTTAGGCGCTGGTAGCAAAGTTAGGAGTCCTTACTTAAATTTTCGGTCGTAATAATCGACAATTTCGGCTGCCGTAGCCGAATGGGTTGCGGAAGTGCGTAGGTTCGAATCTCCGTGCATGAAACAGCAAAACGATGGAAACCATTTTTTTTTAATAGTCGTCGCCCCTCGGCAGGCAATGGCAAACCTCCGAGTGTATTTCTGCCATGAAAAAGCTTCTCCTAAAAACCATTTGTCGTTCGGAGTCGACTTAAATCTGTAGGTATCTCTATTTCTGGAACAACTTCAAGGCGCACACCGCAAACCGTAAATAGGAGGAGGAGCTCGACCAAACACCTAAAAATGGTGTTATCGCGAAGTGTTTATTTATTTATTTTTAATAATCGTCCCACCAAATATGTAGGCTGAGTATAGTGAATGTTCCTATACAAGTGTGATAAAGTAGCAGACGAAGTCTCAAAAATCGCGTAGACAAATCAATCGATTCTGATCGATTGCTGATTCGATTTCCAAATTCCTCTGCTCGTTTGCTCTTGCCTTGTTTAATTGTTTTACATTCCTATTAAAATTTGTACACTCAAACCGCCTTATTGAAGACGCAAATTACATGTAAATATTGTTTTCGACTTACCGCAGTCACCTTGGATAAATTCACCTTGGGCCGAAACTTACCTGATTGAAGTCTGCAGAAATTTGGAGGAAATTATCTACCGTGATGGAACTCATTTTTGGTTTAAGGGCTTTATCACTACAACAACGCTTATATTGGACTGCTAAAATCCCCTTGAGCTATAAGAGTAGTATATATACTGACGGTTCCAAACGATCAAATGGGAGGCGACGTTTATTCGGATACTATAGGCATCCGCTTACCTGATCATTGCAGCGTATTCCAAGCTGAAATTTTGGCGATTAAAGAAAGCCTTTTAGCGCTAAATAAAGACCCAGTTACAGTCAGAAATATCTACATATATTCTGATAGTCAGGCAGCTTTGAAACCGCTTTAATAATGGAAACTTTCTTCAAAACCGGCGCAGTTTTTTTCTATAACTCTATCTGGGTGCCGGGCCGTAGTAACGTTGAGGGTAACTGTAAGGCGGATGAGTTATCTAGACTGAACACTACGCTCCAAATTACTCAAGACAAAGGTGATACATCTATGCCCTTGGAAACATGTAAGCTGTAAATAGATAGATACACCTTAAGTATTGACAAGTATCGCTGGATACATTACATACCTTAAGCATTAGTAGACAGACGTGGCCAGAATGGAATATGGGTCGCACTAATCGCCTACTAGGAATAGGAAAGACTTAAAAATATTAGTACGAGTCCTATCTGGGCACTGTCTTATACGAAGGTATGCCAGTAGAATTCGGACACCATATTTCAACTTTTGCAGCGGCTGTCAGGATGTAGAAGAGGTAGAGAGAGTTGAGCACCTTCTATGCGAATGCATGGCTCTGTATACAAGAAGGTTGAATTTGCTCGGAATCGCTTTTATGTACAATATCGTGTATATTGTGTTTATAAAATTAGCGAGACCAGCTAGATTTATAAAGTCCACAGGATGGTTTAAAGAGGACCAAGTGGAGTAAGGAAGGACAGTTCCGGTGGTATCACAAGACGCTTTCTTCAAGGACATTCACTTAGTGACTAATTCCAGCCTAAAATTTAATGATCACTATTTTAAATTTAATTAAAAAAAGTAGTTTAGAAAGCCTCTTTCTTATGAAACGATTGCTTTGCCATGTGTGTGAGTTATAAATTATTACGCTGTGCTTAGTAAGTTTTCGATTTTGCTGTTAACAAGTAATCAAGAAAGTATCTGTAGGAAACAAGTTTCCTTCAGAGATAACTATCTGGGTGTCGGAACTAAAATATCGCCGATGGCAATATACAGGTATCCCTTGTATAACGCGGTCTTATACAACGCGGTTTCGATATAACGCGATTTGGAAAAATTAGGTTTCAGTACAACGCGAAATTTAGGCTTATATACACTACCGGTCAAAAGTTTGGGTTCACTTGAAAAATTGTAAAAAAATTTCAAATAATCATGATTTTCTTCGTCAAAGATTTTTTAATATTGTTATTTTACAGAAAGTAATTGTGTTTAATACAAAATATGTTAACTTTTAAAGAAACCCGCAAGTTTTTGTTCATATTTTCGCTTCCTCGAAATATCCGCCTTTGGCTCGTATTACAGCATCGCATATTCTGGGCATCCTATCAATTAATTTACGCAAAGATTCTGCTGTTATTTGATTCCAGCAATTTTGTAGAAATGTCCAAAGTTGTTTTGTATTAGTAGGTTGCAATATTCTTACTTCTCTGACCAACTCGTCCCACAGGAACTCGATCGGGTTACAATCCGGCGACTGAGGATGCCATTCCATATATTTGAGTTGTTTTTCATTTTCTTTGGCTGCAATGTAATCCTGGCAAAATTTTGAAGGGTGCGTAGGATCGTTATCCTGCTGGAAAACGAATCCGCTGCCCAAAGTCTATTCCCACACGGAAAAGCGTGCCGTTGAAGTACGTTGTGGTAGACTTTTTTGTCCATGATATCCTTAATTTGTACAATGTTTCCAACTTTTTCTCCAGCAAAGCATCCCCAGACTAACACTAACCCTCCACCATGCTTAACTGTGGGAACAACACATTGGTTCATCATGCGTTCACCGACAAACGGCCAATATGTTGGCGGCGTCGTTTGTTGAAAATTTCAAATTTGGACTCGTCCGTGAACAAGACTTTAGACCATTGTTCAGTTGTCCACTCTTTATGTTTTTTAGCCCAATTAAGTCTCTTTACTTTATTTTGCTTTCGAAGTAAAAGTTTTTTGGCGGCGACGCACCCTTTTAGGCCGGAGTTTCTTAGTCGTCGCTGTACTGTCGAAACAGATACTGGAGCCTCGCGCGAGGAATTGAGTTGTTCGCGAATTTCAGGGGCTGTTAGAAAACGATTATTTTTTTGCTTACAACACATATGAACTTATCCTCTCCATTTGACGAAGTTTTAGGCTTCCCAGAACGATGACGACTCTGATTGCACC
Organism: Anastrepha ludens; assembly: GCF_028408465.1. NCBI lineage: Eukaryota > Metazoa > Arthropoda > Insecta > Diptera > Tephritidae > Anastrepha > Anastrepha ludens. Next base: position 118,386,727 of record NC_071500.1, on the reverse strand, counting down.
CAGTATCACTCTTTCTTTGTAACGTCCTCATGACAGCATTTTGAGAGACATTACATTTCGAAGCAAATTTTCGCGTTGAATAGCCTTCTCCATGTAGTGCTACAATGACTGCTCGTGTTTCCACACTAAGCTCTGCTTTCCGACCCATTTTAAATAATAAAACAAGAAGTAGTTTTATTTAAATTTGAATAATTAGAAGATAATTTTGGTATAACGTCGACTTGTACGTAAGTTTTTGTAAAACAGTTATTTTTTGGAATACAAAAAATTGTTTTACTTACCTTTTTGATAACAAAGAAGACACCAACAATTAGAAATATAACTCTTGAAGCGAGTTTTGCAGCAGTAAGATGTTACGCGTAATAGGCACTAGACGCATTGACAGAATGCAGCAAGTCATAACCCGTTAATGCTTGATCTACTCGTCTCCCACAGTCACTTTGTAAACAATAACAATCTCCTAAACTCAAACTAGTAGCAGAACGCACGTTTTAAAAACAAAACCACTAATAAGCCGACTTTATTGTGTAAAATTCCAAAATAATGTAAGTGAACCCAAACTTTTGACCGGTAGTGTAAGTCCACGCTAAATGGCTCATGGAAAAACATATGGCCGGAGATTGTTGCAAAAAATAATGCTGGGCCACCATTACATGTGGAAGTGAGCCGTATATTAACGATAGTTCACCGTTTCAGTGGAGAAGGCTTTGACGATATGAACGAAGATGACATTTATGAAATTATGAATGAAGGTACAGACCTCACCGAAACAGACCTAATTCAATTAACAACTGAATCTCCATCCGTCTCAAATCTCGCACAAGATGACGTCACTTCGGTAGAAGATATTTGTGAATCAATTCCCAGTTTCACTCTGAAGCGCATACGAGAGGGTTTAAGTTTGGTTGAGAAAATTAAATCTTTCTTTACAACTAATGATCCTTCGCTGGAGAGATCCAGCAAAATAATAAGGGAAATAGATATTAATCTAGCACCTTATTACGAAATTGAAAAGGAGCTTAAAAAAACCACCCACCAAAAACTGATAACAGATTTTGCAATTATAAAACCAGTAGGAGAACCACAAGGTCCCACAACTAGTTTCTTATCCAATAGCGAAAACTATGTTGAAGAAATATCTTCTGATGAAGCTATTGCTCCCCCAAAACGCCCACGTGCAAAGATCTTTGAAGACAGTGAAACAGATTAATTACCATATGAACTTTGAAGAATAACAATAAAGTTTTCAATAAACCTTTAATTTGTTTTTAAATTTTTTAATATGCACATAATTTTTTAAATTTTGTTTTTTGAATTTTGAAATATGTATGTACATATGTAGTATTATTCATATCTTGTGTCTTTAATTGTATAAGAAAGTCTGAACTTTAGTATTGAGTTGAAATATATGTGCATCTGTTATTTTGTATGTATTTTATTTAAAAAAAACCTATTGGAACATAACCCCCAAATTTATATGAAAACTATGTTTTGGATAACGCGGAATTACATAACGCGCAATTCTTCTGGAACGTAACTATCGCGTTATACGAGGGATACCTGTATTAGTTTTGAAAACAACGTGATAAAATATCAATATCGCAATTGTATTTCTAAGCGGTATCGAATTTTATATAAAAATTTAACATGCGTTTATGGAATATATTTCAGTCCCATAACACATCTATTATTCGGTGTTGTACCTACTGAGAAACCCTTTACTTTGTAAGTACTACATGGGTTAATCACTTCTTTCCAAAGCATAAATCATTAGTGACTGTGCAGCATATCAAAAGCTGCGATGTTGGCTCTGTGAACCATTGAAAATTGTGTTCCAGATCTATTATGAAATGCTTTCCCAGCTGGTGCATATCGAATTTCATGCTTTATCGAATAAATTATGCTGTGCACAGTGGCACAAATTTTGGGAAATACAGTGTACTCTCTCTTAAACGGACACCTAAGGGATTGAAAAATTTGTCCGCTTATGGGAGGTGTCCGCTTATGAGAAAAGTGTAAACAAAGTTAATAATATGTTATGGGAGGGTTAATGTGTTATGGGAAGATTATCCGCTCTAGAGAAAAAAAATTTAAAAAATTGCGGTATGTACTAGAAAAAGGAGAGAGTACACTGTATCTGTAAAAGTAATGGAATTTGAAGTGTATATATCAACATTTCTGGTGAAAATAAATGTAAGCATTTGTTTCCAAGATATTTACACCATTTCGAATATAGTCTTCAAAAACTATATTATGTAGACCTGTTTAATGTAGTAGATAGATATGTATGTATTCGTGGTCGAATGACATTGTAGCTTAAGTCGAAATTAAATTTTACATAATTCGTTTCTGAAAAGTAAGTAATGACTAAGGATAATGAGTAAAAAATTAAAAAAAATTATGCAAACGGTTTAGTGTTTAGGTCGCTATTAAAATATTTGAATTTTTAAACTCCAACGGTGTGCATTTCTTAATTAAATTTTTTTAATATATACCTTAAATTTGTTGCTTAAACAACGTTATTTTTCACTCACTTAAAAAACAAACGTAAAACTGTCACATACCTGAGGAGCTCTCTTTAAACTTTCACTGACGTATGTTTTGGGAAAAATGTATAGCTGTTTACAATTTTCCTAAAAAAATATAGGCATATTTATATTTCGCCATTTTAAGAATCTTTAGTCATTTAGTCTTTCATAGAAATTAACTTACTTTTTCTATTTAGGACTTTAATAAATATTTACTAAGAAATTTGTCTTCCTCGCTTCAACGGCCTTATATTCGAGCCTGCCATAGTCGGCGTTGGAATTTCTTTACAACAACAAACTTTTCTATTATTTAATTGCTGTCATGAATTTTATTTTCTTTAGTATTTCTGACTTTCTATTCTAAGATACCGAGATACCGGCTCTGATTATGTTGCAAAGAATAATTTAACGAAATTCGTTAACGCGCCAGCTGATTTATGTTGACGTTCATTTCAAGTGCTTATTCGCATTTACTCGGAGATCTACACCTTTATCTTTTTACTTTGAGCTTCAGAGATCATAAAATGTACCTCAGATTAGTCAATTTTATATTTCCGGAATAGGCTTCAGATTAGTTAATTTTACTACATTAGTCTATTACTCTTCAAGACCTTTAGATACTGTTGTGATCTGATACAGTGAACACACTTTCGCCAAAAAAGGACTCACTTTTTCTTTAAGTGGATAATTTATAATAATGAAAGTACAGGATAATCGCGTAATTTTTCAGATTAACAGGAGGCGAAAGTCAAACATCTCTTACATAAAGCTTGTAGAACAATATTATAACCAGATACAAATAATTATTGGTAATATCGATATTCTCAAAAAAGAAGGCAAAGTCCTTACAATGGAAGATGTTAATTTTAATGTTAAATGGATTGCGCAGGTCTGGTATTCAGTTTAAAAAATTTGCGATAGTCACCAAAAGACAGGTTGACGGTATAGAACGAACTTTGTTTAACACGCCTTTCTCAATGCGTGTAACAATCTCCCAAAAACATAATTAAACACATTTTTTCTCTGTTTACACATTACATTTTTACACTTTGTTCAGTGCTCATTGACTTCAGGCGCAGATAGAGATATTTGTTGTAACTCGCATTGCATTGAAAAAATGTATTCTTATTTGTTGCACCGAGAGAAAAAAGAATGGTTTATTTTTAAATACCGTATTTACAAAAAACAATTTGCCTTTTGAAATAATTCTGTTAAGTAGAATTGAGATATTTGAAAGAAAAAAAAAATCAAAGAATAAAGAAAAAGAATTAAAAACTCAACCAAACCAACCAATAAAAAAATATTATATATCGTCGTTTGAAGTTCAAAACTTTGTAATTGACATTTGTGCCAAAAATGAAATTTACTCACCGGAAGCTGCTGGCGTCAATTCTTTTGCATTCATTCATACAATTTTTTGTATAAAACTAGCCAGAAATGATATGGGCTTTAATTACACAGTCCCGCGAGGGTGAGTTTCTAGAATGGCTGTACTTGTTTCTTGTAGTTTTTTATGCGCTGAAAACGAATCTGACCTTCAAAATGCTCCATCACGTCAGGATTTTTGGTAAATGAAGCCTAAAAGGTCAAAAAATGGCCATTTTAGCCATTTTTGATAATTTTTTTTGGGATAGAAAATTTTTTTTTTTCAATTTTCGACGAAAAGGTCGCATAGTACAACTCTTTAGCTTTAAAACCCATTTTTTTAAATTATTGTACGATTTAAAAAAAAAAAGTTATGACATTTTGAAATTAACAGTTTCAGTTACGTCAATAGACGTTATACCCAACGAATACGTAACTGAAACTGTTAATTTCAAAATGTCGTAACTTTTTTTTAAAAAATCGTACAATAATTTAAAAAAATGGGTTTTAAAGCTAAAGAGTTCTATCCCAAAAAAAATTTTCAAAAATGGCTAAAATGACCATTTTTTGACCTTTCAGGCTTCATTTACCAAAAATCCTGACGTGATGGAGCATTTTGAAGGTCAGATTCGTTTTCAGCGCATAAAAAACTACAAGAAACAAGTACAGCCATTCTAGAAACTGAAAAAAGTTAAATTTCGCAGGCCTGTGTTATTAATTAATTAGTTTTGAAGTAAAACAGTTTGGAAAGCCTCGCTTACGGGGCTTTGCACTTTAAACGACGATATGTATGTATAGATGAATGTTATACCATGGCGATTTCTACAGCATACAATTTTGAAATCAATATTGCAAATATATTAATTTATATAAAAAAAAATGGCGCGTACACTTCTGTTAGGTGCTAGGCCGAAATCCTCCTCCTATTTGTGTTGTACATCTTGATATTGTTTAACAAATAGATGAGCCTACAGTTTTAAGCCGACATGAGGATCAGATATATTTTATGAGGAGCTTTTTCATGGCAGAAATACTCTCGAAGGTTTGCCATTGCCTGCCGAGGGGCGGTTGCTATTAGAATAAACTTTATATAATATAATTTGGACATTTTGGTGTTTGATGCACGGAGATTTGGACCTGCGCACTTCCGAATGGAATAATTTTATATACTATGTGTTTAATTTGAGTTAAAAAATAGACTTTACATTATTGCATTTGGCCAAGTGAAAACTAGTTCGTTACGGGCTAGAAACTCAAGAGTTCATAAATGTGGCACACTTGAAAATTTAGTTTTTTTAATAAGTGTAGTATTACATATTAGTACCATACATACATATCGGCAGCTCAATCACCTGTCATTGTTGAATAAATTCACCATTAAAGAAACTTCTTTGAGGTCCTATGCTCCCAAGAGGAGTGAAACAAGAACGATTATACTTTTTTATATTCTGAAAATTCACCAAATTCATTTTAGACTTAGTTATGTCATAAAAAATGTTTCTTCGTAATAACAAGAGGAATCATATCATCCATCGCACGGTGTGGGTTGCAAAATCGCCCGGGCCTAATGAACACTTGTAGATGTATGTATTTGTGTATATGTAGGTATATGCCTACATATAATTGTAGATTATTATAAAATATCTTCTTTCATGCGCATTATTCCTATATTTGTTGGGCTTGTGGTGTCTCGTGCTTAAGGCGTGCCCATTCAATTCCTTTTAATTTTGATTCGTTTTCTACAAAAAAATGAAATGAATTCAATTATCGTTAAATTGGTTGAGTCATTCCACTATGTGGAGGTCATTACTTATAAGTCTTTGTGGATTTCACAATTTAAATTAAATGATAAAGGACTTGCAAAGTAATTCATATGAAGGTCTTTGAGTGTACAATTAATCGTATTGAGTGTAAATGTTTTGTGTGTGACTGCCATTCGGGCGGCAGACCGGCCATGGAAAACCTTCTCTGAAAACCATCAGACATTCAGTAGCGGCTCAAAACTGTACATATGTAGAACCCAGTTAGTCCTGTAATGTTTGTAACCTTGGTAAAGAGAGAGAGAGAGAGAGAGAAAAAAACACGTCGAATTGAATAGATTAAGTTGTTGTTGTTGTTGTAGCAGCATAAACATTCCCCGTACTTGTGCTAGAGCGCCAGCCCTTGGCCGGATATAAATCTGGGTCGTTCCGGTAACGTACAACCGACTGTCGTGGGAACGTCAAGTTCATCAATGCTATCGAGTATTTTCACATCTGTCATATTTGTAGCACAGCCTTTATTACTCTTTGTAATTAGATTATAAGAATATAAACTTTCTAGTGACACTTTAAAGGTAATTCGAGGAAGTCCCGCTAGCTATGCCACATTTGGGATAACAAAACATATGTAATATAAGTTGTGCCATTAATATATGACCTATTTTGAAAATAAAAAAGGAAATTTGGAGTCTATTTAATAAACACGAATGCTTTTTATTCTAGATATAGAGGTTTTTTACGGAATGAAATACACGATAAATGACCATTTTTGTGAATTTTTAGTTTAGGGTCGGCTCAATTTTTTCATTGGCATGTCGATTCTTTTTTCTTAGCTCGGAAATTGTTCTTGGTTTAGTGTCCTTTAAAATTACTCACATCTTGGAGGCCAATCTACTCGTACATACATTTATTATATCAGCGCAAGCTGACGACATTCTCGAGCAGTACCTGCAAAATTCTTATCGTTTCGGTAGTGGATTGTCATTATTACTGTTTTGTGTGTCCAGGACTAAAAAAAAGTTCAAAATAAGTGGTTTATTTTGAAAGTGATTATATTGTACCCATTTCCTGCTTTCGCGATATTATAAGGTTAAACTTTTAGTCACCACGTATAGGTTATCTGCGACCATAATTTGTTTGGTGTCTATGATTTGGTCTCCACTGGGGACATGATTTATTTAATTATAGAAACATTCGAAAGATAATGACAACTTCTTCTTCTTCTCCTTAATTGGCGCGATAACCGCTTACGCGATTTTGGTCGAGTTTAACAAACTGCGCCAGTTGTTTCTTTCTCGTGCTAACCGGCGCCAATTGGACACACAAAGTGAAGCCAAGTCCTTCTCCACCTGATCTTTCCAACGCAGAGGAGGCCGCCCTCTTCCTCTGCTACCACCAGTTGGTACCGCATCGAATACTTTCAAAGCCGGAGCGTTTGTATCCATTCGGACGACATGACCCAGTCAACGTAGCCGCTGGATCTTTATTCGCTGCGTTATGTCTATGTCGTCGTAAAGCTCATACAGCTCATCGTTCCATCGCCTGCGATATTCGCCGTTGCCAACGTGCAAAGGTCCAAAAATCTTACGCAGGATCTTTCTCTCGAACACTCCAAGCGTCGCTCCATCGGATGTTGTCATCGTCCACGCTTCTGCGCCATACGTTAGGACTGGCATGATGAGAGTCTTGTGGAGTGTTAGTTTTGTTCGTCGAGAGAGGACTTTACTGCTCAGTTGCCTACTTAGTCCAAAGTAGCACTTGTTGGCAAGAGAGATTCTACGTTGGATTTCAAGGCTGACTTTGTTATCGGTGTTAATGCTGATTCCTAAATATACGAAGTATTTTACAACCTCGAAATCATAATTGTCAACAGAGACGTGGAGGTACTTCGTTTTGTCCTCGTTCACCACCAGACCCATTCGCTTTGCCTCTTTATCCAGTTTGGAGAAGGCAGAACTAACAACGCGATTGTTAAGGCCGATGATGTCAATATTATCGGCATACGCCAACAATTGTACGCTCTTATAAAATATTGTGCCTGAGCGATTAAGTTCTGCGGGTCGTACGATCCTCTCCAACATCAGGTTAAAGAAGTCACACAACAGCGAGTTACCCTGTCTGAAACCTCGTTTGGTATCAAACGGCTCGGAGAGGTCCTTCCCAATTCTGACGGCTGGTGTTGAGCAACGTCATCTTGCATAGCCGAATTAGTTTTGTGGGGATACCAAATTCAAACATCGCGGCATACAAGTAATTCCTTCCGTACTGTCGAATGCAGCTTTGAAATCGACTAAAAGATGGTGTGTGTCGATTCTCCTTTCATGGGTCTTTTCCAAGATTTGGCGTATTGTGAATATTTGGTCGATGGTAGACTTTCCAGGTCTGAAGCCACACTGATAAGGTCCAATCAATTGGTTGACGGTAGGCTTCAGCTTTTAATCCCGTGGCAATTGGCACATATTGCAGGATCGCCCTTCTTATGGATTGGGCAGAGCACACTTAAATCCCAATCGGCAGGCATGCTTTCATCCGACCATATTTTGCATAGAAGCTGATGCATGCACCTTACCAGCTCCTTACCGCCATGTTTGAATAGCTTAGCCGGCAGTCTGTCGGCGCCCGTGGCTTTGTTGTCTTTTAGCCGCGTTATCGCTATTCTCACCTCGTCATGGTCCGGTAGCGGAACGTCAATTCCGTCTTCGACGATTGGGGTATCGGGATCTTCACATTCTCTGTGACATGCGCAGCTATCACTGTTTAACAGGTTCGAGAAGTGTTCCCTCCATAATTTAATATTGCTCTGGATGTCAGTCACCAGTTCGCCGTCTTTGTTCTCACAGGAAAACGCCCCGGTCTTAAAACCTTCTGATAGAATTTTCGGGCGTTGTTCCTGTTGGCCAGCATCTCAAGCTCCTCGCACTCGCGTATTTCGGCCTCTTCGATGTTGAACATTCTTTGCGTAGGTTTTTTGCTGCACAGAGGCGTGTGCGCAGTTTGGCTGCAACAAGGTAATGATCCGAGTCGATGTTGGGTCCTCGGATCGTACGTACATCTCATACACTAGAAGCGTGTCTACCATCTATCACAACATGATCGACCTGGTTTCGCGTTTTTCGATCAGGAGACAGCCAGGTAGCTTGGTGGATTTTTTATGCTGGAATCTGGTGGTGCAGACTACCATGTTTCGGGCCCCGGCGAAGTCGATCAGCCTCTGTCGGTGCTGCTTGTTTCGTTGTGCAGGCTGAATTTTCCGACTGGGGGGCCAAAAATTTCCTCTTGCCTTGTTGAAGTCGCCAAGCACGATTTTTATGTCGTGGCGGGGACAGCGCTCATAGGAACGTTCCAAGCGCTCATAGAAGGAATCTTGGGTCGCATCGTCCTTCTCTTCCGTCGGGGCGCGAGAAGTTAAAAAATCGCGCTTTGATGCTGATTATTGCGAGACACTCGTCCACCGGAGTGAACGACAATACTTGGCGACGAAGTCTCTCTCCCACAATAAATCCGACACCGAATTTGCGCTCCTTTTTCTTGACTTGCCCCGTCCATCGCATCTCTTGGATGGCAGTGATGTCAGCCTTTACTCTCACGAGGACATCAACCAGCCGGGCATAGGCACCTTCCCCATTAAGGGACCGGACATTCCAGGTGCATGCCCTCAAATCGTATTCCTTATTTCGTTTGCAGGGGTCGTCATCAGTGTTGGAAGTTCTCATCCGAGGCTTTGTTGCTGTTTTCATTGGGGGTTTGTCTGTCTGCAAACTGTCTTATATATACTATACATACATATATAATTGGCGCGTACACCCTTTTTGAGTGTTTGGCCGAGCTCCTCCTCCTATTTGTGGTGTGTGTCTTGATGTTGTTCCACAAATGGAGGGACCTACAGTTTCAAGCCTACTCTGAACGGCAGATATTTTTATGAGGAGCTTTTTCATGGCAGAAATACACACGGAGGTTTGCCATTGCCTGCCGAGGCGCGACCGCTATTAGAAAAATGTTTTTCTTAATTTTGGTGTTTAACCGAGATTCGAACCAACGTTCTCTCTGTGAATTCCGAATGGTAGTCACGCACCAACCCATTCGGCTACGGCGGCCGCATTAGGAAATTAGTCGCTATTTAACTTGTAAATTAGCCGCAAATGTTGGACATTGATGAGGTGGAAAAAGCAAAAATGTAAGAAGCATTACCAACAACAGTAATTAACGCGCATTGGATTACGTTGGATAGTAAGCATAAACGGAACCAGTTTATCAAATGCATTAGACTACAGCTCAACGGAATCCATGAAACCTAACCAACCAGTCAGCTCTAGTCAATAATCCATTCAACCAACCGCATAGCGCTCTGACTGTGGTTAATACGGCATCTATTGCTATGAAATCTTTGTTCAGGTATGTTGGTAGGTGTGCGAGTGTGTGTGGCAAGAAGAAATCCAAAAACCGCAACACGTTTCTCAGATTTTTCTACCACAACTTTAATGCTGTTAGTGCTGCTGCAACGTTTCAATGCTTTGTTGATTTGTTGCTGTGGTGCTTTACAAATTTCAACAAAAATGTAAGTTTTTCTTACTTAGTAGACTTTGGTGCTGAAGGCAGGAACGCTTTGGTAAAAAAACAATAATGGTCAACAAGTTGCTGCTTTTGCTTTTGTTTTTGTTGCCATTCCTGTTGCTTTGTCACGGCTTGTGGTGCCATAACTGGTGTTGGCGTTGACACTGATGCTGTCTTTGTTACCTTTACCAGTGATTGGGCTGCACACTCGTACAATCCAGTCTTAGACTAGATAATTGAATTTGTATGCCTTTGCGACAATAGGCAGAAGATCGACCGGCGTTTGTGTAGGGTTGAGTTCGTGGCCAAAATGGGCATGTGTCTCAGGCGACTTAAATGCATCCATATGTATAAAGTCTGCTTCGGAATATACAGATTTTGTGCATTCATTATGCGCCGCTGCATCAGACTTTATCAAAGTACTAAAGGCAAAGTATTAAAACGTAAATGGGCTTATTACATATTTGTCTCATTGCCTTCTGCTCTACTTTTTTCAGTGTAACAAAATAGAGTTCCGATACTACTTTGGAGGCAGTGCCAGAAGCATGTTTGTAACCCTCTTTTTATCTTCGATTTTATTTTTATTTATTGTTTGTTATGTTCTCTTTGCTTGTGATGTAAATTAGCCTTAGTAGTTTTCATTAGAAAAATCAGTGGTATCGTTGATATGAAAGGCAACAAAAAAGACATGCTTTTGGGTGGGTGTTACACCGCCAACTAAGTGGGTCACATACAAACACTATGCACATATATATGTATGTTTGCATATACAAATGTATGCGTGTATGTATGTATTTAATTTTGAGATGTGGCTTCAGGATAACAAGTAGTTAGTGTTTTTCTCCTTATTAGCATGAACATGATCCGATGATCAGGTATTACCGTTTTTTATTTTTTCATTTCGTTCGAACAGTGTAGTTCAAATTTTAAATCTGTACAGAGCTTTCTTTTGAATTCTATTATGCACATACTTTTGAAAGGTTAGCCTCATTTTCAGCTCGGTTTCACATATGTTAGGTTAGGATAAATGGATGCCAACTTGGGAAGAATCAAAATTCGTCCATTGTGATGCCATACAGAGGAAAAACAGAAAGAAAAGTACCAAACATGGGGAAAAAGGGACTTTGGATTGGAGGATGACGACCAACAGTAGCTAATTACATTTGTATTAACTGCTTCAAGCTACTCATGAAATTCCTCAGGAGTGTGACATTTAAACTTGCTATATCCGCAGATGTAGTAAAAAATTGAGAGCTCATGTGTCTGAATGGTAGCCCAACAAGAGCAGGGCAGCTGAAAAGAAGGTGATGAGAGGAGTCACCCCATCCTCCAAATAGAAAGGACTTGAAGCAACCCGAAGTTTCACGGACAATTCCGGGTAAGGAATCGTCTGGATGTCGGAGTATATTTTTACCTCCCTTACAGTAATTACTGAAGTAAGCAACCAAATGACTGCTTCTTTAATTGCGCCTACCTCCGCTTGGAAAACACTACAGTGGACCGGAAGCCTAAATTTGAGCTTGATGGGGAGCTTTTCGCAGAAATCCGTCTAGCTTCGTAAACATGTTAGCCATGCCCATCCAAATGTTACACACCCTCCCTCCTCTCTTGAGGGAATATGAAAAAAGTATCGCTCGGACGGAGCTATGCGGATGAACTATAAGTTTCTAAGAGTACTGGAGTGTCCTTAGCGTAAGTGCAGCTTGTGTGCGGAACACCTCATTTTCTTTCCCACATACTTGTATGCGCTCATGTATCTCGGTTGGTGTCATGGCTAAGGCTTTCTGGATAAGCGTTTGGCTGCTTATCTTAGCAAATACAGGTGTTTTCTACATGCTACTAGACCTTCTTGTAAGCGGTAACTTTTAGCACACAAAATTTTCACCACTTGTAACTGTAACTGCAACACACAATTAACGCCCTAGGGCTTGATGAGACGTCTATCAAACGAGCACTATACTTTCTAAAACAAGCTGCCAAGTTTGCTATACATCATTCATTATCACTATTATTATTATTACTATTTTTTTTTTAATATGAAAGCTTAATATTTTTCCCACAACAAATTTACTGTTAAAAAGCGACTATTAAACAAGGGGTTAATTTATCTTGTTTGAATTTAGTCCCAACTTGATATTGTGACGGAAAGGTTTCTTATCTCAGTGCCATTTCAGCTCTGCTTTGCACCAAAAAACTAAGTTTCAATATACATTTTGTCGTGCTAGTTTAAACTTGGTTTCATAATTTATAACAGTATATACAAAATTTCTAAGGCACGCTTCCCAATTTTGAGTTAGTTCACATTCTAAAAAAAATTTAACATATCGAGAATCATGCATATGTATAATTTAAAAATATACAGCTATGTTAAAACTAATAGGATACAATTACCGAGTTTTAACTTAGATGGTTTTATTGTGTTGAGTATCTCTGTTATGTCTAGCTGCCGAATCTTTTCCTGCTAGCTCATCTACTGTCTCATTACCTTCTATATTCCTATGACCGGAAACCCATATCACAGTACTTTGAAGCCAATGGCCAAGCAATTCTAGTTCCTCTCTACATTGTAAAATTAGTTGGGATGAAGTGGAATTGGAATCTAAGGCCTTGGTAGCTGCTTGGCTGTCTGAAAAGATAGCTACTCTTGCACCAATTTCTTTGCAGTAAAATACTGAATACTGATATAGTATTAAAGAAAACTTATGAAAGATTGCTGTCGAGCAATTGAAGAAGACCGTAAGGGTATGTCTTATTGCAAGTTCTCTGTATTTTTGTCACCTCATTTGTTGAATTATTTTATTAGTCATAAAAACCAGGTCGTAAAAACCGTTAATACATTTTGTTCAAGGTACATACAATTTCTGTAATAAAATGTGGTTATGATATTTGACCGTTGTTCTTCCATTCCCGAGGTTCGCATAAAAATATTGCCTAATCTTCGTTCTGAAGAGAAAAGTTATATAATAATTGACGTTCGGACTTGAGAAAGTCAGTTATCAATATTCGCTAGGTTTGGTTAAAAACTGTTAACACATGAATGAATGAATAAACCGAATGTAATTAGAACCATTTGGGAGTATAATCGACTCTGGTCACGTCATCGCAAGTAAGTATAAGCAAATATTTTTATACTTTCTGCGCTTAATTCTCGTCATGTTTGGTTATTGTGGGCCGCGCCGTCTTAGCGGTTCCGCTTTGAAAGATTGTTCTTTTATTTTACGCCAGCGTTACTACAATAGAATATTCAGCTCAAAATCGTTATATTACAGAGCGCTATGACAGCTATTGTGATCGAAAATTGGCTTGAACAAATCGATGACTATTTTCAAGTTCGAGTTTCCTTTTTGCGTCATATTGTTGTGACACCTGTCACACTTCGATGGTAATGCGTTTGAAACGGTGGTCTATCGAAAACTATATTTTACTAAATTGTCCTAATTTTTGGTCGTTATAGATAATTGGATAACAAAGTTTGGAATAAAAAAAATTATGGAAAAATCCTGAGTCTACTGCTTAGGTGCCAGACGTAAAAACACCAATGTACGTTCTTCCGGCTGGGTCAATTGAAAATAGTGCTACTGTAGTGGAAAGCTTTGGAGAAGATCAAAATTCCGCTGGAAATGCGCTTTCTTTCTTTAACGAACAGTGATATTGGGATATGTTAGGCTTGGCTATTATTGTCGACACTGTACGACATGCTACACAACCCAAAAGCAATCAACTTATTAAAAACTGATACAATTTGGTGCTACGATCGCTTGATTAAACGCTTTTTGTGGGGCCATCTCAAAGGTAGTGTTTATGTGAATAAATCAGATACAGTTAAAACTTTGTTGACATATTGACATAATTCGGCGATAGGACCCCAATTAAGGCAAAAGGTCATCGAAAATTTCACCGAAAACATCGCGACATCTGCAAGCGTGCACGCGGGCAGCATTTGGAAAGAAATCTTTTATTAATTATAAATTGCAGATTCATTCGGAAACACGTTCTTGGCTGACATGTAGAAGATTTTGATATTTATTAGTACTCGTGATGATGCATGTGTACGTACGTATGTATATGCGATAAGATGAAATTTCATATGTATGTGTATATATCCATAGTATAGTATATAGCTTAAATTTCTGTCACTTTATTAATATGCATATTTATGTATGTAACGTAATAGAAAACCATTTATGAGGTATAGAATTTTATGCCATATAACTTTTTTTGATTATATTCAGATTTCCTAAGTTTTTAACTTAAAAAGAAAACAGCTTTATGACACTTACCGTATGTGCCATTACTTGTACGAGTATATACACAGATATAGCAATAGATATATACATACATACACACATTATCAAATACATACACACATTATCAATGCACTTGAAAGTGTTATACATGGCTGCTTATGGCAACGTCTTACTCATCGCGTTATGTACTCCCTCCATACCCTCTCATTGACGGTGTCGTTGCTAACTCTGCTGTTGCATTGCACACTCGCCTTCATCGTCAATGCCAAGTGGCTTTTACAAGACTTATGAAATCTCCAACTTTACTGCAGTGGTTTCCAGCAATGTATGTGACAGACTCACTTTGTTTGGCTCAAAAGTCAAACTTATGCAGGCTTCGTCAACGAAGCTATCGCAGTCGGCTGGTCTTAGTTCCATTACTGGCGTCATCTTTAACATTGTCTGCGGATATTTTACGAGTATGACAGTTTTCGAAATGGTATTCTATTTGTAGCGCCAACAGGGACCTATTAAAGGATGGCAGTCACGTCTCAAGCCAAACAAATGCAAGCACTTTTCATTTTGCCGTTCTTGTTCTCTACATTGGTTCGAGTTTATTTTCATCATAGGGTGTTGTTGTAGGTTCTACAAGTAGTTGAACTGCAATGGCAAGGGCACCATAACGAAAAGTAGTAGATAAAAAATAAAGAAGAAGCATAAAGAAGTATAAATAAACGAAATTCAAATGAAAACAGCAATGCACCAGGAACTGGTTACAGTAAAAGAAATAATGGTATTGAAGCTCACACAGACCTTGCAATGGAATGTAATAAAATAATAAAAGCAACATAAAATTTTAAAAATACTCTACCACAAAAATAATAAAAACAACAACATGGACGTCAACTTTATCTTAGTGTTCATTAAAGCGAAACTAAACGAAGTAAAAAGAGAATGGTGTGCTGGAGCTAATAGACAAATCCCTCCAGCAAGTAGTTGCAATGAAGTTTTTTTTGGCTTTTGTTGCTGTAGTAGTGTGTTACAAAAACATATGCATGTGTACACACGAGTGCATCCATATGTTTGAATTGTTATTGTGCTGTTGCTGCTGTGCTAGGTTGACGATGTAGATATGTATGTAGTAAGCTATGGGGCGTGTTGGTGCGCTATCGATGAATGACAGACGACGGAAGTGATGTAGAGGGAGTTTATGCAGCAATGATGATGTGGCTGTTGTGAACGGACATTTGCCTTTGACTGATCGACTTGGTCGCCTGATGGTGTGCGATTGTGATTGTCAAGTTCAACACAGTAAAATTCCCGCCACTCACTGTGCCTGGCCACATGTTCTGCATTTCCTAAGTTTCATGCTGTAGATTTTTGATGGCAGGCATTAATTTTTAATACGCATACGTATGCATGTTTTTATAGAGGCTGGCTAGCTGTATGGCATTTGCTCGCTAGAAAATTCTTGTTTCGCACTCTATTACATGAAATCTCAAAATGAAAGAAGTGCGTTTGGAGGCGGCATGAAACTGTGGGCTCTCTGTATTTATTAGATTCACACGAGTATTTGGATAGGAAAATATCAAAATAATATGAAAAGCTTTTCTAGCGGCGGTCGCGACTTTAGAGTCAATACAAAGCATCTGGCTGCATTCCCGCCAGGAAAAAAAATTGTCATAAACATTTTAAACATTTAGAAAATGCGCAGCACTAAAATTTGCAGTAAAATCACCGCCTAAATATGCCCAAGTGGCATGCGCTACATAACTATTGTGGTAAGATTATCTAAGCCGTTTGAGAGTTATAAAGCAAAGATGATGTAGTGAAATATTGCTGGCAAATAATCTTTCCGAGTGGCACTAAAACCGCTGCTTGAATGGTTTAGAACAGGCAGTAAAATTCAATGGAAATGGAGTGACAAGAATATCACAGAATTTCCAGTTAGTAATTTGCCCAAAAGAGCTCTGTAAACAAAAAAAAGGTTATAAATGAAGTCCCAAGCAAAATAATAGATAAATGGCTCAACAACACTATGGCTGGCGCAGAAAAGGAAAAAAATAACGATAACTGAGTACAGTTTTATGTCAGAGTAAACTGTCGTAACGCAAAAATCCAATGGACGGTCTATCAACATTTTCAGAATATCCAACCAGCAGCATTTGCAGCAAACCAACACATGCAACATTGATGCTGCATGAGTAACAGGCTAACAGAAAGCGATGAGGCACTTGCACGGGCTAACGGAGCAATGACGTTGAAGATGCAGCTGAAGGCGAAGCCCATTGCCAAGACGAAAACGACAAAAACTCAGGGACTATGAGGCAATGTTCGGCGAGTTGCGAGAAGTGTAGAAGAATAAACAAATATAAATGAAGCTGCGTTGTTGCTCTGCATATTATAATTTGTATGTGCTTATGTCTGCGCATAAAAATATGCGAAAAGTGTGAAAATAAAATATAAAAACAAATGCAGAATAAAGTGAAACGCACACTATGCATCTGTTGTATGTTGTCGTGAAAAGCTGATGTTGGAAAATCTTGGGAAGCCAGCAGCAACAGCAGGTTTCGTAGTGCTCCTTTACATAATACAGCATGAGTCACTTGCAGAACATTTCGCTGCTGGAAATGGGAGTTGTTAATCATCACATACATACCTATGCATTCTATAGACATAAATGTATGTATGTACAGTGCGTCAGAAAACGGAAGGCAATAAAAAAATATTTTATTACTTATTTATTTTTATTCATTCATTTGGTCTATAGAAATACAAATTCTCAATGAGGTGCCCATATGTGGGAATGGTTTTCATATGCAAGAAGAAGCCTAGCACTGCACCACAACAACAAAAGGAGAAATTGCCAAAAATTAACGATATTTTGTAGTCACTTGAAACTTGCACTTTGTTGTACCGAAATTCAATGGGCTATAAAACTGCATACCCAGAAATACTCTAAAACTTCTGTTTATGAAATGGAAAGTGGTGATGAAATATTTGAAAATTTTGAAATTTTTTTACAAAGTTTGAAACTTTGCGTTATTTGGTCTTAGTTGCATGGCCTATATTTTTATGTTTCTTGCAATGGCGTGTATATGGGAAGAAATTTGAGGGGTTCGATTCAAAAGCGGTTGGGCCAAGTGTATGTCGACTTAATAAATGCTAATGTGAGCGTATGCTTAAAGCAATTTAGAATCTCATGGCAATTTACAGATCGCGAAAGAATGTTGTAAGCAAGCGTAATAGTTAAGAGGGAACTTCCATCTTCTAGCGATTGAAAACTAAAAAGTATCCTTCGAGATTCATAAGAAAGAATATATATTTTGAAGAAGATACCATTTGGGACATCAATGGGCCAATGCAGTCTATTATACGTGAAATTAGTGAATTGTTTTTGTGGACCACTTCAATCCGTCGCCCCTATGTAGGCAATGACAAGCCATGAAAAAGCTCTTCATAGAAAACCATCCGCCGTTCTTAGGCGGCATAAAACTGTGTGCTCATGGAAAAATATATATTAGGACGCACACCACAAGTAGGAGGAGGAGTTCGCCCAAACACCTAACAAAGAGTATAAGCGCCAATTATGTTTATAATATATACCCCTCGCGAATGAAAGTATTCGAGAATACCCCGGACTAGTGCTACATGAAGGCGCTTGGCGTATGGCGCAGAAGCTTGGACGGTGACAACATTCAATGAAGTATCCCTTGGAGTATTAATGAGAACTCTGGTGTCGGCTCTGAAAGTATTCGATGCGGTTACCTGGTAATAGTAGAATAAGAGGAAGGCCTCCTCTGCGCTGGAAAGATCAGGTGGAGAAGGACTTGTGTTACTTGGTGTGTTCAACTGGCGTCGGTTAGCACGTGAAAGAAACGACTGGCGTGCTTTGTTACGCTCGGCCAGCTGAATGGCCAATCAAGAAGAAGAAGTGCTACATGAAGGGATTTCAGAGTCAACGGATCTTAAAAATTTACACTGATTTTTTGTTTTTATAAATTTTTGTAAAATTGCATAGGCTTTGCAAGTAACATAATCAAAATGAAAGGAAGCAGTTACTTTGCATTCGAAGATGATTCTCAAATCTTTCAACTTCTTTTTCCTGGGTACAGGAGTCGTTGAGGTAATTGGCTCCAAATAAGCCGAATTTGCTTTGATAACTGTTTGACCGTCAGTATTTGATTTTCTTTGAATTTCTGCTTAACTCTTGTTCAACAATTTTCAATAGGGTTGGGATCATACGACTGTGAAGGCCAATCCACAACATATCAATTCCATTTTGCTGTTTCCAACTTCGGCTTCTATAATTGGGGTCGTTATGGCTTTGTAAAATCCAAGGTTGGCTAGTTCTTTTATGGTAAATTTTATTCATCAAAACTTCATTCAAAATGGCGGTAAACACAAAAAAACGGCCAAATCCGTTTTCGGAGAAGCAGCCCCAGATTTGAATCTTAGCCGGATGCTTAACAGTTCGTTAAAGTTGTCGATTATCAGCTGAACGCCAGGACCGACATATGCAATTATTCGCCCAAAAGTAAGATTCATTCGTGAATATTACGATTGCCCAATTCCGTTTTGAACTTGCCTTAGCCCATGCAAGTTTTTTTTCAATGTGCTCCCGAATTTGAGGTCTTCTGCATGTAAAGGGCCACGAATCGCGTCTATACTTTAAAACCACTTTTTCTTAAATCTACTTGAGCTTCACGCAACGATAAGTTCGGCTTTGTCACAAACAAATCTATGATATTCTGATCTCGCTTTGGAGAGATACTCAGGGGAAGTCGTCAACGTTTTTAACTTCGATGCGCCGTTGCACCCATTTATTTATGAAGGTCTTTGGCCTCTACAAACATTTTGCTGCAAATGCACGTGACATTTTTGTACTTTTAGCACGTGCACATAGGAATACTGCTTGAAATCTTTTTTTTTATACACGGAACTCATTTAGCAAAAATAACGTATTAAGCAGCAGTTAAATTTTTTTTTATAACGGTACATTAAGTGTGAATTTTGCCGGTTATGTCGGTCAGTATGTAGTTAAAAAAGAGA
The DNA here is from genome assembly GCF_028408465.1 of Anastrepha ludens. Classification (NCBI taxonomy): domain Eukaryota; kingdom Metazoa; phylum Arthropoda; class Insecta; order Diptera; family Tephritidae; genus Anastrepha; species Anastrepha ludens. The sequence continues at coordinate 118,367,245 of NC_071500.1, read as the reverse complement.
AATCAATCAGATGATATCAACATGCAAAAGCTATAAATTATTTGAGAGGTATTTTAATCTGATAAAATATTGGCGACGTCAATTTCCGTTTTCTCACCAAAACTAAATTTCCCAGTTGTGTGCCGCTGCGAGTATTGTATTAAATTCCTGTGAACGACATTCTGGAAGGAGGATATGGCTCATCAAACTTTATGTTATGACAGCCCTAGGAAACCAGAGTCGGACCCGTGTGACACTAAGGACTTGCTCTACAGGTGATGTAGGTTTGATAAAATCCTCTTCTTTGAAAATGGCTATGCCTTTTAATGTATAGTGACTTAGAAAATATTAAAGACGGGCCTTTTCCTCAATACGGGGACCGCTATTTTACTTCGTAAAGCAAATAATAATTTGATTTGTTGGTCATAAGAATACGCCTACAAATAAGTTGAGTGATGCGTACGTCGGAGAGTGCTTTGAACTAATTACAAGGACTTTAGAAATCTTATTGCAAACTTCGTGGTCAAACTTACTTGACCAACATAACTTACAAACACATTAATCCTATAAGAAAAGTCCAGATCTGACGTCATGCTGTTCTTTTCCATTATTAGCGGGGTAGTAGCTCACGTATTGCAACGTCTACTACAGCTGCCATGTAAAGGAGCGCAAATTCGGTGTCGGATTTGTTGTGGGAGAGAGACTTCGTCGCCAAGTACTGTCGTTCACTCCGGTGGACGAGCGTCTCGCAACAATCCGCATCAAAGCCCGTTTTTTTAACATATCGCTAATTTGCGCCCACGCCCCGACGGAAGAGAAGGACGATGCGACCAAAGATTCTTTCTATGAGCGCCTGGAACGTTCCTATGAGCGCTGCCCCCGCCACGACATAAAAATCGTGCTTGGCGACTTCAACGCCAGGGTGGGCAAGGAGGGAATTTTTGGTCCCACAGTCGGAAAATTCAGCCTACACAACGAAACATCCGGTAACGGACAGAGGCTGATCGACTTCGCCGGGGCCCGAAACATGGTAGTCTGCAGCACCAGATTCCAGCATAAAAAGATACACCAAGCTACCTGGCTGTCCCCTGATCGAAAAACGCGAAACCAGATCGATCATGTTGTGATAGATGGAAGACACGCTTCTAGTGTATTAGATGTACGTACGATCCGAGGACCCAACATTGACTCGGATCACTACCTTGTTGCAGCCAAACTGCGCACACGCCTCTGTGCAGCAAAAAACGTGCATCTACCTACGCAAAGAATGTTCGACCTCGAAAAGCTGCAATCACAACAGACAGCCAGAAGATTCGCCACTCGACTCTCACTCCTGCTCTCAGAGAGTACTGCCCAACAAACCGGCATCCACGAACAATGGAGCAACATTTCTCGTTCTCTACGTACCGCCGCCGAAGAAGAAATCGGATTCCGGCGAGCCCGAAAAAACAATTGGTACGACGAGGAATGTCATGCTGCCGCAGAAAGAAAGGATGCCGCCTATAGAGCCACGCTGCGATCGGGCGCAACGCGAGCCATGTGGGATCGCTACAGAGAGCTGAAAAAGGAAGAGAGACGTATTATCCGACAGAAGAAACGAGAGGCCGAAATACGTGAGTGCGAAGAGCTTGAGATGCTGGCCAACAGGAACAACGCCCGAAAATTCTACCAGAAAGTTCGGCGGCTTACAGAAGATTTTAAGACCGGGGCGTTTTCCTGTAAGAACAAAGACGGCGAACTGGTGACCGACGTACAGAGCAATCTTAAATTATGGAGGGAACTCTTCTCGAACCTATTAAACAGTGACAGCTGCGCATGTCACCGAGAAAGTGAAGATCCCGATACCCCAATCGTTGACGACGGAACTGTCGTTCCGCTACCCGATCATGACGAGGTGAGAATAGCGATAACGCGGCTAAAGAACAACAAAGCCGCGGGCGCCGACGGACTGCCGGCTGAGCTATTCAAACATGGCGGCGAGGAGCTGGTAAGGTGCATGCATCAGCTCCTATGCAAAATATGGTCGGATGAAAGCATGCCTGCCGATTGGAATTTAAGTGTGCTCTGCCCAATCCATAAGAAGGGCGATCCTGCAATTTGTGCCAATTACCGCGGGATTAGTCTTCTAAATATCGCCTATAAGGTTCTAGCGAGCGTATTGTGTGAAAGGCTGAAGCCCACCGTCAACCAACTGATTGGACCTTATCAGTGTGGCTTCAGACCTGGAAAGTCTACCATCGACCAAATATTCTCAATACGCCAAATCTTGGAAAAGACCCATGAAAGGAGAATCGACACACACCATCTTTTCGTCGACTTCAAAGCTGCATTCGACAGTACGGAAAGGAGTTACCTGTATGCCGCGATGTCTGAATTTGGTATCCCCGCAAAACTAATACGGCTATGTAAGATGACGTTGCTCAACACCAGCAGCGCCGTCAGAGTTGGAAAGGACCTCTCCGAGCCGTTTGATACCAAACGAGGTTTCAGACAGGGTGACTCCCTGTCGTGTGACTTCTTTAACCTGATGTTGGAGAGCATCGTGCGAACCGCAGAACTTAATCGCTCAGGCACAATTTTTTATAAGAGCGTACAATTGCTGGCGTATGCCGATGATATTGACATCATCGGCCTTAACAACCGCGCTGTTAGTTCTGCCTTCTCCAAACTGGGTAAAGAGGCAAAGCGAATGGGTCTGGTGGTGAACGAGGACAAAACGAAGTACCTCCTGTCTTCAAACAAACAGTCGGCGCACTCGCGTATCGGCACCCACGTCACTGTAGACAGTTATAATTTTGAGGTTGTAAAAGACTTCGTCTATTTAGGAACCAGCATTAACACCGATAACAATGTCAGCCTTGAAATCCAACGTAGAATCTCTCTTGCCAACAAGTGCTACTTTGGACTAAGTAGGCAATTGAGTAGTAAAGTCCTCTCTCGACGAACAAAACTAACACTCTACAAGACTCTCATCATGCCCGTCCTAACGTATGGCGCAGAAGCTTGGACGATGACAACATCCGATGAAGCGACGCTTGGAGTGTTCGAGAGAAAGATTCTGCGTAAGATTTTTGGACCTTTGCACGTTGGCAACGGCGAATATCGCAGACGATGGAACGATGAGCTGTATGAGCTTTACGACGACATAGACATAGCGCAGCGAATAAAGATCCAGCGGCTACGTTGGCTGGGTCATGTCGTCCGAATGGATACAAACGCTCCGGCTTTGAAAGTATTCGATGCGGTACCAGCTGGTGGTAGCAGAGGAAGAGGGCGGCCTCCTCTGCGTTGGAAAGATCAGGTGGAGAAGGACTTGGCTTCACTTGGTGTGTCCAACTGGCGCCGGTTAGCACGAGAAAGAAACAACTGGCGCGCTTTGTTAAACTCGGCCAAAATCGCGTAAGCGGTTATAGCGCCAATTAAGAAGAAGAAGTAGCTCACGTATTGCTCACGTCAAATACCGGGGATGCTCTATAATGGTAATAACAGAAGCTGTAGAAATAAAAGTGAACAGGATACTGATTACCTTCTTCTATGCGGTTGTCCAGCGTTAATAGGAACGGAAACCCACCCTGGAATTATATGAACAAATCCCTACAGGATCTGTCCGCAGTCATAGCGTACCACATTTTTAACATACGCTTTGCTTTGAGAAAAGTAGATGCCGCTTGTGTGTTGAGTTCCACCGTCTCCATTATAAATAATTTTTTGTATTTTCCAGTGCGCTTTATATATATGTATATATATATAATTGGCGCATACACCCTTTTTGGGTGTTTGGCCGAGCTCCTCCTCCAATTTGTAGTGTGCGTCTTGATGTTGTTCCACAAATGGAGGGACCCACAGTTTCAAGCCGACTCCGACCGCAGATATTTTTATGAGGAGCTTTTTCATGCCAGAAATACACTCGGAGGTTTGCCATTGCTTGCCAAGGGGCGACCGCTACTAGAAAAGGCTTTCTTAATTTTGGTGTTTCACCTACGTTTTCTCTGATTTCCGAATGGTACTCACGCCCCAACCCATTCGGTTACGACGGTCCAGTGCGCTTTAGCGGGGGACAATAAAGACAAAAATTGTTTAATTTGGTGACTCTTGACCTTTTATTACATATATATGTGTATAATATACATATGTATATATGTATAGATATATATATACATATTCCATTTTTCCTCAAAAACCAACTCATACATATATATATATCTATACGTATTCATATACACAATTCAACCTCACCTTAATGAGTTGGTTTTTGAGGAAAAATGGCGTTTGAAATAAAATTTTCTCTAATTTGATATTTCAGCTCCTCAGTGGGCTTCGAACTAACGACTAACCGAATGGTAGTCTCGCATGAACTAACTTGGCCACTATTGCCACCGTTTTTTTCAAATTATTTCCATCCTCTGTAGCTGAGTTTAATATTTTAGTGAGAGTTTTCAAGCAAAAGGGGTGTAAAACCCAGGAAAAGAAAACAAACTTGAACTTGGCATCCATTGTATTGTTTAACTTTTAATATGAACCAGTTTATTTGTTAAGTTTAAATTCCTAACTTTGCTTGCATTCAAATCTATTTGACTTGCCCCCTAGTCGTAGTGCGAAAGATGTAGGCGCTTCTTTGGTTCAAACACTGAAATACACAAAGAAAATTGCACCTTAATGGCATTCAATACAAAAATCTTTGATTCGACTCAATTAAGCGGCATTAAACATTTTACGATTATTTGGCATTTCTTTAATGTTTCTTAGTTTCCCCTTCCTAACGTTTGCAGACAAATATTTGCACGAATGATAGATTTAAACATACATATACAGGTAATATACACAGGCATACATACACTTGGGCTCAAATAATTAAGACACTTCAGCTTTTTTACAACATTCGCAATATTTTCCTTGCTACATTTTGTTTCGTTCATTTTTTATAAAAATTTAGTTCATTGCATAACAAAAACCTTATAAATCAAAGCTCGGACTTTTTGAAAAATTCACAAAAAATTAAGAGGTTTCAAAGAATTTGCATCAAAATTTTCAAATTTTCAATCATAATCTTTAGAAAACCTCTGTGTATGCAGTTCATGGCGCATTTAATTTTAGTATAATTAAGTGTAAATTTGAAATTATTTGAAAATCGCGTTGATTTTTGTTTTAATTTTTTAGCTAACGGTGCTATGCACTTTCTTCTATTTAAAATAGTACTTTCTACATACGAATAAAACTTAATAACCAATAAAACTGCATGCTAACATTCTTTTCAAGAAATTCGAATTAAATTAAATGAATTTAGAATTAGGGATGAAAAGTTTGTGGCAGTTTTCTAATATTTGTATCAAATGTGAATATTGGATTTATATGGTTTTTGTTAGACAATGAACCATACTCTAGCATAAAAAAATTATGAACATTCAAAAAGCAGAAGAAAAATAGTTAAAACTGGTCAAAATTTTGAGGTGTATGTATGTATTTGGACATGCGTAATTTAACAACAAAAATAAACTTGAGCAATCAAGAAAAAGGCTAAACTAATAAAATATCAACACAAAACGAATTTTCAACAAGTAAAGACATTCATTTGAACTTGTTTTGAAGGTCGACACTTAATTGTAGCCTGCTGCAAATGCTAAACAAGCAGCACAGTGAAATCACATACACACACAAAAAAGTGTATATACATTTCTTTCTACGGCTGGGTCGGGGTGAGTGTGAAAACATACATATGTTTAAAAAAATTACTGCGAATAAACTTTTTGCTTCGTTGCAAATAAAAAGTGACATCAGTGACATGTACGTATGTATTGTTTACATACCCTACAATTCCTTTGATGAGTAGTAAGAGCTTATTTTATTTTAATTTTATATTTATTTCATTTTTTTATTTTAAAATGAGTTTATTTTTTATTTATTTTTATTTATTTTCCGTATGGAATATCGGAAAAATTAAATATATAATATTAAATATTATGTTTCGGGTGTTTTGTAGCTGCATGAGAACTATCGATATCTACACTTGTGGACAAAATAATAGGTGTGTGCTGAATCTGTACTGATTTTACGCCCAATAGTGTAATTACTTTTATTTATTTTTGATACCGCTACATTTTAATGAAACAAAAGGGGAACTAGAACGTAAGTAAAAAACATTTTTGCGACTCAATTTGGTAATTTTGCGTGTTATTGGAAAGTAATGATTGTTTGACTGAATTCGATTGGCCATAAAAATAGGTGTATCAGCATTTTTCGAAAATACCTTGTTATTTGAAGTGTTATCAAGTATGTTTTGCTGCATTGTTCAATTTGTATTATTTTGACTGGTTCAATAATTATTTAGAATGGGTCGTAATAGCCACTGCACCGAAGTAGAGCGTCAATTGGTGAAGAAACTTCGTGCGGAAGGGAAAACGTATCGCTACATTGCCAATACATTGTGACGGTCGGAAAACTTTGTTACGAATTCTTTAAAAAAGAAGTGTGAGAAAGAAAATCGTGGACGGCCAAGATTGACGGGCCCTTCAGAGGATCGCCGTATAGTTCTTATGACCAAAAAGGCTCCTTTTGTGTCTTCGCGACAAATCGCAGCAGAAATGGGATTGAATATAAGCTCGCGGACAATACGACGACGCTTAGTGGACGCTAATCTACCAGGACGAAAAGCTAGAAGAGTTCCACTTCTACGAAAGGTGCAAATACAGAGAAGAAAAGCATTTGCTAATGAACACAGAGATTGGTGTGGTCCTACTGGAGAAAAAAGTGGCGAAATATTTTATTTAGTGACGAAGTAAAGATGAATTTATACGGTAATGATTCCAAAAGAAGTGTACGCCGCCCGAAAGGCAAAGAATTTGCGTCTCAGTATACCAAAAAGACCATTAAGCATGGAGGCGGAAACATTATGGTGTGGGGATGTTTCTCTTGGCAGGGTGTTGGTCCTTTATTTTGGATAAAAGACACAATGACCGCGATTGAGTATGGGGATATTTTGCAAAATGTTATGCTTCCATATGCAGAAGAAAACGTGCCTTTGAGAGGGTGTTATCAGCAAGATAATGACCCCAAACATACCTCGAGGTTGGTGTCGGAGTGGCTAAGAAATGCAAACATAAGTTGTATGCAATGGCCAAGTCAATCCCCTGATCTCAATCCTATTGAGAACTTGTGGAGTGATTTGAAGAGGAGACTGGCAGACTTTGCATTCCAAAACAAGGAGCAATTGTGGCAGAAAACCAAGGAAATATGGGATGCTACCCCTTTAGAAACCTGCCAAAAATTAATAAAATCCATGCCCAATAGAATAGGCAAACTTATACAGAACCATGGAGGCTATACTGGTTATTGAAATACTAGCGGTTAAATTTAAATTGAACTTTCTTTTTGTTTTGTTTTTTGTCATATAATATTTCACACCTATTATTTTGACCAATGGTACTTTTTTGTTTTGTTAAATTTTCATTTGAGTGTAAAAAGTAAAATGAATTTCAACATATTTTTATTTAATGAAATAAAACATTACTAAAACAATAAAAAAAACTCTTGTCTTTACAAATTTTTGAATGTTAATATATTAAAAAAACTTTGTTACACCTATTATTTTGTCCACAAGTGTATAATTATCGTTTGGCAGCTGAGAATGGTCAACTGTATGACAGTAAGGTTTGGCAAGTCATCATAAATCGTCTAACGCCAGATCAACTCTTCAAAATAGTGAAAATTTACATGAAAACAAAAATCTGTTCGCGAAGATCTTACAGCAAAGTGTTGAAGAAAACGCTGAAATATCGATCCACCGTCATTTTAAATTTTTTGGTCTTAGTCCTTCGAAAATTTTTTCTCCGTTGAATATTTTACGTAAGGATCTTGGCTTAAATGCCTACAAAGTACGGCTCCTGAGAATTGCATTAGATTTTTGTTGACTGGGCTCAATTTTTCAGTGATATCTTTTTCAGATTTATTGGAAAAGGTAGTCAAAAATTGAACTGATCGAATAGGCCCTGTAAGCTAATTTGGCTTCCCACGGTACAGACGGACTTTGTTATAGACCATCAGTTATAATAGGGTCACATATAAGTAGTTTATCTAAAAAGCGAGAATACCCATATAAAATTTCTCTCTCGAGATCCGAGAGATCTTAGATTATAAAGATACTTTTTTCCGTTTTCTGTGTTATTGATAATTATTATTACGAATGTAAGGAGAAACGTCAATGTAAAAACTAAATAAAATAGACGCAGGAAAAGGGAAGACGTAACTCTAATAAAAGTTGGCCTGTTATTGCTTATTATAAAATTTAATATGAATGTATTATAATCGGCCGCCGTAGCCGAATGGGTTGGTGCGTGATTACCATTCGGAATTCACAGAGAGAACGTAGGTTCGAATCTCGGTGAAACACCAAAATTAAGAAAAACATTTTTTCTAATAGCGTTCGTCCCTTGGCAGGCAATGGCAAACCTCCGAGTGTGTTTCTGCTATGAAAAGGCTCCTCATAAAAAATATCTGCCGTTCAGAGTCGGCTGAAAACTGTAGGTCCCTCCATTTGTGGAACAACATCAAGACGCACACCACAAATAGGGGGAGGAGCTCGGCCAAACACCCAAAAAGGGTGTACGCACCAATTATATATATCCATCCTTTTTTGCAACCTCAGTAGACGTCGTTTATGGATTTCCTCCAACTGTTTATCACTAGCTACAAACTGCTAAAATAAATTAAATATTGCTGCTCTTTGCCTTTTCTTCATATAGTTAATAACAATTCAACAAACCAAAAACACTAAAATATTCCACCAAACCAATTTCTATGAAAAAAACCCTCTCAAAACAGGCTTTCCAGCTGATTGCCAATTTTGCAGCTAATCTACTGCACGTGTGAACGCCCTTTTAGTTATCGTTTTTGTACTCTGTATGCATGAACAGATAAATTCTGTACACTTGAAGAATTCACAATTTTCCTAAATACTCAAGATTTAAGTTTCATCACGATTTTGGTATTCCGTAAAAGCTTTTTCTTGTAACTGGAACGGTTGGACAAATTAAATCAGCTGCTTGAAGGATTTAACGAGTTTATTGCGGTAAGCGCTGCGTACTTCAGTTTTTAATGTTATTAAGAGTCCCAAAAAGTATCAACTTGACAACAGACGTGATTGTTTTTTTAAATTTTTGTTAATTTACTACTTCACTTCTTCACAAAATTTCACCAAAATTGGCTAAAATTTGTATACGGTTGCGTGTTTTCTCGTCGTAGCTTTAGACGTTCAAGGTCATGCCTTGGAGTGCCGGTCCTAGGCAACAAATGACTATTATGAACTGTACAGCTGCTGTATGCAAGATACAAATTTTCATCACTAAAGTAATTTTTTTATGTATAGCAAAAAATTTATTTAAAAACGGAATTGGATTGCTAATTTTGCGATTACTTATTTCTCTATTTTTGGATTACTTATTTCTTTTCTAATAACTGTTATGAACGAAGCTTGCAGGGAAACTAAGCTTAAGAACTCAGGCAATGTTTCTAATTCGGAATAACAGTTATATAATATAAATCCACATAACAAGTTTTGCATACTTACAAAATTCAACTTAAAATTGAAATTACTAGAGTAGAATGGGGTAAGATAGGTCATTTTTTTTTGAAGAGCTCTTGCTACGGTGTTTTTGCATTTTGAAAAATAAGCAAGATTTTGAAAGGTTATTTATCTGCTAACATTTTGGTTATACTGACTTATGTTTGGCTAAATATTTTGGAAGCTGCATTCAATAAGACAAAGGGTCTTTTTTTCGATATTTTCAAAATCGGGGGGCACGATAGGTCACTATATGTGAGGGGAAAAGAACAATGTACATGGCATGGAAATTAACGTTTTAACTTTTATTTATAGAGTATGAACACTGCACATGTTATAAAAGTTAGGAATTTTTCTTTAATTCATCACGCAAGCACGTAATGTTTCGAACGGAATTTTAAATTGTTTAGAGGCTGATCGAACACTAGCGCGATCTCGGACTGCCGCGACTGCGTTTTTTACGTCCTCTTCACTTCTTTTCGGCGTTTTTCGCACATAATTACGCACCATTTTGCTGCAAAAACAATTAAAATTTATTTTATTCCATTAAAAGTAGTGACCTACAATGCCCCCAGACGGCTGACCTATAGTGCCCCCAAGCACATGTTTTATGTTAGTGTCGATATTTTTTTAAAAAACAAAAATATCAAAAAACTGACACATTATTCGTGTTCAGCATTATTTTCTACGTAAAATAAAACTCACTTGAAAAATATTTACATACATTAAATGCACTGCATCGTAGAATAAAAAAAATGCTATGTCGGAGAAAAGCTCACAAAAAACTAAACGACGCCAGAACTAGGATAACTAATCAATGGTGACGGCCGAAATGACAGTCGCGAACGTTGTTCCCCACCACGTATTCAATTCACATAAGACGAGTGACCTCTGCAAAAACAGTGCGACGAAAACCCCACCTACCTATTGTGCCCCCATACCTATCTTACCCCATTCTACTCTATATTCAAAAACAAACTCTTTTTTTACCGATTGCACTTTTCAGGGTCACTTAGACCATCCTCGTATAGCGTAGAGATTTGTCTTCCAAATCCTATGATTACAGCATCAACTTGTGTGGTATTTTATCATTTAAAAATTCATTATCGAGAAAATCTTATCTGAGAAAATCTAATAACACTAGGCGGAGTGAATTTTCAATATTTTTTTCTTATATAATATAGTTGGATCTCCAAAGCACAAAAATCCAATAAAAAATTATATTCAAAGGAAACCTTTTCCTCTGAATTATTTTGTTAATAACAAATTTTTAAGGGGGGAGTCCAATATACATATATATAAGATCAATGTTCCAATCGACAGGAATAATAACATTCAGTTCATGCCTTAAAAACTTGTCCTTCTAGTTTAAGTGCAATAGGAAAAAAATTCACGGAACTTTTAATATTTTTTTCAAATATAAGTTTATTGGTTACAAAAATTGCATAAAGAATCGAAGAGGGCTGGCAATGAAATTTTTTTATATTGATTTTCGTGGATTGATGGATAGGAAAGGATATTTTTATTTCATTTTGGATAGGGAACAAATTAATTAATTAATATTGTAATATAATTTATGATACAACGGTAGTGTTTTAGAGTTTCTTAAAAATCTTAAAAGAAGTAAAATCGTTCCCAAAAATATTAATTCTATCACTTTGAAGAAGCTCTGAACCAAACTAGATATTTGGCAACTGGATTGTTTTACACTACTTCCATTTTTCATTTTCCGGACATGGGGGCTAAATTTCTCTGAATGTTCCAAATTTATTTGCAATATTCTAAACGAATAAAAAACTCAATGATAACTTGTGAACTTTAAGCGAACTTATCTGGATGTTCAGCACAGCATGCCTTGAAACTTAAAAAAAATATATCCATACTTTTATAGTTGTTTTGTATTCAGTAATATAATTTAGATAGCTTTTTCATAAATTTCATAAGACACGTGCAGGTAGTAAGTTCAACTATTAGATATGCAAACGACTTTTATTTATTTATTTACTTATTTAATTCAAAATGTATTTATCAATTACTCGTACGCATCACTAATCTTTTCAATTATTTTTTCTTTTCAGGTGAGTGTTTTTCTTCAATTGATTTGCTAAGCAAAAGGATTTTTTATTTTTGGTAAGAGTTATTTAAAACTGGTTACGTCATTTCCGTATTAATCGTGTCCAGACTTGTTTCATACTATTAGGAGCTGTAAAAATATTTTATGATCTTCCAAGCATGTTTCTAAAGCAGGATTATTCACTAGTCATTAATACAATTTTGGTAGGCATGAGTTCGTTCATAGGGGTTTCGCTGAGTCGTGGGCGGTTTTAATTTTAGCTTTTTAAGAAGTCTTTTGGAATGTTTTTTGACGAGTAGTAGAAATGTGGAAGTTTGATTTTTTTGTTATATATTTATTGATAATTCAACCGCAAGTCGAAATATTTTAAGACAAATCTTCATCACACACTGTTGGACCATTCCAAAGGCAACTGCGTTGAAAAAAAGTATGTCGACGTGAAATCAAATACCTCCTAAAGCTGAAATTTTTATAATTTACCAGCAGTACGAGGGTTGTTTGAAAAGTCCGTGCAAAAATTAAAACTACTTAATTGTTTGGGTTAAACTTTTATTTTTCGACATAGTCTCCTCTGAGGCTTATACTCTTTGTACGAGTATAACAGCAAATCTGAAAAACAGCCATTCGTTTTTGCAATCGCCTTCTTTTTGTCGCCAGCCATTTCTTCAAATACTTCTTTCAGAGTAACTTGTTCGCTCTGCTTTATCTTTGATATCATCAGTGGTGTAATTGACTGACCTCTTCTTTTATTTAGAAGAGTGCATTTATTTTAACATTCAACAAAGAAATCTGCGGAGGAATGATTTATTCTTTTTAGAGTGGGTTAGAACGATTTATGGCTCTTATGCTGCATGCATAGAACATTGAATGAATCTAATAAAACTTCAAATTGTTGCGCTTGTTTTCATCTTCTAAACAAAATTTCAAATTGTCACTAAATTAATTCTACAAATAAGTAGGAACTATTATCGTTAAGCTTTGTTGTAGTCTGTAAGAAATCATGTTTTTTAGATTAAAAAAAGAAGCTATTATAAAAGTATATTGTATGACTTTAGTAGGTATAGAAGTATACGACTGCATTTTTTATACATCTAAAAATAAAGTACACAGATTTTGTTAATTAATTTAAACAAACACACATGCAAATAATTTATAAATGCATGCTTCTGTGTTTGTGTTTAGGAAAATCTGAGATCATACTGAAATTAGTCATCTGGAAGAATAATAATGAGCAACAGTGTAATCTGTAGACTTTTCATAAAGCAACTTATGTAAGTTCAATTAGCGCTTCATTAAAATAACTTTTAAATCAACTTTTAAATTAAATTACATTTTTTTATGAAAGATAAGGGTTTACTGTTCTAAAAGCAAAACCCTTTAAAGTGAAATATAGTAGGCAGTTTCGTCAAAAGTTTATTTTATCTTATTCTACTCGTGCTGTACTTAGTATGCCTACTTAAAGTCTTGAGTAAATGGTAGATCTCTGCCAATACGATTTTACTTGAACTTAAGCTCCATAATGCTTTCTTATTACAATTAAAATATTCAAGGAAGTGTGTAAAAATGCATTGACTGATTTCTATTATCTTTAGCTAGAAATCTTTGAATTTAATCACAGTTTGTGAGACACTCTTGTTATGACTCAGTTTAGTGTTTGAATCAAATTCACCTTGACTAGCGTTATTTTACCGTTTAATTTTTGGGGCGCACTGTAATTTTTTGCAATAATTATTTGCGGTGTTTGCAATTAGAAGGGAAGCCAGGCGATAATTACTGTGCGTGAGAGTGGAATGACAGCTCAGCATGGAATAAAATATCGTAAATACTTTGTTGTTGAATTACGAGTGGCGGGGCATAGTTGGCAGTGGGCAAAACAAACAAAGTACGAAAGGTTATGCCATATAGATGCCAAACATAAAAATGTAAAAAATAGTAATAATAATGTAGTGTGGGGCATATTGTCTAGAAAGGTATAGACCGTGCTTTTGATACTATTTTTTTTATTATATTTTGCCATGCTCTAATGCATGCGGCTACGCGGTAACGACGTCCCTTTGGGCATAAATTTATGAACTTAGTATGAATAGTAGACATATCCCTATAAACATGTAAATTTACGAAACTTAAACCTTTAGACGCATTATTACATGGAAGCACCTCACGAAATATTTGGGTCCGTTTTCGCTAAATTTATGCACTGAAATCGTCGCTAAAAAAAAAACAAAACACGATAACACATCAACATTTTGACTACTTTTCTTGTTTTTGTGTTTAAATTGTCCTTAATTTTTTAGAAAAATTTGGCTCATTATACAACAAATAACATTGAAACCAAAGTTTCAAACCAGTTAATCAGAATTTTTGGAAAAAATTCGAATTAGCCCATCCAATTTTAGAACAATAAAGTGCAAGCTTGAATTTTTTTTTGCACAAAAGAGAGTTATTTTAACCTTAAATATCTTCATTTAAAAAATTATATTTATCGCCTTTCGTAGTCTTCGTGTATCGATTTTACTAGACATTGCTGTAAACCTGCTCCCTCAGATTTAGGAGCATGGGACTGCTGTCATCTTAAACATAACCAGAAATGTTTCCCTACAACAACAAATAACCCTTTCGTTATTTAACTTTTGTTCAGTAATAATTCTGTGGCAACAAATCAAAGTAGCTTAAGTCAACTTATGTAAAAACTGATAAATGACTTATTAGTGTGTGTGTGACATGTGTTCGATGCACATATTTGTGTTGTGGCCACACTTTTATTTCTAAGCAAATGCTTTAGACTGCGTTAATACCCACAATATTTCTACAATAGCTTATTTTTAGTTTGTGGTTATGTCGACTTAATTTGTTTTAATTTATAACCCCAGAATTGATCTCAGTATCTAAAATTTAGATTTGTCGATGTTTTTAAAAAACTGCTATATTTAGAAATGTATCGCTATTATAATACTCATTATTACTTTAGGTAGTCGCTTCGAACTTCATTTTACTTATGCATTTGTTTTAGATCTTCGTGACTCCATCAACTGTCATTATTCCAAGCATTCCATGTCTTTTATTGACACATTTATTTAGAGTTGATATGTGTTTGCTCTGAAGTGAAAGTTGGCACTTTGATGGCTTCAAATAATAATCAATTACGTACTTTGGTTTTTAAGTATGCATTTGTGCGTATGAGTTCTCATTTAAAGATGATTAAATAAAATTTATCTCTATGTTGTTAATCGGCGAAGACGCACATATATACAAACATATTCTTGTATCATTTCAATATGTAGCGGTTGACTCGAATTACATTTCCTCCGAAGATCTCGAACATCGGCTTAGTGCCGAACTTGAATTTGCTGCTGAGTTTCTTTCGTTCGATTGTTGAACTTTGTGCAAATACAGTGGAGGTAAATATAATAGAATTAAAAACTGAATACTTTTTTTCACGTATTAGAAGAATATGGGTTCGGCATATTTCTCTGAGTCCAGCTGTTTCGCACAGCCTATTTGTGTTAGGTTAGTGCTCATAACTAACATACTGATTTTAGTTGCCTCTTACGACGGGCATCTGTTACTGCGGGCATATGCTGAATCCCTAACTCGCTGGGGAACTCATAAACTGGAAACGGTCACAATTCATTAATTTTTTTTCAAAGCCCGAACTCTTTTGTTTGTTTTTGCTTTTGGAAATACGAATCAGCACTCTGATAATTATGGCCCTGCTTATATTAGGTTAGGTTGACCTGGCTGGCTGAAAGGCATCACATGGACTTATAGATCCTTAGTGTTACCACATGGAGCCAGACCCTTACGTTTCTTTGTAGTAGACATCTTGTAATACGTCTAAGTCTTTTGCGAATCTAAGTAAACTTTGGAGCTCTATCCCCGAGAGGTATTCTAACTTCTCATATTGTCAAGCTCTTAAGCATTTTAATGTGGTTCTAGATAATGCAGGGCAGGAATACAGAAGGTGTTCTAGCGTTTCCCTCTCTTCTAGCTCATTGCAAAATCTGCAGCTATCGTTGTTTGTAATTCTTATCTTGTATGCGTGCGCCGCTAGCAAATTGTGGCCTGTCAGCATACCTACGATAGTTCTGCTTTCTTTTCTAGACAGAGCTAGTACGAATCAGACGTATTTATCTGCACTCTGTGTACACATGTCTTAATTTATTTTTATTAAACTCGCATCATTCCCTTGTGTCAATTGCATAACAACGTCGCTTAATTTTGTGCGAAAAATGTGAAATTTTATCTTTTGATGTTTCATCAAATTCACATTTTTTACCTGGGACCGATGCGTGTTAAATAACAACTAATAAAAATGGGTAGTCGTTGTAGGGGAAATAAATGCAAAGCATGATATGAGAAGTACTTAGTTATTACCTCCAGTACCAATTTATTTATTTAGCCCTAATATTCCACATTAAACCTCCTTCTAGTAGATCTGCAGACAAGATATATCGCTCGCAGTGCGGCGATAAGGTTGAGCACCTTAAGCAAGTTGAACACCTCAAGGGAAGAGTGAGAACGGGACGATGTAAGACAGGACGAGTCCATCCATGTATACATAGAGGGCTCAAAGCTCGAGGGCTGGATGGGCGGAGGTGTATATTCCCAACATCTGGGGATCTTTTTTAGTTTTCGGTCTCCCGACTACTGCCGTCTTTCAGGCTGAACTGATGGCAATAATAAAAGCCGGGAGGTGAGGTAGGGTTAAAAATTCCTACGCACCATATAGTAACCGTCGCTACTACGTGTGTGGCGATTCCACTAAAAATATCCCTCCTATTCTCTTGGATTTTTCCCTCCACCCCGGGACTACTTCCTCATTGCTTCGAGGTAGAGGGCCAAGACGACGCCCTAAGAAGAACACTTACTACTTCTTTTTTCGGATAATATCCTGCAAGAAATTTGCGACGCAATTCCATTTTTCTTCGCCTATCATAATTTCCAGAATTATTTCTTCAGGTGTAAATACACCAATAGCTCGTTGCAGAGCTGTTCTCTCTGTCTCCATCTTTCGCATTTAAAAAGTATCAGTATGCAGTTTGGTAGGCTCACTTTTCCCATTCGCCACAAATACTTGCTAATGGACCCATGTCCGGACAAAAACTTTGTGAGCTAATAGTTAAATAATAAAAAAGTGGGTAGGAAGAAAGCACGGTGAGGTCTTTCTAGCCACTTTTTTTAGATTGAGTATTAGTCTCGCTGTCCATGTATCGTACCGTTCAGGGTTCCATCTTGCCTTCCAAAGTGTGAGCGTTTGAATTCTAATATCGGAGAAGCGTGGTATTGGGATTCTTGTGATTTTTGCCTACCATCTCCGTTTCCGCTCTTGTACTAGAATATCTAAAGTGATGGTTCCGCTAATAACTAACACCGCTGCTTCAGATACTGTTCTGTATGAAGAAGCCACTCTGAGAAAGCCGGGACACTGGTACAATGTGATGCGATACCTTAAGATGATATCTACATTTTCACTGATAGCCAGGTGGTGATAAAATCCCTCACAAAACAGCCGACAACCTCCAAGGTAGCCATTAAATGCCGCATATCCCTTAACGAGATGGCTGAGTCACCCAAAGGTAACATGGGTTCCTGGTTATTGTGACATTGAGGGTAACTGCAGGGCCGATAAACTAGCGAGACTTGGCACCAAGTTCACAATGACGTAGGCATACCCTTACAGATTTGCAAACTACCTATTTTTCAGGAAATTGTAAGAACAGAAGAAAGAATATCTGCTTAGCCAAAATAAGCACAGTTTAGCACACTAATTTCCGTTATAACGGAATGGGCGCACAAGCACATGACTTCTGCAAAAGTTGTCTAGGGGAAGAGGAAAAGACGATCTTGCACCTCCGTGCCATTGGGCTGCTCTATTCAGGCAAAGATTTATCATTTTAGATAGAAATTTTTTTAATGAGTTGGAAGATCTTAGTACTGTAAAAATCAGAGATCTTATAAAGTTTTTGAAAAGCACACTGGTTTTAGGAGAGAAAAGGACAAGTTCCCGACAATGCGCTATGAACTTGAGTGTGTCCAATAGTGGGCAACCGCTTAACCTAATATTCCAAAACTTATTTGGCTGACCTTAATAGCTCACAGGTGCGCAGGTAATGTACCACCTGGAAGACTGATAAAATTAAATTCAGTGGTAATCATTCGGGATAAACAAAACTACACCGTACATTTGTTATATTCAGGAAATGCGCACTTTCGTCAGGGGGAAAAATTATAAAAAGTCAACTAAACTTTTATTAATTTAAAACCTACACTTTGTCATAATAAATTTTAATAAGCTATAAAAGTGCATACCAAAATTCTTTTTAGAAATTAGAAACCTTGGAATTGGGTTCAAAAGTTTGTGAAATTTTCTTCATTTTTGTATAAAGTTTTAATCTAGGATTTACAAGGTGGCGCAAAATTAATCCTCCAATTTAGTTTTTGAATAACTTTTTTACTAAATATAAAAGGGATTTTGGGTAATGGAAATCTTTATTTTGACCTTTACGCGCTCCATTGCTGGGTGTTGTTATTGTAGCTTTCCTTGTATCTTTGTGTAGTGCAGCTATCTAGTTCACAAGTGTCAAACCATTTGTAAAAATCTTCCGATAGAGGGATTATTTTGTATACGGACTTTGTTAGCTACACTTTTATAAAAATAAAATGAATATTAGAAAAACAAAAAAATAGTCAAAATTGGTAAAATACTGATGTGCTATCGTCATACTAATGAGAATTCTTGGAATTAGTGCTGACCAATAAAACGATGGCGGCTAGTGAATTTGAATTCAATTGATCGGAGTAGCTAAATGATACATATACATTTCCTATTATCCAAAGTGGCTCAGCATACTTAAGCAAATCGATGTTATTATTTTTCTCCATAATGTACAATATTTTTTTTTGTTTTTTTTTTTTTGTCGGGACAACTAGCAAGTGCAGCACTCAGACATTAATTGAGTCCATTGTACTACACTTGGATTCCCTTTTAATTTTCTGTAAATCTACCCGATCTCCGAAGAAATCTGAGTAGATCTTGTGGTGCCAAGGAGCCAAGATGGTCGCTTCTTAACACATCAGTGCCAAAGACCTCAAACCTGATTCGAGCGAAGGCGGGGCATACACACAGGAAGTGGTCCGCCGTCTCATCCTCCTCTTCACAAGCTGGGCAGAGTACACTGTCTGAGATGCCCAACCTTTCCATGTGCTTTGCCCACAGAAAGTGGCCCGTCATCAGTCCAACCAGCCGTCTACACTCCCCTCTGCCTAATGACAGAAGGGTTTGCGACAGTCGATCGGACATGACAGGTAACATCAGTTTTGTCCATCTGCAGCCTCTCTCAGCCTGCCAAGCTCGCTTGTGAGTGGTAGTTACGCATTTGCTAACCGTGGCTGTGATTGCCGCAGAGGGGAGTGGCAAAACGGGCTCTGGGCCAAAGAAGTTGGCCTCAGAGCCCATCTTAGCTAAGGAGTCAGAGGTGTCGTTACCCGCGATACCCACGTGTCTCGGGACCCATGTTAGCATCAGGCTATTATGTCTACCGACATAGTTCAGCCTGGATTTACAGGACTTGACTACCCCTGATGTGGTTGGAGGGCTGTCTAAGGCCATAAGCCCAGCTTCGCTGTCGCTGCAGACACATATAGATCTGCCTCTCCATCGTTTTTCCACAACAAAGTTCATCGCTTCTTGAACTGCATACACCTCCGCTTGAAACACAGATGCATGCATTCCAAGAGCAAAGTGCAGTTTTGACCCGCTGGATTCCACGTAGACCCCAGAGCCGGAGCCATGCTCGATCCTGGAGCCATCCGTAAAAATGCGAAAACAGTGTTTGCCGGGCTCATTTTCTAAGTCTTCCCACAACTGAGCCTCTGGTAGCACAACACTGCATCTCTTTTCAAGTACGACTCTTGATGGCATGGAGTCAAGAGGCATGGAGAGAATCGTTGGATCGATGTCCATGCCTTCTCTGTGTTCCAATGCCGGACAAGGGCCGTACCACTTCCCACTGTGTTTCAGTCTGCAGACGGCCTTCAAGGCCTCTCCTTGGATGAAAGCATCAAGTGGTGGCAAACCAATCAGAGCATCTAGTGCCGGGCCTGAAGTAGTCGGAAAAGCTCCGGTGCAACAGATGGCCACAGTGCGTTGTAGTCTCGATAAGGTCCTCCTGACTCCCACTAGAGAGAGTCTACTCATCCAGACCACTGATGCATAGGTGATAATGGGTCTTATCATAGCCGTGTAGATCCATAGGACCTTGCTAGGAGAGAGACCCCACGTTTTCCCAAAGACACCTTTGCACTGCCAGAAAGCTGTCAGTGTTTTGGATGCCTTTGTTTCAACGTGTGATTTCCATAGGAGCTTACTATCGAGGATCACTCCAAGATATTTAATTTCCTTGGATAGCTGGATTGTGACTCCTTTTAGCTTTGGCAGAACGAGTCCATCAAGCTTCCTCCTTCTGGTAAAGAGGACAATACCAGTCTTGGCGGGATTTGCCGATAGCCCATTCGCACAGCACCAAGTGTCAATCCGATCCAGAGTTTTCTGCACTTTCCTGCAGATGTTCATAAGCGAAGGGCCTGTTACCAAACAAGCAACATCGTCCGCATACGCTTGTGCGTAGACTCCCGAATCGTTTAAGGTGGTGAGTAGAGGATCGATTTCCATGCATCAGAGCAATGGAGACAGCACACCGCCTTGGGGGCAGCCTCTATTAACCCCAGATGACACCAGCAGATCTTCCTCTGCTCGTACCGAATCGATTCTTTGGGCCAGCATCGAACGAATCCAATTTACTAGCACCCGGTCTATGCCGTGCCTACTAGCAGAGTTACACAGACTGTCAAAAGTGGCATTATCAAACGCCCCATCTATGTCTAAAAAGATGCCCATAGCATAGTCCCTCCTGTCGATGGCCAGCTCTACCCTAGCAACAAGGTTTTGCAGTGCCGACTCGCAGGATTTTCCACTCTGATAGGCATGCTGAAATAGAGACAGAGGGTGAGCCTTCAGCGACTTCTGACGTATGCGCAATTCCACCAGTCGTTCGAGACTTTTCAGCATGAAAGAGGTCATGCTGATGGGTTTGAAGCTTTTGGGGCTGGTGTAGTCGTCTTTTCCAACCTTTGGGATGAAAGCGACCCTCACCATCCTCCAAGAGCGTGGTATGTAAGCCAGTGCCAGGCATGCCGAGAAGATTTTCTTCAGGGCTCCTGTCACGAACTCTGCACCGTCCTTCAGCATGGCAGGATATATGCCATCTGGTCCGGGCGACTTGTAGCCGCCAAAAGATTTGATGGCAAATCGAATGGCGGCCTCATTCACCACAGATCTGGCAACGAACCAGTCATGCTGAGAAGGTGTAACAGCTCTGACAACTGTCTCTATCAATAAGGGCTGTTGCCGGCTGATGCTTATCTGATTACCAGGAAAGTGAGATTCCATCAGCAAGCTGAGTGTCTCACTTTTCCGCTCCGTGAAGGAGCCATCAGATTTCCTAAGTGACCCCAGCTTTGCAGTTGGGTCCCTTTTCAGGATCCTGACCAATTTCGCCGTGTCACTCAGAGATTCAATACCGCTGCAGAATTCCCTAAATGAGGCTCTTTTCGATTCCCGAATGAGCCTCTTGTAGTTCTTCTGAACATCACGGTATCGCTCCCAGTCCTCTGCAAGGTTAGTCTTGAGGGCCCGGTTTAGAAGTTTTCTCGACTCACGCCTCAACATCTGGAGCTCTCGATTCCACCAAGGAACGGGAGTCCGGCTAGGGAGAGGTCGAATTGGACAGGCTGACTCAAAACATTCGGTTAGGGCAGCGTTGAGTTTCTCAACAGCCGCCTCAATGGCCTGTTCTTTTCGAAGTCTTGGTGGCGCAACGTCAAGGTCCCGCAACGCCTCCCTAAACTTCTGCCAGTCTGTTTTTCTTGGGTTTCTAGAGGGCAATGGCATTTGTGCCTCCTCGCCACACTGAAACTCAATGTACCTGTGGTCCGAGCACGAATCTTCGGCAATGACTCTCCAGTTCTTGATTGACCATCCAAGTTTTGAGTTTGATAGGGTTAGATCAATCACCTCCTGCCTTCTAGCTGTTACAAACGTTGGCTGTGAGCTCCATAATGTAGATATATGCATAAAATAATCGCCATGGAGTATTAATGATGAATTACTGGTTATCGAATGATAATAATTTCAAACATGGCCCATCTGGTTAAAAAAATAAATATCTAACCAATTTTGTGAATGAATTTCTTTCCACTTTTACAACTGATGGCAATTAAAAGTTCTTTCATTCAGAAAACTAATTCAGTGAATTCTCGCATTGTTTCCAATTTCAAAACTCGCACATCCGTATAACGAAACCACTAAATGTTTAGCGGTAAAACAAGTACGGGGAACGTGCCAATTCATAAGTTGCGCATATCAACACTTCCTCAGTTATCAGTACCAAACTCAGCAACCCAATGAGCACAAGCAAGGAGGAAGCGTGGTTGGTTCTCTGCAAGAGTGAATAAAGTGCTGCTGCGGCAATACGTTGATTAGCGCATGCCACAGATGTGCACGCACATGAATGAGTTCTGTGTTTTAACACGAGAAAGATTCCAAAAGAAATCGCAAGAAAGCGAGTGCAGGAAGAGAACAATGACTTTGTCATTAGTCGAAATGAAACCAGCAATGCGCCAGGTATGCAAACAATTGAGCACTAAATCTGAAGATATACCTGAAAATGCGCCGCGAGCCTCAACAAAAGCAAAAAAGGTTTAAGTATTTCATATAGAAGTTCATTAAGTGGTTGGGAATTTACTGGAAAATGTTAGTTTTTGGGGACGTGAGATCAGGATGGGAAACCTTTGTGCATATCGTCAGAAACTGCGTCTATGTACTTTGAAGAATAACAGAAAGACAACAGCAAAATGGTTACTGTGACACAATAGCAAACGTAATTCGCGCTGAAATGCTTGCAGTCGGCTAAACTAGTTCAATGTTTCGTTAAGTTTGCCGTTACTCTTCCTTATTTGTGCATTTGTTTGTCTGACTGTCTGTCTGTCTGTTTGTAATATCTTGTGTTAGCTGGAGTATTATATAAATTTTGTATGGGTGTACACGTCCGTGTCAATGCCTTTCGGTGTACCTGTGTGTGTTTTGCTGTTCCTTCTATGCAACGCTTTGTGTTTCTTTATCACTCGTTTGACTTGACTACTCAAGCAATGTTGCCATTTAGATCATAAATTGATACGCTTTTCGTTGTATTTTTAAAAGATACTTCAATTTTAAAGTTTACTACAAATTATTCAACAAAATATTCATAATTAATATAGAGTTGTGCGTGCAAATCCATACACGCTTGGATTTAAAAAAATAACCTTTAAAAAAATTGTTGTTGCTTATGTAGATTCTTTTTATTACAAAGAGAATGCGGACTCATCTTTTCTTTTTTAAGCCATTTTAGGAGCTTGTGTCTCGAAAATCATAAGGAAAGTAGCGACTATCGCAGTTAGATAAAACATTTAAGTTGCAGAAGGGTTTTGAGGAGAAACAATTTTAATAAAACATTCTTTAAATGAGCTTTTTTTATGGTGAATATTTTTCTTAGAAATGGTGAAAAATGTTTCGAAAAATGCCAAACATCAGTTTGATAGGTGATTTTGGTTATTTGAGTATGCAAGTAAAGTGGAGTATAAAACATTTTATATTCACTCTAAATTTTATACAAAAAATTAAAAAAAATATTGATAATAATTGTGAAAGACCTCAATTAAAAACCCGAATTACCGTTTTAATGTAACCATTAGAAGTTTTATTGAAGTTTGATACTTTGCTACTTAAAATTTTTCCCCATGGTACTTTTGATCCATTTTAGGAGATTTCGGTGTTGCATTTCTTCTGACCACGCGGCAACACTGACATTAAGTGTGGCGTCTGCATGGATAAGGCGCGGCCATATTTATCACACTAAGTGCTGAGAACTCATATCCTTTCATTAAATTGCTATTTGTTAAATGCTGAACAGAAGAGATTAGAGTAGTTTGTTTTGTGTTTTCTATGAACTTTTTGTTGGAACACTACTTTATTCAACTGCTACATGCAGCATATTGAGTTTCACTGAACATTTTATTTTTATTTTAATACAAGAAAGCGAGCGGTGCTTGGGCGTCTCAAGAGTGGAGATGCATTTTTTTATTAATTATTATGTATGCAGAAATGATAATAATAAATTGAAAAGTAAGACCAATCTTTAGAATATTAAGTTCTTCCAGTAAATACTCGATAAGTCTGTTTTTGTAGGAATAAACTCATCACGCGAATTAAATTGAACGGAATCCTGAAGTTCATGGTGCCGATATTATAATACGAGTAGCTAATTACGTGCGATTTTTGTTTCGTCGATTTCATTCAGGCATTTTTGATGTTAAAGAAATTGTCGATAAATGGCATTTAGTAGTCGTTGCATCGCTCAGGAGCTAAAGATCGACTATAAAACCGGTGTAAACCATTTGCGCAAAAATTTTACGCAAAAATAATGGATTTCTTTTTCCACAAACTACACCTATGTCGCCTTCGAGAGACAGATTGTTCTTTTTTTTGTTTTTGGAGGAGCTTCTTCATGGCAGAAACACTTTCAGAGGTTGCCCATTACCGCTGGGCGACCGCCATTAGAAAAAACTGTTTCTATCAATTGGTGTTTCAAACCCAGGTACTATCGAATGACGGTCATGGGTCCAATATCGAGGGCGTAAATTATTGAAATGGGCCCAATCCGAACGAATATTGTTTCTCGGTGGTTTTAGGTAATGCTTTTAATGATTTTAATCTAATTAGAATTCAAATTAGAAGATTTAAAATAACGAGTCCAATATGGGAGCAGTGGAAATATTGTAAAATTGCTATTTCGAAGTTATTTGGATCACAAACTAAAAAAAAATTAGATTAAATATATATATATATATTTTTGGTTTGTAAATAACTATAAAAAGAGATATAATCTCATGATATCGAAGCTTGAGCGATGACAAAATCGGGTAACGCGCCCCTTGGAGTGTTCGAGAGAAATGTAGCCAATAAAGATCAAGCGGCTCCAGTGTCAAGTCTCCTGCTCTAAAAGTAATCAATTCGGTATCTGCTGGTGGTAGCAAAGGAAGAGGCAGGTCTTCTTTGCGTTGGAGTGACCGGGTGGAGAAGAACTTGGTTTGACTTAGCGTCCTCATCTGATGCCAGCTAGCATGAGTTTTTTAAATACGGTTAACTTCGGTTATCGAAGAACTATTCCGTGCTTTGACACAAGTTTAGAAAATAATTAAGTCCGGCGTTCTAATGAGGAATCCTTAGGTCCTTACACCTACACATAGCGAAGACATTTCCTTTTTGTGAACCGCTTTGTCGTTCTGATAGCGCTTTAATTTTTTTTGTAATTGTGCCTGCATGCAATTGATTTGGAGACATGTTGTTGATTTGCCAGAGTGAGATGCCTAAAATTTTTAACTTCATTCAATTTGATGTCTTAGAATTAGGCGCTATTTTATAGTTTTTGAAAAAATACTTCACAAATGAACCAATTACGAAGTATAAGCCGGACTTATTCGTTTCGGACTATTTCGTTTTCATTTTAATATCTTTTATTCTTAAGTGCTTTTTATTTCTCACTGAAGTTTTTGCTTATGCCAATGCCCTTTTTATGGCACGCCCAAGATATTTTGGTAAAATTGCGTGCGACAAAGCTATTAAGAATATGTGACAATTTGAATACTTCAAGTAGGCAACCAACTATAAAAATTCCTTAATGTTATTATTCTAACTTCATCACTCTGATTTAGATACAACTTAGTGATGTTGTTGTTTTTATTAACTAAATAAAGAAGGCGAAATTCAAAGGGTGCTGAGTTTCAACGCATCCCATCTCTTATTAGTAAACCAGTTTAAGTAAATATTCAAAGCAAATAAATATGCAACAACTGCACCTCGAACTTCTTGTACTCAATCGACAATGCATCCAACTAGTTTGCAGCCATTCAACCATCCAATCAAGTGGAAATTCAAAGCCGAGCCAGACCTCATACCTATGTTGGATGGAGGACATGAGGGCACAGAGACGCATTTGCAAACAATTATCAAGAATAAAAACAAAATTATCATACATACATACAATAAAAGCTTATGCTATGCATTTATTGAGGCAATTCGTATTACGCATTTCCTAAGTACGTACGTACGTAAGTATGTATGTATGCCTACATGCGTTTACGATTACAATTACGATTTGCTGGTATTGGCATTGTGTATTTTTAGATTTCCTGAATACTGGAAAACAAGCAGACAATGTTTTAAATTGAGATATTTGTTAGTGCGGTTAAAGAATATGTGAGTAGTCTCAACCCGACCCGGAAGTGGAGATTGCTCGTGGGGTTGCCATTTGTATTGTATTGTTTTCTAATTTCCTTTTCTATTTGTAATTGAATATAGTTTTGCTTTTAAATTTAAAGTGTTTGAAAATAAGGTTTTGCATTGTTCCAAAGTAATGCTCACATATAAGGGATTATTGCTGCCAGATTTTGATAATTTGTTACCATACAGAGTGAGATTAATTGCAACTCTTAAGATCAGCTGCACACCAGATTCTCACCCCTCTTTCTGAAAAGCATGCGTAATACATTAAGTACAATATATTACAAAAATTATTAAACTTTTATTTGCCAACCCCTTCTACTTGTCGGTGTTCATTTTTATTTGCTTTTGGCGTTTCTCCTCTGCGCATCGCGAAATTTATCTTTACAATGTAAAAATTATATTGGGAATCATAGACCTATATCGTGGCCCTTTTCCAACTTAGGACCTTAGGATACAGACATATCTAAGCTTTTCTTGGCTTTCAGTCGGCTTCCGTACGATAGATAGCTGTTTTGTATAAATTAATGGAGTAGCTTCTAGCCGTTTCGTTCCATCTTCGGGGATACCACATGGTAGTGTCCTAGGCTCACTTCTCTTCATACTTTTCATTAATGATATTAGCAACTATTTTCTTCCTTGAATTTTCTGCTTTATGCGGGAGACTGAAAAGTTGTCTCTATAAATAAAAACACTTCAGATGCACATACATAGCTAGTTTTCACGACGGCAATGATAAGCTGCATATGTGGTGCCTCAAGTCTCGCCTCTCTTTGAAGTTTAGCAAATGTTGTTTTCAGTTAACATACTCGAAAATTTTTAATACATTGCCTACGATACTTAGGGAGCGTAAGGTATTTGAGGACAACTTAAGAGCAAGACTAATTAGCTTCTATTTTG
Source organism: Anastrepha ludens (assembly GCF_028408465.1). Taxonomy (NCBI): domain Eukaryota; kingdom Metazoa; phylum Arthropoda; class Insecta; order Diptera; family Tephritidae; genus Anastrepha; species Anastrepha ludens. The sequence goes on along the minus strand of NC_071500.1, from coordinate 118,340,362 downwards.
AACAAAATGCAATGAAACTTTAAGAATTTTTTACACAAAATTATCTTATTATGTATCTATGAAATCATTGGGTGCGGAAATGATTGCATTATCAAATGCTCCTTATTCATTTTGACCATAAAATAAATACATAAGTAATTGGCGTACACTTCTGTTAGGTGTTTGGCTGAGCTCCTCGTCCTATTTGTGGCGTGCGTCTTGATGTTGTTCCACAAATGGAGGGACCTACAGTTTTAAGCCGATTCCGAACGGCAAATATTTTTTTATGGGGAGCTTTTTCATGGCAGAAATACACTCGAAGGTTTGCCAAAACTTTTTCTATTTTTCATGCATGGAGTTTCGAACCTACGCACTTCCGAACGCTAGTGACGCAACAACCATACGGCTACGGCGGTCGACCAAAACGGTATTAATTGCAGCTTTCAAGGGAGAACGGGTGTTATGAGGATGCTTATTGGTTTCACGCTCAAATACTCCCCATACATAGTAACCTAGGGAATTAATTAGGCGGCCATAAATTCGGTGTTCTCAGGCGCTTCAGGGTATTTAATTTTGATTAGAAGGCGTTTTGATCGGATAACTCGCTGTTCTCGTATTTTTTTAGAACAACACTGTTCTCGTGTTATCTGCTGCGTAAAATATAAAAATTATACCGGAGATATCCATGGACAATTCGACGGATAAGCCCCCAGATACACTGAGCTCCCTCTCAAGAACCCTCATTGATTGAAAGGTCCTAGTCAATGATTGCTTGCACTGGTTGAATAAATTCTGCAGATCGGGCAGTCTCAGAAAGTTCATGTTTTTTTGCGTTTGCATGTCCTCAAATACCGTACGCACCTTATATGTATTTGCTAATATCCTGAAGTGTGTGGGTGAGATTAAATACCTGGGCGTAGTGCTTGATGAACAACTTGCTTAAAGGCCCTCTTAGCTAGGCTTTTTCAGACGTAGCGCCTTTAAATTCAGACCTTTAAGCTACCTTCTGCTCAAATATGAACGAGACTTTATCAATAAAACGGCCGCGGGTGACATATGGCAAAAATAAATTTTTTGTTGGATGGTAGGACTGTTATAAGCTTACATGGCAAATTTCAGCGTGATATGTCACATAATTTGTTTTCTGTGCTACTGTAAACAAGTCAAGCTCGAGTGTGTTTTTCGAATTTAACGATGGAAATTCAAGTTGACCAAAAAATTTGTTTGAAATTTTGTTACTCCAACAAAATTTCGGCTTTAGACGCCTTAAAAATGTTGCAGACAACCTATGGGGACTCTGATCTATCGCGTGCACATGTTTTCCAGTGGTACAAATCGTTCAAAGAGGGCCCTCCCCGGAGGAGCCGAAACCCAAAAAACCACGCCAAAGTCGCTCAAAAATTAGGGTTATGCTGACTGTTTTTTTCGATTACGAAGGTGTGGTGCACTCGGAGTTCCTTCCGCAAGGCCGATCGGTTAACGCTGAATATTATTTAGACGTTTTAAAGCGTTTGCGCGAGAACATTCGTCTTAAAAGGAAGGAATTGTGGGACAACAAGTCATGGTTCTTGCATCACGATAATGCACCAGCTCACACATCACGTCTTGTTCGCGATTATTTGAACAAAAATAATGTTAATATCGTTCCGCAAGCACCGTATTCGCCTGATATGGCTCCATGTGACTTTTTCCTGTTTCCCAAGCTCAAGTTGCTCGCTTGCCGTGGAAAACATTTTGAGACAATTGAAGTCATAAAAGAGAATTCGAAGAAGGAACTGAAATCCATACCGAAATCGGCCTTCCAGAAATGCTATGATGATTGGAAAAAACGTTGGCATATGTGTACCGCCTCCAATGGTGATTACTTTGAAGGAGATAAAATAAAAATTGAACAATAATTAACCGTTTGTGTTTTATTAAATCAGTCTCGTTCATATTTGAGCAGAAGGTATAATGTTATTTACCTCAGTGATGCGGTTCCATTTGAAGTATGCGGTGGTTATTAAACAGGCTGGCTGGAATGTGGTTAGAAAATTTTTTCTCAAATTCACACTTCGCTCTGCAAACTTTTCATATCCCATACCATCGTATTGTTCTCGTCTAGTGCTCTTAATTTTTAAGTCTCTTAATAACTGCAGATCCGTATTATGCCTATTTTTTACTTACGATGTTATTACCGGTGTTGTGGGTTGCCGTTACTTGCTAGAACGGATTAGATTTAATAATTTTCCTCCATTTTAGTATTGCGATGAGAGAACGCAATACGTCATTAAAGCTTCCACTTATATGGCCATTAGTGAATTTAAGACCCTAAGCTTGATTTTTCTCAGTGAAAGGCATTTTTTTAAATCTCGAATTCTCTCTCTCACAGTGCAATCAGTTCTGATTATAAAATAATAAATTAATAAAGGCAAAGAAATAAGCAACATTTCAAGACAATACTTGTAATTATCTGAAATAGTTTTGAATATCTCAGAATTTCATATAAATATATATCTGTAAACTTTGAGGTGGCATAAAATGAAAAAAGTTACGGATAGAAATTTTTAGTACAAGTTACAAATAATTAGAAAAGTCCTATGGACCCCTGAGGTATTTCTTTTTTTTCATTTTATTACACTGTGTTATCTAACAAATGTATGAACAATCTTTGCATAACACATACATATGTATGTACATATGAATGTAAAGATATGAGCGCTAAGAGTGGAAACACATCAGCCAACGTAGTGATTAGTGTGCGGAAAAGATGAATTCAAATGTATCATAGTTGCTGAAAAAAAAGCATTAAGTCTGCATTAAGCTGTCATTAACTGTGAAATGGTGGGTTAAGCTAAAGAGAAGTTACAACTTTGTTCAGGCATAAATGTGTACCGTTGCTTCCAATCGAAAGTGTGAAAATAGGTAATTTAAGTTATATAATTTCTTTAGTTATTAAAACAAAGCGAAGTAAAAAGTTCTGAATGTTTTCCGCTAGATGTTTTCAATGAGTCATATTTCACGACCATTGCATTGGTAGAATATTCTGATTACAGTTTCTTCTTCTTAATTGGCGCGATAATCGCTTAAGCGATTTTGGTCGAGTTTAACAAAGCCCGCCAGTCGTTTCTTTCTCGTACTAACCGGCACCAATTGGACACACCAAGGGAAGCCAAGTCCTTCTCCACCAGCTGGTACCGCATCGAATACTTTCAGACCCGGAGCGATTGTATCCACTCGGACGACATGACCCAGCCAACATAGCCGCTGGATCTTTATTCGCTGCGCTATGTCTATGTCGTCGTAAAACTCATACAGCTCATCGTTCCATCGCCTGCGATATTCGCCGTTGCCAACGTGCAAAGGTCCAAAAATCTTACACAGAATCTTTCTCTCAAACACGCTCCATCAGATATTGTCATCGTCCAAGCTTCTGCGCCATACGTTAGGACGGGCATGATGAGAGTCTTGTAGAGTGTTAGTTTTGTTCGTCGAAAGAGGACTTTACTACTCAATTGCCTACTTAGTCCAAAGTAGCACTTTTTGGCAAGAGAGATTCTACGTTGGTTTTCAAGGCTGACATTGTTATCGGTGTTATTGCTGGCTCCTAAATAAACGAAGTCTTTTACAACCTCGAAATTATAACTGAAATGTAACAGGAGGTACTTCGTTTTGTCCACGTTCACCACCAGACCCATTCGCTTTGCCTCTTGATCTAGTTTGGAGAAGGCAGAACTTACAGCGCGGTTGTTAAGGCCGATGATATCAATATCATCGGCATACGCCAACAATTGCTTTAAATCACTAAGCGAGAAATAACTCCGAACAGCTAAATTTGCTCCGACGAGATGGTACTCCCGTTAGAAAAAATTGCCGATTGCAAAGGGTTAATTAATAATTTCCAAAGTAAATTAGACATTTTCAATCGGTGTTTTTTTGTAAATTAGAAACAAATCAAAGAATTTAACCAAAAACAAGTTTTTAACAAATTGTTTTTTATTAAAATTATTTTTAAGCTGAGTTTTTTTATTTCAATAAATAAATTGCATTAGTTATTCATTTCTTTAGAAAAAATTCATATTTCCAAAAATAAAAACTTTAAAAATTATTCGAAATCTGAGCTATCAGAATCTGACAAATTTGTTTGCAGATTCTTCATTAAAAGCAATTTCATTACGCCCTCGCCCAAGATAATATTTACTTTTTGCAGAAATTGAACTATTGGACAATGAAGGTCTTAAAGGATCGGAAGAACTAACTGGAGTTTTTTCTTGTGCTGGTTTTGTGTATGTTTCGCAAACAATGATTCAGTGTTTATGTCACACCCGCAATACAATTCACGTAAGATTACGCTGAATCGATGTATTCAAAGTTGGTTCGCTCCTGTTGTATGAGCAACCAAATGTGGTTGTTGGAAAAACTTTCTTGTCGTGTTTCCGTTGTTGATACTGCCAGTACCAGGCATTGGTATGTCCACCAACAAATCCTTTTCTGTTCTGTACAGAGGTCTTCTATTTTTTTCAACAACAGCCTTCTCAGCAATACGAACACACTCCGAAAATCTTATGTAGGCTTGGAACTTGATAACCCGTGTTCAGAGAAGTTGGAATCAATTGGAAAACTTTTGGGAACTGAACTTGTAGATAACGCTCAATGTTTTTCCAACATCCATAGTCATAGGTATGAAACTAGTGATGAATAGTGACAGAGCTTATATGTGTTGGTACAATATTTGATATTTGGCTTTTAATATTTTCAATTTCAATAGTTTTATTGGTCTGCAATATCTAGCGTGGGGGTGTTTCATAGATTTCATAACTTTTCCGCAATAATCTTCATCGGCATTGAGCATGGATACAACCTTCAAAGAACTGCGTTTTCCTGCTTTGTACAAACTGGAGCTTGTAGCTACCAACAATGCAACGACATCCTGCACAAGGTCGGACATTTTGTCAACGGGGCTATTACTAGATGGGTCCGAAATTTGTTTTTTCTGGGCGTTCGGCATTTGCAGGTGTTTCTTTTTCACTCAACTGCAGTGGCATATCTTGCCATGTCTGTGCCTATTTTTACCACAAGTCTTCCATCTTTGGACAAACCAGCTATCAAAGTTACGCAGCTTTCTAGCAATTTTGCAATGTTGCTGTTTACTTAAAGTAGCGTTATTTAAAACTGTGCCGAAATCATATTTTTCCATAGCGATAAATTTTTTTCTGGTGATTTCTTAGGCGTGCCATACTAAATTAATTACGTTTCGTTACTGGCATTGCGCCAAAAAAGTGCAATAAATTAGAGGATAGTGGGTATTGAAGATTTTGGACACACACCAATACACACTTCCAGAAAAAGTTGAATTTCGACTAAATATGGTTGAATTTGATGAAGTTCTACTCCACGAAAGATAGGTGTATGCTGCCAAGGGCACGTTGTTAATTCACTTAACTTCGACTAGGCTTTATAGGTCACACATAAATGGACGGGTTACCTACATTAATTTTTAATGCAATACATACCTTTATAAATAAATGAAATAAAAACCTACATGTTGAAATGCACAAAGAAATATTGTATTTTGACAGCGAAATCAAAAGACTGTACAGGAAGGCGGGAAAATGTCTTAAAGCATTTGCTGAAACATGTGTTGTGTTTGGCAGCTCACAGTTGTTCATATGCTTGTTATTTAGGTGTACTTATAAAAAATCTTTAATAAGATAATAGAAGTATCAGTAATCGATAGGCCATACATTTCCACCTTTTTAAACTTAAACATTTGAATTTGGCGCCAAATCGCCAACTGTAGATTAGCAGGATTTAAATAAGATGCGATACATTCTTCAGTGCTTTTGTTTTTGGTGCATAAGCATATATGTATATTATGAATGTGTAAAATATTTTTTTTATATAATTTAAACTACAGTATTGGCGAAAATTATAGTACCCACTAGTGCATTTTTTTTGTAATTGCTGATTTCCTCAAAACCATGAGATCAGAAATAAAACTCTTCTGCATATTTTTCTTAATATAATCACTTTTAATAAAACGGCATACTTGGTCCCAAATTTTTGTATTGCCAAAGTTTAATACAGTATGCAAAGTTCGTATTAGTACACCCTCTTACAAATAAAAATACCACGTATATTTTCAAATTTACTTTAAAGCAATTGATTTCAATCGTAGTGAGGTATTGTATAATTCATAAAAAAATAGAATAATAACAAAAACTCCGAAACATTTGCATAGAATTGAAGCAAATAGCTTTAGTAGCAGTGTAGCTATTTCTACTGCAGGCAAAATTCGTATTAGTACACTTAGTATGCGTTGAATTTGTAAACAATTTGTTAGTATTTACCGTTATTTTCGAAACGATTGTGTTAAACATTCAATGTTTAACCTTGGGCAGTTGCGTTTTGTAGCCATTTGTTGAAGTTCGCGGAGTTAGTTTGCACTGTCGCCTAAAGTGAATTATCAAGCGAAACTAGGAGATTAATAATAAATATGAACAAAAACGGAAAGTCTTTACGCGAAATTGCGAGAACATGAACAACAGAAAAGTGTGTCTACAATACAAAACGTAGTCAAAATTTATAGAGACAGTGGAAGGATTGACAAAAAGCTTCGAAATGTGAACAGGGCAAAGCTTGGACAGAGGCACAAGACTTATTTGAAACGCCTTATCAGGAAAGATCCCACCGTCAGTGGATTTTCACTAGCTGCAGAACTAGAAAAATACTTTTCTATCAAAGTTACACCTCAAACAGTGCGCAATTATGAAAAAAATTGGGATTTAGAAGCAGAACTGCGGTTAGAAAACCGAATAGAAGAAAGCGTGTTATATTCGCCAGGCAATATTTAAACAAATATATGCGGTTTTGGAAAAGGGTAATTTTTTCGGACGAGTGTAAATTTAATATAAAAATGTCCGATGGACGCATAAAAATTTGGATAGAATGTAATACTAGCCGTCAAAAACGAAATCTGCAGCCTTCTTTCAAGCACGGTGGTGGTTCTCTGATGGTGTGGGGATGTTTCGGGGCAAACGGAGTAGGAAAGTTGCATTTTATTGATGGAATTATGACTGCGAGGCAATATATTGATATTTTAAAAAAGAATCTACGCAAAAGTGCCAAAAAATTGGGTTGCAAAAAAAAAATGTATATTCCAACAAGATAACGACCCTAAGCACACGGCGTTGGATGCAAGGTTATGGATCCTTTATAACTGTCCAAATTATCTCAAAACACCACCACAAAGCCCGGATATTAATCCCATAGAAAATTTATGGTCGATTTTCAAAAAGCAACTGAAACATCATCAAATAAGGAACCGAGAACATTTAAAGAAAGTCCTCAAATCAAAGTGGAAGAAGATTTCTCCAAATCTCACAAAAAATTGGTGGAATCTATGCCGAAGAGATTGTCTGCTGTTCTAAGGCAACGAGGGTATCCTACAAAATATTAATTTTCTGAACTATCTTTTATTTACTCTTTAAATCATTAAAATTACATGTGTACTAATACGAATTTTGCTTTTGTGAAAAGTGTTAATTTTTTTCTTTCTTATTTTTTTTTTTGCAATTCAATACACTTTGTGAGCGGTTTTGTTATTTGGCCTTATTTTAGTTAATTATCTATAAAATAAAACGGTTTCAAGCATTTGTTTTAAAATTAATTTGAAAATATACGTGGTTTTTTATTTATAAGGGGGTGTACTAATACGAATTTTGCATACTGTATATGAGTTCAAAGTATTCAAAAATTCAATGGGCGATACTAAAGCACCCCAAATATGTTTCTATACTAATATTTTGTATCAAATCCCTTATTTTGGAAGACTTCAGCTCTTCGTTTAGGCATTAAAGTTATCAGTAACATTATACGATCTGCCTTCCTATGCCCCTTTTACTGCTTTAAGCAGTTTGTCCTTTGTACGTAGTATTAGAATAGTAAAAATCGCAAGAAACACGTATTCTAAAGGTTTTAAAGACAAAATAATCAGTGTTTTGAAAAATGTTTTATCTCGACACAAAATTGGTGCAAAATATTCGATCAACAAATCAGTCAGAGAAAGACCGCGAAAATCTTCTCGGCAAGATTACCCTTTGCTGTAAGTTTCACTACTGTATATTTCAAAGTCAATGGTTTCCAGCTGCTAGTAGTTTAACTTTAAGTTTACTTTTAAAATTTTTAAATAAAAATAAACTGATAATAATAATATTTCAAATAAAAATGCATTAGGATGATCTTCAACGGCTCTCCGTTTAGCCAAGCTACAGAGCTACAGGGTTGACTGGTACATCAGTTAGCTGCTGTCAAGTTTGCACGCAAAGCAAGAGGGATCCTTTTCGTACCCGTACTCGTACAAGAACTGGCAATTTCAACGTTGCTCCCAATATCGTTGAAGCAAAAATAATTTAGGTTCATAGAATTATTTATTGAAGTAATACATATTGTAATTAAAGCACCTCACTTCGAATGAGTTTCAAATTGATGGTTGTAGCATAAACTGGTATGCGAAATGCTGATGCACATATGGACCAAATGTAGTTTCCCCTAATGCGACAACCAAATGAAGGAATAAAATTCGATGGAAAATCGATTTTTTGGAAAAGCTGCGGTATATCCATACCAGAAATGCAGAGGAACACATGCGTGAAATGAAAGGAAAACACCAGCGGATGTCTACATGTAGAAGATGATTAAAATAGTATGCATTTACACTGACGTTCAAAAGTGAACCATGGAATATCATTTCTAATTTCAAAAAGTGTTTTTTTCTCTTCTCTTTTCTTCCTCAGTAAATAAAGCAAATGTAATGTTACCGTTTTGAGCATACATTTTTTTATTATTATTTTATTTTATCTATTTATTTTTTTTTAACAATGAAAAGGGAACTATTGTGGTGGGGGAGTTGTCTAAGTGGCACAGCACAGACCCAATTGGCACAAAAAATGTCACTTTGATACACTACGTGTAGAACCACTTCGTTTTATTAGTCGAACTATCAAGATTTGACTATGAATCTGCCTATATCGTGTATTTTCTTTTCTGCAGTTTCTTTCAAGTTAAACATCGACAATTCCCCCCGCATTCTTTGTCGTAGAGTATCCAGACTTGGGCGCTCACACAGATAGTGAAACACTGTTTCCTTAAATTCTTCTTGATTGCCGCTTTTACATCTATCGTTGTAGGACCATCCCATCTTCCTGGCATTGTCTCCCAAAGGCCAGTGTCCGGTTATTGTTGACGTAATTGTGGATATGTCTGCTCGTGACTTTCTTAAGAACTCGTCAGTTCTGAATTTCTTGAAATTAAGTGACGTTTGTTTAGTTATTTGGCAAATATCCGTGTTAGTCCACCTGTTAACGGCCTGCTTCTGAAATAGCGAGAGGATCTCCCTTTTTTTCGCATGCCTAGTAACTCATTCAGTATGCTTTGCTTTTTTCAGTTTTAATATGAGATTTTGCATACTTAAGCATGCCATTATGTTTGAGGGATTTCGGAATGAAATTAATAGATAGATAGAAATAGATATTAATATATATTTTATTTGTTCGAGGAACTAACACTCGTAAGATCTCCTCCATTTCGCTTTAGATGCTCTGAAATGACCCTATCTCATCATATTTTAAGAGTCATGCTGTCGCTTGTCTTAAATAATAAAAGGAGTCTGTTAGCCAAATCTTTTCTATCAGGCATGGCGACTGTCCTTCCTGCCTGAGAGGTTGCAGTTCTGTAACTGATATTTATTGAATTCGAAAAAAAGGCATCACTTCGTCGCCATCACTATTCAAATAAGCAACTTACTGGATCAGTTGTCCTATTATACTCATCGCCAATGTTGCCAGATTCTCAGTTTTAACTGTAAATTACAATTTTTTGAAATTATCTCAACGTACAAATTACAGTTTTTCTAGAAGTTCAGATTTAAACGAATAAATTAAAATGTGTTAATTTAAATCTAGAAAATCCCAAATAAATTTGAATAAAGCAAATGAAAATTTGAAGGCTCGGAATTCCCTGGTATTTTTGAAGACCAAAAATTTCTTAAGAAAATGTTTATGATTTTACTAAATTCGAGGTATCGAAACAAATGTACAAAGCATTTTACGAAAAATAATGCAACTGAATTTAGTTAAAACAGTATGTGATTTAATTAAATTAGTTTAGTTAAGCGGAATTGAAACTGTGTATGTTATTTTAGTTGAAATGAAATGGTTTTTGTTACTTATATTTTTATCCGAGGCTGTGAATTTGACGATTCGTTAGCAATTAAGATTCGAATAAGTAGGTTGCTAGCACGCCTGTCCTAGCTGGGTGATATTTAAACAAACTACCTACACCTCGACCTACCACAATGAGTTAAAGGAAAGCATGTACATATACATACATATACATATATATATATTTAATCAAATTAAAACCTTTCTGAAGACAGTGTTAGCAGAATTAGCAAAGGTCAATGAACATATAAAGATAACCAGTTCTCAGGTAGAACATTTCATCTCCCAAAAACCAATTAGAATCAATTAGGAACCAAAAAGTTGTTGTGTGACAAAATTTCTTTGTCGTGTTTATATTTGCCAAGGGCGTATACGTTCATAATTATATTCGTACTGGACCAGGAACTTGTTTCCTTACACCAGATTCTCCCTCCTGGCTACACCTAAGTACTTGTAAAATAAGCACCTACTACTTAGTGTCCGCCCAAAGCCGGAAATGATGGCGGTGTTTAATATAGTGAATTCGCAAACAAAATAATAAATTGCATGAAGTAAAAAGTTACCTAAACTACGTTAGAAATTCCCATCATTAAAATAAGATAGCACTCTGAACATTTCCTCATCACCGATGGTTTCACAAGTGCGTAGCAACTTTTTGTTTTCGTGGAGTTATGCATGTAAATATGTATTTGTGTATAAGCCAACGTACTTCTAGTCATTTTATGACTAATGGTATTAGTGTATCCAGCTGTTTGTGTGGTTGGTGATGTGTTCTTGTTGCTGTCTGTAGTGCCTTCTGCTGCAAATGAAAATGCAATGACCTGTGCCAGACTACCCACTGCCCGGTCATTATCAATGCCGTCTTTGCCGTGATATTGGCGTTTCTAAGGATTCACATTGGGAGTGCATTAGACTCGACGTAAACACATAGTTAGCTGCCACAACCTTATTTACCGGAGTGCCATGTAAATAAAGAAACACTATACAGAAGTTTTACGCAAATACAACTGGAAAAAGCAAAAATCTGTGGAATATTTATTTTTTTTCCGCTTAGTAAATAAATTTGGGCAAGTTTCTAATATTTCCTTATACGAGGGAAATTTGATATAAAATAATTGTAATATATAATCAGCAATTTATGTACGGTTGCTTATATTTCGTGGGTTGCATGATCAGCGGCAACCTGTATACTTCTGTGCACTTCAATATTGCCATCGCTTTTGTTTGCAAAGAAAAGAGCTGTTAATAATCGAAAAAATATCAGCGGATAAGTTCTACGTTTACGTACAAATTCTGCGTTTGTGCCAACTGAGGCGTAAGGCAATGGCTGGGCATGTGTCAAGGATCCACCCGGCGCATAATGCATACTTACTTTTCTGCTGTCTAGCTGAATAGTTTCAAATAACAAGCGTGCATTTCTGGCACACGTCAGGCAGGTCAAGAACAAGGCAAGCAACAGGAAGGTGACATTTCATGCTTAAAACTTTTACATTGCCAGCTATGAAATATATTAAAAAATCAATATTCAACTAGTGGCGTATAGGGTGTCTCAAAGCTGCATATATTTTAGTTTAAAGGCAAAAAAGATTATTATGTTGCCAGTGGTTCAGTTTTGGGGCCATTTGTTTTGTTTTAGTGGGACTTTCACTTTATTGCTCATTCAGAGGTAATTAGTGTAAAAAAGTATCGATTTTTTGTAACCATTTCACGAGCTATTTTCATGTAGATCTCGCTTTGCTTTGCATTCAATTCAGTTCTGCTGTTCATTCAATATTACCTCTATTCATTATATATTAAATATTTCAAACATGTTGGATTTATGGAATACTCACTCATATAAATATAAAACAGTCTAAGAAATCAAATTAATTTGCATACATTTCTACAATTACTTATTTTTAATATTTTCCAAAATTGATTCGACGCTTGATCTATTCTATCAGCTTGCCATTAGTAACGGAACAAACAAATTTCAAATTACAGTGTTTCTCATCGGAAAACGATTCAGTTGAGAGTCGTTGGGAATTCCAGTAGAGAAGTGCTGTGTTTGGTCAACTTCACTTTATGACATTTCAAGATGAGCATAAATAAATAAGTGGTTGAGGGCGGGGGATAGACCGAACTGTAGTTGGAGCAGTTTTTCCAAAATCTTTAACGAATTGTAGAATTTTCTCCCTTATATCGAATTTGAGTAGTCTTTCCATATTGATTACTGAAATATATGATATTTATACCTGTAGCAACGGGACACATTGCAAAGTTTTGACTATGTATTTACTATTTATTTTATTTTTATTTATTGTATACAAATGAAATGCAATACAAAGTTTGAAAAAACTTTGTTCAAATAAAAAAAAATCAATACATTTCAAAACTTCAAACTTTTTACTCAAAACCACACAACATAATTTTGGATGCCCAACAAAATTATAAAAATTATCAAGTTTTTGTTTAAATTTCATACTTTTTAAATTACTCTAAGAATTTTGCTTCGAATGACCAAACCTGGTAATCTGTCATCCTTGGTTTCAAGACGATTTTAATTAACTGCAAAATAAAGTACTTATATATATCTAATAACATTTTCACCGATCTGGAAATATGGAATTGAGGTTTGGAGCACTACTGCAAAAAGGATTCTATGTATACTGCAACGAGTCCAGTCTAAAACACTTAGGGTCTTGACTGATGTAAATATCTAACGCAGGTATTCATTGCGATCTTGACATCGATATTATTGACGAGACAATACAAAGCGCAGCAGAAGACACATACGCCGACTATTCACGCACACAAATCCTGTGATGAGAATGCTTCCAAATAGAGAAATCTACCCGAAGTCGGCTTAACCGTCAAACACCATCAGATCTTGCAAAATCTATGTAGTTAATTGTCAACTAATTGTATTTGTCATTGTTTGTTAGCCACAGCTTGAGGGCATTGTCCATTTAATATCACTCTCATTTCCACTCCATTTCCTAACGATAGGTGCAATATTTTACGGAAGCAAATAAATTAAGCAAAAATGGGCCTTTTCGCTGAACACCATAAGTTGGCCTGCGCGCTATGAACACTTTTCACAGAGTGTCGATGGTCGTAAATCGATGGACGATTTGGAAACGTTGTTCAAACGTAAGTCTATATATATATATATATATATATATATATATATATATATATATATATATATATATATACTTTCAAACTAAATACATAATTGTTTTCAGTATTCATTGACACTTCATCATGGAAAGACTTTCGTTTCAATTATATAATTGGCTCGTACACCCTTTTTGGGTGTTTAGCCGAGCTCCTCCTCCTATTTGTGGTGTGCGTCAATGTTGCTCCAAAAATGGAGAGACCTACAGCTTCAAGCCGACTCCGAACGGCAGATACTGTTTTATGAGGAGCTTTTTTCATGGCAGAATTACACTCGGAAGTTTGCCATAGCCTACCGAGTGGCGACCGCTATAAGAAAAACTTTTTCTTCATATTGGTATTTTACCGAGACTCGAACCTACGTTCCCTCTGTCTCGGCCGACTACAGTAGTCACTCGTAAAAAACCCTATTGGAAAAAGTACCTCCAATCTGATGGTACAGGGTGGTGAATATAATATTACATTAAGTGCCACGTATTTTGGATTTTGTTACTGTTTTTGTATGTTGAGTGCTTTTGTACGACATTACTCTGTATAAGTGGAAATCGGTGTAAATTTTTGGCAAATATCAGCGTACTCTAAAGATATAGAAAAATTCATGTAGTGAAGCACGAAAGCGCGTCTAATGCGAAACAACTTCTGTAGTAGAATTCTCCAGGAGAATTAAATGCCGTAAAAAAACGTGGGACGTGGCACTCAATGTGATATATTTCATTCTCTTGCCAGTGTCTAGATTTCTCGCGCATTGCTAGTGTAGCTTCATTACATAATTTTTGTAGGGTTCGGTCCCATGCGTGGTGTCAGTGCCGTGTACAACGTGCGACTTGCAACTAGTGGGCTTGGAGGCAATTTGAACAATTTTGCGGCACACTGTATGCGCATACAAAATCGTCTATGTGTAGTGGTAATAGTGTGGGGAACGATGGTGCCGTCGTTAAATAATGAATTTTATTGTTTATATCTGCAAAGGCATTGAAACACATGTTGAGTTCAAAATGTGTTCTGCTGCCGCGCTCCTTCGCGTTGCTGGCAGCAACCAGCGTGTATAGAGGGTTATGCACTGATTAAGGCAAGAAAAAAGGCATAACACACGCATACAGCGGAAATAGGTATGATGTCTGCAATTTCGATTGCTGGTAAATTGTGAAGCTTACTTTTTTCCTTTGCTTTGTTGATTTGCAGATGTTGATGATTTGTAAGTGGGGGAAAATGATAATCATATAGAGGCTTGTGTATGGCTTTTGTTCTGTAATTATATGTACATATGCGTGTATGTATGTATGCATGCATATATGTTTTTTTATGGTCTAACTATATTGCAACTAGTATAAATACTTCAATACGAACAACCAAACAGTTATATTCACGTACATACATACAGATGCGTTAAAAGTTTTTTTTGTAAAAATTTATATTAGTACATATTTATAAAAAAATATTTTGAAAAAAGTATTCAAATTAAAATAATTATAGCATGTTTGAAACAGCATTTATGCTCTGTTCTTGTTTGGAGTAAATATACACAAACAAAGTAATTACAGTGAAGGACATGATCGGAAGTCTTTTATATGAAAGAAAATGTTCAAAATCGTTTGCAATAAAAATTATCAAATATCAACACGAATTTTGAGCGACTTTATAAAAAATTAACCAAACAAAATTTTTTTAACCACTAAAATTATTGCGAATATTGTAAAAAGGTGAAGAGGCTTAATTATACGAAATATAGTATGTATGTATGTATGTAAGTGTATTTCACATATGTACTCCATAAATCATGTTTCCAGCTTTTGCCGCTCTTACTGTGCGTGACCAATGCACTAGCTGCTTTTCTAATTAAAAACATAAAAATAAACAGTTGCAAGTTTTGCTTGCTAACGTGAGAAGGCGAAACCAGTTCGATCATGTTGTGATAGATGGAAGACACGCTTCTAGTGTATTAGATGTAAGTACGATCCGAGGACCCAACATCGACTCAGATCATTACCTTGTTGCAGCCAAACTGCGCACACGCCTCTGTGCAGCAAAAAACGCACATCTGCCTACGCAAAGAATGTTCGACATCGAAAAGCTGCAATCACAACAGACAGCCAGAAGATTCGCCACTCAACTCTCACTCCTGCTCTCAGAGAGCATTGCCCAACAGGCATGCACGAGCAATGGAGCAACATTTCTCGTTCCCTACGTACCGCCGCCGAAGAAGAAATCGGATTCCGGTGAGCCCGAAAAAACAGTTGGTACGACGCGGAATGTCATGCTGCCGCAGAAAGAACGTATGCCGCCTATAGAGTCACGCTGCGATCATGTGGGATCGCTACAGAGAGCTAAAACAGGAAGAGAGACGTATTATCCGAAGGAAGAAACGAGAGGCCGAAATACGTGAGTGCGAACAGCTTGAGATGCTGGTCAACAGGAACAACGCCCGAAAATTCTATAAAAAAGTTCGGCGGCTTACAGAACGTTTTAAGACCGGGGCGTTTTCCTGTATGGAGGGAACACTTCTCGAACCTGTTAAACAGTGATAGCTGCGCATGTCAAGAGAATGTGAAGATCCCGATACCCTAATCGACGACGACGGAATTGACGTTCCGCTACCCGACCATGACGAGGTGAGAATAGCGATAACGCGGCTAAGGAACAACAAAGCCGTGGGCGCCGACGGACTGCCGGCTGAGCTATTCAAACAAGGCGGTGAGGAGCTGGTAAGGTAGATGCATCAGCTCCTATACAAAATATGGTCGGATGAAAGCATGCCTGCCGATTGGAATTTAAGTGTGCTCTGCCCAATCCATAAGAAGGGTGATCCTGCAATCTGTGCCAATTACCGCGGGATTAGTCTTCTAAATATCGCCTATAAGGTTCTAGCGAGCGTATTGTGGGAAAGGTTGAAGCCCACCGTCAACCAACTGATTGGACCTTATCAGTGTGGCTTTGGACTTGAACAGTCCACCATCGATCAAATATTTACAATACGCCAAATCTTGGAAAATACCCACGAAAGGAGAATCGACACACACCATCTTTTCGTCGATTTCAAAGCTGCATTCGACAGTACGAAGAGGAGTTATCTGTATGCCGCGATGTCTGAATTTGGTATTCCCACAAAACTAATACGGCTTGGCAAGATGACGTTGCTCTACACCAGCAGCGCCATCAGAATTGGGAAGGACGAGGTTTCAGACAGGGTGACGCGCTGTCGTGTGACTTCTTTAACCTGATGTTGGAGAGCATCGTACGAGCCGCAGAACTGAATCGCTCATGCACAGTATTTTATAAGAGCGTACAATTGTTGGCGTATGCCGATGATACTGACATCATTGGCCTTAACAACCGCGCTGTTAGTTCTGCCTTCTCCAAACTGGATAAGAGGGCAAAGCGAATGTGTCTGGTGGTGAACAAGGACAAAACGAAGTACCTCATGTCTTCAAACAAACAGTCGACGCACTCGCGTATCGGCACTCACGTCACTGTTGACAGTTATAATTTTGATGTTGTAAAAGACTTCGTCTATTTAGGAACCAGCATTAACACCGATAACAATGTCAGCCTTGAAATCCAACGTAGAATCTCTCTTGCCAACAAGTGCTACTTTGGACTAAGTAGGCAACTGAGCAGTAAAGTCCTCTCTTGACGAACAAAAGTAACATGCTACAAGACTCTCATTATGCCCCTCTTAACGTATTGCGCAGAAGCGTGGACGATGACAACATCCGATGAAGCGACGCTTGGAGTGTTCGAAAGAAAGATTCTGCGTAAGATTTTTGGACCTTTGCACGTTGGCAACGGCGAATATCGCAGACGATGGAACGATGAGCTGTATGAGCTTTACGACGACATAGACATAGCGCAGCGAATAAAGATCCAGCGGCTACGTTGTCGTCCGAATGGATATAAACGCTCCGGCTTTGAAAATATTCGATGCGGTACCAGCTGGTGGCAGCAGAGGAAGAGGAAGACCTCCTCTGCGTTGGAATGATCAGGGGGAGAGGGACTTGGCTTCACTTGTCAGTCGCTCAACGGATATGGTAGCATTTTTAGTCAGTTAACACCGTATTTCTCTAAACTTCGAAGAGATCTTTCTATCCGCAAACTGGAGTTTGAGAGTCGTGCCAAGGCAATCTTTCCAAGTAGGTAGGATTAAAACTAGAGTAAAATCTGCGCCGAAGCCACTGTTTTCACTGACGGCTCCCAGAAGTAATCGGGAGTCGGAGTAGAGGTTTTCTCTAAATCAGCTAATTTATCTATTTCCTTCAAACTGCCGAATACTGCTAGTCTTTTTCATATAGAAGTGTAAGGAAACGTGAGAGCGAGGGAGATATTACAATATTTTCCGATAGTCAAGCCGCGATCAAGGCTCTCTCGGTGCTATGGTGCAGATCGAAACTCAGCTCCTGTAAGGAGGATAAAAAATCTCTTGGAGGTGCAGATAAAATTTTCTTAATCTGGGTCCCAGGACATAGTAGCATGGAGGGAAATGAAATTGCTGATGAGCTTGCCAGGAAGGGGTCACAGAGATCTCCTACCTGTTCATCAGCATGGTTCTAGGAATTGTACAACTTATTTATGAGGAAAGCACAGATCTCTTCATGTACTATATCTAGAACCCGTATCGTAGCTGTGTTTACCAGTCATTGGACGTTCGGCGCACATGCGGAAAGGCTAGGATTACCATTTAACCCTCATTGCAGCTTCTGTCTTTCTCTTCTAGAAGAAGACTGTTGAGCACGTTTTCTGTAAGTGGGTGCTGCATTATTCGACAATCTTTGCCCGTTCGAGGCCCCATACTGGTATCAAACAGCGCTTTAGTGCTACTTGGGGAATGTCAGAGTGGTACTTCAACCATTTCACCTATGTACCTGCCTACATACTGCTGCCACATTACCTATATTTAGCAAAAATAAAATGAGTATTCAAACAGATTCAATATAAAAGTGCCAAATTGTAAATTGTCCAAGGAAAAAGTTGTGGAGGAAAAAGTAACTTCTTAACCAAACGAAAAAAAAGTAATAAATTTTGGTCAAAATTAACCAAAACGACCACACAGACGGTAACCCGTCAACCCATAAAATAGTGCCGTTACTTATTTACGTAAATGTAGGGTTTTTAAATAAGTGCCAAAAGCCATTAGCGTTCACTGAGTGGACCTACAGCGATGGTGCGGCAGCCATTTGCCCGAATTATATTGTAACGTAATGCCATCGAATGCCAGTAAAAATAAAAAATTCTGGAAAACTTACCTAAACTGTTGCTTTTATTTAATATCAAAATTCGCTCTTTATGAAAACACCCTATACTTCAAAATAAGTGCTTTAACAGCAACCTCGAAGAAAACGATTTTGAAAAGCATCTAAAGGGTGTTTTTTTTAGAGGTTAGGTTTTCAAGTTGGCACTACTTTTTTCGTAGATGGTCTTTTTGACAGCTGTCACTTGATTTATGCTCAGTTTGGTTTGCCATTTCATAATAAATAGACTTACACCTGAACAACGTTTGCAAATCGTGCAAATTTGGGCCCAAAACGAGATGGCCACCGATCCCGATTTTCACAAGAAAATTTTGTTCAGCGATGAAGCTCACTTTTGGTTGAATGGGTATGTCAATAAGCAAAATTGTCGCATTTGGAGTGAACATAATCCACAAGCCATTGCTGAGACGCCGTTACATCCTCAAAAAGTCACTGTTTGGTGTGCTCTATGGGCAGAGGGAATCATTGGTCCATATTTCTTTAAAAATGAAGCCGGCCATAATGTTACAGTCAATGGAGAGCGCTATAGAGCCATGATTAATGACTTTTTCGTGCCTGAATTGGACGATGTTGATGTGGACCACCTTTGGTTCCAACAAGACGGCGCTACATGCCATACAGCCAACGCAACAATCGATTTATTGAAGGAAACTTTTGGTGAGCGCATTATCTCGCGCCGTGGACCTGTGGCGTGGCCTCCAAGATCGTGCGATATAACACCGCTGGACTATTTCTTGTGGGGCTATGTGAAGTCGCTAGTCTGCGCAGATAAGCCCGAGACGATTGACGTCTTGGAAGAGAATAGTCGGCGCGTTATTGCTGACATACGGCCCCAATTGCTGCAAAAAGTGGTCGAAAATTGGGCCTCTCGGCTGGAATTTATTCGAGCCAGCCGCGGCGGCCACTTGCCCGAAATCATTTTTAAAACATAATGGCAAACCCTTATCTTTATAATAAAGCTAAATTTTTGGCCATAACATTAAATTATATACGTTTTATTTCATCTTGAAAACCTAACCTCTAAAAAAAACACCCTTTAGATGAGGACAGTGACCGATAAAGAGTTTCGAAGGGCTTTTGTTGAAAACCTTTGTAGAACTGAAAGTGCGATTTAAAACGTAGAATGTTTTCAAAGCAGTAGAAAACTATTTCGAAAACGTTCGATCTATTGTTGCATTCAGTTTAGCGATTTGGGTAAGTCTGAAAGATAATTTAATTTCTGAAATAAAATTATAATTTTTTTATTGGGAGAAGAAAAGGTGCTCGGAGAGAAATAAAATACGAGTGCAGAGCTAGAGCAAAGCGATAAAGAAAAACCTTTGCTCAGAAATAAACGCAAACCATATGCCTCTCAATCATTCGAAAGTTTTATTGTTGCAAGTCAAGTTAATAAAAAAAAGGTAAAAAGGTGGCAGCTGTAGCCAAATTGGTTTGTGTTATCTTCAATTATATATTATTTTTAAATATTATTTTTTTTATAATCCAAAATAGTTCTACTAATGAGTCTTTCAATAATTCAGTTTCTAAAATAAATTGTCCAGTTGACAATGCTAAATAAAAACCTGCTTTACTACATGCGTTACTTAAAAAACTATTAGTAAATTTATGCCATATGGTTATCGCATTGTGAATAAAGTCCCGCATGACTCATTATCAGACTTAAATCACCCGACGCTTAAAAATTCCTCTTTCCCATTCTCCCGATTTCTTCTCTTACTCGAGTTGTCGTTCCACTCGCATAACCTCATTTACATTTTACTCGCCCACGAAAAAGACATACATACATGCACACATACATTTGTTTCTATATAAAATGTGTATATGGAAAAAATATTTTATTCAAATTATTTAATTTATTTCTATGCCATTCATTCTTTTATTCAATAAATTCAAATGGACACGTCCGGTGGTGCGCCGTTGTTGTCATTATTTTCTTTGTTATTACTCATTTTGCGTTTTGCACTCTTTTTTATTGATGCAAATTTGCCTTTAGTTTAAGTGCGTGGGGTTGATTTGTAGTACGCATATACAGGTTGGTCTAAATACAGGTGTATTTTTGAATCCTACGTTATTTATACACCACCTACTTTTTCCAGTCCAAAATAGACTTTTCTGTTCCTAGACTCACCTTCGACAGACTTCAAGACGAGCATACCATCAAGAAAAGAGTGGCAGACATCAAAGCCATGGAGAAGGGAGAATAAAATTTCTATACAGATGATTCCAAGCTAGACGATAAGGTTGGGTCTGAAGTATTTTCGAAGGAATTAGGACTTGAACTATTCATTCGACTCCAGACTACTGCAGCGTCTATGAGGCAGAAATTCTAACTATAAAAGGAGCGCCTACGTATCTAAATACGCATGCCGTAACAAAACTACTATAAATATTAACTCAATGAATGTGGCTATACTAAGATCAAAGATTGCACAGGAATGCCGGTCAGCAAGAAATGACATTAGTGTCGTATTAAAGGTCAACCTTATTTGTGTTCCGGAGCACAGAGATATTGAGTGCAATTGCAAAGCCGATGAGCTAGTAGGGAAAGGTACTACTCTTCAACTGCTCAGTGAAAGAAGTACCGTTGGGATACCTATGGCCATTATTAGCCCTACGTTGGACACCTTTTTTTTAATCTTCGGTTGGGCACCCAGATCCGGCCTTTTTTCGTCCTGTTCGAGGATCTTTTTTAAAAGGTTATATCCATAAATCGATAGAAAATTAAGTTTTAGGAAGCTACCTAGCAGCTCATGTTGTTAATATAAATATATTAAATTCTCGTCCAAACTCGAAAAAGCCAGTCTGACCAGAGTGGTCTAAGTGAGTGGTACCGACCGACCACTACCATAACCTAACCTAACCAAAGTTGAAGATATGGGCTTGGATGATATTTGTTTTCAGCAGAATGACTGACCATCCCGCAATTGCTCCTTTGAACAAATAGCGAACCATGGTAACCGAAAATTTTAAGTGGGGATTTTTGTGAAAGAAACCTTGGGAGGTTGAATTAGTTTTAAAGGTTTTTTTCGAAGATTTGGGGCTTTATTGTGAAAAAACGGTACAAAATATTTTATTTGAAGTATTGGCCATCGCTAGCTACAACTTTCGCCCATCTTTCGGGCAATTTCCGGATGCCGTTTCTCCAAAATTCTGGCCGCTGCTTGGCTATCCATGACTCAACCCATATTTTGGTAGCCTCGTACGAGGAGAACCGCTGGTCCGCCAAATCGAGACTCATATGCCGGAACAAATGATAATCGGAGGGAGCTATGTCTGGACTATACGGCGGGTGGGGTAACACTTCCCAGCCAAGCGTTCCAAGGTATTTTTTGACAGGTTGAGCAACATGCGGCCGAGCGTTGTCATGTTGCAAAATAACCTTGTCGTGCCTTTTTACCGTTTCCGGCCGTTTTTCTTTCAATGCCCGGCTTAAACGCATCAATTGCAGTCGGTAACGATCCCCCGTGATTGTTTCGCCCGGTTGGAGCAGCTCAAAATATACGACGCCGACCTGATCACACCAAATGCAGAGCATGATTTTCTTACCGTGAATATTCTGCTTGGCCGTCGACGTTGATGCGTGGCCGGGCAAACCCCATGATTTTTTGCGTTTTGGGTTATCGTAGTGGATCCATTTTTCGTCGCCAGTCACCTCCCGATGCAAAAAACCCTTCCGATTTTGTCGCTCGATCAGCAATTCGCACGTAAAAAATCGCCGTTCGACGTCGCGCAGCTTCAACTCGTACGGGACCCAATGTCCTTGCTTTTGGATCATTCCCATCGCTTTTAGACGCTTGCAAACGGTTGATTTATCAACACCCAATGATTCAGCAAGCTCTTCTTGGGTTTGGCACGAGTCCTCGTTTACCAATTCCCCCAATTCCGCGTCCGCGAACTTTTTGGGCTGGCCAAGACGCTCCTTGTCTTCGGTGTGAAAATCACCACTTTTGAATCGTCGAAACCAGTACTCACATGTTGAAATCGACGGAGTATGGTCTGGGTAGGCCTCCTGCAGCAATTCACGGGCTTGGGCTCTGGCTCTATTTTTTTCAAATTGAAGCAGAAAAGCAAAGCTTCCCGCAAATTGCGTTTCGACGGCACGAAAGTTGACATACTCGGAGCACGAAAACTGCGTTGTTTATACTTTAGCGAAATGACAGATACTGATAAACAAAGCCTAGGGATGAGGCTTTGTCATGAATATATATTCAGTATTGCCAACGCGATAAAGTGATAAATAGCGCCATATGTGTGTCACCTTTAAAACTAATTCAACCTCCAATATTATTCGGAAAGCTCAGAAATTATCCATATTCCTAAGGTGAATCTCGTTCGAGCCATTGGTGGTATAGAACCAGAAACCGTCAAGAAGACCTATTGGACAACCGAGTCAACCACAAAAATAAAATCGAGTTCCATAAATAATGGGGAAAGTTTGTTCTTCTATATAAAAAATAAATTGAGATTGTTCTGTTTATTTCATTAAAAAAATGTATGTTGTTGCATTTAGCCCACCCTGCCGCGCTTCTGATTCAAGCAAAATAAAATACAAAATCAACATAAAACAACATGAAAATTACCAGGTGATAATAAACAATCGAATATCAAAATGAGTCTTGGTGCTACATCCACCAGAAAACTAAGCGATTGTGCTAACCCTGCAGTGAAAACTCTGGAATCATTGAAACAAATTTTTACTTCAGCACTACTAATAGTGCGTACAGGATATACTCGTATGCGTGTATAGCCAGCGAAAAAAATCTCAACATGTTGACCAGTTTTGGCTATTTTTCCGAATTTGAAACTATACAAAAATTAGACAAATGCACAATTTTTCATCAAAATTTCAAACTTTTTAAACAGAGAAAATAAAGATAGTGATAGAATAAAGTGCAAGTTTGAAGTTGCTAGAAAATTCCATTGATTTTTTATAATTTTTTCCCATGTAATAAATCAGTGAAAATGCGCAACTGTTTCTAATATACACTTTGTTATACTGCAATTGAATAGGCTATAAAATTGCGTAACTAATTTTTACAAATTTTGAAAATTTTATCGAATTTTTTAAATCTTGTACAGGCTTTGAAACTAGGACTAATGCGATCTTTATATAGATTAAATTCAAGTTTTAGAAATAAATAATTTAAATTATAAAATATTTAATTTGAATAAAAAATTAATAAATAAATAGTCAGCAAAAGTTGTCAGCTGTGGTGCTACATTTTTTTCGCGGGTAGTATAAAACTACACATACATACACATAGTAGAAAAAGTCTGCGTTCACCTATGCAAATATTCTTTGCATTAGAAAAAGTTCAAAACAATAAATATTTCAGAAATTTTTTTTAATGAGTTTTATTAAGTTCACTTAAACGTAACTATCACACATATTTCGCTACCAATAACAAAATCAAATTTAAAATGAGATCACATAAAATTAAAAAGGCCATTCAAACTAAACGGAAAAAGTTTGCGTTCACTTCAATAATAATAAAATAAAAGGCTTAAGATCATAGAAATGTTTTAAAATTAATAGCTAGTTGGATATCCCCGGCTTTTTATGACTTCTAGGAGGCGTCTTTTCATTGATCCAACTAGGTTGGCTGTTATTTCTGGACTTATGGGTACCCATTCCTCTTTAAGCGCGTTCTTAAGCATTTCCTTGCTAGTTATTGTACGCTCTCGTATTTTTTTTTTTCTAGAACGTCCCATAAGTGCTCAATGGGGTTAAGGTCAGGTGATTGTGGGGGTGTGCGAAGTTGTTTTGGAACATTATACAACAACCACAACCTAACAATCTCTGCTGTGTGTTTCGGGTCGTTGTCCTGTTGGAAAACAAATCTTTCACCGAGTCCCAGTTTGATTGCACTTTCTCACAAATTCGTTTTTAAAATATCGAGATAATCATGTCTGTTCATTATCGACTCAAAAAACTGCATATTTCCAACGCTCGAACTAGCCATACACCCCCATATCATGGCACCTCCTCCCCCATGCTTTACCGTAGGTACCAGATTTTGCTTTCCAAGTGCCGTTCCGTTTTTCCTCCAAATAATTTTACGACTTTTTATCCCGAAAATGCAAAACTTGCCCTCATCTGAAAAAATCACACTATTCCAAAACTCAGGTGGCTTGTTTACGTATTCCTTGGCGAAAGCCATCCGCTTAAGTCGATTTACTCGCGATATGAAGGGTTTTTTTCGGGCCACTCTGCCGTGAAATCCGATTCTTTTTCGAATTTTTCTTACTGTATCTGGATGTACTTTCTTTTGGTATTTTACTTCTATGTCTTTTGAAATTCGGCTTGCTATTAGTCGTGGATTAGAATTCACAAGAATAGTTATGTTGCGTTCTTCTCTTTCCGTCAGTTTTTTTGGACGCCCAGAACGAGGCTTAGACTCCAAACAATTCGTTTGCTTGAAGTTGTTTATCACTCTTTGGACCGAGAAGTATTGCCTCCCAACAATTTTCGCGATTTCCCGATAGCTCATACTATTTTGCCACAAGCTTACAATGATTTTCCTTTCACCAATATCTATTTCTTTTCGCCTTTGGTCCATAGTAACAAAAAATGTATTTCTAATATCAATTTTTCCCTCTTTAGATTTGTTCTTAACCACGTCAACTACATGAATGATTTAAAATTTAATTTAACGTAATTGCCATGCAAATAATCGTCACTATTCGAAATGAACGCACACTTTTTCTGCTTAGCCTATTTAAGTAACTGTACTACAATCCCGTTATCTGAACACGACGCAGCTCAAACTCCAAAAAATTTTGTTCATAACCTCTATGAATAATTTTCTTTGAAATAAGTGAAAAGAAATAACTGAGAGTTTTAAGATAAACACGTTAAATTATTTTAATACTTTATAACAGTGGGTGAACGCAGACTTTTTCTACCATGTGTATGTACCATGTGAGTTTGTGCGTTGTTGACTCGAAAATTGTTAAAGCTAAAAAATGAAAACAACACACAGACACAAAATCAACAACTAAAGTATAACGGAAATGAGCGTACTTTGATTGCTTATAGCTGTATTTATAAAAAAATATAATTTCAATGGAATTTAGTGACGAATTTGTAGAACAAAGAAGGGAAGGTAGAAAAGGCGAAACACATTAAACCAAATCGGGAAGTCATTACTTGATTTTGCTAAAAAATATGTAAATGAACAACACCATCCTAAAAATAAACTTTTCATATATATGTAAATGTTTTTGAATAAAAAGTAATATAATGTACGATTTTTTATTGTGCTATCTAAATGAGGAGAAACAGAGTGTGTGATAACACAAAGTAACTGCAACTTAGAGCATATATTTTGTTCTATTTTTAAACCATTTATAAACTCAAAAAAAAGTTTTGTTTATATGTACAAGTGCGAGGATATTATCAGTGCAGTGACGAAATCTTCTGGACAATTTTCTTACTACATATATTTTAACCTGTTATGCAACTGTTTATGAATTTTTTTAAGATTCTGAAGAGGAGAAGAAATAAAAGTGCATTAAAATATTCAAGAAAGTTATTCTCGTGGAATTTCACATGAAATTGTTAGAACATGATGGGTCATGATATTATACCTTGACCAGTTAGGAATCTTGTACTAAAGGGTACGAAGTCCGTTTTGTCGGGATTTACTTCCAGTCCGACCACTTCCGTCCACTTGTATGTAGATCTCTCAGCGTCCTTGTGAGATTTTCAGTCGTCGTTTGTGGACACCTACCTGAGATGATAACAGCCAAGTCGTCAGCATATGCTGTTAGTTTCGGCCTGCTGTTCAAGTTTGATGAGAATCTGATTTATCACTAGGTTCCATAGAAGGCGGGAAAGCACTGCTCCCTGTGGGGTTCCTCTGTTTGCCTTTTGCCAGATTTTACTGAACACCCATTTGCTTATCACTATCCGACAATTGAATAGGCTGCCGATCCAGTATTGAATAGTAGGTTCCACACCAGTTGAACTCAGGAACTATATCAAAACTTATGCATTATTACAGCCTCCACCCCGTGAATATCTGATTCAGTGGATCCCCTTCGTGTACGCAAGCTGATTTGTGCTGTGCGTAATTGCAGAATCATTGGGAATCGCGCTGCAGCTCGGAAAGTCTGTATCTATTAGTACGTCCAGTGTTTCCTTGCAATCTAGTATCCATTCTGCTGTACCTTTACAGATAAATGTTGGAACGGTAGGTGATTTGGCAAGAATATTCCTGTTTCTTGATGCACAGAAACTCTGCCAGAAGCATCTCTTGGCTCTCCTAATTATCTTCTTAAGTAGGCCAGTAAGGTTCTGTACTCTCCAGCATTCATCGCAATCGGTGACCTTATCTAGATTCAAGAATTCATTTAATTATCTTCTTTGTTGATCAATAATCTTGTTCCTCCTTGGCGGTTTTGACTTTGGCCTTGAAATTGGCGCTGATTTATGATAGGCTAAACGAGTTTTAGAGATAAGAAGCTCCGTTGATGGATCCAGATCTTTGCTAGTGAAAATACCGGAGGACGGGATCAGGTAGCACTTTCTGCAACTACACATCTGCTACTTATAAGGTAAGGAGGTCAAGGCTATTTACAAGGCAGCTCAACCATTTTATTCTCAACTTTTGCTTGTACTATTGGATCCATTTAAAGCAGCCATGAATTCAAACAAGTAAGGTTAGCCGTCTTTCGATCTAAATCGAACTTTATATTAGTAAAATTTTATTTAGGCTGGCTGTTAAATTTTTGGAATCATACAAACTCATAGCTAATGAGAGTCATATCTTGAAATATCAGACAGAGAGACTGAAATTAGTTTTAACATCGCAGTAATATTTAAGTCGAATTTAAATGAGATGTGCCAAGTTTGAGCGAGTTTTGTGAAATCGTTATCGGGATACATGCGTGGATTTATGTATTTAAAATTAGACGTGGAATAGCCCATAATTGTTAGTGTACCTCTGTCGTATGGTTCTTCATTCAGAAGCCCGTTTTGGGCTATATCTTGTATTTCATTATGCTGTTACATACAACTGCTATATGAACAAAATTATAATACCCTTTAGCGCGAGTATAAAAACTGTTGTAAAAACGGCAGTTATACAAAATGTAGGTAGCACTCCACCCTTTGACAAGAAAATAAAAATTGCTCGCATAAATGCACAGTTGTACTTAGTGCGCGGAAATCTTGGTTGCATTGGAAAAAATATAAAAGCGAGGTTATGTCGCTAAGAGTATGCGGTTACACGGTGTTGGCGGACAAAAGTACAAATTGTCAGTTTTACATACAGACCAGAGATCAACAGGTTTAACAAAGCCATGCATTTAAAAACGCTGAAAGAAATACGTGTAGAAATAAGAAAAGTGCAATAATCTGGTACAAGTTCCTATATGTTTATTATAGGTACATAAAAGTCTACAAGCTTAAATGATTTTGTGTACATATGCATATATACATACATATACAGCCGCAGTCAGATAATAATGCCGCAATAATGGCATATTTTAAGTGCTTCAAATAAGTTTTGAAAAACATATTTTTTGCCATCCTGAAAAAAGATTCTAAGAAAAAAGTTGAAGTCTGAAGATAAAACTACCTCGAAATCATGCGATTAGTTGGCTTTTCCAAGAAAATGATCCGGAAGTCTATTGTGAACCCAATGTGAGAACAGACATACATATGTAGGTATGTATGTATGACTGCAAACGATTAATACTTCTTCGAGGTCAACTAAGAAAATGCTACAAAATAATAATTTTGGGCGCTAATAAATTGTTCTTAGACTGAATAAATATATACTATAAATTAGCTTTAAAAATATATATGTAAACTTTTTTTCTATTTAGCATAACAACTATAAAAATAACGAAAGATTCATAATTTCTTTGGTAAAAGTTTTAAGATGGAAAACTAATTTAATTTTTCCATAAAAAAAAAATAATTTTGTTGTTGGAGTCGAAAACAAATATTTCATCTAAATCTTCGAACATCATGCATTTTGGCAATACTTTTTATATCAAAGTAGCTTTGTTGTTTAATAATATTGAGCAGAGCTTTTCTACTACTTCCCCACGGTCAACTCTGTCAATGGTTTTTCTTTTTTTTTAAATCTGCCATCACCTGTAATCGGGTTGTGAGCGGAAGACCGACAGTCTCCAGGGACGACTCTGTCGGAAAACCGAAATTAGTAACAATGTTCCGGAATTTTTTCCTGATTTTTTTATTTTTCAATTATCACTGAAAATTGCATACAATTTGGCAATTTATTAGGAATTGTGTGATTATATATTAACAAAAAACTTGTTAGTGCTATTTTTTGGTTGCACTACTTATGACAAAAAATGGCTACGTGGCGAAGCATATTTTGTACTGAAGAGAGCAAAATCGTGTTATACGACAAAAGAACGTTCCGATTTCACGTTAAAAACCCATTAATGTGAAGTATACGAGTATACAAAGACCTACCATGAAAGCAATCGAGCATCAAATGCCAATCCAATTATTGGATTTTGATTTTCTAAAAAAAAATTATTTTTTGTATGCACGTGAAAAGGTGGCGCTAATTTTTACAATGCAGCAAGACATGGCCCTCAAGTTAGCAGGCAAAAAAATGTAAATCTTTGCGTTGACATTAAAAAGGAGTGCTCAATTGAAGCAGAAGACAATGGGCTGTGTGAAGCAATTAAAAAAACTTCGAAGATGTTTTTCGTAGAAAGATATCAGAAAGTCATTAACTTCATAGTAGCTCGTTGCAGCGCAGTTATTATCAAAGAAAAAATAAAAATCAAATGGGCTATAAAATCATGTACTTGAAAAAATTGTGAACAAAAATGTTGAAATTTTGTTGCAAATTTGTTACAATACATTATTTCAATTTCAAACTTGGATTTATACAGTCTTTGAGAATGAGCTATATTTTCTTTAAAAATTATTAAAATTAAATAAGAAATGAAAACGTATCAAAATTTGTCATTAGGTCTCTAGCGGATTAAGAATGAGATTGCCTGAGCAGGGAATAATCTACTCGGTACGAAGAACCGAGTTTTTATAAAAAAAATATTGTCTATAAAAAATATTCGCGATATTGTTGCTCAAAGTTGTATCACTTGTGTGATGCTATTATTTTGACTGCAACTGTACATATGTTTACGTATATAATATTATACAATACGTACACATGTAATTAGCTAATGCAGGTGTGCACGTGCTGAGCGGTTGAGGGGCGTACCTATTGTTTCTTTCTTCACTTAATTAAGCTGGCGTTACTTTGCCAGTGTGTGCAACCCAAATAACGTTAGGTAAGATTGCATACTACTCGTAATACCTAACTATATGCATGCATTTATACAATATACCCACTCGGGCATTGGCAAAACTGACAATCTGTTGAAATAACAATTCTTGACCATGAAGTTGTTATTTTTCGCTCTGTATGGTTGGCCGCCTTCTTTGTTTTTTTGTGCGCTAATTTAGTGGCGTTTGTGTATTTTACTGTTACTAGCTTATCAACATTCTTTACTGTCACAATAAAACATGAAATGTCAAGCACAGGGAAACCACGAGTTGAGGGTACTGAAATCAGATGTTCGCGTGTATCAGTTACCCTGCTTCCCTCACCGCTTGTGTGTAACCTTGAATAATTGCAATTTCAGCTTTCTGTAGCATCGCAGAAGCCAATTGTATACGAAAAAATAATTAAACAAAAACAAAACACTCGGGGGCGATGTGGTGGATATCTAATTGCTGCAGTGGCCGATAATTGGCATAATTATTTGAAAGAAGTTGTTTCGAAAAATATCTGTAGTATAAGATAATTCACTTTTTCCTTTCCCGGCTTCCACACGAAAGATGTACATATGCACGTAGTGAATTGGAAGGCACAACATAGGACTTATGTATTTCCATCCACTAACTTCTTGTCATGCAATTGCAATGCTGATATATTTATATATGTACACGCATACGAGGGTTCGCTCTTAAATAACCGGGCTGAAAAAAAATGTCCATTCCGTTCTTATTCAAACAACAGTGTTGGAAATCTTCTCTAGTAAGCTCTACCAAGGAGTGTGCCGCTTTCTTCTTCATATCTTAACGGGCTCAAATCATATTCCTTTTAATAGAAAATGTTTGGAAGTCGTGCGGCGTAAGATACGGCGCATAAGGCTGTACTTGTAATGACATAGTTGTCTGCCTTCTATATAATGGTACTTCTGGAAAATGCAATATTTTAGCTAGCCCGAAAAGCAAGTATGCAGCGTGTTGCTGGAAATCATATTCGCGATGCTAAAGTTCTTTTCGAGTGGGCCAAAGATGCGTTTAAATCGATTGATTTTGTTTTTTGTTCGCAAAAAGATCATGATGCACATGAAAAAAATTTCCCAAACGCTTCAATGAGGCAATAGCTAACCAAAAAACAAAAACGCGGCAATTTCATCACTTCGAACCTGCAAGTAACAAAAAGATTTGACAAAAAATTAGATATCTTCAGAACAGATTGGATGCACAACGTTTTTTTACAGATTATTAAAGGTGAGGATTGTGCGCTTAATCTGACTGTAATATTGTCCATTTACAGCGTGAAGAACGCAAAAATAATTGCGATTGTTTATAAAAAATTATTGTTTCAACAAATACACAGTGTCTGAACGTTAAATCGATAGTGTAAACATTTTTCGGTAACCGAAATAAATTTCATCAAATTATCAATTGTAGTTTCTGAGATATTGATTTTACAAGAATATCATGTATAGAGCGAAATAAAAAAAAACTATTGAAAGCAATTATTATATGACAAATTCTCTAACCAAAAATGCATTTGATTTTAAAATCGGTAATTTGATGAAAATTTCGGGGCCCAGTTGAAGTGGTTTGACTCAGGATCTACAGGCAGACCAAAAAAAATTACGCAGCGAATTGGACGTAAAATTATTAAAACTACTTATAATAGCCCGCAAAGCACTACAAGAGGATTACCTCTTCAAATGGAAAAAGACTACGGATTAAGAGTTTCTCATGAAACTGTTCGTGAAGGGTTGCACAAACACAAATATTTTTCAAGAGTGGTTAGAAAAAAACCCCTGTTATCAGCACAAAACATTGATAAAAGATTGCGATTTGTCACTGAGCACATACCACTTCCCACAGAGTACTGGGATTACGTTATTTTCTCAGATGAGACGATAATGATGCTCTACTACCATGAAGGACCCCAGAGAGTTTGGTGTAAGGCTCTCACAGCACTACAAAACAAAAATATTATCCCTACCGTAAAGTTTGGAATTCTTTCAGTAATGGTTCGGGGTTGTATATATCAACAATGGGAGTGGATGAAATCAAAATTTTGGACGAAATAATGACCACGGAAGTATATCTTGATATTTTAAAAAACGAATTGACTTCCAGTACTAGAAAATTCGGCTTTGTTGACCCGGAAAATTCGAACAAATTGAAATACAAATACTATCAAGATAATGATCCCAAATATAAATCTTATTTATGCAAGTCCTGGTTACTCTACAACTGCACCAAAGTTATTGATACTCCCGCCCAAAGTCCCGACATTAACCCAATCGAAAATTTGTGGGTTGATTTAAAAAGAAAAGTAGGAAAAAGATCGCCGACTAATAAAACTGAATTAATAAGATTCATCAGAGAAGAGTGGGGAAAAATACCATTGGAATATAATATTCCGAAACTAATTAAATCAATGCGAAGCCGTCTTCAAGCGATAATTTATGCCCAAGGCGGACATTCAAAATATTAACCCCAAAAGACTGCATTTTTTGTTGTTTTCATCAGGTATGCAAAGATTTTTTTGACACTTTTTAAATAGAGTAAACATCTTTTGTTGTTGTTGTTTTTGTAATGTGTGTGTGTTTATTTAATAACTGTTGGCGCCTAATAGTCGTAGACAAGTACAGTAATGGAATGTATGTATACATTTTTTGTTTGCTTTTTTATTTGTTGTTGGAATTCTCGATCAAAGCTATAATTTTAAATTTTTCTTCACCATGCAAGATATTCTTGACAAACTGTATGTATGTATATAGGCTGCTGGAGTATACAAACATTGCTTGTAATGGAGCGCTGGATAGTCCAAATAAAAATTTTCTTCACCCAAAATAATTTTTTATTTATTTAGTAGACAACTTATTCAAAATCAATTGGATGATTTATTTTGCGCCACCTTGTATATATAAGAATGTATATGTATGTATAATAGGCGCTTACACCCTTTTTGGTATTTGGCCGAGCTCTTCCTCCTATTTGTGTGAAAATGGAGGGATCTACAGTTTTAAGCCGTCTCCGAATGACAAATGGTTGTTGTTTTTATGAGGAGCTTTTTCATGGCTGAAATGCACTCGGAAGTTTGCCATTGTCTGAGGATAGGCGACCGGTATTAGAAAAATCTTGTTTTATCAATTGGTGTTTCATGCCAGGAGGCTCGAACCCGGGCACTTTCGAAAAGAAGTCACGCACCAGTCAATTCGACTAGTAAATAATAATAATATACTTCTCGGCTCTGACCGGCACTTGGCGATAAAAACTTAGAAAAAATCAAAAGCTAAATAGCTATATACTCTTTAAAATAATGATAGTCTCTATGGAGGCGAAGAGCGGCACCATTATTCAAACTCTGTGTCATTCCTTAATATTGAAACTTCTAGAAGAATAAAACGTTTTTTTTTTTTGTTTAAGCTCATTAGCAATGTTTGGCAAAGTGCAATAGAATTTAGATAATAAAAAGTGTGTAAGCATCCTTTTCTTCTTTTAATCCATTATCACCAACATCTTTCACATATCCGGTTCTAAGAAACCGCACACATAATAGTAGGTTTGCGGTCAGCTTTGTTCACAAGTAAATAGGGTGCTTCGGATTTAGTTATTCACTTTATAGGGTAAACCGATCATTTAGATTGAATTTAAATTGAGTGATTGATGACATTAATCATCAATTTGGAAATCGCGAAGTTTTTAATTTATTTTTTTAACATATGGGAAGCATAACTGCATCCGAAAGAAAAGACTCCCCACTAAACTGCTGCCGTTGCATCTCTGTCTCCTTCCTTAATGGCCCTACCTCGTACATATTTATGTATGTATGCATGCAAATTACTTTTACTAGTCCTGCTGGGTGCCAGTCGTATGCTTTGTTTAAAGGGGAACAATAAAAAAGCAACCTATATAAATGAAAATGAATAAAGAAGCGTCTGTTACTTTCAATATTTTCGCTAATAATTCAATTTGTTCGATCGCTTTATTGGTGTCAAGGAATGCGTTGTACATACAAATATATGCACGACATACATATATTGCAGTACGAGTAAAAAATATATTCTCTATAATTGGCTATATGTACCCACATACATTCACATGTAAGTAAAGACTTATATCATTACTCGCATTACAGTTCCGACTCCACTAACTTTCTTTGGGAGGCATATTGAGCACGAGGCACACACTTACGTTAGAACAGTATTCTGTTTGCTAGTAATTTCTTGCTAACACCCCAAAAAATGTTGCTTAATCTGTATTTGCACTACTTTACCGATAGGCTTAATTTTAACAACAAATATGTAAAATTAATGAAAAATTCATTATATTCTGCAAATTTTCAGTAAACCTTCTCATCAATTCATTAGCTGCCATCTCAAATTAAACAATTATTTTACTAATGTTTCTACATATACTTATATTGTAACACCTGGGCTGAAAAGTCCTGGGCTTAATACATAGGTGGCACTAATTTTATTGCATTCACCTCTTATTCAGTTAGTACTTACCTTAAAAAGACAGCTGTTAAAATTTCATGATATTCTATTCTTTAGTTCGTGAGTTATTTTGCTAAGAGTGACGCTACTTTTGTTGTTTTTAAAACAATGCATCAAAATGTATTTCATGGTTTAATTTTGCACTGCTTCTTGATGGGCAAAAATACCTTTCAATCGAAGCAATGGCTTGAAAAGTGCTCATCATTCGTAACAGAAACAACAAAAACACTGTGGTTTGCTGACTTCAAACGTGGTCATAGAGACACCGATGATGCACTAAGCAGTGGATGTCCAAATGAGGCGGTGGCATCAAAAAAATCCACAAAATCGATGAATGATGGAAAAGTGAAGTTGAGTGAGTTAGCTGACATCGTAATGATATTAAAAGATGAATTGCATGAGCATTGGAATATGAGAAAGCTCTGTTCAAAATGGGTGCCCCGTTTGCTCACTGTTGACCAAAAACAAGAAGTCACAAGTCAATCCAAACTATTTGGCTCCCAGCACTACTGGCTGTTCGCAGACCTAAAAAAATGCTCACCGGTAAGAAATTTCGCTCGAATTAAGAGGTTATCGCTGAAATTGAGGCCTATTTTGGGGTAAAGATAAATCGTTCTACCAAAAAGGTATTGAAATGCTAGAGTGGTGCTGGAATGAATGCGTTGTTCTTGATAGAAATAATGTTGTCGTCGTATAAAAATTTGTCGTTTGAAAATTGTCGTCTATATACATATGTATGTATAAGAAATGGGTTATACGGGAGTTGAAAAGTTGCAAAATTTTTTATTCTCATTGTTGCCAAATATGGGGCAGATGTAATGGATTTACGTAAGATAAAAAGAATGTAGGAGTTCGAAATTTCATAAGACTTCATAAGATTTTTCAATTCACACATAAAAAATATCGAAGATGTCATGCGCTCGTTATTCAAATTAACCACTTAGAAAATATGATTCACTCACTAGTTTAACTTTCTTATTTCCATGCTAATGCATTTTATGTTTATGGAAGGCTGAGTGGTTGAGTGAGTAGGTAAGAAAAGAAATGAGTAATTTAAAAAGTGTTTTGAATTCATTCATTCTCTCTCTGGTATATGCGAGTATAAGTACATATGTGCGTGTTTATTCAAAAAACTTTACTAAGCACTTTCTCTAACACTTAAAAATTACCAACACGAAAATTCTATGAAATTCCGTGAAATCAATATTTTAGATATGTAAGTAGGCGTGGTTCAAGGAAATAAGTACATATGCAGTGAGAGGCAAAACTGAGTGCGCATTTGTACTTCGTGGGTATAATGGGTATAAGAATAGCAATAAAAACGGGTCACCAAATTGCTTTTTCCTTTTATTCCTGGCCAGTGCTCAGCAAAAGGTTTTCAAATTATTTTTAAAACGAATAACGAAAAAATACAGTTGTCAAAAATACAGCGTCTTTTCTATATATAATCCTTTATTTTGCAAATTATTTTGTATACATTCATATGTGTTGGCGTACTTTCCATCAAGTTTTTTTGGTACGAGTGTTGCCTTTTATGCTTTGCGCCCATTATGAAGACACTGTAAGGTGGATGATCAATTAATTCGATCCTTGGACTGCTCAAAAACTCTGTTGTGAGCCGATATACGCTAGCTCAAATTTTTGAATGATTCGTCTTCGGCGGTTGATTTTAATAGATTCTAGGAAAACTTTTAGTAAACAAATGGTTCTGTACCACTCAGAAAACACAGGCCACCATTTGCTTTGAGGTGCTTCTTTCACAGTGACTAAGTGTGGTGCTTTAACACCAAAAGTCGGAGTATAATAAGTTGGCCAATACACTCCCGTCGTTGGGATAATCTACGTAATAAGTCATCGTACGAAATTTTTGCATCTACAAAACTGAGAATATGGGTCTGGAAAATATGTAGATAGTTCGCTCTCTTCTTTACTTCTCGTTTATGTGAGCGGGTTCGAATATAAGCACGTATGAAATTCAAAAATTTTACTAATAAATAATAATTTAGAAAGAACTCATTTATTTTCTAAAAAAATTGGATTGATGAATCGACCATATGCGCACGTGACTATATACATACATATGTATGTGAGTGTAAGTATGTTCTAAAAATGCGTAAACAAATTTGTTTATAAACA
This sequence comes from Anastrepha ludens, assembly GCF_028408465.1. Classification (NCBI taxonomy): domain Eukaryota; kingdom Metazoa; phylum Arthropoda; class Insecta; order Diptera; family Tephritidae; genus Anastrepha; species Anastrepha ludens. The sequence continues at coordinate 118,303,887 of NC_071500.1, read as the reverse complement.
AATAAAATTAAGACAAACAAATAGAATGTATAAAAAGAAAAAAGCTTAGTAATAAAGAAAAGAAAACACTGCGACGCTAAAAGCTTTTTCTACATTTTATGACAGCAAATGTAATAAATAATCCACAATGCAAATAGAAAAGTGAGATACGAGTGCGAGAAGTGACCTTTTTCAGCTTTCAGCTTAATAGAAGAAGCTTGTTTTGAAAGATTCCATTGGCTGTGTGTGCTGGAGTGGGGCCGCGATGAAAAGGTGCGCATGCATATATGTATGTATACATTCATATGTATATTGATGACGCGATCGAGGGATGTAGAGACACAAGCACAGATGTAAAAAAATCAATTGCGGGAAATCGTATGAGTCAGCGTATTGAAATTTTGCGGCATTCTGAGCTCCCGTAAATGTAATATATTAATGTACATATATGTATGTATGTGTGTATGTATATAATAGAGTATATTATCCAAGAGCCATTCCAATACAATTTGATGGTGGAATTCAATGATAAATGCGATAACTTTTAAAACGATTTGAGTTTGTGTTTATTGGCACATTTAGACTTTTTGTGGGCGTGCAAGTTTGTCCTGCTCATCAAAAAATCAGCAAAAAATGGGTTATTTTTGGGTTCAATTAAATGATGTGTACATATTCCTTTATGAGGTACTTGATAAAACGTATATTTGGGGATTAATGTGCGGAAATATGTTCATACCTAACAGAACAGGGTGGTCCCTCTAGTAAGTGGAATTTACTTCAACTAAGATATTAATAATGTTGCATTAAAAACCGTCTGAACTTGAATATAAAAAATGCTGGCATATTTCATATTTTAAGACTCGTTCTTGTATTTCTACCTCCTATTATATTGGTAGCTTTCGTTTAAGAACCCTGGGGGGTACTTCGGATAAGGGAGTGGTTTTTGATTTAAAATTTCGATTTCAAAGTCACATTGGCTATAATACCATGCTTGGTTTTATTCATAGTTTTAGCTCAGATTTCACCGATCCATATACCACCAAATTATTTTATAATTCTCTTGTACGATCGAAACTAGAATATGCTGTTTTCATCTATAGACTATACTATCATTTTCATATCGAAATACTTGAGTGAGCTCAAAAAAAATTTTGTTCGCTTTACTCTCCATTCTTTCAATTTAGCGGATCCAATTCCACCCCATGGTTCTAAGGTCACCTAATTTGAGTATTACGGGAGATACATATTAGTAAAAATCTACAAATACTAGTTACGAACAACTTTGGTTGACACTTTAAATATAAAAAAATACATTTAAAAAATCAATTTGAGCATGTTTGGCACAAATTGCCGCGATGTTCTATACACAGGTGACGGTTGCAGGAAGTGCCGATAAATCTGGCCACACATTTTTTTATAATAACAGCAGTTACATAATTCCCTTATTTTTAGGGTTGGGGTTGGGTACATCAGGCAAAGTATCCCTTAAAATTGTATCTACATATGTTAAATTTAAGGCAGAGACTTCTCTAATAAAAAACGCGAGCAGTTAGAGGTTTTTTATTATTACGGTTATTATTGTAGACGTGGATGGCACAAGAATTGACTATGACATAATTAACAATTAAAATGGCAAAGTGGCCACCGTAGTAAAAGTGTCAAAAGCATCTTTGTTCGAGCTATAAAACGCTATAATATCCGTCTTATCAGATGGCGCTGAAAAAAAAACAAAGAAAAATCAAAAATATTTGGTGTTCGAACACGTTCTATTTCCACGCATGCCATATTAGTTGTTAGTTGTTGCAAGTCGCCCTATACATGCACATGTAAATATCAATGAGTATTTCAGATTTATCGGCAGGCAATGGCAAACCTCCGAGTGTATTTCTGCCATGAAAAAGCTCCTCATCTGCCGTTCGGAGTCGGCTTGAAACTGTAGGTCCCTCCATTTGTGGAACAACATCAAGACGCACACCACAAATAGGAGGAGGAGCTCGGCAAAACACCTAACAGAAGTGTACGCGCCAATTATTTATTTATTTTTTCAGATTTAAGTGCAACTACTTTTTTGTGTATTCCAGTGATCTCATCTCATGCCGGCATACTCGAAGTTTGTTTTTAAAAACGCTAAAGCTCGCTAAACTTTTATGAACAAATTTAGCGCTTAATTGCTAGTATTACCTCATAATAGCGGATGCATCTAAGAAAGTTAGCAGTTGTTCAAAGTTAGCAGTTGTTTTCATTTTCCTCATGTTTAAAATAAAAGAATTTTATTTGTATTAATTTTATCTCATGAGGCGTTTGTGAGTTTTCAAGGTAACCCTTACATATCTTACATACTACGCCACCTATTGTAGTTGTGTGTAACATCTTGCTCTCGCCTGTTTGCTCTACCTGTTTTATCAATATGAACTACTCTTCCACTCGTGTAAAACTCAAAAATATGAGAATAATATTCCAGAAACAAAAAACAATATAAAATGCTACCTACGTCAACACGTTACAAGAGCGTGTGAGTTATTATGCAATATTAAGGATGTGTGCAAGCACGGCTAAATTGCCTCCTAATTGTTTCCTCTCAAAATAGGAAACTTACTTGAATGTTTGTTTGTATAAATGCTATCTATAGATTCCGAAACACTTGGTAGATTTTGGGGAAGTACAGGCTCAAGAACTGTATTTTTGTTTTGGCATATAAACCGGTACCGGAGACATGGATCCATCGAAGGTATCACCCCTGCAGACATTTGCTTCAGCCTGAGTCACCTCCCAGGCATGCCAGGAGGCATCTCTGCAACTACACTGACGATATCCAGGCCAAAACACTACAACTACTGGATCAGGCAGACATTAAACGACATCAATCGGGAGACTCCTACCACATTTCTATACTCCGAATGCCGTTATCAGAAGCCAAACAGCTCCAGCTGCCTCGTGAGACCAGCATAACTTTGGCTCAATTTCGTTCTGGATATTGTAGTGAGTTAAACTCCTACTTATTCAGAATCGACCCCGTGAAGGCACACCGTACGATATTAACCACCTCACCTAACACCCCTCTGCCACCGGAGCCAATCTGTCGAAACAACACGTTTCCTGGGCCTACCGTTAGATGAGTTAGAAGATGACGATCGGTGGCTACACCGCACTGGCAGGGTTTAGTACTCTGGTACAACAACAGCATGGATCCAACTGTGTAGCCGGAGTACCTTGAAGGTACACTCTCCGATAAAGTAGAAAAAATATATAAAAAATATATATCAAACGAAGGATGTTTCAGAAAGCTTTAACCCGCCTATATATTTTTGATAAACGACTGTACTTCTTTTGTTAGATGTTTGGTCGAGCTCCTTCTCCAATTTGTGTTGTGCATCTTGAAATAGATGCGTTCACTGTTTTGTACCACCCCTGTATGGCAGGAATGTACTCAGAGGTTTGCCATTGCCTGCCGAGGGCCGATCGCTATTAGAGAAAACCGTTTCTATCATTTGGTGTTTCATGCCCATAGTGGGCTCCGAACCTAGGCAATATATTTTTTTAGGGACTGCCACCTATCTAGTAAGTGACATATACTCTATACTAAATCAAGAAATAGTTTTATGGGGGATGCAACCTAATAAAAAAAGTAAATCCTATACTGTGGGGCCAGCTCAAGGAAAGGATATATGTGAACCAGAAATAATTGAAGCTCATGCAGTGGACAGTAGGAAAATTTCGCTTATTATTCATAAATTGTATACCCTCTATTACAGATGCCAATAAACGGATAATGAATCTCCTTTCAAAATGTGTGTTGAATTTTGATTGAGAAACGTCAAACTTGAAAAGCCGTGAGCAACGGTTTTTTTTCTCTATCTGTAATTATTTATGCTCAGATTTACTGCCCTGCGGCCCCACGTGAATTCGATATGCATGGGAGAAGTTAGTGATGTAATTTTGTTCTGATTATCGAGTACAGTGCAGATTTACGAAAGTTATTCACGAAATTTTATGCTTTATTGTTTTTTGTATTGTATTTTTATTTATTGTAATTTTGATGGGTTATCTCGATATTTTTCCGGTTACTCTAAGCCGCCTAAAGAATAAAAAAACATATTCATGTAGATAAGTATTTCAAGTGCTCAAAGTTCAGTTAATAGAAATCTTATTTAAAACTCAATTATCACTTTTTTCTAAAGTATGCAGTAACTAGGCACGTGCTAGCGTTCTGCTTCTTTTTAAAGTTCAACAAAGATCTACTCGCAATAGTTGCCTGAACTAGAGATAAAATTTACGACTCATAAACAAACAACATAAGAATGTATTGTAAGAATTTACAATTAAATAACGTCAGACAGTGCAACGACTGAATATCAACTTTTGCTGAGCAACAAGAGCATGCGGATGTCTACGGCAAATTACAATATTTACTATTTTGATAATCAGGTTGTGCGAAGAAAAGGTGCCAACGAGTAGGCAAAGAAGATGGGATGGAAGTCGAAAAGCACAAGTTTACGAAAAGTATCAAAAACATAAAAAAAAACTAACAACAAAGAGGCATGTGTCCAAAACGCAACACTATCCAAAAATAATGCATGAGTCTCAGCAATCCGCTTGATTGAAACGCTATGCAGGAATGAATACAAATCCATGCTTAGAAATTCCACCTGTAAAGCCTTATTTTGCGTACACGGAGAGAGGATTAGTGCAACCAGATTGCCATATCGCTACCTTGAAGCTGTGGCTTCTCTTCTTTTCATAAATCCAGACGTTCTATATCCATGAGCTTTAAAAAACTGCATAAGTACACATACAGGGTGATTCATTTAGCGTATGGAATTGAATTCAACTCGACTATAGAAAAAACACGCATGAATATTTTTCAATTAATTTTTTGTATGGGAAATAACAAACCTTCAAGTCAGAGGCGGGAAATAATTTCATTCAAATCTTTTTGCAGTGGCCCATTCTGTCATATGAATTTTTCAGTGAAATTTCGCTAGTTTCTACACTGATCTCACCAATGGTAACTTCACTTTGCATTTGTAAGTGCATTTTTCCCATTACAATTCAATGAAAGCGTTGGCGGCACGGGTAAATATAAAATAAGAAAAATAGGTGAGCGATTCCATGTGAAGTGGTTCAAGTATTTCCGAGATTGTCATCGATTTTTTGACAATTGGAATATTTGTAGCCTCGAATATAATAAGAAGTAAACTAAAAAACATTTGAAAAAAATTGTAATTTTGAAATTTATTAAGTTTTAAGGACTCTTTTTTTAAGTTTTCATGAAAAATTTACTTTAAAATAAAATAATTTTTGCAAATGTTTTTGTTTCTTTGTTGCAAACATTTTGCTTTTGTTTCTTGTGAAAAATAATTTAAATTTTTTTCGTAAACTTTTTTTTTGCAAATTTTGTAAAAAAAAAATTAAAAATTTATTACAAAAAATAAATATATTTTTTTGTTTTTTGTTAAAAATTGTGTAACTCTCAAACATTTTTCTATGTAACCATTTTTTGCCGGCAATTTTTAAAAAACCGTGTATTTGCTTGTACATTAAGCAACGTCGTTTCGATTGATTTGCAAACGGACATATTATTCGCGTGGGTGCGCAGCGCTTCATTAAGGCAGTATTTTGCACTGCTTATTTAAAAATAACTGCTAACTTAAAAAGTTGTGAGAATAGTTTCAGCTATTAATGAAAAAAAGTTAGAAAAAAATAGAAGGCAACAAATTTTTGATTATAGCTGGTTGTTATTAAATCATCCGTATAAATAAACGTTATTTATTGAGGTTATTGAAAAAAAAAACATGAAATACATTGTAGTTTTTTGTAATTTTTTGGAGAAATATTCTATTAGGTATTGAACTTTGAATAGTCGGTTAGATTGTGAGTCATGTTAGCATTACTTGCAAAATGAATGAGTCAATATTTGCCTGAATCTATTACGGCTCATTGTTTTGGAAAATATTGGTCTCTCTATCAGTGGAATTGTCGACCAGTAATCGTTCGTTCTTGGTTTTTTACAAGTCCCATTACAATTATTAGTGCAAACTACTTTTTAAGCTCTGCTACCGTTACATCCAACCACTTGGAACTTTTTTGTGCTTATACTTATCACAATTCTGTGGGTGGTATCTGTTTTTTTCCGTGGCAATACATTTCCAGTAAACATACATATCTACAAACTCATCTACCTTACTCTTATTTATTGGAAACTCAATAGGACCCGAAATAGCTCTAAAAGCTTCATTATTCACAGTTTCATCAAATCCTATTCAATCTAAATGCAATTCTTCATCGCTTTCTTCAGAATCACTCGGTAAAGGCTAGATCCGTTGACTTCTTTGCACTCCAGTAATAATATCTGAATCTACAGATTCTGCATCACATTCACTTGTCTCTTCTAAATAACAATCGTGGAAATCCGCAGGAAGATTAGAGAGCACATCAGCATAATTATCCTCTAAGGTATTAGCTCCTTCGTAATCCATTATCAGGGAATATTTTTACAACGTTACTAAAATTATATGTATACCCAACTGCAATGTGACGCTCTGAAAACAATTAAGTAACTAACGCTCTGAAAGGCTTTGCAAATGACTTTCCATAACACCACGTTGGTGCCACCGGACGTTAAAGTGTTAAAAAACTTTACATCCAAATTTTCAACACTGAATAAATTAATTTTGTTTTTTAACAAAATCTCAGAAAAATTTACCACAATGTCAAAAATACTTGAATCACATGTCAAAGACTCGATTCAGGTGTTTCATTTTTGTGGCCATAGAACAAATTACCACCAAGAAGAACACATTTTTTGTTTTGGCCATCCTACTGTTAATATGTTCTACTACCATTGTAAATGGATCTAATGGGCTTACCTATTTTGATGGTGTATGTATGTATATCGGTTTTAAGCAATCGTGTTTGTCAAATTCGACATGCATCCATAATAAGAACATCAAACATTCACTGGACAAAACCTGCCATAGTTGAACTGGTCAGACCATTCTCTGCTTGGCTCGCATCTATAAAACAAACAAACACAGCCTTGCCTAGCATCTACAAAAAAAAAAAAAAAAAAAAAAAAAAAAAATCAAAACGATCTGAGTTCATTTACTCATAAGTGCGCCTTAGGCATGCAAGGTTAGGTTCAGGTGGACACACTTAGGCTTACGTAGATAGGTATAGTTTTAAAGTAACTACTAATACTATTTGATGAAAGATTAGCGAACGAACAGAAGTAGAAAAATATAGAACTCCCTTGTATGGGTGCTACTTTCCCTTGAATTTCTAAATGATCGGTTCAATTATATTCCACTGAATTGATGTTACCTTATTTTAAGATCATTTTCATGTTACTCTATGTATGTATGTACGTGTTGGATACATAGTTAAATGCAATAATGTTCGCTCATGTGTGTATGTATGTAAGTATAATTATACTTTACTGCGCGCATGCCATAAAAGTATAAATTTTTGCAGTAAAATACCCTCATGGATAACCACTTTTCACATTTTCAATTTCCAACGGAATCAATGACTAAATATGCAAATTTTTCAAATAACCAATAAAAGATATTGCACTGCGCTTTTAAAAGTTGCATAAATACAATACGTGCGAGTGCTAGAATGCAGTTATACGAGTAACTGCCCATTAATACCGTAACTGTAAAAGGTGTATTTTTAGTTATTTATGTACATAGAAGCCACGGCAAAAAGTATTGAAGTGCAATTGTTTTGCAATTGAAGTAGAATTTTTAAATATTCATTATCTACGTTCTATTATTTACGATCCAGACTAACTTTTTATAGCAAATTTTAAAATCAAAATCATTTATAATAATAAATAAAAAATATATATGTATATTGAATAAATAAATATGTGCATATGTATGTCCGATCCCGCCAGTGATTTAGGAACAGTTAAAATGTATGTACATATGTATGTACTGGTGCTATACGTACGGTTAGGTAACTGCTCAGTCATCGCTTTACGGTACAGTGCACGATTGCGAGTGCTCAACACTAAAGCAAATTTCATCTTTGGCTGCATTACAATTGACGAAACTGTAGTGATTGGATATTGTGCCTTATTCGTACGCACACATGTATATGTACATATTTCCGTTTTGATTGTGAATGTAGAAATTGTGACAATGCATTTTGTGAAGTTACCTATTAATTTTTGAGGTGTGACAAAATGGCAACTATGCAGCTAATGAAAATGTCAAAGGGTGGCTTTAGGGGCTTAGGGAGTTAAAATTACTCGCAACAACCAACAACAAAACGAAATTGTACTTTGCTAGGTTCCGGGTGACTCTGGAATAAATGGTAATGAAATTACTGATGAACTCGCTAAAGCGGGGCCGTCAGCAGATTTTCACGGTTCAGAACCATACTGTGGTATCAACTGGGCAGAAGCCAAAAGCAGGGTACTTAGTTGGGAACATGCTCAAAGAGTTACCCATTGGGAAGGCACACAAGAGCTCCATCAAGCCATATGCACACCATGGAAGCAGAGCACCAGTTTCATAGTAGAGTACACATTTTCGATCACTTCCGCGAATTTCCACTTCCACGATACCACTTATCATGATTGATAAGATCGAGACTGCAATAGTAAGTAGTTGCCTTATCCACACACAAAGTATAGTCAAGAGAGAATCTTGATACCCAGTACTTCAAAATTATTGATTGATTGTTCGTGGGTGGTGTGATATGACACTAAGCGGTTCATTTTTCGAAGCACATCGATAGTTGATGGATTAGTGTTGCTCCAAATGCGGATCTTTCTCTTCATCGCTAAACACTGAGCATTGAGTGAACCGCTCTTTGAATATTGTATTTTAAACCTGGGCTTGAAATGTATTTCCACAATTTGTAAGTGATGCTCTGCCGTGAACCTGTGTTTGAGAATTCTAATTTTGTTTGTGCCAACCGCTGCGTACTATTGGTGATATTCATCAGGCGGACAGTATTTTGCTATTTCCGCAAGCGTAGCAAAAAAAAAAAGAGGTCACGGAACAGCTGAGGAGAAGGTGTTGATATGATTAACTTCATTCTCTATAGAGCTGCGTCAAAGTGGATTCGAAGTAATGTCAAGACTCACAGCGTGTCTGTAAAAGACACCCATAATATGTGGCATTGTTAGCGATAAAACTTGCCTCTCACAACCGTGCCAGCTGGTGCACTGGCCTTTGCGATAGTGGACGCAAATCCCATATTTCCAGAAGCGGACCACAAGTAGTCAAGAAACCGCTTCATATGCCCCCTATCTAGCTACCTTATCAGAACTGTTTCTTATAATATCTATGTGCTCAGGTACCCATATGAGCTTAATTTCAAAGTATTGGGATGGCCAGACATTCCCTAACTAGTCTCGTGCGCACCATCAGCTAACCTAGAGCCCGAATTTTTGTTTGGTTGTCGGAGAAAATATTTACGTCCTTCTTACACTAGTGAGCATCTGTTTTGATAGCAACTTCCCACGCATCATTGGTCCGCCAGCCTGAACTTAATCTTCATAGGGAGCTCCTTGCAGAAAACCTAGCAACCTTTCAGTTTTAATTTCATGTTTTTGTTACCAAATACTGCACTTTGCTCACTCTTCCCTTGAAAGTTTGTGAATGAAGAAGGTCGTGCTTGCTCTCCACGAGAGTGCACACTGATCACCCATAATTATTTTTAAAGAAAAAGCTTCGCAGTTCAGATACCAATTGATTGATGAACATGCTTTTAGAGCTTGGCTTGGCGAATTTGGATAGGATCGTTACAAATACATATTACTGATTTGGAATCTACGATAATTCTACGATTTTAAATCAAAGCATTTGCTACAAGTGACGATCGACGAGATGAGACAACAACTCAGCTGTTTCTTCTAGCCCCCATGTCACGTCGAAAAGCGAAAATTAAAATTGTTGACATAATTTTTCCTAACTCAATGAATTTTAATTAAAATTTAATTAAATTAAATATTACATTAGTTATGTGAAACTAATAAGTAATTTTCATTTGGTTAAGAATTAAATTTTAAAATAGGATGTTAACTACTGATCAAATCAAGCATTTTGGTTTTCTTCAGCCTTCTTGTTGCGGTTGCCCCATCACCAAGTATGGAAGCTTCTCATGGTTTACATGTATTTGTAGGCTTTGTTTGTGTTGAATTGCATTGAACCAATTGCTTCGGAAACCATTTTAATCTTTAGGTCTCTATGCAAGCCCCTCGTTGCGTACGTACCTGGGCGCATTTACAATGGCACTAATGACCTTGTTCTGAAATCTTTCTATGATATAAATATCTGTTTTGGCAGTACAAACCAAATTTAATTTAACTTAAAGCAGAGTAGAAGGTCTATACTCTCATTGTCTTTTGCTTTTAGTGTAATTGAAGGAGAAATTCATTGTTCATCTCTTTTAGGGAGCATTAACTTTAATATCCCTACAAGATCTCCACGCAACACTTATTATGCGCGTAATGTTTCTATTGCCCGTGAATTCAATTCAATGAGATCTCGAGTTCTATTCTGCTTGACTTTCCGGTGTCATTTAAAAAAATTTTAAACTCTGTTTTAGACTAGAAATAAACGAAAACAAGACCACATGCCGTACGCCGTACGTCTAAACCGCCTTTAATATGTGATTTTAAATAAGAATTTTGTTTTGCGTTGACAAGTTTGAGTTCCTGCCAATTAGGCAATAGAGTTTTTGTAACTTCAGATTCAATTCAGCAGCTTTAATTTTAATGATAGTCATGTTTTTAATTTATGAAGCAGTCCTTCGTGCCAAACTTTAACGAACGCTTGAGCGACGTCAAGGAATAGAAAACTCTTTGTGGCTTTTTGGGGGTGCTATGGGGTAGACTATTGTTGAGTGCACTTGTTGAGTGGTTTTCACGAAAGCCGAATTGGTGTGGAGGTATCAGTTTCCGAAACTTTCCATTGGAATGGACTATATTGAAAATGGATGCATGCGTTCATGATGGCCGAAGTCATTTTATTTAGAACTTCTCTCTTTAGCTTCTTCAATATATAATTCACCATTTACATCTTCATGACTGTTTTTAAACCTTTTCTGCCATTCATGAATTATTACACGCGTTAAAAACTTGGTTAATTTGAATTGAAATGCTCTGCTTGAAGCTTCATGAATACTAAATTACTAAATGTATTGGCTCTTTGTTGGATGATATTTTTGGGATATCAACGCTTCCATTCGCCGCGAATGGATGTGCACTTCCGATGCAAGTAACTGCCGGCATCTGTGGCAGTGGAAATATATATTCTTAAAAGTCCTGCTTACTTTGAAAGGCACCTTGTAATATATACACACATACTTATATGTATTTATGTACGAGTGAAAAGTTCATGCCTTCAAAAACGCGCATTTACGTCATCTAAATGAGGGTTGCATTTTATTTTGTTTTAGTTACTGTATATATGCCTTCACTACCGCTATTTATAACCACTCCCATTTTTGTATGGACATGTGAAGGGCGATTTCTTGCCACCAACTGCTTTAATTTGCTTTGTTTTTTGGTTGCAGGTTTTCTAATGTCAACGATCGATTTAATTTCAATAATGAATTTTGGCCACCATAAAGTTTTTAATTGAATTCGAATGACTTTACATAACCTTTATATACACATATGCACATAAATAACTAAATATTTACGTATATTTTTCAGGCTTCCATGGACTTACCGCCGGACAAAGCGAAATTACTTAAGAATTACGATGATGAAAAGAAATGGGACATAATATGTGATCAGGTTAGTGGATATCCATACATATCTACAACTCTTTATTGGATGTTTTATTTAGCGCCACCTTGTTTAAAAACCACAGAGGATATAAAAATTCCAGAAAAATTGCGTTTAAAGCTTTAGAACACTCATTTTTCATATGGGTGGGTTAAGACGCACGCCGCATATAATTTAATTTAAGGAAACTATTCTTCGTTCACAAGTTTTGAGTGTGTTATCAATTTTGAGGGATGATCGCTACTCTTAATGAAGGTGTAGAAAGGCCCCACTTAATACCACTAGTTTGGACTGTAATTCCCCATCTGCTGAAACCACTTCTGAGTTCTGGCAGAGAAATTGTTCAACACTCTCCATCTCCTTCTCGTGTAGCTGCGACAGAAGCAATTAAAGGGAACATACGGTTCCCGGAATCGTGCCGAGCGCAGAGATTTTGCGCGCAAATTTAGTTATTCGGTTTAAAGTAAAGTATAGTAAACTCTTATATGTAAGCGCGGAAGGTAAAACTTGCTTGACATAGTTTTAGTGCAGAAACATTGGTTAAAGATAAGGCTTAAGGCGGTAACCAAACCAAGAAGAGAACATTTTTTGAGGTTAATATACTCGCACATACATATGCATGCACTTTGCGGTCGTTTTCGCAAAAGTTATGTGACGAAGTGTAAATTTTATTGTAGTATAATTATTTTCTATTTCTATTTAGTAAATTTATTTTATTATTATTGTAAAAAGTAAGAGTAGAGATAAGGAAGCCGCATGTGGTTTTACGTAGAGTATAGTCGGTCACAGAAAAGTATTTTTAATGCTTCATGTCCGGAGTAAGTTTTCAGCTCAGGATCTTCAGCGATTTTGTAAAAAAGGGCATATTTGGCGTGATGTAGTGCACTTAACTATGCGAAAGATAAATAAATTAAAATTAAAGTAAACTTGGATTATTTGTGCTAAGGTGCCCAGCAACCTTTTGTAAGTAAATCGTCCAAGTAAAGAAAGCTTGTTTGCCCTGCTTCTAGTCCAACAACAGGGAAATTTGCAAATTTTGCAACCAATTACATACATACATACATATATGCACCCAAACATACATACACACAGTTGCAAGCTTTTTAACAGCAGTATTTCTTAGCCTGTTGATAAACATTTATTTTTTATTTTTATATTAATAACTTTTTCATTCCAACCTAACAATCCTAGAGAGCAGTTTCTGCATGCCAAAAAGTTTGGCTTAATTTATATTTTATTTAAAAAAAAATGTTTTTATATATTATTAAAAAGTATTGCGATATTGCGGTTTATTATATGTATGGTATGCGACCTGATTAATGGACATTTTATATGCCTTGGCTTTATGTGTGAATCCAGCAATTTGATCTTTTGTTGGAAGTGCTTTGCCAAGCGCTTTCCAGCAGCGGCCCATACACAATAGTCTTTTTTTATTTACAATTCCATTAATCAGGTCTTTTTCTTCTTGATTGGAGCGAAAACCGCTTCGAGACTTTGGTCGAGTTTAACAAAGCGCCTCAGTCGTTTCTTTCTCGTGCTAAGTTGGAAACACCAAGTGAAGCCAAGTCTTTTTCTACCTGCTCTTTCTAACACAGAGGAGGCCTTCCTCTTTTTTGTTTCTATCAACTGGTACCGCATCCAATACTTTCAGAGCCGGAGTGTTTGTATCCATTCGGACGACATGCCCCAGCCAACGGAGTGCCTGGATCATCTTTATTCGCTACTCTTTGTCTATGTCGTTGTAAAGCTCATACAGCTCATTGTTCCATCGCCTACGATACTCGCCATTGCTAATGTGCAGAAGTCCAAAAATCTTCCCCAGAAACTTTCTCTCAAACACGCTCCATCAGATATTGTCATCGTCCAAGCTTCTGCGCCATACGTTAGGACGGACGTGATGAGAGCCTTGTAGAGTGTTAGTTTTGTTTGTCGAGACAAGATTTTACTACTTAATGGGCTACTTAGTCCAAGGTAGCATTTGTTGGTAAGAGATATTCTCCGTTGGATTTCAAGGCTGACATTAAATTTGTGTTAATGATAGTTCCTAGATAAACGAAGTCTCTTACTTGGGTGTGGATACGCGAGTGCGCCGACTGCTTTTTTGATGACAGTGGGTACTTCGTTTTGTTCTAGTTCTATCCTCTGGTAAATGCATTAGGAGGAAGAAAAATTAAAAAAACTTCAAAGTAATAAAATTACAATGGTAGATAAAATGCTCCTCAGCGGACTGCTATTATTTTGGTTGCAAATGTGCATAAGTTAATTCAAATGCGTCACGTACACATCTGAACGTGATCGAATCTTTGGTGTAGCCCTTTCGCTGCATTTGCTTTATTTGTTATGCTGCAAGAAGCAGAGAGGCAGATTTTCATAGTAGAACGCACTTCCAGCTATGCACCTGTACATGTACATACATACACACTCATACTATAAACGATCCCGAGCAGCCAAATATGTAGCATTGAATAAATTTTCAGCGCTGAAATCGGGCACAAGTGGCAATAAATTAGCTCAGTTGTGAATTTGTATGTAGTGGCAAATAATTTGAGTTATTCCTTGCTGCTGTTACTTCAACCTACTCTGGTTGCACGTGCTGCCTAGCTTTGCACATACATCCACATGCACATATATAAGAACATATTATGCAAGAATACCTGTTTGTAGAACTGCATGGCGGCAAATTTCCTTGATAAGCACGCAATCAATAGGCAATCGAAGCGAATACAGTGTGGATCCAGTCAGCGTTGAAATCAAATAGAGCCACTTGTTGGTGGCGACGTCGTCGCCATTGCCAACAATTGTTATGGGTCATGGTGGCGAACATTAGTCACCCGAAGATCGGTCGTCACATTAAGTGATATCATAAAATCCAACAATAATAGAATTTTAAAATGAAGCACAAGACTTGGAGCATGCTTTGCATTTATCAGAATCATAATTGGCTTTGGTGTCGGCTTTTGTTGCGGCTGTTTTATTACCGATATTACGGTTGTGAATGGTTCGTCATCGCTTATTGTAATTGCTTATCAGTTGCTATTTGTAATTGCAACTTGTAAAAAAAAACAAGAATAATTAAATAGTTGTCGTTGCCCATAGCCACCAAGCATTTCGTTGACACCATTCCATTATGTCTAAAAGGGAGGTGTTCCGCGCATGCGTTCAACCACAAACTTCTTTCATGACTTTTCGCCGCTCCAGTGATTTTTGCAGAATAGTGAGGGATCATAATAATAAACTCTATACACATTTTCTATAAACCAGCCTGCAGAAGATTTTAATTATCTGCTGAAGAGGACGAGAAAACTCCAGTAAAAGTTTTCAGCGATGGAATGAAATAATATACTGATACTTACTTTTCACCTTTCGATCTATCAACTCAGAGGGTTTCAGCACATTGGAGCAGGACCTCCTTTAAGCCGTAAACGAGACTTATACTACAAAAACTGAAACTATTTATGGATTCGGGTGCACCATGAATTGTCATACACTTCTCACAAAAATTAAGGGAACAGTAAAGTTTCCTAAATTTCTTAGTGATTTTTGAAAAGCTGTATCTCGGTGAAAAATGGGCGTACGGAGCTCCGACAAAAATTATTTAGAAGCTTTGAACTTCTAGTTTTAAGATCAGTCAACAATTTGATTTTTTTGTTTTTAATTTAATAAGATAGCAATGCAAAAATGCAAAAAAAGTTGAAAAAAAAAATTTTTTTTTCAATTTCATGTAATAATGTTTAGCCAATGTTTAAAAAAAATTCACTTATTCCTATAATTCTTTTGTAAAATTTTGATCAATCGGTCCGGAAAAACGGTTTGATGGATCGATTTAAAAATTTACAGAGTTATTAGTGGAATATAATATTGGAGGTTGAATTAGTTTTAAAGGTTTTTTTCGAAGATTTGGGGCTTTATTGTGAAAAAACGGTACAAAATATTCTATTTGAAGTATTGGCCATCGCTAGCTACAACTTTCGCCCATCTTTCGGGCAATTTCCGGATGCCGTTTCTCCAAAATTCTGGCCGCTGCTTGGCTATCCATGACTCAACCCATATTTTGGTAGCCTCGTACGAGGAGAACCGCTGGTCCGCCAAATCGAGACTCATATGCCGGAACAAATGATAATCGGAGGGAGCTATGTCTGGACTATACGGCGGGTGGGGTAACACTTCCCAGCCAAGCGTTCCAAGGTATTTTTTGACAGGTTGAGCAACATGCGGCCGAGCGTTGTCATGTTGCAAAATAACCTTGTCGTGGCTTTTTACCATTTCCGGCCGTTTTTCTTTCAATGCCCGACTTAAACGCATCAATTGCAGTCGGTAACGATCCCCCGTGATTGTTTCGCCCGGTTGGAGCAGCTCAAAATATACGACGCCGACCTGATCCCACCAAATTCAGAGCATGATTTTCTTGCCGTGAATATTCTGCTTGGCCGTCGACGTTGATGCGTGGCCGGGCAAACCCCATGATTTTTTGCGTTTTGGGTTATCGTAGTGGATCCATTTTTCGTCGCCAGACACCACCCGATGCAAAAAACCCTTCCGATTTTGTCGCTCGATCAGCAATTCGCATGTAAAAAGTCGCCGTTCAACGTCGCGCAGCTTCAACTCGTACGGGACCCAATGTCCTTGCTTTTGGATCATTCCCATCGCTTTTAGACGCTTGCAAACGGTTGATTTATCAACGCCCAATGATTCAGCAAGCTCTTCTTGGGTTTGGCACGAGTCCTCGTTTACCAATTCCCCCAATTCCGCGTCCTCGAACTTTTTGGGCTGGCCAAGACGCTCCTTGTCTTCGGTGTGAAAATCACCACTTTTGAATCGTCGAAACGAGTACTCACATGTTGAAATCGACGGAGTATGGTCTGGGTAGGCCTCCTGCAGCAATTCACGGGCTTGGGCTGTATTTTTTTTTCAAATTGAAGCAGAAAAGCAAAGCTTCCCGCAAATTGCGTTTCGACGGCACGAAAGTTGACATACTCGGAGCACGAAAACACTGCGTTGTTTATACTTCAGCGAAATGACAGATACTGATAAACAAAGCCTAGGGATGAGGCTTTGTCATGAATATATATTCAGTATTGCCAACGCGATAAAGTGATAAATAGCGCCATCTGTGTGTCACCTTTAAAACTAATTCAACCTCCAATACAATATTAAACTGTAAAAATCTCTGGAAACATGAGTTCCCGCATTAATATTTGTAAGTGAGCGATAGATTTTCTGAAAACCCGTAAAAAGGCGGTTTTTTGTGTTCACTTCGAACCAACGTTAAGGGTAAAAAAAAATTTTTTTTCTTAAAAAATTAAATTAGGATCTTATAGGAAGTTTATTCCACTTTCCAAAACCTTTGTTTGATTTATTGTGGGGTTATTGGTTGTTGAGAAATCAATGACCAAAGATAAAATGGTATTTTTCGTAAAATGCGGATATCTCAGAGAGAAATGATCGTAGCGAGAATTCAAGAAGAGAGCAAATTGAAGCTAAATAATCAAGCTAGTTGACTGTATGGACAAATTTTTCCAAGCCCGTGCAATCAAAAAAAAAAAAAGAAAAAATTTCGAAAATTTTTGTGTCGCCCTTTAACTGACGATTACAAAATTACCGTTAAATAAAAAAAAATTGCTTAAAAATCTTAAAACAGAAGTTTAAAGCTTCTAAATGATTTTTGTCGGAACTCTGTGCGCTAATTTTTCACCGAGATACAGCTTTTCAAAAATCACTAAGAAATTTAGGAAATTTTACTGTTCCCTTAATTTTTGAGAGAAGTGTATTTCAAAGACTAAAACCATATATTTTATTTATATTATTAGAATTAAACGTGCTACTTTTGCTATTCAAATTAATTAATAAAATCTTTAATTTTTCTCCTCGAAATATGACCTTCATTATATTTTACTGAAAATAATATTTGGTACGGAGTTTCGTTCATTTTATGTATAGGCATTTTCATATAATGCATATTAATACTGATGCAATGCCGAAAACTTTTGTCCGCCACTATTTATAAAAATTGATTATTCGCGATGTATATTTCAATTATGCAAATTTAAGTTCCCGGAATAGATTCAGAAATTTTAAAATAAAAGTTTATTCCTCAAATGTGATATTATCACCTTCAAAGTACACAGCTGCAACACACGCTGCACAGCGTTTGATCCAGCTCTCGAAACATTTCCGGAACTCTACTTTCGTTATATCCATCAGAGCCGTCTTTGATTTTTAAATTACTTCTTTTCGGCTGTTAAAACGCGGCCCCTAGTTTTTGACTCGATCAAACAGAAGAAAATTGCAAGAAGTCATATCAGGTGAATTCCACGGCTGATAAATATGACACTTTGCGACGGTGCGTTATCACGGTGCAAAATCTACAGTTGTTTTCCCGCAAATCCTTTCTTGTTGCTTCACGTAAACATCTCATAACGCCCGAATAAAGTCATAGAAGTCCTTATTAACTGTCTGACCTACTGGCAAAACTTTGTGGTGTACAATACCATTGCCACTTTCTTTTGTGACTCAAAACGACGTGTTTTTTGGTCTTGGTTCATTGGGAGCTCTCAACTCACTGACCTGATATCTGAATTGCGTGTCGTACTCTTACCCACGTCTCGTCTCCAGTAATGAAGCGTTTGATGAATGTTTGGTCCCATTCAGCCTTGGGAATCATGTTTTTGGCGATATCAACGCCGTTTTTTTTGCATGAAATTCAGGTCCTTTGAGATCAACTTCGAGCAACTCGGTGCAAACCCAAATCATTAACTGCAATGTCCTGAACGGAATCTTAAGCAATGTTCAAGTGCTTTGCCAGCTCTCTGATGACTAATTTGCTGTTATTGATCAACTATTCTTTCACGATGGAGTCACGATGTCTTTTGAAGCGTTCATGCCACTCGTAAACGGCTGTTTTCTTTAGAGTACAGTTTATCAACATTTCTAAGGTTTTCGCCCTGACAACGATAAACAATACAGTAAGGCTTGAGTGAAAATCTTCTATTTTTTTAACTATTTCTTAGGCTGATAATGCTAATGAATCAGACCTGGTCCAGTGTTGATCATTTACATCGTCAATTTTATTTATAATTCATTTGAAGCCTAAAAGTGAAATTATTTACAATGCTGACAACAAATTTTAAAGTGGATAATAACCAAACTTTAAATATATCGGCCTAAGAGTTTAACATTAGAACTACGAACCGGTCAAAATGACCGGTTGGAACATTTATTTCCCATTTCCTCTTAAATATTCCAATTACATTTTTTTCGATAATGTCATGATTTTTATTAAATTTGTGTATAGAATAATATTATAGATTATTTTGTTCTTACGCTTCCAATTTTCAGAGTTAACTATGTGTTATACCTAAATATACGAACCGGTCATTTTGATCGGTCATAAAAATATCATGAATAATTTTTGTATATTCTTGAAATATTCTTTTTGAATATGGAAAATTCCCGGAATTCAAAGATTTTGCGTTTTCCATATATTATGCGAAAATTTGTATAACTGTAATATGGTATATACAGTTATACTAAATCCGTAATATGAATACAATTTCTACAGTCAGTCTGTAACCCCTATACAGATAAGTTATGATAAATCGTAGCATATAAACATTTCAATTTAGTATTCTTATTTACCGTGTATGACAAATGACAATAAATTGAATATTTTTTATATTTCTTTATAATCTCACCATTATTCTTGCATACATTGCAAGTGGTTTCTGATTGAATAGTTTTTTCATTATTAGAAAGGGAAATAAAATTATAGTTTTCAGTTAGAAGTTATTACCCTGGAAATGGCGTCACATTCGAAAAAAACAAAATTTCTTGAAGATATAAAAAATATATCCGAAGATATATCCGAAGTTGTCTGCAAATCAACAAATATTTCAGCGGTCCAGTTTGATAAAGAGAAAGTCTATGTATCCAGTGATAGTGAAGAGGAGACAATACTCAAGGTATGTAAAAGAAAAAGTCTAAGATTTCCGTCCTATTCCGATGAGAGTGAAGATCAGCAAACTGAAATTGCTAATGGAACTATTTGGAATGAAATCAAAGCTGGATCCTATCCAGGGAGAAAACCAAAACATACCATTTTCAAACAAAAAGTAGGACCTACAGGATATGCAAAAAAAAAAATTGTAAAGAATGTTGTGAGTAGTGTTTTCTCATTACTAATTAATCGTTATATTATACATCATATCATAACATGCACAAAACAAGAAGTTTTACGAGTTACTGGTGAAGAATTGGATTTATCAGAAGAAAAATTCAACGCTTTTCTGGCCATTTTATTTGCGCGTGGCGCTTATGAAGCCAAGAAATTATGTTATGTAATTTTGTTTTTTATGTTATGTAATTACAATGAAAGAATAAAATATGTTTCTTTTGCTTGAAAATTTAATTATCTTATGAATTTTTAGTTTTATTTCTAAATTTCTACTGTTTTGTGTAGTTAAACAAAAAAAAACGGTCAAAATGACCGGTTAGTTGAAATAGGTATATGGTAAATCTTCGTAGTTCTAGTGTTAATCAGCTTTAGAGAGAACGATAATATATTTATCGGCATGATGAGGCATTAGCTGTATTGTTCATTTAGTATACCATTCTAATTCTACTAACTTGAAAAAATTTCAAATCAACGAAGCATGATAAGAAGGCGGAGATATTGAGTGATGGGCTACGAGAGGTTTTCGTTAACCAGACGCCGTTTTTTGTGTGTTAAAACCGGCGGTATGCAATTACATAAGTAGGCTTGCATTTTGAAAGCAACATGAAATGTATGATTTTACAAAAAGTTTCATATTTATGCGCCTTCATACATACATACACTTATACACTTATACATACATAACTTTGCACGCAGTATATGGGCGCTAAGCGTAGGCGTATGCTTCAAGTGTGCCTGTTAGAGTTTATAAAAATTATGAAGTAATTTGTTACGACTCAAAATACAAAGTTGTTTTATTCTGTATATCGCAAAAACTGGTTTATCTATAATGCATTTTATGCTACTGGTTACATACATAATTATTTATAAAGGGTTATTTTTTAAGAGCTATAGGAAAATTAAAAAAAAAAAACACGTAAAATTCAGAAAAATGCATGCATTTTTTATTTAAATCGATAGTACAGTCCATATAATTTAATGTTTGAAGATTACTTCATGCAAATGTTGACCGCGACTGCGCTTCAAATGGTCCATCCGCTTAGTCAAATTTTGGCATACTCTTTCCAATGTTTCGGCCGATATCTCACATATAAATGCTTTAATGTTGTCTTCCAATGCGTTAATTGAATTGTTGAGGCTTGAATAATTGAATAATTGAGGCTTGTCTGAATAGACATGAGCTTTGACATAGCCCTACAAAAAATAATCTAAAGGCGTTATATCGCACGATCAGGGTGGCCAATTGACAGGCCCCGAACGTGAAATAAAATGTTCACCGAACTCGCCTCTCAACAAGTCCATTGTTACGCGTGCTTTGTGGCATGTGGCACCGTCTTGCTGAAACCACATGTCATGCAAGTCAAGCTCTTGCATTTTGGGCAAAAAAAAGTTGGATATCATTTCACAGTTACGTTACGATTCGCAGCATCTTTAAAGAAGTACGGTCCAATGATACCTCCAGCCCATAAATCGCACCAAACTGTGACCTTTTCTGGATACATTGGTAGCTCTTGCAATTGTTCTGGCTGATCTTCACTCCAAAATCGACAATTCAGCTTATTTACGTACCCATTGATCCGAAAATGAGCTTCGTCATTGAACACAATTTTTCGACTTTAAACTTTCTTAACAGAACACGCATTTTTATAATAAAATTCAATGATTTGCAAGTGTTGATCGTTTGTAAGACGATTCATGGTTAAATTATAGACAAAACTGAAGATGTTTGACGGTGAAACAAAACACGAAACGTGCGTCAGCTGTTTAAACCAACTTTTTAAAAAGATAATAGCTAAAAAATCACCCTTTATATGTACAGTTTGTCAAGAAATTGTGTTCAAAAGGCGAAATAATTATTGTTTACGTTTTCTTTCGTAAATAAAATTGAAAGGAAATATCAGAAATACATGAGCCAGTAGAACCATGATTCAATAATAAGAGATTTGCTCAGTAAGCAGCTTTCTTTTTCCTTCCTGACCAATCGGCTCCCTTAGCAAGGCACTGGGTTGCTAACTCTAGAAATTTTGGGTAAAAGTGGAGGCAAATTCGTAGAAAAAAGTTTCGTCTCCCCCTCGCTAGGTGGTTTGTATAGGTATGTCCAGGACCTGTATGCTTAAATCAGGACATCATAGAGTATTTTTTTTTCGGGGCAATGCGCGCAAAAGGTGAGCTTTTTGTCTATTCAAGCCCCATGCATTTCAAATATAGGTTGCGGAAATTCTTCCTAGGTAAAGTTGCCTTAAAAATATATAGTTAGCATTTAGCAATATGTAATTAATCACAGTTAATTAAGTTACACATAAATGAAAGACATAAAAAGGTTTCTTTTTTGAAGGAATTCAAATTTTACAACGAGCTAGCTTTCAACAAAGATCTAAAATAGGGAGGAGTGTTGGGTAGTCTCCGATAGAGAATATGTTGTAGACTTTATTAAAAAAAATCTGGGAATGACGAAATATGTTTCCAATGAACCCACGTTCGCCAAACCGCAATGTCACAAGTGAACCAACCTTTAATAGTTGAATCATGGAGTAGAACAATTTTAAAATTATTTCAGCGGAAATGCTTTTACAATATATTTTTAGAAAGAAAAAATAAATGAAAAACTTGTTTAATATCGACTAGTTTCTGACTCAATCACTCAAGTGCAAAATGTTAAGGGGTTCCGGTGGTCTAGAGCTCGAAAATTTGGGGTATTCTCAGGAATTGTTTTTTACAATAAAAAAAAAAAAAAAAATAAAAAGCGATATTTAAAATTTTTTTGGCTTTTTATTTAACTTCTTTTACATTTTTTTAATTAATAATTTTTAAAATGGCGCTGAAGTTGACCCCACCGAAAAATTGGACCTGGACGGTGTTGTCCATTTTGGCTCTTCTATTTATTTGAAACACAAAAACCAGAAAAATTATTAATCAGTATGGCAGTAGCTATGTCCCTCTACTAAAATACAAAAAATTGACAAAATGGCACGGTTTTGCATTTGACAATCTAAAAACCGGGTTTTTTTTAATTTTTTTAATCAGAAAGATACGAAATAATTCAAATAATAATATGAATCTATAGCCATTGATGTTGTGAACAACATAGTAAAATTTTAGACGATGAATATTTTTTTCTTTTCACAACACCTGGCTGAAAAAAGTCGTTTCGAGATAAATGAGTTTAAAGTGCGCGGACCGCTCTCTACCTAAATAATGGGCTGTAGAAACTATAATATTCTGAATTTCCGCATGAAAATTTCACAGTATATTCTTTATATACTATACTTTCGAAATATCGAACAAAAACAAAACATCGATTTTTTTAAGTTTCTAGACCACCGGGAGAAGCAAAAAACTATGTTTTTTGTGTTTTTATCGTGTTATGGAAAAATAAATGCACATTTTAGGAATTTAATATTGATTTTTATCCGTAAGTACTTACGGGGTTGATGTTCTTTCAAAAAGTAAATACACAATAAAATATGATACTTCGTTTAAGTTTTTACATTTTTTGCAATGCACCACTAGAAATCTGTTTTAATATTGCACGCTTCGGCTTAAAACTCATATCGAAATTGAAATTTTATTCTTCAAAATTATATAACCAAAAATAAGCAGCACTCGTTACATAAAAACATAGTGAATAGACTTTCCATATTTTAACAAATTAATATTTTTATGAAATATGACTCAATTGAACGCAAAAAATGGAAGATTTTTAAATTTTTTAAATTTTGGCCTTTTCTTTCGGTGTGGCAATTGTACCTAGTCGTCATCATAAAAAGGTCGAAGTATGAAGTATGTTTTAAATATTTAATATCAAGGGCGTAAGAGCCAGCTGATTGGTAAAAACTTAAGCATGATTAGTTTATACAAAAATGTATAGGTATATTCAGGATAATGAGCTTTATAAAACTCATTGTTGGCTCCCTTATGAGCTTTAAAAAATCTGCAGATACAAACAATTCGTTATTTATTTATTTTTATTTTTTCTTCTTATTCCTTCACTTCATAAGTACTTGACTTTTCAAGAGAATTTCGTTCTTGGCGAATCAATTGAGAAGTTGTGGTTGTTGTAGCAGCATAAACATTCCCAATACATATATGGGACATTTTTCTGGAGTGTCAGTCCTTGACCGGATATACTTTATACAGCAAGAGCGATAAATTGTGGCAGTCAGCTCAAATTATAATTGGTGTTTGAGTTGTTCATATAAAATAACATACATATCTCTGGGGTTGTGACAAAACAGCTTATCTAATTTTAGAAAGCTTTGGTTTTGAGGCAATAAGCCTTGATTTTTCACAGAAAGGTTTTACATATTTATTAGGATGACTTCTGAACCTTCACCTAAGAGTGATTAATGGTTTAAATTTTGCATTATAACCTAGATACATACATATTTAGTGCATTAATAATTAGCAAAATGTGTTGAATCGACTTAAATTGTGTTGTCGCAAGTGCACTGATACCACTTCATACAAGTGCTGGGCTTGGGATCTAGAATTCCCTGCAGGGAGGCAGTACATATTTTTAAAAAATCTTATTCATGTTTATTTATCAATCATTTAAATTACTGTATGCTGTGTAGCATCCATTTACGACTGACTGCACCAGACTCATCACCAACAGGCTTTTAATTCGTAATGACCTTCTACGACTGGAAATGATCAAAATAGTGATGTACGAGGGTAGTTTGAAGTCCGTGCTAAAAAAAATTATTGAATTGTTGGGATAAACCTTTTTTATTTTTAGGCATAGCTTCCTTTTATGCTTATACACTTCGTCCAACGCTGTTCTTATTCGTTGATCCCTTCCGGAAAATAGGATTTGTCCAAGTCTGAAAAATGGTTACTCGTTTTTGCAATTTGCTCGTTTGAATAAAATATATTTCCCGCCAGTCATTTCTTCAAATTGGGGAACAAATAGTAGTACGAGAGATCCGAGGGAGCCCAGTCTGGACAATGGTGGATTTAAACGAGTTGGATCCATATTTCCATTAATTTTGCGACCACAACTGCACAGGTGGCAGCTAGTGCGTTGTCGTGAAGGGAAAGGACTTTTTTGAAAATCATTTAACTTCATTGATTCAAACGAACGCCTGGTGAAATGTCTACCAAAGAAATGTGGCAGCCGATCAGATTGAAACTTGTTGTGGGTGCTTCGAATAGATGCTACTAACTACAGGGTCCGGCACTCGAAGTTTAACCAATTGAAAAAGCCATAAATTTAGTGTGGAAAATTACTTTTATCCAATTCAAAGTAAAAAAAGTGTGAAAATAATACAAAATTAAGAATCAATTTAGTTTTGCTCGATATGCCGATCCAGAAATGGATCGCAAGCTGCCCGAATGTGACTTGCATGTATTTTGGCCCACTCGCGGACAATGGCGTTTTTCAGCGCCTCGAGACTGGAGAATCTTTTAGTTCAGACCTTGCTCTCCACAATGGTCTAAAGAGAATAATCCATCGGATTCGCTTCTGGTGAATTTCGGGACGTTGTTTTTCAGCCATTCTCGGTTTACTCGAGCTTTGTGAGACAGTGCCGAGTCCTGTTGAAACGTCCGTGGTCTGCCACCGAAATGTTTGTCTGCCCACGGCTTCAAAGCAACCTCCAGAATACTTTCCCGATAATATTTTGCATTTGCCTTTACGTCAGGCTCTATGAAAACGATTGGAGAGCGCCCATCTGCGGTTACAGCGGTCCAAACCATTACATGTGGCAGTATGAACGGTCGATCAAATAAACCCTACCGTTTTGGGAGTTTACAATTTGAACAATCTTCTCGTCAGAAAACACAATGTTCGGAAGTTTATTGTTTTCGGTCAAGCGAAGCAACTCCTTCGCTCGCTCATGTCTGACTTGTTGCTGCTTTGGTGTGAGATCCTGTGCCTTTTGGATCTTGTAAGGCTTGACTTCGAGATCATTTTTCAGTATGTGGCGGATGCTATGGCCGGATATTTTCAGTTCTTTTGCCATTTGATTGGTACTTCGTCGGGGGTTCCACTCAAGCCGCTTCTTCACTTTTTGAACCATTTCACGTGGCATTGCAGTCTTTTGATGACCACCTCCACGACGTTTCGCGATGCTACCAGTATTATTGTAACGACAACGGTGCAATAAACAAAAACTTTATTTACTTTAAGATGCTCGAGCTCACGAACAATCGCTGGTTGTATATTTCCGCCAAATATAATGTAATCACACTATTACGTTTGAAATCCATTACTGATTTTCTTTTTTCGCGTTTACTCTCGGCAAAATCCTTCCGCACAGTTGTAAACAATACTCTGGACTGTCATTTAGCCAACTTATGCCCGTGCATCAGCGGCGCGAGCGGTCTGAAGTTGGTTAAACCTCGAGTGCCGGATCCTGTAAACAGAACCTCGATACGCGCTAGTAGTGCCATCTCTGTGGCTTTGCACGGACTTTTCAAACGATTCTCGTATGTTTGAGTACCGCAAAATGCTTAAAAATATTTGAAAAACATATATACTTACGCACACATTCATACGTATAAAGTGAATTCATTTAGCAAGTATTTGTTATGCACAATGTGTAGATGCAGTAGTTCGTCGCGCGACATGCCCAAAATTCTTAATGTGGCACAGAAAAATTTTGACATGAACATACAAATAGTGATTCATGCTTTACTCTGAGCACAAATGCATGTACTATACACATTTATGTGCCTTTAAATTTGTTGTTTGCTATATTTCTTTGTATTGTGATTTTATCAATAGCCGTCAAGCTTCGGTGGCTCAAAATTCGGTTTTGCCAAACCGGTTAAATGAGTTTTACGCTGATTGCCGAGGCGCTATAACTGTTGTTATTATTGCTGGCAGCTATATATTACCTATGTATGTATATATGTATGTACATTTATTGATGAAATTCAGCTCCCATTCATGTTTCCAATAGTGCCTGTTTTTGGAATATCATGAAGCGTTAAATTAGCAAATTCTAAAGTGACTTTATACCAATGTAACGCCAAGCCTGTAAAAGAGTTCGCACTAAAAGTTTACGGCACCGTGCCTAAAAACGCTTAAAACGCTTCTCGCATCATTTCGTAGCAGCGTGATGCAAATTTATTAAAAGCAGTCAAATTACTGATAGCCAAAAATGGAAAATCCTACATTAATAGGAAAACTCTTCTAATTCCAAAATAGTTTATGCAATTCCAATTTAACCAATCAGATGGCGTCACCGGTTACAGCATAACATTAGATGAAATAGAAAAAGCTGTATGTTCTTCAAAGGATAAGAAAGCTATTGGTCCCGACGAAATTCACGCAGAAATTTTAAAACTAATTGACGGGGAAGGTTTACAGATACTTCTGCACATTTTTAATCACATTTATGATACCGGGTGAGCTACCACAGGATCGGCTAAAACTGTTTTTATTACATTACCAAAAAAATCCAACCCAAAAAAGTGCGAGGAATATAGGCTTATGATGAATCACTCATTAAATTTTTTTTTTTAATAATACTCAACAGAATTTATAAAAAGTGTGATGAAGCCATGAGCCATATGCAATTTGGTTTTAAAGATGGTATGGGAACTCGTGAAGCGTTGTTTTGAGTTTATATTCTTGGCTGGACTTATAGAATCCAACTGTGGGCCACAGCATCAAACCAAGAGTCTACGCACCCTGGTAAACGCTATGTAGGATGTGACGAATGCCCAAATTGATCGGGACTTAAAAATTCGTTTAATAAAAGAGGAAATACAAACCAAATTTAACCAGCAAACACCAGGATCATCTTCAATCACTACCAAATGAACTGGCGTCTAATTCTTATCACCATTACATGTCTTTTTAAGGTTGAAAAGGAAAACACCGATTCAGCTTATCTAAGAGCTACCTATAAAATGTTAAATTTGTTTACTAGAAAGATAAAATCCATGTATTTTAGTATTTCTTATATCATAGATCGTCAACCGTGACGACTCTTTTCTTTGCGTTCGAGCGCTGGGGGAGGTATAGTTACGTTGTATTCAAACTTTAGACGCGTTTTTCTCAAAACTATATTTTTCGAATTGGCGTACACTCGAACAGTTATTAACCGATCTCCCTGAAATGTTGCACACATCTTTTTTATGATATTACTTTTTATGTGAATTTACAAGTTTTTGAAAATTTCTCGAAAAAAATTATTTTTTCGAAGCAAAAATAGTAGGAAAATTCGCCCCAGAATTCATTTTGTTTTTTTCTAAGCATTTTATTCCGCTATTTTTTCCATTTTTTTTTTTAATTCATATAGAAATTATGACATTAATAAACAAAAAAATTATGGGTTTTTTGTATTCAGGCCACCGACGCCGATGCTACAATGTCCGCCGATTGAGAAGCCCCGCTGCGACCTTCCTGGAAGAATTGAGTGTACATCCACCATTTTAAATGATTAAAATAAAAGAAAATTTTTTTTTCACATTATTTTAATGTATAAATAAACTTTATGCCAATTTTGAAAAAATATCTTGACTTCTTCATTTTAAATAATTTTAATGAAAATCAGGGAAAATATGGCCGTTTACAGGTATCTGTCCCCTTAACAGACCGAACTTGGGCTGCGGCCTCAAAAGTATGTTTCGGTTCGGCTTGCCCTCAGCCGAACTTTACAGAAAATTTCTTTATTTTTTTTTCTGGTTCCAAAATTACACAAACACTACATGTTCCAAAACATGATTGAACATTTTTGAGGGTGAATTCGGATTCAGCGCCCACAGCTATCAAACTAAACGCTTCGTCTCAGCCTCGGCCTCAAAAAGTAAAGCTCGGTACCTCGGTGCTTCTCTAGTAATAAATAATATTGCTAAAAACAAAAAACAAATGATACAAAAAAATAATAGGTGCTGGTTTACTTTATAATAATGTTTTTGCTAGGTTATGCTATAGAAATCACTTTGAAATATAAAAAAACGTCTAAAAATATTAAAATTCAAATTCAGGAATTCAAAATAGCCATGACCTTTTTTTTTACAGAAAAAATAATATAGCTATACTTTTAAACTTTGGTAAGATCTTGCTGGGAGCATCTGCAGATTATGACTTAGTTGCGGGTTCTACGACACTTCCTTAATGTTGTAAATTTACATAAATTCAAGAGAAGCTCACAAAATTGAACCAGTATTTTGTTCAGACCAGTTAGAAGCTATACCCTAGAAGACCATCGGTAACAATGAATGGTTGAAGTACCACTCTGGCACTCCCCAAGTAGCACTAAAGCGCCGTTTCGATACCATTATGACCTCCATCAGGCAGATATCTACAGCCAGCCAGTGTAGTTGATGTAATGGAGAAGATTGCTGGGATTCATGGAGGTTGGCGCACTGCCCCAGGCTGTCAATGAAAGGAACGTCCAGTAACCTTAATAATCTTAAAGTGTTCAACAGTCTTCTTCTCTGAAAGATGCCCACGATGTGTGACGATCGTCCAATGACGGGAAAATGCACGGAAAAATATTTCACGTCCTCAAATTTGCTCCCGAACTTTTTGAACTACCCAATATAAGTATTTCTTACTGCGTATCAACATTAAATGGGTCAAAAGCGAACGCTGAACCTCAATTTTATCAATATCAACGATCGGTAAAGAGAGGTGCCCCACACTGTATTGGCAAACGATGTAACGAAAAGTGTTTCATAAAGAAAGGAAAACAATGTGGCGAGTCAGTGCTTTTGATTGCAGTGCGATTTCGTTCTGCACCTACAGGCGAGAATAAAGTCACACAACAAGGCGAACAGGACAAACGAGTTTTCTTTATCAAAACATCAACAAATTGTTGGTAACGCGAAGAAAAAGCACACTTCATAATACACATACACACGCAATTATAAGTACCTATACATGTATGTATATATACAATAAATCGGAGCATTGACACACCCACGTCAAACATACATAGAAAAATATTTGTGCAATAACTCTTAAATTAAAATTTTGATGTGTGCATTGATATAAAAATGGGTGGGCTTTGTATTGATCGAGCCAACATGCAAAAATTATACATTTCAACAAGTGACTGAGGATCTGACATTCTCTCATTGGTTAATCGATGTAAATAAACAATAAACACCAAGAATTATTTCTCTATACTGCATTTGTTCTACAATCAAGTCGTACGGACAGATGACTTTAGTGAGTCATAACTCATCGCATCAGATGATACTATGCGGCATTGCAAAAGAGGTATTACTCTTCGAAAAAGTTCTTTGTCAATTTTGTGTTTGGAGCAGCCAAAAGGGAGACGAAAAACAGAAAATTCAATACATTATTCAGTCCCTCTATAATCATAGTAAACAGGCGGCCAAAAATTTGGCGATCTTTAAGGATCCATACAGTATCAAATGCAACATAAAATCAGTTGTAGGCCAATAATCGCAAATTATGATAAAATCACGGAAATCGTAGGCAATTTTCCCATTGCCCAGGAATTGAAGATTGATCAGAAAAAATTTTGGATCCATTTGTAAAGAGTCTTTCAAAAGTGATGACTAAATGTCTGTAGTGAATAATACCTAGACGGTATAAATCGACAATTCAAAGTTTAAGAAACTGGTTCTGTGGAGGATAGAAAAAGGATTGACAGGCCAAAAACGAGACGTTCTGTTGAGAATATTGCGGTTGTAGCGCAAAGTGGCGTTGAACAAAGGCGACATCTCGACGTTATCAACAATTAGGCATTCATGAATAGACTTGTTGGCTGATTTTATCTGAAGTTTTGCCCATGGTGGACATTTAAATGATGTAATTTTTCACATACATACGAGTATAATTTTTAAGAGCCGTATTTGGAATAAAAACAGTCAAATCTGAAAGAGTCTACATTTTTACATGTTTTATTTATTTTTACATGCTTGGCGGCCACTGTAGTGGAATGGATTGATGCTTGATTGCTATTCGGGAATGCGAAGGTTTGAATCTCTGTGGAAAGCAAAATGAAAAAGTTGTTTTTATTAGCGGTCGCACCTCGATCCAAAGCGCGCAGCACACATTGTCAAGGATTGGCTGCTTTACCATGCTCCAAGGCAATTAAATACACCACCGCAAAGCCCAGATTTGAATATTATTGAAATTGCTTGGGAAATTTTAGATCGAAAAATTAGAAAAAATCCGATTTCAAGGGCTTCAGTACTCAAAGAACGATTAATAGAAGCTTGGAACAATATAACTTCTGCAGAGTTAACAAATTTAGTCACCTCGATACCACGACGGCTTCAAGCTGTAATTGATGCTAATGGTGGACGAACTAAATGCTAAGAAGCAATATTACTTTGTGTTAAGTGAAGTTTTTCACACTGGAGTAAGATATTTGTGTACTGTATGTAGACTTTTGCCAACCTTGGTTTTAGGTTTTTTCGCCATAGCTTTGCTATTTTAAGTTAATGTATGGATTTTTTTAAGTTTATAATGATTAGAAGAAGCTTTCAAATAAAACTGTGTAAACACATTTCTGTTATGTTAAGTAAATTCCTAACTCCAGTCAGACATCATGTGAGTATGTGAAGATTATAAGTAAATTATGTATAGTATGTGAAGAGTTGGCTGTCTGGTTAGGCAAAAATGTGACTACCTTTGGAGAAATCTATATTTATTATGTAAGTAATCTATATTTATTATGAAAGAAAGAATAAAGATAAATGACAATACTTTCCTAAAAAAATTGTATTTTATTCAAAACCAACACCGGCGCTTGAAACTTAACCACCCTTTAGATAAATAAACTATTTGCATTTGTTAGTTTTTGGCTTTGGATTATTATACAATTAAAAATTGTAACTGATTGAAAATTGGTAATATTGTGTCGATACAACCAAACACAAACACACACAAACCGATGTATTGTGTAAATATGTAACTAAAAGAACGCAGTTGTTTTCTACTTGCTCCATTTTGTGTATCCTACGGGCAGCGGAAAGGAACTACGATACGTTGATGAGTGTGAGCACCATAAGGCGAACAAATTAGCGAGAGAGAGACACTACCACTCGCCTCCCTCTTGGTATGGAAATTGTTGGTGTTACTCCTCTCAATCTACAAACTACGTGGTGCAAGTAGCATTGCCACTTCAGCGCACACGAGATGGGTTGATAGTCTGACATGTATCGTTACAAAAAGAAATCGGCCAGAATGGGACGTCAGGCGCTCAAATAGAAAATAGATTGTGTTTACTTGCCGTACGGCAAAGGCGCGAAAATGATAACTGTTTACCGAAGAACAATTTTGTATCGCGAAAATTTGTAGATGGTTTTTTTTATTATCACATTAAATGCAGAAAATAAGTGAAATTTAAATTAAATGAGTCAATTCAAATGCAACCTTATTTTTTCGATAAAGAGTAGAGAAAAGGCCAGGCTTAACCAAGTTGACCATTGTGACTACTACCGACCCATTGGCGCACGTCTCTATATTAGTTGCTTTGATCCATGATGGAAAGAATAATGAGATGGCGCCTATCGTGGTCCCGTTACTTTGCGCTCAGCGAATTTGACAACTAGTTACGTGATTTTAGCTCCAGTATGGCCAGATTACCATTTTCGTAACTTGGTTTAGCATTTTTTTTTGTTATTTAGTCTCGGAGTTTTATGACATTTTTCTAGCTGCTCTAATTAAAATGTAATATTTATAGTTTTGTAAAATATACATTTTTTAATAATTATTTAAATAATTCACTCAGTTTTATTTAGCTTTACTTTTTTTTAACATCTGGTGGCATTGCCCGCGATTGCAGGTGTTGTTGGTGTTCTTCTGCTTTCAGCAGTCAAATCTCTCTCTCGCTACTGCAGTGTTGCCTAGCTTTGGATATAAAAACGCACTAAAATGCCCATTCAAAGAAAATAACCCAACAAATTTTTATTGAATCACTTAAAGAACTTTGTATGCGAGACAAATTGTCTTTAAAATGTGCGTTTTTTTAAATAAATATGTTATGCTTATGTACAGTTTAATTCATGAGGTTTTTTTTGTTAAGGGAACGACTTTTTTGCTATATTTGAAGTTATGTAACTAGATAAGGTACTCTTTTTGTAAAAATGTCAGTATGGTTTCTTTAGTATTTTCTGGTATTTTCTTGTTTATTTTTACAATGAATATAACTCTTAATGTCCTATGTCTCACTAAGGATTGATGACCGGAAGAAACGATTACACCTCTATGGTTTTAATTCGCATTCAATAAATTCAAAGGCTTTTTAAAATGTGTAAAAAGGTTTTCAATCTTAAGAAGAGTTGAGAGATTGGCATTTAATATTTTTGCATAACCTTAAATGGAGCCAAAAATTTAATTTGCACTTTCAGATTATCAAATTTTATAAGAGTAAAAAAATTTTCATTAGCACTAAAATCTTCTCAGAGTGATCTTTTTTAACCTTTTTTTTGTTTAATAATATAGTTTGTTTTTTAACCTAAAGTTTCGGTAGCTTTAAATTAAAAAAAAGAAACAAACACGAAACTTAAAAATTTTGCATTTTGGGTATAAAAAAGCACTAAATTTATTGCGAAGAGCAAATGGTTGGCAATACTGCACAACTCAGCAAACGTGACGTCACGTACGCTCTGATGGGCGCAATCTTCTTTCTATTCTTGGCTTTGATCACAGGCCACTGTCTCCTAAGTCGAAATGTTCAAAGATTGAATGGCTCTCTTTCGCTACAGGAATAGTTATTTATTTATTTTATTTTATTCAAATAACTATTGACATTTTTTTTAAGCATACATACCAACAATATTATAATATGTATGTATATATACACATATATGTACCTAAGTGGGCAAAAATCATAAATAGTGGCACTTGGACATATTGAATAGGCGTAAAAATGCAACCTACTTGTAAACTCGAACTGGCATCCGGACCAATTTGCAACAAAGTGTGCAACTGAGATGATATCCCACGCGCATGCACAACACGAACTTCTACTACTTCTTTGACCGTTTAAAAGTTGACAAAATAAATCCAGGTTTAGAAGCGAGGTGGAAAAGGAGGTGATGTGATTGGACAGTGCTTGTATGCACTTTGCATATATCTAACACAAGATATATAAATATATATGTATATACACGTATACATACATATGTGTATTTGTGAGTTTTTACGTCTAATAGTTCAAGCTTTACGCGCATACCGGCAGGAAATCGGCTGACTACTAATTCGCGGTTGGTTTGCTCTTTAACTATGGTGAAAAATAAATTTGTAAAGGAAACTTCGGCTGCCACGTTGTTTGGGAGACTCGGCAGCCGAATTTCGCACATTTCATTGTTCAGATCAGTGATGCAGGTAAAATACCCTACTTGTATGGATTTTTGTCGAAAAATGTGGGTTTAGGGAAAAGAAGAACAGATTTTTTTAAATTCTGTAAATTTAGGGAATTTTCAAGAAGAACAGAAACAATTTTAAAATTGCGGAAAAACTTTAAAAAGTTCATTTAAAATAAAAATTCGCAGTAAGATTTCATGCCAGACTTTTTTCCTTATGGCTGCATACTTTTAAAAGCGTTAATACGGCAGCATTGCCATTTTTTTCTTCGTTAACGCTAACGCAATTTTTTCTTCGCGCGAAAATTGTTAGTTGTCCAACGTTTTCTGCCGCTTTTCACTTTTAAAGTAAGTTTGCAATTATTTTAGTTTTAGCTATTTTTATATTTAAAATGTATATATTTTACTGAAATGAGCTCCTCCTCTTCGACTGTCTCTTCGGAGGAACATCAAGAAAAACAATGCAAATATAGGAAACAAAAGTTCAATAACAAGTGGCTTGACGACGACAATATCAGTGGCTGGTTGGAAGCTGTGGCTAACGATCCATTTTAATGCAAATGCGATGCGTGCGACAATGTTTTGAACTGCGGCAAGTCTGATTTGCAGAAGCACGCTGAAACATAAATGCACAAAAAATATATGAAGGCAATAAAAAAGAGGCCTAAAATAAACAGTTTTTTTAAGAAAAAGCCGAGTAAACCGAATGGTTCCAAAAATTTCGAAATAAGACTTAGCATGTTCTTCGCTGAGCATAATGTCGTGTTGGTGGTGGACCATTTAGTCCCACTCTTTAATCCCACCATTTAATCCCACTCTTAAAAGAAATCGTGCCGGATTCGGAAATAATAAAAAACTGTGAGCTCGGAAGAAAGAAGTGCACCAGCATAGTAAAAAATGTTTTGGCAAAAGTGGAAAAAGACAATTTAATACAAAAATTAAAAGGAACCAATTTTTCCATAATGATCGATGAGAGCACAGACATCGGACTCAATAAGCATACCTATGTGTCTCCTGGGAAGATTTTTCGACGAGGAAAGCGAGCGAGTTGTGGTTAAGCTGCTGCATATAATTCCAATAAGAACTGATTGCACTGCAGAAGCTCTGTACGGAATTTTTAAAGAATCCATTTTATCTCTTGGAATTCCATTCAACAACATAATAGGCAATTAAGTACATTTTTTCAGCATATGCAAACATTTCTAATAAAATATTTTATTACATTTAACGTATGTGCAGCGATGGTGCCAGTGTAATGATCGGACAGCATAATTCCTCTGCATGAAGATTAATTAGGGACGTACCAAATGCTATAGTTGTAAAGTGCATCTGTCATTCTGCAGCAATTATTGCAAGTAAGGCTTGTTTAACGCTACCCAGAGGACCTGAGGATATTTTGCGGCAAATCGGTTCGTACGTTTCTGGAAGTTCCAAAAATGCGCGCAATTAGAAGCTCTGCAGGAAATGCTAAACGAGAAGAAAAAGAAAATCCTTCGGACTTGTACAACCAGATGGCTCTCTCATCACAAATGCGTCGAAAGTGTATTACAAAACTGGGATGTGTTATTGGCATTTTTCAACCAAGCTGTCACGCAGGACAAATTAAAATCAACAGAGGCGATTTTATTTGAGCTCAACAACCAGTGCAATAAGATTTATTTATTTTTTCTCAAGTATGTAAGGGAGAATGGGGAGTTGTGAGACGGGTTTGGTTTTTGGACCCCTATTACTCAAAATCTTAATATTCTGCATTCTGGAAGCTATTGGTATGGCCTATTTAACAAAACTACAATTTTCCTTAAAATTAAAATTGTATATCTATATATATAAAAAGAAGTTACATTTCCTTGGTAATCTTATAACTCAAGAACCGGCGAACCGATTAACACGAAAATTTCAGAGTTCTTTTCTATTTTCGAGGAGGTGGTTTGTGTGAAATCGGTGTATCCGTTCCTGAGTTATGACATTTTATGTGATCACAAAGTGAAGAAGATCGTGTTCGACGAAATTTAGTGGAAACACAACGACACAGACGGAGAAATCAGTCGGTTAATAGTGAAGCACCAAGAAACCGTCTTTCAATTACGATGCCACCATTGATTACAGCATGCATGCCTACATTAGCTAAATGAATATAGAATGTATACATTGCAAAGCAATTAAATGCAGAAACTAAACGCCTGGTATGTGCTGTGCTGGTGGAAAAGTCAAATTGCCGGTGCTAGAACTTCCGCCAGCACCTTTGCATTCATTGGTTTTTGGCAATTCACCAACGTCGAAGCATTTCCTCTTAAACATTAAAAAATACAATTCATGCTTTCAAATGACATCTTTTGGAGCTACAAATATTATAAGAGATGGATTTATGCCGACGTTTAAGGTTATTACTTCGTTTGAAATAAACAATATCATATTTAATTTATGTGCCGTCCCTGTGTTCGATGTTTTTAAAAATTCAGATCCGTTATCTATATATATTTCTCGAACTTTACAGATTCAAGGTCAAATATACCATAGAGCTGGGTCTTTGCTACTATTCCCAGATGGTGACCATCAATTTTTGCAAATATATTTTATTGGTGATGAGAATCGTGAATTAGATCAGCGCTGTGCAATTTAGACGAATACGAGAAGATCAATCATGAATGTTCCATCAACACGATGAATTGGTGAAATTGTTCAAAGTGGCACTCGATCTGATGCCCACCGATGACCACAAAATAATAATAAAAGCCGATAAAACACCAATTGGGGAGCACGCCAGACGATTCAATATAAAAAAACATTTTATGTATGGTGGTGCGAAGCCCACTGGGGAATGCTAGTAATAATATAAAATATAATACAAAATACAAAAATGTGGGGAGTAGTGAGACACCATGGTTTAAATCAATAAAAATGACTTATTTTAGTTGTTAGTTCTTTATTAAGATGAAAAATAAAAAAGAAAAGACAATTGTTGTAAAAAAAGTGTATAAAAAATGCAATGCCATTAATCTGATGATTCGCAGTGAGAACATGTATAATAACCAATTCGTAAATTGGCACACTTTAGGTGCACAGCTCGATCGCATACATTGCAATGAATGGAGTTGTTTCTGCTTAATTTTTTCGGCCTTGCACCTTTGCAGATGAAGCAAAAATGATATATATACAAACAATGCATGAATATTGCGAGGTACTTATGAAAGATGCGTTAAAACGTCGAAAAAAACGGTGTCTCACAACTCCCCAAATCGTTTTTTTATAAATGGCCGCGTAGTCATAAACACATCGAACGTTCATGCCCAAGTGAATGTGTAAATTCAAAGCTAATAGGACAATTAATAATTTGTATATATTGACATTTGCAATTTGCTATAACAACTGATCGAATGTATCGCAAAACAAATGATGAAAAAAACTTACCGAGAAATTCCAAAACACAGTAACTTGAGAGACGCGTCGAATGCGTGTAAATATGACCAATGCCAGCTGAAAAGTGAGATCGCATCGAGAACACTTGTTGACACTTAAAATCGAATGTAAACAAATGTATAATGCCGAAAGGTAACAATGCCTCACAACTCCCCATTTCCCCCTACTCAATTACTTCAATACTCTAAACGCACTTTTTTAGTCGAAAGCACCTTTAATACAGGTACTCCAACGAGAATCGATTAAAATATTTTTAAGCTTAGGTAAAAATTTTATTAAAAAGTCTGAGCTTAACATTACTTGTGCTGTTAGATCGCCACATATTTCTCTACCGCTTGAGGAAGTTTTTCTCGGATTTGAATGTAACGAGCTCCTAAAAACTGTTCCAAAAACGGCTGCAAACAAAATTATAACAGATTGTCTACAGTTTTATATTACTGCTTTGGAAGAGATACAAAGGAGATTACCGCTCAAAACTGAGCTATTCAAAGAAATTGAGTTTTTAAATACACAAGTTGCAATGGCAGTAAAGGGAAACAAAAATGATCTCACATTTGTAAAATAGTACAATATGTGTGGATGTCAACTCTCTCCTATAAGAGTGGAGAACGTTTGAGTTCAATTTCTCTGAAGACGAAAAATCTAACCTTTTAAAGATGGGAGTTGGAGTTTTGGAGCGAAGTCTGTAAACTTAAAAATTTCAATGACAATTTTGTTTTTCCTATTTTGGCTTAAGTAGCAAAGTTCGTTTTATCTTTACCTCATGGTAATGCAGACTCCGAGAGAATTTTTTCTATCGTAACAGATGTTCGCACAAAAAAAAAGGAATAAGCTCAGTCACCAAGTTTTAACTTCGGTCTGCATTATTCGTTCTTTTTTGCAAGACGTTAATCAAGATTGCTGGAAATTTCAATGCAATGAATCTCATTTCAAGAAAATGGTATCTGCAAAACTCTATGATCACGTAACTCAGGAATTCTTAATATTAACACTATGTTCCTTAGCCAAACACAAATGAGTACAAAATACAAACCTTTGTATTGTTTTTATTAGTAACATAAATAAATTAGAACTGAAAGTAATTTTTGTGATCTTAGTTTAAAAACTCTGTTATGTTTTCTTTTTAAGTTTGTCTTGTTTTAAACAGAACTAAATGTAATGAAAAAGTCTAATTTTTAGTCAATTTTGCCTGATTTTTTGTTTATATGTATATGTGTTTATAATATAATAAATATGTGTATTTATATATATTTGAAATAAAATTTGTTTTTATTATAAAGTGTCAAATCAGCACCAAGTCCAAAACTTATGCGAATAATTCAATTTTGACGTTGCAAGTGTCTCATTATAGTGTAAACACAGGACAAAACAATGTAGGGAAATTTGTAGGGAAAATTTTTTGTAAGCGTAGGGAAAAGTAGGGAATTTGTTTGGGCTGTGTAGGGATTTTTCAAAAAATCATTTACCATTACTGGTTCAGATAGCAACGAAGTAATATGTGCGAAGATCAAGGTGAATTGAATACTGAAGGTGGCGTCTTCTCAAAACAGTTACTTTATTTTTCGAAGTGTTGACAAGTGTGACGTCAGGCGCCTTAATAATACAAAACAAAAAACGGAGAAGAAATTACATGTTTGTGAAAATGTAGTGAATGGCTTGGTAATATTGAGATTTGTG
Organism: Anastrepha ludens; assembly: GCF_028408465.1. NCBI lineage: Eukaryota > Metazoa > Arthropoda > Insecta > Diptera > Tephritidae > Anastrepha > Anastrepha ludens. The sequence continues at coordinate 118,264,651 of NC_071500.1, read as the reverse complement.
AGATTTAGGATAAACAAACTAATGAAAACGAAGTGTGAAATTGTGAAAAAACAATTTAATATAAAGCATCCAAATGCAATTTGTTTGCGTTTTTATGCGGAAGACGCCATGCTAAGAAGGTGTGTGTGCGTATAATTGCTTGTGGTTGGTAGTTGTCACTGCGTTGGCCTACTCTTCCTCTTCACAAATTAGTAATAATTTCTCTTCATTTTGGTTATTTATTCATGGAGTCTGACGACACAGGGAATTCGGAAGGCGCAACCTTGTATTCTATCTTCCTTGAGCGAAGACTATGTTGATTTTTTTTCGTATAGCACTAACACAATCTTATCGCCAGCCGAAATTTGCACATTCATTTCACATACTCGTCCAATCAGTCGTTGTTCAGACGGTCAGTGTGATTGGTTGATTTTTTTCGTGTATCACGAACATAATCTCAGTTTTTTTGTAAACACATCCCAAGTGACGTTGGCCCATCAGCTGAAAAATCGTTTTACCATGGGTGGTAATAGGAAACGAGTTTTTAATAGCAGTGTCCCCTCGGCAGACAATGGCTAACCTCCGCGAGTATTTCTGCCATGAAAAGGCTTCTCACGAAAATCCACAAAACAAATAAGAGGAGGAGGGCAGCCAAACACCCAATTTAGGGTGTAAGCGTCAATTATTATTATTATTAAGTAGGTAGCAGGCACTTCAACCTAACCTAATTTTTACACTTGCTTCCCCAACAGGGTACGTTTAATATTGCGAGTACTCATAGTTGTGCTTTTAATAAATTTTAAATGAAATAAATTTTGTATTTGATATTTTATTGATTGTTAACAGTGTCTTTAATGTTAGTTATAAAATATGATATCGGTGAAGTCCGCTTGTGGGTATAGCGAAATTTGGAGGCACAATTTTTCAATTCTTCCACAATATTTAATTCCTATGCAAGGCGTCATTATGTCTCTCGTACCGTGACACTCAACAGTTATTCGGTCAACTGCATCAATATTTTTTGGTCCAATGTGAACCTTAACTCCCAAATTTTTAAAATTATTCATGTCACGAAATAAATAAGTTTCTCAGGGCATTCTAAATTGAAAAATATTTAACTAAATGTATATGTAAATATTTTCCAAACGTAGCTATAGCGTTAAATACTGACTGAAAGATAACTGATTGAAATGTCATACAATTGAAAATGGCGGTCAAACAAAGTTCACAGCACAGATTATTACATTTCCTGTCTAATGAAAAGTTAATTAAACTAACTTTCAGGCTGTAGCAGTATCTAAATGGTGTGCCTGTAAGGTACTATCAGTCAACACCACAAGTTGATTATTCCGATGTGGTAGGCTTTTTTTGGTTTTAGTGTTAAGGTTCAAAGTCTGAGGGGTTTCAACATTCGTAATCGTGAAAAATAGTTCACTTTCTGATCAAACAACGCAAATAGCCTACTTAAGCTTAACTATTTTTCTACACTAAGGCTTACAAACTTTTCGCATCATTTGCATTTAAAGACGCCATAAAGGAAATATTTACAAATTCAAGTATTATCAACTGCTGAATGCCCCTTTTTAAAAACAACGCAAAAAATACAAATTTAAAAACACTTAATTAGATAATGACTGAGTAGCTGCAGGAGTCAAGATGGCAAGGTGCACAACAGAACTGCCAATTGTAAGTGCTTAAAATAATTATAACAAAAACAACAAAAAACAGAAAGAAGAAAACTCATAACCTTACAAATGTAAGGTTAAGTGGCAGGGTCATTTATAGTACGGCATATAAAGTTGTTGTATTCATTCAATAAAAAGAGCGATATAAACCGCTCATTCATTCTTTCAACTAATTGAGATTCGCGTTGTGAAATATTTGTTTATGCGTCATGTCTGTTGTCATTCTTCAATTATCAATAAGAACTTCTGTTTTTATTGCAATGAAAAGTAGTAGTATCGGAATATAAATAAAACGGTAATGAATTTTCGAAAATATTGCTGTATGAATCAAAGAATATGCAATCAAGACCAAAAGCTGTCACAATATTTATTACATTTGTAAAAAGTTCGGTTCTCAATAAAATTTAACTTCTTAAATTGTTTTTTTTTTCTGGGTCACTGGGTAAAACACTAATGTTATAAGGTGAAGCGAACCTCATGTAACGCAAACCTTCCGAGTATTCTTTTGCAATAAAAACCTTATAGTGGAAATCGTAAAACTGTAATTCTCTCCAGTTGTAGGACAACATTAATACGAATATCTAACAAGGGATAAATGCGCCAATTATTCATACAATATTCCACGTTAGACCAGTGCTGTCAGGAAAATTTCATTAAAAAAACAAAAAGGTCGAACTGGATCTGGAAAAATCGTTTTTGTTTTGAAGATTTTAATATTTATTTATTTTTTATTAAATCAGCAAGAAATTTTCATCTGCTGAATATTTGTTCTTAAAGATTGACGCCAGCTTGAGTGAAATGGCTAGCTAAATACCAGAAGAGATCCATAAGTTTAACAAGGGTAGCAATACAACAGTTATTCGTAAATGCCAAAGGTGGTTTTCAACGTTCAGATCCGGTAATTTCGATCTTCCCGACTCACATCGATCTGGATGACCAACTTTAGACAATGACGTATTAAGGGCGGAGGTGAAAGCATATTTGTGTCAGACAATCGATGAATTGTCAAATACGTTTAACCAACCTCGGTCGACCAGCCATGGACATTTGCAACTCTTCACCGGTACAATACAGAACCGTTTTTGAGTGCTTGATAACTGCAGATGAAAAATGGGTCCTTTATGATAATCCAAAACGCAAAAGGCAGTGGCTCTCTCGGAAGGAACCACCACGAAGGACTGCTACGTCAGTTTTACATCCGAAAAAGATGCATTTTGTTTTTGATGGGTATTCGTGGAATCCTCTATTTTAAAGTGCATAAACCTGGTGAAACTGTTAATCCAGGCATTTATTGTGAACAAATAGATCGAGTTAATCGTAAAAGTATGCAGAGATTATCAAAACAAAGGCGTTATTTTGCAATTCGATAATGCAAGAACGCACTGCGCAAGAAAAACGCTGGAAAAAAATAATTTATTGGGATGGGTACCTCTCGCTCGGCATTATGTCATCGGGTTTTCATTTATAGCATTTACTGCAACATTAAGAAACAAAAAATTTCAAAATTGAAAAAAGCCATCTCCAGATATTTGCCAACCAATTGATTTTTCCGATCCGTCGATTCGTCATTGAAAATTTACATCCTAGATGGCAAAAGGTTGTTGCCAACGAGGGTAATTACATCATTGACTAAAAAGAAATACTTTGAAGAAATTTATTTATTCGAATTTACTGTATAATAAACGACATTATATTCCGGCCATCCTAATATATTATATATGTTGTATCATATCCTCGAGCCGTCCTCAAACACGGTCCCGTTGCGTTTTCAGTGCACTCTCAATTCTCGAAACCTAAGCCAACTGTCCCGTATCGAGAGTCTGCAACCTTCACATTTTCTCGCTAGACCCTTTACTCAAAATACCGGTTTGTTGTTAAGTACTACCCAGAAATTCAAAATAAATTGAAATGTACAAAAATTATTATGCCATCAATGGCAACAAAATAAAGCGCAACCGAAAAATTTAAAACAAATTACTATATGAATATGTATTACGAAAGTCGAAACGAAAACGTAATTGTAATAAATGCTATACCAGTAGTCTACAAACAGCAGATCTTCAGACAATAATTAGCAACAACAAAATCACAAACCGTTAATTTGTTGCAACGACGGACTCAACGAACGACTGCTGGTAAGCAAAACTTACACCAAAACAGGCACCACAGAAACATTCAACATCAAATTAATGAACAACACCAATGACGTAAAGATGTATGGCAGCCAGTACGAAAAATTGTAACATTCGCAGTAACAACGGCAACAACAGCAAGCATCGGCAGCACAGTTTGGCTCAAATAGTTCACCACTGAAAGCAATAAGCGTAAATGCAGCGGCGGCGCTTGGCAATACCATAAAAACAAAAGCAAAAACAGCACCAAATATAGTTAAAAATAGTAAGAAAAAAGTGATACGACATCAACAAAAACAATAAATTTTCAAATCGTATTAATACAACGAAAACAAACAACAATACCACATCAACATTACTGCAACTGTTGTCGATTGACTATTGTTAAGTAATAATAAATCACACAGGTCAACCAAATTTTTTCTTATTTTCAGTTTCTATTTTAATACATGAAGTTTGATTATAGGCGTGGAAAATAATACTGTATCTATTCCATATAACGCTAGCTTTTGTTCTGGAATAAGTGAATTTTGAAGTTTGTGTTGAAATAGCTGATTTTGATTCGCCACTTAGAGACTCCCTTAAGTTCAGTTCTGCTAATTGAATGAAGTACTTTTTTGGGAAAGCAATAACAAATGAAACAACTTAATGCATAGCTGCTTAGCTCGTAAACAACTTGCTTAAGTCAGTGCTTCCAAGGTATATTTGCTATATAAAGTACACATTTTGCATTTCGTTAGTGGTCTATGGGCATAATTGACAATAAAAACGCAATTACTTCTCAAATTTAACCGTTCGTTGTACATTTTTATATTTTCTGTATACAGTTTTGTAATTTTGTTAAATTTTTTTTTTTTTTTTGTTTATGCTCGCACCAAATTTGTTCACTAGGCAGTTGTCTAATCGAATGCAGTTACGATTGAGGGGTGTGTTTAAAAAAACTGAGATGGCGTTGGTGATATACGATTAGACGAGCGCGAGAAAACATGCCCGATCATTTCGAGCAGAATTCGGCTGCCGCATCTCCAAGTGACGTGGTAGCCAAAGTTCCCCTCACAATTTTCTTATTCACCATAGCTAAAGAGCAAACCTGGTAAATCTATCACCCTTGCTAAAACTCTCGAAGGAAATTCACCATGGCAAAATCTAATTGACTCAAACAAAATTTAAATTGAATCTAATTAGATCTTGCAATAAAGTTCAAGTTAGGCCCGATCTGCTAACAAAACACAGGATTTCACCCTAAAAATCAATTGGAATGTAAACTCATTCTAATTATTGCAAACTGTGTGCAATTAGTTCAAATTAGTTTTAGACTGGCGAATTTCTTAGCCGAGTTATGTTAGCGAACAGGCCGCGAAGTGCATATTTTAGTTTTTATATTTTTGGGTTTTTTGCTTCTGGCTTGTTCAGACTATCTAAAACTTCCAACTCAAAATCAAGAAAAAATGGGCACATAAACACACATACATATGTGCAAAAAGACATATCCGAGTTTGATGCAATTAAGTTCATACGAAGATACGAGTTCTACGCGTATCCACTTTAATAACTTTTGAACTTTGTTTAAATTCTTTCGTTTTGCATTTATAGTTTGATATTAATTTTTATTTTTGAATAGGAGAGACTCAATTTGCTTGGCTACAATAAATGCTTGGGGAACATGGGTATTAGTTCTTTGAATTACAAATATTTAATGATTATTTTTCTCCTATTCGACATCCGAGCTCAGATACAAAATCCGTGTTAACCGGTGTAATCGATCAAAAACTGCAGCTACACACACACACAGCCGAAAAAACTGCAATTAGGTTACTTGAATTCATTTCCCATTAAAATTTAAAGATGAAAAGAGCACATTTTATTTTTTGAGTCAAGGTAGTATCAATGAAACGATACACTCAACGACACTTGAATTATTGTTTGTTTAAGTGATTTTGTTTAGAATTTTAATACTTGGAAAACTTACACATAGTAAATAAAATAAATCCAAATACTACAATAAAACAGAAGTTGAGATTTTAGATCCCCTCTCTGAAATTTGGTTTATGACAGTTAGCGCGTTTCAAAGTAAACGAATTTTTAGAAACCACGCTTTAGTTATTCCTAAAAAACGAAGCTTGTTTGAAAGTTTAACTGAATAATTAAATGTTTAAAAGTTTTATTAGCTACTGTTTTTAAACATTCTGTGTGTCTAAAAAAGACACGCGCTTCTTAAATAGGAAGTGTACCTTAAGAAAGTCAGTTACCATTAATCTACGCTAGTCGACCGCAAGAATTGGTTTGTTAGATTCAGCAAATGATGAGCTTGATTTAGTCTGAAGAATACGTCTGGTATTTAAGTGTTCTCTGCTCCCTCCAAGTGCTCCTAGTGACACGTAACACTAATTTCTGCGGGATAAGTCTATGCAATATCACAAACAAGGTTATACCAACCACTGACGACTTTAAATTCGTTTTTCAAGTGTGAAAAGTACCACCGCAAAAAACACCGCGTCTAGTTTTGTTCTTGCTCCAAAACTCTTTTGATTATTCAAAACGACGTTCGAAGCCTTTTACCGGAATGTGCAATGCCACCAGCCTTTAAGAAAGGCGCTTACAAAGCAAGCTGCTAAAGCATTGGACGAGCGCAAAACAAAGCCAACCTCGAAATTCTAAAGGATTTTGTGTACTAGGAACTAAATTAGGAGAATTCATGTTGGTTGGTTCTACTTCTGTCTCGGTAGACAAATGAATAGGAGAGCCTTTTCTGGGTAAAGAAAAATCCATATTATATGGTACAGATGCATGGATAATATCGAGGAAATTTGAAAAGGCAATAGAAGCATTCGAGAGAACTATAGTATTCTGTCTGGTACCGATAAAGGTAGAGGCATGAGCTTTTTCAATTCCATAAGAACTTTACGATAGAGTTGCATTGAACGAAATGTTTTTTTACGACATCCACTTATTTACGAAAAAAGAATAAAATTTCTAATGAATAGCTGAAGCCCTTAGCATCCAGTGTTTGTTATTCTGTTTTATGTAGAATAATTATTCATAATTATTAATATTTTAATAATTATTCATATTTTTAATAATCTCTTTCAATAAATAAATAATTAATTTTTAATCTTAACTGGCACAAAATCGCAACCAAAAATATTTCTTGGCCGAAAAATTATCCAGGCTGAGGTAGCTGTGTACAATGAATAATTTCGATGGATATGTCAGTAAGAACCCACAATGATTAAATTGTAATACAAGTATAATTCAATGGACGAACGCCTTTGTAATAAATCCACAATTCAAATTGTGCGAGCGGAAGTGGTTTTTGCTGTTAAACGATGCATTTACCACTTTTGCTCCCCATCCTAAGTAAAAAATTTTGCAACTGTTGCAGTTTTTATCACAAAAGAAATCCGCACACGTACTTGCGCTTTTCTTTCATATCTACGCGCTTTTGACGAAACGATTTAGGTCAGCCTGGCACTTATTTCCTGTCAAACACCAAATTACTCGATTTTGACGCAATATTTATTAAGTTTATAATAATTGAAATTTCAATAAGCTTCCATCTTATTTAAATTTCAATCAAAGTATCATTTCTTCTAAAACAGATCGGAACCTATTAACCCAAAAGCAAAAAGTTTTAAAGTCAATTAAGTGGTTTTATCAAAAGCCCTCGGAGTATAATAGTCTTCATGAGTATGAATTATATTAAGTAGATAAAAGTTTAACTCTAAATATCAGCAAAAGTCCAGAAAACGGAACTAAATGTGCTATTTTCTTATCTTAAACAATTTCCATTGCAAAGTGGAGCTTAAGAAGCGAAAATAAGTTTATTGCTCCTAGTGTTCTGATAGAGGTCTCTTTGTCGCATCAAAATGGCCCATATCGTTCGACACTTCTACATATGAATGGGTGTATGTATGTAAGTATAGTAGTATAATTTTCGCTTTCGTTCATGGCGTATCCGTAAGATAAAAGTAGTTCTTACTGCGAATGTAGATTTCATGTTCATACATACATACATACATAAGGACAAGGGCGCATACGAGGTGTGGCAATTAAGTTCCTTGAATTTAGTTATGATTCGAGAACCGGGAACACTTTTTAATGGCGTCTTGAAAATGAGTGCATGCGAAAATCAATCTGTGAGTAGTTGTTTTTCAGAGATTCGATGAGTCGGTTAATTGAGTCTGAACCCGATACCCGAAAACAAAATAAGTAATGGAGAGCGACTAACGAAAGCAATGTTAATAATTTCGCGACATTATTCATCGTTAATATATCCCTGCTGGACATACAATGAGTGGACAGTACTATGTTGGTGGCTTGGAGCGGCTGCGTGCACGTATTTCTTGTATATGGAATCCGATATATCACTTTTTTCAAGCCAGGAAAAAAGTCGTGGTCCGTTTCAATTTCTGCGGAGGGAAGATAAACCAATAAAAACTCGTAGCTGTCTGCTAAGAACCAACTTCTTAGGAGCAACAAAGTACTGACTGCAATGAACTACTACTGGCTGAGCGGCTGAATTCCGTCGTTCTATAGGTTTGGCTATTAAGTCTGCTATGTGGAATTCGCTGATCCTTCCATTCAGCAAAGCGGAGAAACAAACCACCGTTTACTCTTCTACAAATGATCGCGCACATTGTAACTCAGGCCAGTTTGTAAGGCATATGGCTGATGTTTATGCTACCTGTTGGCGGTACGAATGGAAATTACATTTTGTAAGCCGCTGATATGGTTTTAGTAAAACTAATATGCATATAAGGGCAGTTTGAAAGCCACATGGTTTGTGTTTATGCTACCCGATTGCTTTCAAGGCTGTATAACAGGATACAGTTTATCAACAGCTGCTAGTATAACTGTGGTGAATTTTTAAACTGAGTTTAATATCACGCAATGAAATGTGCTTTCGAACACGACTTTTTCAAAGGCCGTTCATAGTGCCGCATTTGTGTATGAAATGTGCATTTACTCAGATTCAAGATCATATGTTTGTTCTAGTAGTAAAGTAGTGCATGTGCACTGAGAGATGCATTACAAATGCATAATTATTGGTAGTAGGCTTTGAAAATTATTAAAAGCCGTCTTCGAATTCATATGAGTTAACGTGTAGCGAATAGATGAAGGACATACATAAATAAATAATCAAACAAATGACTAATGAGTATTAGTAATGAAATTTGCCTAATATCAGAAAAGAGAGTTGAGAGCATTTAATATAAGTCCCCTTCGATTCGCCAAGCGTTAGCAAGTAAAAAAGCACTGGAAAAAAGATGCCAAAACTTACATTTGTTTGAAAGCACTTCATGAGTATTACTAAGACTCGTTGCTTGTGATGCCCATGATCTGTCAATGCCGTTTGTCTTCTCGTTCGTCTCAATATCGATGTTGACTTTAGACTAAAAACTAACAATTGCAAAGTGTGTGAACGCGACGGGCAATACCAAAAGAGAATGCGAAATGTTGGAACAACAAAAGTCTCCACAAATTTATCGAAACCTTTATTGCCAAACATTTTAAATAATCAAATTAGGGAACTTCCTTATCCACTTAATTGAAGTTTTTATATGTACAAGTTATTTTTTACATTTATTCCTTAGGGAACCTATTTTACTCGCTGTAGACTAACTCTGATTTATTTGTACAATTTTTAATAATTTAAAACGTCTTCAATTTGCAGGAAATGGTACAGGCAAAGGATCCACCATCCCATTATTTGAACAAATTGCGCACATACTTGGATCCAAAAGCATCTCGAAGTCATCGGGTAAGTTAAACATGTTGTTTATTACTTAGCTTCTTTATGTTTCTAGCGTAAATGTATTGTAGTAGTTGCAGTTGGTTGAAGAGTATTTGTCTATCGTTTTGTAGTCTAGTCGCCTTTCTCACTTCAATTTGATTTTGTTTGATTTTTTAGTTTTTAATTTTTGTCTATATTTTATAATGGCTTTTGGGTATACCTTTCTATTGTTTATAGGTCTGTATTGTAAGTAATACTTTAATAAAGAAATATTTTTCTGAACTTTACTTTCTAAAGGTAGCTCTGGAATATGCATTGTACAACATATATTCTAAAGTAGATAAAAATGCATTTGCATATTTTATTACCTGATAGTCTTTGAAAGCGTTTTCCCTAACTAAGAGAATAAAGTTAACGATGTTTTAAGTACAGTTTGAGACAGAAATTTCCAATCCCACTTTGACATTACATTGTCGACATAGGGCCCTACTTATGAAATGTGGGATCTAGTGGGGATATTTCTAGAAAATATGCCTTTTGTTAAAGAACTGCAATGATTTTTCACTACAAATTAATCGAAGTCTGCAACATATTTTGATAAGTTTTGACTATTTATTTATTTATTTTATAATTTCAATTGTGTGTTTTATAAAAATATAGTTCATACTACAACAAAATCCATTTAAAAAAAGTTTCGAACTTTGTATAAAATAGATAAATAACATAAATAATTGACGCATACACTTTTGTTATGTGTTTGGCCGAGCTCCTCCTATTTGTGGTGCGCGTGTTGATGTTGTTCCACAAATGGAGGGACCTAAAGTGTTAAGCCGACTCCGAACTGCAGATATTTTTTATGAGGAGTTGTTTCATGGCACAAATACACTCGGGGGTTCACCATTGCCTGCCGAGGCTCGACCGCTATTAGAAAAACCTTTTTCTTCATTTTGGTGTTTCGCGCAGATTCGAACCTATGTTCTTCGAATGGTAGTCACGCACCAACTCATTCGGCTACGGCGGCCGCTAATTTGGTATTAAAATTGTAAAAATTCAGAAAATGTTTATTAAAATTTCAAACTCTTTACTCATAATTTTTAGAAAAACTTCGGCTATGCAGTTTACAGATCATTGAATTTTGGTATAATAAAGTGAAAGTTTCAAATGGTTCAAAAATTCCGTTGCTTTTTGACAGTTTTTCCTGCGTTGGAGAAAGTTTTCTGTGAAATAAAAAAAATTTTGTAATAGGCGTTAAATGGCGCCTGATTGGGCGAACATATCAGTACATGTGGGTATTCTGTTGCCGAATCCCATGTGATGTGATGGTCAAATGGTCTAATCTTGCAATCTATTATCCTCCCACTACATCTTTGCTCAAGTAATATTTGCCGTGCAGTTTAATTCTTATATTGCAGAACCTGCAGATTCCACACGAATAAAGTACCAGTTTATTCAAATGATATTTCTGTCTGCATTGCATTGACAGTACTCGTGTCATAATTCTTGAGTTGTTCTTAGATAAACTCATGCAATCCTTTTGTTTTAAGCACCTAAAAGTAACTTGGTACTTTTGGAGTAGTTAAAACTCAGGCTCAGTATCATATCAGTAGAATTTTCGCAGTTACTAGTTCGTGATATTGTTGCTGAAACTCATAAAAAAGTTGCCTTTTTAAATTTGCTCCGTCCTTGTTTTAAATGATGAATGAGCCACTGGTGTTCAGCTGCTCTGGCTGCTTTTTGCATTGTAATTTTGTGTTCATTGTTATATTGTATTGTTCCATTTCGAACCTGTTAAATAGTGACAGCTGAGCATGTCACAGAGAATGTTAAGATCTCGATACCCCAATCGTTAACGAGGGAATTGTCGTTCCGCTACCCGACCATGACGAGGTGAGAATAGCGATAACGCGGCGAACAGCATGACCGCGAGGAGCTGGTAAGATGCATGCATCAGCTTCGATGCAAAATATGGTCGGATAAAACCATGCCTGCCGATTGGAATTTAAGTGTGTTCTGCCCAATCCATAAGAAGGGTGATCCTGCAATCTGTGCCAATTACCACGGTATTAGTCTTCTAAATATCCCCTATAAGGTTCTAGCGAGCGTATTGTGTGAAAGGTTGAATCCCACCGTCAACCAACTGATTGGACCTTATCAGTGTGGCTTTAGACCTGGAAAGTCTACCATCGACCAAATATTCACAATACGCCAAATCTTGGAAAATACCCATGAAAGGAGAACCGACACACACCATCTTTTCGTCGATTTCAAAGCTGCATTCGACAGTACGGAAAGGAATTACTTGTATGCCGAATCTGAATTTGGTATCCCCACAAAACTAGTTCGGCTATGCAAGATGACGTTGCTCAACACCAGCAGCGCCGTCAGAATTGGGAAGGACCTCTCCGAGTGGTTTGGTACCAAACGAGGTTTCAGACAGGGCGACGCGCTGTCGTGTGACTTCTTTAACCTGATGTTGGAGAGCATCGTACGAGCCGCAGAACTTAATCGCTCAGGCACAATTTTTTATAAGAGCGTACAATTGTTGGCGTATGCCGATGATATTGACATCATCGGCCTTAACAACCGCGCTGTTAGTGCTGCCTTCTCCAAACTGGATAAAGAGGAAAAGCGAATGGGTCTGGTGATGAACGAGGACAAAACGAAGTACCTCCTGTCATCAAACACAGTCGAGTCGGCGCACTCGCATATCGGCACCCACGTCACTGCTGACAGTTATAACTTCGAGGTTGTAAAATACTTCGTTTATTTAGAAACCAGCATTAACACCTATAACAATGTCAGCCTGGACGCGCTACTATTGCCTACTTAGACCAAAGAAGCACTTGTTGGCAAGAGAGATTCTCCGGTAGATTTCAAGGCTGATATTATTATCGGTGTTAATGCTGGTTCCTAGATAAACGAAGTCTCTTACAACCTCGAAATCATGACTGTCAACAGTGATGTGGGTGCCAATATGTGAGTGTGGTACAGGGTGGGCCAAATAAGACCTACTAAAGTTAAGCACTAATAACTTTTTTATTTTTTGACATATTTATTTTTCTCTTTTTGTAGGTTATAATTGAATTGTTGGAAATTTATTATGGAACCCTACAGTAAGACCACCAACAACGACTACAATACGCTATTCGTTTTACACAATTAGCCACACAAATTGATTTTTTAAATAATGTTTTGACGTCGGATGAAGCGCATTTCCATTTAAATGGTTATGTCAACAAACAAAACTGTAGATTGTGGGGCTCTGAAAATGCAAGGGCAACACACCAACATCAGTTGCACCCATCTAAATGTACTGTTTGGTGCGGTGTTATGGCCACTAGAGTTATCGGCCCATATTTCTTCGAAAATGAGGATGAAACGCCGGAATCGATTTCAGGAGCTTCTTATAGAACATTGATTGAAAACTATTTAAAAGACAAAGTGTATCTTAATAAACCAGAGACTATTAGACAGCTGAAGCAAAATATTCGACACGAAATACTGAGCCTTCAACCAAAAACACCACATAATGTGTAATGGAAAACGCGTTAAAAAGAGCCAATCTTTGTATCGAGAAAAATGGTGGACATTTATCTGATGTAAAATTTCATACATAATTTCCATAAAATATATTCAATGTATAAAAACAATTAACCAAACTAAATGATTATTGCAAAAGTTATTTGTGTTTAACATTAGTGGGTCTTATTTGGCCCACTCTGTACTTCGTTTGGTCTTCGTTCATCACCAGACTCATTTATTCAATTAATTAAATAATTTTATTTGGAAGATACTTGTATATCATTTATGTTGAAATGTGATTTCTGACATAAAGCCAGAGGTGGAGGCTGCCCCGGCGAACTGCAATCGATCAGTTTACGTTTTAACGGTTGTTTTGAGCAAATCTGGTATTATTCCTGTTATAACTCGATCAATGTTGGTTTCAAATTTGTCAATTGTTGCCGGTTTGTTAGCGTACACAAATGACTTAATATATCCTCATAGAAAATAAAAGAGTAGTGTTAAGTCACACGATCCAGGAGGTCAGTCAACAGACCACATCGAGAGATTTTGTTTTTAACAAATGATTTCATAATTTCACATGTTCCGTCCTTTTTTAACGGCGAAGGCCCAACGATTCGAGGGTCTCTATTTGTGTTACTGATCTTGGACCATTGGAAAAATTGACATATTTGACCAGAAATTGATCCTGAACGTTTTGATGTGGGAGCTATATTAGAGTTGATAACACTACCTTTAAAAATCACATCATTAAAAAACAAAGTGAATTTAACCGTGAACATTTTCGAGCGATTATTTTTCACGATTTTTGAAGTGGATTAACAAGACAAGTATGCACCGATTATATAAAGAATTTTTCGGTGGCCATTGTTCACTCACCGACGAATTCCAGGAAGGTTGTTCAAAATCAGTTGCTGTACCCGAAAATATATATGCTGTGTACAAATTAACCATATCATCATGTCACATACCGTGAGAGTGAGGCATCCTTGGGCATTAGTATGAGATAATGATGACGTGAGGTAATAACAAAGTGTGTTCGCGTTGGATCCCACACAACTTAAAAAATTAAAATTATCAGGTCAGTCCATAAGTTCGTGCGTTTTTTAAAGATGGTTTTAAAATTAATAAAATCTCTAGGGGTCGGTTCTGGTGTTTCATCTTTATCTAACCATTGGCGTTTGCAAACAGGATTATTGTAAAGGACCCATTTTTCATCACCAGTAACGATACGGTTCAAAAAACTTTCATTTTCAAGCTGTTGCAGCAGCTGAGAACACACATTCACTCTCTGCTGAAGGTTGGCAACGGAAAGTCTATGCGGAACCCATTTTCCCAGGTTTGAAACCTTTCCCAACTTAACCAGGTGCCTGTGAACTGTTCATGCGATGAATATAACCTCTGAGCTATCATATCGACTGTCAAATTTGGTTCAGCTTTCACGAGTTCGAGCAAGGCGTCGGAGTTAAAGACTTCAGGACAACCAGCGCGCGGGGCATCCTTCACGTCGCAGTCACCACTTCGGAATTTTGAAAACCACTTTTGCGCAGTCCTTACAGTCACGTATTTTCTCCGCGAACAGTGTTTATTTCTGCAGCAGCAGTTGTTGCATTTTTACCACTTTTATAAAAAAAATACAAAATATGCCTCTTATACGCGTTCGAAGATTCCACTTTATTTTTTAACAACACGTGCTTCTATCCGCGATTGAAATCACTTGTTGAATGCACAATATATCAAAGAAAATATAAATAGTTCCGTTATATTCCGCGAATAATTTTTTGTATGCAAAAATCGTACAAAAGTGAAATTAAGGGTAAAATACGCACGAACTTATGGACTGACTTGATAATAGTGTATGTATTCATAAATTCTAAACAAGTTCTAAATAATACTCCAAAAAATTAAAATCGTGCGCAAAATATTATTATTAATTAATATTACTAATTAATTTTCCAAAATTGTCTATACGAAGTGTAGTTAAACATTTAGTTAGCTTTGGAGGGTTTAGCGGTCCTTGTAGTGAAAGTACTTAAAAGCCATTATAAAAGACGCTGAATATCGAAATAGCCTGGCGTTTTGTAATTGAAAGTAATACATATGCCAATGCATAAGTACCTAGAAGCATCTTGGAATTGGGCTCCAATCGACTTACCTGCTACTATCCATACTTTTGCGGCTTGAACGAATCCTTTAATTTCTGTATGTAGTATAATTAAATTTCTCTTAAAAATACTGAAAATTAATGCAAAATTTTCGTTTCTCTACTCACACACTCACACACTTACACTTTACCTTCTTTTTACTTTGTTTTTTTTTTGGTTTCGTTTCATGCTTCTTAAAACGTACAATAAAATTTATTTTCCTACACATTTTATGTTCACCAATTCCTACTCATCTTATACTTTAATCAACTACTTGTACACGTAATATGCGATTTTTTTACGGTTCATCCTCGTGCACACCTCACCTGTCCCAAAAATGTATGCATCTTTTTTATCCCGAATATCCTTTATCCTGAATAATCCTTTGGTTCCATGAATGAACATTATTTTTTGTTACGGATAATTTCTGAATGCACATTTTCCCAATCCACTTATCCCATATACCTCGCTCCTTTCCGAATTCCTGCCCGGGACAATTTTGTACACTTACAGCTATTCTTCCTCTACTTTCTTTGTCAGAAACGTAAAATGGTCGGTGAGTCCACATCGACACAGGTGCTGCGTGATCTCGAGATCTCGCTACGTACCAACCACATCGAATGGGTTAAGGAGTTTCTCGACGATACGAATCAGGGCCTCGATGCACTTGTAGATTATCTAAGTTTCCGGCTGCAGATGATGCGACATGAACAGCGCGTTGAAGAAGCACTCTCCGACTCAGACGAGCGCTTGAATATGACTAGCAGCCAAACGGTGGGAGGTGGTACGGGCTCAAGTGCCGCGGATGGTTTGGGTAGTTCATCGGTGGGAGTAAGTTCTCCTCTTAGTGGTAGCATTAATTTAGATGGTGCACGGCATCATCAACATTCACATCACTCTGGCGGAAGTCTGAATGGTTTTTTGCGTCCCTCGCTGGCCGAGGTGCTCGACAGTCCCAGCATTAAGCGACGGTCCAGACATATAGCCAAATTAAATATGGGTGCATCCACCGATGACATACATGTGTGCATAATGTGCTTGCGGGCTATAATGAACAACAAGTACGGCTTCAACATGGTTATTCAACATAGGGAAGCTATCAATTGTATCGCGTTGAGCCTGATACACAAATCGTTGCGTACGAAAGCACTGGTGCTAGAGCTGTTGGCTGCCATTTGTCTGGTGAAGGGTGGTCACGAAATTATTTTGTCGTCTTTCGATAACTTCAAGGACGTGTGTCAGGAGAAGCGCCGCTTCCAAACACTAATGGAATACTTCATGAACTTTGAAGCCTTCAACATTGACTTTATGGTAGCGTGTATGCAGTTCATGAATATTGTAGTCCATTCCGTAGAAGACATGAATTATCGTGTGCACCTGCAGTATGAATTCACAGCACTTGGCCTGGACAAATATCTGGAGAAACTGCGTATGACTGAATCGGAGGAGCTCAAGGTGCAAATATCCGCTTATTTGGACAATGTTTTCGACGTGGCAGGACTAATGGAGGATTCCGAGACGAAGACTGCTGCCTTAGAACGAGTTCAAGAACTTGAGGATCAGTTAGAGCGCGAAGTTGATCGCAACTCAGAATTCATGTATAAGCTTGCTGAGCTCGAGACAGAGGTGGCAGTGTTAAAAGCAGAACGCGAGGACTTATTAACTACGAAACTGAAATTTGATGAAGAGGTCACAACGTTGCGTCGTATACTCAAGCAGAATGAGCAGGAACTAAAGAAGCGTGATTCCCTGCTTCAGAGTAAGAATCTCGAACTGCAAACATTAACACGTTCTTTGCCGCGCTCCGGTTCGAATAGTGAGACGTCCCTGCAAAATGGCGGAGCTTCGCCGGACAAATGCTCTTCCCCTCCGTTGCCTCCACCGCCGCCACCACTGCCATATGCCATGTCACCTACCAACTCGGCACCTCCGCCACCTCCTCCGCCCGCACCACCAGCACCACCACCACCACCTCTTGCGCCCGGTGGATCCATAAGCAATGGTGGTACACTTTCACCCACAATGTCTGCAAATGGTGGATCAGTGGGTTCACGTTCACCACCTTATGGTTCTGGTCCAAATGGCGGACCAATGATGTGTGCGTTCCAACCGCCGCCGCCACCTGTCGCCGGTTTCATGCCTGCTCCAGATGGTGCCATGACAATCAAACGTAAAGTGCCGACGAAATATAAACTGCCAACACTTAACTGGATAGCTTTGAAGCCAAATCAGGTGAGACGATATTGATTTAAAAATCATAACATAAAACTGATATAATTTTTTAATAGGTTCGTGGAACGATTTTTAACGAATTGGATGATGAGAAAATCTTTAAGCACATTGATTTCAACGAATTCGAGGAGCGCTTTAAAATCGGTATTGGTGGAGGATTGACAAATGGTAGCAGCTCTGAAGTAGATGGCCTGCACTCTTATCCCAGTAAGCGGTTCAAGAAGCCGGACAATGTGTCACTATTGGAGCATACGAGATTACGAAATATTGGTACGATATACAGTTTGTGCATATATGTGAGGATGTTATTATTTCATGGGCTTAATTACTTTATTAGCAATATCTCGTCGCAAGTTGGATATGCCTATCGATGAGGTTATTGCCGCCATACATAGCTTAGATTTGAAGAAACTCTCCCTGGAAAATGTGGAGCTGCTGCAGAAGATGGTGCCCACCGATGTGGAAGTGAAATCCTACAAGGAATACATAGCTGAGCGTAAAGACCAAAACCAACTCACCGAAGAGGATAAATTCATGTTGCAATTGTCGCGCGTAGAACGCATTTCATCTAAGTTATCAATTATGAATTATATGGGCAATTTCTTCGATTGTCTGCACCTAATCAGTCCAGTAAGATCGAATTTAGTCTTTGAAGAATCTTATAATATGTTCTGGTTTACTTGCAGCAAATACAAGCTATCACCACTGCTTCAAATTCTCTAAAGAAATCAATGAAATTTAAGGCCGTGCTAGAAATTGTCCTAGCTTTCGGCAATTATCTCAACAGCAGTAAACGAGGTCCCGCTTATGGATTCAAATTACAGTCGCTTGATACCTTAATCGACACGAAGTCGACTGACAAACGCACATCACTCCTGCACTATATTGTGGCAACCATCCGCCAAAAATTCCCTGAGCTGCTCAACTTTGACACAGAGTTGTATTGCACAGATAAAGCATCGCAAGTATCGCTGGAAAACATCGTGACAGACGTACATGATCTTGAAAAGGGCATGGAATTGGTGAAGAGGGAGGCGGAACAACGTGTGAAAGGTGCACAAACGCATATCCTGCGCGATTTCCTTAATAACTCTGAGGATAAATTGAAGAAAATCAAAATGGAATTAAAGAATGCTCAGGATGCATTCAAAGAATGTGTTGAGTATTTCGGGGAATCCTCGCGCAACGCCGATGCAGCAGCGTTCTTTGCATTGATTGTGCGTTTCACACGAGCATTTAAGGTAAATTAGTGTCCAATTTGAAAAGCTGAAACCTTTAAGTTAATCTATTTAAGACGCTTAGACAGAGCTAAGGTAGGAATTTGAAAAAACAAAAAAATAATAATAATAATAATACAGCGTTCGATCATGAAAAGCGGAAATCGAGCTTAGTAAAATGTAACTTCAAAAACGAAATATTCAGCAACTGATGAACATTTTAAATTAATAGTTCTTTACATATAGCCGCTTAACTATTTCGATGCTTTTCAGACGATTGTTTTTTAGCCAAACGAGTCACTTTCCACCTTTAAACCATTACACATATATTCGTTCATTATTTAATTTCATTTTGTGCTATAGTTTTTAAAGTAGAAATATGTATATATATATATTATTGGCGCGTACACCCTTTTTGGGTGTTTGGGGAGGGGGAGCTCCTCCTATTTGTGGTGTGCATCTTCATGTTGTTCCACAAATGGAGGGACCTACAGTTTCAAGCCGACTCCGAACGGCAGATATATTTATGAGGAGCTTTTTCATGGCAGAAATACACTCGGAAGTTTGCCATTGCCTGCCAAGGGGCGACCGCTATTAGAAACATGTTTTTCTTAATTTTGGTGTTTCACCGAGATTCGAACCCACGTTCACACTGTGAATTCTGAATGGTAGTGACGCACCAATCCAGTCGGCTACGGTGGCCGCCGTAGGTAGACAAAAAATTTAAAAATTACGTTGTCTCAAAAATTATTCTGTAAAAAAAAAATGTTTTTTTAAATCCTGAGAAAATCGTTAAGCAAAGTTACTTCTCATCAAAGGTTTATGAAACAACTAAAACTTCCCTATAAATGTTTGGGGAATGCTGCTATATATATATACCCATAGTTGGGTGTTTGACCGAGCTCCTCCTTCTATTTGTAGTGTGCGTCTTGATGTTTTTTCACAAATCGAGGGCCCTATGTTTTTATGGATGTTTTTTGTGAGGGTTTTTTCATGGCAGAAATACACTCGGAGGTTTGCCATTGCCTGCCGATGAGCGGCCGCTATTAGAAAAAAACTGTGAATACCAATTACTGTTTCAAATCCGAGCGCTACCGAATGGTAGTCACATACCAACCCATTCGGTTACGGTTAATAAAATATAATAATGCAAATGAAAATAACAAAATTCATAGTTTTTAATGGGAATCAGGAAATCGGAACATCCACGCGCATATATATTACATCTTTAATCTTATTCCATATGCTTTAATTTTTTTGTATGTTTTTAAGCCCTTTGGATTTCCAGGCAAAGCACGTTAATAGCACATCGCAAAATATTAACCGTTATTTTCTGTTATCTAATACAAATACCATTCGTTTTGTCCAGGAAATATTTTTCCCCAAAACTGCCCATATTTGTCTTTTAACCATTATGATTTTTTGCCAAATTTGGTCAGTCCTTGCAACCTCTGTAAGTTTCCCATTCTCATCTTCGTTCTCACATTAACTTAGCTTAATGCTGTGAAAGAAGTTATAGGTTGTCTTCGATATCTGCATGCAGTTCGTAACTCCAACTAAGGCGCGTTTTGGAAAATAAGGGTATAGCGGTCTGGATGTCTCTAAGCTTAGGTTTCCACAGGAGGGTGGCTAGAAGAAACCGACAAGCATTAATAATGAAATCTTGAAAGAGTGTAATCATTTAGTAGGGGAATGAACTTTTTATTTATGCCTATAATACATATCCGATATCTGCCAGTCACAACTTTTATGCTCAATCCCCGTTCTGCTTAAAACAGCAGCTCTGTCTATTGCTCGCTAAAAATCGTGTAATCTATCGCTATCGAGATTGAATATTAAAGACCGCCAAATGAAGTGACTCTTTGTTGCTTAAGCTCTGCAGAGCTTATTAATTATTAAGATTTGTAAGGTTTTTATCGATCAAATCCTTCGGCCCTTCTTTATGCGTATAAGTATATATAAACAAAACTATAATTTGCTTGTTTTTAGATACACGATCAAGAAAACGAACAGCGTCGTCGTCTAGAGCAAGCAGCTGCCCAGGCTGCAACCAAAAAAGAAAGCGATCAAGTATTACTGCGCAACAAAATGAACCAGAAAAAACAACAGGTGAGCGTGAGCAATATATATAGCTTCCCCTTTTAGAGCATCCACTACTTACTTATACACACAAAGGCTTTTTAAATGTAATAAATACAAGTTCGAAAACTTGTTAGCTATTTTTTTGGCTACGGCGCTTCATAATTTATGATTTGTTTGGTAATTGTGTTGGTTGCAGTTGTTATTGTTTTCGTTTTTTCTCCATTCATTCGTCCATATACAGAAACTGGGTTGCGTGACTATGGAAAGCAGTTTACTACACAAAGCGCTTATTAATTCTGCGTGAAAAGACAACGCAAATAATTGCAGATAAATAAAAAGCAATATTAAGGAGTAGAATAATTGAAAATAATGTACAGTTAAGCAAGTTATTCGTAATCGTTATGTAATTATAATTGTAATGTGGCGCGTGGAATGTTTGGCAAACAAAAAAAGAGAAAACTATTGTAAAATTAGGCAAAAAGGTGTTTGGCTTAAGTTAAAACGAATAATAATATTATATGGTATTTTGGTGTTGGTACTACTGCAGCGAAAACACATTGCGCAGATGCAAAGTGAAGGACACGAGTGAAACGAAAATCGTGTAAGAAATTTTGCTGTTATTGTCATCCGAATTTGTAATGTATATACCTACACTACCTAGCTAGCCATGCGCACAATAAAACAAGCCTCATATAACGACACAACGACATATACACGACTTCATAGTACTCACATATAATCCACCTACATAAATAACATACAGCATATACCTACAGTGTCTCAATAAAACAAAAAAAAAAAAACATGAAAGCATATAAAAATAACGCTTAGTTTACGTAATTTGCAAAGAAAACCAAAAATATCCATATAGAATAAGAAGGAAGTGCCTCTATATTTATTATGTTTACCTTCACCGTCACGACAATCACCACCACCACAACCATTACCAATAACGCATCGCTCCCACGATCACTAAGATCATCACAACCACCACCACAATCATCACCCTTCCTGAAAAGCGATAAGCGAAAACAATAGAGGATATCGGTCTTGGTAACTTATGTAATTAAAGACCGGGTTTAAAGCAATTCGATACACCTTCCATCTTGTTGGCATTTCCAACGCTTTTAGGATGAAAAATAAGTAAGTTATCACAAACCAAAACTTCCATTGCTTCGTAGAGAAACTGTAATCATTAGCAATAGTTTTCTTAACAACGTGTATTAAAATATCATAACTGTTTACGTTCTCTTTCTTGTGTGTTCTCAATTTGTTTGTCCCTCTGTTATTTGTTCCGATTTGTGTGCTTTCAATAATTTTTGCTGTTCAATTTTGTTTGTATTTGTTTTTGACCTTTTACTTACATTTTATGTATTGTAACATTTTAAAGTTAAACGGTAAAACTATTTGGAAGATAACAATATGTAATTTAATGTCACAACTAACAAGAAATATTTTATATAATTTGTGCCGTACGTACAATAAATATTAGTTAAAATGTGCTCATATTTTAGTTGAAGTCACTTTTGACAAAACCCCTAGCCTTTGCATTCGAAGCAGTGAATTTTTTTTTTTGTCGGCACAACTAGCAAGTACAGCACTCAGACAACATTAGGTTCATTGTGCTGCACTCGAGTTCCCTTATTAATTTTCTTTAAATCTACCCTACTTCCGAAGAAATCTGAGTAGATCTTATGGTGTCAAGGAGCCATTGTGGTCGCTTCTTAACACATTAGTGCCAAAGACCTCAAGCCTGATTCGAGCGAATGCCGAACCAGCTGCCTAAAATCCCTTCTGCTCAATGACAGGAAGATCAGCGACAGTCGGTATGACATGACAGGTAACGTCAGTTATGTCCATCTGTAATTAGTGATTGCTGCATTGGCAGTAAAGAGTAATAGGAAAGAATGCAATTGTTTAAACATTAATGCATAAATTTACTCAAATGCAATAATAGCGCGAAATATTGCAAAGTTTTGGCGATTTATTTATTTAATTTTTCCTTTTTGATGAAACAATATCATGAGAATATATTTTCTACTATAAAAAACCATATAACTCATAGGGAAAAAATTAAAACAAAAAAAAAAAAAATTTCATCAAAATTTCAAACTTTTTAGTTAGAACTTTTAGAAAAATTATGCAGTTAAAGTAGCTCAAAATTCGCATTGATCTTTAATAATTTTTTCGGGTACTGTGCTATGCATTTTCGTCCATATACCGAACGCTCGAAATATTTTTTATCTAGAGAAAATGAAAAAAAAAATCAACAAATGTCAAAAACATAAAAAAAGAACAAATAAATAAATAATTGGCGCATACACTTCTGTTATGTGTTTGGCCGAGCTCCTCCTCCTATTTGTGACGTGCGTCTTGATGTTGTTCCACAAATGGAGGGACCTACAGTTTTAAGCCGACTCCGAACGGCAAATGGTTGTTTTTTTATGAGGAGTTTTTTCATGGCAGAAATACACTCGGAGGTTAGCTCTTTTTCTGCCGAGGGGCGACCGCTATTAAATCTTTTTCTATCATTTTGCTATTTAATGCACGGAGATTCGAACCTAAGTATGCTCTCCCGAATAGTAGTCATGCACTAACCCATTCAGCTACGGCGGCCGAAGTATAGTATCTCAAAATTCGCGTTGTTTCGTTTTTTGTTGACTGTGGATGAATTTTCTTCCATATAACGAACGTTCGAAATTTGTTTATAAAAAGAAAATGTAAAAAAAAAGTCCAAAATCAACGCAGGTTTTCAAACTTTCACTTTACCAAAATGCAATGCGCTATAAAACTGCATATTCGAAATTTTTCTAAAAGCTCTGATTAAAGCATGACACTTTTGTTGTAGTATGTACTTAAGTAAAAAATAAATTAAAAATTTAGATAAAATAAAAATATCAAGATGTAAATAGTAACAACCGAGCAATATGTCGTGCTGCTATTATTGCGAGCATACCATATACATATATGGTAATATAGGTGTAATATATATTAATACAAAAAAAGTTAGTCCAATAACTCAATACAACAAAAATTTAAATTTTTTTGCTGAAACTGCATTATCATATCCTCATTTCCGTACAACAAAGTGTGTCTGGCTCTCTGCACAATCGCCTGTGCCACTCATCAAAAGCCAACGACTGATTCGCTAATTAGAAAACGATTCGCATCCAAAAAAAGGAATGTATTCACAGTTATATCTTTGTCGTCTTTCTAATGGGACATTTAACGAAGCGTCATCTTCTTTTTCATCCTCTTTCCCATTGCCGTCATTTCGTTGGTTAGGCGCTGCCAATAGGCTTATAATTTTAAAAGCTTAAAAAATACTTAATTAAAATACCGTTCAGCTACATTATCACAATCCAATAATGTTTGTACAAAATTCCATTCATAGTGTCACGCCTTTAGTGAACGTTGGATTACTTGTCGAATGCATTAAAGCAAGCAACATCGCAGTTATAAAATAAATTGGTCGAGCTCTTGACCAAACTTCCAGGTACTTACTGGCTTAGTGAAGCTTCTAATAAAAATATGAAACGTATCCTTTCCTACAAAATGTGCTTACCAGTCGAAATAAAAAACTCTGAGAGAAAATTACTCAAAATCGGTTAGAATCTTTCAAAGTTAGTCGTAAGAAATAATCAGACATCTGAGATCGACTCCAAATAGTATTTAACAATCACCTAGAGTGCCTACATATAATATGTAGTTCAGTTTTTAAGTTTATATGGGCAAAATACCGTTATGTGTGTTCTAAAACAAAACCTGTTAATATCCATAACAATAAAAATATAAGTATACTAAACTATTCCAAAGTCATGCAACATAATTTTCCGAATAAGCTTCTGTACATTATTAATGTGCATATAATATAAAATTATCTATAGTATAACCTTAAGTGCGATTAATTACAAAGTTGGTGGCGGTGTAAACTAATTAATTTTTATTCTTTATCCTTTCTCCTATTTTCATGCCTGCTTTCATACATGCTCATGTGCTTACTGGCTCACTGTGGTGGCGCCCTTTATGCTTTTATTTGCTGCTTTCGTTTGAATGTGATACGACGCTTTCGCATTTTCCACTATAAATCGTATTGAACTGATAATAGTTGCCCGGTTGTGGCTTCTCCTTACAGGACGCTGTCATCAACGAGCTGAAAAGCAAAACGAATTCGGTGCGTGAAAAGAAGTTGCTGCAACAAGATGAAGTTTATAATGGTGCACTTGAAGACATATTGCTGGGGCTGAAGAGCGAACCCTATCGGCGGGCCGATGCAGTGCGACGCAGTCAACGCAGACGCATCGATAATAACCGCCTCTCGCGAACACTCGAAGAACTGGACGTCTAAAGCGAAAGCGAAGATGAAAAATACGAAATCTCGGAAAAATTAAAAACAAAAAAAAGCAAAAATGCTCCATGTACAATTATATTTACTATTTTACAAGTAACAAATTTAATTGTATTTTCTACAATAGCATAAAACGTTGAGTGAAGACTAGGGATTTTTGATAAATTTTTCAAAACAGTTATGTACATACATAAATAGCATACATACATATGTCATCCACTTGGGCACATTCTAAATGCATTAATGTAAAGTGTGCATAGCCTTTATTTCTAAGCCATAAGAAATGATAATGCCCAATATGCGCAAACACGGCGGAATGCTAATCTCGAACTATTGCAAGTTGTGCAAATTGCACATTTTCATCTTTTGAGTTTGATACGATAGACAGACGGTAGCGTAAATGCAAATTAATGCGCATTAGTGCATTTAAACTGAATTGACCGACTCCAATATGGTAACACCGTCCATAATTTACACCTGTTTACAATATTTTGCTAATGACTCGTATTCTTTAACAACGATTTTTTCTTAATTCTGCGCTTCAATGTATGCAGCATGTTTGCCCAACTCCAAGCAAAGAGGTGGAAGTGAGGCAAAATCGAAAACCGTTACTTATTTTTCGTGATTTTGCCAAGTGTGACGTCAGACACCTTAATAATACAAAGCAAACAAATTCAGTACATGGCTTGGTAATATTGTGATTTGTGACACTTAAACTAAACAAATAAATGAAAACAAATTGCCGCGTGTTAAATTGTGAAAGCACAAATGAATTTAAAGCGTCCAAACGCAGTTTTTCTTGTCTTTTTTATGCGAATGACGCTGTGGCAAGAAAATGTGTGTGTGTATCATTTCTTGTGCTGGGCAACTTCTATTGATTTCGCCTACTCTTCGCCTAGTCTTCGCCTTCACAAACAAGTAATTACTCTTCCTTTTGTTTGTATATTCTCGGAGCATGACGTCGCAGCGAAGTCGGAAGGCGCAATCTCTTGTTATATCATTCTAGGTACAGCACAAGGCGTATTTAGAGAAGGTGGTGTGATTACACTAGTTGATTTCCTCTTCTTCTATTAGAAAATGAAATGACAAAAAATTGTTGTTGTGAATGCGCGACAAGCTAATGTCATCTACTTGTCATTCATTGCAGTCTTCTATTCTCTTTCCTTTGGCAGTTCTAATTTAAAAAAAAAGTTTGTTGCTCGAATGCTACCACCTTGAATATATTCGCCTTGGTACAGCAGTAACCACGGCGAATCCATATATGGTGATGGCGATAGTACAAAAACAAAATTTAGGTGTATTTGTTTTTTTTTGCAATTTTCTGGTTTGAATGCCAAAATTTCAATCAGAATGTAAACGAACCACCAAATCCCAAGCAAAAATTAAACAAATCAGCTCTGCTACTGCCATCACCTTGTGTGAATCCGCCTTGCCAGTAATGAATTTTAAATAAATGCACCCACCTGTTTGACGGGTAAGAATTTCAATGCTCATTGAAGCTCTCTTAAATGCGCATTAACCCTCTGTCATCTGCCTCCCTATATGAAACAAAAGAGACTGACACTTAGTATCAAGGCGAATTTATTACAGGTGACAGCAAACACATATAAGTAAAACCCTACATGTATTTGTTGTTGCGTTTGGTGCAAGCATCATGTCAAAATCAGCAAGCAAATGTAAACATACCAATACATACAAACAAAGCATATCATTTTGACGTAAGCCATACCTACGGCGAAAAATTCAGCTGGGTGAATGCTGTCACCTTATTAAATCCACCTTGCTTAGTATTAATGCAGAGAACGTTAAATATAGAGAAGTCTCACGAGCTACGAATAGTGTGAATTGTCAAAAATGAAGTGAAACCGCGAACACTATTTCACCTCGCTTAACTCGACAGCGGGGAAGTTCTTAACAGGGCTGATTACAGTGAATTATGTACAAGTACATTGGCTCTGCTCAGTTTTTGGTTTCTGTATGAAATCAAATTGACGAATGCCGACGGCATTTTGCAAGGCATTTGCTTGTGCATTTTTATGTTCCCTTGGTAAACGAAAATTTATTCAATTTGTATTTTCAAACAAAGGTGATGAAGAAAAAATGATTGAATTTATTATATGCGCCAAATCAAATCAAAGTAACTTTAATATTTTGATTTAATTTAAAAAAATACATTATAAAACGACCTCTCACATTTTGGTATGTGCGTTTTAGTAAATTTAAAACTAAACAAATTTGATGAAAATTTTTACTAATTTTTTGAGTCGAAATTAATTCATAGCATACAAGGATTTTGGTATATCGACATATGTATTTACATTTGAATATGCATTTATTTGTTCCTTTGGCAAACCAAATCTTTTTCAATTTACATTTTATTACAGGGAATAATAATATACATACATTTGTACGTATGCATTTTCTAGATAGTATAAAGCTTTAAAATAAATAAAGGAAAACTTCAAAGAAACGTATTTGGATATATGGGACAACTAAATTCAATTGCATCTTTATTAAATAGTGTTGCACGCATATGTATGCACTGAAGCAACATGACCTACCTCACGAGCATCGCCTTATCATATTTCATGCAATAATTAGGGTGTAAATATTCGAATGATCGAATTCCTGCAAATGCTAAAACAACTTCTTCTGCATATGCATCGACGTACATATGTGCATGTGCGTATATGCACACTTGATGCCCTAACTATATATATATATATGTACGTTCAATTGATCAAATCAAAAAATTCTGTATACAAAACGCTTCATTACCAGGCACACAGGAAGATGGCATATGCAAATATAAATATTGAATTCAAGCAAAACAATGTTTATTAATATACACATATGCATGTACATACAACCGCACACACAGGGCATTCGCTTTATTCCTCAAAACGCGTATGCCGTTCAAAGCTAAAATTCTATGCCTAGCGACTACAAGAACAAAATGCAGTCATAGACGCAGGCGTAGCGGCCATCATTCTAGTTGCCATAGCGCTGAACAGTCGCGGCGGCGCTGAACAGTTTCAACTATTGTACTGTGCAACAAAAACTCATCTTCAAAAAATTCATTGATAAATTCGAGCTCATAGTTCTAAGAGCAAGAACTTTCATTCATAAAACGAGCCGCCCATATGCCAATTTTCTCGACAATTCGAAAATAGTCAATATTGGAATATTTCGCGAAGAATTATTTGCCAATATTTGATAAATCTTCAATTTTCGTCAAGTCGAGTGCCCGCGGCTTCGTACATATGTATGCAAAAATATATGTATGTAAATATGTCTTTCTAAATGCTCGACAGCCGCAGCTGCTGTGCGTCAAGTGCGCGCATGAGCATACAGTAAGTTGCAGAAGAAAACAAGTAGCTTAAAAAAAGGTCTGATTCGGACATATTAATACTAAGATAAAATTTGGAAACAATTATTTTATGTTAACTGATAGTAGGCAAATAGTTAATTAGTAGATTACTTTACGTATGTAGTTTTTCAATTGATAAAAAGTGCACAAAACATATGCATATATCTGCAGTTAGAAACTTACTCTGAAATCAGAGCATTTGAAGATGCCTGTAAACATTTCACGCTTACTGTACATACAATGCTGTGCCTATGAATGTGCGCTGCGCCTTTGAATGCGCGCTGGATTTCTTGAGAAGTTGTACCGTTTTATTTTGAGCTGTGGCTGGTGAGCATACATACACACAGCATATACATATGCGCAAATATATATAAATTCACAAATGTATATAAATTCACAAATTTACATTTGCATATGCCATCTTCCTGTGCGCCTGGTAATGAAGCGTTTGCTATAGAGGATTTTGATTCAGTTGAAGGGAATTCAACAAAGTTTTACAGACACCAGACAGACAGACATAACATATGTACATAATTTGGATGATTTGGAGAAATTCAAATATATAGGTCATATCAAAATGCTACCTAGCATTCTTTGCTTCTAATCACCAACAAATTCTTATCGACTGCTGCTAAATTTACATAATTCAGCCCCTTACTGTTAATTTTTGTTGAAAAATGTGTCTGTGGTGAAATTGTCTTCGCGAGACGAGTACCCCTCGAAAATGAACACTTTCCAGTCATTAAGACTTCTCTATTCATTAACGTTCTCTGATTAATGCGTTTACGAAGTGACCCGCACATACACACATACAGATATGTACATGAATCGAAAGAATTAGAAATGATTTAAAATGCAAAAACGATACACGTTTATTCTTAAGTACATTCCTTTTAGTGTTAACAAAATTTGCGAATTTCAAAAAAAGGTATATGCATGTAAATGCAGGCATTTGTTTATTGAGCGTTAAGTAGCTTTCGTTTAAATGACTTTTGGAATGGAATTAGCGAAGAAGTTCGAAATGTTTAAATCAAAAGTTATGTATTATAGAATTTTAATATAATACACCCACACACACGCATGCATATATTTAAGAATCTCAGCCTGCTCATACACATATACATACGTACATATAAAATATGTTTTTTGTAAAATCTCGTATCTTTATTCTTTTATTTGATATACCGCATGCACATTGTGTACCATTTTGTATCTTTGTGTATGTGTTTTTTTTTTGCATATTTGTATATACTTTCGTATATATTTTATTGTTAACTAATTTTCTATTATCTGTAAATATATCGCAATAACTTAATGTGTGTACTGCATTGAGAAAGCACAATTTTGTTTTTTTCTGTTACTTATAAAACTTTAAGATTTTTAGCGTTGTAGATACTTTTGTATATCTCAAATATAGTTTAAAAATGGGTAAACCCATTTCGATACAGGTTCGTGCATGTTATTAAAAATATATGGATATCTGTGTGTAGTTACATACATACATATGTGCGTTAAGCTTCCGCACAGCATATTCCCAAATTATTTCGTATTTAAAAAATTTAAACACATTTTAGTTAATTTTAGTTTTAAACAATTTATTCTTAATATGCGAATTATATGCAGACATTTGTATTTGTTATATTGCCCAAATTAACCATATGTATAAATTCTTATGTAATAATTTTATATATACATATGTTTTATAGGTCCATATATATAAATTGTTTAATAAATATAACAAAAACAATTAATTTCAAACTATTATTTTTTTAGTAAAATCTATGCTTTTCATTTATTAAATATCTGGGTTTTGTTTTATAAGTTTTGGTTTTTGTTTTTTTAGCTATTGAACTAAAATAAGGCCCTCTTATAGTTGTTGAAGCAGATAAACATTCCCATATAATAACGGGAAATGCTGCTGGAGTGACAGTCCTTGGCCGGATATACAGTGAAATTCCCCATTACGGACAGTCCTTATAACCGGACAGCTCCAATAACCGGACAAATTTTGGGTACACAGGTTTTTCATTCATTTTTTCATACAAATATCATCCTAATAAACGAACACTCTAATAACCGGACGCGGACAAAGTATTTCAAACCATTTTCATAAAAAAAATTTCTCATAAACGGACAAAATTCAAAAATATCACAGCAAGCTTTGTTGTTCATTATAAAAATGAAATAGGTGATGTATGCACACATTAAAGTCCTGTGTTTTAAATTAAGAGTAGTTTTCCATTCAGTTTGTTGTCAGTTGCATGCGAATGGTTGCGCTCAAAGTTCGTAATAAAATGGTGCCGAAAAAGAAGGTACTTTCTATTAAAGAAAAAATGGAAATTATTAATGTTTTCGAAAAAGATAAATTATCAGTACGTGGAATTGCAAAAAGGTAAAGTACAGTGAGCCCAAAAATTTAATGGTAGGTACACGTTTCTTTTGCTTTGAGAGGTTCAATATTGGCAAAACACTAGCTGCTGAAATCAATAAAAATAAAGAAAAAATTCGTTCTAAATGGGAGTCTGGAGTTAATGTTCATCAAAAGCGAAGCTTTCTTAAAGAAGGCGGCTCTGAAATAGACAAGATGTGTTTTAATTGGATCGCTAAAGCTAGAAGTCAAAACATTCCGATTTCTGGTCCCATTTTGAAAGCAAAGGCAATGGAAATTGCAGGCAAACTGGGTGTACCTAATTTTAATGCTTCAGATGGATGGTTAAACAAATGGCGAATAAAGAATAATGGTGTTTTCAAATGCGTATCTGGTGAAGCTGCAGATGTAAACCAGGATGGTGTCGAACAGTTTAGGACAAAACTGCCATCTCTGTTGACCGGTTACAAGCCTCAAGACATTTAGAACGCAGACGAAAGTGGGATTTTTTTTCGTGCCTTATCTGATAAAACCCTCGCTCTTAAATCCGAAAAATGCGTGGGCGGTACACTATCAAAGGAAAGACTTACAATTTTGTTCTGTGCTAACATGGCTGGAGATAAGGAGCTGCTTTTGGTTATAGGTAAAGCAGCCCGTCCTCGATCTTTTAAACATGTTCCAATCGCAAAACTGCTAGTGGATTGGAAGTCTAATAAAAAAGCATGGATGACTCGAGAAGTAATGAGTGAATGGCTGCAGCAGTTCAATCGAAGAATGAAAGCCCAGAATCGAAAAATTATCTTGTTTTTAGATAACGCGGCTTCTCACCCAAAGGAATTAAACTTAACCAACATAAAAATTATTTTCTTGCCGCCAAATACAATGGCAGTTAGCCAAACCCTTGATCAAGGTATAATCCAAAATTTTAAAACTTTGTATAGAAGCTTAGTTTAAAAACACTAGTATGGAAATGTAAAGACTTGAACAATGTACTTAATCGATATATGTACATATATGTATTTATATACAATACTAAAGTATGCAAATGTTCTTTACTTCCAAAAATTTCTTAAATAAACTATGTACAATACAATTTATATGTGTGGTATATATTTTGTGACTTCATCCCTTATAAGCGGACATCTCCCATAGCCGGACAAAAACACTGCGACGGTGAGTATCCGGTTATAAGGAATTTCACTGTAAATCCGCATCCTTCCGTTAATGTCGAACCAACTGCCGTGGGAATGAAAATATTAGTAAGCTGCTACAACAACAACAACACTCTGTTGCACAAATTGATTTACTTTGCTTTTGTGGCAGCTTCATACATACATTTTCGAAGTATGCTGCCGTAGTGGCAGTCCTGGTTCGTTAGAAATCCGGATAATTCATACCGGTAGCTTAGGCAGACTATCCCAATTTCTTAGAAGAGCATCTCTTCGGCGGTTCCTTTGTTGTGCTTCAACGCTCTGTGTAGTGCAAAGACGCATACATTCATACATACAAATGCCGCTTTGGATCAGCCACGTGTTTAACATATTTTGGATTTCAGAATGCGAGGTGAATGGAGAAAATTTCATAGCATTTTCTTTTCTGGGAAAACATTTTACCTGTCATACGCACTGGAAAATGTTGCATATTTGCATATTTCACATGATCATAGAACAAGAAAAAATCAACCCTATTACATATAAATCAGTTGTTCGACTTTTAATATAAGTATACTGTTATAGAGAAATAAATGATGCAACAAAGGGTGTTTTTTTAGCAATGAGAATTGATATTGATAACTATGGTTTGACGGCAGAACAACTTTTCAAAATTGTATTTCCACAACTTTATTTTGAAAAAAAAAAAAAATAAATAAATAAATCTCGCGAAATTCATAGCGCGAAGTGTTAGAGAGGATCTTGGCTTAGGTTAGGTTAGGTTATGGTGGTAGTCGGATTTATATCCGGCCAAGGACTGTCACTTCAGCAGCATTCCTCGTATATGCACGGGGAATGTTTATGCTGCTACAACAATAACAACAACAGCCAACTCACTTAAGCCTTAGAGGACCTTTGAGAAACCAGTGCGCGAAACAAGAACCTTATTAACACGTTCCCTGTCCGCTGAGCCACATATGGTTCAGTAAACGTGCGCCTGATAAGCACTGATACGTTCCTGAGCCATATGTGCGTCAGGGGGTATATGAACCACATGTGTTTCATGAACGTGCAGAAGCAAAAATGTCCCTCTACGCTCATGGACCATATGTGTTTTAGGTAGAAATACCCTACATCCGTTTTTTTTTTTTAATTATTATTACTAAAGCTATCCTATGACTACAAAAAAACAAATTATTCAAAAAACCCTGTTGGACTTGTCGGTCAATTTTGCATTTTTGTATTGGGACAGGGAACGTGTTAATTATTCTTTGTGGATCCTGATCGAATAAACCATGTAATTCGTAGCCACGGCAGACATGTGCCGAATATAATATTCTAAAAAATAAATGCCATGAAATTACCTACCAGATTATGATAAAAAAAATCATTCGAATAATATTTCTGTTTTGTATTATCATTTAAAGTTTTCAAGCTTTTAAAAAAACACCCGATAGATTGCTTCAGGAGTTTTTTTAGTTTTTTCTTCATTTTATTTTACACTTGTTTTCTATATTTGCACACGAATAACACTGCCACTGATGATCGCTTTAAGGCTTTCAACTAATAAGAATCTTTTTTTACTGAAAACATCAAAGGGAAAGTAGGTTTTCAGTCACTAATTTCTGATTAGTACGTGGAATGAACTTGACTACGAATTAGTAAATGTGTCATTATTTAAAATCTATCTTTCTTTAATTCGAAGTCTCACATTTTCATTGGGTTCGAGCTATGGAAATTTGATTGTATATCTAATTTATTTTTATTAACTTCCGCCTGAGTTTCTAACCTCGTTTATTAATATATATAATTTGATTTTACTAATATTCAAGCGCATTTATATATTTTGCAATTGATTAAGAGAGCAAATGAATATGAAAACAAGTCAGCACAAAAACAACTAAACAAATGCATAAATGTAGTGGGGTGCATAGAGATACGATCACGAGATAATAGACTCAAAATAAATTTATAAAAATACATTGATATACTGGTAGCAGTTTTAAAAAAGATTTTTTAACATATTTTATCATAAATCAATAATATTGTGCATTTGCAATTTTTAACAGACTATTTGCAAAAACAAAATAATAATAATAATACACATACATACCTACATATACATACAAAAGGGCATAGGTGATATCCGTATATACATACGCACATACTTATATATATGTGTATGTATGTGTATGCCGCATACGTATCTCAATTAAAATTGCATTTTGCTAACCCCAATAAATGGGTCAACTCGTGCGAGAAAGGAGCATGGCAGATACTTACATATAAATGAACGAATATTGAATGCATTTGTAGTACTTTATTGTAAATAGATAAGCTTTTTATAATGTTTTTATAAACATAAACATACACACATTTGTAGTACATATGTACACGATAATGCAAAGGAATCTATCTACCAATACATACATAAAGCTATCAAAGTATGAAACTATTACTTATACATGCACAATTCAAGTAGGATGTATTATGTTGAAAAATACTAAATAATTAGCATTAATAATTTTAGCATAAATCAGAGCCTTGGGCTAATATCTGAGTTCGAATTTACTAGTTTATGAGCTTCTTAGGTGACATTAATATAAATTTGTGTTTTTTCAAAATCGTTTGATTTTTTTCATAATTTTTTTGTGTAGTGAATAATATAATGCATATCTGCTTTGAAAAGTAAAATTAAGAAAACACGTAAAACCTAATTTAATATTAATTACAGGTTAGTGCTAAGGCCTTAAATTAGAATAGCCTTTTAAATGATATTCATAGTTTTATACTTGCATTGATTTTGTTACAAGAAATATAATTTGTTAAAAAATATTTGCTGCATTATGACACATAACATTAATCATTAATCGAAAGCAAGTCCTTGTAATCTCAATCAAAGCGCAGTGACTATAAATATTAAAATACATAACTCTTGAAATCATAGAAATATTGTATGCCTTTGATTATTACACAGACAAGAATTTTTTTTTAATAGGGTGGTTGCACATTTCTTGCATGGGTTTCGCTAGGCATTTGAATCCTTGCTTATGTATCTACCAATGTTGCTGTTGTTGTTGTAGCAGTGTACATAGTCCGATAAACTAGCACTGCCTAGTGTACCGTACCTCAAACAAACAGTCAACGCACTCGCGTATCGTCACCCACTTCACTGTTAAAAGTTATGATTTCAAGGTTGTAAGAGACTTTGATTATCTAGAAGCCAGCATTAACACCAATAATAATACCAGCCTTGAAATCCAACGGAGAATCTCTCTTGCCAATAAGTGCTACGGTGAACTAAGCAGGCAATTGAGTAGTAAAGTCCTCTCTCGACGAATAAAACCCACACTATATAAGGCTCTCATCATGCCCGCCCTAACCTATGGCGCAAAAGATTGGACGATGACAAGAGGAAGAGGAAGGCCTCCTCTGCGTTGGAATGATCCAACTGGCGCCGATTAGCAAGAGAGAGAAATGACTGGCGCGCTTTGTTAAACTCGGCCAAAATCACATAAGCGGTTATCGCACCAATCACGAAGTAGAAGAAGATATATGCACGTGCATATAACCTCACTTACTTTCTTACATTCTTATAGATCAAAACGAACTCGAAGAGCGAGATAGTGAAAACTTGTTAATTATTGTTGGTTATTTATTTAATTTTATGTTATGTGGAAATCAAAACTCTTGTTTTAATAGGTAGTAAAAGAGTTAATGAGATCGATGGCTACACACTAAAAGGTCGAACTAGGTACATACTCGGAGACCCCTGCAATCCTCTTCTTTCGTCTTTGTTAGAACGCTAATTTGGCATATTAAAAAAATGCGTTTTCTTTTAATTTAACTTCTATGGTGCTGCTTTTTGCATTCGTAGCTGCTTGCTAGATAAGCGCCACCCAGCTTGGGTAATGGGCTCTTTTAAACACTTCAAATCGCAAATGGCATCATACCTGCACAGAAATCTGCGGAGGTGTCGTGTCGTTAGCTAACCTCTGCCATATAAGTACAAGCTGCATAGCCAGGCGTTATATACCAAGGTTGTGGAGAGCTATGAGGGTTGTTTTCATGCCCTTGTGAAAATGATTGACCTGCACATACCTGCAGTGGACACCTTGTTCGACATTAAGGCACTTTTAATAATGTCTTCCCGGAGGCAAACACTAATTCTGAATAAATTGCGGTTGGAACCCACCTTGTCAAGTTTATCTATAGGTGAGTAGGGGCATTCCGCAAGCCGGTGTTTTCTTACTATTCTTCTGGGTTGTCGGAGAGGGGCTGGGAAGATTGGTTAACTAAGAGCTCGCACTATTCATGAGGAAATATCTATAAAATACTCAGAACTGAACTCCTCTCAATAAGGAGCGCTCCGTTAGTGCTTTCTGACAAGGTGAAGTGCCTAGGTCTAATCCATGGTTTTGTGATCCTCTTAATTACCTGTGGCCTGCTATTGGAAAGATGGGATTTGCGTAACTTGTAAGGCCGCGAGATGATTCTGGCCACGAGTAGATCGGAGGCGCCTGAGCAAGCTTCTAAGGTTAGCAAAACCTGAGCTCTCGAATTTTGTGGGTGCGCTTATTTGATATTGTTCGCTAGGTATGCATGCCTTCAGACCCTACATTACTTCGAGTCTTTTTTGTGTCAGCTGTATGGAGGATAAAGTGGACTTATATCAGCACCTCCTTAGCTACCCTGCTTTCGGTGGGCTAATATTTAGCTATCTTGGCTCTCACTTCTATGCTACACCTCCTGGTATAACAAGTATTGATAACAACCACTTGATGAGCTCCATCAGCAGCATGAAGCGATTAACACAACCGTAATTCAGTCATCGTTCGGTTGTCATGCAACGCAGTTGTTATCACTCAGCAGAGTGAAGAAATGTTCCCTCCATAATTTAGCATGCCTCTAGATGTCATTCACCAAGTCATCGAACTTATTCTTCCAAGCAAATATTTTTCATGCAACTTTACCTACTTGGCGGAAGTGTAAATGTAAGAAAACTTATTTAAATGTCAAAATTCCACTCTTGGGTTTAGAGAATAATATTATCTGGACAACTGAATAACCACTTGAAAATATGCGAGTGCAAAGGTAATTAAAATACCCTTATTTTTTTATATTAATTTTATAACCGACGAAACCGCTACCGTGATTCAAAGCGATGATGATTACATATACGTATATTCGAGTCGGATGGAGAAGCTATTGGTGCACAAATTTCTTATTAAGAAGAGCTATATACTCCTATACCGAAGACCGATGAGAGCAGATCTCATTGCATATAACAAACCTAGTAGCTCGAACGCAAAACGTGCTAGAGCAGAGTCATCCAAGAAGAACTAGGAGCGACAGCAGAACTTTTTCAATGGTGTTGTGGCGCTGATTTGATGTACTTTATAGTTGAACAATGAAATATGTTACATAGTAAGCACGTCAAATAAACATACATACTCTATGGTCGCCATACATACATACTCTATAACGCCATTGGCGAATCTGCTCTATCAAGAACAAAGCATACGGGTACTATAAAGACTTTAAAAGTTGTCGTACAGTGGTGGAAGATTTGCCTCGTTCCGAAAGTCCTCGAAAATGAAAGTGAAGTGAAGTCGTGCTTTAAAATCGTCATACCAGCTTCAGAGAGATTTCTAGTGAACTTGGCATTTCATATGGAACGGCACAACACATTATGGCTGATGTTTTGGGTATGAGACGCGTTACAGCCAGACTCGTTCCGACGGACCTGAATTTCGTGCAAAAGCACATATGTACATATGTAAACAAGACCGCAAATACAGGGTTGTTGTTGTTGTAGCAATATATACATAACTATATACTGAAACTCTAGCCATTAATGAGGCAGCTATCTGGTTAGATAAAAATGTGACTACCTTTAGAGAAATCCATATTTATTCTGACCGCCTAGCGTCGACTAAATCTCTTGGTGAGGTTCTCTCAAATTCCATTATTGCTTGTAAATACCGGGCGTCTCTTAACCAGATGGCGGAATATTTCCGCATCCATTTGATATGGGTGTCAGGGCATAGTTACTTACCAGAGAATTGTAAAGCAGACAAATTAGCGAAGGAGGGCAATACCACTCGTTCCCTTCTTGATATGGAAATTGTGAAGCTACAAGCTGCGTGGTGCAAGTAGCATTGTCCCTTCAGCCAACACGAGATGGGTTGATAGTCTGACATGTTATGCTACAAGAAGAATTTGGCCAAATTTGACGCTAGTCGTTCAAAGGCGCCACTTAATCGGTAAAAAAAAAAATTTCTATGTTATTTGCCTTAACAACAGGCCAGTGTCCCATATGTCGACTTGCTCAAAGATTGCATGTACCTGCCTTCGACTATTGCAGAAGCTGCAAGAATGAGGAGGAGGATGAATCCGTTAGACACCTTCTCTGTCACTAGGTTTAGATACCTGACCTTAGGGACATAATTGTCGGCCAGATCAATGGGTTTGCGCTTAAAACAAAATGGGTTAGCGAGGCGTAGCTAATTGCGTATCGCAATGAATCAGCAACGGTTTAAGTGAGTTGGTCTACAGACCAACTGCCATTTCCATCTACCTGCCTACCTACGTTAAAAGTTCTTTATATAACCTTAGTCAGATCAAAATTATATTATGCTTCCTTTATCTGGAGAGCTTATCATGCATGCAATATCAATGGAATATATAGCGTCGAAAAGTCTTTTTTTCATTCAATTTCACTTAACTCCTGCCTTCTTATGAATCACGTTGTCAACTTTTTAGTTTTGAAGCCTTGATAAAACTGTCGTTCTACTATGCACTTTTGTAATTAATATCACAACTCATTACATTTCAAACTTTCGACTTGTAACTTTATTTTATGTGGGAAAGACCAGTCCAAATTACTCTAAAAATGCTCCTTCAATGATAACTCTTTCTGAATTAAATAATATTTCGTATTTGGGTTCGTCTCCTCCAATAGGTTTAATATTACAATTATTTTAATTAGTAGGCAGCCAATCCTGCCAGTAAGGGACCATTGTTTTGTGGACAGTAATAATAACAAATAGATCTTCTACATGATCTTCGGAAAATATTGTATTGTAGATGATCTACTTTTCCGCGCTTAACTCAAAATCCGTAATTAAAATGTAGAGAAATCTGAGATTATAAAATAATCCTACAAAATTTCTCTCTCAAAATCTGATTTTATAAAATAATCATAGATAATAACGATACTTTTGACATACGACCCTGTTTTCTGTGTTGGTTGGTTTGTCTGATACTAGCGCTTCCGCACCATTTTGTTGCCACATCCTCGTTACCAACTTGATTATCAGTTATTTAAGGCATGACTATATCCAGTCTGTGCGGTTTTAGGTTGTTGACATCTAAGCCAGACAGTTGTTCGAGACTCTCGAACAGCGGTTTGCCCAGTGTTAACATTCTGTTCTTCCATAGGGCAGGGCAATCGCAG
Organism: Anastrepha ludens; assembly: GCF_028408465.1. NCBI lineage: Eukaryota > Metazoa > Arthropoda > Insecta > Diptera > Tephritidae > Anastrepha > Anastrepha ludens. The sequence goes on along the minus strand of NC_071500.1, from coordinate 118,225,228 downwards.
ATGAAATGGAAGATTTTTTTCTTTTTCTCCGGTTGCTTACAACTGTGACAGTATATGTTGTGAGGGATGCCCATTTTGGTGGCTTGTTCTCCGACAGACCAAAAGCCAGTTATAACTGTCGTTAGTCTCCAAGTCATCATGTTTAACAATATTGACGATTGTTTGAGGTTTTAGGTGGGCCATAACGTTCTGCTGATTTTACATTTCGTCTGGCCTCTCCATCTACAATCCGCGATCCGACGGTAATTTAGATCCCCGTCTTGCCAGTTCATCTTCTTTTTTGTCACGGGACCCAGATTAAGGTAACATTATGGTTTTCGCTCAAGGTGGAAGGGCTATTCCTACTTTATTCCACCACCATAGAGGTTGCTGTAGCTGAATCCAGTGCCTGGATTGCAGCTTGGCTATCCGAAAGAATAGCGACATTGCCCTTGAAAGAGAAATCTGCGATTAGTAACCTACAAGCTTCCCCAATTGCCAGTACTTCCGCCTGGAAGACACTGCAGCCATTGGGAAGACGCACAGATTTTTCAATTTTAAGTCAATGAGAATATATACCAGCTCCAACACCACAATCCGTTTTAGAACCATCTGTATAGACAGTAGTGTAGAAGTTGTTTAATGAGAATCCCTTATTCCATTCCTCCTTAGATAGAAAGAGAGTGGCAAAATTCCTATTGAATTTTACCGTCGGGACGATGTGGTCCTCACCGAGGTAACTGAGTTTGTCGCAATAGTATACTGGCATGACCATAAGCTTTTTCTTTCGAGCGACCCGCTTCGTTTAACCTAAATGCACTCATGGTTGCCGTCTTCCTAATTTGCAGGTCTATTGGAATAGCGTGTGTCAGTGCGTTGAGAGCCTCCCTAGGACATGATCTGATTGCACCGACCGTTATTGCACAGACTGATCTTTGTATTCTGCCGAGTAATTTGGTATTGTAATCTCTCCCTAGAGCTTTCCACCAAACTACCGAACCATAAGATAAAATTGGTCGTATAACCGCCTTATACAACCATAATGTATGCTTAGGTTGAAGACCCCATATTCTTTCAAGCATACGTTTACAGGCATATAAAGCAATTTCAGCTTTCCTTACCCGTTCTTCGACGTTTAATTTCCAGCGAAGTTTGGAGTCCAAAATTACCCCTAAGTGCTTTGCACTGGCTGAAAGTGAGAGGGTTTGTCCGTTAATATTTGCTAGGGTAAAGATTGGTACCTTATATCTGGTGGCAAAGAGCATAAGTTCTGTTTTACGTGTGTTTAAACTTAGACCACAGCCTGTTGCCCAAGAATTAAGCTCGCCTAAGGCTCTTTGAATTATCCCACTGATCGTATTAGGACATAGTCCTGACGCCATTAGCTCCACATCATCAGCGTACGCCACCGCTGTTACCCCACTTCTATTAAGTTTTAATAATATTTTGCTAATCACACATAACCAAAGATGTGGAGATAACACTCCCCCCTGTGGAGTACCCCTATGGACTCTCTTAGTTATGTAGATATTATCCATGTTAGCTTTGATGATCCTGGTTTCTAGCATAGAGATGATCCAAATGCTGATACAATTTTCCACCCCTAAGTCTATTAACGCCCTTTGGATAGCATCAGGCTAACGTTATTAAACGCGCCTTCTATGTCTAGAAAAGCTACCATGGTATACTGCTTGTTTACTAGAGACCCCTCTATTGATCGGATTACCTCGTGGAGCGCTGTCTCCGTCGATTTGCCTTTGAGGTAAGCATGTTGTGCAGTTGATTGAACTCTCCAGCGAACTTCTAATGTGCATATCTAAAAGCCGTTCAAAAGTTTTTAGAAGGAAGGACGACAGACTGATTGGCCCAAAGTCCTTCGCTGATTCATGTCCTCTTCCACCTGCCTTTGGTATGAAGACGACTCTAAAAAGTTTCCAGCTGTTTGGAATATAACCTAGGTTTAGACTCGCTTTCAAAACTTCCATTAGCGATGGTAGAATACTATCAAGAGTTTCCTGTAACATCTTAGGAAAGATCCCATCAGAGCCTGGAGATTTGAAAGGTGAGAATGATTTGATTGCCCATGCAACCTTCTCTATTGTAACTATTACACCGACAAGATACTGTGGGTCATATCGGCTCCGCCGGATTCTCTCAGCATCACTACATCCCGGAAAATGAGTATTTAAAAGAAGTTCTTGAGCCTCTTCTGCCGTAGAAGTCCAAGTACCATCTGGCCTCTTGACCCAAGAAGCCATTGAATGATCTTTGGACAAAATACGACTAAGTCTCGCAGAATCTCTGGTAGATTCGATAGAATAACAGAAATCTCTCCAGCTCTCTTTCTTGGCGGCCCTGATTGCCTTCAGGTATTGTCTCCGACTTTCTCTATGCAACTGCCAATTACCTGTTGAGTAGCTGAGATTGAAATTTCATCTGGCTTCGTCCCTTAATTTTGAGAGCTCATTGCTCCACCAAGGAGGATAGGATTTTTTGCTATATTTAATTGGACATGACGTTTTGTAGGCCCTGCTAAATGTCTCCTCCAGTGTTATGACCCTACTCTCAATGTTTTCTGTGAGAGTGATTTGATGGATCGGAATCCTTCCTATCCTGTTCCCTACTGCATTTTTGAACCGTTTCCAATTTGTTCTAAGTGGGTTTCGATATGGTAAGGGTGGATCTACCTCAAGATCCAGGTGATAGAGGATCCAGCTGTGGTCCGAAAAAGACTTTTTGCTTGAGACCCTCCAATTTTCTACCCTCACGGAAGTATTTTCAGACAGTAATGTTATATCTATTACTACCGCCTATCCTCTAAAGCTTTCCGTGCTTGGAAACGTGAAAGTCGGAGTATTACCCCTATTACATACTGTTAGGTTAGTATTAATGATAAATTCGTCAGGCGGTCCTGGTTGATCGTGTGCCATATAGATGGAGACAATTCTAACGCCCTCAGCAGCCTCCATTTCGATGACCGTCACACAATACATGCCCTGGGGTCACCCTGGGACCGCCTATAGTACAAGTTGTAGTTTTTGAGAGAGAGCCCGCTTACCTCAGCGCTCCGCACTCTGGGTTCCTGTATCAGTGCGATGTCTACGTCCTCCTCCGTTAGGAGAACGGTTAGGTTGTCCGTTGCAGTCCTGGAGTGCTGCAGATTGATCTGGACAACCTTGAGACCCATACTTATTGGTCGTTTTTAGAGGCGTCAAGCTGCATGCCCCTAACGTCAAACCGAAGTTTGTTGTCCACTTTTTCCTGTGGCTCAATACTCTCCTCCGAGATTTGGAGAAGGAAGGACACACTGTTCTTTTGCGGAGCCTCCGATTTAATGATGCTCCAGTCATCCATTGGAACAGTGCGGTTGTGTGCTTGTAAATATGATATTAATTGCTTAGCTTCGTTATCTGTGTTATCGATAATTATTATTACGAATGTAAGGAGAAACATCAAAATAAAACCTAATGAAATGAATGCCGGCAAAGAAAACAGGTCTGTAAACATAATTCTAATAAAATGTTTGTTAGATATTATTAATTATGGATTCATTTTTCAGAAAAAAGCGTCGTTTCGTAGTGATGCGCGGACAACGTACAGACATTCACGTTTATAGTATAGATTAATGCATAGTGAACGTATTATTAGTCTTGTACGTTAAAAAAATAAATAATTCAAAATAAAGTTCGATCACTAGCATAACTCGTGCAAAATTTATGTATAATATGTTCCCCTCGGTACCTCACTTTATTTTTATTTATTTATTTATTTGAAAGAGTAACAACTAATTAATAATTATTACACTAATAATATTACAGCACTAGCTACCAGGGCCTTCGGCTTGCACTTATTTGTACTGGCTGAACAGCTTCGTTAATTTTGGCCTGGTCGTTTGTGTCTGTCAAAAGTGCTCCATAACTCGTATTCATTATTCGCGTAATAGATGAAATATATTATATTAGTAAACCGTTACATTTGCTTTTGGTTCTGCAAAAGCGCTTTATAACTCGTAATCTCAGTTGATAGTGCCTTGAAACTCGTAAAGATTGAAATAAAAATAAAAAACCCAAGCGATATTTCGGCAGCTTTTTCACAGTCACAATTGATTCTTTTATCTGCGCATTAACTCAAATTCAGTGTAAAATGTCTAAACGCAGGTTTTAATGTAATCCTATCCTGAATGGGATAGTTCGCCTATCATCCTTTGGCATTGTTGGAATTCATTCTCTTGCGCGATCAAGTGCCGAGTACAGGTGTTTTAAATCATATGGATATCGCATCGAGTGAAGGATAATTTCCATTAAAAAGGATGATGTACATTAAAACCGTAAAAAATGATATACAAATTATGAGAAATTTTTGTATACAATCAAAAGTTAACTACTAAATTGTCGATAATGTTTTAAAGCTAGAAAACTTATTTGGTAGGTTATACAGTAACAGAGCTAGAGTCCGACCGATTAATCGGCATCAGCACCGACCAAAGAATCGGCTTCGGCCGTTTAGATCGATTCTATAACTGACTCTATGGATAGCTAAAAAGTCGTACTATATTAGTTTTTAAAATAATTTTCAGAATAGTTTGTATACAATTTTTTTAATGATGTGAGGTTCAAACTTTATTGATGATTTTTATTAATTGACATACTATACATACATACATATCCTTTCGCTAAAAACAAAAAAAATCGAATACTTGAACTAACATTTGTAAAAAGTGAACTTACAAGCAAAAAAATATTTTTTTTTAATTATCTTTAAAATGGAGTATCTCGAAAACTGTTAGTTTTTGGATATCATATCATGCAACCAAATTACTAAGTGATATAAGTTTTTTTAATACATGCATGTACATGCATGTATGGATGTACATAAATAGTCATCATCATTCTCGCTCTCAGCCGTTAAAATTTAAAGCATAATCGCCTCGCTCATTGAAAAAAATTCTTATTTAAGCTGGTGGCAAATTTGCCATAGTGTGAGTGTGTTGGAAATTAAAAGGCCAATTACCTGACCGTGACCGTGTAAAACTGTAGTTAGCGACACAGCAAGGCATGCCAGGTTAGACAAATGTTAATTCTTTAGAATTATGCTCGACCAAAACAGACTCGGCTGAAAGAAATTGTAACTAACTACAGCAGGCACAAATTGAAAGAACCTTTAACTACGGCAATCTTTATCAAACTATTTATCTAAGACATTCAAGAAACATTTGCCTGCACCGATGCATATTTTACAAAAATGTGTATGCATTGTATGTATAAATAGAAAAAGTTGTTTTTGTTACGGAAATTTTGCAAAATATGTTCTTCTACGTGTAAATGGTCGTGTATTTAAACCAAAGGACTATTTAAAAGGCCTAGGTTAATACCTTGACTAAAAACGAATGTATATGTATGTATGTGTGTACATGGCTCTGTATAATGTGTGCAGTAAAATATGTGCATGCATACATACATATGTAAGTGAAAACATACATGCAAAATGCACGAGATCCCCGCGTGTGCTGGCTATATTATAGTATGTTGATGTACATACAAATATATGTATTATTACATTTGTATTACATTAAACTATGATATTTGCCATGCTTTCAAAATGGTACATTTTATTTCCTGTTTTTTTGTTATTGTATAAAACAAAAAATTGTAAAATATTCTTATAAAACTAATCGTTCTAGTTTAGGGCTATGGCCGACGGATTTCGACAATATTTTTTTCGTAACAAACTAATACAATAAAAATTAAATTAGTTTCGGTACATTTATTTTTATCGGCATCTGGCATCATATGAGAAATCTAAGATGCGAAAGGTAAACAAAATAAACAACTGGATAATTATTGTATCTATGCCCAAATTCGCATCTCAGCTGGATAGTCAGACATAGTTGCCAGACTCCTAAAATCACTTAAATATCAAAGCGTTCGTTTTTTCTTGTAATAAAAACAGCTCAAACAACAGTTGTGGCTAAGGGTGTGGTTAGACAAAGCAAGGAAATTACTTTGACTAAACATTTTGCTGTAGACATTTTTTGCTTACTCGTATGAGTAGCAGAAAAATTGTTCTTAAGAATCCATTTCCATTTCTTTGTAAACTATTTTGAAAAGTAAATCTACATGACCTGACTCCAATTATTATAGGCTTGAATAATTATTAGCAAAGTGGTAGCTTTGAGGTAGCAAGTTCTAATTTTTCTGAAAAGTGCTGTCAAACGATTGAAGTTCTCCCATGAGGCATAGCAATAAATTTATGTAAACTATCAGTAAATGTTAGGTAAAATATTATAAATAATATATAAAAATAAGTTATTTTCTAACATAACCGAACTAAGTTAGATCTGATATTAGATGTGGGATTCAACTCATTTGATATACACACTCTATGTATGTTTTCTTGGTATGTTCTCGTTGTTTTACAATAATAGTTTAATTGGAAACAATAGGAGTACTCACACTTTAAAAAGCAGCTAATTTTCTATGACCTCCAAGCGCACAATTCTCTAAAGTCACATTTGATGCAACGGGAGCTTGTATATTTTGTCCCCATTAACCGTTTATTTTTATTACCAGAAAAAACGAACACAACTCAGGTTTCGTATGGCTGTTGGTTTATTTACGTTGGGCAACACTATATCTGATGTTAAGCAAATATTTACTGAAACGGAGTTTTTTGACGCATAAGCGTAAAGTAACAAAGCCTTGTGAAAATTAAATTTAGTTTTTCAGCAACCGAGTTAACAGGATGGCGTGGTATAACGTGTGGACCACCATCAAAACTAAAACTTGTAGATATCTTTTACAACGTTATTTGGGCCAATTTTTAGAAGAAAATCTCAACTTGGAGCAGCTTAAAGTGGACCTTTATAATGGTAAAGCTACAGTGGAAAACGTATCATTAAATGTCGATGCATTAAATAAGTTATTTGAAAGCCAAGGATGGTCTGTGGAAGTTATCAGAGGCCATATTGGCCTTCTTACTGTGACTGTGCCATGGAATGCTTTAATGTCGAACAGTAGTTATATTGAGATTTCAGACGCTGATATATCTGTAAGGCCTGTGCAAAGGCGAAATATTGGAACATCTATGTTGGAATCAATGTGGTCATCAGCAAGCAATTCTATGCAGCTGGCGGAAGAGTGTATGATGCAGAAAGACGAAGAAAATGAAGATGCTTCAGAAATAGACACCAAGTCCATTCCTGGCCTTGAAAAGTTTGCTGAAACCATCGACAACATATTGAACCGCATTAAAGCTTCGTTCACAAATACTATATTCCGTTTGGAATATTTATCGTCAGATAACTCGAAAGCTATATCACTATGCTTTGAAATAAAAAAACTAATATATGAAAATGAGACAGGTTGTGAAAGGTATTCAAAAGAATATATGGAGGGCTGTCACGATGACAATCCAAATTCGCATTCAACAACGCCAAATAACCCAAAGGAGTCGGACGAAAATATATATTTCCTGCCAATGTTTGCTAAACACAATATTAGTATAAGCGGGTTGCGTGTATGCACAGAAGAGAAGAAAGTCGATGGATATTCGTGTTACAGCAACGAAGAAATGTTTAAATCTGCTGCTATACCCATTCTCGAAATTAAGGATCATTTAAATGTGCGGATTAAAATGAAACAATCAGAAAATATCAATGGACCTAAAGTTGTCATTAACACGGAAATGGGTGCAGTTTTTAGTCTCATCACTCCCAGGCAAATACACCTTATTTTAAAACTTATAGACGCCTTTCAGGATGACAGTTGTGATGTCCAAGAAGAAGACAACATTGGAATAAATTTTCCTAATGATAATGACATGTACCAAACGAAGGATGAGAAGGTAGAACTAGGAAATTGGATGGATTGTGAAACAGCTGCATCCAACAGAGACACATTACAACATATACGCCTTGATCGCTTGAGAGATTTGCCGAGAGCATATTCCCCGCCCAGCAGTTCAATTAGTTCCAGCACTACGATAACTGGTTTGTCGAAGCTGCAACGTAAAACATCAAGTTTGGAATATTCGGGAGAAATTTTAAATTTTTCACTCAAAGTATGCTCATTTGTTTCTATAATTTTAATAGAAGATATTTTAGTTGAAAGTTCTACCAGCAATCAGACTCCTCTAAACATAACCAGCGAGCAAAACATGATTGGGTTTGCCAATAAATTTTTTGAAAATTTGCAAAAAATGGCTGATAACAAAGTGGACTCAGCTAAGATAACGGAGGGGAAAAATCATATATTTCTACGTGTGTCACCCATAGTTTCCGAAGGAAGGCAGCATCGAATCAGACAAGCGCTATTGTCCAAATTTACTCTAATTGCACAGAGAGTGGATTTATTTGAGGTTTTGAATGAGAAACCCTCTGAATTAATCACTTTCGATCGAACTGACAGTTTCACTGGTGCTGATATAGCTGTAAACATTAAATCGGATGCCAATTCAAAAATTGTCGACATTACATTGCAGAAGGGTGAATTAGAATTGGATATTTCCATTTACGACCGGTTAAGTGCAATTTTGGGGCCTTCTCCTTTTGCTGCATTCTCTTCATTTAGTACGCCCTCCTGCTATCTGAAGCAACAGGAAGCGCCAAAATCTACAATCACTATAAATTTGACTTCAGCGTCTTTGCTGGTGAAATTACGTTTTCCAATATTTGACGCGCGACCGATTCACGACCCAAATCGTGTTCCTTGGTGGCAACAAAATATCCGTACCGATTATTTATTAATTTCCCTTGATTACGTGCGTCTATCTTTTGTTTCCGGTGTGGTTGAGCTACTTTCAAATGAAGTAAATGTATATTATGTCGAGAAAAACGTAGAAAATAAAATCTGGATATTAAAAACTAACTCCGGCAGAACTCAATCAAAAGTTTTGGATTATGTTAGAATTAGTGTCACAATTCCAGATAAATATTATTGGATAAAGTTAAAAAATAGTTGCTTGGATGAACATTTGTACAGCAGGACGGGGCGTGGAGATAGACTGCCATTTAGTTCCAAACGTGTATGTAGAGAAAGCGACACCTTACATAATAAACAAGACAATACAGAGTCGGAGACTATTTTGCTACCAGGCGAAACAGAAGAATTAAGGGAATTCTGCAACGCTACAATGCGAACGTCAAAAATTCAGGTTCAAGTAAATATACCCAACGCAGTAGTCGTGTTGATATCCAAGCAAATGTACGAGGTTATATATAATCGGTTCAACTCTGATCTTTTGATGTGGGAACCCAGTTCACCTATTTTCAATTCAAGCAGTTTGAACAACACTGAAAATAAACAAAGCTTATACAATATATCGGCTACATCACCCAGATTGAGAAATTTCAATGAATGCGGTTTATCTGATTCCGAGGAAAGCGATTCGAACGGAAGTCTCAACATTAATCTTAAAGATATGTCAATGACTGAAAGCATATATTTTTCCGTACATGATTCTAACAGATCACAAGACATGCAGCAAGAGGAGCCTGATATTCAAAAGAGCAATTTGTCTATAGAAATTTCAATAGAAAATGCTTCGGTTGTATTATTTGTGCCTATACGTGACACAGAAACACAAATTAAGCCTGAAGATTTGGGTAAAATTAATATTAAGCTGGAAGAGCTTAAAATATTTTCTGTCAGTGGTTATAATGATAATAAAAACCTTTGCTATTTATGCCTTGAATTAAGAGATCTCGAAATGGATCATTGTGGACTAATACCTCAAATGTCCTCAACACTGTCTACATCTGCCTCTAACGAAAATGATTGGTATATGCGAAAAACTTTATATAAAACTCCAGAAGGCCTGTCAAAGTCAAATCAACCCACAATGAAGGAGAGGGAAATGCTTTCTTTGGTGGTTGAAACAAAACGTGTAACGGACCAGAGAATAAAACGGTTAAGGGTCACGACCGGCATTCAACAAGCAACGCTGCGTTACCACTCTCTGATACCCAACCAATTTTGGCTACACCAGCTTATTGACTTTTTTGATGTTATCGACTACCCAATAGAGGGTTACACACCATTCGGTATAATCACGGAAATGCAATTACATCTGTGGAACTGTGCAATCGACTATAGGCCAACCAATTTTGATTATAGAGCTGTTGTGGAATTGGGTGCTTTCACAATTAGCAGTAATGTAATATCTGCAGTAGCTGGCTGTAATCTCCGATTTATAATTGAAGAATTCATATTATCTATCGCACCTTATAAAGAAGAAAAAATACAGCAACCAAAAAATGAAAAGTTATTAATTGATTCAAAGTACTTGGTTCCCTTGCTTGACATCGGATTTTTCGATATTTCATTACGGCTGAATGAAAACTCTTCGGAGAAACATCCCAAATTCGACTTGAGATGCTCGGTGCACGATGCTCATTTAAGGACTTGTTGCGATTCCGGAAAAGCTTTAGCACAACTTATCGAACATTTAGCCAATGATGGGGACTCCGTTGAATCGGGTCAAAATGCGACAAGCACCATATCCCAGGAGTCTGAAATTGAGAAAAGTGAATCATTTTCGACAGATGACCAACGTGTATCTCAACAACAATGGCAACAGGAAAGAGTGAATTTGATGATGGCGGAAGCTCTTCGTGAAACCGTTACAATAAGTGATTCGCCTTCAACTTCGAAAAGCGTACGTTTTTCAGTCCATGACGTTGAACCCTACTATTTCCCAGATGAACAACAATCTAACGCATCAGACATTGAATACGGAGCAAGTAACGAGATGTGCGAAATTCTTAATTTTGAGCACCACGTAATGACGACATCATATACCCCGGCTGAACCTAAAATAGAAGTACTGCCACAAGTAAAATCAGATTTGGGCGATGTAAATATGGAACAAATATATAATATGCAGCGACGTAAAGCACACGAGGACGAATATTGTGTAATTTCAGAAAACGAGCGACAGCGCCTATCGAAATGCGGGTTTAGGGAACTGAAAATGTGTGATGATCCGTTGCGAATCGTAGACAATCATTTTTGTCCACCTTCCGATAAACATGATCTACTTAAAGCTCCGGAAGATTTTCCTATACCTGTTTCACGCTACACACTTTGCGAAATGACATTCACTTGGCATATGTATGGTGGCAAGGATTTTGCATCCACTCAAGAGGATGATTGTTCAAAAAGTGAAGTAAGTCACTTGCGCATGTCTGATGCCTATAAGTACGGCGTCTCATATTCAAAAGGAGATAAATTTGTTCGTGGAGGGAAAAAACCGAAAGATATCTCATGGAAATCAGTTGGCGGGATTCAGCGTAACCATGAAGTCATTGTCGAGATTCAACTTACAAAAGTTCGTCTTTCGCACGAAATCTACCCAAGCTATACAGCCCAAGCTTCGCGACAAGTTTTAGTTATACATGATATTGAAATTAGGGACCGCTTGCAATCGTCCGAAATTAATAAGTTCTTATACCATCCCCACACCAAGACTTCATCACATAAAACTCCACAACAAATGGTCGTTGTAAAGGCTCTACATGTTCGACCAAATCCTAAGCTTAGTGCTGCTGAAGAATGTTCACTTCGGATATCATTACTGCCAATGCGGCTTCATATCGATCAAGACACTCTTATTTTCCTGGCGGATTTTTTCACCAATATGGGAAGTGATATGAAGGAAACACAATATACGGACAATAATTCGCCTTCGGAAATTCAAGAGCCAATAATGGATGTCGAGGTGCCTGAGATGGATGACGAGGTACAAGTTAGAAAACTAATATCGACAAATCTTGATTTACTTGAAAATGAAGTAGCGGGTAAGTCATTGGACCCAACAGAAGCCAAAGATAAGTCTGCGCCAATTTACTTCCGCGAAGTAGTATTTGGTCCAGATGTGCCAATACGTTTTGACTATCACGGTCGTCGAGTTGAGCTATCACGGGGTCCAATTACAGGGCTACTGATGGGCTTAGGTCAATTGCAATGCTCCGAAATTCGTTTAAAGAAAATTATTCACCGTCGCGGCTTTCTGGGCATTGAAAAGTTAGTAACATATTTATGTAAGGAGTGGTTGAAAGATATTAAAAGAAATCAACTACCAAAAATTTTAAAGGGTGTTGGGCCAACGTACACTTTTGTACAATTTATACAAGGTGTTATTGATTTATTCCGTTTACCAATTGAGCAATATCAAAGGGATGGTCGCATAATAAGAGGACTTCAGCTTGGCGCACAAAGTTTCACAGCTAGAACTGCACTTGCTGCGCTAGAAATAACATCGCGTGTGATCCAACTTTTACAATTCACAGCTGAGACTGCTTTTGACATGGTGTCTTCTGGACCCTCGATTGGAAGAGTCCGTACGCATCGTAGGGATAAAAAGAAACGAGCACAAAGGCCAAAAGATATGAGGGAAGGTGTGACAAATGCGTACCTGATAGTAAAGGAGGGGATAAATGATTCTGCGGCAACTCTCATAGAAACCGCTGTGGCAGAGCATGATCAGAAAGGTTATACCGGAGCCGTAGGTGCTGTAATGAGGCAAATACCACAACTGGTTGTTTGCCCTGCAGTTTTGGCCACTCAGGCTACAACCAACATCTTGGGCGGAGTTAAGAGCTCTCTTGTACCTGAAGCTAAGGTTGAAGCGCGTGAAAAGTGGAAAACTGACAATGATTAAATTATCTCTTTTAAATATAATATAACTTGTAAATTATTAGATAAATATGCATTCTAATAATAAATTTTATACGTTTAAATGAAAATCTTTAATTTTTCAAAATAAATTTACAGAGTGGTGGTAAGAAAATGTATGAAGTCACAAAGTGTGGTATGCACATAGCTGTGGACGTTCGACAAACAACTAAAAACGACTAATCAACCAACTATTAAGCAGTAAACTGCTGCAACAACAGCAACAATTAAATTGTGTTTTAATAAAACAACTAATTTTTACTTATTCAAAGCTATTGATAAAACTTCATACGAATATTCAAATAAAATTTTAAACGTTTTAATTTAAGACCAGATCTATCATAAAACAAAAAATTTTAAGATTCAATCGTTATTTTGTCGAAAGCCCACAGATATGTTTGTAATAAATTCGAAACTATTATACATATAAAGGGTTTTCCAATAACAGGTGTTATTTTGATTTGATTATTGATGATTGAAGGTTTTTATGGCCGGAATTGGATGGTATTGATCTGGACAACGTTTATTTTCAACAAGACGGCGCTACGTGTCACACAAGCAACGAAACCATTGATCTTTTACGGAAAAAGTTTCCGGGACGTGTTATCTCTCGAAGAGGTGATCACAATTGGGCACAATTGACTTTTTTCTTTGGGGCCACGTGAAAGAGAAGGTCTACGCCAACTACCCAGGGTTGACTCAAGACCTCAAAGTTGGAATTCGTGAGGTTATCGAGGATAAAGGGCAGCCACTTTGAAATTCGGTTATGGAAAATTTCATGAAAAGGATATTGTCCTGTAAGCGTGGTTGTTGTTGTTGTTAACAGCATAGGTAGCCCTGTCAGTGTAGCCACATCATCGTTCGTCTTCGTCTAGCTCATCTAGGGGTAGGCCCAGGAAACATGCTGTTTCGACAGGTTGGGTCCAGAGGGAGAGGGGGGTTAGATGAGTCGGTTTAAGGGGGCATGTGAAGAGGTGGTTAGTGTCGTGCGGGGTACCTTCACATGCCGGTCGGTAAGCGTGGTCGTGGTGGTCATTTGCCTGATATTATTTTCTACTATTAACGGCATACCTTCCTCTTTATAATGAAATAGACATCCGCTCATTTATATTAAAAAGTAACATTTTTCTTTGAATATCAAAATAACACCTCTTATTTGCAAACTCTTTATATGTATGTACATATGTACATTACCGAACTTGAGCAGAAGCAGATTCGTACCAGCATTTACACGCATGTACATATTGAAAAAGAGATTTTGACTCAATGGTAGAGTAGATCACAAGTGAGTGCAAATAACCTGGTATTCAAGTATTCCACGAAGGAACAATGATATATTTTTTAATACTATACTGTAGGTATGTGATTGCCAATATGCAATAATTGTTATGAGAAGGGAAACGTGAAGAAATTTTTTTGTTTTTTTTTATAAAAAATGTATACAAACACCGGCAATTCTAAACGTTTACTATAATTCAGTTTATATTTGAGGCGAAGCGTAATAATAATTGACTGCATGCGAAATAAATTCATATTATGAAATTGATGAAGTTTGATACGCGGACCTTCAATATTATTTATTATTCACTCACTTTGAATTATAATACAATTTAAAATGTCTTACGTAAGGGGCAGAATTGAGCTAAGCAAGAAAATAGGTGTACATAGAAGAAAAATATTCGTTCGGGGAAAAATGTGATGAGCCCATTTGTGCTTGGCCTGTGTGAATGTGGCCTATAGACTCAGAAGCCGTTGCAAGTTTATTTGTATCCGCAAGATGACATTGCATTCGATATTTTAAGGAGGCAGCTGTTCCAGCTCTTTCAAGTTTTCCATTTTTTTTGTTTGCCCTAAAAATTCTTTTACAATCTAAAGAATATATTTTCAATGTTTTAAACTTAATAGAAAGTTGCAGGTTGATTTCAGTTTATTACAAGAGGCTGTACATTCCACGGCTCAAATTAAAGGTGCCACGTAGCGCCGCCATTTTTTTAATTTAATTTCCAGTATGAATATTAATATGTAATTTCTTTTAAGATAATAATTACTCTCAGTTTTTCGCAAAAAATGATTGAAAAACTCGTTGTCTGGAGGACATTAAAAAGAAAATCCTATTCATAGTATCGTAGGGTGGAACTGAGCCCAAACATATCTTAAATTTCTATTTACTTTTCGATTTTACTCATATTAGCAGCATACATACTCACATTGATGGCATTAGAATATTTTTGGAAAGAAAAAAACAAAGGTCCACAGGTGTCACCAAAGTCGAGAAGTCTCTAAAAATCGTATTTTCCAACCGTATAAAATTAATAAAATGAAGCATAAAAAATAGTCCATTAAGACTTTCATCTTCTACGAATTTATCGAATAAATACTATTTTTGTTTTTTTAGGATTTCGGGGTTATTACAAAGGATCACCATGCAAGTCAACATTTTCCCTGCAGTACAAAGCAATATACGATATGGTAATGCGAGTTGTTGTTTTAACAGTAAAAGAAGCCCCGTCAGCGTAGGGTATATCACCGGTCGTCTTCGTCTGGCTCACCTAAAGGTAGGCCCAGGAAACATGCTGTTTCGACGGGTTGGGTCCAGAGGGAGAGGGGAGTTAGATGAGTAGGTTTTAGAGGGCATGTGAAAAGGTGGTTAGTGTCGAGCGGGGTATCTTCACATGCCGGACATATGTTTGGTATGTCGGGGTCAATTCTGAATAAGTAGGAGTTTAACCTGCTACAATATTCAGAACGTAGTTGCCCCAGTGTTACGCGTGTCTCACGGGGAATCTGGACCTCTTCATCTGCAATAGGTGGTGGTAGGTCTCCGATTACGGCATTTGCAGGGTGGGAGCTTAAGAAGATGGTGAAGATCTCCCGGTGAATGTCGTTTATTGAGTGTCTGAATACTGTCTGATCCAGTAGATTTCTGTCAGTTTTGTCCTGGATCTCATCGGCATAGTTTAAAAGGTGTCTCCTGACGTGCCTAAGAGGCGGCTCTGGCTGAAGCAGGTGTCTGCAAGGATGAAACCATGCTAATGCTAGTCAAGTTGTTCGCTTGTATTAAGTAAAGTAAAAGGTTCTTAAAATATTCTACCTTTCATCCTTACCTTTTTCTGACAAATTTATCTGACTTTAGCGGTTCTAACTTTAAGAACTTTGGCAGAACCTTTGTTATCTAAAACTAAAAATTTTTAAGCGTAATGTTTTTAATACTCCGAAATGTGCTACATAAATATTTCGAACCTTTCCTTTGTTCTTTTGACACAACAGAGTCAAATCAGATGATAGTGGTCATCATATTTATACCGACGGCTTAAAGATGGACAATGACACTGGATCGAGAGTGCACCCGGAACAATTATCCTTAAATTGCTTCTTTAGACTCCTAAGCCGGTGTGACGTCTTTCAAGCTGAGATCTACGCTATAGACAAAACACCAAAAAGGATAAGACTAATGGGCTTACTTATCTCCGGCAAACCTTATCATTTTTGTGGATAGTCAAGTAGCGATCAAGGCTTTGGCCTCAGCGCCCATCAATTCAAGATGTGTTAAAGAATGCAAAAGGTCGCGTTCGCTTATTCAACAACACAACACCACACTTTTTTGGGTCCCTGACCGCTCTGGAGTGGAGGGAAATGAAAGAGGACATAAGCATTCCGCTAAACGAATTTTCACTACGATTGATTTGAGCGGAATCCAATAGAAATAGGATCTCCGAAGCCCTCTGGCCAAAACTGAATCTTAAAAGGACAAAATGTCTGTTTGGATTCAACTGATCAAATACCAGTGTCCTCACAGGTATTATAATGGGTCGCTGCACTATTGGCACCTTAGCCAGTAGAAAGGGTGTACCTCACCTCTGCACAAGCTGTGAAGATGAAGAAGAAATTGAGTCGGTACACCACCTCCTCTGTGAATGTCCTGCACTTAAAGTAATACCGAGTTTCTTGTCTTAGATAAGAAGCCTGGCTAACCTAGCCTAACCTTTGTTCTTTTAAAAATTTAAATAGTTAAAGGCCAACTAAGCTATAACTTATTTACTCGATTGAATTTTAGGTTGTCGGACATATTTACTAAAAGGTAAGCTCTTAAATACAGTTTTATTTGAGTATTCGAAAGTCAGTCGTTTTATACCCCCTTATATAAAATTCTGTATAGAATGTATTCCTTACATGCTCTTTCATAAAAGTCATACCGAGCTATTTCAATCCCAATTAAAAATACTTAGATTACAAATAAAAGTAAATAATTTTTTTTTTAATTTTTTCAATGAGTAATTTCAATTTCATTAAATTTCGTTTCGCTTTTACAAACAATTATAATATATCAAGTCAGTCCATAAGTTCGTGCGTTTTTAAAGGTGGTTTTAAAATTAATAAAAAAGATGTCTAAAGTATTTATTAATCAATAATATATTATCCCTCATTATTTACAATGTCTTCCCAACGTTTAGGTAAATGTTTAACTCCCTGCTCAAAAAATTGTTTGTCCTTGGAGCCAAAATACGCTTCGATATCCCTTTTTATAGCTTCTTTTGAGGAGTAGTTCTTGTTACTCATATGGAATTGAAGTCCACGGAAAAGGTGATAATCACATGGTGCAATATCCGGAGAGTATGGTGGGTGCGGCATTAGCTCACATCCGAGCTCGTTCAGCTTGCCTAATGTTTGCCTTGCGGTATGAGGTATTTCGTTGCCGTGGTGAAACAAAACTTTGTGTCTATTCAATAAAGACGGTTCGATAGCTGATGGGAGTAATAATCAGCAGTTATCGTCTGGTTTGGTTCCAGAAGTTCATAATAAACACTACCGGCCATATACCACCAAATAGAGAGGAGAATCTTCTTGGGGTGAAGGCCATCTCTAGGGGCGGTTTTGGTGTTTCATCTTTATCTAACCATTGGCGTTTGCGAACAGGATTATTGTAAAGGACAGATTTTTCATCCCCAGCAACGATACGGTTCAAAAAACTTTCATTTTCAAGCCGTTGCAGCAGCTGAGAACACACATTCACTCTCTGCTGAAGGTTGGCGACGGAAAGTCTATGCGGAACCCATTTTTGGAACCCAGCTTTGAAACCTTTCACAACTGAAGTAAGTGCCTGTGAACTGTTCCTTGCGATGAATTTAACCTCTGAGCTTCATATCGACTATCAAATTTGTCTCAGCTTCCAAGAGTTCGAGCAAGGCGTCGGAGTTAAAGACTTCAGGACGACCAGTGCGAGGGGCATCCTCCACGTCGCAGTTACCACTTCGGAATTTTAAAAACCACTTTTGCGCAGTCCTTACACTCACCGTATCCTCTCCGTGAACAGTGTTTATTTCTGTAGCAGCGGTTGTTTCATTTTTACCACTTTTATACAAAAAATACAAAATATGCCTCTTATACGCGTTCGAAAATTCCATTTTATTTTTTAACAACACGTGCTTCTATCCGCGATTAAAATCACTTCTTGAATGCACAATATATCAAAGAAAATATGAATAGTTCCGTTATATTCCGCGAATAAGTTTTTGTATGCAAAAATCGAACAAAAGTGAAATTATGGGTTAATGCGCCCGAACTTATGGACTGACCTGATACTTTGGGGACGGGGCCGCTCGTGTGCGCAGTAAAGAAAATAAATGCATTGGACGTTATTAAAAATCGACGGCTTTATTTAACACAAGAAACAAATTTCATAAAATCAAAAAATAATTATAAACAAACTGCTATCAATGCTAAAGTTGAAATGCCTGAGGGGATTCCTTATTGTACGGATTTCACTTCCAATTGACGAAGTAATGCCGTCATCTTCCGTCTTATCAAAGTTATATTCATCAGAACTGTCACTATCTAACGTATCATCGCTAGATCGCTTAGCCATCGTGCGTAGGATAAAATATAAAATACATAAAAAGCTTGCTGATTCCTCTGGCAGTGACAGTGAGAGACTGAATCGAAGAACAGAAATTAGTTCTGACTACCGTCGTCTCACATCGTAAGTTTTCGTTATAAGGAAGATAAGACTTCATCGCTAATGGACCCTAATGTCTTTGAAAGAAAACGTTACTCTTTTACTACACCTATGGGAATCTTATCGCTCAGAACGACGAAGGTCGCGAGCCTTGCAGCTACGAACTAATTTGGGCAGATATATGCCGACGCTGGTCCCCAAAGCGTTAATGAAGAAGCTAAAAACATTGTATCGATGTCAAAAACATAGTTATTACATAAAATTGTCCAGTGATAAAAATAATTGGGCAGGTCAAAAGGCTAATGAAGTTTTTCTAAGTTGTATTTAATCGCAAAAATACGTTGGCGTTTCAGGAGTTGCTGGGGCAATAACTGAATTTTAGGGGATTTGTTCTACTGACTGTTGGCGTCTCTGTGACCAATCTCAGGAGACTCCAATGCCCCTTCTCCTGGAACGCAGTGCTATAGCGCGGAGAAGGTGGAGACATCTTGGCCAACCGCAGCCAGAAGAAAGATACATACGCTCAATCCAATCGAGATCTATCCTGAGTTTAATAAGGAACTAGGCGTGGGAACAGAGCGTATACTTTTAATCACAAACCGTACTTTAAAAACGTTCGAGTGGCTCTTTTTCTGCGTATTCTCCAAACCTGGAGGGAGGGTAGGAAACAAGTTGTTTTAACAAAGAGAAGTGCTCGGGTCGTATTAGTAACGAGGCCGAAGCTGTTCCAGCCACTGCTTTATTTTCGGGTCCATATAAGCCGAATATGATTGTGCGCTCTAGTAAATTTAATTTCTCATTGCACTCCAGGACTAGTGAAGACTTCATCTCAAATGAGGAAAAAGCCTTGAAGTACAGCTTGACTGTCACTCAGAATGGAAATTCGCTCATTCCGGAGTTCACAGATGACTTACACTCACGTTTGGAAGACACTTCTGCTAGGAAAACTATCCATCGGCCCAGACGGATTTGTTGGGGACCATAAATCCCAGTGCTTCGTTTTTTTCGAGTCATCTATATACCAGTGCAGGGTACACTCTTGGAGCTTCCTTTCAAGGTGTGCTCAAATTTGTCCGCCTCAATCTTAAGCCTCTTCTCAAATATTATGTCCTTAATGATGTTTTCTCTGGGCAGTAGGATAAGCCCAACTATTCCGTGTCCTTAGATTTGATCACTTTTCCTTTGCCAAAACTTTCTCTTACTTGCTTACTTAAGTGGCGCTACAACCGTGTGTCGGTTTTGGCCGAATCCAAGGTCCTGCATCACTTGCTCTTTCCAACAGAGATATGGTCTTCCTCTTCCACGCCTTCCTTCCCTTCCACCGTACGCGGTACTCGTTACTTGATCTCCAGGTTAACGTCATTTCTGTTATTAATACTGATCCCAAGGTAGACAAAGTCCTTCACAACTTCAAATTGTTGGTTGTCAACACTGGCTGAGGTGGCGAAGTCTCCGTCCAAGATGCGAAGACTCCCAGCAGGTACTTTGTTTTACCCTCATTCACCGCAAGAGCCACATTGCTCGCCTCTCTTTTTAAACTGGAGTTGCCGAGCATACAACGCGGTTGGTTTCGCCGATAATGTCGATGTCGTCGGCATATGATAGTAGCATGGTACTCTTATGAAAGATAGTACCAGTGTGGTTTAGCTCGGCAGCGGGAAGGATTTTTTCCAGCAAGAGGTTGAAAAAGTCACAAAATAGAGAATCGTCTTGTCTGAAACCTCGCTTGGCATCGAACGGTTCGGAGAGGTTATTTCCGATTCTGACGGAGCTTGTGGTAGTGCGCAGCGTCATCTTACACACTGGTATTAGTTTTATGGGGATACCAAACTCAGGCATAGTGGCATAGAAGTGATTTCTATCCGGGCTATCAAAGGCGGCTTTGAAATCGATGAAGAGGTGGTGCGTGTCGAGTTGTTTTTTATTGGTTTTATCCAGGATTTGGCGCATTGTGAAGATTTGGCCTATGGTGGGCCTACCAGGTCTGAAGGCGCACTAATAGGGTCCAATCAGTTTGTTGACGATGGGCTTCATTCTCTCACACAATATGTTCGACAGAGCCTTGTATGCGATGTTAAGCAGGCTTATCCCGCGGTAATTTGCGCAGGTTACAGGATCACCCTTCTTATGTATTGGACACAGCAAACTCAGGTTCTATTCGCTTGACATGCTCTCATCCGACCATATCCTGCAAAGGAGTTAATGCATGCGGTTTGTCAGCTCCACACCTCTAGCTTTGTATAGCTCCGGCTGTTCCAGCGGCTTTATTGTTTTTGAGTCACCTAATAGATGTTCGCACTTCATATAGGTCGGGTGGGGGCACGATGATTCCATCGTCAGCGACTGGGGTATCGGTATCTACTTCCCCGTCTACGCTGCTACATCCACTCTTAAGCAACTGGGAGAAGTGATTCCTCCATAACCTAAGAGTGCCTTGGTCATCCGTCACCAGATCGATGCTTCATTTTTGGGCCGGTCTTAAAACCTTTGGTCTGGCGCTTGACATTTTGATACAACTTTCGGGCCATGTTCCTGTCGCCCAGGATTTCAAGCACTTCGAGCTCACGTCTTTCCACATCCCGTTTCTTGTGATATCGCTCCATCGTGGCACGCGTCGCCAGGTAGTCTCGATGCTGGCATCTGATGCTACTTACTACCATGTTCCGCGCCACAGTGAAGTCGATCAGCCTCATACCGTTGCCAGTGGTTTCGTGGTGAAGGCTAAATTTTCCGATGGTTGAGTCAAAAACACCTTCCTTGCCCTCTCTGGCATTAAAATCGCCAAGTACGATTTTGATATCTTGGCGGGGGTAGTGGTCGTAGGGGACTTCCAAGCTTTCGTAGAAGTGTGCTTGCGTGCACGCAAATTCGGTTCTGGTTGTGTAGTTTAACTTTTACCCGGAGTAAGGAAAGTCTTTCGTTCACGGGCTTCAACTGGGAGAAAAGGTGGCGAAGTCTCCGCCCAACCGCAAAACCTACTCCGAATTCGTGCTTCGTTTTATGGCAGCTGTAGTAAATGTAACAGGAAGGCTTTTTAGAGCATACCTGCCCAGTCCATCGCATTTCCTGGAGTGCGACGATGTCAGCTTATTTGGATCTTTCATTGGAGTTATTTTTTAGTTCACTACGGACGGATGTCCCTAGCTTATCCAGAGGATGCCGCACACTGCAACTTGAAACGAGAAGGGGACAAAGATCGATTGTGACATTTACCATGCTAAATGTAATCACGCACTTTGCTTTGTATTTCTGCTTCCCCATATTGGGGATCTAGGAAGCAGTAGCGGGATTAACTGGAGAACTACTTCCATCGCGGTTGTAGGCGCTACATCTTCGCCTGGTATTCTCGTATGCTCCAACGGATACTGTATTGTGTTTTGGACCTGGCCATCATATGCCAGCATTGCAACTTCTAGAACACGTACGTGGAACGTAACTTTGATATCAGTTTTTATCTCCTGCTATTAGACCCATGGGAGGCTTTATCTCGTCTTAATATTCGTCAGTATTTTCGCCTTTTTTATCGGAGTTTCTTGCAAAAATAACTTAGAATTGCTTCTGTCTGACCTATTTTACCCAGTAGCTGCCGTGCACTTAACCAGCCCATTTTCTGTACGGCACCCATCCACCCCCAATTTTAAACAATTTTTTTTTTTAATGTATTTATTAAAATTGACCTCATCTCATTTCCTCTACACATACTTTAATAAATAATATCGCAAATATAGGGATAGAGGATAATATGTTTAGGGTAGTGGTTGATTGACAGTACTTAAGTGATTAAAGCACTTAATAGTCAAAGTTTTAACTTAAGCTAAGTTTTACTATATTTCAAATACATAAAGTTACGCGTTTGAAAAACAAAATTTGGAGTTGAATTAAGCTGATATTAATTAGGTGTCAACAAAACCATTCGGAATATAAGATTTTGCAAAATTACTACTGCAAGGAAATTAGCCTTCATTAATTGGTCCAATCCAATTTTCCAATAGCAATTAATTATTCATTGAATTAATTTATTTTCAAACCCATTTGTCATCGGAGGCAGCATGGAGCTCTATCAGCATATGCACAAAAAATGAGAGGATTGTGAGGAATTATAACAATGTAGAAGGTAAATATTTATAATTATGTAATATTTTGATTAATTATAACAAAAATAATACAAAAAGCTCTTTCATAATTTATTGGGAATTTTTTCTGGCAGCACTGGAGGTTAAATTATGAACTGTGGGAGCAAAACAAATAAAACAAAGATTATCTTCGTTTTTGTTGTGACTCGGTCATTCACACAGATTTCAGACAGCCCTGCCATATTGGTATTAATGCCAAATTTAAAACTCCACATAGGGAGACTCAGAGTATATAAAATGTATTTTTGAAATGTTTAAAATTTGATACGTTAAAGTACGTTCACACATGCATTAAAATCATAAAATTAATCTTCCCGTTCACATATGAAAGATTATCTGCAAAATTGACAATCAGCTATCAATACTGTTGTGAAAGGTTTTTCTTTATAGAAATTGCCGTGGTGGAATATTTTGTAGTTTATGGTTTGTTTAATTATTATTAACGATATGAAGAAAATACAAGGAGAAGGAATAGCTAATTTAATTGTCCGTAAGCGACGTTTACTAAGGTTTCAAAAAATTATGGCAGCAATACGCATTCGATATTCGATATTACATTTTAATATAAGTAATAAGGGGGCACACGTTTATGGTATGGTTATTATCTAGGATTATTTTATAATCTCAGTTTTTGGGAGAGACATGTTGTATGGGAAATCTCGCTTTTTAATTACGGATTGAGAGTTAAGCATGATGGAGTAGATCATCTACTTATATGTGATTATTCTGTAATTATTCTGTTAATTTGATCATAAAAATATATTAATAAAGGAGTTATATTTTTATCTTAAAACAATATATTGCAAGAAGGTTTGAATATAAAATTATTCTTCAAATGCTGGAATAATAATGCGTAACAGTGCAAGGATTCAAATGAAGCAGTAATCTGATAACGGACTAAAATTTTATTCCATTAAATATTTAACATAATGCTGTTCTGATATGCGATTTATTCAGCGCTTATAATAGTTATATAATGCTGCAGAGATATGGACGGCGTGCGTGACTACCAACATCGCCACAATTTTTTTTGTAGGTATTTATTGCAGTTTTGGCACTGTCAGATTTTATACATTTGACTGAAATTATTTTGTTAACAATTTGTAATTTTAGCCAATGCAAAGGTATTAAGGTAATTGTGAGAAAAGATTTTACATAATGCATTCATGGAGCTAACGAATCTAGGAACAATACAAATCTTTTCTAAAAAGGTAAGGCCAGCTTCGTTTTTAAAATGCAAACAATTTGTTAGTAGTTTACAATTATTTTGTTGTTTTTTAGTCTATTCCCCACGATCTGGCAGCGCATTAACGAGAACGAAGACCGAAATAAGGGAATGAAATACTTCAAAGTACAAAAGTTCAAATTGCGATAAATGGGCAGTATATTTGTAGATTTGGTTTAATGCGCCAATTCTGTGTAATTTTTTTTATTTGCAGCGAAATATTACGCGAATTATTAAAACCTCTTCCATTTGATAATGTGAATAAAAATTGTAGTGTACGCTGTCAATGAAATTGCAGGCCTTAGCCAAATTATGTACAAGCTATTTATGGTAAAGGAATCGAGATAAAGTGAAATGTTTAAACGTACTTTTAAGGTGGTATTCCGCCCAACTAAGAGTAATTTTCTTTTACTGCCTGAGAACTATTACGGTGTTGTATCAACATATGTGAGTACAAAAGTGAACAACAGTGATCATGCTGGTGTTCGAAAGCATCGATGCTTGAGGAGATTTATATAGAGAGATAAGATGACTACTTCTTTGTAGTAACAAACTTATGTCGTCAATCTTTTTATTACCCTGTTATGTCAAAAGTTAAAAATAAATTTTCCTTCCTTTCACACGCTTTATTATCGCAACGCTGACAACTTGATGGTTTAGGACACTGGCTGCTTAAGTTTACAGTACAACGGGCACACACACTACGCATCATGGGCGCCACATGCGGGCGCAGTCAAAGACACCGAAATTGGGATCAATGCCAGAGTGGCGAAAGAAATCGGTAATCAATTTAAAAAATAACGATTTAAAATAGTCTAATTTATCACTGATTGCTCATTATACTACAAGGTGATGCAAAAAGTATCATCCTATTTTGTTTTGCTCTGATTGCAATTTGCAAACATAATTTAAAAATCTTATCATTTTACCAGCATGCATGCATGTGTTTATTTGAAGCAATTAATTTATTATTTTCACATTTCGAAAATGCTATGTGATAGATGTTCGTCACTAGAGGTAATACAAGTTCAGTTTCATTCATTATTTTGCATTACCATTAAAGACAACTCACGGCAACCTTAAGAAACGTATTGTTTTTACGGGGTAAGCCCTAGGGAAAATGGTGCTAAATGAATTGCTTTGAGGATAAATATGAAGAGGCGATTAGTATTGTGCGTGAATTTTTGTCATTATAGGATATACGTTAGGCATGTTAATTTTTTAGTGAGATCGGAAATCTTGCTCGTTTCATGAGTCGTAGATTTCACAGGCTCGGATATTTGCCCCAGAATTCAAGTTGAACATTGAAACAATGTGTCCACATTCTGGCAGCCGATACCTTTACATTTCGAAACAATTAATTTCGTAACTGTCATCTGTGAAATGTACAAATCAAGTGTATTCAAATAGGGAGATACTTTTAGTGCAGCCTTGTACCTATCAAATGTCTATTGAACACGCTGCCAAAAAATGCCAACAAATAGTTTTATTTAGGCTGCGGTAATTTCGTATTAACTATTAGGTAAATATGTGCGCCTAGAGTGAATTTACAACAAATACAACTGTTAATTTAAATTTGTAAATAATGACAATGCGGAATATTTATATTAATAATAAAAAAACTGCTTCAATTCGCATAGAACAACTGCCGAAAAATACTAAAACTAAAAGTATTTACATATGTGTGTACATACATATATTGCTACAAATAAAAGTACATAAAAGTCAAAATTCAGACTACATTAATTTATCTAATTGAAAATATTTACTGAATCCTGTTTAGATGCACTCTATTTATTTTCATCTAGGATTGTTTGAATTGAAATGAAAATAGTAAGCGCTTCAAAAATATGAAATGGTGTATAATTGTTGTTGTTGTATAATATATGTATTTGCCGCCAAAATTATTTTGTGCTTAAAGTAATAAATAAATTTATGATTCAGTGATGAAATTAATTTATTGAATCGCTTATAAATAAATATACTGAATTATCTACATTGACGATCCTATAAAAAAATCAATCTGCGGTAGAAGAAAAATTGCATGTTGTTTTACGATCATAAACATTCCCTATAAATGTTTTGGGGAATGCTGCTGGAGTCACAGTCCATGACCAGATATATAGTAACTATATTAATTCTTATGGAAAAATAATTTCATTTTGACATAGAAATCAGAAATATGTAAATTTGCTTTTTTGGCCTAGGCACTAGGCCTACTAGGAATAGAAATCTAGCCGTTTGATTATCTATAATCCGTAGAGTGCTGTCCAATCTCAATAATGGGATCGAGCACAATAAGTGCAGCAAGTTTGGGCGAGTTTTATTAATAGTTTTATTATAGTTTTTATCGAGATACACGTCTTTACCCAAAATTCAATACCAACCTACCCCGGAAAGTAATATGTGTACCAAGTTTCTTCGAAATATCGGGTGCTTTTTTTAGCTGTATAGGAACTACCGGTATTGCTAACTATGCTTGACAGTTGAGAGTGCCAAACTGTGTTCAGATTTCTATTCAGGTAGCTTTGACAAGTCAAGATGAATTGTATAACGATAGAATAAACGATCTAGAAGGAGCTGTCGTTCCAGTGAATGGCGAGCGCTATCAAGCCATGCAGACTAGATTTTTGTTTCCAAAAATGAATCAGCTAAACAACGATAACATTTGGTTCCAACAAGACAGCGCAACTTGCCATACAGCACGCCTAACAATCGATTTATTGCAATATTTTGACGCCATAAGTCCACATTTATTAGAAAAAGTAAAAGTCTCGTAGTCGCAGCGAACATTCAAAAAATTATACCAAATACTATGAAATTATATACCATATTATAATAAAAAAATAATTTTATGTTCTCAAGCTCTAAAAAACACACCCGACATATTAATTTTTGCTCGAGTTATCGAGCACACGGTCAGGCAGATATAGTCGGTTCTAGGTTACCGAAATGACACGGATTTATGTATATCCAGTCAAAAACAGTCACTCTAACTGCAGTGCGCCCGGGCATTAAAGTGTTGCAATTAAATGAGGAGTAAATAGGCACGTCACATTTCAATTTGAATGCCTAGCACTATACTTATATGTGTACATATGTATCTCAAAAAGTGATTGATACTGAACTAAAAAATTTACATTTCGTTCAAAATTTTCCTCAGTGAAAACTGAAATGACGTTCCAAAATATAAAAGCTTAATAGGTGTTTCATCTTTCTAATAATAAATATTGTATTTTTATATTTATCAGGCCTGAGTGAGAATGATTTGGTGAAGTGTTCTCTCATCGCTGACGTCTTGACATTGAGGAACGTTTTCGTTACACCGGTGTCGGCCAAGGACTGGGAAATAATTGTGAGTAAAAGTTATTTATAGTGCAGCGCGAAAAGATGCCACACATTTATCTTTTTTTCGTATCAGCGTGCAGGTTGACCGCAATCGCATTAGTTCACAGAAAGCATTTATGAATGAATTTTATTCGTTATTTTAATAGATTTTCCGAAAATTTCAGGGTGAATACACTAATCACACACATATACACGTACACGCTCGTCTTTATATGTTCAATGCAAGCTGTTCAGTTCTTAAAATATTAAGGGATTTGTAATTTTAGCATTTCATTTATTTTGGTGTTTAAGTGTATTAAGAAACCACTTGTCATTAGCCCATAAGTTTATTTGCGGCCACATATTTTCATGCTCCTTTTAAAAGAAAGTGTTTTTTATATTTAGACATCTTTTCGATAAATCAAATTGTTCACATGAATATTTGCCGTTAAAGATTATCTTAATGAAATAATTTCACAAATGTACATACATATGTATGTAAGAGTAAGTTTTGTTAGCTCAGAAATAAAAAAGCATAACTATAAATATATGTACGGGCATATGTAAGTGTAATTAGTGTATATCCTTTGTTAGTTGCTTACAATGGAGAGGCAAACATTTTAAAGTAGCCTTCGAAATGCGGATGTGGTTGTTGTAGAAGTTCATTAAGTTCTGTAAGTGCGGATCGTCATCGTCTAATTCAGCTCGTTAGCTGGCCCAGTAAACATACTGTTTCGATGGATTGGGTACAGTGGGAAAGCGGTGTTAGGTGAGTTGGTTTAGGAGGGTGGATAGGAGATAGGAGGGAAAATAGGTGGGAGGCACGATGCTATTGGGTATTGGGCGTCGATGCTGGATAGGTAGGAGTTTAACCCGCTACAAGTTTACCATTAGAAGTAAAATTTTCTATCATTTCATGTGCCATGTCCCCAGTGTGTATTGAACTCGGCAACTGCAGCAGCCACAGCGTACCTTGTTTTTATAAAAAATACTATATGTTTTACCGATGTTAAATATGTTTACCTGCTATCTTCTATTATTATACTTCTTTAATACAAGCTCAATCAAGGTTTTTCTAAATATAAAGTTTTAATTTTAATTTTGCTTATTTTATTTTTCTATTTATGCATACAAAATTAATTATCCTATCGGAAGATTTATAATTTTGCGCCGCCTTGTATCGGGTGTTTTATTAAGAGCTTGAGAACTTAAAATGATAATACAAAGCAGAAATATTGTTGGAATATCTGCCATATCCGGCATATATCAAACCACAGTTATTTATATCGATTATTCAATAGGTTCAAATGCCTTACAATATTTCAATAAGTATATTTTTACCTTTTATAGGAACTTAGCGGTGAAAAAATATCAAATAGTGTCCTTGAACAAACTCGAATTGTTAATTCTACACAAATTCTTATAGTATGGATAAACAAATCGATGCAAGTGGCCTTAACAGTAGGTAAGTTAAACTCTTCGAATTTCCAAGTAGTCATGAAAATACATTTCAAAAATGTTTACAGATCGTTTGCGTCCAATTGTTTCATATGGCCGGATTGACCACAACACAGAACTGGTTATAGCACCAAACCTGTACAAAGACATTACTAATGGAAGCAGCAACGATACTTCTTCGGATACCAGTGAGCCAAGCATGAATCACTCAAGAGAATTAGTCCGTTGTCGTACCTCCGCTCAGATTCGTAATCAAGCTGATACAAATGGCGAGACTTACTTGGCCCGTTCTACTACGGAGAAAAATATTAACAAGCTAACACGTTCGGAGTCGTTAGCGAAAATAAGCCGTAACGACAAAATTGTACGGTTGAAGAAAGACTTGCGTCGAGAAAGTACCCACATATTCGAGTTCCGAGCAGTTAGCGGTGAATGGCGAGAAAATTCACAAATTTCTGATGTATTCCTCAGTAAAAGTAACTGGCCTGAGTTTTTGGAATTGGATAAAGTCTATCACATGAAGACGCCTAGTGAACATGAATACTATGTGAAAGTACGTGTGCTGGCAGATGATGAGCTTCCCCGCACCGCGCACACCAGCATTCAAGTGAATTTGAATCTCATGCAGAAATTGAATTTGAAGGAAATGGAGAAGGTTGTACTAAAACCCAAAGCCTCAGTTGTTAATTTTGTGGAGAAAATAGAGTTATATGCGCAAAAGAAGACCCATTACAAGATTATTGAGAACGCCTTCAAACGTTATGTTATTGAGAAAACGAATAAATCGCCCATGCTTTTGAATCAAGACGAGGTTGTACGTTTGGAGGAGGATCTGATTGTGACTGTTGGCATTTTACCTGAACATTTTCGATATTGTGTTATAGACTCGCAATTTTTAAAAGAGTCAAAAATCTATGCAGCAGATTTAGTTCGTAAAGTCGATGAGATAATTGAAGTACAACCGAAAATAGAATCCACATTGAGTGTTAAAGATTTGATAAAACTGCCGGCATTTGATAAAATTGTTGCCAATTTAGTTGAAGAGTTGAAAATGAATTTGTGCTTGGATTCAAAGAATGCAGTACTCAGGCAGGGGAATGTTCTAATAGCAGGTAAGCATATAAGGGCAGTCACGTCAGCGATCCAACCCTGTTTGTTTCGGTTAACCCCATCTTCCGTCCATCGTCATTGGAGCAGCACCAAGCAGTGGGGTTGCTTTTCATACTTTCGATCCAGGCTGGCAATGAGCACAACGCCGTATCCAAAGTGTATACCTGTTGCAACTGCTAGAGAAGGCTACATCCAATTTCTACTTCGGTTAGGTCCAATCATTACAACAATGGTGGTAATATGATACAATAATTGTGCGCTCTCCACCATCCTTCAGGACCTACACACTCGCACGGAGCTTCGTCTCTTTCATTCCCTTAAGCCTTCTTACCGTTCGAATCCCTGTAAACGATCGCCACTCCCAGGTTGCTACACACCGCCGTCACGACAGAGTAGTAGCTGGACCGCTAGAAAATCCGCCCTTATTTCCCAGGTGATGTAGCAAAACGAGCGTGATCACCTTTGTCAGGGCAATCCCGGGATGACTTAAAGCATATTCATTTGGAGATTCCATAACTAGTTTCTAGATGACCTGGTTGCACTTGAAAATCTTCTATTTAGCCTCTGGCTTGAGTAAAATTTGGTCCGCTGTATGGCCCCTATCTAACCCGACTACCCATTATAACAGGATGTCTATCATATTGAGTTATTGTGCCTGACCTCAAGAATCATCTTTTAAGTAATGAATGTACCCCGTATGACACTAACCAGCTCTTCACATGCTCTTAAACCTGCTCATACACCTCTTCTTCCTTTGGTACCGTCGAAACAAATTCTGTAATGCTCCTGCCTGACGACTGATGTTTTTACCTCTATAAGTAGGGCTTAGTAAGCAGCTACAACCACAAGTTACCACCAAGTAAAATTTATAATTTCATAGGTGCGTCCGGTACTGGTAAAACTGTGTTAGTAGAACGGGTATTGAATGAATTGGTGAAGAAGCCTTATTTTTGCTTTTTTGATATATTCTACTGTTCACGGAGTAAAGGAAGAAAGGTTTGGATTCCTTAGTTTGACTTCCATATGCAAATTATAAGTTTTTTTTTTCAGGCTGAATCGATACAAAAAGACTTGCGTAGTATATTCACCACCTGTTTACAAAATGCACCTTCTATTGTTGTGTTGGAGAATCTCGATGTGCTGGCTCATTCTACGGGCGATCAAGCAACGCAAGATGGCGAATACTACAACCGAATTGCTGATACGGTGCACCAGTTGATTGTGCAATACACCAGCACCAATCCGATTACGGTGGTTGCGACAGTTAATGAACTCCAAGCACTGAATAAACGTCTATATTCACCGCGTGGACGCCATCTTTTCCAGAATGTAACCAAACTGCCTAATTTAGAACACGAAGCGAGGGAAGTGATACTTAAAGAACTGTGCAGTCACATTGAATCGGAAAAATTAGATTTGCGAAAGTTTGCAAACTTGACCGAAGGCTACACTAAAGGAGACTTAGTGCAGTTCGTTGAGCGTGCAATATTCTATGCATATAGAATAAGTAGGTTGATTTAAAATTATTTCGACGATGACTTGTTATGGATGATATATCCACGTATTTTCAGATAAAACACATCCTATTTTAACGAATGAGCTTTTAATCGATTCATTAGCGAGCACGAACTCGTATTGCCTCCAAGGTATTGAAAATCACCAAAAGGTCAACGATGACGACAATCTTGAGGAATTGTCTGTCGAAGAAGTGCCTGGTTTGGAACAAGTTGTTTCGGTATTGGAGGAGGTTTTAATGTGGCCTTCAAGAGTAAGTAATACTTTTGCATTTTTACAATCGAAAATTTGTAATACTTTTGTGTAATACATTTCTTCTACAGTTTCCAAGCATTTTCCAAAATTCACCGCTACGCAATCAAGCGGGCGTGCTTTTATATGGCCCACCAGGTACTGGTAAAACGTTCCTTGTATCGAAAATTGCAAGCTCATGGAATTTGCGTACAATATCCGTTAAGGGCCCTGAGTTGTTAGCTAAATATATTGGGCAAAGCGAAGAGAATGTCCGTAATTTATTCAATCGGTAATTTTGTTTAGTTAATAACTGCTTGCAAATTAAAGTTTAACTCATAGATCTCCCGTAATTTATGTAGTTCAAGATAACTGTTGGGCTTATTGTAGGATCCATAATATCGAAATTGGTGCGAGACTACCATTTGGAAGTATGTAGGTTCGATTCTCTGTGCATGAAACACCAAAATGATAGAAAACGTTTTTTTCTAATTACGGCAATGGCAAATCTCCGAGTGTATTTCTGCCATAAAAAACTCCTCATAAAATACATTTGCCGCTCTAAATCGGCTTACAACTGTAGGTCCCTCCATTTGTGCAACAGCATCAATACGCACACCACAAATAGCAGGAGGAGCTCGGCCAAACACCCTAAAGGGCGTATATGACACTGTGCGACAGTGATTTTATACTTTTATGGAGACCTAGTACAACTTGTAGGTATAGTAAAATTAAGAAAAATGGTATAGGAGAAATTTCCAATACACCCCCAAAATCTCATTTTATGACCATAAAACCGTTTTTCAGTAGGTTGATATTATCCGAAATTGAGGATTTTTTTTAGTACACTACTGTTATAGTAAATTTAATTTTGTGTAAAATGAGCTATATTTGACTGTAATTAATAGAATTGTGTGGGGTTTAAGATTTTTTTTTTTTTTTTATTAATTTGGTATGTAGGTATAACTTACGCTAAATGGGAATAAGGACGTGTTTTGATGCGTTATTATAGATACGTTTATTACTTACGAAAATATCTGACATATTATGGCCCTTATTATGAGCAACATTCGATCTTCGACTGTAGTCGAAAGTGCTGATCGAACGAATTTTCATTTGGTATTATGGTGCTCATTCGTTGAAGAATAGGACCATTGTGAATTTCGATCGCTCGACGCATTTACAATAATTAATTTTTTCTCAGCTGATACAGCAAATCAAAATAAAATAAAAACCGATTGTGTTGAAATTCTTTGCTAACAACATTTTTAAAAGTTAAAAAAAGTATTTTTTGTGAAAATGAGTACAACGGAGTTTTGGTTGGACGATTTATCGGACGATGAAAGATTAGTGGAACTAGCTAGAAGTAGAAAACATTTGAGGGGCGCATCCAACCCCCTAGAAATGGCTTCCACTGAGTACGTTTAGAATTTTCAAAATGTGTTGACGTACTTAATATTACAAAAATTTCCTTACAAATTTTTAAAGAACTTTAGATTATGTAAAGAGGCGTTTATGAACCTACTGTCCAGTACAGAAAACCAGTTGCAGCAGTGCACCCGAGCCAAATCCAAATATTTTAAAGCTAGCCACAGTTCTGCGATTTTATGCTTAGGGATCGTACCAATTGAGTATTGGTAATGAGGTATGCTAGGACTTGCTCAACCCAGTGTGTCTGTTGTGCTATCGGAAATAATAGATGTCCTGGAGAATTATATTTGCCAAAGATGGATACAATTTAGTAGTACAGAGGCTGATCTGCAACAAAGAAAACCACATTTTTATAGCAAATACAGCATAAGAAATGAAATTCTTAGAATATTATAGAAAAATCTAAAAAGTATTAAATAGAAACCTTTACGCCACAGTTTCTGTTTTATTTTTGTTATAAATTTTCTTTATTCAATTATTCGTCATTCGAAAAAAATATGTATTTCAGTTCCTCTACGTATTTCAGCCCATACCTGCCAAAGGGGAAATAAAAATGTATTTCTATAAACATCACAAAAAAAACCATTATTAACCTTAATCCATTTTGCTGCCATTCTAACTGGTGGTCCCAAGCAATTCAGCTCCGTTGTAAATTCCTCCCATTTTTTTTGCTGCTTGAACTTTGGTGCAAATCCCTTTTGCGAATTGTGGATTCTCTTCCATTAATGAAACTAGCCTTTCTAATTGCTGTTTGGTACTCACGACTTTCGACCTGCATAAAATTAACACAATTAGTATATATTTATTATTTGGTTACTATAAAACCATAAATAATCGCAAACAACTTACAGTTTAACAAGTTTTCCCACAATACGCTACACAATCGAAAGCAAAATTGCATTCGACTCTAAATTCGGTATACAACGAAAATTTCGACAGGGCTGCACCACTCATAATACCAAATTCACATTCGATTTTCGATGTTCGACAACCATCGAATATCGAAGATCGAATCCAACTCATAATAGGGGCCTATATCACTTTTTTTTTCAATGGAAATATGAAAAAGATCCCAAGTGTACGAAAGTTCACATTCGAAAAATTCGAAGTCGGATGGAAATTGGCGAAGTTAGGAGTGATTGTTCACATCAACCTGCTGAAAAACGGGTTTTTGGCCATAAAATGAGATTTTGGGAGTGTATTGGAAATTTCTCTTATACCAGTTTTTTTTGGTTTTCTATAGCCACAAGTTGTGCTAGGTCTCCATAAAAGCATATTTAATTTTTTTTTTTTAACACAGTGTTATTTATTTATTTTTAAGTGTCATTATTCTACGCTGCTTCTATTTTTGAATACTATTTGTCAAAGATTTTCTTACGGTCAGCTCATAATACCCTCAAATTCATCATCTTCGTTGTTCCCTATCGTAGTAGTCATGCTGGCGATGAAAAATTATCACCGCAATGCGTCGCCACCGATTCCAAGGGTACTTATCTTTGGTAATACGTAGTAGAATAGATTAGGATTGGATAAATGGCTGCTCATGTAATAGCCCAAATGGACAAAGAGTCGAATTCGTCCATTGTGATACTCTACAGAAGCACTCAGACGAGTGTCAAAAGTGTACGCGCGTCACAATTTTTGTGTCGTTAGGACGCTTTTTTTTAGTAAGAATAATTTTTATTTAAAAGGCCTTTAGATTAATTTAAGAGGCTACACTTATGGCACTAAGTATATAAATGGTTTTTTAATAAGAGGTGTTATTTTGATATTCATGAAATTTTCCATAACCGTCTTGCAAAGTGGCTGCCCTATGTCCTCGATAGCCTCACGAATACCATCTTTGAGGTCTTGAATCGACCCTGCGCTGTTGCGTAGACCTCTTTCCAAAGAAAAAAGTCACAAGGTGTTAAATCACAAGATCTCGGTGGCCAATTGTGATCACCTCTTCGAGAGATAACGCGTCCAAAAACCTTTCCCGTAAAAGAGTAATGGTTTCGTTGCTTGTATGGCACGTAGCGCCGTCTTGTTGAAAATAAACGTTGTCCAGATCAATACCACCCAATTACGGCCATAAAAAATCGCAATCCATTCACCTGCAACACCTGTTATTGGACAACCCCTTATATATATACAGGGTGGCTGATGAAAGCCGCTACCAAAAAAAAATTGAATAACTTTTTTTCTTTTTAAGTTATCTGTTCCATTTTTGTTTTAATTTGCAGATTGATCTTTAAAATTTATTAAAATGGATAACTGGGACACGCAAACAAGAATTTGGATAGTCCGCCGCTATCACGCACTGGAGTCCGTAGTTTTGGTACAGAGAGAGTACAGGCGGATGTTTGGCGGCGATCCCCCGAGCAGATGGACCATAATGAGACTGGTGAATAATTTTGCTGAGCAAGGAACAGTCGCAAGAAAGCCTTATCATTGAAACCCACCAGTTCGAACGGAGGAAACGATCGCTGCTGTAGCTGCAGCTATACAAAGCAATCCAAGGGTTTCAACAAGAAGCTTATCTGCTCAACTTGGTCAGCCGACAGTATTTGCAAACAATAATGCACAAAGATTTAGACTTATTTCCCTACAAAATTCAAATGGTTAACAAACTGAATGCAGCAGACTTGCCGATTCGCTTGGAATTTTGCCAGAAGGTCCTGCAAATGGTGGAGAAGACCAAAACATGTTAAACTGCCTTTTCATGTCTGATGAGGCCCATTTCGATTTAAACGGCAATGTGAACAAACAAAATTGTCGAATATGGAGTACTTCTAACCCACAGATACTCCACGAGACGGAATTGCATCCTCTTCGCGTGACAGTGTGGTGTGCGGTTTCTTCACGCTGTATTGTCGGGCCTTATTTTTTTTGAAGAAAATGGTCACACCGTTACGGTTACTGGAGACCGTTATTTGAAAATGCTGAAAGAATTTTTCTATCCAGAACTACACCGAAAGAGAATTCCTTTCAACTCTGTGTGGTTTCAGCAAGATGGGGCAACGTCTCACATAGCCCAGACTGTTATGACAGAGTTGCGACGAAAATTTCCCAATAAACTGATTTCAAGAAACTCCGAATTTCGTTGGCCACCCAGGTCGCCTGACCTTACTGCACCTGACTTTTTCTTGTGGGGTTTATGTAAACAAGAAGTTTATAAAACAAAGCCAACAAATTTGGATGAACTGAAACAATCCATTCGGGTAACAATTGCGGCTATTCCTGTCGCAACTCTCAAAACAGCAATGAACAACTTTTTACTAAGATGCCGCACTTGTGTCAACGAGCATGGGGGGCTTTTAAATTCAATTATTTTTAAAACTAGTTAAGCTACATTTAATAAAATTTAATGACCTTCAACTTGAAAAAAAATAAATGAATTCCATACACTAAAAAAAAAGTTATTTGAGTTTCTTAATGTAGCAAAATTCATCAGCCACCCTGTATATATGATAGACGCTTGCAACTTTTATTTGATGTTTGGCTGAGCATCTCCTCTTATTTGTGGTATGTGTCTTGATGTTTTTTCCACAAATGGAGGGACCTACAGTTTTATGACACCTGCTAACGGTTTTTTGAGGAGCATTTTGATAGCACAAATACACTCGGTGGCTTCCCACTCGTGTTTTATGCCTGGGATTCTCTAACCCCTACACTATCGAATGATAGTCACGCCCCAACACCTTCGGATACGGTGGCCACCGTTTTTTCGAAATTTAAAGTAAAATAAATATAGCCGATAGATATGGGGTGATTTGTAAATTAAAAATTTTTATTTTATTAATTTAAAGACGTGCTCTTATATTTATACGCTTATTTTCGAGAACTTCAATAAAAATCCCGACAATATTTTTACTTATTATTTTAATTAATATTTTATATAATTAATTTTTTAATTAATATTTTTAATAATTAATTGTTTAATTAATATTTTATATACAATTTTATCTTTTGTGTACTAAATATGATACTATTACAAATGTTTCTAGTGCTCGCAGCGCAAAGCCTTGTGTGTTGTTTTTTGACGAATTCGATAGCCTAGCACCAAAACGTGGTCATGATTCAACAGGTGTTACGGATCGAGTAGTGAATCAACTGTTGACGGAGCTAGACGGTGTGGAGAGTTTGCAAGGCGTTGTCGTAATTGCGGCCACTTCTCGACCAGAGCTATTAGATCCGGCGTTACTGCGCTCAGGACGAATTGATCGATTAGTCGAATGCTCTCTGCCTGACGCTACGGCGCGAGTGCGCATCTTTGAAGCGTTGTCAGCGTCGCTGAATCTAGATGACTCTGTTGATTTCGAGTACTTCGCATCGCGTACACAAAACTACACAGGTGCTGATATACAGAGTCTTCTGACTTCGGCTAACATGATATCAGTGAAGGAGGCGTTATCACAATATGGGCCTGCGGTGAGTAAAATGATGGGCGTAAAGATATTATTATTTATGTACTTAAATATACACATGAAGCGAATGGATGCTATTATTGAAATTAATGCGGCTCTAACATAACCTTGGGAAAGTACTTTCGTTTCGTAGAAAGTTTCGTTTTTTAGTTTTACGAATCCAATACAGATTCTAAATTTTGTTCGGATTCACTGCGGCATATTCTAACGGAAGTTGTAGTTTATGTATGACATCCATAACGGAAACACTTGCCCTTTAAAAGGTAAAGCATAAACATTTTTCATCCCCTGAACTCATGCACATGAACATCCACACATTCATACACACGTGCGTATAAACAAGCGATTAAAGCAGTGGAAGAGAAGTGAGGAACTATCAATTTATGCAAGCAGTGTTTGTGCTTGGCATATTAAAATAATCATAACTGCAACAACACCACGTGCAACATTAGCTGCGCATACGATTTTTACAAGAAAACGCTGTAAAGGCCAAACGACTATTACTATGGCAAGAAACGCAGATATGTATGTGCATTGGAACAGTGGCCAAAATTAAAATTGTAGAAAAATAGAAAGTAGGCTAAATTAAAAAGCTTCGGTTTGTGCGTTTGTGTGTTTATGTATTTTAAAGGCTTTATGCAACTAAATATTTCATGTCCAATTCATAAATGCTTTTAATACTGGGCTGATTTGTTGTTGCAGCAGCAAAAACATTCCACATACATGTACGTACTCTCCGTACTCTGCTGAAGTGACAGTCCTCGGTCGGATATATAGTAAATTATGGCCTAGATCATGGGCTTCAATTTCCGGCATGGAAAAGTCGTTTATCATGGCACGATAGCGTTTGCTATTCACTGTTACATTGGTGCCAGCCTCGTCTTTGAAGAAATATGGGCCGATGATACCTCCAGCTCATAGGCCATATCAAACGGTTGATTATAAAGATTACATTCTTTTTCTTATATGGTTTCCGGTTTCTCTTCAGCCCAAATACAGCAATTTCCTATATTGATCATTGCGTATTATTATAGCCATTAAACCAAAAATAGGTCTCATCGCTGAACAAAATTCAGGTCCCAAAATGTGGATCTTCGGCGAGTTTTTCAAGAGTTCGGCTGTTCGGTAAAACTCTCATTTACAGCCGCAATATCGTCTTCACTTCGGGCTGCACGTGGTCGAGTACTCGTAACATTCAATAATGTAAATTTTTCGTAAAATGTTTATTTAAACAACTAAAAAAATCGAGTATGTAGAATAGAACCCCGAAAATAGCTTTCTCAATAGGTTTTGCGAGTTGAGCTCGAACAGTTATTCCGAACTCGAATTATTTGTCGCTGATGCATTTTTTGCATCTATTCCCAAGATATACTCAAATAAAATAAGTAAACCACTGTGCCAACGTTTAAAGTAGCCAACAACAATGAGAAAAGTGAATTAAGTATCCAATAGAAAAATAATATTCACACACCAACAACAGACACACAAACTACATATGAAGGCATTACATACATGCAAATAAAGTATGCAGGATCTTGGGACCGTCATAAACATCTCGGTAAAATTAAAAATACGTGCGCGGAAATTTTGATAATGAATAGACACAAATGCAACACAAACTTACAAAAATTCATACGCGTGAAGAGCACTTCGTATTAAATTTTGAACGAGCGCAAGGAAAATAGATATTCCAAGTAGTTTTGAAAAATGATTTGTCAACGGACAAAAGGATATTTGCTTGAATGTAAATTGCACATTTATATAATCGTCGAGAAATATGAGCAATATATGTATGTAGATGTGTGTGTATGTATGCATGTATGTACAGTTGTGGACAAAATAATAGAGACTTAAGAAGAAAAGGGCGTTGTTGTTTCTTCAATACAAAATTTTATTTTGTTGTATACTTTGAGTGATACCTAAACGAAATAAAGGGTGATCACTTTAGAGGTTTGAAAAACTTCGGTCGGTATCTTGTGAATAACTTTAGTAACGTTGGCTTCCAGTGCCTCAATCGAAGCTGATTTATCCACAAAGCATTTAGCCTTTACATAATCCCACAAACAAATTCTCTGGCCGAGGCGAAAAATAAATTGTTCACCAAAACGACGGCGCAGTAAATCCATTGTTTAACGAACCGTATGGCAAGTGGTGTCGTCTTGTAGGAACTAAATGTTGTGGAGATTACGGGCTTCAATGTCCGGCATCAGAAAGTCGTTTATCACGGCGCAATGGCGTTCGCTATTCACTGTTACATTGGCGCCAGCCTAGTCTTTGAATAAATATGGGCCGATGATTCCTCCTCCAAAACGGTTGTTCTAATGGATGTAATTGCTATTCTTGCTCTTCAGCCCAAATACGGCAATTTTGCTTATTGACCATTGCTTATATTGTAGCCATTAAGCCAAAAATGGGCGTCATCGCTGAACAAAATTCGGGTCCCAAAATGCGGATCTTCGGCGAGTTTTTCAAGAGTCCAACGATCAAAATTATGACGCTTTGGAAGATCGGTCGGTATCAAATCTTGAACTACCTGTATTTTATACGCTTTCAAATCAAGATCTTTGCGTAAAATCGCCCAAGATCGGCGCCGAATCGATTCTTCCGGGTGTTCGGCCTAACTCTCATTTACATCCGCTATATCGTCTTCACTTCGGGCTGTACGTGATCGAGTATTATTTAAATAATGTAAAATTATTCTCAATTTTACCGATGGTTTGGCGAATAGTGCCTTCGGTAGGACAGTTTTGTACACCATAAGTTGGCCTGAGCGCGTGAGGAACACTTTGCATAGAGCGTCGATTTTCGTAATACAATTGAACGATTTGTAAACGTTGTTGAGGTGCAAGTCTTTGGAAAAAGTACCTCCCATCTGATCACCCTTTATTTGAAAAAAAGTTCAAAAAAGTCGGCAAACCTATAAGAGTTAAAGTACCTAAAAAAATAAATAAATAATTGGCGCGTACACTTCTGTTAGGTGCTTGGCCGAGCTCCTCCTCCTATTTGTGGTGTGCGTGTTGATGTTGTTCTACAAATGGAGGGACCTACAGTTTCAAGCCGACTCCGAACGGCAGATATTTTTATGAGGAGCTTTTTCATGGCAGAAATACACTCGGAGGTTTGCCATTGCCTGCCGAGGGGCGACCGCTATTCGAAAAATGTTTTTATTAATTTTGCTTTCACCGAGATTCGAACCAACGATCTCTCTGTGAATTCCGAATGGTGATCACGCGCCAACCCATTCGGCTACGGCGGCGTAAAAATTTCATTGCACACAAAAAATAAGTTCAAAACAAGAAAATATTATAAAACCGAAAAATACGTATATTTTAAATTAATATTTATTTATGAAGTAGTCGTACAGACTATTACAGAGGTTTTAACAAATAAAACAATAAAAATCTAAATCCATAAGATATAAATATAATGAAACGTATTAAATGAAATTATTTATAGGCATAATGAAGATGTTTAATTAAAGCGTAATTAAAAGAGGCAAAGTCAATCACAATAAATTTGTAAATAGTATTGATCTTCATCAGAGTTCATACACTCACAGATTCACTCCAGAAGGGAGTTGCATTCCACAACACTTTGAATAATATCCAAATATATAAATAACAAAATATATCGCCGAGACGGCAAAAACTTCAAATTGATAAGCAGGCATCTGGAATAATATGGGGTTATGAAAACGAAGAGAACGTAGAGCAAAGCCAGTGAAAACGGTTTGGATACGTTCAATCCGAGCTATGTGACACACATAATAAGGTCTCCAGATGAAGGGTGCATATTCCACTTTAGAACGAACAAATGATGTGTAGAGCAGTTTAAGAGTATAAGGACTTGTAAATTCTGTACTTTGCGTCTTACAAGCGCTAATATAGCATGCGATTTCGAAATTATATAATTAATATGTCTTGTAAAAGTGAACTTTGCGTAAGAAATTGCTCTTAAGCCCAATATTTCACTGATCGATCTCAGACAACAATTAGAGATAAAATAAGATGTCCTCAAAGGAAAATATTCTTTGTTATCTATTAAGATCATGCACCGATTTGACATAGATTCCACAAAATCCTGACACGTCTTCTGCGGCATGGAGTGCAGGGCATTCTTCATCGCTTCCAGTCTTTATTTTTGCGCTTTATTGGTCCGATGCGTTCCTTTTCACAAATTCACTATAGGATTTATGTCGAGATGGTTTAGCTCTGTTGTAGAAACACCATTTTTTTCGCCAAAGCTGAGGTATGTTTGGGGCGTTGTCCTATTGGTATATCCATTTTAAAGACATTTCCCAATCAATAAAGGGCAGCAAAAATACTCACATTTAACTACGAATATAAGAATACATTTATATTTAAGTTTGTTTTAAGTGTTGCTGACTAGGGAGGGTGCAAAGAACTGCTTGTATTGGCATCACCGGTGCATGCAGAACTTGTCCTAGTGCTGCCCTTAATGCCGTTTACACTTACTTCCCATCGACCTTAACGCTATTTCCATCGCTGTTCAAAGTGCAATCAGATTAAAAGCAGTTAGACTCTGGAGGTAATCTCTCAAGGAACATGGTAGCATTTTTGCGCAGTTAACATCGTATTTCTCTGAACTTCGGACAGATCTCTCTATCCGCAAACTGGAGTTTGAGGTTCGTGCCTGGGCAATCTTCCCAAGTAGGCAGGATTGGAACGAGGGGAAAATCTGTACAGAGGGTGTTACCTATGACTTCCCTGACGGCTCGAAGATGGTATCGAGTAGGAATTTTCTCTAAATCAGCCAACTTATCAACTTCCTTAAAACTGCCGAATACTGCTAGTGTTTTTCAGGCGATACTGCTGGTATGCAAAATGCGTAGGTAGATAGTGAGATATCAACATTTTTTCTGATAGTCAAGCCGCGATTAAGGCTGTGACGACGTCATGGTGCAGATCCAAACTAGTCAACTCCTGTAAGGTGGAGATCAAATCTCTTGGGTGTGCAGGTAACATTTCTCTGATCTGGGTTCCAGAACATAGGTACACAGAGGGGAATGAAATTGCTGATGAGCTTGCCAGGAAGGGGCCCGCTGAATTGGCGTTAGAGGTCTCCCATCCGGTCATCGGCATCCCTATGACCTTTGTTGAACGCGAATTAGACAACTTGTTTCTCAGGAAAGCACAGAAAAGATGGATCTCCATTTCTTCATGAGCTATTTCGAAAATCCTACGTCCGTAGTACAGGACGCATATAATCCTGTTGACTCCACGCCAACCGACTTCCAAACTCGTAGATGTGCTTAATGGTCATTGGACGATCAGCACTCATGTAGAAAAGCGTATGGGGACCTCTCAGAGAAGGAGAATGTTGAGCACTTTCTCTGTAAATGTTCGAGCTTCGCAGCCAGACGATTGAGGTCACTGAGTGCTCCTTTCTTCGACAGTCTGGGGTAGTGCTTCAACCTAAATTCCATTAACCTTTACCGTTGCATCAAGAGCTTTGGTTGGCTCTAGCTATTTGGCCGTTGAAGGTGTCATAATGGTATCAAATCGGCATCTTAGTACTATTTGGGCAGTGTAAGTCTAGTACTTCAACCATTTCACCTACCTACTTCAGAGTTTTCGAGATTGTGATATCAATTATTAATTTGCCTGCAGTTCTCATTGCCCAGTACCCATGCAATGTTGCTAAAAAAATAAAAAATTGAAATGAAATTAGTGACCCTATTGTTTTGTCCCCAACCGTACGTACATACATATCTCCTTACCAGGGGAAATGTAAACGCATAATGCCGTACCTTAAGACCGCATATTCTAGA
Source organism: Anastrepha ludens (assembly GCF_028408465.1). NCBI lineage: Eukaryota > Metazoa > Arthropoda > Insecta > Diptera > Tephritidae > Anastrepha > Anastrepha ludens. The sequence goes on along the minus strand of NC_071500.1, from coordinate 118,181,995 downwards.
TCTTATACTGAATTTTCAACAAAGCCTATAATGAAAAAATGATGGCTCTAATGATAAAATAGTGCAGTGCTATAATCCGTATACAATATTCTTGTACACATACCGTACCGATCGAACAAAAGTATGATATGCACAGGTCACGTAACGGATATTTCCCAATTGATATTCGATAATCGCTTACACATAGCGCTGTATACATCCAAATATACATACACGTAACGTTTAAAGATACATACATACTATGTATGTATACTTACCTGCATACTCGTGGTTGTGAGGTCGGGCGCGCAAAAACAAAGTAACAACGAAAACATTCGGAATGGAAAGCCAATGTACGTAATAAAAATGTCACCGGGAATCTGAGCGTTTTATTGTAGAATTGAAGAAGCAGAAGTATAAACGTAAATACTACGACTATGTAAATTCAGTTACAGCAGTTGCCGGTCAGTTAGCAAAACAGATGTGCTACGAGAATTGTTGAAGAATTCTTGACTATTTATTCCACCTTCGACTTTATAAACACCACCTATGATAAGTCGAGTGCTTATGTATACTTGTAACCGGCGATTATTTAGCCTGCACTTGTGCTTGTTGCGCACGCGCATGCGCATAAATTAAGACGAATAGCAAACGAAGGAAATCAATACAACCAAATATATACATATGTATGTATGTAAAAATATTTGTATGTAAGCCGAAGTTGACAGTAAGCATTAATAAGACAAAAGAAATAGTGATAGCAAACTCAAGTCAAATAAAAAAGTAAATAAATTGCACGCAGGTTCATATCTACCTAAACATATTTATATGTACAACTGTGGCGAAAATAATAGCAGTCAGAAAGACTATATCACAACTATGAAATATGTAACACATGGGCCTAACAAAGAAATCAGGCTTTTTTTGTTCAAAATTAGCTTTGTTCATCAATGTAATTTCCATCCAGAGCAACGCAAACATTCCAGCACCGCTCTAACATTTCAATACCTCTTCTGTAGAACGATTTATCTTTCACCTCAAAATGGGCCTCAGTGTCAGCGATAACCTCTTCATTCGAGCGAAATTTCAACCAGGAGTCGCGGCACTCACTTTCTCATAGTCAAATGCCCCTGCGTATAAACCCAACACGTTCTTTTGATATCTTTTCGGTGTCAGCTAACTCACACTACTTCACTATTCGATCATTCAAAACGATTTAGTGGATTTTTCGATGTTTTCTGGTGTTACTGCCTCATCGGTGTCCCTACGACCACGTTTGATGCCAGCAAACCATAATTTTATTGTTGTTTCTGATGGAGCGGAGTGTACACAACACTTTTGAAGCCGTTGTTTCGCTTGAACGATATTTTTTCCAATCAAGAACCAGGATAAAATTAAAATATGAAATTCTTTTTGATCCAATGTTTTGAAAATAATAAAAGTAGCATCACTCTTAGCACAATAACTTACGAAGTAAGGAATGGAATATCATGAAATTTTAACAGCGGTGTTTTTAAGGTTAGTACTAACTGAAAAAGAGGTGAATCCAATTAAACTAATGCCATCTATGTGTTAGGCCCGGGACTTTTCAGCCCAAGTGTTAAGTATTGGTTTGCACATTTCAGTCTATATGTCAGACGACACGCCCCTTTATACCGGGGTAATCGTTTCTGAACTAAAGGAAGTTATTTTCTTCAAATCAGTACTTGTTTCCAACGAATCAGTGAATCAGGGCGTGTTTCTTTGAAATTGAACAGCACCTCAAAGAAGGGCGTATTTATATAAATATTTCTTGAAAACAAAACCTTCTAAATTGTACGTATAAGTAATGTATGTAATGTATGCAATGCTTTAATCCTATTTATAAAATAAATACTCGTAATGACTTTTTGAAAAAATGTTGCCTTGCTTGCTTTACTGGTTTTATTTTGACCCCAGCTGTAGGTACGTACTCATATCTAAAAATATCAGGTCAGTCCATAAGTTCGTGCGTATTTTACCCATAATTTCACATTTGTACGATTTTAACTATTCGCGAAATATAACGGAACTATTTATATTTTCTTTGATATATTGTGCATTCAAAAAGTGATTTTAATCGCGGATAGAAGCACGTGTTGTTAAAAAATAAAATGGAATCTTCGAACGCGTATAAGAGGCATATTTTGTATTTTTTTTTATAAAAGTGGTAAAAATGCAACAACTGCTGCTGCAGAAATAAACACTGTACGCGGAGAAAATAGCGTGAGTGTAAGGACTGCGCAAAAGTGTTTTTCAAAATTCCGAAGTGGTGACTGCGTCGTGGAGGATGCCCCGCGCGCTGGTCGTCCTGAAGTCTTTAACTCCGACGCCTTGCTCGAACTCGTGGAAGCTAAGCCAAATTTGACAGTCGATATGATAAATTTATCGAATGGAACTTTCCGTCGCCAACCTTCAGCAGAGAGTGAATGTGTGTTCTCAGCTGCTGCAACGGCTTGAAAATGAAAGTTTTTTGAACCGTATCGTTGCTGGTGATGAAAAATCTGTCCTTTACAATAATCCTGTTCGCAAACGCCAATGGTTAGATAAAGATGAAACACCAGAACCGCCCCTAGAGATGGCCTTCACCCCAAGAAGATTCTCCTATCTATTTGGTGGGATATGGCCGGTAGTGTTTATTATGAACTTCTGGAACCAAACCAGACGATAACTGCTGATTATTATTCCCATGAGCTATCAAACCTGAATGAGGCACTTAACAAAAATCGACCGTCTTTAGTGAATAAACACAAAGTTTTGTTTCACCACGACAACGCAAGACCTCATACCGCAAGGCAAACATTAGGCAAGCTGAACGAGCTCGGATGTGAGCTAATGCCGCATCCACCATACTCTCCGGGTATTGCACCTTGTGATTATCACCTTTTCCGTGGAATTCAATCCCATTTGAGGAACAAGAACTACTCCTCAAAAGAAGCTATAAAAAGGGATATCGAAGCGTATTTTGGCTCTAAGGACAACAATTTTTGGAGCAGGGAATTAAAAATTTGCCTAAACGTTGGGAAGACGTAGTAAATAATGAAGGAAAATATATTTTTGATTAATAAATACTTTAAACATCTTTTTTATTAATTTTAAAACCACCTTTAAAGAACGCACGAACTTATGGACTGACCGATATTACCAATAGCACAGTAAATGCATACATACGTACGTATGCAATAATCAATGATGTATCGTAATAATATGTTTTGCAAGATATGCTTATTTTTGTCCCTGGATATGTGTACGGCTTAGTTAATAACACGAAAGTTGCCGGGGTGAATTCGTACCTGTTCGTTCTGAAGCCAAATCTTTATAAATAATATTTTCATATAGGTGGTAATACATTTGTTTTTTCTTAAATATGTATGTGTGCGTAAATGTACGTCACATATTAATCTATACTAATATTATAAAGAGGAAAACTTTGTTTGTTTGTTTGTTTGTTTGTAATGAATAGGCTCAAAAACTACTGGACCGATTTTAAAAATTCTTTCACCATTCGAAAGCTACATCATCCACGAGTAACATGGATTATATTTTATTTTGGAAATAGGGCTCGAGATATAGGTCAAAACGTGGACCCGGGTAACCTTCGGATGTGTATGTACAATATGGGTATCAAATGGAAGCTGTTGGTGAATGCTTTAGTCCAGAGTATTTTTCATGCCGCTCCGTGACTAGGGTCTCGAGATAGAGACCGAAACGTGGACCCTAGAATGTGTTTGTACAATATGGATATCAAATTGAAGCTGTTGGTGAATGCTTTAGTACAGAGTATTTTTCATGCCGCTCCGTGACTGGGGTCTCGAGATATAGGTCAAAACGTAGACCCGGGTAACCTTCGGTTGTGTATGTACAATATGGGTATCAAATGAAAGCTGTTGATAAGTGCTTTAATACGGGGTAATTTTCATAGCTATTGATGACTAGGGTCTCGAAATATATGCCAAAACGTGGACCCGCCGTGTCTTTGCACCGAATTAAACCAAACTTACGCACATTGTTAAGTAAGTATTGAAAATGGGTTTCGTAAAGTTTGGTTGTAATTCGGAGCACTGGCAACGGGTACAGCGTTCTTTTGAACCAGCCATAATGTCGCTTACTTTTTTATCGCTTGGGGCGGAACTGAACTGTCAAATTGACAGTGTGAGTTACAATGTGTCAATATTTCTTTCTGATTTGGATGCCATAAGGAAAAAACGTAAGTGCAATATGTAAAAATTGTTTGTGAATTTTTTTGGAATGGATTTTGGAACAGTGAATAACTTCTTACGAAATTTGAGAATTTAATGTGAAATCCGAATGAAATTATGTGTTCGTGGAAAAAAAAATTTTTTTCGTTTTTTTTTGAAAAATATAAATGGATACTGGTTAAAAAAGCTCCTATGCTTAATAAAACATATAAATTGAAACGAAAAATTCATGGATGATCAGGAAAAAAGACGATTGTTTCTTAGTTATTCATATGCGTTGATTTGAAATTTAAAAACAATCTTCTTTTTTCCTGATTTTCAATTTATATTTTCTTCTTCTTCTTAATTGGCGCGATAACCGCTTACGCGATTTTGGCCGTGTTTAACAAAGCGCGCCAGTCGTTTCTTTCTTGTGCTAACCGGCGCCAATTGGACACACCAAGTGAAGCCAAGTCCTTCTCCACCTGATCTTTCCAACGCAGAGGAGGCCTTCCCCTTCCTCTGTTACCACCAGCTGGTACCGCATCGAATACTTTCAAAGCCGGAGCGTTTGTATCCATTCGGACGACATGACCCAGCCAACGAAGCCGCTGGATCTTTATTCGCTGCGCTATGTCTATGTCGTCGAAAAGCTCATACAGCTCATCGTTCCATCGTCTGCGATATTCGCCGTTGCCAACGTGCAAAGGTCCATAAATCTTACGCAGAATCTTTCTCTCGAACACTCCAAGCGTCGCTTCATCGGATGTTGTCATCGTCCACGCTTCTGCGCCATACGTTAGGACGGGCATGATGAGAGTCTTGTAGAGTGTTAGTTTTGTTCGTCGAGAGAGGACCTTACTACTCAGTTGCCTACTTAGTCCAAAATAGCACTTGTTGGCAAGAGAGATTCTACGTTGGATTTCAAGGCTGACATTGTTATCGGTGTTAATGCTGGTTCCTAAATAGACGAAGTCTTTTACAACCTCAAAATTATAACTGTCTACAGTGACGTGGGTGCCGATACGCGAGTGCGCCGACTGTTTGTTTGAAGACAGGAGGTACTTCGTTTTGTCCTCGTTCACCACCAGACCCATTCGCTTTGCCTCTTTATCCAGTTTGGAGAAGGCAGAACTAACAACGCGGTTGTTAAGGCCAATGATGTCAGTATCATCGGCATACGCCAACAATTGTACGCTCTTATAAAATATTGTGCCTGAGCGATTAAGTTCTGCGGCTCGTACGATGCTCTCCAACATCAGGTTAAAGAAGTCACACGACAGCGAGTCACCCTGTCTGAAACCTCGTTTGGTATCAAACGGCTCGGAGAGGTCCTTCCCAATTCTGACGGCGCTGCTGGTGTTGAGCAACGTCATCTTACATAGCCGTATTAGTTTTGCGGGGATACCAAATTCAGACATCGCGGCATACAGGTAACTCCTTTCCGTACTGTCGAATGCAGCTTTGAAGTCGACGAAAAGATGGTGTGTGTCGATTCTCCTTTCATGGGTCTTTTCCAAGATTTGGCGTATTGTGAATATTTGGTCGATGGTGGACTTTCCAGGTCTGAAGCCACACTGATAAGGTCCAATCAGTTGGTTGACGGTGGGCTTCAGCCTTTCACACAATACGCTCGCTAGAACCTTATAGGCGATATTTAGAAGACTAATCCCGCGGTAATTGGCACAAATTGCAGGATCGCCCTTCTTATGGATTGGGCAGAGCACACTTAAATTCCAATCGGCAGGCATGCTTTCATCCGACCATATTTTGCATAGGAGCTGATGCATGCACCTTACCAGCTCCTCGCCGCCATGTTTGAATAGCTCAGCCGGCAGTCCGTCGGCGCCCGCGGCTTTGTTGTTCTTTAGCCGTGATATTGCTATTCTCACCTCGTCATGGTCGGGTAACGGAACTACAATTCCGTCGTCGTCGATTGGGGTATCGGGATCTTCACATTCTCTATGACATGCGCAGCTGTCATTGTTTAACAGGTTCGAGAAGTGTTCCCTCCATAATTTAAGATTGCTCCGTACGTCAGTCACCAGATCGCCGTCTTTGTTCTTACAGGAAAACGCCCCGGTCTTAAAACCTTCTGTAAGCCGCCGAACTTTCTGGTAGAATTTTCGGGCGTTGTTCCTATTGCCCAGCATCTCAAGCTCCTCGCACTCACGTATTTCGGCCTCTCGTTTCTTCTGTCGGATAATACGTCTCTCTTCCTTTTTCAGCTCTCTGTAGCGATCCCACATGGCTCGCGTTGCGCCCGATCGCAGCGTGGCTCTATAGGCGGCATCTTTTCTTTCTGCGGCAGCATGACATTCCTCGTCGTACCAATTGTTTTTTCGGGCTCGCCGGAATCCGATTTCTTCTTCGGCGGCGGGACGTAGGGAACGAGAAATGTTGCTCCATTGCTCGCGCATGCCGGTTTGTTGGGCAGGGCTTTCGGAGAGCAGGAGTGAGAGTCGAGTGGCGAATCTTCTGGCTGTCTGTTGTGATTGCAGCTTTTCGATGTCGAACATTCTTTGCGTAGGTAAATGTACGTTTTTTGCTGCACAGAGGCGGGTGCGCAGTTTGGCTGCAACAAGGTAATGATCCGAGTCGATGTTGGCTCCTCGGATCGTACGTACATCTAATACACTAGAAGCGTGTCTTCCATCTATCACAACATGATCGATCTGGTTTCGCGTTTTTCGATCAGGAGACAGCCAGGTAGCTTGGTGTATCTTCTTATGCTGGAATCTGGTGCTGCAGACAACCATGTTTCGGGCCCCGGCGAAGTCGATCAGCCTCTGTCCGTTACCGGATGTTTCGTTGTGCAGGCTGAATTTTCCGACTGTGGGACCAAAAATTCCCTCCTTGCCAAGCACGATTTTTATGTCGTGGCGGGGGCAGCGCTCATAGGAACGTTCCAAGCGCTCATAGAAGGAATCTTTGGTCGTATCGTCCTTCTCTTCCGTCGGGGCGTGGGCGCAAATTAGCGAGATGTTAAAAAAACGCGCTTTGATGCGGATTATTGCGAGACGCTCGTCCACCGGAGTGAACGACAGTACTTGGCGACGAAGTCTCTCTCCCACAACAAATCCGACACCGAATTTGCGCTCCTTTGCATGGCAGCTGTAGTAGACGTCGCAAGGTCCTATGTTTTTCTTACCTTGCCCCGTCCATCGCATCTCTTGGATGGCAGTGATGTCAGCCTTTACTCTCACGAGGACATCAACCAGCCGGGCAGAGGCACCTTCCCCATTAAGGGACCGGACATTCCAGGTGCATGCCCTCAAATCATATTCCTTATTTCGTTTGCAGGGGTCGTCATCAGTAAAGGCAGTTCTCATCCGAGGCTTTGTACTTCTTTTCATTGGGGGGGATTTTTAAGTGGCGGGTCCCAAACCCAGCGCACAACCAGCTATCCTGGAATGCTTCGCCTTCTCACGTTAGCTCACTCCCGAACGGGTGTTCGGAAGCTAACCAGAGGATACGTGGGCTAATCCCGGACGTTGTGAGCTGCTTGAACCATATGTAGAAGAATCGTCCTGGCCACTCCCAAGTGAATGGCGATCAGTAACTTTCCCCACTTGCGTGGACTTCTACACATGGGACCATCCTCCAATTTATATTTTATATTTACTAAAAAACAAAAAGAAAAACAAAAAATATTGTTTATGCCAAAGCGCTTGAATAAAGAATAAAGAAATAAATAATATGAAAACCATATATTTTCTGTTCTAAACCATATCTATTATATTTTAGTGTGCCCAGCGAAGGGGACCGGGTTTGCTAGTTTAAAAATAAATATAAAAACATATAAACAGCGTAGATTTATATTGGTTATTTTGATATACATACGGCGTGAGCGCAAAATAGTAAAGATCCGTTATAAAAAAAATTAAATGCTAAATCGGCGTATCCTTTTCACAATACCTATAGTGCCATTTGGTAGTTTTGTTAGAAATTTAGAAAGCGTACGTTGTTTCTACAAAGTGAGTCCCGCGTATGAAAAACGATTTTAAGCACCTTAAAGGTCTAAAAATGTTACGTGCACCTACAGCAAAATATTTGAAGAAGTCTAAGACGTTCATAAACAAATGAGTGCAAGGGTGTAAGTTAAAAACGTTGGCGACTTTCCCGTACGAGGCTCAAAACAAAATACCTCTCCAAAGCAAGATCGGAAGATGATTGACTTATTTGTGACAAAGCCGAACTTATCGTTGCGTGAAGCTCAAGTAGTTTTAAGAAAAAGTGGTGTTAATGTATCCAAAGACACGATTCGAGGTGTTTACGTGCAGAAGCCCTCAAGTTGCAGAGCAAAATGAAAAAAACATTAAAAAAAGATTTGAAAGGCCTAAGGCAAATTCAGAACCGAATTGAGTAAACGTAACATTCACGAATGAATCTTCCTTTTGGGCGAATAGTTACATACGTCGATCCTGGTGCACTGCTGATAATCGCCAACTTCAACGAACTGTTAAGCATCCAGTTAAAGTTAACGTTTGAGGCTGCCATTACAAATATAAATAACCGCCAATTTGAAAGTTGTTTTGGTGAATAAAATTTACGAAAAAGTATTACGAGTATTACCGTCAGTTACGAAGATGTTCGGAAGAACTAGCCAACTTGCATTTAAAAAATGGTAACGATCTGAAGAAACGAAGTCGAAAGTGCGTAGGGTAGAAACAGTAAAATGGTATTGACGTGTTGGATTGACCTTCACAGTCGCCTGATGCCAATCCTATTAAAATTTTTGGGTAACAGTTAAGCCAAAACTCAAGGAAAAACAAATAGGGACCGCCAAAAAGATATCCTCCACAACTTGTGCAGAAATAAAGTATGACCCGGGCGCCCGCCCTAGCCGAGTGGGTTGGTGCGTGACTACCATTTGGAATTCAGAGAGAACGTAGGTTCGAGTTTCGATGAAACCCCAAAATAAAGAAATAGTTTTTTCTAATAGCGGTCGCCCCTCGGCAGGCAATGGCAAACCTTCGAGTGTATATCTGGATGTACGCGCCAATTATATATATGTATATATGACTCGTAGATGTGCGTCATTATAGCTAATGGTGGTAACTACCCATATATATATTGGGTATAATACAAATATAATTTAGATAATAATAATAGACAAGCAAAGCATTAATATGAAGTTATACGAAGTATATAAAAAAATCGTTTATTAATGTTTCATCTTCAATGTGGTCACGTTCCAAACAGCAATTGTTCTGAAAAATACATCCGGAAATAATTATATTTTTTAAGGCCCCTCAGAAGAAAATACAACCTTTAGCGGACGCATTCCTAGATGGCGTATAGGGGAATACTTCTCAGATACTTTGTTTTAAAAAATTAAATTAAAAAATATATTAATCTAAAAATTAGCAGCAAATTCCTTTTAATAATTTTAAAGGCAATCATTCGAAGAGTGTTTTCGTAAATTTCGCGGAATTTTAGCTGCGGCTTTGGGAGTTAACGGGATTAAAGTAGCGATACACTCAATAAGTTGAGCAGAAAAATAAGAAAAAAAGTCAGTTTTTTATTTTTTTAGCATTTGATTAGTAGCCGCGATAAAAATAAAATTTAAAATAAATCATTGGTAGAAGAAAGATATTTGGTTTAACTATGGATGAAAAAAGAAAGAAGATAGATATTAGCCAAAGAAAAATAGTCGTTAGTAGCTGGAAAAATGGAATGAATCGTTGGGAAATCGCGAAAAGGCAGTTATTAACAATCAGATAATGAAATTATTAATTATCAAGCAAACAAAATAGTGGGAAAGCATAGAAGAAAAATTCCATAAGCAGATAAGTTCGGATACAGTACGAAAAATACTTAAAAACGTTGGATTTCACGGCAGAGCCACACGAAAAAAGCCCTTCATTTCAAGAGCAAATCGGCTTAAGCGGATAGCCTTTGCAAAGGCTATTTTTTCATTGTCGATTCAATAAACTACATAATACCAACACCCGAGTTTACCATACACCCCAATACCATCGCAACTTCACCACCATGCTTTACCGTAGACACCAAGTTTTGATTATCGAGTGTTGGGAACAACACAATCTTGCGGGTTTTTATACCAAAAATTTAGAATTTCCTTTCATTTGAGAAAATAAGTCTATTCCAAAACTCACGGCTCTTACTAAAAATCAATGCCAATCCACCTAATATCAACATAATTCAGGCCTATTCTCCTACAGCGGAGAAGAATTATTATTTTCTTGTTAACAATGACGCAGTCTCTGACACAGATGATTTGAGAAACAGAGCAAGTGAATTGCCGCAACCGCAAACGCTATCCAGAACCCCGAAAAGTAAAGACGAAATAAACTTTGTTCTCAACATCATGAAATAAAGAAAATCTGAAATCTTAAAACTAATTGATGATGACAACATTCTACTTCCAGTGCAACTCTTCAGTTAACATTTATTACTATTACTTATTACATATACAAATTGTGAAGAAGTAACGGGAGAATCACAATTGGGCTTCAGAAATGGCATGAGTGCAAGAGAGGCATTGTTTTGTGTTCATGTGCTAGTAGAAAATTCTATGGATGTGCAAAGAGACTTCCTATGCTTTATTGATTACGAAAAGGCGTTTGATAATGTGCAGCATGAAAAGCTCTTCAACAATCTGAGGTCATTAAATCTTGGAGAAAAATATATAGGGGTTTTCAGTAAGAGCGCTTTAACTTTTGAACTTTTTTAAATAAAACACAAACGTTTTGACTTTTTTAACTAATTTTTTTTTATTATCGAGTTTGAACATATACATTTAAGTATGAAATTCGATTTCTTTTGCATGACCACCGCGTGCAAGTTTTACGAAGTCCAATCATTGAACCCAATTTTCGGCCACTCTTTTGCATAAATCGGCCGAAATTCCAGCAATTTCGCGTTCAATATTGGCTCTGAGCTCACAAATCGTCGCCGGCGTGTTACTGTAGACCAATGACTTCACATAACCCCAAAACGGGACGGCTTGTTAAATAGACCGTAAAATGGCCGTAATGCTCTTAAAGTAGCAGCAACAGAACGATTATTTTCATAAAAAATTTGCACGATTTGTAATCGTTGCTCAAGTGTGTAGCGTTCCATGATGAAATGTATACTAATGAAGTTTACAAATGACAAGCGAAAAATAAAAAATATTGCGTCGTTCGCCCTCCCTATCGGTAAAAAGTTGTAGCGCACCTATTGAATAACCCTATACATATACAAGTGATATAAAACTTATATTGGAATCGAACCACACATATTATTATTGACGGAGAAAATTCGAATGATGTACCCATTTCTCCTCAGAAGCTATTTGCGAAGATAAACACTATGAGATACGCCGATGGCACAACTGCAATATCGGGAGGCATAGATGGACTCCAAAGATTGGTTGATAGTGTGACAGGACAATGCCAAATATATGATTTAAAAATAAATATAAACAAGACAAAATTCATGTCGATCAGTCGTAGTAATGTCCACAATGATCTCACATTGCCAAGTAATAACATGCCGAACGGGTTAATAAATTTATAAACTTTTGCCGCTTAATTAATGATAAAGGCGTTGAATCAATGGAAAATAAATGCAGCTAGAGCTGCTTTTTATAAATACAGCAGTGTTCTACGAAACCACAATTTGAATTTAAATCTAAAAATACGTTTTAATGAGATGTTATGTTTTGTCAGTTTTGTTGTATGGCATGAAAACTTGAAAGTTTCTGATATGAATCGTGTAAGAAAACTACTAAAGAAAATTTTGTGGACCGACCGTATCCCCAGCTGTGAATTATCGAAGAGTTAATAGCGAACGAGAGCTTCTAAGATGCATAAAACGTGGAAAACAGCCAACCTGAGCCATGTATACCGAAATTATAAGTATAATCTCCTTCAACTAATGGTTAGTAGAGGGTCTTAATAAATATGTCAGAAACATCTAAAAGGTTGTGGCACGCTCCCACTAATACTATAACAATCCTCCCACCTCGGCTAAATCTACCCTGGGAGACCATAAAAGTATAACATCTGGGTAGAGCCGCGCTTATGTCTGAAGTCACAACAAGTACGTATGCCCAGGTTCCTCTCCTGCAGGCATATGAAGGCTATACGCCTTACTCCCACTGTATTCATAGGTGGTTCTAAAGTAAAGGAGACATCGGAAAAGTTGCAATAGTGTTATATTAACGCACTACCGTCTTGTCTTCTGTGCGATATTGTAGTGAGTGTTTCACTCAAAACTCTGTGTTTGTCGTCGGTTCGTCAGAAAACGTCTGCCTTCTCTGCTGCTGCTACTGCACCTTGCGCTCCCAATCAATATTGCGGAGTCGCGTCATGATCTTATCTGCGAACGTTTGAGCTGCCTACCACTTACTGCTGGTTGCGCGCATATCTCATATGAGGGTGCTGGGGGAATGGTTGATGACCCAGGGCATGTTCCAGAATAGCTCGTTCCACTTTGAAGCGGTCGCAATAAGAAATCACATATTCTGCGTTTTCGTCAGTATTCGGTGATATGAATTGCAAATAAAGAAGAAGAAGAAAACGGCTGGTGCGGTGAAAGATTTACCAAATATGGAATGATAATTACTCTCTAGGGCATACATAGGCAAAATAAAAAGGACTTAGTTTGTTGCAGTAGCATATACACAAATCCGAGTCATTCCGGTAACGTAGAACCGACTGTCGTGGGAACGATGTTGTTTCACATTGATTTGTTCAGTTCGTCCGTAAAAGAAAACACTTTAATTTGGCAGAAATCGCTACAAAGCAGGTATATTGCCACTTAAATAAAAAGGTGCTAACAGAAAAAGAACAAACAATGTTTTGATTATGTTTCGTAGTCAGTAATTATGGAGAAACAAAGTTTCGATTCACCCGCGCGTATTTAAGTAATCCGCAACATGAACATCTATGTAAAATATTTATGTAATCAGATATACTCTTATGCTCGCAGTAAGAGCCTCGTAAGGATTACACGGGAGCGCACAAACACATTCATAAATACCTTAGCATGCATTGGTATAGGATGAATTTCCTTTTAGTAGTAGTGGTAATGAATTACAACCAATAGCGTCACCATATAACCGCCGCTGCTATTATCGTTTTGTTGCTATTGTCGTTAACAAGTGCTTTATGCTGCCAACACACGCTCGTTATTTTTTCGGTTACTACTGTTGTGTTGCACTTTTCTTTTGTTTTTGTTCTGCGATTAATGTTTTGTTTTTGGTTCCAACAATGGATTTATACGAATATCAAAGTTTTGTCGTCGTTGTTTGTACGATCATGAGGCTATATCCATTTAGTGTGATCAGTTGAGTTTCAACATTGGCTACGGGTAGACGCAGTTTCGATTCAAGTGTTCAAATGATCGTGTGAATTGGTGTTGAAAGTTTTTTTGTTTTGTTTTTGGTGCGGGTGTGTAAATCCATAGTTCTTATGCACACACGTACGTACATATGTATGTGTATGCATAGTTAATGCAGTGGCGCTCTCTTTCTCAGCGCGTGTGGTACGCGTTCGTGAAGCGGAAACAGTTTGCGGAAGCGGCTAAAATCGATTGATTCGTTGTTTTGCGTATCAGCATAATCCTCTAAAATTATTGACGGTTGTTAGTACATTTTACGATCTTTTCATATTGCGCGCTTTTTTGGAAGTGCCTCAGTGCATGTCCGAATTGGCAATAAAATGTGCTTGCCGAAGATTTACGACTTTTTGCAAAAATAAAAAATGTACGACCACAAAGAGCATATATTTTAATGCGTGTTAAGAAAGTTAAAACTTATTAAACTCCGTACGTGATCCAATAACAACAGCACCCGCCACAAACGGCAACAATGAATGAATATGAATAAATCAATGACGAAAGAAACAATTTTTTTTATTATGTACCTACTCTTAATTTAATTATTTAAGCAGACAAATTTCTCATTTGGAAGCAGGTTTTTAAAGGATATGGGAGAAGTATAGAAATGGGTTTTGTTAATAGTTCGAAGCGATAACAAAATAAAAAACTGCTTAGGCTAAAATTTGTAGCTCATGAAATTACTAAAATCATGGATTGATGTTTTAAAGACTGAAAGGTGAGACCCCATAGAAAGCAGCATGGCTCAACGTTATGAATGAACAAAACCAACATAGCATTTGGAGCAATCGCCAGATTTTCAAGAAATTGAAATATTCAGTGAAAATTACGAGTTTACTCCTCAAAATGTGTGGGCGTTTTCTTAGAGCAGTGAAAGTGTAAAAATAATTTCAAACATTTATTGATTTCCGCAACTCAAATTGATTTTATAGATGTCTTGGTCTTGCGACAAGATTTTCTCGCTTGGGGCCTAAAGTCACACAGCATCCAATTGCCTTGCTTTGGAATCATTGCCAGTGCCTTTGAATGTTCTGACATAGCCGGTTATTGGACTCTCTTATGTGATGCTGGTTTTCGGCACTGTGTGACAAAAAACATAAAACTGCTGCCACTGTCTTGGAGAAATCAATGCTATGGGTGAAGTTCCCTATAAACCCCCAAAGTTTAATTTTGTTGTCAAACACCGTTTCTGGATTCTCTGGTTTATGTGAATATTTTAAAAGTTTTTATTCGAAAATGTTATTTGTTTATATTCTTGAAATGAAAACAGACGAGACTACATTTAAAAGCATTTGCGATTTTCCGATTTCATTGCTTCAATTTCCATAAAATGTTTACGAAGTTATCCAATCCAAAAGTTTTTTTTTGTTTTTCAAAATAAAATGAGTTTCTTTTGGATGAAATGTAGTGAATATTGACTAAGTTCTGAAGGGTCGTCCAGGGTGGATCACTGTTACACACGCGGCCGCCGTAGCCATGACTATCATTCGGAAGTGAGTGGGTTCGAATCTCCGTGCCGTGTAACACCAAATGATAGTAAACGTGTTTTTAATAGCGATCTCTTTTCGCAAACCTCCAAGTGTATTCCTGTCATGAAAAACCTCCTCATAAATAACCATCTGCTGTTAAACTGTAGGTGGCTCCATTTGTGCGACCAAACACCCAATACAGGGTGTAAGCGCCAATAATTTATATATGTAATACTTTCTAGTTTTTTGTAACATATGGGCACATGTACATACATTAGGTTGCCCCACCAAAAAATAAAAGGTGCGGGGGTTTCGACCCGAATGATTAAACCTATTATATTATATTTTAAGGCCTTCGCCAAAATATTTTAAAAAATATTAAGATTTACATACGTGTAAATATTTCAACAAAACTAGTTTTTAAAGATAATTTTTTAATAATTATAATATTTTATGTATGTATGTACTGGGAACTTATCCGATATTTCAAACTGAATATGTAGAGCAACGTAAGAGGCAAATGTAATAGGAAGTGAATTACAGAATGTAAAATGTTAGCGCCAAAAAAGATGTGTTTAGATTTCTTAACTCGAAAAGGAACAAAACAAATGAAAAAGTTAAGAAAGAGTGAAAAAAATACCAATCACCATTAACACTTTCCACCAAAATTTCAAATGACTTTTGTGGTTCTCCAAATAGGTTCCAAGTGAAAATTCTTGAAGAAACGCCAAGTGGAAGTGATTGAAGTACGCTTGTGCGCCTGTCAATGTGAATTAGGTACATTCGCTTGCGACATACATATGTATGTGTAACTACTTGTGTGCATGTAGTTACATACCTTGAATATCGAATATCGAAACCAACACAACATAGCGCACACCTTAGAAACGATGCCCATATGCAGATGTACGAGTACATAGGCACATTCTCAGCTGCTTGTAAGTTATGGAGGCGAGTGCAAATTTTGGTAGAGAAAAAACACTAAAGCAATTATACTTAATGCGAATTTATAATAGAAAACAGTTTTCATTAACCGTTTGAGAGCTTTTAATGGTAAGCGCTCAACAATCTCATCTGAATATAAAAAGTATTCATAAACACTGGAAATTGTTGTCCCTGTGACTGCCGCCTATCGAATTACCATCAAATCGTTGGCAACAAATATGTCAAAAAGGCAAAGCAACAACAACAACACCACTACTATAAATGGCATACAGTCCAATTATACTTGCATATGTACGTATATATTGTATAGGTATGCGTGTACCACCATAAAAGTAAAAAGTTAGAGAAAATTGGACTGAGGCAAATTATTGTAGTAAAATTAATGCCATTGTAGAATATGCCTTGTAGGACAACTGAAATATTATTTTACTAGTTTCTCAATTGGGAACTTTTGCAACCAACTATGCATTCGTTTGAGGCCAGAGTATCTGTAATGAATTCCTAATGGATTAACCTCCAAATACAGGGTCAGCAATCTGGGTGGTTTATTTTGAAATCACATATTATTTTGGCGCTGACTGCTATTTGGCGCTCAAAAAAGTGTGAGAAACTCAGTCTCATATTTGTGCTGCTCGGAATGGACCAGTTTTAGCTTGAGCCACGTTTCGAAATATTGAAAAGCTACTTCCAAAGTGGATTTTTTGTGTTGGTGACATATTGCAAATTGTAAAAAGAAATTTGGGTTGATATAATGCCTTAACTCAGCATTGGGTACGCAAATTTATGAGGAAGAATGTTTAAGAAATGCCATGAAAATACGCCTAAACCCGAGAACATTAATTCACCGCAGATTCCTGTAACTGGCCTGCTGATGTGAAATTTCGTCCTTTTAAATTGTTTCCAAACGACGATCTTCCCAACCAAAAAACTTAGTGCCTTGCAAAAATCGTGAAAATATTAAATCCCATAAGTAAGTGTATTAGAATTTTAAAAATATCTCTATTATGCGAACCAAAACTGCTGACGGGCGATTGTTGAGCTCTCAGGCAACCTATGATATATTTGCGCTTATCGAAACCTGGCTCAATATTAATTTGTCCGATTCCGAATATTTTAATTCGAACCTACTTTATATGAGGTTTTCCTTAAAGAAAGGGGTGCTGCTAAAACTGGTTCCAATCGGTGCCGGTGTTTTAATTCCCGCTAAGCGTGACCTTCCGCGACTGTTTATATAATAAGGATTCTAAGCTGTACCAAAATTGTATGCGTTTCATGAAATCTTCCTTAAATAAACTAACCAAATTAGCCTGAGGAGAGTTCTACAACATAAATGTCGTATTCCATATCTCATCTCTGTATGCATTTTAGTTCAGCTGTGAAATTATTGCCATTTATTTGGAAGACCATTGAAAACAACGAGTGCGCGAGCTCTTGTTTTAGCCAGTTCTCGCAACATGCCACATATAAAAGTCGTCCATAAATTGATATCTCGCTAAGTTCGCTTATAGTTTTGCTTATGTTCGTTGGCCTCCATGGAATTGCGAGCTTAACGCCCTACTTGTTTTATAGGGTGCCATTAAAGATCAATATTATGTCGACAATCCGAAACAAGTTAGGCCGTCAAAGACAATATTTTTCACGCCACTGCGGAAATGTAATTCGAAACCAAAAAAGTGCTTCAAAATTGGGTTGATATAATGAGAGCGTGAGTTCAGAAATATTCTTGAATATTTTCGCGAAATAATATTCACTAGCAATGTGGTACTTAATTAATTAGTTAAAAGAATAAAATATAATTGTAAAAAAGCTTTGTGTGAGAAGGTTTACCCCTGAAGATATTACTTCTTCTTCTTCTTAATTGGCGCGATAACCGCTTACGCGATTTTGGCCGAGATTAACAAAGCGCGCCAGTCGTTTCTTTCTCGTGCTAACCGGCGCCAATTGGACACTCCAAGTGAAGCCAAGTCCCTCTCCACCTGATCTTTCCAACGCAGAGGAGGCCGCCCTCTTCCTCTGCTACCACCAGCTGGTACCGCATCGAATACTTTCAAAGCCGGAGCGTTTGTATCCATTCGGACGACATGACCCAGCCAACGAAGCCGCTGGATCTTTATTCGCTGCGCTATGTCTATGTCGTCGTAAAGCTCATACAGCTCATCGTTCCATCGTCTACGATATTCGCCGTTGCCAACGTGCAAAGGTCCAAAAATCTTACGCAGAATCTTTCTCTCGAACACTCCAAGCGTCGCTTCATCGGATGTTGTCATCGTCCAAGCTTCTGCGCCATACGTTAGGACGGGCATGATGAGAGTCTTGTAGAGTGTTAGTTTTGTTCGACGAGAGAGGACTTTACTGCTCAATTGCCTACTTAGTCCAAAGTAGCACTTGTTGGCAAGAGAGATTCTACGTTGGATTTCAAGGCTGACATTGTTATCGGTGTTAATGCTGGTTCCTAAATACACGAAGTCTTTTACAACCTCAAAATTATAACTGTCAACAGTGACGTGGGTGCCGATACGCGAGTGCGCCGACTGTTTGTTTGAAGACAGGAGGTACTTCGTTTTGTCCTCGTTCACCACCAAACCCATTCGCTTTGCCTCTTTATCCAGTTTGGAGAAGGCAGAACTAACAGCACGGTTGTTAAGGCCGATGATGTCAATATCATCGGCGTACGCCAGCAATTGTACGCTCTTATAAAAAATTGTGCCTGAGCGATTAAGTTCTGCGGCTCGTACGATGCTCTCCAACATCAGGTTAAAGAAGTCACACGACAGCGAGTCACCCTGTCTGAAACCTCGTTTGGTATCAAACGGCTCGGAGAGGTCCTTCCCAATTCTGACGGCGCTGCTGGTGTTGAGCAACGTCATCTTACATAGCCGTATTAGTTTTGCGGGGATACCAAATTCAGACATCGCGGCATACAGGTAACTCCTTTCCGTACTGTCGAATGCAGCTTTGAAGTCGACGAAAAGATGGTGTGTGTCGATTCTCCTTTCATGGGTCTTTTCCAAGATTTGGCGTATTGTGAATATTTGGTCTATGGTAGACTTTCCAGGTCTGAAGCCACACTGATAGATATTACTGCTTTCTTTAAATTATTTAAAAATAAAATAAAACATAGAATTCCTAGAATTCCCGTGCGGATTATGAATATTTTTAAGAAGAGTTGCCACCTTATTTTTTCATCTTCCAAAGCTACAAACATTATCCCATTATAGCGCAGTGCAGCATTTTCGAGGTCTTCGAATGTTAACCAAGTTTTGACTGCAGTTTCCGAAAAAACTTATCGAAGTGAGCGAAATCCCACTTAGAAGTTTCAGGTTTGGTATCACAAGAAATTTTATTGTTTCATGAATGGTGTATCTAGAAATTGATTTCAGGTGCTTGTTTTAAAAAAAAAATGAATGTTGCTTCTGGCTATATAAACCATTTGGAATTTCGATTTTCTGTTTTCAGAATGTAGTAGCAAATTTCGAGAAAATCCTATTTTTCCTCTTTTTTTACCATTTTTGACCCATAGCTGAAGTCAAACCTTAGTCCACATTTTATGTGTTGCATTGTGCGAGGAGTAGCATATAGAATATAAAAACTTGCCATTTAATGCTTAAGGGGGGAAGCTGGTCTAGAGCGCAAAAAATGGGCATATTTTATGAATTTATTTTGACTCAACAAAGGAATCAATCGAAAATCTGTGAAATAGGTTTAATAATATAGCTTTCATGGTACAAATACAAAATTTTTCGTCTGAATTAATTTCAAAATGGCCGCTGTCCAGCAGTTCTCCTAAGGCGCCTTTTTTTCTAGTGGGTCCATTGCCGAAGACGTAAACTCCTTAATTTTTGTCCTGGATCAAAAAATAAAATTTTTTTAGTTTCTATATAACAACAGAAAGAGACGTACGTAGGATTTTTTCGATATTTTGTTTTTTCGCGAAATGGTGCACGTTTGAACAAAAAGTTACAATTTTCACTATAAAGAACGACATAAAATTGTTTTTTTAAAAAAAAAACTATGTAATATAAATAAAAAATCCTACGTACGTCTCCGGAAAAAGGTATTTCGAATGTATTGTCAAAATTTCGTAAGAATCGGTAAAGATTTGTTCGAGTTATGCCTTCGGCCAGTTTAAAAAAAGTGATTTCGAGAAAAACGCGTTTAAAGTTGTAAGTAGCGTTCGGGGCATACCTGCGAGGCACTGCCGTCGAATGAAAAATTTGGGCATTTAGACATTTTTGCTGGCATCCCTCATTTGGTATATTATTTCTAAGATCCTAAAGCACCTTTTAAGACAAAAAAAATTTTTTCGATTTTTTCAAAATTCTAGACCAGCTTCCCCCCTTAAGAAATTACCGTATGAAAAATCAATTTCTACAAAAATATAGGGGTTTTCAATAGGTGCGCTTCAACTTTTTTCCGATAGGGAGGGCGAACGACGCAATATTTTTCGCTTGTCATTTGTAAACTTCATTAGTATACATTTCATCATGGAACGCTACACATTTGAGCAACGATTGCAAATCGTGCAAATTTTTTATGAAAATAATCGTTCTGTTGCTGCTACTTTAAGAGCATTACGGCCATTTTACGGTCCATTTAACAAGCCGTCCCGTTTTGGGGTTATGTGAAGTCATTGGTCTACAGTAACAAGCCGGCGACGATTTGTGAGCTCAGAGCCAATATTGAACGCGAAATTGCTGGAATTTCGGCCGATTTATGCAAAAGAGTGGTCGAAAATTGGGTTCAACGATTGGACTTCGTAAAACGTGCACGCGGTGGTCATGCAAAAGAAATCGAATTTCATACTTAAATGTATATGTTCAAACTCGATAATAAAAAAAAAATTAGTTAAAAAAGTCAAACCGTTTGTGTTTTATTCAAAAAAGTTCAAAAGTTGAAGCGCTCTTACTGAAAAACCCTATACAAATCAGTACAGGAAAACTCGAAATTAATAAAAAATAATCAAAATATGTGCATGCACACATATGTACATGTACACACGTAAATATTACATAACTAGCAAACAAAAATTTTGGAATTTGCCATTTTTTGAGGTTTTGATTTCTTAAAGTTAATTTAACTGAGTCTCCATTACTAAATTTTTATGAGTTGCACCGAGTCATTTTCGATTTTCCTCGCCCTTAGCGTACATTTCTTTATCCTCGAGAACTGTAGTGTTGTGACCTCTTCGATACAAAAGTGACGTATTTCAAAAAGCATAGCTTCGTTTTCCATTGCGAGCTTAGGCGAAATTTGCAACTACCAATGATTTCGTAAATAAAGTTAATTTGGCATATTTGAAGCATATCACTCAAAATTTTAAATTTACTTTGTCTCCCTAAGTAAAAGTAAAGACATATTTTCCTCTAGTGAAATACTTTTAATTGATACGCCATGCATTTTTAAATATTTCTTTAGATTATGACATTCCTGTTGCAAATGAATGATATGTAAAGGGTCTTTCAAAAGTGACGCCTAGATGTCAGCAGTGAATAATTCCTAGACTGCATCTTTTTTTTTGGGCTATTTTATTTTTGTCAAGAAATCAGATGTATGATACTTATACAATTTTATACGATAAAACAACGCATCAAATTATTGAAACTTATTTTGAAAATTGTTGATCTTTTATACATAACAAAATTTGTGATTTCCTTAGTGGAAATAATCATCTAATTGGGTCGACAATTCAAAGGTTACTGAAAAAATTTCAAGAAACTAGTTCTGTCGAGGATAGCAAAATGACTGGCTCGAACAAACGAGACGATATCTCGACCTTTTCAACAATTAAGCTTTCATTAATCGACTGTTTGTCGAATTTTAAGGGGTTATACGCAGTTATGAAGCAAATAAAAGACGGGTTGTCAAGGATTTATCCTGAAGAAACTTCAGAATATTTTAATTTGACAATTTTTGGCGGTTATAAAAGCATCCTTCAAGAACGTAACAAAATTTTTTATTTATGAAAATGTTGATTATAGAGCGCGCTGCAGGCGATTTCTGGAACCTCCTTTAAAAAAAGACAATTTACGGTGTACATCGTAACTCAGGATTGGATTATCTGAAATCAAAAAACCAAACAAATTTTGTTAATATATTAGATTATCTAGTAAATAATCGTTCGGCTAATCAAAATAGTGAATTTTCACAAAATGGCAGCTTTTAAAAGAAATGATTTCGATTTTTACGTTAAAATTTGGCCGTAAATTGATTATAAAATGGAAAATAAGTATCAGATTTACAAAAGGAACGATTAATTACTAGAAAATGTATCTTTAAAGATTGAGTTAAAACGGTTGACCGATCAAACAAGCCATTTTCGAGATATCGTGTACACCGACTTGAAAAATGCCGTTTTGAAAAAAACAGGTTTAAAGTTTCAATACCTACCTTAAAACGTGCCGAGGCATCTCTACATATTTAGGTATAACTCCGAAAGTATTGCTTAGATCTACTTCAAATTTCGTGCGCATACTTTTGAATATATGTACATTACAAAAATGCAATAAAAAAAAATCGTTAATTATTAAGAGCCACATTTTGGATAAAAATTGTGAAGCCTGAAGGAATCAAAATTTTTACACAACATCTAGGCACGTCTTTTGAAAGTCTCTTTACATGGATAGATCTTTGAACAAAAAAACAAAAACAAAAAAAGCTATACCATCATCTGTTAAGAAATGCTTATGTCTCGGTTTCCGTCCATTCAATGCAAGTTGTGTTCATTTATTTCAAAGAATATAAGCAAAACCGAAAAAATTGTTTCTGCATAAGCAATTTATTTGAGACATAGCCCTCTCGATTCTAAACAGCGATTTGCACAATCAAAAGTTTCTCTGCCAGACTATGTTTCGAAATATCGGTACACTTCTTTTGGTGGATTTTTCTTCAGCAAAAGTATTTTGGAAAAAGTACAGCAAATTGGACAAAAACTCGGTTAAAAATATAGCTCAATGAGATACGTCTCATTATATATAGGGCAACAAACTCCGTACTATTAAGTGTTTGGCCTCCGATTTGTAGTGTGCACCTTGATGTTGTTCCACAAATGGAGGTACCTACAGTTTCAAGCCGACTCCGAACCGCCAATATTTTTTTATGAGGAGCTTTTTCATGGCAGAAATACACTCGGGGAAAATACTCGCCGATAGGCGACTGCTATTCCTATCATTTTGGTGTTCCATGAATGGAGGTTCGAACCTACACATTCCTGAATGGACGGCGGCCCTATAGTTTGATGTTTTATGTCCACAATGGGCTTCGCACCTGGGCCTACCGAATGGTAGTCGAGAGCAAGTCCTAACTCCAAATTAAAAAGTGGGAAGTACATTCTGTCAAAAAATATCGGGAATTGTTCATTTAAAAAGCGCGCGTTACACATATATCTAATTTTTTTTTACTGGAATGTTGGTACAACTGTTCCCTATAGTGTCGCAGAGTTCGAGCGTGATCTGTCAATTAGTTTGTTTTTGGCATTTAATTATATCAGTCAACCTCAGGTGTGCTCTGCGATTTTCACTATGGTTAAAAATATCGAACAAAGAATTTGTCTCAAATTTTACGTTTTGAGCGAAACGACGTTTTGAATTCGGTCCTAACGTTTAGCCAGCGCATCATAACAGGTGATGAGACATGGGTATAAGAGTTTGACATGCAAACCAGTCAACAGGCGGCTGAATGGCGCTATCCACATGAGTCGAAACCCAAAAAACCACTTCAAAGTCGGTCAAAAGTGAAAGTCATGATACTGGTGTTGTGCACTGGGAATTCATTCCAAATAGTTCTTCGGTAAATAAAGAATATTATTTGGAAGTTACGCGACGTTTGAGAGAGAATGCGCGTAGGAAACGGCCCAATTTGTGGAAAAAACTCATGGATATTGCACCATGATAACGCACTGTCTCACAAGGCGTTTGCGTTTGACTGAATGTACACCTTTTCAAAAATATTTCGTGACTAGTATTATAAATATTTTCATACAAGACCCATGTTTTTTTTTTATTTTCACAGTCCTAAAGTGCGAGGAAGAAGGGTTTAAAAATATTTTTGAGGCTTTGCGATAATTATTTTTTTTCATTAGCTTTTTCTTGCTAGGTATTATAAGAATGTTTTTCACTTAAGCGTATACATAAAGCCGTTAAAGCGTTAGGAGAGCTGAACAAATTTTGCATTTATAACTATTACTTTAGTAGCATTCATCATATTTTTGTTGCTGTGTGTGCGGTTGTTGCTGTTTTCTCTATGTGAATTAAAATAACATAAGCCGACGCGTAAGCTGCAAAACATTCCTATACGATTAAGTACATGCAACTTCTTCAAACGGGCGATTCGATTTGCGCATTCAAATACAATACATATATCGCCTGAGTTGCGATCATCCGTCCACGCGGCCGCACAATATTCGGTACGTTCGCGGAGAGCATTGCTGTAAGCCAAGTTAGGTGACGCGTCGCGCGAGTGCTGGCCAACAAAGTGATTGAAACAAGCAAGCAAAGGCAAAAATGAAAATAAAATAAAAACATTTAGAGAAAACTCATTATGAAATCAATGCACATCGTTTTTTTATTTTCAATTTTTCCTTATCGCGCTCTCTACAGCCTGCCTGCTAACTTCCTATCGGTTGGCTTCTGTCTTTCTGCTACTTAAAGCGTACTTATATATTCTAGTATATACACGCGTATGTAAATAAATCAGTGATCAAGCAGTGGTGATAAAACATATACATCGAAGAAATAGTGGATTTAGACTTCGAGGCAAGAATACAGTGATAGACAGTATGTGCAGACAATGGTCCTGAACGCACGCCACTAAAACAATAAGAACAAAACCAACGCTGACATTTTAATATTTAGTAACAATGCAATGTATTTATGCAGCTATAAAAACTGTCATCAACTTACGAGTGATTGCAAATCCCCTTGGGTTCAATATGAATTTTAATTATTAAGAGCTAACTAAAAGCGCGTACAACCTGAGAAGCCGTAGCGTGGAAAGCGCAAATTATTGGTCCCGATTTTTTATTTGTAGTGAAAAGCAAATACCAAAGGAAATCAGCATTCGCATTGGTCGGCCGCAATTCAAAGTAACCTTGAAGCTCAGGTTATAAGCTTTTCTATTAATCATCGCAACATTTCCATTCCAAACGCTCTACAAAGATGACAAAAATCAAACTGAAATCATTTCATTACGGCCAGCTTAATTTGCTTTTGATGATTTTCTGTATCTACCCGCCCAATTTGTCGCTGGCCAGAAGTTTGGGTAACAGTCAGGCACCTAACTTACGACCCCCTCAAGTGGTCAATATCACCCTAAGCCCGAGTGTTATACTCACCAAAAGTGTGCTTGCGCCGAATACAGACGTACGTTTGACGTGCTTGCTTAAAGGGCCCATTAAGTGGTACAAGGAAGATGAGTTCCTGAGCGCTAACCGTCTCCTGGTGTTGAAGGAAGTTCAACGGAAAGATGCGGGAGTGTACAGTTGCCAGGCGGAACAAGTGCCATTAGGCCCAAAGTACGTTAGTGTCGCATTGAAAGTGGTTGAACCTGAACTACCTAGTCGCCCAACCGATGCCGAAGAAGACATAGCTGATTTTAGTAAGATTGAAGACGAAGCAGAAGCTCGACTGCGCTTGGATCGAGGTGATGTTGATTCGACGGAGGAAATCATCGAAGAGGAGCCCCAACTAAACTTCTCGAAAGGTAGCAACAACACGGCTTTAAAAATTGTGCATCTGCCTAATCCTGGTCCACCACATTTTCAGCAACGATTCAAACTTACAGATAGCCTAGAACAAGCACTTGGGAGCTTTGCGCAATTGAGCTGCCCCTCGTTGGGCAATCCATTACCAATCATCACTTGGTGGCACAATAACACAAGAATGGATCTAACCCCATTGCGTTTTAGGCTAAAAAAATGGTCACTTTTTATTGAGAAGCTGACCACAGCAGACTCGGGCAGCTATACATGTAAAATCAGTAATAAATTCGGTACTATTGAGCATAGTATAAAATTGACTATTATCGGTCAGCTACACTCGGAAAAGCCAGTCATTGTGAATAATACACCAACTAATCAAACGGTTATAAAGAATAGTAGCTCGCGGTTCGAGTGCCAAGTTGAGTCCCCGACCGCAGTGCGAATTCGTTGGATCAAGCATAAAAACAGCCTCAACAAAGAGGAACCGAATTTGAACTTTGCGAACAATTCGAATATAATTGAATTGCCAACGAATGCAGAAAAACCAGAGATTTTAAATATAATGCAAGCGAGTTCGGAAGATGAAGGCTTTTATACTTGTATTGTGACGAATGATGGTGGCAAAACAATGGCCACAGCTTATTTGCAAGTAGTAGAACCAAAAGGTACTACCGCAACACCTAAAAGTAAAACCATAATTCTAGATAAGCGCACTGCTCATTCATCGGAAAGCTTAAGTGGATTAACCCCGGAAAAGGATCACGATAAGCTTGCAACGGTTATTGATGTGGATGTGGATGGGAAAGATGGTGCTGATACTAATGATGAATCAGAGGCAATAGAAGAGAGTGCGCCACGTTTCAAAAAAGCGGACAAACTCATTCAAACCCTGCACAAACCAGCAGGTTCCACAATACAATTGCTTTGTCCTGCCAATGGCAATCCGATGCCAAACGTAACATGGACGCGCAGCACTGGTGACAAAAATTTCACTGAGATTATGCGCCATATAGGTAAAGTCACTTACAAAAAATGGTCGATGCAAATGGACGAAGTTATTGCCGAGGACTCGGGCGTCTACAAGTGCACGGTTTGTAATAAGCTGGGTTGCATAGATCATTCCACAAAGCTGACTATAATGGACCGTTTACGTTCTCGTCCTATTCACAGTGACAAATTTCCACAAAATCAAACTGTTTTAACCAATAGCAGCGCATACTTTGAGTGCCGCGTCGTATCGGACCTGGAGCCGCATATATTCTGGGTACGTTACAATCGGGCAAATGAAAGCATAGACAAATTGGAGCGCATGTTTGCTAATTCAAACGTCAACGCTTATCAGCCATCAGCAAAAGATTTCATAAAACTTTCCGGCGAACCAGACAAACCGAACGTTCTCCGGTTGAAAAATGTTACACACGCGGACGAAGGCTGGTACACTTGTGTAGCAGCGAGTAACTTGGGCGAGTCAATGGCGAGTGCTTACTTGCACGTGGTTGACAAATTGCCAAGTCGCGAAGTATATATGCTGTGGCGCGCGCATCCTGTCTGGATGACTGTGGCGGCAATAGTGATTGTGTTGCTGTTCCTTTTCGGTTCCATCTTCATAATTTACGTATTGCGTAAGCTGAAACATGAGAAATTGCTGAAGCATCGCATCGAGACAGTTCACCAATGGACGAAAAAAGTTATTATCTACAAACCGTCTTCTTCCGAGAATAACTCCTCCGATCTGCAAATGCCTGTGATCAAAATTGAAAAACAACGTACTACCTTTCAAGCCTCTACCTTGGATCCTTCGCAAGCTTTTAATGAATATGAATTTCCGCTTGACTCCAACTGGGAGATACCGCGTACACAACTAAACCTAGGCTCGACTTTGGGCGAAGGCGCTTTCGGACGTGTAGTTATGGCAGAAGCGTGCAATTTGCCACGCACTGCCAATAATTCTTCGAGCATAGTTGCGGTGAAAATGGTAAAAGAAGAGCATACTGATGCGGACATGGCGAGTTTAGTAAGAGAAATGGAAGTAATGAAAATGATCGGAAAGCATATTAACATCATTAATTTGTTGGGTTGTTGTACGCAGAGTGGACCGCTTTGGGTAATCGTCGAATTTGCGCCTCATGGCAATTTAAAAGACTTTCTGAAAAAGAATAGACCATTGTTTGTGGGTAGTCCCAGTTTACAGCGCAGCAGTGACTGCCTGGAAGATATGCCACAGCTAACAGAGAAGAATTTGGTTTCATTTGCATTTCAAATTGCTCGTGGAATGGAATACCTTGCTTCGCGTAGGGTAAGTTATTTTATTTGTTGGTTATATTAACCGTCTAAAAAATAATTCTATGTTTAATTTCTTTAATATTCTCATAGTGCATCCATCGCGACTTGGCGGCTCGCAATGTTCTAGTGAGCGATGACTATGTTATGAAGATTGCCGATTTTGGGCTGGCGCGCGACATACAAGACACAGACTATTATAGGAAGAACACCAACGGTCGTTTACCCATCAAGTGGATGGCGCCTGAGTCGCTACAAGAAAAGTTTTACGACTCGCAATCGGACGTATGGTCCTATGGTGTATTACTGTGGGAGATTATGACCTTTGGAGAGCAGCCATATCCTAATATAATGTCTGCGGAGGAGCTCTACAGCTACCTAATTACTGGTCAGCGGATGGAGAAGCCGGCACGGTGTTCACTTAATATTTACATGCTAATGCGGCAGTGTTGGCATTTTGACGCCAACATACGGCCGACATTTGGTGAGATTGTTGAGAATTTAGATAAAATTCTTCAGCTGGCGTCAAACCACGCCACAAATGAAGAGTATTTAGATCTATCTATGCCAATGCTCGAGACACCACCATCATCGAGTGATGATGAATCCGAACCGGAGACATTTCAAGAAACGTCCCCGTTGCGCTATCAATACACATACAAATTTAATTAGATAATAGCATTTATGAATTATACAAAATGTGTAAAGCAAAGTAAGGCTTAAACATACTAATACAACCTAGTTTTGTTAATAGAATCAAATAACCTCATTCAAATTTTATACTTAAGCGAAAAAGACTTAACCCTACGCATGTTAGCTGATTTGATCTAAATTTATATTACCAGTTAGACTTTAAGAAAAATCGTGTTTAGAGTACGAAATTAGTTTTAGTTGTAATTTAAGTCTATTCAAAACATATTTTTACAGTTAAGAAAGAATTAGGCAACTTTATTAAGACTATAAATGTTTGTGTACTTTTTAAGCTTTATTTTGAAAGATATTTTCAGAAGTATTTTATTTATTTTACCTAACGAGATACTCTAAACTCCAAAGCAACCAAAAACTAGAAATGAACTAGATTTATATTGACGTACATGATTCACTCATTCAAAATGCTTAATTTTGAGATTTGTATTTATTGTGAGCCTTGAGCCATTCTACGACTAGTTAAGCTAATTGTTTCATTATGAGATTATAATAAAGTGCCATTTGAGTACTAAGTTCGTATAAGATCTTCAACGTCCAGTTGTAAATGCTATAGCGGTGAGCCATCAAAAGTGGTCATGGCAAGATTATAATATTTGAACATGGAAAGAATTGTATATTAGCTTTTTAAATTTGTTCAATATTGACACCAAAATATAGATTACCCGTCTGAGTAGTTACTGATATTTTTTAGAAACATTTCGCAGCTAGCGTGGCTCCTTACTAAGCAGGGTTGTAGAGCGTCAATTTAGTATCTCCAACACTTATTTGGCTTTGGTGAGTGTAGGTATAGGCGGTCTAACATAAAGATCATCAGAAGCTCTTGCATGATAGAAATGCACTCAGTGATTTGCCATTGCACCTGTCCCAACTTTGTATTTTATCGATCTTTTACATGGAGGTTTCTAAAGTAAAGATCATTTTTATAAATAGAGTTTCTAGTTGCGCCGTTTATAGCCATTTATGCGTGCGGGGAGATGCTGCTGAAAGACTGTTGTTAGAAAATGTCAGAACATGTTCACGAATATGAGGTGTGGCTATTAAATAACGAAATGATGTTAGAAGTTGTATGCACAATTCGTCTTTTCTCTGTCTTTCCACAATTCGTGTCTTTTTTCTTCATTATTTCTTGAAGTTCAGGCTAAATACCTTCACACAAATTTCGCGCTAAGTTGGTATAGGCCGCACTTCGACAATTACATGAAGACGTTCATATAGCCAAAGTTTTGCAACGTCAACGCCAAAGCCAAACGTAAAGATGGGTAACTCATGTTCTCGTGTGCGTCGACAATCATCAGATGTAAACAAGTAAAATTATTCCAAAACTTTCAAACCCGAGTTAAATTTAAGGAAATATAAATTTTATAAATGCTATTATTATTGAAAATAATAAATATGAATAGCGGGAATAAATGATGAGGATACCGGGAGTGATGCCTGAGATTCTGGGTGAGTGCCCGATTGTCTCTCTCTCTCTCTACAAATACAGACAACCAATTCGGCCGCCAGTCGAACTCGTTGCCGCCACAACGTACCCAACGGATTATTTCGTGGCGGGCCTATTAAGAAGTTATTTATTCGAGCTTTATAGCTCAAAGGTTTCTGTTAGCATACTTCCGTGTTGTACGGCTAAACACCTTTGGATAAATTTATTGAACCTTGTGGCTCGGTGACTTGTGGATTCATTCTTAGTAAAAGAGCTTGATGAGACAGAGCATGAACGCAGTGTACGCATTAAATTTACCCTTTTTAAGCCCTTTTAGAGATGCAGTGATCTGCTCGACAAATGAAATGATAAACAAAAACGCAACTTACTGCATACTTACAGGCGGGTATGTATTTATTTTTGGCGTGGTAAAGCAACGCGATCACTCAACGCGTTAAACAATTATTACCATAAACTTCTTCCAATAAATTATAAATTTCAGTAACTGCTTTTTTCCAAGTTTCTTATGAAGTATTTTTCTTTTATTATACTTATATTTTTCTGACGAAAAGAAATAAATAAACTGCTCTACCGCGAACGGAAACTACGGCTATACTATTTTGTTTACAGAAGCGAAAGGAACTCCATTCGAAAGAGAAGCTTTCACGCTAAACATTTGACTATATTTCTTAGAATTACACTGTGCGACAGTGAAAATATACTTTTATAGAGACCTAGTACAACTTGTAGGTATAGTAAAACTAAGAAACATGGTATAGGAGAAATTTCCAATACACCCCCAAAATCTCATTTTATGGCCATAAAACCGTTTTTCAGTAGGTTGATGTGAACAATCACTCCTAACTTCGCCAATTTCCATCCGATTTCGAATTTGTTTTTTTAGTTCGAAAGAACAAAAACAAGCCTTTTTGACAGTGTGTTGACAATTTTTCTGAAATGACAACTGACGAGACTGTAGACGGAAGTATTTGGAATTTTTTTATTTTTTCTCTATTTTTTCAACTTTGACATAATTTTTACGATATTATCCGATATTGAGGATTTTTTTTAGTACACTGCTGTTATAGTAAATTTAATTTTGCGTCGAATGAGCTATATTTGACTGTAATTGAATTAAAATTAATAGAGTTGTGTGGGTTTTAAGATTTTTTCTCTTTTTCTACTACAAGATTTGGTATGCGTTTCGAAGCATGAAAATGATAACAAGTGTCATTATAAACACATAATATTTATTGGAGTATTGTGCAGTGCATCACTGTACGGTATGGTACGGTACGGTACGGTGCGGAACTGGTTCCAAAATTTAAAAATGCATTGGAGTTTAGTATGGTACGGTAGATTTGTCATTCTCTTCATCAGTTTTGAATACTTCTCTGTAAGAAATTCGATCATCATCACTCATCTTAAGTCGTCATCAACTAAATTCCATTGTTTAAATCGAGAAGCGAGCGTTTCAGATTGTCTTCCCGATAGAAGTAAATCACGAGAAAGATCCTGAAAGTCGGAATTTGATACAATGTGTCGTTCTGAAGACTTAGAACCAGACGGAAAGTACTCTTCATCATCAGGTTTATTGTTATCAGTTTGGTCATCATCAGCAATGAGTTGAACTTTTTTCAGTTCATGACTTGCAGTTGAGTCAATCATATCGTCCAAGACTACGGGGTTCTTAGCAGTTGCAACATCAGCATACTTTATGTGCTTTCGAGTTTTATAATGATGACCGTTTACGTCCGTTTTACAAAAATAACAATCATCTGGTTTATGATAAGGCTGATGATGCCACATCATCGGAGAATATTGAGAAATTCGACTTTTCTGGCAACGTTTTGATTTATATCTCTTGAATTTCAATGAAACAAACAATAAAACTTTGACGTTTTAATAAGGTTAAATTATAATAACAAACTTCTTTTGTTAATCAATGTACAGCGTGAACTTTGGTACACTTGGGAGCTTTTTCATATTTCCATTGAAAAAAAATGTGCTATAATATGTCAGATATTTTCGTAAGTTCTAACCAGTTCTGTTGTATGCAGTACAGTGTACTCTTATGTATACATATACACTCCAATCAATATTACGTATCTATAATAACGCATCAAAACACGTCCTTATTCCCATTTAGCGTAAGCTATACCTACATACCAAATTAGTAAAAAAAAAAAATAAAATCTTATAACTCTCACAACTCTTTTAACTTTAATTCAATTACAGTCAAATATAGCTCATTTGACGCAAAATTAAATTTACTATAACAGCAGTGTACTAAAAAAAATCCTCAATATCGGATAATATCGTAAAAATTATGTCAAAGTTGAAAAAATAGAGAAAAAATAAAAAAAATCCAAATACTTCCGTCTACCGTCTCGTCAGTTGTCATTTCAGAAAAAATGTCAACACACTGTCAAAAAGGCTTGTTTTTGTTCTTTCGAACTAAAAAAACAAATTCGAAATCGGATGGAAATTGGCGAAGTTAGGAGTGATTGTTCACATCAACCTACTGAAAAACGGTTTTATGGCCATAAAATGAGATTTTGGGGGTGTATTGGAAATTTCTCCTATACCATGTTTCTTAGTTTTACTATACCTACAAGTTGTGCTAGGTCTCCATAAAAGTATATTTAATTTTTTTTTTTTTGTCACACCGTGTTATTAATTTGTTTTGCTTTTCAAAATAAACAACATGCTTTTTCACAGTTAATTCAGCAGGTGTTATTGCCAGTCTGGAGTAGATAACAAGTACGTATTTCCAGCGCTAGAGGTTAACGTCTATTGCTTATTAGCATGGAATTATGACATATAAAAAATTGGAAAAGTGTAAAGGCGTCAAATCGAACATATGTATGTATATGTTTGCCAATGGATCGGGTAATTTTTGATTTGAGCAAATTTTCGCTTCAAGACCTTGTTAGTTGCTGGAACGATCATACGAGAACCATATTTTACTCATCCACTCAACTGAAGTCAGCAGATGGTGTGAGATGGAAATGCAAGTAGAAGTATTTGTTTTCTGTTTATTCTGACCTAACCTTAAGACCCTTAATTTGTAGGATCACATCAATAAGTGGAACACCACATATTGAAGAAAAAGCTTGGCCAATAAAAACCTTATAAATAATATAACACCCTTATCAAAAAGATCTCGGCATATATTCAGAAAATTCCAAATACAAGTCTATTCCTCTAAAGTGATATTATCGTCTTCAAAGCACCCCCATAAACTGCATCGCACTTATTCCAGCGTTTGATCCAGCTTCCGAAACATTTTTGAAACACTATTTTCGGTATAGCTATCAGAGCCGTATTCGATTTTCCATTACTTCCTTTCGGTTGTTAAATTGCGAAAGTAGTTTCCCATAGTGTTTTTTTGGCTCGATTAAACAGAAAAAAAATTGCAGTGAGCCA
Source organism: Anastrepha ludens (assembly GCF_028408465.1). Lineage (NCBI taxonomy): Eukaryota > Metazoa > Arthropoda > Insecta > Diptera > Tephritidae > Anastrepha > Anastrepha ludens. Next base: position 118,148,521 of record NC_071500.1, on the reverse strand, counting down.
TATCAGGTCAATGCGATGACTGTTGGATGGTATCGTTTCATTCTCGGTCAAAAATAGTGGCACACGGATAATGATGGCAATGTGCGACGGGGCAAAATCCACGAGTTGTTTTCTCACAAATACTTTTTTTTGGCCAATTGCTTCACTTAAAGGTTGCATAACGCCCAATAGTAGACCTTATTAACTGTCTGACCTTCTGGCAAATCTTCGTGGCATAATAATTTGTGGTTATTGATCAACTTTTCTTTTATCAGTTTTCGACGTGGACAGCCTGTCACTACTTTCGTCATCCTAGATAGACTCATTATCTCTTCTGAAGCGTTCATGTCACTCGTACACGTCTGTTTTCTTTGGATTATCATTACTAAAACAATTTTCCAAAATCATTTCTAAAGTTTTCAAACCATTGAATCCACTTTTAACGCAAAATTTATTACAAACTTGTTGCAAATTCAAATCCATTTTTAAAACGGAGGTAGGGGTAGATTTACTCAAGATGGCGGGAGTTTACAAATAATGGCGATAACATTTTGGTAGAAATACTAATTACAGATGTGGCAACCTAACAAAGGAACAAACAGAATTCAAATTAGCTGATGGTTGTTCGAGGAACTTTCGGATCAAGGCGACATTCTTTACTTTCGATGAAATTTTAATCACTACCAACTACTTCAGATTAGGTGGAGTATCACTAGTTGTAGAATTTTTTTTTTCTTGCAAGTTGCTTTATGCCTTATAATCATGTCCTGTACGTAAAATTGAGAAAGAACCCTCGTCCACCTGACCTTGCCATAATTTGTACACCGTTACGCATCATGACTTCAGACTTCCTCATTGTCTCGTTGTCGTTGTCGGATAGCGTTGAAGTGTTAAGTTAGCGCTAATATGCAAGTATGTGTTTATGTGGGTGTGTGAGATTTACATAAATGGTAATTCGCAAAGTAGCAAAGTTTTAATAGCTAAACGTTGCCCACGCTGGCCTCTTTCCTTGCTTTTACAGAAACTGCCGTCCAGGATTTTAGTGCGCCAGAAGCATCTAATCGAAGCTTTCAACACAACACGCCCATCGCTCAGTGCATCGGATATAGCCAAATATCAAAAGACGTAAGTTTCATACCTGCCTAACTGTAGACTTCTATTTAATGATCTGTACTGTATATAATTAATATTTGTTTCATTTGCAGTTATGCGCGGTTCACGAATAAGGAACGCGGTGGAGCACGCGACTTTGTGGCTAAGCGAGCCACGCTGGCATAGTCGTTCGAACTGGCTTTAGTTTGAAAATTTGCAATCATTTTTAAAAGTTTGGTTTTATTTCTATATTAAGGAAGCGTATTTGACCCATAAATATGGATATATATACGTATGTACATATAAAGTGGTGCGGTATCCCAAACATATATTTATTTTTTTGTTGTTTTGTTTAATTTGACAAATAAATGCGAAATGAATTTTTAATAACATGGGCAAGAGACTCCTTCAACAGCTTTTTTTTCAAAATGTCTTTTTAAATTTCGGGTAGTATATACCAACAAAACCACCTGTGCAAAAACAATTTGAGTATTGAAATCTAAAATGGTGAGTTTGAGCCTTTCACTCAATACACTCACTAGAACCTTAAAGGCGATATTTTGAAGACTAAGGGTATATTGAGAAACGCATTATAAATGCGCAGTAATTGCAGCGCTGGCAATACTGCCAATGTGACAACTGATGCAATTGATAGATTTGTTAACGATTTGCAAAAAGATTTGTTGCATTTATGAACGCGTTGTACACTAAAATGGAAGTATTATTGAGTTTAGTTGTTGACGATATATTTGAAGTAAAAAGTGATAGTTTTTTGCTAAATTTAAGAAAAAAAAGACGTGTAAAGCTAAAAAGAAGATCACATATAGTAAGATGTTCATTAAAACGAAAAAAATCCCAAAAATAAATCTTTTTTTCCTAGTCGCTAATGCTTTTTAATTTATTGTGATTGTAATTCATTATTTTTCCAATTTTCAAAAAAAAAAAAAAAAAAAACTTTTTTGAAACAATTAGAAAATTTTCGCTGCGCGATTTGCCCGTCTATTTTCAAATCTTTATTCACTTTTTTTATTTCTTCCGCCACCTTATTCCACAAAACTCTTTTTCCTCCTCCCTGAAGCAAATTCACTTTCCATGCTCAGTCGGACTCTGAGAAGCAACTTTACTTCCGATGTACTTAGATAATCGCTAAAATCAAGAAAAATGTAATAAAATATTGTTTTAATAACGTATATTTAATATATCTTTGCATTAAAAGCTAAAAAAATTAGTTTTATATTCACTTTTCATCAGACATCATATTAGCGTAATCAGCGGCAGTATTACAATTTTTCCTGCAAATAATGCGTGACGTTTGATACAAAAATGTCGTTTTGGAACGCGATGCATTTGCAGTACTGCCATATTTGCATTTCTGAACGCATTGCCAACACTGCAAAAGTACGTTGCGCATTATAATGCGTTTCTGAATATACCCTAATCTTGCGATAATTGGCACAGATTGCAGGGTCACCCTTTTTATGGATTTGGCAGGGCACACTAAAATTCCAATTGCCAGGCATGCTTTCATCCGACCGTATTTTGCATAGAAGCTGATGCATGAACCTTCCCAGCTCCTCGCCGCCATGTTTGAATAGCTCAGCCGGCAGTCCGTCGGTGCCCGCTGCTTTGTTGTTCTTTAGCCGCCTTATCGCTATTCTCACCTCGTCATGGTCGGGTAACGGACCGACTGTTCCGTCGTCAACGATTGGAGTATCGGGATCTTCACATTCTCTGTGATATGCGCAGCTGCCACTATTTAACAGGTTCGAGAAGTCCCCTTCCATAATTTAAGAATGCACTGGATGCCAGTCACCAGATCGCCGTCTTTGTTGTTACAGGAAGAGGCCCCGGTCTTAAAACCTTCTGTAAGCCACCGAACTTTCTAGTAGAACTTTCGGGCGTTGTTCCTATTGGCCAGCATCTCAAGCTCCACGCACTCTCGTACATCGGGCTCTTGTTTTTTTGTCTGATAATACGACTCTCTTTTCCTTAGCTCTCGGCAGTGATTCCGGGCTCGCGTTGCGCCCGATCGCAGCGTAGATCTATAGGCAGCATCTTCGCTTTTTGCGGCAGCAGACATTTCTCGTCGTACCAATTATTTTTTCGCTCTCACCGGAATACGATTCATCTGCGGCGGCGGTACGTAGAGAACGAGAAATGTTGCTCCATTGCTCGTGCATGCCGGATTATTGAGCAGTACTCTGAGAGCAGAGTGAGAGTCGGGTGGAGAATCTTTTGGCTATCTGTTGTGATTGCAGATAAGCTACTATTTTGGAATTGGAATACATGCATACATACAGCTATGGACAGAGAAAAAAGGCAGTTATATTTTAATTATTAGTTACGACAATTAAATCTAATTTTTTTGGTAAATTCTTGTCTGTTATAGTTGCAAATATAAATATTTCCTTTAAAAGCGTTATTGGGCATGAAAATGAGAAATGCTCACTTGAAAAGAAGAAGAAGAAAAGAAGAACAAACAAAACTTGCAAAAATAATGAGTTGATTTCTTAAAATGGTATCGAATGTCATCAAATATATTAGTGCAGAAAAAAAGTTCTTAAAAGAAGAAAATTCGAAAGACATCCACGCGAATGACTACAATTCAGCAGCACAAGGCCTTCGTTGAGAAAATTAAGCGGGACCCTTTTAAGTCCTCCGCAACGATACCGCTAGAAATAATTGAGAAATACAGCTGGAATATATCCAGAAGACTTATGCGAAGACGTCTGAATGGAAATAAATTGTATAGGCGTGCCAGCAGAAAAAAATGCTACTGTCGAAAGAAACTATCAAGTTTGCCTGCCTTTCGCAACTGTCCAGAGAAGCGAAGATGTAGAATTCTGGAAAAGAATACGTTGTATGGACGAAACTAAAGTCAAAATGATTGGTCTTGAAGGTTCGTCGTAAAAAAATCAAGAGTTCAATCCCTAGTACACAACAAAGACCGTAAACTACTGTGGGGGTAACTTGAAAGTTTGGGAATTATTTTCTAGGAATGGTGTTGACCTAATGGTGAGAATAAATGGCAATATGGATAAGTTTATCTTATCTTTCTCAAAAACGCGATGGAGTCATATTCCTATGAGTCCATACCACTAAAATGGTTATTCAAGCATTATAAAGATCCCAAGCAGTTGGATAGATGCCAAAAGTTAAAGAACGTTTACCTCGTAGATGTGAAGTAGCAGAAAATCGCCGAACACGCAAAACACTTGTTTATTCCTCTCACAAACAAACTAAGCACACTTTATTGCTAAAACCGTGAACATATCTTCGAGATGCGTGTCCCCAAAAAAAAATAATAATCGAAAGTCGAATGTACGTAGCCCGCGAAATTTGAAAATTCACCATATTTTTTGAATGCACCTCGTATATTGGGCTTTCTTCCAAAAATTAACAAAAATAAAAAGCGAGATTGAATCTTATAGAGGAGGTTGTGGGGACCTCGAGGACATCGCCATTTTTTGTCTACAATAGTATTTGGCCTCGACTTTTATTTTTGGAAATTGTCTTAACTGTTAATTTGGGGCTCTGCTCTAAAGTCATTAAGGGGTAAGGTCACGTAGTTAGGGGTTAGAGCGTAACTAGTTTGCCAAGATTTTTTCAGCGGGACAACTAAATAAATCAAAATTCTGAAAAAGATAATTTATTATTCATGTCTTAGTAATGTAAAAAAGGGTGGATCTATAGTTTATCTTCATCGAAAACGTTTTTAAATACGCCCAGTTGATTAAACTGCACGTGCAATTTGAGTTAAGGGGTTATACGCAGTTATGAAGCAAATAAAAAACGGGTTGTCAAGGATTTATCCTGAAGAAACTTCAGAATATTTTAATTTGAAAATTTTGGCGGATATAAAAGCATCCTTCAAGAACGTAACAAAATTTTTTATTTATGAAAATGTTGATTATAGAGCGCGCTGCAGGCGATTTCTGGAACCTCCTTTAAAAAAAGACGATTTACGGTGTACATCGTAACTCAGGATTGGATTATCTGAAATCAAAAAACCAAACAAATTTTGTTAATATATTCGATTATCTAGTAAATAATCGTTCGGCTAATCAAAATAGTGAATTTTCACAAAATGGCAGCTCTTAAAAGAAATGATTTCGATTTTTACGTTAAAATTTGGCCGTAAATTGATTATAAAATGGAAAATAAGTATCAGATTTACAAAAGGAACGATTAATTACTAGAAAATGTATCTTTAAAGATTGAGTTAAAACGGTTGACCGATCAAACAAGCCGTTTTCGAGATATCGTGTACACCGACTTGAAAAATGCCGTTTTGAAAAAAACAGGTTTAAAGTTTCAATACTTACCTTAAAACGTGCCGAGGCATCTCTACATATTTAGGTATAACTCCGAAAGTATTGCTTAGATCTACTTAAAATTTCGTGCGTATACTTTTGAATATATGTACATTACAAAAATGCAATAAAAAAATCGATTTTTTTGAAAGTCATAACTGCGTATAACCCCTTAAGGGTGATATTTCCCTTTAAACGTATGTACATGTAAATAGCTATAAAAGCAAAATACTTATATACATATATATTTATAGATCAATCACATTTAGAAATTCAGTGTACTTAGTAATTCTTCCCACTTTATTCCTTTGGATATATCATGTTTATTATTTCATATTAAGTGGGGAAAAAATAGTTTTTGAAATTTCTTAAGCCACTAATCCGTTAAGTGGATTTTTTCAAGATATTTTAGCCAAACCTGCTAATAATATTAGACAGTGGCTGGGAAAGTCGAATAATAGCACCTGCATACATCAGCTTCCAGGCTGTCGGAATCTCTCCTAATAAAACAGCCTCTAAGTACATAACCTCTACTAAACACTTCATTATCATTAATTTGGAGTACTCTAAACTTCGAGTCCTCTCGAGAGAGTTTCATTAAATGACAATCGCCACTATGATGCTACTTACACTTCTCGATTATTTTCTACGCGGTTACGTTAAATAATTAGTCTACACTAGCACGCCAACTTAAGAAACTCAAGGACATTCGAGAGACTACAGTCGTAGAAAAAATACATCAACTGGTTGAAGCCGAAGCAAAGCTGAGGTGGTCATTACAATGCTGTGCTATTCCATATAAAATGGTATGAATGTAGCTTCAAAATAAAGGCAGAACCAATTCGGTATCTCACACTCCTATGCATCCTTAATTATTGTGTATGGTAGTAAGTTTCTTCCTCGTAAAAGAGGTGTCGCTGCTGATACTATTTTTGTGTCCGCTCTAATAATATATTGGTGATTTGAAGGTGAGGTCTCGATCGCAGTAGTTGACATTCGTTTAAAGCATAAAGATCCTTTTTTTAATTGACGTTAAAAATGTCTACGTTCGTCCCGAAAAAGCATTATTTTCGGGAAGTCATGCTTCATTATTACCTTTTAAAGAAAAGAGCATCTGAAATGTGTCGTATATTGATTAATCAATATTTACGGTAATCACGGTCCTTCAAATACAACTTGTAAAGAGTGGTTTCGACGCTTCCAAAGTGGCAATTTCGATGTGAGTGATAAAGATCGCGAAAGGGCACCGAAAAAATTCGAAAATACTCACCTACAACAATTATGGGATGCAGACGCATGTCGAACTGATATGTCTAAAGAGTTGGATGTTGACAGATTAACCGTTGATAAATGTTTGCACGCGATGGGAATGGTCCAGAAAGCAGGTAACTCGAGAGCCGTGACGTGTGAGATTCTTCTTGAACGGCAGGAAAGAAAAGGTTTTCTGCAAAGTTGGAGCCTGCCAGGTGAACCAGGCCCGAAAAACGACAGCGAAAAAAATATTCATACTTCAAAGGTTATGTTATGCATCTGATGTGATCAGAAGGGTGTTATCTATTATGAACTCCTTAAACCATCTGAAACCATCACTGGCGATCGTTACCGATTGCAGCTAATGCGGTAATGCGTTTGAATCGAGCTCTCAAAGAAAAGCGGCCGGAATAAGATGGTAGACATGACATACTGATTTTTTCTGCATGACAACGCCAGGCCACACAGTGCTAAATCGGTCCAGAAATATGTAGAAGGACTGAATTGGGAAATCTTGTTACACCCGCCGTATTCCCCAGTCATTGCATCTTCGGATTACCATCTGTTCCGATAAATGCAGTCAGCCCTTATTGGAGAGCGGTTCACTTCTTATGAGAGCATCGCAAACTGGCTCAATGAATGGATCAAGTCAAAAGAACTCGAATTTTTCGTCAGAGGAATCCGTATGCTGCCTGAAAGATGGGGTAAAGTTGTAGCGTCCAATGGCACATACACACTTCACATAATATCATAAGTATATTATTTAATTGTTGAAATAATTTGTAACTTTGGCTAAGAAAGGACTGGAACTTATTCCCATACCAAAAAAAAAAATATTTCCCTATCAATATCTTTACTTCCTCTGTTTTATTATTGGTTAGTATTATTTGAGCTTGGTATTTGTTTCGATTTCTTCTTTTATGTAAAAATGATCTAAAAGATTTTCATCCGCAAAATGAATGATTGCCATTGACTCACTATCTTCTTCAACGTTGTGTATTAGATTTAGGTTGAGTTCGGTATTCTTCAAATTTTTTTCTTTCGTCTCATTTTCAAGTATACTTAGGAAGTCTGCCGCTCTATTTTCTTTCCCTTTTATATACCCAATTTCAAAGTCGTATTCTCCTAGCTTGAGTAACCATCTTTGACGTCTTGGAAACATGTCTTTTCTTCTATATTTTGAATGTAAGAATTTTATTGGTTGGTGATCGGTGCGGATTTTGAATTTTCTTCCATAAAGATAAGGTCGCAGATACTGCACACTCCACAATATGGCAAGAAATTCCTTGTCGGTGGCGGAATAATTCCTTTCATGATTGTTTAGCGTTCTTGTTGCGAAACAAATGGGGTGTCTTTCTTGGGACAAAACAGCGCCCAGCGCATAATTTGATGCTTCTGTTGTTAGCGTGAATTGTTTCTCAAAATTTGGATATTTCAAGATCGGAAGTGAGATTATTGTAGTTTAAGTTTTTCTAAAGCTTTTATATATGTGGGGTCTTTAATATTTACTTTTACTTCTTTCTTCAAATACTTTGTTATTGGTTGAGCAACTTTCGTTACGAATTTTCGATAATACCCTGTGAGTCCCAGAAAACATTTTATTTGTTTTTCGGTTTTCGGGAGAGTTTAGTCCTGAATCGTTTTGATTTTATTAGGGTTTGATTTTAGTCCTTCATATGTGTCCTAAGAATTCTGTCTCTCGTTTCAAAAAATTGCACTTGTCAATCTGTACTTTTAAGTTGGCCTGGTTCAGAACTCTGAAAATGTCTGTTATGAATTTTATATGTTCATTCCGAGATGTACTGAAAATGAAAATGTCATCTAGGTAAACTACAAACATTTTGTTAATGAAATCACGTAGTATTTCGTTCATCAGTCTTTGAAAACCTAATCGGGGCATTTTTCAACCCAAGCGGCATCGTTATAAATTCATATAGTCCATGAGGTGTCACGAAAGCTGTTTTTTCTATCTTGTTCCCTTATCAAAATTTGATGGTATCCTTTCGCGAGGTCCAATGTTGTAAAGTATTTCGCCCTTCCCAATTTATCTAAGAGTGAATCTATATTTGGTAACGGGAACTTGTCGCCAATTGTCACTTCGTTAAGTTTTCTGTAGTCAATTACTAACCGATATTTTTTCTCTCCTGAATTGTCAGTTTTTTTGGGTACTATTATTAATGGGCTTGAATATCTTGAACAACTTTTTCTTATTTCCCTGCTCTTCCATTTCCTGTATTTGTCTCCTCCCTTCCATTTCCTGTTGCGGGGGTATCGATATAGTTTGGAGTTTATTTGTTCATCTGTCACTGTTTTAATTTCGTGTTGTATTTCCACTGTACTAGTTAATTGATCACCTTCTTTAAAGAATAGTCCTTTGAATTTATTCAACACTTTCACTATTTCGTCATGTTCTTCTTTATTTAAATGGTCTAATTGTATTCTGTTCCAATCAAAGTTAGCTGCTCCTAATGCACGCACTTTTACGTTTTTATACGGATTTGTTATAAAACTAGTTTTTTTATTATTAAACGATATTTGTCCTTCCACTAAATCTATTATTGTATTGAAACAATTCATTAAATCAATCCCAATTATGAAATCATATCTTCTTCCTTTCAGTTGGGTCATTTTGCAACTAATTTTCGCGTTTTTCTCTACACTGAATTCTAAAGGTGCGTTTGTCAATACTTCAAATCGTCAAATGAAATCAAGTTACATTTTAAAAATTTTACAGGAGAAGCAAAAAACCTTTTAAAATGAAAAATAAGGCAAAATTTTTTAATATTTTCTCAAGTTAAGATTATTTTTCATAAAAGAATCAGTATTTGAAGGAAAAATATTACTTACAGATATATGAAACTTACGCCTTCTACAATTAGTTTTTTCTGAAATCGAAAAGGGCGTAACTCAAATAGAAAGTTTGCTTTTTGGTAATTTTCTCAAAATATTTTGCTTATTTCTTGCATTAAATTGATTATAATATAATAATATATTATAATGGATATTATCCAATTTATTATTATATATTTTTTATTTTGATAACAAACCATATCACACATATCGTTCCTTGGTTTAAAGAATGAAATATTTTGTTGTTTTATGGTAAGCATAAATTTTGGATACGATACTGGTAAAATTTCATCGTCATTATTCCCATCGCATTCTTCACAATAAAGTTTATAAAGTTGGTTGTATGATTTAATATCTGTTTGTAAATAATTTTTTGTACTGTATTGTCTTCGGTAATGGGGTTCAAGTTTTGGAATACTGTTTAACCATTTCCTTAAAAAGTTAAGGCGCTTTTCGTATTTTTTAGCATTTTTCGACGTTCCTTTTGGCGGAGCAATATCCAATTGCATATCCAATATCCAATTAGATAGCGATCGCCTCGAAAATGTGTTACGGTTTCGTGCTTTTTCTTCTAATTCTACTTGACTTATTACATAAATCTTTTTTTCTTTCCATGCCATGTTCCAAAATCCATCAAATATTTCTTGACCTATATTTTCATCATATAGGCAGCAATGACGCAATGTGCTTTTTCACAATTAAGCCCATTTTTCGAGGATTCTTTTCACACAAAATTCCCTTATTAAGACCTTTATAAATTTTGCCGGTCATTCGGTTATTGTAGTTTAAATATGTTTTATTCACCGTTTTTTTTCATTCGTTAATCATTTTTAGAGATTTTTAGTTTTAATTACATTAACTCCAACTCAGTAAAGCCTCTTAGAAACATACAAAAGAAAAACTAACTGTTAATACAGAGATGCAAAAAACCTTATCGTCAATACTTTTCGTCAGTAACTGATAAATAAGAACACACACAATGGCATGGCATGCTATGCCTTCTTGTGTTTGTTGTTTATTATTTCTCTAAAAGCGTAAGTTACAGTTGTGGTTGGCAATTTGTTACGCTTGCACTTAGGGCTTTTCGAATTTTGTTTATACCAACGTCATTATTGGTTGTTGGATTATAAAATTTTAAAGGAACATGTATTATGATACGGTACATGATAATCAACTAAAAAGTCGATTTTGAATTTTTTGTAACTTAGGGCTTTTTTGAATTCATATGACGAATTTAATAATGTCTTGTTTAATGTAATGTTTATCGTACTAAATTCCAATGGCTCTTTTCATTGCGTTTTCTCAAATCCTTTTTATCTTCATCAATTATACTTATATTTGCACCTGTATCTATTAGTGCGTTGTACTTCTTATTTTTAATTGTTATTTTTATGATGGGTAGGTAATCTGACGTCGTTCTGAAAAAAACTGATCCTGGCTTTGTCGGGATAGAGCTGTGTTACTGTGACACAGGTCTGGTTCCGAGTGTCCTGCTAATTGATCATAGTTTATTTCTTCACGATTATGTTCAAAAAATCCGTTTTGTTCTTGCCTAGGTTGCGGCAAGCGATATTGGCTGCCTTTGGTTCTAGGGTTTCCTAACTTGGCGGTCTTTTGGTTATTATTATTTATTTTATTAATTTCATTATAATTTACTTCATTTGCCTGTTCATTTGGATATTATGTACTTCCATGGGCTCAGCTAAGCTTTTCCTGGCATGATTCCAACGATTTTGATTGGAATTTGGTCCAGGGTGTCCTGCCTCTGTGAACCTTTGGAAGTTACACGAATTAGAAAATCGGTTGAAATTGTTGACCCTTCCATTGAAGTTATTGTTCTGTCTATGTTGTCCTGAATTGTTCATAGGTTTATTGTTGTGATTCTAGTTGTTATTGAGTCTAAAATTTAAATTGCCCTGGCCTTTCTTCTGATAATTCTGATTTGTATTGTAATTAGGGTTCGGATTATTGTATTGTATTTATTTGCCTGTTTAAAAGTGCTGGAATTGTTTCCCCGAAATTTTTTAAACTCTTGCCTAATAAATACAACTATCTTCATATCTTCTTTTCATCATTATGTCTATTATGGTACCTAACTCCCTTTCCGAGTATATTTTATCCAGTAGTGTTCCCTGCGTCATTTTCTTAGCTATATTGGTAAAAAAACAGTCCACATTAGACAAGTCTATGCACTGATCCTCTCGATAATAGATACTTATTTCATCACTTTTATACTTAAGATTCTGCAGCTCTACAGCTAATTCACTAACCGTATTAACTCGGAGCTCATTAATTCTTCTGTAAATCTGGTGGGGTTTCATGTTCGGCCTGTATTTCAGCTTCAAGGTCCTTTCCATTAGTTTCCAATTGACAGGTTGCTGTATATTGATGATCACATTTTTGGCTTCTCGTTGTATGTTGCGGTAAAAGATAGCCTTTGGAGCTTCCTTCTTTAGTTTTTCCTCTTGTAGATTGGACAATAATATTCTACGCTGCTCAGGAACGAATTTATTGTTATATCTCTACTTCCCGTAAATACCGGTAGATATGCCACATTTTTGTAGATTCCATCGAGCTGATGAGGTTCGAGTTGTTGTTGTTGTTGGAATTGTAGTTGCTGTTGTAGTTCCAGCCACTCTTAAGCGTTCCAGTTGGCCATCTTCTCTGGCTAGTTCGTCTGCCATATTTACTGTGGGTGCTTGAGCTTGTTCTTCCATTGGTCGTCTTTTATCGAATAGCTGCTGCCTTTTAGAATACACTTTTATGCGTTTTTTTCTGGCCCTGTTCACTTAATGTGCAGGATACATAGATTAACTTGAAAACGTATTTTCGACTACAGGATCTTTTAATTTTTAAAAGGATCCTACCGACTGCGCCACTTAAGTTGTCGTTTCCTTATTTTGCAATAAAAAAAACAACATTCAAGGTTTTTCTTTTAAAATTCGATTTGACCGGAGAAACAAGACTGCTTAAAACTATTTACATTTTGTGCTTTTATAGGGTAATTCAACATTGCATTTTCGTAATGGGAACGGAAATGCAATAAATGCGAATTTTACAATTTCTTCTTTTCTTTTCAAGTTAATTTTTGAAACGGTTGCAATTCTTGGAATTGTGGCCGATAAATACCCTGCCAAAATATTGCGTTTCGTTCGTTCGAACGGAAATGCAATAAATGCGAATTTGACAATATTTATTAAAATTTATTATTTTCTTTTTTCCTCTTAACGTTAATTTTTGAAACGGTTGCAATTCTTGAAATAAATAGCATTCAAAATATTATCTTTTCTCTATTTTTGCTATGAATTCGTCAATTGGATCATTCTTAATGTATGTACATATGTGTGTTTGTATATGTAACTCACGCGCATTTCGCATGGAGGGCTACCATTAGGCGCGTGGACTTTACTCACTCGGTTAGGCGCGTGGACTACGTTCGTAGTCCAACTTATATTTCTGTTGTAATATTTTATAAAAAAAAATTTTTTTTTTTTGCTGATAAATGTTTATTTATATTATTTCAAACGCTTAAAATATATTTCACTTACTTTTTTTTACTTATTGTAGCTTTCGTTATAAGAAAATGAAAACAGTTAATTCATGTTCTTTTGAGCTGTTTAATGGTAAGTTTTTAATATGTTTGCAAAATTAAAGTGTTTAATAAAAAAAAAAACAATCAAATTCATTCTTATAATAATAAACTAAACTTATATCTAATACAAACTGACAAGTAAAAAAATATAAGGGTATACAAAAGAGTAAACATAGTTGAAATATTGAGCATATTTTATTCTGCCAAACAGGCGGGGCACACATCTCTCATATGTTCTTTGCATGCATATTTACTACATTTTTGGCAAATTCTTCTGGTGGATTTATTATGAATCCCTGAGCAAATATAGCATCGCCGAATACAATTTACCTCGGGTTGTGGAGACGGTAAGGGGTCTTCTAAACCAAGTAAGTGCCGGGTTCGGCGCCGCACTTATTTGACACGTTTGGAATGGTTGACCGTTCTTCAGTTTGAGGTGTTATTAGCTTCCAATCAATCATTTGAATAAAGTCCGGTCTTAAAACTTTTTTTCATCTTCATTGTCACCTGATTTTCTCTCTGCGAAGGCTTCTGGCTCTATAATAGCTTCTTCTTCAGCCGAAGAAAGTTCTGGTTCAGAGTCTGTTTGATGATCGCTACTTTCCTTCCTCTAGTTCATCTTCATCTGCTTCACCTATTGAACCTCTTCACTAGAAAGCTCATCTAACAATTTCGTCCAACAGCAGGATCTGTGCTATCTTCCATACGAATTTTTTTTTGCATCAGACATTTTAATTGACAACGCGTCTACCCATGCTTATAATATAAAAATAAATTTGAATTTGAATCTGCATGTTATATATGCCCGAGTTCTTTATTGAGCAAATATATATACAACCATTGAAAAAGGCTTAAGAACGATACCCAATAAAATGACTTAAATGTTTTGCATATTAGGTTTTATTTTATAAATTTAAAATGTTTTCAATCTTTATCAGTCTAAGAAAAACATAATTTTTTTACTTCAGCTACATGTGAAATTCTCTCGAAAGAAATACTTAAGAACGCAGTAAGAAAACAGTCAAGTCATAAAATATTCAGGCGAAAAGAAAAATATACATTAATATTTTGTTGAATACTTTTTGCTTTGTTACTGCTGCACAGCCCCTTTGCATTGACATTATTAAACTTCTGAAAAGTTCACCAGGAATGGATTCCCATGCTGCCTGGACCTTTTCAAATAACTGTTCCAAATGTGTGATCCTCTGCATACTTAGTGGATTTTTTACGTCGTTCCAAAGATTTTCTATTGGATTTAAATCGGCACTCGCAGATGCCCGATACAGAACAGTTATCAAATTGCCACACGAGAAGTGTGCTGGGGAGCATTGTCTTGTTGAACTTTCCAAATCATCGGCAAATTCTCCTCCGCACAAGGTAGCATTACATTTTGAAGTATCTGAACGTACTTGACCGCACCATTACGGAGCCTCCTCTGTGCTTTATGATTGGCGAGACGAATTTGTGGTCGAATGCTGCACGTTTTGGCCGCCGCACTTACTTCCTACCTTTTGGACCAAATCTATTTATTTTCGTTTCATTGCTGAATAAAATATAATACCACAGATTTTGAGTCCAGGATATGTGCTTTCGAGCAAACTCAATTCAGTGTTGTCGTTGCAATGCTGTTACCAATGGCTTCTTCCGTGCCAGTCGACCGTGCAGCCCTGATTCTGCCAATCGAAGCGCAACTGTTCTTTTCGTTATTGGGCTTTCCAGGTGAACACAAATTTCTTGAAGAATGTTTGAATGAATGAAAACAATCTAACGATCATCCTATCAATCTAGTTGTCTTTCGCTATTTTATTTTTCTGGGAACGTTTTCTGCTGTTCTATACTCAGAAAAATATTTGAAAGCATTAAAACCCATCGTTTTTTAATCGTTTAATTCTATTGAAATATCACTGTAGGGTAATCCGGTCTTTTGCAACTCTATGATTGCTTTTCGAAGAGCTGGGGTACAATTTTTTCCTTTCGACATTATTGAATCGTTTACATTATCGTATTACTGAACTAAAGTGCTGTAGGAATACTTCAAATACTTAACTTTTTACTTGCCATCAGTTTGAATATAAAACAGAAAACCGAAGACCGAATCGTTCTTAAATATATTTCTCACAAAAATATCAGTGCTCCTTTTAAAACGCCAAAAATCAATGCGAACCGTTCAAGAGAAATAGATAAATTTCAATAAATGTGAACCAAGCAAATACTTGTATATAAAAACGTGAAAGTTGCTAACGCATCGTTATTAAGTATTTTTCAACGGCTGTATCTCTTACACTAAAGAAATGTGATATTGGATACAAGAGTAATTATTGTACAAGGTGGCGGAAAATTAACCACTCAATCAGAAAATTTGTAATTTTTACAAAATGGCGTCATACATCAATTATATTTGATATTTGTGAACTAGACAACCAGTATACAAACAGCTAAGATATAAAACCCGTAAACGTCAAAATAAAGATTTCCATCACTCAATATAATTTTTTTTCATTTGGTAAAAAAGTTATTCAAAAATAAAATTGGATGATTAATTTTGCGCCACCATGTATGCATATTATAGCATTGACAGACGGCGGCATTAACCCGGATTACCAGGACTCATTATCGTGCTTCTTCATAATTTTCTGAAGATGCATGATGGAAGTTATTTTCCACTAGAATACGCAGACCAAGATGACGTCATTGTGACGAATGGGCTGTGGCCAAGCGAAATGTCGACCCCTTTACAAAATGCAAGACGAACAACATCAAATACTGCGTCCCGAAACTCTTTAGAGATGAATTGGCGGCATACGTTGTATCCCACCCAGTTCGTAGGGGCACAAAATAAATTAGAAGTAAGCTGAACTTTTAGAACAAGATATTACAACAATACAATATCAATTAATAAACTGAAACTGGACTAAAAAATTAGAAACATAAGACTGGATTTTTTTTAACATATGCATACAGCATATTTGTATCTTAAAATACTAAATACTTAATAGGACTATGAATAAGTTCGTGCGGTTTTTTTTCGAAATTTCAAACTTTATTGACGTAAAATGGTTACAAATTTAATATTCAAAATATTGTCCATCGCTTACTACTACTTTTTCCCATCTTTCTGGCAATTCACGGATTCCCTTTGTGAAAAATTCGGTCGGTTTTGCCGCAATCTACGAATCGATCCATTTTTTGACTTCATCGTAATTACGGAAGTGCTGGTCAGCCAGGCCATGTTGCATCGATCGGAAGAGATAGTAATCGGATGGCGCAAGGTCTGGACTATACGGCGGGTGGGGTAGGACATCCCATTTGAGCGTTTCTAAGTATGTTTTGACCACTTGTGCAACATGTGGCCGAGCATTGTCATGTTGCAAAATAACTTTGTCGTGTCTATCGGCGTATTGCGGCCGTTTTTCTCGCAGTGCTCGGCTCAAACGCATCAATTGTCGTCGGTAGACATCCCCCGTAATCGTTTCATTCGGTTTCAGTAGCTCATAATACACAACACCCAGCTGGTCCCACCAGATACACAGCATAACCTTCAGGCCATGAATATTCTGCGCCGACGTCGATGTTGAAGCATGGCCAGGGTATCCATACGTTGCCCGACGTTTTGGATTGTCGTAATGGACCCACTTTTCATCGCCAGTCACAATTCGATGCAAAAAACCCTTTCTTTTGTGCCGTTGAAGCAGTTGTTCGCATGCCATAAAACGGCGTTCAACGTCTCTTGGCTTCAATTCATACGGCACCCAATGGCCTACCTTTCGGATCATTCCCATGGCTTTTAAACGTTTGGAAATGGTTGATTGATCAACTCCCAAAGTTTTTGCAACCTCTTCTTGCGTTTGAGCCGGATCTTGATCGAGCAATTCCTCCAATTCGGTATCCATGAACTTTGGCGGCGCACCCTCGCGTTCTTCGTCTTCCAAGCCAAAATCACCACTTTTAAAGCGTGCAAACCACTTCTGGCACGTTCGCTCAGATAGAGCATGCTCACCATAAACTTCCACCAAGATACGATGACTTTCGGCTGCTTTTTTCTTCATATTAAAATAATGAAGAAGAATTCCCCGCAAAAACACATTATTTGGCACGAAATTCGACATTTTCAAGTGTGGTAAAAATATTGTTGTTTACGCTTCAAATAAAAAACTTATACTGACGTTTGTGCCTTACGACAGTAGCTCTCCAATGAATGTTTGGAAATGTGGATCGATGGAATAATAATCAAGTTACGCCATCTGTTGTAAAACCGTAACGAACTTATTCATATTCAATTGAAATTTGATTTTTTTCATTTATTTACTTAAGACTACTATCATTTCAATGCGATATTTTAATTATAAATTTAATTCAAAAGCTGTTTAAAAATAACGAGATCAAAAACATAAAATAGCAATTCATTAATTTATACATTTCATATAAACATGTTAAAGAAAAAAGTAAAATAAAAACTTCACTATCATACCGGAATCGATGATTCAAAGAGCTGTTTGGACATGTTTACGCGCAATAAGTCGGAGTTTTTGCGTCGGTACATCACAATGGATGAAACATGGATCCACCATTTCACTCCAGAGTCAAATCGGCAGTCTGCTGAGTGGCATGCAGCCGGTGAAAGCCGCCCAAAGCGACCAAAGACGCAGCAGTCGGCTGGCAAGATTATGGCGTCTGTATTTTGGGATGCGCATGGAATAATATTCATCGACTATCTCCAGAAAGGGCAGACCATCAACAGCGACTATTATATAGCGTTATTGGAGCGCTTGAAAGACGAAATCGCAAAGAAACGGCCGCATATGGCGAAGAAAAAAGTGTTGTTCCACCAAGACAATGCACCGTGTCACAAATCAATGAAAACGGCAAAATTGAACGAATTGGGCTTCGAATTGCTTCCCCATCCACCGTATTCTCCAGATTTGCCCCCAGCGACTACTGCCTCTTCGCAGACCTCAAAAAGATGCTCCGTGGTAAGAGATTTGGCTCAAATGATGAAGTAATCGCCGAAACTGAGGCCTATTTTGAAGGCAAAGAAAAATCGTTTTACAAAGACGGTATCGAAAGATTGGAAAAGCGTTGTAATGATTGTATCTCCCTAGAAGGGGACTATGTTGATGAATAAAAACGAATTTTGGCAAAAAAAATGTGTTTTAATTAATTAGTCGCACACATTATTGAACGAAGTGTACATATGTATATGTACATTCACATTCCATTGTTAAACAAATAAAAAGGCAAATCAAATTCACACATTTTGCCCACCACTCGAAACTAAATTTAAAATTTGAATTTTGAATTCCGAATGCTTTATCATATAGGTATCCAGACGCTCCTCATCCCTTTTCCTTTTGTTTCTGCTCGTAGTTGTGCTGGAGGCTGTTTCTTGTTCCGGATGAATTATTTCCGATAGCAAGTGTTCCGGGATGGATGGCGAGTACTCAACCAGGGATGGCCGATGCTCATACCCTTCATCAGAGTAAACTTCAATGATCGCCCGCGAATGGGTGTTGCTTTCGAAGCTTGTGTTGCAAAATGTCCTGATATAAAGACATAGTAGATATAACACCAAATATAATGTATTTTTATTATTATAATAATTATTAAACGCACTGGCGCCACATGTCGTCGTGAAAACGCCATAAACTCCATATACTGCCATCCACCAAACACCTTCGTTGCACTTCCCGAAGGTGCCTTGCTGCTTTCTTTGACATATCGGCCGCGAAGTGACCTTCAACGACCTATCACCTTCACCTTCACTATCTAACTAAAATTATCAGGGAATTATAAATAATGTTTAATTTTCAAAATAACCACTTACTGGACGCACCTGTGGCGGCCGCTACATTTTTCCATGATTTCTCCTTCGCGAGCCTGTTCCTATACCTTTCGAGCTTTTGTCGAAAAATAAAGGGTGCTCTGAACAGGCTCTATTAATTTAAATTCTATTTTAATTGTGAAAATTATAATTAATTATAATTATAATAATAATAATTTGCTCGATACACATAAAATTGCTCTGCTTTCAGCAGTTGTCAATTTTGTCGCACTTTCCGTACGTCAAAAGGAGAAAGTGTCCAGCTTTTGTGCATTCAGGCATGGCGTACGGCACGCATGTGGCGCCATTGATTCAAATACATATATTATATTTTGCTGTCAGTCAAATTCGATTCCGCAATGCTCGGAACGGACCCATTGTGACGGGCCTATAATTTGTTTATTGGATAATTTTGTCAGTAAAAGATGGACCCTAGGCAACAAATACGGATATTAGCTGCCCTGATAATAAAAAATATTGAATTGCTATTTTTCAAATTGCACCTAAATTTCAGAACAATTATTGCAATTTCGAGCGTGTTAGTGTAAACTGGCTTTACATTCATACTATCTCAGGAAAGCGAACGGGAAATCTGGAAAATTGTTAGCGGGATATTAATCAATTTATTGGGTTGTAATTCATATTTTATATTCATGAAGGACCGCACTTTCGCCTCGTTTTGTTCCAAGATATTAACAATGATTGTTTTCAGTTTTTTTTTGTTCTTCTTTTTTTAAGTTTGATTATTTTTCATTCACAATAGATATTAACTGAGAAGATCTGGATGAATGCAATAATTTTGAATCTTTTTAGAAATAATCGTGCGTTGATTTAGGTATGAAAGATAATTAACGTAATAATAGGCTTTTTATAAAACAGCGAACGTAGAAGGGTCGAACAACTTCATTTTAATAATAAATTACCCGCAAATCGGGGCTCTTTTGGTTTCGCCTTATAAACACTTTTCTATTGGTCCATTCATGTAACGTCAATGTGTGCGTCGATATATAAAGGTATATTTGCATGTGTATGTGTTTCGTCTCTTATTTGCTACCTCAATCAGATTTCACTTAAATGCGCATCGCTGCTTTTAATGATTACGCCGTCGGAGGTTGTCATTTTTTGTCTGCCTTTTTTTTGTAAAGGTATCCATTGCTCCACTATGTACATAAACAGCGCATTTCTTTCTTCCTTTCTCTTTTTGTTCCGCTTGCACATTGTATATGCACTCGTATATTGGCTCAAACAGTGTGAACCCTTCCCGTTACTTCGAATAGGTTTGTATGTATGTGTATACCAATATTGCTATTCCGAGCGTCATATTGCAACATATTCAAACGCAAATAAACGCAAAGTAAAGCTTTTTTGTTCATATTATTCGCTTTGAGTAGTTCGTTTTATTATTCCACAGGTTCGATTGTGGCTAAAAGTAACTGTACTCGTATAAGGATGGCTCTAAATTTAAAAAATCGAAGTATCTTCACGAAAAACAGAACCTACGCATGTTGTAGTTCAAAGCGGCTCGCGTTTCGTGTAACATTTCGAAATATTATAAAATACGGATATTCTTTCATTGTTTTGTTTTCGTAAATCCTATGAAAGCTCGGCAGTTTGTTCAGTTGTTGGCAAAATAGCAATCAGTCGACAATTGGCATTTGATAGACAGGCGCGAAGTTTAAGTTCAAAATATCATAAAATGAAGACTAAAAAAGTACAAATTTCCTCTTAATTAAATGAAGTTAGTTTGCAAGTGAGTCAGCTGGTGTGAAAGAGCATTACCGAACTAACAGAAATTAGTTAAAAAGGCCAAAAGTCAGCAAAATACATTTGCCAAACTAACAAATAACAAATCACCAATATAGCGAAATTGGCGTGAGTAGTGTTTTTTCCAGTAATTTTATGTCTTTCGAAAACTAGCTTTTGGTTCGGAACAGGTATATACTAAGGCCTTCCTTAGCTATGCTTGAATTATAATAACAGGCTTTCTGACACTGGTCCGGTCATTTATGAGGTTCAGTAACAATCTCAAACTATTTTACTCGAATTTCGAAAAAAATGTGGACGTGTTACCAGAGATGATTCTCAGGAAAGCTGCAACTCCATTTCTTCGTGCGCTATTTCGAAAACTCTTTGGCCCTAGATGTGTTTACCGGTCATTGGATGATCGATACACAAGCGGATCTTGTAAGGCTTGACTTGGAGACCATTTTTCACGCATGCTACGGTCAGATATTTTCAGTTCTTTTGCCATTTGATTGGCACTTCTTCGGGGATTTCGCTCAAGTCGTTTCTTCACTTTTTGAACCATGTCTCGTGACGTTGTAGTATTTTGATGACCACCTCCATGACGTATCGCGATGCTACCAGTACCATTGTAACGAGTAATGGTGCGATGAACAAAAAATTTATTTACTTTATGGTGCTTGAGCTCACGAACAATCGCTGGTTGTGATTTTCCAGCGTTTACTCTCGGCAAAATGCTTCCGCGCGCTTGTAACAATACTCTGGACTGTCATTTAGTCAACTAACATACACGATGCCCGTGCATCAGCGGCGCGAGCGATCTGAAGTTGGTTACACTTCGAGTGCCGATACCTGTAGGTAGACCATTTAACCCCCATTTCAGAAGCTGTGGGGACCTCTTAGAGAAGAGACCGTTGAGCACTTTCTCTGTAAATGTCCGGGTTTGGCAGCTCGACGATTAAGGTCACTGAGTGCTCCTTTCAGCGACAGCCTGGCGCATTCGCCAACCTAAATCCCATCAATATTTTCCATTACATGAACAGCTCTGGTTGGCTGTAGATATCTGCCTGTTGGAGGTCTCATAATAGTATCAAAACGACGCTTTAGTGCTACTTGGGGAGTGCCAGAGTGGTACTTCAACCATTCCACCTATCTACCAGAGATTAATTTGTACCGGGTAAAAATACTCAAATCGAACTCAACGCAGCCAAGCTGTCCCAAGGGAGGTTGTAAATAGTGAAAAGTTTAAGATACTTCAGTTATTAAGAGCAATCAAGTTTTATTGATATAGAGGTGTATTTTATACCCAAAAATAAAAATATACATATTTCATTTAAAATAAACAATACAAACAAAAATAAAAAACTTATTTCTGTAAAAAAACTTATCAGAAATTTGAATTGCTCAGAAAAAGAAACTAAAAAGTGACTTTTTTAATCACAAAGCATTAGAGAAATAAAAAAAAGCCAGCCGCACTATGTGCGCATATTTGAAGTGAAAGTTCTTAATTTCTGGATTCAATTTAAATATTTTAATGAGGATTGAAATGATTTTTTATAAAATTATATACAATAAAAGTGGATAATATTATTATTCATTTATTTCTGAAATTTGTACATTAGTCGGTGATTCAATAGCCTGTACATTTCGTATTGATAGTGCAATAGCAGCAGTGGATACAATCGGTTTGTGGTAACTGAAATAGGATATATACATATCGTCCCCTTAGTATTAAAATAGCCTATAAATTTTTTGATGTTTTGAGAAAATGAATTTCAAACTTTTTGTCGAAAGTAGCTCTCACTCAAATCTCGTTATGTCTGTAAACATTTATTATTTTTTGACTGACGTTTTGACCCACTTTGTGGAACTAGAATTTGATAAAATTTTGACCACATATAAAATCGACGATGGAGAATCCAAAAATTCAATAAAAAAATAATAGCCTATGAGCACATAGGCTATTATTATACTAAGGGGACGATATGTTCTTGACTCGATGGTGACGATATAGCGAGAAAATACGGCATCTATCGTTGTTCCTGATTTTGTTGTTGAAATATAGCGGTAATTACTCAGTTGTAAATTCAGTTAATGTTCTAAAAATTCTATTAATTTCATGGAAGTGTCCGATGCAAAATTTACATTGAAATCTCCAGTTAATATGAGAGGTTTCAGATCGTCGCGTTGAGGACCATCATAAGTGTGTGAAAATGTGTACGTTTTGCATTTATACTTTTATTAACATTTAATGGTATTGTAGCTGATCCTAGCTATCTGCTGTTTTACTAACGACTACGAAGCACCGCGCAAAGCGGAGAAAGAGAATAGCTTGTATGCCGTAGGCTTATACATTTCGTGACGGTTTTTCATAACGCTAGCTCGTGTGTCGAAGCCTTGAAATTATACTCTGACGCGCGTAAAGAAGTTTCACATCAAAAATAATTGGAATTGATATTGGAATTAGTATCAGCTTCATAGTGATGAAAAAACAGTGAAAGAATCGCCAAAGTATTAAAACGACTTCGTTTTAGCAGCTTTTTTTTCTCGACTCGAAAACTCAAGGCTGAAATCTAAGTAATGTGGGAAATACTGAGTCTATGGAAATATCTAAAAATTTAAATTTGAATGTAATACAGGCCTTAGATGGCTATAAGCTTAATATATTTATTCATACAAAAAAAATCGATAACTGCACAAAGAGCAGGGCTAATAGCTTACACATCATTAAATTGGAACCTACTTGAGCAAATACTAAAATCCTAAAAGTTCGGGACATATCGTCCCCTTAGTATTAAAATAGCCTATACATTTTTTGATGTTTTGAGAAAATGAATTTCAAACTTTTTGTCGAAAGTAGCTCTCACTCAAATCTCGTTATGTCTGTAAATATTTATTATTTTTTGACTGACGTTTTGACCCACTTTGTGGAACTAGAATTTGACAAAATTTTGACCACATATAAAATCGACGATGGAGAACCCAAAAATTCAATAAAAAAATAATAGCCTATGAGCACATAGGCTATTGTTATACTAAGGGGACGATATTATACCAAACATTTACAGTCAAAACAATGAACTATTTATTTATTGAAAGTGTTAAGGTACCTTTTTTGGGATCACCCTAATATAGAGCACTATTGCCCAGCAGGGAAACCATTCTGGTTCAGCACTAGTACCATTGTGATCATTTCACTGCTCATGACATAAAGTCTGCTGATTGTAACAATGAAAGTTTGAGGAACATGGTCACTTCGTGGATTAATTACGGCTTATGATAAAGAAAATTTTCTGCCAACGTAGAACGTTCTGACACTGTCTGATTTGCAGAATTGATTCAACAAGTGCAAGCGATCATAGATGAGGATCCTTCAAAACCAATGATCCCTTCAGTTGCCCATGAAGATCTCCGATATAAATCCTACGTTATGCGCAGAAGATAGTTTATGTCAGAAGATAGGTTAATGTTGTTTATGCACATGAAATTTCCAGCTACTGTTATGATTTTAGGTGTTATGAGCAACAAAGGACATGCCATGTCACCATAATTCTTTACTCAAGAATTTTGAGTGAATTCTGCTGCATATATCGAAGTTCTAAAGATAGTAGTGAAACTCTGGGCTGATGGTGTACGCAGTGATAGTCAATACATTTTTCAGCAAGTCTCTGCTCCTTCACATAAAGGGATGCCGACACAAGATTGGTTGGCTGAAAATTTTCGTGACCACATAACACCGAATTTAGCTCCCCAAACGGCGGCCGCCGTAGCCCAATGAGTTGGTGCGTGACTACCATCCAGAATTCACAGAGAAGAGAACAGGTTGGAATCTCGGTGAAACACTAATGGCGGTCGCCCTCGGCAGACAATGACAAACCTCCGAGTGTATTTCTGCCATGAAAAAGCTCCTCATAAAAAATATCTGTCGTTCGTAATCGGCTTAAAACTGTAGGACCCTCCATTTGTGGAACAATATCAAGACGCACACCACAAATAGGAGGAGTAGCTCGAGTAGCTCGGCTAAACACCAAACAGAATTGTGAGCGCCAATTATTTAATTTACTTTTTTATTTATTGCTATGAAATATACGAAATATCTTTTCTCATGTCAATTACTATTCATATCGCATTATAGAGTAGACCTCCTTGTTTGGCCTGCTGGGTATATGAAAAAACACACATCGATACATATGCTGGTATGTACTTGAATGTCATGTGTTGTAAAATCATCATTCGCTTTTCACATTCGTTCAACCCCTGTGGCACAACATTGCCCTTTTCCGCTGCTATCCCATCTACACAAGTCAATAGCTTACTTGTTTTCGCTTTCTACATCCCGAGAATTGTAGAGCTTTTATACTTTTTAACTTTTCCCCCGGCCAGTTACTCGTACAACAACTATTGCTGCAAGTGGCTGCCACATTTTTGCCATAATAAACAACAATTCATTGTGCCGTGCATAACACAATAAAGTCACTTGTCTATATTTGACATTTAATGTTTTACAACCAACAACCACAAGCAACGAGTGTCAATCCTGGATCGCTGGCCCGCAGAAGCTGGGAGTGATTATGTACGTATGTATGTACGTACATATACAGTTACTTGTAGGAGGGTATTGTGTGGCTTTATGTTGGACAAACATAACGTTGTGCTCAAGTGCCACCATATGTACGAGTATTGTATGTATGTGTGTGTGAGCATTGTTGACTGAGAATCGTAATTGAGTTTGTCGCGTTTGGTGTTAATTGAAAAGTAATGAAGAAGTAATTAAATAGGGATAATTAAAAGAAAATGGAAAATGGAAATCTAGAAAAATGGAAAGTTAGAAAATTGATCTCATTTGATACTCATTTTTATGAAATAAACATAAGCTGCAATTTATACTATAAAGGGAAACGAATTTACGCTCTCCGTTATCCCTGAGGTTTTGATACTTGTGCTAAAAGTTATAGTGGGAAATACGACAAAATCACTTGTTACATTTCGATCACCATTAATTTAGTCTGCTTAACACTTTGACTGCCATGGCGCGTGGTTTTGTACGAAACCTAATGGTTCCTGGGGTGCCAAGACGCACGAAAACCCACGACCGGGTTTGTTTCACATTGGACCTTATCATTCGCTTTCCTGCTACACCACCTGAAGTTTTTATGTTGGTCCAATTTTCATTCCGCTTTGATGATTTTGCGATTCCAGTTCCGTTATACAGCGCGTATCATAAAAAAATATGTAATAGTTCAAAATCCAAAATGAACAGCAAGACAGATCGGGGATCGCTCAGAAATCAATATACAGTCTGTCTAATCGAAGTGTGAGCGGCAAAATTCATTCTTAGAGTTCCGTTGTAGAAAAAACTGAAATGGTGCTAAATAGGCGTGCCCTTTTTGCAACACGCGTTGTGTGATTTGTTAGTTTTGCGAGAAATTTAGCGTGCGTTGTGTTTACACATTCCGCGTATGAAAAACGATTTGAAACAGTGTTTCTGTGAACATACCTAAAAATCCAAAAATGTCACGTCTGCGGTAAAAATATTTGAAAAAGTTGAAGACATTCATAAATAAACGGACGTTAACGATTTCCCCGGAGAAGGCTAGACAAATACCTCGCTAAAGAAAGATCGGAAGATCATTGATTTTTTGTGATAAAGCCAAACTAATCGTTGCGTAAAGATGAAGCAGTTTTAGGGAAAATGGTGTTAATGTAAGCAAAGTTACGATTCGAGGTTGTTCACGTGCAGAAGGCCTCACATTTCAGAGTACATTAAAAAAAACCGCTGCTCTCATTATTGCACATGAAAACAGACATGGATTTGCTAAGAAAAATTCAGAATGGAATTGGGCAAACGCGTTTATTCACGAATGAATCTTCCTGCTGAAATACGACAACTTCAACGAACTGTTAAGCAGCCAGTTAAGGTTAATGTTTGGGGGTTTTCTTCGAAAAACCATTTGACCGATTATTTCAGTTTACCGTTTACCGTTTTTATAAATAAAATTTACCAAAAAGTATTATTATCTTCAGCTGAGAAGATACTTGGAAGAACTAGCCAACCTTGAATTTTATAAGAAGACAACGATCCCAAGCATCGAAGCTTTAGATTATAGAGTGGAAATAGGGAAATGGGATTGAAATGTTGGATTGACCTTCACATTCGCCTGGTGCCAATCATATTGAATATTTTTGAGCGTTAGTTAAGAAAAAGCTTGAGGGAAATCAATTATGGAACGCCAAAAAGTTATCAAAATGAATTCGGCTGATTTGGAGCCGATTACCTCCACAACTTGTACAGAAATTAACACAAAGTATGATTTAAAGATGTGCCACCATTATAGCTAATGGTGGTGACTATTACTATTTATAATATATTGGGTATTATAAAAAGATTATAAGCAACTTGATATAATCGAAATGGTCAAATAGTTGCAAGTTATGGCGGTCACGTTTCCATTAGACAATCTAGCATACCATTGGCAAAATACCAACCTGGCAAAAACCCGGCTTGGGCTCCGGTGAAGATTATTGTCAGATACGCTTGGCACTAATGTGTTAAAATTGTGTTGGAAAAGCAAGGCAAGCGCGTCTCAAAAT
The DNA here is from genome assembly GCF_028408465.1 of Anastrepha ludens. Lineage (NCBI taxonomy): Eukaryota > Metazoa > Arthropoda > Insecta > Diptera > Tephritidae > Anastrepha > Anastrepha ludens. Next base: position 118,121,292 of record NC_071500.1, on the reverse strand, counting down.
CAACGAGGACAAACCAAAGTGTTGCTGTCGTTAAGCGAATGCAAATAAATCGCAGTTACATCTGTCTCAAAAACGTATAAAGCTTTGCTCATAACCTCTTATTGTTTGGCACAGCAGCTCGGCCGATAAGACATTTTTGGAGTTTTGACAATTAATATTGGAACTGGTGGAACAGTGAGCTGAATTTGTTTATCAAGGCATCGACATATATATATATATATATATATGTATATATACGTTTATACATTCATATACGTAGTTCAGTTTTAATATATAGTAGTCAATATATTACCTGGTGATGCCAGGGAGAGGTTCTGCCGTTTGTTCATTGACTAATTAAATGTCACCTTGATCTATTCAATGTTCATGTAGATACATATAAAAATTCTAAAATTTATTTGAAAACAGCATACCATAAAGATGTCTTAGTATTCCACAACTTAATATCAAACTAAAGTCCCCGTACAAGCGGAAGACGCCGGAAACAATAGCTGCAACTCTCGCCACCATTCCTGTACTAAAATAGTTGAACAACACCCATTTATTTATTTATTAATGTACTGTGTTAAATTAATGTAATGTTTACAGAGTTAAACCTTACAGACTAGTTGAAAATACAAAACAAGTAAAATAAAATTAATTCTGATGAATTGTAATGTCAAGTAGTTTAGCTGCGATACTCTGCGTTATCCCGATATCGTTATAATACCCCGATTTGTGCATTAGTACAATCGAACATATTTTCTTCGGCTCTAAGAGCGATCCACTTTAGAGGAACGATCTCCGTTCTCGCCGACTGTAATGCCGGAAAAATAAGCATTTTTTGGGAGTTTATTTCGGCGTGGGAGTGAAATATATAATATGATAAATTTGCATAACGATCTGTTCTTATGGAAGTCATAAATTGTAAAAACTATAAATTAATGTTAACTTTTATCCGCCGAAATTGTCAACCGGTTACGTGCCAACGTATCCAAATCTAGAACCTGTGCTGAACTAAACTTACTCTTCAATGCTTCAGATTTTGATTTCATGCAATCAAGACCTTTCTTAGTTAAATTTTGCGAATGTTTTTCTCCGCGTCGCATCAGTAGTATTTTATTTTAGCTCATAAACTACAATTTCTTGTAACATTTTTGCGCAAATGGTTTAAAACGGTTTTATGGTCGATATTGGCTTCTGGGCATTGCCATGACTACTAAAAGTACGTTCACACATGCATTAATTAACAATAAATTCACAAAATTAATGTACCCGTTCACATATGGTAGATTACCTGCAAAATTGACAATCAGCTGTCAATACTGTCGGGAAAGCTTTTCCTTCATACAAATTATCTTGGTGGAATATTTCGTTCTTTTTGGTTTATTTAATTATTATTAACAATATGTATAAAATACAAGGAGAAGGAATAGCTTATTTAATTGGCTGCTAATAGATAATAAACAGTTTACTGAGATTTCAAAAAATTATGACAGCAATATGCATACCATATTCGATATTACTTTTTATAATAAGTATTAAGAGGACACACGTTTTATCTGTTATATTTTTATTTATTTTTTTTTTTTAATTTTTTTTTAATTTTTTTTTTATTTTTTTTTCGTTTTTTTTTATTTTTTTATTTTTTAAAGCTTACATGATAATAAAATTAAAAGTAAACTAAGCAAATGCAGCGCTAGCAGCAGAGGCTTTCGGCTGTTACATAAATGCAGAGTTAATACCTAACAAACATTTTATTAGAATTACTATATGTCTACAAACTTTTTTTCTTTTATTTAGTTTTTACTTTGGCGAAATTGCGCTTTTTAATTACTGATTGGGAGTTAAGCGCGAAATAGTAGATCATCTACTTATATGTGAACGTATTATAACATGCCTGTCAACATTGATTATTTCTGTAATTTTATCGAGATTTTCTTTAACATCAAAAACCTCTGAACGGAACCGACGAAACCACAATTGCACGTTACAGTATCGATAGCGTAAACACCATTCACAATTTCAGCGGGTCTCTTGCATTTTCGCCTTTATCAAACAAAAACTGTAAAATGTACCGAATTTTCTCTTTGTTGACTTCCATTGTTAACACATTGTAACTTACAACTGAATGGAACAAACAAAAAATAGCAAAAGAACGTAAATTGTACATTGTTTGATCGATACTTTACGAGATATCAATCACTACAACCATCTACCGAGAAATTAATGGATTTCTCTGGTATCTAAGTTTCCGCCCACGTAAAAGAGGTATCGCTGCTGATACTATTTTTATGTTAGCTCTAGCAATATACTGGTGACTTGAAGGTGTATATGCGTTGACATTCGTTTGAAGTGTAAATATCCTTTTTATAAAATAAATAAATAATTGGCGCGTACACCCTTTTTGGGTGTTTGGCCTAGCTCCTCCTCCTATTTGTGGTGTGCGTCTTGATGTTGTTCCACAAATGGATGGACCTACAGTTTCAAGCCGACTCCGAACGGCAGATATTTTTATGAGTAGCTTTTTCATGGCAGAAATACACTCGGAAGTTTGCCATTGCCTGCCGAGGGGCGACCGCTATTAGAAAAATGTTTTTATTAATTTTGCTTTCACCGAGATTCGAACCAACGACCTCTCTGTGAATTCCGAATGGTAATCACGCACCAACCCATTCGGCTACGGCGGCCGCCAAAAATGTCTACGTTCGTCTCGAAAAAACAGCATTTGCGGGAAGTCATTCTTCATTATTACCTTTTAAAGAAAAGTGCAGCTGAGACGTGTCGTATATTGATCAATAGTTACGGTAATCACGCTCCATCAAATACAACTTTTAAAGAGTGGTTTCGACGCTTCCAAAGTGGCAATTTCGACGTGAGGGATAAAGATCGCAAAGGGGCACCGAAAAAATTCGAAGATACTCACCTACAACAATTATTGTATGCAGACACATGTCGAACCCTTGAACTCCTTCAACCATCTGAAAAAGTGGAGTAAAGTTGTAGCTTCCAATGGCACATACTTCACATAATATAATGTAGGTATTATTTAATTGTTTAAACAATTCGTAACTTTGGCTAAGAAAAGACATAAACTTATTCCCATATACCCACACACCCAATAATTATGGGCACTTTTGGTTTCCTCGATTCCATCCAGGTTTGATGTTAATGAAAATGTCGATAATGCCGAAAAAATTGCAGAAATAATCGTAGCATCGCCCAGGAGATAAAGATCGACCATAACATTTTACGCAAAAATAATACATTCTTTTTTCCCCAAGCTAATATATTCAAAGATACAGTCTGTTTTAAATTTATTTTGAACAAAAACTTTCAAAAATAGAAATTCTTACAACTTAATATACAATAATCTATAGTATTATTTTAAAACATGGCGCTTATTCTGACCAAACTACAACACTAAACTGTATTTGGGCTATTTTCAGAAAAATTTTATAGTAATAGACGATGCCCAACGCCATTTAAAAGAACACTATTACCCATCAAATCAACGAACTTTTTGACACAGATATACATTTTTAAGTGTTTTTTTTTTCTTTGTATTGTATTCTATGTGTGTACATTAGACTGGCCGTAACTTTTTTTTTGTGGAAATCCATAAATTTTCGGGTCTTAAAACATGAGGTTAGGAGTAATGAAAAACGGTGTAATTTTTTAACCCGATCCGATGATGCCTAACCGTGCCCATTTCATCCCAAAGTATGGGCAATTTCAAAAAATCACAATTTTTACAAAAATTTTTTTTGTTTCCAATTTATATAATTTAATTTAATTTAATATGTATATACTTAATATATATATAATTTAACTTTATTTATATAATTTATTTTAATTTAATAATACATATTTTAATTAAAGAATTAGATTGTCTATTTAATGAGAGATGCTTTGGTGTAAGACGGATACAATTGCCTGTAGTGCTCAACAACTTGCAGTAAGTACTGTTTATCTTCTTCATTATAAGTAAGCGATCTGTTGTAGTCTGTGATCAATTTCAATAATCTCTCTGCAGCGTCATTAACTACAGACAAATGCTGACAAATTCGTTTTCCCGCTATATAGTCTTCACTTTCTTGCCATGTTGAAGGATCTGATTCCAAAAAACTTGTTTCAATTCCTCTGCGGGTAAAGGATGTTTTAGTTCTTGATGAAATAAAATCAATCATATTCTTGCTGCCGTAAAGCGATATTTCTGACATTGTTGCAACAACTCTCTTTGGAACAGAATCTTCCTTCTGGTTATCGCTAGTAATTGCTTCCACCGTTTTACGCTTAATATGTGAAGGAATCTGATCATCAAAAAATGAAAGGCCAACCGCCTCTTCCGATAAATACCATAAATGATTTTTAATTTTATGTAACAAGGCATTGTATACATTCTTATCGAAATATACAATCACATATTGAATGAGCTTAAGGTCATTTTGTGGAGCAGCTATTGGATCCACACAACGAAAGCAATATGGAACGAAGATGGAGGTTAAAAAAATACAAACGCTTCTTAGACTCTTTATCTCTGAAGTCGTTAACACGAATTGCTCGCGAAACAGAAACATTTTGTAGCAATATAGGCACTTCGACATAAACCTTGCGTGTGATGTTGCACCAGGTGACCGTACTTGTGAAAAATTTGGTACGTCTTCCCCAACAAAGAGCAACGATAGTTGTAGTAATTCTTTATAATCGGCACGAGTATGGTGACCATTTAATGCAGTTAGACAAAAATTCTTAAATATTTTCACTTCAGCTATTGTAAAGACTTTCCGAACTTCATTTTCCGATATTCCACTTTTGAATGACTTAGAATTAATGTTTTTCCAGCTGTTAGAGAAACGAATGAATAAGGGAACTTCCGGTGCTGATGATTTGCCAAAATTTAGTTCGAACACTGCTTTGACTAGCAACTCACTAACATGGTGACGACAGGGGAAAGAAAAGTAGATTTCGGCCCAACCTTTTTTCAAACAAGAACGCTGCTCCATTATTAACTCCCGTATTAGCAGCTGTTGTATCAAATGATACAACTTCCACTAAATCATCGAGCTTCCACTTGCACAAAAAATTATGTATTTCTGCAGCTATTGCATCTCCCGTTGAACTTTCAATTTTTGGTATCCCCAGCAGTGTTTCCATATTTTCTCCTGCGACAACGAGAGGCAATCTATCTTTCTTTTCTGTGCCTCGGATTTCTGCAAGCAGCTTTCCATCCCAGTGAAGGACAAAAAAGTCGGGAATCTACAAACAAGTAAAAAGAGACTTCAAGAATCCAAAATCTTATAAACATATTCAGTAAAACCATTACATTGAATCCATTAATAATCTTTTGAGCTTGTCTGCGACGATAATCTCTCCTCATCGAATGTAATGTTGTTCGATTAAGAATTAAATCTTCCATTTTTATTGATGGCGTTCCATTAACATTTTGCATGGTATTTATGAAGGCAGCAACCGTTGCACTCACCAAATGCATGGCATCTCTTGTTGAGAGGTTACATTTGTCCATGCATGCAAGCATTCCATCATCAATAAAATTAATTTTTCCTCGATTTGCCTTTTTCGGTAGTAACTTAATGTTACTTCCGTCTGTATCTTCGCCTTCATTCACATATTTTGCTGCATTTTCTTCGCCAGCTGAAATATCCTTTTCAGCATCCTCGGTATCAGTGACTTCAAGAGCATAATTAGCTTCAAATGGGATCAAATATTAAAAAAAAGAACCAGTAAAGCTTAACTTTAATAAACTTACTATGAACTAAATGCTTTTCAACGCGCTTTCTTTCTTCTTCCATTCGTTACTCTTTGCGTTTTTCTTTTCTTGTGAGTACAGTATCGGCACTATACATACTACCTGGACGTCCTCTATTTCTTTGGAGCAAAAGAAAGTCTTTATCTTCCTGCATTTTCATCATACCTAGGGCATCCATGGCTGCAATGTCAAATATGAAGTTTTCAATTTTATCCTTAAACTCTGCTTCATTTTTACGACACTTCTCGTTAGGAGTCTTGGAATGTTTTTGTAAATTTCTCCATTCCTCGTAAAGATTTTTAAGTTTTTTAATACAATTTTTTTCTTGCGCCGTGAGAATTTTAGATTTTTTCCAAAATTCAATCGTGGCACCAATCGTGTATTTCATACTGCTTTCCAAAGTCAAGTTTTCGTGCCTCATTTTGTAAAACAATAATTGGAGCACCTGTTTCATTGATGGCAACTTGGCCCCCAAAATAACACTTTCACATTCACCCACAAGAAATATTTTTTGCTCAGAACGTAATCTTTCTTTCGGAATGCCTGATAATGATTTTGAACTAATTTTTTCACTAACTAATTACTTTTGTACTATTAAATGCATAAGACAACTGAAACTGAATAAAAATGCAATGTCATAGCCTACCAATTCAAATATCGAGAAAAAAATTCTCACTGAATAAGATTGCAATGTCAAAGTCTACTAATTCAAATGTCGAGTAAAAATTCAAAACTTTTACCGTATTCAGCGAACACAACAGTTGACGAATTGTTTAGTGATCACCAAAGTGTTTATTATGAAACAAATTTTTATTTTTATTATTATAGTGAAGTGTGAAAAATTATTTAAAAAGTACCTTTGCATAAACTTTAAAAATAATTATTTCATTTAGCAGCTGGCTCAACACACCGTTCATAAAACACAATTTCTATTACTCAACTGACGGTGACATATTTTCCAAGTATCACTAATCAGTTATGTGTGCTGAAAGCGCCTTTTGTCAGGTGGCTTTCGCGATATAAATTGGGCCATACGGCAATAAAGTAAACAAGATCATTAATTAAAATCGCATCACATCAATAAATATAAGATTCGAACAAAGAAATTGAAAACGAAAAAAATTAGTAAAAATTGTGATTTTTTCAAATTTTCCATACTTTGGGATCAAATGGGCACGGTTAGACATCATCGGATCGGGCTGAAAAAATATACCGTTCTTTATTGCATCTAACCTCATGTTTTACGACCCGAAAACTTTTGGATTTTCAATTTTTATTTTTCTCCATACAAGCTGCGGCCAGTCTAGTGTACATGTATATTTTTATGTATGCAGCCATTATCAAATCATATACACATGGTAGAAAAAGTCTGCGTTCACCCACTGTTATAAAGTATTAAAATAATTTAACGTGTTTATCTTAAAACTCTCAGTTATTTCTTTTCACTTATTTCAAAGAAAATTATTCGTAGAGGGTATGAACAAAATTTTTTGGAGTTTGAGCTGCGTCGTGTTCAGATAACGGGATTGTAGTACAGTTACTTAAATAGGCTGAGCAGAAAAAGTGTGCGTTCATTTCGAAAAGTGACGATTATTTGCATGGCAATTACGTTAAATTTAATTTTAAATCATTCATGTAGTTGACGCGGTTAAGAACAAATCTAAAGAGGGAAAAATTGATATTAGAAATACATTTTTTGTTACTATGGACCAAAGGCGAAAAGAAATAAATATTGGTGAAAGAAAATCATTGTAAGTTTGTGGCAAAATAGTAAGAGCTATCGGGAAATCGCGAAAATTGTTGGGAGGCAATACTCCTCGGTCCAAAGAGTGATAAACAACTTCAAGCAAACGAATTGTTTGGAGTCTAAGCCTCGTTCTGGGCGTCCAAAAAAACTGACGGAAAGAGAAGAACGCAACATAACTATTCTTGTGAAGTCTAATCCACGACTAACAGCAAGCCAAATTTCAAAAGACATAGAAGTAAAATACCAAAAGAAAGTACATCCAGATACAGTAAGAAAAATTCTAAAAAGAATCGGATTTCACGGCAGAGTGACCCGAAAAAAACCCTTCATATCGCGAGTAAATCGACCTAAGGGGGTATTCTAGTCTAGAAATTTGAAAAAATCGAAATTTTTTTTTTTTCAAAATTTGATAGTTTAACTATTCAAAAATATCTCCCTAAAAGGATTTTTCAAAATTCGAATTATTTTCGAAGCTACAACTATTTTAGTGACGCGACAGCTGGACTGGTTTGAGCGGTCGGCGAACTTTAAACGTGTTTTTCTCGAAACTACTTCTTTCGATACGGTCGGCACGATATCTCAAGTTCTAATCAACAGAATTTGTCATGAATATTCCTTAAATATATCTCTATCGTATGAAGCTCGAAAAACTGGAAATTTCAATTTTTTAATATGTGTAAACAATTCGAGAAAGTTTAAAAATAAGAGAAAAATCGACCTCAATTTTTTGAGTAGCCGCCATTTTATGGAAAAAAAATGTTTTTTCCGTTTGTTCTGGTTCATACGATAATGACATTCATATTAATTAAGAATTTGTATTTTTTTTTTTTCAGATGATCACAAGGGTAGAAATCGTGACGACGGGGACACTGCCTTTTTTCCCCTCTTCCACTTCAAGGACGCATAACTCCATGAAAATTCATTTTTTTTTTCAATTTTATTTTGTGTGCTCCTAATATATGAATAAATAAATGATAAAAAAATGTATCGTAGAAATATCAAAAGCTTTTTTTTTATTCATCGTCAAAAAATGCTCGAAATTCGGGCCTCTAGACTAGAATACCCCCTTAAGCGGATGGCTTTCGCCAAGGAATACGTAAACAAGCCACCTGAGTTTTGGAATAGTGTGATTTTTTCAGATGAGAGCAAGTTTTGCATTTTCGGGATAAAAGGTCGTAAAATTATTTGGAGGAAAAACGGAACGGCACTTGGAAAGCAAAATCTGGTACCTACGGTAAAGCATGGGGGAGGAGGTGCCATGATATGGGGGTGTATGGCTAGTTCGGGCGTTGGAAATATACAGTTTATTGAGTCGATAATGAACAGACATGATTATCTCGATATTTTAAAAACGAATTTGAGAGAAAGTGCAAACAAACTGGGACTCGGTGAAAGATTTTTTTCCAACAGGACAACGACCCGAAATACACAGCAGAGATTGTTAGGTTGTGGTTGTTGTATAATGTTCCAAAACAACTTCGCACACCCCCACAATCACCTGACCTTAACCCCATTGAGCACTTATGGGACGTTCTAGAGAAAAAAATACGAGAGCGTACAATAACTAGCAAGGAAATGCTTAATAACGCGCTCAAAGAGGAATGGGAAGCCATAGGTGCAGAAATAACAGCCAAACTAGTTGGATCAATGAAAAGACGCCTTCTAGAAGTCATAAAAAGGCGTGGATATCCAACTAGCTATTAATTTTAAAACATTTCTACGATCTTAAGCCTTTTATTTTATTATTATTGAAGTGAACGCAAACTTTTCCCGTTTAGTTTGAATGGCCTTTTTAAATTTATGTGATCTCATTTTAAATTTGATTTCGTTATTGGTAGCGAAATATGTGTGATAGCTACGTTTAAGTGAACTAAATAAAACTCATTAAAAAAAATTTCTGAAATATTTATTGTTTTGAACTTTTTCTAATGCAAAGAATATTTGCATAGGTGAACGCAGACTTTTTCTACTATGCGTATGAACATGAACTTTGAAAATTTTTTTTACCATTCTTCTTAAAATTTTTTAAAACGTGAAGATCTGTGGAAAAAAATTTTTACTTTTGCAAATCCAAGAAATTTTACGAATGACAAAAAAAAAATTGTATAATTGTGTTGGTGAATGGCACACGACTTATCATAAAACAAATACATCCGAATGGTTTGCACGCGGAAGTGTTATGCGGAGAGGCTCAGGGAAGGCGATTTCTATTGTCTCGTATAAATTTGCAGCTGAGCGAAACCACACTTCCTTTTAGGTTGAAGCGCCGCCAATTTCCCACTACAATAGCCTTCGCCATAACAATAAATAAGGCCCAGGGGCAAACATTATCAAAGATGGGCCTTCATTTAAAGGAGGATTGCTTTGCTCACGGCCAACTTTATGTTGCGTTAAGCCGGGTTAGATCCTGGAAAAATATACGCGTTCAAATGGGCAATAACGAAAACTTGACGTTGAATGTAGTTTATAATGAAGTAATTTAAAAACAAAAATTACTGATTTAACTGAAAAAAGTTTTAAAAATGTTATATGCATAAGGTCTTACATATTACATATGAATAAAAATATACACTTTTCTAATCATCATAACTTTTAATATATAAAAGTGTCACATATGCTGTTTACTTTCTGTGGGAAAAAAGCCCACCCGATTTTCGGGGCATCGAATCGTTTGTGACATTCAACACGCGTTAGTTTCAAGCTGGTTCTTGAGAGTAAAACAATCGTTCGGAGTTTGAATAATTTTTGTTTGCTTTCATCAAATAAAATCAGGGGAAAAGTGAAAAAGAATCTACATTTTCTTACATTGAAAGAAAGAGATGAGATTCTCCAAAAAATTGAAAAAGGCGTTAAACAACGAGATCTTGCATTCGAATACAAAGTTGATTTGCCGAATAAAAAAACAATCCCGTTCATTAAAAGAAAATGCATACAATTCATTTTCACTTGGAAATAAACGGAAAACTTTGCGGTTTGGCAATCATCCAGAGCTCGAGAAGCGTTTGTACCAGTTTTTCATGAATCAGCGGCGACGAAATGCTCCTGTTTCTAGCTAGATATTGAAAAGCAAAGCATTAAAAATATTTGATGAAATAAAAAAGGATGGAGAACAATTAAATGCAAGTGATGGATGGTTTTCGCGATTCAAGAAACGCTTCGGACTTCGCTATTTGACTGTGACTGGTGAATCATTATCTTGTGATCCAGAAGCCATTGAGCCATTTAAGGAAAAATTGACGGAGAAAATCGCTGAAAAAGGATATGTAACATCACAAATATATAATGAAACGGTTCTCTTTTAGAAACTTTTGCCAAATAAAACCTACGTTTCGAAAGATGAAAAGAGTGCTCCAGGCAACAAAGTTTCAAAAGATCGAATCAGTATTCTTTTGTGTGCAAATGGTGATGGCAGCCACAAAATAAAACCATTAACGATCGGCAAATCTATGAATCCGCGTTATTTTAAAAATTTTCGTCTACCGGTGAATTATGCTAGCAACAAGACTGCTTGGATGACGCGGGATATTTTCAAAAATGGGTTCTTGGATAATTTTGTCGAAGAAGTGAAAAAATTCGCCAAAGAAAATGATGTTTCACCCAAAGCATTACTCTTGCTGGATCAAGCCCCATCTCATCCGCCCGAAGAAGAAGTGATGTATTTTCCGACCAATTGCACAGCGATTTTACAGCCAATGGATCAAGGTGTTATTAACTTGACAAAAATTCAATACAAAACATTACTAATGGAAACCATAATTAGTGAAAAATATTCTTCGTTGCATGAACTATTGAAGAAAATTGATTTGAAAACCGCCGTGAGCATGTTGAGCCAAGCATGGGGGAAATTGCTCCCTGAAACGATCGCTAAATGCTGGAAAAGCGTATTGGGTATAAGCCCAACAGTTGACGCGATTATTGAATCTAATCCAGACGATATGCCATTGGATATCGAAATCGACGACCCCCTTCTTGTTGGAGGATTTCAACGGTTAAATGAGATGGTCGAAAACTATGTGGGTGAAGCAGACACAGATGAAATCCGCAATTGGGTTTTGGAATTAGGAATAGATGAAGGTGATAGTGAAGCCAATGAACCCGAAGATCCTACTCAAGAAGAAACAACCGAAAAAGTCCAGCATGAATCGATTTTTGGCTGTATCAATACAATTTTGAAATGGGGTGAACAGAACGATGTACTGTCATTCAATCAGATCGCTTGTTTGCATGATATCCGATCAAAAGCACTTGAAAAGTGTTACGAGAAAACGCAATCGAAAATAACAAAGTTTTTCCAAAAAAAATAATTGAATTTTGGAGCACACACTCATATGTCCTTCCGCATTGATCTCTTTGTATTAATTTCAATAAATATGTGTTCATTTTTCTTGAATATCGACCTTTTGAGCTCATTAATTGCATTGAATAGAGTTAAAATATTTTTCCCTAGGTATTCCTCGATCCACAGGAGAAATTCGCAAAAGTGCAATTTTTCGCTAAGTGCAATCATTGCTGAAATTTTCCAATTGTACTTATCGGGCTTCTACTGTAGTCGGAATGTTGCCAAAAGCGTGCTTTTCATGGAAGCAGGTGTTAGGAATTAAAAATACTATGGTTTATTCTGAGAAACTTTAAAACACAAAAAATATGTGGAAGCGAGTAGGCTTTTGGTTGATTACCATTCGGTGGGTCTTGGGATCAACATGAAACATAAAATCATACGTTTCTTCTAATAAAGGAGCCTCTGCAGTTAACAGCAAATCTCCGAGCATATTTCTGCCAGTGCTCCATCAAGATGCACACCATATATAGGAGTAGTAGCCTGGTTTTTCTTCCTTTAAGTTTTTTAACTTTACGCAGGTAGTGGGCCACATTATGGTATCAAAACGGCACTCTAGTGCTACCTGTAGTGTACTCGGTGTACTCTTGCCATCTAACCTACCTACCTAGCCTGGTACATACACCTGCCACGAATGTTTCTAACCATTTCAGTTATTCAAAACAACAAGTTATGGGATCAACAACCTCGATTAGCAGGTTTAGTATTAAGAATCAAACTAAATAAAATTGCAATGGGAGGGTGGTAAGGTAGTCGAATTACTTTAAACCGGTGTCTACTACTTTAAAACGGTGACATTGCAGAACAAATATAGTCCATCCTCTAGCCTCCTGTCTACGTTCTATTTTGGGTACTCGTATGCCCGCTTCCTTAACTTAACGATTACGCAAACAGATATGCTTTTGGAAAGTCAAAAACCTATTTATTAATATTCGAGTATCTTTTACGTATTTACATGTGTACATACATACATGCAGTGCATGCCAAAAATAGCAAGTCAACCCAAAGATCTTACGCATATAAAGGACGTCGCCCACCACGTACATCGTTGGAGGTTAAAATGTCTCTATTAGCGATAATGTTCCCTTCGTTCGCGACGTGCAATTTACATTCATACATACCTACCTATTGCACTTGAATACGGTCAAACTGGAATATTCTTATATATGCAAGCACGGCGATAAGACCGATCGGCAGTAAAAAGTTCAATGATTTGTAATTGTAAGTGATTCGAGGGTTAAACGAAGTAATCATTGGCATTAATTACCAAAAAATATAGCGTACATGGGTTCTGCAGTGAGATAATGAAATGAACCAAGCCAGCGATACAGCGATAATGCATAGCGAGCGTGCAAATGAATCTTTGGCTATATAAGCTAACTTTTAGCTGAAGTCCAGCACAGTTGTCTCCGGCACTGAGTGGTAGAGCACAGCGGTAAAACTTCCTTTAAAGTTTGTGGCAAAAGGTGTTGGAAACTTTCAAAATGAAGACGTTTGTAATTTTATTAAGTTTTCTTGTCTGCTGCGTAACAGCAGGACGTTTGGGTTTGACTCAAAAACTTTTATGGCTGGACTCTGTACGCCAAGGACAACAGGCTGCCCCACTTAGTGAGACACCATTATCGGCTTATTATGACAACAATAAGAAGCTATTTGATTCTTTAGATCAAGGTTACACATCTCAAGGTACGAACGAGCGTCAACAATTCCTGCTTGATGTCCTGCTTCAGGTTCAAAAGCCCTTAGTGAACACACAACTCATCGGACTCGGTCAGATATTGGTGACAGATCCCAATAAGTATGTATTGGTAAGTATTCAAGGATGTGGTGATTCCAATATTCATTTCTTTACTATATATTTGCTTGTTTTTGTCTAGCCAAACGATGAAATTCTACAGCAGTTTTTGCAACAAACCAGCAATCAGAATATTCTGGGACGCAATGATGTCTACAACCCAGTCGATATGTCAGATATACGTCAATTGGTGGGACTTCAACGTTTCTTTGTGCTAGCCCAGGACTTCACCGTTTTCCAAAAGAATGTTGTTTACGCGCGCCTTTATTTCAACCCCGTCATGTTTGTGGATGCTCTGTCGCTAGCGATACGTGACCGTGCAGATACCCAGGATCTTGTGATGCCACCAATGAACGAGATCTTACCACAGCTGTACTATGACAACTATGTCCTCAACTCTGCACAAAATGTCGACTATTACAACTTGATTAGCCAGGCAACTCGTACAAATGCAAAGCACAGTCTATTCGATGTGTTCGGCTTGGGTGGTTTTGGTTCATTATTTCAAGTACGTAAATATGGGCTGTTCAACCCATGGCAACAAAGACGTGTGGAAATAGCAAACGGCCGTGCTAACAGTGAAATACAGGCTCAAATTACTTTGCAAGTGGGGGAACAAGGTGGAGTCTCAACTGACCTAACAAATGACATTGAACTCAATGTGGCATTTAGCAATATTATCATCGATCAACTGGCGCAAACAGTCACTGAGGTCATTGAAGGAGAACAACATATTGGCGGTATAGGCAGCAATCAACAAAAGTACCAACAAGGGCAGTACTACCAACAAGGAGAAGGATCAGACAGTGGTATTGGAGTAGGTTATCGGGTTCGCCGAAACAAGCAAGACATTTATGAAGGTCAGACCAATGGTGAATCCTTGGATATACTAGAAGGTGATTTAAAACAAAAAAATCAAATCCAAACTAATTTTAATCAAACACTGAATTGATCGTTCTTTTAGGCATCAATGCTGTGTCAAAGCAAAATGTCGTAAACGCCAACGAATTGCCCCAAGTGGATGTTAACAGCCAACACCTTCTGCGTGTCGGACGTAGACATCGTGGAAATACTCCTTATGGTGGATACTCAAATTACGTCAACCCTTTCTATCGCCAACAAAATCAATATAGTTACAACGATCAGGAAAACGCTTATGAACGTGGACAAAACCAAGGAACTCAATATGGTTACAACAATCAGGCATATGGTTCATCTTATGCTCAGCCCAACAGACGTCAACAAAGTCAGGGAGCACAATATGGTTCCCCTTATGGTTACAAGGATCAGGAATACGGTTCATATTATGGTAGCCCTTATGGACACCAGCAAAATCAGGGATACTTTTATGGTCGTGGTCAAAATCAAGGAGCTCAATATGGTTACAACGATCAGAAATACGGTTCTTATTATGCTGCTCAGCCTTATGGACGTGAACAAAGTCAGGCAGCTCAATATGGTTCATCTTATGGTTACAAGGATCAGGAATACGGTTCATATTATGGTAGCCCTTATGGGCACCAGCAAAGTCAAGGGGCCCAGTATGGTTACCAAAATCAGGGATACTCTTATGGCGCTCGTCAAAACCAAGGAGCTCAACACGGTTCATCTTATGTTGCTCAGCCTTATGGCAGTCAACAAAATCAAGAAGGTCAATATGGTTCACCTTATGGTTACAAGGATCAGGAATACGGTTCATATTATGCCAATCCTTATGGACGCCAACAAAATCAGGGAGCTCTGTATGGCTACCAAAATCAGGGATACTCGTATGGTCGTGGTCAAAAGCAAGGAGCTCAATATGGTTACAAGAATCAGGAACAAGGTTCATCTTATGCTAATCCGCTTGCGCGTCAACAAAATCAAGGAACTCAATATGGGTACAAGAATCAGGAATACGGTTCATCTCACGCCAGCCCTTATGGACGACAACAAAATCAAGAAGCTCAATATGGTTACAGGAATCAGGAATACGGCTATGGCGCTAAAGGACCACAACAATTGCAATATCAACGTCAACAACAGCAGTCATATCGTGTGCAGCCATATGGACAGGAAGATGTTGTCAGTGTTAATGATGTGACCGCGGATAATGATGATGAAACTGTGGTGGCTCGTCAGGTACGTGACACTGGTAACCGTGGAGAAAGTGGCAGGCGTAATCGAGGTCACGACTCCAAACGCCACAATTATCACTACACAGAACAGTATCGTGAGCTCGAAAGTTTGCGTGGTGAAATCGTCCGCAGCATTGCTGCAACTCAGCAAGTGAGATACTCTCGTCGCGGGGAAATACTCTTACAAAGCATACAAGAGTTGGCTGCTAGGTTGAATATGCAGCAAATTGTTGAGATCATTGAAGGAGGCCGTAGCCAGCAACAACAACAGCAATACCTGCAGATACAACAGGAAATCGGTCAAATCATGCAGCAACTGCGAATACTCATTGATCAAGTCACTCAAGAGGCGGGCATAAGCGAAGGAAGCGAGGCAACTCTTGATATAGTTGCCAGTATTATTAATGGTAAGATCATACTCGAGCAACGGCAACTGTCCATTGCAGCACAAAGTACATTGCAAGAGTTGCAACAGCAGATACAGCGTGTCGTCGGAAATCAAGTTGCTCAAGTGAATGAGGTAACCCCACTCGTCTTGCTGGCCGGCAACTTACGCAATCCGGTTACTCAACAAACCATTCTTTCGCTTGCCCAGCTGATCGATGAGTACCGTCAGGAATTGCAACCATACACCAAGAACCAATTGGGCGGCAATGGTGATATTGCTGTGCGTAATATTTTGATCGATCCTTTGGTTACCTACACTGAAGTGGTGGATGCCGACCTTGTCAATCTTATCGACCAACAGCTATTGCAGTCAAACACCAACAACCTGCAGCGTCTGAGCCAGAAAGTGGTGGCCCGTCAACAACGTTTGAATTATGAACCATTCACCATTTCAATGAACATTGAATCCGAACTTCAACAGGATGTTAGCATTCGTATTTTACTTGGCCCACAAGTCGATTACACCGGTCGTCCCGTATCTTTGGCACAAAACCGTCAGAACTATATTGTCATTGACGCTTTCGTAAAACAATTGCAGGCCGGCGAGAACAACATCCAACGCTACTCACGTCAATTTAACGGATACAACAACGAAGTTTCCACCATTAGTGAAATTTATCGTCAGGTAATAACTGGACAGAAACAACAGCAACAGTCTGGTACTAATAGTCAGCTTCCCCAACATCTTTTGCTGCCACGTGGGACTACTATTAATGGAGGTTTGCCAGTGCAGATAATGGTTGTAGTGACTCCATTGACTCAGCAAGATCGCTTTTTGCTTGGAGAGGGTGTCAACGCACAACAAATCAGTGGTGTTGGAATCGCTGGAATAGGCGTCGACCAGTTGCCGCTGGGCTATCCATTGGACAGGCAAATCGTAGATGAGCAGAGTCTAAATGTACCGAATATTTTGGCAACCGAAACTGTGATACAGTATGACAGTCGTACTCGGGCTTGAGATAACCCCAGCGAACTTTGATGACTGAAATATTAAGATGGAAAGAATTTTTAAACCGATATATTTGCATACATTAATTTTTTATACTAAAATAACTGCTGATTTAAAATATTTTGACATTCGAAAATTAAATAAAGTGTTGCTATCCAAAGAACAAATGAGTTTTTGATATGTGGGGGGTTATGTTGAATTAACTAATTAAAAGATGGCACCGCTTGATATTTGAATGAAGAGAAATGTAATGTGGCGTGATGGTCGATAGGCTCTCAGTCATGACCAAAGTGTACCCAGAGAAGCCAAGGAGCAAATATAATTTTTTGCTTGCAATCTCCAAAAATACTACAAAAATTTCATAGCGGCTTCACAGGTAAGCATCGATTCGCAGAAAGAATAGATTATTAGTTTTATTTTTTACTCGTACGACTGATACCCAACATGCAAAAGAACCAGTCTCGACGTTTTTTTTATTAGTGTAGTCCCCATTTATTTTATACATCTCTACATTGACATTAAGTATGTTGTTTAATAATTTGGTCAGGATTTATATACCTACAATGGCCAGCGCCAAAAGTGATAAAATTAAAATAAACGAAATAATATGCAATTAAATAATATACAGTACAAGATTCACTTTACATAATTACCATAATTACAATTGTACAACAATATAACAGCATATGCTGTTACATATTTTTTTTACATATTTTTTGTTTTCTAGCTTTTAGGTGCTTGGTCGAGTTCTCTTCAGATGTCTGTTTGTGTTTTTTTCCCATTTCAAGAAGTTTGTTAATTTCTGCATTACTGTGTGTGTGTATTTTTCCAAAGTGCCTTGTTGTTATCTTTTTGATTTCTTCGTCTACTGTTGCTTCATTAAAAGTCCTGTGGATGGCATCATTTTTCATGTACCTTTCAGACATGGTCCGAATTCGAAGAATCTTCGATTGTCGTCGTTTACTATATGAGTTTTTTTAGCCGTTCCCCACATCTGTAGTCCTTATAGCTAGGTTGGTTTAATCATAATTTGGTACACTAACAGCTTGTTCTGTATAGTAAGTTTGAATTTTGTGCAGGCTAACCAATGATTGGCTGCCGCCGTAGACGAATGGGTTGGTGCGTGACTACCATTTGGAATTCACAAAGAGAACGTAGGTTTGAATCTCGGTGAAACACCAAAATTAAGAAAAACATTTTTCTAATAGCGGTCGCCCCTCGGCAGGCAATGGCCAACCTCCGAGTGTATTTCTGCCATGAAAAAGCTCCTCATAAAAATATCTGCCGTTCGGAGTCGGCTTGAAACTGAAGGCCCCTCCATTTGTGGAACAACATCAAGACGCACACCACAAATAGGAGGAGGAGCTGGGCCAAACACCTAACAGAAGTGTACGCGCCAATTATTATTATTATTAGTAATCAAAAGGTAGCATTCTCTTTATTTTGTGAAGTAAGCCTTTGTGCCACACTTTAACAAACGCTTTAGCTACGTCCAAAAATACTGCGGCACAGTATCGATTGTTTTCATGGTCTGATTGGATTTTATTTGTAATTATATGGATCTTTTGGATAGTCCAATTTTTTTTTTTCTAAATCCAAATTGATTATCCGGTATTAGATGTTTTTGGTCTAGAAATTGGCTTAGTCGATCATGCAGTAATTTCTCAGCAATTTTTTAGATATTGTCGGTAGTAAGTTTATTGGTCTATATGATGACACGGGAGTTGGATCTTTACCCGGTTTTGGTAATGAAATAATCTCTGCCACTTTCCAGAGTTTCGGGAAATATTGAAAGCGTAACAGTCTAAGCGAAAGTCTAAACTCATTGTGAAAATAAGTCAGAGGTGTGGCCAAGGATGAAGATTACCAGGTTTGGTTGATCTGCTGTTGTGAAAAACGTAATTTAGCAAGCAACTTCGGCTGCCATGCCACCGGGTACTTGCAAGAATTTTATACTTACCATGTTTAGTTATGGCGAAAAACAAAATAGTGCGAGCAAGTTCGGCGGCGACGTCTGAGGGCCTTCGGTAGCCGATTTCTGCCAGCTCGTTTCACATGTATTCACACATTCCTCCAATCAGTCGTTGCTTAGACGAAGTAACATGAGTTTAGGCTACGTTGTTTTTTTTCGTACATCGCCAACACAACAACTCAGTTTTTTCGTAAACATACCGCTGTAATGACCGTTGAGAGCCGGTTAACAGTCTAATCTTGGCCACACCTCTTGAATTTTTTTTCACCATGGAAGTCCAAAACTGGTAATCTATTTTCATCTTTTTTTGCAAATTCTTAATACAGAATGTAAGCAATCATAGTAATAAATTGTTTAATAATTTAAATACAAATATGATAAATAACTCTTTTTTCTTTTTTACATTTAACAAAACTTTAAAATATTAGATATAATATAATATATTATTATATTATGGTATTTGTCTCTGCTTCAACCAACTGCCCAATACTCCTTAATCCTGTCCGCTCTCTTATGCTACGTAGCCTTCCAATTCTTCGTTTGCCTTCGATTTTACCTTGCACAATTCGTTGCAACAACTGATATTTAAGACCACGCATATCATTAGTAAAGGCTCTTTATCATTAGTAAAAGCTCTCTATCCTTTCAAGTTTCGTTAAGACTTCTTTGTTACTAACTTTATCTGTCCACGGTATTTTCATCATCTGTCGATCGCACCACATCTCTAACACCTTTAATTTGTCAATATTCGTAACATAACATTTACGGTACCGAAGGTGTAATTTCATGTTCAATCTTTTATTGGAAAGAACTTTCATGTAATTGAAGAAAGCTTCCCTCGATACCTCCATCCGACAGCAAATTTCTCTGTCATTTGTCGCTTCGCTAAGTTAACATCCTAGGTACTTAAATCGCGATGCTCTTCGGATCGGAATGCCATTTCATAAATGTTTAAATTGGTGATTTGTTGAGAGCTTTTTGAAACAACCCTGAATTTGGGTGCTAATAGTTACTTAGGCCGTTTTGCCAATTTTTTATATTTTGCAGGGGTAATCCATTATACTTGTATATGATCTATATATTCAAGGTACCGCAAATTAATTATTTGATTATTTGTGTGTTATTTAATAATATATAAAAACATTGTCTTAGAATTACGTTTAGAAACCTCTTTTCTTTGCTGGCATCCATTTTACTTTAACGTTTCTCCTTAAATTTGTAATAATAACACAGGCCGACAAAATTTAACCAACATTCAGACCCAGAAACCAGACTATATATTTCCGAAGGTTTATGATGCGCTGAATCCAAATCTGGCCTCAGAATTGCTCTATTAGTTTGAGTTTTCGAGATATCCTAACCTAAAAGTGCAAAAAACCCCATTTTTGCCCATATTTGAGGTTATGTAGCCTTGCAGATGTTTTCTTTCACCAAAATTAAAGGATGACATCTTTAAATACAATCCTTCTTTTTTCAAATGGCGTTTTGTTTGCTCAAATACCATTTTTTTTCGCAGAGATATCACATTTTGAAATTTTCATGTTTCGAAATTTTCCTACACCTGAAAATCGATTAAGATAACATAGACATGATATATTCGATTACTAATTTTCTTGAATTGAGTCTTATTTTTCTTAAAATTTTGTCTCACACCATAAGTGTGCTGACTCACCACATCCCTACACTATCTAACCTTTGGGTACCGAGTCACACACAGCCCTAACCCCTAGAAACCACCCCTATCATACCGCGAGCAGGCTAACCCACATAACTGCAAGCAGGCTTTCCCACAAACTCCAAATTTACATACTATTAATCCATATATTTCAGGCCCTCAAACCCAAGAAAATTAGTAAGCGACTATATCATGTCTATGTTATCTTAATCGATTTTCAGGTGTAGGAAAATTTCGAAACATGAAAATTTCAAAATGCGATATCTCTGCGAAAAAAAATGATATTTGAGCAAACAAAACGCCATTTGAAAAAAGAAGGATTGTATTTAAAGATGCCATCCTTTAATTTTGGTGAAAGAAAACATCTGCAAGGCTACATAACCTCAAATATGGGCAAAAATGGGGTTTTTTGCACTTTTAGGTTAGGATATCTCGAAAACCAGAGCTGATAGAGCAATTCTGAGGCCAGATTTGGAAATATATAGTCTGGTTTCTGGGTCTGAATGTTGGTTAAATTTTGTCGGCCTAGTTCCATTAAACACGAAAGATACGATTATCGTAAAAACTCAAACTAATAAATTAATTTTAGTTATCAATCCGAATTTTGCATGGACAGAGAAGCAGATGTTAGTTTAAATTATTTCGGATACTTTTCCTTGTAGACTAGTGTAATTATTGATAACACAAAAAACACAGAGTTGTGCAGTAAAAAGTATATTTCGGGAGAGACATTTTGTATGGGTAACCTCGCTTTGTAATTAAGGATTGGGAGATAAGCGTGAAAAGTAGATAATCTAGTTATATGTGAACCTATTATAAAATGTTTTCTATAAAATCTTTTATACATCAAATTATTCAACGTATGATCATTAAAACCGCATGGCTTACAGAACTTACTAAGAACAGCTTTCGGCTCTGCTATAGAATTAACGTAGTCCACTTTCGAAAATATAGCAATCCTATACCGAGCGATCATATCTTCAACATTATTTAAGCTAAGATTTTAAAAGTGTGTACAGTGTTTTAGTAGTGGTTGGTTTTATCGAATTACGTTGATTAACACTAACTACATGTATCTTAGAGTAAGTAAAGAGCTAAAAGTTGTTGCACTCATATAATATTGGGTTGGGGAATAAGTTCATATCGTGCGTTGTTTGGCAAAGGGTAAGTATTCATTCGATAGAACTCTTTCTGCCCTACAAAACATTGTTGATTGTATTTTTGAATCATTTAATTTTTTATTAATTTTGAAGCTTAGAAATGGAATATGCAGGAGGCAAAAATCAACACATGAAATATCGACACCTGCTCATCGAGGTCATTTGCAAGCGAGTCTATAGCAGGGAAATAGTTTGCAAAGTTCAAGTCGATGACACGCCCCGCAGTGGAAGACCTTCTGTATTCGTGAAGAACGTCTCAAATAAATTTTGAAGGACAACGATCGCCAAAGCAGTCGTGAATTGGCGATGAATTGGTGAACTGAGCTCATAAAACGATACTTAATTCCCTTCATTCAATGGGATTTACCGAAAGATTGGGAGTCTGGGTGCCTCACTAGCTCAACGAAAAAAATAAAGAAAGTTGTCTTGAAATTGCTTTTCAGCATCTCGCCCGTCATTGAGCAACACGCCTATACATCAATATGAAGGAAAGAAAGGACTGGGAGTCTTCAGTAGATCGCCAAAGCGGAGAGTCAAGCCGGATCTTCATCCAAAGAGCACTAGGAAATGCTCGAAAATAATGCCACGGTCAATAAGGAGTTCTACATTAGCCAGCTACACCAGCTTCTTTAGCGCCGCACTCCAAGAGTGTGAATGGGAGGTCCTTCAGCATTCGCCGTATTCTCCGGTCCTTGCACCGATTACCATCTTTCCCGCTCTTGTCAAACCATATAAAGGGCGTTTGCTTCGATAACAAAGAGATCTTTAAAAACTGGCTCAATAAATTCATTGACACCCGACCAGGCGATTTTTGGCGGAACGGCATCAAGAAATTGGTAGAGAGGTGGGAAGAGGTTGTAAACAGCAACGGCGAATATACAATTGATTAACTTATTGATATAATTATTGTTTTTTGTTTAAATAAAAGTCTTGGGTAAATAAGCCATTTGGCGAAACAGGGAGTAAGTTCGTCCCTGTTACGCCAAATGGCTTATTATTTTAACTATTAATTTAATTTAATTTTAATCATTATTGTCATAATTTGTTAAATTCCATAATTTCTCATACCTATCAATATTAACCTTACTGTTTTCTAAAAATACTGTTGAATTTTTGTATACGAATTTAAAAATAGCACTATATATGTATAAACACCTATATCACATAAACGTAGCAATACATATTTACTCTAATTACATAAATTTGAACTTAATCCGTTAGTCTAAGACACTATAAAAACTTGAACTCAGGAATAAATAAATCACTTCTAAAGTTACACCGAACGCGCTCGCATTTCATTTAACAGGCAATTGTATTCGCGCATTTCCCACGTAAAATAATTTCTCATCTTAAAAACGCTTAAGATTTTTCATGGCTCCCGAGCAGTGACTAAGTGCGTGAAAACATAATTGAATTTAAAAATAAACATAAATAATCCGTTTGTGCGAAAAAATAAATTTGGGGAACATAGTCAATACGGAAATTATTTCCAAATACAAAAAACAATAAACATATTTATAAAAACAAAAAGTGCTAATTAATAGTGCAACAACAATTGCCTGCGCGTTTTATATTTTTGCAAGTCTGTTTTCGCGTCGAGTGACAAAAGCAAACAAAGAAACAAACTATCATAAAAACCACCCCGACTAAAAGTTCAGTGACTAAATCAAATATATAATAACAAAACAAGAACATAGTCTACATACATACATAAACATATAAGGAGAGAAGCGGTATCAGCGGCAATACAGTGTCGTGTTTATGGAATGGGACATAGTGAAACAAAATTCTTAAATTATAATAAAATTAAACTAATATACAACACATAAAAGTAAAAACCACAAATACATTGACATAAAACAATAAATTAATAAATAGTGGCGGTGAAAAGGCGTGCCAAATTATCATTTGTGCTTAAGTAAAAAACAAAAAAAAAAACGAATATAAACGAAAATACAAAGTGCTAACAGTTAGAACAGTGCGGTATATATATGTATGTATAAACGGTCACAGTGGTACATAAATGTTTTCGGCCAAAAATAAGGCAATTTTAAAAGTTTAAGAAACCCTGTTAAAAAAAGAGAAAACTGTGAGCTTTAAAAAAATATATATATAATAGCAAACCCGGCCCCCTTCGCTGGGCACACTAAAATAGAATAGATATGGTTTAGAACAGAAAATATATGGTTTTCATATTATTTATTTCTTTATTCTTTATTCAAGCGCTTTGGCATAAACAATATTTTTTGTTTTTCTATTTGTTTTTGAGTAAATATAAAATATAAATTGAAAATCAGAAAAAAAGAAGATTGTTTTTAAATTTCAAATCAACGCATATGAATAACTAAGAAACAATCGTCTTTTTTCCTGATCATCCATGAATTTTTCGTTTCAATTTATATGTTTTATTAAGCATTGGAGCTTTTTTAACCATTATCCATTTATATTTTTCAAAAAAAAAACGAAAACAATTTTTTTTCCACGAACACATAATTTCATTCGGATTTCACATTAAATTCTCAAATTTCGTAAGAAGTTATTCACTGTTCCAAAATCCATTCCAAAAAAATTCACAAACAATTTTTACATATTGCACTTACGTTTTTTCCTTATGGCATCCAAATCAGAAAGAAATATTGACACATTGTAACTCACACTGTCAATTTGACAGTTCAGTTCCGCCCCAAGCGATAAAAAAGTAAGCGACATTATGGCTGGTTCAAAAGAACGCTGTACCCGTTGCCAGTGCTCTGAATTACAACCAAACTTTACGAAACCCATTTTCAATACTTACTTAACAATGTGCGTAAGTTTGGTTTAATTCGGTGCAAAGACACGGCGGGTCCACGTTTTGGCATATATTTCCAGACCCTAGTCATCAATAGGTATGAAAATTAACCCGTATTAAAGCACTTATCCACAGCTCTCATTTGATACCCATATTGTACATACACAACCAAATGTTACCCGGGTCCACGTTTTGACCTATATCTCGAGATCCCAGTCACGGAGCGGCATGAAAAATACTCTCTACTAAAGCATTCACCAACAGCTTCAATTTGATACCCGTATTGTACAAACACATTCTAGGGTCCACGTTTTGGTCTCTATCTCGAGACCCTAGTCACGGAGCGGCATGAAAAATACTCTGAACTAAAGCATTCACCAACAGCTTCCATTTGATACCCATATTGTACATACACGTCCGAAGGTTACCCGGGTCCACGTTTTGACCTATATCTCGAGACCCTATCTACCAATAGGTATTCAAACTATACGGAAATCATCTTCAATACCTACTTAACAATGTGTGTAAGTTTGGTTTAATTCGGTTCAAAGACACGGCGGGTCCACGTTTTGGCATATATTTCCAGACCCTGGTCATCAATAGGTATGAAAATTACCCCGGATTAAAACACTTATCAACAGCTTTCATTTGATATCCATATTGTACAAACACATTCTAGGGTCCACGTTTTGGTCTCTATCTCGAGACCCTAGTCACGGAGCGGATGGAAATACTCTGAACTAAAGCATTCACCAACAGCTTCCATTTGATACCCATATTGTACATACACGTCCGAAGGTTACCCGGGTCCACGTTTTGACCTATATCTCGAGACCCTATCTACCAATAGGTATTCAAACTATACGGAAATCATCTTCAATACCTACTTAACAATGTGTGTAAGTTTGGTTTAATTCGGTGCAAAGACACGGCGGGTCCACGTTTTGGCATATATTTCCAGACCCTAGTCATCAATAGGTATGAAAATTACCCCGTATTAAAGCACTTATCAACAGCTTTCATTTGATATCCATATTATACATACACAACCAAATGTTACCCGGGTCCACGTTTTGACCTATATCTCGAGACCCTAGTCACGGAGCGGCATGAAAAATACTCTGAACTAAAGCATTCACCAACAGCTTCCATTTGATACCCATATTGTACATACACATCCGAAGGTTACCCGAGTCCACGTTTTGACCTATATCTCGAGCCCTATCCACCAATAGGTATCCAAACTATACGGAAACCATCTTCAATACCTTCTTAACAATGTGTGTAAGTTTGGTTTAATTCGGTGCAGACACGGCCGGTTAGCGAACACACACAAAAAGTTGACTTTATTTTATATATAAGATTTTTTTCAGTTTGTGTCCGAAAAATCCAAATATCTTACGGAACCCTATTTTTTTCCAAAATAAAATGTAATCCATGTTACTCTTGGATAATGTAGTTTTCGAATGGTGAAAGAATTTTTAAAATCGGTCCAGTAGTTTTTGAGCCTATTCATTACAAACAAACAAGCAAACAAACAAAGTTTTCCTCTTTATAATATTAGTATAGATATATAAATATATAAATAATATTCGGCCGCCGTAGTTGTTGTTGTTGTTGTAGCACCACACCCACACATGGCACCCTAAATACAAAAGGGTCACAACTCAAAATGTACTTCTGCTCAAATATGAACGAGACGTTATCAATAAAACGGTCCGCGGATGACATATGGCAAAAATAAATTTTTTGTTTTTTGGTAGGACTGTTATAAGCTTACATGGCAAATTTCAGCGTGATATGTTACATAGTTTGTTTTCTGTGCTACTGTAAACAAGTCAAGCTCGAGTGTGGAAAATTTTGAGTTGTGCCCCTTTTGTATTTAGGGTGCGACATGTATGGGGGGTGTTGCTGGAGTGACAGTCCTTGGCCGGATATATATATTAGTAAATCTGGGTCATTCCGGTAACTTAGATCCGACTGTCGGGGGAAATATTGTATATATATACATACATATATAAATAATATTCGGCCGCCGTAGTCGAATGGGTTGGTGCGTGACTACCATTCGCAATTCACAGAGAGAACGTCGGTTCGAATCTCGGTGAAACACCAAAATTAAGAAAAACTTTTTTCTAATAGCGGTCGCCCTCGGCAGGCAATGGCAAACCTCCGAGTGTATTTCTGCCATGAAAATGTTCCTCACAAAAATATCTGCCGTTCGGAGTCGGTTTAAAACTATAGGTCCCTCCATTTGTGGAACAACATCAAGACGCACACCACAAATAGGAGGAGGAGCTCGGCCAAACACCTAAAAAAGGTGTACGCGCCAATTATGTATGTATGTAAGCGGTAATTGGATACCGCTAAAAGTTCATTCGTTGCCCTCATCGCTATCACTGTCCGCTGTCATAGTTCTCGCAGTTACTGCCATACTCGCCGCTCCTCTCACCGCTGTAACCGTCACGGCAACTCTACCGCAATTCCTACCGCTGGTTCTGTCGCCGCCAGGAATGACCTGCACCTGCATCCTCTGCAAAAGGAAAGTCAAGGCTTGCAATAAGCCTATACAGGTAACAAGTGCCATAAATTGAAAGTTGTGGTTGTTGTTGATAAAACTCTCAATTTTTTGCATCACCCTTTCACTTTCTTGCATATACGTATGCATTCATATATATGTACACACTCCCATATGTGTACATGTACCATGTACATACAAAAAAAAAATAATTGGCGCGTACACTTCTGTTATGTGTTTGGCCGAGCTCCTCCTCCTATTTGTGGTGTGCGTCTTGATGTTGTTCTACAAATGGAGGGACCTACAGTTTCAAGCCGACTCCAAACGGCAGATATTTTTATGAGGAGCTTTTTCATGGCAGAAATACACTCGGAGGTTTGCCATTGCCTGCCGAGGGGCGACCGCTGTTAGAAAAATGTTTTTATTAATTTTGCTTTCACCGAGATTCGAACCAACGACCTCTCTGTGAATTCCGAATGGTAATCACGCACCAATCCATTCGGCTACGCGGCCGCCATATATACAATCATTTATACAAATATACGTATATAAAACTTCGCGAAAGTGAAACAAGGGTACGTTGGGATTTGATAATTAAGGGTGTGACCTTAAACGCGAAATCGTCAATAAATTTAAAAAACAAAATTATATAAATTGAATACTTTTTTTCGAACACTAAGTTCAATTAAATTAAAATTAATGTAAAGATAAAAAAATGTATTGTAAATACGGATTATTTACTAGAAAACAATTCAAACAAAAATCTCAAATTTGTGGAACAATTTTCGTAGTATTGTGCTACTGTGCTTGCATTTGAACACATTTTGAACTCGCATAGCGATAAGCTTATGAAGTGTCAGTCGAAAATTGAAGAAATCGACGAGGAAGACATAGTCCGTGAGGAGTTAGAGGACCTAATAGTGGAAACTAAGGCCGTTATAAAATTTATTCTGGCGAGAAATAAATCGTCAATAGCCGAAACATCTTTTGTTGCACCTCACAGCTCGCGACTACCGAAAATGTCGCCACCTAAATTTAAAGAGGAATATTCAGAATTAAAAAATTTTATAATTCTGTTCGAGAGTTTAGTGCACAACGATCCTACAATCCCAGACATTGAGAAATTTAATCACTTGGTTAACTGTCTGTCTGGTGAAGCTTTGGGAACGGTAAAGGCCTTCCAAATGTCGGACGAAAATTATTCGAAGGCGTTGGCTAGTCTCAAAACAGTTTATGACAATAAATGCTTAATATTTTTTGACACAGTTTCCAAACTTTTTGAACTGCCAACTATCCCAAAGCCATCTGCGCTTTCATTGCACACAATGATCGATACAGTGTCGGCTGTTTACGACTCGTTGCTGTCGTTAGGTGACGAGGAAAACATCATAATTCATCTGGTAATGTCGAAAGTTGACCCCGTTACTCGGTCAAAGTGGGAGGAACAGTTGGATTATGATAAGCTGCCATTATGGTGTAAGTGTGAGGCAGCATTAAATAAACGCTACCAACATCTATCTGCCGATAAAGCCTCAACGTCGAGGCTAAAGCCGTCAATCAGTCACAGCATACAGAAACCCCACCTTCATGCGGAAAGGACAAAAGCTGCCTTAGTGACTTCAAATATAAAACAGCCGGTGTGTCCATACTGTCAATCAAAGGATCATAGTACACCCGCGCGTAATACTTTTAAAACTCTCTCTGCTCAGCAGCGATTTGAGTTTACTAAATCAGTCCTCTTATGCATAAATTGTTTGCGGAAGGGGCACTCAGTTTCAAAGTGCAAAGCGTATCGGCTTGCAACCGTTTGCATCACACGTTGCTGCACCTGTACCCTGTATCCTTCGCAACTGCACCACAACTTTCGACCTCGCATGCCATGCACCCGACGAGTACGCCAGATCGGGTTATGTTGGCTACAGCCGTAGTCAACGTAAAAGGTAGCTCCGGAGAGTACCTTCCTGTACGAGCCTTGCTGAATTCTGGATCCCAGGTGAATTTCATGACAGAGGATTTCGCGCAGAAATTACGAATTCGTCGCGAAAGTACGACCTTAAATATTATCGGCATCGGAAATGCTACCAAAAAAGTAAGGACGAAATTAAATACGTTTGTAAAATCGCGGGTCAATAATTATGAGTTTTCGGCACAGTTTTGGATAATGCGATCCATTTCAGCCAGCAATCCAGATCGTAACGTAAATATTAATGGCTGGAAAATTTCTAAAAACATTAGCTTAGCGGACCCAGCTAGCGGCAGCCTTCTGAGCCACTTCAAACCTTTCGACTTAACACCGTAACATACGGCACTGCGCCTGCTCCATTTCTCGCTACACGAGATAATTTCGAATCTCTAGATCTTATTAGAAGTGAGGTAGTTAAAATATTAAACTCGGCAGGATTAAATTTATCTAAGTGGTTTTCAAATCACCCATCATTTTTCGATTGTGAGAGTTCTGAGAAGGCCTTAAACTTCAATCACACAGACTCCACTTGGAATCCATTGGTTGCCGAAGGAAGATTTGACAACTTTACCAGTTTACGAGCCACTAAGCGAAACATATTATCAGTTTCGGCTCGTCTTTTCGATCCTCTTGATTTACTTGCCCCACTAGTTACCAAAGCAAAAATCTTATTGCAAAAGCTTTGGCTGCAAAAACTAGATTGGGATGAGTCGATTCCATTGCGCCTCGACACCAGCTGGGAAAATTTCAAAGCCAATCTACTGCAGCTACCATCAATAAGCATTCCTCGGTTTGTACATTCTGAGTCGAGTGCAAGCTGCCAAATTCATGGCTTTGCCGACGCCTCAATACGAGCATATGGCTTCTGTATATACATACGTAGCCAATTGGCTGATGGAACGAAATGTACGCTGCTTACTGCAAAGTCTAGAGTGATTCCGCTGAACACTAAATCTCTTCCGCGTCTAGAGCTCTCGGCAGCCCACTTGCTGGCCAAATTATGGTCACGAATAGCGCCAATGTTGAGTCGGCCAATTGAAAATATAAACTTCTGGACAGACTCCGAAATTGTTTTGCATTGGATCAAAATGCATCCATCTGTACTACAGACCTTTGTTGCAAACAGAGTGTCCGAAATCCAAGAGTTGACGGCGATATGTGCCAACTAAGCAAAATCCTGCGGATCAAGTGTCTCGGGGTTGTAACGTGGACGAATTGAATAATTCTAACTGGTTTAGCGGTCCACAGTTCCTCATAAAAGACCCTGCGTTATGGCCAACAAACACCCACTTCCAGCTCTCTCCAGAAGACGAAGCATTAGAGAAGAAACGGAACGCAACAGTTTTAATTGCTCAAGAAAATGAATCGCATCCAATTATGAAAAAAAGAGTATCTTCTCATCAAAAACTGCTTCGAATTGTCGCTTACATATTAAGATGGATAAAACGCATTAGAAACCCATCTGCGACATTCACACAAATACTGACGGCTGAGGATATTAAATTAAGTTTCCTCAAAGTCATTCAGGTGGTTCAACATGTTGAAGAAATTATGAAACTCACCAAAGGTACCACCCTACCCTCAAGTTTGCAAAAACTTAATCCGTTTTTGCACAACTACTCGAAATTGTCGCTCTCGTTTAATTTACTCCGAGTAGGAGGCCGCCTATTAAATGCGCTTCTCCCATATGATCTCAAGTTACCACTGCTCTTAAGCAAGAACTCGCACTTCGTTATCACATATTTACAGTACCTACATTTTCGAAATCACCATGCTGGAGCAAAGGCATTGGTAACGCTTCTCCGAGACCGCATTTGGCTGGTCAATGCTCGAGAAGCTGCAAACCTAAATAATGGGAAAATTGCCTGCCGATAGGCTTCGTGCTCTACGACCCTTTCTAATATGTGGAGTAGATTTTTGTGGTCCCGTATGTACTACATTAAAAATACGAGGCCCCCAGTAAAAACATATATCGCAGTGTTCGTTTGTTTCACTTGAAAGGCAGTACATTTAGAACTAGTAATAGACTTGTCTTCTAATTGTTTTATTTTCGCCCTAATAAGGTTCATTGGACGCCGAGGAATGCCGCCGAATATATACAGCGACAACGCCACCAACTTCGTCGGCAGTGAAGTCCGCCAAACATCTTCTCGTGCGCGCAATCGGCAACGCGCTGCTCACTGCCGAAGAACGCTGCTCGTCGAGGTTGAGGCCGTACTCAACTCGCGACCTCTGGTACCACTGTGTCAGGACCCGAACGATGGAGAGGCCCTAACACCAGCGCACCTACTAGTTGGGTGTCCCCTTCGAGCGCTGCCACTAGCCCAAGTATCGATGGACCCAATGCGTTGCTGTGACAGATGGCAACTTGTCTGTTGTCTCAAGCAACAGTTTTGGCGACTGTGGTCCAGGAACTACCTGTTGGGCCTTCAACAGAGAAGCAAGTGGTTGCATCCGAAGCGCAACCTCGAGCTGAACGACATCGTCCTGGTTCAGGAAGACAAAACACCACCGCAGCAATGGGTGCTCGGCCGCGTCGCCGCAATCGTAACAGGAAAAGACGGCAAGGTCCGCGTAACAGACGTGGCAACCAAAGCGGGCGTAATTAATCGCCCCGTTCACAAGCTCGCCGTACTGCCATTAGACGTTGAAGGACCATGAGCCTGTCAAGGTAGCCGGTGTTACGCAAAATTGCTTATAATTTTAATTATTAATTTAATTTTATATATTTAATTTAATTTTAATCATTATTATCATAATTTGTTAAATTCCATACTTTCTTGTAACGTATCAGTATTAAGCTTACTGTTTTCTAAAAATACTGTTGAATTTTTGTATATGAATTTAAAAATAGCACTATATATGTATAAACACCTATATCACATAAACGTAACATAGCAATACATACAATATTTACTCTAATTACATAAATTTGAACTGAATTTCTCATCTTAAAACACTTAAGATTTTTCACTTCTCAACCTAATGATAAAGAGCAAAATAAAAAATCTTTTTAAAGATTGTAGTTTTAGGTTATTTTGACGTGTTCCAAATTGATTTTGCACCATCTTGGATACATTTTTTTTTGCTTCCAAAAAATATTACACCTGTCTATATTAACAATAAGTAATTTGTTTAAAATATATTTGGATAGTTAAGTGATACTATAAGGCTATTGCACTTCAGGATCATTTAGAAATATATAATTAATTTGTAAAATATATACTACAATAATTTAGGTAATTACATACACATATTTCTTATTATTGTATTACAAGAGGTCAGTTGGGGTTTTTCGTTTTAGTCTCTTCTTATTGAATTTTTCCTCATCGTCGGATTTGTGTGTGTCAGAAGTCTGCTTATGTGCCTTCTGGTCGCAATTTGTATTGCTGACGATTTGTACAGTTGACGACTGTATCGATGTTTAAGTCGCGGTGAATGTCAGCGTTTGGTATATACATATGTACCATGGTGCATTTGTTATTGTCCTAAGTATCTTCGACTGGGCATGTTGCAGTATTGTCAAATTGGATTTAGACGCTGTGCCCCAAACTTCTATACCATATTTCCAAATTGGTGCAATTGTCGTTTTGTAAATTAAGGTTTTGTTTTGCAGCGAGAGCTTTGACTGAGGTCCTAGCAGCCAGTACAGTTGTCGAATGGTATATGGTTCTTCCAGTTTAGTTTAGAGTCAATTGTAGTGCCTAAGTATTTAGCTTTCGTATCAGTAATCGCGTCAGAGTTTCCAATCTTTAATGAGTCAATGGTTACCTTTCTGTTCGTGTAATTGACTTGAATTGTTTTGTCGCCATTAATTTCTATGTTCCATTTTTTGAACCAGTCCAGTGTTTTGTTGAGGTCGTTTTGTAAATTTGATTGTGCTACTTTCGGGTCTTTATGAGATGCCATTAGTACAGTGTCATCTGCAAACGTTGCAATCATGCTATTTCCTGAAGACGGTTTCGCTAAATCTGCGGTGTAGATAAGATACAGAGTGCCTTGGGGAATTCCTGCGTTCATAGGCTCAATGTAGGAACATTTGTCGTTATATTTAATATAAAATTTTTTATCTTGGATGTATCTTTTTAGCACTAGAAAGTAGTCGGATGTCAATTAAGATTGTAGTTTGTGGATGCCATACTTTGTCAAAGGCTTTAGCTACGTCGAGATATACAGCCACGCATACTTGTTTATTGTTGAAGTCTTTATTAATTTTATGAGTCACTCTGTGCACTTTTTGGATTGTCGAATGTTTTCGCCTAAATCCGAACTGATTTTGGGGAATTAAATTTATTTGTGATCAAAGAGTAGCTTCTCAAATATTTTTGATATTGTCGGCAGTAGACTTATTGGTCGGTACGACGATGCAACGTCGCGTCTTTATTGGGCTTTGGAATCGCAATGATTTCGGCAATTTTCCATATCTTTGGGAAGTATTTGAACTTGGTACTTAAAGTCAAAATTAATTGCTTTATCTCTGTTAGTGAAGTTTTTTTGATGATTTGCTCGTTGTATGAGTCAAATCGAATTTGGTGTTATTTTCATTTTGAAATATATTTTTAAAATGTTGAGCTAAATAGGTCGCTTTTCGATGATGTCGGGCCCATTGCCCATTTGTAGTTCTTATTGGTGGGAGGTGTATTGTAGCTCCGACCATCTTTTTTTCGCCTTCCACAATGGAGGCTTGTAGATTTTGTTGCGTCAATATTTTTAAGGTAATTGCTTAGTTTTTTGTCTTTTTCATGCTTCAATAGTTCTTTAACTTCTTTAGTTAATTTGTTAAGTTGTTTTTTGTCATCTGGAAATCTTGTAGGCTGCCATTTTTTTCTCAGTTTTCTGTTTTGTTTTAGTTTCTTTTTTATAGCGTCAGGAATGTTATATTTTGTAGTTTGTGGAGGTAGAGTTGGTGTAGATCGGCTTAGTGACATAAAAGTCGTGTAATTAAAAAAAGCTATTGCAGTTTTAATATTGTTGGTATTTTTTAATGGGATTCTCCTGTCCAGACTTTGTTCCATTATGTCCATAAAAGCCTCCCAGACTGTTACATGGTTATAGGGTGTCCGACTAGGTGTTAGTTGTAGGCGTTTTTGAATTGTCAGGATTATTGGTGAATGGTCAGACAAAAGTTCAAGGCATGATTTAATTGTCAGCATTTTTAAGTTTCTTGATTTTGTTATGAAAAAGTCCAGCAATTCTGGTACTTTACTAACACAAGTTGGCCAGTAAGTGGGTTCCTCTGTACTTATAAAGTCGCAGTTCAATTCTCTGATGGCGTCAAGCTTTTGCTTTGGAATTGGTCAGTCTTGAGCCCCATGTCATGTTCTCTGCGTTGAAATCACCCCCGGCTATAAATTTGTTTCCAAGTGTCTTTAGATAGCCGACATAATGGTTTATTTTATTAAATTTTGGTGGACAATATGCAGCTGATATAGTCAATAGGCCATGAGTGTCATTAATTTGAATTGTCGTTGCTTGTAGGTGATCCATTTTGAATTGCTCCATTTCATTACATATTGTATAATATTTTGCCTTAATATAATAGCTGTGCCTGTATGTGCTGTGTTATGATGTTCATCATGTTCGACATTTGGTTGATTAGTTGGCTTATAATTGTTTTCAATTCCTGTATATCATCGTTTTGAGGCGTAGTATTTGTTTTATTTGTTACTTTGTTATTTGTTGACTGTGTTTCTACTTGTGCATAAGTCCCTGCAGTTTTTCTGGTGTATTCGCTTGTGTCGTTTTGCTGGTTTGAACTTGTCTGTGTAGGAGGCATTTCCTTCCGCAGAGCTGGGGAAACGTTGCACTCTTAGGGATTTGTAAACCATGCAGCCTTGCCTCTCTTTACATAGGGCAAATTTGATGTTATCGTCATTTATGTCAATGCTACAGTTCGCAGTTTTGTGCGGGCCTGCACGCAGACTGGACTTCTTGTGCAATAATTTTTTGTATGCCTATATTTCTGGCAATTGATGCACTGAGGCAAAGTCCTTTTCTGATGCGGAGGTTCAAATTTTTTTTGCAGGGAAGTAAGCTCGTCAAGTTGTATATATCTTTGTTATTTTCTTTAGGTTTAAGCTCTATAGAGAAGATAGAAAGAGGTTGTTTTGTCCCGTTGATGTCCCAAGATGTTGTGTATGTTAGTAACTATATGTCCGTATTCAGCTCATCAGCAAGCTCCGATATAATGTCATCTGTAGAGTTATGCATATTTCTTAGTATAACCTTAAATCCTCTGTCTTCCTTTGGACGAAATGTATAATCTTGTGTGTTTCTCTCTTTTGGTCGTTTTATGGTAGATGTGTAGTGTGTTCATTCTTTTGTCTGTATTTTTAATTCATTGTTACTAAGCACCGTAAGCTCGTAGTTATTTTGAATGCTATCATTCAAAGTCTTGACTAATGTGCTTAAGTATTGCACATTCTGCACAAATATTGGTGGTGGTTTTGGTATTTTTATTTGGTCGACCACCTTCGATGGTGGCGGCCTTTGTTGCCCTTTGTTGGTAGAGTAAGACATCTTCGAATGATCTGGGGCTAATGAGCCAGGGAGGGAAAGTTTCAACGACTCTTTTCGCTCGGTAAAGAGTTATGAAATTCTCCTTGGCGAAAACGAGGAACTTGATATAGATGATAGTATCCTCAGCTGCGTTTTTCGTAAAATTGCATTGTTGAAGATGTTTGCTAGCGCCATATTTGTGGTGTCGAGTTGTTTTGCAAAAACACGAGATGTTGCATTGGTAACTCTATTGGGGATTCTCGGTAAGTGCTCTGACAACATTAATAAGTGTCGTAGGATGTATATAACTATGTTTACAGGACAGATACTTAATGATATTTAATCTAGTTGCTAGGGAATTTCTAATATAATTACAATGCGGCTTAAAAGAGAACTTAGAGTCTATAATTAATCCTAGCAACATTAAGTTTTCTTTGGGTTGAATAGCATAGTTGTCTATTCTCAGTGATATGTTGCACGGACTCCTCTTTCGGCAGATATGTAAAAGATTAGTTTTCTCTAGAGAGAGTTCTACACCAGAAGTTATGGACCATAATGAAATATCGTTGAGAATATCAGTAAAGATATTTTCAACACTAGATATGTTATTGGCTTTTGTATATATGAGTACGTCATCGGCATAGATTTGATGCTCTATGTTCTTGTATTTGCATAGGAGACGGCTCAATTCATCAAAGGCGATGATAAAAAGGAAGGCAGAAAGAGGTGATCCTTGACGGGTACCATTTGATAAATTGCAGGTAGATGAGAGTAAGCCATTGACAGAGACTGAGAGTTTCCTATTAGTAAGAAAAGATGTCAAGAAGTTTAGCATTTTAGGACCAACTTTCTATTTTTGTAATTGTTTTAAAACGACATGAATTCCAATGCGGTCAAATGCTTTTTGGAAGTCCAATGAGAGCAGGGATACATGGCTTTTACTAGACAGGGCGTTTGTTACAAAATTGTCAAGGGATAGCAAGGCATCAATTGTGCCATGTCCTTTTATTTATTGTTTGTGCCAGTCACCTGGTAAATTTTTAATACATAATATTTGCTCATTGTTCATTTACTAATTTTTAGGTTCAAAAATTGCATACAATGTTTTTGCGGTTTCTTTGGAAACGCAACAAATTCAAATCAAAAACTGAATGAAATATTCGCAGTGAGTTTGGAGTATCCGGTAAGATATTGTCAGTCGTTTTTTAGTCCACAAGAAATTAGAGAGGACTTTTGCAAAACATTTGAGTGAGTCGTGGAAAAATCCAACGTGACACATAATGGAAAGAATAATGAGATGGCACATATCGTAGTACCGTTACTTTGCACTCAACGAATTTGACAATGAGTTACGTGGTTTTAGCAGCAGTATGGTCAGCTTACCATTTTCCTAACTTGATTTAGCTTTTTTTTGTTATTTAGTCTCGGGGTTTTAGTTTTTTCTTCATGACATTTTTCCAACCTGTTCTAATTAAAAGTAATGTTTATAATTTTGTAAAATATACATTTTTTTAAAATGAGTTCAATAATTCATTCAGTTTTATTTACCTTTACTTATTTTAACATCTGATCGCATTGCTCGCGATTGCTGTTGTTTTTGGAGTTCTTCTCCTTTCAGCAGTCAAATTTCTCTCTCTCTCTACTGCAGTGTTATGGATATGTACAATTTAATTTATGGGCTTTTTTGTTAAAAGAAACTCTTTTGTTAAGGGAACGACTTATTTGCTATATTTCAGGTTATGTAACAAAAAGAGGTACTCTTTTTGTAAAACTGTCGTTTTGGTTTTTTGATAATTTTCTGGTATTTTGTTGCTTATTTTTACTCTGAATACACCCTTGATGCTCTATGTCCCACTAAGGATCGAGGAGGGGACGAAACGATTACACCTCTATGGCTTTAATTGCCCTTCGGTAAATTCAAACGCTTTTTAAAATGTGTGAAAACGTGTTCAATGTTAAAACGAGTTGAGAGAAGGGCATTTAATATTCTTGGATTAACTTAAGAGGAGCAAAAAATTAAATTTGCACTTTCAAAATATCAAACTTTATAAGAATCAACAAATTTGCATTAGCACTAAAATCTTCTCCGAGTGACCCTTTTTAACATTCTTTTGTTTAATAATACATTTTATTTTAACTTACAGTTTCGGTAGCTTTAAATTAAAAACAAAAAGAAACAAACACCAAACTTAAAAATTTTCGCATTTTGGTTATAAAAAAGCACTAAAGTTATTGTGAAGAGCAAATGGTTGGCAACACTGCACAACTTGGCAAACGTGACGACAACCACTTTCTGATGGGCGCAATCTTATTTCTATCATTTTTGATCGTTAAAAAATATTTGTGTTTGGTATATACATACATATACATGTTATATGCAAATACATATGTTTCTTTGAAATATATTTATATTCGTAAAGACGGTCCATAGATACCAAAATTATGGCGGAAGTGAGACTGGTAAGTGGTGTAAACAAGAATGTTAATGAAACATTGCATTCCATTAACATTCTCTGGTTAAAGTTAATGTGCAGTGTATTGCCAATAAGTGTTGCATATCTTTCGGCACACAGTAAATAATCACGGTGTGTTTGCCGTACTCAATAATTACAGCAATACCGCGACCCTGTTATTTCTTTGATGGCCTAATACTCGGCAATATTGCAGACGTTTTTTTATTATTACTTATTAAACAAAGTACAAAATACAATTCTTAATGTCTATAATAGAGTACAAGCAGCTTAGGTCATATTATGCAGAAGTTATTTCCCAATGTTGTTTAAAAATTTGGAAGTATTGACCAATAACTGCATTTCATTTAAACTTAATTTTGGCCTGAAAACAATGAATAAACAATATTCAACTTCAAAGTAAAACTTATTAAATAATATTCCACATGGAAAATATTTATAATTGCGCTTGATTAGCCAGTGATAACCATCAGATTGTCAACATTTCACTGGTAGAATGCATGAATTTGTCGTTTTTACAGAAATTTTGGAACAGAACGTGATGTCATCTCATAAAAAGTAACACTGCCACAATTATTACAGCTCAAACATATCCTCAAATAACTGGGCACATGGGTAGTGCGAAGCCTATAATGCTTATAGTATTATTGGGCCAACTTATCAAAATGTTTCTCGACATGTTAGCAATCTGTGCGCAATCAGCAAACTTAACCCTAATCTCATGTCGGCCATTTTCAGGATTTAAATTATAGGGAATAGGCTGTCAACAGCAGCCTGGTCGAGCATTCCCATAAAAAACGCATTGATCATCTATTTGTTTTTCTGGCACATTTGTGCGACGCGCAGCACTGATCAAACACATCCATGCCACTTTTAGTACGATTATAAAAATCGATCATTTCTGGTTTTGCAGTCTCTTCATTAATTTTTGCGGATCTGTGAATGTGGATAGTACCAAAACTACTTTGTTCCGCTTAAGACACCAAGATAGAAGGAGATTGGTACCATCATAAGCGTAGCGTGAGCTTCCTATTGTTGTGACGCGTTTAAATGATTCCGGCAATTTAGATTTATTCTTTCTGATGGTACCTATCATCGTAATGTTATGATCTTTTAACATTGTTTTGAAATTCTCAACCGATGTAAACCAATTGTCACACGTAAAATTGCGATAGGTGCCATAAATGGGACTTTCCCTATGTGCGGAATGGCATTGAATAGGTAAAATGTTTTGTCGTCGTTTATCGTCACAATTTTTATGCCATAACGATCGCGCTTGGATCGCGTTAAATCTTTCACGAAATCCCAAAAGTTGTTAATCGGTGGTACATTGTTTCGATGAAATATAATTGACTCGACAATTTTTTATGAAAATATCCCAAATTTCTCTAATTGGCGCTAAGTTATCAGATTGTCTTCGAATTGCTCTTTTTGATTTACATAACCGTAATCGCGTGGCAATAAATTCGAATCTCTGCATACTCATTACACTTCGATACATACTACCACCATATTCATAAGACCACATGTCCTCCGTACTATTGCGATTATCTCTTTTCATACCTGCTAAATAAAGTAATTCTATAAACGCATGAAGTTCAACAAGAGTTGTTTTTTAGAAAGCAGCACACACTTCATTTTCACCTGCCGTTTTGTTATATTTATCGATTTCTTTATTCGTATATTTCAAAATGATCCCCACAATATCATCTGGACCAAGCGTCCAGAGGGGATTTAGCTGTTAGGGCACGATTTTTTCTACCCGGCAAATGGATTTTCAGGGACGCACGCCGAACTCGTACTGTAGGTAAATTTAACGTCCATTTATACCGATGTTTCCCATACATATGTACATCGTCGTTGTCGAGTAGACGTTAATGGTTGTGATTCTGCTTCTTCTCCATCTGAACTATGAGCGGATTCAGATAATTCTTCTATATGAAATTCTTCAGCGTCTTCTTCACTACACAACTCTTTTTGTTCTTGAAGAACATTTTCTTCATCATCATTTGGATCGCTTCCGAAATATTTCACAGGTTCTCGATGACGAAGAATTCGCTCAATTTCAGCGCTTGTTCGGTCTGGTATTTTATACTAAAACAAAATCGTTTATGTTTGATAATGAAAATTAGACATATTTTGCACAAAAAAAAATTTCACTTATCTACAGAAAACTACCGAATCCTATGTCGATGGGTCGTTGACGTCCGCTTGTAAATTGCTTGCTCTGGATGCTCAACATAAACTGTACTACGAATTCGAAATTTGGACTAGACTATCCTTGTGACGAATACTTTTTAGGAGTGGGGATAACTCCTTCTCTAAATCGTTCGCATTTCTCGAGAGAATAACGATGCCGTCAGAGTAGGCACACATTTGGGTTGTTTTAAATAACAAGTTACCACCTTTGTTGACTTTCTTTAGGATGAAGTGCAGCATCGAAATGAATAATAGCCTTATTAAATAATTTGTCTGGTATTCCAATCACCATTCGCGCTGTAGACGAATGGGTGGGTGCGTGACCACCATTCGGAAAGAAACTCCAAATGATAGAAAACAGGCGTAGACAATGGCAAACCGCCGAGGGTATTTCTACCAGGAAAAAGCTACCCATAAAAACCATCTGCTGTTCGGAGTCGGCTTAAAGCTGTAGGTATATACCTCTATTTGGGAAAAAGGGGAGGAGCAGATCGGCCAAACACTCAAAAAAACATAAAAATTCAAATTTAATAAAGTTTTTGAGATCATAGCAATCCATTATGAGACCGTTATTAAAACGTTTCTGCCTTTGACAAATATTGCACGTGTTTATTTGTTCTATTATTCCACTTGAAATCATGCAGTTGATTCGAAATTCGTATGTTTTAAACTCAATTTTTAGCTTCCATATAAAATCGCAGGTGAATATAAGTTTATTTTGTTGTTGCTTTCAGTGTTAAACTCAGAGGTGAACATTTTTGCTTTTAAAATATCTACATGTGTAGTTAAGTAAGTGCCATGATATGCACTGATTATTGTTTTCAGTTCAATTTGATAAATATTATTTATATATTAAATCGGTCGCAGCAGCCGAGAAATTCTCGGGAACTACAAACCGAT
Source organism: Anastrepha ludens (assembly GCF_028408465.1). NCBI lineage: Eukaryota > Metazoa > Arthropoda > Insecta > Diptera > Tephritidae > Anastrepha > Anastrepha ludens. The sequence continues at coordinate 118,080,008 of NC_071500.1, read as the reverse complement.
GAAAAGCGCGCATCTGGGAATAAAATAAATTGGCAAGAGGAGACAGCATTCTATTCCACTTCCCCGCTCGCTATCTCTATGCTCAATTAACTTGTTAGCGCTTGGCGAAAAGAAGAAGCCTTTAGAGTCAGTAATCGATGGCGTATGCGAAGTGTCATCCTGCCAAATTTAGACCATGCGGCATTCCGCTATGATTCTACAACTGATTATAGTGCGGAAAGATCCATCTCGATTGGAAAATTGGCCGTTGCTTGTCTTCATTATAAGGCACTTAAATTTGCAAGTGAAGCGGCAGGATTATGTTGTGCGATTGGTAAAATTAAATTGCCGTCATTGATTCCCTTACACCAGCCTTTGCGTACATTGGTATCTGGGATAGGAAGTGATTTGAAACAAATGCGATACTAGCGATACTAACGTGAATTTCATTTCATGGATATTTATACCGATGTAGAATAGAGGAAGAAAAATTTGTTGTTACATATTAAACCAAACCGCAAATGTTAATATTTTCCAGTTTATCGCTTTTCATTTATTTAAAATAATTTCCTATTAAATTATAATGCATTTCATACAAATGAAAAAAAATCCCAGCGCTTTTAAGCAATTGTAAAAAATAAATGCGATTTTAGAGGGACTCATTTTTCGTAGAAGTATTTCTAATCCCATCTCTAGCACACCACATGTTTTGTGCTGCTTCTGTGGATATTGCTTGATGCTTTATTATTCCGAGTGTTGTTTTAGCTGCATGAGAGCTGTCGATATCGATAACTATTGTTTGACAGCTGAGAATGGCAAACTGTGTTGATATTTCTGTTCAGTAAGGTTTGGCAAGTCTTGCCACCATTCCCGCCACACGGCCAGATTCCTTGTAAAAATACTCAAAAATTTGACCGGTGCAATGGACCATGTAACTCGTATCCGCAGCGGACATATAACCGATATATTAAGACCCGACAACACTTAATCTACTATATACTAATACATATATCTTTAAAAATGAATCCTGACAAAAAGATGGAATTAATCCGGAAACATTTTCGTCAAAGTTATTTTTCACAACTTTGGACGTGGATTAACAAGAATGCATCGATGAATTAAACATATTTTACGGCGAGCAAGGCTGACCTAACCTAACCAAAGACAGACTAGAATGATATTCGCCTTAAATCCTTCAATTGTTTTTGGAATCTGAATTTCCACATAACTTTAACCCTTCAGGACCTTTGTTGTTTTTAAGGACTCGCAATGTAAAAATTTGTTTGTTAAATAGAATAGGAAAAAAGTACAAAAATAAAGATATATCCTGAATTGTATTAACGAAACTTAAGTTTTTTATTTTATATTCAAAGGACATACATACGCATATACTACTAATTCAGAACCAACAAAAATTTAAGTACTTTAATGTAAGCAAATGCAATAATTTAGCAATTTTTGGGAGAAACCCCACTCAAAGTTAAACCAGGTGATAAACGATAAAATCATACTGAGGAAAACTCGTAATAACTTTCATGATATCAATAAATTACAATATGAAATAATGAATAATAATAATCCTTACAATTTCACGGGAGATCTACCGTCGCGTTTTCTCGAAAATCATGAAAAATTATTTACGGCAATATTCTACCTAGGTGACGAAATACGATACAGACATGTTAAGGGTCTTTCAAAAGTGACGGCTAGATGCCAGAAATAATTCCTAGACGGTACCTTCTTTATGTCATCTGCGACATATCTGTAAAGAGATATACAATTTAAGCCATGGATATTTATACGAAAAAGCTCCTCATAAAAAGTATCTGCCATTCGGAGTCGCCTTAAAACTGTAGATCCCTCCATGTGTGGAACAACATCCAATAGGAACACCACAAATAGGAGCAGGAGCTCGGCCAAACATAAGAAGTGTACACACCAAAAATAAAGCCATTTAGCTGATTTTTTCATGTAAAGGCCAAAAATGGTGATATTTGGAAATTGGGGGACATCAGAATTCGTTTGAGAGGTACGGTTCCTTCGGCAAAATTTCTTATTTTGATTCCTAGAATATGATTTTCACAGAGCAATGAGCGATTTTTTTGCCTCCCCACAAATCGACCCGGCCTAATATATATATATATATACTAGTACTAGTACTGCCATAAATTTTGTTACAAGTTAAGTATGTTTAGATATGAAATTATAATACCTTTTAAGTAAGTTAGATTTATTTAATCATGTAAATATTAAAAAAAAAAATAAATTTTCATTCGAAATGGTCACCATTTGCCTTTACACAAGCTTTCAAACGATTAGATAATTCAGCTATTGCAGCACGAATAGTTTCCATGGATATTGACGTCGCTGGTCGAGCCAAAGACTGTTTGGACTCTTCAAATTTCTGTGAGGTCTTCGACAGGCCATGTTCTCCAATTCTGGCCACAAAATATAGTCCAATGGATTCATATCTGTATTTCCAGACGGCCAATCTTTTGCGGCTATGAACAAAGGAATCTTGTTTTCCAGCCACTGCTGGGTGATTTTTGCCTTATAGGCTGAAGCGGAACCTTCTAACGCTCTCCATTGAAGAGAGGGCTACTCAACTGCTTCACCACTCCTTCTAAGATATCCTCCTGGTACACTATTGCCCCGTCTTAGCCCCTTTTTTGCAGAAATGAAGAGATTTAACGCCTTTAGAAGACACTTTTCACTAAACCAATACGGCTGGATGGTGGCCTAGTATAGATTTCGTCATTTGCTTATTAAAAACTTCTTCTCTTTCTCATCTGTGGAAAGAATATTGTCAAGGCCGTTGACCGCGAGCCACCTGCTTGCTTCTGTCGAGTCTAATTTTCTTCGAGTCTAATTTTTTTCTTTTTGTCAATTGACAAGCAGTTTGACTATGTGGAGATCATGGAGTCTTGACTTGGATCTGGACATGTTTTTCTGCTTTTAAGGATTTATGCGAATTCTTTCTCAAACAGCTTTTATGGCTGGTTCGAATCATGCGAGGACGACCAATACTTTTTCTGTCTGTCACTTCAGACGTTTGGGAAAAACGATCGTGCGGTAAACAAACATTCTCGAAATAGTACAATAAGTTTTTTCAACAATTCGTAAATCTCACTTGCATTTTTTCCACACTTTGTAATGCAATCACAGCAATGCGATTTTCCTTAGCTCCCCACTCCATGCTAACAAGTGAAATTTGCCACGAAACTGAGTATAATTTATGAGTAGACAAGGCATACGAACAAAAGAAAAAATAACGGAACTTTTTTCTGCGAATTTGTTCTCGCCGTACGCTTCTAAAATTTGTCACAGTATTTATGGCAAGACTAAGTATACTATATATACTCGTATAACGAACATCTCTATGTAACCTTTAGATGACGACATACGAAAGGAAATTGCATAATTCAGGAATCCCAAGCAAGTTGTATTTTATGCATTTTTTCATTTTTAAAGTTTGTTGATAAGAACGCTCAGATGAAAGCCTATTATTTGCTATCGATAATGTCTTTGACATCTACTTACGTACGTAGTGAAATTAAGTTACGAAAATATTTACAAAAATTTCGCTAACATTTTTTACGCTTTAAATGTGCATCTCAGCGGAAAGATAATTTTATGAAGTTACATTTAATCAAATCATACCCGTATTTATTGATATTCTTATTTATACTTACCTATTCACATATACATATATATAACATGTAAAAACAAGACACCGAGTTTGTATAAAAGATCCGAGATCAGTCGTCAGCCATCAGTTTATATCTCGCTTCGTAGTTAAGTTGTCCAAGTTCTCAACATTTCGAACAGTTCAAGTAATATGAAGAGGTTTATCTTAACACTGAGCTGCTTGATCAGCGCAGTATCAGCCGGTGTGCTGGACTCTCCTGGTAGGCAAAGTGAAGGTAGTGTGGATCGGAATAAAAACAACATTAGGAGTATTGGTAATATGTTTGACTTCATAACTAATTCACATCCTCAAACTTTTGTTTTTTTACTTAGGCACGCAGCGCCTTTCTCAAATGACTCATGAAGACCTGGTGCATCAGAAGTTTTTACTAGACATTCTCCAACACGTCAATGAGCCCATCAACAACGACGAAGAACTCCCACAAATTTCAGAATTTCAATTGGAACAGCTTGCGGGCGATCAGCAACTTTATGACGGGGTAAACCTAACATTATCCAGATTATATCTGCTCCTCACTGAGATTGGTGTGTACATTCTTCTTCATTTTCCTCCAGGGCATCGATAACCAAATGGCCAATGTGATCGAAATGAGTCGTAGCCAAGAGTTATTGAGCAAAGAAGAAGTGTTCAATATAGCCAATGATGAACATATGCATCAAATGGTTGGGCTGTATCGTCTCTTCGTCCGTTCTCGCGACTGGAATACTCTACAGCGAAATATACTCCACGCTCGCATTCATGTGAATGGTGTTCTCCTGGTCAACTCACTGCTCTTAGCCATCAGAGATCGAGATGATTCTCAGAACTTGCTTATACCTGGTATACATGAAATTTTACCCGAACTTTATCTAAACGAAGCTGTAGTCCAGGGTACTGGAGACATTGATTTGAATCAGTGGACTAATTCTCGCCCGAATATAGAAACTGATCACACGAGCATACTAGAAATGATTGGAAGAAATAAACTTTTGAATAGAAAAACTCATAGAGTGGGTTCGATGATGGACTGGAAACAGTTATGGATGCCGTGGCATGAAATGCGAATGCAGATTCAAGCGCAAAAAGTTGGTGGTGTGAACGTTCCCAAGCGCATTTGGATTCGTGATGACGATCGTATTGTCTTGCCAGTAATACCGCCGATAAATCTTGTGAGTAAGGAAAGAGAGATTCGACTACTTACAGAAGATGTTGGTTTTCAATCGTTTTTGCACTTCTTTATTAATGATTTGTGTATAAATGAGAACGAAGTCATGGAACAAAACAGACAGCAACCAGCCATGGGATTAAATAATGCTAACTTGGCTCGAATTGGCTTGGAAAGAAACGTAGGATCGATGTTAGAAAATGAAATTCGACATCGCAATGACGAAGTTAACGATGAATCTATGAGAAATACCGACTCTGTGATCACCAATACCAGCAAAGACCAAGTTTTAAACATTGGTAGTCGTAGGTGGTCCAAAACGAATGCCGACATCCATACGCTTAGTAGCGCTAATTCGGCAAAAGGAGTCATGAATCATGAACAAGCAACTGACGATCAATCTTCCAACCCTCGCTGGCAGCAACAGGTATCGTCATTATCGGGCGACATTAGAGATCGATTTGTAGGAGCCCAACCTCCTACAATGGTCATTGACGACGTTAATGAGCGTCAAGTCTTCAATACTAATATGAATAGCAAAGATGAAGGCAAAGTGAGCCTTGACATGGATGTCGGTATGGGAATGCCAATGGACTGGAACAGACAAATGGCTATGCATCGACAAAGGGTTAACCATGTTCAGAAGAATAAATTGGACAAGAATTTGCCAGAAATTGATATCAACGATGAGCGCTTATTGCACGTCAGCCGTCGACGGCTCAATCAGTTAAAGTGGTCCATGGAGCAAAAAGAACGTCAACAGCAGACTGAAGTTGACGAAAGAGGTAGCCCCAGAGTCAATACGCAATGGCTGCCACTTGATAGGTTCAGTGGAAACGGGTTAAGTGCAATCCGATACAAAGTTATTGATGCTGCGATTCGAAATGAAAGACATGTAGAAAATCCAAGGATATGGGCGACGGTTGCTCGTGGTATGGGAAACATTGGAATTCATGTAGGGCCCCAGTTTCGCAAGCAAAGTGGAAGCAAAAGTGATGAAAAAGATGGTGGGGCGGTAAATAACGGCCGCCGTCCAATTATTCACTGGGACAATGAGCGTGACCTTAGCACACAAAATGCTGAGGTTAGAACAGGAACCGATATGTCGCGCCAACGTACCCGTCGCAGTATTAAAATCGGTGAGGTTGTGAACCGTCAACGCAACGTCGAGCAAGCACGTGGAGGAGAGTTGCTATTGCATAACCTTCAACAGTTAATAGCTCGAATCAATCTGGAGCAGATTTCTCTTGGTCTAAATGATGCACTTCCCTCCCGCTTTAACACACAACGTCTCACAAACGCTGCAGATGAACGGTTCGCGCTGCGCTTAAACGATATGCGGCAGAACAACCGCCGCCAACGAATATTCCTCGATAGAATCAATGAAGTTGAAAAGCGTCTAAATTTGATAATAGAGCTGGAAATCGCTCGCACCATTGAATCTAAGCGAGTGACAGCTGTTCGCAATAACGGCGATATCGATCGCATTATTGGGAACGCCCTTATGGGTAAAGGGGTCCTCGGCAAAGATGTGAGCATTTTGAACGTTTTGCGTGAGATAAACTCCCAGACTGAGGACATTAATGGCGACATTCAGAAAATAACTCTTGTTACTATGAATATAAGGGATCCAATTGTATTACACTTACTGCGTCGGATAGTGCGCATGGCTGATTTACAACGGCAACAAGCGCTAGGCAGCTACCGCAAAGAAGAAATTGAAATGTCTGGAGTTGCCATCAATGATGTTGAAGTTGGCCGGTTACGGACCTATGTTGACACCACCGATGTGGATCTCATCAATGCTCTCGATGCGAAGCACACACTCACTCCCAATCAGGGCCCAGCGAACTCTCAACGAATGCTTGTTACACGTCAACAACGTCTGAACCACCAAACGTTCACCATCAACGTTGATGTTACCTCAGATCGCAATCAACGCGTAGTCGTGCGTACTCTTCTAGGGCCGAAGACTGGTGTCAATGGTCTTGGCTTAAATGACCAACGTCAAAATTTTATCTTGCTGGATACTCAGGTAGTTGATCTTCACAACGGGCACAACCAGATTACACGCAAATCTGGCGACATCAACTGGACCTCACGCGATACAACTCCATTTACCGAAGTTTACAAGCGCGTCTTGCAGGCTCTCAATGGTCAAATGAACATAATCTCAGATCAGTTACAAGGACAAACTTGTCGCTTCCCTCATCGCCTACTGCTGCCACGCGGTAGAGTCAATGGATTGCCTATGCAAATGCTTACTGTTATCACACCAGTGGAAAATGGCGCCCCTACAAGACAAGCTCTTGAGATGAGTAATAGAATCTGCGGTTTTGGAATGAGCAATCTGAATACGGACCGACAGCCACTAGGTTTTCCGCTGGATCGCCCCTTGCAGGACATGCAACAGATTACATTACTGCCCAATGTGCATTTAATGGACGTTCAGATCTACCACGACAATCAGTTAAAAACCCCATAGCTTAATGAATGACTTAGAGAATATATTGAACGTTAACGGTTGTATCGACATTGTCAATTCCGAAAGCTGGAACCGAATATGCTTGAAATGTGATTATACACAAATACATGCATATATATAATATGTAAATATGTATTTGTGTATGTATGTATGTAATAAGTATGTAATTGTCTTTAATTGATTTTTTAATAAAGAAATAATTTTCTACTGCAAAATCGAAACTTTTTTCCTTCATATGTACGCACACAAGTTGCAAGCATAAATGTGGTGGAATATTGGAATAATAACTGTTTGAAATTAAGTGTAATGGAGCAGAAATTCATTTTTCCTTGGCAGACAAAAACTCATTATTTTAGCAAACTCTTGAAAATAATGGAAATTTACGACCATGGCTGATGTTGAAGTTACATGCCTACGACATGAAGCTGCACCAACTACGACAGATAGGCTATCCAACTACAACAACGATTTCCATTACCTCACTACTCTACTTTGCCGCACAAAGGGAAGAAAGGTGTGAAATGATGTGGGCTCACAAGGCCCTCAAGCATTTTGTCTGCATTACACTGTGGGTAAACGTGAAAGAATTCATTCCTATAAATACGACTCCTGAGTATGTACGGTTAAAATTCTCGACAAGGTTGGGACAACTTCCAAATCCACAATTTCTTGTTCTTAGTAGTCGCTGATCTAAAGTTGCTATTTTTAACTTATTCTTTATAAATGTATATGTAAGTAATTAGACATGAACATATGAACCATTGCTTCATTCAAAACCTTGTGCCATCTGTCTCTATCTATGGCTACCTCCATCCATCGCCGCACATTTAGCTTTTCAAGGTCAACTTCTACGTCTTCGAGCCATCTCTTACTGTCGCGTCTTCTTATTCGGCCACAAACAGGGCGTAATTTAACTACCTTTCGAGTTGTTCTCTCCTTGGGCATTCTAAACACGTGTCCCAGCCATCTTATCCTCTGAGATTTTATAAATCTTATCACAGTTTCGTTTTTTGCTAGTAGTTGCCGCTCACGATATTATCTAATTCGATAGGTACCGTCTTGTAGTCTTACAGGTCCATATATTTTTCGCAATATTTTTCTTTCAACTACGATTAGCTGAGTAATGTCAGTAGTTTTTAGCGTCCATAGTTCGCAACCACAGGTAAGCACGGGCGGATCAAGTTTTTGTATGTCCTTAACTTTTGGACGCGAAATATTAATTTAGACTCAAGTAGCTTTAAATTAAAGATGTAAGACTTATTTTCTGCTAAAACTCTACCATTTAATGTCAATGATGTATCCTTATTGGCTGATATTTTGATACCCAGATATGTAAATTCTTGTACATCCGGTTTTACTAAATAAAAAAAAAGAATTTCAAATTTTAACATCACTAGTTTGGGCTATAATTCCCCATGCGGGAATCCACTTTGTTTCTCTAATATGCGGTGAAATACTGTACTGCAGTAAAATTTTGAACTGTGAAAGCTTTTTTAATTAATACTAGATAGGCCCTTAAATTGTTTCAAAGCGAGCTTAATTCTATTTAAAAATGGAAATGTCGCGAGAAAATGCAAAATTCATCTCGTTTAATATCTCGAACTCGTTTTCTTACACTGTTTGCTAAACATAGAAAAGTTAAAAAAATCATAACATTTAAAGATAAACAAAAGGTTTTCCCTATGGTGCTTAAATTTTAACTCAACCATTGCAAGTCATTCTTTTTGTTCCAGCCTAGCGTGACTATTTGTTCCCCATTGTGGAGGAAACAATCCCATTGAGCAAGTCCTCACCACAAGTCCATAACGCCTTTGATTGGATTAAACATAAGCATATCGAAACTACTGCTGAAAGTTCGACACAAGTTTTCAACTAATTCTCTTATGCAGTGAAGACAAGCTACCTGACGAACGCTAGGTTTAGTGTTTCGAATACCTTTTAAATGTCCCACGCTTCCCAGAATTCAGGGTTCTCATTGTATATGCGCTATCAGAGACATCCACACCAGCCGAACGAGTTTTTTCGGCAATTAAAAGTGACTGGGCGATCGAATAAACCGGATTAGAAGGTAATACGCTGAAGTCTATTTGGTCACTTAACATAATTTGGAACAGAACTGCTTAGGCATTTCAAAGTAAAACCAGATTTGTTGAAGAGAATTTCATCGCAGTGGAAGTATCACTTGGTCGCTTCGACATCGACTACTCTTGGCGAAGAAAACTTTATCCAGCTTCCATAAAATTGTATAATAAGAATTTATTTTAAGTGAACTACATATGTACATACATAAATCTTATTTTGCTTTGAAACAATTGTTGTCATCAATTATTTTTTGACGTACGATTTTAATAAAAAAAGGGCTCCCTCTCTTTTGCCAAAAAAATTGTTACACTATCTTAGCTCCAATTTCCTGGTAAGTATCTTAGCAAAGCTGGCCAAACTGGTACTTTGTAATTCGGCAATTCGTAATTTTTTCTTTCACGAATCTGCCTTTAGATATGTATCTTTGAGCGCTTGCCAAATCATCATACTTTTTTTTTGACAAAATAAGAGACTTTCGGTCTAATTACGGACTAAAACTGAGAAATATTCAGAAAAAGTCTTAAATTGAAGAAATATATACGCATTGGTACCACTGTTGCGTGCTAACGTTGTGCATTCTATGGCCTTTGTATGTATGTATAAATATGTAAAAAGAAATATATTTAAGTGCACATAAACAGTGCTTTTCAAAATTGTTCAAAGTTGGTATTTTTTCCAAACGGTTGGGGCTTTGTTACGACCTAATTTTACATTTAGAGTGAAACATCGCTCTAACATTGTTGGAGATGGAGAAAATTGCGTTATCGATAGTTTGGATACATTTTAATATCATACATTTTCAATCTAAGGGAATTTTAAGAAATTTCAGTTTTTGTTTTTTGGTTGTCATGTTCAAATCATGATAAAAAAGGCAGTTCCATATTAATTTTTGGTTCCCATATTAACTACCTGACAATTAGCAGATTCTGTCATACCGGATAGGAAAAATCGTGTTTTTTTATTATTAAATAATAAATGTTAACAAAGTGTGCTCATATGATACATTCGATAAGTCCAATTTTTTACTACGATGCAAACGATGGTCATTTGGCTTCAACGTAACCCAAGATTCTTACGTAAAATTTTCGACGTAGTCGAAAACAAATGCCAACAAGTTGAGAAAGACGACGAATTGATATTTCAGCTTTATTTTTTGCGCTTTAGGATTTTGCGAACAGATTTATTTTTGACGTGATGACGTCTTATAATTCGATTTAGCCGGCTGCACGCACGAAAAAATGCGTCGTTATCTTGCTCAATCGTCGTTATCTTGCTCATTCGTCTTTATATTGCTCATGCGTCGTTACCTTGCTTGTACTGCAAGCGAGAGCTCGGAACGAACGACAAAGAGCACAATCGGCCCCCGCGTTCGGCAACGTTCGACATCTGGCTCTCTCCTACTTGAGTGAGCATATGTATGTACTACTGTGGGCAAAAAGTAAGGTGAATTTGGTTGTAAAATGAAAAATCTTTATTTATTCTTGTAAATCAATTTCATCCCCTTCAAAATAATCCCCTCTCGATGAAATATACTTATGCCAACGATTTTTCCAATCCCCGAAACATGCCAAATAGTCCATTTCCGGTATAGCCATCAGCACCTTCTTCGATTCAGCTTTTATCTCCTCAATCGACTCGAAACGCGTTTGGCAAGGTCGAAGGAATTCATAGTGCACCACAACGCGAAAATCGAAAAAAAACTGTCATCATGACCTTTATTTTTGAACGACTTTGACGTGCTCTCTTCGGTCTGGCCTCGCCTTTAGCACGATATTCGCTTGATTTCAGGGTCGTAAGCATAAATCCAAGTCTCATCTCCCGTAATGATGCATTTGAGCTTGTCCTGATAGTCTGAAAGCATTGTTTCACACACATCAACGCGACGACTTTTTTCCAAGAAATTGAGAGTTTTCGGTACCAAACGAGATTTGACTTTTCGTAGGCCCAAATAGTCTTTAAAAATGGTTTTCACAGATCCTTTTCTTTAACAGTCAACCGACGATTTTTGAGCACTAACTCCTTCACTTTATTGACGTGTTAGTCATCTGTTCACGTCGATGGTCGTCCGGAGCGCTCCAAGTCATCAACACGTTCTCGACCCTCTTTGAAGTCTTTGTACCACTTATAAACATTTTTCTGTGACATGGTCGAATCACCAAATGGCTTCTGCATGCTAAACGTTTCCGCAGCCGAAATTTCATTCCGCAAACAAAATTTGATGGCACTTCTCTGCTCAATCAAATCAGACATTGTAAAAATCGAAAAATGCACTCTTGGTCGTTTGGTAAACACAAGCGTAAATATATTATATTACTGATAATGACATTCACATGAAAGTTGGCCCAGATGTTATTAACAGTGCTGCCAACTCATGAAAAAAATAACTAGAGCGAAATTTTAGTCCCGCGAACTTTGACAAATAAATTCACCTTACTTTTTGCCCACAGTCAAAAGGAGGTATGTGAGGTTTGCTAAAAAAATAAGGTGAATTTTCAAATTTCGCGGGCTACTTGAATTCGAATTCCGTTTATTATTTTTTTATGTTGGTACACTTGTCTCGAAGATACGTTCACGGTATTAACAATAAGGCATGTTTATTTTGTTTGTGAGAGGCATAAATGAGACAAGTGTTTTGCGTGTTCGCCGATTTTCTGCTACCGACTTTTGGCTCTTCTGGACTCTTCTATTGGGACGATTTGACTTTGGTTTCGATGTCATAACCATATACTCATGATTCGTTACCAGTTATGACCCTTTTAAGCAAATCTGGATCATCGTTGAGTCATTCAACAATTCCTGAGCGATGCTCATGCGACGTTGTTTTTGGTCAAAACTCAGCAACTTAGTAGCGAACTTCGCTTCCACACGATTTCCGAAAAGATTGCATGATATGAGCCAACCGACATACTGATATCCTGACATTCTCAGGAACTTCTCTAATTCCATACAATTTTCTTCACTTACTCAACATTTTCATCGGTTGTTTATGAGCTGGGGCATCCAGAGTGAGCGTCGTCATTCATATCTCTCGACTTTCTGTGAAAAGCTTGTACCACTTGTAAAATTTTTTTGTCTCGTATGCCACTGTCAACATTTCAAGTGTTTTTTAGCACTTAATTCCATTTTTTTACGCAAAATTTGTTGCAACTTCTTTGATCAATTTTTTTCCGATAGCAGAAAATCGCCGAACTTCTCTTCTTCTTAATTGGCGCGATAACCGCTTACGCGATTTTGGCCGAGCTTAACAAAGCGCGCCAGTCGTTTCTTTCTCGTGCTAACCGGCGCCAATTGGACACACCAAGTGGAGCCAAGTCCTTCTCCACCTGATCTTTCCAACGCAGAGGAGGCCTTCCTCTTCCTCTGCTACCACCAGCTGGTACCGCATCGAATACTTTCAAAGCCGGAGCGTTTGTATCCATTCGGACGACATGACCCAGCCAACGAAGCCGCTGGATCTTTATTCGCTGCGCTATGTCTATGTCGTCGTAAAGCTCATACAGCTCATCGTTCCATCGTCTGCGATATTCGCCGTTGCCAAATCGCCGAACACACATACTAAAAATGCTATATTGCTAAAACCCTGAACACATGCTCGAGACATAAAAAAAGTAAAAATCGGAAGTCGAGTTTTGAACAAATCTCGTACACTTCGTATACACATTAATACGTTTTGACTTAAATTATTTTTTTATAAAAATATAGATCATACTACATCAAGAACCATATAAAGCAAAGTTACGAAATTCGGCAAATTTTCATCAAAAATTCAAATTTTTTACTCAGAATTTTTAGAAAAATTGTGTTGATTTTTAACAATTTTTTCTGCTGACGGTGTTGAGTGTTTTCTTCCATATAAAAAATTTGGAGGAGGCATTAAATGGAGAAAGTGCATAAAAAACTATAAAAAAACATAGGGCGGAAACAAAAGCTCCCCAACGATTTCTGTCAGCCGCTATATGTCTAATTTTGTTGCAAGTAGCGGTAGAAAAGTTCTCAATCGGGATTGTGCGCATCCAAGCTTGTCGGGGCGTCCTCTGCGCCGGCTTCATTGTAGGTTCCATCAAAAAGCCATTTTCGCAACACTCTCGCCTTCAGTACGGAGAGTATGTCCAATCCAGTTTCATTTACGTCTTATAATTTCAAGGTTGATTGGGCAGCATAGTATAATAATATATATATACATACATATATACAATTGGGGCGTACACCCCTTTCGGGTGTTTGGCCCAGCTCCTCCTCTTATTTGTGGCGTGCGTCTTGATGTTATCCCCCAAATGAAGGGACCTACAGTTTGAAGCCGACTCCGAACGGCTGATATTTTTTATGAGGAGCTTTTTCATGGCAGAAATACAGTCGGAGGTTTGCCATTGCCTGCCGAGGGGCGACCGCTATTAGAAAAATGTTTTTCTTTATTTTGTATTTCACCAAGATTCGAGCCTACGTTCTCTCTGTGAATTCCGAATGGTAGCCACGCTCCAACCCATTCGGTTACGGCGGCCGCTGTAATTGTGTTGACAAAATTGGACACAAATAGGCAAGGTAAGAATAATGTTTCTTATGAACGTTTTTGTGAGTCACGGTATATAATCATAAGTACACATGTGCATCATACATTTATGAAGTGTAGATCACGGAAGGGAGTGATTATATTTTCATTTTAAATTCTTCACGGAAAATTACATTTTGAACGAGCCACGGCAGGTAACTAGCAGGATGTACAATATGATACATACAATGTATACATACATACGTACTTAGATGCAACCGCTAGAGAAGTTTCAATCCACTACGAATATTATACATAAGAAAACTTAAAAAAGATGAAAAGTGTTGCAATAATGCACAAACACTAATTTATGTCAGAGCCAGTAAAAAAAACAAAGCACCCAGTTTTCAAAAGAAATAAAAAATATGTCTTCGGTCTACTCTTTTCTTAGCACTTGTATTATTTAGTTATATATAATATATGTATGTGCATTCACATATATAAAATATTACAAAAGCAAAATACGCGCATACTTATTTATAATACAGCTCAAAATTTAAGACGCTTGGTATACATACACACATAAATATACATATTTCTTAGAATACTCCATGTTTTTAAAAAAGTTTCCAAAACCCAAATGTAATATTTTAGTAAATGAAAAAAATGTGGCCGAAAGTTAATTTAAATTTGATACACCTGTACCTCGCTTTACACGGTAGATACGTTCCTGACAAAACCGTGTAAGTCGAATAAAAAAATTGTATATGGAAAAACCGTGTAAAGCGAAAAAGAGTATAAATAAGACTTTTAAGACATTATTGAACTTAAAAACATAGCTTTATACAGTTAATAAGACATAAAAGAATCATTTAAGTCAGAAAAAACATAAGAATAGGTAAAACAAAAAAATTCATTCCATTAAAAAAAATATATGTTTTTCATTATAATAAATAAAACAAAATTTAATACTTCTGGCTCATCCCTATTTTCAAGCAACCTTAATCACTATCACTTTCGACTATTAGTTTTCTCTTACGAAATTATAATATTTGACTCATCGCTGGATAAAATAATCTCATTGGATTTTTCTTCTGCATTTACTGAATTGGTTGTAGTCATTGTTTGATGAGCATTTTTTTTTTTGAAACAATGCTGAAATAAGCTTTTATTGCTTATTTTTATTTGTCATATCTTTCTAGACTTCTTTATATTGTTTTAATAGATCATTAACACCTCGTTGAAATTTAAGACCACGATCCAAAATAACATCTCCTTCTTGAAAATGGTTTCCTAGTTTTATTCCTAGTACAAGTCCCTCGTGAACAAATTTAGCTGTGAATACATTGGATTCATTGTTTCCGATGTCAGATTCAAAGTCATATTCAACACTATTCTCCTCACAACTTTTAACCATTTCAATTAAGCCGTCTGGATTTAGTTCCTGATCTTGCATTAATTCTTTAATATCTGCTTGAGTTATATCGTCAAAACCTTCTCCACCCAATTCTTGACGCAACTCAATTATCCGAGAATACTCTTCCTCCAAAGCTACGCTACTATTCTCACCATTAAATATATCAGGCCATAAAGACTTCCAACAGGCATGCGCGTTGATTTTTTAATCTCGTTATATGACAAGCTTATGTGCTTGAGACAATCCAACATTGTAAATTTTTTCCAGGCATCAATAATTGAAAGAGTTCCTTGAAAGTCGAAATTATCCCTTGGTCTAGGGGTTGTAAAAAAGAAGTCGTATTTGGAGGTAAAAAAACAACTTCAATATTTTCATGCTGCAAGTCTTGAGGGTGTCTTGGGGTATTATCAAGAATTAGAAGGACTTTAAAAGGTAACCCTTTTTTGATTAAATACTTTTTCACATCTGGCACGAAAATATTATCGAACCAGTCATTGAATAACGTTGCGGCAACCCAAACTCTTTTATTGGCTTTCCAATAAACGGGAATATTGTTAATATTCAAACCTTTAAACGATCGTGGTCGGTTAGCTTTACCAATGACCAATGGCTTCATAATATGATCTTCAGAAGCATTACTACGAGTACAAAGAAGAATCGTTATACGATCTTTGCAGCCTTATGACCGCAAACTTTTGGGGATATTTTTGGGTTTCTTCCAAATTAGCAGATGCTTGTGCACCTTTTAATTTTAGACTATGCAAAGAATGTCTTTGCTTAAATCGTTGGCACCAGCCACGACTTGCGTTAAAAGCCACCTTATCGCAGAAATGGAAGGCATTTGGTTTTGCAGTGTGTCATAAATTATTAAAGCCTTATTTTGTATGGCATTCGTGTCAATTGGAATTCTTTTTTGATTTTGGTCTTCTACCCATATCATTAGAGCCTTTTCCATGTTTTCCATAGTAGCATTTCTTACTTGTGAAGTTGTGCTCATACTCGAATGCATTCCAGCTGCTACACTTTTTCTAATTGAGTCTTCGTTTTTCTTTATGGATCTTATTGTTGCTCGTTCATTGAATAAAATTTAGCAATATCCACTATTCTTTCTTTATTTCTTAAGCGGTCCAAAATTTCAATTTTAGTTGCGAAAGAAATAATTTTTCTCTTCATGCCGGTTTTTTTAATTTTTGCTTTTCCCATAGTAAATATTTTTTTGCTTTTGCATTTAAAGGTAAATTCCCTCTTTGTTTTTCTTTAATTAAAGTACATTATCAAAGTATTATGACAGAATAACATGTGGTATTGACAGATTTAAAACAATGTCAATGGGACTTTCTGGCGGATTGCTTTGCGCAAATTGCGCATAACTTGCAGGTAATATTCCTTATTGACCGTTTTAACCTCTGGCAAGAACTCATGATGCACAACGCCCCTGTAATCGCAGAAAACGGTAAGCAAAACTTTTACGTTCGACCGAACTTGTCCCGCTTTTTTCGGTCTTGGTTTTTGCGGCAGCTTCCATTGAGATAATTGAGCTTTGGTCTCCACATTATAACCATAAACCCACGATTCGTCACCAGTTATGACCCTCTGGAGCAAATTTGGGTCGCCGTGGTCATTAGCAATGTTCATACGATGCTGCTTTTGGTCGAAATTGAGCAGCTTTGGTACGAATTTTGCGGCGACCCGTCTCATGCCTGGGAAGTATTCAAAGGGGTGCTAGTCTCTGCATAAGCGGGCCACTAAAGACTACGTCCACGGCAGCAATGAATGTTATGCTGCACCTATTACCGATTGAGGCCTACAGCAAACAGCTGGCGGCGAAATCGGCACAAGAGAATCTTCCAACTTAGTCCCTAACAGAAGAGGTCACGCAAAAATACTAGACGAATACCTCTGCCTACATCAAGCGACAGATGTTTGTAGCTCAGTGGAGTTGCATTTAAACACATCCTTTACCACAACTTTCCCAACGAGAGACGATTAGGACAATGGGGTAATGGACAACAAAAGCGGAATCAGCATCTGTACTGATGGTTCCAAGCTAAATGATCAAGTAGGCGGAGGCCTTCATTCTGAAGGATTGAGTGCCAACATCGCATTCCGGTTACCGGATCACTGCAGTGTATTTCAAGCTGAAATTTTGGCTATCAGGGAAGGCCTGCTAGCCCTAAATAAAAGAGTCCTCATCACAAAAGATATTAACATATTTTCAGATAGCTAATCGGCCCTGAAAGCTTTAAAATCGCCTAATATTAACTCGAAGACAGTAAAAGAATGTATCGACGTTTTGACAGAACTATCACAGTACTTTGTAATAAACCTGCTCTGGGTGCCGGGTCATAGAGACATAGAAAGCAACTGCAAAGTAGATGAACTGGCGATATTGGGTACCACATTACCGATCCAACCAGACAAAGCAAACATACCTATAACTTTTGCAACTTGCAAGATGCTTATAGAGAAACACACTATCAGTGCTGTCAACAGGCTATGGTCTCAGTCCCTGACCTGTGCAACTAGTAGGATGACGTGGCCGGAATGGAACAGGGGCCGCACAAACCGGCTGTTGAAACTAAACAGGAAAAACATGAGAAATCTTCTCGGGGTCCTAACAGGAAGCTGTAACGACATTGAAGAAGAAGATACTATATAACACTTTCTAAGCGGGTGCATGGCTCTGGATAGAAGAAGGTTCAATATTCTAGGAAAAAGCTCCCTGAATAACTTGGCAGAAGCAACCAATATAAAAATAACAAGTCTTGTTAGATATATCAACCAAAGGTTGGTTCAATGAGGACGATGTAGAGTGACGAGAGGGGATAGCCCCGGTGGCATCACAATGGGTCTACAGCAGACCTAGGTGAGTCAAACGACAACCACTATACCTCCCTACCTCAGGTCCAAATCATTGAAAAAAATCGAATCGCACGAGCCAATCGATATATATAGGTCCTCAGCAACTTCTCTAACGGCGATTCGACGATTGGCCAATACCATTTTCTTCACTTCGTCAATTTTTTCGTCTGTTGTTGATGTGCTCGAGCGTCCGGCTTGCTTTTCGTTCTTCTCTTCATCTTCTCGGCCTTCTGAGAACATTTTGTACCACCAATACACGTTGCTTTGGTCTAAAGTAGCTTCTCCGCCTGACACAGTCAACATTCGGAATGCATCCGCGCACTTAATTTCGTTTTTCACACAAAATTTGATACATGTTCTTTGATTCATCTTTTAGAATAGGTAAAAATCGAAGCCGAAACACGGGAAAGCCAGGCAGCTCTCAACAATTAACTGAACATTGAAAATGGCCGAACTCGTCGGTAAGTGAGAGACATGAGTACCAACATATCGCCACAAAAAAATCGAAATTCGAATATACGTAACCTGCGAAAACTCAAAATTCGCGATACTTTTTGAACACACCTCGTATACTATATTATAATTCAAACTATTTTAATCCGTAAAATATATATTTATCAATAATAAATCGCAAAAAAATTATCTATGATTTTATAATATTATTTATGATTTATATTGAAATATGTACGAGTGATTCATTTTCCAAAAAACGATACTTTATGACAAAAAAAAATATTTTCATGGAGTCTGTTATGAGGAATTAAGTCCTTTCTTAATCCTACGAAGTCTTGTACTTTTTCGAGTAAAAATATGTTATTTTATTCAGGTACCAAGTATTGTAGAAGTGACAAAATTCATGTTCCCTACATTTACTTATAGCATCGAATCTGCAAAGTTTAGAGCTCAGATAAAATTTACAACGAAAAATGCAGTATGCAGAAGGCAGATAGAAAGATTAATATGAGTACGGTATTATATGTATGTATGTAAGTTAACTCATGACTCCCACGCCGACGTACGTTCCATGTAAACATCACAATAACAGTATAAGAATTTGAAACTCACATTCTCGTCGGATAATAACTTTACCACTTTTCAACTGTTATCTATACTTTACAACTAGTTTTTATATATGGTTTCGTAAAATAAAAAAAAAAAACTGTTTTATTATTTTTCTTTTAATAGTTAGTAATAAGTTAAATAAAAAAAAAATAAATAATTGGCGCGTACACTTCTGTTAGGTGTTTGGCCGAGCTTCTCCTCTTATTTGTGGTGTGCGTCTTGATGTTGTTCCATAAATGGAGGGACCTACAGTTTCAAGCCGACTCCGAACGGCAGATATTTTTATGAGGAGCTTTTTCATGGCAGAAATACACTCGGAGGTTTGCCATTGCCTGCCGAGGGGCGACCGCTATTAGAAAAAGTTAGTCAATTATATATTCGCAAATCAGCAAACCTTTTGCCACCTCTCGATCAATTTGCTGATGCCGTTCCGCCAAAAATCGCCTGGCCGAATGTCAGAAAAGTTGTTGAGCCAGTTTTTAGGGATCTCCCTTTATATGGTTTGACAGGGAGCGGAAAAGATGGTAATGGGTCGGTGCAAGGTCCAGAGAATATGTCGGATGCTGAAGGACCTCCCATTCAAGCTCATGGAGTGCGGCTTTAACGACTTGTGCACCATGGGGCCTGGCAATGTCGTGAAGGAGTATGGTTTGACCGTTTCAATCAGGTCTTTTCACGCGGTGTAGCTGAACAATGTAGAGCTCTTTGTTGGCCATGACATTCTTTTCGAGCATTTCCCAGCGCATCATGCCCTCCCACAAATCATGATCTTCTTTGGATGCCGATCCGCCTTGCCTCTCGGCTCTGACGTATCTCTTGGAGCGACTCATCCTTTCTTTGCTTTATATTGATGTATAGGCACCATTCCTCATCTCCCGTGCCGATTCGATACAAAAAGCGTTGTTTATGACCGCGTGTTGCTCGGTGACGGGTAAGATGCTGAGAAGCAATTTGAAGGTGACGTTTTTTTGTTTTTTCGTTGAGCTCGTAAGGCACCCAGGCTCCCAATTTTCCGATAAATCCCTTTGAATGAAGGTGATTGAGAATCGTTTTATGGTTGTTCTATGTTTTGGTGACCATTCTCCTTCAAAAATGATTTGAGACATTCTTCTTCGAATACAGAAAGTCTTCCGCTATGGGACGTGTCATCGACATCATAGTCGTCATTATGAAATTTTCGTGGTTAATGGAAATAACAGTTTTCTAAGTTTTACTAGGCCTACAGCTTTTGCTAGATCTCCATTAGAGTGACTTGTTGGGCGTTGTGTTGATTTTATTTTTGCCACGCAGTGAAGTGACGTAGTAAAGAAGTGATGAGTAAGAATAAACAGTTCTAAGTATTTGAACAATGAAATATTATTTTCAGTTAATTATTATGTGTTAATTAAAAATTAATGAATTTTTAAATACGACGATAAGAAAGAGTATACTCGTAGCTTGCTCTTATTTGTTATTCTTCTTGTTGCTCTTATGCCGAAAAAATAAACTACCTGACGATGCCTTACTGAATTGATTATAAAATTGTTACTGTAAATTAAAGATGTACATATTACCGTAATATGTGGCTTAATACGGGCTCAGTGATATGAAAGCACTTAAGAGATTATTATGAGAACGAAAATAGCTACAGTATTTCCCGGATATAAGCACAATCAAAAATGCGCGAAATTCGATGTTTAACCGCGTAAGTGTTTATATGAAGGTTATATTCAAATCCTCTTAGAGCACTTACTGAGCTTATATTTAAATTCTCGGTTATAAGTCAGTAGCTATAAAGTGGCGCAGAATTAATCAGCCATCCGTTTATAATTTTTGCAAACGGTGTCGTACATTAATCATATTGTATTTGGCACTTATGAATTAGATACCTGCAGTATACAAACAGACAGGCTATTTAGTAAAAAGTTATTCAAAACCCAAATTGGATTATTGATTATTTCCCCACCTTGTACAAGTATTACGGGTGCATCTATTTAATTGAACGAGACGAACGAATACTTTTATTATTAAAATTACAAATTTTAAGTACACAGATATCAATAAACAGTTACACGCACTGACTTTTGGTTCACTTATTGGGCTTTTATACCAGTTTTAAACCGGTCCGAACGGCAGATGGTCTTTTATGATCAACCTTTTGCCATCGCCTGCCGAAATGCCACCGCTATTAGAAAACCCTTATTCCATCTTTTGGTATTTTAGTCCGGGAGCCAGGGGTCGATTTTGGACTGCGTTTTTATACCGTTAAATTCTCGACTATACTTGTGATTAGCTTTCATGAATATCGAAAGTGAACGTCAGCTGGCGCACCTGCGGTGGGTGTGATTGTGGGAGGGTACGAAACGTGTCGAACAAAAATTTCTACCAACTCATTTTATAACGGCTGAAATTTTTTTCATGTAATAGTCAGCTGCACCGAAGAGGGGGGAAATACATCAGCTGAACGCAATGATCCATTCTTGCTTCGGCTGACGGTCTTCCCACCGCTATAAACGCAGCTGGCCATCATTATTATATTTTCATATGTGTAAAAAATTATGTAAAATAATTTCTATCGGCATAAAGTAGTTTTACTTTTCAATTTTTTTACAAGTTCACCTGTTCAGCTGACGTGTTTTCCCCCCTCTACCGCGCAGCTGACTATTTTTTTTATTCTACTAAATGTCAACAAAACATGAAAAAAAATTCAGCCGGTATAAAATGAGTTGTTAAAAATTTTTTTTGACACGTTTCGCAGCATGCCACACACGTACCCCCCGTTACTGGACCAGGTGACGGTTGCTTTCGTCATCCATTGGATGGCGTCTACCTTCAGTATTAAAATCAGTCGGCATGAAATGATGAGGTCAAAATGATCCCTGGCTCTCGGACTATTTCGTGCGAGGGCATTTCCGAAAGGTTGTCAAGCATCAGCCCATTCGGCTACAGCAGTAGTTTTAAAAAGCCTGTAACTTTCGACTGAAAGATCATTGTAGGGAAGCTGAAATAGTATTATTCAATTATTTTATTACCACAAGCATTGATTTATTTATATGGATAAGTGCAGAATTAAATTTCAGTGATACGAGTGTAAGCGGAAGATGACCAATATTGCGGAAATGCTTATAAACGGGATGCTATAGGTTGAAATTTCCTACAGCTTTTCTAGTGCGCAAAATACTGTATTTAATCGTTGGGAACGTATTTCATGTATTGTGCCGCATGGAAAGAAATATTTAATTCGCCCCATTAACTGAGACAATTGTCGGCCAATGCTATTGAACATCTCAGTAATAAGAATCAGAGATCGACAGCTTAACAAACGATAACGTCCAATCAATTGATATGTTAATCATTGGCTATTGGTCATTTCACTTTTTGGTTCAGCACCAGTGAGAAGTTTGGAATATTCCACCTCACAAGTAAAGTAAAAAAGTAGTGTTTTGACACCTACTATTACCATATTACACCATAATAAAATGTTAATTTTTCTTGGGTTTCTCTCAGTCTTTAGTTTCATACACTTCAAACACAGCTGTCAAGAAAGTCCTTTCACATTTGCAGTTCATATTTTTAAGTTATATGTTTTAAAACTGGAATGTGCATCAGCTCTTTGTATAACTACTGCGCATCTATAACATCTTTAAGTTCTCATAAAATGATTCAACTTTTGAACATCGTGGTGCTGGAGTAGCTTGTGCCATTCTCCGAAAATAACGATTTTGAGCTCTACTTAACCTTCTGAGTGTTTTTGTTTTTTTGCAACTTTTTCTTTAAATATGCTCACACATTTTCTATTAGATTAATATTCGGACTTTAGGCTGGTGTATCCAATTCTTTAACAAATAAAATAAATAATTGGCGCGTACACTTCTGTTAGATGTTTGACCGAGCTGCTCCTGCTATGTGTGGTGTGCCTCTTGATGTTGTTGCACAAATGGAGGGAAGCCGATTTAAGCCGATTCTGAACGGCAGATGGTTTTTATGAGAATGATGAACCTTATGAGATGGCAGAAATACACTCGGAGGTTTGCTATTGTCTCCAGAAGGCGACCTCTATCATTTGGTTTTTCGAGTTCGGGGTTTCGCCCCCACCCACTCGTCTGCGGCGGCCGCCCTATCTTCATCCTAATACTATACTTATTTCTGCTGTATTGTTATTTACCTTTTCTGTTTTCAGAGTAAGGTGACAACACCATGCACAAAAAATATTGAAGTAAAGCTTTGTTCGTTGTTTTGAATACATTCGATACCCATAATCTAACTTCTAATTAAATTTTTTTCCTTAAAAGCAGATGGCAACGCCGACGAAACTATTGGATGAACTATATCTTAGTTTTTATAATTAATATATATTTTTGTAATATATTTCTTAATTTCCAAAAAAAAGGTGACTGCTAAAAGTATCTACTATAAATATATACTCGGGTATATATCACTTCTACCATAATCACTCAGGGCATCAATAATCGTACCCACTAATGTGAATTTATTTGAAACGGCTGGAAAGCTTCTACTATTTGTTCCACAGCTTCATTTACAAACCGAAGTTTTATTTTCCATTCAAGATTATTTATTATTTTAGGTCCAAATAAAAATATACAAGTAATTCCCTTTATTTTTTTTAATGCAAAATATACAAAGTTTAAGCGCATCGATGCCTATAAAAAATAGAACAATGCGACACTAATCTCACATCCGCCATAGTCATTATTACACCTTCATCATAACCAACAACAAGCTTCCTGCTTGACAATCGAATCACATGCGCCCATCCACATACATTCTCACGCCCATCATCTTAACAAACCCAGGATCTTTTGTGCCCTTCCCAATTTGAAAATCGTTACTCACACTCAACTGCTTCACCACCAAAACACAAAGGGCTATTTAGTCAGAAGGCGATCACTTGAATGCTTTGAAATCGAAGGGAATCACAACCAAAGCATAGAAATAAGCGCCACTCGTTTCTATTCAAAACACACAATCGAGAAAGCGTGTGCAAGTTATGAAGAAAAAAAAAATCTACTTAAAACTCTGCCAAGGAGCTACAAAAGGGAAATTTGAGGCGGGGGTAGTACTCGTATCGGAAAAGCCGAATTGATTTGTATAGACGTGTGAAAAATATTTGTGTCTTTCTATTTTTTTAAGATTTTGCAAACAAATTGCAATAATAGGCAAATATAGAATTGTGTTCGTACTCTGCAGGAAAGGGAATTGGGAGAAGGAAAGCTCCAAACGGAATCACAACACAATCAAGCTGAAAGACCTGCGCCGCATTTAAATATGCCTGAAGAAGAAGACGAAAGGAAATTCACACATAAATATTCTCACGTACATATTTAGATGAATGAAGGAAAAATGTTTTGTGAATGAGGCTAAGGCTTTTTGGCGAAGAAGTATAAGGGAAATGCGAAAGGGTGAGGAAAAAATATTCACATAAGAGGATACCAGCCAGCCGACAGACAGTCAGCCATCCATCCATCCAGCCAGCAAAAGCAAGAGAAATGAAAATATTTAGCTATCAAGTTAAGCATAAAACATCTTATTTCAATGCAGCAATCCATGGAGTACAATAACCAATTTAACAAATACTCAGAAAAATGAAGATGCCCACATGTGCCGCTTGTGCAGACGCTTAAGGGTGCATAAACAAATACACATACATTGATGCTTGATATCAAAAGAAATGTGTTGTTTGATCATGCAACGATTCCCGCTCCTTATAGCACACGAACGAACAGTCGAAAACATATCTTCGACACCGCAGCCCATCGGTGTAAATTTCTGCAAAATCTCTGAAGCTTCGCCTGTTTCTCCAATCTGCATCTAATAGCATATTGGTGGGAATAATGTGAATTCCAGAAAGTAACACATCTTATCATTTTGACTTTTATTAAGCATAGTTACCTCGATGACATCCGACATCATTTTCTTCCCAGCAAGTTTTGTTCTGTTCTAAAATCGGGGTGGATAATATTCCGTAAGAGAATAATTGGCACGCCGAAATTAAGTGACAAATTATTTGGCGGCACACCAAGAAAGTCCCACTGTTTTTAAGTATAGTGGAATTTACAACTTTGGAATTCTTCTTCTGGAATTACGTAGTTGATTGCAATAACGTGGGTGTTTTTTGCTGCCAAATTAGCAATTTCAAAAAATCTTTCGGAATGAGTTGAAATATATCACATTTTGTGGTAGCATCAATTGGTACTTCACCTTCAAGAATGTTCAACAACTGTTTCTCAAATGTGGCTGCCGATGCATTGCGCTACAAATCTGTCTCCAAAGATGCTGGTGTTGATGATGCAGGTATAAGAGGAAAATGATGATAAAATCAGAGTGCAACTGAACAACTGCGCATTTGATCGCAAATCTTCCAATCACTCCAGTGCTCCTGGCGATTTCTTATGAGTCGTGCATGGTGCTTTCGTGTCACACAATTACTGTTAAAAAAAACAATAAAATTTTTAGAGCCTTAGCAATCCAGCAACTTCAGGAATATCAAAAGTTGGAGCTCCTAAGAAATGCAAACCGAATAGAAATTTAACGCTGAATGCTCTTCCATCATCTAATAGTGTAGCCGCTGTCCCATTTTGGGAGTTTTAATTTATAAGGAATACTCTTTCAGTGCCGTTATGCATATAAAGGAAGAATAGCAATAAGCAAGTGATTTCTTTACCTTTTCAATAACTGCACGCAAATGATTAGCATTGCAATGTTTTTCTCGCACTAAATCACGATCATAAATGTTCGATGCAGTACAGCGTATCATGCCATTCCAAGTTCAATTGTTCTTTGAGGTTGATTATTTCCATATGGGTGAAAGTCCTTTGAGCTGAACATAGGTAACTAATCTAGCTAGCAAATAACAGAACTTTGTTGTTAATAAATGCAAGTTCCAAGGCGGCTTCAGGCCGGCGGGCCAATTAAAAGGTCAAAAAAATCGATTTTTTTTTCCTGAAATCAATAGCTCAGATATTCAAGAACATGAGACACAAATTTTCAGAGTTAAATTCCAAGTATTTGCAGAGCTACAGAGCCAAGCGTAGTGCGGCGTCGAGCAACCGTGCGCTTATTGTTGTAGTGTATTGTTTCTGTGTACGTCTCTTTGAAGCGCGTTTTCTCGGCTTTTCATTTTCACGATTTTACCTAATTTATGTACACGATTGCAAAAAAACTAAACGAGCTATCCATTTCATTCAAAATGCGTTATCTTCAGTATTGTTTTCTCTTCTATGTGAACTAAAAAAAACATCCAAAAACTTTTTTTAAGCGACTTTTTTACCCAGTTGAAGAGTTTTTTTTCCTTGAAAAACCACGAATTTTACGTGTTTCTCCCAATTTTCTTAGTTCACATCGAAGATAATTACATCAAAATTAATACTCTTTTTTTTTTTTTGTTTTCAGATGAAAATTGCAAGTTGTATCTTGTACAGAAGTTGGATACTTCAGTGGCAAGGCGCTCTGGGAATCTATTGATAACTCGGCTTACAATATATTGTTGGAGATTGTACAAATTTTTTTTTTTAGTTCTAATATATATTAAACTATCCCCAAAACTTCATTTCGCTAATTGTTTTTTTTTCTCATCCTACAACGCTTCGCGAAAACTACTGAATTTAGGACATTTAATTGGCCCGCCGGCCTTCAGTCAATGGTGCCCTGACGCAAATCCTCCCTAATATGGAAGGGCCCCAAGAAAATTGCAGGCATGAAATGAATCGGCTCCATAACGTGCAAGGAGCACGCCTCACATCAGTAGCTAAGCTATTGCTGACAATTGGGCGGTGATAGCAGCGGCGGGATCAGAGAAGAACGAGTTATTCTAGAACAAGCATTGGACCATCAACCATCTCCCAGCACTCTCATAAGAGATATGTGAGATATGTGCACAATCAGCAGTCAGTGGAAGGCAGCTAAAATCATGTCGTGACTCCGCCATATTGATTGGGAACATAAGGCTATACACCAACATTAGCAGTAGCAGTAAAGGCGAACCGTTTATGACTGATGACAAGCACAGCCTTTTGAGTGAAACACTCACGCCAATACCGCACAGCAGACAAGACGGTAGTGGGTTAATATAACACTATTGCAACCTATCCGATATCTCCTTTACTTTAGAACCACCTATAAACAGAGTGGAAGAATTGGGGCTATTGACGGCGTATAGCCTTCATATGCTTGCAGGAGAGGAACCTGGACGCAGGTACCTGTTGTGTCCGTGAGCGAATATAATGCAGGCTTCATAAAACACATATTTTGGATTAAATTACACTATTTATTTATTTATTTATTACTGATTTATGAACACAATCTTCTTACAAACTAATTACAACGATAAGTACAGGGTTGGCCATATTAAACTGACCCATGTGATTATTAAAAAAATATGGAAAAAGAAACATTTTTTTGTGTTTCATTGTGAAAAACATTTAATTTAGTTCAAGGAGATTCGTTTACATCACTTTTTGAATATGATATCGCGCAAGTGGTCGCCCTTAGCTCGTATAGCGTAATGTGCCCGTTTTTCGGCGTTTTCCATAGTTTTGGCCAGCGTCTCGGCCGATATGGCGGCTATTTCCCGTCGGATATTGGCCTTAAGTGCGCCTAGTGTCTTTGGCTTGTTGACGTAAACCTTAGATTTCAAATAGCCCCAAAGAAAAAAGTCCGGTGGCGTCAAATCCGGTGATCGTGGCGGCCAGTCAACATCGCCGCTTTTTGATATCTAACGGCCAGGGAACAAAGTCTTCAATAAGTTGACGGTGGCTCGTGCTGTGTGTGGTGGTGCGCCATCTTGCTGAAACCAGAAGTGCTCCATACCATTTTCACGAACAATCGGCATCACAAAATCGGTTATCATGGCCCGATAACGCTCTTGATTGACGGTCAATGGTTGGTGTTGACCATTTTCAAAGAAGAACGGCCCAATGACCATATCAGCGCAAATGCCACACCAGACTGTAACTTTTTGGTCGTGGAGAGGTACCTCTTCAATAATTTGAGGGTTTTCAGTGGCGTAGAAACGGCAATTTTGCTTATTTACGGTTCCGTTCAAGGAGAAATGGGCCTCATCACTCATAATGATTTGATGCCAAAAATCCTCATCAGTTTGGGCCATTCGGACGACAAAATTGGCATATTCCAAGCGACGAGGCTTATCGGCCGGCAACAGTTGTTGATTTAGTTGTATTTTGTACGGGAATATCCCCAAATCCAAACGAATGATACGTCGTAGAGTGGTCCGAGGGATGTCCAACTGAGCAGAACGACGATTACCTGACGTTCGCGGCGATGACTCGATACTGGCTCGTACGGCCGCGATATTTTCGTTAGATCGTCTTGGCCGCTTTTTATTTGGACGTCGGGTATTAGCCACAGTGCCGGAAGACAAAAATCTTTTGTGCATTTGCTTGATTACGTTCTTTGACGGCGCACTTTTCACTTTATTTTTTTTTCTCCACGCACGTTGCGTTTTTACAATCGAGAAGGAATTTTGAATGTACAGCTGAACAATTTCAGCGCGTTCTATTGGGGTGTACTGTTTCATGGTATAAATCTCCTTCGACTGACGCTTCCAACGCGGTATGTCATTAGCTGATCTGAAATTACAGTAAAAAGTTATAGGGTTACTCAATGGGTCAGTTTAATATGGCCAACCCTGTAGAATAACTATCGAACATGAATTAAATATGGGATAAGACCCAATCGGAACAACTAACCATACATACGCATATTTGATTATCACTGTTTATGTCTACGACTAATGAAATAATCTGCATGTAATCGATATAGTGAATCACTACTATTTTGTGGCACATATGAAACAGCAAAAAACTAAAAGGCATAATTGGTCTCCCGTAATTGGTCTAATAGAGAATCCTCATTCTCAAGCGAAACGAAATATGAGTTGAGTTTACGGTGAACTGCAATGAGAACACCACAATTTCGAATCTTAGTTCTTGCTAAACCTAAACCTTCTTGCTAAAATAAAAAATATAATTTTTTGCTACCATTTCTACCAAAAGTGATTTAATTTTTTCACTTTCTCAACCCTCCTTAAATGCTACCATTCGCAAGGGAGTGCCAAATCTCTATTATCACAAGAGATATTTAATAATTGAGTCATAGGTATAACCTATATTTTTATAAAAAAAAAGTTAGAGTACATTATCAAAACTTTGCAAAATGTCGCTGTGCTATTATTGTGCGCACCTTTGTATGGCAAGGTTGGCGAAAATCCTCGTAGCTAGTTCCTTCCCGAGGGCGCCGACTGGGCAATGGGCACCACTGGCTGCATTGCATGAGGTTAGGTTTAACCAGGTCTACCTGATTGCAATGTGGGCAGGTGATGTCTAGCTAAGGTCGATATATGACCTCTCCTTTCTCTCCGCGGTGACTAACTCTATATGTTATCCCAAGGGGTGGTCGAGGGGCTAATACAAATATCATTGCTAATAAGGTTCCTGGCGGCCAGGAATAAATCGCTATGGGTTTGAGATCCTTGAAATAAAAACTCATATGGAGGTAGACGAAGGAAACAAAGGGGTTAGGATATTAACCCAAACGTCGGTGGGAGAAGAGGCTGCTACCACCGGCGAACAGAGAAGACGGAAGCTGTGTCGCCAGCGGCCACACCTCTACTATAACGGGAGCAGGTTATTGTAGCTGTATTGCTACTGCCAACACAAAAACCAAAATCGCTATGTAGCGTGTGCCACAGCTCAAGTAGACTCGGACCTGGAAAGCAGAGCTAGCGTAAATACCGCAGAAGAAGATGCTTTACTTAACTCTCCGGTAAAACTCAATGGTGCCATTTCGGACAGTACGAAAAGACCTAGAGTAAAGCCAAGTAAGGATGGGATGAAAGCTAAGTCGCGCTACAAAGCAGCGGTCAAGATTTGCGAACGAATTGGTGGCATGGCCAATCTGACGCAAGCAGAAGCGGAAAGACTGGCATGGGCTAGGCAGGAAGTAGGAAGAGGCCGTGCATATTTTGCAACACGTGCTAGCTGTGCCGCATCGAACCCAAAGTTCGCCAATAAGGTAGAGGAGCAAATGGCCTTAAAGAGGCAGCGATCTACAGAAAGCGAAGGGAAGATGCCCAACACAAAAAGAAGGTGCAAAGGCGACGCCGTAAAGATAATCGCGATGCATTCAATCAGAGACGGTGAAAAACCATCCACTTCTAAAGCAGCGGCGACAGTCAGTGAGGTAGCCAAGAAGCACTTGACAGTGGCGGTTACTAAACGCAGTAACCCGTTGGGACGAATAACGCAGGAGCAATGGAAGGTAGTTGAAATGAAACTACTGGAGGTTCTGTTCGCAAAAATTGACGCTGATCCGAGCGTAACAGTGCCTACATTTGATGGAGCAGGTTGGTTCAGCGGCGTCAAGTTATTAAAATGTAAAGACGATCTCACTCTTATATGGGTTAAAGAAGCGGTGAAAAAACTTCAAGGCCTATGGGAAGGGGCATCTCTTGAAATCGTGGATTGGAGTTGCATACCAACGATACCGAAAGCTAAGGTGCTGATACTGCGCACGGTCAATCCAGAGTATGCTTTAAAACTCCTGCAACGACAAAATACGGATGCTCCTACCGATGATTGGAAGGTGTTGAAGGTGGCTAAATCAGCAAGTGTGGATGAAGGCCAAAACTACATCATCCAAATTAATAAAACAGCGCAGGACATTTTATATGCAAGGCTTGGGGAAATGGCGTGGGGTATTGGTAGCGTGTACCTTTGCCTCAGCCCAACAGACATTAATCAAAACACGCTGGAAACTGGGATGGTGGAGAAGGATCTCGGCATAGAAGACATCCTCGAAAACGCCCTAAATCTACGAGAAGTGAAGGAGGGTGAGCTGGAGCAGACATCCAACCCCGTGAAGGAATCGAAGCCTGATGCTGAAGGTCCTTCAAATAAATCTTTACAAATGTAAGGAAGCCTCAGTTGAGCTCCTTCAGCATTTAGAAGGGCCGACTACGATGTAGCTCTGGTCCAGGAACCATGGATTGGTTCGGGAAACCTGGTGTCTGGACTAGACTCAACAAACTACAATACATACTTCCCGATCGCTACAAACAGGGTAAGAGCAGTGGTACTCGGCAAGAAAAGTGTATGTTCCTATTTTAATACTAATCTCTCCACAGATGACCTGACAGTGCTGACAATCCAGGACTGAAAGAATAATTTGGTCAAAGAAGCCGAGCGAAGGATGCTAGCGTTTGTCGTAGGGTCCAATGGAAACTCATATCATACAATCTGGAGAAGCTCTGACATAAACGATAGAAGGGAGTCCCTATTCAATTTTATTTTACAAAGTGGCCTAGAAGTAGCAAACCGTGGGGAGAAACCAACATATATTGGGCCCACCTGAATGTTCTAGACTTAACCTTCACGAATAACCTTACGATGGTGGAAGATTGTACGCCACAGGGTGGTGTTCTATCGCCACTTCTCTGCTACTCGCTGTTAATGAGTTACTAAAGAAATTTGAAGGTACGGCATCGAAACTAGTGGCATATGCAGATGACATAGCCATAGTAGTGACAGGCAAATACCTAAATACCGTAAGCGACATAATGAATAATACACTCGCAGCAGTGCACCAATGGACAACACAGGCAGGCCTAAGGATAAATGCCGATAAAACGGATGAGATACTTTTTACTAGAAGATACAAGATCCCCTATTGGCAACCTCCGAAGCTAAACGACTAACTCTTAAAAACCACACAAAGTACCTTGCAGTAATTTTGGATAGTAAACAATCATGGAAGTACAATATATTAGAGAGGGAAAAAAAAGCCAGCAACGCACTATAGGCATGTAAAAAGATGCTGGGAGTTGCATCGGGTCTATCTCCTGCTATAATGCATTGGTGCTACTCAGCCATAGTAAAGCCAATATTACTATACGGCGCTTTGGTGTGGTGGACTGCGCTAAGAAAACCAATATATAAAAAGCCTATGGAAAGTATTCAACGTCTTGGTGCACTTTGCACAACAGGTGCATTGAGAACTACTCCAACGGCAGCGCTGGAAAGAATACTCAACTTGTCACCGATTGATATTGCGGCGGAATGCCTAGCTAAATCCGCAGTAAGACTCAGCGCGACAGGCGAATTTATCTGTAAAATATTCGGACATAGCTCAATAGGCATTAGTTATAGGGTCCAAACGGACTATATGACTCCGAAATGCAATTGGGTGAAGAAATTCCGAACAACAATAGAAGAAGAGGGGTGGAAAAAAAGGATGAAACCTAACCCAAATACTCTTAATATATTTACCGATGGCTCGAAAATGGTAGACGGAGTAGGGGCAGGGATCTATTGCGCTGTAGTATCTTTCAAGCAAAAGTCTTTGCGGTAGGAAAGGCTGCAGAAATAGCAATCGCAAACACATCAAGCAACTCCAAAATAAATATATTCGTTGACAGCCAAGCTGCGATAAAGCAATAAACTCATATGAAATTTCATCTAAAAATGTTCTAAAAAGCAGGGAAGCCATAGAGAGATTAGCCGCAGACAGACGGTTGCATACCTATTGGGTTCCCGGACATAAGGACATTGCAGGAAACGAAATTGTAGATGAGATTGCCAAAAGCGCTGTTTACAGAAAATTCGAACAAGAAAACGACATACTGAAGCCTTTAAGTACGGTATACAAAGACATCGCTGCGGACATGAAAATACGGATAGTCAGGAGGTGGAATAATCTAGCCACTTGCAGAACCGCGAAAATCATATGTACACATAGTGCAGATAAATACTTCCGATTCGTACTAGCTCTGTCTAGAAAAGAAAGCAGAACTATCGTAGGTATGCTGGCAGACCACAATTTGCTAGCGGCGCACGCATACAAGATAGGAATTACAAACAACGATAGCTGCAGGATTTGCAATGAACTAGAAGAGAGGGAAACGCTAGAACACCTTCTATATTCCTGCCCTGCATTATCTAGAACCACATTAAAATGCTTAGGAGCTTTACAATAGGAGAAGTTAGAAAACAAGTCGGGGATAGAGCTCCAAAGCTTACTTAGATTTGCAAAAAACGCAGACGTATTACAAGATGTCTACTACAAAGAAACGTAAGGGTCTAGCTCCATCTGGTAACACTAAGGTCTATGTGATGGCTTTCAGCCAGCCAGGACAACCTAACCTAACCTTACCTGTATGGCATGTTAAAAACATTTAAAAAAACATGCCATTGTTACTGACGTAAATTATTTTTTGTTTGCTCATACTGCTCAAACAAAAAACCACACAATTTACCAAAAAAATTTACCGTGCTCCTCCACAACGAGTTTCTGAATGCGCCAGTACGTTTGCTGCCTGAATTATTATTTATCCTTATGTATGGGTACTAGAATTACAAGTTAATTACTTTGCCCTGATATGTTGATAATGGAATGTTAAAATAATTAAATAGATGCTATCTCAAGCACAAAGCTTAACGCTTCATATCCAATTTTATGTTTGTTCATAGAAAGTTTGCAAGTTTTCTTCACTTAACCCTTTGCCCTTACCGCAAATACATCTACAACTACAGATCTTCCAAGTTAGGAACAGAAACAAACTTTTGAGTGTCCTCAAAATAGATAAAAAGCCGAAATATGTTTTTTTCTTACTTCTCTTTGCTCATTTTGGGCGCGAAATTTGCAGAGCTAATTGTCTGTTCGTTAGTTCATTATGAGAAGCACAAAAATGTAACACAAAAGCTATGTAACTGAAGTGCACCTTACCTAGTGTAGGAATGAGTATATTTTCCAAGTGAAAAACTTTCCTGATTACAATCAACAAAGAAATAAAAATATTAATTTAAGTAAACTTTCGGGAATCTAAGAAGCGAGTGCGAATCACAGCGCCGCACAGTGGGTAAAGAATGGAAAAATTATATTTGTAATGGTCAGTTTTTCTCGTTTTTTATTTATTAAAAAATAAATAATTGGTGTACACTTCTGTTACGTGTTTGACCAAACTCCTTCTATTTGTGGTGTGCGCCTTGATGTTGTTCCACAATTTCTTTTTATTTATTACTTATACTTATTATTTCGTGATCCGGTTTTACAAGATTTGGTAGCAAATATAATTTCAGGTTTGACAACTTAACTAATAAAGTGACGGAACTGAATATTTTTTATTAATTTTTTCTTGGTAATTAATAAATTTTAATTGATATTTGTAAACTTATCTATCGCTCCCATTATGGCATAGGGCGGTAACGAATTCCTTCCAACGTGTTCGATTTAGCGCAAGACACTTAATTTCGCGCCAAGTTCCCCAACTTCTACTTTCAGGATGCACCGACCGGATCTAAGTTACGCTAAGTCTACCTCTTCTCCGAGTACCTTGTCTTCTGCTTTTATGTAGGTATCACCGATCCAGTTCCATTTTCGGCATTTTATTTCCGGAACAATCGGGCTGCAGTTTGTTATGCGGTAAAGCTCTTGGTTCAAAATTATGTTTGGCTAAAATTTTATATATTTACCTATATCCCGCGCAGGTATTTATTGATACATGTTGGTATTTTGCTTGATATTGTCTGCGTACACCGTTTTTGGGTGTTGGCCGAGCTCCTCCTCCTATTTTTGGTGTGCGTCTTGATGTTGTTCCACAAATGGAGGGACCTACAGTTTCAAGTCGACTCCGAACGGCAGATATTTTTATGAGGAGCTTTTTCATGGCAGAAGGTTTGCCATTGCCTGCCGAGGGGCGACCGCTATTAGAAAAATGTTTTTCTTAATTTTGGTGTTTCACCGAGATTCGAACCTACGCTCTCTCTGTGAATTCCGAATGGTAGTCACGCACCAACCAGTATAGTATACATACAATATAAATATTTAATTTTAAGCAATTTTTATATTTTTTTTAACTTTTCCAACCTTTTGTTGTGAAATAGCATTAATTATTTCTGTACTAATTAGAATTAATATCTAATCTATTCCAACTGAAATTATCTGCAATTCCTTTTGTAATGACTTATTCTACTAACACGCTAATTTTTCTTCGAAAATGTGCAAGCATTAGAAATCATAAATAGTGAAGGTAACTAACTTTTAAAAAATATGGCAAATGAGGCTGCTAGCTATCCCGAATCCATCTCCTGAGATTTTCATTAATTTTTTGTGTTAGCTAATATTTTCGAGAAGTCCAATTATTTTTGATATTTTAGGTGGTACAAAATTACTCACCCTATCGAAAGATTTACCAATTTGCAAATGACGTCGTAAATTTAGCTTTTTTAACAATTTTAACTATCATCAGGCTATCTAATGTTGTACAGTCTATCTAATAGAAACGTGACAAACTGCTTTGCAAGGGCTTCTATATAGTAATAAATATAAATATAATATAATATTTATTGTACGCAATGTATTCAATGAAACGTATAGTCCACCATTATTTATTTAATTTCAGAAATCAATAAACAATTGTTCTTACTGATTACTTACTACAAAAAAAAATTTAACAAAAAAAAAAGAACAAAGTCGAATTACAATTTTTCTTACTTATTAAATACTATAAAAATATTGTTATTAAAAAGTTTAATTACAATAGAAAGTTTATCTGAGCAGAAAAACATAGTTTAGGTAATGTAAAATCAAATTAAATAGAATTTGAGATCTCATTGAGTTCATGAAGAAAGCGAACTATAGGACGTAAACCTATTCAAATGGATTATATTACGTAAAGATTTGGAAGAGACCGAAAAATTAATCATTTCAATTTCCTATTTAGCTATATTGGTTTCACATCTTTGAGTCATATTTTGCGCTAATTTCTGTGCAAGTTGTGAAGGTGATCGGCTCCAAATCGTTTGCATTGCTAACTGTCTGTCTATCCATATTTGATTTCCTACGAGTTTTTGCTTAACTTTTGCCCAAACATTTTCAATAAGCTTGACATGTGGTGACTTTGAAAGCCATTCCAGCACTTCAACCGGCTTTGACAACCTTCGCCTTCGATGTTTGGGATCGTTGTCTTCTAGAGGCTAGTTCTTCCAAATATCTTCGCAGTTAATTGCAATGACCTTCTTGGTCAATTTTATTCTTTAAAATTGCATTCAAATTGGTGGTAAAGACAAATAAATGGCCAAATCCTTTGTCGGAGAAAAACACCAAACATGAATCCTAATTGGATGTGTAACAGTTGTCAACTATCGGCAGTACACAAGAACCGATGTATGCAGCTATTCGCCTAAAGGGAAATTTTCTGTTCTGAATTTGCCTTAGCCCATGCAAGTCTTTTTTCAATGTGCTCCGGAATTTGAAGCCTTCTGTACGTAAACGTCCTCGAATAATATCTTTGGATATCATGATGGAAAGAGTAATGAGATGGCCCCTATTGTGGTATCGTTACTTTGCTCTCAGTGAATTTGACATTGAGTGACGTCATGTTAGCACTATGGCCAGATTACCTTTTTTGTAACTTGATGTAGCATTTTGTTTGTTATTTAGTCTCGGAATTTTAGTTCTTTCTTCATGAATTCTTTCTAGTCTGTTCTAATTAAAACGTAATCTTTATAAATTTGTAAAATATACATTTTTTAAAAATTAGTTCAATAATTCAGTCAGTTTTATTTAGCTTTACTTTTTTTAACATCTGGTCACATTGCCCGCGATTGCGGTTCACAAATATGTGCTTGCATAAGTCTATATACATATGTTTGTAATATTTAATTAAATTAAAGTTAAATATTTCAACATTTTTATAGCAATAAAAACATAGTGAGGGAGCACCGAGCAACGGACTAAGTACACTGCCTCCACCATCCATCTAGTGGCACCATCCATTCAAGGCACTTCCACCTGGCGCAACTCTATCAACACAAATAAAATTCATATTCACGCATTGTATAATCTTAACGGCGACAGTGTTCTTTACATTTTTAATTTCCAACTTTTTCTTCTTCTCCTTCCAGCAGTCAAATACCTCTCTCACTACTGCAGTGCTGCCTAGCTTTGGATATAAAAACGCACTAAAATGCCCATTTAAAGAAAATAAAATACCAAATTTGTATTGAATTACTTAACCCTTTCGGTACGGAAAGCCGCTAACGGAAATACAAATTATTTTATATGTTTAATAGTTGCAATGGGTGAAATAAAAGTATTTTGTCCCATCAAAATTGTATTCGGTTAAAAAGGGGCGGTGGGAGGGGCTGGGACATATATGTCCCCTCAGTATTTTTATGGACACATTTGTCCCGTTTAGTATTTTATGATCCAATATCGTTTTATATAAAAGATTGTTTTATTATGAATTCAACATATATTTAGTTTCAGTAAAGTGAAAAGAAGAAAACAATGAGCAAGTAATACAGTATAAAAAAATTGGTTTTTACTTATGGTAAGGAGCAAACAAGAATACTGATGGGACACATACGTCCCACCAGGATAAAAATGCCAGTAATTTTTTATATAACACAAAACCTTTTACTTACTTACCTCAATATAATAATAGAGCACTAGCACAATAAATAAATATATTTTCAGTAAACTTTGAAGAAACCACGAAAAATCGCAAAAAAACCTATCACTTGCAAAATTCGCGTCCACTTTTGCGTTTGTTTTTTGACTAATGAACACGTGTTTACCATTTAACTTCAAATAACGGAAGGAAATACCGTTAAGAATGGCATTGACTACGAAATGCGACAAATAAAGTCCATTAAATTCGCTTAATTTCCAGGCTAGGTATCTTCAAACATGTGCCGGGACATATAAGTCCCGTTCGGACCGAAAGGGTTAAAGAACTGCAAGAAGCTGAATAGGAGTAAGTTCTTGACTACCACTAAGGAACAACTGGACACGCAAGTTAGACACTTAGAAGGGTCCTATCAGACTGCCTTCAAAGTGGCCTGTCCAGTATCCTTTAGCAAGAAAGACTTTCCTCCCTGGTGGAGCAAGACGCTGACCGACTTGAAAGAGAAGGTTAGGAGAGTCTTCAACAAATGTTACCAAATAAGAAACTTTCAAGATTACCGGGAAATTTTGAAAGTTTATAAGAAAGCCATTAGAGATGCGAAGCGCAACTCTTGGAAAGAGTACTGCGAATCCATCGAATCCGTAAAAGACTCGGCCAGACTCAGCAGGATCCTATCTAAGGACCACTCCTGTTAAACTCTTGTCAAAAGAGAGAACGGGGAGTGGGCTGAATCTGCAGGCGAATCCTTAAAAATCCTTATTGATGCCCATTTCCCGGAAAACTTTATTGATCCGGTCTGAAACGAAGACGCGAACCTGCAGGAGGGGTTACCTGTGATGTCCCTGACACCGGTCTTGTCCGTCATCAGAATAAACTGGGCAATCGAGAGTTTTTCCCCTTTCAAATCTCCAGGCATCGATGGTATCATGCCAGTAATGCTTCAGAAGACTAAGACCGTGGTGGTTCCCGTTCTTCAAAAGATCTTCTTGGCGTGTGTCTCGTTGAACCACGTTCCTGCTAGCTGCAAGAAAACCAAAGTGGTCTTCATTCCTAAGACAGGAAGGAGGGGCCACGTCCTGGCCAAGGACTTCAGACCTATAAGTCTTACCTCCTTTATTCTCAAGGTGCTTGAAAGAGTGATCGACTGTCACATCCGAGAGCACTGTGAAACCAGACTTTCTCCAGCCCTGCACGCCTACCGAAAAAGGAAATCTACCGAGTCAGCCTTACATGAGGTAGTAGGGACTGTAGAGAAATCTCTGAAGGGGAAACAATTCACTTTGGCGGCCTTTATAGACATAGAGGGCGCCTTTAATAACATTACGGCGGAGTCAATTGTCACGGCTCTAAACAGGCTAGGGGTAGAAATACCTATCTACCGCTGGATCTCGTCCCTACTTGGTGGTAGGGAAATAAATGCGGTGGCAGGAGGGACTAGAATCATCAGATTCGTACATAGGGGCACACCGCAGGGCGGCGTCCTCTCGCCTCTCCTTTGGCTAGTAGCTGTAGATGAAGCCTTAACTCGTTTAAACAGGGCGGGGGGGGGTAAAGGTGGTAGCATATGCCGATGACTTCGTCCTGATGGTCTCAGGTCCCTTCCCATCAGTAATGGCTGAAATTTTGGAAGGTGCACTGGTTACACTCAGCAGATGGGCCGCCAGTAGCGGTCTCAGAGTCAACTCTGACAAAACGGAGTTGATGCTATTCACCAGAAAATACAAGCCTCCACCTTTTAAGCTTCCTAGACTTAACAACCAGTGTCTTACACTTTCATCGGAAGTCAAGTATTTTGGTGTAATACTTGACCCCAAGCTCCACTGGAAGCTGCACATAGAAAATCGAGTTAAGAAGGCCAATATAGCCTTCTACGCCTGTAAATTTATGTTCGGCAAAAAATGGGGTCTCAAGCCACGTGTCGTACTTTGGATGTACAACTTAGTGGTTCTGCCAATTTTGACATACGGTTGCCTAGTTTGGTGGGTAGCTCTTCAGAAGGGCTACAACTCCACTAAATTAGAGAGAGTGCAGAGAACTGCATGTGTGGGCATCACTGGTGCCTATAGAACATGTCCCACCGCTGCGCTCAACATCATTCTCCACTTAATTCCTGTGGATCTGCAGGCTGAAGGAGTTTGGCCTTTGGAGGCAACTTCCTGTAGGACATAGCAGCATCTTGAAGCAGATCTCCCCTTCTTTCTCTGATTTCACACCGACCTCTCCATCCCCAAACTGTGCTTTGAGGGTTGTGCTAGGGCTATCTTTCCGAGCAGGCAAGATTGGAAAGAGGGGAGAGTTGGTGCGGATATAGATGCCTCTGTTTTCACTCACGGATCCAAAATGGAGTCTGGAGTGGGAGCGGGGGTCTACTCTAAATCAGCCAGCATTTCGGTCTCCTTTAACACTCATAACGAAACATCGGTCAAAATGACCGATAGTGAATTTCGTGCTGGAATAGTGGCTAAACTGCTTGACCTTGACAGCTGCCCCTCCTCCTACCTTCCTCCCTCCCCCTACCATCGCCACTGAACAGGTTTTCATTTAGTTGGCGTGATGCTATTGTCTTGTGCACATCCCAAGTTCGATTTCGGTCGGTCAGATTTACCGTGTGTTTCGCTTACCCGCTGGTGACTATACTTTTTTAGTTATAAACTGTAACATTTCACACTTTTATCATAAAATGGCTAGTCGTGATTTCAGTAGAAGTGTACGGCCTACTGACCCGGACTTTGGTGATCGGATTCAAAGGTTGATGGCTAATGCAGACAGTGATAACGATAGTGATTTCAGCGTGATCGACGATTCAGATGCCGATCCGGACTTTGTCATCTCAGACCACGAGGACCAAGTCATACCAGGAACACCTAGTTCTTCAGAAAGTGAAGAAGATGATGTTGTGAATCTACATAATAATGTGGACAACATAATAAATG
Organism: Anastrepha ludens; assembly: GCF_028408465.1. Taxonomy (NCBI): domain Eukaryota; kingdom Metazoa; phylum Arthropoda; class Insecta; order Diptera; family Tephritidae; genus Anastrepha; species Anastrepha ludens. Next base: position 118,039,428 of record NC_071500.1, on the reverse strand, counting down.
CAGTTGCTGAAGGAATTGATCATCTTCCTGAGTACTTTTTGGAGCAAATGAAAAAAAATGAAACCGGGCCTCCAAATGCATGGAAAAGTGACCCACCTCCAAGAAATGTACGAACTCCAGCCAGAAATATTATTTTGACTAGACTACCAGCAATGAGACCAACTGCAAGATCTTTAGGCAACAATCCTGAAAAGAAAGAAGTCTGGAAACTATTTTTTGATGACGATATCATTTCGAAAATAGTTACACATACTAACATCAAGTTGGCAAGTGTTCGGTTGAATCTTTCAGCAAATACTAATCAAAGCAACTACCGAGACACTGACATGGAAGAAATTCAAGCTCTCATTGGCTTGTTACTACTGGCATCGGTTCTTAGATCAAATGATGAGAAAATGAAATCCCTTTTCACTAAAGATGAATGCAGTCGCCCAATATTTCGTGCGACGATGTCTGAAAAGCGCTATGAGATACTCTTGGGATCGTTGCGATTTGATGATGCACAAACACGTGCTCAAAGAAGAAATGATGATAAAGCTGCTGCTATTTCCGAAATATTTTACAAAATCATTTCAAATAGCCAGGCAGCTTACAGCCCATCTGAGTTTGTAACAGTAGATGAGATGTTGGTTCCCTTCCGAGGGCGTTGTGCATTCCGAGTCTGCATGCCTAAAAAACCTAAAAAATATGGCATAAAGGTGATGTGTCTGACAGACGCCAAGACGTCATATCTAGTGAATGCCTACATCTATACTGGTAAAAACAGCGATGGCGAAGGATTGAGTGAAAAGGAACAAGAGATGCCGGTAGCTGTTCAATCTCTTACAAGATTATGTAAAGTTATTGAAGGCAGCAAACGCAATGTTACCGCCGATAATTGGTTTACCTCGTTGGATGGTGTGGAGCAACTTGGAAAAATGAAACTGACATACGTGGGCACTGTCAGAAAGGACAAAAGAACTATCCCTGAAGAGTTTCAAGCCTGTCGAAGACGGCCTGTTGCCTCTACACTGTATGGCTTTCGAGGAGAAATGACACTCTTATCTTTTGTGCCAAAACAGAACAGATCAGTTTGTCTCATATCTACGTTTCACCATTCCATTGAAACAAATCAGAACAAGAAGAAACCTGAGGTGATTAGTTTCTACAATGAAACAAAGTCAGGGGTAGATGTACTGGACATGAAGTGTGCAGTGTTTACTTCCAGCCGAAAAACTAGAAGATGGCCACTTGCAATGTTTTATCGCCTAGTGAACATTGCCAATGTCAACAATGTCATTGTGTATATGAGCTACTCCGGCACTCATATGACAACCAGATTTGAGTTCACAAAGCGTTTAGCCCATGAGCTGATTGTTCCGCATCTTCAGAAGAGGCTTGAAGGTGTGGTAAATCTTCCACGGGACTTGACTGTTGACATCAAGAAGATCCTCGGTGATAATCCAGATCCTCTACCAGCTGCAGGTGCTCTTACCGACCGATTGGAGAAGCGGAAAACCTGTGGGAAATGTCCGCCAAGCAGTGACAGGAAGACACAACACAAGTGCTTCAGATGCAATGTGCCAATCTGCGGGAGCTGTCAAATCCGGTCCTGCTTTGAATGTGCCGCTTTGTGAAAGATTTGTTGAAAAGTGAGTAAAGTACAGTAATTTGTAAAAATGTTATGTCGTTCACATGATTAGACTGAGTTTCTACAATATGCTTCAATTTATAATTTGTATTCAAGCTTTATAGGTTTCGTTAATTTCAGTTTCATGTTTTTTTTAATGATTGACATGTCAATTATGTAAAATAAAAACTTTTTTTGATTGTAAATGCTTAATAATTATTGTAGTACCTTATTATTTACCTCATTTTAACTGAAAAAAAACATAACAATAAAAAAAACATAAAAAGTAACGATTTCGGTCAAAATTACCTTATGTTTCGCTTAGTGTCACAAAAATCATGTTTCGTTATAAGTGTTAAACTGCCGGAGACAAGCAGCGTCTTTCAAGCAGATGTCTTCGCGATCCTGCAGGCATGCAAAATGCTTCGGGATCGCTATTGGGAGGGAGACATTAATATTTTTTCCGATAGCCAAGCTGCAATCAAGGCACTGTCGTCGCCGTATTGCAGCTCTCTTCTTGTGAACTCCTGTAAGGAGGAACTTAAACGTCTCGAATGTGCAGGAAACATTTCCCTCATCTGGGTTCCTGGGCACAGGACTTAGTGGGAAATTAAATTGCCGATGAGCTTGCCAGGAAGGGAGTGGCAGAACCGAATCCAGCTGCCCTCTTCTCAGACATCGGTATTCTCTTGGCCATCGTTAAAGGGAAACTACACAATTTCTTTCTAAGAAAAGCGCAAGACAGATGGAGGTCTGTCTCATCGTGTGCCATTTCAAAAGCACTATGGCCTCAATACGATATAAACAGAACGCTTAAGGTGATGGGAACCCCCCGCCACTCAATTTCCAAACTCATTGCGGTGATCACTGGCCACTGGGTGATCGTCACTCACGCGGAGAAGCTTGGAACTCCGTACAACCCCCATTGCAGAAGCTGTGGGGATCCTACAGAGAAAGAGACTGTGGATCACTTTCTCTGCAAATGTCCGGCTTTGGCGGCTAGGCGCTTGAGATTTCTCGGCGTCCCCTTTGGGGATGACTTGATGAAATTCTCCAGCCTAGATCCCTTTTCTCTCCTCCGCTATATCAACAGCACAGGATGGCTGTAGGCGGTCTTATCTCCTCCCTTAATCCTTTCACAGGTAGTGGTCCACTTTATGGTATCAAAACGGCACGTAAGTGCTACTTGTAGCGTACCTGGGGTACTCTTGCCATCTTACCTACCTAGCTACCTACCTACTTAAAGAACTTTGTATGTGTGACAAATTGTCTTTTTGAATATAACATACATATGTATGTGTTATGGTTATGTACAATTTAATTTATGAGTTTTTTGTTAAAACAGCACAAAATTTGTTGCGAAGAGCAAATGCTTGGCAACACTGCACAACTCAGCTAAAGTGACGGTACGCACTCTCTGATAAGCATAATCTTGTTTCTACCATTCTTGTTTGGATATATTAACACCACTTTTCATTAAAATTGCTTCAGTTTCACGCAACGATAAGTTCGGCTTTGTCACAAACACATCAATGATCTTCCGATCTTGCTTTCGAAAGTATTTTTTTTTTGGCCTTGTCCACGTTTTTAACATCGGTGTAACATTGCTCCCATTTGCTTACGAACTTTTTCGACTTCCTCAAATATTTTTCTGCAGATGCACGTGACAGTTTTGGACCTCACAGAAACATGTTTCAAACATGTTTTTATAAGTGGAACTTATTTTGTACAATCAACGTACGCTTCCCAAATTTCTCACAAAACTAACAAATTGCACAATATGTATTGCGAAAAAGATACGCCTATTTACATATTTCTGAAGGTAGATTTGCATGGGAGATAAGCGTAAAATTAACCGATTACAACCATTTTAAGTGTGTTCACTTATGTTATTATTATAAATGTATGGACGAAATTTCGGAGCTCTACATTCATTGGCGTCTTTCATCACATTTTTAAACGTTTTCGAGGTTAGGTTTGTATAGGAGGTATGCTTTAAAATAACGGATCAAAGCCATTTTTCGTTTCTTTTTGTTTTGATTCACGTCCTTAAACAAAATTCATTTATGGAGCTGACCCACTGTGCGTTGCTTAAAGCGAATCAACAAAAGGTGCCAGCAGAATATATGGGATGTAGCATGAGAAAAGGGGCTCAAAAGTACTCGCGTACAATTTATTACCGAGCGGAAGCGTCGTCTCAGTTTATTCCACTTCATCATCAGTTGAGCGATTTCCGTCTCGAGCGCTGAAAACTTGCCTTTTGGTTTCTTATACTCGTACTCGTATTCCGTTGTTGTTTATTTCGTGCTTTGCATAGTTTTGGGCGCACACACAAATTAGTGATAACTTTGCTGTTGTTACAGTGGCAGTTGTTCACAATTATTTCGTCGAAAAATCGTGAGTTAAGCGATTGTTGTTGATAATTTTGTGTTTGTTACTTATATTTGTGCTCTGTTTGTTTATAAAGTTTTCGCATTTTCCACATCGGTTATCCAATATGAAAATTAGCGTTAAGTTTAGCGAACGCTCTTATTCGCTTTATTTAGTTTGCCGAAAGTTTATTATCTGCTTTTTGCTGCATTTCCCCGTTTTCCGTTGTAATTTTTTTAAATTAAAGTTTATAAATTAAGATTTTAGTGTAGCCTTAGACGCGAAATAAGTGAGGACATAACAGACGTATGGGAATATGCAAAGTGCGTTTCATAACAGGGACCAAAAAACTGTCGAGTATTTATTCGATTAGGAACACCGCCAACAATAAAAAATTGGGGATTTCAAACGCCTCAAACTTGCACTTTCCAAAATTAAGGGGGGAGCCTGGTTTATAAGGCCAAAAAAATCATTTTTTTTCGTTTTAAGCGATTCCTAATATATTTCAGAATATTCACACAAAGTTACAGAGCCTAATTCTCAATATTTCCGTAGATACAAAGCCTAAGGTAGGCGAGCGTTAGGTAGTTACGCTGTGACCGGACAGCTATAGTACAAACTTTATCTTCTTTTCTCGACTTTTCATTTTTATGATTTCTTTGAATTGGTGTACATGAATGAAAAAAACTAATGAACCTTTTGAAATAAATCAGAACTTGTTCCCGTCAGTATTAAATTCTCTTCAATTTGAACTAACAAAATAGATAAAAAAAAATTTCAAGATTTTTAAGTGAATTTTTTTTTATAGAAAGGCATTTTTTTCTTTAAAACCTCCAAAAAGTTGAAATTTTGGAATTTCTCTCAGTTTTCTTAGTTCATCTAGAATAAAAAATCATGATAATTAGAAATCCATTTGAATTTTTTGCTTTAGATAATAATTACGAGCTGTATCTTGTACGCCAGTTGGAAACTCCATTTTTTTCAACTTATTTTAACCAGTACAAAAATTGTTTAACCTTTTTAAATGTTCATTAAAAGATAGAAACAACTTTGCAGTGCTAAATTAAATTTTTCCTTAAAAAAAAATCGCAAAGAGATGCAATTTTTAGGCCTCATAAACCAGGCTCCCCCCTTAACAGCATACTTGAAATTTTTCTAAAAATTTTAAAATTGTTTGAAATTTTTATGAAAACTTGTTGCATTTTTTAAGTATTTATAAATTTTTTAAATTTTGTTGAAAGGTTTATGTTATGATGACTAAAAAGTTGGAAATTCTATATTAATGAAAAAAAGATCAAATGTTTCTCTTAAATTTTTTCGTCTTTTTTGCGCAAGAACTTTGTTCAGATAGTTAATTTTATTATGATATCCCAATTGCCATTGATATTTTTAATCTTTTTGTAATATAAAGAAACAGTACTGAAATAATTCCATTTAGAGGCAAATGTATATAATTAAAGCAATATTGTTTCAATCGTATCGTCAACAAAATTACACCTGTCTTTATACAGCAGTTGGAGAGCGGAAGCACACACGTTTTTGGTATTTACTTGTGCATGTGTATTTGTGAATAGTTAGTAAACAATTTTTGACTGAATAGGGGAGAATCCGTAACATCCAAACGGGTCGACTCAACATACAGCATACTTTTGAAAAGTTGCTAAGTAAAATCGTCATTAGTTTATTTTACGTAAATAACTATTTTCTTTTCTGTGTGGAAAATTTCAAACTGTACATTATGCATTCAATATTTTTACAGTTATTTATTCAGTTTATTAAGAAATTTTGCAGTTATTTCTGGACTTATTGCTTCCCACTTTTCCTTAAGGACATATTTCAGCATTTCTTTGCTGGTTATAGTACGTTGCCGGATTTTCTTCTCGAGTACGTCCCATAAGTACTATATGGGGCTTCGGTCAGGTGATTGTGGGGGTGTATTTAATTACACATTCAGGTGAAAATCCAACTATTCCCACTCTTATCACTGTTCAAATAAAACACTTTTATTGAGTTTGTTGTGTTCACCTTAATTTGAAGGTCAAATGCAAGTATTTTAGTACTGCTGGCTTATATTGTAGTTGAAATTATTGTCAAAGTGATTAGATAAAGTCAAAAGCGGTACCCCATCTTTATATCCTTAGCCGAATAAAAATTCGGAACGTGTTGGTAACGTAGAACCAACTGCCATAGAAACATCATACATACACATATACGTATAATATCACCAAGCGGGCTAATTTTTTGTCAAAATATTTCCTACCCCGCCGTTGGTGTGTGACAACCATTCCAGCGTGCGTATTGTGTGAAAGGCTTAAGCCCACTGTCAACCAACTGATTGGACCTTATCAGTGTGGCTTTAGATCTGGAAAATCTACCATCGACCAAATATTCACAATACGCCAAATCCTGGAAAAGACGAATGAAAGGAGAATTGACACACACCATCTTTTCGTTGACTTCAAAGCTGCATTCGACAGTACGAAAACTAGTTTTCTATATGCCGCGATGTCTGAATTTGGTATCCCCGCAAATCGAATACGGCTACACAAGATGACGTTGCTCAACACCAGCAGCGCTGTCAGAATTGGGAACGACCTCTCCGAGACGGTTATCGCGCCAATTAACCCTTTCGCGATATTGTTGCCATATGGCAACAGTAAACTTTAAAAGGCCGTCAACACTCTCTTGTAAAAAATATCAACTTTTTTGTTACATATTTTCAAAAATTGAAGTTTAATGGTTAAACAGAAATAAAATAAATAATAACCGCCCATTATATATCGGTAATACAACATTTTTAAAGAAAGCCTTCTGGCATATAGCACTTCACTCTGAAATTTGTATTTTGCATTTTTAGATTTTTGAGGCATTTTGGGCAAATTTTTTCAACAATTTTTGAATAAAGTATATAGAAAAATGTTCAATCTGTCATTTGGCATATAAATATTGTTTTGCTAGCAGCTTTAAAAGTTGTGCTAATTTTTAAAACTAAGCTTGTTGCCATATGGCAACAAATTTCTCGTAAGGTGTTAACTTGCTTTAGATTGCAGAAGAAGTTTATTTGCGATTGAAACGAATACACAACATTTGTTGCCATATGGCAACATTAAAAAAAAATCACTTAACAAAAAAAAAAAAAAAATATATATTGTAGTGTTATTGGTCCTAAACTAAATACTCAGACAAAAATTTGGATTTTTTGGATGGCGCAATAAAAAGATGTACCGAAAGGGTTAAGAAGAAGAAGAATCTTCTCTGGAAATAGCCACCCTTAATAAGCTCCTCATAAAAAACCATCATCCGTTTAAAGGTGGCTTAAAACTGTAGATCCTCCATTTGAGGAAAATTAAAAACAGGCACAGGCACACTAATAAAGTATATAGCACCTATTTTATGTGCCTTGTTTCTCTATTGCTTTTATGTGTGCCAAGAGGGTGAGAAAATAAAAAAATGTGACACCCGGTTTTAAATTGTATGGCAATGGTCTTGCAGCCGTTATTTTCAGATTCCATATATTGAAAAAATTCAGTAGATCCTTAGGTCTATGTAAACCCGTCGTTGCCGTTACCTCGTTCCATAATGAAGTAGTCATCGTTCATAATTTGAAAATCAATTCGGTACTTTTTGTCATTTCTTGCATTTCCCGCAAAAGCTCACAATAATAAACCTGTCCGTTGAACCCCCTGTTTCTTGAATACGAAGAATTTTTAACAGCGAACTTATTTTCCAATTTGTTACGTTATGCCGGAATTTCGGAGAAAATTTGCAATTTTTCAACTGCAGCTGGGTACGTACACCAATGGACCTGTTTAAAAAGATATGAATAACATGAATGAACTTTTCATTATGGTACCGTTATATTCTGTTATTTGCAATGCATAAACGAATAAATGGTTTTGTACTTACATACTCGGCCGCCGTAGCCGAATGGGTTGCTGTGTGACTACCATTCGGAATTCACAGAGAGAATGTCGGTTCGTATCTCGGTGAACACCAAAATTAAGAAAAATATTTTTCTAATAGCGCTCGCCCCTCGACAGGCAATGGCAAACCTCCGAGTGTATTTCTACCATGAAAAAGCTCCTCATAAAAAAGTATCTGCCGTTCGGAGTCGACTAGAAACTGTAGGTCCCTCCATTTGTGGAACAACATCAAGACGCACACCACAAATAGGAGGAGGAGCTCGGCCAAACACCCAAAAAGGGTGTACGTGCCAATTATATATATATATGTATACTTACATACTCGTATATAATTTCCGCTTACTTAATTTTTTATTTTTTTTCTCCTTGTTCCACAAGTGGAGGCTTACACATTTTTACGCCGACTCCGAGCGGAGAAAATTTTTATGAGAAGCCTTTTTATAGCAAAATATACTTGTAGGAGCCCTTGCTTGTCGAGGGGTGACCGCTATTAGGATGAATTTATTCTACCGTTTGGTGTTTCATATCCACAGCGAGTTTCGAGCGCGGGTCATCCAAGTGGTAGCCATGCTCAAGGACATATACGAAATTATGTCCATGACTTGTCTTGCAAATCTATGTAAGACTTGTACTGAGATAGACAGCAGTTGTACTCTTGTCAAATCTTTTTTCCATGACCTTGATAATGGATTTTGGCTATTTTAAGGGGTATGAGTGGCATGACGCGCCGTGACGATAGTCAACGTTCATCGTATTTCCAGCAGCATTTTCGAAAAAACAAAAAAGGACAAATACATCCAACTGAAAGAAATGTTCGGTTAAGTCAATTGAACCTTGAAAAAGAACAATCAGAGATAATTGTGCAAAATTCTCATTGTCATCTCTTTGCACTGCACCCACTTTGGCAGATTTAACAAGGTTACTTAAATTCTTAGTTACCTAGTCCCATTTGTTTCCGATATTGACCTCAAGTAACTGACAATATTTAGAATCAAAAATAACTGTTAACTCCCAATCCGTAATTAAAAAACGAGATTACCCATGCAAAATTTTTCTCCTAAAATCCGAGATTATAAAATAATCTCAGATTATAAATTACCTTTTTCCTTACAACTCTGTGTTTTCTGTGTTATCGACAATTATTATTACGAATGTAAGGAGAACCGTCAAAGTAAAAATTAAATGAAATAGACGCCGAAAATGAAAAGAGATTGGTAAACAAAATTCAAATAAAATGTTTATTAGATATTAGTTATTCATTCATATAACAAAAAAAAGCATGTGACCATAGTCGTTTTGGCCTGTTATTGCCTACTATTAAGGGTGGTTAAGTTTCAAGGGCTGGTGTTAATTTTGAATAAACTACAATTTTTTTAGAAAATTTTTGTCATTTCTCTTTATTATGATAATATTAGTATGGCTCAATTACGTATGGAACAAAATATCAGCCAAATAGCCGCCGCGGCCTCGGCGGCACACCTCCATCCGATAGTCCAAATTTTCGATGACGCAGAGGCATATTTGAGGTTCTATGCCGTTAATGTGCCGAATTATCTCATCCTTCAACTTTTGAATTGTTACTGGCTTATCGACGTACACATCGAAGATGCAAAAGAGCCATTGTTTCGTTAGCTGTGTGACAAGTGGCACCGTCCTGTTGAAACCACATATCGTCCACTTCAATATCTTCCAACTCGGGTCATAAAAAGTTCGTTATTCTCTCCGATAGCGAACACAGTACCTGCCTGACCGGCCTCATTTTGGAAATTATACGGCCCAATGATGCCGCCGGCTCATAAACCGCACCATACATTCACTCTTTGTGGGTGCATTGGTTTTTCGGCAATCACTCTTGGATTATGATTCGCCTAAATGCGGCAATTCTGCTTATTGACTAATCCACTGAGGTGAAAATGTGCCTCATCACTGAAGATGATTTTCTTCGAAAATTGTTGCCATTTCCTGCCACCATTCTGACCATTGACGACGCTTAAAATGGTCAAGAGGCTTTAGTTCTTGAGTCAATTGCACCTTGTAAGCGTGTAAATGTAAGTCTTTATGCATAATGTTGATCAACGACGAGCGTGAGAGGTGCAATTGTTGGGCACGACGACGAGTTGTGGTGGACGGCTCTTCAACCACACTATCGCGAACAGCAGCAATATTTTCTGCAGTACGAGCTGTACGAGCATGCACTGGTGTTTTTTCATCTCCTACAGACCCGATTTGCTCAAAATTTTGCACAATTTTTCCGATTGTACGCACATTTGGACGATTACATTGACCGAAAAAATCACAAAGTGTGCGATATGCATTTTGATTTGAACGCCCGTTTTCATAATAAGCCTTTCCATGGTTCAGATTGAGTTAGTCTGAATTGAAAAATATCAAATGCAATGCAGAAAAAAGTTTGACGTTTAGGTGTGGTTCACATTCAACATCGGCCTTTGAAATTTAACCACCCTTTATTATATCGAATTTCCCATACCTATTGCTGCCATAATGTTTTGCAACCGCAGTAGATGTCGTTTACGGATTTCCTCCAATTGTCTATTACTAGCAATAAATTCCAAAATTAATTGAATGATGGCTTCTCTTTGTCTTTTCTTCATATTCTTAATGATAATTAAACAAACCAAAAGCTATAAAATACTGTGCCAAACCCATTTCAATGAAGAAAAACCCATACCTTGATTAATTTACGTAGATTTATTGCTAATCACTGCACCGGATTTATAAATATGCCTTACCAACTGTCTGTATGTTCATGATGTGCATTGGGTATAAAACGTTTGGCATATCTGTATTTAATTTTTTTGCGTGCTGCTTGTTAAAATGAGAAAAGCGTTGCATTCATTTTACACAAAAGAGCAATTAAAACGCGCACAAAAATTGCTGCATCTATAATTGCTGAGCGATGCAAATCAAAATATGTATTTTTCGCATTTTTTCACTTCCATGGCCACACAAAGGAGTAATTAAGGATCGCTCGCAAATGCCTCCAATGGATTCAATAAAAAACCCAATTCAATCAACAGAATCGCCACGACACTTTGTCAGCCATTCAATCAACCGTTTATTGGTACATTCACTCATCCACTTTCCTATTCATTGCATTATTCTGTGATGCAATTTTTCAGTTCACGATACACTGCATTTTCCCGTTGACCTTCTCTGCATACTAACATACATGCATTCATATGCTCATGTGGGTGAGTCGTATGGTTGAATTGAATATATTCTTGAGCAATGGCGTGTCAACTGACAGCTTATTTTACGGCTGTGACCTTTATCAAGCTTGTGAGAATTTAAGTAAATCGAAGCTTTATTAAAATGTAGAAGAAATCAAAGCTGAAAAACTGACAATTCAATAATAAATATTTGATTCAAAAATTGATCTTGTTAAATATAGAATTATTCAAATGAAATAATATGGAAAACCGGACGTAATGTAAAGGATATTTTGGAAAGTGTCAAATTCAAAGGAATTTACCTTCTTTTGAAGTTGCTGAAAAAGAAAAACAGTTTTTAGGTTACTGTTGAGTTGTGCAGTCTGCCTTCTTTTCTTCAGCTGCGCGTCCATTTACTGAATGTTCCCTATTATTTATACACATATATTATAAATACATATATACAATATAAGGTGGCATAAAATTAATTATTCAATTTAATAAATAAAAAATGGTTTTAAGTGATGAACGTTTTTATTTTGATCTCTACGCGCTCCATTGCTTGCCTGTTTGTACATATGTATAGTATACTGCAGTTCACGGGTGATAATACATAAATGATCAAGACATTTTTTTTTTTGGTAAATGTAATGAATGGGTTCTATTATGCACCGTCTTTAGCCAAGTTAAATTTAATACTGTATTAAAAATTTAAATAATAAATTGAGTTTAATTAATAATTATTTATAAAATAACTAAATTTAATTAAATTTGTTCCATAATAAATCAAAACTAAAACCAAATTTTAAATAAAATTATATTAAATTAATTTTAACTTAAGAAATATATAAATAAATAAAATAGTTTGGTTTTATATTTAATAAAATAAATTAGTAAATAATAAAATAATTAGTATTACAGTCTAATCTTGGTAATTCGGACACTTGATAATTCGGACAGCGCGGTAATCCGGACACCAAAACGTTTTCTATTGAAGTCTCTGTAATCCGGACACCACGTATTCATGTACCTCTAAAATTCGGACACTTCTTTATTTTTCAGTGAATATGCTGAAATAAAAGGGAATTTCCTTATTTTTTATTATATTTTATAAAGGGGACTCCCCTGCTAACTACTTTGCGTGAATAGTGCGTTTAAGTGCTCGTCAGCCTCCTAGTTCATATTCATAAGCATATTTGCGTAACGTGTAGTTCAGTAGCTAATTTCAAACATTAACTCCATAATTTCTTTAACTGTGGACTGTATAAATTTAACTATGGCTAAGAAAAAACATACGTTTTTAACGATAGACCCGAAAAAAGAAGTTCTTAAGAAACCAAGTGAAGGGCAGTCAATTTGACATCTAGCTGCGCAATACAATGTAGGTAAATCTACAATTTCGGACATAAAATCAAGTGGATTAAAGATTGATAGGTAAAAAACGAAAACATTTTGTAAGAAGAGTTTTGATTATATTTTGCAGTTACATTGCTAGAACAGAATGTGGCCTTGGAAAGCGTAAAACTATGCGACCTGCGGAGTTTGAAAAGATGGAAGACCACTTGTATAAAGGGTTTCTAAACGCAAGACGAAACAATGCACCGATTTCCTCGGAAATCATCAAAGAAAAGGCCAAACAATTCTGTTCCCAAATTTACGGACAAAGTGTGAAATTTGTGGCTAGTAATGGTTGGTTTAGTAATTTTCGCTCCCGATATGGAATTAAATTCTTAAAAATATCTGGCGAAAAACTTTCCAATGATTCTACTGCTGTGCAACCCTTTATTGAAAAATTGCGAAAGAAAATTGCAGAAATGGGCATTACGTATGATCCGGTTTATAATGCAGATAAGACTGCTTTGTTTTGGAGAAAACTTCCAGAAAAAACCCTTGCATTGCATAATGAAAAATCCGCACCCGGATGCAAAATTGGAAAAGAAAGAGTAAGACTTCTAGTTTGCTGTAATGCAACCGGAGAACATAAACTTCCATTGTTCATGATAGGGAAAGCCAAAAACCCCAGAGCGTTTAAAAAAGTAAACCTTCCGCTTGGGTACTCCCATACCAAAAATGCTTGGATCACAGAGCAAATCTTTAAAAATTGGTTTGAAAACTCATTCGTTAAAGAAGTAAAGCGTTACTTAAAGGAAAAGAATTTACCAGTCAAAGCCATTTTACTGCTAGACAATGCAACTTGCCATCCCCAATCACTGTCGGATGTCGATAAGGACATACATATATGTTATGTTTTTGCCACCAAACTGCACGGCTCTTATACAGCCAATGGACCAAAATGCTATCCGAATTTTAAAGAAAAACTATCGGAAGAGTTTTTTGCCTCTACTATTGTCCAGCCCAACGAGCAATCTCCCGGAATCTTTAAAAAACTTTACAATAAAAGATGTGGCTTTTTTATCGTCTAATGCTTGGAAAAATGTGGATGAATGCGTGCTCAGAAAATGTTTTAACAAAATTCTTTATGACGAAGAATGGGACTCAGATGATGATTTGCCTCTTGCGATGCTACGGCCCAGCAGCTCAACTAAAATAATTGATCTTCTTGTTGAAATATCCCCTGATGTATATAATGATCGAGATTACTGAGTGGTTGAATGACGACACTGATTTCGATATCAACGAGATTGAGGAAGAAGATAACGAGAACAGCAGTCTTGACGAAAATGAAAGTCAAGATCCTAAAATTTCGCACTCTCAAGCTATTGTCGCATTTGATAGTTGTATTAAATATGCAGAGGAACAGGAATTTTCATCCGGAGACATTTTAAAACTTGTGAGTCTCAGAGATATTGCCTTCAGAAAGAGAAATGAAACAAAACTGCGGCAAACGAATATATTGAATTATTTTACGGCCGAATAAAAACTAATATTTGTACATATAACTCATTGAATATTAATCAATTTAAGATTAAATAAAAGTTTATTTCATTTAATTACTGATCTACTGATTTCTATTAAATTTTTTACCCACTCGATAATCCGGAAAATTCGATATTTCGGACAATCTCTGGTATTTAATTGTCCGAATTATCGAGATTATACTGTATATACTAAATTGCAAAGGTCATGCTAGGCTGTTGAAAAAATTTGTTTTAAGAAATTTACGTTACATATTAATTAAGTATACAAAAATTTATGCAGAATTGAATATTTAAATCAGCTGTGCGCAAGTTTGAATCGCACATCTGAAAGCAATGAGGCAATGGCAAATCTCCAAGCGCATTTATGCCATTAAAAAGTTTTTCGTAAAACATCATCTGCCGTTCGGAGGAGGCTTAAGACTGTAGGTCCCTCAATTTGTGAAAAGCATCAAGACGTACACCACAATTAGGAGGAGGATGTGGGCCAAGCAGGATGTGAGCGCGTGTATACTTATATATGTATAGGAGGGTCGTTTAAAGGTCCGTGCAAAATTTACGAGATGGCAATACTGGCGCTTATCGAGGTTATGTTTACTTAGTGGTTTCTCTCTATTTTTCAAATTAATCTTTGTCATCTAATGACAAAATCGCGATACTTGCTTTAACGAACTCACAATATACAAGAGATAACTACAAAGGTTAGTGAATATGTCAATAGTGGATTCCTGGGCATTCTCTTGAGTACATACTCATAGAAATCTCTATAGCAAATATATATATAAGCTTGGAGTTGGGAAAATTCAGCTTTTCTCAAAATGATGAAAAAGATCAACATTTATTGGAATTTTCACAAAGCGACATATGACTTTCTACCTGATAAGCTCTAAATATTTGAAAAGTAATATAATATCTAAAGAATACATCATTTCTGGTTTGCTTATGGGTCCGCCACCAATTCTGGCCGCTTCTGGTCAATCGCCTGCTTCAAACGGTCAAGTTGCTCACAGTAGAGGACCGAATCAAGGGTCTGGCCATAGTTGAGCAGCTCATACTGGATAATTCCCTTCCAATCCCACCAAACACACAGCAAAACCTTCCTGGCGGTCAATCCAGGCTTGGTGATGGTTTGGACTGGCTCGCCGCTTCTCGACCACGATCTTTTTCGCTTGGAGTTGTCGAAGTGATCCACTTTTCATCGCCAGTCACCATCCGCTTCGAAAATGGGTCAAGTTCGTTCCGTTTTAGCAGAGAATCGCAAGTGTTGATTCGGTCCAAGAGATTTTTTTGGGTCAACACGTGTGGCACCCAAACATCGAGCTTTTTTGGAATCCAATCTTCGGCAAATGGTTCCAAACGGTTGTGTGGTCTACACCTAGTTCCTGACTAATCGGGCGATTGCTCACATGATGAAAATACTATTCTATTTTTCTTTTTCTTGTTTAAGAATCATTCGGACACAGAAACAATTTAATTGCAACTTGTATATCTATCTTATTTTACTGGGTGTGCTAAACCACGTGTCTGTTTCAACCCTTTCGCTACTGCTGGGACACTGATATCCCACAGCATTTTCACTTCACCCTGAAACTTGCAATTTTCATGGAAACTCAACCAAAATGTCCTAATCAGTAGCTGCGAACAATACTTACAATTTACCTTTATCCGCATTCCACACTGTTTCAATCGTGTTTAGTTTTGATCATTTGTTTGTGAGCAGTCGCTAATATTGCATCAAATTTACGCGTAATTTTGGTGAAATAATACGTATTTTTATAAGAAGTGTTGATTTTTCTAAAGAAAAATATTGCCCTTTTACTGGTAAGTACAAAGATATATTTTAATAAGAGTTTTGTGAAAAATATTCAGCGAAAATTAATTTTGGGGTGCATGTGTCCCAGCAGGGCTTTATATGGGGACATATATGTCCCAGCAGTACGTTGTACATAATGTATCACACTGCTAATTTTTTTATTTTTGCAACTTCGTAGACAGCAAAAATGTCGAAATTAAATCGCGATCAAATTAGTGCATTACTTTAAAAAGATGATGATGAATCCATGGAATCAGGAACTGATTTTAGTGACGAAAGTGATGATATTTATAGTCCTGAGTTAGATAAAACCACTGGCAATGACGATTCTTCCAGCGATTTAGAGGAGACCGGATTGAGTGACGAGAATGGTGGCATAGACGATCAACCTGCACGAGGTGAAGAAGCCTCAGGCACGGTTATTTGGAGCACACCGAATGAGTCGTTTGTTTCAAGAAAATCGGTTAGTAACCACCGCGAATGCAAAATTGCAGTAAATATTGGGCGCCACTCAACCCCCTACGAAATTTTTCGCAAATTGTTTCCAAGAAGCATATCTTTGTACATTGCCCAAGCAATATATGCCACTCAAGCCAGTGAAACGGGGCATCAAAATGCGGCTTCGATGCAATTCTTTGAATGGATACACCTATGACATGAGTATCTATTGTGGAAAAGAAGGATCTGTCCTTGAAAGGACACTCGGCGAACGAGTTGTGAATGATCTTGCAGCAACGATTTCTAACCCTGACGTGACACTTTGCTTTGCTCGTTTTTTCACCACTGTTAATCTTATTAACAACATACAATATCCAGCTTTGGGAACATTCATGTCCAACCGGAAGAATGTTCCGAAAATACCAGAAAAATTGCAGCGAGGCGAAGCTATTTTCAAAGTTAATTCGGCGGGTACGAAGTCAAACTAAAACCCTTTAATTAATTTTTTAAGTAACTTTCTTGATAGCAGGTACCATAGCGGTAAAGTGGCAGGACTTCAAAGAGGTAATGCTGCTCAGTAACTGCCACACTCTGAAATGAGCACTGTTAGACGCAAAATGAAAGATGGAACTGAGACAGAGTTTCCATGCCCTGACATCGTAAAGACGTACCGCGCAATAATGGGCGGTGTGGACTTGGCAGATCAAATGTCGGGATTGTATGATATAAACAGAAAATCAAATAAATGGTGGAAAAAAGTATTTTATCGTGGCATGATGATGTCTGCTGTAAACACTTGGGTTATATATTCGGAGCTGAATAGGAAGAAACCTGCCTTCTTACCAGTGCTGGTCGAGATTGCTGAGTCGCTAATTGAAAAAGGAAAGGAATCTACCGCATATAAACGGTCCCGTCGGTCTGGAAGATCATCGAATAGGTATAAATCAATGACAAATGTGTGGGATCATTTACTCATAGAGCAGTCTAAAAGACGTCGGTGCGTAGCATGCGCCAATCGAAAAGTCGAGAAAAGAACAAAAATTATTTGCCGGGCTTGTAATTTGCCATTCTGTATACAATGTTTCGCTTCATCACATTCATAAAATAAATAAAAGTACAAATCATATGTTATTACCAAAAAAATGTTTCTATTTTCTAGGTGTAGTTTGTACCCTGTTGGGACAAATATATCCCATTTTTAAATACTGCTGGGACTCATATGTCCCACCTCAAAATACCGTTATCTACATAAGTTACAAGCTTCATCTGGTTTCTATGCCCATAAAGTACCAATGGGTATCCAAAAATTCAAAAATAAAGTTTGAGCAAATCCCCTGCAAAAGTCGGAGCGAAAGGGTTAAATATTTCTTTTCGAATGAGCTTCTGGCGTATATTCCCTCTATATATGTACATATATAGTTGGCGCTTATACCCTTTTTGGGTGTTTGGCCCGGCTCTTCCTCCTATTTGCGGCGTGCGTCTTGACATAGTTCCATAAGTGGAGGGACCTACAGTGTTTATTCTGTCTCTGAACGGCGATATTTTTATGAGGAGCTTTTTCATGGCAGAAATACACCCGGAAAATATGCACTTCCGAAGTATGATGTGCGACGGTATTAGAACTCACAGCATGAAGAAAAATGATGTGGCGCATTTACAGAGAAAAGAGCTTGTATGTACAGTTGTGTTCAAAGCAATAGTAGTGACCTCAACATAAAACAAAAAGCTCTATATATTTATTGAAAAAAAAAAAAATTTTTGTTTGTGTCTATTTCATACAGTCTTTCCATATATTTAAACTTTTTTATTAATATTAAGAAAAATAAGAAAATCAAATAAATGTTTGAATACAAAAACTCAATAATTCACTGTTCAAAATAATAGGAGTATAACACAAGACTGAAATCAAATAATAAAACAATGTTTAACCAATTATTATAAGTTATTTTTTATTACTGGTGCTCATCTGCGTGACATGAAATCGATGAGATCAGGGAACCTTTTCAGTGGGATTTGCTTCCATACCTCCTGAATTGTGTTGCCTAGATCTGTGGCATTTGATGGTCTACGACTGGCAGCACCCTTTTTATATCCGTTCATAGATTTTCTATGGGGTTGAATGAGCAGCCCCAACATGACTTTAGTTGTGTATTTTGGCTGGTTATCTTGCTGAAGCAACGTGATTTTTGCCAGAAAAGCAACTTTTCGCAGGCTTAGCGCATATAATTTATACTCCCACAAGCATCTACGAACTCCTACGTCACTTACATTAGGATCTAAACGTTTTTTTATGTAGATGCAGATGACGCTGTACAAAAATCGAAACGCTCTAACACTCAAAATGTGCAACCTTTCTATCTATATCGATAACTCTTGATTTGAGTACCTAGGCTGCGTTGTTATGCTTGAAGGGGTACCTCGACGGATGTAAATAATCGCCTAAGCAAGGCTAAGCGGGCTTACGTTTCTATTTCGAGAGTACGAAAATCCCCCACAATTAATCGAACGCCAAATTTGAGCATTTGTAAACCTTGTGTAAAAACAGTGCTCCTTTGCGGTAGCGAAACGTGGCTCACAACAAAAACCGTTATGCATAAGATACTTGTGGATGGTAAAAAGAGCAGAAGGCGTCCAAAAACTACGTGGAGGCGTACAGCTAATAATGAAATATCCAGATCGGTTAGCGAATTACGATACATGGCTCGTAATAGAGAGGTTAAGTTCCCAATTTTACAATGTAAATTAGATTTAATTAGAACACGCCAATAATGATAATAATAATGTCGCTGTAGGCTCGTGTCTAGAGACTCGGAGTGTATGTCGATCTAGTTCTCTGGTTGTTTTGCGTTGGTCGCAATTCGCTTAGAAAAAAGCTAAAGTTAAACGAGAAGGATATTTCGGCACATACACAGTTTTCGCGTTCATCAGCAGCTCATCAGTATGCGTACGTCAAAGTCAAAGTGGCAGCACGAACCACCAAATGCCACTTGACCATTGTGAGTGTGAAACAACAAACCAATTCTAATGCTGCAACAACAACCAAAAAATACGAGTATATGTATGCAGATAAAAAGAAGAAGAATACGCAAGATTCCATGTTGTACTATGTACAACCCACTATACTTATATGTATAAGTGCACCCACACACACTTACATATTTACGTCGAAAAACCTTTGAGTCATTTATAAAAAGTGCAATTGGGATGTGATGTGCTGCTGATTGTTCGGCGGTGATTGGCGATTGTCAATCCACGATGTAAATAATTTGATGGATGGAAACAAATGCACACTCACATATTCATACATACATATACATATATATATTTATATGTTGTGCGTTGCACACAGCATTGCAATTTCTCTATTGAAATGCAAATTCCAATCCAAATGCAAATCAAACGTTCCAAAATTGAAAATTACAAGGGACAATTGGAATACGTCGTTTGGTTAGTGTTTAGTAATTTTTTTTGTATTTCCTTTTTTTGCTACAGGTTTTTCAAATTGCTAACGAGCTGCCAAAATGCCAAAGAAAGAATGTCAAGATAAATTGGCGGGTGTTGGTTTGAGCATGCGCAAAAGAAATGCTGCAATTTGTCACGTGATTTTCGTGTGTTACAATGGCATTCGAATTTGAATGCACCGGAAGCGCTAGAACGTGGGTGCATTCATTTTTTTGTTACCAACGTTCGCGGTGGCCATTGTGGCAACGAAAAATGCAATTCTGCAATTGTTTGCAAATTTGTGAGCTTGACTAGAAATTATAATACGTGCGTGGGTGCAGAAAGTCGTTATGGAATTTATTGGAGTTGGGGAAATTTTAAGCTGTTCGATAAAATAAATATAGTTTAATGTTGTGTAGTTGAAGTTTGTGTGAACGGAGTTATGTGTGAGCAGTACACTCATAAGTGTTATGTGTGAGCAGTACACTCATAAGTCCGTCCACACATGGTTGGAAAGGGAGCGATCTTTAAGATCCACGCGGGATGTTCGTTGAAAGACCACATCTAAGTTGTCTAAGTTTTAGTACACTGCTGTTGTATATTAGTAAATTTAATTTTGCGTCGAATGAGCTATATTTGACTGTAATTGAATTAAAATTCATAGAGTTGTGTGAGTTTTAAGATTTTACTTTTTTTTACTAATTTAGTATGTAGGTATAACTGATGCTGAATAGGAATTAGGGCGTGTTTTGATGCGTTATTATAGACACATAATATTTATTGGAGTATATATATATACATAAGAGTACGGTATGGTACGGTACTGTACTGCATACAACAGAACTGGTTAGAACTTTCGAAAATATCTGAAAAATACTGTTTGCATCAAGACTCTTTGTTGAATCTCTTTTATTTGTATTATTAATACTATTTATAAAGTGTAGTGTTCTGTGATGTACTATACTGTACTGTAGGTAGGTAGGTAGGTTGTCATAAAGACACACTTAGACCTTTCGGAGGTCCATACCACTGGAGCTTATCCTTACTACACGTGTTCCTTTTAAAACCATCCGGTAGCTTTAATAAACGAGCAGAGCTTCGTTAGTTTTAGATGGGCTTTGTCCGCTACATCGGTTAGAAATGCTGTATCAAGAGTGCGCAGCCTTCTCATAGCTAGACTTTCACACTCACATAAAAGGTGTACGACTGTTTCCTCTTCTTCTGTATTAAGGCAGCTTCTACAGAAATCGAAGTACGGGAGTCCTAACCTTCTAGCGTGGCTGCCTATTAAACAATGATGAGTTAATACACCTATCATTTTTCTTATAGCCTCTCTGT
The DNA here is from genome assembly GCF_028408465.1 of Anastrepha ludens. Lineage (NCBI taxonomy): Eukaryota > Metazoa > Arthropoda > Insecta > Diptera > Tephritidae > Anastrepha > Anastrepha ludens. The sequence continues at coordinate 118,018,450 of NC_071500.1, read as the reverse complement.
TAAATCCCTGCAAGATCTTCGATCGACCGCTGTTCCAGTTCGGCCATGTCTGTCTGCTTAGTTCGCATGTTGAGAGGTTTTGCCAGCTTGTATTTACCTTTTTGATGGTTTCCCTGTCTATAAGTAATTTACGAGTACAAGTGGCTATGGGCATGGGTATCAGCGCCGTACCGGTTCGTGCAAGTTCATCCGCCTTACAGTTTCCTGCAATATTCCTGTGGCCTCGCACCCAGATAAGGTGCACCTTGTAGCACTTAGATACGTCATTTAGTAGTTTAAAACATTCTAGAACTGTTTTTGACGAGTGCGTTTTTGATTCAAGCGCTTTTATTGCCGCTTGACTGTCCGAGTAAATGAAGACTTCATTTGTGGATAATACTCTCGTTTTTTTTTCTGTAAGTCTCTCTTTTATGGCAGTGACTTCCGCCTGAAATACACTGCAATGGTCAGGTAAGCGAAATGATTGGCATACTCCGAGTTTATCGGAATAGACCCCTCCACCTACTTTGTTGTCCAGTTTTGAGCCATCTGTGTAGATGTTTAAATCATTTTTCTTAACAATAAGCCCGTTATCCCATTCCTCTTTGGAAGGAAATACTGTGACAAAGGATTTATTAAAATTGATGCCCTTGGTCTTACAGAAATCCGTTGTGCTGGGAATGCAGGGGAATTGTTCTAAAATTCTCTTAGTCTGAGAGTTGCTTGGGCAGCTGTTTGCTTACCGAATTGCTCTATTGGTAAAATATTAAGCATAATATTTAGTGCATCTGTGGGTGTGGCTCTAAGGGTCCCACAGATGCAAAGACTGGCCATTCTTTGTACGTCTACCACGGTTCTTTTAATGTACATCTTTTAATGTTTATCTAAAGCAGGCCACCATACTAATATGCCGTATGTTAGGATTGGTCTGACAATTGCTGTGTAAAGTCAATATACGATAGATGGGGAGAGACCCCAACTTAGTCCTATCAGCTGTTTACAAGAGTATAGTGCTATTGTCGTCTTTTTTACTCTATCTTCGACATTTGCCTTCCAATTTAGTTTTCGGTCTAGTATTAGACCTAAGTAGCGGGCTTCATCACTAAATGACAGTGCCGTTCCACCTAGAGTCGGGGGAGCTATATTTGGAATTTTGTGTTTCCTGGTAAATAGGATGAGTTCAGTTTTATTGGGGTTGACCAGGTTGACCATTTGCTTTTGACCAGTTTTCAACCATGTTTAGTAAGTCTTGCATGACTTCTCTAAGTGTATTGGGAAATTTCGCTCTTACTACCTTTGCAACATCGTCCGCATATGCTACGACGATTTGTCCTCTCTCCTCTAGGCTCTTTAGCAAGGAGTTTAATGCCAGCACCCATAGGAGAGGGGACAGCACACCACCTTGAGGTGTTCCTCTGCTAACTTTTTTCTTGATCTCTGAGGCCCCTAGGCTTGCAGTCACAAATCTGCTCTAGAGCATGTTTTTGATGAACTCAAATAGAGCGCCAGAGATACTGTACTGTACTGTACTATATTGTATTATCATGATGGAAAGAATAATGAGATGGTGCCTATCGTGGTACCGTTACTTTGCTCTCAGCGAATTTGACAATGAGTTACGTGGTTTTAGCACCAGTATGGCCAGATTACCATGTTTGTAAGTTGATTTAGCTTTTTTTTTGTTATTTAGTCTCGGGGTTTTAGTTTTTTCTTCATGACATTTTTCCAGCCTGTTCTAATTAAAAGTAATGTTTATAATTTTGTAAAATATAAATTTTTTTAAAATGAGTTCAATAATTCACTCAGTTTTATTTAGCTTTACTTATTTGAACATCTGGTCGCATTGCCCGCGTTTGCAGTTGTTGTTGGTGTTCGTCTGCTTTCAGCAGTCAAATCTCTCTCTCGCTACTGCAGTGTTGCGTAGCTTTGGATATAAAAACGCACTAAAATGCCCATTTAAAGAAAATAAAACACCAAATTTTTATTGAATTACTTAGAGAATTCGTATGCGTGACAAATTGTTTTTAAGTAATGTATTAGGTTGGCTTACAAGTTAATATAAAGAAGACCAAGTCTATGAGAACTAACGTAATCAACAACAAAGAGTTTAAAATAGACGGAGGACAAGTTGACGATGTAAACAAATTTGAGTATCTAGGTAGCATCCTAACCCCCGATGGTGGTACAACGGCTGACATTCAGCGTAGGATATCCATAGCGACGAACACGTTTGCTGGGATGTCACGAGTGTGGTCTAACAAAGCGCTTAAAAGAGGCACTATAATCGGTATATTTAATGCTTGCGTAAAATCTGTGTTACTGTATGGCAGCGAAACGTGGCACATGAAACAAGACTCAACGAGAAAACTACAGGCATTCGTAAACAGATGCTTGCGACGCATTATCGGTATCTGGTGGCCACGTACTATATCTAACCCTCGCCTGTGGCAACTGACGAACCAAAAACCTATTGAAAAGGAAATAATGCACAGAAAGTACAAATGGATCGGGCACACCCTCCGAAAACAACCCGATGAAATAGTCTACTCAGCCTTACAATGGAACCCGCAAGGCACTAGAAACAGAGGGCGTCCCAAAATGACTTGGCGTAGATGCGTTAACCAGGAATCCAAAAAGCCATTCAATGAATTAAAATTCCTAGCCAGCAATCGGAATATGTGGAAATCTTTTGTAGATAGACTAAGTTCTTAGTACATATACCTATATGTATTGTAACACCTGAACATGTCAATAATAATAAAATAATAATTAGGTTATGTAAAATTTAATTTACGAGTTTTTTTTTTTTTTAAAGAAATCTTCTGTTAAGGGAACGACTTATTTGCTATATTTCAGGTTATGTAACAAAGTAAGGTACTCTTTTTGTAAAATTTTTATTATGGCTTTTTCAGTATTTTCTTGTATTTTGTTGCTTATTTTTACTGTGATGCACCTCTTGATGCCTATGTGCCACCACGGATTGAGGACCGGACGAAACGATTATACCTCTATGGTGTTAATTCGCATTCACTAAATTCAAACGCTTTTGAAAATGTGTGAAAAAAAAAATATTTATGTTGATGTTAAACGGTTCATTTCCATTTTTCAAAAAAATATCTCAAAAGATGTGGGCGTGGCAAAGCGTATGATACTTATGTATATCATGCATAAGCGTATTCGGAGAGCTACTTCTATGAAAATAAAATTACAGTATATACATAGGTTTTGGATTCAAATCAACATTTTATTTATAAAATGACATATTATACATTTTTAAATTTCTTATTTATTTGAGGAGTCAGTTACATGATATTTGTAAAAACAGTTATCTGGAAGCAATACCAAGTTACATTTCATGCATATAAATTTTGTACACTTGTCACAAAATTTGCAACGGCATTGAGCTCTTGAGTAATTTACGTAGTGCTCGACTCAATCGTATCTGGATTCGTTTTCTCATTTCCTATTTCGTGCTGAAACTGGATGAAGTTCTATTGGTTTTGAAAGAATGATTCTTGTAAGACGCCGGATAAATCCGAGAAGAGTTACTTTTGGATAAGCTTTTCGAAATAACATCCATAAGTTTACAATAGCTTAATTTAGAAAAAATCTGAAAATGGGCCAATACCATTTCCTTGATCTAATCCGAGTTCGATAAGCTGCCCTTTGCTGATCGAAGAGATCGACTCCACCCATTCAGCAATTATAATCTTTGATGATTACTGGTTGCTTTACGTCTTTACTGGTCGTTATGCTATCGTTTTTACAGTTTGTTTTAATAGTGACGTTATTATTATAATTCAACCAAACTAGAGTAATATTTTTTGATTTAACTGCTTCGCAAGCAGCTCGGCTTTCCCCTTTCATATTGCTCAAAGGCGCATTTTCTATACGAACCGAGCGAATTGTTCCCACTATTGTTATATTTTTAGAATTAAACTCTTCCAATAATTTGAAACTATTAAACTAGTTATCTATTTACAGCATAAATTCTTTGTGACAGACAAACCTAAAGGATCATTAGATCGAACCACGCCTTTTCCGGTGTACAAATCGAAGTCCAACACCGTATAGGTTTTCCACGTATAAAGTGCTTGAAAGAATGCTTACCAAAATATGGCTCCATCGATTCGACTACAGAAAAGGAAATTCCCATTGGTTTTCCAAGTTTTTTAAATTTTGTATTTAAGTGATCCAGAATAGGCTGCACTTTGAATGCTTTATTATTCACATCAATTTGTGTATTATCATTGAAATGAAGGTACCGATGTATTTTGTCGAATTTAGTCCGCTCCATTGAACCTGCCACTAAATGGTTGTACACATCACTTTCTGTCTCCCAATGCGTCCGAGTAGCTAGTACCTAAAAATGCAACTCATAAATTAATCACGTAATGAAGTAAAATTATGGTCGAGAATAGTCACCTTGTTGTACCCACTTAGTATAGGGATGCCTAGATATACCTATATACAATTCCTCAAGATTTAGGGTGAACGCTTCATCTCCTTTGCTTACAGCGTATTTTATAGTCTGTGCTTGTATATATTTCATAAAATCGTGATCAAAAATTAGTTTAAAAAGTTGTAGTGGACTTAAATTGTTGTTCAAAATATCTGCTATAATATCCGGAGTGTGAACGCGTATTCCTGTGTTTGTGCCATCTCTTGCTTTTAGTTCTATTTTGGACCACTTTCGACGAATTGTGGGTTTTTTCTTTTGCCTTTGAGAGGAAGTCACTGACCGCGAGGATTTTCAATTGCCTACATCATTAAAAAAACGTACATTAACCACTTCTGAATTGGCAATTTTTATCTCGCATGGCCTTTTTAGAACCCCACGGCCCAAGTCGCCCAGTGTACCTTCATCGTCCTCATCTGCATCATCGCAATCGGATAACTCTTGTTCAGGGTGAAAATAAAGTCGCAACTATTGAATTGGCATTTCCGATGCCGTCTATAATGTTTGTATTACCGTCCTCATTCAGATCTTCGAGCCATCCAATTATCTCCTCAGTTGTTGCTTGTCTATAAAAAGGTATTATATATGAATGCCCGTAAAGCCAAAGTGGGGTAGCGTTTACGTATGATCAAACATACGCAATGATTTACAAAAAGCTAAAATACATTTCGGGGCAAATTTTTCTTTGCATTTTATATGTATTCGGTGCCTCAAAAGGTAAACAAAAGAGCTTTAAATGCCAACTAAAAAGCTTTTCAAATTACTCTTTTATCTCACTTGTCATTAATGGGTTAAATTTGCTCTTTCCAAATATCAAAATGTATAAGAATCAACAAATTTGCATTAGCACTAAAATCTTCTCAGAGTGACCTTTTTTAACATTCTTTTGTTTAATAATACAGTTTTTTTAACTTACTTAAACAAATACCAAACTTTCGCATTTTGGGTATAAAAAACCACTAAATTTATTATGAAGAGCAAATGGTTAGCAACACTGCACAACTTGGCAAACGTGACGTCACGCACTCTCTGATGGGCGCAATCTTTTTTCTATCATTTTTGCTGTACTATAGCGTACCATACTGTAATGTAATGTACTGTGCTATACTGTACTGTACTATACCACACTTTACTATACTGTAGTACACTATACTGTACTACTCTGTACTGTACTACACTGTACTGTACTATAGTGTGCCGAACTATACTGTACCGTACTATACTGTACCGTACCATACTAAATTCCAAAGAGCCGTTTCCAATGCATTTTTAAGTTAGACCCGATTTACACGAGGAGACATCTGGAAGGGAAGGGAGAAGGGAATTTGTCTCCCGTACTCGGCGACACGCTTTGCTCTTCTTATTCGTATTTCCAATTAAAGCAATTTTTGACAGACGCTTCATTTGTTTTCTTCTTTTGTGGGAGAAGGTTCTGAGTTATGTGTTGGTTTTCAAGCAAACGGAAGATAACAAAGATGACAAACATCCGAACGCTGCTTGGAAAATGCACGATTATTTTGGCTAGTAAAGTAGGTATAATTTAAAATAGTTATGGGACATGTTTATGTTGATTTCTAATTTTTCCCTGCATTTCTAGATACTCAAGTTAATTTTAAGTTAATTATTTACATATGAAGTATTTTTAATTTAATTTTTTTTATTCAAGTATAAGAATTTATAAATATATTTCAATAAAAAAAACAACAAAGTATTTATTATTTAACCAGTTTGCATTTTTCATTCATATATTTAAGAAACTGTTGTCGAACGCTCTCTACTTTACATGTAAGCGCGTGCTAGAATACATCCGAACCAGACGATGCTAAAGTATTAAATATCAAAATGTTACCGAAAACATTTTTGTCCGTGTGTACGCGAATGAAACATCAAAAGAGAATTTCCAGTGTCTCCCTTCCAGATGTCTCCTCGTAAATCGAGGCTTAGGAACCAGTTCCGTTGTGTACTGCACCGTACCATACCGTACAGTGCTGCATTGTACTGTATATCTATACTCCAATAAATATTATGTGTTTATAATGACACTTGTAATCATTTTCATGCTTCGAAACGCGCCCTTATGCCTATTTAGCGGCAGCTTTACGTACATACAAAATTAGTAAACAAAAAAATAAAATCTTAAAACTCATACAACTCTATGAATTTTCTTCCAATTACAATAAAATATAGCTTATTCGACGCAAAATTAAATTTACTATAACAGAAGTGTACCAAAAAAAATCCTCAATATCGGATAATATCGTAAAAATTATGTCAAATTTGGAAAAATGGAGAAAAAACAGAAAATTCAAAAAACTTATAACTACAGTCTCGTCAGTTTTCAATTTAAAAAAATTATGAACAGGCTGTCAAAAAGGCTTGTTTTTGTTCTTTCGAACTAAAAAAAAAAAAATAGAAATCGGATGGAAATTGACGAAGTTAGGAGTGACATCAACCTAATGAAAAACGGTTTTTTGGCCATAAAATGAGATTTTGGGGGTGTATTGGAAATACAGTGCACTCGCGATAACTCGAACTAATTAAAACAGGCGCTGTTCGATTTATCGAATTTGTTCGACTTATCAATTGAGTGTGCTATGTTAAAAAAAACAGTCATCGATATCGATTTTTCGATCGATTGTTGAAAATGGAAGCCAGTAGAAAATTTCTGTAGTATATTTTCGTTATACGAATTACATTTTGGTCCATTGGCTGGATCAATGATGTCACATTCGGCGGCATAAACATAGTTAAAATTAAACCATTCGATTTCGTTGGGATGTGATGGGGCATTATCAATTAGAAGAAGAGCCTTCTCAGGTAGTCCCCCATCTTTCAAATATTTTCTTACCTAAATATTAAAGTCATTTAACTTGGTTAAAAAAATTGTTTTAATGAATCTGGATTTTACCTGCGGCACGAACGAATTATGAAACCAGTCTTTGAAAATCGCCGAAGTCATCCAGGCTGATTTGGAATTTTTGTACTCCACCGGACAGTTAAAATTTTTGAAAACACGAGGATTTCTTGCTTTGTCAATAACGAGAAGTTTAAGCTTATGGTTGCCGGTAGCGTTAGTGCAAGCCATAAATTGCCTTATCTTTCTTTTTTATAAGACATATGGTGGACTTGGCTACCCCATATTCCTTCGCTAGAGAAGTAACACTACGTCCACGTTTAATTTTGTTAAGGACTTCAGCCCTCTCTTTTAATGTTAAACACTTCAACCTTTTACGATCCATTACTCACGTGCACTGATACACTACAAATGACAAATTTAAAGCAATTTGGTCAATGCAAGATGTTGTTCCCAGAAAACTAACGGGATATTAACGCCGAAATATTCATATGGACAATACACTAGTATGCATATACTATTACATATGTATCTATGTACAAAATGTACATGTTTGAAAAGAATGTGTGTACAAATAAATTTGTTTTTTTGTTCGAGTTACAAAGAAGTCAATAGGGGAAAAAATGTGTTCGAGTTAGCACGTCGTTCGACTTAGCGGCTATTCGAGTTACCGCGAGTGCACTGTATCTCCTATACCAGTTTTTTTAGTTTTTCTATACCTACAAGTTGTGATAATTGTCCATAAAAGTATATTTAGTTTTTTTTTTGTTACACAGTGGTATTTCTCTCAAACTGGAGTCCAACAATTTTTTTTAAAAATTTCTAGCATTTGTGGATGTTTTCCTATCAACTTTTACTTCCGGCGTCTGGCAGAGAACAGATTAATTTTCTTCTAATATACACAAAAATAATTGATATTTGCAATAATACCGAAGGTAAGTATTAAAATATGTGCCACGAAATAAATGCTTTAACAAGAAAAGAAAAATAAAAGCTATTTCATCAACTACCAAAAAATCACCGGACAAAGTGTGATATGGATGCTTCACTTGCCAAATCGATTAACTCCAGTTTTTGAATACTAATTAATTTTAATATCAAATCACTTGATTAGCGTAATAAAATAATAATTTTTGCGTAATAAAAGAATAATTCGGAGAATGAATTTGAATTCGAAATTTACTTTCACTTGCCAAATCGATTAACTCCCCTAATAATGAACAAATTGTAGTAATAATAAAAACTACTCCAAGCACATTCCATCTTACACTTTCTATATCTCGTCAGATCAAAGATGCGTTTGCAATAATACAGTCTACATCTTATTTTTGAATTTGTAATTTTAAAAGAATTTTAAAAAACATCATATAATATTTTGTAATTTCTCTCAACTTCCTGTTTTATGGAGTAATTGGTAATTGAAGTATACATATTCGTATATATGTAGGTTAGATTGTCGCGGTTGCCCACTATGGGACACACTCAAGTTCATAGCCTATTGTATTGCCGCGTGAGGAACTTGTCCTTAACTCTCCTAAAACCAATGTGAACCGTTCAGAAACTTTAGAAGATACCTGATTGCTAAGATCTTCTAACTTATTGGAAAACTTTCTATTTTAAATGAGAAATCTGCGTCTCGCGCAGAAGTTGCAAAATCGTTTCTTCTTCTTTCTCATTTAAGCAGCATTTGCAGAAGCCATGTGTTTGCATGCCCATCCTGTGTCTACCTATAAGCAGAGAATGTTAATGGAACATACCCTTCTACAAATATAAGCTTCTTATTTATATACTGGAGATCCGCTATCATCACTGGTATTGGATCCGTCGGTATCCCGTTAATAGGTTCTCTGGACTTAACCATTGATCTCTATTTGGGATCAAAACATCATAATTCCTACCGAAGCAAGCGACAGGCAATCGAGAACACCGCTCCGACAACTGGTGGTATATCGGACAGTGGCCAGTGCTTTCCTCATTTCTTCATTTGTCATTTAACTTGAGCCTGTATACCGCCTTTATCGTTTCCTTTCGAATTTGAAGATCTAGAGGATTCAAGTTCAGAATGACATGGCCAGATGTCGTACTCATGCCACCTGTGATGTGCCTGTTTAGGGGTTTTACTCTGGAATTAACCATTGTATCCTTCTACTATACTACAGAGGCGTATGTAATAATGGGTCTAATCAGGGTGATGTACAACGAGTGTACTATCGCCGGTCTTAGACCCCATGTCTTGCCAAGGCCAGAAGACTTTTAGTGTTCGAGAGACTTTCTGCTCGACGTGTTTCTTCTAGGTAAACTTACTATCTAGGATTACTCCTAAGTATTTAACCTCAGAAGACAGTTGCAGTATTACCCCTTTCAATGTGGTAGTAACAGGCATTCAATATTGTGTTTCCTAGTGGCCTAGTGCACTAAGGATCTTTTTGTAGGATTCACCGAAAGACCATGCAATACGCACCAATACTCAATCTTATTTAGAGCTACCTGCAATTTATTAAGAGCTATAGGAAAGTTTTTCAAAAAAACACATACAATTCAGAAAAATGCATGCAATCTTTATTTGAATCGATATTACAGTCCATATAATTTAATGTTTAAAGATTATTCAAGCAAATGTTGAGCGCGGCTGCACTTCAAATGGTACTCTTTCCAATGTTTCGGCTGGTATCTCACATATAAATGCTTTAATGTTGCCTTCCAATGCGTTAATTGAAACAGACTTGTCTGAATAGACATGAGCTTTAACGTAGCCCCACAAAAAATAATCTAAAGACGTTATATCGCACGATCTGGGTGGCCAATTGCCAGGTCCCGAACGGGAAATAAAATGTTCACCGAACTCGCCTCTCAACAAGTCCATTGTTACGCGTGCTTTGTGGCACGTGGCACCGTCTTGCTGAAACCACATGTCATGCAAGTCAAGCTCTTGCATTTTGGGGAAAAAATGTTGGATATCATTTCACGGTAGCGCTCACCATTCACAGTTACGTTACGATTCGCAGTATCTTTGAAGAAGTACGGTCGAATCATACCTTAAGCCCATAAACCGCACCAAACTGTGCCCTTTTCTGGATACATTGGTAGCTCTTGCAATTCTTCTGGCTGATCTTCACTCCAAAATTGACAATTCTGCTTATTTACGTACCCATTGATCCAAAAATGAGCTTCGTGGCTAAACACAATTTTTCGATAAAAAAGGGGATCTTCGGCTAACTTTCCAAGAGCCCATTCACCAAAAAGAATCCATCGGAATCGTTCGGCTTCAATTCTTGCACCACCTGTATTTTGAAAGGCTTCACACCTAAATCCTTTCGCAAAATTTCCCACGTTGTTGAGTAACAGAGGACCAATTGCTGCGAAAGGCGACGAATCGATAATTGATGGTCATCATTAACACTGGCCGATACAGCTGCGATATTTTCTTCAGTTCGCACTCTACGTAAGCGTGTTGGTGGTTTGATGTCCAATAATGTAAATTTGGTTCTAAATTTAGTCACAATAGCTCGAATAGCCGCTTCAGTGGGTCGATTAAACTGATCATAAAATGGAAGACGCGCGCGATAAACTCTCTTAACAGAACACGCATTTTTAATAAAAAAATTCAATGATTTGCAAGCGTTGTTCATTTGTAAGACGATTCATAGTTAAATTCCAGACCAAACTGAAGATGTTTGACAGTGGAACAAGACACAAAACGTGCGTCAGCTGTTTAAACCAACTGTTTGAAAAGGTAATAGCTAAAAAATCACCCATTAGCTTCAAGTGATCGCACTGAGATTAATACGCACACATCGTCTGCGTAGGCTTGGATGTGTCCAATTTCCTGCAGATAATTAAGAAGAGACTCCCCAACAAAATACCAAAGTAGGGGAGGGAGAACACCGCCTTGTGGGCAACCTTCTTAACCTTCATCGCTTTCTCTATCCATGGTAAGCAGTCTTTTGGATAGCATAGGGTGAATCCATCTGACAATGATTTCTTCTTCTTCTAACTTTTGATAGAAGAGCACATAGAGTCAAAAGTAGCATTGTCGAAAGCTCCTTCAATGTCCACAAACACACCAAGATTGTACCCCCTTGCTTCCAGCCCTTTTTATTACGTTAACGATTATGCTAACGCACTCGTGCAAAGCCGATTCGTAAGATTTCCCACTTTGATAAGCAGACTGTTTGACTTTGAGGGGGCTTCGACTTAGAACCATAGAACGAATGTGTTTCTCCACCATACTTTCCAGACCTTTAAGCATAAACGATGTCAGGCTTATAGGTCTGAAACTTTTTGGTAAAACGTAATTGTCCTTGCCTGGCTTTGGGTCAAAGACAACTTTCACCAAACTCTACGATTGTGGAACATAAGCGTTCGCAAGGCATGTCGTAAATATTCTTTTCAGAACCTTCACTAGTTGTTCTCTGCTTCGCTTGAATATGATTGGGTAAATGATAATGGACTTAAAGTTTTCGAATGACGAGAAATCGAACCTTATCGTTTCCTCGATAACTATCCTGGATGCAATGAACCAATCACGTCTGCTGGTAATTATGTATGTATATTGACATGATCAGATTGATCGATAGAGCTTTGATTAACAACATTCCTGGAGCCAGGGAAATGTGTTGAAAAGAAAGCATCGTACACTTCAGATTTTGAGTCCGTATAAGTACCATCCGGTTTGAGCAGTGAGTCCAGCCTAGCCGTTCGATATCTTTGGAAGGCCTTGCATAACCTTGCTGAACTCTTCCGTTCCTCCAGTTCACTGCAGAAGGTTCTATAAGAGTCCAATTTAGATGATCTAATTGTCTTTTGTCTGCCTACTCATCAGTCAACTTAGTGCCCATTGTCAATTCCCCTCGATGTTGCAATGATCTTTTGGGTCTAATGACTTATAGCGTTAAGAAATATGCGGCATTTCATGGCTACTTTAGTGGTTGCCGACTGCTTTGTGAGGGATTTTATAGCCGACGGCTATCAGTGACATGACATCAATGTAGACATCATAGCAAGGTACCAGTATCACGGCTTTTATTATTTCCATCAACGCAGCCTCAAACACACTGCAGTACTTAGGGCCGAAAGCTGAAGTGTGATATTTACTACGAATTAAAATTTAAAAAACACATTGATAATTATAGGGTCCGGCACTCGAAGTGTAAGTGTAAGTGTAGAAAGGCCCATAAATTTAGTTTGGAAAATTACTTTTATTCAATACAAAGTAAAAAATGTATGAAAATAATACAAAACCTATAAACCTAAAAACCGATATGTACACCTTTTGCCTTCATAATGGCCTTGAGACGGTCCAGAAACGAATCGTAAGCTGCCCGAATGTGACTTGCGGGTATTTTGGGCCACTCGCGGACAATGGCTTTTTTCAGCGCCTCGAGACTGGTTAATCTTTTAGTTCGGACCTTGTTCTCCAAAATGGCCCAAAGAAAAGAATCCATCGGATTCGCATCTGAATTGAATTTGTGTGGGCGTTATGAAGTTCGGAACGTTGTTGTTTAGCCATTCTTGGTTCACTCGAGCTTTGTGAGACGGTTCCGAGTCTTATTGAAACGTCCGGGGTCTGCCACCGAATACTTTCACGATAATATTTCGCATTTACCTTGACGCCAGACTCGACTGTGGTGGGTGTGGGAGTTTAAGAATTGCTCAATTTCAATTTTCTTCAGAAAACACAATGTTCGGAAGTTGACCGCTTTCGGCCAAGGGAAACAACTCTTTCACTCTCTCGAGTCTGACTTGTTGCTGCTTTGGTGTGAGATCATGCGCCTTTTGGATCTTGTAAGCCTTGATTTTAAGATCATTTTTCAGTATGCGGCAGATGATGATATTTTAATTTTTTTCGCCATTTGATTGACACTTCGTCGGGGATTTCGCTCAAGTCGCTTCTTCATGTTTTGAACCATCCCACGTGACGTTGCAGTCTTTTGATGACCACCTCCATGACGTATCGCGATGCTACCAGTATCATTGTAACAATTAATGGTGCGATAAACAAAAACTTCATTTACTTTATGTTGCTCGCGCTCACGTACAATCTCTGGTTGTGATTTTCCAGCCTAATATAATGCAGTCACACTATTACGTTTGAAATCCATTGCTGATTTTCTTTTTTCGCGTTTACTCTCGGCAAAATGCTTCCGCGCGCTTGTAAACAATACTCTGGACCGTCATTTAGCCAACTAACAGATAGCTGATGCGCGAGCGATCTGAAGTTGGTTTCACTTAGAGTGCCGGACCCTGTATTGACTATTTATTTTTTTAATTTCTATTATTTTTTTATAAAAATATAATTCATTCTCTAAAAAACACCTTATTAATCCCAACCTTGTATAAAGGTTTATAAGAATTCGTCAAATTAAAATCGAAATTTCGGACTGAAAAAAAATTTCGCACATTCGTTATATGGAGAGAATTTCCAACGTCAAGGAAAAAAGTTATAAAAAGTCAACGAGAATTTTAAGTCATTATTAGTTCTAGATAAGGATATAAAACAGCTCACTTTTTTCTAAACAATTTGAATATAAAGCGTGAAATTTTGCTTGGAGATTGGATGAATGTTTAAAAATTTCACAGTACGTTTACAATTTTTATTTATGTGGTTTCCTGCTTGCTGTTATTCATAAAGGGTGATCAGATTAGAGGTACTTTTTCCGATAGGGGTTTCTTTGACAGATCACGCTTGACTACGGTCCACTAAGTACATACTTTTTTTAAGTATTCATTGACATTTCATCTTGGAAAGACTTATGCCGCAACAACGTTTACAAATAGTACAGTCGTATTACGAAATTCGATGCTCTGTGAAAAATATTCATCGCGCGCTCAAGCCCACTTATAGCTGTCGATGGATGTCGGCTTGCCGTACTTGAGCTGAAGAGCAACCCAAAGCCATTCAAGCATAGCCATTAAATTCATTGAAAACAACCGTGTGACCTATGGCCCATATTTCTTCAAAGATGAGGCTACCGCCAATGTAACAGTGAATGGTGAACGGTATCGCGCTATGATAAACCACTTTGTGATGCTGGAAAGCCCGTGATCTCTACAACATTTGGTTCCAACAAGCCAACGGACGGCGCTTCTTGCCATACAGACCATGAAATAATGGAATTGCTACGTCGTCGCTTCGGTGTGCAATTTATCTCTCGCCTCGAATCAGAGGATTCACCACCAAGATCGTGTAATATCACACCTTTGGATTTTATTTGTTCGAGGTTGTGAAGTCTAAATGCTTTGTGGATAAACCAGCTTCGACGCAGTTGAAAGGGATTATCTTTAAAAAATAAATGTCATGAATGAAGACTGCGCAATCAACTTCAATTTTCATTGTTTTATTTCAATTTTAAATCCGATAACTCTAAATTGATCACCCTTTACAATATTGTTTTCCAAAAATATGTTTCTCCGGCTTAGAGAAAATAATTTCTGTATACCGACTGATAAAAACCATGTTCAAAAAATTTCTTTCTGTTGTTTAGTGCAGAAGACTGGCCAATTCTTGAGACGAAATTTAGAAACTTTTTCGATAGGTGGCACAGCAAAAGTATCTATGGCTATCATTTTAATGCACCAAATGTTTCATACATTAAAACATTCCATACAGACTCTGGTGCCTATGAGCTGGGTAGAGCGAGTAAGCATTATTAATTGGCGCCAGCCTATCTGACCGGGTAAAATGACTGACGCCTTTTATTCCGCTCGGTAAAAATTGAATGGAGGTGTGGTGAATTTACGTACATTACTTGTTTTCATAAATCTTTCACATTTTATTTATTTAAAATAATTCTATTAGCAGCTTATTTACCCACAAAGATTCATTTGGAGCAAACATTTTAATTCTTCCTGAAACCCAACATCCCAAACAAAACTGATGCTTTGGCTTTTGCGCTTCAACGCTGAATCAACATATTTTTTACTTGATTTTTATTTTTACTTGCTATTTACGTTTGTTTTTTACATCAGCTTATTGCTTCTTTAATAGTGATGCCAGCAAATATATGTAGATGAACTTGGGTCACAACGCACAGAAGATCATTTTACTGTATCGTACTACCCCAGCCTAAATTTTGAACTATACAAGTGGCTTAATTAGCGGTATTTTGTAAAAAGCGCGCATATTTAAATGAATCAGCGTCATTTAAAATGTATAAGTATATGTAAATGTATAAATTCGTGTTGTATGTGTGGCCCAAAAGCAAGTATTTACTTTCGCTGGGGACGGTTATGACAATAACAATTAAAAAGTAAGCAGAAAAATTTATTAAAAAACTTGGAAAGTGATTATTTCCACAAGCGCTCACTGGTGTCATTATTCGGAGATTCTTCCTTAAGAAACCACAAATTAAGCGCCAAAAAGTTACATTGAGTTGCTAATTTTGTCAATAGGAAAAAAACTTCATCAAGAAGCATAAAATTACACAGCTTCTCAGCAGCAATACCTTATAATCCTTGTGGGAGGTTTCTTTATTTTCATTTAAAAACATGCATATATAATTAGGGTTGTTTTTCGTTACTAATTTCTTTTTTAGTCAATTAAGCTTCAGACTTGCCATACAAAAGCCCAATTTAAGTATTGGGAGATAGGAATCTCCGCACAATTTTTTTCTATTCAGCAAACTTCCTTTGCTTTTCGCGCATTTTATGGCAACCCTTCTATCGCGCGTCGAACGCTTTTCTCACTCGCTACTAAATGTTCTTTAAAGACCGCGTGTCAATTACAGCCAAATACACATACATACAAACGTAATTCCAATTTACGTTGCACCATTACCATATCTTATTTGATTTCGGTTTTTCGGTTGCAAACCGCGACCCTCACTCTGTCGCCTGCTGCTGGGCGTTTGCCACTTGCTTATCTGTCAAGGAACACACGTCATATCTTACGCTTTTAATAACCAGCATTTGCAAACTCTCCTCTCCTAGCACATTTCACTATTTAAAGTTTAACTCTCTGCCAATACGAAAAATCTACTCACCCTCCGTTTATTTTTAATCCAACACTTTTGCCAAAATTTTTCTCATTCTTGCCGCTGTTTTTCTACCTTTCTAGTGAATATTTTGCTGAACAAAAAGAAAAGAAATACAAGTAAGTACAAGCTTAGACAATTGCATTTAAATATTTTGCATTTGTTTCTATTCAAGTATTCCATAATCCTTTCTTTCCTCAACTACACCACCAGGCTGTGTGTAAACGGATACTCAAAGTATCACCGCCTGCTCCTTTTCATCTTTTAGTGCTTATTTCCTTGAGTACCAGTCTTTCTTAATATTCATACAAACACAAATAAACTCTAACTTCCATACGACACCGAGATCTGGTTTAAAATGTGGCAGAATGAAGACGTTACACATTTCAACACCCGCAGTAATGGTGGTAATTTCTGCTAGGAAAGGGAGGCTCTAAATATTTGGCAGGAATCTACTGCCTGTGTGTTATGATTATTGTTTCTCGTATGACTTTGTGGCAGAATATATGCATGAATGTACATATGCATGTATGCACACACACATATACGTATTGCATGCGCGTTAAGTTTATTTCCACATAGTTGGATGTTTGTTGATGATTTTGCGATTGTGCCAGTCTGCCTGTGTGTGGTTTTATGTCAGCCATTGTAAGGAATATAAAAGACCCATTTAATTTTACTATTATGCCATTTTTGTTACTTTGTCTGGTGTTGCACCGTTTTTGTTATCGCATAATACTCATAAAAGGGAATAAGAAGTAAATAAGAAGAACCAAGAATCTAGACAGTGCATTGCGTGTGTTATTTTGTTGGCTTTTTTTTTTTGTTTCCTGAAATATTTATGTACATGTATTCATATGTATTTGAACGAATTCATAGTTTCCAAATGATGCCTATTTGATGCCAATACATTTAAATATATGTATAAGCACACATGTAGCATGTAAGTAGAAAGTGCAGTGGGGACTAAAAAGGATGGGGAGATGTCCACGAAAAACTATCAGCTTATCAATAGTCTGCTATTTTACCATGATTGCTAAGTGGAGAATAGCGCCTCGATCACCAAACCCGAGATCACTAAACTTATATCAGTGTTACTCTGTCACTAATAATTTGTCTCACAGACTACAAATTTAAAACAAGTATATTTTTATATTTTCCATCTAGAGTTTAAACTTTAAAGCAATGGATTGGACTTGAGGTTAGATTTGTATTCAACTGCAGAAATTTTCAAAAAGATTTGCAACAAATTGCTGAGTAATAGTTAACATTTTTGGAACATGTATTTTGACTTGTATTTCTAATAGGGGGATATGAGGGATAGCGACACATCAGGAACTGTGAGCACATAAATGTTTTTTATAAATTTTGGAAAGTTTGATTCATGACAGTTGTTATCTTGCCTTGGACCAATAATATTTCCATACCAATTTCCATTAGCAATCGATGAGTGAATACATATGTATATTAAGGACCCTATAAGATGCATGCAATAATCACTACAAATATTTTATTCAATTAATTATTTTCCGTTCTCGGTTTTAACAGCTCAAGTAAATATTTATGATCACAATTATTGTGTAACACTGATTTGTAACTATCAAAAAGAGTTTTGCATAAAGATTCACTAATTGAGTCATATGTGGGTATTTTTACTGCTGCAGTATTTGCTGAGGTACTGGTCCTTTCCTGTTTTTGAGAATTTTGAGACAAAACATTAGCAAATTGTTTTTGACCATTCGACTGGCCAGTAGAAATTGTCGATGAATTCGCGAACTGCGGATCAGCTGTTAACCTACAGAGACTAGAGCCAATAATCGGAATCAGTTCTGCAGGAATCATAAATGGGTATGTAATTTACACAAAGAGCGGTGATCCAGTCTAGAACGCTGCAGAGCTGCAAGGTGTTTTGTGATGAGCCCGAACAGAAAACTGTAGAACTTTCTTCTACAACTTGGAAGAAAACCCGTTCACTTGATGGTCGGTATTATTAGAGGACACAACCCATGGGGTCAGCATATGATCACCATTGGAATCATTGAGGAACCGATTTGTTTGTCGTGCATAGAGGGGACAGATAGCAATTAGCATTTTCTCTTTGGGCTCCGATGTCATGAGAATGAGTAATATTAGCTCTCTCAAACTGAAGGATATTTTACGATTTGCCATAAATCTAGAAAATTCTCACTGGACTAGCTATTTCTATCTCTGTCTCTATTCTATCTTACTATTTCTTTCTGTTACTTCACTCTTTTCCTCATTGACTATCTACCCTTTTATTTTCCAGAGCTTTGAGTACTATGGGATTGTCAGGCTGAGTGTTTTAAGAGTTACCAATCTCTCGGTGCTTCTGGGCTCGCCTATTTCAAATTTCAATTTCATAATTTCTAGAATTGGTGTTTTTGGATGTTTCTTTAAAAGCGTGTAAAACAGAAATGAAAAAACAGTTTTTATTTTGGTTTTCAGTATTTATTTTTTGATCCATTGTTAAACATAAAAACTGTTTTTGCCTATACGAGGTTCGTACAAAAAGTTGCCAGCTTTCAAAAAATGCAATGCGTGGGTACACTTTACTCCTGAACATAGCGAAACGATTTCAGAGGTGTGGGTCAGGACGAGAGTTTGTTTGTTTGTATTTATTTATGTGGAATATGTTTGTATTTATATGTGTCGAATGAGCTGGCTGAATTCTGTTGGCTAGTACCCGGTGACGTGGCACCCGAAGTTACCTGCTCCATTCCGTTTTTCACCATATCTGAAGACCAAACCAGGAAATCTATCATCCTTGACTAAAACTGGTAGACCTTGCCCTGAATACAATTTGGTTTCTTCCATCTTCCACCATTCTTACGGTGTTCGGCAACCACATTGACACAATAATTTTCTTAAACAATTTCATTTTTTGCCATTAATACGAGTATATGTATGTAAAATAAGTTTTTCTATTACATATTCTATTTTGTTTCACTTTGTTTCAGTTTACTTTTTCGTTTTGGGTTTCGATAAATTTCCGATAAAAATTAGGGAAGAAAAAGGTTTTTCTTAAGGGAATTGAGACTGAATTACTTACAAATGACGTAGTGCGTACTCAAATTTTGTATGGCGAATAACGTATGTTTATCGAAAAATAATTGAGGATAGAATTACGAAAGAGGGAGCGAATTACAAAAATTTTCGCTTGGAGAGCAGTGGGATTCTGTGGCGAGCAGAGAAGTTGTGAATCGAAAGCGGCAAATATGCTTATTATTATTGGTTTTCTAATTTTAGAAACAACTTAACATTTTTTGAAACGTATTGAATCAGTAGAGGAATTAAAATTTAGTGCATATTTTACAACGGACAGAACCGAATATCATGCCGTGATGAAATTAGTTGATTTGGAAAGTTTATCAACACTAGAAAGTCGTTAACCCTTTTGCATCACCGCTCGAAATGCGCGATGTACTCAGAATACCTTGCGTCCATAATACCTTGCGTCGGTAAGACTTTTACTGTTTGTTTTAATATGTCAATAATTTACGAATGTTACAGGATTAGTAAAACTATTTATTCCCCTCAAACTTTAACTTTAATAAAAAAAGAATTTATTGCGGAATATTCCGTTCATGGTGATAAGAGAGATTTTTTGTTCGCGGATTGTTCCGTCGAATGATGCAAAGTATTAATGGAATCTGTTCCTTTAGTGCCAACAGTGCATCGATGAGAATTTAAACTTGTGATCATTGGAATAAGTTTATTGAAATTGAAGCTGATTACACTGAACAAAAAACTAATTTTTTTAAAAACTCGCATTCCTTCATTTTCCTACCTTATTTTTCCACCAACTTGTATCATATTTAAGTACAAGTCCCAATGCGATATCAGTAGAGCAGTTCATATGATTTTTCTTGTCTTAAGCACATAATGAAATTACGAAAAGCCATTCTATTATTTATATACATATTTACTATTACCCCCTACTTACTTGTGGCATTCTAATGCTTGAAATATTGTTGTTGGTTAAGTGCCGCCAACTTGTCCAAATGCACCTTGATAAGTGTGATATTCAGTTTAAAAAATTTCCGGTTGGTGGTATACAACTTTCAAGTATTCTCATTCGTAAAATCAATAAAAGACATATAATTGCACACAACGTTTACCAAATCTAAAGTTCTCCAGTGATATTTTCATTCACGTTTTATACTTTGCTTGCTATGACAAGTTTACGAATATTATAATAGGCCAGGGGTCGGCAGTCTTTTGAGTCGGATTTACAGTTTACCAAATTTTAAAGGTTTTTGTTCTTGCCAACTCGCATAAAGAAAACTATTTATTCATCTGGAAGTAATGTTTTCCACAGTAAATTGGATAATATATACTTATATAAGGCATTATTAGCTAATTTCTTATTATTTAAGAAAAAATTAAGAAATCAAACATTCACTTGCACTTCAATAACAACCAATCGAGCGAACAAATTCACTGGAAGTATTGGCTTTGTATGGTTTTAGAAAGTTCGCATAAATTTGGCTCTTAACTGATTGTTTTAAGTTTCAAAGAAAACTCTAAATTTTCATTTGTTAGTTGGCTTCTTACTTTACTTTGAATTATATTCACGCAAGGGAACGCTTGTTCGCACAAATATGCCCATCCGAATATAGTCAGCACTCCAAATGCTAACTTCTTCACCTCACTGTAGCAATCTGGAAAACTATTCCCTGCGTCGAAAATAGTTAAGTGCCTCAACTCGCGGCATTTCTTTTAAAGCTGCCCACTTTTGTTGCGTTACGTACATACATTTCTGGGCCTACAAGTCTTCCAGTTAGATTTTCAACTCTGTAAATTTTTCACTCCACAAAACTTTACTTTTTAAATCGCATTTCTAGAAATCAATTCCAAATGGCTCAATGTGGGCTTCGTTACTATTTGTGTTGAGAGGATTTACTATGAATGCTGGAGTGGTCTTGTTGGTTTTGAATTGTACAAATCTGTCAGCAAATTCATCTGTAATTGTTTTTAAAACTCCGTGTCTAGTTTTATAGAATAGAGTAATTAACCATTCTGCATATCTTGTGTAAAAAGAATTAGTTTTTCTTCAAAACAAACCTATTCTTCTACCAAAACATAGGCTGGGATTTTTAGTGGAACGGCCCATAGAATTATTTTGAATACAGTTTCATGCGTATGTCTATGTACATATAGCTATGTCAATTGTGTATAAGTACTTTGTGTGTTGACGCAATACTTACTTTTTGTAATTTGTTGGAATGACCATAATGCGTAACGACAAACAAAGAAAGCGAAGCCCAACACAACCACCCAAGCAATGCTTTCGGCAAATGCTGTCAAAATGTGGATACTGCCAACAATGCCGAAGCCAACACTTATCGTACAAATGGTGATGGGATATCTACCAATGAAGTCACGGTGGGCGTTTTTGTGGTGGCCAATTTATCTGGAGATTAAGTGGATGTTTCAATAAATTTGAGAACACTTAACCATACAGAAATGGACACTGAACCATACGTAGGAAGCCGAATGAAAGATTCAATTGTTCGACTTCAAACTATAGGAGGGTCGCACAAGTAATATTTGTGTTGTTTGAATGTATCATAATTGAAACATTCAGCTTGGCCAAAAATAGAGTTAAAATATAAACATTTTAATTCCATGATTTTCCATTACTCTCGACGTTGATTTAAGTAAAGGATTTGTCAATATCGAACTCGACTCGTGTCGACTATTGGTAATAAACTCTTTAACTGCCAAGTTTTGCTGATCTTTCGAATTTAAGCTTCGCCCCTTATAATCGATTATTGGGTCAGAAGAAATCATTGTTTCGAACTGGTTTTACGCTGATTCAAATGTACAATTTTGCCAGATATGTTAATATAAAAAAAATAAGGGATTCAAATCTGAGAATATACCCTATGATCAAAAAGTACCAGGCAGACCGAGAAGACTGATTTCTTCGATTGCCAAGGCGTAGTGCACCATGAGTACCTTCCATCGGGCCAGACAGTCAATAAAGAATATTACTTATTCATTTTGAAGCGTTTGACAAATGCTGTACGTCGCAAACGGCCAGAAATGTGGGCAAACAATTCTTGGATTTTGCATGATGATAACGCGCCATCCCATCGAGCCCAAATTGTGCTAGATTATTTGACAAACACCAAGTAAATACTATCGTGCAAGCACCGTATTCACCTGATATGGCCCTGTGTGACTTCTTTTTGTTTCCCAAGTTGAAGTTACCACTTCGTGGAAGGAGATTTGAGACGATAGAGGAGATCAAAGAGAATGCGACGAAGGAGCTGAAGGCCATCCCTTTGTCGGCCTACCAGGGGTGCATGCAGACCAGAAGCAAATAAAGTCTCCCTGCATGAACGCGATCTAATAAAAAGCACTTGAAAGAGAGTTAGCAGCATTGAAAATAATGAATTATACCAGTTATGAGCTATAACCATGATGAAAAGAATTTAGAAGGTGTGCGTTAAGACCGTTATTCCAAAGATGATAGACTTATCAGGTTCGCTCTTTAACTATGGTATATAAGAAAATTGTGAGGCGAACTTCGGCTGCCATGTCACTTGTGAGATTCAGCTGAATTCTTCACGATCATTTCACATGTATTTACACACTCGACCAATCGGTCGTTGTTCAGACCGCAACGAAATGTCATTGGTTGATTTTTTTCGTATATCATTAAACCAGGTATATTTTGTTAAACGCTTGATTTTGCCAAATTCGCTCACAGCTCACATTGAAATAGGCCTGATGGCCTCTGTTCTGACATCTAATAGAGGAATAATTATGTGGTTAGACCTTTAATTATAAGAGTTGAGGTATAAACAGATCCTAATATCTGAGCAAACTTCGTCGGACGAAAGTTGACTGTCAAAATTAAAGCACAATTTACTCCGGAATTAGATTGCACTCAACTACAGAAGTTCGTCTGATGGCGTCACTCCATCCGGCGAAGTTCGGTCAGCGAATTTAAGAAACTTTATTTTCAAGAAATAATGAACGGCAGTTTTGAGCGAACTGTTAAGCTGAAAGCAAATACTGACTTTATTTATACCTTCTTACAAGTATTCAATCTCAAAACTGAAATAGCAACCCTCGTATATATATGTATGTACATATATAGAGTAGAGCTACAAAAACACTTGTGCTGAATGTCTGATGGCAGTTACTGGTGAAGCTTAGTAGGGATTGTCAAAAGCAAAGAAGGTTCGGTGGAGGAGTAACAAAGGAGCCTACAAAGTAAAAAAATTCTGGGTGTAGTAAAAAAGGTATACAAAGCACGATGAAAGGAACAAACGGAAAAATTTGTTTGAACATTGAGGTGACGAGGTGTGAAGTTCATGAAGCATTGCCTCCAAATTGTAACAATTCCGTGAGGCAAAGACTGAGATCGCCATTATATCCTTCCGAAAAAAACTCAAGGAGCTATAATTTCATGTTGGAGATTGAAACCAGATTAAAAATTTAATAGCGGGTAATATTGGTCGATAAGAAACTAACTTTCATGCCAATATAAAGGCCTCTTTATTCCTATTTAAAAACTTTTGCTTGGCGAGACTTCACGGAAGACAGTCATTTGTCTAATACGACCCGTTAGATTCAAAGATGCAAACAGTATAGGCGAATTATGCTGCATGTAAAGGAAAAATGGCACGTGATGTATAGCTTGGTAATGGTTATGGAAAAGACATTACGCCTAACCGACTTGGGTAAGATTCTAGGCTATAATATAAAGGGTGGTTAAATTTCAAGTGCCGATGTTGAATGTGAACCACACCTAAACGTCAACGAAACCGTTGGACTTCTTTGAAAGAAAGAAAAGGTGTACGTCGATAAGCCAGCAATAATTCAAGAGCTAAAGGATCAGTTATGCCTCAGCGTCATCGAAAATTTAGACCATCGAATGGAGGTGTGCCGCCGAGGCCGCGGCGGACATTTGACCGATATTTTGTTCCATATGTAATTGAGCCATACCAATATTCTCATAATTTCTTAAAAAAATTGTATTTTATCCAAAATCAACACCGGCCTTTGAAACTTAACCACCCTTTACAATATATACTATTTTTTTATAATTGAGTTAAATTGTATTTCAGAGCGCTATAAGGAAGCTCTTTCCTCTAACTGGGGTTCCTATAATTAGTCAAGCTATTGCTCTGTTAGTACAGCCGCCGTAGCCAAATGACTTGGTGCGTGACTACCATTCGAAAGTGCGCAGGCTCGAATCGCCAAGCATGAAACACTAAATAACCGAAAAAGTTGTCTCTAATAGCGGTCGCCCCTCGGCTGATGGCCCTATTAAAGTGCGGTCATCCTTTTCCTATCTAAAGGTCTAAAGGGAATACGAGGGGTGCCTTTAATATGTCGGGATTTGGCAACCCTGGTGTTGCAATTTGGCAACTGACAGCTGTATCGCAAAGTTTGACATTTTTTGGCTTTTACGTACTCAGAACGTTTTGAAATATGTGATTCCAAAAGGGGGCGAAAGCTGTATATACCAAGCCTAACAACTTTACAAAGCGACAAAGTAACTTTTGTTACCAGGCAGAATTATAAAACCCCAAATCTTTCAAGGCATGGTGCATGTAATAGGCGTAGTACGGGAATTCGTCCGCGATACCAGGGTTGGATATATGCACTCAGTGGTAGTTAAAACACGAATTTCATCATCATGGAATATTTAGTGAAAGTTAACATTTTTCAGTAACATAAAACTGCTTCTTGAAGAATAAAAGTCAGACTATATGAGCTGAAGAAGTATAAGAAAATGTTTTCAAAATAAATCTAATAGAAAAACATAATTAGTTTGTATTTGGTTTTTTAATATCAATTTTTCCAAATTATCGTCTGTGAGATTTTGCCTTGTTGATCGATTAACAATTCCGACAAAAAAAAAAGGTCTCCATCGGCGCAACTTTTTTTATAATAGAAAAGCGGTGAAAACCATTAATGCTCCTATGAAAATACTTCGGTTGCTATAACTCCACCATGAGTGTCTAAAGGTTGATTTTCATCTAAAAATAAGAAAGTTACTTACACACATCTCGCAGGTTGATTTATTTTAATCGAATACTTGTAGACACCTCATCAAATTCGAGGCTGCAAATTACTTTCTCCTTCTACCAGTTATCTTTAAACTCTTTTTCAAATCTTTGCAGTAACTTTGATGGCGTTTAAATATTAATTTCGGTAGAAATTTTAAGCTTTTGGAAGCTTCACATTTTATTGTGGACACCAAAGCGGGATTAAAATGAGCAAAGGACATATTTTGTTCTCTTTGAAGGAAGTCGATAGCTTCTGCGATATTTTGGATTACTCTTGCATATTCTTCCAAATACTAAATTTCTTCCTCATTGATAACAAAATTTTCTGGCATAGTTCACATAGCATGCGTTATCATGGTGCATAGAGTACAGTAGTATCATCATTCCAGCAAAAAAAAATTTAGACGTACATATGTGTAACGCGCGCTTTTTAAATGAACAATTCCCGACATTTTTTTGACAGTATATAGCTAAAACTCATGTTTCACTGCAAAAAAATTAACTATCAATAAAGGTTTAGGTTCGGTTATTTAAGGTGGCTGTCTAACAACACACTTGGGCCTACTAAAGACCCACTATGATACTACGAAAGCTACTATTTGCTCGGAAGCCCTCGCATCACCCCTAAACCACCCTGTGACCTTTAAGAATTTTTTTTTTGAGGTTTTCAGTCCTATGACCTCTGTTATACTGTTAAGGAAGGCGAGTCCAAAAATGAAGAGTCTCTTTCTACTTAGTGCTTGGCATCCGCATAGAAGATGCTCATCAGCCTCCTGGCAGCTTCTGTAGTAATCGTAATGAGGCATGCCTGCCAATTAGACAATGTCTTTTGAGTGCCCCTGTTAAGTTTCTTACAACTTGCCTATTCAATATTAATAACAGCTTACTGCGGCTGAGATCCAACTCTGGTCAAGTTAGCTTGCTTGTCATATAAATGGGAGGCAGGTATTAGCTAGATCGATGATGTGCCTGTCTATCAAGAGAAGTGGCTGCCCTGTGTTGTACTTACCCTAGCAAGCTCATTCGCTTTGAATTATCCGACTATTACACTACGTAGGTAGGTAGGTAAGATGGCAAGAGTACCCCAGGCACACTACAAGTAGCACTTACGTGCCTTTTTGATACCATAATGTGGACCACTACCTGTGAAAGGATTAAGGGAGGAGATAAAACCGTCTACAGCCATCCAGTGCTGTTGATGTAGCGGAGGAGAGAAAAGGGATCTAGGCTGGAGAATTTCATCAAGTCATCCCCAAAGGGGACGCTGAGGAATCTCAAGTGCCTAGCCGCCAAAGCCGGACATTTGCAGAGAAAGTGTTCCACAGTCTCTTTCTCTGCAGGATCCCCACAGCTTCAGCAATGGGGAGTTGTACGGAATTCCAAGCTTCTCCGCATGAGTGCCGATCACCCAGTGGTCATTGATCACCGCAAGGAGTTTGGAAATTGAATGGCGGGGGGTTCCCATCACCTTAAGCGTTCTGTTTATATCGTATTGAGGCCATAGTGCTTTTGAAATGGCACACGATGAGACAGACCTCCATCTGTCTTGCGCTTTTCTTAGAAAGAAATTGTGTAGTTTCCCTTTAACGACGGCCAAGGGGATACCGATATCTGAGAAGGGGGCAGCTGGATCCGGTTCTGCCACTCCCTTCCTGGCAAGCTCATCGGCAATTTCATTTCCCTCTATATTCCTGTGCCCAGGAACCCAGATGAGGGAAATGTTTCCTGCACGTTCGAGACGTTTAAGTTCCTCCTTACAGGTGTTCACGAGAAGAGAGCTGCAATACGGCGACGACAGTGCCTTGATTGCAGCTTGGCTATCAGAAAAAATATTAATGTCTCTCTCCCAACAGCGATCCCGAAGCATTTTGCATGCCTGCAGGATCGCGAAGACCTCTGCTTGAAAGACGCTGCTTGTCTCCGGCAGTTTAAAGGAGACCGAAATGCTGGCTGATTTAGAGTAGACCCCCGCTCCCACTCCAGACTCCATTTTGGATCCGTCAGTGAAAACAGAGGCATCTATATCCGCACCAACTCTCCCCTCTTTCCAATCTTGCCTGCTCGGAAAGATAGCCCTAGCACAACCCTCAAAGCACAGTTTGCGGATGGAGAGGTCGGTGTGAAATCAGAGAAAGAAGGGGAGATCTGCTTCAAGATGCTGCTATGTCCTACAGGAAGTTGCCTCCAAAGGCCAAACTCCTTCAGCTTGCAAATCCACAGGAATTAAGTGGAGAATGATGTTGAGCGCAGCGGTGGGACATGTTCTATAGGCACCAGTGATGCCCACACATGCAGTTCTCCCCACTCTCTCTAATTTAGTGGAGTTGTAGCCCTTCTGAAGAGCTACCCACCAAACTAGGCAACAGTATGTCAAAATTGGCAGAACCACTAAGTTGTACATCCAAAGTACGACACGTGGCTTGAGACCCCATTTTTTGCCGAACATAAATTTACAGGCGTAGAAGGCTATATTGGCCTTCTTAACTCGATTTTCTATGTGCAGCTTCCAGTGGAGCTTGGGGTCAAGTATTACACCAAAATACTTGACTTCCGATGAAAGTGTAAGACACTGGTTGTTAAGTCTAGGAAGCTTAAAAGGTGGAGGCTTGTATTTTCTGGTGAATAGCATCAACTCCGTTTTGTCAGAGTTGACTCTGAGACCGCTACTGGCGGCCCATCTGCTGAGTGTAGCCAGTGCACCTTCCAAAATTTCAGCCATTACTTATGGGAAGGGACCAAGTCAACGGCATATGCTACCACCTTTACCCCACCCCTGTTAAGGCGAGTTAGAGCTTCATCTACTAGCCAAAGGAGAGGCGAGAGGACGCCGCCCTGCGGTGTGCCCCTATGTACGAATCTGGTGATTCTAGCCCCGCCTGCCACCGCATTTATTTCCCTACCACAAAGTAGGGACGAGATCCAGAGGTAGATAGGTCTTTCCACCCCTAGCCTATTTAGAGCCGTGACAATTGACTCCGCCGAAATATTATTAAAGGCGCCCTCTATGTCTATAAAGGCCGCCAAAGTGAATTGTTTTCCCTTCAGAGATTTCTCTACAGTCCCTACTACCTCATGTAACGGTGACTCGGAAGATTTCCCTTTCAGGTAAGCGTGTTGGGTTGGACAAAGTCTGGTTTCACAGTGCTCTCGGATGTGATAGTCGATCACTCTTTCAAACACCTTGAGAATAAAAGAGGTAAGACTTATAGGTCTGAAGTCCTTGGCCAGGACGTGGCCCCCCCTTTCTGCCTAAGGAATGAAGACCACTTTGGTTTTCTTGCAGCTAGCAGGAACGTGGTTCAGCGAGACACACGCCAAAAAGATCTTTTGAAGAACGGGAACCACCACGGTTTTAGTCTTCTGAAGCATCACTGGCATGATACCATCGATGCCTGGAGATTTGAAAGGGGAAAAGCTCTCGATTGCCCAGTTTATTCTGTTGACGGACAGGACCGGTCTCAGGGACATCGCAGGTAACCCCTCCTGTCGGTTCGCGTCTTCGTTACAGACTGGAGCAATAGAGTTTTCCGGGAAATGGGCATCAATAAGGATTTTTAAGGATTCGCCTGCAGATTCAGCCCACTCCCCGTTCTCTCTTTTGACAAGAGTTTAACAGGAGTGGTCCTTGGATAGGATCCTGCTGAGTCTGGCCGAGTCTTTTGCGGATTCGATGGATTCGCAGTACTCTTTCCAAGAGTTGCGCTTCGCATCTCTAATGGATTTCTTATAATCTTTCAAAATTTCCCGGTAATCTTGAAAGTTCCTTATTTGGTAACATTTGTTGAAGACTCTTCTAACCTTCTCTTTCAAGTCGGTCAGAGTCTTGCTCCACCAGGGAGGAAAGTCCTTCTTGCTAAAGGCTACTGAACAGGCCACTTTGAAGGCAGACTGATAGGACCGCTCTAAGTGTATTACACTACGTCACTATCAATAAAAGTTTAGTGATGATGCAATTTTTTTCCACTATCACTAAACTTTCAGTGAAAATTTGTTTTGCATTCGAACTGCCACTGAATAAACAGTGCCCTAAATAGTTATACCCAAGAGCAAAAGTAATTAATTTAATATCATATTTCTAAACACATTTGATAGCTTCTGCTGTGTTATGCGAAATGAAAAACATTTGCAGGCGGACCCATATCCAACATCTAGTACAATAATAATACAAATATGGAGATTTTATTTTTTTAAGTTTTATTTGCGAAACGTTCCTTAACACTAAAAAAAAATATCCCTTATACTTTGTACACTTTTCACTACTTTCTTTTACGTGTTTTTTTCAAGCCAATTGGTTTCTACTTAAAGTGTCTGCATCTCACAGGACCAAGTGGCAAAGTATGATACAAGCAGTCTAGTTTAAGTATTTTTATATAAAAGTATTTAGCTTCATTCACACTCTTTAAGTAGCTAAAATGTTTATTGTACCGGCTGCCGGTCGGAACAACACCAGCATAGTCCATTGGCAGTCCCATTCATAGTTGCTGCCGTCGCTCGTCTTAATGTGCGCCATTGTGTCAAGATAAAGAAACGGAAATTAGCGCGATAGCAGGAAGTCGAACACAGGGGCACATGCACACATACAAAGGCAAAAACATAAGCACGTACACATACATAATAAGGCGGCAAAACGGTAGAGTCCAACAAACCCACCAACCATTGGACCAGCCAACCAACAACAAACTAACAAAAAACAACGGTAAAAATTCTTATAAACTTCAAATATTGTAACAAAGGTATTGCAGCAGCAGAAAGAAATAATGAAACAGCAAAAGAAACAACCGCCACTCTCGGCAGTCAAAACTTAATAATGAAAAGGAAATGAAATACAATGCGATATAAAAGAAGGAAGCCGCGAGGAAGGAATCGCACCAAAACGGATGTCGCGGAGCTGCGCAAAATGACATTTGTTTGTTTTTTTATATGAATTGTAGAGTTGCTATTTTCTGTGCCGATATGCATAGCACTAATTTGCTGGTTCAATAAATGCATGCGAATATGAAGGATCTGTTCAAGTAAAAGTTGTTTATAATGCACACAGGAATACGAGAAATTACGTTAAATTGGTATTTGGTAAACCTGTTTACTAAGCAAATAAATGGTTGCTATTAAGAATTTTCAAGTCAAAAAACGAAATAACCAAGAACAATTTTGGCTGAATTTTAAAATATTTTGTTCGTCAGAGTACGAATTAAACTATAACTTCTATTCTGATCCATATTTTTCTTACTTCATGCTATTGCGAAATTAACCGCGCACTTTTTCGCCGTAGCCGAATGGGTTGGTGCGCGACTACCATTCGGAATTCACAGAGAGAACGTCGGTTCGAATCTCGGTGAAAACACCAGATTTAAGAAAAACATGTTTCTAATAGCGGTCGCCCCTTGGCAGGCAATGGCAAACCTCCAAGTGTATTTCTGCCATGAAAAAGCTCCTCACAAAAATATCTGCCGTTCGGAGTCGGATTTAAACTGTAGGTCCCTTCATTTGTGGAACAACATCAAGACGCACACCACAAATACGAGGAGGAGCTCGGCCAAACACCCACAAAGGGTGTACGCGCCAATTATATATATATATATATATTGCACTCTTACATATTTTCACATAACAGTTGTATGTAACAGCACAAAGCAATTGAAGTAGATATATACATATATAGGGGTTTTCAGTAAGAGCGCTTCAACTTTTGAACTTTTTTGAATAAAACACAAACGGTTTGACTTTTTTAACTATTTTTTTTTTTATTATCGAGTTTGAACATATACATTTAAGTATGAAATTCGATTTCTTTTGCATGACCACCGCGTGCACGTTTTACGAAGTCCAATCGTTGAACCCAATTTTCGACCACTCTTTTGCATAAATCGGCCGAAATTCCAGCAATTTCGCGTTCAATATTGGCTCTGAGCTCACAAATCGTCGCCGGCTTGTTACTGTAGACCAATGACTTCACATAACCCCAAAACGGGAGTGCTTGTTAAATGGACCGTAAAATGGCCATAATGCTCTTAAAGTAGCAGCAATAGAACGATTATTTTCATAAAAAATTTGTACGATTTGCAATCGTTGCTCAAGTGTGTAGCGTTCCATGATGAAATGTATACTAATGAAGTTTACAAATGACAAGCGAAAAATAAAAAATATTGCGTCGTTCGCCCTCCCTATCGGAAAAAAGTTGAAGCGCACCTATTGAATAACCCTATATAAGTATACTGAAATGCTCAGAATGAATGATGAAAGGAGTCGATTTAGCCATGTTACTTTCTCCTTCCGTTGCTCCACTTACTTCAATTTTCAAAAAATAAGTACGCTTGATATAATTGTTATAAACGAAGTAAAATTACTCCAATCATACTACATACTATCACAAAAATAATACTGGGAAAGGATATACGAATCAAGTAAAATTTTGAAAAATAGAAGTTGCAAGCCCAAATTTGGTACACGTGTTGCTCCTCTACTGACTCCTGATATTACAAGCTACAACTCTCAGAGCATATAAAGTCCTATCCGGGCCGAATTCTGCCCTCCTTACTTGTTGCAACTTAAATTTGTATTTCAGGTAATTCCTTCTGCAAATATGCATGTTTAAAATGCCTTGCGGCTGTGCCAATTACTTTTATTAGTTCTTGCATTTTTTCAACAAATAAAAATCAGGACGCATTTATTTCTTGATTCCACTCAGAATTTCCTTAAAATACTGTTTTCGACAAAATAGAAAAATTAATAAGCCAACACTTCCAAGGTGGAATCATTCAAAGAACTCGCAACATCAGCAAAAAGTCTATGGTACCAAAGATATGCGGCAGTCCTTCGCACCGCTAGGGCCATTAAAAACGATTAACTGCATAAATTATGCGGCAAATCCAAATTTTATTACCAAGTCGCGAATAGTAGCACTCCTACCAATTGCAATCAGGGAGGGGATGAGCGGGGGAAATTTACCATAGAGCGTGTCAACAGAATTGAGTTTTGAAAGTTGTCAACAATAGCAAACAAATAAAGTCATTAAGCAGGGCGCAAAATAACGCAATCGCTGAGAGGCGAAGAGGAGCAGTGACCAGGATGCTGCAAAAGCGGGGAAAGGAAGTTGGGCGCTATTCCGACATTTAAAAAAATAAGAGCGAATTTATGCGAACAATACCCGCGAAAATTATGGACAATTGTTTATTTACAATTTGAATACAAATCTAATGCAATTGCGGACGCGAAAGCGCGCAATCATAAACACTCACACATCCATATATGCGTACATGCTGATACGATAGCACGGGTACGTACATACATACCTATAAAGCTACACAACCTACACACGTGAGTACTATGAATAGAACGTTGCATAATCAACAAAGTGGGTCTATGCGCCGCATTATCAGTGACAACAACAACTAAGTGCTCACTCCCAAGAGCAGACACCCGCTTGAAACGCCAAAGCAGCAGCGCTACTAACAATGCCGAACAAAAACGAAAATAACAACTTCGCACAAATAAACAATAATGAGTGCGAGAGCAACTTGGTGTTGTTGTTATGCGGTACAGAGCGGAGCAATCGGTGCCGTGGGCGACACTTGATGTGTCATTTGAAATGTCACGCATACAAATTGCGAAGGCGCGAACGACAAAACCAACGGAGAGTGTCCGTAATTCTTTATTTTATTAGTTTAGGCAAAATTGACATAAAAGGCGGGAAGCAGGGCGGGTTGGGTGGTAACATGAAATGGTGATTTTGATGTGACCACAATAAAAAGTGCTGATCCAGAGCAGGGGTTGCAGCTACAATCATAGCATACTTGAATGCATTTCAGCGTAAAAACACAGCGTACTAATATGCACCTACATATTCACACACACATACATATATATGCATACATATCTGTGTATGCTTCTTTGTAATAAAATAATTTCTGCGCACGTGTCGAAAATATTCAAAAAGGATTCGAGGATTAACTTCACTATTGTCAAATGTTATTGTTACTCTTTGACATATGCACACACACACATAGCACATACATACATAGAAGGCACATTAAACGGCTGTGTGGCTGTTATTGCAATTTGGAAAGCATTGGCCTCGAATTATACTTTTTATGAGCTTTTGAAGTTGCTAAATAGTTTATTAAGATCGCATATTTTTCTGCTTGCTTGTCGCACATAAATAAAATATTGGGTTGGGGAATAAGTTCGTAGCGTTTTCACCGAAGACTTTTATTTAAACAAAAAACAATAATCATATCAATAAGTTAATCAATTATATATTCGCCGTTGCTGTTTACAACCTTTTCCCACCTCTCGACCAATTTGTTGATGCCGTTCCACCAAAAATTGACTCGTTTGGTGTCAAAGAAGTTGTTGAACCAGTTGTTACCAGCCGGAAAAGATGGTAATGGGTCGGTGCAAGGTCCGGAGAATATGGCGGATGCTGCAGGACCTCCCATTCGAGCTCATGGAGGGCGGCTTTGACGACTTGTGCAACATGAGGCCTGGCATTGTCGTGAAGGAATATGTTTCGACCATGTCGATCAGGTCTTTTCAGTCGAATCGCCTCTTTCACGTGGTGTAGCTGGGCAATGTAGAGCTTTTTGTTGTCTGTGGCATTTTTTTCGAGTATTTCCCAATGCATCATGCCCTCCCAGTATCAACAAACACATATCATGATCTCCTTTGGATTCCGATCCGGCTTGATTCTCTCTCACCTCCACTGCACTCCTTTCTTTGCTTCATATTGATGTATGAGAAATGGTGCCTTCTCATCTGCCGTGACGATGCGGTACAGAAAGCGTTGTTTATGACTGAGTGTTGCTCGATGGCAATGGCTCGATGCTTGAAAAGCAGTTTGAAGGCGACTTTTTTGTTTTTGAGCTCGTGAGGCATGCAGGCTTCCACTTTTTCGGTAAATCCCATTGAAGGTGGTTGAGAATCGTTTTTAATTTTTTCCGCCAATTCACGACGGGTTTGACGACCGTTCTACCTCAAAAGTTATTTGAAACGTTCTTGATCGAATTCAGAAGGTCTTCCGCTGCGGGACGTGTCATCGACGTTAAAGTCGTCATTTTGAACTTTACAAACCATTTCCATACTGTAGACTCACCTATGACACCTTCTCCATACATGTCGCATATGTCCCGGGCTGCTTCGGCAGCTTTCTGACCTCGATGAAAAGCAAAGAAGGGCAGGTGTCGAAAATGTTGATTTTTCCTACTGAGTATTCCATTCATCCAAGGGCGTTAGGCGAGCTTAACTCTTGGGCCACAGGATGTGGGCTAAGTTTAAACCCGCGTAAAACAGAACGCTTTTTACGACCAGATACAAGGTACCAACTTTCACCCTACCAAATATCAACGGACAAACTCTGTCACTATCAACCAGTGCAAAGTACTTAGGGGTAATTCTGGACTCCAAACTTAGCTGGAAGTTAAACGTCGAAGAACGGGTAAGGAAAGCAGAAATTGCTTTATATGCCTGCAAACGTATGCTTGGAAGAAGATGGGGTCTTCAACTTAAGCATACATTATGGCTGTATAAGGCGGTTATACGACCCATTTTATCGTATGGCTCGGTAGTTTGGTGGAAAGCTCTAGGGAGAGAGTACAATACCAAATTACTCGGCAGAATACTTAGATCAGTCTGTGCAATAACGGTTGGTGCAATCAGATCGTGTCCTAGAGAGGCTCTCAATGCACTGACACACGTTATTCCAATAGACCTACATATAAAAAAGACGGCAACCATGAGTGCATTTAGGTTAAATGAAGCGGGTCGCTGGAAAGAAAAACTTTATGGTCACGCTAGTCTATTATTGCGACAAACTCAGTTAACCTCGGTGAGGACTGACTACATCGTCCCGATGGTAACGTTCAATAGGAATTTTGCCACACTCTTTCCATCTAAAAAAGAATGGAATAAGGGATTCTCTCTAAACAACTTCGATACCACAGTCTATACAGATGGCAGTAAAATGGATTGTGGTGTTGGACCTGGTATATATTCTCATAGACTTGGAATTGAAAAATCTGTGCGTCTCCCTAATACCAGCAGCGTCTTCCAAGCGGAAGTACTCGCAATTGGGGAAGCCTGTAGGTTACTAATCGCAGATTTCTCTTTCAAGGGCAATATCGTTATTTTTTCGGATAGCCAAGCTGCAATCCAGGCGCTGGACGCGACTATAACAACCTCTAAAGTGGTGGAGCAAAGTAAGAATAGCCTCACCAACTTGAGTGAAAACCATAGAGCAACCTTAATTTGGGTCCCGGGACACCGGAACATAGAAGGTAACGAAAAAGCTGATGAACTGGAAAGAGAGGGATCTGCCATGAATAGCGCTCTTGCAGTACCAGTATTCACTCCACTAGGTGCGGTCAAGAATTCAATTTCCCTAAAATACCTTCGAATTGCAGATTGTAGATGGAGAGACCAGACGAAATGCAAAATCAGCAGAACGTTATGGCCCACCTACAACCTCAAGCAATCGTCGACATTAATAAACATGAAACGACGGGACACCTGTAGACTTACGGCAGTCATAACTGACTTCTGGTCTATCGGAGAACAAGCCGCCAAAATGGGTATCCCTCATAACACATACTGTCATAGTTGTAAACAACCGGGGGAAAAAGAAACAATCTTCCATTTCCTCTGTGAATGCACTGCCCTTTGGAAGGACAGAATGTTAACCCTGGGCAAACCGCTGTTCGAGAGTCTCGAGCAGCTGTCTGGCTTAGACGTCAACAACCTAATAAGGTTTCTAAACTGCACAGACTGGATATAGTCCTGCTGTAAATAACTGTTAAGCAATTTGGTAACTAGGATGTGGCAACAAAATGGTGCGGAAGCGCTAGTTGGATTCTGGATGTATCACCACTCTAACCAACCAACCAATTCCATTTCTAAGCTTCAGAACTAATAAAAAATAACTCAAAAATCCAATAACATAGTTTTGTATAGCAGGGAAATTTCTATCCAATAAATAGATATCTCTTTGACACACAGCAAAAAAGAAAATTTAAAAATGCTATGAACCTATTCCCGAACCCATTATATCATCCGTCACACAGAAAAAGTGCTTTTCCTAAATGTTTGGTAACACTAACAAAAAAGCGTTTTCTTTCCTCGTAATACTGTTGCAGTTATTCTACCCAGCGCGACGGTTGTCAGATATTCGTGTTCTTTTGTCAGCATATTTATAGGGTTCCGTGTTCTCTTCTCAAAATGTAGCAATCTGACCAAGCAAAAGTGCAATATTTTCTACCTTCATGATTCATCTGTGTAGGGAAGTCGTCAAAATAGTTGTGCTGAGATTTTAAAAAAATGTGTAATGTACAATTTATGGAAAGGTTACATTTTTTTTCATATGCAGTATGCAACATTTTCGTAGTGGTGCCATATAACGAGGCCACATTTTGTCTAGAAGCCATCGAATTCACCTGAGATGGCTCCCTGTGATTTTTTTTCGTTTGATCGAGAACGCGTTTTAACATAAAGGAAGTAATGGAAAACTCGAATACGGCTGTGATGACTTTACCGAGAATATAGCTGCACAAATGTTTAGAGAACTGGGGAGTACTTTGAAATTTTTTAATAAATTCCACGAAGTTTTTGATCAAGATGGTATAATGTGTTTGGGGTTACAAATGCCATCTTAAAACAAAGAAATTATTAGAATCATCTAAAAATTATTGCTCAGGTGTTTTAGTGACCATTGGGATATATTTTGTTTCGCTGATAAAAATGTTACGTGTCACAATAAAACAACGCATTGTTGTGAATTTTTACATGACACTTAAAGAAAATCGCTTGTCTGAAAATAAATAGTAATGAGTTAATGTTTATTGCTTACACGACCTCTATGTTCTTCATAAAGTACATTAAAATAAACTAAATTTGTGCGCATTATCATTTTTCATAACTGCCAGTTGGTATATTATATAAAAATTATTAAAGCAAAAGAAAAACATGACTTGAAAAGAAAGCTAAGAAAGCTCGCCTTGGAATACCAATACTGTTGAGTGCTAATCTGTTTTCGAGCCATACACATACATACATCTTGACAAGTGGGGAATTTTGTATATATATTATATATATATATTTTGTATATATATATATATATATATATATATATATACTCGTACACATATCCAAGATTCCTCACATGTCAAGATGTCATAGACGCATCTGAATTTCTTCAATATTTCCTTCCATATATATATATATATATACTCGTACACATATCCAAGATTCCTCACATGTCAAGATGTCATAGACGCATCTGAATTTCTTCAATATTTCCTTCCACCATTCGGGACGATTCCTTTTTGGGGAAATTGTTAAATTATGCGGTATCCAACGAGAACAAATCTTCTTGACGACCAAATGCTCATGGAATTTTGAATAAATGCTGGTCTTAATAATGCCCAAGAATGCCTCATTCTCGCAATATGTCACTTGACGGTTTTGCGTTATCAATTGAAGTACTGCATCGATTGTTTCTAACCAATAACCGTTTTTGGACGATCTTCATGTAAAATATGTCCTAAGGTCGAACTCGTTGTATCATCGTTTCACAGTGGCTAAGTGTGGTATTTTTACTCTGAAATTCGAAGTAAGTTGGACAATAATCCACGTCGAAAATCATAATAAATCATCGCATGAAAGTTTTCACGAGTTAATTCCATCTTTACAAATGTGAGATACATTTTTCTACTCAATAAAAAAGGAATAAACAAAGCTTGTAACGCAAACGTTATATGGAAGTTGGTGCTAAAAATACCAAACTTTTCACTACAAATATCGGCATGTTAAATGGTAATTCTCGTATTATCGATAATTTAAAAAATTCATTCCTTTTGTACTTGAAATGAAGTAATTGATTCATGGGACGAAAGTATTCGGTGTTGTTGTTGTAACATCATAAAAATTCTCCAAACACTTAGCTGCTGAAATAGCAGTCCTTGATTACATATAGGCCCCTATTATGAGTTAGATTCGATCTTCGATATTCGCTGGTTGTCGAAGATCGAATGTCAATTTGGTATTATGAGCGGTGCAACCCTATCGAAATTTTCGTTGTTTACCGAGTTTAGAGTCGAATGCAATTTTGTTTTCGATTGTGTAGCGTATTGTGGGAAAACTTGTGAAAATGTAAGTTGTTTGCTATTATTTAAGGTTTTATAGTAACCAAATAATAAATATATACTAATTTTGTTAATTTTATGCAGGTCGAAAGGCGTGAGTACCAAACAGCAATTAGAAAGGCTAGTTGCATTAATGGAAGAGAGTCCACAATTTGCAAAAGCGATTTGCACCAAAGTTCAAAAAAATGGGAGGAATTTACAACGGAGCTGAATTGCTTGGGACCAGCAGTTAGAACGGCAGCAAAATGGATTAAGGTTAATAATGGTTTTTTTGTGATGTTTATAAAAATACATTTTTATTTTCGCTTGGCAGGTATGGGCTGACATGAAGTCAAAAGCGAAAAAAAATGTCGCAAAACAAACTTCAGGGACTCTCTAATACCGAAGAAAGTATAATCGGTTTACTGCAATTTGATGTCTGCATAAATCCACCTGGGGTGGAATTTGGCCTGGATACAACGTACTCAATTGGTACGATCTCTGAGCACAAAATCGCAGAACTGTGGCTAGCTTTAAAATATTTGGAATGGATTTGGCTCGGGTGCACTGCTGCAACTGGTTTTCTCTACTGGACAGTAGGTCCATAAATGCCTCTTTAAATAATATAAAGTTCTTTAAAAATCTGTAAGGAAATTTCTGTAATATTAAGTACGTCAACGCATTTTGAAAATTCTAAACTTACTCAGTGGAAGCCATTTCTAGGGGTTGGATGCGTCCCTCAACCGTTTTCTACTTCTAGCTAGTTCCACTAATCTTTCATCGTCCGATTAATCGTCGAACCACAACTCCGTTGTACTCATTTTCACAAAAAATAGTTTTTTTAACTTTTAAAAATATTGTTGGCAAAGAATTTCAACACAATCGGTTTTTCTTTTATTTTGATTTCCTGTATCAGCTGAGAAAAAATTATCTATTGTAAATGCCTCGACCGATCGAAATTCACAATAGTCCTATTCTTCAACGAATGCGCACCATAATACCAAATGAAAATTCGTTCGATCAGCACTTTCGACTACAGTCGAAGATCGAATGTTGCTCATAATAAGGGCATATCTGTATGCCGCCAGAGTTAGTCATGAGTCTCATAATTGCTGTTACATCATCTCGCGCATCTGACTGATCTGTTTACCACGCCTTGACGCATAACACTTGGGCCCGAGTTTCGTCGAGCTAAATGGCACGGCAAGGGGTTAATTTCCAATGCGTATGTACGAATCGCATCTAAGACTAATAAGCGATTTGGTCTCGCTGTAAATATTATTAATTAAGGGGACAGATACCTGGAAAATTTCGAAAAAATTTTTTTCATAAAATGTTAATATAAACCTTTAAGAATATGGTAAAAAAATTTTAACGTAAATTTAAGTATTTCTGATATTATATATTAGATCGTCAGCCGACTCTATTCTTTGTGTTCGAGCGCTGGGAGAGGTATAGTTATGTATTCAAACTTTAGACACGTTTTTCTCAAAACTATATTTTTTGAATTG
Organism: Anastrepha ludens; assembly: GCF_028408465.1. Taxonomy (NCBI): domain Eukaryota; kingdom Metazoa; phylum Arthropoda; class Insecta; order Diptera; family Tephritidae; genus Anastrepha; species Anastrepha ludens. Next base: position 117,978,516 of record NC_071500.1, on the reverse strand, counting down.
GCTTACACGATAACTCGAAAAGTTATTGTACGTTCTCCCTGAAATTTTGCACACATCTTTATTTATGATATTACTTTCTATGTGAATTTAAATTTTTTGTCGAAGCAAAAATAGTAGGAAAATTCGCCCCAAATTTTTTTTTTTTGAGGCAGTTTATTCCGCGAATTTGTATTCTTTTTTTCATTTGTTTTTAATTCATAGGGAAATTATGACATTAATAAACAAAAAAATTTTGGTTTTATGTATTCAGGTCACTGACGCCGATGTTACAATGCCCGCCGAATGGGGGCGTTGCGACCTTCCTGGAAGAATTGAGTGTACATCTGACATGTTAAATAATTAAAATAAAAAAAAAAAACAATTTATAGTATTTTAATGTATAACAAACTGCATGCCAATTTTGAAAAAAAAATAGATTGATTTCTTCATTTTAAATATGGCCGTTTACAGGCCCCCTTAAGAATCTTTCATTTTCTTCACAGAAACCAGAAATGCATACATGCATTTGTACATATGCATGTGTATTACTGATTGGTTACATTATATCAAAAACACATACACACGTCTCGTTCATACCATGCATCTATAGGGTTTTCTGATAAGAACGGGCCGATGTTGACAGACAAAGGCGGTTATGCTTTTTAGCGGCGTCTGTCAAATCTGCTGTTTATTATTCAGACACTAATGTCCAATCACCACGCCAGATTTAGCGATTGAGCAGTATGTGCAAATGATAAATCTTTATTATGAACGATTTGAGGATATGGGAACCCCTCGCAGAGGTGATGTGAATTTGCCATTAAGGTTGTGCGATTTGGCCTTGCTGGACTTACAATAATGTCAAAAAGCAGCAATGGGCTGATGCACATACGGCCGATATATAGCAATCATCCCTAAAATTCAGCCGCACCTGTGGAGAAAAGTCATTGAACATTGAGTTTTCGATCCGAAGTCGCATCGTAAATTTGAACGATGAACCTTTCAAATATATAGAACTATTTCATTAATACCATACTGCGCTTGTTTTATTTCATTTCAGCCCACCCTTATTGGAAACCCCTTTGAGGGCTTACCACTATTAATTTCAGTCGATCTAAAGCAATTTAACACTGAATGCATTCTGTAAATTCTTCAACAAAGTAATACCCTGCAAGGAAAGCGATTAGTTCGCTTCGAGTGAATTTTGCGCAATGATTTTGACGCTTTCAAATGTTACTCTTCCATTTCATTAAACTATCGGAAGTATGAATTTTTAAGGACCGTTTATAAATTTGAGTGCAGTTAAAATTTATTTTATGTTCCTAATGAATATAATTTTGGTGAATGAACATTAGAGTTTCCCAAGCAAAAAATTTATTAAAGTGCATTTATTGATTTTAAGATTTGGTTGGTTCTACCTTCCTTCATCAGAGGGTATATTCAGAGACCGAAAGGCCTGCAGAAAGTCACTAACAGATGAATACATCAAAATCTCCCAGGCAAGCCGCCCTTTCTGTAAATCAATTTTGACCGCTTCAAATTCATTGTTTGCTTCAGCTCGCTTCGACCACGATTTTGCTCATACCTTATTGCCTAAATAGATAAATTTTTCATTATTAGAAACTTTGAAAATGGGTAGATTTTTTTGCGCTTCAGAGCATTGCTGAAAGAAATGTAATCGGGCACCCGCACATAGAATTTATTTTTGTACTAGTTTTTCTCAAATGGCTCAAAAATGTTTGGTGATGAATGCTTGGTTCTTTAGCAATCTACTAAATACTCCTCCTCAGTTTTGTTCTTTTTCTTATTGGCTTACAACTGAGAAAGCTATTTTTCTGCTTTTTAGTCGCTGCACTTACGTCAATTATGAATTGATTCACTAATGTGGGGCTTCACAAATAATTTAAACGATATTAATTTAATGGTATAAAAAAGTATTAATTTAAAGATATAAAGTACAGAGTGCGAATGGTACTTGAGGTCAGGCATATTTCCGGCTATAACTTGACATGAAGAGACATGCAGTTACCGTAGCTAATTTTCTTAAGCGCACCCGTTCAATCGTTCATAAGCTTCGCCGTAAATTGGAAGCACCGTAAATGACGGCTTAGGCGTTTACACTGTCATTTGTTCTGAGAAAACAACGCACTTTTTGGGAATGGAGCGACGTTTCATAACGACAAACTGGGTTATTTGGTTTGTTTACATTTTCAGAGAGGTGGAAATGCAACGCGTTCCAAAATTCACGACGAATTAAAATCATTGACGAATTATTCTGCAAATATATTGAAAAAATCTTTTCGCGTTCTGGCACCGGAATAAAATAAAGGCCTTTTAAAAATCGATGCAAAAATAAAAACTATTTAATTGTTTGGGGTAAGCATTTCTTTATTTCTCGACATGGTCTTCTTTTAAGCTTATACACTTTGTCCAACGCTGTTCTAGTTTCTTGATACCTTCTGAATAATAGAATTTGTCCAAGTGTGAAAAATAACCATTCGTTTCTCAATCACCTCCTCATTTGAATAAAATCTCTTTTTCGCCAGCTATTTTTTCAAATTGGGAAACAGATAGTAGTCCTAGGAATCCGCGGGAGCCCAGGCTTGGTCAGGCAGGATGTGAAACGAGTTGGAACCCCATTTCCAGTAAAATTGCGAGCGCTGGTGCGTTGTCGTCATGAAAAGAAAATCACTCGACTTCCTCGATTCAAACGAATACCAAACACAAATAAAGAGACCGATCTGGCTGAGACTTTATGTGTGCTCTTCCAAGAGATGAAACAAACTGAACATAACCTCGATACGCGTTAGAACCCCCATCTCTCTGACTTTCCACGGACTTTTCAAACGATCCTCTTGAATTTTGTAACTGTCAACTGGTCCCTGTGATATTTTTTGCACACTTTAACACTGGTTTAAAAGTTTCTTATATGAAAATGCGTTGCTGCAAATTAACTAGAACCATAAGTTCGTAACTATTGAATTTCCTACAGGTCCGCTCTCTAGGTACACACACATGTACGTGTGTATTTTCATATATGATTATAATAAATGACTTAAAAGACCATTATCAAGAAACGCAGCAAATTGGACACAAATTGCAAATCAAAAAATATTTACAATTTTCCCAACTAATGACGTCGTTGATTGAAATTATTCATACTATGTTACATACATACAAACTAATACATTTTATTGTAGATGACAGCCATTAAAAAACATAAAAACATTGTGTAAATACCAGGTAGCATAAGCGCACACCTGTTAGACTTGTCGAACATCTTCAATTCCATTTGAGAGTAAATAATTCAACGATAGAAACGGTGCCTCGGCTAGAAGTATGTTCAAACGGGCACTACTGCCTTCGAGTGGGAGTGTGGAGGTACGGGTTTATCTTGACATGCATTCGCAACGCAACATATTCTATTTCTTTTGCCTTGAGTTATACTCGTATATGCATATGGTATGTATCTTTAGACTTGGCGAGGAACTATTATGAAATTAATAAAATTTAAACTAAAAATATTTAATTAAAAAAAATAATAAAAACCAACGATTACTTCCCTACCACCCAGTCGACAAGAAATCCACGTACAGATCGATTTTGTTTTGACGCGGGGTTTTGTTAAGCGTCGAGATCTAAAAATTTTCGGATACAGAAAACAAATTAATCAGCGCGGCCGCCGTAGCCGAGTGCGGGGCGAATCTCTGTGCATGAAACAGCAAAATGATAGAAAATGTTCTTTCTATCAGCAGTCGCCCCTCGGCAAACAATGGCAAAACTCCGAGTGTATTTCTACCATGAAAGAGCTACTCATAAAATTAATTTTTCGTTCGGTGTCGGGTTAAAACTGTAGGTGCCTCCATTTGTGGAGCAACATCAAAATGCACACCACAAATAGGAGGAGGAGCTCGGCCAAACAGCTAACAGAAGTATACGCGCCAATTATTCTTATATTTTTTTTTTTTTCATTTCAATGTCAAACACGAATACTTTTTTACCATAATATAGTTGTTTTTTCTTTGTACAGATTATAATTGAATCCTGGAAATTTATAATGGATGCATGTCCACAGACAATTATCTACTTTTCTTTCATTCATGCAAACGATAAATTGTTGTTACGCAGCGAAATTTTTGCCAACATTGGAATTCAAACCAGATTGGTCGAGCAGATTTAGGCACGGGGTTCAGTGGCCAACCTTTCAAGAAAGAATAGAAATACAGGGTGGCTGATGAAAGCCGCTACCAAAAAAAAATTGAATAACTTTTTTTCTTTTTAAGTTATCTGTTCCATTTTTGTTTTAATTTGCAGATTGATCTTTAAAATTTATTAAAATGGATAACTGGGACACGCAAACAAGAATTTGGATAGTCCGCCGCTATCACGCACTGGAGTCCGTAGTTTTGGTACAGAGAGAGTACAGGCGGATGTTTGGCGGCGATCCCCCGAGCAGATGGACCATAATGAGACTGGTGAATAATTTTGCTGAGCAAGGAACAGTCGCAAGAAGGCCTTATCATCGAAACCCACCAGTTCGGACGGAGGAAACGATCGCTGCTGTAGCTGCAGCTATACAAAGCAATCCAAGGGTTTCAACAAGAAGCTTATCTGCTCAACTTGGTGTCAGCCGACAGTCTTTGCAAACAATAATGCACAAAGATTTAGACTTATTTCCCTACAAAATTCAAATGGTTAACAAACTGAATGCAGCAGACTTGCCGATTCGCTTGGAATTTTGCCAGAAGATCCTGCAAATGGTGGAAGAAGACCAAAACATGTTGAACTGCCTTTTCATGTCTGATGAGGCCCATTTCGATTTAAACGGCAATGTGAACAAACAAAATTGTCGAATGTGGAGTACTTCTAACCCACAGATACTCCACGAGACGGAATTGCATCCTCTTCGCGTGACAGTGTGGTGTGCGGTTTCTTCACGCTGTATTGTCGGGCCTTATTTTTTTGAAGAAAATGGTCACTCCGTTACGGTTACTGGAGACCGTTATTTGAAAATGCTGAAAGAATTTTTCTATCCAGAACTACGCCGAAAGAGAATTCCTTTCAACTCTGTGTGGTTTCAACAAGATGGGGCAACGTCTCACATAGCCCAGACTGTTATGACAGAGTTGCGACGAAAATTTCCCAATAAACTGATTTCAAGAAACTCCGAATTTCGTTGGCCCCCCAGGTCGCCTGACCTTACTGCACCTGACTTTTTCTTGTGGGGTTTATGTAAACAAGAAGTTTATAAAACAAAGCCAACAAATTTGGATGAACTAAAACAATCCATTCGGGCAACAATTGCGGCTATTCCTGTTGCAACTCTCAAAGCAGCAATGAACAACTTTTTACTAAGATGCCGCACTTGTGTCAACGAGCATGGGGGCATTTAAATTCAATTATTTTTAAAACTAGTTAAGCTACATTTAATAAAATTTAATGACCTTCAACTTAAAAGAAAAAAAATGAGTTCCATACACTAAAAAAAAAAGTTATTTGAGTTTCTTAATGCAGCAAAATTCATCAGCCACCCTGTACTTGCGTTGAAGACCACATAAAAGTTGTGCCGAGTGTTGCAAATAATCGACCGGTCTCAACTCATCGTCGCTCCAGCCAATTGGGTATTTCCAGAACAATAATGCGAATAATTGTAAAGTGCGATCTTAAGATGCATCCATTCATAATTCAAAATTTTCAACCACTGTTACCATAAGACCACGAACAACGACATTGGTGGGTTTTATTTGGCCCATCCTAGCATATACATACATGCATATATTAAAATAGTAAAATTTTGTTTTCGGTACGTTTAAATCGGCAACCTTGTCTAAAAGAAATAACCTGCTATGAATTTGCGGCAAAAGTCTAAAAAAGTAATATTAAGAAAGAAAGAACTTTTTCTCTGGTTATTGGACCAAAACAATATTTTTAAGATGCTGAGTCATAAGTAGAAAAGTAATTTCTCCGGTTTGCAAAGTTATCCTCTGAAATCGAAGTTCGAAAATGGACATTTGGTAAAAAAATATTTTTAATTATTGCATGTAAATTACTAAAACAGTTAAAATCTGGGCGTGGTCAGGCTTTCCTCTCAATAAAAATAGAAGGCGTATTCGTTTGTACACGAGTAGAAAAAAACACTCGTTTAAATGCTTATTTACATGCAAAGCAAAAATATTCCTCTTCTTAATTGGCGCGATAACCGCTTACGCGATTTTGGCCGAGTTTAACAAAGCGCACCAGTCGTTTCTTTCTCGTGCTAACCGGCGCCAATTGAACACACCAAGTGAAGCCAAGTCTCTCTTCCAACGCAGAAGAGGCCTTCCTCTTCCTCTGCTCCCACCAGCTGGTACCGCATCGAATACTTTCAGAGCCGGAGCGTTTGTATCCATTCGGACGACATGACTCAGACAGCGTAGCCGCTGGATCTTTATTCGCTGCGCTATGTCTATGTCGTCGTAAAACTCATACAGCTCAAAAACTCATCGCCTGCGATATTCGCCGTTGCCAACGTGCAAAGGTCCAAAAATCTTGCGCAGAATCTTTCTCTCAAACACTCCAAGCGTCACTTCATCTGATGTTGTCATCGTCCACGCTTCTGCACCATACGTTAGGACGGGCATGATGAGAGTCTTATAGAGTGTTAGTTTTGTTCTTTGAAAGAGGACTTTACTACTCAATTGCCTACTTAGTCCAAAGTAGCACTTGTTGGCAAGAGACATTCTACGCTGGACTGACAGGCTGACATTGTTATCGGTGTTATTGCTGGTTCCTAAATATACGAAGTATTTTACAACCTCGATATTATAACTGTCAACAGTGACGCGGGTGCCGATACGCGAGTGCGCCGAATGTTTGTTTGAAGACCCATTCGCTTTGCTTCTTTAACCAGTTTGGAAAAGGCAGAACTAACAGCGCGGTTGTTAAGGTCGATCATGTCAATATCATCGGCATACCCCAACAATTGTTCGCTCTTATAAAAAATTGTGCCTGAGTGATTAAGTTCTGGGGCTCGTACGATCTTCTCCTGTCTGACACCTCGTTTGGTATCAAACGTCATCTTGCATAGCCGTATTAGTTTTGCGAGGATACCAAATACGAATCGCGCGGTAATTGCCACAGATTGCAGGATCAGCCTTCTTATTAATTGGGCAGAGTACACTTAAATTCCAATCGTAGGTATGCTTTCATCCGATCATATTTTGCATAGAAGCGGATGCATGCACCTTATCAACTCTTTGCCGCCATGTTTGAATAGCTCAGCCGGCAGTCCGCCGGCGCCCGACTTAAGTTGTCGTTTCCTTAACAAAAAAACAAAATTTAAGGTTTTTCTTTTATTTATTCATAAAATTCGATTTAACCGGAGAAACAAGACTGACTTATAACTAAAAACTGCCTTTTGTTCTAGGGTTTTCTAACTTGGCGGTTTTTTGATTATTATTATTTATTTATTTGATTATTTTCATTATCATTTCCTTCATTCATTTGCTTATTTATTTGGATATTATCTAATTCCATGTGCTCAGCTGAGCTTTGCCTGGCATGATTCCAACGATTTTGATTGGAATTCTGTGAACCTTTGGAAGTTACCCGAATTCGAAAATCGGTTGAAATTGTTGACCCTTCCATTGAAGTTATTGTTCTGTCTATGTTGTCCTGAACTGTTCATGGGTCTATTGTTGTGATTGTCGTTATTATTGGGTCTGGGTTGGGGTTATTGTATTTATTTGCCTGTTTAAAAGTGCTGGAATTGTTTCCCCGAAATTTTCTAAACTCCTGCCTAATACAGCTATCTTCATATCTTCTTTTCATCATTATGTCTATTATGGAACCTAACTCCCTTTCCGACTATATTTTATCCAGTAGTGTTCCCTGCGTCATTTCCTTAGCTATATTGGCCAACAAACTGTCCACATTAGGTAAGTCTATACACTGATCCTCTCGATAATAGATACTTATTTCATTACTTTTATACTTAAGATTCTGTAACTCTACAGCTAATTCACTTACCGTATTAGCTCGGAGCTCATTAATTCTTCTGTAAATCTGGTGGGGTTCCATGTTCGGCCTGTATTTCAGCTTCAAGGTCCTTTTTATTAGTTGCCAATTGTCAGGTTGCTGTATATTGATGATCACATTTTTGACTTCTCCTTGTACGTTGCGGTAAAATATAGCCTTTGTAGCTTACTTCTTTAGTTCTTCCTCTTGTAGATTGGACAATAAGTATTCTACGCTGCTCAGGAACGAATTTATTGACTCAAAAGTAGCACTCAAGCGCCATTGTGATACCATTTTAAGATCGTCAACGGGCAGATATGTACAGCCAACCAGAGCTATTGATGTAATGGAGAATATTGATGGGATTTAGGTTGGCACACTGCTGCAGACTGTCGAAAAAAGGAGCACCCAGGGACTTTAATCGTCTAACTGCCAAACCCAGACATTTACGGAGAAAGTACCCAACAGTCTCCTTTTCTGAAAGGTTCCCCTAGCTTCTGAATTGAGGATAAAATGGTAAACCTAGCTTTCTGCTTGTGTACCGATCGTCCAATGACCGGTAAACACAGCCACGAGTTTGGAAATTAAATCACTTTCTGCGTCCTGTGTCCAATATATTGAGGCCGAAGAGATTTCGAAATAGGGAAGAAATGGAGCTCTATCTATCCTGGACATTTCTAACAAATAAGTTGTGCAATTCCGTTTTCACAGCAGTCAAGGGGATACCGAGGACCGGATAGGAGGTCTCTGAGACCAGATCAGTCCCCTTCCTGGCAAGCTCATCAAAAATTTCATTTACCTCTATTTTCCTATGTCCAGGAACCCAAATCAGAGAAATGTTACCTGCACATCCAAGAGAATTGGTCTCTACGTTGCAGGAGTTTACTAGTTTGGTTCTACACCATGCCCACCCGCAGGATCGCAAAGAACGAAATAGATAAATTTGCTGAAAAATTTAGAGAAAACCCCTGCTCCGACTCCCGATTCCATCTTGGAACCGTCAGTCAAGACAGAGGTTTCAGCATAGGTACAAATTTTCCCCTCGTTCCAGCCCTGCCTATTTGGAAATAACTAGGAACAAAATAAACGATTGACACAAAATTTACATACATATCTAAGTTGTATCTGATACCACAGATTTCCTTTGCCACAGATGCGTCTAAAATTTCGTCAGCCCATAATCAAAAAATTAAAATTGTTGTATTCTTTTTATCAAGCAGTGAAAATCCGATCCGTTTGACACCAGTCAAAGACGGAAGTGAACAACGCGCAAACAAACATTTATACAAATAGTACGATAATAGGTATGCTCACACATTTAGCACTTTATGCGAGAGAATCCTTAAGTGCACATGAATTTGTTGTTACGCTCCCCTCATACCAGGAACGCACTCTGGCTTTTGCCCACATCGCCCTCACCGCTCGAATAACGAAGGACGAATTAAAAGGGCGGGTGTATGGCTGGGTTCCTTTGCTGTTTCAGTTTCGCTTGGGCGGAATGAGTGTGCAGCTTCAATGAGAACTTAAGAGGAGAAATGCGTTCGTTTATGGATTGGTGATTTGTTGTTTGTAAAAAGAAATTTTCTCAGGCTCTCGTCAATGTGTCGGTGAGACCGCAAATGAAAAAAATATTAAGTTCCTTATTGAGCTGTGGTAAGAGGACAGAATTGTGTACATGCGTGTGCTTGTGGTTTCAGAAAATTCGATTTAATGGGATTTTTTTACATTTTGTCGCCACCCTGAGCACTTTTTTGTTTATCTTCCGCAAAGCTCGGTACGGCTTCCGGCTTCTTATTCTTCCCTCATTTATTTCTTGAATCGGATAAACGTATGCGTAGTATTCATGTGTGAGCCGGTACCTGATGAATACAAACACACATCGCACACAAAAAAGCCAACAGCGTTGCGTTGATTTGCTACTTTCTCTGTGTATCCCTATCTACAACACCATCAACATTTCACTCCTCCTCGTTGCCAACTCTAGTCATAGCATAGAAAACGTAAATCTTTTTTTTTATCAACAAAAATATATTTTTTATTTGTGGGGAAGTTCATGTGTCTTTTGTGGAAAATGATAAAAAGGTTACGAATGTTTGGGAATTTAGCTTTAAAATTTATTACATGAGATTAATGTGATAACATAATATATTAATAGAGTGGTGCCACAAGAATTGATCATTTACCATATTAACGCCATTGAAGGAATTTGGTTTGATAAGGAATGCGAAAAACTGGAGATAAAGCTCAAACTTGTAGAGGCTTAAGCGCATTATTCTTATACAAATATATTTAATATTTAATAATTAACTAGTAAAGCATACACTGAAGACTACATGTTTCAGTGAGAGGATACAAAGTAAGATGAAGCAACAGTTAGATTCAAGCTGGGATTATGCTACTTTGAGCACTATAGTGTTTGTATTCATTTAGTATCTTATTAAATTGCAATAAGATTTCAGTGACAAGGACATTACTTTTTTACGTTGATTCCCCTTGTTGGTGCTTTATCCTCCTTTAGCTCGTATGTTTGATTGCTATTTCTCAAAGCTGGATATCACGCGCTATTACTAAAACCCAAAAAAAAGTCGCCCCATGTCACCGATTCACAAACTATTTTATTTCCACGCTTAGCAAATTAGTAATGAAAGAGTGTTAACTGCTAATCTTTTCAATCTTCCGATGGATAGGCGTAAAAATAAATTAACTGCTGATACCGTGGATCTCAAAGGGATATACATACAAATAATTTTTTCTATGCATAAAAATGTTTCGATACTCGAGCTTTTTTTTAATTTTGATGATTTGAAAATGTTTTTTTTTATTTAGTGCCATGTTTTGTTTTAGCTTTTAATGGATTTTTAATGGTTAAATCAAAACGAATAGATTGTGGGTTTTCAAAATGTTACTCTTATTTTTAAGAACCTTTTTTTTAATTTTTTAGTAATTTTTGCGATTTCAAATTTTTTTACATATATAGGTTTTTTTTTAACTTTTTCTTATGCCAAAAATATCTGAAGCCTGGTTACGACGTACACGATTTCAATTATAATGGGTATGACGTTTATATCCATATGCTAGCGCAACCTTCCACCACTTTGGAGTGCACTTGGTTTTCTGGCACTCGCCACTAAAAAATTAAAAAAAGAAATTAAAAACTTATAGCTAGAAAAACAATATATACAAATATATGTATGTACATATACGCTCAGCAGCAAAACTGTGCGTACAAACTATTTTCCTTAGCAATTAAAACTCAATGAAATTAACAAATATTTTCAAAATGCTTTTACGAATTCAACTCAATCCTTACTTAAAATATTCCACCAAGAATAATCTCAACTACCGCTTTTGCCTCTATGCTATCCATAAATATCGCAGCATCTATTGCGCAAGTTAAATTTTTATTTATTCATTTTTGTTTTTAAAAAATATTGCGGAGCGAACTCCGTCTTTTTTATTCGAGCCTTTAAATAGAACTGAAGCTTATAATATTTTCTTAATTCTAAGCATACCCAAAAAGCATAGCCAAATTGACGATGTCACCTGCTTTGCCGCTTTGCCGCGTGACACCGTTCCTGGAATTTTGTTTCGAAATAGTTCGCACGGTAAATAAGCAAACATAGTAGCGTCAGCATAATTGCAATAAAAGCGGATGCGCGTGCAACGGGCCGCTTACAGCGTATGCAGCGTTAACTCCTCCCCACTTAAATTCGATTGTCCGCAATCGCCTTTAAAAATATGGCAGGTCGTTTACACTCATCGTGGATGCGCGAATCGAGGTCGGGGGTTGAATGTTGGTTAGAATTATTGGTGTTACCGGGAGGTTCTTTGATTCGGTGGTTTTCGTTGCTTTATTTGTTAAATTTGATGAAAATTTGCATAGACGTATCAGGAGGGCTGTGATGGCTATTATGACAATAAATGCTGTCATCGAGACTTCACCTACTATGGTTCCAAATCGTAGTGTTTTGATTTCATTCGTGTTATTCATATGTAACTCCTTTAGGCTTTCAAGAGTCAAAATATTTTCCCATTTTTCCTCTATTGGTGTTATTTGTAATGTCGCTGGAATTACCTTTAGTGGGGGAGCTTCAATGTTCCGAAATACTTTGTCCTTAATAATTATTGTGGTATTGCTGAACTTTATCAAATATGTTCCGGTAAGTTGTCTTTCTTTATTTTCCTGGCGGATGGTTCCATTAAAATCTTGTAGGAAAATTAGTCCGGGGTGGATTTCCTCGATTTCTTGTATGTGTTGGCTGTTACTGTAGGTACAACATGCTAAGCTTTTGATTATGTTTGGTATGCATGTATTATTACTTAAGTCTACTACTTGTTCTTTATTACAAATATTAATTTTATAATGCTTGATACATTGGTTTCTTAAACCGTACATTTTATTTTCTTGACTTATAATTTCATAAAAAGGTAATTTCATAATTTTTCTTGCTTTCTTTACAGGTTTCAATATCACTACATATTATAAAACAAAGTCGCTTTTTCTGTCCTTATGTCCCCTTTTACGCTTAAATCTTTAAAACTACGCAACGGATTTTGATGCGGTTTTTTTTTAAAGATAGATTGATTGAAGAGGAAAGTTTATATCTATATAATGTGAAGAAATATATAAAGGGGGCGTGGCAATCGGTCAAAATGTGGCAAAAAAACATAATTTTTTTGTTTTCACGGCCATAAATCATAAACGAATCAACCAATTAAAATGAAACTTTCTTGAAGTTTAACTTTGAAATATTTACTTTCGTTCTGCATCAAAAAAAATAATTGATTTATTTGTTATTTAACCAAAATTGTTTAAACAAAAGCAGCTCTTTTTCCAAAAAAAGCTGTTTGTGTGTTTGTTCGCTGTCAACCGAATGAAGCAACAGGCGTTAAGCGATAATCTCACCACATCTCATTAATGTTGAATTACATCGTATGGTGACGTATGTATGTATGTATTTACGAATCGCTCGCATTATTTCATTTCGGACATATGTACATATGTATCTATGTATGTACTGAATTCCATGTAATTATATGTACATACAATTTTACAGCGAAATGAAACGCTATTTTCAGGTTCTATATTAGTAAATCGCACATAATTAAAATACAGTTTTTGAATAGTTTTTATTGATTCGGAGCGCGTTTAGTTTGCTATCAATTCCATACAATAACATTTTTTGTCATTTACTTTTTACGACAACTAATAGCTTATTTTCGAAGCGATTTCAACAAATGGGTATAACATTAATCCTTATCCTATTAAATACCTTAAATACATTGTTGTTTTCATATAGATCTATGTATATGGCTCTTTACAGCATATAATTAAAACCAATATTTTTCAAGATATTACAACAGTAATTAGTAATTGAGATCTACCGGAAAAATTGCGTTAGCTGTTGCGTCATCCGGCATTGCCGCTACTCTTTTGGAAAGAGTCTTTTGGAAAGAGGCCGAACCACACACTCTACAATGAAGCACACGCTGAAAATCGCCACCGATGATGATAACAGCGTCTGTAGTGTTTCTAGACAGAGCAATACAGGAAAATTGATGCGTGACTGCTCATTAATAGTCTGGGACGAAGCTACCATGTCAAACAAGACGTCTGTGGAAGCATTGGATAGGACAATGCGCGATTTGCGCAACAAAAATGCACCTATGGGTGGATGTAGAATTCTGTTCTCAGGAGATTTCCGTCAAATCCTACCAGTTGTGACTCGAGGAACACGTGCTGACGAAATAAATGCTTCGCTAAAAAGATCCCACCTTTAGTCGTATGTCAATAAATTAGAGCTTAAAACTAATATGAGGATTTCGTCATCTTCACGTGAGAACAGGCTATTTCCAGAGAAGCTGCTAAAAGTTGGCAATGGAGAATTAACACAAAGTGAGGGAAGGATTAACCTAGAATACCTTTGGTTTTGATAGACAACATCCCAGAGTTAGTCAACAATGTCTATCCAGACATTGATAACATAAGTTATAAGACAATATCTTGGTTTAAAGAAAGAGCTATTCTGTCACCAACTAACGAACAAGTAGATAAAGTAAATAACTTGATTATTTCAAAGATTGATGCGCCGACGAAAATATACTACTCGGTCGATACTGTTCTCGATTTGGAAGAAGCTGTTCAATTTCCTACAGAATTCCTAAATTCTTTGAACCCGTCTGGACTCCCTCCTCACAAAATGGAGCTGAAAATAGGTTGTCCTGTTATTTTATTAAGAAACCTAAGTCCACCTAAACTTTGCAATGGCACGCGTTTGCTGGTAAAATCACTGAAAACTTTTATAATAGAGTGCACAATACTCACAGGATGTGGTACCGGAGAAGATGTATTGATTCCCCGAATCCCTCTGATACCATCGGATCTACCATTCCAATTTAAACGCTTACAATTTCCGGTAAAGACATCTTTTGCAATGACCATTAATAAATCTCAGGGTCAAACCTTCAACGTTGCAGGCTTAGATTTGAGTGTTGACTGTTTTTCACATGGCCAACTGTATGTCGCTCTTTCAAGAGTAACCTCTAGAGAAAACATGTTTGTATTGTCTAATGACAAGAAGGCTATGAACGTTGTATATAAAGACATTCTGTAATATAGTAATTGTTGTAAAAATAAAATAAATACATATGTAAAAATGCAAAAAGTTAATATGCAAAAATGTAGGGTATGAATTTAGATATCCCAAAGATAGCAGGAAATCTTCATGCTATAAAGAAAGGGGAATTGTTTTACTCCTTTTTACTTGCGGGCCACGGGCAATAATGAATAAGCCAAAACTACTGGATCGATTTTAATCATTTTTTCAGTGAGTGACATAAGGTATATATTTTATACCCGTGCGAAGCTGGGCGGGTTGCTAGTACAATATAATTATCAAAAGTAACATTTGTTGTTAATGGTATTTTCACCGTATAGAGAATTATTGAATTCTTATAGATAACATTGACGTACGTACGTCTGCACTTGTTGTAGAAATTTTTCGTAGATGGTCAAGTCAATGATATGTACTATTTTAAAGGTTCCGTCCGCTATTTTTGTCTGTCCACTGTTTATGGTTACCAAATGTGACGACGTGTAGTCCAGTATTTGTAAGTCTGCTGCGACTTCGCAAAGGAATATAATTCTGAAAAATTCGAAGCAATTGGTTTCTTAATTTCTTTTTTTTTTTAATTTATGTCCTTCATGTTTTGATATGGCTTTTATGAATGGTTTTTCCAGATTGTGTTAAAACTGTGGTGTTTTTGTCTTGGGCAACTATTTCTTTTCTATATCTTGGGGTTAATTTATTGCCAAGTCTCTTGTTTATCCTGACATATATGGTTTCTCCTACAGCATATGCCTTGGGTGGTTCTTTATTTTTATTGTGGTAGTTCAGGTCTGCCTCTTGTTTGTCCTGTAATTTTTTTATCGTTTCCTGTCGGTCTTTTTCAAGTAAATTTGGATCACTACTAACCCTTCTGCCAAAGAATATTTCTACCGGTTTTTTTCCTGTTGTTGAGTGTACTGAAAAATTTTATTCTTTAACTGATTTTTCCAGGAGTTCATTAAATGTTCGGTGTGTCTTCTCTGTTTTGAGGCATCGTATAATTTCTTGGAGGGTTTGGCCATTTACACAGCTTGTGTACGGTGGTGTCCGGAAGATTTCAATGCCGAATTCGTTTTCGATCATGAAATTTATGGAGGATGAATTGAACGATTTTTCATTGTCTATTATCAGTTTCTCGGGTACTAGGGAGAAAAGAATATCCCTCAAGGGTTGTCTAATGTCCTCAGTTGCTCTGGATTTAACTCTTTTCGCAATTGCATACTTAGAAAACTTATCTATGGCAGTTAAAATTATTTTTTTGTCAGTTAGAAAAATGTCTATGTGGACTAATTGACCTGGATATTGTGGAATAGGGGTGGCCTGAATTTCCTGTTTCCTAGGGTGGCGGTCATATTTGTTTTCTATGCATACTGTGCACTTTTTTATAATCTTATTTATTTTTTTAGTCATGGAGGGGAAATAGTATTTTTCTATTACTTGGATTTTGTTTTCTCTACAGTTTCTATGTGCTCGTCTGTGTGTTCGGATTATAATATCTTCTTGCAATTGTTTATCTGTAATATCTTCTACTTGTTTTTGTGTAAATCTGACTTTGCAATTGTTGAAATATTGTGGGTAAATGTCTTGTATTAGTCCCATTGTTCGTTCGTCTGTCTTTATACCGTTAATTACTGATGGGTTCAGATAGCGTTTGAGAAGTTGTATTATTTTGTTTGAATCGTAATATGGTTCGGCGATTATGTGCCTGTGGAAAGTGGGGAAAACAATTTTGAATTGGTACGTCGAAATATTGTTTGTTGTAAGAAAGATTTGATTTTTAAATACGTTGATTGGTGCATCAACGCTGTGGATTAAGTTGTGGGAAGAGCTCTCATCACTGTGTTGCGTTACCGTTAAGGAATTTAATTGTTCCGTTTGCGGAATTCTCGATAGAGCATCTGCGACGACGTTAGCCTTTCCTGGCTTATAATGCAGTTCGAAATTATACTCCTCGAGAATCGCCTTCCACCGTTTCATCTTATTATTATTATTTTTGTTGCTCAGAGCATAGGTGAGCGGTTGATGATCGGTGTAAATTTTTACCTTTGATCTACCGTATAAGAAATTTCTCAACGTGTTCAGAGACCAAATAATTGCCAGCATTTCCTTTTCGTTTGCGGCGTAGTTTTCCTCAGTTTTGTTTAACGTTCTGGATATAAACGTAATCGGTTTGTCATCTTGTGACAGTACCGCACCTATTGCGAAATTAGACGCATCAGTTGTTAGCGTGAATTCCTTTTAGAAATTCGGATAGGCTAATATCAAGTCCTCGGAGGTGAGGGCTGTTTTCAACTTATGAAATGCTTCAATTGCATCGGCGTTTAAGTTAATTTTAACTTTTGAGGATTGATTTTTGGACATTCGTCCTTCCTCCCCTCTTAAAAGGGATGTCAGGGGTTTAGCGAGCCTTGCACAATCACGTACAAAGCGACGGTAATACCCTGATAGACCTAAGAATGAGCGCAATTCTTTTAAAGTTTTAGGATACGGTATCCTTTTAATTGCATCAACCTTTGCCGGATTTGTTTTAACTCCTTCTGAAGAGATTATGAATCCTAAGAATTCGACGGATTTTTTGAAAAAATTACACTTATCAAGTTGCACTTTCATGTTCGCTTCTTGAAGATTGATTCTAGATGACGGATATGGTCGCTTTCAGTCTTGCTGAAAATGATTATATCGTCGATATAAACAAAACATATTTTGGCTATATGATCACGCAGTATATCATCAAGTGCCCTCTGAAAAATTGAAGGGGCATTTTTTAAGCCAAAAGGTAACCGAGTGAATTCGTATTTACCATTACTTATTGAAAAAGCTATTTTTTCAATGTCTGATGCTTTAAGAGGGATCTGATGAAACCCACTCTTTAAGTCCAGCACGGAAAAGAACTGGTTTTCCCCAAGTTGCGTAAGGACATCGTTGATCTCTGGGATCGGGTATCTATCTGCGATAGTTTGCTCATTCAGCTTTCGGTAGTCAACAACAACTCTGTATTGCTTATTTCCTGCGGAATCGGGTTTTTTTGGCACAATCCATACGGGGGAATTGTACGGAGATCTAGACGGTCTTATTATGCCATCTTTTAACATTTCTTGAATTTGAGTTTCTACTTCCGATTTTAGGGAAGTTGGGTAAGAATAATAGCGGGTATATACTGGTGTATCGGTCTTGGTTCGAATTTCGCCTATTACTTTGGTTGTATAAGTGAGTTTTGTATCTGGTTCTGTGAAAAGATTTGGGAATTTATTTGCTAAATTTCTTAGCGAGTATTTCTGTTCTTGTGTCATATGGTCATCTTTAATGCTGATTGTGTTGACGGTTTTTGAAATTAATTGTTTCATTTTAATTTTAATGGTGTTTCCTATAGTTATGAGGCTGTCTCTCGTATGGATAGTGCTCTAAGGCTATCATTGCCGAGTATACCATGGAACGATTTCAAAGTTGGGAGTATAAAAAATTTAAGGTTAATGTCCCTGAGATTAAAAAGATTAACGTATGTATGTTGGGTGACATTTACGTCTCCTGCTATTGACTTTGCATAGAAAACTTGTTCGTTAGGTATTGCCTTTTTTACAAAGTTCGGTTGAATGTAATTTTTTGTAGATCCGGTGTCTATTAATAGTTTGAGAATGTCTCCACTCTCCGTCTTGCACTGAATGTACGGTAGCGAAGAGTGCGTCAGCCAAAAAAATGTATGTCACTAGTGTCCAAATAGGCTTTGTCGTCATTGTCGGTGTTATATTGGAAATCGTCGGAATTGTTTTGGAAATCTTCGGGATCGTTTCGGTCAATGTAGTATTGCTCAGGTGGAGTTACCTGTTCTTCGTTATAGGTTTCTGAATCTATGTGAAAGTTTCTTTGCATTTTTTGTGGCGGTAGTGGATTGCCAGTTGTGGGTCTTTTTCCCACAAATTCATTTGGTTTTGGTTTGTTCATATAGTTTATGTTATGCGTACGCATAGATGTATCAACATGCATAGGCTCTGGAGTTGGCTGTGGCTTGAGGAATGGTCGCGGCGGCGGATTTTTCATTTGTCTGAACTGCGGCGGATTGTTCATTTGCCTGAACTGCGGCGGATTGTTAGATATGTTGGGTCTGTATGGACCGGAAAGGTTTGCGCGAGGCTGTGGTAAATATGCCAATTCGGGGTAGAATTCTCTATTTTGTCGCGGCGGCGGCATATTAAACTTCCTTGGTGGAAGTGGAGGACGAGGATCATGCATCCTTCTACTTTGGCCGTTCATAGCATAATGATACCGATAGTTCTGATTTTCCAATTTCAGGCAGAGATGGAGTGCCTGAGGAAGGTCTGTGGTAACTCTGGTACCGAAAAATGTTTTTAAGGGTTTTTTCTTGGTGGTTGAATGAATTGTCGAGTTGTATTCTTTAAAAGTTGCAATTATGGACCTATAGTTATTTATCTAATTTTTAAATTTGTATCGTTGGCCTATGGCATTTACAACGATTCTTCTTATTATCTAAAGATCGAACGCCTATGGCATTTTACTCGATTTTTCCTATTATCTAATGATCGAACGCCTATGGCATTTTACTCGATTTTTCTTTTTATCTAAAGATTACATTAATTATTTTCAAATTAAATTTAATCATATTAAAAATTCCTTTGATTTTAATTGTATCAAAATTATTTCAATTTAATAGAACTAAATTTGGTTAGATTTCTTGAAATTAATTTAATTCGATGGATGCGAATTTAAATTAATATGAAGAAATTCAATTCAAGCTTTAATTTTCTGTAATTAAAATATATTTTTCCTTTGTCCTTTTCTTTTTCTTTTTTTCCTGTTTTTATTGTGTTAGCCAAGGTCCTTTATTTGCTTCTTTGTAAGTAATTCTATATTTTGTTGTCTATGTTTTTCTAACTCTTGGGGTCTGTTTAAATTGTTAGGATTAGACATTTTTCACTTATTGATATTACTTTCCAATTATTAGTATTAATTTTTAATTATTTAAATTTTATTAATATTCAATTCTCTTTAATTTTATTTTGATAAACTTAACTTTACTGCTTACGATATTATAATCGGGGTCAGCGACATCTCCTTTTTGTTTGGGGGTCCTGTGGTGCGGGCAGAGAGGCTTGGCATTCGCTGCCGTCCTTTTCCTCTGCAGTTCGTCCTGCAGTTACTTAGGGGCCTCGTTCTCTACTCCTGACCGGTTCCGCTTTTTGTTTTTGAAGGCGGCACTGCAGCTAATTTCTTTTTAGGTGGCTGGCCGTAATCAAACGTGTGTGTATTTCACCTAATTAAACGTCGTGGTACACTATTAGTTTTTCATGCGTACTAATTTTCGATTTAACACTGATTAAACGTGGCGGTATACTAGTAGCTTTTCACGCGTATTAATTTTCGGTTTAATACTTTTCACTTTTCGCGGAATTTAAACCGGTCCCTGCTCGGGCGCCAGTTAAATTTTTATTTATTCATTTTTGTTTTTAAAAAATATTGCGGAGCGAACTCCGTCTTTTTTATTCGAGCCTTTAACTAGAACTGAAGCTTATAATATTTTCTTAATTCTAAGCATACCCAAAAAGCATAGCCAAATTGACGATGTCACCTGCTTTGCCGCTTTGCCGCGTGACACCGTTCCTGGAATTTTGTTTCGAAATAGTTCGCACGGTAAATAAGCAAACATAGTAGCGTCAGCATAATTGCAATAAAAGCGGATGCGCGTGCAACGGGTCGCTTACAGCGTATGCAGCGTTAACTCGCAACAGAAGAATTTGGCACTTTCCCGAAGTTGCGTTGATGCGTCATTGGCAATTAGAATGCGTTTGCCCAATTCATTCATAAGTAATCAATTAAAGAGCGTAAAAGATCAGAAGAAAAGTACAAAAAACCCTGAAAAACAAAGTGGAGATTATGTACCCCGCCTACTACTTACAAATCGGGAGGAACGATAATATCGTGCAGCAAGTACAAAATAATCCTAGAGTACGACAAGAAAAATTGCAGAAAGCATCAATTTACAGTTTTCCAAATCTGTTAGAACGGATACTGCGCGAAGAACTTTGAAAAAGGCTGAATTTTATAGCCGCGTCGCACGAAGAAAACCATTGGTATCCCTAGTAAATCGACAGAAGCGACAGTCTTTTACCAAGAAATATGTAAATAAGCATAAGCAGTTCTAGAATAAGGTACTTTTCACGGACGATTGTAAGTTCTGCATTTTGGGCATTAAAGGTAGACAACTTTTTTGGAGGAAGCCAGGAACCGCCCTTGATGTTCGAAATTTGAAAGCGACTGTGAAACATCGTGGAGGTGGAGTAATGGTTGGGGTGGCTTGTGTGCAAAAAGAGTGGGAAACTTAGACTTTATACTGGCAACTATGAATATATATATATTTGGCGCTTACACCCTTTTTGTGTGTTTGGCCAAGCTCCTCCTCTTATTTGTCGTGTGCGTCTTGATGTTGTTCCACAAATAGAGGGACCTACAGTTTCAAGCCAACTCCGAACGGCAGATATTTTTTATGACGAGCTTTTTCATGGTAGAAATACACTCGGAGGTTTGTCACTGCCTGTCGATTGGTGATCGCTATTGGAAAAAACGTTTTCTTCATTTTGGTGATCCACCGAGATGCCAACCAACGTTCTCTCTGAATTTCGAATGGTAGTCACGCACCAACCCATTCGGCTACGGCGGCCGCCTAGTATGGATACCAAAGTGTGGAAATTAACCTGTGTAGATTGTCGTGAGATTTTGCCACTTGTTGCCAATTTTGGACATGAATTAGTAAGGCAATAATGCATCGATGAACTAAAATTATTATACGGCGAGCTAGCGCTAACCTTAAGCACCGTAAAAAGCTGAAAAAATGAATTTTCTCGTTTTAGATGTTTTAGCTTACCAACGAATTCCGGGAGTTCCATTTTAGTCGTTGTACCAGAAAATATCGATGCTGTGCGCAAAATTATTGCGTAAGATCACCATGCCACATACCGTGAGATTGGAATATCCTTGGGCATTAGTAGACGAGCAACAATAAGATTATGCTTGATCACCTTGTGGCAAAAAGGTGTGTTCGCCCCCAGTGCTTCGAAAATTGGGTCAAACGAATGCAAAAGAGTATTGATCATCATGGCAAAATTTGAAAAATAATAAAACCGTTTTCAACCGCCAATGTTAGGCCAGAAGTATAAATAGCCTAGCGAGCTAAAGCTTCATCATTCTAAGTAGTAAAATCTCTGACCAAAAAAAAAACAACTTATTTCTTTGCAATACTTTGATTCGAAATACATGAAAACGTACACTGAATTTTGTTAATTTAAATGATATCAGGTTCGTATCGGTATTCGTTTGAAAACAAAAATTATAACAGTATATTGCGGTGTATTATATATAATCACGCATCAGAAAGGAAGAAAACATTTTTTTCACAGACCCTTCTGGGCTTACGAGTACAAACCCTAAATTGGCTTTAACGCAAGAATTCTGCCTGGTGGCATGTTCGACTCGAAGCCATAAGTGATATATTATATATACCAGTTTAACTGTATTTTGCATTTACAAGAATCTGAAATAATGAAATTTGTTGTAAATAATATCCGTTGCCATTTCGACTTTCATTGGCTTTGAACAGTTTTAATGTAAACCACAAAGAGTGCAACCTAAAATTCGTATGGCATTCATATTCTGAGTGATTTATGTTCGTACAGAAGTACATATTTATTTACTTTTGCATAAGGCAACAGAATACGAATTCATTGCAAATTTCCGCAAGATTGAAAATCTGAATTGATTAACTGCTTTCAATATCCTTTGGTAAATGGATACTCGCATGCAACATATAAATGTGCCTATGTACAATACATAAATATGTATGAAATGTAAGTAAGTTTGACAGGAATTTCAAATATCAATTGCGAAATATTTTCATTTATACATATGATAAATTTATTGCAATAAAGTAAATAAAAAAAAATGTAGAGAATCATCTGAAAATGTTGTAATTTATTATGAAACTGGGCGATCTTTAAAAATGATATACCGCAAAATTTAAGATTTTCTTTTTAAGAAATCTTTCGAATGGGCCTACAATTCAAAGGTTGGTGAAAAAATTTGAAGAAACTGGTTCTGTCTAGGATAGAAAAACGACTGGCAGATCAGACTGAGTTTTTTTTATAGTAAATTAAAATAGTGAAACTCCAAATAATCTATATTTTTATATGTTTTATTATAAAACATCTGGGCGCGTCTTTTGAAAGACCCTTTACGAAGCCTGCGAGAACATTTTCTTGTGTGGTCTGGTTAGGACTAATTATGTTTCCAATCTCCAATTTCTAGAGCTTTGCGGAAATTTAGTTCACTTTCAAATCCTCTTGGTTTAATTTTTCTTCAAAACGTTTCCCTAATCTTCTTTCTCTGTAAACTATAAGAAATGTAACATTTTTTTATATTAAAACGCTTTAAGTAAAATATAGCTTTAATTTATTTTTGATTACATTTTCATAATTGTTTAGCATTATTTTGTTCTTCCCAGTCTGTAGGAAATATTGTGTTTATAGATTATTAATAATTGAAATTATTGTTTTTGTTTATTTATATAAAATTAGGTTAGAACATAAATCTTATAAGCTATTTGTGTTAGGAGCTATAGCAGTTAGTCCTTAATTGAAATAAAAAAGTAATATTTTGCCGGAATAAGCGCCTGCCCATCTGATCAAAGCAGTCAGTCTATGTTATGTTTCATTCCGTACACGTTATCTAAAATCTAAAGATCACATAATTTCCCTGCCGATTTGCCAAAAGAATAAGGAAAAGGTGGGACCTTTGACTATCCCTAAAACATAATTATGACCGAAGCTTTCAAATCGGCGATACACACATTTTTTGACGCCTCTACCAGAATTTATTGTCAGACCATTTTTGTTTTAATTTATTTATTGTAAATTACTTCTGCCAACTTTCTGTTTTTTTACGCTTGAACTAAAATTGCGCAAATAATTTTAAATACCTTTTCCACGCTTTTGATTTTTTATATCAGAGGTTATCCGTTTTTATCTCACTGTAGATCAAATATCTTTATCCCTGGGAGCCAAGTCCAGATTGTGATAAATTTCTGTGCGTCACTGGTGGTCAGCGTTCGGAATACTCAATATTTCTTTCATATGCAAATGTTCATGTAAAATATATTTAAGACCGATAATCTTAGCTACTAGTAGTCTTTCGTAATCTATATCTATATATATAAAAAGCAATTGCTGAGAACGGCTGAACGGATTTATCTTATCTTGGTTTAGAAATATCCGTGAAGATCTAGGGAAGGTTTAAAAGGTGAGAAAAACTCGAATAATTGCCGGGAAACCCCTAAAAACAGCACTTTTCTTCTTCCCATATAAACGTTTTCTAAATAAAATTTAGCGGTCGCCCCTCGGCGGGCAATGGCAAACCTCCGAGTGTATATCTGCCATGAAAAAGCTCCTCATAAAAATATCTGCCGTTCGGAGTCGGCTTGAAACTGTAGGTCCCTCCATTTGTGGAACAACATCAAGACGCACACCACAAATAGGAGGAGGAGCTCGGCCAAACACCCAAAAAGGGTGTACGCGCCAATTATATTGTATATAAATAAAATTTAGAGTCAATTTGAACTTTATTGATATTTAATAAAGTTCTTATTAAAATATATTCACTCACTGTGTCGGACCTCATATTACAGCTATGAAACGGACAGATTTTTTTACGCAACTAAAAATATTTGACAAACAAGTGATAATCTGTCAGATATCAAATGTTTCACCATAATATTTGACATTAGATTTGACAACCAACTACTATGTCAATCCATCCTGTCGCATTTTAGAAGTATAACGATATTGTGTTACGATATCTATGAGTGAGCGAGAACTTTCTTTACTTTGGCAATCCTTTGTGATAGTGACATTCCACGTAATGCACTTTTTTTATTGATATTTTGTGATTTTGACACTTAACTGCTAAGCGAGCGACACTTTATAATTTCCGATGCCGAGAAGAAGACGACCTGACTTACCTGTAGGTCGTCGCAGTTAATCAAATGTGCGAAGAGCTTCTTCACGTGCTAACCGCACTGATGACCAGAGAGAGACAGATCAAGAAAATAGTTTATATAGTATTTCTATGTCAGAATACCGTTATTTAGTGAGTGATAATGAAGTAGATAGGCTTAGAATTCAACGAGTTCGTGCACATCAACCAAAACAACAGCAAGCACGACATAATGAAATTGAGCTAATCCGCAGACGGAATGCTCCTGTGATTCTTGAACTAGCTGCATTCCACTATGACCCTGCATTTGCTTATTATGCTGACAAATCGGTAACAATTGGGGAAATGAAAATAATTTGTAAATATTGTAATGCGTTAAAATACACGCATGAATCTCCTGCATTTTGTTGTGCTGGAGGTAAAGTAAAATTGTCACAATTGGTCCCACCACCAGGTAAAAAAGTTAGTGCTATGAGTTTCTAGTCATACAGACTATTGATCCGTCAAGGTAAAGTAAATCATATTTTGATGTGTCGAAGACTTTTTCATCAGTTTGCAGTTGGCATGTATGTCAAAATTGAGACTGAACGATTGACATACATCCGTTATATCATTACATACATTCATCTCCGTGGTGCATGATTATGCTCAGAATGCTATGTCATATGTTAGGGATTATGGCCGCCCAGACTTATTTGTTACATTCTAACCCAAAATGGTCCGAAATCAAGGGGGCTTTTAAGCAAAAATTAAAATTTCTCATGAATTTCTTAATAAAGCATTGTGTGTATGGCCGAGTCCGTTGTTGAATGTATTCTATAGAATGGCAAAAGCGCACATATTAGTCTGGTTAGTGGACAAAATAAGGCCAGATGAGATTGATTCCATAATTTCAGCTGAAATTCCAGATAAAACAGTTGACCCAAAATTGCATGCAGTAGTTACCAAACACATGATACATGGACCTTGCGGACTTTTCAACTACAATTCACCCTGTATGGTCGACGGCATTTGTTCCAAGCGATACCCAAGAGACCTGCTTGCTGAAACCATAACGAGAAATGATGGATACCCATTGTATGGTCGGCGATCAGTTGCGGATAATGGGCGAAGTTGTGAAGGTAAGAGGACAAAATGTTGATGTAGACACTCGTTGGATTGTGTCATACTCGCCAATATTGTCCAAAGCTTTTGAGACCCACATCAATGTAGAATATTGTAACTGTGTGAAGTCGATAAAGTACATATGCAAATATGTTAACAAAGGTAGCGATATAACTGTCTTCGCTGTAACCAATGCAAATCATGAAATATCACAGTACCAGATGGGTCGCTATGTAAGTAGCAACGAAGCAATTTGGCGTATCTTTTCATTTGCGATCCATGAAAGACATCCTACAGTA
This sequence comes from Anastrepha ludens, assembly GCF_028408465.1. Lineage (NCBI taxonomy): Eukaryota > Metazoa > Arthropoda > Insecta > Diptera > Tephritidae > Anastrepha > Anastrepha ludens. Next base: position 117,952,538 of record NC_071500.1, on the reverse strand, counting down.
GTCCATTTGGGAGTCCATTTAGAAAAAGGTCAACGAGTTTATTTTAATGAATCGAATGCGGCAGACAGAGCGGCACGTCGACCGTCGCCAACATTAACCAGTTTCTTCACAGTCTGTCAAACTGACGATTTTGCTGTATGCTGACATGCCACGATATTACACCTGGAATGCATCATCGAAATCGGTTCAGCGTCGAAAAAAAGGAACACCAGTTGAAGGACATCCAAATGTATTTTCTTTAGACGCTCTGGGTCGCATCTACACAGTACATCCAAATAACGATGAATGTTATTATTTGCGGTTGTTGTTGGTGAATGTTCGTGGTCCGATATCGGTTGAACAACTGAGAACAATTAAGGGACAGCTGTGTGCAACTTACCGTGAGGCATGTCAACTATTGCATTTACTTGAGAACGATCCGCACTGGGATGATACGCTCAAGGATTCCGTAATATCTTCATTGCCGCATCAAATTCGTGCATTGTTTGCGGTTATCATATCGACATGTTTCCTCTTGAATCCAAAAGATTTGTGGGTTAAGTATAGAGATGACATGTCTAAGGATGTTTTGCATCGTGTGCGCCGTCAAACTTTGAATCCTACACTACAAATGACTGCAGAAATTTACAATGAGACATTGATCATGATAGAAGATATGTGTTTATTGATGGCACATAAAGTATTGTCGTGTTTGGGAATTACAGCACAAAATCGTCATATGCCCGATGCATTAAACCATGAGTTGCAAAGAGAACAACAGGGGTCGAATCGTGACAGTCGTTAACGAAACGACAATCGTTCGAACACAAATAACGTGAGTCGATAATCGAATGAACGAGTTGGGATCATAACAGTCGGAAGAAGATGTATCGTAATTATAATTTTGTTTATCGATTATTTTTCTCATCTTCTTCGTTTTTTTAAGTCACAATAGATTTTGAAGTGTCAAAATAAACCGCAGAAAGTAACGAAAATATAAAAAGTTTAAATGGATCCGAGTATTTTCTTTTATTTAAGTTACAGCGATGAAGAAAATAATGAAAGAGTTGTGCGAAAACAACTTCGAGACAAAAGCAATCCGCCAGCATTATCAAACAATGCGTAAGTACTTTATATATGATGAAAAATAGGTAATAAAATATCCTTCGCTTACAGGTTTATCCAAAGGTTTCGCTTAAGCAAAGAAGCATTTAATTATGTTTCAAATAATATAAATATAAATTGCCAAGACACAAAAGCTGTTCCGGCGGTGCTCCAACTGGCTGCGTGTCTCAGCCTACTCGCAAGTGGTGGCTATCAGCATGCAATAGCCAATGACTATTTGATAGGAATGTGCCAGAGCACTGTCTCGAAATTAACGGGCAATGTTTTGGAAAAAATTGAAGCCAAATTGTGTCCTAAACATATTAAATTTGAGCCAGATGATTCGAGAAGGTGCAAAGAGTGGTTTGTTGAGAACTATCAAATTCCAGGAGGTAAATTCAATCCATGTTTTAGCTGTGAAAAATTTATTTAATGTTCGTTTTTTAATAATAGTGGTTGGATGCATTGATGGCACCCACATTGGACTACAAAAGCCCACGGTCAACGAGCACATGTATTTCAACAGGAAGGGTTTTCATAGCATAAATGCGATGTTGGTGAGTTTTTTAATAAAGAGATGGAATGTTACTTCAAGGTTGTTTCTGTTAGATTTGCGACCACACTACGAAAATTCTCGCAATAAACTGCCAATATGGGGGTGCAGCCCACGACTCATTCATATGGAAGCATTCAAACGACCGAATGGTTATGGAACACCGTTTTTTGCACAATAGGAGTGACAATGCCTGGCTGCTAGGTATGTGTTATACATATATAATTACAATTGATTTAGATTGTGCTAAATTACGTGTTGTTTGTTTTTAATAGGGGACTCTGGATATCCACTTGAGCCGTGGTGCATAACACCGTACAGAAATCCATCGGACGGATCAGGTGAAGCAAGGTTCAATGAAATTCATTCCAAGGCACGGTGCATCATTGAACGAACTAATGGTGTACTGAAAGGTCGGTGGAGAATCCTAGAATAGAACAAAAGAGGAAGATATGATCCTATAAAAGTGGCTAGGTTTGCGAATGTGTGTGCAGCGCTTCACAACATTTGTATAGAATTTAATGTGAGCTTTACAGCAACAAATTCAGAGAGTCAAACCGCATCTGACATAGTGTCTGGAGAAGGCCAGTATACTAGAATCGGCCAAACAATCAGAGATCAAATTAAAATCTCGTTGATGAACTCGACATAACCATCTTGTTTTCATATTGTACTATTATGCTTTTGAAGTATAATGCTAACCGACCTAAATAAAATAAAATAACTCGAAACACTAATGGATACTTATTCAAAATCAATTTCATTTAATGCTTTTTTTTACTCCATTTAAAAACGTAAAATTTAGTTAATTTAAACTTGAACAAAACTTCAGGTATAGTTATTTAAAAAGAACTGAAATAAATATTCAATTACATACATATATACATATTTACATAAAACTTGAATAAAAATTTGGAATATATACATATTTACAAAGAGGATTTTAATTCAGAAGGAGGGACACTATTTTTTTTCTTTTTCATTGACCTTCAATTGGTTTAATTCAATACTCTTTATTTTTAAATCAAGTTCTTTTACAGCTATTATAGCTCGGTGCTTCTCCTCCTTCATTGCCAAAATCCTGCTAGAGACAGCTAGCTGTCGTTCACTTATTTCAAGCTGCCTCTCGTCAATCTCTAGTTGCCTCTCCTTAATTTGAAGCAGCCTATCTATTTTCTGCCCCATAACTTTATGGTGATCTGCTGTCAATTTTATGTTTTCTTCCAGCAGCGAAGCTTTATTTATTGTTCTTCTTCGTGGAGTTGGAACGACTAGACGAGAAGGCGTACAGGAAGCAGGGCTGTTGGAGGAGGAACGACTTGGAACACTCCTAGTTGAATGGTTCCAATTACGTCCACTGCTCCTGCTTGAGGCCGAAGCACTTGATGCTGGTCTTGAAGCAACTGCGACTGGTGCAGGTTGTGAACTACCGTATGTTTGCACCATGCTGTTTCCTGAAACAGATGCTTCAAGACCAGCAGCTTTAACTATTAGCTCCTCAGCTGGAGTTAAAGCCCTCTGCTGGTAAGGTCCTCCGCCTGTCTGTCTTTTTGAAATTTTGTTGAAGGACAACTTTCTTTTCGCATTGTACTTCTGATCTGCGTATACCTAGAAAGAAACTAATAAGTTTCATTTTGATAACATGATTATAATATATGTACTAACTTTTTTCCACAACCTCGCATTTTTTATTGGCGGTCCTTCCGCATTTAACTGCTTGCTGAGCTCTTCCCAAAGTCGGTTGGCAGTCGACCTTCCTTGTGCACAATTCGGCAAGGAATTTTTGGCCAAATCTGTGTGCTCACTCATGAAATGTGCCATTATATCCTTCTGCTTCCTGTTTAATTTATTACACTTTGTCCTGAAATTATAAAACTTCATTTAAAGTTACACAATTTACATATATTTTAGTTATTCTTACATTTTTGGTTAATGCTTTGAAATTCTGCGCAATTACGTTTATAAATAACCGATCGAATGACAATTCGAACGAACGAGTTGTTCGATTACTCGATGACGTTTGTCATCATACCGAATAACGATAGGGATGACACGTCCACGATAGTTATAATCCGATTTGCGTTCTTTTACGTGACGAATTGCTCGTTCACGACTGTTACGATTCGGCCTCAGTTCGACATTAAAGCATTGGCCGAAACAGTTCGTACAAATGTTCCATAATTAAGAACAAAACATTGCGTACAACACTTTGATAGAAGCTGTGAACAGTGGATCTGGTGGAATTTATTTGCTTGATGCTCCCGGAGGAACCGGAAAAACGTTTTTAATTTCATTGCTTTTGGAGAGGATCAGATCGCGAAATGAAGTTTGCTCTAGCGTTGGCTTCATCTGGAATAGCTGCGACTCTGCTAGAAGGCGGGCGAACTGCACATTTTGTCTAGAAATTACCATTAAACATGCAAATCACCGAAACACCAATTTGCAACATCGCCAAAAATAGCGCAATGGCCAAGATCCTACAGGTATCCAAATTGATTGTTTGGGATGAATGCACAATGGCCCATCAAAGTTCACTGGAGGCACTGGACAGAACGTTAAAAGATCTTCGTGACACCCAAAATATTTTTGGTGGGGCCAGATACTGTTGTCAGGTGATTTTCGCTAAACTCTTCCAGTAATTCCCCGATCAACTGTTGCTGATGAACTAAGTGCATGCCTATGACCTGTTGTACAATGGAAATTCAAGTTGAAGGTATGTACGACACGTTTAACGTTTTATTATCTTTTTTAATTATTATTTAACAGTAATTGGTTAACTGAAACCAAATTATGTGTTTTGAAAAAGCGGGAGTCGGGCGAGGTGACAAACTTTACGAATCCTTCTCCGAGCGAACACAGGCAGAGACACAGAAAAGATTTTGAGTATTGCAGCAAGAGGACAAAGCGTCGCAGGTTATCCGATCTAGCTAATGTTGATAGTTCCGCTATTCACGCAATACTAAGTAATTCAAAGCAATCAAATTCAAATTCTTTAGAATTCAATACAGACGAAGTTCTGTCTCTATTTAATGAGGCAAAACTCACCAAACATCAGTATTTGTTATTAAGAGACTTTATTCATTCAAAATTGCCTAACGCTTTACCATCTTATAAAAAAGTTCTTGACGCAAAAAAACGGTGTTACCCAACAGGAATTGGCGTTACAGAATCATCTGCCGAAATTAATTTACAATGTTTGTTGGACCACACTTGCTCTCGAATTCTCGAATCTCAAAAACCAGTATTGGTAAAATATCTGAATCAAGTTGCACTGAGTATGAATTAGTAGGTAAATGGGGTTTCGATGGCAGCACTGGACAGAGCGAATACAAGCAAAGTTTTCCGAGAACGGAAGATAGAAGTTTAATTGTTGCATCTTATGTACCCTTGAAATTAATTTGTAAATCGATTACCTCTGACCAAGGTAAGATAATTTGGAAAAACCCTCGCCCATCCTCCTCAAGGTTTTGTCGGCCTATACATTTTCAATTTGCTAAATAACTAAAGCTCTTTGTGTTCAAGAAGAAGAGCATTTTAAAAAAGCTATTAGTGACTTGAATCCGACTGTTGTTAAAATCGATAACCATAGTTATAAAGTAAGTCATTCTTTACAATTAACTATGGTTGATGGTACTCTTAGTGACACCTAAGAAATGAATGACTTAGAAAAGTGTAGAAACCAGTAGATTTGAATTTGGTTTATCACCCCTGCATTCTTGGATTAGATTTTTTGAATACTTTATTCATGTTTTTTATAGAATCGAATTTAAAAGGTGGCAAGCACGTTCATCTGAGGAAAAAGCACTTTTAGCTAAGAGGAAGGAATTTGTTCAGAGGGAGTTTAGAGAACAATTAGGCTTGATGGTTGACAAACCGCGAAGTGGAGGAAGTGGCACCTCTAATGATGGAAATACAGCACGAAAATTTTTCCTTCATTCAGCCATATCGAAATCACAGGAATAGACAAACACGTTATAGACAGATGTGGTTATCTCCTACAATGTCTTTCATCTGGTTTTAAAATTGATTCGAATAAATTCAAAATATACACACTAGACACTGCTAAAATTCTAGTTAGTAAATTTTCAAGGTATAATTTATATGCATCAGTTCAAAAAGTGCTCATTAATGGGTCGGAGGTGATCGATCATTGTTTATTATCAATTGGAGAATTATCAGAGGAGGAAGCTGAATCATGTAATAAATTAGTGAAATAATTCAGACGTGACAATACCAGAAAACACTCAAGAACTGTGACTAACACGGATCTTTTGCACAGGCTTCTTCTTAATTCCGATCCATTTATATCTAGTCTACGAAAATTACCATGTAAAAAGAAATCTAATATATTATGATGTCAAGAGAAGTGTTAGATTTATTGCATTAAAAGTTTTGTATTTCTAAGTACATTAACTTTTTTGGAAGTGAATATTTTATTGTTTTCATAAATAAGAATAAGTTAACTGGCATGCTCATCCTTTCGGAATTTAATGTTTTTTTCTATTATTATTTATAATTTAAGATTTATGCAAAACTTTAAACGAAACAAAAAAATTTTATATAAAAAATGTATCTACCTAATTTTCCTTTGACTTTTTATATTAATTATATATTACTTATTATATATTATTATTATTATATCTTATATATATTCTTATTATATATACAGTACTTTTTATATGTCTTAATGTTTTTTTAACAAATAAAAACATTTCTCAATTTGAAAACGTACTAAAAAGCCACGCCAAAAGTTCTTATGACCGCTCTTCCTACGCGGCGGGACCACTGTGCAGTTGTTAGACATTGGAAATAATAAAGTTGCAGTGGACACCTCGACCGGATTCATCATGTTACCCACAGATTTCTGTCACATCACCGACTCAAAAGAGGAGCTTATTCAGCGTGTTTTCCCAGATATAGCGCAAAAGTTCAATAACCATCATTGGCTGGGTGAACGAGCAATATTGACAGCGAAAAATAGAGATGTCGAGGATCTCAATGCGACCAATCAGAATTTTCTTCCAGGACAGTTGGTTTCCTTCAAATCAGTCGACACCGTTATGAGCCTGGATGACGTAGTCAACTATTCCACGGAGTTTTCAAATTCACTGGAATTGTCTGGATTACCTCCTCACAATTTGCAGTTAAAAATAGGGTCAGATGTCATCATGCTGCGTAACATTAATCAACCTCGATTGTGCAATGGAACAAGGCTGGCTTTGAAAAAGCTGATGAAAAACGTCATTGAGGCAACAATCATAAGGAAAATACAAAGGAGAGGATGTCTTGATCCCGCGGATACCGATGATTCCAACGGATTTGCCATTCGATTTTAAACGCTTACAATTTCCAGTACGTCTAGCCTTTGCGATGACCATAAATAAATCGCAAGGACAGTCGTTAGAAGTTTGCGGAGTCAACTTGGAGTTTAATGTTTCTCCCATGGACAATTATAGGTCGCGTGTGCGCGTGTCGGAAAACCGTATTCTTTGTTTATTTACGCACCACAAAACAAAACAAAAACAAAAGTTTATGAGAAAACTTTAAATTGATTAACAAACTGTATCATAGCACTGTGTGTCTGTCAATATCAAATTTAAACCTTATAAATAGCCAGCATCTCAGGAAACCCCTGTTTTATAATTAAGCAACATGGTGTGTCGAAAATAATAATAAAACTTAATGCTTAATTCAAAATATGATTTTTTATTAAATACGGATTCGTTTTGTTTGTTTTAAAATTATTTTATACAGAAATTTAGGTCTTTTATTTATCGATTGAGGCAGTACGAAGTCTGCCGGGTCAGCTAGTATAATATAATTATTCACAATTATAAAGGGTTTTTCAGTAATCATTCACATTTAATCATGGAAAGATTTACATCTCAACAATGTTTATAAATCGTACAATTGTGTTAGGGAATTCGTCGTTGAAAAGTGAAAAAGGTTAATCGCGCGCTCGTGCCAACTTATGGTGTTCAGCGATGAGACCCATTTTTTGCTTAATGGCTACGTCAATAAGCAAAATTGCCGTACTTGGGCTGAAGAGCAACCCGAAGCCATTCAAGAACAGCCATTAAGAAATGGAGCTCCATCTTTCCTGAAGATTTCTGACAAATAAGTTGTGCAATTCCCTTTTAACAACAGGCAAGGGGATACCGAGGATACCCTTCCTGGCAAGCTCATCAGAAATTTCATTTCCCTCAATTTTCCTATGTCCAGGAACCCAAATCATAGAGAATTGATCTCTACGTTACAGGATTGCCGCTTGACTCTCGGAGAAAATGTTAATATCTCCCTCGCTCCCACGTTCCCTAAGCGTTTTGCATACCCGCAGGATCGCAAAGACTTCTGAAGGAAATAAATAAATTTGCTGATTTTGAGGAGGCCCCTGCTCCGACTCCCGATTTCATCTGAAAACAACGGCGCGGCCTATGGGCTGGAGGAATGATCGGCCCATATTTCTTCAAAGACGAGGCTGGCACCAATGTAACAGTCAATGAGGAACCCTATCGCGCCATGGTAAACGACTTTTTGATGCTGGAAAGTACGTGATCTCCCCAAAATTTGATTCCAACAAGACAACGGACTACGCTACTTGCCACACAGCACGTAAAGCAATGGATTTACTGCATCGTTGTTTCGGTGAGTAATTCGTTCCTCGCCCCGATCAATCCACTAGACCACCAAGATCGTATGACCATTGGACTTTTATTTGTGGGCGTATGCAAACTCCAAAGCTTTGTGGATAAACCTGCTTCGATAGAGGCATTGGAAATCAACATTACGAAAGTTATTCACGAGATACCGAGCGAAGTCCTCTCCATTCAAAATTGGTGTTTACGAATGGACGAATTACGACGAAATATGGACGAAAGGGATTATCTTTAAAAAATAAATTTCATGAATAGTTCTACACAAAAATAGTAAAGAGTGCCCAGTCAATTTGAATTTTCGTTATTTTATTTCAATTTAAAATTAGGGGTATCGTCCTTCTTTATCCTTTATTTCCAATAATTAAAAAAAAATTCTTCAATTGGTTCTTTGTCCTTACGATGGTCGTCTTTACAGGTTGAAATATCCGAAGCTATTTTTCTTACCATTGAAGACTCAGGGCTCTCAAGAACTAATGCCATTTATTGAAAAACACTCTCTGCATTTTTTCCTTTTTAACAAGAAGTTGAATTGGGCCTTGCAAAAAATGTAGTACCCAAAATTTTGAAAGATAAATTGTTTTTCATTTTTTATAGAGAATCCTTCATTTTTCCAACTTTTTGGCATTACTCCGACTTTTTATCAGTAATGCGATTAGATACGTAATAGAAACGAGGTAAAAACATCAAACATATTTCCAATTTCTATGCCAATTATTCTAAAACAACAGCTGAAAATTTGGACGACTCATTAACTTAAAAAAACAAAAAAGGAAAATAAATTAAAATAAACTTTTATAACAAATGAATAATTCCATTAATACTTACAGCAATGGACATTTCATGTTTGTTCCAATGGTTATACTATGTTTTACTTTCTTTACTAATTTTTAATAAACATTTAAGGATTAAATTTTGAGCACTCGCTTGTACAAACTGGGCCCTGTGTGCACTCCAATTCGCTCTCTCTAACCAGCTCCTGACCCACGAATAAGGTGGGAGGTGGTGGAAACTTTGACATCTTTATTGTATAAATATTTTTTTAGCATTTCAGTAATGCTACCAGCCACTACAAGACTGCTCATTGAACTGTTGTTTGAGGTTAAACGCAAAGAATTGTCGAGACAAACAGACCACGTTTCGCGAATGGTGCACGCTCGTTGACAATGGCATACCGACACAAAGAAGAAAGGGGGAGTGCGAAGTCGTAAACACAAAATATAGTCGAAGAATATGAGAAAAATTAGTATGTAGTAGTGGGGTCAGAAGTAAGGCGAGTGGCTGACGAGTTGGGGGAAAATGACCTTGCCTTACGGCTAGCAGCCTTTGCTTCAGCGTGCATATACGAGTACGTATGTATGTATGAGTACATATTTTGGTGCATGTATGTATAAACACTGGGTTTCCCTGCAATAAAATGCTTTGGTACACATCTGAGATGCTTATACTCACGTGAATTGCACTTACGCACATATTTGTATGCCTTTTCATAGACATCGCCTGATGAATGAGATTATAATTTTCGTTACTTACATTTGCAATTTAAGACAGCATCTTAATGAAGTATAGGATGTATTAAAAATAACATCATAATTTGTTATAGTAAAGCCATGTAAGTAATCTGCATTGCGCGTTATATAAGTTCCATTGCGTTACGCTACTGATGCTCCATGCTCTGAAAGGGCGATTATCGAGTACCTCGGAAAAAACCTCATGGACCGAATTTCTATCCACGAATAGCTTCTGAATCGCGGCAAAATCGACCCACTTGTAAAACGGATGGTAAATGGCTTGCTCACAAGCAAGAAAGGCTAGCTCAGCCAAAACCAAAGGCGATCCCCATTTCCATCAAGAAAAAGAAGATTAACTAAGAAGAAGCTAGTTAAAAATGATAAAAAATAATAAAAAATTGTGTGATTAGTGTGTGATACATATATACAGGGTTTGGTTGAAAAGTAATAAGCCTTCCCGCGCGGAGCGTCTGCCAAGCGATCAACCGAATCGGCTGGTGGGGGAAAATGATCGTTGGACCTTCCCTTCCACTAGAAACCGGTTCCAGTTCGCTGGCAACAGCGGTGCAGTCAACATCGCTCCGCGCGTGAAAGCTGTTTTAAAATTGTGTTAGGATTTTGCAGTGGCGAAAATGCAGCGATCATTGGAGTAACGTTGCTCGATCAAATTTTGCTTAAAGCTAAACAAAACGAGTACCGAAACCATTGGGCTACTCAAGGAGGCTTATGCGAACCAATCTCTGTCCAGTGCCCAGGTAAAACGGTGGCACAAGTCGTTCAAGAAAGGCTGGGAGGGCGTCGAAGACGAACAGCGATCTGGAAGGCCTTCGACGACGCAAACAGACGAAGATGTAAACCGGGCTGGTGAATTTTTGAACATTGACCGTCGTGCTAGTATACGTGAGATCAGTGAAAAGTTAAATTTAATTTATTACAATGTGCGGGAAATCGTGACCGGAAAACTTGAAATGCGCAAAGTGTGTGCCAAATTGGTTCCTGTGACAGCCGAATTCAAAGCGATTCCGGAGGATGAGTTTAAAAAATGTTTCCTGCAATGCACCTACCGGTATTTTGATAATCTAGGCGGCCAAAACTATTTTAACGTTTTTTATAGTCTTAAATACTTTTATTCATCATCATTTAGACAATGGACTTTTTTTATTGAATTATTATATATTATTATTAACTCTTAAGTGACCATGGTATCTTTAAAGATACAACCATTATGTACTAATATAGAATAAATAGAAAATGCATTTTTTTTGAGTATTTATAGGTTGAATTATATAAAATAGACATCATTATTAATGTTTTAATTATTTATTATCAAATGTCAAGTTTCACAGAAGGTGTTTGAAGGTGTAAAATACATTATTTGAACCAAAAAAAAATATTTAATTCAATCAATAATCTTACATCAATAAGAACTAAAGCAAAATGAAACAAATTAAAGAAAAAAATTACAAATTTTCATTATCTGATGAATCAGATTCGTTAGGTTGGGCCGGAATGAGTATACTTAACGTTTCCGGTAAATATGATTTTGATTTTCAGTAGGCGGATACAATTCATTTTTTGCTTTTTGAATAAGTGTGTAGCAGGGAAAAATTTGTGTACATGTGTTCCTTATAACTTCGTACTGAGCATTTGTTAGATCAGCATCAATCATCATTTTCAATGCTTGCATTGGTGATAGAGAGTGGATTTCTTTTTTCCTAGTGTTGGAAAATGCCTTTTTTGTATTTTGTCGCACGTATCGGAGAGTTTTGAATGTCTTTTAATACTTTAGAAGCATCTCTCTTTCCACTTTTGATTAACTCTACTGAAGCAGCATGCATAATCAAGTTTTTGTCCATTACTGTAGATATGAATTCTGCAGTTTTGCGTCTTTTAGATCTTTCACCTGAGTCACTGAAGTGTTTCTGAGGACGGCCACATCGTTTCGGTATTGCTGCAACAGTTAATTCAAAACCTCCTTCCAACCAAGACTTGTACTTTGATAGGAAAACATCTTCCTTTTTATGTACTTGTAGCCACTTTTTCTTGATTTGTGATTTAAAATGTGAAAAATTGTGCATAAGAGCTGATATCTGTTCGTCAGAGTATTTTTCACTTGACAAAAGCTCCTGTTGTAAAGAGTTTAATTTTTCGTCCAAATTTGGTAAATTCTGAGCTTGCATGCGGTCGAATAGGTATTTCCGAGTCACAATTCGAACCCCTGAAGTGCCTTGAGAACCTTAAACAAACCAAAAAATAACAAGTATAGAAAACGCTTTTAAAAAAAACTCTTCCATGAAACTTTTGAAACTCCACAATTAATTAATCTGCTTTTTTCTGTGGCTAATTCTACTTTATTCTACATCTCAAAGCATATGTACACAATCTGAAAAAAAAATTCAAGCTTGGACGGACGGGAAGTATAACTTTCAGCTTAATGAATAAAAAAAATATGTGAAAAAAATGCACTATTTCTCCTTGTACGGAATTTAATAAATTACGTTATTAATGAACAAAATCTATAAAATATTTATTAAATTTGGAAAAAACATACCTGAAGCTTCAATTTCCATCATTAAAACGAGAGATATAACTTTAAATAAGTTAACTTTACTTTTTTGAAGATTTGTTGCTTGCCGAACGCCGAGCGAGATATGTGTAGTGTAATAAGCAATGAACTTTTGACTGCCAATACGGCGGTAGCGCACGCAACGAAAAAGCGCGAGAGGGGGTGAAGTGAGTACTCTATTGTGTTATCTTTCTATTTTATTCATTATTAAAATCAATTAATGCATTTTACAAAATTGACTTTTGGCCGCCTAGATTATCAAAATACCGGTATGTGCAACGGAAGGGCCGGTACCAGCGGTATATTGACGCTCAAGGGTCCTATTTTGAAGAATATTAGTTGTATAAGCCAAAAGGTTTAATAAAACTGCTTAAAAAAATAAGGTTCATTACTTTTCAATCAAACCCTGTACATATACTGTAGTACAAATTATAAAAATAAGTATAATAAATAGTGGATTTTTTGTAATGGTTTTGGGTAAAATGAGTTTTGTAATATAATTAAAATTAATAATTCCCCCTGACTATTATTAAAGGGGAATTGTATAACTTATTTCTCAGAAAAGCGCAGAAAAGATGGAGTTCCACTTCTGCATGTGCTATTTCGAAAAGCTTTTGTTCAGCACAATATACGGAGGACTCCACACACTCCTGGGAACTCCACACCATTTAATTTCCAAACTTTTAACTGTGTTTACCGGTCATTGTACGATAGGCACACACACGGAAGATCTAGATAAACCATTTAACCCCCATTACAGAAGTTGTGGAGACCACTCAGAGAAGGGTTCCGTTGAGCACTTTCTCTGTAAATGTCCGAGATTGGCAAGTAGACGATTGAGATCACTGGGTGCTCCTTTCTTCGATAGCCACGGACAGTACGCCAACCTAAATCTCATCACCCTTCCCCATTATTTCAGCTTTTTTGGAGGTCTCGAAATGGTATCAAAACGGCGCTTTAGTGCTACTTGGGGAGTACCAGAGTGGTACTTCAACCATTTCATGTACCTACCTACTAATTAATTCATATAGATCTCTCATTAATAATAAATACACAAACGCAGTCAATGAAACAGAAAATCCAGTATACGTATACTATAAAGGTATATGAATATTTGTGGCCACATTCAACAATCGCCTAAGTCGAAAATCATAATCTCTAAATTCACTTTATATATTTTAATAACCAGGCGCTCTAATAAATGAACGCGGGCACCATGTTTGGAACCATTTTGATCTAAAAATCTCTCATAAGAACACAAAAACAGAAGAATTAAAATTGTAGTTCATTCCATTACAAAAATAATATAAGCCCTACTTTCAAATTTTGTACAAATTAAAAAAACAACAAATTTTCATCAGAATTTTTAGAAAAGTTTTGAGTACGCAGTTCTAAGTCCCACTGAATAAAGTACATGTCTGATGTGAAATCTGAAGAATTCGTTATATGGAGAAATGAACTACTAAATATTTTCAACTACATTTATAGAATTATTAAAGTTAAACAAGAAACAAATAAATTGTCAAAATTTCTCAGTAAGTTCTTGAGATATAGTTATAGGTTATTTAATGCACTATAGGTATATTTAATAATAATATGAATGTATTTATATGTAAAATAAATTGTTAAATATTCATAAATTCGTACTCGACAGTTTTTAACCAATTTAAACATAATTTTTTGATGTTTCACGTCGACAGTGGACTTCCAACATAGACCTACCTACCTAATGGTAGACACGCCAAAACGCACTAGGCAAAGGTGGTCGGTGGTATGAAATTTAGTGCTACATATATGCCCAAAAATATATCACGTGTTTAATGACTGGACTAGTATCGTTCTAAAATGGGGTACTCCCACGCTGAAGTTGAGACAATTGGACTTACTGCATTGCATTTACAAACTCAAGCCAATTCCAACAACAATGTTATTGCCATTACGAAGGAGAACCAACGGTGACAAAAAAACAATAACGTGAAGAAGATAATGACGATAGTGTATGAACGTGTCGCCGTAGCATACTTTCGAGCGTGAGACTAGATTTAGAGTGGCGTTTGCCTGTGTCTTATCAGTACGGCTGCTGCTACCAGTTTCTGCTAGTTATTTCACTTTGTTTTTTATGAGCGTCGTTTGACATTATGATGACTTTTGTGCGTTGGGGGAGCATTTGTTGCAATGTCTATGAATGGCTGACTGTTGGCATGCCAGTTTGCTGACTTTGGACCAGCAGGAAGAGTAAAGTGTGGTCAGAGTTTCATCTTTTGACTTCTTTATTTTCTATTGTTTTTTTTTTTTGCGTTTGCAAAATTGGTACGATTGATTGTTTGGGTACGAAAAACAAATAAAGAGGGTCATGAATTTAATTTTGATTCTTTTTTTTTATATATTTACTTTTATATCCGTTTATTGTGTGAGAAGAATAGCGGCCGCAGGGGCGTATGGTAGTGAAATTAGTTATACAAAAGTGAACGTGGAAAAACACATCCATACTTTTTACAACATCTGATTGTACTCTGCTATGAATGATAGAATAAATACCACAAATATGCACAAACTTTAAGACTTTAACGAATAGGAAGTACATACATACTATATATACCAATGTGTAACAGTAATGAAAAGTTTTAGATACAGTCATTCCAGAAGAAATATACAAGTAATACTACACCACATGTACTGCATATTTAGTTAGAGTTAAAACCAAAAGAAATGTTTCAGCAAATGCTTAAAATCAAATCAAAGAGTTTTCAATGAAAATACAAATTTAATTTAGTAATATAAATTAATTTCATAGTTTTCACCCGAAGTTTTTTGAAATTTATATTAAACTTTACTTATTATACTAAACAAAACAAAAAAAAATAGTAACGTGCCTGCGCTATATTCAGTGACTTAATATTAAACTAGGAACATGTAGGTAGGTAGTTAGGTGAAATGGATGAAGTGCCAGTCTGGCACTCCTCAAGTAGCACCAAAACGCCGTTTCGACACCATAATGAGACTTCCAACAGGCAGATATCTGCAGCTAGCCAGAGCTGTTGATATAATGAAGAAGATTGATGGGATTTAGGTTGGCGCATTGCCCCAGGCTGTCGAAGAAAGGAGCATCCAGTGAACTTAATCGTCTAGCTATCAAACCCGAACAGTCTCCTTTCAGAGAAGGACCGGTAAACACAGTTACGAGTTTGGAAATTGAATGGCGAGGAGTCCCCAGGACTTTCTGAATCCTCCGTATATTGTACTGGGGCCAAAATATTTTCGAAATAGCACATGAAGAAATGGAACTCCATCTTTTCTGCGCTTTCCTGAGAAATAATGTGTGCATTCCCCCTTTAAGAACTGTCAGAGGGGGATGCCGATGCCCGGGTTGAGGTCTGTGAGGCCAATTCAGTTCCCATCCTGGCAAGTTCATCAGCAATTTCATTTCCCTCTATGTTCCTATGTCCTGGAACCCTCTGTGATACCTAACTTCCGATGAAATCGGGAGAACGTGGTTGTTTAAATGGGAAGTCGAAAGGGTGGAGGTTTATATTTTCTGATAAATAGCACCAGCTCCGTTTTGTCAGAGTTGACTCGGAGGCCGCAAGAGGCAGCTCAGCGACTGAGTACAGCCAATTACCTTTCCAAAATCGCAGCCATGACTGAGGGAAACGGTCCCGATATCTTCAGGATCAAGTCATCGGCGTATGCTACTATCATACCTTAACCCCACCCTTATTTAGCATTATCAGAACTAGCCAAAGTAGGCGCGAAAGCACACCACCCTGCGTCGCCCACCTGTGAACGAATCTAGTGACTTTAGCACCTCTTGCTACCGCATTAACTTCCCTGCAGCCAAGCAGGGACGAGATCCAGAGACAGATAGATCTTTCCACCTCTAGTCTATCCTCCGCCCAGATGTTATTAAAAGCACCTTCTATATCTATGAAGGCCGCCAAAGTCAATTGTTTGCCTTCCAGAGATTTCTCCACAGTTCCTAAGACCCCCCCTTCCTCAGGAGGTTCTGCATTTTCGTTGGCCATGTATGCAGAAACCAAATAGTAGAAAGGCATCAGCAGTGAAAGGGTCTCAGCAGTGTAGTGGTATGGTGAGCCCTCGACGTGCTGGATCCGACCACTGTGTCCTGGGTAGAAGCCAGCAGCTCTTCCGGGTGTATGCCCAGTACACTCTCAGTGTTTGTTGTTTCCGTAATGTTTTTTGTTATGTTTTCCATTTATCTAAATTTTGGTGTTTGGAACATATGCACTGGAAAATTTATTCGAACCGACTTGCTCTGCGCCATTCGCGAACTTCCTTGAAGGTCGTGTTTTATCCCATATGCGGGAAAGTTCTCGAATGCAGCCGAATTAAAGAAGCTCAAGCTCTGGAATCATAAGGTTTGGGAATTCCGAGAACCGATCAAAGCAAGTGGTATATAAAATTAAAGGCAATAAAAAATACTATTATAGTATATTGTAATTACTGTTTTTTAATAAAACTAAACATTTTTTAAATTTTTAACGGGTTGAAAACATATATTTTTTTCAAAATTATGAAAATGGAATATATACGAAAACGCTTTTGTTTCCCTTTTCTTAAATCTTACATACCCTGAAACAATTTAAGATACAAAAGACAAAATCTCCCAATAAATATAAAAGCTCTTCGCATTTTCCTTTTGGCATTAACCATAACTAAGTAAAGTTTAACAAGTGGCCAACACAAAGCCGTTTTTTGTGATATTATTGTTGGGTTTCCTTGCTAATCATTATTACCAATAAATCTGGATTATAAACCTATATATTAACATCTTACAATTATTACTAAAAAAAATGTAAAATGATTTAGAGGCGGCGTCAAATATCTGTTTTAACCATTGTTAAATAGATGAAATTTATCTTGAAAAATAAAATATGTATTTATTCTCTCATTCCTCTCTCTATTCTCAAATTTCTTTAATTCTTTGAATAATATGAATTTAAAAAAAAAAATTGGGTACGCAGTTTCATAACAGCCCCGTTAATTTCAGTAGAACAAAGTCTAAGTTTGAGGTTGCTCGAAGTTCTCGTTGGTTTTTGAAAAGTTTACCTCCCTAAATGTGTTTCACATTTTCTCCATAATAATATACAGCCATTTCTTTAATTAAAACGAAATATTATCAAATAACTCCCAGCCCATGCCCTCATTCACAAACAAAGAAAATAACTATTCCTGTTATAACGGAATAATTATATTCTTACACACGCAGGCATAAATGGATATGCACATATCAGTAATTTATCTATTCAATACGACTTCATACGTAATCCTTTGAAAACCCATCCTCATTTTGACGATTTCCCAACATGCGAGCCTTACTTGTTTCAATCACTTTGGCATCTTTGTTACTTTTAAATAGTATTTTAGCTTTTGTTTGCTTATTTAAGCATTTCCTCTTCAGATTTCAAATTTCTGCCAAAAACCATTTCTAACGATCACACTCTGCTTCTCACCCCTACCACAGAGTAATTTGCGTCGGTAAAAAATGTGTATGTATGCTCAGTCGCTTCATAATCCCACAGTTGAGTGCGCACATAAGTGGGCGTTTATATTCAATTTGCCACGCATAAACGCCTATGCCTTCGCTATGAAAAACAGTACTTCGCCCGCAGCAAGCGACGTTTATCCCCTTTTTTGTCTGGCTGCTGCTGCAATTTAACCTAATAATCTACGCATCAACAAACAATGTTGTGATTTTTCTTTTTTCATACGTACTTACTCTCATTTGTATTCTCCCAATCTTCGTACAAATTTACAACTTCACTGTGCGGTCTGTAAGGGTGGTAATAAGTATATCAGTGAGCTTACCGGGGGTGGTTTGTTTACCATACATTGCCTTTTTAATTTGTTATCTGCATGCAATTGGCAACGGCGATTTGACAGTTGCCGTATTCTACATCGCGTCATGGAAAAGCTTAATAAATATGTTTCCATTCGTGTTCTTATTGTTGGATAGCAAGTGTCGTAATTAATCAGGCGTGAAGATGTTGGCCGTAGTAAGGTTCTCTGAAATTTTTGCGTGTAATTTTGTATACACAACCTTATGACTTGTGATGTGACTTTGAAGTGTTGAAATTTCAACAGATTGTAAATAAATTCAACTGAAAACAATTCTTATTATTTTAGCAAATTGTACAAAGTCCATATCCCAACATGAAACCACTGATTTATAAATACAAGTCGTTTTTTTTTTTGTTATTCGAATAAGTTTTTACTTTATTTTTCCATTTTCTAAAAGTTAAGGTTTACAAATAAGTTGTAGTCTTACTTAAGGTGCGGTTAGAAGGAACAACAAAAGTTTGTTTAGAAATAGTTTTACTTTCAAAAAGTATTGCTTTCTCAAGTGATCTCCTGTATAGTCCAATAACTTTTTTCTTTTTTTAAACTAATTTCAAATAAGTTCTTCGTTTTTTTTTCTTTTTTGGAAAATACAAATGCGTTTCAAAAAGGCTATCGGGAAAGCGCACTGCGATATTATACTTTTAGTTATTAAAATTTTACCTTGTAAATAAATTCTACGCAAGACCGGTAAGACCGGTAAATCTGAATGACTAATGTTTGCTTAGCCTTTGAAAATAAAAGAACGTACTTTATAAAAATTATATATTAGATAACACAAATCGCGAAGCTCCACACGGCATTCAATGGCGGCCATTCCAAAAGCTTGGACATCTAGATTATGCAGACGACATATCCTTCATGAGTCACACAGTTGCTGGTAACAAAATTTGAAAGATTAATAGCAAATGCAGAAACCACAGGCCTGAAAGTAAACACTGCAAAAACTAAATTAATGCGAGGTGAAACTAAGACATTAACGACCCTGGTTGTAAACTCTGCTGATACGACTGTTGAAGTAGAAGATGTTCGCGAGTTTTGCTATCTGGGCAGCATAATTTCCAAGAATGCAGGTATCGAACCATAGAAACAAAGAGCAAGTTTTTATAAATTGAGCAAAATTTGGGCTTCAGGAAAGATTAGTAGACGTACCAAGCTAAGAATTTTTAATACGAGTGTAAAAACTATTGTATATTACAAATTTAATACATTTAAATTTATTTATTAAAAACTGTTGTGAAGTCTGGAAAGTCACTAATAGAATCTACTAGCACTAACAATGCCAGAACCCGTAAATGTCGAGATTAGACGCCGGAAATGGCGTTGGCGAAAGGAAAACAATGACATCGCAAAAATGATGGAGAGGACGACCTAGAAGTACTTGGATAAGAACGGTTTACGCTGAATGTCAACAAAGTGGTAGCTGGCCTTATATTCGAGGAATTGCACAAAATCGTGAAAGTTGGAATGCGTTACTTCCGCCCTATTTTCAGACTAGGAACCACACTAAATTGTAAAGTTACATAATTTTTTGTTTGTTTTCAATTTATTGTCAAGGAAATAAAAAAAAAAGTAAAAAGTTAAATCTGTTTGCGGCTTGTTTTCAACACCTTGCTAATGTCAACATTAGGGAAGAGGCAGATTAATTGAATAAATTTGAGAGAAGCAAATCCATACAATCTTATTGTTTTTGAATAAAAAAATAAATACAGTTGAAGATAAAAAAGTAAAAGAAGTGGAAAACTTCTCTGACAAAGAGTTGGCGGTAATTGTGAACTTAATTGAGCAGCACAAGAAGTTCCATCACAACTGATTAAAGGAATCCCTTACGTTCGAAAATGGGAAAACTCGCAATCTGAAAATTTTTCGGAGCACGTTTTTGGACCGCACGTTTTGCAACCTCGTAATCGAATCGAGATAGATATAGGCATATATATGCCTTATTATATATATAATTGGCGCATACACTCTTTTTGGGTGTTTGGCCGAGCTCCTCCTCCTATTTGTGGTGTGCGTCTTGGTGTTGTTTCACAAATGGAGGGACCTACAGTTTCAAGCCGACTCCGAACGGCAGATATTTTTTATGAGAAGCTTTTTCATGGCAGAAATACACTCGGAGGTTTGCCATTGCTTGCCAAGGGGCGACCACTATTAGAAAAATCTTTTTCTTAATTTTGGTGTTTCACCGAGATTCGAACCGACGTTCTCTCTGTGAATTCCGAATGGTAATCATGCACCAACCTATTCGGCTACGGCGGCCGCAAATATGCATACAAAATATAATAAAAAAAACTTGGTATCTTTGTTATAAATGAAGCAAATTTGGTGCAAATGATGACTCTTTTCTTGGAAAGAAGTACTAGGTAAAATGTTAAAAGATAGACGGTGCCACTCACACTTTTGAGTAAATGCTTGTACCTCGACACCGACCTAATAAAACTCGCCAAAACATAGTGCACTTGGTATTGCCCCCCATCTCATCTGACTCCGATATAAACACGGGTTTCATTGAGATCGAATAAAAACCACGCCCACTTTTCATATTTTAAAATTAAACCTAAAACTATCATTGCCTACGAGTTTGTTTGATTTCAAGAATTAACAACCAAACCAAATTAAATTTTACTAAAATGTGCGCGGGTACATAAAACTTCGTACAGAATGAATTCAGCCTCCCTACTATTTGTTTCATATTTGTTTTCAATTCGTGTTGTCTAATTTAGTTCCGAAATTTATCCTGCTAATTATCATTTTCTAGTGAGAACTGCTTGTTATTTAGTTTTTTTCCAACAGTTTGATTATTTCTGTGAAGGGCAACACTGAAGTGTACGAGAGACTTTTCGTGCTCATTTCGGAGCTTGCGAAAGTGACTTGCATGTAATTTTTGGCAGTTCCTTTTCTGGGCAGGAAAAGTTTTCGTGGTTTCGAGGCCTTTTCAAGGGAATGCTTTTATTACATTCAAACACTGGCAACGTAAAAAACCGAAATCGTCAATCAGCTGTTTTGTGTTAACCAACAAAGCAGATGGCGCTGCTGTAGCGTGAAATGTTAATCGGCGCATGCACCAGCTATTAACATTTCTGGCAGTCAAGGAAACGCAAGCAAATACATTTTAACAGGAATATCAGACACATACCTTAAACTACCATTCGGTAGTGCGTAGGTCCGAATCTCCGTGCATGAACATCAAATAATTGGAACAATTTTTCTCTAATAGCGGCTTCCCCTCTGCAGGCAAAGACAAACCAAACACTTAACAGAAGTGGACGTGCCAATTATTTATTTATTTTATCTTATCGGCTGGTGTGCTAACTCATTTAGCATTTGAAAGTTGGAAATATTTAGATTTTGTTTGTAAAAATAGAAAAAGAAAAGGATTTTTGCTCTCAAACTCTTTTCTCTTTTTTTCATTCCATTTCTCATTGGATATAATTTGCAATTCCCATTCAAAAATCTTCACAGGGTTGCAAGTGAAATCTGACTCAATTTATGTGTCTCAACTTTTTGCGGCCAACTAAAGCTCTAATTCCCTAAATTTAAAATTTAAAATTTTTCTCGTAGCTCATTTCACCTAAATGGCTATAGTGGCCCAGAAAATGTGCAACAACAGCACTCGTCTCGAAGTTAGTTTGTCGCATAGCTTTGCATAAAATATTATCCAGATAAAAATTCTATTGAAAGAGAGAAACATATAGAAAGTACGTATACCCTCAATTTGCAAAAAGCCCTGGAAGCTCCGCGTATAGCTTCTTGTCTGCTTATTTAGATTTGAAAGTGTAAATCAGGAAACTTAAAAAAAATGGTTATTGAATGCTTTAAGGGTTTCGGTACATGCATATGAATGTAATCGCTCTATTCGAGTACACTTCTATGTGTCTCATCAGCTAGTAAGCCAAAGATCTTGAGCTCGGCCCCTACTCTTTATTCTTCACATGCCAATACACATACAAAAATTTGAAGGCAAAGCTCAGCCTACACCCTTTAAGGTTAATATTAGATATTATGCCAAAAGCAAAAAAAAAATATTTTCATTGTATGTTCCGCTTTCCCTTAAATTATTTGAGGTTTAACTTTTTAGGAGATGCATCTCTTTTATTGAAATGAGAAAATAAGGTTTATAATTCCTTCCATTCAAGTCTTGGATCAAGAACTATTATTTGAAGAGTTTTAATTTTTAAAATTAATCTTAGCATCTTTTCTTACTTTTTAATATACCTATGTACACATTAATATTAATATTTAAACAAATTTCGTAAGCACTTTGGAATATGGGATTTTTGAGAGCTAAAACATTAATATATGTACATTTTTCAGTATGCATTACAGGTATATACTTAAGTATCCAACTGAAGCTAAAATCTGTATGCTTATGCTTACATTTACATACATAATAGCCTACATGGCCGGTTCAGCTACCACCGCAACGGCGGCATTACTCGCGGAGTTCCCACCAAATCGTAAGGGAGTTGGTCAAATAATGTTAGGAGGCGCTTGTGACACCGTTGACACTGACAGCGTGGGTGAAGATTTAGCTGATTTTATGCCACAGCCGTAGGAAGAAGTGAGACTCCCAGTGCCATTGCTGCTGGGTGGCGACGGCGGTGTTTCGGGGCTAATGAGTGGCGCACAGCCAAAATATCGCCATGGGTGATAAAGTGTACCGGCGTACATGGCCTGAAGACGGGCCTGCAGATCAAGTGCAATAGTAGGATCCAGGGGATAGTGTGTTAGCGCCGTTGCTGTTGGAAAAGCGCCAGCCAGATGTCGCGTTGGCATATTTAGCGTCAGCTCCAGCGGCGTGGCACCGAAGCCGTACTTGGCCGCAGTGACAATGTGGTGATGGCTGGTGGGTGAATGCTGCTGATGGTGAGCATGATGCGGGTGTTGCGCCCCGACGGCGACAGCTGCAGCAGCGGCTGCGGCAGCCGCCGCCGAAGCACCCATATGAGACTGTTGCGACTCCTTTTGCGAACCGCTCGCTGTAGATCCGGGTACAGGCGATTTATTCAGTGTCTTTGGTTTGCGCCGCGGACGGTATTTGTAGTCTGGATGCTCTTTCATGTGTAACGCTCTGCAAGTAGAAAAATAAGAAATGGAAAATATGTTATAAATGAAGGAATGATTCAAAGTTGTGGGCGGGAAAAGAGGAATTGGCGGCATTTTAAGTATTTTTTCATGGGTAGGTTATTAATATCTAAGAATAAGAGTCATAGGGGGTTCGATGGCTGTCATGGGTGCAATAAAAGTGAGTGCATACAAAC
Organism: Anastrepha ludens; assembly: GCF_028408465.1. NCBI lineage: Eukaryota > Metazoa > Arthropoda > Insecta > Diptera > Tephritidae > Anastrepha > Anastrepha ludens. The sequence continues at coordinate 117,929,055 of NC_071500.1, read as the reverse complement.
AACAATAATAAAAAATTGAAAGTCTTTGTCAATCACAACAAAAATGAATTCTCAGCTTAACACACACGTAGATATGCGCGTAGATGTAAAGGTATGTATGTATGCGTGTAATGTGCATATGTACATAGGTGCATGCGAGTGTAAAAATCAAAAGTATTCCATTGTTGTGGCGACCGATAATCAACAAACGATGTCGCGGCAATGTGTACTCTTTATTCTTCCTTCATTCATTCGCCAATCGATAATGCCACCAATTATAACTCAAACAATTGCTGCCATTCTTACCTGACATTTCCACAATCCCTATTCTTTAATCAACATAAGTACCTTACTGGAATACATGTGTGCATATGGGCAATACATTTCTACATATGTACACTGTCGAACAAAAATGTAGCAGTAAAAAAAAATATATTGTTTTTATTTTCTTTTCCAAAAAAAAGCTGTTGGTCCTGGTCTATAAAAGAACACAACCAAAATTTCAAGTTTTAATATATGTATATATGTAAATAAGATAATAAAGGCGAAGAAACTCCGTGGTTACAATTTGGCACAAAGTTAGCAAACTTGAATTTTCTATTCTAAAATAGTAATTTGTCCACAAACCATTCGATTTTTTAGCTCCTTCGAATGCCTCGGCGGATTCATGGCTTTTGGCGGATTTTGATAGTTTACTAACTGTCGTTTGTTTGCTCCAGAAAATTTCTGTCAAATTTAAATCCGAACTTTGTGCAAGTCACTCCAACTATGTTTGGCTATTCTATTATTAATACCTTGCCAATCAATTGATTTAGACGATTCGTGGCTGTTTACGATTTCACGGCTTGATTTACCCAAATTAAACTAATCCATAATCTTTTTTTATTTCTTCGCTTGCTCACCGCACTTAGCAAAACTCAAATAAAACACACAAAAAAGTTCAAAAGGAAATGAAAACCACCCAAACCCATTATCTGCAGGAACTTTTAAGTTCATATTAATGAACTTACGGCCTGGTGAAATAATTCTATCAGCTTCAAACTCCCAGATATGGTTTACTGCTGGGTCGAAATTAGAAGACGATAGCACAGGAACGGAACCCATTAACTAAATTCAAAAAATGGGTTTTTACCTAACAATCTTCCAGGCAGAAATACATGCCATCGAGATGTGTTCGATGGAATGTCTCCTTAGGAAAATTTGAAGAGCCCACATATACATATTTTCAGATAGTCATCCGGCTTTGAAAGCTCTTTTTTCAACTATATAATATATATACATATCGTCAGGCGCAAACACCCGTTTTGGGTGTTTGGCCAAGCTTTCTATCTTATTTGTAACGTGCGTCTTGATGTTGTTTCACAAATGGAGAAACCTACAGTTTCAAGCCGACTCCGAATGGCTGATATTCTTTCTGAGGAGCTTTTTCATGGCAGAAATACACTCGGAGGTTCGCCATTGCCTGCCGAGGGGCGACTGCTTTAGAAAAAACTTTGTCTTCATTTTGCGTTCTCTCTGAATTCCGAATGTTAAAGAAATGAAAACTACACCTTTGGAAATATTTCACATTGTTGGCTTATGTTACATTTTTGCTCCTCAATGTGAATACAAATATATAATTGCTGAACTCAAGGGAATCTTAGCGTTTTGTTCTTTTCTAAATTGATATGCTTATCTTTTCATCGATAACACCTCGGAAAGGTTTTGCGCTTCGCCACATAAAACACTAACAACAAATGCCTTTCCACACAATGACAACAATGCCAGCACCAAAAATCAAACAATATGTTTCCTTGTTTGTAGAAGAATTATTTACACTGGCTTTTGCTCGACACGTAATCTCGTCCGAAACACGCTCATGTGTGCACTCGCTAATCTCACCCAGTCTCTGGGATCGCCGTTGACGATCAGTGACGATCGACCTTACTGGTTTGGATATTGTATGCAGGGAATTCGTTTATTTCGAAGAATGGCGATGAGCTCAAAAAGAATCTTGTTGTCTTCCAAGTCAAATATTTGTACAATTGTAATGCAAGGTATACGAGTTTTACGAGGTGTGGCAAATAAGTTGAGGGAATTCGTCAATAAACCACAAGCAAATTAAACTACCAAAAAATTCGATTATCGACCTTCACAATAGTCTCCTAGTAACTCTACTTAACTCCAACGTTGCTTCCACAATTGGTAACAGTCTTGGTAGTTTTCCGTATTTAGCCCATTCAGCACTGCTGCCACAGCTTCCTTGATCTCCTTTAATGAGATCCCTTGCAGTGCGACTTCATCTCGGGAAATAAGGTGATCCTCAGAATCTAACCCGTTCAGCACCTCGGCTACAGATTCCTAAATCTACTTTGAGATGCGAATTCAAATTGGATAATAGGACAAAAATCGCAAAGTAGAGTGCTCCAATTGTTCTCGGCGAGATGGGCTGGAACACGGACGTACTCATTCCAGGACGCTGAAATAGGTAGCAAACAGTCACTCCCTTTTCGGGAGGTATGTATATATTCAAGATAAATTAAGTCGCTAGTATTGAAAAAGCAATAAGCGTTGCCTTTATCCATATCTTGCACATTCTCCATTATTTTCTTGATAGATAACTGTAGTGATCGACATCTCATAAAGTATCGATCAAACAATTTAAAGTTTATACCCGTTGTCAAGGTGACATTTCACACTAAAAAAATTATTTTGCTGTCTTTTGTTTGTTCCATTCAGTTATGAAGTACAGGGTGTTAACGATGGAAGTCAACAAAGAGAAAAGTTCGTACATTTTACAGTTTTTCTTTGATAAAGGCGAAAATGCTAGGCACGCCGCTGAATTTGAGAATGGCGCTTATGGTGCCGGTACCGCAATTTTGATTTCGTCGATTTAGTTCAGACAGTTTTCATACTAAAGAAAATGTCAATAATATCAATCACAGAAGTAACCGAAGAGGACCGGCATGCTAGTAGTCGTGGCATAACTCAGGAGCTAAATATCGACCATAAAATAGTTTCAAACTATTTGCGCAAAAATAATGGATTTCTTTTTCCCCGAACTAATATATATATATAGGTCCAAAGACGATTTTATGAGGCTTCCCACCAGATTGAATCACGACACATAGCTATCGACTTTTCAAACTATCAAGCTACGACTCGAACTAAAAGAAGGCACCCTTTTTAAACGCATATGAATGACGTAATGTTATACATAAATTCCCGGAACTAAATTGACACACCTCGTATGGCCTACATACATCTAACACTAGTTATTTGTTTTACATAAGATTTCTTATCGTATTGCTATTAGTAGATGCTTCACAAATTCATTTTTTTATTCATGTAGAGATCGGAAACATAAATTGCTTTATTTTAAAATTTCAGTCTACGCAGGTTTTTTACACATAAAGTTGTCCTACGTATGTCAGTATATATAGATGTGATCGCGATAAATACTTATGTCCTTAAGCGATCATTTTTTTATTAACGCTGCTCAAATACTTGCTTAATAGGGAAAATAAATAAATGGAGGTCACGATTTGGGCAAAATTCTTTATTGGATTTTTGATTTGGGTTACATTAAAAAATTAACAATTTTTAATTTTAATATAATAAAATTAATAAAAAAACTCGGAGTTTTATATCTCTATTGTAATGCGGAGTGAAATACCTTTCTTTTGATACCCACATCGGCATATCTCATGTAATTTTTTTTTTTAATTTCGAACAGGTGGCAACCCTGTGAAACATTGTCAGTGGCAACACCTAGGTGAAAAGTCTAGAAATGTGATACACTATCTGTGTGCCCAATTTCATTCAAATCCGTTAAGCTAATCCTGAGATCGTGTGGCTATACAGATATGCATACCAGAATTGCTCGTTTAAAGTTATAAAATACAACAAAAAAAAATTGTGACGTGTAGATGAAAATCGCCGATACCGTGTATTTTTATTTTTTATCCCCTTTCCGAAAAAGTATATTTGGTTCATAGGACAGAATGTGTGTAACGCGGTGTTATCGTTTATCACAGTATGTATGTGTGTAGATTCGTTTATTCGTAATCTAACAGAAAGATTTGTTAAACTTATAGAAATACTCCATGGATTTCAAACACTTTTTATCGATAATATGTATCTCCACTCTTGATTAGTATTATACTAATACTAAATTTAAAAAATCTATTATGTTTAACAGTGACGACTTAGAAGAAAGTGAGCATAAAATAATTTGCAGTATGAAGTGTGCTGAAAAGAAATATAAATATACAGCCTTCTCTGAAGGCTGCAGTTAATACCGTTTGTTCGGGAATGCAATGAAAAATTCGAGAAGTTTCATTCTATTTCGTTGAAAATAAAATCTAATTAGTTTTACTCTTAAGTTGTCTTTAATACCGTATGCACCATATAAACCTTCCGCACCGTACCTGCGAGAATGAAAGAAAGTGTATGAGAATGGAAAGCAATGTGAAGAAAATATTTCATTATATTCATATTTATGCCATTAAAGCAGCTTAGTCCACGATTTCTTTAACTACTGAAATGCCTTTATGACTATTCCATATCGAATTTTTGAAGTAATTTTGAAAAATGATGGTGTCACATACATTATTAAATACAACAAATAACAGTTTACAGTCAAAACGTCTTTTTGTCTTAACATTTTCCTCTGCGGCCAGCGGGTATTCAAGTGAATTAAGAATTATGACTTGTCGAGATAAAACAGGGTTCAATTTGCAATCACCTTTGAGAGATGAGTTTTTAGCAATCACTTTTCTTAGAACATAATTAAATTATTAGCAAAAACTCTTTCGACACAAACAAAAGGAAATATTTGGCCATAATCAAGTGTATTAAAGAAGCGGTTGAATGGGGTGGCATATCTTTATATCTACAGAGATGCAAATTCCCACGGTGGAATGAATTTGAAAAAAATTTGCTGAAAGCAAGCGACGAATGGAAATCAAATTTTATGTTTTTTTTATTTTCATGCGACCAAATGTGTTTATCTGTTCTATTGTAATTTGAATTTAATTTGTTTTCAGAGTGATATTTAATTCTCTCTTTTATAACTGTGACTGGAGGCGATTAAGTCCGAAAAAAATAATAATAACATATCCGCGACCAGATCGTTAACCGACTCTCAGCGGCTTTGAAGGAATCAGCTAATTGGTTGGCGAGATTGTGTTCTGTCATCCATGTATGAACAAGGACTGATTAGACGAGTGTGTGAATACATGTGAAATGAGCGGGCGGAATTCTGCTGCCGAGCACCTGCTGACGGGCAACCGAACTTACTCTCACAATTTTGCTTCGGATGATCATCCTTGTAACATAACAGCTAAGTCCAGAAGAAATAATTGAGTTTTGAGTTACTTCTAAAATCATGGAATAGGTCACATATCAAAATGGCAGCCAAACCTGGAAACCACGAACCTCAACCGCCTGAAATTCCTGTCAGTGAGTATGTGTACGTCGCTGTGATATCGACTCAAGTATATTTTCCTCTACATTAAGTCATGGAAATAGTAATTGTATTCATCCACTTGTATTCACATCTTTCCGTCACTAAACACTAATTTTTCCATCCACTGGATCGTTATTTATAAACAAACTCCAAGCCACTTGGACCCTAACAAAATCGAAACGCCGTTTTTTGCGAAATTTATTCAAAGGTGGTTCTTTTGTAATTTTTTTTGTTTAAGATGTGACACTTTTAGAACAGCCCTTCGAAGGATTTGCTGTCTAATCCTAAGGATTTAGCGGGTTTCCTTTCATTTTAAAGCCATCGCAGTTCTGCCTTTGTAGTTCTTACCATAGGAAGTACCTTGTTTCACGTAAGAATCCACATCATTTGGACTTCGACCAGCCTTTTTAGGTCTTAGGCGATTTGAAAGTCCCTCTGACGTCAATCTATACTTAATATTATAAAGAGGAAAACTTTGTTTGTTTGTTTGTTTGTAACGAATAGGCTCAAAAACTACTGGACCGATTTTAAAAATTCTTTCACCATTCGAAAACTACATTATCCAAGAGTAACAAGGATTACATTTTATTTTGGAAAAAAATAGGGTTCCGTAAGATATTTGGATTTTTCGGACACAAACTGAAAAAAATCTTATATATAAAATAAAGTCAACTTTTTGTGTGTGTTCGCTAACCGGCCGTGTCTGCACCGAATTAAACCAAACTTACACACAATGTTAAGAAGGTATCGAAGATGGTTTCCGTATAGTTTGGATACCTCTTGGTGGATAGGGCTCGAGATATAGGTCAAAACGTGGACCCGGGTAACCTTCTGATGTGTATGTACAATATGGGTATCAAATGGAAGCTGTTGGTGAATGCTTTAGTTCAGAGTATTTTTCATGCCGCTCCGTGACTAGGGTCTCGAGATAGAGACCAAAACGTGGACCCGGGTAACCTTCGGATGTGTATGTACAATATGGGTATCAAATGGAAGCTGTTGGTGAAAGCTTTAGTTCAGAGTACTTTTCATGCCGCTCCGTGACTAGGGTCTCGAGATAGAGACCAAAACGTGGACCCTAGAATGTGTTTGTACAATATGGATATCAAATGAAAGCTGTTGATAAGGATTCCCGGTCATTTTCCCGAATCGAATTTCCCGAATGCCGCTGGCCCGAATGTCTAAAATTCCAAATAACCAAAATCCCGAATGCCATTTTCCCGAATGCCAGTTTCACGAATGGCTATGTCCCCGAAAAATAAAATTTTTTTTTTATTAGTAATAAAGGATTTACTGCAATAAATTTTTGTAAAAGTGAACATATACATATTTGTAAACCAATTAGAGCACAATATTATAAATAAATATACAATAAACGGTATACCGCAATAAATTTTTGTAAAAGTGAACATATACATATTTGCGGTGTACATTCTCCATTCCGAAGTTTCACGCAATCCCAATAAGCTTTTCCTTTACTTCTTTTTGATCGCTGATATAAATGACCGTCCAATATTAATTTCGTCCCTAATATTTCTCGTGCTGGTTCCATTGTGATACGAATATATGTAGAATTAAAATACAAAAATGTTCAAACACTAAAAATTTTATACAAAAATGTCGAGAACAAACAGAAGTTAAAAAGTAGAATGACAGTTGCATTCGTTTCTATGGTAACATTATTCTTCTGTTGGAACCATTTATGCGTCAATTATTTAAAAATATTCGGTAAATTAGTTATTCGGGAAATTGGTTTTCGGGAAAATGGATTCGGGAAACTGGCATTCGGGAAAATGGCTTTCGGGATTTTGGTTATTCGGAATTTTAGACATTCGGGCCAGCGGCATTCGGGAAATTCGATTCGGGAAAATGACCGGATACCGTTGATAAGTGCTTTAATACGGGGTAATTTTCATACCTATTGATGACTAGGGTCTCGAAATATATGCCAAAACGTGGACCCGCCGTGTCTTTGCACCGAATTAAACCAAACTTATGCACATTGTTAAGTAAGTATTGAAAATGGGTTTCGTAAAGTTTGGTTGTAATTCGCAGTGGCAACGGGTACAGCGTTCTTTTGAGCCAGCCATAATGTCGCTTACTTTTTTAACGCTTGGGGCGGAACTGAACTGTCAAATTGACAGTGTGAGTTACAATGTGTCAATATTTCTTTCTGATTTGGATGCCATAAGGAAAAAACGTAAGTGCAATATGTAAAAATTGTTTGTGAATTTTTTTGGAGTGGATTTTGGAACAGTGAATAATTTCTTACGAAATTTGAGAATTTAATGTGAAATCCGAATGAAATTATGTGTTCGTGGAAAAAACAATTTTTTTCGTTTTTTTTTTTAAAAAAATATAAATGGATAATGGTTAAAAAAGCTCCAATGCTTAATAAAACATATAAATTGAAACGAAAAATTCATGGATGATCAGGAAAAAAGACGATTGTTTATTCATATGCGTTGATTTGAAATTTAAAAACAATCTTCTTTTTTCCTGATTTTCAATTTATATTTTATATTTACTCAAAAACAAATAGAAAAACAAAAAATATTGTTTATGCCAAAGCGCTTGAATAAAGAATAAAGAAATAAATAATATGAAAACCATATATTTTCTGTTCTAAACCATATCTATTCTATTTTAGTGTGCCCAGCGAAGGGGGCCGGGTTTGCTATATTTTATACACGTGCGAAGCCGGGCGGGTTGCTAGTATAAAAATAAAAAAATAAAACATTTTGATCCTAAGATTAAAAAAAAAATTTGTTAAAAAGAACCCGAAATATTTCACTTTAAAAGCTCTGTACCAAAATGATCAATATTGAATAAATCTCAAAAATATAATTTTTTTTGGAATATTTTTTCAGTTTACTTCTTATGTAGTATAAGTCAACAAATACACCATATTTCTGGAAAATTTACGACAATGTTCAACATATTGGGATCACTTCACATGGAATCGCTCATATGTGCGTACACATCAGGAGAAGTGGCTCACTAGCGGGCATTCAGTGAAAACTTCTTTTAAATAAATAAATATTCCACAGTTGTGCCGACAATTGGAAGTAAGTATTATTTATTTTTTATGTATGTATGTATTGTATGTATTTAGAAGAATGCACCTGAAACGTTCAATCATACAATTTAATGAAATTTAGACAAATCGCATTTGCAACAAGGAAATGATATGTCATAATTCATATTTACATGAAAACGCGAGTATGTACGTAAAGGGTGGTTAAGTTTCAAGGGCCGGTATTGATTTTGAATAAAATATTTTTTGGAAATTTTTGTCATTTCTCTTTATTACGTTAATATTGGTACGGCTCAATTACATATGGAACAAAATATCGGCCAAATGGCCGCCGCAGCCTCGGCGGCACACCTCCATCCGATAGTCAAAATTTTCGATGACGCTGAGACATACTTGAGGTTCTATGCCGTTAATGTGCCAAATTATCTCATCCTTGAGCTCTTGAATTGTTGCTGGCTTACCGACGTGCACCTTTTCTTTCAAATAACCCCAAAGAAAGAAGTCCAATGGTGTCAAGTCACATGATCTTGGCGGCCAATTGACAAGTGGCACCTTCCTGTTGAAACCACATATCGTCCACATCCATATCTTCCAACTCGAGCCATAAACAGTTCGTTATCCTCTCACGATAGCGAACACTATTCACAGTAACTGCCTGACCGGTCTCATTTTGGAAATTATACGTCCCAATGATGCCGCCGGCTCATAAACCGCACCAAACAGTCACTCTTTGTGGGTGCATTGGTTTTTCAGCAATCACTCTTGGATTATCATTCGCCTAAATGCGGCAATTCTGCTTATTGACGAGTCCACTGAGGTGAAAATGTGCCTCATCACTGAAGATGATTTTCTTCGAAAATTGTTGCCATTTCCTGCCACCATTCTGACCATTGACGACGCTTAAAATGGTCAAGAGGCTTTAGTTCTTGAGTCAATTGCACCTTGTAAGCGTGTAAATGCAAGTCTTTATGCATAATGTTCATCAACGACGAGCGTGAGAGGTGCAATTGTTGGGCACGACGACAAGTTGAGGTGGACGGCTCTTCAACCACACTATCGCGAACAGCAGCAATATTTTCTGCAGTACGAGCTGTACGAGCATGCACTGGTGTTTTCACATCTCTTAGAGACCCAGTTTGCTCAAACTTTTGCACAATTTTTCCGATTGTACGCACATTTGGACGATTAAATTTACCGACAAAATCACGAAGTGCGCGATATGCATTTTGATTTGAACGCCCGTTTTAATAATAAGCCTGAATAACTTTAACGCCTGGCTCGATTGTGTATCTTTCAAATTGAGTTAGTCTTAAATTGAAAAATGTCAAATGAAATGGAGAAAAAAACTTCACCTTTAGCTGTGGTTCACATTCAACATCGACGCTTGAAATTTAACCACCCTTTATTAAATCTATTAGTGTCAGGCCTTTGGAAAGTTATACAAAAATCAATTGTGTATACTCTTTTAATATTTCATAAAGCATCATTCCTTGATTTTCACAGAATTTGAAAATTGATTGCGCAATTAAAAGAACTGCACCATTTAATTAAGCAAAATTTGTTGTCCAGCCACACAAGTGCCTCTGAAGTAAAATATATTACATATATAGATAAACAACAAATACATATATTATCATATGCAAACAAAATGAAATGCAAATATCAAAAATGGTGTCATCATAGCATTCACATATTCACTCTTAGCTGATCGACCCATACGATAATCCGTCGAGTTGAACAGACACCCATACGCTCGAGTACTATGATATAACAAAACTTCTTGGATTCACTTCAACCCGTTATACTCACACATACATATGTATGCATGTAAGTAGCAACTGACGATCACATAAATATTTTGAATGAACAAAATATACATAATTAATTATAATATTGAAATGTTAGAAGTGACAGTTAAAATGTGACAGTTGCGTCATGTACTGTTATGCGTTTAAAGCTACTGAAGCCTCAGCCACGAGCAATTAAAGGGTCGCTTGATAAGATCTGTGGGAGGTGCGAGGTTCCAACTGTCAAGTGGTAGTATCTTCTTCAAAGTTTACTTAATCATATTAAAAAATTTGAATTCACAAGTGTTTTGCTTAGGCTAATTAATACATGTCAAATATTTCGACATAATAATCCCAGCGTTTATGAATGAGCAATAGACCCTGGACACTGGGGAACCCATAAGTCTGTAATAATCAATAAAGGATTATGACAGCTGAATTCAAGTGTTTGTGAGTAAAGAAGTTCATGCGTTCCCCACTTAATTTTCAACCAAAAAATATGGTTTAATTGTTTCGATTGTTTGAATTGCTCTGTTTAGTTGCTACTGTGCGTATGTATGCTACAAGGTTTACAAGCATTTAGGCAAAAGGCAGGGCTGCCAAACTTTTTTGAAGATATTTTTTATGCTGTCGCCTGCCTTTGCAATATTGAAACTATATCAATTTTAACAACTTTATATAAATTTAAGTATAATCTTTTCTTCCGATATTTGGTTCATTCCGCACATTGCGACTTTATCGGTGATCATGAGCAAGAATTTGTATAATTTGTATGCAGCGAGAAGATCTAATTTAAGATTGAAAGTACCATTTCCAGATTGCAATTTACGAATTCCTTCCCTAAAGGGAGAAACTGGAAGGGCTACAAAATACGCTCACAGCTGTTATGACCTCATCATTTGATGAAAAACATTTTCCCCGCATGCATTTTTCAGGTATGGGACCATGTGGAAGTTGCCTTAATTCATGGATTTTAGCCATTGTCAAAATGCTCTGAGACTCGGTGCATTGTTATGAAAATACTTTTTTTTTTTGCAAACTGGGTCTGTTTTTCACGAGTTTTTTCCTTCAGTTGGTCTAAAAGGTTACAATAATATTCAGAATTTATTGTTTTACCCGTTTGCAAGTAGTCCACAAACAAAATGCATTTCGAATCCAAAAAAACTGATGCTAACAACTTTTCGACCGATTTCTGGACACGAACTATTTTTGGAGCCGAAGAACCAGGTTCACACCACTCTTTAGCCTCTTGTTTTGATTTACGATCATGGTGATAAAGCCAAGTCTCATCCATAGTGCTGAATCGATGCACAAAATTCACTTTATCCTTTCGAAAAGCTTTAAATGTTGCTGAGAAACTTGCATTCGAGTGTATTTTTGTTCTGTAACACTTCAGTTAAAATATTGCTTACACTGCGCAATGAGATGATTAGGACTTGTATTAAATTTCTTTCAGTAACTCGACTATTTTCCTGTATTTTTTCTACGATTTCTGGTGTTGTTGTTGTTTTTGGACGTCCTTTAAGGGGTTATACGCAGTTATGACTTTCAAAAAAATCGATTTTTTTTATTGCATTTTTGTAATGTACATATATTCAAAAGTATACGCACGAAATTTGAAGTAGATCTAAGCAATACTTTCGGAGTTATACCTAAATATGTAGAGATGCCTCGGCACGTTTTAAGGTAGGTATTGAAACTTTAAACGTGTTTTTATCAAAACGGCATTTTTCAAGTCGGTGTACACGATATCTCGAAAACGGCTTGTTTGATCGGTCAACCGTTTTAACTCAATCTTTAAAGATACATTTTCTAGTAATTAGTCGTTCCTTTTGTAAATCTGATACTTATTTTCCATTTTATAATCAATTTACGGCCAAATTTTAACGTAAAATCGAAATCATTTCTTTTAAAAGCTGCCATTTTGTGAAAATTCACTATTTTGATTAGCCGAACGATTAATTACTAGATAATCTAATATATTAACAAAATTTGTTTGGTTTTTTTATTTCAGATAATCCAATCCTGAGTTACGATGTACACCGTAAATCGTCTTTTTTTAAAGGAGGTTCCAGAAATCGCCTGCAGCGCGCTCTATAATCAACATTTTCTTGAAGGATGCTTTTATAACCGCCAAAAATTTTAAAATTAAAATATTCTGAAGTTTCTTCAGGATAAATCCTTTACAACCCGTCTTTTATTTGCTTCATAACTGCGTATAACCCCTTAAGGCTTGTACGACCACGTTTAAATTCAGCAACCCATCTCTCTACTGTGCCAATTGGTGGCGAAAAGTCCTTATACACCTTCAACATTCGTTCATAAATTTCCGTTGTCTTTAAGCCTTCCAAAAATAAAAATTCAGGCTGCACATGACAAGATTTTCAATGACAATGATTTTAGATGGTTCTTGAGAGAAGTTCGAAAATCCACATAAGAGCACTCAAATGATGCCAAAAAATATCTTGGGGGAAAAAGTGCCATCCAGAATTTGTCCCCAGAGTCCTAAGAGAAGCTAATTTCCGTAGATGCATAGCTCGCAACCATTATCATTGCCAAAAACTGTATTGCCAGACTGAAGGAATACAAAAATTTTTGCTGACGAAAGCATTTTTAAGCTATTCAGATCAGAGGTTAGGTTAGGATACGCTGTAGTTGTTGTCCACTCTGGGGCAATAATTTCGATATTACCTCACAGATTATTTTAGAAAGCGCCAAAGTTGCGTAAACGGTTATCGCGCCAACCAAGAAGTAGCTATATTTAAAATCCACAAAATCGACTAGCTATTTACAATATGCCAAACACTTTTCAAACGACCAGGGAAAAAAGGCGTCCTCCCACACCTTCTATTTTTCGATTTCAAGCCCCTCTCCACAATAATAAAAGGAGTCGTCTCTGTTCTGCGTTGTCTGAATTTGGTGGCTTTGTAATCCGGCTTTGTAAAATGGTGTCGAGCAAAACGAGCAGCACCCACAATTGGAAAGAACCTCTCCGAGCCGTTTCACACCAATCACTAATCTGATATTGCAACAAATTGCTCAAGCAGCAGAACTTAATCACTCAGACACATTTTTATATAATTATTAGAATGACAAGTTGTTAGCATATGCAATATTGTGAGTTACATTGACTCTTACACGCTTCATTGGGTGTATGGCAGAACTCTTCCTTCTATTTGTGATATTGCTTTTTATGAGGAGGTTTTTCATGGCAGACATTTTTCATGGCTCGAAGTTTTGTAATTGCTTGGCGAAAAGCGACCGCTATTAGAAAAAACCTTTCTATCATTTAGTGTTTCATATCCGGAGATGCGAATCTGGACTTTTTCGAATGGTAGTCACGGCGGCCGCCTTGGCAGCATAGATTTTGTGCAGCGAAAAACGAGCCAGCGGATCAGGTCTAGACTTCGCTTAACTCAGCTGAAATCGATTAGATGGATTACTGATATCATCAAGAAGCAAATCGGGGAATTAGAAGAAGTAGACCTAAGATAAAAAAGGAAACAATACCAAATCGGGTTTGTGGATAAATGTACTCGTACTATTTGTTTTTGTATTTCCGCTGTAAGTGAACTTACGGATCTGGGTGTTGTATTCAACTCAGAAACTAATGTGATTTCATTATTTCTGAACTCTATTCCAACTTGTGCTTTCCAGGAGGCTATGCGCGATACTTTAAAGACCTTTATATGTGGAAAGCGCTAATATCAATTCAATAACAGACATAGAGGAGCAAAAAAGGTCCTTTTTCAAACCGCTCGAATATTTTACAACTTTAATAATTAAAATACCTATTTATAGTAAACAAAGCAAAACATTCTCAGTCGCACTTCTTGGGTGCCCAATATTTTTTTTGCTTGGGATGCTCGGATGGTAATGACCCCTGAGTGCCGCATGATTTTAAATTAAGAGTCCCTTTACCTTCTACCGGTACCTTTAGGTGTTACACCCAATATATTGCAAAACAAAAGTAAAAATTGGGGCTTGGATGGAGGCAATAATAAAATGTCATTAAATGTGAACAAGTTTACCCATTTCGTAGTAAATGTTAACATTATGCATCCAAACAGCAGGCACAGGTAAGTATGTGCATGTGTATGTGTAAGATTGTGGGCATTAAATGAAATGGTAAACGAGTTTTTGCGATGCCTGTTACCGTATGCTGTAGGTAATTCGGATAGTTAAGCTCTGTGGGTGGCAAGGAACAATAGTCGCTGTTGTTTAGTGAGAGTCCCTCTATAAAGTTCCCCATTTTCGTATATTCCACACATGTGCCTTTCCGTTTAAAATCGAAAACGGAATCATCATCATCGCCGATGTCCCCATCTAAGCAAAATTTTGTGCAATTTGGTACTTGTACCTATACTAAAAACAAGTAAAGTATAAGCAGATACTCACCGTAAGCGTTTCGCTTCGTCGATGAATGGTCGCTTTTGTCCCTCGGAAAGCAATTTCCATTCGGCACCCAAACGTTTCGAAATTTCTGAATTGTGCATTTTTGGATTATCCTGTGCCATTTTGCGTCGCTGTCCGCGTGACCAGACCATGAATGCGTTCATTGGCCGCTTAATGTGGTCGTTCGGCTGCTGGTGGTGATTGTGATGGTGGTGTTGTTGGTGTTGCTGGCTCGATTGTTGATGTGTAGTGGAGTGCTGTTGTTGCGTGTTGTACATTGCATTGGCATTTGATAATGAGGAGTTGACTGGTATACTTGTTTGATGTTGTTGGTGGTGGTGATGATGCTTGAGTGGCAATGTTGCTGCCGCGGTTGTTGCCGCCATCGTCATGTTCAGCGCATCCGATCCAGTTAATTGCGGTGGCGACTCACCCCCACTACTAACTTCACTACTACTACGACTATTGTGACCACCGCCATTGTGCAGATGCGACCGGTAGTGAGATGGTTGCTGATGATGTTGCTGCTGTTGCTGGAGAATGGTGGAAATACTCGTCATTTTGGCTGAGTGACTTGAGCGCCAGTTTAGGAATTCGCTTTTCTTTCTCTTTTTTAATCGTATACTTTATGGCTGAGTTATGTTTTAAACAGAATTTTTTGGATTGCTCAGAATAAATGAAATACTTTTGTTTTCTATCACAATATGGATTATTTTTTATATTTCCAAACTGATGTACGCGTTTCCCTAAAGATGAAATGAAATTAAATATTGGTTGATTATTAATTTTTAGGTATAACAAATATTGGTTGTAAATATTTAGTTAGACAAAAAATAATTATTATCATATTTAATGCAGTATTATAAAGGCCGCCGTAGCCGAATGGGTTGGTGCGTAATTACCATTCAGAATTCACCGAGAGGTCGTTGGTTCGAATCTCGGTGAAAGCAAAATTCATAAAAACATTTTTCTAATAGCGGTCACCCTCGGCAGGCAATGGCAAACCTCCGAGTGTATTTCTGTCATGAAAAAGCTCCTCATAAAAATATCTGCCGCTCGGAGTCGGCTTGAAACTGTAGGTCCCTCCATTTGTGGAACAACATTAAAACGCGCACCACAAATAGGAGGAGGAGCTCGGCCAAACACCTAACAGAAGAGTACGCGCCAATTATTTATTTTTTTTATTTATTTATTATAAAGTATAAATTCATCCTTAATTTTTAAAAACCTTATACATTTTTACAAAATCGATACATTTTTCCTTAAGTATACAAAATTGAATAGAGGAAGAATTTTATTAGAGTTGCTCCGAGTGCCTGTCATTATTGTAATCTGGATATTAATAAAAAAAACGAAGTAATCAAGTGCTGCAGCTATACTTTAAGTTTCCCCTTCAATTAGAAGTGAACATGTTTTTTCCTGAAAATGGAGGAATGCTGTACTCCATAGAAGTATTTTTTCCTTTAATAAAAAATTAGTTAGCAAGCGTCTAACGAATTATTCAGTTTCACACAGAACAGGTCTCGTTAGCAAAGGTAAGTTGCTAATTATCTATTTAAACTTTTTTTCACAAATTTCATTTGGGTTTATTGTTTTCCTGCTACAAGATCTTTTTCAAATAACTTTCCACACATGTAATCTGACTGTTATTACAGATCCTTCACATAAATATGTAAGAATACTTCATCAACGATGTGGAGCTCAGCTTTTGAAAATATTAATGATCTCCTGTATTTAGGCACACAAAACGCATCAAAAAGGTTCAACTCATTCAATATAGACGAAGAAGATTTTCAAGTTAGATATTATGCAACAATTGGTGGTTTTAGCTTAAAATTTTTTGGATGCCGTACTCGAGTGGGCTTGTGCGTGATCACCATTCGAGTTGTCCGGGTTGCGAGTAGCGTTCCATGTTCACTGAGGACAAAAAACGTCAAGCGATAGAATGAAGTGTTTTCATATAGCAGTCGTCCCATGGCAGACAATGAGAAACCTGCAATCGCATTTCTTTTTTTTTGCGTTTTCGTAATTGGTAGAGAACCCATACATAGAAATGTTCAAACTGTATCTGTCCCGCCGTGAATATCAAATAAGTGGTCAACATTGCGTCAATCGCAACTTGCACGTAAAGGGGTTTTCGCCAAATTTTACTAAAAATTAGATAAAAAAAGTTACTTCCAACACCAAGCCAAATGTGCTATAGACTTTACAGCCGAAGGAAGGGCACTTTTTCCAGACATATTGTATTTACGACTAACTCAATTTCTGTGTTCTGGAATTATAACTAAAATTCCGATTTATAAAAATCACATCTTGTGGGAAAATTAGTAAAAAAAGTTCGTTGAAATACATATGTGGGTTATTCCCCAACAACAGTCCAGTTCATTTCACTATGCCAATAGTAAAAATAATGGAAAGTGGAACTTCATAACTTTATTGTTTTGCTTACTTCAATACTATATACTTTTGTGTTTGACTATTTTTACGTTCTTTGCTCTATTCTTCACCGGTAATGTATATATATATAATTGGCGCGTACACCCTTTTTGGGTGTTTGGCCGAGCTCCTCCTCCTATTTGCGGCGTGCGTCTTGATATTGTTCCACAAATGGATATTGTTCCACCGGTAATAAGTCTGAATATTTTAATAAAAATTTTCTGCATACCTGCACGTTGCAGGGTTGCCTACAATTGGGTACAATGTCGGAATGACCGAATTTCGGCTTCGACTATGTTCGGCCAAAAAAGTTCAGTTTGGATTAGATTTGGCTCCGCAACACGAAACCGAATATTTCTTAAATTTTATTACTTTAGAAAACCTCCCAATAACCTTTGGCATTTTTATGAAAACGATATGATTTGCAGTAGTAATATTGAAAACAATTGTTTAGTGCGGCACAGAAGTATATTCTATACGCTAAAATTAATGTGACTGAAACCTATGTGAAACCATGTGACCAATGTGCCTTTATTTTACTGTTAAAAAACGTGTCTATAAATGGATTAAAGAGTAGAAAATAAAATAATCATAGACTTAGTATTGACATATTTTCATTTTAATATTTTAACAATAGTCATTATAAACCATTTACGAAATTTAAAATGAAACACGTGGGGTTCAAGCAATAGAATTGAAGTGATATAATTCGTTAACAAGCCATTATATTCAATTGACATTAAATCTACAGACTTATTTATGAATTCCTTCATTCGAAATTCAAACTATATAAGGCAACAACTGCGTAACTACCAATTTGTGATATATTTTAAACGGTCAGATTGGGTATACCTAAATCACTTATCATATCATTCAAGCCTATTAAACATGCACCCTGCCCTTCTTTTTAAATTTCATAAAGTGTTAAAATATAAAAATCTAAACAATGCCATAAGCCTAAGAAAAAGCGATCTTAGTTTTGTCTTGACATTTACCAATGTTTTACAAGCATAATTCAAGGCAGATGTTGATGCGGATGTTGAGCCCATCGTCATCCAACAGCGGTATGACAAATTGTTTCGTGACTCAACTGCGTACCATACTACTGTGGGCAAAAAGTAAAGTGAATTTATTTGTCAAAGTTCGCGGGATTAAAATTTCGCTCTAGTTATTTTTTTTCGTGAGTTGGCAGCAGTGTTAATAACATCTAGACCAACTTTCATGTGAATGCCATTATCAGTAATATATTTACGCTTATGTTTACCAAACGACCAAGAGTGCATTTTTCTATTTTTACAATGTCTGATTTGATTGAGCAGAGAAGTGCCATCAAATTTTGTTTGCGGAATGAAATTTCGGCTGCGGAAACGTTTAGCATGCAGAAGCCATTTGGTGATTCGACCGTGTCGCAGAAAAATTTTTATAAGTGGTACAAAGACTTCAAAGAGGGTCGAGAACGTGTTGATGACTTGAAGCGCTCCGGACGACCACCGACGTCAACAGATGACCAACACGTCAATAAAGTGAAGGAGTTAGTGCTCAAAAATGGTCGGTTGACTGTTAAAGACCTTACTGATATGATCGCAATATCAGAAGGATCTGTGAAACCCATTTTGAAAGACCATTTGGGCCTACGAAAAGTGAAATCTCGTTTGGTACCGAAAACTCTCACTTTCTTGGAAAAAAGTCGTGGCGTTGATGTGTGTGAAACAATGCTTTCAGACTATCAGGACAAACTCAAATGCATCATTACGGGAGATGAGACTTGGATTTATGCTTACGATCCTGAAACAACCGACCAATCAAGCGAATATCGTGCTAAAGGCGAGGCCAGACCGAAAAGAGCACGTCAAAGTCGTTCAAAAATAAAGGTCATGATGACAGTACCACCGCAACCACCGTATTCGCCTGATTTGGCTCCGTGTGACTTCTGGCTATTCCCAAAACTCAAGAGACCACTCCGGGGAAGCGTTTCGAGTCGATTGAGGAGATAAAAGCTGAATCGAAGAAGGTGCTGATGGCTATACCGGAAATGGACTATTTGGCATGTTTCGGGGATTGGAAAAATCGTTGGCATAAGTGTATTTCATCGAGAGGGGATTATTTTGAAGGGGATGAAATTGATTTACAAGAATAAATAAAGATTTTTCATTTTACAACCAAATTAACCTTACTTTTTGCCCACAGTAGTATGACAAAAGAACTCGTGTACACACGAGGAGGCGCAAATTGGGTCATTAATAATATTTCTGAGTAGCTTTTTTACTAAAGTTCTCTTACCAACCCTACTATTAAAGTCGAAAAGCACGATTTTTATGCCGTGGCTAGAGCAGAGCTCATAGGAACGTTTCAAGGGCTCATAGAAGAAATCTTTGGCCGCATTGTCCATCTCTTCCGTCGGGGTGGGGGTGCAAATGTGCGAGAGGTTGATGAATCTGGCCTTGACTCCGATTATCGCGAGACATTCGACCACCGGAGTGAACGTAAGCACTTGTCGACGAAATTTCTATCCCACTACAAATCCAACACCGAATTTGCCTTCTCATATTAGCTCGCTCTCGAACGGATGCTCGGAAGCTACCCAGAAGATACTTGGGCGAAGCCCGGACGTTGTGAGGTGTTTGGACCATATGCAGAAAAATTGTCCTGGCCACTCCCGAGTGAATGGCAATCAGGGACTTTTCCTACTTGCTTGCACTTCTACATATGGAACCATCCCCCTGTCTGGTTCACAAGTGTCATATATGATTAATGTACAATATCATTTGCAAAAGTTGTAAGTCTTCCAATAGGGTGATTAATTTTGCGCCGCCTTGTAGTTTATAAAACGATATGGAATCTGAAGCCAAATACTGAATATTGAGATGCAGCGGGGGATTTGAGATATACTCAAAGTTTTAAGTCTCTAGCTCATTGCAAAGTTCCTTCTGATATTTCCGCTGAACAAGAAGTCCAGGTGATATAAATGTGGTAGAACACTGCATTTGTAAAAACTAAGTTCGGTTCGCCCTTAAAAATGTTCTGTCACTCTCTAGTACAGATTTTAATCATTTGTTATAATTGTACAACCTAAACCATGTGAAAGAATTGAAATATAAAGTATGAAATGCAAAGCCCGATACTTTTTCTTCACTCACTTTTCTCACACGTGACATCCTGGAGTTAGGCGCTTGCCTTTGCTTTTGCCGAATTTTTCATGGCGCTAAAAGTGCTAAAAGCCTGTATTTACAAAAATGGTTGCTCAATCACCATTTGTTAGCCCCTTAGTAATATTTTAGTGGTCTTACATATACTCCAAAAAGTCGTTATTTTCTTTTTGAAATGAGTATTAGCGCGTTTTCATAATATTAGAAGCACGATATCAAAGAGCAGGAGATAAATACTAAATAATATTTTAGTACGGATATAAAATAAATTAAACAGGGACTTATATTTTGAAGAGTCTTTGCTTACTGAGTTCATTTTGACTTGGCAAGTGTGTAGGCCAAATTTCGCCAACAGCGTAGAATAGACTGCTTTGGATCTTTATAACTGCCCTAATTTCACTACCTCGACCCACTCAAACGGTTTAAAGTTACGATCATCGACTCAGTATTTCACCAGCAATATTTAACGATTTCCAAAAGATCTAACGCTAATTCCTGAACTTCACCACAAAAATTGGATAATGTTTTCATATTGTCAGATTGTAAAATAATGCAAGGATGCCTTTGTTTTTAAGTACAAAGTTGTTAGGCCCGTGTTGAAAAAAACCGTTATACCTTAAATATATTAATGAATGTTTGTTTGTTTGTACATATGTACGAGGACCAGAAACTTGAACAGTCGACTGATTGAGCTCAAATTCATAGGATATAAAACCTTGAGCAAAAAGTTCCCGGAACAACCGTCAAATGAGGCTCCAAGTCAACTGATTTCAGTTCTGTTTTTTTTAGGTTGCCACATCTGTGATAGACACACCAATAACCGCAAATTAACCGTCATAGAGCTGACAGAGAACTTAGTGTACAGAGTAGTTAATGATTTGGGGTTGCGGCGTGTTGCTGCAAAGTTGGTCTCAAAGGACATGCATAAAAAGAACCGCGTTGATATCGCCAAGGACATAATTTCCAAGGCTGAATTCCACCCAAAATTCATCAAACGCATTATTACCCGGAATGTGACATGGATTTATAGTGCGACGCTCAATCCAGACATCAGGCGAGTAAGTGAGCAGCTCCATATGAAGCAAGATCAAAACACCCACGTTGTTTTTGGTGAAAATAGAAAGCAATGGATTTATGGATTACAATGGTATTGTACACCACGAATTTTTACCAGAAGGTTAGACTGTTAATAACTATTACGGTATTATTTGGGCGTTATGAGACCTTACGTGAAGCAGTTGATTGGGGTACTTTGAAGGCGATAATATCACTTTTGAGGAATAAAATTATATTTTGAATTTCTGAATATATTTCGGGAACTTTTTGTTCAAGGTGGTATAAATGTGTGCGAAAAAGAAAAAATGTGGAAGTCGATTCGATAAAGTTAATTTTTTTAAATCTAACTGCTGGAAGCATGTGACGATTGATTCTTTCTTGAATGAAAATGATTCAGCCAACTATCTAAATTCTTGAATTCAATCAATTTTCCAGGCTTCCCACCGCACGAAATAAAAACTAAGCGTGCGCCTAATTTTTCTGAGATATATTGACCTTTCCTTTACCTTTCTGTCAAAAATGTATGCAATAATTTAATTAAGTGATGAAAGTAACTCGAAAACACAAAGGATACGACTTATTGCTGCAGATAATACCATAGAATACCACCTGCCGCGAGATCGATTTAGTTAAGGCCCAAAGCTTTACATATGTTGATTTTATGTTGCTAAATCAATAGGTGTATATTTAGCGATCTATTTATTAACGCATCGAATGGGAACAATGTGTACATACATATATAAGCGAGTATTAAGCTAACTAATGACTCTGTCACATAACTTTATTCTTCTACTTGACTAGCGCGATATCTGGTTTCTTTCTCGTGCTAGCTGACCCTAATTGGATACACCAAGTAAAACCAAGCCTTTCTCTACCTGATCTCTCCAACTCAAAGTAAACTTTCCTCTTCCTCTGCTACCACCAGCAGGTACCACATCAAAGCTTCTTCTCACTAATAAAAACGCAATAAAAAATTAAATTTATTTTGTGGGTCAAGGAAACGGGCCGGTGCTAGTATATTATATTTATGTATTATACATGTATAGCATTACAGCTTAGTATTTAATACTGAATGCGTACCAGCGTAGCGCCAAATTAGACGTTTTCTGACTCACTGCATATCATATAGCTTCCAGCGTGCAAATCCAATTTGGGATACGAACTTGAGTAATGCCTTGACGAGTCAGAAAGGGTCATGCAGAGTTTTCAAGATAGATCCGCCTACAAAGGTGTTTTAAGTTACAAACCAACTCCACATTGTTTTCGGTGCTATAAGAAAGATACCGATAAAATAGGTAATTATTAAATCGGCACCGCTCTTTGCATTCATAGCACTCCAATAGAATTTTAATCTTTTCAGACCCTGATGCATCAATTGTTTACACATGTTGGTTGAACTTTTTACATATTCGTTTCTATGTAACGTCAAAAGGTCTGCGTTAGTAGTCGAAGTGCTTTTATTTTCATTGAAATATGTAAGTGAAATTTTGTGTGCAAATGCCTTCGAAAGACCTATTCGGTTGAAAACCACCGATCGAAGAACTTGGTTGAGCCATCCTGACCGAATTGTTTGCAAAAACCAATTAAAAAAATGCAATTAATGTTCCGACTGGTATGTAGGAAGTGGATACTTGTGTATAAATATTTATTCAATAAGTCTAGACTTCTTTTATGGAATAAATATATAAAATACATTTCGAAGAGTCTTAGATATATTTTTCCATTACCTGTATTCACCCCTGGCCACCAACTGTAGGGCGCGTTTGCGGCTCTGAAGCCTTCTCTAATTAAACATGGTAAGAAAAAAACACCTAAGAAAATCCGACCAAAACCAATTAGAATACATTAAAAACCAGTTAATTTTTTGAGTGGTGCAGGTTCCTGTCCATGTTTTGTTGGAATTGGTTTTGTCGGCATTGAAGCTTCTTGCCTTTTTACGTCCTTTTTGAGTAAATTATAATTTAGATAATTATCTATATTTCCCATTTTCAAAGACACCAATAATCCCGACTGGTATGTAGGAAAGACGGACGAAAACAAATTCCGCATAGGATTTAACCAAGAATTCTTATGGAATTTAAACTCAAGTCTGGGGTTGATAGAAACACCTAAAGCTATCATATATTATTAGTAACCGTTAATGTAAAGTTAAGGAAACTGAAATTGTATTAATTGATTGTATTAAGCGTGTTTTTATGTTTTGGTATAAAGTATTACCAGTTTAGGTACGATCAATACTAATTGTAAAGCCTTAAAGTCTCCGTTTTGGACGTTATATCATATCACTTTAAAATCGTCAAATATTTGCGGAAGTTTTGATTTTTAAAGTATTCTAAAATCCTTTTCAGACACACTTAAGGTATTTCATCTAACTGTTTCCCTCTCTTGAACTTGTGAAGATTTTTCTTAGATTTTTTAAGTATTGATTGGCGATTTGGTCAAAATTAGCATAAGTTCTCACCGTATTTCAGTTGAAATTCCTTCAGTGGAAATCAAGTTGTGCCCTCAAACAATTTTTATTCCGCTTATAATCCTAAATTTTTAATTAGTTTTTCACTTTTTATTATATTAAAAATATTTCACTATATTTGTGCTAGTCAAGTTATTTTATTCTCACAACATTCGTATGTGAATACATACACAAATAATTATCTGTATGAAACACTTTTTGAAAATTGTCATAATCCTTTCGTTTCACTTCAAAACAATATAAAACGGAACAAATTTGCGTAAAACGTTTTGAATCTTCGAATTGCATCCGATCACGTTGCGCGTCAATTGACAAGTGTTTTCTGATAATACAAATGGCAAGCATTGTTGCACGCACCTTTCAGTTTACACAGGCATGTACATACACCCATACACACAAGAGAAATTTTGTTTTCCGGAAAGGTATTCAATCAAAGCACGCAACACTATATCGTTTTATTACATTTCGAATTCGCGCCCATGCGCTCCAACAAAGCGAAGCTCACAAGTGAAAGATACAAAATGAGCGACGAAATGGGAAAAAAGTGAGAACCGTCGTATGTCCAACTGAGGAAAAAAACAACAGAAACGCAGCAAAGCAGAGGCGAGCAGAACGTTATCAACAACCTAACTTGAATAGCCAACGCGAACGACGCTATACAAACAACAAGTCTACAACTACCCGTTGAAGGGTAGTACACTGGATACCCACTGCCGCCCAAAACACCAAACCGCACAAAACAAAACAACACCACACAAATAGCTATGAAAGGAGAAGATGCCCCCGTAGTGCCTACAATGTTGTATTTGAGTGGGAGTGTATACCGTGCAAGTATGTGTGAGAATCGATGGGTGGATGTGCCGTGTAGAGTTGGCAAAAGTTATGCTTATGTGAATGTTTCAGTGCGTTAAATCTTTAGGAAATCGCCAAACTGGTTCGATTTGTTTGAGATCTTTTGTGTAGACTACATGCTCACGCACACTACCACACAAACAAATATGAATGTGCAACATTTTACAATTACAATACATACAATTGTTAAAGTATTGTTGGTATTTACATTTTAATTGTGAATTATTCGTTCTAGAACACGTCCACTATTGTTAGGTGTACAACTTCAACTCCTGCCATCCTTGCTATTTTTTGGTTTTAGATTTTACTATTTCCTTTTTCATATTTGAGAAGAGTAAATATTTAAATACTGTCAACATTTTAGTCCCTTTATCGTGACATAGTTTTTAAATTATTTTATTTACCTGGAATGCTTTGCACGCTTATTTCTTTCGGCAACGAAACTATCGGAACGTATTTTTCTTTCCGCTTACGTTTAGGCGCATATGCAATATTTATGTAGTTGAAAATATTTTAAATATCCATTAGGGTGCTTCTTAAAAGAATTATGTTATTGCCTTCATTAAGATTTTTTTTCGCACATTTAAGGTAATACCCTATATAGGGCTCGCTACCGGCTAACGCCAATTTGAAAAAAGTATTAGTTTTAGGATTTATATTAATTAAAAAGGATAATGTAACACAAATCAAACAATTCTTTCAAAATAAAGGTACTTTATTGTAATAATAGAGATTTCATTGTTCATTAGGGTAATTTGGTTTGAAATTTTCCACTTTCCATTTTTTTTCTTTATCACAACGCGTAGGTTATTACTTTGTCAGTGTGCAACATTACAAAGGCGACAGGGGTATGCCAGTATATCTTACCTTACGACAGAAGATCATCAATAGCATTATTTATCAAGTTTATGTAGTTAATTATGCGGATCACTTACTTCCAATCAGTTTTTACGTTATGTATTTCCTTCGCTGCCAAAGTGCAATCTGGTTAATGGAGGTTGGCCTCTGGAGACAATATCTCAAGGGACATGTTAGTATTTCTCCGAACTTCGGGCATATCTCTCTATCCTCAAATTGGAGCTTGAGGGTCGTGCTAGGGCAATATTTCCGAGTAGGCAGTATTGGAACGGGGGGGGAATTTACATCGAATTTGGTACCTCTGCCTTCACTGACGGCTCCAAGATGAAAACGGGAATCGGAGCAGGGGTTTTCTCTAAATCTGCCGATTTATCTATTTCCTTAGAATTACCGAATACTGCTAGCGTTTTTTATGCAGAAGTCTTTGCGATCCTGCAGGTATGCAAAATGCTTAGGGAACGTGGGAGTGAGGGAGATATTAACATTTTTCCCGATTTTCAAGCCGCGATCAAGGCTCTGACGACGTCATGGTGTAGATCCGAACTGGTCAACTCCTGTAAAGAGATCAAATCTTTTGGAAGTGCAGGTAACATTTCTCTGATCTGGATTCCAGGACATAGGAACATAGAGGGAAATGAAATTTCTGATGAACTAGCCAGGAAGGGAACTGAATTAGTCTCAGGGAACTACTACCCAGTCATCGGAATCCCCTTGACTTTTGTTAAAGAGGAGTTGCACAACTTATTTCTTAGAAAAGTGCAGGACAGATGGAGCTCTATTTCTTTGCTATTTTCGCTATTTCGGAAACCCTTTGGCCTCAGTACAATAGAATTCAGAAAACTTTCAATTTTCAAACTCGTAACTGTGTTTACCGAAAAGCTAGGTTTTACATGTATTGCTGTGGGGACCTTTCAGAGAAGGAGACTGTTGAAAAATTTCTCTGTAAATGTCTATGTTTGGCAGCTAGATGATTAAGGTCACTGGGTGCTCCTTTCTTCGACTTCCTGAGGCAGTGCGCCAACCTAAATTCCATCAATATTCTCCATTACATCAACAGCTCTGGTAAGCAGTAGATATCTGCCCGCAGGAGGTCCCAAAATGGTACCAAAACGGCGCTTTAGTGAACGTATTCAAACATATGCCATACATAATGGTACAGTAAAGCCTGTCTAAGTTGGACACCAGCTGTGTAACTCTTTTTGCCCAACTGATAAAGAAAATTATTTCTTTCGTACTTCGTTGACTTTATTTTGAAAACTAAGTAAATAAAGATGTACATTTATTTCAATAGTTAATAAAAAAAAACAAAAAAATTACATATTTAAAAATACATGTATGTATACTCACGCATACTTTTGTTTTAGTGAAATATGGAGTTAAACTTATACAACTTAGAACAAATTCCATATAACAATATACAGTGGCTCACAGCTTATTTCGTGTGCCCGTTTATCAAAATAAAAAAGTTTAATATTTTTGTATAAACTTTATTTAGAAAAAAAACGTTAACGTACATTCAAAGATAAATTATTTCTTGTTACAAACATACATAAATAAACTTAAATTATTTCTTCTTAAATAATATATTTACAGCAAAATCAAAATTATAAGAAAATCCACGTCACACCTTATTTCGTGTGCTTAACCAAACTAGAAAAAACATGATTTTTTTTTTAATTTATTATGTTTTTACTAATCTAATATTTTGTAGGGTAGCCTTTTTGTTTTAATACAGCTTTTAACCGGAATTGCAAGGAGCTAACAAGTTTTCCAGTGTATTCAGGAGATATTTTCTCCCACTCCACTTGCAATGCTGTTTTTAGATCTTGTTTGTTGCTTATGTTATGTTTTCTAATTTTTTGATCCAGAATATTCCATAAATTCTCAATTACATTGAGATCAGGTGATTGTGCTGGCGTTTTTACCACATGAGGGCAATTCCATATAAGCCACCGTTGCACTAATTCCGACTTATGCTTCGGATCATTGTCCTGATAGAACCTGAACCTGTCCCGAATGCTTAATTTTTCAGCACTTTGTAGTAAATTATTTTTTAATAAATTCAAATAAATAAATAAATCCATAATTTCGTCGATAAAAACCAAGTTTCCGACACCAGCTGTTGACATGCAGCCCCAAACCATTACATGGCTCCCACCGTGTTTTACTGTACCACGCAGATTCTTCGGGTCCAGCTCCGCGTTGGGCTTACGCCAAACGAAAGACTTTCCATCGGAACCAAAGAGGTTGAATTTGCTTTCGTCGGCGAAAATAACGTCATCCCAAAATGTTTGGTCTTTATTAACATGGTTTTCGGCAAACTCCACCCTTAATCTTCTGTTATGCTCATTAACAAACGGTTTGTTTCGAGCTGTACGACCATGGAAATCAGCTTTGCGCAGAATTCTTCTTATTGTTTCAGGATTACATGACTTATCAAGTACTTTTTCAACCTCTTTTGTCAAAGCTGGCGCACTAATTCGTGGGTCTTTTTTAATTTTTCTTAATATCCACCTTTCATCAGCTTCTGTAAAAATTTTGTTTGGAGCTTGACGGCCTTTGTCAACCACTCTTTTTTCACGAGAAAAGCGTTGAATAATGTACTGTACTGTGGAAGTACTTAAACTTACAATTTCAGCAATTTTTTTCTGCGACTTTCCATTTTTGTAATGCGTAATCACTAATTCGCGCCTTTCAATCGACGTACGACGACCCATCACGGTATTTTTAAAATAAGCTGGACAACCGACTACTTTCAATGTGTAAACTAAATAAGGATATAATCTAATATACTATGCAAAACAAATTTCTATAATTGCTAACCGGTTTACTGGCACCGATAACGGTAAAAGTGAACACACGAAATAAGCTGTGACGTCAATTTACCTAGTATTCTGTTTTTGTTGTAAATATTCTACTAAAGCAGAAAAAATTTGAATGCATTTATACATGTTTGTAATTAGAAATAATTTATCTTTGATTGTGCATTTAAATTTTTTTTAAAGTAAATCAAATAAAAATAATTTTACAATTCTTTAGTTTAACATACAGCCTCACGAAATAAGCTGTGAGCCACTGTATATACACTCGAAAAATTTGATTTTGTTTCAATCAAAAAATAACTTGTTAACAATGCAATGAACCTCTGAAATTTATTATTATTATTGATCGCAAATTTTAAAATCTCAATTCATACTTTCATAGCGCTACATCCAAAAAGTGAGTTGCTTTGCAGCCTATGATTATCTCTATCGAAACGAAGCCTTGAGTGTGGCCTCTCAGCTATCGTTGGTTGCGACAGAGAAGAGTTTTGTAGACATTTGATTTAAACTTAATGGTACAATGCAAAAATACCAGCGAAGAGCGATCTTCGACCGTGTTGCCCACTTAAGCCATCACAAACAGTATGGCTGGATCTCCTGGGGTAATTCGAATGTATATACTTACGTATGGCCTCTATATTAAGTCAACTCGTTTATTCTCTTCTTTCCTAACAACTTTTTCGTTGTATTATGGCGGAATTTTCTTGAACCTCAGTGAGCAGGTCTCGTGCTTTTTGCAGCTTATAAGTATTTAATTAGAACACATTTTATGTGCATTCATTGCGACCGAGGTTGTTCTACAGGGTTAAGCTCCAGTCGGGAGTACTTTTTTGAAACACTTCTGCCATAGCTGCAATTGTAAACAATAAAATCAGTTGTCAGCGGCGTTCGAAAAATAAAACAACGTAAATTTGGTTGCAGTTCAATCAGGCCACACGTAATCGGTTGATTTGAATCAGATGTCCATGTGAAATGGTTAAAAACAAAATCTTCAATCCATTCCTAATTTATAACGCCTGATAACACAATGAACTTTCAAAGCCCAGCCCATAACTTTTATATGCACTTTTTATTATTTGAAACAATCCAATCAATGAATATTTGCCAAAGCCTTTAAGCTTCATAACAAATGTTTAATAATGATGAGGATATGTTAAATGCGAGAACTACGGTTTTTCAATATTTTCGCGCCAAAAATGTAATGCTCTAAGGCGCATGTGCTATAAAAGTCTCCAACATTTTGGTAGAATTATTTCCCTTTCATCCCCATAACCAAACAAATACCACCAATTGTCTAAATAAGCGAAGGAAGCCAAATGAAAACGAAACCCCCACACAGTAAGCGAGGAGTGCAATAAAATAAAAGGAAATACGCGCACAAAGGAAAATGGCAACCGCCACCCTTGCTCTATGAACAAGCAAACCAATGTGCAGGGCATTTGTGTGTATAGATGTGCACTACCCATTTAAGGGTTTGGTGGAAGTTTGTGCACTTGTTTACATGCCAGTGTATGGGAATTCACTGCATAAAAAACTCGTTTCGCCGCCACCTGCACACATCCTAGTCGACAGGAGCGCGAACCGCGCATGCACACTTTTAAAATTATTTGGCCAATGGCGTAGAGAAAGCGTGCGCCACAAAGCGTTGGCAACACTTGTCTCCTCACACTCCAGCCATTCACGTAAATCAAACCACTTCATTCAAATTTATGTTGATAGTTATTTTTAGTTTAGTTTGTTTTTATTCACCCACTCGTCTCTCCTTCAAATACCCACCTACATGTGTATGCGTGCTTTTTTACCTAGTGAGCAGGCGGGTGAGTTCTGCGATACAACTCGTACCCGACTCATCTTTGATAGTATTCAACATACCGTCTTTGTTCTTGTGGGGCGCACGTTAGCCAGTTTTGCGGACATTGAAGCTCTCGGTTTTATTTTTGTATCACAATGGCATTTGTCAAATAATGGTAATAAACGAAAAGACAGTGTCTCATTCAACAGGTTGGTGAAAGCACTGTAAAAAATTAATGTGCGTATGGAAAAGTAAAAACTAACGGTTCTTAAAGGAGTTCTTAAAAAAACTGCCTGACAATTCTAATTAGCATTAAACTGAAACTTTATGGTGTTCATAATTTGAAGCGCTAGATAATCTTTCCCTTCTGAAATATTTACAGTAGCTCACAACCAAAGTTAGCAGCCAAATTAAAAAAAAAATTGATAAAATTGATATGCCAGTTCGTATTATAACATATTTTTATTTTATATATAAGAAAAACGTAATTTTAAATATTCCCGTATTTGTATAGGAAGAAGAATATCACAAACTAAAAAGTCACCGCCCAAATCATGCATTCCTTAAAAACATTGTCTCCAGGTATAACTGATGCTTTCCATTTCTTCCAGGTTCTTCGATTTCGATGTAACTCAAATATGTTGCTCTCGGGTCAAAATAATGAAATAAAAAAATTTTAACTCCTTTTTTGCAATTGTTTCTACATGAAGTCGCCCGTGCAAGTAATGACTATTATTTTGAACCCAAAATCATTAAAATCGGTTAATTTTTGACTAAGTTATGAGCATTTAAAAAAAAATGTTTTCTTATATAATTAAAAAAAATCGATTTTGAGCCGAAAAACAAAATTGCCGATAAATCTTGAAAAAAATTTTTCGGGCGAACAAAAAAATACGTGTCTCATTATTTTGACCAGAGAGCAACATATTTGAGTTACATCGAAATCGAAGAACATGACCCGAATAACCCGGTTGAATTGAAATGGAAAGCATCGACTGTTATAGTAATAAGAACTTAAAGTTAGTAGTAAATTTGTGTTTTGTAGGGTCTGTCAATAACAGCTTGGAGTCTCTCTAGTACCGATTTCACCAACTTCTTAGTAATGGTATTCATTAGAAATTTTCTGCCCTTCCTTTTTTAACAACTTTTTGAGGTTAGATTGGTTTCGAATTTTATGTTTTCGAATCTCTTTATCTAGAACCGAACACAGATTCTCAGTAACAATATGTGAATATTGAACAGTAAGCCGTATTTTCGAATGAACCAAATCTGTGCAATCGCCAATGTATGCTTGGGTTGCTACTTTGGTAGGAGGGATAATTTTCCAGAATGTTTAATTTTGTGGCACTTTGTAGCAAGTTTTTGTTTAAGATATCCAAATACTCATGCCTATCCATATTCATTTCAATAAAAGTTAAATTTCCGATTCCTTCAGATGGCATACATCGCCATACCATTACGTGTCCTCTACTGTGTTTGAGTGTGCTGTTTAGATTTTTTGGTTGTAGCTCTGCATTTGATTTTCTCCAAACAAAATTTTTGCCATCCGAATTTGCTGTTTAACGCTTTCAACTTGCTTTCGTCAGCATAAATTGTGATATTCCAGAAGTCTCTTGCAAGCTTCAATATGGCAGACCGGTTTTCGACACTGATAAATGGCTTGTGGCTTGGCTGTGTGTCCAACTTCACTTAGGACTCGTAACATCAGTCTAGAAACCTTGGCATTGAAAATCGTTTTATGCGCTGTTTTTTCCTTATTTTGTCAATGGTTTTCGGCAAAATTTGGAATCTGAATGTTATCTTTCACAAAATTTGTTTTTGTTTTGTTTTTCTTTACAAAACCTCTATTTTTGAGACGGCTCCTCAGCTTACAGCCCAAAAGCGTTAAGTCGGGCGGTATTAGCGGTCAATTTGCTGCAGAATATTGTTTTGCAAGAAATTAATTCTTTCTTGGAGTGTATTTCATGTTGGTACGTCTTGTTAAAACCATACATAGTTGATATTCTTATATTAACAATAAGCTAAAAACATCTTTAATATATCTGGATAATGCAAATCCACCGTGTGACGTAGCATAGACCATACAAGTCTGCTGTTTGTATCTGGAACCGTTTATGCTTATTTCAATACCTGCAATACAAATTACTTTTTAATATCTCTGAAACTACTAATGCTGGCATTCTGAAATTTTTCAAGATGTACTTATTTCTTGTGAAAAAATGTCACTAATACCGAAAAGTTTGACAGCTGATAATGTTCAGTAAGGCTTGGCAAGTCACAATGAATCGTAAAGGCCAGAATAACGCTTCCAAATTGTGAAAATTGAAAAAAATCAAAAATGTGTTCGCGAAGTTCATAGAGCACTGACGGTATCATCGGTCCTAATTTCTCTTTAAACGAGGAAGAAGCTGAAGTTGCGGTGAATGTCAAGCGCTATCGAGCCATGCTGACTGAGTTTTTGTTTCCAAAAATTAATCAGATAAATATCGATGATATTTGGTTCCAAATAGACGACGCAGCTTGTCATACAGCGCGCTTAACAATCGATGTATTACAATATTAAAGCTACCATTGACGCCATAAGTTCAAACATTGAACTAATCGAATTGACCATATACAGGCGCCCCTCGTATAACACCGTTAATTCGTACCGTACTATATCGAAACCGTGTTATACGAAACAACGTATACCGTGTAGTATCGAGACCTTGTCTTGTGTTATACGAAACCTTGAAATAATATAAATAAAGGCAATGTGTACCGTGTTATATCGACACCAAATCTTAAGGTGTAAAATTTTATGATAGGTGAAATTTCGTTCCAAATACTACATTAATGAAAGAGGAAGTTACCTTGAAGTTTTTATTGAGAAAAATAAATTAAATTCAATTTTATGATGAAATACAAAAATTGAAAAATACAACTAAAAATATATTCAAAGACTAGTAATAATACAATAATTACATAGTATGAAACAAGTAGAAACAGCTTATTACGGTTACAAAATTAATTTGCATCATCACTCTCATCAGAAATTACAGCTAATCTACTTTTTATTCTCCAGGTTGGTTGAAACTCCTCTTCACTAGTTATTTCTCCATCATTACAAAGGTTATCTGACGTAGTAGAAACTACCTGCCTATTTCGATCTTGCAATTCTTTCAGAATTTCTCTATAAGGAGCTAAAGAACTATTCAATTCTCTTTTAAGTTTTCCGCTACGTACAACTGAAGGATCTTTTTCAACGAAAACATTTTCCAATTTTTTAGTTAAAGCTATGCCTTCCTTCAGATCAACTAAATTTCAATGAACAACCTTTGCAATATTACAAATGTTTCCCGCATCATCGGGGTAATCGAAGTTGGAGGTATTTAATAGTTCAATTAGTTCTTCCTCATTCAAAGTTTGCTCTTCAAATAGTTCCCGAACATCATTATTATTCTGCTAAATTCTGCTTCCTCAAATGGGACACAGCTTCCTCTCTGGACCATTTGCGGTTACAAAGGTTTCCAACACGCATGAAGTGTAGACTGTTTTAATTCCTTGCAAGCCACAGCTACAGTTGTGACACAATCTAAAATAGAAAACTCTTTCCAAGTTTGAGTTAGCGTTACATTTTTATCGTTTTCCAGTCACTCGAAAATTTTTTGGAATGCTAGTCGTTTGTAGTATGCCTTGGTTGTTGCAATGATTCCTTGATCTAATGGTTGGATCAATGACGTACAATTTGGAGGAAAAAACACATTTTTTACGTTAGGATGATTCAACTCTCTACTATGGCTACCTGCATTATCAATGAGCAATAAAACTTTAAAGCTCAAATTTTTTTTCTTCAAAAACTTTTCTACTTCTAGAATAAAACAATTTTTAAACCAGTCTTCAAACAATTTTTGCGTCATCCAGCCTTTTTTATTTGCTCGCCAGAGGACTGGTAGATGAGACTTATCAACGTTTTTCAATGCTCTGGGATTCAAGGAACGATTTATTATCATTGGTTTTACTAAAACAATTTCTGATAGGTTACTACACATGTGAAGGGTAACACGATCTTTACAAGTTTTATAACCTGGTGATTGCTTCTCATCTTTTGAAATAAAAGTTCGAGACGGCAGTTTCTTCCAATATAAAGCTGTCTCATCGGCATTGAAAATTTGATCTGCTGAATACTCTCCCTCTTCAATAATTCATGGTATAAATTTAAATATAAATTTTTGAGCAGCTTCTACATCTGCTGAAGCTTGTTCTCCTTGCAATTTTACATTGCGCAAAGAAAATCTTTTTTTTAATTTTTCAAACCACCCTTTACTTGCCAAAAACGATAGGTTTGGTTCTTCTTTAGAAGAAAGTTCATCTTTCCTTAAATGTGTGTAAACTCTGAGGCCTTTTTGTTTAATAATATTTGTACTCAAAGGTTTTTTTTATCTTAACAATCTTCTATCTATATTATAGAGCATGCTCCATTTTTACGATATTTATATCTCTTTTGCGGGGCACACGTTTTGCACCTTGCGAACAACCAAAGGCAACATTTTTTCTAATTTTGCGTTCATTTTTGAATATTGTTCGAATAGTAGCTTCGTTTAAATTTAATGATTTTGCAATCGAAGGGGGAAAACTCCCCCACGCGGCATCACAATGGGTTATGAGCCTGAGTGTGTCCCACAAGACAACCGCTTCAACCTAACCTAACCTTGCAATCGAAGTAGGCTTTTCTCCGCTTTTTATACGATCTAAAATTCCAATTTTTTCTTCGAGTGAAATAAATTTTCGGTTCAATATTTGCTTCTTGATCTTGTCAGACATATTTTAATTTAGGGTCCAATAAAAAAAAAAAAATTTCCAATAAACGTTACAATTACAACTTCATTTTTTACATAACTCAAATTAAAATTATTATGTACTTATAAACTTGCAAAAGAAGACTTTTTTACTATGCACTTTTTATCACTTTTTAATTTACTTTCTAAAATGTTAAAAAAGCTAAAACTTTATCAACTTCATTTACAAAGGACAAAACGCATATGTATATTACTTTCACTTCTCAAAACGAAATCAGTTATTTTTTTATAGCAATGAATTTGGGGTATTCCCCTTATTGAACGGAAAAAAAAGTTCAAATTTAAAATGCATAAAATCGATATATATTAATATCAATTCTTGTACCATGTAATATCGAAACCATGTTTTACAAGTACCGTGTTATACGAAGGACGCCTGTAACTCATAACCACGGTGGACATATGCCGGATATCATATTCAAAAAATAAATGCTATGAAATTATCTACCAGACTATAATAAAAAAAATCATTCCAACATTTATTCTGTTTTTTATTATCATTTAAATGTCTAAAGTTAAAAAAAAAACACCCGATTCAACCCGGCGAGATTCGGTGACAAT
Source organism: Anastrepha ludens (assembly GCF_028408465.1). Lineage (NCBI taxonomy): Eukaryota > Metazoa > Arthropoda > Insecta > Diptera > Tephritidae > Anastrepha > Anastrepha ludens. The sequence goes on along the minus strand of NC_071500.1, from coordinate 117,893,577 downwards.
CCGATATTAGTTTTGAATTGAAAAGAAAAGCTCTGAGCTCTCCTTGCCACCTGTCTGTAACTAAAAAATTACTTATTTATTTATTTACTTAAAATATAATTTTAAACAATCATATTACAAAATCAAGTCATCTAGCAATAGAGGCAATCAGTCTCCACATAGCTCCAATAGTCTCCAATATAGCTAACACTTCAGTGTGGAAAACACTGCAGTAATCGGGTAGTCGGGTACTTCCCTTACAAGCTGAATTTGTGTCAAAAATAATATGACGATCGGTTGCAAATGTGACATAATCTATAAACCTATAAGTAAAGCTATATTCTTTCACATCCATTCAAGAGAAGAACAGTCGTAGTAGTTTACAGTTTACATTTATTTAATTTAATAATCTACAGCACAAATTACCTTACAGACTAGACAAAAATGTAAAGAAAAACAAGCCAAATTTGGCAACTAAAATATTACATATATATATAATTATATATAATTGGCGCGTGCACCCGTTTTGGGTGTTTGGCCGGGCTCCTCCTCCTATTTGTCGTGTGCGTCTTGATGTTATTCCACACATGGGGGGACCTACAGTTTCAAGCCGACTCCGAACGGCAGATATTTTTATGAGGAGCTTTTTCATGGCAGAAATACACTCGGAGGTTTGCCATTGCCTGCCGAGGGGCGACCGCTATTGGAAAAATGTTTTTCTTAATTTTGGTGTTCCACCGAGATTCTAACCAACGTTCTCTCTGTGAATTCCGAATGGTAATCACGCGCCAACCCATTCGGCTACGGCGGCCGCCTAAAATATAAGACTAAAATATTAGCAATCAATATTAAACAACTAAATTTGAAGTTTTTACAAAATTAGGTTTAGATAAAGCGAAATCAAGCAGGCTGGAATTGGATAATGAATTATAGACTCGAAGTGCGCGAGCAATAGGTGCATTACTCACAAATTTAGTCATAAAGCTTTCCCCATAAAAAGGATAAAAATTACGAAGATTTATTTTTGGAACAGTAAAGCTTATCCACTTAAGTAGAACTAGACATTCAATAATGCCTGCACTGAAAATAAATGAAAGTGAAAGGAATGCGCTTCTCTTTTCTAGAGATTCTAAATTAATTAGCCGATAATTATAGGATGGTGCAGGAGAGTCAAATAGTAGGGAGCGCAATGCCTGTTTAAGAAAAAGTGTTTAAACGGGCTCTACTTTATTTATCGAAAGTTGATCTCCAAATGATAACAGCTACTCTATGTAAGTGAGAACGAACAGGAATCGTAAACAGCAGTTTATGAGTATGCGGTTCTGAAAATTCAGATGTATTGCAACGAATAAAGCCTAGAATCGGATACGATTTTGAAAGAAAAAAATTAAGGGATATTTCGTATCGAATAAAAATTCAAGATCCTTAAACTCTGTTACATCTTGTAGTTTATTACAATAGTAGAAATGGTGTTGGATATATTAGAAATGTATTGACGCCTCGAAAATGTAAATGAAAACAATTTTTTTATATTCAAAGACAGACGCGACCTCATGCACCAACGCTGAAGATTGTTTAAGTTAAGTTGAAGCTTCAGAGCATCCACTCAATCCAGATGAGACAATTTTTAAATAATCTGCGAAGATCAAGAAACGCGTAAAATGAAACATTTGCTCATATCATTGATAAAAATGACAAAATTTACTTCCAGTTGCTCCATTTGGTTTCGTTTTATTTGTGTATTCAGCAGTTTGACACTTACCTAGAATTTCCCACCTAATTTATAGAGTCCCATTCACGATAGAACTTTTTCAGTATTTACTAATCAGGTGAAAGAACTTTCAACTCCGGTAGGATATTATGTGTTGTTGCTTTCTACGGAATTACGTTCTTTTTCAGGTTGGATAGAGAAGTAAAATATTACAGCATATAGAAATACGATAATGCAATCTTATACAAATCTAGTTCCTCTCTTTAAAAATGCCTATTTATTATTATCATTATTATCTATATTAGATAATAATAAATAGGCATTTTTAAAGAGAGGAACTAGATTTGTATAAGATTGCATTATCTATATTAGATAATAATAAATAGGCATTTTTAAAGAGAGGAACTAGATTTGTATAAGATTGCATTATCGTATTTCTATATGCTGTAATATTTTACTTCTCTATCCAACCTGAAAAAGAACGTAATTCCGTAGAAAGCAACAACACATAATATCCTACCGGAGTTGAAAGTTCTTTCACCTGATTAGTAAATACTGAAAAAGTTCTATCGTGAATGGGACTCTATAAATTAGGTGGGAAATTCTAGGTAAGTGTCAAACTGCTGAATACACAAATAAAACGAAACCAAATGGAGCAACTGGAAGTAAATTTTGTCATTTTTATCAATGATATGAGCAAATGTTTCATTTTACGCGTTTCTTGATCTTCGCAGATTATTTAAAAATTGTCTCATCTGGATTGAGTGGATGCTCTGAAGCTTCAACTTAACTTAAACAATCTTCAGCGTTGGTGCATGAGGTCGCGTCTGTCTTTGAATATAAAAAAATTGTTTTCATTTACATTTTCGAGGCGTCAATACATTTCTAATATATCCAACACCATTTCTACTATTGTAATAAACTACAAGATGTAACAGAGTTTAAGGATCTTGAATTTTTATTCGATACGAAATATCCCTTAATTTTTTTCTTTCAAAATCGTATCCGATTCTAGGCTTTATTCGTTGCAATACATCTGAATTTTCAGAACCGCATACTCATAAACTGCTGTTTACGATTCCTGTTCGTTCTCACTTACATAGAGTAGCTGTTATCATTTGGAGATCAACTTTCGATAAATAAAGTAGAGCCCGTTTAAACACTTTTTCTTAAACAGGCATTGCGCTCCCTACTATTTGACTCTCCTGCACCATCCTATAATTATCGGCTAATTAATTTAGAATCTCTAGAAAAGAGAAGCGCATTCCTTTCACTTTCATTTATTTTCAGTGCAGGCATTATTGAATGTCTAGTTCTACTTAAGTGGATAAGCTTTACTGTTCCAAAAATAAATCTTCGTAATTTTTATCCTTTTTATGGGGAAAGCTTTATGACTAAATTTGTGAGTAATGCACCTATTGCTCGCGCACTTCGAGTCTATAATTCATTATCCAATTCCAGCCTGCTTGATTTCGCTTTATCTAAACCTAATTTTGTAAAAACTTCAAATTTAGTTGTTTAATATTGATTGCTAATATTTTAGTCTTATATTTTAGGCGGCCGCCGTAGCCGAATGGGTTGGCGCGTGATTACCATTCGGAATTCACAGAGAGAACGTTGGTTAGAATCTCGGTGGAACACCAAAATTAAGAAAAACATTTTTCCAATAGCGGTCGCCCCTCGGCAGGCAATGGCAAACCTCCGAGTGTATTTCTGCCATGAAAAAGCTCCTCATAAAAATATCTGCCGTTCGGAGTCGGCTTGAAACTGTAGGTCCCCCCATGTGTGGAATAACATCAAGACGCACACGACAAATAGGAGGAGGAGCCCGGCCAAACACCCAAAACGGGTGCACGCGCCAATTATATATAATTATATATATATGTAATAGGACTATGATTAAGTTCGTGCGGTTTTTTTTCGAAATTTGAAACTTTATTGACGTAAAATGGTTACAAATTTAATATTCAAAATATTGTCCATCGCTTACTACTACTTTTTCCCATCTTTCTGGCAATTCACGGATTCCCTTTGTGAAAAATTCGGTCGGTTTTGCCGCAATCCACGAATCGATCCATTTTTTGACTTCATCGTAATTACGGAAGTGCTGGTCAGCCAGGCCATGTTGCATCGATCGGAAGAGATAGTAATCGGATGGCGCAAGGTCTGGACTATACAGCGGGTGGGGTAGGACATCCCATTTGAGCGTTTCTAAGTATGTTTTGACCACTTGTGCAACATGTGGCCGAGCATTGTCATGTTGCAAAATAACTTTGTCGTGTCTATCGGCGTATTGCGGCCGTTTTTCTCGCAGTGCTCGGCTCAAACGCATCAATTGTCGTTGGTAGACATCCCCCGTAATCGTTTCATTCGGTTTCAGTAGCTCATAATACACAACACCCAGCTGGTCCCACCAGATACACAGCATAACCTTCAGGCCATGAATATTCTGCGCCGACGTCGATGTTGAAGCATGGCCAGGGTATCCATACGTTGCCCGACGTTTTGGATTGTCGTAATGGACCCACTTTTCATCGCCAGTCACAATTCGATGCAAAAAACCCTTTCTTTTGTGCCGTTGAAGCAGTTCTTCGCATGCCATAAAACGGCGTTCAACGTCTCTTGGCTTCAATTCATACGGCACCCAATGGCCTACCTTTCGGATCATTCCCATGGCTTTTAAACGTTTGGAAATGGTTGATTGATCAACTCCCAAAGTTTTTGCAACCTCTTCTTGCGTTTGAGCCGGATCTTGATCGAGCAATTCCTCCAATTCGGTATCCATGAACTTTGGCGGCGCACCCTCGCGTTCTTCGTCTTCCAAGCCAAAATCACCACTTTTAAAGCGTGCAAACCACTTCTGGCACGTTCGCTCAGATAGAGCATGCTCACCATAAACTTCCACCAAGATACGATGACTTTCGGCTGCTTTTTTCTTCATATTAAAATAATGAAGAAGAATTCCCCGCAAAAACACATTATTTGGCACGAAATTCGACATTTTCAAGTGTGGTAAAAATATTGTTGTTTACGCTTCAAATAAAAAACTTATACTGACGTTTGTGCCTTACGACAGTAGCTCTCCAATGAATGTTTGGAAATGTGGATCGATGGAATAATAATCAAGTTACGCCATCTGTTGTAAAACCGAAACGAACTTATTCATAGTCCTATTAATATTTTAGTTGCCAAATTTGGCTTGTTTTTCTTTACATTTTTGTCTAGTCTGTAAGGTAATTTGTGCTGTAGATTATTAAATTAAATAAATGTAAACTGTAAACTACTACGACTGTTCTTCTCTTGAATGGATGTGAAAGAATATAGCTTTACTTATAGGTTTATAGATTATGTTATATTATATCGACCTGTTTGTATGCATTCCGATTTTTTAAGTGAAAAATAATACAGATAAGTCATAATGCCAATAAGATTAACCCCTTTGGACCTCATGTGCAGAATTATGCACATAATGTTTAAAGCCTTATAATATTTTTATTTTACTTTGTTGACAACACTTGGGACCTAATGTGCATAATTGTGCACTTGCCGGGAAATTCGGAAAACTTAATAAATATGTATGACGTCTCACACATTTGTTTTTATGATGTCCTTCTTAATAGCAATTAGTAAAAAAATAATGTTATTTTCCATTAACAATAATTCAGGTCTGAAGGGGTTAAGTAATGCCTGTTTACCGCAAAAAAATTAAGACGTAAGCTTTCAAATATATGGAATTTTTAAAGAAATTAAGTTTTGGCGTACTTTTTGGATATAATTCGCTAACAAATATATTGCTGTGGACTTCTAGCAAAACAGCTCAAATCGACTTTCACATTACAAAGCACTAAATTCATGTGTTTCAATGAAATATTTAAACAAGTGAAAATATGAAATCCATTTTAATAAAACTTAAATAAAAATATTACTTATAAAGGGTGTTTTTTTTAGAGGTTAGGTTTTCAAGATGAAATAAAACGTATATAATTTAATGTTATGGCCAAGAATTTAGCTTTATTATAAAGATAAGGGTTTGCCATTATGTTTTAAAAATGATTTCGGGCAAGTGGCCACCGCGGCTGGCTCGAATAAATTCCAGCCGAGAGGCCCAATTTTCGACCACTTTTTGCAGCAATTGGGGCCGTATGTCAGCAATAACGCGCCGAATATTCTCTTCCAAGACGTCAATCGTCTCGGGCTTATCTGCGTAAATAAGCGACTTCACATAGCCCCACAAGAAATAGTGTTATATCGCACGATCTTGGAGGCCACGCCACAGGTCCACGGCGCGAGATAATGCGCTCACCAAAAGTTTCCTTCAATAAATCGATTGTTGCGTTGGCTGTATGGCATGTAGCGCCGTCTTGTTGGAACCAAAGGTCGTCCACATCAACATCGACCAATTCAGGCACGAAAAAGTCATTAATCATGGCTCTATAGCGCTCTCCATTGACTGTAACATTACGGCCGGCTTCATTTTTAAAGAAATATGGACCAATGATTCCCTCTGCCCGTAGAGCACACCAAACAGTGACTTTTTGAGGATGTAACGGCGTCTCAGCAATGGCTTGTGAATTATGTTCACTCCAAATGCGACCATTTTGCTTATTGACATACCCATTCTACCAAAAGTGAGCTTCATCGCTGAACAAAATTTTCTTGTGAAAATCGGGATCGGTGGCCATCTCGTTTTGGACGATTTGCAAACGTTGTTCAGGTGTAAGTCTATTCATTATGAAATGGCAAACCAAACTGAGCATAAATCAAGTGACAGCTGTCAAAAAGACCATCTACGAAAAAAGTAGTGCCAACTTGAAACCTAACCTCTAAAAAAAACACCCTTTAGATGTTTCCATGATAGGTCAGGATTTATTGATTTAGGTGTAAAACCTTTAAAAAAGAAATACTCGCTTGTTTCTGTGTGAGCGTTCTACATGCATGCATTTCTTTAGGTCTGGAAACAATGGAAGTTGCTAGGAGCCAATGGTAAATACGGTGGATGCTCCAACAATTCGTCCTTTTTTTTGCGAACTGGCTCTTTTTTCATGAATTTCTGCCTTCAGCTGGTCTGAAAGGTTACAATAATAGGCTCGCTTCGGAGCCTAAGAACCAAGTTCACACCACTCTTTAGCCTCTTATTTTGTTTTAGGATCATAGTGATGGACCCAAGACTCATCCATAGTTCGTCGATTCACATAGTTCAGTTCAACCTCTCGAAAACGCTCTAAATGTTGCTGAGAAAGTCGCAATCGAATGTATTTTTGTTCCGTAATACTTCGGTCAAAGTATTGCCAATAGGTGCCTAGGGCCTCTAATAAATCTCTTTCAATCACTCGACGATTTTTCAATGTGATATCCTGTATTTTCCTACGATTTCTGGAGTTGTTACTGTTGGACGACCTTCTCATGTACGACCATGTTTAAATTCAGCAACCCATCTTTCTATTGTACTAATTGATGGCGAAAAGCCTTATTATACTTAATGAATACCTGTAACCTGGTATTTAAAAAAATAAGAAAAAGGGTGGAATACGGAAGGGTGAAGAATACCTTATCAGATACTTTGTCCCTTTCGACAGCTTTAAATATGTTATATTAAGTGATAGCATTCTGAAGCTGCCTATTTTTTATTGCCTCGTTAGTTGGACTAGTTCGGTTTTGGAAGGAAAAGAGGTAATTTCTTCTATTTCTACTCTAGGCCGTTTCAATCATTTCGTTGACCATCGAGAAGAATGCTGCTGTCGACAGAATAACATCCCATATGGTATATCCATCACATACAGCAAATGAAAATTTGCATTTCTGCAGTGCGTAGCATTTGGTTTGGTTTTTCATTTTCAGCTCGAACCTCTGCACCATACGTCAAAATGAGTTTTATCACAGATTTGTATACTTGGGTTTTACCTTCCGTTCTTAAATACATACTTATTCCTACACGTTATGTCTGTAAGGCATTCTGATACCTTGCCCCCCTGAGCACATCTTTCTCGCACTTCTTTAAGGGGGTACTCAGTGTAGACATTTTTTTTATATATTCTCAAAGGTTAACTTTTCAAGAATATGTCCCTAAAAGAATTTGTTAAAATTTTAATTATTTCCAGAGATATAGCTATTTTAGTGTCTCGACGTCTAAACTGGTTCGGCTGGAACGCCACTGGGCGTAATTGCACCCAAACCTTTAAACGCGTTTTTCTCGAAACTATATACATATTTCAAAATGTTTACCTTGATTTCTCTGGTTCTACTTAACCGATTCACTTGAAATTTGGTGTGAGCCTTCTCAATATATATATCTATCGTACTTACTTTTATTATAAACAAAATAAAAATTTTTACTACTGGTAAAAAATTCCGAAAAGTACCAAAAAGTAGTAAATAAATTTACCATTTTTTTCGGGCTGCCGTAATTTTTTTCGACTCTTTTGTAGTAAGTACGATTGAAGCATTCATCAAGATTAATAATCTTTATATTCTTTTGTTTCAGATTATTAGAACGCTTGCAATCGTGGTAGGTGTGGCGCGCCGTTTTTTGTTAACCCCCCACTTCAACAACTTATAAATGTTTAAGTTTTTCGTTTTCTGAGATTTTTAATTTTTTTATGTATTTTTAAAACATTAATAAATATCTTATTAAAAAATGGATACTAAACATATTTTTAATTTTTTATTTATAGCACCCGAAAAAACACCTCAAATTCATGCCTCTACACTAGAATACCCCCTTAATAATACTGCGGCCACTTGTTCAATAACAGTTCGAACTATTTCCAGTTTGCAACTTATTGGATTTTTTGATATGACTAAGTTCTTTGCCTTTTCAGTCGATACCTCCATATAAAATGTTATTCCAGTGACTACAAATTTGTGTAATAGACGTTGTAGGTCATCCTCTGAGTCGGCTACTAAAACACAGACGACCGCGTAGCCATTATGGGCATGCTTGAGTATAGTATTCGGTAACCTTCTAATTGCTTGAATCATTTATTATCTGGTCCATCACATCGAAAAGGACGGAGCTAAGTGAATTTCCCAGGCGAATTCAACTTACGATTGTTAAATGTCCCTTCCACATTCAGAAGCTGAAACTCTCCATCACCTTATAGGCAAATGATGCCAGGCTAGTCGGTCGAAAGTCTTTCGCAGTGTTGAGGAGCAGCAATTTTTATTTTAAATATAATATAAATTTTCGTTTACCCAATTTACTCTCCGTTGGGCAGATGAAGTGAGCACTCGGTGTTACAAACTGGCGCCAGCAACAGCGAACCGAGCTAGATGGCGCAATGTAAAAGTAAAAAAAAGTAGAAATATCACCAAAAGTTATATATCCGGAAAAATGTTTGCTTTCACATTTTGTAATGTCATATCGCCTTGATTATTTTTATAAGGAGCTCGACTTCTTACTTCAAAAAACGTAAACATTATTTTCATGCTGCTGTACCTCTTGTGAAACAAGAGCTGGGTAATGTCTGATTAAAAGAGCTTCAAGTACTTAATAAACCACTTGAATCAAGTAAAAGAATATATACATTTTTTATACATATTTCAGTAGTCCATTTCACTTAAAAAAAAATTATTTAATTGCCAGTTTTTACATGACACTGCCTATTGCAACAACTGATACCAAATTATTCTTATAAAGCTACGTGTGTATGTGTGTAAGACCTTTTCGGGACTTGCCATTTAAAATTCATACTTTCGTAGAAGAAGGTCATAAATCTACAGAAAACTGAATGGAAAGCACAAATTCCCATTATGAGCCACTGAATACAATAAAATGGTTCTTATCATCTGCGGCGTAAAAGTGCGGTATAGCCACTTCACACCATCCAACCGCCTGCCTATTACAATGACTATGTAAATGGTCCAGCGTTGGAAAGCCATTCCAGCTAATGCGAAAATTTATTGTTTGAAAAACAAGTTAATAATTCATGATTTAGTACCAGCGCAGCAAGCAGAGGCAAGTAAAAGGAACGTTATGGAATTTAACGGTAATTCAGGAAGGACAATGAGAGTGCGGACTGAAATTTTCTCATACAACAGGCTCTTACATACATACGTATTTATGTATGAAGGGATGTGTTTCATTAGGAATGCAGTGTGCAAGGGTGTCCTAAAAACCGTGCTAAAACCACATCTGCATATAGTTCGACGGGCTTTTAAGCTCTACAAACACTACTCTTGAACTCCGAATGTTCAAGTGGATTTCAGTTTTTTTCATAATCAAGTAAGAGCCCCGAAACGAGAATTTTGTATAAAGATCAAACAGCTCAGAATTTCCAGCTCCGGTTGTACGCTAGTTAGCAATCGAACAACCGATATGTGCGGCTTAAGGACTCAGACAGTTCTGCAGCACCTGCACCGGCTAGTCATATATACATACATATGTAAGTATTACTGTTAAAACTTTCAGAACAGAAAACGGAAGCCAAAACTTCAAATCATAACTTCTTCAAATATTGACAGCCTCTGAAAACGAAACAAAACCTACGATTTATGGATATGCACCTGGAATGGATCGGCTTTCCACAAGGAAGATGTTCTCAACTAATAGCTACGTACAGTATGTGATAGCAACAAAAGCTGGCAACAGACAGGGTACAAATTGGTGTGATTCATGGTTATTTTCTCCATGTTCAAATTTACATTCGACAATATCTGCCTGTACAGCCGCCATAACGAAGTAAAATGTTGATGATACCAAACAAAAGCTTTTTTAGTTAAAATCGAACTTTGCGCCTTCAACACGGCCTACATACGAGTATTTGCTCCAGCAGTCGGGAAACTCAGCCTACATGGAATTTTCTCCGATAACTCATAATATCCAAAGAGCTTCATACCAGAATTTATCATTTTCCAATGCAACAGCACCCAAGAAGTTTCTTGGAAGAGGTAATTGGATATTAACACCCTGATATATGCGATAGTGGTAATCGCTAACTAAATAGGCAAATGAGTAGTGAAGTCCTCTTTTCACGAACAAAACTTATATTTGATAAGGCTCTCATCATGGCCGTCCTAACCTATGGCGCAGAAGCTTGACGGTGACAACATTCAATGAGGTGTCCCTTGAAGTATTTGCAACGTCATAGACAAAGCGCAGCGAGTAATGATCTAGCGGCTTCGTTGGCTGGGTCGTCTCGTCCGAATGGATACAAGCGCTCTAGCTTTACGCTTCCAGCTGGTGGTAGCAGAGGAAGAGGAAGGGCTCTAAAAATTCATCCAATTACCTTCTGCTTCCTGATTGGCGCGATGACAGCTTAAGCGATTTTTGCTGAACGCGACTACTTATGGGAACGCAACTGTTTCTGCCAACTACGAGTAAGCCCTTATGTATATTGACGGATATGTTCGGTGGCCCGTAGTGAAATTTTCTAGCTAACTTTTGCGTAGAACATCTTTGTTCTCAAAAGTCTTTTTGGAAATTTCTTAAAAGTAGAGTCAAATTGATCCTCACAACGAGACCCTCATTGATCCGCCAAAACGATTCTCGTGAAATTGAATGCTTTATAGCCAATAATATTTCTATACTAACATATAGAACTTATACTTACATAATACTTATACACATACTTACATAAAATATAATAATTTTTACAATTTATATAGAAAGTTTAGCACTATGGAGGATGATCTGTTACAGATTTTTGATGGAGCGATACTCACCCTCCAAATGTCCGAGGGTATGACTTATACATGAGCAATTCCTTAAGGAACAGCGGGTAATAGGTAGAGGGGTGGTGATCAGCTGAACGACTTCCGTCGGAAAATTTGGTCGGTTAAATACAATTGCGACGGTATGGTTTTCAGCGGACATTTTGTGGTTACAATAAAATAATTTTTGTGGGGAAATCTTTTCGTTTGCTGTATTTGTGACGCTCATCGTTCCAAAAAAGCAACTTATAAATTATTGAAATTTTACGGGTTTTCTTGTGCAAATTAAATAAATATTATAGGGTTGTTCAATAGGTGCGCTTCAACTTTTTTCCGATAGGGAGGGCGAACGACGCAATATTTTTTATTTTTCGCTTGTCATTTGTAAACTTCATTAGTATACATTTCATCATGGAACGCTACACACTTGAGCAACGATTGCAAATCGTGCAAATTTTTTATGAAAATAATCGTTCTGTTGCTGCTACTTTAAGAGCATTACGGCCATTTTACGGTCCATTTAACAAGCCGTCCCGTTTTGGTTATGTGGGTTATGTGAAGTCATTGGTCTACAGTAACAAGCAGGCGACGATTTGTGAGCTCAGAGCCAATATTGAACGCGAAATTGTTGGAATTTCGGCCGATTTATGCAAAAGAGTGGTCGAAAATTGGGTTCAACGATTGGACTTCGTAAAACGTGCACGCGGTGGTCATGCAAAAGAAATCGAATTTCATACTTAAATGTACATGCTCTAACTCGATAATAAAAAAAAAAATTAGTTAAAAAAGTCAAACCGTTTGTGTTTTATTCAAAAAAGTTCAAAAGTTGAAGCGCTCTTACTGAAAAACCCTATATTTGCTTGCTATTTGTTTACTGTTGCTTTTAAACCAACAAGTTGTCATCAACTGATAAGAGTCTTCAACCCACCGGTTGGTTGGTTAAAATGGTAATTCATCCAGAATCCAACTAGCGCTTTCGCACCATTTTGTTGACACATCCTCGTTACCAACTTGTTTAACGATTATTTATAGCGTGATTATGTCCAGTCTGCGCGGTGTAAGACCCTTATTAGGTTGTTGACATATAAGCCAAATAGTTGTTCTAGACTCTCGAACAGCGGTTTGCCCAGGGTTGATATTCTGTTCTTCCACAGGGCAGGGCATTCGCAGAGGAAATGGAATATTGTTTCCTTCTTTTCCGGTTATTTACAACTGTGACAGTAAGTGTTGTGAGGGATGCCCAATTTGCCTGCTTCTCCAACAGATCAAAAGTCAGTTATGACTGCCGTTAGTCTGCAGGCGTCCCGTCGTTTAACGTTTATCAATGTAGACGACTGCTTCAGATTGTAGGTGGGCCATAGCGTTCTGCTAATTTTACATTTCGTCTGGTCTCTCCTTCTACAATCCGCGATTCTGAGGTATTTTAGGGAGATTGTATTCTTGGCTGCACCCAAGGGTGTGAATAACTCGCCGGAGAAAATATAAATAAATCTAATTGTTTAGCCAACGTAATAATAACCGATGGCAAGAAATCCGCCCCCGCCGCAATTCTTGGGAATTTCATGTTATTAAATGTGTTCTAATTTTGTAGCAGGTAGCCGTCAATCCATTACGAGCTGCCCGCTGCCATTCTGTTCAAGGGGTAAGTTATGTTCTTGACTCTCTTCAACCAACCCGAAAAATCTGCAACCATTTCTTCAGCGTGCTCCATCTACAACTTAGACTCTCAGAGCCTTGAGCCAAAGATCTCTTTGATTGCTCTATTCCTTTTGCCTTCTGGCAATGGGTGCCAAAGGCTCTGCACTGTAAAGGTGACGGCACGCTCCACGTTTCGCGATTTCGTTGCCTTCAAAGTATTCGTACTCCATATACGGCCAAAACGGTATTTTATTGTGAGTTTTGAACAGGTTTAGAAGAGATTTTCAGTCGTGCACAATGTCGTTTCATGCGAATCTAAGCCTTTAGCACCTGGCTAATTGATACAATCTGTAATCTGTCCTCATTGGCGTTTCTTTACTTCAATTGTGAAAACTTCTTCCTGTTATATGGTTGGGCAAGTGCTCACTGGTAGCCTTGCCCGGAACCTTTGCTGTCTCTGTCAATAATTATTACCTTGCAAACTTGTAGAACTATAACTTGGGTATCAGGATATCCGAGCATTTGATAACTGGAATATTAAGGAATGGCTTGAGCATCCTCACATTATCAGCAAGGTTGTCGTGATTACAACAACAGCGTGAGTTGAAGAATAAGCATTCCTTTTTTTGATGGCATCCTAAAAAATTCTATGGCTATAATTGGTCAGCCTTAACAAACTTTGGTGAGGGCATTTCAGATTACGATCAAGTGACTCCACTCGGTAGAAAACGCCGCTGAAGTGATTCCAAACCACCTAATTTTATGTAATCTGACGTGGTACTCGATGAAGGTAGCAAGTGGTAAAGCAATGAGGAAAGAGTGTCACATACCCAGAATAAGAGGCACTCAGTTTAAATTCGAATTAAAACAATTTCTTTTAGTAACACAAAATTATGCTACGAATTAAATTTAGAGGAGAATACTTTGTTGGGAGCATAAAGACAAACAGGACACATAGAAAATTTAATAGAATCCATCAGCAAACTGTGGGTTGATGAATTGCTTTTGTGTTGTTGGCTGGGTGCTTGGTTGCTCGGATAAACAATAACAGATGAAAGCATAGAAAAACAAAAAGTCAATTGATACTTGATTAAAACGACAATAGGCAATTGAGGGCAACGCTGCCAGAAAACAATAAACTCAAACAATGAAACCGGATAAACACTACTCTGGCACTCATGGGTATATGTGTGTGCACGTGTTGTTAAATATTAATACATACACATCCTGCAGAGAAAAAATAAAGGAGGAAACGAAATGTATAGTCACACTGGCCGATATTTTAACAAATCCAAACTAGTACGGTGGTGTAAAAAGATAAAACTACTGATTTATTTCAGTGAAGGGATACAAATTCGTAACAAGTCGACTTTCCTACAGCGTGCACACTCATACAAATATTCGAATAATTGAGGAAATGGTTACTTAAATAGTTGACAAAAGTCTCACATATTACTTATAAACGATACATGTATATAACTGCTATTATTCGTATACTTAGTCCTGCCAAAAGTTCAGTCCGTTATAGATTTGAAATTATTATATAATCCTTTTTTTAATGAAGTTAGTTTTATTTAATCATGTAATTATTAAACAAAAATTTTGAATTTTCATTCGAAGTTGTCACCATTTGCCTTTACAGTTAGCTGTTGCAGCACGACCGGTTTCTATGGATATTGTCGTCGCTGCGCTAACCAAATATTGTTTGAGACTCTCCAAATTTCTGTGAGGTCTTCAAAAGGCCATGCTCTCCAATTCTGACCACAAACTGTAGTACAATCGATTAGATTTGGACTTCCAGACGTCCAATCTTCTGCGACTATGAACCCAGGAAAATTGTTCTTTAGCCACTGCTGGATGATTTTTGTCTTATGGGCTGGAGCGTAATCTTTTTCGCAGAAATGAAGAGATGTAACTTTTTTACAAGACACGCCCTCCAAACCATTACTGAGGCTGGATGGTGGCCACGCTGAACATCTGGAACAACATGTTTTGCGTCTTTACGAGTTTAAGCATAGATTTTGTCATATTGCTTATTAAAAACTTGTTCAACTGTGGAAATTTTTTCATCTGTGAAAAGAATATTTTCTGTCGAGTTCAATTTTTTTCATGTGACCAGTTGAGCGACGGAAGGCTTTTATGTGGAGATGATTTCTAATTACTCTTGATCTGGTCGAAGTTTTCATTTCCCTGCTTTCTAAGGGTTTCTGAGTGGTGCACGGGCATCAGCTGTCTGTTAGAGATAACTGACAGTCCAGAGTATTGTTTACAAGCGCGCGGAAGCATTTTGCCGAGAGTAAACGCGAAAAAAGGAGATCAGTAATGGATTTCAAAAGTAATAATGTGATTGCATTATATTTGGCTGGAAAATCACAACCAGAGATTGTTCGTGAGCTCGAGCACCTTAAAGTAAATAAAGTTTTTGTTTATCGCACCATTACTCGTTACAATGATACTGGTAGCATCGCGAAACGTCATGGAGGTGGTCATCAAAAGACTACAACGTCACGAGACATGGTTCAATAAGTGAAGAAGCGAATTGAGCGAAACCCCCGATGCAGTGCCAATTAAATGGCGAAAGAACTGAAAATATCTGACCGTAGCATCCGCCGCATACTGAAAAATTATCTCAAAGTCAAGCCTTACAAGATCCAAAAGGCGCATGATATCACACCCAAGCAGCAACAAGCCAGACTTGAGAGAGTGAAGGAGTTGCTTCGCTTCACCGAAAGCGGTTCCAAGAAATTTTTTCCAATTGAGTGATTCGCTAATTCCCAAAACGATAGAGTTTTTTTGACCGACCGTTCATACGAGAATTTGAGGCATCGTTTGGCCACCAGGAGGCCACACCCGTCTCAGGTAATGGTTTGGGCCGCTATAACCGCAAGTGGGCGCTCTCCACGCGTTTTCTTCGAGCCTGGCGTCAAGGTAAATGCGAAATCGGGAAAGTATTCTGGAGCTTGTTTTGAAGTCGTGGGCAGACAAGAATTTCGGCAGACCATCGACGTTTTAACAAGACTCGGCACCGTCTCACAAAGCTCAAGTGAACCAAGGATGGCTAAAAAAAACGTTCCGAACTTCATAACTCCCACACAATGGTTCTAAAATTTACCAGATGTGATTCCGATGAATTATTCTCTTTGGGCCATTTTGGAGAGCAAGGTTCGAACTAAAAGATTAACCAGTCTCGAGGCGCTGAAAAAAGCCATTGTCCTGCATATCACATTCGGGCAGCTTGCGATTAGCTTCTGGACTTTCTCAATGCCATAGCCAAGGCAAAAAAGGTGGTCATATCGAGCAAAAGTAAATTGATTCTTAATTTTGTATTATTTTCAAATATTTTTTACTTTGAATTGAATAGAATTTTCCCAAACTATATTTATGGCCTTTTTAATTGGTTACACTTCGAGTGCCGGACCCTGTACTATAATATATTTTATTAATTAAATTTTTTATTAATATTAAATGTGTGCCTTACATCCATACATCCTTAGAACACTCGAGTGTAAACTGTCCGAAGTATAATATCACCAAATCGAAATTTACTATCTTCTCCAATTTTGATTATATTAAAGACATTTTATTAGTTAAGAATTCTGAACACTTTCAAATCGGATTAGACTTTGTAAATGCAAACATTTTAAATTATAATATTTAGAAAATATTTACTGCCTATCTTCACCAAGCTATAAAAATTGTGAACTCTGTTTCCTTCAACGTCTTACTTACTGAAGAAAGCTTGTAATGCCCTGTTTATCTGTAAGAGGACATTTACCAAAAATGGGTCCTGAAAACTACTGGGCGTACAATTCTCTCATCAGGCCCATTTGGCCTATCGAGCTTTCGTGTGGTGGGAGGAGGTGTAGACGCAACCTTCCCTATCTGGTGTAGGAATAACAGATGCGCTCCGATCTACGCCTCAGGCGGCGCTGGAAGTGATCCTACATATTCCACCCATTGGTATATGTATATGTGAAAGGGATAGCGGCCAAATCCGCTTCAGCTCTACTCTCTGTGCAACACTTGCAAGACACATCGAAAACAGACTATCTGGTTCCCAAGATAGATCTGAACAGAGACTATAAAACACGAATATTCGACAGGAAGGATTGGCAGGTTAGAGTCATATCAGACGATAGTGGTCACCATATTTATACTGACGGTTAAAAGATGAACAATTGCACTAGAGTCTGGAGTGTACTCAGAACAATTATCCTTAAATTGCTCGGGCTGGTGTAGCCTCTTCCAAGATCTATTTTATAGACGAAGCAGCAAAAACGATAAGACTAATGGACTTGCCTCCAGCAAACCTAACCATTTTTGTTGATAGATGTGTTAAATAATGCAGGAGGTCGCTCTCGCTTTTCCAACAACACAACACCACACTTTGTTGGGTCCCCGGCCTTTCTGGAGTGCAGGGCAATGAAAGATCGGGTTAGTGTACAAGGAAGGGTTCTAAGCTTAACCTTCCGCGAGTGGTAGAGGTTATAAGCATTCTTCTAAACGAATTATACACTGTGATTGACTTGAGGGTAATATCGGAAACCAATGGAAGGAGGTTTGTGACTACAAATTGCAAGGTCTCCAAAGCGCTATGGCCAAAATTGAAACTTAAAAGGACAAAAGGTCTGTTTGGATTCATCAGATCAACTACCAGCGTCCTCACAGGTGCTATAACGGGTCACTGCGCTGTTGACACCCTAGTCATAGAATGGATATACTTCACAATGACTTCTGCAGGAGCTGTGGAGATGAAGAAGAAATTGAGTTGGTACAACACCTCTTTTTGTATTTGTTTGGTGGGCGAGGTAGGGTTCAAAATACCTTCGCACTTACAGCGACCGTCGTCTACTGCGTCGTGTGGTGTGGCCACTAAAACGAACCCTCCTCTCCTTCTGGGGAGACACCTTTCTCGCAACTGCTTCAATTTCGGAAGGGCCCAGAACGGCATCTATAAAGCACCAATTCTATTCACCCTCGTCTGTGCCCACTATATTTGTAGCCAGCTTTCATGCTATAGGCTCGTCTTCTTGAGTCTCTATCGGCTTTGCTTTGTTGCACTGTGTCGCGGTCAATCTTTTTTTTCGTAGTACGTGCTCGATGTATTTCTTGACCGAGTTCCAGCTGTGCTCGCCTACAAGCATTTTTCTGATTATGTTGCTCGGTGTGATGTCGCCAATCTGCTCCCTCAGAGCATTACTCTCCGCGAGCCATCTGTTGCAACTAAAAAACGTATTTTCAGCGTCATCGCTCAGCGCTTCGCAGTATATGCACTTGGAATCGGTTTCGTTACCCATACGGTATAGGTATCTCCGGAAGTATCCGTGGCCAGAGAGGAACTGAGTTAAGAAGTAGTTCACTTCTCCGAAGTTCCTTTGGACCCATTTGTCAATTGATGGAATAAGTTTCGCCGTCCATCTGTCACTCGGTTCAATGTCGCATCGGCTTTGCCACCGCAGTATGGTTTGACATCTCCGTTCTGAGAAGCTAGTGATAACGTGTTTCTTCTTGGAGTCCCACGCATCCATTCATTCCCGGACCATGAGGTCGATGGGTATCTGCCCGCTGATCACGAAAATTGCTGCGCCTGAGACAGTGCGGTGGCTGAGGCACCTCTGAGTGCCGCTGTTCGCTGTGCAGCCTCCAGTGCTTTGCGCTTGCCTTTGCGGTTTAGCACAATTCCCCATACTTCACTGCCGTATAGAAGAATTGAGCTTGTGGCCGCCATATATAGCTTTATTTTTCTCTGTGTTGGCCCACCGATGTTTGCCATTAATCTACTTAGCATACCCGTTACCTTTGCTGCTTTGGTAGCTGCATGCCGTATTTGGGCCAAGAAAGGAAGCCTGCAGTCAAGTTGAATACCTAAGTATTTTACTACTTTTTGAGTCACTAAGGACGTGTCGCCTATTTGCATGCTGACTTTGAGTGGCATGTGACCTCGTGTCATAAAGATCACTTCGGTTTTATGTTTGGCGAGCTCCAGGCCGTGGTCGTCAAGCCATATTTGCGTCCTTATCATGACTTGGTTCAGCTTCCTTCTAGCGTCCTCAGTGTCCCGAGTTGGTATGACCGCCACGTCCGCGTTTCCCATTAAATATGTATCTTCTTGTGTTTCTATGCTCAATATCTCATCGCAGCTCAGATTCCAGAGATAGAGGTCAACAATAGATTCTTGAGCTGCGCCAGACGTTATTGCTTTTGTCTTCTGAACATCTGGTGTATCGTACAGCAGATCACGCTCACTCAGTTAGCTCTGGATAATCCTTGGTAGGTATGTGGGCTGTTAAAGGCGTTGCCAGGACGGTGGTGCGGTTCGGGTAGTGGCTTCTGCGTTGAGCGCTACTTACCACCTCCTCTATTGCACCAAGGGTTGATTTTCAGCGTCGAAAACCGTATTGCTTTGCTGACAATCCTTCTGCACTCTCAACAGACTCTGCAAGCCTGCGCTGTATGAGTTTCTCAAGCAAGCTGTGTGAGTTTGCGCTGGGTCACCCTTACCCTTACTGATCAGCATCAGTTTCTGTATTTTACACAGTTTAGGGAAGATGCTTTGAGCAGTGCATGCATTGTAAACGTCGAGCGTCTCATCTGGTCGGCTTTCAGCCACAAGCTTGAGAACTTCAGCTGGGACGCCATCTGGGCCTTCAGCTTTGTTTCTTTTGAGGTTTCTTGCCGCGGTTTTAAGATCTTCCTCGGTGAAGAGTGGGAGCATCTTGTCACCTTGGGGGTCTCGGTCCCCGCACAGCATAGAGTGCGTGGGGAACAGTCTGTCCACTATTTTGCTGATAGCATCACTGTCTAGATGTACGGCTGTTGAGTTGGCGTTTAGCTTCCCTATTACAATTTTATAGCTCAGACCACAAGGGTTCCAAGTTCCTCCCACTTTGCCTTCTTACTGGTTCTCCGTTTTCTCTGGCTCTGGTGTACCTTCTTTCATTACGGAAGCAGGTTCTTCTGAGCTATGCGATTTGTGACACAGGTCGTCTTCTTGAGCATAACCCCGCGTGGAGCGCCGATGCTTCGCAGCTTCACCACTTATGTACGGCATGGAATTTGCATCAAAGTAAGCTAGAAACACTTCAGTGTTCACTTTGGCTATGTTCCATTTGCGAGTGCCCTTTGCTTTAGGTGTTGGGGTAGGGTCAGTTCCCACACTGATCCAGAATCTGATATACTGATGGTCACTTCCAGTATATTCCTCCAGAACTTCCCACCCGTTTATTGCTCCAGCCACGCTATCGGCATGGTGTGTTCACATCCTGGTCTCCTAAAAATAGTGGCGCTTCCTGTGTTTGCCACTGCAAGCCCCAGTTGAAGTCTTCAGCTGCGATGATGGAGCCACCTATTTCGCGAACCTTGTTCTCAATAAGGTCCAGTTTCATTTTGAACTGTTCAATACTGTCGCTGGGGTAAGATAGCAGCTTATCATTGTGAAGCGTTTATTTTGAACGTATGTGTAGCAACGACCGGCTCCGTGCTGTGTGGCGGCGACTGCGCTACTGCTTGGTAACCAGAGTGTGGCCGTTCCTGTTTCGTCCTCGAACCAGGTTCCCTTGGCAATCCGTCCGTACTGCTCGCTGATGATGATCGCATCCAACTTCCTCTCGATAGCTATTTGTTCGAGCAGAGCGTCTGCTCTGCGACTTATATGCATATTTGCCTGGAGTACTCTCATTACTTCCTCCTCCACCTCAAAGAAGCCGTGCGAAAGACAAGCCAACTGACTAACCTAACCTAACCTAGTAACTAGAAATTAACCCTAATCAAATATTACATAACCTCGATGTAAAAATATTTACGCTCTTGGACTCTATGTAAATGTAGTACGGTATAATTTGAAAATTGTATATGAATTGTATAAATTGTAAATGTTCTAAATGCGCATTTAAGGCTGCACATAAAATTAAAAGAGTATCAAAGGGGCTTTAAATTATTTTTACTGGATGAGTGACACACAGCAAAACTTGCACTCCTCTCAATGCTTATTTAGTGCCAAAAATATTTACTTCATCATCCTTTTCCATTTTTGCAATGAATCAAACCCACGACAGTTTGTTGTGCTCTAGTGGCTCCCAAACTGTATATTATTCGAAAGAGCAAACACCGAGGGCACGCACCAAATGTATTAACAAAGAATGTTAATGTAATCACGGAATGTTAAAACAGAATGTTAATGGAATGAGAAGGCGCAAATTTTACTGTTAAGAATTTTTACTACAATTGAGATTTGAAAGGTTTGTAGCAGCAGAGAATAGTAATGGATCGTTTATTATTTCAAAAATACGAAAATAGTAAAAATTTAATTGGTTTAATGTCGAGGTGAGAAATGTGAGGTGTGTTGAGGTGAAAGATATGTGGTGTTTTTAATTTTTGTGTGGGCAAAACTTAGTGTGGTGTCTATAAAGTCAATGTTCTAAAATCCCTTACTACAAATCTTTCAAATCTCAATTGTTCTAAAAAAAGTTAACAGTAACATTTGCACCTTCTCAATCCATTAACATTCTCTGCTCTGACTACTCTAGTGTCTCAGAAACTGTTTATTATTCGAAAGAAGAAATATCAAAGACACACACCAAAAGTTTATGGCTTCATTATGCCATTTCTGGAGGAAAATTTTTGTTATTTGCACATGGCAGTAAATCGCCACCTTCGGTCAATAAAAGATGATAATATGAATTTGTTTTACAATTTTTATGAAAATGAGAGAATTGTATGAAAATAATTAAAATTCACTATGAAAATGGTGGATCTGATATTTCGATATTAAGCCATTATTCCTTTCTTCCAGTAGTATAGATTGTTTAATCACTTTGTAATAACAAAATATGCTTCTGAGAATTTTCAATTTCATATAGTAGAAATTTTGCATGATTAAAACAGCTACACTGATCGGAGGCGGCGTAAAACTGTAGGTCGCTCCCTTTGTGAAAAAACATCAAGACCCACACCTCAAATTGGAGGAAAAGCTCAGCCAAACCACAAAGATGTAAGCCCCAATTATAAAGTACAGTTTACTCTCTCTCAAGCGGACGCATAAGATACCGAAAATTTGTCCGCTTATGAGAAAAGTGTAGAAAAGTTAATAATATGTTATGGTATGTACTGGAAAGTGATGTCCGTTAGTACAGAGTACACCGTATATCTTGTCTTCCATATGTATAGCCATTCTACCACATGTAACAAAAGACGTGAATAGTTATCGGGAAACCGAACAGTCATGTTAACCATATAGCAAGTTTAAATATGAATTTGGATAAGTTATTCTGACTTTCCCAAGTCTTGAATTAGCATCGAAAATTCTGTAATCAAAATTAAAGCCACCCTCATCAAACTAGTAAACATATTCTAAAATATAGTATGGAAAAATAAACCCAAAAGTAACATTCAAAGCAGTATTTATTGAATTCAGTCTTCTTTACCAGTATTTTATATATTTTTCATTCTACCTTTGATGTCGACAGAAGAAATTGATTACCAATTACAACTGCACTCCTCAATAATGCAATTGCATTTACCCAGCTCTGTTTCTTAGTCCCCAAGCTCCAATAGTTCGTAAAAAAGTTACTAGTTTTTCAAAGTTCAGTTTTTGCGGCAGTTTCGCCAGTATTTCTTTAATTTTTCAATATCTTTAGTAAGAACTTCTTTGTGTCTGTTTCTGAAGTACTCCTTTCCCAAATTTTTATTTCGTCTATTAAGTTTTTTATTGATAACATTTTCGGGGTGGGAAATATGTATGTAGTATCACTTCATCGACATAGCGAGTATCTCAAATACTTCTATTGAATTTTTAGACGCGAGCCATGTTTATGTTGTTGTGACCGCAATGTCTAAAAAACGCGCTCATCTTCATGGAGGAATGATTTAAAGCTGATTGAACTATGTTTCTGAACTCTTTGTTCTTTGGATAAACTTCTGGAGAAGCAATGTTGAGTCTTCTATCAATGCTATAAGTAAATAGCATGAGTTCGTCTATAGCAGAAACCTCAAAAAAGAAAAACATAATAGCCACCGAAACAATAAATTACATATTTTACAAATACACTTGATTGGGTTGGTTGTTTCACATGGTGATCGTACGCGATTGAGAAATCTTATACGGTTGTTTACATCAGCCAGCTCTTCGAGGTTCTCAATAGCGGTTTGCCAAGGGTCACAGAGGAAGTGGAAAATAATTTCGTTTTTCTCCGGTTAATTACAACTCCGCCAGTATGAATTGTAATTGTAATTGTAAAATGGTTATCCAATTTTGGCTGCTTGCTCTCCCATGGACCACAAGCCAGTTTGCTGTGAGTCTGCAGGCATCCCTTCGTTTCATATTTAGCAATGCTGATGTTTGTTTGTGCCATAACGTTCTGCTAAATTTGCATGCCATCTGATCTCTTCATCTATAATCCGTAGATACAATTCGTAGGAATTTTGAGGATATTATATACCGATTCTTTTGGCAGATACTTCTCTTGCCAGTTCATCTGATTTTCCGTTCCCTTCAATGTTCCGATGCAGGCGCGTGCTCGATTGAAAGCTCACGGAAAAATTAGTAGAACAAATTTAAAATTTACATGTACATATTTGGTTTTTGTAATTATATGGTTTGAATGTCAAAATTAACGGTCTGATTGCTGGCGTATGTCAATGTTATTGACATCATCGGCCTTAACAACTGGTAGTTCTGCCTTTTCTAAGTTGGATAAAGAAACAAAGCGAATGGGAACGAGGGCAAAACGAAGAACCTCCTGTCATCAAAGAAATAGTCAACGCGCTCGCGTATCGATACTCCTGTTACTGTTGAAAGTTATGATATTGAAGTTGTAAAGGACTTCGTTTATTTAGAGATCAGCATTACTTGGTGTGCCTGTTGCGCCGGTTAGCACGAGAAAGAAGCGAGGGGCATGGTGAAAAGACTTCAAGGCTCTGAGCGAATTTGACAGAATCAGCTGATGGACTGACCTGATTTGACGTGTGTTTACAAAAATTACAAAAAAACTGAGATTGTGACAGCTATATACGAAAAAAAAAAACAACCAATGACACTTCGTTGCTGTCGGAACAACAACTAATTAGACGTGTGTGTGGATACATGTGAAATGATCATGCAGAATTCAGCTGCCGAATACCCAGGTATAATATTTCTCCGAATATACCATACAAAATATACTTTTCGGAAATTGTGTTTAACCTGCAATACGTTTGCTTCAAAACGTCGGCAACTAATCAAATTGCCTCGATATGAAGAAGCTGCTAAACATTGTTGTTGAGAAGAATACAATAACAAAAGGGGAAAATTCACGCAAACGAACACTATTGACATTATTTAATTAAAACCATGTAACCATGTTAACCCATCACAAGCACCCTGCGAAAGGAGGGTTTGAAATGGGTGTGATATTTGATGGGATTCGACAAGTGCTTTGGCTGGTGTTTGCGCTTAAACACTTAAGTGGCAGAAAACCAAAAGTAAGCTGCGCTGAAATCTTTGTATATGTGGCCTTGGCTAATAAAGCTCTATTAGACTTTGTCTCGTCTAAAAAAAAAAACAGAAAATTCGAAAAACTGTCTTAAGTAAAGAAGTACTAAGAAATTAACCTTGTTAATTTATTGGTTGTGAAAAAAATGATATTATTTTTATGTATAAAATAATTTTTCATTTCACATTGAATGTATTTTTAAGTTTTTTTTTACTTTTTTTGAAAAATGAAAATGCCGCAACTCAGTATTCGGGCTGCCAACCAGAAATTGTTTTAATCCATTCTACTTTAAATAATTATTGCATTCTTCCTTCTTTTTATATGCCCAGATAATAATTATGTGGAATTAATAATTACAATATGTAAGCACTGTGTACATATTACATATGTATGTGTATGTAGGTATACATATATGTTCATGTATTTTGATTAAATAGATTTCTGCATTCCCATCTCAGCAAACCAAGAGGCGTTAACGCTTTCAAGCGACCAATTGCAGCGAAGCGAAGTATGTAAAATGATTAGACTTAATTGCTCATTACTCAGTTT
Organism: Anastrepha ludens; assembly: GCF_028408465.1. Lineage (NCBI taxonomy): Eukaryota > Metazoa > Arthropoda > Insecta > Diptera > Tephritidae > Anastrepha > Anastrepha ludens. The sequence continues at coordinate 117,868,584 of NC_071500.1, read as the reverse complement.
GCAACGAGTTAGTGCATCAGTGGTGGGAGTAGGTCGCTTAGGGTGGCAGTTTTCCGGTAAGAAGCACTCAAAACCAAAGTAGTTGAAGCGCGTTCAAATTGGCGCAAATTGCAATTAGTGCCATTTTCCAATTACTTTTACCTGCTCGATCCGTTGAGTGCTCGCTCCGTTTCGACTGTCGCCCTAAAAGAACGAAATTGCAATTAAATAAAAACAAATATTTTAGCCATTTAAGGGTAGATTTCTCTTACCTCGCCAAACATTTTTCTCACATTTTTCTCACATTTCTGTCACATTGCCAGCAAAGTTGGCGTCTGAAGGGACAAAAAATATGAGCGAATATAGAATAATAAAGGTAAAAAACGCTTTACTTTCGCCCACTTGAGTTGATTTGAGTGTTGTTGGAGTACGATTGCAGCTCTGCGGGTTAATAAGTTTGCTTTGCCTTTGTGGCAATCATTTTACATTGGCTTGATATTAATTTAAGTTAATTACATGCGCTCACATGCACATGCGTACTTACGTATTTACAAATGCAAGCACAACATATCACACCTATTTGGACACTGGGGTTGGCACTGTGGCTATGGCGAGCCTTTAAAAGAGCATCGCTACTTTTCAAAGCCCAAGCCCATAATTTCTTCTTTGAAATATACTGCGTTTGTGTGTTATTTTTTTATTGATAATAATAATTTTAATTACAATGTTCACATCACTTTTTTCAATGTGTGTGTTTAATTTTTCTTTTAATTATGCTATGCATTTCTATTTAATAACATTTACTATTACATATTTTTTATGTATCTTAATAACTCTGCTTTTAAATGCTATTATGCGCTTTTGCTGCTTTTTTCGTTATTTTCTAGTACTTTGTAAACAACTTAGTCCGTATTGATTTCTTATTATTAAAATACACATTAATTTCTAAAAATAGTAATTTAAATGTATTAATAATATTTTCGCCACATTTTACCTCATTACATACATACATACATATTATTACATAGCCAAATACGCCAAAAATCGGCTTTTATAGTCCATACTTATCATGAAAACGCTCGCTTAGAGTATTTCATATTTTTTGTAATATTTTTTTAATGTATTTAAAATCAATCCTCTTTCAGAAATGGACTTCTTTCCATCCTTTGTAGGACAAGACGAACACCACAAATTGGAGAAAAAGCTGCCAAACCTCATCAATTTAAATTCACACATATTATTTGTTTTCTAAAAAGTATTTTTAAAAATTTATTTAAAATTCGCAGGTTGTTTATACCGTTTTTTCAATTTTCTTTGTCCAATTTGAAGGCAAATATATCTCTGCAGTAGAAGCTTTTCTCGTCCCTATTGGTAAAAGGCAGTTGTTCTACGACCAATTTTATCATACGGATCGGTAGTTTGGTGGAAAGGTGTTGGAAGAGATTACAATATCAAACTACTTAGTAAAATTCTAACATCAGCCTGTGGACTTACGGTCGGTGTATCTAGCTCATGCTGGAGGGAAACAACTTTTGGTTACACCAGCCTATTATTGCGACAAACTCAGTTCACCTCGGGGAGGACTGATTACATCATCCCAACGGTGACATTCAATAGGAATTTTGACAGTCCTTTTCCATCTCGGGAGGAATGGAGAAAGGAACATTTACTAAACAACTGCGACACTACAGTTCACACAGATGGTTAAAGAATGGATTGTGCTGTTGGAGCTGGTATATATTCTCATAGCATCAAATAGAAAAAATGCTTACAGTATCTTCCAGGCGGAAGTACTGGCAATAGGGGAAGCTTGTGGGCTACTAATTGCAGACTTCTCTACTAAGTGCTATATCGGTGTTCTTTCGGATAGCCGAGCTGCAATTCAGGAACTGGATTCGGGTGCAACAACCTCTAATTTGGTGGAACAAAGCAGAAATAGCCTTACCACCTTGAGCGTAAACCATAGCCTTAATCAGTGGGTGCAATCAAGAATGTAATTCCCTTAAAATATCTACAAATCGCGGAATGCAGATGGAGAGATCAGACAGCATTCAAAGTTAGCAGAACGTTATAGCCCACCTACTACCACAAACAAACGTCAATACTGATAAATATCAAACGAAGGGATGCCTGCAGACTGCAGACTGCGGGCAGTGATAACTGGCTTGCGGCTTATTTCTAAACGCTTTTCTATTTCCTCTGTAAATGAGAGTTTCGATCAACTGCATAACTTAGCCGTGAACAACCTAATAAGGCTTTTAAACCGCACAAACTGGATATAGTCACGCTATAAATAATCGTTAAATAAGTTGGCGGCCGCCGTAGCCGAATGGGTTGGTGCGTGACTACCATTCGGAGTTCACAGAGAGAACGTCGGTTCGAATCTCGGTGAAACACCATAATTAAGAAAAACATTTTTCTAATAACGGTCGCCGCTCGGCAGGCAATGGCAAACCTCCGAGTGTATTTCTGCCATGAAAAAGTTGCTCATAAAAATATCTGCCGTTCGGAGTTGGCTTGAAACTGTAGGTCCCTCCATTTGTGGAACAACATCAAGACGCACACCACAAATTGGAGGAGGAGCTCGGCCAAACACCCAAAAAGGGTGTACGCGCCAATTATATATATATATATAAGCTGGTAACGAGGATGTGGCAACACAATAGTGCGGAAGCGTTAGTTGGATTCTGGATAAGTCACCACTTTAACCAACCAACCAACCATTGGTAAAAACTTGTCTAGCTCATTTTTAGAAGCGGATTTTAATACCAGTTTTGGAAATGCTTAAAAAGATTATGATCGTGTAATTCTCTATATGTGAACTATGCGATTGAAGCGGCAGACACTACTATTCAAGTAATCTGTGTAGCTGCTGCATCGCTAAATATTTGTGGGGCCTAGCTTTGTCTTGATGGCATCGTCACAACGTTCTTCCCATTCGCCAACTCTGAACGCTTCTGGTCCCTTGCCTGCTTCAGTCTAATCTGGCGTTGAAAGTAGAGATAAGAAGTGTTTGTTCATAGTGGATGATCTGTTTTTAATTTCAACGAACACGCAGCAAAATCGTCGTTTGTTCTGGCTGCATCAGCAGTTACCGTCTAAAATTAACCGATTTAATTATGTGGCTGCCATACATCGTTTTTTTCTTATTTGTTCATACAACGAGATTCCTCTTGAGATCAGACTTTTTGTTCAAAATTTAGTTCCCGGGAAATAGTACTCACAATGCAATAAGAACTCACATGCCGGTTCGATTCCACGATGGACATAGTTTCATTGATATTTTCGACGATTGGTCTACCAGAGCGCGCCCCAACTTCCATGCTCATGTTATTTGATTGGAATTCCAAGGTTTCCAATGGTTTCTGCTGTGTTGTTGCATTCGAGTCTATAAACAACATCATTTTTTATCTGCTCTGACTTTTCGTCTTGGCCGTAGTGCTACTAAAGAAAGTATCGAATTTTCTCTTTTTTACCTCGTCTTTGGAATGAAACTTTTTAGCGGGAAATAGTCAGATCTTATTGTAATATTAGACGACTTGAAAGACTTGCCATTAAAAAAAAAAATAAATTCATTACGATAATCAATAGTGATTAATAAAAAAATGATTTCATACGACAGATTTTACAGTAGACTATTAATAACGCCCGCCGTAGCCGAATGGTTGGGTGGGTGACTACCTCACGAGAGAGCGGTATGCAACAGGAAAATGATAAAACAGGTTTTTTTCAATGGAAAACCTACGAGTGTATTTCTGCCATGGAAAAGCTTCTCTAAAAAGTATCTGTCGTCCGGAGTTGGCTTAAAACTGAAGATCCCTTCATTTGTGGAACAACATCAAAACGGAATTATTAATATTTATTTATTTTAATCATAACAGAAATATTTAGCGTAGTGTATCAATTCAATCAGATATTGAAACGGGGATGTGCAGTTTTCAAATTTTAATTTATTTTTTCAATGATGTATATCTCAAAATTAAGTCGATTTCAACAAAACCTCTGAACTTGCTATTATCGAGACCACTTAAACAAATTTCGTAGCACAGAACGAATGTACGAACTTAAAGCTTTTTAGTTCCATCAAATCTAGAGTTTAATTTTATAAAAAACCGAATATATGTATGTATGTAGAGATGTTTATCATAACTAACTTATTTTAACCATTTTGTAGGTGCTATTTTTATACAAAGGTATCCTTCTAAGCTTTATATGTGGATGCACAATTACATTTTTTCATGCCTTTTCGTGAAATTACTTATATTTGAATATTTGTTCGAGGTGTCAAACCAAAATGGAAAATCTTATCCATTGGCATACATACCAATACTCTTAAATAGAAAAGGAATATCTTCAGAAAATCAAAGATAAGAACGAACTGCGAAGTGAATCAAATGATTTAAAATGAGACTTTGCCTTCCTACTGGAAGAGAAGAATAGTTTTTTTTGTTTTATAATAACTAGAAATTTTTGTTGAATTATTTATGCACATATGCGGGTTGATGTGACTTTGATGAGGGTGAATACAGTTTTTTTGCTTTGCATCGCCCGCCTTATAAGTAGGCATGCGGCAAAACTGATATTGCAACCAATGGCACCTATATATTCCATTATTACTTTTTGCGTTGCTTCATATGAATATTTTGACCAAATTACATACATCTTGGTGTGTTTCTTTCTATGTATAATGTGGAGTATAACATTTGAAACGGAACTTAAAGTTATAAAAGATGTGTTAATGTTTTGATGGTAACAAATATAAGCATCTTGCATTTCTTTTAATTCGATTCATATCCGTTTATTTTTCAAAACAAATACTATACATTTTTATTATTTACAACACTTCAGTTTAAACATTTATTTCATAATATGAGTAGTACTGAGACAAAACACTTGCAACCTATAAATTTGCCAAGTCCGAGTTGTTTTTTTAATATTTTGTGAAAAAACCTACCTATGACCTGAACTCAATTGAATTATCGATTGTAAACTCGAATTTCTCTGTGCCCGTGTGTGTCGTAATAAGATTGAATGAAATGAAATGAAAAAATCTTTCAAAGTTCAAAAAAATGAATGAAACAAGAATAATAGTAAAATATTTTTCAATGAAAGCAAATAAAATCGAAATCTGTATGGAATGCATTAAAACATTTAGTCGCAAGAAAATTTTGCTATTTGATGTCGAGCAAAATATCCTAAAATTCTTTCCACCGTGGGAATTTGATTCTCTATTAGAGCTTCAGATAGTCAATACTCGTTCATTGCTCAAACGGTCAAATATTTGTTCGAAATTTTTTTATTTGTCATCATTTCTTTAGTTTTCCAATGAAGTTAGCACTGTGTATAAGTAATTTGTAAAACCTAAAAGTGCAGACAAAAAAGTCGGAATATTCTAAGGTATTAAAAAACTTGGCTAGTTGATGAAGCTAAAGCTCTCCCCGAGCTGTAACGCTGCCTAATGCTGATGATGATTGAAAAAAATCGCAAGAACTCGTTAGCCATTGTCAGGCTGGTCGAAAATTTGCGCACAAAATCGAGAATTCTAGTCTCTATAGATATAAAAATGTGTAGCTCCATTCAATCGCTCCTTTGACATCATACTGCTTCAATAGGCTCCCTCTCAGTTGATTAATCCTGGATTACTAAACTCTCGTCTAATAGACTACGCACGCATGTAGTTTTGCGAATTTGACACCTGAATTTCCGCAAAACCACCTCACTAAGAGAACTTCCATGAATAGTTAAAATGAAATAATATAATACTTCTCTTAATTTACACTCATTTGTTGGAAATAAAAAAAGAATATATAAAAACATACTTGTTTTTAATTTGTAGTCTGTGAGACGAATGATTAGTGGCAGAGTAACACTGATTTAAGTTTAGTGACCTAGGGTTAAGGCCAAATATTTCCCAATGATTTTTGAGTCAAATTTCTTTCTTTAGTTTTTGCCAATAATTTAATTAAGTGATTGCTAAAACACTCCTCTTCTCACAAAGGCAGTTGCAAATTAAAATTTATTATACCTCGAAAATATTGTGATAAAAAGATGCTTTGTTATAAATTTTATGTGTATGGCCAACATTCTTTACAATTACTTAAAAAATTCGATTTGGAATAAGTCATAAGTCTTAAAGGCTTTTATGCAGAAATCGGGAACTAAACTGTTTTAATCGCACGAATTAAAACACATTTTTTTTATTGCTTCCTATTTTTATAAACTTTTTCTTTCATTCTCTCAGGATGTAGTGGGAAGAGGTGGTAGAATAGTTAATAAATTATATTCATTAGCAGTGAATATTTTCTGCACAGTTCATTGGCATTGAAATTTGTTTCTGGCCTTTCCTCGGAATTCATTGCATATTGTTTTATTATTATTATTTTTTGTCAAAGATTTAATTCCATTTGAACCTCCTCAAAGTAGCCTTCTAGCCATAGCTATTAAAAATATGAAATGTTCCTCATTTTTTTATTATAAACATAACATAAATACCGTCTCAAGAAAATGTGAAAAATCAACGCGACTTTTGAGCCATTTAAAACTAGCAAAAACTAGAGAATGAGAAAAATAACGAAGAACTTTTCTTTCTAGTATAATTATCCTTTTCTTTTTGTACTAGATTATAATTGAATTCTTTGAAATGTAAATATGTATTGTAGATACATCCAGTACACAACATCTCGTTAAATTTATTCCAGTCTTGTCAACAATCAATTGTTATGACGTAGCGAAATTATTGCCAATAATGTTTTGTTAATAGATAGAGAAGTAAAATTGTAGATCGTGGGGCTCTGAACATCTAATCAGGATCAGTCACTCCCATTCAAATGCATTTCAAGAAGGCATCGAGTGTGCAGTCCTGTAAGGCGCGAATAGTCCCAAACAACGGTGGCCCTAGCAATAGCAAAAGAATATTATATAGTATATTCGTTTTGTAAGCAGCACCGATCTAGCCTAATGCATTGAACTTAAATAGATACTTAACAAGTCTAATAACTCTCTATCGGCTAAGCACTTTGCTTCGTCATTACAATACTAATCCAGATAAACTTTTTGCCAAATAAAATGAAAAGAATTTATAAAAGGCTATCCGACATGACGGTAGAGCAATGCGTTAAGAGATTGCAGCTGAAGAAAGGCGTCGTTCGATCGCCCACTGGCAGGACCGGAGGAAAAGAGCACTTAAGGGTAGTTGGACGCATGAATTAATACTCATCCTAACGACGGAACCATGGGTGAACAAACTATCACCCAACTCAATTCCTTTCAGGGCAGGGTGTATTTAGAAAATACCTCCATAGATTTGGCCATGACAATTCACCGAAATGCCGAGTCTGTACGGATGTACGGATGAAGATTTTGATCATATCTTGTTTCAATGCAACGCTATGCTCCCGAAACCTTTAAAATATTAAAAAGAGAAAATATTGTAGATTATACTCTGAAATCAACTGATAACAGGAAGAGAATCTGCGCGCATGTAACACATATTCATTATTATTTAAGACGCGCGGAGTTTCGTAGGCGTCAACAATAGCTACGAGCCTTTGAACTAGCCAGCCTCATGAGATAATACCTTTTCGGCAGTTCCGCGGGGAGAGTGGTACATTGTGGAGGGGTGTTTAATTCACAGGTGTAGCGGTAAGGCTACAAGTTGTGCCTACTGCAATGCCGGTCACGCGCGTCTTCCTAGAAAAACAGATGCATTTCTTGATGCGGTATTATAGCCGGAAAAGTTATTTGCCCATATTTCTTTGAGTCAGAAACGATTTCTGTAGCTTCTTCTAAGATAATATAGTTTAAAAGTTTGATTTAAAAAAAAATCAGGATTGCCAAATTAATGCTAGGAACTTGCAACACGAAAGTAACCAACTTTATTTTATCACTCCCAAAGAAGGAATGAAAAATGTTGGTTGGAGTGCTGACGGGACATTGTCTCACTCCATATCACACAGTTAAAATGGCATTGGTTCAGAACAAGGTGTGTAACTTATGCGAAAAAGAAACGGTCACGTTAAAACACCTTCTCTGCTACTGCTCTGCTCTAAGCAGAAGTCGTTACAACTGCCTGTGATTGGTTTCGTCTCTGAAGGATATTGCTGACAAAAGTTCAAACTGTTCATAAGATCTGGCCAAGATATTTTTCATAAACTATATTTCATATGACGCCAACAACACTGGTAACTTTACGGACATTTGAGGTTTATGTAAGAGCTATGCAGTTCAGCCAGGTATACCTAACATAGGTAGTTTTTTAAAAGAAATCGATCTTAATGCTGTCAAATCCGTAGGCCAAGACTATGATGGTTGTTCTACCATTTGCATTTTTTTGCACTGCGCAAATCATTGAATAAACTTAGTTGTTAATAATATAAGTGTTTTATCGGAAATTAGGAATGCGATATCTACTGTTAAATATTGTATAAACTTTTTCCGTGAACCACCACCCATTTCTGCAATCTGAAGTACTCGCATTTACAAAACAAATTTTGTTGAAATCGTAAAGACGTTGAAAATTTTGGCGGTTGAAGGTAATGTAATGGTTTTAATATCTCAGTCTGAATATTCAGCATTGTTGGAACCAACTGTTAATGCTTTGACGTCGACACTAAATACAAAGCAATGCTCTGAGCACATAAGGAATGTGATTGATATTATTCCGTAAAATACAAGCTCGGTTGATGGCATCGTGAAGGAAATTTTACTTGAAGTTCTGCATCGAACTTGCAGTCGGCAAAATCAGACAGCAAATCCGCACGAGCAAATGAAATCGTCTTTGAAACAATTGATCGATTTGCAGAAGATCCTCGAAGACTGCTGTTTATATACGATTTTTTTTTTATTAACGATTTTTATTCATGTTGCTTAAATAAAACATTATGAAGAATGAAAGACAAAGTTCCGTTTTGAAATTTTGAAAGTTTGAAATTTAGGTAACAAATATTTTTTTATTTTAACACTTCAATCGGTTTATAATAAATTTCACACAATTTCTATTTTTTTGTATTTTTTGAGGTAAGAAGAAAAAAAAAAATGAACCAACTTTGAAGTTCTGACCTCAGATTCTGATTTAGAAACCCTAAATACTTCCGAACTGACTAGCCTGGTCCGCCCGATAAATAATTTTTTTTGGGGCTGTGTTATATGTTTCAATATTTCTAAATAGCCAATCTCAACCCCTCCCCACTTTATTCTCTTCGTATACCCATTACTTTAAATGAGTACTAAAAAAACTGAAATGCATTGTTACGTTAACTAAATGTAAAAAATAAGTGTTTCATCTCATTATAGAATTTAGAGGGCTACATATGTACTCGTACATATGTATGTATATCCCAGAAATATATTTCGTGCTTCAATAAGTATCCACTAGAAATAAAAATGACAATGATTTATTTGAAAATGTATATAATTTGTAAACTTAATTTGGACTGCTAGTCGCAAATGTTTTGTCCGGCACACACTCTGAACGAAATTTGTTTATTTTTACGATTATTTTATACTCTGAAAATTTTTATAAATTTTTTATTATTCGTTTTCTTTAACAGTGCAAGCTATTTTCCATGGTTTTCGTGGACTGAAAGTCCTAGGCTGGATACAAATTTCTTTCGCTGCATTGTTGTAGAATTTACACATCTCTTTCCATAAATTTTTCTATGATTATTGTATGTTTTTATGCTTGTATATCTATATCTATATCTATATCTATATGTATATGTATATTTATGTATGTATGTATGTATCTTTATGTACATCATTCAAGTGAAATATTTCGATTTATTTGCTTGTTTTCGTTAAAAACACCTCACTTTTTGCAAAACTAATTTGTCATGGACAGGTTGAGTTCCTCACTCTCGACGGATGGTGGTCAAAATATGACTGTGAGCGGTCGCCGAAAATCGCCGCCAGCACCAGCAGCACTGGGGCCGCCAGTTGATCCAATGCCACTCAAACCACCATTACTAACGACCCCACCACCCAAGCTAACGGCTCCCCCAACCTGGCCGTATTGTGCGTATTGCGAGTAGTCAAGTTGAGTGTCCGTTGGTGAGTGAAGATGCGGCTTCGAGTCACCTACAACACTCGCCAGTCCGCCACCACCAGCCGCGCTTCCGCCGCTATCCAAATGCGGTGTGTTGTCCCGTTCATCTAGATTGTTGTTCGCTGTTGCATGGTTGTTATTATTAATGTTGCCGTTATTCTGGTGCGAACTGGCTATTCCTAGACCGTTGAGTAAGTGCTGCTGCTGCTGTTGATGCGCCACTGCGGCAGCGGCCGCCGAAGAGCCATGTTGTTGGGCACCGTAGATTTTCGAGATGTCAAAGGCATAGTTGGCAGCGCGATCCTGATACATTTTCGAGTCGAAGTAGGCCTTTGTTAGGACGCTGGGATCCAAGTAGGCGCTATAGGCGGCACTCGCTTGGGCAGCCTTCGATGTCTCATAGAGGGAGCCAGCTGTAGCTGCGGAGCTCAGGTACGAGCTGCGGTCGAGCGCAAACTTCGGTACATCCATCTGTCCGGTCTGTGAAAGGCATAAACAAACAAATTTGAAACTTTAAGTAAATTGATACGATGGTTGTGAGATACAATTTTATTATTCTTTTAAATTGCTATAATGTCAAAGAAAGGTTGAGACTTATACAATTATGTCATGGGGAAACCAAGCCGCGATAACAGTCGATTTAAGTGTGAAACCACCCTCCTTCACCCGCAATTAACCACTGAAGTAATAAAGTAAACAAATTCCAAGCAGGTTATCCACCCTTTTGTACTAGCTCTTTATAGTAAGGATGTATTTTAATGCAGTTGTAATCGTATTTGTTTAAATGTTTGCTTTACAATTTAATTCTATTGATTTTTTTATTTAATTTCACGCTCGTTTTTGTTTTCCTTTCGGTTGATTGTGCTCTGATTCCGCCAATCTCAATTTACGGAACTAAATAAAAGGGGAGGATTCCGGCCGCTCTGTTTCGAAAATCGGTTATACTGCATTTTGTGGTGAATGCAACGGGGTGAATGAAGGCAGAGGGCGTTTAGAATTTTAAATTGCTCTGGGTTATAATTATATTGTTAACACATCTTTATTATTGTGTGTAAATAGATCGTGTAAAACTCTGGTGGATTTATTTATAGATTTGTATGGTGGGAGAAAGGAGATTCTTACAATTCTTTGTTGGCGGATATTTGTATAAATTTCAGTGGTTATTTTTAGTTTTATAATACTAAGCAATGTTTCCTTGTATTTCGATTATATTAATATGCATTCGCTGTTAGATAATTCATGATTTGCCACATCCTGGAAAAGAGTCACTCACTACGCTTAAAAGCAGTTCTGACTGAATTCGATATGTCCGTAAATTTTATATGACTGAGCAAAATGACGTTGGGTAAAAGTTCCAGTTCCTCGAGAATTGAGAATGACCCCCGATAGGTTTTATACGTCAAAAATGTGAAAATTTTGTGCTACAATTCTACGTCACTAGTTATGGTTCTAGGTAACTAGTTCTTAAGTTATGAGCTTCCAAAATCAAACTTTTTTCCGCAATAATCGAAATTTTTACAGCAGGCGCATCTGGGCTTGCGCGTCTTTCATTTCCTTAATTCCCCGAATATTACGAACCCAAACACTAATGCAAGCGCGCAATAATCGAATGGTCTAAATGTTAATTCAAACAAACCCTAGCGCAATTAATATTGATAATGCTAACCCTACTGTTGCGAAAGGTTACTTTGGCAACCCATTTCGCATTTTCTCACCTCTCCGTTTTTCTCATTCGCCAATCAACAGCTGTCAAAGGGAAGCAAGCTTTCTTTTCCGTTCTAGACGTTGACGAAAGCACACGGACGCGCATATAAACAATTGTAAGAAATATATAATATTTTCACATATCAATTGTAAACTTATTGATTGTTTAATGAAGTTTTCAGCCTTTCTAAACAGTAAACAAACGGAGTCGTATTTACTGCATCAGAGCTTGCTAAAAGGAAATTTAGCCGCGTCACACTGCCGTCGTCAACAACTACTATAACTCCCAAGAGTAGCATTGAATCTATTAGCGTGATGTCTTAGGTAAACCAGCCCAACCACCAGATCAGTCCGGATCATCATTATGGGTGTCGGGAACACTGATACAAAACTTCTGTTTTAGAAGTAATAGAAAAATAAAAATTATCTCACCTTGCTTTTATATGGATAATCGTCGGCATATTCTAAGCCTTTCTTTTACTTATAAGATCATCACTAGTGCAGTTAGTTTGCCATATTTGAGATGAGATTTAATGTTCCCCAACATCCTCTGGCGGCCGTCTTAGCCGAATGGGGTGGTGAGTGATTACCATTCGGAGGTGTACAGACTTGAATCAACGGCCACGAAACACCAATTGATAAAAGAAGAATTCTCTAATGGTGGTCGCTCCACGGCCAACAATGTCAAACCTCCGAGTCTATTTCTGCCAGGAAAAAATTATTACCCGGTTTTCCTTGGCTTTTCTGTTTCAAGGGAAGTGTTTTAATATTTTAAACTCCGCTTTATAATTTTTGAAGTTACTTTGTTTAATTAGTTTTAAGTTGCTTTGTGCTATTCGTAGTCTGTAAGATTGTACATTCTTAGGCTTAAAAAGAAATAAATAACTAAACATTTTCATTCATATAAATATTCGCTCTGTTCCCAACATTGTGAAACCACTTCCTTGGTACGACGTCAAAGGAATAGTTAGTTAAATAGATAAATAGTTTCGAAAATTTTAAATATACATAGTATATATGTATGTATATAACTATTGTGTTGTGCGTCTTGATGTTTTCCCATAACGGAATACGTTGTAGCAGCAGATGGTTTTTTGTGAGGAGCTTTTCCAAGTCATTGCTTGCCGAGAGGCGAACGCTATTAAAAAAATCTTTTTTTTTTTCAATTGCTATTTTATGCCTTCTGTTTCATCGCTGTGCACTACTGAATGACAATAACTCACCAACCTATTCGGCTATGGCAGCCGCGTACAATGCAACAAATCATATTACATAAATTTTAGCATTGATTTTAGCTGCCGCCCTACGCTCTTCGCCTGTAATTTATTTCAATCTTCAATAAACAAATGTGTATTCGTTAAAAGTACAAAGGTTCTGTTATTTTTGCACCGCGTATTTATGTTTTCAGCTCTTTCTTTTCATAATTGACTTCAGGTATTAAGCTGACAATAAGAATATGTAATTAAATTTTTTATATTTATTTGTTATGTGAACAACGGAAGTTAGAAGAAGAAAATCCTCAGAATATTTTTTACGCTACCAGTGTACACACATCCATACAAAATATGGACAAGAAAAACGTATGAAAGGCAATTCAATTTCGCATAGATACGAGGCACTACAACTGCAATACAATTCAAGACTGTTGGCCACCGCAAGATTGTCGGCAACTTGTTAAAGCCTTATAATTGCAACCTTCCGCAAATTGGTAGGAGTATATCGTGTATTAATTTCTATATGTTAGGCAGCGTGAGGAAGGTCGTTTCCGTTAATTAACGATTTGAAAAGTTAGCTTCGTAATAAAATGAATTGTTAACCAGATGCAAGTATTTGTCTATAGGTTAGAGTTCCGAAAGAAAAAAAAATCGAACATAATTTCTACTGCGTGATTTAAAGGTTTCATTGTGCTTAAGAAAAAAGGTCTTTGACAGGTTGTAGGAGTTGTTGAGGCCAAACGTGTGCTACAGGTAAAAAAAGAGAAAATTCGGAGCATTATTTATTACTGCTACGGCCGAGATGAGTAGTAAGACTAGGCGGACACTTATTCCATTGCCCAGTAGTTGAAGATAATCCAGGACACTGTTCGGAACCAACTAACTTAACTATAACTATGTTATTTTAATGTTAATTTAATATTGAAATAAAGCGAGAAACGTTTCTATTTCACCAATATAATTGCCTTCTGATTGATTGCATATGGATATGTTCAAAAAAATGTCAACTAGGACCACGAGATTAAAAATTTTCGTTAAACTGTTTTGATCATCAGTAAAAATGTTCACTTAATGAATTTATGAAATCGATTGCATAGCCTAATTTCCTTCAGAAGCATAATGGCCGAAGGAATATTAAAACTCAAAATGATAAAGAAAATAGTCTCCATTCGTTTTTGCGACTAGACAGGCAGTGACAAAAACCTCCGATTGCATTCCTTCTTAAATAGGCTCACTTAAGCTTCTATTTTCTTAAATTAATACCAGTAATTAATACCAGTGAAGAAATTAGTTAATAGATCCAAAATAATAAGAAGGCGATGAATTACCAAGTTTTAAAATTTTTTTATGCATTTCCAAAAAAAAACCTTATAACTAAAAGCTCCAAACTTCGTATAAAGTTCAAAATGGTTTAAAAATTTAAGAATGTTGTTATCAAAATTTTCAACTGTTCAATCAGAAGCTTTAGGAAACTTCAATTTAAGCAAAATAGGGATGCAGTTTTATAGCCCATTAAATTTTAGCACAATAAAGTGTAAGTTGCAAGAGGCTCAAAATTCATGTTGAATTTTGATAATTTTTTTGCATACTAGGTTAGATTATACCGGCTGGCTTAAGCCAGGAAGATACCATTTTGGACCATATCGGTACCAAATTAGAGTCATTTTCAGTTCCAGTTCAGGGAGAGACCCTAGTTCTTCAAAACTGAGAGCATTGGTATGTAGCATAGGTAGCATAGTCTAGTTTTCAAAAGAGCCGGACAGTAGCATAGAAAATGCTCCAGGCTATCTCTTGTGCCCGGTTCATTACATTTCCTACAAGCATCTTTAATAGTTAGATTTAGCTTGTAAGTGCGCGCTGCAACTAGGCAGTGCTCTTTTAGTACACCAACTAGAGCTCTACAGTTCCTTCTGTCGAACAATAATAACTGATTTAGTATACCTACATGCGTCATATGAGTGTTTACACAAGATCCCGACTACTTTGGAGTTGGTTAGACTAACTTAGACTTTTTTTGCCTTTCTTAATACAGTACTATCTCGATAATCCGGACACCCTTAATGTTAGGGGTCGTCCGGATTATGGGGGTGCCCGGATTATAGATGATTTTTGTTTTTCAACTAAACGTTGTTTTTTTGAAATGAACATAACGCAATTCAGATATATGTATGTACATAAATACATAAATAGTTTTATTAAATACAGTACAATCATACTTACATAATAATATGTACATCTGTACATAATCAAACATTTTTTTTATTTAGTATGTACTATTTCATTTCACATTTAGTCGCGAATTTTCTAATGGCATCACGTTTCTTTTTTATGTCAAAAACAGTAGATTTGTTGACACCAAATTCTGTTTCAAACCACCTAAATGATTTTCCTTTATCAAGGAGATCTAAAATTTCAAATTTTTTCTGAAGAGTAAGGGTTTTATGAGCCCCTTTATTAAATTTTCCACTGCTCATAATAATAATGTCCACTCAATTCAGTTTGTCACTAAAGAATAAACACAACGCGTGATTTATGCTGTTGCATTTCGTATACATATATTGTTGTTAAAGTACTGCTATTTTACGAAAAACTCACAAAGCAAACTAAAAATTAAAATACATATGTATGTACATATTGCGAAGCAAATTTGAAAAATGTCCGGATTATAGAGTAAAAAATGTTAAACTGTCCGAATTATGCAGTTGTCCGGATTATAGATGTGACCGGACTACCGCGTGTCCGGATTATCGAGATAGTACTGTATGTCGTCCGCTAGTTTTTTTAGAATTGTGCGTGTGGGTTTAAGTACCTGACTGATTTGATCCCCTGCAAGCCTCGCTCTTCCTTAGCTATTCCATCCACTATCTCTTTTCCTTCTATTCCTTTATGCCCCCGAGCAAAATACACTCAATATTGCATACTAAGTATGTTGAGAATTTTTTTCCAAATAAAACATTTGTTCGGTAGTATTTTATATGGAAAAAAACTCTTAGCACCTAGCGAAAAAAAATTGTCAAAAATCAACACCAAACAAAAACTTGTCAAAACTTGGTAATTTCACGTGGTGCCATAATTTTGATATTTAGTGTACACCTGGTAATTAATTTTTTATTGCCAAATTTGTTTTTCCAACGTTACATTAAATTTAACGCATTAAGGTAAAAGGTAAGCCAAAAAATATTTTATATTTATTCAGTTATTTATATTTTTTAATTTTGTTAAATATTTTATGTATCCCTAAAATAAAATGTCAAATATAATACAAAATTAAAACGTAAAGCAATTTCTTTGGAAACCAAAATTGAAATTTTAGATCGCCTTCGAAATGGATAAGGCTCACCATTTCTTGGCAAAATGTTCGGTTTAAATGAAGCCACAATAAGAACTATAAAAAAAATGAAATTTCAATTAGGCAATCGGTGATTTCTGGAATGAGACTATCTGTTAAGTCTTCAACATAAACTAAAGATGCTACTAAAGAAAAAATGCATTTTGCTTCACTTTCATAACCTTCTGTACATAGAATGATTGTAATATTTACTATATCAAGCATCCCACGCTTTTAACTCTAATTTGAATTATTCTATTTGTATCTTAATTTGTGTTATAATTCTATTCTGAGGTAGTTGACTATGACTGATCGTTCAAGTGCTATTACTTCATTATAGGTCTCTTTGTCATTAAAATTTATTTTATACTTTTTAGTTCGATTGGCAATAAAAGCGTGTTTTTTAGTTTTTTTAAACTATTTTTTATTTATCTTTAATAACTTTGCATGTAAAAACAAACATTGTGATTTAATTAAAGAAAAAAGAATACTTGTTCTTCTTGTTTTTCATTAATTTTAATAGGTTTTAGAGATTAGGAACCAATCGCCTATTTTTGCATACGATCAATCTTTTTTTGAAAACGGTTTTTTCTGTAACCAATCTATAGTATAAAAACATAATCAGGCGTAGTAGTTTATTACTTTATTGATATTAAAATTAAAAAAAAAAAAATAGTATTAATTTCATTGAGAGCTGGCTGTTGAGTTTTGGAAATTGAGTATGAGTAATTGGATTAGCCGTTGGTTATCTATTAATAAATAAATAAATGGTTTCGATGGCCTTGACGAATTCTTGTGTACATATGGCCTCTGTACCAGAAGAATAGCTCAACTTTAGGACCGATTCGACGACAACCACCAATGTAAGCTAACGTACGTAAAATAGGTTAGAAGCTTATCTATTTTAATTAAACATCATATATTTTAATTTAGTTTAGCGTAGTGCCAGTAAGTCATTATCCGGTAAGAACGGGTCTCGCACGGCCTGACGTTCTTTCAGGTCGAATTTGGCAGAATTACATACATATATACCCAATAGGCCGGGTCGATTTGTGGGGAGGCAAAAAAATCGCCCATTGCTCTGTGAAAATCATATTCTAGGGATCAAAATAAGAAACTTTACCGAAGGAACCATACCTCTACCATACCATACCTTTTTAGTTTCTTTTCTCATGTAAAGGCCAAAAATGGTGATATTTTTAAATGATTGTATGGGGCCCCCCCAGGGGAGTTCCAGGGTGTGTGCCACTGGCATGGGTGGGGTTAGTGGGGTCGGTCATACATTTGGACTCGATTGGAGCACTCTAAATGGGTCAAAGTGGGATTTTTCGTTCGACCCAAATTGGGGGACATCAGAATTCGCTTTAGAGGTATGGTTCCTTCGGCAAAGTTTCTTATTTTGATCCCTAGAATACGATTTTCACTGAGCAAAATCGACCCGCCCTAATACCCAACCAAGAGGAAGTTATGCCGTTAATAGTGGAAAATAACATCAGGCAATTGACCACCATGACCACGCTTACAGGACAATATCCTTTTCATGAAATTTTCCATAACCGAATTGGAAAGTGGCTGCCCTATGTCCTCGATAGCCTCACGAATTCCGTCTTTGAGATCTTGAATTGACCCTGGGCTGCTGGCGTAGACCTTCTCTTTCACGTGCCCCAAAGAAAAAGTCACAAGGTGTTAAATCACATTATCTCGGTGGCCAATTGTAATCACCTCTTCGAGAGATAACACGGTCCTGAAACTTTTCCAGTAAAAGACCAATAGTTTCGTTGTTTGTGTGATACGTGGCGCCGTCTTGCTGAAAATAAACGTTGTCCAGATCAATACCATCTAATTCCGGCCATAAAAATCGTTAATCATCTTTCGATAGCCTTTTATATATTTAAATAATATATGTTATTGGAAAACCTTTTATAAATATAATATTTTCCCAAAAAATTGGGCAAAAGAAGTAGTAATGAAATCCATTTTACCTAAGTATTTATAAAGTACAAACAATTCATTTTTATTAAAAAAAATTTAAATTATTGTACAGTGAAAATTCAATGCATGAGTCCAAAACATATAAAAATTGTAATTGAAATTAGGAAAAAAATCTATTTTTCAACTATTTATGGCTACTTGATAACAATCGCGCACGTTTATTACGGACTGTCCCAAAAATGCGATCATTAGTAAATATGTCAGGTACTATGTCAGATACATCCAGCCTATATGTCAGGTTCTATTCAAATTATTAACCGTTTCTGTTGGTTTTTTCTTTGTAAAAAAGTCTGTTATTAGCCATTGGTTTTTGCTTTCTCGAGCTCCGTATACAAGGTGGTGCAAAATTAATCACCCTATCAGGGTGGCATCGCACGTCAGTCATATTTGACACTTGTGAACTATACAGCTGCAGTATACAAACATGCAAGCACTGGAGTAAAGGTTAAGCGGGAACGCCAATGTGTGAGGTAAAAAAATAGTCAATTTTTGGGATTTTTGTTTTGTAAGTAGGAATGATTATTCGAGGACCGGACAGAAGGCAATTTATTACATATGTATTAAACTAATTATGTTGATGGAAATTTTTATTAAAAAATATTGAAAATTGACAAGTTTATGTAAATAAACGTGACGAGTTAAAAAAAAATGACATAATCTGGTGGCAGCGATACACCAATGAATAATCATCTGAAATCAAAAAACCAAAAATTGTATCAATCTACACAATAGTGGCTATCGTTGTACGTAGCGGTTTTTGTTTTGTATGTTTTTGACAAAATGGTGGTGATTTTAATTTTGATGTGTGTTTTTCACCATTTTTTTATTTTCAATAGTTATTTTCAAAATTTTGAAAATCGGCTAAGTACGATAGCCAATGCGATAACAAAAATTTTGAAAAAAAAAAGAAAATTAAAATCGGTTCATTAGTCTTCGAGAAATCGTTGCCACCGTCTCAAAAAACGTCGTTTTGAGAAAAACCATTTAAAGTTTTCATTGGCCGTTGTAACTCACTAGCTGCACTTATTTTATTGGCCGTATAATTTCGTAAATTTTCAAGATTTGAAGTTAATAATTTTTTTACATATTTTTGAATATTTATACTTTCAGAAAATGCAAAACAAAATCGTTTTTTTTGAATTTTCACAGTGGCGTTCGCCCTTAAAATAAAGACTTCCATTACTCAAAATCTCTTTTTTTACTCAGTAAAAAATTATTGAAAAGCAAATTGGATGATTAATTTTGTGCCACCTTGTACAGTACTTGTTATCCAGTTACACGCGGCCTAAAAATTACGATGAAATTTTAATGCATGTCGGACTTGGTTAAATCTAAAGTGTACTTTTTGCTTATACTTATATAATATCTATCACGAAACATTTTTACTTAATAAGGCATTCTTTTAGGAATTATGTTTTGTTTAGAAAAATATATATATTTTTTGAGTTTCGTGTAAAAAAGACCGTGTAAAGAGAGATTTGGGTGTATTTTAATGATCTGTTTTACTGGAAATGATAAAAATAGACCCTTCGATTTCTGGAAGTTTTCGATATCACGGGACTGAAATTAATTGTGGAATTCAGACAGCAGCCTCTAGTCATTACTAGCGGCCACTAATCACTAAAGTTATTGCTGGCTGTTTGAACATTGGTTTAGCTC
The DNA here is from genome assembly GCF_028408465.1 of Anastrepha ludens. Lineage (NCBI taxonomy): Eukaryota > Metazoa > Arthropoda > Insecta > Diptera > Tephritidae > Anastrepha > Anastrepha ludens. The sequence continues at coordinate 117,848,666 of NC_071500.1, read as the reverse complement.
AAGCAGGTAATATTCGTTCAAAACTATTCTTCCATACAATTTTTGATATATATATATAGATATATATACCTTTTTTTTAATTTTAATAAATGGTAATATAATATATGGTAATCGTTAAAAATGTTAACAAAGCAGTTTAAGCGGTAAATACAATGATATATACTAGCTACAAATAGTAATATACCTAGTGACTTTCGTTTGCAAACCGAAAGAAATCCACAGAAAGTTTAAGTTCCACTGTAACAGGCAAGCTTTCTACTGGTTTGTTAATCACCCGGCGAGTTAAAAATGGCATCAAAATTATCTCACATGGGGTAAAAGGTTAAAATGTCGTTAAATCCGCCAACTTGGAAATTATAAATTTATACATATAAGGTCGTTCAAAAACGACGCTTAATGTCAGTAGTAAATAAGTCGCAGACAATACCATTTTTTATGTCATCTTTGATATAATATTTGTGAAGTACACTGATGTGCCATATTAACGATAGATAATACGTTAAAATTTTTGAAACTTTCTATGAAAGAGGTGGATCTTTAGAAACAACATATCGCAAAATTCGTGATTTTTTGATAGAAATAATCTTCCGAATGAATCGACAATTCAAAAGATGATGGTTTCAAGAAACTGGTTCTGTCGAGGATAGAAAAAGGACGGAGAGACTAAAAACTGGGCATTGGTTCTGTACTGTTGAGAATATTTCTACTGTAGCAAAGTGTTGCTGAACACACTTCAACATCGATATCTCGATGTTCTCAACAATTAGACATTCATCAATCGACTGTTTGGCAGATTTTACCTGTAGCTGTGCTCGTGGTGGGCATTTACTATAAATGATACCATTTTTCACATATAATTGTTAAGAGCAGTATTTTAAATAAAAATAAAGAAACCTGAAAGAATCTAAATGTTTACATGTTTAAAATACAATAACATTTAGGCGCGTCTTTTGAAAGGTTTCTTACCTCTAAAAGTTCATAAGTCCTCTTCTCCGTGATTAAAAATAGCACTACAAGTTGAATTTAAGTGTTCGATCGGGGAAAGTGATAAGTGGGCATCTGAGAGAATTTGGATTTGCTACAGAGTTCCACAGCAATATCAGATAATGTATTATGATACAAGGAACAAACTGGTATAAAATATTTCTAAATTGAATAACCATGATGTTTTTTTCATAGTTCCTTCACAGAGAAAGTGTCACGCCTCGAATTTATGTTATCTTATTGTATTTAGTTATAATCCAATTAGCTTATTGACCATTGTAAATTCAATGGTACGCTTTGTCTGGAATTCCATATTCCTTCTCGCACTCTGCGATGTAATAATAGTCGCATGAATGGGCAAAATATTTACTATTTTGCTGAAGCTGTAAAAGGAAAAGGCAGACGCGTTGAAACTTTTGCAACAAGCACTTGAGCATAGGTTTTTTTTTATTATTTGAGTTTGCGTTATTTATATTGTACCCATTTATTGAAGCTGTTTCCTATGTTTGCTTTGTTAACAACCTATTAAATGCCATGATTTTTCTTCTTATTGTGTTGCATAGTTGAGTTGTTGTAGGTCGAATTGAAAAGTTAGGTGGCGGTGAAGCTATTCGATTGAAGTTTTAACAAATATGCGGGCGTTACGAGCTGGCTACATACCTATGGAAGTCTGTATGTATTTGAATGACGTGAAGCCTGCTATTATAAATTTGGTAATTATAGGGGTGTTGTAATGAAATAAAATTCCTAAAAATGGTAAAGCTGAGGAGAATTTAGAGGTAAATACTTGTGCTAAATAGCACTTTATCGAGAGAATTGCAAAATTATAGCAAAGAACTTACATATAAGCATATACATGTATGTATATAAATTAAACTTTGTAGTTTTGCATTTAAAAACAAAAAGGTTTTAGAGGTTGAGTGTTCGGCCGTGGTCTTCCTCCTATTTGTGGGGTACGTCTTGATGGTGTTCCTCAAATAGAGGGAAGGGCAGGTGGGAGGGACGACAAATTGTTTTTATGTGGAGTTTTTTTCATGGCAGAAATACACTCGGAGGTTTAGCATTGCGTGTCCAGTGGCGACCGCTATTAGAAAAAATGTTTTTATGATTTGGTGTTTCATGCCCGGGGACTCGAATCCGGCCATTACCGAATAGTAGTCACGCACCAACCCATTCGGCTGCGGCGGCCGCCCTTTAGAGACTTACACTTCTTCAAACCATTGGTAACTGATTTTTTTTTATCAAATAATGTGCATTGGCGGCCGCCGTAGCCGAGTGGGTTGGTGCGTCACTACCATTCGGAATTCACAGAGAGAACGTTGGTTCGAATCTCGGTGAAAACACCAAAATTAAGAAAAATATTTTTCTAATAGCGGTCGTCCCTCGGCAGGCAATGGCAAACCTCCGAGTGTATTTCTGCCATGAAAAAGCTCCTCATAAAAATATCTGCCATTCGGAGTCGACTTGAAACTGTAGATCCCTCTATTTGTGGAACAACATCGAGACGCACACGACAAATAGGAGGAGGAACTTGGCCAAACACACAAAAAGGTTGTACGCGCCAATTATACATATATATATATATGTGCAAACAAAAACACAAATCAATAAATTTTCAACAAAATTTCAAATTTTGTAATCAGTTTTATATTTTGTAATCAGTTTTATATTTTGGTATGCAGTTTTATATTCCAATGAATTTTGGTACAATAAAGTGCATAATTATCGACAATATTTTTGTGGCTGGTTTTGTGAATTTTCTGTTTAACTAATCTATGTTTAGTCATAGTATGTAAGAAATTCTATTTCGAATACTGAGATAAGTAAATCAGTATTTCGGCATAAATATACCGATAATTATAGGATATCTCAAAATCCAGACGTGATAGAGCAATTTAAACCCCGGATTCGGATTCTACGCAAAAAATTACTTCGGAAATGACCCTACACTTTTACAGGACAAAACATTGTCAACCTGTGTAATCAATGCTGAAACGAATTTCGGTCTTATTAAAATGTCACAAAAATGCGTTTGGAGTGTACGAGGAGTGGATGATAAGTACGCAGTTAGACTGCGGCTAGACTTATTAAACAAAGAGTACGGCTTTACATTTTATTTCATATTATATCGGGTGTTTTTTAAGAACTAAAATGATAATACAAAAGAAAAATATTGTTGAAATGATGTTTTTGTTTTTACAATAGGTAGATAATTTTATGGCATTTATTTTTTGAATGTGGTGTCCGGCGTATGTCTGCCGCGTGTCACATGCTGCACTCGGCTGTCTAATTTTTTTTCAAAAGATTTCCATGTAATCGCCGTATGGCGTAAATGGTGGCTTGAATATTGGCTTCCAATATTTCAAAGCTACCGGCTTGCCGGCCAATGACTTAATATAGCCCCCATAAAAAGTAGTTCAGAGGCGTTAAATCGCATGAACGAGAGGGCATCGAAGAATACCACTTCAGGGGAAAAAGTTGTCCCCAAATTAATTTTGCAATACATCGATTGTTAAGCGCGCTGTATAGCAGTACTCTATGAACGTCGCGAACAGAGTAAATCCAAAGTAAATTTCCACAATTTGGAAGTGTTGTTCTGGCGTTAAACGATTCACGTTGACTTGCCAAACCTTACTGAATAGAAATGTAAGCACAGTTTGTCGTTCTCAGCTCTCGAATTATAGTTATCGATATCGATATCGATAGATCTCATGCAACTAGAAAAACACCCTATACCATGTATTTTCATGTGACTGAAAATATATTCTTAGATTCGTGTTACCCAACGCGCACAAATTTTTGTTCTTCATTTGCAAATGTTCCCACAAATTCTCTTTATATTTTGTAGTTCTTCTGGCATCTTGCCCCAATTTAACTCTTCGATCGATCACTACTAATTTTGCGACTTTGTGGACATTTTTTCGGTCACTGCCGCTACTGGGCGAAAGTCTCTCTCACTCAAAAATTTGCTTTGGCGCATTACAGAATTGTTTCTTCCAACAAAGAATTTAATCACGGTGCTCTGAATTGCGGGAATTTCCAGTTTCCGTTGCCATGGCGCTGTTCCTTATTTAATGGATAACAGTTAATTAACCACTACTATACCGATTTTTATACTATAGGCCTCTGCTTTTCGCCAAGCGACTGGTATAAATGCGGGAATAAAATTGCCTTAAATCACATGTGTTTGTACGACAGTGAGTTATACCAATGTAATGAGCTTTAGACATACTCGCTGGCGGCGAATCTTGCTCGATAATTTTGTTGTTGTTTTCGCATGCAAATTTTTCGTTAAGTTAATCGAGGCTGGAAATGGCGAGTAGAAGAGGCCTTATGTTAAGTAAGCTAAGGGTTAATATGACTTCCGAAAAATAAATTATCCTGCCGTATTCTGCATAAAATTTTCAGCACATTTTATCCACCAGATGTATCTTGTGATTCCATGTACCGTTGGGGAAACTTTATAAAAGGTAATGACAGATGATATTTCCGTTACTCCTTTAGCGTACTGTGCTTGCGGAACCTTGTTATTTTAGAAGAAGTTGAGTTCATCAGAACAACTTTTTTATTTATTTATGCAGCATAACTGTGCGTACAAGGCAAATCTAATTTTTCAACCACTGAAAAGATAATCCATTCCAAATGTTCCAAACTTAAATTTCATTATTATAAGATACATACTTCGATTCAAAGATATTTAAAAAAACTGAAACATAGTACAAAAACCACAAAAAAACTAAAAATACATACTTCAATGATCTTGAAGGCAAAAGTCTGCTTACAAACCAAGGCAGGCACAAAACTAAGCACTTAGAGCTACAATTAGTAAGACGGTCGATAACCTTTCCTTCAGATAACCTCTAGTAAATGTCTTGGTATATATTCCACTAACTGCAAAGTTTCTTCGGATGTGATTTTGTTCCACTCATCTATCATTATATTCTTGAGCATTTCTTTGGATGTAATGGTATGCTGACAATCCTAAGCTTCAATAAATCTCATATATGCTCTATAGGATTTAAATCAGGTGACTGTGGAGGATTTAGCTATTTAACCAATTAGCTGTGGCGCTCCCATTTAAAAGTGCGCACAGTTTTGTGTCGCTAGAATTGAGCTATGGCGAGTATATTCGTCAATCACAGAGTAAGTTGCGCTGATAAGATATTGGATGAAAAAGATAGTTGGATAGTTGCTAATTTTGGGGACAAATGAACTAAAAATAAAAAATAGTAATTTACAGAACTTCTGGGCAACTTTATAATATTTACGCACTTGAAATTCTTACGTTGCACTGTACTTATTTGATAAGAACCGCCGACACTTGGTAAGATATGCACTGACACACACGAGTTAGCTTTCTATTTTATAAATCCACTTTTTGACTTTTGCCTTTGCCCCTTTTAGGTTAACATCTAAAAAACGTTATCATCGCACATAAATAAATTCATTATGCGAACTGGTGAACTTTTTCAACCAGTGCATACGGGGAAGCATGACATCATCTCAAACTGTTTATATTTTCTATTTGTTTGTTTTATTCCGGCATAGCCTCAAAATATTCTAAACATCTTGAAATTTGAGAATATGTGTTGTTTTTCTCAAAAATTGTAATTTAAATAGCCAATGGTCACTAATTTATACGCATGACGAGTATACTCGTCAATACACAAAATTTTGCAACTTCTCCATGACGAGTATACTCGTCAATCACAGTTAACTGGTTAAGGACGTAGTATAACAACCAAAGCTGCGTAACAAGAGCAGTGTGCTTGGGGTCATTTCTTGTTAAAACAATTAATTGGAGCCCAATAATAATTTATCCATACTTGGCTTTAAATTATCTTTCAAAATGCCCAAATACACTTTGTCCCCGTATAAATTCTAAGTTCCACTCTCCTTTTGCACACATGTAACGGCAAACCATTACCCCGGTTCCACCATATTTCACAGTGGCTTTAAAATTTTGAACATCAAGGGCGGTTCCTGGTGTTCTCCAAACAAGTTAATGCCAAAAATGAAGAACTTTGCTTCTATAAGGAAATTAGTTTGTACGCACAGCTTTGCTGCTGATCGTTTTTACTTATTTGCTATACAAACCTGTGAGCGAAGTTAAACCAACCTTTTGTCATTAAGCCCTGAAGTCTTGGCAGCTCGATTTTTAAATTGCCTCTTAGTAGAGATTAGAAAAAGAAAACACTCGTAGTCAGTTGTATGTTGATTAAAGTCACTTATTGTCAACTTAACGTCAGTGGAATGCGGCATAGATGATCATTTACGTTAGAAATGAATAGATTAGGGCTGTGCGATTAATGGATTACTCAAATGTTGTTTGATCATAGTTCCTGTTTTTTGATTAATCAAAATTTTTATTAATCAAATTAACTCGTTAAGAAAAATTTATTTGAATACTCTATTTTTTGATTAATTTTATCTTAATAGCGGTATTTAATGCATCATACACTCGTATACCAAGCGACCACTGTACCAGAATTGCTTGGAGCGTGACCGGCTTGGAGAGTGTCCGGCTTTGAAACCCCGGGTGTGAAACACCAAATCATAGACAATTTTTTAATAGCGGTCACCTCTCGGCAGGCTATGGCAAATCTCTGCGTGTATTTCATTGTATTAAGAACTGAACATGCCATTCACTTTAGCGGCTCATTCTACATACAAGGACCTAAACATTTCGGAAAACATTATTTAAGTCGCGGTTTTCGAAGCCTCTGTGCATGCCTCCTTTTTTTAAGTAGTGTCCTTTGACTAATTTGATGGTAATGAACATGTCTTCTAATTTCAGAGAACACAAAACTCGTTTCCATAACAAGTCCAGTTTCGACCACGACTGCCTAGAAGTTCGGCAAGCTGCGCTTTGTTCTCTGTCACCATGTCGCCTCCTAAACCATTTCCTAAGTTACACGGGGAATACTAATGCGGGCCTTTTCAGGTTGAGTCTGTTTGGTCGTGCCCTGCCTTGCAAGCTCATTTGGCATACAGTTTCCTTCAAACGACTTTCGGGTGTTTTTTAGCTACATGAGAACTGTCGATGCCGTTAACTAAGGTTTGACAGCTGATAATGAATCACTTAACACCGGAACAATACTTCGAAATGTGGAAATTTATTAAAAAAAAAAAAATAATAAATCTGTTCGCGAAGTTCATAGAACAGTGGGTACATCGTTCCTTATAACTTTTGAAATGTGGAAGGAGCAGTCGTTACTGTGAATGGCGAGCGCTATCGAGCCCTGCTGATGGAGTTTTTATTTCCAACATTGACGACATTTGGTTCCAACAAGACGCGTTTTCTTTCTTTCACTTTCCAAAAATATTTCTGTTTTGCATTACCTTTTTAATTTCCAAGCTCATAAAAATAGAAAAGATCTAAAAAAAACTCCAGGAAAAACATTTGTTTTGCTTAAATTTTTAGTTATAAATGAAAAACGGGAGTTAGTTATATTGGCCGGAAAATGGAGTTAACAGCTTTTATCGCGGCGGTGACGTTATGCTAAATTTGCACGCGTCAAGTTCTCTTAATTATTAAGTGCTTCAAAAATATAAGTTTGTAAATAAGCCAACGGCGTATTCAGGGTAGGGTAGAGGGTTTCTGCAGTGACGTTCTTCCCGGTAAATAAAAATTCCTATTTGTTTGTTTCGCGTTTATGACAGGTGTAATTTTACTCTTCCTCACTCAACTGGCAAACAAGGTCTTGCACAGTGTGTCAAGACCAGAACGCCCACATGTCGCTTTTATTCATTGGATAAGTGTAACGAATTTTATATGTATCATACTTATGTGTGCGCGCGTACAAACAATTAAAAGTACTTGTCACGCCTAAACTACAGTTGTCCTCCCCTAATTCTCAGCATGTTGCCTTGCACGGGACACTTTTATTTATTTACACACTTACTAAATTATATCCTTGTAAAACTGTTTGCTTACCAACTCCTGCAACCTCAAACCAATAATTGAATAATTGCAAGTTGGCTCAGGTCGACTGGCAGCTCACAACACCTCCCTATGCCCACGTTGCTTCATTGCCTCGCCGCTCATCGTCCACTGTCCACCTTGCCTTTTAGCGTGTGCTGTAGCTACATATGTATGTAGGTGTATGTATGCATGTTTTTATGTGAAACTCGTCATTACAAAGCTAACGATGACTTGACATAAATGCTCGTCCGCAGTAAATTGGTGTGAAAAAGTTCAAAGGATTATAAGAATGCTTTGAGTTGCAGCTGAAGAGGCCTAGTTCAAATGGGGCAGCAACGCTGTACATAGTAAAATGATTGACGCCTTCCTTATGATAAGGTTCACATTTGGAATCGTTCCTCGGCTTTGTTTGTATAAATACATAATAGACAACAGTGAAAAGTAGGCGTCAGTTTGTGGAAGTTCAGTAATTATGTGATTAAATTATACAAATACACAAACCGCAGGTGCCTCTTCCACTTGATGCAGCACAAGTGAGATGTGGACGCTGAGTGCTGCATAGAAGCATTGCATTCAATGCCGTTGCCTCAAGTGATGGTTAATGTTGGCCTTAAATGCCATTGAGTTGAATAGTTGGCGCCTTATTCATTAGTTTCCTCTTCCACACGAAATATATTTCTATTTCCACATTTTAAATTATAACGTTTACTTTTGAATGCGTTTTGGCAATTAAGCCTTGTTAGTATTTAAGTATTTGTTTTTGTATACAAGCGTACATATTGACGACAGACAGGTTTTCTTAATTGACTCACCTGTGATGCTGGCGGATTCGTCTGTGTCAGGTGGCTGCCCAAGTGATATGCGGCTGCTGGCCCTGGCGCAAAGTACCCTGGCGTTATACCTGAAATTCGGAGAGTCGCAAAGTGAATGAATAAAGTATGAAATTCTGGTAGCGCTACTGCATTGTCTAAAATAATTGCCATCCTCTTCAAAATACAAAGATAAAAATTGAAATTTTTATTCATTGTTAATTCTTCCCTATCAAAATTATCATGTCAAATGTAAAAGAGTTAAACTGCTGACTTCATGTAATTGTTTTATGATTCAGCTTTTTATAATTTTTTAAGTTAGTGTTATTATTAAAAAAATGGTGGTAAACTTCAAAGAAATAGTTTTCAGAAAAGATAATAGTAAAAAATCGTATATTTTCTTTTTAATTTTTATCTATAATTGCAAGCGCCACATCATTAATTTCTTTGAGTTATCAGGCACTTTTCGATGGAGATAATATAAATACATACATGCAACATTTAATGGGTTGGATTCCCTTTCACAAAAACAATGGCTACGATTGCTACTTTTTAGCTACTGTAGCAAGAATTCATTTTGTATGTCCATGCATTCATTTAAATGTACGAAGGTATGTCAAATATACAACAGGCGACCGCAATGTTAACAGGATGTTCCACAATCAGATTTTTATATAAATATTTTTGACACCTTCTTAAGATCTTGAGCGTAGTACTCAGTTTGCGTTTCACGTGAAATAGCTGTCAAAATCCATACAAATTGCTTTGCTGCGAAATATACGTGAAATTTCGTATGTATCTCACGTCAAAGTAGTACTCGGTGTACGCCGTTAGAACGTGAGAGACTGGCTTCAACCTACACTGGAAGCCTGTCCTCTAACATTATGAAGCCTTACATCCGTCTAAAACTTGGTCACACAATATTCACTCACTCTCAATTCTATTTTCGCAGGAGTTCATTTTGTTGTCCGTTGTGCGGCGGAACAAACACAGTTGACCACTTCTTATCTCTATCTACGAACACAACGGAAATTATGCGAAGATAGCATTAATTTATTCACAATCTTATGCTTCGGGGACGCGCTCATGTCGGGTGACACACGTACTTGCTTCGTGTCACACATACTTGTTGTCGGCTTTTGCATGATGAAAATCAAAAATTTTAGATATTAGTGTCATGCAGCCGACATGCACACATATAAGCTGCTGGACAGCAAATGCATGAGCGTGTCGCGGGCATTAAGCTCGAAGTAGAAGTGTCATCAATTATTGGTAACATAGCCATAAGCAGCTGATATTTACATATATTATCACATTTGTGCAGTTCGAAGTGCAGAAACTAACAACAAGTATACCACAGTTCAACAAATCACAGTGCAACACAACGCAACACTATGCAAGTGGTTATGATTACGGCGAAAACCCAAAATTCATTTGGTCTCTATGGTTATCGTTATGAGGAATTATGGCATGCACCTCTAATCGATTACAGTGTTGCCCATATGTTGGTTCGATCAGCAAATGTATGGCGTTATGGTTATGGCACCTCTACTTTGGCTTTATCCATTCCTAACTATAGCAAAATCAAATTAGTTTATAATTACCGAAAAGACAAGAATATTCTTAATTCAATGTAGAGTACATTAAATACACCCTGTTTTAATAATAACTGGCTACAAAAATAAATAAAAAAACAATTTACAAAATTTATATATCCACTTTTATGAAAGTTACAAATTTAAGATAAGAAGTATTGTATCACAAAGAATACCGAAAGCCCCGTAGCTAGTGCCGCTTTCTTCTTAATTTAAGCTAAGTAATTAATTGCTGCATAATTTGTATAATTTTTTTTCTGACTCAATGACTCGCTGGAGGACTTCCGTCGGTATCTCATGAATAACTTAAATAATGTAAGCCTCCAATGCTTCAATTGAAGCTTGTTTATCCACAAAGCCTTTAGATTTTACATAGCCCCACAAATAAAAGTCCAAAGATGTGATATCACACGATCTTGGTGGGCAATCCACCGGTGCGAGTCCAGAGATAAATTGCTGACCGAAACGACCACACAGTAAATCCATTGTTTCCCGGGGTATGGCTTCTTGGAAACAAATGTTGTGGAGATCATGAGCTTCAATTTTTGGGCGTCAGAAAGTTTTTTATCATGGCGCAATAGAGTTCGCCATTCAATGTTACATTGGCGTCAGCCTCGTCTTTGAAGAAGTATGAGCCGATGATTCCTCCAGCCAATAGGCGCGCAAGGCCGGTTTTTACCAATGGATGTAATGGCTGCTCTTGAATGGCTTCGGGTTGCTCTTCAGCCCAACTACGGCAAATTTGCTTATTGACGTAGCCATTAAGCAAAAAATAGGCCTCATCGCTAAACACCATAAGCTGGCTTGATCGCTCGTTGAACACTTTTCACAGAGCGTCTATTTTTATTATACAAATGTACGATTTTCCATAATAAAATGCCAATGGATACTGAAAAAGTTATGTATTTAGTTTGACAGTAGTCACGGGTGATCTATTAAAATAACCCCATTGGAAAAGTACAACCAATCTGATAACTCTTTATAAATACTCAGGAAACTGGAAACCAAGGATTATACGAGTTTAATTTTTATGCGAGTCTATGCAGATATTTATTGCACGCGAGCATTTAACATTTCAGCATAAAGATGTTATAATATTTATCTAATTTCAGGGAAATCAATTCGTGACATAGCTGGTTTTTCGTTTTTTCGAAATTCATGAATGTTTGTTGTCAACTGATACAAAAAGTTTCCTAAATTGAATTATGCTAATTTAAAACCTCGCACTGCCAACATTGAAAAGTAAGGAAATCTTGTAGTTCCTTAAGCGAGCAGCTTTTATGTTTATGCAGAGGGTGAAGTTATCGTAGTTATATGTTTTTATTGCTGATTCATCAAGGGGGGACTTCATAGTTAAAGTTGATGACTTTACAAGTTTCAGCATATGTCTTTGCAGCAAGTATGTTTTATTACATCACCATATAAATAGTTATGAGGGTTGTTCAAATAATGCGCATACATCTTTCTTTATGTACGTAGGCATGTACACATATTTTTGCCACATTAGCGGGATAGGCGATGCTCGTCATTGTTGTTATTCGTGCGTGCCATTCAGAAATTTGTCTTTTCGCAAATAATGTACTTCCTCCAAACTATTTATCTCTAGGAGGGGTGGGGGGTGTAGATTTGTTTTATGCTATGTGGTATATTTATATACAGGTAATGTATGTATGCACATATGTATGCATAAACAGCCTGTATAATATTATATAATACAGTAGAATGTCTAAATGTAAATTTCATATATGTAAATACGTCTCTATTTGTTTTAAAAGAGATCTGAGTTCCTAGCAGTTTTAGGTATGCATGGCTTGTATGCAGTAGTACTTGCAAACTATGGATGGTCTAATATCTACACATGAACATACATACCACGCATACATAAGTACATGGGTATTTGTGTATTTTATAGTGCTTATAAAATCTCCCTGCATTTTAATTACACATTAAAAATGGTTTTACTATGTTCCACGCCCATACGAATATAAATCTCATGCACTCATTTATGTAGTAGAAACATATGCACGTATGCGTGTTCACATGTACTCACATACATACATATATGGTTATGTAGACATACATATTTTCTACTGTGAAGCAACGCTTACTCACCTGCACGTAACGCCTCCACGGGCACTGATGGGTATGGCATCGGATAGGGATAACCATCACGTCGCAACGCTTTTGGTTTTCTTCTGGGACGATATTTGTAGTCGGGATGTTCTTTCATGTGCATTGCTCTGGAAATAATCAGAGAGAATTTCTTTTCAAAATTATTCTCAAATATGTATGTATGCACATATTATGGAAGTCATTGGAACGTTTTATGCCCATATATTTTCCATTAGCATAATTGCCTTTGCCTAAGCCCGTAAACAAAACGTAATACAAGCAAAGTTTTAGTCAATATCCCTGAAACTGTGCACTTACCGAAGCCGTTTTGCTTCATCGATAAATGGACGTTTTTCTTCTTCGGTTAAAAGTTTCCATTCGGCTCCTGAAACGAAAAATAAACGACCAATGTTTTAGCTAAAAGGCCAAAGTTCGGGTAGCAAGAGAGTTTTTGATATTAAGAGAAGTAAAACAATAATAACAATAATAAGATAATCATACATATCTTGAAGAAGTGGTTACATCATAGTTAATACGCTTGTCGAATTGCTACGCGCATAATAGCCTAAACAGACGGTGACGTTAATCAGGATTAATTACTTAATTCGGAATTATCTCAGGAATTAACTGCAACTAATGCGGATTGACCACTAGAATTAATTCTCTTAATTTAAGCGGATTAGAGGAATTTTCGATGACAAAATGGCCGAAAAACGACACGATTGTGATTTGAAATATATAATATTAACATTCTAACCTTAGTACTGTTTTTGTTTTTTTGTTTTCATTGCGTAATTCAGTACGCTATTTTCATGAAGTTACTTTTTGCATATTGCATTCTTTTGCAAACAACCTTAAAAACAAACACGCGAAATTGGCTATATTTTACATTTACTTAAAGTTTGTGTATTTTGTTTACTTATAGTTTTATATGCGTATCCAGCAGTTTAACGCTTATCTGAAAATTTAAAAGTACTTTACCACACTACTAACACTAGTTTACGAATTTTCACTTTCAAAAATGGTCCTCGACCAAAAAGCGTTTTTTAGACTAATTTGAGGTCGCTGAAACCAAAAATGAATTTTATTTCTTTTCTAAGAACGGTTTCCGAGATATTCCCAAAAAACCTAATATTTTATGGGCAATAGTGCAATTATTACCTGCAATCTCGAAAACAGTGCGCGCTATTTCTTTGAAGTGCATAAATTTCGAAAGGCACACATATAACCTACATGGCAATATATAATTAGTGTTAATGGAAGTCGTAGTTTTCGCAAAACAGCTGTTGAAAGTTAAAAAAAGGCATTTTTGACGTTTTTTACTAAATTATCAAAGTTTATTAACTTTTTTATGGAACAAAAAATTTTTTTATATCGACATAAGATAGGTTTTCTGAAAGGCAATTTTGTCACCTACATTTTAAGTTTAAGTTAGTCTGAATCGACGAAAAATTTTAGAAGTTATAACGTATTATGTAAATGAAGACAATTTCATCGTCTGTCGTATATCCTTTTGATGTATACAAATATTGAGTCACGCAAAATAACTGTTCTTAGGCTCACTATAATTAAAAACAATATTTATTTCATACAAATAAATATATATAATATATAGTATATATATATATATATATATATATGTCGCAGAATAGGCTTATTTACCCATTGTACCAACTCCAGCTAAATAAGAGCTAGGTATGAACATTGTACGTCTGTGTATATCTTCCGGTGGCACCATATTTCTGCAAGAATAAATTTGTGCACGACGACAGAGGGCTAATGAAGAATTTTGTGAAAGCTTTGGCAAAAAAACCGGGAAACACAGCCCTTAAATACTTGAAAACCAAGTTCCCAAGATTGTTAACAGAGAAAATCAAAGCGGGTATATTCGTCGGCCCACAGATAAAGAAATTGTTTACGGACACAGAATTTCAACAATGCCTTGACAGTTCCGAAGCTAAAGCTTTTCAAAAAGTTGTTCATGGATTCTTGGGAAACAACAGGAGCAACAACGACCGTCAATTGATTCATACAATGATGAAATACTTTAAAACTATTGGCTGGTATAGTAAAACGTACATACTCCAAAATATATTTATCATATAAATTTATTGGAAAATTATTGGAAAATTTCCAATTAACTTTGTTTTTGTTAACAGGTGCTCGCATGTCGTTAAAAATGCACCTACTTCACAGTCATTTTGATTTTTTTCCTCCGAATTTGGGGGATGAAAGTGATGAACAAGGCGAACGATTTCATCAAGATTTTGCTACGAAAGAAATGGCGCGCACTGTTTTCGAGATTGCAGGTAATAACTGCACTATTGCCCAAAAAACAGGTTTTTTGGGAATATCTCGGAAACCGTTCTTTGAAAAAAAAAAAAAATTAAATACATTTTTGGTTTCAGCGACCTCAAATTAGTTTAAAAAACGCCGTTTGGTCGAGGACCATTTTTGGTGTAAACTAGTGTAATCAGGACGCAAGTAGTTGTGTTATTATTAGAAATTAATTATGTTATATCAACTTAAGGATATTGTTCTTTTATAAGATGGATACAATAAGAACGTAACTACCGTATAGAAATGTTCCATCTCAAGAAGATTGTTCTACTATCTTAAACAATTTTTCGGTAGCAGTGCAACCTAGTCATAGATGGAGTTATTCGTTTAATAGAAGAGCTGAAGTTTTTCTTTCTGGGTGTGATTAGTTATTCTGATTAGTTAGTCTGCACTTTAATGATAATAAATTTGCCACTTATCTTACTTATCTTATTATATTTTGTGTTTTATTGAAGTACAGTTAGGGACTTAAGTCTACAGCAACATATTTTTTTGTTTCCTAGAAGGACTGTTGATGCAGTTTTTTCGGAATCCATATTTATTCATAAATTTAAAAGAATTTAATTATTTCACTTGCTTTATGTGAAAAAAATTAACAAAAAATCAGTATGATAAAATTCAAAATTTCAAGGGTCGCACTGGCAACTGATACGATTAATTTCGAGTCGAAGCATTTACTTCTACGCTTAGTTCTTCCAATGCCACAACTACTTCAGCAAATTCTGTTTGTTTTCTTCAGTTTTTAAATCGTTTAGGCTCACATATTTTCCTAACCGTCGTGTTCCATAAAACAAATGAATATTTGGCAGACACTGCCTACAATTGGCAGATTTGTTAAAATATTAATTACAGGTATGCCTTTTATTGCTTGAATTGTGTTTCTGATTTCGGCGAGGTTATTCAAGTGGTTGACAACCAAATTAAGCACATGACTGGCGCAATGGAAATTGACTATTTTTGGAAAGGACTTTTTGCAGATTTTCTGCACAGCATACGAGTATATGTATGTACGTACATACATACATACATAGATAAATATTAAAGTGCTCAGAATCATGAGAGGAGTCCATTTGGCCATGCATGTCTGTCTATTATATCGCGATGAAACTTAGTTCAAAGTAATTTGTTATTGAAAATGTGCAAAACTGGCTAATAACCACGAGTGCCACTAGCTATGAGTTGGTTTGATTCAAAAAATTAAAATTCGGCCTGACCTAAATTTCAGGAGTAAGATTAAGTACAAAGTTTTTTACATTAGCAACTATAACTTCTGCGGCCATGAACTGGATGAATTGTTTGCGTACAAGCGTTCAACACTGAAAATATTTTTAAAAGTTCTTCATAGATAATTATTAAAAAAAATGCCAAGGATCGAAAGGAAACTGCCAATTCGGTTTTAGAGACGAACTGGAAAACCGCGAGGCCTTGCTAATATATAAGTTCAGGTTTTAGTTCAGAGTTGCAAGGACGTTCAAAAAGATGTATTTCATGATAAGTTTATAGAATTTCTTCATTCTATGGGAATAGATGAAGAAGAGATCCGTTGCATTAGAAATTTATATTGGCAACAAACTGCTTACGTAAATATCGATGGTGATACTACCGAAGGAATATCCATTTGAAGAGGAATGAGGCAGGGTTGTATACTTTCACCCTGCTAATCAACATATACTCTGATAGAATTTGCCAAGAGCAAAACTGCCGCTGCATGTACTGCAATCAGGCTGAGATGTTCGGGCTTCAGGCTCGACCTCACTTACGGACACTCAAGTATCCTTAGAAACTTAGGGTTCATCTCCTCGACAACGGATCAGTGTGTGGATCGGAGGCGTTCGAGGGTTATTCTGAGAATGACAAAATCTCAGCTTTAAACTTTCGTGGGCGTCCTCAAGAGGGCACTATCCGTGAGGTATACATGCCGTGTGACTTCGAATTATATTACTTCGCGTCCTTTTTGGGTCAGCTGTATGAAGGATGAGGTGGAGTCATCTCAGCACCTTTTCCTTAGCTGCCCCGGTTTCGCGGGACTAAGATTTAAACATCTTGGCTCCCATTTCTTTCTTACGCCTGCTGATATAGCAGACCTTGATATTAAAAGTCTGATGAACTTCATCAGCAGCAGAAAGCGGCTTACACAACCGAAACGCCGTCAATTGAGTTCAGAATTCAAGATCTTTTCTTCGTTTGATTCTTCTACACTTTCCAAGATATTTGTGGTGCAAATATATATAATAGCCAGTGATTCTCTTTGCCTTACAATCCTTTCCTCTTCTTCCAGTCATCGTCGTCTAGATCTTTCTTTTTTTCCGCTAATTTTTTGTCTACACCACCTAAGCATCCCATGCGATCTGTCTCTTTCTATTTCATTAAAAATAATTCATCTTCATCTATTTGCATGCTCTCAAAATCATAAGCATGTGCAATATCAAACAAATTATTAAGATCAAATTTGAGATTGTTTCTCACGGATTTTGAACGTAATCGGAGTTTTCTTACAATTTTTTTGTAACTCTCTCCAACATAATATAAATCTACAAGTTTCTTTACGCATTTAGGAAATGCCGTTGTTGTAATTCTTGCTTTTTCCCAATATATGATGCACTCCCTAATTACAAGATTTGTGCTTTCACTAACAGTCAGTTTAACCCGACGAATATTGTAAAATAGGATTGAGAGAACTTGTCGATTAGATGGTGATTTTGAACCACTTATTTGATAGCTAGGCAATTCGATAAGGAAAATGTTTTGTTCGTCACTTCGTAATTCCACCAACATGTTTACGCACTAAACAATGAAGCACTAATAATCTCCAAAATCACGTATGAAATGACAAATAAAACATGCAGTTGCAAGTCACAGCGCAGCACTTATGCAACTTATATGGGCGAAGGTTATTACAAAACTTTTAAGAAGATATGCGTAAAAAAATATTGAACTTGAAATCTAAGGGACACCCTAACATGTATGATGCTGTTTTCCCCTTCTATTTTTTTCTTGGATTATAAAAAAATCGTATTTGTTTTATTATTAAGAATACCTAATCCTGTCAGCACAAAGTGAATAAAGACGATCAAACCTAGTATACCTATACCAGTTTTAAACAAATGACTAAGGCATAAATTCATTTTTTTACGGATTTTGGAAATCCAAATATGCTAATATGTGAAGGTTGAGGCAGCAGCCGACTGGGTTTACCCCCTGGCTACACCCTTGGTGCGCGTGAACTTGTATGTGTATGTATACATATCCAAGCAGTGAAAAAATGAACAAACTCCCACGCCTAATTAACGAATGAAATAAGAATCAATGGGTAAAAGACAAGGGCAAACGACAGTTGCATCATATCGAAGAAAATGAGTGAATGAACAATACAGAAGGAAGAATAGCAGAAAATGCCGGAGTATATGCTCCGATATAAACAAATAATGGAAATAAAAGCACAAATGAATGAGCGAATGAATAAATGAGTAAATGTATAAATCAGTGGGGTAAAAGCACATAAAAGCCCCCCTGTGCTTCAAAATAAGGACCGATGAGAATCTGACAGATTTACTCACTAACAGTAAACAAAGAAGAAAAGAAAATTAACAATTGAAAATGAGAATGCAAAAAAGAGCGAAGACTAAAGAGAAAAAGAGGCGTAAGGATGTGCCCGTACAAAAGCAATGACATAAATGAAGAGGATATACCAGTGCCGGTACCCATTCCGGTGCCGGCTTTCCTTGTTGTGTTGCAAAATAAGTTTTATGAGCGCATAGGAAATAATTTTCAAAATGGAAACAAACAAACAAATAAGTAACAAACATGTGTACATACATGCATACAAAGTTCAACAGAAACCACACTGTGGAAGGTAAGCAAGGACATGAAAACCTATCCATACGCATATTACAAGAATATTCAACACTTTACAATTTTGTCGAGTAGGCGTTGGATAGCATGCTGTGGCAGGGTCTGTTGAGAAAGGGCTGAGATTTAGCGGTTCGAAATGGTTGTAAGCATCGGTCGACCGCTTGCCTACTTTAGAGTACGGAAATGAATGGCGAAATTTATAAGTAAAAGTATAAACACTTGACAGGATGCGGCATGAACAGCAAGCAGACGTGTGCGATACGTTAAAGCACGTGGATTTGAGTGCACGCATTTGTATCCATAGTATAAGCGTATGTCTATATGTATGCCACTTACAGGTTGAACATCCGACATGTTTGCGCATTACGAGTATTTCGTACGTTTGGGTGACCTAAAAAGTTCGGTAACATATTTGAGTGAAACATTTATTTATGTAGCTTAATGAACCTTATTAAATGAAATATGTATGTAACTATATATTTTTTTATGGAGATGGCAAAAAGCATTGAATGCCGAAAAGCGTGAGACTTGTCTTTCAACTCACCCACTAAGAGCCCAACCCGGCTCCGCTTCCCTCCCACTGCGGACAACCGTTAAGTAATACTTCGAGCGGGGAAGCGGCCTAATGCCTGTTCATGAAGATCTGCGCTGTTGTTCAGCGCGGTGCAGTTCGGTGATTACTATTTTTGACATATTACTGACAGGGAACCAAAGTTCTTCTCAGTCAAGCATTACGCTTCTACTACTATCTACTAACCATTATTGACTTCCCTATCATAATACTCAACTCTTTCCTTTCGAATTCAAAGCGAGGACAGACAAAGAAACCATTATCTGCGTCTTCAACTAAGCTGTCACAAAAAGCGTTGTATGGGCCGTCCTCATGCTTAAGTCTAGGCAAATAATATTTAAAGCAACCATGCCCACTAAGTATTTGGGTCAGTCCATGTTTTCGATCAAACCATTTGGAGATATTCTGAATCAATCGATATGTCCATCGTCCGTTTATAGAGTTCTTCCACTCCTCCTGCCGCGTACGGATGCTTCGTTTCCGTTCAGTCTTTTAATTGGTCAGTTGTGCTGGATCTGCTCGGTGTTTTTTTTTTATCTCAGTGAATTCAAATGCAGTCAGCTTAACTGGTAGAATACACGTGTTGCCTAATACAGGATCTTCCGATACGGTATAGATAAATGATATCACACTGCTAAGTCGCTTCCTAGAAGCCTACTTAGGACCTTTCGTATTTATCATAATCCGGGTTAATGCAGTTACAGACTCCGCTGTTTTACGGCTGGCGTATATTAGGTGTTGCTTAAAGCTCAACCTATGGTCAATCATTAGTTCAAGATATTTGGTATGTATGCATATATGAGCTATTTTAATCGATGATCTTTTGCTACTTTTTAGGTACAGCCCGATGAGATAGGATAGGATAAATGGCTGGTATGGACAATGTACGGAAAGGATATCCACAAGATTCGAGATTTGCGGCTTGGTTAGCCTTAGAAGTTCCCTCGAACGTCGTCGATCTACCCGTGGCCAAAAAGATATCGCGACTTTGCACGTTAGAATAATATAGAACTTTTTCAGGCCTATATTGAATTTAAATTTGTTATATTAAGTTAATTTTACAAAAGTCGAACATAATGAATAATTGTCAGGTGTTCATAATGCACTGTTGCTATCCAATCTCATCAAACACACAGTATTATTTTTCTTGTCATCAATCCCAGATTTGCTATAATTTGAGTTCGCTTGAGAAGTTCGCATCAACCCCGATTTTTGTTTCTTACCTTATAAAAGGTGGTACAAAATTAATCACTCCATCGGACGATTTATAATTTTTTCAAATGGCGTGTACGACAGTGATATTTGACACTTCGATGGTTTTCGAGAAAAGTGCCACCATTCAAAAATACAAAATACTGAGGTGGGTCAGTTTTCCAGATAAAAATATATAAACTCTGTAGTTGATTTTTGCTTTTAACGGCAAAACTCCGAATTCGAGTTAATTTTGAGTTGTGTCGCTTTTCTCGAAAACCATCGACTTGTGAACTATAGTATACGATCGTGGTAAACAAACTGTTGAGTCAAACTAACTATTCGGTTAAAATAAGTCATTTGTTCTCCTACATACATGCATAGAACTTACCGATTTTGTGAAATATGTTTTCATTATAAACACTTTAAAGTTTTTCAACTCTTGTTATTTGTTATAATTTTCTGTGAAAATAAGTAGGCTTTGATTGAAAAAAAATATGTATGTATATATAAAGGGAATATTTTAGAAAATAAAATGAGAGAAAAATTGTAATTTCGAAACTGAAGCAGCAGACTTCATTATTGGATTGGATACAGGACTCTTCCCACAACATTTTTAAGCCCGCAACATTAAGGATACAGGACTCTCCCCGCAACAGATTTGTAGCCACATACAGGATTCTCCCCGCAACATTACAAACAGACGAGCAATGAAGCTCGTAAAGGTCACAATAAAAGTTTCCGTCACTAAAAATCATTTTTGGTTTTTTTATTTAGTAAAGAAAATATTCAAAAACAAAATTGGATGATTAATTTTGCTCCAGATATATGTATATCAACGTTAACCGATTGTCGTATGTTATACATTTTTCATGATCAAAAATCAATGCTTTAAAAATGGCCAATTTCAATATGCAGTAATTCGGTCCCTCACGTTTTTCACGGTTAATTCCTGTCTACACATGGAGCTTACAACAATAATTCTTTAATTTTAATGGAAAAAGCGAAATATTACGAAAATGCTAAACATTTTCACGCGCATTCTTATGTGGAACTTTTCTCTAAGTTTTGAGACTGAAACATTGTTCCGAGGTTAAATCGAGTTCAAATTTAGAGGCACTTTGTTACCGAGCCTTTTGGACTACCCAGTATATGTGAATGTATGTTTGCTTATGCGGGTATAACCTGGTGCCTTCTTGCAAGTATGCACATATATACCTACATACATACATTACCTATACTACGCATGTATATATACACATATTATGTATGTATATGTATATGCGCATGATATTATATTAGAACATAGGTTTTTGAAAGCAGTAGATTGCTGAAGTACTGACTTGTTGTGTCGTCCAATTGAATGACATGAGTTTACATTCATGCATAAGTACAAGCACATTGTCAGTCATGAACAATGAGGACAGATATACTATATGGGTTACATGATATTAACTAAGTATGCACAAACAAGAACAACATTGTACATATACTATTGAGTACCTAGGAATGCACATAAGTACTGTACTTGCTGTATGTTAGAATGTTACAATTTCTAACAGAACAACACATCCTGACGTACAACGACATGTACAAGTATCTACAAAAGCCTCAAGAAGGGAGTTGAAATTGTAGAGGAAGTTCACTTCCCCTCTTTGCTGATGACTTGAGTACTGCATACATCCGTGTTGAGTTTTCGATGTGGTCATCAATTTGGTTCCAGAATGCCAATAGCACATTTAAGTTGACATAATTCAGGAGGAATTGTAGTTGTTTTAAGTACGAATACACGTGTAACATACTTAGTTTTCCTAAGTGGAGAAAAGGAGCCAGTTTTGTACCGGAGAATGTTTAAAATAGCGAAAGGGGCAACTTGTGTACTAAAGCTCACGAAGGCATTTACTATGCTAAAAACTAATTGGTCTTAGTGCGAGTTTAATTAGTTTTCAATATGGTTAATATTTTACGCGTTAGCCCTCGTCCCCTGCGCAGAATGAATTTGTTGGTTGGGTTTTTTTTTTATTTATCCATGTTAGCGATTCATTACAGCTCTAAATAATCAACTTCAGTAAAATAGGTTAATAATTTTGATGGTTCAATACATATAATCAGGCCAAGTGGGAAGAGAAAGGGGGAAAAGATGATTTTTTAAGAGATGCCATATCTATACAAATACTCCTGCCTAAAAAAGTAACAGTTTGCTTAGAGATTGCTAAGGAAGTCAAACTACTTTTTCTACAAGGTGCATGTTGGAGAAAAAAAAAATTGTAGAATCATACATTTATGAACATTTGCAAGATTCTCCATGAAAGTATGGGTACGTTTAACGCCACTGCAACAAAGGTGTAGAAACCCCGCACATCACATCAAAAGCAACTGCACATCGAGTGTTCCCGCGAGTTTCTGAATCTGCATAGCGG
Organism: Anastrepha ludens; assembly: GCF_028408465.1. Lineage (NCBI taxonomy): Eukaryota > Metazoa > Arthropoda > Insecta > Diptera > Tephritidae > Anastrepha > Anastrepha ludens. The sequence goes on along the minus strand of NC_071500.1, from coordinate 117,825,867 downwards.
AAACAGGGACCGGATTATGAACATGATTGTAACTGGAAACGAAAATTGGGCTAATCACTACGAATCTGAGTCGAAGTAGGAGTCTAGTGACAATCAGAAGGTGCAGGCGCTGGAAAAATTATTAATACAGGTTTTTTTGGATTCAGTTTTGTTGGAATAAACACGAGGTATCGAGCTTTGCTTCTTCTTCACGATAATGCGCTAGTTGAAATTTTTTTTATGTATGTGCATTTCAAAGTAAACAGAACAATAAAAATTACATGAATCCGATACGGTCCTCATTCTCTTTTGGCCAAGAACTGTCTTAGAGCAAAATTCCCTGGTTAATGAAGTTTTATGTTGTTACAGTAACATCGAGGATTAATTTTGCTATGACATGATTTATATCCTACATCGACAGAAGTAATCAGCAATTTGAACGACCAACTCAGTGGATTAATGGGTTACGTCCAAAATGGTGAACGGCAAAAAAAAGGAAATTCGGAATTTTTCCCAGCTGACTAATAAAATAAATCTGAAAAATCTTTTACTCTACGCGTCATAAGCTGTATGAATTATATTTTTCAAAGTAGGGACAGCAGTCTTCGACGAATTCTTTCCTTTGGTCGGAGGGCGCGAGGGAGAAGTAACTGCATCTACGAATTTTAATTTTCAGTGAACGAAAAATTCTTTGTGACTACACTGTGTGACATTTAGCAAAACTCATAGCGATAAACATTTTTTTTGGTGTTCAAATTAAGTTGGCATATTTGTTATTGCGAAAAGCTAGAAATAGAGCATATGAAACAAGTTTTCATAATTCAAAGTTTCGACGCCTTATTGAAAAAGTACCTAAATTGCTCTTTTAAATATGAGCTAGAGTGCCAATAGGATCCACAAATATATATCAAGTTTTTTTTTAAGAACTTGAGAACTTAAAATGTTAATACAAAACAAAAATATTGTTGATATGAATTTTTTTATTAAAATCTGGTGAATAATTTCATGCCATTTTTTTTTTAATTTGATATCCGCTGCAGCTACGAGTTACAAGGTCCAATTTATGACTACTTTTTCTAATAAATCTGACCGTATGGTGGCTTGAATATTCCAATAAATCGATTGTTAAGCGCGCTGTGTGGCAAGTTGCGCTATCTTGTTGAAACCAAATGTCGTCGATGTTCACCTGTTCAATTTTTGGAAAAACATTTCAGTCAGCCTCGCTCGATAGCGCTCGCCATTCACCGTAACGGCAGCTTCTTCCTCATTTCGAAAGAAATAAGGACCGTTGATGTCGCCAGTGCTCTATCAACTTCGTGAACAGATTTATTTTTGTCAAAGTACAATAAATTTCCACAATTTGGAAAGGTTGCTGGCATTAAGCGATTAACGACCTCACTAAACAGAAATGCCAACACAGTTTGTCATTCGCAGCTGTCAAACTATAGTTATTGATATTGATATTTCCCAGCTAACGAAACACCCAATATATTCAAATTTAACAATAGGTCCTATGTCGCAAAAACTTAATAAAAGTCCCGAAAATTTTAAGACTTAATGCCTATGCTTGTAATATTTTTTTTTTTTCGATTTCGGAATAAGTCGTTGACGTATTTGAAATCCATAAAATTAAAAATTAAGTAACTAATATTTGGTATTGGTGTCTAGTCTCAAAAGATTGATGCTAACCCTCGATTATACCCATACACACGAACTGGTAAATATTACGTACCATTTACCTACATGCTTCATTGCACTGCAGGCACCAGTTATGGAAGTTCTACCGTTCAGCTTATCCACACAAAAGTGTTCACAAATCTAACAAAAGATGGAGTCATAAAATTGAGTAAAGAAAAAATAAGTAGCCATTTGTGCTGTGCTAACCACAGCTAGTCATTCAAACACTCGCTCAGACTGAAACAAATTGTCCAGCTCTATTGACAAGATTTATAAGTAGTACGAAAAGTTGATGTGTGGCTCTAAATGCTCCAGTCGCTTTGACGGTATTGACATTGTGGTTAGAGCAAATGCCTCTGTGAAAATATGTACATATGTACGTAGGCCACTTGGCTGGAGAAAACTTTCATACAGTTCAATATAAGATTGTGCATTCATATACACATACAGATGTAACGGATGCTTCATGTGCACTTATATATTACTTGTAGCTTATCCGTTTAGGCGTTGCAGTTGGTTGCTCCACTTCTCGCATTCGTATTGTTTGATTTATAGGCTATGTTTAACTAACAATTTTTTATTTGTACGTGCGGTTGCAATTTGTAGATACGAACCAACTGTGTTTGAGTTTTGAGTTTTCTTAGATTGCAATAGTTGTCAAATACTCGGGCGGGTAGTGCACTGGATTAATGTCAGATGGATTGACTATGACTGAGTGTAGAACTGGCATTTGTTTAGACATTACTTGAAGCTTCTGTATTGACAGAAAAGCACACACTGGCTTGCGACTACTCTTGGACGTAGTTTCTTTGCTCTTCATATGAATTATAAGGCTAGTTACGTGTTTGGTTGTCGGTCAAAAACTCAATTACTTTAACTCCCCTCCAACTATCCGCAATGTACAAGCTTTTGGGTGGCTTGCTTTTGGCAGTGTCATTAACTGCTTGTTGTGTTGACAGGTCTTCATACACGGATTATTATTATTGTTGTTTCATTGTTAGTTGCCATTGTTAAATACGAACGAATGTGTGTATGAATGTGTATTTGTATACAATACCCATTTACACGTGAAAACATACGATTCAAATATTTATATGTGTAGGTGTGTATACTTCCTCAGAATATGAAGGTGTCAAAACAGGAATTGCGCATTTTGTGAATTCGTCCTGCCTCCGCTTTGTCTGCTTCGCCTTAAAGGGTCATCATATTTCTCAGTGAAGTTTACTAAGTTGTATTCAGTTATTGGAATAGGACCTAACAATATGAGTCGCTTCTAAATGAAGGAAATTGTATTTGTCTTTTGTTGTTCCTTTTTAGTCGCATTGTGTACTTCTAAGTTTCATACCCACACTCGCACACTTCTATGGACGCTTGTGACTGTTTTCTTTGCCAAAGTGGATTCGTGTGGTAACGCTGGTTAGTTCAGTAATTCTGGCATAGCTTTTATTGTTCGTGACAGCTATAGAATTGTCATTCGTCACAAGTTACATATTTTTATAGTCGTACACTTCTTATTATTGTAAATATAATCGAGAATTAAGTGTATTTGCACGTAAGTCTCTCGCAGTATCTTGGCACTGATCAGCTAATTGAATGCTTATGATTGCATTTGGTTGCAAATACTTCATAACTATGCTTTGGCAACCATATCTATGTACATATATCCGAGTTTCTCTTGTGCTTCGTAGTTACGGCAGCTTCTCCTACAACAAGTCTAGAAGAAGTTCGACAGCTTCTTTGTGCCATTGCGATCCCTTTTTTCTGTTATATGAATGCATAATTAATAACATTTTATTAGAATTATGTTTCAAAACCTTTTTTCTCTGTTGGCGTCCACTTAATTTAATTTTTACTTTGGCGTTTTCCCTTACATTCCTAATAATAATTATCGGTAACATAGAAAACACAGGGTTGTATGGAAAAAGTATCGCATAATCTAAGAATATTTATAATTTCGGATTTCGGGCGTGAAATTTTCTATGGGTGGTCTCGTAGGTGGTCATTAGGGCGGGTCGACTTAAAAATCGCTCATTGCTCTGTGAAAATCGTATTCTAGGGATCAAAATAAGAAACTTTGCCGAAGGAACCATACCTCTAAAACGAATTCTGATGTCCCCCAATTTGTGTCGAACGAAAAATCCGACTTTTACCCATTTAGAGTGCTCCAATCGAGTCCAAATGTATGACCGACCCCCACTAACTTTGGACGGCCGATCCACCCATGCTGGTGGCACACCCCCTGGAACTCCCCTGGGGGTTCCCCATACAATCATTTCAAAATATCACCATTTTTGGCCTTTACATGGGAAAAGAAACTAAAAAGTTCGACCCAAATTGGGGGACATCAGAATTCGTTTTAGAGGTATGGTTCCTTCGGCAAAGTTTCTTATTTTGATCCCTATAATATGATTTTCACAGAGCAAAGGGCGATTTTTTTGCCTCCCCCGATATCGGTCATGTAGTTATAAATATGTGAACGGCGGAACGATTCCGACGACCGAATGCTAGTATTGAATGGAACCGCGGCATTATGACATGGTTATGGTATGATATGATTTATGCACCTTACTTTACGAAATCTGCTAAACTGTAAGCAATTTTCAATTACGTTTAATTAAATTTTTTTCAAGGAAACTTTAACTTTCACATTTACTTTTTGCAGTTTTGTGGTAATATTTTCCTATATACACACAAACATAATTACTAAATATCAACGAAATTACACAAAAAATGGAGATGTGCGTTATGAGTTGTCGTTTCGAAAGCTGTATAAATTTGTAATTTATGTCTATGTGAATGTTTTACAACACTTTCTTTGTGAGGTGCGGTTGCTGCAGACATAAATTAGCTGACAATCGTTGTCTCCAATGTTCTCCGATGTTGTGGCGTAAGCATATTTGCATGTGTCCCGCAGTTATGTGCATACGAGACAATGCTGTCAACGTGAATTGCCACATTGTCTGTCTGGCAGCCAGTTTCCTATCCATTTTAGGCATTGTCAGCCCGTCCCCCTGATTGACACGATCAGTTTTTGTGAAATCTATGGGCTTTCATACAATGAAAACCGCCTTGAATGGCGGCTTATTAAATGCAACAACAGTAACAAAAATGAAACAAAATAACAAACCACTCGCATATTATGTGATAACAAAAACCCAATCGCAAAAGCCAACAAATAGCAACACTAGCAACGCGAAATAAATGTGGAAGTGGTGGCTCGCAAATGGCATTCAAAAGAGACATTTTTCAAAACCAAAGTACCGAAACAATCGAAGGCTGCCACATTTTATAATAAAACTCAAAGAGAAATAAAATACAAAAGTTAAATGTCAAACTTTTGCACTTGAAAAGTTTGTGAACAGCTTTTTTGGTGTTGTTTTTTGTAGCAGTTGCTATGTTTGTGATTTGCTTTTTGTTGATTGTGTTTTGTTTTTTTTTTGCTTACTTTTTGTTCTTGTTTGTTTTCATTAGTGGGAATGTAGCAGTGGCAGCCGTCAGCTCATTATTAATTTTAAAAAGGCAACTACAAAGGTTGATACAATAACAACAATTACGAAAACGAAAAACGAAGAGCGACTGACAAAGGACGACGCATACTCGACAAAAAATGGCGGCGCGAAGTTCCCTTTTTGTTCCGAAAACCACGCGCTCGCCCCCAGAGACGGATACCAAGTGCAGAGAAAAAACACTCTCATTCTCTACCGTCCGTCCACCGAAGCCGTGCAGCATTTTGCTCATTTATTGTAATTGCAATGGCAACTGTCATTAATTACTGTCTGGAAATTTTCATTTTTTATTTTATTCTATAGAAATTGAAACAAAAGTGCAGTGAAGTGGGACTTTTTTGTTTGAAAGTAAATGAGCAGAGTATGCGGTTTTTCAATTATGCAACTTTGCTGCATTGTTTGCTTTTTTATTTATTTGTTTACGATTGGCAATGCTTTTGTCGGGACAGTTTATAAAATGTATGAAGAATAAATAAATATATTAATTTTAATAGAAATCGCGGGAATATGTTTTGAAAAGCAAAAAATGTGTATGTATTTAAATATATGTAAAAAAATATATATAATAAAAAGTATATATAATTAGCAGCTACGCAAGCACTCATGCTACACATGAAAGAAAATTTCAAATTGGGCAACCTCACCGATCACCTAATTATCGTAAAAAAAATCAAAAACACCATAAGCATGGCTCAAGTTTCAGACCACATTAACCCAACCAGTTACCTTTCCTGAGAGGATCGAGTGGAAAACAAACCCGAAATGGATGAATGATGATTCACAAAAATGGTACACTGATGGGTCAAAAACACCTTATGGTGTAGGAGCAGGAGTAGTGGGGCCCAGAATCCACAAATCATACACTCTCACCAGGGACACCACTATCTACCAAGCGGAACTATACGCAACAAGGGAAGCAGTAAACATCATGCAACGCAGAAACCACAAGAAAGTAAAGATTAAAATACTCTCGTACAGCCAATCAGTTCTAAAAGCTTTAGATAGCTATACATACAACTCAAAAACCCTCTTAGAATGCCACAAGGCACTCAATAACCTGGCATCCAAAAACAATGTTTCATTAATTTGGGTACCGTGACATGAGGGATATGACGGCAACGAAAAGGCAGACTTTCAAGCCAAAAAAGGGGCAGATGAAAACTTCATCGGACCTAGTCCTATGTTCGGATTCAACAAAAACAACCTGAAACAAAAAGTAAAATACTGGGCCAAAGCTCTATTAAATCAGCATTGGAACAACGTAGAGGGTTTTAGACACTCCAAAAAGTTCCTAAGTTTCAACGCTAAAAGAGCTAACATGGCCCTCACGTTAAACAAAAAGAGCATTCGCACTCTCTCACACTTACAGAAATTAGGCATAACTAACGCCAGCACCTGCAGATTCTGCTGCGAAGATGAGGAGTCTATAGAACATCTCATTATCGAATGTCCGGGGTTGACGCATAGAAGGAAAAGGTTTTTAAACAAGTTCATGCTTACAGATGAAGACCTTCAATCACTCCCTCAGAAGGAGCTGGTACAATTCATAAGTAAGTAACAGTCAATAGACAGCATAGGGTGCACAATAGATCAATATGGTCGCAGTGCAAAAGGGCCATACCTTAACCCTTCACAACCATTAATCATTAACCATATATAATTAGCATAATTTTTAATTCAAAACGGATTTTTAGGGAAATTATTAAGACACACATCGCAAATAAGAGGAAGAGTCGACCAAAAATCCATTTAAGGGTGTAGGCGCTAATTATACATATAGGAATTATCCTGACAAACAAATTATTCATCTAAGAACTTAAAATGTATGTTTTTACTTATGTGCTAAACATTTTAATTATGTATGTAAATGCGCTTGCGTTTTTAAAACTTTAGTACGTTACTAGCAATAAAAAAGGGATGAAAAGGAGATATTCTAATTTCAGTTTTAGCCACTGCATGTTTTAAAAATATACACAAATTAGTGTTTTTCTACATTACCTCTACGCTATGTGAAGTGGCTTATGAAAAAAAGATTGTTTGAAGTAAATATTCTGCATATTTTAGTAAGGTATACTTATTTTCACACATTCAGAGCAAACTTAATGATTTAACCTTCCAAGCCAAAATTATAGGAATGCATACCAATGTCCGGAAATTAAGTCCATGGAATGCAACATTTGCTCCAAAACAGGATCACAAGACCCATTGAAAGCGGCCGTCGTAGCCGAATTGGTTGGTGCATGACTACCATTCGAAATTCAGAGAGAGCGTAGGCTCGAGTCTCGGTGAAAGACCAAAATGAAGAAAACGACTTTTCTAATACGGTCGCATCTCGGCAGGTAATGGCAAACCTCCAAGTGTATTTCTGCCATGAAAAAGCTCCTCATAAAAAATATCTGTCGTTCCGTGCTTAGGATGTCAAATCACATTGGATGGTGAAGGAAAAGACGATATTGATGCCAGAACCAAAAATGCCAAGGCAGCCTTTGCAAGCCTCAAAAATATCGGATTTTCCAAACCGCTGACAATGCGCACGAAGCTAGGAATTTTTATTTCGAATGTTCAATCCGTTCTTCTGTATGGATGTGAAACGCGGTTGGCGTCTGTATCTGCGACACGAAAGTTCCAAACATTTGTGAACCGATATTTTAGAACCATCCTCCGTATCTGGTTGCCCGATAACTGGATTTCAAACGAACAACTTCTTGACTCTTTGAAGCAGATAAAAACTTAATATCAGGTCAGTCCATAAGTTCGTGCGTTTTTAAAGGTTGTTTTAAAATTAATAAAAAAGATGTTTAAAGTATTTATTAATCAATAATATATTTTCCTTCATTATTTACTATGTCTTCCCAACGTTTAGGCAAATTCTTAATTCCCTGCTCAAACAATTTTTTGCCCTTGGAGCCAAAATACGCTTCGATATCCCTTTTTACATCTTTTGAGGAGTAGTTCCTGTTACTCATATGGAAAAGGTGATAATCACAAGATGCAATATCCGGAGAGTATAGTGGATGCGGTAATAGCTCTCATCCGAGTTCGTTCAGCTTGCCTAATGTTTGCCTTGCGGTATGAGTTCTTGCGTTGTCGTGGTGAAACAAAACTTTGCGTCTATTCACTAAAGACGGCCGATTTTTTTTAAGTGCCTCATTCAGGTTTGATAGCTGATGGGAATAATAATGAGCAGTTATCGTCTGGTTTGGTTCCAGAAGTTCATAATAAACAATACCGGCCATATCCCACCAAGTAGACAGGAGAATCTCCTTGGGGTCAAGGTCATCTCTAGGGGTCGGTTCTGGTGTTTCATCCTTATCTAACCATTGGCGTTTGCTAACAGGATTATTGTAAATGACCCAAAAATCGTACAAAAGTGAAATTATATGTAAAATACGCACGAACTTATGGATTGACCTGATAATAAACAGTAAAAACGACAGGGAAAATGGATATTGATTGGCCACACACTGCGCAACCCAGCGACCTACCTAAGTAGAATGGCGCTGGACTAGAATCCACATGAATCGCGTCGCAGGGGACGCCTTTAAGGATTTCGGCGATGTAGCTTTAATGCGGGTTTTTTTAGAAATTGACGAGTCTTTATTAAAGTTTCAAACTAAGACGAACATTAGGAAACATTTGTTTCAGCACTACGCGCTCAAAGCCGGCGCGATAGCAACTAATAATAATAATAATACCTATTTTGCGATCCTAGTGGATCAGTTTTGTTACTTGAAAAAGTGTTTCTGGGTTGTTCTAGCCAAAATTATATCAGATTATAAATTAGTTGTAATAAATGTGTACTTTCAAAAAGTTATATTGAGTCTGCTCCATCAGTTGCTGATAATTGACATTTCAAGAACAGTCTACATGTAAAGCAACGTGAGGCACCTATCTCGATTTATCTCTGTGGAATTTAATGTCTTATCTATTAGGATCAGATTCTCAATATCGTAATCGGCAAACCACCCGAAGAATTTCCGCCTACCATCCTAGTTAATGGACGTGGAACACATTCGTCGCTATGTCGTTTATCAGTAATTTTCCTTACCTACAACATGCCGTCGGAACCAGACAGTTAAATTGGAACTCATCTGAGAAAATCCCATTTTTTTAAACAAAAACAAACTGATGTTAGTTCTGTTTAGTCCAATAGAGGTGCTTTTAGCATATTTTAATGGGTGTATAAACCCCTCATGGGTTTAATAACAATAACAAAAGGTGTTTCCATGAACTCCTCCTTTATTGGTGGCGTGCGTCTTGATGTTGTTCTAGAAACGACGAAAGGACGTACAGTTTTAAGCCCACTCCGAATGGTAATGATTTTTATGAGGAGCTTTTTCATGGCAGAAATGCCCTTCGGAGGTTTGTCATTGTCCGTCCTTGTCTTTAAAACAACGGCGTAAATTTAATTTTCAATTTAACGATTCAGTTTGATTTTATTCCCTGACTTCTGGTCTTCGAAATGTGTGGATTTGTGAACTAAAAGAATTGTATATTAAATTAAAAAAAAATATTTTACATTTAAATTTCCCTTTCAAAACTATTTGTCGTTGTATAACTTGAACTAAACTCAGTGGCAACCGCTTACTTGTAATTTTACTATTTTTTAATTGCGTCATAAATATTTACACAACATTATAAGTAAGTCCATATATGTATTTATTTAGTCTAACACAATAATCACTGATATACAGGTAGATACTCATTACAATATGGCATATATGAATACTAAAATACATAAAATTAGAGCTAATAGCTTTAATGTATTAAATTATTTGAAGAGGGAAAGTCTGAAGAGAAAAGAGAAATTAAAGAATTTAGCGAGGTAAAGTTTCAGAACTGACGCGTGTGAAGCAGTTACAAATTTTCTTCCACTCAGCATAGTAATGCTATTTTGAAGTGCAGTGCGACCTTAGTAGCCCTGAAATTAAAACATAGATTTCTTTAGACAGACGATATATAAAAGACTGGCGGTCCGTTATTACCGAGTTACAAGTGCAAAAGTTGTTGTTATCGTGACGATTGATATAGGATAGATTTCGCTATTAGCAGTGAGTGAGTATTCGTGCTAGGTGTTGTGTTGGTCATAGAGATCTCAACATCTGCATATTTTGTGAATTATAATATAAACATGATTATATCATTAAGGTTATGTTGAAAAGTACGCTCAGGTTCTTAGCTACATACATCCACGTATAGTTCAACTTATGTCGATGGTTTTCGAGAAAAGCGACTCAAAATTCGGAGTTTTGCCGTTAAAAGCAAAAATCAACTACAGAGTTTATATATTTTTATCTGGAAAAGCGTCATAAGCGAATCTTGAAGCAATTCTGGGAGATGGCGAGTGTCGTTTTGTCAGGTGATCGAATTGGTGCGTCACTTATCTAGAAAACTGACCCAACTCAAAAAGTCCGGCTTTAAAGTCCTTAAAAACTTAGATGGAGAACTTGTAAAAATAAATGATATAAGTATCTTCAGAGTGGAAAAGAGTCCCCTTTTACAGTGTTTTGTAAAACATCATTTTCCGAGACTGATTTTATGAAATTTGTTGTAAATAAAGCCCGAACATCGTCTACCCGTAGTAGTACTAGCAGTAATAGCGAATTAATAACTCTACCTGCGCTCAATCGCGCCTACAAGGCTAAACAGAAAGTTAAGGATAAAAAAAGGAAGGTTTATTAAAACTGATGGAGAAGAATATCATTCCAAAGTATTACTCTCAGTTCTACAATAACATCTAGGATGTTTCTTACCATTATGCCTTAAAAAAAGTATTTTTATGTTCTACCGTTCTTTTACCAAAGGATTTAATTGTTTTTGTTTTTGTTTCACTAGTTTATTCAGAGGAAGTTTGTAAATGTTGTGTTACAATTTCTATTTTGTAATAAAAAATAATCAAAAATAAATTGCTTTTTTGCTTTTGACCCTACTACTCTTCGAAATATATTGTATATAATATTTGTATTGAAATCTTTTCAGGAAAAATGACACATTTGCGAAAAACTTACAATATTTCTTTTTAAAATAAGCTAAGAAAGTAAAATATGCTATTTCCACAAAGCACTGTTGTATTATGATTGAACAAAACCAGTAAAATTGGAAAATATGCATAATTGTAATCAAAAACTTAAATTATCTATTTGCGAAATTTAAAATTGATTTTCTACAAAACTTGTATTTTTGAATTATGTCACTTTTCTCGAAAACCATCGATGTGTTCAATAAAACTTTATGAACATTTTTTTTATAAATTGCAATAAATTGGAATTTAATATACATTATGATAAGCAGTGGGCAAGTTCTTTAAGTTCTATGACTGAAGTGATTGAAACTAAGGAGCTTAATATTGAAACACGTACGGTGCGGATACAGTCTAGTTTTTGAATTCCTAGTGAAAACACAGAAGGCAGTGCACGAATTTTCAACCAAATTTTCTTTTTGTTATTCCAAAAATAATTAGAAATTAATTTTTTAACTGCGTGTTTTACATATTTAAAAGTGATTACTAACCAAAATATCTGCACTTGTTTGTAAAGTTGTTCACATGGCTCCTGGGACCCCAAATTTCGGGGATAATTGAGCAAATCTATTATCCTCACCCACTCGTTTTAAACGTATAAAAACTATGAACATTAGTGAAGAGTAACCGGAGCTCCCAGTGACAAAAAATGACGAAACCCAAATTCGTTATAATAAAACCAAAAGAATCAAATAAATCATTCGCTGATTGTTAATTTTTTGATCTATGTACATAAATCGCTTCTTTCCATATGTAAGCAAATTAATTCGATTTCACAACAATCCGACGGCATCTTAGTAGTCCTGGTGAAAGCTCGTTTACTTCCTGGTCTGTGTTCAATCACTGCTAACTATCATGATAACCTCAACTGCGTTAAGGGCACTGTATACGCCCCTTTCCTCAACAAGGCCCTGGAAAATGAAATCATTGATGGCTTAAAAGAATATGGCATAATAAATGTTTATAAATTTCAACGCTTTATCAAACGAGTCTCTAAACCCATAGGAGCTATTTTAGGGTTGGGTACAATATGATTTTGGTTCAAAATTCTGTATTTAAAATTCTGTATTCAATATTCTGTATTCAAAAATCTGTAATGCAAAATTCTGTAATGTTAAAATTCTGTATTGCGGAACACTGTAATTTAAAATTTTGTAAATCAAAATTATGTATTGTCAAAATTCTGCATTGCAAAATTCTGTATTGAAAAATCGGAAGAGCATATGGATAAATAAAAAAAGTGCGCACTTTCTTTATTTTTCCATATGCTCTTCCGATTTTTCAATATAGAATTTTGCAATGCAGAATTTTGACAATACAGGACTTGTCTTGACCCATATGGTTTCCTATATTATCAAAACAGATTTACATAAAGCAAATGCACATATGTTTGTATGTATTTATAGCTTCAGAAACAATGTGAATGAAATTCGAGCAACCGTGCTAAAAAATATTGTAGAATAATTGCAATACTTTCTGTATACTTCGTTCAAATACCTAACTGTTTTAATCAATTCCCACTCTTTCATTGTACGTTTGTTTTTTGTGAAATTTATAGAAACACAATACGACAACGACAGAACCAAACCCAGCGGTCTTTTGTTTTTGCTTCTCGTTTACAGCAGGTCAAATAAGTTTACAAAGAGAGTTTCGATTAGTTCTATTGATAGTGGCTGTCCAACGTGTATAAATCAAGTTTGGGGAAATTACAAATTTAAAGAAAGCACAACTAGCTAAAATTCAAAATGGTCACAAAATTAGTCAAACGAAGAAGGCTGTAAAAGCAAACAACAGAATTAAAAGAATAACAAAAAAAAGGCTTATATAAGGACATGTTTCTTTTCTAAAGCGAGTTGCTATAAATTTAATAATATAATAATTGTTTCGCCATTAACTTTTGTTTTGCATGAATTTTTGAATTTATCTTCAATTGACGTATGTATACATACATACCATTGTTTCTATAAAATCAGAATTCCATTATTCATAAAATAAATGTGCTATTCAGGTAAGCGTGCTTATCAGGTTATCTGCTTATTTGGTTATATTTTTACAGCATTTTGATCGAAAATAATTTTGATTCCAGAATTTTAATATACAGAATTTCAGTTCTCCATCATTTTGATCATACAGAATTTTAAATACAGAATATTGAACCAAAAGAATTTAGGCTGGACAGAATTTTTGTTTTTATTTTTACAGAATTTTCATCCAAAAGAATTTTGAAAAGCAGAATTTAGTACCTCTCCCGCTATTTTAATATCCTTCTACAACTACAACTCCAACTACTTTCTCCCGGACAAGATTGAAATCGCTTGAATCCCCACCAAAGTACGTCCCTTCTATCCGAATCCTATGAGATGCAAAAATTGTCAATAATTGGGGCACACGATTAAGTTTTGCAAAAATATGTCATCTTGCGAAAAATTTAATCTCCCCCTCACACACCCGCTACATGCATCTGCACCTACTGTGCAAATTGTGCAGACGATCATGCTGCTTCTTACAACTTGTGCCAGAAATATCAGCAAGCAAAAGAGATCATTAAAATAAAAATGAAAGAAAAATGCAATTTACGTGAAGCCAACAAATTATACAAAACCTGGAACCCTCTCTCCCTAACTCCAAACACATTTGCCAACATCACGAAAGCAAATAGTTCAATCGACAAAAGCATAAACCAATATCAAAAGTAACGCAAAATAGTAGCACTAACCACAGCTCAATCACTAAAGAAAACTCATCAATAACAAATTTATCTACAACAACATCGCCAATCGCCAAATCAGCAGTCACAAAAACGAGTTTTTCATTCATTCACCTACTACAATCAACCATAACCAACTGACACAGTAGAACCAACAACGTCAACAACACCTGATGACCTCTCTCATATTGAAGCACTTCCTTCGCTCCACTTTGTAAATGATTCAGCCGCTTTTAGTATAGCAAATCTCCCACCTTCTGAACACTCAAATGAGATGGGTCTGGAAGCTGCACAACAATCAACTCAAAATTTTCATTCGACAAACAATATACATCTTACCAAAAATTTAAATGATTTTACAAACTCGTCTACATCAGCAGCATTAAAAGATTACATTAGATCCAATGTTGTGCTAAACAACTAGTGACTACTAATCACATAGAAATATATTAATTTAGCCAAGACAAATATTTTACACATATCAACAACATACATACATATATGAACATACATTTATCATATACTTATCTGTTAATATAATATTAATATTTATTATTTAATATAATGCTTAAGGGGGTAGTATGGTATTTTTTTTTTTTTCATTTTTTTTTTTTTTTTTTTTAAATTATTCTATAACATCTTAAGATTATTGTGTGCAAGTTTGATGTGCATTAGAGTAAAATTGACAAAGACACAAAGGATTAAGTATCTACCTCTCCAACCGGATTTCACGCTGCCGAAAATCTTTAAACGCGTTTTTCTCACACTTTTTTTTATGAAAAATCGGTGTTTTGACTTCAAAGCGCTTTAAAAAATTAAAAAAAAAAAAAAAAAAAAAAATCGACGTTGTTACCTGCGAAACTTTATTAGCTGATGAAATCAATTTGGTTTTTTGATTTTAGTTGATCCAGTAATGAGTTCTGAGGGACACCGCAATAAAACTTTTTTATGAGACGTCCGCGAAGATTCGCTGCCACCAACTCATTTCTTCATAAAAATCAATGAAAATTTCACACAATATTCTTTAAATATGACTTTATAATGAAGTAATTTTAAAATTTTGAATAAATCAACTGTGTCGACAAAAAAATTTCGAAAAATATGCTTGTTTTACACCGAATTAACCATACTACCCCCTTAAAATAGTTCAGTGGAATATTAGAGCATATATAAATAATTATAATGATATAGACTTAATTATCCGCGACATTCATCCCGATATAATATGTCTGCAAGAAACTAAGATTTCTATAAATTTAAAAAACCATATAGTTCCTAAGTCTTTTATCGGTTACTCTACTAACTCTCCACATAACAATAGTTTCAAAAAAGGGACAGCCATTCTTTTTAAACGTAATATTCCTCACAAGTTTATAACACAATCTGGCACAATCCTATCAATTGCAATTCAAATTAACATACCATAGGCGATGTTACACTCATCAGCGCCTACATTCCGCCAATACAAAACTTTATTGAAGCTGATATTTTTTCCTTACTCTCTCGTTCACATGAACCCTCGATACTTCTGGGGGACTTTAATGCTTGGATCTCATTGTGGGGATCTAATAAATCTAACGCTCGTGGTACAATAATTGAAAACATTATCATGTTCAAAAACTTAACCGTTCAATGACGGCTCCCCTACCCATTTCTCCACCATAATTCGTTTACCCATATTGACCTAACTCTAGTTTCTTCCTCCCAACTAACTCCCAAATGTAATTGGAAAAGGATTGATAACTTCTATGGTAGTGATCACTTACCGTTACTTACTGAAGTTCGTTCAAACCTACTTCCTACCAACTTAATAAAATCTCCAAAATTCAATACTGATGCCGCTAATTGGAATCTCTATCAATCTTTATGCGAGGAAAATTTCAAGTGGTGGAGCACTATTAATATTTATAAACTTACAGATAATATTACCAAAGTCATCAGTTCAGCTGCAAATATTGCTATTCCTCATAGTAACACTAATGCCAAAAGCCCCAGAACTTATTAATAGTTATAGACTGATATCCCTCCTTTCATGTTTTAGGAAAATACTTGAAAAAATGCTAAAGGAACGTCTAATGTTGTTTATCTCTAAAGATACCCTTGTTGGCCTTAACCAAGCAGCCATAAAAGAAAACATGGTGTTCTTGACTGTCTACATATGTAGGTACTTCTTCTTCAACATTTTATCACTGATGCACTTACAAGCAAGAACCACGTTACTATTTCATCCACCGATTTTGAAAAGGCTTTCGACCAAATCGAAGCTCATGTCGTGTTAGAGCAATTATCCACCTCGTGTATAGGACCAAAGGTATATAATCTTATAAAATCCTTTGTAACTGGACATAAATTTCAAGTCAAAGTTAATAGCGAATTGTCTTACCCCTTTTCCCTTGAAAATGGAATTCCACAAGGCTCACCACTATCGGTTGTACTCTTCTCAATAGCCTTTGAACAGCTAAAGAAAATAGCAAGCAAATTCCAATCAAATAACTTCCGTATGTATACTGATGATGCTATTTTTTTATACTAAGTCTATAGATCCTTCAACAGTCGAAAGAGACTTGCTAAATGATGTTAATGCTTAGGGGCAATACTCAGGGATAACACTGGCCTATAGCAAATGCAAGGTAATACATATATGCCGAAAACCTAATTGTTAGCGAATAAACCTTAGCGTAAACAATTCGCCAATAGAGAACGTGGCTAATCTTAAAATACTTGGTGTAATTTTTGATGATAAGTACACTTTTAAACCCCACTGTTCAACACTAAGAGCTAACCTTTTCACCAGGCTGAACATTATTAAATATTTGGCATCAAAGCACCTTCGTATACATCAAAACACACTTATCCCCATTACTCGATCCCTCGTATTATCTAAAATCGATGTCTGTCTACCCATTTACGGCTGGTGTGCCGCCAAACAGCATCTAAACTTTCTCAATGCCCCTTATCATTCAGCGGTCAGGCGTAGCTTTAACGCCTTCCCAACGTCTCCTATCAAGTGTGTTTTCGCTGAAGCTGGTCTTCCATTTATTACTGAAATATGTCAAATAAACACTCTCAAACTTCAAATAAACTTATTTTGGGCACATTTAAAACCGCTTCTCCGTATAATCGGTCTTTCAAAATTTGGTCGGTCATCCGTTGTTGCATCTACAACTGCAACAAACTCAGTATTTCTTTACCGGCATCTTGCTCGAAAATTAGTAGTCAGTGCCCCTGGAAACTCCTTCCTGCATTAATAAATGTCGACGTTCATGCTCTCCGTAAACTCAACACAATTGCGGTAATTTTTATACAACGTTTTATGGAAATAATTCATTCGCAGTCATTAAATAGGTTGGGTAACGATTTTCACCGATGGCTGACGTACTGACTATAGTAAAATTTTTTCTGTCGAGGAGAATGACGGAAGCCTAATATCCAATAGTTGGATGTCTCTGAATAGCTCCATTTTTTCTGCCGAGGCATTGACTATTCTTCAAGGGTCAGAGTATGCAACAAATAACAAGGGCAAACTCTTAAAATGTACAGACAGCTTGTCAGTCTGTCTAGCGCTAAAAAATATCTTTAATGGTAATCAGATCGCTTGTCGAATCAGGGATAAACTAATAAAATATCCTAACAAAATAAAGCTTCTATGGATACCTAGCCACATAGGCATTCTTGGAAATATAAAAGTTGATGCAGCAGCCAAAAATACATATTCCAACCCCTCCCTCACTTTTGATACATTCTCCTCGAATGATATCCTTAAAACTATCAACATCCATTCTTCCCACTTGAAAAAGGTTGAATAGTCTCAATTTAATCATCTATACACCCTTATAAACTCTGATTGTAAAAATCCCTATTCCCAACTTCCCTTTCCAAACACCAGATCACAAGTTTCATACGCCTGAGACTCGGTCCTACTAAACTAATCTCCTCGGCTCTCCTTCCCGAACTTGTCAATTTTGTGGAGGGCACCTCTCAATCCAACACATCTTAGACCTCTGTCCAACTTTAACCACCAAACGGAACTATGGTACCATCCATACTATTAAATAATGTTACCTTTGACAATGAGATTAAAGTATACAATTATATGAAATGTATTAATATATCAGGTCATATTTAAATTGTTCAGTTAGAAATAAGTCATTTTGTAATCGTCATTAAGCACTGAACGCCCTAGTAGTCAGTGTGCTAATTAAGTTAGGGTTATATTGTATATATCCCCTATAAATAATAATAATAATAATGTACGGAATTAATAAATTTGTGTAAATATTTTTTATGACCACAAGTTTCATTAACTTTTCCCTTGACATACATATTTACAAAACTGAAATGAAAATAGCAACATATCTGACAAAAAATTCTTAACAACGACAAACCATGACATTTTAAGAAAAGCTGAGAAAATTTTAGCTTTGTGTTAGCAATTTTGGAGCATAGGGCCAGAGAGAGAGTGTGTATGGAAGCTTATTATTCAGATCCAACTCGTGATGCAAGTTCAGTAAATTGCTCATCCTCTGATATCCCTCGTTGGGGGGAGAAGCGCGGAACCAAGGCAGCTTAATCGGTATCTGCAAAATGATGTGTATAGATACTGAAGGTGCCTTCATTAGAAGCTAGGCATTGCTCATTCTCCACAAGTCCTATATTTGACCCGTAAATTGTTACAAAAAGTGGCGTACATACGTACTCCAACCACTTGTCTAGAAACTAACGTTCGGAGTGGCTTTCCTGTTATATGTGGCGAAGCATAATTTTGTTCATTCCACGAGGTATTTGCTTTTGACATCACTATCATGTCTAGCTCGTTTTTCTTGGATAGCTAAGAAAGGAACGGCCGCAGTAGCAGAACGTGCGTGAGTAGCACAGGTTCTATATCCCGGGAAGGGAACTTCAACTGATAGATGCATATTTTTGAGTAAAGGCCGCTCCACGGTTGGCTAGATATGCCATGAAAGGGCTAATCATAAAAACCCACCTGCGATTCGGAGGCGGGGTGAAATTGTAGATCCCTCCGTTTGGAACAACATCGAGACGTACACCACAAATACAAGGAGTAATTTCGCCAAACACCCAAAAAGGGTGTAAGCGCCAATTATAACAGGCGATTATCTTTCTAAGCGGTTGGTTTAAATAGCTGACGCACGTTTCGTCTTTCAGTTTGGTCTTTAATTTAACCATGAATCGTTTTACAAACGAACAACGCTTGCAAATCATTGAATTTTATTATACAAATGCGTGTTCTGTTAAGAAAGTTTATCGCGCGCTTCCTCCATTTTATGGTCAGTTTAATCAACCCACTGAAGCGGCTATTCGAGCTAATGTAACTAAATTTAGAAACAAATTTACATTTTTGGACATCAAACCACCAACACGCTTACTCAACAACGTGGAAAATTTTGCGAAAGGATTTACGTGTGAGACCTTTCAAAATACAGCTGGTGCAAGAATTGAAGCGGAACGACCTACCGCACCGCAGAATTATTGGTGAATGGGCTCATGGAAAGCTGGCCGAAGATCCACTTTTTTATCGAAAAATTGTGTTCAGGGACAAAGTTCATTTTTGGATCAATGGGTACGTAAATAAGCAGAATTGTCGATTTTTGGGTGAAGGTCAGCCAGAAGAATTGCAAGAGCTACCAATGTATCCAGAAAAAGTCACAGTTTGGTGCGGTGTCTGCGCTGGAGGTATCATTGGACCGTATTTCTTCAAAGATGCTGCGAATCCTAACGTAACTGTGAGTGGTGAGCGCTACCGTGAAATGATATCCAACGTTTTTTGCCCAAAATGCAAGAGCTTGACTTGCACGACATGTGGTTTCAGCAAGACGGTGCCACGTGCCACACAGCATGCGTAACAATAGACTTTTTGAGAAGCGAGTTCGATGAACATTTTATTTCACTTTCGGGACCTGTCAATTGGCCACCCAGATCGTGCGATATAACGCCTTCAGATTATTTTTTGTGGGGCTATATTAAAGCTCATGTCTATTCAGACAAGCCTGCTTCAATTAACGCATTGGAAGACAATATTATATGTGAGATACCAGCCGAAACATTGGAAAGAGTATGCCAAAATTGGACTAAGCGGATGGACCATTTGAAGCGCAGTCGCGGTCAACATTTGCATGAAATAATCTTCAAACATTAAATTATATGGACTGTACTATCGATTTGAATAAAAATTTCATGAATTTTTCTGAATTTTACGTGTGTTTTTTTTTTTGAAAAACTTCCCTATAACTCTTAAAAAATCACCCTTTATATAGTGTGTGCCAATTATATATATAGTGTGACATGTTGATCTATAAAACCCATGCACTGGTTGCCAATACAGATATTTACGTTAGAGTTGACAGTGCAAGTCGACAGTCAGCACAGCCGTTTAGTAGCGGCGCAACTCTTGACTTGGAAAATATTGCAAACTATGGAGGATCAAGTTTAAATAAATAGCGACTCCCACCCACTCAGTCATTTTACATCCATCCGCGAAAATCTGTAACTGAAGTATTTTCCTCCGCCCGTCTTGCTCTCTCATTAAGTGTGATCCCTTCTTGAAATTGAACCGAGGAACAAAGTTGTTTTAACTGCTGTTCAATTCTCTTATGGTAATTTGATGAAATTGCCGTTGTGTTAATTGTCTTGCTACCCCTAATTTGGGCACCGATTTCTTCGAAATTAACACCGTTTCACTGTCGTCTTTAGTGCGGCTGAGAGAGTAGTTTAAAGTAGTTTAGTTATACGTACACCTACAGGTCCCTAGAGCTTTTTTTCTACTGCCTTCCTTCATATTAAGATCCAAGTAGATCCAATGTGGAGGGAGTGTGGAAAAGCTCAATATCTTATTGAGCGCTTTTCTCTACATTTTATCTCCATATTCGCTTAATATCCAGAATGACACCCAGGTATTTCCTGACTGATTCAGCGAAATAGTCTTTCCTCTTTGGGTTAGATCAAGTCAGATCCTTTTCCTTCGAAGTGAAGAGTATTAAGTAGGTCTTGTTTAGATCATATCCAGTCCCACCTGTTTTTCTTTGAAGCACTCCACCATGAAGAGCAGCCCCTGTCGCTGTCAGAAAGTCCTACTGAAAAGCGGCCCAATATAAGTTGGTTTTAACATTTTTGTTAGTCATCAACTGCTCATCACTCTTTTCACATCATTCTATATTACACGAACTATAAGTGAAAAATAGGACCCACTCTAGAGTAAGTAAGGTTGTTTATAAGTTCAGCCTACCAACAAATCTAAACCTGCTTGGGGTGCACTCATAATTGTACATTTTCACTTGAATTGAAGAAAAAAGCTGTTGTGTACTCGTACTCCTTGATGTGTTCTCCAGATCGAGCGACCCATGAAATGTAGCGTGTGTTTTAAAATAAATTACAAAAAACTTGTGTTACTGTTGTTTTGCAGTTTCGGACTAACATCTGTATACTCGAAGTTTAGATTTAAATGCCTCGCAAATATACTCGTATCGATCTGTAATATTTTTCCGATATACATCGAATTAGTCATGACTGAATTTGATAGCTAAATACAATACTGTAATTAGCGTTATACTTGTATGTTGATATTTCAATTCAATAAAGATATATGCGACTACATAAAAGACGAATACATACATATATTCGACATATATATCGTATCTACTGATACAATACAATTAAACGATTTCCGGTAGAAGGGACTTTGGGTTTAATACAAAGGGATCGACTTAATCAATGGGATGCAGAACCGCAAATGAGCTTCAACTCATCATCGATATTTCCTTATTACAGAATTGCTTACATACATATGTACATATGGTTGTACAATAAAATGCTCAAAACAATTCGAGAGCTTAGCTCATTATTTCTAACTTAGTCCCATTCAACCCACTAGAGACTTCTGACGCAGAGTACGGATAACCCATGGAACAATTAATAAGTTTGCAATTGGAATTGCATTTTCATTGAATTCCTATTGAAGCTGTTGTTTCCACCTTTATCGATGTTTCTCTGTATTCCTCCCCCACATGCAGGCTTGTTATACATTTTTAAGCGACAATTGTTCCTTTCTCAGAAGGAGTTCGGGTGCGCACACAAAGGTGTTTTAGGGGTTAGAATGGGCGGACGTGCATATTTCGCCTCGTCTCGCCTGTCAGACTCATGCTGTGCAATTGACAGGTGTTTTTTCCTTTTTCTTGCCCTGGTTTTATTCACTTCAAATTCTTTCCATTTACGTCAGTTCATGTTACCTTGTTTTTTTTGACGGGTGAATGGGTCGTTAGCCATTGTTCTATCTTCTGATCGCTTTTTATTCGTAGATAAATTTTTGCGCGTTGTTACGCCTTTTGCGCTTTAAGTGATTATTCAACTCATGCACACATACATACATGCGTATGCATACCATATCCAATGAACATACAGACTAATACTCGTAGATGCATTGAAGTTTCCTTGTATATTTGTGTTTATTAAAAATGCCTGGGCTTTTGGCACTATCCAATAATTTTTGAAGTGAAATATTATGGGTTCTCTTTAACAACAATTTTATTGAAAAGTTATGGAAATCTAACTATGAAACTTTCTGGGATTACAGAGCACAGACAAAGCTATTAAAGAACAAAATCAAAGGCAAAACCATTGTTTTTCTAAAGACTGTGTAACAAAAAAACTTTAAATTAAAAAAAAACTATGAAAATTTTAAAGAGAAACAGTTTTTCACTTCAAACATTTTTTAGACATTTTTTTTAGCAAAATAAGTAAAAATTAAAAAAAAAAATATGAAAATCTTGAAAAGAATTGAAAGTATTTCACTTGAAAAACTCTATACCAAACTCTATACCATTTTCAACATTCAATAAATCTCAAAATTAAAATTTTTTGAGATTCCCTCTTATCATACTCGAGTCTCCAAATAAATTAATTGTCCGATAAATCGACTTCAATATCGAAAATACTGGGATCGCTTGACATTGAATGGTGGTTCTTTAACTGAACTTTCATAGTAATAAAAATATCTAATAAAGATTTTGAAAGTAATCATAAAAATGTTGAACGAGTTTTTTCTGAATGCGATCGCCTTTCAACAGAACAAGCACAAATCTTCGGGTCCTTATCTGCTATGGCAGCCATCTCATAAAACCCATCTGCCATCCGAGCCTGTCGAAATCGAAATTTTTTTTCTTCACTCATCTTATAGTAAATCATTTCAAGAATGTTGTGTCAAAATTTTAAGTGGATCGGAGCAGAATTCTCAAAGTTATAGCCTTTGTAGGCACTCTACCTCAAATGCGGATCGATAATCGATAATTTTTCAGAGTCATTTTTTCAAACGCGTTTTTCCCGAAACGACTTCTTAAAAGTCGGTGCCAATCACAACTCCGAAACTATTCAACCGATTCTTTTCAAATTTGGCACACGTTTTCTAAATCAAAAATACCTCCCCCCCCCCACTGTATTTTTATATTTTTTTTTTGTTTAAGGTTGTTTTTTACTTACAAATATGGCGAAATTTTTCGCCAAAAATGCTCGTTTTACGTTTTTTTGCCACCAAAACTACAAAAATGAAAAAAAAAAAAAATTGATTAATGGGGGGGGGGGGGGGGGGGGGGGGCATTACGTCATACTTTAACTGAAAAATTCGACTTTTTTAGTTTCAGATGATTCTACGACGAATGCCGATTGGCACCGCAGAGCACCTCTCGAAAAACATATCTCCAAAAAAACTCTGTCATGGGCTTATTTGTCAATATTTTATTATTAATATTTTTTAAAAACTTATTGAAAAGATGTACAATAACATGCAACTGACTTTATTAAAGTATCTTAAGCCATATTTCTGTAAAAAATTAAAAAAAAAGTGTTTTTTTTAGCGCTAAACCCTACCACCCCCTTAATGAAAGAGATAGAAATGCAATACTAGGCTTGTGTCTGCCTGCTGCGAGATGTGCGCTATTAAAAAAAGTTCTTGTGACATTTTTTTTCATATTATTTGGATAATTATTGCCTGCGACGCGATTCGACTACTTTTGGATATTTGCATAGGTTTAGTTTCAATATTTCAATATTTAATATTGAAAGTTTTAATTTTTACTGCTACTACTGCTAACCCTTGACCTCTGTAACTATCAATTCGTTAAGGACACACTGACAGCTTTGAAATTTCCATTGCTTCTCTTGCATTTAATCTGGCAGCACCAGTTGCAGTCAACCTCAACTATCTACCATTTTTTATGTGTGCGTTATTCACTTCATTTTCAATCCACTAAAACTTTTCGACTTTTACTCTATTGTTGTACAATATATACATACCTATATATGTACATGGTCATATGTATGCAGAAGTGTATATGTAAGTAGAATAAAAAAAGTCCCAAACTAAAAAGTAAATACGGCGATTTCCAATATCCTTCAACCGAACAAAAACATTTTCTCACACAGCTACACACCCATTACCGTTATTTGTATATCTGTCTCCTACTTGTGCCCATTATAATGTATGTATGCGCTTCATTCCATTTCCTTGTTACGCGCGCACACCAGCCGTCGTAGCTTACAGAGCTTATTTTCATTTTTAACAATAGCCTACAACAACAAATGCAAACAACGAATATACACAATGACTGCAACTGACAGCAAATATTATGCCACTGTCAATTGACATAATGGTTTTGCTTTAAATTACCAAAAAAATAAATGAAAATGTGTGTATGTAGGTGTGTAAAAATATACAAAAACTAATAAAATGTAAAAAATAGCCTAAAAAATGTACTACTACTGATAGATATTACAAGCCGATAACAGCATTTTGACACTAAATTATATATGATACATACATGGGTATATCCTTTGTACATATGTATGTATAATTAAGGCACTTGAAACAGGCGGCATGTGCGCCTGAAAGTATGCTACCGCAACTTTATCAAGTAAATATTTAGTGGAGTGAAAATATTTTCGTCAATACACCTTCATACAGACATGTTCGTTTTTCACTCTTTTGTTGTAATTTTACAAAAATCCATTCTCTCACCTACCTTTCTCACTTACCCAACACTCTTACTAAATATGTGCATATGGATGTATGTATATAGGTATGTTTGCATGAGTGTTATACACCCGCTTCTAAAGGCAGCCTCTCACGTGTTCTAGTTGTCTCTTTCTATTGTCAGCAGCTGGCAAACGGTGCCAACATAATGGAACAGCGACTGTTTCGAATGCGTCGTCTAACAATGGGCGCGATTCCCATTCTCTCGTTGTCCTTTGTCGTTGTTTGTTGTATGTCATTTGTCGTTTGTCCTTTCCCTGTTTTCACTTCACGGAAATGAAATAACGAACTCGAAATTGAATTGTGTGATAGGAGTGTAGTGAAGAGAGGGATTTGAAAAGCATACAAATAGTACTCGAAAGATTTTTATATTTTAAATTGGAGTTGTTACTTTTCGAGAGGAAGTTTGCTAGGCATTTTTGGGAAATCAGGTTCGTCTGTACGTCAATTCTTTTAAAATATTATAATTGAAAAGTTTCTCTATGAAGCACTGATTAGGAAATTGAATATTGCGGCTGGGTTGGTGTGAAATTAATATCCGGACATATGAATTTGTGAAAAACTTATTCATACATACATTCAGCTATTGATATCTGTTTGTAAACATAAAAATATTTACAACAATTTGCAGAAAGGTAAATATAGAAACTCAAATGTGTGTATACACATTTCTTCTGCTTTTGCGTTATTATTCTTTAGGGCATTGTTCTAGCCTTGTTATGCCCCATGCGCACTTCTACAACTTCAATGAGTTAATGAGTGTTCCTCAAATCCAACTGAAAACTCGCAAACTCGTTTGTTTTTGCTTAAGTGCATAACAATTCATTCATAATTAATCTGTATTGTATTTACTGTTCTTGGGCTTTTAGAGCATATTAAAATAAGCCTTCTGCAGAGGCATGCACACTTTCATCCACTAAAGAGAGCAACTTTTTCTGGTTATTCAGTGCTAAAATGAGCGGAAGACACTTAGGGATAAAACAAAAGCCCCATGATTTCAAGCGAATTATTGAAAAAATATTAATTGAAATGTGTCTATAAGGTTAAGGATTTACTGCTGATAAATCCGTTATATTCAATTTAGGGTAATTATAACCAAGCTAACTGCGACAGCAGAAAAAATATTGGGTGAATACCAAGGTGGCTTTCGCCCAGTCTATCAACAACAGATCAATTCTTTATACTAAAGCAAAATCTTGAAAAAAAATGCTATGAATGCAACTTAGGCGTGTACATCCTGTTCGTCGATTTCAAGCAAGCTTTTGACAGTGTTCTCCGAGACCAAATAGCAGAAGCGCTTGCCGACTTGGGTGTCAGCGGAAAACTCATTCAGTTGGTAATGACAACTCAGATGAACATTACAGAAAAAGTAGTTGTACAACAAACAGTGTCAAAGCTATTTGAAATTTCCCGTGACGTGAAACAAGGCGACTTGCTTTCTACATTTGTCTTTAGTCTCTTTCTTTACTATGTGATAAGAAATGTAGTCAAGTTCGGAAACCTTCTTAGTCGCTGCGGACGATATCGCAATAGCGGCAAGGAAGAAAAGGTATATCCTTGAAACCTTTTGCAATTGAAAGTCGTGCAAAAACAGTACGCTTTAGAATAAATAAATCCATTACTAAATATCTGAAGATTTCGCGCAGCGAAGAGAGACGAAGTCCTCAAAACATCGAAATCGGGACATTTACTTTTGAGGGAGTTGAACACTTAAAATATTTGGGAGTGTTAATAAAAATGGCAACGGTAGTTGCTGTAGTCTAAGCTGCTAACACCTGCATGTAAACTCCGCCTCTCCCAATCAATGATATTGCCGGTGCTGTCGTACGGCTGCGAGTGCTGGTCAATGACAAGCAAAGGCGAAAGAAGCTTAAGAGTGTTCGAGCGAAAAGTGCTCCGAAGGGTATTTGGTCTCATACGCTGCAACGATGGAACGTACCGAATACACTACAATGATGAGTTGCTGAACTTATGGCGGAGAGAAGACGTCGAAAACACATTAAATCCCAAAGCTTCGATGGTTAGGAAACACTGTGTGCTTGGAAGACAGCTGCCCAAAGTCTCTAACGAGCCAATCCCGAGGACGTCCAAGGTTAACCTGACCTGACCAAGTCATGGCCATGGTTAAAAAGCTACGAGTTAGGTGCTGCAAGTCTATTGATGTGAACCGTGCAGATTGGAAGAGGATTGTGGACAAAGCTAAAGCTCACCCTGAGATGTAATTGCTACTTGGTGATGATAGTTATAATAATTACAGTATTTTAAGATAGGTGGGCACACTGCATTATAAATTTACTGCATTACAAATAGCAGTAATCAGTAAAATTTTACTGATAATGAAGTTTAATTTGCATTACCAGTAAACTTTTACTGATTACTGAAAAAAGTTTGCAGTACAAATATTTTTTTACTGATTACTGAAAAAAATTTGCAGTAAAAATATTTTTTTTACTGATATCTGGAAAAAATTGCAGTACAAATATTTTTTACTGATTAATGAAAAAAATGCAGTAAAATTACTGATAATATAATTTGATTTGCTATTTGCATTTTTACTGTTACCGCAAAGTGCCCACGTATGGGTGGAACCAAGTTGGTGTTATTTATTATGAACTGTTAAATCCAAGCGAAACCATCACTGGGAATCGGTATCGATTTCATTTGATGCGATTGAGTCTAGCACTGTACGAGAAGCGGCCGCAATACGCGGAGAGGCATGAAAAAGTGATTCTATAGCATGACAACGCTCGGCCTCACGTTGCCAAGCCCGTTAAAACCTACCTGAAAACACTGAAATGGGAAATCCTACCCCACCCGGTATATTCTCTAGATATTGCGCCGTCCGATTACCACTTGTTTCGATCGATGGCGCATGGTCTAGCTGACCAGCAGTTCCATTCATATGAATACATCAAAAAATGGCTTGATCCGTGGATAGCCTCAAAAGTTGAACAGTTTTACCGCGACGGTATACGAGATCTACCAGAAAGATGGGAAAAAGTAGTAGCCAGCGATGAGCAATGTTTTCAATGATTCACTTGTAACCATTTTTTTTCAGAATAAAGTTGTATTTTCATCAAAAAAAGCGAAAACTCAGTTGCGCAGCTAATGCAATATAATTTTTAGGGAAATAATAATATAACATAGAAAGTGTATATATGTATGCATGTATTAAATTAATTTATTGTGATTGGGAGAAATAAGGAAATTTGCGTTACTATGAATCTTCTTTCTATTTCGCATACCTTCTGATTTGCAAACAGCTTCCGCGTCGCTGACCTGAACTTGGAGAAATCCCGAATTCAAATCCACTTATTTAAGGGGGGAGCCTGCATAAATTGCATAAATGTCTTCCCAAACTATCCAAGAATGTGTCTTCAAAATTTGAGAAGCAAATGCAAAATATTTTCGCAGTTACAGAAGAAATTGTGAGCAAGCGTCGAGCAGGTAACGAGCGGATTTTTTATATATTGTACAAAAACTTAGACGCGCGATTTCTCGGTTTTTTATTTTAATAATATTTCCTAATTGGCGGGAAAGATAGGGAAAAAGTTAAACGACCTATCGAAACGAGATAACATTGATTGTATTCGGAACTAAATTCTCTTCTGGTTGAACCTAAAAAACCTTAAGAAAGTTATGATTAACCCACTTTTTAAACAATCTAAAGTGAATTTGTTTCTCCAAAAAAATGAATTTTTTTTTTAATTGTTGAATTTCTCACTTTTTGTTTAATTTTCTTAGTTTAATAGCTTCTAGCTACTATACTAAAATAAAAAATTGTTTGGGTTTTTGGTTTCAGATGAAAATTGCGACTTGCATCTTTCTCGCCGCACGACACATGCACACTCGAGGCGCCTCGGCATAATGCTTGTACCAGGCATAATATGACATATATTTTAATGAAAAAATTTGGCGAAAATAAATAAAAAATTGGCATTGAATCGAGACATGCAACGATCTTATTGAGCGAATTTTAGTAGTTTTGGCACCGTACGATTTAAAATTGAGCAAGTTCACATATGAGGCAAAAAAAAAAAAAAAATGGGTAAGATGTCGTAGTTGATATAGAAAGGGCCCTTGGATGACTTCGGCCGACATGAAGAGCAGCGTTGACTAAATGGTAGCTTAGGTTAAACTGAAGTGAACTGAACTGAATTTCACATTATTATTGGTACATGGTAAAGTAGGTGGCACGCAGGCAAAGTTAAATTATGAAAGTATACAGTTCTGATATAAAAATTATGAATTTTGTTTAGAAAGCAAATTTCAAATTGTGCTGAAGAATTTCTACCCACAAAGTTGTATATGTTACAAAAGGTTATATTTATGTAATTTTCATTATTCGCCAAATCAATTACGCTACGTTATTACGTTTACGTAACGTTTCTTTACCCTTTTGTAAAATCACCTCTCCTCATCCTCGTACTGTTTTTAATAAGCGTTTCCCACTATGTCCACGCCCTAAAACTAATCCAGGGACAAACGTAATCAACTTAAATATCTACCGAAATATCACCCTGCTTTACCAAGCCACGCACTTACAAATCCAACAATTACCTAAGCCACCAGAGACGAGTGTCATCACGACCACACCATCACCACCACATCAACTGCCGCCGACGAGATGTCAAAACTGACATTAACGCGCTGTCAAACAATGACACAACGAATAAACTATTTTAAATCATCTCAACTGTCTGGCTGGCGAGCGGATGGTGGTTTGTTTATCAAAAAGGGGTGGTTACACTAGTCAATGATGTGGCGCTATCCAAATCTGCCAACTCATGACACACACTCCCTCATCCACTTAACTAGTTGCATAGTTAAATGATTACGTAAAGCTAATCTCCTTCATCGAGAATGAAATTGGGCTCAAGTTGCAGGACTTTGAGAAAATCGAAAATAAACGGCGCGTGTCAACGCCATCCAATACAAAATTTCGCACAACTTCCATACAATCGCCAATCTACTTCACTTGCTTGGCAAAATAATTCAATTTCAATCACACACATCAACGAAATTGTGTAAATGGCACGTGTCCTCCGCCTTCCTATTCTGTGCCATGGACCGAAGGGCTTCGGGTGTGTCTGCTGCAAATCACTGTCTAAACTTCACCAGTAACAATCTGCTACTTCTTAGCATAACAATAGGCGCAAATCCTTAAGCAGCTCAATGTTTAGCTTTCGCTCACTGTCTTTGCAGCGACTCATCGTTTATTAAATATGCGAGCGTGTATGGGCTTATATATTCTCCTTGGCATATAGAGTATATTGTCTGCTTTTAGGCTGTTGCCAAAAGAAAGCGCGTTGTCATAATACAGATATAATAAGTTTGTGTATTTTGACAATGGCACTTGAGCTTAATTTAAATATGTTTTTGTGGTAATAAGTGAATGAAATCTCACAGGTGTAGAAGAATATTGAATAAAGTTTGCTTCACGAAAAAGACGTCAAGTAGTCTCTGCATAGATTTTGGCGGCTTGCCAGAGTTTGTCATAGCAGAGATAAGATAAAAGTGCTGGAATAGTATTTTTAATTTTAATTAGTACGGGAGAAGCAAAGCAAGTAAGCCTTTCCTAGCAATTCGGAAGAGTTTTCCCCCTTTTATATATTTACATACACACATACATACATACAAACATAAATAAATATACCTAACGCGTATATTCCGGTTACTCTGGAATTAGTGTACCATTCTCAGCTTCAGGTCCGAATTTTGAAGTTAACATTTTTGGTTATTGTATTGTATTTGTGTACTCTCCGTGCATGAAACACCAGAACAAGTTTTTTCTTATAGCGCTCGCCAGCCCTCCGCAGACAATGGCACACCTTCGAGTACATTTGTGCAATGAATAATTTCCTCATAAAAAAAATATCTGCCGTTCTGAATCGGCAATACAACATCATTATGGGGACGCCATAAATAGAGGATAGCCGCCTTGCTATCCAGAAAGACAGCGAGGGCATATTCCTTCTGGTGAAGTGATTTCTCAATTGTGTTGACTAGTGACAGGAGCGTTTTCTCCACTGCTCTAACGGTTTGAACAGAATGGCCTTTTCGTATGTGTGGTTTTCCCACCTTTGTGAACGAAGACCACTTTTAGTTCAGCCCATTTCTTTGGGATATATTTAAGTTGTATACCACCAACTCTCTAGGGCAAATTTTATGTTATCCTCCGCTATAAAGTTTATTGGGGGATTTCCGTTGTGAACTATAGGATAAGTACCTACTACTGTATTCATTGCAGAGAGAATCTGGAAAGTGTGTCTGCATTAGTAATTCTAGTGTTGCTTCACTGTTAGTTGTTCAATTTCCACCCTCTTTCATTAGACAGAGAAATTTTTTAAGCAAAACACAGGCTGCTTATACCGAAAATATTACTCCCTAAGGTCGAAATATTTATTCAAATACATTTATCGATTAGGTGGTGCTCAAAAATAAAAAAAAGTATAAGCACTTTTATGGACACCAAACACAAGTTGTAAATGTGAAATAAGAAAAAATGCGAAAGTTACTGTTGAGTAATTTTTTGAGTTTCTTTTGGAGATAGTAATTTCATCTTGGATTTGACTTTAACTTCTGAAAATTCCGCTCATACCTACTTGTATATATATTAAATCAAATCTATTCTTCAATGTCTACGGTTAATATTCCTTGCCCTCAAAGTTACATCTATTATCATTTTTACAATCACTACATCTCTTTATGTATTGTACCTATAGCAACCGCGTTTATCGTTCTGAAACACCACCTCACCTACCCCTATATAGCCGACTTAGCTTTTGTAATAACCTCATAACATAAAAAATTCAATTTTCTCACACCGACGCACCCCACCTCTTGAGGTCAAAAATCAACAATATAATACAAATTAAAAACGAGAATAACAATAAGTTGGAGTACTGATCCAAAAAAACGCGCAGAGGTTTTCCCCTTTTGCTCGTTACGTTTATATGTTACATACATACAACTCCACACAAGAGTCTTCTGAAATGTTCGATTCACACATTAATACAATGACTCTGAATGCACACATTGTCGGTGCAACATGTTCGTAATCACGGAAATCCATAGTCCGTCTAAGTTGAGTGTGCAAACAAAGGTCAACAACAATTCTGCGCGGTGGTACGCGGTCAATATTCGAATTGGAGGAGGATTTCTGAGCTGTAATTTTTTCACCATACCATCATGCCAACGATGGTATGGAATTAATATTCATAACCCCTCTTATGACAAACACTTTTCCATGAGCATACGCATATGTACGTATATACATATTTCGGCATTGTACTATATATGGGTGAGAGAGTGAGTTTATTTGTATGTGTACAATGCCAGATTCATTGTTATCCTGCTTTCTAAGTGCACTGTGCCAGTGTACGTTTTTGCGCCTTCACAATTGTTTTTAAACGCAATTGGGCTTGTGCTGCTTACCCGTACCACGTGCTACGATTCTGCTTAGCCATAGAAAAATCCCATTCACCGCTCAGTCAGCAGCACTGTGCAATTTTGTAACTTCAATTTCGTGATATTTCAATGGAGAGATGAAATAAATCCTAAGTACTTTTGTTTATAAGGCGTTCATATTTATTATTCATTCCATTGAAAAAGTTGTGGTGTGTGAGACTCCATACTCCTTACATTGGCATACATACTTATGCATATACATGGGTGTATCAATTTTTCCATTATCAATACTTGAAATGATTGTTTGCTTATTTTATCTACGTATTGTTCATTAATTATCGTACTCACCTAAACGTTTAGATATTTCGGAATTATGCATTTTTGGATTATCCTGTGCTATTTTTCGTCGTTGCAGTCGAGACCAAACCATGAAGGCGTTCATAGGTCTTTTGATGTGCTCTTCGTTTTGACGTTTCGTTGTATTTTGTATCATTAGACTAAAGAAGACATCACTATAAGGACAAGAGAAAAAGCCTCTAGAAAAAGCATGTACTGTTAGGAATTTAAATAACCAATTTAAAAAAATATATATTTCTTTATTATATTTAAAATAGTTGATAAGTTACAGAGTCCTGTACTTCATGCTTTCGCCCTTAATTTCTGTATAATATTAGTTTTGGGAAGAAGAAAGTCATTATTTTCCCGGTTGATGGCTGTATTGATCGAGTAAAGCAACGATCAAACAATTTAAGTGTATGCTCGTTGTCAAGGTGACATTTCACACTAAAATTATGTGTTTTTTTCATTCAGTTGTGAGTTACAGGGTATTTGCAATGGATGTCAACAAAGAAAAAAATTGGTACATTTTACAGTTTTTCTTGGATAAGGCGAAAATGCAAGCCAATCCGCTAAATTGTGAACGTTTTGGATTCGTCGATTCCATTTAGGCATTTTTGATGTTAAAGGAAATGTTGATAATGTCGATAAAATCACAGAAATAATCACAGTTGACCGGCATGTTAGTAGTCGTAGCATCGCTCAGAAGCAAAAGATCGGACATAAAACAGTTTTAAACCATTTGCGCAAAAATAATGAATTCCTCTAAAATACACTGTATTAAGAAATTCTGATTTTTTTCGCGCACCAGATGCTACTATCAAATTACGATGTAAAATGGCTTACTGATGCCGGAAAGTTAGTTAATTTTTTTATATTTGCAATGTATCGTTATTCAGTCAAATAAAGTGGCTCTAATTATTCACATATGTATGTATTTCTTTCGAACCAACAAGACAATATTAATAATTTAGAAACTGAAAGATAATGAAATCCTCTTAAGCACTGCATGCAGCACTATTTGATATCATAAAAAATAGCTTGTTTTTCAGAATCAGGGAGAGATCCTACATAAGGATTTTAAAGTGGCATTCCGTCGTATTTTTTAAAACTTTCTGAAATTGAACAGAAGTTAGATTTTCCCAAATCAAAATGTTTACGAAACTTATGATGTACATCAAGTACATATATATGTACCTACAGAGCGATAAGCTGATGAAAGTTAGAATCAGAATCGATAAAGACTGAAGGAAATATTCCAACAGATGTTCAAAATGGAGATCAAATAATGAAAAGAGTCCAAGTGTTATACAAAAGCCACAGTGGGGAAAATACAGAAGGTGGCGAGATCCACAAACCGCTATCCTGCTCTGAATGTATTTGACAGAATCAGCTGATTTGATGAGTGTGAATACATGTGAAATGAGCGGGCAAAATTGTGCTGCCGAGTACACGGTGACACTGCAGCCGAAGTTACTCGTTCAATTTCGTTTTATACCATAGCTGAAAGCCAAACCTGGAACACAATGGGTGTAGCGCAACATGTGCACGACAAAGGTAGATCTGTCAACACCGCTCTTCACGAAATGGTGAGTACTATGTATTGAAAAATGTGTAGAATTTAAGGAACTCCCTAGCTTTTTAGACTTTGAAAGCACTTTCAAAAATATCAGGGCGGAAGCAATTGGTGGCGCTGTAATGGAACACGGTATCTAGCAGTGGATAGGGACATAGATTGACTTTAAGATCTATGCCAAAGAGTAGAATTAAGAATACTCAGCGTTCGTGAGTAGATCAACTAATCAGTGGTGCCCTGCAGGAAAGTCTACCTACTGCAGCATAAAACCAACGCAATTAATTTTTGGAAAATCCTGCTGACAGTACAGATTGTGCAAATATAAAACTTGTGTCCTCCCAGTAATGTAAACCAGGAAAGTCAACAATTAGTGGGTTGATGGAAGCGGCCCTGACTGAAATTTTGAAATGAACAAGAATATGTTAACCTTTTTAAAACGGAGCTGGACTTTTCTCTCCTTCTCTTTTCACCAAAATTGATCGTGACAGTTCTGAATATCTTGTGCGATGCGAAATACTTAGGTGCGACTTTTGACTTTAATTTAAATTAAAAATTGCAAGGAGTTGGAAGAGAAAAATGCCAATATTTTCAACATTGCAAATATAACTCAGTAGAGAAAAAAGTATGTATATTGGTAGCGACACTATTTAGAATTGGTGGTTTGATTATGAACCACAAAAATTTACATAATTCACCTCAAGTGAACCTCATAGTACTTTTCTTCAGAAGACAATGGACGTATGTTTTTGGGTGGTGTCAAAAACACTCATTGCTGAGTGGAGAAAATTTCAATTAAATTCCTCGTCAAATGTCAATAGCCATCGAGAGTTTGGACGAATGGACAGGCAGGTGGGCGTTTTCGGTTTAACTTATGTGGATAGCGTAATTACCTGGCGCTGCTGCCGCTATTCATCAGTCCACCCATGTTTTGGTGCAGATTTGTCATTGGCGACGGAGCCTGTGAATTGTGGTGCAGATGTGCTGCGGCGGCGGCGGCCATCACGGATGCGGTACTTGCTGAATTCGTTGCGTTAACAGGTGAAGAGGCGGCAACGCCGTGAGCGTTTATGTGCCCGTGCGTGTGATGATGTGTGGTGTGGTGGAGCGAATGCTGATGTTGCCCGTGCAAGGCTGAAGAGTTGTGGTGTTGTAGCTGATGCGCCGATGAACTTGAAACACCGACTCCACCACCTGATGCAATGGAGCTGCCTGATCCGGCTGAACCTGCCGACGACGAAGTTGAGGCTGACTGATGCAACGACAACGAAGTGGAGGATGACGCCGACTGGTTGTTGTTGCCGCTATGTGAATGATGCGACAGCGTTGTTGACGATGGGTGAATGCCTGAATGTGATACCGGATGCGAGGCGGCTGCCAATAGCGAAGTGTGATGATGGTGAAGCGAGGCAGATGCCGAGCTGCTAGATGTGGGCGAGAGACTAGCCGAGGAGGCTGAGTTCAATGACAGCTGATGATGGCTTAGATGATGGTTGCTATGGTGTGCTTGCAAATGGGTCTGCTGGTGATGATGTTGTTGTTGTTGTTGTTGCTGTTGCAATTGCTGTTGTTGTTGTTGATGAACAACTGCGGCTAATTGACCCAAATGGTGATGATGATGATGATGCTGATGGTGGTGTCCACCTGTACCAGTTGACGATGTGACCGCCGATGCGGAATTAAGATGATTTTGAAGTTGCTGTCCGGTTGTGGATAACGAGAGTGGATGCGCGAGCGATATGCCTGATAGCGATAATGATGGGATACGATCCATCATTTTGTGAAGAATCGTAGAAAATATTTGTTGTTTGGCGTGGTGGTGGCTGTAGGAGTGGTAATGTGATTAGATTCGGGGCCTGATTGGAGCGACGGATTGGTGGTGCTGAGGTTGATGGCAAGAGCTGTTGGAAAGGTGAGGCTGTAATGACACAAATAATACAAGAAATGCAATGAGTTCATCTTAGATAAAAGATTTCATTTTCATAATTTTTCTATGTATGCATTAAATAATTATAGGTACATAAAGGTTCTACAATCTACTTAATATTAAGAAAAATAATAATAATAATTAATTATAATAATAATAATTAAGCTCGTGCAGAATAAACCTTCATCGCCAAAGGAGACGCACCGTACTTAATTTTTTCACCTGCCGAAGAGTTTTCGAAGAATTCTGCGTCTGTGGATCTCAACATTTCATTAAATATCACATAGGCTGAAAAGACCTGGGACTAACACATAGATGGCAGGAGTTTTATTGCATTTACCTCTTTTTCAGTTAGTAGTAACCTTAAATAGATATAGAATAGAATAAATAAAATTTTATAATACTCTATTCGTACTGAGTTATTGTGCTAAGTAGTACTTTTGTTATTTTCAAAACAATGGATCAAAAAGAATTTCGTGGTTTAATTTTACACTGCTTCTTGATGGGCACAAATAGCTTTCAACCGAAGCAATGGCTTGTTTAGGGACTCCGCTCTATCAGAAACAACAATAAAACGATGGTTTACTGACTTGGAACGTAGTAGTAGAGACCCCGATGATGCACAACGCAGTGGACGTCCAAATGAGGACACCAGAAAACATAAAAAAATTCACAAAATCGTTTTGATCGAAGTGGTATTGCAATGTTAGTGCGGCGGTGGAATGATGGTGTTGATGAATACAGCTAATTTTGAAAAAAAAGAAACTCTAGGTCCTAAGGAATTTTTAAAATTTCCACGCGAGCACGATTTCTTGTAAGTGAGTTAAAAGAGGACCTACTAATGTTCATGAACTGCCCTTTATATAAGTAACTCAATACAGAAACAATAATGATGGACTCTTGTGTGAACACTGCTCGGAATTACTAATTTGATTTTGAACCACAAAAATTATTACAGAGTGTCAAAAGAATTCAGTGATGAATGGACAAAATTGCAGTTTAATGTCTTGTCAATCAATATCAATAGACTTGGGGCTCCATCTCGACAACTGCGCACCGAATATTGTTCTTCAAAGCTGGAATCTCATCTTGCCCAAATTAGTTCAGAATAACTTTAAATTTTTCCGATGATTCCGATTACCTACTTCTGAACACCTACAAATGAAATATATCACAACCAATTTTTTTTTTTTGCATTAAATCTATGAAAACGTCTTCTCCATGTTTTTAAATTTTTGGGGGAGCTTTAGAAACTTTTTTTTAAGTATTCTTAGGTGAAGAAGAAATATAGCAACGGAATTTTCTATTTAGTGACAGGGACGAACAAGCACTCTAAATTAGAATACTCTTTATCATCACTACGGCGGCCGCCGTTGCCGAATGGGTTGGTGCCATTCTGAATTTACATAGAGAACGTAGTGTATTTCTGCCATGAAAAAGCTCCTCATAAAAAATATCTGCCGTTTGGAGTCGGCTTGAAACTGTAGGTCCCTCCATTTTGTGGAACAACATCAAGATGCACACCACAAACAGGAGGAAGAGCTCGGGCAAACACCCAGATTATATATATATACATATATATAAGTACCGTTTTTAGTTCCTTTGCAGCTTTGTTCCGGTTCTTTTTGTCTTCTGGTGATCGCGTCTATTGCCATCTTCTTTTCAGAGATGCCTTTGTCATTAGTAATCTTTTTATTTTTGGGCAGCCTTCAGGGTATGATGGTCTTGACACGGTTGGCGGAGTAGATTTTATGGCTGCTGCGTGTATGGCATCATTGAGGTATGTTATAGAGCTTTCAATGCTTTCAGCGCCTTTTAATGGTACATATAAATTGAGGTTTTTTTCAATATAATTTCTATAAGAATTCCAGTCATTTTTACTGTTATATGTAAAGGGTGATTTTTTAAGAGCTATAGGAAAGTTTTTCAAAATAACACACGTAAAATTCAGAAAAATGCATGAAATTTTTATTTAAATCGATAGTACAGTCCATATAATTTAATGTTTGAAGATTATTTCATGCAAATGTTGACCGCGACTGCGCTTCAAATGGTCCATCCGCTTAGTCCAATTTTGGCAAAAAATAATCTAAAGGCGTTATATCGGACGATCTGGGTGGCCCGAACGGGAAATAAATAGTTAATCGAACAAGCCCCTCAACAACTCCATTGTTACCCACGCTGTGTGGCATGTGGAACCGTCTTGCTGAAACCACATGTCATGCAAGTCATGCTCTTGCATTTTGGGAAAGTTGGATATCATTTGACGGTAGCGCTTACCATTCACAGTTACGTTACGATTCGCAACATCTTTGAAGAAGTACGGTTCAATGATACCTCCAGCGCATAAACCGCACCAAACTGTGACCTTTTCTGGGTACATTAGTAGCTCTTGCAATTCTTCTGGCTGATCTGCACTCCAAAATCGACAATTCTGCTTATTTATGTACCCATTGATCAAAAAATGAGCTTCGTCGCTGAACACAATTTTTCGACTATAAAACTTTCTTAACAGAACACGCATTTTTATAATAAAATTCAATGATTTGCAAGCGTTGTTCGTTTGTAAGCGGATTCATGGTTAAATTATAGACCAAACTGAAGATGTTTGAGATTGAAACAAAACACGAAACGTGCGTCAGCTGTTTAAACTGTTTAAAAAGATAATAGCTAAAAAGGCACCCGTTATATTGCGCACCGTGGCAGATGGCTAGTCGATTTGTGTTAGGTACGTAAGCAATAATGGAGAATGGTCAGATGATAGCTCAAAAATACTTTTAATTGTCAGTAAATTATTATTATTATTTTTGGCGGTGCAGAAGTCAAAGCAGTCAGGAGTTTTATTTTTGTCAGTAGGCTAATACGTCGTATGGAGGCTAACTGTGGATCTCTCTGCACGAGGTAACCCACTTTCGGGAATCCTCCCGTCGAGCAATCGACGGCTCGGGCATCGGATGTGCAGGCCCGAACCCCACACCCCCCTATGACCGGAACTGACACCCAGGGCTCCGGAGGAAGCGCACTACTACTGGTGAAACATGGCACATTGGCTATGCCAATGGAGAGCCGTGTGAGTGTGAGCGATACACCGTCATCGAAACGATCTGAAGCAACTGAGCAAGTTGTGGAGGATGTGGAGATGGCGGACAATCTCTCAGTAGACTCAGATGGATCTCCGGTACCGAGTAAGTCTTTGACAACGGTTAAACCTAGTGCGAATCCGGTAAGTACCGGTGAAAAGACTGAAGTTATTGGAGAGTTGAACGCAGGAGTTGGTCTATCCGCAAGGCAGATCAAACGAAGAAAACAGAAGGCGAAGCAAGCCGAGCAGAGGATTGCTCTGTAGCGTTGCACTCTTCCGGAAATGAAACGGGGTCTGTACCAACGACCGGGAAGAGGAGAAAGGCAAAGAAGAGGAAAGTCGAGGGACGGAATTCGGAAATGACTGCATCCTCGACCCAATCTAAGGCAGACAAACCTTTGCCTGACAAGGCTAAGGCTAAGGGACCTCAAATGTCGAATGACACTCTTCCGTCAACGTCTGGCGAATCATTCGCGAGAATGGCAGCAAAGGCAATGACGGTGGAGATACATACCGACAAACAAGACGGTCTACTCTCCAAAGGGCAACAAGACTATTTTGACAGCTATCTTTGGCGGACAGACGCGGCGACTTTCGAGGGGAAAAGCATTGTAGACGGCATCGTAAAGGTGCACTGTTCCTGAGATAGCAAAAATTCCAGCCTGCGAAAACAGCAAGTTCATTCTTGTTGAGAGTAGCAAAGAAAGGCTGGTACGAGCGAGTGTAGTTCAGCAGAACTCCTCACACGCATCCGTGTTCAGAACAAAGATCTTGACAAGACTCTCTGGAGAGTATACTCGCGCACCAGGCAGAAATCCGCTACCACTTCGGAGGCGGGTTCCCACCTGGTACTGGGTATCGATCTTGGGTCCCTCAAGGTTCTTAAGTCGAAGTACGGGTGCCGTCCCCACCTACATCTGGGGCGGATCCAGTTCCGCGTCCAGGATAAGGTGGAGGACAAAGCGTAAATATACTCAGTCTCATGACTGAAGTAATATTTACACAGATAAATCTGCAGCATAGCAAAGCGTCTACGGCTCTCTTGTGCCGTAGGCATGCAAAACTGCAAACAAACCCACACATAATACTTATACAAGAACCATGGGTATGTCACAAGCGTATCTGTGGTCTAAGTGCTATGTCGTGGGGACAAATACTTCATTGTGAAGGGAATGTGAGACCGCGAGCATGTATTATCATGCCGAGGTTGATCGAACACACGATGTTAAAAGAGCTATGCTCCGGAGATATCGTTGCTGCAAAAATAAAGTACTTGAAAAGTGGGAACAGTGTCAAAGCTATCATAGTTTCGGCCTTCCTACCCTACGACTCTTTACAGCCACCTCCTTCGAGGGAGCTAAGAGAAGTGGTCAAGTATGTAGAATCCAATAATCTGAGGATAATAGTGGGTTGTGATGCAAATTCACAGAGCATTGTGTGGGGAAGCAGCAAATGCAACCCCAGAGGTCTCAAGTTACTGGATTTTATCCTGACATCCGATTTGGTTATTCAAAACACTGGTAACAAAGCAACTTTTGTGACCAGAAGGAGACAAGAGGTGATTGATTTAGTACTTACCAATAGGCCAGTTGGAAACCAAATCAACCGATGGAGAGTTTTGGAAGAGAACTCTCTTTCTGATCATCGTCTTATCGAATTTCCGATACAATAGCAATACCTTCCGGTAGGAATCCTCGAAATGTGGAGTGGGACAGGTATAGTGAGCTTGTAACAGAGCGATTACCAAACCTGAAAAAACTCAAATCAGCAGAAATGATTGAAGATGCTACTAAGAAATTAGAATTGCTTTGAGGAACTATGCCCACTCAGGCAAAGCAGACAGGGGAAAGCGGTTCCTTGGTGGAGCCCTGAACTGTCGAAGCTTCGTGTACGGTCCAGAAAACTTCTTAATAAGGCCTTAAAGACCCAAACAGAAGAGGACTGGGCTAATCATCGACTTACACAGAGAGAATATAAGAAAAACATACGGAAAGCCAAACTTGAATCCTATAGAAATTTCTGCAGTAACGTCGAAGAAATGAGAGAAACAGCGAGACTTTGTAAGGTCCTTCATTTAGACCGCTCAGAAAGCCTGGATTCCATTCGAAAACCTGATGGTTCATACACCATTTCCAAATCGGAAATGTTCCACTCGAAACCCATTTTCCGGGTAGTAGAACTCTCTCTGAAGTAGAGAGTGGCATGAACAACAACGGTAGCAACGGTGGAACCTCTAGGTACAGCTGGTATATTGCTAGTCGGATAGTGACAAAGGAATCGATAAGGTTTTCCTTGTCTTCCATTGAGAGTCCCCTGGACCTGATGGAATATATCCAGCAATACTTAAAAAAGGAGGAGAGAGGCTGATTGAGGCCCTGAAAAGGATCTTCACAGTCTGTTTTGCATTTGGTTATATACCAGGAAAAGATGACTATTCCCTACCAAAAAGTTTTAGACCAATCAGTTTGACATCGTTCATGTTGAAAAGTCTGGAACGAGTGGTGGAGAAACATATTTGAGTGGGGGTATTGCCGAGAAGTCCACTTAGTAGAAATCAACACGCTTACCAGAGTGGAAAATCATGTGAATCAGTCTTACACGATCTTGTTAGCAAGATTAAAGCCGGGCTGGAAGCTGCCGAATACACAATGGGCGTGTTCGTGGACATTGAGGGGGCTTTTGATAATGCCACTTTCGGTTCGATATGTTCTTCTGCCGAACGACTTGGAGTTAATCAAACCATTGTAAAATGGATATATTCCATGCTCTATGAGAGGATGTTAACCGATGGTGAGAGCAGTGACGAACAAATCACAGTCAGGGCCAAGCAAGGATGTCCCCAAGGGGGTGTTCTCTCTCTGCTGTTGTGGGGCTTCGTCGTAGACTCTCTATTAGTGGAGATGCAGGAACTCGGTTTTCACGTCCAAGCATATGCGGACGATGTTTGTACGCTAACATCGGATAAATCCTTAAGGAGTCTGCACGAAAGTGCAGAGCATTCTTGACAAAATCGATGACTGGTGCATGAAAAAAGGTCTTTCCGTTAATCCGAACAAAACAACCATAGTCTTGTTTACGAGAAAACTGAAATTGGATGGACTCAGTCTTCCAACACTGAAAGGTGTGACACTTGGTCTTTCCGACGAAGTTAAATATCTGGGAGTAATCTCGTGCGAATAGCACGGATAAGAAGCTGACTTGGTAGCCACACGTTTCACTGAAGGTGATTTTTGATTGAAGATTTTTCAGCAATTCTACGGCATTTGGTAAAACCTGGCGTCTGAAACCTGCTGTGGTCCTGTGGATATACACAGCACTTATCAGACCAATCATCACTTACGCTTCTGTGGTCTGGTGGCGACGGAGCATGGTTAAGTCCACAATCCGGGAACTATGCAGGCTGCAAAGAAGTGTATGTTTATGCATAACGGGGGCCATGAGTACAACCTCTGGTGATGCCCTAAATGCTATCCTCGATCTTAAGATACAACAGGAAGCAATAAAATCAATGTGTAGACTCCATAAATATGGTTTCTGGCACGAAGATGGAACTTCGGGACACAGAGAAATCTTTAAGTTGCTATCGGAGCAGTATCCACTGTTTTTGGCACCTAAAGATTACCTGATACCCACAGTTTCATTTGGAAGGAAATTTTATGTCAGATTGCTCACGCAATGGAGCAATCCAGAATACATGCAGGGAGGTTTGACAGATATTTTCTTTACCGATAGGTCCAAGAATGAAGTAGGGTCTGGAGCCGGATGGTATTGTACTTAAACGATAGTAATAAGTATCACCATGCTATGGGGGAAATGACAACTGTTTTCCAAACAGAAGTTTTTGCCATCCTGAAAGTAGCCGAATGGATAATCGAGAGGAGATTGAGCGGGAAACAGATTGGAGTCTTCAGTGACAGCCAGGTTGCACTGAAGGCCCTGGAGAGCGCGAAGCAAAATCAAAGATTGTTCAAGAACGTAAGAAGAAGCTTAATTCTGTCGCAAGACAAAATAGGATTTTACTTTCTACTAAAACTTAGAAGGAAAGACATTCGGTTGAGGGTCGGCATCATTAGAGGACACAACCCATGGGGTCAGCATATGACCACCATTGGAATCATCGAGGATCCGATATGCATGTCATGCTTGGAGGAGGCGAATATCACTGAACACTTTCTCTGTGAGTGTCCTGCCTTTGCTAGAGCACGGCTACGAGTATTGGGTTCCGATGTCATGAGAATGAATAATATTCGTTCTCTAAAACTGGAGGATATTTACAGATTTGCCAAAGAATCTAGAAAATTCTCACAGGACTAACTATCTCCATCTCTGTCTCTACTCTTTCCTATCTCCTTCTCTGATACTTTTCTCCTTCCCTCCTTGACTATCTACCCCCTTTCCAGAGCTTTAAATACAATGGGCTTTTAAGCCTGAGTGTTTTGGGAGCCACCAAATCTCCTGGTGCTCCTTGGCTCGACCTTTTCAAATTTCAGGCCAATACGTCGGTTCACCTGTGCTTATATGTCTAGCTTTAGTAGTCTCGATTGTGTTCAAGAGATTTTTGCCTTTGGCATTGGTTGTTTTTGGCGTTAAAATCTCAGTAATTGCTATTTTCGTCGATTGTATGTGGCTTGTTTGAAATGGTTCCAATACTTTATAGCTTATACTCCTTCTTATAATAATTGCTGATCCTCCGTGTTCAGTCCTATCAAGATGATTTGTATTTAAAAGTGCGTATCCTGGAATAGTCATATTATGCTTAGCGGCAAAGTGTGTTTCAGATATGAGGGCTATATCTATGGTATTATCTTCTAAAAATTGTTTTAGCTCCAGAGAGTGGTTGTACAACTCATTGGCAATCCAAACCAGAGTATTGAGTTTTTTGTCCATAATTACTGTTTAGTATTGTGATTAATGCATTGATGA
Organism: Anastrepha ludens; assembly: GCF_028408465.1. NCBI lineage: Eukaryota > Metazoa > Arthropoda > Insecta > Diptera > Tephritidae > Anastrepha > Anastrepha ludens. The sequence goes on along the minus strand of NC_071500.1, from coordinate 117,781,690 downwards.
CGTTCATCATATTTTTCATTTGTTGGAAAAGTAGTTTCATCATGTCCTTTAGTTCAGCTAGTTCCCCGGGATTACAGTTAGAATCTTTTTTATAGTCAGTGTATGTGCTTTGAACTACTGTGTTTTTAGCTTTTTATTTGAATTGTTTTGTGTTACTCCATTTGCATAACTCAATCCAGGCTGCACTTCACTTACAGGAGTGTTGGAACTTTGCAATTGGCGGTATGATTGCCTGAACATAGTTCGTTGTTTACCGGCATGTCACAGCCAATCCTTTTGTGATTTCCTGCGCACTTAACGCAAATAGGGTCAGGAGTGCAGAAAATTCGGTGTGTTCATATTTCTGGCAGAGAATTGATAACATCTTGTATTAACTTAAAACGAAATCGGCCAATCATATAGAAATATGTACTTCTGAACCACCGCCTCCAGTCACCGTTGCTCCAGTATCCGAAATACAAATCGAAATCATTCAAGGTATCTCTTGCGCTTCTTGGTTATTAACTAATTTGGCAATGTACATATGTACCTACATAATGCACAATACATACATACATGCATAGACGGAAGCAAGGGAAATATTTGTAAGAATTCTAAATAATTACCTAGAATATTTTGTTAATTTAGTTTCCTAAGCTTCATTTCTGTTAATTACTTCTATATAAATACTCTTAGTTCTATGTAGTCTGTAAGAATCTTTGTATTTCTTGACTTACTAAAATGAATAAGTTATAAGAAATTTTATCTTTTTCTTTTACTCATTACAATTGAAGCTAGGTAGGTAAGGTAGGTAAGATGGCAAGAGTACCCCAGGTACGCTACAAGTAGCACTTACGTGCCGTTTTGATACCATAAAGTGGACCACTACCTGTGAAAGGATTAAGGGAGGAGATAAGACCGTCTACAGCCATCCAGTGCTGTTGATGTAGCGGAGGAGAGAAAAGGGATCTAGGCTGGAGAATTTCATCAAGTCATCCCCAAAGGGGACGCTGAGGAATCTCAAGCGCCTAGCCGCCAAAGCCGAACATCTGCAGAGAAAATGTTCCACAGTCTCTTTCTCTGTAGGATAGGGGGTTGTACGGAATTCCAAGCATCTCCGCGTGAGTGCCGATCGCCCAGTGGCCAGTGATCACCGCAATGAGTTTGGAAATTGAATGGCGGGGGGTTCCCATCACCTTAAGCGTTCTGTTTATATCGTATTGAGGCCATAGTGTTTTTGAAATGGCACACGATGAGACCGACGTCCATCTGTCTTGCGCTTTTCTTAGAAAGAAGTTGTGTAGTTTCCCTTTAACGACGGCCAAGGGGATACCGATGTCTGAGAAGAGGGCAGCTGGATTCGGTTTTGTCGCCCCCTGGCAAGCTCATCGGGAATTTCATTTTCCTCTATATTCCTGTGCCCAGGAACCCAGATGAGGGAGATGTTTCCTGCACGTTCGAGGCGTTTAAGTTCCTCCTTACAGGAGTTCACGAGAAGAGAGCTGCAATACGGCGACGACAGTGCCTTGATTTCAGCTTGGCTATCGGAAAAAATATTTATGTCTCCCTTCCAACAGCGATCCCGAAGCATTTTGCATGCCTGCAGGATCGCGAAGACCTCTGCTTGAAAGACGCTGCTTGTCTCCGGCAGTTTATAGGAGACCGAAATGTTGGCTGATTTGGAGTAGACCCCCGCTCCCACTCCAGACTCGATTTTGGATCCACAATTGAAGCTAGTTAATTATAAATTTAATTTAACTTTGATTAATTAATTTAGCATTAATCTGTTTTCATAGTCTGTAAGAAATACTGTATTTTTTAGACTATTAATTGAATTAAATAAATATGAAGAGGGCTGTGACTGCCAAACCAATACAATTGCTAATGGAACGTTCTTCGTTTGACAGCGATGATGAAATGGAACAAATTATTGTGGACAAAATAAAATCATGTGATGCTAGCTCGTTATTTTGCACTTTGTTTAGTTTATTTTTTTTTTAATTTAATACGAGGTAGTTCAAATGAAAAAGTATTTAATTTGTACATGTACGTTTTTTGATATGTTTCTCTTCGAGAGCGAATACTCGAAAATTAAGTTATTGTATAATTTTTATATGAAAATACCTATAAACTCACTCAAACTTCGATGAAATATTTATTTGAGAACATTTTTTACTGCATCGTTTAACGAATTGAATGAGATGTGTGCACATTGACCTAACACCTACATACATACATGCCTACATATGTACATATGAATATATATCAGGATTTGACGATGGATTTGCATTGATGACCCATTACTATTTTGCACCCCAAATAAATAGAAATCAATTTAAATACAAAGGAAATTATGTAAACTCGTATATATAAATATATACCTACATATGTATGATACTTATGTGTTTAACACGTCGTTTGGGCCATAACAACAATAAAATAACAAGCAAAGGGCGAAGAGAATGTACAACAAACAAGTAAATATGTCTAATGCAAAATGCAAACAAATCACAGCCGTATAAAATAAGAAAATACACAGTGCGAATGAATTGACGAAAGTGTAGTCTGTCTAAGAGTAGCAGCATGTAAGTTCATACTTATGTATGTGTGTAAGTGCACAGTCATCCCAGAGAGGGGGCAGTACTTGTCTCCATTTAATAATCCCAGAAGCAAATGCGAGTGCCAAGAACAGTTTTAACCCAAATTTTGTATGGCATACGTCGGAGCCATATGTCCGGCATCCGTAGATATTCAACATTCATAAGCACAGATGTACATACATACATACAATGTATATCGTACATGTGAATAAAAAGTAAAATTTGTTTGGGGTCTTAGTTGTAAAGGGATGTTTTGACCAGCCACGAAGTGAAAATGGGAACAAAGTTATAAGAGGAAAAAAAAATAATAATGGAAGGGACAATATGAAAGAAATAATGGATAGGGTTATGGATTTCAACTGGTTAGCTTAGCTTTGTGGTCTCGCCGGGCTTGGTGTTTCAAGTGCCTTTACGCCTAATGAATTTTCCTTTATGCCAAGAAATGCTGCACTTCAAAACCGCCAACGTGGCCATCGAATGCTATTTGAGGTGTGGTGGAGGTGATTACCGTACAGTGTTCAAAGATGGGTGCATATTTGAAAATAAAATCTACCCTTCAATAGTATTTGAAAATATGTGCGGCAAAAGGGTAACATTTTTCGTCTGTATTTTAGAATTTTTAAGAAAAATCATTAAGGGTGCGTTCGCTAAACATACATATACAGTCTGTCTAATAGAAGCATAACAGCCATAACTTAGAAACTATTTGACCAATTCGATTCTAACAAGCTTCTTTGTATGGGCTTATAATTATAATATAGTACATACGCAATATATTCAGTAAAATGTACAGTCACTACCATATAATGGCTTCACACCTCCGAGTCATTCTTTGTCTCAAGGATGATAGACAAAATAAACAAATCGCTGTCGGGGTCATAACGTCTTGGCCACACCTTCTGAATTCTTTTCACCATGCTTTGTTTTCTGCGTAAGTGGTGGAGGTAATTGGCTCCAAATCAGCCAAATTTGCCTTTGTAATTGTATGACCGTTCACATTTGCTTTCCTTTAAGTTTCCGCTTAACTACCAAACATTTTAAATATGGTTGGGATCAGGCGACTGTGAAAGCCAATCTAACATTTCAATCCCATTTTGCTGTTTCCACTCTATACAACATCGTCTTCGCTGCTTGTGATCGTTGTCTTCTTGTAAAATACAAGGTTAGCTAGTTCGTTATTCTAGCCATCTTCGCAGCTTACGGTAACAATCTTTTCGGAGAGCCAGTCCCAAGCACGAACTTTAACTGGATGCTTAACAGTCCGTTGAGTTGTCCATAATCAGCAATACACCGCAAAGCAAATTAAATCGTTTCACTATAAACATTTATCTAAATTCGAGCGATGCAGTATATTCAAGAATTAATTTTAATTTTATAAAAGTAAGAAAAAAAAAAACCATTAGCTTAAAAATTGCTTAGTTTTGAAGTTTTAAAAATTGATTAGCATTTTCAATATGAAATTTCTTTACTTTCAGTAAAAAACTGCGAACGATATTGGCCTTTTTGTAAACGAGAGTAAAATCAAATATCTGTTGAAATCGAGGTGGATTACCCAGGTACAAAATCTTCAGGTGGGAGGCAATACTTTTGAAGGAGGACAACATTTTAAATATCTGGGAGTTATGTTCACATATAGCGGTGATTCAGCTCATGCAATCAGGGATCGCATCAACAGCGCCCAACTTAGTTAGTGTGAAGAGTGGGCTCTTAAATTTGCTGGCTGCGCACAGATTGCTAATATGGAGAGAAAAATGTTTAGTCCAATGAATGACGGGACCTATAGCATCAGGTATAACTTGGAACTAAACAATCTTACTCAGAACGAGACAGCTGTGCAATTGGTGAGGCACTGCTGACAAATTCATGTTACACGTATGCCTGCGGACTGTACCGTGAAGAAAGCTAACGGGTGATTTTTTAGCGAATATCTTTTTAAACAGTTGGTTTAAACAGCCGACGCACGTTTCGTGTTTTGTTTCACCGTCAAACATCTTCAGTTTAGTCTTTAATTTAACCATGAATCGTCTTACAAACGAACAACGCTTGCAAATCATTGAATTTTATTATAAAAATGCGTGTTCTGTTAAGAAAGCTTATCGCGCGCTTCTTCCATTTTGTGGTCAGTTTAATCAACCCACTGAAGCGGCTATTCGAGCTATTGTGACTAAATTTAGAAACAAATTTACATTATTGGGCTTCAAACCACCAACACGCTTACGCAAAGTGCGAACTGAAGAATATATCGCAGCTGTATCGGCCAGTGTTTATGATGACCATCCATTATCGATTCGTCGCCGTTCGCAGCAATTGGGCCTCTGTTACTCAACAACGCGGAAAATTTTGCGAAAGGATTTACGTGTGAGACCTTTCAAAATACAGCTGGTGCAAGAATTGAAGCGGAACGACCTACCGCAACGCATAATTTTTGGTGAATAGGCTCTTGGAAAGTTGGCCGAATATCCACTTTTTTATCGAAAAACTGTGTTCAGCGACGAAGTTCATTTTTGGATCAATTGGTACGTAAATAAGCAGAATTGTCGATTTTTGAGTGAAGATCAGCCAGAAGAATTGCAAGAGCTACCAATGTATCCAGAAAAGGTCACAGTTTGGTGCGGTTTATGGGCTGTACTTCTTCAAAGATCTTGCGAATCATAACGTAACTGTGAATGGTGAGCGCTACCGCCAAATGATATCCAACTTTTTTTTGCCCAAAATGCAAGAGCTTGACTTGCATGACATATGGACTCAGCAAGACGGTGCCACAAGCCACACAGCACGCGTAACAATGGACTTGTTGAGAGGCGAGTTCGGTGAACATTTTATTTCATGTTCGGGACCTGCCAATTGGCCACCCAGATCGTGCGATATAGCACCTTTAGATTATTTTTTGTGGGGCTATGTTAAAGCTCATGTCTATTCAGACAAGCCTGCTTCAATTAACGCATTGGAAGACAACATTAAAGCATTTATATGTAACATACCGGCCGAAACATTCGAAAGAGTATGCCAAAATTGGACCAAGCGGATGGACCATTTGAAGCGCAGTCGCGGTCAACATTTGCATGAAATAATCTTTCATTAAACTATATGGACTGTACTATCGGTTTAAATAAAAATTTCAGGCATTTTTCTGAATTTTACGTGTGTTTTTTTTTTTAATTTCCTATAGCTCTTTAAAAATCACCCTTTATAACAGGGAAGCTAATGGGCGCGATAGATACACGCAGCAGAAAACGATGTTAAAGACTTGGGAACTCGTACCATTCTATCATTTAAGAAACTTCCGAGGAATCCAATTTTATCCTGTAAATAAAATTCTATTTTGAATTATAGTAGTAACTGTAATTCTACTAACATGAATCGGAGCACGACCTGTCGAAAATCCTTATGTACTAGAATTGTAAAGGAAGCTTTTACGCACTCTATGTTGTGACGCTATGAATAATGATGATAGAAAAATTTCAGTTTATTCTGTAACGTTGTGAAGTACCCCCTAGTACGAAACCAAAGTCGAGCGAACGTGTTGGATTTTCTTGTAATAAATGTAGTATCTACATGTCATATTTTAGCCAGAATCGTTTATTTGATTACCAAGGTGTGTAGTGGCGCTTCGGTTGACTTGAAAATGGGCGTTACGTACGTATGCCAGGGATTCGCTACACAGAATTTTCACTTTTTCACTGTACTTACATATATTGTATATTTGAATATAACTCGAAAAGTTATGGGAATTCCATTTAAAACGTGCAAGGATTACAGAGCATTAATTGATTAAGCTATTAATAAAAAAAAGAAATTATCGTTCAAAAATTTATTTTTTTTTCTAACAAATTTTTATTAAAAAGCACAAAAAATGCAAGAAATTTGCTTGATTTTTTTTTTTAATTTACTTCTTATTATATTTGATCCCAATCATCCCAATTGAACAATCAAACTTTCAGAAGAATTGACGACAAAGTCCAAAATACTTGGATCATTTGTCATGGAAATATGTTTGATAAACATTTTTCTACATCAATCGTGAGTCATAAGCAAAATGCATGAAAACATCAAAATGCTAAACTAAAAAAAATTAATAATTTAATTTGCCAATGACCACAGTACTCATTTATTGCGAGATAGGGTTGAAATTTGGGCAGCAAAGCTACTCGTAAAAATAAAATTCTAAAGACGTCCATACTCGCTGTTGCCTGTTAGTGAGTGTGGGCTGTCGAGTGTATGCCTTTGAATTGAGTTTTGTACCGTTGACGGTTAAGCGGAAGCGGAAGTGCGTTTGCCAGCAAGTCAAAGTGTTGGCCACAGGCAAACGACAGCTTCGCACAAAGAACTTATTTTATTTAAATATTCAACAATAGCGTAAAATAAAGCAAGCTTTATAAAACTCAAAAGAAACAATACGTCTATGTATATAACTTAGCTTATTCACGCTATTAGCTTGCGCATCATTGTATCCCCATGGGGATGGGCTGTCAAGAGAATTAATGGCTTAAATCAATTACTTAATTGATAATCAACGAAGAATAATTGGAGAGGTATGGCTTGTGAGAACTTCGAGTGCTAAAGCCGCTGAACAAGCAGAGGTCAGTAACTTCTTTACTTTAACATTTCGTAAAATGGGTTATTCATCAGTTATATAGAAGATACGCAAATATTTTAATAGATGTGTGCCGTTGAGTGGCCCAAAGTGTCGCCCTGTAAGCTAAAGTGGAATAATAACGTTCCATTCTTTCACTTTGCACTTAGCTTTGGCAGAGCAGAAACGTTTTTCCACCCTCATATAATTTGTTACTCCTCTCTTACCCTATCTTCGTACCAACTTGTTGGGGATTTTGGAAAATCTCCTTTTGTCTTCCTGTTATGAGTAGTATTGTTTTTAAAACGGTTCGGAGTGGAAAACATCAAAATACAATAATAAACTGGCTATTTATTTAATTTTCATGGGGCTTAACTTAAACGCTTTATGACCAGCTTAAGTATCGGTTTATGATGCCGACAGTTGTTCGTCAACTTTTTCGCTGCCTACGTAGTGAATTTAGTGGCTTTCTCTTTTAATTGCTGTCTATATGATATGATAATGAAGCGGCAGGCTTAGGACATTAAAAGTTTTTCTTTTCATAATACGCTGGTAATGTTTGAATATATTACACCGCGCGACAAAATCAATTTTTTGTTAACCAGAAAAATTTTCTTACGGACGTAAAATAATAGATTTTATTTAATAAGGGACATACTCAGTTTTTCATTTTAAATACTAATACTTCGTCTATGACAATAATTTGGATATCAAACGAAAGTTCGAAAAAGGGCATATCCAGCTTTTAGAATAAAAATTTTCTTTACTTTTTGCAGGGATGAATATGGATTTTTAACAGTACACTTAGTATGTTCAATACATAGGAAGAAAGTTCAACTCATTTTTTACGTTTTTCAGCAAGAAGAACAAAGTTGAAAAGGAAAAACAAAAAACAAAATTAAGGTGATATTTTTTTCAAATTTCTGTAAAATCCAGAGGGAAATGAGGTAGGCTGACCAGTTAGCTGCCTGTTAGAATATATACGAATATACGAGTATGTTCATATATATATATATATATATATATATATATATTTCCTTTAACTCCTATTGTAGCACAGGGCGTCAAACACGCCTCTTCGTCTTTTGAACTATATATCCCAGTTCTTTCAACGTAACATCAAGAGAGTTAATTCCAGCTACTGTTGAGCGTCTGTAGGTGCCACGTGACCTACCCTCTCCTCGACCAGCTTATTGGAAGGGGTTCCTACGAATTTAGGTCGCCATGTCAAGCTGATTAGCTTTATTTAGCAGATTCGAGCTGGATAGCTGTGTCAAGAAATTCGCAAAATGCGGCGCAGGCAGCGGTTGTGAAACATTTGCGTCTCGTGATTGCCACAGTTACTTTGTGTTAAATATGCGCAATTCCGTATGAAGGCTGATGTTGTTATTTTGCCACAAAGACGTGGGGATGCCAAATGATGAAATAGCTTTGCTATCCTACAGTCACCATCTACCTCAGAGCCGCCTTCGGAGGTGACCATGCAGCCAAGGTAGCAAATTTTATCTACACTCTCATACCGTTGTGCGCGCACTGCAATCGGCTCTGATTGATTGAGAAATTGGTTGTTTATCTGCCACAGAATGCCTTTATACTGATTTTCATTACTGAAAGCAGCGCACATGACGTCCTCGAGAACAAGAAGAAACATCATTGGGGACAATTTGCATTCTTGTCGTACACCACACAGGACCTGGAAAGGCTCAGCAAGCAGTTAGAAAATATACTCTTTATTCATTAACGAATTCAGTGAAAAAGAAATTATTAAATATGCACCTGCCCGAAAGGTCAGCTAAAGACTATTATTTAGCGTGAAATAATTTTATTTATGTAAACGCATTCTTTCTTGCCTGTTTGGCCATTTGTGGTGTGCGGCGTGTTGATGTTTTTCCGCAAGTTGAGGGATCTGCAGTTTACGCCGTCTCTGAATGACAGATAGGTTTTTATGAGGCGCATTTTCATGGTAGAAATACTCTTGAAGTTTGACATTGTTTGTCGAGTTGCGACTGCTTTATTGGAAAAAGTATTTCCCACCAAATTGGGTTCATGCCCACAGCGGGATTTGAACCCGTGAATTACCAAATGGTAGGCACGCACAAGTCCACTCGACTACGGTGGCTATCTATGACTCGATTAGTCGGCATTATTACTACCTTTGTACTTTTGCTGCGCTTCGTGAATAAATAAGGAAATGATATTTGAGTCCGTTAAAATTGTGAAAAAGAAAATGTCGCGAAAATGCTCAACATCGTGCGCAAAAAAATTTGTAAAAATCAATGGGATTTTTGAGTGACTTTAGACTTACATTTTGTTATACTAAAACCACTGAGTGGACTGTTTTTATCAAGTTTTCTAAAAATTCGAATTAAAAGTTAACAATTTTGATGATCATTTTTTTAAATTTGTTAAATGCTTGTAAATTTTATACCTAGTTCGGTGATTTGATTTACAATGATTGATTGATTTTATTTATGGTGATTTGATATACAATGAACCGTATTTTTATGAAAAATTTACGAAAAAGATTTAACTTTAAAAATACTGCACATATTATTAAAGGATTAAGTGACTTAATTATGTGACCAGAACCGTAGCTTATTTTCCAAATAATATTCTTTATTTACCGTAGAACCATTTGGAATGAATTCCGAGTGCACAACACCATGATAATCAAAGAAAACGAGTAGCATAACTTTTACTTTCGACCGACTTTGAAGTGTTTTTTTGGGTTTCGGCTCATGTGGATAGCGCCATTCAGCCGCCTGTTGACTGGCTTGCATTTCAAACTCCTATACCCACGTCTCATCACCTGTTATGATGTCAATCATGACTTCAGCCACCTTCTTCCGATGAATTTTTTGAAAGAAATTCAACTCTCTTTGAACGAGCCGAACAGCCAAGCGTCTTATGCCCAATTGATGGTCTCAAATGTTGCGAATTGAATCGTGAGACACGCTAAGGTCACGAGCTACCTCTCTCAAACTTAAAGGATGGTTTTCCAGCACCATTTCTTTGACTTTGTCGATGTTTTCAGGGGTTTCAGGGGTAAATCTTCCACGACTTCTCGGCCCTCTTCAAAAGTCTCAAAAGCACTCATAGACCCGTGTTTTTGACAAAGCACACTCGCCATAGGCTTTCTGCAACAAATTTCAATGATTCGGCACACGAAATCCCGTTCAAAACACCAAATTTAAGACAAATTCTTTCTTCGATATTTTTATTCATAGTGAAAATCGCAGAGCACAACATTCGGTTGACTGATATAATTAAATATCAAAAACAAACTACAGTGAAATTCCTTATAACCGGACACTCACCGTCGCAGTGTTTTTGTCCGGCTATGGGAGATGTCCGCTTATAAGGGATGAAGTCACAAAATATATACCACACATATAAATTGTATTGTACATAGTTTATTTAAGAAATTTTTGGAAGTAAAGAATATTTGCATACTTTAGTATTACATATAAATACATATATGTACATATAGCGATTAAGTACATTGTACAAGTCTTTACATTTCAATACTAGTTTGATTGAAAAAATTAGGTAATGCTTGATTGCTTTAATTTAAAATGTTCATTTTCAAAGTGACTCTCGATATTTTTAATGTGCTGAAAAGCTACATAGTAATTTTTTGCATATTGTTTCAAGCCCGCAACAAGTTTTAAAGCCTCATCCTATGATTTTATAGGCTCACTTATTTCTTCTGAAAATTCATCTTCTGAATCACTTATGTCCATAGTATCATCTTGTTGGTCAAATTGAACTTCTATATTGTTGTCCTCAGTGAAAACATTTTGATCCATTTGGAGAAAACCTTTGAACGCAACCATTCGCATGCAACTGACTTAACAAACTGAATGGAAAACTACTCTTAATTTAAAACACAGGACTTGAATGAGTGTATACATGTTAAAAGGGGAATCACCTGTTTCATTTTTATAATGAACAACAAAGCTTGCTTGTGATATTTTTGAATTTTGTCCGTTTATGAGAAATTTTTTTATGAAAATGGTTTGAAATACCTTGTCCGCGTCCGGTTATAAGAGTGTCCGTTTATTAGGATGATATTTGTATGAAAAAATGAATGAAAAACCTGTGTGCCCAAAATTTGTCCGGTTATTGGAGCTGTCCGGTTATAAGGACTGTCCGTAATGGGGAATTTCACTGTAATTGACAGATCACGCTCAAACTCTGCGACGCTATAGAGAACAGCTGTTCCAACATTCCAGCAAAAAAAAAGAGCGTGTGGCGTAGTTCAAATAACAGAAGTGAAACACTTTCAAGACAGACAAAGAAAGAGGGAGAGACCCGAGAGAGAGAGAGAAAGAATATATATCTAAATAAATTCACAACATTTGCAGAGAATATAAATAGACAAAATTTACAGAAAACGGAGTAGCCCTTCTTCTCCTGTGGCAAACCGTGGTAACAACTACACTACTCCGAGCGTTTATCACCCGCACAAACGCAGCGACTCCAGGACCGCAGCAATGGCACAAATTACCGCAAGGCAATACCAATAAAGCCGACGCACTTTATAGTACCCACAAGCACTAGCCAGGAAACGGAAATAACCGCCAAAAAGTAGGCACCAAAAAAAACCCCCAAAAAATTGGGACCAAAAAACGCCACAATATTGGTGCCTACTGTTAAATACTGGAAATATAACGCCAAAAAGTAGGCACCAAAAATATATTTCCTACAAGTTTGCACCTACAAACAAGCGCCAAAAAGTAGGCAGTATTATTTCTCACTAGGAATTAGCAACCACTAGGAAAAACTCAGGAAAAATAGCACAAAGTGTATCTAAGATATACCTTCTGCTCAAATATGAACGAGACGTTATCAATAAAACGGTCCGCGGATGGCATATGGCAAAAATAATTTTTTTGTTTTTTGGTAGGACTGTTATAAGCTTACATGGCAAATTTCAGATTGATATGTCACATAGTTTGTTTTCTGTGCTACAGTAAACAAGTCAAGCTCGAGTGTGTTCTTCGAATTTAACGATGGAAATTCAAGTTGAATAAAGAATTTGTTTGAAATTTTGTTATCCAACAAAATTTAGGCTTCAGACGCATTAAAAATGTTGCAGACAACCTATGGGGACTCTGCTCTATCGCGTGCAAGTGTTTTCCAGTGGTACAAATCGTTCAAAGAGGGCCGTACATCGGTTGAAAACTTGCCTCATGAACGTCGTCCAGCAACATCAGTAAACGACGAAAACATCGGAAGAGTAAAGGAAATTGGGATTGAAAATCGCACAATACGCAAAATCGATTAACGCCGAATATTATTTAGAAGTTTTAAAGCGTTTGCGCGAGAACATTCGTCTTAAAAGGAAGGAATTGTAGGACAACAAGTCATGGTTCTTGCATCACGATTATGCACCAGCTCACACATCACAAATAATAATGTTAATATCGTTCCGCAAGCACCGTATTCGCCTGATATGGCTCCATGTGACTTTTTCCTGTTTCCCAAGCTCAAGTTGCCGCTCCGTGGAAAACATTTTCAGACAATTGAAGTCATAAAAGAGAGTTCGAAGAACACACTCGAGCTTGACTTGTTTACAGTAGCACAGAAAACAAACTATGTGACATATCAATCTGAAATTTGCCATGTAAGCTTATAACAGTCCTACCAAAAAACAAAAAATTTATTTTTGCCATATGTCATCCGCGGACCGTTTTATTGATAACGTCTCGTTCATATTTGACCAGAAGGTATATAAGGTATACCTCTCTCTCTGCTTTTCCTCTACGTTATATATTTTTTCTCCCTCGCTGAAAGAAAATGCCCAAAACGTTGCATGGCCTTGAAATTTTACTCTCCATTCTCGCTCGTCCATCGACGCCTAAGAAGTTTCACTTAAAAAAAAATGTACACATACATACGTGTAACGCGCGCTTTTAAAATGAACAATTCCCGGCATTTTTTTCATAGAATGTATATCAGAACGTAAAATAAGTTGTAGTTGTATTTGTAATTACATTATGTGGAACAACATAACAAAAGAAGGCAACGTGAAAAGCAAGATGGCTTGCAGGCTCAACAATCACTTCAAACACAATTCTTCAAACACAAAAAACTTCTTAAAACACATTATTTTTCGTAGTATTATTTACTCATCATCATCATAGCAATTACAGCTCGGGGTGAGCCGGTGCGTGCTTCTCCTAGTATTTATAGGGCGTAAATCTGCATCAACCTCATCTGCTCCTGCTCTTGGCGGTCTTTCACGTTTTTTACTGCCCATAATAAGAGAGTTCAAGGTATTTAACGTAATTCCGATGTCGTCCATCCTGAGTAGGTGTTCAAACCATCTCAGCCGGTGAGCTTTAGCGGAACGCACAATGTTTTGACCTGATGTCAGCTGTTCATCAGCATCTTGTCATTGTATCTGATTCGTAAGATACATCAGTTTCCCTTACTGGTCCCAATATCCTTCCTAGGATTTTATGCTCACAACCGATGTATGCCATATGTTGTAAATGGTCTTATTAACCTCCTGTAGATTTGTAGCTTACCCGACCTCGATAGTAATTTATTTTTGAGCCGACCCCCATGTTGCCATAGCGTGTGGCTCTTAAAGACCTAACGAGGTATTTTGTCTTATCTTATTTGTCATTAACTTCAAGGCCGACTAGCTTTGCTTTAGCTTTCAGCTCCAGCGAACAGTCGCAAGTGCTCTTGATTTCTGGCAACGATCGGAAGGTCGTCAGCATAGCCGCAGATCTGGACTTTTTCGTGCAAATGGCAACTCCAGGGTCGAAATCGCCGATTACAAAATTGAGTATTTATTACGCAATTGAAAAGTTTGTTTAGAATTTTTATTTCCTAATTAGCTGATTTTCTTAAACAGCATTGCCGCTTTTGTCAAACCCTCTTTTTTGTTTTATAATTTTTATTTTAGTCCTTTCTTTCAATTAAAATAAATTAATTTCTTTTAGTATTCATACCGTGAGACTTTTTCGTTTTCAATTCAACTAGATGAAATTTGCCGACGGTGTCATTATTCCAGAACGACTTCATTAGCTTTTAAAATATGTTCACAAATCGCGAATACTGCAGCAGCCGCCAACTAAGAGAGTCAAAGCATTTTGTTTTTCTACTTTGTCAACAATAACAATATTACTTGTACAGGGAACAGCAAACAACACAACAATTACACACTATAAGGTACATAATTGCTTTAACAGCAGGTTGCTACGAAATTTATGGCGTGCAACGGACGCTGCGTTAACACTTGCTGCCGCAGTCGGCTGTTCATTGTCATTAGTTCGCTTGTAACATATGTAGGTATCTATGGACTGCCATGAATGTATGTATGCTTGTATATGTATTCAAGTTGACATGTGCAGAAGCTCTCCTGCAAAAATCGGGGCAGCCCCACACAAGTACTAGTTATGATTGCATCTAACATTTGGAGGCTAAGGGACTAGGACTAGTTTCAAGGTGGCTTAAAATCGTTGCAAAACGAATTAATTGGCACTGCGAATGACATCGCCACATACGAGTAAAAGAAGGCAGCTCAGTTTGTTGGAGATTAAGCGCTTTTTAGTTTCGCCCTTGAGGCACTCCGATTTAATGCTGGGCATGTGCGTCGCTGGAAATGCGCTTTCGACTGACTTCCTTTCTTGCACCGTCTGCAACAGTTGGAGTTGCACTTTTGCACCACTTGTGTGACATTGTTCTTGCATTTTACATTTGCAACAATTATTGCAGCAGCGGAAATATTCGTGCAAAATAAAAGTATTCTGGTAATAATGATCGTTGCCACAAATGTTCGCGTGTTAATCTGCGATTTTTTGAAATTCGCCAATGCTAGCAACAAAATCAAGCTGGCTGGCGAAATTGTTGGACGGATTAAGCTGTAAATTTATGGTAACAGCTGGAGATCGACAATACAGAGGTCCGAGTTTATTTCGTTTGCTGCTTCGCTCTGCGTCTCGCCGACACATTTGCAGGGAGCCGTTAAAGCTGTGAATAATAAAATAAGAGTAGGCAAGTGTCCTTTTCGTCTCGGTCTAATCCCCAATGAATGCAAACAAAATTGTTGTCCGTGGCTTAACAGTATCGTTGATATTGGTGTTGTTGTTTTTTTGTTGTTGTCAATGGCATTTTGTTTCATGGCACAGAAGTGTCAAACAGCTTGTTGGAGAAAACTGACATGCCGGACCACATTCGCGTAGCACGACACTGCCCATCAGCAGTCGCTTCCCCACCGTGAGATTTCAAAACGTGTACCCTACACTTACGTAATAGTATGTGTGTATTTACATGCATTTATTTGTGTGTGCTTTTCAGCTTCTGCACGTTTTTGTCTCTAACAAATCTCTTCACCTTTACTACCGATCTACATTAGTTACTGGAAGTTGTTCCTGCTGTGTTGACGCGGAGAATTATTTTATACCTTTCCTTGGGCAGATATGATCTATGTTTATTATACTACTTATACATTGATATGCCTTTTCCGACAAATTATTGTGTTCCTGAACACTCGCATGATGCAACGGCTTCAATTCAACGACTGGTAGGCGTTACGCTACATTTTACTGATATCAATAAGTTACGGCGGTGGCTGTAAGACATTTGTGTGTGTCCCTCGGTTGGTTTCGGGCTTGGTGCCCGATGTGGACATTAAAATTTTCATGTTCAAAAGATAGAAAAAGTCTTTCATAATGACACACGTCCTTCGGAAGGCAATGGCTAACGTCCGAAGTTATTTCTGTCCTGAAAAAGCTCCCAACAAAAACCATTTGCCGATTGGAGGAGATATACAACTCTTTGCTACCTTTTACTTTTTTGAGTACAAATCTAAAAAATGAAAATCTAAATGAATCAAATAATCTTTAGATGTGTAACTACTCTACTGTGTTAAGTTAATAAAATTCTAAATTGTAAAAAAAATTACTGAAAGCGATAATAACGATAGTTTTTTATACTACGGTCAGCAGCAGAGTTTGGTTTATTAGAACTGCAATAACTAAATTTTTAAATGAAAAATGTATCCACTAAAAACCACATTGGTTCGAGAAAGTATTCGATAGAATTGGTACACATATGGTCCTCAAAAAACTACATGAGTTAAAAGTCGGGCCTAAAGTATTTAATTACATAAAATCGTTTTTATCATATCGCAAAATATGCTGCAGAGTAAACAATGTTTACTCCGCAACATATCCACTTTACAACGGAATACCACAAGGTTCCCCATTGTCAGTATTTTTTATTTTTACTAGCTTTCGATGATTTAAGAAGATGAATTAGAAGATGACTACTAAAGCAGAATAATATTCAGCATTGTCTTTTTGCAGACGATCTATACCTCCTTTGCAATAAAAAGAACCCCAACGGCATTCTAACCTGGTTTGATTATGCACCAGCATCAATTAATAGCTGGTGCCAAAACTGGTGTGAAAATATCTATACGTGTAAGCACTTACATGTATGTCTAAAACAAAATTATAATCCAATTAGTATTCAATATGATATTCACTCAATATCAAATATGAGAAGTATCAAAATTTTAGGATTAGTACTCGACTGTAAAAATAACTCGACTGTAAAAATAACTTTAGAGAACACGGTAATAGTTCCAGAAACAGTCTAGTTGTCAGATTAAATATAATTAAATATCTTTTATCGGATAAGAGTCAAGTTCACACTAATACCCTCCTCAATATAACCAGACTAACAATTGTATAAAAAATCGACTATGGTCTGCTCATTTATGGGAAGTGTGCCAAAAACTCTTTATTGCTTACCATGCCGCCGTTTGACGAAGCCTGTGTACGTTTAGAACAACTCGTACGACAAACCTACTAGCTGAGGGCGGATTCACCTCTATTGAAGATCGAATACTTTTCACTCGATGTCGTCGTATACCAAAACTATGCTGAAAAACTAACTCAGCCCTTTCCAAAAAGATTCTACAGCTGAAATCCAGAAAATGACCATTGAAACACAAGTCTGGTATTAGCACAATACTAGAGCTAATCCACAAAATACAACTGGATTACTCCATTGCCGGCTTCAGCTATAAAATAGGCAAGTTGGTTGCTTAACACTAAATCATTTATTACGGTTATTACAAGGCACGCCAAACATGATACAAGGGATTTGGAGTACAGTTGTTTCTGGAAGCAAATCAGCTTTCCTTGGAAAGACATTGGGAGTTTCTGTTTACAGATGGCTCAAAATTCAGTGCCGGTGCAGCCTTCGCTGCTGTGGATTCAAACGATACCATTCGAAGATACGGCCTACTTCCACCTGTGGCAAGCGCATTTGACAGGGAAGTGCCAGCGATTTTAGCAGCCCTTCTTTTTGCCAAATCTATCATTATATGCACTGATAGCCTTTCTGTATTTGAAGGCGTCAGAAACCTTACCAACACCAGTAAACCCATAGTGGGTTGCCATACAGTAAATGCTAGTCGAGCTAGGCAAGAACGTGAAACAAATGTGGTTACCAGGGCACGTTGGCATAACTGTTAACGAACGTGCAAATGCAGACGAAAAATCTTCTTTTCACACCTTTAGCCTTTCTCCAGTAGAAAAGTATCAAGCAGGAGGCGACTGCTTCGCTACCAATAGCGTGTCACATTGGCTCAACTACACTCATGCGTATAAAAATATCAACCCTAAGTGCTTGGCCGTAAAAATTTACTCCTTCGAGCTCTGCTGTAATTAACAAATGCTTCGTTAGACTCCGTTTAGGACACTCTATCATCACACATGCACATCTGCTAAGCAATGAGCCATAACCATCATGTCGATTTTGCTGTACACCCGCACTTACGATCCCTCATTATAAGCTTTTTGAAAGAACCAGCAACAGATAACATAAAAATAATATACAATTTTCTAAAATATAACTATACACAATTTAATCCTTAACCTTAAGTTATTTTGTAACAAAACCGATAGCCCTGGCAGCTAGTGCTTTTATTATTTATAATTTTTAAATTGTAATTATAATTTTTAAATTGTTAAGTAGCTTAATCATAATCAGTTCTGCTATTTCGATTATTTATTTATTTTTTCACAATAATTTTGGTTATATGGTTATTATCAGGTGTTTTTTAGCTGCCTAAGACCTATCAATATTGATAACCTTTGTTTGGTAGTCAATTATGCATTTTTATTCAGTTTTATTAAAAAATAACTATTTTAAAAATATATAGGCTGTCGTTTTTACAGCGAACGTTAAATGATAATAATATATATTGTTGGAATAGTTCTTTTTAATGATATGATATGATAACTAGCATATGTCGTCGCGGTCTCGAGCTTCCCTGTTCATCCAAGCAGTTAAATTTTTGACTACATTTCACAATAAATCTGAATAATAAATCTAAATGAGCCCAATCAGTAAAAATGCGACACAAATGATATGATTGGTTTCAGTTCTTGCACGAGCTGTGTCTTATAGGCACGTAAGCCAAGGCCCTTTTCAACGTAGTCAAAGGTCACAAAAGTTGAGAGCGACGATGCATTGACATTTCAGGCATCTTCTTCGACACTTCGCTCTATGAACTTCGCCTAAAACATTTATTCATTTTTTTTTTGCAAAGAAAATTTCCACAGCTTGGAAGCGTTGTTCTGTAGTTACACCATTCATGAGGACTTGCCATACCTTATATATATACATATAATTGACGCTTACACCCTTTTTGGGTGTTTGGCCGAGCTCCTACTCCTTTGTGGCGTGCGTCTTGATGTTGTTACACAAATGGAGGGACCTACAGTTTCAAGCTGACTGCAAACGGTAAATGGTTTTTTTATGAGGAACTTTTTCATAGTAGAAATACACTCGTGGATTTGCCATTGCCTGCCGAGGAGCAACCGCTTTAGAAAAATCTTTTTCTGTGTTTCACGGAGATTCGAACCTCCGTTCTTTTCAAATTCCGAATGGTAGTCACACACCAACCTATTCCGAAATGTCAACACAGTTTGCCATCCTCAGCTGTTAATATTCTTAGCCGATACTTACATACTTAAGTGGACTTATAATAGGAATACAATTTATAGCAATATGTTAGACAGTTATAGGTAGAGCTATTTTTCAATTAAATCTTAATTAAGAATTGAAAATATGTGCAATAATTAATTACAGAAGAGGTTTTTAAAAGTAATATTTTGTACCTCTCTTCGTTGACTGACATTGTCAACACTTCAGAATGAAGCCATTAGCAACGGCTGCAACGGACATCCAGAGTCTCTAAGCAACCTTCCTCTAAAGTATTTGGCAGTGCATTCATTTAGCATATGGGACTTTAACACGTTCACGCCGGCGCGTACCACCGGTGGCCCGCACAAGTCTGCTTCATGGGGCGGCGCGTACCACCGGTGGCCCGCACAAGATTGCTTCATGGGGCGGTGTGTACCACCGGTGGCCCGCACAAGATTGCGTCATCTGGCAGCGCGTACCACCAATGGTACTTTATTAGACGGTACCTATGAGATGAGATGCCATAAACGACAACCCTCACGAAAAAATTTCGTTTTATGACCAGCAATCGCTCCCGATAGAGCGAAAAGATGTAAACATTGCCGTCTGTGGGCGAAGACCATGAATAACAGCGCCGGCGTGAACGTGTTAATATGCAGCTTTCCCCGTACTTAGACAGCACAAAATGATTACATATTTTTGGAGAAGTATTAAAGTTATTTATAAATGTTAAAATTTCTTTAGACAGATTATTGTTTTCATGCTTACTTTTCTCAATGGTGGCACAACCAGTTGTCATACCATTTGTCTCACTGTACCGCATTTTATCGATTAATGCTAACAGAAACGCTTTTTCTCGACCAATCGAGCAATTTGGATCAATTCGATGTAGGAGAGTCGTTTGAAAAGTCTGTGTAAAAATAAAAACTTAATTGTTTGAAGCAAACCTTTTTTATTTTTCTCTTAAAGTCATTATAAAGCGACTCTATGTTAGTTGCTTTAAACACAGGCCACTGTCTCATAGGTCGACATGCTCAAAGATTGATCGTACTATTGCCGAAGCTGCAAGAATGAGGAGGACGAAGAGTCTGTCAGACATCTTCTCTGTCACTGTACCGCATGGCATGCCACTACCTTTAGATACTTTGGCTCATCGTTCTTAAATGATAATCAGCATCTTATGGATATATGTAAATGTCAGCCAGATCAATGGGTTTGCACTTAAAACAAAATGGTTTAACGAGGAGTAGCATATAAAATTTCACTGTGGTGTCCAAATGGATTAGCAACAGTATAGGGGAATTCGTTTAGAGACCGACAGCCACTTCAACCTAAAATTAATATCGGCAATTTTGTGCGAGTCGTAAGGCCAGGCAGCTAGTACTCTATTTTTGTATCTAATGAATATTATATTAATTACTTTTGTATGTTACTTTAATTTAATATAAACAAAACCCAAATATAAAATCATAACAGATAAATGAAACATTGGCCATTGTACCTAGGGTCACAGCATAATTCATGTATTTATTTATTTCAAAGAAAATGTATGCGATTTTTATTTAAGTTATCCCCTATATCCCGAAGACCCATTTTTTCAGCGCTTTCTAATAAATTATTTTTAAGTGAAGTTAAATAAGTAGTTGTATGATCGTTTCCTATATGAAAGCTAAATTTTCGACCGCTGCTGATGTCATACAACCCCGAACCATACTGTGGGTTTCTAAACACGGTGGGGTTTCATAGTATTTCGCAGGTTCTTCGGTTGCAGCTCTGAATTAGGTTGGCGCCAGATAAATGTCCTTTCATCGAAACCAAAAAGGTAAAATGCTTTCATCTGCAAAAATGTTGATCTGAAAGGCTTTATCCTTATTAGCATGATTTTTAACTAACTACATGAAATCTGAAGTTTATATTTCGCGCACTACCAAATGATCTATTTTGAGCAATCCCAAAAACGTATATATCAAAAATTGAAATTTGTCCGGTGAATATTCTAGGTTTGTCCATGAAAAAAATGAGTTATTAAGTTTTTAGGTATTTAGGGGATGATTTCACTTTTTAAGAGGGGTTGGAAATATGCGTACTGCTCTCATGTATAGCAATAAAAATATTTCAAACGTAATATTATATAAGTTTTTTGTTTTTCAGGTTTTTCTGAATTTTGATAAAAATATCCAAATTCAGGACTACGTTCTGAAATAATAAAAAAATTTTAATTAACACAATCTCTTCCAAAATCATATACGAGCATTAAAAACCCTATTAAAATCGGTCTAAATTTGGACCCTGTATCTATTTTTAAACAAACTTGGTCGAAAAATAACCACCGTGCGCTGGCGCATTTATGGTAAGGTCTTTTTTAATTTTCCTCAGTGTTGATCTTTCGTTAGCCTCTGTAAAAATTTAATTTGGGGGTCAACTATATTTTCAAGGGCGAAGCGTTGCATTATGTACTGAGCTGTGTAGGTATTTACATTTAAATTCTCAACTATCTTTTTTGCGTCGCAATATTGGCGTTAATAACGGTAAAAGTTCGCACACCAAACAAGCTGTGAAATCGGCTTACCCTGTATTTTGTTTTTGTTGTAAATATCCCTCTTAAATTAAAGTTAGTTTGAATTTATTTGTTGGTGTTCGTAACTCAGTATCCTTGAATTAAAATTTGAGTTTTTTAAAAATGTAACCTAAACAAAAATAACGTACATTGCATTTTGAATAATTCATCAAACCAAATAAGCTGCGAGCCGTTGTAATTCGAAATTTCGTGTTCCTAGTTTTAGGCGTCGATTTCACGCTGCAAACTCGAATTTTAGCTAAACAAAATCTTAACTAAGAGCAAGGCAAGAGTCCACCCACATTTGTCTTTCAGAATGCGTACTTAGGTATGCAAAATGCTATGTTAGTTGAAAATACGTTAATACCGCTACAAAATACCTGCATGTGTTTATTACAATAAGCTATGGATGAAATATATGTCTTTGACTCACAGTTAAGAGAATCTATTAAAACAGGTGCGAGGGTACTGAATTCAATAACAAAAACATTTTAGAGCTTTAATAGATTATTTTGCACATATGTTGGTATGTATGTGCCATCTAAAAGCCACTAATTTTTAGTTTCCATTATTTTATACGTCTATCAAAAATTCGATATATAAAAGTCCGATTTATTTTGAACAGCGCGTCACATGATATATAGGGTTTCTCAGTAAGAGCGCTTCAACTTTTGAACTTTTTTGAATAAAACACAAACGGTTTGACTTTTTTAACTAATTTTTTTTTTATTATCGGGTTTGAACATATACATTTAAGTATGAAATTCGATTTCTTTTGCATGACCACCGCGTGCACGTTTTACGAAGTCCAAGCGTTGAACCCAATTTTCGACCACTTTTTTGCATAAATCGGCCGAAATTCCAGCAATTTCGCGTTCAATATTGGCTCTGAGCTCACAAATCGTCGCCGGCTTGTTACTGTAGACCAATGACTTCACATAACCCACATAACCAAAACGGGACGGCTTGTTAAATGGACCGTAAAATGGCCGTAATGCTCTTAAAGTAGCAGCAACAGAACGATTATTTTCATAAAAATTTTCCACGATTTGCGTAGCGTTCCATGATGAAATGTATACTAATGAAGTTTACAAATGACAAGCGAAAAATAAAAAATATTGCGTCGTTCGCCTTCCCTATCGGAAAAAAGTTGAAGCGCACCTATTGAATAACTCTATATAAGTAATATGTATAAATAATATTCATGTGTATGCATGTTTGTGTGTAGAAGATATGCCAGTGTGACAACACAATTGTACTAAATATTTTTTAATTACTCAAAAAGTATGTTCGAACAAAATATTTACATGCGGAGCGCAAATATCTTTCCACATTCCCATATGCATACACGTACACACATAAGTATGGGTATAAGTATGTACATTCATATATACATAATTACTTTACAGTTCTACGTCAAAGTTTGAAATTGACAATTCATATGCAGTTTGCTAAATTCTTGCTTTTTTTCTACCCAGACTTGACTTAATTTCATTATTTGCGCGAGTATTGGCCGAACTAACACAGTTGTATCAATAATTAAATAGGTTTTGTCTGGCAGTGAGTTTGTTAAAAAGAAACTAAGTACATAATTAAAGCCGTAAAGCATTGCAGTTGTTTATGCATTCGTATTCACGGAGCGAGACCTCAATAATCGTAAATGAAAATAGATTCAAAGGGTTTGTAATACAGTAAAGACTAATAAATATAATAAAATAGATATAATATAGTCGATTTTTCAGATAAAATACAATTAATCTTAAATACTATTTTAACTTTATCAGCTTGCCCGCCAGCTGCCAATGTTGTGCTTTTAGGAAAGTTGTTTTGAGCATTTAGTGGACAATTTATTAATTATCAATTTATTTGTTATTTTTTTACCTCTGTAAAACTTAAAAAAAAAATTGGATTTTTAGTGATCCACCTTGACCTTCATTTATCGTCGGTTTGCTCAAGATATGTTAACTTGTTGGCATCAAAGAACGTATCAAAGCGTAAGAAGCTGCAGACAATGTACAGAAAATGTCCACTTATGAAAACTAATTTGTTGTAGGTCAATTCTAACTGATGATAATTAGTTTTTGTGCGTTGAAATTTCCTACACGAGTTTTAATATAGGAAGTGACACGGACTGTGGCTTCTTGTTTTACACTTTCTTGCTTGTATTCAAATGGCATGTTCGTGGGCACCCTAGGAAATTTTTGGAATAAAAGCATCATTCGATTTACCGTGACTTAACTACACACGTTACTGACCTCCGAGATGCAATCCATCCTGGTTTATCAGCATAGATCATGGATTTGACCCACCTCCCTTAAACAAATAATTCAAAGGAGTCAAATCACATTCAATTAACATGTCTAGTCTAGTCTGCATAGCATTTTAAATTTTTTTATTTGGTATTGGTATTGTAATTGGTGTTGGTATTGCGAATCATACGCATTTTGACCAAGATCAGACTGTTAACCGGTTCTCAACGAATTTGAAAGGATCAGATGATGAGCTCACGTAACCGGGGCCATGAAAACGGTTTGTTTATGAAAAAGCTGAGATTGTGTTGGTTATATACGAATGTGTGAATACATATGAAATGAGCAGGCGAAATTCTACTGCCCCGGTCCCGGGTGATGTGTCAACCGAAGTTACCCGTTCAATTTTATTATTCTCCATAACTGATGGCCAAACCCGGTAATCTATCATACTTGAAACTATGCTTTAAGTTTATTAATAATTAATCAATTAAACTATGTTTTAGTAAATTAAGTAAAAAATTCTGTTGAGGTAAAATTTTTTGTGATATGAATTTCATGAAAAAATAGTATGCACTTTTATTTTATTGCACTTCAAAAAGGACAGGATATATTTTATTCCTTTCGGCTGCCGCGGCCTTAACTAAAAAAATTTGATATTTTTGGCACTTTTGTAGTCCTTTCTTTTTAATAAAAAGGAAATAAAGATTTTAACCAACCTTTGTCTCTTAGAACCAGAAGGCGACTGCAGGTATGGAACTATTTTATATTTTTATAAAAAATTATTAAAACTAAAAAGTATATAAGTAAGTAAATAGTCAAAACTTATTAATTTGTCGTGCCTTTATAATAATAACTTTCGTTTATTCGCTGAGAACGGAAATGCGCTGTCCCTTTGTAGCCTAGTGATGTACTAAAAACGTTATACAATAAATATAAATCGTTGTAAAATGCTAATTAGGAGTTCTTTTTTATAGAATAATAATGTTCGTCGAATGGATAGGATGTACACATATAGGGGATTGAGAACGATAGCCGTCTAGGGTTAGATGCATATTATTGTCCGCTCTCATAAAATCTAATTGTTCTGATTCATCTTTTGGCGTTTGTGCCAACGCATATCCCCAACGAATATCGCTCACGTAATATCCTTAAATTTGGAATTAATTTTTAAATGAAACAATTAATTTAATGTAATGCTTTAATTGGATTTTCAACGTAGAATCTCTCTTGCCAACAAGTGCTACTTTGGACTAAGTAGGCAACTGAGCAGTAAAGTCCTCTCTCGACGAACAAAACTAACACTCTACAAGACTCTCATCATGCCCGTCCTAACGTATGGCGCAGAAGCTAGGACGATGACAACATCCGATGAAGCGACGCTTGGAGTGTTCGAGAGAAAGATTCTGCGTAAGATTTTTGGACCTTTGCACGTTGGCAACGGCGAATATCGCAGACGATGGAACGATGAGCTGTATGAGCTTTACGACGACATAGATATTGCGCAGCGAATAAAGATCCAGCGGCTACGTTGGCTGGGTCATGTCGTCCGAATGGATACAAACGCTTCGGCTTTGAAAGTATTCGATGCGGTACCAGCTGGTGGTAGCAGAGAAAGAGGGCGGCCTCCTCTGCGTTGGAAAGATCAGGTGGAGAAGGACTTGGCTTCACTTGGTGTGTCCAACTGGCGCCGGTTAGCACGAGAAAGAAACGACTGGCGCGCTTTGTTAAACTAGGCCAAAATCGCGTAAGCGGTTATAGCGCCAATTAAGAAGAAGAGAATGCTTTAATTATTATCGAAAGCCCAACTGTGAAGTCGGCAAAATTGGCAAAGAATGTAAATACTCAAATCAAATAGCATATAACCGTAAGTTGTATAAATTGCAGTATATCATTTTTTTGGTTATTTGGTTTTGGGTTTCAAATAGGTTGCACTATAGTCCCCAACATAGTCAATAATGCTAGGAAGACAGCTGAAATTAAAAAAAAAACAGCCTTACGAATTTAGAAACACTAAGTGTTGAAGCACACTATCGTATATTATTGTATATACCTTCCTTAGATTCATTTATTCGCAATCTAAAAGATAAATTTTCAAAAGGTTCCTCCTTGGCTTTCAAGCACTTTTCCGCGATAACGACTTTTGACTATAATACTTTACTAATTTAAAAAAAATGTCATGCTCAGTTTCGGCAGTAATTCTAAATATAGAGGTGCATTTAAGAAATAAAAATTCAAAAAAGAATTTGAATGAGGAGCACATCTTTATATTTTCAGAGATTCAAATTCCCATGGTGGGGAAAAAGCCAAGTGGCGAGTCGAAATCAAATTATAGGTTTCTTTTTGTATTTTCATGCAACCAAATGCCTTTATTTGTTCCTTTGTAATTTAGGCTTAATTTGTTTTTATTAAAAAAGTTCTTTTTTATTATATCTAAGTACATACTTATGTATATTATATTCCTTAAAAAGAATTAAATTACCTAAACGTGCTTGTGGGAAGTTACTTAGCATTTTCACGTCATTTAACACGATTTAGTAGTCGTAACTAGAACAGTTACGTAGTTAACTCCTTGTATATACGCAACTAGGCCTGCTATTGTACATACATATACTCGAATATATTATATAAGTTTAAACCCATTAGTAACACGGTTCGTCCCAAGACTCATACCAAACTAACTCAATTCTAGGCCTTAACGCCTTAACCAATTCCATCAACCTTGAGAACTAATGAACTACAATATAGCTGAGCATTAATAAATTTAAATATTAATTAAAGCATTAAAATATTAAAGTTCCGACAATAAAATCTGGTAGAGCGACAAAGAAAAATGTATGTGTATCGGCGATTTAAATGCTTACCTCAGAATTTTATTTTAGCGCGGTGAAATTTTTCACACTTTTGCTTATTCTTATGATAAATCGGCGTAGGAAACTACATGCTCATATATTTTAGATATATGATGTGATTAGCAGATCTCTAAGGGAAACAAAAGGGAAACTTTTTTTAGGATCATTTTAACTCTACATATGTATATATCTTCCACATATAGGTTTTTTTGTCCATTTTTGCGGCGAAAGTATTAATTTCGTTCCCCTTTTCAAGTTAATAGTCACCTTAAATATAGAGCTGTTAAAATTTCATGAGCTTCTATTCATTAGTTCGGGAGTTATTGTGCTAAGAGTGACGCTACTTTTGGCATTTTCAAATCAATGGATCAAAACAAATTTCATGTTTTGAATTTCTTGATGGGGAATAATACTTTTGAAAGTATTATGGGGACTCCGCTCCATCAGAAACAACAATAAAACGATGGTTTGCTGACTTCTTGATCGTAGAGACACTGATGATGCACAACGCAGTGGACGTCCAAATGATGCAGTAACACCAGAAAACATCAAAAAATCCATAAAATCGTTTTGAATGATTGAAAAGTAAAGTTGTGTTAGTCAGCTGACATCGTAAAGATATCAAAAGAACGTCTTGGTTTTATATTGCATGAGCATTTGACTATGAAAAAGCTCTGTTCAAAGTAACTGCCGCGTTTGCTCACTGTTTTGTCAATGCACAGACAATGCACCGGGTCACAAGTCATTCAAAAAATGGCAAAACTTCGAATTGTTCCCACATCCACCGTATTCGCCAGATTTGGTTCCTGGCTGTTCGCAAACCTAAAATGCTCGATGGTAAGAAAGTTCACTCGAATGAAAAAGTTATCGCTGATACTGAGGCCTATTTTGAAGCGAAAAATGAATCGTCCTACAGAAGTGGTATTGAAATGAAAGAGCGGCGCTGGAATGATGGCGTTGCTATTGATGGAACTTACTTTAATGAATAAAGCTAATTTTTAACAACAAAACAACGTGTTTTCTTTGTTAGGTCCGTGACTTTTCAGGTGTTATGTAAGGTACAGTACACACTTTTCGTCCTTTTTACCAGAATCCATTGCCGAACCTTGTTATTTGAACTAGGTATTATTTGAAGAATGGTAACACTTAGCTGTCATCTGATTTGACAGAAAATTAGTTTTATTCTTCCGCTGAACGAAAATGGTTATGTATACGCTCAAAGAACGCTGGGAAATATTGCGACATTACTTTCAAAATCATGGTAATGTTGCAGAATGTGTACGAAAATTACGTACGGCAATGGGAAGAAGAAATTCACCGAATGAAGCGTATGTGCGTTACTTTGCGAAAAAAGTAAGAGAGAGAGAGTTACCGGGCCATGTTGAACGAATTTTTGTTCCGAGAAATTGAAGAGGAGGATATTGGTGGCATTTGGTCCCAACAAGATGGCGCTACTTGCCACACAGCGAATGCTACTATCAATCTTCGAAGATCGCATTATCAGCCGAAATTTTGATATCGTTTGGCCGCCTCGGAGCTGCGATTTGACGCCGTTGGATTATTATCTTTGGGGTGCCGTCAAAGACCAGTGTTT
The DNA here is from genome assembly GCF_028408465.1 of Anastrepha ludens. NCBI lineage: Eukaryota > Metazoa > Arthropoda > Insecta > Diptera > Tephritidae > Anastrepha > Anastrepha ludens. The sequence continues at coordinate 117,753,325 of NC_071500.1, read as the reverse complement.
TGCCAACAAACCAGCGACAATTGATGCCCTGAAGACCAACATACGCGATGTCATAGCTGAAATACAACCAGCTTACAATCGAAAATGTGTTGAAAAATTGGACCGATCGTATGAGATGGTGCATGGCTAGCCGAGGCAGCCATATGAATGAAGTTGTGTTCCATCATTAACTGGAAGGATTGTACATCAAAATAAAAAAAAACAGTTTGGAAAAATATTGAGTAGTTTCTTTTTTATAGCATTTTTAATTCCGTAAAGTTATATGGCGGATCCTATGCTAAGAGAGCGTTTAGAATAGCATACACCAGCACTCGTACGCCTCCACTCACGGTTTACAGACCAATGAACAGGAAATTTATGTGTGGTTAAGTAGGCAATGTGACACATGTAGGTGGGAAAGAAACACCCCACAAGCAAAACTAAATACAAATACAAGGGGATTGCGTAGGTAACTTGTGAAAACAACAGCACTCAAGTAACAACCCCTAAAGAAAGTAGTGATATTTGAAGATAACGCTAAAATAAGAAACTCAATTCAAATGCAATGTGGCTCGAGAGAGAAAGTGAGAGAGTTCTGTTCCAAACGAAACATCGCTGAACTAACAGAAACGACAAAATGCTTTTAACCCTCCTCGTTAACCAGTTTCGAAAATCTTACACATTACCTGTTAAGATCGTAAAATTACCAAACATATATTTCAGTTCAAAGATTATAAAATATGATTTAAAAAATAAAAAAAAACATGATTTTTAAGTTATACGAATTAAACATGGCCACAATTTTTGGCAATACGAGGCTGATACCGAAACCGTAGTTCGATGCTGAGGGCACATCGCGCTTTTGTATACCACACAGTGCTTGAAAGTTTTTTCGACGATTTCCATTTGAACGAACGGGGAGGTTCAGATGTGGTGGTGTTGAGTTACTTGGATTCGGTCCTTTGGAACTATATTTGCTGATAATTTCGACCTTGGACGTGGATAGAGAACGTGCACTACGTCGCATATGCTGTAGCCCTAGAGCTAATCCAAGATCTGTTAAGTAAAGTTTTCGCTTTTATGCTTTAGATTAATTTCATTCAGTATTTACTTTAGTCCACAAAATAAAGCGGTTAAGAGGATATATCAATAAAATTGCTAAAAAGAGCCACTCTCGCTTTGCTTGCCTTTTACAAGAGTAAGTTTCTACCAATTGATCAATTAAATTTTTTTACACTGCGTTATTTATTTACTTATTTACATTAAATATTATATAATTATGTTACACAATTATGGGGGTTAGCAACAGAGGATATCGCCCTGTGTTATAGATCGTTGAGATGTATTACAAAATCTGAGATCAGTTAATGAAACTTATATAGACCTTCTTGAATTGTAATGACTCCGTATTGTAATTGTGACTCCGTATGGGAATGTGTAGAGTCATAAGTCCAAGGGGTGTTTTAAGCTGTTTGCAATGGTATATCAACCACTCCTGCACAAAATAAGACGAATGTTTTGGGTAAATATCTTGTTGAAATTGCCGAGTTGTCCCAATAAGGCAAAGTTTTTCGACACTTGGACTTAAATTTTCTTTAAGAAAGTCGCGATACACATGCTTATCCATTGTCTCATCTATGAACACGAGCTTTCCGACACCAGATGCCGCGAAATACTCCCAAACCATTACATTTCCCCCACCTTGTTTAACTGTTTTGAGCAGGTTGTTCGATTGAAGCTCTTTATTTGGCTTTCGCCAAATCTTTTGTGCTTCATCCGACCCAAATAAATTGAATTTTGATTCATCACTAAATATGGTGGTGTTCCAAAAAGCGTCGGGCTTATTTAAATGCAGTTTAGCAAATTCTAGCCTACTTTTCTTATTTACCTTCGAAATGAAGGGTTTGCGTCGAGGAACCCGGCCATGATACCCAGTTTTTGGATTTTGTGCCACCGTGGACACCACAATTCGCTAATGTCGTTCGGTTAATTTTTTTGGGCGGCCAGATCTGCTCTTCGGAGCTATTTTGCCAGTATTGCAATAATGAATAACGATGTTTCGAACGCTGGACCATAATTTATCGACAAGTTTGCCAATTTCGCGATAGGATCTAAATATAGTTTTAACATTAATTGACGTAGTTCTAGGGAAACTTCAGCACCACGGCCCATTTTGGTCTATGTCCGTTGCAATTGCGATCAAAAGTGATTGCGACCATATGCAATTTCTAAAACGTACGAATAAGTAAAAGGCAAGAGTGAAAGTAACGGGAGTTTACCGTTACGACGCCAAAAGCATAAGCTAACATAAAAAATTTGCCAATACTTTTTTGATATGAGTTTGTGCCTTATTTTACCTTTCAAGGTTGAGCTTGTAAACCTAAGTGGATATTAATTTTTTTGTTCAGATACGTAATAAATAAATATATTTAGAAAAAACCATTTTCTATTTTTCTAATACTTTCATTAGAAGAGATTGAGAGTTGCCAGCTTGTTGAATGCAAAAAGAAAAAAGAAAAACACATGAGCTGTTCTACTGACACTACTTTTTATAGATTCGCCTTGATTGGCATCTGTGAGGCATTGGGTCTCGGCTCTTATATAATATTTATCTCAAACATACATACATTTGTACACATAAAGTATGAATAAGTAGATCTCATTAGCTTATTAACTTTTCGTTAATTTTATTGGATTGCATGAAAGTTTTGAAGGAAATAATCCAAAAACTATATTGAATACAATAAATGCAGCGATGCATTCTAAAGCACAAAACACGGCAAATAAATACATATTTCTTCGCATTTCTACACCAACTACCGAACGATCACGCATATTTGTTCAGTTCAATCGGAATTTTAATTAAAACAATAAACACATGCCAAACTACATAAATAAAAAACAAAACAGGCAACAAAGGTTATGCCTGAGGATCAGTCCGTAACATCCACCTACAGCCAACGCCAGAAGGTTTCACCGCCATAATTTGCAGCGGCATGAAACATGCCGTGAACATCAGAGGCACGGAGCTGGGCGGTCAGTGCAGAGCGCATGCACGATTGTATTCAAGTGTGAAAGTAGTTAATTATAAACATTAGGGGGTTGCCAGAGAACAAAACCAGTCTAAAAAGGCCCGTAGACGGAATGGAACGCATTTACCTACTTGCAAGAGATTTGGCGCTTTTGAGTAACGAAGGCGAAACCGAAACGACATTTGGGGTACTACTGTATTGTCGTATAAGAAACCCAAAACAACAACAAAGGGAACAGCTGGCAGCCGTAGTTGAAAAGCACAGTAGAAGTAATAAAAGTAACAACAATAACTGCAAGAAACGAGTGTGTTGTTTTTGTTTTGTAAAGCAGTTGCAACTAAGCACTCTGAAGTGTCAAGAATCGCATCGAACGTCGCGCCACGCAACTCGCGCTTCACGTGAGTCGGCGGTGACGCGGAAGCCAAGACGGCTGCGCTAGTAAGGTGGTTGGATGCGTACCTTAAGCAGCGACTCAGCATGTGGCTAAGCCGATCATAATTCTTGTTTGCCAGACAGACAGACAGACAGACAAGCGCGCTACTCGCAGTCCCATAGGCACATCCGAAGCCACACATTTTTTCTTTTGTCTGACGCACTTTTGTTGAACTTCATTGTTCTGTCCTCTTTTTTTAAGTTTCATTCTTTATCGCCCATTTTTCTGCCCACCTCTACTGCCCTTTCCTTTATTATCCATGGCGTGGACTTTCTTATTGTTATTGTTGCTTTTGTTTTGTAGAAAATATTTGCTCATGTGTCAAGTGGCTGCAGGCAATTTGCTCCCACTGCGTCCCAATCACTTTTTAGTCGCTTGCCGTGGTGGTGTGATAGAACCCGGCGGCCAAAACCTGCTGACTGTTAGGTGCCTATCTGTCTCTTCACCCTTTGAGGCTGCTGCTGCTGCACTTGCGCGTCATATTTACATGTTAATGTAATTTAGCCGTGGGTTATAAATTTCCAGCGCTGATATCTATTACTGTTCAACTGGTGTTAGTGGATTAATAAACCCATAGCCGTTTAGGCAAGTTTGTAGATGCACCACAGTGCGCATGCGTGTGGAAACCTGCCAGGTCGTATTTAAATACAGGTTACACCTAGCCTAGCAGCCGCAGACGTTTTGGAACCAAAGTAAATATATGCGCTGCTGTGTTACATATTTTTGTATATATCTTTTCCGATTAGTCGAGTCGATTTTTCTTGCCTTTTGATTTTCTTATTATGAATGAGACTATGAATGAGTTTGAGAGTATTTTGTGGGGCTTCATTGTTTGCATAAGTGGCCTGTATTTTACATTTGTTAAGCAATTTGTTAATAAAGTAACTTTTTGGTTTACAATGTCGGATTTGGAAATTTAGCCCGTTAGTTTGTCTTTCATATTCCACATGTACAAATTAATTGCATATATTATATACATACATCCATACGTATATATAAGTAGGGTCTGCATTTGTAGGTTGAATAAGAGAAGCTAAAACGGAAGTGGTTATTGTAGGCAATTGACTATCCATTGTTGGTATTAATCATGTTTTTGTAATGCATTTATGCCATTATTAAAAATAGTTAATCTTAACGGATTGACCAGCAGTTAATATAAATAATATTTCTCTAAAAAAGCATGGGATATGATATGAAAGGAGTTCAGAATAATGTTAATATAAATGAGTAGTAGTCAAGAGTTCGGCATTTTTTCCCGTTGTTACAAAGATATTTCGATTGTTTTTTCCTGTGTTGTTCAACTAAACAAATGCAATCATATTTCATCTAAATTGCGTTCAGAAACCAAATGCCTCTATTTGCTAAATGGTTTATGAATATTTTTACATTTGTGGGTAAAGTAGTAGCAGTAGTGCGTGGTAGTAGCGCAACAGAAGTGAGAGTAGGACAGCTAGCTGGAGTATAAATTAATAATTTCGCAAGTAGCACTCCGGCCGGTGCCAAGTTTTCTGCTACTACTCCAACTACAGAGAGAGGAAAAGCTTTTTTACTATTAGTCTGAGCTACTAGCAGTAACGAAACGTAAGTTGCTGCGGAGTAAAACAATTGAATGCGCGTTTTGCGCTACCTGCTCCACTACTCATCTGTTCAAGTTCAGAGTAGTAGCGGGAGCAAAAATGAAAACTGGGAAGTAGCGAAGCAATTTCAATCCTTGCAATAATAGAAAACAGTTTTTCTAAAACCGGTCATATAAGAGTAATACAAGAAGTATGCAGCACTTCCACAAATTGACACTGTCTGGCATAAAATACTCCGATGGAAACTTGAAAATCTAGGCCTACACTCGGTTTTCCTTTTATGGCTGAAATCGTACCTGCCAAAGAAAACCTTATTTGTTGAAATTTGGAATACTATACATTTGTGCCAAATTCTGGAGTACCTCAAGGTAGCTTTCTTCATCATATTTGGTTTATACTTTTCATTAATGACGTTGGCCGTTGTTTCAGCCATTCTAAATATTTACTCCATGCCGACGATTTGAAACCTTTTCGCAGAATCTCATGTCCATTCGAAACATTGATATTTAATGCTCTGAATGATTGGGCTCTGCAAAACAAACTATGCCTGAATCCTTAATTTATTACATTTAAATGTACCATTTGCCTCAGTCAGGGAAATTCGTGTTATTTTTGACTCGTTTTTTGCGCTCGTTGTCCATATTAGCTCTATTATTCCGAAGGCATATGCCAACTTAGTGATTTTAAGGACCAATACACTAGAAAAATCTTTTATAGTGCTTTAGTCTATTCGAAGTTGGAGTATGCCGCCGTCATTTGGAATCCGATGGATTCTTCACTTTCTCTTAGAATTGAAAAAGTATAACCCAAATTCGTATGTTTTGCTCTTCAACTTCTCCACTTTGATAGTCCCTTATCACCCTACAGTGCTAAGTGCATGCTTCTCAATATTTTATCCCTTGAGATCAGGCGACGCAATCAAAGCGTAATGTTGATTTACGACATAATATCCGGAACCATTGACTGTTCAAATCTACGCGACCAATTAAGTTAAAATTTTCCTAAATAGTCCGCTCTTATAATCCATTTTATATTGAAGTTCTCAAATCTAACTACCACAATTTCGCCATTCTTAAAAGAGAACTTGAAGAGTTTAACCGGCTTTCTAGAACTCTTATTCTTGATTTTCCGATGCCAAGGCCTCTGTTCAAGTCACTCAGTGAGCCTTACGATTTATAGAATAAACTGCACTGCACATGGCAGTATATAACTGTAGCGCAGAAACTTATTGAAAAGTTGTCACCACTTATTTGCTTTTCATTTAATTTAGTAATTTTTCTATGAAAACGAAGTTCATTCCAAATGGAAAGCTTTATTTCCATTTTTTTGCAACAGTTACAGTTTCCGCGCAAATATTTGGGGGAACTCGTGCATGCATGTTAACAAAAATCAGCAAGGCTCACAGACAGGGTCACGCACATTTGTCTGGTCAGAGGATAATCAGGGCTGGGCATAGTGAACTAAATAATTAATGCAATTAGCGGATAGTTAAAACACTGAAAAATTGAAGATTTAGTGACATTGAAACCATATTTTAACTACCACTAAGCAATTAATAGTATTGCGATAAAAGAGGGCATCATTAATTAATTGTGAAAATATTTTGTGGGAAATTGCCATAGTATCGGGCTTGATTCAATAATAAAAGGTTTGCTCAGTAAGCAGCTTTCTCATACCCTCTTGACAAAGCGGCTCCCTTAGCAAGACACTGGGTTGCTAGCTCTAGAAACTTTGACTAAAAGTGGAGGAAAAGTAAAATTTGTAGAAAAAACATTTCATTTTCAAAATGGACTGCTTACGAGCAACAACTCGCTCAAGAGTTTTCATCGGTATGTTCAGGACTATGGTAGTATGACATGGAATACATACCGCTTAAGTCAGGACATGATAGAGTATTTGACGCAATCCGAGATCAAGATGGAGAATTTACAAAGCCTTATTTCTTATGATGTGGTGATTTAAACGGAACTCATGTTTTGCAAAGAGCTAGTGTTTACTAAAGAGTTGCTGCAGGGAGAATTATTGAATAGTCCCGACGCAATCGATTACATGCAGACCTCATTATAAAAAAGTTGGCAGAACTTGTTTCCAATGAGCCCACCTTCCTATGGATGGATGAAGTGTCCAGAGGAGGCTTAGAAAAGCACAGTGCCAGTATGAAAGAGCTTCTCATAAAAAAACCATCTACCGGAATCGGCTGAAAACTGTAGGGCCTTCCAATTGTGGAACGCGCTCTACAAATAGGAGGAGGATCTCGGCGAAACACCTAACAGAATTGTACGTGCCAATTATTTATTTATTTTTAACAAAATAGTTTCATATTGGCGAAACTTCGCGATTGGTCTTAAATTTAAAAATTAATTCACAAAATAAAATCTTGGATTATGTGAAATAATTTCTTGTTTTAATATTGCACTTGGCAATTTCCGCTAATCACTTCTATCTAAACCATTATTGACATTCAAATATTAATTAAAATTTATTTTTTAAGCCGTTCGCAGTTTGTTTCCATTTAAGTAACAAAATACTACAATATTTTGCTACCATTTTTACGAAAAAGGATTTAGTTTTTTCTTTTTTATGCACCTTCTTAAATACAACCTTTTGTAAGGGAGTGTCAAAATTCGAATGTCACTAGTGATCAAACCTTTAATAATTGAATCACGAGTATCGGGTATGGTAACTATGGTTTGACAGCTGAGAATGGCAAGTTGTGTTGACATTTCTGTTCAATAAGGTTTGGTAAGTCATCATGAATCGTTTAACGCCAGAATAACGATTCCGAATTGTGGAAATTTGCTTTCAAAAAAATAAATATGTTCGCGAAGTTCCTATTGCACTTCGTCCATTTTACGGTCAACACAATCGACCAAGTGAGCAATTTTCCTCTGCCTCTGGATTAATTTTTATGAGGCTAATGTAATTAATTAATTGGCTTATGCCGGCAAACCAGCAACACGCGAAGCATTGGAAGCCAATACTCAAGCCACCACTGATGCTATACTGACAGATTTATTGGAAAGCTTTTGGGAAAAAATTGGACTGATAGAATGGGCCATGTAACTCGTAGTCACGGCGGACATGTGACGGATATCATATTAAAAAATAAATACAACAAAATTACTACCAGGTTATAATAAAAAATGCATTCCAACAATTTTGCTGTTCTGTATTATCATTTTAAATTGCCAAGCTCTTAAAAAAACACCCTTTATAAATATTTATATCTGCTTATACAAATATATATTGTATTATATACTATATATGTATAACTACAATTTCAAATACTTAATTCTTTCAAATATTTAACAATTGAAGACTTACCTCAATATTTTAGTCATTTCCATTTAATATTTGATATTTCCGTTATAAAATTCAAATTTAATTTCGTTGTATCCAAACTCTGTTTTCAAATTCAATCAATGTTTATTACCACTTTTTTGTTGATGGGGCTCTACATCAGTTTAAGAATCCGAATGCTCTTTGGGCGTATCGAAATCGAACAATCACAAAATGTTTTTATAATCGCAATATCTGTCACTCTGGACCCACATTGGTCGTTTTGCCTTGTACATAAATGTATGAATGTATGTACTATATCTGATTTTTTATACTTTATTTGAACACTATGCGACTCAAGAGTAATAAACTTGTTGAGTATTTTTATGTGCATTCAAATCGGGTTTGACTCAAATTATATGCCGGGAATTTTATGATTCCAACGGCAACTTTTCAACTGTTGCTTACCCAAACAGTGGCTTTGTTATTATTGTGCACTTGATGGGCCAATTTGACACACCGACCCTATTCGAGCTATGATGCGGCTATTTTGACTTCCAAAGTTTTGGCTTTTGCATTTGTGTTTTTTTACTAAAAGTATGTAATTACGAAGACAATACTGCAAGCAAGAAATTAAAAATCTTTACAATCCAACAAAAGATTTTCAAGCGAGGTTATTACCGCATTTAATTTTGACTTTCTCAATGAATCTTATATATTTAGGTTTTTATTGTTATGACCGCGCGTTCACGATTTATTTTTGCTGTGGTTTTCAAAGTTTCCTATGGAATCACTTTTTTATGGGTATTTTTTACTTATTTATGATTTTTTTTATCTTCACAAATTGTAACATATGCACACAGGTATGTATTTAAAAACTCATTTATTTCCATCCTTTTATTTTATCACTTTAATTTTTATGTTTAAATGTTCTTGTGTGTTCTCCTAATTGTCTCTATGGTTTCTGAATTTAATATATTCATATTATAATTGATTATTTCAGCTCTGCTTTCCAATACCACCTATTGTTTGTATTTTCTTTAGGGTTTTGCTTAATTTATTACAAAATTTTGTTACCCCATAATCTGCATTTTATGGTGAAACTAAGCAAATACTAATTTAAATTTTTCCCATAAAAACCTCCTTAGCCATCTTAAAAGACACGTAAGAGCCTATTTATCTATGAAATTCTAGCCAAGTGTATCTACTTGAACTATCTCTACTTTCGGTACCAGGCAACATCTAACATCAGCAGCATCGTAAAACATGTTTCGCTTGCAGTCTTATAGTTCAGCAGCAAAAGAAGCCAATTGGCATAAACTACGACATTACTACGATTCTTACAATGTACCTAAAATTTTAAAAGAGAAAGTTCCGTCACCAAATTTTTTATTTGACTGCCTACCACACGCTTCCTTACATCTACTTGTTTAAAGCAAACAATTTCATTCTTTTGGTCAACCGATAGCCTTGGTATATAATTAGTTATAATTAAAATTGTAATTTTTTAATTTCTTGTTATAATAATTGGCGCGTACACTCTTAGGAGTTTGGCTGAAATCCTCTTCCTATTTGTGGTGTGCGCCTTGATGTTGTTCCACAAATGGTGGGACGTACAGTTTTAAGCCGACTCCGAACGGCAAATGATTTTTTATGAGGAGCTGTTTTGTAGCAGAAATACACTCGGAGGTTTGCAATCTCTTGTCTTTTTCTTCATTTTGGTATTTCATGCATGGAGATTCGACCCTAGTTACTCTGAATGAAAGTCACGCATCAGCCCATCCGGCTTCGGCGGCCGCCGCATTTATAATATTTTTCAAAATCTGCTACATAAAAAATAAGTCTTCCGATCGGTTGTGTGATGTCCTAGGTTGGGCAATACTTATCTACGATATTGGAATCATCATATTCAATCTCAACAATACAATCTATGCAATCGCCAGTTTATCATTCCTGAAGCAGTGATGTTCACCGTCGTACAGTTGAATATTTAAAAGGTAGACCTGTATGTGCATACTGGGTTATTTAGTACTTAACACTGCTCAACAATTTCATTAATTACATAAATGTAGCTGATTCTTATAAACGTTGCAATGGTAAAGCGAAAATCGCTTTTTGTTTTTAATTTTTATTATTTTATAGAACTAAAATGGTAAAGGAACGCAAATACTACTCCAAGCTATTTGAACTACTCCACCACTGCATTAGTACTATTAGATTATAAGTTACTTCTGAGTATCAACATATCCCAAAGGGCTACTTCTCATAATGACAAGCTTTTAATCACAGCTCCGGTTGAAAATTCAAAAAAAAAATACAAAGAATCTGGCGATACAACTATACTATTTGGTCTAGAGAACGACGTTAAGAACCCAGATTTTTCCAGGCCATTCATAAAGACTCATAGATTTCAGACCTTAAGTATCTAGTTCAATTTCTAAACTTGTCCAAGTATTGGGCCGTCGACACGATTAAAAACCTTCAAACAGCCTCCTCCATTTTTTATCATTATCGAAGGCGAAAGCATCAGTGGCATCTGGAGCCGTTTTAAATTAAATAATCAACTAGGAAGTGGCACTAGGCACCATTTCATTCGCTCTCCTAAGTCAACAATCCTCTTCATGCTTATGTAACTAGTGATTCACATGACATTTGCTTTCAAACCCATCCAGGTAATGAAATTAAACTAATGAACACTTCCTTGTTAGCATCACTCAACACTCAATGAATAATTACCATCTAATTCAGACGAAAGTTGACGTCGAACTATAAAGTTGGGTCAAAGTATTTTGAAAATGGTGGTTCATGAAGTTCCTGTATGTATAGAAAAGCTGGAAATTATACTCTCAAGCTGGTGCCTATGGACAGTGAAGTAAAGTAAGTGATAGGGAAGGAAAAACGGGCACGGTTATAATATATTCGCACACTGACCGTTATTCATTGTGGGAAGGATACCTTTGAGGGCTAATAAGTGAACACTTCAGGCTAATATCCAAGCATGGACGCTTCTTAGATGCGTGGAAAAAATAGGATCCTAGATGTCTGAATCTAAGCCATGCGAAGGAGGATTCCCAAAAAGGACAACGCACGGTTGAGAGAAATGCTGATCGATTTTGATTTCATATTACAAACTCCTTTCACGTTATTTCACCTACTATGCATATTAGAGAAAAGTATGTGCATATATAGATTAGGGAAAACTTGTCTTTAAAAAACAGGAATTGTAAATAAACAAGGCTATCAGCAAATTTAGCTATTTTTGTTGATATTCATAACAAAGGAAAATCGTAGATGGTTTCTAACGTTTTCATAATTGGCATTCAAGTCCTTGGGTTTTTGGTCGAATTTTTCGAACGGCAGATGGTTTTTATATAAAGTCACAGTACAAATACACTGGGGCATTTGCTTTATCTACCGTGGGGCGACCGATATTGGAAGCACCTTTTTTAGCCATTTAATGTTGCGTTCTCATAATGGCATCGAACGTTGGATCAATCAAATCGTAGTCACTTTGATACCTTTACTTTGAATATTTCACATTAAAAACTAATTTATGCATTGCCCATTCAATAATGTTTGCCATTCTTAGCTATACATATCGATAGTTCTCATGCAGCTAGACAAATACTTGACACGTTGCCTTCCAAATACCTATACCTGATACCAACTTTGTGAGGGAATATGCAAAGATTAATTGTAGAATTCTTTCTGGAAGCTTAGCTTGCGCAATTGCCGTGCTATTCTCAACTGCAGCAAAAACTTTCAGCTGTTGTGTGGACTGTTTTTCCACCGATGGAAGTTTTATGCCCCCTTCGAACTGTAGATGGTTTTTTTAGGAAGAGCTATTTCGTGGCAGAAATAAACTCAGAGGCTTGTCATTATCTGTTCAGGGACGAGTGCTACTAGAAACAACCTTTTCTATCTTTTGGAGTTTCATGCACGGAGTTTTGAACCTGTCCATTTCCGAATTATAGTTACGCACCAACCCATTCGGCTACGGCGGCTGCCGCAAAAAGTCAAAGTTTTTCATTCCACAAGTAGTATAGAGAGACTTATATTTTATATCAAAAATTTCAAAGGATCAAAATAAGCAAAAGCGGATATAAGTCCTGCCGTGAGCACTGATGAGAGCACAAGAGGAGGACTCTGCTCACGCAGTGTTTTTATATTCAACAAACGACAGTTATCAGATAAAATTTCAAAACAAAATTCAGTTTCGACGTTAGCCAAAGTGTTCGGGTAACTATTTCCCAAAGTCAATCAAATAATGATCACCCGTTTGCGTTATTTTTCGCTTTATGCCATCTTAATGCATTAAAAGAGATGCTGTTAATGATGTAACTCATATTTAAATCTTTTGTTAATTTTATAGATTTTCCAGATACTGCCACTGGACTTAAGCAGTCACCTGAATTGTTGATTTTAATGAAAAAATGTTTAAATTCTTTCGTAAAAACAAAGTGTATTATAAGAGGAATTTTTACTTAGTAATATTTTAATTGAGCTCTCTCAAAGCATAACTCATTTATTTGCCGGGAAAATTGTATACTAAAACTCCGACGGTAACTCAAGCGTTCACTTTCCGGCTTGTCTTCTGTTGGTAACTATTAAAACACGTTCTATTAAGGTTTCGTTGCATATCTTGTGTTGTACGGTAGGAACTAAATTGTGGAAATAATTATATATGAACAGTGATTACTTCAATTTGTAAGCGATTTGTAATTGCATTAATGATGAGTCATTTTCTTTAGTTTTCTCACAGAACTCTCTAATATCTTGTCGGTACTTTTATTTTAACAATTGCTTCTACATATATAATTTCAATGTAATAACACAAACTGTTGTCTTATTAATTTTCTTTATTGCCTTGGTCAAATATTTAATATGAATGGGTGTTCATACAAAGTATGTGTGTATATGCGTACTTGTGTACATCACAATTTTCTATAATCATTATTTTGTTTCATTCACTTTATTACGGCTGTGACGATAACATTTGGTTTCGTATTTTCGCATGCACAAACATCGCCATATCGCCCACAAATACACAACGCCAACGAAATGCCCCAAAATATCAAATTCGCGTCGGCCACGTTTTCAAAACCGCCGTGTGAATCTGGAGCCAATTGAAAAAGTCACACAACTGAAATGAACTTTTGTGGATATTTGGCTAAAGCGAGAAGAGCGCCAAAGAATCGAATGGGGCGCACAACAACAATGGAATCGAAGAAAAAATCGAAAGAGAAACAAACGGCAAACGACACGGGCCAAAACAATTTCACAGGCACGCAAAAAAAATCCGAATCCAATCCAAACCAGTTCAACACTCCAATACGAGTGCGAGGTAGTAGAATACAACAACGACAACAATAATACCAAGAAAAAAATAACGAATGAGGCAGTGTTTAGGGATATGGCAATGGCGCTGAAGTGCGCTGCTTGCTGTATCTGGTGACAGTGGGGATGGTATTGGACGACGACCACATCGCCGACGATGTCGCCAACGAATGCTTGAATACGAACAGGCGAAGTTAGATTTGCTGATCGAAAATGCGGATGTGAGCGCAATCCCCATTACTTCATATGGATATAAAATTGATGTGCATGTGTATGTGTGTGGTTGGAGAAGTCTCGGTTCCATGTTGCTCCGACTGAAATTGATTGGAAAACTCTATGAGTACCTGAGTGGGGTTTTGAATAGAAATTTGTATTGGATTGTTGTGCTGCCTTGTTTAAAACGCAAATAGCTGCATGTTTACCTACATATCTACGTACATATGCGTAGCCATACATACCTACATGTATGAAATATATATATTTATGTACATATGAGTTAACACTGTGCTTTGGCCGAAAATGTACGCATTCCCCATACGCATGTATTTTGACAATGATTAAACACAATAATTAATTATTGCATTTTATAGCAGGTTTTTTTTTACTTCTTTAGTGGTGAGGTGCCAAATATTATCATATTTACCAAGCTCACCAACACCACAGCAATGGAGGCAATAGGCTATATTCACCATAGTTCAAAGCGAACTCACCAACCCGCATACGAAATATGCATCTAATACACACACACAAACATTCGTGTGTGTAACTGGTTAATTGAAGGGCTCAGTCGGGCCAACAAATGTTGCCCAGAAATGCGAAGCAACTTATCCACATATCACACATTCTAGCCCATTCACATGCACATAAATACATACACATTTCCAATACAGAAAAATTGGTAAGAGCCTCTCTGCCGCTGCTATTTCAATTCGCATTGGTGGTGTGTCACTGATGTTGCAGCTTATGTACAAAAGTGTATTTGTTGTTAGCCTTATTGTTGGCTGCCGTGCTGCCACAAGACTTTGGGGCAGCGAAATGCCGCCCCAAAAAATGCTACAAACTCATGCACATAAATACGTACATACATTCAGGTGATACACATTTGAGGCTGATATGCAGACACCACTGAAGAAAAGTTTGCTCTTTTCTTCATATTCTTTTTGTACTGGCATCAAATGTAGAAATATTTTAAGTATTATTTGATACATATGCAATCGCAAATATGTAGATATGTGTGTAGATATAATTGTGCGCATATATGCAAGTGTGGCAACATAGTATCTTGGAATAGAGTATATGAAACACAGATAAAATATCGAATTTCTCTATTCTAAAAAGTTTTACCATCGATTTTTTAAACTAAAATAAGTTTCTCAATTTTCACACAAAAACGTGTAATAGAAAACTTTGCTCCTCTACAATTGAAGCACTTGGCCTTTAGTCTATGAAATTGGCTTTTTGCCAGTAAAAGCATGAATACCTTTTCTAAACACGTGCAAACGTATAAATGTGTACACACGTAAGTTTTTCAGTAAATAAAAATGTTTAAGAATATGCTCTCAATTTATATGTACATATGCATGCACATATTTCGGTTGACTGTATGCATAATTTAAGAAACAAATTTTAAAGCGTTTTTTTTTTTTTAATTTTAAAATAATTCAAATATAAAATACAATGGACGCTCGGCATTTTTAAGTTCAGAATTTAATTAACCAATTTTTCCCCTGCGCAAAAGTTTTGAAAGTCTTAAGATGTTTCAGAAGTTTTCTGAATAAATGTTTATACGTTTTTTACTTATTTTGTTTGCTATACCAGTAGCCATATTACCGATGCTTTCCCGGACGAAGCTGTGTCACATCAGTTAACGAAGACGAAAGTTAGAACGTTGATATGATTGATGAAACTGATGTTATTTCCCATAGCGAGGACGATGGAGGATGGTTCCATGTGTAGAAGTCCACGCAAGTGGGGAAAGTTACTGATCGCCATTCACTTGGGAGTGGCCAGGACGATTCTTCTACATATGGTTCAAGCAGCTCACAACGGCCGGGATTAGCCCACGTATCCTCTGGGTAGCTTCCGAACACCCGTTCGGGAGTGAGCTAAAGTGAGAAGGCGAAACATTCCAGGATAGCTGGTTGTGCGTTGGGTTTGGGACCCGCCACTTAAAAATCGCCCCCAATGAAAACTTTAAAAAAGCCTCGGATGAGACCTCCCTATACTGATGACGACCCCTGCAAACGAACTAAGGACTATGATTTGAGGGCATGCAACTGGAATGTCCGGTCCCTTAATGGGGAGGGTGCCTCTGCCCGGCTGGTTGATGTCCTCGTGAGAGGAAAGGCTGACATCACTGCCATCCAAGAGATGCGATGGACGGGGCAAGGAAAGAAAACCATAGGACCTTGCGACGTCTACTACAGCTGCCATGTAAAGGAGCGCAAATTCGGTGTCGGATTTGTTGTGGGAGAGAGACTTCGTCGCCAAGTACTGTCGTTCACTCCGGTGGACGAGCGTCTCGCAACAATCCGCATCAAAGCCCGTTTTTTTAACATATCGCTAATTTGCGCCCACGCCCCGACGGAAGAGAAGGACGATGCGACCAAAGATTCTTTCTATGAGCGCCTGGAACGTTCCTATGAGCGCTGCCCCCGCCACGACATAAAAATCGTGCTTGGCGACTTCAACGCCAGGGTGGGCAAGGAGGGAATTTTTGGTCCCACAGTCGGAAAATTCAGCCTACACAACGAAACATCCGGTAACGGACAGAGGCTGATCGACTTCGCCGGGGCCCGAAACATGGTAGTCTGCAGCACCAGATTCCAGCATAAAAAGATACACCAAGCTACCTGGCTGTCCCCTGATCGAAAAACGCGAAACCAGATCGATCATGTTGTGATAGATGGAAGACACGCTTCTAGTGTATTAGATGTACGTACGATCCGAGGACCCAACATTGACTCGGATCACTACCTTGTTGCAGCCAAACTGCGCACGCGCCTCTGTGCAGCAAAAAACGTGCATCTACCTACGCGAAGAATGTTCGACCTCGAAAAGCTGCAATCACAACAGACAGCCAGAAGATTCGCCACTCGACTCTCACTCCTGCTCTCAGAGAGTACTGCCCAACAAACCGGCATCCACGAACAATGGAGCAACATTTCTCGTTCTCTACGTACCGCCGCCGAAGAAGAAATCGGATTCCGGCGAGCCCGAAAAAACAATTGGTACGACGAGGAATGTCATTCTGCCGCAAAAAGAAAGGATGCCGCCTATAGAGCCACGCTGCGATCGGGCGCAACGCGAGCCATGTGGGATCGCTACAGAGAGCTGAAAAAGGAAGAGAGACGTATTATTCGACAGAAGAAACGAGAGGCCGAAATACGTGAGTGCGAAGAGCTTGAGATGCTGGCCAACAGGAACAACGCCCGAAAATTCTACCAGAAAGTTCGGCGGCTTACAGAAGGTTTTAAGACCGGGGCGTTTTCCTGTAAGAACAAAGACGGCGAACTGGTGACCGACGTACAGAGCAATCTTAAATTATGGAGGGAACACTTCTCGAACCTATTAAACAGTGACAGCTGCGCATGTCACCGAGAAAGTGAAGATCCCGATACCCCAATCGTTGACGACGGAATTGTCGTTCCGCTACCCGATCATGACGAGGTGTGAATAGCGATAACGCGGCTAAAGAACAACAAAGCCGCGGGCGCCGACGGACTGCCGGCTGAGCTATTCAAACATGGCGGCGAGGAGCTGGTAAGGTGCATGCATCAGCTCCTATGCAAAATATGGTCGGATGAAAGCATGCCTGCCGATTGGAATTTAAGTGTGCTCTGCCCAATCCATAAGAAGGGCGATCCTGCAATTTGTGCCAATTACCGTGGGATTAGTCTTCTAAATATCGCCTATAAGGTTCTAGCGAGCGTATTGTGTGAAAGGCTGAAGCCCACCGTCAACCAACTGATTGGACCTTATCAGTGTGGCTTCAGACCTGGAAAGTCTACCATCGACCAAATATTCTCAATACGCCAAATCTTGGAAAAGACCCATGAAAGGAGAATCGACACACACCATCTTTTCGTCGACTTCAAAGCTGCATTCGACAGTACGGAAAGGAGTTACCTGTATGCCGCTATGTCTGAATTTGGTATCCCCGCAAAACTAATACGGCTATGTAAGATGACGTTGCTCAACACCAACAGCGCCGTCAGAATTGGAAAGGACCTCTCCGAGCCGTTTGATACCAAACGAGGTTTCAGACAGGGTGACTCACTGTCGTGTGACTTCTTTAACCTGATGTTGGAGAGCATCGTGCGAGCCGCAGAACTTAATCGCTCAGGCACAATTTTTTATAAGAGCGTACAATTGCTGGCGTATGCCGATGATATTGACATCATCGGCCTTAACAACCGCGCTGTTAGTTCTGCCTTCTCCAAACTGGATAAAGAGGCAAAGCGAATGGGTCTGGTGGTGAACGAGGACAAAACGAAGTACCTCCTGTCTTCAAACAAACAGTCGGCGCACTCGCGTATCGGCACCCACGTCACTGTTGACAGTTATAATTTTGAGGTTGTAAAAGACTTCGTCTATTTAGGAACCAGCATTAACACCGATAACAATGTCAGCCTTGAAATCCAACGTAGAATCTCTCTTGCCAACAAGTGCTACTTTGGACTAAGTAGGCAATTGAGTAGTAAAGTCCTCTCTCGACGAACAAAACTAACACTCTACAAGACTCTCATCATGCCCGTCCTAACGTATGGCGCAGAAGCTTGGACGATGACAACATCCGATGAAGCGACGCTTGGAGTGTTCGAGAGAAAGATTCTGCGTAAGATTTTTGGACCTTTGCACGTTGGCAACAGCGAATATCGCAGACGATGGAACGATGAGCTGTATGAGCTTTACGACGACATAGACATAGCGCAGCGAATAAAGATCCAGCGGCTACGTTGGCTGGGTCATGTCGTCCGAATGGATACAAACGCTCCGGCTTTGAAAGTATTCGATGCGGTACCAGCTGGTGGTAGCAGAGGAAGAGGGCGGCCTCCTCTGCGTTGGAAAGATCAGGTGGAGAAGGACTTGGCTTCACTTGGTGTGTCCAACTGGCGCCGGTTAGCACGAGAAAGAAACGACTGGCGCGCTTTGTTAAACTCGGCCAAAATCGCGTAAGCGGTTATAGCGCCAATTAAGAAGAAGAAGAAGGACGATGTAAGAGCTGTCGAAAACTTCGTCCCTGCTCATATGTGAGATATTTTCCACCTTCCATCAGATATTGTAAGGAAACCACTATTGGGCATAGTTAAATTATTGGCAAAAGCAATTTTTTTGGCGATGCTGAAAGGAAATTTGACACAAAAGCCAAAT
Source organism: Anastrepha ludens (assembly GCF_028408465.1). Classification (NCBI taxonomy): domain Eukaryota; kingdom Metazoa; phylum Arthropoda; class Insecta; order Diptera; family Tephritidae; genus Anastrepha; species Anastrepha ludens. The sequence continues at coordinate 117,734,315 of NC_071500.1, read as the reverse complement.
GTGTGGCATTAATAAAGTGAGACGGAGTGTATTTGAGACGTACGATGTCATTTCAGTATGTGTATCAATATATACATACATATATATATAATTCGCGCGTACACCCTTTTTGGGTGTTTCGCCGAGCTCCTCCTCCTATTTGTGGTGTGCGTCTTGATGTTGTGCCACAAATGGAGGGACCCTTACAGTTTCAAGCCGACTCTGAATGACAGATATCTTTTATAAGGAGCCTTTTCATGGCAGAAACACACTTGGAGGTTTGCCATTGCCTGCCGAGGGGCGACCGCTATTAGAAAAATGTTTTTCTTAATTTTGTGTTTCACCAAGATTCGAACCGACGTTCTCTCTGTGAATTCCGAATGGGAGTCACACACCAACCCATTCGGCTACGGCGGTCGCCGGTAGAGTGATCCATAATAATTTAAATTTCGTTTGTTTTCATAAAAAAAAAATTTTTTTTGGTCTATTATAAATTAAATTATTAGATTTAGATTTAATTTATATTTTTTTATTATTATGCAATACATGTTACTGCGGCTTTCGTTAAAATAGTGTTTTCATGTAACAGGATTTATGTAAGTTGGATATTATAAACGAAAAAAAAAACAAAGAACCTTCGCACGATGTTAAAGTCACTCTTTCGTGTAGTGTGAACATTATTTTGCTATTATTTTTCGAAGATGATAAGGATCGTACTGTAATTGTCAATGATGACCGATGTCGGTGCATGGCCACCAAATTTTTGCAGTAATTCATGGAGGAAAATCCGTTGAAAGATTAATGGTGAACAGGATGGCGCAACCATACGACACGGTACACGATGAATTTACTCAAGAAATGTTCCCTCGGAGACTCAGAAGACTCGGCGAAAACAGCAATTTCGGATTGCCTCTATCTTTATTACGTTAAATTAAGTTCTAAAGCATAACTTAGAAACTATTCGACCAATTCGTTTCTAACAAACTGCATTGCATGGCATTTTAATATTTATTACAGGCAATATTCAAGAAAATCTACTATATAGTCACTACCATTAGCTAAAATGGATTTACATCCTCGGGTCATACTTTGTCTTAATTTCTGCGAATATTGTGCAATATTTCGTCTTTTTTCAATGTGTGAGCATAAGAGCAGCGGTTTTTTCAATGTGCCCCGGAATTTGATGTCTTCGACACGTAAAGGTCCCAAATCGTGTCTTTAGCAACATTTAAACCACCTTTCCTCAAAACTGCTTCAGCTTCACCCAACGATAAGTTCGGGCTTGTATCAAACAATCAATGATGTTATTGTTATATCAGCATAAACATTCTCCATACATTTATGGGGAATGCTGCTGAAAAGACAGTCCTTGGCCGGATATAAATCCGAGTCGTTCCGGTAACGTAGAACCGACTGTCGTGAGAACGATGATCTAATCTTGCTTTGGAGAGGTATTTTTTTGGCCTCGTCCGACGAAGTTATCAACGTTTTCAACTTGGATAGACCATTGTCGAAGAAGTCGAAGACATTCGTAAATAAATGGGATGAATCCAATGGGATGAATCCATTGAATCCAATGGGATGAATCCCATTTATTTACGAATGTCTTCGGCTACTTCAAATATTTTGCTGTAGATGCACGTGACATTTTTGGACCTTTAGGGTGACTACATAGGAACTGCTTCAAATTCGTTTTCACACGCGGAATTTTCACAAAACTAACAAATTTCACAACGCATATTGCGTAGGGGACACACCTATTTAGCACCATTTAAAATTTTTTTAATCCGAAATCTAAGTTTGAATTTTGCCAGCCACACTTCTATTAGACAGACTGTACATGGTACGAAAACATTATTTGTCTATTTCATTTGTATTTTATCCGTCGCAAGTGTTTCAAAGACCCATGAAAAGCAAGTCGACACCCATCATCTTTTTGTCGACTATAAAGCTGCGTTCGATAGCCCGATAAGGGATTGCCTGTACGCCACCATGTCTGAGTTCGGTATACCAGGGAAGCTCATACGGCTTTGCAGAATGACGTTGAGCAACACAACCAGCTCCGTCAATGTAGGAAATAACCTCTCCGAGCCATTCAGTACCGTTCTAGGTTTCAGACAAGGCGATCCACTGTCATGCAACCTCTTCAACTTCGTGATGGCGAAGACTACCGTTCAAGAATGAACCACGAGCTGTCTGAGCTCTACGCCGACATTGACGTAGTTCAACGCATCGTCATCCAACGCCTGCGTTGGCTAGGGCATGTCGTGCGTATGGATGAAGAAGCTCCAGCAAAGAAGGTGTTCGAGGGCGAAGTCCAAGGGAGCCGACGCAGAGGAAGACCATTGCTCCGGTGGAAAGACCAGGTGGAAGAAACCCTATGCTCGCTTGGTGTACAGAATTGGAGAAGGCGCGCGCGGAGCAGAGGCGCCTGGAGAGAGCTAGTAAGGTCGACCGTAATTCGGTAACGGGTTGTTATGGCCACCTAAGTAAAGTAAGTAAGTGTTTCAAAGTAAATGTTAAAAGCGAAATATAGATACATATATAGAAAAAATAAATACACAATTTTTTTTTGATTTGACGTAATAGAAATTTTATACATTTTTAAAGTATATCCCGCACGATATTGTAAGCACGACAAATGTATTCTTTTTCAAACAAGTGGCAGTTCTTTTCAAAAATATTTGCATACATAATTTGAATTTGATATGCACAGATTTACATAGTAGGTGCAAAATTAATCATCCTGTCATAAAATTCATATTTTTGCAAATGGCGTTGTACGTCAATCATATTCGACTCTTATGAACTAGACAGCTGCAGTGTACAAACAAGTAACGGGGCGCGTAAAAATTAAACTAAAGATTTCCATCAGTCAAAATCTATTTTTTTATTTTTTTTTTAAGTTATTCAAAAACGAAATTGGATGACTAATTTTGCACCACCTTGCAGTAAGAAATCGTTTTGAATGAATTAATGATAAAGATCGAGCGGTTCCACTGACTAAGTCATATCGTGGTGGTAGCAGAAGAGGTAGCAGAAGAGCAGGAAGAGCTCGTTTGCATTGAAAAGTTCAGATGGAGAAGGACTTGGCGTAACTTGGTGTGTACAACACCCGCCGATTGACACACAAAACTAAACGACTGGTACGATTGGTAAATTCGGCTAAAATCGCTTAGTCGTTTATCGCGCCAATCAAAGAAGAAGAAGAAATTCTGTTGACTACAGATTTTTTTTTTTTGACATTTAGTTTTTTTTATTGACACTTAGTTTTTTGAAAACCGATTACATATTTTTTACTGATTTCCTAGCTTTGGTGGGTATATCTACATATATTTAAATATATATTCCTTCATTATTTAAAAATAGAAAGAAATGGCGTATGCAAAATCACGTATGGTATGACGCCTGCGATGTTAAATTTAATTCATTATAAAATCAACCAAAGATTGTTTTTATGGAAAGTATTTGGTTTAGTGAAAAAAAATAAAAAAACAACTCCCATGATTCGGAGATTTTCGCATATTTTGCATGTGCTTCAAAATGACTTCCGTTTTTTCCGCGAACAATATACCATTAATTTGCTAGATATTTTAAAAAACCAAGGTTTCAATCACGCTTAATTTACTCTGATTGGAATATAGCGACAACTCTGCAAAAGCTATTCCGCTCTATGCGGCATACGAATTCATGGAAAACCAAATGTAACATCTGAGCATGCAGTGGTAGAATATCTTAGTATCAGCTCTTTAAAATTGCAAAGTTATCTTATATATTAGAGCTTGTCCCTAATTAATTTCTACTATTTATGATTTCGCACATTTTAATAATAAAATTATTAAGAGATTTAGAATAATATTTAAATTAAGTTTCTTATTGGCTTTATTTGATTAGAACGTTTTTATATCGTATTCTTAGTCTTGTAAAGAAGACTTGGGAAAATATGTATGTATATTCAACCTCCCTTCCATGATACTATTTTTTACAGGCCCGCAAATAAGAGGTGGCAACCCTAAAGCCCGCTTTTGCTCATCCCAGGTTTCAATAGATTCATGACACCCTACTTGCATCACCAAAAGCAGTTTCGGGAGCAGATAATAACGGTAGAATATCAATTCAGGTGAGAATAGTCCAACGAAATAGTTCCCCTTCTTTGAAGAAATGCACTCATAACTATTGTTGCACAGTCACTCATACGAACATCGATATTAAGATTATAAAATGAAATACCCGGCAGCCAATACCCGGTGCAAAATTAAAAAGCAAAGCAGTGGAGTTTGCAAGGTAGTTTCGCGATGAAAACTTCAAAGCAAGCAAAGGTTGGCTTGGTAAATGCAAGCAGACTTACTAAGTAAGAGGTGTAACATGGGTCCCGTGGCACGTGGGTATCGCGGGTAACGAGACCTCTGACTCCTTAGCTAGGAAGGGCTCTGAGGCCAACTTCTTTAGCCGGGAGCCTCTTCTGCCACTCCCTTCTGCAGCCATCAAAGCCACGGTTAGCAAACGGGTTACTTCAACTCACAAGCGAGCTTGGCAGGCTGGAGAGTCTGCACATGGACAAAACTGATGTTACCTATCATGTCCAACCGAGTGCCACAGATCTTCCTGTCATTAAGCAGAACGGACTATAGGCAACTGGTTGGACTGATGACGGCCCACTTTCTATGGCCCACGAAGCACATGGAAAAGGTGGGCATCTCAGACAGTGCACACTGCCCAGAATGTGGAGAGGAGTTTGATACGACGGACCACTTTCTGTGCGTCTGCCCGACTTTCGCTCGAATCCGGTTTGAGATCTTTGGCACTGATGTGTTAAGAAGCGACCACCTTGGCTCCTTGGCACCACAAGATCTACTTAGATTTCTTCGGAGTCAGGTAGATTTAAAGAAAATTAAAAAGGGGACCCGAGTGCAGTATAGTGGACTCTATTTTGTCTGATTTAAAGTGAATACATTGCTTTATTTTAGCCATTGCGAGAATCATAAAATAATGTGCAGTGAGAGTAATGACGTTCGGTAGATCCGAATTCGTACGGAATGGGAAGTGATGACAAGAGTTCAGTGTATGAAACTATTTACCAGCCTTCCAATGACGATGCCAGAGATTGAATGAAACTACCACTGATGATCAGTATAAGGCTTTAAACAAGTTTCTATAGAATCCCTTTTTACTGCAAAATCTATAAGAAAAGTCACTAATTTCTGATTATTTTAATTAATTGTAACCGAAACATATGCAATTTTATTTGATAAATATGATTATTATTTAAGAGATAGTTCTACTTTCTTGAAAAAATAAGAATTATCTATATTCTTATAATGCGAAATCTCTATAACTCGCACATTTACATTGGATAATGCTGATTCGAGTTTGACTGTATTTTAAAGCAACTTCATATAAATTTTGGAAAGAGGTGTTTCAATTCTTGAATGGAATCACTTTTCATCATGTGGCAAGTGATGAATTTGGATGCATTCCATCGGAAAAAGTTCGCTTGTTATTCAAAAGTTAAGATGCTGCCAAAGGTAGAAAAAGCATTAGAAGCTTTGAACCTTACTCCTGACTATATTTATTACCCTAATCCTTACACATATAATAACAAAATAAAAATTTCGCTACCCCTAACTCAAGTTGTCTCAAAAAGGCGCGAGGAGGTGATGGAATGCAAGTTTGAAAAGTTTTACCAGCGATGAACGATGAACATCGAAATAAACATCATTGAAGTAGCGATGTTTGCGGTTTTTCAAAATCGATATTAAAACCACTTTTAATGAACGATATATGGATTTTTCAAATACATCGGTATGTATTGTACTTAAGTATACAATCCTACTCACGCCTATTGGCCGATGCGATCGTGTAGCAGAAATCTTGAATTGAGCTAACAAAGCCTTAAGGACTCGGTCAAAATGCAGTAAACAGTTGTCTAAAAAATTCCTTTCATATCAAAAGGTGTACGATTAGTTACAGCTAAGCAAACACAAAATCAGACAAGTCTAACGGGAAATATAATTACCACAAATCAAATATAATTTTGATAATAAAAAAAATCTAAAACATTCTAACCTCCAATTAAAAAACCAAAAGTAATAATTTCAAAGCCGTTCTAACTTTATAAGAAATAGTTTGAGCAACCACTCGCAGCAAACTTAGAATTATAAGATCACCCGGTAACTATAACTGCATATACTATACACCTAATCTGGTACAATGATTTTGAATGAGTAATCGACGATTACTTTTTATTTCCCATAACTCTGCGGGCAACCTGATCGGCACTAGTCGTGTGTATACCCGATTGAAACCACTTAAGCTACTTGCAAAATCGCGAACGGCAGTAAAAAACATACTCACAGAGTTAACAAAATTGTTCAGATCCAAGTGCCTTACTTATATCTCAGGATGTTAATATTGGACTAGTTCACCGAATTGAAAAAGTGCCCAAAATATGGTGCTTAAAGTTCTTTTTATACATGAAAGTTTTTTTTGGAATATAGGGTATACAATATGCACATTACATATGAAAAATAATTCCATTTGACACTTTATAAAAAGTGAAATCAAATCATACTGAAATAAAAAAGTTGTTTATAAACAAACATGCAGCTACGGCCAGAGCAATAGTGCACTTAAGGTCCTCTATACGGATTGTTATTTCATAGAGGATTCGAGCAATAACGCTGGAACTAAATGAGGAAGTGCCTGAATATTTTATTTTAATTTTTTTTTATTTTATAAAAGTTTACATAATATTACAATTATTAAATAAACTAACAAACTAACACAGCACTAGCATCAGAGTAGCTTGAATATATATGTATGTATATCAATCAGACTTGTGCGAAGACGTCTTAATCAAAATAAATTGTATGCAGAAAAAACCGCTACCGTCGGAAAATGTCAAGGCACGTTTTTCTTTCGCAAATACCCATAGACGTTTTTTTCTAATAGTGGCCGCCCCTTGGCAGGCAATGACAAACCTCCGAGTGCGTTTCTGCCATGAACAGGTTCCTCCATTTGTGGAACAACATCAAGACGCACCGACAAATTATTTTTTTAAATAACCATAAAATCAGTAAAATTCTGGAAAGAATACTTTTTACTGATGAAATTAAAATTAATATGTTTGGTCCTGATGGGGAAACTCTTGTTCATCGTGAAAAAAGCCAAGAGTTCAAACTCCGGTACCCAGAAAAGACCGTAATGCATAGTGAGGGTAACTTGAAAATAAAAAATTGCAGTTCTAGATTGACCAGCACAAAGCCACGACCTTAAACTCATATATAACCTGGGGAATGATGTTAAGATTAAAAAACAATTGGGCAAAAATAAATTTAAAAATGCAAATGAACTATGGCAAGGAGTATAGGAAGCGTGGAATTCTACTCCTTTGGTGAGACGCCAAAGTTAAACGAAAGTTGACTTGGCAGGTGTGAAGCAACAAAATGCGATTCAGGTAAGTCAAGGATTAGTTTAAATTAATAATTAATACAGAAATTCTACCAATTTGAAATAACGAATTTCTGTTTTTTCTTTCAGATCCATAAAGTGCGTTATTTCAGTTTCCAGTTCAAAATGTGATAAATTCTGATTTTTTGAACTCCTTATAGTTGTGGATATTGAATTACTATTTATTTTGTATTTTTTTGATAATACTGAAATAAAATAACAGATTTGTGTAAAAATAACAATCGTCCAGTAAAAATAATCATCATTATACTCTATGTTATATAGGGAAGTGCGCTGTTTCTCTGTCCATAGCTATATGTAACATATGGGCTGAAAAGTGCCGGGCCTAACACATAGGTGGCAGTAGTTTTATTGCGTTTACCTCTCATTCAGTTAGTACTGGCCTTAAAAATACAGCTGTTAAAATTAAAATATTCTATTCTGTAAATCATGATATTCTATTCATTAATTCGTGAGTTATTGTGCTAAGAGTGACGCTACTTTTGGTATTTTCAAAACAATGGACCAAAACAAAACAACAGTAAAACGGTAGTTTGCTGCTGGTCGTAGAGACTCCGATGATGCACAACGCAGTGGACGTTCAAATGAGGCGGTAACACCAGAAAACATTAAAGAAATCCATAAAATCGTTATGAATGATCGAAAAGTGAAGTTGTGTGAGTTAGCTGACATCGTAAAGATATCAAAAGAATGCTTTGGCTTTATATTGCATGAGCATTTGACTATGAGAAACCTCTGCTCAAAGTGAGTGGCGCGTTTACTCACTGTTGACCAAAAACGTGAACATCTTAGCAATCATAAAACTACATGAATTAAGCTTTGCATTTCTTCCAAATCCACCGTATTCGCCAGATTTGGCTTCCAGCGACTACTGGCTGTTCGCAGACCTATAAAAATTCTCGCCGGTAAAATTTTTCGCTCGAATGTTAGGCCCAAGACTTTTCAGCCCATGTGTTACATATGAATTATGTGTTAAAAATTTGTTCTTACGGTTCCACAAAAAATACTCTAATTTCCAACTCCGATGGCATGAAAAAACCATTTAATACAAATTTTGCAAACAATTTGGAAGTTCAAGTCCATAAGAAATGAAAGTACTTCATCTTGTGAATGGAATAATCTGCGTTTTTGCATTTTTTTCTCAAAACTGTGTGCAAATAGCTATAGACACTTAAAGATAGACCCAACATTTATTTTGCTGAATAAATCACGACATAATGGGACTAATAGGGCTGTTCCCATGATAGTCGGTTCTATATAACGGCAACCGCAATTTATATCCAGCTATGAACTGTAATTTCTGCAGCATTCCTCGTATACGAAATTTGTTAAAAAAAATAAGGCGAATTTTCAAATTTCGCGGGCTACGTACACCCGACTTTCGCTTATTATTATTCTTTTATGTTGGTACACTCGTCTCGAAGATATGTTCTGGGGTTTAGCAGTATAGCATTTTTGGTTTATTTGTATAGGTTTTTTTTTTGGTTTATTTGTGAGAGGTATAAATGAGAAAAGTGTTTTGCCTGTTCTGCTATCGACTCTTAGCTCCCCTGGACTCTTGCATTGGGACGGTTGGGCTTTGGTTTCGATGTCATAATCATATACCCGTAATTCTTCACCAGTTATGACCCTTTTAAGCAAATCTGAATGATCGTTGACGTCATTCAACAATTAATGAGCGATGCTCATGCGACGTTGTTTTTGGTCAAAATTCTGCAATTTTGAAACGAGCTTCGCTGACACACGCTTCATGATCAAAATTTCCGAAAAGATTGCATGGCATGAGCCTACCGATATGCCGATAAGCCGACATCCTCAGGAACTTCTGTAATTGTGATTCGAGGATTCCCCATAACAATTTTCTTCACTTTCTCAACATTTTTATCGGTTGTTGCTGTGCTAGGGCGTCCAGAGAGAGCGTCGTCATTCACACCTTTTCGACCTTCTGTGAAAAGTATGTATCAAGTGTTTTTGAGCACTTAAATCCATTTTTTACACAAAATTTGATGCAACTTCTTTAATCCAGCAGAAAATCGCGGAACACGCAAAATTTGAAAAATGATGTTATATTTTGAACACACCGCGTATGTGTTTCTTAGATAAAAGGACTGACACAGATTGAAAATATTTGATATTTATAAAATAAAGGCTAATGTGCAAAACATTTAATTTATTTTATTGAAAAAAGTATCAAGTATCACAACCTTAAGCCTAATTTTCTTCCGTTTTATAAGAAATAATAATGAAATATTTTTTTATAGTTTTTTAAGTGATTAGTGGCCGCGACGATCCATTTTTATCATGAAGAAATTGTTTGACAAGGCAATGAAATATTTATTTTCATACAAAAAATGATGGCAAAATTATAATTTCCGTTTTGAAATAGCAGCACTTTACCGTTGTAAATAAATATAAAAATAAGAAGCATTTGGTTTTGAAATTTCATAACTTTCAATGAAGGGCACTCTATTTCGCATCATCTGAATGTGTTATGTGTGTCTGTATGTAACATAAGTGCCAGGTCAAATTGTTATATGTACTTATACATACATACGCATGCATTTAAAAACTAAACTGTGGATGACCCGGCTAAGGGAGGTCCTGTAACTTGAGCGAACGCGACAGGCAGCGGACCTTGTCAAAAAATAAAGCACAGCACGAACTTTTCAAGAGTAGTGGCGTAAATATCTGCCAGTTATTGTCACCCACCAACATTCCTTAGATTGGGACTAAATTTAGTAATGACACTCTTTATTATTTAAAGCTAATTATCCCCATCATATTTGACCTAGAAAAAAGTAAAGGTTTTATTTTTGATAACACATTCTTGAATGCATTACTCATACACGTATGTATGTGTATTCATGTGAACTTTGAAAGTGGTCAAATTTACTATTATTCTTTACATATTTTACAAAATCTTCTTAGATTTCGAGACTTAAAACTGTTCTTGTATTGAACTGAGAAACTTGTTTCAATTATTTATCAAAAATCAATTATATATTTCAACACGTCAAAAGCTTCGATGGCTCAAGTAAATATTTACTTAATTCGAACGACTAAACGTGAATTCGCGTCCAGACGCGCGCGTCAACAAATCAAACTGAAGGGGAGATTAGTAAAAATATGCGCCCATTCATATGCACAATATTTACATACTTATATATGTATATACGAATCCACTTATATGTACATATTTGAGACTGCTAGAGAATTCGGACAGCAAATAAACTGGCATGTCAAGGTGTAAACATGTTAGCAAACTTGCCTAGGAGGACGGAGCACCAGTTAAAGCTCCAGAACTGGAGTCGGAGTTGCATAAAAATGCATACTCCACAGAGCGATACACCCGATGGGGAGTGAACAACATGGCGAAGTGGTTGCGGCAGCCGGCCAAACGGATGGCAAACGACGCCGGTAAAAAGAATAAGCCCAAACCAGAAAATGGATAAAAAGTCAATTCATAAATGCTAAAAAATGTGGTGAAATGAAATAGGAACGTGCAAAGAGCACGTGTCCCACTCACAAGTTCTCACACAAATCACTCAAAGCAAAGCAATACAAAAATGTCCAATTCAATACCAATACGCCACACTCTGAGAAATACACAGACTTTTAGATTGTGTTCATCTGATCAGTAAATGCAGCCACTGAAAGAGTGAACGTGTGTGTCTGAACAGCGAATTAGCGGAGCGCCAAACATAAGGCAAGAAATGCCAAAGAATCTTGAGACGCAGTATTCATTTGATATTCAAATAAAATGAACACATGCAAACCTTATAACCGAGCGCGCAATTCACTTAGGTATGTACTCGCATGTCAAGTCAGAAGTAGCGCTCACGAATACATTTCAACAACATCGCCAAATAATAAGCATAAATACTCGTGCAGAGCCCACTTGTAAACAAGCAACCGCAACAACGCCAATGGTGAACAGCGAGAGAACAGACATACCCCTTAGTAATCATGCTCCTAGTAGTATACTGGTATATACAACTATTTCAAGTGTTGAGGGAATCATGCGATTGAACAATGCGATTGAGCGAACGCTGGTGAATGCCAGCTGTAGCGCAGCAGGTGGTATCCAATGCCCTCAGTAGACAAAGACAACTCTATGGCAGAGCATTCGACCTACCCTTCTAACATTTGAATTTGTATGAACTTACGAGCTTGCTGCCTCGACAGCACTTGTTGCCACCAACATTGTCGGCGACACGCTACGCTCTCAGCGAAGTGGGCGTAGCTTATTGGAACTTCACCGGCAAATACATAGTACATTTTTCATAAGTTGGAGACATTGTAGGTTGGGCCTCTGTTAATTTCCTACTTTCGCATATGGTGGTTACTCAGTTACACACGCATATACATATAGCGTGTAGACCAAGTTAATTCGGCAATCAGTTAACAACTCTGTGGAAAATTAGAAGTATAATGCAGTTGGGAACGAGTTCGTTAATATTCGAAATACTCTTTAAGGGTTGTTTTGTTTTAATTTCACATTATATAGGAGTTGTCCACCCAGCCAACGAGTTTGCTATAAAACGCTGACTGCAACATTTGAGTGCTGCTTTGGTGAAATATTTCTCCTATAAAATGAGTTTTATACCTTTGCAACGTAAACTTTTTCACAGCAAAATTTTATCTTAATTGCAAGCAGCTTCACTTTCATATCACTGTGGAACAAATTCAGGTTAGCAAAAATTAGGTCCATTCTGAGAGTGGCGGGTGAAAATAGAGGCGAAATTAGAAGACCCGTATCGCGCCGTTTTTTTATGTTAGTTCGAATTTTTTTTTAATCGGCCTTCGAAGTTTGCAGTCAAATGCCGATTTTCAGTATATTGTTTCATAAGTACCACAAAAATTTTCGAAAGCAATTTTTTCAAAAATTGTAATTGTTGCACAGGTCTCTAGCAATAATTTGGCTTTTACAGATTGAAAAAATATCAATTAGTCGACGAGTTATAGCCAAAAAACCATATAAACAATTTTGCTCCGATTTCGAACTTCGAAGGCCGATTAAAAAAAAATTCGAACTAACATAATTCTTCCTCTAATTAGGCTTATATTTTCACCCGCCACTCTCAGAATGGACCTAATTTTTGCTAACCTGAATTTGTTCCACAGTGTATTTGGAGGATATTCAACCAGATTGATTTTGGTTTTCTTAATTTGTTATTTAGTTAAAATCAATATCAGATGGGTATGTACAAAATATCTGTACATCTAATATGAATTAATTGAAATCGGCGCAATTTTACTTAAAACCAGATATATCAGGCGGTCCCAATATGTTTTGCATTGCGACACCTTTTACGTAATTAATTATTTGCCACGCACTTTTAAAAGAAAATAACGATGCCTGCTACAGTCGCTTTAGTTCCTTTCCAGGGAGAATGATACACATAATGTAAGCTTAAGTATTGAAGGCCGGTAACAAAATGCCCTGATACGAGAATGTTATGGAATATAAAATAATTATAAATCTATAACTAGTAAATTATAAATATTAGTAATCAAAATATGGGAATATTACTGCCCACTTCCAAAAAATTTATTTCCCTTAAAAAACTAGCCAAGTGCTCGTGTTGATTACGGTAGTCTCTCATATGCTAGAAGTTAAAATGATAAAAATGATTTTTTTATTATAATAATCTGGTAGCTAATATCATGGCATTTATTTTTTGAATATGATATCCCGCATATGTCCGCCGCGACTACGAGTTATATGGTTCCTTCGATCAGCCAAATTTTTGACTACTTTTTCTAATAAATCTGGTCGTATGGTGGCTTAAATATTGCAATAAATCGATTGTTAAGCGAGGTATGGTAAGTTGTGCCGTCTTATTGGAATCAAATGTCGTAAATGTTTAGCTGACAATAGAATATTACTGAACAGAAATATCGAAACAGTTTGCCATTTTCAACTATCAAACCATACGAGTAGTTGTCAGTAGCGATAGTTCTCATTCAGCTAAAAAACAGCCGATGTATATATATATTTGGCCGAGCTGCCATCCTAGCAACTGAAAAAATGCTGAAGAAGCTGCAGCCAAACTTCAAATTGCAACAAACGCTATTGATGAAGGGACGAAGACTAGGTGCATAAAATTGAACAATGGATGATGGAAGGAACATATAAAACTTAAACGGCATAAAATAAATCTGAAGATAATACAAATTAAATGGCTAATTGGACGAAGATCAAAGCTCTCCACATATAACAAAATAGCTCGCTATACGAAGGAGCAAGTTTGCTAAGAATGAACCCGCTGGAGCGACTGACAAGCGTGACGCGGCCGATAGGGTTAAATACCAACACGTGGTCAAGGAGTATGAAGACTTCATATCCAAAAAACCTAAAACAGACATTAACAAAAAGGGCGATGCGACGAAGGAAAACAGGTCACAGGACGTGACCGATCAGGCACTGAAGAGAGAGACCTAAGGTGAAGAAGAAACAACAAAACAAAAACCATTCAGCGAGGTGGTTAAGGATAACCTCCTCTATGCACTGATCGACGAAACCACTAACAGCGGCAGAGTAGTCCTGCAGAAGTGGGGGCAGATGGAGGCCAAACTGTCCAAGCCCGTTCTAGACAAGCGTGCAGTTGGAGCACAGAGCGGAGCTCTCCCTTCTTTCGATTCTATAGGAGTACTTCGAGGCTGTAGGGTAATCAAATGCGGCGACGTCTGGTCAAGGGTTGTCCTACAGAAATGGGTTGCTGAGATCAGCAGCTTACTGGAAGGCTTAAGGCTTAAGCCCATTCAGGCCAGGGACATACCTTGCCCTCTTCGCGCGCACATTTGGCTACCAGTGATGGATTAAGCGGTGCAGATGTGCTGAAGTACCTTAAGTCATTCAACCCTGCGGTGCAGATGGACGACTGGCCAATCGTGAAGGCAGAAAAGCCGCGAAAGAGCAGCATGTCATTCGTTGTACAGATTAACGATGAGTGCCTGACAACAAAACGCGGTTTGGTCTAAGAAATGTTCAAAGCAGACAGCAATGAAAATGAGGACGACCTAGATGAGGTCGACAACAACATACAGCTAGAAAAGCTCTACCTAGCTAAAGACGACAACCAACTCGATGCCTAAAGCCATACAGATGAATCTGCAGCACTCGAAATGTGCTACAGAGAACTTGGATGTTTTCCTCAGGGAGGGGGACATCGACATCGGATTCATGTAGGAACCCTGGGTCACTTAAAAGCTTTTCTGTCTTCTAATTTTAGTACTCTTGATTTTACTGTGCTGAAGGTGGAGTTGCAGAAATCGGCAATGTAGCTGGCATCAGTATACATGCCACATGATAAACCGGCGCCGCCAGACGAAGTGGCTCGGTTCCTATCAACACTAAACAACACGGACAAACCGTTAATGGGTTGCGACGCAAACGCCAGAAACGAGCTCAGGAGCAGTTCAGAGACGAATGAAAGAGGTGAGTCACTTTTTAAATTCCAACTTAATACCAACGTCGACATATGCAACGTAGGGACCACCCCAATCTTCACTTTTCCGAGGTCGGCAAATTTTCCAGGCTGGGAAGAGGTCTTAGACGTTACCCTATGCACAAACAATAACTCCCAAATAGTCACAAATTGGAGAGTATCCGACAAGAATTCCTTTTCGGACCATAGTTGGAATCTCTTCGAAATCAATCTCAAGCTCTCAACCGATCCCATATAGAAACCCTAGAAGAACAACTGGCAGACATTCCGTAGAGTAACCCAGTCTAAACTTCAACATATAAATAAAACCATAACGTCAAGTAAAGACTTAGATGAGAAAGCAAGAGCTTTCGAAGCTTCGTTGACGAAAGGGCTTGAAGTTTCATGCCCGGCCACTTATGGCAAAATAACTTATCCCACCTGGTGGAATGAAGATTTAAGTCAGCTCAGGAAAATGACAAGAGAAATCTTCAACATCTGCTACAAACACAAGTACTTCAAACCCTACAAAGATTGCCTTCGGGGATACAAGAAAGCAACCAAAGAGGCTCGGACAGAGGCTTGGAGAGATTTTTGTAATTTCATCGAATCAACCAAAGATACGGCCAGACTAGGTAAGCTCTTATCCAAAGAACACTCCTGTCTTTCCTCGGCCGATACACTAGAATATCTTATAAATACCCATTTCCCAGGTAACACAGAATATATTGAGAACAATAGTAACAGTGTTCAAACGACCAACCTGTCATCCAATACAATCAATCACATCATATCCCAAGTAGAATTCTATGGGCGATAAAAAATTTTGAACCATACAAAGCAGCAGGCCCAGGCGGGATATTCCCTGACATGCTGTAGAACACTCGAGAAAAGAAGATTCCGTGGATGGAGGTCTTTTTCAAAAAAAGCCTTATGCTAGGGCATATTCCAAAAAGCTGGAGGAGGGTTCAGGTGATTTTTGTCCCCAAAGCTGGTAGACGCGGTAATGATGCAGCGAAAGACTTCAGACCCATCATCTTATCCTCCTTTATTTTCAAAACTCGCGACCGATTGTTGGATGTATATCTCAGAGAGCAGAATACAAACACAACGACTTCATCATCCCAATATGCCTACCTCGAAGGAAAATAAACAGAGACATCTCACTAGTCGCTTTCCTCGACATAGAGGGGGGGGGGGGGGGGGGGGGGGTTTAACAATGTTAGCACAAGATCCATAATTGAGGCTCTTAATATGTTAGGCATAGACATAGGTCTCAACGAATGGATAGAGAACATGCTTAAAACTAGATAATCATCGGTGAGGTAGGCAGCAGCACGGTCAAACGCTCTGCCCACAGGGGAACCCATCAGGGAGGGGTCTTATCCCCTCTGCTGTGGTTATTAGTTATCAAAAAAATTCTTATCAAATTCAACCGAAAGGGAATTAAAGTAGTGGCCCACGCGGATGACATAGTGCTCTTGGTTTCAGGAATGTTTGCAACCATAATCAATGAGATTACGGACGGAGCTCTGGTACCACTCAGTAATTGGGGCACAGACTGTGGCTTAAGTGTAAACCCGAGCGAAACTGAACTGATGCTATCCCCCAAAATTAAACGGCGTTAGTCTTACGTTAACCCAACAGGCAAAATACCTAGGTGTTATCTTAGATTCCAATCTCAGCTGGGGGTTCAACGTAGAGTACAGGGGAAAGAAAGCGAATATAGCACTTTATGTAAGAGAATGTTGGGTAAAAAGTGGGGTCTCCAACCAAAACTATCCAATTGGTCCTACACAGCCATTGTCAGGTCAATAGTAATATATGCGTCACTAGTCTGGGGGCCCGCAACAGAAAGGAAATACAACCAAATCAAGCTGAACAAGATACAAAGAACAGCGTGTATCTTAACTACAGGAGCGCTTAGCACCCGTCCTACTGAATTGCTCAATGTGCTAACTCATCTATTACCATTAGACCTACATATAAAAACAATCGCTACTTGCAGCGCGGTGAGATCCAGAGACATAGGAAGCTGGACAACAAGGTCGTACGGTCATAGCAAGATCCTCTTACAGGGACCCTCGCTGCTCAAAAACAGATCAGACTACACAGTCCCCGACCTCAACTTCAAGAAAGGCTTTACGGTACGCTTTCCACCGAGAGCCGAGTGGAGCAAAGGAGAGGTGATTGGAAGACACGATATCGAAATTTATACCGATGGTTCTAAGATGAGCTGTGGTGTGGGAACTGGCTTGCATTCAGAGCTACTCAACCTAACTCAGTCAATTAGACTTGCTGACTAGGCCAGCGTTTACCAGATAGAACTTTTAGTGATCGGAGAAGCATGCAAATCAATAAAGCTCTACAAGGAAGTTGGTGCAAGAGTAGCTATATTTTCAGACAGTAAAGCAGCTATCAAGACCTTAGACTCCAACTCCATTTCATCCAAAGTAGTCGTAGAGTGTAGAGAGGAACTAGAATTACTTAGTCATTGGCATACATAGCATGGGGAAAGAATTAACTACATGTAAAGGGTGTTTTTTTTAGAGGTTAGGTTTTCAAGTTGGCACTACTTTTTTCGTAGATGGTCTTTTTGACAGCTGTCACTTGATTTATGCTCAGTTTGGTTTGCCATTTCATAATGAATAGGCTTACACCTGAACAACGTTTGAAAATCGTGCAAATTTATTACGAAAATAATGGTTCGGTTCGCGCGACGCATCGAAGAAAATTTTGTTCAGCGATGAAGCTCACTTTTGGTTGAATGGGTATGTCAATAAGCAAAATTGTCGCATTTGGAGTGAACATAATCCACAAGCCATTGCTGAGACGCCGTTAATTCCTCAAAAAGTCACTGTTTGGTGTGCTCTATGGGTAGAGGGAATCATTGGCCCATATTTCTTTAAAAATAAAGCCGGCCATAATGTTGCAGTCAATGGAGAGCGCTATAGAGCCATGATTAATGACTTTTTCGTGCCTGAATTGGACGATGTTGATGTGGACGACCTTTGGTTCCAAAAAGACGGCGCTACATGCCATACAGCCAACGCAACAATCGATTTATTGAAGGAAACTTTTGGTGAGCGCATTATCTCGCGCCGTGGACCTGTGGCGTGGCCTCCAAGATCGTGCGATATAACACCGCTGGACTATTTCTTGTGGGGCTATGTGAAGTCGCTTGTCTACGCAGATAAGCTCCAGAAGATTGACGTCTTGGAAGAGAATATTCGGCGCGTTATTGCTGACATACGGCCCCAATTGCTGCAAAAAGTGGTCGAAAATTGGGCCTCTCGGCTGGAATTTATTCGAGCCAGCCGCGGCGGCCACTTGCCCGAAATCATTTTTAAAACATAATGGCAAAACCTTATCTTTATAATAAAGCTAAATTCTTGGCCATAACATTAAATTATATACGTTTTATTTCATCTTGAAAACCTAACCTCTAAAAAAAATACCCTATATTACAAAAAAAAAAATCATGTCCGTCGTACAAAATCCAAAGGACGAATCACCTGTTGGAATGTTCTCGACCAAACGTTTCATGCATCACTGCAACCCTAACAGGCCATTGGTAGGTAGGGGATCATGCAGCTAGACTCAACTTCCTCTTCAATCCCATCTGCAGAAACTGTCAAGCAGAAGGGGTGAAGGAAAGTCTTTTCCACTACCTATGTGAATGTCCAGGGCTAGCTAGAGCATGTCTTCGCTCCTTCCGTAAGCCTTTCTTACAGCAAATCAATGAGATCTTAGACATCGAGATAAAGAATTTGCTGCTATACTTGGACCTCACTAAATGGATCTGACTTAGAACAAAACAAATAAAAAAAGGACATTATTACACGAGGACAGTGGTAGTAAAACGGTAATGGCCACTAATTAGGATTATTTCAGTGGAAATACTTAACCACTTCCACAAGAACAACAACAACCTCATCTGCCGTTTGTTTCACTTATTTTTTCCTTTTTATTAGCAAGATATTTCGCTTTCCCCTTTCCCATACTTTGCTCTTCACATTAAGCTGGCTTTATTTACTATTTGGATTCTGGTATGGCTAATTGAACTCAGTGAAGGCTTTAATTGCTTAAACTTGCGATTCCGCGATCATATCTATTGTATATTTATGATATTCTTTAAAATCGGCTACAAATCTAATCTTTATTGAATTGTTTCCTGCAGCCATTCCACTGAAACGTTACTTTGCTTTCCCCTTTTTTTGCATTTCAACTCTTCATTCACTCAAACACCATTGCAAAGCTGAAAGTTTCTACATGCAGCTAGAAATCTGTACATGGCAAAATTTTACACATATGTGCATAAATACATACATAAATTTTCACACATACATTTGCCCCTTGCATGTACCTAAGTACGGCAAATAGTGGCGACTTGTGACGCCCCCTTTGGCACCCACGCCAAACGCTGTTAATAGAACATTTATTTGTTTTTTAATCAACAATTGCAATTTGCAACAATGCAATGGCTTGTCTTCAGTCGCTCATCTCTCTTCCGCCATTCTTCCGCACAAACATACTCGTACATGCCCACCATTACAAACATTAATTTCTTTCATTGCTTTGTTTTGTCGTTCATTTCTATTTTCTACTTCTATGGATTTTCGTTATTGTTATGTTGCTTTTCTTGGCATGTAACAACGGTTTTGTATGAATTCTTTAGTTTCTTTCTAAATCAAAATATTCATTAGTAGTCTGCATTATTGTTGTTGTAGCCTTGCATTTACATAAATTTAATGAGTGAAAGCGAAGTAAAAACGAACAATACTGCAACACAAAAATAGAACTAAAAAGAGATACCAACATTACTTGTAGAATAAAATAATGAAAGAGAAAGAACAAATATCAGCCAAAGAATAATGAGTGCGCACAAAAAAACAAAACTATTTACCAAAATTAAAACTATGTGTTTAATGGCTATGGCCTAAAAGCCAAGCCCTGGCAAATTTGTACGTTTGATACTCTATTTTAATTACACTAATAAATATAATATACATATGCATGTGTGTATGTATTTTCTGGCGATCAAAATTTTAAGTATACCCTTCAAAGCAATAAAGTCAAAACTAAACAATAATGGACTGGTAGACGGCAATATTACAGCTAACTATATATACATATATACTCGTACAAACCTTCATCACTAAGATACCTACCAGCGCCCTTCGTAGGACGCCTCATTTTAATTATGAGTTTTCCTCGTATAATAGAAACACGAACTCGCGTTCCAACTTGTACACCTCCATCTTAACCTACAGCTCTTCGGTCCCACTTCACCTGGGCAGACGAGAGGAAGAACCGGCGGCAGTGTTGCCGTAATTCGCTGTGTTGCCCAGAGCAACTCCATTTGTCGCCATTGTGTCAGCGACCGCCTTTGTTTAAGTCCTCACACGGCATAAACTTACACAAACATATGCGCGTGTAGTGGTGTCTGAATGGCGTGTGTACCTGTTGTACTTGTGAGTAAACTTGTTTGTGCGCCTGTATGGAAAGGTTCCATGTGCGTGGGGGAGGGTATGTGCCACTCACTTTTAATTCATTCATTATTTGACGCGGCAAGGTGTTGAACGAGAAAGGACTTCCACTTTGGTCTCCATTTTTCTATTCACTCCTTTCAAATGATCGTTCCGTTATTCATGAACGTATAATGACAGAACGTTGCCACCAGACACCGAATAAAATGCTAGAAAAGTGAAGAAAAACTCTGAACAATAACATAATTAAATGAAATCTGAAATGTCTGCATAGAAAAACGAAAAATACGAAAGTTAAGTTTGTTTTTATGGTTTTTGATGTCAAAAATTAAATGGGGAAGCCTGCTTTTCAATTGTCTAAATACTTAGCAATAAAGAGAGTAAAATCAGTGGTACGAGCATAATTGGTAAGTCAAGGGCTTTGGAGATTTAATTAAATATTACGCGCTAACACTTTCGCAAAAAGAGCTGTGAATAGTTGAAGTGTATAAGGAACATGAGCAATGTCACTAATATCAGCATACTCGTCTTAGGAAGTTAGGATGAGAATGAGAAGCTGGTCGCGTAAATTTATATCTTTAAAACTTTTCAAATAATATAATATATAAATCTACAATTTTTTCTACTTAATAGACGTTGATACATGAGTACCAACCGGAAGTACACAGGTTCGAAGCTTCGTGCATGAAATATCAAATGATAGAAAACGTTTTCTCTTATAGCGGTCGCCCCTCGACAGGCAATGGCAAACCTCCGAGTGCATTTCAGGCATCAGAACATATCCTCATAAAAAACAAAACCTATCTGCTGTTTGGAGTCGACTTAAAACTGTAGGTCATTTGTGGAATAACATCAAGACGTATACAACAAATAGCTCGGCCAAACACCCAACAAGAAGTGTAATCGCCACTTATGTATATTCATATATATTGTGTACCTAATTTCGTAGTACTTAGTAGAATACTAATATATCTTTTTGATAAGCAGATCCAAATTAAATAATAAATGAAAGAAATGGGCTAATAGCCAATCAATTCATGGTAAATCATGAAGAGATCCTTTAACATTGGCTATGAGTTTTGAAAAAAAAAACAAAGTTCATGATTGTTAGCAGATCGCCAAATCAGTATCAGGACGCTATCGTTAAGATGAATAATCGGTTGATAGAGCGTGTAGACGGCGTCAAATACATAGGCTGCTAGTTAGACCACGATTGGAATCGGGATAAGAAAATTAGGTGCTGAATCGAGACAGCCAGAAACTTTTTTTAATTATGCCAAAGTTCTAACTAACGATAATTGAATATAAAACTGCAGTTGCATTACACGAAATAATTTGTGATCTATAATATTGTGAGCAGTAGAAGTATGGATTTTATGATTTCGCGGTTGTAAAAGAACCATCATTGACACCGATAACAATGTCAGACTTGAAGTCCAACGGATAATCCCTCTTACCATCAAATGCTACTTTGGACTAGGTAGACAATTGAGTAGTAAAGTCCCCTCTCGACAAACAAAACTAACACTTTATTAGATTCTCGCCATACCCGCCCTATTGTATGGTGCAAAAGCTTGGATGATGGCGCCTTTTTCACGATGGCGAAGGCGAACACCGTAGTCGATGGAACAATGAGCTGTATGAGCTTTACGACGACATAGACATTGTGCAGTGAATAAAGATCCAGCGGCTTGTTTGGCTGGGTCATGTCGTTCGGAAGGATGCAAACGCTCTCGCTCTGAAAGTGTTGCATGTGGTTTGAGGTGGCGGAGAAGGACTTGACTTTGTTAAACTCGGCAAAAATCGCGTAAGCAGTTATCGCGACGATTAAGAAGAAGAATAATAATTTCGTAACAAAATAGAAGCCATCGAGATGTAGTGCTATCGTCATTTACTTAAGGTTCTCTGGACTGATCATATAACAAATAAAGGAGTTCTAAGAAGAGAGAAAAGAACGAGAGTTGCTTCTAAGTATCAATAACCGAAAAACGGTATATTTGGGGCACATTATTCGAGATACCAAATATGGGCTACTACAAATCATAATCCAAGGAAAAATAGATGGAAAATTTGTAGGGATATACGAGTATTTGTTCCTTATGTAGGCAAGCAGGTTCAATATAAAATGAGATCATGTATTTAAATTAATAAATGTGGCCGCAAACATCCAGCAATGGATAGGCAGTTCAAGAAGAGGCAGAATAATAATCGCTATTATTTTCCAAATCATATTCGTATAACGAAACCTGAAGAATATAGTTTCAAAATAAAATAAAATAATTGGTTTGGAAATTTACTTGAGCGCTTAACATTGGGATTGGTATACCGCTAGAGTATTTTTATCTAAGATTGTTAATGTATGCCTCGCAAAACACAATACTTTTTTCCGCATAGCCCACAAGCGCCTCCATTTATTGCCATTTTGTTTTTGTCTCTTATTCTGAAGTGATATTTTTAACTCATTACTGATCTTTCTCGAAATCGTCATCTAGAACTCTAGTTACTTCTGTATTTAATCAATAAACCACAGAAAACGAGTTTTTGCGTATTCGGTTTGTTTTAAAGACAAAATGAAAGAAGTAAACAGATTGGAAATACATTTATCTTTAAAATCTGCAGTTGCACCCTTTATGAAGATAATATGATATGGACTACATTTGCTGGGGATTGGAAGAGGTTTGGGCGATTCATGAGGGATAGATGCTAATTGGATTGCGCTGGATGCAAATCCGTATCCCTCATCTCAGCAGAGTTCATAAGCATTTGGAAATACTATTTATGCTATGAGTCTGCGATACCGAGTAACGGCTTAATAAAGTGTTTGGTGTTTTGCATACTGATTGGCAGATACATGCATTATTTGCATTGCGCTGAAATGAATTCCAATGTATTCTTTGTCCATAACAATTGTAAATAAATTGTTTTTTTTCGCAATTGTAATAAAGGGTTAACGAATGTTTCATAATTTCTTCATATAATATTGGCGGTAGAATTAACCTTCAAATGCACAGTTTTCACTCTCCCGCTCTAATGGTAATGCGGACGTACATATATGTATATACCCTGTAGGGAAAAATACTAGTTGTTACTACGAGTTCCCTTTTCAGGTCAGCCAATTCTTGTTCTATGTTTTTTCCATGTTAGCACGCGGTGTCTTAAGATACAGTTGTCAGCTCATGGATCAGCAAAATACCGGTTCATACTAGCCAAAAAAAATTCTAGTACAAAATTTTTCTAAAATAAGCAGTTTTAGACCATTTAGAATATTCCATTTCATTCCAACGTTTTAAATAATCTATTGTATTTCATTCTATTCTATGCTTAAGGTCAATCATTGTAAAAATGGGCCATGGTTGTATATAAAGTAATATATTAACCCATTAAATCCCAACCTTATATAAAACAATTTTTTTTTAAATGCGTTTATAAAACGTTTATTGAAATAGTGTAATTAAGCTCCTTAAAAAAGAAAAACACGAAAAAAAATCAAAGAAATGCATTTTTTGGGCTGTACCCAATCGAGTACAATGGGATAATATGTATATACATTGCCTGTATATGAAAATATGGAGTATTAAATAAAAAGACACTTTCAAAGACTTCCTTGGTTATTAGTTCAGTTAACAGTATGGAAGTTTTTGTAACATTCTCTCTCCACGCAAAGGGCTACATTGCATAACTCGCAAATCCATCGAATTCTTCGGTGACACTCCCTGCACCTCAGCTGATTCGATATCCTTTTGGGAAAATGGTTATATGAGGAACCATAAATTGATGCCGTTGTCGATCGTTTTGAAGATATGTGCCGGATATTATAATTGCGTAAATAAAATCGCACAATTTCACGTTGGTATTGCAACAAGTCGCATTGACTCTTACTTGCCATTTTATAAAGCTTCCATGCGTTTACTACGCACGAGCTTATCATTGTGGTGAAAAGAGGCCACCACCATTTCTTTCGTCTAAACTTTATATAGTAAGTATTCAAAGCTTGGTCGTGGAGGTCAACTCCTCCCATTCCTGAGTTGTATTCCGCTATCAACTTCGGCTGATGGGCATTCACCTTGCGCCTCTCTTGTCTTGACCATCGTTTGACGGTATGTAAAGGTTCAATTCTATCAAAGTTTGTTCCCACTGTCACAACGCTACTGTCATTTCACTTCACAAAAAGTATTTCTGAATCAGAACACCTACGAAATTTGATACAAAACAACTATTCAAATAAATCATTATGATAAACTTACATAAAATCAAACTCTCCCCGTTGCTTCTTTTGTAGTTCTTTGTTCGTTTTCAGAGGACATTTTTTGGACCGCCGTTCACGAACAGTCCCAGTAGCCTTAAATCCTTGTTCTTTCAAAATTCTAAGAAGGTCATATGACGTAAAGAAGTTGTCGAAAAATACGATGTGATCGGTCGGATGTGGAATGTTTGCCAAAAGATCAAGGACGACTCTTGAACCTAATGGGAGACTTTCTTTCTGATCCTTTTAAGATCCTCCTCATTGAAACAAAAATCATGCTTGTTATGCTGCAAGGCATATATTTTCGTTTGATCGATTATTAATTTTACCACCTCATCGTCAAAAATAGTTTCAAAAGTTTCAACTGGGTTCTTAGTTACCAATAAAGAACACGCTTCAAGTTGGGATTGTTCGTAAAAATGCGTTTCTGAAATTTCCGCACTTGTTATTCTCTTTCTCCATTTTGGATTTAAATCTTTTGACAACTTTTGCCTTTTTTGTAAGCTTGCAAGTGGAATATCATCATCACTGTCACTGTCACTGCTCAAAAATAAGTCAACTTCGCCCCGAACATCCCTTGGAATATCATCACGCAATATATTATCCTCTTCAATGTCCTCCTCATCTGTGTCCCAGTGGGTATTTGGCGGCATAATAGCGAAGTCGAAGTGACTACGGTCGCTTGATTCAATATAGTCGGTGGCTGCAGAAAGGTTGTGAAATCTCTTTCCGTAAAATGTTTTTACATCCATTACCAAATCTACATGAAATATGCACACAAAATATATATTAATGTTCCCACTGTACCCATGCGAGTACACTAGAATTTAAACCTACCGAAATGCACTTTTCCACAACTTTTTTCGTATTTTTGTTGTAAAGTATACAAATTATA
Source organism: Anastrepha ludens (assembly GCF_028408465.1). NCBI lineage: Eukaryota > Metazoa > Arthropoda > Insecta > Diptera > Tephritidae > Anastrepha > Anastrepha ludens. The sequence goes on along the minus strand of NC_071500.1, from coordinate 117,708,809 downwards.
TGTATTATGAATATTTCAACACTGAAATTTTTCCGTGATAACTTAGATTTTGTCAAACAGAGAGCTTATTGCAAACTAAACCATGAAAAGAAGAAAAATAGCAAACGTGCACGCAAAGACAAGTGAATAACGGATAACGGGACTAAAAAAAAAAAGAAGGGGAAACATGTGTATTCCTTTTCAACATTGCTCTGTATTATAAAGTGGCGAATACATTTAAAAATTTGTAAGCGTTGGCTTTTGACGTCGTTTCGAAAAAGATGCTTTTTCTGTACTCAAGCGAGTACAATGGGATCAAATGGGTTAAAAGTGTATACAGCAGAAGATTTTTCTTAAAATTAAATGAAATTTTCTTTCAAGTACAGTAACTGATTAAACATTGAAAAATTAGTTCAAACTTAAACTTTAAGTAAATTCTGAAAATAATTAAAACAAATTCTTTAAAACAACTAAAAAAAAAATATTATAAAATGTAAGGTATTCACTTAGGAACGTAAATAAAATTAATGCTACTTAAATTTCGGCTTCATATTTTATGTTTTCGGTTGCTGCGAGTATTTGTTTGGTTTTTATTTTTGGTAGCTTACGAAAAATGTTTAGTTGTGACAAAATAATGAATATTGCATGGTTTTCTACGTGTATGGAAACAATTGCTATGTAAGTGGTGTGAAACAATTATTTCATTTAACTTTTTAAACCTTAAACTGAGCTGCTGAACAATATAAATCCGCTCCTCTAAACTTTCGTACTTCTGGTGCGAAGCTACATATAAAGTAAATAAATTGCAAGCAAATATTAATTAATTGCTGCCTTTATTTGATAGACGCGGATAAAACGTTTTTCAAATAAATGTATTCATGAGTATCTACTTATAAATAATTCTCTAGTCATTGTGATGCATTGGCGCGTGCATAACCGAGTTTAAAATGTTCGTATCTTAAAAAAACCAACTAACTTGCAGCCACATTGATATATATTTATAGTGATATTGTTCTAGTCAATGACGAATTAATTTGATTTCTTCTATTAATTACCATCATCTGAACCAGAATATTCCATACGACTTACTTTGGCTTTTCCCTGCAGGGTTTATATAGTACAGAAAAAAGTATGGAGGGAAGAAAACGCTTACACCGAGTGAAGAGGAAAATTTGCATGCCTTCTTTTCGTCTATTTGCAATCAAGCCTACCCTCTGGTGGCATAAAAAGTAATAAGAAACAAAGCGCAAAAAACACAAAATACAATGTGAGAAAGGAAAATATACAAAAGACGTAATTCTCCCGAAATATTCTTGGCGCAATTCGCAGCAACCGTTACATTTTCCTCCTTGCAATCATGAATTGATAGCCTCACCGCAGCATTTTTCTTTTTGTCGATGAAGCCTGCCGGTATATCGACCTATTTGAGATTGATCTATCGCTTCCATGCAGCAGCTCTGCCTTTTCTTGCTTTTCATACTTTCCATTATTTTGCAAATGCTCCGCTTCTTTGTCGTTTGGTTAGTCGATCTAGCTCAATTCATTATTTATGACTTTTCAATATTATTTTGCTTCCTGTGCTTCCACTCTGCTTTCCATCTAATGAATACAATTGCAATTTTACTGCAAATGAGCAGCGAGCAGGATAATACAAAAGAAAGTAAGGAGTTGGCTTGTAAAGGGTTAGAGAACGTTGTTGTTGGATAACGTATAGTAGAAATACAATTTGCGAGAAAATGGGTCGATTGGGTTAGATGAAGGCAAAACCAAACCGACGTCTGCCTGATAATGAGCCAGAGGCAAAATAAGAATGAGTTTGTGCTGCATAGAAGAAATCATGAACACTCACAATCATGAATTAACTCTGGAAATTAGCTGAGGTCCGATGCCTTCTTATAGCAACAAAATATATGTATATCTTTGCAAATATTTTTTAATTAAATTTGAAACATATCACTAAAAATAAAAATATCTGTAAAGTTCAATTAAAACTAGCTAACCAAATGAAAACTAATTGATTAACACACCAATTCAACTTAACAACGCCAAGTCATTTAAATATTTGCTAGCTTGACAGAAACTGAGGGAACTTGATTGGGGAGTTTTGATACACCCATAAAATAGTGCTTTGAATCTCGTGATGAGCTTCTTCTTATTTTGAATTGACGAGATAAGCGCTTAAGCGATTTTGACTGCGTTTCTTTCTTAATAAGCTGAATATTTTAGGTCAGAACAACCAGGCACGTGTCCATGGGTTCCAGGGCACATAGGAATTGCTGGGAACGAAAAGGCAGATAAATTAGGTAGAAAAGAGGTGCGCCTCCGATTTTAAGATTATAAGAATTAGAATAATTTGAGAATCATCACAGGTATTCCAACAGGGCATTTTAGATTGAATCAGAAACTGAGAATATATTCCAATAGAACTAGAAGGCTCTGTAAGAAGAAAAATGAAGCCGTCTAATATTTGCTGGGCAGAGAAATACCTCGAATCCATGACGAAAGTCGCTCAAACTGTTGTAACGCTAATTAAGAAGAAGACATAATTGATATATCCTGCATATAATTTCGTGCATGCACCGTTCTAGCAGAGAATGTTAATGCAATGAGAAGGAGCAAATGTTAAATGAGCTTTTTTCGAGTTCTAATTTGTAGATTCATAATAAGGTCATTTCAAATTCAACTTTCCTCACTAGTGGGGAATTGCAGATAATTACCACGCGAGTGACGCGAGTGGAGGGTGAAAGATGTGTGGTGTTTCTAATTTTTGTGTGGGCAAAAGTCAGTGAGGTGTCTATAAACTCGGTGTGCTAAATTCCCTTACTTCAAATCTTTCAAATCTCAATTGTACTAAAAACAGCTCACAGTAACATTTGCACCTTCTCATTGCATTAACATTCTCTGGTTCTAGCGTCCCGACTCCAATCTTTTTATGTAACTGTTCTGCATGCCCAAATTACTACAATAGTTATTATTCAAAATCAGAGATGTAATAACTTCGAAATTAAAAAAAAAATTAAAAAAAGTGATTTTCTTCAAAATCGTTTCCAACGCTTGATACATATTTACAAAGCAATGCAAAAGCTATTTTTGCGACATCCATATATAATATATTTACATACGTACTCCGTCCACACACATCTGAAGTCGTCTGAGTGCATTTTTGAATAATTGCCAAACACCCATTGCGACTTTGTTCGTCAGCATTCTTTACACCTTATATCATTTTGGGTTGCTATTTAAAGTTGGCAACTACTGAGCACATAAATGTGCAAGTAGGTGTGCACTTGAGCCTGGGAGTAAATATGTAAGTACGTGCACATGGGTGTGTTTTTTAATCCTTTTCGCAAACACTCTGGTACTTATGGCGCACAAAAGGTTTGCTCTGTTGGCTTTTGTTACAATTCATGTTTGCTATTGACAAAAAAATCATTCAATTCAGTGACAAATGCAAAAGTAGAAAGAAAATACATATCTACTCATGCGAATGTATGTATGGATAAGTACATGCATATGAATGTTTGTAGGTGTCCATCAAAGCGTATTTCACTTACCGGAGTTAAGCCTACCGTGATGGTCCCAACGGACTATTAACTTTACACATTTTTCATCTATTCGAGCTCTGTTTGCATTGGAAGACTGTCAACTGTATTGATTAAGAAGTCGTTTGAAAGGCGCAAGCTTTTATTTGAATGAATTTATATGGTTTCGAAAAAGTAATTGAAAATAATTGGTTGCTATGAGCAGAAACAATACCTTGCTTCATCTAAATTGCGCAGAGAAAGAAGAAACCTTTTGAATTATTTTAACCAATGTAGCGGGTTATTGGTAATTTACTCATTCGATATGTTTGTACGCCCATATAAAGTATTGTGAAAAATTAACCACAGTTTTTAATAAAGGCTCTTAGCTTACGTATTTGTTAAATTGTTTGTGATATTTTTACAGCAGAAGAGTTTAATCATTCAATTAACAACAAACTGCTAGACTAAGAGGGGCTCATGTAAAACCTAATCATAGTAATTTTGTAAATAGAAAAACACAAACTTTGTCTAATTAAACATTTTTTTATATCCCTAAACAATCAATGAGCTCAATCATTCAATCCTTTTCTCCCGTGTTTCGCTAAATCTTTGGAGTAAGGTATTTTAAATTTTTCCTTAATGTGAGTGCATAAATAATCGGTATATTAAAAATATACTAAAATTCAGTTCCCCTATACAAAAGTAAATTCTAATTTATTTCAGGGTGAAACCTACTAAAAGAATAAGACTTTAGACTCGTCTCTCTCTCTCTCTCTGGAATCCAATTATTATGCGGCCAAATTTGCAACATTTTATTAACAAATCCCCGATACTCCTTTTTAGACGTCGTCGTACGAAATTTAATCTTACTCTCTAGGGCGCTGAACAGTGCACTTTCATCGAGCTCGAAATGGAATTTGCAAGTTCTTAAACAATCTCATAGCTTGCTTCGTGTGCGAAATTTTACCGTTAATGGCGCCAATATTGCATCTTGCAAACTACGAAATTGTTTTAATGCTACTCTAAAAAAGAAGTTCAGCTGATACTCGGAAAATCTTGAAATCCGGAAACATAAAAAAAATTCTCCGTAATCCGTATTTTCATGGACAGAACAGAAACCATTTGTTAGTAGACGAAATATAAAATCCAGAATGCAGTTTTCTAAAAAACATAAAAATTGTGTCGAAGCTTTTGGAATGACAGATGAAAACATTTAATCTTTTGGTTCCGATGGAAAGAAGTTTACTGGAGCCAACCTAATTCTGAGTTGCAGCCGAAGAACCTGCGAGGTACTCTAAAATACGATGAAGACTGCATTATGGTTGTATTCAAAAACTTAACTTTTATAGAGGAAACTATAGATAAAACCATTTATTTAAATTGTATCAAAAATTATTTATTGCAAAGTGCTGGAATATTGGGTATTCGGGATTAGGTTGAAACGCCAGCGCGATCGTCCTATCTCAATGTAATTCCAAATTAATTGAGTGTTCTTGAGCAACGAAAGAAACATCTCATAAGCAAACAACATAACTTAAAAGGTGTGTTACAAGAGGAGTGAGGGAAAATAACACCAAAAAAACTGTTTCCTTCAAAACATGAATAAACAAATAAATAAATAATTGGTGCGTACACTTCTGTTAGGTGTTTGGCCGAGCACCTTCTCCTATTTGTGGCGTTCGTCTTGATGTTAATCCACAAATGGAGGGGCCCACAGATTTAAGACGACTCCGAATGGCAAATGGTTTTTTATGAGGAGCTTTTTCTTGGCATAAGTACACTCGGAGGTTTACCATTGCCTGCCATAACCAGTAAAGATGTATGCAAGAAATAGCTTAAGGCTTTTACGAGATGTTTTTGCGAGGGAAAGCAAAATAATGAATGTATAGTAGCTAGTGGCAGTTGTAATCTATACCAGGGATTCCTCAGTTGCCTTTGAGGGCACCAATAATTCGCCTACGCCAATGTAAGTACAATTGAAAGTTGATATAAAATCGTGTGTTGGGGTAAATGAAAGACGCTTATCGTAAATTTCCAAAGGATATTTTACACGTAGCTCTTACGTCCATATGTACGAGTGTGCACTATACCTTCTTAAAAGTTACTAATTTTTTGCACAATACTGCAAGAATAAATACGAAATACAAATATTTTCGTATATTTTATTCAATTTAATTACCGATTGCCCAGCAACTTATTTATGAAAGTACAAAAGTGTGGAAGCAAAGCTAGGGCTCTCCCTAGAATTTGTAAAAAATTGGTTTCATTACGCACAAATTCCATTGTGAAATCAATAAAATGTTGCCATATAGAAATCAAGAGCCATGAAGAATGCCCATGACTAATATCCATTAAAAAAGTTGCAATTCATTTTGCGCATTAAAAATATATGCACCAGCGGAGCAACTTACACACGTATGTACATACAAATAAACAAGGCTTTGTATGTTGTACCAAGCAACAATAAATTAACACTTGGTGCATTTTTATGCCCATTCGACATGCTCGGCCACTGTATGTGCGCCCGGATTTTGGCGTTTTAATGGACACCGGCAGAAAAAAAGATCCTCAGCAACATTAGCTATAACAAATGACTTCTTTTGCCATATTGGTCATCTCTTTTTCCGTCAGCATGAGAATCATTGCAGCACACGCGCTACCTTTTCATAAACTCTTGTGGCCGTAAACTGGACGATTGCCCGCATCGCTTGGTTATCAGATTGGGCGGGCTCGTGTACGTGATATCAGCTAAAGTAGTGGCTGCACAGATGTTATCGCACCAGCGGATTTCTCATATGTCATATTTATAAATTTGCGGATTGATGCAATGAGTTGGAGAACTGGATACAGATGGCCAATTTAAAGTTCTAATCCGCGTGGAAATCAAAATGAAATGGAATGGAATAATGTGGGAAAACTTTCATATGACATTTGGATTTGTATCTACTCGTATGTACATGGGTTTATTAATTCATTTATACAACATTTATAGTTGCAATGGATACAAGTAATGCAAAGAATGGGTGGACGAGTGGATGGAAATTAAATCATCAGATACGTATTAGTGGGTGGCGGAATCCTACATAGCACGGGCTGGAAGAGTTGTGCGTGCAGTGGCTATTTTAGTGATGCTTCCTCCGTTTGACTAGAAAATCTTCAAAACCATAGTTGAAAACCGATTATATGTTCCAATTGGCATTGATTAATGGGAACTGAAATAAAATTTCGGGAATATTGGTATTACGTTACGGACCTACGTTGAAGCACTCATCCGCAATTTTTACGTTACTGTAAATTGGTTTTATATAATAAAAGTTTTTCTGTTCTTCTGAAGCTGCTCTTCATATTCCCTTCATGTTAATACTTAAATACGATGTAGGTATTTTTTTTATCTGGAGGGGGAATCTTACATAAATATTGTCAACATAGATGGCATGCACGATTCACACTGCCTGCTAAAGGTATAGCTCATTTGGGACCACGCTCAGTAAGTAATATCTAACGAAACCGGACTTGCGAATCAGCAAACCTACGTGCCTCCTCCTCCATTACCTCCACCACGCTTCCTGAGCAGCTGCCTCAACGTATTATTTCACTGGATTCGTTGGCTATGTATGAATCTTTGTCTATTTCTAAGGGCTATGGTCTCTGATTTACTCAGTGTATCTAAGCTCTCTTTTCTTCTGATTCCAATATGAACTAAACTACGTCGGTTGCATTTGGAAGTCTTCTTCCTGTCATAAAGCGTGGATAGGAGGACACTGACACGCTCCACGTCTTCTTCTGCATTGGTATAGTATAGTAGGGGCTGTCATCGTGTGGGAACCTATGCGGGTACTTTCTGAATCCCTCGTCTCCAGAAAGGAACTACGCCAAGTAATAACTAGCATCGCCGAAACTGCGATTTAACCTTCTCCATAAGTCAGGAAGAAGTTGATAGGCCTATCGTCCTTTGTTGGATGTGTTCCATCGATTGTGCCACCTTGTTAATGGAACAAGTTTCTCTTCTTTAACTGAAATTCTAAGAATTTTTTATTTATTATTTATAATAAATTTTATACATCAATAAAATACTGGGTTGAATGACGAAGTTCTTCATTCATAAATTAACATATGTAGTGTTGGCCATTGCTGCCACTGTAACCTTCAATTGCTTTGAATTATCCTTGATAAAAGCAATATACCTCATAAGTACTTACATATACATATAAGATTCGTCCCCAGATCAGTAGTACTGGTTCCTGGTGCTGCCAAAAGTAGGTAGCCAATGACTCAAAAACTGATCCAGGGTAGTCTTAATATGCGTTCAAGTTAGACATACGAAATTTTGCTGCAACCCTTGGAGCGTTAAAAAATAATTAGTGATTGTTGCGTATTTGCCTTTGACATTATTGGCATGTCTTGCTCTGGATTTGCGACACTTTGAGCGATTATATCCCTGCGCTGTTGGCTCGCTCATTTGCAAGGCTCGTAAATGTTGTCAACATTACTCAGAAAACTTAAGTACACATTGAATGGAATCCGCAGTGTAAAACAGCTGAACGTACTGAAAATAGCCATTCTACGAATTACTCAAAATGAAGCTTCACATGTTACGTGTGAAAGAACCATTTTAAAGTTTCCCAATTCAACGATTTGTAAATATAGTAAAGGAAATTATCGAGTTTATTTAACTCGAAGTCCATACGAACATTGAAATATCCAAAAACTTGGTCCCGGTCGTTGGCCCTGTTGAATAGCAATTGCTACTAGCTCTCGGTACTTTTTGCGAGGGTCCTTAGAAAATTAAAAAACCGAACGAAATCTTAGAAATGAGTTTGCCGATGACAAATGGCAATACTCACGATGTACAGGCTGCAGAAGTGTGGCGAACGTCAGACCATTAACTGGATCTCAACGATTTGAAAGGAATCAACGTACGATCAGAAGTAACACAAGTAGAGACAGAGTAGTCGAGTCATAGATGTGGTACGAAATCAAAGTGCAGAAATACCAATCTTATATGGCCTGAACAAAACGAAGAACATCGAATTTATTAGTAAAGTCCAAGCCTTACGTTGGAAGGTTCGTCATCGTTCTTGCTGTGCATCGCAGTGTTGATATTCTCTCTAGAAACCTGAGTGAAACTTTCAATGATTACACCGCGTGTGTAGATGAAGCTTTATTAACTGCGCTCGTTAGTTTTTACACAGTAATCGAAAAGCTATGAAAAAATGATACTGAATTGCTATTGAGCGATAAGTCCCTTCTCCGCTATCTTAAATTAACCAAAACCTAACCGTTTGAAATTTAGTACCGATTAAAATGTCCTAATTATGGATTGGAATTGTTTTGACTATATGTAAAGGGTGATTCAATAGGTAGCAAATTTTCAGTTATAAAGGAAATACAACACAATTTGTCAAAAGAATTTGTATGTTTATTTTTATTAATCAAGTTTTGTAATCTATGACATTTACAATATACTAATATATATAAAACACAATATGACTCCTCTGGCTTCCCAAGTTTTACATATTTTTTGGTATAGTTTGTGTTATATATTATTTAAAACACAAATGATTTCGTTCTTCAATTGTTAACTGGTCTCGGGCTTATTGGCGTAGACCAAACATTTTACGTAAAATGTAGAAAAAGAAGTTCAATGGGGTCAAATTGCAAGATCTCGGCGACCATTTAACTCCGTTGTCTCATGAAATAATGCGTCCTGGGAACCTACTTCCCCATAAGGCCATTGTTTCATGCGATGAGTTGTAAGTGACACCGTTCTGTTGAAACCAATTATTGAACAAATCCATAAAAAGACAACGTTCCAACGTGACCGGCATAAGTTTCGAAAAAGTACGGTCCGATTACACCGCCGGCTCAAAAGCCACATCAGACAGTGACTTCTTGCATCGTTTTTTCTTGAGTGGCAAGTGGATCTTCAGTTCGCCAAAGCCGGTAGTACCAATAGTCAAAAAAAAAAAAAATTAACATATCACAAATAATTGCTGCCAAAGATCTGCACCATACTTGAGTCACCCTATTTCTGTATATAAACATTCGATTACCGTATGAAAATATTTAAATATCGCACTTGACAATTCATCAATTTGCTTGTTCGACACAATGCAAAGAAAAACCAAAAGAATCAGCTTGTTGGAAATAGAAAAACTCCTACTACATTTCGCGGCTTTAGGGATTATGGGCGATAACTTTTTATTTAAATCGGTTTTTATTTTTATTTTGATGTGCAATTGTTGGCCAGCAACGCATGTAAAATGGGAAGACTTATGTCTACGTCTTTATTTCAAATACGTGCATTTTTCTTTTACTTTCGCCGCACATAATTCTTTTTGTTTGGCTATTGTTTGCCTGGCATTTTTTGTTTACGTTTACAAACTTTCCTTTGAAAATGCGATTCGGCAGATCCTTAAGAGCAACTTCGACGGTCTTTTGAGCGAATTTTCCTAGCTTTTAAATATGCGTATTTGCTTGCTACCTTTTCAATATTGATTTTAAGGGAACGTGTCTTATTTTATTTCGATTTTTGATAAGAAAACAAATGATCAAATATTTCACCTTTTACTCGACCACCCTCGCAACATTTTCATAACAAAAGACTTTTTCGAGTAAATCACATGTGGGAAACTGTTACGCGGTATTAGAAAGTGCACAATAGAAAGTCTTAGAGAGAAAAAAATGTTGCCATTATGCAAATGAGCTATTCACAGTGCTAAGCACGTTTTCAGTCTGCCAAGCGCCACGTTGCTAAGATTTGAGAAGAAGAGAGGAACGGAAAATACAGGAATATATGGACCGTTATATTTAAAGTGGTACAAAGCAATTTTTCGTGCATTGAGAAATTCATATATTTAACGGTTTGATTAATATTTAGCGATATTTTTTAAATCAGTACAAAAACAGACCTCTTAATTTAAGGCCTTTGAAATATTTTTGAAATATAGCTCATAAGTACTGATAAACGCTAGCAAAAGTGCATCTGTTTAAGTAATAAAAAAAAAAATAAAAAGTTTTTCTTAAAAGTGTTCACAGAGTATTCAAGAACATGACGGCAGTTCTTTACGTTAAGATAATTTTCTTAATATTTGGGAGTTTCAAGCGGCTCTAGTATTTTATCACATTTTCCACAAATTGGATAGACAGATTTGCATGGATTGATTAAAATTTTTGTAAACAGATTTTCAAAAACTTATGTGCACATATTTTATTTGAAAGTGCAAAGTCTCTGCAACTAAATGTAAGATATTTTTATATAAATTGTACTCACTTTATTGTAAAAGAAAGAAACTTTCCTTCAAAATGGATCATATTTATATTAATATAAATTTAATTACAAAATCCCAATATACACTTCTCCCAAAAATTAAGGGAGCAAGAAAAAAATCCAAATTTTTGGAGGATTTTCAACAGGCTGTAATTTATACAAAAATGGTCGTACACCAAAAAAAAAAAAGGAAATTGTAGCTCTAAGTGTCATGTTTTCGGATCTAAGTTTGAAATTTGGTTTTTAAAATTGTTTGTTGTGAAATTGAGTAATCTTAAGAAAACCACCGAAAAAAAAATTTCGAAATTTTTTGGTTCTTTTTTTAATCTACGGACGTGGAAAACATTTTTTCGACTTAACTTTCATATGAACTGGATAGCTTAGTTATTCAGTTTAATTTGTTTTTTTTTTAAATCTCAATACGAGCATTTCTCACTGAGATATCGGTGTTTGAATGGAAAAAGATCATATTGTTTTCGATTACCAATATCTCAGCAACCAATGATCGCACAGAAAGTTTAAGGTTGGTTTTGAAAACTTGAATAAATTCTCTACTTAGCAATTGATTTTTGAAACAAACAGTTTTTTTCAATCACTACAGGAATTTAAAAAAGCAACCAATAATGGTGTTGTGTTTTTTTTTGGGAAAATCAAGCGCCCAATCAAAAATATTACGGAAACCACTAATGTTAAGTTTGCCTTTTACTGTATATTGAACAGTACACACACACACAAAAACCCTAGGAAGTTTCAATTTAATCCAGCCAACCGTTTTTTTCAGTATTATTAATATTTTTTTTAGTCACACAAATTAATTGAATAAATTTAAAGTTGATACCCCCAAGGAAAGTCGAATATTCGTTCTACGAATATTGGGACAATAATTTTTTTTTGTGCGAATCTAAACAGTGTCTAAAAAACAGTTTTTCTTAAAACTACCCTGCTTTCTTGGTAATCGAACCAATAAACAGTTTTCCTCAAAACTACCGTGTTTTTGAATTTTTAGTAAAGCAAATTAACTGAGTTTTTGCAAACTTTAGTTTTTTTTTTTAATTTTTTTCCACGTCCGTAGATTAAAAAAAAAACATTTATTTTTCGGTGGTTCTCTTAAGATTACTCGAAAACAATTTAAAAAAAAAAAATTTCAAACTTAGATCCGAAAACATGACACTTAGAGCTACAATTTCCTTTTTTTTTGCTGTACGACCATTTTTGTATGAGTTACAGCCTGTTGAAAATCCGCCTAAAATTTGGATTTTTTTCTTGCTCCCTTAATTTTTGTGAGAAGTGTATTTTCAAAGGCCATAATTTATAGATTTTAAAAACTTGGTTTTATTTCTCTGGGTCTTACACCATAGATGCCTTAAATAAACCCTTCAACAAGAAGTCATAACATTTTTTCCAGACTTACAAAATAAATCGCTCTCTAGAGTGGTGTTACCCCTTAAATGATCTAACAGTCCATTTGTAGTCTACTATTAGGCACTAGACAATCGATGCGATGACAAACAGGCAACAAGCTGAATAAAAAGCACAAAACACGGTCTTCAAGTAAATGAATACAAAAATTTAGAGGGCCGTTCAAAGTGATCGTTACTTGGTTGAATATGTTGAGGGTTTCCAACAAACACAGATGCCATAAAAGGGCATTTGGGCAGTTACAAACCTAAAATCGACTAATATATCATTCCCAAATCTTACTCCAATATATCTTTTTAAAGCGCCATGCGAGTGGTTTTAAGGATCCTATACTAGAAAATCAATGTCCGTTCCAATGTGAATCCGATTCTATTATCTGGGATCCACTTCGTGCCAAACGCTCTGATAGAATTGAGGTAGTACAACATAGTTTCACTCGTTTCGCCCTCTCACCGCTTCATTTTACAATGCTCTTCAGTTTTTAATGCTTATTGTCGATGTTATTAGTGGCTTAATTAACTGTCCATTATTACTTGAGCAGATACGTTTTAATGTACCAAACAGAACATTGCGTTCCCATTGCCCCTTTCATGTTGTAGCAGTTAAATCTAAAAAGCGAGATCTTGATTTTGCTGTGCCATTATCTCTTTTTGCTGCTTGGGATACTTCTTAAAGTAAATAAAAAAACTTTTCGTACTTAGTCTTAATAGGAAAATTAAATTAAATAAAACACCTCTGAACCCTCTTCTCTGCCAACTTAAACTTAAAAAATCGTGTTGCCGATTCAACGAAGAAGTCCCATCAAAGGTTTATGTTCAATTTCTGCATCACCTATATTTATTTCCTAAGCATTTTAAATAAGTTTTCGATGAACACGAATGAATTATAAGGTGCAACAGGCAATCAAGTACACACTTTTCTCCGGACCAAACTCGGCGGCATAAAATGACCGGCGGAAAAAAAACGATAAAATAGAGGGATTACCCTCCAAAAACGATGGAGGAATACCTTATATACTACGCATACTCGCGCATATAAATATATATACATACATATTTAAAGATTGTTAAAAATATCTTCAATAAACGAATATGGTATAAAACATTGACCAAATTCCATTTTTCGATGATTTTATATGATCGCTTCCAATAACAAATAACCACTCTTTGGCTCACAAAATAAAATAATGAAAGAGTACGTAAAGACTTTTGGTACATTTCTGGGGGATTAAGCCACGTATGTGTTTCTCACTAATTTATTCGATACTTCTAAAAAAAAATTTGCCTGATTTCCTGACAAAAAACATTCAAAGTAACTATTTTGAACCCCGTTCTCCCACACATTTCGATGCCGAAACACGTTTTCTTGGGAAATCAGTGTCAGAAAAAATAGCACACCAGATCACTAGGTGAGCGACGAACAATAGGCCAGGAAACTATTAACATTGTATTAATTGATGGCAAAAGGAAAAGCCGAATAAGGAAAGAAAACGCAAATAATTGACTTTTGTGCAATTTCATTCAGAAACAAAGTAACCGTCCAACCAAATAAGACAGTCAACGATTCAACTGATATTATTGATCTGCAGGATTCGTGTGCGTGCACAGGACATCTCAGGACACCTGAATAACTATCAACAACACCGACACAAAAGGAGATACCAAAGCGAACAAGCAAAAGACGTGCCAGACAGTTTGGCGACGGTCGATATTGAGACTGGGGCAAACGGTGCACTTAGCTTAACGAATTTCTCAATGGAACTGGGACACCAGCAGCGCACATACTCATAAAGTGTCGGAAAGAATAAGAAGCAGCATAAAGTGTCAAAATGCCATAATCCGCTTTAAGGTGTTGTAGAACAACGTCTCGAATTGAAACAACGACGATAACAATGCTGCTTAGCCAAGAGCAAAGAGCCAAGAACCAAAATGGAGAACGTACGACTGCTTTACGTATGCACATATGTTCATGCATACATATGTATATGCATGTGTGTATGTGTGTCAGTTTGTAAATGCACGAACATACGCACACAAGTGTAGGTGAGTGTGAGAGGTGCTACACCTTGTCGCTAACGTTCACCTCAGCTGCCACATGTCAGCTTCGAATGAATTGAATGAATTTTTAATTTAGAGGATTCCATTGTCCTTTTGAATAGTTTACATACCCACACATACATATTGACACATGTACAGACACATTGGTTTCAATTTAACAAAAGGTGTGCTAAGAAAAAATATTATACATATAAAAAATAATATTGAATGGAGCTATTTGAAAAACAAGAAAGGGAATAATAGCAGTACGTGCAGAGAGACAATCGCACAGTATGATGTGGATTAAAAGGATGTGCATACTTACATACATATATAGCACATAGCTACGTACATATAGTAAATGCATACCGATATAAGCACACACACTTTGTATTTTTATAAGTGCGTTCGTTACATTCGGAATTGCATGTGGAAAGAGGAGTAACATGAAATTGTAAATTCCGCTTGGACTAGAAAAGAAGTGGAACTATTTGGTTAAAAAGTCATTTTTGTTTTTAATGCAGGTACATACATATACATATATAATAAGAGGGAGTTTTTGACATTTCCCTTTATGCGCATATGTAAATACCTCAATAATATACAAATGTATACAGGGTGTTAAGCAAAGACTGTAAAAAATTTAAGAAGGTAACAGTAAAAGTATGGACTAAAGGAAGCAAAAAAGTCTTAATAGACATGGGTCCGCAAGCTAACGGCCTTGGAGATAGGGCTATTATTTTTCTCTGAAACATTTATTACCAATCCTCTGTTTATTTATTAAGTGGAAACAAACAAAGCAAAACCTAAGAGAGTACATGAGGTCTTTAAAGTGCCCTTAAGAGTCATTACCAAGCACAACATCTTTGTCTGAAATATATTCGAACTATTTCTAAAATCCTTTTAGTGGATCATAGCTGATGCACTTCAAGGCCATTGACAGGATTACCATAGACTATTCTAAAGGGTTTACATCAGGCGATCTGATAGAGATGATAAAGGTTCGCGCCTTCCTAACCATTCACCTGGAAAAGTTTGGTATACATGTTCTCTAACGGCAAACGAAAAATGAGCTGGATCACCGTTATGTTGGAACCGCAGTTGTTGTTTCTCGTCCACTAAATCAGCCGTTGTATTCCGCAAAAAATTTACTAAAGCTGCGCATATTCATCGTCTTAGTAAAACAATAGATCCTAAACACTCATCGCCTATTTTTTGGTTTGTACGATGGCTCGTGAGAATCGCTCATCATTTGTAGCAAGTTAGTATAATTTTGATTGGCTAATTTCGCCAATTTTCAATACCAACTTACTTTGGATAAAGAATATTGCATTAGACTGTATTTACAAGGATTTTTCCAAAGCTTTCGACAGAGTCCTCACAACATTTTTTTATATAAATTATATTCGCTTGGGGTTCACTCTGTATTCCTGCAATGGTTGAAATCCTATTCATGCGGAAGGCGTTGCGTGGTATATCCTATGAAACATTAATTGCCTTTAGGTCAGCTGAAATTAAGTTGAAATTTGAAAATGGCGAGTGAAGAAGTACTGAGAGAGTGGTAACTCTTCAGGCTGAAAAGGCCATTGTATTTGAATCTCTGGAAAGTAAAAGCGTTAATAGTCAAGGAGGAAAGACAAATCTAAAAATTCCCTATAGTTTGAGAGAACGAATTTTACTCTTAACATCAGAACACAAAATTCTTAGCCTTACTCTAGCAAAGAAAATGCTCAGTGCTATCCGGCTGCATTCAGCAAGACAGGCAAGTCGGACCTGAATGATTCCAATGGTGTCCTTTAATAATACCGATCAGCCAAGTTTTAGAAAAAAGTGCCACAGTTTTCAGTTTTGGGTCAGCTACGACTTAAAAATATATTTCATAAATAACACAACTGACGTATGATGGCTTCAATCAAGTATAGACAAATTTGTTATGTGGTGTCAAAAATCTAAAATTTCTTTAAATATTTAAAGGTGTTATCATTTCACGGTTTCTAAAATCTCTATTATCTTTCATACTTCATATAGCATATCTATATATCAATTTGTTAAAGAATCTAAACACTGAGGCGTAATTTTCGACAGCCATTTTTCATTTAATATATATATATATGTATATAATTGGCGCGTACACCCTTTTTGGGTGTTTGGCCCAGCTCCTCCTCCTATTTGTGGTGTGCGTCTTGATGTTGTGCCACAAATGGAATAGTCACATGAACTTCTTCATATCAGCATCATGTTCTGTCATAGGCTTTGCACGATAAAATACCTAAATTCTTACGGACCCTTCACCCGGAAATTGTTTTTTCCTGTATTCGGCGGTCATACCATACATTTTTAATCGACAGGATCGAAAGTGTGTAAAACGTGCATCTGAAATTTGTATTAATAACAATAAATTTTTCTAATCCTGTCCCATCTTACACATCACGCAATAGCAAATTGGTCAATTTGAAGTCTTAAGAAAGTAGAAAATCGATTCTTGTTCTCTTTTTTGTTCTCGAAGTTATTAAAGTTCGGAGTGGTTGCCTAGTTCTGCTCGAAAGTACAATATTAATTTTCGTGAAATTCTTCATAAGTTCAATACGAATTATGCTCGTAAGGCTCCCGTTTCAATGAGGTATCCAATTATTTCTTCTTAGAATTCGCAGTTTCAAAGAAAGAATTTTTTGTACTATGGAACTCTATCTTTAAGTTTAGTTAGATGTAAGTTTGTAAATTAATTATATATAAATTTTCATTATTTTTTAGTTTCATCAGTCAGCCTGAAATATTCTTTTCTGGACTTCTTGAATTAAATGAAAAATAAATAAAGAATAATATGTGTTGCAAGTTTCATCAAAAATATATTAATTTAATACTCAAGTAAATAAAGAAGAGATAGCTTGCTGAAGCTCCAAAACCGTTATGTTACGGGTCCATGTTTATTAAATTTGTGTACATTCTTTTGGTCCATACCTCCTTAAATACTTCACATTATTTTTTTAACGCGACGTATACAAGATAACGTTAACTTACATAAATAAAAATACATCGCACGCTCGATAACGTGAACGCTCTAAAGCGTGAACAGACATTTTTGTGTATTGACTACTTTAAAACGTGAACAAACCCAAAAACCTCTATACCATGAACAATAAACGTTACAATTATTTGAATGTAGTTTACATTGACCTCAAGTAATTCTGAAATTGGGGAATCCTCTAATTATAAAATAAGGATTTTATTCGTAATTTCATGTAAGGAGTAAAATATTTCAGTCGTGGTTTTAGTTTTGCAAAGAGAGTGTCGTCTTATGTTTTCTGGTGAAAATATGTTCTAAAAAAGCCGTGTGCTTGACATTAAAAAAAAGGCTAAAATTGTCGGTTTTTTAAAAAAAGGCTCATCTGTAATATACACATAATGTTGCTAAATCAATAATTTGTAACATGAAACCGAAAAAGCAAGTGATTTTAAAATGCGTAAGCAACACGTATTGTGGGTCTGGAAATAGAAAAACACTACGTTCTTCAGAGTCGCCCAAAGTGGAGAGAGCACTTTATCGTTGGTTTATCCGAATGCGAGATAAAAACTGGTCAGTAAGTGCTCTAATGTTGAAAAAAAGGCAAAAACACTGCATGCAAAATTTAAAGGAAATGAAGTAATTTTCTTCGCTAGTGATGGATGGCTCCAAGGATTCAAGAAGAGGTACGGTACTCGTCTTCTTAAGATATCAGGCGAAAAACTGTCTTCACAACCTCAGTTTGTGGATCCGTTTAAAGAAAAACTTAAAGCTAAAATATCCGAATTGGAGTTGAGCAACAATCAGCTATATAATGCTGATGAGCCGGGGTTATTCTGGAGACTTTTGCCAGAGAAAACGTACGCGACAGGCTTGGAGAAGAGATTTCCAGGAGTAAAGTCCGAGAAGCAGCGAATCACGTTTTTATGCTGTTCAAACGCCACTGGATCCCACAAGCTTAAGCTTTTGGTAAGTGGAAAGGCGAAGAATCCATGCTGCTTTCAGTGTCACACCGACTATAAGACCTCGAAATCCGCCTGGACGCCGTTGGCTACTTACAAGCAATGGTTTCATGAGTCACTTGTTCTACAGGTGAATATCCTTTTAAGTTTTGTCCGATTTTTAAGATTACATTAAGTTACATCGTTTTTAAAGGATAAAGCCTTACCAATTAAAGCTCTCCTCCTAATCGACAACGCTCCTTCTCACCCGAATGAAGCTGAACTGACCACGGAGAATGGGGAAATTTCGGCAATGTTTATGCCACCAAACGTTACTCCCCTCATTCAACCGATCGATCAGAATGCAATAAAAATCACTAAGTTGCATTACAGAGACCACTTTTTAGCTTCAATAGCGCGACAAAGTCTGATTTGCTCGAGTCGTTGAAAAAAATTAACTTAAAAACAGCTAAAAATCATTTGGATGCGGCTTGGTTTCGTGTTGGTGAAGCAACATTAGCTAAGTGCTGGAACAGTATTTTAAATTTTGCGGTAAACAATGATGATTCCGTCGATCAAAATGATATAAGTGTGCTAAGACGGTTAAGGCAGAAAGCTGTGCTGTGTAGAAAAACAGAAGATACAAAGAAAGATGCCTGATTTTTTTAAATAACACCATCGTATGACTTAATTTTCAATTAATATGTAACGAAAACAAGAATAAAATGTGAATTTAAATGTGAAAAAATATATTTACTTAGTGTTTTTGGGCATTCCAAAACGTGAACACTTTTGTTAACGTAAACTGTCTTGGTTTGAATTGGTTCACGTTATCGAGTGTGTGCTAGCGCTATTTGTGTTGTTTACAGTAACTTGAAAGATTCATCTCGGTCCAAAAATGGAATTAAATCGTGAACATTTTCGTGCGATTATTTTTTACAACTTTCGACGTGGATTAACTCAGCAACATTGCATGGATGAACTTAATTCATTTTTTGGCGATGAAGCTCCATCAAGGACCAGTGTTTATCGATGGTATGGTGAATTCAATCGTGGTCGTAGTTCACTCCAAGACGAATTTCGTGAAGGTCGTCCAAAATCAGTTGTTGTTCCGAAAACCATTGATGCTATGCGCGAACTGATATTGCAAGATCATCATGTGACCTATCGTGAGATTGAGACAATCTTAGGCATTAGTGGGACCAGCATACATTCAATATTGCATAAACATTTGACTGTCAAAAAAATTTGTTCGCGTTGGATCCCACACAATTTGTCAATCGCTCAAAAAAAGGCTCGTGTCGATTGGTCGAAGGAAATGCTCAAAAAATACTATCGCGGGGCTTCGAAACACGTCATTGACATCGTGACAGGTGATGAATCATTCAAGATGAGCCAAATCCAACAAAAGTTGTTCGCGCACGAAGCACTTCCAAGCAAATGGTCGCCTTTTTTTCGGAAAAACTGAACATGTCGCAACCGTATCACTAGAACAACGCAGAACAGTAAATTCTGAGTGGTACACAACCATTTGTTTGCCAGTTGTCTTCCAAGAAATTAGGAAAACCAATCGCCAAAGACGGATCACTCTTCACCAGGACAATGCGTGCTCTCAGACATCGGCTCAAACAACTGCATTTTTGAGTACCCAAAACATCCAACAATTAACGGGTCATCCGCCGTATAGTCCTGACTTGGCACCGAATGACTTTTTTTTATTCCCGTACGTAAAAAACAAACTGAGAGGTCAACGTTTTTCGACACCTGAAGAAGCGGTTGCGGCATTCAGAATGCATGTTTTGGAGGTACCTCATTCAGAGTGGCAAAAGTGCTTCGACAATTGGTTCAAACGCATGCAAAAGTGTATAGATCTTCAACGAGCCTAAAAAATATCTTCACATCTCAACTAATACGTTTCCACTAAATACAAACCATGGGCGTGCAGTGTTTTGGTTTTTAGGCATTTTTTATTTAGTCTTAGTCTTTTTGGAAATTGCTTTCAAAAAAATTGGTTGCCAGCCTACTTTGAGCCCTTTAAAACTTTCTTCGAGCATCCCTGTGTTTGTTTACATTCTACATTCCCGTACCATTCGGCTACGACAGATGCACTTATTTCGCATTTGGACTTCATTTCACTTACTAAATACCTAATTCCTGTACAACTAAAAATCGCCTCGTGTAAACTAGGTAGGCAACATTTTCACACGCAACTTTTGTTCAACAAATCGCCTGCAAAAGTTAAATCACGTTAACAGATTTTGAGCCAAATGTTACGAACGTAATGAGAATTCAGAATTATCCGTCTTTAATTACACATTTGAACTTTTCTCAGAGTAAAAGTCGTGCTGCACCTGCATAGAGTGGATACTATTTATTATGAGCTCAAAGTTTCAAAATTTTAATAATCAGGCCGCCCCAATCCCCTATTTACTCACTCTGGTAAACAATTTTTAATTAGTAATAGTAATTCAAATTTCCGGTGGGCTCAACTATGCGCAACCATCGCGATCAAAATGGAGTTCCAATCGCTAGGTCTATGCATGCATTTGATTTCTTCAGTTTAAAAGTCAGCAGTTAGGTAATTTATGCTTCTGTGTGTTATAAATATATAAATCGTTTTTTAATAAGGGCGGGTAGGTGTTGAAATGGAATAAAATGGCGTTTGCTGTGTGGCATGTAGCGCCGTCCTGCTGGAACCACATGTCGTCTAGGTCCATATGGTTCAATATGGGCCATAAGAAATTGGAAGGACCACCACGTCTACCGAAAAATGGGCGCAATGCGCGCAACGTTTGCGTTAATGAACACTCATTTCGATAATAAAGTTTTATCATTTGAACGTGCTGTTCAATAGTGCAACTTGCCATGATGATTTGGCATAAACAACTGAATAATAAACAAAGGATTTGACAGATGTCACCAAAACAAAATGGCTGCCACACGGCGCCAAAATCGACCAGCAACAATTGGAAAACCCTTTATATCTTTCTATTGTTATATATACCTATATACATATACATTTACATATATATATACATATATCATATACATATATTTATAGGTATAATTGGCGCGTACACCCTTTTTGGGTGTTGACCGACCTCCTCTACTTATTTATGGTGTGCGTCTTGATGTTGTTCCACAAATGGAGGGGCCAACCGTTTCAAGCTGAATTCCGAATGGTAGTCACCATCAGCATGATTTCTTTCATGCTGAAAAGTCTCGAACGGCAAGTGGAGTTGCATATACGTCAGAAGTCGCTGAAAGTTAACCCACTCTCTTCATTTCAACATGTCTATGAAAGTGGAAAATCCTGCGAGTCGGCACTGCAAAGCCTTGTTACTAGGGTAGAGCAGGCCAACGATAGAAGGGACTACGCTATGGGCATCTTTTTGGATGTAGAGGGAAATGAATATAGGAATGTACATATAATATTATATAAGCTGCACGCAACATTTATAAAGGGTGATAAATTTAGATGTATCCGATTTTAAATTGAAATAAAACAAAGAATATCCAAATTGATTGGGCAATCTTCGTCGTTTTTGTGTAGAACAGTTCATGACATTTATTTTTTAAAGACAATCCCTTTGAAATGCTGGCCGAAACTGTGCCGTAATTGGGCAACAATTTTGTTGGAAACAATTGTTGTGGAGATCACGGGCTTTAATTACCGGCATCAAAAACACTGTGTGACAAAAAAAAATTAAATATACTTTTATGGAGACCTACCACAACTTGTGGCTATAGAAAAACTAAAAAAAATGGTATAGGAGAAATTTCTAATACACCCCCAAAATCTCACTTTATGGCCATAAAACCGTTTTTCAGTAGGTTGATGTGAACAATCACTCCTAACTTCGCCAATTTCCATCCGATTTCGAATTTGTTTTTTTAGTTCCAAAGAACAAAAACAAGCCTTTTTGAGAGTGTGTTGACAATTTTTCTGAAATGACAACTGACGAGACTGTAGATGGAAGTATTTGGAATTTTCTTATTTTTTCAACTTTGACATAATTTTTACGATATTATCCGATATTGAGGATGTTTTTTAGTACACTACTGTTATATATTAGTAAATTTAATTTTGCGTCGAATGAGCTATTTGACTGTAATTGAATTAAAATGAATACAGTTGTGTGAGTGTTAAGATTTTATTTTTTTTTACTAATTTGGTATGTAGGTATAACTTACGCTAAATGGGAATAAGGACGTGTTTTGATGCGTTATTATAGATACGTAATATTTATTGGAGTATATATGTATACATAAGAGTGCACTGTACTACATACAACAGAACTTGTTAGAACTTACGAAAATATCTGACATATTATCACACTTTTTTTTCAATAAATATATGAAAAAGCTCCCAAGTGTACCAAAGTTCACACTGTACATTGATTAACAAAAGAAGTTTGTTATTATAATTTAACCTTATTAAAACGTCAAAGTTTTATTGTTTTGCTTCAATTTGTGAGAAAGAAATGTGCGATAATCGCAATAAGTTTTGTTTCATATGTGGTCTGTTGGTGGATCAAAAGCATTGTTTGAAGTTACAGAGTAATAAAGCTCTGGTTGATGGCTACAACGATTTCTTTAAGCTTACATATACTACTTCTGATCGCTGGTATGAACCGGAATTTGCTTGTACTGAGTGTTCATTGAAATTCAAGAGATAGAAATCAAAACGTTGCCAGTAAAGTCGAATTTCTTTATATTCTCCGATGATGTGGCATCATCAGCCTTATCATAAACCAGATGATTGTTATTTTCATAAAACGGACGTAAACGGTCAACATTATAAAACTCGAAAGCACATAAAGTATGCTGATGTTGCAACTGTTAAAAATCCCGTAGTCTTGGACGATATGATTGACTCAACTGCAGGTGCATCATTGCTGATGATGATCAAACAGATAACAATAAACCTGATGATGAAGAGTACTTTCCGTCAGGTGCTAAGTCTTCAGAACGACACATTGTATCAATCAGATTTTCAGGATCTTTCCCGCGATTTACTTCTATCGGGAAGACAATCTGAAACGCTCGCTTCCCGATTTAAACAATGGAATTTAGTTGATGACGACTTCAGATGAATAATGATGATCGAATTTCTTACAGAGAAGTATTCAAAACTGATGAAGAGAATGAAAAATGTACCGTACTATACTAAACTCCAAAGGGCCGTTTCCAATGCATTTTTAAGTTTGGAACCAGTTCCGTTGTGTACTGCACCGTACCGCACGTACCATACCGGACAGTGCTGCACTGCACAATACTCCAATAAATATTATGTGTTTATAATGACACTTGTTATCAGTTTCATGCTTCGAAACGCGCCCTTATTCCCATTTAGCGTAAGTTATACCTACATACCAAATTAGTAAAAAAAAATAAAATCCTAAAACTCACACAACTGAATTAATTTTAATTCAATTACAGCCAAATATAGCTCATTCGACGCATAAATTTATTACTATAACAGTAGTGTACTAAAAAAAATCCTCAATATCGGATAATATCGTAAAAATGATGTCAAAGTTGAAAAAATAGAGAAAAAATAAAAAAATTCCAAATACTTCCGTCTATAGTCTCGTCAGTTGTCATTTCAGAAAAATTGTCAACACACTGTCAAAAAGGCTTGTTTTTGTTCTTTGGAACTAAAAAAACAAATTCGAAATCGGATGGAATTTGGCGAAGTTAGGAGCGATTGTTCACATCAACCTACTGAAAAATGGTTTTATGGCCATAAAATGAGATTTTGGGGGTGTATTGGAAATTTCTCCTATACCATTTTTCTTAGTTTTACTATACCTACAAGTTGTACTAGGTCTCCATAAAAGTATAATATCACTGTCGCACAGTGAAATTTGTTTATCATGGCGCGATAGCGTTCTCCATTCACTCTAACATTGGCGCTAGCTTCGTCTTTGAAGAAATATGGTCCTATAATCGGATATGGTCCTACAGCCCATAGGCCATACCGAACGGTTCTACAGCCCAAATATGGAATTTTTCACTTATTGACCTAGCCATTAAGCCAAAAATGGGCCTCATCGCTGAACCATAAGTTGGTATGAGCGCGCGACGAACTCTTTCCACAGAGCGTCCATTTCTGTAAAACAATGGTACAATTTGTACCATAAACGTTTTTAAGGCGTGAGTCTTCCCAATATGTAAGTCAATTAATACTGAAAAAACATGTAAAGTTTGGCCATAGGCACACACGTTCTGTTAAAAATCCCTAAGGAAAAAAGTACCTCCAATCTGATCACCCTTTACATATAAAATTAAGTGTGTCCTCTCTACAATATTACAATCCGCAATATTACAACACTGAAAGAAATATTTGCTATTTCAATTATATTATTTAAAGTACTTATGCTTGCCAGCAAATTCAATATTTAATAAAAAAAAAACATCTTTCACTCTTTTAAAGGAGAATATATACCGTATGGTGCTGTATTCGGTTTTGATCAGATAGCTGCAAATATTTTGCTTATTATTTATATTTGTATATGTGTCAATAATTTTTGCGTGGAACAGCGACTGTTTTTGTCGTTGCATCAATTTGCTCAAATCTCTCAAGTGGTATTTAGCTATCTATGATTTAGGTCGGTCTCTGATTATTCTCAATTGAACAGTTGTCCTGGCAATGGTTAAATGGCACTTCAGTTTTCTTCGGCCTTACCTTTTTTCTAATTTCTTATTTTTTGTAAGTTCATTGTGGTGTTTTTTGCGTACTCATACGTATAATCATAGTTGCAATCTATCTTTCTATTGTTAACGTTAGAGATTTTCCTTTAAGGATTAAACGCACTGAAGTGTCTCTTGACAATTTCCACAAACTGTTTGTTTGTTCGCTTCTCTTTTTACCATTCAAACAATTGTTGCTAATCTTGTAATGAAAATCTGCAAGACACTGCAGTCCATAGAGAAATAAAATAATGTTTCGGGACAAGCGTTGGTAAATATCTATTTCATATGTACCTTCTCATATGTGGATATATGCGATACGAATATGTGGTCAATTGTCATCTTTTGTCGGCCTCTTATGCAGAATGATAGAGTGGTCGGCTGTAATTGCACAGCCCTTTTTGCAACTGTGAAATTGAATGCACCGAAACTGATGCTAATCTCTGCTCTCGAATTGCAATAGTCAATGATTGTTTTCCTTCTTTGGTGGTGTTTCATGGAGTGACATAAATACGTTCATTGTAAATACATATAATATGTACATACACAAATTCTGACATCGTAAATCTGATACTTGTGCAAATATATAAATACTTCCCCAAATACGAGTATTATGCATTATTACATATAAGAAACGAATTTACATTGTTATTCGCGTTTCAAATGTCTGAACCTTCGAAATGTAACAACCTACATAAAGTGGATTAAAAGCATTTATCAATTAAAAATTCTAACTCAAAAATTCTTAAACATATTTTTCGTTCGTTCGTATTTTTGCAAGTTCATAATATTTGCTAAAAATCCTTAAGCTTATAAAAATAATTTATTACTCTTATTATTAAATATTTATTATTAGTATCAGCAATATTTTACGTTTCTTACATTATATTATTTCTCTTATTGTTTAAATGCTGTATATCTTGTGTCGTGTTTTGTTTCCATTGATATTGCATTATAACAGGTGACGCTAAAGTAATCCTCCTATCAGAAAATGCTATAAATTTTGCGATTGGCCCCTAATGCAGTTCTGTTTTGACATTTGTGTAGTAAATACATGCGAAATACACGTTAATAAACAATGTTACGCTACACTGCTGCAGAACGCGGGATATTGTTGACTATTTATTTGACCAATAATCGGTCGGTGACTTTGGCACAACGTGAATTTCGTCGGAGATTTCCTCGCCGTCCAACGCCTACTGGTGAAACACTGCGACGTTTAGCCGCTCGCCTCGAAGAGACTGGCACAACACGAGATGCTGCTAGGCGTGGCAGACCCCGGAGTAGTCGTTCTGCAGAGAATATTGCTGCTGTAGCTGAGGATGTCATGGAAGCGCCGTCGACATCGACCAAACGACGTGCCACGCAAATGGGTATCAGTCGACGGTCTTTACAGCGAATTTTGGTACAAGATTTGAAGATATTCCCCTACAAAGTCCAGACGGTGAATCTGCTGTTAGCTGCTGACCGCCAATCGCGTCTAACATACGCGCAAGCCATCCTTAATCACCACCAAGAGGAAGATGATTTTTCATCAAAAATAATCATGAGTGATGAGGCCCATTTCCATCTTAGCGGGTACGTAAATAAGCAAAATTTACGCTTCTGGGGCACTGAAAATCCACGTGTAACCCACGAAGAGCCAATACAACCGCTCAAAGTCACTGTATGGTGTGCTGTTTTCGCTGGAGGAGTCTTCGGACCTTTTTTCTTCGAAGACGTCACCGGCCAAACGGTTACTGTGAATGGTGAGCGCTACAGAGCAATGATCAACGAGCTCTTTTTGCCGCAACTTGATGAATTGGGATTGGGAAACATTTGGTTCCAACAGGACGGTGCAACGGCACATACTGCACGTGCCACAGCCGATATGCTGAATGATGCATTTCTCGGGCGCCTAATCTCCCGTTTTGGCGATTTGCACTGGCCAGCAAGATCGCCTGATTTGACCGCTCCAGACTTCTTTTTGTGAGGCTTTTTGAAGTCGCGGATTTATGTCAACAAGCCTCAGACTCTTGCAGCTCTTAAAGACAATATTCGTCAAGAATGTGAGGACCTATCGCCGGAAGTTTTGGCCAAAGTGATGGAAAATCCCATAAAAAGGGCTCAAATGGCAATCAACTGGGGCGGCGGCCATTTACATGACATCATATTCTCGACTTGATGTAAAAAAAATTAAAAGACCAAATAAAAATAATCCA
The DNA here is from genome assembly GCF_028408465.1 of Anastrepha ludens. Lineage (NCBI taxonomy): Eukaryota > Metazoa > Arthropoda > Insecta > Diptera > Tephritidae > Anastrepha > Anastrepha ludens. Next base: position 117,681,742 of record NC_071500.1, on the reverse strand, counting down.
CAAGAAGAATCAAAGTTTTTCATTTTTTTTTTAAATTACAGCCAAAAAACATCGCAAAGGTTACTTTTGCGCCACCTTGTACAATTTCAGACTAATAAAAAACATTGAAGGCTGTGCTTTATTGCTTATTACCTACATAATTCTAAAGTCATCATTATTTCTTAATTCATCTTTATGTACTTCTTTCACGTATTCAATCCCATCCGGCAAAGACACTGGTGCATTTTAATTTTTAATTTTATGAACTGCCATAAGGGTATTTAGTTCAAATCTTGCTTTTAACATATATTAAGACACTTTTTTAAAGACCCTAGCAATACCTTAATAGATGTACGGAGTCGTATATCTACTACATTTTAAAATATGTACATACAGTAGCAAAGTTCGTATTAGTACACCCTCTTACAAATAAAAATACCACGTATATTTTCAAATTTACTTTAAAGCAATTGATTTCAATCGTAGTTGCGGTATTGTATAATTCATAAAAAAATAAAATAATAACAAAAACTCCGAAACGTTTGCATAGAATTGAAAAAAATAGCTTTAGTAGCAGTGTAGCTATTTCTGCTGCAGGCAAAATTCGTATTGGTACACTTAGTATGCGTTGAATTTGTAAACAATTTGTTGGTATTTACCTTTATTTTCGAAACGATTGTGTTAAACATTCAATGTTTAACATTGGGCAGTTGCGTTTTAGTAGCCATTTGTTGAAGTTCGCGGAGTTAGTTTGCAATGTCGCCTAAACTAAGTGAATTATCAAACGAAACTAGGAGATTAATAATAAATATGAACAAAAACGGAAAGTCTTTACGCGAAATTGCGAGAATATTGCAGAAAAGTGTGTCTACAATACAAAACGTAGTCAAAATTTATAGAGACAGTGGAAGGATTGACAAAAAGCTTCGAAATGTGAACAGGGCAAAGCTTGGACAGAGGCACAAGACTTATTTGAAACGCCTTATCAGGAAAGATCCCACCGTCAGTGGAGTTTCACTAGCTGCAGAACTAGAAAAATACTTTTCTATCAAAGTTACACCTCAAACAGTGCGCAATTATGTAAAGAAATTGAGATTTAGAAGCAGAACTGCGGTTAGAAAACCGAATAGAAGAAAGCGTGTTATATTCGCCAGGCAATATTTAAACAAAAATATGCGGTTTTGGAAAAAGGTAATTTTTTCAGACGAGTGTAAATTTAATACGAGTAAAAATGTCCGATGGACGCATAAAAATTTGGAGAAAGTGTAATACTAGCCTTCAAAAACGAAATCTGCAGCCTTCTTTCAAGCACGGTGGTGGTTCTCTGATGGTATGTGGATGTTTCGGGGCAAACGGAGTAGGAAAGTTGCATTTTATTGATGGAATTATGACTGCGAGGCAATATATTGATATTTTAAAAAAGAATATACGCAAAAGTGCCAAAAAATTGGGTTGCAAAAAAAATGTATATCCCAACAAGATAACGACCCTAAGCACACGGCGTTGGATATACGGTTATTGATCCTTTATAACTGTCCAAATTATCTCAAAACACCACCACAAAGCCCGGATATTAATCCCATAAAAAATTTATGGTCGATTTTCAAAAAGCAAATGAAACATCATCAAATAAGGAACCGAGAACATTTAAAAAAAGTCCTCAAATCAGAGTGGAAGAAGATTTCTCCAAATCTCACAAAAAAATTGGTGGAATCTAAGCCGAAGAGATTGTCTGCTGTTCTAAGGCAACGAGGGTATCCTACAAAATATTAATTTTCTGAACTATCTTTATTTACTCTTTAAATCATTAAAAATACATGTGTACTAATACGAATTTTGCTTCTGTGAAAAGTGTTAATTTTTTTCTTTCTTATGTTTTTTTAGCAATTCAATACACTTTGTGAGCGGTTTTGTTATTTGACCTTATTTTAGTTAATTATCTATAAAATAAAACGGTTTCAAGCATTTGTTTCAAAATTAATTTGAAAATATACGTGGTTTTTTTATTTATAAGGGGGTGTACTAATACGAATTTTGCATACTGTATGTCGCTTGCTCTGCATTCTGCAATTTTTGCAATCTTTCGAGTATATGTGATTGTGGAACAATATTCAAAACGTGGCTTTATTATGACGCCATATATTTTTATTGCGGTCATTAGATTTACTCTATTCCTAATTCTCCTAAAGCATGCTAATTGCTTACCAATATTCTTGCATATACGAGGGCGGCTCAATAAGTACCCGTATTTCGTGATAGAGGGCGTTCCTGAAGGAAGTTGGTGTTATCATCGTGTGCTGACATCTATCAAACGACGGCAAAACAAATTTCAGACTGATTGACGGGTTAGTTTAGATTTGGCAGCTATTCGAGTAAGACGTTTTTCGAGATTTTCGCTAAGATGGAAAAAGAACAGTTTTGTTCGGTATTTCGCTTTTTGTTTTTGGATGAGGAAAAATGTGAGGAGATAAAGCAAAATTGGATGCTGTCTTTGCGAAGCTTTCGTCATCTATACTCACAGTAAGATATTGGTTCAACGAAATTAAACGTGGGCGAACATCCGGGAGGATGGTTCCATGTGTAGAAGTCCACGCAAGTGGGGAAAGTTACTGATCGCCATTCACTTGGGAGTGGCCAGGACGATTCTTCTACAGATGGTTCAAGCAGCTCACAACGGCCGGGATTAGCCCACGTATCCTCTGGGTAGCTTCCGAACACCCGTTCGGGAGTGAGCTAAAGTGAGAAGGCGAAACATTCCAGGATAGCTGGTTGTGCGTTGGGTTTGGGACCCGCCACTTAAAAATCCCCCCCAATGAAAAGTTTGAAAAAGCCTCGGATGAGACCTCCCTATGCTGATGACGACCCCTGCAAACGAAATAAGGAATATGATTTGAGGGCATGCACCTGGAATGTCCGGTCCCTTAATGGGGAGGGTGCCTCTGCCCGGCTGGTTGATGTCCTCGTGAGAGTAAAGGCTGACATCACTGCCATCCAAGAGATGCGATGGACGGGGCAAGGAAAGAAAACCATAGGACCTTGCGACGTCTACTACAGCTGCCATGTAAAGGAGCGCAAATTCGGTGTCGGATTTGTTGTGGGAGAGAGACTTCGTCGCCAAGTACTGTCGTTCACTCCGGTGGACGAGCGTCTCGCAACAATCCGCATCAAAGCCCGTTTTTTTAACATATCGCTAATTTGCGCCCACGCCCCGACGGAAGAGAAGGACGATGCGACCAAAGATTCTTTCTATGAGCGCCTGGAACGTTCCTATGAGCGCTGCCCCCGCCACGACATAAAAATCGTGCTTGGCGACTTCAACGCCAGGGTGGGCAAGGAGGGAATTTTTGGTCCCACAGTCGGAAAATTCAGCCTACACAACGAAACATCCGGTAACGGACAGAGGCTGATCGACTTCGCCGGGGCCCGAAACATGGTAGTCTGCAGCACCAGATTCCAGCATAAAAAGATACACCAAGCTACCTGGCTGTCCCCTGATCGAAAAACGCGAAACCAGATCGATCATGTTGTGATAGATGGAAGACACGCTTCTAGTGTATTAGATGTACGTACGATCCGAGGACCCAACATTGACTCGGATCACTACCTTGTTGCAGCCAAACTGCGCACGCGCCTCTGTGCAGCAAAAAACGTGCATCTACCTACGCAAAGAATGTTCGACCTCGAAAAGCTGCAATCACAACAGACAGCCAGAAGATTCGCCACTCGACTCTCACTCCTGCTCTCAGAGAGTACTGCCCTACAAACCGGCATCCACGAACAATGGAGCAACATTTCTCGTTCTCTACGTACCGCCGCCGAAGAAGAAATCGGATTCCGGCGAGCCCGAAAAAACAATTGGTACGACGAGGAATGTCATGCTGCCGCAGAAAGAAAGGATGCCGCCTATAGAGCCACGCTGCGATCGGGCGCAACGCGAGCCATGTGGGATCGCTACAGAGAGCTGAAAAAGGAAGAGAGACGTATTATCCGACAGAAGAAACGAGAGGCCGAAATACGTGAGTGCGAAGAGCTTGAGATGCTGGCCAACAGGAACAACGCCCGAAAATTCTACCAGAAAGTTCGGCGGCTTACAGAAGGTTTTAAGACCGGGGCGTTTTCCTGTAAGAACAAAGACGGCGAACTGGTGACCGACGTACAGAGCAATCTTAAATTATGGAGGGAACACTTCTCGAACCTATTAAACAGTGACAGCTGCGCATGTCACCGAGAAAGTGAAGATCCCGATACCCCAATCGTTGACCACGGAATTGTCGTTCCGCTACCCGATCATGACGAGGTGAGAATAGCGATAACGCGGCTAAAGAACAACAAAGCCGCGGGCGCCGACGGACTGCCGGCTGAGCTATTCAAACATGGCGGCGAGGAGCTGGTAAGGTGCATGCATCAGCTCCTATGCAAAATATGGTCGGATGAAAGCATGCCTGCCGATTGGAATTTAAGTGTGCTCTGCCCAATCCATAAGAAGGGCGATCCTGCAATTTGTGCCAATTACCGCGGGATTAGTCTTCTAAATATCGCCTATAAGGTTCTAGCGAGCGTATTGTGTGAAAGGCTGAAGCCCACCGTCAACCAACTGATTGGACCTTATCAGTGTGGCTTCAGACCTGGAAAGTCTACCATCGACCAAATATTCTCAATACGCCAAATCTTGGAAAAGACCCATGAAAGGAGAATCGACACACACCATCTTTTCGTCGACTTCAAAGCTGCATTCGACAGTACGGAAAGGAGTTACCTGTATGCCGCGATGTCTGAATTTGGTATCCCCGCAAAACTAATACGGCTATGTAAGATGACGTTGCTCAACACCAACAGCGCCATCAGAATTGGAAAGGACCTCTCCGAGCCGTTTGATACCAAACGAGGTTTCAGACAGGGTGACTCCCTGTCGTGTGACTTCTTTAACCTGATGTTGGAGAGCATCATGCGAGCCGCAGAACTTAATCGCTCAGGCACAATTTTTTATAAGAGCGTACAATTGCTGGCGTATGCCGATGATATTGACATCATCGGCCTTAACAACCGCGCTGTTAGTTCTGCCTTCTCCAAACTGGATAAAGAGGCAAAGCGAATGGGTCTGGTGGTGAACGAGGACAAAACGAAGTACCTCCTGTCTTCAAACAAACAGTCGGCGCACTCGCGTATCGGCACCCACGTCACTGTTGACAGTTATAATTTTGAGGTTGTAAAAGACTTCGTCTATTTAGGAACCAGCATTAACACCGATAACAATGTCAGCCTTGAAATCCAACGTAGAATCTCTCTTGCCAACAAGTGCTACTTTGGACTAAGTAGGCAATTGAGTAGTAAAGTCCTCTCTCGACGAACAAAACTAACACTCTACAAGACTCTCATCATGCCCGTCCTAACGTATGGCGCAGAAGCTTGGACGATGACAACATCCGATGAAGCGACGCTTGGAGTGTTCGAGAGAAAGATTCTGCGTAAGATTTTTGGACCTTTGCACGTTGGCAACAGCGAATATCGCAGACGATGGAACGATGAGCTGTATGAGCTTTACGACGACATAGACATAGCGCAGCGAATAAAGATCCAGCGGCTACGTTGGCTGGGTCATGTCGTCCGAATGGATACAAACGCTCCGGCTTTGAAAGTATTCGATGCGGTACCAGCTGGTGGTAGCAGAGGAAGAGGGCGGCCTCCTCTGCGTTGGAAAGATCAGGTGGAGAAGGACTTGGCTTCACTTGGTGTGTCCAACTGGCGCCGGTTAGCACGAGAAAGAAACGACTGGCGCGCTTTGTTAAACTAGGCCAAAATCGCGTAAGCGGTTATAGCGCCAATTAAGAAGAAGAAGAAGAAGAACATCCGTTTTTGATGAGGAGCGACCAGGACGCCCGGCAGACGTGGTACCCCGCAAATCATTCAAAAAGAGGTTGCCTGTAAAGTCGGTTTACTGACGAGAGTTTAATGTGACAACGTCATAAGAAAATACTGATGTAATGGTTGCAATTTTCAAAACAAAATTTTAATTTTATTTGTTTGATAGATATTTTGTATGGATATAGAGAAGGAGGTAAATGGAATCGCAATGGAATTGATCAAGTTACATTTCCACAAACGTGAAAAATGACGAAACATTTATCAAATTCATGAAAGATATGTTCAATTTCGATTGTGCATCAGACGTTAATAAGTCAACAACACTAAGAGGCACCATCATCGATTTGACTTTTTCAGGACACATTACACTCGAAACACTCCCTTTCATTTCCTACTTTTCCTATCATCGTCCTATTCTCAACAGAGAATTGGTTCATTACCATGCACACAGGAAGAAGGCATATGCAAATACAAGTATGTGGATTTATATACATATGCGCATATACATACATATATATGCTCATTCAAGTAGGAGAGAGCCAGATGTCGAACATTGCCGAATGCAGGGGCCGATTGTGCTCTTTGTCGTTCGTTTCGCTTGCAGTTCAAGCAAGGTACCGACCAATGAGCAAGATAACGACGATTGAGCAAGATAACGACACATTTTTTCGTGCGTGCAGCCGGCTAAATCCAATTATAAGACGTTATCACGTCAAAAATCCACGTCATGATTCTCGCTGATCGACAAACGAAAGTGCGCGAAGTAAAATAGCCGTAGGTTTGTCGATCGGAACGGCAATTAACATTTTACATGATAAGTTTGCGATGAAAAAATTGTCGGCCCAATGGGTGCCGCGATTGCTCACAACAATAAGCGGAAGCGACTGAAGGAGGTTTTGCGTTGATGAAACCTGGATTCATCATTACGCACCCGAAACTAAGCAATAATCAAAAAAATGGTCGGAGGTCTGGGAGAAGTCTTTCTGAAATGGGGCTATGTTGAAAACTAAAAAAAATGTCTTTGAAAAAATGTGGTTTTCATTTCTAACACGGGTACACGCCTTTTAAACTCGGAATTATCCTTAAATTATCCTTAAATTTTAATTCTTTGTCAATAATTACGAAAATAGATTTGATTATGTTAATTTTGTTGTGGTTTATTTGCAATTCAAATGCCCCGCTAATGTTAATTAAGCATTCGCATTCGTCCTCACTTTTTTCCTCAGCAAAAATCAGGGTGTTATCAGGATATAGTACTATTTTGCATCTCCTTATAACCTTTTTTAATCATTTATATACAAAGCAAATATTACAGGTCCCAAAATCGATCTTCTAATTATGTCTTAAACCATTCTAGTTGTGCACCTAAATTCTACACCTCTTTTTGACCGGAATTATCATTGACTCTGGAAATACACCTCTCGTAATTGACGTATTTACCATGACCAGCAGTGTGTGCCCTATTTTGCTCCAGTCATCTGTTATCAATCCCTTACTTATTCTGGTTTATTTTTCACATACTTATATATTATAAAGTTCTCTAACGTAAACTCTCTAAATTTAACTAGGATTTTCATACATATTGTGCGTACTTAATTGACATATTCATTTCTACTATTCTTTCTATAAAATAATGAATAAATTTATTTACAATCAACTTATCGTCACGATATTTCACCCCTTCGAATCCTACACAATCTATTTTTGCTGTTTATTCACATAAAACTGCGGTCGAATCATCCTATTCGTGCAAGGATCAACAACCATACGAAAGATAATGACGTGATACGAAAATTCGAATTCGTCCAACCAACGAATGCAAACGGATCGTAACTTCTCTTCACTCTAGAATAGTTTTCAAGTTCCACGATGCTTTGGATCGTATTTTGGGTCACAATTTTGTGGAACTGTCATAAATACAACTAAAATATAACCATGGGTCCGACTTTGATTTTATATAAGAGTTCTAGTGAAAGTGATGGAGCTGCGATAGTGCGGGGGCATCTAAGAGAAAAGAGCAATTCTTTGGCACTCTCAAACGCACCGTAAATATGTCAATGGTTAGTTATTCTATCTCATTTACAAACTATCCTTTGCAGATTCCTGAAACGGCCAGACAATAAGGGACAAATAAGATATTCCTCATTGAATGCTAGTGCAATTTTAAGTGAAATGGAAAGTCTTTATACCATACTTAACCCTAGAAAACTAAACCCCGCCTCTGAGGCGCAAAGATTGTCATTTTTACGTATTTCATTATGATTGAATGCAAGTGGCAGCACGAGCTTTCAAACCATTATAGTAGTCTCTTGTGTGAGTTTGTGGGCGAACGTTCATTGCACAAAGTTTTTTTGTTACGGAGATATAATATATTAATTCGTGTTGCCTGAGAGCCGAGGTTTAGTATTAAAGGTATTTTTCTGACTACATATTATTTCTAAATATTTCCTTTTTTTGCGACAGTAGCTATAATGTTAATGGCTTTTTCGTTTAGAGATGTGTACTTCTGACTCCCAAATAGAAAAATGGCTGGAGGAGCTGTCGCTAAATGGAAGCGAAATAGAGGACAATTTAGAAAAGGATTTCGATTCAGACGATACTCGTAGTCTAATTGATCCAAACTTTCAAATTGAATCTGAAGATGAAGTTGAATATATAATTGTAGGCAATCAAGAATTGACTCCTGTTGCAGTTTCACCTATAGACGTACCACAAAGTAATGACCAACCTAATGACTCTTTAATAATCAAGCCTTCCGAAGCTATTGTAAGAGGTAAGAACAATTTCATTTGGTCGACTGAACCGTCTTCTACAAAACGAAGCTCAAGTAGAACTCCAGCGAGGAATATTGTTCATGTTTTACCGGGATCAAAGAGAGAATTTAGGGATGTTACAAAGCCTTTAGATTGTTTTGAAAAATTTTTCACTCCAAATATAATTGAAGAAATTCTTCTTCATACCAACGAAGACATTAAAGTTAAATCCAATAATTACAAAAAACAAACCACAACCACATCATTAACTAGAACAGAAGAACTTCGTGCTCTCCTTGGAATTTTGGTTTTAAGTGGTGCGCTAAAGAACAACCGTTTGTCAACTAAAGAGCTACTTGATCCTTTGCTCTGCGGATCTAAAAATGTTGCTACAATGAGTATGGAACGTTTCAGATTTCTTATAAATTGCCTTTATTTTGATGATCGGCACACGAGAAAATAGAAGAAATACCGATAAATTTGCTCCCATTAGAAACAAATGGGAGATTTGTATTCAGCAATCTAGAGATAACTTTATACCGGGGTCATATGTGACAATAGACGAACAGCTACTAGCATTTAGAGGTCGATGTCCATTCCGAATGTACATACCAAACAAACCAGCTAAATGCGGAATAAAAATTGTGCTAGTCTGCGATGTCAGAACTAAATATATGTTTGATGCTTCACCATATTTGGGAAAAAATTTTAATACAGTAGCTGGCGAACCGTTAGGTTCTTATTATGGTAAGCTTCTCACTAGAACTATACATTGAACAAATAGAAATATACAATTGGTTCACTTCCATACCATTAGCAGTACAGCTATTAGCGGATCCTTGTAAGTTAACTTTAATTGGAACAATCAAAACTAACAAAAAAGAGATTCCAGATGAGTTCAAGCATAATACATCCCGTCGTATTGGAACATCCATTTTCGGTTTCCATGATAAATTAAGTCTTGTTAGCTATAAAGCAAAGCCTCATAAAACTGTTTTTTAATATCAACTATGCACGACGAACCCACACTTAACTCACTATCAAAAAACCTGTAATTATTGTAATATTATCCAATAATGCAACAAAAGGTTCTGTGTTGTCATGTCATAATAAATATGGTAGTATTGAATAGTTAAATTCTCTATGTTTCAAACTTTGACCAAAAACAAATAAAGCCAATGAGCAGAAGGGATTTCATGAAGGATCTTAGTAAGGATTTGTGCTGTGACTGGCTCTCAATGAGACTTCAAGAAAGACCATCTAGGCAAATTGAGTTCGTGAAGCAATAACCGACTCCATTCATAGCTCTGAAGAGCAGCAAGAAAACTCTGAACCACAAATAAAGAAAGGGAAAAGATCAATGTGCAATTACTGTCCATCAAGCAAGAAACGTATGAGTGTTTATTATTGTGCAAAATGCAATAGAACATACTGCCTGGAACATAGATCCCCAAATTGCTATACATGTGATATAAGAAAAAAGGTCTGAATTAATTTTTATGTACAAAACAAAATGTTAATAATATATTTGAAATTCTTTATTTTTATGAAACTTAGTACAAATAGCTATAAAAAAATATGAATTTTATGTTTTTGTTTTAAAGAAAAAAAAATTATAAAACTTTTTCTAAATGATATCCTTGCAAAAAAAAATGTAAGTGTTAATTTAATAAGTACATAATTGGCTTATAAAAACAATTTGATGAAATATTTTTTTTATATTATAGTTAAATACTCAAACTCTCAAAAAATAAAATGTTTTTCAATACAAAAACTTAACAAAAATTAGAGAAGAATTTTGTTTTTTAAAAAGTAGCCTGATAGGCGAGCTTTAGTTCTAAGCGTTTAAAAAAAAGGTTTAGTTTTCTAGGGTTAAGGTGAAATGAAAAGATAACACTCATGTATATCATATTAATTTCTATCACATACTTCATTAATGGCTACTTGTTGCATTGATCACATAAAAACGTTCCGTCAGTCATAAATAATTAAATACTAAAGAATACAAAAGTAAATAAAATAAAATCCAAAACCACTCATAAAATCGAAAATTCTCCACTTAATACTCAATCTTTGTGGGCCCTGTACTCCACCATGACATCTTTTTTGGTGGGGTTGAGTTTATTAAAATTCATCCTATAATAAATTTATTACAAAAACCATATTTAATAATATATATTTACAATTTACTTACATCACTGATTAAATTCGATCATTTACGGGCGGCTGTCGGTGTTCGAATAACAGTTCAATCAAACGAGTACGTTCAGCTAATCGGGTGCCTACATATGTCATAGTACGAAATATGCATTTTTCAGTGATGGGTGTACGTTCGCTGATGTGATTTGATTTTTGCTACATTTGTTTCTGCCCATGTGTATTTATTATACTATTTCTTATATACTTGTTTTTTTTTTGCGTTATTTATTTCAATTTTATATTTATTTATTATTTTTGTAAATCCAATTTCTCAAGAATATTTGTTAGTTTTGCTACTTTCTTCTTCTTAATTGGCACTATAACTGCTTACGCGATTTTGGCCGAGTTTAACAAAGCGCGCCAGTCGTTTCTTTTTCGTGCTAACCGGCGCCAGTTGAACACACCAAGTGAAGCCAAGTCTCTCTTCCAACGCAGAAGAGGCCTTACTCTTCCTCTGCTGCCACCAGCTGGTACCGCATCGAATACTTTCAGAGCCGGAGCGTTTGTATCCATTCGGACGAAATGACCCAGCCAACGTAGCCGCTGGATCTTTATTCGCTGCGCTATGTCTATGTCGTCGTAGAGTTCATCGTTCCATCGCCTGCGATATTCGCCGCTGCCAACGTGCAAAGGTCCAAAAATCTTACGCAGAATCTCTCTCTCAAACACTCCAAGCGTCGCTTCATCGGATGTTGTCATCGCCCAAGCTTCTGGGCCATACGTTAGGACGGGCATGATGAGAGCCTTGTAGATTATTAGTTTTGTTCATCGAGAGAGGACTACCTCATTCTGTTTGTTTGAAGACAAGAGGTACTTCGTTTTGTCCTCGTTCACCACCAGACCCATTCGCTTTGCCTCTTTATCCAGTTTGGAGAAGGCAGAACTAACAGCGCGGTTGTTAAGACCGATGATGTCAATATAATCGACATACGCCAAGAATTGTACGCTCTTATAAAATATTGTGCCTGAGCGATTAAGTTCTGCGGCTCGTACGATGCTCTCCAACATCAGGTTAAAGAAGTCATACGACAGTGAGTCACCCTGTCTGAAACCTCGTTTGGTATACAACGGCTCGGAGAGGTCCTTCCCAATTCTGACGGCGCTGCTGGTGTTGAGCAACGTCATCTTGCAAAGCCGTATTAGTTTTGCGGGGATACCAAATTCAGACATCGCGGCATACAGATAACTCCTTTCCATACTGTCGAATGCAGCTTTGAAATCGACGAAAAGATGGTGTGTGTCTATTTTCCTTTCATGGGTATTTTCCAAGAGTTGGCGTATTGTTCCAGGTCTAAAGCTACACTGATAAGGTGCAATCAGTTGGTTGACGGTGGGCTTCAGATTGTCACCCTTCACATACGTTCACTAGAACCTTATAGGCGATATTTAAAAAACTAATCCCGCGGTAATTGGCACAGATTGCAGGATTGCTCTTCTTATTTATTGGGCAGAGTACACTTAAATTCCAATCGGCAGGCATGCTTTCATCCGACCATATTTTGCATAGGAGCTGACACATGCACCTTACCAGCTCCTCGCCGCCATGTTTGAATAGCTCAGCCGGCAGTCCGTCGGCGCCCGCGGCTTTGTTGCTCTTTAGCCGCGTTATCGCTATTCTCACCTGGTCATGGTCGGGTAGCGGAACGACAATTCCGTCGTCAACGCTTGGGGTATCGGGATCTTCACATTCTCTGTGACATGCTGGAATCTTGTGCTGCAGACTACCATGTTTCGGGCCCCGGCGAAGTCGATCAGTCTTTGTCCGTTTCCGAATGTTTCGTTGTGCAGGCTGAATTCAGGTCCGACTGTGGGGCCAAAAATTCCCTCCTTGCCCACCCTGGCGTTGAAGTCGCCAAGCACGATTTTTGTGTCGTGGCGAGGGCAGCGCTCATAGGAACCTTCCAAGCGCTCGTAGAAGGAATCTTCGGTCGCATCGTCCTTCTCTTCCGTCGGGGCGTGGGCGCAAATTAGCGACATGTTAAAAAAACGGGCTTTGATGCGGATTGTTGCGAGACGCTCGTCCACCGGAGTGAACGACAGTACTTTGCGACGAGGTATCTCTCCCACAACAAATCCAACATGAATTTCCGCTCCTTTACATGGAAGCTGTAGTAGACGTCACAAGATCCTCCGCTTTTATTGCCTTGAATTTGATATCCGGGATATGTCCACCGCGGCCACAAGTTAATTGGTCCATTCGATCAGTCCAATTTTTGACTATGTAAAATGTTCCACGTAGTCGGAGGACGCCAACAAGTTGAAAACGACAACGAAGCGACATTTTGACGTCTTCTTCAACATTTCGATCTATGAACATCGCGAACAGATTTATTTTTTTCCAAAATAATCTTCCACAAATTGGAAGCGTTGTTCTGGCATTAAACAATCTGATGACATGCCAAACATTACTGCACATATAGTTCTCATGCAGATATAAAACCCCAAATTTGCTAAGGCAGTCTTAATAATTCCTCCCCAAATTTGCTAAGGCAGTCTTAATAATTCCTCCTCGAGCTTTAACGCTGGACTTATTTTCTCTGTGCTACGCTAAGCGGAGTTGTTGGAGGATGAATGGTCAACACTAGCTGATCTCTAATGGCTTTTTCAACACCCGGACAAGATCGGTCTCAAAAGTGCTATCTCACTCATGAATTAGCAACTAGTCTCTACTGGTTTACTTGTGAGACCAAAGTATGATTTCATTAAATATAATAAGACTGAAGTGACACCGGAGCTGAGAGTTTTAACAACTTTCAAAGCATGACACCGCATGTATTACCAGAACTAGTTAAGACAGGTAGATCGGAAGATCAAATAACAAGCAGCAAGCGGCATCTTCCCCACAAGACAGAAAAAAATTCGGTTGGCAAAATATTTCCGTAGAAATCACTATTTAAAAAAGTTGTAATGCCTCAAATTTCGTACACTTTTCATTAACTCAAACCTGCCCAAAATGTATTATTGCGAGTGACTCAAACGAATTCTGTCCATCCAATCGTGCGCATGATAATTCGAACAAAAATTAATATATTTTAAATTTACAGCCAGCCTAAATACAATTTTACTCAAATGTTCTCGGAAATATAAAGTTCGGTTCGGATCGAATTTAGCCTTTCCCATTTGTTATTTGTATTGGAGGCCGCCGTAGGCGAAAAGGTTGGTGCGTGACTTCTCTACCATTCGGAGAGAATTAAGGTTCGAATCTTCGTGAAACACCAAAATGAAGAAAAAGTTTTTTTTTAATAACGGTCGCCCCTCTGCAGGCAATGGCAAATCTCCAAGTATATTTCTGCCATGAAAAAAGGGTGTAAGCGTCAATTACGTATATAACGATGTGTGTTCAAAAGTATCGCGAATGTTGTGTTTTATTTTATTTTAATTTTGTCTCCTTTAAAGTAATCCCCATGAGATATGCACTTGTGCCAACGCTTTTTCCAATCTTCGAAGTAGTTCAAAAAATAATTTTTTTTATCTTGTTCAGCTCCTTCTTCGATGCCATCTTTATCTCGTCAATCGTAACGTAGCGTCGTTCTTTCATGGGCCTCTTCAGTTTCGCGAACAAGAAAATATCACAGGGGGCCAGATCTGGCGAATACGGTGGCTGTGGCATTAGTGTGTTGTTTTTGGCCAAAAAGTAGCGCACAAGCAACGATATGTGAGCAGGGGCGTTATCGTGATGCAAGAGCTGATTTTTGTTCTTCCACAAATCCGAGCGTTTCTGGCGGATTGCTTCACGCAAATTGCGCATAACTTGCAGGTAATATTCTTTATTGACCGTTTTACCCTGTGGCAAGAACTCATGCTGCACAACGCCCCTGCAATCGAAGAAAACGGTAAGCAAAACTTTTACATTCGGCCAAACTTGGCGCGCTTTTTTCGGTCTTGGTTCGTGCGGCAACTTCCATTGAGATGATTGAGTTTGGTTTCCACGTCATAACCATAAATCCACGATTCGTCACCAGTTATGACCCTCTGGGGCAAATGTGGGTCGTCGCGGACAGAGTCCAACAGCTCATTAGCAATGTTCATGCGATGCTGCTTTTGGTCGAAATTGAGCAGTTTTGGTACGAATTTTGCGGCGACCCGTCTCATGCCAAAAATCATTGAAAAAATTGAATGGCACGAGCCAATCGATATGTCTAGGTCCTCAGCAATTTCTCTAATGGTAATTCGATGTTTGGACAATACCATTTTCTTTACGTCATCAATTTTTTCGTCCGTTGTTGAAGTCCTCAGGCGTCCGGCACGCTTTTCGTCGTTCACATCTTCTCGGCCTTCCTTCTTAGAACATTTTGTACCACCGATAAACGTTGCTTTGGTCCAAAGTAACTTCTCCGTATGACATGGTCAACATTCGGAATGCATCCGCGCACTTAATCTCGTTTTTCACACAAAATTTGATACAGGTTCTTTGATCCATCTTTTTGAATAGGTAAACATCGAAGAGGAGCCGAAACACGTGCAAGCAAGGCAGCTGTCAACAATTAACTGAACATTCAAAATGGCCGATCTCGTCGGGATGAGTGAGAGACATGAGTACCAACATATCGCCACAAAAAAATCGAAATTCGAATATACGTAACCTGCGAAAATTCAAAATTCGCGATACTTTTTGAACACAACTCGTATGTACATATACATATATTTCTTAATGACGTTCTCATTTCTCTTATCTCATCGAGTTTTCTATCTTCATCGATGAATCGATAATCCCATACGTCGACGCGCCCAAATATCCGGGTCAAACTGGGCTGGAAAGCTCGCGTCCAGAAAAATTAAGAAGAGCTTGACTTGAAATTAAATATGCTATGTTACCTCACTGGCCGCCGTAGCCGAATAGGTTGGTGCGTGGCTACCATTCGGAATTCACAGAGAGAACGTTGGTTCGAATCTCGGTGAAACACCAAAATTAAGAAAAACATTTTTCTAATACCGGTCGCCCCTCGGCAGGCAATGGCAAACCTCTGAGCGTATTTCTGCGATGAAAAAGTTCCTCATAAAAATATCTGCCGTTCGGAGTCGGCTTGAAACTGTAGGTCGCTCCATTTGTGGAACTACATCAAGACACAGACCACAAATAGGAGCAGGAGCTCGGCCAAACACCCACAAAGGGTGCACACGCTAATAATAATGGGGTTTTCAGTAAGAGCGCTTCAACTTTTGAACTTTTTTGAATAAAACACAAACGGTTTGACTTTTTTAACTAATTTTTTTATTATTATCGAGTTTGAACATATACATTTAAGTATGAAATTCGATTTCTTTTGCATGAGCACCGCGTGCACGTTTTACGAAGTCCAATCGTTGAACCCAATTTTCGACCACTCTTTTGCATAAATCGGCCGAAATTCCAGCAATTTCGCGTTCAATATTGGCTCTGAGCTCACAAATCTTCGCCGGCTTGTTACTGTAGACCAATGACTTCACATAACCCACATAACCAAAACGGGACGGCTTGTTAAATGGACCGTAAAATGGCCGTAATGCTCTTAAAGTAGCAGCAATACAACGATTATTTTCATAAAAAATTTGCACGATTTGCAATCGTTGCTCAAGTGTGTAGCGTTCCATGATGAAATGTATACTAATGAAGTTTACAAATGACAAGCGAAAAATAAAAAATATTGCGTCGTTCGCCCTCCCTATCGGAAAAAAGTTGAAGCGCATCTATTGAACAACCCTATATATATAAATATATATATATACTAGCAACCCGCCCTGCTTCGCACAGGTATAAAATATATACCTTATGTCACTCACTGAAAAAATGATTAAAATCGATCCAGTAGTTTTGGCTTATTCATTACTGCCCGTGGCCCGCACGCGTTAAATTTGGAGTAAAACAATTCCCCTTTCTTTATAGAATGAAGATTTCCTGCTATCTTTGGGATATCTAAATTCATACCCTTCATTTTTGCATATTAACTTTTTGCATTTTTACATATGTATTTATTTTATTTTTACAACAATTAATATATTACAGAATGTCTTTATATACAACGTTCATAGCCTTCTTGTCATTAGACAATACAAACATGTTTTCTCTAGAGGTTACCCTTGAAAGAGCGACATACAGTTGGCCATGTGAAAAACAGTCAACACTCAAATCTAAGCCTGAACGTTGAAGGTTTGACCCTGAGATTTATTAATGGTCATTGCAAAAGATGTCTTTACCGGAAATTGTGAGCGTTTAAATTGGAGTGGTAGATCCGATGGTATCAGAGGGATCAATACATCTTCTCCGGTACCACATCCTGTGAGTATTGTGCACTCTATTATGAAAGTTTTCAGTGATTTTACCAGCAAAAGCGTGCCATTGCAAAGTTTAGGTGGACTTAGGTTTCTTAATAAAATAACAGGACAACCTATTTTCAGCTCAATTTTGTGAGGAGGGAGTCCTGACGGGTTCAAAGAATTTAGAAATTCTGTAGGAAATTGAACAGCTTCTTCCAAATCGAGAACAGTATCGACCGAGTAGTATATTTTCGTCGGCGCATCAATCTTTGAAGTAATCAAGTTATTTACTTTATCTACTTGTTCGTTAGTTGGTGACAGAATAGCTCTTTCTTTAAACCAAGATATTGTCTTATAACTTATGTTATCAATGTCGGGATAGACATTGTTGACTAACTCTTGGATGTTGTCTATCAAAACACAAAGGTTTTCTAGGTTAATCCTTCCCTCACTTTGTGTTAATTCTCCATTGTCAACTTTTAGCAGGATCTCTGGAAATAGCCTGTTCTCACGTGAAGATGACGAAACCCTCATATTAGTTTTAAGATCTAATTTATTGACATGCGACCAAAGGTGGGATCTTTTTAGCGAAGCATTTATTTCGTCAGCACGTGTTCCTCGAGTCACAACTGGAAGGATTTGACGGAAATCTCCTGAGAACAGAATTGTACATCCACCCATAGGTGAATTTTTGTTGCTCAAATCGGGCATTGTCCTATCCAATGCTTCCACAGACGTCTTGTTTGACATGATAGCTTCGTCCCAGACTATTAATGAGCAGTCACGCATCAATTTTCCTGTATTGCTCTGTCTAGAAACACTACAGACGCGATTTTCAGCGGGAGCTTGAATGTAGAGTGTGCGGTTCGGCCTCCTTCCAAAGGAGTAGCGGCAATGCCGGATGACGCAACAGCTAACGCAATTTTTCCGGTAGATCTCAATTACTAACTACTGATGTAATATCTTGAAAAATATTGTTTTTAATTATATGCTGTAAAGAGCCATATACATAGATCTATATGAAAACAACAATGTATTTAAGGTATTTAATTGGATAAGGATTAATGTTGTACCTATTTGTTGAAATCGCTTCGAAAATAAGCTATTAGTTGTCGTAAAAAGTAAATGACAAAAAATGTTATTGTATGGAATCGATAGCAAGCTAAACGCGCTCCGAATCAATAAAAACTATTCAAAAACTGTATTTTAATTACAGTATGCAAAATTCGTATTAGTACACCCCCTAATAAATAAAAAAACCACGTATATTTTCAAATTAATTTTAAAACAGATGCTTGAAACCGTTTTATTTTATAGATAATTAACTAAAATAAGGCCAAATAAAAAAACCGCTCACAAAGTGTATTGAAATGCAAAAAAAAAATAAGAGAGAAAAAAATGAACACTTTTCACAGAAGCAAAATTCGTATTAGTACACATGTATTTTTAATGATTTAAAGAGTAAATAAAAAATAGTTCAGAAAATTAATATTTTGTAGGATACCCTCGTTGCCTTAGAACAGCAGACAATCTCTTCGGCATAGATTCCACCAATTTTTTTGTGAGATTTGGAGGAATCTTCTTCCACTCTGATTTGAGGACTTTTTTTAAATGTTCTCGGTTCCTTATTTGATGATGTTTCATTTGCTTTTTGAAAATCGACCATAAATTTTCTATGGGATTAATATCCGGGCTTTGTGGTGGTGTTTTGAGATAATTTGGACAGTTATAAAGCATCCATAACCTTGTATCCAACGCCGTGTGCTTAGGGTCGTTATCTTGTTGGAATATACATTTTTTTTTTGCAACCCAATTTTTTGGCACCTTTGCGTAGATTCTTTTTTAAAATATCAATATATTGCCTCGCAGTCATAATTCAATCAATAAAATGCAACTTTCCTACTCCGTTTGCCCCGAAACATCCCCATACCATCAGAGAACCACCACCGTGCTTGAAAGAAGGCTGCAGATTTCGTTTTTGAAGGCCAGTATTACACTCTCTCCAAATTTTTATGCGTCCATCGGACATTTTTATATTAAATTTACACTCGTCTGAAAAAATTACCCTTTTCCAAAACCGCATATTTTTGTTTAAATATTGCCTGGCGAATATAACACGCTTTCTTCTATTGACTGAGCTTACATACGGTTTTCTAACCGCAGTTCTGCTTCTAAATCCCAATTTTTTTACATAATTGCGCACTGTTTGAGGTGTAACTTTGATAGAAAAGTATTTTTCTAGTTCTGCAGGTAGTGAAACTCCACTGACGGTGGGGTCTTTTCTCATAAGGCGTTTCAAATAAGTCTTGTGCCTCTGCCCAAGCTTTGCCCTGTTCACATTTCGAAGCTTTTTGTCAATCCTTCCACTGTCTCTATAAATTTTGACTACGTTTTGTATTGTAGACACACTTTTCTGCAATGTTCTCGCAATTTCGCGTAAAGACTTTCCGTTTTTGTTCATATTTATTATTAATCTCCTAGTTTCGTTTGACTTTGGCGACATTGCAAGCTAACTCCGCGAACTTGAACAAATGGCTACTAAAACGCAACTGCCCAAGGTTAAACATTGAATCGTTTCGAAAATAAAGGTAAATACCAACAAATTGTTTACAAATTCAACGCATACTAAGTGTACCAATACGAATTTTGCCTGCAGTAGAAATAGCTACACTGCTACTAAAGCTATTTTTTTCAATTCTATGCAAATGTTTAGGAGTTTTTGTTATTATTCTATTTTTTTATGAATTATACAATACCGCACTACGATTGAAATCAATTGCTTTAAAGTAAATTTGAAAATATACGTGGTATTTTTATTTGTAAGAGGGTGTACTAATACGAACTTTGCATACTGTATGTGCGATTTACTAATATAGAACGTGAAAATAGCGTTTTATTTCGCTGTAAAATTGTATGTGCATATAATTACATGGGATTCAGTACATACATAGATACATATGTACATACGTCCGAAATGAAATAATGCGAGCGATTCGTAAATACATACATACATACGTCACCATACGATGTAATTCAGCATTAATGAGGTGTGGTGAGATTATCGCTTAACGCCTGTTGCTTCATTCGGTTGACAGCGAACAAACACACAAACAGCTTTTTTTGGAAAAAGAGCTGCTTTTGTTTAAACAATTTTGGTTAAATAACAAATATATCAATTTTTTTTGATGCAGAACGAAAGTAAATATTTCAAAGTTAAACTCTAAGAAAGTTTCATTTTAATTGGTAGATTCGTTTATGATTTATGGCCGTGAAAACAAAAAAATTACGTTTTTTTGCCACATTTTGACCGATTGCCACGCCCCCTTTATATATTTCTTCACATTATATAGATATAAACCTTCCTCTTCAATCAATCTATCTTAAAAAAAAACCGCATCAAAATCCGTTGCGTAGTTTTAAAGATTTAAGCGTATACGGGGACATAGGGACAGAAAAAGCGACTTTGTTTTATAATATGTAGTGATATTACCTCACAGGTAGGCGATCAAGCTTATGAATCCGCAACATCCTTCGGAGCATAGAGGAATAGAGAACTTCATCGTGATCTTGACATACCAACCATGACTGAAGTAACGAAGCAATTTGCCAGCTTCCAGCTTGTTTCGACTGACTTCTCAAAGATGTTTAAAACGCACAACCGTAGCAGACCTAATGGAGATCGAGTAACATTGTATTGTACAAAGCTTCTTAAAAAAATTTAAATTATCAAATAAAAATTGCGTACAAGTAGCGTTTTATGTGTACTAGGCCTTCCAAACAATGTCTAAGAATCGTTAATAAAAAATAAAAAAAATTATCTTATAACATTTTTCTTTGACATTGAAGAGATGTTTTCCGTTTTCACTTTGTAGAAAGCCGTAAAATTTATTCAGCTCATATAAAATTAGTGTTTGTTGGAGTCGAAGTAAGAATTCGCTTCCGACTAGTTTTTTCTTTGTTCGGCCCTGCAAGTAAAAATCAAGCTCTAGCAAATAAAAAATCAAAACATTGTTTTCAAAATAAAACTCAAAATAAAAATTTTCCAGAAAGGCATCAGAGCTTAAAACTTTTATTAACATATTTTAAAACTACAAATTTGTCATGAAGCTAATTTATTTAATTCGTAAAAGTTCTTCGTCACACCTCAGTAAATTTGGAAAAATTAATAGATATCGTACTCAGATAAATTTAAAGAAAAGTATTATTATTATTGACGTAACTAACCGGTGTGCGTGACCAAATGAGCTTGCGCGTGACTACGGAGTCCATAGTGGTCATGAAACACCAAATGTTGGAAAAGATTTTTTCGAATAGCGAACACTCTCAGATGGCAATGGCAAACCGCTGATTGTATTTCTGCCATGAAAAACTAGTCACAAACTACCATCTGCTGTACGGAGGCCATTTGTGAGACAATATCAGTACGCACACCACAATTGCGAGAAGGAAATAGGCTAAACAGTCAAAGCGCCAATTACGACGATCGAAAACAAAATCCACTTTATTTAAAACTAGCAAACCCGGCCCCTTTCGCTGGGCACACTAAAATAGAATAGATATGGTTTAGAACAGAAAATATATGATTTTCATATTATTTATTTCTTTATTCTTCATTCAAGCGCTTTGGCATAAACAATATTTTTTGTTTTTCTATTTGTTTTTCAGTAAATATAAAATATAAATTGAAAATCAGGAAAAAAGAAGATTGTTTTTAAATTTCAAATTAACGCATATGAATAAACAATCGTCTTTTTTCCTGATCATCCATGAATTTTTCGTTTCAATTTATATGTTTTATTAAGCATTGGAGCTTTTTTAACCATTATCTATTTATATTTTTCAAAAAAAAAAACGAAAAAAATTTTTTTTCCACGAACACATAATTTCATTCGGATTTCACATTAAATTCTCTTTCGTAAGAAATTATTCACTGTTCCAAAATCCACTCCAAAAAAATTCACAAACAATTTTTACATGTTGCACTTACGTTTTTTCCTTATGGCATCCAAATCAGAAAGAAATATTGACGCATTGTAACTCACACTGTCAATTTGACAGTTCAGTTCCGCCCCAAGCGTTAAAAAAGTAAGCGACATTATGGCTGGTTCAAAAGAACGCTGTACCCGTTGCCAGTGCTCCGAATTACAACCAAACTTTACGAAACCCATTTTCAATACTTACTTAACAATGTGTGTAAGTTTGGTTTAATTCGATTCAAAGACACGGCGGGTCCACGTTTTGGCATATATTTCGAGACCCTAGTCATCAATAGGTATGAAAATTACCCCATTTTAAAGCACTTATCAACAGCTTTCATTTGATACCCATATTGTACATACACAACATACATACAAAAATACTCTGTACTAAAGCATTCACCAACAGCTTCAATTTGATACCCATTTTGTACATACACATCCGAAGGTTACCCGAGTCCACGTTTTGACCTATATCTCGAGCCCTATTTCCAAAATAAAATATAATCCATGTTACTCGTGGATGATGTAGTTTTCGAATGGTGAAAGAATTTTTAAAATCGGTCCAGTAGTTTTTGAGCCTATTCATTACAACCAAACAAACAAACAAACAAAGTTTTCCTCTTTATAGTACATATTAGTATAGATAACTTATAAACCATCTAAAAACCAAAACCAATTATACTTCATCTAAATATGCTTCGGAGAGACCGCTGTGATAGAAAAAACCAGTAAAAATAAGTTTAGGACTTATGGAATGATTACAAATCAGGAACGTACTGATGAAAGCATCACGTCTGGCAATCATAGCGAAATGACACAGACAATGTCAGATTTATGAGCAGAGTATAAAACTTTCAGAACGGGATGGAAATGAGGTTTGGTTTCAAGGTTTGGAATAGGGGAACAAATATGGAGTCTTCCGGAGCACCACGAGTTTAGTGAAAAAGTGACAATTAATTTTAACATTCACATACAAGGTGGTAGCCGAAACAATAAGTTTAATGATGGCATAGCCCATCGATATTTGGTGTCACAATTACTTTGTGTTATCAGGAGCTGTAATTTAACGTCGTAGGTGGGTGCCGTCAAGTACTAATATTATGCAATACACAACCGAACTTGGACTTTGGTCTCACACAGTTTCCAGCTCTTCCTTCGAATCGTACGAATAACGTAGACAATACAAGAGCGGTAGAATCTGGAAAAGTGCTGACGTGGCGCTCCCCACTGAGCTCGCACCGCTGAGCCAATGTGTGACAGCAGCAATTTGTTCACTGAAAGGGAAATCTCTGAACTAACTTTTGAATTAATACAAAAACTAAAAGAATGTAGAAGTAAACATGATCAATTTAACGCTATCGCACAATTAGCAATTAAGTTTCTATACTCTTCTATACTAAACGTGGCTAAAATATACTGATGAATTGTATCATCCTAATTATGTATGTGTGCGTAAAGATAGGGAAATTGGAGTGGGTGGTGGTGTTGCCATATTAGTTAAAAAGTCTATGCAATTCAATATCATAAATATTAATAAAGAAATAGTTGAAAATATTGGAATTAAAATAACCTCCTCTGACCATAAATCATTTAAGCTTAAGTACTAAATTACTTTCCAGGTGGAACAAATGCCTCGGAGCTTCGGAATAGTTACAAAAAGACTTAAGAAAACTTTCCAATTTGAATGGGTCGATTATTTTTTGCGGGGATTTTAATAGCAAGCATCGCAACTGGGGTTGTTCTAGAGCAAATACTTGGGGAAATATGCTCAATGAATTTACTACATTTTCCCCCATAAGCGTTTCCTACACAAACGATCCAACATATATACCTTCGTCTAGTAGGTTTTCCCCATCCAATATTGACTTGGTACTCTCGAATATACCCACGTATATATCTCAGCCTTAAACGATAAACAAATTTGATTCCGATCACCTACCGGTAAAATTTGTTCTCAATTTACATTTCAAGCATATCGACAACTTTATAATGGATTACGATAAGACAAACTGGAAGATTTATCGATCCTCATTAAAAAATTCTTTATTTATATTTATATTCCACGGAGGATATTGATAAAAACTTAATAATGTTCAGTGAAAAAATAATAGCAGCAGTACGAAGTTTAGTCCCACTTAAAACTTTGAAGACCAATTTTCTCAAACTACCCCTATACATTTTAAATTTAATAAAAACTAGAAGCTATTTTCGTAGACAATGGAGTCATTACAGACAGCTCTCTGACTACGAAGCAGTAAAACATTACTCTGTGCAAATCCGCAAACAGATCTTTCAGTATAGAAATACCAGCTGGAATAAGAAACTTAGTTCAATTGAAAAGAGAAGTAAGCCATTTTGGAACATTTGTAAAATAATGCGAAGAAAACATTTAGAAATCCCCCCTCTGCGTGAGTCAAATAAGACATTAATCTTAAGTCACGAAAAAGCAAATTTGTTTGCATATAACTTTTTAGAAAATCATAAGGTGTCCAATCAACTAGCATCTCCACTCGTCTCAAATTTAGTTGATACAGCTATAAACCAACTAAATTCGCAAGAAGTAGACACTCCACTATCTGAATACCTGGATTCAGATTATGTTCAGGATCTTCTGAATGATGCACCACTGAGGAAATCTGCAGGGCATGATGACATAAAAAATATTATGCTCAGACACCTACCTAAAGAGGCCATGATATACTTTACTTTTTTGATAAACTCTTGCATCAAATTGCAATATTTCCCTAATGCATGGAAAACAGCTAAAATAATTCCAATTCGCAAGCCGGGCAAGCCAGCAAACGCATCTGATAGCTACCGCCTTATTAGTCTTCCAAGCAGCTTAAGCAAGGTTTTTGAAAAAATTATCAAAAATAAAATATCCCCGTTCCTAGACACCCATAAGATTATACCAAACGAGCAATTTGGATTTAGACAACATTATAGTACGACTCATCAGATTAAACGAATCTATAATCACGTCAAATCTAACTTTGATCACAAGAAATCAACCGGTTTAATGCTACTTGACGTTGAGAAAACTTTTGATTCGATATGGCATGATGGTCTTATTTACAAATTAATAAATTTTAAATTTCCGTTACCACTAGTAAAAATTATAAATTGCTTTTTAAAAAATCGTTACTTTTGCGTGTTTCTGAATGACGAATACTCTGACATGATCGAATTACCCGCTTTAGTTCCCCAGGGATCGGTACTTGGTCCTTTACTGTACATTATTTATTGCTCTGATTTTCCCAAATTAGCCAATTGTTCATATGCCATGTATGCAGACGACATTGACATGTTTTATTCGCATGCGTTTGGTAACCAAATCGTAACCAAACTTCAAGATCCACTACAAAACATGGCAGACTACTTGTGTACTTGGAAAATAAAATTAAACATTGGTAAGATGCAAGCTATCTTTTTCACTAGAAAAAGAAGTCATTGCTTTATACCAAGTACAGGTTTGAAATTAGGTAGTTATGATATCCCGTGTACCAATACCGTACGATATCTGGGGGTGATTTTTGATAAAAAAGTATCTTTTTGCGATCATGTTAAATACATACAGGAGAAAGTAAATTTGGCGATTAAAATGTTATATCCCCTAATAAATAGATGCTCAGGCTTAAGCGATGAAAATAAACTAATAATTTATAAGTCTATATTTCAGCCAATAATATTATATGCCTGTCCAGCCTGGAGTAATATCGCAAAGTCGCATGTTAAGAAACTGCAAATCTGCCAAAATAAGATACTCAAAATGATGCTACGACTCCCATGGCATTTCTCCACCAGAAAGCTTCATGACGAATCAAAAAGTAAGAGTTTGTCAGATCAAATACAAAATTTGACTAAAAGATTCAAAATTCGTTCCAGTTTTTCGGACAATCTGCTAATAACTGAACTTTCTTAATGTTCAATTAGGCCGTGGTACTTAAATGCGTATAGGTTAACCCTAGCTTGTAAGATGTAAAACGGAGGTTTTTCTAGTAGGTTTTTCCTTCGAAAAAAGAAAAAATCGTTTAAAAAACCGAAACCTGTGATAAATATATTTATAAATATAATGATGTAGAATTAAGATTTATATCATATTCTGTACATTGTGCGATAACATAAATATTGTAACGTTTTTTTACTTAATAAACTCTTATCTAATCTAATATTATGCAAGCCATCCTTTATCGATTCAGGACCTTTAAGCGAATGTCGAGCAAGCCATTCATGAGATAGAGCCAGAAACCGTCACCAATACCATGGGAAACTGGGTTAACAGGCCTGCATAAATAATGAGAATTCGGGTATTCAAATAAAACAGCAACATGCAACAACATTTTTTTATTGTTTAATAAACGACTATATGTCTTATATGACTTTGACGAAACCCCTGAATTAGGCTTTGTCAATCACGGTAATTCGATTTAATATTAACCAATTAGCAATTTGACAATTACCTCGGTTTGTGCGCCGCAGGGATTATTTTTTTTAGAAATATTTCATATATTTTAATACTTAGTCCCGAAATGCAATAAATCTGAGTTAGCATATGATACTTTTTTTTTTCAAATGTCTGGATATCAGCGCCACTTATTTTCGGAGTTCTTTCCCTCCATTTAGGTCATATATATTATGAATATCAGCCAAATCGGTTCAAAGATGGAATTTTCCCAAATAGGTAACATACGGACGCCGATGCACAGATTTAAAGATTTAATTTTTATTTCATATTAAGAAGTTTTC
Source organism: Anastrepha ludens (assembly GCF_028408465.1). Lineage (NCBI taxonomy): Eukaryota > Metazoa > Arthropoda > Insecta > Diptera > Tephritidae > Anastrepha > Anastrepha ludens. The sequence goes on along the minus strand of NC_071500.1, from coordinate 117,654,990 downwards.
AGATGTGATCTATGTGTTATATGCTATGCTGTCAAGACTCTGTGCCATCAGGAAACTAGTTAAAAATTTACTGCAATAAATTGACCTAACAGAGAATAACAAAAGCGACCTAATAAAAATATTTTAAAATAACCACAACGAATAATTTACAAGATTTTGTACTTAAGCAGGCTGGAACGAAATTTATTGAAAACAAGCGTGAAAACCTAACCACTTCTCAGCTCTATGTACTATTGTATAAGTATAGGTATATTTGCCAATGCATAAAAATATCTATGTATGTGTGTATGTGAGCGCTGAAATATATATTTGACAAAGCCTTACAAGGATGAAGAATTTGAGCAAAAATCAAAAGTTTTAATGGCTTAACATGCAGGGGATGGGAAATAATAAAAGCCATAATGGAAATGGTCAGCCAAAATACTGAATAGGATATGAAAAGTAATAAAAATGTAAGCTATTCGAATGCAGTAATAATTCAGATAATAGAAAAATTTGTGGTGGTGATGGAAAATTTAACCCTTTCCGATTCTCATGTTCAATGTAATATTTCCTGCACGTGCGAAAGCATCTGCCCCAATGTTGTATTTTTAAAAGCATTAAAGAGTTTTTCTATTTTAAATTGCGTGCCCTCCGCAGTTTTAAAATTAATGTAGACCATATGAAGCTATTACTCGCAGTAGCAAGATCTTCTTAAAAATGATAAATCAATAAACAATTACACCCTTTGGAATTGCAACTGCAGAAGTGCAAGCTGGGCGTGAACCTTCAAACACGCATTGGTTTCAACCTTGTTGCTGTAAATTGTAAATTGTAATTTGCCAATTTGCCAATTTTGAAATTTCGGTCAATGGTTTTGAAAAATCGTTAGCCACCGCAGGGTGACGCCCACTTTTTCTATAAATTCTGTTCGATTTGCCATTTCAGATGGCTGCAGCGTGTGATTGACTGACGGGGATGGCGTTGTACCACAAAATAAATAGGTGCTTTTATATACCGATACGTGTAGACACATACATATATGCATGCCTTTTTCGACATGTGTTAAAGACTTCATTATGGCGGAAGTTTATTATCATTATGAAGGGTTAACTATGTAATATTTTAGTTTTTACCCGGATGAATGCGTACATACAAACATATGTACATGTGTACGTATACCTGTATCTGTAGGTTATAGAAACTGTTGAAACACGCCTTCAACACTGTTGCCCTTTTTAATCCACATCCTATTGCATTTAATTTATGTTCTTCCATCCTTCTGCCATTTGCATTTCATTTGTATTCAGTTGATTCAATTTTCACCGTTGCCAAAAACGATTTTATTCGCATTCATTGCGATTAGTAACAGTTACAAACGTGCAAAATTTCAATAAAGCGTTTGACATTTCGCACATGCCAAATAAGTTGTGTGTTCGTATGTTTGTATGTATGAGGAAGTCGATTTGCATGCGTATATGGGTAGATTTTCAATAAATTTAAAATAATCGATTTGGAAAATGCGAATGCATTAAAAAACTCGGGGAGGCAAAGCATTTTAAAATTTTCTCAAAGTGAAAGCCAATGACTTTTATGTACCACAGAATTGCAGTTTGTCTCTCTACTTCAACTCTAACATCAACTGGCTTTGGCTAATTGTGAGCTCAATTATTTAGGCTTTAAGGTACTTGACCACCTTATAAGTTTCAAAAAATTAAATTTTTTTTTTTTACATTTTTTCAATCCTTATACTTTTAAAAATCATCACCTGAAACTGTTTTTTTAAATTCGAATTCTAACAAAGTGAAATCAGTGAAAATGTGCAGGCGCATCCTGCACTCATTACTTGCTGACTCAGCGGAAAGAAAATAGCAAGTTTTAACTTTAAACGCGTTTTTCCAGAAATTACTTTTTTTCGAATGGCGGACACTTTATCTCCGAAACTGCTTAGCCGATTTTAATGATTTTGGTCTTGTTTTATTTGTTAAGATGTTTTGTATGCCAATTTACCACATTTTGCAAAAAAAAGTTAATAAACTATTGCTTTTTAAGCATAACATTGTGAAAAACAGGGGTGTTTTCTTAACTTTTTTTCAAACATCCGCCATTTTTTTATTATTTTTTTTTTTTGTCAGTTTGTGGTAAATTCTCACGCAAGGAACCTTCCTTTTGAAAATTTTGTTTCTCTCTTTTGTTTTAGAATTACCATTTCTAAGATTAACTGTCCGCCGCAAGACATGATTTTCTTCAGGCCTCGACTTTGGCGCCTCCTGGATATATGTTAAAAAAAGAAATTTTAATAAATCAATTTTTTTTTGTATTATATAAGCTCTAAATAAAAATTAAAAAAAAAATTTATTTTAATATATTATACAGAACATGAAAAAAAAATTATTGAATATGTTGTACTTTTTAGCTTTCCAAGGTGGTCAAGTACCTTAATGCCGGCTCCGAATAGGAGATGCTTTTAAATGGTAGAAAAATGCCTGACCGCTGAGAGAAGACATACTTATATGTATTTAGTATATTTGAAAAACTTAGTACGTTTGGAAGTATACAATAAAAGTAAAACATAAATTTTTTTGTTTTTTAGCATATTCAATTATTAAAGGTTTGCTCATTTGTGACATTAGATTTTTGGCACTGCCTTACAAAAGGTTGTATTTATGAAGGATGAAGAAAGTTGAAAAAATTAAACCCATTTTGGTGAAAAACAAACTGCAAACGGCCTAACAAATAAATTTAAATTAATGTTTCAATGTGAATAACATATTTTGTGGGCAATGCATATCTATACATGTACAAATTTATATGCATAAAAGAGTGTGCTATTAAAATAAATTATTCAGAGTGTGCTATTAATATTATTCATTGATTTGAAATTTTAAACCGATTGCGAAGTTTCGCCAATAAAAACGCTTCGCTCGCATTGACCCATTGAAAATTAATAATATCCTGATTTAAGCGATATTCGTGATGCATTCCATGTCATACTGGCCCTGGAAATACCGATACAAACCCCTGAGCGAGTTGTTGCTCATAAGAACACCATTTTGAAAACGAAATATTTTTCTGCAATTTGTTTCTTCTACTTTTACTAAAAATTTCTAGAATAAGCAACCCACTGTCATACTAAGCGAGCCGATTTGTCTAGAGGGCACGAGAAAGCTGCTTACTGAGCAAACCTTTTATTATTGAATCATGGTTTTTTAGTTTTCAGAGAGTGTTCAAAAAGAACTCAGAACGGTGAACAAAAACTGCAAGGATAGCTAGAAAAGGCAAACAAAAATGCAATCATCCAAACACTGGCTCAATAATTGGCTCGCTTTGCATTCAATCATTAACTTGGGAGAGGTTTTATATGTTGGAATATTGAACCCATGACCATTGAAAGCAAAATGTTTCGATAAATTCAAAACAATTTGGCTTCAGTGTAATCCCTGGCTTCTTTAGCTTTACTTTAACTATAGTCTCATACGTGACGAACCGTTATTAAGTGGTACCCACTCAACTTCATAAATGCATTATCGTCAAGTTTTATGCAAAGTATTGTGTGCCTGCTTGCCTACGAGTGTAAATAGATGTTCTTTCCGATTTAACTGCTGAAAATGTAATGGTTCTACTTGAAATGACAATACCAATAGTTAAGGAATGCACGTGGACAGTTGGCATGAGAAAACTTCAACAGACAATATAATGTGTGCTCTGCATATATATGTACGTACATATGTACATCGGTGAGTTATAATTAGAATTCAATCAAAGGATCACCCAAAAGCTTATGTCCATAAGTCCAAACTCATGTAGTTTTTCGCGCTAAGAAAATGGTAGGCAGTGCAAGGGCGGGGATGTAGAAGCGCTAAATAAACAATCGACCTCATCAGCGAAGCTGTCTAAGGCTACCTTAAAATAACCGTTCCTTAAACACAAAGAGCACTGCCAAGAAACAACAATCGAAAATCTGGATCAGAAATTCAAATGAACGACAACGGCAGGATTTAACACGATGTGACGGCGATGATGAGGCGCTTATTAAAAAACATCTTTAAGGACACTTCACGCATTGACCCCTTTTGAACGCACTTTTGTAAGAAGACGTACAAAGCGAAACTCCACTGCAGCTGCGTGACTTAAAAATACATGCACTCCACAACAAACGGACAAATTTTTGTTTCTTTTGACGCTTTCCCTTTAGATGCTGTCAAAAACAATCAAAGATAGCCTCATCAAAATCTTGCACATTAACATTGAAGAGCCTGAAGGTAGGCAAACCAATCCCACATCTCTTCGCATCGTTTTCTGGCGTACATTTGTATGCCCATTCACATAGACTGACTTTTTCCCTCTACGCAATATTAGGCAATATGAGCTAAGGCTGAACCAGTTTAGCAAATTCTACTTAAAAAAATATTCAATATGAGAGAGAACTGTAAAATACATGTTTCTCAATTTCCCCTTGCAATGTTGCAAATTTTCTCAAACACATTAAAGCATACACCTATGTATGTATGTATGTTTGTATGTGGCTAGTGTTCTCTAGTCATTTTCTTCTAATTAATTTGGTCAATCATTTTGCGGTAAGCTTGCTGGACATTATCAACCTATTATGTTTTCTGCTTATGCGATATTCCTCAAACCGCCCATCACGCACCAAAATTAACCCTCAGGTCCTGTGAGGTGACGCAATTTCGTACAACTCTTAAATGATGATTATCTGTCCCTCGACTCACAGTATTCCAATCAATGACCTTAAATCGCCCCATCCGGCCTACAAACGGGTTCGCGTTAATTTCATTAGCATCCTTGAACGCTTCCTTTTCAAAACGATCAACATTATCCCATCCACCACCAACACTCCTCGCTTATTTCGAGATCTGGCATATCATCTTCAGGCAGCAGGGCGAAAGTAGAGCATATAATTAAATTCTATGAATATTAGTTCGTATTTTAACCCTTAACTTCATCCATTTGTACTCACCTTTGTGCGCTCGCAATTAAAGTGACCCTTGTTTCTTGTCGCTTTTAAGAAAAGATCATTTAGATGAACTTTCTCTCCTAACCTGTTCCAGTTTCTGATGTAGCCCTTTCCCATCATCTTTTGATGAACTGTGGCTCACTCATATTCTCCTCCTCGCCTTATATTCCGTCTTGTCATGCCGTTGCTGTAAGATGATTAGATTGTACCTGTGAGAGTGCATATGCATTGAAAAAAATTTATAAGTGAATGTCATCATGAGTGCTTATTGTTGTCACCAAATGTCACTATCTTTGGCGCGGCTGCTCGACCTACTCAATTTAAGTGTACACCACTTATATGGCATATGTTTGTAAATATGTACCCAACTTTGGAATATTAAATGCACATACTTACATACGCAAATGCAAACATAAAATTCTAAACATGCGTACATACCTATAAAGGTTTATGATTTGAAATATAGTTGCTAAAAATGTGTTTTCTGGAACTTATCATAAGCAGCGTTGACCACTTTCTAAAAAAAGTTAAGATAGGCTAACAAAAATATATATATATATATATTTTAGAGAATATTTTTGCGTAGAGCTTTAACAAAACTGTAAAAGTATGAAGACATTGGGAAAGTAGACTAGAGGTAGCACCTATCAAATATTAAAAAAGCAGCAGGACATTGTTGCGGCAGGACTGTACTTGTGAACGGCGCCAAATTATAAGTCCTTTACTGCTCAATGGCAATAGACAAAGGTTGATTTGAGGTTTGTACTTCGGCCTCATGGTCTTTTGTGCCCTCTATCATCCAGACCCAGTTCTTGTATTAAACTCAAAATAGAGCTAGATTGAATTGGTCGTATGTGCCCTTCTTCTGACTGCAATTGGTCGAGATGTCTCAATCTTCTCCGCTGCAATGTTCAGCGCTGTATTCAAGGAGAAGATACGTTGGAACCTGCTGGGATTGGTCGAAGAAACGACAAGAATTAGTGAGCCATATCCCGATCATGTGCAGATGATTGCGCAATCTGCAGTGGCCTGTGATAATGCCCGTGAAAATGTTTCGGGAGGGTTATGAGTTTTTTAAACCTTTTTTGGTTGTATCCCCCAGTAAAGATTTCGCCTGGCATAACCCTATAGTTTCTCCTTGATGACGAGGAAAGGCTCGGATCCTATTTATAGCGAGGCCGCAGCCTCTCTTTCCCATACGTCCGCCACATCGTTCTCAGTTATTCCCCTGCGTCTTAGGACCCAAATTAGCGGGATGCTCAACAGCAATACTGTTCTCAAATGTGATAGCGTTTAATATCTCGGTTTTCACCTAGGAAGCGTTTAACATAAAGACGTCATATTCAACAAAATAATGAAACAAACAACTAGGAAGCTTTATTAGGTAATAATGATTTTTTCTCAAGAACCTGACTGCAATTTCTATATACAATCCACTTTTTCTTGCTGTTATGCAGTTTCGGATATTATCACCAAATGACGATGTCGTGTAACAGAAAAAGGTAGATCGTAAAAATTTCCAATATCCGGAGCATCCGTTAACCGATTTGAATCGATCCGTTATATATCAAATTCAAGAGAATCGAATTTTCTCCATTTCGTTCATGTTTAAGTTTTTATAAGAATTAAACGTTTCCAAAATACTTTATTTATCCACTAAACACCAGGTTTATTACTGCAAAAATTAAGATTTAAAAAGTTGAATTTCATCACGGAAGTTTACGCTTTCTTATTTTTTACTATCTTTCCTTCAGGGAAAACTGTTTCCCGTAAGCATTACGTCCACACTGACTCACATGCGATACTTACGAAAGTAACTTCTTAGTGGCAGATGTTTAATAGTCCGGGAGCCAGGGGTCGATTTTGGACTGGTCAGTTGCGCTTATAGCGGTGGAAAGACCGTCAACCGAAGCATTGAATATTCCGCGCGCCGCCGAGATGTATGAACGCAATGATACATTCTTACTTCGGCTGACGGTCTTTCCACCGCTATAAACGCGGCTGACCATCATTATTATATATTCATATGTGTCCAAAATTATGTAAAAAAAATTTCAATCAGCAAAAAGTAGTGTTCCTTTTCAATTTTTTTTACAAGTTCACCTGTTCAGCTGATTTGTTTTCCCCCCTCTACCGCGCAGCTGACTATTTTTTTTATTCTACTAAATGTTAACAATACATGAGAAAAATTTCAGCCGGTATAAAATGAGTTGGTAGAAATTTTTTTTCGACACGCTTCGTACCCTCCCACAATCACACCTACCGCGGGTGCGCCAGTTGACTTTCACTTTGGTTATTCATGAAAGCTAAGTCACAAGTATAGTCAAGAATTTAACGGTATAAAAACGTAGTCCAAAATCGACCCCTGGCTCCCGGACTAGTACTGTAATATGTGAAAATTAGCTAAATGACAGATTTACTCTCAGCTGACGTATTTTCTCCCCTCTACGGCGCAGCTGACTATTTTTTTTTTATTCTACTAAATGTCACCGATACACAAAACAAATTTCAGCCGGTATTAAATGAGTTGTTAAAATTTTTTTTTCACAGCATCCCACGCACGTACCCATCGCTACTGGACCAGGTGACGGTTGGTTTCGTCATCCATTGGATGGCGTCTGCCTTCAGTATTTAAATCAGTCGGCATGAAATGCTGAGGTCAAAATGACCCCTGGCTCCCGGACTATAAACTTAAGATTAATACTTTTTATTTTATTTTGATTTATGATATATGTATTAAATCAAAATTGTTCGTCAAGCGAGCAGAGCCCAGACATAGCGAGCAAAGATGTGGGGAATCAAAGAAAGCTTATATTTACTTAAGGAAAACTATTTGCATTTAGATGCTATGATTAGCAGCTCCTGAGTTTCCCGACTGAAAACTCAATATTCTGTGCAAACTTAGATCTATGAGTACATATTTAAGTACCCGTATACATACAAATGTACTTATATACTCGTCTGTACCGGTAAAATCTTTGTTTATGTACTAAAACCATAAGTGAGCCATAAACAAATATTGAAATTTCAATATTCCTGTGATTATATGAATGTAAATACAAAATTAAGGGGAATGGCCCCTGAGTGATGAGTTTGAATGTAAGAATTTTAATGAATGAAGAAATTGAAGTGCATATGGATTCAAATTCGCAAAATAGTAATAGGAATTTCAACCCTCGACGATGGTTTAAAGGAATTATGTTCAGGAAGGCTGTTGAAGCAGACGTTTTCAGGAAAAAAAGAAAAGGGTACCCTTTCAGAATAGAAGAAAAGTAAGTAGTCAGATTAAAAAATATATATGTATGTGAAACTTCAAAAAGAAGAGCATGTAGGACAAAGTTTTTGCACGACTGTCAGCTTAAGTAGTCAACTTGATTATAATCCCGTATTATAAATAACAAAATAAACATTCCAATATTTTTACATTCATGTTTTTTTTGTTTTATGAGTAGTGGAATTCACTCTCGTTTCACGGGAAAAGAAGTACCCTGTAAACGTAATGGGGGAATGTTCGGTTTACGAAACTTTGCGTGCATACTCGTATTCGCAAGATCGTTATCTTTGATATTTTGCAATTCTACATTTTGTGAATTTAGCCTCGGTATGACGATCATTACACCGAACAATCCGAGAACTTTTTACACTCAATCGATCACTGATGCATTGATAAGGGAGTTAATCTGCATACTTATGGATGTGTGTTACTCTGTGTGTATATATTTGTATACATGCACGACTATATGCATGTACTTCTATTTCAATGCTATCGTTGATGGTATTAAATTTCTAAATTTATCAATGAGTTTCGTTAACTAAAACATACTTAATTTTGAATTGGTGTACCATTCTACGTCCTACGTACACATGTACAAATATACACATTTGCCCATTGAAATGAGCATACCGTGAAATCTTAGCTTTTCTAATATATTTTTTAATCCGAATGTTTGAGAGATCTTTGTTCTAACAAAGTGCTTATATGTTAAGAAAACTTTGTTTCTAAAACCTTCAGAAAGTTTATTTTAAGCTGCAAAGTGGAGAAAACGTGATAGACTTAATCTAAAAACACTATACTTAACCTATAAGCTTCGGTTAAGAGAGTTGAGGTAGTAAATTTACCATTTATATTTCTTCTACCGACACAATTGTGCTATAATCTTATCTGTTCTTCGCGTTAAGAGCAATTTTCATGCCTAATTTTATCATTTTGATGGGTCGTCGAGTGTTCAATTAAGCAGTCATTCATGGATGAAATTTGCCAGAAAAGAGCAATGTTTTTGATATCATAAAAGTATAAGGAATTATTTTATTTATCTTTGGTTTGTAAGCAGCAAGTTTTTAAGGTCTATGATAGAAGGCCCTAGTGGAGGAGAGTCAATGAATTCCTGGAAGACCAGCTTGACAAGTTCTCCAAATTGTGGAAGAAGTGGCATTCAGAGTGGGGTATAGTCCTGGGGAGCATAGAGGATGGTGTATGAGTCACTTATTGGCTAACTATTCCCCTTAAACCATCCAATATTCTTGAGGAATCTCATTATCCCTGTAAATCTATATCTCCTGCCTGTTTCAGAGTGACTAAGAATAGAGTCCCGAGATGTCGTAGCCTGCTTCAGAGTAGACGCAGATCGCAGAATAAATATCCAGCGTTGGCTGGGTCATATCGTCCGAATGGATGTGGGACCAGCTGGTGGAAGCAGAGGAAGAGGAAGGCCTCTTCTGCGTTGGAGAGACCAGGTGGTGAAGAACATGGTTTCACTAGTTGTTTCCAACTGGCGCCAGTTGGCACGAGAAAACGGCTGGCGCGCTTTGTTAAACTCGGCCAAAATTGCTTGAGCGATTACCGCGCCGATCAAGAATAAGACGCAGATCGTTTCTTTCTTCTAATCATTTTAACAGCTTCTTTGGAACGGCACGGCCACATTTGCCTCGGAATGAGGGAAGATTTACCTTGTTCTTATCTTTTTACAACTTTTCCACTAGAAATTTTAAGAAGTAGCAGTTTGCAAGCATCATACGGCATACCAATGCGCTGCTTTCCAACAAGAATCTGGTTGGTTGTACCCTGCCTTGCAAACTCATCTCCTATATTGTTTACCTCCATGTCCTTATTGCCGGGAGGAGGTGGAGTCTGTTCTGCTTGATCAGTTTATGTTACATGTATATTACATATACATATATATAAGTGCAAAACTACAGAGAAAAATTTGCAAAGAAGGAGTTTATAGACTAAAATATATGAATCCAATGAGAATAAAGCTTCTACATTTTTTTAGTTGTTTATTACATTGTAGACCTTCTTCAAGGACGTCTTAGCTTAATAACAAATGCTTGTCTTCATTTGATCATCTGAATTTTATGCAAAACTTGCAAAAAATCTAGAATGAACTATCAATGCCCTGGTTACCGTATTCACTCCAACAAACAGCTGTTATGAACAAATTCCGAAACACCTATACAAAATAGAGAATTCGGCTACTTTCAGGCGTTCCGAGCATTTCGGACTTCTCTTGTGGAATTGTTTTCATACACTTTCTAATGGCAATGGTACTATTAATGGTTGTACGGGTTAGGCTAAAGCCTTTATGCACTGCGACCAAATCGATCTATTGTGCGCCCCTAATTACTTAATTATAATTATTTAGTATACCGAAGAATCGAACCAGCTCCTTAGGAGGGAGCAATTGTAGGTCTTCCTTCTCTAGTAGGTATGATCCCAGGATTCTGTGTCTTCTGTACCCTAATGCCTCACAGTTTGTGATTAAATGTTCCATAGACTCCTCTTCATCACAGCAGAGTCTGCATGATTTTGTACTAGATAACCCCATTGTGTTTAAGTGTTTATTACGAACAAAGTGGCCTGTAAGTGCTCCACAGAGTAATCTGAGGCCCTTTTTATCTAGGGTTAGAGCAGATTTTGCTCTGTTGGCATTGATGTTCAAAAACTTTTTGGAGTGCAGCGCACTTGGGTATGCAGCGCATTTTTTTCTTCTGCTAATGTACACATACAATAACTATACTAAAATAAAGATGTATATTTTATAAAAAAAACATACACACGAGATTCGATTAAAAAATTCCGTGCAAAAATTAAAACTACTTAATTGTTTGGAGTAAACCTCTTTTATTTTGTGACATAAACAATCTGCCTACGCTGTTTTCGTTTGTTGGTCCCTTCCGAATAATAGGATTTGTCCAAGTCTGAAAAATAGACATTCATTTCTGCAATCACCTCCTCGCTTGAATAAAATATTTTTCCCGTCAGCCATTTCAGCCATGTGAATAAGTTGGAACCCTATTGCCATTTATTTTGCGACCACAACTGCTGAGACGGTAGCTGGTGCGTTGTCGTGATGGAAAAGGAGAGTCACTCGACTTGCTGTGTGTTCTTCCAAGTGAGGCTACTAATATAACTACACGTAACCTCGATAAGCGCCAGTAGTGTCATCTCTCTGACCTTGCACGGACTTTTCAAACGACTCTCGTATATATGATTCAAGTCTTGGGGGTATATTTATAAAATGCGGCACATTGAGCCCTCTTCGAAGAATCAAACTTCGAAAGCTCTAAAGTCGTACATAGGTCTAAGCATGGACGTAGTGTTAGTCATTAATTGCTCGATGCTTTTATATGAATTCTCTAATTATTTTCTTCATTCTACGTCTGTAATTTTTCGTTTGCTAATTCATTATTGTTGTCTATTCCTACATAGGTACAAGAATCAGTTTCCCTTCGACATTCTGTCATTGCCTTTATGATTTTTGTTGTTGTTGTTTACTTTTTGCTTTCGCTACCGTTTCTTTTGAAAACGAATTGCTACAAATCCTTTCCTATTACCCTTCAATTGGTATGTATTTTTATAGCTTTAACGATGAGCGTTAAAAACAACAAGTTTGCTAAATATCCCGAAGGGTCAAAATCAGGATATTCACACCACCACATCGCCGCGCACATACCTATAACCCCTTTTATTTCGCCATTCGCTTCAGTGACTGAGGCGGGACATACTGTTGCTAAAATATCATAATGTTTATATGAGCATGTATATGTGTGTATGTGCGTGTGTGTGTATGTATGTATGCATGAAAGTATAAGGCAATGTTAAATTTGAAGGCGCCTTCAGTCGCATCAATTTACGGACTTGTAAGTTGGTTTTTTATTGTCGACGTATGGGCAATGAATTTATGTGAACAAGGATTCCGTGCTCTTGTATTCGTAGTGACAGTTTGCCGCAGGATACGCTTATAAATAAATTTAATGTGATACGCTAAAAATGCACAGAGACATTGCCGAAGAAAAGGCACAATTTATGAGAAGACACTCCGCGCACTAATTACCCTCTATGTTAAAATACCAACAACTGAAGATAGTAAAGACTATTTATGTATTTACTATTTGGAGTATGAAAAGCAAAAATTAAGAAAGTTGGAAAAAAGGAGGAAGTAAGAAACGGGATCAACTCGAATTTATTTAGGAGACGGAAAACGCGCCTTACTAAAAAGTGTAGCAAATTAATTTTGCAGTTTTCTGGAAAAGGGCAGGCAATATTATTATTATTATTATATTTTCCTCCATAAAAGAGTATTGTATGAAAGGATCAGCGCTACACAAAATTAAAATGGATAAAATTGAGCAAAATGGTATCAAAGCAAAATTAATACACCCATTTGCATACTTTAATCCATCCAAGAAAAATTTACCTTTTATCAATAACTTGACGAAGGTATATGTACAACAAATAAGTTATGTTGAGATTTTTCTTCTTCATAATGGGAGGGGGGGCTGAGTGGCTCTATCCTAATTGAATTGACCACGAGTGCCAAAATCGCTTCTTGCCTAATCCGCTTATAGCAAAATTGGCCGGTGACCATTTCACGCATCAAGTAAACTATTAACACAAATAAAGGACATGATTCAGCTGTCGGTCAGCCGCTTCACCGCCCTCCACCCCAAAACTTGCGTACGCACACACTTTTATGCTCTTTTATTTATTTTTTTCTTTTTTCAAAACCTATGCAAAGGACATTTCAAGTATAAGAAAATAATGTTCTCTTTCTTGGGCTATTCATTCCTCTTTACGTCTGCCTTTTATAGCTTAGTTGTATGACATTTTCTTCATTCATTTTTTCTTCACATCTCAGTTTCTTTTGTGTCCATTGAGGCGCAAATTATAAACGAATTAGTGAGGTAAAGTGGCCACTGGACCCATACCAGATCAAATCAGGGATTTTCCTACATTGAAGTGTATTTATTGTGTTTATTTTCCTGTATTCTTGTGGATAATACATATAAGATAAATTTTTTTTCATATATTCGTTTGTGTATTTTTTATGAACTCCGGAGAAGGACAGGATAATAGTGTGAGTGACCACAAAATACCTATTGTGGGACATTTCTTTTCAAAGTCAAAAGCGAAGAGGCTGATAATTAGGTAAATTTAATGACATTTCGAAGTTTTTGCGATATGAAAACCTACAACGTTTTGCAGTTACGATTTTTGCACTTACAATATTTTAAATTTTCCTGTATATTTGTAAACCAATAAGTATTATTAAATTTCCCATCCAGTGACTATTATTATGCAATATTGATTGATCACTGTATGAACTCCGTTCGAAACTTCTTTCTTCTCACTTATTGTCACTTCTTAAACAACTATTAAACCGCAAATGCACATCCTTATGTACTGAACCCTATTATTTATTACATAAAATTGTCTTGGTATTGGGCCTCACAATTATTATACGAGTAGTCTTTATGTGGAGAACAAATGCTTCATTTACATTTATGTGCGCTTGAAAATGTCATTATGAGTATTATTGATCACTTTAGGGATTATGACGGGATGACTGTTTGTGGACTACTAAGACGGATATATCCAAATTTTTAAATATATTCTATTGAGAGACCAACACTCGCCGCGTTGAGTAGCTTTCAAATTTAAATTTAATTTAAATATTCTTTGGAGACACTAACAAATATTAATTCAATAAGGAGTCGAGTACTTCCGGCACACTTCATTTTGCGCGGACAATTTTTCTTGTGAAAGCTTTAAGCAAAGAGGGAAGACAAGTTAATTAAATCAATCGAATATTTCTAGGATGAAGCCCATAGGCCTCCTGGCTTTAGATATTGGCAACTCCATACGAAACATTCCGGTCTTGGCATTTCCATGTATGTAAGTACGTAGGTATGTTAAGGTGAACAGGTGGAAACCCAAATACATGGACGAGAGTTCTAGAAATAGTACTAGCTTCAATATTAAAACTGCTGTTATTATTCAAGTTGTGTATTCCGTGTATTGTATAGTCTCTCCGGATCGCATAAGGCTGTCCCATATTTTGAGCCATGGCATTTCAGCCAGATAGTAATACTGGTGTGCCAAATTATTCAAGAGATGTTTTCGCCCGGCCACCCTTATGAGTAATATTTGCATACTAAATAAGTTTCCCGTCCGCTTGAATTCAAATCTATGTAATCGGTTTTAGATAAAATGCTATCAGGAAATCCGATTACGCATCGCTGCGGCTCAATGTGATATGAAATTAATGGAAACGTAATTAAAAGCATTACTTCTCAGGCTTTTGGTACCATATCACTAATGGATTTAGGGTCGCACTACCTAGGTGCATGACTATTAGAAGAATTGCACATTCGCAGAGAATGTGCTCACCATCCAGTTCGCGAAAACGGTAGATGCCATGTTTAGGAGCCAATTCGATGTTCTGCTGGAGAGAAAGATAAATTGCTTAGCCTGCCATTGCTCTTTTGTTCTCGAGTGTTGTTAACAATAAAGCATCCCTCAATGGGTGTTATTATGTGAGACCACAGTGCATAAAGGCAACATTTCTGGGTGATGCGCAAGGCTCGTTGCATGATATCGATGTTGTTTCCTCATGCTTCCATGAGATGCAGATGGCTGAATCGCCCGCTTAACCTTTTGTAAGAAACGTTTGCTCATTTGGCATGTGTAGGAGTTGATTTATAACCAACGCCCACATAATAGGAGAGAGTAGAATATACCTCTGAATGCAAGACATCCATTTTTGATTTATTTATTCTTCCTATTTCCATTATGAAGTTTTTGTCTTTAGCATAGCCAACACCCAGTGACTCATCATTGGATTTAAGCCCCGTATAAGCATGGCTTTTTGTACTGCTTTATAAAGCGTATTGAAAAAAAACCCCGAGATGTCGATGAAAGCCACATAGTTGTAGTAGACTAGATCATTTTCTACTTTCGTAGAAAGGCTATGTATTGCAGTCTCCGGTTGATAAGCAAACTGTTCCGTATACAGAGTGCGGTCCTTCAGATTTACCTCTCCAATATGCTGACCTATGAGCCGAGACTAATTGGCCGGTGGGAATGATGTTAGGGAATGCTGCTGCATATAAATCCTGGTCGCTCAGGCAACATAGAACCCGCTGCCGAAAAATAGTACTTCAGTTTAAATAAAATAATTTTTTTCATTTCACCTATTTCTGCGTTTATTATTTATATCATTTGATATACATCATATCGCTTAAAATAAATCATTCCCCTTTCGGAGGCGGAATAAAACTGTAGTTCCCTCTATTTGTCGAAAAACGTTAAAGCGCACACCACAAATGGGAGGAAGAGTTCGACCAAATGAGTAAAAGGTATATATATGTTACACCGAAATCTGGAGAATATCGACTTTCACCGGTGAATGTCAACATTCACATAGTCGCTTGGTGCATGTCCGAAATATTCGCTAAATACCCTTATTTCTGACTTACACCGGTGAATGTTGACACAAGGATAACATAACTTTTTCGCCTCTCTTTCTGAAAGGAATGACCAAGAATTTAAAATACACGGTACAAAAACAAATACTTACTTATGTGATTTAAATCTTATTTATTGCAACAACTGAAACTATTATGACTCTTTGAATTGCACAAGAGTCCCTTGCATTTACAACTGCATTTATTTCTAGAACACTTCCTTTTGCAATGACAGCGTCTATAGCCTTGTCCCCCGCTTCTCGAATTAGCTGCAGCTGCTTCTCTCAGCGACATTTCTTGAAAAGAAATTTCATCTATGGAAAGTAACTTTTCTTTGCAAATTACGAACCGATTACTTGTGTAAAGCTGTTTGAGGGTACCATTTTTATTTGCCAGTTTATAGTCTTCTATTCCAACAACAACCGCTAACACATTTCGGTTATCTGTACGACCGCGGTCGACATCAGGGACTTGTATTCGTACATTATCGCCAATTTGAGCAGGAGGAAATTGTTTTTGTGAGGCTCGTAACATTTTTGTTACTTGAAGAAGTAGAAGATTTTCTTTCGCGGCCGCTCTTTTTGTAGAAATCAACTCGTGTTTTTTAGTCAGAATTTGATGCGAAGACGTTGTAGATTGTAGGTCCTCTTCAATGTTTTTCTTTGGAATATGGTTTTCGGTATGACCACCGCTCAATTTTTTTTATAAGCATTAACAGTTTCGTCAAGCTGTTCTTCGGTTTCAGAAGTATTGGCAAATTCTTCAAGTTGTTCTTCGGTTTCAATATTTGCGATTTGTTCGCCAGACAAAAAAGACGATGCTATGCCTCTTTTTGCTTTAACCCCAAACATGGCTTCATAAGGACTTTGGCATATTCCTTCGTGGTACGTAGTGTTCTTGGTAAATTGAACAAAGGATAAAGAATCTAACCATTTATTTGTATCATTATCGTTCATCCATGCAGTTAGCATATTCTGTGTATCCTGATTGGCCCTTTCAACTGAGCCTTGTGTTTGACTGTGACGAGGCTTTCCATGAACTATTCTAACATCTTTCCACAAAGCGCATATTTCGGATATCACTTGATTACTAAATTCTCTACCATTATCTGATTGCAATATTGCTGGGGCACCAAACGTTAAAAATATTGAAAGAAAATGATGCGCTACTTCTTCAGCTCTTTTACTTAACTTAGTTAAATGATCTTGATACACCCTTATGAACTATTCGCCATCTCTGTTTGACTGCAGATCTATCAGATCAACTTGACATCTTGAGTTTAATTCACAACTAACCATTGGCTTCACAATAATATATTACCTTTCTTAAGTATACTGCGTTTCATTTGACACTGTTTGCATAAATTTTAAATACAACAGTACAACTTCATATGTAATATTTTTGCATTTAACTTGCAACTCTTTAAGCATACGTGTTCTTCCTCCGTGGCCTATTCTGGTGTGAGTTTCATATAGTATACTGCACAATTCTTCATTGGTAACATAATACTGTATGTTCGTTTCCCCTGGTTTTAATGGTACAATTAACTTCTCTTCATCATTCATTTTTAAAACATCAACACATTTTAATCATCTGTAATCCAAAGGTGTCTTGCATTTAATTTTAGCAGAAACAACTTCAGAAACAGTTTTAGAATACTTTTCTTGCAAGGAATGAATGATGGAAAAGTTTACCCGCAATTATTGCATTTAACTTTTCAAGAAAAAGATCACGATTTATTGCGGTATCAATTTAGTATAAATTAGGGTATCGGAAAAAAATTAAGAAAACGTTACTCGCGCTCTCAAAGCTTGCATAAGACTGGCACAGCTGATTGACTCCGAGCAGAACAAATAATTTGGCGGTAGAGAGCGAGTCACATGCTTTTTACTCTTTTGTTTCAGACCTCCACCAGAACATATCTGTGATTGTCGATACACACCGGAAAGTGTCCGAATGTACAACAATGTAATGAAATATTCGATCTTTTACCGACGTATTTGGTATATGTTGACATTCACTGGTGAAAGTCGACATTCTCCTATTTCGGACATTCACGGTAACATATATGCATACATATATAGATATATAATGTTAGCGCCGAGTGAGGCCATCTGGAAACCAGAATTGTAATTTCAAATGTTCTTGAGAAAATGTTTTGAGCAGCAATTCCTTTTAAGAAAGTTTTAATGGCTCTCAAGGTCAATGATGAGGGTCATGTTAAATGCTCAAGTTCACACCGATTAGCTTTTCTTCTCGCACAGCACTTTCCCCAAGTCTCTGATTTAAATTTAATTTTTTTGCAGTGCTGGCACACTTTGTCTACCGATCTTAACGAATTTACAAGAGGTATATCGGGTTCGTATGAAAAAGCAATTCGGTGAGATGAAGCTGGGTTATTTAGATATCGCAACTTCCTAAAACTTCACTGCTGATCCAGTTGTTGTCGGCGTTGTGTTACTTTTCTTTTCCTTTATTCAACTCATAACACCTCAAGTCTTTCTTCCCGTTGATCTAAAAGTTTTCGAGATCACCTTTGAGAGGTGCTGACTTTAGACATTCATTGTAGTCCAAACGTTCTTCGTTAGTCCAAATTGATTTCAACAGGCTTCTTGCTATTAACATTCGATTACGGTGGCCTAAATTTGAATGTGTGCAAGTCTTGATAGACGCTTAATTTTATTTATCTTAAACTAGTGTTGGTATTTGTTTTCAAATTCTTGATTTCGAGCGAATGCAATATTTTATAATTGTTGTTATTCGTTTTGGCCATCGTACAAATATATGGATTTGCTTTCTAATAACCGGAACTACTCGTAAAGGAACAGGTGCTAAAAGGTTATTTAAAAGATTATATGTAGTTTGCCAACCGAGGAGTGTCCAAATCTTTTGATAAAAGCATTTTAATAATTAATAAACTGCTGGGCAAAGGAGTATAGTATATGGGTAATAGCGTTTTTAAAATTAGAGCAAAAAGGTGATATATAGATATATTATTCATAAAATTGTGGGCGATTGGCCTTTTACCTTTAGTGGAATACAAAGTTAAAAATTTTGATAACATTTTTGTTTTAAATAGTTTAATTTTTAAAGCTTTGAGTTATATGATTATTGTTGTAGAATGCACTGTACTTTCATAAAAACATTCATTAAAAAAGTTAAAAGGTGGTAGATAGAAGAGCCAAAGTCATGTGTATAATCGCACAAAATACGCAAAACTTCTAAAGTGATGGTAGTGCACTGGACAATATTTCTGCTACTGGGGCAGCGTTATATTGGTGACTGGCGATTCGAGCCAGGAAATCAAAAGTTGAATAAGGAAGGCAGCGGCGGTATTCGGCTCTCTGCAGGCAGTTGGGAACGCATCATACGAATCACAGCGCTCAAAAGTTAAAATATTTAATTCTAATGTAAAGTCATCTTTACGAGTACTACAATAGACGAGTGCGAAACGTGGAATTCGTCAACAGTCGACAGAAGTTTACTACAAGTCTTTATAAACAGATTTCTACGAAAAATTCTTAAAATGAGAAAAAACACCTTTTTTTGAAGCCACTGAGTTTCTGGCGCAAAGCAAACCCGAATGGAAGAAATTAGTTGAGGGCCTGTGCTTCGCTTTGGAACTCCACAATTTGATGAATTCATCGTACTGCTGTTATTTTGAATATATCAGAATATACCATGTCTCTACTTTTAATCGTTACTTTTATTTCTTCTTCTTCTTCTTAATTGGCGCGATAACCGCTTACGCGATTTTGGCCGAGCTTAACAAAGCGCGCCAGTCGTTTCTCTCTCGTGCTAACCGGCGCCAATTGGACACACCAAGTGAAGCCAAGTCCTTCTCCACCTGATCTTTCCAACGCAGAGGAGGCCTTCCTCTTCCTCTGCTACCACCAGCTGGTACCGCATCGAATACTTTCAAAGCCGGAGCGTTTGAATCCATTCGGACGACATGACCCAGCCAACGAAGCCGCTGGATCTTTATTCGCTGCGCTATGTCTATGTCGTCGTAAAGCTCATACAGCTCATCGTTCCATCGCCTGCGATATTCGCCGTTGCCAACGTGCAAAGGTCCAAAAACCTTACGCAGAATCTTTCTCTCGAACACTCCAAGCGTCGCTTCATCGGATGTTGTGATCGTCCAAGCTTCTGCGCCATAAGTTAGGACGGGCATGATGAGAGTCTTGTAGAGTGTTAGTTTTGTTCGTCGAGAGAGGACTTTACTGCTCAGTTGCCTACTTAGTCCAAAGTAGCACTTGTTGGCAAGAGAGATTCTACGTTGGATTTCAAGGCTGACATTGTTATCGGTGTTAATGCTGGTTTCTAAATAAACGAAGTCTTTTACAACCTCGAAATTATAACTGTCTACAGTGACGTGGGTGCCGGTACGCGAGTGCGCCGACTGTTTGTTTGAAGACAGGAGGTACTTCGTTTTGTCCTCATTCACAACCAAACCCATTCGCTTTGCCTCTTTATCCAGTTTGGAGAAGGCAGAACTAACAGCGCGGTTGTTAAGGCCGATGATATCAATATCATCGGCATACGCCAACAATTGTACGCTCTTATAAAATATTGTGCCTGAGCGATTAAGTTCTGCGGCTCGTACGATGCTCTCCAACATCAGGTTAAAGAAGTCACACGACAGCGAGTCACCCTGTCTGAAACCTCGTTTGGTATCAAACGGCTCGGAGAGGTCCTTTCCAATTCTGACGGCGCTGCTGGTGTTGAGCAACGTCATCTTACATAGCCGTATTAGTTTTGCGGGGATACCAAATTCAGACATAGCGGCATACAGGTAACTCCTTTCCGTACTGTCGAATGCAGCTTTGAAGTCGACGAAAAGATGGTGTGTGTCGATTCTCCTTTCATGGGTCTTTTCCAAGATTTGGCGTATTGTGAATATTTGGTCGATGGTAGACTTTCCAGGTCTGAAGCCACACTGATAAGGTCCAATCAGCTGGTTGACGGTGGGCTTCAGCCTTTCACACAATACGCTCGCTAGAACCTTATAGGCGATATTTAGAAGACTAATCCCGCGGTAATTGGCACAAATTGCAGGATCGCCCTTCTTATGGATTGGGCAGAGCACACATAAATTCCAATCGGCAGGCATGCTTTCATCCGACCATATTTTGCATAGGAGCTGATGCATGCACCTAACCAGCTTCTCGCCACCATGTTTGAATAGCTCAGCCGGCAGTCCGTCGGCGCCCGCGGCTTTGTTGTTCTTTAGCCGCGTTATCGCTATTCTCACCTCGTCATGGTCGGGTAACGGAACGACAATTCCGTCGTCAACGATTGGGGTATCGGGATCTTCACATTCTCTATGACATGCGCAGCTGTCACCGTTTAACAGATTCGAGAAGTGTTCCCTCCATAATTTAAGATTGTTCTGTACGTCAGTCACCAGATCGCCGTCTTTGTTCTTACAGGACAACGCCCCGGTCTTAAAACCTTCTGTAAGCCGCCGAACTTTCTGGTAGAATTTTCGGGCGTTGTTCCTATTGGCCAGCATCTCAAGCTCCTCGCACTCACGTATTTCGGCCTCTCGTTTCTTCTTTCGGATAATACGTCTCTCTTCCTTTTTCAGCTCTCTGTAGCGATCCCACATGGCTCGCGTTGCGCCCGATCGCAGCGTGGCTCTATAGGTGACATCTTTTCTTTCGGCGGCAGCATGACATTCCTCGTCGTACCAATTGTTTTTTCGGGCTCGCCGGAATCCGATTTCTTCTTCGGCGGCGGTACGTAGGGAACGAGAAATGTTGCTCCATTGCTCGCGCATGCCGGTGTGTTGGGCAGTGCTCTCCGAGAGCAGGAGTGAGAGTCGAGTGGCGAATCTTCTGGCTGTCTGTTGTGATTGCAGCTTTTCGATGTCGAACATTCTTTGCGTAGGTAGATGTACGTTTTTTGCTGCACAGAGGCGTGTGCGCAGTTTGGCTGCAACAAGGTAATGATCCGAGTCGATGTTGGCTCCTCGGATCGTACGTACATCTAATACACTAGAAGCGTGTCTTCCATCTATCACAACATGATCGATCTGGTTTCGCGTTTTTCGATCAGGAGACAGCCAGGTAGCTTGGTGTATCTTTTTATGCTGGAATCTGGTGCTGCAGACTACCATGTTTCGGGCCCCGGCGAAGTCGATCAGCCTCTGTCCGTTACCGGATGTTTCGTTGTGCAGGCTGAATTTTCCGACTGTGGGACCAAAAATTCCCTCCTTGCCCACCCTGGCGTTGAAGTCGCCAAGTACGATTTTTATGTCGTGGCGGGGGCAGCGCTCATAGGAGCGTTCCAGGCGCTCGTAGAAAGAATCCTTGGCCGCATCGTCCTTCTCTTCCGTCGGGGCGTGGGCGCAAATTAGCGAGATGTTAAAAAATCGCGCTTTGATGCGGATTATTGCGAGACGCTCGTCCACCGGAGTGAACGACAGTACTTGGCGACGAAGTTTCTCTCCCACAACAAATCCGACACCGAATTTGCGCTCCTTTACATGGCAGCTGTAGTAGACGTCACAAGGTCCTATGTTTTTCTTACCTTGCCCCGTCCATCGCATCTCTTGGATGGCAGTGATGTCAGCCTTTACTCTCACGAGGACATCAACCAGCCGGGCAGAAGCACCCTCCCCATTAAGGGACCGGACATTCCAGGTGCATGCCCTCAAATCGTATTCCTTATTTCGTTTGCAGGGGTTGTCATCAGTGTTGGAAGTTCTCATCCGAGGCTTTGTTGCTGTTTTCATTGGGGGGGCTTTTTAAGTGGCGGGTCCCAAACCCAGCGCACAACCAGCTATGCTGGGATGCTTCGCCTTCTCACTTTAGCTCACTCCCGGACGGGTGTTCGGAAGCTAACCAGAGGATACGTGGGCTAATCCCAGACGTTGTGAGCTGCTTGGACCATATGTAGAAGAATCGTCCTGGCCACTCCCAAGTGAATGGCGATCAGTAACTTTCCCCACTTGCGTGGACTTCTACACATGGAACCATCCTATTTTATTTCTTACTCTTTTAATTTATACAAATAAGGCAGGAAGCACAAACTGTTTTGATAATTTCGAATTTAAAGAAAACAATGATAATATTTTCATAATCAAGCGCTTTTAGTTATTTTCGTGGCACGGCACCTCCGAAATCGAGCTCACTAATATTGGGGGCAAAGTATAAAAAAAAAAGCTATTGGTTGTGCAGGGTTAAATTTCAATTAAAAAATATTCTTCGTACAATATGCTTTAATTGTTAAAAATAAAATCCCATTTTCTCTGAAAAAAAAAGTAAAAGTTCAAATCAAAGTTTGACGATAAACAAGCACACAATATTTATCTGATTTAATAAACAAAATTACTATAAAAATATTTGTACAGTTTTGTCTCTTCCCACTGTTCAAATGTCAAAACTATCGACTGCCGTCGCCTCTTCTTTGTTCACCTGTGATCCATGGCTGTTTTATTTTCCATACCTCCTTCAGTTTTGGTGGGAGCCAACTGCTTTTAAAATACGCTCACGAGCATATTCGTATGCATAGTTAATTGCGCACATACATATACTTATATATGTATGCATATTTGTTTGTATTCGTAATTGTCTTGAAATATGTTCAACACGTTTCCGCACATTAATCATCTCCACTTAACGCTAAGAGGAGAAATTCCTCTCGCATCTCATCACATTGGCTCCACTTCTCGGCGTTTTTCTTAAACTAATAAATATTTATTATTTTAACACCGCCATGGAATTCTTCTCACTTATTATCTACTTATTATTTTCAACCATTGTATTCTGTTGTTCCTTATTGTTAAGCTGTTGCTTTGTTGTTGTCTTGTGTTGCTGGTGTTATTATTAAGAGTATTGTTTGTTAAACAATTTTTCTTCTTAGTCAATTGTTTTCATTTGTTCAGTTGTTGAACTGTGTGTTGTTGTTCCCCACTGGACGCATTCTTAAAAGATTTGATTTGACGAAACAAGAAACCACGGCGGTTGCCGCCATCGATCTTTTATTTTGTGTTAACTTTCCTTTTTCTTCTTTCTTCATCGATTCCCAGTCACTCCAAGTTGGCCGTCAAGTTCAATACGTTACTGATGAGTGATGACAGCTTACTCAAGACAAACCCAGCCACGGTTACAAACTTGTAAGGCTTTGCTAATGATTCATGTTAGCTTTGTTCTTGTCGATTGGTTAGGCCTATAAAACAAAACCCGTAAAATATCTTTTACCAGAAAAACACGAATATGCGTAAAAGTGAAACCAGAACCTGACGCGGTACTCTTCTGTGGGCTGGGCTAAGCAAGACATACTTCATGAAGGCTGTGAGTATCTAAGATTATATAACCATCATTAGACTGAAACCCTAATAAGACAATGATAGTTCAAAACGGTTGCCCTTCAATGTAGTGAGTTTCAAACATACCATAGTTCTGGATTCAATCAGAGAGGACCTCTAGGTTTTCACTAATAATTAAAATGAGGATCGGGGTTCTCCTGCATAACCAATCACTTAATGAATACAGAAATTATTATAAATAGTCGCAATAGTTATTGAAATCCTGCTAACAATGAAATGTGTAATGAATTCTTAGGTTAGTTTTTAATTAATAAGTGTTCAACTTTAACTGTAATGCAGGTCTTGAGGGAATACTGTAGTGAAACTCATAAAGTAACCTAACCATGAGCAAATAGCCAAACATTTCTTTTTGACCGTGAGGCAAAAGACGTTTTCTCTTTAGTACATCAATACAAAAAATAACTAAATAACTGCACTAGTTTGAGGCCATCAGCTACTTCGACTATGGATCGTATATTAGTTTAACGTTTTAAAAGGGTGTGGTATGGAAAAATATTTTTTGAGGAATGACCTGATAGAAAGAATCACCAAAGCAGACATTTTTCCTTACTTATTTCAGTTGATCATAGCGCATTCGACAGCGTTGGCTCGAAAGTTATGATACCAAATTACCACTACTGGGTAAAAAATAACACAGAGGTAATAAAACCACTTCTAACTTTTTTTCTACAAAAAATCGTTACCTGCCGCTTAAAGCACCATTCTGCATAGAAACAAAAGACGCGCTCCCAACGTAAAATAAATATTTAATTAATTATACACCCTTATATTATGCGGTAATTTTTACCCGGTTGCGACTGTATGTGTTTGTATTTGCCTAGCGACAAACCCCGGGTTAAATAAATTATATATGCATTATCACGGATGTTGTAGCATTCCTGACCTATAACGAAAAACGTATAATTGGAGCTACTCTTGCAAACTGTGTATTATTGCGATTTCTGAAATATTTACTATCCGGGATTATTCAGATTTCTGAAATATTTACTATCCGGGATTAAGATAACTTTGAACTAGTGATAAAGAAATATTATTAAAATTGTATAAAGGTCTGCCTCCCATGAAATAATAAAAAATAAATAAATAATTGGCACGTACACTTCCGTTAGGGGTTTGGCCGACCTCCTCCTCCAATTTGTGGCGTGCATCTTGATGTTGTTCCACAAATGAAGGGATCTACAGTTTCAAGCCGACTCCGAACGGCTCCGAGATTTGACATTGCCTGCCCACCGCTATTAGAAAAAAGATTTTTCTTCATTTTGGTGTTTCACGGATATTCGAGCCTACGTTCTCCGAATTCCGAATGGTAGTCACGCACCTATTCGGCTACGGCGGCCGCCATTCATTTTTTGAATATTTTTCCCCCAGCATATTTATGGCTTGATTTCCAAATATTGGCTTTTAATTTCGTTTTATGAAAATACTTGGGAAAAGACGTGTTCACAACATTTTCATCTGGTCCAGCTGCATTATTTAATTCTATTTATTTTAAAAATTTGAAACCTTACAGTTTTTTAAATAAATTATATACGAAATCCGTTTCTAGTCGCCGTAGCAGAATGGATTATGCGTGAATACCATTCCTGTGTGGTCCGGGTTCTTCTTGTATTGGTTATACCAAAATGAAAGAAAACGTTTTTTCTAATAGCACTCACTTATCTTCCCAAGGCTGATAGATTACTAAGTTTGGCTAATAACTGAGGTGAAAAACAAAATTATGAGGGAAACTTCGGCTGTCAAATAACAGAGGTGATTCGCCAGCCAAATTCTTCACGATAATTTCACACATATTCACACACTCGTTTAATCTGTCGTTGTTCAGAGGGCAACGGAGTGAAAAATATCATCATTTGAAAGTCCACCATGAACACGTCTACAGGCTGTCATAAGAGATTAGGATTTTTAAGGACTTGCTCACACATTAAAGCATTGAGTTCAGCAATATCGATGCGAATGTTGTGTTTGAGCTCTGGAATCATGTTGGCTTAATAGACTTTACTTTTCACAAAACCGACAGAACTAGTTTCTTAAATTTTGCGATATTTTGTTCTTAAAGCGCGACTATTTTCATAATAAGTTTGAATGATTTTAACGTGTTGGGCTATCGTGTAAAATTGCACATCTGTGTGCTTGAAAAATGGCAAAGATCCTTTATAAATATGAGCGCGATCCTGTAAGCCTAACCTGAGAGTCCATTGCGACGAAAAACTTATCATATACGTATGCACACAGCCAACGTGGAGTAATCATATGGTTCAATAGAGATTAAACGGCATTCAGATTTTGTCGACACTTTCGAGAGATACGCACTTTTGTCCTCTTTTTATCCGCCATTGTCTCTCTGAATCATTTCATTTTAATTGTGCAATTGTCACACCGCATTTCGACGAATGTAACACACCGCAGATTGACTGATATAATAGCTGTAAAGCCATTCACTGTAGTACCGCAACATATCGTCGAATCACCGACGAACAACTGTCAAAATTCAAGTTGCAGTGATAAATGAGTTTACGGTGACAGTTATTTGACAATTGGCTGACCATTGTTTGATGTTGTTGTCTTTAAAGTAGTTACGATCTCAGCTTAACACGAACTGGTAAAAAGTAATAAGTAGAAAAAAATATATTTTTTAATTAACCGAAATAAAAAGCGTCACACAAAAGTATGCTTGAGAAATGATAAATACGCTTATGAGTGAGTAAAAAGCCCTAAGACATAACAATGACTTACAAAGCCTGACACAAAAGCCAAACAAAAGGGAGTAAAAGGCAGCAGAAACGGCACATAAAAGAAAACCGAATCAAAGAATTTAAAAAGCCTCGAAATCGGATTGTTGGTATAGTCGTTATACAAAAGCCCAGCATAGAATAAATATTATATTATAAAATACCGCGCAACACTTCAATTTCCACATTTATGTTGGTTAAACAAACAATAATTTTATAGTTGGTATGTAGTAAAAGCCGATTTAGTTTTTTCACGAGCAAATGATCTTATTTTTTCTTAAGTGCAGTCACAGGGGCATACATTTGTCATTTGGATTCGATTTACAATTTGTTTTTATGTGAAAGGAGAAGTAGGGTTCTCTCTAGTCTTATATTACTTTTGAGTTGAACTTTACTTCAGTTTACATATGAGTAGCTAAATTAATTTTAATATGATATTTTCATTCTTACTCAAACAGTTGAATCTCATTTGCTAATAATTTTTCATGGGATAATTTTTGACTGCAAGGCTTGTGTGCTGCTTTGGTAGTTTTCTTCAAGTGCACCATCCAAATTTTCGCCAACTCTGAGGTCAAAGTTGACAGGCTGGAGGCCATATGCGGAGAGTTATGAGGCCTGTCCCATATGATTATGTTAGTCTTCTGGCCTCCCATTCGACTTTGTGCATTTGTTAGGACTACTCTCATCAAATGAAACTGCGATTATGTATACGTTTTTTAATAGCTAAGAAGACAATCAAGAGAAAGGTAATCAATATTAACTCATTAAGTGTTAAATGTAACCGCCGAATCTTTTTTGGCTTTAGTGTTCACATTCCCTTGGATGTACTAGAAGATAGCGCTGAATGGGCGTCTATAACAGCAACAAGATCTCATGTGAGCATATGTATTTAATAAGATTTGAGTTTTCCCCTCTTCTTAGGCAATTTTATTATTCGTTATTGGCAATTTCACCGTAAGACTTATTCAAGAAAACAACTGTCACAAAAATACGACACAGGCTACGGCATTGTGCATTATTATCTATTGTTGCCCATTTCTGCATTAATAAGTACAGTGCACTCGCGGTAACTCGAATAGCCGCTAAGTCGAACGACGTGCTAACTCGAACACATTTTTTCCCCTATTGACTTCTTTGTAACTCGAACAATAAAAAAGTGCTATAACTCGAACAAAAAAACAAATTTATTTGTACACACATTCTTTTCAAACATGTACATTTTGTACATAGATACATATGTAATAGTATATGTATATAAATTATATGTATACTAGTGTATTGTCCATATGAATATTTCGGCGTTAATATCCCGTTAGTTTTCTGGGAACAACATCTTGCATTGACCAAATTGCTTTAAATTTGTCATTTGTAGTACATCAGTGCACGTGAGTAATGGATCGTAAAAGGTTGAAGTGTTTAACATTAAAAGAGAGGGCTGAAGTCCTTAACAAAATTAAACGTGGACGTAGTGTTAAGATAAGGCAATTTATGGCTTGCACTAACGCTACCGGCAACCATAAGCTTAAACTTCTCGTTATTGACAAAGCAAGAAATCCTCGTGTTTTCAAAAATTTTAACTGTTCGGTGGAGTACAAAAATTCCAAATCAGCCTGGATGACTTCGGCGATTTTCAAAGACTGGTTTCATAATTCGTTCGTGCCGCAAGTAAAATCCAGATTCATTAAAACAATTTTTTTAACCAAGTTAAATGACTTTAATATTTAGGTAAGAAAAAATTTGAAAGATGGGGACTACCTGAGAAGGCTCTTCTTCTAATTGATAATGCCCCATCACATCCCAACGAAATCGAATTAAAGTCCGAGGATGGTTTAATTTTAACTATGTTTATGCCGCCGAATGTGACACCATTGATCCAGCCAATGGACCAAAATGTAATTCGTATAACGAAACTATACTACAGAAATTTTCTACTGGCTTCCATTTTCAACAATCGATCGAAAAATCGATATCGATGACTGTTTTTTTAACATAGCACACTCAATTGATAAGTCGAACAAATTCGATAAATCGAACAGCGCCTGTTTTAATTAGTTCGAGTTATCGCGAGTGCACTGTATATAAATTTATACACCCATTCACAGATATAATAGTATCTAACTGTGCTGCTATGCTTGAGTAATCGTACGCACCAAATTGTGGTATTGCACGGGCTTCTTGTCTTTCTCGATTTGAAAGCCTATTGTTGATCTACCAACAAATGCTTTCATAGTTAACTGGCATTTTCTGCCTTAACAACTGTCATTGTCATTACAGTTTTTATACAGTTATTGTCATTATTGTTGTGAACCATTACTGTTATTGTTGTTATTTACGTAATTATTGCAATTATGTTCAACGCTTATTTCGGCGATTTTTGACATTTTATTTTTTTGCAATTGGTAATGGCGATGGTGTTGGTATTGGCCAACTTCAACTTCAAGTTTAAGTTTTATTTTTAGTTCTCAATTGTTAGTTTTTTCTGTTTTTTTTGTTTGTGTCGCATTATTAAGCAATCATTTTGATTGATTGCCAATTCTTTCTCTATTTGCCTGTTTTTATTTTCATGTTTTTTTTTTTTGTATATTTGTGTGTTTTTTAACTCTTTGTCCGTGTTGATAATTCAATACTTAGCTGAAATAATATTACTTATGTTGAAATACACTCACCTTTTATTTATACGTTGAAGTTATTGTTGCGCCGTTTGTCTCCTATGACCCAATTTTTCTAAGTTGTTAGTTTTCATTTTCACTTACCGCTTTTCAAGACCACAATTATTGAGCTCCTTTTTTGGTTGAGTGACTAGATTACTGAAACTTGTTGAACGATTTTGGTCGTTATTTTATTATATTACGAACTGAACAG
This sequence comes from Anastrepha ludens, assembly GCF_028408465.1. Classification (NCBI taxonomy): domain Eukaryota; kingdom Metazoa; phylum Arthropoda; class Insecta; order Diptera; family Tephritidae; genus Anastrepha; species Anastrepha ludens. The sequence continues at coordinate 117,625,364 of NC_071500.1, read as the reverse complement.
ATTTTTTAGATTTCTACCATTTCGTAGCGATAACGGACGAAAATTAGTTATTGAACGGTCGGTTACCTAACTGCAGTAACGAAAAAAAAATGAGTATATACATTCTACAGTTGCAAATTCATTATTCGGCAGAACAAATTACAGGGCCTGACACTCGACGTGTAACCAATTAAAAACGCCATAAATTTAGTTTGGAAAATTACTTTTATTCAATTCAAAGTAAAAAATGTGTGAAGATATGACAAAATTAAAAATCAATTTACTTTTGTTCAATATGACCACCTTTTGCCTTGACCTTAGCCTTGAGACGGTTCAGAAACTAATCGCAGGCTGCCCGAGACTGGTGAATCTTTCAGTTCGGACCTTGCTCTCCAAAATGGCCAAAGAGAATAATCGCGTCTGGTGAATTTGAGAGCCGTTGTGTGGACGTTATGAAGTTCGGAACGTTGTTTTTTACCCAATCTTGGTTCACTCGAGCTTTGTGAGACGGTGCCGAGTTCTGTTGAAGCGTCCATGGTCTGCCACCGAAATGCTTGACTGCTCACGGCTATAATAATATTTCGCATTTACCTTGACGCCGTTTTATTTTTCCACAGCTGCTACGTCCATAAATATATTTAAGTCAGCATAAAGTTCATACAAAGAGAGGTATTAAAAAACTAACAAAAAACAAAAAAATACAAAATATTTTATTCAGTCCACATGCCAAGGAGAAAAAGAAATTTTTAATTTATGAACTGTTACAGAAATCTGTCGTCCACTAGCGAAGCATTAATACCTACGCAGGTATGGGCACACATGTATACATATGTACATATGCATGTATCATATATGAATATCTGCAGCTGCGTATAGTTTCACAGAGCAAAAGCAAACATACACATTTGTCGGCTCATTCACAAAAGCGTGACAAAAATACACAACAACCACAACAAAGCTCACAAGAGCAGTCGGCAACAAATACTCGTACTCCTAGCAGCGATATACAAATAAAGTGTAAAAATTCACATAACTATGCTGCAAAATTCATAAAAATAAAGTGAACAACGAAAAGCAACAAACAGACACAAGAATGCAATGAAAAATCACAACAAATCAACTAAACGAAATTCGAAGGCTAAAATATGTACACTCTTATGAGTATAAATTTGTACATACAGTTTGTACTTTCGTCCCTCTTTAGCTTTTTCAAACTTGTGCTCAACAACGGTTTTGAAAGAGATTCACTCAGATAATAATCTTTGCGTGTGCTTTGGAGGCAAAAATAGGTGAAAGCCACAGTACTGAACTGCTATACTTACATGGAGATAGCTCTCAACGATATATGATCTCGTTAGGGAACGGCCGCCGTACCCGAATGGGTTAGTGCTTGACTACCATTCGGAATTCAGAGAGAACGTAGGTTCGAATCTCGGAGAAAGACCAAAATGAAGAAAAAGATTTTTCTAATAGCGGTCGCCCCACGTCGACAGGCAATAGCAAATCTCCGTGTGTATTTCTGCCATGAAAAAGCTCCTTATAAATAAATATCTGTCTTTCGGAGTCGGCTTGAAACTGCAGGTCCCTCCATTTGTGGAACAACATCAAGACGCACACCACCAACAGGAGAAGGAGCTCGGGCAAACACCCAAAACGGGTGTACGCGGCAACAGTTATTCCAAAACGTGGAAGGAAACATTATAAGTATTTATTTACATTTACAGTAATATTTTTTAATTAATATTTTAACATTTCTTCGGTGCGTCATATGCAAACGACGCTGTGAATTGAACTTATAAGGAAAAAGTTCGATTTCAAGAAAAATTTAATTTACAGCTCTTATTGTATTAAGACAAACTCTGTATTGCATAAACCAGATTTTTAAATTCTGGACAATGAAGCGAAATCTAAAAGATGGAGCTAATTTAATTAAACAACATATAATATTATGTATATTAATAATAACAATAACTTTTTGCGCCTTGAAAACAAGATTATTAGCTCTAATCTCATGTTGTTCCATTAGGCACCTTAATCCCATGTCGATGGGCCGGCGCTTATTTCTACTACATATATAACGCCAAGAGAAAATTAGAAAAAAATCTAGATTTTTCGGAAAATTTTTTATTTTAATAATATTTTATAATAATATTTTATCATAAACAAATGGTATGAAACATGCACTGTGTTCATAAAAAACGGGCTAGACACGAACGACCATCGACATGGGATTGGGGTCAAATTAAACAACCCTAATTATTTGTTTGTTCTTGCATTATTCCGTTATCATGATAATCTATAATAATTGATAACGGGCAATTAGGTAAGGTTTCGACATTACATTCAACACAGGCTGTTGTGATAATTTTTGCACCCAAAATTATTGATAATGTTGTTTTTTAAGTTACTTTCTACTTATATATCTGCTCTGCACTAAGTTCCTGCTAGATAGATTTGGGTATGAAATGTTATTATAGTAAATTATAAATTTTGAATGGATCAGATGCTCCTTTTGTAAACAATATATTAATTAATTAATATTAGCAGCCAGTCGTGAACTCGATCGTTCACTATGCGGCGCCGGTATGGGCAGAAGCCAATAATATCCACATGCGTGAATTGCTGCTCTCACACAGACGGAACGCATTTCGGGTATCATGCGCATATAGAACTGTATCAGACGATGCAGTATGAGTTGTAGCTGGAAAATTACCTGTTGATATTCACGCAAGAGAGCTTTGCCGTCTCTATAGCGAGCAAGGAGCAAAACCAACGGGAGCAGAAAAAGCCATCTAGAGAGAACTATCAATGTACGAGTGGCAAAGAAGATGGGAAAGGTCACCTAAAGGGCGATGGGCGACTTTTCATTGTGATCGCTTGGCACGAGAATGTGCAATACAGTAGGTTCTGTTTTTATGCGGTAGATACGTTCCGCAAGAAACAGCATAAAAAAAGCTACTAGTTCTATAGTAAAACTATAGATACGTTTCAAATGCTAAAACCGCACAAATCTGAAATAATGTATTGTAATAAAATCGCATAAAAAAGGGCACTAGTCCCATATTATAACTATAGATACGTTCCGTAGACCGCATGAATCTGAAATAATTAAATAAAATCGCATAGACAAAATATTGTATTTTTGAAAATTATATCTTTATTTAAGAAACGTCAGAATCGAAAAATAAATTTAAGTCAGAAATAGAATCAGACAATACCCACATGTTGCGCGTTCGTTTAGGATTTGGCGTAAAATCACTTTCGTCACTTTAGGAAATGTACATGTCTGATCTAGATAGTTATGCAGGCGGTTCCATACTTGTAGGGTTAGCATTTCTGATGTAATCTGTGATGAGTTTTTGCTTAGCTGGTTTAGAATCTTGTTTATATGTACAATTCCCGATAGGTCGACATGCATTTTGTAATTTAAAAAAAAACCGCACTATTTCAAAACCGCATAAAAACAGAACCTACTGTACTTCAAACAGTTTTGGGACACTCACCTAGCCCTATAAACATCATACGAGACATATGCTCATCCAATGCTAAGTGGAAGGAGGTTCGGGCGTTTGCTGGAAAAATTATCCTACGACTTCAATTCATTGAATGGGAGCGCAAGGCCCAGCAGCACCAGCTACAGTTGCAAGTACGACATAGAGATGAGCTGTTTCTGGACAACGACAAATGCTGAAATTTGAGTCAATCACTCACAATGTCATCAGGCAGAAGGCAAGACGATAGTTCCCAAATTTTCCGATGTTACATTTCCTCCAGAACGACTTATCAAAACAGTAGGAATAGTGGATACTATCGCTGGCGTAAGATCTCCATATGTCCCGGAGGAATGTTATCGTGCTAGTGGAGGCATGCACCCCATACCACTGGTGCGACGGCGCCTTTGTTTTGGGCCTCAGAACGCGAGGGTAGTGCTTCTCAAAATGAATAGTTCGATCTTCTAAAGAACCTATTTCCCTTTTTTCAATAATCACCCGTTTTGACAGTGAAGCCGCCAAGGGTGTGAAACAGCTTTCAATTAATTTACAGTAACATTTAACATTTTGCAGGTGAACGAAAAACTAACTCAAGTGCGAACGAAGGTTATGGATGCACTGTTTTTTGTTTACATAAGCAAAAGGTATCGCAGAATGTTTCGCCCTAACAGCCTTAGTCAGTCTCGTTACATAAAAACCACACCTCGTATATGTACGAAGAAAAGACACTTCATTGACATTTTTTACTCCGCTCCAAATCGAAGTAAAAATCAGTTGTTTTTATTTCTTCTTCTGTGTGCTTTACTCCTCATCAACAATATATCCAATCGGCGCGCGAGTGCTTTGATTAAGTGCATCATTCCTTTGGGTTAATGTCATGGCAATGATTTAGCACCTTGTTACATGGTCACAACAATGCCCACACTACTCTTCCCTGTCGACCAGCCAGCATAGCAGGAGAGCACTAGCAGCCTCAGCCAACCAGTCGCCAATCTGCTCTAACTACTTTGTATATATGGATGTGTAACTACACACATACCCATTGGCAAGTTAATGGCAGAGGACAACAGTGGTTTGGCCATATTGAGGGAACCATGATTTGTGTTTGTGTGTATGCGCTATTTTCTCATTTAGTGTACTTACATACATACGCACAAATATAGATACGCAAGCACATACATATGAAATGTTTTTCAACGCTTAATTGAGCACACGGATTGGACACGTTCCATTCCCTGTAAAGGAAGGTCTCGAATGTATGCTAAATGTTGGTAGTTGAACGCCAGCCAATTCGGACGCTTCTGGCAACGATTAGTAGTGTTCACTTTTGTGGTGCTGATCACCCAGAGTGTGTGTCTAATTGAATTTGAGGGTGTGGTGATTGGCATCTACGAATGTTAATCCCTTTGTGGCCGATATAAATATTAGTTAGTCAAGTTATTCTTCTGGAGTATAAGAAAATCTCTAGCTAAACGTTGATACTTTGTCGAAAAGAGCAGAAAATTTTATTAATTGCCTGTGACATGTGAACACTTCCACACACACATACATATCTACTGATTCCAGACTCAACCAATTAACTCCATATTTTCAAATTTTAATTTTTTTTATGGCAACGATGCGTAAAAATTTTGATTTGGTTTGTAGTCTACTCTATGGCTTTGGAATGGTCTAGAAGTTAGTTAATTGCATCGGGCACCAAAATCAAACGTAAACGGTTAAATTTTATAAATGAATCGGCCCGGAAAGTAGTTGATAAAATTTTTTGGGTATCATCCGTGATCGAAAGTTCGGTAACTTTTATACAATTTTAGTAGGTTTTATACAATTTTAGTGATAAAATATGTAAATTTTTTTCCAATCAGGCAGCGATCCATAAAATTTTTTCAATATTTTAAATTTATATTGTACTATTTTATGGAACTATATTCGTATTCGTATTTGCGTATTTCAAGGAGCTGTAAGAAGTTTCAGAGCCGTAACATACGGGATTTCAGTTTGTATGGGAGGTGCTACGCGCTCTTCTCCAATACCCACCAGTTTTCAGCACAAGACAGATATTGGCAATTTGTGTTATTGTAACAAATTTTTTATTATTATGTTAGCTTTTGTGGTTCCGAAGAAAAGTAATTTGAAAATTTTAGTTTATGTGGGATGTGCCACGCCCTCTTTTCCAATAACTACCATTTTTCACCATAAGTATGGTGTGCACATTTTATCTATGCGTGGCAAGTTTCAGTTCCCTAGCTTAACTGGAACTGAAAAATGGAATTTAAATATTTTAAGGTGGTATATTTATAAAGGGTGTTCAATTTGGAGGCATAGGATGTCAAGTTGAAATAAAACAACGAAGATTAAAATTGATTGGACAATCTTTATTATTTTTGTGTAGACCATTCATGATATTTCTTTTTTAAAGATCATCCCTTTCAAATGTTGGGCGCAACTGCGACATAATTCGGCCATCCTTAAACACTAATTTTGAATGACTCGCTGGAGGACTTCGGTCGGTATCTCGTGAATAACTTTAATAATGTTGGCTTCCAATGTCTCATTCGAAGCTGACTTATCCCGAAAGCACTTAGACTTTGTATACCCCCCAAATAAAAGTCCACAGGTGTGATATAACACGACCTTTGTGGCCAATCCACTGGTCCGAAACGAAGTGAATTGCTCACCGAAACAACGACGTAGTAAATTCACTATTTCATGAGATGTATGACAAGTAGCACCGTCCGCCGTCTTGTTTCAACCAAATGTTGTGGAGATCACAGGCTTTAATTCATCAATCAAAAAGTCGTTTATTATTGCGTTTATAAATGCTAAAAAACCATAAATATGTAAAAATAATAATTAAAAATAGTTGTAAAATGTAATCATGTAAAGTGAAACTTGTATTGCATTATTTTATATTATTTATTTATTTTAATTTGATCGCTTTTGACACTGGCCATTAAGCGATGTATATAAATCCTGACCAAATTGTTAAACAACATACTTAATGTCAAAGGACAGATGTATAAAATAAATGGGGAATAAAAAAAAAAAAAATAATTATTGCGCGATAGCGTTCGCCATTCACTGTTTCATTTTTGAAGAAATATGGGCCGAGGTTTCCTCTAGCCTATAGGCCACATCAAACAGTTGTTTTCAATGGATGTAATGGGTGTTCTTGAATGGCTTCGGGTTGCTCTTCAGTCCAAATATGGCAATTTTGCTTATTGATCATTAAGTCAAAAATGGGCCTCATCGCTGAACGGTTGCTATTCGTTTCCTAGAGAAAGCGTACGCTCTCGTTTAGTTCAAGTTCTGGCCTACTTATACCCCTAAATACGTAGCCCTTTGCAAGGTCCGGCTATCTACTTGAATATTTATTTTCAAATTTGATTACTTACCTAAACACATACATTTTTTCCTATCCACTTGAACAAGTAAAATTCCACTAATAGCGGAATCTTAAACTTTCCTAGGTCAATAATCCGTCAAGTCTTGATGTGGGAGTAGAAAGGCGCGCTTTCTTCACATTCAAAATATATGTTGAGTCTACCACTGTACCAGTGTTAGTCCCTAAAATTCACAGTCTTAAAATTCACGCAACTTTCCAGGTTTTCATTTAATTTCACCGAAAAAAATAAAATTCATTCCAAAAATTAATAAAAAATTTAGTCGCAAAATACTTTCCTCTGTTGTGTCGTTTGTTTTTATTTTACCAAAGTGAACAGTAAAAGACCTGCAAAAAATAATTTGATTTAATTAAACAATATCAATTAAATTATAACTGATTATTAATTTAATATTAACGAGATTTTGTGGGTGCTCGGCAAATTTCTTCGATAGCATTTTTCAACAACTTGTACAAGGTCACCATTAAAGGGACTACACTACGGCTCCCGTAGGTCCCTGACGGAACACTGTCTCACCCCACATCACGCAACCAAAATGGGATTAGTCCAGAGCTATGCGTGTAACACATGCCACGAAGCAAATGCTTGGGGTACTTTGGAACATCTTCTTTGACACTGCCCTGCTCTTTGTAGGGCTGGTCAACCTGGGATCAACAAATTTTTCGTGCTTGAATGATACTGTTGACCAGGCCCGTCGAGAGGGGGGGATCGGGTACTTTTTCCCCCGGGCCCGGAGTTTTCAGAGGGGCCCGGACTCGAGATTATACGTATTTATATGAATTAGACATCATTTGAAAGGGCCCGCATTTGCAATTTTCCCCCGGGCCCGGATATGCTTTCTACGGCCCTGCTGCTGACACAAGCCTGAACGGCTTGTTAAAACTCGCGAAGACGTGCATTAGGAATTGCATCAAATAATAATTCGACTCCATATATATTACATAGCGCTGGCAACACAATGGACCCTAGAGGTCTAAGTGAGATCTTTTTACAGATCAGCTGGCACTACCTAACTTAAAGTGTATAGGAATAATGAGCACTTTTTTGTTGACCAATACTTTGAAGATAGATGGTTTTATACTTTCCGCGAAAACCAACTCTATATAATTTCCATTATATTGAAATTGCGAGAATTATGCTGTATGTTTAAACTTTCTTTCGAAAGATGCGATTAGATGTTGTTTAAAAATAAAACATGTCAAAATTTTGATTCCTTCAGGTTTCACTAGTTTTATTCAAAATACGGCTCTTAACATATATTATATGTAAAAATTGATATAATGGCTTATTCACATAGACTTTTCTTTTCAAAACCACACTAAAATTAGTCTAGTTAGGCTAGAGTTAGATCGCTTGATCTAGGTGGCCACTTAATGTCACCATTACGTGAAATTAATCGATCAGGAAAGTTAGATCGCAATAATACAATCGTTTTAGTGTAACTTGAGGTGCCATCCTGTTGAAAATAGAGATCGTCTATGTCAATTCCTTCTAGTTCGAGCCACATAAAAACTTCAATCAGTTGTCTATAGCAAAGTCCATTGCCAGTTGCAACTCTTTCATTTTCATCTTGGAAGAAAAACGGCGCAATTACCACACCAAGCAATACATTTTAGGTGATGAAATAATTTTTCTGAAATTACTCGAGGGATTTGTTCTGCCTAGATGCAGCAATCTTGTTTGTTAGCAAATCCATCCAGTGTGACATGGCCTTCCTCACTAAAGATGATTTTGCGTGAAAAACCAGCGTAATGTTCAAAGAGCCAATTCATCAAATTTCTGCGTTGATAATGATCTGTTGGCTTAAATTTTTGTGTTAATTGAATTTTGTAAGGATGCAAATAATATACAAATTCTTGTGTAAAATCCGCCAAAGAGTCGATTCATGAGCGTCCAATTATTGAGACCGTCGATATATCGATGTTGAAGGTAGTTCAGCAACAACAGTGCTACAGCAGCAATATTCTCAACAGAACGTCCAGTTTTTGGTCTGCCTCTTCTTTTTTATCCTGGAAAGAACCCTTTTCTTAAAATTTTTTCAGCAACCTTTAAATTGTCGACTCATTTAGACGATTACTTCCACCAAAAATATCTCGAATTTTGCGATATGTTGTTTCTAAAGATCAACCTTTTCATAGAAAGTTTAAAAAATTGTAACGCGTAGTTCTATCCTGTAAAATTATTAATCTCTCTACTTGACAAATGTCAAAGATGGCATAAAAAAGGTAACGTCTAGGAATTATTCACTACTGAGATCCTGACGTCACTTTTGAAAGACTATATGACCCAGGCCGTGTGAATGGTTGCATGCCCATGATATTCTGCCGAAATAATTTGAGATATAAAAGAATTTGAATGACATGTTCGAAGACATTCGCGTTGATTTTTGATGTTGAAATCTTCATTTCACAAGTTTCATTAAGTGATATAACCCCAGCAGTTAAAGCCGTCTGGACAGTCCCTTATATGGAATGTGTTTTGTTAAAGAAGACGACGGCGCACCACTCTTTGCTTCTCGTCAGGTATACATGCGCAAATCGAAGCCGTGGAGTCTTCGCATCATTTGGTGGCAGTTTGTTGGTGCAAGGTGATTGAATTGATCAGTCTTGGTTTCGTGATTCATTGGAACATAGCATAGGACAATATCAATGAAAAATACATACATATACATATATATGTACATATATACATACATGTGGATTTGTTGCAAAGTGGATAAAAATATTTATTTAAAAACTTAACAGAAACGTAAAGTAGGAAAGATTAAGTGGAAGTTTCTATAAAAATTCCTCTTCTGTTATATTATCGACAAGCCCAGCAACATTTTTATACTCGCCTCTGAATAGACACGCGGTCATTATTTGTGCCAGTGGCATCTGACTGCAACGAATTAAGCACCCCCCATGGATTACGCTATCAAAGCAATTGAAAGCCTTACTTAATTCGCCGTAAAGGCAGAACGCAGTCATCGAAATAGCGTACGGCCCCCACACTTGAGTTTTATGTTAATCCGTCCATAAAAATTGTTTGGCTAAAGCGGGAGTTGCAACAAAAACGGAGAGAAATAAGTCTGAAAATTTATAACAGTAATTTGTGAGAAAACCAACATTGTCTACGCTGTTCGACTTTCTGTTTTCTGCTGTCGCCTGATGCTGCCCTCTCCTTTTTATTGATTTTGCCCAAAAGTTTGATCTTGATTTTATTGTCTCACTGTCTATTCAGTGGTGCTGCTGCTTCAGATGTTGCTTTAATATTATGGTTTATGCTGTTTTACGTTCTTTAGCAGTACTCAAGTGTAGCCTCTCTCGGGCTTACTCCCACAAACAAAGAGCAATATGCAAATGTACGCGGTATGTGTATTTTGGATTTTTGTTGCGGTATGTTCACCTTGATTAATACTCACACACTTGCGTTTTTCCCGATACACATACCCATGCATCTGTTCGATTATGCGCGATATAATTTTTTAGCGCACGCGTAACTGTATTCCATGATGCCGAAGTCGTCTCGGTGTCTACCATGAGCGCTGTGTTTTATTCGAAACGCCGCTTGCCTTACCATTGATTGGATCCAATATTGACCGTCCGTATATGTGCATACATACATTTTTAAAGTGGCATTGGATGGATGGATGGCACTTCTGGGGTAAGCTCATTAGGTTCGATTCTTCTCAACTCCACTTTATGGTTCTTATTGTAGTTATCTTTTGTTATTCATTTCATTATTGCTATTGAGTACCTATGTATGTATGTAGGTATGTATTGTATTATGATACATAATCTACTGTTGTTGCTTCCCTTCATCGCGTGTACGTGTAGTTCAATCCATTTTCTGTAGTTTATCTTGTTTTTAATTCCGTGTGTTTGAAAATTATATTTTATGTATAAAGCATCCCCAATTAAGATTCAAGATGTTTACATACGTACATATGTAGGTATGTATGGCAATATGTTGAACATATTTATTTATTTATTATTATTTATTATTATTAAAGTCAAACATACAACCATAGGTAATTTTTACAATGATTGACCTCAAGAATACTTTACATAAAAGGATTAACAGTAAAATCAAAATTAAAATTAAAATTACAGATAATAGTAAAGAAGTATAAGTTGGATAAAGTATTAAAAGGAAAGTAAGGTAAAAATAGTAGTAGTAGGAGTAGGAATTAATTGGAAGATATTTAAATAATGTGGAGCCATTTGAGTACATTCAGCAATTTTCGGCAAGGTAGCGAAGCAATTTATTTTTGAAACACGAGCTTTCTTTTATACGCTTAATTTTGTAAGGTAAGGTATTCCAAAGACGGACAGAGAACACAAAGTAATGACGTTCAGTCACCCCACAACTGTATTTCATCGGGACTAAGTTTAACGAACGGCAGGACTTTGAAAGCATTAGTCGATCTTTGAGGTATCTGGGTTTCAGAGTGTTTATGATCTTGTGGAGTAAAACTAAACATTTAAACCTAAGCAAGTCGTAAAAGGATACGGAAGCAATTTATTTCCCAAAAACAGAAATTTCTATGATTTTGATGACCCGCAGTAATGACATCTGCGCCTTTGGGACCACTGCAATTGGCAGAGTGTATTGCGTTGTGTTTTCTAACGTAAAATTAAGGAGGAGATTGCTTGATTGGTGCTGTGTATTATGGCCATGAACTCTGTAATCGTTGGGAAGAATATAACTAACGTGTGATTTTTTAGAGCAATAAACATTTTTTATACATACAGAATGTCCGGTGGCATAATAATGTTTTAAATTTAAAGATTCTCGGTCACGGCTAAGCATATGAGCGGGGGGCGAACTCGTTAGATTCCTTATTCGTATGAAGTACTTAGTCAGGATTTCGTAGATGACGGGTGTATAACGCGCGTTCACAATCGATATTTCAAGGCCAATGATTCGTGTGCGACTGCTCGTTGTAGATTTTGGTCACTTTACAATATTCGACTTTTACGTGTGAGTGAAGACAAGTTCAGTGGCAAACAGCCCATGGCCATGACGCAGTCAGATATCGAACACAAATGAAAATATTGAACTCGTCGAACTGGTGATATTGTGTGATTTCTTCCCTAACAATCTGATAAGCCCTTTTGGTGATATATCCTTTCCACTCAGGCCTCCGGATCTTACCCCAATGGACGTTTTGCTGTGAAGGTACTTCTAAAGTAAAAACTATGAAACAGACCAAGCGACCATCGCAGCACTAAAAGAAAATATCGTACGCGCAGTCCAAACATCACTTCTCCAGCGAGTGGCACGGAGTATGGAAGCCAGATTCCAAGATTGCATCCGACATAATAGTCAACATTTGGAGAAAATAATTAAAAATATGCGTACATATCTTTTTTCTAACAGTCATTTAAATCAATTTTTATCATTTGTAATTCTTTTTCAAATTAGCTTTTAATTCCTAATTCTGCCACCGGGCACACTGTCCCTCACATATAAAACGACTATTAAATTAATGAATACAGTTTTTTATAAAAGTATTTGACAACTCAAAATAATATATTTTAAGTATTTTAAATATTAAAAAAAAAACGCTAGTTTCATACAACTGCCTATTGTAGGGCTTTACTCCTAATCATCTAACGATTTCATTATGTGTCGTTTAATGCCTATACATACATATATGTATAAGTATGTATATGAAACTATCCTGCTGTATTGGTCAGGCTCTATTGGTCCACTCATGGACCTATATCATATTTTTCGAAGTCAGTTGTTTCACTACGACTAGCCACCATTGCGGTTCCAAAGTTCGCCTCGATACGTCGATTGATAACAATACACGCTCAAAGTATGCATGTATGCATATTAATATATATATATATATTTACACATATATATGCATATATGTACAATACATACTCATGTTCACCCTTCAAAACTCCAATTTTGCTACTCACTCGATTTCAAATATACAAACAAATTGGTTTAAATTAAAATACCTTTATCAAATACGGAAACATTTTCAATTCCTAGTAACTTTTCTATCTCATTATTAGTTAAACATTATTTTTGCTCCTCTTTGTACTTTGAGTAAAGTAATAGTTGATTAGAATCACATTTCAATTGCAATTGAATTACTTAGACTCACGACATGATCCGCTTATGATCAGTAGGAGTATTTGTTACCGTAAGCTATTTGCATTTTGATCGTTGATTGATGCAGCAGTGGGAAATGAGAATCGAAAATTTGCAAGGCTCTAAAAGAGTAGAGACGTGGCAATAATTCAAGCACCAAGTGGAAATCACATTTTTCTTGTAGATCCACCGAATTGGACAAATGATAGACAATTACCCACAGCAATGTTGCATTTGAGGTGTTCATCTTTTTTTTTTTTTCCTACGCCTCAGCGCCACCAAAGATGCGATCAGTGGCATTGGTGCAATATAAAAGTTCGCATTTTGCGTAGGTGTTGCTTGAAGTAGCTCCATCTCCATCACAGTCTCCGTTTGGAGCTGTGAATAAACATACGCATGCTCATTTCATTTATATAGGCTGTTGCATGACGAGTACACTTACATACCCTCGGATGAACCACGTGTGGGCTTGACAGCCATAATTGCCTTTGTGTGCGAATAATAAAAATTCATGAAAATTTCATACATAATCCACAATTTTTTATTCACATTTCTTAAGAGACATCTTGGCGCAAATATTCTGATGTTTATGAGCCACCAATTTTCCGGCAATTCATGTTGTAATTATGTATGTATGTGTGCACCAGCCTGCACCATGTTGCTACCGTTACCGAGAGAATACGCAACGTGGGAGTGGCATTAAGCGGTTTTTATTCGGTTTCCAAGTGCGACCGTTACTTCGGAGTGGGTGCTGATGACATTACTAGAAGTGTGTTAAGCAATTTCTGAAACTTGATTGACTCTTACGAATTCCAGCTCCGTTTCCAACTAATTTCTTTACAAACAATTATCTTCAGACGTGGTAATCAGTTGCTCTTAGCAATAACTCAATTAAGTAGGTGGATTACAATGACGCAGTAAAAATCTTTAATTTCAAGTGCATTTTCGTTGGAAATATGCCGGCTTTTCGTTACTGCCCTACTCAAAGTTACAAATTAATAAAGCCAAGAGCATGAAAAGTGTGAAAAACTGAAAGAGAAGTAAACGAATCGACGTATTTGAAAGCCAAAACAATATGAAAATGCAGTTTTTCATTGGCATTGCTCCGTACGTAGGCTGATACCTCCAGTCGAATTTAAAATTGAATATCGATTGCTCGTGTGGTGAGGCATCCGGCCAGTGCGGTGTTCAATCCATTACACTGCCAAGTGGCAGCAGCTATACAAAAGCGTTGGAGCAGTTGAAATGCATACGACGGGACTGGAAAGCGCACATTCCGCTGGAGCATCGGCCACTTGGCTGGCTGGTGTCAGCAAGTGTTGCATTGTGGTGCATCAGAAAGGTCTTTCAGTTCCAAGTGGCTGCCGCGAAGCGTGCCGCTGTGACACACACTTAAGAGCGGCTCAATAGGCTGGACGACCCAAAAGAAGGGTGTATGTGTGCATGTAAATACAGACTGTAAGTTGAAGGGGTAAATGCATTCAATGCGGTCACAGCTGGAGGTTCCAGTTTGTCTGCTGTCATACAGACTTGACGGCGAGATTGGTGAAATTGCCTTTTTGGTTGTAATCGTTAGACATTTTTTTATCGTGGTATTGTTTTGGGTGGTCTTTTGACATTTGGGGCAATTCTATTATACGGGTGACAACAACTGCAATAAATTTGATTTGTGGTAAATTTCATGAAAAATATTATATATATTTTTTTAATTTTTGATTTGTGGTAAATTTCATGAAAAATATATATTTTTTAATTATGTATGATAGTTATGGCTATTATTTAAGCGGGTCCTCATATGGAATAAGAGATATCCTCTAATAATTAAGAGGTCCTTGGGGTCTAGAATTCTCAAAAAATCGATTTGGATTTCGAAAGTATATTCTTTTAAGAATATACTGTAAAATGTTTGAAAGGATATTCCCAGTATTTTCGATTCTCCAGTCGTTTTAGCAGGTAGAGTCAGATTCGTCACCCGGCGGCATCAATGGTCGCATTTAAATGGTCAAAACGTTAAACTCAATTATCTCAAAACTACTTTTTTCGGTCTGGTGTTGTCAAAAAAGACAAAAAATTATTCAACCGAATCGTCTGAAATTTTAACATGTTGTTCACAACATCAGTGGCTATCGCCCGTGCTAGAAATACATTATTATTTCAATTATTACGTACTTTTACTTTTTTGATTAAAAAACTGAAAAAAAAAAACGGTTTTTATAGTGTCAAATTCAAAACCGCGCCACTTTCTTTTTTATTCTAGTACGGGACAAAGCTACAGTTATACTGACTAACACTTTCTTGGTTTTTGTGTTTCAGATAAATGAAGAGACAAAATGGACAACACCGTCCAGGTCCAATTTTTCGGGAGGGTGAACTTCAGCGCCATTTTTCAAATTGTTAATTATTATTTTTAATAAAAAGCCTAAAAAACTTAAATATCGTTTTTAATATTTTTATTGTAAAATAAAAATCCAGAAAATACACTACATTTTCGAGCTCTAGACCACCGGGACCCCTTAAGAACAAGAAATATGGGCGCATAAGTGTGAAATCAAGCGAAATGATATATGCGGCGGCAGGTACAAAGTGAGAAAAAGAAAAGAAGTTTCAAAACGTTCTTAAACAAAACAAAAGGAATTGGAAAATAGAGTACATATATGAGTGAATTGACTCATTTAGGGAAGGCAACGCCCCGGCTCTGAAAGTATTCGATGCGGTACCAGCTGGTGGTAGCAGAGGAAGAGAAGGCCTCCTCTGCGTTGGAAAGATCAGGTGGCGAAGGACTTGGCTTCACTTGGTGTTTCCAACTGGCGCCGGTTAGCACAAGAAAGAAAAGACTGGCGCGCTTTGTTAAACTCGGCCAAAATCGTGTAAGCGGCTATTGCGCCAATCAAGAAGAAGAAAAGAGAATTTCCTAATAAAATAGCCATAAAGAGCTACACAGCATTTGTAGGTTATTAAATATTCACATCATTATACCTGTTGAACATATCTACATAAATACGGGTAGTAGAATTATGTATACAAACATACATATCCATTGCAATATAGGTTTGCATAAGTTTGAAATTTCAAGTTCTTTTCCGTAGGTTACAAGCTGCACAAAAATTTGAAAAAATTATGATTCTCAGAATTTTTCTTGGGTTTGGCGGCATATAGAAACCATCTAAGTAAAGCTAGCAAAGCAAGCTTACTGCTAGGGTATTTGCCTACAAAATGGGCTGAGGTTAAGGTCGTATTTATTCCAAAGGTAGGGAAAAAACCCGAACAATTGCCTAAATCATACAGACCAATTAGTCTCAGCTCATTTTTCCTCAAAACAATGGAAAAGATAGTTGATCAGTATATTAGGGAATACAATCTAGCTAAATTCCCACTGCATCGACTTCAATTTGCCTATCAACAGGGAAAATCCACTGAGACTGCAATACACAGCCTGGTAACAGTTATTGAAAAGGCTATTGAGTCCAAACAGATAGCTCTATGTGCATTTACTGACATATCAGGAGCTTTTGATAACACCTCCTATGAGGCAATCTATAATGCCCTATATCTAAAGGAGGTACCTGAACCCATCACTAGATGGATAATATTCATGCTGAAATCTAGGACGATCAGCACCGAACTAGGAGGAACAATCAAATCTATTAAAGCCACAAGAGGTTGCCCTCAAGGTGGCGTAATCTCTCCTCTTCTGTGGACTCTAGTCATAGATGAACTTCTCCACAAACTGAATAACCTAGGATTTCACACTCAGGGTTACGCTGATGACCTAGTAGTTTATGTATTAGGCTGGCATGAGGAAACCATTTCGGATCGCATGCAGCAAGCCCTTACACTAATAAACAAATGGTGCACGGAAAAAGGGCTCTCCATCAACCCACCCAAAACAACACTTGTACCATTTACTAGGAGAAGGAACATAAATCTCAAATGTCCGACCCTTAACAGAACAACACTTGAACTCTCGACAGAAGCGAACTATCTTGGCGTTAGTCTTGACAAAACGCTTACGTGGAACTCCCATATTGAGAGAGTTACTTCAAAAGCCACAAGGGCATTCTTTGCCTGTACAAGGCTTTTTGGTAAGACATGGGGACTAAGCCCTAGAATGACCCTCTGGACATTCACCACAGTTGTAAAACCCATAGTCACTTATGCATCCTTAGCATGGTGGCCCAAGGTCAAGCAAAGAAAGGCAGCAAAAAAATTAAGCAAACTGGTATGTGTTGGTATTACAGGGGCTATGAAAACGTGTCCCACGGATGCATTGGGTGTGCTCCTGAACATACCACCGCTTCCAATTCTAATTGAAAGGGAAGCTCGCTCGAGTCCCTTAAGACTAAAAGGTATATCTGAACTTAAAAGTGGGGATATGAAAGGACATTTAAAGATCTTAGAAGACTTCCTACATAGTCCCATTCTTCATAGGGATGATATACTATCACCCAAACCAATACTCTTCAGGAACTTCCAAGTTATAATCAATGAACGAACAGACTGAAGAACTAACTCTATCACCTTCAAACCTGGCTCCCAGCTATGGTTTACTGATGGGTCCAAATTGGAAAATGGTAGAACAGGGGCAGGAATCAATGGGCCCAAATTCAAAAAATCGATTCCGATGGGATCCTACCCAACAATATTCCAGGCAGAAATACATGCCATTGAAATATGTGTGAGAGAATGCCTTAGAAGGAAAATGAGAGGTACTCACATCTACATACTTTCAGATAGCCAAGCGGCTTTAAAAGCCCTTCTATCAACAACCATCACCTCTAAATTGGTAAACGATTGCCTAAACCTCCTAAACACGTTAGGAAACCTCAACACAGTAACACTATGTTGGATTCCGGGACATGAAGGACATGAGGGAAAAGAAATGGCTGACGACCTTGCAAAACAAGGAGCAAATATGCAACTTACTGGTCCTGAGGACTCACAAAAGGCCACATTAATGAATTCCTTAGGAAATGGGAAGATAGAAAATTTGCTGTACACTGGCTAAACTGTACCGGTCATCGTCAAACCAAACTATTCCTAAGTCCCAACAAAGGAATATCTGACAAATTTCTCTCACTAAACAGAGTAGATCTGCGTCTTTTAACCGGATACCTTACAGGTCACTGCAGCCTGAGGTACCATCTAAACAATATTGGTCTATCCGAGACCAATGTCTGCCGCTTTTGCGAAACGGACATAGAAAGCTCAGAACATGTGCTTTGTGAATGTCCTGCGTTGGGCAGACAAAGACTTCACCACCTTGGTGGTATCGTAGTATCTCCATGCAATCTTTGGAACAACAAACCCAAAACTGTGCTAAAATTTCTAAAAAGCCTAAAACTCTAGGGTTACAAAATAGGCCTTTCACAATAGATCAGCTCTGGACGCAGTGCGTAATGGCCTTCTAATAATAATAATAAGTAAAGCTAGAGCTGTAAATGAAGTAGGATTTGAGGTTTAAATGTATTATCCAAATTTGTGTTCTATTCGCCAAACATTTCTGGCGCTGTAGGACATTGAATGCATCTCTAAAGATTACAAAAAGCTATCTAAGATAGGTAACACCTATCAGTAAAGGTAATAACTAATAACTGAGCACGGAATGCACCGATTTTGACAGGATTTCCTGCATTTCTTGGTTAATCATTCCAGGAAAACTTTTTGTAAAAAGTTATAGCATCTTAAGCACACAAGTTATTATAATTGTAAACAAATTGCGAGTATCCACGAAGTGGGTTACGGTTATACTCTGATGTTATCATAGATTTAATTCCATTGGTTAGAATAAATTTTTCGGTTCTTGATGCTCCTAAAACATTCAAAGCCTTACATACTACTTCGCAGGAGCTCAAGTCCATCAGCGCCTTCCTCCTCCTTCCATTTAACGACCAATAGTGAACCTAAAAGGCAATTCCACCGAGATCGCACCAGAAATATATTAGTGTAACGATTTTTTGTCTTTAGCCTTTCTAGATATTGACAGTGCATTCAAAAATATGATTCCAGCAGCAATATTCAAAACCACAACGGGACTAAGTGTCACGACTAGCTGGTTGTAGCTCTTCATTCACTCTGGTTTAGCCTCACTGTAAATTCGCCGCTTTTAGAAACGAATTGGGGAGGCAGCAATGATGTTACCTACGCCGGTGGTATCACAATTACGCACAAAGGCAAATTTCTCCAAATGCTTTTTAATCGAAAAAGTAAAATTTTTTCTACTGTCCACTCCACCTGAAGAGTTCGCAAATAGCAATGTTTTTGGCAGCTATTCTGCATAAGATGGTGAACTGGACAGAAACCAAGAAGCAGCGATACCGGAAAGTAATTATAGTAGTCAGTAGCAATTTGAATGAAATATCCCACCGCCATCGTCACCATAACGTAGGTTGTAGTGTCTTTTCCGAAAAGCAGCAAAGGCCACTTTTTCGATTCCCCGATTACGGCAGCGTTTCCAGGCAAGCACCAGCCATCAAGAAGGTTGTGATATATTCTGTTTAGAAGATGTATTCTATTACTTAAAAATATTTTTAGGTCAGCCCAGATCGTTTTATTAAAATAACTCGGCATTGATATTGAGCTAAACTGCGTCCATCTGCCAAATTAAAAAATATTGATTTTCTGATCAAAATATAAAAAATGTGTGCACATGCTGAGCTTATTCCATGGTTGGGTGATATATAAAAGGAGCAAAATCAGTCAACAGTCAAACCGTATTCCCATATAACAGCATTTGATTTCAACTCACCAAAGGCAATATTGCTGCAACAATAAAGACATTTTGGCAAAGCAATGCCTACTTCTAAATTAAAACATATTTCAAATAGAGTAAAGTCGGGTATTGTGGGCACCATTTTACCTTGATAATAATTTTTGCCAAAATAATCGTAATGAAAAAGCGATATTTTATTCTTTCTAACTGATATTGAATTATCTTTACATTTTACTGCAAAATAAACCCTAATATAATCGTCTTCGTCTGATAATATAGAAAAATTGAAACCACCTTAAAAGTTGATGAAAACGAAAACGGTGGGGAATGTGGGCCACTAAATAAAATCACCAAAAACAGAGAGTTAATAATAAGTCAATGAATTTATTTATATATTTTTTAAATTTTAATTAATGACCTTCTTGGTTGACTATTTGAAAAAAACAATTATTAGTCTTAGGTAATTATAAATCCACATTCCGCAAAGCAGATGGTGGAAATTTGTGTTTCTCATACAGCAAGAGCTCAAGTAAATCGAAAAACATCTTTACATTTTCTTTTGTGAACCCCATTGCTCTATTAAAAGACGTTCCCCTTGGATAGCGGAAACTAAGCTCATTTTTTGTGCATGCGCAAGAATCCATGCAGCCAACCTTTCCCTGCAAATTGCTTAAGACCGAAAAATTCTTTGGCTTTTTGGCAATTCCGTCAATTGAAACGCCAGGAAACGAATTTCGTGTCTTGTGAGGCCGCAAAGTCTTGATTCCATTTCTAATGCATATTTTACAAGGTATTTTTCTGTGGCTTCGTCCAAATGGGGTTTTTAAAAACAGGCTAGGGCATGCATTACTCCTTGCCATTCTTTGCAATGTAAAACGCGGCACATCAAAAGTCCGCAAAAAGTGTGCCCATCTCCTCATTCCTAACAGCTACAATGGCTTTTTTCATCATACCGGGGCATGTCTAAAGAGGTACCTATAATTGGAAAATACAAAACAGGAAAATTAACGAGAATTAGGAAAATACTAGGGGAGTAATGTGGGCTACTAGTTCGCAATACCCGACGCTGACTAGCCCACATTAGCCACTGTACCACTTACAAGAAAAAAGTATTACAAACTTTTGTTTAAATAATTTAAAAAGAGTTTCTTACCGCATTAAAAAATGCTAAATAGTTCAATAATTATATCTGAACTTTCACACTCTAAAAATAGTCACTTGCTAAAAATACCATTAATATTACACGCCACTGAAAAAAACATCGACTGCACTTCACAAAATATTTTGATCAACTGCTCATCAGTAAAGAGTCCAATTCAAAAGGCGAGCAGCGTATAACATCCATTAAATGAATTTTGAAGTGCATAAGCAATCTTTGTAGTGCATGTTCGGTATTATGAAAAATACAGACGTTGACCACATTACCCGAAAAGGCCACAATGCCCGATCTTACTCTAAACCACTTTATCAAACTAAACCGAAGTTGGTATTCGCAAGGCGTTTTGTTTTGTCTAGTTATGAATGTCAGCAAAAGATAGTATCTGCCAATGGAACATGCATTTCGAATTATTAAAATATATGATGAATAGATGTATGAATAGAATAAAAAATTTGAAGATTGGAAATAGTGAATTGTGAATTTATTAGTACAATCTGCAAGCACATTTCCCTCAAAAATTGGCGTATACGCACAAATAAATATGGAATTTTTCGTCTGGGTCGCGAATGAGCAACTGCACAAACAGCGCCCAACAGCCGGTCTAAAATTGTTATATCTAACGCATTTCACAGCAATCAAGAGCAAAAAAATTGTTCGGCATACATAAGATATGCAAATTTCCAATGTTCAATTTCAATGGCAATGGGTCCATCCGCCACGTAGCTGCACTACCTTTATTTTTTCTGTTCTTCTTACTCCAAAAATCGTAATTAACTTCCTTGAGTTGAGCAGCAAATGATCGATACGATCACCACGTGTACGAGTATGCCAGTATGCGGCCACAAAATGGTTGGGCATGCACAAACAAATCGCAACAACTTAAAAAAAAACAGACATCAATGCTTTGGGAAATGTATGAAATTCGCATGCAAATAAATCTTCTACTGAAACTTAGTTTCGTATTTGTTTGAAAATCTTACGCTGCATGGAAATTATTCAAGGGTGGCTAATATTGCCCTGCGGTGGTTGTGACACTTTCCGCGTTGACATAACAGCGTGTGATCGTTTCAAGCATGCCAGTATTGATCTACGAATCCCCGGATCAATTCGTACATGCATATGTACATACTAATAAACGTTTCCCCTTCGATCACGCAGATATTGCGAAACTGTTCAGTTCTCCTTTTTTCTGTTTCATTAGCTAGATTTTCAATTCATTGTACGAATTTTCTTCGAGTAACAAATTTGCATGCCTGTCAAGTAATATCCGTTTGCACACTTTGCTCAATATTGCGATTCAATTAAAATCCTTTCGTGTGGAAATTGCAAGTCGAGGCATAAGTTCTTTGTTTGTTGATTTTTAATTTATTTTTGATTTGCGTATTAAATAGAAAACCGAATTTAACATAATCCGCACTCAAGTCATCTCGACCTCACCTTTGATTCATCTTCTATTCACTTCTTTACTACTCTTCACAGTTTTCCTTCTGCAATTGCTTCACATGTCAATTTTTTAAAGTTGACATTTTCGCAAATTTCCATTTCAACTGATTTATTTGCTTTGCATTTGTTCATCCTGGCCTGATCTTTGGCAATTGTTGCATTTGTATTCATATGTGCCCAGATATTTGCATCAGTCGTATCTATTGCGGTTTCTAGGTACGTACACAAGAGTAGTTGGTTGCACCAACGTACAGACAAACGCACTCGTTCGCAACAAATGTCATCTATCATATTGATTGAAGTTTTGATCGCTTTCCTTCAGTTTGGCCTTTTTGCCATTGAGTATTTATTTTGTTGTTTCCTTTTGATATTAGTTGTCGACTTAACTCTTGTTGCGTTCTTACGTTGATGTGTTGTTGTTTTCATAGGCAAAACCCCACTCAAGCAATTATGCCGTTAGGCTTTGTATTTGTTGAATTTTCAGTTGGGCATGTAAAAATTGCATATTGATGATCTTCCAGCAGAGACAAGTCAGAGAACTTGCACACAAAACACACATACACATACACACAAGTACATATTAATTTCCGTGTCGAAAATATGATTTGAAGATGAATATGAAATAAGGCCACGAGATTATTGGTAAAACATTGTAACGTAATTTTTAACATTTTTTAAGACTCATGGGAGCAAATTTATTATATTTACTTACATACATATGCGATATGCATACATAATTTTTATGCTCTATTTGAAATACGTACGTAAGAGAGAAATATTTAGAGGTTTAATCATGTAAGAGTTTCGGGTCGTGTATTTTGACTGAACTTGCAAAGACCGTGATTTGTTTGTAGGTCTAATTATTACTATTATTATTATTATTGTTAGACTACTGCGCACTGCGGCCAAAATCAATTTATTACACAAACCCCCCGAGGTACCTCATATTTTAAGGTCTTTTATAAATTTTAGCTCAATCTGGGGTTAATTGTTCCATAATTTATATGAATGCACGGCAATATCGCCAAGGTTGTGCTACCTCTTTCTGCCTAGAACAGGACGTTTACAAAGGATGTGTTCTAATTTATCAGCATCCATTTCACAGAGTCGGCAGGTGATGATCTCAGAAAGACCTATTTGGTTTAAGTGTTATCTCAGGATACAGTCCCATGTAAGAGTAACCAGTTAAAAGTGTTAAGTCTGCTCTGAAAGTCTCTTAGAAAGCACACCGTCTGACGTTAGGAATTGTATCGCTTGTCACTGACGGATAGAATTTCGCAGGGTTCAATGATTTTCTTCTCTCCCTTTTTCCGAGAATTTCGTTAATGTGGCCCTTTGTAAGTCCTCAGAAAGGCTCAGGACCTATTAGAGCCATGTTCGCCCCGTTTTTTAAAGCCGCCTGACTATCTGAAAGTATGTTCCTCTCATTTTCCTGTAGAGATATTCCCTCACACATATCTCGATGGCATGTATTTCTGGAAGATTGTAAAAACCCATTGGAATTGATTTTTTGAATTTAGGTCCATTGATTCCAGTGCCTGTTCTACTCTTTTTTTAATTTCAACCCATCTGTAAACTATATCTGAAAGCCAGGTTTGATGGTGATAGAATTAATTCTCCTGGCCGTACGAATAACTTGAAAGTTCCTGAAGAAAATCCCCACTATTTAGATTTGTTGGTTTTACACATAAGATTGATTGGAACACTTAAAATGAGGAGTGAGAAATCATTTTTGGAAATAAGTTTTTTTTTTCGGCACAACTAAACTACTTTATTCAAACTAGTACACCACCAATTCGATGTGCGGGTTTTCATTCTCGGAATGCATGTCGATTAAGTGTTTTAGATCATCCACCGAGATGTCATGTACAAACCTTTCAAGTACAAACCGTTACGTCCACAGAAGGCTTTAGTTTCGAATTCATTTGCAGAGAAGGTTAAAGGCGTATGATATCAAAACAAGCGAATATGGAAATAATAGTCGAGTAAGTTTATTTATTTCTTTGTATGGTTCAAGAAAGCAACAAAATACAAATTTCTTATAGCCTTCTTAAAACTATAAATTATGAAATAAGATATAGTTGCGGGCAAGTCACAGAGAAAAAGAAGAATTATAATTAATAAAAAAATAGAAAATAAAATTAAAGAAAACAATCTATGATAATGATTAATTTTTTAAGACAGAATACGAGATCTCGTCAAGTTCTCATTCGCATGATTACGCTTGTTTTACGCTTATCTGGGTAGAAGAGATGTAACTTGTGTAAGGCCCTCAAAGAAAAGGAATGTATTCGAACAAGGTCCAATTATAAAAAGCGACAGGATCAGAAAATTTTGGAAACACTTTACAAACATTCAAAATGTTCAATCCTATCAACAGAAAACTGGAAGCAAGACATCATATTAGAACCTAGGTTAGGTTAGATTAAAGCGGTTGTCTTGTGGGGAGCCTGAGGCTCATAGCCAATTGTGATGCCGCGTGGGTAGCTTTCCCTATTTCTCCTAAAACCAGTATGTGCTTTTCAAAATTTTAGAATATCTCCTATTTCTGCAGAACTGAGATCTTCCAATTCATTAAAAAATTGTTTGCCTAGAATAGTAAATCTCCATCTGGATAGAGCAGGACAATGGCACAGAAAGAGCAAGACAATGGCACAGAAAGAGCAAGATTATCTCTTCCTCATCAAGACAACTTCTACAGTAGTCGTGTTCTTGCACACCCATGCCGTTTGGCTTAGCAAAGATTCTATGCGTTGAGCATTGCGAGTCGGCCACAGTTGACTGGCGATTTTGCAGGATTCTTCATTACGCCATCATTCATTTGCTTTCCTTACGATTTCTTGAATGATAAGTAGCTTACATGTTTGTAAGAGTATTCCGATGCCTATGTCATTGTTTAAGTACTCATCGAACAACTTGGTGCCACGTCTCGCTAGTTCATCGGCTCTGCAGTTACCCTCAATGTCGCGATGGCCGGGAACCCATATTATCCTTTAACGAAATGGCTCAGCCATCTTTTGTAAGGGGTTTTTCGCTGCCTAGCTGTCAGTGAAAATGTAGATGTCAATTCCAGATATCGCATCACACTGTACCAGCGGCTTTCATTATTGCCATCAGTTCAGCCTGAAAGACACTACAGTAGTCGTGGAGCCAAAAACTGAAAGAGATCCCCAGATGCTCGGAGTATACATCTCCGCCCTGCCCTCGTACTTTGAGCTATCTGTGTGTACATGGATAGACTCGCCCTGTCTTACATCATCCCGTTCCCTGTCTTCCCTTGAAGGTAGAATGGTCGAGACCGTTATAATGGCAAGTGTAGGCAGGAGTGCATAGTCCACCAATCCGGGAAGGTCCAAAGTGCCAACCAGAATTTTTCCGTGATCGTAGCTCTTATTTGACCACTTAGTTAGAGTGTTCAGCCTTATTGCCCCTATTTAAAATAAAATTTACGTGCTATTAAATAAAAAATTAGAGTTAAGAATTCCACCTGGGTCCTTAATTTCTTCAAAGAAATGAATCACATTGTCAGAAATAGTGTAGGACGTATTTAAAACATGTTGATCTTTAGAAACTCTTTCACAATTGTTGATCGTTGATGGATAGCATTTTGGTACAGCAACCATCTAAAATTATGTTCAAATCTTCAGGAACAATCAGATAAATTTGATAAGAAACAGATTTCTGTTGGATAATCAAGCCGTCATAACTCAACTTCGATTTGTTCACACGAAAAATCTACTCTTTCGTCTTTATCGTCTTAATTAAAAGAACCCATTTTTAAATAACTGTTTACTTCAAAAAGCACCGTGTAGCAATACCTCTTGAGCACATTTAGAATTCATATAAGCGAATTGTAATCGAAATCAGATTTTACCATATGGTGTAATCTGCGTCCTGATTTTCCTACAAACGACGCACGTTACAAGTCAATTAGATTCAAGAAAAAACTTTTCCGACCATTTTCATGTTTCCTTATCCCAGCAAGAATCAAGCCTATGACCTTATGCTGGTACGCTACTCACACGCACCTTTAGAGAAAGTAACATTAAAAATGTCATATTATGTCAAAATGTAATTCTGCCATGCCAGAATATGTACATCTGGGAAAACTAAAAAACTGTTCGTGAAACACCTGCTATACCTAAAACAAAATACTCTAATTCACAAGCAAACGGGTTTTGGGTTTATAAAGGTTTTGATGTAAGGTAAGTCTAAATTATGAGATTTTAAACTCACTAGTACCTAAAAGTTATGTTGTCAGCAGTCTTTGTTTTTTTTTGTTTTTTGTTTTTTGTTTTGTGTCGGGACAACTAGCAAGTGCAGCACTCAAACATGAATTAAATCCATTGTACTATACTTGGATTCCCCTTTAATTTTCTTTAAATCTACCCGATCTCCGAAGAAATCTGAGTAGATCTTGTGGTGCCAAGGAGCCAAGATGGTCGCTTCTTAACACACCAGTGTCAAAGACCTCAAACCTGATTCGAGCGAAGGCGGGGCAGACACACAGGAAGTGTGCTTTGCCCATAGAAAGTGGCCCGTCATCAGTCCACCCAGCGGTCTGCACTCCCCTCTGCTTAATGACAGAAGGGTTTGCGACAGTCGATCGGACATGACAGGTAACATCAGTTTAGTCCATCTGCAGCCTCTCTCAGCCTGCCAAGCTCGCTTGTGGGTGGTAGTTACACATTTGCTAACCGTGGCTGTGATGGCCGCAGAAGGGAGTGGCAAAACGGGCTCTACCGACATAGTTCAGCGTGGATTTACAGGACTTGACTACCCCTGATGTGGTTGGAGGGCTGTCTAAGGCCATAAGCGCAGCTTGGCTGTCGCTGCAGACACATATAGATCTGCCTCTCCATCGTTTTTGCACAAGAAAGTTCATCGCTTCTTGAACTGCATACACCTCCGCTTGAAACACAGATGCATGCATTCCAAGAGCAAAGTGCAGTTTTGTCCCGCTGGATTCCACGTAGACCCGGTAGTCAGCAGTCACTAGTCACTATTATTGGTTTACTATTAGATACCATCGCAACTCAAGGATCATAAATTACAAGGTTTGGTCATCCGAGGCCAAATTGGGAAAATAACTTTGGGTAATACTTACTATTATCATACCTCCGCGAGGGTAGGCACCTTGCCGTGGTGCGTGGGCTTAGTCGAATCATTAATCAGGCCTTATCATTGGATGGCAGTGGGTTCGTTTAAGTACATTCCAGTAATAAACGAGTTCACTCCATTCCTATGGTTGGGACTGTCTTTTTGAACGATGACCAAGTTCTGCCAAGGAGGAGCAAACCTCTTGAAAAAACTCTGGGTTGGAACAAGGTGTAATACGACCCGTTCTCAGACCTTCGATACAACGAATTTGAAATCGACATTAGATCCCCTCAAGTCAGTAAGTTTAGAAATATACGAAAAACCGACTGGGGAGTTTACAATAATAAATTAAAAACTTTACTACCAAAGATAGCCCCCAAAGACCCCACTTCATTTGGGGAGCTGGATAAATTGGTTAATCAGGTAACTAAACCAATGAATATCTCTTTAGCAGCTATCAGTCCGGCTGTCAGGCCCAGAGGAAAGTCTAAACCACTTTGGGGGACCAACCAACTAACCTCGCTACAAAAACACCATAGAACGTTTTTCAATCTCGCTAAGGCCCCGAGAAGGTCAGAGGACTGGAAAGCCGAAATAAGGCCTGAAAAAGTACAAGAAAGTAGTCGGAACTGCGCAACATGAATCCTGGCAAAATTATTGTAAAGGAATTAAAGCAACTTCAGAAGGGCCAGATTAAGAAAAAATCCTTCAAAGACGCCAGGTAACCTAGGCTATCTACAAGGTCAAGGGAATACATGGACTACGTCAAGTGAGGAATCATTAGATTTTCTACTAGACACACACTTCCCAGGAAACAAGTCGGTGGAACAAAATGATTCTGCCAATCATAAAAGGCAACTTAGGAAGTCTATTAGTGACACACGCAAAGATTAAATGGGCTAAGAACACTTTTGGTCAGAATTGCAGAAATCACGGGATATTGCCTCACCGTTTATTAAAATCATCATTAGAAGTTGTCTTAACATGGGTTACATTCCGCTAGGATGGAGAGAGACAAAACTCTCTTTCATACCCAAGGCAGGCAGGTCCTCACACACTAACCCCACAAACTTCAGACCAATTAGTCTTATGTCTTTGCTCCTCAAAATTCTAGAGAGGTTATAGCAATAAATAAATTCGAAAAAACGTGGTGGTGTAGGTGAATATTACTTTGTGGCGCACGTACGCCAAAAACTATCGATTTTATAAAAAAAATATCGTAATAACATAAAATGTAGGAAATTAACTCTAGCTTAATTTTGTATACCTACATATGTTTTTCTCATAAAATGCGTCGGAATGGAGATATTGTAAACAAAACTGTTTTTAGGCGCCATTTTTTCAATATGGCGGCGCTAGCGTCGCAGATATGAGGTGGCACCGTTAAAATTCGAAAACAGCATGCCAAAATCTATAAAAATTACCTACCTCCCGGAAAAATTCCCAGGTAACTCCCTTTTTTTACCAAATGACTGGACTATTTGTAATATGGTGGAAATATAAAAGAGTGTCGTTCGTTAGTTAAATTTCTAAGGTATTGATAGACGGTTTTTGTTAAATTTAAATCAATTAAAACAATTAATGCTTCTTCATCCGTTAGAATGGGTTTCTGTTCTGATTTTTCTATTAAATCCGAGTGTAAGGTCTTATTTTTAAGGTCTGCTGCTCCTATTGTTTCCACAAGATTTGCTTCTGTTCCTTCTCCTATCGAACGTAGTTCCTGATATTAAGCATTGTAAATGTGTTCAAATCCGTATTCATGGAGTAACATTGTGTTTTTTCCTTTCTTGCTAGATTCTGATGAGTCTGTATAGGGTCAGCAGGGTCTTCCACGTTTACCAGAAACGGACGTATTGTCTTTCGGTTAAATAACTGAATATTCGGAACCCAACCAATTACTGTTTTTTTTTTTAAATATGTCTTTTTTAAGGGATACTTCCATCCATATTTTATTAAAAGCTGGAATTATATGTCTTTGAATATCACTGATGATAAGACATATGTTGTCTTCAGAGACTTTGTAGTTATTTTTCAAAACACTTGATAAACCATTAAAAGTTTTTCCTCCTTCAATATAATTTATTATTATTTCACGCTTAGAACACTTGAAACAAGAAGCGCGCATAAAAAGTTTTCGGTTTCAGGAAGTCACAGATTCCAAAGAATTTCACTAATTTCGTCCCACGCAGTAAGACAACTCAAAGGATAAAACGGTAAACAGATAGCCTCTGCAATCGCAATTAAAATTAGATTTCCATGTTTTGACTTTTTACATTTTTATCAATAACTTTGAAAATCACAAAATCCGCAGCCAATTTTTATAAATGTTTCTTACCAATAATAAAGTTACAAATCTCACTTAAATTTTAAACGTGGGGAGGCGTGGGTAACTGTTGAAAGTCTCGATAAACTTTAAAAGCCTTTTTTTTAACTTATGTTTTTTGAAACTTTTCTTTTGTACTAATTTTAAAACAGATTTGAAGACATATTCTTTTTTTAATGATCTGAAAAAAAGTAAGCTTTCCGAAAATATATAAAATCACTTTAAATGTAGTAAGGTGAAGTGGCTTCACCTGGACGTTTCCAAAAATAACAAAGATTGCCAAATGATAAAAATTTAATTTCACATAATTTATTAATAATTTTTTACGATAGTTTAATTCGATCCTTAAACTATGGGGGAAAAATAAAAAAGGATGGCAATAGCGACATTTGTAAAAATTATTTTTGATATGTCGTTGTTCTACTATTTTCCATAGTGCGCCGCCTCGGCGCTTAGACTCAAAAGTATGGCGCTATGGAAAGAACGGCGGTTTGGCCACGCCTGTATTTTGCACACTCTGAACAGTCACAAACAAGACACGACAAGTTCATCAAGACAAGTATACCGTCAAGAAGGGAGTGGCAGACACCAAGGCCATGGAGAAGGGGGGAATTAAATTTTTATACAGATGGTTCCAAGCTGGACGATAAAGTTGGCTATGGAGTATTTTCGAATGAATTAGAACTGGAACTATCCGTTCGACTAGTGTCTATCAGGCAGAGGTTCTAGCCATAAAAGAAGTGGCTGCATACCTAAATTTGCATGCCGTAACAAAAACGACTATAAATACATATTGAATATTCTCGGATAGCCAGGTGGCCATTAAATCAATGAATGCGGCTATACTAAGATCAAAGGTTGCACAGGAATGCAGCCCTAAATGATATTAGCGCCGAATTCAAGGACAGCCTTATTTGGGTTCCGGGACATGGAGATATTGAGGGAAACTGTACCGTGATAAAAGTTCCATTGGAATACCTTTGGCCACGAGGAAATTAATAATAAAAAACAACATTACCCAAGAGGCCAATAGGTCATGGGAAGAAGCAGATACATGCGTAACAGCCAGGCTACTATGGCCGCAAATAAACAAGAAAAGGACAAAGGAATTGCTTAGCCTCTCAAGAGAAGATATCTCGAAGGTCGTGGGTTGTGTCACCGGCCACTGGCTATTTGGAAGGCATTCCTTGAGACTAGGAGTATTCTCCCATGAATATTGTAGAAGCTGTGGAGATGAGGAGGAGGAAGAAACAGTAGAGCACTTCCTTTGAAATTGTCCAGTCTTAGTTAAAATCAGAGCTGGTTGTCTAGGTAAACACTTTTTCAATTCTCTTACAGAACTATCTGGCGCGGGGATTAGACCAATCCTGAGCTTCATAAGAGCCTCAAAATGGTTCCATAAAAGTAACTAAAAACTCGTGTCGTACAGTGGTATCACAACGGGCCTGTGAGGTCTAAGTGAGTTGGTCATACGGACCGACTACCACCATAACCTAACCTAACCTACTATGTATTATCATAAGAGATTCGAGAGCAGAATTTTGCTCGCCCATTTCACACGTATTTTTACGCTCTTCCAAACAATCGTTGATCAGACGGGAACGAAGTAACATTAACAGTGGCTGCGTTGATTTTATCGTATATCACCAACACAATTTCAGTTTTTGCCGACCTACAGAAGCATGGTAAACAAAAGCGCCAAAAGTCGAATAAAGTTTTTCAATGCACTCATGACTCAATAATCCATGTCGAAAATCGTAATAAATCATCTCATAGAAATTTTCAGGAGTTAATTCCTTCTTTGGGCGGGACTAACTTTTCTGCTCACTGAAAAAAGAACAAATAAAGCTCGTAAGTGAAAGCGATATGTAAATTTATGCTAAAAAATGTCAAACTTTTCGATAAAAATATCGAATTATCACACGTAGTGTTGCAAAGGCGCATAATACGAGTGTATGTAAAGGGGTTTCCAATAAGAGGTGTTATTTTGATATTCAAAGAAAAACGATATTTTTTAATATAAATGATCGGATGTTTATTTCATTATAAAGAGGAAGGAATGCCGTTAATATTGGAATGGCAAATGATCACCACGACCACGCTTACTGGACAATATCCTTTTCATGACATTTTCCATAACGATAGCTTCACGAACTCCATCTTTGAGGTCTTGAATCGACCCTGGGCTGTTGGCATAGACCTTCTCTTTCACGTGGCCTGTTGGGATCACCTCTTTGAGAGATAACACGGTCCGGAAACTTTTCTCATAAAAGATCAATGATTTCGTTACTTGTGTGGCACGTAGCGCCGCCTTATTGAAAGTAAACGTTGTGCAGATCAATACCATGCAATTCCGGCCATAAAAAATCGTTAACCATCTCTCGATAGCGATAGATAACACCTGTTATTGGAAAATCCATTAGTTTGACTATTTAATAATCTTTGATATTTGATAATTAATAAGTGTTTGCTCTTAAAAAGTAGATAAAAATATCTCGTCCACATTTCATACAATTTATTTAAACTGCTCGGTTGGTAATGTTTTTTTATCTTTGTGCATTGCTTTCTAAAAGAGCGCCTCCGCTGTTCCAAATGGTGGTCATTAACTTCATTGAAAATAAGAAAACTTCTCTTCTCACAGTTGTATATTTGACTTTTGAGTACATAAGTTTGTGATTTCCGCACCTACCGTTATGTTAGGAAGAGGCAAGAGACTGAGAAGGTGAGCCTACGAATAGGTGATTCATGATTAATGGAAAAATTTAATATAACTTGACTTGGCCTATATATCGGCCGCAGAATGGCCCCAGCTCCTAGTAAATCTCACATATATGTTCTTACTCAGCACTTTTAACTCGCTGAATTTTTACAAAACCCAAGACACAAATACCACAACTTGCAGACAAATCGCATTTAACCCGCGGTAGGCTCAAAAAATTCTCCACAATAAATTACAATTAAATTTCAGTTGCAACGGAATTCGTATGAAAATCCAAATTTAATTACTTAAATTTGTAGAACATTTATATTTTTAATTAAATCGTATTCGCAGTGATCAATGCAAAAAAAAAAAAATCATAATGTCAGCTACATTAAATTCCAAACAATTACAAGCTTGCGAATTTTCTTGATCCCTATAAGCCCTTTGCACTATTTAAAAAATCGTACTTTGAAAAGGATCACAGTGAAAGTGTCCTCAGCATAATGTGTGTGTGTATGTAAGTGTAATCAAAGTAAGCAGTTCAACTATGCAGCGATGGATGAGGAAGGGTTGACAACAAAAGGTGAAGGCACAGGATTGTCACATTGTCTAATTGAATTTCGCAGCACCAAAAAGCGACAAAGGTGAGTTCTTAGATCAATTCAAACCTTCTTCGTATTTGAGCGCATCGCTTAACGTTGATGTCAAAGGATGAAATGGAAAAATTTTAAATGAGTTCAATACTTTTGATTTACTGGGGCACAGAAGTCACACAGGTGAGACAATTATTGCATTGGGAAAATGATTTCCTTGCGAAAAAGGGTTGATCTGAAAGGAACTTCATAATTGAATTGAAATGGGATGGTGGGTTATTGTGACCTTTGTTTAATTTTTTTGCAGTGTGAACAATAAATTTTTGATTTCGTTAACATTTTTCTAAAAAATTAAAGTTTCACAAACAGTTTTGCATTGCAGACATAAATCAATCGAAAATTGCCAATGATTGTGTGCGTGAAAGGTTTTGCGCTAAAATTTTTGAAAGCTGCAAGCGGAATACAGTACGCGATAGCAACTGCGGGAATGTTTGAAATAATAGAATTCTCTTATTTCACGGGCAACAGAAAAATGCGATATCTGGAACTTCTTAAAAGAAATGGCGTATGCACTTATAAATATCTTCTTGTATATACAAATGTATATGTAAGTTGTTACGTCAAAAAATTTATTTTTGTTTGTATCTAAGTTATAGACATGAAAAGGTAATAATTTTTCGACCATCAAATTGGGCACTCTAATATAAGCAAACGCAGCGGGTTTCTAATTCACAACGAAGTCGCGCAAATTAGTCTTTTTCGTCTATTTAAATGTGAGACTAAGTGGATTTATGCATATAAATATGTACAACATAACATATTAATAAGTCTATATTTATTTGAATGTTTGATTTCTGAATTGGCGCAGGTGTCTTCACTTTTTGCAGGTCAAACAAGTCAGGAGGCAATAAAAATCGCTTAGGCGGTTATTACGTCAATAAAGGGAAGAAGGAATAGGTCATATTTTCCTCAATTCAAGAAATGTTAAAAAAGGAGACATTTTCTAGAACATACTTGCTTAATACAGATAAGCGTAATAATAAATTTTTATATCTTAAATCTCTTTTATCAAAGTTTTTTTCTCAAAAACTGAGGTCCACCCTTTTCGGTTTTAAAATAAGGGAACTATTTGAGCTAAAAGTATGGTGGGTGAGAGTACTGGTGGATGTAATCACAGGGCACAATGCCTGGGGTCAGTATATGGCTACCATGGATATCATTGACGACCCAATATGCCTATCCTGCCTTGAGAATGAGGATACTGCAGAGCATTTTCTATGTACAATAGTTGTGCGGCGTTCCCTGAATTAGACTTAGACTGTTGGGTTGCGATGTACTGAGTATGGACAAAGTTCATACTCTTGCTCTTACAGATTTGCAAATAATCCCAAACATTTTCGGAAAAGTGGCCTCAAACCAATTTTACCGTTTACCATCCATATAACATTTATCCTGTATCTATTCTTTCTACTGTATTCTATCAGTGTGTAGTAAAACGGTCTTCCCAATTGAGTGCTTGGACTTGTCCAACCCCCCAATAATCTAATCTAATCTAAATGGTTTTAAAATCCTTAATCCATTCAACGCGCATAAGGATATTATAATGCTCAAAATGAGGAAAGGAGTGCATTTAACCGTGTCTGCTCGTCAATGAAACTTGATACACTTCATCCAAAGCAGGTTGGTATTGAAAATGTGTCTAATCAGTCAATAACCAAGTGCACCTCTCATACAACGGAAATTTTCAAAAAACAAAAATCTGTTACAAATTATGAGAATAAATGCGGTGCAAGTAAAATTGTGGAAAGTGGTCAATGCCACCTCCCCTTTTGGGTAAATACGTGTATATAGATAATAGCTCGCGCAAAAATGGTTCTTCATCTACGATAAACAAGTACATGTATATGTATACAGGCATTAAATGCATATTTGCCAAATTATTGTCATTCTTTTAACACATCAGTTAAGTCAACGTTTACCGCTTAACGTGCAAAACCTTTAAAATACTGCCTTTGGGTCGTTTTCCATTCGAGAAACAACTCACAACTGTTTAACTTTTGGTGAAATATCAGGTGTACGAAAACTATAATTTCTACAAACGATTCTAATTTTATAGGTGAGGGTTTAATTTTTTTTTGCGCGAAGTGGTTCAACTTTTCATTAAGAATTTACTTTACTGTAGTAACTAGAGCGATTTTTTATATTTTCATTAACACCAAAAGCATGCCACTGCAATTTTTTTTGAGCTTTATAAGCAAGGTGCTCCACACGCTAAGTTTGAGATAGTTAAATATTGTATTATTAAAAATTACAGTTGACATAATAAATTAACCGAACTATAAATAAGGTTCAAGGTTACACCTTTAAAGTAATAATTGCTGCATAACTAAATGTAGATAATGTTTTACTTTCGAAGTTTATCTAGACATCTATAGGTGTTATCCCTGATGTTATTTCAATAAGACGACCACTTTCTAAATTAATTAAAAAGCAAGTAAACTTTCATAATATGGGAATAAAATGAAAGATTTTAAAAGTTTTAATTCAGAATTTTTTATTTATTATTATTAATTATTTATTTATTTTATTATTTTTTCAAAATTTAGTGCATACTCTATTCCCAAAAACAACCAAACTTATTGCTATTTTTGTAGCAAATATTTTTTATTTATCAATATCTTCGTCATAACAATTTAACTTTATGAATCAAAGGCGAAGCTGTAGAAAGAGTTTCCAAATGCAGATACCTTTGATGTTGGATTAGTAAGCAATCGGACTTCACCACGAGGCAAGAATAAAAATAAACTGCAACCATAAACAAATACTCTGCAGTCATGAAATTAAAATGCAAATAAAATTTCGCTTCGTCATGCAATGGAGGTATGAACTCTTAAAATAGCAAAAATGAATAAGAATAAGCCTTTGAAATATGTAGATATAGACGTATGTATTCTTAAAATTCCATGACTGACCACGTTTCCAACAGCGAAGTTGTTCACCAAATATACCGAAATAGGCAGCTTCTCAAGACAGTGAAACGAAGGAAGACGGCTTATCTAGTGCATATTCTACGAAACGAAAAGCACAAATTGCTACAACTTATCCTTAAGAGTTCACACACCTATTTTGACGAACTTTTGTGCACAGATCCATTAAGGGGTTATACGCAGTTCTGAAGCAAATAAAAGACGGGTTGTCAAGGATTTATCCTGAAGAAACTTCAGAATATTTTAATTTGAAAATTTTTGGCGGTTATAAAAGCATCCTTCAAGAACGTAACAAAATTTTTTATTTATGAAAATGTTGATTATAGAGCGCGCTGCAGGCGATTTCTGGAACCTCCTTTAAAAAAAGACGATTTACGGTGTACATCGTAACTCAGGATTGGATTATCTGAAATCAAAAAACCAAACAAATTTTGTTAATATATTAGATTATCTAGTAATTAATCGTTCGGCTAATCAAAATAGTGAATTTTCACAAAATGGCAGCTTTTAAAAGAAATGATTTCGATTTTTACGTTAAAATTTGGCCGTAAATTGATTATAAAATGGAAAATAAGTATCAGATTTTTTTGAAAGTCATAACTGCGTATAACCCCTTAAAATTCGCTGAATAACGCTCAGCCTCACTTCTCTTGTTTAAGAGAGAGCACGCAACCCTATGAATATGCTGAACAAACCATATTATTATAAGAAAAGAAACGCTATTATAATAGTTGTAAAACAGTTGTTTGTATTAAAAAAAATCTGCTTATCTTTAGCGGCTTTCAAATAAGTATTAGCTCACAACGAACAGAGTAAATGATAATAGAAATATGCATGCGCAACTTACACAAATCCACATATGTACTTATGTACAAAACCAAATTTACCTGTTCCAAAATTCAACTGTCTTTGTCCATCAACAACTCAAGTCCAGCTGCGCCTTTACCGCGTTTGAAATACATTTGTGACGTAGTGGATAAGTATGTAGTTCTGGGAAAATATTCGTAGGCAATTCGTATAATGACTGTACTACTTACTATAGACAAATTGTTGTCAAATATGTATATTTGTAGGTACATACAAACTACGCGTAGGAGTACCTGTGCATTGGGAATTTCCTCAACAAAGGAAGAGAATACAGTAGATGCCAAGATAGCATAGAAACTGAAAGAAGTCATATGACGATTGTGGATGTTTAGTTTGTTAGCCTACACCTATAAGCCGAAATGAGTGCACATTGTTTTTGCCTCATGCAAGGCTCATCCTTTGAAGTCTGCTGCCACCTTTGGGTTGGGCCCGACATTCTTATTTGTATATTTTCTACCTACCATCGATGGTGGCGACATACTGTCTGTCTCGTCTATATATTTGTCTGGCCATTTATACATGAAGTGTGTGCGTCTGGACATTATTATGTATGTACATGAAATTTAGATATTTGTATTTATGCGCGTACGTATATATATATACGTAGTAATTTCTAGCTTATGTGAGTAGCCGACAGAGACACAATATTTACAGCTCGTTTTTTGAGTGATTTTGGACTGCTCTTCCCTTCAAGTTATTCATTGATGATATTTAGTTGTTGCTATTGTTTTTTCGGTTCAAATAAAAATTATGGTTTTGTCCAAAGTGCTACACAAAATTTTAATTTTTAAAACATTCAAACATTGCATATATTTGTAAACAAATAAGGTCCAGTTTTCTCATGAAATAATGTTTGCTTTTTCAAAAGCTTCTTAATTACACGCGCCAATATTAGTCGCATTAACTTCCTGCCCAAAAGATTGCACTTGTCATCTACATCGAGTTAGCAAAACACCCGCAAGCTTATTGCTGACTCGCAACTTCAAACTCATCACCTTTGTTGCAATTCAATATTGGCCAACTTCCGTTCACGCTACTCACGAGGCAGCGCAGGTGACAATAACAAGAACAATAACAAATTTAGCTTAAGTTTATTATTATAAAAACCGTTAATTGTAATGTGTCTTTAGTCAGTCAGTCTTTGGTATTGTTTAATAAACCACGGAGCTCACACTCCGCTAAAAAAACAACTTGTTGGGAGAAAATTGGCGCCCGAGCAGGGACCGGCAGTAATTAAGTGCCCATAGAAGTCACTCGCGAACAGCGGTCATACAAGTGCAATTGGACGATCTTAAGTAAGCCGCTCCAACAAGGATCTGGTAGGAACAAGAACCATCGCCGTTGCCGCTACATAATGCAGTTATATTGGTAACTAAATAGATTTAAGTATTATATATGTTTAGAAAAAAATAAATACAAAAATCTGTGAACAAGTGAATTGAAGTTATATAGGGTGGGCCATGTAAAATTTGTTTTTTGAATTGGCTATAAAAAAAAAACTAATCAATATTTTTTCAAACTTTTTTTTTTTATTCTGAAGATTGAACATTATCATTTATGAATGAAAAATAATATCGTTCAAATGACTGCCACGACTGGCTTTACAGTAAGCCATTCGATCAACCCAATTTTTAAGCACATTTTCGATTGTTTGGGCTCCAATTTCATAAATGGCAACTTCGATTTCGTGTTTTAAAGCATCAATCGTCTCTGGATGGTTCGCATAGGCTCCCCACAAAAAATAGTCCAACGGGCTTAAATCACAGCTCCGAGGTGGCCAATTGATATCGGAATTTCGGCTGATTATTCGGTTTTCAAAAACGGTAGCCAAAAGTTCGAGTGTAACTTTGGCAGTGTGACAAGTTGCACCGTCCTGTTGAAACCAAATGTCGTCCATGTCATCCTCATCAATTTTTCGAAACAACTCGTTGAGCATGTCACGGTAACGCTCGCCATTTACTGTAACCGCGGGTCCTCGCTCATTTTCGAAAAAAATGGCCCGATGATGCCGCCAGACCAAAAACCGCACCAAACAGTGACTCGTTGTGGATGCATTTGCTTCTCTACAGTAACGTGTGGATTTTCTGAGCCCCAAATCTGACAATTTTGCTTATTGACGTAGCCACCGATGTGAAAATCAGAAAAGAAGAAGAAGACTCACCACTTTGGAAATAGGTTTTCAATATTTCTCAATTTTGTTCAAGCGTATAGCGTCCCATTTCGTAAATGTCAAACCTTTAAGTAAATTATGAACACATTTGACATGTCATTTGTGTTACCATTCTCAAAAAAATATGTGGTTCAAAAAACAAACGCTATATGGCCCACCCTGTAAAAAAAAAATAATAAATACCTAGTAATTGTAAAAATTGAATGAGAAATTAAAAATTATTATAAATGTCGAATTCTAGTAATTTGGTACGTCTGGCGGTTCTGCAAAATGCGCCCCCAGGTGCACAGGACGAGTCCTCTCAAAGAACTTTAACAGCAGAACAATTGATTGTTACAGTAACTAACGTAGTACGAAACAGAATTCTCGGATCAAGCAATTGATCCAGCATATAGGCGTAATTTAACTGAATGAGATCAAATTCCGGACGTAGTCCGTTGCTTACGCGAATTCTCCGGTAAGCCAGGAGGATTTAACTCCTGGAAAAAGGGAGTCGATCGCATACTTCAAATTTACGGGCCCCTTAGAGGCACTCCCAAATATTATGAGATTATTAGTGTTATAAGAAACAAAATAGTGGGGAATGCAGACATAGTTCTAGAGTCGTACAATACATCATTAGAGTGGAAAGCCATTTCCAGGTGCTTGCGCTTCACTACGCTGATAAGAGAGATCTTGGAACTTTAGAGTACCAAATGATTTCTCTAATCCAAGGTAATAACTCAGTACAGGAGTTTTACCAGGAAGTGTATACGCATTTATCGCTAATATTAAATAAAATAGGTTGTATGGATGTATACATATGTAAATGCCTTCGTAAGAGGTTTAAGGGGTGATTTACCACGTTTACTTAGCATGCGGGAGCCCGCAGATTTACCCCAGGCACTTCACCTGTGCCTCAAATTAGAAAATCAGAACATTCGCTCCAATTATACCCACAATACACAAGGAGTCACAAAAAATTCAATTACTACGTTCCGCCAGTGCTTAATAATAGATACAATAAAAGAAACGCGTCGACTTTTTAACCTGAATTAACGTATTTGCCCCAGCAACGGGAGAATTATTCTTGCTGGGCAAATAATCAAAATACAAACTTTTCTCAACAGCAACAAGCTGCACCGCCGCGTCCATTAGGACCTAAGCCACAACCTAAACCTGAGCCGATGGTCGTTGACGAATCCATCCTTTCCAGAAGGTCAAATTACATGAATAGGCCGCAAATAAATGACTTTTTAGGTAAAAGACCACCGCAAGGTAACGACCAATAGAGGAAAAAACGCATTTGACTAATTACATTGATTCCCTACCTTGCACATAATGATGAGGCTAGGAGAAATACTAATAGTGATTTAGAAGAATGTACAGACGAAAATTTTTTAGGTTTAATAAGCTCTTTGCTGCCATACTTTGAGGTAAAGGCGAAGAGCGGAGAAATTCTTAAGTTCCTGATAGATACAGGATCAAGCAAAAACTATTTGTAGCCCCGATTGACCAAGGAAAAAATGCTGAACAAAAAGCCGTTTTATGCGAAATCCGTCGCAGGGGATATCAAGGTCGAGGAACACACACTCGTTAATCTTTTCAACTTAAATTTTATATTTACTTACAACTAAAGCAATTACCTTCACCATTAATTAATAATATTAACATTAAGGATAACTATATGTCTATAAGACTGAAAAAGGGCATGAACGAAATGATCAAAAGCTTTCCAGGACTATTTTTAGAGCCTGACGAAAAATTAACCGACACAACATGGGTCGTGGAGATGATTCGAACAAAAACAGACACTCCAGTGCACACTAGGTTTTACCCCTATCCTGTTTCACTTAAAACTGAAGTTAAAGCCCAAGTACAAAAATTGTTAGAAGATGGTATAATTAGACCATCTATCGAAAGCTCAATATGCTTACAATCGCAGATAAATATCCTATTCCGGAAATGAACGATGTTTTATTTCAATTAGGACAGAAAAAGTGTTTTTCGGTAATGGACTTAAAAATTGGATTTCATCAGATACCGCTTAAATAATCTGATATTGAAAAGACAGCCTTTTCCATAAAAAATAGCAAATATGAATTTATAAGACTGCCTTTCGGTTTGAAAAATGCTCCGCCAATTTTTCAAAGGGCTCTCGATGATATACTACGCGACCACATCGGTAGGATTTCCGACGTATACATTGGTGATATAATAATTTTTAGCCAAAATGAGAACGATCATATTGACCATATTAAACAAATTTTTGAAACTCTTGAATCTGCTAATATGAAGGTACAGCTCGATAAATGCAATTTTTTCCAGGAATCAGTAGAATTCCGAGGATTTATAATTTCTGCAAATGGAATAAAAACAAATCCGGAAAAAATTGAGGCAATTCAAAAAATGTCTTGTCCAAAAACAATAAAAAAATTACGCTAATTTCTTGTTCTAGCAGGTTATTACCGCCGATTAAAATCAATTTGGATAAGTCGGCTCTTGAAGCTTTCACCAAAATAAAAGCAAGTCTCATTTCGGAAAACTTAATGCTCGCATAACCAAATTTCGAGAAAGATTTCTCACTTACAACGGACGCCTCTAATTTTGCGTTAGGCGCAGTCCTGGCCCAGGATAATAAGCCAATTACATATTTGTCCAGGACGCTTAGTAAAACTGAAAAAAGTGACGCAGCAAATGAAAGGAAAATGCTAGCGATAATATCGGCATTAAATTTACTGCGAAATTATTTGTACGGTACGGCAAAGGTACACATTACTGATCATCAGCCGCTTACCTACGCTTTAAGTAATAAAAATTTGAATAGCAAAATGAAACGATGGAAAGTCATCTTAGAAGAATATAATTATGAATTACATTACCAGCCTGGAAGATCAAATGTTGTAGCAGACGCTATATCTCGACCTCCACAAATAAATTCCCTTAGCTTATCTCAGCATAGCGACGAAAGCTCAGGGCAAAACTTAATATACAGCGTTGAAACTCCAATCAATGCTTTTAAAAATCAAATTTTCCTCACTATAGGAGAAATATTCAGTTACCAATTCAAAATCGTGTCTCCCACCTACCACCGACACTTGGTTACAGAAACAAGCTATAGTGAGGATAACTTACTTCAGCTCCTTAAGCGTTATCTAAACCCATCAGTTGTGAACTGTATAAAAGCAAATGAAAACATGCAAGGTGCGATATAAGAACTGCATAAACTTCATTTTAATAGGTATAAAATAAGGTTTTCGCAAACTCATGTAGACGACATTACTAGAGAGGAAGAACAAGAAAATATTATATTATTATACACACGAATACGAGAGCGCATAGAAATAGTATCGAAAATAAAAATCAAATACTTGAAAGGTATTATTTTCCCGGTATGATCAAAAAAATAAAGAAAATTATAGACAAATCCGAAATCTGTAAAACTAATAAATATGAACGGCATCCAGCAAAGCCGCCACT
Source organism: Anastrepha ludens (assembly GCF_028408465.1). Classification (NCBI taxonomy): domain Eukaryota; kingdom Metazoa; phylum Arthropoda; class Insecta; order Diptera; family Tephritidae; genus Anastrepha; species Anastrepha ludens. The sequence goes on along the minus strand of NC_071500.1, from coordinate 117,582,883 downwards.
GCAAGCCACACGAATTCCCAAATTTCTGGGGCAAATTGACTTATAAATAAAATGAAAATAATTAGTTTTAACTGCTTTGGATAAGTTTGCCAAGTATGCAGTTGCAAAATCTATAAATTCTAGAGCAGCAGAAGATCTTGACAGCATCTACGTGACATTCTTTTTTCTTTTGTTCCCGAAAGGATAATCATAGACAACGAAAAGTCTTTTAATTCTGAGAGGAATTTTCAAAAATCCTGCCGTAAAATCTACGATGCTACGATACGGAAGGGAAGTAATTTTTCATTTAGATGGGGCTCTCATTAGCTTGATCGTAACAGTTGACAGGGGACTGCGTTTACGTCGGTGACTGCTTCCACCATAAGTATTGGCTAACAGAGCTCTAACTCATCAATGCCACCCTCTTCGATGTCCAATATCGCTTTGGAAGCTGATCACATTCATATACTTATATATAAATATTTAAACTTGAATATTTATAGTGAAAACCTTGGTTTACATACTGGGAATATATAGTATGTACAAGAGTTTGCTGCATTCTTTTCCTTTGTGAAATGTTAATTTAAATTAGAAATATTTTTGTTCGAAAGTCTGGGTGAAACGAAATTGAAAATTTTGTAGATTGCATTACTTGGTTTTGCCTAATATGAATTTTTAAAAAAAGTGAATGCATGCATAAAATGGGCATAAAAAAAGCCATTTTGCAACTCTTATTTCATTGATTTGTAATAAAAATTACATCCTCCACCTTGGGTCGAAGTCCAAGAAATAATTACCAAACTAAACCGTCTTTCACAAAAGGCTCCTTAAAAGCATCACTCACAATGATCATAAAATCGGATTGATTTCCGACAACAGTGGAATTTTATTTGCCAATAGTCTCATTTCTGGAATTCTAATTTTGCTTATACTCGTATTGACAGCTTGAAGAAGTTAGGCTTGGTTACCGAAACTAATAAGACGCTTTACCGATTACACACTACAACCGTCATTTCATTCTAGACAAAAAAAGAATAAAAAACTATTGTTGCATTTTGGAACCTTTGAACGGAGACGTGATCAACAATAAATTTTTATTGATTCTCTATCATAGAAGACAAAATAGAGAACAAATGCGCAATGAAATGATAACCAGAAAAGAATAAGACAATACAAAATGAGTAGAGCGGCAACAGCATCAAGAATTTGAAGTATCATTGCTAATAATAAACGCACTCGCATACATATTACATATACGTATATGTGTATACATATGTACAGTGTTTGCGTAGGCCGTCCGTAACCCAGACACCATGCTGGGCGGAAACAGAAGTTAGGCCGTAGGCACCGATCCTGCCAGACAGTCTGTCGCCAAAGATCGCCAGGGGCATTCCGTTCGTTTGTGTATGCACTGTAAATACATGCATATTTAAGTATTAAAGTACTTATGGGTATGTACAACAATCGTGTATAGTTGAAGGCTTTCCGCTCACCTGAGCCAGAAGGCACACACTCAAAAATGTGTAAATGAAACCTTTATTTGTGCATTCTTTCCATTTCATTTATTCCATTCTTTATAATGCTGACTGCTACTTTTGCCTTTTGTAGTGCATGCACAGGACTCACAGCCGGCCAACTGTCTCCCGCACCATTTTGAACACTCTCACAATCGGCTCCTATGTACTCTTATACAAACAAATACACAATACAATAACTATGAGCGCGTTTGTCTGTTTGAAGCATAACAATGGATTATTGTGGCATGAATGAAAATTTAGTTCTTCTTTTAATTCCTTCAGTTTTTATCTACCCTATTCACCAGTTCTGTATTCGTTTATTATTTCCAATTTCCATTCTAATCTGTTCGGTTGCCACAAAGCATCCATTTGACAGTCGACCCTTATATTCATATAGAATTTATTTAATTTTTTTATTCCTCTCCATTTTCCCACTTAAGTTTTTTCACATTTCATTCAATCGGGCAGAAGTATATACTCATATACTTTTGTTCATCATACATGGGCATATCAGCAATTAGCGATATACATATACATACGTTCATAAATATACCTAAAGGTAAATCATATATTTATAAATATGTAGTAAAAGCTTAGAGTTAATGAAATTATAAAATCTCAAAAAGTGCAAAATAAATGTCATTATTATTATATTTTTAAAAGCCGGAAATTAGCACCAGCTTTTCTTTTATGTTATGCAAGAATAAAAACCTGGGGTCAAGCCATCACATCCGCGCAACGATTAACAACAATACGAAAGAAAATTACGCCATACGTCAACCATATAAGCTCAATCGCAATCAAACCAACGAATGCAAACGGATCGTAACCTCTTTTTTAAATTCACAATAGTTTTCAAGTTCCACAATGTTTTGGATCGTATTTTTAGGTCACAATGATGTGGAACTGTCAAAACTGATGTAAAATGTGATAAATACAACTAAAATATAACCATGGATCCGACTTTGTTTTTGTATATGAGTGAAAGTTATGGGAATGAAAAAATAGGGTGGAGGCTGCTAAGAGAAAAGAGGAATCCTTTGGCACTCCCAAACATAGCGGAAATATGCAACACACTTCATTAATGGTCACTTTTTTATTTATCACTTAAAAATGTTACGTCAGTCATAAATACTTAAATACCAAAGAGCACAAAAGTAAACCAAACAATATCCAAAGATAATGTGAAAATGCGAACAAGAATGCAAATGGATGAAGTAATTACTCAAGTGTGACGTCACATACCCAGCGAGTCTCGCAAACTCACTGAGAGCGGAACAGCTGTGTGAAATAGAAGCCTCAGTGTGCAGACGGCAATAAAGTAAGATTGGCAATGGCTGCGTTCATTTTTTCGTGCATGCTCTACGCATACTTCGTTTCTGCCGACCTCTGTTGTAAACAAATCGTCCCCACATCATTTACTACGACAGCAAATTAGTTAATTCCTTCAACCGCCTGTTAGCGGTCAGATGTTGATCACACCTTTACATGGCGTTATAGGCAGCATGTGAACTAACTAAAAAAAAAAAATAATTGGCGCGTACACTTCTGTTTTGTGTTTGGCCGAGCTCCTCCTCCTATTTGTGGTGAGCGTCTTGATGTTGTTACACAAATGGAGGGACCTACAGTTTCAAGCCGACTCCGAACGGCAGATACTTTTATGAGGACCTTTTTCATGGCAGAAATACACTTATTAATTTTACTTTCACCGAGATTCGAACCAACAACCTCTCTGTGAATTCCGAATGGTAATCACGCACCAACCCATTCGGCTACGGCGGCCACGAACTAACTACAAATATATTTAGTTTATTTTCATTTATTTATTATTAAGTCGATGGTTACAAAATTTTACAGACTAAAATGCAGAAGAGTTAATTGTAATTTCTAGCCTTACACACAATCAGAGACAATCGAGATCAAGTGAAATACATTTTATTAAGCTCTACAAGTGTTCTTGTAATAGGGGCAAAATTAAAGTAGTCCGCCTATCCGAAAGGGGTTTCAGATCTGTGATCCAGCAATGGGTACTGTAAGGAGAGACGGGACCTTTCAAATTAGGTAAATCGAGAGCGAAACGAATAAATACGTTGGACTCTCCCAACTCTATCAGCTTGGGAGTTAAGAGCAGAATGAAATAGTTATATAATTACTTTCTGGTGCAGGAATCCTTGAAGTATTTCGCCTTGCAACTTAGGAATGCTAAACTGGAGTAAGCTAATCACACAATGTACATGATTACTGAATGTAGAATCTGAATCAAAAAAGACTCTTAAATCGCAAAATTACACCACTGTAGAAATTTAAGATTGAATGATTCGATGGGATATTATTCACCATACTATTCACCATTTCTCTGCTCGGTATCTCAGCCATCCGTTCTTCTTCTTCTTTTGTTAGGAATTTTTTCCTGTTATTTACAAAAATACAATATGCGTGAATATTTAATTGATTCTAAATATGTATGAATATTTAAACTGTAAAATATGATGTTTGTAAAAATAAATTTTGTTGCTATATTTTTTGTAAGGTGAAATTATATTATTATATAATATAAGTATATATCTCGAGGCCAGCATTCGTTTCATCTTCTGGGTGGTCGTCCTGTGGCCTTATTGCCTATTCTGTCAAAGTGCATCCTTTCAACATAATTTCGCCATTTATTTCTTCTTATTCTGGTGAATTTGTTGATATCCTCGATTTCACAAACCTCACGAATCCCGGCATTCGTTTTTCTATCGTACGGAGTGTGCCCGGCGATAGCTCTAATGCTGAAAACAGTAAAAAACGTACGCAGTCCCTTACCGCAGCCCCTAACGAGCACAAAAACTCATCCCCTGAGAACAACTGCGTTCTTTAATTACATATTTACACAATACATTGGCTTGAGTGTGTATGTGTTTGGTTGTATCTACACACTGTTGCCATTGATATTTTTGCTTACACACTTTTTCACACATCCGCGTTATCAGTTACAATTTTTCATTGTTTAATAAACCAAAGCCAAAAACCAACAAATGCAAATAGTTCATTTATCTATAATTAACATCATTCAACAGTGTTTTAAGTTATTTTAATAAAAATTATAATTTTTCTAAGTTTATTTTGTAAATGATTTCGAAATGTACTGCTTGGCAACACTGTGTGGTGAGAGAGCAATCAGCTGACAGGGTATTACGGAAATTTTTAAATATCGTGAAATAAAATCTACGATACTACGATACGGAAGGAAGGAATTTTTCATTTACATGGGGGTTCTCATTAGTTTGATCGTAACATCTGATAGGGGACTGCGTTTAAGTCGTTCACTGTTTTCAGCATAACTGCATGCATTTCAACATTTGTTGCTTGTTGTTGTGTTGCTGTTGTATCAGCTCTCGCTTCAGAAACACACATGTTTTGTATATATGCGGTTTAGTTTTTATACGCACATATTTATTATACCAAATTATATTTTTTAAACCTCCTGATATGGCAGTGACTTAAGTAACTTTGATTATCGATTCTTTTTTTTATGTTTTCGCTGCTGATTATTAGATTTCCAAGGTAGTTGAATACAAGCTCCGCTCACGAAAGTTTGCATGCGAAAGCAACAACAAAATTATCGGGCAAGATTCACCAGTACCGAGCACGGTTATGCCTCATGAAACTGATACAACTCACTATTTTCAATACTGCCAACTGCCTTTCAAGCGAGTTTTATTAGACATAGGAAGACATTTGTTGCTTTAAGGGGGGGGTAAGGGATAAAAATCGATTTTTTTTTTTTTTGCATGTTATTGTAGTAAAACATTTCAAAAATACCGTGTTAAAATTTTAAGTCAATCCGAGCAAAACTTTTTAAGTTATAGAGCATAAAGCCGAGCCGCCTGAAACATCTGCCGAGACGCAGCAGTTGCGCGCGTAGTCCGTTACAAACTTTAAACGCGGTTTTCTCGAACCTTTTTTTTAAAGTGCGTAGTCATTGGCATTTGAAAACTACTCAACCGATCCTTTTGAAATTTTGCACACATATTTTACATATAAAAAACCTCCCCCCAACGTTTTTTTTTCGCCATTTTTTTTATATTAAGGTGATTTTACACCTACAAAATGGCGGCATTTTTTCATCAAAAATCACTTTTTACTTCAAACGACTACCAAATGGCTGAAAATTAAAATAAATCGTCAAAATAAACGTTGGGGGGAAGTTTAACTCATACTTTAACTAAATTATTCGATTTTTTTGATTTCAGATGATTCTACGCTGAGATATGCTGACTACTGCAAAATGTATTTTTGAAAAGACGTCTACGTAAATGTGCTCTCATTCGCTCATTTTGCAATATTTTTTCATGAAAATTGTATCAAATATTCTTGAAATGTTACTTTATAATATGCAACAACTTTTAATAAACTGACTTGAACCGTTTCGCTACAATAAATTCATGAAAAAAGTGTTTTTTTTAGCGTTTATCCCTTACCCCCCCCTTAACTTTCCGAATTCTCTTTTGGTGTTGGCCGCTATGTTCATATATCTCGCAATTGTTAGTTTTTGGTGTACAGTTAATAATTACATTGAGAAGAACAGGAACGGGTGTTGAACGGGGAGCGCGATCATCACAGGTAACGAGTGTGAGCAACAAATGTGGGCCTGCATGAAAGCGGTCTAACTAATACTCATTAAGTGCTTCCAAACAAATGTAATTTTTGGCAGCTCTTTTCCAGTGCTACCAATATATGTTTATTTTTACCAGTTGCTTCATTCATTCGCCACCCTAACGCTTGGCGAATCGAAGAAGTCTAATGTTTCAGATCATCTACGTAGAGTAAACATTTAAATTGTTTAAAACAATATCCAACATCTTTAATAAAGAGAACAACTAAGTTTGGAGCGAGAAAACTACCGACGATTTTGTGCCCCCAATTTCTACAAACAAAGGTCTATTGGAGAGACATGAACGTAGCCACGTTAGAAAAACTGAGTGGAAAGCCAAACATTGAAGCTTTAGTAATAAAATAGTGTGTGCATCTATAAAAATACCTTAGCCTAATTAAATTAGTATCAGATTAGTCAAAACACTGATTTCTAGTATTCGGAGTTATTGTTTTATATTAAACTGAACAATCCTTCAATATCGCCAACTCTCGCCTGTGTAATTCCACATGCGAAATGATATTGAAAATCTTGTAATACAAATTATTTTTCACAAATGTCTACATGCATACACATACATATGCCGCATTAATCTCATGAATGCCGTCGCATTCTCATACGACTGTTCGTAACAGCTACTCCGGAAAATTCATGCCTAGTCATCAAATGAAATTGCTTCATTAGCAGAAATATCAAGCGCACAAGAATAGTTCAGCACAAGGCAGTAGAGAACGTGAACACTGGCGATTTTGAGAATCAAAGCAGGCAAACAAATAATAAAAGACTCAAGACACAAACGCTCCGAAGGCAAGTACATACATACTTTCGGTGCCACAATGTCTGGTCGACATGAGTGTTCATTTGTAAATACACGCACGCTTGATTGAATGTATGTAATAGGTGGAATGTAATGAAGGAAAGCAAAAAGTATTCACTTACAAATTTAAATGACTCGAAGCACTAACTCCTTGCTGTGTATATAAGCGCACATACATGTATACCTGTATATATGGATTTGTACGGAGTAACGAGGACTCACCTATTCCATTGTATCATATGAATTGTTAAAAATAAATTGTAAAAAAGGAATATCATGCGAAGGTGGACGTGAATAGTAAACAAAAGAGCTGCTTAAAAGGTAGCTATGAAAAAATGTATAGTATGTCTACTTGAATTTCATTTTATACGTCTTGGTGCTCAAACGATTTTTATGATTAAAAAAGATGATAATTTCGAATGGTAGCATTCGAATATATTTGCATACATACACATATAAACACCTATGTGGTAGTTACATTGAAGTAGTCCTACGGATCTACCGATAGCATAGAGTTGAAAAGTATGTGTAATAAGAAATGGAAATATCAATAAGCGTGGGCAGTCTTTAATTGAGGTTAAGCCAGTCGTAAGCTCACAAACAAAAGACGAACAGTCGGAGCATAAAGTTTACTTCAGATTGGAGTTTAGAGAAAAGTAACCATTTCACCAATATTTTAGGGATGTACTTTCATTGTGCGGCGATTCTTGAATAATTGCCAGGCTCCTCCTCCTATTTGTGGCGTGCGCCTTGATACTGTTCCACAAATGGTGGGACCTACAGTTTTAAGCCAAGTGCGAATTTCAGTTATTTTTTTTTATGAGGACCTTTTTCATGGCAGAAATACACTCGGAGGTATCCCATGGCGAGCGGTGGCCGACCGGCGATTCGAACCTGTGCGCTTCCGAATGGTAGTCACGCACCAATCGGCTACGGCGGCGTCCAAAAAAAATTTAAATGCGTATACAAAAACTACTCATAGCTACCTTCTATTTTGTTAATTCTTCCCTCTCTCATAGCTTTTCGACTTGGTCAGGTTGCGATTTTATTGTTATCAGTCCGCATTGGGAATGGGGTTCAAAAGGCAAACATAGCATTACACACATGCAAAAAAGCAGTCGGAATCAAATGGGCATTACCACCTCGTGCCACACACTGGCTCAACACTTCGGCAGTTCGGCCTATTTTACTATATGAAATACTTGTGTGGGCCATCAACTCAAAAGGTATCACCAACGCTTTAAGAACTACCCCAAATGAAGCTCTCGAGGTGCTAGTCAACTTGCCTGCTCTAAATCTGGTAGGAAAACACGTGGCCGCTCAAAATAATCTGTCCGACTTTCAGCTTACTGTAGCGTCTACCAGGCAGTAGTATTAGTCGTAAGGGAGGTAACTGTATACCATAACACACACGCCGTAACAAAAAGTACGATAAATATTTTCTCGGATAGCGGCCATCAAATAGATGGGGGCAGTTACACTAAGATCAAAAGTTGCTGAGGAATGTCTGGCGGCTCTTAATGAAATTGGAACCGTTTTCAAGGTCAGCCTGGTATGGATTCATAGAGATATATGGGACATAAAGATATCGTAGAAAATTGCAAGGCCGATGAGCTAACCAGAAAGGGTATTAGTCTTCCACTGCTTGAAAACAGACGCAATATTAGAATTCCTATGGCAACTTGCGTATTAAGGATAAAATATAATGTTGTCCAGGAGGTCAATAGGTCACGGAGAGAAAGAAATACTTATTGTAGAACTAGGTTAATTTGGCAGCAAATAGATAGGAAAATATCAGGGAAATTGCTCAACCTCTCAAGAGAGAACATCTCGAAGGTCGTGGGTGGTGTCACCTGTCAGGTAGGCACTCTCCAATATATACACCCCTTTTTGGGTGTTTGGCCAAGATCCTCCTCCTATTTGTGGCATGCGTCTTGAAGTTGTTCCACAAATGAAGGGACCTACAGTTTCAAGCAAATGGTTTTTATGAGGAGCTTTTTCATGGCGGAAATACACTCGGAGGTTTGCCATTGCCTGCCGAGGGGCGACAGCTGTTAGAAAAAAAAATGTTTTCTTCATTTTGGGCTTTCACCGAGATTCGAACCTACATTCTCTCCGAATTCCAAATGGTAGTCATACAAGACCCATTCGGCTACGGTGGCCGCCCTCTTCTAGGCTAGGAGTATTTTCGCATGATTACTGGAGGAGTTGTAGAGACAAGGAAAAAACAATAGAATACTTCCTCTGTAATTGCCAGCCTTAGATAGGTGTAGAGCAAGGTTGTTGCGAAAATATCATTTTCACTATCTTTCGGTGTTGGAAAAAACCCATCCTACGCTTCATAATAGAGTCTAACTGGTTCCATGGAAAATAAACAGTAAGGTTCCCGTGATACCCAGTGGTACCATAACGAACCTATTTGGTCTAAGTGAGTTCACTACTCTAAGGCGACTGCCACAAAATCCTAACCTAACAAATCCGCGCTATATAAGTCACACATGAAAGTAAGTATAATCAGTAGTTAAAGTGTTGATTACAAAACATTTCGCATTGAGAAATAGAAAAGTTTCGAAATCGGCAATTTTCCAGCGTGCTAAAAAATACATTAAGTACAACTAGCTGGAAATCTGATGGCTTTATTTAAACTTTTGCCTCCCACTGTAGCTGTAGAAAGATTCGAATCCCTGAAAGTGCTTGCCAGCTGCTATGGAAGCTTCAATCAATCCGTCAGAGGGAGTGCTTGTGGGAGATACTTTATGGTACATGAACACGCACAATGCGGAGGACTATGACAGCTGGTCTAAATACAAAAGTAGGAAGATGTATATTTATGTATAAATATATAATATACTTATTCACATACACAGTTACTTATAGATTTGTAATTCTATTTTGCAGAAAAAACTTTATTATCTCTGCTAGAATTGGCATAAGCCGCACCAGTAGTGCTGCAACGCCCTTATTGATCTGAACGAAACGCTAATAAAACCCCAACAATACAAATCAAAACGCATTTATGCATAAGAACACATGCACAACTGAAAAGTGTAGACAATGATCTCATTTAACTAACATAGTCGTTCACAATTTAGGTACAAAAGTTTACTTTACCGCAACCCCTGCATATATTGGGATAAAAGTTCGCGAAGTGTATGCAAAACACCACAATAGGATGAGCGCACGCAGATACTTACAAACGCGTATGAATATTATATTTGTACACTGCCAAAAATAGTGTTAATGGCAAGAAAAAGGAAATATAAAGAACTGAGCATATTTAAAGGTGTTAAAAGGTAAAGAAAAATTTAAATACATACATACTATTAATCAGCAGAAGGGGCGATGTCAATTGGCCTTCAAGAAGCTGCGGTAGGACTCCTTTAGTACTAGCCTAAAGGCGTTGTTGAGGATAAATGTTACGAGTACACTAACTAAGCAGAGACGAATCATGCGTTGAATCATGAAATTGAAGTTTCTTTTGGTGCTGTATGGAACTCAATATCCACTGAAAACATTAGCAAATATTTGTATAACACTTTCATTCATTATCGTCGAACGTTTGCGCTCTGGAATGAATTGTCCGTTCGCCTGATTTTATATGGTATCACTCAAGAAACATTTTTTTAAAAGTCTTGAAACTCCTCTTAACTTTATATACAATGGATCAAAATGGTCAATAAACACGCACACCATCTATCCGAGTGGATTTAAGTGGCTAAGCGAAATGAAGCCCAGACTGAGCTGATGGAATTTGTCAATTTATTTACTATAAGGAGGATGATATTCTGGAATTAATAGGTCTATTTATAAGTTCGTGCGGTTTTACAACAGATGGCGTAACTTGATTATTATTCCATCGATCCACATTTCCAAACATTCATTGGAGAGCTACTGTCGTAAGGCACAAACGTCAGTATAAGTTTTTTATTTGAAGCGTAAACAACAATATTTTTACCACACTTGAAAATGTCGAATTTCGTGCCAAATAATGTGTTTTTGCGGGGAATTCTTCTTCATTATTTTAATATGAAGAAAAAAGCAGCCGAAAGTCATCGTATCTTGGTGGAAGTTTATGGTGAGCATGCTCTATCTGAGCGAACGTGCCAGAAGTGGTTTGCACGCTTTAAAAGTGGTGATTTTGGCTTGGAAGACGAAGAACGCGAGGGTGCGCCGCCAAAGTTCATGGATACCGAATTGGAGGAATTGCTCGATCAAGATCCGGCTCAAACGCAAGAAGAGGTTGCAAAAACTTTGGGAGTTGATCAATCAACCATTTCCAAACGTTTAAAAGCCATGGGAATGATCCGAAAGGTAGGCCATTGGGTGCCGTATGAATTGAAGCCAAGAGACGTTGAACGCCGTTTTATGGCATGCGAACAACTGCTTCAACGGCACAAAAGAAAGGGTTTTTTGCATCGAATTGTGACTGGCGATGAAAAGTGGGTCCATTACGACAATCCAAAACGTCGGGCAACGTATGGATACCCTGGCCATGCTTCAACATCGACGTCGGCGCAGAATATTCATGGCCTGAAGGTTATGCTGTGTATCTGGTGGGACCAGCTGGGTGTTGTGTATTATGAGCTACTGAAACCGAATGAAACGATTACGGGGGATGTCTACCGACGACAATTGATGCGTTTGAGCCGAGCACTGCGAGAAAAACGGCCGCAATACGCCGATAGACACGACAAAGTTATTTTGCAACATGACAATGCTCGGCCACATGTTGCACAAGTGGTGAAAACATACTTAGAAACGCTCAAATGGGATGTCCTACCCCACCCGCCGTATAGTCCAGACCTTGCGCCATCCGATTACTATCTCCTCCGATCGATGCAACATGGCCTGGCTGACCAGCACTTCCGTAATTACGATGAAGTCAAAAAATGGATCGATTCGTGGATTGCGGCAAAACCGACCGAATTTTTCACAAAGGGAATCCGTGAATTGCCAGAAAGATGGGAAAAAGTAGTAGTAAGCGATGGACAATATTTTGAATATTAAATTTGTAACCATTTTACGTCAATAAAGTTTCAAATTTCGAAAAAAAACCGCACGAACTTATTCATAGTCCTATTAATATTTGTCTACCACTTTCAAAGTCGCACAGAGTCTTTAGTCAAAACAACTACTAATTTTAGCACTTTTTCCGAAAAACGAAAATAACTTAACGAGAGAATTTTAGATAGCACTTGGAGCAATAGGAGAATTCCTACTAGATACTTAGCACAACCACAAATATGTAACTTGAGCGTACTATAAATTCGCATTATCGATTATGTTGGCATGATATACTTTCGTCGCAGTCAGAAATAAATAAAATAAAGAAAAAAAAATTTGCAAACATATTATCAGCGAAAAATGTGAAAATGGTCTACAAATTTGTGGATGACCTAAGCAGTTAAAGGTTATTATTATTATTATTTAAATCTCCGCAGCAGAATTAACAGTTTACCCCTTTATATTGACTCGCTTTGATATTTGTCTGAGCCGTAAGTAGGAGCATTGTAAAAGCAACTTACCGATGAGCCAGAGACTTAGACTTAGAGAAGTGGCACACTTAGACTTGCCACTTCTTCCTTATACTATGGGATCCCTTTTAAACCATCCTGCGGCTTTTATAAACGAGCTTCACTTCGTTAGTTTAGAAAGGACAATATCCGCTACATCTATTAAAAAACTAGAGACTTAAAAATAAAATATAGTTCAAACCCCAACTGCAATTCTATATTTAGCAGTTTTTTTCAGGTTTCGTCGGTATGCGACGAGCTTTGTAATCATTTGATAATTTGTACCCAAACTAGGAAGTGAAATATCGCTTGCCCGTGTCCAAGACACAACTGCTGCCCGAACTAGCCTCAAAAACTAAGTTAGTTGTCTGCCACCGATGCAATAAGCCTCGCAAGTGGTAATAAGTTAATTTCTCTTAACATCACTTTTTGAACAGCTTGTTTCCGGTTATATACCCACTGAATTTGCAGATTTCACTGAACCCTAACCCGAATTATTTTAATATCTAATGTAAAATTGTATACAGATAGGACTAAAAATCACTGTACTAAAATGGACTAATAGTAGAAAATAAGTTTTGTGGACTCATATAATAGTTTTAATAAATTTGATTGTAAACTTTTAGCCATAGTCATGAGCAATGGATAAGATTTAAAGTTAAAAGCGTAGGGTGCATATAATTGGCTTGAATTGATATGAAAAGTGATATAGTGTTACCCAGTCCCGATTTCAAATTTTTAGTTCCGCAATAGGGATTTAAGGTCTAAGTAGACGATACAAATTTCAATATTTGTTTAAATCTTGAATACAAGAATTCATGTAGTCTGTAGACTGATTGCTAATGAAATCTAAAGAAACCGTTAATGAATTATATCACCACAACTGTATATGTAACTGTTCAATGCATACTTGTTTCTTACAAAAACCAAGTTATTATTGTATTATTATTATTTTATAATATTAATATCATTCCAAAAATCTTTAAACAATATTTTGTTAGCATCTTTCATTACTTTTATTTAATTTAACTTTGTTGGCCTTTGCATACTTTCACAGTGTATTATTTAACTGCTCGTTGGCTAGGTATGCTTAAAAGTACACACATACATATGCATGGTACTGCCATCTTTTATATCAAAGGCGATAGTTGCCTCAAACATTCATGCCCCTATTATGCAAAATGTAACAATCGCCGAACAAAAAGCAGCAATTGTAATCGCCGATGCAACAATATGTATGGGCATATTGTATAAATACTTGATACAAAAACAAGCGAACTTTAAATCCTAAACTGTAGATAATGAAAATTCAAACGAGCGTAAAACGTTAATCTCCAGCCAACGCCAGCAAAGCCGTTGTTTCAAATTCACATTGCAGTTCCTCTGAAAATTGTTCAAATTTAACGCACTCACGTCACATTAGATAAAATTGACAACAGTAACAATAACAACACTATCAATAAAATTATACAACAACAGTAAAGGTAACCGGTCATATTTTAGAAAGGTAATTTTTCATACATGCGAACGCATACATATCTACTTTACATGTAGAGACGAGTGTGCTCTTAAGATACCGCGCAAAATTCACTTCCCCTACAATCCTACTGCAACAGCAAACCTTTCCGCAGAGCTTAGCGACTGGACGGCTGGGCTCATGAATGTCAAACAGCATCAGGACATCCGATAGATTGTCCGTCCAACCGACCGTGATGATCGTGTAAATGCGGAAAAATTGTTGATGTGCCGTCAATGTCACATCAGCAGTGCAGCGATTCATCAAATTCATCGCATGTTATAGGTGTATGAATATGTGTTCAGCCTTCCTGTTATCCACCACCATTTGCCATTTTACCCTTATGCTCATGAACTTATTCAAGTACAAATCTTCGAGTACCACTCACAACTACAATATTTTTGATATTGCAAGAAGAAGAAAAACATACGCGAGTACTTGAATGTAGATAATGAAAGTTTATCAATTATGTGTGTACGAGTATGTAATAGAATGTAACTTTGGATAAATTTAGAATTTTCAAAAATGAAAACGAAGACATCTTTCTAGTAAAGGAAAGTCCAAACAGTATACAATTAAGGCATTATTGCATTAGCATAAATGGTGTAATATGCCAAACCACTTTACCCCTTCGACCGAACAACGAGAAAATATGGCTTTTAGTAGTTTTCACTCAGGGGCATTAAGACATAGAGCATCAAAAAACTACTCGAAATTTTTATTTAATCTTTGTTAAAATCACATCTTAATAAATAGCTCTGATTGATTTAAAATAAAAATGTATGCTTAAAAATAAGGTATATTAGTTTTTAGAGTCCGCAAATGTAATGGATTTTTCTGCCAAAACAACACATACACACACATACTTGTATGTGTATTAACAACATACAGTAGGTTCTGTTTTTATGCGGCTTTTTTTTATGCGGTTTTGAAATAGTGCGGTTTTTTTTTAAATTACAAAATGCATGTCGACCTATCGGGAATTGTACATATAAACAAGATTCTAAACCAGCTAAGCAAAAACTCATCACAGATTACATCAGAAATGCTAACCCTACAAGTATGGAAAATATATAAAGATATAATTTTCAAAGATACAATATTTTGTTTATGCGATTTTATTTAATTATTTCAGATTCATGCGGTTTTAGCATTTGAAACGTATCTATAGTTTTACTATAGAACTAGTAGCTTTTTTTATGCTGTTTTTTTTTATGCTGTTTCTTGCGGAACGTATCTACCGCATAAAAACAGAACCTACTGTATACTATAATGGGCGCTTACATCCTTTTTGGGTTTTTGGCCGAGCTCCTCCTCCTATTTTTGGCGAAAGTCTTGATGTTGCTCCGCAAATGGAGGACCTATAGTTCTAAGCGGACTGATAGTCACGCATCAACCCATTCTGCTACGGTGGCCGTATTAACATTACCCTGCAAAAAATCTTTAAAAATACCATTCCGGGACTAGTCTCCAAAGAATACAATTGGGTATTGATTTGACAATTTCGAATCGCTTCTTCGAAGTTTGAAACTAGTAAACTTAAGAAGGAAACGTAAATATTGAATACAATGGCAACATTTGCATTTTGTCATAAAAACAAACAAAAAATGCCCACTAAGAAAATTAATTTTTCGTCGTTCATTTCAAATATTCAAATTTTTATCAAAAATATCAAAACAAAAGTGAAGTATTTCATAGCTACTTACGGTTACGGAAAAACAACAAAATTCGATAGAAACATACGGCTCCGGTTATGGCTATGGCGCTATGGTACAGCACCTATAATCGTTTACAGTGATATCCATATGTTCGATCAGAACAGCTGATTGCTATGGTTACGATTATGGGTGAGGTGCTGCACAACTAATTACCACTTTTTGAGAAGACTACAACTTGAGATTTCGAAGATCTGGTTCAGCCGCTCTCTCTCAAGAGAATCCCTATCGCGCAGGTGAATTTTTCAAATCAAATATAGAGTTACCTGTAATATTTAGATAAAAAAAACTTAAGTATTAGAATTAACAAAGCATTTATAACGGAAAAATTAATAAAAACAATTTTTGTATATTATATTCCGGACCACCGGCTATTGCGTCGTCAAAAGATGAGTGAGCCATAGATATAACATAAATTTCTAATTTCGACACCGAAATTTCCACTTCATGCCCGTTCGAGTAAAAAAGGATACAATTAGTATCTTCATAGGCCAAGCTCAAACAAAGTGGAACAGTTCATTCCATGTAAAGAGGTTAAAAGTGGCAGTAGTCGCAAGTTACTCTGCCACTGATCCCGGACGCATCCTGGACAAGTCGCATTTTTTTCAGGGTACACTCTAATTGTATCAGTTTTCCAATTCAATCCTACTTCCTTGCCACATATTATATAATGGATGAAACCTTCTAACAAAAATAATAAAAAAATAACATTGGGCATACAAATACAAAAACACACATACCTGAAAGAATGATGCAACAAACACCACAAATAACTACAAAAGTAACAATGAAACAATGTGCAAGGATACAACCGGATATACAAACAATATGATACAATGAACAATGAAATGTAAAGTATAATAAAAAACGCAAATAAAACAAAATGCGGGAATATATGTATGTATGTGTGCATGTAGATATATATGCTTGTTTGTGTGTGTACATGTGTTATATAACAAGTAAATACATATCTATTCTATTCAAGAACATAAGCTCACAAATACAATGCAAAAGTGTATTGGATTTTTTAAGTATAATTGCTTCCTTTTTGGGATCATCGAGTGCGAAGTAAATTTATTGACAACAAAAGCATCATAAAAACAAAATTCAAAATCTAAGTGAATGGCTAACTATTCGACTCATAATGGACGTGCTCATTTTTAACACACTTTTATTAGGTCGGGTTGTGTGTATGTATGTATGTATGCATGTAACGGAATCTTTGAGCTTAATTTTCACTGGCTTCTAAAAATCTGATCGACTTGAAATTTTGCACACCTATCAAGGACCGATGACAATGCAATAATTTGATAAAAGTTTTCCATTATGCTTATTAGGATTGCCAGGAATAATATTTTCTTTTTTTTACCTGTGGGCAAAAAGTAAGGTGAATTTGGTTGTAAAATGAAAAATCTTTTTTTATTCTTGTAAATCAGTTTCTCAGGCTCCCTCCATGAAATAAGTTCTTCATCCCGATTACTTCTTTATGACGGGCGATAACTGCATAGCTTTAGACTCACAGTCGATAAGAAAGGAATTAAATATAACACGAATATATCGAATCATTTATTCACTGACTGCAATGATAACAATAATTTTCATTCATAATAAACAAAAAATAGTTTAAAGAAACTAAAAAACACGCTTTTTTGCTAATCGAACTAAAAAGTATATTAGAAAATAAAAAATGGTTTAAAAAAACTAAAAAACTGTTCTGAGGTAGTTGATTATGACTGATCGTTCGATTTGCTATTACTTCATTATAATGACAAAGAATTAAAATTTATTTTCTACTTTTTAGTTCGATTAGCAATAAAAGCGTGTTTTTAGTTTTTTTAAACTATTTTTTATTATTTGTATAAATACTGTGGAAATAACAGAGGGCCTCATTAAGTTAATTTTTATTGACGTGATAACGTCTTATAATTCGATTTAACAGGCTGCACGCACGAAAAAATATGTCGTTACCTTGCTCATATGTAGTTACCTTGCTCATTAGTGTTACCTTGCTCATATGTAGTTACCTTGCTCATTAGTGTTACCTTGCTCATATTAGTGTTACCTTGCTCATTAGTGTTACCTTGCTCATTAGTGTTACCTTGCTCATTTGTCGTTACCTTGCTCATTGCATTGCATGAACTGCAAGCGAAAGCGCGGAACGAACGACAAAGCAAACAAAGCAAACGAACGGCAACGTTCGACATCTTGCTCTCTCCTACTTAAGTGAGCGTATATATGTATGTATGTATATGCGCAAATGTACATATATAAATTCACGTATTTGTATTTGCATATGCCTTCTTATTGATTATTATTAATTTGATTCACTTGAAGAATTTAAAATAAAACCAAGTTTGTTAATAATACCTGTTGTTTTAATGTTATAATTATTAATTTTTTTATTATATATGAAGGAAAAAATGTATGGTAATATTTACCATATACCTTATAAGATATGTTGTCTATACTAATATTATAAAGAGGAAAACTTTGTTTGTTTGTAATGAATAGGCTCAAAACTACTGGACCGATTTTAAAAATTCTTTCACCATTCGAAAGCTACATCATCCACGAGTAACATGGATTATATTTTATTTTGGAAATAGGGCTCGAGATATAGGTCAAAACGTGGACCCGGGTAACCTTCGGATGTGTATGTACAATATGGGTATCAAATGGAAGCTATTGGTGAATGCTTTAGTCCAGAGTATTTTTCATGCTGCTCCGTGACTAGGGTCTCGAGATAGAGACCAAAACGTGGACCCTAGAATGTGTTTGTACAATATGGATATCAAATTGAAGCTGTTGGTGAATGCTTTAGTACAGAGTATTTTTCATGCCGCTCCGTGACTGGGGTCTCGAGATATAGGTCAAAACGTGGACCCGGGTAACCTTTGGTTGTGTATGTACAATATGGGTATCAAATGAAAGCTGTTGATAAGTGCTTTAATACGGGGTAATTTTCATACCTATTGATGACTAGGGTCTGGAAATATATGCCAAAACGTGGACCCGCCGTGTCTTTGAACCTAATTAAACCAAACTTACACACATTGTTAAGTAGGTATTGAAGATGATTTCCGTATAGTTTGAATACCTATTGGTAGATAGGGTCTCAAGATATAGGTCAAAACGTGGACCCGGGTAACCTTCGGACGTGTATGTACAATATGGGTATCAAATGAAAGCTGTTGGTGAATGCTTTAGTACAGAGTATTTTTCATGCCGCTCCGTGACTGGGGTCTCGAGGTATAGGTCAAAACGTGGAACGTGGCTAACCTTTGGTTGTGTATGTACAATATGGGTATCAAATGAAAGCTGTTGATAAGTGCTTTCATACGGGGTAATTTGTTATGTTATGTAATGTAATGTTATGTTATGTTATGTTATGTTATGTTATGTTATGTTATGTTTTTTTTTTTTTTTCTTGGGCTCTACGCGCTTACTGCGTTTCGAGTAATTTATTATTTCAATTAGTTTGTTTTCTAGAGCAAATATTTTCATACATATGTGCAGTATAACATTCAGATAGATTACAAGTATTTTCAATTACATAAATATTTTATAGTTTAACAAAACTAACTGAAATAAAATGCCTGCGATTGGATACAAGCAGTTAGATGGTTATTCTACTATATTACTATTATGATTAAGACATTAGGTAGGAATGTTTGAAGCATTGAAGTTTTTTAAATTATCAATTATTTTTTTGACAAATTCATTAAATGATGTTATCAAACTAGGATATTTTGAAATTTGTTTTATGTTGAATGCTGGAATATCATATTGTGCACAGAATGTTTCGTGTCTCTGTCGTGCACTGTGAAAGCGTGGGCAGTCGTGCAAAAGATGATGCATACTCTGCACAGTGAGTTGGTCACACGGGCACCAGTCTTCGTCAATGATTTTGAATCGCTTTAAGTATGCCTTGTTGAAACCATGGCCAGTAAAGAGCTGTGTCAATTCAAATGATATCCCAAAGAGTTGTCGGTATAGTTGCGCATCTTCAAGAATTGGAAAGAAAATCTTTGTAATGGAGCCAGTGGTATCGTCGGCATACTCCTGCTGCCATGACTCGAATATTTGAGAACGTATTTGCCGTATAGCATAGCTTAAGGGAAATGCAGTATATACTGGATCGACTCCTTGATTTGCTGCTTCTTTTGCCTGTTCATCTGCACGCTCGTTTCCTTCAATACCGATGTGCGATTTGACCCAGTAAAAGTCAGTTCTGTGTCGCTGGCGAAGAAGGTACAGGTGCTGATGAATTGATGCAATTAAAGGATTGGGGTTGCTCCGATTTTGGATAGCTTCCAAACAAGAGCGACTGTCGCTATATATGACTAGCTTTTCAGTTTTCAATTCATTCTGAGCCCATTTAAGTGCAGTGTCAATTGCTAGAGCTTCAGCCTGGAAGACAGTGCATGTGTCATGTAATTTAAATTTACGTGACGTCCAGTCGTCATCTTGTTTATGAACGACAAAAGCTGATCCGCTGATATGTTATGTTATGTTATGTTATGTTATGTTATGTTATGTTATGTTATGTTATGTTATGTTATGTTATGTTATGTTATGTTATGTTATGTTATGTTATGTTATGTTATGTTATGTTATGTTATGTTATGTTATGTTATGTTATGTTATGTTATGTTATGTTATGTTATGTTATGTTATGTTATGTTATGTTATGTTATGTTATGTTATGTTATGTTATGTTATGTTATGTTATGTTATGTTATGTTATGTTATGTTATGTTATGTTATGTTATGTTATGTTATGTTATGTTATGTTATGTTATGTTATGTTATGTTATGTTATGTTATGTTATGTTATGTTATGTTATGTTTTGTTATGTTATGTTATGTTATGTTATGTTATGTTATGTTATGTTATGTTATGTTATGTTATGTTATGTTGTGTTGTGTTGTGTTGTGTTATGTTATGTTATGTTATGTTATGTTATGTTAAAGTATATTATGTTATGTTAATGTTAACTCATTCTCTATATCCATACAAAATATCTATCAAACAAATAAAATTAAAATTTTCTTTTGAAAATGCAACCATTCAATCAGTATTTTCTTATGACGTTATCACGTTAAACTATCGTCAGTAAACCGACTTTACAGACAACCTCTTTTTTATATGTAAGTCGGGACTTACATTTAGCTAAGTTGTTGCTCTTATATTGCCCTTTTTGCTCGAAACAAAACACTAAATCTTTCAATTGAGATTCTGCAGAAAGGACTTCAAGCAATCCAAATCCAGAAGTGGACCACAAGTTCTCAAGGAAAACCCAGTCTCTTGTTTTGCGATAAAACCGTCTCCAGGTCATCAACCCAACAGTTTCCCTCTATGCCGCTGTGACCGGCAAACCAGATAACCTAATATCGAAGTATTCGGAAGCAATCGAGAGAGAAGCCAGGCACTCCCCGAGCAACCAATGCAATGCTTCCTTAATTGCGGCTATAGGCCTAAATTTGAGCTTGATGCTCCCCTCACAGGGGAACACCTCACCAACCCTTCCATCCAACTTTGAGCCATCCGTAATCATGTTTGACATGCCCTACCTCCAAATGTTGCACCCCGCCCACTACTCCCTTGAAGGAATATAGATGGAAAAAGTTCCACTCGGACCCAGCGTGGGTCTACAATGATCCAGCACTATGGGGATGAACTCAAAGTTTTTAAGAATACGAAAGTGCCCGTAGCTTCAGTCTAGCTTATGGGCCGAAAAGTGAGGACTCTGACTGCAGCGCGTGCAGCGGCAGTTTTTTCTGTAATGCCCACGGGTGCGATATTAAGCTGGGTGACGGGGTGAAATCATTTAGCACCTTCTTCTCAGCTGCCCTGCTCTCGTGCTTTTTTTATACCCAGGCGTATAGGTGGGTCCTATTATTGCGTTCACTTAACTGTTGTATGTAACAACATGTAACGTACGTACATATATCCCAAAATACCTAGAAGGACAAGAGTAGTCAATTTAACCATGTATGTGCTTCCATCCGCCCTTACGATAAATCCAACAAAAATTATTGTATTGTATTTCAATGAAACTTGCTGTTTGCCCAAGGTATGTTGATATTGGCAAAGGGGGAAATTGGTCAATACACGCACCCACCTCTCATATAATGGTAATTTATAAAAAATTAAAAATAACTGTATGTATCTGATATTAATAAAGCGGCATTACTTATATTTGCTATAAATCTTGAATTTAAGAAAAGAAATACGATACAAGTAAATTTTTGAAAAATGGGTTATGCCGTGCCGATTTTCAGGTAAATGCATGTATCTCAATAACGGCTGAGTTTTATTAAGTCGTTAAGTCATTTAAGTCCGACATAAATTTTGTTCAAGTTGGACAAAAACCACACACATTTTAGGCTAAATTTTGGTCCATCCCTCTGACGTTACATGCTGTGGTAACACTCTCACTGTTTATGAATTTATTTAATTCCAGAAAGGAACGTATGTAAAAATCGGTCCCAACTCTTTCTTACTTCTAGGTTGTTGCTCATAGACCAATGTTATGCCGCGTCGGTAACTTGTCCTTATCTCTAAAACCAATGTGAACCGTTCAGAAACTTTAGACGGTGAATTCCATAGTATTGAGATCTTCTAACTCATTAAATAGTTGTCTACCTAAAGTAGCAAATCTACGTCTGGATAGAGCAGAACAGTGGTTCCTCATAAGCAGTGTGCTGTTATAACGAAAGTCAGAGTGTTAACGCTATGCTTATTTTGCGTTTAGCACTGAAAGTCGGCCACAATTGTCGGGCGATTCTACAGGTCGGTTGGATACGTTAATTTTTTCATTCGCTGTTCTTGTACAAAGTATACTCGTACACGCTCCAACGGTTGTACCAACATACGCATGTTGGACAAACGGTTGCATGAAAATTGAAATGTTTTAATTTTTAATGGGCGAAGTTAACGGTTGTACAATGAGTTGGAACGTGTATACGCAGACTGTACAACCAACTTTGTTTATATTTTCTGTTTAGATATTTACACAGAAAAAAAATTAATACAAAATTTAAAACTATAAAAAAATTAAAAAATATAAATAAAAAATAAATATAATAAAACAATAAAAGAATTTATATAATAAATGAAATAAAATTTCGTCAATTATTACTATTGAACAAATTTCACTTAATTCCTGCATTTTGTGAAATGATAAATGATTTTTGCTCATTACTAAAGTGACGTCATTGGTTTTGACATGCAGAACATTCCATATCGGATAAAATACAAATTCTCAGGTTATGAATTGTAGCGAGATAAGTGAAACTCTGAGTCTGCTGCTTACTGTCCTTCTTGTCCTATCCATTAATGAAATAAAGCGACACATGTTGGAAAAATCGAACACAATTCTGGGCATATAACACAGGGCAAAT
Organism: Anastrepha ludens; assembly: GCF_028408465.1. Lineage (NCBI taxonomy): Eukaryota > Metazoa > Arthropoda > Insecta > Diptera > Tephritidae > Anastrepha > Anastrepha ludens. The sequence continues at coordinate 117,559,783 of NC_071500.1, read as the reverse complement.
TCATAGAACACATATGGTAGAAGTTACATACCATATGCGTGTATGTGTATAATCAGTAGTTGCATGTGGTAAGTTTCCAAACAACATTCTTTGCCTTTACATTGGTTTAAACATAGGACCCAACTCCCTTTTTACACAGTATTTTTACACACGATTTTGAAATAACACGGTTCACTAATAAATTTTGTTTACATGAAATTTCCGTTCTTGCACGAATCTCAAAACAAAACAAGTTTTTCTAAATAAAACATACCTCCTAAAAGAATGTCTTATTAAGTAAAAAATTTTCGTGTATGGTAAGATTACCTAAAGATACATACATAACTACCCAAGTCGGGCTGTGCATTAAACTTCATTAAACTTTCATCGTAATCTTTAGGTCGCGTGTAGCTGGATAACAAGAGCTGTACAAGGTGGTGCAAAATTAATCATCCAATTTGGTTTTGAATTATTTTTCTACTAGGTAAAAAAGACAATTTGAGTGATGGAAATCTTTATTTGACTTTTACGCGCTCCATTGCTTGTCTGTTTTTATACCGCTGCTGTTTATTTTACAAGTATTAAATATTACTGATGTACGACGCCATTTGCAAAAATTATAAATTTTCCGATAGAGTGATTAATTTTGTGCCACCTTGTATACAAAATTCGACAAAGCAAAACACAATGGCTAATAACAGACTTTGTTACAACGATATGTTACTGGATATACCTGACATAAAGAGTTGCAAAGCATATTTTTTCCTAATTTCAATTTGAATTTTGATATGTACTGTACTCATGGCACTGGACTGAAGCCCGCACGGGAACAGAGATCGCGGTCGGCCAAAAATCACTTAGCGAAGGTCGAGGTTGCGCGAACTAGCAGATGCCAACATCACATGTGATGGCGCGAAAACAACAACCCACAACAGTGTACGATAGAAGAGTTTTGTCGAGGTCGTTTGGTCCTAATTTCTTTTGCACGGTTTTTTTTTTTTAATATTTGGAGTTTTTTTATCTTACACGATTTTTCAAAAATGCGGAGCATGTCCCTAAATTTACCACATGTCGCATGTATTTGCACATTTTTCTAACAATGTATCTACATATATATAGGGGTTTTCAGTAAGAGCGCTTCAACTTTAAACTTTTACGAAGTCCAATCGTTGAACCCAATTTTCGACCACTCTTTTGCATAAATCGGCCGAAATTCCAGCAATTTCGCGTTCAATATTGGCTCTGAGCTCACAAATCGTCGCCGGCTTGTTACTGTAGATCAATGACTTCACATAACCCCAAAACGGGACGGCTTGTTAAATGGACCGTAAAATGGCCGTAATGCTCTTAAAGTAGCAGCAACAGAACGATTATTTTCATAAAAAATTTGCACGATTTGCAATCGTTGCTCAAGTGTTTAGCGTTCCATGATGAAATGTATACTAATGAAGTTTACAAATGGCAAGCGAAAAATAAAAAATATTGCGTCGTTCGCCCTCCCTATCGGAAAAAAGTTGAAGCGCACCTATTGAATAACCCTATACAAAGAGATTATGTATTGGGAACTTTTATTTTACTACAACTTTTTAACTTAGAATATGTTTATCCCTATAATGAATTGGAAAAAAATCATGGGAAGACTACTGCAAAAAACGGGTCTAAACCGTTGGAAGATTATTATTAAATTATAATGCTGACACCAAACATTAAGTTTAAAAATAATAAATATAGAACAAACTCGGTCAATGTCGAACCAATTTTTTTGACACGTCAAATCGAAAACTCGCAAAATGCCGAGAGTGTTTGCTACAATGGAACTCTTAGTTATTTAAGTAGCAACTACTTCAATTATTTAATTAATTGTACAATACTTATAACAGCCATACTTAAGGTATCCGTAAGATATATTTATGGTGTGAAATAAATAAAAAAATATGTCATAACAAACCCAATCTACATATGTCGTAAAAAAGTCTCTCTCGAAGCCGTGAATGGCAGCATTTCCTGCTAAATTTTTGGCAAAAATTATCTATTTATGCATCAAAATCTCTCTGCAAAATATTCCCCCTTGGATGTAGTACACTTGCTTTTTTGGCTAGGCCCTGAGCTTTTCCTGCCGTGCGTCTTTACTTCTTCAGTTCCGTTCGTTCGTGAGCCTTTTCAATGATCGTATGGGCTTCTGACAAGAACTGATGATGCATCACGAAGAAAACACGTTTAACCATACTTGGCGCTCTTTTCTTCGTTTTGGTTCCACTGTTCGCTTCCATTCTATGAAGATCTCTAGTAGGCTCGTCAAATACTACAGTTAATGTTTTTGGGCCGTTAAAATAATTAATTTTGTTCTTAGCAAAATATCGCCAAATATCCAAAAATAAGCCTAAATTTTGTAAATAAATATGTATGTTTGTCACAAGTTAAAAATGCAAAATGGTTGACAATCCCAATGCATGTTGGGGGAATATGTAATAGATTCGAATGAACGTAACTCACGAAATGTGAAAGTCAACTTTTTCATCAAACATCGTATACAGACGTACATACATCCCAGTACATGTAAGTATAATATACGACCATTAGAGGGAATGGGAAGTTTTTCGCTCCCCTGGCCTATTCGGAAAACTTTGTGATGAAAAATAACATCTGTAAAAAAATCCTGGCATCTGTAGGGGCAGAAGCCACTCAATTTTGAGGAAAAGTTCAAAAAAGTATCAAGCATGTAAGGAGAGCTAAATCCGCTCCGGACTGTAATTTATATACCCGCGCATCACTACATATTATAAAACAAAGTCGCTTTTTCTGTCCCTATGTCCCCTTATACGCTTAAATCTTTAAAACTACGCAACGGATTTTGATGCGGTTTTTTTTTAAAGATAGATTGATTGAAGAGGAAGGTTTATATCTATATAATGTGAAGAAATATATAAAGGGGGCGTAGGAATCGGTCAAAATGTGGCAAAAAAACATAATTTTTTTGTTTTCACGGCCATAAATCATAAACGAATGAACCAATTAAAATGAAACTTTCTTGAAGTTTAACTTTGAAATATTTACTTTCGTTCTGCATCAAAAAAAAAATTGATTTATTTGTTATTTAACCAAAATTGTTTAAACAAAAGCAGCTCTTTTTCCAAAAAAGCTGTTTGTGTGTGTGTTCGCTGTCAACCGAATGAAGCAACAGGCGTTAAGCGATAATCTCACCACACCTCATTAATGTTGAATTACATCGTATGGTGACGTATGTATGTATGTATTTACGAATCGCTCGCATTATTTCATTTCGGACATATGTACATATGTATCTATGTATGTACTGAATTCCATGTAATTATATGTACATACATACAATTTTACAGCGAAATAAAACGCTATTTTCACGTTCTATATTAGTAAATCGCACATAATTAAAATACAGTTTTTGAATAGTTTTTATTGATTCGGAGCGCGTTTAGTTTGCTATCAATTCCATACAATAACATTTTTTGTCATTTACTTTTTACGACAACTAATAGCTTATTTTCGAAGCGATTTCAACAAATAGGTACAACATTAATCCTTATCCAATTAAATACCTTAAATACATTGTTGTTTTCATATAGATCTATGTATATGGCTCTTTACAGCATATAATTAAAAACAATATTTTTCAAGATATTACAACAGTAATTAGTAATTGAGATCTACCGGAAAAATTGCGTTAGCTGTTGCGTCATCCGGCATTGCCGCTGCTCTTTTGGAAAGAGGCCGAACCACACACTCTACAATGAAGCACCCGCTGAAAATCGCCACCGATGATGATAACAGCGTCTGTAGTGTTTCTAGACAGAGCAATACAGGAAAATTGATGCGTGACTGCTCATTAATAGTCTGGGACGAAGCTACCATGTCAAACAAGACGTCTGTGGAAGCACTGGATAGGGCAATGCCCGATTTGAGCAACAAAAATGCACCTATGGGTGGATGTACAATTCTGTTCTCAGGAGATTTCCGTCAAATCCTACCAGTTGTGACTCGAGGAACACGTGCTGACGAAATAAATGCTTCGCTAAAAAGATCCCACCTTTGGTCGCATGTCAATAAATTAGATCTTAAAACTAATATGAGGGTTTCGTCATCTTCACGTGAGAACAGGCTATTTCCAGAGATCCTGCTAAAAGTTGGCAATGGAGAATTAACACAAAGTGAGGGAAGGATTAACCTAGAAAACCTTTGTGTTTTGATAGACAACATCCAAGAGTTAGTCAACAATGTCTATCCTGACATTGATAACATAAGTTATAAGACAATATCTTGGTTTAAAGAAAGAGCTATTCTGTCACCAACTAACGAACAAGTAGATAAAGTAAATAACTTGATTATTTCAAAGATTGATGCGCCGACGAAAATATACTACTCGGTCGATACTGTTCTCGATTTGGAAGAAGCTGTTCAATTTCCTACAGAATTTCTAAATTCTTTGAAACCGTCTGGACTCCCTCCTCACAAAATGGAGCTGAAAATAGGTTGTCCTGTTATTTTATTAAGAAACCTAAGTCCACCTAAACTTTGCAATGGCACGCGTTTGATGGTAAAATCACTGAAAACTTTCATAATAGAGTGCACAATACTCACAGGATGTGGTACCGGAGAAGATGTATTGATTCCCCGAATCCCTCTGATACCATCGGATCTACCATTCCAATTTAAACGCTTACAATTTCCGGTAAAGACATCTTTTGCAATGACCATTAATAAATCTCAGGGTCAAACCTTCAACGTTGCAGGCTTAGATTTGAGTGTTGACTGTTTTTCACATGGCCAACTGTATGTCGCTCTTTCAAGAGTAACCTCTAGAGAAAACTTGTTTGTATTGTCTAATGACAAGAAGGCTATGAACGTTGTATATAAAGACATTCTGTAATATAGTAATTGTTGTAAAAATAAAATAAATACATATGTAAAAATGCGAAAAGTTAATATGCAAAAATGTAGGGTATGAATTTAGATATCCCAAAGATAGCAGGAAATCTTCATGCTATAAAGAAAGGAGAATTATTTTACTCCAAATTTAACGCGTGCGGGCCACGGGCATTAATGAATAAGCCAAAACTACTGGATCGATTTTAATCATTTTTTCAGTGAGTGACATAGGGTATATATTTTATACCCGTGCGAAGCTGGGCGGGTTGCTAGTATTTTAATAAAAATTAATTTAGGCTCGCTGATAAGTTATGGAATCATATTAACTTATAGATAGTGAGAGTTTTAGCTTTTAGCATCAGAGGTACGGACGGAAATTTTGCCTTAAAATATAAAAAGTGGGCGTGTTGTTTATCCAATTTCAATCATATGTAGGTATTTCGGATCTAAGTAAAGTGAGAGGGAATAAGTGGTCATCGAAATACACGCATTTACTCCAAGTTGGGCGTGGCACTACCCATTTAAAAAGTTTTCTTCCGTCGTATTTTTTTCCTGAGTTCATCAGTTATAGGTATCAACTTTTAATCATTTTACTTCGGTGGTGGTTATTGACTGATTTTGCCCATTTTCAATAAAAACTATGTATATTGGAAAAAGAGAAACTCTTGAAAACGTAATATATTAATTTTTGCTCGATTTATTGTGAGAACGAATGTACAGATGAACGGATAGACAAGGCTAAATCGATTCCTCTCAGCAGTCGGAGCATTTTGGTATATTTACAGGCATATATTTATATTAATGTCGATTCATTCATGTTGTCACATACAACAGTTATGTGAACGAAATTATAGCACCCTGGTCTCAAGTGCGGGGGCTTAAAAATAAATGATAAAGAGAAAGAACCCAATCAGTGCTTCAGCACCATTTTGTTGCCACATGCTACCAACAAATTATACGATTATTCCTTCACTACTGCGAGGTCTGTTAGAAAAGTATCCGACTTTGTTTTTTTATTTCTAACACCTGACAAATTTGAATTACGCGCGCTTGCATAAGCAGACCTGTGCTGCACATGTGTGAATTTTTTTCCGCCTGTCGCTAGCGTCAGTTGCTGTCAACCAGTGTGAACGTAACATGGATTTAGTGCTCTCGTCGGTTTTTTCTGTGAGATTGCGAAACCTCACAAAGTTGTTTACGGCTATACCGGCCCGCTTTTCGAGTTTTTCAAAAAGTGGAAGATAGTTTCCTTTTCCGGTTTATTACAACTATAGCAGTATATTATTGTAGGGATACCCATTTTTGCTGCTAGCTCTCCTATGGACCAGAAGCCAGTTATAACCGCCGTGAGTCGGCAGGCATCATTTCGTTCATATTTATCAATAATGACATTTTTGTGGCAAACAGTTAGAGGTAGGTGCAACGAACAGCAATTTTTCGGGGATTTCTCGCACCACCATATTTTTTTCAGGTAAATTTAGTTCCCGTAAGGTATATACTCGTATTTGTTTCAAGGTTCAAAACGGTACTAGAAGTCTGAATTCTGCCGGAGAAGTTTTTCTTGCGCACTCTTTTCTATCATAATTAGTGAGAGACCATTAAGAAAATTCTCATACCATTTTATTCGTTTATGCATAAAACACACTGGAAGTACTCATTGACAAACTGCGCCTTTTGGCAGTGACCTTCAGCCACAAAATCCCAGGAGGAGTCCTTGTCCAATGTCCAATTATCGTTTTCCGGCAATTTGCTTTACAATAAAAATATATACAAATTAAGCATGCACATATGTATGTATGTATATACAGCTGTAGAATAGTGAATATCATTCACCAACACTAAAAGCAGGTCGGAGACAACAACTTATGGCAGAACAATAATTAGCTGAAAAACAAATTTTAATTACTTCCATTGTAAGGACACTAACCTAATGTATTTTAGGCAAGCCAAGAGAAAGAGGATTAGAATGAATAAAATGTCGTATTAGTCAACCAGGAAGTCTGGCTACTGCCTTCGTACGGAAAATGCCACATCCGTACGTATACGATTTTACTTTTGAGCACTTTGCACAGTGTCGCGCCAGTACCTAAAAATAGCGAAATGCCATGTTAAAAGTTTAAGAAACCTTAAACTCAGTTGAACTGCAGTTGAAATTTTGTTTCCCAAAAATATATTTCTGGAAAAGTTATAGGCCATCAAATTAGGGTTGTTGAAAAGTGCCACACTTTAATAGATGAAATTCAAAAGTAACGGGAGCTTTTATACTAAACCTGATAAAGTGTGGTAACTTTAAATTGGAGTTAGTTTTGTTGTCAATTGTTATTGCTCCCCTTATCAGAAGCCACTATAAAAGCGAAAGAGAAAAATTGTATGACTATAATTTTGGCAGTGAAAAGAAAGAAGCAAGTCTTCTACACTTTTTGATACTTTGTTGCCAGAATTTCCAGCTTATAAGTAGTAGAAAAACTGTAAGAAAATTTCAATATACTCAAATAATAACGGTATAAGATTCCCGCTTACACGCAATGGTCGTCTTTTTGCTTATAGCACATAAATTTAATTTTGCACACATCCCTATATATAAAACACTGCTTGAGTTTGATAATTTGGAACAGTACTCGTACTATTTCGGACTAGTTTTTTATTGCGATATATGGGAAGTACGCATCTTCTTTGACCAATTAAAAACATCATATTACCCTTATTATCACCAGGACCTGCGCGAAATTTTATTGTGTTCAAATAATTTTTACAGATTTTATAGTGATTTTTCGATCTCCAACATATGGGCGGTGAGCGTATCCTGCATTCAAAATTTACTAAAATTGGAATTGTTTTAAATTAAAGCGATATGAATCACTGTGCCAAATTTCAATACTGTGCGAAAAACGTTTCCCATTTTTAGCCACTCGTTGTGTACGTACGAGTATAAGAAATCGCAACACTATGCGTTGTAGGAGTGAGAAAAATGTGTTCTTGAGTTGTAAGCAATGTGGCCTTTTGCTGACTGTAGAAAATTGATACTGGCAAGATTTTTTCGCTCCTCTCACTACTACAAACACAAATGACAATTCCGGTTTAGGTAAACTATTTAGGGTTTTCCCATGAACACATACCGGAGCAGACACTGTGTCGCCAGGTCATGCAAGCTAATAGTTGCGAAGTGCTTCGCCCTTAGAGATTAGCAGAGGTTGAAAGATTGTTTGGGGAATCCGTTCTTTGTTCCAACAAATGACGCTTTGTTCGACTACCATTGTCACATTATTGCTAATATGTTAAGGCATCAATTGAGTTTTAATAAATTTGCCACTTTTATGTAAGTAAATCAAACTACCGAAACAACTTTCTTCTATTAACATTTTGTCCTTTGGCTTAGGAGAATTCCAAATCCTTCGACACTCTAAGTTCCAGCATGATGAAATTGACGAAGCTTTGGTGTTTTAACAATAAATTTTGTAAAAAAGTTTCCATCGTGCACATGTATGTATACGAAAAAGCACGTGAGCAATTAGCAGAAGTGAGATTTATTTCATCCTTATGCATTGATGTATAGTATATCTATATGCACATAGATATACATATATACGTATATTCGAATACCCGATCAAATGTTCTTGGTACCATGTGCTTGCTTCTTCGAGCTGTGAACCTCAATTACTTTCAGGTGCTTACAAAGGATATGCTCAAAATCAGAGATCGGCTGTTAGCATCTTGTCAGATTTCAATTGAAATTTCACACCTTAATGTACGATTTAAATGGGTGCGTGCTGCGTTTCTTCCCCAACGACTGCCTCTGTGGCCTTTGTTAAGGCTTTAAAGGCTGCTATCTGCAAAGAAAGAAAGAATATAATAGGCGATGGATCATATTACAAAATGTTCGCATTTTCTTCACAATGAAACTAACTATCGATGTTTTGATGATATAAAATATAAGAACACAATTAGTTTTTTTTTTAATTTTTACGTACATACATATGTGAGCATACATACATTTGCCGCGGTTGACAACTTAGTCGTACCCAAGCTAAAGTGGAGGTTGAACGCTAGACGTGGACTTTGGTATCTACTACTTGGCGACAAGTATAGCTTGCACATCAATATTTTATTTCGCCTTCTATATCTATATTACTCGAAATAAATAAATTTGCTATGTATTATTTTAAATACATTTGTATGTAAAGCGGTCGCCGTAGCCTGGTTTGCGCGTCACTACCATTCAGCTGCTTCAGTGAGTACCATGAAGTATCAGCAGGCAATGGCAAACCTCTCGCTTCGACCATGCAAAAGCTTTTAAAATCAGCGGGTCGGAAAATTCCTGGGAGTTCCTACGAATGAACCCAACATTGAAAATGGTTTTGGCACAATATAATTTACTTGTCCTAGAAAGAACATTAATTTAGAATCGAAAATCTGAAAGTCCTTAATCTCATAATTGTTCAAACTCTTGCCCATTATAACTAACATGACATGGTTGCGGAAAAAACAGAAAAAAGCAAATTTGATTTTTTTTCCTTCTTCTTCTTCTTCCAATTGGACACACCAAGTGAAGCCAAGTCCTTCTCCACCTGATCTTTCCAACGCAGAGGAGGCCTCCTCTTCCTGTGCTACCACCAGCTGGTACCGCATCGAATACTTTCAAAGCCGGAGCGTTTGTATCCATTCGGACGACATGACCCAGCCAACGTAGCTCCTGGATCTTTATTCGCTGCGATATGTCTATGTCGCCGTAAAGCTTATTTAGCTCATCATTCCATCGCCTGCCATATTCGCCGTCGCCAACGTGCAAAGGCCCAAAAATCTTCCCAGAGTCTTTCTCTCAAACATTGTCATCGTCCACGCTTCTGCGCCATATGTTAGGACGGGCATGATGAGAGCTTTGTAGAGTGTTAGTTTTGTTCGTCGAGAGAGAAATTTACTACTCAATTGCCTATTTAGCGCAAAGTAGCACTTGTTGGCAAGAGAGATTCTACGTTGGATTTCACATTGTTATCGGTGTTAATGCTGGTTTCCAAATAAACGAATTCTTTTACAACCTCAAAATTATAACTGTCAACAGTGACGTGGGTGCCGATACGCGAGTGCGCCGACTGTTTGTTTGATGACAGGAGGTACTTCGTTTTTGTCCTCGTTCACCACCAGACCCATTCGCTTTGCCTCCAGTTTGGAGACGGCAGAACTAACAGCGCGATTGTTAAGGCCGATGATGTCAATATCATCGGCATACGCCAACAATTGTACGCTCTTATAAAATATTCTGCCTGAGCGATTAAGTTCTGCGGGTCGTACGATCCTCTCCAGCATCAGGTTAAAGAAGTCACACAACAGCAACAACACAACAAACGGCTCGGAGAGGTCCTTCCGTCAGAGTTGGCGCTGCTGATTATTTTTTCACTTTCGCCAAATACAAAGCTGTATGCTTAAATGCTCAGAGATTGTGTCGACATTAATAGAATTTAACATAAAAAGGCATTACGATACAAAACATGAATAAACAATATAAAAACTTAACAGGAGAAATAAGGAATAGAATAGTTTAATCAAATGGAGAAAAAATTGGGAAAATAACAGTTTACATTTAAAAACCAAGCTATTTTAGCAAATACGGCAGTAAAGGCTAGTTTTGTTGTCAGTCAAATACTGGCAAAAAAATGAAACCCTTTACGGATGGAGAGGTGATAAAAGAATGCCTCACTGCTGTTACAGAAACATCATTTCCAGATAAATCGTATGTGAGCCCTGAGTAATTTCCGCTTTCCTGCGTACATGTAGCTAAATCATCAAATCCGGCTGATATTGATCAGCTTACATCGAAAAAAATTTAAAATTTTTCATTAAAATGAACGGGACAAGGCAAGAAAAGCGTAGGACCTTGTGACGTCTACTACAGCTGCCTCGGTGTTGGATTTGTTGTGGGGGAGCGACTTCGTCGCTAAGTACTGTCGGTCACTCCGGTGGACGAGCGTCTCGCAATAACCCAAATCAAAGCGCGATTTTTGAACATGTCGCTAATTTGCGTCCACGCCCCGATAGAAGAAAAGGACGATGCGACCAAAGATTCCTTCTATGATCGCTGCCTCCGCCACAACATAAGAAGCGTGCAAGGAGGGCAAGGAGGGAATTTTTGGTCCCACAGTCGGACCTGAATTTAACCAGAAGATTCGGCACTCGACTCTCACTCCTGCGCTTAGAGAGTACTGCCCAACAAACTGGCATGAACGAGCAATGGAGTAACATTTCTCGTTCTCTACGTACCGCCGACGAAGAAGAAATCGGATTCCGGCGAGCCCGAAAAAACAGTTGGTACGACGAGGAATGTCATGCTACCGCAGAAAGAAAGGATGCCGCCTATAGAACCACGCTGCGATCAGGCACAACGCGAGCCATGTGGGATCGCTACAGAGACCTAAAAAAGGAAGAGAGGCGTATTATCCGACAGAAGAAGCGAGAGGCCGAAATACATGAGTGCGAGGAGATTGAGACGCTGGCCAATAGGAACAACGCCCGAAAATTCTACCAGAAATTTCGGTGGCTTACAGAAGGTTTTAAGACTGGGGCGTTTTCCTGTAAGAATAAAGACGCCGAGCTTGTGACTGACATACAGAGCAATCTTAAATTATGGAGGGAACATTTCTCGAACCTGTTAAACAGTGACAGCTGCGCATGTCACAGAGAATGTGAAGATCCGGATACCTCAATCGTCGTCGAGGGTATTGTCGTTCCGCTACCCGACCATGAAGAGGTGAGAATAGCGATAACGCGGCTAAAGCACAACAAATCCGCGGGCGCCGACGGACTCCAGGCTGAGCTATTCAAAAATGGCGGCGAGGAGCTGGTAAGGTGCATGCATCAGCTTCTATGCAAAATACAGTCGGATGAAAGCATGCTTGCCGATTCGAATTTAAGTGGGCTCTGCCCAATCTATAAGAAGGGCGATCCTGCAATCTGTGCCAATTACCGCGGGATTAGTCTTCTAAATACTGCCTATGAGGTTCTAGCGAGCGTATTGTGTGAAAGACTGAAGCTGGTTCTTATCAGTGTGGCCTAGACCTGAAATACGCCAAATCTTGTTCATATGCTCCCGTTACAAGACGAGCTATAGTCTTCTCTAGTTTGTATTTAGTTTAACTGGGGATGCGCTAATATCTAATGAACGTTTCTCGATAAAGACGATTCCTCATTCCGTTCTTTGCTCGCTTCGGTTTTTGAAGAACAACGTCAGCTTTTCACGAAATTAATTAGTAATGCTTGAGTAGCCATCTGCAACCTGTCCGTTAGCTAAATAAACATCAAAATGCTTAACTTTCACTATGCAATTTTTTTGCCAAATTGTCCAGCTGCTACTACAGAGAATTCCCACCCTTGTGAAAATGTTTTTAGAGTATTTAAGCTGATGTTCAAATTTTTTAATTCATGACCATCTCCAAAGATATATGTCCGATTATATTATCCTCTGTTAATTTACGTGCATTGCTATTTGAGCCTTCAGCCTTACCTACAAAGAACCCAACTTTTTTTGACTGACTGAGAAAGGGAAGTATTTGGAAGAATGAGACTTTAAAAATAACCTCGAAAAAATTAGTAAAATCGGAAAAAATGTAATTTATATATAGCACGAAGCAGACTCAATCTCAGGTGGTGACTTTTCAAATTTCGCGGTGAAAAAACACTCGAATTTTAATTTTTTTACTTTGTTGTCTTGGTACACATGTTCTGAATACATGCTTTCAGTTTTAGACAGATACAAAGCTTAGAAGTGTTTTGGTATGCTTGGCAATTTTCTACTATCAAAAAAATCTGAATTATTTGGCCAAAGTTAACCTCAACCACCGTAGTCACCGGACTTGAGCCCTCGGCGATTTTTTCTTCTTACCAAAACAAAAAATACCTATGAAAAGAAGGAGATTAGCCACAACTGTGGAGATAAAATCCACTTCGTGGAAAGAGCGCAAACTATATATATATATATATAATTGGCACGTACACCCTTTTTGGGTGTTTGGCCGAGCTCCTCCTCCTATTTGTGGTGTGCGCCGTGATGTTGTTCCACAAATGGAGGGACCTACAGTTTCAAGCCGACTCCGAACGGCAGATACTTTTATGAGGCGCTTTTTCATGGCAGAAATACACTCGGAGGTTTGCCATTGCCTGCCAAGGGGCGACCGCTATTAGAAAAATGTTTTTCTTAATTTTCGTGTTTTCACCGAGATTCGAACCGACGTTCTCTCTGTGAATTCCGAATGGTAGTCGCGCACCAACCCATTCGGCTACGGCGGCCGCCCAAGAGTTTTTTGGTCAGAGAAGGTCAATTAATATTAATGAATAAATAAATATTTTTCAGAAAAAAATCACCTTACTTTTTGAACACACCTCGTACATGTAGCTTATATATATTCAATCTGGACCTACTCGTCTAAACTCAAGTATTTAAATGCATTGTTTGGTTAAGTATTTCCTCACTAAAGAACTCAATTTCTTAGAACGCTAATCACACAAAAAGAGAGTATTAGGCTGGTGTCTAACTGTCTGCAATGAAACTTTTTCGAGAACGCACATCTGTTTCGGCTTTCAACAAATCAGTTTCTCTGATTGTTTTTGTCGGTTTATATGCCTATGTGTCATGAGTGGCTCTTTTATTTTGATTCCCACCGGCCACTAATCACTACAACCACACTTTTGTCTTTGTAAATCTTTTCAGCAGTTTCCAATAATATTCGGCATTGTTCCATATTTACTGCTTTTGTTCACTCTAAGTAAATGGTTGCTAAAGGACCTCCCAATAAGTATATACACATACATGAATGTCATTGTGCGTAAGCGACGTAAAAATTGACAAAAAATAGTTTACTTATTTACCTTTTCCTTTATAAATACTATTGCTTAGTATTCTAAATACGCAATTGTCCCGACAACAAGTCGAGAAAATGTTCATACGCACGCAACGGAACAAATTCTACAAACTTCTGAATGGGAATGTACATTTATTACCCCATACGATATCAACGTTCCTGCAGAATGCCTTCCTGCACGCGTGATGGTTACAGTTGCAATGCCCAACAACCAACAAAAACGTTTGTTATTGCGTTGCAAAGAAGTTCGAGTGCCTTTTTGTCTCCTCGTGTAAGGAATTCAATCAAAGAACAGAATGAAAAGTAAAAAGCAATTCATTAGCATTTTCCACAATAGCAAGAGAAGAATGGGCCACAATCACAAGTAGGAGGCCAACACACTGCTTGCTAACTATCGAGAGTGGTAACCACAAAGACACGCGTTCCAGGCTGCCATGAGGAACAATAAAACTGGCAGAAATAAATCAAAGATTGAATATGGAGAGGCGCAAAGTTTGGCTCCTAATCATGTTCTTAGAACAATTTTCAGCAGCTCGCAGCACAGTTGGCGGCCAGTTGGTAATTCCGACCCACCGCATGCAGTGTCGAACAACATAGCGGACCCCGTAAATCGTAAAAAACCTTTATCCGCATATTGTTCACACTTCGCAACAAATATCTCGAGGACACGGGCATTAGTGTGCACGTGTTTATGTGGATGCCGCGTCTGCGACGGCTTTATGATTGGCGCATTGTGTTTGTTGCGGCTGCTCGCATGCGCTTAAATGAACTCCTGATTTCGCGCATTCGTCTTTCCTTCATGCTTGCGATGAGTTATGACGTTTGTAAAATTATGACAGACCACGTTAAATAAATTTTTGCATTGTTAGCATTAAAAATAAATATGTACAGATCGATGACTGTACGCCAAAGCACGAGAATAAGTTTAAGTAAAGCTGCTAGTTTGTCTGTGCCTGTTAAGGCTGCGGCAAATACATCAGTATTGCGACTGTAACGAAGAATTGACGCTCGAATCCAATTGTATTATATTATTATATGTGGTGGAGGTGTTGATGGCTTTGTTCAGCATCATGTCAGATAATGTGCAATGTAACTAAAGGCCAAATTTATTCCTTCTTTTTATCATGTTTTTCACCAGATCCATTATGGCCGCCAAAACTGGGATTGAGTTTACACAGCAGCTATTACTTTGTCATTCTTGACTCCCAACGTTGTTTGAAAATGTTTTTCCTATCTTAGACGAATTGGTGCCATTTGGATGTCTTCGCCTAAATATTCATGCCAACCGGCGTTGAAACTTATTATTCAACCGTGGTTGTTTGGAAGTCGACATTATTCTCTCAAAATCAATCTGGCTTTCAGAATCTATGATTCTGTCCCACCCTAAACTTTTAAATCCTATCTCTTGGCCCATGTGCAAGGCAATATTTCATTCCATTCTTGGCTTGATCACTACCGGGAATTACCGAATACAGACAGACCTTTTTCTTCATCATCTGAATAATTACGTTCTTAACTTTGAACATTCTGCAGCTTTTTAAAATAAAATAGTTCTACAGTTCGAGGGTAGTCGCCTCCAAAAGTGGCGACCTCAGGATTTTTAATTTGTGCAATTGTGTTGGGGGTAAATAAAAATCGTAATAATTGACATAATATATATCGTGGTTTGCAATTGCAATATTTACTTAAACACAAAGATCTTACACGTAATTTTGGTGCGGTTTGGGACGTAGCCTCTTCTTAGTTTCTAAAAACAAGATATGGGCTTTCGAAGTGCGAAATAATGTGTGCAAATAATTAAAAAGGGAAACATATGGCTGTGATTCGCTTATTCCATATATTTAAATATCATATCACTTTTTCGCACAAAATTCTTTTAGGTACTATGAGGGGCATAGATCAGATCTTAAAAAATTAAAAACCATATATTAAAAAAAAAAATTCACCGACTTTTAAAAAATGTGTGCTGTTCTGTTAAACGATCTTTTCTTCGATATGTGTAATTTTATATTTGCTATAAAAAAACAAACTTTACAAATAAAAAACCTCTTTTTTAAAAAAATTAATTTACCAAAAAAGAAATTACTAACTAGTAATACTATTGAGTTCTTTAGTAAGCACCAAGCTTTTTAGGCAGCTATTAATTTTAAAATTAATTAAAACACTTTTATTTTCACACAACTTTATAATTTATTTTTCGATTTAAGGTTTACGCGTGTGTTTGTTGTCCTTTTTACCAGTACTAAAGTTCACCGGTCCCAGCTGATGTCGAAATGCAAGGCTCGAAATGTTTGCTTAGCACAGCTTATATATACATAATATACATATGTAGATAAGATTGTTCTTCAATACGAACGTTAGGAAATGGCAAATATGGGATAATGTGTATTAATATAATGCAAGTACAGGTACAAGAATTAGGGTGACCAGATATAACGAGTAAAAAATATTACAATGTTATAAATTAGACTACAATTTAGTATTAAAAACTAAAAAACTGAAATAAAAACTATACAATTAACCTATACTTAAACTATATTCTGTAAATCAGGTGCTGCTCCCAACAGTAATGAAAACGGAAAATCACTTTTACTTTTAGTTGTACCTATGTACATATAATCTGTTTTCAAAAAATCAAAACACATGGCGCTTTTATTTTTTATATGCAAATTCTGACATTCCATTTGCATTAATTTAATATTAGCTAAATTAAAAAAAAAAATAAGTTAATTTTTTAGGACAATATCTATAAATCAGATAAATTCAGGAAATTTCCATCCAAACTTCCAACTTATTAATAAGAATTTTTTGAATTCTTCTGGATGCACAGTTTTATTGTTTTACCATAATCGGACAGGATATGTATCGCGGTTATGGACATCTAATATAAACGTAAAAATCTTTCATGATTTCAATCATACAAACACTGTTGTCACTCAGAAATCACCCGGTCAGTTGATCAATTTCTTTGGTTCACTATTTCTGAAAATAATTCTACCAGGCCCTACATAACATGCTGGGTACCCAAGGCTCACCTTTTATGAGTGGTTGATTAAAATATTACTTGTATATTGTTTCAACAATTGGAGTTATACGAGTATTTATCAAACTTGTTTTATATTCACAGTCTTAACCGGCCATTTTTTAACTCGAAAGAACTATCAGGTCAGCCCATAAGTTCGTGCGTATTTTACCCTTAATTTCACTTTTGTACGATTTTTGCATACAAAAAACTATTCGCAGAATATAACGGAACTATTTATATTTTCTTTAATATGTATGTTGTGCATTCAACAAGTGATTTTAATCGCGGATAGAAGCACGTGTTGTTAAAAAATAAATTGGAATCTTCGAACGCGTATAAGAGACATATTTTGTATTTTTTTTATAAAAGTGGTAAAAATGCAACAACTGCTACTCCAGAAATACTCGTAAACACTGTTCACGGAGAAGATACCGTGAGTGTAAGGACTGCGCAAAAGTGGTTTTCAAAATTCCGAAGTGGTAACTGCGACGTGGAGGATACCCCGCGCGCTGGTCGTCCTGAAGTCTTTAACTCCGACGCCTTGCTCGAACTCGTGGAAGCTGAGCCAAATTTGACAGTCGATATGATAGCTCAGAGATTAAATTCATCGCATGGGACAGTTCACAGGCACCTGGTTCAGTTGGGAAAGGTTTCAAAGCTTGGAAAATGGGTTCCGCATAGACTTTCCGTCGCCAGCCTTCAGCAGAGAGTGAATGTGTGTTCTCAGCTGCTGCAACGGCTTGAAAATGAAATTTTTTTGAACCGTATCATTACTGGTGATGAGAAATGGGTCATTTACAATAATCCTGTTCGCAAACGCCAATGGTTAGATAAAGATGAAACACCAGAACCGACCCCTAGAGATGGACTTCACCCCAAGGAGATTCGCCTGTCTATTTAGTATTATTGTTTATTATGAACTTCTGGAACCAAACCAGACGATAACTGCTGATTATTATTCCCATGAGCTATCAAACCTGAATGAGGTACTTAAAAAAAATCGACCGTCTTTAGTGAATAGACACAAAGTTTTGTTTCACCACAACTACGCAAGACCTCATACCGCAAGGCAAACATTAGGCAAGCTGAACGAACTCGGATGAGAGCTAATCCGCATCAACCATACTCGCCGGATATTGCATCTTGTGATTATCACATTTTCCATGGATTTCAATCCCATATTAGTAACAGGAACTACTCCTCAAAAGAAGCTATAAAAAGGGCTCCAAGGACAAACAATTTTTAAAACAATTAAAAATTTGCATAAACGTTGGGAAGACATTTGTAATGAAGGAAAATATATTATTGATTAATAAACATCATTTTTATTAATTTTAAAACCACCTTTAAAAAACGTACGAACTTATGGACTGCCCTGATATTTCATTACCTTATATGAATTCGACCAGCTGTTTGGTTTTATTCTCTTGTACTCACTTCTAAATCACGACATGTATGATGATGACGATTTTTAAGGAAGCAAAGTGATATAAGTATTGATAAGAATCCAAAGTTTTAAAAACATCGCGTGTTTTGATTTTTTACATAACAAGTTACACATATAATAAGCGATACACTGAGGGGAGCGGTTGTCTTTTGTCCGCAATTTGATCTCCAAAAGTCTTTCAGACTCCCTAATTACTGTAGTATTTATTTCAAATTGAAATCTATCCCGCACTCAAAGCAGATGAATTGGCCTAAAATTAACCCCTGTTAATACTCGGACCAACATTTCAGAGCGATGCGTGTAACATATGCAACGAAGCAAATGCTAGAGGTACTTTGAACACACACTTTGCCACTGCCCCGATCTTTGTAGGACTCGTCAAATGTGCCTAGGATCAACATATTTCTTATCCTTGAAGGTTACTGCTGACACGAGGCTGAACGGCTTGTTAAAACTCGCGAAGAAGTGCATTAAGAATTACATAAAATAATGTCTTCAACTTCAAACACATATCACTGGTAACAGAATGGATCCCAGAGGTCTAAGTGAGTTCGTTTTACAGATCCGGCAGCACTACCTAACCTAACCTATATATATATATATATATTAAGGTTCAGGTTTCTTTTATTTTATATCAAAGGTTCTTTCTGTTTTTTATTACTAAAGCACTCAATAATATTACTAATTAGTAATTTCGTTTTTGTTAATTTTTTTTTTATTTTTTATTCCTTGATATCTCTTGTCAAATTAACAATAAATAGTTTGTACATGAAATTAGTTATATAGTTATATTATATGAAGAAATACCACTCTTAATCAGAGCATAGGGCGGAAACAAACTCAGTTCAACGTGAGCGATCTTGTGCAATTTCTCGAATTTCATGCCAGGAACATCTTGATTGGTATTCCGCGTGTGTTTATTGCATCCAAGTTGTTCGTGGTCGTCTTCTTCTTCTGGAGCCTTGTGGATTCCATTCTAGGGCCATCTTTGCGATGTCATTGTCTCCTTTGCGTAAGGTGTGCCCAATCCAACGCCATTTCCTTTCTTTGATATCAGCTGCGATGGGCTTGCACATTTAAATACATATGTAAGAGATTTTCGTTGGTGATAACTCTTGGCCAAAATATGCGGTGAATAATGCGCAGACATCTGTTGATAAACGTTTGTAGGCTATTGCATATGGTATCTGTGACTTTCCATGTTTCGCACGCATAAAGT
The DNA here is from genome assembly GCF_028408465.1 of Anastrepha ludens. Classification (NCBI taxonomy): domain Eukaryota; kingdom Metazoa; phylum Arthropoda; class Insecta; order Diptera; family Tephritidae; genus Anastrepha; species Anastrepha ludens. The sequence continues at coordinate 117,540,368 of NC_071500.1, read as the reverse complement.
AACATTGGTTTGATGCTTGTATTGAAAATTCGCAATTTTGTTTTTGTGCTGGTATGTCTTGATGACCAGATTCATCCTGTGGAAAGCATGGCGAGCTTTGTTTATGCGGGAACTTACATCAGCTTCCCCTCCACCATTTTCTGACACTATGCTGCCAATGTAGCAGAAGTTTTCGATGTCCTCAATTGTAACCAGCGTGCTACCCACTTCAAGCGTCAGTGCGTCCTGGTTTGAAGTTGACTCGCAATCCAACTTGGCTTGCATATCGCATTAAGGCAGTAAGTTTAGCGTGTTTTTTTTTTATGGAGGTGGCAAAAAGCATTGAAAGCCGAAAAGTGTGAGACTTGTCTTTCGACTCACCCACTAAAAACCCACCCCAGGTCCGTTTCCCTCCCGCGGGACGACCGTTAGGTAATACTTCACGGGAGGGGGAACGGCCTATTGCCTCTTCATGAAAATCTGCGCTGATGTTCAGCACGTCGCAGCTTGGTAATTACTTATCATTGAGTATTAATTCTGGGAGGGTGAGCGGCCTATTGCCTCTACCTGAAAATCTGTGCTACCGTTCAGCGTGACGCAATTTGGTGATTCCTAATACCGTTAAGTATTACTAGGTACTACTTCACGGGAGGGGGTGTGGCCTATTGCCTCTACGTAACAATCTGCGCTGTTGTTCAGTGCGACGCAGCTTGGTAATTACTATCCTTGCCATGTTACTGACAGCGGACCAATGTTCTTCTGAGTCAAGCATGATATCTACTAGGTTACTAACCATTATTGGCTTCCCCACCCTATAACTCCAATCTACTCTTTCCGCCTCAATACTAGGGCAGACTAAGAAAACATTACTGCATCTTCAACTAGACTGTCGCAAAAGGTACAGTACGGGTCATCTTCGTGCTTAAATCTATGCAGATAAGCCTTAAAGCATCCATGCCCACTAAGTACTTGGGTCAGGTAGAAATATATCTGACCATGCTTTCGATTTATCCATCTTGTGATATTCGGGATCAACCGATATGTCCATCGTCCGTTCATGGAGTTCCTCCATTTCTCCTGCCAAGTACGGATGCTTCGTTCCCGTTCAGTCCATCGGTTAGTCAGCTGTGCTGGATCCGCTCGATGTTTTTTTATTTCGGCGAATTCTAGTGCAGTCAGCTTAACTGGTAGCATACTCGCGAGGACTAATACAGCATCTTCCGATACTGTGCGGAATATGCAGAGCACACCCTGAGAGCACATAACCGGTATACCCATTTAATGCCTTTCATGTATGTGCTGCAGTTAGTTGCTTCGACCCAGGCTGGTACCGCATATAGCAGGATAGACGATACCACACTGCTAAGCAACTTCCTAGAAGCCTGCTTATGTCCTCTCCTATTCATCATAATATGTGTCAATGCGGTTACAGCCTTCGCTGCTTTATCGCTGGCGTATGTTAGGTGCTGTTTAAAGGTCAACCCAAGGTATTTGATGTAGAGCTTAGATTCCAGTGCGTGGTCACCTACTCTGAGATTTACTGTTTCAACTATTTTCCTGCTACTGATGAGAACTGCCTCTGTTTTATGGTTTGCAAGGCTTAAACTACTAATGCGCAGCCAATCTTTTGTGATTTCGACCGCTTGGTTCCAAATCGATTCAGCCTGGTTTAGGAATTTAGCAACGACTACGACTGCAATGTCATCATCAAACCCTATGATTTGGGATCCTGGAGGTAGTTGGAGACGCAAGACTCCATCGTACATTATATTCCAGAGGAGTGGGCCCAACACTGACCCCTGTGGTACTCCTCCGGTTACTCTGTACCTTTTCATTCCTTCGTCGGTTTTGTATTGCAGCACTCTGTTAGTGAAGTAGCTTGCAACGATTTTCCGAATGTAGGCTGGGACTCGGAAATTCTCCAGCGCATTTAGGACTTTGCCCCAGTTTGCTGTATTAAATTCATTTTTACATCTAACGTTGTGACTAGGCAATACTCTTTATCTCCGTAGAGCCAGCGAGAACCTTCAATCGCTTTGTGAGCAATGCGCTTAACTGCTATAACAGCATCTGTGGTAGAGCGTGTTTTACGGAAGCCATATTGGTGCGGCGATAACCCTCCGACACTATCGATGGAAGATTCCCGGCGATTTACAATTAGCCTCTCTAATATTTTCCCTGCCGTGTCCAGTAAGCATAGTGGGCGGTAGCCTGAGGGATCTTCCGCCGGCTTAGACCCTTTTGGTATTAGCACTAGCTTTTGCAGTTTCCACTCTTTCGGGAATGTGCATTCTTCTAAGCAGGAGTTGCAAACATCCACAAAGATTTCTGAATGCTTTTGGATTGCCAACTTAAGAGCTTCATTCGGGATCGCATCGGGCCCGGGTGCCTTATTGCCTTTGATCTGTTTGCAAATGTGCAAAATTTCGTCAGCGTTGGCCAGGCATCGATTTCCATCGTCTTCCATACAGCTGGCAGCGTTGGCTGCGATGCTTTGCTGTTGGGGGAACAATGTTTTGACCACGTTGCGCAGAATAACTGGGCACGTCGTGGGCAGCGGTTTGAAGGCTTTTGTTTTTTTCATCACCAGCTGGTAGGCAAATCCCCATGGATTGCTGTCAGCATCCTCGCATAGTTTTTGAAAGCACTGGCGTTTGATGCTCTTAATTGCATTTTTTAGCGTTTTCCTTTTTTGTTTAAATAGGAGTCTGTTCCTTTCAAAGCTGGTCGTACCTCTCGACCGCTGATATGTTCTCCTTGCTCTATTGCATTCTTCGCGTGCTGCAGAGATTTCTTCCGTCCACCAGTAAACGGGCTCTCTGTGGTTTTTATTAGGCCTTGTTTTACTCATAGCTGCATCACATACTTTAGTGAGTTGCCTCATGACTTGGTTAGTTTTTTCAGCCGCATTTCCAGTAGGTGTAAAATTTGCCATTAATGAACACTTCCGGGTCCAAAGTTCCAACCCGGTATCTGACCCCGTGCGAGTTAGATGACTTCGGCCTATCATGTTTGCCTATAACGCAAAGTATTGCAAAGTGATCACTACCAGTGTAATACTGGCTAAGGGACCTTCTCGTACTACTCACGAGGCTAGAGCTAATGAATGTCAGGTCGATTATTGACCCTTTCCCTGTTCTTTGGAATGTTTGATGGTTCCCGGGCATAGCAAACTCTTCTAAAAGGGCTTTACCTCTAGGGGTGGTTCTAGGGCATCCCCAGTTCACTGCCCAAGCGTTAAAGTCGCCAGCTACAATGACCGAACTATGATCTTTAATGTCATGTGCAAGTTCTTCCAGTGCGTGTATGGCTTCCGCTAGGGTTAAGCTAGGTGGAATATAGCAGCTGTAAACAAACAGCTTACCAACACGGGCTCGTACATAGCCACGTGTTGCGTTTATATTCGTCATTCGTGACCTAATCATTCCACAATTCCATATAGCTGATTTGCCTGTTGTGTCGGATACCCAATCATTCCCATTTCCGTATTTATAGGGTTCGCTGAGTATTGCAATGTCTATTTTGTGCTCTCCTACAGACTGTTCGAGTAAGCTTTGAGCCTTCTCGCAGTGATTTAAATTCAGTTGGAGAAACTTCATTTATGTCGCATTTCTTTGAGTGCTCTTTGATATGAAGGGCACTTGTTGCTAATCATCGCGTGGGCAGTGTCGCTTATTTGTTTCTTTTTACAAATTAAGCAACTTGCCGTTTGGGTACAACTCTTCGCCTGGTGATCTTTACTGCCGCATTTAAAGCAGGACTTGGTGAAGTCGTCCGTACTTTTGCATCTCGCTGCGACATGCCCGTACTCCATGCATTTGAAGCACCTTTTCGGGTCAAGTTTTTCTCTAATACGGCAGATAACTAGGCCTGCTTTTGCCTGCTGCTGTAAGCTTAGTGGCGATCTCTGGTGTAACTTTAAGGGTCGCCGTTTGCGTCCCACCATAAGCTTTTCGCAAGTTAGCAACTGCAGACAAAGGCACATTTAGTTCCTTGAATTGGCTAGTTATAGCTTCATGGACTTCGTCTTTCGTCGTGATTTCGTCGAGATCAAGAATTTCGATTTGGCGTAGTTCAGTTAGTGTCCTTACTTCAACTACATCTCCTAAGGCAGCTTTAACTGCTTCGTTGATCTTCAGAGTGTTTGGATCAGATGGTCGCTCAAGCACCAGTAGCAAGTCCCCATTTGCAGTTTTCATAACATCATATACTTTCGAGTTAAGCTCCTGTAAACATGGCTCTGTTTTCACACGTTTCAGAATGTCAGCGTATGAGACATTGCCAACGCTTTTCGCAACGATTGCGTCTTTACAGGGCGGTCTCTGTCGCCTGCGATTTCCCCTCGCGTTTGCTTCGTCTCTTTGTTTCCCGTCGATTTTTGGACTCTTATTGTAGTTTCCTTTACGGTTTTTCTTATTTATTACCGTGTTCCATCCTTCGGAGCTGGTTTGCTCTTTTGTTGATACCGGCGTTCCCTTTAGTGTTCCATCGCGGTCACTTTTACTCTTTTTTGCCAGGCTTTTCCGTGCAGCGACTGTGTCTATACATCTTTTTGGCGTACCATCCGTGACGCGCTTTATAAGAGGCGATGTTTGCGTGCATTCATTTTTTGCTTCGAGGACCACACTTTTTGACCCTTTTAGCATCCTTATTCTGGAAGTCAGAATCGACCTTTCTAACTTCTTATGGAGCTCAGAAATGCTCGAAACCAGATCACGCATTGGCTGGTTAATGTTACGCTTTGGGAGTTCCATCATCTCCGTTAGCTCTTTAATTTTGGCACTGATGCTGCGGTTGAGCTCTTCTGTTGTGGCTTCCTTTGCGACACTGCTGTACTGCATGCATGGTGACGCAGATCGGGTTCTTCCAATCAACGGAGGTGAATGAGCCAATCTCGAGCTCCTTTGAAAGGAGTTTTTTACCAGCTCCTCACTGCTGTTACTGCCGTCTGCAGTCTCCTTTGGCAAATCCAATGATGGATTAATTGTTGCTATTTTAACTTCTTCTAAGATATTTATATTTATATTTTGATTGCTTGAATTCATGGTTGTTGGACCCCAACTCGTAAGCCGTTATCCCTATCCCGGTGCGTAGTCACTTATTCATGATTCCATGGTTATCTTTGCAAGCAGGGGGCCATGCGAGGGTTGACGAAGGCTCCTTATGAGAGCCTAAGTTCAGAGCCGAATCAGTGCTAACTAGGAATGTTACATCTAGCCCCACGCCGGCACTTAATGGCGACGGGATATGGATCGTTCTTAGAGATTTGCCATAGTTTTAACGGGGTGGGGCGCCTGCACCATTAACCTGAATGGCATTTCAGCTAGATTTCACTCTGCTTACTAAAGAAACAGAATAGTGCAGCCGTCAGCTCGTGGCAGTATGTTCCAAACATTTTCCAGTATATCGTAATTAAGACCTTTCTGGGCTCGGTCTTAATGTAGATCATATTAAATTAACAGCCGCCCCTAACATGGGGGTCAGACGCTGACCAGGGAGCCGCCCAATATGAGTCAGTCGCTTCTGGATTTTTGTATTTTCACCATGCCTTTGCATGGTGAGGGGGACACTTATTTTATTAAAGGCGGTGTCGTTTCGCCTTTGTCACAGGAACCTCTTCGGATTAGCTAGCTTTTAGACCGCTTCCTCCGTTTCTGCCGCTCATTGTCGGGGGCTGCTTATTTGTTAGAACTTATTCGCAACTAACCTGCTACTACAGGCCGTCCGGCTATCCGCAACCTGCCGACCCCCACGGTAGCTTAGAGCCCAACCTAGTCGCCCGATCCCTGGGGAGCGCGACCTCCATACATATGTATCTACATATGTATCTATGTGCGTGTGCTTCAGACAATTTGTGTGTCAAAAAGCATATATCATCGGCATAATCCAGAGCTTCTGATATGGGCGCCAATGAATGCCCGATGGAATATCAATATTTGTTTTTCTTATAATGTCAATAAGTACAGTAATAAATAGCAGCGGCGACAACACACAACCTTGACGCACACCATTGTGATTACTGAACAACTCGCTCTTTTTGCCTTTGAAGAGTATACTGCACATAGCTCCCTCATAAAGTTCTTGAATGATGGTGACAATTTTGTTCGGCACTCCATTAGTCCTCAAGGAAGATCAATTTTTTTTTTTTAATTTTTACTACAAAAATATAATTGCACATCAAAGAAAAAGCGCTTAATCACCTTTACACCAATTTAAAAAAAAAACGGTGCATTTTTTTTTAAATATGTACTAAAATTTTGTGCGGAAAAAGTGATATGGTATTGAAATAATATATATGGAATAAGAGGATCACGACCATATCTGTCCTTCTTTAGTTATTTGCATACATTACTTTAAATAAGTTTTTAAACCTCTATTTCGAACTTCGAAGGCTCTCATCCCGAAATTGAAGGCTAACTCCGAGAATCGGAGAAATAACTTTTTTACTTATGACTCAATTTTTAAAAAAAGATTGATTTGGTCCAATACCTAGAAAAAAATTGATTTTGCCATATAGTGTAATTGATGCGCACATCATTTTATAGTATTTGGTTAAGCTCCTCCTTCGATTTGTGTTGTGCGTCTTTAAGTAACGGGTGATTTTTTAGCTATTATCTTTTTAAACAGTTGGCTTAAACAGCTGACGCACGTTTCGAGTTTTTTTTTTCACTGTCAAACATCTTCAGTTTGGTCTATAATTTAACCATGAATCGTCTTACACACGAACAACGCTTGCAAATCATTGAATTTTATTATAAAACTGCGCATTCTGTTAAGAAAGTTTAAGATCCACTTTTTTATTGAAAAATTGTGTTCAGCAACGAAGCTCATATTTTGATCATTGGGTACGTAAATAAGCAGAATTGTCGATTTTGGAGTGAAGATCAGCCAGAAGAATTGCAAGAGCTACCAATGTACCCAGAAAAGGTCACAGTTTGGTGCGGTTTATGGTCTGGAGGTATCTTCAAAGATGCTGCGAGTCGTAACGTAACTGTGAATGGTGAGTGCTACCGTGAAATGATATCCAACTTTTTTTTGCCCCAAAATGCAAGAGCTTGACTTGCATGGGCTCAGCAAGACGGTGCCACATGCCACGCAGCACTCGTAACAATGGACTTGTTGAGAGGCGAGTTCGGTGAACATTTTATTTCACGTTCGCGCCTGTCAATTGGCCACCCAGATCGTGCGATATAACGCCTTCAGATTATTTTTTGTGGGGCTATGTTAAAGCTCATGTCTATTCAGACAAGCCTGCATTGGAAGACAACATTAAAGCATTTATATGTGAGATATCAGCCGAAACATGGGAAAGAGTACCATTTGAAGCGCAGTCGCGGTCAACATTTGCATGAAATAATCATCAAACATTAAATTATATGGACTGTACTATCGACTTAAATAAAAATTTCATGATTTTTCTGAATTTTACGTGTTTTTTTTTTAAACTTTCCTATAGCTCTTAAAAAATCACCCTTTAGTTCCACATATGGAGGGACTTACAGTTTCAAGCCAATGGTTTTTTATGAGGAGCTTTTTCATGGCAGAAATATATTCTGAGGTTTGCCGTTGCTTGCCGAAGGGCGGCCGCTATTAGAAAAAAACCCTTTCTATCAATTGGTGTTTCGTGTCCGCATATGTCCGCATATATATATGTATATATATATAATTGTACCCGCCACTCGTTTTGAGTGTTTGGCCAAGCTCCCCCTCCTATTTGTGGCGTGCGTCTTGTTGTTGTTCCACAAATGCAGGGACCTACAGTTTCAAGCCGACTCCGAACGGCAGATTTTTTTGTTTTTATGAGGATGTTTTCCATGGCAGAAATACACTCGGAGGTTTGCCATTGCCTGCCGAAAGGCGACCGCTATTCGAAAAAACTTTTTCTTTATTTTAGTGTTTCACCGAGATTTCGACCTACTTTCTCTCTGAATTCCGAATGGTAGTCACGCACCTACTTATTCATCGACTACAGTTATAGGATCCGATTTTTCGATCGATGTTAAATGTAGTTCAGTCAATCTGCAAAACGTTTGAGGTCATTGGCCAATCACAAGATAGTTTATGATCGACTGTTGTTGGAAGACGTATTACAGGTGTATTTAGATACACGTACACGATACCAGTTGCAAAAACACTAAAACTACCCTGGAACTAATTACACTCTCAACTATATCGATTATTCTTTTCATATTAAAAAGAATTTTTATTTCGCCCATTTGAATGCGACAAAAAATAGTACAAAAAAGTAAGAATAAAAAACTCTTCGAAGAGCACTTAACGAGCCTGTTCATTCAAGCAAAAGTTGCGAATATTTTGAGAACTTAACCGCATAGAAAAATATCATTCCTGTGGCCCAGTCAAATTGTTTTTTAATAACAGAAAACATAGCAAGGGCCTGGTAAAGCTCGACGAATAATCAAGCCCTCCGAGTAACATGCATACAGCTAATACATACGTGCTTATGGAAGCATACATACATACATTTATGCGTACAGCTTCTTATGCAAATTTGTGTATGAATATGTAAATGCCAAATTGACAACCTGAAACTTGTTACTTTTGCAATTGTGTGAAGATTAATGTGGCATTATTAGCAACACTTATGGCCACATTCCTTGCAGGAACTGTGAAATGAGGACAAACCTGTTTTGGACCCCTTTTCGTAAGGATAGCATTCATTAAGTTCCTTTTCACTCAAAGGATTGTTGTTTTTACTCATGTTTTATTTTGTTGTGCCTTTTTTTTTTGGTAAAGCCCTGAGGTCAGTCAGTGTGCGAAAATTTAAATTTTCAATGCTGCGAGTTGCTTTGTTCAACTTTGCGCTACTCGCTTTTTCGCTATATGCACACGGCTATAGGATAAGTGTGTATGAATGAATAAAATCTCTATACGATTCATTTCAAGTATCTATTTTATCATTTAACATCTTGTATGGTATTTGGCTGCGGCTATTTTTTACATCGTTTTTGAAAAGGAACAGCGGCAGCAGTTAAATGGGGAAGATTTCTACTTGCCCAGGTAAGGAGTGAAAATTTGGACATTTATCTGTGATGTTTGTCGCAATAAACGACGCTGTTAGTTGAGGTCAGAGTTCATATGAGAATTTGGACGCTTTAGCGGTAAATGGGCAATGACGGGCGATGCTCGTTTGACGATCTTTGTTGACGTAAAAGTTGACACGGACTCGTATTACTTGGTCGCAAAGAACTGCTTAAGGCCATCGATCGGGTTGTGAGAAATGTGCTTGGATTTGCAAACAAATTTAATTGAAGCTAAAAATGAGTTTTTTAACGATATTTAAGAAACAATTAATTATGTATGGTAATGTATATCATGAAGTAAGGGTTAATATGGGTACAAGAGCCGATTGTATGGACATGTAAATATATGTATACCTTATTGGCATTTACACCCTTTTTATTAGTTGTTTGACCAAGCTCTTCCTCCTATTTGTGGTTTGCGTCTTGATATTTGTCACAAATGGAGGAATTCACAGTTTTATACCGCCTCTGAACAGCAGATCATTTTTAGCGTGATTACCGCAAACATTGATCAATATACGCAACATTTCAGCTGCACTTTTCTTTAAAATATAATATAAAAGCAAGACTTCCCGCAAGACTTCCTGTTTTTTCGGGACGAGTGTAGACATTTTTGATGTTACATAAAAAAAGATCTTTACGCTTCAAACGAATGTCAACTACTGCGATCGAGACTTCACATATATATCTTCAAGTCACAAGTTATTACTAGAGCGAAAACCTCTTTTAAGAGGGCGGAAACTTATCCCCTATTGGGTAGGGGGGGAGGAGCCTTTTCATAACAGAAATACACTCGGAGGCTTGCCATTTCCTGCCGAGTGACGACCGCTTTTAGAAAAAACTGTTTTCATTCCAAGTGCACTTCCGAATGGTAGTCGCGCACCAACCCATTTGGCTACAGCGATGGAAATAAATGCAAACATGCATTAAAATCATATTTTATTATTTCGATTACACATTCGAAAGGAAATAAATCTTGAACTCAACCACCATCACTGCATTACCTTCTTCCCACTTTTCTCTGGAAGGAATAACTTATGCCATTATATTTTTTTTACACAAGCATTAGCATTTGCATGTGTTTTATATGATAAAACTTTATTGAAGCTCTGCCGTTATTATTGGGAGAGTTTTCGCCTCAAATCTCCCCTTCTATTGGGCTTACCCTTACCTTGTACGATCGATGGTGATTTTCGATTAGAGAATCCACTTGTGAAACCTTCATACGCTTCTGAACGTTTCGAAATACTGTAGCAAAGTTCAACGCTCTAAAAACTCAATGTTTCATACTTGTAAACAAATAGCAGCATCTCAATTAGATTGAGTGTAGAAAGCTGCTGCCTATTCATTAGATTCGCTCATTCAACTGCTTTATTCCAATAGAAAAAATCACTTAAATTCACTGCCTTTTTCTTTCTATTTTATTGTTTTTTTCGAACAATTTTCCTAACGACTGCAAAGTCAAGTGGCGTAAAATTTTGCACAGCTTCATTTTCAACTGAATCCATTGGAATAAACACAGTTGAGGTGTGTTATCCTTGTGAGCTGTGTTAAAATAAATTCCCTCGGATGCTTAGAAAATTTCATTCAAATGAATCGCTGTGTGGAAACGTTAATTGGTTTTGATTTAATTAATAGGCAGATTTGCTAGTGAAGTGCTTTTGAAATATGAAAGCACCAGCGAGCTTGCAAGTTCCTATGTTTACATGCTTCGCAGGTTACTCATGTGAGCAAATAGATCGTTGGCGTTAATTAGTGGTAGAACAATTTTTTTCACATTTAAACCTTGACGGGTGCTATATACGCTGCTATCTGCAATGTTTATTTTACGTAGGATGGATAAAGTGGCCAGGGAAGAGCCATACACAGGTAATAGAAAAAGTTTTTGATAGAAAAAGTTTTGAATAAAATGTGTACACAAAACGTTCATGCATCGATATGTGTTCAAGGTAGAAAACTAAATACTTTAAATTGGAGAGATTGAAAATCGTTATTCAACTGATTGGAAATTTCGCTACTCAGCTATTTACACATACTTAGTTAAATTTTCAAAAAATTTACAATTTCTGCAAATGGTGTCGTACGTCAATCCCATTTGACACTAGACAGCTGCATTATATAATATAAGTACAAACAGGCAAACAATGAAGGTCGGAATAGAGTTTTCCATCACTCAAAATTATTTTTTATTTATTTAGTAAACAATTTATTCACAAACAGTAATAGACTTCAGAAATTGTAAGCTTTGGATCTTTAAAAAAAAAACCATTCATTTCCAAAAATTGTTTTTTTAATTCAAATTCGAGTACATCGATCTTACGGATCGTTCTCGTTGATGTAAAGACATGAAGGCGTACTACATAAACTGCATGTTTTGGCCACCACTATTTTATATTTTTTAGAGTGTCATTTTTGACCAATGATTGTATATTTAGATGTATTTGTCGTTCTTAGTGTGATAGGAAGTGGAATCCTGTATTACTATCGAGGGCGCATAGGCGTACACGTGGTCATGGTAAAACACTGCATTTTAACGGAGCTTTTTTTACTATTTAAGGAATCTATAAAAATACGCCAAACTTCCAAGTTATATGAGTGCAATAAGCAAATTAATTAGCCTTAATTGTTTGAAAAAATTATGAGGGACCGATGACGATTAATGAACAGGCATGGATCCAAATATGTGCTCGTATATCTGGTGCTAATGATCTGCAGGAAATCAAGCCTACGTTGACGATGTGTGCGTACTAATCTCAAGATGATCACTTGAAGTTATATGCAATAAAACGCAGGTAGCTCTAAATAAGATTGAGTATTGGGGCGAATTGCATGGCCTTTCGGTGAATAGTAGTGCTTTTCACTAGGAAATGCAATATGGTAGGCCTGTTACTACCCAAATTGAAAGGGGTAACACTGCAACTGTCTTCTGAGGTTAAATATTTAGGAGTAATCCTAGATAGTAAATTACCTGGAGGAAGCACGTCGGGCAGAAGGTCTCTCGAACACTAAAAGTCTTCTGGCAGTGTAAGAGAACTTTTGGCAAGACATGGGGTCTAAGACCGGCGATAGTACACTGGCTGTACATCACCCTGATTAGACCCATTATTACATATGCCTCTGAAGTATGGTGGAAAGCCACAATGGTTAATTCCAGAGTAAAACCCCTAAACAGGTTACAGAGAAGTGTGTGCTTGGGTATCACAGGTGCCACGAGTACGACATCTGGTTATGCCCTTAATGCCATTCTGAGCTTGCAACCTCTATATCTTCAAATTCGAAAGGAAGCAATGAAGGCGGCGTTCGGGCTCAAGTTAAACGGAGTCCGGGGAAATGAAGTAAGCACTGGCCACTGTCAGATATACCATCAGTTGTCAGAGCGGTGGACAATCGGGTGCCTGTCGTTAGCTTCGGTAGGAAGTATGACGTTTTTATCCCAGATAGAGATCAATGGTTAAGTCCAGAGAACCTATTAACGGGATATCAGCACACTTTCTACACCGACGGTTCCAAAACCAGTGATGGAAGCGGATCTGGATGGTACTTAGACGAAGACACTAAGTACTACTATGCCACGGGACAGATGGCCACGGTATTCCTTACGGAAGTCTATGCCATCTTGAATGTGGCGTACTAGCTAATTGAGAAAAAGTGGCGCGGCAAAAGTATTGGAATTTGTAGTGACAGTCAAGCTGCACTGTAAGACAAAACTGAACAGCGTTGCAAAACACAACAAAGTTAGTCTTATTTGGGTGCCTGGACATTGTGGTATTGCTGGGAACGAGTTCGCTGATAAATGGGCAAATGAAGGCTCTGCAAGAATGCCACTAGGCCCTGAACCCTTTCTAGGTGTCAATTTCGCATGGATTGAGGACTTTATGAGGTCTACCCACAGAGGTCGTTGGTCTGAGTTGAACTCATGCAGAGTTGCCAAGTGCTTTGTAAAAGAATCAAACAGGAAAACAGCGCCCTTTCTCCTAAAACTCAGCAGAAATGACCTGAGAGTACTGGTGGGTGTAATCACAGGGCACAACATCTATGGTCAGCATATGGCTACAATGGGCGTCGTGGACAGCTCTATATATCTATCCTGTCTTGAAGATGACGACACTGCAGAGCATTTTCTCTGTAGCTGTCCTGCATTTTCCAGAATCAGACTTAGAATATTGGGTTGCGATACACTGAGTATGGACAAAGTTTATACTCTTCCTCTAAAGTTCATCAATGAATCCGAGAGATAGAGATTTGTGGAAGAGTGACCTCAAACTAATTTATCCGTTTTTACCATCCAGCTTTTATCTTTCCTATATCTATTCCTTCAACTGATATCTATCCGGGTGTAGTACAATGGTCTACTGACTGAGTGCTTGGACTTGTCCAGCCCCCCACAAATCTAATCTAATCTAATCTAATATATCTGGTGCTAAAATATTAACTTTTTTATTTCCATGGCTAAAATTAAAAAAATAGTGTATACTGAACATATTTTAAATATTTTCAGTAAAAGGAAGGTATGTCATGAAGGTGAAATACTTACCGCATATTTAAAAAAAATAGCCACGGTGGATATTCACTCATTCTGTGTTATTTTTTTTCTTCCAGGCGTCAAAATTGGGATTTGTGAACATGTTACAATTTTTTTTTTTTGGAAAAACGGTTCGTGTTTTACTCAGAATTACCTATCATTATGATATGACGAGAGCCCCTCACAGTATTGTGTTGGCAGCATGGACTTGAGCCTTTGGAGGAGTCACTTCATGTCATACTTTGTCTAAAGCTTGTAATTCAGCTTTCGACTCTATGTATTTAATCGAGCGTTGAAAGATGTTTTCTGAAACCAAATTGGTGAATCTGAAACCAAATTGACGGATTCTATATCCGCATTCGTTTGATAATTGATATTGTATACTAAATTTGGAAAAAAAAAGTATTAAAAGATGAACTTACAAAACTTTAATGTGTTAAGGTGTGATCAAGACCTTGGTTGTATGCTACTTAACTTTATGATGGAGAGAATATAGAAGGTGCGGCCAACATCAGACCGTAATCGGGCATCAACGATTTTGAAGGAATCGGCTGATTCACTGATGCTACCGGGGATGTGCGAAACTCATTTTTTGTGCGAGCGCGCCCTGGTACTCGTGTGAGTACTTCGCAGCACTGACAATCCTTCGGATGATGAACAGCTGCCAGACAATATGGTGAGCTACCAGAAATAAGCGCCAAAAATAACTGTCGAAAGCAATTCGTTTTTACATTATTATCACGATACACATATTTTAAAGGAGTTTATATAAGAAAAGAGAAAAATAAAATTACAGTAGATAAATATTAAGGTTAGTAATAGGTTAATGTTTTAGCTAATAAATTATTTTTTAATATTTTTTTAATTCATCGAGAAAATGCCAGAAGTGAAAAATAAGGGAGTTCTAGGATGTGTCGGAAAACAATGATTTTTCAAATTCCCAAGTCAGAAGAAGGAGATAATTAAATAACTTTAATTAGTGTTATTTCACAAAACATTTTTTTTAACCTATAAAAAATGAAAAGCTATCTTTGCCCATATATTGCTACCCAATATCAATCTTATTTTCAGTAATTCCAATATATATATTTATACTTATGATTTGCGCCTTCATTACCCTTGTGTTTCAATGTTTAATAATTTTATTTAAATCCTCATTTTTGAATTTTTCCTCATTTTGTGTTTCATACTGATTGTACTTATTTTTATTGTATTTATATATACGTATGTGTCGTTTAGTAGTGTAGAAACTGCAAAAATCGCAATTTTTGTTTAAAAAATACCCAATTTATGTTTCTTCCAGTGTGGTACTCGTATCACTGTCTAAAGTTAAAAAAATGCACATTTTTACAGCGCTCTCACGAGAAAAAGAGTTTCGCATCTATTCTTCTATGGCCGTCTGAACGATTACTGATTTGGCGAGGATAAGAATACGTGTGGAATGAGCAGGCAGAATTCTGCCGAATCACCGGCAACGTGGCAGCTCAAGTTAGTCTCACGATTTCGGATGGCCAAATTTGGTACTCTATCATCTTTGGCTTGATTTTATTTTTATCTTTTTGTGTTTTTTTGATTATCCTGCAAAATAATTTGAGAAACAATAAAACCATTAGACCAGAAATAGCAGTTCTCGTTAGCCTTGTTCGACAAATTTTCTTTTACCAAACTTGTATAAAAATATTTTTAATTTCTCACTTACAAAGTGTGTTTATTAATTCTCAAAATATTTAGCAAATATTCTTGTTTTGTATTGCCACCCTGGGAGGAGTTTTGGTTATCGATGCTTGATATAAATATAAGTATGTTTGTAAATATGTACAAATGTAATCTAACACACTTTGTTGTTTTTGTTGGATATTTCAAGAGATACCACTTGGCAGCAAACAAAACTTTCCTTCTGATTATTTAAAAGTTCATTCAAGAAATTCCACTTTCATATTCGCTGCGTAGGTCCATGAAAATAAAAATGTGACATTCAATTTCACAAAAAAATATAAAGCGCACACAACTAATCCGATTAAGCCTAACGAAATTAAGTTAAAAAGCTACAAGCGTCAATAAATTAATTAAAAATTACAAAGCGACAAATTAGAAAATATGAGCATAGAAGAACTAGACACAACTTCACACGTAAACATATGCACACATACACACATCCATAAACGGTTACTTCTTATACGATTATCGAAAAATTCGGTTTAAATAAAACAGAGGTGGATAATTATCATAAATTTTGAGAGGTGTAAATGAAATTTGCATAAACAAACTGAACGCGCGCACAACCCAACTGCCAAAGTGCTTTGTTCATTATTATTTAGCTACGAGTATGGCAGATGAGATCGATTTAATCGAGCTACTGGAGTTCCTACACTATCGAGTCAAATGTTAGCCCCTCCAGCGGATTTACCCTTATATTTATGTAGTCAAGTATATATATAGTCATATTTGTATATAAAAATTAAAAGCCTTACAAAATTCGCAGTTACAGTGGGCGTTCGACGAGTTCGGACGAGTGTAACATGAAAGCCCAAGAAAATTTTAACTTTAACCGAATCCGTATAGAAACCAGAAATAAAATGTGAACTAACGAAAATACTCTGTGAAAACGCTAAAAAATATATCAAAAATACTTTAGTTCTAATATGCCAATAACGCTTTAGTAAAGGAATGTTACATGGAAAATTCATTGAGGGTATTAGGCGCCAATTTTATTTTTATTTCATTATCCTTCGTTAGCTTTAACGTAAAATTTTGAGCAAATGGCTTAAAACTGTTATATGGTCGATCTTTAGCTCTTGTGCGATGCTACAATTACTCACGTGCCGGTCAACTTCTATTATTTCTGTGACTTTATAGATATTTTTGACGGCGGCCCTACCTGTGCGAGATGCATCTTTAA
Source organism: Anastrepha ludens (assembly GCF_028408465.1). Classification (NCBI taxonomy): domain Eukaryota; kingdom Metazoa; phylum Arthropoda; class Insecta; order Diptera; family Tephritidae; genus Anastrepha; species Anastrepha ludens. Next base: position 117,523,927 of record NC_071500.1, on the reverse strand, counting down.
CAACAAAACTACTTGAACGGAATCGGCGAAACCAAAATTGCACGTAATTAGCTATCGCAGTATCGGCACAATAAACACCATTAACAATTTCAGCGGCCTTTTCGCCTTTATCAAAAAACAAAATGTAAAATATACAGAATTTTCTTTTTGTTCACTTTCATTGTTAACACCCTGTGACTCACAACTGAATGGAACAAACAAAACAGCAGGAGAATTTTTTAGTGTGACATATCACCCTGACAACGCGCATGAACTACACATTGTTGATCGATACTTTGCTCTTTCCCCATCCTAATATTTACAAAGTTTAAAAATAATAGAAAAAAATGAAAAATACTCCACTCATATTGTAAGAAATATACATGAAAACGACTTAAAAACAAAAGTCTTCAAGCGGATATAAAAGTTATATTACTCAATTTCATATGTGGTTTTCCGACTAACGAAATTTGTTTGTTTATTTATAAAACCTAATTTTCAAAATTAACAAACATTAACCAAAAACTGTACAAATACCTAAATGCAGAAATAACTGATTTGACCCAAAAACCTTGGCAATGTTGCTCTTTTACCTTAATTTGTCGAAGAAATCTTTCGCTGTATTCAATACTGTAAGCTAGGAGATTCTCCGAAGAAATAAACTTGTAACACTGATTTCATATATAATATAACAAAATAATAATTTATCCCACACATTTTTGAATCATTTTCGAGTATTTCATCAATTTTATTTTCTTTGATACATTATTTATCTAGCCTGAGGGGTGTATTAATCGGAGGTAATCTTATGTTTTTTTTTACCAAAGGTTAAACTTTGCAATTATTCTCTCAAATTGTAACAACACTTCTTTTTAGGCATTTATTTTATAGAGCCTACAAGCCGTTTTAGAAAGCGGGTATAAAGGGAGTGCTTGAGAATATACTATTGGTAGAATAACACTTGAAGTATGAGGGTAACCTGGTTTAATATATCGTTATACGCCGACTTTTTGTTTTGTTAAAAAAAAGTAACGTAAGAATGAGACATCAAATATTTCATTTATTTTTTATTTGCTTATTTATTTATTACAAATACAATTATGGATTACTTATTAATTAGATTAAATCTCTTTTAATAAATCTGATGTTAAACTCACCTTTAATCAAATATTTCATGTACGCTACTAAAAGTGAAATCGTAATTCAATTAAAACGAAATTTAAACCAAATATTTAATGCCTAGTATTCCTGTCAACATGAATTACAAATATCGCTTGCGTCCATGCTACATAAATATTTGTGACCGCTATGCCAAAATATCGGTGATGGAGATTTCGATGACTCCCACCCCATCTGTCTCCCTTTATCCTTCTTCATATCCCTTAACCTTTAGTAAAATCGGCAATTTAGCCCGCGTGCTTGGATGAAATTTTCATCTCTTCACAATTCCATTCCATTCTATTATAAATAACACCAGGTTTCATTCAAACCTTTTCTCGACAAATTTGGATGTCTTATTAATTTCGGCATTTCTTTTATCGTTCATAACTATGTATAATAATATTCCAATTTCTTGCTCCAGAATTCTCTTTTTTAATTAAAATTTTTATACTTTATCTTATATTTTAATTTTTAATAAACACGTGTCTTGAGGCAAATTTTTTTATTTGAGTGTAGTTTCTTCAGCCTTCGATTATTTGCTTATATATTTAAGTAGAAGAATTTTTTTTTATAATTCCTTTGTTTATTCATTATCATTCCAACACGACACTAATGTACACATATATGTACATACACATGTAGGCCTTCTTCTCTCTTATTCAAACCCTTTCAATGTTATTTCTTCCGAGTGCACCAAAAAATTAATCTCGACATTAAAACAAAAGTAAATCATGGATTAGTGTCAAATGTCGAGATTTTATTGTATCATACGCCTTCTTCATTACTGCGTCTTTTATGTTGCTATTTCCAAAGTTGCTTTGTGTCTTGGCTACTTGTTGTTATTGTTGCAGTGCCATCATTTGAAATCAGTGATTTCAATAATTTTCAAATTTATGTTCCCCACAAAGAATAGAATCGAGGAGGACAAAAATTAATAAGGGCACCACATCATTTCCACATTTAGCCACTCATTCAGATCATTCATATGAAAAAATCCAGAAAGCAAGAAAGCATCTTCACGATTCTTAACCGAAAATAGTTCTGAGAAAATATCGAAAATTTGTCACTTTATGAGGCGAACTGTGGGCTGTTACGCATTTCGAACTTGAATACACACATATTTAAATAAATGTATATATGCTTATAGATAAAATACCAATCTTGTAAAAACATAGTTTTCATATATCGGGTGTTTTTTTAGCTACATGCGAACCATCGATAATTATGGTTTAACAGCTGAGAATGGCAAACATTGTTGGCATTTCTATTAAATAAGGTTTGTCAAGCCATCATGAATCGTTTAACGCTATAAAAATAAGTCTGTTCGCGAAGTTCATAGAGCGAAGTGTTGAAGAAGACGCCGAAATGTCGATTCTTCGTCGTTCTCAACTTGTTGGCCTTTGTCCTTCGAGTGCGAGACAAATTTTGCGTGAATAGAATTGAAGCCGAGTGACGCTCCGTCCCATTTTTGTTGATTGGGCTCATTTAGATTTATTATTCAGATTTATAGGGAAAAGTAGTAAAAAATTAAACTGATCGAATGGACCATGTGACTTGTAGCCACGGCGGGCATGCAAAAAATAAATGCCTTGAAATTTTCTACAGATTATAATAAAAAATGCATTCCAACAATATTTCTGTTTTGTATTATCATTGCAAGTTCTGAAGCTCTTAAAAATACACCCGATATGCTCATATTATTTAATGAAATCAGTACTTTTTTATTGAATCTTTATTAAAATAGTACAGGATTTTCAATTTTTAAATAACATTGAGCGTAGTTATTTTTCCCCCAATACATTGAAACTCATTTTAGTTGAAGAAGATATGAATAAAATTCCTGGATTTGAAGCTGCATCCATTTCGAACGCCCTCAAGCATTCCAAACACAGCGGGAGTGCCCTCTGTCCATTGCCGCCACGCAGCAATGTTGCTAAAAAATTAAATTCGAATGAGAAAACTGGAGTAGCGGCTATTACTCTTTTTTTGCATAACTTTTTTTTTTTATTTGGTGATTGACCCTCTACCTAAACCAGTTGAAGTTGATCTTATTTTACGCTTCGTTTGTACGCTTAAGAAGCTCTCCCTGTTGCTTTTGTGCTTTCGTGCTTTAACACATAAAAATGCTACTTAATTGTTTTTAAGCATATCAATATTGGTAATTCCCTTTGGCTTTATTTGTTTCAGTGAATATCTTTAACATAGAAACCCTCACATACATACATATAAACCCAAAACGCGAGGAACTACTATTGCTGTGCTATCAACTTTACAATCGTATACTCATACATTTAAGATATAGCACAAGGCGCGCTCCAGACGAAGTATTGTACATAAAGCTTTTATATAAAATAAGTAGGTATTTCTGGGGAAACTTTAATTGCATCGCGAATTGATGTCCTTTACACGAATTATTGCACCTGTAGTAGTAGTGTTTTTTTATCATAGATACATCAAATCCAGCATTGATTTTGAACTTGGTAAATCTATTGTCAACTCTTTTTATTTGGTGAATCAAATTTGTAGTGATGGTTACGTACATATCTGGCAGCTGAGCTTAAGAGTGGTAGACCCGCTTTGTTCCGAAAGTCCATGCCAGTATAAAGCGTGTACAGTTCATCATTTCTTCGTTTTCGGAAACCAAAGCCCGCGTTTATTTAGATCGCGCGTAGAATAGTTCTCTCGAATGATTTCGTTATCATCCATGGCATATAACGAAAGCCCAAAATGGGCTCGTACTACACTTTCCAACTCTAATATCAACTTTTAGGAAATAACACTGAAGTAAGTGGCTTGTAAGTTTGAACCATAGTCGGACAGCAAGATCATAATGCATAGACGCGTGGATTTCGCAGGGCTACCAAATATATTGGCATCGTAATTGCAGCTTCTCTTTATACTATAAAATTTTTTAAATTCATAAATTCTAGATAAAGGCAGGGAGCAATAGCTTACTTAATTACACTTATTAATTAAAAATAATATATTTATTTCGTTTATTACAAGAATCGTGAATTAATTAAGTGTCTGCTCGGCAGTATATCTTTTCAGCAAGCTATTGTAAATCGACCAGTTGTTGTAAACTTGGGCTAGTCACAAGATGGGAGCACTATGTGGAAAACTCTCAGAAGGTATGCGACTACAATAGCTATTTGAATGTTGTGATGTTAAAAATGTAGAACTGAACTTCAATATTAATATAAAATATTTTCATATCGCCCTTTAAATCAAATTACATATTTATTTTTGAGCAGGGTGTTGTACGGTTGTATGTAACAGCGCAGATGAATCGATATATGTACATAGATATATGTAGACATGTACATAAGTATGTATGTATATACCAATATGCTCGTTGTGATGAGAGGAGTCGACTGAGCCATATCCGCCCAACTATCCGTCCGCGCTGTGTTAACTTGAATAAATAAATAAATGATATAAATGCAATCATCGTTTCACTACCACCACTTCTTCAATGATAGTTAAAACATGAATTTCATCACCAATATATTAGTGATAGTGAAAATCCTTGGTGATAATTAACATTTTTCAGTAACGCAAAACTGGTTATTGAAGAATAAAAGTCAGGCTATAGGACCTGAAAAAGTATAAAGAAATGTTTTCAAAATAAACCATCATTTAGAGTAGAAACTTCTAATGATACCGTCCCAAAAATAGGAAAACATAATTAATTCTTAATACCAATTTTTCAAAATTGCCGGCGGTGAGATTTTACCTAGTCGATCGAGGAAGAAAGAGGTATTTTATATTTTAAATGCACTTGTTTTTTTTTTTGTATAATGAGAAAGCGGTGCGAACCTTCAATGCTTCAATCATCGTCATTCCAGTGCAAAATTCTTTGGTTTCATAGATCCGCCATGGGAGTCTATATATTGATTTTGATCTAAAAATAAGTAAGTTATTTACACTCAGTTAGCTGGTTGATTTATTTTAATCGAATACTTGTGAACTCCTCATGGAATTCGGGAAGTGATGTAAAGGGTTTTCCAATAACAGGTGTTATCTATCGCTATCGAGAGATGATTAACAATTTTTTATGGCCGGAATTGGATGGTATTGATCTGGACCGCGTTTATTTTCAACAAGACGGCGCTACGTGCCACACAAGCCAAACCATTGATCTTTTATGAGAAAAGTTTCCGGACCGTGTTATCTTTCGAAGAGGTGATCACAATTGGCCACCGAGATCTTGTGATTTAACACCTTGTGACTTTTTTCTTTGGGACCACGTGAAAGGGAAGGTCTACGCCAACAGCCCAGGGTCGATTCAAGACCTCAAAGATGGAATTCGTGAGGCTATCGAGGACATGGGGCAGCCACTTTGCAAATCGGTTATGGAAAATTTCATGCACAGGATATTGTTCTGTAAGCGTGGTCGTGGTGGTCATTTACCTGATGTCTTTTTTCACTATTAACAGCATACCTTCCTCTTTATAATGAAATAAACATCCGATAATTTGTATTAAAAAATAGCATTTTTCTTTGAATGTCAAAATAACCCCCTTATTGGAAAACCCTTTATTAGCACTCATGGAAGACTGCAAATTACTTTCTTCTCCTACTGGCTGTCTTTTAAACTTCAGCTCATATTCTTTAACTTTATCTCGGGCATCATCAAGGATATATGACTCAGCATTTTTCAGCAAAGCTTTACGAAATTTTAATTTGATATCAGCAATGACGATTGTTGCAATAACTCCACCCCAGTAGTTAGAGTGCAAACGAAAACATTTTTTCAAACGTTTGCAGTAACTTTGATTGCATTTGAAGGGAGTCGATAGCTTCTACGATAGGTTGCATTACTCTTTTATATAATTCCAAGTAATCAGTTTCTCCCTTGTAGAATAGTTCACCTAACCTGTTTCTGACTTCTAGAATTTCATGGATGCCAAATAAATGAGTCTGCTGTTAACACTAAGATGTCGTGATTTACTTCGCCAGACTGGCTTACTGGTACCGTTTAGTTACACATAAAATATAAGTTCACTTAAAGTTTTGTGATAGTGAAAAAAGAATTAACTATCTCAAGGTTTAGCGATAACGCATTTTTTTTCTCTATTACTAAAGTCTTAGAGATCGTTAATTTCTTTGCACTATAACAAATTTTTTAGCGATAATGGACTTTGCATTTTAACTACCACTAAATATACAGTTGTAGTGCAAAAATGATCAACCCTGATATATTTCAATGAAACTCTATGCTAAAGTAAGTTGGTATTGAGAATGGGCCAATTACCATCCCCACCTTCCACATAACAATAATTTTCGAAACATAAAAAACGGGATACCTCTGTTATATCTAAATGAAGAAAAAATACAATTGCAAATGATGAAACTATGAAAGAAATATGTACGATGCAAGTAAATTTTTGAACAATGGGCGGTGTCGCGCCGGCCTTTAGGTAAATACGTGCATCTCGATAATGACTTAATAAAATTGCTAACCTGGGTCCTTACGAATTGCTCCTCACTTCATTTATATCCGGCATATACATAATTGAACAGGGACGAAAACCACACCCACTTTTTTTATGTCAATGTTATAACGATCATAGTCTATGAATTTGTTTGCTTTGAAAAATAAACAGCCAGCCCAAACTAAATTTTCGTAAATTGTGCACGGGTATATAGTCTTTGGTCAGGATGGGGTGTACCTGTTTACTGGTTTTTTTTTTTTGTTTTTTTTAAGAGGGATTGTTGATACACCTCGCTCAAGTTTCAATAGGATTCGTCCAGAGAAATGCATCTCAAATAACGAAACTCATATCAGCCTATCGTGAATTGCAAAAACAAAACTTCCGTATTCCCCTGATTTAACGTCGTTTGACTTTCACTTTCCCGGAAAGTTGTATTTGCTGCTAAAGGCATTTAGTGATCATAAAATTTTTAATCTGATATCGATATGTGCATTGAATCGTTTTCGCTTGTATGATAGCGTTAATGCCATTTGAACATTTTGAAACATTTGAGTGAGCATCGAAGAAACAAACCAACTTTTCCTCCAAAGATCGCAAGCGATTTTTTTCGATCTTGACTCGGCTAGGTTTCAGGGTACTTGTATTATATGCAGCTTCCAATTCTTGCACCGATTGAGCATCAGTCCATTTGTTCCGAATTCAATGTGAATACATAACGACTCTCAATTTTGAAGGCCTCAGTCAGACCGCTTTACCAAAGTAGATGTGCTTGATGAAATGAATGATATGTATAAAGTTACAACTCAATGTTAAACCCATTAATAACCATACATATCCATATGTACATAACTATACATACATATATAATTATTTGATTTAATCAGAAAACTCGAATATGATATAATGAAAATTCATAATCAAAAACGATTTGTTAAAAAAGCCAAAGCTGTACCTACTACACCATTTCATTTTGAACTACCTTTTTGTGTTAGAATGTTTACATATACATACATGCATATAGATAATGTATTTAAATTAAAATATTTAACTGTACAGGTTAGCCTCATCATTATCCAATCATTATTTACGAGTACAAGTAAATCGCCAAAGCTGCCAACCGCTTTGGCTTCCCGTGGCGCCCATTACTCTTCATTATGCCTTGTTTATTGTTGAAACTTTGTTTGGCCAACGATTTCTGGTCTATTGAAGCGAAAATGCAATTTGACACCTCATCAAATATCTCTACACACAAAAGCTCTTCGGCTTAGCATTAAACAAACCGCTTTTTAATAAATCTCTTTTAATTCAACAATGCTACTCAAATTATAATTTCTCAATAAGGAATTTGTTACTCTCCTATGCACATACACTACCCACATACATGCATATGAATATGTATTTATAATGTCTTGTGCAAACGTAGCTTTAAAACCCCGTAGTAAATGGGACTACCTTAAAACTAGTCCACTTCGAAGCGATATCCGTCTGCACTCAATGCCACATAGAACCAGTAAAAAATCTGAGGCTGTATTATTCCCAGTGATTAGGACAAGGGTTAACTATCAGTGCATTTGAAGGAATCAACGGATTTACTGGTATAATAAAAGAGATGGCAATGGTCTGTTTACAACAGAAGTCGGCGAAAACTAAGATTGTGTTGATTATATGAAAACGAAAACAATCAACGAAACAATTCTAAAGTTACTTCGTTGCCATTTAAATAACGGGCTGGTTGGAGGAGCGTATGCGTATAAACCAAAAATGATAGAATACAAAGCGCCACACTCTTTATTCTGTACAGCGTGAGAAGACACATTGAAGGCGCGGCACATCACGACGTTACGACAAAAACTTTATGGAAGCACATACTTTCTTTGCTGCCACACTTAAATATTTTATTTTTATAAAATTAAAATATTTCTTTCAGAACAATATTTTTTTTGGTGTAAAGAAAGCAAATAAATCGCTTTAATTGTTTTAAATCATCGGTTGTTTTTACATTTAAGGAAGTATAATTATTTTACTACGTTATTTTAATTAAGTAACGTAAGATTTATTAAATCTAAAAGAAACTTTACATTTCAGATTTTCGTGGCAACACTACTGCATCTGCACATTGCCGCCGGGAAAGTATAAAAGGGGTTTCATTTGGCGATGGCGACAATAGCAGCCCTGCATCCATGATGTCGTGCAGGCGTCTAAGTAATTACGTTCGTAAGAACCTGTGCATTTAAATATTTCACAGGTGCTGTAGTTGGTCTGCTGTCGTCAATGCGTTTATTGTCAATTTATTATTGTATATAAAGCTAGGAAGATTTTCAAAGTCAAAAACGCTAATGTCCCTATTTAGCTTTAAGATAACATTTAATACGATACGATTTTACGTCGTGAATTTCAACTATAGAAAACCCATGCAGAGAATATAAAAAAATTACTATAATACGAATATATTCAAAAGAAATTGCGTAGATTATATTAAAAACAAGTAAATCATTCTATTAAATCAGTAAAAGCCGCGCTTACATCCTTGTTCGACCGAGCTCCTTCTCCTATTTGTTGTGTACGTCTTGTTGTTTTTCCACAAATGGAGGGACCTACAGTTTTACGCCGACTCCGATTGGCATATGTTTTTATTAGGGTTTTTTTCATGGCAGAAATACACTCGAAGGCAGGCTATCTGCCGAGAGGCGAACGCTATTAGAAAAAACTTTTTCTATGATTTGATATTTGTGATCTTGGATTTCGGGTTTTTATTCAGCTTCAAAAATTTTCATGAACAGCTCTAACCATCACAACTGCAAAGAAATTTTACGTAGAATTGCAACTCCCGAAGCGGGTTTCCATTTGTCTTTATCCACTTCGATAAATGGGGAAAAGAGAAAGATATAACGGCGTATTCTTAGTTAAATGCTAGATGCACCGACCATGTGTAGACCCTGGCTGAGGTCTAGAAAGAAGTATCATGAAGATCTTCTAGATAGCAGCCATAACTTCTACCACTTTTGACTCTTGATTTTTCCAATTTCCTCAAAAATATAATAAAAAAAATATCAATTTGGGCTAGAGCTCACACACCATTTTTAATCTCTGTAATATTAGGCCGAAATAATAAAAAACTGCGCCTTTCTAATAGCTGAGTGCTATTTTTTCGGCGCAAATTCATATACCATCGTGATCAAAAAGTTCCCGAAATGTAATCAGAAAATTCAAAATAAAAGTTTATTCCTCAAAATCCTGCAATCAACTGCAATGCACATATGCCAGCGTTTGATCCAACTCTCGAAACATTTCGGGAATTCTATTTTCGATTTTTTCACTAATTCCTTTCGGCTGTTAAACGCGTTGCCCATAATTTTTTGACTCGATCAAACAGAAAAAATCGCATGGAACCATATAAGATAAATTCGATGGCTGCTGGATTGTATTCGTTTCGTTCTTGGTCAAAAATTCACGGCTTCACGTTAACGTCTCATAACGCCCAAATAATAGTCCTTACCAATTGAAAGACCGCCGTGGCCGAATGGGTTGGTGCGTGACTACCATTCGGAGTATGTATGTTGGTTAGAATCTCCGTGCATGAAACACCAAAATGAAGGAAAAGCTTTTTCTTATAGCTAGAAACCTCCAAGTATATTTTTGCCATTTGTGGAACAACATCAACACGCACGCCACAAATAGGAGCAGGAGCTCGGCCAAAGACCTAACAGAAGTGTACGCGAGAATTATTTATTCATTTTATTTATTTAATTGACAGACCTTTTGGCAAAAACGATGAGCATCATTCGACTGAAAACGATGTGGTTTTTTAGCGTTGATTCATTCGGAGCTCTTGACTCCCTCGACTGATGTCTGGATTACGTGTCATATTCATGCACCCACGTCTCGTCACCTGTAAAGATGCGTTTGATGAATGCAGGGTCGGATTTAGCCTTGGCAATCATGTCTTTGACGAAAAGAACGCGGTCGTTTTTTTGCATGAAATTTAGGTCCTTTGAGACCAAGTTTCTGAAGTGATTCATAAGGAATATTAAAGTCCTTCGTTAGCTCTCTAATGGTTAATTTGCAGTTATTGATCAACGTTTCTTTCACTTTATTGATATTTTGATTAGTTTTTGAAGTCGGCTGCCTGCATCTCTTTCGACATCCTCGATGGCTTAATTATAATTATGAAAAAAAGGTCTTAATTACAATTTGTATGATGCCCGTGCAACAACGCCATACGCAAGTAATTTTTTATTCATTCTTTCTATTTAACATCCATATCCTAGCATGTGACAATTGTTTTTTATTATAATTTTTTTATTTAAATAAAACGGCAACGCCATTTTAAGATATAATTGAATTAAAGCTAATTTTACTTTTAAATTTATGTATGTAACTATGTACACATATATATTTTTTCCAACCAACTTATTTTTGTAAGTAATTTCTTAATTTCCAAAATGGTAGGTAGCATCACCAAGTTTACAGGAAAGCTAATGTCGTCTACCACTCGTTGAAGGTCAAGTTCAGAGCTTTTCTTTGTACACTCATCCGCTCTTTCATGCCCCAGAAAATCTCCGATCTTAACTGAGGGTATTTTTATGCGCGTTTTGAAGTTATAATTTGATTATAAAATTAACATTTTCCTCTACCTAATTTATCTCTGCGGCTGCATATGTACATCATACAGGTTTTGATTGAAAAGTGATGAGCCTTCCCGCGCGGAGCGTCTGCCAAGCGATCAACCGAATCGGCTGGTGGGGGAAAATGATCGTTAGACCTTCCCTGCCACTAGAAACCGGTCCCAGTTCGCTGGCAACAGCGGGGCAGTCAACATCGCTGCGCGCGTGAAAGCTGTTTTAAAAGTGTGTTAGGATTTTGCAGTGGCAAAAATGCAGCGATCGTTGGAGCAACGTTACTCGATCAAATTTTGCGTAAAGCTAAACAAAACGAGTACCGAAACCATTGGGCTACTCAAGGAGGCTTACGGGGACCAATCTCTGTCCAGTGCCCAGGTAAAACGGTGGCACAAGTCGTTCAAGAAAGGCCGGGAGGACGTCGACCTCGTCAACAATTGGACCCTTATCACGACAATGCGCCGGCGCACACCGCCTTCCTCTGCATCTCTGCATTGGCCAAGATGGGAGTTCCGGTGCTTCCCTACCCTCTCTACAGCCCAGACCTGTCCCCTCCGGACTTCTTCTTGTTCCCGCGCCTGAAAAGAAAGCTGAAGGGGAGGCGTTTCGACTCCATCGAGGCGATCCATAAAACTGTGGCAGCCGAATTGAACGCGATTCCGGCGGATTAGTTTAAAAAATGTTTCCTTCAGTGGAAGGACCGCTACCAGCGGTGTATTGACGCTCAAGGGTCCTATTTTGAAGAATATTAGTTGTATAAGCCAAAAGGTTTAATAAAATTGCTTAAAAAAAATAAGGCTCATTACTTTTCTATCAAACCCTGTACATGTTCAACTAGTCTGTTTCAAGTAGCTGTTGCAATAGCCACATTCGAGAGAACCCCGACTGATCACCCTATCATCTTGCCTGAAAAAACCAACAAATACAATTTCCAGCTGAAAAGCATTGTATGCTCAACCGAAAAAACAGACAAAAATTAAAATAAATGATGTAAGAAATTAATGATGATACAAATATGATCAAATCAATACTGTTTCCCAATTTTACTTCACACTTCATACATACATACAACATACGATGTAAATTCAATAAATGATGTCAAAATGACATTTTAGGTTAGACACAATTCAATTATTTGTTTATTTTATGAATGCATTCGTATGACGGTTCCTTTATGAGCAACTACCACTAGGCTGGTCCCGGGTGCGATATGCACTGTGGGCATTTTTGCCTTGAATCAGATTTTTCTACCAAGCATCTGTCTTGCGGAAGTGGCATTTGTATACTACATCAAGGCAGAAACCACAAATGGGAGAAGAAGCTCGGCCATACTCCAGGCAACGGTTGCATGCATATGAATATTCCAATGAGTGCTTAATACTAATCGTTAAAACGTATAATGTGAATGTATTGAAGAATTTAGCTATATGTAGTCGACGTTTGCTTCCTCTGTATTCCAGGGTTACATTGACATTCAAACCACATTTTGACCACTTTGGGCGCTCAATACCCAACCACGCTGCACGTGAAGTGTTTTAGGGATGCAAGCAATATCGTGATTTCTTTTGATCAATGCATAAAAAACGATGATGGCACCAATATGTGGAAATGCTAATTGCACACAAAACATCTCCGACGTGGTGTAGTCGCTAATTGTAATTAATGATTATTTAGAAGAAAGTAATGAATGCAAAAAATAGCAAATTTGATAGCACTACGTACGCAGCTTACATATGTATGTATGCATATACATATGTGTTACAAATATCTGTATGTATTAAGTGAAGTTGGATGAGAATTAAGCGAAAAACGTATTGTTTTGCCCCTTCCAGAATGTTTGCCACTCCATTGCGCTATTATATTGTAATGAAGGACAGTGAACTTTTGCCTATTGTATGGTAATTTAAGACATACAATCGCCTTAATCAGCAGTCGGGCTTCGACCTTCGGCACTTACATTACAAATTAGCAAAGGTTTTTTTTTACTCAATAAAAGCAATAGTGCAGCATTTTTAGTTGAATTTTGGGTACAGATAATGGCGTTTGAAATGGATTAAGAAAATATTGAAATGTAAATGTTCATAAATACCGCAAAGTACAACACTCTTCATAAGATTTAAACTTCATAGTTTAATTCAAACTCCAGAGTTGTGTTGTACATTTTGATCTTAATAGGTTAGACACGGACTCCATAATGCTGTACGCGTCTCCAATCTGGGTTGGAGCAAAAAAGTGCCACTTTGAAAAGTACTGCAGGTCAGTAGTACAAGTGCATATAGAATGATGTAGGACGATGCAATCTGCGTCATGGTTAGCAAAATGCCTATAAAGACCCGGCAAATTTACACAAGAGATTGTACAGCTCGCAAGCTACGAAGGCGAGGAACTCAAACAAGCAGAACGTTTTACCTCGACAGGTGAATGGCAATCAAAATGGGGCCAGTCATCAAAAGGTGGACGCATAGGTTGATCCCAAGCAGACAAATATAACTGACAATTGAGCTTATTGTACACTACGGCCTCCAGACGTTTTTACCAAAACGGTATCCCTGTAGAATGACCCGTCGGACTTGAGGTGCTTGTAGTGGCGTTAAAGTCCCACACTGACTAAGGCTCTCGTTCAAAAAACAAACAAAAAGTAGAAGATAATACAAAACATAAATATTGTTGGAAAGACTTTGTTTTTTTTATATAGTCTGGTAAATCATTTCATTATTTCAATATTTCAAATATTCGGCAATGTTCACCGCAGCTACGAGTTACGTGGACCATTCGATCAGTCCAATTTTTGACTTATTTCCAATAAATCTGAAAAATAAATCTAAATGAGTGCAATTTGCCAAAATGTCCTTACGTAAAATTTGACAATAATTTGCGAACGACCACGAAACGACAATTTGGCGTCTTATTTAACCCTCCGTTGGACACCTTTTTTAAGACCTTCGGTTGGGCACCCAGATCTGGCCTTGTTCGCCCTGTTCGAGGATCCTTTTTAAAAGGTTATATCTATAAATCGATAGAAAGTTAAATTTTAAGAAGATAGAAAGTTAAATTTCAAGTCGTTACCTATAATGGAAATATGGCTCTAATAAAACGCAGCTTTAAGGTGGCCAAATGTCAACGCCCATACATACGATTACTGAACTTGAGTTAGAGTTCCATGCCAGCTATAATCCTCAAATGATCGACTCATCAACTGCGACACGGTCCAAAGAGCGTGCATGTTCATATCTTCAGTTTCAATATACAAGAAGTGGCTAATTCTGGTTTTACTGCATTTTCGTGAAAATGGGACAATTATGCTACCATTCGAAAATCCTCATCGAACAATCTCTCTCTCACCCTTTGTGGATGTAAAGGCTCTTTCAAAAGAGACGTCTAGATGTCGATAGAGAATAATTTCTGAGCGGTATCTTTTTATGACATCATTGACATTTGACAAAATCATCTTTACTGAGTAAGCTCATTTCACACTGGATGGATGTGTCAAGAAATAAAATTGCCGCATCTGGTGGAACGAAACCCTCGAAAAATTTCAGACAAATCATTACATCCACTAAAATGTGCTGCTGTATGTGGCTCAAGGTATAACAATTATCCCGATTTTCCTCAAAGATGAAAATGAAAGAGTTGTTACTGTCAATGGGTATCGTTGTAGACAACCGATTGAAGATATTTTGTGGCCTGCGTTTGAAGATTATAAGAAAGATAGAGAGAGAAAATATAAGAAAGAAATAAATAGAGCTTGAAAAAATAAATGGACAATCTTTATTTTCAACTGGTCTCACAACCCAAAAAAGATTGCATTATTGCGATCTAAGTTTCTCGGGCGATTAATTTTACGTAATGGTGACATAAAAGCACTTAGATGAAGCAATCTTACTCTACTAGATTACTTTTTGTTTGGTTTTTTGAAAAGTAAAGCCTATGTGAAAAAGCCAACAACGGTTCGAGAGCTTAAACATAACATTCGCATCCATACTGCTGAAGTGAACGGAACAATGTGTGGGAGAGGCCTTGAAAATTTTAATCCTGGTATGACAGGCTATAGACGTTAAATGACGCCATCTTTCACATTAATTGTTAAGAGCCGTATTTTGGATAAAAATAATGAAAACTGGAAGAATCTAAATTTTTACATGCTTAATTTTAAAACAACACCTAGGCGCGTTTTTGGAAAGACCCTTTATTGCCGTTTCGACTGGGACCTGGGACTGGGGAAACCTCGCACCGATCCTCAGATGAGGCAATTTCGTTTGTTAATATAGCTGCTGATGCAAATGTCTTATGTGCAAGTCGCAAAATGAGAAGCGGTAACGCAGGTGATCGCGCCTTGACTGACAGTCCGAATTTCGAACGAAAAAGTGTTTGAATCACCCTGTACATAGGCACATACTCACATAACTCATTAAGTGATGAAATTATAGTCAAGAGAAAAGACCTCACAGTTCGAAATTGGTTCATATCAACGGTGAGAGACAATAAACGTACATCTTGAAATACATTGTATATACATATGTTTGCGTGTATAGGAATATACAACTAAGCACGTGCCACTTCAAATAGCATAACTAGCCACATTCTACCTTCAAATGCTTTGTCTTCACATTAACGTCAATATTTCAATAATAAAATAAAGCCGCTCATATGAACAAGTACGTTTTTGATGGCGGCAAAATTGAAAGCTAAATTGCACTTTTAGTTTTGATAGAAAAATTTTAAGTAAGCACCACCCCCTCTGCATTACCACTTCCATTTAGAAGTCATGGCTAAAGCGTTAAAAACAAAGCTCACTTCTCACGGCACTCCTACATCCGCACATACATACATACATACAACTAATTTATAAATGTGCATACAAATGAGTTTGAACATGCGAACTCATAAATATGTACATAAGTGTGTATGTATAGTACATGCAGCATACTTAATGACATATGCTGAGGTACTCATGTACAATATGAGGTACGTATACGTACATATGTGCATACCTAAACATGTGGCTTATACAATGCAAATGACAATTAAAATAACAACCCGAAAGCTCCAAATGTCAATCAGCTGAAATGTCAAAGTATAAACAAAAGCAACAATAGTGATAGCTATTAATGCCAACGCATGCCGATAAATCTATGTAAATACAATAGTTTAAAAATATGCGGTATTTGAATCAATTATAGGCGGCTTTAAATGCAAGTACGCCCCAGTGAGGCCTAACAATAAATAAACAATATTTGGAGGAATGCTCATACCTACAAGCATACATTTAAAGAGATACACACATAGTATGTATGTATATTCATGTGTGCGTGTATGTTTTTACAACACTAGTGGCAACAATCACCCGCTTCGCACAATGGAAACCAACTTTATGACAGCCAAATTAAGCCCGGTTTTACGGCTTGTTTGCTACGACAGATTGTTACCAATAATGGAATCTAAAAGATAAACGACAAACGACGACTTGGCGTGATCTTTCTTACCTGCACCTCGAAACTGTATCAGGCGTGTTTCCTCTCTTCACCGCTTGCTGCATTTATGCGGTTGCGGATCCATTCAAATCGCTGTCAGCTGTCACATAAGGCATTTTAGCATTTTGACAGCTTACAAGGCAGTTAACATTTTGGGCTACTGACTTGCATTAAACACTACAAAGTGTTTGCGTTTTTAGTCCTGATTGCAGTTTTGATACGAAAAACTCACAGTTGGCTACTAAAACGATTTTCAGAGTTCAATAAAAAAGGTTTCTCATTTCTGACAGCGCTGCGGGAGTTGTCCTTTGCTTCGAGCTTTTTCAAAATATTATGTACGTACATACATATATATGAATATCAACATTAGTGATTTTTCTCTTGTTGGAAACAGTTTTCTCCTTTTTTTATTTTGTTGGATGGGTCGTCTTGTTTTATAATGTCATAGTAGATTGTAAGAGCTAAAGTTATTGCATAGATCCTTCGACGGGCCTTTAATATACTCTAAATTAAATCACATCAACACGAAAGTAACTTGGCATTAACGAAGTAGGTAATTTCTATGTCAAATTCAATGTAATTTCCTATTTTGATTTCTGCCGACGATTTGGCTGTTGTTTTTAGGAACTGTGCCAGCACTAATTTTATGCTAATGATATTGAACTTTGATCTTCCGAACTCTGTGGTTAGTTGAACATTCACTGAAGATACTGCATGTAAAACCGGCGCGAGAGCATATAGTAATATTAAATTAAATTAATTTAACAGTTTAAGGGAATTAATTTGACGACTCATGTAGGCAATAAACCGAAATAAGGCGTCTCTCGTTTTAAATGATTATTGAGATATTCAACGGCAGAAGGTTGTCGTACTATCATCGCACTTTGCGAAACCGTTTAGTGCTAAAAAAATATGCATATATGGAATACCGCCAATACACATATCGGGCGTTTTGTTAGTTGCATAGGAACTATCGATATCGATAACTATGGTTTGACAGCTGGGAATGGCAAACCGTGCTGATATTTCTGTTCAATAAGGGATTCAGAGGTTTTCCATATCCTCTGTGAATGCTCTGCCCTGTAGAAGGAGAGAATGTGAACCCTGGGCAAACCATTGTTCCAGAGTCTAGAACAACTTGCTGTCTGGGACATAAACAACATAAGGTTCTTAAACCGCACAAACTGGATATAGTCATGATGTAAATAGCATTAAAGAAGTTGGTAACGAGGATGTGGCAGCAAAATGGTACGGAAGCGCTAGTTGGATGAATCACTTCTTCAACCAATCAAACAACCAAGGTTTAACAAATCGTCATAAATCGTTTAACAACAGACAAACGATCCCGAATTTTCGAAATTCACTTTGCAAAAAAAAGACATAATTCTGTTTGCGAAGCTCATAGAACACTAGGGACATCATCGGTCCTCATTTTTTTTCGAAGTGAGGAAGAAGCTTTCGTTACAATGAATGACGAGCGCTATCGCCATGGCGAGCGCCATGCTGACTGAAATTTTGTTTCCAAAAATTAATCAGCTAAACATCGACGACCGGACATGATATACAAAAAATAAATGCTATGAAATGATTTACCAGATTATTGATCAAGCTCTTGAAGGAACACCCGATATGCATTTGTAAAATATAAAGGTCGTTTTAATACATTGTTAAAGAGTGTAAAAAACATGAGTATTGTAAGAGTGCACATCCGCCTAACAGAAGTTGGGATGTTCTCGCCGCAAATGTGTCCCACTGGGTAAATAGGAACCATTTAAGAAAGTGCGTATATCACGACGACCTCATAAGTCTCGCCCAAACTTAGTACACTATTTAGATCCGAGCTAAATATTAAAGATAAATGGTCGAGGTCGGTTAAAAAAAATTATGATAAGAATAAATTTCCGTCCGTTTAGCTGATTTCACAAACTACAACTCTCACTGTGTATAAGTCTGTTTGATTCCAAAAATTAACACCCAGCCGAAATTAAATTTGACTAAAATGTGTGCAGGTATATAAAACTCGGCCCGGGCAGACTTTACGGATTTCTAAAAAGCCTAACAGGCGATTTTGTTGAAAAAAGCTTACAAGTCTACATACACCAAGTGCGAAAAGAGCGTATGTGGAGAGGACAAAATTCAAGTGTGCCACAATTGCTATTCAAAGAAAACATGTTTTACAATTTTTTTTTATTTACGTTTAATATATATTTCGTAATAACAAAATTTGTTAATTTAATTTTATTTCACTTGATCCCCAAAAAATGCCGAAAAAATTAAAAAATCAGTATTAAATACATTTTAGTAGAATTGATAAATATTTGTATTTCCAGATAAAAAGTGTCATTAGTACTTTACGATTAAGGACTGCTGCGCTTTGACATATAAGTTTTCATTGAAAATATTTTATTATGGTAAAATAAGGTTTAAGGTTTACAGATGCGTACGTATGTATGTATGTATTTCGACAGTCACACATTCAGGTTTGTAGTCTCTAGTACTGACTAGTGACTAGTGACGCTCTATACCAGTGCTCTACCACTATTTTTTTAGTGATAGTTAAAATTAGGGTTTCGCTATCACTAAATCTTTAATTTTTCAGTGTTTTAACTGTCCGTTTATTGCATTCATTATTTAGTGCACTATACCTACCCTTGCTTTATATCTATCGTATCTTTCTTAGTTAAACGTTTATGCATGAATCCTCCGCTTTACACTCCTCTATGCCCCTTACTAAACAATGGCATATCAACTTATTTGCTTACACTTATAACTCCATTCAATTAAAATCTTAAACCTTACATTTCTTAACGCTAATTCCATTTGAGTTTGATTCATTCCACATAAATGCACTTCTTTTTCACCTAACCAACCATTCCCATTCATTTAAATTACTCTACCGACTAATCCGTCAAATAGCGTAGCGATCATTTTGATACTTTCTTCCGTTTACGAGTGCATTGTTCCTATGTATCTTTCCCTTCATTGAGTTTCAATGATCAAGTGATCTTTTCTGTTTGCACTCTTCGTTCGTTTGTACTATCCGACTCCGCGCATTACAGTTTTCTTCTTCGATTGTTTCGATAATTTTTTCGTAAAATCTGATTGCATTTGGTGCAATAGCAGATGTATTTCGCATTAAACATTTTTTATTGTTACCCTTGGTTGGTTTTTTCTTTTGTGTTTTTAAGCGACATTCGCAATTTCAAACTGAAATCAGGCTTGTAGCTTGATTTCCGGCTACAGGAAAAGATTTATTTTTTTACATACGACTATACATACGTATGAACGTAAGTACACATACAGTGACTTTCAAAATTATTGGCATAATGCTATTCAAACTAAATTTTTCTTCCATTTTATATATGTATATATATATAATTGGCACGTACACCTTTTTTGGGTGCTTGGCCGAGCTCCTCCTCCTATTTTGTGGTGTGCGTCTTGATGTTGTTCCACAAATGGAGGGACCTACAGTTTTAAGCCGACTCCGAACGGCAGATATTTTTATGAGGAGCTTTTTCATGACAGAAATACACTCGGAGGTTTGCCATTGCCTGCCGAGGGGCGACCGCTATTAGAAAAATGTTTTTCTTAGTTTTGGTGTTTCACCGAGATTCGAACCTACGTTCTCTCTGCGAATTCCGAATGTAGACACACACCAACCCATCCGGCTACGGCGGCCGCCTATTTTAATTGTTTTAAATTAAGGTGAATGGTATTTTATATCCATGTATCTACTTGACGTCAAACGTTTTTTTTTTATTTCATTATATTTTCTTTTTCTTTCAGTTGATTTGTTTTTGTCGATATTCGTTTTGCAAACTTCTACAAATTTTCTCCTTTTTCTTCCTTATTTGACATCTTTTCCGCATCCGCTCTCAGATGTCATTATTCCCATTTGAAAATTGCTTCAAACACATTTTGCTGTTAAATTTATTTAGAATAGTAAGGCTTATCAGCCCTGTCAGCTACCTCTGGCAACTTAATTTATCTCATAATATAAAGAAAGGACACAATTTAAAATACAATTGAATTTTATTAACTTCAGATCAAGTCCGGTACTTCTTTTCCTTATCAAACACATGAGTTATGAACCGCAAATCATTTGACAATACTTCCCCTTCATCCGAAAAATTAATCTAAAGCTTTGTTTAAAAAACGAAAAAGGTAATAAAAATTCATTTTCAGTTTTAATTTATTATTTTTGGGTTGATTCAAGAGTTTAAAAAACATTTTATTCACATGTTTGTAAGTTTTACAAAAAAAATTGTTTCTGCAATAAGGTTCAGATTCTCATAGAACGTCCCACCTGCAATTACTGATTACTGCTACTTAATATACATATCGTGCGTGTGCCAATGTGTGATTGAAATAAATATAATACTACAAGGTCACTAATTTAATGTGGCACTACGGCATTTTGCGTAGAAAAAGCACAAGTCCTTTCACCTTAAAATGTTTTTCTGCATACTTTTCAAACAGATTATACCTTTCGACTTGAGTTAATTGACTTCTTGGTAACCTCCAAACAGTCACTTTTGGCTTCCAAGAAGACCATCAAATCTCGCAATGCCTAGTACAATACAATATGATATTAGGGACTTCAAGCTACGACTGTAAACGTTTGGAATGTCAACGAGCTAAGACCGACTTTACTTGGCTACAGACTACCATGTGACAACAAATTTCTTTTCGAAAAACTCGAAACTCATATTGTGATAGACAGAAAGCACTCTTCTAGAGATTTAGGCGCATGTATGTACATACATAGGTCCGAGATCTTAACATCCACTCGGATAGTAAGATTCGATAGGCATTATATGGAAAGCTCGGCATCGAGTAGCTGCCCACATTTAATATTGTATATTCGTCACTCGACGCTCACATTTCGGGATCCCTGCCTTCCACCCCCTGATAGGGATTACTTAGTCCTGCCATAAGTTCTGTTACAAGTTAAGTCCTTTATAGATAAGAAATTATAATACTTTTTTAATGAATTTAGTTTTATTTAATCATGTAAATATTTAAAACTAAATTTTAAATTTTGATTCGGAATGGTCACCATTTGCCTTTACACAAGCCTTCAAACGGTGAGGCCATTCAGCTATTGCAGAACGCACGGCTTTCAGGGATATTGACATCGCTGCTCGAACCAAAGATTGTTTGAGACACTCCAAATTTCTGTGAGGCCTTCGACAGGCCATGTTATCAAATTCTGACTTTCAGACGGCCAATGAGCTGCAGCTTTGAACCCAGGAATATTGTTTTTTAGCCACTGCTGTGTGGTTTTCGCCTTATGGGCTGGAGCGGCATCTTGCTGGAAGATCCAATGTTTCCATTAAAGAGAATATTTCTCAACTGCTTCCTCACGCCTTCTAACATATCCTCCTGTTACGTTTTTACCCCGGTCTTAACCCCTTTTTCGCAGAAATGAAGAGATGTAACGCCTTTACAAGACACTCCCCACAAAACCATTACGGAGGCTGGGTGATGGCCACGCTGAACCCTTGGAGCAACATTTTTGCGTCTTTAGAAGTTTTAGCATAGATTTTGTCGTTTTGCTTATTAAAAACTTCTTCAACAATGAAAATTTTTTCATCTGTGAAAGTAGTATTTTCATGGCCGTTGACCACGTTGGCCACCGAAGAAGCTCAAGCTCTTCAAGCGCGTTGTCAAAAGATGACCAATTGAGGGATGGAAGGCTTTCATGTGGAGATCATCTCTAATTACTCTTCACATAGATCTGGTCGATATATATAACATATTTCCCTGGACATTTCTGCTTTCTAAGGGGATTTCTGCTAATAATTTCTCTAACGGTGTTTATGGCTGCACTGGTTCGAATCACGCGAGGACGACCAATTGTTATTCTGTCTGCCACTTCAGACGTTTGGCAAAAACGATTGATCGTAGCGGTAAACAAACATTTTCGAAATATTAAATTTTTTCAGAAATGCGTATATCTCAAGTGCACCTTTACCACACTTTTTTAATGCGATCACTGCAATGCGATTTTCCTTAATTTCCCACTCCATTGTTTTTTTTTTTTTTTTTTTTTTTTTTTTTTTTTTTTTTTTTTCCCTTTACTTTATACATCTGTCCATTGACATTAAGTACGTTGTTTAACAATTTGGCCAGGATTTACATACATCGCTTAATGACCAGTGCCAAAGCGATAAAAATTAAAATAAACGAAATAATATTGGACTATATACAATTAAATAATATTTAATACAAGTTTTACTCTACATAATTACAATTTTACAAAACTTTAACAGCAATTTAACCCCTTTGCACATTTATTATTTTCTAGCATTCAACAAGCGCATTGTTAACAAGCGCAATTTGAGTGTCATTTATGTGTGGACAATACAAACGAATAAAAGCAAGCTATCGTGGGGGTCGGTAGGTTGCGGATAGCCGGACGGCCTGTAGTAGCAGGTTAGTTTCGAATAAGTTCTAACAAATAAGAAGCCCCCGACAATGAGCGGCAGAAACGGAGGAAGCGGTCTAAAAGCTAGCTAATCCGAAGAGGTTCCTGTAACAAAGGCGAAACGACACCGCCTTTAATAAAATAAGTGCCCCCTCATCATGCAAAGGCATGGTGAAAATACAAAAATCCAGAAGCGACTGACTCATATTGGGCGGCTCCCTGGTCAGCGTCTGTCCTCCATGTTAGGGGCGGCTGTTAATTTAATACGATCTACATTAAGACCGAGCCCAGAAAGGTCATAATTACGATATACTGGAAAATGTTTGGAACATACTGCCACGAGCTGAAGGCTGCACTATTCTGTTTCTTTAGTAAGCAGAGTGAAATCTAGATGAAATGGCATTCAGGTTAATGGTGCAGCCGCCCCCACCCCGTTAAAACTATGGCAACCCTCTAAGAACGCTCCATATCTCGTCGGCATTAAGTGTCGGCGTAGGTCTAGATGTAACATTCCTAGTTAGCACTGATTCGGCTCTGAACTTAGGCTCTCATAAGGAGCCTTCGTCAACCCTCGCACCGGGATAGGGATAACGGCTTACGAGTTGGGGTCCAACAACTATGAATACAAGGAAACAGAATATAAATACCCTAAAAGAAGTTAAAATAGCAGCAATTAATCCATCATTGGATCTGCCAAAAGAGACTGCAGATGGCAGTAACAGCAGCGGGGAGCTGGTAAAAAAACCCTTTCAAAGGAGCTCGAGACTGGCTCAATCGCCTCCGTTGAGTGGAAGAACCCGAACTGCGTCACCATGCATGCAGTACAGCAGTGTCGCAAAGGAGGCCACAACAGAAGAGCTCAACCGCAGCATCAGTGCTAAAATTAAAGAGCTAACGGAGATGATGGAACTCCCAAAGCGTAATATTAACCAGCCAATGCGTGATCTGGTTTCGAACATTTCTGAGCTCCATAAGAAGTTAGAAAGGTTGGTTCAGACTTCTAGAATAAGGATGTTAAAATGGACAAAAAGTGTGGTACTCGAAGCAAAAAAAGAATGCACGCAAACATCGCCTCTTATAAAGCGCGTCACGGATGGTACGCCAAAGAGATGTATAGACACAGTCGCTGCACGGAAAAGCCCGGCAAAAAAGAGTAAAAGTGACCACGATGGAACACTGAAGGCAACGCTGGTAACAACAAAAGAGCAAACCAGCTCCGAAGGATGGAACACGGTAATAAATAAAAACACCGTAAAGGAAGCAACAATAAAAGTCCAAAAATAGACGGGAAACAAAGGGACGAAGCAAACACGAAGGGTAATCGCAGGCGACAGTGACCACCCCGTAAAGACGCGATCGTTGTGAAAAGCGTTGGCAATGTCTCATACGCTGACATTCTGAAACGTGTGAAAACAGAGCCAGGTTTACAGGAGCTTAACTCGAAAGTATTTGGTGTTAAGAAAACTGTTAAAGCTGCCTTAGGAGATGTAGTTGAAGTAAGGACACTAACTGAACTACTCCAAATCGAAATTCGTGATCTCGACGAAATCACGACGAAAGACGAAGTCCATGAAGGTATAACTAGCCAACTCAAGGAACTAAATGTGCCTTTGTCTGCAGTTGCTAACTTGCGAAAAGCTTATGGTGGAACGCAAACGGCGACCCTAAAAGTTACACCAGAGATCGCCACTAAGCTTACAGCAGCAGGCAAAAGCAGGCCTAGTTATCTGCCGTATTAGAGAAAAACTTGACCCGAAAAGGTGCTTCAAATGCGTGGAGTACGGGCATGTCGCAGCGAGATGCAAAAGTACGGACGACTTCACCAAGTCCTGCTTTAAATGCGGCAGTAAAGATCACCAGGCCAAGAGTTGTACCCAAACAGCAAGTTGCTTAATTTGTAAAAAGAAAAAAAAATAAGCGACACCGCCCACGCGATAACTAGCAACAAGTGCCCTTTATATCAAAAAGCACTCAAAGAAATGCGACATAAATGAAGTTTCTCCAACTGAATTAAAATCACTGCGAGAAGGCTCAAAGCTTACTCGAACAGTCTGTATGATAGCACAAAATAGACATTGCAATACTCAGCGAACCCTATAAATACGGAAATGGGAACGATTGGGTATCCGACACAACAGGCAAATCAGCTATACGAGTATGGAATTGTGGAATGATTAGGCCACGAATGACGAATATAAACGCAACACGTGGCTATGTACGAGCCCGTGTTGGTAAGCTCTTTGTTTACAGCTGCTATCTTCCACCTAGCTTAACCCTAGCGGAAGCCATACACCCACTGGAAGAATTTGCACATGACATTAAAGATCATAGACCGGTCATTGTAGCTGGCGACTTTAACGCTTGGGCAGTGAACTGGGTATGCCCCCGAACCACCCCTAGAGGAAAAGCCCTTTTAGAAGCGTTCGCTATGCTTGATATAGCGCTTATGAATTCTGGGAACCATCAAACATTCCAAAGAGCAGGGAAAGGGTCAATAATCGACCTGACATTTGTTAGCTCTAGCCTCGTGAGTAGTACGAGATGGTCCCTTAGCCAGTATTACACTGGTAGTGATCTCTTTGAAATACTTTGCGATATAGGCAAATATGATAGGCCGAAGTCATCTAATTCGCACGAGGTCAGATACCGGGATGAAACTTTGGACCCGGAAGTGTTCGAGATAATGATGGCAAATTTTACACCTACTGGAAATGCGGCTGAAAAAACTAACCAAGTCATGAGGCAACTCACTAAAGTACGTGATGCAGCTATGAGTAAAACAAGGCCTAATAAAAACCACAGAGAGCCCGTTTACTGGTGGACGGAAGAAATCTCTGCAGCACGCGAAGAATGCAATAGAGCAAGGAGAACATATCAGCGGTCGAGAGGTACGACCAGCTTTGAAAGGAACTTACTCCTTTTCAAGCAAAAAAGGAAAACACTAAAAAATGCAATTAAGAGCAGCAAACGCCAGTGCTTTCAAAAACTATGCGAGGATGCTGACAGCAATCCATGGGGTTTGCATACCAGCTTGTAATGAAAAAAACAAAAGCTTTCAAACCGCTGCCCTCGACGTGCCCGGTTATTCTACGCAACGTGGTCAAAACATTGTTCCCCCAACAGCAAGGCATCGCAGCCAACGCTGCCAGCTGTATGGAAGACGATGGAAATCGATGCTTGGCCAACGCTGACGAAATTTTGCACATTTGCAAACAGATCAAAGGCAATAAGGCACCCGGGCCCGATGCGATCCCGAATGAAGCTCTTAAGTTGGCAATCCAAAAGCATTCAGAAATCTTTGTGGATGTTTACAACTCGTGCTTAGAAGAATGCACATTCCCGAAAGAGTGGAAACTGCAAAAGCTAGTGCTAATACCAAAAGGGTCTAAGCCGGCGGAAGATCCCTCAGGCTACCGCCCACTATGCTTACTGGACACGGCAGGGTAAATATTAGAGAGACTAATTGTAAATCGCCGGGAATCTTCCATCGATAGTGTCGGAGGGTTATCGCCGCACCAATATGGCTTCCGCTCTACCACAGATGCTGTTGTAGCCGTTAAGCGCATTGCTCACAAAGCGATTGAAGGTTCTCGCTGGCTCTACGGAGATAAAGAGTATTGCCTAGTCACAACGTTAGATGTAAAAAATGCATTTAATACAGCAAACTGGGGCAAAATCCTAAATGCGCTGGAGAATTTACGAGTCCCAGCCTACATTCGGAAAATCGTTGCAAGCAACTTCACTAACAGAGTGCTGCAATACAAAACCGACAAGGAATGAAAGGGTACAGAGTAACCGGAGGAGTACCACAGGGGTCAGTGTTGGGCCCACTCCTCTGGAATATAATGTACGATGGAGTCTTGCGTCTCCAACTACCTCCAGGATCCCAAATCATAGGGTTTGCTGATGGCATTGCAATCGTAGTCGTTGCTAAATTCCTTAACCAGGCTGAAGCGATTTGCAACCAAGCGGTCGAAATCACAAAAGATTGGCTGCGTATTAGTAGTTTAAGCCTTGCAAACCATAAAACAGAGGCAGTTCTAATCAGTAGCAGGAAAACAGTTGAAACAGCAAATCTCAGAGTAGGTGACCACGCACTGGAATCTAAGCTCTATATCAAATACCTTGGGTTGACCTTTAAACAGCACCTAACATACGCCAGCGATAAAGCAGCGAATGCTGTAACCGCATTGACATGTATTATGATGAATGCGAGAGGACCTAAGCAGGCTTGTAAGAAGTAGCTTAGCAGTGTGGTATCGTCTATCTTGCTATATGCGGTACCAGCCTGGGTCGAAGCAACTAATTGCAGCACATACATGAAAGGCATTAAATCGGTATACCGGTTATGCGCCCTCAGGGTGTGCTGTGCATTCCGCACAGTATCGGAGGATGCTGTATTGGTCCTCGCGGGTATGCTACCAGTTAAGCTGACTGCACTCGAATTCGCCGAAATAAAAAAACATCGAGCGGATCCAGCACAGCTGACTAACCGAAGGACTGAACGGGAGCGAAGCATCCGTACTTGGCAGGAGAAATGGAGGAACTCCATGAACGGACGATGGACACATCGATTGATCCCGAATATCACAAGATGGATAAATCGAAAGCATGGTCAGATAGATTTTTACCTGACCCAAGTACTTAGTGGGCATGGATGCTTTAAGGCTTATCTGCATAGATTTAAGCACGAAGATGACCCGTACTGCACCTTTTGCGACAGTCTAGTTGAAGATGCAGAACATGTTTTCTTTTTCTGCCCTCGTTTTGAGCTGGAAAGAGTAGATTTGAGTGATACGGTGGGAAAGCCAATAATGGTTAGCAACCTAGTAAAGGGTGTTTTTTTTAGAGGTTAGGTTTTCAAGATGAAATAAAACGTATATAATTTAATGTTATGGCCAAGAATTTAGCTTTATTATAAAGATAAGGGTTTGCCATTATGTTTTAAAAATGATTTCGGGCAAGTGGCCGCCGCGGCTGGCTCGAATAAATTCCAGCCGAGAGGCCCAATTTTCGACCACTTTTTGCAGCAATTGGGGCCGTATGTCAGCAATAACGCGCCGAATATTTTCTTCCAAGACGTCAATCGTCTCGGGCTTATCTGCGTAGACAAGCGACTTCACATAGCCCCACAAGAAATAGTCCAGCGGTGTTATATCGCACGATCTTGGAGGCCACGCCACAGGTCCACGGCGCGAGATAATGCGCTCACCAAAAGTTTCCTTCAATAAATCGATTTTTGCGTTGGCTGTATGGCGCCGTATAGCGCCGTCTTGTTGGAACCAAAGGTCGTCCACATCAACATCGTCCAATTCAGGCACGAAAAAGTCATTAATCATGGCTCTATAGCGCTCTCCATTGACTGTAACATTATGGCCGGCTTCATTTTTAAAGAAATATGGACCAATGATTCCCTCTGCCCATAGAGCACACCAAACAGTGACTTTTTGAGGATGTAACGGCGTCTCAGCAATGGCTTGTGGATTATGTTCACTCCAAATGCGACAATTTTGCTTATTGACATACCCATTCAACCAAAAGTGAGTTTCATCGCTGAAGAAAATTTTCTTGTGAAAATCGGGATCGGTGGCCATCTCGTTTTGGGCCCAAATTTGCACGATTTGCAAACGTTGTTCAGGTGTAAGTCTATTCATTATGAAATGGCAAACCAAACTGAGCATACATCAAGTGACAGCTGTCAAAAAGACCATCTACGAAAAAATTAGTGCCAACTTGAAAACCTAACCTCTAAAAAAAACACCCTTTAGATATCATGCTTGACTCAGAAGATCATTGGTCCGCTGACAGTAACATGGCAAGAATAGTAATTACCAAGCTGCGTCGCACTGAACAACAGCGCAGATTGTTACGTAGAGGCAATAGGCCACACCCCCTCCCGTGAAGTAGTACCTAGTAATACTTAACGGTATTAGGAATCACCAAATTGCGTCACGCTGAACAGCAGCACAGATTTTCAGGTAGAGGCAATAGGCCGCTCACCCTCCCAGAATTAATGCTCAATGATAACTAATTACCAAGCTGCGACATGCTGAACATCAGCGCAGATTTTCATGAAGAGGTAATAGGCCGTTCCCCCTCCCGTGAAGTATTACCTAACAGTCGTCCCGCGGGAGGAAAACGATGGGTTGTTAGTGGATGAGTCGAAAGACAAGTCTCATACTTTTCGGCTTTCAATGCTTTTTGCCACCTCCATAAAAATAAAAAAAAACAAAAAAAAACATATTTTGGTGTGTTCGTAAGTTTTTGTGGTGTTTTTTTTTTGTTTTTTTTTTTGTTTTTTTTTTTTTTGTTTTCCATTTGGCAGTTAAAACCTAATTGGGAAATTAGCCCACTGTCATTTTCAAAATTTTCAATTGTCATTTGCAGTTAGTTACATTACATCTCGATGCTATACACACTTTTTACACATTTCACCACTTCAACTCCGGCGCTAAACAAAATTTCGCAACCAATAAAGCGTTTTTTATTGTTATTTATTCATTAGCGCGCGGAGAACGAAAACACAAAGAATAACATTTAGAACGAACGCGACGAGCGAAGCAAATAATAACAAAGTTGCTGCAATGCCGCTGATGGAAAACTCGGGGAAAAATAACAAACAGCAATTTTTTACCCACACGAGCTAAAAATGGGGCGTGGAAAACAAATCAAAGTAGGAAAAATACTCACTCGTAGCAAAACTAATGGATAGCGCGGATGAATAGTTACAAACGCACACTTATAGTTGTTTACAAATGGAACTAAGTGGAAAAATATAAATACTAAATATGTAGGTACATATATATGTATAGGAAGTATGAGAAAGTGGTGGCATGACACACTCATTATCAGCATTTGCTTGTTTATTCAACTTTAGGAAAATATTTGCATACTTTTTAAAATGCATTTGTAAATCTATATGCAATGACTCAGTGATGTAAATGTGGAAAAAGTAAGCCTAAGCGCAGAATCTTCCATCATTCATTTTTAGGGAAGTAAGTTGGCTAGTGATCCTATGCACAAAATGCCAGAATGCCGAATATCTGTCTTGGATAAACGATCCATAATAGGTTGTGCGGTTAGCTCGAGCCCCACCACATAAAAATATGTACATATGTATGTACATATAACAATGAAATACTTAAATAGGTTCACTAAAATCGTTGACAAAAAAGATCGAAAACGAGACTAGAACTTTGACTGCTGCCGAGACGGTTTTGAACATGTTAACAACTGTAAGATTTCGACAATATTCAGCAATATTGCGGCTCAAAAAGAAAACACCAGTTCAAAAGCACCAATCCGCTAAGCGCAATCCGCGATTCATACTGAAGTATGCACCAATTACCGCGATATAAACCTTCCATCGGTAGCAAAGACTGAATAGTTGAAATTGAACGTCAACCAACTCACCTGGTCAAACCATCATAAACCGGATCGGGACTCCTGGAAAATACATCGCTTACATATGTGTGTACATATGTACATATGTACATATATTACCACATGACCATATCATGCATGCCACATACATACATACATATGTAACTCGAATTGAATATATCCAAAAAGTTTTCATTGGCTTTGCTCTACGTTCCCTTTGTTTCGTCGTTTATCACCGGGCACACACAAGAATAAAAGGAAAATAATTTTTACAGGAAAAAAAAAAAAAAATAAAAATTTTCTACATAGTAACACGGAAGTTTATTTATTTCCCCCACTGATATGCGCGGCGAACAATAAAAAGATATTTATAATTTTGTAAAATATACATTTTTTAAAAATTAGTTCAATAATTCACTCAGTTTTATTAAGCTTTACTTTTTTTAACATCTGGTCGCATGCCCGCGATCGCAGTTGTTGTTGGTGTTCTTCTGCTTTCAGCAGTCAAATCTCTCTCTCGCTACTGCAGTGTTGCCTAGCTTTGGATATAAAAACGCACTAAAATGCCCATTTAAAGAAAATAAAACACCAAATTTTTATTGAATTACTTAAAGAACTTCGTATGCGTGACAAATTTTTAAGTAATGTATTAGGTTATGTACAATTTAATTTAAGAGTTTTTTGTTAAGAGCAACTCTTGTGATAAGAGAACGACTTGTTTGCTATATTTGAGGTTATGTAACAAGAAGAGGTATTTTTTTGTAAAAATGCAGTTACAGTTTCTTCAGTAGTATTTTGTTGGTTATTTCTTCTATGAATACTTGATACCCTATATCCCAGTAAAACTTTAGGACCGGAAGAAACAATTACACCACTATGGTTTTAATTTGCATTCGGTAAACTCATACGCTTTTGAAAATGTGTAAAAAGGTTTTCAATGTTAAGAAGAGTTGAGAGAGGGACATTTAATATTCTTCCATGACATTAAAAGGAACAAAAAATTAAATTTATACTTTCAAAATATTAAATTTTATAAAAACCAACAATTTTCATTTCCACTAAAATCTTCTCAGACTGACCTTTTTTAACATTTTTTTGTTTAATAATAAAGTTTTTTTTGTAAAAATAAGAAACAACACCAACTTAAATATATTCGCATTTTGATATATAAAAAAGGAATAAATTTATTGCGAAGAGCAAATGGTTGGCAACACCACACAACTCGGCCAATGTGACGTCAAGCACTCTCTGATGGGCGCAATCTTGTTCCTATCATTCTTGAGATGTGAATGAAGCTACCAACTTCTACTGCAATTAAGGTTTGTTGGGCCATCGGGAGAAGAGTATATTTTTCAAAGAGTTTCTGAAGACAAAGAATCAGCTGTTGCTAAGTAGAATTTAAAAAAGTCGGATTTGCAGATGCAAAAAGGAAGAAGCCAGTTGCATACTCTCTATATGTATTATGTATGTATATAACTCTTTCAACAACTGATCACTGAGCAATGATGTCTTTGTGATTGGAGTGCGGAGGAGGGTGACAAAAGATGCTTCTTGCTGAGTTGAAGGCTGCAATACAGGCATCCCCTGAATTCAGCGCCATAAAGTAGATCGGAATGACGAATGTAAAGCGTAATATCTGTTTTATCTGTTTTAAATATAAAGCTTAAAATGATAGTACGAGTGGCGCTCATTTCTTTTGTGATGTTTGCATTTTTGCTAATATAGTTAGTTCTTCCACATTCCTCTACCGCGGTGATGCAAGAAATGCTATCAGAAAAAATCAAGCAAATTTCCTGGGCTTTTATGGTGTAGAGAATATCATTAAATATTGCGGTTGCTTTCGTAGAGAAAATGAAGGAATGCGTCCTCTTTTTCTGCTATCACAGCAACAAAAGTCTGAAGTGTATTATTTAAAAAAGCTGTCAAAGATTGCCAACCATTAGACTTGTACTTTTCTGAAACTGCTAGGAAGTTAGGTAAGTAACGGGCAGATTTTATGCATGCTACCTTCGGTTTCGTTAATTATAGATACTTGCTCGCATACAAGCTTTGTAAAGAAGTTGTTGAAAAGGGGCGTACTGACATGCGCATAGCAGTGTGGTAAGGAGTTGACAGTTCCTTCAATTTAGGTTAGGTTAAGTTAGAATGGTTTCCCAGAGAGTGGGCAAACTTGGACCGAGAAATCAAGTTCATCTTTTGTGATACCATTGCAAAGGAGATGTGAAGGAAACCGATAGAACGAAAGGAGAGAGACTACCTTCAGTTTACTTTTAGCATAGTGTCCATAGGATTCCAATCCTTATCATAGCACGAACTATAATCTCAAAGTCCAGTAATGTTCCTAATTTAATTTGCTGCGACCCTATAGAAATAGTGGCCCGGATCACAATGGAACAGTACAATCTCGAGTACGTGTTTACATCGACCTAATACAGTTTTTACTACAGATATTACAGAATATTTCACTGCTACAAGGTCATAAATCTTTTTAAAATGTTTTTTTTACGCGGTTAAAAGTACGTTCACATATGCATTAATTACCAATTAATCCACAAAATTAATCTGCCCGTTCACATATGGCAAATTACCTGCAAAATTGACAATCAGCTGTCAATACTGTTTTTCTTCATAGAAATTATTTTGGTGGGATATTTTGGTGTTTTTGGTTTGTTTAATTATTACTAACGATATGAAGAAAATACAAAGAGAAGGAATAGTTCATTTAATTGCGCAATTGGCTGCTAATAATAAAAAAATGGAGGAAATCCGTAAATGACGTTTACTGAGGTTTCAAAAAATGATGGCAGCAATACGCATTTGAAATTCGATACTAGATTTTATAATTATTAATATTATTGGTATTGTGTCCTACACGTTTATGGACACACGCTTTTTTCTGGTATATGAATACATAGTTAATAATACCTAACAAACATTTTATTCGAATTCTGTTTTCGTTGCCGGCATCCATTTTATTTAGTTTTTACTTTGAGGTTTTTTTTTACACTCGTAAAAATAATGATCTATTACACAGAAGACACAGGGTTGTATGTCAAAAAGTATGGTTATTATCTAAGATTATTTTATAATCTCAGATTTCGGGAGAGAAATTTTATATGGGAATTCTCGCTTTTTAATTACTGATTGGGAGGTAGCACGAAAAAGTATGTAGATCATCTACTTATATGTGAACGTATTATAAATCATTGGCTGGAAACTAACAAAGATGTCATTTTGCTTATTATTTTTTGTGATTGTCTCCTGAGGTAGGATTCCTAAAACCTCACTTTCTTTTATTCTGAAGTAAACAATCATAATTTCATAATTTTCGCTTTGTTTAACAAACATTACCGTTTTCAACCTCTTATTCCTTAGCCTCTATGGGGTGTGTACATTGTCTTTTTATCTTTCCCTAGCGAAAACCGTCACGCTCCCTCACCTTAAGGCTTCACAAAGTAATAATTCATATTTACAACCGTTTTGCCAGTTTCTTATAAATCAAAAATCAGTAAAACGAAGTGCATTGTTTATGCCCTACCAAAGAACAGTAAGAACTTGTAAAAAGTCATAATTAATTTTTTATGGTTGAGTGGTTGCGATTGAAAAAATGTGCTTATGATTTATTGCAAATTTTTGACAGCTCCAAATGTTTAAAGAAGAAATTTTATACATGCATCCATACATATGCTGAAGCAGCTGAAGGTTGCAATCGAGGCTTAATTAAATGCGTTACGTATCAAATAGTTACTTATTCGCATAAGAGTACGTCGAAGCATACGAAGGAACCGGCGTGCATATTCATGCACATAAATGCGTATATCATTTCAACTGCAGAAACCCCTTTTTTATGCACACAAGCACGTATAGTTATGCATTTATGAAATGTTTTTCCAGCTCACTAAGCTTTCAAGTGCTGCTTAAATGTGCAAAATGCGACCGCTCTTGATTTAAATACAAATATATATTATTAAAAATTGAATACAAAATTACAGAAAAAGGTAAGTACTCTAAACTGTATAATTATGTAATGCTATTCAGAGAGTAGGAATGAAATGTTAAACGTCAATTTTGAAGTGCTCGGCCAACTTGGTTTTTCTTCTTTTTTTTTGGTTTGTTTTGCATAACGACTTTATGACTGCAATGCGATGCTCTATGCTGGCATTTCGAAATGATTAGACGTTGAAGCGCCGCTTGCCTGCCACTACCACTTCACTGATACCATTCAAGCGGATGTGGCTGCACGCGCCACTTCCAGTGACATCAGCTTCTAAATGTCACAAGTGGCGCTTGAAACAGCTTGCCACGCTCTACACCAATTATGAGAGTCTGAATGTGCATAGAAACATACGTAAAAAATGTTTAAAAATTGAGCATAACTAACTCAAAACGCAATGAGGCTTAAAAATATTTAATTATGTGCCATTTTGGCGGAAGAACACTTCAAATAATACAATCGGCTTAAATATATTTATATACATACACACATACAGTAGGTAAGTATATATGTACATACAAATTAAATGTACATCATATGGCTTATTTTAATTTATTAAGGGATGACTTAAAACTGCAGAATTAACGGCTTGAGATCAACGTAAAATTGTAAAGTATTTAAAGCTAAGGCGAACAAAACTCGGTTTTTTATAAAAACTTTTAGTAATCAATTAAAAGGCTATCGGGCATACGAAGTCAGAGTGCAATAATAGCAAGAAACACCTGGCGACCCATTAGCTGTGACTAATTCAGTTAAAGCCATGACCTTAGCGACAAACTTCTAGGGATAATCAATCGTTCACGGCGATACTTGTTTCTACAGTTCGGAACTAAACTGGAGAGTGAAATTTAGGACTCTCTGTATCCAATACGCCTGCAATTGTTACGCCTTAATTTATAATTTTTTTTCCATTGTAAATTACAATCTGTCAATATTATAATAACAATAAGTAATTGGTGTTGGGGTTTAGAATTAAAGTGTCCCTTGCCTTTGGAAGAGAACATTATTGTCTTTGGTGGTATTTAGTCATAATTTTACTAACACAACATAGTTTTCAACAATTTTATTTATAATGCAGTACGAGCAAGATCTGTGAGTGTTACGCTTTAGTCTTCTTGGTTGAAGTTCCATTTCCGGTATCAGTCTCATTTCATAGTTTTGTGCTTTAATAATCGCAGGATATCTTTACTTCTGCTTCTTTTTACAATACTGTCTCAGTGACAGTGTCTATGCCGAGGTTGCGGTGAATATCGTCATTTCTTATGTACCAATTTGCATTTATGACAGTCCTTAGCATCTTAGATTGACTTCTCTGCATAATTTGTGTCATCTGCAAATATAGCTATCATTTATCCTCGAGTAGTTGGCATTGGTATATCTGCTGTATATACTAAGTATAGCTTATTTTCCGGGATGACGTCCGTGATGAGCGACTTACTCTAAGGTCGTGTTCAGATAGCCTTATGTACACTCTTTGCATTTCTTTCGCCAAAATGTCTACTTGGACTAGTCCTGCTATAACGAAGGAAGCATCGTCCGAAATTGTGCGGAAGCCGCAGATAGTTCGCAAAGCGATTAGCCGATAGACGGCTGTCAGTTTTTTTGTGAAGTTAGTAATAAAGCTAACAGCGAGTTTTGAACTAATGGTTACAGACCCAACATTTACATCTATAGTTTCTACTATCTTCCTGCTGCTTATTAGAACTACATCGGTCTTATGCTCAGCTAATTACATCTTCATAGACCTTAGCCAAGTATTGAATCTTAGAACCCCGTCATACATTAGGTTCCATAGCAGTGGGCCCAGAAATGATCCTGGAGGAACCCCTGCTGATACGATATACTGCTCAACGCCTTTGACACTTCTAAACCTCAGTTTACGGTCCGTAAAATAGCTCTCAATTATTCTGATTATATAACTAGGCGACCCTATTTATAGTATGAGGCTCAGTATGCTTCACTGAGGTACTCCAGCTGTCGCCATCAAGATTTCAGAGCACTCATCGTCGTATTTTATGAAGAAGTGTCTATCAGTTATGTAGCTTTTAAGGATATTAAATGCATATGTTAAGTGGGAAAATGTTTTTTAGCTTAGCCTTTGTGCCATACTCTTTATTTCTTATCCATACCAGCAATCTAATTGGTCTGTACGAGCTAGCAACAGTGGCGGCGTACTTGTTTGGCGATCCCTAACGCTATAACTTGTGCAACTTTTCATGCTTTTAGTCAAACTATTCGGTTGAAGAGGTCTCGTATGTAGTTTATTATAGTATCGGGTAGCTCCTTTCATATTTTTCCGTTTATTTAGTCATATCCCGGTGTCCTTTTGTCTTTAAGCTTCTTTATATAATATTTTATTTCTTCTTTTGTCGTGTTTTGTATTGCGTGGTCTGCATTTTCAATTGAGTCTGGCAGCTCAATGTTTTTATGGTCCATGCTATTTGTACATATTGTTTAAAAGTGGTCACCAAGTGCTTCAGCCTCCTCTTTGCTTGCGCTTGCCCATTTGTTGGAATTTGTTTTTATTGGAGGCGTGTGTATGGTTGTTTTAGTGAGGTTTTTAGTTACTTTCTATAGGGAATAGTTGGTAGCTGTAGTTGTTTCGAGGTTGCTAAGGTACTTCTTCAGTTGGTTGCCATTATGCTCTTCGATAATTTTTTTGATTTCATTTGATGATTTGTTTAGTTTAGTTTCATCGACTGGGTGTTTGGGCGTTGTCAGTATTTTCTAAGTTTGATTTTGTATAAAATAAAAGCAGGGATTTTCTTTGTTGTTTAAATGTCTAATATTGGTGTCGATATTGTGACCAGGTGGTGGCGTTGTTATTATTGATGAGTGGTCTGATGGTAAGTCAAGGCATGATTTTATTGTAATGTTTTCATGTCAGTTGGCCAATACGTCGGTTCTCCTGTGCTTAATATGCTGTTGTTATTTGCCTTAATGGCCTCATATAGGTGTCTTCCTTTAGTGGCTATCCTAGATCCCCGTGTTACGTGCTTAGTATTGTAGTCTCCTGCTATGTACCGGTTCCCAATTGATTTAAGATAATCGAGGTATTTATGTTTTGTATATTACACTTGGGTGGACAATAATAAGCTGATATATTTATTGGGCCAGTCAAAGTGTTGATGCAGACTGTAGTCGCCTGTATATGTTCTGCTTTATAGCCATCCATTTCTACACATTTTATTTTTATTTTTATTATTATAGCTGTGCCTCCATGAGCTTTATTGTCAGGGTAATTCGTATAATAAATATCGAAGTTTGGTATGTTTATATAGGTCTTCTTAGTGGTATGGGTTTGGAAGTAAGCATGGTATCAATTGAAGGTACAATTCTAGTAAGTGGCGGTATAGTCCGTTAGCATTCCAGATGGCGATTATTAATTTATGGTTTATCAAGTTTCATTGCAAGCAAGGCTAATGATATTCATCATGTTGATCATTTGAGCAACTAGTTGTTTCATCATTTGTTTTAATTCTTGTAAGTCGTCTTGTTGTTGTGTAAGGTAGGTGTTAATTCAGGGGAATACTGTTTATGGCTGATTGATGAAGACATATTTTATTTTTGGTAAATGCTTCTCCGTACGATATTTCTGGGGTCAGTTTATTTGCACCAGCGGTTTTGTTTTATTTTTATCCGAAGGGGGAATCTTACATACATAGACACCGGTCAACATAGACGGCATGCACGGTTCATACTGATCACTAAAGGTGCACCTCATTCGGGTCAATACTACTACTAAACTGAACTTGCGACTTCTGTAGCTTTAGTTTGCCCTGCGGTGTCGCCATTTAAGCGTTGTTTCGCAGGGCCAAGCTGGCCAGTATGGCTCTTCATATATGCTTCTGTCTACCCTTCATTACTTGTTTGTCTTCTTTGTTTGCTGCGTACGCATTCTTTTTTCAGCAGTTCCTGTAACGCATTTGCGGACCATTCTCTCATCTTGGCCTACACCAACTTCGATTGCAGCAAGTCATTTACAATGTTGCCTTAGGTTATTCTTTCTTTTATCATTTTTTCAATCGACGTTTTTTCAGATGAGTATCTCGGACAGGAGAAGACGAACTGTTCCGCGTTCTCACTACCGTTGTCGTACAACGAGCAGTCTGTTGCGTCCTCGTGGCTGAGTCTTTGAAGATGCTCTCTGTAGCATCCATGTCCCGTCAGGATCTGTGTCAGGTAGTAATCCGTGTCACTATGTCTGCCTTTTTGTCCCTAGGTGCGATCTTGCCACTCATTTATGCTCCCCTGACTTTCTTCCTTACGCTCTTACGTCGTTAGTCGCCTGTTTAGGCTTTTGACTTTGTTGTAGACTCTACTCAGTTCAGAGGTCATTATATCTGGAGGCATGATACCCGATATGATGCCTTGCTTGCAATGCTTGTCACCTTCCTTTTCGGAAGCCAAACTGATGTTCGGATAGTTCAGCCGGCACTTTCTCCAGATTCTGTTCCAGGCGCGTTCAGATTAATTTCTCCAAGATTTTACCCATAGTGTCTACCATTT
Source organism: Anastrepha ludens (assembly GCF_028408465.1). Taxonomy (NCBI): domain Eukaryota; kingdom Metazoa; phylum Arthropoda; class Insecta; order Diptera; family Tephritidae; genus Anastrepha; species Anastrepha ludens. The sequence goes on along the minus strand of NC_071500.1, from coordinate 117,484,940 downwards.
GCACCAGTGTTGTTATACTGGTCTGTGGGCGGCGTTTGTGTTGCTGGTAGTTCTTTTTTACGGACGGAGCGGCATTTTTGTATTCATAGGGCCTTGTAGACCATGTATCCATTATAATTTGCAGTGCATAGGGCACATTTCATTTCATTTTTGTTGGAGGAGTGATGGATTTTTCAGTTAAGTGTATTATGTTTACCAGCACATTTTACACATACTGGATCTTTTATGCAATAATTCTTCGTGTGGCCATATTTTTGGCAGTTTGTGCATTGAGGGATCGCCCGCTTTTAGTGAGGTGGCTCAAACGTGACTCTGCAGTGTAGAAGGCTTACTATTTTGTAAATTTCTTTGTTATTGACTTGCTGTTTTAGTTCTATAGCGATGTGGTTGATGTTTTTTATATGTGCGGAAGAAGTGGAGTTGATGGTGACGCGCACTGGGCACTCCAGGGAAGAGAGAGTGTATTGATATTGATATCTCTATCAGGCGCGTTAAGGGAACTGTTATCTTTGGTGTTTGTGAATATGTAAAATATGCATTGTTCACTTTTGGTTTTGCTTGAGGCTCTCACCTTAGAGTTTGAGCGTTGTTCAATGTTTATAAATAGAGGGCAACAGTCGAAAAAGTAGGCATTTTGTTAGAAAAGTAGAACTCAAAGCTTCCAAACAAAAATTTAACCAATTTCAAATGCATTTTATTAATAAATATAAATAAATAAAATCTTACACACCTGAATTTAGTAAAGCCGTGCGTGAATTTGAGCAAAAAAGGCAATGCCACTAGCGATTGTAGGTGTATAAGCATTATACCAGCCTTTCGAAGGTGAGCGAATCGCCTTGTTCAGGAAAATAATATATCCTATGGCGGATAGAAACAAGTTTGCGTCCTTCAGATAATGGGTGGCGTCACATTGGTGCAGTTGTGCATTTGCTCTTCGCAAATTTCGCCCTTTTTTATAACTAAAATGCGGAAATTTTTGAGTTTGATGTTTGTTCCTTTTTTAATTTAAAACTTCCAAAACTGTTAGTTAAAAAAAATTTATAATTAAAAACGGGCTAAAAAACACTCTTACACTTAAGGCATATGCTGAGAAGATTTTAGTGGTATTGAAAATTCGTTGATTCTTATAAAATTTGATTTCTTGAAAGTGCAAGTCATTATATTTTGCTCCTTTGAAGATATGCAAATATATTGGGTCTCCTTCTCTCAACTCTTCTTCAAATTTAAAATCTTTTTATGAATTTTAAAAAGCCTTTTATTAACTAATTTAAATTACTGAATACGAATTAAAACCATGGAGGCGTATTCGCAGTAAAACAAAAACAGATAATACAGAAGAAACTATAGCGGCAGTTTTAAAAAAGGAGTATCTTATCTTTTTACATAACCTTAAGGTTTGTAAAGAAATTCTCTGAACCAAAGTTTTTTTAAATAAGGCTGGATTTTGAAAACTCTGTAATGAGGTAAAGTCCCGTACCACGGCTTTAGCCACAGACTTTTGATGCTTCCTCTACTCTACACAAAAAAACCAAAATTGAAACCGCCGACAACGAGACCAGATGATAGAAAGGTAAAGCTAAATAGAACTGAGTGAATTATTGAACTAAGTTTTAAAAAATTTATATTTTGCATAATCAGAAACATCGCATTTTAATTAAAAGAAAAATAAATAAAAAATGTCAGGAAGAAATAACTAAAACTCCGAGGCTAGAGAACAAGAAAAATGTTAAGAAAATGGTAGTCTGGTCACACTGATTTTTGATTATTTAATTTAATGCATTTTGATGTGCTATAAAAACAAACAAAAACGTAGTGGGTTCTTTAATGGTTAACTTCTGGTATTAGTGGCTCTACGAGCCATTTTGGACTCTAGGCAGCACTCTCTCTAACAGTTTTAATATTTTTACGAAACGAAGTGGATGCATATCCATGAGCAAGCGCAAAAAATATTGAATTTGATCAAATAATTTCCAAATATATTTGTTGCTGTTACTTATATTTAATTAGCCTTACCAATTAACTACTAACAATCGAATAATGAAATATAAGTACTGTTCAGCACGCAAAAATTTAAATTGCACTCTATTGAAAAACTTTCACTTCCCAATCATACACAAAACTCAATTAGCCGAATGAAAGTTACAAAGCGAACCAACAAAATTTAGCATCGGTCAATCATCTGAGATGCTATGAAAAAGATTCATATACACATCGATTGTTACAGCTTCCTATAGCTTGTTGTTGAGACCAATTGCGATTTTCTTTTTGACTAGAAATAGTTGCATTTCAAATTGAAATTGTCACCGCTAACATAAGGCATCTCGAAACAAAAACACTCCATACAATGGTGAAAGAGAGTACCATTTGTCCACTAGTTGCCAACCGCCGCCACAAATACTTCGAGTGCTGAAACCTTTGTCTGGGCTCAGTAATTTTATTCTTAGTTTAAATCTTCTATTAGCTTTCTTCGAACATCTAATTAAATAGGAATAATCAGATTTGATATAATTACATAAACCAGCCTTGCCAAACTCATCCATGAGGTTTCCGTGAAAAAATTTCTCATTTCAATAATTTCAACAAGAGGTTGGGTGTTAATTTGTGACGCCAATCGCAGTGCTAACAAGCCATGCACATCTGTAACAGCCACCCGCCCGCCAGATCCAGTCCGAATGGAAGCACGCAACAAAATTCGGTTAAAATTAATAATAGCGCGGCATCAAAAACGCCACTTAATCACCAAACGAGTAGTTGCATACTACTCCTTTGTGGTAGTAGTAGATACATATAACCGGACAACATGAATTAACAACGGTTCTGTACTAGCTCAAATTGAGCTGATTCTTCGCTAGACATGAGGCAATCTGATTTACTGTGGGGAAGTGTTGCTAACGCTAGAAAACATTGTTTGCATTGTTGGTTGCGATACAAATTTCCATTTTTCACCTAACAAGTGGAGGAGTTTAAACTTCGAGTACTTGAAATTGCTATCATTGACACTAAACATACACACATTACTGAGGGCCAGCACCAACCGAAGCATTTCGTTCATCTCTCCACATTTCACATTACTTCCCCTCAGCATTATGGTGCCAATGGTTCATTATGTGCTTTATTTGTATGAACGGTAAACAATATTTAGCGCATTTTTCATTGTTTATTCAATTTATTTTGGTTATTTCAACTTTTATTTGCTATTATTATTGTATTCCATGTTTTGTGGAAGCTTTTGTTGCGACTCACTTTTATTCTTAAATTCTTTGCTTACGAGCTTTTAAAAATTTCGAACAATTCGTAAATGTCTACCTTTCGCGTCTCCACCCACATAGAAAGAGTGTATGTTTATTAATCACAACTTTTTTTTAATTTTCTTTCGTTTTTTTTTCTTTTCATTAAAAGTTAAATTTGTATATTTATTGTAGGCGACCTTTTAAAATGCCTGGTATTGTCGTTGTAGTTTGTACAATTGTTGTGGGCAATAATGGCTTTTGTAAGGCTTTGCATATTTTAGCACCTTCACTTCTTTGTGTCTACTTTTTAAATAAATAGTACAGTATTTCTCGAAAAATTGGTCATCTTCCCGTTTATGGCAATGCAATTTAATTCTGTACGTATACGTACAAATAAATCTGTGCCTTAGATTGATAATTTTGTGCCAATTCTATAGCTGGCTCGCTACCATCAGCTTCCAATCGAAAATTATAGGATTTTTTAAAGCTACTACCAAGCAATTCGTCCAAAAAATAAACATGTAGAACCCAATGATTCAGTGAACCAAAATTCAGTACAACTATTTATTGATCTCTGTGCACTTGAAAATTATTGCACATACACGTATTAATTTTAAATAAATGAAATCTCAACTTGCTCTTATTTTAAATGGAAATTTATTTAATTTAATGCTTATAACCGAGGATTTGAATGCATTCATATAAGCACTTCCCGTATTGAATCTCGTGCATTTTAGACGCCGCTTATATTCGGGAAATACTGTAATTGTACACATAGTTGGTAGCGAAAAATAATAATTTACATAGTTTGAGTCACAGTACTGAAGTGCAGAACACAGTTGAACCACCATTAGATTAAAATGTTGTATACATTTGGACCAAGAAGTGTCTGTGACGATTATCTTTTTCGAAAAATGGTCGAGATATTTGTTTTAAGTTAGATGTTTAAAAAATGTGTATTAAGTCTATGGAAAAGTCCATAAGCTTGCACGAATTCCCAATAATGAAATGTGTGAGATTGCAATTTTTAGGATATTTCATATAAAGAGCAGGTCCTCTGCTTGAAAAATTCTGCTAAACTCATTCATTAGATACAAACCTTATTGTTTCTGTAAATCTGTGATGTAGATATTTAAGGCTGGCTTTAGTAACGGTATAACATTGACAGGAAGGATATAATCATTCGTTTATTCATTAACTAAATCTAGAAATACAAGGTTCTTACAGACTATATAGAGTTAACAGTAAAAATTATATGTTCATATTTCGCAAGTGTAGTATGTATTATATAACATTTTACTTGTAAATAAATAAAAAAAAATTTATCTTGAAAATCGGCGTCGCGAGCCGATAGCAGACAATACATTTTTTCTTATTCCAGATATATTTCCCAACTTCACTTATTGGCTACAAAAACTCAGTCCCCATTCGTGCGAGGTTTGGAGAACTTTCGAAAGCTGTTAGCGGCTAATTAAAAAAATGATATTTTACATATTAAGCATATTTAATAATGCCTCAGTTTCCCGTCATGTATTGCATTCAGAATAGCACTGAAAGCTCCTGTGAATTGAAAAAAATATTTTCATCCGTAACTTAAGTAAAATCACTAATACGTTTATCGAATGTTCTACACAGTTACGAGTAGTTAGCCTACAATTAATTAATTACCCCATATCGGCTTAAAAATACATCCTATCGTGAATATCAAAAACAATCATGAAGGGTTCAAAATAACTTGACTATTAGAAATATGGCGGCCGCCGTAGCCGAATGGGTTGGTGCGTGATTACCATTCGGAATTCAAAGAGAGAACGTTGGTTCGAATCTCGGTTAAAGCAAAATTAATAAAAACATTTTTCTAATAGCGGTCGCCCCTTGACAGGCAATGGCAAGCATCCAAGTATATTTCTGCCATGAAAAAGCTCCTCATAAAAATATCTGCCGTTCGGAGTCGGCTTGAAACTGTAGGTCCCTCCATTTGTGGAACAACATCAAGACGCACACCACAAATAGCAGGAGGAGCTCGGCTAAACACCCAAAAAGGGTGTACGCGCCAATTATATATATAAGGGAGAATGGGGAGTTTTGAGACGGGTTTTGTTGTCGGACCCGTATTACTCAAAATCTTAATATTCTGCATATCTCAACGATGGAATCTTTAGTCAATGAATACTGGAAGCTATTGGTATGGCCTATTTAACAAAACTACAATTTTCCTTAAAATTAAAATTATATATAATCATATAAAATATAATACAAAATACAAAAATGTGGGGAGTTGTGAGACACCATGGTTTAAGTCAATAAAAATGACTTATTTTAGTTGTTAGTTCTTTATTAAGATGAAAAATAAAAAAGAAAAGACAATTGTTATAAAAAAGTGTATAAAAAATGCAATGCCATCAATCTGATGATTCGCAGTGAGAACATGTATAATAACCAGTTCGTAAATTGGCGCGCTTTAGGTGCACAGCTCGATCGCGTACATTGCAATGAATGTAATTGTTTCTGCTTAACTTAAAACAATAAAAACTCAAATTTAACCAAAAATTTCATGATATAATATATATACAAACAATGCATGAATATTGCGAGGTACTTATGAAAGATCCGTTTTGTTGTCTTACAACTCCCCAAATCGTTGTTTTTATAAATGGCCGCGAAGTCATAAACACATCGAACGTTCCGAATGTATCGCAAAACAAATGATGAAAAAAACTTACCGAGAAATTCCAAAACACAGTAACTGGAGAGACGCGTCGAATGCGTGTAAATATGACCAATGCTAGCTGAAAAGTGAGATCGCATCGAGAACACTTGTTGACACTTAAAATCGAATGTAAACAAATGAATAATGCCGAAAGGTAACAATGTCTCACAACTCCCTGTGTCTCACAACTCCCCATTTTCCCCTACATATTAGAAATATACACTCCATAAAACAAGCAGGGACAGAATAGTTATAAGTTTTATCGCTAACACGTTGCTCTATAAGAGTCATTAGATGAGAAGTATTTTTTTTTTTTATTTCGCCAATAAGAGTTATATACCGTCGTTTATTTTTTCTATTGCTTGATAACTCTTATATACGAGAACTAACTTTTCTGTTCCCATTAAGACTTATTTCCCAACACTTAGTTTTTACGATGCCTAATAACAGTTATTGCCCAATGTTTATGTTTTACGTTTCCTCTTAACTTATATGCAAAATTTTTCATTATTAGCTATTATCAATAATATTAAGTGCAAATTTTCCATAACCTCATGTCAGAAGAATTCAAGAATAATCAATTACGTATCACTTATTTTTGCACATTTTACTCTCTTACTCGGTCTAATTTAATCCTATCTCTGAGTTGAACCAATGAGTAACAATATCAACAAGTCATAATCTCATTATTAGTGCCCCATCGTACATAATCTCCACTGGCCACTCGTTCGCCCAGTTTTTCTCATTTATTTCGCTTTGTAATTTTTGAAGATCGAACGGTACAAAAAATGCCTTTGCGTATTATAAAGGGTGGTTAAATTTAAGGGCCGAGGTTGAATGTGAACCACACCTAACCGTCAAGTTTTTTTCTGCATTTCATTTGACATTTTTCAATTTCAGACTAATTCAATTTGAACCATGGAAAGATACACAATCAAGCAACGCGTTAAAGTTATTCAGGCTTATTATGAAAACGGGCGTTCAAATCAAAATTCATATCGCGCACTTCATCTTCAGTGATGATGCCTTTTTCACTCAGGGGATTCGTCAATAAGCAGAATTACCGCATTTGGGCGAATGATAATCCAAGAGTGATTGCCGAAAAACCAATGCACCCACAAAGAGTGACTGTTTGGTGCGGTTTATGGGCCGGCGGCATCATTGGGCCGTATTTTTTCCAAAATGAAAGAAAAGGTGTACGTCGATAAGCCAGCAACAATTCAAGAGCTAAAGGATGAGATAGTTCGGCACGTTAACGACATAGAACCTCAATTATGCCTCAGCGTCATCGAAAATTTGGACCATCGGATGGAGGTGTGCCGCCGAGGCCGCGGCGTCCCTTTGGCCGATATTTTGTTCCATGCGTAATTAAGCCGTACCAATATTATCATAATAAAGAGAAATGACAATAATTTCCTAAAAAAATTCTATTTTATTCAGAATCAACACCGGCCCTTGAAACTTAACCACCCCTACCGGGAACATGTTAAATACTTTATTATCATATTTAGGTAATTTCTGATTAATTTATTTACCTATAATTCATTTATTTATTATATTATTGTATATTTATTATATACTTAAACTTGCCTGTGATTGACGTCATGGAAAAGTGGTAAAATTAGCAAATTGACCATTGGATATTTAAATCGCATTTTTTGTAAAAAAGTAAACATGTTTTTAAATTTCAAGATGTTTAGCATAATTGAAGACCAGGCTGGAATAAAACAAAAGAACATAAAAATATGAAAAATTTGTTATAAGCTCATGCGGCCCTGCAAATACCGGCAGAAACAGCGTATTAGATCGCATCCCGAATATTCATATCAGGGATTTATTGGGTACAAAGTGTACCATAAAAGTGAGTTTCAGTGGACATCTACGTGTCAGTGGTTATAAAGTTAGTGCAGTGCAAAGCTAGAGTTTCTAGTGCATAAATTACAAAACAAAAACAAAAAAAAATCTTAAACTTTGTATTCTTACGTTTTTGATTCACCACAACGGACGAATTTCTTAATATTTGTCCAAGTGAGCCCTTAGCTAGGGCAGCCATTTAACCTAACCTACATTTTTGATTAATTAGCATAAGCGAAATAAATAAATATTAGTAATAAAATTGTTAATTTTATAAAATAAACCTGTAATAAAAACTTCAACCAAGCCCTGGGAGTTAAAAATGGTTGCTTGACAAATTTTCGAAATTACGATTTTTCACTACGTGTTTCCTACTTCACATTTTTAAACAAACAAATTATGTGTGAAAACTATTCTGCAAATTATTTTTAAGACTGTACGTAGTTTTGAATCTCCGTGAAACACGTACGAGTGCATTTCTGCCATCAAAAAGTTCCTCATAAGAAATATGCCGTTCGAAGTCGACTTAAAACTGTAGGTCCCTCCATTTGTGGAACAACTTCAAGGCGCATGCCACAAATAGGAGGAAGAGCTCGGCCAAACACCCAACCGTGTGGAAGCGTCAATTATGTATATGATATACTCGTATACTCGTATATGTGTTTTCGAAATCGTCGAAGCGAAGAATTATCGAGTTGAACCAAATGTGCTGTCGCGTTAACATCATTTGGTAGTGTCTTGGTTCGAAACCTCAGACATGAAACATCAATTGATATAAAAAGTATAATATTTTCAGAAGTATGTAACATAATTGAATAGACTCAGCGGATAGTCCGAAATAACGAAACATCGATTCCAAATACCACCTCTTTAGTATCTGGCATAATTTAATAATCGATACGGTTGTTATTACAAAATAAGAGACATAAAATTAAACTTCATTAAGGAAATTTAGTATCCCCTACCTTTTATCGAATTCTTGGTTACACCCTCTGTTTAAACTGCAATTATTCCACGGAACTTTTCGGTCATATATCAGACATGATTCCTGGTCCTCCTTTGAAGTCAACCAATTTGATTAAACTCTGACTAATTACATCCGCTACTCTGCCCTAAAATAGTAATACTGGCATACAAATATCCCATAAGGTTATAAATACATTTTTTCCGAAATTCAAAGAAATTTCTTTAGAAATGAGTGATTGGATAAAAGAATATTGCATTAAAATAAACATATCAAAACTTGGAATAAAAAATAACACTTTTTATTTCAAAACGGAATATAAACAAGTATTACAAATGACCCCACCAACCTCGTCCCACCTAAACTCCAATGTGTAGAACTTTGTCATTGTGTTGACTCACAAACGTAAGTACTTTTAGTTCATTTTCAATAGAATGCAACTGCCAAAACAGACTGTTGTACGACCTGGTCGACAGACGCTTGTCAATTCAATTGTGTAATGCCGTTAAATCCTACTTACTTGCATGATCGATTCAATTTCCCTCTCCCGTGAAAGGAAGGTTGACTAAGGGGAGTGCAATTGGTTAAGTGGAGCAGGGCGAGTGCCGTTGAATGTGTGCACAGGTGTGTCAAAGCCGGAATTAAGCGATGTGCGCAGTAACGAGTATGGGCTCGGACTATGTTACAATTTGAAAACAATGCTGAACGATAGACGTTGACTAAACAAAGAAGCGGTCGAACACATGACGATTTTAAATAAATTTTTCAAATGAATTACATACATTGAGAAGCAACAAAGAATTTATTGCCGTTTGCATTTAAATAAAGTATTCACAGATATGCACGCATAAGTGAGTACCTATGTACATATATAAATATATATGTATATATGTATAACATAAGAATTGCTTAATTTTTTGACGTCATAAATGAGAATGAAAAGACATTTTGGTCCCACAGACAATAAATTCTGCACCTACTACTAGTGCTTATAGTTCGCCGGGTTCAAAATACGCTAGTATGCAGTTTCATACATAAAATCAGGTTTAAGTTTTGAAAGAAAAAAGGGCATTGCATGTTTTTATTCAAGTAAGCGAGAAGGTATCCCGATAATTTGTGGAATTTAAGAGCAAATTTGTGTACCGAAATAAATTTTCTACCGGTTGTTCATATCGATTTCGATAGAAAACTAAACCATTAGTTCTACTTTTCATGTGAACTAAATTTTTTTTACCATTTTTGCGGACGATTGCATATCGCTGCTATTCATTGTTACGGTAAATGAAACATTAGTATATATGTGCATATATGTATGTATCCGTTTTTTTTTTAGCTGTATAAAAACTATTGATGGCGCAGAAGCTTGGACGATTACAATATCCGATGAAGATTCTGAATATAAAACAATAAGGGGATGGAACAACGAGCTGTATGAACTTTACGACGACATAGACACATCGCAGCGAATAAAGATCCAGCAGCTACGCTGGCAGGGTCAAGTCGTCCAAACGGATACAAACGCTCCGGCTCTGAAAGAATTCGATGCGGTACCAGCTGGTGGTAGCAGAAGAAGAGGAAGGCCTCCTCTGCGTTGGAAAGATCAGGTGGAGAAGGACTTGGCTTAACTTGGTGTGTCCAATTGGCGCCGGTTAGCACGAAAAAGAAAAGACTGGCGTTTTGTTAAACTCGGCCAAAATCGCGCCAGCTGTTATCGCACCAATCAAGAAGAATAGAACTATTGTCATCGATAACTATGGTTTGGCAGCTGAGAATGGCAAACTGAATCGTTTAACGCCATAACAACGCTTCCAAATTATGAAAACTTACTTTGAAAATATTTCTCGCGAAGTTCAGATAGCACTCATCGCGGCATCATCGGTCCTTATTTCTTTCAAAATTAGGAGGTAACTGTCGTAATGGTAAATAGCGAGCACTATGGAACCATACTAGCTAAATTTTCTTTTTTTCCAAAATATAATCAGACATACATCGACGACATTTGGTTCTAACAAAACAGTGCAACTTGCCATAAAGGGCTCTTAACAATCGTTTTATTGCAATATTGAAGCCACTATTGACGCCATGCAGCCAGTTTCATTGGAAAAGTTAGTTAAACATTGGACTGATCGAATGGACCAAATGATCAAAAAATAAATCTCATGGATTGATCTACCAAATTATAATAAAGAAAAAGTCATTCCAATAATATTTCTGTTTTGTATTATCATTTTAAGTACTGACTCTAAAAATAGCACCCTATGCATAGATTTCTCAAAATCATCATATTTCCTAACCTGTTCAAAGCGACATATTCACTTAAATAGCTTCCGACAGCAGAAAGTTTATACACATACTTGCAAATGTACCTAAAATGTATTCAAAAATAACAATAATGCAACAATTCAAACACTTATCTAAAAAAGGAAAATCGTGCAAACAAATCACCCTTCCCTTTTATTTCCATGCTTCTGTTTTCATACATACATATGTATATACATACGTTCCCTCGATCCTTTGTCTGCTAAGCTCAACAAAATATTTCCTATTTTCGGCATCATCAGATCTCGTAACCAGTAACAAAGAAAAAAACACTTTTTTTTTAATTTGAAGTGCAACCCCTAATTACCCACCACTTCCATTGACGACGCGCATCGTTTTTTGAGCACTCATATCTGCATCAAAATCTGTTTCTTTTCGCAGTAACTTTTTCATTTCGTTATCAAAACTAATTTTAGCCCACTTAGTAGCGGTCTTATTTAATTTCAAATCTACCACATTAACCTATTACATTCTGATTATCAAAATTGTCAACCATGCAGAAAAAACCCAATTGGCTACGAACTGGGTATGAACATACATATGTATGTGTATGTGCCTACTATGTCTGCAGTATGCATATACATACATACAATATATACATACATACATTTGCTGCAATGGAAAAATATTCTAAAAAGTCTTTTGAGCCTTTCAATAAAAAGCCAGGAAACAGCAAATTATAGAAAAAGTTTTTTTTCTAATAGCGGTCGGCAGGCTATGGCGCATCACCGAGTGTATTTCTGCCATGAACATCTTCTCATAAAAAACCATCTGTCGTTCAGAGGAGACATAAAACTGGCGACAGGTCCCTCCACTTTTGGAACAATATCAGGAAGCACGCCAAAAATAGTAGGGAGAGCTCGCCCAAAAGAAAGGAAAGTTTATTGGCGACCTGAATAAATTGCCACTAGTTCATAATAAAATGTACCATAATTTCCTAATGAAATTTCATAATGTTCTACTACTTCATCTTTTTCTCATCTCATGAATGTCATGTTGAAATAGCAGGGGCTATTCTGAGGTTACTGGCATGAGAATGAGGTTATAGGCATAAACAAATTCAGCAATGCCCATCAAATGCGGCTCATAGTATAATATCGATCCATAGATAGATAACTCTGAAATCTGAGTTTCTCTGAGAAGTTTTGCATGAACGTAGGGAGACATCAGGGCTCGGCCCTTAGTCCCCTTATTTTCAACCTGATTATGGATACTCTAACATGCAAACTACGTATTGTCTTGGACACTGTTGTACGGCGGTGATGTCGCACTACTATCTGATAATGTTATTGTTTTACAAAATAAATTATCACAGTGGGCTGAAGTTTTGAAATCAAATGGTGTACGCAAAAGCAGCAGAAAACAGAGTACGTCACTTTTTCTTCTAACGATAGTGGCCAGATTCCGAAATTTCATATCAAGAGTTTCAAATATCTTGGCTCCATTGTAAGCGATGATTGCTCTTTAGACCGCGGCGAAACGCGTACAAGCCGGCTGGCAAATTTGGCGCACAGTGTAAGGAGTTTTGTGTGCCAAAAAAATGCCAATAAAGTTAAAAGACAACATTTACGAGTATAAAGCTGTGGTTAGACCTGCAAGGGCGTATGACTCAGAATGCTGGCCGCTGTCTGCTAAACAGGAGCAAAGAATCCATGTGGCGCAGAAAAGAATGCTGCGTTGGGCATCGAGTGTCAGAAAACGGGATAAGATACATAAGTAATAAACAAATCAGAGATAGCTGTCATATGGCTTCAATAACAGAGAAATTAAGAGCAAGTCGTTTGCGCTGGTATGGACGTGGCCGACCCTTTTAGTTCTGGGTAAACACTATTAAAAACGATATGCAGCGAAGCGAAGTGAACGAAGGGACACCCCAGTACCGAGTAACCTGGAGATTGCGTCCGAGAAGTGCCAACCCCAACTAAGTGACCATGGCGGGGTCGAAGAAGAGAAATTGTCGTTTCTTTCATTCGCGGACAAACTGTTGCAAGCAAAAATGCCAAGTGTAGCTACGTTGTTATCTTCGTCCAAACTCTGCGCCACCAAATAGCACGGGTGATTTGTGTTCGTCTCGCAGCTTTAATTATCTTTGGTTTTTCAAGCTCATAGAAATCCAATAATTTCCTTGGCGCTGGTGCAAAGGGATCGGAATACATTTTCCCATTGCTGATATATGCAGTATTGTCGAAAAATTCGCTTCAGGAGCAGATATGAGGGTTTGATTGCGATTTGCGCGATTGCATCTTCTCAACATATATCTAACCTCTAAAACACTGAATTAATGCGTTTCATCTACCACGAACATGGTCGAGTTGGTTCCTCGTTTGAGGTTGGTTCCGATGAGGCTGGAGCAAATGAGAGAGATGTTGAAAAATCTCAGCCGGATAGAGATTGGCGTAATCGGTTCATCAACAGGAGTAAAACTTTAAATTCAAATTAGATTTTTAATTTAATAAAATTAAATAATTGCACAGGAAATGATTCGACGCCACAAATCAAAAACATAGTCCTTTACCCACTTGCCGTGACCGTCATCCTAAACGGGTGAATTGGATCACATTCTAGTAATTTATTTAATTCCCATCGCACAACGGTGGCACAAAATTAACCCCATGGGAATTTGACACTTCTGAACTAGACAGCTGCAGTGTACAAAAAGATAAGAAGTGGAGGGCGTCAAGGTAAAAATAAAGATTTCCATCACTCAAAATATTTTGGATGATTAATTTTGCGTCACCTTTTACAAATCATATACTAATTTTTCACCACAAGTGTTACAATAGAAATGTTATCCACGTCCTGTGTCCCAACTCATGCTAGTTGCAATTCTCGCCGTTTTCGATTCTGAGCCGGTATCAAATCACAATATAAAGCTTTTATTTATTTAGCTATTAGTAAATCTAGAAATAAATGGTTTCTTACAGACTAGAAAAAAAAGTTTAACGACACAACTTACAAATAATAGCAGTGTTTTTTATACATATGTATGCACAGTTTTATATTCGCTTATGAAATAGTTCTGGATAAACTAATTTTTGTTTCGGTTAAAGGCAATTTTTTCAGTTTAAATGCGGATACATATGCGTCTAAAAAAACACAGCTAATATTTTGAAAATGCAAAACTTCATGGAAAAGCAGTAAACACGAAACGGGATGCCAATATTCGCACTAATTGTTCGACACCAAGGACCACAAAACTTCATCATACAGTATTTTTAAATTTATTAACTACCTGGTTTGCTTTTATAACTGAGCTACGAATTAAGAACATATTTTATTCATGTAAAAAAAATATCTAATTTGTCAGTGAAAGTTAAAGTATTTCTTAATGTCATAATTTGGAAATAAACAACTTTATTTACGATTACAAAGCCACTTCGATTTTATAGATTTGTTCGTATTACTGTATTATTTTAACCTCACTTACCTTACTTTTTATTGCATTCGGACAATACCAACAATTTTTTTTGAGTCGGTTCATCCAAAACTTGGCTTATCCTTCTTTCAGCATTTAAAGTTTATGTTAGTTATCCGTATTGTATATATATTTGTGTTTTACTTTGTTTTCCATTCATTTATTATATGAATGACCTTTATTACCTTTTGTTAGAGACTTTTTTGAATGGAATTTATTGCAGTTTTTTTGGTTGGTTTTGTGAGTTTTGGATCATTTACGCGCTTTTGTGCAACTTGGCTGTATTGCCGCTAATTGACGCCGTAGCCTCTGCCAATAACATTAGCCGGTGTAGATCGTCTGTCCCGATGTTTCTTAGTGCTGAATATTTACCTTCCCTCTGCTCGCCATATGATCGATTTCTCACCCGCTGTACAGACCATACAGCTACGTTTTCGCACTCCATTGATTTGAAGCGAACAAACTGGCCCCTAGCTTCGCCCAAAAGCCATCATTTTACGCTTACCTCTCTGCACATATCATTTGTATTTTGGATTTGGTTGCTTATGATGTTTTGTTTTTGCGTTTTGATGCTGTTCATTCTTGCTAAATTTCATCGCCTCTCGTGTGCTTCATTTACTTTATTGTAGTTTCGTTGTGATTCATTAAGGTCCATTATTGATTATTTCAGTGCATTTGCTTTCTCACCCTACACTGATCCGCGCCCAAACGAAAGATGCACTTTTCGTTGGCAATGTACACATACACATGCCCATACGTACTTGCATATACGTTAGTATGTTTACTATATTTTATATTTGATATTTTTGGAGTATAAATAGGTATATTCGTAAACAAACATTGTTGTTCCGAAAGAGGGTACTTAAGGTAAGGACGCTTTATGCTTTTCGCAATATCATTGTAATTTGATGATTTATGGCCGATATTCACAGCTTGAACACATCAGCCGACTTTGTTGACACTTTGTGCCAATTTTATATGTAGATAATTTTACTCGCTGGCTGTTCTGTTATACATGAACCTATCTACCTAAGTGTAAACAGAGGGATGCATTGTTTTTTTTTGTTTTGTTTATACTTATGACCACATCCTTAGTAGTAAGTTTTTGATAGTATTATTTCTTTAATAAATTAGAGATATTTTTCTTACGTACCTGGTTAGTCGTTATGCGGAAATTGATCTGTGGCCACAAATATTTTTGGCGCTCCAATACTGGAGGATATTTACGATACTGGAGGTAATCAATGCACTATTACTCAGAAAATAAATAAATGGCTTAAAATTAATTCTTAAGTACCTGAACAAGATTTAGTCGACAAGCATAAAACAAAATAAATTTAATAGAATAAATTGTAAATAAATATTGAAATATAATTATAAAAATAAATAGTAATGAATAGGTTTTATTTTTTCCATTATTATATACAGTTAATTTATAAAAATAAATTTTACAAGCAAACTTTTTTTCTGTGTTTTGTGTCGGTAAGGTAGGGTTTAAAATGCCTTTGCCACTTTGCGCTGCTGAAAGCGTTGCTTACGTCGATTGTGGCTAAGAGCAGGATTTGACGGGAAAAGTGGTTTATGCTCCGTGCTTTTCCTATACTCTTCACAACATCCTTGATCCTATCCATAAGCAAGCTTAAAAAATTGACATAAAAAGCTGATATTTCCGTTTTTTTTGTCATTTATTTTTTGTTGTGGCTCTTCTTGGAAATATTTTGAGTATTTTTAAGGGGTAACTTCTGTTTCTTACTTAGATTTTTCTTTTCTTCAGTAAAATCTTTAAATATAGCGAACCAGGATTACACAGCCACAGTTCCTAAAACCTTACATATGACAAAATTCATGCCCATAGTAACAATGCTGCTCTCTCCATTGATCAGTTTGTGTGCTTTATCGCTTAGCATTTTATGGTACATGGTACAAAAATAACGAAATTCAAGTAAATCAAATATATGCTTATTTTCTTATAAATAAAAAGGTTATAAAATTATTTTCAATTATACGCGTATTAGGAATATTCTGAAAATTTTTAAAGAAGAGAGCTGTCAAATCCTGCAGCTACGGCTAATACATATCAGCAGATACGGTCGAAGGGTTTAACTTGAGGACCAAGCCTCTCATGGCAACACTAGGGACTAGTTCTGGTCTATGGGAGATTGATATTGGGCCGCTAATTTTTTTAATTTTTTCATAATTCATTCTTCTTCTTCTTAATCGGCTCGATAACCGCTTACGCGATTTTGGCCGAGTTTAACAAAGCGCGCCAGTCGTTTCTTTCTCGTGCTAACCGGCGCCAATTGGACACACCAAGTGAAGCCAAGTCCTTCTCCACCTGATCTTTCCAACTCAGAGGAGGCCTTCCTCTTCCTCTGCTACCACCAGCTGGTACCGCATCGAATACTTTCAGAGCCGGAGCGTTTGTATCCATTCGGACGACATGACCCAGCCAACGTAGTCGCTGGATCTTTATTCGCTGCGCTATGTCTATGTCGTCGTAAAGCTGATACAGCTCATCGTTCCATCACTTGCGATATTCGCCGTTGCCAACGTGCAAAGGTCCAAAAATCTTACGCAGAATCTTTCTCTCGAACACTCCAAGCGTCGCTTCATCGGATGTTGTCATCGTAAATTCAACGTAGAATCTCTCTTTCATAATTCATTACTTGTACCATATTTAAGAAATTTTGCTTTATTTAAAATAGAGATACCGCGTTTTTTTTCCTTTGTTGGTATAACCTCCCGTTATTGAGCGGGAGTGAGCGTGGCTATTGAACAATATCGTCCATTTTCAATGGCCAACTTCCTTGGAGAAAGAGTTATATTTGTACCAGGTGCCAGTGAAATTTAATACTTTTCAAAACATAGCTAAATTGACTCCTTTCATCTTTCTGAGCATTTTGGTTTATCCATATATGTATGTATGTCTATATACATATATCTCGATTCCTTTATACTGTTACATACAACGTTACGTGAACAAAAGTTTAATACTCTTGGGTACCAGTGTTCGTTTATAAAATGCGAAATATTTTCGTTAAAATTTTTTGTTATTCTAGACGATTTGTCCATTGCAGGCACGGAATTCGACTGAATTCGTAATCATTAACAAAAATCCAGAATGTCAATAACACTATTTATTTAACCTTAAAATGCAACTGATACGAAGCCTTCTGCAACATCTTTCCCATCCCACACATGCACGCAGACAAACAAATGAAGAATGCATATACAACGAATAAACTGACAAAAACTAAAAAAAAACAGTTTACTGTAAATAAAAAAAGCACAAAAAAACGGAAGCGGACTAGGTAAGCAAGAGAATGGGCTTGTTAACCGAGAAGTGATTTGAAATCGAAAATAAAGCAAGAAGACAAAATTCAACAAACAATGATCGTGTTATTACTCCCAATTTGCATGTGAAATGGATTGTGAGATGATCATGTTAAATAGTCAGCAACAAGCAAGCAAAGCAATAACAAATAAAACTACCGTCAAGTTGAACAGCCCTACAAAAATGTATACACACATAAACATTAGTAAATATATGTATGTTAAGCAACATGCTGCGTCGCGACGAATTTTTCTCTCTGCTCCCATTGTAGTATGCAACGAACTACAAACAAAACTGATCTACAAGTATGCTGCTGCTATGAAACCGCTCGAATGACTCCGAATTGTGTTTACCATCATTTAGTGTTGGGATATGAAAAATGCAATGAAGGTGTAGTTAACAAAACTAAAACAGTAGTCAATCAAAAAATGCATTTGGACGGAGAAAATAGACTCTGGCATGTATACTTAGTTCTAGACCTCTGGCACCAATCCCTGGCGCGATAATTGATTGTCCAAATGATTGTCGCTTCCATGTACATCTGAGGAAAAAAGTCTCAAGTAAAGGGTAGATAGTCATTTGGTTGCTGAGGTATGACTGAAGTTGGAGCTGCTTTGTTACAAACTGTGGAGTGTCAATCGCTTGGATGTTGACTCTGTATGTTATTTGTTTTAGAATTACAAATGTGATCTGGGCGAAATTATATAAACAAATATTTGTCAACATACATAGCTTCTTCTTCTTCTTAGCTGGCGCGATAACCGCTTACGCGATTTTGGCCGAGTTTAACAAAGCGCGCCAGTCGTTTCTTTCTCTTGCATCTATTCGGACGAAATGACCCAGCCAACGTAGCCGCTGGATCTTTATTCGCTGCGCTATGTCTATGTCGTCGTAAAGTTCATACAGCGCATCGTTCCATCGCTTGCGATATTCGCCGTTACCAACGTGCAAAGGTCCAAAAATCTTCCGCAGAAACACTCCAAGCGTCGCTTCATCGGATGTTGTCATCGTCCAAGCTTCTGCGCCATATGTTAGGACATGCATGATGAGGGCCTTGTAGAGGGTTAGTTTTGTTCGTCGAGAGAGGATTTTATATTGAGGGGGATTTTTAAGTGGCGGGTCCCAAACCCAGCTTACAACCAACTATCCTGGAATGCTTCGCTTTCTCACGTTAGCTCACTCCCGAACGGGTGTTCGGAAGCTACCCAGAGGATACGTGGGCTAATCCCGGACGTTGTGAGCTGCTTGAACCAAATGAAGAAGAATCGTCCTGGCCACTTCCAAGTGAATGGCGATCAGTAACTTTCTCCACTTGCGTGGACTTCTACACATGGAACCATCCTCCTCAACATACATATATAATATAATGCATTCACAAAAACTGTTCCGTTATATATGGTCTACGAGACGAGGTAATAAGAATGAAATGGTAATTTCAATTCTACCTGCTGTGTCTTGGTGTTGCTTAAAAAAAACAAACAAGCAATTTTACGATCTGCAATTGTGTCACAGTGATATCTTCATTATTTAAAAGGGTTGCGGTGCATTCCAGTGATACCTTAATTGTTGAAATGGTTGCAAAAAACGCGCATTTCTTAAGAAGGCCCCTACCCAAAAGTTCGACCCAAATTGGGGGGCATCAGAATTCATTTTAAAGGTATGGTTCCTTCGGCAAAGTTTCTTATTTTGATCCCTAGAATATGATTTTCACAGAGCAATGGGTGATTTTTTTGCCTCCTCTCAAATCGACCCGGCCTAATATATATATATATATATAAAGGGTGATTTTTTAGCTTTTATCTTTTTAAACAGTTGGTTTAAACAGCTGACGCACGTTTCGTGTTTTGTTTCACTGTCAAACATTTCCAGTTTGGTCTATAATTTAACCATGAATCGTCTTACAAGCGAACTACGCTTGCAAATCATTGAATTTTATTATAAAAATGCGTGTTCTGATAAGAAATTTTTGTAGTCGAAAAATTGTGTTCAGCGACGAAGCTCATTTTTGGATCAATGGGTACGTAAATAAGCAGAATTGTCGATTTTGGAGTGAAGATCAGCCAGAAGAATTGCAAGAGCTACCAATGTACCCAGAAAAGGTCACAGTTTGGTGCGGTTTATGAGCTGGAGGTATCATTGGACCGCACTTCTTAAAAATGCTGCGAATCGTAACGTAACTGTGAATGGTGAGCGCTACCGTGAAACGATATCCAACTTTCTTTTGCCCAAAATGCAAGAGCTTGACTTGCATGGTTTCAGCAAGACGGTGCCACATGCCCCACAGCACGCATAACAATGGACTTGTTGAGAGGCGAGTTCGGTGAACATTTTATTTCACGTTCCGGACCTGTCAATTGGCCACCCATATCGTGCGATATAACGCCTTTAGATTATTTTTTGTGGCACATAATTTAAATATCCACCAAGAGCACGTCTACAAGTAAAATCCACCAAGCAATCGGTTCATGAATGTCTAATTGTTGATATCGTCGAGACTTCGATGTTGAAAGCAAAAATATTCGCAACAGAACTTCCGCTTTGGTCTGACAGCCCTTTTCCCATCCTCAACGGGACCAGTATCTTCAAATTTTTTGACAAACCTTTTATTTGTTGACTGATTTCTACGAGAAAATCATGAATTTTGCAATTGTTCTTAAAGATCGACCATTTTGATGGGAAAATTTAATAATTTTAACGCGTTGATCTATAGTGTAAAATTGTCTACTTAGAAAATGTCAAAGATGGTATTAAAAACGGTACCGTCTAGGAATTATTCACTACTAACATTTAGACGTCACTTTTGAAAGACCCTTTATAACCCTCGCAACAGAAAATATGTAAAATAACGTTTGTTGCGGCTACTTAATATGCTTTTGGAAGATATACCTACTACCAAAAAGCCTCAACAGATTTGGCTTAACAAAATATTTTTCATCATAGGTACATATATAAGTATATGCTTAAAAAAAATAATAATTGGCGCGTACACTTCTGTTAGGTGTTTGGCCGAGCTCCTCCTCCTATTTGTGGTGTGCGTCTTGATGTTGTTCCACAAATGGAGGGACCTACAGTTTCGAGCCGACTCCGAACGGTAGATATTTTTTATGAGGAGCTTTTTCATGGCAGAAATATACTCGGAGGTTTGCCATTGCCTGCCGAGGGACGACCGCTATTAGAAAAATGTTTTTGTTTTTTTTTTTTATTAATTTTGCTTTCACCGAGATTCGAACCAACGACCTCTCTGTGAATTCCGAATGGTAATCACGCACCTACCCATTCGGCTACGGTGGCCGCTTACATCATATGCTTGCATCATATATATTCATAAGTATATATATATGTATATACATATACATATATATATGTATGTATATTCTCGCTGGCCTAATGGTGCGCACAGTCACCAACGAAAACGCAGGCCCTTGTCAGCTGATACGATGAAACTAATGAGAGCCCCATGTAAATGAATTCTCACCCCCCTTCCGTTCCGTAGTATCGCAGATTTTGTCGTAGGATTTTCGATAGTTTCCGTAAAATCCTGTCAGCTGATTGCTCTCTCACTACACAGTGTTGCCACACAGGACATTTCGAAATCACTTACAAAATAAACTTAAAAAAATAGAAATTTTTATTGAAATAACTTAAAACAATCTTAAATAATGTTAATTATAGATAAATGAACTATTTGCATTTGGTGGTTTTTGACTTTGGTATATTATATGTTACAACGAAAAATTATAACTGATAACGCGAATGTGTGCAAAAGTGTGTATGTAAAAATATCAGTGGCAGCATTGTGCCGACAACCAAACAGAAACACACACAAACCGATGTATTGTGTAAATATGTAACTAAAAGAACGTTGTTTTCTATGGGAAAATGTTTGCTCAATTTTGTGTATTCTACGAGCAGCGGAAAGGGACTACGATACGTTGGTGAGTGTGAGCACCATAACTCCTGAGATTTAACGCCAGGGAGGTGCAGGGCCAGATGGAAACGCTAGGAAAGAATATGAGTACGAGATGGACTATCGGACGATTTATAATTTTTGAAAATGACGTCCTACGTCAATAATATTTGACATTTGTAAACTAGACAACTGCAGTGTTCAAACAGACAAGCAAAGGAACGCTCATAAAAAAAAGACGCACGCCACTCCACTTATATATATATTCATATATAAATTACTCAAAATCATTATTTTATTTAGTAAAAATTTATTTTTATTCGAAGCGCTCACTTTAGCCTTGAACGCAACTACATGTTAAGATCAGACGCATAGATATGCTTACTAATAGCCAGGCAGCAATCAAGACTCTCAACTCTTTCCTGGTTACAACAAAACTGGTGGTGGAATCTCTTGATAAGCTGAATATCTTCGGCCAGAACAGTCAGATACTTGTCCTATGGGTTCCGGGGCACATAGGAGTTACTGGGCACAAAATTACAGATAAATTAGCCAGGAAAGGGACGAACTTCCGTTTATGGCTACGAAGAGTCGGAGCTCAATTTTATTTGTATGAATACGCGATAAAGAGCTGTATACTTGAATCACGTTGCAGGGAACACAAAAGGTGGTGCCTTCCGAAAATCGCTACTCTATTTTTAGCAAAGTTGCCAATTAATTGGCGTCAGTACAAAGAAAAGCATTTGTGTGCGAGCATAAGCATTTGAGGATGTAAGTGTGCCTGGTGTATTCATGGTTTTCCACTCACTTTCACTTTTTTCTTCCTCTTCCTTTGGTTTGTTTATTTTCTGTATTGACGTCAGGACACTTGTCGAGGCGCAATCATGTATTCTACAATTTTTGTATTTTAATAGCTTAATAAGACAGTCGTTCTAAACGCAATCATCTCTCTCCTGCACTCTCAGTGCTCCCGTCAGATACGAATAAGAATAAATTAGTGAATGTGTGCGTAGGTGAAAAATCTCGTGGCTTTAGTTTGAGTTCAGAAACATGAAAAACCATGTACATTATTTTCCTTTCTTTCTGTTTTCTTGCATATTTTCTAACAATTGCTGCTCACCCCTGCAGCTCTACCGTGTCATATTGCTTCCACAGTTTCTCTGTCCGACTATTTGCACATGCGCAACGGATTGGCGTTATAATGTTGCAATATGGTAAGTTTTACGGTACGCGCTATAACAAGGCAAACACAATCTCTAATGCCAGCCAAACAAACAACCAGTTCATCAACCGTTTTCGTCGTTCATTTGTGGGTGTCACGGAAATTACTCTGCGTGTAAACACGTCACAGCAGTCAATTGACGTTTCAAGCTACAATAATAAAAGTGAACTGCATAAATGCAGTTTGCATGCAGCTTTAAATTCCGACAACTGACAAATGATGTTGAATATGGCACACCAGTGCGACAATCTGTCCAAGTTGATCATGTCGTGCTTTTGTTGATGACGAGCCCATCATTTGTTTTGTTTTGTTGCAGTGGCATCTCACCTTTGTTCATTGCAAATTCGATTAAATGGAAAACACTCAACTGATAGTGTATACCTACCGCTTTTTGTACCCCATGTCAGCTATTATTGTAAAGGTTCTATAATATATTAATGATTTTTGTTGTTGCTATTGTTTGTCATGGAATCGAATGTTGGTTACATGCTGATTATTAGAACGGAACAAGCGATTGAATGCTCCTTTGTATGAGCCTCGATGGTGCATTGAGTGATAGCAAAAATAGTTAGTAAAAGTTGACCTGATTAAAAAACTGAAATTGTGTTGACGCAATATTAGCACAAGCAATCACTTCCATACATACTCTTATTCTTGGTCCTTCCAGCCCTTTCCGCTGGCCACGCCACAGACTTATTACTGCCCTCACACACACACATATCTACTACTACTTTCTTAAAAAGAAAATCTTGGCGAAAACATTATTCTAATTATTAAGTAGAAAGAAATCAATAACCTTATAACTGAAATTATTAGAAAACGCCACTGTTTTACTAGTAAATGGTGGTTAAGCTTCAAGGGCCGGTATTGATTTCGAATAAAATACAATTTTTCAGGAAATATTGTAATTTCTCCTTATTATGATAATATTGGTACGGCTCAATTACGCATACAACAAAATATCGGCCAAATAGCCGCAGCGCCCTCGGCGGCACACCTCCATCCGATGATCCAAATTTTCCATCACGCTGAGGCATAATTGAGGTTCTATGCCGTTAATGTGCCAAATTATCTCAACCTTTAGCTCTTGAATTGTTACTGGCTTATCGACGTACACCTTTTCTTTCAAATAACCCCAAAGAAAGAAGTCCAACGGTGTCAAATCACATGATCTCGGCGGCCAACTGACATCGCCACGACGTCAGATTATTCGGATATGAAATTTTTCGCGCAAAGAGCCATTGTTTCGTTAGCTGTGTGACAAGTGGCACCGTCCTGTTAAAACCACATATCGTTCACATCCATATCTTTTAATTCGGGCCATAAAAAGTTCGTTATCATTTCACGATAGTGAACACTATTCACAGTAACGGCCTGACCGGCCTCATTTTGGAAAAAATACGGCCCAATGATGCCGCCGGCCCATAAACCGCACCAAACAGTCACTCTTTGTGGGTGCATTGGTTTTTCGGCAATCACTCTTGGACTATCATTCACCCAAATGCGGCAATTCTGCTTATCGACGAATCCACTGAGGAGAAAATGTGCCTTATCACTGAAGATCATTTTCTTCGAAAATTGGTCATTCACTGTTGCCATTTCCTGCCACCATTCTGACCATTGACGACGCTTGAAATAGTCAAGAGGCTTTAGTTCTTGAGTCAATTGCACCTTGTAAGCGTGTAAATGCAAGTCTTTATGCGTAATGTTCATCAACGACAAACGTGAAAGGTGCAATTGTTGGGCACGGCGACGAGTTGAGGTGGACGGCCCTTCAACCAATATTTTCTGCAGTACGAGCTGTACGCGTATGCACCAGCCATTGCAACCTATTAGTTAAAATTTTTTTATATATTAACAAATATCTATGAGAACGTCTTTAACATTCTAAGTTCATAAACCGGTATTTGACGGAAGAAGTGGTACTAGATCGATAGTGACTACAGTTGTACAGTTGCAAAATGATCAACCAGAGGAAAAGGATGCAAGAAATGATGATTAGATGAATACAAATATTGCTGGAGTTAACCCTCTGCTGGTGTAAAACTTACTAGTTAATGCTGATGTAGAGCTTTAATGGTACGCTAAATGGTATGGTGCTGATGCATAGACTAACAGTTGATACGTCACAGAACGTCGCCGTGTAAAAACACAACTTTTCAAATTCAAAATGAGAAAATGTATGGTGATTACGCGAAAATATATGCTTATTTACAGGCATGTAAAAAATGGGTATTTCGTGCGTTTTTATTAGTATATAATATTTTGGGTTAAAAAATTCCCGCGTACAATTTATGAGTTTTTGGTACATTTTTACTGAATGTAATATTTATAACTTTCACTGAAGTGAAGCCTAATCATTAAAAATATGTTTAACCACATTCAATAAACTAAGTATTGAAATACGAGGGCGGCTCAGTAAGTACCCGTGTTTGATGACAGATGGCGATTCTGAGGGAAGTTGGTGCTAGCATCGATTGATGATTTAGTTTGGATTTGACAGCTATTCGAGTAAGAGATGTTTCGTAATTTTCGCTAAGATGGAAAAAGAGCAGTATCTTTCGGATGGGAAAAACTGCGAGGAGATAAAAGCAAAGTTGGATGCTGTCTATGGGGACCCTTCGCCATCTATATCCACAGTTAGATATTAGTTCAACTAAATTCCGTTCCGAAATTCCATTCCAACGGACATCCGTTTTTGATGAGGAGCGACCAGGACGCCCGGCAGATGTGTTACTGAGAAAATCATTCAAAAAGTCCAGACATGATTCTCGATGATCGCCAAACGAATGTGCGCGAAGTAACAGAGGCCATAGGTGTGTTGACCGGAACGGCAATTAATATTTTACAAGATAATTTGTCGATGAGAAAATTGTCAGCCCAATGAATTCCGCGATTGCTCACAAGTAACAACAAGCGCGGCTGTTAATTTCGAAGCAGTGTTTGAAGCGATTTAAGTGATATCCAAAGGAATTTTTACATCGAGGAGTCACCGTTGATGCAACCTTTATTCATCATTACACACCAGAGACTAAGCAACAATCAAAACAATGGATTTCTCTCGGTGAATCTAATCCAAGAAGGGAAGACAGTCCCATGGGCCAGCAAGGTCATGGCGACGATTTTTTGGGATGCGAACGGCGTCATCCTCATGGATTTTTTAGAAAAAGAAAGTACGGTCGCTGGACCGCTACACGGCCGTATTTAACGAAAAAGAAGGTGCTGCTTCACTACAATAACGCACCAGCACATTCAACCGGTGTGGTCGCCGCCAAACTGCATGAATTGCGTTATAAAATTCTGCCGCACCCCCGTATTCACCCGATCTGGCTCCCTGCGACGTTTTCTTGTTCCCTATCATAAAGAAATGGCTCGCAGGAAAAAAATTTAGCTCAAACGAAGAAGACATCGCCGAGACAGAGGCGTATTTTGGAGAGTTCGACAAATCCTATTTTTGGAAGGGTAAAAAAATGGCGGTAGCTTTGGGAGAAGTGTATCTTTCTGAAAAGCGACTATGTTGAAAAATAAAAACAAATGTTTTGAAAATTTTCTGTCTTCATTTCTAACACGGCTACTCGTACAGTTTGAAGTGTAATATGTGTGTATTTTTTTTTTTTAATTTGCCAACAGCGTAACGCACAATGCAGATGTCCTTTACATCAATTTACAAGGAAACCAGCTAAATGTAAACAAGATTTTCGGGGTGATGTCATAACGCAAAACAAGAACCATAGCTTCTTTTTCCAAAAGAAACAAAATAATTTGGCAACGATAAACGACGAGTTTCGCTTACACGCTTTGTGCCCCGACGAATAAAGATCCGGCACTGACACTGGTGATGATAACAGAGAAAGAGAAAGGCATCCCCGGCGTTAGGAAGGTCAACTCGAAAAGGACTTGGCGTCACTTGATGTGTCTAATACACCAGTTAGCATGAAAAAGGAACGGCTGGAGCGCTTTGTTGAACTCGGCGAAGATCACTTAAGCGAACAGCGCCAATCAAGTAAACGACTTAAAAATAATTAAATTAAACGAATAAATGCCAACTTTTTAATGCAATCGTATAATTATTGAAATAGTAATACTATAAAATATTTTTATATTTACAATAAAATGTTTATAATGAAAAGTGATTTAATATATTATACAAAAGGATTTATCATTGTTTGTGTTTTTTCTTCAGATTATTTTTATTTTCATCTCCTGAAGCTCGGTTGATATATGGTAACAAAATAATATAATCGCGCTATTTTGGCCAGTTTTCATTAATTTTTTCGCTTTTTTATATTAATTTTCATAATTTTTTTATAAAAATGCTGCAAATACAATTTAAATCAAAGCTTCTCACTTTTTACTAGATTTATAAAATTGATTGAATTTGATAAAAAATTTAAACTTTTCACTTAAAAAATGAAATGTATTTACATAGTTTTATAGATTCCATTATATTTTCCATTAGTGATGGTAATATATAACTTACTTATTTATCAAGCCAATGATATAGGATAAAAAAATAAAGTACAATTAAACTATAACATTTATAATAAATATTCAAAAGCCGATTTTTTAAAAATGAAAAATCTATCACAACAAATTTAGAGATTTTGTTAAACTCAATTACGTTTCTAGTAAAAGAAGACAACAACAGACGGAATATTAAAGAAAATCCTCTCAAGAAGCACCGGGCAGCAGCACAGCTCCACGGATCAAATCAACAGTGAAAGACAAAGATAAGATTATTCTCCTGTTCTGCAACGTTTTTAAGTTAATCAATAAGCATCGCGCAACGCGAAATATAAGAATACTTTCTAGATTCGTTCAATTCCAGCATCATGGCACATATAATGAGGAAACCAAATGAAGGACGCGCAAACGCCGTATACAAAAGCTTCAGCGTATAAGGGTCGGAAAATTCGGAGCTATGACGCCTAACCAAATAAAGCTTGGTGTAATAAAAAAATGTACATATTTGACTAGCAAGCGTAAGCTTTGAATCAAATATTACACCCAAGTATTTGATTTCTCTTACACGTGACAGTGGCATGCTAGATATGCGACATGGAAATACTTATTTACGTTCAGGGATAGACACCTGTTACTGTAATTATCTAAATAATTTTGCATTTATTCAGAATCGAGAGAGCTATTGATCGGCGAATAAATGTTAACGCCATCTGCATAAATCAGGAATCTTGCTTACGAGAAACAAGAGTAAATATCATTGATAAACATAACAAAAAAAGCGGACCCAGAATACTACCTTGAGGAACCCCAGGCAAGCAACGAAAGGAAGAGACCTAACTCAAGAAGCCTGAGTAGAAGCCAATGCAGGCTAATTTTTTAATTAATTTTACATGGGCAACTCGATCAAAAGCCGTAGAGAAGTCGGTTTAAGCGGTGTTAACCTGGTACACTGAATGGTAGGCAGTCATTCGAGAAGACAGCTAGAAGAGAAACTGTTGAGCTGCCCGGAAAGTATCCATGCTGCTCCGGGCACACCATATTCTTGACAGCAAAAATCAATTTGACCTAAATGATGCATTCAAAAAGTGAAGTGACGGAAAGTTTTCAAATAAGCCTATAGTTATTAATATCATTTTTATTACCGCTTTTAAAAATAGAGAAATGAAAGCCAATTTCCAGGCATCGATAAAAGTACCCGAAGTTAATGATTTCTTCTCTAAAACTGTAGAATATTTACAGATTTCCAAAGACTCTGGAAAATTTTCACAGGACTAACAACTACCTTTGTATCTGTGTCTATTCTTCACTATATCTTTCTCTGATACTTTCCTCCTTGACTACCTACCCTCTTTCCATAGCTCTAAATACAATGGGCTTTTTAGCCTGAGTACTTAAGGAGCCACCAAATCTCTTGGTGCTCCTTGGCTAGACTTATTCAAATTTCAATTTCAATTTCAATTTGTGATTTGTTAAAGATTTATAACAGAGGATATACTAAAAAATTACACTGGCAAGTATATCCTTTGTTGGAGAAGCTCGTTTGATACAATCAATTAAAAAACACCAAAGAAAGGGGTATGCACAGTAGATCAATCTACCTTACGGCAAAAATACCTTACGGGATACTTGGGGCAATGACCTTTGGAACAAACAAACATTTTTCCTCGAGACAAAATCATCGATATATCGTACTCTAAGCTCCGACTGTAAATGTCGAATATATGATCAAAAATGTAAAATGTAAAATGGCGACCCCTACTATAAAAAATTATGTTTTAAATACTTCTACTCTAATAAATCAATACTTCCTTAGCAGAAGTGTAATGATTTTTGATGTGATTTAATTTATTGGCAATAAGTGCCTACTTGGCGTGATAAGAACTGAAATATGAAGGGGTACATGAAAAAAAATTGTCTTCTCGAGATAAAAGTATTGATGTATCAGCAGCACGAAATTGTTCGTAAGTTTCAAAATCAATAAAATGTGTAAACCATATGTCTGCATGGAGAGAGACCAATGGTAAATTATCCCTTTATAAGCAATCACATTGCATTCTTTTTTCCATAAAAAAACTACGAAAGGTAAGAGAAAAACTTGTCAGAAAGACTAAACTGAAATACAAAAAAATCATGGCAGATATGTCAAAAAACCATGTGTCTTATTTTACGATCGATTTCTTCCATTTAATTCAAGCCCGCGGTTAAAACATTCGACATAACTGCACTCTAGAATTTGCTGGAAGACAAATGCAATGGACAACTGTATGGAAAGAAATTGTCTCCTCCGATTAAAAGAAATTTAATTTAGACGAAAAGAATCTTTCGAAAGTGGGAGCGTTATGGTATGGGCAGTGTTCACTGCAATTGAAAGCCTCAGATTAGTTGTGTCCCTTTAAGCTCTAACTCGTATCACATTTATGGAAGGAAAAAAGGACTATGACTACGTCTTCCACCAGGACAACACAGCAATCCATGGCCCAAGGGCTTTGTTGGAGTAGTTTAGGGAGTGTTATGCCATCACCAGAATATTTGTAGTCCCAATTTGAATACCTTCGAAAGCCTGTGAGGCATAATGATTTGCAGCTTTGGCTAAAATTGGTCAAGTATGTAATACATCAAAACTTAGTAAATCGATGCGAAAAGACTTATTTCAACTGAATCGAAAAATGGAAAATCAAACTATTAAATATGCAGAGTCCAGCACTCGAAGTGTGACCAACTTCAGACTGCTCGCGCAGCTGATGCACGGGCTAAATGATAGTCCAGAGAATTGCTCACAAGACGGGGAAGCATTATACCGAGAGGAAACGCGAAAAAATAAAATCATTAATGGATTCCAAAAGTAATAGTGAGATTGCATTATATCTGGCTGGAAAATCACAACCACCGATTGTTCGTGAGCTGGTAGCATCGTCATCAAAAGACTGAACCTTCACGTGAAATAGTTCAAAAAGTGAAGAAGCGACTTGAGCGAAATCCCCGATGAAGTGCCAATCAAATGGCGAAACTGAAAATATCTGACCGTAGGATCCGCCGCATACTGAAAAATGATATCAAAGTCAAGCCTTACAAATTCCTAAAGATGCATGATCTCACACCAAAGCAGCAACAAGTCAAACTTGAGAGAGCAAAGGATTTGCTTCGCTTGGCCGAAAGCGGTCAATTCCCTAACATTCTGTTTTCTGACGAGAAAATTTTTCAAATTAAGTAATTTGAGTTATCGAGCCACAGGTGATGGTTTGGGCCGCTGTAACCGCATATGGGCGCTCTCCAATCGTTTTCATCAAGTCTGGCGTCCAGGTAAATGCGAAATATTATCGCGAAAGTCTTTTGGAGGTTGCTTTGAAGCCGTGAGCAGGCAAACATTTCGGACTGTCTCATAAAGCTCGAGTGGACCAAGAATGGCTAAAAAACAACGTTCCGAACTTCATAACATCCACATAATGGATGTCAAATTCACCAGACGCGAATCCAATGGATTATTCTCTTGCAGCCATTTTGGAGAGCAAGGTCCGAATTAAAAGATTCGCCAGGCTCAAGGCACTGAAAAAAGCCATTGCCCGCGAGTGGTCCAAAATACCTCCAAGTCACATTCGGGCAGCTTGCGATTCGTTTCTGGACCGTCTCAAGCCATAGTCATATCGAGCAAAAGTAAATTGATTCTTAATTTTGTATTATTTTCACACATTTTTTACTTTGAATTGAATAAAGGAAGTTTTCCAAACTAAATTTATGTTCTTTTTTAATTGGTTACACTTCAAGTGCCGGGCCCTGTAATATTTATTTCACTTCAGAAACCGAGTTTATTAATAAAATCTGTGGTAGATCTCTAACAAAGTGCGGTAGAATATTTTTTATTCGTCAACTTATTATTATTCAGAAACTATAACTAAATATACAACAATACTAATTATTGAAGAGATAAGGTCCTATAACACAGGTACACAAGCCCATTATTTAAAAAAAAGTAGGTTAAAAAGCATAAATAAATAATGTTTTTAAATGAAAAGCCTTCAAATATTGTTACAAACGTTATTTCAGAGTAGTTCTGTTGATAAGTAACTTCACAGGCGATGTTGAGTCGCATAGAAAATCACCTTTTATGTACATGTAGTGGTCAAATCATCACAAACGAAATCATCAGCGAACGAACCACCCGCCACTGAAAAGTTCATCTGTCGTACTATCACAAATGTGAACGAGAGCTGAACGTACTCGTTTGATCGAACTGTCATTCGAACACCGACAGCCGCCCGCAAACGATCGGATCTAACCCAATATGTAAATAAATTGTAAAATCATATTATTGAATATGGTTTTTGGAATATATTTATTATAAGACGAATTTAATAAACTCAACCCCACCCAAAAAGATGTCATGGTGGAGTATATGACCAATAAAGACTTGTATTAGAAGCCCTACGCTACAACTTAGGGAAATAAGTACCTGCAATTTTCAATTTTAGTTTTTCGTATTCATTGGAAAATTATTGATTTTATAAGTTGTTTTTAATTTAATTTTATTTACTTTTGAATTCTTTAGTATATAAGTATTTATAACTGGTGAAACATTTGTATGTGATTAAAATAAATAAATAATGAATTTGTAAGAGTATTATATTTTTATTCCACCTTAAGTATGGCACAAAGGCTTTGCATTTCACTTAAAATATATTTTAAAAACTATTTACAAGATTGCACATGCATTCAATGAGGAATATCTTATTTGGCCTCTTATTGATTGGACGTTTCATGAATCTGCAAGCAAATGTTTGTAAACGAGTTAGAATAACTAACCATTCACATATTTACGCTGCATTTGGGAGTGCCTCAGGACTGCTCTTTTCTCTTAGCTGACCCGCACTATTTTCGCAGCTCCATCACTTTCACTAGAACTCTTACATAAAAACAAAGTCGGACCCATGGTTATATTTTAGTTGTATTTATGACAGTTCCAAAGCATCGTGGGACTTGGAACCTATTGTAAATTAAAGAGAATTTACGAACCGTTTGTATTCGTTGGTTGGACTGCGATTCAGCGTATACGATTGACGTATCACGTAATTCTCGTTCGTATGGTTGTTGATCGTTGCACGGATTTGATGATTGAACCTCAGCAGTAGAAGTTTAAAAATGTTTCACAGCGCCTTCAGCTCTCAACTCACAGAATATTCACAATAAACTTTCCTGACTTTTAAATTCATATCGAAGTGAAAATTGGCTGCTCAGGTTTTATGAAAGCATCATTTTGGCAAATTAGATTACAATTTTATTTCCGTAAATGGTCGTTTTTTTTTAAAGAAAGAAGAAGAAGAAATATTGTTGCAATGCATTTTTTTATTATAATCTGGTAGATCATTTTGTGGCATTTATTTTTTGAATATGATATCCGGCATATGTCCGCCGCGGTTACAAGTTACATGATCCATTTGATCATTCCAATTTTTGACTACGGTTTCCAATAAATCTGGCCGTTTAGCATCAATGGTGGCTTTAAGATTGCAATAAATCGATTATTAAGCGCGCTGTATGGCTAATTACGGCATCTTGTTGGAATCAAACGTTATCGATGATTAGCTGATCAATTTTTGGAATCGAAAATTCACTCAACAGTGCTCGATATTAACTTAACAGCAGTTCCTTCCTCATTTCGAAAAAAATAAGGACGGGTAATGCCGTTAGCTTGTAAAGCGCACGTAAAATGGACGAAGTGCTCTATGAACTCCGCGAGAAAATAATTTTTTTCTAATTAAATTTTCACAATTTGGAAACGTTCTGACGGTAAACGATTCATGATGACTTCCCAAACTTTATGGAACAGAAATTTCTACACAGTTTGCATTTTCGACTGTCAAACCATAGTTATCGATATCGATAGTTAGCAGTTAAAAAAAACTTCACACATTGAACTTTGAAATATATCAACTTAAACTTTTATTTACATTTACATTAATATTTTCCTTTCTCCACATCAAATTGCTTGAAATCAGTTATGCATTTTTTTTTTTGTAAAGCTTATGATGTTAACACATGAGTTGAAGCAATAACTCAAAAGAAGCTGTGAAGCCCAGTACTTGTACGAGTAGCTGACAACTAAACTGAGCACACTACGAACACATTGTTTCATGTTAGGTCATTATCTCATACATATATAAATATATATATATATATATATATATATACATACATACATACATATCTTTCCCTTAATTTTCTGCTTTGAATAACATTATTAACATGAAAACAATCAGCATTGGCGTTGTTGAACAATATCGCTTTTATTGAAGTATTGCTAGTGTTTTGTTGTGTTTATGTGCAAAACATATTAATTAGTGCGCGACAAAATGCCACGGCGCCTTCTCGCCACGCCAACAACCGCACCACGCCAAAAAGTTGAAACACATGTCATCGAATTGTATGCACGACATTCATACCTCACTGCTCATTACTTGAAATTGAAATTTCATATTTTTTAATAATTCAGACAATTAATGAGTTTGTAGCACGCAATGCGTCAAAAATGCAGTTTGCACAAATGCCATTCAAGTAAGATGAATAAACACAAATTATTGACACACTGGAACAGTGAAATTAATTTGCCTAATTGCGCATTAGCCTTTTGTTCGGCCTAAATGAAGGAAATGCTAATTTACAATATAAATAATTAAAATTAATTTTAATTAGTTTGCAAAAGTTTTAATTCATCTTAGCAAATGAATAATTCCTTAACTAGGGAATAATCCCCACGTGCAGTTCCCCAGAGTAAGGGGAAATTTCAATTGCAACCGCGTATTTCTCTTTCACCTTGTGATGTTTCCACGTGCTAGTGTGGGGCAATGAGCTGGTTTTATGTTAGACCAGAATTTCGAGAAACAACAAACACATTCTCATTAATGGCGGTTATAATATGCATCTACGAGCTTTTCTGTCATGCAAAAGGTCGAGTTACAAAAAATGTATCATTTAGGCAAATAAATTAGGCTTCAACAAATCACTTATTTATTTATTTGTTTATAATTATTAGTTCTAGTGACAGTGACCGCCGTAGTCGAATGGCTTGTGCGTGACTATCCTTCTGAATTCAGAGAGATTCGAACCTATATCGGTGAAACACCAAAATGAAAAAAACGTTTTTGTAATAGCGGGCGCCCCTCGGTAGGCAATGGCAAGCCTCCGAATGTATTTCTGCCATGGAAAACATCCTTATTAAAAAAAATATCTGCCGTTCGGAGTCGGATTGAAACTGTAGGGCCCTCCATTTGTGGAACAACATCAAGACGCACACCACAAATAGGAGGAGGAGCTCGGCCAAATACCCAAAAAGGGTGTACGCGCCAATTGCATATCTATATATATAAAAGAAAGTCATGTTAGTTACACTATTTATAACTCGAGAACGGCTGAACCCGATTTGGCTGAAAATTGATACTTTTTACATAGGATACTTTTTATCCCATTCGAATGCGTTTCCGTAAAGTCACTATAAAATGTGGTATAACAAAAACGCATCTGATATGGAATAACAAAACGCAAATAACAGCTAAACGTAATTTTTCTATGGTTAAGTAGAAAATTTGATAATATAAATTTTGTCAGAAATATATAAACACAGTAATTTGTATTCTCTTTGAATCATCATTATAAATGCCGCGACCAAGACGATCGAATCTTTCCCGACAAAGCCGTAAAGTACAGTTCATCCAAAGAATGATGAATGCTTCTATTTGCGGTTGTTGCTGGTAAATGTGCGTGGGCCAACGTCATTTGAGTCACTACGGACTGTTAATGGCACAACATTCCCAACATATCGTGCTGCATGTGAAGAACTCAATTTACTAGAAAACGATACCCATTGGGATAAGACAATCGTTGAAGCCATTATCTCTGCATCTCCAAGACAGATACGCACATTATTTGCTATCATCATTTCGACATGCTTTCCATCGAACCCATCTAACCTATGGCATAAACACAAGGATAATATGCCAGAAAATATTTTACATCAAATTCGTGTCAAGTCCAGAAATCCGTATCTTGAGATGAATGAGGAGATACATAATCGGGCTTTACTCTTGATCGAAGACATGTGTTACATTATGTGCGGTAGTTTATTAGTCAGGTTAGGAATGCCAGCGCCAAATCGTGAAATGAATGTCGCATTTAATCGAGAGTTGCAACGGGAACGTGAATATGATCACCAGGAATTAGATTTAATAGTTCAAACGAATGTACCACTATTGAATCGCCAACAAAAAGAAGTTTATGATACATTAATGAAGGCAATTGATAATGGAAATGGTGGTTTATATTTCCTTGATGCCCCTGGTGGAACTGGTAAGACATTCCTCATGTCAGTAATTTTAGTCACTGTTCGTGCGAGATCCAACATTGCGCTTGCAGTTGCTTCTTCTGGAATAGCAGCCACATTATTAGAAGGATGCCGTACGGCTCATTCAGCATTAAAATTGGCGTTAAATCTTCAAAAAATTTAAGAACCAATATGTAATATTTCAAAAAACTCAACAATGGCCAGGGTTTTATCAGCATCGAAAATCATCATCTAGAACGAATGCACAATGGCGCATAAACGTGTATTAGAGCACTTAACCGAACATTGAAAGATATACGCAATGACTCGAAATGTTTTGGAGGCGCAATGATTTTACTGTCTGGCGACTTCCGCCAAACACAGCCAGTAATTCCAAGATCAACGGCTGCTGACGAAATAAACGCTTGCCTCAAATCATCGAATCTATGGCGCTATGTGAAGAAACTTCAGCTGACAACAAACATGAGAGTTGCTTTACTTAATGATACATTTATTGAAGATTTCTCTGAGCAATTACTGACTATCGATAATGGTCGAGTACCTGTCGACGAATCGAGCGGAAATAAAATCTCCTCAGAATTTCTGTAACTTTGTCTCATCGAAAGGCGAACTTACCAATAAGGAATACTTTATTGATAACTACAAAAATAATCATTAATTATTAATAACTACAAAAATAATGAATGGTTGAGTGAGCGAGCAATTTTAGCGGCTAAGAATAAAGATGTAGATGACCTAAACTACATTATTCAAAATGATATCATTGGAAAAATGCATTCATTCAAATCCATTGAATGTGTAACAAATGAAGATGAAGCCACCAACCATCCAATTGAATTTTTAAACTCATTGGATGTGCGTGGTGAAGAAGGTGAAAAAGTTCTCATTCCGAGGATCCCAACCGATCTTCCGTTTGAGTTTAAAAGACTTCAATTTCCGATCCGTCTTGCATTCGCTATGACCATTAACAAATCACAAGGCCAATCGTTGAAAGTTTGTGGTCTGAATCTAGAAAATCAATGTTTCTCACATGGTCAAGTATATGTGGCATGTTCACGGGTCGGAAAACCATCTGCGTTGTTTGTTCTTGCACCTGATAATAAAACAGAAAATGTTGGGTATCACAAGGTACTTAACAGAAGAGTGCAATCTATTAAAGGTTCATTGAAATTTTTGATTAGTAAAAAAATTAACTTAATAAAATCAAAAATCTGTTTTTTTATTGCCCCTAGGGTAGAACAAAGTTCGCCGGGTCAGCTAGTATGTATGTATAATCACATCAGGTTCCATTTTTTCAAAATAAAATTTACAAATATACTTTAAGTTACAGAGAAAATAGTGAAACTAACATTTAAAGAAACAAAAAAATTACTAATGTATTAATATTATCTGCTTTGATGATGATGACTGCTGTAGAGCCGATCACAGGACGCCCGGACAAAGGATTTCTTTTGATTTCGGTTTCCAGCTTTTCCCTTAGCATTCTTTCGTGCTGTAGCACGCGAATTACGTTTTTTCGACGCTTTCGAGCGTTTTTAAAAATATATTCGACGAACGAGACAGCTTTATTTTACCACATTAACTCTTATTTATAATTTAATTATTCCTAACGTTGCTTATTTTCTAGTATACCATGTAATTGTTATGTTGATAATATTTATTGCTCAATACTTAAAGTAGGTTTCGCTTACTATTAATTATTGAATTAAACTGCTTACAATGTCTATTGCGAAATCGCTTGTTTATTTAGATCGCAAGACTTTGCTGATTAGATACTTTTGAAGAACAAGTCATCATATTTGTCATATATTTGCATATACATACATATGTAACTTGCGCGCCCTGTCTAGTGCTAATACTAGGCTGTTCAATAAGTTTTGTTGTTCGATAAGAAAAACAAAATTTTAAGGTATTCAGTAGAGTCTGCCTGAACATCAGTACGCTTCCGCTCTTCATTTGATCAAAAATGCTTTCCACGCATGAATTCCTTTTTCACGATTTTTTTCCTTCAGCTTGTCTAAAAGGTTACAATAATATTCAGAATTTATTGTTTCAACAGTTTGCAAGTACTCGTAATTCACAAACCAAATTCCTTCCTCATCCCAAAAAAAAAATTGGCTCACACCTTCTTAGGCGATTTCTGGGCACGAACTCGTTTCGGAACCGAAGAAACATTCTTTAGTCTCTTGTCTCATTATAAAAAGTGTTTTGATAGACCCAAGTATCGTCCATAGTGATGAATCTACGCACAAAATCTACTTTATCCTGTCGAAAACGTTCTAAATGTTGCTGAGAAAATCACATTCGAATGTGTTTTTTTTTTTGCCATTGTTCCATTAATAACGAATGCGGCGCCCATTATGCACACAGCTTTTTGCAGCCCAATACTTCAGTCAAAATATGGCTTACACTGCCTAAAACTTCTACTAAATCTCCTTCAGTCAAATAAAAATTCAATCACCTCACGATACTGCATTTTTTTCCATTGTAGAAAATACTGTGACACGTCGATAATAAATAGCTTGTAAGCAAAGAATGAATTGACAGATTGATAAGAGTGTATTAACATAACAAATAAAGTTTAGACTAGTAGCAACGCTCTGTCTTATCGAACCGCAAAACTTATTGAACAACCGAGTATACTTCTGAAGTTCCCGTCTAAATGTGCTCATGTTACGAGTACTTATAGATACTAAATTTTGGAGAAGAGAATTCCAAAGTCGAGTCACATGCACCAAGAAATGTGGCAGTTATTCTGAGGGAGAGGTACCCAAGTACTTTCGAGTAGAGAGAGGCCATTGTGATGTCTCTGCAAAATTTTCTTACACTATGGGTTCCTTTTTAAACCGCTCTGTAGCTTTTATAAACGAGAAAAGATTAGTTAGTTTGGATGCGATATATCCACTTCATCTGTTAAGAATGCACTACGAAGTCTCTTTCTGGCTAAGCCTGCACACACACATCTGAGGTATTTGATTATTTGCTCTTCTTCCATGTTAAGCAAGCTTCTAAAAAATCGTAATATGGAAGTCTCAACCTTCTGACGTGATTACCTGTGAAGCAATGGCCAATTAATACACCTATTATGTTTTTTGTAACTTCTCTATTAAATCTCAGCAGGCTTTTTGAGCGATCGCTGTTCCATTTCGACCATGTCTGTTTAGTTCGTATGTAGTCAGATTTTGCCAAATTGTATTTACCATGTTGATGGTTTCCCTATCTATTAGTAATTGACAAGTGGCTATGGGCATAGGTATCAACGTTTTATCCAGTTGAAGTTGTACCTATTCTAGCAAGTCCATCTGCTTTGCAATTTGCTATATTCCTGTGGCCTGGCACCCAAATAGGGTTTACTTTGTAATATTGCGATATGTAATTTAGAAGTTTAATACTTTCTATGGCATTCTATCAAAATAAGATAATAAAATTTTACTAGTATACACTTAATAAATTTTTACTAGTATACACTCACCGGAAGCAAATAAAATTAATTCATTTGTTACTATTTCCATCAGACAACATATTTATTTATGTACATACATTTTGTAGCTGCATGCAATAAGCAGCTTAAGAATATTTAACAAGTATTACCAAATGAATACTCGTACAATCGTTGAATTATGTAACATTCCGTTATGAAGAATTATTTCCTTTAAAATCATTTAATCCTTTAAGCCAAGCTCAATCAATTCAAATAGTACGAACAAATAATTTGGCAAATTCAACCGAGTGTTGCAAACAAAGTGTGCCAAAACAACCGTAATTATGTTTGTACTCACATGCATGTATATTTATGTAGGTACATGTGCATGCTCGTACATATGTTTGTGTTCTTTGTGTTGCCATTATATAACTGGTATATTTTTCCAGATGTTTATTTGGAGGGCGACAAAAGTTGTAAATTGTATTACAAAATATCGAACTACATACATACATATGCATCCGCTAGTCACAAGATCTGACCCCACATTGAATTTTATAATATTTATTTTTGCGAGGACAAAAAGTAGAGCATAATGGAATTTCCTTTTCTACTCCTTTACTTTTTTAAGCAGATAACAAGGCAATTAACAATCTATAATCAACAATTAACAACTGTATTGTACTTTTAATAACCTAAGGCCTTTGTATGCGGGAATTGGGGAAAATGCATTGAGTATTGAAGCAGCTGTTTCGGATTTAGCACGCACAAATACACGCGCGGTCGAAGAGACAGATAGGCCGCACAACACATTGATAGACACTGGTGCGCAAAGAGTTGACTGGCAGCGATTCGTCACATGCATCAATAAATAAATATGAGAAAACGTATGAACATATTTCAAAGCCAAATTTGTCATTAAATATTGCCAAAATCTACAATACAAAAGATTAATCGAACAAAAGGCTCTAAGCAGAGTAGGCGCTGCCAAAACCACAGCACCTCTTTTATGACGCTACTGTCATTTAATATGTATGTATGTATGTACATGTATAGCTACAACGCCCGTCTGTGAATATATTAAAACGTTAAAAAATGTATGCTAAAGTTAATAATAAAGACAATCAGCGAGAATCAAAATGAAGCCTTAAAAAAGCTCAACAATAATAAAAGTAATAATAATAAATTCAAACTAAATATAGCAACGAAAATTCGATCTCTTTCTTTTTGTTTTTTAATATTTTGCGATATTCACCTTCTATAGCTAATAAATCGTATAAAGAATTGTCACTGGCTTCTTATTTGCAGTATGTAGTGGCAGTTAAAGCTATTTCAAACAGAAAAGAATCATAAGGCCGCTGCCGAAGATGAAACTAATTTACAAACTCTACAAGCACCATCAGGTGCGAAGGTTTTCTTACACTATTGTGCAAAACCTAAGCAACATAATTTGTTTCATTATTAATCAAGCATACAATCATAACTTATTTTACAGTGTTTGAGTTTAATTCTAAAAAATTAAAAATAGAGTATTTTAGTGAAAACGATTGGTGAAGGGAAAATAGGAGGCTTTAAAAAGTGGATGTAGGAGGAAAAGAACAAGAACGCATTAGAAGGACCTATATTTGTACATGCATTAGGCCGGGTCGATTTGTGGGGAGGCAAAAAAATCGTCCATTGCTCTGTGAAAATCGTATTCTAGGGATCAAAATAAGAAACTTTGGCGAAGGAACCATACCTCTAAAACGAATTCTGATGTCCCCCAATTTGGGTCGAACTTTTTAGTTTCTTTTCTCATGTAAAGGCCAAAAATGGTGATATTTTGAAATGATTGTATGGGGAACCCCCCAGGGGAGTTCCAGGGGGTGTGTCACTGGCATGGGTGGATCGGCCGTCCAAAGTTAGTGGGGGTCGCTCATACATTTGGATTTGATTGGGGCACTCTAAATGGGTCAAAGTGGGATTTTTCGTTCGACCCAAATTGGGGGACATCAGAATTCGTTTTAGAGGCATGGTTCCTTCGGCAAAATTTCTTATTTTGATCGCAGAATAGGATTTTCACAGAGCAATGAGCCGTTTTTAAATCGACCCGCCCTAACGTGCATATTAGCAATTTAGTGGGCAAAGTAGTAAATCGAATAGTTTTGATATTTTGTGGTAGAGCGTTCCAAAACCGAACAGCAAAAACGAAGAACTGCCTTTCAGACACAACACAAGTGCATTTCTTACAAAACAGGTTAAGTGGTCGGGACGAACTACTCAATTGACTTAGTTCATTTCATGAGTTAAGTGTTGGGGTTAAGTGTTTTGTTCTCACTGTATTTGTCTTCCCTTAGGCACGGGGCTTAGATAAGCGCAATACAGAGGGTTTCTCCAATTCCATAGCCTCTACTAAG
This sequence comes from Anastrepha ludens, assembly GCF_028408465.1. Taxonomy (NCBI): domain Eukaryota; kingdom Metazoa; phylum Arthropoda; class Insecta; order Diptera; family Tephritidae; genus Anastrepha; species Anastrepha ludens. Next base: position 117,443,375 of record NC_071500.1, on the reverse strand, counting down.
CCAAGACCGTTAGTGCGTGATGAAAAATCACATCCTGCGCGAGGTGACTCTGCTACTTAACTCAGTAAGATTCCTTGCTGTCAGATGATAAATTGAGTGATTATTGAGTTAAAACAGAACACTACGGATCTAGACATGAACTGTCGATAACGAGTTCCTCTTCAACAGTGCCTAACTTGAATAGTATAAATAGGGCCACTACACAAATGGAAAAAGGAAAGAAACCAAGATTTCTCTGCACTGGGTACCCACACTTCTGGTAATCCTCCCGCTGGTTCTCCAGCGACTTGGGCAATGGATATGCGGGCCCAAAACTCATTCACCACCAAAACGACCAGGGTTGAAAATCAGGCAGGCTACTGGTTGAGGATGGAGACCTATTGAACGGTGCATCCTCGTCGGGTTCTATACGTAGCTCTATAGAGAGCCTGTTGCTGCGTGAAAATGAGCTTGGCTCAGTAGAACCAGTGAAAGCAATGGAGATAAAGGCGACCCCTGTAAGTCCTTTAGCTGATCTTGGGGAGGCTGCACCAACTCATTTACGTCTCAGTGCTCTGACGCTTTCTTCTACGGACGAAAGTAATGTGGCTAATTTGGATGCAAAACCGAAAAGTACCATTCCACTATATATTGTGCCCTATTGGCTATAAAGATAGCGTCTGATTCGGGAAGGCGATTTGGAGGACGCAGACGTGGTTATGTCGCAGGTAACGCCTGCCTGTCATGTCACCAAGACCAAGAAAACCAAACTGGTTCCTGTCCTGGCACCAATTTCGGCGACTTCGTCCACTCCTATAGCCTAATCCGGCAAGCGGAACAGATCTGAGGATGACCCATCTGATCTGGCCACCTTGACAGATGAAGCGTCGGTGAGCGCACCAGTTGGTAAAAGGAAGAAGAAATGGAGGAAGGGTAACACACCGGAATCCGAAGTAAGCAACCTTAGACAACAGATGGTAGTGACTGCAGGAGGAGCGTCTTGCCGCAATGAAGTACCTGATAATTGTACCAACGAATCCAGTGGAACGAGTGCCGCGGGGGCTAAGAGTGCAGTAGCGACCGCGAAATCGAGTTTGCCTAGTGATCCACTATCGTCCGTCGGAGGTAACTATGCTGCGGCAGCTACTAGCGGCATGATGGTGAAGATCTATGGCGATGGACATATCCAATCGTCCTAAAAACAGGATGGATTTTGTCGACAGCCAAGTCTGGGAGGTGATAGGGAAATTTAAAGTTCTACCTTGATTCGAGCGAATGAAAGTTGAGCACAGTATCTTGAAGGTACAATGTTCAAACACTCAATGGCTCGAATGGCTAACTAAAACTTTGGCTGCGATGCCAGCTTTTGAAGGTTGTACGTTTGTCATTGCCACAATCAGACTTAGGATATTGGGTTGCGATATACTGAGTATGGATAAAGTTCATACTCCTCCTCTTCCGGATATCTTAAGATTCACCAATGAATCCAAGAGATTTGCGTGACCTCAAATTAATTTTATCCGTCGTACCACCCACTTTTTATCTTACCTATCTCTATTCTTTCTACTGAAATCTATCAGGGTGTAGTGCAACGGTCTCCTGACTCAGTGATTGGGCTTGTCTAACCCCCACAAATCTAATCTAATCATTTTGTCCGATTTTCCGTAGTATTCTTAAAATTCTTTCTTAAGTCTTGGTGTTTTAGTGTAATAGTCTGTTTTATTAGAGCCAAATCTGAAAAAACTTTACATCGGAATAAAAATAAATACAATGAGGCTACAATTAAGGTCGATTGATTTGAAAATCAAGCTAATGAAATTCACTATTTCAGATTTACTAGTTTTGGTATTACCAGGAATCTTTTCCAACGGAATCTTTTCTTAAGAAAGCGCGCTTGATAATTTTTTAACGTCTAAAAATATAATATCAATCTATTATGTCATCATGATTACCTTTCAGTAGTTTACAGGTTAAAAACTCCGGGCACGAAATATCAAATGATAGAATTTTTTTTTCTGAAAGCGGTCCCCTCTGAGTTTATTTCTGCCATGAAAATCCTTCTCTTAAAAGTCATCTGCAATTGGAGTTCGACTTAAAAATGTAGATCCCTCCATTTGAGGAATAACATTAAGGTGCGTACCATAAATAGGTGAATCACCCAATGAAGCATGTAAGAGTAATTATGTCACCCATAGATTATGGCCATATTTTCAACATGATATTTAGATATTTTTCCTCTCCGGTAGTCCTCTCCATTTGTGGAAAAACATCAAGACACATACCACAAGTAGGAGGAGGAGCATGGCCCAAATCGCAGCGCCAGAAAATCACCGAACACGCAATACACTTGTTTTATATATGCCTCTCACAAACAAACTAAATATGCTATTTTGCTAAAACCGTGAACATATTTACGGGACGAGTGTACCAACATAAAAAAATAATAATCGAAAGTCGAATGTACGTAGTCCGCGAAATTTGAAAATTCGCCTTATTTTCTGAACACACCTCTTTATTTGTTGGCGTATATTTTGTGACTGCTGAAAGTTACCAATTTTTTTAATAAAATCTATTTCAACCTTGGCGGCCGCCGTAGCCGAATGGGTTGGTGCGTCACTACCATTCGGAATTCACAGAGAGAACGGTCGCCCCTCGGCAGGCAATGGCAAACCACCGAGTGTATTTCTGCCATGGAAAAGCTCCCATATAAAATATCTGCCGTTCGGAGTCGGTTTAAAACTGTAGGTCCCTCCATTTATGGAACAACAACAAGACGCGCACTACGAAATAGGAGGAGGAGCTCGGCCAAACACCCAAAAAGGGTGTACGCGCCAATTATATATATATATATATTTCAACCTTAACTAAACATAAAATAAGTACATATACGAAATAAAGCAATCAAGAAAGAAATATATTTATACGGTGCACAGTTATGGGGCTGCTCCAACCAAAGTAAAATTCAACTTACACAAATACTCCAGAAAACAATCATTAAATGTACAGTCGTGGCTCTTTGGTCTATCCGTAGCTCCGACCCGAACGCGATCTAAATATTGGCACCAAAAAAAGGCAGCAAAAGCCCACGATACAAGATTAGAAAACCACGTCAATATGGAGGCCTCTATTCTTGTTAATCCAACTAATTGTAGAAGAAGATTGAAACGCAAAAAACCCAAAGCCTTAATGGACTAAACAACTCACACGTTAATTGTTGTACATACCTCATTTTATAAATTTTATATTTTTTGTTTTTTTTATTATAAATGCAAAACATCTTGCTCGTTAGTTACTAATACTTTTCTTTGTAACTGGTCGCAATGTAAACTTCAAAAAATAAAATAAAAAATAAAAAACTCTTTAACTAAATTAGCTCTGAAACTGTACTTAATTTATAGAAGAAACAAATATAATTTATTCTCTACTCTCCATACACTTTCAACGTTTGTATATACGTATATATGTACACATGAATGTAGAAAGGAACCTAATTTAAAAAAGCCCAATATAAAAACCCCCCTAAAATAAAACTTCCTCTTTCACTACACTGTAACAAAATTGTATAGTGATCCTGAAATTTAAAATATTATTCCGACTGGAACGTAGCCGCTCCATAGGGTGGGTAATAAAAATTGCCAATATACCCGGACGAGCTTTCTTTCTGACGGTGAAGCTTCCACCATAACCGTTTGAAGCATTTATATCAAAATCACAGATCGATCTCTATTATGCAGTTTTATAGCTTTTTGGTATAACTTGAAGTTGCTCAAAAATTGCCCTCATTTTTATATTTTTTTACAGTCTTGTGAATTTTCTCCATGTAAAAAATGCAACCGTCAAAAATTATTAAAAATCAGGACAAATTTTGAGTCGCTTTAAACTTGCACAATATTTTACTAAAATTGATTGGGCTACAAAACTGGGCTAGATTCTGCACAATAGTGTATGTAGGTGTTTTCACTTTGGACCTCTAATTTCGTCGATTCGGTTCAGACGGCTACTACGTAAACATTTGCTTGCATATATCAAAGTTTCGATCTGTAAATTGTATAATAAACGAAACAATGTGAACAAACAATTGATGCCATTATTTTCTAATTTATCGGCATTGATTGCCTCATTTTGATGCGGTAAATTTTTCCCACCTCTCGCCAGTCAGAAGACGATCAATTCCCGCCGACCTCTTGTTCCCTTATTTCTATTCTCTATTTCTTTCGCTGTTGTTTTGTTAATATATTTGTTATTATTAGCTGCTTACGTATGTATGTGTGTACATTGTTGTATATTTATATGTAATTAAGCAAATCTGACAATGTAAATAATTGTAGAAGCCACACAAAACAAGTAACCACTGAGCAGCAACAATCTGGTTTAATATCTTAAGAAACTCTCGTTAATTGCATTTTAATGAAGTAAAAGGAAATGAACATAAACCATATCAAGTAATTTCTGTTTAGTCATCATTCATTTGGTCTATACAAGCATTAGAAAAGCCGATATTTGCCGATCTTGGGATAATGAAAAAAACTTCAAAATCTGAAACAATGCTTTGAAATTGGCAATATTAGGATGGTAAAAAGCTGAATTCTCATAAAATATAATATGTTCATATGTACTTAAATCAAATATGGGAAGGCCAGTATTTCCTAAAAAAGTAAATAGAAGATGCCCTGCAAATATATTATCTGCTAATCACAATGCTAAAACCCCTAATCGGATTAAACTACTAAATATTTCTTTCAGTACAATCAATAAATGGTATTAGAACTGCAGAAGACCCTTTAACAAAGTTGGGGAAATATTAAAATCAAATATCGAAAATTGTATAATAGCCAAAAAGTTATATCAATTGGGCACCAGAAACTCCATTATATAATATGATACTATTTAAGGGGACAGATACCTGTAAACGGCCTTATTTTCCATGATTTTCATTAAAATTATTCAAAATGAAGAAGTCAATATATTCTTTTCAAAACTGGCATACAGTTTATTTATACATACGCAATAATATAAAATTGTTTTCTTTTTTATGATTTGGGTGAATTTTCCTACTATTTTTGCTTCGAAAAAATTTTGTTTCAGAAAAATTTTCGAAAAGTTGTATTCACATAGAAAGTAATATCCTGAAAAAGATGTGTGCAAAGTTTCAGGGAGATCGGTCACTAACTTTTAGAGTTATCGCGTACACCAATTCGAAAAATATAGTTTAAAGAAAAACGCGTCTAAAGTTTGAATACATAACTATACCTCTCCCAGGGCTCGAACGCAAAGAATAGAGTCGTCACGGTTGACGATCTATTGTATAAATAAGAAATACTTTAATTTACGTTCTAAAAATGTGATGATGATTATGTTAACATTTTATGAAAAAAAAGAAAATATTTGTTTTCGAAATTTTACAGGTATCTATCCCCTTAAAACACGCCAATAAGAGTAAATTTTAAGCCAACCGTCCAAAGGAGACTAAGTGTTGGAACATGAGGTATGTATCATATATTCCGAAATATGGAAAAGTGTACTGATAATAGGATTGGCAGAATGTGCAGCTTGAAGCTAGCCACGAAAGACATTTGTACATTTGTTAACTCGTTCCAACACATAAAAAGGTATAAAACAAGCAAGGAAGGCTAAATTCAGTCCGAGCCAAACTTTATACATTTACCCGACCACATTTTAGCAAAATTTAATTTGGGCTGGCTGTTATTTTTTGCGATGAGACAAACTCATAGACAATGAGAATAATTACTTGTAACATCAGAGGGACGAAATGAAATTTAATCTAAAAATATAAAAAGTGCGTCGTATTTAGTTTCTTACGTTCATCATTTGTACCAAGTTTTAGTAGTTTTACATACAATATTTTATAACAGCGATATCAGGTTTTTTCCTTTTTGAAAATTACCATCATATGAGAGATGGGCGTGGTAATTGACCGATTTGGCCCATTTTCAAAGAGTAAGGTTGCAAACACAGTGCACGCTGAGACGAAGATGAAGACGAAAAACAGTGCAGAACAAATCGTATGAATTCGCTCGCTCGTACGCGTAGTGCGCGCTGTGACGAAGGCGAAGATGAAGACGAAACGCAAGCAATCAGCTTCAAACGCTGCTGTACTGAATTTGAAGACGAATCGCTTGCTAGTTACCGTGGTTTTTGTTTGTTTGTTCTGTCTATGCTTTGGCACGTTAATTAAGTTTAGACAGTCGATAAACAAGTAATTAAATGAGAAGTAATAATCAATAAAAGGCATAAAACTAAATATATTTTAAATTATTTTTTACCTTAACGTCACAATTAGCCTTTCAGCACATATAATTGGCGTTTTATTAAAATTAGTCCAATGTTTAATAATAAGTGGCTCAATTTTAATTAGAATATAATCAAATGTGCTAATTGTCAATCTGGTATATTCCACAAATTTCTTTTCTTCGTGGCGCAGCTCATCATACAAATGATGAAATTCACCAAATGCTTCTCTTCTCAAATGTATAGGGTGTACTTTTTTATTTAGTTTTATACGTTTTAATTTAAAATATAAGCTTTGCTCAATCAGCAGGTCATCATCTGATGAGGAATCCATTGCGACTAACATAACAAAAGCGCAACCAATTCGTCTTGCACTGTGCAACCTATTCGCTTACTCGCAACGCAAGCAATTTCTCTTCAGCTTCGTCTTCATCTCAGCGTGCACTGTGTTTGCAACCTAATATACGGACGGACCGCTCATCATTCTGTGTCTTTTGGCATGTATGTAAAGTATATGTCTACCATATATCTATCTCGATTCCTTTTCCGAACGAACCTTGCGATCTTATTTGTAAGAGCGTCGTTTGAAAAGCCGATGCATTTTTATTTTTCGACACAGTCTCATTTTATGCTTACACGTCGTCCAACGTTGTTCTAGTTTGTTGACCTCTTCCAAATAGTGGGACTTGACCAAGTCTGGCTGGAACTTGGTGTATACTCTTTCAAGATATGCTACTAACTCAATATAACCTCGATACAAAACGGTAATGTCATCTCTCTGAATTTGCACGAACTTTTTATGTACCTTAGATTGGTTTGGTCGACATACGAAAAAGTTGCAAAAGTTCAGCTCTGTATTTAAAGCTTATGTTGAGACGATTTCGCCATTATTTTATTTGTGATTTAGCAAAATAGTTTAAAAGCAAAATTTAATTAATTCTTAAGTATTTATTTGAGCTTTATGGGAAAAAGTAATATCTGAGGGGTTCATAAATCCGGCTAACTAACCCAACGATGTGAAAACGACTTTGAAGCTCAAAAGGGCTTACAAGTAAATGAGAAATCTAGAACTCTTCATATTGTTTATGAAAGCTTAGATTTGTGGGGGGCTGGAAAAGTCCAAGCACTCAGTCAGTAGACCATTGTGCTACACCCGGATAGATATCAGTAGAAGGAATAGATATAGGAAAGATAAAAGCTGGATGGTAAAAACGGATAAATTAGTTTGAGTTCACTCTTTCCCAAATCTCTTGGATTCATTGATGAACTTTAAGAGATCCTGAAGAGGAGGAGTATGAACTTTGTCCATACTCAGTGTATCGCAAGCCAATATCCTAAGTCTGATTCTGGAAAATGCAGGACAGCTGCAGAGAAAATGTTCTGCAGTGTTGTCATCTTCAAGACAGGATAGGCATATCGGGCTGTCCACGACGCCCATGGGAGCCATATGCTGACCATAGACGTTATACCCTGTGATTACACCCACCAGTACTCTCAGGTCCTTTCTACTAAGTTTTAGGAGAATGGGCGCTGTTTTCTTGTTTGATTCTTTCACAAAGCACTTGGCAACTCTGCACGAGTTCAACTCAGATCAACGACCCCTGTGGGTAGACCTCATGAAGTCCTCAATCCATAGTTGAATCGATGCGGAGTGGACACCTTGAAAGGGTTCAGGGCCTAGTGGCATACTTGCAGAGCCTTCATTTGCCAATTTATCAGCTAAATCGTTCCCTGCAATACCACAAAGTCTAGGCACCCAAAAAAGACTAACTTTGTTGTGTTTTGCAACACTGTTCAGTTTTGTCTTACATTCACCTACTAACTTCGAACAGCAGCGTGGGTTAACAAGGGCTTTCAGTGCAGCTTAACTGCCACTACAAATTCCAATACTCTTGCCTTGCCACTTTTTCTCAATTAGCTAGTACGCCACATTCAAGACGGCATAGACTTCCGTAAGGAATACCGTGGCCATCTGTCCCGTGGCATAGTAGTACTTAGTGTCTTCGTCTAAGTACCATCCAGATCCGCTTCCATCACTGGTTTTGGATCCGTAGGTGTAGAAAGTGTGCTGATATCCCATTAATAGGTTCTCTGGACTTAACCATTGATCTCTATCTGGGATCAAAACGTCATACTTTCTACCGAAGCTAACGACAGGCACCCGATTGTCCACCGGCATCGAGAGCAGAGTGCACCGCTCTGACAACTGGTGGTATATCTGACAGTGATCAGTGCTTACTTCATTTCCCCAGACTCCGTTTAACTTGAGCCTGTACGCCGCCTTCATTGCTTCCTTTCGAATTTGAAGATATAGAGGTTGCAAGTTCAGAATGGCATTAAGGGCATCTCCAGATGTCGTACTCATGGCACCTGTGATACCCAAGCACACACTTCTCTGTAGCCTGTTTAGGGATTTTAGAGAGGCGTATGTAATAATGGGTCTAATCATGTACAGCCAGTATACTATGGCCGGAGTTTTAGTGTTCGAGAGACCTTCTGCTCGACGTGCTTCTTCCAGGTAAGTTTACTATCTAGGATTACTCCTAAATATTTAACCTCAGAAGATAGTTGCAGTGTTACTCCTTTCAATTTGGGTAGTAACAGGCCTCCCACATTGCGTTTCCTAGGGAAAAGCACTAAGGTACTTTTTGTAGGATTTCGGTGAATCCATGCAATTCACACCAATATTCAATCTTATTTAGAGCTACCTGCATTTTATTGCACATAACTTCAGATGATCGTCCTGAGATTAGTACGCACACATCATCTGCGTAGGCTTGGATGAGTCCAATTTCCTGCAGATCATTAAGAAGAGAGTCCACCACGAAGCACCAAAGTAGGGGAGAGAGTACACCGCCTTGTGGGCAACCCTTCTTCACATCAACCCTGACTCCTTCATCGCTTTCTCTATCCATGGTAAGCAGTCTTTTGGATAGCATAGAGTGGATCCATCTGACAATGATTTCTTCCACTCCATGACTTCTGATAGAAGAGCACATAGAGCCCAAGGTGGCATTGTCGAAAGCTCCTTCAATGTCCACAAACACACCAAGAGTGTACTCTCTTGTTTCCCACTTTGATAAGCATGTTGTCGGACGTTGGAGGGTTTCGACTTAGAACCTTCGTCCTAATTTGCTTCTCCACCATACGTTCCAGACCCTTAAGCATAAACGATGTCAGGCTTATAGGTCTGAAACTTTTTGGTAAAGCGTAGCTGTCCTTGCCTGACTTTGGGTCAAATACAACTTTCACTAAACGCCACAATTGTGGAACATAAGCGTGCGCAAGACATGCCGTAACGATTCTTTTCCAAGCGTTTATTAGTTGTTCTCCGTATTGCTTGAGCATGATTGTGTAAATGCCATCGGGTCCTGGGGACTTAAAGTTTTCGAATGACGAGAAGGCGAACCGTATCGTTTCCTCGTTAACTATCCTGAATGCAATAAACCAATCACGTCTGCTGGTAATTATATTGACATGATGCGATTGATAGATAGAGCTTTGACCAACAACATTGCTCGAGCAGGGAAATGTGTTGAAAAGAGAACATCGTACACTTCTGATTTTGAGTCCGTATAAGTTCCATCTGAAGGTTCTATAAGAGTCCAATTTAGATGATCTAATTTACTTTTTATATTCCTTCCTCAGTTTTCGGTTGGCAGTCCAATCTTCTTCCAACTGAGTTTTAAGAGCTCTGTTAAGAAGTTTCCTGGAAGTTTTCCGGAGTTTCGTGAGTTCGGCGTTCCACCAAGGGACTGTCTTACCCTCTCTTCTCCTACGTTCCGGGCACATTTTATTATAACACTCGATGAAAGTTCGCCCCAATGAGTTTGTGGCTTCTTCAATCGCAGTTTTTTTCCGGAGTTTGGGAACATCACGGATTTCCTCTTTAGTGAGATTCTCATATCGTGTCCAATCCGCTTTTCGAGGATTCCGACCTGCTGGGGTCGAGATTGTCGCGGCCGCAAGCCTGAACTCTATATAACGATGGTCCGACAGGGAATCTTTATCGAGTACTTTCGAACCAGTGATATGATATGATATTTTATCGTTAGATAATGTCATACCAATCACTTCCTGCCTTCTGCTGGTCACAAAAGTCGGACTGGCTAACGTTCAATATGACCGAGCGAGATGACAGAATGAAGCCCATGAGTTTATGCCCCCTGAAGTGTGTTTTGTGCTACCCCAGAGTGTGTTCTGTGAATTTGCGTCACATCCCACAATTAGACCTAATCCCATGGATTCAGCATATCTTACAACTTCCATAAACTCCCTCGTAGGGGGAGGGAGAATGGAGTCGCAAGAAAAATAGGCCGAGACGACAATTGTCCTACTTCTTTCCTCTCTAATCGATATGTTTATGAAAATCAGATATGTTTTTGCAATTTTTTTTTTTTTCAAACCAGTCTAACGTAGCGCACGTTCCATCTAAGCTTAAGCACCTGCCAAATAGCGGTCTGCAGCTCCTTTGAATAAAACTATGTCCTTATACTGCTGTACTAAGAATATATTCAAAAGATATGGGACTCTCTAACAAACTTCTTCCGCACTGCGAAAGAATACGGAATGGATATCATATAAATAATTACTTCTTTAATAGATGTTCCTTGATTATAGTTATCTCTCATATCCACTTCAAGTTAGAACACACGTCTTCCAACTTTTTCAAGCAATTTTCCGATTCATTAGTGAACATATGCAGTAATCTGCGATTCCAAATATGCCACCCTATCTTTGGCTTACTCTGGCAGGACGCAGGGATGCTTTATTTTCGCATCTAATGCCAACATACAAATATAAAATCATTTCGCAGTGCATTGAACGTTATGCTCGCGGCAGTCCGTGGAGCTCTATTGATTTCAATACAAACCGTTATTTACTCCATTAAATTCCTTTAGAAGGTGACCACATACCATCACTTGCAGAAATAAATTAAAATGTCTCGAAATGTCTCGACATGTCTCGACATTTTAATTTACTAGATAAACAGAGTGTCGCCGTAGAGTTTCAGTGTGCGAGTTTTCGACTTTTTGGATGTGGAAAACATCTTCTTTTCAACAGGACGCTACTGTATAAAAGTTTGCCGGTCGTAGTCCCTATCGCAATTACGAACTACTTTACTTAGACCACTTGCATTTCACTCATTTACTTCAATAGTGTCATTAGTCACAAAACTAAAATGTCTAGGAAAACGGCTTAAAAGTGTTCAATTTATTATGCATCTTACTCCAGTAAAGAAATATTTTCACCTAATGAATTACTGTTAATAGATATCACCAAGAATTGTTTACGTAGCATAAAAGAAGAGCTTGTGAACATTTCTACACATTGATCTAAAAAAACAATTGTTTGGATTATTTGACTATATAAGAAAATGGCCGATATGTAGACATATCACTTGACTCAGCCCCTTCGGAGTTGCTTCTTTAGGATTCTAGCAACGATGTTCCGTGTTAACACGTGGGCTTCTGTTTTCAACGGATTGAACACCTGTAAGCACAATCGACGTTGCCATTGGACAAATATTGTATTTTCACGTTCCTTGCATTATGTGTATTTTGGTTTAAAGCTCAAATAAAAGAAATTAAAAAAAATAAGCAGTTTCATGTGGATGTAAATAAGTAAATGTAAAGATTTTGCCAAAAGTGGCCGGTGTTTAAAAACTCTTCCATCTGCCCCATTCTTGCAAAGCAAACTTCAAAGTGGAAAAGAACCTGATGAAAAGCCAAAGAAGTAAACTGAAACTCAGCGTCGTTTTCCGCTTGCATGGGGAACAAGAAAACCTTCACGCATCGGTGGCGTCAAATCCACAAAACGCGTTGCTGACTGCTGGCTGCTATCAAGCGTACAATTTGATCCTCTTTTGCCGCACGAATAAAGGACTACAAAGCGTCGGGCCAATAATAAGCATTTTTACTTGTGCGCTCAACAAAAAGCAACCTTGCATAATGTAGAAGATGAATTGAAAATTTAGAGAAAAATCGGTAAGACGACACAATGCTAATCCCAGCTGTTTACATGGCAATTGGCACAAAGCTCACTCCAAACACACCGTAAACAAGGCTGCAAGCAACTTAACGTCGTTACGGGCAGGAGGAAAAGGTTCTGAAAACGCGTTTCCACCAATAAATTATGGAAACATTTGAAAAATGTAGAAAATTAAAGCATTAATTGCGGCCAATGCTGATAGAATGTATATGTATGTGTGTGCATATATGCGACTGAATGGCAGACATGCGCTGCACATAAAAGCTTTAGAGCAAGGACAATAGTGTCCTGCCGGGTTATTGTCCGCTCAACTCAAAAATTTTATTTATTGACACTTTTTCCCGCGATGAACAGAACTCATCTCTTACAAATTTTACACATGTATATATGTATGTATGTGATTATGCTATATGATTACTTATGATGTCCGCCCGCTTCGCCTGCGCAGTTGTATTTGACAGTGTGCAGAGCAAGCAGAATGTTAGGGTATTATTAATACCCATCCGTACGTACGCGTTCGCACTTTGTTCTTGGTGCTACTCATGTGCATGAATATTTGTTGCAAATGGGTCTTACGCGCCCGCTCATAATGCGTACTGGTGAGAATAATAGCAATTCATAAATTTTGTCTATTTTATACTGCAGATCCTTTTATTTCCTCTCCAAGCGCAGCTCCTTGCTCTTCTGAATATAATTTGTTTCCTGTTTATGTGCCCAGCAGGATGTCTCCATAAAAATACGTATGCTCGCGTGTGCGAAACGCGCGCGCGCCATGATCCTTTCCACAGTTGCTGGTGTTACAGTTGTTTTCAGATTTCCTCAGTGGCATACAAATTAATGGCCGGCAATAAGCTAGCACCGTCATCATTCATCCCAGCACTTTGCACAAACTTATCGTTAACCGTCGCATCAAATAGTCTTCCTGAAGTGCTTGGCCAACGGCTTTTCATTCCTCCTCTTCTTCACGAGTGCTGTATAGACATACATACATACATATGTACATATGGATATTGTCACTGCACATTTGTTTCAGGGGGTGTGTTCAACAAGCCAAATATTTGCATAAATTTGTCATAATTTAATCGCTGATTTGCGTTTTATTAGCATTTTTCAACGCATTACCGCTGTATCTGTAATTTTCAATTGTTAAATTAGTCTCTCGAGTGTTTTAGTGCTTTCAAATCCAACCCCCAAGCAATATATCAATTTAATATGCTTATCAAGTTGTGGTTTTGAGCGGGAAAATCTGTTCCGCCGAAATACAGTAAGCACCCAACATCTAAAATAACCAGATATGCGGATACGAAGCAACTTTTTTGAACAGTACCTTAAAAATCAAAGAAGACAGTATGAAAATTCAGCCTTAATATATTAATTCCTTTCTAATCGCAAAATTAGTGCTCGCATATAAAGTTCTATCCCGCATATTATATACAAAATTTGATCCAGTCATCAACATACTGTTTACACATTAGGCCTCTCCTATTCTCCAAGCGTTAACAAGTGGCAATAGATGAAGCAGCTTGATTGCATTGGCAAAGAGCTACCAAAAATTACATATATCCGGAAGAACTTAATGAGTATTGGTAAGACCACATTCATAAAGGCAAATATTTGTTGCGTCAACACCCTTTGTGTTCTGGCTCTTCTCAATATTGTTCTTGACTGTAGATCAAAAAATAAACAATTCCATGAACTCGACCCCAAAAGAGAATTCGCAAAGTTGAAGCAACACAAGTCTGCCCGTATGAACGTGAGAGTTGGCAGTTGTAAGTAAGAATTGGCAGTTGTAAATAGTAAGTGATACCAATTTCATGAGGTATAACCATACTCGCTAGCGGTGAATCTTGCTCGATAACTTTGTTGTTCCTTTCATATGCAAATTTTCCGTCAAGTGAGCCATTCCTGGAGATAACGAGCAGTGTTGCTTTGATGTTCGAAAGACGGGCTCTGCTGAATAGATACAGAGTCAACGATGGTACCATCATGTAATCGAATCAGAATTTTTCCTTTTGGCTTATATGTCAAGGCAAGTTATAACGAAGTAGTTTGTTCACCGTTATCAATTTCATTCATTTATATCTTAAATAATGGTAATTTTATATATGCAAAATAAATTTGCCGTTCGAAGGCAGCTTTCTGCGATTACAAAAACTGAGGATGTTCCTAAGTTGCAATCGGAAATTAATGCGCTCGTTCGCAGGTTCAGTAACTCTGGCATCTCTCCGAATATTAAGAAATGTTTTCATGTTTCCTTCGCCAAAACTAAAAATTTGTTCCAGTCGTCGTATAATATTGCTTATAACTTTACTTCAATCTGTTCATGAATTCAAAGATCTAAGTGTGATCTTTGGCTACAATATTTCATTCAATAGTCACATTAACTTTGTTGTATCCACTTCTTACTCAATCTTAGGTTTTATGTGGTGTAATAGCTCGAAGTTCTAGGGCCCCTACACTTTAAAATACTTTTTATTTCCTTTGATCGCTCCAGATTAGAATATGCAATATTTATCTATCGGTCTAAACACTAATTTGCCATTGAGAGATTTGAACGGTGTTCTTTAAATATGCTCTCAGGTCGTTGAAATTCTCAAACCCTATCCGTTCCTATAAATTCGCTTGATTTTCATTAGCTTAAAGTTTCTAGAGAGTAGAAGGTCTACACTCTCACTATCTTTTGTTTTTAGTCTAATTAATCTAAAACTAGAAGAAATTGATTGTTCATCCTTATTACGCGGCATTCACTTTCATATCCTTACTACATCTTTAATAGCTAATTTCATCTTAAATAGCTAATCACGAATTGTTGAGTAATACTCCCATCGCCCGGGCTCTCAGAGAATTCAATGAGATCAAACCAATTTCTTTGAAGAAAATATTTCAAAAGAGGCTTGAACGCTGATTGTTAATTTACAGCTAATCTGCCATATGTGAACGTGTGGATTAATTTTTGTGGATTTATTCGCTATTCGTGCAAAGAATAAATAAGGGATCTTAAAGTAAGTTCACATATGCAGTAATTAGCAATAAATCCATGAAATTAATCTACCCGTTCACATATGGCAGATTACCTACAAAATTGACAATCAGCTGTCAATACTGTTTTTTCTTCGTAGAAATTGCTTTGGTGGAATATTTTGGAGCTTTCGGTTTGTATAATTTTTAACGATAAGAAAGAAAAGGCAAGGAGAAGTAATAGTTCATTTAATTCCGCAATTGGCTGCTCGTAATAAACAGTTGGAAGAAATCCCTGAATGATGTTTGCTGAGGTTTCAAAAACTTATGGCAGCAATTCGCATGCGAAATTCGGTATTACGTTTTATAATAAGTAATAAGAGCACAAAGCGTTAATGGACACACGTTTTTTTCTATTATATGAACGCATAATTAATAATATTTAACAAAAATTATAATTACGGATTGGGAGTTAAGCACGAAAAAGTGGAAAATCTAATTATATTTGACGTTTTATTAGTTCCTTTCACGGTAATCCAAGAAACTTTATTTCAGCTTCTGTTGAACGCCGCCAGGAGATACGTCATCTGCCAATTCCTCTACCAGTTTGTAGGAATGGATCACCACCAAATATAGTACTTACATTTATTTGAAATAAATGAAATCTCAATTTGTTCTTGTTTTAAATGGAAATTTATTTAATTTAAAAGAAGTAGTTGTTCGTTTCGTTCAATTAGAAGCACCGGTATTGCCTTTAACTGAGAATTTGTATACGAGTAAGTGGCCATAAGCGGGATTATCATACAAGCACTTCCCGCTTATAGACATGGAATCTCGTGCATTCTAGAAGGTGCTTATATCCGGGAAACTCTTTCCGTTCTTTCGTCCCATGTTACAACCTAAAACCATGAGTTTTTTTGTTTTCAGCAGGTATAAAAAATTTAGTTCGGATTGAATTTAGATTTCCTTACTTGTTATGTAAAAGTTCCTTTTAGCGATCAATATATGTCGCCACATACCAAAATAAAAAAGCGCATAAATTGGCCATACATAAATTGGCCATTTTATGAATCGGGTTGAATAATAAAAAAGCTATGTATTCCAAATTTAAAATACAACCTCAAAATTATAATCTACAGTCAGATTCTCATAACGTCTTTGGTGATAATTTTAATATTTCTGGTTTAAAGTTGCACAGATAAGGTGCAATCAGTACATTGACTATAGACTTTAGTCCAAGATAATTGACGTACCTATGATCTGAAACTACCGGGAATGTTTAAATAAAACAAAACAGAGTTAAATTTAATGTACATTTATTTTATCTCCTTCAAAATGTGACTCGTCTGAAGCAACCCACATGTATCAACGTTTAACCCAGTCCTCCATGCACCCCTGGTAGGCCGACGAAGGGATGGCCTTCAGCTCCTTCGTCGTATTCTCCGAAATCTCCTTCCACAAAGTGGTAACTTCAACTTGGGATACAAACAGAAGTCGCACGGGCCATGTCAGGTGAAAACGGTGCTTGCATGATTGTATTGGCTTGGTGTTTGATCAAATAATCCAGCACAATTTGGGCTCGATGCGATGGAGCGTTATCATCATGCAAAATCCAAGAATTGTTTGCCCACATTTCCGACCGGCCAGGCAGATACTAATGATCCGATGGAGCTAAAAAGTGAAGATGTGTGTCCTACAGTCCTACCCACATAAAAAATATGAACCGGTTTTCACGTGCGCGGTTCATTCCCGGTACTTTCTGATCATAGGGTATGTTATGGGGTCATCCTTCTTTTGCATAACGCAGAGCAATCGGTAGCCATGCATTCGTCACAGCAAATTGTTAGATTATTTTGTCTTTTTAGTAAAGCCAAGTAGTGTTAAAAAGAATGCCGATGGTCGGTGATGTTTCGCTACACTAAAAAGAAAAGAATTTCACAGCGCTTCAAGTGTGGCTGGTGTACGAGGTGTGCTCAAAAGGTATCGCGAATTTTGAATTTTCGCAGGTTACGTATATTCGAATTTCGATTTTTTGTGGCGATATGTTGGTAATCATGTCACTCACTCATGCCGAGGAGTTCGGCCATTTTGAATGTTCAGTTAATTGTTGGCAGCTGCTTTGCTTACACGTGTTTCGGCTCGTCTTCGATTTTTACCTATTCAAAAAGATGGATCAAAGAACCTGTATCAAATTGTGTGAATTTGTGTGAAAAACAAAAATAAGTGCGCGGATGCATTCCGAATGTTGACCGTGTCATACGGAGAAGCTACTTTGGACCAAAGCAACGTTTATCGCTGGTAAAAAATGTTCTCAGAAGGCCGAGAAGATGTGAACGACGAAAAGCGTACCGGACGCTCGAGCACTTCAACAACAGACGAAAAAATTGATGACGTGAAGAAAATGGTATTGGCCAATCGTCGAATCACCATTAGAGAAATTGCTGAGGACCTAGACATATCGACTGGCTCGTGCCATTCAATTTTTTTCAATGATTTGGGTATGAGACGGGTCGCCGCAAAATTCGTACGAAAACTGCTCAATTTCGACCAAAAGCAGCATCGCATAAACATTGCTAATGAGCTGTTGGACTCTGTGCGCGGCGACCCAAATTTGCTCCAGAGGGTGGTGGGGACTGGTGACGAATCGTGGGTTTATGGTTATGACGTGGAAACCAAAGCTCAATCATCTCAATGGAAGCAGCCGAACGAACCAAGACCGAAAAAAGCGCGCCAAGTTCGGTCGATTGTAAAGGTTTTGCTTACCGTTTTCTTCGATTTCAGGGGCGTTGTGCATTATGAGTTCTTGCCACAGGATAAAACGGTCAAAAAGGAGTATTACCCGCAAGATATGCGCAATTTGCGGGAAGCAATCCGCCAGAAACGGCCGGATTTGTAGAACAACAAAAATTAGCTCTTGCATCACGATAACGCCCCTGCTCACACATCGTTGCTTGTGCGCGACTTTTTGGACAAAAACAACACACTAATGATGCCACAGCCACCGTATTCCCCACATCTGGCCTCCTGTGACTTTTTCTTGTTCCCGAAACTGAAGAGGCCTATGAAAGGACGACGCTACACTACGATTACCGAGATAAAGACGGCATCGAAGGAGGAGCTGAACAAGATAAAAAAAATTATTTTTTGAAGTACTTCGAAGATTGGAAAAAACGTTGGCACAAGTGCATAATATCTCATGGGGATTACTTTGAAGGGGACAAAATAGATACTAATTAATAAATAAATAACTTTGGTAACGAAGGAAAACCATAATTTAGGACTGCCAGATTTTTGAACGTCTTAACATAATTTTGGCGATTAATATAATTGATTTACGATATATCAAATTTAGCACACCAATACAACTTAAAAGTAAGAACAGCAGACCAATATGCCATATGATCTTCCAAAACAAAAAGATCTAAAAAATTCCATTACGCAATCCTGGTGAAATCCTATGAAACTTAACTAATCCGACGGAGATATATGCTAGATGTATTTATGTGTATATATAATTGGCGCTTATACCCTTTTCGGGTGTTTGGCCGAGCTCCCCCTCCTATTTGGGGTGTGTGTCTGTTGTTGTTGCTGTTCCACAAATGGAACAATCTACACTTTCAAGCCGACTCCGAACGGCAGATGGTTTTTTATGAGAAGGTTTTTCATTTTTCATGGCAGAAATACACTCGGAGATATGCCATTGCCTGTCGAGGGGGGACCGTTATTAGAAAAAACTTTTTCTATCATTTGGTGTTTCATGCACGGAAATTCGGAACTGCACACTTCCGAATAGCAGACACGCACCAACCCATTCGGTTACAGGGGCCGATATCCCATTTGGACATCTATACAAAAAGTTTTTGACTATACGTTCAACAGTTTTTTGGAAAAATATCGACTTAGAATATTTTAAGTTTTTGTTTAACCTTACCTCGTTGCCGCAGAGCTTAACAGCCGAAGCCGAATATGCGATGAAAGGTTGTAGTTAAAGGAAAAGAAGTTGATGGCAGAAGACAATATTATTTTTCCAAGAGGAATTGCGAAAATACCGTGGGCGCCAACCAAATTTCTTTTAGTAAACTCTACACCTGCTTCCTGCTATGCACTGTACGTTGGTTCGAGCAACCCACTAAATATGTCAACAGTCAGTAGAACTCAAATGCTGCGAGGAAGATTCATTTGTCTGCTCATCTGGTTGAACACCAATCTGCTTGTTTTTCTGTCCGCGTTATTGCGATGTTAATGATGTTGTCGACAACCGCTGAAAGCTGGCTGTGTCTTTTTGCATTGCAAGGGTGTCATTGCAAAGTGGCAATCACGGGAACTACACCAGTCTACTGCTGCGCCATCCTATCGTGCCGCACTTGCGTTCTCATGTAACTTTACTTTATAATACCAAACACGTCGTTTCGTCGCCTTCCCACTTGCTGCTCACCGCTTGCCACTCGACACTCGTTGGTCACAATCGTACTTGGCGGGCATTTGTTTCTCCTTACACACGCGGCGCATTTGAATTTGACAAATTTCCCTTTTATATTATTTGCATACCAAATTTAACCCTCGATATATGTATGTATGTATATTTGAATGTACGTATATGTTAAGCTGCATCATAAATCACGGTAATTTAATTTCTGCCATCATTAGCAAAGTGTGGAAAAGTTCGAGTGCTACAAACGCTTAGAGTTAGCTTTGATTATTACAGCTCTCCGCTCACTTTGTGCTTGTTGAAGTGGTAGATGTGGTTTTCCTTGCAGTTGTACTTATTACCCTTACCGTTAGAGTAATTTTTAATTAATAACCTTCGAAGCGTACACGCTTCAATGCAAATTAAAACGCATTTGCACCCCCTTCCCGCTCTTCTTGCATATCTCGCGGTTCATATCCCGGAAACAAAAGTTCAAGAATAAAGGATTATTGCGCTGTTACAATCACAAATATTAATTAATCACTTTAAGTTTAATTTGTAAACTTATAACAGTGACATATTTCTGAGCATAAATTGTTATTGAGTAAAAATTTTCGAAATCTCCCAACGATTTAGGTTGACTCTCTAAATACGATGCCTCCTGGAACCAACCCTGGAAATGCGACTCGGTAAATACGTCTGGGTAAGCACTTTCCTAGGAGTTAGCAAGTAATATAAAAATCACGTTTATCTAAAGACATACATACATCTACACATGCCCCACAAAGTCTGCGTTAACCCGAATGGCCTTCTTAAATTTATTAAAAACAAAATAGAATATTATGATTAAATTGAAATCTTTACAATTTGTTTATTCACTACATTCCCAGCTTTCAAGGGCAAAAAAAAACAAGATTCCCCACTTCACTTTTTAGATAAGGGGAAAATAGTTGCAGCAGCATGTAAATGTGGTACCAAAAAGTCTGCGTTCAGCCTGTTTATTTTAATGATACGGTTAATTTTAAGATATTTTTCCTTGTTTATATGAATTTTTGATTGCGCATTACGTCGACTGAATGTTAACAAAGCTTTTTGTTGTTGAGGTGGTTGAACATTTCTGTGCTGAAATGCTCCTAATTAGTGACCAGCACCGTTTTACTACCACTATCGCGAGTGAAGATGATGTTTTTTTTTTTTTTTTTTTTTTTTTTTTTTTTTTTTTTTTTGTCTCCAAGACAGACCCATTTAGTGAAGTCCAAGTATAGCAGCAAATCCTTTATCTCGATGTCTGAGATCTCCTTAACTTGCTGTAGGAAAGGCTAACAAAGCTTAGTTGAACATTTTATTTATAACTGGAGATAATTAAAGAACATGGAAGGAAAGGGAAAAGAAATAAGCGTTTCTGAGAGGAAAATAATTATAAAAACGTGGAAAGACGGAAAAGGTTTCCGAAATATTGGAAAATCTATTGGGAGAACGTATTCCTCTATTCAGCGAGTTGTAACAAATTTTCGGCAAACTGGAATTTTGACATCATCTAAGCCCAGGTCAGGGCGTCCGAAAAAATTATCGACCCGGGAAGAGCGTTCCATAATCAACTTGACAAAGGTTAACCCCCGGATTACATCTTCAAAATTAGTTGAAAACATAAATCAAACATTTAAAAAAAGTATTTGCGCTCAAACTACCAGAAAAATTTTACGCCAAGCTGGATACCATGGTAGAGTCGCCCGAAGAAAGCCTTTCATTTCTCTTGTGAACAGACGTAAACGCATTCAGTTTGCTAATGAGTACAAAAATAAGCCTCCCGAGTTCTGGAAAAAAGTAATATTTTCAGGCGAAAGTAAATTTTGTATATTCGGAATAAAAGGCCGTCAAATTGTTTGGCGAAAACCTGAAACTGCTCTTGAAAGCAAAATCTTGTTGGCACGGTTAAGCACGGAGGTGGCAGGGTTATGGTTTGGGGCTGCATGGCGGCAAATGGGGTGGTTCAGTTAGAATTTATTGATTCGACGATGGATAAATGGGGATACTTGAACATACTAAAACGGAATTTAAAGCAAAGTGCAGAAAATCTCGGCTTATCAAGGACATTTTGGTTTCAACAAGATAACGACCCGAAGCACACAGCCGTGATCGTTAAGCTTTGGCTCTTGTACAACCCCCCAAAACAGCTTAAAACACCGCCACAGTCCCCAGATCTTAACCCCATCGAGCATCTGTGGAATCTATTGGAAAAAAAGAATTCGTCAGCAAGTGATTACTAGTAAACAGGTTTTGTGGAGCGTCATGCAGGCAGAATGGAGGAAGATAACAACAGAGGAAACAGAGAAACTAGTAAGTTCAATGCCAAATAGGCTGAGTGAAGTCCTGAAGCAACGTGGATATCCAACTAAATATTAAATTAAATTTTTGCAAATAGCATATCATGTTTTTGTATTAGACTTTCAGACTGAACCCAGACTTTTTGGTCGCTTTATTTACTTGTTACAGCCATTATTCACCGTTATCTAAAAACTTATGTGAGGAATCTTGAAATTTATTTTTGTTTTTGAAACTTAAACATACAATAAACATATAAATATATACAAGTTTATAAAAACTATAAAATCAGGTTGTGTGTTTCATTCACTAAAAAGTTATTGTAGGGTGAACGCAGACTTTGTGGGGCATGTGTATACAGGAGGGCATGCATATATCTGGCTATAACTTCCCGAATTAATTACTTTTCTTTTTGCTTATTTTCAAGCGTTGCGAACTACTACTTAACTCAAGAAATTAAGAGGCAGTTATCCTCACTATACGTGCATATCACACCGATTTAGAAATTCCTAATTTTCTTAAGTGCATTCGTTCATAAGGTTCGCCATGAATTGAAAGCATCAAGCGGTGATGGAGAATCTGTTGCAAAACGCAACACAAGAAATGTTCTACACTGTCCGATCTTCCGAATTTTTCAACAAGTGCAAGTGATCTTTGCCGATAACCCTTGAAAATTAATGAGGGTCTTTGCGAGAGAGCTTAATGCTTCTGAGGGTTATCCGATCAAAATGCCTTCCAAACAAAATTAAACACCCCGAAACGCTCTTGTTTTTTTCTGACGAAAAAATTTTTCACAAAGACCAAAAGAAATGCAGATGTTTCAGTCCTACAGATTTTGAGTTGTGAGCAGCAAAGGACATTTCATGCCAATACACTTCTTTACTCGAAGATTTCGAGTAAATTCTGCTGCATATATCGAGGTTCTAAAGTCAGTAATGAAACGTAAACCTCTGGATTGATGGTGCATGCGATGACAGCCCACACCTATTCCAGCAAGACTCCGTTCCTTCACACAAAGCAATGGCTGAACAAGGTTAACACCTAACCTATGACCTCCTAACTCCCAGATCTTAATACCCTAGATTACTACCCTTATTACCCTAGATTACCACCCAATAAGTACCCTTATAACACCATTTTGCCCATTTTTGACCATTATTTTTTTATCTGAAAAGTTTTTAGTTTCTAGGGTCGATGGAGGACTAAAATATTCAATATTCCGTATGATATTCTGAGATGAAAACAGTATGCGACAACGGACGAAAGCACACCATTAATTTATTTCTAACTATTTTGGTTTAACGAGGCAGTTTGAATTTCCATCATTACATTAGTGGCACATTGTCATCATATTTGTATTGCTATTAAATATATTTATATATTCGTATTGCTATTTAGGTATACTTAATCTGATTTCAATTACCAAGATATCTATTTACGCCAGCTAACATTGCATCCAAGTTGATCCTCTGATGATGTAAACGCTCATATTGTTTCTCCGATTCAGAAGGTAATTGCCAACTGAACCAAAATGAACTTTTATTACATTTTTCCATTAACTGCTTCAATTTTTACTTCGGTTAATTCCCAAAATTCCCAGCTTTTTTGGCTTTATCGCATGCAATTTTTCTGGTTGTTATCAATCGTATTATCATACGAGTAATGAGCGGTTTTCGGTTTCCACTAAAGGTCTAAAGTCTGAGCCATGCAGCGTAAACATTCAAAGGCGAGTTCTTCAGTTTTTAAACTTTTAACGAAATTCTGCACTTAATTTTATAGGTGGAAGCATAATCTTATTTAATCGTACGTAATATACTGCACCGTTTACTTAAACATTCACTTCATAAGTACCACTTTTTTCTTTCAAATTAATTACCAGGAAATAGGCTAGTCCCCTGACTGATAAAACACATAGGTATTCTTAATATAACCGGTTTGTAAAACGCTAACTACATAGTTTTTTACTTTTTCGTTTGAGTTTCCCTCAGTTGTTTAAGTAAAACTTGACGTTTTCTGAGACCACTTCTTTTGACTCCGTCAGCAAAAAAAGCATCTTCTTTGATTTGGCGAGCTTTTCTGAATTGTCATTTAATAAGCAAAGGAGTCGAACAAAAAAAATTTTTCCATGGCTGAGATATTAAAGTCATTTGAGGATTCATATCTAATGGTTCATATTTGTAAGGATCTTCATGCGAATAAGTATCTCCGTATTCTACTACGATGGAGATGATGTCTAGATTTATCGGTTATTTTGTCCTCAATTCTTGAGGAATCTGTATTTCGAATTTGCACAGGTTGTTTCTTTGTCTTTTGTTCACAGTTTTCCTGTTTACGTCAAGGATTTTAGGAAATAAAGCAATCGGTCACGGCATGCTGGCCTAAAATATAAAAATTGAAATTGAAATTCTCTGAAAAAAAATTGAATTATGTACGTATATCAGCCCATGGCATAATCAATATAATATGAGCGACAACCAATACTTGACGCCATTACGTTAAAAAAGTGTAAAAAAAACAAATTAACCCTTTGTGATGCAACCACCTTTTTTGCCAAAACTCAAAATCAGAAATGAAAGTGTCTGTAAACATAAAAGTACTTAAAATTGCCTTCAAATCAGCTTCATATTAGTTGTGATTACAATCCCGTTTTAATGTACATATGTATACGCATATTTCTTACTACAACTCTTTTTTTTATTTGTAAATTT
The DNA here is from genome assembly GCF_028408465.1 of Anastrepha ludens. NCBI lineage: Eukaryota > Metazoa > Arthropoda > Insecta > Diptera > Tephritidae > Anastrepha > Anastrepha ludens. The sequence goes on along the minus strand of NC_071500.1, from coordinate 117,418,760 downwards.
TTGGGCATTTAAATTGTTGTGCAAATACTTATAACAATTCTAAAGTTATAAGTATTTATATACAATATTTTGATTCCATCGTCTAAATTTACATCAGAATTTAACTTGAATAATTGCTAAATAAATTTTTGCAGTGTGAAATTTCCTTTGAAATAAATTTATTTAAACGCACTTACACTATTTTATATTCACAAGGAATTTGCGTTTGGGTTTTATCAGACCACCATTTGAAATTTGTTCTGTCCATGTACAAGAGGAGTAGATTTTCTTTTCCTTTCGGCAACGGATAATATTCTTATAAAAACTCACCCGAACATTAGCACAAAAAATCAGCTAAATGATGAGATCCTGCTACTGACAGAAACGCTAAGCAACAAAATTAAAAAGAACAAGAACGAATCTGTAACCAAATACTTAAAAGAACTAACAAATGAGCAAACCACAAGTTACTACTTAAGGAAATTCACCAAAAAACTAAAACAACCATCATAATAAGTGAGCAAAGACTTATAGTCAAAAGGCAGATGTCATCGGTAATTACCTAGAGGACACATTTACTCCATATGGCTTGCTAACTTCAAACGAGGAACACCTTAACAATTATAATACTGAAAATTAAATCCCTCCGGCAACCGCGGACCAAATAATATATAAAATCAAAAGATTTAAGCCAAACAAATCGCCTAATAACTGCAGAAATTCTAAGCCAGCTGGCAAGGAAAACTATTGAGCAATTAACGTGTATAATTAATGCCAACGTTTAAAAGATTACGAATAAATAATTCCTGGGTACCAATTTCGATTCCGCACTAAGTATTCGACTATTGATCAAGTCCATTGGATTGTTCGAGTAATCGAGAATGCATTTGAAGTAAAAAAAACATGCTCTGCTGTATTCCTCGACTCCTCGACGTGCCAAAGGCGTTTGATAAAGTATGTCGTGCTGGGCTACTAAACAAAATACTTACACTATTACCAAATCAGGGGTTGAATCATCACATCCGTGCAACGATCAACAACCATGCGAAAGAAAATTACGTGATACGTCAATCTTATAAGCTGAATCGCAGTCCCACCAACGAATGCAAACGGATCGTAACTTATTTTCAAATCACAATAGTTTTCAAGTTCCACAATGCTTTGGATCGTATTTTTAGGTGACAATGTCGTGAAACTGTCAAAATTGTTGTCAAAATTGTTGTCAAATTTCATAAATATATATATAAAATATAACCATGGATCTGACTTTGTTTTTATATATGAGTTTTAGTGAAAGTGATGGAGCTGAAAAAATAGTGCGGCGGCAGCTAAACGGAAAGAGCAATTCTCTGGCACTCCCAAACACATCGTAAATATGTAAATGGTTAGTTATTCTAGCTCATTTACAAACATTTGCTTGCAGATTCCTGAAACGGCCAAACAATAAGATACTAAATATTCCTTATAGAATTTTTCTTGAAATTTAAAATATGTGTACACATACACATGTGCATGTTCATTTTTGTAGCCTTTGTACCATATGCAAAGTGAAATAAAAAGATAATACTTGTGCAAATTCATTCTTTATTTATTTTTTTACAACTTAAAAATATTTCGTCACTCGTAAAAATTGAAAATAGAAAATTTCAGGTACTTGTTTCCCTAAGTTGTCGCGTAGGGCTTCTAATAGAAGTGTTTGTTGGTCATATACTCCACCATGACATCTTTTTGAGTGGGGTTGAGTTTATTAAAATTAAAAAAATTTTATTTTATATATTTCAAAAATCATATTTATTTATATATTTTTACAATTTACTTACATCTTTGGTTAAATTCGATCGGTTGCGATCAAATGACAGTTCGACAAATCACGCTGAGCAATTTGGTTTCGATTGTTGAGAAGACCGTTGCGGTAATAGATTTCTAATGGATTGAATCCTTTTTATGCATGTTGATGGCGCCTGCTGTCCTAATTGTGCTAGTCAGCCACCTAACCTCAAACTTCAGATGTCTGACTAAACCAGCGTCTGCCAGGTTAGAACTTCAATCATTTGTTAGCCATTCTTCACAGAAGGCAACTCAACAGAACAGTTTTCACATCATTAGAATTTTAGACTTTAGATTACTTTTGTGAGGAACAGAATACAGTTGTTTAAAATTAGACACGAACTCACTACGTACATATATTATATTCTGGGAAAATGGATCCTCATTTATAGTACTTATAAAGGGTTTTTCAGTAAGAGCGCTTCAACTTTTGAACTTTTATGAATAAAACACAAACGGTTTGACTTTTTTAACTAATTTTTTTTTATTATCGAGTATGAAATTCGATTCTTTTGCATGACCACCGCGTGCACGTTTTACAAAGTCCAATCGTTGAACCCAATTTTCGACCACTATTTTGCATAAATCGGCCGAAATTCCAGCAATTTCGCGTTCAATATTGGCTCTGAGCTCACAAATCGTCGCCGGCTTGTTACTGTAGACCAATGACTTCACATAACCCCAAAACGGGACGGCTTGTTAAATGGACCGTAAAATGGCCGTAATGCTCTTAAAGTAGCAGCAACAGATCGATTATTTTCATAAACAATTTGCACGATTTGCAATCGTTGCTCAAGTGTGTAGCGTTCCATGATGAAATGTATACTAATGAAGTTTACAAATGACAAGCGAAAAATAAAAAATATTGCGTCGTTCGCCCTCCCTATCGGAAAAAAGTTGAAGCGCACCTATTGAATAACCCTATACTTATATTATTATCATATCCGCAGTCATTAGAATTCTAAAAAGTATTGCTTGCCAGAGCGAATACCCGAAAGGCTGTGTGTCTTATTTCAGAGCTGCATTGTGCCGGCTTTCCGATCAAAAAATTTTCAATTCAATTGAAAAGCTATTGAGTTTCTACGTGAAGAATTGAGTTGAAGTTTCAAAGTAAACAAGTGAAATCATTGTGAGAAGCATCAAACTGCTGTTGCACAAACAAAGCAAAACAAAATGGGGTAACTAAGTAAACCCGCATTATATTTTTTTATAGAAATATCGAATAAAATATGATTTACATATCCGACTATAAAAATATAATTGCCGAAGTTTCCTCAGAATTATTCATTTAGTTTTGTTTTTCGATCATAAATTTCACAAGCAGGCTCAAACAAACGATGCCAGTATTGTGAACTATTTTGGACGAAGTGTAGAAGCCTAAAAGGATACTATATCGAAAAATAGCTTGCCACAAACAATTAAGCAGTTTTTATTTTTGCACGGAATTTTCAAACGACCCTCGTAAATATGTAAGAAAATTTTAAGTGAGCTCGAACGTTCTGTAGCAGGTCGGTTGCAAAAAAATGCAGCTAATATTCTGTAGGGTAAGATAATAGCCATATGGATGCTGTATTATGCTTTTTGTCATGTTTCTACTAACCTTTTAAAACTTAAAATATGTTTTAATTTTACGTTTTTATCATTTCACGTTTTCGGTCAATTTATGCACCACGTTGTTTCTGATAGCAAAGGAGTCATACAAATTTGCCTACCTGAAACAAGTTTTAAGATGCTATGAGAAATACTAGTCTTTCAGGAAGAACATCAACAGAGGAGTTCCGTAGAATTTTATTATTTTCTAAAAAAGGCCTACGTGATCAACTAAGAAATTGATTTTCACGTTTTTAAAAGAAAAATATTTTATCAAATGGCTACATTCTTTTCAACCCTCGATAAATAAGTGAAAAATGTGAAAAATCTTATTTTTAGTTGTTATTATTGTGTTACAATTGGTACACCATCGGAATTATTATTCAATTACTCTGTTTATAAATATAATGGTAACTTCGTTTAGGTCTAAGTTTAAAAGAAAATCAAAGATTAATTTGCTTGAGCGATTCTCCACCAATCATCATCCTATCTCATTATTGCTGCCTGTATAAGGAAATATAATATTATATATGTAAAATATTATTTATATACAGTCGAACTTCGATAACTCGAACTATGACATGCCACAAAAAAAAATCGAGCTATCAAGATTTCGAGTTATCAAATATAATATACATATGTACATGCATACATAAAAATCCATAAACAAAATAAAACCTGATGGAAAAATAAAACAATCCATAAAACTCAAGGGTTAGCAAACAATTTTATTGATAAAACAGTACATGCTTCAAATTATGTATAGTAGTTGTATATGTGTATATTTTAAAATTATATATACATAATTAAGAACATTGTGTGAATAGATGTATAGCTTTCATTCCTTTAAAGTAAAAAAGTCAGTTATTTGGGATTGACGAGAGGATTTTTTATTATGATCTTCAAAAAAAGCTTCAATATTATTTAAACTATTGTACAGAGAATCGGTTGTATGTTCATTGGTTTTTAAATATGACCGAATTTGCAACTAGCTGGTTGCAGCATATCATCTTGCAAATCATCTTCTATATCACTTTCGCTATCATGCTCAAATTCGGATTTAGATCCCAATAGCTCCACAATGTCTTCATCTCTGGGAAACTCTGAAGTAACAATATAGTCATCCACATGCATAAAATCATTAAAGGTGACACCTTCTGTACCTTTGGTATTTTGCCAAGCTGCATATTCATTCTGCAGTTGAATTTCTTCCTTACTCCTTTCTTTTATGCGTTCGCTTATAAAAACCAAAGGAATGTCATCTTCTTCCTCCCATTCAGAATATTGACCGAAGCCGGCTTTTCGAAAACAATTAGAGATGGTCTCAGGCTTAACATCGATATTGCATGCATTAGTTATTTCATCAACACAGTCCATTAATGTAATGTTAAGATTTTTGTTTACTTCAAAGCATTACTATAGCAATACTATATTTTTTTAAATTCTGCGACGATAATGACATTTTAAATTTTGTATGACACCTTGATCGAATGGTTGTAATTTTGATGTCATATTCGGGGGAAAAAATGCAAGTTTGATAAACTTTCATCTCTGTCTGATGTCTTTAGGATGGGCTGGGCAGTTGTCAATTAAAAGTAGAATATTTCTTCCGGCTTTTCCAAATTGTTTGTCTAAGTAAAGAAGCCATTCTTCAAAAAAGGCTCCCGTCATCCACGCCTTTGAATTTGCTTTATAGTCGAGAGGTAACCATTTAACACCTCTAAAATAGCGGGGTTGATTACTTTTACATATCAAGAGTAATTTCAATTTTTCTGATCCATCCTTGTTTGCGGCAATCATCAACGTAACTCTCTGTTTACTTTCCTCCATGGCATTTCTGGTTTTTAAAAGTTAAGGTGTTATCTGGAAGACATTTAAAGAATAAGCCCGTCTCGTCTGCATTGAATACGTCCCGTGCTTGATAACCTTCCAATAAATGAGGTAAAACATCACGTTGCCATTTCATACAGTCTTCTTCGCTTACATCATTACTCTCACCACACGCCTTTTTATGACATATACCAGATCTTAGAAAAAAAATAACTTTACGTACCAGCTTGCACATTTATTTTATGAATGTACATACCTTCGTTTCCAATTATCGGGCCAACCAGTGCTTGCCTTGAAATTCGGTTGTTCTAATTTTTGACTAAATTCCAATGCTTTTTCTTTAAGTAATCCTCCAGATATAGGCAAATTCCGTGTTCTTGCCGATTTAAACCATTCTAAAACTGCTTTGTCCACATTTATGTATGTTGGCTTTTTTAGTCTCTTTGAACTCCCACTTGCACCACCACTTTCGATTGCAGTAATAACCGTTTGTTTATTTTTTAAAATAGTTGACACTGTATTTGCCGGAATAGCATACTTTACAACTACATCTTTTTTTCGCGCACCCATTTCTACTTCCTTTATTAGTTTAAATTTTTCATCAAGAGATAAAGTTTTTAAACAACGTTTTGATGACATGTCAACAGAGTTCATTTTCGCGTAAGAACTACTAATGAAATACCTGTGGACTTAAACAGTACAGCGACCCAACTGCTGACATCTGTTTGCTATAAAATAAGCAACACGTAATAAGGGGATTCCCCCGGAAATTCGACTTATCAAAGCTGGCGCCAAATATTCTGTTCGAGTTATCAAGATATTCGAGTAATAGAAGTTCGAGTTATCAAGTAAAAATTACACACAATTCTCACTCTAAACGCTATTGCCAAGCAATTTGATTCGAGATATCAAATATTCGAGATATCGAAGTTCGACTTATTGAGGTTCGACTGTATTTATAAGGAAGATTTATAATTCTTGCAATAGCGTCGTACGTCAAGCATATTTGACACTAGTCAACTAGACAGCTGCAGTATACGAAGAATAAATGGAGCGCGTAAAGTTTAAAGTAAAGAGTTATTAAAAAACAAAATTCGATGATTAATTTTGTGTCATATTGTACAATACATTTTATAGTACATTTCTTTTCTTACTTTTGTGGAAATCCTGAAAGTAATAAAGATGCGTCCAGTCCAGCAGAAAGCGTTCATACGAACGCATAGTTTTGATTTTAAATTTGCCCTAATACAAAGCCCCTTACGTGTTAAAAAAAATATTGGAATAGGAATAAACAAAGTATATTTGTCAAAAATTCACTATACAGTGCACTCGGAAAAACGTCAACACTAGTTTACGTCAACATCCCAAAACGTCAACCCTTAATTTTTTACATTCTCTACTCTAAAACGTCAACCAAACCACAAAGCTCTAAAACGTCAGCTTTAAATAAATCAAAATTTTGAATTAAGCAACAGTTAAAATACACATCTCAATGTGTTGTCTTTTTTATGTTCAGTTGATTTTTTGTTCTCGTAAGTGCCACATTACCAAAATGTGTTCAAAACAAACGAAAGTGCTTAAATTACAAGAAAAGGCAAATAACAAAATGGTATCTCAAAATCAACAATTAGCAAGATAAAAATGAAAAAAAATAAAATTTTGGACTGTGTCAATAATACGCTTTCCGGCCCGGGAAAAAGAAAGACATTAAGAGCATCAGAGTTGCCGAAAATGGAAAAGCGACTGTATCAATGGTTTGTAAAGCAGAGAGAAAAGCATTATCCGGTTAATGCATTAGCGCTCAAACAAAAGGCTAAAGAGATTCATCTAAAAATAAAAGAAAAGGAATGTTCTTTTAACGCAAGTGATGGATGGTTGCAAGGTTTTAAAAAACGATATGGAGTTTGCCTGCTTAAAATAACTGGAGAAAAGCTATCTTCACAGCCTTTGCTGGTCGAACCATTTAAAATCAAACTTAAACAAAAAATTGAAGAAATGGGTCTTTGCCATGATCAATTGTACAATGCTGATGAGTCTGGCTTATTTTGGAAAATTTTGCCAGAAAAGTCTTACGTATCAAGTGCCGAAAAAACTGCTCCGGGCGTAAAGACAGAAAAACAACCCGTTACTTTTTTATGTTGTGCTAATGCTTCCGGAAATCATAAGCTTAAATTGTTGTTGATTGGGAAGGCAAAAAATCCACGCATTTTCAAAAACTTTAACTGCCCAACTGAGTACAAGAGTTCCAAGTCCTCATGGATGACATCAGCTATTTTCTACGATTGGTTTCACAAATCCTTTGTGCCACAGGTTAATATTTGTTCTGCTACAGAAAAAATATCGCTTTTAATAGCTAAGATTTTCTAATTTTAGGTAACAGATTTTCTTTTAAAAAAGGACTTGCCAGTTAAAGCGCTCCTTCTGATAGACAATGCTCCATCTCATCCAAGTGAATTAGAGCTTAAAACAGAAGATGGAAACATAGTTGCAATGTTCTTTCCTCCGAATGTAACCCCACTTATCCAACCAATGGATCAAAACGCAATTAAAATAACGAAGCTGTATTATAGAAACAGTCTTCTAGCCATGGTAACAGCAAAAAAATCTGATCTAGTAGATTCTATGAAAGCTGTTACATTAATGGATTGTGTTATGCTTTTAGAAGCCGCATGGAATAAAGTTAGCAAAGATACAATGGCAAAATGCTGGCAAAATGTTTTGCGTTTCACGGAAAATGAGACAGATCCGGAGGAAGATATTCCGTTAAGCATATTGAAAGAAAAAATAAACTCGGAACTGCAACAACAAATGGAGCTCGCAGTTGATCTGCTTTATGAAATAAACCCTCAGGTTTGTCGCTTTATAAAATTATTTTAACGACACGACATTTTACATTTATACATTTTTTAAGGTTGACTATGCAGTATCATCCATTCAAAAGTGGAATGAAGATTTTCTACTGGGTAATGTTTCTAATTCGTGTGAAGCTGAGGAGTTAGAAGTGACCGATGATGATGACAACGATTTAGATACGAGTACAAATGTACAGACAATAAAACCAAACGGAGCTGTCGAAATATTTAACCGGGCTTTGGATTGGGCTCAATGCGAGAATGGTGAGCAAAATGACCTAAATGTATTAAGACGTTTACGAGAGAAAGCTCTCCTCCAAGTATTGGAAAGGAAAAAACAACAGAAAAAAATAAGCGATTTTTTTTAGATGCATAAGTATGTATGTGAAATGTGATCTCTTTTGAAATGCGTTCCTTTAGTTAGGCTGAAAGCCTTTTTTGTTCTTTTTTTGTATATGTTTATGTTTAGTTTAAGTTTATAGTCAATAAAAACGTTTAAAGCACACTATCAATATGTTTTTTTATTAAAAGTTTCTACATTCATAAACGTCAACAATTTGTTAAACGTCAACACTCGTGGTTTTAATTAGTTGACGTTTTCCCGAGCGCACTGTACTTCAGTTTCAATGCCAAGCCCATTGCGGGTTCCACCGCCATATTTTCACTTTGATGCTAATAATATTTGTAACCGACTTAAAACCAACGCAAAGCCGAGTTAACCTTTAGACTTTCCACCCTTCTCGAAAGCCTCTTCAACTGGCTCGATAGATACCATTGCCACCAAAGCGGTCACCACAATTGGAAATTGTGAAATATACTTACAACACACGCATACATACCTATAAATTGTTTCTATGCTTTACACTTTCAACAGCCATTCGGATTGCCCACTGCGCGTGTTTGGTAACAGTCCACCATTATCCAGCTGCGTTGTTGTCACCGCCATAATGCTCTGCACCCCCAACCACGAAACAATGCGCAGTTGTAAGAAAGGGAGCTTCACAAAGTTAAATTATTTTTATTTGGAAGTGATGTTCGAAATATTATTATTTAATTCGAATATAGCCTACACCACATGCAAAGCTGGGAAAAAGTATATTCAGTGTAATCAAGCAACAAATTCACTCAAATGCATACATTTTTCATTTATTATTACCACAATTTTTTTAAAAACAAATATAATTAAAAATATTCATTTTATATTTAGAACTGAATTATTTTTATTACAGCATGAGCTCTTTGATATTAACTTTCATTAAAAAAAACGTACCAACTGCTTGAAGATTTCGTATTTTAATTTTAAAGAAACCGCCTTGTTCAAAAACTGCCCCTAATATATTCAGAAAATTCAAAATACAAGTTTATTTCTCAAAAGTGATATTATTGCCTTCAAATTCCTTCCTTTCGATTGTTAAAAAGCGTTCCCGCAGTGGTCAAAAAAATCGCTGGAAGCTATAGCAGGTAAATTTGGTGGCTGTTAAATGACATCGTTTCGTTCTTGGTCAAAAATTGACGTGTAATGATGGCGCTGTGCGATGGCACAGCAAGTTCTTTTTGCACAAATTCTTTCTCTTTTGGCGAATTGCTTCACGTAAACGTCTTATAACGCCCAAATAATAGTCCTTATTAACTGTTTGACCTTCTGGGAAAAATTCGTAGTGTACAATTTATTGTATTGCCTGGTAATTTGTTTGGACTTCTCTGTCGTCGGGTTGCAGTCGCCAAATTCTTGCCAAACAAAATTTAAAGCCAAAACTCATATTTTGTAAATGGGTAATCCTCATGTGGGAACCTACACAAATGACCAGGTGATCTGAACGACTCGCATTCCACGCTCGCTATAAATTATGAAAATGTAAATATCAAATGTGCTTTACACTAAATAGAGCAAAAAGATTAGTGGAAGCACATGTCAAAGTTACACGAGTATAGTCAGAATAAATACATTTATTACACAGTCGCAGCTTAGTTCAAATAGGAGCTGCACTACGGCCCTCTTTTGGGCGATATTAAACTCAATATTGACAAAAACTATATGAGCCTTTTTACCTACATAAATTGACCATTCCAAAGCGTTTGACTTTGTGGTCCCCAAACTTTTAATCTCAAAACCTAAAAACTTGTGGAAGTTTACTACGTTAGCATCACTGATGTTTGTATTAACAATTTATATTATTTATATACATATATATATATATATATGGCAGCTATATGTATATATATATATATATATATATATGTATATATATGGGAGGTTGAATTAGTTTTAAAGGTTTTTTTCGAAGTTTTGGGGCTTTATTGTGAAAAAACGCAAAATATTATATTTGAAGTATTGGCCATCGCTAGCTAAAACTTTCGCCCATCTTTCGGGCAATTTCCAGATGCCGTTTCTCCAAAATTCTGGCCGCTGCTTGGCTATCCATGACTCAACCCATATTTTGGTAGCCTCGTACGAGGAGAACCGCTGGTCCGCCAAATCGAGACTCATATGCCGGAACAAATGATAATCGGAGGGAGCTATGTCTGGACTATACGGCGGGTGGGGTAACACTTCCCAGCCAAGCGTTCCAAGGTATTTTTTGACAGGTTGAGCAACATGCGGCCGAGCGTTGTCATGTTGCAAAATAACCTTGTCGTGCCTTTTTACCGTTTCCGGCCGTTTTTCTTTCAATGCCCGGCTTAAACGCATCAATTGCAGTCGGTAACGATCCCCCGTGATTGTTTCGCCCGGTTGGAGCAGCTCAAAATATACGACGCCGACCTGATCCCACCAAATGCAGAGCATGATTTTCTTGCCGTGAATATTCTGCTTGGCCGTCGACGTTGATGCGTGGCCGGGCAAACCCCATGATTTTTTGCGTTTTGGGTTATCGTAGTGGATCCATTTTTCGTCGCCAGTCACCACCCGATGCAAAAAACCCTTCCGATTTTGTCGCTCGATCAGCAATTCGCACGTAAAAAATCGCCGTTCGACGTCGCGCAGCTTCAACTCGTACGGGGCCCAATGTCCTTGCTTTTGGATCACTCCCATCGCTTTTAGACGCTTGCAAACGGTTGATTTATCAACGCCCAATGATTCAGCAAGCTCTTCTTGGGTTTGGCACGAGTCCTCGTTTACCAATTCCCCCAATTCCGCGTCCTCGAACTTTTTGGGCTGGCCAAGACGCTCCTTGTCTTCGGTGTGAAAATCACCACTTTTGAATCGTCGAAACCAGTACTCACATGTTGAAATCGACGGAGTATGGTCTGGGTAGGCCTCCTGCAGCAATTCACGGGCTTGGGCTGTATTTTTTTTCAAATTGAAGCAGAAAAGCAAAGCTTCCCGCAAATTGCGTTTCGACGGCTCGAAAGTTGACATACTCGGAGCACGAAAACACTGCGTTGTTTATACTTCAGCGAAATGACAGATACTGATAAACAAAGCCTAGGGATGAGACTTTGTCATGAATATATATTCAGTATTGACAACGCGATAAAGTGATAAATAGCGCCATCTGTGTGTCACCTTTAAAACTAATTCAACCTCCATATATTTATATAAATGACTCTCGTATTTTGTTAGCGATGTTATGAATAATATTCTAATTGTGATAGAATGTAGAATGCAGTAGACTTAATGTATAAATAAAATAAATAAATATCTTAAGATAGGAATTTTCCCCTATGCCAGGACACTATTCGTCTTGGATAGCAACATTTGTGGCACACTTTTAATTTCAGTGTTTAATAAATATGGATTGCTTTTAAATAACAAAACACTGCCGATTCCAAGCGGCATACTAAGCACCAACATCTAATGACCTTGAGTCGTTCCTAACAAACTAGTTTTTCTGCGGCCTTTTAAGAAATGTTTTCTTTATCAAACAGAACGCCCACGTTTCAGTTGAAACAATCGGCAGCTACAAAGATAAAGGTCGAATATCTGTTTACAAATGCTTCAGACTTAACTATACAATGACAAAGAGATTAGCCGTCACACCTATGCCATTTAGCGGCCACAATTCGAGGGTTTTACTTTAAAAATAATACCTGCAGCTAAAAGCCAAGTTCCTTTTAATGTTGAAAGGTGTGAGAACTGCTACATTGTCTTAGTATGGAGTTCCTTAATTTGCTAGACAACAATAACCACAGGAAGGACAGATGAAAATTGAAAATCTAGGTTCAATGTACCTTGCACATAGTAAAAATTCCAACAAAGTACATAGATATTTTTTATTTATGGAAGGTAGTATCAGGTAAATTAGAATAAATTTTCATAAATATAAAAGCGTAAGCTTGTCGTTGTTGTTGTATTTAAAGATAACACATTTCAACCCTTTTTACAAAAAAAATGACTGGAAATGTTTTGAAACAAATGGCTTGCATCGATTTTTGGTAGTATACAGCCTCCGCCATCTTTCACCTAATCTGTTCCTGGTGTTTATCGATTTTTATGCATACGAGTACCTGGCCGCCTTTGGTAATAAGGTCTTATTTAAACTAGGAGAGGTAGCAATAGACCAGTAAAGGGCAAAGGGAGTAATATCCGACTTGGGAAAACCGGCGGGTGCTACTCCTATACGACAACGGTCAAGCAGAGCAGACAATAGAAAGGGTCGCCAAAAGACAAAAGTTAAACATCCAACCTTTAGTGAGGTCATAAAGGACGGCGGTGAGATAGTGACCATCATCGACAAGGGAGAAGAGGAAGGTGCCATTCCTAAGGAAAAAATGGAGATGGATTGAGGAGGCTTTCGCCGAAGTGTACATCCAGGTCCTAGAGGAACACCCCGGACCTTCTCGCCTTTGTCATGACGCATCGCCAGCGAAGGCCCTTTGCCCTTTACCGGCCACGCTCTACAGGTTGGCCGTAAGTAAGGTAGGAGAGGTTTGGCCGGTAGCCAAGCACGAAGCGGTCAGTAAGGATGAAATTCCAAACAGGCCTCGAGCTCGAGTTTGGATTCCGGCCAAACCGGCAGAGCCGAGGAGATTTTCAAATCCTTCAATAGAGACCTGCCAATCCATAATTGAAAGGTAGGTAGAATAGAAGAGCCAGTAGAAGGTAGGCAACGTCTTGAGGTTCGGGTTTGTTGACGCAATCACTCGAATCTATCGCAGCGGCGAGCCAGCTTTGGACTCAGATGAGGAGAGTGACAAGGCCAGCTTGCGCAGCGATACTGCAGAAGGGTTGGCCAGTAGCCTATGCTCAACCGATTCGGAAAGGCTGACCGGTGTGGGGCCGCTTTTCAACGAAGAGAATCTCCTCGCGGGCACTGAGAGTGGGAAGATCTCGCAGGAGGACGTCGAGGTCACGATGGAGGAGATGAAATGGACAGATTCTCATGAAGCTGATCTCAATTAATCTCCACCACTCTAAACTTGCGTCTGCGCACCTTTCCGTCCGTTTGGCTGCCGGTGAACTTGACATAGCCCTCATTCAAGAGGGTTACTAGATCTCCCCAAGCTAGTCAGTTCAGAAATATACGAAAAACTGACTGGGGATTTTACAATAAAAAATTAAGAGCTTTACTGTCAAAGAGAGCCCCCAAGGACCCCACTACATGTGGGCAGCTGGATAAACTGGTCAATCAGGTAACTAACGCACTGAATAGATCCTTAACAGCTAGCTGTCCGGTTGTCCGACTCAGAGGGAAGTCTAAACCGCTTTGATGGAGAATCGCTACGAGAATCCTATAGAACATTATTTAATCTGGCCAAGGCCACGGGAATGTTCAAGGACTGGAAAGCCTATAAGGCTGAATTGAAAAATTATAAAAAAGCAGTTAGAACTGCACAGCGGGAATCTTGGCAAAATTATTGCAAAGGAATTAAAGAAACTTCAGAAGTGGCCAGATTAAGAAAAATTCTCTCATAAACGTAAGGCAACCTAGGCTATCTACAAGGTCAAGGGAATACATGGACTTCGTCGAGTGAGGAATCATTAGGTATTTCCTTATACACACACTTCCCAAGAAACAAGCCGGAGGAACAAAACGATTCCGCCAATAATGAAAGGCATTCCAACCTAGGAAGTCTCTTAATTACAAACGCAAAGATCGAATAGGCTGTTAAAACTGTTCGTCCTTATAAATCGCCAGGATAGACGGTATCTACCCTGCTGAACTGCAACAATCACGGGAGACTATCTCACTGTTTATCAAAATTATCATTAGAAGTTGTCTTAACGTGGGTCACATTCCGCTAGGCTAGACGGAGATAAAAGTCTCCTTCATACCCAAGGCAGGTAGGTTCTCACTCACTAGCCCCAAAGTCTTTAGACCCATTAGTCTAACGACTTATCTGGAGAGAATAATGGATGAATATATACGGGGCATTGTACCTTCAAATAGGCTCTCCTCGGCGCAACATGCCTATACTAAAGGGAAGTCTACAGAAACCGCCTTACACTCACTCGTCGGGTTGGTGGAAAAAAGTTTATTAGACAAAGAGTTTGCATTGGTCGTTTTCGTAGATATATAAATGCAAATAGATTATTTAGAAGATTTTGAAGTTGAACCATACGTTGTTGCCCTGATAGAAGCTATACTCTTCAAAAGAAAGGTAACGGCTAAATTAGGCAGCACTACTCTAAGCAGACAGGTCTGCTGAGGCACACCGCACGATGGAGTCCTCTCCCCTCTTTTTTGGATTTTGGTGGGAAACTCCCTATTGCTGACCCTGGAAATAGGGGTTTGCCACGTCACTGCTTACGCAGATGACCTAGCAATTGCCGTTAAAGGCAAATATCCTAACACCCTTATGGATATTCTGCGCTCTAACATGGCCACACTTATAAGCAGGACTGAGAGCAGGGGACTCGGTATACACTCCGCAAAAACTGAAATAATTCTCTTTACAAAGACATACGGCTCCCTTAATATTCCCGCTAATTTTTAAGGGTGTGGGGATTCCTTTGAAAGGGAATGTCAAGTACCTAGTACTCATATTAGACAGGAAACTCACGTGGAAACCTAATATTGAGGAAAGAGTAAAGAAGACCAACGTTGCATTATATATTTGCAAAAAAGAGGTCGGTATTAAATGGCGACTAACACCTCGTGTTACACATTGGCTTTATACTTCTGTATAGTTAGGCCAATCTTAATATATGGAATACTTGTATGGTGACTATCTGCTCAAAAGGCGAGGTACGCTAAAATCATGAGTAAGATCCAAAGAACAGCTTTTTTATGAATCTCTGGCGCTTTAAGGACTACCCCAAACAAAGCGCTAGAAGTGCTAATCACTTTACCTGCACTAAATCTGGTAGGGAAACACGTGGTCGCCGCCTCGGCACTCAGACTCAAAAGTATGGCGCTATAGAAAGACCGGTGGTTTGGCCACGCTTCTATTATATATATATATATAATTGGCACGTACACCCGTTTTGGGTATTTGGCCGAGCTCCTCCTCCTATTTGTGGTGTGCGTCCTGATGTTGTTCCACAAATGGAGGGGCCTACAGTTTTAAGCCGACTCCGAACGGCAGATATTTTTTATGACGAGCTTTTTCATGGCAGAAATACACTCGGAGGTTTGCCATTGCTTACCGAGGGACGACCGCTATTAGAAAAATGTTTTTCTTAATTTTGGTGTTTCACCGAGATTCGAACCTACGTTCTCTCTGTGAACTCCGAATGGTAGTCACGCATCGACCCATTCGGCTACGGCGGCCGCTTCTATTTTGCACTCTCTGAATAGTCACAAACAAGAAATAGACTACTCTATTCCTCACCTTCGAAAGGCTATTCAAGACGAGTATACCGTCTAGAAGGGAGTGGCAGACAACAAGGTCATAGAGAAGAGGGACTTACATTTTTATACAGATGGTTTTTCGAAGGAAGGACTGGAACTATCCGTTCGACTACCAGACTACTATAGCGTCTATCAGCAGAGGTTCTAGCTATAAAAGAAGTGGCTACATATCTAAATACGCATGCTGTAACAAAAACGACTGTAAATATATTCTCAGATAGCCAGGCGGCCATTAAATCAATGAATGCGGCTATACTAAGATCGAAGGTTGCACAGGAATGCCGGGTAGCCCTAAATGATATTAGTGTCGTATTCAAGGTCAGCATTATTTGGGTTCCGGGGTACAGAGATATTGAGGGAGCCAGAAAAGGTACTGATGAGCTAGCCAGAAAAGGTACTGCTCAGTGATAAAAGTACCATAGGAATACTTTTGGCCACGAGTAAACTAATAATAAAAAACATCATTATCCAAGAGGCCAATAGGTCATGGAGAGATGAAGAGATGAAGATACATGTAACAGCTAGGCTACTACGAGTATGACCGCAAATAAACACGAAAAGGACGAAGGAATTGCTTAGTCTCTCAAGCGATGATATCTCGGAGGTCGTGGCTGGCATAACCGGTCATTGGCTATTTGGCAGGCATTCCTCGAGACTAGGAGTTTTCTCCCATGAATATTGCAGAAATTGCAGAGATGAGGAAGAGGAAGAAACAGTTGATCACTTCCTTTGAAAATGTCCAGCCCTAGCTAAAATCAAAGCAGGTTGTCTAGGTAAATACTCCTTCAATTCTTTTACAGAGCTGTCTGGCGTGGGGTTGGGATCAATTCTTCGTTTCATAAGAGCCACATAATGGTTCCACGAAGGAAAGTATATATAGACTGCACCCATATTCATATCAATAAGGAAAATTATTTCGACAGAAATTAGAGAATAAAAGGCTTACCAACTTAGCTTGGGGCTTACATGGATCACTACATAACAGTAGAGTCCTTCGGAGGGCCAGCATTTTTTGTACTGCAGAGTCGGATCTCCAAACATTCTTTCCGAACAACTTCTCCATTTTGGGTGATTCGGCTTTTCCTTCAACAAGCTAGTTGGTACCACCTTTTATGCACTGCGGTAACTTGGCCGCATCTGAACGAAATTTCAAAAAAGTACATCCTCTTACTCGCATCATTTGGGAAAACGCCTTTGGTTTATTGAATACCTGCTTTAGAAAGGTGCTGCATTTTACTAAAAAAGCAAGTTTATGTTATGTTGGTAAGTGTTAGTGTTTGAGTTGTCCAGAATACATATGCACGTATATGCATAACATTTGACGATTTAAAGATTAAGTTGTTCAGGATAAAGATTTTGAAAATAATTTGCAAGATGGAGGCAATTACCACACAAATGGTAGCAGATTGTTTCAATATTTCCAAGAACATAATTTAATATAACGCAAAAATTAAATAAATAAATTTTATTATATTATTTGACAAATAATTACTAAGCAGCGCCAGCGACAAAAGCCCTCGACTGATACATAATAAATTTCGGTCCCCTTCGTGGCAAGCTCATTAGCAATTTCATCTCCTCTATGTTCCTATGTCCTGGAACCCAGATCAGAGAAGCTTTACCTGCACATCCAAGAGATTTGTTCTCCTCCTTGACTAGTTTGGTTCTGCACCACCGTGTCGCCAGCGTCTTGATTGGTTATCGGAAAAAATGCCAAATATTTGAATGCCTGCCGGATCGCTATTCTGAGCTATTCTGACCTTTTTAATCGGATTTTCAATGTGTTGCTTCCATTGAAGTTTGGAGTCAAGTATCACTCCAAAATACCCAACTTCAGATGGAAGCGGAGAACACAGTTATTTAATTTGGGAAGTTTAATTTTTGGAGTTTATATTTCGTGGTCCGTTTAGTCGGAATTGACTTTAAGATCACAACTGGCAGCCCAACGACTGAGTACAGCTAGTGACCTTTCCAAAATCTCAATGATGACTGCGGGAAATGTTCCCGATACTAACTATTAGGACCACGTCATTGGCGTATAAAGGCAGCCGCTACTAAATATTTCTGCCATTGTAGTTCATTTTAGAGCTATACTTACCTTTTTCATCCACATCTTTAAAAAAAATGGTACGAAAAAAAAAAAATATTTGAAGAAATAAATTTAAAAAATTTCTTGCAGCCTTTATATACTCTAACTGGTCCTTTTATACTCTAATATACCTCTAACTGGGATACGCTATCATCTGACTCTATTGGTTTTCATTACCAAATTTTTTGAACTTTTTGTGACCGAAAGCTATTGAAGACCTGAATCGTCTTAAGTTAAAAAAATAGTCTCCAACATAAAATCTCCAATTTAGTGTCTTGAAAATGGAATGAATTACTAAATACCAGCATATTTGTTTGCCAATTTACGTAAGGATTTAATACGGAGCCTCTGTAAGCCACTTAAAGAAGAAGGGGTCAAACCTCTACCCGATATTGACGTAGAGTTACATTTTGTAATTGCGGTGACTATCGAAGCTCTTGCGCCTAATGTCGACGATGACGATGAAGCTCAATTGCCCTTTTCTGAAACGAACCTCAACAACATCGGCGCCAACACTAACAATATCAGCTAAGTGGCAGATGGTAGGAGAGCTATCCGCAAAATATTATATAAGCACTATAATTCTCTCTAAAAGAAACATATTAACGACGGCAGACGACAGGTGGCGTTTGACGAATATTCGTTCTTAAGAAAGCAATTATTCAGACGTCAGCACGATATTTTGGCTGCACGACTGTCATTTTCGCCGTCGTCAAATTAAATCTATTTCTAATTTGGTCGCCAATAATGAGGAGATGGGTATTGCCACTATAAAATCGAACGTAATTTAAAAAAAAAAAGCAAGATATAATTATTCTCGTTTAAATGTAATAACAATCAATGATTTTAAACAAATAAATAAATAAATATTTTTTTACACTATAAAGTATCACTTTTAACAAGTCGTTGTTTTCTTTATCGCTGCCGCTTCGAAAATATTTAAAAAGCTAGCTTTAGGACAACATTTGCAAACAAAGGAAGTGTTCTGCCATACGTCGTGAAGTGCCGTCAATGTGTTTATACTAAAAACCAAATATAAGCACCGGAAGACTCTCTGAGGGGCAGAGCGCAATTGTTCAAACTGATTCCAGCAGCACGAAAAACGATCTAAGTCAATTCACGCGCTTGTCTCCAAGAACAAATAAAGCGCAGGACGGGCGTTGGTCATACGGAAAACTGTTAAAGATGACGCCAAAGATGCGGCAAATGAAAAAAATGGTTTTCCGTGACGAATCATCACAAGGACATTGTAACTGATTTGTTTTTATTTTTTCTTGCCATTTGGTGGTTTGAACGCCAAAGTGCCCGGCTTCTCTGTTGATGCATGGTTTGTTGTTTACATTTTCATTGAAAATTTGACAGAATGCATGCAAATGTGGTTGTCGCCCAACCGAAGTTACCTTCTGTGACTGCATCTTGAGGCTTTCTATCAGAACGAGGAAGAAGAGAGCAATGCACAAAAAATACGAAAGCGTAAAACACAAGCGGACGAGTTTGCCAGTTATAATTATGTATGTATATATATAATATATATATATATATATAAATATTAAATACACATAAGTTTACATATAATTGGCGCTTATACCCATTGCGTGGATTTGACCGAGCTTTCCTCCTATATGTGGTGTACGGGGCAGAAAAACGAGTACACTCAGAAGCAGCCAGGATAGTACCGGGTCGTTGCGTACTAACCCATTCGGCTGTGCTGCCGCCCACACTCACCGATGTGTACGTATGCCGTACAAAAGATCTGCTTTGCGTATAAAACAAATTTTCATTGCATAATAAATGAAAGCCAAAAACAACACAAATTGTTCGTTTATCAATAATTAATATGTACTATTAAACATCTGTTTTTAATGATTTTCATAAAAATTTGAATTTTTATAAGTTTATTTTATTAAAGTATTAAAGATTTCAGAATGTACTGTTTGGTAATACTGCGTACTAAGAGAGCAACCAGCTGACAGTTTGATCGTGTTACCTAACACAGAACGTACGTTTACGTTGGTGAGTTATGTATTTTACGTAAGTTGAGAGCCGTGAGAGAATCATGCTCTCATATAATTTGTTCGTCAATTTATCAAATTGCCCAATACTGTAAGGGGACCGAATTCTTGTGAATGAAGTAGGATACCCTTGTAAAAAGCGAATTTCACAACTTATTACTCAAAAAAGCGCAGAAAAGATGGAGCTCCATTTCTTCATGTGCTATTTCGAAAGCCCTGTGGCCCCAGTACAATAGACGGAGGCCCAAGGAAGTCCAGGGGACTCCACACCATACACCGGTTATTGCACAATCGGCTCACACGCGGAAAAGCTAGGCTTAACATATAACCCCCATTGCAGAAGCTGTGTCGACCTTTCAGTGAAGGAGACTGTTGAGCATTTTCTCCGTAAATGTCCAAGTTTGGCAGCTAGACGCTTAAGGTCGCTGGATGCTCCTTTCTTTGACAGCCTGGCAGTGCCCCAACCTAAGTCCCACCAATCTTCTCTATTACATCAACATCTCTGGCTGGCTGCAGATATCTGCCTGTTGGAGGTCTCATAATGGTATCGAAACGGTGTTTTAGTGCTACTTGGTCAGTGCCAGAATGGTGCTATACCATACAAAATATATTTTTCGTATAAATGTAAAACATACAAGGCGAAAATAAAGAAAAAGCAAACAAATAAACAAAAAATTGTATATATGGACGATGAAAAATATAGCAGGTGCTATCGTGGTGACATGCAGAGTAACAACCTCTAAATTTCTATGAAAACTAAGTTAAGTCCAAGTCTTGACTAGCATTTGGCATGATGGCGAGGGTGGGATTGATGCAAATTGTTAGAACTTCATCACTTAGTTTTCTATACTACAACTCAACTATTGTACAAAACTACTTAGCTACTTTTCAAATATTCTCTCTAAGTATTCTTATTGTACATGATTCAATAATAAAAGGTTTGCTCAGTAAGCAGCTTTCTCATTCCCTCTTGACAAATCGGCTCCCTTAGCAAGACACTGGGTTGCTAGCTCTAGAAATTTTGACTAAAAGTGGAGGAAAAGTAAAATTTGTAGAAAAAACATTTCATTTTCAAAATGGACTCCTTATGAGCAACAACTCGCTCAAGAGTTTTCATCGGTATGTTCAGGACTATGGTAGTATGACATGAAATATATATCGCTTAAGTCAGGACATGATCGAGTATTTGACGCCATCCGAGATCGAGATGGAGAATTTACAAAGCTTTATTTCGTATGATGTGGTGATTTAAACGGAACTCATGTTTTGCAAAGAGCTAGCGTTTGCTAAAGAGTTACAGCAGGGAGAATTATTGAATAGTCCCGACGCAATCGATTACATTGCAGATCTCATTATAAAAATGTTGGCAGAACTTGTTTCCAATGAGCCGACCTTCCTATGGATGGATGAAGTGTCGAGAGGAGGCTTAGAAAAGCACAGTACCAGTATGAAAAAGCTTCTCATAAAAAACCATCTACCGGAATAGGCTTCCAATTGTGGAACGCGCTCTACAAATAGGAGGAGGATCTCGGCGAAACACCTAACAGAATTGTGCGTACCAATTATTTATTTATTTTTAACAAAATGGTTTCATATTGGCGAAACGTTGCGATTGGTTTTAAATTTAAAAATTAATTCACAAAATAAAATCTTGGATTATGTAAAATAATTTCTTGTTTTAATATTAGACTTGGCAATTTCCGCTAATCACTTCTATCTATACCATTATTTATATTCAAATATTATATTAATTAAAATTTATTTTTTAAACCGTTCGCAGTTTGTTTCCATTTAAGTAACAAAATACTATTTTGCTACCATTTTTACCAAAAAGGATTTAATTTTTTCCTTTTTATGCACCTTCTTAAATACAACCTTTTGTAAGGGAGTGTCAAAATTCGAATGTCACTAGTGAGCAAACCTTTAATTATTGAATCATGCTTATTGTATATTGCGATTGGAAAATATTATACCTATTATTCACACAATTAAATTTGCTTAAACGAGACGTTCGGGTGATTTATTCCTTGGACATTATATTTTTAACGATGGCTCTAGAGCACAGTGTGAGTGTAAACTTAGCGTGTAAAAACCCATTTGGTTACGGCGGGTCACACAGTTATTAAAAATAATTTTTTGTTATTAATAGGTTCTTATTTATTGTTTTTGAAGAGTAATGATTTCTGAGAATCGGGATTTTGCCAATCACCCGCCGATATGCTTCTTAGGCGCTTTTTTGTAAAACCGATACTGGAGTACCATAGTCTGCAACGCTCATTACCAAACTTACACAAATAAGCTACAATCCACTCTAGAGATTTTCGATAAGACTTGCTGTATGATCTTCCCCATATAATAGTCGTCTTAGCTTTAGACTCTAAAGCGTAGGAAAATGCTGAAAATAATATATACAGTTAAACTGGTCACAGGGTAAATTTATTTCCCATTTCTTTTAGCGAAAGTTACCCTTAATGTTCACGCTTGAGTATCAAGGCACTTCAGGCTCGTTTTTTTAAAATCCTGTGAAACCAAAGCTGGGCCCACTACACTGAACTGTATATGCCCAAAATTGTATTCTACTGAAAGGGTAAATTTGAAATGCATTGTCAATAAATGCTTAGTAGTAATATAATGTCCGCTTAGCACTTAGTTATAATTTTTGAACAAATATCTTCCATACAGATAGATCTACCAAATGTTTACGTATACTTAGTTTTTGTATAAAATGTGGTTTGATACATATAAAATAAACCATACAGCCATATCAGCCCGCAACAAATTTTAATTTCCATGTAACTTGTTGTTAAAAGAAAAACTATTAATGCATTATTACTATGAAGCAAGGCGGCTGATTTAATTCTTATCCATTTATTCGGTCTCTAAATTGTAAAAGTTTGTTTAAATTACTCTAAACATTCACTGTTTGTTTATGGATTTCCACATTATAGGGACCAAAAGCAAATACAAAATACAGCTTCGTTTTTTATTTGAGTTTGGAAATCAAACAAAGGGTTGAATTATATTTGACCTAAATTGAATGTTAAAAAAAAAAAAATTTAAATTTAAATTGAATGTTACTAGAAATCTCAAAACTTGACATTATTGAATTTGGGCAAAAACTTAAATAAACTCAAATTACAATAAAAAATTCGTTGTTTTCTTAATTTGTTTAGTATACACAATTTCTATTGAACAGCCAACAAATACACAAACAAAAAATTACAAAAATGTGTCTATATTTCTTACATTGCATTATTATTTCAAAATTTTATTAATTCGTTATTTAAATAATTTTTAGGATTTGCTTCCCAACGTAAGATTCAATTTTTTTCTTCGAACTCACATCTGCGGCATACTAAAAATAAATGCACTTGTGTCAATAGAAACTCAGACTTAGCAAAACATATTTAACAACTCTAAACACACTCCAAAATCGAAATCCATTTATTCATGCTGTGAAAACCTTAGCTTTGTAGCTTAATTGCATATACATACATATGAACTCGTACTCAAGTTGAACGCATCTGTGAACTTATCTGGTAATGCTTTTAGAATATTAGTCATGAGCTTTAAGAGTATTCCAAATTGTTTGTTCAAATTTTAGTATTTCATTAGAACTCAGTAATTTCGCAGTGGCTAAGTCTACTTGAGTTGTTTTATCAAAAGCTCAAAGATATGTATATGTTAATAAAGATTAAATATATAGGGTTTTTCAGTAAGAGCGCTTCAACTTTTGAACTTTTTTGAATAAAACACAAACGCTTTGACTTTTTTAACTAATTTTTTTTTTATTATCGAGTTTGAACATATATATTTAAGTATGAAAGTCGATTTCTTTTGCATGACCACCGCGTGCACGTTTTACGAAGTCCAATCGTTGAACCCAATTTTCGACCACTCTTTTGCATAAATCGGCCGAAATTCCAGCAAATTCGCGTTCAATATTGGCTCTGAGCTCACAAATCGTCGCCGGCTTGTTACTGCAGACCAATGGCTTCACATAACCCCAAAACGGGACGGCTTGTTAAATGGACCGTAAAATGGCCGTAATGCTCTTAAAGTAGCAGCAACAGAACGATTATTTTCATAAAAAATTTGCACGATTTGTAATCGTTGCTCAAGTGTGTAGCGTTCCATGATGAAATGTATACTAATGAAGTTTACAAATGACAAGCGAAAAATAAAAAATATTGCGTTCGCCCTCCCTATCGGAAAAAAGTTGAAGCGCACCTATTGAATAACCCATTACAATACTTATTTGTGTACATTTGGGTGTATATGAAATCATACCACTTTGTTACCCGATTATTGATCATATAATCATCATATATATCGATTCAACTCCAGCCTCGCCATAAATATATGTAAGTACATTTGCTGTTGCTGGAGAGTATCTCTGACTTACTTTTAAGGACGCCTGTCTAAAAAAGCTGCTACACAAATTTTTAGTGCTTTCATATGGCCTTTCACACAGCTTATAAAAATAAAAAACTTTATTACAGCAAGGAAAAATTAATACCTTAATTTAACTTTCTACTCAGCCTCAGCCTACGACTGGCACCCTTCATCTGAATGAAATATCTCGCTCATCTAACTTCGTTCTGATCCATACGAGTACGAGTACATAAAAGACATTCCCATGCAATATAAATTTGGGATTTATTCCATTTTCTCAGAATATAGCGTTTTCCTCAACATTTGCATATGTTTTACATAAAAAATTTAAATCCTTATAAATTAAAAATTTAAAAACTATTTATTGTATTTTTCGAATTTCAAGTAAAAGTACACACGTGTCGTTACTCAAGTAAAGAAATACTTTTACTACTTCCATTTTAGAATTTCTTGTGCTCGAGGTTGGACGTATATTCAAACAGGATTTCGAATGCAATGACTTTTGACTCTTATTATCTCACAAATTGTCCTTTAAATATGTATTTTCCTTCCATTTAAAATTAATAACCAAAACAACCATCCGAACCTGAAAGCTCGATATTATACTCCGTCAAACATGCCTGTAAAATAAAATTATAAGCATTTTCAGTAAAATCAATAATAATTTTATTTTCAAACAATTAATTTTCATCCTTAATTCTTTATTATAATACTATGTTTCCTTTGAATATAATAATAATATTATATAATATATGTAATTCAAATACATACATAGATACATAAATATACTACAATTTCCACTTCGATCACTTCAAATTTTTGCTATTTACAATTTTTGTAGACTTAAGACTAAGTATTTATAATAAAACCAAGTGTGAAAAACGTGAGATGCTATAAATATGATAAACGTTTAAAATAAAATGATATTTTACTACGTATTTTCTATTAGCCTTACAAGGCATCTTAAAACATAGCGGGTTGAGAAACAAAACAAACAACAATGTAGAGATTTTTAGTTTAAAACCTGTAAGGGAGTGGTAAATTCGGTCCGGACCGAATTTTACATACTCGCGCACATTTCCCTAAAGCCTTAATTTGGGCTGGCTGTGAATTTTTAGAATCAAACAGACTCATAGACAGACGGACATACGCAAATTTAGGCTTAACATATAAAAAATGGGCGTGGTTTTTGTCCGACCTCAATCATTTTTACGCCGACTTTAAATGGGGTGAGAGCAATACCTGCACCAAGCTGGGTAAATCATTATCGAGATACACGCACATACCATGTGAAGCACTCTTCTTTATTTATAACGGAGATATAATATTTGTCTGTTTTGAAAATTACCGTTAGATGGGAGGTGATCGATTAATGTCCCATTTTCAATACCAACCTACCTTGGACAATTGTCTTCAATTACATTAACTTTTCCTCGAGTTATCGAATGTATGGACGATCGGACAGACGGTCAGACAGACAGATGGATGGACAGACATGATTAAGTCGACTCATTTCATCATTCTGAGCCTTTTGTTAAATATCTTTAGTACATTTCTATATTAATCTCGATTCCTTTATGCTATTATCATACATGAATTGTTGTGCGAGCATTGGGAAAGAAGTGTCCGCGGGTATAATGATTTTTAAACCAATGTGTGTGCCTATAAAATGATAGCTTATTTCAGTTTCGCTGGTGTCTTTAACACTTATAAATTGTCAAAAAATTTGGTATGTTTATAATTTATTCACGGTATGGTTTT
This sequence comes from Anastrepha ludens, assembly GCF_028408465.1. Lineage (NCBI taxonomy): Eukaryota > Metazoa > Arthropoda > Insecta > Diptera > Tephritidae > Anastrepha > Anastrepha ludens. Next base: position 117,392,692 of record NC_071500.1, on the reverse strand, counting down.
TCGAGGAGTTCTATGAAAGTTACACACTACCAAACAAACTTCTTCATGTACAATTCATTAGATGGCTCATAAAAATGCTTTACTTATTGTTCTAATTACACTACCATAAAAATTGTATTAATAATAAAGTTAATTATTTTTTTGTTTTCTTTGCTAATTTAAAATCACATGATAACTTGACAAAGGAATCTTGTGTGTGAATACTCATAAAGAATACATATTTAGTTGGTATTTGGTCAATACATACTACAGTTCTGCACTGTAATACTCACTTACTTACGAATATGAATCAACTACGGGACACTCGAGGTAATAGTTCTTGATTTTAACAAAGCGAATAAAACTTCAATTGTACTCTCTACGCTAAATTGTTTTTGTTTATAATTTAATACAGCACCGGTACCGGTCGCCTAAGCGCATTATCCATCGCTGATGAAACTGAAGATTCCATGCCATTAGGTGTCATGGTGCCGGGGGAGGAGTCTGGGGAAGATGTCGACGATGAGTTGTAGAGTCCCGCCGCTGCAGCGTTAGCCGAGCGTGCGGCATATAATGAAGGTGCTGTCATGCCAGGGTAGATGCCCGAATAGAAACTACTAAGTGTCGTTGGTGGCATCTGTGGTGCTTTTTGGGCTTCAAGTACGTTGTGAGATTGGTTTGTTGCTGCTACTGCGGCGGCAGCCTGTGTTTGATGCAATTTCGATAACGCGAGTGGATCAAAGCCGCTGAAGTACGGCACTGGATAGGCTTGATCGAGATGGTGAGGAGGCGCGAAATATGGTAATTGGTGGAATGGGTTATAGGCACCAGGGCCAGCTCCGCCTGAACAGCCACCCAACTTTTGTTGGTTATGCGCGGCTTGCATTTGAAGTGCTTGAGGTCCGCCAGCGAGTGGATTTTTTGGCTTTCGACGTGGGCGATATTTGTAGTCTGGATGTTCTTTCATGTGAAGAGCGCGCAGACGCTTGGCTTCGTCGATGAAAGGACGTTTCTCTGATTCGGCTAGCAATTTCCACTCGGCCCCAAGACGTTTTGAAATCTCCGAATTGTGCATTTTCGGATTGTCCTTTGCTATTTGCCGTCGCTGTAAACGAGACCAAACCATGAAAGCATTCATTGGGCGTTTAATGTGACCTTCCTGGCCCGGAGATGTGGAATGGTGGTGAAGACTATTGCCGCTATTACTACTAACGCCTGCATTATGGCCTTGTCCATGTCCTAAGGAACCGAGTGAACCCTGGCTACCCATACTTCCTGCAGAACCAATGGATGAGTTTGGCGATAGAGTTTGATGGCCGACGGAAGTTTGCATGTGATTGCCTCCGGCCAAATGATGTAAACCATTAAGGTTGCCACTTACGCCAACACTGCCACCGCTAATATGGCCCATGCTGGCTGTGCCCATAATGGAGTTGCCATTGCTGGCAGCGTGTCCACCCACAGGTGAGCCGCCCATTGCGGCGGTGATAGCCGCTAATCCACCCGTTTGTGAAAAGTGCATCACGCGCTTTATGTCCATTTCAGTGGGGCTGAGTGTACTTTGGGAGGCATAGTCACCTGGCGTGTGTACATCTAAGCCCTGGCTCAGGTGAAAACCATAACTGGGATGAGAAGACAATGTCGTCATTTGATTTATTTATTTCTATTTATTAATAAACCAATAAATATTGTTTCTGATCCACTGCAATAAGATTGTTCTCTTACTTTTTTTTGCACGGTTTTTCTTAAATATTTGCACAACAATGTTAAATAACTGTTCACAATGCACTGTTTACTGTTTAATGTTCTCCTGTCGAACTGTTTTTACTGTATGTATGTTTATATATTTGCTTTTCACTCGGTTCTTCTCTATGAAATACTCTTTTTTTATTTCATTTATTATCATATACTTTTTCTTCACTTTTCGGTGCTTTGATCCGCGGTCAAATCAACAATTGAAATTATAGTATTTAAATCTATGCTCTGTTCACTTCAACTGCTTCGTGCAAACTAATTTCACTGTATGACCATCACCGATCGTCTACAAACTCACAAAATATTCAGTTTTCACTTCTTCAGCACAATTCCGCCCCGACTGAAACAATACCAATTTAAACCAGGTACAATTACTCACTCGCTCTTTCGTCTTTTATTGACGTACTTTCAGTTTATTATCTTCTCTCAGACCGTTTACAGAGCGCTATTATGCTACAGTTGTTGTGTTGTGTTACGTTGTGAACACGTTGAATTTTCAACTACGTTTGCCTCTACCAGCAATGTTGTCAAGCCACTATATACAAACGAAAACCAGAACGTCACCGAACATCGGTGGATGGGCGACTCGATTTTTGTCGCTCCCTGGTCAGGTGAGAGAACTATAATCACTAGCGGTCTCGCTTCCACTAGTAAAGCATTAAGCGTAAGACTCATAACAAATAAAGAGAATTCACACAAATCAATTTGAAAGAGTGAAAAGAATGCATACATACACTTCAGACAAAAAGCCAATGGCAATTGCTTTTAGTTGGCGGACATTAATCATCGGACAAAGCAAGACAACAGTACTGGTGTGGAATACAATAAAACTTCTAACTAGAGCTGGTGTTGTTGTTGATGTTGGGGATGGTGGTATCTATTCACGCGCCAACTCTGTCTTTGTCATTTGCCAATGAATAAAAGCTGCGCATAGCACTGCTTTATTGCATTTTGTACGCTCTGTTCAGTGAGTAAGCCTGCCGGTAGTACGTTGAGATGCATAGATGTCATTGTGGCTTTGTTGGAACACTTTGGCTGGTTGTTGCTTTGTTTGTCGTACGCATGTTTTGTTCTCACAACTGTGCTAAACACTCGCCATCCCCTGTCGAAACTGCTTGCGCTCGGCATTGAGAATGCTGAAGAGTAGCTTTTGGGGCATATTGTCAATGCAAATGGTACAATGTGCCAAAGGCGTAAAGGACGGTAATGTTGATAGAATAGGCGTTTGTTAACTTGACAATATGCACGTGAAAAGCCTTTTATGACTTACTTGATTCTCATTATCAAAGTCCATTATATGCTTTTATGTTAATTATTTATTTTTTATCTTCATCTCCTATGATAATTTGTATAAAAGGATAATGCAAAGGAATTGTTCAAAATAAAAATATAAGACAATTGGTGAAAAGCATTCAACTTAGTGTTATCCCAATTTTCAAAAACACATAAGTTCACGTGAATGTGTATATGCTTATGCAAAGTGTATATAAAAAGTTTGACAAAAATTTGTTTGGTTGTATATTCAGCTTATTTAGTGTAAATCTTTATAAAAGCAACAAGTATTTTCCTCACTCATGTATGTACATAGTATCCACATGCATACTAGATACATACTTGCATTAGCATAAATTATAATAAAAAAAGTACTCAAATACAATTTGCAACTTTTTGGGCGCAACATGGGAGCAGATGCGAACACTTAAATGAAATGCTCACAATTCATATGCGTAACAACCAGATCTTTTTAACTAATTTTTTTTTTTGAATCAAACTAGGAGGCTCTTCAATCATTTCAGTGAAGAATTATTAAACAAGTTGTGTAAAGAAATATTGGACTAAACTACTTATTGTTCACACTTCTTACTTCGTTCGCCATCTTATTTTCTAACTTAAGTTTCGTAGTACTTACAAATCTTTCCGAAATTTGATAAAATAACTCTTGTTGGTACGCCTGGTAGCCAATCATTTGTGTGCCCAAGTCGTATTTCTCTTAGACCCCAGACCACACATTGTCATTATTAGTAGCATTTGCCTAATATTCGTCTATGCAGTTATATCGATTTACGTCTTAGATATTACCGAAAAATCTCCCGGTAAATGGAAATTTTAATCTTCCATATGATTATGAGAGAATGCAAGCAGCATATTAAATTTTTTCAATCGAAGCTGCTGAACAGACTTTGCAAAATTTCGCTGTATAAATCGATAGTCCGACCAGTTCTTTGCTACGGATCGGAGTCTTGGACAATAAGTGAAAAGACAAAAACGAACTCCTAGTATTCGAGAAAAAATGTTGAGGCCGATCTTCGGTGCAGTCAAAGTCAACGAGAAGTGACGTATAAGATGGAACCATGAACTGGACCAACTTATAAGAGTGGACATTTTTGTGACAGCTCAAAGACCAAGAGGGCTAGGCCCATGAGAATAGACCCCACGAGAGTTCAACGAAAAATAATTGACGCTAAAACATTTGCAACGAAAGCAAGAGGCAGACCAAGATCAAGATGGGTTGACGAACTGGAAGACGACATGCGGAAACTCAAGGTCAACAACGGGAACGAATCAACCAAATCGGGGGAAAATATAGACATTTTGTGCAGCTCACACAGAGCTGTGGCGCCAAATGATGATGATAATAATTACAATTGATTGATATGATTATTGATTGTTTCGAACAAAGTGAGGTGCATAGCTAATTCAATTGCATACTAAGAAATGTCTGGTACAAAAAATACATAAACACATTGAAAGCATAAAAAATTAACAACTAATAGGGAGGTTAACACACCTTCAGATATCGAATGTTGTGGGTTCCTTTACCGGATATTGTCCACGTGGTATGCATGCTGTGAGACTCGGCATTGCTTTCTTTGCATTGTCCTTTCTGCGCCAACATGTCTGAAGGAAGTGTTGGACTCAGCTCAGCACCTTCTTCTTAACTATCCTGCTCCCGCGGTTGAAGATTTAGGCATATTGGCTCTCACTTCTTGGCCAACTTTCTGATATAGCAGTCCTAGATATTAGCCACTTGATTAATGAAAACGTAATTCAGGTCGTCATACGCAGACAGCGATGAAAGCGATTTTTCCAATAACTGAAAACATTGACGCAACACATAAAATGCAATTTTGCTTGCCTCTGCCTATAAATGTACTACAAAAACAATATGTATAAGTAAATAAGGTTTTAAGGTATCGAATTCGTTTGGCTTTAAGCCCATACAACTTTTCTTATCATATGTATTGCGCATCGTATCTTATGTATGCACACTTGCCGATCTTAATATGTATATACATACATACTTATCATTATGGTGAGGGAAGTGTATGCTTATTTTATTATTTTAGTAATTTCATTGACGTATTGTTGACGTATGCCCACAATTTACATATATGCGCGTACGTACAATTCAATGTTCATGCGAAATGATTAATTGGGAGCATATGTACGTAATTCCCATGGAAATTCAAGAATTTACATCTACAAGTACCAACACCACTGTTACGAGCTTTTCGGTTCCCATTTCCTTTCAGCTTAAACTTTTTATTCCCCCTACTTACATAATTTTCTTTATTGCCATTAATCCATTATATATCTACTATGATTTGCCATTACTTCTATTACCTTTTTATTATTTTTTTCGAAGTAACTAAATTTATTCTTCTCTCTGTCTCACTCTCTCTCTCCCTCTGTGTACTGTTCACATTGCATTCCTGTTTGTTGTTATTGTTTAATTGCTACACAGCCTCATTCTACTCAGCGGAATTCTCCACGAAATTCATACCTATGGTCTTTGTTGTTGTGCCTTACAGCTTAGAAGTTCTCGTGCACAATCCCTTACTCTCACATCCATCGCCCACTATCGGTGCCCTTCTTCTCTTCACCTATAAAACTTTGTTGGACATTATTTAGGGTACAGGGGCAATTCTCTTTTTTTTATAGTGTCACCGCCTCTGCCACTATTTTCTCTTCAATCACTATCTTCTGGTTTCCCCTTAATTCCTCTGCTGCACCTCATACACTATATTGTTGCGATTTTATTGCTGTTGCTTTTTTCCACAAATGCATTCAGCAATCAGCAAAGTTGAATAAGTGTGTGTGCTTCCGCGTACGTAAATCGTATCGACTGTAGTCACTGTTTAACCAATCACAAAGGCGCATCGGTGTGAATGCTCGTTGTTGACTTTGCCCGTTGTCTTTGTGTGTGCGCACAAGCTGTGCCGTTATTCAGCCATTCATTCATTCATTCCTTTCCTTCACTCTCAGTCATTTATATTCATTCAAATTCATTCATTTATCCATATACATATGTACAGTGAGGGGCAAAAATGAGTCTATGAATCTTATGAAAATGAAGAAACAAAACATATACATGTATAATATTATAATATATTATACACCTCGCTTTACCGGTGTTCGCTTAACACGGATTCGTTCTTACACGGTTTTCAAAATCAAAACAAATTTTTACTAATTATTTTTATTTAATTTATTTTAACATTGTTTTAAATTTGGCAATACTACATGCTATTCTGTCATAATCTTTGATAATGTATTGTACTTTAATCAAAACAAAAACAAAGAGGGAATTTACTTTTAAAGGCAAAATCAAAAAGAGCTTTACTATGGGAAAAACAAAAATTAACAAAACCGGCATGAAGAGAAAAATTATTTCTTTGGAAACTAAAATAGAATAGTGGATATTGCTAAATTTTATTCAATGAACGAAGTAACAATAAGATCAATAAAGAAAAATAAAAACGCATTTAGAAAAAGTGTAGCAGCTGGAATGCATACGAGTATGAGCACAACTTCACAAGTAAGAAATGCTACTATGGAAAACACGGAAAAGGCTCTAATGAAAGGCTCAAAATCAAAAAAGAATTCCAATTGATACGAATGCTATACAAAATAAAGCTTTAATATATTAATTTATAACACATTGCAAAACCAAATGCCGTCCATTTCTGCGAATATGGTGGCTTTTAACGCAAGTCATGGCTGGTTCCAACGATCTAAGCAAAGCAATTCTTTGCATAGTCTAAAATTAAAAGGCGAACAAGCATCTGCTAATTTGGAAGAAGCACAAAAATATCCACAAAAGTGTGCTGAAATTATTGGCGCAAACTCATACAGCCCAGACCAGATATTTAATTTCATCAGCATCCGGATTAGTTTGGAAGAAAACGCCAGAGAGAATCTTTCTAGCAAAACATAACAAATCAGCTGGTGGTCATAAGGCTCGCATAATGATTATTCTTTGTAGTAATGCTTCTGGAGATCATATTATGAAGCTAACCGACCACGATCGTCTAAAGGTTTGAATATTGACAATCTTCCCTTTTATTGGAAAGCCAATAAAAGCGCTTGGGTTACCGCAACGTTATTCAATGACTGATTCCATAACATTTTCGTGCCGGATGTGAAAAAGTGTTTAATCAAAAAAGGGTTAACTTTTAAAGTCCTTCTAATTCTTGATAATGCTCCAGGACACCCTCAAGACTTGCAACATGAAAATGTTGAAGTTGTGTTTTTACCTCCAAATACGACTTCTTTGCTGCCACCCCTAGACCAAGGGATAATTTCGACTTTCAAGGCCCTGTATATAAAAAAGTCATTGAGATATATTTTAGATCATGTGGAAAATAAAGGAACTCTTTCAATTATTGGTCCCTGGAAAAAAATTACGATATTGGATTGTATCGAACACATAAACACGTCGTATAACGAGATTAAAACATTAAACCTGCATGCCTGTTGGAAATCTTTATGGCCTGATATATTTAATGGTGAGAATAGTAGCGTAGCTTTGGAGGAAGAGTATTCTCGGTTAAATCAGTTGGGTCAAGAATTGGGTGGAGAAGGAACTCAAGCAGATATTAAGCAATTAATGCAAGATCAGGAACTAAATGCAGACGACTTAATTGAAACAGTTAAAAGCTGTGAGGAAAATAGTGTTGAATATGACTTTGAATCTGACATCGAATCCAATGTATTCACAGCTAAATTTGTTCACGAGGGGCTTGTACAAGGAAGAAAACTAGGAAACCATTTTCAAGGAGAAGATGTTAGTTTAGATCGTGGTCTTAATGAGCTATTAAAGCAATATGAAGAAGTTTGCAAAGATATGACAAATAAAAAGAAGCAACAAAAGCTTATTTCAGAATTTTTTCCACAAAAAAATTTTCATCAAACTATGACTACAACCAATTCAGTAAATGCAGAAGAAAAATCCAGTGATTAGCCGCCAGATATTATAATTTCGTAAGAGAAAATTAATGTTCGAAAGTGTTAGTGATTAAGTTTGCTCAAAAATAGGGATGAGCCGTACGTATTTTTAGATGTTATTATCCAAATTTTGTTTTATTTATAATGAAGTACTTTTTTTTTTTTTGGAATGAATTTTTTGTTTTACCTATTTCTATATTTTTTATGACTTAAATGATTCTTTTATGTCTTATTAACTGTATACAGCTATGTTTTAAGTTCAATGAATGTCTTAAAAGTCTTATTTATACCCTTTTTCGCTCTACACGGTTCTTCCAAATACAAATTTTTTATTCAACTTACACGCTTTTGTCAGGAACGTATCTACCGTGTAAAGCGAGGTACAGGTGTATATAAATTATTTGATTAAACTCCATTTCATTAGTATTAAGAAAATAAGTCAAAATGATTGTTTTTGTAACATAATAGACACACTCAATTACCAAACTTCAAATCTTGATTTACGTGAAAATAATGCGAACAATTTTAATTTGTCGGATTTCAATCTCAAGCAATCCCGAAATCGTACTTTTCCAAAAACTTACATCTTTCGTTCAGATTTGTTTGGTAAACGTTTTTTCTCAAAAAAACAGATAATAATAACTAGATAATACCACATAGCCTTCAACGTGTTCGAACAATTACAAAAACTATATATTTCCGCGTGACAAGAGCAACAGAAAAGTAAAATACTGTTATAAGAAAACTTTTTATCTTGGTACAAAATTGAGCCAATGCAAGTAAAATATTCCATTTTTAGAAAAAGAGAGAACGGAAAAAAGTAAGTCCTAAGTTCTAAACTAATGCATATAATAAATAATTAATTTTGTTGTAACGGGACGGCCTTAATGTCATTAAACGGCATTAACTCAGTTTTGCACCATCCTGTATGAACAAATGTATATGGTTGTAGATATGTGTGTTTTTGTTAGACAATTATTCGACTTCGACTTCGGTTTCCCCTAAAGCCAAGCGCGAGCACAAAATTTCAGTTTGGTTTCGATTCGCCTTTGGCCAAAAAAGAACCAAGTTTTAGCAAAATATATCTGTAAAATTTTTCTTAGTAAAAAAATGTATACACTTTTGGTTTTTGTAACATTTTGTCAATGCATGCAGGTATCAAAACCCACATTTTATTAAACTGCTTTGAGCCATCAGATATGGCTAAGTCAGCTATTATTCAATGCAGCAGGTCAACTCTATACCGGCAAGTGTTGCTAATTAATTAATAATTATTATTATTTTTACAGACACTAGGTTAGGTTAGGTTGAAGCGGTTGTCCTGTGGGATACACTCAGACTCATAGCCCATTGTGATGCCGCCTGGGGAGCTTTCCCTATTTCTCCTGAAACCAGTGTGTGCTTTTCAAAAACTTTAGAATACCTCCTATTTCTGCAGAACTGAGATCTTCCAATTCAATACAAAATTGTCTGCCTGGAATAGTAAATCTCCGTCTGGATAGAGCAGGACAATGGCACAGAAGGTGCAAGATTGTCTATTCCTCATCAAGACAACTTCTACAATAAGCGTGTGCTTGCACACCCATCCTTTGAGCGTGCCCGCCTATTAGACAATGTCCCGTTATGACTGAAATCAGTGTTACAAGGCTGTGCTTATTTTGGCTTACGCCATCTTTCGGTTGCTTCCCTTACGATTTCTTCAAGGATAAGTACCTTACATGTTTGTAAGGGTATACCTATGCCTATGTCACTGTATATGTACTCATCGGTCAACTTGGTGCCACGTCTCGCTAGTTCATCGGCTCTGCAGTTACCCTCAATGTCGCGATGGCCAGGAACCCATATTATCCTTAAGCGAAATGATTCAGCCATCTCGTTGAGAGATGTGCGGCATTTCATGGCTACCTTGGAGGTTGTCGCTGTTTTGTGAGGGACTCTATCGCCGCCTGGCTGTCAGTAAAAATGTAGATGTTATTTCCAGATACCGCATCACACTTTACCAGTGTCGCGGCTTTCATTATTGCCATCAGTTCAGCCTGAAAGACACTACAGTAGTCAGTGAGCCGAAAACTGAAGGAGATCCCCAGATGGTCGGAGTATACACAACCACCCAACCTGCCCTCGAGCTTTGAGCCATCTGTGTATACATGGATAGACTCGCCCTGCCTTACATCGTCTCGTTCCCAGGGTAGGAGGGTCGTAAACGATGTATGACAAGTCTAGGCGGGAGTGCATAGTCCACCATTCCGGGAAGCCCCAAAGTGCCACCCAGGATTTTACCGTGACCATAAGCCGTGCTTGACCACTTATTTAGAGTGTTCAGCCTTATTGCCGCACTACGCGTGATATATTTTGCCTGCAGATCTACCGGCAGAATGTTCAATGTCGCATATAATGCTTTCGATGGTGTGGTTGACATAGCGCCAGTTATGAGAACAGATACTAGTCTTTGATACTTGTCAAGTTTTTTGATGTTCACACCCTTCTCAAGGGTGAAGGCCGAACCACTGTTGTGTACAGCCAGTATATCATTCTGGGTTCCAATCCTCATTTCTTTGCAATTAGCCTTCCGCAGGAGTACAAAGCTATAATAGATTTGCATACTCTATCTGCGACTGTGAGCACCCAATTTACCTTCCTATCCAGTACAAGTCCTAGATATTTCACCTTTTCTGTTACTCTAAGTGGTTTCCCTCCTAGGAATATGTGTTTAAGAGCAGGTGCTTTATGTTTCCTGCTAAATAGTATCAGATCCATTTTTCCACAAAGTGGAGAGATTATCCCACCTTGGGGTGTGCCCCTGATCGGGAATTATATCATAGGTGCGATCATATCTTTTGTATCTTGCAGATCAGCGGGAATGATTCCATTGCCAACCGAACATTTTATGTTACCCTCCGTTTTGAAATCTGTTGGGGGACTCCCGTTGTGAACTGTAGGATAAGTTATGCTGTCTTCGTTGTCAGAGACAACCTGGAAAGTGTGTCTGCATTAGTAATTTTAGGGTCTCTTCACTGCTAGTTGTCCAATTGCCGTTCTATTTTATGAGGTAGCTAAGGTTGCTGGGACTCGTTGAGTCTACTGGTCTCCGAAACACTTTCTATCTTCTGACAGGAGTCTCTACAAGACGCTGTTTTTGCTGCCCTTATGGCATACTTGAATCTACGTTGCCATTCTTTGTATCCATCCCTCGAGTCAGTTTTCCTCGCTTCGTTATACATAGTTCTGCATTCCTTTCTAAGGTCTGCTATATCAGTGGACCACCATGGACGTTTCGGTTTCTCTCTTCTTGTTCTCTGAGGATATGTTGTTTTCGCAGCTTATTAAAATGCTAAGGTCAGCTCATCAACCGCTGAGTCGAGCTGTAGCTCGGAGTCAATTTGGTATGTCGCGCCAGGGAGATTGCTGGCCAATGTAGTTTCAAAAACCCCCCAGTTTGTGCTTGCACTGCATAGTTGGTGATAAAATATTGTACATTAGGAACCTGAGATCTGAGAAGGAGTTGTTTGGACATTTTTGGACACTCTCCAGCCTTGTAAAATTTGCGCCCATCGTTCATTGGCACAAGTGATGCCTAGAACTTCTCGTAGCTGTTACAAAAGTAGGGGTATCCCCTGTATTACTAATATAAAGATTGTTGCACATAATGAATTCAAAAATGTACTCTCCACGTGTGTTTGTGTCGGAACTGCCCCAGACATGATGATGTGCATTAGGACCTACTCCCAGTGTGAATGGGATAGTTGCTCCGCGTCGTGTGCATATATGAGGAGGCAAGCCATATCGTCCTTCCGCAGGACTCCACCGATATGATGACGTTATCCGCAATTGTATTAGTAAATATACATTTCTTTGCACGAAGGTAAACCAACCCCTTTGCCAGTGACTTAGACCAATTTGTATTATTTATTGCTCAAACCGAAAACCCGATCTTTTACGACCCATGGTTCTTGGATAAGCGCTATATCCTCTTCTCCTTCTGCGCGACGGCGGGTGAGTGCGGCTGATGCCGCCTTACTGAGGTGAAGATTGATTTGAGAAACCCTCACCATCGCTTGTATGCGTTATTGAAGAGCATCCAACCACGGTTTGGTCCTCCATAGTAGAGAGGTCAGAGTATTCCCCCATGTCCTCTAAGGTATCCCTTTCAAAAAATTCGCCAACCATGCCGGAGTTGGATGTCACCTCATCGTTGTCTGTGACAACCTTGCTCGCCTCTGCAGATGTAGTCGATTTTCGGCTAGCTACATCCTTCCTGTAGACATGGAGAGTCAGAGCTTGGAAGACATAATTTATCTTCCATTTGCTGTTGGTGAGTGGGTCTAATGATTCCTCGATTAGGATTATCACGGCTAATATTCCTTCCCATCCACTTCACCAATCTTTGCTAGCTTCCAGTCGCTGATATGCAGCTCACGGTTGCCTAGTTTTATCAATTCCAGTACTTCCTCTGGATCAGTATAGAAGCCTGGTATCCAGGCTCTCGATCTTGGCCGATTTGGGATGTCTTCTCGGGGGACCACATCAAGGCACATGCGATTAATCGACAGGGTGTAAAGTTCCACGGATCGCTGACGCGCGATTGAAAACATCCCGCATCCGAGCAACTGGGTGGAGGTCCTCGATTCTCTTTCAGGATGTCCCTGTTTACCCTCCAAAGACTCCTGTTTATAAGGTCCCAGTTTTCTTGACAAGACACTATTATATGCTATCGAGGAGAAATAAATGTTGTATAAACTTATTCACCTTTTCTTCTCTTTCCTTAATAAAGGCACTTTTTACTTTAAAATATTCGGTTCGGTTTCGTTGCAGATTAAGCAGGAACGACGAACCGATACTCACTGCTAACTGAAAGTATTGTGATATTAGTTTTTCTAGATCAAATGACCACATCAGACATTTGACATTCTTTGATTTGATACCAAAGTAAAACTTTCAAAATGTAAAATTTCACTTAATACTATATCAAAAATTGAATCGACTTAATCAGAAAACATTTTTTTGTGCAAACTTTTAGTTTTGTAAAAAAAATATTTAGTTGAAATATTGTTTGCCATGTTTACTACGCAAAAACTTATGTACAATAATTAGACTAAAATGGCCTGAACTTCACATCTTCAAATTAATATTCACACAAAATATTATTTTTGGTACTTTCTCTTCGTAGAAGAAATTTTCAAATCTATTCTATTTGAATTCTGGGGCATTCGTATGAGAGTAAAATACTGAAAATAAAGTTTCAAAGTTTTCTATTTACTATGCCTGCCTAAGTAAAAGTACTGAAATATTTTCGTCTATGATATTATCTTCTGTTAGTTGATTGGTCATTTCTGCATACTTTTTCAAAACTGAAAAGGGTTTGCTTACAAATATTATATATGTATGTCATTTTAAAAAAACAAAAAAAAAGTAGCTATGAAATAAATATACGTAAATAGTATTTAATACAAGTTAAAGTAAAAATTCTAATGTTTTCAAAAGTAGCTAACGATTTGCTAATGAAGAAAGTTGCTATAATTCTCCCAAAGGACAAGAAGCGTGTGCGAAATGCGGGCGTGCACATACATATGTATATGCACAAACGTATGTATGTGCATTTGTATATGTAGGTAAGAATGGTTGCGGTGGTATGCAAGTGGAATACAAACACAATTGAATAATGTCGCCGGCATACAATTTGGATATTAGTGGCCTGATTTGATGGGAAATCTGCAGGAAATACATTGTAACACGTACGAGTACTTATGTCAAAAGTGAAATGGTGATATGGTTGCATATGAGTATATACGATGAATGCATGCAGGATATTTCAAACAAAAGGTATCGAATTCGAATAAGAAATGCAGCGTATGCGGCTATTAGAAATACAATTAGCAATACAAAAAGCATCATAGATTTACATTCAATCGAACATTCACATATGTATATGAATATATATTACATACATACATACATACATACATACATACATACATTGCAGTACCCCAAGGCATAAGAAAGAATTGCTACTTCTTGAAATCAGATACTTTCCCCTTTTGACTTCGATCTCTCAAAAAGTTGAACCTGAATTTAAATAAACCACACAATATTATATGGCTTTATTTATTTTGTCGGTTTATATTTCGGCTTCAGTCTGAAGTCAACTTCAGAACTACAAGAAAACTAAAGTAATCCCTAAATGTTACTTTGATGGTTAAAGGCTAACCCATAAATTCAAAAACTTGTATTAAATTAATATTTAACATTGAGAAAATAGCATCCTTTAAGCTTAATTTTGAAATTTCGCTTTTTCCAATAAATATAAATATTTTGACTACTCCAATAAGTTCCTCCACGCTAATTTGCTACTCCTCAACCGAAAACAAATACTCGTATACGAGTATATCAACAAAACTACAAACGGTAAGCGACACTGTAGCACGAACCGGATTAAGAATCAGCGTAACAAAAACAAAGGTAAAGGACATCAATACCTACAAATCAGAAGCTCTCGAGATTGCAGGGACTCAGTTAGAGCAAGTTGAAGAATTTTGTTACCGCGAGAGCATTATTTCAAGGACTGGCGGCTCAGCAGCAGATATACGCACCCAAATATCTAATGGACGCGCTGCGTTTGGTATGTTCGACAAGGTATGGAGAGCGATTCACATTTTTCAGACGTACGGAGCTATGGATATTCGACGCTAAGGCGAAGTCAGTAGTCTTATATGTGTGGGACACATGGAATATAACGGTGTGCGCTCTACAAACGTTGCAACCTTCCCTTAACCGTTATCTTCGTATGCGAATATTCTGGCCAGACGTTATACGCACTGTTGACCTTTGGGATGCGACGAAGCAAGCACCTATTCACACAGAAATCTAGTGTCTGAAGTGTAAATAGATCGGGCATACGTTGCGAAATCCAAAGATGACATCACAAGAGCAGCGCTAGGCTTGAACCCTCAAAGAAGTCAGACTCAGAAGTCAAAGACTCCCGCGTCCAACCAATACGTGGAGGTTGAAGCAGGAAAGTTGAAGCAGAAGCGAAAAAAGCAGGCCATTCCTGGAGCCAAATTAAATTCTTAGCGTTAAATAAACCAAATTACAAAAATAAAAACAAATAATTGGCGCGTGCACTTCTGTTAGGTTTTGGCCAGCGAGTGGCCACCGCTATTAAAACAAAACTTTTTCTATCATGTGGTATTCATGCACGGAGATTTGAACCTACGCACTCCTACTCGGCTACGGCGGCTAAATTTATATTTATATTATAATTTGGTTATTGAGGCCCCATGTTGCACCCGCGGACCACGAGAAAATATATATATAACCGAAAACTGAGGGCAATTTTATGGAAATGATTAAGGACTTCTCAATCGCAATTGAAATGAAGTCATACATATTTTTCTCTGATAAATGGCAAGGCGATTAATAAAATTACGAAAAAAATTACACCCATATTTACTTAGCATATACTCTACACTTTGTGCTCTACTGTCTTGGTCCATATTATTCTCGGGGGGTCTTGGAGGTTTAAAAGACTACGCTATGCATCAAGTGATAAAACATTTATATGTTTAATAATATCCTAATTTGAATCATATCTTCTTTTTTAACATTCTTGATTTGTATTTTCAGATCTTCCTGTAAGCTCTGAGCTCAGTGCCTTTCTTAACCTTATCAGTGCGTCGAGTAACTCAGCCACAAAAATAGCGGATACCTTAATTAAGGAGTCCAGAGAATAGTGGAGGATTTCAAGAATATTTTCGAATCCACGAGCACGATAAGCAAAATGTACGGCATTACCAAGACGGGCGTGACGTAAGTCAACTCAATATTTCAATGAACTTATTTCACACTTATTCAGCGGAAGAATAACTACCGAATTTCCTTATATAGTATGAATCTTAATTTTTTATCATTCATTTGCGGATCGCTTTCCAAATCATCGGAATATTTTTCAAATTTTGATTTGCTAATATATTTTCGAACCATACACCACCATATAGCACCGTATAAGCGTTCTTTTTCTAATATTGCGCCCTTTGAAGAGGTGCTTAAGTTCGAGAATGACTGAAGACCGATTGAACGGACTAACCTCGCTTATTATACATCGATATATCAATCTCAACATCCAAAATGTTGCGGAAGAGTTTTTTGCAGTACCCCAAAGAGTTAATCTGTCGACTGGCCACTAAACACACTTGAAGTTCTTACAGTTCTAAATACATTGAATTTTTAAGTTTTAGTTTTATTTTTTACAGTTTAAATTTAATTCCTAAGAACAAGCAATTTCTCTTCTTCTTAATTGGTGTGATAACCGCTTACGCGATTTTGGCCGAGTTCAACAAAGAGCGCCAATCGTTTCCTTCTCGCGCTAACCGGCGTCAGTCGGACACACCAAGTGAAGCCAAATCCTTCTCCACCTGATCTTTCCAACGCACAGGAGGCCTTCCTCTGCTACCACCAGTTGGTACCGCATCGAATACTTTCAGAGTCGAGGCATTTGTATCCTTTCGGACGACATGACCCAGCCAACGTAGCCCCTTCATCTTTATTCGCTGCGCTATGTCTATGTCGTCGTAAAGCTGATACAGCTCATCATTTCATCGCCTGCGATATTCGCCGTCGCCAGCGAGCAAAGGTCCAAAAATCTTCGGCAGAATCTTTCTCTCATACACTCCAAGCGACGCTTCATCGGATATTGTCATCGTCCAAGCTTCTGCGCCATACGTTAGGACGGGCATGATGAGAGCCTTGTAGAGTTTTAGTTTTGTTTGTCGAGACAGGACTTTACTATTCAATTTCCTACTTAGTCCAAAGTAGCACTTGTTGGCAACCGGGATTCTAAGATTTCCAGGATGCGGGGATACCAAATTCAGACATCGCGGCATATAGGTAACTCCTTTTCTTTCGAGTGCAGCTTTGAAGTCGACGAAAAGATGGTGTGTGTCCATTCATCGTTCATGGGTATTTTCCAAAACTTGGCGTATTGTGAATATCTGGCCGATAGTGGACTTTTCAGGTCTATAGCCACACTGATAAAGTCCAATCAGTTGGTTGATGGTTCACGCAATACGCTCGCTAAAATCTTATAGGCGATATTTAGAAGACTTATTTCGCGATAATTGGCACAGATTGCAGGATCACCCTTCTTATGGATTGGGAAGAGCTCACTTAAATTCCAATCGGCAGGCATGCTTTCATCCGACCATATTTTGCATAGAGTTAAAACCTTATGTAAGCCATTGAACTTTCTGGTACAATTTTCGGGCGTTGTTCTTATTGGTCAGCATCTCAAGCTCCTACACTCACATATTTCAGGCTCTCGATTTTTCTTTCTGATAATACGTCTCTCTTCTTTTCTTAGCTCTCGGTAGCGATCCCATATGGCTCTCGTTGCGCTCTATGGGCAACACCTTTGCTTTCTGCGGCAGCATGACACCTCGTCGTACCAATTGGTTTTTCGGGCTCGCCGGAATCCGATTTCTTCTTCGGCGGCGGTACGTAGAGAATGAAAAGTGTTGCTCCATTGCTCGTGCATGCCGGATTGTTGGGCAGTACTCCCTGAGAACAAGAGTGAGAATCAGGTGGCGAATCTATTGGCTGTCTGTTGTGATTGCAGCTTTTCGGTGTCGAACATTCTTTGCGTAGTTAGGTATACGTTTTTTGTTGCACAGAGGCGTGCGCTTAGTTTGGCTGCAACAAGGGAGTGATCCGAGTCAATGTTGGGTCCTCTTGGGACCGAAAATTCCCTCCTTGCCCACCTTGGCGTTGAAGTCGCCAAGCACGACTTTTATGTCCAGGCCGGGGCAGCGCTCCTTCTCTTTCCGTCGGGGCGTGGACGCAAATGAGCGAGATGTAAAAAAATCGCTCTTTGTGGCAGATTATTGCGAGGCGCTCATCTACGGGAGTAAACGACAGTACTTGGTGACGAAGTCTCTCCCCACAACACATCCAACACCGAATTTGCGCTCCTTTACATGGCAGTTGTAGTAGACATCGCAAGGGCCTAGTTGCTCTTGTCTTGACCCGTCCATCGTATCTCTTGAATGGCAGTGATGTCAGCCTTTACTCTCACGACGACATCAACCAGCCGGGTAGAGGCACCTTCCCCATTAAATGACCGGGCATTCCAGGTGCATGCCCTTGTAGTCCTTAGTTTGCAGGGGTCGTCGTATAGCAAGTTCTCATCCGAGGCTTTGTTGGTGTTTACATTGGGGGTATTTTTACGTAGCGGGTCCCAAACCCAGCGCACAACCGGCTCTCCTGGGATGCTTCGCCTTCTCTCGTTGGCTCGCTCCCGAACGGGTGTTTGGAAGCTACCCAGAGGATACGTGGGCTAATCAAGAAAGTTGTGAGCTGCTTGAACCATATGTAGAAGAATCGTCCTGGTCTCTCCCAGGTCCCTACTAGCGTGGACTTCTACATATGGAACCATCGTCCAAATAACAACAAATAATTTAATAACTAAGAAAATACAATTTCCAATTAATTAGCGGAAGAAACAAATAAAAAGTGAATCGATGAATAGAACCTATTCTATTCTAAATAACAAACGTAAGTTATTATAAATGATTTACTCTAAGGAAAATTGTTTTTAACAATAAATCGAACTCTTCATCGAAATGTTTGCATGAGACTTGGGGGTTGAATTGTGGTGGCTACCTAAGGCCAAACCATTCTGACGGCGCTATTAATTATTTATTGTAGGTTCCAAGAACTTCGAAAAAAAAAGGTAAATCAAACACCGAAGATTTATGTGTTTAGCCATAGTAAAACTCGCTCAAACTAAATACAAGTGTTGATCCGCATCTATCTTACATCCAACATAAATATAATATTAATGAGACTGGTTAAAAACAACAGCCTTTCTTCATACGTTTAAAATCTAAATTTCTGTTCGTTCGTCTGATGTTACAAACTATAACTCCCACTGTTTATGAGTTTGTATGACTCGATCCGGACCGAATTTAGCACTTCCTTACTTGTTCAAGTGAAAACTATTGGAAATAATTTTTTAATTTCCAAATTGAGAGCTAGAGGATCTTGTTTCATTTTTTTTAAATAGATTAAATCCTATCTCTGCTCTCGGAAATTTATTGTTAATATTGATGGTGCGGCATTTATTTCTTTTATTGCGCCCTCTGGAGTAGACCAGGAAACTATACTGGGTCTTCTACTTTTTATTATTTTTGTTAATGACATCCGTAGTTGTTTTAATTTTCTTGCGAATGCTACTGATTTAATGTATAAATTTAGAAATATAGGCTGGAGCGTAGGGCGGAAACTAGTACATATATTCAAACTGCTTCTATCATTCGCATAGTTCCTAATTTGACTCCAAGAAACGAACTGCTCGCTTTCAGTGCGTTCCGTCCTCACCCACGTCATCTATGGACGACTACGATCTCTTGTACCTTATGGATTCCATTCAAAACCCATTTTTGCAACGTTGGTGTTGCCTTTTCGAAACGTTGCTGTTGCTTGTGAGAACGTGAAGGTTCTCGTTTAAGATAGTAACTGGCCAGAAAATCCGGCATATTTTTCGGGGGAAAACTTTTCAAGTTTCTGATGCCGATTTAATGCTTGTATTGAAGATTCTGAGTTTAGTCCTCCGCCCTTCGCTATCACACTGCCCAGATAGGCAGATCAAGATCACTGATTGATTCAGTGTTGTCATTCCTGTGAAGTTATGTCATCGGTGTCAATGATTTGTATGTGTATAATTTGTATTTGTGTGTAAATGTGTATGTATTTGCCTATTGAAATAGTGACTTGTAATGAAATTTGCTTTCTGGCAGCTTAAAATTTTTCTGTAATGCCTTTCATAAGGCATAGGAAAGAAGGGTAAGCGTTAAAAAAAATTAAATTAAATTCGAAAGCCCGCACTCTTTGGTGTGAATCGTACTGAGGAATACATCTACGTACATAAACTCTGAAGTTCAACAAACGAGCATAAACTTATATTTATCTTACTGTTAATTTTAGAATTTTCAGCTCAATTACCCCTAATTTTAAAAACATATTTTACAAGAGCCAAGTTATTCCCACAAGACTACATACCAGGGTTACCAACCCTATCCCACTGGGATTGTGGCTATAAACAAAACCGTGGGACTCTACGCCGTTCAAGCACAAACGCTATTAACAACAAGAACAACACACAATTTAAATGCTTCTCGTAATATGCATACGTACGTACGTACCTTTCTAAATGCATTTAGTAATCGAAAACCCCAACGCTTGAGTAGGACTTGAGGCCTTTACAAGTGGCACTTCACTTAATGTGTGGCAAAAAATTACCGCTTTTCATATCATAGAGCACAAATATGAACTTGCTAAAATACCCTAAAATGATTTAAAAAAATGCGAAATCACAAAGCTACACAATACCAAACTTCATATGTTTGCGTGTGCTCGTATGTACTCATGTGTGCAGATCAACCCTTAGCAAACTAAAGTGCATATCTAACCTTCGAATAATGGCAAATAATTTAAAAGTTGTGAGTCTATTTCCTAAATGTTATATAACAGTTCAATTAATTTAAAAAAATGCTTGGCTATCTCTTGGAATAATAAGAGCATCTATTGATTTCTGACAAAGAATAAAAACTGTTTAAGATCGATTTCCATGTTTTGTGGAAGAATATTTTAGCCCTTAAGGGACTAGCCACCATGTACCTGTAAGCGGTACGGCTGTGTTACTTACTGGATTCAATGCCGCGCATATTGCGGGAAGTTTTTGGTATATACCATGGTGTATTTGTTATTGTTCTAATTATCTTCGACTGGACACGTTACAGTATTTTTAATTGATGCAATTCACGTTTTGTAGATTAAGGTTTTATTTTGTAGCGTGAGATTTGACTGAGTTCTTAGCAGCCAGTACAGTTGCCCAACGCAATTTATAATTTAATTTCTTATTTATAATATGGTATTTCCAGTTTAGTTTTTAGCTCCGGTGCAACAGATGGCCACAGTGCGTTGTAGTCTCGATATGACTGACTGCCACGGGAGAGAGTCTACTCTTCCAGACCTTTGATGCATAAGTGAAAATAGGTCTTATCATTAGCCGTTTAGATCCATAGAATCTTGCAAGAAAAGAGACCCCACGTTTTCCCAAAGACACCTTTGCAATGCCCGGAGGCTGTCAGTGCTTTGGATGAGCAGAGGTGATGAGCAGAGGATTGGTTACTATTCACCAAAGCAATGGAGACAGTACACCGCCTTTGGGGGCATGGCACCAGCAGATCTTCCTCTGCTTGCACCGTGACTATTCTTTGGGCCAGCATCGAACGAATTCAATTCACTAGCACCCAATATACGCCGTACTTTCTAACACTGCTGCACATCCTATCAAAATTGGCATTATCAATGGGCATAATATAGACAAATGGCAAAAAATATCTGCCGCTCGGAGTCGGCTTGAAACTGTACGTCCTTCCATTTGTGGAACAAAATTAGGACGTACACCACAAATTGGAGGAGGAGCTCGGCCGAACAGCCAAAAAGGGTGTATGCGCCAATTATATATATATAATAATATGGGCATCTATGTCTAAAAAGATGTCCATTGCGTAGTCTCTCCTGCCGATGAGCAGCTCTACCATAGCAACAAGGTTTTGCAGTGCTGACTCACAGGATTTTCTACTTTGATAGGCATGCTGATGTGGAGACAGAGAGTGAGCCTTCAGCGAGTTCTGACGCATGCGCAACTCCAATAGTTGTTCGAGACTTTTCAGCATGAAAGAAGTCATGCTGATGGGTCTAAAGCTGTGGGGGCTGGTGCAGTCATCTTTTCAATCTCTCCGATGAAGGCGAACCTCACCATCTTCCAAGAGCGCCAAAAGATTTGATGCCAAGTCAGATGGGGGCACCATTCACTACAGATCTGGCAACGTACTAGTCATGTCGAGAAGGTGTAGCAGCTCTCACAACAGTCTCTTTCAATAAGGGCTGGAAAGTGAGATTCCATCAGCAAGCTGAGTGCCTCACTTTATCTCTCCGTGAAGGAGTCATCAGATTTCCTAAGTCACCCCAGCTTTCGCCGTGTCATTCAGAGATTCACTACCGCTGCAGAATTTCCTATAAAAAGTTGTTTTCGATTCCCGAACAAGCCTCTTGTAGTTTTTCTGAACATTGCGGTATCTTGAGGGCCCAGTTTAGAAGTTTTCTCGACAGACGTCTCAATATCTGGAGACGATTCCTCCAAGGAACGGGAGCCCGGTCAAGAAGAGGTCGAATTGGATAGACTGACTCAAAACATTCAGTTAAAGCAGCGTTGAGTTTCTCAACAGCCGCATTTATGCCCTATTCTTTCCGAAGTCTTGGTGGTGCCACGTCAAGGTCCCGCAACGCCTCCCTAAACTTCTGCCAGTCTGTTTTTTGGGGTTTTCTAGAGGGCAATGGCATTTGTGCCTCCTCGCCATACTCAAACTTAATGTACCTGTGGTCTGAGCACGAAACTTGGACAAAGACTGCACAGTTCTTGACTGACTACCCAAGTTTTGAGTTTGATAGACTGAGATCTTTGGGTGCAAACGTAGGCTGTGTGCCCTTGTTGTGTATGTTTAGGCAAAAAGAGGCGATAAACTCGAATAGCCGAGAGCCCCGTCTATGGCATTTGCTGCTGCCCCATATTGTATGCTGGGCATTAGCATCGCAACAGGAAAATAGGAAAAGGTAGGACAGGGTGGGCAAGGAGGGAATTTTTGGTCCCACAGTCGGAAAATTCAGCCTGCAAAACGAAACATCCGGTAACGGACAGAGGCTGATCGACTTAGCCGGAGCCCGAAACACGGTAGTCTGCAGCACCAGATTCCGGCATAAGAAGATTCATCAAGCCACCTGGCTGTCTCCTGATCCAAAAACACAAAACCAGATCAATCATGTTGTGATAGTGGAAGACACGTTTCTAGTTTATTAGGTGTACGTATGATCCGAAGATCCAACATCGACTCAGATCACGACTTTGTTGCAGCCAAACTAAGCACGCGCCTGTGTCGAGCAAAAAACGTACATCTACCTACGCAAAGAATGTTCAACATCGAAAAGATGCAATCACAACAGACAGCAAGAAGATACAACTCTCACCCCTGCTCTCAGAGAGTGATGCCCAACAAACCGGCATGCACGAACAATGGAGCAACACTTCTCGTTCTCTACGCACCGCCGCCGAAGAAGAAATCGGATTCCGGCGAGCGCGAAAAACCAGTTGGAACGACGAGGAATTTCATGCTGCCGCAGAAAGAAAAGATGCCGCCTAAAGAGCCACGCTGCGATCGGGCGCAACGAGAGCCATGTGGGATCGCTACAAAGAGCTAGAAAAGAAAGAGAGACGTATTATTCGACAGAAGAAACGAGAGGCCGAAAATTCTACCAGGAAGTTCGGCGGCTTACAAAAGGTTTTAAGATCGAGGCGTTCCTGTAAGAACAAAGACGGCGAACTGGTGATTGACATCCAGAGCAATCTTAAATAATGAAGGGAACACTTCTCGAACCTGTTAAACAGTGATAGCTGCGCATGTCACAGGGAATGTGAAGATCCCAATACCCCAATCGTTGACGACGGAATTGTCGGAATGCTGACCATGAGGAGGTGAGAATTGCGATAACACGGCTAAAGAACAACAAAGCCGCGGGCGCCGACGGACTGCTGGCTGAGCTATTCAAACATCGCGGCGAGAAACTGGTAAGGTGCATGCATCAACTCCTATGCAAAATATGGTCGGATGAAAGCATGCCTGCCGATTGGAATTTAAGTGTGCTCTGCCCAATCCATAAGAACGGCAATCCTGCAATCTGTGCCAATTACCGTTGGATTAGTCTTCTAAATATCGCCTAACCAGTTCTTGCGAACGTATTGTGTGAAAGGCTGAAGCCCACCGTCAACTAACTGATTGGACATTATCAGTGGGGCTTTGACCTGGAAAGTCTACCATCGACCAAATATTTACAATACGCTAAATCTTGGAAAAGACCCACGAAAGGAGAATTGACACACACCATCTTTTCGTCGATTTCGAAGCTGCATTCGACAGTACGGAATGGAGTCACTTGTATGCCACGATGTCTGAATTTGGTATCCCTGCAAAACTAATACGGCTATGCATGATGACGTTGCTCAACACCAGCAGCACCGTCAGAATTGGGAAGGATCTCTCCGAGCCGTTTGATACCAAACGAGATTTCCGACAGGGTGACTCGCTGTCGTGTGACTTTTTTAACCTGATGTTGGAGAGCATCGTACAAGCCGCAGAACTTAATCGCTCAGGCACAATATTTTATAAGAGCGTACAATTGTTTGCGTATGCCGATGATATCGATATCATCGGTCTTAACAACCGCGTTGTTAGTTCTGCCTTCTCCAAACTGGATAGATAGGCAAAGCGAATAGGGCTGATGGTGAACGAGGACAAAACGAAGTACCTCCTGCTTTCAAACAAACAGTCGGCGCACTCGCGTTTCGGCACTCACGACACTGTTGTCAGTTATAATTTCGAGGTTGTAAAAGACTTCGTGTATTTAGGAACCAGCATTAACACCGATAACAATGTCAGCCTTGAAATCCAACGCAGCACCCTCTTGCGAACAAGTGCTACTTTGGACTAAGTAAAGTCCTCTCTCGACGAACAAAACTAACACTCTACAAGGCTCTTATCATGCCCGTCCTAACGTATGGCGCAGAAACTTGGACGATGACAACATCCGATGAAGCGACGTTTGGAGTGTTTGAGAGAAAGATTCTGATTTTGGACCTTTGCACGTTGGCAGCGGCGAATATCGCAGGCGGTGGAACGATGAGCTGTATGAGCTTTACGACGACATAGACATAGCGCAGCGAATAAAGATCCAGCGGCTACGCTGACTGGGTCATGTCGTCCGAATGGATACAAACCTCTAAAAGTATTTGACGCGGTACCAGCTGGTGGTAGTAGAGGAAGAGGAAGGCCTCCTCTGCGTTGGAATGATCAGGTGGAGGACTTAGCTTCACTTGGTGTGTCCAACTGGGGCTTTGTTAAACTCGGCCAAAATCGCGTAAGCGGTTATCGCGCCAATTAAGAAGAAGAAGAAGGACAACTACAAAATTGACTATCGCGACAACCAAGAAGACGAAGAAAAACCACTAAATCGACTATCATTTTGGGATGCTTATGTTCGCAGATCAAAGCTATACTTTACTGCCTGAAAATATTGAAACTAAACAAAATTGTTTGTTGGTCTCAGCGCTTATTTAAAAAGCAGTAGAAAAATTGCTAAAAATAAGTTAAACCCAGATATATTAAATCATGATATTTTAAATGTGATTGGCAGTTTTTATACTATAGCTTCATAAAGAATTACCCAAATAATTGAAATTTAGAGTTGAGCACTTTTTAATACCAGCAATTCTTGTATTTTCCCTAAAAATATTTGCATCTTTACAAATTTATTATATTTGTATTTCCTTCTTAATCGCAAAAGATTATTAATGAAAATATTTATAACTGTTTCTTATAGCCCACAGTGTGGCGATATGCGCGCAGTGTTGACTCGAAAATGCTTTATCTTTGTAATGCTTATATACTTTGTACAAGTTGTTGCAATAAAATTGCAGATATATACTTAACTGACAGATATGTACGAGTATTTCCCAAAACTTGATAGCAGATTCATTTAAATGCTCAAATGAAGGTCTACTTGTATGAGAATCGCCTTTTAATATTTTGCGCCCAATTATGAAAATATAGTAAAATAATAATGAAAATAGCTATATTAATTTTCAAGATATTCACCTTGGAGTCAAAGCACTTTTGCATTCGCATGAATCCATTTTCAAAGCATTTTTGTCACTCAGAAATGGATACCACCAAAACGATAGGTTTCAACAGTTCCTCAGACCTTGAAAAATGTTGACGTCACGGTTAATTTAAGATAATCGGGCACAAAAAGAAACCATTAGAGCCCAAATCAGAGCTATAAGGCGGATGACCCATTAATTCGAACATTTGAGTGCCCAAAAGCTCTCTTGTGTGAGCCGATATGTGAGCACTCGCATTGTCTTGGTGAAATATGTTTCGTCTTCGCCGGTTGGTTTTCCTTAATTCTCTGAAAACTTCTGGCAAACGAAAGGTTATATACCACTCAGAATTTGCTGTTTGTTTGCTGAAAGTTTCTTTGGATTGCTGTTTTGTCTCCCGCTCATGTACATAGATCCAAGATTCGACATCTGTTGCAATGGCATAGATGTGTCTTTGAACCACCGCGGCTGCATTTCTTCAACATTTCTTTACACCATTGTCAAATTATGTGTTATCTAAGAAGAACGGCGGCCGCCGTAGCCGAATGGGTTGGTGCGTGACTGCCATTCGGAATTCAGAGAGAACGTAGGTTCGAATCTTGGCGAAAAAACAAAATATAGAACGAGCTTTTTATAATAGCGGTCGTCCCTCGGCAGACAATGGCAAACCTCCGAGTTTATTCCTGACATGAAAAAGGTCCTCAGGAAAAAAAAATCTGTAGGTCCCTCTATTTGTGGAACAACATCAAGACGCACACCACAAATAGGAGGAGGAGCTCGACCCAACACCCAAAAAACGGTGTACGTGCCAATTATATATCGTACTAGCAAACCCGGCCCCCTTCGCTGGGCACACTAAAATAGAATAGATATGGTTTAGAACAGAAAATATATGGTTTTCATATTATTTATTTCTTTATTCTTTATTCAAGCGCTTTGGCATAAACAATATTTTTTGTTTTTCTATTTGTTTTTGAGTAAATATAAAATATAAATTGAAAATCAGGAAAAAAGAAGATTGTTTTTAAATTTCAAATCAACGCATATGAACAAACAATCGTCTTTTTTCCTGATCATCCATGAATTTTTCGTTTCAATTTATATGTTTTATTAAGCATTGGAGCTTTTTTAACCATTATCCATTTATATTTTTCAAAAAAAAAAACGGAAAAAATTGTTTTTTCCACGAACACATAATTTCATTCGGATTTAACATTAAATTCTCAAATTTCGTAAGAAATTATTCACTGTTCCAAAATCCACTCCAAAAAAATTCACAAACAATTTTTACATGTTGCACTTACGTTTTTTCCTTATGGCATCCAAATCAGAAAGAAATATTGACACATTGTAACTCACACTGTCAATTTGACAGTTCAGTTCAGCTTCAATTTGATATCCATATTGTACAAACCCATTCTAGGCTCCACGTTTTGGTCTCTATCTCGAGACCCTAGTCACGGAGCAGCATGAAAAATACTCTGAACTAAAGCATTCACCAACAGCTTCCATTCGATACCCATATTGTACATACACGTCCGAAGGTTACCCGGGTCCACGTTTTTCCCTATATCTCGAGACCCTATCTACCAATAGGTATTCAAACTATACGGAAATCATCTTCAATACCTACTTAACAATGTGTGTAAGTTTGGTTTAATTCGGTGCAAAGACACGGCGGGTCCACGTTTTGGCATATATTTCGAGACCCTAGTCATCAATAGGTATGAAAATTACCCCGTATTAAAGCACTTATCAACAGCTTTCATTTGATATCCATATTGTACAAACACATTCTAGGGTCCACATTTTGGTCTCTATATCGAAACCCTAGTCACGGAGCGGATGGAAATACTCTGAACTAAAGCATTCACCAACAGCTTCCATTTGATACCCATATTGTACATACACGTCCGAAGGTTACCCGGGTCCACGTTTTGACCTATATATCGAGAATCTATCTACCAATAGGTATCCAAACTATACGGAAACCATCTTCAATACCTCCTTAACAATGTGTGTAAGTTTGGTTTAATTCGGTGCAAAGACACGGCGGGTCAACGTTTTGGCATATATTTCCAGACCCTAGTCATCAATAGGTATGAAAATTACCCCGTATTAAAGCACTTATCAACAGCTTTCATTTGATACCCATATTGTACATACACAACCAAAGGTTACCCGGGTCCACGTTTTGACCTATATCTCGAGACCCCAGTCACGGAACGGCATGAAAAATACTCTGTAATAAAGTATTCACCAACAGCTTCAATTTGATACCCATATTGTAAATACACATCCGAAGGTTACCCGGGTCCACGTTTTGACCTATATCTCGAGCCCTATTCACCAATAGGTATCCAAACTATACGGAAACTATTTTCAATACCTTCTTAACAATGTGTGTAAGTTTGGTTTAATTCGGTGCAGACACGGCCGGTTAGCGAACACACACAAAAAGTTGACTTTATTTTATATATAAGATTTTTTTCAGTTTGTGTCCGAAAAATCCAAATATCTTACAGAACCCTACTTTTTTCCAAAATAAAATGTAATCCATGTTACTCGTGGATAATGTAGTTTTCGAATGGTGAAAGAATTTTTAAAATCGGTCCAGTAGTTTTTGAGCCTATTCGTTACAAACAAACAAACAAACAAACAAACAAAGTTTTCCTCTTTATAATATTAGTATAGATATACATAGATAAGAAGAACCAATGTTCTTGACGACCAAATATGCATGTAATATTTAATGTCTGGTTGGTTGGTGCTCCACACTGATGCATAAGCATACATATGTATTATAACATAGTCTACCAGTGGAGGAAATAAAACTCAATAAAATAAGGCAAATATAAAGATATGAAAATATATTGAAGTAGGGCTCAGAGAATCCATGAAGAGGGCGCAGTTGCTATATAAATCATAATTACATAGTAGCACTTAATCGACGCCTCTAGTGAGCATAAAAATATTCGTAGTATCCAATAATTTAATGGTCGTATAATAATTTAGAGTTCTTAGTATCCAATAAATTAATTGTCTAATATTCTGTACTAAACCCATTCCGCTTTAAGACTACCACACATCTCTTTGACACCAAAGATAGCAAATTATTAATAACTTACGGCAATAAGTTGTACCAGGCTACTTTAATAGCTTCTAACAGTGACACCTTAGCGTGACAATTTTCCTTATTAATTTTCGCTTTTGCAATCTCCCATAAGTTCTCAATCCGACCGATATCGGTAAATTGAGCGAGGTAACCATAAACCGCTTAGAGATGGTTTAGAATCATTATCCTTCTGGAAACACCAGTTTAAAAACACTTCTTTCTCAACATATGACAATATTCTTCTTTTTCTTAATTGGCGCGATAACCGCTTACGCGATTTTGGCTGAGTTTAACAAAGCACGCTAGTCGTTTCTTTCTCATGCTAACGGCGCCAGTTGGGCATACCAAGTGAAGCCAAGTCCTGACCCAGAGCAGGCCTTCCTCTTCCTCTGCTACCATCAGCTGGTACAGTATCGAATACTTTCAGAGCCAGAGCGTTTGTATCCATTCGGACGACATGACTCAGCCAACGTAGCCGTTGGATCTTTATTCGCTGTGCTATGTCTATGTCGTCGCCTACAAAGGTCGAATCCTCCAAGTGACGCCTCATCGGATATTGTCGTCATCTACGCTTCTGCGCCATATGTTAGGACGGGCATGATGAGAGCCTTGTAGAGTGTTAGTTTGGTTCGTCGAGAGAGGACTTTAATACTCAATTGAGTACTTAGTCCAAGTATGAATTCTTGGCAAGAGAGATTCTTCGTTGGATTAATTGGTAATTGCGACACA
The DNA here is from genome assembly GCF_028408465.1 of Anastrepha ludens. Taxonomy (NCBI): domain Eukaryota; kingdom Metazoa; phylum Arthropoda; class Insecta; order Diptera; family Tephritidae; genus Anastrepha; species Anastrepha ludens. Next base: position 117,363,122 of record NC_071500.1, on the reverse strand, counting down.
ATATTTTAACGCCTTATTCCAACTAAATCTTTTAAGTTATGTTTGGATTCATCAGAAAAGCATATAGTTTCATGTTTCTAGTTTCTATAGGTTTATAGTTTCTCTAAACTGTCCACTTAAGATGGGATTTGGTAAACTCAAATCTTGCGTTTCTGCTTTCGCGGGGATCACCGACTGAAGCGGACGCGATATCACACTCCTCGAATACTTTGCACTTTTTTAATATCACAATTAATCAATCACTCTTAATTTAATTTTTATACCAAAAAGCTCTTAATCTTATGTACAAAACTTTTTAATACTTCTAACAGCCAAAAAAAGTTTTTTCCCGTTCACATTCTTCTCTGTATATCTGAAATTACAGACTCATGTCTTAAATTAGATACGATATGTAGCCTTACTCTGCTTAACAGTTTTAGAAAGATAAAAATTCTAAGCTTTCGCCTGTGTGTAAGGAGATAAGTACGAGGGCGGATCAATAAGTCCGCAATCGTGTAACAACTTCACAGGAAGGTTTGGCGTTGTTCAATCGCAATATGGAGGAGTTTTTGCGTCGTTTTGTAACCGTGGACGAAACATGGATCCATCACCACACACCAGAGACCAAACAATAGTCGAAACAGTGGGTTTCTAAGGGTGAATCGGCTTAATAAGCACACGAAATTCAGTTTTTTCCATTTTCTCCTCAAATTACTGGGTAGTCTGATAAAGGTAGCTCAAATTTTGACAGGAGTCAAGTGACAGATGCCTGTTGACAGGAGAGGTATTTCTTTTTCAGTAAAGAGGTCAGAAATATAAAAGTCACGGACTTATTGATCCGCCCTCGTATATCATAAATAATTTTTTATACAATACATACATTTGCTAAGTATATCCTTAGCTCACTACATTATCGGGTAGGGAAATATTCATCATCTTCCATATTACTCAACAACTCCTACTAGTTTGTATAATTCATGAAAGAACAAGACTTCGCTTTGTTTTTTGCACTCGGTAAACATTCAATACAAAAATAAAAAAGTTCTTAATTTTCTTCGCAACGCGAGACGAACCCTTCCGCTTTCTGAAGAAAATAATGATGAAAAGAGGCAAAAAAATGCAGTCAAGCTAAGTGGCTCGTTTCGATTACAACTTTACCATAAGTCGATTGTTGTTCGCTTATTCAAAGTTGGTTGCTTTGCATTTGTTCATATTATATTTAGCACACTTTAACTTACCGCTCCTCGCCACTACATTTCCCTTTAGCTAGCAGCTTCCGCTTAAGATGCTTATAGTCTGGGGACGAATGACGGCTGATGAAATGACGGCAAATTGACGTCGTTTAGTTAAGTGGCACTCAAGTGGGCCGAAGCACATGCATATGTATGCACCTCTACTCTTTCTTCATTTCGAAGCATACATACATACATCCATATGCGCAAATTTAAGTACTTGAGGGACGTGGTAAACATAAATTCTCACATGCATAACCAACACTTATAGGTAAGTATGCATGTGAGCATTGGCTCAGGCTGGCGTAATTATAGAATGCGTTTTTCGCACCGTCAAATAACCTGGTTTCGCATATATACACATACACATACATGCACGTTATTGCGGTTGTGTAGGCTTGCATATTTGTAATGATATTGATTAATATTTATTAATTACTTCTGACATTTCCAGTTAGATCATGGTTGGTGGATGGATGCTCCATGCGGAGTAGCACCGGAGCGTGCATTATAAGTGGTCCATTTGAATGCGAGGAATTCTCCACGCTTTAACACGTCCGCGTAACTCAGTTGCACAAGTATGCGCCATATTGAGAGTTTGTTAATTGGTGTGAATTTATTTTAGGTGCCATATATGGCACTTTACCAATATTGTACGTAGGTCTCACGATGATAAATATGCACACATGAACATTCATATGTATGTATGTGTGTAACCATATAACCATTATGCAGTATGATTACATTGTTAAGCACTCCTTAGGTTCCATGGGTAATCCCTACTTCCAAATTACTCAGTTTTTCGAAAAACCGAGTATTCAAGAGATTTTCATTTTTAATTTGAATATTTAGCCGACATTTATTGGTAGCAATTGTCATATTTTTGCGTTGACTTACAAAAACAATTTAGCAGTTTCTTTTTAAATTGCAAAGTAGAAATAATAATAATTCCGCCGCCGTAGCCGAATGGGTTGGTACGTGACTACCATTCGGTAGTGGTCGGATACGAAATCTCGGACAGAAAAAGTCAAATGATAGAAAAAGTTTTTCTCAACAGCGGTCAGCCTAGCTGGTAATGGCAAACCTCAGATTGCATTTATATCATGAAAAATCTTATAGAAACCATCTGCCGTTTGAAGGCGGCTTAAAACTGTAGGCCTCTCCATTTGTGGCAGCAAAACGCACACCACAAATAGCAGGAGATCCCAACAAAGGATGTAAGCTCCAAACTGGTGTGTGTAATTATATGGTATATGTATCTATACGAGTATATATGTATAATAGTTCGTAGTTCCTTGGTGAATATTAGACCACGATAAACGTCTCTCCCAAGGCCCGTGCTTCTTGATTTTATTTTTCACTAATGGATGTCGCCAAAGTTGTACATCTCCTCCAAATGGCTTCTGAGTTTTTACGAAAGATGCACTCGCAAACTTGGCATTGCCTATAGAGATGCGATAGTCATTAGATAAAAACTTTCAATTTTGATGTTTCATGCCCGAAGTAAAATATATATGTACAAGGAAACTGTTTTTTGTTCAAGTGTTGCAAAAGCTTTAAAAGTGGCAAAATATAAAATGTAAAATACAAAGGACTGAAAAAATATTCTAAATCTATTAGAGATAAATCAGGAAATATTAATTGACTGTTTCTTTATTTAGTGCGAGCGGGTTTAGTGATTCTTATAGAGGGCTCAATATATGCTGCTCATGTAATCTTTATGAAAAAACGAGGAGAGTAATATCTGTAGTCTCGGCGACTTTATCCTCAACAGGATTGTTTGTTCAAATTTAGTAAGCAGTGGTATCGTAATGCCAAGTATAGGTATATGGCAATACTATAACATAGATTTAACTGCTGGTAAAGATATATTGGTTTTCACATTAGCTTCAAAATGTTAGATGCCCAACCCCCTATCCAACAGGGTTAACAATTCTGCATTAAACGAAGTTATTTAAGTTAAATCGGTACATGTTACATTGAAATCGGTGGAACGGTACACTCAAAAAATGGGTTTATATAACACATGGATTGAAAAGTCCCGAGCCTAACAAAGAAAACAAGTTTTTTTTGTTCAAAATTACCTTTATTCATCAACGTAGTTTCCATCAAGAACAATGTAATCATTCCAACTCCGCTCTAGCATTTCAATGTCCCTTTTGTAGAACGGTTTGCCTTTTGCCTCAAAATAGGCTTCAGTTTCAGCGATAACCTCTTCATTCGAGCGAAATTTCTCTCCGGCGAACATTTTTAAAGGTCAGTAGCCGCTGGGAGCCAAATCTGGCAACTACGGTGGATGTGGAAAGAATTCAATTCATGTAGTTTTGCCATTATGTTTTGTTTTACCATCATCAACACGTTATTGTTTTTGGTCAACAGTGAACAAACGGGGCACCCATTTTGAGCAGAGCTTTCTCATAGCCAAATGCTTATGCAATATAGAGCCATATCTTTTGATATCTTTACGATGCCAGCTAACTCACGCAACTTCGCTTTAATGAATAGAATATCATGCAATTTACTATATCCTGTCCTTTTAAGGTTAGTACTAACTGAAAAAGAGGTAAGTGCAATAAAACTAGTGCCATCTGTGTATTAGGTCCGGGACTTTTACATTTTAGTTTGGCTTATTCTTCAATGAATTTTTCCCCTGTTTTAAAAGTTCTTAATAAGTTAAATATCATTTCTAGAAACAATATCCAAATCATTGTTTTTACATCCTACATTTCCATTATTTCTCCAATACTGAGTCCAAGATATATTTTAGCTAGTGAGTATTATTTTTAAGACGGGGATTCGTCGACAGTATCATGTGTTTTTTTCACTGCGTGACCGATATCGATAACTATGATTTGAGAGCAGAGAATGACAAACTTCTTTCGAAATGAGGAAGCAGCCGCCGTAATGATGAATGGCGTGCGCCAGCCCATCGTTCATAAGGGTCGCCGTGAATTGCAAGCATCAGGCGGCAAAGCAGAATCTGTTGCAAAACGCCAAATACGCAATATGCAGAATTTATTCAATAAGTGAAAGCGGTAATTAACGAGGTGGGAGCGAGGGAGTTTAATGATTCTGAGGGTATCATCCGTCGATTTGTCTATGAAGATCGTCTGTATAAATTCTACAGACCAAACATGAGAACAGCGAGCTATCCGATCAAAATACCTTCTAAATAAAATTAAACACCCTGAAGCGCCTGAGATGTTATGGTTTTTTTCTGATGAAAAAATGTTTACCAAGACCAAGAGACCAGCCGTAGAAATGGCAGATGTTCCAATCCTACAGAGTTTGTGTTTTTATCACGGTTATGGAGGCAGTAGTGAAACTCTGAAACTCCTTCACACAAAGAGATGGCGACACAAGGTTGGATGGATGAAAATGTACATATATGACCGCATAAGAACGAACTTGTGGCCACTTAACAGCCCAGATCTTAATTCCCTTGATTACAACTTATGGGGCATAGTTCTGCATGAAACCAATAAACATCTTCATAACACCATTTCTTCTCTGGAGACTGCAATTAATACCGTTATGGTCAATATGAATAAGGAGTATTTGATTCGGGGCATGCAACCATTTCCGGACCGGGTGAAGGAGTTTATTGCAGCTAATGGAAATGTTATGCTTTACTCTCAAATTGACCTCAGATATCGTACACACCCTATACATATGTATATACAGTCGGCGTCAAAAGAAAGTGTACAGTGCATATTAACAAGTTTTGACTATTTATTTATTTTTAATTTCAAATATTTTATATACAAAATGCTCGAAAATGGACTTCCAAACTGGATACTCGAAATTTTTCCAGAAGTTCTGATTAAAAAGCTTGAAATATTTATTAAAATCTGCCGAATTTTCATAAATTTTATACAAAGTTTAAAACTTTGAATTATATGGCTTTTGATGTTGTATAAACGAAATCTTAAAAAAAAGTAATTAAAATTAAAAAATAAATAAATAAAAAGTCTCAACATATAGTCTTCTATTTCTTTCAACATTGACTTTTTATATGTATCCATCTACGTAATTATACAGAATTCACAGACACTTGATTATTACAATTGGCTTTACAAAGGTATCGGATTTAGCCATTCATTTTGCGAGATTGCAGTGGTAGCTACAAAAAACGGCAAATACACGGTATGGCAAGTGCACTCTGATATATGTACAATACATATATATATATATATGCACTTAGGTATGTGTGTGTATGTAATGTTTTATCATGCATTTAAATTATGCCGTTTCCAAATCACTTGCTATGCTCATTTTCGTTAGACGGCACTCATCGCACTTCACTGGCCCATATACTCTTAAGATATTATACTCTGCGTTTGTTCGGTTCAAATTAGATTATGCTGCTTTTATTTGGATACGTTCACTCAATTTCTCAGACCCGAATCCCGTTGTCGTTTGATTATTCTCGTTCCATTAAGAGACAGAGGTTCTTTTCAGGCAGTAACATTTATCTTTGATCTCAATAATGGCAAAATTGACTGCCCCATCCTTCTAGAAAGAATAAGAAGTTCCTTGCAGAAATTTTCGCCAATGCGTCATTCGTTAGAACGTTTTCTGACCTTAATTATCTCTCAACCCTTTTAGATTTCGACCTTTTTGGGCCAAACAAGTATTTCAAACGCAATTATTAAATAATTAATTTTTTTTTTCTTTATTTTATTATTATTTTTTTTTTTTTTTTTTGTATTACAATGAAATGAGTGGACACGGTTTTGTATTTAAAAAAATATCTGCATGCTCTGTTTTTCCATTTTCGCAAAATATTTTGGAATATGCAATAGAACACTTCACACACACAACGTATCTGTATCAGATAAGATGTGAGTGATGATATAGGTATATATACATATTACTTTTTTCTAATAATGGAGTTCTGGAGAGACCAACACAAATTATACTGAGATTAAATTTATGGGTCAACTTATGAGTCAGTCTTCCTCAAACTGTACAATGATTTCATTGACTCTTTGAATAATTGAGCGACCGGAATGAGAGTCACCTGTATTAAGGTAGGTAGGTGAAATGCACGATGGAGAGAATAATGAGATGGCGCCCATCGTGGTCCCGTTACTTTGCGCTCAGCGAATTTGACAACTAGTTACGTGATTTTAGCTCCAGTATGGCCAGATTACCATTTTCGTAACTTGATTTAGCATCTTTTTTTTTGTTATTTAGTCTCGGAGTTTTAGTTCTTTCTTCATGACATTTTTCTAGCTGTTCTAATTAAAATGTAATGTTTATAATTTTGTAAAATATACATTTTTTAATAATTATTTAAATAATTCACCCAGTTTTATTTATCTTCACTTTTTTTTAACATCCGGTGGCATTGCCCGCGATTGCAGGTGTTGTTGGTGTTCTTCTGCTTTCGGCAGTCAAATCTCTCTCTCGCTACTGCAGTGTTGCCTAGCTTTGGATATAAAAACGCACTAAAATGCACATTCAAAGAAAATAACCCAAAAAATTTTTATTGAATCACTTAAAAAACTTTGTATGCGTGACAAATTGTCTTTAAAATGTGCGTTTTTTTTTTTTTTTTTTTTTTTTTTATTGACAATTGTATTTATAGTTAACTATAAAATACAAAAAAAGCTATAGCTATGGCTACTGCGGCCTTAAGCTAATATACTGGGTGTGTATATATGTGTATGTAGGGTGTTAGCTAAATTTCATTTAAGATATTACAATATTTTAAATAGTTTATAAGTTTAATAATGTTCTCTGTAGAATTGTTTAAAAGTAGATCAGTAGGTTTTGTGTTGTTTAGTGATTTTCTGTGGTTTGTAAAATGTGTGCAGTCGTCTAGGATGTGTTTGATGTTTGGAGCTGAGGTATTGCAGTATTTGCAGATATTTAGGTCTTTTTTTATTAAATATTCGTGTGTTAGTCGTGTGTGCCCAAGTCGTAGTCTAATTATTTTTGTTATTTCCCTTCTAGTTATGTTAGTATTATGTGTAAATGTGTGTTCATTGATCGCTTGCTTCTTTGGGTTAACAAATTTGTACCAGCTTGTTGTTTGTTCGAATGTGGAGTGTTGTGTATTTTTGAATATTTTTGTTATATGTTTTTTAATATCTGTGTGTAGGAGGTTCAGAGACATAGTTAGGGGGCGGTTTTGTGCTTCTTTTGCTGCTAAATCTGCTAGTTCGTTGCCCTTGATTTTAGCGTGTCCTGGTATCCATATGAGTTCGATTTTATTTTTGAATTTTAGTAAGCAGTTTCTTATGTAGTCTGTATAATAATTATTATTGTTTATATTTTTTATCATTTCTAATGAGGCTAAGGAATCGGAACAAATTGCAAATTTTCCAGGTGTTTGGCTAGCATATTGTACTGCTTCAAATATGGCTATCGTTTCTGCAGCAAAATTTGTGCTGTAATAAGGTAAAACCTTGCTAATTAATATTCTGTCATTGTATATAACGCTGAAGCTTGTTTGGTTTGCGCTCTTTGAACCGTCTGTGAAAATTAGTTTGAACTTTTTTTTTATAAGTTTGTTGGTTAATTCTGAGAAGAGTTTTTGGAATATTGTTGAAGGCGTATTTTCTTTTTTCCAATGGTGGAGTGATGTATCTATGGCATTGAAAGGTAGTTGCCATCCAGGAAATCGGGTGATGGTCTTAGGTTTATAATTGATGGGAATATCTAATTCCAGAGATTTTTCTATTATGCGTTTGAGTGTTGATTGAATTTTGTGTTTTCGTTTAGAAATTATTATTTTGTGTGTAAGTTTTGAAAGTGTTGACTGGTCATTAACGATTAGGTTTTTGCAAAGTTTTGTTGTGGCAAACTCCCTCATTTGTGTTAACGGAGGTATGCCTGTTTCGAACGTCATGTTGCGAATCGGTGTAGTACGGTATGCGCCTAAGGCGGTTCGTATAGCAGAGTTTAGTAATGAGTTGAGTTTGTTGATATTGGACTTAGGTGTGTAGCCAAAAAGGTATAATCCATAGTAAATTTTTGATACAATTAAAGATTTGGTAGCGGCAATGATTGAACTAGTGTTAGCATTCAGTTTTGGGCTTGAAAGGCATTTTATTATGTTCAAACGTTTATTTAATGAGTTGACAAGTTTTGAAATGTGGGCTTCCCATCTATATCTTTTATTAAATTCGATACCTAATATTTTTAAGTTTTCGGCGTTGTTTATTGTAAAGTTGTTGCATGTGATATTTGGATGACAGTGTTTTTTCCTGCATATGTGTATGTGTTTACTTTTTTCTGTTGAGAGGCTTGCACCTGAGTAATTGCACCAGTTCAAAATATCGTTGTGAATGTCGTTGAGATCTATGTTTGTATTTTCATGTTTATTCATTTTTTTTATGAGAGTGAAATCGTCTGCGTAAGCCAGAAAGTCTATTTCTTTGTGTAATGATAAAATGTTGCTGAGTTTGTGGTATGCTATAAGAAATAGTATGACTGAAATTGGGGATCCTTGGGGTATCCCATTCTGTAGTGGATATGTTTCGGAGAAGTGAGAATCTATTCTTATTTTAATTTTTCTGTTTGTCATAAAATTTTTGATATAGTTTAATATTTTAGGACCTATTTTCCATTCTAAGAGCTGGTCTAGAATGGTGTGTACTCCGATTTTGTCAAATGCTTTAGTAAAGTCGAGTGAGATGATTGACAAATGCTTTTTTTGGGATAGGGAGGACGTGATCTGATGGTCTAGATATACTAGATAATCAGACACTGATTTACCCTTTCTAAATCCAATTTGCTGGCTATGTAGTAGTTTGTTGCAGGAAACAAACCACCATAGCCGATTAGCTACTACTTTGTCTAATAATTTTGCGCAGACCGGATTCAAGGATATTGGACGGTAGGATTTGATGGAGGATTTATCTTGGTTTGGTTTATGTATAGGGAGGACGAGACTGCTTTTGAACATTTGAGGAATTTGATTGTTTAAAATGTTGTTATAAAGACAAAGTAAACGGGTTTTCATGGCCGCCGGTAAGTTTTTTATCATGGGGTAAGAAATTCTATCAGTACCTGGGGTGCGACCCTTAAGTTTTGACAAAGCTATAGAGAGTTCTATTGGAGTTATATCGCTTTCTATTTGGAGCGCAGTTTTGCTTGGGGTTAAGCTGTTAATTGGTGTTAAGGAGGAGTATTTGTGGTCTAAAAATGATCGTGTAAAGTTGGTGTCGCTGGCTTCATTTGACCAGTATTTTCCAAATGAGTTGGCTATTGTAAGTTTATTGGTTGTGGTAGTTTGGATTGGATCTTGTAGGGCTATACTGTGTATCGGAAGGTATGGTTTTAAGCCGCATAATCGACGTATAGTGTGCCATAACTGTCCAGTGGGTGTATGGGGGTGAATGTGGCTTGTAAACTTATGCATTGCCCTGTTTTTGGATAATTTAAGTTCCCTTTTAAATAAAGCATTTGCTCTTTTGTAGTTTATTATGTTTTCAGTTGTTATGTGTCTTTTTACTTTATTCCAAAAGCGATTTCTATCTTTCTTCAATCTTTCGAGTTCTTTGTTCCACCAAGGTGTACATTTTTTCGTATTGTAATTCGTTTGAGGGATTGCTTCATTTGCGCTTTGGAGTATGATTTTGTGTAGCGTGGCCGCTTCTTTATTTGTATTATTGCTGTGTGGTTTAGCTTGACATAGTATATTCGCTAGAGTGCTGAATTTTTCCCAATTAGCTTTATTAAGGTTAAACCTGGGTCTGATATTAATTGTGGTGTTTGATTGGTTATTAAAGATGGTTGTGGTTATTGGGAAGTGGTCGCTGCCAAAAAGGCAGGATTCTACTTGCCAATTACTTTGCAGGGCTATGGAAGGTGAAGCTATGGTTAAATCAACATGAGTGAATGTATGGTGTGTTGTAAAGTGGGTTGGTGAGCCATCGTTCAAAAGAATTAGTCTTGATTGACTAACGAATTTAAAGAGCTTATTACCTCTGCTGTTGCTTTTGGGGGATCCCCAGTTTGGATGCCAACTATTAAAGTCACCGGTAATTAAAATTGGTGGTTGCAAGCTGTCAAATATATCTCGAAGGTTTTTGGTATTGAAGTTTTTGTTTGGTGAAAGGTAGATGGAACTGATTGTAAATTTGAGTACGGACTGTATTTGTATACTAACTATATCAAAAGTGTTAGTAGTGTGGTTTATTATTTTATGCTGTATGGATTTATGTATAAGAATAGCAGATCCTCCAAATGAGTTGCATGGGTTTGTGGATGTGTATATATTATAATTAATAGGCGTTGGTATTGGTATCGAGTTTTGGATGTGTGTCTCTTGCAGGGTAATTACGTGTGGTCTAATTTGTGTTAGTAATATTTGTAGTTCGTTGTAGTTATTTTGGTATCCTCGTATATTCCATTGTATGATTTTTAGTGAGGGCGTCATATATCAGTAGAATAGATAAGTGTTCGTGTTTTTGTTTTGAATTAACTAAATTAAGATTTAATAAGTATTTATATAAGGTGTAAGTAAGCTAAGAATAAGTATGTATAAGTATATATAGTTCTGTTTTTAGGAATATTAGGATAATTAACGTTTTGGCTAGTTGTAGTGCTAGTTGGGTTACTTTTTTTTGTTAAGTTTTTTTATCTGTGATTGTAGTCGTTTCGATGTATTTTTTGGTAGGATTTTTATCTTCTGCTTTGATGTAGATGTGGATTCTAAGCTGTCATCTGTCTCTGATTCGCTCATTACATCTGAATATTGCATGATTTGTCTTTCCATGCTATTTTCAGTGCGAGAATTGGTAGTTGGTGTGGTTGGCTTTGTTGGTGGTTTTGTTGGCTGTACTGCGAGTGGGTGATTAAAGTGTGGTGAGTTTTGATGTTCTGATTGTGAGTTGAGTGTTGTTTGTTTAGAAGTATGTTGACTGGTGACTTCTGCAAATGTATAGTTGTTGTGTGGATGTCGTTCTTTGTAAATAGCTCGTGCAGTTTTGTTGTCGACTTGTGAGGTGATCTTAATTGTTTGGATTTCTTTCTCGCGTATGAATATGGGACATTTTTTGTCGAGAGTGGTGTGATTAGTACATGTTAGTCCGTTCGCATCGCAATTGCCGCATTTCGTAATATTATTACATTTCTCTTGGTTTTCGTCGTTAACATGGTAATTGCTTGCACAGTTATGGCAGGACTTTGGACTTTTGCAGAATTTTGCTACGTGATTAAATTTAAAACAATTTTTGCATCGCATTGGTGGGGGGATGTATGGGCGAACTGTTGTTTTAATATAACCGATGTGTATTTTCGTTGGCAATGTTGTTGTGGCAAATGTTAATATAATTAATCCTGTTTCAATCAGGTCATTGTTCACTTTTTTGAGTATTTTTTTCACCTCGCATACATTTTGGGGTTTTAGTTCATCGAGGATTTCACTTTCGGGTATTGATCTTAATTCGTTACAATATATTACGCCTTTCGAATAATTAAGTGTCTTGTGTGGTGTAATCTCAACAATGATTGTGTTTGAAAGCGCTGTTAGTGTCGTTAATTTGTTCGCTTGTGAGCCGTTTTTGGTTTTGATCAAAATTTGGCCGCTAATAATTTTTTTGCAATATTCAACTTCGCCGCAAGTTGAGTTGATTGCTTTTTGAATCAAAAAAGGTGATACATTCTTTAAATTGTCTGAATTATTGGGTCTGGACATGAGTAGGTATACCGGTTCGTTCGATGTAAAGTTTGATTGCTTTGTTTTGTCCCATTTGAGTGCAGGTAAATTGGGAGGTAAATTAACTTTATTGTCCGGTGGCTTATTCATTTTGAGTGAGGGATAAGAAGGTAATTCCTATTACACAAATTGAAAATTCACTTGTTCAATGTTATTAGTATTATAAATATATATAATATATATATATGTATATTTAAAGTTTATTAATGCACTAGTTGTTAAATTAATTATCACTATTTTTTTTTTTTTTTTTTTTTTTTTTTTTTTTTTTTTTTTTTTTTTTTTTGACTATCAGGCTGCGCGTTTTGCTTTAATATCGATTTTCGCGAAAATACGTTCGTATGCTTGGGGCAGTAGTTTGCGACTGGTTTTTTTTTTTTTTTTTTTTTTTTTTTTTTTTTTTTTTTTTTTTAATAAATGTGTTATGCTTATGTACATTTTAATTTATGAGTTTTTTTTTTGTTAAGCGAGACTCTTTTGTTAAGGGAACGACTTTTTTGCTATATTTGAAGTTATGTAATTAGATAAGGTACTCTTTTTGTAAAAATGTCACTATGGTTTCTCTAGTATTTTCTGATATTTTGTTGCTTATTTTTACAATGAATACAACTCTTAATGTGCTATGTCTCACTAAGGATTGATGACCGGAAGAAACGATTACACCTCTATGGTTTTAATTCGCATTCAATAAACTCAAAGGCTTTTTAAAATGTGTAAAAAGGTTTTCAAGGGGCATTTAACATTTTTGCATAACCTTAAATGGAGCCAAAAATTAAGTTTGCACTTTCAAATTATCAAATTTTATAAGAGTAAACAAATTTTCATTAGCACTAAAATCTTCTCAGAGTGACCTTTTTTAACCTTTTTTGTTTAATAATATAGTTTGTTTTTTAACTTAAAGTTTCGGTAGCTTTAAATTATATTAAAAAAAAGAAACAAACACGAAACTTCAAAATTTTCGCATTTTCGGTATAAAAAAGCACTAAATTTATTGCGAAGAACAAATGGTTGGCAATACTGCACAACTCAGCAAACGTGACGTCACGTACGCTCTGATGGGCGCAATCTTCTTTCTATCATTCTTGGGTGAAATGGTTGAAATGCCAGCCTGGCACTCCTCAAGTAGCCCTAAACCGCCGTTTAGATACCATTATGAGACCTCTAACAGGCAGATATCTAACCACAGCCAGCCAAAGCTGTTAATATTGTTATAATGGAGGAGATGGCTTGGATTTAGGTTGCGCACTGCCCCAGGCTGTCGAAGGAAGGAGCGCCCAGTGACCGTAGCTGCCAAACCCGGACATTTACAGGGAAAGTGCTCCGCAGTCTCCTTCTCTGAAAGGTCCCCACAGCTTCTGCAATCGGGGTTAAATGGTAACCCCATCTTTTCCGCATGTGTTCCGATCGTCCAGTGGCCGGTAAACACAACTACGAGTTTGGAAATTGAATGGCGAGGAGTCCAAATGACTTTCTGAGTCCTTCGTATATCGTATTGGGACCAAAGGGTTTTCGAAATAGAACACGAAGAAACGGAGCTCTATCTTTTCTGCGCTTTCCTGAGAAATAATTTGTGCCTTTCCTCTTTAACAACTGTCAGGGGGATGCCGATGACCGGGTAGGAGGTCCCTGAAGCCAATACAGTCGCTTTCCTGGCAAGTCCCGATGTCCTGTAACCCAGATCAGAGAAATATTGCCTGCACATCCAAGAGAATTGGTATCTACGTTACAGAAGTTTACAAGTTTGGTTCTGCACCATGGCGTCGTCAGAGCCTTAATCGCGGCTTCACTATCGGAGAAAATGTTAATATCTCCATCGCGCCCCCGTTCCCTAAGTATTTTGCATGCCTGAACGATCGCATCTGCTTGAAAAACACTAGCAGTATTCGGCAGTTTAGAGGATATATATAAATTGGCTGATTTACAGAGAACCCCTGCTCCGACTTCCGATTCCATCTTGGAACCGTCAGTGAAGACAGAGGTGCAATCTTCGGTGTAGATTTTCCCCTCGTTCCAATACTGCCTATTTGGAAAGGTTGCCCTAGCACGACCCTCAAACTCTAATTTGCGGATAGAGAGATCTGTTCGAAGTTCGGAGAAATACGGTGTTAACTGCCCGAAAATGCTACCATGTCCCTTGAGAGAATGCCTCCAGAGGCCAATCTCCTTTAACCTGATTGCACTTTGAGCTGCATGGAAATAACGGAAGAGTCGATGGAAAGTAAGTGCAAAAGGACATTCAGAGAAGCACAGGGGCAAGTTTTACATGCTCCGGTGATGCCAATGTATGCAGTCCTTTGCACCCTCCCCAGTTTAGTGATGTTATAGCCCTTCCGAAGAGCTTCCCAGCAAACTAGGAATCCATACGTTAAAATTGGCAAAACCACTGCGTTGTACATCCACTGTACGACCTGTGGCCTGAGTCCCCATTTTTTGCCGAACATAGATTTGCGGGATTAGAAAGCTATACTGGCCTTCTTTACCCAATTTTCAATGTGTAGCTTCCAATGGAGTTTGGAGTTAAGTATCATTCCAAGATACCTTACTTCCGATGAGAGCGGGAGAACGTAGTGGTTTAATTTGGGAAATGGAAAGGGTGAAGGTTTATATTTTCTGGTAAATAGCACCAGCTCCGTTTTTGTTTTTGACTCGGAGGCCACAAGTGGGAGCCCAGCGGCTGAGTACATCCAGTGCAGTGCAGTACATCCTTTCCAAAATCTCAGCCATGACTGAGGGAAACGGTCCCGATACCATCAGGACCAAGTCGTCGGCGTATACTACTATCTAGTGGCTTTAACCCCTCTTGCGACCGCATTAACTTCCCTGTAGCAAAACAGGGACGAGATCCAGAGACAGATAGGACTTTCCACCTCACGCAGTAATAGTTGACTCCGCCGTGATGGTATTAAAAATACATTCTATTTCTGTAAAGGCCGCCAAAGTGAGATGTTTGCTTTCCAGAGGTTTTTCCACAGTCCCTACGACCTCGTGGAAGGCTGACTACGTGGATTTCCCTTTCAGGTAAACATGTTGCGGTGGAGATAATTTGGATTCGCTGTGCTCTCGGATTTAATAATCAATCAATCTTTAAAACACTTTTAGCATAAATTAGGTAAGACTTATAGGCCTAAAGTCCTTGTTTTCTTCCAGTTGGCGAGGATGTAATTAAGAGCGATACACGCCAAGTAGATTTCTCGCAGGACAGGAACCACCGAGGTACTTGTCGTTCGCTACCCGACCATGACGAGGTGAGAATAGTGATAACGCGGCTAAAGAACAACAAAGCCGCGGGCGCCGACGATTATTCAAAGAACTGTAACGCTATAAAATGTTTTACCATGCTAGTATTTTGTGCTATATCCACCGTTTTTATCTCTTTCCTTCGGGATAGCGTACCATGTTTTCAGAATTCCGGCCCAGAAATCATCAAATTATTTTTCTTTGTTACTTGCGATGTTTACTTTGACAAAATTCTTCAAGTTTTCTATGGGTTTAAGGACGGGCCTCATTATTCTATTCCAGAACCATAATTTTTTCTCTTTGGAACCTTGCCTTGGACACATGTCCAATTTAATGGCATATACAAAGGGAGTATATCCAAATACTGAAATCCGTTCATTTTACGAATATCAAATTTTTTTAAATCAATTTACAAGAGATTGCCTTTCAAACACACTGTACTATTACCAGGAAAATTTTCGATAGCCGAGCCGAAGATATTACTCAAGCTATTGTAGAAATATCTTCCCCCTTTGTGTAGTAAATAAGCCGAGTTGTCCTGCCAGCCCATTTCGACGAGAGAAGCTTAGAAAACTGTTTTTATTATCAGGAGCAACAGTCATGACGATTACGAGTAAATTGTTTACAATAAAATAAAAATTCTTGTGATTACAAGAGCTCTGCTCAACCACAAATAATCTGCTCATGTCACTTCCTTCCGTTTATTATGTGGCATCGCTTAAAGGTTCCTTAGTTTTCACACGCCCATTAAAAGGTATAGGAACTTTCGTATTAATTTGTTTTCCTATATTTCTTTTCTTTCTAGATACTTCCGCAAAAAAATTCACTTTGCCTATAAGTAGATACCTGCAAACAAAGATTGCAAGGGATATTTGTTTGCACAAGCCTTGCACCCAACAACTTCCGCAAAAAAGAAAAATAATACGAACGGAGAAACAAATATAAATAGGATTACAGTCAGTATTTTTATTTTTAACAAAGAACCAAATTTAAACAAAAAATCCTTATAAGTAATAGAAAATGTAGTCATAGTTAAATAAACAAAACTGTTTGGAACAACATTTTTTTTTTCGTCCTCTACCAAAATGAATAATTGAGCAACACAAGGAGTGACAGTCAATTGTGGTGTTGAACCATTCGCTCAGTTCCTAGAATTCAAAAACAATGAATATACAAGTAACCTTTCTTCTCGAAAATCATGTAAAAAAAGAAAAAGTATTTTTCAAAAAATCTTAGTTGTAATTGTAGGACTTCGAGTAACCGGTATACAATATAAAAAAGAAATGTACAATAAAATTAAATGAAAAATAATTAAATAGTCAAAACTTTGTAATATGTCGCGCGGCTATTATTGTGAACATATCAATATCTATAATTACTTATAAATATATGCATCTACTTGTGCATCGCTAGATTCCAACTTTGTTGACTTAGTTAGAGAAACCCAGATTTACTTATACTGGTATGTACTGGTTGCGGTCATTACGATAATCTAATGGTATGCCCAGAATGGTCGAATCAAAGGGGAGAGGGTGTTAGATTACTTAGTCTCTTCTAAAGCCACAGATATCCTCTAATGGGAATAGAAGTATACTAATGTGTTTCTTCTTCACTTCGAGAGTCGTAAAGTAATTAACTTTCCTTAAGTCCAGCATTAACTAGGATCGTTCTCTCACAAAAGAAGTTGGAGTTTAAGCCACGAATTATCTGGGTGTTTACGTCCTTAAATGTTATGCTTTCACTTTGTTTACTCCGTTTCACAAAGACGCAAATGTCAGCAGAAATGGTTGAAAAGCAATTCAAGTTTATTCGCAATTCAAAGGTAAACTTTTTTTAAATTCGGATTTGTACCTGAATCGCTTTTTCCGGACATAAAAAATATCTCGAATGAATTTTTTTTTATGTCTTCACGAGTAATTGTTGTCAAGATACACTTCGAATGAAAATATTAAATGACAGTACAGGACAAGTGAGCACAATAAACAATTAATTATGTAAGAAGAACGATTATTGTTAGTTGAATTCAGATCAATTGTACATCGATATTTGTGTTACAGAAAATTTTTTGTTGCAAAATGCCCGTCAATAGGGTAATTCCTACAATCTAGCACCATTGTAGCTGTATTTGAAACATAAAGGGTGTTTTTTAAGGGCGTGGGAACTTAAAATAATAAAATATAACAAAATAAAAATAAATAAAATAATAAAATTATCTGATAAATAATTGCATGGTATTTATTTTATTTTTTGTATATGATATTCGGCAAATGTCGACCGCGGCTACGAGTTATGTGGTCCATTCGATATAGCGTCAATGGTGGCTTGAGTATGCAAGTATATTAAGTTGCACCGTCTTGTTGGATTTGGAACCAAATGTCGTCAATATTTAGCTAATTAAATTTATGAAACAAAAATTTAGTCAGCACTCGTCATTCACCGAAAGGGCAGATTCTTTTTCATTTCGAAAGAAATAAGGGCCGATGTTGCCGACTGTGCTCTACGAGCTTAGCGAACAAATTTATTTATTAAGTAATTTTCCATAATTTCGAAGCGTGGTTTTGGCGTTAAACGATTCATGATTATATGCCAAACCTCACTGAACAGAAATGTCAGAACTGTTTGCAATAGTTATTGTTATCGATAGTCCTCATGCAGCTAAAAAAAACACAATGTTGAAATATTAACAAAACAATTTTTTGAAACATTCTGTGGTTGAATCAAATTCTACATATGTGTTTGTACAGAAATAACATTAAACAGTAACGTAAACTTATGAAACGGTTCATGCAAGCCATAAATTGTTTTATGAAATTTTATGTAAAATATTAGCTAATCTCTTAGAGGTCTGGGAAGAACTTTAAAAGACAAAAGAGATAGTAGTTCAGGTGAATCCGCTTTAAATAAGTAACACCATGAAATTTTCTGTGGGAAATATATATATGTTTGCATGGAATCATGAGAAAAGATTAGACGAAGAGCTAATTTATTTATTATTTGAATGTACAGTAAGCCCATGATCCCAAATAAAGCTTCAAGAATAGACCTTACTAGGCATGGAAAAATACTATATATATATTATATATATATACGTATATACACCCTTTTTGGGTGTTTGGCCGAGCTCCTCCTCCTTTATGGTGTGCGTCTTGATGTTGTTCTACAAATTGAGGGACCTACAGTTTCAAGCCGACTCCGAACGGCAGATATTTTTATGAGGCGATTTTTCATGGCAGAAATACACTCGGAGGATTGCCATTGCCTGCCAAGGGGCGACCGCTATTAGAAAAATGTTTTTCTTAATTTTGGTGTTTCACCGAGATTCGAACCAACGTTCTTTCTGTGAATTCCGAATGTTAATCACACACCAACCCATTCGGCTACGGCGGCCGAATTAAAAATTTAACTTTGACTCGAGATAAGCTTTAAAGTCACTTGTCGTATTAACGCGGTCAAAGCCCGATTGCGTAGCAAACGGGGGGCAGATGGAGCGTGGAAACGTTATGATGTAACATTTACCAAAGTTTAGCGATAATCCATTGCTGGCACACCACGAAATAAGGGAATTAATATCATTCTACAGATTTACGCAAACTTCAAAACTTCTTATAGGATGGTATAGCTTTAGATCGTCGGCGTAGAATAAACCCTCGCCAAAATTGAAAAATACTACGATACCGTTAATGAACATTGTAAAAATCAATTGAGGTGCGCCAGAATTCACTAAAATCACACGAGAGTTAGCGTTGCCAATTTTAAAAACTTTCTCTTCTTCAAATACAATTTAAGCCAATTAAGAGCAAAATAGTGCATTCCAAGTCTTTCTAACTTGACGAGCAGTAAGTCGTTCTTTATGCTATCAATATCTTTTTTTGTTTTTATTAATGATATAGGCAGTTGCTTTTCGTTTTTTAGTTTGTTACTTAAGCGGACGATTAAAAGTTCTGAACATGCTTCTACGGTTCAATTAGAGATCAATTGATTGTACTTATAGTATTGTCGGTCTCACCTACATCTCAATATCAATGTCAATGTTATCAGGTTACGTTCTCCAAACTACATAACGTGGTACGGACGTCGTATATGTATATATACGATGGAAATAACTTAAAAGTCGATAGGAAGTAGCAGCACTTTGTATAGAATAAACAATATTGTATATAGAATACCCAATATACAATAGAAATATATAGATAGATATATATAGATATCTATGTATACATAAATAAATAAATATATAATACTGTGGGCAAAAAGCAAGGTGAATTTGGTTGTAAAATGAAAAATCTTTATTTATTCTTGTAAATCAATTTCATCCCCTTCAAAATAATCCCCTCTCGATGAAATACACTTATGCCAACGATTTTTCCAATCCCCGAAACATGCCAAATAGTCCATTTCCGGTATAGGCATCAGCACCTTCTTCGATTCAGCTTTTATCTCCTCAATCGACCCGAAACGCGTTCCCCGGAGTGGTCTCTTGAGTTTTGGGAATAGCCAGAAGTCACACGGAGCCAAATCAGGCGAATACTGTGGTTGCGGAACGATATGCGTGGAATTTTTGGCAAAATGGTCACGAAGAACGAGTGCAGTGTGAGACGGTGCATTATCGTGATGCAAAAACCAAGAGTTGTTGGCCCATAAACGAGGCATAACGCTCAAATAATATTCCTTATTAACAGTTTGGCCAGGTGGAAGGAATTCATAGTGCACCACACCACGAAAATCGAAAAAAACTGTCATCATGACCTTTACTTTTGAACGACTTTGACGTGCTCTTTTCGGTCTGGCCTCGCCTTTAGCACGATATTCGCTTGATTGGTCGGTTGTTTCAGGGTCGTAAGCATAAAAGTCTCATCTCCCGTAATGATACATTTGAGTTTGTCCTGATAGTCTGAAAGCATTGTTTCACACACATCAACGCGACGACTTTTTTCCAAGAAATTGAGAGTTCTTGGTACCAAACGAGATTTGACTTTTCGTAGGCTCAAATGGTCTTTCAAAATGGTTTTCACAGATCCTTCTGATATTCCGATCATATCATTAAGATCTTTAACAGTCAACCGACGATTTTTGAGCACTAACCCCTTCACTTTATTGACGTGTTGGACATCTATTGACGTCGATGGTCGTCCGGAGCGCTCCAAGTCATCAACACGTTCTCGACCCTCTTTTAAGTCTTTGTACCACTTATAAACATTTTTCTGCGACATGGTCGAATCACCAAATGCCTTCTGCAACATGCTAAACGTTTCCGCAGCCAAAATTTCATTCCGCAAACAAAATTTGATGGCACTTCTGTGCTCAATCAAATCAGACATTGTAAAAATCGAAAAATGCACTCTTGGTCGTTTGGTAAACACAAGCGTAAATATATTACTGATAATGACATTCACATGAAAGTTGGCCCAGATGTTATTAACAGTGCTGACAACTCATGAAAAAAATAACTAAGGCGAAATTTTAATCCCGCGAAGTTTAACAAATAAATTCACCTTACTTTTTGCCCTATGTCAAAAAGTACCGTGCTGACTGTTTTCTTCGATTACCAAAGCGTAGTGCACCATTAATACTTTCCATCGTGCCAGACAGTCAATAAAGAATATTATTTATCCGTTTTAAAGCGTTTGAGAGATGCTGTACGTCGCAAACGGCCGGAAATGTGGGCAAACAATTCACCGAGCCCAAAATGTGCTCTATTATTTGACCAAACACCAAGTAAAACCATCGTGCAAGCACGGTATTCACCTGATATGACCCCGTGCGACTTCTTTTTGTTTCCCAAGTTTAAGTTACCACTTCGTAAAAGGAGATTTCAGTCGATAGAGGAGATCAAAGAGAATGCGACGATGGGGCTGAAGGCCATCTCTTCGTCGGCCTACCAGGGGTGCATGAAGGACTGGGTTTAACGTAAAACACACATGTGCGTTGCTTCAGACGGGTCATATTTTGAAGGAGATAAAATAAATTTGCCTGAAGTTTAACTCGTTTTTGTTATATTTAAACATTCCCTATACTTTCTGATTATAGGATATATGTATAATTTGTTATTTAGTACACAAACTTACAATTTGCAATAAAAATCTTCAATGTGTAAATTTGTTCACTCCCTTTAAGTACATACCACTGGACAGTAAGGGAATTCAAGCACTGAATTGGGTTATTGTTAAATAAAAAATAAGTATAAAGAAAATATTAAAAAATTGAAGATTTAAAAAACATATGAAAGAATAGAATATGTGCACGTACAATGGAAACTCGATCCTATTGTTTATGAGTACACATTTGAGTATAATGCATCAGCAGTTAAAGATCCCACACCCTATTCGCACCTCAGCCATTCTAATAATTGCATACGAGTTTGTATCATCATTCATCCGAGTAGTAGCAACAGCAATAGGTAAATTATGTTGCGAAGGACATTTGACGCAGTTGACGAACAATGAGCTCCAATAACACCACCAAGTCAACGAACAAAAGAAATTTGAGCTCACTAAAAATCTATTATTTACCACTCTAAGTATATAAAATATGTACATAAATACCTAATATGGGCACACGTAAATACTCGTATGTATGTATGTATGTACATACAAGTATATGCAAAGGAATTAATAAAAATGCAAGCAACAAAAAACTGTATTATTTGGAATAAAAAACGAAGTGGGAAAAAAAGTGTCGAAAGGAAGTGGGCGTAAACTCTTTGCCTTGTTGTTAGCAACAGCAACAGCAGCAAAACAATGCAAACGCCAAAGTGTTACGTCAGCAAAGGTCGAGCAGAGCAACCATTGTTGGAAGTTGCACTCGACAACCTATCATTAAATTGTCACCAACACAACGGCTGCGACAGGACGTCCAATATTGCTCGCTACTTTTGATTCTAAGTATTTAAGGCGAAATAAGGCAACGCAAACAATCGCCAATTTAAAAATGTCACACGATGCCAAAAGGTGAGGTGACCAAGCACACTCAACTAGCGGTAAAATATGTATGTATGTATATGAAATGTATTGAAAGCAATTTAAATATTACACAATCGTTGAACAGTTCTATATACATACTACATACATATACGCACACATACGGGGGACCAGGGGCACGACTCTATTCAAATTTGAACACTTTGTTGTGATTGATACACACGGCGCAGTTCCAACACTCGTCCACACAGTTCGAATATGAAAGGGGTTGTCCTGGCGAACGGACTGCGGCAGCAGCAGTTAGCCTAAGGCATATCATTATCGCCGCTGCGGTTCCATTGTTCAACCGCATTTTAGGCAACAAAACAGCCAAAATTGCAATTTTCTTCAATGCTCGTCGTCCTCACCCCGACTTATTTCTCATTTTTTGATATTTCACGCTGCTGAAGGGATTTCGCTTTTTTGCTATGATTATTAGCGTTGAAACAGCCAAAGGGTTCCGGACTCTTGTTGGGAATTTTATAAACTAGTTTTCATCAGAACACAAGCTTACAATTGCATTAGTTGTTTTGTTTTCTATTGTTTTGGAAAATATTGACACCATAAAGAATTGATTCAATAGGATTTTTCATATGCTGGAACTAGTGTGGTGTTAGTTTTCAAAAGATAGCCTGGGGCATTTAAACAGCGGGAGCTTAAGTGATTTATTCAAAACCAATTAAAATCAAACTGAGTGTTCTTAGATTGCCCTGTTACAAATACTTGATTTAATCAAAACGATAATCATCTATGGATGAGCAAATTCACGGTACACTTCTGGATGAATGCTGAAAACAACACAGGAAAAGCATTTCCTATCCAGAGTTCGAACTCATAAGAAAGAAGGAAGAAGGCTCGTATCCGCGTTTCTGTGTGTTTGATAAGATCAGCAAAGATGGCCATGGTCGACATAAAAATTAATAAATAATTAGCGTATATACTTCTGTTAGGTGTTTGTCTGAGCTCCTCCTCCTATATGTGGTGTACGTCTTGATGTTGTTCCACAAATGGAGGTACTTACAGTTTTAAGCCGACTCCGAACAGCAATTGATGTTTATGAAGAGCCTTTTAATGGCAGAAATACTCGCGGAGGTTTGCCATTGCCTGCCGAGAGGCGACCACTATATGAAAAAAACTTTTTCTATTATTTGATAATCATGCACAGATGTTCGAACCAGCACCACGGAGTGGTAGTCACGCACTAGCCCATTCCCCTCCTAGTCCCGTGAGGTGTTGCCTGATCTCCCATCGGGCGCGTCCCAGGGGGTGGATAGGAGAGCCGTGACATCACAAGAGTGGCCTTCCCTGATGGGGTGGGTTCAACACTCGTGTGATGACTCAAAGTTGGCATAGAATCAGGGTGCCATCCGCAAACCAAACTGGCCAGGGAGGAGTCCCGAATAAAAACCATCCTTGGTAATGGACAATTACTCCATGTGGAATCCACACAAGGGGCAATCCACCCGCTTCGGCGGCAGGGGCATAGATTCTGGAGGCCTCAACCATTACCCAAGTCTCTCAGCTCTATAAACGAGAGCGCATCCTGGAGGAGACGGGGGTTTGCTATCACAATCTTCTCTTCTTCAGAATTTGACAAACGTTTCTCTGTTTCGGAGGGCCTGAGTTGTGAGGTCTCTTCCGAGTCCTCGGAGGGGCACGGGCGCTCCCAAACTGTATCGCTCTCGAGGTAAGCGGAAAGGGACGGTGGCTGAAAGCAATGCACCTCCCTGTCCTGTAGCTTCCGCTAATGGGCGGCCTTAGCGCCAGTCAATGTGGCGGGAAAAGGTTCTGCTGAGCCACGTCCCTATCGGCGCCTCGACAAAAAGTCCAGCACATCTGCCTGCCCGCCGAAACTTTTGTCAGTGGAGGATGGGGAGCTGGACCTTCGCCCAATCACATCCAAGTGGGCGGCCAAGCCATCCTATAGCGAGAAGACTGCTGGCCCACGACCTATAGGTGTGATTGGTAAACTGGAGCCTGACCATCAGCTGACGGATGCAGAAATCAAATACAGTAGGTTCTTTTTTTATGTGGCTTTTTTTTATGCGGTTTTGAAATAGTGCGGTTTTTTTTTTAAATTACAAAATGCATGTCGACCTATCGGGAATTGTACATATAAACAAGATTCTAAACCAGCTAAGCAAAAACTCATCACAGATTACATCAGAAATGCTAACCCTACAAGTATGGAACCGCCTGCATAACTATCTAGATCAGACGTGTACATTTCCTCAAGTGACCAAAGTGATTTTACGCCAAATCCTAAACGAACGCGCAACATGTGGGTATTGTCTGATTCTATTTCTGACTTAAATTTATTTTTCGATTCTACCGTTTCTTAAATAAAGATATAATTTTCAAAAATACAATATTTTGTTTATGCGATTTTATTTAATTATTTTAGATTCATGCGGTCTATAGAACGTATCTATAGTTATAATATGGGACTAGTGCCCTTTTTTATGCGATTTTATTACATTATTTCAGGTTTATGCGGTTTTAGCACTTTTGAAACGTATCTATAGTTTTACTATAGAACTAGTAGCTTGTTTTATGCTGTTTCTTGCGGAACGTATCTACCGCATAAAAACAGAACCTACTGTACTGCAAAAGTCGACTGATGCGTCAGGTTGTTGCCTTCAGTCCTGAAGCCAACGCGGAGGGCTATGAGACAAAGGACGGCACCACAAGGGTGACGTGCGCATCTCTGGCCAACTTCGAGTGGATCAGGGCCGTGGTCAATAACGTGAGCCCATGGGGACCACTCGCTTCGCAGTCTACAGCGAGGAGAGTGTACCCCTCAAGAAGGCCATCTGCTGGATTCCAGATCCAGACCTGTCTACGGCGGATGTCCTATCCTGTCTACGTGCCCAGAATCCGGGCATCAGCACGAGCATTTGGCGAGTCCTCTCGTACACCAAGAGCAAAAACCGGGAAAGAAAGGAAAGGGCTACTCTTGTGGTGCGAGTGGATGAGGCCAGTGTTGATGACATGGGCTTACGGTACCGGAACCGCCTAAGTCTCTTCTTTGGGACGGTCAGTTTTCACTTCTTTCCCAAATGATTGGCTCGTACGGTTCCTGTAGCTACCGTCCCTTGACGGTGACGCAGATTAACTTGCAGCATTCAAAGCCGCTACGACACTACTAAGTAGAAGGCTTTCCCAGCTGCACACATTACCCCACTTAACAATAGTGCAAGAGCCTTGGGTCTTTAGGGGCCGCCTCTGTGACTTAAGCGCGTTGAAAGGAGCCACGTAATTATATGACAGGAATTCGAGTAGACCTAGGACCGGGCCTATAGTATCATCCCATCTCACTGTAACGGTTCTTGAGCAATTATGTTGCCAAGACCAGGTAGCGGCTGAGATGTGTTACAGAGATAAACGCGGATGGTCGAAGTTTGTGATTGCATCTGCTTATTTTCCTTACGATGCTCTGGAAGGGCCACCACCTGGGAAGGCTACTAGTCTCGTGAGATTCTGTGAGCGGCGCAATCTGGGCCTTATCCTATGTTGCGATGCTAATGCTCAGCATACAATCTGGGGCAGCAGCAAGTGCAATGGAAGGGGCTCTCGGCTAGGCAGATGTACATTACAAGGTGTCACAGCCAACGTTTGTGACTGCTAGAAGGCAGGAGGTGATTGATCTCACCCTATCAAACTCAAAGCTTGGGTGGTCAATCAAGAACTGGAGAATCCTTGCCAAAGAATCGTGCTCAGACCACAGGTACATTGAGTTTCAGTGTGACGAGGAAGCACAAATGTCATTGCCCTCTAGAAACCTCAGAAAGACAGACTGACAGAAGTTTAGGAGGGCGTTGCGGGACCTTGATGTGACCCCACCATGACTTCGAAAAGAACAGGCCATTGAGAAACTCAACGCGCTCTAACTGAATGTTTTGAGTCAGCCTGTCCAATTCGACCTCTCCCTAACCGGACTCCCATTCCTGGGTGGAATCGAGTGCTCCAGATGTGGAGGCGTGAGTCGAGAAAGCTTCTAAGCCGGGCCCTTAAGACTAACCTTGCTGAGGACTGGGAGCGATACCGTGATGTTCAAAAGAACTACAAGAGGCTTATTCGGGAATCGAAAAGAGCCTCATATAGGGAATACTGCAGCGGTATTGAATCTCTGAGTGACATGGCGAAATTGTTTAGGATCCTGAAAAGGGGCCTAACTGCAAACCTGGGGTCATTTAGGAAATCTGATGGCTCCTTCACGGAGCGGCGATAAGCGTCAGCCGGCAAGAGCCCTTATTGATAGATGCGGTTGTCAGAGCTGCAACACCTTCTCGACATGACTGGTACGTTGCTAAATCTGTGGTCAATGAGACCGCCATTCGATTAGCCATCAAATCTTTGGCGGCTACAAGTCACGCGTTGAAACAAAGACATCCAAAGCACTGACAGCTTTCTGGCGGTGCAAAGGTGTCTTTGTGAAAACGTAGGGGCTTTCTCCCCGCAAGGTCCTATGGATCTACACGGCTATGATAAGACCTATAATCACCTATGCATCAGTGGTCTGGATGAGTAGACTCCCTCTCGTGGGAGTTAGGAGGTCCTTATCGAGACTACAACGCACTGTGGCCATCTGTTGCACCGGAGATTTTCCGACTACTTCAGTCTCGGCATTAGATGCTCTGATTGGTTTACCACCACTTGATGATTTCATCCAAGGAGAGGCTTTGAAGGCCATCTACGGGCTGAAACACAATGGAAATTGGTACGACCCCTATCCGTCATTGGAAAACAGAGAAGTCATGAACTTCGATCCTCGATTTTCACGGGTGGCTCCAGGACCGGGCATGGCTCCGGCTCTGGGGTCTACGTGGAATCCAGCTGGACAAAACTGCACTTTGCTCTTGGAATGCATGCATCTATGTTTCAAGCGGAGGTGTATGCAGTTCAAGAAGCGATGAACTTTGTTGTGGAAAACAGATGGAGGTCTATATATGATCCAGGTTGAACTATGTCGGCAAACTTAATATCCTGATGTTAACATGGGTCCCGGGACACGTGAGTATCGCGGGTAACGAGACCTCTGACTCCTTAAGTAAGATGGACTCTGAGGCCAACTTCTTTGGCCCAGAGCCTGTTTTGCCATACCTTCTGCGGCCATCAAAGCCACGGGTAACTACCACCGCGAGCTTGGCAGGATGAGAGAAGATGCAGATGGACTAAATTGATGTTACCTGTCATGTCCGATTGACTGTCGCAAGCCCTTCTGTCATTAAGCAGAAGCGAAGGGAATCCAAGTGTGGGGCGAAGCACAGGGAATTCAAGTTTAGTACAATGGACTTAATTAATGTCTGAGTGCTGCACTTGCTAGTTGTCCTGACAAAAAAAAGCCCATTCGGCTACGGCGACCCTCGATATATCAGAGCAATTACAAGTTTTTCCGCTCTTTACGCGAGTTGAATAGCGTGTGCTCATAAATTTGCACTTGCTACAGAATTCTCTATAGAAACGCTTTGCGGAAGTACAATAACATTCCGATAATCTTTGATTCACTCGGTATACAACATTTTTTCAACTTAGTGTTGCAGCCGAATGCATTTAACGGGCAAACTATGGGAAGCCTTTAAGTGTACTTCTGCCATGAAAAAGCTCCTCTTGAAAAAAAAAACACCATTGGACGTTCGGAGTCAGCTTAGCACGTTGAATGCCATGGGAGTCAACGGTGACGTTATTGCAACAGTGTAATTGATATAATGTAGTATAGGACATACAAAAATATTTTATTTAAATATGCGAAATATGTGTATAAATTTCATGTGCACATAACATGTTTTGCATACTAACAAATTCATATTAGCGCCACGGGCAAACCATGTAAAATCGGCGTGACATTCAACGTGTTAAAATTGTAGGTCCCACTATTTGTGGAACAACATTAAAAGGCACACCTCAAATAGGAGGAGGAGCTCGCCCAAACACTTAACAGAAGTGTACGAGACCATCATTTTTTTCTATGGAATATAAGTTTTAAACAATTTTATTTAGAAAGAAAAATTAATATCCGGCTAATTTGCCATCGAAAACTTCGGTAGCAGAAACACCAAGTAACAGAGTTTTGCGTTTATTTAGCAGATTCAATTGCATCTTTTAAAACTAAAAACTAAACTTAAACCAAACTTCTTCTTCGAAGAAAAAGAAGATAACTAAATTCATTCTTGTATATTATTTATTAAAAGAAATACTACTTGAAGATTGCTATTAACAAGATTACAAGAATATCGATTCAGCGCCGATCAGTAAAATTGGGCATCGTCAGAGGGTCAATCCGGATAATTCTTCGCCTACATCTACACAAGATTATACTCGTACTGATTCAAAAATTGTTTAGTTTAGTTAGGCGCACTTTTGGCTCAGCGGCTACGCCAATGTCTGGCTATATTTCTTAATCAAGAATTATAAATACAACTTACACAAATGTGGTAACTTGTAATCAATGATGTGGTTCATCTCTTTGCCCCAATATATTCGTACTGGATAGGTGAATTCTTTTAAATTAGACTATTGTGCATACTCTCTCTGACACTCCAAAAAAGTGCAGACACGAGCATCCGCAGAAGTATTATTTTTATGATAGCAGCAGCTTCGTTAAATTTTAATCTATTTATAAAGCGGTTCAATATCGATATACTGTTAACGAATGCCTCAAACACAGGAATTCGCAGGGACGGCATTGAAGAACGATATACAAAAAGTATTTGTTATGAAAAGCTTTTCCCAGTCGAAACAGGTAAATTGCAAACTTGATTCCATAATCGAAGAAAATCAAGCAAAATGTGGAAATTTGATTATTTTCTGATTTTCCGCGCTGTGAGTTGGGGATGTATTCGCAATAATGACGTTATGTATTTGTGCACATTTTTAAAATAACATAAAGGCTGAGTATCAGGGGAAAACACGGACAGAAAAGGACACACTCAAGGGTACTTTAAAATAAATTATTATGTAAATAAAAGTGCTCACAAAAGTAAATAAATTGCTTAATGTAAGCTTTGACAATAGTGTGGTGAAGATTATTTTTTTCCGTCTTTCACGTAGTTTCTCTATTTGTGCCCCTTAACATGAATCTTTTATGCAGTTATTTATTATTATGTATGTATATGTATGTACTTTTATTTTCTTCCCAACTTCTTAAATTCTCAACTCACTTAGAATGCTCGTCCATCAGTGTGCCTTTTGGTTATTCAAATTTCTGGTTTCTGGTAGAAGAATGTGGCGATTTGTTTGTTGATTTGTTTTATATTGATCAATACGCTGCGGCGGTATTATGGTTCTACAGTAGCTAGAAAAAATAGGTATTCAAGCATAAAATGCAAGTTAATGGAGTAGGACATAGCTTCTAACAATTTTACTTGTATCTTCCAAATACGAAAATCTGAAGTTTTATTGCAATTAATCTACTGTGGCAGCCGGACTCTGGCATTCGCTAAAGCTAAATTCCAATCACAAAAAATTTCCAAATGAATTTTGGCACTATTTTCGATTCTAGCTCAAAAAAATCAATAAAATAAAAATAAATATATTGTTGAATGTATAAAAAATGTAATAGGAAAAAAATGGAAAACTACAAGAGGAGGAGCACAAGGAGTTTTCTCACAACATGTGTGAAAAACATTTTACAGATAAAAGTTTAACCTCTTCTTTTATATTCGTCAGCGACAGCAGTAGCAAACGTTTGCAGGAACAGTACAACCATTACGAAAAATTTTAACTCAAATATCTATCACGCATATCTTTGTTTTATTTGTGTAATATGTTGTTTTATTGGGGATAATAAACACACAATATGATTTATCTAGAAATAGAAACTTTATTATTAATATCGAACTTAATTTATCGAACTAAATTCATAACAAGTAATTGCACGCGGTCGACTAACCTGGAAATAGAAAAATCAGCAATTGAAGGTTTTTTACTCCTATTACTTTTGTAGACCATCTGCTTTGAATTCACAAACTTGACTCATCGCATGAACAAGTGCAATCTCCCCAATTATCGTTCTCTTCTCTGTGTTGTATACTAAGCTTATATTAGTGTATACATGTGAGCGGCAGCACTCACAACAGTCCGCAAAGCTTACATTTATTTATTTGCTTTAATATGATACAAACTAATTTTTTGGTTGGTTATCGCATTATCAAAATTTAAAAGTTAAAAAAATTATTCACAACATAGTAGATATGCCTACAGGAGTGATTATAAAAAATTTAGACTAAAAAAATTTATTATTTTATTACAACAAAGGACTTGATACGATACAAATATCTTGGCAGCGCGCTCATTTTGCCAAAGGCTGTTCTTAATATAAGTAAAAGTAAAAGTAAAATTAAGTAATTAAGTAAATTTTAACTAGATTCCCGTGTGACTTAATGTAAACAAATAGGCATTTCTCTTCAACTACACTAGAGATGAGTGCGGCGGAATTACATTAAATGAAATTCGCCTAACGTTCGGATATTTTTAGCTTTTAGAATTTTGAAGATCTTTAAAGTGTTAGCGATAGGGAATGCTAGATTCCGGCTACAATTTTTAATGTCATATACGAAATATAAGTTTCTAAACCTTTTAATAACAGAAAATGCAGAAAACCATTCCAAATTCTTACGATGTATATTTTATATGTTGTTCCTCAGCTATGCCAAACCACAAAATCGCCCAACGATTCTCGATTGGAAAGAGATCTAGACTTTATTTGCTGAATGCGCGGTAAATGGTATGTAAAATTTCATCCAATGAAATAAGAAGAATAAAAGAGTAAAAAGGACCTGTTTTATTTTTAAGTACCGTCATCATGATGCTATGCTGATAAATTCAAAAAAAAATTTCGAAAAAGATCCAGGATCTTGATAATGTTGAATATACAGCGTAATCATATAAAATAAAAATTCAGTTAAATATTTGGAAATTTTTTTTTTTAGGTACTGTATGCCAAGCTTTCCCTTCAATGCTGTCATTTGCAGCATTTACATTCTTGGCAAACTAAAGTAAAGAAACACAGCAATATTTTATGTTTTATAAAGTTTCCCCACAAGTTTTTAAAGACATTCACATTCACAAACATGTGCTTGTGTATACATATTTCTGTTCAATGAATTGGGATTTACAGAGTTCAGTAAATAGGGCCTTGGACAACGGCAACTGCAAACTTGGTATTTGACATTGTCAAGTGCAAATTTTTGGGGTTCAAACTTTTTTAATTTACTCATACAATTCATATGGAATATCCACTATGAAGGTGTGTAGAATCTATGTTATTATTTGTTCCTTGTTCGCAAGCAAGAGCATAAAGTCAGAGCAATAAACCTATTTATTTCCATACATATCGCTCATTTGTGGAAGGTTGTCGCAATTAAAAAAAATCTTTATTTGCAATAGTGAATTGAAAACTTTAAGCCTACAGGCTGATTTAATGATCATGAAGTGATGTCTGATGAACTTAACCTCACTTTTTTGGTAGACCTATTCCGGTTATAAATTTAAAAATATTAAAGAGGTATTACCATTTTTTAATTCTATACTTTTAGTTATTTTTATATTTATTATACAAATAAAAATATAGTCTCGGTCGAAATCGAGCCGACCGAATTATTATCTCGAAGTCCGAATAGGGGCGTTCCATGAAAGTAGTACCAGTTGGTCCTTCAATTTTCTTTATACTTTGGAATTTTGTTGTGTTTGTGACTCTTTGGAAGCATGCCAAAGGGTATTGCAAAATTTCAATTATTTTGCAAGTTATTGTTTATTGAATTTTTATGCTAAATTTTTTTCGATAATTTTTATCTTGAAATATATTAGTGATACAAAAAAAAGTTGTTCATAAAAAATATAGGGAAAAAGTTGAATTTTCATAATATATTTTTTAAAAAATAAAAAAAATAATTTTTAGCTAAAACTCGAAGTACATTGTGGAATTTTATAAAAAAAAAATTTTATCAAAGTTTGAACCCTTCTTAAAAGATACTGCAAATTATAGAGATGGGTTTTTTTTTGTTCCCGCAGCATGCTTTATTCTTTAGCAGTACAGTATAAAGAACACAGTTTTACATCAAATTTTTTTTTAATATTATTCCAACTTACTAAATTAATATTTTTTATTAAATAAATACCGTTTTCCACACCACCCTGGAGGTACAGTACGTCAAGTGCGTTTTTTAAAAAAAATTTAAAAAAAGGTGGTATCCCCAGTAGGCCTAATCCACCATTCCCTTTCTCTATATTATAAAATAGAATAATACATAACATAAGTTGTATACATTTTTTCAATATAATCAAAAAAATTTTCTGTGTTCTATTTAGAATTTTAGAATTGATAAGAATTATTATGAAATATTAAATACGGAAGATAAACTATCATTGAAGTTAGAAATTTTTTTACATTTAATTTTTTCATTTTCAACTGGAATAAAAGAATGAAAACCACGTGTGCCACTGATTGTTTTGCATGTTAAAAATAGTTTACTTAAGAACTTTTTTTATATCTTCAAGAGCTTCATTGGAACATAAGTCAAATGTAATTGAATCAAATTTGTTTTTAACTATGTTAAAAAATGCTCCAGGAGTTGCTATTGGTACAGTATCAGGTCTTCGTAGACTTTCTCGCCTAACCATACCTTTTTATTGTACCACCAATTCCATCACAAGCATATTTTCCATGAGACGTTGCAAAAAAGTGCCATTCTGCTTCTATATTAAAATCTTGAAAATGATAGACTAAATTGATAAAATTTTTTCTGTTTTTATACTGTGATGCTGCAACATCGGAGAAATAATAAATTTTTTTTATTTTGTCTGATCCATAATTCTCTTTAATAAAAGAAATTAATCTTGATTGAAAAAGATAAACGGCTTCCCTACTATGCTCAGTACTTTCTGAAATTAAAACAAAACTTTCAAATTTCAAACTATTATTATGATCTCGCTCAGGTCGATAAATCACAAAAGGATGAATAGTTGTTTGGCTGTTATTCCAATGATGACTCTGTATTGCATTTTGTATTAAAAATGTAAAATTTTCAGAAAAATCCCTATTTACAATTAATTCCCCTTCTTTCAAATTTGTTTTTAGATTTTTTAAAAAATTACTTTGTTCTTTAGCTACAAAATTATGCAGGAAAAGGATATCAGCTTCTTTGCTCATTTTTTTTTGAGGAATATTTTCGCCTCCTCCGTAATTGTTTCTAGAGAAGAACGATCGGTGTTAGTCCACAGTTGATAAGTTAAATTAATAATATTTCTCTTTTTGAGAGCCTCTTCTATTTCAGTAGCAATTTCATGAAAGCCAGGGCAAAGATCACATTGTTTCATATAACATTCATTTTTAGGCTTACTACAAATCATGCATTCTATTATTTCTTCATAAGTAGTTACAGATATATCTTCAAAAATACTTTTTAAATCGTTTAACATTAATTTAAAATTCTGATGTATTTTACACACACAAACCGTGTGTGTTCCATTACTATCAGCAAGTACACATTGCTTTGGCTGCAAGGAAGCAAATTTACTAAAACCGACTTTTATTTCTGGATATAAAGATTTAAATGCTACATATGCTTCTTTCAAATTACATAAAATAAGACGTTTTTGTAACTTCATTTTTTTCCCGTCTTCTTGTTGAACTGAAAGGCAATCCTTTTGCCCTGGCATGACACGGCTTATTTCATCGGAAGTATAAAAATGTATTATTTTTTCAATATTTTCAGAAGAAAAAGTTCTACGGGTACTTGGAGCGGGGGGATATGATCCGAAACCGTAAAGATTCTGTATTTTTTTTGCATACTTTGCTGTACTATAATTAAGATTAAATTCACGTTTTAAAGTACTTAGGTTCCAACTTAAAGGTGTAACAGTCAGCCAATGCATTTTTTCTTTAAAATTAGATGCAGATTTTACTTTTAGTTTAATTAAATTCATCATTTCTATTCCAACATCCCCTTCTACAAATTTGATGTCAGATCTACCCGACACAGAACCTAGGCTACTTGCAGTTTCAGAAACTTCACTAAGAGCAATATTATTAATATTATCATTAGAATCAATGCTTGCGAAACTATTTTCCGACGGCTCCTTTCCCTTTGATAACAGCATCTTGCAAGATAAGCAAATATATTCCCCCAAACCTGGATGTTTTTCTTTCAGTGATGCAGACGATTTAGCAACATTCTTTTCGATCCAAGAATGATTGGGTAACTTGAAAGGATTGCAACAAACTTTTTTCGGCATGATGATTACTTTGCAAAATTAAATTTTAAACTTGGAGCACTAACAAAATCTAAGAGAGTTGTTCACTCAAAAGTAAAATTCAATCTAACTGAATTTGAAACACAGTCACTCGCTTCACAAAGAAAAATTTAATTATCGTTAAAAGCTCATTAACACAGTGCGGAGTGACAATTTTAAAAACTTATTCATAGTGGGCTGCGGGGGGTCCGGACCCATTAATCAAATGGGATACGAATATAAAAGGACCATAAATTATACTTATTCCACAATTTTCCTAAATTATAAAATAATTGTTGTCAAAGAACCTATATACAATAACCTTACATAAATTACTACCCATTATGGCGATGAAAAACTATTACTCGTACGGCAAACTAAATTCAAACAATATGACCTTTCTTATTTCGGAAACTTCTAAGATTCTATTAATAAAAATTAACAGTAATATTAATAAAAAATGTTAATTTATTAAGTTGGAATAATATTAAAAAAAAATATGATGTAAAACTGTGTTCTTTATACTGTACTGCTAAAGAATAAAGCATGCTGCGGGAGCTGCCGCGCGCGGCTACTAGGCCGAGCCAGCCAGTGTAAAATTCAAACATTAATTTCTCGAGAACAAAAAAAAAACCCATCTCTATAATTTGCAGTATCTTTTAAGAAGGGTTCAAACTTTGATAAAATTTTTTTTTTATAAAATTCCACAATGTACTTCGAGTAAAAAAACAACAATAAAAAAGTATTGTTTAAACAAATTAGCTAAAAATTATTTTTTTTATTTTTTAAAAAATATATTATGAAAATTCAACTTTTTCCCTATAATTTTTATAAACAACTTTTTTTGTATCACTAATATATTTCAAGATAAAAATTATCGAAAAAAATTTAGCATAAAAATTCAATAAACAATAACTTGCAAAATAATTGAAATTTTGCAAAACCCTTTGGCATGCTTCCAAAGAGTCACAAACACAACAAAATTCCAAAGTATAAAGAAAATTGAAGGACCAACTGGTACTACTTTCATGGAACGCACCAAAAATCAAGGAAAGTATCAGCCGCCTCCACCAGGAGGGGAAATTTGATGTGTGAAGAATTTCGACCAGTACTAATGCCCAAAATATACCCTTCAAAATGCTGAGAATAGGCTATATTTTCGAGAGTCCACAAATTAATCGCTTTATTACGATTAAGGCATAGCAACAAAAAGCAGCTAATTAAAAAGGCAGTACCGGAGGCGATTCACGCTGACGGAAGTATATCGTGGACTTCAGCCACATCTTCCATGAACCTAATCACTATGTGGCTTGTACATTACTGGAGCAATGCGCCCAGGTCCTCTAAGAAACCTTCATTCATTCCGACAAGTCATTACCAGCCTAATAAGCGTCTCCGCATTGGTCATAACATAATCACGAACATATACCCACCGCCTAGCTTACGGACATTCTTTTCCTGACGAAACTTTCACAAATAACATCCAGCTTTCTGCGCCATATAAAATAATAGGTAGCATCAAAAACTTGTAGAGTGAGCTTTTATTTTTTTTTAAGTACAAAGTCCAAAATAGGATCCCTTTGATTCACCTAATTCTATCTACGTACATATATATTGAAAGTTCTGAATGTCTCTTTAGCCCAAGTCTGCAAAACATCCAAAGAAATGTTTTCTAGCATAACAGTGTGAATTTTAGCCCAAGTCTAGCAGTGACAGATATTTTGTTTTCCTGCTTCCAATTGGGTAATATCGGTAATGGTATAATACCTACGGAAGAACCAGTAAAGAAACAATGAAGTGTGATTAGTCTTGTCACTCAAAATGTGGGCTCTATATTCCATGTACTATATTCGTGCAGCACTTCGTAGCCTACTCTTTGAAAGACTTTCTAAAATCAACTAGCGTTCAAAATTGTAGAGTGACCAAATCTAAGGGCGATCCAAATCTCAATTGCAACCAGTATAGGTCCTTTGCAGCTGGCCCGGAATTCGCCATGTGCATTCGATACTATCTCGCGAGATATGATTTTTATAAACTAGCAGCATATGGCCTCTCGACCCATATAATAGAAATATTAAAACTGTTATACGAAGACACTTCAAATCACATCTGGCTCCTTGACGAACTTCCCCCCTTTTTTACGCAAATCAAGGTGTAAGACAAGTTTGTCTCCTAAGCCCAACCTTGTTCTCTCTGTATTTAAATGATTTAAACGATTTCCTACCTGCTGGAGTAGCTAATCTTCATATCAAACTTTTAATGTACGCCGATGGCTTAGTGCTTTTTGCCGAGTCTCCGAGTGAATTGCAGGATATGATCGATGCAATCCGCGATTATAGCTTTCAATGGGGTCTTTAAGAAAATTTGACCAAGTCGAAACGACTTCTTATAATTGGAAGTTTGGCGACGAGAATATCGAGATTGTTAACGAATATAAATATCTGGGCATGCTGCTATGATGCGTGCTCAAGGTCGATCATGTTTTATGGGGCGCAAGTTTGGGGTGTCGACGAATACGACTCAGTTGAGATACTTCTACGTTTCTTTATTAAAAAATTAATTTTTTTTGCCGCCAAGTACTCCGAATTATATGATTCACATCGAAACAGATTTGGTTCCGCAATGTCTACATACACTTCGAGCACATACCTTGTCTTGCGCTGTTTCATTATGTTAAGTCACAGGCTTCCCCGCAATCTTGAAACCATTTAGTACGCACAGTATTTTCTACAATGGAAAATATTAAGATTTAAAAGCAAAGGAGATTATGGGCGAATGGTGAAAGTGTATAAGGAGTCGAGTTACTGAAGGAGATTTAATAGAAGCCGTAGGAATCTCATTGGGCAGTGTAAGCAATATTTTGACTGAATTATCGGGTTTTAGAAATCTGTGCACAATGGGTGCCGCATTCGCTATCAATGGAACTAAAACACCTTCGAATGCGACTTTCTCAGCAACATTAAGCGAACGGATAAAGTGGATTTCGAGTATCGATGCATCTCTATGGATGAGACTTGGGTCTATCACCATGATACTAAATCAAAATAAGAGGCAAAAGAGTGGTGTAAACCTGGTCCTTCAGCTCCGAGACGAGTTTGTGCCAGGAACTGGCCAAGAAGTTGTTAGCATCAGTTGTGTGGGGTGCGAAAGAAATCTTGTTTATAGATTACTTGCAAGTTGGCAAATTAATAGATTCTGATAGCCGATAGCCCTGGTAGCTAGTGCTATAAACATATTAAATTATAATTAAAATTATAAATAAATAAATAAATAATAATAATAAATTCTGAATATTATTGTAACCTTTTATCCCAACTGAAGGAAAAAATTCGTGAAAACAAAACCCAGTTTGCAAAAGAAAAAAATTATTTTTCATCAGGGCAATGCAGCGCGTCACAAGAGCATTTTGACAATGGCTAAAATCCATAAAGTTCGAATTGTGGGAGCATGCATCTTATTTCCCAAATTCTGCCCTTAGCCACTTCAATCTGTTTCCAGACCTAAAAAAATTCATGCGTGGGAAGCGTTTTTCATCAAATGATGAGGTCATAACAGCTGTGGACGTTATTTTACAGCCCTTCGAGTGTATTGATGTACAGGAAGATTATACTGAATAATAAAGTGTATTTTGAACCATAGAATTGTGTTTTTCTTATCGAAATGCAAAACTTATTGAACAACCTAGTTTATGCACCTGTGAACAGTACTATTAGGGTCTTTGAAGAGTTGATACTTTCATTGACCAATTCTGCACTTTCGGGTTCACATGCAAAGTCAGTACCTTAGCCCTAGTCATGCAAGGCATGTTTCATAGATGATTTTAAGCAGTCACTCCTCTTTGGTTTTAAAGCAATAGATCATGATCTGTCGATTATTGCTAAACAGTTATAAGAAAACATTTTTTGGTATATAAATTTCCTTGGTTTAAGTGTTGGATTCGGGGGTGAAGTGTATTTTGGTTCTAATGGTAGAGGTAGGGCACACAGCGGTGAGTGCCAGTAATTGCCTAAAGCCTAAAGACCAACCATTGTGGTAATATTCCACGCCTGCACGAGGTGCCTGTGCTTTTGACTGAAAATGGCGGATATACCCGCAACACCCGGGCACTATTGCGACTCGACCTCCATTCCCCTTCACTCGTGGAACTTACATATGTTTGAGGCAAATGATAACAAACGAAACAAAGAAAAGGCAGCAATGCCTTCTAAAAACCAGGTCAGCGGTGACCTTTCGGAAGTGAAGAAGATACGGCTCAGCGGTACCGCCAGAAAGCGACTCAGGTACCGCTTGGGTCAAGGTTAACTCCGTAGAGAAAGCGAGACAACTTGCTCAGTAGCCTATGAACCTGAAGCATCAGCGCTCCAGCAGCACCACATCTAAGCAAAGCTCTCCCAAAAGAGCTAACTTAGTGGAAAGGACAACTGTCCCAACAGAAGCCGAATGGGCAAAGGCAGCAATGCCTAACCGAGAGGTGAAAGACGGGACGGCAAAAATGTCCTACAAGGACGCAGCATGCAGCACTAAGCTGCATATCACACCACCTGACTTTCCGGCAACGATATGACCTACAGATAAATTAAAGGCCATTCAATACGTCACCCTGGACACCATAAGGAAAAAGCAGACTGGCTATGCTAAGCCAATCTTTAAGTTGTTGTAGTTGTTTCATGTGGCAATGAGGAACCATTAACTGGTTAAATGCAACAATGCCTAAACTAAAACCATGGAATGGTGCGCAAGTAAAGATCGTCTTGGAATAGGACATACCAGGGTCTTTGATCCTCACTTGCCACTCCCCGGAGCTAGACAGCACATCTACAGAGGACATCTTCAATCTCCAGGATGGGCTAAACTCTGGCCTAAACGTCCAAGAATGGCGGGCCCTACAAAGAGTACGTAAAGGTTCAGTGAGGGAGCCAATCATCGCAATCGACCCAATCTCCCCCATAGCGATTAAAAATCACCAATACTGGTTGAACGATGTATTTAGAAAAGTTCAACTTAGAACTAAAAACCTGGAGAAGGATGCTGATCCAGAAACACCCAAGCCTTCTGTATAGCCGCAGAACAAAGATCAACCCTGCACTTCATCCTCGGTGACCGCAGTGCGCATAACGCCAACTGCTGAGCAGCCACATTGATTAAAAGGACGCACCACACGCCACCAAGTCTAGACCAATGACGAGTGCCCAAAGGGTAGATGAAGGCATTAAAATGTGACCTCCGCTTCATGCCGACGAGAAAAATCATAGTCCTAGCAGGACTAAAAAAGGCGAACGTCACTCTGCTGAAAAGGCGGCCTTGCTGGGAAGCAAGAGGGGTAGAAAAAATGCTGCCAGTGCCAAAAGCATAAACGCTATTGCCACACGCTATCTCAAGCAACATCAGAAGGTAACTCGGATGCCTTTAGTTAAACCTCCATCACGCAAAGGCAGCCTCGGCTGAACTAGCAAGGAGTTTCAACAAAGAACTCTTGGATATAGCTCTAGTCCAATAAAATAACTTTCATTCCCATTTCGCTGTTCACTACCACCGATCTCGTGGCGATTTGCCTCTGCTCACCTTACAGGAGGTTAAGAAATTACTCCAACAAATGAACTTATAGCCCTAGTCAAGTACTGACAGGAAAACCACCTACGCTGGATAATTGGATACGACGCTAATGCCCATCACACGATATGGGCACCACAGACATCAATGCAAGAGGCGAGTGTCTTCTTGAATTCTTACTTAGATATAATGTATCAATAGTAAACCGAAGCAACTAACGACATTTAGAAATGCAATAAGGGAGGAAGTACTTGATCTTACCTCATGCAGTTCAAATGTAATATACTATCTGAAGTCTCAAATTGGCATGTGTCCGGGGAAGCATCAATGTCGAACCACAGTCTCTTTAGGTGTGATGTAGGTGCTACCATACCGCACAGAACAATTTACAGAAATCCAAGAAATACAAATTGAAACGTTTTTCCCTTGAACTTAGAACAAAGTACTAATTACTCTAAGAATCTTTTAATGCTTAAATCTGAGTTTGAGAGGGAGGCAAATGAACCCACTCAAATATTATGTCTCCATTCCATGAAAGTTGTCAGGAAAAAGCGAAAAAAACACGAAGGGTGGAATAGGAACAGGAGCTTTCGATAATACGTCCTATGAGGCAATAAACAATGCCCTATCTCAAAAGGACGTACCCGAATCCATACCACCGCTTCCCATCTTAATTGAAAAAAAAGCACGTTTAAGCGCCTTAAAACTAAGAGGCAACTTCGACCTTGTTTTTTTTTTAGTCAGGAAGTGTAAATCAAAATGTCAGAAACATCCTCAAAGGTGCCGTCACACCAATGGTATGTGGGGCATCCTCCCACTAACACGATAATATTCCTCCTCCTCGGCTGATTTCCACCCTGGGACCACATTAGCAATCTTCAAGGTGGAACCGCGTTTATGTCAATTGACACAACAGGTTTCGCTCCTGTGGACATATGTAGACTTTACGCCATCGATAGTATTCACTCCTCCCTGCCTTTTCAGGCCATTGAGGAGGAAGTGAAACATCGGAAAATGTACACTAGCCCGATACTCACAAGCTATTGTCTTGCCTTCTGTTTGGTACTCTTGAGTGTTTGGCTCAAGCGTCTGTACCTGTCGTCGGTTTGTCTAAAACAGTTGATCGCCACTGTCCGAATAGACTATATATAAACTGTATTATTTATAAGGTTGTTTTTTATTTATTTTTTCTTTCTTTTTTCCTCAAAACTGCCGAAATATGACTCAGCTAGATTAGGTACACTACTTAAGAAATAATCCAGCTGGCCTTACTACCTAATTATTAATGATTTTAATAGTATTGAATACTTAATCAACTTCGACCTAAAAAGTAGAGATATGAGAGGACATCAAAAGATCTTAGAAGACTTCCGACACACTATTATTCTTCACAGGGGAGACTCATAATCTCCCAAACCCATTCTCTACAGCTACTTCCAAGATCTCATTAATGAACGTTCGGCCTGGACAAATAATTCTATCACCTTCTAACCCGGATCCCAGATATGGTACACTGATGGATCGAAATTAGAAGATCGTAGAACAGGGCCCAAATTTAAAAAAAATCCATTCCAATGGGTATCCACCCAAGTATCTTCCAAGCAGAAATGCGTGACATTGAGATATGTGTGAGGGAATGTCTCCGTAGAAAAATGAGAGAAACTCACATTTACATACTTTCAGATAATCAGGCAGGTTGGAAAGCTCTTATATCAACTACAATCCCCTCAAAAATGGGTACCTTCTTAATATGCTAGGGAGCTTCAAAAAAATATTATTAGGTTGGGTTCCTAGACACGAAGGAAACGA
Source organism: Anastrepha ludens (assembly GCF_028408465.1). NCBI lineage: Eukaryota > Metazoa > Arthropoda > Insecta > Diptera > Tephritidae > Anastrepha > Anastrepha ludens. The sequence goes on along the minus strand of NC_071500.1, from coordinate 117,321,453 downwards.
AATAGCGGACCAACCAGCAAAAAAGGGATACACATGCCCCTAATTGGTCCTGAACCTGGATTTACAAAGGGTCACATCAACGAAATTTTCAGGAGGTGGGCGGTGAAGAAGTTCGTTGAACACTGGCGAAAATCTATCGGTCAGCGACAAGCGCCGGACAGAGGAATTTCTGATAAGCTACTTTCACTTGGCAAAGTGGACTTAAAACTCTTAACTGGTTACTTCACAGACCACTGTAGCCTGAAATATCACTTAAACAAAATTGGCCTCTCTGAAACCATCATCTGCAGATTCTGTGAAATGGACATTAAAAATTCAGAACACAATATTTGTAAATGTCCTGCACTAGGCAGAAAACGGCTACAGCACCTTGGTGGTATTGCTGTACTTCCATATAGGCTATGGAACAATAAACCCACGAATGTGCTAAAATTTTTAAAAAGCCTCAAAATATAGGGTACCTCAGAAGGCTTTGCACAATAGATCTACTTTGGTTGCAGTGCGCAGTAGCCTAATAATAATAATAAAGTGTTCGATTTTGTACTATTACCTCTAGATAATTCTGTATTATGATAAATATGTGTAAGAGTATATTTTTTTGCTAGCACGTGTATGTGCATACGTATGTCTACGGATACTTATGAAGTATGTACCTATATGGCATTCTTGATTGTAGTGCACGTGTAATTATTTTCAAGTCATTATTTCGCCTTCTCTTTTTGCCCACTTTTAATTGACATTTCACTTATTTTGTATCCCTTTGCCTTTCATGTGGCTCCCGCTTTCATCTCTCCTCCGCCTTGGCCTGTCAATCTCATTTATTATTTCTCCTTTAAAGTGAGTTCATCTCTTTTAAGTATTCCATTTGACAAATCACGCCCTTTGAGTTGTTTGGCTTTTCCTTTTCCTTTCTTCGAGCAATTAATTTTCATTTTCCAAATGATTTTGTTCACCAAGAAAAAACGGTTTGCAAAGAAGTAACAAATAATTTTAATTCTTTGCGGTTTGCAGTCGATTGATTTGAAATGAATTAATGTAAAAGTAACGTTTGCAGGTGGTTGGGAGAATTGAAGAAACGTGAATGCTCTTCAAAGGATATTGCAAAAACTGCAGCTTTGATTTGCAAAATTACAAATGTTACGATGTGTGTTACGAAAATATTGCGAAAAGGGAAATTTATTAAATTTGCAGTTTAATTTTTCAGAATAAAAATCAAGTTAGGGTGCAGTTGAGTTCACGGATGAGCTTAGTCAAAATTAAAATTTCGGATTTGTATGATTTGTAATTAACAACTTTCACGATTTTCGCACGTGAAGAATACCGCTTGCCGCTTTTTCCCCTAACCGAATAGTCAACATAAAAAAAGTACTATTCTTCTACGGATTCACGTTAACAGGGTAATGTGGCCGAAATTTTGACTTGTGCCAGCGACTTTAATTACCGTTATAATAGGAAGAAAATATAAATAAATAAATAATTGGCGGGTACACTTCTGCCATGTGTTATGGCGTGCGCCTTGATGTTGTTCCACTAATGGAGGGGCCTACAGCTTTAAGCTGACTCCGAATGGCAAATGGTTTTTTATGAGGAGCTTTTTCATGGCAGAAATACCCGCGGAGGTTTCCCATTGCCTGCCGATAGGCGACCACTATTTGAAAAAATTTTATATATCATTTTGATGTTTCATATATGGAGATTCCAACCTTCGCACTCCCGAATGGTAGTCACGCACCAACTCATTCGGCCACGGCGGCCGCCTTTATGATACGAAACTTTAATATTTCCGGTAAGAAGTTGACCCGAGTGGTTACTTTTTAGGCACTCTGAAATCGACAAACGCATAGAAACTTTTGTTGAGCGCATTTTTTTTTTATTTTTATTTTCCATTGACAGAATTCTGTAAAAGATTCTGGATCTTTAGGTTGGGAAAGATTACACAATAGACTTTGTGACTTCGAACAAAACATTTTTATTAAAATTATCAGGAAACGGACTATATTTCTTTAATTCATTATGTTATGTGTTATGACGAATATCGTAAAAAGCATGAGCTCAATTCGGTTCGGATACTTTCAGGTTTTAGCGATGTTTCGATTGATTCACTCATTTACATAAGCTAGATTCCAAATGAAACTACTTCGACTTCGTTATGTTATATTTCATAGCCTATATCTTCTAGGGTCCATTCAGGTCTCCGGGGCAAAATGCTGTATTCGACGAAAATATACAAGCAACAATTCTATCTGTTCCCTGCTGATGAATGTCTATTTGTAAATATAAATCACATTCCAAACGTTTGGGCCAAGCCGATGGTAAAGGGTGTGTTTAAGAGCTTGATGTAATTGCTATCTTAAAATGTAATCGCTGCATTCGTCTTGGCACTGGCCATGATGAAATATATTTAAAAATTTTCCTAACTAATTGTTAAAAAATGTACTTGTTGTATTACCGATGTATGATTAATGTGGAAAATAATAAAAAAACAAATTGTTTTGTGAATATTCGGGATATGTCGGCCGCAGCTGTGAGTTACTTGGTACATTCGATCAGCAGAATTTTTTACTGCTTTTCTCAATAAATCTGGCCGTTTGGCCTCAAGGGTGGCTTGAATATTGCAATAAATCGATTGTTAAGCGCACTGAATGGCAAGTTGCTCCGTCTGGTAGATAAATGTCGTCGATATTTAGCTGATTAGTTTTTGAAAACAAAACTTCTGTCAGCATTACTTGATAGCGCTCGGCATCCATCGTAACGGCAGCTGCTTCCTCATTTCGAAAGAAATAAGGACCGATGATGCCGCCAGTGTTTTATAAACTTCGTAAACAGATTTATTTTCAAAGTAAATTTCCGCTTTTTGGAAGCGTCGTTCTGGCGTTAAAAGATTCCTGATGATTTGCCATCCCTTGTGCAAAATACAATAAAGGTCCAAACTCTTCGCAGGCTCCCACTGATTCTGCCTGGGTCTCTGTTGAGACTAAAAAGAGTAGACGTAAGAAAAATCAATTACGTGTTGTTGGATCTGGTGTGAACAACGAACTTGAGGTGGCTGTACGCTATAAGTGGCTACATTTGTCATCTTTCTCACCTACGGTGTCAACTGATGACATCATTCAGTATGTTAATAAACATGCCGGCTTAGATACGAAGCATATCTTATGTTATAAGCTTATTAAAAAAGAGACAAATGCGGACTCTCTTAGCCATATAAACTTTAAGTTAGGTGTTAGTGAACAAAACTATGATAAACTGCTTAAGCCTGAGATTTGGTCTGCTAATGTATCCATTCGTCCGTTTAATTTTTTAAGCAAGCAAATAATTCAACCGCCGCAGAATTAGTTGTCTGTGCTAGGCCTAATAATCGAAATAATAGTCGAATTAAGATTTACTATGAAAATGCGTCCGGCATGCGTACTAAGGCAGAGCTTGTACATTCCCTTAGTTCGCAATTAGATTATGACATATTTGTTCTTGTTGAGACCTGGCTAAATGCAAGTTTTTATGACAATGAATTCTTTGACCCGAACCTATTTAACGTTTTTCGCAAAGACAGAGACGCTGCAAAAACAGGGTGCTTGCGCGGGGGTGGTATTCTTATTGCTATCAGGTGTCACTTAAACGCATTTTTGTGCCCCCTCATGAACGGTGACTCTCTACTGGATCAGATCTGCGTCTGCATAAGTAGTCCCAACTCTCAAGGCTCTTTATATCTGATTGCCTCGTATTTGCCGCCTGAAAGTTCATACGAGCTGTACAAAGCGCATGTTGACAACATAGTATATCTTGTCCTAAATAATTTAAATGACAATAATTTATGTGTGTTAGGTGATTTCAACTTGAGTAAAATAAATTGGTGTGCTAGTGCCTCTAACTCTATTCTCATACCAAATAATGTAACTGCAAACCATGAATTATATCTTATTGATAATATTCTTAGTCTTAATTTATTTCAAATTAATAATTTTGTTAATTCTCTGAATAGAATCTTAGACCTCATATTTGTAAGTGATAACATAAACTACGAGATCAATGAATGTTTGAATTCCATAACTCCAAAAGGTAAGCATCATTTACCCTTAGTTGTCAAAATCGACTTTTATAGTTTTGCTACTATTGCATCTGATGTCAGGCAATCATTCAATTATTCTTTATGCGATTTGTCAATTTCAATGACTTATTACTTGACATTAATTGGGATAATTTATTTGCTGAACTTGACACATCTAGTAGTTTTTCTGCGTTTAAGTCCATTTTGTCTAAACTCTGCTTAGATAACATTCCGCTCAGAAAGAAAAAGCCCTATAAATTGCCCTGGTATTCTAAGTCTCTGAAAAAGCTTAAAAATCTTAAAAATAATTATTTCAAGAAGTTTAAATCTACGAAGAATCATTTGTACTTCGTTAAATATAAGCAAGCGTTAAAGGATTTCAACGATTTAAATAAATCTCTCTATAACAGCTATATTACCAATATAGAGTTAAACATTAAAGCGAATCCCAAAATCTTCTGGAAATACATAAAATCTAGAAGGAGTAGTGCCAGTGTTCCCACTGGTATGTTTTTCGATAATAGCCAAGCGCGAACCCCAACTGAAACGGCAAACTTGTTTGCTGAATTTTTTAAATCTAATTTTGCTGACGACGAACTTGATCGCCCATCCGACTTTTCTTCTGACTTAGATTATGCCCTGAACTTTGGAGGTATTTGCCTCTCTTCTGAGGATATTAGTAATGCTTTAACTAAATTGAAATCATCCTCTCAAACTGATGCTGATGGACTTTCAGCAGTTTTGATAAAAAACTGTCCGGCCTTCGTCTATCCCCTGAAAATTATTTTCAACAAATCTTTATCGTCGGGGTGTTTCATTGACGCATGGAAACTCTCTTTCATTACGCCCTTCTTTAAGAGTGGCAATAAAAATGACGTTAGAAATTATAGACCTATCTCTAAGCTGTCGACTATCTCCAAAATTTTTGAGCATGCGGTCTATGCAAAGCTGAGTTTTGCCGTTAAATCTTTAATTTTCCCTAATCAGCATGGGTTTATTGCTAACAGATCTACAGTATCTAATCTGGCCGTTTTTAGTGAATACTGCATTGATTCTTTCTCCGCTGGCTTCCAGGTCGACTGTATTTACACCGACTTTTCGAAAGCCTTCGACAAGGTTTCCCATAGAATCTTAGTTAAAAAATTAGCTAGTCTTGGCTTTCGTTCTACATTTCTGCAATGGATAAACTCTTATTTGTACAATAGACGCTATGTTGTAACAATTGATGGTATTTCATCTACCTCCTTTGCTGCCACCTCAGGTGTTCCGCAAGGAAGTATCTTGGGACCGCTTTTATTTGTGTTATTTATTAACGACATCAAAAGTTGTTTCACATTTGCTAAATTTTTGCTTTATGCTGATGACCTTAAGATCTTCTCAGCGATCAAGACGCAAGAGGATGCCATTAAACTTCAAGCCGATATGAATAGGCTTTACTTCTGGTGCCAGAATTCACGACTTTCGCTGAACTTATCTAAGTGCTTCCAAATATCTTACTCTAAAACATCTAATATTTTGTGCACTAAGTACAGGATCTCGGCATGTGTCCTGCAGTGTGTTAGTGAGTTTAAGGACCTTGGCGTCATCTTCGATAACAAATTCTCTTTTAATAACCATATAAATTATATTACTTCTAAATCTTTTTCGATGTTTGGCTTCGTCAGACGGAACGCCACTAAGTTCTCTGATCCCTATACCATTAAGTTACTGTATACATCTTTTGTTAGATCTCATTTAGAATATGCTGCTTTTATTTGGAGACCTTGTAGTCAGCAAGCTATTAATAGAATCGAACGTGTGCAAAAAATATTTCTCAAATATGCCCTTCGGTCCCTGAATTTTATTGATCCCATGCCATCATATTCTGCTCGTCTCATGCTTATAAGTCTCAAGTCCTTAGAGATTCGTAGGACTATACTGTGTCTGTCTTTTACTCATAATATTATTACTGGAGTAATTGATTGTCCCTACTTGTTGGAAAGGATTCGATTTAATGTTCCCCAGCGATCTCTTAGGAACTTCTACCCTTATTATGGGGGAAACTTTAAAACTACGTATGCCAGCAATGCTCCCATTACTCGTGCTTTACGGGAATTAAATGCCGTTCATAATGATGTTCTTCTTGATTTCTCGCTTTCAAGAACAGCACTTTTAAATCTTTTGAATTCTCTATTATAGTTAGTTAGTAGCTAGTATAGTTTGTAAATACATATAATATATTTGTAGCTTAATCTAAGCAACTTTTGTATCATAGTCTGTAAGGATTGTAATTCATAGACTTAAATAAATAAATAAATAAAATAAATAAATAAATAAATATTTAGCCACGCAGCCCTTATTCCGAATGACGGCGGCATACCTACACAGCATCGAGTCCATTGAAACGTTGGGATCGTCCGACTGAGGTATCTGCCAATCTGGAGCGCACAACTATCCACAATGTGTCTTCGTTGGTTGGATTTCTTTCATGTTATCCCGAAACAAGTCTTTTGTTAGCTTGTTAGTATTATCGATTCTTCAAGTGCCACTTGGTTAAAAGCACTGACATTGCACACACTTAAATTTTTTTAGTTTTTATTTTCTTGTCAATAATTTGCATACAAAAAAATGAACATTCCAATTTAATGACAACCTAGTCGGATCAAAGTTTTAGCGTTTTCTTAATCTTCTGAGAACTACAATAGTATTTTTCTACCGTTTTATTAAATGAATTATTTTGTAGTCGGTTTTTTCATCTGCACATCATTTTGGGCCAAGTGATTCAAGACGATTCTTAAATTTTAAAACAAAAACTATGGTGTGAGTATGCTCTGGTACAACGTAAGTATGCCCTGCCCAACGGGACGAAATACTTTAACAGAGTGGCATTGGCATTCGTTGATTGTATTTCGTCGGGCACGAAAATCAGGTGACAATCGGGATGACAGAAGCCTCCAAAATTACTGGTCCCGACGGAGTAAGCTTGGCGATGCTACAACATTTGAAACCACTCAAAGAGGATTTTCCCACTACACATCTACATAACTGCCGTAAAGTGCTGGTGATGCTAGCAATTGTCGCCATAAAAATACAGATAACCCGTGTCTAATGCTTTCTACACAACACATAACGCTACTAGAATACATCGAGAACTCCCCTCTCTCGCCACGATTGAAGAGATGATCCGCGAATTATGTGGGGTTTTCAGGAGGCGTATTCTTTCTCCCTTGCTGTTCAACTTCTATAAATCGTGATCTATTGCGCTGATGATTGCTCACTATTGGTGTGCGGCACTAACATTGATGGCAATGAGTTCAAACGTAAACCATTATCGCTCCGATTTTTCTCGCTCTTTCACTGCACTAACACACTATCCTATAAATTCCATGACGACTCTATCTACAACTGGCCGAAGGAGGTAAAATCCCGATTATAGATGCAAGTCGATGATATCCCAATTTCGCCTGTTAAGAACTCCAAGATACTGGGCACTACCTTCAAATAGGAGCCACTCTCAGGACAAACCCGGACTTACATTAAAAAACCACTGGACTCCGCGGAATACATACAGGCCTCGGACGAAATTCACCGAGAGCCTCGTTTTATTACATACGAGGGTCGGTCTAAAAGTCTGCGCAAAAATAAAAACTACTTGTTTGGGGTAAACCATTTTTTCATTTTTCGACATAGACCCATAGTTTAAATACTTTATATGCTTCATCCAACGCTGTTCTAGTTTGTTATCTCTTCCGAGTAATAGGATTTGTCCAAGTTTAATAGATGACATTGGTTTCTGCAATCACCTCCTCGTTGGAATAAAATCTTTTTCCCGCCAACCATTTCTTCAAATTTGGGAATAAATAGTAGGCCAAAGCGTCCGAGGGAGCCAAGTCTGGAAATAGGGGGATGTGAAACGAGTTGGACCCCTCACGCTGTGGCATGAACTGGTACGTTGCTGTGATGGAAAAGCAAAATCACTCCACTTCCGCGATTCAAACGAATGCCAAACACACAGAAATAAAGCGATCAGGCTTCAACTTGGTGTGTGTTCTTTAAACTTTTCAAACTACCCTCGTACTTGTTTATGAAAAGTTCAATACATAAAAGTACCGAAAAGTTTATATTCCGCTGCTATGATATATTGTTTTAAATAGAGAACTTTCTCTTGGATAGAGTAGTTATCACAGATTTTTATTTATATGGAAATGTGAGATATATCGATTGGTTTGAGTCCAGTAATTAGATTCTTAAGTTCATTTAATTGTATGTTATAACCAAACAATCACTGCAACAACGTATCTCCTCCTTGCCAACACTTTCCAAAAAAAGTCTAAATGAACAATGGAATCACTTACCGCAAGTTTTTAATTAAATTTCACTGTTGTAAATAATGATTTACTCATTGAGTCTGCAGAGGGGGAGAATACAAATGCAAACACAAACACAATCAGCTTTACCTGCCTTTTCAAAAAGTTTGCTTCCTCACGCAATATCCCCTCAACACCTGATTCTCGTCTTAACTCCCAATATGTATTTGGTTCATTTCGATGCACCACTTCTCTACACACACATACATACATATATGTATATGTAAATATGTAAATAAGTGGCATCTGAACACTTGCGAGAACATCGTGGTGATTGGTACACAAGTAAAGTAAATTTTGAAAAATTCGCGCGTACTAAGTATTTACTTATTTCGATGAGATAAAAAAGAAACCGTCAATCCTATTGTAGTTATTTTGCAATCGGTGAATAACTTTGAAAAGAAAAGGAAAAAGTTGCACCTTAGGGAATATTCGAGCCTTGACATTTGTTCGGAAAACACTGCGCGAAAGGAAAAAAAATTGTTGTCACATTTCTTTGTCAGAGAATTGTCTAAAAAAATAAAGCGAATGCTTCGGTAAGAAGTTTTGCTTTAACTATCGTCCCAGGGTGTGCCTAAGTGCCAGAGTTGGACATAGTGCATGGTTGCTATAGATAAGGCTACAACAAATTTCTTGAAAAAAAGAAACGAACGAAGAGCTGGATGAGACGAAATGTTTGCTTTTGATTGTGGGATGTTGAAGGCTGAAGAAAAAGTGTCAAAGATAGTCAATTAAATGCTTTGAAACATACATATGTATGTATTTAATTCAGCGTTCTGTCATTCATTTAAATAATATAAAACCTCATTGGATAAAAACTAAGTGAGTGCAGCCTTTGTGAAAATTGGCAAGCGTACAAGGCATTTGCAAATTCCAACAAATTAACATTTTTTACAATTTAATGATTTGAAATATATGAGTAGTTTGGCTAAATATTAAAGTACAGTAGAAAAACGTTTCTCGATACTTGAGACACAATTTCTCACAATTTTTCATTGCGTATTCGGTACTTACGACATTAGAAAATTTTTATTTCGATACTTGCAACATTTTTGGTTTTGTCTTTCTCTTTTGCTCTCTTTACGTTGTATTTCTGAGAAAAAAACTCAGGGAAGTACCGTCGATGTCATTCTGGTAATGGCATTTTTTGAATTGAATCAGCTGAATGAATCTAAGGAAAATACCGTCTAATTCATTTGTTGCTGAAATGACAGTCTTGCGTTAACTTTTGCATGGTGTGGCAAACTTTAACATAATTGTAAAGAGAAAATTTACGTTGACAGTCTGAGCAAATTAAATACGGGAATTTTGTATTAGCCGTTACTGCATTAGCTAAAAACTTTTACGTGCATAGAGCAACAATAACTCGTATTAAAAGAAATGAAGAGTCCATAAAGAAGTTTGTTACGCAATCCGAATAAGAAAACTCTTAAGATTTCTGCGTTTCCAAAAATTCAAAAGGCCCAAGTTATTGCATGTCATTCAGGAAAAGCCTGAACTCCTGAAAATACTTCTACGCTAGCAATGGTAGGCATAGAATACGATGGCTAAACATTTGCGGAGAAAAATTGTCAAATAAGAGTAACTCCATCAACCAATTTTTGGACAAATTTAACAAAACAATTACAGATTTAAGTTTGACAAAAGAGCAGATATATTATATAATGCCGATGAGTCTGGCTCATTTTGGAAGCTCTTACCCGATAAAGCTCTTGTGAAGTAAAAACAATGTTTATTAAATTTTTTTTTTATATTTTACTGATATGCCTGTTATCTACAAAGGAAATAAAAGAGCTTCGATGACTTTAGCTTTGTTTGAAGAAAGCTTTCTCAGAACATTTGTTCCAGAGGTATGTTAACTTTTGTCAAAACAAAAAATTGTGCTTTAACAAAAAGTTGCTTAAATAAACAGGTAAAATAGTTCCTTCGAGCACAAAATATTCCAAAGAAGGCGAGTTATAATAGATGCAATGTAATTAGATGATCTACTTATAGTTTTTCGAGCTTAACTCCTAATCCGTATTTGCAAAGCGAGATTACATATGTAAAGAAATTATATTTCTTATTATATTTTATTACATTATATTACAATACATTACATTACATTACATTATATTACAATACATTACATTACATTACATTATATTACAATACATTACATTATATTACATTATATCACATTTTTTAACAAATCATGAGTTTTAACAAGTCATTTAAGCTGCAAGGTTAAAAGGGAAAGTTCGAGTAAAATACTTTAAATGTAGTTTCTTGTTTTAGGTAAGTTAATATTGTATTTAATTTTATTGCATATTAAAATAAAAAATCTTGTTTTAGAACAAAGCAACTCGTCTAATTTATTAAGGAACAATATTCCCAGCAAATAAGACATAAATCGTCTTATACATATACAAAATTTCGGTCCCGAAATCCGAAATATCGACCTGCAAAATATTATACAATATGCTTTTTAGCTACTCCATGGTAAGCTCCTAATGCAACTTCAATGCAGTCATCGATCCAAAAACTGTTTACAAAAGCGTCTGACTGGGATTGTGACGATACCATTCCTCTTTCGGAGTTAAGATTCATTGCCACTTTGTTTCGAGAAGTAGAACCACTGCAGCAAGTTCGGAACCCACAGCTTTAATTGAAGAATAATGTAATGAAGACGACGGAACAGTCGGTGTAGGAACTAACGATGTGATGCTAAATGCGTATAGAATAACATCGGAGAAGGCAATATCAGCATTCAATATATACTTGGATTGAACAGAGCAAACCAATACTTGCTAAACGATGTTATGACGCTGTAGAGGCTCAGCAACAGAGTGGTACTGAACAAGCGAGAGTGAAAATGAATGAAACTTTAAATACGCTTTAAAATGTATTTAATTTATATAAAGAAAACAAATAAACTTGGATTGCTATCAGTAAAAAAAATTATTTTAATTTGTATGGAAAAAAACATCAGTACTTGCACCAACCCCAAATTTGCACCAAGCCCGGTTTTCATTACGTGCAAAAATCGAATTTCTACTGCACTTGGTTAATGAGTGAAAAGTATTTATTTAAAATTTATAACAATGCGATTTTATAAATGTTGATTTAATAATTATTGTCCCTCCTTTCTTGCGGTGCTACGGTGTTACAGTAGCATTGTAATATTGCGGCAGTGGCACTACGGAGCTACGGTGATGTTGCGGTATTGCGGCAGCTATGCGGTGGCGCTGTTTTAAATTGATACCTTTGCCCCGCTGCCTACTGAGCGGCTAAAATACAACTAACGTCCGCTCACTCTGCGTAAGGTCCTTTCGTTATGCCGTTGCCCTGTCTGATTGTGTATTTCGATGCTCTGTTTCACTTACGTGTTCCCTTGATTGGGTTCAACGTATTGACATCAATCAAAATTGCTTCTCCTCACATATATTTTACTTCTTGATGTTGGAAATCTGAGAGTACAACTTATAACAAATATATCCTCCCAGTTTCTCAAAATCTACTACAATTGGTACAATGAAGACAGCTAGAACAAATTTGTCATCTGGAACAAAAAACGCAGTTAAGTCTTGCCAATTGAATTCTGTTAATATTCTCGGACTGATGGCTAAGTGGAAACAGCCTGTGTTTTACGACTTCGATTATCGCATGACTTCTGTTCATAAAATAGAGACATTGGAACTGTCTGGATACAATGTTATCGCTGGTGTTAGCGAGCTGGACGGAGTAAATATTTAGTGAGTTAGGAGCCATTATTTGTGGCATACGAGTATAGTTTATGATCATTATTAATGCAACAATTCTTACATGGTTAGTGGTACCATATAGTGATAGTAAAATTTTCACTAAATAGTTTGTGTTACTGAAAAACATTTTTACAATAGTGGAATCGCTACCACTAAATGTTTTTCAGTAACACAAAACATTTAGTGAAAATTGTACTATGCTGAATGCACTTAAAATTTAGTGCCCAACTATGCTAAATACTGATGACGCATATATATAGATACGAGTAAAAGCTTTCTAGAGAGTAAAAAAGCTCTGATTTTAATACCTACACATTTGCGCAGCCGGGATATTAGATTTCCATCACGATAATCCTGTTACCAAATTCCTTTTTCTCCATCAGAGGTAACCGTAACTCACGTTGTAATAGCATAATGACATCGTAATGGCCCAAATTAATAAAAAAATTCCTGAAGGAGAAATACACTTCTGAACAAAAAAACAAGCAGTAACTTTGGTCTCACTGTTTGCCATGAAGAAATCGAAATTGTAGACGACTTTGTCTATCCAGAAGCCTACATTAACAACGATAATAACACCAGCATTAAAATCGAAGGGAAAATATGTATTAGCAACAAGTGCTTACTAAACACTTCCGAAATTAAGAGAAAAAAGATTGCAATTTAGGAAATAATCCAAGCTATTGACCGTAACTTCTTCTCACATAATAAAAATAAAATGTAAAAATACATAAATTTGGTCTTGACCTGAATTTACTCCTTCTGATGCGTGGTTTTGATGTGATTGCAATACTTTTATGTGGCACTTAACGTCTTTTGTTCACTAAAAAGTAAGCAATTATGTTTTACAATTCAAAGTAATATATGTATACAAAATACACTTCAAAGCAATCAATTAATAAGTACTGGGGTTATATTCGTATTAAAGTAAAAAATAAAAAGAAAGAGCTAACAGGTTACAGGTAAATTGTTTTCGTGTATGTCCTCATAGGTCAGCATAAATACTTGCTAGGCAGGTAAACTGTCATATATTTTACGTTTATATGGAATTGCATGCATTTGTAAATATTTAATACTAGTTGTTCCGCGACCCAAAATCAAAACATCAACTAAATCATTGTTTCTCCATATTTTAGCGAAAATTACCTTAACATTCTGGGCAAACGTAACGCCCATATCTAGAAAGACACAAAAAGGCAGACAAACAGCTTAGCATTCAGCAACTTAAATTTTAATTACGCACCTTAACGTCTATTGATCCGTGAAATTGAGAACAAAAAATATGTAAACATCACCGGCTCTTGAAACATCAAGGACGAACGCCGCCGCCGACTTAAACGAATTTTAACATCCTTCATCTTTTCCTAAAACTTGCATATCCGTAGCAACATACAACCAATTAAGACGGACAGAGGTGAAAATGCTAGAACTTCCAGGAAGACTTTTTCGTTTGAATGCTAATGTGCATATCTACTTATAAGAACACACACATACATACATACATATGTATATTTTTATATGAGCACGTGCAAATGACTTCCAGATAAGTAACCGTACACATTTCACGTTTTGATGTACTCTCAAGACCCGCTATTCTTAGCCGTCTGGTCAGGACGGCGCAGTTTAATTATCATAACTGATGACACCTTGAATATAGTACACCAACAGAAAATGTGCAAGTCAAAAATATTCGAATGTGTTTCTGTACCCAGGACCTAAAAATTTTCTAATGTACGAGTATTGCACATACGTATAATATACATACACATACAAAATGAAATGTAAATGAAATCTATGATAACTTTAGCTTCAGACTCCCTAAGAACACCAACAACGAATTGCAATTATTTCGAAACAATAAATAATTTTCGTAAATTTATTAACAACTTTCGAGGAGTTTTCTTTTATTGTAGTTTTCTACCGCAATAAATTTAATCATCCGCAGAATATTTGGTGTCACGCCTTTTTCTTGAAAAAGCTATGATTCTGTACTGGAAGTACTAGTAGAATAAACTCTCTGCTTAATCTAAAATTAGTGTTGCGCCTTGAATGCAACTCATCCAAACCCTTCCGACATTCATCCTTTCTTTTTTTCTCGTTTGACTGGCTAGTAATTGTTGTTGGGTGTAAAGCGATGAAATATAGCCAGACATCCATAGAAGAAAAGAGTGTGATCACAAGAACTTGCTGATTTGAGATCATTTCCCCTCCTAGTCAGTTCAACCACGAAGTAATTTTCTGGAATGACTGTGTCCAGAAACTCAGAGCATGCTTATAATGCACCGCTTAACCAGCTCATTTGGAATATCTCTACACTCAATTGGTACTTTGGATGAAGTATTTTGGCACTATTTTGGCAGCTTGGCTGGTCCCCTAGTGCTTGACTCACAGACTCTTTTACAGGTATTAATTTAGTTTGAAAGAATCTGTATAGTGTAAAAAAATTATTTTGAAAACAGAATTGTGGAGCATTGTATTATTATTTAGCTTCTTATATATTCCCGGAAAAGTTCTGAGAATTTTAGAGTACCCAAGTCTAAAATCTTTCCAGGATAGGCATGCATTCAGTCTGATTACGTTATAATTAGCCTGAAACTTGCATAAATATCTATGGAGAGAACGTGTAATGGAGTATCAAGAGCCTCGATACAGGTAGAGAGTAGCGCTCCTGTGTAACCCTTTCCATTTTTCTCTTGGATACCATATTTTCTAATGTTGACAACCAAACAATGGCTCCATAGGAGTGGATAGACTTCACAACCGCAGTATACACCCAGTGTACTATGCACCCCATATTTTACCTATAGCCGTCTTACCTATGCCTATAACCGTTCTGAACTTGTATCCGATGTCTCGGTTCCAGTTAAGCTTACGGTCTAGGAAAATGCCGAGGTATCAAGTATAAGTCCCACCCCTTTTGATGAAGAGGTCTTGAAAGAGGGTATTTTATATTTATTTGTGAATAACTCTATTTCGGTCTTTGTGGGACACTCTCCCTAGATCAGCTATCCACAATGTAGAGTGCGTTTTGTTGCAGTTCGTTTAGATTTTGGAAATGCATAATGTTAATTATAGATAAATGAACTTTTACATTTCTTGGTTTTTGACTTTGGTTTATTAAGCAATGAAAAATTGTAACTGATAACGCGGATGTGTGAAAATGAAAAAGTGTGTAAGCAAAAATATCAATGACAACATTGTGTAGATACAACCAGACACATACGAACACCAACCGATGTATTGTGTAAATATGTAACTAAAAGAACGCAGTTCTTCTCTACGGGATGAGTTTTACTCAATTTTGTGCTCTCTAGGGGCTACGGTAAGGGACTACGTACGTCGGTGACTGTTTTCAGCAGAATTATCACTACCCTTCCGTTACTTATGCTGCGAACACTCACCGATGTAAACGCAGTCCCCTGTCAGCTGTTACGATCAACATTGTTAGCACTTCTCTCTCATCCTCTACTCGATGCTCTTTGCCAACTTCTGCGTGTTTCTCTTCATCTAGTGCCCCTATCTTTCGTGCTCTACGCCTTATGCTCTTAGTAACGCAGTAAGTGCACTGACAACGTTCCGCATTGCGTCTACCTGGCAATCTACTCAAACTGCTATGGCTGATTCTGCGCACCTAAGTGAAGCCATATTATATCTAATCTCTTCTGCTGGTGTTGTTGCGCAAAATAGTCGCTGTAAAAAAGTTGTTTAACTCGATAAAACAGAAAAAATCGCGGGAAGCCATATCAGATGAATTCGATGACTCCAGGATGGTTTCGTTTCGTTTTTGGTCAAAAATTCACTGATAAAGGTAGTACTGTGCGGCGGTGCATTATCATGGCGTAAAATTCAGGAGTTGTTTTCCCATAGAAATTTTTGTTTGTTGCCGAATTGCGTAACGTAAACGTCTCATGACGCACAAATAATACCATAGTCCTTGTTAACTGTCTGACCTCTCTTAAATTTATGGTATACAATACCGTGGTAATCCACAAAAACTGTGAGCATCGTTTTCTTCTTTGACTGAAAACAACGTATTTGTTTTGGTCTTGATTCATTTGGAGCTTTACACTCACTCGCCTGAAGTATGGATTGCATATCGTATACATAAGCCCACTTCTCGTCTCCAGTAGTGGTTCATTTGATAAATGCTGAGTCAAACTCAGCCTTAGAAATCATGTCTTTGACGATATCAATGCGGTGCCTTTTTGCATAAAATGTAGGTCCTTTAGAGCCAACTTTGCATCAACGCGGCGCAAACCCAAACCAATAGCTACAATATCCCGAACGGATCCATAAAGAATGTTCAAGTCCTCTGCCAGCTCTTTGATGCTTGATTTGCGGTTATTGATCAACTTGATCTCTCGTGCCCGGCTATTCTCTTTAGAGTATCATTACCGAAACAGTTTTCCAACATCTCTAAGGTTTTCGCACCATTGAATTTATTTTTCACGGAAAGTGTAATACTAATTCGTTGTTACAAGCTTAAATTCATTTTTAAAACAATAAAAATTCGAAAACACGTTTAGAGGTAGATTTACTTAAGACGGCGTGAGTTTTTCAAATGTCAAGCAATGGCCTTAAATTTTGGTGGGAATATTAATCACAGATGTGGCGACTTAACAAAACAAAACAAAAAGAGCTCAAGTCACTTGACGTAGAGCGTCACATTGTGGTTGTTCCGCGACCTTTTTGAAGAGCTCCAAGAAGAGTTCCAATCTGGATGATCTTAAAAAAATTAATTTCAAATAGGGAGTATCAGAAGGGTTATGTGAAAAAATTGTTACGTCAATATCTAAACAACAAATGCGAAGGTTCAAGTCTTTCGGAGCAGGCAAATATCTGCAGATCTTTTTAGCTCTAACTGCGAACAGGGCTCCTATCCCGTTAATTAGTTCCCGATTAATTTGGAGTGCTAACTCTTACATTTGGTGTGGTAGATGGAATACAGCATATCAAATCACCATCGGAAACCTACGTCGATGGAGTAATTTCTCTTGCCTTTTAAAGAATTGCCGTTAGTTTGCCATCTCTTAATTTTCAATGAACCCCTTGAAAGTGATGAATTTATTGATGCTAGGAAAGTGATCTATATAATACATATTTTTAAATGTGTAACAAAAATAACATTGCCAACCTTAGGCCAATTTCCAAGTTATCAACAATCTGAACAACCAAGAGTTAAATTTCAGTCAATCAACACGGTTTTTTGTCAGGCAGGTCGACTGCTACTAATCTCTTTGTTTTCCTCGATTTTTGTCTGTCAGCTTTTAACAAACCAGCTCATGTGGATGCTTTTTACACTGAATTTTCAAATGGATTTTGATAAAGCCAGCAATTCAGTTTGAATTGCTTAATTAGACAGTCTTGGTTTTGAACGTTTTTTTCTTATCCTGCGTAAAATCTTACCTTTCGTCGCGTAAATGTGTAACTGTAAATGATAACATTTCCTCAAAGTATTTTATTGCATCCTCTGGAGTCGCCCATGGAAGCTTTTTAGGCCCTGCGCTCTTGTTTTATTTACTGATGGCATCTGCAATTGCTTTCGCATTTTAAATTTCGACTTAAAAACAACAAGGCAGCCTGATGCTGAGTTTCTTCAATGGGATACTAATGATGTTGGTTAATGATGTAAATAAAACCGTCTTAACTTAAATATAAAATCCATATATCTTACTCTAAGTCTGATTCTCGTATTTCTACTTTCCTTTATGTTGATAACTTTCGTTTAAGAACCCCAAAGGAGATTTCTGCTCTGTCTGTGGTTTTTTATTCAATAGTTCTATTTGAAAGCCATATAAGCTATACTATAACTAAGGCTTATACCATGCTTGCCTTTGTTCGCCGTTTTAGTGCCGATTTCACTGATCCGTATACCCTCAAATTACTTAATAATTCTCTTACATTATCGAAACTAGAATATGCTGTTTCCATCTGGAGCCCATACTATGATTATCATATCAAAAGTCGTGAGAGTTCAATTACATTCACTCCCTGATAGACGCTCAACCTCAATACGCCTCTAAAGGCCCACGAGTAATTTAATAAAAAAAGCGATATTTGCATTGTTAGACGCTCCCATAAAAATAAGAAACAGAGTGACGAAGGTGACACTCGCACTACCATTTTGGAATGAAAATATTTAAAAAACGAATTTTTACTTCACATATGTGTAGCTGGATTATCTATTATACTTTTTCGTGCTTAACTCCCAATCCGAAATTAAAAAGAAAGATTACCCATACAAAATTTCTCTCTCGAAATCTGAGATAATCCTAGATTATTTCCACATTTTTTAAAATACAACCCTGTGTTATCGATAATTCGTGTAACGTAATGTAAAGAGAAACGACAAAAGACAAACTAAATAAAATGGGCACCGGCAAAGAATATAGGTTTATAGAAATATTTATAATAAAATTGTTGTCAAAAATTATTAATTATGCATTCAGATTACAGAATAAAGCGTGTGTTGGCCTTTATTACTTATTATAAAATGTAATTACGAATTTCACATGCGCATTACTGGCATTTTTTTTTTTTTGTGAAACCTCAGTAAACGTCGTTTACGGATTTCCTCCAACTGTAGCAGACGATTGCGCAATTAAATTAACTATTCCTTCTCAAAGCAAAAACTCCAAAATATTCCAAAAAAAGTATTGACAGCTGATTGTCAATTTTGCAGGTAATCGCTATATGTGAACGGGTAGATTAATTTCGTGGATTTATTGCTAATTACTGCATATGTGGACGTACGTAAGTCACATATATAAACCCATGTATTGGTTGCTTCTTTAGCAGCATGAGAATTATCGATATCGATAACTATGACTTGAGAGCTAAGAATGGCAAACTGTGTTGACATTTCTGTTCAGTGAGTCATCATGGATCGTTTAACGGCGGGCCGACGCTACCAAATTGTAGAAATTTACGTCGGAAAAAATAAATCTGTTCGCGAAGTTAATAGGACGAAGTGTGGTTGGCCTTTGAACTTCGACTGCGTATAAAATTGAAGTCAAATGACCACTATTTGCGTCGCATTTTTGCTGATTGGGGTTATTTATGTAGATTTATTATTCAGATTTATTGGAAAAAAGCTCACTATTGCAATTGAAGTTTATATATGTATTTATGATTTCTGACACCTCTTTCGTTATGAAAGTCTTGATCGCCAGTCAATCCCATGTTTCCGTGAAAACAAATAAATCTCAAAAACTCCAACAGCATTGAGAAATATTGCAACCTTGGTGCTGCTTTTTTCATGGGTTCCCTGAAAGGTCGATGATATGTAGAAGACCAGATGTCTGAATTAACCAAAACAGTTTATTGAAATCCCTTCAGTAGCTTTTGAACTATGTACGAACAATGAAAACTGCTATCATTTTACATATGTATTCGTATACATACATAAGGGTGCGGACGGCTTGCCGGCAGAGCTCTTCAAGGCCGGAGGTGATGAGCTAACAAAAAGCATGTAAATACTCAAGGCAAAATATGGTCGGATGAAACTATGACCAGCGACTGGTATCTCAGAGTTCTCTGTCCAATCCACAAAAAGGTGACTCCACAAATAGTGCCAACTACCGTGGGATAAGCCTTCTTAGTATCGCATACGAGGTCCTAACGTACTTTATGAAGACTGAAACCTCTTGCCAACAAACTGATTCGGCCATATTAGTGGCCTGATAAATCTACCATCGACAAAACTTTCACATTACGCCAAATTCTGGAGACGACCCAGAAAAACAGATCGATTACAAAGTTGCATTCGTCAATACGATAAGGGATCACCTGTATGTCGCCTAACAAACACCACAATCGTTATGCGACACCGACATCGACGTAATGAATTATTGTAAAATCGCATTAAAATTCAACGGTTCCGCTGGTTGGGTCACGTTGAGCCAATGGACAATAACGCTCTAGCAAAGAAGGTGCTCTTTTCGAAATGCACTGGTAGAACTCGCAAAAAAGAACGTCCTCATCTACGTTGGAAAGACCAATCCGACGACGACCTGCCCCCCAACGCGCGCAATGCAGAGAAGATTGGCGCAACATTTTGGTAGCAGCCTCTTAGTTCTGCTTTATTATTTTTGATATTCACGAAAGGATGCCCTGTTGAGGGGTATTATTGGAACTTATTTTATTACCGGCACTTATTGTATTTAAATATTTTCCACAAAAAATGTGGTCTTGCCCCAATACCCTACTCTAGATACGCCCTTGTATAAAGATAATCTGAGATATGAAATTGAATGAAATCTCAAACAAAGTAATAAAACGTAAATTCATTTGTAGCAATTACGAAATTTTCGGTAACGTAAACGATATTCATACCTGAATGAATGCCTGCTTATAAAGATGCACTACCAATGGGTATATATGTACATATGAATATACATACATACGTATTGAAAAGGAAATCAGAAAAAACATGAATCCTTAAATGATCATCATCAGGTCCTTCAGATGGTAAACGTTGGCGAAGGTTAAACGATGCTCAAAAGATGCGCCGACTACCAGAGGCAGATCAATTTTGTATGCCAGGAACTTCAGTATCATTCGATCATTAGAAAATTTGCCAAAATAATATCACATAAATAGTTTCCGCTCCTCGTTTGTGAGTTTTTATGTTACTATTGCTTTATAATTTTGTGAATTCGTTGCGTACGAATATTACAAATTAAGAGGTAGCAGCATGTTTCTGAAGTGAGTATTTGTGGTTGTACTGTAATAATTTTATTAAATGTATTTTATTACTACTAATATACATACATATATTTCATTAGTAAAAATTTTGACATTATCTATATATAGGGTTTTTTAATAGGTGCGCTTCAACTTTTTTCCGATAGGGACACGACGCAATATTTTTTATTTTTCGCTTGTTATTTGTAAACTTCATTAGTATACATTTCATCATGGAACGCTACACACTTGAGCAACGATTGCAAATCGTGCTAATTTTTTATGAAAATAATCGTTCTGTTGCTGCTACTTTAAGAGCATTACGGCCATTTTGCGGTCCATTTAACAAGCCGTCCCGTTTTGGGGTTATGTGAAGTCATTGGTCTACAGCAACAAGCCGGCGACGATTTGTGAGCTCAGAGCCAATAATGAACGCGAAATTGCTGGAATTTCGGCCGATTTATGCAAAAGAGTGGTCGAAAATTGGGTTCAACGATTGGACTTCGTAAAACGTGCACGCGGTGGTCATGCAAAAGAAATCGAATTTCATACTTAAATGTATATGTTCAAACTCGATAATAAAAAAAAATTAGTTAAAAAAGTCAAACCGTTTGTGTTTTATTCAAAAAAGTTCAAAAGTTGAAGAGCTCTTACTGAAAAACCCATTATATAAAAATTAAGCCGAAAAAAGTGTGCATTTATCCGGGGTAATCTCAGCAACGCGTGTAAGGAAAACAATGAAAGTTTCACACATTGTTCGTGTTCCTTTGGCAAAGGTTTTTGTAAAGTTTGGTTGAAATCCGATAAAGCGTGTGTGTGCGGTGCGTCGGTTAAATGAGTGTGTTTTTGCTATTTGCCGCACGTATTTTTTGTACCGCACATAGCATTCATTAGAATTGAATACATTTTGGTCGTGTGTCTGGGCCGATTATTATGAAATTTGGTATATATATATTTTTTCCACGGTGAAGGTTAGTATAATATGCTTATTGATTCCACTCGCCACCAGGTGGCGCTGCCGAAGGCCAAAACGAGGACCCGGGTAACCCTAGGATGTGTTTTTACATTGTGGGTATCAAATCAAAGCTACTGATGAGTGCTTTAATACAGAGTATTTTTTAGATCTCTGAGTGACCAGGGTCTCGAGATATAGCCGAAAAGGTGGAGTAAGGTACCCTTGGATGTGTTTGTACAATATGGGTATCAGATGGAAGCTGTTGATGAAACGTTTAAGTGAAGTAATTTTTACTGTCCGTTTCCGGGATAAAGAGAGGACATGGAGCTGGAGATGGAAGAGGAAAAGGAATAGCTACAGGAAGAGGAAGAGGAGGACCACTTATTATTAAAAATTAAAAAAAAAATTCTAAAAAAATTTTAAAATGTTCCATATACGCTTAAAATATAAACGTTAATCTGCCGGCGTGATTGGTGATCGTTTCCTTAATTTTTTGCAGAAAGGTTATGCTAATATGAGATATTACCTATATCATTCATATATTTACGTATTACCTGTGTACTCACAAATATACGGTTGAAGCAAATACATACATATATGCCAGTTTTTTTACTTCGCCTGGAAAAGTTTATATAAATTTAAGAAGAGTAAATAGAAATTATTTTATATCAGACTTCACGCAAAAAAGTCATTTGCACCTGAACACATAGCTGGGTTAAAGCGGGGGGGAATAGAACAGTTCTCTTCTCCTTCTCCGCTTTTTCGCACACGTAATTGTATGGGATGAGTGCACGATGGCACATAAAAAGTCACTGGAATCGCTTGATAGGGCATTACGAGATTTACGTAGTAAAAATGAAATGTTTGGACGTGCCTTAGTGCTGTTGGCAGGTGATTTTAGACAAACACTGCCTGTTATTCCCCGAGCAACTGTAGCAAATGAATTGGCTGCATGTTTGAAATCATCATATTTGTGGAGACATGTTCAAACACTCAAACTAACTACAAATGTACGTGTTCTAATGCAAAATGATCCAAACTTTTGTCAAATAAGTCAAACGAAAGAACAGTTAATTCAAAGTATTTTCCCAAATTTGCCTCAAAATTACAAAAATCATGATTGGCTTAGTAACGAGCCATCATGGCTGGCAAAAATAAAGATGTGAATGAAATGAATGCGGCTATTTTGGCTAACATCCCAAGTCCAGAACAATCATATCGATCCGTTGACACTGTTACAAATCAAGATGATATTGTAAATTATCCCACTGAATTTTTGAATTCCCTTGATTTACCTGGATTACCGCCACACAGGCTAAACTTGAAAATAGGAGTACCGATTATTATGTTGAGAAACATAAATCAACCACGACTATGTAATGGCACTCGATTAACAGTTAAGAGATTGATGAATAACGTCATTGAAGCAACAATTTTGAATGGAAAATACTCTGGTGAAGACGTTTTAATACCGCGAATACCAATGATACCATCGGATATGCCGTTTGAATTCAAACGTCTTCAATTTCCTGCTCGCCTTGCATTCGCGATTACTATTAATAAGTCACAAGGCCAAACTTTATCAATTTGTGGTATTGATTTAGAATACCCATGTTTTTCTCATGGCCAACTTTATGTTTCATGCTCAAGAGTTGGTAAGCCATCGATATTGTTCATATATTCAACAACGCATGGAAAAACGAAGAATATTGTATACCAAAGAGCATTACAATAAAAAAAGTAGTAAAGTAAATGACACAAACGTTTTTTAATTACTATTCATGCGCGAGAATTTTTATAAAAAACTCACAGTATTTTTCGGCTTAATTTAATTAATTAATCTAGATTTTTTAAAGACGGCCAGCGGAACGGGCGGGTTTTCGCTAGTTGACAATAATAATTTGTATCCTCTATGTGTTTTGCAAGGCGTGGACGGTTACAAATGGCAAATGGATTGTATTCGTAATTTTGTAATTTTTTATATGGGAGGAAGAAGTTGATAAAGCTCGCTCTGGATCCGCTATTTCCTCCAGTACTGCCGCATTACAAACAAACTGCTTTCTAAGTATTCGTATTCAATCGGCGGTTCAATATCTCGGACCTCTGATATCACTAAGGAGTGGCAGATCAGGTTTTGATATATTTCACCGCTTTCGAACACTGATTTTCGGCAGTACCTTCCGTGAAAGATTTTTTTACTTTTTGTTGTTCTTACTACACTAGGTACGAGTAGCGTAAAAATGATCGATCTAGCTACATAATTATGAATTATTGGTGTGTGGCCCCAGCAAACCGGTCTTAAGAAGAGTTACATGAAAAATTTTACCAAAAATCCGACTAAATTAATGCTACTCCTACGTTCATATCATACATATAAGAACACATACATATAATATATTCACACTCAAACAATATGTTTGCACTAGCATAGCAGCTTGCTGAGCCAATAAACATTCAACATAAACTTTTACTCGATGAGCATACTCGTATGTGCGTACGTACATATGAATACACACATACAAGTATATAAGTAGATATATGTATGTGCGTTGCTCTCCCCTTCAATAAAGCGAACACCCCAAACAACAAGTCACTCTAAATGGGCCAATTCATCGCCATAATGTGGCCGCCGTAATGTCTTCATCAAAATAAACAATGAATTTGTCATAAAAACACATACAACAACGATAGTCGATTGGCAATCAGAGAGGGAGCGTAACTATTACTTGAAATGGATGCCAATTCGTGCCACCCTTACATAGCTGTTCGGCGAGAAAGCTGGTATACACCCCCATCAACATATTTGCACATGCACACATATAAATACACAAATGTCACTACAATGACCAACTATAGAGCAACAACAAAATGTAATCTTAGATATGTTAATAGATAATAAAAAAGGCGAGGACTGGTCCAAATAATAAAATGAAGCGAATTATGATAATTTCAATTGGCCATTATTACCACATTTTACATGACAATAAAATATAAGATGGAGACGTATTGCGTGACAAATGTGTCTAGTCGTGGCGGATGATGTATCATCACATAATGTAGCATGCCACTAATGCTATTGTCGCTTGTGGGTGTTTTTCAAAGACAGACGGTATGTAGCGCGTCAAACTTATGTATTTCATTTAAAGCAAATATATGTATGTACACTCAAAAAAAAGCTTCTTCGGTTCAAGTTAAAACGACTATTGAAATGAGGAAATATGGGAATGATTGGCGCCTATGAAAAGGCATCCTCTTTTCAGTATCTGATATTTTCTCAAAATGAAGAAAAAATGTTTACATGCTTTCGAGAAAAACTTTCCCGATTTAAAGAATTTGTTTTTATATTTGTAATAAATTTTATGTTTGAAATAGATAATATTTTGCTAAAAGAAAATAAAAATATTACTCATTTCAGAGTAAAATTTGCTGGAATTAGGGAAATTATACAAGGTTAAGTAAAGTTTGACAACTGATTTCGGATGCTACAATACTTAATCCATTGATGCAATTTGGAAGCAAGGGAAAAAGGGCATAAGTTTATCCCCTTTCTGAAAATGTAGTAAAAAATTGAAAAAGGTCGTTGTAAGCCATAGAATAATTTTATATTATGTTATTTTATAAGTGGTACTTAATTATTTATATTTTTAACTTAACTATTCCCATGGATTTGTGTCATATATATTATATATGTATTTTGACCATGCATCGGATTGGAATCTATAGGAATCTATATATGATACTCAAGGTTAAGTACATGGAATGTTTTAAAACACACATCAATACACTTGATTAGGTTATCGAACTTATAAAATATATCGGCGAAATACACATAATATTCCTTGCAATAAAAATAATCCAATCCAATATCCAATCCATATAATTGGCTGAATCGTACTTTTATCCATATAATTTGCATCTACCATTAATTTCAATTTTGACTGAAGTTCACTACTTGTCGGTGCCCACAGTAAGAAACTATTTCTTGAATCTGCAATAGTGTACTTGATGAAGTGTTTTTTTTTTTCTGTTTGCATGTTCTATATGTTCGGCCAGTTGGAATTAAGACAGAGTGTAGGAGATAAAAAATGACTAAGTCTTTTGCATCTGAAATTAGATTGTTAAAAAAAATGAGGGCTTAAGACATATTAAATACCAGCATTGATGCTTCCTTCTTTAAACTGCCTCCAAGTAGTTAAGCTGTTTGAATCTTTAGTGTAAATTTCTAGCAAAGGTGGAATCGCTTGGCAGAAGCTCTCCCATTTATCAAATAACAAATTTTGCTTTTCGGCGTACAGCTGCTTAAAATCCAGTTCTATCTAAGATAGGAATGAAGAACAATAAATTATTTTTTATGTAAATAAAACTCACGAATTATACCATTAAATGTCCAAAACTCTGCTTATACTGAGGCCATTCTTCTAAAATTGTATTTAAATTGGCATCTTTTTGTAGCATTTGTCGTCGCACAGCAAAAGTCGCTTCCCATTTTAGTTGAACTTCATCGAATGGTTCAACGTTATATTGTACTTTAACCATGATTTTTCTTGAATGCAATCTAAATGTAATTTTTATATTAAATGAAGGTTACATTAAATGCAGATTATAATATTTAATAATCTCTCATTTAAAATTTAAATTAAACCAAAATATACTCATGAGTTAAGAAAGCCATATCGTCGTTGCGATTGCAAAACTGCATAAAACCAAAACGAATTGACCAAAGAAACTGAAGTTTCACGTACACTCTTTTGCAGAATTACTATTTGTATATTGATCTCTGTCATAATATTAATAAATTATAAGTTCAGTGAAAAAATTTAGCTATACTTTTGTAAAAAATCAGTTTTCTCTTCCTTCACCACTTATGTAGTTTTGTATATTGGATATACGCGGTATTGCTTTCGCAACGACGATATATGTACCTATGTACATATACCTGTTACGCAAGAATTAATCTCCGTTCCTTTTGTTGTTGGTTCTACATCTGTTTTGGAAATAAGACCATCCCGTCTAAGTTTCAATAATACACTGTGGTACTTAGCATACAGAGATCCACCTGGCTTTTTTCCTTTCTTATGAATGTAATATATATCCTGTGTAAATGAAATCGAGGTTAGAAAACTTTTTTTTAATAAAAATTTTAGGTTGTGATCAGACTTTAGATTCACTCGTAAATAAATCCACAATTTTATTGGCGAAAGCTTCAAATGTTTTAGGGTTTGGATGTACTTCAGCAGAAATAAAATAATTTGCAACTGTTGCAGCTAGAAGTTTCCTATACTTTGGAGTGAGACACTTTTTTTGCGCATAGTATTTCAGGATTTGTAATCCACCCGCCGATTTACTGAGTATTGCTTCAAAAGATTCCTTATATGAAGTACAGAAATGTATATTTAAAATAAATAAATAACTAAAGTAAAAGTAATAAAAAAAACGTTTACCTCGCCACGATATTCATTTGCCAATAAAGCGCATGCCTCAGTGTGAATGGCTTGTGTTTTTATTCCCTAGTGAAGTAAAACGAAGATTATGAATTTTTGCATGCATATCTGTATGTGTGTATATGCACAAAATAACAAAATACGTGTTGCGCTTGCCAATTGAGCAGATTATGCTCAAAAATTACCCTTGGTCCAAACTGCGATGTGTCGATCAATGTATCCAAATGGCTTGGCTTTAGGAGCTTCAATGATTCCTTAGTTAGACCGCTTTCTATAATTGAAATGATTAGCAATAACTAAAATGAGCAAAACAAAATATCCATAAACTTACCAATAAACACGTTCAAAAACGGTTCGCCTTCCAACTCAATTAAAATTTCTATCCATTGCACGACAAAATATATAATCACGAAGAAAAAAAACAATCAACTACGTATGTTTGTAAAAGCAATGAGCATTCGATAAGATAATTGTAAGTAAAGTAAAAAATAACAAAGAAGAATGTAACATCAAAATGAGGACTACGGGTTTATGTTTCAAACACATTTATAGTCATTTAAATGAAAAAATACTCAAAAGCGATAAAATTTAATGAATTTGGAAGTGTTCAAAATAAATAATGGTTTTCTTTATTTTAGGGAGGGAATTTTTTCTGAGTGTAGGTACTTATCTAAATAGTAGGAGGTCGAAAAAATAGCATTAGTGCGAACTCGACGATCGCGACTCTTAATAGACACTCATTGACCCCAAACTTACATTAATTACATTTAAAATATTTTAGATTTTATTATTAACTTTTTTTAACAAAAAGTTTATTTACATACATATATTGAAACAAAAACACATTTAGTTACTTAAAAACAAAACAGCCCATATTTTATGTGAAAGTATTGATTGTTTTAGTAAATTATATAAAAAAAGTTCAGAGGTAACGAATTTATATGGAGGTATGTATGTATTTTATTTCTATAACTTTCGAGTTTTCAGAACTCAAAGAGGTACTAAAAACAAAAACATTGGATAAAGCAAAGCAAATATAAAAATTCCCTGGGCAAAATTGAACATTTTTACCCTACGCATTCCATGCTAATTGTTTGGTATTGCTTGGACATATAGTTATTTTGCAATGGGCACTTTTTTTTGAATATTTTCTGTCTAAATTCCGAGGACAGCATTCACATCTACGCTTTTTCGTTCTGATCCTGGGATATTTTCTTGTTCGTGAGAGCATTGTGTAAAAGCTGAATGAGGAACCACCACTCCCGAACGAGAAACCGCCACTCTGCTCCATATGCAAAGTGTCAAATAGAAACCTAATATTTGACACTTTGCATATGGAAAATATATATTTTTTATTTGCATATAAAAATTATGCAGTAACTTGCCAGTAATTTAATTTCCGAGAATTCGCTCTCAGAGATAAAAAACGCAAAACCAGTAACAATTTGTTAGTTTTACAAACAGCTGATTAAAGTTTTAGCGCGAAAAACAAAAAAAGGAAATTTTTTTCAATTGAGCTACCTAGAAAATAAAATACAAAATAACTTGTTCCCCAGGAGCATTTCGTAAGTGTGAATCAGGTAAGAAACTGGAAATACATTTTACATATGGCCATGTAAGCATACAATATAAGTAAGTATTCGCAGACGCAAATTTCCGAAAGCAAGGCATAAAACAAATGGCTGGTGAAACTTCATACAAGACGGCAGTTTTTTATGAACACACCACCAAAAGAAATTAAACTTCACAAGAGGTTTTGCCTGTGACTAGTGGCAGCAGCGATCAGGACTTTGTCCCAATAGGTGGTAGCTGTGAAAGTCCAGAAACCAAAACTGTGCGATTGCATGTGCCAACAAAGTTCCTCATCTCTAAAGTAAGTTTTCAATCATTTTCAACTAATAAACAGTGAACTCGACGAAATATTTAAAGAAAGAAGATAAAGTTACCCAAAAGCTGTCTTAGACAGCGAACCTATGAATGAGATCAGTGATTTAGAATATAACATAGCATTAACACCAGGTAGCTTTTAATTTTATTTTATACTTACTCCTATATGCATATTTGCTTAACTCGTAAATATATTTATTTTATTTGCGGATATTTAAAAGAAAACATTTCGTCTACATCAACAAATCGAAAAAAAAAGAAAAACGGCCCTGGAGCAGTGTATGGATGAGAAAAAAAGTCTAATGGTCAATTGTTTAAAATGCCGGGAAACCCAGATAGAAAAGGAGAAAGCCGATCTTTTGAAGTCGCTGGTCGATTTCCTCAAAAAGTTAATATATGTACATACATAAGTATGTATTTGAAGTGATATGAAAATGAGTGACTGAGAATTAATTACTATATTTCCTTATAATTTTAATTAAGAGAATGTTGAATTTCATTATTTATTTTTGTTATTATGTGTAGTAGTGTTGTTTTTTTAATTTCCTTTTGGAATACATATTGTTTTTCTAATTGTATTCAAAAAGTTTTTAGTCATATAAGTATGTACTCACGATATAAGGTGATTTTTTTTAAATAAATGTTTCGTCTTAAATGGTTTTTCGTAATTTTTGAGTTTATCATATATAAAAACGATGTGTTTGTATTTCATGGCATATTCGGCCGCCGTAGCCGAGTGGGTTGGTGCGTGACTACCATTCGGAATTCACAGAGAGAACGTAGGTTCGAATCTCGGTGAAACACCAAAATTAAGAAAAACATTTTTCTAATAGCGGTCGCCCCTCGGCAGGCAATGGCAAACCTCCGAGTGTCTTTCTGCTATGAAAAAGCTCCTCTTAAAAATATCTGCCGTTCGGAGTCGGCTTGAAACTGTAGGTCCCTCCATTTGTGGAACAATATCAAGACGCACACCACAAATAGGAGGAGAAGCTCGGTCAAACACCCAAAAAAGGGTGTACGCGCCAATTATATATATATATATATAGGATCCATCAATTCATTTACTCTCGAAGCTTCGCCATGGATTGTATGCTCATCAGATGTGTCTGCAAGCATCCCGGACATAAACTCCAAATCGTCTTAGGGGACGTCCATAAATTACGTGAGATGTTTAAGGGGGGGAGGGGGTCGAGTCAAATCTCATCTAATCTTACGTTGGAGATAGGGGGGTCTCGGCAAATATCACGCAATTTTTTTCTGATTGAAACAAAAAAATTGTACATGCTTAAGATTTAATCTCAAGCATAATCGTAGTATGATTAAGATCATTCATTAATTCGTTCGAAAGAAAATAATTTCATTCATACTTCGACGTTATACATTACTACTGTCAAACCACCATATTTGTTTTATACCAAATAGCTCAATTTAATCTGAATTTGCGGTACAGTGTAGCCCGTCGGTTGTTTTCGCGCCACTATGAGCCGAACGCCCCATCACTCAGGTTGACGTTTGACAATTCCGGACTTTAAAGAACATGACGGAAAATCATTTGCTCCATTTCTAATACGCGTACCGATTCAACCGCTGAATGCCTTCATCAGCACGCCTATTGATCTCTATTGTCCAAGTATACGTGATGATTTAGAGAAAATATGCTGCAGTACATGCGGTATTTACTTCGCATCTATCATAAGAGCTGCAGAGCACAGGAGAGCAGCTCACATTGCACTAGCTAAGCAAGCGCGTATGTTCCGCAAAGTGCGACCCTCACGGATTGTCACAAGACGAGCTAATGAGTTACTGTGCGCAAGCGTCAACGGCTTAGAGTGGCTAGATTAGAACGAAGTTGAAGGAGCACATGATTTTACTGAAAATCATATGGGCATGTTGGTCCCAATAGTCTCTCTTGAAACCGCGCATGATTCTCCATGGACTGAATTAGAGTAGATATTCTTTTTTTAATCGCAGTAGTTACGATTTAAGTCTTCTATTGTTAAATTTTTATTACACTTATAACTCTCAGCAATATTGATTACTAGTCTTAACTAGTCGTAAATAAAAGCACGAAGCAAATTTTCTTTCTTTTTACAATAACAATCCAACGCGTTTACATAAGAAACCCACATTTTGAAAAATCTCACGTGAGATTGGGGGATGGGGGAGGGGGTTGAATAAAATCTCACGACATCTCACCAGGGGGGGAGGGAGGGTCAGAAAATTGAAAAAAACACCTCACGTAATTTATGGACGCCCCCTTATTTTCAAATATTGTGGAAAACACAGCAAGCCCTTACAAAATGCCAAATTTCGGAAGCTGCAGCAACGGAGACGGGGGCTGTGGTTCAGAAGTGCATGCCTCAGCATCATTGGCTTATTTAATTATTCATATGTATGTTTACCAGAGAACGTTAATGTATAGAGAAGTCTCACGAGCTACGAAAAGTGTGAATTGTCAAAAATGAAGTCTAACCACCGCCGGGGTGTGGTGAAACATTTAACATAGCTGTTTACAGTGATTTCTCTCTTTAGTATATTGGCTCTGCACAGTTTTTGGCTTCTGTAGGAAATCAAATTGACGAATAGCCGACGGCAGTGTGCAAAGTATTTGTTTACTTTGCGATGAGCTTTTTTTCTTACTTGCAAATTCTTACAAGTAAAAATTTATCCAGTAAAAACTTGCCACTTTCCCTCAAAATGAAATGCAATTTTGCTCTCTCACTTTCCAATACCTTGCAAGTTTTTTGGGTACATGACAACAAAACGTGATAATTTGTAACAATTGTTACAAACTACAGTAGGTTCTATTTTTATGCGGTAGATACGTTCCGCAAGAAACAGCATAAAAAAAGCTACTAGTTCTATAGTAAAACTATGGATACGTTTCAAAGTGCTAAAACCGCATAAATCTGAAATAATGTAATAAAATCGCATAAAAAAGGGCACTAGTCCCATATTATTACTATAGATACGTTCCATAGCCCGCTTGAATCTGAAATAATTAAATAAAATCGCACAAACAAAATATTGTATTTTTGAAAATTATATCTTTATTTAAGAAGCGGTAGAATCGAAAAATAAATTTAAGTCAGAAATAGAATCAGACAATACCCACATGTTGCGAGTTCGTTTAGGATTTGGCGTAAAATCACTTTCGTCACTTGAGGAAATGTACACGTCTGATCTAGATAGTTATGCAGGCGGTTCCATACTTGTAGGGTTAGCATTTCTGATGTAATCTGTGATGAGTTTTTGCTTAGCTGGTTTAGAATCTTGTTTATATGTACAATTCTCGATAGGTCGACATGCATTTTGTAATTAAAAAAAAACCGCACTATTTCAAAATCGCATAAAAAAAAGTCGCATAAAACAGAACCTACTGTATTTGCTTCATGAACAGACCATTTATACAATATCGAGCAATGAAAAAAATAAACTAACGGAGCAAAAGCGGATTACTAACTAGTTAGATAACGTCGACTTAGCTTTTAGTAGAATTGTACAATTCAATCATTTTTGGAAGTTTTTTATGCGAGGATGTGTTACAACATTTTGCCTAAGTCTGGGAACTTTCTCTGTCACTTTCTACCAAAGAAATTATGAAATGCTTTCAATTGTTTATGAAGTATTCATATACCAAATAGTAATGTTACACTTCATAATAAAGGCCTAAAAACAGGTCTACTATATGGTCGAACGGCAAATGGTTTTTTGGGGAGAGTTTGCACTTGGAGATTTGCCATTGCTTGCCGCAAAGCGACTGCTGTTGGAAAAAACTTTTTCGATCAATTTGAGCTTCGTGCCGACAGCTGGATTTACACTTTCGAATGATATGTAGCGCCATCTGTTGGTACGTTAGGCAAAACTCGTTGCAACTAATCGACGGTAGGTGAGACATTTGTATGTTCTCCTAAGTGTATTTTTCAGACTTATTTGTAAAAATAACAAAAAATTGATTACATCTGTACATGTTGGTTAAACAGTTTTACATTTTTTAACAACAGTAGCTATCGGCACTTTCACCAGAGAATGTAAATCAATCAAAACAGAAAATATGTACATATATCTATAATCTATTTCATCAAATCCAAATTATATTGATGAGAAAATATCATTCTAATATCCGTCCAGAAAGCCAAACGCGCATACACACATGCATATTCATATAATTACGCATACAAACTTTCAACTAACGCAGAATATGTGCATATAAAACTGCGAATCGAATAAATGAGTGATTTAGGAAGGATTATTAATAATTGTAAATTAGCGCAATCGTGAAAGACGTGTCGTGTATGCAGTACATCGTCTCATATTTGACTCAGGTTCAAATCCTGTGCACAGTTTTTTGTTCGATATTTTTATTTCATTTTTTATATTTGGTTTAATTGAAATTGATTTAAAATAGTGTATTCAGGTTTTTCTAATACCAGTTATTTAGAAATTTATTTTCTATATAACATTATTCATACTTCTTTTGAATTAATTTATATGTAAAACAGCCATAAAGGCAATCATATGAATATGCATTCCTATATTTAATCTCTTCAGTCAAATCTGAACTACTTACATACACATATTGATGAGAAAATATTCTAATATCCATCCAGGAAGCCTAACGCGCATACTCACATATGTGTATAAATATATGTACAAACTACCACCATTCTAAAAAACCCAGAACACAAGCTTCTGCGCACACTTGACACAGGGCATGTAAAGAACAACAACCATGATTCAATTATAGAAGGTTAGGTAAGTAGTGACAAGGGCGCTTTGACACTCCCTTATTTTAGGGTTGCATTTACGAAGGATGGGAAAAAGGGAAAAATGTTTTCCCCTTTTTGCCTAGAGGTAGTAAAAAAGTACGTAAAGTAACTAATTAGTCCTGTACTAAGGGAAAAACAAGTATATTGGTTATTTAATCTACATTAAAACGAAACGACAGAAAAATTATAGTTTTTTCTTTAAACAAATGTAATATTTATTTAGAATATTTTCGATGTTTATCTAACACAAGAACACGCAGAACTATGTGATGTTACTTATGTATGTGTTTTTTTCTGCCGTTCGGAGTCGGCTTGAAACTGTAGGTCCCTTCATTTGTGGAATAACATCAGGACGCACACCACAAATAGGAGGAAGAGCTCGGCCAAACACCCCTCCCGCGCCAATTATATATATATATATATATATCGTCCCCTTAGTATAACAATAGCCTATGTGCTCATAGGCTATTATTTTTTTATTGAATTTTTGGATTCTCCATCGTCGATTTTATATGTGGTCAAAATTTTGTCAAATTCTAGTTCCACAAAGTGGGTCAAAACGTCAGTCAAAAAATAATAAATATTTACAGACATAACGAGATTTGAGTGAGAGCTACTTTCGACAAAAAGTTTGAAATTCATTTTCTCAAAACATCAAAAAATTTATAGGCTATTTTAATACTAAGGGGACGATATAATCTTGCAATAGATTTGAGTATATTTTGTGGAGGAGAACAAAAAATAGTCATAATAAAGGAATTTAATGTGTTTAATTTACTACAATAGTACAAGTCTTTTAACCCTTTCGGTACGGAAAGCCGCTAACGGTTAAAATGGGGCGGTGGGAGGGGCTGGGGCATATATGCCCCCTCAGTATTTTTATGGACGCATTTGTCCCGTTTAGTATTTTATGATCCAATATCGCTTTATATAAAAGTTTGTTTTATTATGAATTCAACGTATATTTAGTTTCAGTAAAGTGAAAGTGAAGAAAACAATGAGCAAGTAATACAGTATAAAAAAATTGGTTTTTACTTATGGTAAGGAGCAAACAAGAATACTGATGGAACACATACGTCCCACCAGGATAAAAATGCCAGTAATTTGTTATATAACACAAAAACTTTTACTTACTTACCTCAATATAATAATAGAGCACTAGCACAATAAAAAAATATATTTTCAGTAAACTTTGAAGAAACCACGAAAAATCGCAAAAAAAACCTACCACTTGCAAAATTCGCGTCCACTTTTGCGTTTGTTTTTTGACTAATGAACACGTGTTTACCATTTAACTTCAAATAACGGAAGGAAATACCGTTAAGAATGGCATTTACTACGAAATGGGATAAATAAAGTCCATTAAATTCGCTTAATTCCAGGCTAGTTATCTTCAAATATGTGCCGGGACATATAAGTCCCGTTCGGACCGAAAGGGTTAATACACCAAAGGTCAAAATATACTTAATCGACAGGAATGAGATGAAACAGAAAGTTTAATTTTTTTTCTTATTTCGTGCATAACAATACATGTAATATAGATACATGTAGTATGTTACCGTAAAGACATTGCGAAAGCAGAAGTTCAGTCGATCATTTCTAAATATAAGAAAAAAATTAAAATTAGAAGAGTTAAAATAGTTTGCAATAAAAATTACAAATTTACTAGTTTATAGTTTAAAATTTGTCTACCTTAATATACTTTCCGTCCCTAATATTAATAGGAAAATGTATTAATATAGACTAAAACTAATACATCGAAAAATTTTAGATATTGGTAATATAATCCACTTTTAGTAATTGTGATGGTTTGTAAATTTACGTATATCAATACTACGTGTCTCAGTAATGAATCGGAGAGGAAATATGAGGAATGTGGGTGCACTTGCTCGTATAGGTGTTGGAACGCTGCACTTACTTCAGGCAGAAATCAAAAACCTGTAAACCAAAAACTTAAAAATAACTCACAAATATATCATTACAACTTATCTGTAATTGTACACTTAAAGCGCGAGGACTTGCTCGTGTAAGTGTTGCGCATACATCTACGTACAGCATATTGTTCTAGATGGGGTAAGGTATCGACGTGGACAGCCAGTTCGGAAGTCAAATTGATTTCAGAGGTAGCAGTACTAGGCACATAATGACCGTCACATGTTAAACAGGTATTTGCACCATCATACACAACACGCTCTATGTCTCCTATGAAATTGTCCGTAGCACCACATGAGACAATGGTAGAAATACGCGCGTTTCGTTTCTAAAAACCACAATAGTTGGGCCACCTAGCTCTTCAACACACACCTTCCGCAGCAATTGCCCGTCTGTGAAGTCCTACAAATAAGAACTTTTTATTTATTACAATTTATTAGCAAATATTCTAAAAGAACTTACTAACTGTAGTTTATGTATTGTATGTAAGGTGGTCTCTGTTATATTTGCAAAAACGCTGCTATAAAAACCTATGAATGAAAAAGTTTAATAAGAATTTTTACAAATGTCTGATCTGGACTTACATGTATGAAAATTCACAAACCGGTGGTTTTCTGCAGCAGAAAGCCGACTCCAAATAATCGACTATCACCATATGTAAGACATAATCGACCTAAATAGTGAAAAACGACGTTAATTTACAAAATAATTAGCTTTTATTATTATACTTACTTATCTGTTTACAAACAGATAAAAGATTTTCAACGAATAATAACAAAGCAAAGCGTCAAAGTGGAAACGGTGTTGCCGACCAAATAATTTGCACCAAAAGTTTAGTTTTTACTACAATTCAAAAATTTTTTTGTGAAATAGGTACTTTTTTTTGTAAAGAAGCAACACGTTTTCAAATAAGGGAGCCGATATGTCAAGAGGGAGCGAGAAAGCTGTTTACTTACCTAACCTTCTATAATTGAATCATGAACAACAACCATTCGCTGTGGCCGCCTACTCCTTACCCTTCAGGAAAATACGGTATATCTACAATACATATACGGTTGTTCACACACGATTCGCTAAAAAGGAATCCGCGCGCATTCAAAGGCACAGCATTGTGCCCAAAATTATGAATTATGAAGCGAAAACAAAACTGCCCTATAATATACTTAGATACCTTTTTAGACCTTTTTTATGAAGTGTAATTTATTATTTGGTATATGAATACTTATATTAATGTCGAGTGTTAAGTGTTACAGCTTTGAAATAAAAAGTACATATTGATTGAAAAATTTTGGTTACAAATTTTGAGACATCGGTCTCTTTTGTTATGAACAATACTGCACATCAACACAACTCGCAGAAGCTTCAGTGATTTCTTCAATATTAAATGTTTGGCACTTTGTGCTTCATGGGAAGGCTGAATGTCTGCACAGTAGCCTACAAAAAAACCGCGCTCTTATTTTACAGTAAGTTTATTTCTTTGCTGCTAATATGCATATGCTTTTGTGCACTTTTTATCAATCGGAGAACCACATACGTAAAGGAATATGTTAACTTTATATTTATATACCACGCGAGAACTAAAAATAATGGTTTAGAAATTTTCCCTAGTATCGAAATGTCCTGGCCAGAACTTTTTCATATACTACTTGTCGTTTTTTTGTGCCTATTACTGTAGCTTTTGCGAACACTTGACTCACAGCAGCTGCGGCTGTCGAGCAGTTGGAACACATATTTACATACATAGAAGCGTGCATACATATATACGGAGCCGCGGCCACTCGACATCACAAAAATTCAAGACTTACAAAATATTGGCAAATAATTTCAATTCGACGCGAAATATTCCAATATTGACTATTTTCGGATGGTCGCGAAAATTGGCATATGGGCGGCTCGTTTTATGAATGAAATTGAAATATGAGCTCTAACTTATGAATGAACTTTTTGTTTTTGATCTAAATTGTTCAGCGCCGTCGCTGATAGAATCATGGCCGCTGCGACTGCGTCTACGAATGTATTTTGTTTTTGTAGTCGCTAGGCTTAGATTTTAGCTTTGGGCGACATGCGCATGTGAGGTATGTGTTTTTGTTGTGTTCTAGAACATTTTAGAATGTGTGGTGGCAAAGCGGCCATCGCGTTGTGCTTGCTGTTGCTTTTACGTCTATCAAAGTATTGTGTTTTTGTAAGTACAATATTAGGAATATCGACTGGTGAAAGACAAAAGTACACGGAAGCAAGAAGGGAGCGCTGTGCTCGCGCATATGTATATGTATGCTTGAATGTATGAACGTGCATGGATGAAGTAACATATGAATACAATTATTTTGTAGGAAGTTTAGAAGGCAAGTAGGTATATATGTCTGTATGTATATATGCTAGGACATAAACTCGGTATATATGCATACATAGAGCAGAATTGTTTTTGCACTTGTTAGGAAGAAACTCGTTCACTAGTGCGCATGTGTATTTGATTTCTTGTAAGAATGTGATGTGGTATGACATGTGTACATACATAAGTCAAGGTTATTTGGGCATACTTGCATATGTGATATGATGTTCTTGCGCTTGTGCATTATTATTTTTCATATACAAATGTACATACATACATATGTATGTAAATGCTGTCGAATACATAAACTATAAATTGACATACAATATAAAATAAGTGTTGATTTATCTTAAACCGTTCTTTTTTTCTGAATGCAAATACCTCCTATTGACATGTACATACATATTATGTACTTATGTATATTTCATATACCATCATTTATTTACATATAAAGTATACGTTGATTTATGTACATATGTGTGTAATGAAAAACTTCATGAATTACTTTCAGAACTTTATTAAAATTTATTCGCGTCGCGCGCATGCACAAAACCTTGGTTCACAACGCAGGCGCAGAAATAAACGCTCTGCGTATTTATCCTCCCCACGTGACTCGCCATCAATTCTCGGCGCAAATTTTTTTTTTCGTTTTTAAATCGTTTTTTTTTTTAATGCAATCGTAAAAAAATTTGTAATAAATTTTATGTATCCGCTTATCATTTCAAAAGTAACAAAATGGTAAAAAAATAAGCAGTCGAAGAAATAAACGCACCACCTATTTTTCCTCGCCACATGTTCGACTCGAGTTCAATTCCCGGCGCAAACTTTTTTTTATAAATTTTTTTTTTTAAATCTTTTTTTTTTTAATGTAATTGAAAAAAAAAATTATGTAATAAATTTTACGTATTCGCTTATTATTTCAAAAATACGAAAATAGTAAAAATTTAATTGGTTTAATGTCGAGGTGAGAAATGTGTTGTGTGTTGAGGTGAAAGATGTGTGGTGTTTCTAATTTTTGTGTGGGCAAAAGTCAGTGAGGTGTCTATAAACTCGGTGTGCTAAATGACCTTACTACAAATCTTTCAAAACTCAATTGTACTAAAAAAAGCTCACAGTAACATTTGCACCTTCTCATTGCATTAACATTCTCTGCTTTCACTTCATTCCGGGCCAAGAAAATTTATGAAATATTGGAAAAAATGTTTTGCCGAAGTCGATCTGAAACCGAACTGAACTTTTGTGGCTGAAGTGAAGCCTAAGTTCAGTCGTTATCAGGAATACAAATATAAAGATTTTTATTTGTATTCCTGATAACGACTGAACTTAGGCTTCACTTCAGCCACAAAGATTGCGCTGTCGACATATTAGTCACAAACACAAGTAACACCCCATTTACACACGGAGACATCTGGAAGGGAGACACTGGAAATTCTCTTTTCATGTCTCATTCGCGGACACACGGACAAAAATGTTTTCGGCAACAATCGTTAGCATATTTTGACGTTTCTCTCATTCGTATAGCCGTGATTTGTTTGAATTTTATATTGTGAAGAAATATATTAGTTTATTGCGATTAAATATGGATTACGAAGAAAAATGTGAACTGATTAAAAGCATATGGCAATGCATTGGTGAGGCTGAGGAATTAGACTCTGACGACAGCGATAAAGAAGAAATACTTTTAGGTAAGCATCTACATGCTTGTAAAATGTGCGCATTAAATTGTTAAAGTATACTCCAATTAGGATTAGCAAATTTGGGCGAAAAAGTTTCATTGTTGCCTATCAAGAGGTCCAAGCGGCAATGGATAAAAGAATGGCGAAAAAAAAGATGCGATCACGGCTCGTTCGCTTTTTTAAACAAAGAGTTGCTGGTGCACGATGAGCAGAGCTATAAGAATTTTCTACGGATGTCAAATGGCCAATTTCATTACTTGCTATCGCTAATTGCAGATGATATTGAACGTTCTGATACTTCAATGAGAAACGCGATTCCCGCAGCAGAAAAATTGACAGTGACGCTGCGGTTTCTCAGCACTGGTGAGTTAAAGAGATGGTGATATATGTAGTATTGTTATAAGCAGTTATTTATTTTCAGGGGAGTCTTACGCCAGTTTGGATTACCAGACGCGATTATCCAAATCCTCAATTTGCAAGATAGTTCCCGAGGTATGCAGTGCTTTGTTTAACAAATTAAAATCGTCATATTTAAAGGTATGGATACATTTTATAATATAATAAATATTTCGCGATTAATAATAAATTTTTTCGCAGTTTCCGAGCAGCAAATCCGAATGGGAGGCTATAGCAACAGAATTCGCGGTTAAGTGGCAATTCCCCAATTGCATTGGCGCATTAGATGGAAAGCATATAACTTTCCGTCCCTCACGCACTGACGGAGCTTTTTATTATAATTACAAAGGCACTAACAGCATAATTTTATTAGCCCTGGTGGATGCTAATTGTAAATTTATTTTCGTTGACGTGGGTTGCAACGGTCGCAGTAATGATGCTGGAGTTTTTCTACAAAGCAAATTAAGTACTGTTCTTCAAGATAAGAAAGAAATACCAAAAGCAACTTTAATTGGAAACAATCGAAGCGTTCCGTATGTTGTAGTCGGAGACGATGCATTTCCTCTGCAGGTGCATTTAATGAAGCCATATCCTTACCACACGCAATGTCAAGAAAAACAAATGTTCAATCGAAGACTCTCCCGGGCAAGGCATGTAGTGGAACATGCATTTGGAATTTTGTCGAACCGATTTCGCGTTTTTCTTGCTCCTATAAATCTAAATGTGTCCGCTGTAGAGAAAATTGTATTAACGTGCTGTACTTTACATAATTATCTAATAGAAAATGGCGAAACATACACTGATGGTAGCGGAAATGTAGAAACTGTAAACAATAACTGCCCAACTGGATCGAATATATTATATAATCTGAGAAAAGGTGAAGCGGAGAATGTTCGTCAAAAATTTCTAAAATATTTCAATGAAGAAGGCAAACTGGATTGGTTAAATAATAAATAATTTCTTTTATTTTTATTAACGTAAATGTATATAGGTATATAAGCTTTTGTACTTCATTAAAAAAAATGAAATAAAATATACTTCATGTATAACTAATTTACTTAAAATACATAAGAATTATGACTTATAACACAGTCTCATATTTTTTAGTTCCTTTTTTTTTAAGTTTATTTGGATTTTAAATTTTTGAAGTGAAAACTTCTTTAGAATCGTTGGGAGTGATTTGAGAAAAAGTGAAACGAAAAAAGCGACACTCTTGGCTACGAATATTACATATACACGTAGCGACGAACTAAATAACTTTTAGGCCAGCGCCAACAGCATGGCGCGATAGCCGAGCGGCTAGCAATGTGAGCTTCCGATCCAAAATCCTTGGTTCGAATCACAAGAAAAAAATTTTTTTTATACAGTTATTTTATTTTTTTTATTTTATGATACTATGTTTATGAGGAGCTTCTTTTTCATGGCAGAAATACACTCGGTGTTTTTCCATTGCCTGCTGAGGGGTGAGCGCTATTAGAAAAATAGTTTTCCTTAATTTTGGTGTTTTCACCGAGATTCGAACTGACGTTCTCTCTGTGAATTCTGAATAGTAGTCACGCACCAACCCATTCGGCTACGGTGTTTGTTTAATTTTACTGATGCAAAAATGAGG
Source organism: Anastrepha ludens (assembly GCF_028408465.1). Classification (NCBI taxonomy): domain Eukaryota; kingdom Metazoa; phylum Arthropoda; class Insecta; order Diptera; family Tephritidae; genus Anastrepha; species Anastrepha ludens. The sequence continues at coordinate 117,279,637 of NC_071500.1, read as the reverse complement.
GAAAATATATGAATAAAGTTTGCTTACTGTTTACACATTTTCCAAAGGTGACGGACAACCAAAAAAAAAAGTCGATTTTCAAACAAATACGAGTGCATATGTGTAATTGTGTTAGAGTTTCGGTCACGCCCCAGCAAAACCTGCGTGCATATGTGTTTGTAACATTCAAAAAAATGTAATTGTGTTAGAGTTTCGGTCACGCAGGTTTTGCTGGGGACGCTCATAATAGCAACCGCGTGTGTATTTTTATATTCGTAAATATTTTCATTTTTAAATATTTACCGCAATTATGCCGAAAAATAATGCAGAAAAGTGTCGTGAATATCGACAGAAAAAAAAATCAATAAATAGCATCACGGAATTCATTCACGAAAATTTAATAAAGTATACACCAGAAGTATCGCGGATACTTAGAAAAGATTACAATAAAGTTCCAATGATTTTAAGTGGCGATTTTAACGTAAATTTTGCATTGGACACAGCGGTTCCTTTAATTGACGTTCTCAATACAACATTCAATTTAAAAATGTGTAACAATCGCACTGAATCGAAAACACGATCAAAAACAACCATTGACGCGGTATTTCAAAGACATGTTGACAACATCGAAACCAAAGCATTTGTATCATATTTTAGCTATCATAAGTTGAAATCATTTGTTGAAATTGAAAACATTGAGGATGAATAATAATAAAATGAAGAAAATAAAATATGAACTTTATAGCAATATTATAATGAACCTATAATTATCTTGCTCCTAATGCTGCTTTCGTCTTATTCTCTCTCAGTTCGTTTTACGGAAGGTTTCACTTCTATCGCGTCTAACCGTTAGACTGGTGTTTTTTTTTAAATGTTATATACCTATATACAGATTTTGTACTTCAATAAAAAAAAATTAAATAAAATATACTTCATGTATAAATACTTTACTTAAAATATTAATTAAATCCTTTCGTCTTAACTTAAATATATTACACAGTCTTATATTTAATAGGCACTTTGGTTTCCAGATTTGGTGGCTTTTAATGCAGTATCACTTTTTTGGCGCTCAAGTATCTAGAAACAGAAAAAAGTGGAAGTTAACATAAACATGTCTCATAGGTTTTATGAATTATACCTACTTTGCTAGCAAAAATCATCCTTGTCAAAAACTCCATCCATAGACAGCTGCAATAAGTCCTTGCCTGATGATGATGCAGTTGCTAATGATGAAGGAGTGCGCTGATTGGATTCATCAATAAATCTTTTTAAAACCGTTTGTATTTCCCAAGCAGCGCTCTGTTGTTTGTCGTTGTCTATTTCCTCCATTTGATTTGCAACCAAAGTGCCCAACCAGGCGTATTTTCGGGAGCTTTTCTTTTTATGCATCATTTCTTTAAATAGAGAGAACTCCTGATGCATTTCATTATACTGTTTACTTTTCTACAATATAAAAAAAAAAAAAACAATTATATGATATATTTTTTTTATTAATCGTAATGTTATATGTACCTTTTTTCGTATTTTCGATGGCTCGTCGTTAACGCTCGAGGTACTATTTTCTGCACCCGTATACGTTGAGGTACTCGAAGAAGAAGGCATCTGGAAAAAAAATTGTGACGTATGTTAATTATTCTTTCATATCAATTATATAGTATACGTCTGACGATACCACAATTTGTATTTTCTTAAAATTTGTAACACATTGCATTTTAATATTACCTCAATATTGTCTTGGCTCTATCTGGTTGCTACATGGCCTTCTAGAAATGAGAGCTGATCAAAACACCAAAGCTTTGTTTGGTATACCTCATTTACACCGCTTCCACTTTTCTTCGAGTTTTTTATTAATCGTAGCTCCCTCATGTATTGGCTACGGAGGTTTTTCCATTTTTTTGTATGTCGTCTTGTGTAACCCCAACCATTTCTGTTGCCATTTTTTTATGAATTTCCGCAAATGCCATAGCTTTTTTGGCTAGGTTCATATAATCACTACATCTAATGCTATACAAACAAGCATTTTCTTGTATATACACGATTAGCTTTTCTATGTTTATACGATTCCACTTGCACTCCATTTTCAAAATAGGTTGATATTACAGTACTTTCTACCACAAAACAAGAAAACGAATGAAGCAACTGTCAAAAATTGTTTTGCAGCCAACTTCACAATTGGAAATACGAATAAGAAGCACAAAGCGTGTCGCCAGTACAGGAGACAAATTCCCTTCTCTCTTCCGTGGCCGTCCTTCACCCGCGAACAAAATGTTTCCCTTCCAGTTGTCTCCTCGTGTAAATGGGCACTAAGTAATTTTGCACCGAAGGTTTGTTTATTTTCCGTACTGACGTCGCTCTAAGCCGCCGATTCTGCCCAATTCGTCCAGAACAAAGTTTTTAAGTTTGTTTTTATATTTTTGTACAGCCTTACAGCGATATCTACCGGCTAAAAGTAGATCTTTGCACTTCAATTTGAAAATTGTGTTAAATATGACCAATCGACGATTGAAGATAAAAAAGTGCATAAACTGAAGTCTTCTGAGCTCGATTTCGCAATGATCGCCATTTAACACTGAACGTGATTTTTCTTATTTTCATACGCTGGAAGTGATCAATCATTTCGCGCATAGCATCGATATTTTCTGGCACAACTGATTTTCGATGACCTTTCCGGAATTAGTCGGTGGGCGAACAGGAGCCCCCAGAAACTTCATTTTACCAATTTGTTAAGGTATAAATAATGGTGTTTGCTCGCCGTATAATACTTTTAGTTCATCGATGTATTTTTTATTGTTAATCCACGCCGAAAATTGTCACACGAAAATGTTTGCGGTTTATTTACACTTTTGGCCGAGATGGCGTTTTAAAACCACTGTGGCTCACACATTAAACCTTCTGAGCCGTTTATGGAAAAATTTATCAAACTTTCCAACGGAAACGTTAGACAGAGAACATTAATGTATAGAGAAGTCTCAATGACTGGAAAGTATGGAATTAACAGAAATATGCTCAACTGGTGAAACAGCCTTTGAGAATTAAGAGCATTTTTTTTGGAAACTTTCCCTTTTGTGCCAAAGTTAGGTTACAGGTTTTTGTCTCTTTATTTGCATGGAAAATCAAATAATTTTTGAATTTGAATTGATTTTGCGTAATTTCCGCCAAAATGTCAAACAAAAAGAGTCAGATGAACTTTAGTTTGAGAAACACTTTTGATTGACGTCGCGCAATTTTCATTCGTTGTCGATTTTCCGAATTTTTTTAAACTCTTTTTATTCAAAATGAGCAGAACGTGTCGTGTGCGCGGGTGCAATTTGAAAAATAGTGAAGTGAAGTTGTTTTCTTTTCCACAGGACACCATAGTAGCAGAAAAATGGAGGCAGAATCTGCATATTTCCAGAATGGAACACCTTCCACCCCACAACTCATTTGTGTGTATAAAACATTTTGAGGCATGTGTTGTGAGGGGACAATGTTTAAAAAAGGGTGCCATCCATAAGGGTTCCATAAACCTGGGATATATATGGGCCTCCGTTAGTTTCGGACAAATTTTAAAATGTGGATTCATTTGATCTATATCAAACAATTTTTTTTGATCACCTTGAAGCTTGTCACTCCATCTGATGTTAAGATGTCATATTTCATCAAGGTATTTCGGACGGACTTTATCAAGTGACAATAATCGTATATGCAAAAAATCTTTGTGTCTTCGTGCAGGAAAAAGGGGCACTTCTCAGAAATCCCTAAAGTTGTAAAGATACTAATGTTGGATCGCAAACTATACCTTTCAAATTTAACCCCATTTTTTTTTAGTCGTGCGATATTTTTCCCCAAAATGGACATCAATGTCTCCGTACGTATACCACCACTGGAGATATAATACAAAAACACGTATTTCCATTTGGAGCACAATCCCTTAACCATAAAAAATAAACATTTATTCCCAATTTTGTTTTCGCGTTGACCTTCCCCATGGTCTACAAACCCATCGATAACATATTTAGCTTTATTATAGTTCAAGTCCGATTTGATGATGATTTCATCGAATAATAGAACGCTTATGCGTTCGGTGTCGGACATACATAGTTGAAACAATTTTTTCTAAATTATTACAGACATTGGAACAACATATTTGATGGGGCGCCAACGCGAAAGGGATGACTTATGGGGCAAAGCGAAACCTAGATCGTCACGCATAAACGTATATGCTTTGGAGGACATATGTATAACTGATGTTTTGAGCCAATGTCTTTTCCTCCTCGCTATAACGATTTTTTTTTTGGCCACTGACGATCATTCTTGCGAAAGTTATAGCATCACTGCTTGAAGTTTCTTCCGCAAGTACTGCACGACTACACAAATATTTATATTTTTGCTGTAGCTTCTCATTCTCTGCTTCTAACTCCTCAATTCTTTCCTTTAATTTTATTTCATTGCTCCGATAAAAATGAGCAGCCTGAGCAAATCGTTCGCGACTGCTAGTGATTTCTAAGTCCTCACAGATGTTTTTGTTTTTGGGAACCTGCCTTGTTTCCTCTAGCATGGAATATTTTGCGGATTATTCTAATGTAAGATCGTTTCCTACACCTACTGTACGATTTACGTATACTTTAGTAACGGGCGGGCAAACCCAATCAGAGCCAGTACTAGGTGAGCGACTTCTACTATCTGGCTCTAATCTTAAAGATGGAACAGCCCCATCTAAAACTTTAAAATGAGTTACTTGCTCTGGACTAAAGTGGCGCTTACAAACATATAGCTTGTCAGTATCTGCTGGTTGCACGTTGCAAGCCAGAGCCCAACTGTTTCGAGCCTCTCCGCGTCGAGGAAAGGCGTACAACGTATGACCCTTTTCCACCAAGCATCCTACCACGCAACAGCTTCATTGCTTCTTTGGCATTGTACAGCTGTACGTAGGGTCATCGTCATGCCCTATTAAAAAAATTTATTTTATAAACATATGTATAATAATTTATAAACATATAATAATTTATAAACATATAATAATTCATAAACATATAATTCCAAATTCAAAATTATGTTCAAATGAACCTTTCTACTCCACTTATACAAAGCCATAATATTATCAAAAAATATCAAATTAAGTTTAGAAGGAAAATCTTTCGAACAATTGATATCACCAGTAATTTTGACCGGTCTTTAATTTTATCACATTTGGTAATTCCCATTTATATTTATTTATACATATACATATGTATGTATTTATATATGCACATACATATATCAAATAAATTTGCACAATATATGCACAAACATGTGTATATGTAATATCATTTACATTCAAAAATTAATTTAAATTTATTAACTTGCTCCACTTTCCTCCCTCAAAACTCTAATGTTACAAATTATGTAGCAAGCCTCACCCTCAATCAAACCTATCCACCTTAATATTGTATCAAACGTATGCAATACATATGTAGGTATGTGTGTTTGATATTCTTGTAGGTTCGCTTTAGCGCAATATAAAAACACACATACCTACTTATTATTGCGCAAAAACTTACCTAAACGAAAGGTGGGGATGGCACCCTTTTTTAAACATTGTCCCCCACAACACATGCCTCAAAATGTTTTATACAAACAAATGAGTTGTGGAGGGGAAGATGTTCCGTCCTGGCAATATGCAGATTCTGCCTCCATTTCTCTGCTACTATGGTGTCCTGTGGAAAAGAAAACAACTTCACTTCACTATTTTTCAAATTGCACCCGCGCACACGACACGTTCTGCTCATTTTGAATAAAAAGAGTTAAAAAAAATTCGGAAAATCGACAACGAATGAAAATTGCGCGACGTCAATCAAAAGTGTTTCTCAAACTAAAGTTCATTTGACTCTTTTTGTTTGACATTGACATTTTGGCGCAAATTATTTGAATTTCCATGCAAATAAAGAGACAAAAAGCCTCTGTAACCTATGTAATGAAAAAAATAAACGAGCGGAGCAAAAGCGGATTACTGACTAGTTAGATAACGTCGACATAGCTTTTGGTAGAATTGTAAAATTCAATCATTTTTCGAAGCTTTTTATGTGAGGATGGGTTACACATTTTGCCTAAGTCTGGAAACTTTCTCTGTCACTTTCTACCAAAAAAATTATGAAATGCTTTCAGTTGTTTATGAAGTATTCATATACCAAATAGTAATAATAAAGGCCTAAAAAAGGGTCTAACTAACAAATGGTTTTTTGGGGAGAGAAACACACTTGGAGATTTTCCATTGCTTGCCGCAAAGCGACTGCTGTTGGAAAAAACTTTTTCGGTCAATTTGCGCTTCTTGCCGACAGCTGGATTTACACTTTCGAATAACTTGTAGCGCCATCTTTTGGTAGGTTCTGCAAAACTCGTTGCAACTAATCGACGGTAGGTGAGAAATTTGTATGTTCTCCTAAGTGTATTTTTCAGACTTTTGGCAAAGAAACTTTCTGGATTTCGAAGGCAAGTATTTTTTATTATTAAAAAAGGAAAGCGCACATGAATGCAATAATTTGTAAAAATAACGAAAAATTGATTACATCTGTTACATCATGTTGGTTAAACAATTTTACATTTTCACCTCATTCCCGGCCAAGAAAATTTATGAAATATCGGAAGAAATGTTTTGCCGAAGTCGAACTGAAACCGAACTGAACTTTTGTGGCTGAAGTGGAGCCTAAGTTCAGTCGTTATCAGGAATACAAATATGAAGCTGCATACAAATAAAAACAAGACTGCGCTGTCGTACTGAAAAATAAACAGTAGAAGAACAATAAGCAAGGAGAAACTATAATAGGTTTTCACAATTCACCACGCGAGAATAGACAAATTAGTCTATTTTGTTTAAAAATCACAAACACAAGCAAGTAATTTTGCACCGAAGGTGTTATCATCGGAGTGCGATGCAATGAGCGGTTTAGAAATGTGTGGCCTCCACGGTCGCTCCGATGATATATTTTAAAGGAATATAAGAAAAGTACAAAAGCGTGTCAGTGGTCAGTTATTATCATTTATTTTCAGTATTTCTTAATATGATGTCGATATAAAATACTAGCAAACCCGGCCCGCTTCGCTGGGCAAAGACACGGCGGGTCCACGTTTTGGCATATATTTCGAGACCCTAGTCATTAATAGGTATAAAAATTACCCCGTATTAAAGCACTTATCAACAGCTTTCATTTGATACCCATATTGTACAAACGCATCCTAGGGTTACCCAGGTCCACGTTTTGGCCTATTTCTCGAGACCCTAGTCACGGAACGGGATGAAAAATACTCTGAACTAAAGCATTCATCAACAGCTTCCATTTGATATCCATATTGTACAAACACATTCTAGGGTCCACGTTTTGGTCTCTATCTCGAGACCCTAGTCACGGAGCGGCATGAAAAATACTCTGAACTAAAGCATTCACCAACAGCTTCCATTTGATACCCATATTGTACATACACATCCAAAGGTTACCCGGGTCCACGTTTTGACCTATATCTCGAACCCTATCCACCAATAGGTATCCAAACTATTCGCAAACCATCTTCAATACCTTCTTAACAATGTGTGTAAGTTTGGTTTAATTCGGTGCAAAGACACGGCCGGTTAGCGAACACACACAAAAAGTTGCCTTTATTTTATACATAAGATGTATTGTACAATAAGTAACAACTCGGTGTTACTTATTAATAAAATAGAAATATTTATGTAATTCTATTTACCTCTGGCTGACACGTCCTGATCCTTGCCTTTAACAAATCGCAGTGACAGTTAAATTAAAAATTGAGGCGAAAATAACCTCGCCGAACAGCGTTTAACACGGTAAACGTTTTCACTGTTCGGCGGGGAAATGCCAAGGTTAACGGCCTTCACGTTGCAGCGACTGGAAACGGAGGTTAGCAACAGTCGGAACGGTAGGCGCAGTTACCATTAGGGTGGCTAAACATTTATAAGATATTAGGGTATGGCCTAAACAGGGGGTTTGTTTATTTTCCGTAATGATGTCGCTCTAAACCGCCGATTCTGTCGAATTCGCCCAGAACAAAGTTTTTAAGTTTGTTTTTATTTTTTTGTACAGCCTTACAGCTATATCTACCGGCTATAAGTAGATCTTTGCACTTCAATTTGAAAATTGTGTTAAATATAACCAACGACGATTGAAGATAAAAAAGTGCATAAACTGAAGTCTTCTGAGCTCGATTTCGCAATGATCGCCATTTAACACTGAACGTGATTTTTCTTATTTTCATACGCTGGAAGTGATCAATCATTTCGCGCATAGCATCGATATTTTCTGGCACAACTGATTTTCGATGACCTTTCCGGAATTAGTCGGTGGGCGAATAGCGGCCACCAGAAACTTCATTTTACCATTTTTTTAACACATTGACTGCCAAGGCACTTTCAGCAAATAAGATGCTCTGGGGCCACAGCATTTTTTTTTTTAATCTCATCAGAGACGTCAAAATTGGAATTTAGGGTAGTGCTGGTAATATTTTCTGCTTAGAAACAGGAAGTTTTTAACTAATTAGTATGTCACACACATATGTTCGACGTGGCACCTACCGACTTTTTTTAATTCAGGGCCATTGGCTAAACATCAAAATACATCGTCGTCCCTCATTGGAGGGATCGCTTAGTATTTCGACAATATATTCCAAAGAAAGCCCTTAATTATGGCATAAAATTATTCAAGCTATGTTCTACAGAAGGATATACATGGGCAAGTAAGATTTACTCAGGAAAGTCAGATGTTTACGCAAGAAATCTTGGCCTGGGACGATCAGTTTGCGAAGAACTTTCGCAGGACTTACTAAATCAAGGTAGAACACTGTTCGTTGACAATTTCTATACAAGCTATGAGTTGGCACTTTCCTTTTTACGACAAAATACACACGTTGTGGGTACACTAAGAGCAAATAAAAAATATATGCCCAAAGAAGTGTTTGATGCCAAATTGGAAAAAGGTCAGGTAATACATAGAGAAGAGCAAAATGGAATTGTGGTACTGAAATGGCGCGATGCTCGTGATATACGGATTCTGTCAACAAAACACAGTCCAAGAATGGAAGAAGAAGCTCAAGATAATGGCGAACAAGCATTAGCTTCTGACCTTGACCAACCATCAACCAGTAACACCTCTGGCTCAAAACGTCGCTTGGCGAAGAAGAATAAGAAAAAGCCAATAGCCATACTTGCTTACAACAAAGGAAAAGCAGGGATTGATTTATCAAACCTGAACTGTTCTTATGCTACTACGTTGAAGAGGGGCGTGAATTGGTACCGCAAACTGGGTATAGAATATCTGCTTGGACTATCAGTAGTAAATGCTTTTGTAGTGTACATGAAAGCTACGAAAAAAAAATAATGCACAAATACGATGGTTTAGGGATCAAATTACTTCATCACTTCTAAATTTGCAGAAGCCAGAAAAACATATGAAGCCAAAATCAGGCAATATTCATATTTTAAAAATAAAACTAAGTGCAAGTAATACAAAATTACGTCGAACATGTACTTTATGTTATTCCAGAATAAAACAAATGGAAGGAAGGGAGATCGCCAGAAAGAAGGCTAAAAGAGTATACACGTATTGCCCGGATTGTCCTCAAGAGCAATTCATGTGTTTAGAATGTTTTGGAAATCACCACAAATAAGTTTAATGGGTTCATTTGTATAGCTACTTTGTAAAAATAATATGTAAAAAATTTTTTGTTACTGCAATAAAATGAATTTAATTTTTTTTTTTTCAAAACCAATTTTTCCAATTGTTTTTTGAGCTGCGCCGAAGCCACTATAACAGAAATTTCATGGGAAGCCATATATTTTATTATTGCAATCAAATTATATTTATTGTCAATCGTTGCTGTGTGACATGGCGAGAGAGAATAATAGTCGTGTCGGACATATGTATGTGTCCGACGTGGCGTAAACCGCATAGTACAATGTCACACATATATGACCGACGTGGCAGTCAATGTGTTAAGGTGTAAATAACGGTGTTTTCTCGCCGAATAATACTTTTAGTTCATCGATGTATTTTTTATTCTTAATCCTCGCCGAAAATTGTCACACGAAAATGTTTGCGGTTTATATTTACATTTTTTGCCGAGATGTCGTTTTGAAATCACTGTGGCTCACACATTAAACCTTCTGAGCTGTTTATGGCAAAATTTATCAAACTTTCCAACGAAAACGTCAGATGACGCCAGACAACACTAGAAATGTCCAAAGCCAGAAATATATAAACTCTATTATATGTAATCGTTTAAGAAGTTATAATCGCCACACAATTCTTGCATCGGTTGTACTGTAGCAGTTTGGTTTTTCACTATTACGATTGGAACTATTTTCCACACAAAAAGTTTTTCTGGCATTTGTTTTTTTTTTTCGTGAACGATCAGACACATCTTCTGAAGCATCAATTGCGATTATTTCACTTTCCAAGATTTTGTGTTGTTTCCAAGATGTTGTTGTTGTTGAGCTTTTGAGCTCTAGGGCTACAACAACGGGTACAACACACTATGCTTCTACAACAAGTCATTCATATACATATGTATGTACATATTACATATTGATTACAATGAAGGGTAATTACACTTTATTATGCAATTGAACATGGTTAATCGAATTTCAATGTTGTTTATGGCGATTAAGTAGAACGGTGTGTTGAAATCACAAAACACACGCATTTTCTATTGTTTACAAATCTTAAGTACATTAATACATATGTATGTATGTATGTGCAAAGCTAATAATTTTTGCATGTATATGCATTTATGAATTTGTTTTTACTCTTGAAGGGTTTTGAAAATCTGTATTAGGAACTGATTTGATTCTTATTCGTGAGAAAAAATATTTTGTCAAAAAATTCAAATCCTACAAAAAATCAAAACAGCATATTATACATAACCACCCCGAGTGGGTCAATTTAAAGAAAAACTACACATAAATTGTTGTCATCTTCCTATTTGTGTTGATATCAATATTTATAGGCAACTAAAATTTTAAATTCCAATTTCCCATTCATTCAAAATTTCCATTCCATTCATGCGGCTCGTATTTGCAATGACCATTAACAAATTTAATAGCCTGGGCGGAAGAACAAAAAACATTTCGTATCTAAAAGCACTTCAATAAACTTTAATAATTAACTTAATAGTTTTCTTCTTTTTGAATGGGGCTGGAACGAATGATGGATCTAAGCTGTTGTGTAAGTAAAATTAGAGTCATCGCATTTCGAAACGATGATGAGTTGAAGCCAATCATCCAGATGGATTAAGGTCTCTCTCATTTCGGCATATTTACTCACAATTTGTACGTAGGGGTGTGAGTGTAGTGATAATCTCAAGGGAAAGTATGTTTGCTCTACTATTCAGCATTGCAACATTCTTATCTCTAACTATGTACGTATTCGTATTATGGACGATGTTATTATTTTTTGGTTTAATAATAATATTCATAGCTATTTTATAAAAAACATGAATTAAATACTATGAGAACTATACAACAACAGCAACAATAAAAAAATACACTGCAACCAAGACAAAACTGTAAAGAATAAAATCATGCATACATACATGCATAAAGGGTTTTCCAATAACAGGTGTTAGGTGTTAAACAGGAGAGCTGATTAACGATTTTTTTAAAGCCGGAATTGGATGGTATTGATCTGGACAACGTTTATTTTCAAAAATACGGCGCTACGTGCCACACAAGCAACGAAACCATTGATCTTTTAAGGGAAAAGTTTCCGGACCGTGTTATCTCACGAAGAGGTGTTCACAATCGGCCACCGAGATCTTGTGATTTAACACCTTGTGACTTTTTTCTTTGGGGCCACGTGAAAGAGAAGGTCTACGGCAACAGCCCAGGGTCGATTCAATACCTCAAAGATGGAATTCGTGAGGCTATCGAGGACATCGGGCAGCCACTTTTCAATTCGGTTATAGAAAATTTCATGAAAAGGATATTGTACTGTAAGCGTGGTCGTGGTGGTTATTTTCCCCTATTAACGACATACCTTCCTATTTATAATGAAATAAACATCCGATCATGTATATTAAAAAATAGCATTTTTCTTTGAATATCAAAATAACACCTCGTATTAAATAACCCTTTACATATGTATGTAAATATTACTAAATGAAATAATCTACAAAACTATTTTTAAAAACATATGTACATACATTTGTGGCTCGGCTACTTGTAAAGAGGAACTTCATATTAGTTTCGTCGCGCTATCACAGCATTTAGTTGCACTCGGTTCGCTTAACATAAAATGTTACCTCGCGGAAAGCGAATTTCTCCACTTTTGTGTGTCACCTTTATTTTAGTCCTTTCGTTGTCCCTGTGTAATACACAATGGCCTTATGACGACTATGATATCGAGGGCGGCGAAGTTGAAACAGAACATGATGTACAAAGCGGCCATCTTGCACAAAATGTTCCAGCTGGCTCTATAATTGAGTCAATCCCCAGGCCTGGATCTCCGCCAGAGCATCCGGATGAATTGATTGTGCCAGGCTTAGGCGTAGTTCGTGGTAAAATAGGATACAAGCGCATAAAAGGAAGACCAATTAATTCATATCTTGGTTTGAAATATGGAGTAGTACGTCCGGGCTTAGGCCGTTTTCAAGTAAGTACAAATTACAAAGTGACACAAATTCAACAAATTAAGAAGCAACATTTTTATTTGTGTGTTAGATGTTCGATAAAAGTCGTGAATATTTAACCTATTTTTATATGGCTTATAACTAGTGTATTATAACTTTTTTCACATAACGGTTGTTTCTTAGCTCCTCATTAAACACCATTTCCCGCTCGTAGTCGGCTTAAAACTGTAGGTCCCTCCATTTGTGAAACAACATCAAGACGCACGCCACAAGTAGAAGGAGGAGCTCGGTCAAACACCTAACAGAAGTGTATTATATTATCATATTATATAGGTACATTTTACATATTTTTTTTTTAATAAATATTTATAAATAAGGACGTTCATATGTACAGTAAGAACTCTCAACTGCGACCGCTGTAAAAGACATCTGCTTGCGTGGAAGTTTAGAAAAATTATGCACACTTGTTATTAAATTATAAGTTTATTTTAACTTTGATTCAAATTTTAATATGTGCGAATTTATCACTCGGCATATGATTTATCGGATCACTTCATGTCATCATCTCCTGAATTACTCTTCGTGGTTTCCGTGAATCCCTAGTGGGACATAGGGCACCAACAACACATACGCGCCATGTCGTCCGATTACTGGATAACGCCTTCACCTGCTTCAAGCTTCACCCGAGTTGAGCCGTCAGTTCTTTTCCGGGTTTCCCTTGACCTGCCTGGTGCCCTTCCTCTCGCTGTGAGTGGGTTCCATTCCATTGCCTTCTTCACTATGTTCCAGTATTCTTCCTTAGACAGCGGCGGTTATAGCGGTGGTATTTTCTAGATAGAGCTACTGTACAGCAGTACCAACAGCACATTCGACTAAATCAGTAATAATGAATATGTAAATACGATTTAAAACTGTTGGGTTAGGGTATTTTTCCACTTAGAAACATCTAAATTTCTGTCAATTTTCAATCTGTTATTGCAATTTTTTTCGATATACAGTATAATCTCGATAATTCGGACAATTAAATACCAGAGGTTGTCCGAAATATCGAATTTTCCGGATTATCGAGTGGGTAAAAAATTTAATAGAAATCAGTAGATCAGTAACTAAATGAAATAAACTTTTATTTAATCTTAAATTGATTAATATTCAATGAGTTATATGTACATATATTAGTTTTTATTCGGCCATAAAATAATTCAATATATTCGTTTGCCGCAATTTTATTTCATTTCTCTTTCTGAAGGCAATATCTCTGAGACTCACAAGTTTTAAAGTGTCTCCGGATGAAAATTCCTGTTCCTCTGCATATTTAATACAACTATCAAATGCGACAATAGCTTGAGAGTGCGAAATTTTAGGATCTTGACTTTCATTTTCGTCAAGACTGCTGTTCTCGTTATCTTCTTCCTCAATCTCGTTGATATCGAAATCAGTGTCGTCATTCAACCACTCAGTAATCTCGTTATCATTATACATATACATCAGGGGATATTTCAACAAGAAGATCAATTATTTTAGTTGAGCTGCTGGGCCGTAGCATCGCAAGAGGCAAATCATCATCTGAGTCCCATTCTTCGTCATAAAGAATCTTGTTAAAACATTTTCTGAGCACGGGTTCATCCACATTTTTCCAAGCATTAGACGATAAAAAAGCCACATCTTTTAATGTAAAGTTTTTTAAAGATTCCGGGAGATTGCTCGTTGGGCTGGACAAAAGTAGAGACAAAAAACTCTTCCGATAGTTTGTCTTTAAAATTCGGATAGCATTTTGGTCCATTGGCTGTATAAGAGCCGTGCAGTTTGGTGGCAAAAACATAACATATAATATATGTTCGACAGCGATTGGGGATGGCAAGTTGCATTGTCTAGCAGTAAAATGGCTTTGGCTGGTAAATTCTTTTCCTTTAAGTAACGCTTTACTTCTTTAACGAATGAGTTTTCAAACCAATTTTTAAAGATTTGCTCTGTCATCCAAGCAATTTTGGTATGGGAGTACCCAAGCTGAAGGTTTACTTTTTTAAACGCTCTGGGGTTTTTGGCTTTCCCTATCATGAACAATGGAAGTTTATGTTCTCCGGTTGCATTACAGCAAACTAGAAGTGTTACTCTTTCTTTTCCAAGTGTTACTCTTTCTTTTCATTATGCAATGCAAGAGTTTTTTCTGGAAGTTTTCTCCAAAATAAAGCAGTCTCATCTGCATTATAAACCTGATCATACGTAATACCCATTGCTGCAATTTTCTTTCGCAATTTTTCAATAAAGGGTTGCACAGCAGTAGAATCATTGGAAAGTTTTTCTCCAGATATTTTTAAGAATTTAATTCCATATCGGGAGCGAAACTTACTAAACCAACCATTACTAGCCACAAATTCCACACTTTGTCCGAAAATTTGGGAACAGAATTGTTTGGCCTTTTCTTTGATGATTTCCGAGGAAATCGGTGCATTGTTTCCTCTTGCGTTTACAAACCATTTATACAAGTGGTCTTTCATCTTTTCAAACTCCGCAGGTCGAATAGTTTTACGCTTTCCAAGGCCACATTCTGTTCTAGCAATCTAACTGCAAAATATAATCAAAGGAGTGTAAACTCTTCTTACAAAATGTTTTCGTTTTTTACCTATCAATCTTTAATCCACTTGATTTTATGTCCGAAATTGTAGATTTACCTACATTGTATTGCGCAGCTAGCAGTCGAATTGACTATCCTTCACTTAGTTTCTTAAGAACTTCTTTTTTCTGGTCTATCGTTAAAAACGTATGTTTTTTCTTAGCTGCTGGTGCCATAGTTAAATTTATACAGTCCACAGTTAAAGAAATTATGGAGTTAATGTTTGAAATTAGCTACTGAACTACACGTTACGCAAATATGCTTATGAATATGAACTAGGAGGCTGACGAGCACTTAAACGCACTATTCACGCAAAGTAGTTAGCAGGGGAGTCCCCTTTATAAAATAAAATAAAAAATAACGGAATTCCTTTTTATTTCAGCATATTCACTGGAAAATAAAGAAGTGTCCGAATTTTAGAGGTACATGAATACGTGGTGTCCGGATTACAGAGACTTCAATAGAAAACGTTTTGGTGTCTGGATTACCGCGCTGTCCGAATTATCAAGTGTCCGAATTACCAAGATTAGACTGTATTTTAAATTTTTTTTAAACCCTTCCTTCATAAAATTTAACTTTTATAGTAATGAATCGAGAAGGTATTAGTGCTGCAAATTTTTTCATTTTTCCAAGTAAAAGTGCGGCCCAGGGATGTCGCAGAAGCTTATCTCGCTGCTCGACTTAAAGAACTCTCGGATTATGAGGAAGCAATAAGTTACAATAATGGTTAAGGGGAAGCTTACACCCCTTTTTAGGTATTTGGCCGAGCTCCTCCTCTTATATGTGGTGAGCGTCTTGATGCTTTCTACAAATGGAGGGACCTACAATTTTATGCCGGCTCCGAACGGCAAATGGTTTTCTAAATGAGGAGTTATTTCATGGCAGAAATATACTCGGAAGTTTGCCTTTGCGTGCAACCATCGCGTGATCGCGTTCAATAGCGTGGTAAAAATTGCAACAGCACGAATTACCGCACGAAAATAACAAAGCACGGTACCTGCGTAGGGGAAGATTTAGGCACCAGATAATGAGTCGAGAGTTGATGTGCAGCACCAGTAGCACAATTGGAGCGGCAAACTTTCCAGCAAAGCAGTCAAAATCAAGTTTAAAAATTTGAAAAAGAATTTGAGTTGTTACAATTTAAATTTGAGCTGGAGAAAGAGATAAACAAAGTAATGATCGCTGCAGAGAACGCGAGGCCTGAAGTCCAAGTACTCGAACCAATGAAGCAGCTGGTGACTGAATACGATGACGAAGAATATTTTAAAATGTGGCGTTCCCAAGCTCCAACGTTCCAACTACGAATAGTTGTGAGGCTTAAGATAGGGGCAAAATATTTACGTGGCATAATTCAAGTGTGATGCTCATCAGAATTGCCGACGGACTTCTCGCAGAGTTGCCAACGAAGAAGATTCGAGAGACGTGTCTGGAGATTCGGGACCCCTTCGAAATAAATAAATAAATAAATAAAATAATAAACGACTGTGAATGGCCTCAATCTCAATGATGAATAGTTTGTCGAAGATAATATTGATGGTATTCCTGCAGCTGCAAGCCCAGGCAGAGGTGCAAAACTTCAACAAAGCTAATGAAGTGATAAGAGCGTGCCGCACAATCGAGTTGTCTCGTCCAAGAACAAGCGTACAAAAAGGTAAAGAGTGGCTCAGCTGCTCGCCCCTCGGCAGGCAATGGCAAACCTCCAAGTGTATTTCTGCCACGAAAAAAGCTCCTCATAAAAAATATAATATCTGCCATTCGGAGTCGGCTTGAAACTGTAGGTCCCTCCATTTGTGGAACAACATCAAGACGCACACCACAAATAGGAGGAGGAGCTCGGCCAAACACCCAAAACGGGTGTACGCGCCAATTATATATATATATACGGCTTGCCAATTCAATATCACGCTGCAACCCTAGTCATCACCGCAAAAGCATGTAAAGTTGTATCACCTATTCGGCGAGCTGATACACCCGTAGAAAAGCTCGCCACTCTGCTATCTGTGGACAGCGCAGATATGATTTTCCGCAAAACCAATTTTCTTCCATACCAGCAGAATCTGTGAAAAAAAAGCTTTTGCCCGAGTGCAGGCACATAGGACTTCCAACAGTGCTTCTCAAAGTTTCACACTTTCTTCGATACCAAGTGATGAAGTAATTTTTTCCTGGGAAATCTTTGTAACAGTGTAGCCTTAGAAGTCAGAAGGCTATTCTCTCTTTTTATATCTACTAGCATCGTTGTTTTTTGTGCCGCCAGAGGTGATGGCGTTGTCGCAATACCACGTCCCACCAGCCCGCGTTTTGTCCTTGGGCCTTCCCTCCAACATAAATTGCTTATATGCTTGCATTTGTCTACAAAAAGAATAACGGTCTAAGTTACCGCGACATGATTTAGGTCTGTTTTAGTGAGATTGTGGCTCACTAATATTCCAACACGTTATTTTCTTTAATTCAAAATCGTTATTGGGCGAATTCTCGAAAACTACATAACAGGGAAAAAATATGTGGATTTTTGAATTCAGCGATTTTGGAATTAACTTTTTTTGCATAAATCTATATTAATCCAATCCAATAATCTACAATAGTTTATATGTATATAAACTTAATCCGATCGTAATTAACTATTATTATCATCTCTTTTAGCAAGCCAATGTTTACAAACACTACAGAAATGAACCAATTGATGCGACTCAAGTGGCACCGAATTGCCCACAATTTCCTGATTTAAAGCTCATAACTGCCGCAGAAGCGCGTCATGAAAATGTTGACGATTGTCTTTCCCTAAATATTCATGTGCCATCATTCGTGCTTCGAACACAGCAGAGAATGCGTCTCTTGCCAGTGATGGTTTTCGTTCACGGCGAAATGCTGTTTGATGGTAGCGCTGAGGAAGCTCAACCAGACTACTTTATGGAACAAGATGTGGTATTGGTGTCGATCAACTACCGACTTGCACCTTTCGGCTTCCTTACAACGTTGTCAAAGGAAATGCCAGGAAATGTAGCACTGGCCGATATACAGTTGGCACTGGAATGGATTCAACAATACATTCGAGCATTTGGAGGAGATCCACTGCAGGTTACTTTATTTGGTCAGGCTGGTGGCGCCACCTTAGTGCATGCACTAAGCTTAAGTAATAAGGTGCGTATATACTATCTTCATTTACTACAATAAGACAGTTAAAAAAGCAAATGTATAATCAATATAAATTAAATAAATAAATCAATATAATTTTTCTCTGTGTAGGCACAAGGTCTGTTTCATAAACTAATCCTGCAATCAGGTACTGCCTTGAATCCATTCTTTTTGGAACAAGATGCTCTTTCCACAGCACGCAGCTTTGCACGATCAGCACGTTGTCCACGTACGAGTACGTTAGAAGTGCAAAATCTGCATAGCTGTTTCGAGCGACTAAGTACTACAGAGTTACTCGAAACTATGAAGCGACATTACGTATGTGTTCCATATCGATTAGTTTATATTAACGTAGAAACATGAATCAGCTATTGAATAATACACTATTCAAGACAGGCATTGCCAAGAGAAAAAAGAAAATTAATTTTCTAGGCGTGGCGTCACACTTTTAACGGCAAGCCTTTTCGCTGTCAAATCAAATAAAATGTAAACAAAGGAAGTAATATGAGTAAAAGTTAATAAGTAAAGTAAAAGTTAAAAAGTACTGCGGCGAAATTGGCCGAACAAAAAGTGTTCAGAAATTAGTAAAATCTAAATTAATTGAAATAAAGGGATAAATAAAAAAATGGACGTTAAAAAGGGAAAAAAAACTCATTGACGTAAAAATGATCCCACAATTTACATGCACTTTCGTCTCTCGGGAGACCAAACAAATACACAAATTCGCCATTATCCAGTTACCGAACACTTCATTTTAATTTTTATAATTATCAAAACACTGACTTCACTATGAATTCGCAAACAAACATATCGTTACACAATGACTTCTTCAAAAGCGTTACGTCACGCTACTTTTCTCTGAAACATAATATCAAATCTACTGTTTTCTAATTACTGGTTCATGATATTGAAGAGGGCTTACACTTTAATTTTATTCTTTATTAATTTTATACTTAAATCCAGGAGGAAAATGAAATTCGGGGTCTCCATTTCATGGGAGGCTTCAAACTAGCCGTGGGAGACAGTCTGGAATATCTTCCAGTGCATCCCGCCGCCTTGGTGGCCAACCGCACAGTTCCAATGATAATCGGAGTGGCCAAAGATGCTGGATCCTTCATATTAACGAGTACTCACACACACTGACACAAATATTAAATATTAAAATACTTTTTATATATCTTTTTTTTATAGGTTTTTATGATGAGTTGACCCGCTTACGTTCAAATAACATATCTGACTATATAAATGTGGTATTAAGGCATACTACGCAGCCTCGGCATTACTTGATTTGGAAAAACTTGGCGCTACGTGAAATTTTCAACGAACAGGACACACGTAACCCCACTCTACCCACTCTGATCCAAGGTCTTTTAGAGGTCAGTACCTTTTAATAGAAAATATAATAATAATTAACCACTGCACTTTTCATTATTATTTAACAGCTTACAAATTTAATTTTATACCGCGGCCCAGTACTCGATACGATTAAAGCGACTTACAAGAAAACACCAACATATTTATATTGCTTTGATTACCGTGGAGAATTCCATCGGTTCGGGCACCTAAAAAGTCCTTTGCCATTCGAAACCGATGCCACACTTAGCGACGACAATATATACCTCTTCCCCTACCCGGAAGAAGTGAGCAATTTGATCCCGCAAGATCGCGCATTATCGCAAGCTCTGGTCAATATGTGGGCCGATTTCGCTGCATATGGTGTTCCTATTAGGAACAATGTTGTCTGGCCAAATGTCACCACCGAGGTGGGTCCGTTTTTGAGAATTGTTAATTCCAAAGCTACGGCAATGGAGTTAGATTACCACTTCGCTGACGGAATTCCTGTACCAAATGTATACCCCGAGTACTTCAGTAACACAACAATCGCAAATGCAACAACAACAACTACTACTACTACCACTACCCCAAGACCACGTTTGAACTATCCTCATTATTCGAATCACTATCCCAATTATAATCCAAATTATAGACAAAACTATCAGCACCCAGACAATTATCAATATCGCCCACGTACAACGATTTTAAATGGAGCAGAACATGCGTAGGAGTCTAATCACGGAAGCCAACGTTATTATTTAAATTGAAATGTAACCAATGTGTATATTTCTAAATAAACGTAATTTTATAAAAAGTTATATCCATATTTATTTATATGTTTATTTAAAAATATTTTTCAGGTAAAGTAAATAGATTGTAAAACTATTTTTAAAAACGTAATTGATTAAACGGATATCAGATTCAGTTTGAAATACCTTTGACGATTGTATGGTAAGACGAATAAATTCGTAGATTTGATATTGCAGTGGGATATAATCTTTTTATAAAAAAATAAAAATAAATAATTGGCGCGTACACTTCTGTTAGGTGTTTGGCCGAGCTCCTCCTCCTATTTGTGGTGTGCGTCTTGATGTTGTTCCACAAATGGAGGGACCTACAGTTTCAAGCCGACTCCGAACGGCAGATATTTTTATGAGGAGCTTTTTCATGGCAGAAATACACTCGGAGGTTTGCCATTGCCTGCCGAGGGGCGACCGCTATTAGAAAAATGTTTTTCTTTTTCTTTTAATTTTGCTTTCACCGAGATTCGAACCAACGACCTCTCTGTGAATTCCGAATGGTAACCACGCACCAACCCATTCGGCTACGGCGGCCGCCAATCTTAATCTTTTTATAGTCAAGAGTATTTCAAATTAAGTCGGATGCTCATTTTGTAATATTTTTGTTTTATATATTTCGTCAGCTAAGCTAGGATCTCTAAAGGCCAGTTTTCATCTTTTTCCAATTGAATATAAAACATTCAAATGTTCAATTTCGTTTCAAAATACATAAACGGGTCGTTTCGCTAACATGAACTCGTGGGAACGAGTTTGGTGATTTTCAAGCAAATTTGTTTTAGTCTCTTAGATCATAGGTGACATTCTTAGGTCAGTGCTTCCACGTAAAAATACTTCTATGTAGAGATATTTTACGGATTCAGCTCATTCTTATCAAATTTAATCACTGATTGTCCGTTTGTTTACTTTTTGGCTCGATCACAAAAATTGTTTTCTTTGGCGAATTGTTAAAAACAAAATAGTGCTGTGCTGCCAAGTCATATGCATCATTGGGTAAGCTTTTGTTTTGTTCAGTAATCGCTAGGGGACTGGTGAATTGAAAGCAGCTATTGGCAGTTAAAATATGTAGGTTTAATGACATATAGGTTTAATGACAATTTTAAATGACATATTTATTTTAAACAGGTGTAAAAAAAATGTTGCTAGCCGCATGTTGCGCGGTGTTGGCGTGAACTGAGTAGGTACTAATTTATCGTTAGATACATACGAAATGTCATGCTTATTTCACACCAATGCAATTTGTATGGAATTTGACAGATATTTCACGTGAAACGCGAACTACATAGTACTATGCTTAAGCAATATTTGAGGAAAAAGAGTATATTCATAGGGAGAGGAAAATTCTTACTATATCAAAAGTAATTTGCCTTTTAAATCTTACAATAGCGCATTTCGTCTTTTTGTCAAAATGAATTTTTAATCAACGTATTGATATCAATTTTCGATGTGACTACATATGTGTACGACTGTTAGGATATGTATGTATATCGACGCCGTTATGCGAGAAAAATGAAAGTGTTGGAAAATCAATTTTGAAAGTTTATTGCTCTGTGAAAATTAAAGCTTTGTTTTCTGATATAAACAATTATTTGTTTCTATTCAGGGTTTGGTAATTGATAACTCAAAATTGGAAAATATGCACATTCATACTTCTGGCATAAGGGGAACGATATGTATGTGGATACCACTAGACAAAAGTATTCTCAACGTGAAGGAGCTCGACCTTTTTATATACATATGTACATATGCACATTGTATCTGTCAAGAAAGCCCATATTTGGTTATTCTCATTATATAACACTTTCAGTTCATTTCATATCAAGTACAGATATAAAATATACAAAAATATTCGCACACAAAATTCACCTTAATATATTAATAAACTATTTACGAATTTTGGAAATATATGACCGCTTCAATAAAAACTTGCCATTCAATTTTCTTCGCCTATTGCGTTTAACTTTTCGCCGTCTTTTGGCGAGTTTGTTGCGCAGGTAATAACTTTCACGCACTAGACTATGACCATTTTCCTCTTCTATTAGCGTTGCTGAGAACTCTTTGAAATAGTTTCCGCTGACCGTTAATGTATCGTCTATTTTCATATATGGACCATACAACGTGGTCATCGGTGGCCAATATCCTGCGCGCAAGTCGCTAAAGGGATTCCCGTTAATCACGAACGAAGACCATAGATCCACCATACGCATAGCCATTGATATATCGGGCGAACTCAAGTTAGTGACATGCTGCGGGTAGGGAAAGAGATAGAGTGCTTCATCTGTTAGAGAGACTCCGGCTTTAAAAGGACTCTGCATGTTAGTCTCCTCATCCAAATCTCGATACCGATTGAATTCACCCATATAATCGAAAGAATATAGGAATGTATTGTCCGGAACATGTTTATTATTCATATTGAGTGCCAGTAAAACCGGTAATTTATGCATTAAAGTACCACCGACCTGAAAACAATCAGAGTTTCAAAGTAATACGATGGACATGAGGAAATATGAGGAATTTGATAGGCGACTTACGTCGATTAATCGTGGTATTAAAGTGCTGAAAGTACCGTTTTCCATTAACTTCCTATTGAAAAAATCGTGGGTCACGAAACTTGTTAAAATCATCGTTCTATCAGTGCCCACGACTTGGCGAATGACATGATCAATATAATCATAAGCTCTATATTTATCGTCTGGTATGATGCCCTCAAAGTCGTTTTCAACAATTTCTGAAACAAGCAATGCCATGAAAAGGAAGAAAAATTATTTGAAGTACTCACCGTTCAAAACGCGTGAACCAACATTCCTTGGGCAGCCACCCATTGCTGGGTAGGAAAAGTTCGAGTTCAGCATGAGATGATAAGGGTGCTCGGGCAAAACGCCGCTTGGTCCGCCAATCGTGAATTGGATGCCACCGGTGTGTCCCACACCCAAATCGGATTTTTCGAGCTTGATTTAAATGATTTAATAAATAGAATATTAAAAATATTGAGGCTAGACTTGTATGTGAGATACTCACTGCATGCGTCATGAATGCACTCAGTAATTCTAGCGGTGACAAATCCATTAAACATTCATTTAAATCCCGCACCGTCTTCATTTGGCATTCGGCCTTCTCGGCGATTTCCTGAGCATGTTGCCTGGGATTTTCTTCCAGAAAAATAGGCATCAACGCGGAGCCTGAGTGATATATAACCTGATGGAAAAGCCCTTGTTGCACCTATAGAGATATATGCATATGTATGTGTTATAAGATATTAGGATTGTTATTATTGTGCAATTAATTGCAAACAGTTCATAAGATAACGCTACCTACCATTGGTGAAATGGCAAGTAAATGTGCGATTGCTGCGCCACCCACTTGACCCGCTATTGTCACACGATTCTCATCACCCCCAAAATATTTGATAAAATGTTTAATGAACTGTAATGCCAAATATATATCCAGGACTCCTGCGTTGCCAGGTATATCTTCAGTTTTTGTTGATAGAAAGCCGAATGGTCCTAATCGGTACTGTGGCGCTACCAGTACAATATCTTTTTCCAGTAAATAATCAGGCGGTGCCTCAGCATTGCTGCCTTCAAATAAATATTCGCCATGTACGTACACCAGAACTGGATAGCGACCGGTGACGTTGGGCGTGGATATAGTCAAGGTTAGGCAGTCTTCTATATCCAGCACATCATCCAGCTTCTTTAAAGATTCCATGGAAACAACTGAAGGGCAACCGATTTTCTCAGCTGTGGCATCCATAACATCATCCCAGGGCTCTACAGGTCGTGGAGGCTGCCACAAGAATTAAAAGAAAGTTAAAATTAGTGAAGATATGTCACGTTGCATGTCTGAATCAGGGCGTAAACGACAATCTCAATTGACCAATTGATCACTTTGACCGATTCGAATTGTATTAACTTTTAGTCGATTGGTCAAATCGTTAAACCCGCCAGAAGCTCAAACAAGTTTATCGTTTATGCCCTGCTTCTGTTAAATATTATTTCTATTTTTAAGTCCATTTTAAATACAACAAGTAAGGACCCTCATTTTAGTAAAATTGTATTTAAGCAGGTGGTTAATGTTTGGAATCAAACAAACTCATAAACAGTGAAAGATATAGCTTGTAATATCAGACGGACGAACAGAAAGAGTTAACATCAAAAAAGTCATTTTGAGTCATCATTTGTATCAAATTTTAGTAATTTCGCAACTAGAAAATAGAATCCCTCTAAGAAACTTTCAGGAAATATTGAGCATAATCTCAACTAGTAATGAAAATATAAGGGAAAAATCTGAGTGGGTGTTTTTCACATATGACGAAATTTTTGAAATTTATTTTATCAAAAAAATTCTAATTGTGGAAATTTTTAAAAACTTAATTCACTATAATAAATCTATACCACACTATTTAACATTTCACTGAAGACATTCCCCTTAAAAAAATGCATACCAAAATTGGTAAAATTATAATTTTTTCAACATTTTTTCAGTACAGTCTCCTTATTATACCCAAGCCTACAAATAAATGCGTTTTCAAAAAATGTACGACAGCATTCAAAATACTTGGGCCCTTAACTTGGAATCGCTCAATATCCTCGAACACAAGCGCGCGCTTATAAAAACAGAGTAGAAACTCCTAGTCTAGTACGTTTATTCGTCTAATTTTTGAATTATTTGCTGATTCTTATTATTCAAATCATGATGAAACAAGGCCAATTGTCATCCCTGGTCTAATAGTGGAAAAAACTTCATAAATTTGGTTTTTAGAAGCACTAATTTATTTAAAAGTGGGTGGCGCGCTAACCATTCCCAAGGCTTTGAAATAATCATATTCATTTCATACAACGTCAAGGCACAACCAACCTAAGAGGATGCACTAAAATGTTCACTCATGTTCAGCGTCGAAGATCTCTGTAATTGTTTTCCAAGTAGGGGGTGTCCGGTGGCAGGATAAGATTTCCAATTTATTTCCCCAAACCGTTGAACGTATGTATAAGTGGAGAGGAGACCGTGTTAGCTTCGTTACTCGTGCAGATCACAATTTCGCAGTGGACGGGTGAACAACGTGGCCGTGGCCAATCGAAACTTATTTTAAGACCAACAATTCATGTGCAACTGCTCGTCGTAGATTTTGTGCGTTTTAGAATATTCGACCCTTACGTGCGCAAGAGAGCGGGGGGCCTGAGACTTCCAAAAACTATTGTGGATGAAATAATGAGGAAGGATTTCTAATTTCACCCCTTCAAAATTAAAACAGTGCATGCACTTAATCCTAACGATTACAAATTGAGTAAACATTTCTGCAAAGCAATGTTGGAGCAATTTCGTCTAGAGTGATGAAGGCCATTTTCATTTAGATGGAAGTATAAATAAGCAAAATTACCGTTATTGGTCAACTAATGGACAGAGCCCACAACTAAAACACCAACAGCCTCTTCACAGTCCCAAAATAACGATTTGGTGTGCATTGGAAAGCGTGGAAAAATTAGACCATATTTGTTTGAAAAGCGTATATGTCATGGCAGAAATACACTCGGAGGTTTGTCATTGCCTGAAACACATGATTACCCATGGTTAAAAAACGAATTATCAACAAGGGATTCAAACCGCTCCCGAGACAGTTTTTCTTCCTATCTTCATCGTATTCAAATTATTTACTTATTTTCAAG
This sequence comes from Anastrepha ludens, assembly GCF_028408465.1. Lineage (NCBI taxonomy): Eukaryota > Metazoa > Arthropoda > Insecta > Diptera > Tephritidae > Anastrepha > Anastrepha ludens. The sequence goes on along the minus strand of NC_071500.1, from coordinate 117,253,529 downwards.
GACCACCTTAAAAATAATAAAAATATTTTTCCCCAACTAGTATTTGAACCACCTTAAATTTTTGGCTTTCAGTTACATTATTTTAAAAAGTAAATGCTAAGTGCATAAGACTTCGACACTATGCATCAAAAGCAACTAATAATAATAAGAAGTGCATAGAACTAATTTGAGAAAAAAAAAATAAACCAAAATATACCTTGAATCTATACTTTCCAGTGGGAGGCTCTGCATATCTAATATCCACAAACTGTAGCACCTGCCGCTTAGACCAAGCCGTTTCAATAGTTTTCCCTTGAATGGTGCCTAATTTCGGTAAATCTATAATGGTATCCTTTTCTTCGTCAAATTGTGCCCAACAAACACCGAATAATAAAAGTAAAGTTGCAATAGATATTTGAACATGCTGTCGATATAAAGCAGCATCGGCAGATCCCGCACAGGAACCAACAAGTATTTTGCAAAACATTTTTTAAATGCTCGTTAAAATAATTTCTAAATTATGTTTGACACATTCAAAATTTAAATCACTTGTATTTGATTAACGCCATACAAATTCACATTTAAAAATAACAACTCGCATTAACTAAAGAAATAATTTAAAACCGCGCAGCTCAGGAGCTTTCTTCAGACTATTTGAAGAACAATAGAAAATAAACCGTGTATACTGCTTCAGAGAAGACGCCGGCAGTTTGAAATGTAAAATACACTTCGCAATTAAACAAAAAAGAAACAAACGAATGCCAAATTATGCATAATGGCACGAAAGGTAATAGGGTATAGACTATAGGATTTCACTTTGGCTGAGCGAATCATCTACCGTAAAAAAGCAGAAACGAAAAGCAGAATAAAGCGACAGATGTTAAAAGACGCCTAATTTCCAAATTTTTTGGTCATTTCCTTTCCTTTCGCAAAGTTAAAAGTATTCTTCTTTGGTGAAGATAAAAAACATATACTCGTAGTAAGAAATTATATTTATATATGTATGTACATTTATTATAATTTATTTTACCCATTAAACGCCTGACCCAGATTGCGAAAATTTATAAATCTTAATCAAGATATTCATTTGAAGATTATCTAAAATTGTATCATATTTATATTTAAGAGATTAGTTACCTACGTAGGTAGAATTGGGTGTAAATGCACTTACATTGTTGGAGTAGGATACATGTACATATGTACATTTATGTACTTAAGTGTACATATGTATGTAGTTAGATGTAGCAGTTTTTCCTTTTCAACAACAATAAATCTCATCAATGATTCAAATTATTGATGTTTTGGATATGTCTTAATTCAACTTTAATAAATGTGGATACTTAAGCTTCCGATATGGATATGTTAGATTATTAGTACGATAAAACTCAGCAATTTATTGACAGGTAGAAAGTGCCAAGCCGTTGTAGGTTATTTTGTTAAACGCTCCAGGCATATACTTATTTAAGTATATATGTGTGTATATTCATATATTTGTGAGTATGTATAAATGTTTGCGTTTATAATTGTTTCTGCCGTTGGTGAACGGTCAAAACTCTTTTGAATCTTTGTTTCTTAGTTCTTCTATTCGCGTTAGTGAATTGAGGTTACACACGATAAATCCATTAAATATGCAAACGAATACTAATCGCTTATATTTTTAATGAACATCAAAGAAGGAGAGAGAAAATGGCACACAATTGTTAGATTTCTTTTAATTACCTTTTGTCATTTGTTCTCACATAACTTTCGCTAACTGTATTGATTTTTCTAAACCAGATGTTCAAATACTAAAAGAAGATATAAATAAATAAAAAGTAAGCGTGTAAAATACAATATGTATGTTGACTTTTGATCAAAAAACATAAATATTTGGCTCTTGGACTTTTGACGTCAGAATGGAGATTTACTGTTAGCTTTCTAGTATCGATACTCAAACTTGTATTATTTTGACTTAATATGGATGTTGAGCCGATATAAACCCAAAACTATTGAGTATGGAGTGTTTCGCTATTCTAATCGAGCATCGAGTCCATCGTAGAAAAATTATATATTAAAACATCCGCAATTCCAAAGTATCCTATATGACTCATATCACCAATTTCGTACCGTGTCTGATACGCCCACGTATCATATATGAGTAATTTTGGATATACATACTAATATTTTACCTAGTGAACATTTTTGGACTTGGTGCACCATTTCTCTTTTTAGTATGGGAGGTGGAAGTATATACTACGTAAATTATAAACGTAAAAAAATTGGCGAATTCTCAATAAAAGGCGAAAATCTAAGCTTTTGATTTACATATTCATTAGGTATATAAATTACTTTATTATAGTATTGTATTTTTAAATAATTTTCATTGAAACAAGTGGAACAAAAGATTTTGCTCTACATTTACTATTTAGCAGACGGATAATTTCGTTTAATTTCTCTAAGAAAACTCAGCCTAGGAAACTCACCATGCAAAATTCCAACTGGCTCTGTCTTAATTTTAATCAGTTAGATATAGAACCACTCTTTTTTTACAAGATAGATACGTTCCTTAAAAAAGCATGCAAAAAATCGTGAAAAAATAATTCATGCGATATATGGTAAATTTGGGGATGTGCTCCACAGCTGGAGAAAATCCCGTAACATGCAAAAGTTAAAAAAAATATCTTCCCAAAGAAATATCTTCCAAACACAATTAATTTTTATTACAAAAAAAAAATTGGAAGTAGTCTTCCAATTGAAAGTAGGAATAAAAATCAATTTCGCAACTAAAAGTGCTATCATCAGTGGATACCATATATGTATAAGATACCATGTGAGATATGCCCAGCCCATCTGTTGGGTTTTATTCAAATTATTAACGGCTTCTGTTGATTTTTTCGTTGTAACAAAGTCTGTTATTAGCGACTGTTTTCTGCTTTCTCGAGAAAATTTATAATTTTTGCATATGGCGTCGTACGTCGGTCATAGTAGACACTTGTAAACTAGACAGCTGCAGTACACAAGCAGACAAGCAATGGAGCACGTAAAAGTCAAATAAAGATTTCACTCAACATTGTTTATTTATCCAGTATAAAAATTATTCAAAAACAAAATTTGATGATTAATTTAGCGTCCCCTTATACAACACTTGTTATCCAGCTACATACCTAAACATTACGTTGAAATTTTAATGCACAATCGGACTTGGTTAGTTCTAAAATGTGCTTATTTTTGTCGTTGTTTTTGTATTAATTGTTTTTCTCTAATCTTGAAAAGCTTGCACATGCAATTTTAGTTCTAACGTAACAGACAATATTGAAAACAATCTTGAGCGTAGAGCTCTTTGGTGACATTAATATATGGGGAGAGGGAACCTGGGAGTCAATTCAAGTCAAGAAATACTGAAATTTTTTTTTTATAATCTTCAGTTCCTGTGTAGCGGAATATGTGGTCACATGCCGGTCCAGTTCCACGATTTCCACGATTTTGGCATTTCCGAACATTGATCTACCAAGCGTGCATCTTTGACCTAGTTGTTATCAGAACAACATCAACATCATACTTTGCTGTTGCATTCCATACTACATATATTAGATCCCTAAACCGCATTAACTTTTTTGGTCACTTGCTTCGACTTTTCACCTTAGTCGTATACATCGTGAGACAGGGCTCACTAAAGACGCCTAGTGGCAATGATCACAACTATTTATTACTTCTAATATTTATTTGTATCGGCAGATCTCTATAACGCTACAACGAGGGGTAATTGCCTAGGGGTAAAAGGGTGGAAAGTTGCAATTGCGCCCTAAGCTCTGTAAGCTCTGAGTAGCGTAGCAAATTTAACTCGTACCTTTTCAGAATTGACCTCGATATGTTAAATATATGAGCTGCTTGTGAAGGAAACCGTACTAAACCAACTTATCTAACAACAGAGTTTTGATAAACCGACATAAATGCAACCAACCAGCTATTGAAGTCGACAAAGTAAGTTTTGTGATTCAAGTATAGTTCCGCAATATTTTTGGACATACAGCAAGCGTTTGACAAAGACTGTCACTCAGGACTGTTATACAAACTAAAAAAAATTCTACCCACTCCTCTCTACCTCTTCCTGAGATCATATATTTATATAAGCCAGAGGCATTTTTTGTTAATATACAGGGGAAAACTTCCAATATTTACAAAATAAAGGCCGAAGTTCCACAAGGCAGTGTACTTGGACCAACGCTTTGCACAATTTTCACTGCTAACTTACCAATACTAAAGAATAATAGATTAAAAGATTCCACCTATGCGGATGACACTGCCATTCATTCTTCTTCTCACTCAGCTAATGAAGCTTCTTAAATACGTATTAGAAACTTGGCTTCGAAAATGGAGCATTTAGGTAAATGCCTCAAAATCTATTCATGTCACATTCACACTGAGAAAAGAAGACTGCCCTAGTGTCAGTCTTAACCACAATATTATTCCAAAATCCAATAGGTAAAAAGGTGGAAAGGTATCTCCGACTACAATTAGATAGAATACTAACATGGCGACTACATATCTATAATATAAAAATTAATCGCAAAATGTGTTGGTAAGCGCATAACTCAACAACGCATGGACCAATTTTAACAATTCTTTTTTGGTTGGTTGTACGACGATAATAATTCCAAAAATTTGCGGAAAACTCCTAAAACAGCACTTTTCTTTTTCCCATACAAATTTTGCTCGTTCGTGTGTGTGCGTGTTTGCGTTGGAGGATCTAATGCGTTCACACAAAAGTGATAATATCGTGAACCCGACCAAATTGAAAAGTCAAAAAATGTAGATTTGACTGGCCTCGCAATATTCTTTCTTTTGTTTTAGTTTTAGAACGCGTTAAGGAATGATTTCATTCACCAATAATAAATAAAAATAGTTAAGTAAATTGTAAGAATAATCATGCAGGGCTGAACAAATCCAAACATATTTTAAGAATACCAAAAGATAAACATATTTTAAGAAGAATAAAAGACGAATGATTCACATATATACGTTTTATTTCATTATTCTTTATTATATTGGTTATTAACCCTATGTTAATAATAATAATAACACTGCACAACAGCATTTCTGATGATTGGGTTATGATACATGTTTTTAGTCCAATTTTTAATGACAATTTCAAATCTGTAACTGAAATTCCTGTATCAGCTCTATATGACTCTATATAACACATTTGACTTTTTGTAATAAACATTATAGATTTAAAGATTATTTTATTTTATTGCCTTCTTAAGTTTAAAAAAATTTTCTTTTATATGATTTCCTTGCTGAAGTTGAAGGCATAGAACTGTTGTTAATGCTCCAACAATAGTCGGCCATCATGTGTGTGTTCCAGTAACCTTGATAGCGTTCCTCCATCGTACGAAGGTCCTGGTGGAATCGCTCGCCCTGTTCTTCGCTGAGATCCCCAAGATTGGCTGGAAAATAGTCCAGATGGTTATGAAGAAAGTGTAACTTAATGCTCATATTACATCCAACCCTATGGAAATGACCCATTAGTTGTTGGACGTGCTGAGAATAGTCAGAACTTTTCTTATTTCCTAAGAAATTTTGAACAAGCCAAACAAACTCATTCCATGCCATTTTCTCAATCACTGTCATAGTGTCTATGAAATTTGAGTATTTTATTAACGACCTTATCTGTGGCCCGTCAAAAATACCCGCTTTTATCTTTTCTGCACTCAATTTTGGAAACTTTTTAGACAGAAAAAAAAAACAATTTCCATTTTTGTCAAGAGCTTCAACAAATTGTTTTATAAGCCCCAGTTTTATATGTAACGGAGGTAAAATTATACGATCCCTTGATACTAAAGGTGGGTTTATCACGTTCTGTTGTCCTGGTACTAACGCTTCCCGAGCAGGCCAATCTTTTTTAATCCAATGTTGATTTTTAGCTCTACTATCCCATAAGCAAAGAAAACAGGGAAACTTTGTGTAACCACCTTGTTGGCCTAAAAGAAAGTTTATCATTTTTAAATCGACACATATTACCCAATTGTGTTCCGCATATTTAATTTTGTCTAAAACCAGAGCAATAGTTGTATATTCTTCTTTTACTTTAGTAGAATGTGCAATAGGCAATGAACCCAATTTGTTCCCATTGTCTAAGAGAACACATTTTAAACTCCGTTTTGATGAATCTATAAAAAAACGCCACTCACTAGAAACGTAATTTTTTAATCCCATCGCAGCCATTAAACCAGGTACATTTTTACAAAATACAAAGTCATCTTCTTCAGCAAAATATTCAAGGAAAGTTTGTTCTCTTCTGCGATGGTAAGAAATTTTAGTTTCTTTTGTGACTAAGTTTCTTTCTTTTAATCTAGACGCCAAAATTTCTGAACCAGTCTTTGACAGTCCCAGATCTCTAATGCCGTCGTTTAAATCATCTTGGTTAAATGGTTTTGGTGTTACCAGGTCACAATCAAAGTCACTATCGCTATTGTCTGTTTTTGCCTCAAAATGTAAAGGTTCTTCCCGTGAAGCACTAGGTTGAGGTTCAGATGACATCGTAGGGCTCAAAACACGTCTATGTGCCGATCATATAGAAGGGTATTCCCATTTGCCGCGATTTTTTTGGTTAATGCCAGTTATTTTTACCATACAAAAATAACAGCCGTCGTGGTGATTCACAGGTTCAATCCAGATCATAACAGTTTCGTATCTAAATTTATTCCTTTTCTTATTCGTCCACAAACGTAGAAACTCAACGCACGTTCTGCATACCTTTTGTGGAATCCAAGGCATATTTTTCATTTCCATTGGGTGACCGAAGTAATTTTTGTACGCCTCATTTACGAACGATGTCACATTCAAACGGTTTTCTTGAAACATATCTTCTTCTTAATTGGCGCTATAACCGCTTACGCGATTTTGGCCGAGTTTAACAAAGCGCGCCAGTCGTTTCTTTCTCGTGCTAACCGGCGCCAGTTGGACACACCAAGTGAAGCCAAGTCCTTCTCCACCTGATCTTTCCAACGCAGAGGAGGCCGCCCTCTTCCTCTGCTACCACCAGCTGGTACCGCATCGAATACTTTCAAAGCCGGAGCGTTTGTATCCATTCGGACGACATGACCCAGCCAACGTAGCCCCTTGATCTTTATTCGCTGCGCTATGTCTATGTCGTCGTAAAGCTCATACAGCTCATCGTTCCATCGTCTGCGATATTCGCCGTTGCCAACGTGCAAAGGTCCAAAAATCTTACGCAGAATCTTTCTCTCGAACACTCCAAGCGTCGCTTCATCGGATGTTGTCATCGTCCAAGCTTCTGCGCCATACGTTAGGACGGGCATGATGAGAGTCTTGTAGAGTGTTAGTTTTGTTCGTCGAGAGAGGACTTTACTGCTCAGTTGCCTACTTAGTCCAAAGTAGCACTTGTTGGCAAGAGAGATTCTACGTTGGATTTCAAGGCTGACATTGTTATCGGTGTTAATGCTGGTTCCTAAATAGACGAAGTCTTTTACAACCTCAAAATTATAACTGTCAACAGTGACGTGGGTGCCGATACGCGAGTGCGCCGACTGTTTGTTTGAAGACAGGAGGTACTTCGTTTTGTCCTCGTTCACCACCAGACCCATTCGCTTTGCCTCTTTATCCAGTTTGGAGAAGGCAGAACTAACAGCGCGGTTGTTAAGGCCGATGATATCAATATCTTGAAACATATACTCTCCGCAAATAAAACAAAAACTATTCCGGTCATTTATACAAACTCGTCTTGACGATGCCATAACAAATAATATTAAGAAAACTTAATATTTGTTAAAATATTCGTCAATTAACACTGAAATATAGTGATTTTTTTGTGATAGCTATAACTCGTAAACAAGAGCTGTTACAAAAAAATGAGGGTATATTTAGAATCAGCGTTGTCAAACTAGTAAACATCAAGTATCAAAAGTCATTCATCAGACAAAAAGTCCGATTTTGTTTTTTTGTGTAATAAATAATAAATTATCTCTATGTTTTGTCATTTAAGCACCTATATTATAAATATTTGTCACATTTAGGTTCCCACTATCCCTTTAGATAATTTTTCAATCAGGTTTGAACCTTAAATTCCCCTCTTAGTTTGAAGCCCCCTGGCAAACATCCCAGTCGGGGTTTTTAGTGGGTCCCAAAAGGGTGGCCAAACTTCGTGGAAGCGAAGATACTTAGGTCACCCTTTTCTTTAATTCTCCTGAACAGAACCGTCACCATGATGATAGGGCGGTGTGTGAGGGTCAGCAGAGTACGTCTTAAGGTCTTAACGTATTAAGGTCGAAATATAAACTGCCACATTCAAAATCTATTTAACAGAACGAAGTCTGTCGGGTCCGCTAGTCACAGATAAAACATCGCTATTGAAAACAAAAACTAGTAAAATGTATTGGCTGCTCGGTCCGAAATCTAAAATAAATCTTAAGAACAAAATTCTTCCTTACAAGACTATGTTAAAACCTGTTTGGTCGTATGATATTCAAATCGAACGTACATATGTAGATGTGATCCAAAGATATGAGTCAAAAACACTCTGACTAATACCAAATGCTACATGGTATATCAAAAACAACCACATACACAAAGACTTAAATATACCAGTGGTAATAGATGAAATAAGATATACAGCACAAGATACATAAGTAAATTACACTGTCATCCTAACGCTCACGTCATCAACTTGTTAGGCAACATCGAAGAAACAAGTTGACTAGAAAGATTACATGCCTTGAATTTGCCGTTTGGAGCTTAAGTTTAATTTAATAATGTTAATACTTATGTTTAGAATTCTTTAACATATTTAAAAGACATTTTCAAATGATGTACCAACGTTACTAATATGAATTATTGCCTTATACTTTTTGTCTAACGACAGATTGTAAATGGAGCGACAAAAAAAAATAAAACATTAGCAAATTAAATTCCAAGTAGAAGTGTGACCGAAAGATTACTAACTCAATTTATGAATAAGTTAAACGTTAACAAATAAGGAAGAATAAATTCGGTCCGGACCGAACTTCATATATGTATGTACATACAATATATGCGCACATATTAGTAAAATTTAATTTAGTCGGGCGGACGGACGAAATTTTTTATTAAAATATAAAAAATAATTAAGTTTTTTCGGATGAAACGGGGTGCAATATGAGTTCCAAGTTTGGTGAGGTTTTTATTGTTTACCAAGATACACACATTTACCCAGAAGTCGGGTCGGTGGTACCACCCATGTTTCAAAATTTTACCAGCGTCGGAACAAAAATGTAAAGAAAACAAGAGCAACCTTTTATAAACAGGCGCAATACTTTTATCCACAAACAAAGAATGCGAAGAAGATCAATGATTGAAAATAAGTAAATGAATAACTAAAATGACCAGCCAAAATCTACATATGTAGATATGTACGGTTTTTGCGGTTTACAGAAAAGTCATCAAGTCAAGAACTGCGTAAAAATACAACTTTACATATTCGTTCTATCTTTGCCAAAAAACTGTACGAAAATAAAATCCGCACAAAAATATCCAAATTTCCATACGAAACTCCTAATTCAGACAGTGAAAAAGTTTATTTGGCGTGGTGAAAAATGTCATATTAGCGATATGTACGCTCATTCACTGCAAGAGTGTCATAATACAAAAAACCAAAATGTTGAAAAAAACTGCTTAAAAGTGTTCAATTTAATATGCCTCCCTGCGAAAAAGTAAATACATATTTTCATATAATGAGATTCTGTTAATAGGTATCGCTTCTGATCATTTCAGTATACTTATCTAAACAATTTTTTTATATTGCTGATAGGTATGAATTACAAAAAAAAAAAATCAGGCTTACTCAACCATTAAAAAATCGAAGCGAGTGTATCTCAAGGCAGCGTTCTTGGACCAGTATTATATTTACTCTATACAACAGACTTACCAGTTTTTACTACAAGCAGAGTAGCCACGTTTGCTGATAATACCTACATATACTCGTATTCCAGCTGTGCTGACAACGACCACGATTCAAACAGAAAGTTATTGTACAAGCATCGGTAGATGAAATTATAATGTAGACTAAAACCTGGAACATCGAACTAAACGAGAGCAAATCTGTACACGTTGACTTCGCCAACAAGAAAATTACTTATATCCCGGTGAAAATATCCTCCGTTACAGTTCCTTATAGTAATACTGCTAAATAATTGGGAATGACATTATATACGTGGCTAAAATGGAAGGAACATGTCAAAATAAAAGCTAACGAAATTGACATAAAATTAAAAAACCTTAAATGGTTGGTTGGGGGAAACTCTAAACTGTCAATATAAAACAAATTACTTCATTACAATCATACGGCATTCAATTGTGGGATGTACCGCTGCATCAAACATCTAAGTCATTCAACGCCAACAAAATAAGGTGCTCAGAGTAGTGGTGGGACTATTCGAATAAAAATTATTCGAATAATAAAATCTTTTATTCGAGAGGTATTCGTAATTCGAATAATATTTATTCGAATTTTTTATTCGTTTATTCGAATAATGCTATTCGAATACCTCACTATTCGAATACCTCACTATTCGAATATCTTACTATTCGAATATCTTACTATTCGAATACCTTACTATTCGAATACTTCACTATTCGAATATTTTTGGTAAATATTTACTTAGATTAGCGGACTACTAATCGGTTTCTGTACAAGTGCTATGTATGCAAATTCAAAAACCACGCAAAGGCTCATATTAAATGAAAATACTACCTACTTTTTATTGTGAGGTATTCGAATAGTAAGGTATTCGAATAGTGAGGTATTCGAATAATGAACTATTCGAATTATTTGAAACGAATAGTATTATTCGTTTTATTCGAATAATGTTTATTCGAATATTATTCGAAAATAATCCCACTCCTAGCTCACAGGCATGGTGAATGCTTCTTGGTACATTAGGAATACCGATCTGCACAACGATCTGTCGTTATGTCAGTAGTTATGTTGTACAATTTTAATTGTTTGTATGTTATCAATTAATTATAAACTATTACTTGTTAGCTTTGTTAGGTGTAATACTATGAAATGTTAAGCTATTTTTTGTTACGTTTCAATAATGTACGTAGGAAGGAAAAATTACTCTGGTAATCAATCATATTATGGTACTTTGTATCTTTGACTAAATTCATTCAGACTCAATAAATTCGAGGCCAATGAACACACAAAGCAATTAAATTCTAAAAGCTCATCTATAAGTACAACTTTCTCGTTGTGTTAGCGTTCGCTTCATTTTGAAGCAATGCGCGAACCTCGATTGCTGGCTACAATGCATGATTTGGCAGCGAAAGCTTTAATCTTAAAAATGGGTAAATTATGCATAATAAATTTATTAAAATTAGATATTTACAGTAATAACTGCATTTACTAAATTTGTACTTATTTCAATATAACTCGGATTAAAATTTTTTGGAATTTTATTTGTTTATTTCTAATGATGTTGGCGCACGCCAATGGTGGGAGTTGCCCATCTTTACCTTTTACTTTGGCGTTCGCGTTGCTCAACTTTGGCAAATGAGTTATTATTTAACCACACTTTGTGCAGACATATTGGCCACCGTTATCATTACGCTTCATCAAATAAAACAAAAACGAACGTTGCTGGTAAGTCTATAAATATGCGAATTTGCTCTCAGGCAAGGTTGGGCTCAATTGAGTCCATAATAGGTGTATTTTTTGACCATTACAAGCTATACATAGCTTAATCTTGGCCAAATAAAACGATTTTAGCTCATTTACTCCTTAGTTTAAGTTCCAATTTTTTGGCAATGCAGTTAGAAAGTGTTAAGCACATATTTATTTGTAATACTGTCACAAAATGTTGAAAAGCGAATAATGGAAAATTAGGAAATATGGTAATTTTTTTAAATTATAAATTATAATGAATTCAAATTCAAATTAAAAAATAATGATTGTATACTGAATATATAATATAATATTTTAATTATCTTTTAAAAAATTTGCCATGCTACCTGTTCACTCGCTCTGTGTTATATATTTTCTTTCAGCTATTAAAATGTGAATATGTTCTATTTTTAAAACTGGTACCATTATTTTGAACTGGCAATGCCTCTAGTCCAATATACTTACAAGCCAATATAAATAATTATAGGCGAACAAAAGCTTTCCTGTATAAACGCGGTTTAATGAAACTGAGCAAATATCAGAAAAGAGAGTTGGCAGCATTAAAAATACTTAGAGTAATGAACGGTTGATAGTACAAGAGAAAGAAAAATCCTATTTTGAGCGCTCCTAAGCCAAAAACCTTAATATTAACTACAACTCCGAAAGAATACGTATATTGTTGCGAAAGAATAATTTTAATGGAAGAGTTGGTCGAAAAAAACATTTCATCAACGAGATTAAGCGGCATAAGAGAATAAAATTTGCAAAGCGTCATGCGGATAAGGATTTCGAGTGCTGGAAGCACGTTTTATTTACAGATGAAAGCAAGTTTAACATCTTTAGGTCAGATGGGCAATCATATGTTTGGACAAGACCTAATGAAGAGTTGCTGGGAAAAAATGTATGTACGACAGTGAAACATGGAGGCGGATCGGTAATGGTATGGGCTTTATGCTTCATTAACGGCAATATGAACCACAAGCAATACCTAACAATTATAATGAAAATTTGGTATTTTAAATATAAAGTATTGAAAAATTGGGAATTAAGGATAATTTTCAGTACTATCATGACAATGATCGCAACTATAAGGCACCTGATGTTTGTCTATGGCTTATGTACAAGTGAGAAAAAGTAAAGACTTGCCGAGTAAATATTAATATATAGTTTTTTCTCAAATATTATTTACCTAACTCTACTTTATATAAATGTTCGAGTTCCTTTTTGTCATGTATTTTGTTAAGATTTTATGTTTGTGTTTTCTATGTAAGAATGAGTTGAAGTTTGTTTATGTTTTTTGTAGTTTTAAAAAATACGCTTGAAGAACGAAAATAAACGGGGCACATAAACGCATTAGATTTGCATTTTAATATATTTTTTTAAATTTAAAACCATATCACTTGGGTGTACGAGTTCTTTATTGAGCCACTGTAATAAAAAGAACATACGTATTCATAATAATTATATTGTTATGTAGAGCTTCTATATAAAGGGGACACTTCCATTTGATTGAAGCCCCACATGGCCGTTGGGTCGACGTTTTAGCAATGGCCATTTTTTAATTGTTGGATATAATGATTCAAGATTTTCATTTGTTTGAATATCAAAATGAGTTTATTTCTAAATAATAAGTTAAATAAATATTTAAGAAAACCTATATCACCCATATACAAATATACCAAACAGAGGGGCATTTTAATCTCAGCATACCTTAGCGTGTATGTACATTTGTTTATACATTCTCACTACTTTTTAACTTAGACAGTACCTTTCTTTGCGACAAGTACAAAGTCAAATTTTCTTTCGTTTGCCTCACTTTTATCATATTCATCTTCTTGGGCATCCTCTTCATCCGTCACTTCTTTTGCAGTCTCAGTAATATCTACTAAACTATCAAAGAATTCTTCATTTACAAGGTTGTATCCCAATCGTGCCTCTTTAACGGCGATTGTATATTCTTTAAGATAATTATATCCAATTGTTACAGTTTTGCCAATTTTTAAGTAGGGACCCGTTTCTTCTGTCATAGCCGGCCAAGCCGGTGTATTCGGGGCCATTGGCACTCCATTGGCTGCAAATGAAGTCCAGTAGGCAACCATACGCTTCGCAATTTTAATGTCACGATTTAGATTTAGATGACTATGTCGCGGCCAAGGGAAAAGATATAAATTATCATCGGTAAGGGACACTCCTAGTTCAAAAGGCGTCAATTCGTATGCTTCTGCGCTATTAGAATAACGATTAAGCTCGCCATCATAATCGAATGAATACAGATATGTCCTGTTCGCAAGTTTCTTTGCATTAGCTTGTAGCGTCAGTAAAACAGGATTCTTAAACGGTATGGTGCTGCACATCTGTGGATATTATCGAAGATTATTGAAAGGATTTAGAAATACTTCTGTCATGATTTTGTCAAGACTTACATCAATCAGCCCTGGAACGAGCGTATAGAATGAGCCGTTCTTTATCTCTCCAGGAGTGAATATCTCTTCGATAGCAAATTTCTTCCAAGCACCTGTTGGATCAGCTCCATTACTCTGGGCTATTATGTGGTCAATGTAGCCAATGCCGTCGAGTTTATCATCAATAATTGTCTCATTAAAATTATCGATATAGATGTCTAAAATCAACATACACGATTAGACGATTTTAGTATTTTATTATCTGACGACTTTAAATTTTACCTTTTAGCAAAAAAGTGCCTGCATTTTTGACACTGCCACCAAGCGTAGGGTAGGCCTTGAAGTCTTGTGACGCTAATAGTTCCCCTGGATGCTTTGGTAGTATGCCCGACGGACCACCGATTACAATTTGCACCCCTCCGTAACTACCGATTCCCAAATGGGCATTAGCATCACCATGCACACTGAATGCGGTCAATAACGTTGTCGTGTTCAGTTTTCGCAAACACTTATTAAGTGCATCTACTTTGTTCAGTTTTTTGCATCCGGCGTACTCAGCTATATCTTTGGCCGCCGGCAGTGGATTATCGGTGATGAAGGCGGGTGTTAAAGCCGAAGCAGATTGATAAATAATTCGATGAAATAGACCATCCGGAACCTTAGTTATTATTGGATTTGAAATTTTTTAAATTATATAGATTTGTAATACAATAATTTTTGGTAATTTGTTTAACTACTTACAACGGGACTCATAGTCAACACATTGATCAGTGCTGATCCACCCACTTGGCCAAAAAGCGTAACACGTGTGGGATCGCCACCGAAAGCTGAAATGTGATTCTGAATCCACTTAAGAGCTAAAATTGCATCGTGCACCGCCGCATTTCCGGGAATTTCGTCACTCATTGTAGACAAAAATCCAAATGGACCCAAGCGATAGCGAATCGAGACCAATACAACATCTTCTTCCAGCAAATAGCCAGGAGTAGCTTGACCGCTGCTGCCGTCATAAAGGAAGTCACCATGAATGTAAACCATGACGGGTGACTTATCACTGAGCTATTAAAAAAAAATAACCACATCAAATGAGTTTACTGGCTTGCGTGTGATGGTGTATGTAAGTAGGTATACCTACTTACTTATACATATATTTATATATACGTATGTGGAAAATTCCTTGCCAATAAAGAGTTAAACACTCTGTGGCTTCAAAATCCTTCAAATCACGTTTGGCGGTCACGATTTTCTACGTACATATATATTTTATAAAATCTGTTGTCGTATGACATACCAGCTTGAGTCGAAACGAAGGTTTGGGCATATATAGAATTTTAAAATACATTTGCCCCATATATAATATTTGAATAAGGAATAACGATAATAAATATAATATTAGAAAATTAAGCAAACTGTTTAGTAATTAGAACGCAATTTCATTTTTATCTTAAGTTGATTTGAGCTACTATGGTAAACGACCGCAGAAATATGGTTCTCGAATGTCTTCCTATCAGAATCTTAATTAGTTACACGTATTATTTAAAAAGCGCAGTGAATACTGTTATCCGTTGCCTCTTTAACACTCGCACATATTTTCACCATCTACTTCTGAATCAGTTTGAGCTCATTCAATATTATATTACTTACAAATTTTGAGCTGATACTCAATCGCAGACAGTTTTCGAAATCAATTTTCTTCTTTCGCCAAATATCCAAATTGTACAAATTTTGCAAAGAAGGACAGCCAACGTGTGATTTATGAGCATTTAAAACTCCCTGCCATGGATCTGCCGGCACTGGAGGCTGCATTGGAAAAAATGTTAAAAGAAAATAGCCAATAAGTAGGTAAAACAGCAATTGTAAATGGTGAACGCAATAAATCTGTTCACTAACCTTAAAACGGAGTGTACCAACAGGAGCTTTTGCGTACGGGATATCGAGAAATTGCATTATGGATTTGCCTGACCATTCAGTTTTAAATGTACGACCGCGGACTCGTCCCAGTCCCGGAATGTCTTTGGTCACATAACTGTTTTTTCGGACCTTTGTTGGACTATTAGGTTTTGGAATCGGCGTTTGCTCTATACGTTGTTGTTGCTGTTGTTTTTGTCCCTTTTGACGCTTACCACCCTCCTGCTTTTGGGCGTGGACACAAAGAGCCAGGACCACTAAAACTACTAATAACACGGAAAGTATTCGTTCGTTTGCCATGTTAACGCAACTGCAACGATGAACCAACTGAACTAATTTTTTTAAATTATGTGTAGTTAAAACCTTCTGCTTTCTTTCTTTGATTACACTTTCCTTCTTATTCGATTTCTTATATTTACAACTCGGGGGGTTTTCGCTCACATTTTTTCGTTTCTTATTTGAATTTATGAATATTCAGATATAATTTATAATTGTACATATCGTCATATGCATTTACATACATACCGTTGCCTAAATACACTCGTAGAAAGGCAATAGCTCAATATTTTTCACAACCGATTTATTTTCAAATTTCGGTTGATCGCACACTAATAAAAATTAAGATTAAACACAGAAACACACAGCATTAAACTACTTAGTATCTTTAAGGCAAAGCTGCGAAAGGAAAAAAGTTTATGTTTTATTAATTTTTTCCTTCTGCTCTAAGTAATTTTATCTTTATATGCGAGTTGACATTGGAAAGTTACACAAGCAAGTAATTTATTTTAGCAGATGAATTAGTAAAAGATACTCTACTAAATATAATACATATGTGCATATCCATCTTACATTATTTAACCGACGACAAGCCTTTTGTGAAATAACGAGAGACACAAAATAAACAACTCCACACAATAAACCATCCTTAGTGGTATACTCGTATGTATTGTATGTATGTGTTACGCGTTATATACATAAGAATCTTCTCCTCAATAAATCGAACTAATTTAAAACGAGTTCTCTCTCCATCTCCATCTCTTTCAAAACTTGAAAACGCTTTCTTAATTAATGGAATTCAACAATGCGTAGAAAGCACTGGTACCACTGTACCAAGAATGATAGAAACAAGATTATGCCCATCAGAGAGTGCGTGACATCACATTAGCTGAGTTGTGCAGTGTTGCTAACCATTTGCTCTTAGTGCTTTTTCATACCAAAATACGAAAATTTTGAAGTTTGGTTTTTGTTTCTTTTTTTTTTTTATTTAAAGCTACCGAAACTGTAAGTTAAAAAAAAACACTATATTATTAAGCAAAAGAAGGTTAAAAAAGGTCACTCCGTGAAGATTTTAGTGCTAATTAAAATTTGTTGATTCTTATAAAATTATTCTTATAACATTTTGAATGTGCAAATTTAATTTTTTGCTCCTTTTAAGGTTATGTAAGAATATTAAATCTTCTCTCAACTCTTCTTAACATTGAAAACCTTTCTGCACATTTTAAAAAGCGTTTGAATTTACTGAATGCGAATTAAAACCATAGAGGTAAATCGTTTCGTCCGGTCCTCAATCCTTAGTGGGGCATAGGGCATCAAGAGGTGTATTCATAGTAAAAATAAGCAAAAAATAACAGAAAACCCTGAAGAAACTATAACGACATTTTTACAAAAAGAGTACCTTATCTTGTTACATAACCTTGAATATAGCACAAAAGTCGTTCTCCTATCAAAAGAGTTTCTCTTAACAAAAAACTCATCAATTAAATTGTTCATAACCATAAGACATTTATTTAAAATAACGAACCTTTTAAAGACAATTTGTCACGCACACAAAGTTCTTTAAGTAATTCAATGAAAATTTAGTATTTTATGTTCTTTAAATGAGCATTTTAGCTCGTTTTTATATTCAAAACTAGGCAGCACTGCAGTAGCGAGAGAGAGATTTGACTGCTGGAAGGAGAAGAACATCAACAATAACTGCAATCGCGGCCAATGTGACCAGATGTTAAAAAAAGTAAAGCTAAATAAAACTAAGCGCATTAAAGAGCTGACGGAAGAGAAGGACGATGTGACCAAAGATTCCTTCTATGAGCGCTGTCTCCTCCACGATATAGAAATCGTGCTTGGCGACTTCAACCCCAGGGTGGGCAAGGAAGGAATTTTTGGTCCCACAGTCGGAAAATTCAGCCTGCACAACGAAACATCCGGTAACGGACAGAGGCTGAAACATGGTAGTCTGCAGCACCAGATTCCAGCATAAGAAAATACACCAAGCAACGTGGCTGTCTCGTGATCGTAAAACACGAAACCAGATCGATCATGTTGTGATAGATGGAAAACAGTGTTTTAGATGTACGTACGATCCGAGGACCCAACATCGACTCGGATCATTACCTTGTTGCAGCCAAACTACGCCACTGTGCAGTAAAAAAAGGTACCTCTAATTACGCAAAAAATGTTCGACATCGAAAAGATGCAATCACAACAGACAGCAAGAAGATAAGCCACTCGACTCTCACTCCTGCTCTCAGAGAGTACTGCCCAACAATCCGGCATGCACGAGCCATAGATGACTAAATGGGAAACTCTTTTTCTCGTGAAAGCGCTGAAAAATGTGCATTTTTTATAACATTTGCCAATATTGCCACACCGGTAGAAGCATGAATTGGGTATTTTTTTAAACAAAAATTGGGAATTTCTAGTTTCCACACCACCATTGGAGGTTAGTATTTAGTGTGCGGTTGCCCAATAGTATATTACTCGTAAACACCTACATATGCTAAAAATAAGCACAATCCGTATATGTTTAAGTTCTATAACAGACAGGGAGCGCGACTTCGCCATATTGATTGGGAACGCAAAGCGTTTCAGCAACAGAGAATGCGGACAGTCTCTGACGAACCGACAACAAGCACAGAGTGTGGAGGTTGCCATTAAAGCACTGGAAAAGCTTTATTCCAGCAAAGCTTAGCAAACTTTCAGTCATGGTGTGGGGATTTTATCCAGCTAGGGATTGGGTGATTTGGGGTTTATGGAACATAAGATGCTTGCACGATAATATTTAAATATTCCGCAAAGCCATTTGACAAATATATATTCATATATAATTGGCGTTTCCATCGTTTTTGGATGTTTGGCCGAGCTCGTCGTCCTATTTGTGGCGTGCGTCTTGATGTTGTTTCACAAATGGATGGATCTACAGTTTTAACCGAGATCGAACGGCAAATATTTTTTTGACAAATAGTGCAACAAAATTTGACTTCATTGTTACCCACAAACCTCAGTTTAAATTTTACCAGGACAACGATCAAAGCATAAAACTCATATGGTCAGAGTGTGGCTTTTTTTAAATGCAGTAAAGTATTGGAAACATCAGCCCAAAGTTCGGATATTAATCCAATGGAAAATTTTTGGGGATGTTTAAAGACAAAAGTTGCAAAAAATGAAATAAATAAAAATAAAAAATAAAATAAATTTTGTATCAGATGATGATGATTTGACTTAATCTCGAGGAAAAACATCCACGTAGTTGTCTTTGGCTTTTTGGTATTGTCGAAAGATTACCTAATTGGTAACTCTTCAATGTTGAGGGCTGGGCTGCCCATGAACCTATTAAAATATTGTGCCTCGCTGATGAAGCCTTTGATGCTAATTTTTAATATTCCATTGTCTTAAACATTTTCGTTGATGATTGGAAATATATGTACATCAATCACCAATCAATCAATATACATATCAAATTTTAGGTCAATTTCTAAATTATCTTCCATCGTTAAGCAATTTGAAGAGAAAAGGGAAGTATTTTTGAAGTAAAACTTCTTAGGAGTCGATGGACAAGCGGGAATGGAGAGTAAAATTTCAAGGCCATGCCACGTTTTGGGCATTTTCGTTCCGCGAGAGAGAGAGATAACACTGCCTACTTTTTGGCGCTTGTTTGTTGGTGCAAACTTGTTTGGGGCGTTTTTTGATCCCAATTTTTTTGGCGTTTTTTCCGTTTCCTGGCTAGTGTTTGAGCGTACTATAAAGTGCTATCCATTCCGGCGTCGAATTTATTGGTATTGCCTAGCGGTAATTTGTGCCATTGCAGCGGTCCTGGAATTGCTGCGTTTGTGCAGGTGATAAACGCTCGGGGTAGTGCGCGTTGTTGCCACGGTTTGTGTCCGGCGTTTACCTACACCGCTCGACCCTTCTCCGTTTCTTGTAAATTTTGTCTATTTGTATTCTCTGCAAATGTTGTGAATTTATTTAGATATATATTCTTTCTTCCTCTCTCTCCCCCTCTTTCTTTGTCTGCCTTGAAAGTTTCACTTCTGTTATGTGCATTACCCTACAAGCACTTTTTTTATTATTACATAAAATGTATAGTTCATATGCATTATCTACAAATTAAATATATTATATTACATCCGCACAATTTCGTACGTATTACCTTACCTTTTACCTTTAAGGACATTCATTCTCTTTTTTTAATTAGTTCAGTGTGAAATATTTGATTTGTTTAAATTAACACGGTGTGCAAAATTTCACTTTTTACTGAGGATTGGTATTCATCGTTTCGTAGAATTTTTCAAATTTACTCAATTTATAGAGATTTTTCAAAAGCGTTCGACAAGATTTCTCATAGGGTTTTAATTGCAAAATGTGTTTCTTTCAAACTTGAGTAGTCAATTCGTATTTGTATAAGAGAAGCAACAAGATTGCTACTCTGGATTACCTCAAAGCAGCATCTTGAGACCTTTATTATTCATTTCAATTATTAATAACATTTCTTCTTGCTTTTCCACAGCTAAATTTTTCTGGATGCCGATGGCCTTAAAATCATCGATGTTTCAATTAGAACTTTACAAGTTTTATAAAAAAATGATTAGGTACCGTCTGTATTTTAATATCAAAAAGTGTCACAAACTACAATAACTTCTTCTTAGATATTGAAAACTGTAATGATTTCTTAAATATGTCATAACGAACTCATGTCTTACTGAGGTTAGAGGTCAACAGAATTTCATTATAGGTATTTCAGCTCTTGATTGTTGGAACAGCAAATCCAATTTTCGAACCAGCGTAATGCCGGTAAGACAGCAGTCGCCACTAGTAGCTATTAAAAGTAGTGACTAAAAGATACTATCGAAACTGCTGCTTAAATCTCTGTGTAAATATTTTTAACCCCAAATCTTTGTGAAATGAATTAATAAATATATTTTAGTTAAAAAATATATAAAATCTGAAGTGTAACCTGGTAAACGTATGCAAAATTCTGGTCTTTGAAGTAGGAATGTTGCGAAAGTGGAATTTTAGACATTCGCAGATGGGAAACCATTGCAAAATCCAAATTAAATCAAAGTCGCCGCTACGAAATGAAAGATCCAGGTGTTATTTTTGACGTTAAGATATCATTCTCCAATCATATTGATTTAATTGTCTCCAAAGGATTCGCAATGATCGGTTTCATTAGAAGAGACACTAATACGGGGGATGCTGCTGGAGTTACAGTCCTTGCCCGGATATAAATCCGGGTCGTTTCGGTAACGTAGAACCGACTTCCGTGGAAACTTAGATCCTTAGTCATTGAGGCCGCTTTATAATGCTTAGTGAGAAGTCGTCTACAATATTACTCGTTAATATGGAATCCATACTAAAAAATCAAAAAAGCACAAAAAATGTTTACCAAATTCGCTTTGAATAAGATTGAATGGGCAAATTGTCCTCCTCATTGTATCAGTAGACGGAAATTGTTAGGCCTACAGTCATTGGCTGATAGAAATATCTACAATACTTCTCAATACTTTTTGTTTATAATGTTGTTAACGGCAACATTAACTGCAATGACTCGACCAATCTCTTCCAAACTCATATCTCGCCTCATAGTCTTAGAAATAATTGCTTGTTTTTTCATTCAACTAACAAAACCAATTAGTTAATGAATGAGCCTATTATGCGATGTGTGCTTCAGCTTACCGCATTGTTTCAGGCGCAGTTGTTCTTGTGATCAACGGAGAGATACCTGTCGACCTCATAGCCCGAGAACGACTGGATGCGTGGAACTCTAGGAAGAAATGCCAAACCATGCAGCGGTGACAAAGCCGATGGGACACTGAATCGAGTCGCAGATGGCCGGCGAAGATCATTCCTGTAATAGGTAAATGGGTTCTAAAGAACTTCGGGAAAGTGGGCTATTTCATGACTCAGTTCCTTTCGGGCCATGGATACTTCCAGAAATACCTATACCGCATGGGTAAGGTAAGTGATCCCAGGTGTATATACAGCGAAGCACCGAACAATGACGCTGAACGCAAATTCTTTAATTGCGACAAATGGCTTGTGAGAGATGATGCTCTGAGGAAACGGATTGGCGACATCGCGTCGACCAATGTGATCGGCAAGATGCTTGAACGCGAGGATAACTGGAATGCGGTTAAAAGATACATTGAAGGCGTATTACGGAGAAAAATTTAGACCGCGTCAAAGTACAACAAAGTGAAGCATCACAGAGACATAAGAAGACGAGCCTATAACATGAAGCTGGCTACAAGCATGGTGGACCCAAACGTGACTGGATAGAACTGGTCCATTTTATGGACGTTGTTCTGGGCTCTGGTTAAATCTCCTCAGCAGAAGAGGAGGGCTTGTTTTAGTGGCCACATCACACGACGCAGTAGACAATGGTCGCTGTAAGTGCGAAGGCATTTTGAACCCGACTCACTCCCCACAAAAAGAAACATGTTAATAAGATATTAATAATATTAAGAAATTTAAACTTCATCTTTTTGTAAAATATAATTAATTGTATTAGTCTGTAAGACACTATCTGTAGACTGAAGTAAATAAATAAATGGGATATTAATTTTTAATGTTTATTTTATTTAGTACTTAAATTTAAAAATTCGAGTAATTATATTTAACAAAAAGTAATGTTTCTGCCTTTTCAGGAACCAGCCTGTCTCTTAAAGGGTCGTAAACCTCCACCACTAACTAACTGCTCTCTAGGAACACTTGCTGGTGGAGAAAACCAATATGTACCTGAAAAACTTGACAATATTTTAAATCCTTCGGTTCATGCCATACCTATCAGTCCAGAGAGAACTTTCAGATACATATATTTATTAATTTTTTATTGCGGCACAAGAATATTTTTTATTTGTTGAGAATGGCATCAGGCCTACAAATGTCCGGACTTTCATTTTCACTTGAAGAATATAGCATCATGGTTGCTTAAACACCGCTGACTAACCGAACCAAATGTTTCAGATTTTCCTCAACTTTTTCCACAGAATTTTTAGAATTTGAAGAACCTGTAAAGTTATGGTGCTCACAAATTCTTTTCACTTTAATTTGCTCAAAATACGCCCTCGCAAGAGATCCACATTTATTACTGAAGAGTTATACGAGGATGAGCCACAAAATTCCTCAAAATTTAAATAACGAAAACTCTATCACCATAAAATAAGTTTTATTTTTCAACATATGCTCCGTTCAGCTTCATACACTTTATCCCATGTTTCTCCAATTTTTTAATGCGCTCCAAATAATAAAACATAATTTCAATTGCCCTCAATATAGCCGAAAGTTTCATTGTTCGAACGAAATATCTTCTTATTTGGAAAGAGGAAAAATTTATAGAGGGCTAAATCAAATACCTGCACCTTCGTTTGCTTGGTGTGCCTGCAAAAAATAATGTTTATCAATGATCTAACAAACTTTGTTTCCAATTGCAGTCAGCACCTAACTATTTGGCAAATCAGTCAGAAAATCAATACGCGATCTTTTGAAAAATACTTTTTACTTTACTCGTAGATCTGCAGCGGTTTTAAACCGAAAAAATACGTACTGGCTACCAAAGAGAATATGATATGAAACCTTCCTGCTGAGAGCGTCCCATGATTTAGTGTTTTGAGCTGACATCAATGTCACATCAAGTAAAGATGAACTGTTGGCACTAGAAGTCTGAGGTGTCTAGTTCCATACGAAATGCACAGTTTCTAATCCGAAAAATACATTCTATACATATCAAGAGATTTAATTAGAATACTTGTTGAAACTTTAAAACAAATATAATGGTAATTTTAGAAAGCAACAACACTTGAAATATTCTAAATAACATACATACATACACAATATTTCAAAATTTTTCTCAATAAGAAAAATTAACAAACTCGTTCATATCTGTGTTTTTCATTAGTGTGTAGTTCAATTGGGTATTTCTTCTTTGGTGATTCAGAATATACAGGTACGAGCAGGGCCGTAGAGAGCATATCCGGGCCCGGGGGAAAATCCGGGCCCCGGGGGAAAATTGCAAATGCGGGCCCTTTCAAATGATGTCTAATTCATATAAATACGTATAATCTCGAGTCCGGGCCCCTCTGAAAACTCCGGGCCCGGGGGAAAAAGTACCCGATCCCCTCCCCCTTTCGTCGGGCCTGGGTACGAGTATACATACATTCTTTTATTATTATTATTTTTTTTTTTAACCAAAGATTATGCCATTGAAAACAAATAATAGTTAGAATCTACAGCAAAACTCCTCTCAGTCGACGAAACCATTACAAAGAATGGACGGCATGAACTGTCACAGCAACAACAACATACAATTTCGCCCAAAAAGGTATACACATATGTATATATATAGTGTTACAGTTAGCCCTTCTCTTAATCACTTACGAAAGTTATGACGAAAAGCAAAAGTGTCAAAATTTTAAATTTGTACGACCGATTTCGCTCTCCCACGCTTATTGCAAACACTCGCGTACTCAAGCGTACATATACATGTACATACATTATCCTATTTTTTATTATTTTATTACATATTCATATTAGTTTAAAATTAAAATGTAATACCATATATTAATAAAATGCAATAAAAAGAATGAAGTTGTATTTCGGCCGTGACAGGACTCGAACCTGCAATCTTCGGATCCGAAGTCCGACGCCTTATCCATTAGGCCACACGGTCACACAATTTATAATACTCGTATCACGCACAACGTTACATTTCAACTTTAATTCAAACTTCTCTATTTCTCTTATTTCTTCTATGTATATTTTTTATTACATTATTATTTAAAAAAATTTTAAGCTAGATGCGTATTATGCACAAAATTATGCACAATATTTAAATTAGATTTAGATAGTATAGCCAATATTCAGCAAAAAAGTAAATACACTCTGTGTCACTGCTGCCAGAGAACGTAAATTGATCAGATGAACGTAAATGCACAGTATGGCACAAAGTCAACAAAGTGATGACAGGGTGTAACTCAACAACGGCACAATCTATCAACATTTTTTTATGTGAATGGTTATTTAATTTATTTAGGCGGATTATTGCTAAAAACTCAAACAATAAAATAATAACCCCAAAATTTTTCGTTTTATTTTAATGTAAATATAAGATGCAAAATTTTATCGATATACATATGTAAATAACTACGTTTATTACGTAATAAATATTATTAGCGCTAAGAAACAAAAATAATAATCTTTTGAATTTCAAAATAGAGTGCAGTGACCTATTGAGTTTAATTAACCTTCAAACTAAGCGCCATGATTTAAGGCAGGTTCATTTATTTGTAGATCAACGGCGTAGGGCTAACTGTGCCTTCAATGAACCAATAGATGCTCTCGAATCTGCAACAATTATCCTAATCCAGACTTTAGTAATTTTAAGCAATACATCAAAAAATAATAAATTCGTGGAAATTATACAATTAGTGCCAATGCGCACTTCAGTGAAAAAATTTAAGTTTTTTATAATATAATATACGATTATATGTTTCAACTAGTATATATGTATGCATTTTGTAAAGGGAAGTGATAAAGTACAATATTTATTGTTATTGTTCAGTATTCCACTTTAATAAAACCTAATCATAATATTTACATATATATGTACGTCTACAGTTGGTTCAATCAATTGGTTTGAAAAAAAAGTGACGCATTTAAATTTTTTTAAGACACAAAAACAAAGAATTCGACCAGCCAAAATAATATGATTAAGCTGCATAGATATGCAAATATCTACATCTGACTTCCTCGATAAAGTGTGAAGTGGCGGCATCACTTGATCCGGAATATCCCCAGTCATTCCGATACTTAGAACCGGCATCCACGGGAAAAAGACTTTCGCGCTTCTTCACTGCAGGTAAATACGAAAGTTAATGACCCACCAATACCGACCGTAAACAACCCCAAATTATAGATGTCACCGCCGTCAGTTTGCTCTCTTTCTCAGCGCATACAACCGCAATTGCTACTAAGGTCCTTAAATTGCTAGCCGGCAACACCTGTGCTAGGGACCGGACGGTACTAAATTACGGTGCACCTAGTGATTCGCAGTAGAAAAAAGTCTAAACCTGTCAAAATACTGTTATCAGGACAACTACAGTATACCTACCTCCTGGTGTCTCCCCTGCAACACCTTCACAACGAGGCTTCCACGATCCCAGTCAAAGAACAAAGCAAAATGCTCAGCAAACTAGTGTGATACCGTAGGAATCACCCCTGCAGATATTTTCAAGAGCTTGATCCACCTCTCAGGAGAATCAGGAGACATCACTTCGACTACATCGCCGAGATCAAAGACAAAACACAAGGTAAAAGTCGATGGCACACCAATCCCGACAGTAAACAATGCCAACATTTTAGGTGTGACCTTTGACAGTTTGCTCTCCTTCTCTGCGCATACTCCCGCTATTACCACTTAAGCCAAAATCGCGACAAGGTCCTCAAATCGCTTGCCGGCAGCACTTGGGGCAAAGACAAAGAACTGTTGCTATCGGCATTTAAGGCAATAGGCCGGTTCTAAACTATGCTGCGCCTGTCTGGTCGCCTGGAACCAGTGACACGCAATGGATAAAGCTACAGGCATGCCAAAATACTGCCATTCGGACAGCGACCTGTTGCCCCCTGATGTCCCCCATTCAACAACTTCACAACGAGACACAGATGCTCCCTTTAATGGAGCACAACAAACTGCTCAGCAAGCAGTGCTGCTGCAAGTTTCACCCTTGCAGACACCTGCTTGACTAAATCTACTGGACCAGACAGTGTTTAGACAGTCATTAAACGACATTCACCGGGAGACCGTTACCACCTTCTTAAGCTCCCGTCCACTGAATGCCGTAATCGGAGTCCAACCACCACCTATAGCAGATGAAGAGCTCCAGCTTCCCCGAGAGACACGCGTAACACTGGCACAATTACGTTCTGGATACTGTAGCAGATAAAACTTATCCAGAATTGACCCCGACATACCAAATATATGTCCGGCATGTGAAGGCACCCCGCTCGACACTAACCACCTTTTCACATGCCCTTTAAAACCTACTCACCTTACACCCCTCTCCTTCCGGACCCAACCCGTCGAAACAGCATGTTTGCTGGGCCTACCTTTAAATGAGCCAGACGAAGACGACCGGAGATACACCCTACACTGACGGGGCTTCTATTACTGTTAAAACAACAACAACAATAAAACACAATTGTAAGTACTGATCATGTCAGATCGGACCAGAACAGAACCGAGTGAGTCTTTATATTGTTTTATGAATGGCAGTAAACGTTTTTGCAAACACTCCCTCTTATACATTTTTTGATTTATAATGCTTCGTTTCGCTTTTCATACCACAATGGCAGATTGCTTGTCAAACCAAAACCATTTTTAGGGCACTTGTCAATATTTTGAGCTTAAAGGCACCTGAGGCAGTATAAAACTCGGCTCCTGGATCTATTTGAAGTCTGCTTAGATGCGTGTTTTATCGTCCATAACCATATTTATGAATATCTTAACTGTATAACTTTTGCGGACGTGTTTTATCACTCTTATTTTGTTTATCATTTCGATTGTATCCAACAATCTTACACGATCGTAAACCTTCACTCTAGCATAGTTCTGGATGTATCTTTTCGACATGCGGGCCTGTTCTGCAGAATCTCAAAATGAAAGGTCAGTTTTTTTCGAAATAATGACACCATTATTTGGCTTATGTTTCCGACGCAAATCATTTTTTTCGTCCACTGTCAAGCATTCGATTTACCGACAAGGTTTCATTAAACTTTTTTAACACATAAGTTGCCGTACTTTTCGGCCAATTTAAAGTTTTTGCTGTGGCATTCTGCGACACGTAACTATTTTTAAATTAATTCAAATCATCATTTTCAAATATTCCAAATGTTTACATACATAAGTATGATTTAATAAAAAAGCCAAAATAGAAACGTCAAAAGAAATATACTGTACCTTCTGCTCAAATATGAACGAGACGTTATCAATAAAACGGTCCGCGGATGACATATGGCAAAAATAAATTTTTTGTTTTTTTGGTAGGACTGTTATAAGTTTACATGGCAAATTTCAGCGTGATATGTCACATAGTTTGTTTTCTGTGCTACTGTAAACAAGTCAAGCTCGAGTGTGTTCTTCGAATTTAACGATGGAAATTCACGTTGAACAAAGAATTTGTTTGAAATTTTGTTATTCCAACAAAATTTCGGCTTCAGACGCCTTAAAAATGTTGCAGACAACCTATGGAGACTCTGCTCTATCGCGTGCACGTGTTTTCCAGTGGCACAAATCGTTCAAAGAGGGCCGTACATCGGTTGAAAACTTGCCTCATGAACGTCATCCAGCAACATCAGTAAACGACGAAAACATCGGAAAGGTAAAGGAAATTGTGCTTGAAAATCGCACAAATCGCAAAATCGGTTAACGCTTAATATTATTTAGACGTTTTAAAGCGTTTGCGCGAGAACATTCGTCTTAAAAGGAAGGAATTGTGGGACAACAAGTCATGGTTCTTGCATCACGATAATGCACCAGCTCACACATGACGTCTTGTTCGCGATTATTTGAACAAAAATAATGTTAATATCGTTCCGCAAGCACCGTATTCGCCTGATATGGCTCCATGTGACTTTTTCCTGTTTCCCAAGCTCAAGTTGCTGCTCCGTGGAAAACATTTTGAGACAATTGAAGTCATAAAAGAGAATTCGAAGAACACACTCGAGCTTGACTTGTTTACAGCAGCACAGAAAACAAACTATGTGACATATCAGGCTGAAATTTGCCATGTAAGCTTATAACAGTCCTACCAAAAAACAAAAAATTTATTTTTGCCATATGTCATCCGCGGACCGTTTTATTGATAAGGTCTCGTTCATATTTGAGAAGAAGGTATATATCGAGAAAATGTCAACGCTTGGTTCCACAAAACAAAGCTTCAAAAAAGGGCGACAGTTATTACGGCCCACGCAGTACATGAATGGAATTTTAGTAGCCCAAGCTCCACGTCTGTTAATGCTCCATGTCAAATTGAAGAAATGGTCAATCAAAATTGTTTATAGATCATAGAACATATTTTTTCTAAAACAAAACTAAAACGCAAGTTAATCCATATAATAGATAATTAGAGCACTAAGTAGGTAAAATAATTTGTATCCAAGTAGAAGAATGTAACTTACAATTCACGCAAATTAAAACAATCATCCAATAAAAACAGTTAATTGTGTGTGTTGCTTATTTATTTTAGTTTATTAGATTAAGGTTTATCCCTTTACAAATTCAATTTAGTCCAACTTTTAAAGTTTTCTATTATTTGAAAAAAAATGAGCTAAGTTCTAGAAATTAATACCGAAGTAATTAATTAAGATAACTTTAATTATTAAATGAATAGAATAGGTTATACAATGTGATAATACGTATGTATTTGGGCCACCACTTCATAATACCAAGCCATTCATTAGCCTAAAAATAAAGCAAGGTAATAATAAAAGGCAATAATCAAAGTCATCGTATAGTAATGTATTGCATCCTCAACGGGCGTCTAAATGGTAACTCTAATGAAATCAGAGGAAACAGATGGAATTAAGGTTTACTATAGAAAATATAATTTATTACATTCTAAAAATGCAGGTAAAAGCCAAATCGTTCTTACATACATACATATTTTTCTAGTGATAAATTTTAAATTATTTCAAAAGTTGTCAACTATTTGTATGTATGTAAATGGTTTTCTTCATTACTTACTGAATCCACAATAAAACTACGAATACAAAATTTGCTCTTGCGAGCTGAGTGATAATATTTTAACATATTGTACGCAAAAACAAAACCAACATAACTTCAGTTATAATGATGATGTTTAGTTTTCAATAGAATTAATAAAATTAGCATTACTACGTTTTTCAAACACCCCTTTAGACAAAATAATAAATTAGAAAGCATTTTTGTGAACCAATGTTTAAAGATGTCATCGATTATAATCTGTTTGGTATTTTATCCTTTAGTGGATTGATTTATTTGCAAATATTTTTTTGTTGTTATTTTAGCATATTTTGCATAGCAATTAGTAAAAATTAAAAATAATTAATTTCTTTTGTTATAAATATTGAAATAGTTTTCAATTGAATTTGCGTGTAAATAACAACAGAATCCGCATGGTGTTTTGTTGGTTATTTTATTTCCTGATTCACTTCAGAGATTATGTTGATTTCTTTCATCGCCCTCCATTGCAGACAACTTCCCAATTCTTATTTTTCACTTCCACTTTGATCTCCATGTCCACCCAAACTCCCATAATCGTATGTGTGTGTATGTGTACGGAAAAGCCCCTTGTTGTTGTTTTGTTTTCCAATTTATGGGTCAGGCCGAACTTGCGTACGTCCTATAAACCCCCCACCATAGTAGCACATATTTTTTCTTTACTCTACGTCCATAGTAGCATCATCCATTGGATTATGTCCCGCTTTATCATTTTCTTTTTCAGCATTTTCACCGTTCTGCTCCCCCGAACCCGTCGAATTGGCATCTTTCGCAGGTGCTGGTTTCGAAGCTGGTTTTGGTTTTGGACGATTAATCACCGAATTAACGCAGGAATTCAAAGTCTGTACTTCATGGCGTATATCGGCTACTTTTACGGGGCTGTCATGCATTCGCGGTGTCTGTGTAAATTTGCCCATATGACTGTCCAGCCATTTCTGTGCTTTGTCGACTGCCTCAGAGATATTCAAGAATTCGGCCTCTGTTAGATGATCATACTTAGGGGCGCCTTTTTTGAATTCATTAATAGCACCACGTGCTACTTGGATGGTATGATTCAATTCGTCGAAAGCAGCAGGTGCATTTTCGTAATCGTTGGCGCGTTCTTTAATCGGATCAGTTTTGGCATGGAGTCCCTTCAATTTGTTAACATAAGTTTCGCGATCGCAATCTTCTCCTTCCTCGTACAACCAATTTTCGAGATCATTAAGTTGGGAGCATATTGCTTCACGATCTGCTTCCAAGACATAACGTTCAAGTGGACCACCCTGAAAAAAATCCCAATACAAAAATTACTTACAGGATTTGATAATAGAGTATCAGGTCAGTCCATAAGTTCGTGCGTATTTTACCCCTAATTTCACTTTTGTACGATTTTTGCATACAAAAAATTATTCGCGGAATATAACGGAACTATTTATATTTTCTTTGATATATTGTGCATTCAACAAGTGATTTTAATCGCGGATAGAAGCACGTGTTGTTAAAAAATAAAATGGAATCTTCGAACGCGTATAAGAGGCATATTTTGTAATTTTTTTTATAAAAGTGGTAAAAATGCAACAACTGCTGCTGCAGAAATAAACACTGTTCACGGAGAGGATACCGTGAGTGTAGGGACTGCGCAAAAGTGATTTCCCAAATTCCGAAGTGGTAACTGCGACGTGAAGGAAGCCCCGCGCGCTGGTCGTCCTGAAGTCTTTAACTCCGACGCCTTGCTCGAACTCATGGAAGCTGAGCCAAATTTGACAGTCGATATGATAGCTGAGGTTAAATTCATCGCATGAAACAGTTCACAGGCACATGGTTCAGTTGGGAAAGGTTTCAAAGCTGGGAAAATGGGTTCCGCATAGACTTTCCGTCGCCAACCTTCAACAGAGAGTGGATGTGTGTTCTCAGCTGCTGCAACGGCTTGAAAATGAAAGTTTTTTGAACCGTATCGTTACTGGTGATGAAAAACGGGTCCTTTACAATAATCCTATTCGCAAACCCCAATGGTTATATAAAGATAAAACACCAGAACCCACCCCTAGAGATGGCCTTCACCTCAAGAAGATTCTCCTGCCTATTTGGTGGGATATGGCCGGTATTGTTTATTATGAACTCCTGGAACCAAACGTACTTCTGGGCGATAACTGATGCTTATTATTCCCATCAGCTATCAAACCTGAATGAGGCACTTAACAAAAATCGACCGTCTTTAGTGAATAGACGCAAAGTTTTGTTTCACCATGACAACGCAAGACCTCATACCGGAAGACAAACATTAAGCAAGCTGAACGAGCTCGGATGGGAGCTAATGCCGCATCCACCATACTCTCCAGATATTGCACCTTGTGATTATAACCTTTTCCGTGGACTTCAATCCCATATGAGTAACAAGAACTACTCCTCAAAAGAAGCTATAAAAAAGGATATCGAAGCGTATTTTGGTTCCAAGGACAAAAAAAATCGCGATTAAAATCACTTGTTGAATGCACAATATTTCAAAGAAAATATAAATAGTTCCGTTATATTCCGCGAATAATTTTTTGTATGCAAAAATCGTACAAACCTGAAATTAGGGGTAAAATACGCACGAACTTATGAAGTGACCTGTTATCTTTCCGGCACAATTTAAGGACTTTAGAAACTGTTTTTGGTTTTTGCCCGAACTTCATTTGCAATTATTGTATACACATCTGAACTTCCTCGAAATCTCCTTCTAAGTCATCACTATAAAAATTATGAGTTTTTTTCTAATTTAGTATAGCATTCTGATTTCAGAAATCGCCTAGGTTTTTTGGTTTTTTTTTTAATAAAGCCATTAGATAGATAGATAAAGCCATTAATTTCAGCTTGCTTCCCAGCATTATTGTATGTGTTTTTAAAATTAACTACGGTAGTATTTCTTAAAAGTGAAAGCATTACCACGAGCTAACACAACAATATCGGCGTTCCCACGACAATCGGTTCTACGTTACCGGAACGACCCGGATTCATATCCGGCCAAGGACTGTCACTTCAGCGGCATTCCCCATATATGTATGGGGAATGTTTATACTGCTACAACAACAATATCGAAAATAACTACTTCATATTCATAAATTTTTTGTCGTGTTTAGTATGATGAAAAGTGGTTTGAACCTAAAAGACCTAACTAGTCGATTTAGATACAGTAAATTTGGGCTTACCTGAAGCTTGTTACGCATATCGTACACGTATTCTTCGAGGGCATTTCTAGCGTCAACGCGTTGGGTCTCACGTGCATCGTTTGCAATCATTTTAGCCTCTTGTTGAACCAAGTTTTGCAAGTCAAGCGTTGAGAAACCATGAGTCTTCACTTCCATTGGAAGCTCAATTAATTTAGTGGCCTTCTTTTTCTTCTCAGTACCCTGCAAAAATCAAATTAATATATTTTATTTACTTTTACAGTATTTTAAATAAATTCGCCCTCTATCAAGACAATAATGTGCAGATGAAAGCAAAGGAAGGAAACAGCTCAAACAGCAACAGCCTATATAAACATCGTTATTTCCAAATGAATACGATTTTATGCAAAGTCACAAATAGAGCCCTGCAGCTACTTTTAAAGTGTTATAAACTTATAGAAATTATTCCATGTCATTCGTACAGACGAAATCATTTCACAAATGAGCTAACTGTTGCTAATACATACATGTTTTGAAAATATAAAGAACAGAAATTTGTTCATATAGGTAAGTACAGATAAGTATTTTATTTTATTTAAAATTAGAATTAACATTTATATGTCTATGATAGTTTCTAAAAGAAAATTGTAAGCATTCTTTAAAGATTATTATTAATAAATATCGTACTACGTGGGTGCTGTGGTTGAAAATCATTGACTCCAAATTTAAATCTTAAAATCGTAAAGTCTTCATTCATTTTACTAAAAAACATTAATAACGTCAAATGTAAATTTAATAAAGGTGGAGCACACAGGGCGTAGGCATGGCTTGTGAGCGGTCTTCTTTCTCATTTTGACAAATGTATTGTACAAAAAATTCTTATTATTGTAATCATTGAATAAAAATATCAGGATTTTTCTGAATTTAGATAAAATTTTAATTAAATCAATTCAATCAATAATATCTTATTTTTTTAGGAGACTCATGAGTTTTTATTTCCTTATTTCAGTATTTAATTTTTGTTATTACTAGAAAAAACGTACCGAACTAAACCAGCCCTTGACCCGCTGAGCCCACCCTTGTCCTCCAGGTGATGAGGCTGTTGATGTATTATTATCATCTTCATTATCATAACATGCCTACGCAATTATATAAAACAACATATGAGTCAATTGTAATACTGTTGTAATAACATTACCAACTCAATAGACTTTAGCATAATTATTTCGGGGACCAGACAAAAATTTCTTAAGCGTAAAGGAAGTTAACAGTAAGGAATATGAGAACACTAATAGTATGAGTTTAGTCAGTAAGAAAAAGAGGCGTGTCAAGAAGACAGCTGCCACAGTTTTAAATACATATATGAAGATAAGTGCATACATGATGGGGGAACGCATATGATCGAAACGCATATGTGCAGATATAATCAATACAAACATGCAAGCACTAATAGATATAAATGAACATTAAAAACCTGCAATAGTTTAATTATAAAGAATAGCTGGAAAACAAAAGGGGGGAAATACCAATTTTTGAATGGTTATGTAGTCTATCCACTTAAACAATCTTATACTTTGCATAAATTTATAAGTAGGCCCTACAAAAACAGATGTGATAGCTAGTCAAAGGTTAATTATACAAATGGCCCTTTCTTCGCGACCATATTTCAAAACAGAATAACGAAATATTTAATATATTGCCAAAAAATAATTATATGAACTAAATACATACATATATAACATATTAGGTGAGCAACTAAGTTCTTGCTGTTTGTCAATAGTTGCCGCCAGCAGTGTGTGCTAGTCGATTCTAACATAACCTAAACGTCATAAACCAAGCTTAGACATATGGTAAACAAACAGCTTCGATACATTAGTGATTTTGTTTTGGTATCATAGGTATACTGTTGGTTTTGTGAAAATGTCTGATTTTGTGCCAAATAATCGTCATACACAAAAAAACGGCGGCTGAAGCGCATCGAGAGCTGCAAGAAGTTTATGGAGATACTGCTTTAAGTGAAACGACGTGCCGAGATTGGTTCCGTCGCTTCAAAGACGGCGATTTTAATGTTGACGACCGTCCGCGTGAAGGAAGGCCAAAATCCTTCGAACACGCTGAATTGGAGGCATTGCTCAATGAGGATCCGTGTCAAACGCAAGAAGAGCTTGCCCATCAATTTCCAAGCGATTGCATGCTTTGGGAATGATTCAGAAACAGGGGGCTTGCGTTCCTTATGAGTTAAAACCAAGGGATTTTGTACGTCGTTTTTCGCCTGTGAACAACAACTCCAGCGGCAAAAAAGGAAGGGGTTTCTTCATCGCTTAGTGACGGGTGATGAAAAATGGATTCATTACAGCAATCCAAAGAAAAGAAAGTCATGGGGACTGTCCAGTCATGCTTCCACGTCGTCGCCTCGGCCGATTATTCACGCTACGAAGGTTATGCTATGTATCATCACTGGAGATCGGCATCGACTTTAATTGACGCAATTAATTGAGCCGAGCACTGCGCGAGAAGCGGCCGTAATCGGTTGTGTTTGAGGTGGCCATCAGTAAGGCAAAAGCTTCCAGAGCTATTGGTTCCGACGGTATCAACACTATTATTGCCACAATAGTCGGTTCTACGATACCGGAACGACCCCGACTTATCCATCTATGTGGAGTGTTCTTGCTGTTACAATAACAACAGTATAAACATGTTAGTATTGGAAAGCATGTGCCCAAAGGCGATAGATACAGAAAGATTTTTCTAACATAGTGGTTTTCCACTTAAATATAGGCTCTTTATTTTTGAGTTAATATTTTCCCTTTTTTTACAGATATTAACAGTGCAATTCGAGTCCATTTAAATCG
Organism: Anastrepha ludens; assembly: GCF_028408465.1. Classification (NCBI taxonomy): domain Eukaryota; kingdom Metazoa; phylum Arthropoda; class Insecta; order Diptera; family Tephritidae; genus Anastrepha; species Anastrepha ludens. The sequence goes on along the minus strand of NC_071500.1, from coordinate 117,217,593 downwards.
GAAACTAGATTGCAACTAGTACTACTTGCAAACCACTTTGGTACTCAAGCCGCATCAAAATCTGTCTCTAAAGCTAACAAAAATAAATCCGTATGAACCGTCATAATATGACTTGTTTGAGTCGCGATGGAGTGACGATAGGCACAAATATAAGTTATTGAGAGGTTTAAGTCCGAAGAATCAAACTAAAAAGTTCCCAACTATCGAAAAATAGGTGCAGAAACTTGTGAAATGTACTTCCTGGTTATATGGAACAGAGAACAAATTCCACCAAGCAGTGGCCGTAATTGCTGTCCTATTTCATAGATCTGCAAATTATGTTCACTCTTGACGGACGCACACTTTATCAATATTTGGAACAGTCCTCCAAGTGCACTTTTGCCATTCGAAAGAAAACTTGCAAAAACTATTTGCCGTTCACTTTAAATATGCATTTGTTCATATCTAAGAACAATTTTGATACACCACTTGTAGAACCACTATTTTTTATTAGTTGAGCAATCTTGAACTGACTATGAATCTGCCCATGTCGTCAATCTTTTTTCTGCAATTTCTATCTCTTTTCTTATACGTAAACTTAATATGAATAAAATTTTTCACTTTGCCTCAGCAATAAAACTAAGTAAAGATGTGAAGGCATTATACAATATAATAAAATATTTCCCTGTTAAACCATACACTTTGAATATTAGAAGAAATTGTATATACAAATGTAGCTAGAGAACACTATTAAAGTATGATTTTTAGAACGGGATCTGCAAGCTTTGAAAAATAGATACATTGCGAAAAAAACCCCGGAAAATAAGAAATATGTTTTAAATAATGAAAAATAATAAATTTACTTTACATAAGCGAACACAATGCAAAAGTGTAAAAACAAATTGGGTATAAAGGGATGAAGTTTATAAAAGCATATTAGCAAAATATGGACCTACCTCTTGCTGTACATCCATCGGCTCACCGCTATTGCCAGCTTGCTGATGCTGTTGATCACCAGTATTAGCCTTTTCTTCACTACCGGGTGCAGCACCTTGCTCGCCGGCATTGCTCGTGGTATTGGAGGCATCTTCTTCTTTCTTGTCAACAAGAGATGCACTTGAAATCAACACAATACCATGGTGATTGATGCGAACTTTCACTTTAACTTCTTGATGTTCGCCGCGTTCATTTGGTTTAACATCATTTATAAACCATTTGCCTATAACTGGGTCCGGGAACGGTATCGGTTGTGCATATTGCACAGTCATTGCGAATGGTTCTTTTCGATTCAGAGTAAGCAAGCGGCTAAAGGGAGCAGAATGAAAAGCGGGGAATACTTCGATTTCACCGCCAGGTTGGCAACCCTCACCATCCCAACTCACTTTCACGGCATAATTTTGAATATCGGATACACCGAATTCACGTACACGAACAGCTGGCGACATTATTGCACATTGCAGTGCTGCACCGCGCGAAACCGACTCATCCTGATTCAAAGTGGTACTAGCAGGCTTGCCAAAGACCTATTAGTCGAAGCATATTTAAGCATTAAATATTTTCTCAAAATTATTGTATTTTTTTTTTTTAACTATTTTACCTGCTCAATTAGCTGTTTTATCGCCGGAATACGAGTAGAACCACCGACAACTTCCACGGAGTGTATATCATCCAACGATAATTTGGAATCTTGTAATAACTTAATAAATGTCACCTCTACGCGTTTAAATAGATGCGCGCAGAGTTCCTCCATCTGAGTACGTTGCATTGATGAAGAAACATCAACATCATCCATAAAACATTCTATGTTGATGGGCAGCTTAGTACTGTTCGCTGACATTTGCTTTTTTAATTTCTCAATTTCAGTAAGCAAACGTAAATAAGCACGAGGGTTAGTCTTGGCATTCAGTTTATAACGGTCATTAAATTCTTTAGCGAAGTGATCCGCCAAAACACTATCAAAGTCGCGTCCACCAATCTGATCCCAAGCACTTGCAATCATCTTCAATTTACCTTTCGTAAAAGAGCATACACTAACTTGCAAACACGAATTTCCACAATCAACAAACACGACATTACGTGGTTTGCTATCGTCTGGCAAGTCTTGCTTATAAAAACCATATGATAGCGCAGTTGCTGTAGTTTCGTTCATGAGACGCAATACGTTCAGACCTGCAATTTGAGCAGCATCCAATAATGCTTTGCGCTCTGAATTGGTGAAGTATGCTGGACAAGCGATTACACAATCATTAACCTAGAATTCATTTATAAAGACACTAGTTATTCATAATATTTTGGATTGTTAAGGAATTAGAGCAAACCTGTGCTTGCAAAGCAGTTGTCGACGTTTCCTTCAATTTCGTGAAGAGCATTGCTGTCAGTTGTTCGGGAGAAAAGTACTGCTCCTGATCCAAATAGTTAACTTTATAGCCAATGCTGCCATCTGGTCGTTGATCAACTTTCGTTGGAATGCTGCTAAGTTCACGTTGCACGTGTGGATCGTTGAATTTACGTCCCAATAAACGCTTGAAACCACTCACTGTATTTTTCATATTAGTGACCTGTTGATTTTTGGCAGCCACGCCTATGATACGCTTCCTCCCATCAAAAGCCACAAAAGAACTAAAAAACAAAGTAACTTTAAGTAGCAGTTCAATCTTAAGATATGGAAGCAATCAACGCTTTAGCTCAATCTCAACAATTTAATAGATAAACTATCGTCCCTTTCTTGCCATATTAAATTCTCCTCGCCAATGTAGTCGTTGGTTTTATATAATAAATATCCATACATATAAATGGTGGACCCTCTAACGTTTGAAACCTGAGAAACCGATTGTTTTTAATGTATCGATTAAAATATATTGGTATTAAAATACAAAGTTAGGTTAACATCTGCCGATTACGAAATGGTCAATTTACACTTGGTAACGTGGGAAAATATTAAAATTCTACGCGCAATATGATGAAGAACCTTCCGAAAATGCAAAAAAGTTATGTCCTAAATTCGGTAGAGAAGCTCCTTCCGACCTATTTGTGATTAGAATTCAGATTATTATTTGTGGAGTGCCATGAAAGATAAATGTTACGCATATCATTCAGCAACGATTGCCCCTCCCAAGAGGTAAATTGGTGCAGTGATCGATCGAATACAGCTTCATAATTTGGCTTTAGTTAGAGATTTCAGCAAAACCCTAGAATCTATGACACCAACTCGTTCTCTACTGTTCTTGTCAAATTTGTATGGTTATACGAATAAGGTCAAAAGCTAAAACAAAATGAATCATTGAACGCATTGCAATAAACGTTGCCTTAAACGTACCAAGTCATCTTGGCCATTGTATTCGTCAGTCAACTAGAAATATTTTTTTATGTATGAAAGTCAGTTAAAGCATAAGCAAAAAGTTATGGCTATATGCGTGTATGTATAAGCGATACGTGTACGAATAACCGTATCTCACACCAAAAAGCGCATATCAAACATATGCATGTATTTCTTTTGGTCTACGACGGTTCAATCACCGAGGCGACTTGGTTAAAAATATGCCCTTGCTGGAGCCAATTTAACCGTTAAGGGGTTATACGCAGTTATGACTTTCAAAAAAATCGATTTTTTTTTATTGCATTTTTGTAATGTACATATATTCAAAAGTATACGCACGAAATTTGAAGTAGATCTAAGCAATACTTTCGGAGTTATACCTAAATATGTAGAGATGCCTCGGCACGTTTTAAGGTAGGTATTGAAACTTTAAACGTGTTTTTTTCAAGTCGGTGTACACGATATCTCGAAAACGGCTTGTTTGATCGGTCAACCGTTTTAACTCAATCTTTAAAGATACATTTTCTAGTAATTAATCGTTCCTTTTGTAAATCTGATACTTATTTTCCATTTTATAATCAATTTACGGCCAAATTTTAAAGTAAAAATCGAAATCATTTCTTTTAAAAGCTGCCATTTTGTGAAAATTCACTATTTTGGTTAGCCGAACGATTAATTACTAGATAATCTAATATATTAACAAAATTTGTTTGGTTTTTTGATTTCAGATAATCCAATCCTGAGTTACGATGTACACCGTAAATCGTCTTTTTTTAAAGGAGGTTCCAGAAATCGCCTGCAGCGCGTTCTATAATCAACATTTTCATAAATAAAAAATTTTGTTACGTTCTTGAAGGATGCTTTTATAACCGCCAAAAATTTTCAAATTAAAATATTCTGAAGTTTCTTCAGGATAAATCCTTGACAACCCGTCTTTTATTTGCTTCATAACTGCGTATAACCCCTTAATCGAGCTTTGTGTATAGAAATGATACCATTAGTTTTGATAAAAAAACATAACTTTAATTTAATCTTTCAGAAAAATGGAACTTCTTCTAACATTACAATCCTAATTATTCTATTACAGTACTATATATGGACAGTTACTAGCATTTCATAGTCGTGGGGCATTTCGCCTGTAAATTCTATTGAATTCTAGAACTCTAGAGAACCTATGAACTCTAGAATATATCAAAAATAAAACTTGGCTAGAGTTATGAAGTATTTTTAAACCTCGATCTAGGACTAATATATGTTTGTAACTTAAAAAAATTATGATTTAGTTTTTGAAATTCCGTTGGTGCAACATTGTTAAGCCCTGACGCCATTTGTTTTGTATACAGAAAGGAGCAAGTCGAGCGTGGAAACCAATGCGAAAGCTAATACGAATAGCTTTCGTTCCATGGCTCATACGAATATCTCATTCCCATGGCACCCGGTTCTACGTTACCGGAATGACTCGGGTTTTTCCCGACCAAGGGCTGCCGCCCCAGTAAACTAGCCCTGTCTAGTGTACCGTATCCCACCCCCAATCTCTCGTCACAGGAGCAATCCCTTGCAGCACGTTTGCTGAAATACTTCTCTTCAGGGCTGGCGTCGAACCCAACCCTGGACCAGAGGTATTTTACTGCTGCGTCTGCCACAAACGCCTCCACCCGAACTACACCTCGGTTAGGTGCAATAAGTGCAACGGGTGGTGCCATCTTAAGACCTGTTCAGGCCTTAAGACTCATAGGGAGTGGTCCACAAAGTTTGTGGTCACGTGTTGCTCCCGCCGTCAGGCGGCCCCTGCCTCAACGGCGCTACCGTCCTCAGTGCCGGCACTTCAAATTGCCGCCATCAACAATACCTGAACGGTAAGGAGCTCTAAGGCGCAACACAACTCCCCCAATGACCCACAACCCTCCGGCTCCTTTCCCAGTGCGGGGACAAACCAGCAGCTCTTGGTTCCCCGCACAGTCTGCTCCGTGTGTCAGACCAGGGTCCCTCGGAACCTGACAACAGGCCAGTGCAATTCTTGCAATGACTGGTGCCACTTTCGGAGGTGCTCTGGCCTGCACAGCACCCGTGAGTGGACACGTGACTTCGTTGCCCTCTGCTGCAGAGCTCTGCAGCCGCAACCGCCCCCCCGTGGCGCGGCCACCCACCATCATCAGGCCCCAACAACTACAGCGGATTGCACAGCAGGCTCAACGTAGGCAACCACACGCGTCCCCTACCCGCCGAGTTCCTACGACCTTACCAAGAAGCTTCAGGCTTCTTCAATTCAACTGCAACGAACTCACGAGCAAGGTCGACGAGATAGTTGACTTCATGAGCCGACACAGTATCACAATAGCTGAGGTCCAGGAAACCAAGCTGCACGCTAGGTCCTCTCTGATCACCAGGGATGGCTATAACGTGCAGAGACGCGATCGCGAGCGAGGCAATGGTGGTGGCCTATCGTTTATAGTCCACCACACAGTGCAGTATCGTCTCATTGATGGAGGCCGCAGGGACAGCACCTTAGAGTGTCAAGGGATAGCTGTCCGGTTAGGCGATTCCGAGCTCGAAATATATAATATTTACATACCCCCTGTCACCTGCTGCCCGGCAGGATATCACCCTGATATAGGTGCGGTCATCAGAGGAGAAAACCGATTGGTTGTAGGTGACTTCAATGCGCATCACGATATTTGGCATTTAAGCCTGCCAAACGATCGTAGGGGACAGCAATTGGCAGAGCAAAGTCCCGCGTAACCTTGACACAATTACGTTCTGGATATTGTAGCAGGTTTAACTCCTACTTATCCAGAATCGACCCTGACATACTTAACATATGTCCAGCATGTGAAGGCACCCTGCTCGACACTAACCACCTTTTCACATGCCCCATTAAATCCACTCATCTAACACCCCTCTCCATCTGGACCCAACCCGTCGAAACAGCTTGTTTCCTGGGCCTACCGTTAGATGAGCTAGACGAAGACGAACTGGCAGGGCAAAGGTACTGCTACAACAACAACAACAACAACGAATAGGAATATTAGTACAAAAACCAATGAGAATCTAATATAAATACCAATACAAAAAATACTATAAATACGACAAAGATTGCTGGAGCACACGAAAATGTGTATTAGTTTATAGTTTGCTACAAACAATTTGGCGTCATGTCATTCCGAACATACCATTAAACATGAAAATCTCCTATATTGGAGAAATTGTAAAAATTAGAACATATTTCAAATCGCAGCCGTGAGCACACTTACACCACTATTCAAATAGCAACAAGTTATCAAATATGATATTAGGAAGTAAACGATTAATTGAATCGTTGCTGCTAGGTTGCGATGCGATTTGACTGGGTCTAAATGTCAATTTATGCCGACAATCGAGTGACCTCTAGTCAACCATTTTTACAAAAAGCCCTGGTTTGATCAGAGATTCACTTTCGCAGCTCAGCTCATGCAGGTAATTTAAAAGTCATTGACAACGTAACTTAAGAACCATGCGTTGGCAACCATATATGTCTTTTATATTGCAACTGGTGAGTAAGTAAAAAAATAAAGAATTTGGAGTATTCCTACAACGCTTTACTTTAGTTAACACGATTCAATAATATCGAAAGGAAAAAATTGCACTCTAGATCTAGAAAACGTTACCAGGAGAAATAAAGTGCGAAATACTACTAGCCAGATTGATGGGATGATCGGTTTATTGTCATCCCAGGAGAAGTACTGCTAACATCCAGCGATAAATTTGTGTTCACCTGAAAAAGCCCATAACGATTGGCGAAAACAGGGCTTCACGGTGATTGTTAGCAACATCGCAAAGACAACGGCGATTTCAGTTTGAGTTTATAATAATATACGGTTAAGGGAAATTAATTCAATTTCGTTTGCATTGCTTTTCATCTAATATAAAAAATTCATTTAACGCCCCTAGTTTATAAACACTTATAGCCTACTATGTTAACAGATACATACATATGTACAAATTTATATGCAATAACCACAAATTATATATTGAATATAATGAAAAATACCGATTTAGTTCCCTTTTTTATAACAAAATTTGTGTACAACTATTTTGACGAACCTGTATATTCAAACAAACAAAAAACAATTGACCAACGCTCGCCCACCCTTTTTGTAAAGTTGTAAAGGGTAGAAAATGCCACACTTTCGCCTGGTTCCAGTACAAATGTCTGAAGAAAAAGCGATACCCTATGAATGAACTGAGAAAAGAAAACGAAAATTTTATAGCACAGGCAATAGGCCAAATAATGTCTGGCCGCACTAACTTTTCACTAAATTACAAAATTTTAACATCAAATTAATTAAAAACTAAACGGAGAGTGCGTTTTTCAATTTTAGGATGGAGATAAACACCTCTACCTCTCCTTAATATCCTCCTTTTTTCAGAGCGTGCGGCATTATAATAACTATTCCTTTCAACCGACGACCAAAAAACAGGTTACCTTTGGTCGATCCTCAAGTATCATAATGCGGCCCTTTTGCGCAAATTGGATTGCTGTAACGGAACAAGATATTTGGCGTAAGATGCCACCGCTGTGTTGTATTATAAGTTTATGTAATAACGGTATTAACTTATGAAGAACTTTATAAAGTAAAAATAAATATTCGGCATCAATCCCCGACACGCACATTCGACCGTCGACATTGAAAACGCTATGAACTAATGGTGGTAAACTTCTGAGTGCGTTTTTACTTCTTTATAGTCTAGATTGTCAAAATTATTGTTTCTTGATTATGTGCATGTGTATAAAATATATTAAAATATGCATTCATAGTAAAAATGATTACTACGAAATAATCACATATATCGAAGTTTTTATAGATGTAACATTTGGGATATTTGCACACGACCATTAATTCGTTCTTTTATTCTACGCTATTCGCAAAGACAAAAAACAGCGATAAGAAAACCAACCTAACCTCAAATTGAATCAATGGCAATGGCAACATGCATTATTTTTTCCCTCGATAATAACTATGACAAATTTTAAAAAAAGTTAATGAAGTAATACTTACGGTGTTGCACGCAAACTATAGTCATTTGCGAGCGTTTCAATACCACCAGCCTTGGCCGCAGCAACGTAGCAAGACTCATTACCAAAATCAATTCCAATCACAGACATTTTTCCAGTGCCTTAATTTTCACAAATTCCGCAGTTAAATACTTGTTAGTGACTTCTATTCTAGCGTCAGTACCGACGATCAGAGTTTCAACCGATGTTCCAGGTTTTCCTAAAGATTACAGCTAGTAGTTTTCCTTTCCGCAAAATGAGTCACAAATTCTACAATTTTTTGACAATAAAAAAAATCAAATTTCAACACTAGGAAATTTTTGTTCAATTTTTTTACGTTTTCAACATAAATCAAATGTCAGTAGTCATCCAGGAAAATTAGGAAAAGTGATTGAAAATATTTACGATTTTATTTCTTTCCAGAAGTTTCAAGTCAACTTTTGACAAACCTATTTATCATCTACCACCACGCGATTCAATTCACACTAACTAAAATCTCGCCCCAAACCGAACATGTGGATAGAAAAATGTGAAGCTTGCGCCGGACCGATATTCTTCCCCACTCCCCAAATAATTTCTTACCATATGAGACAACTCAAGCTAACTAGTAAATTATTTATTTTGCAATCACTTTTCTGAAATTTTCCTAAATGTTTTTCTATTAAACACATTTCACACTGCGATAAACAATTAATTTTCACAGAGTTTCTTTAATTAAAAATATATAGAAACAAGTTTTATTATTTTACTAGTTTCTTCAACCATGTAATTGGTATGTATCTTCTTTTCACATTTGCTTATTTTAACTTTATATTCTGCAGCTGGCAATTTTTTTTACATTTTCACAATTCTCCCAGCCTAACTAATTTGCCGATGTTCTAATATCGTTATTTGAAATACCTTTTTCATAAAAAAGATTTTCACTTTTTAAAAGTGGATGTGATCAATAGCAAAAAATAAATCTACACAATTATTTCTTCTCTTTAGCGTGTTTTCTTGAGTACTAAATATTACTTTTCACCTTTCATTTCTATTGCTGAATGATTGTGGAAATTTCCCATAGGACATTTTTGTTCTAGAAAGATATAGAAGCACTGCAGATGGAGCTAAGTCAGGGTTGTATTTAAATCGTTATACACCATGGTTAATAACATACAGAGGCTGGGTTGAGTATATTACGGTAACGCAAAGATGATAGATTTACAAGGTTTGGTCAATAAATATGATGAAAAACAAAATATTAATGGGAACTTCGGCTACCATGTCACTGGAGATTCGCAGCCGAATCCTGCACGATCATTTCACATGTATTCACACACTCGTCCAAACAGTCGTTATTCAGATAACAACTAAGCAAACTAACACGAACTTATTGCCAGTCGAATTCTTCACAATCATTTCATATGTATTCACACGCTCATCCAATCAGTTGAAACATCCTCTGTTACGTCAACCCATCAGTTGATTCTGTCAAATTCGCTCAATTCTCTTCACATGTGCTAATGCTTAGTCGAGTCTACTTTATTGGACTTCAAAAAGTTATGGTGAATTTAAAGAATGATAGAATACACGAATGCGAAAGGAAGGGGAATTACTTGTTTGTGAAGAAGAAGCAGAGAACGTTAATGTATAGAGAAGTCGCACGAGCTACGAATAGTGTGAATTGTCAAAAATGAAGTGAAACTGCCAAGACTTCTTCACCTCGCTCAACTCGACAGCGAGGTACTTCTTAACAGAGCTAATTACAGTGAATTATGTACAAGTACATTGGCTCTGCTCAGTTTTTGGTTTCTGTATGAAATTAAATTGACGAATGCTTGTGCATTTCTATGTTCCCTTAGGTTAGGTTAGGTTAGGCTTGGCAGCCGCATCGCTCATAGATGCCGCTTAGACTGGGCTACATTTCCCTCTCCATATTGAACCTTCCTGACCTTTTGACAAAGCGTAAAAGGTTGTAGATACCTAAAGTGTATAGATTATCTATATTCGTTAAGAAGTAGGATTTTAAAAATCGGTTCCTGCTTCTGGCAAGAGCAACAAAGGTGTTGAATTGTGTCCAACTCCTCATTTCTGCAGCTACGACAGAAATCATGCGTGTAAACCCCTAATCTCCTTGCATGATTTCCTATGAGACAATGCCCTGTGAGGGCTCCTACTAAGGTTCTGATTTGAAATCTACTCAGTTTTATGATACTCTTGGACAGACGTAAGTTTAGCCTTGGCCATGTTTGCCTAGCAATTTCACAGGTGTTAGCGCTAATCCATCTTTGAACTGATTAGTGCGTCCTTAATGAGAAGCTTACAAGTTGCGAGAGGTATCTCCATCTCTTGCAAGTTGGTCTGCCCTACAGTTCCCTGGTATACCTCTGTGGCCTGGAACCCAGCATAATATTATTCGATATTGTTTGGCCATCTCATTTAGAGATTGGCGACAACGTAAGACACTTCTTGATGTTGTTTGGAATGCATCCAGGGCTCGCAGGGCAGCTTAGCTGTCCGATGGAATGCAGAAATCCGTTGATGATATTCTGTTTATCTTTAACCATTTTAAGGCTTCATGAATAGCGTTTATTTCCGATTGAAAAACACTACACTGATCCGGTAGTTCAAAGGATTCACTAATAGAAAGCTCTTCGCAAAATAACCCTGATCCTACACCGGTGTCCGTTTTAGAACCGTCCGTGTAGATCTTAAAGGGTGGGTTGGGTGTTGAATCTTCTTCAAGCCATTCCAGTCTAGAAGGGATTTTCATGAGGGAATTCCTTTCGAAGCAAAGAATGGGAGAGTGATAATCACAGTCAATGGGTATATTCGTGTAGGAGTCTAAGATGGTTGAATGTCCATGGGTGACAGTCCTCCATTGTGAGCTCGCTTTCAGCCTTAAAGCGGAGCAGCCCGCTGAGTATTTGCAGAAGAGATCTAGGGGTGGCAGATGTAGCATGATGTCCCAAGCCATGGATGGCGTGGTTTTCATGACGCCACATATTGCTAATTCCGCTGATCTCTGCACCTTGTTCAATAAATTAGAATAGGTTTTTTTCTGCATAGCACACCACCAGACAACATTTCCATATAGAAGAATGGGTCTGACGACAGCAGTGTAAAGCCAATGAGCAACCTTAGGTTTGATTCCCCAGGTCTTACCTAAAACTTTCTTACCGGCATAAAAAGCTAGGTTCGCTTTCCTAACTCTTTCAAAGATGTTTGACTTCCAAGTCAGTTTTCCATCTATGTTTAGTCACAAGTACTTGGTTTCTTCCGAGATCACAAGAGCTTCCCCCGTGAGCGTAATTGGACTTAGCTGAGGGATTCTGTGCTTCCTCGTGAACAATATGAGTTGGGTTTTGTCTGGGTTGACTCCTAGACCACACTTTTCAGCCCACCTAGAAAGTATATCTAGAGCATTTTGTATTAGGTCTCTTAATGTAGATACAATTTTACCAGAGACAGCAATAACAACATCATCGGCGTAAGCTATCACGTTACAGCCCACCGATTCCAGTATTAACAGAAGTTTATTTACAACTGCGTTCCATAAAAACGGTGAGAGGACCCCACCTTGCGGTGTACCTCTACTAACCAATCTCCTGAGCACCGATTCTCCTAGTTTCGCTTCAATGATTCGGCTTTTTAGCATTTTGCCAATGAAGCCTACCGGTTCTACCCCAAGATCAGTGAGTGCTGCAGTAGTTGCCCCCCTTCGACATTGTCAAAGGCCCCTTCAATATCAAGGAAAGCGGCTAAAGTAAATTCCTATTTGTGCAGTGAACTCTCTGCCGTGTCAATAAGGTTATGTAGAGCTGTCTCTACCGATTTCCCTTTCGTGTAAGCATGTTGTGACGAAGATATAAGATTTCTATCTATAGTTAGGCTTAAGTGAAATTCTATCAACCTCTCTAAAGTTTTCAATAGGAAAGAAGACAGAGATATCGGTCTTAAGTCTTTCGGATGGGTATGTGAGTTTCTACCAGGTTTTGGAATGAAAACAATTTTGACTTGCCTCCACTTAAGAGGTATATGACCGTAGAGAAAGCAACTTTTGAAGATTGCTAGTAGCCAGTGTGCTAGATATCCGGCGGCTTTTTGCAGTTCCACTGGGTAAATGCCATCTGGACCCGGTGATTTAAAAAGTTTAAAACTTTCAATCGCCCATAAGAGCTTATCTTCAGATATAGCGTCTATTCTGACTTCACGACATTGTACTGTATCTTCCATGTCATGTCCAGTAATGTCTGAGCAGCCTGGAAAATGAGTGTCAAGTAAAGACTCTTTACTGGGTGTAGTGAAAGTACCATCACTTTTCTGTAGCTGTTCCCAATTTTGAGGACTTCCCGCAAAAATCTTACGAAGTCTGGAGGTCTCAATTGTCCCCTCAACCTCTTCTCAAAAGGATTTCCAAGATTGCCTTTGGAAATTTCTGATTTACTTCTTGTAGATTCTCAGAGCTTTTTATAGTCTTTCCAATCTTCTGCGAAACGTGTTTTTCTTGCCTCATTAAAAGCGCTTCTGCTTGTTTTTTGAAGCTTGCTTAGTTCAACCGTCCACCACTTAGGCTTGGGTTTACCCCTCAGTCTTCTTATGGGACAGGCTTCCGCTAAGGCAGCATTCATCTTGTAGGTAATCTTGACCACCAAATTTTCTAGTCGTTCTATGCTTTGTGGTACCACAGATGGACACATGTTCCTAGGGTAACCCTGATACAATCTACATACTTTTCCCAGTCTGTTTTCCTGATATTTCTACCAGGCTTAGGTTTCGGTAGATTTTTACTAACCTCAAACGAGATATATCTATGATCAGAGAAGAAATGTTCTTCCAAAACTTTCCAGTTCCTGATTCGGTTAATAATGGAGTCAAAAACAAAAGTAGCGTCTAACACTTCCTGTCTATTACTAATGACAAAAGTAGGTTTATTACCTTTATTGCAAATCTGTAGTTTAGTTCCTATCAGATAATCAAAGAGACACTCTCCTCTAGCGTTAGTATCAGTACTGCCCCATATCTCGTGATGCGCATTTACATCCGCATCAATAATTAGCTTTGCGCCAAGCTTCTGCGCCTGCGCTACCAGATCTTTGAATATTAATCTCGGTAGTTCCTCATGGTCATGTGCGAGGTAACAGAAGGATAGCCACATCCGTTCATTTCCCGACTCCAGGCTAATGGTCAATTGATCGGTGTCGCTGTAATTAGAGAGCATGAAAGCATTTATCCCTTTTCTTATTAGTACGGACGCTCTAGGATTACCTTTGTTGCGAGCATACATCAGTTTATATTTTTGAGTCCTTAGTCCGCACACAAGTCCATGTGATACCCATGGTTCTTGAATCAGGACAATATGAGATTGGCGGACGCAGCCTTTGAGTGGTGTAGGTTAATTTGAAGAAGATCATGGTTACTGGCCTTCCGCTCACCACCGTCATGTTAGGATCATCTGAGTCTGACGCCAGTAACTCTTTCTCATCAGTGAGAGTAGTATCAAGTACTCTATCTAAGGTTCCTGTCGAACCCGACGAAGTGCAACCGTTAAAGGTGATGGCCACCTATCGTTGTGCTTCGTCGGGTTCGACAGGGACCTTACGGCGGACCAGAGCTTACTCAGTGGTGAAATTGCAGGTCTTCAGGTGCTCAACCCATTTCGCCGCTTATGTTGATCAACCAGTTGCCGGATCTCCAAATTGAGATCATTTATGCGGGGATCCGCGGGATCGACCTGGCGTAGGTGGTCACGCTCGTTTGGTAAACTGGCTGCTTCGGCTGGGAAATAAGGACGTATGTCCTCGAGCCTTCCAGCGGGGATGAAGCGAGCCGCAGCAGCTGTGAGCCCCTTGCGGAATCGAAGGGCGCACACCCGTTCGCTACATATATATGTATACATATAATTGACGCGTACACCCTTTTTGGGTGTTTGACTCCTCCTTTTTCTTGATATTGTTCTACAAATGGAGGGACCTACAGTTTCAAGCCGATTCCGAACGGCAGGAATACACTCGGAGATCCGCCATTTCCTGCCGAGGGGTGACCGCTATTAGAAACAACTTTTTCTTAATTTTGGTGTTTCACCGAACCTACGTTCTCTCTGAATTCCGAATGGTAGTCACGCACCAACCCATTCGGCTGACTGACTATACCCATGTAAATTTAAATAAAAAACCGAATGTATGTACATTCATATATTACTACTTATACTTCTTCTTCTTATGCGATTTAGGCCGAGTTTAACAAAGCGCGCCAGTCGTTTCTTTCTCGTGCTAACCAGCGCCAGTTGGACACACCAAGTGAAGCCAAGTCCTTCTCCACCTGATCTTTCCAACGCAGAGGAGGCCTTCCTCTTCCTCTGCTACCACCAGCTGGTACCGCATCGAATACTTTCAGAGCCGGAGCGTTTGTATCCATTCGGACAACATGACCTAGCTAGCATAGCCGCTGGATCTTTATTCGCTGCGCTATGTCTATGTCGTCGTAAAGCTCATACAGCTCATCGTTCCATCGCCTGCGATATTCGCCGCTGCCAACGTTCAAAGGTCCAAAAATCTTGTGCAGAATCTTTCTCTCAAACACTCCAAGCGTCGCTTCATCGGATGTTGTTATCGTCTACGCTTCTGCGCCATACGTTAGGACGGGCATGATGAGAGCCTTGTATAGTGTTAGTTTAGTTCGTCGAGAGAGGACTTTCCTACTCAGTTGCCTCCTTAGTCCAAAGTAGCACTTGTTGGCAAGAGAGATTCTACGTTGGATTTCATAGCTGACATTGTAATCGGTGTTAATGCTGGTTCCTAATTACACGAAGTCTTTTACTACCTCAAAATTATAATTGTCAACAGTGACGTGGGTGCCGATACGCGAGTGCGCCGTCTGTTTGTTTGATGACAGGTTTGTTTGAGGTACTTCGTTTTGTCCTCGTTCACCACCAGACCCATTCGCTTTGCATCTTTATCCAGTTTGGAGAAGGCAGAACTAACGGTGCGGTTGTTATGGCCAATGATGTCAATGTCATCGGCATACGTCAACAATTGTACGCTCTTATAAAATATTGTTCCTGAGCAATTAAGTTCTGCGACTCGTACGATGCTCTCCAACAGCAGGTTAAAGAAGTCACACGACAGCGAGTCACCCTGTCTGAAACTACGTTTGGTATCAAACGGTTCGGAGAGATCCTCCCCAATTCTGACAGCGCTGCTGGTGTTGAGCAACGTCATCTTGCGTAGCCATATTAGTTTTGCGGGGATACCAAATTCAGACATCGCGACATACAAGTAATTGCTTTCCGTACGTTCGAAGATTTGGCGTTAGTACTTATACACGTGTACATATTTCAAACCTTCCTTATTAGAAAGAAATAATTTGTATAAAAAAATCAAATCCGTAGGGATATTTTCGTGAAGACTTTCGATGCTGTTCTTGTAGAAATTTATTTTACGGATTATATTGGAAAATAATGTAAAGTATTGCAACATTTTTGAGTAACAGTCTTTGGGCGAATATAAATCTGGGTAGTTCCGGCAGAGAACATACAAAAAAAAAATAAGGAGCAGTTTCCCTCAGAGGATCCTTGAAATGCTTCGGGTATGTAACCCGGAGCTTCCTACATCGTTTTGGAAGGTCACAAAGCTGGACGATCCCAAGGGTGAGTACCGAAGCGCTACTTTCGTAATCTGCAAGGACTCGATGGACGCACTGGCGCGATCTGACGGTATAGAAGTTATGGGTTTTCGTCCATAACACTGAGGGTCTATAATAAGGACAAGACGTCTAATTTAATGAAGCCGGTTGGAGCTGAGATAGCCCTCACGGCGGAATCTGGCTCCGGTCCCAACACTGCTACTGCGCTACGAAAGGCATCTGCTGACGGCAGTATCTCTTCCTTGTTAGATAGAGTACTTGATACTACTCTCACTGATGAGAAAGAGTTACTGGCGTCAGACTCAGATGATCCTAACATGACGGTGGTGAGCGGAAGGCCAGTAACCATGATCTTCTTCAAATTAACCTACACCACTCAAAGGCTGCGTCCGCCAATCTCATATTGTCCTGATTCAAGAACCATGGGTATCACATGGACTTGTGTGCGGACTAAGGACTCAAAAATATAAACTGATGTATGCTCGCAACAAAGGTAATCCTAGAGCGTCCGTACTAATAAGAAAAGGGATAAATGCTTTCATGCTCTCTAATTACAGCGACACCGATCAATTGACCATTAGCCTGGAGTCGGGAAATGAACGGATGTGGCTATCTTTCTGTTACCTCGCACATGACCATGAGGAGCTACCGAGATTAATATTCAAAGATCTGGTAGCGCAGGCGCAGAAGCTTGGCGCAAAGTTAATTATTGATGCGGATGTAAATGCGCATCACGAGATATGGGGCAGTACTGATACTAACGCTAGAGGAGAGTGTCTCTTTGATTATCTGATAGGAACTAAACTACAGATTTGCAATAAAGGTAATAAACCTACTTTTGTCATTAGTAATAGACAGGAAGTGTTAGACGCTACTTTTGTTTTTGACTCGTCGTTGTTCTGACACGTCTCGCAGAAGATTGGAAAGACTATAAAAAGCTCTGAGAATCTACAAGAAGGAAATCAGAAATTTCCAAAGGCAATCTTGGAAATCCTTTTGAGAAGAGGTTGAGGGGACAATTGAGACCTCCGGACTTCGTAAGATTTTAGCGGGAAGTCCTCAAAATTGGGAACAGCTACAGAAAAGTGATGGTACTTTCACTACACCCAGTAAAGAGTCTTTACTTGACACTCATTTTCCAGGCTGCTCAGACATTACTGGACATGACATGGAAGATACAGTACAATGTCGTGAAGTCAGAATAGACGCTATATCTGAAGATAAGCTCTTATGGGCGATTGAAAGTTTTAAACTTTTTAAATCACCGGGTCCAGATGGCATTTACCCAGTGGAACTGCAAAAAGCCGCCGGATATCTAGCACACTGGCTACTAACAATCTTCAAAAGTTGCTTTCTTTACGGTCTGGTCCACCGTAAGGTCCCTGTCGAACCCGACGAAGCACAACGATAGGTGGCCATCACCTTTAACGGTTGCACTTCGTCGGACCACCTGGCCCCAGCCCCACATCAGCATGGTTTCCGAAGAGTGCCCAGCACCACCACAGGACTCACCGCCATAAGCGCCCAGATAAACCGCGAGCTTAACCAAAACCGCCCTTGCGAGAGGACTGCCCTAGTAGCGTTGGACTTGAAGAAGGCTTTCGACACTGTCAGCCACTAGATGATATTTATTAGTCGACACTCCCAGGGGCTGAAGAGGTGGTCCGCAAACTATCTGAGCGGTCGTCATTCGTCAGTGAGCTTTCGTGACCATACATCTAAACAGAGGAAGTTTACGCCAGGTGTTCCGCTGGATGGTGTCCCTTCAGCCTTGCTGTTCAACTGCTACATCTCGAACCTCCCCCAGCCACCAGAGGGAGTCTCCCTCGTCAGCGTTTCCACGACAGTCCGTTCTACGTTACCGAAACGACCCGGATTTATATCCGGCCAAGGACTGTCACTCCAGCAGCATTCTCCGCATGCAAATATGGGGAATGTTTATGCTGCTACAACAACAACAGTCTCCCTGGTCTCTTACGCGAACGACTGCATGATAATGGCGTCTGGCAATGACATCGATGACCTCTGCTCCAAAGTGAACATCTACCTCACCGACCTTTCTCGCTTTTTCACTGCGAGGAATATCCAACTTTCCCCCACTAAATCCACGCCGACCCTCTTTACCATCTGGATAAAGGAGGTCAAACTACCCCTCAAGGTAAAAGTCGATGACACACCAATTCCGACTGTAAACAATCCCAAAATTATGGGTGTAATTTTCGACAGTTTGCTCTACTTCTCTGCGCACCCAACCGTAATTGCCACTTAAGTCCAAAATCACAACAAGGTCCTCAAATCAGTTGCCGGCAGCACTTGGGGCAAAGACAAAGAATTGTTGCTATCGACATTTAAGGCAATTGGCCAACCGGTTCTAAACTATGCTGCGCCTGTCTGGTCGCCTGGAACCAGTGATTCGCAGTGGATAAAGCTTAAGACATGCCAAAACACTGCCATTGGCAAAGCGACCGGTTGCCTCCTGATGTCCCCCATTCAACACCTTCACAATGAGTCACATATGCTCCCTGTAATGGAGCACAACAAACTGCTCAGCAAGCAGTTCCTGTTAGGGTGCTACCGCAGGTTTCACCCTTGCAGACACCTGCTTGAGCCAGAGCCGCCTCCCAGGAACGTCAGGAGACACCTACTAAACTACGCCGACGAGATCCAGGGCAAAACTAACATACATCTACTGGACCAGACAGTGTTTAGATAGACATTAAACGACCTCACCAGGAGACCGGTACCACCTTCTTAAGCTCCCGACCAGCGAATGCCGTAAGCGGAGTCCAACCCCCACCTACAGCAGATGAAGAGCTCCAGCTTCCCCGTGAGACACGCGTACCACTGGTACAATTATGTTCTGGATACTGTAGCATGTTAAACTCCTACTTCACTCCGGTGGACGAGCGTCTCGCAACAATCCGCATCAAAGCCCGATTTTTTAAAATCTCGCTAAATTGCACCCACGACTTAAAAATCGTGTTTGGCGACTTCAACGCCAGGGTGGGAAAGGAGAGAATTTTTGGTCCCACAGTCGGAAAATTCAGCCTGCACAACGAAACATCCAGTAACGGACAGAGGCTGATCGACTTCACCGGGGCCCGAAACATGGTAGTCTGCAGCACCAGATTCCAGCATAAGAAGATTCGTCAAGCCACCTGGCTGTCTCCTGATCGAAAAACACGAAACCAGATCAATCATGTTGTGATAGATGGAAGATACACTTCTAGTGTATTAGATGTACGTACGGTCCGAGGACCCAACATCTACTCGGATCACTACCTTGTTGCAGCCAAACTGCGCACACGCTCTCTCCGCTGCTCTCAAAGAGTACTGCTCAACAAACCGGCATGCACGAACAATGAAGCAACATTTCTCGATCTCTACGTACCGCCGCCGAAGATGAATTCGGATTCCGGCGAGCCGGAAAAAAAATTTGGTGTGACGAGGAATGTCATGCTGCCGCAGAAAGAAAGGATGCCGCCTATAGAGCCACGCTGTGATCGGGCGCAACGCGAACCATGTGGGATCGTTACAGAGAGCTAAAAAAGGAAGAGAGACGTATTATCCGACAGAAGAAACGAGAGGCCGAAAAACGCTTCCAAAAAGGTTAAATATTTTTACCAAAGGGACGACTGTTCGAACTTTCTGACGTTGAATGTCCGCAATGCGGAGTATTTAGTATATATGCATGAATAGGATGTTTAACCTGTTACGGGTTTTATGAAACAGCTGAAGATCTGCGCCTGAATTGGTTGGTGGTTGAACTCCGATGACGGGATTCTGGGCGGGAGATCATGAAGCTGGTAAGGACTCCCGATGATTACCGTTTATAGCTTGTCCAAATACGCCACGTAAGAGGGCTTGGTTTTTGCAAGACGACCATAGGTAGGTAGGTAAGTTAAAATGGTTGCGTAAAGAATGGCCCCACTTGAAGGAAGAAATCAAATTCATCGTTTGTGATACCATTGAAAATGGATTACGAAGGGTGATTGAGTTATATTTGTGTTAACAGCTTTATGGTGCTAATGATTGCGGCATGTGCAGCGGCAATTTTGCCCGCGTATTCTACAGGTACCACTTACAACATTGCGTTAAGCGCTAGAGTAGGAGTAGTTCGAAACGCCCACTGATTACTATGAGTGCAGGCCTTTGAACTCTCCAGCTTCTTCACCGATGTTATCTTGTCTAGGGAGGTCCACCAGACAATGACTCCATACAACAAAATTGTTTCTATAATGGTAGTATAGGCCATGTAATGTAGGTAATCTAGCCCATCATTTGCCAATAGTGCCCTCGCATCCGTATAAGGGGATTGATACCTTCCTCATGCTCTCCTCAATGTTGGGCTTCAAGGATTAGACCTAGGTATTTTTCTTGTCAAAAAGCACCAACGGAGCGCCCCTAATTGTGGTTAGTTGAGCTCTGGGTATTTTATATTTCCTCGTGAATAGGACAAGCTCCATCTTGAGAGGATTCACCGATAGGCCGCAACATGCTGTCGCAGATATCTCTGCATCAAATCGTACGGGCTACCTACAAACTTTCCTCTAACAAACAGTGCAACGTCATCCACGTAAAGAATTACCCTGCAGGTCCCTTTCACTAGCTCCTCCAGCATGTCATTGACAAAGCACAACCCACCCACAAAAATGGTGAGAGAATACCGCCTTGCGGAATGCCCCAACGCACCTGCCGGCGGAGCAGCAGCATTCTGTTAAACAATCTGATAAGGTCGGCTCCAATCCCCTGTTTACCCATATACTTAGTGCTTGCCTCCCGAGAGACGTTATTAAAAGCCCTCTCAATGTCGAGCAAGGCGCCCACTGGAAATTGTATGCAGGGCAGATTCAACCTATCTGCCTTTATAAAAAGCATATTGGCTAAGCGACAAACGCCCCTGAGGAATTTCGTTTCTTATGTGCAGGTCAATCAGTCTCTCAACAGTTTTCAGTAAGAAAGATGAAAGGTTGATTGGTCTGCAATCCTTAGGAGACACATGTAAGCGCCTGCCTGTCTTGGGTATGAAGAAAACCCTCACGAGATGGGGCCCAACCAACGGCATGATACCTCCGAAGATTTGTGCAGTTTGGCGGGTATGGCATCGGGACCAGGGGTCTTGAAGTGCCTGACGGAGCCAATGGGCCAAGCTAGGTGGAACTTATCCAGCAAACAGCCACGATTGCGAACATATATTGGTGTGCTTTCTAGGTTGGTGATACTATTGGCATCGTCGAAAAATGAGCGTCGATAACTAACTTAGTGATTTCCCGCCGCTCATCGCCCAACGCCCCCAGGTACCCCTAGGGTGCGTCTAAAACTCGTCTAAATCTCGAAGACTTTTGTCAGACCATTCTGCATGTCAGCTGTATTCACAGAAGCTTCTCCAAGAGTCGCTCTTATCCTTCTTAATTTCGGACTTGTAGATTCCTAGCCCTACTTTGTACAGTTCTCATCGTTAGAGAGACTTAATTATTATATCCATATTAAATGGGCGTCGGCACGAAGCTCTAAGCTCAGATAGCTCCTTTGTCCAACAAAGTGGTTTTTCCTTCCAAAATAGTGTTCTAAACGGACAAGAGCTTTAACACTACTTCCTCGCAGCATGTTTGCTCCAAATACTTCTCTTCACGGCTGGTATCGAACCCAACCCTGGACCAGAAATATTCTACAAGATTCTTTCCAAGTGCATATTCAGCACAGTGCGGTCCGATCATCAATAACCAAACGATTCATCTTGGTCTGATAAGCGCACCAATCTCAATGTGATACCCAGTCAGGCAGCAGATCACAGGGGGAACATAACTATTGAATACTTCGAGCTCGGCATCATCTGACCGTACAACTTTTATTTGACAATATGACTTGCTGTCCTGCGGTCGATGTCTGTATCGATAAAATGATTTCACTCAGTATACGAGACTATAAACGCTAGGGATTGAGGTGCACAAAGAGAGGAGTAAAGTTGCTCGGGTAAACTCCGAGGAGCCGCAGAGGTGCTCCGTTGGTGGCACCAACGCATTACGCGAAGTATAGTCCGTGGACCATCCCTATTTGTCTCTTAAGACTTGATCAGGTCTTAAGATGCCACCACCTATCGTTCCCACGACAGTCGGTTCTACGTGACCGGAACGACCCGGATTTATATCCGGTCAAGGACTGTCACTTCAGCAGCATTCCCCATATATGGATGGGGAATGATTATGCTGCTACAACAACATGCCACCACCTATTGCACTACTAACCTCTGAGCTAGACTAGTTTACTGGGGCGGCAGCCCTTGATTGGTAAAAACCTGAGTCACTGCGGTACGTAAAGCTAAGCTGCCATGGTAATGACTGTTAGTTGTTAGTCCGCCCATTTTATCCATGGATGAATAGTATGTATCATAGATGTAACTTTTTATTGCATGGTGATCTTGTGACATATACATAAATGATTTTTTTAACTATTTAATATTAACAACTCGCGTGTCTAACAAAAAAGTACATACCAATTAATAGACGGGAAATAGGTTACTTAATCTCTCCCCCATTTCTTAAAGTTAATTAGGAAAGTTAATAAGGACCTATTGAAGGTCAAAAATTATAATACAACTTTCCACACAAATTATAATTTTGGTTCGTAAACGTTCCTCTTCATAATCTCATTACTTTTAGCGGTGAAAAACAAAACCTTTGCCGGCTCCATAATGCGTTGAAGTAGGGCCAAATGTTAAGCTTTTATTTTGCCCAAAACAATTGGAGCTGCAGACAAAAAGAATTTAAAAAAATATATTCATATCAATTAATAGAATTTATTTACTAACCAAATCGGATAGCAGCACATATTACAGCAAAAAAAGCCATATTGTTTCTAACATCCGCTTGGACGCGTTTCTTTTCCTCAGCTGGATCGATTTGTGGAGGCATACGAAACATATTGCTCTGCTATTTTGAAAGTTGCTTTTCGTAAATTTTTAATAAACGATACTCTTGTGTAAGAAGTCACAGAATTTCACGTGTTTATTCTACAAAAATTTCAACATGATTAGGTATGTAATTTATTAACCAATTTCAAAACATCTGTTATCGGACGAATTAACAATCAATTTAAGAGGTATCGATGTTAATCTTACACCCTGTTTCGACATGCTGACGCTGATCGCATGAAATCAACCTACACGATTGTTATTGTGCCCATTTACACACGGAAACGTTTGGAAGGTAAACATTTTGTTCCGGGAGAAGGACGGCCGCGGACGAGACACGCTTGTACTGGTGACGCGCTTTGCTCTTCTTATTCGTATTGCTTATCTTAAAGCAATTTTTCACAGTTGCTTCACTCGTTTTCTTCTTTTGTGGAAGAAAGTTCTAAGTTATGTGCTGGTTTTCAATCAAACGGAAGATAACAACGATGACAAACATTCGAACGCTGCTTGGGAAATGCACTATTATTTTTGCTAGTAAAGTAGGTATAATTTAAAATAGTTATGGGACATGTTTATGTTGATTTCTAATTTTTCCCTGCATTTCTAGATACTCAAGTTAATTCTTTCAGTTAATTATTTACATATGAAGTATTTTTAATTTAATTTTTTTTTTATTCAAGTACAAGAATTTATAAATATATTTCAATAAAAAAAACAACAAATTATTTATTATTTAATCAGTTTGCATTTTTCATTCATATATTTAAGAAATTGTTGACGAACGTTTTCCGCTTTACATGTTGTGGGTTGTAGAATATATTCGAACCAGAAGAGGCTAAAGTAGTAAACGTCAAAATGTTGCCGAAAACAATTTTGCCCGTGTGGCCGCGAATGAGACATGAAAAGAGAATTTCCAGTGTATCCCTTCCAGATGTCTCCGTGTGTAAATCCGGTGAATCACCTCTCAATCTCTCTGCCCCTGCAGGACTATTGCAATGAACTATCACTTAGGCGTCAGTCGTATTTTCATTTAAACGAAATCTTTGTAGTGGCACATTATAAAATCGAAAAAGATATTTAAAAAGTAAGTGATTCTTCTATTTGCATTAGCCTGTTTAACATTTTTAATTTGAATTGTTCCACATGCCTTGAAGTGAACAGTTCGCATATGATAACGAAAGAAAAAAGGTAATTTTTGAGCGTGTTCTCCGCGATAAAGAAAACAGAGTTAGAAACACCAACCATTTTGATTATCAGATACGTGATTTTTAAAATATCTACAAAACTCTTGCATTTTAAGAAATATAAGTATTGAACAACTTTTTTCCTGGTTAGATTGAATCTTGTTGCGATAATTGTCAGTGAAAAATAGTTGGGTCATAATCAAAATTAAGGACAATTAAAAGTATTGTTACGAAATTTTTTACGATAAAATTCAAGTAAATCTCTTACAATAACTCTCTAAGATCGATCACATGTTGAATATATATATATATGTATATATATATACAATTGGCGCGTTTTGGGTGTTTGGCCGAGCTCCTCCTCCTATTTGTGGTGTGCGTCTTGATGTGGTTTCACGAATGGAAGGACCTACCGCCAGATATTTTTATGAGGAGCTTTTTCCTGGTAGAAGCACACTCGGAGGTTTGCCATTGCCTGCCGAGAGGCGACCGCTATTAGAAAAATGTTTTTCTTAATTTTGGTGTTTCACCGAGATTCGAACCTCCGATCTCTCTGTGAATTCCGAATGGTAATCACGCACCAACCCATTCGGCTACGGCGGCCGCCCAACACATGTTGAAATTAATGGCAACACACTTTACTTTATTTCCAACACTTTACTTCTAAATGTACACGTTCACCTTCAGACTGAATCACTCTACTACTTTTCGTTTACTCGCTCACAAGTTTAATTTCTAACTGAAACCCTCACCTGTCGTCTTTTGACTTTTCCCTGTCCAGTTTTGCATTGCTGTATATACACACCATTCAATCTTTGAATCACCTTGTATGAACCTTCTCAGGACGCATGCAGTTTTGTAGATATTCCCTTCTTTCTTTGCGGATTTTAAAGAAGTACCAAACTACCTTCGCTGAGTCCTTCGGAGTTCATAGAACAGTCAAATTTGATCTTCATCTTGTTACTCATTAACTGGGTATGCAGCCTCACATGATGGTGTAATTTATCCATTTCATCCTGCAGTGTTTCCCAGTGACTATCTTCGTCCATTGTATGACCAGCAACTCTTCCCAATGCTAAATCATTCGGAAGCCTAAAATTGTCGCCAAAGATGGTTATTTCAGGCCAACCCACGTTGTATTGTTGGAATCTTCCACAACTTCTATCCATTGGATTTCTCGCTGCCCTACACCGCACGCAATTTTGAATGAGTGGAGACCCAAATATTAAAGCTTTAGTAATAAAATATTGTGTGTAGCCGTTACAAATTCTTTAGAGAAATCGGTGTAATAGTATCCTCCTGAGGTGCAGTTTTCGAAGTACAGTAAGCACGAATAATTGCATTTGCAGGAAAGACAAAAATTAAAACCCGTCAGAGCCACTTTTAAGTGATGACCAATGTCACTGTCATCACCTCGAAGTCTATAGACTGTGGTACGGAAGCAAAAAATGACATATCAAAGCTTACAGAATCAGTAATGAAGTTGGAGTTAAAATAATCCGCAAAAAGATTTACTTGGTCTGCCATAGAAAAAGTGCTGTTATACAAAAATTTATTAAGTTCATTAAACTCATTCCACAACTTGAGTTTGTAGGACTTCGAAGGCTGAAGTTTCTTGGATTCGCTCTGGATGTTTTCCAAAGACTTTTATCTTACAGGACGATTCCTTCGGCGGCGAAGAAAGAAGAGGATGAGGAATGTGTTTTTCGTCACTTTTCTTACTTTGTGCTGGTCGTTCGTGACGAGAACTTTTTTGGTCCGCTATAGGTAGGCCCTTTCATCAGGTGTAAAATCATCTTCCAAGAACGCGCTTAGCCTCTCCTTTTTCTTTTGAATAGCGCAGCGTTCCCGCTATGCTTTTGGGAACAACAGGTATAGTTGGAACAGTGTGGCTTACCAACTTCAAGAAACAAAGCAGAATCGCAAGCACGGCTACGCAAGGCTACACTGGCATCGTAGCCAATTATGTGTTGCAGGAATCATGGAAGCCGAGGAATCATCGACTTAAGTAGAAGAGCCTTCAGAACAATCACCAGGAGCAGACATGAATGATAATGGCTGAAATATAATATCATAAATGTCGTCGAAAATATCATAGCAGTCGTAGCAAATATCGTCACAAATATCCTCGGAAATATCATCACAGATGTCACAAATGGTAGCGGAGTGTTCGTAGAGATAAATGTACCATTCTCAACCTCTAAGCCCTAGTTTGAAACAACAGCAACAACAAATCTCTGGAGTACTGTAGATAAAGTCGCAGCACTGATTGTTTTGCTTAAGTGTTCCGCCGTTGAAGTACTGCAAGCAGTTCTAAAAGCCGATCGGTATAACTATCACACTCCTAGAGAGATGTTACGGGAGTGACCGCAGGCAATAAATATTCCACATGGAACTATGGAATCGCAGACTGAGGGCAAATGAGGCTTTGCAGGCGTATGCAAAGGAAGCTGCAGGCTTTGAAAAGATGAAGTGCCAGGTATATATAATAATTCGGACACGAGACGAGCAGCATACTCAACTTCGAAAACACGTTTACTCGGACAATGACACAAATGTTGCGCGCGAATACAAATAAATCGGCATCAAAAATTTTTTCTTTGCCGAACATCAGAAAAGTATCAGTTGAGCTATTAATTGAATGGATTCCCTTTAGTGGCATCTGAACAGAAACTATCTGGAAAAAATTCATGGTATTTTACTGGGAGAATATTAACCTCATAGATGTGTAGCTTACATCAGATCAACCGAGAACTTTATATATAGCGGGAAGAGTCTTTTAGTCCTTTTCCCAAGAAGTTTCGGTGAGCGATTTGAGAATATTAATCCTTTTTTTATTTTGGCGTATATTATCTATCACTTTAACGTGATTAGAAGGAAAGGCTTTTGAACGTGGCGCATAGAATCTCTGGGCAGTTTACGGAACGGATACTTGTTTCGAAGGCCCCCCGCCCCCCTTCAAATCGAGTCTTATTTCTTTCTTCCAGGTAGTGAATAATGTGACTTGGAGGGGGGTTGACGTTGTGAGAATTGGTTTTGAAAGAATCGAAACCGAAGTAGCTGTTAAGTACTATGTTGTTAGTCCTGGCTCTTTTGGAGATTTCCTTTTTGTCATTAGCCCATTGAAACTCCTTAGGGGCTGGACCGAGTTTTTAAAGGTGCTTATACACATATGTTGAAAATGGGGTTGATAAGTTTGCTTTGCACTATCTACGTGATCGACTTCAGTTTGAGCGACTTTCCTCTCAATTCGGCCAAAGTAAAGGATATCCATCGAACCGATAAGTGGTGATCCACCATTTCCTGGTGGCAGGCAAAGATTACAAAGTGATATCCTAAATTAATGCGACGATTTGACAGTTTCCAGTACTTCAAAAGATTGATAACGCCTAAGATCTGATCGATAGTGAGACTAGAGGAGCCCGTCAGTAGAATCTTCGAACTCGGCGTTCTTCCAAGGTTATTGAACCGGGATAGCTTTCACCTATTTTCATAAGCCTCGAATGGTGCGCATGTTTCGTCGGTTATGCTTGACTGCGAATTCTGGGGCCTCAACTGAGAATCAAGGTCGAGTTTCTGGAATTCAACCAAGCGGTAACAAGCGAATGGCTGCTTTGTTGGTTTGTGTATGGCCTCACAGAAGATACGTTTCTTTTAAAGGGAGGAGGGTACGTCTAGCATATGAGGGAAGAATATAAAGTGTTTACAGTGAACTTGGTTTTACTTTTACGAATCTAAAATATTCACGAGGGGATAAAGTCGTATAAGCACGTCATTCGAGAATAAGGAGGCTACCACATCGTATAGCTAATGAGGTTTGTACTCCTCATAGATATTTCTGGTGTACTGTTGTTCCTTTCTCCTTCGATGCAGTTGGACATGCATATGCGAACATATAATATCTTGAGAACATCGTGGTAAGTTCTTGATGGATAGGAGCATATGATACTATAATACCCAGACCGCAATTGTGGCAATGTAACATACGGGTATCACGAGGTGGCTGAAGTCCTTCGTTTAAGATAGGCTAGTTGTAAAGGTGGTGATAGATTCTCGGTGGATGCCATTCAAGTTGTGTCTTTATTCCGGCGAGTCAGCGACTGATGATTTCTGACTTGCCTGATATATGGTTTCGTTTCCAGCAGGGAGCCGCTGTTGTGGTTTCTGCGGTAGCATCTTAGCAAAAACTACTTTCTGAGATCAAAGATCAAAGATCAAAAGACATCTCGTGTAGTCTTGACGGATCTGCAGTTTCATCCACTACATTACGCAGGTGAGCGTGATATCGTCTATCGCTGATTAAAAAAAAAAGTATAGCTACGTTCAGCCTCCTAGTTATACGGTGTTTGGCTTTACCTGTCGAAGGATTTACATAGAATAAGCTGCAAACTAAAATAGCTCCCGCATCTCTTTGTGTCCATATGTTATTAGCCCTTTTTTTATACTCACCGGGGTAGTATCTTATGATTGACCAGAGCTTACTCACACCAATTCATCCACTTACGCAAATCAAACAGTTGTCGAATTTCCAAATTGAGATCCTGTCCATGAGTATCCACGGGATCGGCCTGGCGTAGTTAGATCACGTTCGTTTGCCAAAACAGCTCCTTACGGTGGGAAATTAGGGGATATTTCTGCCCAACCACTTTGCGAAAGTTAAACCAATTATATTAGCATTGTCGAAGTTATTATAATCACGATGATTCACGGAAACAAAGCCAACTTTTAAATCTAGATGCTACTTACTGGGTATAGTGTCAAAATAAAAATAAAAAAGTGTGTTTTGGTAAGTATCCAGAAATGGCCCCCAGCAATATCTACTAAAACAAACTGATAAGGTGAAAATATGTATTTAGCATATAAATATGTATTTATTTTCATTTAGGGAAGCATTGGAAATTTCGAAGTCGTTTTTCTCACCTTTTGATTTTTTGGATTATAAGATTTGCAGAAAATGAGCGATAGTTAAGTCTTGAATGCCAAAGACCGTGGTCGTATTACTGCCGCATAGTAATACTAGTTTGTGGTGAAAAAATCCATTATTTTTGCGTTAATTTTTTTCTGTTTTTTGGCCGATATTTATCTCTGGGCGGTTCTACGACTACTAACATGCCGGTCAATTTCGGTTATTTCTGTGATTTTATCGACATTACCGACATTTTCTTTCACATCAAAAATGCCTGAACGGAATAGTCGAAACCAAAATTGCTCGTAACTAGATGTTACAGTATGTTACAGTATCAGCACCATTCACAATTTCAGCGTTCTGGCTTGCATTTTCGCCTTTATCAAAGAAAAACTCTAAAATGTACCGAATTTTGTGTTTGTTGACTTCCATTGTTAACATCCTGAAACTCACAACTGAATGAAACAAATCAAAAACAGCACCTTGACAACGAGCACAAATTTGAAATTGTATGATCGATACTTTACGAGATATCGATCACTATATCCATATACTGAGCAAATAACAGATTCAACATCCTGAAGTCCTCAAAATGCATATTGTAAGCAACTGAGTTACTCGATATCGTAACAATATCCTCATCGCACGCTTCCTACTTGCCGCTTACGTTATTGGGGTGGTCTGATATGTTGATATGACGATTCTCGGCGGGGCTTTTATACGCCAAGCTGATAAGGTATATAAACTCTTTAAAACGTTTCGTTTAGTTTCATTTATTTATTTATTAAATTGACTTTATTTTTGAATATACTTTGGTCTGATCAGCAATATTTATGACCACAAATGACATACAAAAAAAATATTTCATTGATAATATCCGAAGGTATGCGAAGTGCTAATTATCATTATCATCAGTACTAAATTAGTACTACTAATTAACATCTAAGTATCTAAAATACCACTTTATTTCACTACAATATTACTATTACAAAGCCGGTTTATGATTTGTATGACATTTTTTCGATATGTTCGAAAGCAACATTAATGTGTGAACAGTCTAGTTAAGTTGAGTTAATTTTATTTTTCGAATCACGTTTTGTTTCAAAATGGTGTCAACAGGTGAAATTTCCTACACACATTAATGAATGAAAGGTGTTGAATACGCACAACTAAATCGTCAGGTCCCTGTTGCTAAGCGATACTGGTAATGAAAAAATCATCTACAATGGTTAAACACTAGAGACCAAAGCAGTCAAATAACCGCCAATAAATTTTTGATAGAACATATTCAAAAGTCAACCATGTTCTTAAAATAGTGCTTTTCAAGACTTAACTATTGTGTTAACTGAATAACAAGTTCTTTCATTACCCTTGTATGCTAATTTAATTGAATTAGGAATTAGACACAAATTATAATCACAACGAATAAATAAAATATTGGCCTTCCTAGGTACATAACTGAAAATTTCGGTCATCCTAGTGTCAATTTTCTTTTTTCAATTTAATATACGGACATGTTTAAAAGAAAAAGTATACCGAAAAACAGGAAATCACCATGTGTTTGCATATACAATCACATATAGTATAATACATACAGTTATCGAAGAGTATTCATATACATATATATGCTTTAATTCGTTACTGATATATAGTATGTAATTTTCGTATCTCTTAGCAATAAAAATCTTACTTAATAAATTCTCAAATATGTCGAAAATGTGTAAATTAAAGATTGATGAATGTATGTAAAACTATAGGCAAGTATCGAAATATCTCAGTACATATACATAATATAGGTATATCAATATATTAGTTCATCTCTCGTCAAGGCAATCGCCAATCTATACGATACAAAATTAATTTTGATCGCATCGCTTAGATGTTAGGTTTGACGGCAGCTTAGTTAATGGAGGGTGTTTATGTGGAAAGAGGTTATTCCTTTGCTGTTGTGTGTTAAAATAATGATCCACTTCTGGATCGCTGAAAACTCCAGCTTCGATGTCTTCGCCAAAATCATCGCCCGCAATGTCCTCACATTTACCTTCAATCTGGTAAATAGTGTAAGTGGTATTTGTTGTTGTTTTTGGTGTTGCATTCCGTTCAAAAGGTAGTTGATTAGACGCATATTCATCAATATAAAAGGCTATGAAAATAAGTAAATACACATACAAATAAGTATCTTATTCATTTGAAACAAATTAAAAAAATGTTGTATTTGACAACGGATTGTTTTTAGTAAGACGTGAAATGACAATGAAACAAACAAGTTTATGCAATACTACTACAAGCTCTACAAATCGAATCTATATGCTAAATACTCTACAGTGAAGGGGATTTTATTATGAGTGATCCATAATGTGTGCAAAATCGTACGGAAAGAAAGTGAAGAAGCAAAAGTTCGAATAAGACCGAACTTCTAATACCCAACGTCTATAGTTTAGTTTATCGGTTCAAAAACCAATAAATTCATTTTATGCAAACGTTACACCGTGTGTATGCCGATATGTGGGGATCGACGTGTTCTGAGACAATTTAACCGGATTTAAATATTTCCAAGAGCCTCTGAAAGGAATCGATTTTGGGTTTGATATCTACTTGAACTTGAATAGTGTTTTTTACAATCAAAAGCATAGCCAAAGGGAGAAATGCATTCATATAAGTCTCTCGGGCAGACTTTTACGGAAGGTAAATTCCTTTATAATTATAGTCAGTTTGTATTTTAAATACTTTAACAGGTTGGTTTGATGCTGTTATATGGCGTCTCTTACATTGTTTCTAACATTTGCCTCCCATTTAAATTATACTTAAAAATATAACTCTTGGAGTAAGTGTTAAGCATTTCACAATAGATCAGCTCTGGTCGCAGTGCGTAATGGCCTTCTAAGTGTTAAGCAGTCATTCTCATAATTGTTTATCATTACCCGTTGAAGCGAGGAGCTTAGCGGTAATACATTACTGTATGGAACCATCCATTATTGTTTAACAAACATGGCATAGACCGATTCCATCACCTCTTTTAGTTATCAAAACGTTGGGTATAAAATTAATAAAAAAAGATAAAGGATTTGTAACCCACGAATACTAATTTTCTTCCTTAAGCCTTTCACGTATTTTTGAAAATGCGAGCTGCTTTTTCTCGCATTGTTTTGAAGGGCTACAGGTCTGGCATTAGTATTCTGGGGCACAAAATTTCAAAATTAAATCATCAACATAACTAACATAAGCAACTACTAAAATAAAAAATACAAACATTACTTGTTATATAAACATATCTACAATACAAAGCAACTCAAAAGTTATAAAAAACAAACACTTCAGCTCTGGCCAAACAGTGCGCTTGGGCTGAATTTGTCATATGTGTGGCCAAATTACCTGTCCATCATGTAATGCCTAGACATTAAATAAATTTTTGTTCTAAAAATTTTTCGCGTGTGTTTAGCCAATTGAAAATTCTTAGCAATAGTTTTAAAAAATATCTTCCCGTTTTTCAGGCTCGCTGGGTATAACTAGTACTGTAAAAGAAAAAATGCAATAATAAAAAATACAGGAACTTGTGCGTAAACCAAAAGATCGTAATTTTTTATGGCAATGGTTTGAAAATTATGTAGTTTTAGATTAGTAAATTAATTTCAACGATTCTAAAGTTCCATAGGAAGAATTCCGGAGTTTGGGAGGATTAATATATTGTCTTAGGTATTAAAAACAAATGTATATTTTTATGTAAATTATGCAATATTCTAAGTTCAGGCGAAAATGAAGCTGTATACTCAGCTTACGTTTCAGGAATACCAGCTTCTTTAACTTTTCGTAATGTATTAGAGTTATTAATATTGGACGTGAAGGTATTTGCCGCCCTAATTCATTGACGTATAACAAGTGTTGAGATATACAAATATACCTACATTTGAACGCTGCAATTGCCATTATCTCAGATATCGTATATGCATACATACATACATATGCAATTGTATAGCATAAATTTTTCAAAGAGAAATAAGGAAAGCAAAAACGTCTTCATAAACAACTTTTTGTGGGGAGATCGAGACTACGATCGAGACATTTCGACTGAGGAAAATCCTAACCAAGTCTGCTCAACCCATAAGGTATCTTCAAAAGCAAGACTCCAGCTGGACAGAATCCAGCGAAGAATCATTAGACTTATTACTAAATACTCACTTCCCAGGTAATTCAGAGGAAGCGATAACCGCCAATATCCCAACTTCGGATGCGGTACTAGGTTCCGACATCCTCAACATTGTCACAGAAGCCAAAATAACTTGGGCTATAGAAAGCTTCAAACAATATAAAACACCGGGACCACTAGGCTGCGGTACTAGGTTCCGACATCCTCAACATTGTCACAGAAGCCAAAATAACTTGGGCTATAGAAAACTTCGAACCATATAAAACACCGGGACCAGATGGGATAATCCCTGCGCAACAACAACAAACATTGGTAGCATTATGAAATGGCTGGTAACTATATTCAGAGCAACATTACGACTAAATTACGTCCCCTAAGGTGGAGGGAAGTCAGGGTGGTTTTCATACCAAAGGCTGGTAGGAGCTCGCATACGAAACCTAAAGAGTTCAGACCTATTAGCCTTTCCTCATTTCTATTAAAGACGTTAGAGCGATTAATAGACGCATTTATAACAGAAAACTTGACACCGTCGCTAGTCGCGAATTCACAACATGCATACTCTAAAGGTAGATCCACAAAGACAGCATTAAATTCACTAGTAGAAATCAATAGAGAATAAAGAGTATTCTCTGGTAGCCTTCCTAGACATAAAGGACGCTTTCAACAACATCCTACCGGAGGCCATAACAAGCGCAATGACTGATTTGGGTGTCGTCGAGGGCCTTGTGAAATTTACAGAACAGTTACTACTAGGCAGGTTCGTAATTTCGACGTTGACCCGATACGCAGATCCGTCAAGAGGGGCACCCCTCAAGGCGGTGTACTTTCTCCTCTGGATTCTAGCAATGAATCAATCTAGAGGGAAGGAGGATACTCGCAGAGGCCTACGCAGACGATGTTGCTATATGCAGATACCCTCTGTAACATAATGCGAAATGCTTTGAACGATGTAAGCCGGTGGACTGCATCGAATGGTCTTGGCATAAATCCCAACAAAACAGAACTAATCATTTTCACCAGAAAATACAGGATACCTACTCTAAACCCCTGCCATTGAGGGAATCACACTGTCAATTAGAGAAGAGGCAAGCTACCTAGGACTAGTATTAGATAGGAAGCTCTCGTGGAAACATACGATTAATGATAGAGTAAAAAAAGCAGCCACAGCACTCTCTACATGCAAAAGAGTTGTGGGGACAAAATGGGGCCTAACCCCAAAAATAGTTCACTGGCTATATAAAACAGCGGTAAGGCCTATCATGACATACGGTGTCTTAGTCTGGTGGCCAACATTCGAGAAAAGAACAACAATATCTCTGCATAAGCGGGGCACTTAAGACTACGCCCACGGCGGCGATGAATGTCATGCTGCACCTATTACCGATTGAGGCCTACAGCAAACAGCTGGCGGCGAAATCGGCACTTAGGTTAAGAGAACCTTCCAACTTAGCCACTAACAGAAGAGGTCACGCAAGAATACTAGACGAATACCCCTTCCTACATCCAACGACAGATTTTTGTAGCTCATTGGAGTTGCATTTAAACACATCCTTCACCACAACTCTCCCAACGAGAGAAGATTGGGACAATGGGGTAATAGACAATAAAAGCAGAATCAGCATCTATACTGATGATTCCCAGCTAAATGATGAAGTAGGCGGACGCCTTCATTCTGAAGGAATGAATGTAAACATATAATTTCGGTTACCGGATCACTGCAGCGTATTTTAAGCTGAAATATTGGCTATCAGAGAATGCCTGCTAGCCCTAAACAAAGTGTCCTCACAACAAGACATATAAACATATATTCAGATAGTCAATCGGCCCTGAATGCTTTAAAATCGGCTAATATTAACTCGGCAGGCAATGGCAAACCTCCGAGTGTATTTCTGCCATAAAAGAGGTCCTCATAAAAATATCTGCCGTTCGGAGTCGGCTTGAAACTGTAGGTCCCTCCATTTGTGGAACAATATCAAGACGCACGCCTCAAATAGGAGGAGGAGCTCCATCAAACACATTTGGTGGTGTACGCGCCAATTATATACATATACATTAACTCGAAGACAGTAAAAGAATGTATCGACGTTTTAACAGAACTATCACAGTACTTTGTAATAAACCTGCTCTGGGTGCCGGGTCATAGAGACATAGAAGGCAACTGCAAAGCAGATGAACTGGCGAGATTGGGTACCACATTACCGATCCAACCAGACAAAGCGAACATACCTATACCTTTAGCAACTTGCAAGATGCGTATAGATAAACACACTATTAGTGCTGCCAACAGGCTATGGTCTCAGTCCCTGACCTGTGCAACTAGTAGAATGACGTGGCCGGAATGGAACATGGGCCGCACAAACCGACTGTTGAAACTAAACAGGAAAAATATGCGAAATCTTCTCGGGGTCCTAACAGGGCATTGTCTGATTGGCAGGTATGCCAGTAGACTGGGAGCGAACCATAACGACTATTGCAGAAGCTGTAACGACATTGAAGAAGAAGAGACTATAGAACACTTTCTATGCGGGTGTATGGCTCTGGATAGAAGAATAACAAGTCTTGTTCGATATATCAAAGCCACAGGTTGGTTCAATGAGGGCAATGTAGAGTGAGGAGAGGGGACAGCCCCGGTGGTATCACAACGGGTCTACAGCAGGCCTAGGTGTGTCAAACGACAACCACTATACCTACCTACCTACCTAACCTATACAAAAAACCATTTTTTTTTTAGTTTTATCAAGGTGAACATAACACCCGTTAAATGCAATACTTCTTTTCTCATAAACTTCGGATAGGGGTCATGCTTCTTTGCTGAACTTACCAGATTCCACACCATTCCATTCACTAACAACATTATGGTGATGTTGATGGGGATTTGGATGGTCTTCAACAATGCCTTCGTATAATTTCGGATCAGTTGCGAGTTTCTCATCACCGTCGACTTCAAATATTTGCGTAACTTTGACCTGGAGGTACATAATTTATTTTTAAAAGTTATATAATTTTTGTGTCAATAAACTTACCTTGTTCGTTAAATCGTCTGTGTAATAGTAAGCGTAGAGCGCATCATTGTGGGTGGTCACTTTAAGGACATGCTCATAGTTGTCTACGTCCCCTTCTATTGAAGGAGCTCCGCTGAAGAGAAACATTTAATATATCATTTGTGAAAAAATGGAGGGAATTGCGAATTTAACTTTCCGTGCGTTGTAGCGTTTATTTCGCAGTGTGTCCTCCCTCCGCTGGCTAACGACTGATTTCTGAAATCGAACCAGTCATTAACGCAGCGGCAAATTCGGCGAAGGACACATACAAATTAGCGCTAATTCTATATATGCGCGTTTGTACATATGTACGCGAACAAGAAACAACGAAATAGGAACTCTGCATTGACCGTTACCTATTGTGCGGACATACTAGTTGTGTACAAACACGCATACACAGAATTAGCGGGAATCAAATACATAAAGTATATAGTACACCAAATATTTTTACAACTAATCAAGGGTTCCCAACGTTTTACAAGTAATCAGGGGTTCCCAATATTTTTACAACTAATCAGGGGTTCACAACATTCCCGCCTCCGTGAATCAACCCGATTCACCATCATCAACGTCCAGAACTGCCAATCGAAGACTTCACTGAAGCACTTTGCTTCCATGTCAGCACCGACGAAGTTCTTCCCATTATCGGACCTCACACGTACGGGAACGCCGCGACGATTTATAAAGTTGCGCAATACGATTATACATGAGTCAGTGCTGAGGTCATGAGCCAACTCCAGATGCACAGCCCTGACTGTCAGGCACGTAAATAACGCCACCCATCTTTTTTCGTTGGCGCGGCGAACAGTTACTGTTATCGGTCCAAAGTAATCAAGGCCCGTATAGCTGAATGGCCTGACATAAGGAGTGAGTCTATCAATCGGAAGAGGGCCCATCAATGGCGATACGGCATGGATTTTTCTTAAGCGACAAATGGCGCAATTGGCGACTATACTGCGCAGCAAACTCCTGAGGCGTGGTACCCAATAAAGGCGACGTATCTCACAAATAGTGGCTTCTAGATTTTGATGATGCATTTTGACGTGGTAGTGCATGGCGACCAGATTTGAGAAACAATGCTTTGGCGGTAGTATGATAGGGCGTCTCGCGCTTATTGGGAGCCAGCTGGCAGCTTCTATGCGTCCTCGTACACGAAGAACACCATCTTCGTCTATATACGGCGAAAGTTGAATGAGCGAACTGGTGCGTGGCAGGTTGCGACCGCTTTCGATGTGCTGAAACTCTTCGGCGTATTCACCGCGTTGAACGAGGCGGTACAAACAAAGCTTAGCAGTCTCAACTTCTTTGGCAGTCAACCCATAGCCTCGGTCTGGCGGTTTACGGCGGCGGCAAACGTCAATGAATCGCAGGACCCATGCTGTCGTTCTCACCAGTTTACTGAATGTAGAGAATCGGTTATAGTCTAGAAACGTACAGCTTACGATTGCAAGGGCGAATTTAGGACGTAGTTCCTTGTCAGCTTCCTCATGATGATTGCATGTAGAGCTCTCTGTCGGCCAATACTGCTCTTCTCGTAACAAAAATGGTGGGCCGCAGGACCAACGGGCGGACGAGCTGAAGTCGACAAAGTTATTAGCTCGAGTAGCCTCATCAGCGACATTGTGCTCGGTAGGTAGCCATCTCCAGTTTGCAGTAGTAGTTGTGGCTAATATCTCGGCGATCCGATGCTGCACAAATGGCTTATAGCGTCGATGTTCACTTCGAAGCCACTGGATCACTGTTTTGGAGTCACTCCAAATGACGCAGTCATCGATGTGCAAGGAGTGCTCCTCTCGTAGGCAATTCAGCAAACGCGTACCCAATACAGCTGTCTGAAGCTCCAATCGAGGGACCGTCAATGACTTCATCGGCGCGCATTTAGTTTTTGCAGATATAAATGCGACTTCAACCTCACCGGCGGCATTAGTTGACCTCCAGTAGGCTACCGCGGCAAAGGCATCCTCGCTGGCGTCGACGAAAACATGGAGCTGCAAAACTTCAGGTTTCCCATTTCGATAATAGTATCGAGGGACGGTATATTCGGCGACCATTGGCAGTTGTTTACGCCATCCTTCCCATGCGGTGTTTACGTTGTTTGGCAGTGGCTCGTCCCACCGGATGTCATTCTTCCACACTTCCCGCATGAGGATCTTGGCGCTCACTACAAAGTTGCTAAGAAAGCCCAGCGGGTCGAAGATCGACATGACCACACTGAGAAGTTCTCGCTTCGTCGGACGGCGCCCTCCGTCCAAAACGTTGGAATCTACGTTGTTGAATCTCAGTTTAAACCCAAAAGTGTCGGTTGATGCCTGCCAAAACAAACCGAGGACTCTGTCCACCAGTACTCCTTCTTTATTTGCTATTTGACGGATATTCCCGTCACCACTAAGTGCTTCTGTCACTCTTAATGAGTTTGACGCGAAATTACAAAGATCGAAACCGGCCATCTTATGTATTGCGCGAACTTGTTTCGTTATGTCAGCTGCTTCTTCCTCTGTGTCAAAGCTATCGACATAGTCATCGACATAATGGTAGTCCAGTATCGATTTCACGGCTCGGGTAGCACCCTTGACTTTGTTGCCATACTCCAACGCATTGATCGTCTTCACATAATTGGCGGCGCAAGGCGAACATGCTGCTCCAAAGGTCATTACGCGCATCTCATATACCTCGGGCTGTCTGGTAGTATCACCTTGGCGCCAAAGAAATCGTTGCGCACATCTGTCGTCACGTTGAACCAGCACCTGGTGAAACATCTCTTTGATGTCCCCACACACGCCCGTTGCTCCTTCCCGAAAGTGGAATAGTATAGCAGGCAAAGACCGATACTCTTGCGGACCCTTCATAAGCTGTGAATTAAGGGACACACCGTCCACCTCAGCAGCTGCGTCGAACACCATGCGTAACTTGCCTGGCTTATTTGGATTCTTCACGGCAAAATGAGGCAGGTACCATGTTCTATTGCAAGTTAAAGCGGCTTCTTCTGGCGACAGCTTTCGTGCGTAGTCCTTCATGACGTAAGAACTTATGATGCGGTTATATTCAGCGGCAAAGTCTGTATCGCGCCTCATTTTTGCTTCAACACCCGCTAATCTTTTCAAAGCCATAGAATAGCTGGCAGGTAGCTGTATGTCGGAACGTTTCCAGAGCAGACCAGTCTGGTACCTTCCTTCAACACGGCATGTAGTAGACTTCAAGATTTCCCGAGCACGGACGTCAGCTTCACTCTCCATGATAGGTGCAGCTCGAACCCCAAAGCTTTCCGTCTCGAAGTATTCAGCAACCATATTATGTAGAGATTGATCAGTGTGGCAGTTAACGAATAAGCATGATGGCAATGATGGATCGGAGTTCATTGTTGGCCCAAATACAACCCATCCTAGCTCAGTATTCGCAGCGAATGGCCCACACTTGTTTAGCTGCATTGTAGTTGACGGCAAACCGAGGTGGCAGTGGTCGAGTCCGATTAGCAGCTTTGGCTTGACTTGTGCGTATGGTTCAACTGCCAGCTTATTCAATTGGCTTTCATGGCAACGCAAATCGGATTTATTCAGACTCTGAGAAGGCAGCTGCAAGTTTGAAACACCATAAACCCTTCGTAACTTATGTCTCTTTTGCATACCGGCACCACTCACGAGTAGATCTACCACCATGGCCGACTCCTGAGCGGCACGTCCTCCGAACCACTGTAGGTTCAAGCGTTCAGTCCGGCCACGTAAGCCGAGCTCTTCAATTAGTGTGCTATCAATCATTGTTATTGACGAACCTTCATCTAAAAGTGCGTACGTCTCAACGCGCTTTTGGTTCCCATACAGCACGACCGGCAGAATCCGAAATAATAACTTACTATTGTTATCTGTACTGCAACTAAGGACCGCTGCACCCGCATCACTTTGCTGTTCAATACGAGACGCTGGCTGCGTCCTCGTACTAATACCTGTATGTGTATCGGCAATGGAAGTACGTCGTTGGCGATCTCGAGGCCGCGGTGACTGGTTTGATGACCCATCGATTATTTTCCCAATATCGTGCAACAATTTATGATGCCACCGTTTGCACCCGTCAGTTGAACATAGTTTGCGCCGTTGGCAATTGCGCGACCCATGTCCAACGTTGAGACAAGAAAAACAAAGGTGACGTCGCTTCACTTCCTCCCACCTTTCCGGCACTGTAAGTTGACTAAACTGCGTACAATCGGCTGGCTTATGTTGGCCCTGGCAAATAGGGCAGGCTGAATGACGTTGAGATTCGGCAGCGTGCAACACAACCCGACGCTTCGAATCTTTCGCTGCTTCTCCATCGTAAACCGTGCAGATGACGTTGGCAAGTTGAGTGAGCCAATCGCTAAAATGCTGAACAGTTGCGTAAGGCTGTAAAGATGACGCAAAGACTGCCCATTCGATACGCTTGCTCATGGGTAACTTTCCGACGAGCTCATCGAGGAGTGTTGGATTCACTAAATACTGCTCTCCGCCACATGCAGAACGTAAAAATGCACAGACGTTGCTAATCTTCGTCGCAAATGGTATCAACTTTACCACTGAGCTTTCCGATATCGGGGCAATTTCTCGAACATGGGCTAGCTGGCTTCGAATTAATTGCTCTGGGCGACCGAATCGGAACTTAAGTTGCTCTATGATATTGGCCACGTTGTTTGGATGGATTAGTAGCGATTTAACAGCTTCTCGGGCTTCACCCTTTAAGCACTTCTGCAGGCGTAAGTTGTTCTCAAAGCGACTGTACCCATAGACAGTGGTTGACTCGGTGTAGGCAGTAAAAAATATCGGCCAGTCCTCTGGTTTCCCGCTAAACTCCGGCAAATCTTGCAATTTCCTTGGCTGGGTTGAAAACTGCAAGGGTAAGGAGCCCACATTAGCGGAAATTGGCACCGTTGACGGAAGACTGCTAACAAATGTGTCGCCCGGAGGCAAAGTCGAGCTGCTGTACGTCCCATTTGTTGAGGATGTGTAAATAAGCGGTGAGGAACGAGTAGCGGTGTACATCTGATAACGTGTAGCGTTCTGAGGCGGCGGCGGCTGCACCGTATGCACACAGGTAGCAGCACATGTTATTAACGGCGATTGCGGCTGAAGCAACTGGATCTGTGTCATCGGCAGGCTTGATGACGGCAAGGCAGATTCGTTGGCGGAACTGTCGCTGGGTGCACTGGCTATGCTTTGCGCATCAGCGCGCTGGGCTTCGTTGGTTAACTCGTGTTCCCTTATTTTGTCTTGGGCAACTTTCAGGCTACGTTCAAGCGCGGCGATGCGTTTTTGCATAGCCTGGAACATCACTTCTTGGCGGGCGGCAGATGAAGCACGAGTGGTGACTCCCTCGGCAACGGGAGCACTTGGCAAATCCACTACACCGACGGCAGTGCCAGTATCCGACACCCTTTGCTGGTCGGCTACTGATGCAGGTGTAGTGGCCTTTGAAACTGGTGTCGCCATGCTTACCTAGGTCCTGGCTGGAACAAGTGGCGAACAAATGACTTCGAACGGACGTGCGAAATAAAGTTTTTGTGAAAAAATGGAGGGAATTGCGAATTTAACTTTCCGTGCGTTGTAGCGTTTATTTCGCAGTGTGTCCTCCCTCCGCTGGCTAACGACTGATTTCTGAAATCGAACCAGTCATTAACGCAGCGGCAAATTCGGCGAAGGACACATACAAATTAGCGCTAATTCTATATATGCGCGTTTGTACATATGTACGCGAACAAGAAACAACGAAATAGGAACTCTGCATTGACCGTTACCTATTGTGCGGACATACTAGTTGTGTACAAACACGCATACACAGAATTAGCGGGAATCAAATACATAAAGTATATAGTACACCAAATATTTTTACAACTAATCAAGGGTTCCCAACGTTTTACAAGTAATCAGGGGTTCCCAATATTTTTACAACTAATCAGGGGTTCACAACATCATTAGTTAATAGTAAGAAAACCCTTAAACAGATGAAAAAAAATTCAACTTTCTGATAATTTACCAAAACGAACAAAGTATGAATGAAATCTCATTGCTTTTATCAGCTGAAAAGCAGTCGATTCTTTCATCATTTCAAAAAAACAAAAAAAAAAAAAAAACACAAACAAAAAGGAGTACATCTCATCTATAAACTGAGGTTTTGCATTCATCGTAAAATCTCCATAAACAACTCTTATTTTCGTATGTATCATTTGTGGGTTTTACATACCCTATGATCAAAAAGTACCGGGATTGTTTAATTTAAACGAACCGCGCACGTGGGAACCGGTCCATATTTTTTTCTTATGTTGGTAGGACTGTAAGACGACACACATCTGTCACTTTTTAGCGTCATCGGATCAATTGAAAGATGCTGTACGTCGCATACGGCTGGAAATTTTGGCAAACAATTCTTGGATTTTGCATGATGATAACGCGCCATCGCACCGAGTCTAAATTATGCTGGATTATTTGACCAGACACCAAATAAATACCATCGTGCAAGCATCGTATTCACCTGATATGGCCCCGTGCGACTTCTTTTTGTTTCTCAAGTTGAAGTTACCATTTCGTGGAAGGAGATTTCAGTCGATAGAGAAGACCAAAGAGAATGCGACGAAGGAGCTGAAGGTCATCCCTTCGTCGGCCTACCAAGGACAAAATTAGGTTAAACATTCTCACATGTGTGTTGCTTCAGACGGGTCATATTTTGAAGGAGATAAAATAAATTTGCCAGATATTTAACTCTGTTTTGTTTTATTTAAACATTCCTGGTACTTTTTGATCATAGGGTATGTACTTCAGGGGAATGAGTAAAACCAAAGCGGACCTGAGATCCAAAACTATAGCAATTTCAGGGAAATCTCAAACCACAAGCTATGGAGGTTGTTCAGTTTTCAAGCCAATGAAATAAGAGACAATACCAAGAAGGCGAACACCAGTTCCAGAAAACGTAAGACCAGTGATAACGCCCAGCGATGAGCACAATTTTGCATCAAAGTGCAAGTTCTAAAAAACATGCTTCCGAATCTTCTGTTGGTCAGATTGGGGATTTCCCGGAAACTATGCATACTATATCAGAAATATTTAAAAATTATTCAGGAGAAAATATTGCAAACTTTTAATAAAAATCGAAACTGGTTTTAAAGCTTGCTTTGCGCTATTTCCCACAATTAAATAGTTCAAGTTCAAGTTCAAGTCCAGGGGAGAGCCCGGTATGGAATATTCATTCTTATTCAAAAGAGAATAAGCCATATTGAATTAAAAATGCACAGGATTCTTCATCGAGAATATTAGAAAAGGATAAACAAGGAATTCACTCATATTGAGAAATATCGTGTCGCTACTAATAGATATTGTAATATATTTTCAAGACTACATTATTTTAATTTCATATGATAATAAAATTTATTCTTTATGATATCCTGGTTTTTAAGTACTCTTTAACTCTCATAAACCTTTTTGTTTTTAATCTACCAACATAATATTCCATGCACTGGCATGGAACGCAGTCGGTCATGAACTCAGGGCAATAAGTGCAGATTTACTAAAATATACGCCGATTGACTCAGGCGCCCTAAATATAATGATCTAGCATAAAGCAAACATGCTTGGGACTTTTTAGTGTGAAAATAATGAAATGCAAGAAAATAAATGCAGTCCAGACCAGAAGAATCAATCAGGACCATTTCTCGCTGCCGAACTATCTCAGAACTAAAATATTAAGCATAATTTCCAAAAGAATGATTCAAAAACAGTGGTATTGACATTGAACGGAGACATTTTAATAACAGCTTAAACGAGACACAATCGTGACATGGTAACAGTCGAAACACCGAACATGTGTGGTGATGAAAAGAAAATAATAAAACAAAATTAAAGCACATGCTTCCAAACATAGGCTCAGTTTTGGAGGTCCTTTCTATATACATATAGTTTATTTTGAGCTCCACAATATCAACGAAATCATCACCAGAGATCGCAATTCGTAAAAATTTAACTAAGCATGTTAACAACATGTACATATTACAAAACCGGTCAGGAATGGTAAAAACTTTCAAATTACTCGTTCTATAAATTTTTAATCAAGGTTGAAACACTGAACATCTTCAATGATTGATTTTAAAACTTACCATTCATCCACTAATATCGACACTCTTGGGCCATAAAGACGCTTGGAATGTAGTAAACCAGTCGTATCGAAGTGGGGTGTTTCACAAATCTGTATTTGAACAAAAATGAGATTTGTATTCTAAAAGCTGCAATATTTGATTATATATGTTAACTCACCGTTAATTTACTTAAAACGCGAGTGTGTATTGTGTTATTTAACAGCCTTAAAATATTTTCTACCCTCACGCGAATGTGTCTGGCTAGTACTGGTGTCACTTTTAAGATCCTAGGAAGTAAAACGAAATAGAGTGTGCAAAAATAGTGGAGCGGAAAATTAGTAAAAAGTGTAAATTTTGAATTTGACTTTTGTTAGTGTTTGTCTAATTCTTTCAGATGATAGTAATTCAACTAACATGAAAGAATCAATTAGGTCCTTGTGGAGTTTC
Source organism: Anastrepha ludens (assembly GCF_028408465.1). Taxonomy (NCBI): domain Eukaryota; kingdom Metazoa; phylum Arthropoda; class Insecta; order Diptera; family Tephritidae; genus Anastrepha; species Anastrepha ludens. The sequence goes on along the minus strand of NC_071500.1, from coordinate 117,172,928 downwards.
CAAGCCAATTTGGTTAGCCAATGCGTTTTTATTTATGAGTACATAAATAATTAATTTTTTTCAACGAAATGTGTAGAAAGGAAATATAGCATGTACATATATCTTTATAATAAATAGGAGAAATGAAATTTTAAATATTGTGTGACAAAATGTAATCCAAAACTCCTCAATTTTTTTCCAAAGTTTTTATTATGTTTTTCATACTTCGGAATGTTGTCATTTATGATTGCATATAAATAGTAGATGGAAATATTAGCTACAGTTTTACAATTTCTAGTGTAATTTTTAGGTAATATTGCACAGCAATACAAGCAATTATTGCATAATTTAAGATAAATAATAAGACATTATCGTTTTTCGTACAAAACCAAAATTTATAATTTAACTTCCAATTAACTACGTCATGGAAAAATCCACATTTCTAACTACATGAAAACGTATACATACATACATACATACTTATGTACATAAATATTTATTACTTTCAAATTATCCTAATATTTACTAAAATGGTTATATTTTCGTTAGGCGCTCGCAAATGTCTTCCCAAATGGCTTTGGAAGCTGCTTGACTGTTCTAGAATTAAACAGCAAAATATAAAATAACCTTAATGCAAATAATATGGAATAAATTAAGTACATAAATGAAAAGTGGTTATATTTGGTTTGCTTCAAGCACAGTATTCCTTTTATTCTATACGCAGCTGCGAAAAAATCTTTTCTTAAAATGTGTTTGCCCTAGGAAGGAGTGGATGAAAAGAGAGTTGATACATGAAATGGGGTTTTTGTTTAGCATACTTGTGTTTCCATTGAGCCTGGAAGGTATTTATTTGGGCTTGAGTAGCTAGTTAAAGCTAGTAAAAATCACTCGCCTCATCACTCATAGCCTGTTGCAAAGGCTATCAAAAGGAGCTCTCATACGAGGGAGGTTCAATAAGTACCCAAGTTACAAATTGCATGTGGTCCTAGACGGCGAAGTGTTCCCATAGACAGCATACAACTTTGCTTTTATCTCCTCGCATTTTTTCCATCCAAAAACAAAAAGCGAATTACCAAACGATAATGCTTTTTCCCATCTTAGCGAAAATCACGAAATACATACGTCTTACTCGAATAGCTGCCAAATCCAAACTAAACTATCAATCAGTCTGAAATTTGTTTTGCCGTCGTTTAATAGATGGCAGCACACGAAGCTAACACCAACTTCCTCAGGAACGCCCTCTGTCATCAAACAAGGGTACTTATTGAACGGCCATCGTATGAGCCGCTTATTATTAAGCACACAACTTGTAAACATTCATGGTCACCAAAATCCCGGAATTCAGGATATTATTGGTATATAATTCATCATAACATAAATACCTTACTGTAATGAGGAGAGGACTAAGATGTCTTGAGAGACACCGATCAACCAAATATTGAAAATGAATAGAAAAACTCTCGAATAGACTGTACTTATTCCAATTGATTTTTACGAAGTTGTTGTTTTTCGACAAAAAAAGTAACTTTTGGCTACTAAGAAAACAGAAATGCATAGGAGGAATGGAACTTACTTCGATAATGTGGCCATGAAGAAATCAATGGGTACTGTTGCTGGCAAGGACAGCAGTTTAATGCTACGTTGTTTAAATATCCAATTGGCCAAACCTTTATTAGCTTGTTCGATATAATCTTGAATGACATCCAATACAGTTTGTGGCATGTTCGAGCTTAAAGCGTCCTAAAATTATATATTCACAATATTCAACCGTTTTCAAATATTTTTCGATGTACTTACATGTCTATGCTTTTTGCATTCTCTACATTCAGGATCAAAGTCTTGAGGTTGTGCCACAGTCTCTGATACTACAAAAGTCGACTGAACAGCCACACAGCGGCGACAGTTTATTAAATTGTTCCGGTGGAGAAATTGCATTGCATCGTCGAATCCTTGTTGACAGAATTTCGAAAGAAATTCTGGACGTGGTGGAAACAGAATTCGAACAAAACGATTAACATTCTGTCGCGATATCTCAATGCTTGTATTGGCCCAATTCAAATGAAAAAGTTGGGAACTTTGATCACGTGGGCAAATATCACTTTCACCGCAGAAGGGGCTTACAGTAATTGTGTTCTCATCCAATATTGGCAAGTTGTTCGAAAACGCCCCATCCATATAGCGCACTCCACGAAACCGAGGTGGGAATATTCCTGAGAAGCCCGGAATGAAGCATGCACATAGCAATGCTTGCAAGAGTTCATCACGAGAATTGAATTCGGAGATAATGACATTTTTACCATCATGAACCCGAGTCAGTGAAATATGCAAGCGTCCATTAACGCGTTTGTGTGCATCTTCTGGCAAATGCTTTTGTAAACCTTCATATAAGCAAGTCTGTATATTAAATGAGGGACTGAAAGGTCCAAGCGAATGGCGTCGGGCTTCATTAACCACACGAAAGAAGTCAGATGTCATGCTACCTGCAATAAAACAGAAACAAAAAAAAAAACTTTTTGTTTTAGTTAATTTACTTGGTTCGTAATGAGTTTAGGCTCATAAAACTGTATTTCGTACCGCGTTAAGTGGCATGTGATTATATGTTTATTACACATTTAACCCTTTCGGCTCTTAATATGAAAATTTCATTTTAAATCTGTACCTTCGTTCGGGACGAAAGGGTCAATTGTCGTAATGCTTCAAAAACTTTTAAATAAAATGCAATAGCAAAAGATGTATTAATTTCTTAATTAAAGCAACTAATATAACCGGCATTAGAGGAGCACATATACATATTCATGTATGTACACACACCGAAAAAAGTATTGGCACAGCGTAGATATGAAGGTATAATTTAGCATTATTATTTTAACAAATTTTATTTTTTATTTTTATTTAATAATAAATTCGACATTAATATATTTGTTTCTGAGAAAAAAATTCTAAATTATTTCCTTATATTTTGCGAAAAAAGTTTTCGGATGAACGGTGGATAGTGCAACAAATTAAGAAAAATCCAAATTTGAGCGCTCTTAAGCTCGCAACACAAGTCGCCCAACACCTTAATACTCGTATTAACTGCAACCCCGAAAGTACATGTATAGTGTTGCGAAAGTATAATTATTATGTAAGCGTTGCACGAAAAAATCCTTTAATCAATGAGATTAACCGGCACAAGAGAATAATATTTGCAAAGCGTCACGGGGATAAGGATTTCGAGAGCTGGAAGCACGTTTTATTTGCAGATGAAAGCAAGATTAACACATTTAGGTCAGATGGGCAATCGTATGTTTGGAGAAGAGCTAAAGAGTTGCAGGAAAAAAATTTACGTCCGACAGGTAAACATGGGGGTGTATCGGTAATTGTATGGGATTCCATGCCAAGAAGACTGAATGCTGTGAGAAAAAAATAAAGGCTTGCCGACTAATCTATGTATATATTAATACGAAGAGCAAAATTTTGTCGTACCTTTTTTTAGTATTTATAGTCAGAGAAAAAAGTTGAAACATATACCAATTGGTTAGCATATGTGGAGACGGTTTGCACAATGTATTAAAATAGATACATACATAAGTGAATAGGTGGAGGTAATATTAATCACCCAAATTACCTGCATTATGATATATCATGATATTATATATATGTATAATGATATAAAAGTTGATGAAACAACTGGAAACTTATATATTGTGAATCTTTACTATTATAAATTTGATTAGAAATTATGATGGTCATGGATTAATTAATGATTGTTTTTTATTATGGTTTTTCAAAATCAATACATTTTTTTCAGTAGTACATGAAATTAAATGTTTCCAATTCATACATAAAAAAAAATTATGATATTTGAAATATGTACACAAATATAGGATCGCTTAATATAGGTAAAATGGGATATTTTTCGCATTTAATTTTACTACATCTATTCACATATATCATGTAAAAAGTTTCAACATATGTAAGCTATCCATTTATATGTATATATATGTTTCAACTTTTTTCTATGATTATAAATACTAAAAAAAGGTATGACTAAATTTTGCTCTTCGTACTTACATATGTATATAACGTCAATAACGTCGAAATTTCGACGTACGGGCGATCCTAGTATTAATTATATTCCTTTTTCTAAAATATTATTTGCCTAACTATACTTTATATACATAAATGTCCGAGTTCTTTTTTGTCATGAATTTTGTTAAGTTTTTATATTTGTTTTGGGTTTTCTATGTAAGAATGAGTTGAAGTTTGTTTATGTTTTTTATAGTTTTGAAAGGTACTCTTGAAGAACGAAAATAAATGTGACACATAAACGCATTAGATTTGCATTTTAATATACATATATTTTTTTATTTAAAATCCTATAACTTGGGTGTCCGAGTTCTTTTTTGAGCCACTGTATATAGCTCTCAAAACTCCAAAGTGGCATTTCTTTGCATGCGATAAACCTAATGTCATTGGCTCTGCGATTTGTCGCATGAGGTCTGCGAAGAGCGGTATCCATCTCCGTTACATCCTATGAGATGATTTGCATGCGATCAGCGTCCGCATGCTGAGACAGGGGTACAGCAAACCCCTTCATTTTCAAATGCCGTTACAGAAAGCAGTAGTTTGCCACGCGCAACTAACAATCGTTCATAACTGATAAGAACACAAAATGCACATTGCTCTTGCGAAAAAAAATCATGTATGTAAACAAATATTGACGCAAATCGGCATTAATATTACGATTGGCGATTATACGTACATACGAACATACATGTGTATGTCGATAACGGTGTTGATTTTTTTTTAATATTATATGATTGAGCTGAACTTGAACCAAACATACATATGTAGATATAAGAACATTTGTATGTATAATAGATGTATCTATATGTACGTATGTATGTATACAGTGACGGAAATAAGTATAGGCACAATAACGACAATGGAATAAAAATCAAGTTTTTCAAATCAACAATAACAAAAACTGTTTATTCCACATAAGTTACGCATACTCATACATTTTAGTTCAAAAATTAAGTTTTAATTTTTGAAAATTCACAGTGCTTAAACCATAAATTAAAGGAAAAGTAAAAGTTCTTTCATATGTTTTGAATTTATAGAAGGCCTCGGAGGCGTTGGAAGGCCTTTTTGTTTTAGTACGGCTTTCAATCTATTCGGTATTGAGTGCACTAATTTTTTCGTAAATTCTTCGCCAATATTAAACCATTCTTCTTTTCATGCTGGTTTCAATTCAGGCTTCGTGGAAATCACACATTTTCTGACTCGTTGTTCCAATTCCTTCCACAAGTACTCAATAGGATTGAGGTTTGGATACTGTGGGGGGTGCGGCAGAACATGTGCCGTGTGATAAGCAAACAACATCTTTACATCATGCGCCGTGTCCTAAGGTCATTGTCATGTTGAAATGTGAAGGAGCTTGGTAGATTCAACTGATCTGCACTGTTTTTGAGATTTTCTTTCAATATGTTTAAATAAACTGATTTGTCCATTAGACCTTCAATAAATACAAGCTCCCCACACCTGGTGCAGACATGCAACCCCAAACCATTAATCCTCCACCACCGTACTTCACACTTGGTGCTAGATTTTTTGCAGCGTAAGCTACAAAATTTTCGCCACACTTATGCGGCCGTCTGAACGAAAAATATTAAATCTGAAAAACAATACATTATCTCAGTAGCTAAGAGACTGGTTTTCAAATTGTTTTGCATATGCCACCCTTTTCTTTTGGTTGGTTGCAGATATGAAGGGATTGCGTCTAGCCACACATGCTTTGTATCCAGCCTGACGCAGTACTCGTCTAACTTTTTTGGCATGGACTTCTTTGCCAAGATGATATAATCGCCACCAGAAAATCACAAGTGTAAGAGGGGCTACGTAAAGGGTGGTTAAGTTTCAAGGACCGGTGTTGACTTTGAATAAAATACAATTTGTTTTAGAAATTATTGTCATTTCTCTTTATTATGATAATATTGGTATGGCTGAATTAAGTATGGAGCAAAATATCGGCCAAATGGCCGCCGCGGCTTCGGCGGCACACCTCCATCCGATGATCCAAATTTTCGATGACGCTGAGGCATAGTTAAGGTTCTATGCCGTTAATTTGCCGAATTATCTCATCCTGTAGCTCTTGAATTGTTGCTGGCTTATCGACCTACACCTTTTCTTTCAAATAACCCCAAAGAGAGAAGTCCAACGGTGTCAAATCACATCATCTCTGCGGCCAATTGACATCGCCGCGACGTGAGATTATTCGTATATCAAATTTTTCGCGCAAAAGAGCCATTTTTTCGTTAGCTGTGTGACAAGTGGCACCGCCCTATTGAAACCACATAGCGTCCACATCCATATCTTCCAATTCGGGCCATAAAAAGTTCGTTATCATCTCACGATAGCGAACACTATTCACAGTAACTGCCTGACCGGCCTCATTTTGACTGAAGATGATTTTCTTCGAAAATTGGTCATTCACTGTTGCCATTTCCTGCCACCATTCTGACCATTGACGACGCTTGAAATGGTCAAGAGGCTTTAGTTCTTGAGTCAATTGCACCTTGTAAGCATGTAAATGCTTTATATGCATAATGTTCATCAACGACGAGCGTGAGAGGTGCAATTGTTGGGCACGACGACGAGTTGAGGTGGACGGCTCTTCAACCACACTATCGCGAACAGCAGCAATATTTTCTGCAGTACAAGCTGTACGAGCATGCACTGGGGTTTTCACATCTCCTACAGACCCGGTTTGCTTAAACTTTTGCACAATTTTTCCGATTGTACGCACATTTGGACGATTAAATTGACCGAAAAAATCACGAAGTGCACGATATGCATTTTGATTTGAACGCCCGTTTTCATAATAAGCCCGAATAATTTTAACGCATTGCTCGATTGTGTATCTTTTCATGGTTAAAATTGAGTTAGTCTGAAATTGAAAAATGTCAAATGAAATGCAGAAAAAAACTTGACGTTTAGGTGTGGTTCACATTCAATATGGGCCTTTGAAATTTAACCACCCTTTATATTAAAAAGGTTAAACCCACTCGACACGTGCATTCAATTAAATCTGTGCAATCAACATTATAAACTTCACATTTGTATATATATGTAGCTCGCAAAGAAAATTTAAACGAATTAAAGCAAACTTAGCATTCTAGACATTTAGGCTTTCAGCGGTTCTTATAGCGCGCATGAATTACGCTCGTTTTATTTCTAAAATAGGCAGAAGCCAAGCAAATTAAAACTAAAGTAATTTCGATTGTCTATCAAATAATTTCCTCAAAAATAAAATGAGCATTTCAGTCAATGGAATGTTCACGAAAACTTTGACCTGCCACTATTCACGATTAATATTCGAAATCTGTTGCTACTGCTATTTGAGTGAAAAAGGTGCATATGCATATACATACATATGTACATATGTATGTATGTATGTGCATACATCCATATGAATAGGAACGTAAAAGAAAGAACCATTGGCTAATTTAAAATTCAGACACCAGTTGCGCAAAATAAGCCGAAAGAAAACAGTATGCACATATGTACATATATGCATACATACATACATACATACTTATATCGGGTGTTCTTTTAAGAGATTGATAACTTAAGATGACAATAAAAAAAATAAATATTCTTGGAATGGAATTTTGTATTATACTCTGGTAGATAATTTCACGGCATTTATTTTTTAGAATATGTCTGCCGCGGCTACGAGTTACATGGTCCATTCGATCAGTCCAATTTTTGACTACTTTCTCAAATAAATTTGCCGTATGGTGTCAATAGTGGCTTTAACATTCCAATAAATCGATTGTTAAGCGCGCTCTATGGTAAGTTACGCCGTTTTTTGGGGGAAAAAAATTAAAAAATTCAGTCAGCATGGCTCGATAGGTTTCGCCATTCACCATAAGGCACCTCTTCCTCATTTAAAAAGAAACACAGACCGGTGATGCCGCCAGCGCTCCTTGAACTTCGCGAACAGATTTATTTATAGTATTTTATTTACAATCTGTGTCAGAAGAAAATAACCGGTTTTTTTCTTGTGACTTCAAGATATATTTCGTTCTGCTTTTTGCTGCATAATAGTCCCACTCAAGGGCTACGACGCCAGTGCTAACTCAGGTTAGTGTCGTTCGAAACTATCCCGTAAACGCAACCAAACAAAAATGAGTGAGAAGTACGCGAAGAGCTTTGAGGCGGTATTTTTATGCACGCATTCGAAAGGGCCGAAATTATCTTACGCCGTGGCTGCAAAAGTGATTAAAAAATCAAAAAAGTTCGTTGTGATGTGGAATCAGCGGTAGAAGGTGTACAAAAATATTGATGACTTTTCCGAGCGTGTCTTGAAGCGAGTGACGACAAAAATGCAGGATAAAGCGATCGTCCAACTTTTTAAGCGGGACCCTTCTTTGTGACTACGCCAAGCACGATTAGTTTTTGCTAAAAAGAAAATAGATGTGAGTATCGACACCATTGAACGTAGACTGAAGGAGGCGAACATATCCTACCGTCCCACATCATCAAAACCACTGCTCTCAGAAAAACACATTGAGAAACAACAAAACAAAAAAATGGTCTGTCCTTCCATGTCCCCAGACGCCAACCCCATTGAAAATGTGTGGGGAATTATGAAAACGCATCTTACCGGAAGGTCAGTCCATGATTTAAAGCAACTTGTGCGTCAATGAGCTTATTGAGTAAATGCGACTCGTAGTTTTGTACATACTTTCATGTAAAAAAAATTAAATATATCTTTTATACTTCATGAATAATCGCGGTTCCTTTTTTCGGACACAGACTGTATTCCATTTTTTTTTTTTCAAAGTAAATCTCCACAATTTGGAAGTGTTGTTCTGGCGTTAAACGATTCGCGATGACTTGCCCAATCTTACTGTACAGAAATGTCGACAGAGTTTGCCATTCTTAGCTGTCAAACCATAGTTCTCAATATCGATAGTTCTCATGCATTTAAAAAATCAGCAGATACATGCACAAAAATGTAAATAAATGCCAGCGCTAACTAATTATGTCACAATTATCTATTATTAACTAAAACTCAGTTGATTGTTAAAAAAATGATGATTATGGTTGATTGTTAAAAAAAATTATTTTCGAAGTTGACTGGAAAGAATTTCCGAAATTTACTGGTAGAGTCTACGTACATACATCCAATACAGTTCAGTGAATACGAGTAATTATAAAAAGGCAGGGTATGAATAATTTTCGGTTTATAAATTAGTAGGCCAACAAAATTCTTCGGATTAAATATCAACGAAAACAAAACGAAGCATCTTGCATGACTTAACACGTTGAGAAAAGCGACAGATCTTAGAATTGGCGATCATGAATTTGAAAGCGTGGATAAAATTAAATACCTCGGACTGCTCAATAGAACAGATGACACAAAGATTGCTATTAGAAGACCGTGTATAGGCTTCAAACAAAACATATTTTGCCCACGTTAAACTGTTAAAAAGCAAGCATCTGAGTAGAAAAACGAAAATCAAAATATAAAAAACACTGATTCGACCAGTATGGATGCGAAGCGTAGACATTGAAAGCAGATACAATTAAACAATTAAGCACATTGGAAAGAAGAATATTGAGGAGAATACTGGGTCTAGTATAAGAAGAACAGGGGCTCTATCGAATCTGATATAACAGCTAGCTAGAGAAATTCCTACGAGAGGAAAACGTTGTGCGATTTGCCAGCGCATCCAATGGCTAGGACACGTTTGCAGAATTCTAGATTCAAGAATACCTCGCAAAGTGTTAGATGCGCGCGAAGAGGGCGACCGCGGAAAAGATGGTTAGACAACGTTGAGGACGATCTAAGAAGCGTAGGAGTGACCAACTATCGTAGTCTGGCTGTGTACATATATAGATGTACATATATAGAAGAATTATGGAGGAAGCTAAGGCTCACAACGAGCTGTAGTGCTATGAATGATGATGCAGACTATTTGAAACTCTTCGCAAAGATACGGGTTTGTTATAAAAGCACCGCTAGGGCTTCAGAAAGTGTGGAAAAAACAAAAGTATACATATGTATCTCTCATTTGCTGCAAGGGTCTAAAAAGCACAAGCTCTTCTTTTATATATTCTACGGAACACTTTTCAATATTTGCACTTTGTCCATCGCAGATGATGGGAATAAGCTTTATTGCGGTAGAGATATAGTGCTGCGAGATCCATCTACTCCGCTGCTTAAGTCAATGGATAATACTTGACGAGAGATATGCCTCCTTTGCTTCGGAAAGATTAGGTGAAAAGGAGTTGGCCCCCTTGGTTAAACTAGGCCAAAATCGGTAGCTCTCAGTACCTTGCTTTAGATTTTGTTTTAAAATATCCAAATAAGCAAATTTATCCATTGTTGAATCAATAAACTCTATATTTCCCACGCCACCAGCTGCCATACACGCCACACTATCATCCACCACTACCATGTTTCACTGCAGGCAATACATTTTCTTTATTTTGCACTATACCATAGTTCCTCGACACAATTTTTCTTCCTTTATTATCAAAAATGCAAAACTTGTTTTCATCCGAAAAAATAACGTTTTTCCAAAATTCTGGAGGCTTGTGTAAGCCACCTTGATCAAAAAGTTTCCGGAATATATTCAGAAAACTCAAAATACAAGTTTATCCTCTCAAAAGCGATATTATCGTCTTCAAAGTACTCCCCATCAACGGCAACGCACTTATGCCAGCTCTTGATTCAGCTCTCGCAACATTTCTGGAACTCTATTTTCGGTAGATCTGTCTCAAATTTCCATTACTTCCTTTGAAAAGCTAAAGCAAGTTCCCCGTAGTGGTTTTTTGACTCGATCAGACAAAAAAAAATCGCTGGGATCCATGCATACACAGACATATGTTCATTTCCGGCTTCTTCCTAGCAAGTCTTCCATGATAGCCGACTTTTCTTAAGATTCTTCTTCTTCAAGAACTAATATACCTACATACATATATCAGCCCCAAAAACTATCGACAAACTAAAGACAATACTTCACACCCAAGTATTCGATGAGACAGGGTAGGGAAAAAGGGGAAAAGCGCGAATAGCACAGAAAAAGGCGGATTTATAAAAGTAAATAAAGAAAAGCGACTCTAGTTTTAGAGATTTACTTAATCGCCTCCACATGCAAAATACTTACATACATATGTGAGCCTCTCTATATACATACTTATCATGATGGAAGAAATAATGAGATGGCACCTATCGAGGTACCGTTACTTTGCTCTAAGCGAATTTGGCAATGACTGACGTCATATTAGAACAATTGGCGACCAGATTACCATTTTCATAACTCGATTTAGCACTTTTTTGTTATTTAGTCACAGAGTTTTAGTTCATTCTTCATGACATTTTTCTAACCGGTTCTAAATAAAATCAAATGTTCATAATTTTGTAAAATAAACATTTTTTAAAAATTAGTTCAATAATTCACTCAGTTTTATTTAGCTTTACTTTTTTTAACATCTGGTCACATTGCGATTGCGGTTATTGTTGTTATTTTTCTCCCTCCAACAGTCAAATCTCTCTCTCACTACTGCAGTGTTGCCTACCTTTGGATATAAAAACGCACTAAAATGCCCATTTCAAGAAAATAAAATTCCAAATTTTTATTGAATTACTTAAAGAACTTTGTTTTATGACAAATTTTTAAATTAAAAAAAAAAACGCCAAACTTAAGAATTTCCCCATTTTGAGTATAAAAAAACACTAAATTTTTTGCGAAGAGCAAATGGTTGGCAACACTGCACAACTCAGGTAATGTGACGTCACGCACTCTCTGATGGGCGCAATCATTCTTGCATACATATAATGTACCATTCACATACACACTTAAAAGCGCGAACCGAAATCTTATCAAAAGATTTTGCAAAAACCCCAAACAAAATTTACAACAAGGCGTTCGAGTATACTCGTACGTATGTAAATATATTATTGCGAGTAATAAATATTATGATAAGATTTTTTCTTTGCTTCCGTGAAATAAATAACAAAATATTTGTTTGTTTTGTGGACAATTCTTGTTTACAACTATTTAAAATCCATAATAAAATATGTCGCACATAAAAATATTTCACGTAAATGTAATTGACCGCAGTAAATAAAATATTCAAACGTCATTCAAAACCACAATTACCAAATAAAACGTATTATGGAATATGTATACTAAGTGCATACATAAAACTTAGCACAATACGATCGTGGCGGGGTTGACGACTATGGCTTCTGACGCAGTAGATTGCTGTCTCCAGTTGGACAGAAAAAATTGTGGTTTTTGGAATTCAATAAATATATGTATCTATGCAAAATACACAAAAAAAAACAATACAAAAATAGTAAAATGTGAATTAAATTCATATTTTGTAGACGAGCCCTTTTCTTTGCTTTTCTATAGCACGCTTCTTAACGCAACTATTTACATACATAGCTCTTTCCATACAAGCATTACTGGGTTTCAGGTGATCGAGGCGGATGCGGCAATGTACATACATACATACATATGTATACATGTTTAATGTGGTGCGCTCGCAAATGCACTGTTAAGAACGGCGGGGGTCCTGCCATGGTTTGGGGTCGTAGGACAACTCAAGGAGTTGGTACAGTGCAGAAAAAATAGGTATGTCAAGAATCGAGTTTTATATTTCAACCCGGTAATGATCCCAAACATACAGCTTATAGTGTTGAAATGTGAGTATTTTCAACACACAAAAAAAAACATACATACATAGAATGCACGCCGCAGCTTAAATGATGCAGTTAAAAAAGAGAAATTATTTCTTTCTAATTTTGACATGGAACAAAAGTCTGTTCAATTTGTAATTTTCTGGCGCTTTAAACCAAATTTTCTTTCAAAAGTTTTAAATAAACATTGTTGTTCTGTTTTTTTTCATTTTTGCAAAATATTATAAAAAAATCGTATCGGACACTTTTTCCATCACTGTATTCCAGAAATGTTAATTTGATGTTGTATGTATGTATGTATGTATGCATGTAAATGGCTGTACTTCCAAGAATGATGTGAGTACACGTGAGGGGAAAAAATCGTATGTGAATATGTTTGTAGTTATTTCTACGGCCACCATGAATAGCAACAATTTTTTACTTATTATTCAGGAATTGAGTTTCATACATACATACATATGTACATATATGGTGTGTGGATGTGGAACGTACCATTCAAACCCAGATATTATATACATCAAGGAAATTATTTTGTTTACAATACTATAAAGGCAAACAATAAAAACAGCTGGCGTAGTAACTCTCACTCGACAGAAACTTTATCTCTTATTCTTATATAAATATGTATGTATGTGCGTACGTAACCAAATACTCACTTAGGAATTCCATAAATCCAATCAAAATATAATAATACGTTCACATATAAGTAGATGATCTACTTTTTGCGCTTAACTCAAAATCCGTAATTAAGAAGCGCGATTTCACATACAAAATTTCTCCCCCAAAATCTGAGATTATAAAATAATCCTAGATAATAACAATACCCTTTGACATATAGCCTTGTGTTTTCTGTGTTATCGATAATTATTATTACCAATGTAAGGAGAAACATCAAAATAAAAACTAAATGAAATAGATGCCAGCAAAGAAAACAGATCTGTAAACATAATTCTAATAAATTTTTCGTTAAATATTATTAATTATGGAATCATTTTACCGAAAAAAGCGTGAATCTCGGTGAAACACTAAAATTAAGAAAAACATTTTTCTAATAGCGGTCGCCCCTCGGCAGGCAATGGCAAACCTCCGAGTCTATTTCTGCCATGAAAAAGCTCCTCATAAAAATATCTGCCGTTCGGAGTCGGCTTGAAACTGTAGGTCCCTCCATTTGTGGAACAACATCAACACGCACACCACAAATAGGAGGAGGAGCTGGCCAAACACCCAAAAAGGGTGTACGCGCCAATTATATCTACATACATCTATACTAATATTATAAAGAGGAAAACTTTGTTTGTTTGTTTGTTTGTTTGTAACGAATAGGCTCAAAAACTACTGGACCGATTTTAAAAATTCTTTCACCATTCGAAAACTACATTATCCAAGAGTAACATGGATTACATTTTATTTTGGAAAAAAATAGGGTTCCGTAAGATATTTGGATTTTTCGGACACAAACTGAAAAAAATCTTATATATAAAATAAAGTCAACTTTTTGTGTGTATTCGCTAACCGGCCGTGTCTGCACCGAATTAAACCAAACTTACATACATTGTTAAGAAGGTATTGAAGATGGTTTCCGTATAGTTTGGATACCTATTGGTGGATAGGGCTCGAGATATAGGTCAAAACGTGGACCCGGGTAACCTTCGGATGTGTATGTACAATATTGGTATCAAATGGAAGCTGTTGGTTAATGCTTTAGTTCAGAGTATTTTTCATGCCGCTCCGTGACTAGGGTCTCGAGATAGAGACCAAAACGTGGACCCTAGAATGTGTTTGTACAATATGGATATCAAATTGAAGCTGTTGGTGAATGCTTTAGTACAGAGTATTTTTCATGCCGCTCCGTGACTGGGGTCTCGAGATATAGGTCAAAACGTGGACCCGGGTAAACTTTGGTTGTGTATGTACAATATGGGTATCAAATGTTGATAAGTGCTTTAATACGGGGTAATTTTCATACCTATTGATGACTAGGGTCTGGAAATATATGCCAAAACGTGGACCCGCCGTGTCTCTGCACCGAATTAAACCAAACTTACACACATTGTTAAGGAGGTATTGAAGATGGTTTCCGTATAGTTTGGATACCTATTGGTAGATAGGGTCTCGAGATATAGGTCAAAACGTGGACCCGGGTAACCTTCGGATGTGTATGTACAATATGGGTATCAAATGGAAGCTGTTGGTGAATGCTTTAGTTCAGAGTATTTCCATCCGCTCCGTGACTAGGGTCTCGAGATAGAGACCAAAACGTGGACCCTAGAATGTGTTTGTATAATATGGATATCAAATGAAAGCTGTTGATAAGTGCTTTAATACGGAGTAATTTTCATACCTATTGATGACTAGGGTATCGAAATATATGCCAAAACGTGGACCCGCCGTGTCTTTGCACCGAATTAAACCAAAATTATGCACATTGTTAAGTAAGTATTGAAAATGGGTTTCGTAAAGTTTGGTTGTAATTCGGAGCAGCGGCAACGGGTACAGCGTTCTTTTGAGCCAGCCATAATGTCGCTTACTTTTTTAGCGCTTGGGGCGGAACTGAACTGTCAAATTGACAGTGTGAGTTACAATGTGTCAATATTTCTTTCTGATTTGGACGCCATAAGGAGAAGACGTAAGTGCAAAGTGTAAACATTTTTTGTGAATTTTTTGGAGTGGACTTTGGAACGGTGAATAATTTCTTACGAAATTTGAGAAATGTGAAATCCGAATGTTCAAATGAAATTATGTTTTGTGGATTTATTTTTTCGGTTCATATGCGATAAGCTACGATACACCATGAGTGAAAAAACGGTAAAAAAAAATGAAAAAACAAAACAAATTGTTTTAAAGGATGCAAAAGAAGAGCTCGAAAAATGCGTAACTTTGATGCAAAATTTAATAGTCTTATCATGCAAATTGTCAACAATTTTCAGAAGAAAAGAGATGATTTAAGAAAATCACAACAAAATAAAATAATCCTGACCATGTGGAATTGGGCTTTTAAACACATATGCATCGAAAACATAATCCACAAAATTGAAAAAAAAAACATGTTTTAAAATCTCAGAATACCATAATTACAATCATGTTTATTACAGTACAAATGCCAAGACAATCACGTAATCATATTGGGCGTTCGACAAATAATAATAGGCGCATGAGAAATGCCCGGAATAACGCGACATCAGAAGAACGTCAAGAACAAAATGAAGTAGTCAAACGATTGCTAATTAATGTTATCCAAGCAACTATTTTAATTGGCAAATTCAAGAATGAAGACGTTCTAATACCAAGAATTCCAATGATTCCACCTGAATTGCCATTTGAATTCAAGCGTTTGCAACTGCCCATTCGTTTAGCATTTGCAATAACTATCAATAAATCACAAGGGCAAATATGCGGGATGAATTTAGAAGAACCAGTACTCACCCATGGTCAACTATACGTTGGCTGTTCACGTGTTGGGAAGCCAACAACATTATATTATATATTTACTCAAAAACAAATAGAAAAACAAAATATATTGTTTATGCCAAAGCGCTTGAATAAAGAAAAAAGAAATAAATAATATGAAAACCATATCTTTTCTCTCCTAAACCATATCTATTCTATTTTAGTGTGCCCAGCGAAGCGGGCCGGGTTTGCTAGTACATATACATATGTATAAATATACATACATATGTATAATGCATATGTGAACGTATTATAAGGCAATTATAAAATAAAATGCATACAGTTACTCCAAGTATGCTCAAATGAACTCTGGCTGTTTCGCTAAGAATAGAACAACAATGGTTGGAAAAAAATACTAAGGCTTTGAAAATTGATGTAAGAGTAACTCGAATAAAATAAAAAAAACTATTTTTCATCATGGCATTTGATGTAAAACCCTTGACTATTGCTATATTTTATTCTTCTAAAATTTAGCAATTACGAACCCTTTACAACAATATATCGTTTGTATAAATCGGGCATCAAATGGTAACGTTATGATATATCAAGAGATAGGCATATTGGACCTCTTCTTTTCGCCAAACGCAGGTATAAATGAACATAGGTATTTTGGCAGTGCTGGAAAGGGGCGAATAGAAGAGGCCTATTATTAGAACCTATGTATGTACATATGCACGTACCATCTAACATGTAGAAAATATAAAGGTGGCGCCATCCGCAAACACCTGCTTTGCTCTTAGCGAAATTGACATTTTAGGGATGCCAACACAGAAATATTCAAACCTTTGTGCGCAAAATCACCTGTTTGTGAGTCAATCAGTGAATATTATGATTTTTAACTGAAACAAAATAATGAAAATGAAGTGCCGCGTGATAAATTATGAAAGTGTGAATGATAATAAAGCCTCCAAATGCAGTTTTTTCTTCTTTACCACCACGATAAACTATCATACATACATATGTATGTACATAACATTCTTGGCTTTCCACTTACTTTCGCTTATTCTTCCGCTCTTTTTCGTTTTGTGTATTTTGCTTGCAAACGAGACGGCGCAATCATGTATAATATCATTATTGGGTTCCATATACTCTAACAATCTTTCATTAACTAGAAAGAACGACAATTATGCTCATGCGCTAATTAAATCTTACCTACTGAGTGGGAAATATTTTTTACTGTTACAAAAGAAAATCCTTTAGTAAGCTGCTATTTTAACTGTATTCTATGTGATAAATCCACTAATGTATTAAGATAGAATATTTCTTTGTATAGGCATACATTTATATGTAAAGGGTTTTTCAATTGGCGCGGGTCGATTTTGGCGCCCTGTGGCAGCCATTTTGTTTAGGTGACATCTGTCAAATCTTTTGTTTACTATTCAATTGTTTATGCCAAATCATCATGGCAAGTTACACGATTGAACAGCACGTTCAAATGATAAAACTTTATTATCAAAATAAGTGTTCATTAACGCAAGCGTTTTTCAATTGGCGCGGGTCGATTTTGGCGCCCTGTGGCAGCCATTTTGTTTTGGTGACATCCGTCAAATCTTTTGTTTATTATTCAGTTGTCTATGCCAAATCATCATGGCAAGTTACACGATTGAAGAGCACGTTTAAATGATAAAACTCAAAATGAGTGTTCATTAACGCAAATGTTGCGCGTATTGCGTCCATTTTTCGGTAGACGTGGTGGCCCTTCCAATTTCTTATGGCCCATATTGAACCATATGGACCTAGACGACATGTGCTTCCAGCAGGACGGCGCTACGTGCCACACAGCAAACACCACGACATTCCATTTCAACATCTACCCGCCCTTATTGAAAAACCCTTTACATACATATGTAGTACTTATACATATTTATAACGGAAAGTTGAAGCTTTGAAAAAACGCCATTCCACATAACAAAAATTGTATATATGTACATACATATTGCCTACATATAAAAAAGCACAATGAAATGCGGTTTAAGTCGTTATTGAAGATATTTGTTGCTAAATAAAATAAATCAATGAAATCGTATAATACTAAATGTCTTACACAAATTTAACACTCTATGCCAAGACAATATTCTCTCTATAGTTTTTGGGAAGTATAGTAGAGGGAAGAATATATCAGACATCGATTTTAGCCGCACATAGTCCCACTTTCCAAGAAAAATATTACAGGGTCCGGCACTCGAAGTGTAATCAACTTGAGACCGCTCGCGCAGCTGATGGACGGGCATCACCTGTCTGTTAGTTGGCTGAATGACAGTGCAGAGTATTGTTTATATTTGGATGGAAAATCACAACCAGAGATTGTTCGTGAGCTCGACCACCTCAAAGTAAATAAAATTTTTTGTTTATCGAACCATTACTATGTAGTTAAAGCGACTTGAGCGATATTGCCGACGAAGTGCCAATCAAATGGCGAAAGAACTGAAAATATCTGACCGTAGAAACCGCCATGTACTGAGAAATTATCTCAAAGTCAAACCTTATAAGATTCAAAAGGCGCATGATCTCACACCGAAGCAGCAACAAGTTAGACTTGAGAGAGACAAAGGTGTTGCTTCGCTTGGCCGAAAGTGGTCAATTTCGGAACATTGTGTTTTCTGACGAGAAAATTGTTCAAATTGAGCAATTCGTAAACTTCCAAACGGATAGGGTTTATTTGACCAACCGTTCATACGAGAATTTGAGTCATCGATTGGGCACCAGGAGGCATCACCCGACACAGATGGGTGCTCTCCAATCGTTTTCATCGAGCCTGGCGTCAAGGTTAATACGAAATATTATCAGGAAAGTATTCTGGGGTTGCTTTGAAGCCGTGGGCAGACAAACATTTCGGTGGCAGACCCTGGACGTTTCAACAGGACTCGGCATCGTCTCATAAAGCTCGAGTGAATCAAGAATGGCTAGAAAACAACGTTTCGAACTTCATAACGTCCACACAATTAACGTTTTTTCACATACATTTTTTTCTTTCAATTGAATAAAAGTAACTTTCCAAACTAAATTTATGACCTTTGTGACCTTTATGACTTCGAGTGCCGGGCCCTGTAGCAATCATTAAGTTTGCTACGGAAGAAAACTGTAGTTAGAATGTTGTTTTGGTACAGAATTCTAAATTCGTGAACACTACTGTACGTACGAGGTGTGTTAAAAAAATAAGGTGATTTTTAAAATTTCGCGGGCTATGTTCATTCGACTTTCGATTATTATTTTTTTTATGTTGGTACACTCGTCTCGAAGATATGTTCACGGTTTTAGCAATATGTCATAGAATGTTTAGTTTGTTTGTGAGAAGCAGAAATAAGACAAGTGTTTTGCGAGTTCGGCGATTTTCTGCTATCGAAAAAAATGGATCAAGTAGTTGCAAGCTGTGTAAAAAATTAAATTAAATGCTCAAATACACTTGAAATGTTAACAGTGGCATACTGTGAGAGTATTCTGAGTCAAAAAAATGTTTGCAAGTAATACAAGCTTTCACAGAAGGTCGAGAAAATGTAAATGACGTTGCTCGCTCTGGACCCCCAGCACATCAACAACCGACGAAAATGTTGGGAAAGTTAAGAGAATTAGAGAAGTTGTTGAGGATGTCGGCATATCGGTTGAGTTTTGGACGTGAAGCGTGTGGCAACGAAATTCGTTCCAAAATTTTGAATTTTGAACAAAAACAACGTTGAATGAGCATCGCTCAGGAATGGTTGAATGGCGTCAACGATGATTCAGATTTGCTTAAAAGGGTCACAACTGGTGGAAAATTATGGCTTTCCTGTTCCCAACACTTAAGAGGCTCATGAAAGGACGGGATTTTGCGACAATTGAGGAGATAAAAGCCGAATCGCTGAGAGAGCTCAAGGACGCACTAAAAAGTGCATATCAGAACTACTTCGAGGATTGGAAGAAACGCTGGCACAACTGTATTATATGTGAGGAGGACTACTTTAAAGTAGATAAAATAGAAATTGATGAATAAATAAATATTTTTGGGGAAAAATGCAAATTCACCTAATTTTTTTAACACACCTCATACATATGCATATTAATATGTGGATTTCAGGTAAAAAAAAACTTTTTAAAAATAAACAACTCAACATTTTTGTGTTGATACTTACATAGCTCGTAAAGCTGAATTTGAACACTCTCTTTTGAACTCATTAACTCAGCAATCATTGCCTAGATCATTTCCATGGAAACACAAGAACAAAATGTGTGCATTTCCCATCAAATTTTGCAAATGCACCGAAATGTAATTATGTACCGGATCGCATCTACCCTTATACATTTCAACACTCGATAGAATCATTGAATCAAACTTATGTATGTACATATTGTAAATGTACTTATACATTCAAAGATACATACCATATATGTACATACATATTTGAATTATGAAAGCCAACAAGTAAAATCAAAGTAACTTTAACAACTTAAATAAAAAATATCACACATCTTGTCCATTGTATGTATGTACTAACGAGTAAGAATGTGTACATACATATACATATACAGGTATCCCTCGTATAACGCGATAGTTACGTTCCAGAAGAATTGCGCGTTATGTAATTCCGCGTTATCTAAAACATAGTTTTCATATAAATTTGGGGAATATGTTCCAATAGGTTTTTTTTAAATAAAATACATACAAAATAACAGATGCACATATATTTCAACTCAATACTAAAGTTCAGACTTTCTTATACAATTAGAAACACAAAACAAAAAATTTAAAAACAAACTAAAACAAATTAAAGGTTTATTAAAAACTTTATTGTTATTCTTCAAACTCCATATGGTAATTAATCTGTTTCACTGTCTTCAAAGATCTTTGCACGTGGGCGTTTTGGGGGAGCAATAGCTTCATCAGAAGATATTTCTTCAACATAGTTTTCGCTATTGGATAAGAAACTAGGTGTGGGACCTTGTGGTGCTTCTACTGGTTTTATAATTGCAAAATCTGTTATCAGTTTTTGGTGGGTGGTTTTTTTAAGCTCCTTTTCAATTTTGTAATAAGGTGCTAGATTATTATCTATTCTATCTATCTAAGGCAAAAAAGGGTAATTCCCGGTTTACATTAAAAATACATTACATATTATAAATATGTGGTATGCAAATTAGTGTTAAATTTCGCGTTGTACTGAAACCTAATTTTTCCAAATCGCGTTATATCAAAACCGCGTTGTATAAGACCGCGTTATACAAGGGATACCTGTACTTACATACATATGTGTTATTGTAGCAAGCAGAAAAGAAATGACCTATCATAAAAACAGGAATAACAATTCCAAAGCTACGCAGTTGTTTTGTTTATATTTTATATGTATGAATTTATATTTACGTATACACAATTTTACGCAGTAAATTAATAGTGATAGAGTGCTAACCATTGCGTACATAGAGATATTCAGCTGCATTTATAAAAGTTACAATATGTATATAGATATTGACGTGTATGAAGTCACCCCACACAGATATACATATATATATACATACATATGTGCATAAACATGTGCCGAGTTTTTTTTTCGTTTTATAATATAAGTTCATATATACCCATACATACACATATTTATAACATAGAAACCACTTATTCCGTATCGTTTGAGAAAATCGACCTATATTTTAATAATATAATATTTTATCGAAAATATTGTGGTTCTGCTTTTTTTAAGAACGCAACTGTCGATATACATATGAGAAAACAATAGGCAGCTCCATTCAGGGAGCGTACAGCTGCACACACCCGCCTATCAACGGAAGCGACCATGAAGGGCACGAAGGCAACGAGGTTTTTGTTTACGATATCACCGCAAACTTGAAAAAGAGGTGTGTCATTTCCAACTGTATGCTTTGCACACATGCATACAAATAGTGGTTTTTATTTTTTATAGAGGTATTGTTTTGTTTTTTTACTTCTGCCTCCAAGTTACAAACATACCTACATATGTATATACATATGTCTAGTTTCCTACATTATTTACGTGATCTTCTTTCGGTTATATTGCCTTAGTTTATTTTTAAATTTGGTTTTCTTATCGAGATATTTGTGCTGAGCTGCGTAGATTTCATTCGCAGATACACTCAAGTCGAGCCCCTTTTCGTTTTCAAGCTGAACAGGTTTTGAACACAAGGAGACGACTCATTATATACACATACACACATGCATACATATACTGCAACACTAAAGATTATATAAGTGCGCTCAGACGGCATACGTCAATGAAACAACAACTCGGATCACTTCAGTAGCATTCTCCCAAATTTATGAGGAATTTTGTATGCTGTTAAAACAATATTTTTTTATACAATACTAAAACTCGAACTCTCGTGAACCCAAAAAATGATGGCGTATAAGTAAAAACCATTGAGAAGGCAGGCAATCAATCAGGTAGAGTCATAATCACTCAAACGGGCATATTGATGCGGTCGGTCGGGTGAAAAGAAGAAGGGTAAATCATCCCGACGACCTGTAGAAGCGAGTAACTATGTAGTTCTTTGCGAGGTCTTTGATCGTATACACAAAAATAATTCGTCACGATGATACGTGTTCAATTCGAATTCTCTGATAGCTCCTCCGTTAAGCTTGTGAATAGTTACCTTGCGGTAAGAACTCAAAAGATGACGTGCAAAGCTGCCTAATCCAAATCTTTTATTATAGAATCCGGTGTGCGGAAAGGTTCCGTGCTTGGTCCCATTTTGTTTAATCTTTTTGTAAATGATGTATTTTCTGTGTCAATGCTAACGGCAATCAATTGTAATTGCCTGGCCACATTGGTCTTGTTGAGGACTTGTGTTATCAGATAAATAGTGGCTTGTCTACAATGGGCCCGTAATAACTAAATTGTTTTAAATGCTGAGGAGGCATATGTGTAGGGTTAGTAAGAGTGTTTTAAATTTTTTAAGATATTCCCAAACTGTTTATTGGTAGTAGTGTCCTTAAGTTAATTGACACAGTTAGAAAATTATGTTTCGTTGTATGTCAGTAAAGTAATGTTTCTTCTGTTTTATGTAGATTGAGAATGTCAGTGTCGTTTACGCCTTTAAAGACAAGAATAAATCTAGCTTATGTTACTTCATGGAGTCAGGTTGGCGTTATGTTTGTGGTTTCAAAAAATATGTCCACTTTTCTATCTTTCTGGGAAAACCTTGAAGGCAGCATTTTTGAATATCGGGCAGACATTATACTACTTGTTGAGTCCAATTAAGTATTCGATTAAAATAAGTCCTTTGTTATCCTGCATACATGCATAGAACTTACCGCTTTTGTGAGATATGTTTTTATTATAAACACTTTAAGTTTTTTCAACTCTTGTTATTTGTTATAATTTTCTGTGAAAATAAGTAGGCTTTGATTGAAAAGAAATATGTATATAAAGGGAACATTTTTGAAAATATAGAGAGAAAAATTGTAATTTTGAAAGAACGAGTTTCATTAGTGCACAAGGATTCTCCCCGCAACAGTTTTATAGCCGCAACATTAAGGATACAGGACTCTCTCTGCAACAGATTTGTAGCCGCATACAGGATTCTCCCCGCAACATTACTACATATAACTACATACATGTAAACACTCATAGAATTTAAAGCGCCTATATATTTTTATGATAAATTTAAATTAAATAAGTATTGTAGGCAATTAGTAAAAAAATAATCAAGGTAAAATCAATATCTAAAATCTTTGAAATATTATTAAGCTCCCTAAGAGGTGTAACGAGAGGTTTAGAAAAATTAAGAGTTTGAAGAGGAAACCCCATGAACTTTCTTGTACTTTTTCGAGTCTATTATCCTGAATGAAATCTATAAAATGGGTTCCAAATATTCGAGGCATATTCTAATTTTGAGCGAACTAATGAATTAGAAAACAACTTTCCTAGTACAAGCCAAGTTACCATACGACTTATAAAAATAAAGCGATTATCAAGACAACCCCTAAGTCCATATAGAGTTCAACTATGCCAAGCTGATTATTTAGATACTGTATAAAGAAGGCATAATATTTGAAGACTTAGATATGTTCTAATTGAATAGCAACTTTTGGCAGGAGTTGTGGGTGACATTGTTGGTAGGTTTTTATACTGGAATCAAAGTAGACAAGGTCTGGCATAATTTCACTCGAAGCAGCTTCCCATCGCAAGTAATGTGACCGCTGATGTATGCTCTTGCTATCGGGAAAATGTTTTAGAAGCTGCTTTAGAGCCGTGGACACGCAAACATTTCGGTCGGATACCATTGACGTTCCAACAGGAATCGGCACCGAATCATGTTCCACACAATGGCTTTCGAAATCGCCAGACGTAAATCCGATGGACTATTCCATCTGGTCCATTTTGGAGAGCAAGGTGAGGACTAAAAAATATGCCAGTATGGGTTCTCTGAAAAAAGCGATTATGCGAGAATGGCCTCAAAATGGCAAAAGGTGGTCATATCGATCTAAAGGGAATACGAGTATATGTTAAAATTGTAATCATTTTCGAACAATTTTGTCTTTGAAATCAATAAAAACTAATTTCACACAAAAAATGTATGGTGTTTTGAATAGGTAACACTTCATATCGTTCACCCTGTAGTTATACATATGTATGTATGTTTTTAAAACGACTCTAGAAGTTTCGTAGCAGAGTGCGAACGTCTATACATGGCTGCATATACATATATATATCTACATACATATGTACAATATATTTATACGAATATGTGTATATACATACATACATACTTGTAATCCTAATTAATAATAATATAGACATATATATATGTAGCAATATTTGTACAATTACTTCTATACAAGTAATTGCTGAGGCCCGCGACCATTCACATTTCTCACATTGGTCATATACTATATGCATATACATACATACATATCGATGTTAACGTAACTATATGTCCATATGTAGATACATATATGTACATATGCATATGTATGTATATCTATGTATGTATTCGCAAAATTACATGCGAAGGTGTTTATATGTTTTTATATAAATCTGTACGCGATAACGCATAAACTCGCGTAGCTTTATACATATGTATGTATGTATGTATATAAATGTATGTACGAGTCGTAAACAATCCACAATTTACGCTCCACATAATGCTTCAATTATAATTTAATTAGAATTAAACTGATAAGCGAAGAATCTCATTGCTGGAGCCAATGAATTTTTATTAGTTTTTGCCCCCAAGCAACTTTGTAGGCTTTAAGAGAAGCAGAAGCAAACGTTTGGCAGGGACTTATTATCGCAGAAGGAAATTAAATGTGGGCACATGAGTTTACTTACATACATACATACACATGCACGGACATATGCATATGTAAGAAAAAGTTTCATTGAGTATAATGTGTGTGTTTTTTTATAAACAAAAAATAACTTTAAAGCCGTTTTTTACTGACGTCAATTCAAACCTTTCGAATTATGTATGTATATTTTATGTTTTTTCACTTGCTCACGTATTGTACTTGTACATACTATGTACATATATAGTAAGGGAATTCAGATTATCAAACAGAAATAGAACAGAATTTTGTGATTGATAAATTGCTCGCTGTTAATCGAATAATACCTATAAAAGTACATAATATATGGGGAGCGTGTCATTATTTTGTTTTACAAAATTCTGGATGACAAAATTGCAAAAAAATTCTGCTTTTTAAAATTCTGCTTTTTTAAAATTCTGCTTTTTAAAATTCTGCTTTCTAAAATTCTGCTTTTTCAAAATTCTGCATGTTTAATCCGAAAAATTCTGCTTTATTCAAGTTTTGTGATTTTCGTCATACAAGAAGTAACAAAATAAACATTTAATTCATAAATATACATATAGGTATGTTTAAGCGATAACAATATTTTAGTTTAGCCAATTACAATATTTTTTGCAATTCTTTTTAAATATGTAGTGTGACTTAATTCATTTCTTTTTTTAATAATTCTTCGCAGCTGTTCGTTTTTTTTAGAAGAGTTCTAGAAAGAGTGGATTGCGTAGCCGGAGTTGGACTGATGAGGGTTATTTTTTTGAAGCGCGGCCGAAAGCCGCCCACGCGAAAAGGAGTTCTACGCAAAAATACGGTGGATTGCGTAGCCGGAGTTGGACTGATGAGGGTTAATTTTTTGAAGCGCGGCCGAAGGCCGCCCACGCGAAAAAGAGTTCTACGCAAAAATACGGTGGATTGCGTAGCCGGAGTTGGACTGATGATGGTTATTTTTTTAAAGCGCGGCCGAAGGCCGCCCACGCGAAAAGAAGTTCTACGCAAAAATACGGTGGATTGCGTAGCCGGAGTTGGATTGATGAGGGTTATTTTTTTGAAGCGCGGCCGAAGGCCGCCCACGCGAAAAGGAGTTCTACGCAAAAATATGGTGGATTGCGTAGCCGGAGTCGGATTGATGAGGGTTATTTTTTTAAAGCGTGGCCGAAGGCCGCCCACGCGAAAAGAAGTTCTACGCAAAAATACTGTGGATTCTATCGAAACTGAAGACAAAATTATTATTATTATTTTTTATTTAATATCTCGAATAATAATAAAAACTAATAATAATAATAATAAATTAAATAATTACATTACCTCTTTAACATTGTTAACATTGTATTTTAATACAGAATTTTGAAAGCAGAATTTTAGAAAGCAGAATTTTAAAAAAGCAGAATTTTAAAAAGCAGAATTTTGTTTTTAGAATTTTGTACAGACAGAATTTCGACACCAACCCTAATATAGGCATAGGCATATTTATTAACAAGTGTAGGTACATACACATTTTCCGCAATTATAATAGGAGTATGTACACACCTATGCACTTTTTCAGCACAGTCAACTTGAAAGATTGCATTAAATGTGCTTGACATCAATACCGTTTGCGTCTAATAGAGTGAGAATTATGTTGGATGCGTCCTGAGCATATGTATGTATGTGCATACATATATGTAAATGTACATAGATATTGTATGCATTAGGATGTAAGTTATGTATATTTCCAATATTCTTTATTTTTTCCAAAACTTTTTGCTTTTGTCTCCAACATACCCATTTATTTTTTAATCATATTCACTACTAATGAAGGTAGCTTTAGATTTTTAACCAGGTAATTGTGTTTGACGAGTATACTATACACAGTTAACTGGTTAAAGACGTTCCTCAAAACAAAAAGATGAACATGAAAGATGTTTTTAATTCATTTTAAGTACTTTATTATTCTTTGATTTGGCGCACAAAAATCAAGAATGGGAAATAACAAACATTTTTTTCTGTAATAAGAAGTTTTTGCAAATTCAAATTAGTGCGTCTCGATATGTAGAGCTGTAACGGTCAATAGGCAGGAGAGCATCTTAATATATGTATAAAAGACAAGTGTCCTGTTGCTCTTCACCACATACATATAGCTCGAACTGCTATTCAATTCCATTGATTTTCAAAGCACCCAGTATGAAAGTACGTATGTATTGAAATATTACAATGCACCTATCGCATTTTATTTTACCCGACATTATCCACAAATTAATAAAACTATGTATATTTATTGAATAATTTTTGGTATGATTTTTTGCTCAAAATGGTTGAAATCCGACGTAAAAATATTTTTTTGGCTAGTACTCATGATGAAAAGAGATAAGTGGCGGGTCCCAAACCCAGCGCACAACCAGCTATCCTGGAATGTTTCGCCTTCTCAAGTTAGCTCACTCCCGAACGAGTGTTCGGAAGCTACCAAGAGGATACGTGGGCTAATCCCGGACGTTCTGAGCTGCTTGAACCATCCGACAGAAGATACGAGAGGCCGAAATACGTGAGTGCGAGGAGCTTGAGATGCTGGCCAATAGGAACAACGTCCGAAAATTCTACCAGAACGTTCGGCGGCTTACAGAAGGTTTCAAGACCGGGGCGTTTTCCTGCACGAACAAAGACGGCGATCTGGTGACTGACATTCAGGGTATTCTTAAATTATGGAGGGAACACTTCTCAAACTTATTAAATAGTGACAGCTGCGCATGTCGCAGAGAATGTGAAGATCCCGATACCCCAATCGTTAACGACGGAATTGTCGTTCCGTTACCCGACCATGACGAGGGGAGAATAGCGATAACGCGTTTAAAGAACAATAAAGCCGCGGGCGCCGACGGACTACCGGCTGAGCTATTCAAACATGGCGGCGAGAAGGTGGTAAGGTGCATGCATCAGCTCCTATGCAAAATATGGTCGGATGAAAGCATGCTTGCCGATTGGAATTCAAGTGTGCTCTGCCCAATCCACAAGAAGGGCGATCCTGCAATCTGTGCCAATTTCCGCGGAATTAGTCTTCTAAATATCGCCTATAAGGTTCTAGCGAGCGTATTGTGTAAAAGGCTGAAGCCTACCGTCAACCAACTGATTGGACATTATCAGTGGGGCTTTAGACCTGGAAAGTCTACCATCGACCAAAATACGCCAAATCTTGGAAAAGGCCCATGAAAGGAGAATCGACACACACTGTCTTTTCGTCGATTTCAAAGCTGCATTCAACTGTACGAAAAGGAGTTTCCTGCATGCCGCGATGTCTGAATTTGGTATCCCCGAAAAACTAATACGGCTATGCAAGGTGACGTTGCTCAACACCAGCAGCGCCGTCAGAATTGGAAGGGTTCTCTCCGTGCCGTTTGATACCAAACGAGGTTTCAGATAGGGTGACTCGATGTCGTGTGAGCCGCAGAACTTAATCGCTCACGTACAATTGTTAGCGTATGCCGATGATATCGACATCATCGGCCTTAACAATCGCACTGTTAGTTCTGCCTTCTCCAAACTGGATAGAGGCAAAGCGAATGGGTCTGGTGGTGAACGAGGACAAAACGAAGTACTTCCTGTCATCAAACAAGCAGTCGGCGCACTCGGGTACCGGCACCCACGTCACTGTTGACAGTTATGATTTCGAGGTTGTAAATGACTTCGTATACTTAGGAACCAGCATTAACACCGATAACAATGTCAGCCTTGAAACCCACCGTAGAATCTCTTTTGCCCACAAGTGCTACTTTGGACTAAGTAGGCAATTAAGTAGTAAAGTCCTCTCTCGACGAACAAAACTAACACTCTACAAGACTCTCATCATCCCCGTCCTAACGTATGGCGCAGAAGCGTGGACGATAACAACATCCGATGAAGCGACGCTTAGAGTGTTTGAGAGAAAGATTCTGCACAAGATTTTTGGACCTTTGAACGTTGGCAACGGCGAATATCGCAGGGAATGGAACGATGGGCTTTACGACGATATAGACATAGCACAGTGAATAAAGATCCAGCGGCTACGTTGGCTGGGTCGTATCGTCCGAATGGATACAAACGCTCCGGCTTTGAAAGTATTCGATGTGGTACCAGCTGGTGGTAGCAGAGGAAGTGGAAGGCCTCCTCTGCGTTGGAAAGATCAGGTGGAGAAGGACTTGGCTTCACTTGGTGTGTCCAACTGGCGCTGGTTAGCACGAGAAAGAAACGACTGGCGCGCTTTGTTAAACTCGGCCCAAATCGCGTAAGCGGTTATCACGCCAATCAAGAAGAAGAAGAAGTCTTTGGTAGAATTTAAATGAAGCCTCGGAAGCTAAAATTGAAGAAATATTTCGTGTGATTTCTTCAAATGCAATCAAAGTACCACGTAAAGCCTCGGAACTTTTAGTCGTCCTAAAATTATTACAATATATAAAATCAATTTTCTGCTGTTTAAACAGCAACTCTTTTCACGAGGCGTCCTAATATCCATACGTTTGAAGAAATGTAAGTGCATACATATGTGCATTTGTATTAAATACGCTCGTTATTCCGGTCATCAGCTGCTGATTAATTTCATTTATTCCTAAACTAGTAATGCATTTTGAAAATAATAAATTTAACCTACTAATTCATGTATGTAACTGTATTCCTAAAAACAGATTATCATGATGCTACTTATACAACTGTGGTCCATAAAATTATAAATATAATATGTGCAGAAAAATTTACGTAAATATGTTACTATAACACATACAGCCATGGACATATAAACACTGCACTGGGTATTTGTATTCGAAAAGTTAATTTATTTCTTAAAACAAACAGTAGCAACTTAAAAAAGGAACAGTAAAACAATGTAAATTCCACTTCATTTTTCTTTAAATTAGGGAAACTTTGATAAAATAATCTAAAAATAGTTTAAATGAAGCGAAACGATTATTCAAAGAACTAACGCTAACGCTATAAAATGTTTTACCATGCTAGTATTTTGTGCTACATCCACCGTTTTTATCTCTTTCCTTTGGGATAGCGTACCATGCTTTCCGAATTCCGATGTTGCGATGTTTACTTTGACAAAATTCTACAAGTTTTCTATGGGTTTAAGGTCGGGCCTCATTATTCTATTCCAGCACCATAATTTTTTCTCTTTGGAACCTTGCCTTGGACACATGTCCAATTTAATGGCATATACAAAGGTAGTATATCCAAATACTGAAATCCGTTCATTTTACCACTTACGCGTACAATCTGTCCTACGCTGTTTACTGTGTTTGTGTAAACCTTCGGTAAAGCGATAATACGACCAAAGGGGCTCAGATTCGTCGAGTTGTGTTCCTAAAACCTTCCTGGTAACATCCAGATCAAAATCTTATTTCGGGCGTTATTTGCCTTGATCTTGCGCCATATGCGTTTTATAAAAGCTCTATTATCCGGTGAGCAGTGTTTACTATGTCCCATTTTTACAATATATTAATCCCTTTAGAATTATTTAAAGTTTAGAATAAAGGAATATAAACTTCATTACAGGAACGTTCACAATTTTCCAATATAAAGAAAGTTCATGACAAAAAACATCACAACAACACAATATTAGTTTAAAATGTGTGCTATTTATGTGTCCATATCTGTATGTATGTATGTGGTATGTATGAATATAAATATATAGCAAATAGTTTACAATTGAAATTGAGCAGTCATAGAGTTGACGCAAAGTGTGACCATAGATTTTCTTATCTTATGCATCAAAAATCCAGGTTGAATTTAAATTTAATTTTATTTATAAATTTCTCGAATTTAAAGTGTATATGCACATGCATAAATAAATACTAATTATCATTATATGTACAAACGTAAATACGTTTAGGATGATCGGAAAATTTTCACTTATTGCCATATTACTCATTGCTGTGGTAATCTTTCATATGCATGTGTATGATTGCCTGAATATGGATTTATGACTGCAGCTGTTGATGTCATGCATTTGGCATTAGGGTAGCTAAATCGATATAGAAAGAAAATGCTCTAAAAATATGTTGCCAAATAATTGTTTTCGCATTTTTATCCAGGAAAGTTTTACTAACAATTTGAAATAGTTTTCCTTTTAAAAATATGTAATGAAACATAAAAAAGTGTAACACACAGCGTCAATAAACAAGACTTCGGATCATGTTGGTCTCTAGGTATAAGTTTTTACAAGACTGACGTACATAAATTGGATCGGTTGTAAATTAATTACAACTTATTGAAAAAATACATATCGCACTTGTTACGTTAAAGCGTAACAACTCAAAATCTGAACATTTTCAGTGGAGACGAAAAACTGTTTCCGTAAATATTAATAATATATTACAAGGAAAAAAATATGTAATTGCACGAAAATATCATTAAAAACAATATAACGGTTGTTTCATTCTTATTTGTTTAGTACTTGCGGTAAAATAACAAATTTTTGAGTTGTTACTCTTTTCCTGAAATTTTTTTATACACTTAGTGGTATATTTTCAACAAACCGTTTGGTTGTAAACAGGCACAATTCAAAATGTTACACTTTATGTGACACAAATTTGTTCAAACACTTAGAGACAACTAAAAATCATAGATAACTAGATGTGAAACTTATTCATTTTGAGAGAGAGCGCGCCCATGAGGACGTTTCAAAACTTGGCAGCACTCACACATTATGGGATTTTGAACAGCTGATAGGCGAAATGGCAGACTGCCAGAAGAAACGCGCCAAAAATAACAGACGAAAACAGTTCGTTTTTGCTTAATGGAGAAAAGACGTGTTAAATTGTTTATAATTATTTATCTTAAATTGAAATGTAATAATTTGAATTTAAGTGAGTTTGTAGAATCCAAAGCTCGTTATATCCTTTTCGACTTCTACTTTTAATTAGTCTTATGTACATAATGTAATTTTATTGAAAACTGTGTATTGGTTTATGTAAATTTGTATATACGTAAATATTCTATGGTTGAAAAGCGTAAGTAAGGGAACTGAATTTGTGTTTGAGATATTTTACAAAAATTAAAGGTAATCTGCTTTAACTTATTCTGTTCGTTGTTTGAGAATTTTTTTT
The DNA here is from genome assembly GCF_028408465.1 of Anastrepha ludens. Classification (NCBI taxonomy): domain Eukaryota; kingdom Metazoa; phylum Arthropoda; class Insecta; order Diptera; family Tephritidae; genus Anastrepha; species Anastrepha ludens. Next base: position 117,140,506 of record NC_071500.1, on the reverse strand, counting down.
TGTTATCCAATTTCTGTATTCTATTAAAAAATCGCAATAAGTCATGTTTTTAATTATAACTTATGTTTTTCGCGTTCATTACTTTATTATCATTAAATTACTTGTGTATTTCAGTTTTAAATAATTTCATTTACATATAAATTTTTAAATTTTTTGCTTATTTATGTACATATTTCATACGGATTGTGCTTATTTTTAGTAAATGTAGGTGTTTACGAGTGATATAAGGCTATTGGGCAACCGCACACTAAATACTAACCTCAATGGTGGTGTGGAAACTAAAAATTCCAGACCGTTGGTTCAAAAATACCCAATTCATGTTTCTACCGGTGTGGCAATATTGGAAAATGTTATAAAAAATGCACATTTTTCAGCGCTCTCACGAGAAAAAGAGTTTCACATCTAGTCATCTATGCTAAAAATGTAACTCTTTAGTTGAGACAAAAGAAGTCATTCTGAAAACAAAGAGAGAGTCAAAACGGTTTTTTTAACGAAAGACTAGACAAACCACTGAACGATTTTTACAGTGGGTAGAGATGACCACTGTACATTGCTTTCTTGCAAAAAACTAGAATTTGGAAATTTTGAGTTGTTACGCTTTAACGTAACAAGTGCGATATGTATGTAAAAGGACATCCATATGTAACACATTTCAAACAACATATGATTGCACTTGTACATGAGACATATGTATATGTATATGTACGCAGCAAACACGTTCCCAAATTGTTTAATATTATATTAAAATATTCAGTCTCTAGACGCACACCACACAAATCGATGAAAAAACTTCTTTAATTATTTTTAATCTATAAGCCTTTATCATTTCAGCAGGTGGCAGGCAGTCTTATGCCTATTAGTAGTTTTCATTCATTCATTTTAAAGTAAATTAAACAACCCTAATACATATGCACATACATACATACATATGTATGCACGTGCTATGGGGAATTCTAAATTGAACTTTACACCAATGCCTACTAATCATTATCGTGCCGTTTTGCAAACACATATCGACACATTGGCAATAAAGTAATAAAAGCACAAAGAAATTGAAGTGACTATTAGAACTTACTTGAACAAAGAACGGCAATGAAACATCTGATTTATTATAAGATTTATTTATTGTACATACAAACGCATTATTAATATTTTCATCAGGGATATTGTGTAAATGTGTATACATATTCCATTAAATGAATGCGTAGAATTATCGATATTTCAGAAATAAAAATTTGGGGCAAATGTATTATATTAGTTTGGGGAAAAGGAAATACATTATTTTCTCGATAGATGGTTATATGTAGTGATCGATATCTCGTAAAGTATCATTTCATACTAAAAGAAATATTTTGCTGTTTTTTGTTTGTGCCATTCAGTTACGGGGCGTTAACAATAGAAGACAACAAAGAGAAAATTCGGTTTTACAGTTTTTTGTTTAAAGCGAAAATGCAAGCCAGGCCGCCGCTGAAATTGTGAATGGTGTTTATGATGCCGATATTGTAACAGTTAATTATGTGCAATTTTGGTTTCGTCGATTCCGTTAAGGCATTTTTGATGTTGAAGATGATTTTGAGTGTCGATAAAATCACAGGAATAATCGAAAAAATAATGGATATCTTTTGCCCTAAACTAATATAAACAATTTTCTGCAAATAGATGCAAAAAACTAAGAAACATTTGTTAATTTGTAAGCAAAGTTCATTCATCAGTGCGATTTGCTCGATAGAGAAAATGAATATCAAATATATGGATGGCTTACGGTCTCATATACTCGTACATAGGAATACATATGTACATTAGTGCTCACATAGATGAACTGTGGTGTGGGAGCTGGTTTCCATTCGGATCCACTTAGCCTATCTCAGTCAATTCGTCTTCCTGACTATGCCAACATGTTTCAGGCAGAACTTTTAGCGATCAGAGAAGCATGCAAATCCCTAAACCTCTACAAGAAAGTTGATGCAAGAGTAGCTATCTTCTCAGACAGTCAAGTAGCTATAAAGGCCTTAGACTCCAACTCCATTTCATCCATACTAGTCTTACAGTGTATAGAGGAGCTTGAACTGCTTAGTCATTGGCTTGAAATTACTCTGATATGGGTTCCCGGTCATAGGAACATACGGGGTAATGAGATAGCGGATGAGCTAGCAAGAAAAGGTTTGACACTAGACTTAGCAGAGGCGGTGGCAGTATTCACCCCACTGAACACAATAAAATCATCCATTGCTTGACACTACCATGCTTTAGCCGAAAGAAGATGGAAGTAATTAAATACATGTATTGCAACAAAAAACACATGGCCGTCATACAAAATCCAAAGGACGAACCACCTGTTAGGATGTTCTCGTCCAAACATCTCACGCGTCACTGCAACCCTTACGGGTCAATGGAAAGTAGAGAAGCATGCAGCCAGACTCAACCTCCCCTTCAATTCCATCTGCAAGAGCTGTCAAGCGAAAGGGGTGAAGGAAAGTCTTTTCCACTACTTATGTGAATGTCCAGGGCTACCTAGGGCACGACTCCGTTCCTTCGGTAACAAAAAAAAAAAAAACAAAAAAAAAAGACATCATCACACGAGACAGTGGTGGTAAAACGGTGCTCACATAATTAAGTCACTTTATCTTTTCGTAATAAATAAATTTTCCTAAGTTTTATTTTGTCAATTTAAAAAAAAATATTGTTCATGGCATAACAAAAACCAATAAATCAAAGCTTAAAACTTTGTACACAACTAACAAAAACTTAGCAAATTTCAAAAAAAAAATTTCATCAAAATTTATGATGACTTTATGATCACAATCGTTAGTTCTGGATATGTAGTCCATCCATATATAGCCCATCCAATTCTATTAAGTGTAAGTTTGCAGTCGGTCAAATGATGTTGAGAATTTTTTTTCCATATGATATTCTGAAGTAATCTGGCCATTGGACAAATCGAGAGCACAAAGTGACTTCCCATTTTGTGGGGGATTTGCCAGTAACAAAAACAATTATTTACAAGCTTTTATGTGTTTACACAATAAATCAATTAAATTTAAATCAATAGTTTAAATTAAAACAAGTTAGCATTAACATAAGAAAAGTGTGCAGCTAACGTAGGTTAATGTGTAATTAAAAAATGTATACTTTTTTCTTCTTCGCGCAATTACATCGTGAATATTATTCTCTTTTAAGCGCATGCTGCCAAAATCTCCTAATTATAGTTACTGTCTAATCCTTACTGCTGAAACTATCATTAACTATATCAATTTAAATATAAAATTTTAAATTTGTCAACACGACATTAATGCCAGTTTAGAGATTTCTGAATTCTTTAAAAAATATTAAATGAATGTAATCAAGGAAAGAGTTTCGAAATGGATATTTATTTTCTTTACTTCACAGACAGTTTCATATCGGTCTCAATTCTCTTTCGGGCCCTCATTGCACCGATAAGGGACCAGTACATTTATGTATACCTCTATCGACCTTTGAATAAACTACTCAAATAATTATATCCAGTTTATAGTGATCAAAAGCTTGGTTAACCGAATAATTGATTCCTCAGCTGTTTGCATAAGCTCACAACTCTGCTCTACATCTCATAGTATTTATGTTCATATCGTTACTGGAATGTAAAAAGCACAACCAAACACCTTTTCTTGTGCATATGTATAGTGAGTCAAAAAATTTTTGGCACAGTGAGTTATTCTCTAATACTTGCAACGTTCTTCACGCAATTTTTTTTTGTTTCATTTTTTTTTAATATAGTTTATAATACAGGGTGGGCCAAATAAGACCTACTAATGTTAAACACAAATAACTTTTGCAATAATCATTTATTTTGGTTAATTGTTTTTATAGCTACATTGAATATATTTTATGGAAATTATGTATAAAATATTGCATCAGACAAATGCCCACCATTTTTCTTGATACAAAAAAGATTGGTTTTTTTTAACGTGTTTTCCATTACACCACATAATGTTTCTGATTGAAGGCTCAGTATTTCGTCTCGAATATTTTGCTTCAGCTGTCTAATAGTCTCCGCCATTGGCCGCAAAAAGTTTTCAATCAATGCTCTGTAAGAAGCTCCGGAAATCGATTCCGGCGTTTCATCCTCATTTTCGAAGAAATATGGGCCGATAATTCTAGTGGCCATAACACCGTACCAAACAGTACATTTAGATGAGTGCAACTGATGTTGGTGTGTTGCCCTTAGATTCTCAGAGCCCCACAATCTACAGTTTTTTTTGTTGACATAACCATTTAAATGGAAATGCGCTTCATCCGACATCAAAACATTATTTACGATATTTACGCTGCATTAAAACAATTGATCGTTGACAAGAATAGAAAAACTCGATAATTTTAACGAGTTGTGTTGTACTGTAGGGGTCCATAATAAATTTCCAACAATTCAATTATGACCTACAAAAAGAGAAAAATAAATATGTCAAAAAATAAAAAAGTTATTTGTGCTTAACATTAGTAGGTCTTATTTGGCCTACCCTGTACAACAAATCAACATATTTTAAAGTTTAAAGCTTCATACAACATTAAAAAAGAAATTCACTCCCCCTTCGCACTTTTTGTTCAAAAATTTTTTTTTTTTTTGTATAAACTTAATAAGTCATTTAATTTTAGTGTAACAAAGCGCAAGAAGTTTGAAGTTACGTGCTATCAAATTGCATACCAGGAAAAATGTTCTAATTTAAACATCTGTATAAGAATTCGAAATTCCTAAATTTTGAAAAAAGTTTGAATTCGATTTATACGGCTTTTATTACACTACAAATAATGTTTTCATATCGTATTAATGAAATTTTTCATGAAAAACTTCACTGAGCCAAGACTTTTTCGACCGACTGTACGTAGGTGAATCATTGTTTGTAACTTTAGAGAAGTCTACTCCAATAAGAGACTCTGAAAATATGTCAAGAACTGCGCACTAGTATATGTAAGTATATGCACATATTTGTAGTTGCCATTTTTTTTCTGTATATGCATATGCATGTATATCACAAGTTCTCACAAGACTTAGCATACTTACATATGTACATCTGTGTACATACGCTTTAAGAACATTCAGTTGCCTATACGTTATGATTGTATATAAAATGTGTAATACTAAGTTATGCATACTTATCATGTATTTACTTTAGTATGTTATACATATTATTTACATCAATGTGTTTAAATTCTTTTTGAAAGAACATTCCCCACATGTACACCTTCTACTATGGTAAATGCCTTAATAAACTTTAAAATTACTGTTGTGACTTTCTCGGATTTTCTTATGTGGGCACCTTGATGTCTTAACATTTAATTTTCAACATCGCATAAAGCAAATCGAATCTCTCTGTATTCGCGCATGGAAATGAAAAAAAAACGCAAAAAAAAACTACGAAATGACAGCTACTGGCTAGAAATTCGGCATGACTATGATGTGGGAAATTGGTCTCCACAGTGAAATTGGCGGTCTCCACCTCACATTTCTATCTTGTCAGAGCTTTTTTAGCATAATCTATAGAATGTGGGGTTAATAATCGTATCAAGATAACTAAAACTTTATTAGAAGAAGGTTCAAAATCGGTCGGAAAAAATGATTTAGAGATCAATCCAATTTCCTTTGGTTAAAAATTCGGATGCCTTTATTTCGAGTTTACTACTTTGATCGCTAAAAGAAATGATTTACCTTATTAAAACTTGTCTATAAGAAGCATATTATTTTCAGTGTAACACCACCTGAATCCTCCTAAACATTGCTATAAACGACTCTCTCTATTAAGTTGCCAAAAGAGTCGTCACTCCATGCCATTTAACGAATCTCCACGAATTATAATAGATTCTCTGACAGTCTATTATGCGTAACGAAACCGACCCGGATCTATATCCGTCCAAAAATGTTGGGGGATGTCTTATGATATTACAAAAACAAGAATCTTTGAGAGACTACCAAGAAACAGGCTCAGGTGAAGTCGATTAGCATTAGCCCTTTAGCTGGGATTCCGTCGATCAATGTTAATTTTCCGATTGTGGGACAAAATATCACATTTTCAAAACCTGGCTTTGAAAGCATTAAGCACGATATTTTAAAAAGTCTCTATGGCGAGGAGTGAACAGAAGTATGATACTTGCTGGCGGTGTCTCTATTCCACTATAAACACGCTATCGTAGACGCAGCAAGGACATATGGTATTCTTATTCTTATTAACAGGGCTATCTAGTGTTTGTTAAAGTCGCTACATCCAAAGGTTTGTGGTTTTTTTTTCATAAGGATCACAACGCGGAGTTTTATTTAAATGCACGTTCAACAAAAAGTGATTGATCCATAAGAAATAATACTATAATGTCAAATTAAAAAAAAAAATGTTCACCTATTTGAAGACATTTTATTTTTTCTTGTATTACAAAAGAGACGCGCTGAGTTGTCTATCACACCTTATTTAATACAACATAGGCTCGCTTATATGGCGAGGAGATTGCACCAAGTCAGCTACTCATGCAGTTGAACTAATAAATGGCATTGATCATGTTTCAATGGTTTTATATTGGCAATTACTTGATTTATTTGAACTATTTTAAAATCGAACATGGAAATAGCTGTGAAATTGATTATTTTCGCGCTTACCTCTATTTCCATGTCTACAAATATACCTGTGTATAGCGCCTTAAATTGCAATTTCTAATTGTGAAAGTAAAATATCAAATTTGCAGATATGTGCATACATGCATGTACATATGTGTATATGTTTGTATGCGTGTGTTAGTTGTTGATATGATATAAGCTTAGACTTATGTTTGCCTTCAAATGTCAATGATTCTGTTTCAAATATTTATTCAAGGTCAAATATGGTTTCGCAAAATAATATTGTTAAAGAGACGTACGCACATACAAATGTCCAAAAATCGTAATTCATCAAATATTGCTTATATTTATATAAATATTTCAGATGCAATAAAACGAACCTTCTTTTATAAATAACATTAGGTCGGATCAATTTTTCAGAAATATGTCAGCCGCTGAAACGTAAAGTCCTACAATCTAAGATATAATATTATATCTGTATGCTTTAACATCGTTCAAACCATTTTATAAAACCTGACTACACAGTTTTAAAAAAATGTAGTTTGCACTACAACAACAAACCATGTAACGCGAAGTTTGAACTTTGTCCAAAATTTCATTAAAACTTTAAAATTTTTAGCCAGAAGTTTTAGAATTTAGTATGCATTATTTTAAACAGTGTTAGTTAAATTTTTCCACCATTTTTATACAAACTTAGTCATATATAGATATATACACAAAACTGCAAAGAACTGAAATCTGTTAAATTTTGTGTAAAGGTTCGAACTTTGATCTTACGGTTTTTGGAATGCAGTGACCTGTATTTCTATAAAAAATTAGCATATTATCAAAAAATTATTGAAATACTGCCAAAGAGACAAGACACTGAGTGCTTTTTTCTCGAAGCATGATTTTCGTATTAGGTTAATGTGGCTTACGGCAGATGAATACATACATATGCAAATGCATACATACCTATGCAAATGCATACATACCTATGCAAATGCATACAGATGCGTGCATGCATTTACCTGTAGAGGCACATTTGGTATACTAAATAGCATTGAAAACATAACAGACAATACAGAGTATAAAACCCTAAAGAAAATTCAGAAATATAGTAATAATAATTTCATAATTTATTGAATGTGCCATAACAGAACCAGCACTTACCTAACGGCAAATCGCAAAGTAAACAGCAAGCAGAAAGTGCACCAGCAGACGCGCCTCCTATTTTTTCCAACAGATGTGGTGCATATTTTTTGAAGCATACTGCCACCCCCACGTGATAAATTCCCAAGAATCCGCATCCAGCAAATGATAGATTCATTCTGTTTTTTAGATTTTAAGTGCCAATTACGTGTTTCGATTTGACAATAATTTTAACCCTTTTTTCAACTGTTGGTACTTAACACCAAAAAACCTGGATGGGTACTGGACCGGCAGTTCCTAGGGTTTTTTTAATTTGCCTTGCAAGTAACTTTTTTCAAAACAGTGACTTATTTCCTCGTTGAATATTACAATTAAACACTTTTCACTTTTTTGTTATTAAAGTACTTTACCACAGCAGTTGTTTAACTTGTGTGCGAATATATTCGATTTTAACTAATTTACTCAACGTTGACTATGTCACTCACTCCGATCTCTCGTAAGTTCTCGCACTTTTCACAGCAGTGTAGGAATTATGTAGTTACTTGTTCAATATATAGGGTTGAATATCACTTGTGTATTTTAATAGTTGAATAAAATTCACAGGAAGTGACTAAAATAGTTCGCTTTTCACGTCCCGACACTAAACTACTATATTTAAATAAACGATTTGTTTTCTCCACTGCAAATGTTCGAATGCTCTTGTAATTCACGCATGTAATATTTATATCATTTGTTTTCGCTTTAATTTCACATTCGCTTGCCTTCGTGCCATGCTGTCGCGTTCTTTTATATACGGTTCGATTCAAAATTGTAGATAATAGAGGTATTCACGCCGAACTTGTTGCCTCGTTGATTGGTAATTGTACGTAAATTTTGATTCTGCAAATTCAGTGAAAACGTTAAGCGAAGAAGTGGCAAGGTGGCAAGCTTGGCAATTTCGGAATATCAATTAGCTGCTTTACAGTCGAGTGAAATTTGCGATACATTTCACTTTAAGCTTAAAATACCAAAAATCGAAACAAAGAAAAGTAAGTACATATTAATTTATATGGTGGAGAATTCGATATTTCAAATATATTTTTGATATAAGTAAAAAATACGCAAATATTTTAGCGAAATAAAAATCCCAAAAGTTAAGTTCGATACATACAACGGGAATTATGCAATATATCCACACGATCGCATATATCCCAGTTCCCGTATTAAACTTAAGAAAGAGCTGGGTTGGACTGAGCCTATGTGCCATTCTTCTAACTGCAATTGGCCGAGATGTCTTAAAGGGTTATATACAGAAAAAACCGAAGTTTCCAGACATTTTGCTGAGAAAACTTTTAACTGTATTTTAAGAATTAGTATTAGTAAAAATATTTATTTGGAAAGGAGCTACAGCGGTGACCACTATATCTCTGAATTGGATCCTCTGAAATTACAAAACCAAACAGATTTCGTTAAAGTAATGTTAAGTCTAGTATATAATCGAAAAAGGTAAAAGACATTTTTTTGACAAAATGGCGGTTTATCAAAAAGAAAAATCGAGTTTTGACCAAAATTTTGGGCTTAAATTGTTTATAAAAAAAATATTTATCGGTGGGAAAAGATCTGCGATTAATTACTAAAAAATATATTTAAGTGGCTCGTGTTAAAATTTGAGTCTAATCGGTTTAACCGTTTTCCCGTATTTGGTCACCGTCTTGGAAAACACCATTTTGAGAAATATGCGTTTAAAGTTTGAAAAGCACTTTGAAGCACTCTGGAACGCCTTTTCAAATTTGTATGGAACTTCGAAAATATTCACCGGAACGATATTAAATTTTCTGTGTGTATTCTTAAATATATGTACATTGAGAAAAAAATCGATTTTTTGAAAATTCTAACTGTATATAAACCCTTAACCTTCTCCGCCCTATAGCGCTGCATTCAAGGGGGTGTCGCAAAAACGACAAGAGTCAGTAGATCATATCCCCATCCTTTACAATTAACACACCGCTTTGCTGTAGTACTACCAGGCGTATTCCATCAGTTCCCGGGGTCTTGTATGGATTAAAGGTCTTTCTTTTGGATTACTCGGTAAACAATTGCCTAGCCAGTTCCCAGTCCGATTGGATCCATCTTGAAAACACCGCACAGAGCTCCGGGATCTGAGTTACGACTCCCGGAAAATGTGCAGCCAGTAAGACGCATGCCTTATATACCTCATTGCACGTATATGTCTCACCTGTCTTCCTGACGCTGAACTTAATATCAACTCTCTCCATAGCCATAGCTTTGAGGAGCCTAGCCGCAACTGGTGTTGAGGTGATTTCTTCACAAAACTTTTTAAATCTACCCCTTGTGGCAGAATCCCAAACTTATCCTAGTAAGTGTTCCTGGGGCTCCTTTCCGCGCATTCTCTTGAGTAACTTCTATTCCCAGTTCAAACCGAATGATCCTGTGGTCTGATTTGAAAGGCACAGAGGAAACTTTGCAATCTGACATAAATTTTTCAACCAGTATGTTACTGAGGTCACATGTTGGTATTTGGAATACACCCAACATTCAGTATATATGTATAAATCAGTACCAGTAATAAGTTCAGGTAGAGACTCAGCCCTTCTGCTAAAGTTTGCGCTTTCCCACTACTCGTTGTGCTCATTGGTATCACATCAAATTAGTAGTGATAGTCTTCTTCTACTGCAGTAGCTAACCAGACTCCGTACCTCTTCTGGGGGAACGGTGTTGTTGTATCTCGCAAAGAATGCCGATGCCACTACGATGCATCTGCGGATCCCGTCCACCAGCAGCTCTGCTTGGGGGAACGGTGTTATTGTATCTCGCAAAGTATGCCAATGCCACTACGATGTATCTGCGGATCCCGTCCACCAGCAGCTCTGCTTGGACCGCAACCAGATTCCGGTTTAATTTTGCTATTAAGCACTACACATGTTCTAGGTTTCTATTGTTAGTCCAGTGACTTGCCTGGATATTTCAGAACCAGTGACTTGCCTGGGAGAGACTACCACCATGGGAGTTATGGTTGACCTTGGGACTATTTAGCCTAATGGACCATTGCCCTCAACCGTAACCATGGATTCCGAACGGGCTGCTTTGTCCCCGGCATCTTTCTGCCTCCATGGTCTTATGGTGACAAAACTGAACCCCATCCTTCTCATGTACGAGTCTTCGTCTATACCCATATTAAGACTGAGTTCCGTATCCTCAATGCCGCTGCTCAGAATGCGACACGCTTCCGTCTGTAGGCAGTCATTCTGGAACTTGAGCAGCCCGATCGCAAAGTCTGGAGACTTGTCTGCACTCCTCGGCAAGCACACCGTCACATTGTGCGTAGGGGATATATCGTCCCCCCTTTTGGTGTCAAGCTGCGGCGCTCGATGCCTGCGGGGTAATCTGTTCGCTTTTCCGCTTTACAGCAGGTGCGGGAACAGATTTTGATTTCTCGCTTTTCTATTCTGTTGCGAGTGCGGGTGCGGTACATTTCCTGTCTTCCATGTAGCGGTATTGGTTCCGCTTAGCCGCCAATGCTACACAGGGTCGGTAACCAACCCGTCCTCTAGCAGCGGTTGTTGCTCCTCGAGGATCTCCTCGCTTTTCTGTTTTTGATACAGGGTCTGTGGTGACTAATCCACTCGGTCCCACGCATCTAGGACTGATTCGTTGTAGGTAAATGGATCATGCCCAATTCCGCCTTTGAGAGCCCCGCAAAGTGGGTTTAGCCTAGCTTTTTCCATCTGCCCTTTTTATTATTATTATAATTGTTTTTGTTGGAGGATGGTTCCATGTGTAGAAGTCCACGCAAGTGGGGAAAGTTACTGATCGCCATTCACTTGGGAGTGGCCAGGACGATTCTTCTACATATGGTTCAAGCAGCTCACAACGGCCGGGATTAGCCCACGTATCCTCTGGGTAGCTTCCGAACACCCGTTCGGGAGTGAGCTAACGTGAGAAGGCGAAGCATTCCAGGATAGCTGGTTGTGCGCTGGGTTTGGGACCCGCCACTTAAAAATCCCCCCCAATGAAAAGAATTAACAAGCCTCGGATGAGAACTGCCTTTACTGATGACGACCCCTGCAAACGAAATAAGGAATATGATTTGAGGGCATGCACCTGGAATGTCCGGTCCCTTAATGGGGAAGGTGCCTCTGCCCGGCTGGTTGATGTCCTCGTGAGAGTAAAGGCTGACATCACTGCCATCCAAGAGATGCGATGGACGGGGCAAGGTAAGAAAACCATAGGACCTTGCGACGTCTACTACAGCTGCCATGTAAAGGAGCACAAATTCGGTGTCGGATTTGTTGTGGGAGAGAGACTTCGTCGCCAAGTACTGTCGTTCACTCCGGTGGACGAGCGTCTCGCAACAATCCGCATCAAAGCCAGATTTTTCAACATGTCGCTAATTTGCGCCCACGCCCCGACGGAAGAGAAGGACGATGCGACCAAAGATTCCTTCTATGAGCGCTTGGAACGTTCCTATGAGCGCTGCCCCCGCCACGACATAAAAATCGTGCTTGGCGACTTCAACGCCAGGGTGGGCAAGGAGGGAATTTTTGGTCCCACAGTCGGAAAATTCAGCCTGCACAACGAAACATCCGGTAACGGACAGAGGCTGATCGACTTCGCCGGGGCCCGAAACATGGTAGTCTGCAGCACCAGATTCCAGCATAAAAAGATACACCAAGCTACCTGGCTGTCTCCTGATCGGAAAACGCGAAACCAGATCGATCATGTTGTGATAGATGGAAGACACGCTTCTAGTGTATTAGATGTACGCACGATCCGAGGACCCAACATCGACTCGGATCATTACCTTGTTGCAGCCAAGCTGCGCACCCGCCTCTGTGCAGCAAAAAACGTACATCTACCTGCGCAAAGAATGTTCGACATCGAAAAGCTGCAATCACAACAGACAGCCAGAAGATTCGCCACTCGACTCTCACTCCTGCTCTCAGAGAGCACTGCCCAACAAACCGGCATGCGCGAGCAATGGAGCAACATTTCTCGTTCCCTACGTACCGCCGCCGAAGAAGAAATCGGATTCCGGCGAGCCCGAAAAAACAATTGGTACGACGAGGAATGTCATGCTGCCGCAGAAAGAAAGGATGCCGCCTATAGAGCCACGCTGCGATCGGGCGCAACGCGAGCCATGTGGGATCGCTACAGAGAGCTGAAAAAGGAAGAGAGACGTATTATCCGAAAGAAGAAACGAGAGGCCGAAATACGTGAGTGCGAGGAGCTTGAGATGCTGGCCAATAGGAACAACGCCCGAAAATTTTACCAGAAAGTTCGGCGGCTTACAGAAGGTTTTAAGACCGGGGCGTTGTCCTGTAAGAACAAAGACGGTGATCTGGTGACTGACGTACAGAGCAATATTAAATTATGGAGGGAACACTTCTCGAACCTGTTAAACGGTGACAGCTGCGCATGTCATAGAGAATGTGAAGATCCCGATACCCCAATCGTTGACGACGGAATTGTCGTTCCGTTACCCGACCATGACGAGGTGAGAATAGCAATATCACGGCTAAAGAACAACAAAGCCGCGGGCGCCGACGGACTGCCGGCTGAGCTATTCAAACATGGCGGCGAGGAGCTGGTAAGGTGCATGCATCAGCTCCTATGCAGAATATGGTCGGATGAAAGCATGCCTGCCGATTGGAATTTAAGTGTGCTCTGCCCAATCCATAAGAAGGGCGATCCTGCAATTTGTGCCAATTACCGGGGGATTAGTCTTCTAAATATCGCCTATAAGGTTCTAGCGAGCGTATTGTGTGAAAGGCTGAAGCCCACCGTCAACCAACTGATTGGACCTTATCAGTGTGGCTTCAGACCTGGAAAGTCTACCATAGACCAAATATTCACAATACGCCAAATCTTGGAAAAGACCCATGAAAGGAGAATCGACACACACCATCTTTTCGTCGACTTCAAAGCTGCATTCGACAGTACGGAAAGGAGTTACCTGTATGCCGCGATGTCTGAATTTGGTATCCCCGCAAAACTAATACGGCTATGTAAGATGACGTTGCTCAACACCAGCAGCGCCGTCAGAATTGGGAAGGACCTCTCCGAGCCGTTTGATATCAAACGAGGTTTCAGACAGGGTGACTCGCTGTCGTGTGACTTCTTTAACCTGATGTTGGAGAGCATCGTACGAGCCGCAGAACTGACATCATCGGCCTTAACAACCGCGCTGTTAGTTCTGCCTTCTCCAAACTGGATAAAGAGGCAAAGCGAATGGGTTTGGTGGTGAACGAGGACAAAACGAAGTACCTCCTGTCTTCAAACAAACAGTCGGCGCACTCGCGTATCGGCACCCACGTCACTGTTGACAGTTATAATTTTGAGGTTGTAAAAGACTTCGTGTATTTAGGAACCAGCATTAACACCGATAACAATGTCAGCCTTGAAATCCAACGTAGAATCTCTCTTGCCAACAAGTGCTACTTTGGACTAAGTAGGCAATTGAGCAGTAAAGTCCTCTCTCGTCGAACAAAACTAACACTCTACAAGACTCTCATCATGCCCGTCCTAACGTATGGCGCAGAAGCTTGGACGATGACAACATCCGATGAAGCGACGCTTGGAGTGTTCGAGAGAAAGATTCTGCGTAAGATTTTTGGACCTTTGCACGTTGGCAACGGCGAATATCGTAGACGATGGAACGATGAGCTGTATGAGCTTTACGACGACATAGACATAGCGCAGCGAATAAAGATCCAGCGGCTTCGTTGGCTGGGTCATGTCGTCCGAATGGATACAAACGCTCCGGCTTTGAAAGTATTCGATGCGGTACCAGCTGGTGGTAGCAGAGGAAGAGGGCGGCCTCCTCTGCGTTGGAAAGATCAGGTGGAGAGGGACTTGGCTTCACTTGGAGTGTCCAATTGGCGCCGGTTAGCACGAGAAAGAAACGACTGGCGCGCTTTGTTAATCTCGGCCAAAATCGCGTAAGCGGTTATCGCGCCAATTAAGAAGAAGAATTGTTTTTGTTGGGTTTAATTTGTTTATTTACGTTCTTCTTATTCGTACGATTGCCTGCTTGACGAGGCATTGGTCTTGGTCGTCGTTCTCGAGCCATCGTGAGTCGTCGCCTAAACGACAATTGCTCCCGGTGCCTGAATTCGCTTTGAGATTCGATTAAGCCCCTGCACCTCGTCCAGGTGCCTGCCGTAGCAGGAGTTTTACATTATTAATATAGCTAATTTATTTACTTTTTTTATTATTTAATTTTCTTATAAATTACACTTATATAACACCGCGTTACACACATTCTGTCCTATGAACCAAATATAATATACTTTTTCGGAAAGGGGATAAAAAATAAAAATACACGTTTATCGGCGATTTTCATGTACACGTCACAATTTTTTTTTTTGTATTTTATAACTTTAAACGAGCAATTCTTGTATGCATATCTGTATAGCCACACGATCTTAGGATTAGCTTAACGGATTTGAATGAAATTGGGCACACAGATAGTGTATCACATTTCTAGACGTTTCACCTAGGTGTTGCCACTGACAATGTTTCACAGGGTTGCCACCTGTTCGAAATTAAAAAAAAAAAATTGTACGAGATATGCCTATGTGGGTATCAAAAGAAAGGTATTTCACTCCGCATTACAATAGAGATATAAAACCCCGATTGGATCACGGGAAAAGGGTTAAAAATTGATCCAAAGTTTATCACACAGGCGGACTACGAGCTCTATATTTTATACATAAAAAAAGATTCTGACGTGTACATGAAAATCGCCGATACACATGTATTTTTATTTATTATCCCCTTTCCGAAAAAGTATATTTGGTTCATAAGACAGAAAAAAAGTTTGTTTTTGTAACGCAGTGTAATATAACACAATTGAAATGAGAGGTATGGTAATTGGATATGCTTTTTAATGAAATTGAAATTATACTATTCGGGCAAATTTTAGAAAAATATCGTTATACGAATACATACATATTTTTATTTCTTCAATACGTTCAATAAGTTCCAAAAGCAAAAAAACAATATCGAGATTCTTCACTTCATTCTTTAAATAACAGTGAATATAGCAACCAAAAAGTCTGCGTTCAATTATGGAAATGGCTTTATAAATAATATACATAAAATGGAAAATTAATATTTTGTTGGATAGCCACAATATTTCAGGATTTCACTCGTCTATTTAACATTGAGTTAAATAATTTATCTGCTTCCTCAGTTGTAATATTTGGCCATTCTGCTCGCATAACACTTCGCAAAGTCACTCACAGATGCTCAACAGGATTGAGATCCGTCTACTGTAGGATGTTTTGAGTTGCTTCGAAGCGTTGTACCAAATCTAAAACTATACGATCTCGGCTGTGTTTTGGGTTATTTGGTTGGAACCAAAACGTTCTTCGACACTCTGCTTCAAATCTCCTTTTAAAACGATCAAATACACATATTTATTCATGGTCGATTCAATAAAATCGAATTGATCCACAATATTTGCCGCTATGTAGTTTGTGTTTGACTGTACCAACAAAATTCTGTTTCTCAAGAGCAATTCCTGAATTTAAATAATTTGACGACCTCTTCCAAGTCTTTGAAGGCTATTTATTTATATACAGTTCAGAAACTATTTTTATATTGTACATCCACAATTTTATAATCATTTTTCTTTCCGATACACTGGTTTATTTTCCTTTGGTTTCCATGTTTTCAAATTATTACTTTTAAATAAAATTTGAAATTGAGTTCGCTAACCAATCAGTTATAACAACAACGAATGAAAAGTTAGCAAAAACGAAAAAAGTTCCCAATAAAATAACGATATTATTAGAAGAAACAAAATGAACGCAGACGCATAAAAACTACATTTTCTCAAAAAGTCATACATCAGAAGAAGGTATTTTAATAATTTGTGTACTATATGTACTTAGTTTTGTAAACAGTAGTTTTTGAGATGTTGTAGTTTTTTAAATGCGTAAATTGACCTTTGACCTTCAATAGCTCATTTATTCTTTATTGTTTAGTACATTTTTTTCTTAGCGAAACGGTGCGTATTCTTTACTTATTTCACATTTTCTCTGTGGCTAAAACGACCAAAATTGCAGTCGAGAGCAGCAAAAAAGAAATGGACGGAGGAGTAGAATCTAATTTTAGATTTTTTGGCGGAATATGTGAAAATTGAGGAACGTGTATGCCGCAAATAAAAGACATATTTTGTATGCATATCACAACAAAACACATTTACCGAACTTGTAACTAACGTACCGCCAAAGTAACAAAAATGGTGCGGATAACTCTAACGACACAACTATTTTCACATCAAACTGTGAATAGAATGTAATATTTAAATTTCGAAATTCCATAATGGAACAATTAGTCACTAAGCCACAAAAACTCACCGATGTAAATTTTTTCCGCATACGCAATTTGTTGATACAGAAATTTGAGAAAAATAGATTTTCTGGGATGCTCATGTCAGCTGATATATCCCTATAAAATAGTTTCTCAGTTTACACTTTGTGAAAGTTGGGAAATACCAAATATTAATAAAGAAATAAAATGTATATATGTATATGTATATTCTGTCGTCCAAGTTTATACAGTAAATTGCCTAAGAAAACACTCAACGACCACATTTCTGGTGTTTCTATTCTACACCCTTAAACTACAAAAAGCCAATCGGCTGTTACTGAAATTGAAAAGTTTTTACAAAATCCGTGATATCTAGGAGTTTATTTTTTTTAAGGTCGTAATAGTATCCCAAAATACAACTCTTTCCCATTTTAAACCCATTATCCTACTTACTGCTGCTACTGTTGTTGTTGTTGTAGCAGTAATAGTAGCCCAGTCAGTGTAGAGTATATCACCGGTCATCTTCGTCTGGCTCATCTAAAGGTAGGCCCAGGAAACATGCTGTTGGGTCCAGAGGGAGAGGGGTGTTAAATGAGTAGGTTTTGAAGGGCTTGTGAAAAGGTGATTAGTGTGGTGTGGGGTGCCTTCACATGCCGGACATATATTTGGTATGTCGGGGTCAATTCTGGATAAGTAGGAGTTTAATCTTCTACAATATCCAGCACTTAATTATGCCAGTCTCGTGGGTCTCACGGGTGGTTGGACTCCGATTACGGCATTCGGCGGACGGGAGCTTAAGAAGGTGGTAACAGTCCCCCGGTGAATGTCGTTTATGGTCTGTCTAAACACTGTCTGGTCCAGTAGATGTATGTAAGTTTTGTCCTGGATCTCGTCGGCGTAGTTTAGTTGGTGTCTCCTGACGTGCCTGGGAGGCGGCTCAGGCTCGAGCAGGTGTCTGCAAGTCTGAAACTTGCGGTAGCACCCTAACAGGAACTGGTTGCTGAGCAGTTTGTTGTGCTCCATTAAAGGGAGCATCTGTGCCTCATTGTGAAGATGTTGAATGGGGGACATCAGGAGGCAACCCGTCGCTGTCCGAATAGTTTTGGCATGTCTGAAGCTTTATCCACTGCGAATCACTGGTTCCAGGCGACCAGAAAGGCACAGCATAGTTTAGAACCGGTTGGCCAATTGCCTCAAATGTCGATAGCAACAATTCTTTGTCTTTGCCCCAAGTGCTGCCGGCAAATGATTTGAGGACCTTGTTGCGATTTTGTACTTTAGTGGCAATTGCGGTGGTGTGCGCAGAGAAGGAGAGCAAACTGTCAAAGGTTACACCCAAAATTTTGGGGTTGTTTACTGTCGGAATTGGTATGTCATCGACTTTTACCTTCAGGAGTAGTTTGACCTCCTTTGTCCAGATGGTAAAGAGGGTCGGCGTGGACTTAGTGGGGGGAACTTGGTCGCAGTAAAAAAGCGAGAAAGGTCGGTGAGGTAGTTGTTCACTTTGGAGCACAGGCCACCGATGTCATTGCCCGACGCCATTATCGTGCAGTCGTTAGCGTAAGACCCCAGGGAGACTCCCTCTGGTGGTTGGGGAAGTTTCGAGATATAGAAGTTGAACAGCAAGGGTGAAAGGATACCATCCTGCGGAACACCGTGCTTGATCTTCCTCTGTTTAGATGTTTGATCTCGAAAATCTCTGACGAGTGACGACCGCTCAGATAGTTGGCGGGCCACCTCTTCAGCCCTGGCAGGAGTATCGACTGCTAAATATCATCTAGTAGCGTGGAATGGCTGACAGTGTCGAAAGCCTTCTTCAAGTCCAACGCTACTAGGACAGTCCTCTCGCAAGGGCGGTCTTGGTTAAGCCCGAGGTTTATCTGGGCGTTAATGGCGGTGAGTGCTGTGGTGGTGCTATACACTCGTCGAAAACCCTGCTGATATGTAGCTGGGGCCAGGTGTTTCGTGAAGATTGGGAGTAGGAGCGCTTCAAGTGTCTTCACTACTGGGGAAAGGAGAGTTATCGGACGATAAGATTCCCCTTGGTTGGCGGGTTTCCCAGGTTTCAGTAGTGGGACCACTCTCCCTGCTTTCCACTTATCAGGGATGATGAAAGTGGCCAAGGACAAATTAAAGACCCTTGTGAGAAATCCTACTTCCAATTGTCCCAGGTGCTTCAGCATCAGTGTGTTTATTCCGTCAGGGCCAATGGCTTTGGATGATTTCGATTTGTTGATGGCCCCCAGAACCTCATCACCGGAGAAAGTAAGTGACACACTATCGTTCGTCAGTTTGTGCAGCCGTCTGGTGGCACGACGCTTGGATCTGTCGGCCGGAGGATGCAGTGTGAAAAGTCGACTAAAATAGCTCGCGCATCTCTTCGGGTCCGACGAAGTACAACCGTTAAAGGTGGTGGCCACTTCGTCGGGTTCGACAGACACCTTACGGTGAACCAGAGCTTACTCACACCAGTGGTGAAATTGCAGGTCTTCAGATGCTCAACCCATTTGGTCCGCTTGTGGTGAACTACCAGTTGCCGGATCTCCAAATTGAGATCACTTATGCGGGGATCCCCGGGATCGATCTGGCGTAGGTGGTCACTCTCGTTTGGTACACTGGCTGCTTCGGTTGGGAAATAAGGCCGTATGTCCTCGAGCCTTCCAGCGGGGATGAAGCGAGCCGCAGCAGCTGTGAGCACCTTTCGGAATGCGCGTTCGCCTGCGCGCATATCGGTGGGGATGGGAAGAGCGGCGAAGGTGTATTCGGTGAATTCCGTGAAGCCGACCCAATTAGCTTTTTTAAAGTTAATATAGGATCGGTGGTTCGCGGAAACAAAGTCGGTAGGTCTTTCAATCGAGACGATAATGTGCAAGTGGTCTGATGCAAGCGATAGCATAGGTCGCCAGGTTATCACACCCGCGCTATGTTGTCCACTACGCTGGTGGGGGTGTCGTTGTTCACAGTGCTGAATGTCGAATCGGCTATCTGCTCTGCCAATAGTTGTCCCCTATGATCGTTTGGCAGGCTTGAATGCCAAAGATCGTGATGCGCATTGAAGTCACTTACAACCAATCGGTGTTCACCTCTGATGAGCGCAGCTATATCAGGGTGATATCCTGCTGAGCAGCACTTGCCAGAGGGTATGTATATATTGAAAATTTCGAGCTCGGCATCGCATGACCGGACAGCTATTCCTTTACATTCTAAGGTGCTCTCCCTGCGGTCGATCCCTTCATCGGTGAGATGATACTGCACTGTGTGGTGGACTATGAACGCTATGCCACCACTGTTGACTCGCTTGCGATCAAGTCTGTACACGTTATAGCCATCCTTGATGATCAAAGAGCTAGCGTGAAGCTTGATTTCTTGGACCGCAGCTATCGGAATAGCGTGCCGGCTCATAAAATCAACTATCTCGTTGACCTTACTCGTAAGTCCATTGCAGTTGAATTGAAGAAGCTTAAAACTTCCCATGGGACCCGGTTCTACGTTACCGGAATACCGGAATTACTCGGTTTTTTCCCTACCAAGGGCTTCCGCTGACAGGATGGTAATCATATTTGGTGAAATGTGTTTTGTCGGACCCGACCCGAAGAAATGCTCGAGCCTTTTCAGGCAACAATTCATACTGATTTGATAAGCCTGTGCAAAATTTCGAAGAGTTACTACGAAAACCAAGTCGATGACGAATAATAAACATTTTTCCAAATGGCACATTTCAGTGTGTAAGCAAAGGTACTCCGGTTCCATTTACGAATAATTATAACAATGTTTCAGAGTAGGCGTAGCACTTTAGCAAGAACGGATTCACTGATTAAAACTCTTTTAATTTACAACTGAATGTTTTAAAAATCGATTTCTTAAAAAAGAGGTTGTCTATGAAGTCGGTTTACTGACGATAGCTTAACGTGACAACGTCATAAGAAAATACTAATAGAATGGTTGCATTTTTCAAAAGAAATTTTAATTTTATTTGTTTGATAGATATTTCGTATGGATATAGAGAAGGAGGTAAATGGAATCGCAATGGAATTGATCGAGTTACATCTACTTAAACGTGAAAAACTACGAAACATTTATCAAATTCATGAAAGATATGTTCAATCTCGATTGTGCATCAGACGTTAATAAGTCAACAACACTAAGAGGCAACATCATCGATTTGAATTTTTCAAGACACATTACACTCGAAACACTCCCTTTCATTTCCTACTTTTCCTATCATTGTCCTATTCTCAACAGAGAAATGGTTCATTACCATGCACACAGGAAGAAGGCATATGCAAATACAAATATGTGAATTTATATACAAATGCGCATATACATATATATGCTCACTCAAGTAGGAGAGAGCCAGATGTCGAACGTTGCCGAACGCGGGGACCGATTGTGCCTCTTTGTCGTTCGTTCCGCGTTCTCGCTTGCAGTCCAAGCAAGGCACATTAGCTTACATTTGCTTGCGTACAGAATAGATTCGTACATTTGATATGTCCATATTATTTGTATACATCTTTACATATAGATTTGTTCTTTTTGTTTGAAAATTGCGCGAAATTGTATAGATATGTATATGCATGTTTATATGTGTTGGCATAGGACATATGTATATTATATATATGTATATTAGTCTATGAAAATTGCACCAAAGTATATGTATGTATGCATGTTTATATACATATATTAGTATACAACATATCTTATAAGGTATGTGGTAAATATTACCAAACATTTTTTCCTTCATATATAATAAATTAATAATAAAAAAATTAAAACAACAGGTATTTTTAACAACTAGTCGTCACTAATTATAAATTCGGTAAGGATGATGATGATACACTTGGTTTTATTTTAAATTCTTCAAGTAAATCAAATTAATAACAATCAATAAGAAGGCATATGCAAATACAAATATGTAAACATTCCCATGGCAGCCGGTTCTACGCTACCGGAATGACTCGGGTTTTTCCCGACCAAGGGCTGCCGCCCCAGTAAACTAGCCCTGTCTAGTGAACAGTATATCACTCCACCCCTTACGTCACAGGAGCAACTCCTGGCTGGAATTGAATCCAACCCTGGGCCAGAAGTATACTATTGCTGCGTCTGCCATAAACGGCTCCACCCGAACTCCATCTAACGGACTCACGAGCAAGGTCGACGAGATAGTTGACTTCATAAGCCGGCACAGTATCAAAATAGCTGCGGTCCAGGAAACCAAACTGCACGCTAGGTCCTCTCCGATCACCAGGGATGGCTATAACGTGCACAGACATGATCGCGAGCGAGACAATGGTGGTGGCCTAGCGTTTATAATCCACCACACAGTGCAGTATCGTCTCATTCACGAAGGGATCGCCGATTGTTGTTGTCAATGCGCATCACGATCTTTGGCATTCAAGCCTGCCAAACGATCGTAGGGGACAGCAATTGGCAGAGCAAATAGACGATTCGACATTCAGCACTGTGAACGACGACGCCCCCAGCAGCGTAGTGGACAATTGCAGCAGTAAAAAAAATACGGTACACTAGACAGGGCTAGAGAGTCCCGCGTAACCTTGGCACAACTACGTTCTGGATACTGTAGCAGGTTAAACTCCTACCTATCCAGAATCGACCCCGACATACTAAACATATGTCCAGCATGTGAAGGCACCCCGCACGAGACTAACCACCTTTTCACATGCCCCATCAAACCCACTCATCTAACACCTCTCTCCCTCTGGACCCAACCCGTCGAAACAGCCAGTTTCCTGGGCCTACCGTTAGATGAGCTAGACGAAGATGACCGGTAATTACATTGTGGAACAAATTCAGGTTAGCAAAAATTAGGTCCATTCTGAGAGTGGCAGGTGAAAATAGAGGCGAAATTAGAAGACCCGTATCGCGCCGTTTTTTTATGTTAGTTCGAATTTTTTTTTAATCGGCCTTCGAAGTTTGCAGTCAAATGCCGATTTTCAGTATATTGTTTCATAAGTACCACAAAAATTTTCGAAATCAATTTTTTCAAAAATTGTAATTGTTGCACAGGTCTCTAGCAATAATTTGGCTTTTACAGATTGAAAAAATATCAATTAGTCGACGAGTTATAGCCAAAAAACCATATAAACAATTTTGCTCCGATTTCGAACTTCGAAGGCCGATTAAAAAAAAATTCGAACTAACATAAAAAAACGGCGCGATACAGGTCTTCTAATTTCGCCTCTATTTTCACCCGCCACTCTCAGAATGGACCTAATTTTTGCTAACCTGAATTTGTTGCACAGTGTGATCACTCTTTTGGAAACTGTTGAACAAAAATTGTGATTTAATACAAGTATATTTACGATATATGAAGGAATCAACTCAATAGTAGCCAGAGTTTCAAAACACTTTATTATATTTAGGTAAGGAGATGGATAATACTTAATTTCTCGAACTTACTGCCTTCTATTTTGTTTATGTACAAGATTATCACATTGTTGTGACTTTGCAGTGGGCTGTTAAATTGTTTGCTAAACATAGAGCGCAGTGAAATTACCACTACCACGATTATTTCTTCTGAGCACATTCTACATTATTGTATATTGTGATTAAATATTTTCAATGATGGGCATAATTAAATTTATACAAATGTTGTTATTGCGTAAGTGTTAATTTTGTTGTTGCAACCTGAAATGCCACATCCTGTCAATTGTCGCGCTTATGCGGCGGTACATACATTTGCCTTTCACCACGAAAACGCTGCGACCCACCTCCTCCACGCTGATACGCTCCACCTGTTTGGATCTGTTGAGCTGGATGAGCAGATGTAATGGCACGTGATTTTCCTTGTTGAGATTGTTGATATGAAGTAGCCGCATTGTAGTTATTTATGGGACAGTGATTGCCATCGGTTATTGGCAGACAATCAGATTTCAAAACTTCCTCGTGGTTACCATACCCAAGGTAAAAGACCACACATGTTTTCTCTGATACTGCTGTGACTTCAGCTTCATAATACTATAATTTAAGAACAATAAAAGTTCATTACTACAAAAATGCATACATATGTACGTGTCATTTATGTTTGTATGTGAAAAGAAATACAAGAAATTAAATGTCGTCAGCAAGTGGTGAATAGGGTCGCCGTGGATTTAATGGGAACAAGTTGAATATTCCTTGAAGTGAAAAAGCGAGAAAGTTTGGGGAGATAGTCGTTCATTTTTGAACAGAAGCCATCAATGTACTTGCTAGAAAAAAAGCCTTTGTGACATTCGACGCTCATGCTGAAAGTCGTGGTAATATTTGTTTTTATATTATATATTGGCTTATACGAAAGAGTTCGCCTTTGAAGTGGTTTTGAAATCGTCTAAGATAGATAATAAGTTTGATATTTATTGAGCTGATATCGATGTAAAAATAAAAAAAGATTGAAATTCGTATAAAGTAGATATCAAACATATGTAGCATGGTTGTTGTTATTGCAGCAGAATAAATGACGTCTTGGGGAATGCAGGTGCAGTGACAGTCTTTAGCAGGATATAAATCCGGGTTGTTCTCGTTACGTTGAACAGACTGTCGTGGGAACGTACATACCATATTTACTTATACATTTATATGATTGGTGTCAAAAATACCTATGTGCAAATATTCATACTTATATAACAATATGGACTTACACGACCATCGTCCCAGTATTTTGCAAAACAAAGATCTCCGACTTTCCAATGCCAGCCATCACCGGGAACCATTCCAAAATGACTCGGAATCGGTGCTACAGTGGATACTGTTGTTGGAGTAGGTACAGAATAGTCACTTGTGGGCGCGGCGTATCCACATAGTTGAGACGGTGTTTGTAGATGCGGCGAAACAGGTGATATATAATTATCATTGGAAATTTGTAGACTTGGCTGTGAGGTCCGGTTATTTGCTTTATCAGACAATAGTTGTTGCTGCTGTTGAATAGATACCGTTGATTCCGAAGAACCTAAGCCCTGACTCTTCAACAAAGTCATGGCGAATTCATTCGTTTCTTTATTTTGAAATCCAATAATTTTACTTGTATCGTAAGCATAACCGTTTGGAAATTGCGTAGAACCTTGAATTTGATTAGGTAGCTGACTGGCGCCAAAATTTTGAGAGGTATTTTGATAATTATGTGAATTTGGGCGACCTTCTCCACTTGAACTAGTTCCCGTTAAATGATGATCACTACGTTCTGAGTCGGAAACTTTCATTTTCGAAGTAGCTTCAATTAAATTATTCATTGAGTTTGAATTATTCAAGTTTTGAGTGTCAGCGTTATTGTTTTGTTGACGACTACTACTGTCATGTTTGCTGGTAAAGCGATTCCTGCTTTCATTCGGACCGGAGCTACGTTCTTCGCCCCCATGACTTTTTTGTTGTTGTTTTTCATTTCCTCGCTTGCCTCCACCACTGGCACCACTTTGTTGTAAATCTCTACTTAACTGATTCGAAACTTTCCCCCGTTCATACGACCCGCGGTTATTACGACTTTGGTTTTGATTATTGTTTGTTGATTGGCTTCCAGGTAAGCGCGAAGCGCTATTAATACGTTCATTACCAGTATCTTTGAAAGGATTAAAATTTGATGTACTTCTGCCACGTTCGTTGTTACCGAGTCCACCGCGACTGACAGTACTACCACGATCACTTCTTTGACGAAAATTTGGTGGCCCAATTGAATGATTAGCAGCGAAACTGCTAGACATATTGTTTTCAAACCTTGGACGCATAACACTGCTATTAGAATCAGCATTGGTTTCTGCATTTTTATTATCAGAATGTGTGGATTTTGGGGCTTCTTTCTTATTTTTTTCCAATTTACTAGGTTTTACAGGATTGCCTGGAATATTAGACAAAGCTGTAGTATGAGTTGTAGTCATGATAGGTGTATTCGATCCGGCATCGACTGGTAGCTTATCAGTCAAAAAATCGAAAAGTGAAACATTCCCAGCTGGTTTCGCTACTATTGTTTCTTCTTTTACTATTGATCCACCACGTTTTCCCAAACCTATTTCACGCGTGGGCCCTCGACTAGTTTTTGCAGAATTAAAAGAGTTAACTTGTGAGTTTTTTGAGCTCCCGAAGTCATCTGTTCGTTTAATCTCGCCCCGACGTTTGAGATTGAATAGTGCTCGTTCCAGGTTATTATTGGTAGCACGCAAGGCCTGCTTAGCTTCTTCTTCACTGAAACCTTTTTCGAGTATCTTCTTAACATTATGATCCAGCATTTGTTGCCCCCCTCCGCCAAAGACCTAGGAATATTTAAATAAGCATAAATTAAATAAGCATATATAGATAAATATGCGAAGTGAAGACCTTAAGAAAGATATTTCAAATTACTTATATATAAAGCTCTAAATGTAAAGCTCTAAAGACACAATCGCTTGCTTCATTACCATTGCAATATTATTAAGCATAATAACGTGTATGCGTGACGAAAAATGGCTGCTCTTTAAAAAATGCAGTATATATGTGGCGTTTTCTTTGAAATAACGTGGAATTAGCAAGAAAAAGTATGCAAGAAGATAATATTTTGACATCACAAAATCCAGATAAATATTTCGCTTTTCTTTTGACTTGCAGAAGGCATTACGCTACCCAAAATTGCCGGTGTCCATTGCATATTATAAATGTAATATGTATGTTTTAAATGCAGGATTCCATAATTTTCATGATAATGAGGTCAATATGTATGCATAGAACGAAACAGTTGCATCCAGGGGTGCTAAAGAAATTGCTTCTGGTTGCTTAAAGCATTTAGAAAATGTAACCACGCAAAATAGCCACGCATGAATAGCCTACAGGGATATGTGTACTGGACAAAATAGAAATTTGAAATTGGCTTTAATGTGGCTTAAAGTTGTTCAGTCCCCCAAGAATGGCATAGAAAGTTTCAACCATAAGTTTTTATATTCTGGGCACTCTTATCTACCAAATGATGCCGATTTTGGAACTATCGAGAGTACTATAAAAAAAAAGATTTATTGTATGTTCCTAAAGACTATTATACTATCATAAAACAATGGCGAAAATATAAAGCTGATTTTGTTTCTACAAAACCCTTAGAAGATGCAATTCTAAGAAGGCGAAAAAATATCAATGGTGAAGAAGTAAATTGGTTGAAGATATGTTGAATAAGGGTTTTGAGAAGCAAACCATATACAATGTTCTATAAAACTCGATTTAGTGAGAATGAGGATTTTAAATGACTAAATTTATTGCCTTCTTAAGAGGATTCCTGCGATTTCTTTCTCGAACGGCTTTTATGGCTGCACTGGTTCAAACTATCATACTTCTTTTTCTGTCTGTCACTTCAGACGTTTGGGAAAAAGATTGATGGTGCGGTAAACAAACATTCTCGAAATATTAAATTTTTTTCAGCAATTCGTAAATCTCACTTGCACTTTTACCACACTTATGTAATGCAATCCCTGCAATGCGATTTTGAAGAAATCCCTTTCTTTCTTTCAGGCAATGGCAAAACTCCAAGTGTATTTCTGCCATGAAAAAGCTCCTCATAAAAATTATCTGCTATTCGGAGTCGGCTTGAAACTGTAGGTCCATCCATTTGTGGAACAGCATCTTTGACGCACACCACAAATAGGAGGAGAAGCTCGACCAAACACCCAAAAAGGGTGTAAGCGCCAATTGTACAAATATATATTTATATGAAAGAAAGTCTAAGAGAAACAATAGTTAATTTAATTGCGCAATTTGCTGCTAGTAATGGACAGTTGGAGGAAATCCGTAAACGGCGTCTACTGGGTTGTAAAAATTCTGGCAGCAATACACATGCCAGTTTCGATATTATATATATATATAATTGGCGCGTACACCCTTTTTGGGTGTTTGGCCGAGCTCCTCCTCCTATTTGTGGTGTGCGTCAAAGATGTTGTTCCACAAATGGATGGACCTACAGTTTCAAGCCGACTCCGAATAGCAGATATTTTTTATGAGGAGCTTTTTCATGGCAGAAATACACTTGGAGTTTTGTCATTGCCTGCCGAGGGGCGACCGCTATTAGAAAAAACGTTTTTCTTAATTTTCAAAATTAATAATATCTAACAAAAACTGTATTAGAAGTATGTCTACAAATATCTTTTCTTTGCCGGCGTCCATTTATTTAGTTTTTGACATTCATCCTTAAGGTCGTAAGAATAATTATCGATAACACAGAGGCACAGGGCAAGCTCGAAAAAGGAGATAATCAAGATATAAAGGTCGAACAATATGAAGTGTTACCAACTTCACACTTCTTGTATCTGTAAAACAGCTCATGACATCACCGACAAAATTGTTCTAATGACAGTTCAATATATTGTTTATAAGCCATCAAAAGCTAAGACGCAAATGCTTTTTTTGTTGAATTTTTTTTCTGTGATGGAATTCAAACGTAATAGTGTGATTGCGTTATATTTGACTGGAAAATCACAACCAGCCATTGTTGGTGAGCTCAGTCACCTCAAAGTGAAAAAAAATGTTTGTGTATCGCACTATCAAACGTTACAATGATACTGGTAGTATTGCAAAATACTATGGAGGTGGACCAAAAAAAACCGCAACAACGCCAGAAATGGTTCGGAAAGTGAAGGCTCGACTTGAACGAAACCCATGTCGAAGTGGAAGAAAAATGGCCAAAGAACTAAAAATATTGCAAGACAGCATTTGATGCATATTGAAAAATGAGCTCAAGGTCAGGCTTACAAGTTCCAAAAAGCACAAGATCTTTCACCCCAGCAAAAAAAAGTTCGGTGCGAAAGAGCAAAGGAGTTGCTGCGCTTGCACGAACGTGGCGAATTTCCGAACATTGTGTTTTCTGATGAAAAAAAAATTCCCAATAGAGCAGTTCATAAACACTCAAAACGATCGTCTTTACTTGACCGAACGCTCATACGCGAGTTTGAGCCTACGTATGGTCACTCGATGCAATCCCATCGCAAGTAATGGTTTGGGCGGCAGTGACCGCTGATGGACGCTCTCCAATCGTTTTTATCGAGCCTGGTGTCAAAGTGAATGCGACTTATTATCGGGAAAATGTTTTAGAAGCTGCTTTAGAGCCGCGGACGCGCAAACATTTCGGTCGTAGACCATGGACGTTCCAACAGGACTCGGCACCGTCTCATAAAGCTCGTATGAACCAAGAATGGTTAAAAAATCATGTTCCACACTTCATTTCGTCCACACAATGGCTTTCAAATTCGCCAGACGCAAATCCGATGGAATATTCCCTCTGGCCCATTTTGGAGAGCAAGGTGAGGACTAAAAAATATGTCAGTATGAATGCGCCAAAATACCTCAAGATCACATTCGTGTAGCACGCAACTCATTTTTTGGCCGTTTGAAGGCTATAGTCAAAGCAAAAGGTGGTCATATCGAGCTAAAGTGAATATATGTTAAAATTGTAATCGGTTTTTGAACAATTTTGTCTCCGAAATCAAGAAAAACTAATTTCACACAAAAAAGTTATGGTGTTTTGAAAAGGTAACACTTCATATCGTTCACCCTGTATGCAAACCTATAATTAACTTAAAACTGAATACCCTGTGTTCCCTAGTTCACTCCTATCGTAATTTCTAGATTTAGCAACGCGTGTATTTTGGCGACTTCTGTCCCTCCTCTTTTGTCTTGGCAAAACGAATTCATGTTTTTGTTTTAGTAATCCATTCTCTTGGTTTGCCGCGATGGCTAGTGGGTTCGAGAAGTTTCTGATTTTGCTTGCAGAAAAATTTTTTTCTAATATCGATCACCCCACGGCAGGCAATGGCAAACCAACGAGGCACTTACACCCTTTTTGGGTGTTTAGTTGGGCTCCACCTCCTTTTCGTAGAAAACACTTTTTCCATTTTGGTACTGCAGGGAGATTCGAACCTACGTTCTCCGAATGGTAGTCACACACCATTCCATCCGGCTACAGCAGCCGCAACGATATGCAGAAGTTAAAAAAAGAAGAAATTACTTGCATGGGCTATGTCAAATTCAGTATCGAATTGGGCAAAGTAATATTCACGGATGAATCTTCTTTGTGGCGAATAGTTGCATACGTCGGTCCTAGTGTAGTGCTAATAATCGATAACTTCAACGAACTGTGAAGCATCCAGTTAGGTTTCATGTTGTTGTTGTTGTTGTAGCAGCATAAACATTTCCCATACTTACATAAGGGGAATGCTGATGGAGTGACAGTCCTTGGCAGGATATAAATCCGGGTCGTGTCGGTAACGTAGAACCGACTGTCGTGGAAACGAGTTAGGTTTCATGTTTGGGGCTGCTTCTCTGAAAAAGGATTTGGCCGTTTATTAGTATTTACCGCCAATTTGAATGCAGTTTTGATGAATAAATATTACCGGCTCCGAAAATGTTTGGAAAAACTAGCCAATCATTGAAGCCCAAGGTCCGTAGAGTGGAAACAGCAATATGGCATTGAAATGTTGGATTGGCCTTCCAAGTCGCCTGATGCCAACCCTATTGATATCTATTATAAGCCCACACAATGCAGTTTGTTAAATCAAATTGGTGAAATATTTTTTAAATTATAGTCTTCTATTAGACAGACTGTGCCAATCAATGATTACTTTTATGTTATGGCGCGGAGACAAGGACAATGGTTTCTATACGACAGTCGGTTCTACGTTACTGGAACGACCCGGATTTATATCCCGCCAAGGACTGTCACTCTATCACCATTCCCTATACATGTAAAGGAACTATTTATTCTGTTACAAGAACAATAACCAATGAAGAGTAGGAACTGAAGAGACTAGAGAAAAATTAAAAAAAAAAGATACATGGAACAGTAAAAGCAAAAGCCGAGTGGAGAAGAAAAACCAATTACGAGATTAATAATCTAATAAAAGATAAGAATTTAGTAGAATTGTAAAGTCCCAAAAGATCAAGTGGCAAGACATGTGCAGATGAAATTACTAGAGACGTTGGCGACTACGAAGACCTAGACTACGGTGGAAGGACAAAGTAGCAGAGGACTTGCTAGCAATGGGAGTCAGAAACTAGAAAGGCAGCACTTGAATGCCAAAAATGGCGAAAAGTCGTATATATAAGCTGACTACCTGCGCTGCTTAAATGTGATACAAAGTCAAATAATTCTAAACAAGAAATTTATGATGCCTAATCCTTTGAAGTTCTTAAATGCATGCATTAAGTTATCGATACGCATCACAAGCGCAAGTTTTTGATCACCGAATTTTATAATGCAAAGCCCCGCACAGATAAATTGCAAACCGACGTTTAGGAAATCAGCCATACTTCACTTCGCTAATCACTACTTATGTGTAATATATAGTAAATAATAAATACCTTTTTAGCACCTGCTTTACTAGCTTCTGCTATAGCCTCGCTACGCATGGCATTAAACTCCTCGTTCTCTTTGGACTCTTTCCCCTCAGATAATCCCGCTTTTAAGCTTTTAAAGTTAAGCTCTTTTGAAAGTGATGTTTCAACCTTTTTTCCAAACGGTATCCATGGAGGTGGTCCCGTGGCTCCGCTCATTCGACGTCCACTACGTGCGTATTTTTGCATGGTGCGAGCCAATTCCCACTTTTCAATCATTGGTTCAACACGTCCGCCCAAAACTTGGATCTCAGACGACCGCAATATTAAAAAACCTTGCATCAACTGGATTTTCTCTGCTCGAAAATAAATTTTTGTTCCAGGAGGCAAGTTCATGCTCAGCGCTGAAATATTTTCTAATTCCAATGCTTGTATCGTGGTTAGCCCATCACTTAATTCTAACTGTAAAAATCGTGGTGCAGCTTTTGAGTCCTCGTTACTCTTTGGGGCCGAGATATTACGTGTTTTCTGTAATTGTAATACGATTCGCCCAGGAATATTATCGTCCCTTTTAATGGGAAGTGCTCCACCCGCAATATCACGGAAGTCCATCTAATTTACCAAATATTAAGTTTTTATTGTTCAAAAAATTTACAAGCACTTACGTCCATAATGGTTGATATAATTTTTCGCACATCATTGACTTCAGGACCACCCGTATTGGAAGCAGTAGCAATAACTTTCTGAAGACCGTCATCAGTTAAGTGCCTACATATAACGTAAAATGCGTGATTAATTACCAGCGTAATATCCAAAAAATTATTTAGAAACTTACCATCCTTGCTCCAATAGCTTTTTATTTAACTCCATTTTTTAGAAATATGCCAATCCTTTAATGCTGTAGTAAACTCACTTTAACAAAAAATTCGTACGAGCAATTGTAAAAATATGTTAACGAACAGTGGATTCGATCAAACGCACATATTGCAATCAATACTGTGCAGTATTCACTATACGTACGGAACAGAAATAGTTCAGCAAACTATACGTTAAAGCAAAAGAGTTCCGACCAAATTAACATGTGGAATCCGTTCTGGCTAAACTTTTGTATGTGTGTATTCGCTTGAAGAACGCTATATTCACCACGGACACTTTGCTGCAACGAACATAAATGGGAAACTCTTAATTTTTAACATACAGCAAATCTGACACACATTTTTTAAATTGAAATCTGAAGTCATACAAATTCGGATTACACAAAGTGTAAATTCGTTCCAAAGTGACTTCTTCAAAAAACCGAAAGCTCTGCCGCAAGTTCTTCTTTATTTTTTCATATTTAATAATTTCTTTACAAATAATTTATTTATAATTCCTATACAATTATAAGTTTTGATAATTGGCCAATAATAAGCACAAATAATTATCCAAGTTTCTACTAAATATTCGTGGTTTTTACTCGCTTATCAATTCGTTTGACTTACATCGAGTATCTAAGGTGGTGCCATTAAAAAATAGTTACTTTATTTTTCGCGATTTTGACAAGTCTGACGTCAGCTCCCTTCGCAATACAAAACAAACGAACAAAGCCAGCAAAAGTAGGAAAAATTATATGCTTGTGAAAATTCAGTGAATAATAATATTTTGACTTGTGAGATTAAAACTAAACAAACTAATGCAAACGAACTGACGTATGTTAAATTGTGAAAGCACAATTTAATATAAAGCTTCCAAATGCAGTTTGCTTGCGTTTTTATGCGAAAGACGCCGTGCCAAGAAAGTATGTGTGTGTGCGCATAATTTCTGGTGTTTGGTTGTTTCCATTCAAGGTGGATTTAATAAGGTGACAGCATTCACCCAGCTGAATTTTTCGCCGTAGGTATGGCTTATGTCAAAATGATATGCTTTGTTTGTATGTATTGGTATGTCTACATTCGTATGTTTACATTTGCTTGCTGATTTTGACATGATGCTTGCACCAAACGCAACAACAAATACATGTAGGGTTTTACTTATATGTGTTTGCTGTCACCTGTAATAAATTCGCCTTGTTTCCATTGGGCTCTTACGACACGACGAATTGGGAAGGCGCAATCTGTCTGACGTCAGTTCCCTTTACAATACAAAACAAACTAAAGGAGGATAAATTACATGTTTGTGAAAATTCAGTGAATGGCTTGGCAATATTGTAATATCTTAGATATGAACTAAAAAGTCTCCAAATGCAGTTTTTTGCGGAAGGCGCTGTGGCAAAAAAGAGTGTTTGCGCGCGTATAATTTTTTGTTTTGGTTGTTTCCATTGTCGATGTCGCCTACTCTCCTTCTTCATATAAAAGTAATTCTCTTACTCTAACCTTTTGTATTTCTCTAAAAAAAGTGGAATTGATGTACTTCGTGTAGCAGCAAAATCATTTCCTGTACATTTACGGGGAATACTGCTGGAGTGACAGTGCTTGGTCGGATATAAGGCCAGGTCGTTCCGGTAACGTAGAAGAATTTTATTAATTAACAATTACATAAACTCCTGTTTCTTTACTTTACTGACTTCATTATACCAATTTATTTGGCGCTTTCCAACTACCTTACGTTAGTGCTCCTCCAGAGTGAGGTTAAATCGTTGGATCATTCCATCGGATAATGTACGTGTTTTCTTAATCACCATCAAGCAACACATATCTTTAAACACTGTGGCCTCGAAGTTTCTTCCTTTATCTCAATACAAATCACTAGGTACTCCAAACCGAGTCACTCGGTTTTGCACAAAACCCTCAGCAATGGTTTTAGCCTCGTGGTTTGGTAGAGCGTATACCTCTGGCCATTTACTAAAGTAGTCCATAACAACAAGCACATATTTATTGCCAGAGTCACTAGTTGGCAGCGGATCCACCACATCCATAACCACTCTCTCAAATGGTGAACCCGCGTGGTATTGTTGTAATCTTCCACAACTCCTCTCCCTTGGACCTTTCGCTGCCTTACACCACACGCAATTTCGAATCCATTCGGCCACTGATTCTCGGCAATTTAACCGCCACTGCTTAATCTTCTTCAGCGTTTTAGTGATACCAAGATGACCGTTCGCTTGGACCATTTTGGAATTCCACAAATACAGATGTAGTTCTGATTTTAGGAACCATGAATAGATTACGGGAATCATTTCCATCTTCACTCTCCCGTACGCGACGCAGAGCTCCATAAATAATTTTGAGACTATTCCACCTCGCCAAATATGCCTTAGCCTCAGGACGTTCCTTCGCTATTTCGGTTTTCCCTTCCGTGATCTTTTTCAGGCCAGCAGCAATCAATGGGCTTCTTATCTCACTTGGTTCCCACTCATTATCGCGTTGGAACTGCATTGATCTGATGTCAACTATCCGCTCGGATCCCTCGACCTTGGGGCAATGCTTACGCTCTATAGAAAAAGGTCGCCAAGATAGTGAATCAGCTTTACCATAATCTTCCCCTTTACGATGCTGCAGATGAAATCTCTCCAGCGTATTTTGCTTCCTTTCATGAACGATTCAATTGTATTTCAAAGAGGTGATCATTCATTGCATGAACCTCAGACTCGATCGCTTCCAGTTTCGACGTTATATGTGTCTTCTTTGCTTCTAACTTGGATATGCGAGTATCCTGTTTTTCCAGCTGCGAATTTATCTTCGACGATAACTCCGCTGACATTGGTGACATCCGCGATAACATATCCGCTGATATTTGCGATGATATTAGTGCCTACTGCAGTGTATGAACCGATGCAGATAAGTTTTAAAACATACGTGCCCAGTTAAGAGATGGGTTAAGTTGAAAGATACCTCACCGTGCGTTCTCTTGAATTGTGGATCTGTGGATTCTCTTGCCGCAGAGCGTTCGATTTTGCTCTCGAAAAGCTTAACTGCCTCTTCCGTCACTATATCCGTTGGATGCAATCCGACTAAAACTTATGCTGCATATTTCGATACTCTTTTGAACGGGCTGCATACCCTAAGCGTACTTAATCGATACGTTACTTAATGCAGCGGATGTACGACGCGGTGCGTAGGATTGTGTAAAATAGGTGCCCCATAGAGAATTTGAATTTAACTACGCCTCAAAGCAATTGACACCTGCATTGCTTTGGCCCTCGCACGTTTATCATTAATCGCGATAACGCTGCCGCTGTCGCTGAATTATTTTGTAAGTATACTCCCGGTGGACTTTAAATGAGAACCTATTTTCTAGCATAATACCAAAGTATTTAATAGCTGGTATTTAGTGGCTCTGTGTTTGCCAACGCTTATAGTACTTCCGTTAACTTTTTCCTGATAGAGATGAGTACCGTCCCTGTTTTCTATTCCACGAGCTGAAGCTCATTTATGAGCCATAGCAATTACAGTGACGTCGTCCGCAAAAGTAGTTATTTCGGTTGCCTTGGGTAGCTTGAGGCAAAGGACCCCGTCGAGCATATGTTCCATAGTAAAGGAGCGAGTTCAGAGCCTTGAATTACACCGCATGTGACAACATGATTTTTCATACCAGCAAACGGCCTTTGAAGTAGCTTGGTATGAGCTTTCTTAGGTAGAAGGATACTCCTATATGATCGGGTGTGTCTAAAATCTTTGCTCAAT
The DNA here is from genome assembly GCF_028408465.1 of Anastrepha ludens. Lineage (NCBI taxonomy): Eukaryota > Metazoa > Arthropoda > Insecta > Diptera > Tephritidae > Anastrepha > Anastrepha ludens. The sequence goes on along the minus strand of NC_071500.1, from coordinate 117,104,620 downwards.
TTGCCGTATTGAATGCGTTTTTGATATCCAGGTTGTTATGAAACAGTATTTCTTAGATCCTTCGAGCCAACGAGTACCTCTTATTGCATCCAGTTCTAGCTTAGTAGCTATGCTTAAAGCGTGAATATTGGATCTTCCTTTTCTGAAGCCATTCTGAATCTTTGCCTCGAACCGGTTACATAAAACTCGCCTAATAGTGCTCACACTGACCAATGATGAAACAACGATCTACGATACTACGGAACGAAATGGTGGTGAGAATTCATTTACGTGAGGCTCTCATTAGTTTCATCGTGTCAGCTGATACGGGCGTACGATGACGTTGGTGAGTATGAGCACCATAAAACTTTCTCCGCTGAGTCGAAAAGACAAATTGGCATGTAGCTGGAGGTTCCGAGGTAGGTCTAACATGTTTCGGTTTTTTCTTCGTACAAAGTTATCATTCGCAAGTTAAGCGCATGAATGTGTAAAGTAATGTGATTAAGTCTCGAAATTAAAAAAAAAGAAGTAATGTTGCCATTAGTTTGTGACTTTTATTTAGCAATCCAGTGATTGAGTTCGAGCGATGTTTTATTCGAGAAAAACGTAACAATTAGTGTCAGAAGTGAGATTGTGGAATAAGGTATCATAAAACCGGACCCTAAAAACAAAAATGGGAAATTTGAGTGGTATATTCCAGCTGGAAGTCGAGGAACCATCGACCAAGAGAAGAGAAGGCAGAGAATCCAGGACCATCACCAGGAGAAGGCATGAGTGTAATTATGGCTGTTATATCACAAATATCTTCGCAAAGGTCTCAACTGTCGTCGCAATAACAACAGAAATGCCATCGTAGATGTCACAAATGTCAGTAGAGTTGTCGTCGCAGATAAACGCGAAGCGGGAAAAATAAGATACTGTTAGAAGTATTGAGTGCAATGGAATAGCCTTAAAATGATTAATGGAACTCTGCACCTCGTATAGGAAAACGAAGACGGAAATAATTCCCGGAATCTCATTATAGTTCCTAAATACAGAAGAACATCCAGGGTAGAGGAGATCCACAATTGGCCAGGCGGGGATTATTTGGGTATCACTAAAAAACTGGAGAATATTAAGCAGCTGTTTTACTAGTTAAATTGCCGAATGGATTCGAAATTGCGCGAGGTGTACAGTAGCGAAAGGTCCAAGAGAGAGTGACCTTGGATGTGGAGGGTCCGTTTCCAAGAAGAGACTCTGGCAACAAGTATGTGCTCGTTGTTAGGGACTAATTCAGTAAGTGGCCAGAAGTGTACGCTTTACCAAACCAGCTCAGCTCTCCATGAAACTACTTGCCAATTGCCTACAAGGACCATCCTTGGAAGAAATTTAAGGCTTCCAGGTGATTAAGCGTTCGGAAAAGGTGTCGCTCCTATATGGACAAAGGAGCAAAGGAAACACTGCAGATGATATGGTTGAATATGTGAGGCAACACATTCAGCTAATGAGTAATAAGATTTGAAAAAAATTCAAAGAAGTAAAGAAACTGGAATGAATTAAAAATTTCGCCAATATAAGAAAAGTTTCATGTTAAAATGAATTTAAACTATAAGTCATGGAGTTAATTATAATGTTTGGCGTCCGAGATGATAGGATGAAAGTAGCAAGCAAATGGTTGGGATGGAATAAAGATAAAAATAAAAATATTACTTTGCTACTTCTATATCAAAACAGACTTCATTCATTAAAACAGATTATAATATATTGTTAAGTAAAATTATATTTAAAAAATTAGAAAACGTCTGTAAAAGCAAAATGTTTAACAAAAATAACCTTAAAAGTATTATAATTGAAAATAATTTTAAATGTGCACAAGTTAAAATTAATATTACAATATTTCCTTCAATGTCAATGGCTTGGAAAACAAATATATATTCCCTGCGTTATTCGACTATGTTAAAAAGCATGACGTTTTTGAACTTATATAGACCCACCTAACCAAAGAGAAAATAAATCAAGCAAAGAAATATTTCTCAGATTTTGACACTTACTGGAAAGCAGCAAGTCGTAGAAGCAAATTTGGAAGAGCGTGTGGAGGTTGCGTGTATGGAATCAAAAAAGAGTTGCAAAAAAAGGGCATAAGAGTACTACATAGTCTCAAAGCCGAAAATAGAGTAGATGTGATAAGATTCCATGTAAAGGATGACATGATAACATTTATACCATTGTATATAAGAGGAAGAGGCACGAAGAAATTGAGGTGGTGAAGGATTTTTTCAAGGAAAGCACAGAGAAGATTTCAGTTGTTATGGGAGACCTAAATATTAGAGTTGGAAATATACAACAAAATATCGAAGACATGTACGCAGCTACATTCTCAGCAGATATTGGAAAAAGAAGCTCAACAGACGCGGTATTAATTAATAGAATCAAAAATTTTATGGATTTCTGCGAAGACTATGGATGGCAGAACAGCTGGTGATGAGGAAGGTAATTTGACTTACATAAGTGCAGTTGGTAACTCCGTAAACGATATACTTATGTGCAGTTTCCCAAGAAGGTTTGAAACACATTGAAAGGTTCGAAGTTTAATCAAAAGTATAGTCTGACCACATGCCAATTAAATTAATATTAAAAATAAATGTGGTACTAAACGAATTGGAAAACACCAACTTATTGCCGAAGGTAATGCTTAAAGAAAAAGATAAGATAAATTATCAATTAAATCTAAAGCAATACCTAAATAAGTTCAAAAATAGAGGAGAAACAATGGATCTGGAGAAGCTTGCCAACGTAATAAAAATGTCAGTGCCACAGTCACCTGCCAGAAATATTATTAAACAATTTCAAATGTTTTAAGGCTAGGAAGCTATCCTTCAAATATCTGAAAGACTTTAGATAATCTAACGTTGCAGTAGATAAGCAAAAATATCTACAGGCAAATCAATTTTATAGAAACGCGTGTGAAAAAGCAAAGAAAGAATATTATAAAAAATTGAAAAACGAATCAACGAAACTGCAAATGCAAAAGAATGGTGGAGTGTAGCGAAGGATATAAGAGGAAAGTCATTTCGAGTTGGTACAAATGTTACTGCGAACTATTTTAAATACTATTTTCAAAGCCTACTAAACCAACCGCAATTAACAAAATACATTTATTACGCAGCTGCGCTATGTAAAGATGAATATCTTGATAAAGATATAACTTTTATCGAAGTCGAAAAAACCATTAAAAATGCTAAAATAATTAAAGCGCCAAGAGAAGATAGAATACCTTATGAACCGCTAAAGTTTGCTTCGCCATAATTTCTGTTGGAGTTAAAAAAGGTATACAACATAATTTTTGAGACCGGAAGAATCGATGAGACTTTTGAAAAAAACAATAATTTTCCCAATTTTTAAAAAGGGAGATGTACATGCAGCCGGTAACTAACGGGGTATATCTTTTATGAATTCTATCGCAAAGGTGTTAATGGGAAAAGATGTATCCGACTATTACCTTCACTGGTGTGAAACAAGGATGTTTGTTGTCGCCATTATTGTTCACTTTATACTTAAATGATTTGCCCGACTATTTGGAAGGTGGACTATTGGTTGATGGCATGAATATTCGTCTTCTCCTTTATGCCGACGATATTGTTCTCCTGGCGGATAACCCTAAAGTCATGCAATCCATAATTAATAACCTGGAGAAATACTGCACTGAAAGGAATATGGAAGTAAACCCAACTAAATCGGCGATGATTGTTTTCAGAAGAGGTGGACGACTTTCCCAGGCTGAAAAATGGTGGTACCAAGGTGGAGAAATTAAATTAGTGGCCGAATATAAATATCTTGGTGTCATTCTCACACCCAAAATGGCACTCGGCAGGCACTTAGAAGCCAGAAATAGTTCAGCAAAAGCTAATATTAATTGCACATGGAACGATTTTTTAGCGAAATCATTCATTTCATTAAAATCAAAATGGAAGCAGTTCCAAGCGGTATGCAGAGCGATACAAACCTACGCAGCGCAAGTTTGGGAATATGCCGTATTCGATGAAGTAAATAAACTTCAACGCACTTTATTAAAAGCATCCTCAAACTACCCGAGTTCCCTCCGAATTATGCAATAATATTAGAAACTAATTTCGAAGATAGCCACATATATTCTTTAAAACTACACATGAAGTATATCTGGAAAACTATTTATAAATATAATTGCAACAGACTCCTACACAAACTAACACAAGGGATCTTAAGTAAAAATGTGTTTTGGCTTAAGCATCTGAACGACATGGGAATGGAATTCCGTCTGAAGTTTGAAGAAAACATCACCGTATGCAACTACGTATGGGAATGCTCAGAAAATATATACCCTCTGCAATTTAAACGAGGAAGAAGATATGCAGCACTTCTGAAGAAGATGTCCGGTACTGAAGGAGATCAGAACAAAATACCTAAACGCAGCGAAGCTAAATGAAGCAGAAGTAATAAATATACTTAATGGGCACACTTGGAAAAGACTAACTTGCTTTATAGACTCAGCCTTACGCTATAGAAATTTTCTTATTGCAGAGTCTAATTTTTGAGCTGTGACAGACAACATTGTTATTGCCACAAATTTATTATTTCTCTATGTGTTTATATTTATTTTATTTAAATAATTACTACTACTACTACTATATATATATTTATAATTATATTTAAAACTTAATAATAGATGTATATGTTTGCCGAAATTTATTAATAGCGAAGTCGAGCTCATACAAAATAAAAACACTCGAAAAATCAGAAATTTCAATTATTAAATGAAAACGAAATGCGCTAAAAGAAAAGTCAAACCAGCGATTGGAAATAAAAATAATTTAACTCAATTCAGAATATAACACTACAAATAAGAAACTACTGTAGTAACGATGCAAAAAGTCCAGGTACATGTCGACATACACTGCTAAGTCGGACTATATAAACACAAGGCGAATTGAATATCTAAGGTGGCGCCATTAAAAAAAGTTACTTTATTTTTCGCGATTTTGACAAGTCTAACGTCAGCTCTCTTCTCAGTACATAATTACATAATCCTGAAAATTCAGTGAATGGCTTGTGAGATTTAAACTAATCAAACTAATAAAAACAAAGTGCCGTGTGTTAATTGTGAAAGCACAAATTAATATAAAGCCTCCAAATGCAGTTTACTTGCGTTTTTATGAGGAAGTCCCCGTGGCAAGAAAGTATGTGTGTGTGTGCGCTTATTTCCGTTGCCTTCCCTACTCTTCTTCTTCACAAACAAGCAATTCCCCTTTCTTTTGCTTGTTTATTCATGGGCTCTTACGACACGGCGAATTCAAAAAGCGCAATGGTGTAGTTATCTCACAGATCATTTAAATAATATTTAAAGAAATAGAACTCCGAAGGATTTAGCGAAGTTAATTTGATGCTTATTTAAAATCCGCTAAGAAAGCAAGCACTGCTCCAAAACAGTAAGCGTCCTGGGAAGGTTCATGCAAAGTGATTAAAAGATTGAATGGTGTGGTATATCGTATACAGCAATGCAAAATTGGTCAGGGGAAAATCAAAATAGTTCACTGGACAGATTGGCTCTATTTGGGTCGAATAGTTTGGTGTCTAATCCGGACGATCAGAATTAAGGGAAGAGCAATGTGGCAAAGCACGAATGTTTGTGAAACTACTAGCAAAACAGAGCGAATGAGATACTAATCCAAAGATATGAATGGGAGATCTTATGACAGCAGTTGCCAGAAAATACGAGTTGCCACATCTATTCATTACGGTAGTTGTTAAGAACATGGATATAAGCAGGGGTGCATGCGCACAAAGTAATCAGTCGTAAGTTAAATGTTGAACGTGTAAATATAAAGTAAGGGGATTGAGTGCTGAAATTAAATAACGCAAATTGTGTTGCCATTAATTTGTGGCCAATCCATTGGTCAAACTCAGAGGAATAGTTAAGGGATGTTTTATTGGACAAAAATGTAGCATTATTTTATTTGCTTACCACTATTTGTTGCAATTGCATTACTTTTCTTTTAATGCCATTGCTACAGTTCAACACTGCGCTCACAATTTATTTAGCAAAATGTTCAATTGAAAAATAATGCATATATTTGCATACTTACGTCTTTGGAATACCTTACCTTACAAAATTAAACGTATAAAAGAAAGCTCGTGTTTCAAAAATAAATGGCTTCGCTATCTTGCCGAAAAGTGCTGAATATACTCAAATGGATCCACATTATTTAAATCTCTTCATATGAATCCCTACTCCTACTACTACTATTTTTACCTTACTTTCCTTTTAACACTTTCTCCAACTTATACTTCTTTACTACTATCTGTAATTTTAATTTTGATTTTGATTTTACTGTTAATCCTTCTATGTAAACTATTCTTAAGCTCAATCATTATAAAAATAACCTATGGTTGTATGTTTTGACTTTAATAATAAATAAATAAATAAACTTTTCCCTGACTTTAGTTATTATACCAAACAGGATAAATGTCGATATTTTATATTATTGTAGTTTAGTGCATAATTGCAGCCGTAATAAACCTGAAATTAAACTAGAACATTTTTCCTATTAGAAGCTAGTCTGGCAGCACAAATCCCTTAAAAATTAGGGTATTTTAACATACTCCCCAAATTTCTTTCCAATTTAAGTTTTATGTGTGCATTGAAATATTTCAAATCTCCCCGGTTTTAGCGATAATTTACCCAAGTGTATTATCCTATTATATTAATATTTTAGTAAATTAAACTATACATTTTCAGCTCTTTCCAGTCAACACGGCAACAGCTTGGGGAAAAAGGTAACTGGAGAGAAGTCGCTTTCCAACTGTCAAATTTTTGTTTGAGCGGCCACAAATCCAACAAACCTTTTGTTATCAAGAAATGTCATGTTCAGTTAATATTTTCCACAAAATTTTATTTATAAGCAAAATGTGATTTATTGTTTACAAAACTAACGAATAAAAAACTTTGCTAATTAAACTTAACGTTGATTGAACAAAAATCGGTAGAAAGTAGTGGAAGGATCACGGAGTACCACATAAAAGTGGAAGTAGTGTGAAAAAAGTATAGTGCAACGATGGAACAGGTCGATTCTGCTGAGCTACATCTAGGCAGGATACGTGATGTAAAAGACTTGGGTGGTCTCAATGACGAAGCGCGCGACGTCGTTAAGGAAGAGGTGATTTTGGAAAGTTCTGGTCACCAGGTAATTGTAGCAAATTCTTATTAGGGCTGGCGGCGTGGCGTTCCGAACACAAGTTTGCGCGCAGCCCCTTCCCGCGCTCGATACTTATGCACCCCTTTCCCTTGCGTGCAGCCTTCTGTCTTCAACAGCGCAATTGATGTGTACACAATTTTTTCTTTTTTTTCTCTTTTACTTTTGCGTTTGTTAATTATGCGATTTTACAATTAAAAAACCAAAAGCTGGATACCAAGGTTCGAATGGTGACCTCTAATGAGAATAGTGGCGGTAGTGGGGGTGTGGTCTCAGTACCGGTGTCCCTGCCGATAGGCTCTATGATCACTGGAGCCTCCTTTAATGTGATCACACCGGACCAATTGCCGCATTTTAAGCAAATGCTGTGTGTCGACAACGGCTATATATCGAGCAGCCCCGTTGTAGGCAGTATGGGGGGAGATTTGAAGACAATTGTCATACAGCAGACGACTGGTGGAGGAGGTGCTGGTGGAGTAGGAATCAATCATGACGGTTCTGGCAGTAATAATAGTCACGATAGTACTGCGACCAGTGAACATCCGGCCCAAGGAACTGGCTCAGGATGCGGGTCAGGGACTGGAGTTAATTGGGCTGAAACTACGCATATGGAGGTATTTTCTATTCGTTGTAAGACAACCAGCGCAGATTTGTATCGCAGTAAGTTGGGCTCAGGAGGCCGTGGACGTTGCGTTAAATACAAGGATAAATGGTATACGCCCAGCGAATTTGAAAATGTATGTGGACGCGGTTCGAGTAAGGATTGGAAGCGATCCATTAAGTACGGTGGAAAATCGTTGCAATCTTTAATAGATGATGGGATCTTGACACCACACGCTACAAACTGCAGCTGCACCGTTTGTTGCGATGATGAAGCTGGTGAGTACATGAAATTATAGTTTTGTCACAAAAAAGATCATTGGATCAGTCAATCAATTTGTGTAGCGAATTTTCATTTATAGATTCTCTGGGACCGCCTCCTAGAATAAAAGCATAATTACACTCGTAAGCAGGTTAATTATTCCATTGCTCAACTTGGAATTTTAGTTTTACAATGCTACTTCAGATCGTGAACTGATGGTATAACATATAAGAGACGATGCCCTGTGAATTATGTGACCGATAATCTGTGTTAGGTTTTGTTCGCAATAAAAGGTTGAGATGATTAAAACTGTGTACAGTGTACTATAGGATGTCGTCGCTTTCTACTTTTCTAGCTTTTACATTTTGCATCTTCCTATATAATACCGTTTTGAAAGTAAATTACCTTCAATCATTACATTGATAAAAACTACATCACCGATGCATTCAGTAGTACAAATACATTCATGTAGATATACATACATAGAGAATGTACCACATAACGGCGAGAAAAGTCTTAAATTAGGTTGATAAATCAAACAAAGGTATCGGGCAGGATAAAAGCTTTTCTTGGATATACGAGTATGTAAATTAATGGGGAAGTTAACTCTAAGTTAACTCTTTGTTCTTAAAAATTTCGAATTAGTATAAAATTCCATTATAGTGAACGATTCTTGTTATTTTTGGCAGTCCGGCCAGAGTCTAGCTTTATCTAACAGTCTGGCTTCGAGTTTTCCATTAATTTTCGTGGGGGAAATTGCTGAAATCACATCTAGCTTGATACTATATTGACATGAGCACGAAACAAGTGTTCGTAAAATCGGTTGTTAACAAGTAGAATTTTACCGACGGTGGGTTCTGGGTTTTATTCGCACTACGGACAAAACATCTTTGAAGGATTGCTGTTTCCAATATAACTTTAAAAAAGAGGTTCAATTATCTTAACAAAATATACATAATTTTACTAGTTGTTAATTTTCATTAAGTACTAAGGCTAGCCCAAAAGAGCAAGCAACAGGGATTATAAATTTTGTTGTTGTTATTGTTGTTTTAACAGTAATGGTAGCCCCGTCAGTGTAGGGCATATCACCGGTCGTCTTTGTCTACCTTCACATGCCGGAATTATAATGCTGATTATAAATTGTGTAAAACATTTTGGTTCTCCTAAGCCAAGCAGTGAATGAAAAATTGTCTTATTTAACTGAGATCGGGGATTTATCACGTTAGGTACCCTAATAAGCAAAATTTTTTAAACACTCACCACAGCATAATGGAATAGGCATGATTTCAAAATGTTGCCTAAATCGGGGTGAAGATTTGTCGAGTGCACTAAACGCGTTTTATGTAATACGCTACTCGAAATGTAAGCAAGGCAGGTTCTGTTATTTAGAGTGGTATTCATTATATGATAATTCAATTCGTAAAGGAGTTTTACTTTCAGCATTGAAAAAATAATCTTTCATAATTGCCATAAAAAAGTTATCCCATGGGTTATCCGTAGAAAACTTCAGGGATATTGGAAATTAATCTGCCACTACAAAACTGTTTCAAGCTTTTGTAACCAATTAGTGGACATATTCAATCTCTCCATCAGTTGTCCGTTATTAGCGCGGGCATTGCAATACAAATTTTAACTATTAATAATTTACTCAAATTTACAACTCGCGTCTCATACAGATTTAGAGAAAATACTCAAACAAGATTTTAGTAAAATATTTAGCAAATTATGTCATTCATTAACTCGAACGATGATATGCCTACACTGACAGGGCTACCTATGCTGTTAACAACAACAACAACAACAACCCATTGTGGACATGAAACACCAAATGAGAAACAAGTATTTTTCTAATAGTGGTCGCACCTCGGTGGGCAATGAGAAACCCCAGAGTGTATTTTTGCTATTAAAAAGCTCCTTATAAAAAATCCATCTGCCGTTGCCAGCATAAAACTGCAGGTTCTTACATTTGTACAACATCAAGACGCGCACCACAAATTGTAGGATTTTATAAATCTCTCATCATGCCCACCCCATTAAGATTGGACGATAACAGCACTTGTTGCGACGACAATTAGAACGTTCGAGAGCAAGAGATTAATGAAGCATTGCACGTTTGCGACGGCGATTATTGAACGATAAGCTGTATGAGCTGTATGCAGACATCGATATAGGTCATGTCATACGAATATATACCGACGCACCGGCTATGAAAGTTTTCGGTACGATGCCCAAAGGTGATAGTAGAGGAGGAAAAGGGCTCTATTTCTTTGGAATGAATGAATGAAGTTCGCACTTCGACCTATTGGTCTTTTGTAAGAGCAGGAGATTAATGAAGCATTGCACGTTTGCGACGGCGATTATTGAACGATAAGCTGTATGAGCTGTATGCAGACATCGATATAGGTCATGTCTTACGAATATATATCGACGCACCGGCTATGAAAGTTTTCGGTACGATGCCCAAAGGTGATAGTAGAGGAGGAAAAGGGCTCCATTTCTTTGGAATGAATGAATGAGGTTCGCACTTCGACCTATTGGTCTTTTGTGCCCTTTTTCTTTGGAAAGAGTTGGCATTTCTAACTGACGTCGGTTAGCGAAAGAAACTACTGGCGCACTTTGTTGAACTCGGAAAAATCACTAAGGCGGTTACTGTGCTAATCAAGAAGAAGAAAATAATATATACATATTCTTATATTTAAATTATTATTTACCGGAAGCGACTTCCCTGACAAATTGGGTCACGTTTCCACGGCAGTCAGCTCTACGTTACCGAAACGACCCGGATTTATATCCCCCGTATGTAAGTATGGGGAATGTTTATGCTGCTACAACAACAACAACAAATTGGGTCACCGACATACCAAACGTATGCCCTGCATTTGGAGGCACCCCGCGCGGCACTAACCACCTTTTCACATGCCCCATCAAACCCATTCATTTAACACTCCTCTTCCTCTGGACTCAACTTGTCGAAACAGCAAGTTTCCTGGGCTTACCTTTAGATGAGATAGACGAAGTCCACCGGTGATTTACACTACACTGACAGGGTTAAGACAACAAATTGGGGTAGTCAGAAAGTACCGGGTTCGCTCAATATCATGGGAAAGGTGGAACTCAAAATTTAACATTATCGAATGGTTTTTAAATGTTCAACATAAAAAAATTAGAGATACATATATACGAAGTTCAGAGAGATGCGGTATTAACTGCCTAAAATGGCACCATGCCCTTTAAGAGATTGCCTCCAAAGGCCAATCTCCTTTAATCTGATTGCACTTTGAACTGTTCAGTTGATGGGAAGTAAATGTAAAACGACATTAAGGGCAGCACTGGGACAAGTTCTATCAGGTCAATCCATAAGTTCGTTCGTATTTTACCCATAATTTCACTTTTGCACGATTTTTGCATACAAAAAATTATTCGCGGAATATAACGGAACTATTTATATTTTCTTTGATATATTGTGCATTCAACAAGTGATTTTAATCGCGGATAGAAGCACGTGTTGTTAAAAAATAAAATGGAATCTTCGAACGCGTATAAGAGGCATATTTTGTAATTTTTTTTATAAAAGTGGTAAAAATGCAACAACTGCTGCTGCAGAAATAAACACTGTTCACGGAGAGGATACCGTGAGTGTAGGGACTGCACAAAAGTGGTTTTCAAAATTCCGAAGTGGTAACTGCGACGTGGAGGATGCCCCGCGCGCTGGTCGTCCTGAAGTCTTTAACTCCGACGCCTTGCTCGAACTCATGGAAGCCGAGCCAAATTTGACAGTCGATATGATAGCTCAGAGGTTAAATTCATCGCATGGAACAGTTTACAGGCACCTGGTTCAGTTGGGAAAGGTTTCAAAGCTCGGGAAATGGGTTCCGCATAGACTTTCCGTCCCCAACCTTCAACAGAGAGTGAATGTGTGTTCTCAGCTGCTGAAACGGCTTGAAAATAAAAGATTTTTGAACCGTATCGTTACTGGTGATAAAAAATGGGTCCTTTGCAATACTCCTGTTCGCAAACGCCAATGGTTAGATAAAGATGAAACACCAGAACCGACCCCTAGAGATGGTCTTTCACCCCAAGAAGTTTCTCCTGTCTATTTGGTGGGATATGGCCGGTATTGTTTATTATGAACTTCTGGAACCAAACCAGACGATAACTGATGATTATTATTCTCATCAGCTATCAAACCTGAATGAGGTACATAAAAAAAAATCGACCGTCTTTAGCGAATAGACGCAAAGTTTTGTTTCACCACGACGACGCAAGAACTCATACCGCAGGGCAAACAGGCAAGCTGAACGAGCTCGGATGGGAGCTAATGCCGCATCCACCATACTCTCCGGATTTTGCTCCTTGTGATTATCACCTTTTCCGTGGACTTCAATCCCATATGAGTAACAAGAACTACTCCTCAAAAGAAGCTATAAAAAGGGATATCGAAGCGTATTAGCGAAGGGAATTAAAAATTTGCCTAAACGTTGGGAAGACATTGTAAATAATGAAGGATATTATTGATATTATTGATTAATAAATACTTTAAACATTTTTTATGAATTTTAAAAGCACCTTTAAAAAACGCACGAGCTTATGGACTGACCTGATATATGCTTTGTTAACTTTGTTTTTTGTTTTTGCTTAGTAGGGTTGTTTGTACAAAAATGTTATAGAATAACGGAAAATTTAAACTTTTCTATTCCAAAAACGTCTTTATAGGTTAAAGAAATTTTAACAGTGTATTACAGTCACAAATATTTTGTCAGGTACGCTACACCCTTTATTAGGAATTTGGTCGAGCTTCTCGTATTATTTGTGTAGTGCGTTTTAATCTTTGCTTAGAATCGAGCAAAATATATTTTCATAGTCGCCTAAAATATTGTTGCATTAGAACTAAACTTTTTAAGATTGGTACTTTTTTTAATATACGAAGAGTTGATAAATGGCTCATAATTAAATACCAAAAAATTAAACGTTCACTACACAATATAGAAATATTTTTCCCAGGAAGTGTAACATCGCAAAATTTTATGCCATTTAAAAGTTTGATGAATAATATGGTGTGTGAAAAACTAAAATGCAAATATTAGTTTGGGGAAACAGAAATACATTATTTTCTCGTCAGATGGCTGTAGTGATCGATATCTCACAAAGTATCGACCAAACAATTTAAAGTTTATGCTCGTTGTCCAGGTGACATTTCACATTAAACATTAATCATTTGTCTTTTGCTGTTTTTGTTAGTTCCGTTCAGTTGTGAGTTACCGAGTGTTAATAATGAAAGTCAACAAAGAGAAAATTCGGTACCTTTTACAGTTTTTCTTTCATAAAGGCGAAAATGCAAGCCAGACCGCTAAAATTGTGAACGGTGTTTATGGTGCCGATACTGTAACAGCTAATTACGTGCAATTTTGGTTTCGTCGATTTCGTTCAGGCATTTTCGATGTTAAAGATGCACCTCGCACAGGCAGGCCCGTCGTCGAAAATGCCGATAAAATCAAAGAAATAATCGAAGTTGATCGGCATGCTAGTAGTCGTAGCATCGCCCGGGAGCTAAAGATCGACCATAAAACAGTTTTAAACCATTTGCGCAAAATAAAAAACAAAAGTAATGGATTTCTTTTTCCCCAAACTAAATTATTTAAATTTTTAAAAACTTTCTAATATAGACTTAGATTTATGTTTGGTCTTTTCTTATACCATTTTCTATTAATGTGATATATTTTTGTCTTTAGCATCCGGCCCAGTTCGTTTATTTACTCCATACAAACGCCGGAAGCGAAACCAGACAGATCTTGATGTCGACTCAGTACCGAAGCGAAAGCGTAACAACAACCCAAATAACAGTAATAATAATGCGGAACCGCCACCGACTGCAACTGTAGTTGATGAAAACAATATCTTCTTGACTGAAGATAATATTACATCAAAGGACGAACCATGGCCCACATTGAATGACAGTCTCGACACATCGACCGAATTGGTTGATCAAACTCAAATAAATCCCTATGATCGCGAGACATACGTAGTCAATATAAATGACACTAGTTCTATTGCTTTGCTGGACAATAGCCAAGCAATGAAAAATCTGGAGAATGTTTATTGCACAATGGTGAAGGCCACAAATGATTTCAAACGGATTCTGACCGATTTAAAAAATTCATATGATCGAAAGATTGAAATTCTTCAGAAGGAACGCGATGCTGCAGTGGCCGCCATGCGAAACCTTGAAGATCCAAATATTTCCGGTTCTTTGCATGGCAACGAAATAATTTCAGCAAAGAAGGTAAAATATTGTATAATTAAAAAGTATGACTTACTTATTTAAAAATTTTTGCTCTGATGTTGGTATTTCTTATTTTTTACAACTTCTACCTAAATTATACCAATTTGGACTCGTAACTCCGCTGCCAACTAAAAATACATATTTTCTATGTTCAGTGTGCTAATTGCAACAGAGAAGCTTTAGCCGAATGCTCGCTATGTCGAAAGACTCCATATTGCTCTGAATTCTGTCAACGAAAAGATTGGAACGCTCATCAAGTGGAATGTACAAGGAATCCTGCTCAGACAACAACTCAACAGATCATGCTCTTGGTGGATGAGCAGTCCTAAGCGAACTGTACATAATAAAGTATACATATTTTAATTCTTTAAACATTTGAAAATGATAAAAGAATTTAATAGCTGAAAACCGGAGAAAGAAAAGCTAATTAATAATAAATAAAAAAATTTATTTAAACCGCAACAGGAAGTAAAGTGAAAGCCAACATCCAAAAAGGGAAAGATACAACAAAAACAAACAAGTAAAAACAATTGCATAATACATATTCGTCTATGTATACATTTTCATTAGTTTCTAAGCACATAGTTAAACTTTTAACATTTTATTATTTTATGGATAAAACTGCCGTTACAACATCTAATAAAGATTTCAAAATCAAATTCGTATACATAAGTGTAGAGAAAAAACAAAAACAAAAAAATAATAATGTGTTTTGTTCATGGCACTTGAAATCTTTAAATTTGGGTGTGTAATGGTTCAAATTATTAAATTGGAAATAAATACCCTAGACGCGATTTTGTATTATAAATTTTTGGGTATTAATATATTTAGGTAAGTACGTAAGTAAGTAAAAATATATTTAAATGAATTAATATATCTGTGTTCGACCATTACAAAATCTTACCTCCCTTCTGGCTAAGTGAAATGTTGGGGGATCTTGTTTGAAAGCTTATTTCTCTCCTGAAATCAAGTTTGGCTTTTGATATTCCAAATTATTTAAGATTTCCTACTACGCATGTCAGTTTGGGTTTTAGTATGACATAGAATATCCAATTAATTAAAAATTGGAAAATCTATACATTCATGCTTCTGGTATAAGGGCGTCTGTATATCTGTAAAAATTTGACTTATACATTACTACACCATTCATTCGATTGCGATGAAGTTTTCGTGTTGTAGGGATGGTTTGCAAGTTTATATTGGAGGTGGCGCTGGAGTCTATATATTTGTATAAATAGTATGTATGGCCCTTTTTTTTACAAAAACGAAAAATAAAATTACCCCAATAGTCAGGTAGAAATGAATAAAAAACGTGCTTATGGCCCAATTTATTTTGTAAGAAATACTGTTCCGTGCGAACATGTGCAAGAGAAAAATTGTTAAAAATCAATGCGATTTTCGAGCGACTTCACACTTACTTACATACATACATTTCAGCGATGAGGTTGATGTTGAAAAATGTAGGAATACGGTAGTAGAGTATCTCCCTTAGGTCTTCAACCTGTCTATGGTCACTATTATAGCCCGTGTCAAGTGGAAAGTTGGCTTCCACGAAGGACATAGTCCTACCATAGCACTTAACAAAACAAATATACCGAGACGTAATCCGCTCCTGCGGAAGATGCGTCCTAGTAGAGTTAGATCTGGCAAGGCTTTCGGCATAGTTAGCCATTCGACAACAGGAATAAAAAGGTGATCAGCAAATTTCCTGTGTGGTTGTTTGTCAGTAACACTTCAAGCGCGTTTCCGGACAGAGAAGAAGTAATGCAATGTGGTGTCCTTTCACCCTCGAAGCTTCTTCAACCACCAGAGGGAGTTTCCTTGATCTCATATGCAGGCAATTGTTTAATATTGGCGCCCGGCAATGACATCGATGCTTGTGTTTAAAAGTAAACGCTTATCTCCAATTTTTCTCACTTGTTTACTGCGACCAACCTACAACTTTCCCCACTACATCCACGACACAGACAAAGAATATCAAATTCCCACTGAAAGAGAAAATTTACAGTTGCGGTTGTAAGCAATCAAAAATTACTCGAAAGTTTGCTCAACTTGGCACATACAACTACGATCGCTACTAAAGTCCTAAACCTTAAGTCGCTAGTCAGTAGCACTTGGGACAAAAATATAGAAACTTTTCTAGTGACATTTAAGACAATTGGCCAGTAGGTTTAAAATTATGCTGCGCCCATTTGGACACCGAGACTAGCGATGTGCAGTGGATGAAACTACAGGTATGCCAAAATACTGCACCCGGGACAACAATGGGCTCCTGATGACGCCTATCCAACAGGGAATGGACAGTAAAAGTAGGCAAAAGGAAAAGTTCCCAAGACATGAGAAGACAAAACAGTTACAAATACATATCATTACAGCCCTCGTATGGTTGAAGCTCAATTTTGAATGAGAGCTTTAAGGGGGGAAATGTACTGCGGCCACGTATTCCAATGATTCAAACAGATTTGCTGTTTGCCGTTTCTGGTGCGACTCACACAAGGACAATCGCTGTGAGTGTTTGGGCTCGATTTAGAGAATTACCACTTTTCACACGGGCAACTATATGTGGTCAACTCAGGCGAAAAGGACATATTAAAACGACCCTTTAAAATGTGTTTGTTCCAGATCAAAATGAATAAGTTTCATTAAAAATGACAATGCATATTGAATTTGATCATAATGAGTTTCTTTGAGCTTCCAATACCAACCTAATTTCACAAAAAAAAAAAATTAAATATTATAGCCTGAATCTAGTTTCCGAATAAATTCAAATTCAATTTGGTGTCTCACCGTTGTTTTATTTAAAAAAATTTCTTAATGCTCTCATCTGGGTGCTCTTTGATACTATTAGAGCATCGTAACCCATAATTAAAACTAAAAGTTAAGAGCTATAACCGCAGATATAGGTATAAAGAGTATGCCAGTTTACAAGAAAAATTTACCTCGATGAAAGTTATTTCAAGGAAATTTCATTTTTTTGCAGAGCCATTTATTCTTTCTTTGTTGAATTTGGAGCGAAGAGTGGCGAACAAGGCGAAACATTCAATCAGGGAATCAGGCAATCGAAAAGCTGTATGAGGGGTTTTGGGATGAATGTATGGTGGAGTACCACTGCTGGATGCGAATTTGGGAAGACTCAACGCAACACAAACGAACAAGTTTTTGTGAGAAATCTTATTCTAACCCTATGCGTTTCCATTAAATCGTTAAACAGTTAGACAAAATTCCAGAACATAGATAAAGCACATAAAGTAATAAACAATAATATTTTCAAAACCTTTTTTTACTGCTGTTCTGTTTAATTTTAAATTAAATGTTCTATTTTTGGTTTTTTCTCCAAACAGATTGTTTTAAAACTATTGGTACACATCTTCTTTAATATATTTTATACAGAGTGACGCCGAATTTTTTTTCGATTTGTTCATTTAAAAAACCTTTTCAAAAGCTTTTAAATATTTTTTTAGTAAAAAAAAGGAAATTTTTAAAGTTTCTATTTGCGTACAATTTTTTGTTTCCCACGGTGACGGTTAAGTCACTCTGTGGACATAATTTATTATACTTTAAAAACGTTTTCATTTACTTGTTTAAGACGGAGACACAACTGGAATATCTATAAAATATTATTATTTTTTATAGGAGATATACACAATATAACCCTAACTTAATTATCACACTGGCTACTAGGGCCATATCTAAAATAATTGAGCCATAACTGTTCATTATTTTCAACGATAAATTAGATTTGCTTTTATTAGTGTTATTGAAAATATATCTTTTTTTTTCGTTGCTCACGCTTTCGCTAATTTCTTATATATTTATGTTGTCAATAAGAATTATTAAAAAAAAAATAAAGAAAAAAAAAATATTCCTCGAACTAAACTTAAACTTTTTCATTCTCAAAAAATCATATAACAGTTATTAACTGCCTCTAGTTCTAGATTAAAAAACATGAGGTGCTTATTACGCTCGCCACGAAGTTATGTCCTGGAAATGCTGCTATAAATCTCCGCCATTACATTTTCTTTGTATTATAGGATGTAAGTATGTATGTTTTTAAAGTTCAGTACATGTACTAATCGGAAATGTTAAAAATTTATTTGAGAAATGTTATTTGAGTGGCTAGGTTTCCTGAACTGGGAGACATCTACATAATTATTTTCCAGCGCTGTTTTAATACCACAATCCTCTGTTGTTTTGTTGGTTGAATTTCCCAGAGTGCTATTTCCGATAGTCACTTCGTAGTGGCTACAAAGAAAAGAAGGGCCCTCAATTCCAATTCTGAAACTTATTCAATGTTGTTGGGGAATGGTTTGTCGAAAGCTCGTAATCTTACTTTTGATAAGCCCGGACAATTGCAAAGATAATGAATTTTGATAAGTTATAGTCAGGTCATGCCCTCCTGGACGTGGCACAGAACTTCCAACTTTCCATCGTCTACTTGCAACGTTGCAATAGTGAGACTCTAGCTCCGCTTTATTCCGGCTTAAGGGTACTTCTACTGATCCGCTTTCGATTCAACTTAAGGAGGATCCTAGCTTAGCAAGTTCATCCGCTTTCTCATTACCCTTGATGTTCCTGAGGCCTGAAAATTATACTAGGAGAATATCGCGCGAGTTTAGTGTATCTATGGATGCATTGCAAATTTGGAAATTATGTTGATTGAGTTTACCGCCTTAAGTGGAAAATAGTATTGGAAATTTGCTTTCTTCTAAGCGCTTCCAACTATTTTGTTTTTTGTTTTTGTATACTCTCCGATTTCTCTGCCATATGTTTCGTCGAAAGCTAATCAGATGAAGAATATTTCAATTCCAAATGGCTTAGTACGGTTGGCTCTTGGCAAGATTATTTATCAGTTGAAAAGGTTGTATTAGTTTTTATTTCTTTTCTATCATGCGGGTCGTAAAAATAAATTCCCAAAAACTATAACCTTACTTTGTAAATTAAAATAAAACACAAATCTGTGTTCTATTTGTAAATCCACATTCGTCGTTTATTGCAATATCTATTTTATCATATTTTTATCGTTTATTTCTATGCGTTACCAAAAATAATTTAAAAATTTTCAGAGTGGGTTAATGTGATTCCTAACGTGTTTACACGAAACATCTAGCACAGAAGCGCAAATAAACTGTTATTCTACGTTAAGTATTGCGAAGTACATACATTATTACATCTAGCATTGTGAACTATAACACTAAATTCACTTTATATTATATATTCACAATATATCGCTTCAACTTAGGCAAAGAGCATACATCTGTAGTTTGAGTTCTATTGAATTATATTATTCTGAATCAGTGCAGCAAAAGATAAATAATATTGTGCAACTAATTGCAAAATACTGTCGTTTATTTGATTCAGATAAATTATTAGTAAATGAAAACAAAAATACTAATTAAAAATCTTCATCTGGAAACACACATCTGATAAATTTGGTAAGTGAGCATTTCTTAACAAAACTTAATAGGTAGATTTCAAATAATCATTACAAACTGTCCTCGACACTTACATCTGCAAATGTTTGGATATGAGACAACAATAAATAGTCATTAAAGTTAAGTTACTTTTTCTAATTTAACTCAATAAATACAATATTAAATTAGTAATGTTCGATTTTAAATCATTGAATCAAGTTTAATGAAGCATTCCTATGCAGCTGTGCCCAGATAGTAATGACTTCACTCCAAATTTCGCACTTCAAAGCGTTTAAATGTGTAGTTAATGAATACCCAATCCTTGGCTATTTCGCTGCCTTGAGGTATAGGTGCTGATGCTGAAATATGAAATAATATTGTGTAGATAATTTAGAAAGGAAATAACTTATATATTGTATGTCGTATGCAAAAATAAAACCTACGTATTTCCAATGAAACGTCGGGGAACTCGTCAAAGTTGGACGTATCATCAATTGATCGCACATCGACGGGGATGGCTGCAGGACGTTCGCGAATATGTTCCCAATCCACTCCTCTAAAGAATGACACTGATTTTAAGTCCTCAAGACCACGCTGCGAACCCAAACGGCGATCGGCCTCGCAGCAAAATTTCACAATTGTATCTTTCGCTTCCTCTGATATTGGTATTTCGGGCGGAAATATTAATGTTTCTCGCCAATTCATCACTTTGCGGTATGTATCTTGAGGATTGTCTGAACAGAATGGTGGGTAACCCATAAGCATTTCGTACATTATTACACCTAATGACCACCAGTCACACGCAGGGCCGTAACCAGTCTGTAAGAATACTTCAGGGGCAATGTAATCAGGTGTGCCAACTGTGCTATAGGCCAAAGCTCTGCGGTTGCGTTTCCAAGACTCTGCACGCCGTTTTGAATCCATTGGACTATTAGTGCAGAAACGGAAGAGTTTATTTTTTTAATTACAAATTAAACAATATGCATCATAGTCAGTTAATTACCTAGCGCAAGTTCCAATGAAATCGGATGGTTTGGCTTGTGAAAGATCCCGGTAAAAGTCTGTACGATGCGACTTTTTTAAGCCCGTGCATAAACCAAAATCAGAAAGCTAAAAAAGTATTGAAAAAACGAAAGATTTGAATCGAAAAATACATAAATATTTATATAAAATTCACCTTTAAATGTCCACGTGCATCAAGTAGTAAGTTATCAGGCTTTATATCCCTATGTATGAAGCCTAATTTATGAATTGAGTCTATGGCCAAGGCAGTTTCGCTAATGTAGAACTGTGTACATTCTTCTGAGAGCGTATCCTTTTTCATTAGAAGCGTCATCATGTCGCCACCCGGTAAGAACTCCATTATTAAATACAAATTGACGGGATCCTTTTTTTAAAAGATATTTTGATAAAATTAGACTAGCACGTATTTAATTACATTTTTTTATATAAATGGTATGTAAAGTTTTTTACCAAAGTTTTAAAGCCAAAAACATTTTGAGTGGGATTGTAAGAATAGTTAATTGTGGCCTTACTAAGGAACAACAGTCAATAATATTAAACTATTGAATTTGGAAAGATTATTTAATGGAGCCGCTGCAGCCGAACGGGTTACTACGTGACTGCCTTTCGGAAGTGGTTCGAAACCCTGGGCACGAAATATTACATTTTTTCTAACAGCGGTCGCTCCTCGGCAGGCAATGGCAAACCTCCGAGAGTATTTCAGCAATGAAAAAGCTCCTCATTAAAACCATCTGTCGTTCGGAGGTAGCATAAATCTGTATCCCCTCAAATAAGGGGAGGAGCTCGGCCAAACACCCAATAAAGGGTGTAAACGCCAATTATATATATTGCGAGTTATTGCGATGTGGAGTTATGTGAAGTTTACATTTCATATTATTGATAAATTTTAATAATGAAAACTTCTGCATATTAGTTATCGGTACATGTA
This sequence comes from Anastrepha ludens, assembly GCF_028408465.1. Lineage (NCBI taxonomy): Eukaryota > Metazoa > Arthropoda > Insecta > Diptera > Tephritidae > Anastrepha > Anastrepha ludens. Next base: position 117,082,932 of record NC_071500.1, on the reverse strand, counting down.
AAAAATAAACGTTGGCAAATAACTTTTATGGGCAACTTCCCATCTAATAACTGCTGTGGAAAAACATTATTTACGATAGAACTTATAACTGTTATGTCTCTGTGAAAAACCATCTGCTGTTCGGGGGCGGCATAAAACTGTAGGCTCCTCCATTTGTGGAGCAACAATAAGATGGCCGCCACAAATTGGAAAAGGAGCTCGACCAAAAATCTAACAAAGGTAGCACGCACCAGTTAAATTACACGTGCATATATAATAACATAAATATCGTTGGATAAAGACGTTGTTGTTTAGCAGTCTTAGCCCGCTTAAGTTGCTGCCCCACTCATTGTTGTTGTTGAGGCCCAGGAAACGTGTCATTTCGATGGGGTGAGATCAGAGGCAGAAGGTTTCTAGATGAGCTGGCAATGGAACACAAGAGGTTTGTGCCATATATTAAACATACGTGTGGTATGTTGGCGTCTAATAAGAATAAGTAGGAGTTAAACCTGTTCCAACAGGTAATTCGTTATTGTGCCCGCATTAGGAAGGTCTAACGAGACAACTCGAGATCTTCAAATTTAATTTAATTATGGTTTGTTCTTAGTTACGGAATTTTTGGGAGAATTCTTGATGTATGACGACAGTCTGACGGACCCAGCGGCATGAGCGCGTACTGCTGCAGTTCGTCTTAACACAAACAAAAAATGTTCACCTAGTACACGATGAAGCCACCGGCATACAAAGCCATAAGAAACAGTAATCCCGGCTATCCATTCAAAACTATAAGAGTTATTAAAATTTTCTAGAATTTCGGTAAGGTTTGTTGTAGTTATGAAGTAAGGAACAACATGTTTGAGCAGAACTATATAATTTATTTTTGTTATTAATAAATTTCCTGAATGCCAGATATAATTTATTTCGCCGCAGTTTTGCTTATCATATCTAAAGCGTTTTTCAATAGGTGCGCTTCAACTTTTTTCCGATAGGGAGGGCGAACGACGCAATATTTTTTATTTTTCGCTTGTTATTTGTAAACTTCATTAGTATACATTTCATCATGGAACGCTACACACTTGAGCAACGATTGCAAATTGTGCAAATTTTTTATGAAAATAATCGTTCTGTTGCTGCTACTTTAAGAGCATTACGGTCATTTTACGGTCTTCAGTGATGAAGCTCACTTTTGGCTCAATGGCTTTGTCAACAAGCAAAATATGCGTTACTGGGCAGAAAGCAATCCACACGTGATTCATGAGGCACCGTTGCATCTCGAAAAAATCACTGTTTGGTGCGGTTTACATGCCGGTGGCGTAATTGGCCCATATTTTTTCGTTGACGAGAACGATCGCCACGCTACTGTGAATGGAAATCGATACCGCGACATGATAAACGATTATTTTTGGCCGCAATTGAATGGTATGGACTTAGACGACATGTGGTTTCAACAGGACGGGGCCACAAGCCACACAGCACACGCTACAATTGATTTGTTGAAGAGTAAGTTCGATGAGCGCATTATTTCCAGAAATGGACCGGTCGAATGGCCGCCGCGCTCGTGTGATTTGACTATTTTCTTTGGGGTTATGTGAAGTCATTGGTCTACAGTAACAAGCCGGCGACGATTTGTGAGCTCAGAGCCAATATTGAACGCGAAATTCCTGCAATTTCGGCCGATTTATGCAAAAGAGTGGTCGAAAATTGCGTTCCACGATTGGACTTCGTAAAACGTGCACGCAGTGGTCATGCAAAAGAAATCGAATTTCATACTTAAATGTATATGTTCAAACTCGATAATAAAAAAAAAATTAGTTAAAAAAGTCAAACCGTTTGTGTTTTATTCAAAAAAAAAATTGAAGCGCTCTTACTGAAAAACGCTTTACTTATAGCTATAATTTGTCGAATTTAACAGTGGTTCAGGATATGAATTTAAAACTCGTTCCAAACTATCAAAAAAGGGATATACATGAAATATTTAGTTTAGCCGAGTTTGATATAGTAATGTAGATTATTATTCCAACTTTTCTTCAACAACTCTTTATCAAATTTTACATTATTGAGCTTAAAAAAAATCGCACTAATGGGAGGGATTATTGATGCATTTCCTTCATTTACTAAAAGTTAGTCGAGGGGATGGGTCGCCTTTAGTACTGTTCTTTATAAATTCCCTTTAAAGTCATGGAATTGAATACTGCGGTACTGGCACAATTGCGTTCCTGATATAGTGGGACTCAAGATGTCCGGCACGACACTTATCACCTATTCATCTGGCCCGTTAAGTTCACACATCTAACACCCTCATCCCCGTTAAGTGAGATTGACGACGACGACACCACGACAGTCGGTTCTACGTTACCGAAACGACCCGGATTTATATCCGACCATGAACTGTCACTCAGCAGCATTCCCCGCATGTAAGTATTGGGAATGTTTATGCTGCTACAACAACAACAACGACACCTCCTGATTTCACCGTGCGAACAGCTATACAAATGGAGCTACATCATAAAGAGGAAAGCAACGAACATTCCCCTCGAGAGCATTTACTACTCATAAATTATATTCAGTTTCGTGGCAAATTTCGCTCGTTAACATTTGAGTGGGGAGCTAAGGAAAATCTCATTGTAGTGATTGCATTACAAAAGTATGGTAAAAGTGCAAGTGCAGAAATGTTATCCCAGGGTTTAGCGTGGCCACCACCCAGCCTCGGTAATGGTTTGGTGGGGAGTGTCTTGTAAAGGCATTGCGCCTCTTCATTTCTTCGGAAATGGGTTAAGATCAGGGCAAAAGTGTACAAGGAGGATGTCTTAGAAGACGTGGTGAAGCAATTGAGGAGAACTCTCTTCAATGGAGAGCGTTGGATGTTCCAGCAAGATTCCGCAGGAAATAACCACTCACCAGTGGCTAAAAACAATATTCCTGGGTTCATAGCCGCAGAAGCTTGGCCGTCTGGAAGTCCAGATCTGAATCCATTGGGCCACAGTGTCAGAATTGGAGAACAATGGAACCGTGCGTGCTGCAATAGCTGAATTTTCGAATCATTTGAAGGTTTTTATAATATTTACATGATTAAATAAAACTAACTTCATTAAAAAAAGTGTTATGATTTCATATTTATAACGGACTTAACTTGTAACAGAACTTATGGCAGGACATAGTGTATACGAGTATACCATAAAAAAATAGATGTAAAATAACTTACCTGAAAGCTGTAGTACATTTTAACTACCCATTGGTGGTCGGCTTCAACAAGGACATCGCGTTCAGCGCGCACATGAGCCACTTGCTCCTTTTCAAGCATATCCGCTTTACGTAAAACTTTCATAGCATACACATGCCCTGTGTCCTTTTTCTGCACCAGTCGCACTTCTCCAAACGCACCTCTTCCAATTACTTTTAATGCTTCGAAGTCTTCAACACCTAAACGTAATCTTTTAAGACGTAAAAACTCTGTTTCTTTCTGTGCATGTTGTAGTCTTTTCTCTTGTCTTTGTGACTCTGTTAGGCTTTCATCCTTCAGCTGAGCCTCTAATTTGGCAAGCCGTTGTTTGCGCTCTCCATATTGAGTTACCAAATTACTGTAATAATTTTCCAGAGTTACCTTAGCTTTAGTTGCTTTGTCCAGTGTGTGGTCACTAAAGCGTATCGAAGAACCATCTGCACTCATTGTAGGAGGACTTAAATATGCACACTTAATGAGAAATCAAGTTTTCAAGGAGTTTTTCCCAGCGAACCTTTAACAAGAAAGTAGAAATATCCATAAATTATATACCTGTCCAAATTATTTGTTTGTTTCTTTATTTATACGCTAATCGGTTTACATATAAAAAAGTAAAAAATAACCATAAATCTAAAAACGTAAATGATTAACAATAATTATCGGTTGCAGAATTATTAGATGCCGAGTGAATATAAATGTATAAATTAAAGAATAAATTTTAAAACTCGTAAGATACCAGCGTGAGAATCTTCCTAAAAATAACATTTTGTGTATGTTACATTGCTTAACATCTAGCAGTCGTCTAGGTCACATATATCAGGGCTTGGGCTGATGAACCTGAACTACTCCAGTAATTTTGGGGAATCCATCGGTCCATTTACGACCTTATAGCAAATCGCTTGAATCTAGTTTCTTTTCCACAATATAGAAACTTTAATAATATATACATTAGCCACATTCGTGAGGTCTTCAATCTGGCCTTGACCGCTCTCATCATCCTTGATAAGTGAAAAACAAGGAGAATGGTCACACTATTGAAGCGTGGGAAACCCACTAACCAGTCTTATCGACCGATAACTCTCCTGTCCACTAGATTCAACAGTCGGCCTTCTCATACGCAGGCAATTGTTTAATATTGGCGCCCGGCAATGACATCGATGACTTGGGTTCCCTGACAGGGCAAAGGTACTGCTACAACAACAACAACAACTTGGGTTCCAAAGTGAACGACTGCCTCATCAGTATTTCTTGCTACTTTACTGCGAGGAATCTTCAACTTTGCCTAACTCCTCGGCGACCTATTTACCACCTGGACTAAGAAGATTAAACTGGAAAAAAAGGTTAAAATCAAGGGAACCCCAAAAGCGACTGTGACATTTAAAGCAATCGGACCGCCGTCTCCGAATTACGCTGCACCCGTGTGGTCGCCTGGTACTAGTGATTCGCAATGGATTACGCTTCAGATCTGTCAGCCATGTCTCCTGATATCTCGCCTGTACCATCTTTACAACCACATAAACGAGCATAGAAACAATTCTGCAGGCACTTGCTCGTAGTTGGGCCATCGCCCATGCGAGTCAGGAGCCACCTCTTCAACTACACTGAAGACAACAACAATAACAAGAGCTTAATCTACCTCGTGAGACCCGCGTTACTGTAGCACAATTGCGTTCAGGATATTGCAGCAGATTAAACTCCTACCTATGCAGGATAGACACCCGACATACTCAACATACAGTCTGACAGTTTGTTTGTTTGTTAACAGTAATATAAGTCCCGCCAGTGTAGGGCATATCACCGGTCGACTTCTCTAGCTCATCAAAAGGTAGCCCCAGGAAACATGCTGTTTCGACGGGTTGGGTCCAGAGGGAGAGGGGTGTTAGATGAGTCGGTTCTAGACGGCATGTGGAAAGGTGGTTAGTCTCGTGCGGGGTGCCTTCACATGCCGGACATATGTTTGGTATGTCGGGGTCGATCCTGGATAAGTAGGAGTTTAACCAGCTACAATACCCAGAACGTAATTGTGCCAGTGCTACAAGTGTCTCACGAGGAAACTGAAGCTCTTCAAATGCTGTAGGTGGTGGTTGGACTCCGATTACGGCATTCACAGGACGGGAGCTTAAGAAGGTGGTGAAGGTCTCTCGGAGAATGGCGTTTATTGACTGTCTAAACACTGCCAGGTTCAGTAAATTACGGTCAGTTTTGTCCTGGATTTCGTCGGCGTAGTTTAAGAGGTATCTTCTGACGTGCCGGGGAGGCGGCTCAGGCTCGAGCAGGTGTCTGCAGGGGTGAAACCTGCGGTAACATCCCAGCAGGAACTGCTTGCTGAGCAGTTTCTTATGTTCCATTACTGGGAGCATTTGTGCCTCGTTGTGAAAGTGCTGAACAGGGGACATCAGGATGCAAACGGTCGCTGTCCGAATGGCAGTATTTTGGCATGTCTATAGCTTTATCCACTGCGTGTTACTAGTTCCAGGCGACCAGACAGGCGCAGCATAATTCAGAAACGGCCTTAAATGTCGATAGCAACAGTTTTTTGTCTTCGCCCCAAGTGCTGCCGGCAAGCGATTTTAGGACCTTGTTGCGATTTTGGACTTTAGTGGCAATTGTGGTTTTGTGCGGGAAGGAGAGCAAACTGTCGAAGGTTACACCCAAAATTTTGGGGTTGCTTACCGTCGGAATTGGTGTGTCGTCGACTTTTACCTTAAGGGGTTATACGCAGTTATGACTTTCAAAAAAATCGATTTTTTTTATTGCATTTTTGTAATGTACATAATATATATTCAAAAGTATACGCACGAAATTTGAAGTAGATCTAAGCAATACTTTCGGAGTTATACCTAAATATGTAGAGATGCCTCGGCACGTTTTAAGGTAGGTATTGAAACTTTAAACGTGTTTTTTTCAAAACGGAATTTTTCAAGTCGGTGTACACGATATCTCGAAAACGGCTTGTTTGATCGGTCAACCGTTTTAACTCAATCTTTAAAGATACATTTTCTAGTAATTAATCGTTCCTTTTGTAAATCTGATACTTATTTTCCATTTTATAATCAATTTACGGCCAAATTTTAAAGTAAAAATCGAAATCATTTCTTTTAAAAGCTGCCATTTTGTGAAAATTCACTATTTTGATTAGCCGAACGATTAATTACTAGATAATCTAATATATTAACAAAATTTGTTTGGTTTTTTGATTTCAGATAATCCAATCCTGAGTTACGATGTACACCGTAAATCGTCTTTTTTTAAAGGAGGTTCCAGAAATCGCCTGCAGCGCGCTCTATAATCAACATTTTCATAAATAAAAAATTTTGTTACGTTCTTGAAGGATGCTTTTATAACCGCCAAAAATTTTCAAATTAAAATATTCTGAAGTTTCTTCAGGATAATTCCTTGACAACCCGTCTTTTATTTGCTTCAAAACTGCGTATAACCCCTTAAGGGACAGCTTGACCTCCTTTGTCCAGGTGGTAAAGAGGGTCGCCGTGGAATTAGTGGGGGAAAGTTGGAGATTCCTCGCAGTGAAAAAGCGAGAAAGGTCGGTGAGGTAGTTGTTCACTTTGGAGCACAGGCCATCGATGTCATTGCCCGACGCCATTATCGCACAGACGTCAGCGTATGAGACCAGGTAGACTCCCGCTGATGGTTGGGGGAGCTTCGAGATGTAGAAGTTGAACTGCAAGGGAGAAAGGACACCACCCTGCGGTACACCTTGCTTTATCTTCCTCTGCTTTGATGTTTGATCTCGAAAAATCACTGATGAGTGACAGCCGCTCAGGTGGTTTGCGGACCACCTCTTCAGCCCTGGCGGGAGTGTCGACTGATAAGTATCATCTAGTAGCGTGGATTGGCTGACTATGTCGAAAACCTTCTTCAGGTTCAACGCTACTAGGACAGACTTCTCGCAGGGACGGTTTTGGTTTATCTGGGCGTTTATGGCGGTAAGTGCAGTGGTGGTGCTATGCACTCGTCGGAATCCGTGCTGATGTGGGGCTGGGGCCACCTGTTTCGTGAAGAGTGGGAGTAGGAGGGCTTCAAGTGTCTTCACTACTGGGGAAAGGAGAGTTATCGGACGATAAGATTCCCCGTGGTTGGCGGGTTTCTCAGGTTTCAGTAGTGGGACCACTCTCCCTGTTTTCCACTTGTCAGGGATGATGAGAGTGGCCAAGGACAGATTGAAGACCCCTGTGTGAAATCCTACTCCCCATGATCCCAGGTGCTTCAGCATCAGCGCGTGAAGTCCGTGAAACCGGTCCAATTAGCTTTTTTAAAGTTAAAGTAGTACCGGTGGTTCGCGGAAACGAAGTCGGCAGGTCTCTCAATCGAGACGATAATGGGCAAGTGGTCTGATGCAAGCGATAGCATAGGTCGCTACGTTATGCTATTTATCAGACCCGCGTTAGCTATTGTTAGATCAGGGGAGCTGCTGCAATTGTCCACTACCCTGGCGGGAGCGTCGTCGTTCACAGTGCTGAATGTCGAATCGTCTATTTGCTCTGCCAATTGCTGTCCCCTACGATCGTTTGGCAGGCTTGAATGCAAAGATCGTGATGCGCATTGAAGTCACCTACAACCAATCGGTTTTCACCTTCGATGAGCGCACCTATATCACGGTGATATCCTGCTGGGCATTAAATATTTCGAGCTCGGAATCGCCTGCCCGCACAGCTATGCCTTGGCATTCTAAGGTGCTGTCCCTGTGGTCGATCCCTTTATCAATGAGACGATACTGCACTGTGTGGTGGACTATAAACGCCACCACCATTGTCTCATGGCAGCCGGTTCTACGTTACCGGAATGACTCGGGTTTTTCCTGACCAAGGGCAGCCGCCCCAGTAAACTAGCCCTGTCTAGTGAACAGCATGCAGTCTGACAGTCTTCGTGGTGCGCTAGATCTCATATTTGCTTAAATATTAAAAAATGCTTTCATGTGACTTGCTCAAAATCGCTTTTTATGTATGAAAACTGTTGACAGACTGTTGATCAAATAAAATACCTGGGTGTTATTTTTGATATGAAATTTACATTCATTAATCACATTCGGCCGCCGTAGCCGAATGGGTTGGTACGTGACTACCATTCGGAATTCACAGAGAGAACGTAGGTTCGAATCTCGGTGAAACACCAAAATTAAGAAAAATTGGAGATTTTGGCTGTTCAATATAAAGGGTGGTTAAATTTCAAGGGCCGATGCTGAATGTGAACCACATCTAAACGTCAAGTTTTGTCTGCATTTAATTTGACATTTTTCAATTTCAGACTAACTCAATTTGAACAATGGAAAGATACACAATCGAGCAATGCGTTAAAGTTACAACAACAACAAGTTACTCAGGCTTATTATAAAAACGGACTTTTAAATCAAAATGCATAGCACGCACTTCGTGAAGAAAATCATCTTCAGTGATGAGGCACATTTTCACCTCAGTGGATTCGTCAATAAGCAGATCTGCCGCATTTGGGCGAATGATAATCCAAGAGTGATTGCCGAAAAACCTATGCACCCACAAAGAGTGACTCTTTGGTGCATTTTGTGGGCCGGTGGCATCATTGGGCCGTATTTTTTCCAAAAAGGTTCCAGTCAGGCAGTTACTGTGAATAGTGTTCGCTATCGTGAGATAATAACGAACTTTTTATGGCCCGAATTGGAAGATATGGATGTGGACGATATGTGGTTTCCACAGGACGGTGCCACTTGTCACACAGGTAACGAAACAATGGCTCTTTTGCGCGAAAAATTTGATGGCCGAATAATCTCACGTCGCGGCGATGTCAATTGGCCGCTAAGATCATGTGATTTGACACCGTTGGACTTCTTTCTTTGGGGTTATTTGAAAGAAAAGGTGTACGTCGATAAGCCAGTAACAATTCAAGAGCTAAAGGATGAGATAACTCGGCACATTAACGGCATAGAACCTCAATTATGCCTCAGCGTCATCGAAAATTTGGACCATCGGATGGAGGATTTGGCCGATATTTTGTTCAATACGTAATTAAGCCACACCAATATTGTCATAATAAAGAGAAATGACAATAATTTCCTAAAAAAATTGTACTTTATTCAAAATCAACACCGGCCCTTGAAACTTAACCGCCCTTTACATATATATATATATATAATTGGCGCGTACACCCTTTTTGGGTGTTTGGACGAGCTCCTTCTCACTTGTTCCACAAACGGAGGGACCTACAGTTTCAAGCCGATTCCGAACGGCAGATATTTTTATGAGGAGATTTTTCATGGCGCAAATACACTCGGAGGTTTGCCATTGTCTGCCGAGGGGCGACCGCTATTAGAAAAATGTTTTCTTAATTTTCGTGTTTCACCGAGATTCGAACCTACGTTCTCTCTGTGAATCCCGAATGGTAGTCACGCACCAACCCATCCGGCTACGGCGGCCGCTGTTCTACCCTACTGAGAAAACCTTAATGGTCCAAGAAGAGAGCTTCGAAATTTCTATCCATGTTATGGAATTGGCGTATTGTGAAAAGGATACGCCTATTTAGTAGCATTTAATTTGTTTTTAAATTTTGAATTTCGCTGGTCACACTTCAATTAGACAGGTTTTATGACCGGCATATGAAGGTACACACAAGATACTAACCGCCTATCGCCTATTCATATGCCCTCTTAAACCCACTCATCTAACACCCCTTCCTCTCTGGAACCATCCTGTCGAAACAGCACGTTTCTCAGGCCTACCATTAGATAAATTAGACGGCGACGCTTGGTGACTACACCGCACTGGAAGGATCTAGTAAACTGCTACATACAACCACAACAACAACAAGCTGTGCTAATAATCTCGAGATCTGCTTCCTTAAAAAATGTTGAGCGTTTTAGTGAAAAATTTAACCCAGTGTATTAATTGAAACTTATCAATGTGACGTGCGAATTGGTTAAACCCCCATTGCACACATTTTTGCTATATTCCAAATCTTGGGGAAAAGCCTAAGAAAAAAAGTACACTCATGGTGATTTTAATCCCACGCCCGGAAGGCATAGGAACCTGTTCGGAACCGGCCGGCCAATTGTTTTTAATGTCCCCGCAACATTCTTTGCCTTTAATCCAAGGGCTAACGGCTAGCGATTTGAGGACCTTGTTGCGGTTTTTGGACCTAAGGGGCAATTGAGGTTGTATAGGCCGAGAAGTAGAGCAAACTATCGATCACCATTGGGGTCACCAATATTTTGTGGTTATTCACAGTTGGTATTGGTGTACCATCGACTTTCCCCTTTAATTCAAATTTAATCTGCTTCGCCCAGGTGGTTAAAAAGATCGCCGCGTATTTAGGGAAAGTTGAAGATACCTTGCTGTGAAGAAACGAGAAAGGCTGATGGGAGAATCTCTGGAACACAAGTCATTTTTTTTTTTTTTGTAGCAGCTTACTAAACCCTGTCAGTACGATGTAGTACCAGTCGTCTTTATCTAACTCATTTAACGGTAGACCCAGGAAACGTGCTGTTGCGACAAGTTGGGAGGGGGGGTGTTAGGTTTGATGGGGCATGTGAAAAGGTGGTTGATGTTAAGTGGTTCACTAGACAGGGCTAGTTTACTGGGGCGGCAGCTTTTGGTCGGGAAAAACCCGAGTCATTCCGGTAACGTAGAACCGGTGGCAATGGGAATGGAACACAAGTCATAGATGTCATTGCCAGACTCTATTTTCGATCCCTCTGGTGGTTGGGGAAGCTTCGAGATAGCTTCGAAAAGCGAAGGTGAGAGGACACCAGCCTGCGGCACTCGTCGCTTTATGCATGTGTAGGTACCCTGCACGATACTAACCACCTTTTCACATGCCACATCAAACCCACTCTAACATCCCTCTTCCTCTTGACCCAACCTGTCGAAACAGCAAGTTTACTGGGAAGACGACCGGTGATTTACACTACACTGACAGGGTTAAGTATACTGCTACAACCACTTGCAGCTTTATCCTCTTGTGTTTTCACATTTAATCTCGAAATATGACTGACGACCACCGATCACATAGTTAGTTTGTGGACCACAGTTTCAACCCTGGCGGGAAGAAGTTGAATATCATCTTTGTAGCGTAGAATGGCTGACTGTATCGAAAGCCAACGTTACTAGGACTGTACTCTCGCAGGGTTGGTTTTGGGTAAGCCCACTATTTCCTGTGTTTATGGCAATAAATGTACTGTGCAATTTACGGCAGCCATGCTGATGTGTAGCTGGAGTCAGATGTTTCATTCAATCCAACTGCAAGACATTATTTATAATTTTAAAGCCTCATTATAGGACATAAAAATCGACATGGTATTTTAATTCTTTCAGCAAGAGGATACCGATACAGCGGTACTCTCGAATGCAAAAACGGTTGAGTAATTTAAATTATGTCATGAAAGAATTCGACAGAGGTTTCGAGAACACATTTATTGAAGCGTTGTTGATTTTGTTGTAGCAGTTTATTGAAACGTGAGTATGTCCTGTTGTACAAAGATTTAGAGGTCGCTCGTAAGTTAGAGAAATACAACTTTTCCTGCTATTATTAGTGGTTATAGCAGTTGTATAACTGGCACTTCCGAACGATTAAATCATTTCACTGCACCGAACCAAATGAATTTTGCTTGATGATTCAATATTATAAGAAGTTATTGATTTTCGTTTCATAAATTATTAGGTCACTGACGTTGATTTTTTTTTAATCTATTTTTCCACGATGATCGGATTTACAAAAACTTAAACTGTACATAAACTTCACTCCAGCAGCATCCCCCCAATATTTGAAATTGTAATTTTCTTCTAATTAGATCGATTTTCATCGACATTGATCTTAAAAGAGATACTTATAGAATTCTCCAACAATTTAAAACATTTGATTATTTTATTTATCTATTTCTAATTAAGGAACTTACTTATTCAGAAAAATAGTAAATATGTATAGGCACAATCGTAAACAACATGACTTAATCGAACAGCACGCAAGTAACTATCTACATACATATGTACGAATATGTGTTCAAGTCTTGAGAAACATATGCATTTCTTTCATGGCTATTTCCAGGTCTTATGTTTTCGATGCTTCAGATGACACACGTTTGCATCATAGTCTTAAGAAAACAAAACAATTTGCAATTATACGTACTTCACAAAGTGCTTGCAAAAAGAAATTACGCCAATGAATGATTTCGTTTTCCAGGTTTTCCTTGTTTAATAGCATTCAGTGGTTACCATGATAACATAGCTTCTTCGTTATTTATAAAAAATCACCTTCGAAGAGATACTTTCCTAAGATTTTTTACAATTTCTTTGATATTTGAGAAATACTACTCGTACGAAACAAAAATGAAAATATTGACTGAGAAACGAAAGTCGAATACTCCTTGCCAGATTGGATGGTCAAAGAACAATAATATCGTTTTAAGCCTAGTACTGTGAATGTAATTATAACCCGTGGTATAATAAATAAGTGAAACCATTTCTTCCAATATAAATTTCGTAAAATTTATCAATGGGCTTTTTAAGGCAAAGTATAATGATTTAAAATTATGGAGGAGATTTTAGTGAGAAATTCAGGAACAACACTTATAACTAACAATATTCCGGAAATATTACAATAATTTGGAAATTATTTGCCTTCAAAGTGCTTTCGGGAATTTCACTATAGTTTGGCACATTATAAAATATATTTTTATAAACTTTAGTCCAATTCACATAAACTACACATTCACACATTCTATACTTGTATTTAAAATATTTCAATGAAAAATAAATGCAAATGCACTTATCCATATCATCACTTGGCAACGGTATTTTCTGTCGGACACCTGCAAATGAAAATAAAAATATAAACAAAAATTATGTATTTCAGTTCAGTGTTGGTGATGGAGACGGCGGTTATTGTGCCTCCTTACTACACACATGCATTTGAAATTTTTATTTTTGGCCGCCCACGGGGAAAGGTGTTCTGTGCAAAAATACTGTGGATGGCGTAGCCGGAAATGGACTAATGAACTCTATTTTTTCGAAGCGCAGCGAAAGGCCACCCACGCAGTAAAGAGTTTAAGTCGGCGCCTCTGTAAAACTTAACGAAGCAATAAAAACCCTTATAAACCGTAATTTATCGGTTTTAATTATTTTTTTATTTTTTAGGATACCTTTAACATAATTTTTTTCATATTTGGCTTATTTATATACGTGTATAACACAGTCGCATTTTTATTTTAAATTTTTTCTTGCGACTCTTTTTATCAATAAAAAAATATTATTACATTTTCAAAACTGTTTCTCAATTCTAAACTAAAGCAAAAAACATTGCAGATTTACAAACAACCTTCCAGTGAACGTCTGTGCATATGAATCACATTCTTATTTGAGGTGTCTCGCAGCACCAACTTTTCGCTAAATTACACAACTTAAACAATGAATTACTTAAAAATAATAAGCATCCGGAGGGTGCGGTTTTCAGTTTTAAGATGATGATAAACCCCTCTATCCCCCTCTTACAATCTGTTTTTTAAACGTGCTGCATTATATTGAATATGTGCGATTAATTATGTTACATAAACATGAGTTGATAAAAATTTCCCGAAAAGGCCTTGTTTAATAATTATATATATGTACTGTTACAAAGCAAAGTTTCGCGACTGGCAACAATAGCGAACGAAAGGCCAAGACAAAAACATGAATTAGCCTTAATAGTGACAGCAGATAGCGAGACATAGCACGCTTTCTGGGTCTTCCATTAGATGAGTTAGACGAAGACAACAGGTGACTAGTAAGCTGCTGCTATAATAGAACTCGCCAGAAGAAACGAGCTGCCAGATTTAGAAATTCCGATAGTTATTAAGCAAATGTATATAAGCCGAGGTGCATGCGCATGGGATATTCAGTTGCAAATTGAACTTGTGAGCGAATAAACGAAAAATAATAGAGTGATTCAGCTGAACGTGTACATTTAATGTAAATTATTGGAAATTAATTTGTGATTTTATTTGACAATCTAGTGATCGAACTCAGAGGAGTTATTGTAAGAGATTTATTTGAATTTAAACGTAAGAAAATTCGTAACAATATTTACTATACACATTTCTATATGAAATGATGTTCAATAAAATTACATAAATACGTTATATTGAAAACATGATAAAGAATTATTATTACAGCATATAGGTATAAGTATTTGATAAGTATACTTATATGTACATGTAAGTGACAACTGATACTCTTTATGTTGGAACAGCATAAAACATTTACCCCAAAAGACAGTCCTTTTAGATATAAAGATAAACAAATAATACATTTTTCTTCAGCGATGAGGTTAAGGGGACCATCAACCATATGAAACTATCTAAAGCCATAGGCCCTGACGGACTAAATATGCTGATGTTGAAGAGGTGGGTCCATTGGGAGTAGAATACCTCAATAGGGTTTCCAATATGCTTATGGCCACTCTCATCGTTCAAGAAGAAATCAGGGAGAGTGGTCCCACTACTGAAACCTGTGAAACCCGCTATCCAGCGGGATTCCGAACCATCTGACCCAGCCTCACACCAGTATGGATACCGAAGAGTGCCCAGCACAACCACAGCACTCACCGTTATTAACACTCAGATACACCACGGGCTCAACCAAAACCGCCCCTGCGAGAGGACTGTCATAGTAGCGTTGGACCTAAAAAAGGCTTTCGACACAGCCATGCCTCGAAACTCCCCTAGCCACCAGAGAGAGTCTCCCTGGTCTCATACGCCGACGACTGCATGATAATGGCGTCGGGCAATGACATTGATGGCCTCTACGCCAAGGTAAATGACTACCTCGCTTGCCTTTCTCGCTTTTTCACTGCGAAAACCTACAACTTCCCCCCACTAAGTCCACGGCGACCCTCTTCACCATCTGGATAAAGGAGGTCAAACTGCAACTTAAGGTAAAAGTCGATGACACACCAATTCCCACTGTTTACAACCCCAGAATCTTGGGAGTTACCTTCGAAAGTTTGCTCTCCTTCTCAGGGCATACAACCTTTATTGCTACTAAAGTACAGAATCGCAACAAGGTCCTCAAAGGTCCGGCAGCACTTGGGGCAAAGACAAAGAAATGTTGCTATCGACATTTAAGGTAAGAGGCCGACCGGATCGAAACTATGCTGCGCCTGTCTGGTCGCCTGGAATCAGTGATTCGCAGTGGACGAAGCTACAGACCTGCCAAAACACTGCCATAAGGGCTGCGGCAGGATATCTACTGATGTCCAAACACAACAGTTACATGGGTGTTACACTTGCTAGGGTGTTACCGCAGGTCTTATCCATGCAGACATCTGTTTGAGCCTGAGCCACCTCCCAGACATGTCAGGAGGCACCTCCTTAATTACGCGGATGAGATCCAAGACAAAACAGACCGACAATTACTGGATCGGACAGTGTACAGACAGGAAATCAACAGCATTCAACGGAATACTCTTACCACCTTCTTAAGCTCCCGACCCCCGAATGCCGTCATCGGAGTCCAATCACCACGCATTCCAGGCGAAGAGCTCCAACTCCCCCGAGAGTCCCGCGTAACCTTGACACAATTACGCTCTGGATACTGTAGCAGGTTAAACTCCTACCTTTCCAGAATCGACCCCGACATATTAAACATATGTCCGGCATGTGAAGGCACGCCGCTCGACACTAACCACCTTTTCACATGCCCCATCAAACCCACCTAACACTAACACCCATCTAACACCCCTCTCCCTCTGGACCCAACCTGTCGAAACAGCAAGTTTCCTGGGCCTACCATTAGATAAGCTAGACGAAGATGGCCGGTGATTACACTACACTGACAGGGCAAAGTTATTGCTACAAGAAAACGAAACGTGTTGTTATTATGTTATTTCATTTAAAAGTTTATCATCATGTATACACACCTGGTATTGCGATAGTTAGCTACCTCCAGTTTCATTGCGTCATTGATTTGTGGTACTGCCCTTGGTTGTGCAGATAATAATAATCTCCCAATAGTTTAACGCAAGCGTCAAGTGAACCAAGCCGTTATCATAGAACCATATTCTGGACCTAATTTGTACAAATTAGATGAAAGTATGTATAATACAATATTTATATATGCACAAAGTTCAATTTACCGGTGTCAACTTTACTGTATTCCGCATATTGTTTTTAATTATATGGTAATTAAAGATTGCCACAAACGTATTTTGTTATGAATGCGCAACTACCTATTTGTTATCCATGCCCTTCTTCTATTTTCTTTTCTATTAAAAAGAGAGGAGAAACTACATGTTTGTGAAAATTGAGTGAATGACTTGGTAATATTGTGATTTGTGAGATTTAAACCAAACAAACTAATGAAAACCAAGTGTCCCGCGTGTTAATTTGTGAGAGCTTAAAATAATAGCACTTTACTTTACCAGGTCCTTTGAAATGAGACTTCCCGCTATTAGTCAATAGATGTCGATAGGAGTATTTTTAAACCTTCCCAAATGTCTTGTTTTTTTCGTCTGTCATCTGTCAACAATTTTCATTTCATTGTTTGTTACGTTTCATACAACAATGCATTTTTTGTGGCTCTTAAAAAAGTAAAATTTTGTGCCTTCAAACTACGATTTGCGGACATCGAAAAACCACTTGTGAAATGCTGCTCTCGCGGTTCAAAAGGAAGTCTTTTTTGCAAGTTTGCAAAAACAACGACCAAACCAAATCGCTTCGGCCGCTAGGCAATGCTGTATGTTTTCTGAGATCAGCGTGGTATGATTTGATACGAGCTATTAAAACCAGGTGAAACAGTTGACGGTGCACGCTACCAACGACAATTGGCCGACTTGAACAGCGCTATACACCGAAAACGCCCAAAATATGTCGATCGGCGTCACAAAGTTATTTTTCTTGATCACAATGCACCGCCACATCGAACAAGAGCGACCCGGGAATTGGGAGATTTTTTAAAAATCGGGAAATAAAATCTACGGTACTACGATACGGAAGGAAGGAACTTTTCATTTACATGGGGCTCTCATTAGTTTGATCGGAACAGCTGAGTCGGGATTGCGTTTACGATGTTCACTGTTTTCAGCATTATGCATAATTCGTTTTCACTTAATAAAGACAACACTGTACTGTTAAACACATCTCCACCACATTTCTCATCTAATCCACTTTCTCATGTTTTCTCTCAACTTACCGAAGATCAACTAACAACACTGAATACACATTCTACAAATCTCACTCAAAATTCAACTTCAATCAACTCTTAACCACTATTCAGAGTACATTAAGTGTACTTTTTGAATTAGTGTATTAGCTAATTTTTCTTCCAATAACATTGATGCTGAACATTCTGCAATGGAATATTCATGGCTATTATAATAACTACTCAAATTTAGAAATATTAATTAAAGAGCAATCCCCTAAGATAATTTGTCTCCAAGAGACTCACTACAAATAGGGCTCAACTTCAATATTACCTAAGCAATATAATGGACATTTTCACAACTTTAGTTATAACACTACTGCTAAGCACGCTACAGCTTTGTAGATACACAAAAGCATTCCATATAATCTTATAAACTTCAATTCAAACTTATCTATTGTCGCAGCCGAAATTAAATTAAAACTCAAATTCACCGTTATTTCCATTTACATTGCTCCACAACAAAAAATCTTAGTGTCTGTTCTTCGAAACATACTAAATGTAGTTAATGGCCCAGTGATAATAGTTTGTGATCTGAATGCTTGAAGCCCTCTTTGGGCTCACCAAATCATAACACAAAAGGCATAGTCATTGAAGATTTTATCTTATCATCTAATCTCTCTGTTCTTAATGATGGATTGCCCACTCACCACAGTACCCACAACTCCCTAACGCACATTGATGTATCGCTATTGTCCTATGTGCAATTGGTACATCATTAACGACTTATACAACAGTGACCATTTCCCTACCATAACTTCTGTCACAGTAGATTTTTATACTCCTCATCGTACTATTCCACTGTTCAACACAAAACGGTCTAATTGGCCACTATTTCAGAATAAAATTCTAGACTTATCAATTTTATACCCCAGTAATGTTTATATTAACTGCGAAGCTGTACTTATTAAAAAGATAATACGCACAGCAGCCAACGAATCCATTCCCTGTACCACTCGCAAAAAATTTATCAGGACTGTTCCATGGTGGTCACCCGAGTTAAAATCTTTAAGAAACGCTAAACAGAGTGCTTGGAGAGCCTACAGGAAAACCTCCTCTTATAATGACTTAATAACATATAAAAAAGCAAATTCTTTATTTACTAAAGTCAAAAAAACTGCTAAACTGCAGAGTTTTGCAGATTTCACCAAAAAAATCAACCCTAGTAGTTCCATATCACTGACTTGGCAAATCGTTCGTAAATTAGTTGGTACGTACAGACCTTCCATTATTCATCTAGTGGAATCATCTATAGTCACTGATCCAAAAGACATCGTAGAAACTTTTACTAAGCACTGGCCCTCTACTTCTAACGATTTAAATTTTTCTTCAGCTTTCGGTTCAGCTAAAAACAAAATTCTTAGTTAATCTCCAAATTTTATTTCTAATCCCAAATCCAATATGATCGACTCTACTTTCCTACTTACGGAATTAGAAAGCTGCCTGAAGTCATTTACCGGAACTACCCCAGGCCATGACAAAATTTCCTACCCAATGTTAGTTAATTTACCAACTGTCCTTAAAAAACGTCTTCCTAATCTTTTCAACAACATTTTTGATACGGATGTTATTCCACACTCCTTTAAAATGGCGACTATCATTCCAGTAAAAAACCAAATAAAGATGCTAATCAGCTAGATTCCTATCGTCCCATATCCCTGCTTCCCTGCATCAGTAAACTTCAAGAAAAAATGATTTCCAAAAGGCTAATTTGGTTTTTAACTTCTACAGAGTCATTTTCTCCTAATCAATTCGGTTTCCGTCCAGGGTCAAGCACAATGGGACCACTATATTACATTAATGATTTAATTTCAAAAAACCTTTAATCTAAAAACCATCTCTCTATACTGTCAATTGTGCTTACTAAGCTAAAATGTATAATTACATTAAATCTTTTCTAACTGCACGGTCCATATGTAGCCGAGTTCACAATATACAGTCTTCTATCCATCCACTTTCTAATAGTATACCGTAGGGCTCCACCTTTCAACGACATTATTCTTGATTGCATTCGATGACCTCAGCAAAATACTTTGCGCCCAAAAGGATATCAACCACTGCTTCTATGCAGACGATGCATACCTCACATGCAACACCAGGGACTCGAAAGATACACTTATGCACTTAACAGAAGCTTTTACATCGATAATCAACTGGTCGGATAACTCTGGAGCGAAACTCTCACTTGAAAAGTGCAGGTATCTACACGTGCGTCGGAAACGTTTTTGTGACCCCATCTAAATAAACATGAACAACTTCTCAGTAGAAAATATTAATCATCTTAAAACACTAGGCTTAATTTCTGATTCTAAGCATAATTTTAAGGAACATTGTAGTTATTTACTCGTAAGAAGTAGTCTTACTGCCAGACTTAACCTCATAAAATACCTCTCCTCTAACAAAAGCCAGATACATACTAATACCCTCCTCAATATAACCCAACTAACCTTAATTTCAAAAATTGACTATGGGCTCGCAATTTATGGCAATTGTGCAAAATCACAATTATCACTCGTCAAAGGTCCTTATAAGGCAGCTATAAGATCAAGCCTCAGAGCGTTCAGGACCACACCCATCGAAAATTTGTTGGCGGAAAGTGGTTTTCTCACTATTGAAGATTGAAGGATCCATTACATTACATGCCGTCAAGTTCCAGTTATCTATTCAACAAGCAACTCAATTTTATCCAAAGAGATAACCTTATTAAAACTACGGAAACGCAGCTGAAACTCTCATCCGGTCTGACTTGTATACTTGATGTGGTTTCTAAATCAACCATCACACAATTACCTTGGACCTGGAAGCACCCTCCGTGGTTAATGCAAGACAAATCTTTTTTCAACTAACTCACTTCATGCGAAACAAAGCACTAACGAAGTAATCTACAGACAATTATACATCATTGAACCTGAAATTAAAACGTCGTATGGGTGTGTGTAGTAAGGAGGCACAATAACCCCCATCCCCATCATCAACATGTACTGAAATACTTCATTTGTGTTCATTATTTTATTTTCTTTCTATTGTCAATTCCAATGAATTCTTATTCGCGTTTAAAATTGGAAAGTGATGATAAGGGTAAATGCATCTGCATTTAATGAAATATTTCGAATACAAGTAAAGTAAAAACACGCGTGTATATTTAGTGAATTTAAGTGAAGTGTAGAAAAAAATATATTATAATGTGCCAAACTATAGTGAAGTTCCCGAGGGCACTTTGAAGGCAAATAATTGCAAAACTATAATTTCCGGAATAATTAGGAGCACCTTAGATACTTAAATCGCCTTGGGGTAAAATTGCGTTCACATATGCAGTAATTAACAATAATCTTTAAAATTAATCTACCCGTTCACATATGGTAAATTGCCTGCAAAATTGACAATCAGCTGTCAATACTGTTTTGAAAGGGGTTTCTTCATAGAAAGTACTTTGGTGGAATATTTTGGCGTTTTCGGTTTGTTTAATTATTATTAACTATGTACATATATGAAGAAAAGACAAGGATAATTTAATTGCACAATAGCCTACTAGTAATAGACAGTTGGAGAAAATCCGTAAACGACGTTTACTCAGGTTTCAAAAAATTATGGCAGCAATATTCATTCGAAATTCGATATTACATTTTATAATAAGTAATAATAATATTATATGAAAGCATAATTAATAATACCTAACAAAAATGTTATTAGAATTATGTTTACCAACTTGCTTTCTTTGCCGACATCCATTTTATTTTGTTTTTACTTTGACGTTTCTCTTTACATTCGTAAAAATAATTACCAATAACACAGAAAACATAAGGTTGTATGTAAAAAAGTATGGTAATAATCTAAGATTATTTTATAATTACAGATTTCGGGAGAGAAATGTTGGAATTTCGGAGTCGGCTTGAAACTGTAGGTCCCTCCATTTGTGGAACAACATCAGGACATACGCCACAAATAGGAGGAGGAGCTCAGCCAAACATAACTTAAATAATTTAATTGATAATTGGGCGTTGGGTTATGTAAATATGTATTGTTGCGAACGGGAAGTTCGCGAACCGCCTGGTAACAACAGCGAGCGAAGGAGATGACAAAACAAAACTACGAATTCGCGTTGATGGTGACAGCAGGTGTCGGGACAGAACGCATCTATTTACATGGCAGCCGGTTCTACGTTACCGGAATGACTCGGGTTTTTCCCGACCAAGGGCTGCCGCTCCAGTAAACTAGCCCTGTCTAGTGAACAGTATATTACCCCACCTCTTACGTCACAGAAGCAACTCCTTGCTCCAAATACTTCTCCTCAGGGCTGGTATTGAATCCAACCCTGGGCCAGAGATATTCTATTGCTGCGTATGCCATAAACGGCACCCGAACTCGACCTCCACCTTAAGGACCTGTTCAGGCTTAAGTCTCATAGGGAGTGGTCCATAGTATGTGGCCACGTGTTGCTCCCGCCATCAGGCGTCTGATGCCTCAACGGCTACACAGCCCATCCCTTTCCCTCCTGCTCCTCCAGCAGCTCCCTGTAAGGGAGCACAACAAACTGCTCAGCAAGCAGTTCCTGTTAGGGTGCTACATTCCCATATCAGCCGGTTCTACATTACCGGAATGACTCGGGTTTTTCCCGACCAAGGGTTGCCGCCCCAGTAAATTAGCCCTGTCTAGTGTACCATATCCTACCCCCCTTTCCTCACAGGAGCAATCCCTTGCAGCACGTTTGCTCCGAATACTTCTATTCAGGGCTGGCGTCGAACCCAACCCCGGACCAGAGGTATTTTACTGCTGCATCTGCCACAAGCGGCTCCACCCGAATTCCACCTCGGTTAGCTGCAAAAAGTACAACGGGTGGTGCCATCTTAAGACCTGTTCAGGCCTCCTTCCATCAGGCGGCCCCTGCCTCAATAGCGCTACCGCCCTCAAACTGCCGCCACCAATAACACCTCAACGGTAAGGAGCGCAACACAACTCCCCCATCGAGCCACAACCCTCCTGCTCCTATCCCAGTGCGGGGACAAACCAGCAGCTCTTGGTCCCGCGCACAGTCTGCTCCGTGTGTCAGACCAGAGCCCCTTGGAACCTGACAACAGTCCAATACAATTCTTGCAATGGCTGGATCCACTTTCGGAGGTGCTCTAGCCTACGCACCACCCATGAGTGGACACGCGACTTCGTTGCCCCCTGCTACAGAGCTCAGCCCCGGCAACCGCTAGCTCCCCCCTGATCATCAGGGACGGCTACAATGTGCACAGAAAGGATCGCGAGCGAGACCACGGTGGGGCTATCAACCATTTGAAACCATCTAAAGTCATTGGCCCTGAAGGACGAAACATGCTGATGTTGGAAAAGCTGGGTCCATTGCGAGTAGAATATCTCACTAAGGTCTTCAATATGTTTATGGCCACTCTTATTATTCCTGACAAGTGAAAATCAGGGAGAGTGATCCCACTACTGAAACCTAGGAAACCCACCAGCCGTCATTCGTCGGTGCTATTTCGAGACCAAATCTCAAAACAGAGAAAAATAAAGTAAGGAGTTCCACAGGGTGGTGTTCTTTCACCCTTGCTTTTTAACTTCTATATCTCGAAACTCCCCCAACCACCAGAGGAAGTCTCCCTGGTCTCATACGCCGACGACTGCATGATAATGGCGTCGGGCAATGACATTGATGGCCTGTGCGGCAAGGTAAACGACTACCTCTCTGGCCTTTCTCACTTTTTTACTGCGAAGAACCTACAACTTTTCCCCACTAAGTCCACGGCGACCCTCTTCACCATCTGGACAAAGAGGTCAAACTGCAACTTAAGGTAAAAGACACCAGAATACCTACATCTGCTTCGTGATTACACTAATCCCTAATTACTTCTTGCTATTCAGCCGTACACTCAGAAATAAAGTTCAAGGCTTGGAATTTCTCGACCTCGTAAACCCAACAATTTACGCACTAAACCAAATTACTACACCGATCTTGCGCAACAGTTTGATGTGGTGCACTTAAACCCCCTACATATGCACGAAGCATAAGTTCTATGTACCGTTTGTGCGGGTACGAGTAGAAACGGTAAAACTGCGCAGCGTAATCCAGTGGCAGACACGATGGGATAGTTCAACAAAAGGCAGGTGAACCCATCGCCTCATCCTCAGAGTAAAAGAATGGCTTGAAAGAAATCACGGGGAGGTCGATTACTACCTTACCCAAAGCCTTAGTGGTCATGGATGTTTCAAAGCATACGTTCATCGCATTGTTTTTCGTATGCCATCGTTTCAAAAGATTAAGGAAAACACTAAAAGATAAACTCGCCTGTAGTAAAAACGCATAGAACGGCAAACCTCCGAGTGTATTTGTGCCATGAAAAAGCTCCTCATAAAAATATCTGCCGTTCGGAGTCGGCTTGAAACTGTAGGTCCCTCCATTTGTGGAACAACATCAAGACGCACACGACAAATAGGAGGAGGAAATCGGCAAAATACCCAAAAACACCCAATATAAAACTTCATGATAATTTAAATTCCGTTAAAGGAGTTGTATGTACGCCTTGTCTCAAGCCCGTGGCCGAAGACGAGATTGTGAGGGAAATGAAAAATAAAAACGCTACAACGCCGCCACATAACCTCGAAAAGTGCACTAGAACCCTCTGTCCCAATTGCGCTGATGAACACCCATCTTCTGACCGTAACTGTCCTAAATATGTTCAAGCTAAAGAAGTATTAAAAATTTTAACATTCGAAAAATGCAGTGTCGATGAAGCACGTCACAAATATAGAGAAAGACTTCCATTCAACATGCTAACACATACACTCATACAGCTAAAATCATTACCTCACAATCGTATTATCTTATTGCTACCCCCACTTCGTCTTCATATAGAAATAGTTCATCTTCTACAAATACTAATAATATTAACATGAAAGGATTTATAAATAATTAATATGAACTCCATATGCTTATTAAACAGCAGCATCCCTATTTCATCGCCATACAAGAAAAAAGCTGTAGCAACAATTTTTTTCCTATACTTCCTAGAAACTGTGAGGGCTACTTTACCAATGCAACATCAAATACCCAATCAAAACAAAATACTTCCTTACTAATAAAAAACTATATTCCCATAAAAGGAAAAGTTTTAAATCGCCACTTCAGTAGTCGAGATCGAAATGTTCATCAAATTTACCATAATTTCCAAAGATTCTGCAGCAGAAACCTTACGGATATATTTCAATCAATTAACATTTCCACCATTCGTCGGCTTGGATATTTCACTCTAGAACGTCGGATGTTGCCGGGTGGAATAGAGACCTTGCAAAGCTAAGATCAGAAAAAATTAAAGCTTGACACAACTTCAACCCGCCCTACATTCAACACCTTAATTGCTTTCAAAACTCCTCTATCACTTCGATATGGTGCAAAAGTAATAGACTCAGTAATATTAATGCGTCATTAGTATAAGAGCCAATGTTCTACAACATTCGATTTAAGGGAAATTACAAATCAATTCGCCTCCGACTGGTCTAATTACTCGTCCGAATCAAATTTTTATAGTTTCTTCCGATCCTCAAACCAATCTGTGGATTAATTGTCACCTACGCTTTCGAGCATACATTCGACCTCCAAGTTAATCGAAAAACCAATGACTATGTGTCTTACCCAAGCCAAGGGAAATTCCCGGGCTTTGACCGCATATCCTATAAAATGATAAAATCCTCCTCCAACCTCGCGAAGGCTCGTTTGCTTAGCCTTTACAACACCATTTTAAATCCTGGCGTAATCTCACATAACTTGAAAATTGCAACGGTAATAGTCATACCCAAACCAAATAAAGATTCTCTCGACATAAACGGATACAGACCTATATCGTTGATCTCTCCTTGATCTCCTGCAGCTTTGCAATTTTAGATCGTATTGGATGGTTTTCGCAAACACTATAACTCATTGCTGATAAGCAAATTGCCTTTAAATTGAGTAGAGATTGCCAAACACCCTCCTCCACATCGGTTATTACGCAACAAAATCTTTATCTTCAAGACAGCACACATCTATTCCTTCTGTGGATTTCGAAAAAGCGTTTGACCGTGGTCCACACGTAATCCTAAAATGTCTTCACATTTGGGGAATCGGTCCTAAAATCTTTCGCTTTATCAAATTCTTTGTGACAAACAGACAATTCAGAATAAGGCTTGCCAATACTTTTCCAGATTTATATCCCCTATGCAATGGGGTTCCACAAGAATCCCCTTTGTCCGTCATTCTATTTTCAATAGCGAAATCAGCAAAATAATCAAAAGCAACGACGCAGTCGATCACTGTCTTTATGCAGACGATCCTCCGTAACAGAAATAATGCCACCGAAACAAAGTCCATATTCGAAGGTTTTATAAAAAATATCTTACAAGGACAGAGTAGTCTGAAGTAAAAATATCTTTAGATAAAGCAAAAAACGTCCACTTGTGTAGGCGATCTATTTAAAATTTTCATAATTTTAAGATACATATAAACAATATTGAACTTAAAAAGGTAAAAAAAAACTAAATATTCTCTATATCACATTTTCTTGTAATTATAGCTGGAAAGAACACTGCTTCGAAACAAAAAAAGTCGTTAGTTACCAGAATAAATGTATTATCAAGCAAAAAATGTCACATACATATAAATACTTTAATCTATCTAACTTAATCCCCTTAGTCAACGATAACGGCGTTTAGTCCAGTTTACTATACCACCAAGCCAGGGTGTGCATTCGTGTCTTCAGAACTACGCCCGTAGAAAACATTTTCTCAAAAGCGGGCACACCAACACTACAAAAATAATACGCGAAACACACGCTCAGCTGGTAGGTTAGGTTAGATTATTTTGCCTCCCCAAAGCCACGTTGCGATAATTTTGTTCAATTAACGACATCAGAGTAGAGCTCTTTGTTTTAGCGAAAACAAGATGCGCGTGCTGTTCGCTAATTTTAGGAGTCGATCAAGCTCCAGTTCAGTGATAGATTCTAGTCTTTCAAAACTGAGGGCACTCAGGTAGCATAGTCTAGTTTTCGAGAGAGTTCGGCATTGACATAGAAGATACTCCAGGGCCCTTACTCTGTAATGCGATGCGAAAGAAAAAATTCACGAAATCGCAAAATCGGTACTCGGTATTTTAACATTCGCATTCACATTTTGCGCTTTCGCAAGTTTTTCTCCCTTTTCGCATCGGCAGCACTCTGTATTGCCAAAGTGAATGTCAAACAGCTGTCATTATCGCATTTTTCTTGCTACAAGTAATAGCCATACGCAATTTCCAAATATGTAAGTATTAATTGATAATTTTATAAATTTGAAATATTAATTCATTGTACCTTTTTGGAAAAATATATAGGGCAACTCTAAAGACCAACAAGCAAACACAAAAGAAACAATTCGAAATCCTAGTGGACTTCATGACAACACATCCAGATTTGGCAAAGGGACTAATGAAGACGCCCAACGCAAAAACAACAGTCGATAATTTATGGAAGAGAGTAACTTCCCAACTAAATGCTGCTGGACCACCGATGCGTGATATGGCCGGCTGGAGAAAAGTAAATTTAGTGACATGTGTACTTTTTATTTCTATAGTGGGGTTATTATAATTTTCAGGTTTGGGCTGACTACAAACTCCATTTGAAAGCCAAAATGCGTCGGAACAAAACCAATATTGCCGGTACAGGGGGCGGTCCGTCTGTTTATTCCTCACTGAACCAATTAGAACAGCGAGTAAGCGAGTTGCTATCTATAAATAAATCTGTGGGCGGGATAGGTAGCACGCGGGAGTTTGGTGCGCGTCAGACGGATGTACCAACTAAAAGTTTAGGAGCAGCTTTTAATGATAGCGATTTAGTCGATATGCCCGAAGAGGAGAATGACAGCGATTCAGTCGATGTGCCCGAACAGGTGACTGAGAAACCTTCCTGCAGCCGTTCGGTACTCACTCCACGCAATAAGCAAAGCTTACTAGAAAAGCAGGTGGATAATCAAATTATGTACCAAAAAAAATCAACAGAAATACTGACTGAGATTAATGATTCCTTAAAAAATATTTCCAAAACCATGGAAATGGCATATAAAATGGTATATAAAATAGAAAAACAAAAGCTAAATTTAGCAAAAGAGCAGTTCGTCCATAGTCAAAAAATGGACTGTGATAATTTTAAGTTAAAACTTAGCAAATTAGAAATTCAAAAACAAATGTTGGATGTGGAGTTGCAGACAAATAAGACACATGCCTTACCGAAGTATTATAGCTTAAAAAATGTATACAATGTATATAATTTGTACACTATTGCTATTACTATTGTACACTATTTTAATATATGTACACACTTTGTAGACCTAACTTAAATAAAAGACTGAATTCATATTTACTAAAAAACGATTTCATTTAAACAAATTTTTCATACAGAAGTTCGAGTGGCAATCATATCATTTTTTATTTGGTCTCTTACACGTCTAGCTATATTTCCAAAACTCACATTTTCTACATTTTCTATATTTACCATGTTCACTTGTTCCGGTTCGATTTCTAAACTGGGAGGATGAACTTTGAACATTATACATATATTATGCAGAGCACAACAAACATTTAGTATTTGCACAACCTTTTCTGGAGCATAGTGCAACTCCCTTGAAGCTAGAAGGCAACGAAATCGGCCTTTCAAAACGCCAAAAACTCTCTCAATTAACGACCTTCCCTTTGAATGTTTTTGATTCAAAAAATGTTCGTCTGAGTCCTCCGTAGAATTCCTGTACGGAGTAAGGAGCCATGGCTCCAACGGATATCCCGAGTCGCCTGCAGATAACAAAAATATAAAGGAATTTTTAGTTGAATAACAATAAATTACAATAGCTACATATGTGCATATGCATGTTCATAAGCATTTATTACATGAAAATGCATATACATATACATATATATGTGTATTAACAATTATACATATGTATGTTATATACTATATAAGACAATATTAATACGAGTATACGGACCACTACATTAAGGTCATATATTCGTAGTATATTAAAAAGCTTACCAAGAATTCGTTGGCCAGAGTCACCGTTTTCATAGGCAGTTTTTAAATATTCGCGCTCACCGGACAAGTTCCATATGTGCGTATCATGCGATGCACCGCCAAATCTACCATTCACGGCTCTAATTTGCATTTTGTGATCACATATCTAAAGTAGAACAAAAAATGTTTAATGAAAATAATCTTATTTAATTGAAACACTCTTACCACCATTGCATTTATGATGTGCTTAAGCTTTCGGTTAAAAAATAAATGCTCGTCATTTGATGACCTTATCATTTGGATGTGCGTTCCATCCACTGCTCCTACCACACCCGGAATTCCGCATGTTTCTCTTCACTGCTCATCGAAAAAACGATATGTTTTGGACACAATACCTTTTCAATTGCACTGCAAACTTCCCAAAGGCAACTGGAAACGGTTTGCTGTGCTAGCCCCGCGCGATGGTCTTGGCCAATTAAATGCTGATACGCACCCTGAGCAAGAAACTTTAGGGTTGTTGCAACTTTTATGATGTCAGGGAAGCCGTTGCTCTCATTGGAGATTTCATCTCGCCCTTTAAAATTAAAATTCTGCACAAAACTGATGAATAGAACAAACTGATGAATAAAGCATGAGTAATTCTTTAAAGTTTAACATACCTTTGATCGCTGAGACTCATAATGTTGGAGTTATCTGTTATAAATCTCCGAGAAATCCTTTCCTCAGATAAATCGTCCCATAAAGCTACAGAATCCATTACTTTATATTATTTAAATATAGGTACTTTACTTCCAATCGCTCGTTTGTTTTGGTCGCATTCTTTGACATTTCGGTCAGTGATGCATACTAAAGCGAAAAATAAGTGAATAATAAAAAGAGCAACACTTTCAGCGATGCGATAGCGCTACAGAGTACCAATTACCCTTCGTAACGCAATTTATTTTCGCATCGCATTACAGAGTAAGGGCCCAGGGCTTCTCTTGTGCCCGCCTCGTTCAGAGTTAGATATAGCTTGTTAGCATACGCTGCAAGTGTCCTGTTACTACATTAACTAGAGTCTTACAGTTCCTTCTATCGAACGATATAACCGATTTAGAATGCCTGTCATCATTGACACCTTTGCAGATGGTAAGACTTTCTTAGCATGTGCTCCTCCTCCTTTTTGAATTGTGCGTAGGGGTTTAAGTGACTAACTTATGTGATATCCATCTTTAGCTATTCCATCCACTGTCCCATTTCCCTCTATGCCTTTATGCACAGGAACCCAATAAACACAAAGCCTGCGGTTACAAGCGAGCTTGCTAATTGCTTCTTTGCATTCTTGGACATATTTGTACGGTACACAGTATGATTTTATCGCTTTTATAGCCGCTTGGCTATCCACGAAAAAGTTGTTGCACTTAATTGTTGCATATGGATATACACTCTCTGCTGCTTTCTTTAGAGCAAATATCTCAGCTTGAAACACAGTACAATATTTAGGGAGTTGAAATGACTTTTTGATGCTTCATTCGGCATATTATATGCCAGCCCCAACTCCCTCTTCCATTTTTGATCCATCGGTAAAGACATTGATGGTGGTATTTCTCGGAACTAAGCCTTTGCGCCATCCACTGTTTTTGATAGCGGTCTTTGGCGGTTTTCCAAAACTCGTAACTGGAACCATATAGTCTCGTCTCGGCTGGTACCTAATTTAACATTTTCATTTGGCTCTGTAATTCAAGTGCATACGGCTTACAAAACACAGCCAAAGAATTCCCTCTAACTTTCGTCTAGTTCTTAAGACCGTAAAGAGCTTAAATCTACCCTGCCTCGAGGGAAACTGTATTTTAACCCACCCACCATGGATTATTACAAAAACTCAAAAAATCAAATGCTTCTACTGATGCCTGTCAGTTATTCCTGGAACGTAAAGCTCGTTAGGAAGGTGAAAAATTGATGTTATGGTATATAGATAGGTCCAGATCCTTTAGTTACGCAGTTGTCGACACAATTGGTCACGTCCGAAGAGTGCGTCCACCGCAGAAGTGAACGCTATCCGTAGCGCAATCAGCATGACGTCGAAGGCAACTTCAAAAGTCTTCATATGTACCGACAGCTTCTTGGTCCTGAAAGCAGTCCACAACCTCACTCATAGCTCGATTACAGTCAATTTGATTAGAGACATGAAATTAACGATCAAAGGATTAACGTTCCCACGACAGTCAGTTCTACGTAACCAGAATAACCCGAATTTATATATATCCGGCCAAGGAATGTCACTTCGGCAGCATTCCCCGTATATGTATGGAGAATATTTATGCTGATACGACGACACCAACAACAACAACATTAAAAGATTAAATTGCTATGCATACCTGGGCACATTGGAATTATGGGCAACGAGGCAGCAGATCGTGTCACAATATCGACTAACTCAACATCTGTAACAACATAGAATAGAGTCGAAAAAGTATACGTCACGCTATTATACTAAACCACATCCGAAACGTAAGAGTACGGGATTGGTTTAATTACAATCGCAATTACACAACCAACCACAATCGAGAACTCAGGACCCTAGACAGGTCAAGTTTACTGGCTACCTACACGATGAGGTGCTCCCTGTGAGGGAGGTGCTGAAATTCCGGGATTAAAATTGTTCGCTATTATTTTTCGCATTCTTAGTGATTATATAGCGGTTCTCAAAAGCAGTTCTGTTCTCTCCTTGGCCTCCGCAATAAGAAAAGTTTGATATTTCAACAAACCAGTAAGTAGACAAACAAAAGCCAAATGACAGCGAATGCTCAAAATGCTCCCTCGATCTATTTGGAAAACATCGAATGGATCCTTAGACGCCGAAAATCGTCATTATATAAAAATGTCGCGGAGGAACTAAAAGCCGCTATTATCGAAGAATGCGACAAGTTGGACTCTGACTTGATACAAAATTAAGATTTTGCATATAAATAAGATGATTTTTGAGTTAATTAAATTTTTGGTGAGTATGTTGTTGGTTTTCTTCGACAAATAAAACAATATTCAACAAATAAAACAATATTTGCTTAATTTGTATTTAAACTGAAACTGTTACTTTTTAATAAAAATTATTATTCACACTGTATTAAAACGGCATCTCTTTTATATTATGAAAATATTATGCACTTTTATAATTAATTGTTGGTCATAAACAAAATTCTTTGTAGCCTATTTCTTAAAAATACATTTACAATCTTATGCTTTTCTTTTGCTTTCGCCATAATCTTTACAATCTTCATAATCATATATTTTTTGATTATCCTCATTTTATATTAAAACATATTTACATAAATATCCAGGTTATCTACACTTCATTCAAAATCTTTTCCGTATAGCACCTTAGTATCACGTTCTTTACACATAATTTATTTAACTTTTTTTAAAATTTCATCAATATTGTTTTTACACCTAATAAATTGCGAACGCTATCGTTGTATTTAATTAAAACAACCTTTGAAGCGCAAATATTGATTTTTTCTCCAGCGCATAGAAGTTGCAAACACGTTGCCCTCTCCAAGAAATCTGACATCTTAAGTTCCCTCATCAGACTTTTGTGTGCGGGAGATGCTGATGAAGAAGGTGGATATATCTAAAAGGTAAACCAGAAATTGGTCATCGTCATAATATAAGCCAATTTACTAAACATTTATTTTATTTACCTTATTCAAAAGAGTATCTTTAGATTTGACCTTAAGCAAATTGCACAAATCACTCAACAGAACCCATTTGTCAGTTCCTTCATCTTTGAGTAAATATAAGGGTGGTAGTAAAATATCAGCTTCTTCAAATTCAAACATTTCCCCTTCGCTATCCGAATTTTCTACCAAAATTTCTGGCTTGTTGTCATTGTGCAATCGAACGGAGTTAAATCGATCAATATTGTCAAGCACGACTGCACAATTTTCCATCATAGTCTTACGGTTACTGCCCGCCTCTACATACGTATTAAATTGTTTTTTGTTCGTTATCAAATTAGATACTGAACTTTTTCTAAGAGCTCTGCTCATATCACATGTAAAATTCGGTGCTCCTCCGAATATATCATAACCATATTTTGATGAATCTGCAATGAGAAGAATGAAATTATTAGAAAAGAGAGAACTACCGATATCTAAACTATGGTTCGACTTTGTTGACATTTCTGTTCAGTATGGTTTGACAAGTCATCACGAATCTTTTAACGCCACAACAACGCTTCCAAATTCTGGAAATTTACTTTAAAAAAAAAATAATAATAAAAATAGATAAATAAATCTGTTCGCGAAATTCATAGAGCATCATCGGAGGAGATACCGTTACACATCGATGCCACTTGGTTCCAATTTGCCATACAGCGCGCTTAATAATCGATTTATTGCAATATTCAAGCTAAGCCACCATTGACTCCATATATATGTATATAATTGGCGCGTCCATCCTTTTTGGATGTTTGGCCGAGCTTCTCTCCTATTTGTGGCGTAATTACTGATGTTCCACAAATGGAAGGACCTACAATTTTAAGCCGAATCCGAACGGCAGATAGTTTTTTATGAGGAGCTTTTTCATGGCAAAAATATACTCGGAGGCTTGCCATTGTCTACAGAGGGGCGACCGCTATTAGAAAAAAACTTTTCCTGTCATTTTGGTGCCGCAGTGGGTTTCAAACCCGGGCTCTACCCAATGGTAGTCACGAGCAAAAGAGTTGGCTATCCATGCAAATACTTTTGATTAGGTAAAACTGGTTTTTTCTTGCTTTATTTTCTCCAAATGGATTCAGGATATATTGTTATACCGTTGTCCAAGCTTTTTCCCAATTAAGTTTTTATAGTCAATATCTACTCTACATGGGAAAGTTTGCACGCTTTTAATATTTATGGTTATTTATTTAATATTTTATGGTTATTTAAAATGAAACAATGAATTTGTTCGAGTTGCAATCATATCTGCTGGATTATGATCCAATTATAACACGTTTTCTAAGGTATCACGTTCGATGGGAAATTTTGGCAACTTTGCCGAAAGTAGTGTTCTAACTGTCAAAATTACGGCATTTTTTGCGCGCAAAGTCATAATGTTCCCCCCCAATATTTGCTTTGTCATTTTCAATAGTAAATTTCCGTCAATATCTAAATTATTAAAGAAAATATTTATAGGAAATACAATTATTTTTATTTTCATCATTTACCTATTCAAAATAAGTTTCAAACGTTAGAAAATTATCCCCCCTTGAAACAGGGTTGGAAATGTTTATAAGTGCTACATTATTTCCGGTTTTATTACAAGTCTCGAACAAGCCCATTAACACATACAAAAAAGCGTTTATTGAATGAATTAATGTTAAATTCTATTTATTTCATAAGCCACGTTTTATGAGAGGCTTTTCATGGCACAAATGCACTATTGCTTACGTACAATCGCTCTTAACTTACTTTAATTCTTACCATTTTCTTTTTCAACTTTAGCTCGTGTCCATCGTGACTTTTCGTTTGCAAAAAGTGGAGCTTAAAAATTGAAGCGGAGCCGCGAATAATGTTTTAACAGCCATTTTTTGCAAAACGTGTCCTTTTGCAGATTTCAGTTACTATTACTCTCTTGCACATCTAAAGCATCAAGTAAGTTACAATTTAAGGCAATTAAAAAGCAATTAGAAGAAGTCAGTCCGTGGAAGAACGCTGTAAGTTACACGCAAAATGATACGATCGCAATTGACGAAGGTAATTGATAAGTGTAACAGAGGTACAAAAAGAAAATGTAATGTTGAAAAGTGGAGTGATAATAAAAACAAAAAGCTTAGAAATAGTGGAAATGCATACATATATAACCAGGATAAACAAAAGTATCCCTCAAAAACATCCCAGAACAAGTAATGTGGAAAAACGTTTTAAGTGTACTTGTTGTAATTTTATTTTATTTATTGTTTTTATTTAGGTTTGTGATTGTCGTTGCTATTTCAATTGCGAAAAATTTAGTGTTCGTCAAATAAAGGACTATTTTGTCAAATTCTATGAAAAAAATTATAATGAACAAACTGTTTTTTTATCGTCTTTGATCGAATTGAGTGAGCCTCGAAGAAGAAGAGTTAAAAACACAATTTCATATCGTACCGTCACCGTAAACTACTTTTTGCAGAGCCAGTTCGGTAGAAAAGAGAGAGTGTGCAAAAAAAAAAAATGATTTGCCACACATTTCAGGTAAGATTTGTTAAAGCTAAAGAGAAAAAAGAACTCGTGTGTGTTTTCTCTAACGCACTAATGAAACAGTAAATTTCCAGCGTGTTTTGATTATTCGGAAAGAGAGTGAAAAGAGAAATAATTACCTTCATACGCCATTTTCGACACATATCTTGGAAGCCAATACTTTGAGAAGATATAGGAAAATAATGTATTGCTTTTCCGTCGTTTTCTACGCAAAGAGCAGATGAAAGTTAACCAACTAATTTTAAGCAAGTTATAGAAATTGTGTGTTTTTTAGCTCAATATTTTTTAACACTAAGATAATATATACAAATGCTGGTTGAGAAACTAAAACATGGAACTACAATAATATTCACGATCAACGCGGAAAACATGAAAATCGTCCCCATAAGATTATATACAAGAAAAAACAGACGGTATATTTTTAATACGAAGCACAAGTTACGATTTGGTTTTCCAAGAAATGATACTTGTAAAGTGTGTGATAAGCTCTTTATTCAAATGGTTGCAGCTGTAAACGACGAACAATTTTATGATACAGAAAGAGATGCCAAAGCACATCATGAAAAGGCAGAAAAAGGTTACGCTCAACTTATGAGATGATTCGAACGCAGCCAGTAATTGCGATAGTATCGTTGTTATTTGTGTCGATTTACAGCAAGTCATTTTTACGCCAAATCTTACTCATTCTAATATTTTTGACGTGATAACGTCTTATAATTCGATTTAGCCGGCTGCACGCGTCTTGCTCAATCGTCGTTATCTTGGTCATTCGTCGTTACCTTGCTTGAACTGCAAGCGAAAGCTCGGAACGAACGACAAAGAGCACAATCGGCCCCCGCATTCGGCAACGTTCGACATCTGGCTCTCTTCTCCTTGAGTGAGCATATATATGTATGTATATGCGCATATGTATACAAATTCACATATTTGTATTTGCATATGCCTTTTTCCTGTGTGCATGGTAATGAACCATTTCTCTGTTGAGAATAGGACGATGATAGGAAAAGTAGGAAATGAAAGGTGGTGTTTCGTGTGTAATGTGTCTTGAAAAAGGCAAATCGATGATGTTGCCTCTTTGAGTTGTTGATTTATTAACGACTGATGCACAATCGAAATTGAACATATTTTTCATGAATTTGATAAATGTTTCGTCATTTTTCACGTTTGTATAAATGTAACTTGACCTATTCCATTGCGATTCCATTTACCTCCTTCTCTATATCCATACAAAATATCTATCAAACAAATAAAATTAAAATTTTCTTTTGAAAAATGCAACCATTACATCAGTATTTTCTTATGACGTTAAACTATCGTCAGTAAACCGACTTTACAGACAACCTCTTTTTTTTATCAGCGTCAATACTCTAATTATAACTTCGCTGTGCATACCCTTCCACATAACAAGGTCGATATGTACACATGGCAAGAAATGGTTGCAAAATGAGGAGCTGCGGAAATCGCCTCATGTATTTTGAAACATATTTCATGTAACTACGATGTACTTAAAAAGGGAGAAATAAGGAAATTAATAATATGGTCCGATAAATGTGTTGGACAGAACAACAACTGGGCAATAATTTCATTATGTAACAGTCTTCTTACGAAGTATTTTTCTGAAATCAATCAAAAATTTTTGACTTCTGGACACAGCTTTCTTCCATGTGATCGAGATTTTGCACTTATTGAAAAAAAGAAGAAAACTTCCCAACTTTTTATTCCCGAAGATGTGTTTCTATTAATTGCATCTACGAGACAGTCGAATCCATTTAATGTACATACATCAAATGGATCTAAATGATTGTAAAAGTTTTGACGCTCTCAAACAAAATTTATATAAGGGTTCTAAATGCAAAATTACCGAAGTTCGATCTGCAGTAAATAAAGATAGTATATAAACCTTTTACTTGAAAGAGCACACTTACACGATGGTTTTTCGCCCTATTTATGTGAAAGTGACTGTGATAACATTCGGAAATTAATATTTAAAAAAAGTAAACAAAAAAGATAGGTGGGAAAGTTATTGTGTAAAAGGGCTCAAAGCTATATTCCGTTATTTTTATCGAAAAGTTTAGTATTCGTATATATAACATTTTCATTTACGAACTTTATTTGTTCTTTTTTTGGAGTTGAAAAATTCTTCTCGCCAAAAAATATGGAATTAATTCCTGAAAATTTTCGTACGATCACCGATTACGATTTTCGAAGTGGATTAACGATACCGGGGGCCTTGATCTACTTACTTTGACGTTTTGCGTTGAAGTGACCACCCATAATTGCAGAATGAACTTCGTGAAGGCCGTCCAAAAACAGTTGTTGTTCCAGGAAAAATCGATGGTGTGCGTCAGTGGATACAGTTAGATCGGCATGTGACATATCGCATGACAGAGGCATCCTTGGGCAATAGTGGGACCAACATACCTTCAATATTGCATGAACATGTGCTAGTCGTTGGATACTTCCTGATTTGAGAATGGCCCAAAACAGGACTCGTGTCGATTGGTGTAGAGAAATGTTGAAAAAATCCTACCGCACTTGTGCAAAGCACGTCTATGACATCGTAACAGGTGACGAATCTTGGCAAACAGGTGATAAAATAGCAATCGACCGTACGGGTGCTCTAAGACGAGCTTAATCCAACAACAATTGTTCGCGGAAGAAGCACCTCAAAGCAAATGGTCGCCTCTTTTTTCCGAAAATCTGACCATGTCACGACTGTACCACTAGAGAAATTAAAAATTGCCAATTTTAAGGGGCACAGCATTTGTTTGCCAGAACTTTTGGCAGAAGACGAATCATCCTTCACCAAGACAATGCGAGTTCTCACGTAGCGGATCACAAATTCTGTTCGAATTAAGGGGTCTTCCGCCTGATTGATTGACTTTGATTTCACATTTAATGATTTCTTTCTGTTCCAGAACATCAAAAATAATATGCGAGGTCAATACGGCAGAAGTTGTTGAAGCTTTTAAACAGTTCGTTTGTCAGGTATCCACTTCTAAATGGTAAAATAATAGCTTTCAAAATTGGTTCAAGCGAATGCAGAAGTGTATTGACTTTAAAAAGAATATTTTGAAAAACAAAAACAAAACAAAGATGTTTTCATTATTGGGCGCAAAATAAAAATATATATAATAAATTTGACTTGACTGATTTGACATACCATCGACAAAAAAGAAAACAAGTATGTATTCGTAGAATCTCAAGTAAAAGGGAGAGGGTGCGATATGCGGGCAACAGAGAATTGTGGGAGCCGCCCAGCCAAAAACCGTGTGGTCCACTCATTGTGCGTTTTAGGATAGCCCCATCGGTTGCATGTATTGGATTCAACTGCGGTAGAGTTTGAGTCATCAAAAACAAATTTAGGAATCGGGTTTCGGGAGTTAACCCAAATGACAGCCCGCATCAGAAATATGCGAGTCTGGTTTTAAGACTATATATAGGCTTTCTTTTTTCGTTCCGTAAAAATCATAAATGGGTTAGAGGCTTTAACATTTAAAATATACGGACGTAATATTGTAAAATAGTACTTTCTTTAATATTGTTACCTTCAAAACGTTTTTATCCCGAAATTATTATACTCACCTAAAATCTCCCATGGTCCTCTAAATTTCCAGGGCTTTTTGTCGGATCCAACGTTCTGCACATCACTCAAGTGATTGTTGAGAAAGTCCCGCATTGCAGTGCTTGAAGCAAGCATTAAAGGGGTTTGGCCTGTTTCCGAAACATAATACAAATTTTAGTATCTAAACAAAAATTAAAATAGTTGAATTTTAGCGAACCTGAATATGTAGCGAGTAACGGATCAGCGCCATAAGAAAGCAGCAAACGCACAATCTCCTCGTGGTCGTTTTCACTTGCCTCATGTAACGGTCGAATGCCCGAATGCGCCGCTTCAGAATGATTTGCTCCATACTGTAAAAGAATCCTAGCAATTTCAAGCCAACCCTTTGTACAGGCTTCGTGTAGCGGTGTATAGCCAGCATTATCTTTCTGATCTGGATTCATCCCCATACGATCCAAGCAGTAAACAACAACATCTATGTATCCCAGACGTGCGGCTTTATGCATTGTGCTTTGACCAACGCTCTTATTAAGCACCCATTTACGTACTTCACGACGTACATCATTCTCGGTCTTTACCTTTTTTTCATAATTTTCATCCTCTGTTTTCCTTTCAACTTTGGCCAGTATTTGCAGATTTTGTGTGGAATTAAGGTTCACGGAAGAGGTCGGATTTGGTTTTTTCTTTTTGCGTATGTAATCGAATCCAGAGCTTCCTTTTCGACGTAGATACTTTCCAGGCCGCCGTCTTCTAAAACTAGACGTGGCGCTATCACCTTCTATACTTGTTTTGTTAACAGTATTTGTGTCTAATGATTTATCATATGCATCTGCTGCACCAGTACTTGCCAATGTGTCCTCTTCATCCTTGACGTCTTCCTTTAGATGGTTCGCAGTTGAAGTTGATGCTGAAACCGAACCCGAAACCGAATGTGAGGAGAGGGTGCTAGTTTTACCATTCTTGCGTAATTTGTCGTCATTAATAACAATATAATGTTGCAAAAATTGTTCATATTTTTGTTCGAATGTCATTTTATCATTACCATCCGACATTTGAGATATAATTTCTGGTGGGGCAGATGCTGGCCTATCGTCACCAACAAAAATCTCTCGTATAATTTCTTTGCGTTGTTGCATTTTTGATTCTGTTCGTGTTTTGGTTTTTAAAACGGTTGTCTCAAAAATACTGAAGTGTCGCTTCTTTCCATCACTAGATTCTTCGTCGTGCTCCTTTTTTATTGGAATGGAAAGCATTTCTGTGACTGAACTTGATTCTGCACTGTGTGAAACATCGCTATGAATTTGGCTAGAAATGCCGTAATTGTTTGCACTCTTTTTATACTTAGGCTTTGTACAGGTGGTGGCATTTGTTTTTATAACACGTGAATGCAGCACATCAATTATTGAACGCCTTTCCTCATGCAATTGTTCCTCTTGTTGGGTTTTAGAGGTCAATAGTGATTTCTCACTGATATTCGGTGTTGACTTTTGAAGTAACCTTTCGATCGACTTCGCAAATTTGGCACTTCTGTTAGTGCTGGTTAGTGAAGGATCGTGTTCGCGCTCCAGATCTGGCAATGATGCAGCCATTTTAAGATTGTGTGGATGCTCTATTGTAATTAAATTTGGGGGAATTTTCAACGAACGCTTATAACGGTAAACTTCTAAAAACAAATCGTTTTGGCGTTCTTTGCCCTTGGGTCTTCCATTTTGACTATCACTAACTGCTATCGTTGCCTTATTAAGTTTTTTACTAGTCGAACCAGGTACCTTTTCAGTTTTCCCACTTTTCACATTCTTCTCATTTCTAGAACGCAAGCGCATTGAAGGCTCACGATCAGACTCTTTGTTCGATAGTTCTTTACAGACGGCGGATACAGAGCTCTGATTGTTGACAAACTTGCGAACATATTTTCGTTTGATTGATTTTATTTTAGTTGTAGAATTACGGATGATTTTATCATTACGTAACACTTTGCTATTCGCCAATTGTAGCTCCATTTCCCGCTTTCTCTTAGAACGGGTCATTGTATTTAAACCTACTTTTAAATGCACTTTGGGTTTCTTTGCACTTTTCGCGATTTCTTCTTTATTTGCGGAATTGGTTTGTGCTGATTTTACCACCTTATCTTGTTTTGTCTCTTTTTCTTCATTCGTTTTCTGCGTTTCTCTCCCTTCACTCCTTTTCGAAGACAATTTTTGTGAATCGTCATTCTCGGACGTTTTCGGTTTACTAGATATTAAACGATTATTTTTCATCGCATTGCTTTGGCACTTATCCTTGAATTCTGCTTTGAGTGTTGTCTCCTCCGAACTCTTGACGTTTTGTTTCGTTGCCGAATGGGAATTTTTGTCATTTTGATCAGTCGTTTGTAAAGAAACTTTTGTTAGAGAATTTCTTCCATCACTAGTATCAGAAGAATCGGAGCCACAATCCGAGAATTGATTTATGTCAATATGAGTATTTTGTCGCAACTTGGCTTTCTTTACAGGCTTCTTCGATCGGTCCTTCTTTCTTTTATGAATTTCATCATCACTCTCAGAACTACTATCCATTTGCAAACGAGCAGCGATCCGCTTTTCCTGCTGCAACCTAATTTTTCCCCGATCTTGTTTGCTTATTTTTTTCTGGATGATGATCATTGTTGACTGCGATGAATGACCTTCCAGAGACTTGCCTGTTGTACGTTCAGTCTTTAAGACACTATCAATCATTGAATCCATTATATCACACGAATTGCTACTTTCTACCGATTCTACATTTGACGTGTTCTGTTCCACTGACCCATCTGAAGCAATCATTCTTGAGATGCCATTTGAAGCAATTTGACATTCTTCACTTACGTCGTTATTAATATTCCCAAATCGGCGCTTGGAATACTTATTTTGTGAACTTGTAAGTAACTGTTCCATGAAGTCAGTACATTTATTATTCCAACTAAAATCTAAAAGACTACTGGAATCGTATTCTTCGTCTAGCCCCGGAATGGACGGCAACTCTGGTTTAGGGGTCTGACAAGTGCTTGGTTCCTCTTTTATTTGTATAGGTTCTTTAACGGTATTTACTATATCTACGGGTGTATTAAAAGTAAAACCTTTCAGCTCCGCTTTCGTTCTAATGCGAGCTGCTATAACTGAATGTGTTTCCGTTTTAATTGGAACCATTTGAACCGGATGTAAAATCGTAGGTGAAGGTGTATCTATAGTCGGCGTTATTGGTTCTATTTTACAGATAGGTACATTGTTATTAATAATTATGGAGCTTTCCCGTTGACAACAGGGAGTTATTTCGGCTTGTATGGATTTTTCAACGGTTCTCACATTTCGCTCTCGTTCTCTGCTCTCATCGATTGCTTGTTCATTTAATGCTATAACCGTCGATGATGTGGTGGTCATAGTTATCAATTCAGCTTTTGATGATCCATCTCGTTCCTGATATCGCTGTTGTTTAACTATTGGCTCATTACGCTGTGAATTTGAGTATTCTTGAAGATGTCGCTTGCGACCTAGATAATTAGGGTTTCGGTGTTCATTTGAATTTGGAGTGCTGCTAAATGTATTGGATGGGGAATCCGTATCTACCAGTGAAATTTGATCAGCGGTTTTTATAACGCTGCCACTATACGCTGGTGCACGAGCAACCGCATTATCATTTGAATGTAGGGGTTTCGGCAACGGCATTAAATTAGTAGTTTGGTTAAGATGTTCCACTGTTGTAGGGACAGTTCTGCTGATTATTGAACTTGGTTCGGTTTTTATTGACTTTATTGTAGCGAATGGATTAGTTTCTACGACGCTTGGTCGAATCTGGCACATCTTCACACTTTCATCTGTTGCTTTTAAAACCATAGAATTTGGCTTTATATCAGCCATGGGAGCCAGACCGCTGCGTTGGGTGACCGTACAAACTCTGTGCTGTGTTGATTGAGGATGTGCTAAAATACCCTTGGAACCAAGTGTCATCAATATTGGTTTGGGCACTTCTGCTGAAGTTTGCAAATGCTGACTTTGCTGGTTCATTATGATTTTGTGTACTCCAGCCCTTTTATCAGAATGAAGGGAAAAATTTGGTGTAAAATCTACCCTTGGTAGGGCATGCTTATAATCTATTGGAGGATTTTTCAAAAGTGCTTGATGGTAACTGTATTCAGTGGAATCAGCTTTCGTCTTAACCGTGCGCATTGATAAATCCAGAGGTGATGAACTCAACGGTGCCTCTACCTTAATTGTTCGTTGTATATCAGGTAAGGTTGCATCGATACAAATCTTTGCCGAATTGCGCGTAGGAGTAGGTAGGTTTTCCACTAAAACACCACTTTCCAAAGCATTCATTCCATAGTCCTTAGATATTGAGGAATTAACAGGCAATGGCAAACTACCATTATTTGGAGCTACCACGTTTTGTGGTAATTTTTCGGCAGGTTGAGTACCTGTTGGTCCTGTAGCTGAATTTAAGGCCTTCTTAATAATTTGTAAGTCTAATTCTTTTTCCGATGTAGCATTTCTCATGGCGTATACTTGGTTTATCAATTCTCTATAATTGGTTTTTGGAGCTTGAGATTTCTTAACTACATTTTGCTTTTGTGCTTGACTCGTTAGGTTAGAAATTACTTTAGGTTGCAGCGGCGGATCAATTGGTTGCGTTTGTTGGGAAGGCTGTACGGACGCAGAGTGAGAGTTAAGAGCCTTTGAGTTTTGTGGTTGCCTGTCATATGCACAGAAGTTAGATGTTGGATGCATAGCTGCGCTTTCATGGTGCGTTCGAACTGTATTGCGATGAATTTCGATTTGATTATGCTGCGGGTAACAAATTATTTGAGAGTAATTTGCTGGCGATTGGCTTTGTGGTGCCAGATTTGTGTGATGCATTTGTATGTGAGATGGCGGTGTTGTTTGTGACGGTGACGGCGAGGCTACAGCTGCGACAGATGGTGACATATTGAAATTGTTATTATGTACATTGCTATCGTACTTAATATGCTGTGTTTCATAATAGTATGGCTGTGTCTTATAGCCAGATGACCGATATACAGGTGTAGGGGGGGGAGTATTTTGATTTTCTGTGCATATGTTGTTTTTTGTAACTGTGTCTTTCGTCATTTTACCATATTTGAAGTAGCCGTGCTGGCCGGTATTTTCATTAAAGTTATTGGTCATATTGGCATAAGGGGCAGAGATGTCTTTACAACACGTATCCAACGTCGAAGTGGTTTTGTAGGGGTTCACATACAACCCACTACCCTGGTGCAGCATGGGTTCATTATAAATATCATCTTTATTTTTAAAGTCCGGCAAATCATGGGTGTTACTTTTCACTGCGAGATGAGCATGTGATAAAGAATGCAGCTGAGAATGCGATGGTAAAGCTTTCGGGCTTTTCGAATACTGGCTTGTAATTTGCGCCTGTTTTGCGGAAATAGGAGGCATGTCTGATACTGTACTAATCTGCGTCTTGGCACCTTGCATATAGTAGTTTTGACTACGAGAAATAGAGGGGCTGGCATTATTCAGTAAAGATTCCTGCTGGTGGTGGGAAGCTAATTCTGATTGTTGCATTGAGGTTTCGTGCAGGTGTTGGTGGTGATATTTACTGCCACTACTATGAGATGGATAACCACTAATAGAAGACATTTGCATTTCGTTTACCTTACCACTGCCCGTAGTACAACCATGTATTTTGAGTTCTGGCTCATGAATAATTTTTCTTTGGGCATGAATATTAGTAAACTTATCTGAACTGAATTGTGGTGTCGACATATATAAGCTTTGATGCGTCGTGTGCGTATTGCCATGATCGCCATGTGTAAAAATTTGCGGACATTTGCGTGCATAGTTGGGGCTAGCTTGTTGTTCCTTCAAGGCCAATGAGTTGCTAGGATTTATAATATTGCTGGGGTCCACTTTGTTATTACGTATTATTTCCATCGGCGCAGGAGCTGACTTTTGGCTTTGTATTACCTCATTGT
This sequence comes from Anastrepha ludens, assembly GCF_028408465.1. Lineage (NCBI taxonomy): Eukaryota > Metazoa > Arthropoda > Insecta > Diptera > Tephritidae > Anastrepha > Anastrepha ludens. The sequence goes on along the minus strand of NC_071500.1, from coordinate 117,038,850 downwards.
ACATCATTGCGTTTGCTGCCCCATGGCCAGGAACCGTAGAGTACCCGACTTTAACATCTTTATACAAGTCCTGTCTTGACAGGTACTTTTCGTCGTATAAACTCCCTTTAGAATAGTTTCCAATTGAACTAAGATGTTCATTATGTTGTTGTTGTAATTGTTGCGGTGGTATATTTGTTATATTGTTTATATTCGATTGAGTTTGCATTTGTATCAGATTTGGCTGTGCCTGGGCTTGAGGTTGTTGATGCTGAAGTTGTTGCTTGAAATTATAATTTGACTCCAAGGCACAACTTTTACTAGACACTGAATTTCTATCTTGTAATCCAACATTATTTCTGCTGACAGGTATTACATCTGTTGCGTAAGTCACTCCGCTAGTCGGATGGCAATATTGCCGGCCATCGTGAGAATATATCGGATTTTGATTGACTTTTTCCCGGTGTGTACTCGTGTTTTGGAAATCTACTCTTGATGAGCTTTCTGAGCTCCAATTTCCATCTGATGTTGAAGGGCATGCATTGCACGTAATATTATTGGACATGCTTGGACATATGCTAGACTTATTATTGACCATTACTCTCTCCTGCGTATAATATTGAGTATTCGATCGATTTTCTTCGATCCCTCCACTAAAATACATTGCACTTTGCCTTTCTTCATTGCCACCAATGAACTCGTGATGTCTATTTGGATCCATAGTATTCTATAAGGAATCTTAAAAGATATAAAGGAGATTATTATAACTGTTATGTATATTTTTTTTTTCTTTATTTGTTTATATACAATATGTAAGTACAAATACACAATGTGCAAGTAATAATAATAAGCTGCGGTATTAATATTGTATTATAGCTTGAAAATTCAAATATACAATGAAATAAAATACCGGCTTCGTTTTATATTTTGGTGCATAAGTTGGTTAACTAAACTGGTATAATTTTAATAAAAAAAATAAAAAAAAACAATGAGGATTTCAATAAACTGAACTTCGATGTTTGGACAACCCTGGAAGATTGCATTTGCAAAATAGTAAATACATAAGTGAACAAAATTACATCTGGGTTTTCTGGTGTTATAAACTTTATATGCAAATCTTCTTTTACTTTTAAATACATTTTGTGGCATTTTAGGATTACTTCACACACTTCTAACGATTGGTGTTATGGTTCATTCATCTTTAATGCGAAGTGAAACGCCAAATAGGTTGGAATCATTGGCACTCTCGGAATCAAAACATGTTCACATTTATCTTTTCATACTATCATTGCTGCTTTAATTTCGTGGTTCATTAACTTCTTAACAGTCTTTTTCCATTGCATAGTTTTGGTTGGATCAGGTTGCACAATACAATCATCAACATCATTCCTTAGTCTCCGTTGCAGAGTGTAGAACCAAGGTTGAACAATATGAGATTTAGTAATTCAGTTGGATCGTTGGCTTCATATGGATAAATAACACAATCGATAGATTTATACAAATGCAATTTGTTTAAGATTTGACTTTGAATTTTTATATTCAAATCACCTAGGTCGTGTCTGCTGTAGCAATATAACGTCACCTATACATGTATGGGGTCTGCTGCTGGAGTGGCAGTCCTTGGCCGAATATAAATCCGGACCGTTCAGGTAGGGTAGAACGGATTATCGATCGAACGCCACCTACGTTCTTTTGCTTCGCTGCCAAAATGGCTAATTCAATCAAAAATATAAAGTTTCCGTAATTAGCACCAATATTCTAGAGCTCCTTCGTTATCAATTCTTCTTTCGACGTCGTGATTGACTAAAGTCAGGTGGAAATGAAATAGGATAAGTGAAATCGTCAAATTGCCAAAGTCTAAAAAATTTAGGGAAAATACGTCCACCGTTTGATCGTTTTGTAAAGCAACTCGCATAACTGTGTTTAATTTGAGAGTTTTAAGACATCTCTACAAATTCAATGACTTCATATAAGCATTTATTGATTGTGGAATGACTAGCAGTGTTTGGCAAAAATCGTCGGCTAATAGCATCATCTATCGTACCTCCAAAGAGGTTCTGATTATTGCCCCAATGCTTGTTTGTATGATATCATACACTAATCCCAATTGATTATTTGCCTTCTGGCAATGTTGCAGCAATCCCAGAGGAAGAGACAACAAGTTCTATTTAATTTTGTGCGCAAATCGAAGATAAGATCAATGAATTTAGGAACGTTTAACCTATTTCGCCGGTGCATCGAGGAAGAAGATTCTCCGAAGGCATTCCATGCCGATCCTATTGACGTTCTCGATTCAATGCATCATGCACTTGTCGATTTGGTGTTGGTATTCCAAATTCGTGCTACAACTTGCTGAACATCAAGCATAAGTCTTTTTTCAAAATTAACGCCTTGTTAAGGATCTCATATTCGAGTTCAGCATTTTTTTTGGTTTACGTATTCGATGCAAAATATCGACAGCCATATCAACTTTGTACGTATTTATTCCACAAATAATGTTCAAACTAGGAATGAAAACCAAACTGTCTAAAGAAGTTGTATCACTGCACTCTTAAAAGTTACTAAAGATAAAAGGCTTACGATGGGTAAAGATTTTGTGACTTTTCTAACCCTTCTTTACTATTCTAAAGCATTTGACACAGTTGACCACGTTTTATTATGTTAAACATTGAAGCATTTTTTAATTTCTCGTTGTTGTTGTTTCAACAGCATAGGTAGCCCTATCAGTGTAGGCATATCATCGGTCGCCTTCGTCTAGCTCATCTAGGGGTAGGCCCAGGAAACATGCTGTTTCGACAGGTTGGGTCCAGAGGGAGAGGGGGGTTAGATGAGTCGGTTTAAGGGGGCATGTAAAGAGGTGGTTAGTGTCGTGCGGGGTACCTTCACATGCCGGACATGTGTTTGGTATGTCGTGGTCGATTCTGGATATGTAGGAGTTTAACCTGCTACAGTATCCAGAACGTAGTTGTGCCAGTGTTACACGAGTCTCACGGGGAAGCTGGAGCTCCTCGTCTGCAATAGGTGGTGGTTGGACTCCGATTACGGCATTCACAGGACGGGAGTTCATGAAGGTGGTAACGGTCTCCCGGTGAATGTCGTTTATTGACTGTCTAAATACTGTCCGGTCCAGTAGGTTGCGGTCAGTTTTGTCCTGGATTTCGTCAGCGTAGTCTAGGAGGTGTCTCCTGACGTGCCTGGGAGGTGGCTCAGGCTCAAGCAGGTGTCTGCAGGGGTGAAACCTGCAGTAACATCCAAGCAGGAACTGCTTGCTGAGCAGTTTGTTGTGCTCCACTACTGGGAGCATTTGTGCCTCGTTATGTAGGTGTTGGATGGGTGACATCAGGAGGCACCCGTTCGCTGTCCGAAGGGCGGTATTTTGACAGGTCTGTAGCTTTGTCCACTGCGAATCACTAGTTCCAGGCGACCAGACAGGCGCAGCATAGTTTAGAACCGGCCGGCCAATTGCCTTAAATGTCGAAAGCAACAGTTCTTTGTCTTTGCCCCAAGTGCTGCCGGCCAGCGATTTGAGGACCTTGTTGCGATTTTGGACTTTAGTGGCAATTGCGGTTGTGTGCGCGATTTCTCGTCCTCAGCATTAAATCTAGTCAAGTCGTATCTTTGTGAGCGTTCTCAGGCTGTTTGGGTTAATAATTCTTTGTTCATTTTCATGTCCGTAGTTAAAAGAGTTCCGCAAGGTTTTTTGATTGGTTCTCTGTTATATGTATTACATATTAATGATCTTCCTGAGGTACTTAATCACTATGACATGCAGGTCTATGCCGATAACATTCCATTGTATCTTGGTTGCCCTTTTGACTAATGTAAGTATGTGCAATTTAAATAACGATCTATGTGTTGACAATGGGTGGGCTTACAATAAGGATATAATTAACAACCCAAGTATATCCCAGTGCACTGACATTTATAAAAACTATTTCACACTGGATGCGCTCGGCAAAGTAACCTTAGATAGCTCTGCGATTGATTATGCTGGACTTAGAAACCTTGGTGTTAAATTTAATTGAACTCTCACATGGAAAAATCACATAGTTAATGCGGTGGGTAAAGTATATGGAATCATCCGGTCCCTCTGGTATATTCAATATTTTAATATTGAATGAATATTATTTTTTAAATTTCTCAAACCACCTCATTGCTACTGATATATATGTATGTATATAGATGACTTCCCATCTAATAATGTGAAACTTCATCGTTAGCATTTACAATTGCGATATCAAATACTGCCATATCCACTTACTTTTGTAAACATATTATATGGACTTGACAAATCTACAGTACTCAGCATTGCAATGTGATTTAAATGTTTTGGAAAGCATCGGCGAACGCTTCAGAGCCCAATTGTTATCGACTACAACTACATTATTTTTAACTATCAAGGTTATCGTTCTGCTGTTATCTTCTGTGGAGCGACGACGACACAGAGCAAAACCATCATTACCTGCAATTGTGTCACCACATTTGTTTTCCACCACACTGTGATTCCTGATTGCTCCTCGGTTCATGAATCTTATGCTTCGTCACTATTTCGTAAAACTTTGGATTTGTTTCGGAATCAGAAATTTCTGCATAAATGAAGACGCCAATTTGATCTGCTTTTATTTTCTCAAAATCCATCTGTTCACAAGTGGGACAATTAATTTTCATTTGAATAAAATTCACACAACTTTCAATATCCAACGCGGAGTCTTATTGTTATCAAAAAAACAAAATATGTATGAAGTCGATCGAACTATCACATGGAATTCAAAACACACAATTTTTAATATTCAATGCGGAATGTATTAAGTTTTGAAGAAAGGACATATATCAACGATGGTCAATTTTGTTTAGACCTTGGCATTTTGTGTTAAACTCTATGCTTAGATGAGGTTGCAAATTCTGTTTGAAAATTGAAATTAAAAGTACACATCAGTCATCGACTAACATTCGTAGCATACGGTTGTGTTTCGATAGTGTTCTCTGAGTTCCTTCATTCGCGGTGCAGTTATATCCCAACAACTACACTCTTACGTTTGGTTTTTTCCATTTGCTTATTTTCAAGTGTACCACGTGCTTAATTTATTTCTATTAAACAGTGACAGAATGCCCCCCCCCGGGGCGCATAATTTAGGGGATAATAGGTTCGCTACCTTAGCGTCCTCCCCCAAACGGAAGAAAAAACGTCCAATTAAATTCGACGATTTTCCTGATCTTCCAGATCTTAACAAAACAATATCCACCCCAAAATACTTTGTTGTTTCTTCTACTAATTATCAGAAGCCCCTATCGCATTATTCATGCTTCGCAGTGCAAAAATCGTGAAACGTGTTAAGCAAAAACATAGAAAAAATTTCAGAACTGAGAGATGGAAACCTTTTACTACTGGTCAAAGACAAGCATACTGCAGAAAAATTTATAGCTGCCAAACAACTTCCAGGAATATGCGATATCACATGCAAATACCACGATAACCTCAACTTCGTGAAAGGGACGGTCTTCGCTCCTTTTCTCAAGTCTCTTCCTGATGAGGAAATCGTAAAAGAACTATCAACGGAGGGTGTAGTAAGTTGTTTCAAATTCACTAGGATAGTTGATAACAAAGCAACACCAAGCGGAGTCATCCGTCTTACTTTTGATGCTTTCAGAATTCCAGAAACCATCAACATATCTTGGTATAAAGTTAAGGTGAGGGAATATTTCCCGAATCCGATGCGTTGTAAGTCTTGCCAGTATTTAGCTCATACTAAAAAACATTGCAATAATGCTCCATTGTGTCAAGTACTTAGAGTGTTCACGCATAAGGTGCGCAAACTGCCATGAAGAACATCCATCCAGCTACAATAAATGCCCAACATTTTTGCAACAAAAGGAAATCCTTAAAATAAAAACCCAACGTAAATGCACATTGAAGCAAGCGAGAGAGTTTCACTCTTCTCAACTTCCCTCTACCTCAGCTCACTTTTCTTTCGCTGGTGTCACATCCAGCAACAAAATCATTCAACCAGTAACAGAAACAAACACTAGCAAGAACGTATTACTACTCCAGCAAGAACATACCACTTCGAGTTCAAGCAAAAATATCGTTAACCCAGCAAATACCAATGATCAAACGAACTACAACTCATCTCTCTCCCTACAATCAAGTCAATCATCTAATGTTGATCAATCTTCAACTTCCATTAATCTAACAGCTTCATCAAGCAACACCACTTCTAACTCACCTACTTTCTCCCCATCACCAAGTAAATCATCCAACATATCTCAACCTTCAACTTCCATTAATATAACAACTACTTCAAGCAACACTGTGCAATCACAACCGATCTCTAATTCTGCAATCTCTTCGCCTATCACTCGTTTAACCCAGGAACTTTTAAATCAAAACCGCTATTTCTCTTCAAAACGGATGACCTCTGACTCTGAAAGCGAAAGATCAGATAGGTTTAGTAACTCCATTGATGACCTTTGATATACTTCATTGGAATATCCATGGACTTTATAACAATTTAAATGAATTAAAACTACTAATTAAAGACTTATCTCCATCTATAGTTTGCCTGCAGGAAACTCACATCCCCTTCAATATGTCTGCGCCTATTTCGAATTCGTTTCATAGCTACTTTCATAACCTGCCCCATAACGCTACCTCAAAGCAAGGCATATGCGTCATGGTAAAAAAAGGAACGCCCCACAAATTATTAGACATTATATCCCCGTTGTCAGTCATTGCCGTCGAAGTCAATTTAGGTTTCAAATTTACTGTCGTTTCTGTCTATATTCCTCCGCAACAACCTTTTAATCTAAAAATGCTTCTAGACATAACCTCTAGTATTACTACAGATATACTCTTGATCGGTGACTTGAACGCGTGGAGCCCCCTTTGGGGATCCCCTTCGGATAACTTCAGGGGCAAAATAGTAGAGGATTTCATCCTTCTAAATAACTACATAGTGTTAAACGACTTGGCGCCAACTTATTTCTCAACTCACCAGACATTTACCCATGTAGACGTTAGCATGTGCTCGGCGAGCTTGGCCCCAAAACTCTCTTGTTCCACTTCGCCTTTTCTCCCCGGCAGTGATCATTTCTACCTTCTCACTAAAGCTGTAGCCGCCTTGTCCAATCCAGGGACCCCTAAACCAAAGTTTATAACACAAAAGGCGAACTGGGAACTTTTCCAACGTACGGCAACTGTAACGTCGTTTAAGTACAACCAATCATCTACGATCAGCAAAGAGGCCAACAATATAACTAAAACTATTCGTACAGCTGCTCACCTATCTATTCCCCAAACACAAAACAAATTTCACAAAACCATGGTGCCTTATTGGTCTCAATTTCTTTCTTCTTTACGTAACAAAAAACAAACCCTTTGGCATAATTATAAGAGGCATCGTTCCCTTTCCAATCTATTGGAATACAAAAAAAGTAACGCTTATTTCAAAAAACAACTGAAAGACGCAAAGAGACAAAGCTTAGAGGTGTTAACTAGTACAATAACCCCAGATTGCAGCCCCAGAAAAATTTGGTCTAATATAAAGATGCTTTCGGGTACTTTCTCCCCCTTATCCATCAAAGTATTAGACACCCCTCATGGCCCTATCAACTCGTCTGCGGACATGGCAAATCATTTTGGCTCAGTTTGGTCAATCTATTCAAAGGACTCCAATTTCCACCCTAATTTTGTTGCCGAGAAAAATCTAACTCTAATAGAAAAGTACGTTAATAACTCTCCATCGCCTTCAGCCCAAAAAATTGAGTCCCCTGTTACCATTTTCGAGTTTGAAGTTACTATTAATTCCATGTCAGGTAAAACCCCAGGCCGTGACCGTATTTCATATTCATTGCTGCAAAACTTACCATCGGTAGTCAAAACTCGATTAGTCAACCTGTACAACGCCATCCTAAGCCAAGGCACCCTCCCACACACGTGGAAGAATGCACTAGTACTTCCCATTCCAAAATCGTCTCAATGCGGAACTTCTGCTTCTGATTATAGACCTATATCACTTTTGTCATGTTTAAGCAAAACACTAGAGAAGATTGTTGCTAACCGCATTGTATGGTTCGCACTTTCAAACAAACTATTTGATGCCCATCAAGTAGCGTTCAAGGAAGGCCAGGGAACGATGGACGCCTTACTTATTTTTGAACATTTTGTCACTTCTGCCCTTTCCACAAAAAACCACGTATCTGTTCTTAGTATTGATTTCGAGAAAGCCTACGAAAGAATCGGTCCGCATGCCATTCTTCGAAATCTTGCGTCTTGGAAAATCGGTAAAAAGATATATAACTTTGTCAAAAACTTCCTTACTTGCCGTCTATTTTCAGTCAAAGTTAATAATAAATATTCAAACACATACAAACTTTTTAATGGTATCCCACAGGGGTCACCACTATCAGTGATCCTCTTCATTATTGCATTTGACAACATAAACAAAATTATATCGACGCATAAAAGAATTAACCACATAATATATGCCGATGATTTACTTCTCTCCTCTAAATGTAAAGATTTATCGGTGGTACAGAATGATTTCATACAAATTTTAACGGAATTAACAAACTGGTCAAACACGTCTGGGGCCAAAATATCGTTTAATAAATGCAGAAACTTTCATATATGCAATAAGAAAATGTGTCCACCGATGAACCTATCTTTCAATAATGTTAACCTATTGTTATGTAGCACTTTAAAAATTCTTGGTATTATATTTGATTCTAAGCTAACTTTCAAAAGTCATTGTAAATACCTTAGACTAGCTCTAGTTAAAAGATTAGATATAATCAAATACTTATCGTCGAAACACTGTCTTGTCCATCCAGCATCGCTCATCAATGCGACCAAAGCGCTACTCTTATCTAAAATCGACTATGACCTACCGATCTATGGGCACTGTGCGAAAAACAACGTTAAGCTCATTCTCCCTCCATACCACACCGCAGCCAGGAGAAGCATACGTGCCTTCCCGACCTCACCGGTTATTTGCACTTTGACAGAAGCTGGTCTTCCAACCATCGAAGAGAGAGCTACTGCCAACACCATCAAATTGATCCCAAAGCTCCTTCGGTGCAAGAATGCAGTATTGCTCAAGGCGGTTTATTCGTCAAGCAGAAGGAAAAAACACGGATATCGACCGTCAACGATTATGAGATGTTTAAATGCTGCGAATGAACTAGGTATTCCTATCAAACCAGAGAAATTCGATTACAAACGTCCTGTGCCATGGTTCCAGTTTAATAGTCTGCTGTACCTAGACATGCATTCTTTTAAGAAAAGTACAACTCCTCCTACAGTTTACCGTCAAGCCTTCGAACAACTTGCCTCAAATCTAAAAGAACAAGGATGGAAATTTTTGTATACGGACGGGACTAAAACTGTTTCCACCACAGCCTTTGCGGTAGTAGACTCCGACCATAACACAATTTCAGCTGGTCATCTACTAAACTTCTGCTCGGTTTTTACTGCAGAAGCAAACGCTGTTTATTGCAAAATATTTATCTTCATATTTTCAATATATGTTTCGAATATAAGCCAAATCGGAGCATAAATACGACTTTTAGTAATAACTCGATTCTGGCGCCACCTAGCAGGAAGTTTCTTTCTCACTAACCTATGTAATCCTTGTAACTATAAACAGAATAAACAAAATAACTATACTTGTAACTATAACAAGAATAAACAAAAAAGCTTCCAAAAATGCTGTAAGTTGATAATTCCATGTATATTTTAAAATGTATGTCTGTATGTATATCAACGTTCACTTATGTAGCTTGCTCTTTTTAAATTTTACAGCATTTATCTTCTTTTTTCTCTCTCTTTGACACTTTCTTCAGTCTTCCAGCATTCCACTGTGTGCTTGAAGAATGAAAGCCTCTCAGTTACCATACCCGTTATTATTAGTATGGGTGTTGAAAACCAGTATTTTTATTCCATTGTGGCTCTTTAAAGCTAGAGCTCAAATTTCACTCGCTTTCTTCGCATAATTTCGTTACACCAAATTTATTATTTCTGCTGCTAGTTGTTTAAGCTTTTTTAACTCTATCGTTCCCATCGGCCATTAAGCCAATCCGAAACTTTCAACTATGAAAAACATTTCTTGTAATAAGTAGCTACAAACTTTTTACTCTTTATAAAAGATGCGAGGTATTTCCTTCGATATGCACATGTGTGTCCATATGTATGTTAAAACTAGCATTAATCATTCATTCATCCATTATTACTTTGCGAATTAAGCTTATGTTCGAACTTCGCGGCATATCAGTTGATACCACATAATATGAGAGCTTCTCGTGGCGAATTTTGCATAAAGATTTTGGCCTACACCCTAACAAGATCAAATTAACGAAAAAGTAGAAATGTCTTGGAGATTTGAGAGCCAAAAATTCACTGGTGAAGTTTTAACAATATACACAATGGCTCCAGAAATTGATCACTATGTGAATAACGGCTGCTACTATTATATCCAACAGTACACTTAGGTAGTAGTTTGGTAACTTATTTTGAAAATTTCGAAATTCGGTTTTTTACATATTTTGAAAGTGTGATATATTGGTAATATACTGTACAAATTTTAGACCGAAATTCGAAATATTGTCGAAATTATAGCACATACATGAGAGCGGCTCGTACTTGCGCGCGCTAAGCCGCTAAAACTTTAAACGCGTTTTTCTCTAAACAACGTTTTTCCGGATGGCCGTCGTGAAAACAAATTTTCTATCTAACGGATTGAGCTGAAATTTAGATATGTTTTTCTACACATCAATAGTTCTGGCGGGTAGTAGATTTAATTTATTTCGTCCCTAACTTTCCATTTTTTAGTCCGATTTCCACTTTAAAAAAAGGCAATTTTCTTACGAAGTCCGCCATTTTGTTATTTTTTGTCAAAATCATTTGATCTTACTACCCGCCAGAACGACAAGCACACTGATTAATAAGCAATTTGTTTTTTCTGTTTCAGATGACCACAGGTGACGAAATCACGCCGGCCAGCCACTGTACCTCTTTTTTTTGCCGCTTAAAAAAAAAATAAAATTTTTTTTTGTACACCTTCTGATACCTTTAATAACATATCAGAAAATCAAACCGATTGAATTTTATTTTCCCTTCCAAAAAATGTCCCAAACATGGCCTCAAAACACGTGTAAGTTACTAGACTACTACCTTAAGCCAAAAATGGCTCGGGAATGTAGAACCGACTGTCCTGGGAACGTCGGGAATGTTTGATCGTGATAATTGCTCAACAGTCCCTGGAATAAAAAAAATTAATTTCAAAAATGGCAATCCTCCCAGTGTATTTCTGCCATGAAAAAGCTCCTCATAAAAATCTGCCGTTCAAAGTAGGTTCCTCCATTTAGGGAATAAAATTAAAACGCAGACGACAAATTTAAGGAGCGGTTGCCCCAACACACAAAATTGGTGCAAGTGTCAATTATATATACCTATATGTATATGAGCTCACAGTTACATGTGAAAAAAACGCCCTGTACAGAAAGCGAGAAATTCTGTATAAACACGAGAAAACAGGTATACCCTTAGGAAGAAATAAGGAACAGACTAAAGTCCATCAAGAGGAATTAAATAAAATTGGGATCTATTTATTGGGTTGGCAACCAAGTAATTACGGATTTCACTCATAGATGGCTTTAGTTGAATTTTTAGGTTTGCAGACGTAGTACAAATGTAAAACACATTTTGTTATTTGATAGTTGGCAATTCAGCTGTCAACAGTAAATCAAGTTTTTTGATCGATTGTGTAGTTTTCGTTTAGCGATCGTTGAAAAATGGAAAATTAAAAGGAACATTTTCGTCACATTTTGCTTTTCTATTTCTGCAAAGGGAAAACCTCATCCTAAGCTCATAAAAAGTTGTGTGCTGTTTATGGTGACGAAGCCTTAAAAGAACGGCAGTGTCAAAATTGGTTTGCCAGGTACGATTTCGTTCTGGTGATTTTTCACTCAAAGATGAAAAACGTTCTGGTCGTCCAGTTGAAGTTGATGACGCCCGAATCAACGCAATAATTGATTCGGATCATTACAGTACAACAGGTGAGATTACAGAAAAACTTCATGTATCACATACATGCATTGAAAATCACTTAAAACAACTTGGCTATGTTCAAAAACTCGATACATGGGTTCCTTACGAATTGAAAGAAACGCATTTAACGCATTAACAGCTGCGAATTGCTAAAGAAACGTAATGAAAATGATCCTTTTTAAAACGAGTGATAACTGGCGATGAAATATGGGTTGTTTACAACAATATCGAGCGGAAAAGATCGAGGAGCAGGCCAGGTGAACCAACTCAAACAATATCCAAAACGATATTCATCAAAAGAAGGTTTTGTTTTCAGTTTGGTGGGATTACAAAGGAATTGTGTACTTTGAAATCTTACCACCAAGCCGAACAATCAATTCTGATGCAAAGCAAAGCAAAACTTTTTTTTGATGAATATCATTTTTGATGTTGGTTCACCTGACCTTCTCCACGATATTTTCCGCTAGATATTGTTGTAAACAACCCATTTTTCATCGACAGTTATCAGTCGTTTAAAAAAAAAGAGGATAAATCTCATTACGTTTCTTTAGCAATTCGCAGCTGTTAATGCGTTGCGTTAAATGCGTTTCCACGACACTTTAGCAGCATTCCCCATATTTGTATGGGGAATGATTATGCTGCTACAACAACAATCAATTCTGATGTCTACATTGAACAACTAACGAGGTTAAACAATGCAGTTAAAGAAAAGCGTCCCGAATTGACAAATCGAAAAAAGTATTGTATTCCATCATGGCAATGCAAGGCCACACACATCTGTGGCCACTCGGCATAAATTATTGGAGTTTGGTTGGGATGTTTTGCCACATCCACCATATATTGCTGACCTTGCACCATCTGATTACTTTTTGTTTCGATCTTTACAAAACTCCTTGAATGGTAAAAATTTCAATAATGATGATGATGTCAAATAGTACCTGATTCAGTTTCTTGCTAATAAAAACCAGAAGTTTTATGAACGTGGGATTATCATGCTGCCTGAGATTTGGCAAAAGGTCATTGATCAACATGGGGAATACATTACAGAATAAAGTTTTTTAATTCCATGAAAGTTTTATGAACGTGGGATTATTATGCTGCCTGAGATATGGCAAAAGGTCATTGATCAACATGGGGAATACATTACAGAATAAAGTTATTTAGTTCCATGAAACAATTGTTCTTGATTTTCTAAAAAAAAAATTCGCAATTACTTAGTTGCCAACCCAATATAAGAGAAGCTCAGAGCGGAGCATAAAAACCGGTGAATAAGTTTAGGTTAAAGGAAAAATTGCAACGTATTGAAAGTACAACACATAGTTTCCTAGTTTTTACTTTTAATATCGAAAGATTATTTTTATTCACAGTTTTTAACGATTAGTTTCGAATCCTTTGAAATTCTCATAAATATAATAATATTTAAGGGGCAAACAATAGTTCTTGAAAAGCACTATCCAGAATAATTTCATCTACGAGACTCTTTGTGTGTAATCAGTTTAGATTTTTTTTTTATTTAACACGTTAACGTCAACACTATTTACCTCGTATCAATGATGCCATAAGGGTGCATTACAACCAAAGGTGTTAGCAAAATGAAGAAAAATTACGGATGAATGACATCAGTGCTTAAAAATAGATATAGATCGCGACCACTCATATTAGTTTTCGCTGAAATTCTGGTTTTCTTTCCTTAATAATATATGAACCTAATAAAAATTTATTGAAAAAGAAAAAGATTTAGAATGGTAACTTCAGTAATGTTGTGTATCAGTTGTGTTGTCTATAATTGTGAACAATTTGTGGCATTAATTAAGTATTAAACATGTTTTACCATATCCATTAAATATTCATGGATGAAATATTATTCTTACAACTTCTCAATAATTGAACCAAGGGAGGAATTCTTAAGTAGCATGCAGAACTAGTAACAAAGTAATTCTATTTGTTTCTGTGGAAAAAAGGAAAACATTTTTATCGCCGAAACTATGTATATGTATTTTTCCTTTTTGCAACTCTGCAGAGATATAGCTAAATGATAGAAACCACGTAATTTCGACACTAATGCTTTTCTAGCCGAGAATTAGAAACGGAGTCAGGAAGGTCTGTGTAAGAAATAAAATCACGCTTTTGGGAGTCCAGCCGTAGTGATTGCTGCTCTAAAATATTGGAAATAACAAAACATGATCTTTTCTCTTAGAAATCTATATCACCGCATGAAGCGTCGCTAAAGGAGAGCATCAACGACACTGGGAAGTAAAATATAGAGCCGAAAACTAGGGACCAAAGAGTATTAGTTATCTCGAAGTTAGATGTGAAAATGTTGCCCGAATTCTGAAATTGAATGTAACTATTTTTTCATAACAGTTATACGATTAGAAATATTTATTTGAGTTCCGATAAGAACTATTACCCCCCAACTATTATTTTATACGTTGCCTGATGACAGTTTTTGGTCAACTTTTTTTTTACGCTGCCAATAAGTGTTATTTCCCAATATTAATATTTTCTGCTGCATGTTAACTGTTATATAAGGGAAATATAAGTTGTAAAATATTTCTCAACATTTATTTTTCCTTGAATATATTTTGAAATTTACTGATAATTGTTGACCCGTGGAAGAGGGAACTTTCTATATCTTCTATTAGCATAGTTGCAGAATCTTCACTACAAGGGAAGAATATCTGACGATATACCTTAGTTGGTGGGTTTTACATGTATTCCTCGTGGTCCCACTCTTTGTGATCTCCATATGTCAGTGATAATGTGAGTGGTCGTTGACAGACTAATGGCTCTGAAGATATTCTACTCACACTTAACGAAAATGCTCTAATATCACAGTGCATGCAGCTTTCGCCTCTTCCATGACCACCGAACTTCATCACCGTTCGAAGTAAGCAGTAACACAGGTTGTACTAAGTGTATTCATGTTCATGTCCCTAATAAGTCATAGAAAAGAGCAAGCCGTTAAGTGTTTTTTTTAATAAACTTTGAATGGTTTATTCACTATTTTCTTCAGGATTATTTTAATAATGGGTCCAAAATGCCTCGATTGGTACATCCAAATTTTTTTTTGCTTATTTTGACCGTCGCCCCGTAAACCAGATAATTACCTGTTCAATGCAAAGCATAAACAAGCATTTACACATTATTTACTGAATGATATGCCCATTTTGCGTATACCGATTTTTAACTTTATCACTAATTTGTATACATATATGTGCACACATACATACATACTTATTGAGGCACATGCATTCATATACACAAATTAGAAATTTCGGAACAAAGAAGTCTTCCAAATATGATATTTAATAAATATTATATATCGAGCAGTGAATATCTCTTTCAAAAGTATTGCTAGTGCTAATTTTACTTGTGCTCCATCATAGCCTGCTGCAGACACTAGTTTAAATTCCCACTGCAATTTTGCTGTGTCAGCAAGGAGTATAGGAAAAAAAAGAAATTCCATTTTATTGACAAAGTTAATTTAAAGTGTCCTAAGCATTTTTTGGCATTCCATTTTTTATACTCGACTTGTTTTGAAGTCAATGTCTAATCATTTTTGTTTTCTTCTTGCTTTCTTTTAATTAGAATTCACTTTACACATTATGGTTAAGCACTTCCACTTTCCTAAATCCACCATGCTCCGCACTATTCTTCGCTTGCTTCACGACACAATTACAATACAAAACTCGACGACTCGTTTTACTTTGAATTTGCTTTAAATTTGACTTTGCGCTGATTTGCTTTGTTTTATTTTACTTTATTTAGCTGTGCATCAACTTGCTGCTGAGGAAAATTCAATGAGCAAAAAGCAAAAAAATTTCTACTTCTACTTGTCTTCTTTGATCGGGTGCTCGCTTGCTAGTCTTGTTGTTTGGCCTACTTTGAAGATAAATTTCACGTTGTATTCACATTTGACTGTGGTTATTTTAAATACTAAAACTTTCAATTCAATATCACTAAATAACTTTTGCTATCCGAAATACATAAATACTACAATAAAATTATAATATAACTATATTAGCGTTCACTTTACTTTTTCTTTAAAATCACTGCTTCATTTTCACAAAACGAGACAACGACGACGACGATATAAAAATGAAAATGACGACAGTGTGACCATTGCATTCAATTGTAACTAATCCAAACTGTACAACCCAGGTCGAACTTGGCATTGAAATTATGCATTAATGGAATGGCCTTCGGTTCGGGTCTAAATGCTCCCGTATATCCCAAGTAAATTTGTATTAAATGACTATACAAATACTATACTTTATTTAATATTCTCATTATAAAGGTTGAATAACCATAACCATATGTTGTGTTGTGAATTTTTTAATTAGTCTTTAGTAACAATAAATGCAACTATGCTATGTATGGTGAATAAATTTTTAGGCAGGGTTGCGACAAATTATAATTTTTTTCTTAGGATATATGGGTAAATTTAGAAAATATGCAAAAAATACATTCAAGTTAATTGTTTATGCATTTTTCTCTCAGGTTGAAGATTTGTTCTTATAATAAATATAAATAAACCTTTATTTATTTTTAATTTTAAATAAAAGATATTAACCCTGCAGGACGCAGATCTTCATATGAGCGATTATGTGTTCCTCAGTGTCGAGAGAAATAGTAGATTTAAAATCGATTTCAGTATCTACTTTCAGCTTTCTAATAGCTATGTAACTCGTTTTTGTTGTGGCAGCTCATCGGTCGCGGCGTCAATCTTATCTAATGGCAAACCCAGGAAAGATGTTGTTTTGACTGGGTCCAGTGGGAGAGGGGTGTTAGATGAATAGGTTTAAGGGGACACGTGAATAGGTTGTTAGTGTCGTGTGGGGTACTTTCACATGCCGGAAATATGTATATTTAGTATGCCAGGAGTTTATTCCGGATAGGTAGGAATTTAACCTAGAATGCGAACAATTTTTTGGGATATAGAAAACTATCTTTAGTTTATATTTAAAATTGTAACACAAGAGATTTTAGCAATGTTTCACTAGACAAACTTTTTTTGATTGAAATTATTTTTGAAACTAGTTGTAAT
The DNA here is from genome assembly GCF_028408465.1 of Anastrepha ludens. Lineage (NCBI taxonomy): Eukaryota > Metazoa > Arthropoda > Insecta > Diptera > Tephritidae > Anastrepha > Anastrepha ludens. The sequence continues at coordinate 117,021,778 of NC_071500.1, read as the reverse complement.
ATCCAAAATCTGATACATATGTATATTATAAGAGTAGTCAGAACATCGTATCATAACTGTTATATGAAAGTATGGTACTTAATCAATCAATTGTTCATTATTTTGAAATGTATATTAATTACAAAAACTTAAAGTTGCATGAAATTAAATGAACAAAACTTGGCTTTAAAATTTGAATGCTGTAGCATTCACGTCATTTTGCATTACTATAAAAATGAATGCTTAGCATTCACGTCCGCGATCGTGTTAAGTACTGAAAGGTCGTTGAAAGGACTGAAGAGAACGAGAGTTAACATTTACATACGTAAATATAATTTTGTACTTCATTTTAACTCAAGTATTTTTGTAACTTCTTTGATACATGCTGTTTTGTTGATTCATATCAGGCCTGTCTGAACTAATAATTAAAATCAAATCAAACAATAATAATAGCTGAGCAATCAAGCCTCTGCAAAGGTTGCCCTTAATGCGGTGCAAAGGCTTAATCAAATCGCTTATCCGACATTATCCACGGAGGGTGCTGTATCTTTGTAAGTACAAATACTAACCAATTACACCCTATCCCCTTGATTCGAGGTTCTCTTTGAACGATGGAAATTATAAAAAATAGCCCATTCTCAAAATTCCAATTTGGTTTCAGAAATAAATATTCACGCGAAACTGCAGTACACTGCCTAATAAAGAGTGGAAAAGTATTGCAAGGCAAACTAAAATTCGGGCTGTATTTTAAGACTTCAAAAGAGCTTTCGAAACAATAGAAAGAGAAATACTGTTAGAGAAACTAAAAATTAATGGAATAGAGATAATGAATTAAAATGGTTCAATTCCTATTTAACTGAAAGGAAGCACAGTAAATGGATGCGTTTCGGGATTTGGAAAAGTACAAATAGGAGTCCCACAAAGGCCTATCCGAGGTGCTCTACTATTTATAATTTACATAAATGATAATAAAAAAAATGGCAAAGCATTGCAGGAAAATTAGGTGTAATATGGAAAATGTTTAAATCAGCCGGTCGAGCTATCCAAAGTTATGCGGCGCAGGTATAGGATGAGAATGTTGCTGTATGTTTGATAATGTTGACAAATTACAACTGCAATTCATAAAGAAAATTTTTAAGCTCCCAAGCTGTACTTATGCTACTCGAGTATGATCACATTTATTCGCTTGCATTCCACTTAAATTATATCCAAAAACAATATTTGCATATGAAGCCTTGAGGCTCTCGCGCCTCTTCCCAAAAATAGTTTTAAAAAGAAATATTTTCTGGGCCAAGATTTTAAATCAAATAGGATTGGCTTACAGTTTGAAGTGGGACGAAATGGTGTTAGAAAAAAGAAAGTGGTAAGAAAAGAAACGAAATATTTCCAAATTGTATTAACACTTCTAACAGGCAAAAAATGTGGAATAGAGCACTAAACAGAACGGACAGAATATATAAAGACCTGGACCATAGTGTAGGTCAAAGTTATTTTAAGGATGACATAGAAAAGTTTTAAATTTCATGAATTTTTAAAACCAGCAGTAATTGTATTATGCTTAATGGCCTTTACAATAAACTCTGCTCCATATGTAACTTAAATGAGAAGGAAACAAACCAACATTTTCTTGGATGATGCCCAATAATAAAACAATACCACTGCACTTTCTTTGGAAAAGTAATACCGAAATAGTTCGTCCTCTAAATGGTGTAAATGATTTTCAATGGAAGAAATTAATCAATTATTACTGGTGCTTTAAAGTACAGACAATTTATCATAGATGAATAGTTTTGTAAATAAATATCTTCTTAATTTTACCGGTAGACGACTTTTAAAGTCATTGCCGTATGATCATTTAAATGAAGTAAATATGAATACTGTTCAACCTTCCTATATATCTGTTGTAACCAAACAAAACTAAATTCAGGCCCGTAGCCAGACCTAACCAACTGTACGGGTAGACACTATCGAAGGACGGGCAGGATTAAAAGTTTGCAAAAACAAATAATTAAATGAAATTAAAATTATTTGTGTAATAATTTTTTTTTATAATAAATTATTTTATTATATATATATATAATTAGTTATAAATAAAATAAATAAGAAAATTCAATTTTCAATTAATTCTTAAAAGAAACATACAAAAAATATTGTTAAGAATAGATACTTAGTATGTACAATGGCAGTTTACGATTTTTGTTATTATTAAATTTTCGGAGAATCATATCGATATTAATTGCACGTGTGCGATGTCAGCCATGCTGGCATGGGGCGTTGCGCCTTATTAACTGCGGTTAATGCCGAAAATGTGGATTTGTGGACTCGCAAGTTGCTGTACTGCACCCAAATGTCTCAACAGCTACCATCAGCTCGAACGTATCATCAGCTCGCTTCACGAAATCTGAAAAGTACCTCCAACTTTGTTCCATCGTCAGCCTGTTCCTTTCAATTCTTGAAAAAGTTTTTCACAACTGTCAATTCTTCTTTGCTGGGAACTTTCAAACCTGTAAACATGTAAATTTATAAGTGCTAGTAAAATGGAAGGGACACATTTTGTGTTGATTTTAAATGTTTCGAATTACCTAGTTCTCTAAAGCTACTCAAATCATCCGTTTTGAATTCGCTAATGTTGGAAATCGCAGTAACTAGCTCTTGATTCTTTGAGAAAGCGTCGCTTGATTTCGTTTATTATAAGATAAAGGCATTCATTGTAAATTCCTTTCAGCTTCTTATTTGACTCTTTTAGGTTCCCATCAGTTACGCGATTTGCAGAGTATGAAGGTAATCTGGTCTCAGTTATGTAGCTTGGATGCTTAGTTGTTTTAATTTTTCGTTTGGACATTGTTTCGTTCATGGGTTCTGTCATGGGTATGAGCTTATATGCATCTTCCGAAATTAATCCAAATTCCTTCCGGCTTGATCTCATAACTTGAAGTTGTTGAAGAATTGACTCTATGACGTCTACTCCGTCTTTCAACCTCGCTGTTCGTGACTACATAGCAGCGTTCGCTGGATGTAAAATCCCCAGAAACTGTTTAGCAAAAATTAAACAAAATCGAAATTCTTCCGTTTTTATGACAGTTTTGACACCAATACTTTTTGCTCTTTCTTCTCGTTGCGGTAGCAATCGCACTATGGTTTTTCCTTCATATAAAGAAGAAATTTCGGGATGGTGAAAAAATTCATGTAACATCACACACATATCGAAAAAGTTCCTCAGTGCATCATTGCCAGACACCGCTTTTACAACAACGAGATGGAGACGATGGTTGAAGCAGTGTATGTAAGGAACGATTTAGGTGTTGTTCCAGGAGACCAGAAACACCTCCTCTTTTACCACTCATCACATTAGCTCCATCATAGCATTGGCTCAAAAGACACGACAAATCAATACTATTCTCACGAAATGTTTCAATTGTTTTTTCGGTAAATGTTTTAGCGCCCAATCCCTCAGATGTAATAATATCGAGTAATGATTCTCGAGCTTTTCCTTTCTTCACGTATCTGAGAGCGGTAGCTATATTCTCTCGGTTGTTTTTGTCTTTGGTTCCGTCTACCATTAGCGTAAACCATGGAACATCAGCATTTTTAACATCAGAAACTACTGATTCTCTAACTGATTTAGCCATGATTTCAATTATTTCATTTTGTATTTCTGGAGACGTGTATTTAGCAGTTTTGGGAATAGCTAAAAAACTATCCTTTTTCAACGTGAACTCGAAAAGTTGTATGAATAAATCACGTTCAGCTTTTTCATCAACGTCATAAGATCCGCGAAAGGGAAATCCATTGGTCGCCAGGAATTGAACGACTTCAATAATAGATTTTATGTAATATCTATGTTTACCAAGGGTTTCGCCATTGACAAGAGTTAAAATTTCTGTGTTTGTATATTGCCGATTCTTTTTTTCCTCCCACAAAACATAGCTTTAACATGCGATCCTGTCCTTTCATGTCGTGGAAAATCTCTTTTGGCATCTTTCGCATTTTTCCTGATTCTAAAGCCACTCAAAGTAAATGCCACATCTTTCAAATCTGATTGTTTAAACTGCATACATGCATAACAAAAAGCAGCGTCTTTTGTCACCGAATACATCAACCATTTATATTGGTGGAACCATGATGATAGAAAAGAACGGTTATTACTTTAAGGGTACTGCGTCAAAACTATTTGCTTGATAGGTTCTCCTTTTTTAGGTAAATCTTTTATCTCATTTATTTATATTGGTAATGTTGATTGAGATTCAGATTGCGAGCTTGCCTGAGCATCTATAGTATTTTTGGATGAAGAGGTAGAGGGCACGTCGGAAGTCTCTTCTAAACGGGGACGTTTTCCGCCGAAAAAATTCCTTATCCAATCCAATCTACAGCCAGTTTCAAGTCAGGCAAACTTTATCTCGATTGCGTTTCACTGACTCTAGATAGATACTTCCTGAGTTGAATTTCCTAAATAGGGTCGTGAAATATTTGACCAAAGTAGGATGTTCTTCGTAAATACCAGGCAAGGCTTAACTTAAGTAAACTGGTGTGAATCTAGACAAAAATTTTACTGACAAAATTGCTACAGTAGATACTGCGTTGGCTCTCTCTATAATAATTACGATAACCCTCATGAGATGTTCGTCAGGTTAGAACTACCACTTTTAAAAATCAAAATCAAATATAGCTATTCATTTTCCGTTTTTTTTACTGTGGAATCGAAAAAATTACAGTTCATTGGTTTTTGTTAAATAACCCCTGGTTGTGATAACTTTATGGCTATACAATACTACCACCCTAGTAACTTTTGAGTGGGTGAGTAAAAATGAAAAAAAGTATGCCAATAATTATCGTTTTTCACCGTTTATCAACGTGGATTAAAAAAATGTATCGCTCTTTTTTTTAAATAACCCCTGGTAGTGAATCCACGTTGAAAAACGACATAAAATGGGAGTTATTGACATATATTTTTTAGCTTTTTTTTTAGAGCTGTATTTTTTCGATTTCACGGTAAAACACGGAAATTAAATAGCTATATTTGATTTTGATTTTTAAAAGTGGTACTGCTAACTTGACGCTCATCCTAATGGGTGCATAACAGTTCCACGTAAGACAAACCCCATGTTGATTGAAAGTTACTGGCACTGGATAGACATTTCCTGAATTGAATTGCCTAGCTGCGGCCTAGTAAGATTTATTATCTACTTAATTTTCTCGCAATTCGCAGATGCAATTTCAGAAACGGTTTAGAATATATTGCAACTGTTTACTCAAACATCAAGCTCAAGAAAAACACTAAACTGGATTTTGTTTTTAATAACTGACTGAGAACAAAGTAGAAATTATGATTAGGACTTTAATCGATATTTATAATGAAATGCACAGAAATTACAGAAATGCTCGATGCAGAGAAGGTAAATAAATAGGTTATTGCATATGTTGTCAAGTTGCGTAATACATTTTTGTCACTTTTTTGTACTGGGTTTTCCTAGTCAGTGCCTGTTTGGAATTCCCTAACAATACCTCTCTAAAGTAGGCATTAATCGTAGAACTAGGGATTGGCCGGTGTCTATTCTAGAATCGAGCGAAGAAATGGAAAATCCAGCTGGTACCCAGCCAAAATCCAGTTCCGATCTCTCACCGGGTTATTATCACTTATAAGTACACTAATAATTCAATAATTCCAATTATTAGAAATTTGATTATCAAAGTCATTACTTAATTAAACTATTTTTTTATATATTGATTTGAAATAACAATTTTGGAAAACTTGTTCTCGGGTGAATTAATTGACGAAAACAAGACACAGGCTATAGTCTATCTTCAGTCAAGGCTGATCATCCGTAACGTTGAGAAGGCGTGTTCGTTGGTGCGCAGGCGGAATTCCCATTATCCGAAGAATTTGATGAATGTTTGGTGCATGCTTGTGCAGTTTGGGAACATTTGTCAAAATTGTAATATCAAATTTCCATAGCGATAGAAATAACTCGAACTCAAAGTAGTATCAACAAACACAGGTGTGCCGATTCTCCAATGCTATCCAATCACATCAGTAGCACTGAAAACTTCAACCATTTAATATGCAAAACTTTGAGTGATTTGTATGCCAAAATTTGTTCAAACATCGGTTTTTTCTTGTACTTATTCTCTGTACGGGCAAAGAATTCGCTTGTACGGCCAATGCCCGTCCACGCCCGTATGTAGCTACGGGCCAAACTAAATTGATTACAAAAACTGCAAAATAAAGGAATGAGTATGTAAAGAATGAGCGTAATATGAATATATTCAGAAGAAATTGCATAACTATATTAAAAACTTGTAAATCACACTATCCAATCTGTATAACGTGGGCGGCCGCCGTGACCGAATGGGTTGGTGCGTGACTACCATTCGGAATTCAGAGAGTGAGCGTCGGTTCGAGTCTCGGTGAAAGATCAAAATATTAAGAAAAAGTTTTTTCTAATAGCGATCGCCCCTCGGCAGGCAATGGCAAGTCTCCGAGTGTATTTCTGCCGTGAAAAAAGCTCCTCATAAAAAATATCTGCCGTTTGGAGTCGGCTTGAAACTGTAGGCCCCTCCATTCGTGGAACAACATCAAGACGCACACCACAAATAGGAGGAGGAGCTCGGCCAAACAACCAAAAAGGGTGTACGCGCCAATTATATATATATAGAGTATATATATAATCTGTATAACGTAAAAACATTTAAGCTAAAATAGTAATAGAATTAAGAATAGGTGTAAGACGATGACTCGTCTGTTCTGGAACCGTTTTCTGTTGCAAACCAGGGGAGCAGAAGGTAAGAGTCGCATAGCAAGGAAGATAAAAGCCTTAACCAAAACCGGACATACCGATGAGGTTGTTGAAGGACTATTAAGACTATTGGCAAGTGATACTGCAGTCTATATAAATATAAATCTATATAATTCGAAAATGTTGGGAAGCTTCTGTAGATCCTGGATGTAAAACAATATTATCTTATTCCAAAGTTTAATTTTGGAAAATAAATAACAAAATCTCATCATTTGTAAATTTTTAAAGTTAACTCCAGCTAGATTTATGAAATACCCACTGGGTGCCGAGTCAAATGGTATAGGCCTAATACAAGGCGAATTGAGTATCTGCACTGGCCCCATTAATGTCTCTACACTGTCTCTTTATAGACTTTAAGTAAGCGTTTGATAAACTCAACAGAAAATATATCGACCATCACCGAAAAGTATTGGGTATACCACAAATATACATAAATTTGAAATGAAATCCGGCGTGAGGCAAGGTGACTCACTATCAACGTTTTTATTTAATTTAACACTGCATTTAGCAATAAACGAAATAGCCCAAGGTGGCATAATATTTTAAAAATCGACATAAATATGCGCAACGCTAATGACGTGAATTTTCTGATGCGATTTGAAAAAAAAAATTCTTAGAAGAATATTTGGCCCTATACGATTAGAAGACGGTACATACCGTATACGGTATAACCACGAGCTCCGTGTTTTAATCGCGAGAGGAAATGTAACGCGGTTTATGAAGACCCAAAGATTACGATGAAGGACCTGCTTTAAGAATGAGCAGCGAAAGAAAGGAGAGACCGGACGTAGAACACGATGAAAATCGCACAACATAGAGCGAAAACGAACTGTCGAGAAGAATAGAGGCGTATTGTAGAGGAGGCGATGGTCCACCCCGGACTGTAATGCCAAGATCATGATAATGATGATGGTGGCGCCATTAAAAACAGTTACTTTATTTTTCGCGATTTTGACAAGTCTGACGTCAACTCAGTACAAAAGTAAGAAAAATTACATGTTTGTTAAAATTCAGTGGATGCCTTGGTAATATTGCGATTTGTGAGATTTAAACTAATCAAACTAATGAAAACGAAGTGCCGTGCGTTAAATTGTGAAAGCATAAGTTAATATAAATAAAGCGTCCAAATGCAGTTTTTTGCGTTTTTTCTGAAACGAGAATACCAAATATAACTCAATTCAAAAACCATAAATCAATTTAAGAGACGGGTCGCGGGTAACGAATATTTTGATTGGTAGTTTTAACGAAGTGCGTTCGCTAAGATGAAGCAAGTAGGGAAAAATTGTCCTATGGTGGAACGTTGTACTTATTAAACTTCGAAAAAGTTCTAGGAGACTTATGAATAAGGCATTAAAAACTCGAAAAGAGTAGGACTGGTTCAAATATCAAATCGTGTAGAAAAATATGAGAGGGTAAATTTCTACGTTAAAATTAAGGTTTTATAGATAATAGCAACAAGGCTGTGTAAGGTATTTTAAAAGGACCTTGCAATTCTGACGCAAGTAGGTAGAGATAAGGAAGTGAACACGGTGGCAGGAAGAGTCTTTAGTCTCGTTTGACGATTTTAAGTCGTCGGGCCTGCCTTATTTGTATACAACTTTGCTTAAGTGTAGGAGAGACAAGCTTATAGAGGTTCCAATAAGAGATTTTTACAGCTTGTCTTGGACGAAACAACCATAAAGTGAATCCACTTCACGCTGTCCAGAAGAATGCTGACTGCGGGGGTAAAACTGTTTTTTTTACCATGGGGGCAAAACTGTTTTTTTTACCCGAGGATGACGGGGTACTCTCGTCTACTTACAATGTTTGGTAGTGAACTCTCTATTGCAAGCTTACACGAATGATATTTGAGCGCTATCATTAGAACAATTCCTCAGAATCTGTTTAAAGCGCAGTGTGGCCCCTGAATAAGATTGATGAATGGTGTCTCGATGCAGGCGTAACACACACGGAAGCACAGAGTCGTCGCCAAAAAGGTCCTGGAGCCTGGGCAGATTAAGGATGGATTAAGAGGTGCTACACATGCTGTGTGTTCGTCCACGTCTCAAATGCATGCAGAGAAAAATACCGTATGAAGCTTTGCAGACGATGTGAAATGGAAGGACACCATGCAGCAACGTGAAAACTCCGTTCTGTGCGACAGTGCTCACGCAGGTTTTAAGTTTGCGCGAGAAGCCCAAAACCTACTATGGCAAACGCTCGCTGGAAACAATATGGATATTGCTCTTCTTTCAAAGTCCAACGAAAACATCAATTCTTACAGTTTGATGGCGTAATATTGTAAATGTACGCAGCCGCATATGTGCGTATGTATGTAACTACAATATAAAAATTCACATATTTGTCATCTTGATGTGCTGTGTAAAGATGTATTTATGTATGTGCGCTTATATAAAGCGTTTCTCTATGAAGAAATTATTATTATTACTACCATTATTATTTATTAAAATATAATTGAAATTATAGATTCATCTAATATAAAAACACTAGCAGCCCTGGTAGCTTAGTCGAGTGATAGTAAATGTAAGTAAATATAAATTGTAAGATTAAATAAGTTGAAAGTTATATATAGCTTTAAGCAAATTTTAAATTTGTATTATATTTGTTTCAGAAGGGATGGAGAGAATGTTGATTGGATATGCGATATCGTGTTGTGGTCTGTAAGGCGGAGATAGATGGACAATATAGTAGAATGTGGCGTATGGTTAAGCGGTTCGCGTTGCAAAAGGGTATGGCCTAGCCTTAAACATACAAAACATCAGGTCACCCAAGTACATAGTAGGCGAAGTTGGCAGTATGGTAAGGGAACCGGTATTTATGCTGGAAGATATACCAATTGGCGCCCAGCTGGGACTTTCATGCTTTGGAGTATATGGCTTTAATTGATGTTGTACTAAGTGGGCTATAAAAGTGCAAAAACGATTTTAAGGCAAGATTTGCGGTATAGTCAGCATGATGATTGCCGAGTATGCCCGAATGTCCAAATAAATTTGTATTCGTAGTATCACACCCTGCGATTCACATAATTCATATAATTTTACGCCAATTTGTTTATTTTTTATTTTTATATATTGCCGAAAGTGAAGACGGCCACGCCATAATACTAAAGACTCCTCAATAACTAGATCTTTGCCGGGATTATATACAAAATTCATCACGTTATTAAAATGTTTAACAATCGGTTAGATTTTTTGTAGGTTACTATTTTCGTTGTTTGTGCTATTTGAAAAGTGCTGAAACCGTAATAATATTTGAAAACGTATGAGTTCTCCAAAATGGCAAATTATAAAAATGGCTTTTATTCCAATAATGCGCAATGGTGGATTTATGCAGCCCATGCGAAGAAGCAATGCCCAGACTTTTCGCATTTCTCCGCGATTAGTGTCTTCCCAATTATGAAATCTTGATGATTTTCTCAGTATCCCTTTCCGCCCTATTATTTCTGCAGCGTACTCATTAGTTTCTTAAACCAACATATCAATAAGCCATCAGAATTGAATATGTCAATTAGTTCGCCTGGAGTTCTTAATTTTCCCGGAAAATTCAAGCCTTGATCCTTTCCTCGAAATTCACAAACTGGTGTCTTCATTTATAGATTGCACATTGATAGAAGTACTAGGAGCTTCATTTTCACTTTCTGATTCTTCCGAATTATACATATATCACATATATTCGTGGTCTTTTTGCAATAGAAGATAGACTGTGATTCAGTCTCGGAATCACTATCATTTAGAAAATATTCTTCTTCTGAATCAAAATCACTGGCAGCTGATATATCGTCGTCCATTATAACTAAATTGAATTGTACATTGGATCAAATAAATAATTATAAGCTATATAACCATTAAGAATTTTCACTTTCAAAGCATACCTAATATGTACAACAATGTGTGATATCACTGAGAAAAATTTGTTCAAGATTTTATTTCACAACTAATAGTTTGTTATCTGAACTGTACAAAACTATTGTGATTACTGATAAGAGAGGCACTGTAATCGACAATAGTGAGTTTCTAAGCGTCGCTAATTTAGTGAATGTTGCGTCTCGTTTTATTGCATTTTCATTATTTTATCCATCTGCGTGCTATATTATTTGTTTTTCTACTAAAACGTACGCAAATACGAAAAAGGATATCGAGTCCCCTTGCCTTTTCATTGCCAACGACGAGTATACCCGTCTTTGGTTTTCTGCTTCTTAATGATTATGTATGATAATATATGTGATCTTACCAAGAAATAACAGGGTTTTGGTAAACAATAACACTCAAAATATAAATGGCAATGGGAATGACTTCATATAATTTAGGCTTGGCAGCGAATGGGTGAATTTCGTACTGATTTTCTAAATCATTAACATTCTCTGATAAAACCGTTATGGGAACATAATTAAAACAGAGAATTTCATTTAATGCAATTGTTGTTAATAATTTTTTTACCGCCTAAAAGTGTGCCCCATAAACATGGCTTGAAGCACTTTAATAATACAAATTTTCTATGAATTGTTATGACCTGCCGAGTACGTGAGAACGACGACAAAGTTTTAGGCGCATCACAGTGGCCGAAATGAGCGATATAGAGGGACTTTATTAAAATTTAATATTATGAAGAAATAACTAAAGAATGCGATTTTGTGATGTGTGTGTATATTTTTTAATTTAAAATTGTAGTCCATGTTAACACAAAATTTGAGCGTTTTCAAGCTAGTCTTTGTTTTCTTTATTAATGTGATTCCTTGTGATCGTAAATGTGCAAAATCATCTGCTAATGCTATTCAATGTCGGCTACCAAACGAGACCTATTGGTAAAATGGCATGATGACGAAATTTCTTCAAAAATTTCCCACCCATGGATTCATTTATATTTGCTAATATAGTCTCTAAGAATAAATATAATAAGGACCAATGCCGAAATATATGTATGACATTAAGAAAGTAGCCAGTGTGGTTAGGGGATACCCTTTTGTTAGTTGATTCAACATTTAACAAAAAAGCTATAATGTAATTCTTAGCAATAATGCAGAATCTTTGACAGGAGCAGCAGGCTTATTTTTGTTAAAAAAAATGTTGAAATGTTTGTTGTTGAAACCCCTCACGTACGTGTCTCTTACCCAATATTCTTATATGACCGATAAACCTAACTTCAGGTGCTCCAGGTTAATCTGAATTACTTTTAACTCCTTGGAAGTCTTCCAACAACTTCATCTTTCTCAACAATTAATGGTATTGTGGACTTCGTTTAGGTCATCATCTAGGTCGATTGCTTTAAAGATTTTTATCTTGACCTTACATACGCCAACCTTTAGCTTGTTGCCAGCTGCTTCTAGTGCCGACAGGCACTCGCCGTTGAACTGCCACACGAGTGTCATGCTGTTGGCGTTCTAGCAGCAATACTAATCCCAGTCAGTGTAGTGTATGTATATGACCTGTCGTCTTCGTCTAACTCATCTAAAGGTAGGACCAGGAAACTTGCTGTTTCGACATGATGGGTCCAGAGGGAGAGGGGTATTAGAAGAGTGGGTTTAGCGGGGCATGTGAAAAAGTGGTTAGTGTCGTGCGGGGTGCCTTCACATGCAGGACATATATGTATTTAGTATGTCGGGGTCAATTCTGGATAAGTAGGAGTTGAACCTACTGCAATATCCAGAACGTAATTGTGCCAGTGTTACGCGGATCTTACGGGGAAGCTGGAGTTCTTTATCTGCTGTAGGTGGTGGTTGGACTCCGATTACGGCATTCGGTGGTCAGAAACTTAAGATGGTGGTGATGGTCTGCTGATATCTGTTCGTTTTGTCCTGGATCTCATCGGCGTAATTGAGTAGGTGTCTCCTGACGTGCCTAGGAGGCGGCTCTGGCTCGAGCAGATGTCTGCAAGGGTGAAATCTGCGGTAACACCCAAGCAGAAACTCTTTGCTGAGTAGTTTATTATGCTCCTTTACCGTTGTGAAGGTGTTGAAGAGGAGGCATCAAGAGGCAACCCGTCGCTGTTCGAATATCAGTGTTTTGGCAAGTCTGGAGCTTTATCCACTGCGTGTCACTAGTTCCAGGCGACCAGACAGGCGCAATGTTGTTTAGAACCGGTCGGCCTATTGCCTAAAATGTCGATAGCAACATTTCTTTGTCTTTGCCCCAAGTGCTGCTGGCAAGCGATTTGGGGACCTTGTTGCGGTTTTGGACTTTAGTGGGAATTGCGGTTGTGTGCACAGAGAAGGAGAGCAATCTGTCAAAGGTTACACCCAAAATTTTGGGATTGTTAGCAGTCTGAATTTATTTGTCATCGACTTTTACCTTAAGTTGCAGTTTGTCCTCCTTTGTACAGGTGGTAAAGAGGGTCGCCGTGGACTTTGTGGGGGAAAGTTGGAGATTCCTCGCAGTGAAAAAGCGAGAACGATCGGTGAGGTTGACGTTCACTTTGGCGCACAGGTCAGGGGCGGTTTTGGTTAAGCCCGCGGTTTATCTGGGCCTTTATGACGGTGAGTGCTGTAGTGATACTGTGCACTAGTCGGAAGCCATACTGATGTGACCGGTAAGATTCCCCTTGATGGGTGGGTTTCCCAGGATTCAGTTTTCAACTTGTCAGGTATAATGAGACTGGCCAAGGTCAGATTGAAAACCCTTGTGAGAAACCCTACTCCCAATGGACCCAGCTGTTTCAGCATCAGAATGTTTAGTCCGTCAGGGCCAATGGCTTCTGATAATTTGGTTTTGTTGATGGCCCCCGGAACCTCATCACAAAAGGAAGTAAGTGGCGCACTGTTGTGCGTTAGTTTGTGCAACCGTCTGGTGGCACGATGCTTGGATCTTTCGGCCGGAGGATGCAGTGTGAATAGCCGGCTAAAATAGGTCGCTCATCTCTTCGAGTCCGACGAAGTGCAACCGTTGAATGTAATGGCCACCTTATCGGTGTGCTTCGTCGGGTTTGACAAGGATCTTACGGTGGACCAGATCTTACTCACACCAGTGGTGAATTTGTAGGTTTTCAGGTGCTCACCACATTTGGCCCGCTTGTGTTGAATTACCAGTTGCCGAATCTCCGAATTGAGATCCCTTATGCGGGGATCCCCGGGATCGGCTTGGCGTAGGTGGTCACGCTCAGTTGCTAAAACGGCTGCTTCGGCTGGGAAATTATTCGGCGAATGTGTCCTCAGTGAATTCCGCGAAGCCGGTCCATTTAGCTTTGTTGAAGTTAGTATAAGACTGGTGATTCGCGGAAAGAAAGTCGGCAGATCTCTCAATCGAGACGATAATGGGCCAGTGGTTTGATGCAAGCGATAGCATAGGTCGCCAGGTTATGCTATTTATCAGACCAGCGCTAACTATTGTTATGTCAGGCGAGCTGCTGCAATTGTCTACTACCCTGGTGGGCACGTCGTCGTTCACAGTGCTGAATGTCAAATCGTTTATCTGCTCTGCCAATTGATGTTCCCTACGATCGTTTGGCAGGCTTGAATGCCAAAGATCGTGATACGTATTGAAGTCACCTACAACCAATCGGGTTTCACCTCTGATGAGCGCACCAACGACCGGGTGATATCCAGCCGGGTACTAGGTGACGGAGGGTATGTAAATATTACAAATTTCGAGCTCGGCATCACCTGACTGGACAGCTATGCCATGACATTCTGAGGTTCTGTCCCTGCGGTCAAGGCCTTCGTCGATCAGACGATACTGCACTTTGTGGTGGACAATGAACGCTAGGCCACCACTACTGTCTCGCTCGCGATCTTGTCTGTGCACGCTATAGCCATCCCTGGTTATCAGTGAAGAGCTAGCGTGCAGCTTGGTTTCTTGGACCGTAGCTATTGGGATTCCGTGTCGGCTCATAAAGTCGACTATCTCATCTACCTTGCTCGTTAGTCCGTTACAGTTAAATTGCAGAAGCTTGAAGCTTCTCGGTAGGACTATTGTAACTCGAGGTGTGAGCGACGCGTGTGGTCGCCTACGTTGGGTCTGCTGTGCGTTCTGCTGTTGTTGTTGCGGTCTGTAGAAAGGGGCAACGTAGTCAGTTGTCCACTCACGGGTGATGAGCAGGTCAGATCATCTCCGAAAGTGGCACAAGCCTTTTCAAAAATTACATATGACTGAAGCCAGGTTCCGAGATATTCTGGTCTGACACACGGAACAGACTGCGCGGGGGACTAAGAGCTGCTGGTTTGTCTCCGCACTGGGGTTGGAGCAGGAGGGATGGAGATGGGCTATGTTTGGGGATATGCGTTGCGACGATAAGCTCCTTACCGTGGACATATGGGTTGTGGGGACGGTTGGTGGTGCCGGCCTATCAGGGGATATGTTAGCCGTTGAGGCATTGGACGCCTGGTGACGGGAGCAACACGAGGCCCAATACCGTATGGACCACTCTCTATGTGACTTAAGGCCTGAACAAGTCTTAAGGTGGCTCCACCCATTGCACTTATTGCGCCTAACCCTGGTGGAGTTCGGGTGGACCCGCTTATGGTAAACGCAACAATAGAATACCTCTAGCCCAGGGTTGGATTCTATACCAGCTCTAAGGAGAAGTATTTCGAGCAAGATTGCTGCATAGAATTGCTCCTGTGACGATAGAGGAGGGAAGATAAACGATCCACTAGATAGGGCTAGTTTACTGGGGTGGCAGCCCTTGGTCGGGAAAAACTCGAGTCATTCCCGTAACGTATAACCGGCTGCCATGGGAATAAGTGTCATGATATTTCCTTGTGGTTGCTCTGCCTTGATAACAACCATACAGCTGTTCGAGGAGGGCAAGGGATGTCCTTTCCGGGAATCAGTTTGATTTTTAAGCCTACTCATGCGCTATTGATCTCAGCTAGGCATTATTCAAGGACCTTTCTTGATCAGTTGTCTCCGTATTTTATTACGTTGCAGCCTCGAAGGACCTCTGCAGAGTCAAAGGAAGGAAGAGGACCGTGTTTGCCCCCCTGCTTAGCTTGTTTAAAACGATTATGGACAATTTGGACTTCAACTCGTTCACCATTCCTGGACTCCCTTGCCGCTGTGCCCTCACTGCTCAGCATAAAGAGGAGGTTGTCCTTTGGTCTTGACGTTGACGGCTTGTTCTGCAACTCAATTAAGTCGGCTTGAGCCTCTTTGACGCGCGATTGGCAGCGTCATGTGCATGATTTTTTTCGCAGCTTTGGTCTTTTTCTATTTTCCGGTGTGGAGTAATTGAGTACTCCCTTACTATTTTTTTGTATTTCGCTTAAAATGAAGTGAGCCTTTGAGTACTGCGATTTTAGGATAGCGCTGTCTGACTTGGTTCTCGTGTGCTTCAGCTGACTCTTTTCACTATTCTTGAGTCAGAATTGGTTCTTGTTGTTGTGTGATTGTCTGGAAAGGGAGTACTATGGCTGATAGCTCCCCTATTCGTCGATGATATACTGCGTTCTTGGTTAGAAGCCAGCAATGTGTCCTCATCCGAGGTGAAAATTTCTAAGTTACCCAATTTTTTTGTTTTTAATAATGATGGTTTTCAACTGGTCCGTACGACAGATTCGCCAGACCGAAGTCAAGCTCGACCATACAGAGGATATTAGGGGCAAATAAGAGGGCAAGGATACACTACGGCAGGTCCCCTTACCGTGGTAAGGCCACGGTTACTCACCGAGGTGGCCAGAGATCGGTGAGGGAAGCTCCATTCGCGATTCCCATGTTTGAACTCTCTTCACCATTCAGCCTTCGGTACGATTCGAAGAGTTTGTATCCAAATGACCACTACAGCAAAAGTTGTATAGAAACTAGCGTGGTATGTGCTCCGGTAGTCCCGAGCTCGAGCGTTGCAGACAGTTTTTAAATCCTTCTCATAAGCAAAAATGGCGTTTTGTTCATGAAAGGCAACTGTGATTTAATTGTTTAAAATCTGGCTATCGAGATGGTTCATATCGTCGCAAATGTGCCAATGCCAGGTGTGAAAAGAAAGAGTATCTCCTTGTAGCCAAGAGTTGTTGCTCAAGATATTACCAGTAAGGATGTTTACGACAGTAAGTTCTTGATTAAGGCTCGTCACTTAGTATAGTGAATAAGAGACTTGTCTTAAAAAGGTATGGTACTGTATTAGTACGGTAACCGAGTCAGCAATGATATTAAATATGGAAATATCGGGTGTAGGTTAAGGAGACAAAAATACTCCTCTGTGTAATCAGAGCACCGTGAAGAACCTGCAGCTACCGAAGAATATTCTTCTTCTTGAGAGTTATAGAAGCTGTCCATAGAAGGCGCATGACTGGCTGCGTTGTTGGGCTGGCTGATTTACTGTCAAACGAGAACGTAGCGAACCAGCAAGTACATATATATATAATTGGCGCGTGCGCCATTTTTGGGTGTTTGGCCGAGCTCCTCCTCCTATTTGTGGTGTGCGTCTTGATGTTGTTCCACAAATGGAGGGACCTACAGTTTTATTCGACTCCGACGGCAGATATTTTGATGAGGAGCTTTTTCATGGCAGAAATACGCACGGAGGTTTGCCATTGCCTGCCGAGGGGCGACCGCTATTAGAAAAATGTTTTTCTTAATTTTGGTGTTTCACCGAGATTCGAACCTACGTTCTCTCTGTGAATTCCGAATAGTAGCCACGCACCAACCCATTCGGCTACGGCAGCCGCATGTACTTCGAACCAGCAAGTACTTCTGGTAAAAGTGTGCTCCCAGATAACTCTTTCGAGGACGAAAGCACCGACGAGTTAGTTAAGCCGTCAAACATACTGAGGCACAGGAGAAGGCTAGAGCACCCACCTTATCATACAAGACAGCTGTTTAGCCAATTACTTTGAAACAGGGCGGTACCTACGGATATCGTATTTGCGCCACTTCGGCGCAGATAAGCCAATAAGCCTACTTGCATAGCCGTCCAGATTTGGGTAAACCAATTCTAGAAGTGTTTATAAAATTTTGGCAATAGCTGTCAGCTCTGACATCGCAGAGATGTTTCAACAAGTGATTGTACGTGGGATGAACAACCTGCCCAAAGGTTCCTATAGAAGGAAAAGCCCGGTTGTTGGGAACGGTGGGTACGTAGCGTGAAGCATGCAATGTAACATAATCTGACCGACTAGCTGTTACCTGAGCATGCATTGCGCAATGTTCTATTTAACAGCGCTTTTCGGTCTTTGACATTTCAATTTCACTCGTCGCTTTGTTCTTTCTTATAATTCTTAGAGTGCTCAAAGTTGCCACTTGATATAGCAACACTTTGGCTAAATCTGGGCGCACTGTTGGCTGTATACATGTAGGAAATATATAGAAATATAGAAATATATATATATATATATATATTTATATATATATAATCATTTACATATTTAAGTGGAACGAGAAAAAGGTAAAGGAAACACCCACATGGCAAATTAAATGATGAGTTTCTTATAAAACGTTTCCATAAAAGCCAAGCCCTGGGTTTGCAGGTTTTGGATTTGGGAGAATTGTTAATTGTTCGCATGGCATCCATGAAACACGCATTGAACTGTAAACAGCTGCAATATACAAACAGACAAGCACTAGATCACAAAAGGTCAAAGATTCCCACCACTCAAAATCATGTTTTTGTTCTAATTTAGTAAAAAAGTTATTCAAAAACAAAATTAATGTTTAAGTTTTCGCCACCGTGCATATCTAGCGATGTGTACCATAATTTTAAACGCCGGTAGCAAATCAATTTAACGAATCAAATCGAAAACAATTTAAAATTAAAATGCATGCAAGCCACCACAAGCACGGTTATAATATTTGTACGGGATTTGACAAGTGTTTTGGCTGGTGTTTATAATATTACTAAATTTGATTTCAATGGCAGCACTAGATGTATCTCTCCACTTAGAGTAGAGCGCAACCCTGATGAATTTTAGCTGTCAAAAAGTATAAAAGGACTTCGAGTTCTTAATTGTATATCATTTTGGGTGCTTAGTAAGTTTTATATCGTTTTCGATTCTGATTCAATTGTTCGGAGTTTGTGTGCCGTCTTTGTTTGTATTCAACGCTCTTAACGAATTTTTTACAAAATGTCTAACCGTGACGCAGCCAGCAACCAGCTAATTGACTACAAAAATAATTTGTCGGTAAGCTTTGTGAATGCAATGTCATTTAGGCTAGAGTGCACTCGGTGCAATGGAGTGCATATCTCTTGTATTTTGAATATGGATGGCTTTTATTTGATCATAAAGTGGTAATAAGAAGATATACATAAATTTTGAAATTTAGAAACGAAAAAAAAATGGATTACTAGGTCTTAATCGATAGTGAGGAAAAAGCGACATACGTTTTTATAAATATGCATTTGAAGTGATTAACTGATTTACTAAAATTTTTCAAATTATTTATGTTTACTTTTTTCGAATTTACATGAACCGGCACTGGGAACATTCAACTTTTATGTGTTGTTTCTTTGTTTGTATTTATTTTAAGATTTTACAGCTTTTTAAAGTTTTTGTTTAAATAAATTCCATAAATACATGGTTTGTCGTAGTTGCTAAAGCATTCATTGTGTATAACGACTAAAGTATGAACTTCAGATTATTCATCTATAGATAGAGCGAACAATGAATAATGAATAAAGAACTTATCTTATATCTACATACATACGTATATATGTATGTAAATACTCCTAAATAAATATGAAGGTTATCAAATTGGTTATCAGTTTACTATTTAACGTTATATTACTATTTAACGAAGTATTTGGAGTTTTAAAGTAAAGTTGTAGAAATGTAAACATTGGAAGCATAAGAACATACATATCTATGCATTTAATAAAGGGGTTTCCAATAAGAGGTGTTATTTTGATATTCAAAGAAAAATGCTATTTTTTAATATAATATAAATGATCGGATGTTTACTTCATTATAAAGAGGAAGGCATGCCGTTAATAGTGGAAAATAACTTCAGATAACTCCATCGCAATCCATTTACCTGTAACCCCTGTTATTGGAAAACGCTTTATAATTACCAGAAAACGACCGAACATTGATTTTTGAGCTGGACCCAAGATGCCCAAATGAAAAAGGTCTGGAGTTTTTAAAAATCCAATCTTTTTTTATAAAAAAAAAAATAACAAAAATGTTAAGTTAAGTTTCAATCGCAGAAAACTTTAGCTCTAACATTCTTATGTTTATAAAAATAACACACAATATCTTACATATATTTGCATGTGTACTGCAGTAATTATATAATACGCAGTAAAATAACTTTACATTGTAAAAAGCTGTGAAAACAAAAGTTTCACGACATTTTCACTTTGCAAGAGTCACCGTTTATCAGTATAGAACTGACCTGCAGCACTGCACAATTGCTTACTAGCAATTTAACATTAGTTCAAAGCAATTTTTTCTACTAGGAAATGTGGGCTTTGATACCAATACTCAAGTTACAATTTTTCGACAGAGATGAACCAAACCGAAGCCGAAGTGCGGTTGTAATAAGGGCGTACATCGATATACATACATAAATATTGGTCCCTATTATGAGCAACATTCGATCTTCGACTGTAGTCGAAAGTGCTGATCGAACGAATTTTCATTTGGTATTATGGTGCTCATTCGTTGAAGAATAGGACTATTGTGAATTTCGATCGCTCGACGCATTTACAATAGATAATTTTTTCTCAGCTGATACACCAAATCAAAATAAAAGAAAAACCGATTGTGTTGAAATTCTTTGCTAACATTATTTTTAAAAGTTAAAAAAAGTATTTTTTGTGAAAATGAGTACAACGGAGTTGTGGTTCGACGATTCATCGGACGATGAAAGATTAGTGGAACTAGCTAGAAGTAGAAAACAGTTGAGGGACGCATTCAAACCCCTGGAAATGGCTTCCACTGAGTAAATTTAGAATTTTCAAAATGTGTTGACGTATTTAATATTACAGAAATTTCCTTACAGATTTTTAAAGAACTTTAGATTATCTAAAGAGGCGTTGGTGAACCTACTGTCCAGTACAGAAAACCTGTTGCAGCAGTGCACCCGAGTTAAATTGATTCAAATATTTTAAAGCTAGCCACAGTTGTGCCATTTTGTGCTCAGGGATCGTACCAATTGAGTATTGGTAATGAAGGTATGCTAGGACTTGCTCAACCCACTGTGTACAATGATGCTGAACATATTGAAGTGGAGTCAAATAACGCAGAAGTAGAAAACATAAGAAATGAAATTTTGAGAATATTATAGAAAAATCTAAAAAGTATTAAATAGAAATCTTTACGCCACAGTTTCTGTTTTATTTTTGTTATAAATTTTCTTTATTCAATTATTCGTCATTCGAAAAAAATATGTATTTCAGTTCCTCTACGTATTTCAGCCCATGCCTGCCAATAAAATATATTTCTATAAACATCACAAAAAAAAAAACCATTATTAAGCTTAATCCATTTTGCTGCCGTTCTCACTGGTGGTCCCAAGCAATTCAGCTCCGTTGTAAATTCCTCCCATTTTTTTGCTGCTTGAACTTTGGTGCAAATCCCTTTTGCGAATTGTGGCTTCGCCTTTCTAATTGTTGTTTGGTACTCACGAATTAGTCGAATTAGTAAATATTTATTATTTGGTTACTATAAAACCATAAATAATCGCAAATAACTTACACTTTAACAAGTTTTCCCACAATACGCTACACAATCGAAAGCAAAATTGCATTCGACTCTAAATTCGGTAAACAACGAAAATTTCGATAGGGTTGCACCGCTCATAATACCAAATTGACATTCGATTTTCGATCTTCGACAACCAGCGAATATCGAAGATCGAATGTAACTCATAATAGGGGCCATTAATGTATATCCATAGACTATCGAAGAAAAAGTTAAACAAAGAATATATTTTTTCGTTAATTTGTTGGCTCAAAGATTGCCTTGATTTTTGGCAATTTTCTTTGCTGGCGGAGGGTTGGGTATTTTTTCTATATAAAAAAATGTCGACCATGCGTTAAATGGAGAAAATACGCAAGACCTCATCGAAAAAAAAGCCACTTGAAATTTACACTTTATTATATTGTATATTACAATATTATATTTAATATGCTATAGAGCTGTATACCCGGATATTATCTAAAGGTTTTGAATAAAAAGTTTGAAAATTCAATGAACATTTCCCAACTTTTATAAACTTTGCGTTATATCGTTTTTGTTGTAGTATGACTTTAATTTTTATAATAAATAATTGAAATGAAAAAGAAATCAAATAATCAAAACTTGTTAATATGCGGCGTATACCGTTGTCGTTGTTATTATTATTGGTTGTTGTTGACGCAATTTAAATAAACGGTTTTAAATGTCTTAAATATATTGCACTAAACTTATCAAAACTATCGTATGTCCCAAAAAAGTGTTTTTGGGAAAAATTAAACTTTCCAACAGAAAAAATTCTGGTGTTTAGCCATATGAGTCAACAAATCCAAAATTTGTATTGCTGTTGCCTACTTATTATATGATATACATATACTTACATCTACAATGTGCAGGTTTAGAAGCTATAATTTTTTTCGCTAAGCTTTGTCTCCATAGAAAGCATTCAGGTAATTTTTGTTTCTATAAAGGAAATGCACAAGTCTGCAAGCGAGAAACCTGCTTCCTTCACTTTAAAGCAGCCAAATCGGAGCTGCTTAGTTTAAGACCGGTTGGCAAATTTCCTTGTACATTCTCAACAACTTTACTTTGCCTCGGCTTCAATCACGTTACGTTGATAGGTAACCGCACCATTAATAATGTTATCATGCCAACTACGAAGAAGAGAAGTGCCTAACCTATAATATCTTAAATAATAAAAAAAACATTTGCTCCAATTGTTGCATTTTTTTAATAATTACCTAAAAATATTCAATAATTGCAATAAATCTTTTAACAAATTATCTTTCTTTCCACTCCTATATTGTTTTTTTTACAAGAAAAGCAACGACAGTCAAGCAACAAGTCAACAACAGTATTTATTTTTTTGGTTGTTTACTTGATTATGGCGTGGCTCTTGATCTGCTTGCATATGTATATGTATGTATGTACATACATTTGCCTTTGCACAAATGCACTTTATCGCTTACTTTTTTATTTGCGCGGTATGTGTTAAGAGAGCGCAATTCAAATAAACCAAATAGGTATGAGCTGATTATTTTCTTATAATGAAAAGATTCTATAATTACACTGCACAAAAAAGTTTTATTTTTCGATTGGAACAGAAAAGTGAACATTATGTGCGGACCATTTGTGTAGAACAAAGTTATAGTCCAGCACACTTAAATTTGTTTAAAGTAGATCAAAGTATAGAATTTGGTCATAGAAATCTCTATGTTAAAGTACGTTCACATATGCATTAATTACCAATAAACCTACAAAATTAATCTACCCGTTCACATATGGCAGATTACCTGCAAAATTGACAATCGATATGAAAAAGTATGGTTATTATGTCGGATTATTTTATAATCTCGCTTTTAAATTACGGATTGGGAGTTAAGCATGAATATGTGAACGTACATATTATTACGTTACAAGTGTTATGTGTAGGTGGTTTTTAGTAGTGCATATGCACTAAAAACATTGTAGACATTTAAACCCCATAGCTTACTCATTTTACGTGTCAATTTGATCCCTTTTTCAAGAAAATTCCCAAAAGTTTTATTTCATATAGGGCATTTGAAAACTAAAATGTTCTACTATTATATTTGTGAGAAAACTTCAGTGGGGCTTACCGGATACACCAAAGTCGATAACAAAACTGCTTTTTGATAATTGACAGAAATATTTATACCCCATTCAGCGACAGCGCTGAAAAAAATTGTAAAGACCCTTCCTACCGGGTAACTCTACTATAAACGATTTTGTTTGAGTTGACCAAAGCGTGGTTTCTTCCTCGTGCTAACTGGTGTCCATTTGTTACACCAAGTGAAGTTTTTCTCTGGATCCGCTTGATACTTGTTTACAATAGATTTTCTGTTAGATTTCAAGGCTGTCAATATTATGGGTATTCGCTGTAAGAACTTGATGGCGAAGTCTTTCTTCTATATCAACTGTAGTAGACGGCGCGATCCAGTGGTTTCTTGCTTTGCCCTTGAGTAGGGTGGAGATGTCAGTATTTGATTTTATAAAGGCATTAACCATCAACCTTACGCATTAAGGGGCTGTATACTCAGGTGCAAGCCCTCAATTGCTTCTCTTGAGCACCGAATATGTCTGAGTGACGAAAGATTCTACATGGGTTCGCCACCACATTTCACTGATGAATTGCTCATGGTTTTCAGGGTTATCTGCTACCACACCCCACTGTAGCCACTATTTTAATAATTTTTGTGTCTATTTTGTTATAACTTACTCGTAAAAAAATAAGAAACTGAAATTCTCGAAAAAAAATTGTCACGAATTCGCCAAGTCGTCTAAAATCTTTGGAAAATATTTCAGGTTAAGCCAGCTTGTTTTGAAAAAATGTGTTATATATAATTCGTAGTAACTGGCGCGTAAGCTTATTTATTTATTTATTTATTGACCCGTACGTACTATTGTTTTCATGATATCTTGAGCTATTACGTGCCGATATTTTGTAGAGAAATATGCATTTTTATATAAACCTAGAAAGGTGATTTCGTACATTTTATGACTTCAATTATTTCAATGATTTTTGATTTTGTGTACAGAACACTAATATATGTAAGTATGTATAATATTTTCAATATTTTACAATTCGAAGTGCTGAAGCAAACACAGTTTAATAAAAATGTAAACTTTTATTTAAACTTACGTTTCGTCAATTATTAATTATTTATTTTCTGATTTGGCACGACGGTCGTTTGGCGGACCAATCGCCCCTGTCCTTTGCGAAGTTCCACCTGCTACAGATCGTTTGCTTTCTCTGTCCACCCATGGACGTCGAGCCTAAGGATCATATCACTGGAGTACCAATGCTACTTAATGCATTCCTCTCAAATGCTACCAAAGCATTATCCTTTTTATTAGATATCGGGAATTATGAGCGGTTTGGAGAGTGTGATTTTTGCTCGTCGAGAGAGTGCTCTACTTTTCACTTGTCTAACGCGTCTGAAATAGCACCTGATTTCCGGGCTATATTGTTGGTGCTGTTAAAGCCAAATTTTAGGTAAATTATTATTATTACTTATTTATTATTTGTGTTACCTCATCCAAGCCCAGTTCCCTTATTAAGATCAGGATAGAGTTGGGTTGGATTGAGCGTATGTGCTTTTCCTCTTGCTGCAGTCGACCAAAATTTCTCAACCTTCTCCCCGCTATAGCGCTGCATTCCAGGTTCATTGGAGTCTCCTGGGATTGGTTGCAGAAATGGCAAGAGTTCGTAGACCAAATCCCGATTATGTACAGATGACTTCGCAGTCTGCAGTGGCCTGTGAGGATGTCCGTGCGTATTCTCAGATTATCCTCATAACCCTCCCTATGAGTTGTTTAAACCTCTTTTGGTTGTACACTCCCAGTAGAGGTTTCGCTTGGCGTTTACAACTACTATTATATATATGCCACAGACAGATGGCATAGATCTCCGCTTGGAAGATTATTGGAAAACTACCCTTCTTCCTAATGAATTCTACACATTCTCGTTTTTTGTTTCCTTAGGTAATTTCGGACTAATATAATACAATGAATTTTGTGTCAATAGTCTTGTCTAATTCTAAAAGCATCACTATTTCTTAGCTTTTGTATTACGTATTCAATCCTATCCGTTAAATATACTGATGTATTTTTAGTTTGAATTTTGTGAACTGCCATAAGGGTGTGAGTTCAAATTTTTCATTTATACTAAGTCACTTTAAAGTCTCTAACATTACCTTAATTGATGTATATCTACTACATTTCAATATACTATAAGTATGTCGCATGCCCTTATTCTGCAATTTTTGCAATCTTTCCATTTGATATCATACATTTTTTTGCTGTCATTATATCTGTTTTATTGCGAATTCTTCTAAAGTAGGCTAATTTTTTCCCAATCTTCTTGCTATAACACATAGGCTGAAAAGTCCCGACCCAACAAAGAAAACACGTTTTTTTTTCAAACTTAGCTTTATTCATCAACGTAATTTCCATCAAGAACAACGCAATCATTCCACTTTTGTAGAACGATTTATCTTTTGCCCCGAACTAGGCCCCAGTTTCAGCGTTATCTTGTCTTTGGTCAACAGTGAGGAAACGCGGCACCCACTCTGAACAGAACTTTCTCATAGTCAAATGCTCAAGCAATATAAAGCCAACACGTTTTTTTTATATCTTTACGATGTCGGCTAACTCACGCAACTCACATTTCGATCATTCAAAACGATTTTGTGGATCTTTTTTATATTTTCTGGTGATACCTCTCATTTGGACGTGCACTGCGTTTTGCATCATCCGTGTCTCTATGACCACGTTTGTAGTCAGTAAAAGATGTTTTATTGTTGTTTCTGATGGAGCGGAGCCCCCATAACACTTTACAAGCCATTGCTTCGTTTGAAAGGTATTTTTTCTTATCAAGAAGCGGGACTATTCAGGCCATGTGTTATATTCAATATGAGGCTTATATTTTAATTCTTTATCAATAATTACTTCTAGATATTTGATTGTGTTAATTGTTCACTTTTTTTTGTTAATTTCTAGCAAATTTGATTTTTTTTTTAATTTAAGTTTGTTAATTTTCAACCATTTAGTGACTTCGTCTATATCAGCTAATATTTATTTTTCCTTCAGCATAAATCAGCATATAGTAATATTCTACATTTCCTTATCATTCTAAAACATTTTTAAATCATTTATATTATATAAAAAGTAAATAGTATAGGTCCAAAAGTTGATTCTTGTGGTACTCCTATTTTAGTCTTTTCACATTCCGACGTCTTACCATTTATTTTCGTTCTTTGGTGTCTATCATGCACCTCTCGTAATTAACGTATTTACCACGACCAGTATTGTGTACCCTATTTCGGTCCAGTAATCTGCTTATTCCTAAGAAATCTGGTTTATTCTTCACGGTTTTACATGTGTTAAAAAGTTCGGCCGCCGTAGCCGAATGGGTTGGTGCCTGACTACCATTCGGAATTCACAGAGAGAACGTAGGATCAAGTCTCGGTGAAACACCAAAATTAAAGAAAAACAATTTTTTAATAGCGGTCGCCCCTCGGCAGGCAATGGCAAACCTCCGTGTGTATTTCTGTCATGAAAAATCTCCTCATAAAAATATCTGCCGTTCGGAGTCGGCTTAAAACTGTAGGTCCCTCCATTTGTGGAACAACATCAAGACGCACACCACAAATAGGAGGCCAAAATATAAAGGGTGGTTAAATTTCAAGGGCGGATGTTGAATATGAACCACACCTAAACGTCAACGACGCCGTTGGACTTCTTTCTTTGGGGTTATTTCAAAGAAAAGATGTACGTCGATAAGCCAGCAACAATTCAAGGGCTAAATGATGAGGTAATTCGGCACATTAACGGCATACAACCTCAATTATGCCTCAGCGTCATCGAAAATTTGGACCATCGGATGGAGATGTGCCGCCGAGGCGCCATACCAATATTATCATAATAAAGAGAAATTACAATAATTTCTAAAAAAATTGTATTTTATTCAAAATCAACACCGGCCCTTGAAACTTAACCACCCTTTATGTAAAGTTCTTCTAATGTAATCTCCCTAAATTTAAATACGCCCTTTATCTCTTCAATGTAATTTACATATTGGCCATACTCAATTCATACATATGTATATTATTTTCTTCTATGCTTGGTAAAAAATTTATTAAATTTATTTGCATATACATTATCGTCATCATATTCCGACCCTTCAAATTCTACAAAATCTCAATCATCAACTATTGCCTCTGAAAAACTTTGAGCTCTTCGCTGATCTATAAACTGCTACTGTGACTACTTCATTTCTACAATCAGTACATCTACATGCTGTCCACCAAAATTTTGATGCTATAATTTTTTCTGATATTACAGTTTTCCAGCTTTTGTTCTTTATATTACAACCCCTGCAGAGCTAGACGAGTTTGAGGTACAGTTGTTTTTATTATAATTTTCAAGCATTATTCTCATTGAATGGCGTATCTGTTATTTTCTACTATTAACTCAAGCTGAGAAAAATAAACAAGAAACAAAAGTAAACAAAGCCCTTTACAACTTCTTAGCTATATGGTAGCTGCCAACAATGACATGTCTGAGAGAAAGCTACGCTGAGAGAGCTGATATTTAGGGCAATGATGATTATGACAGTGACATTGAATATCGCATTCAAAAAGTTACAAGTTATGGGGTGACCTAGTCTGAAACCTCCGATCGAATTTGAAGGATTTGCGGAAGTCCTTCCCTGCTTCAACCGAGCTAAACTGAACTCAACACCATTCTTCTTATGCTTGGGAAAAGCCGTATAAGTTTAGGGGATTCCAAAATTAAACATATCCTCTCGGTGCTATCAAAAGTAGCTGTTAAATCTCCGAAATCGAATGCAGGATCGGACGAACCGGAAATGCCTCGTCAATGGTGAATTTTCCAGGCCTGAAGCCACACTGATAAGCCATCCAATTAGTTTGTTGGCGATAGGCTTCAATTTTTCACTATTGCTAATAGGATCTAGGTTTATCTTGCGGTAATTGTCACAAACTGCAGGAGCACCTTATGGGCTGGGCAGAGTGCATTTAGGTTCCAGTCTTCCTCTGACCAAATTTCGCTTAGTGGCTGATACATGCATTCCAACAACTCTTGCCTACTTTAAGAATGCTCGACTTTCTGTTTGACGCTTCTCGCGCTTAATATTATTTTTAGTATTAATATTTTTAATTGTGCATGCCTGTTATTAGCAACATGAAGTAATATTATAGATCTTGTTATGGCATGAAGCTTCTTATGTATGTATAAGCAATATGTTATTTAAACACTGAATACGTACTTGTGTATAAAAAATAAATAAATAATAGGCGCGTACACTTCTGTTAGGTGTTTGGCCGGGCTCCTCCTCCAATTTATGGTGTCCGAACGACAGATAGTTTTTATGAGGAGCTTTTTCATGGCAGAAACACATTACCCGGAGGTTTGCCATTACCTGCCGAGGAGCGACCGGTTATAAAAAAAAATGTTTCTATTATTTCATGTTTTCTTGCATGGAGATGCGCACCTGTGCATTACCGAATGATACAGTTACAAAAAGTCTTGGCTTCACATTAATTACGGAAATATGGAAATTATTTTCAATAATGCAATGTGCATATCATATGTATGCCAGGGTAATATATTTCGTATTTTTTTTTAATTTAGAAATAGTCGTATAGTTTTGTCCTACATATACTCGTATACGTGGCTCATTTCACAATTTTTGCCATTAATTTAAAATTTTCCCCTTTCTGTGACAGAATGATATTATTGTTCCCTATCGATTTCATGCGCTTCAATTGATATATTAGTTTGGGGAAAAGAAATCCATTATTCAAAAGCCTATCCATGCAATGAATTCTGAAAATGTTGGCAGTTAGAGTCCCATTAGCAAAAGCCTCTAAATAATGAAGTATAGTGCGTTGAGTGCACATTCCTGTGCGATATTCAGTGAATCGCATGCCGATTTGCCTACGTGAAAACATTTTTCGAGGCCAAGCATTCTACACCGCATTATACATATATTTGAGGTTTCGATATCTTGAGGCAAATCGATTGATGGTTGTATTCAAAACTAGCAAACCCGGCCCGCTTCGCTGGGCACACTAAAATAGAATAGATATGGTTTAGAACAGAAAAGATATGGTTTTCATATTATTTATTTCTTTATGCTTTATTCAAGCGCTTTGGTATAAACAATATTTTTTGTTTTTCTATTTGCTTTTGAGTAAATATATAATGTTGTTGGCTTCCCAACACGTGAACAGCCAACGTATAGTTGACCATGGGTGAATACTGGTTCTTCTAAATTCATCCCGCATATTTCTAAAGTTCACCCTTGTGATTTATTGATAGTTATTGCAAATGCTAAACGAATGGGCAGTTGCAAACGCTTGAATTCAAATGGCAATTTAGGTGGAATCATTGGAATTCTGGGTATTAGAACGTCTTCATTCTTGAATTTGCCAATTAAAATAGTTGCTTGGATAGCATTATTCATCAATCGTTTGACTACTTCATTTTGTTCTTGACGTTCTTCTGATGTCGCGTTATTCCGGGCATTTCTCATGCGCCTATTATTATTTGTCGAACGACCAATATGATTACGTGATTGTCTTGGCATTTGTACTGTAATAAACATGATTGTAATTATGGTATTCTGAGATTTTAAAACATGTTTTTTTTTCAATTTTGTGGATTATGTTTTCGATGCATATGTGTTTAAAAGCCCAATTCCACATGGGCAGGATTATTTTATTTTGTTGTGATTTTCTTAAATCATCTCTTTTCTTCTGAAAATTGTTGACAATTTGCATGATAAGACTATTAAATTTTGCATCAAAGTTACGCATTTTTCGTGCTCTTCTCTTGCATCCTTTAACAATTTCTTTTGTGTTTTCCTTTTTTTTTACCTTTTTTTCACTCATGGTGTATCGTAGCTTATCGCAAATGAACCGAAAAAATAAATCCACAAAACATCATTTCATTTGAACATTCGGATTTCACATTAAACTCTCAAATTTCGTAAGAAATTACTCACTGTTCCAAAATCCACTCCAAAAAAATTCACAAAAAATGTTTACACTTTGCACTTACGTCTTCTCCTTATGGCGTCCAAATCTGAAAGAAATATTGACACATTGTAACTCATACTGTCAATTTGACAGTTCAGTTCCGCCCCAAGCGTTAAAAAAGTAAACGACATTATGGCTGGTTCAAAGAACGCTGTACGCGTTGCCGGTGTTCCGAATTACAACCAAACTTTACGAAACCCATTTTCAATACTTATTTAACAATGTGTGTAAGTTTGGTTTAATTCGGTGCAAAGACACGGCGGGTCCACGTTTTGGCATATATTTCGAGACCTTAGTGATCAATAGGTATGAAAATGACCCCGTATTAAAGTACTTATCAACAGCTTTCATTTGATACCCATATTGTACATACACAACCAAAGGTTACCCGGGTCCACGTTTTGAGCTATATCTCGAGACCCCAGTCACGGAGCGGCATGAAAAATACTCTGTACTAAAGCATTCACCAACAGCTTCCATTTGATATCCATATTGTACAAACATATCCTAGGGTTACCCGGGTCCACGTTTTGGCCTATATCCCGAGACCCTAGTCACGGAACGGTATTAAAAATACTCTATACTATAGAAATCATCAACAGCTTCCATTTGCTAGCCATATTGTACATACACGTCCGAAGGTTACCCGGGTCCACGTTTTGACCTATATCTCGAGACCCTATCTACCAATAGGTATTCAAACTATACGGAAACCATCTTCAATACCTACTTAACAATGTGTGTAAGTTCGGTTTAATTCGGTTTAAAGACACGGCGGGTCCACGTTTTGGCATATATTTCGAGACCCTAGTCATCAATAGGTATGAAAATTAACCCGTATTAAAGCACTTAACCACAGCTTTCATTTGATATCCATATTGTACAAACATATTCTAGGGTCCACGTTTTGGTCTCTATCTCGAGACCCTAGTCACGGAGCGGATGGAAATACTCTGAACTAAAGCATTCACCAACAGCTTCCATTTGATACCCATATTGTACATACACATCCGAAGGTTACCCGGGTCCACGTTTTGACCTATATCTCGAGACCGTATCTACCAATAGGTATCCAAACTATACGGAAACCATCTTCAATACCTCCTTAACAATGTGTGTAAGTTTGGTTTAATTCGGTTTAAAGACACGACGGGTCCACGTTTTGGCATATATTTCGAGACCCTAGTCATCAATAGGTATGAAAATTACCCCGTATCAAAGCACTTATCAACAGCTTTCATTTGATACCCATATTGTACATACACAACCAAAGGTTACCCGGGTCCACGTTTTGACCATTTTACCGGCAATTATTCGAATTTTTCTCACCTTTTAAACCTTCCCTAGACCTCCACGAATAATTCAAGACCAAGATAAGATAAATCCGTTCAGCCGTTCTCGAGTTTTAAGCGAATATAGGGACAGATTTTCACATTTATATATATAGATGAGCATAAACAAACTAAAAAACGGAAGTGTTCCCACGTTCTTTGTAACCGGCACGACCCGGATTTACATCCGGCCAAGGACTGTCACTTCAGCAGCATTCATCGTGTTGTGGACCAATTGGAAACTTTTCATGATGTGTTCAATAATAAAAAATTGAAACAGTGAACGTTTCTCATTATTGTTTGATCTTGCAAATAAAAACTAAAAAAATAAACAAAACTCTGATTGATTTTTTTTTTAATTTTGTATTTTTCGTTGTATGGAGGCTTAGATATTCTATAAATATAACGAAGCATTTGCCCAACCCCTTCAACTTGGTTATAGCGGAGGTTTCACTGTTAATGAAATATGCATGCGCCGACATAGTTTGTTTACTACCTATTTATTGTAGCATTGTCACACATACATAAGTACAAACACAAAGTATAGTTTTCATAACAAATGAAGCCAATTTTTAAAAGACTTTTGCTTCATGCCCTTCCATTTGGTTTTTCTATAATTTTGTAATAAAATGCTCAATATTACCTCTTATTTTTTTACACAACAATAACAGTAACAACTGCGAAACAGTTTTTGTATTTCACAATATTTAGTATGTAAAAATTGCCCATTAATACATTTCCTTTATGCATGTGTGTATGTACGGCTGATA
This sequence comes from Anastrepha ludens, assembly GCF_028408465.1. Taxonomy (NCBI): domain Eukaryota; kingdom Metazoa; phylum Arthropoda; class Insecta; order Diptera; family Tephritidae; genus Anastrepha; species Anastrepha ludens. The sequence continues at coordinate 116,989,288 of NC_071500.1, read as the reverse complement.
TGTATGGGCGAGGTGGGATTGCTAATGTTTATTAAATGGTTGTATGCAATTGCTATGGCTATTTACATTCCGTTTTGAGAAATGTTTTTAAGAATTCCCTTAACTTGCATCGGTTGATTTCACTCGTTAATTGCTTACAATTATTTTCTAAATTTTTTTTTTGCAGTGACTGTTGGAAATTTGTCATACCCGAGTACACTACTTATACATCTATCCCTTCTACGTGAGAATCATTTGTATTCAACATTGAGAAAATATTGATACACATATGTACATATATCAGCTTTGTTCGCGTACTTTTCAGCATTAGCCATTAGCAAATTTTCGGAGCATATTTAAGTGTCCGCTATTCAAAACCTTCAAGAGCTTGTAGCAAAGTTACCATTTGTTGACAGTTGTTAAGCAAGCATATATTGCGCCTGCTTGTGTGATAATTTTTTTTCAAACTGCTCCCTAAACTGCCCTTGCCTTGCAATTGTTTTATGTATGCGATCGCCTAGTCCCGTTATGGGGCTATAAAAAACTCTTCCTACATTTGTAGAGGTTTCTGACAGAGCTGGGGAAATGCATTATATTACAATTACAATTACATGCGGAATATGGCGTCTGGGGCAGTTACAATGCTTGCAAATGAAAATAGTCTCTCAATCGACGCCGAAGAGGTCAATGGTGTGTGTACTCGGCGTTCTAAACCCTTTTTCTGGAAGCGGCAATTCCTTCAATTTCTTATTAAAAAGTTATTAAAAAATTTATCGGCAAGGTACAATTTGAAGTTTTAATGGATACAAAATCGATAATATACTGAAATTAGAAGTAGATGGAATATTTTTTGCTACCAAGGCTGGGAAAGACCGGAAAAAAAGGAAAATTCGGAAAACAATACAAGTCGATGAAACGACGGTGGTTAGGAGTACTGCGAACGAAGTACAAGTCAGCGACGTGTTTCCAACAACTAGAATTACATATATAGTTGCGATTTAATTCCAGCGCGGCGGTTCTATTCGTGCTTACTATTAAGAAATTGAAGAAAGCAAATTCAATTCATCAGTCAGCAAATTATTAATAAGTTATTTTCCATTGGTTTTTAAGTTTTTTACTTTAAGGATCATAAATGAAATTGGAAGCAAACAAAATATTTTTCTATTGCAATCAACGGAGTTGAAAGAAATTTCTTATGTTTTTAATTCCTTTCAAAGTATTTGACATTGCTAGCATATAATTTATTCCAATTACAAACTTCCATTTCTTATAATGGAATTGAAGAAAAATGCTTTTGAAATTACTTCTAAGAAATGGAGCAGTAATCAGTTCCTTTGAAGTGGACTGATGGAATAAAAATTCCTTGTACCTTGTAATTGAGAGTAATTTCGTTCCAAAAGCAATCACTACGCTCCAGCTCTGGTTGCCGGCTATTATACCAGAAGGCTATAATACATCAATAAATCCCATTTTCACTTTGGCTATTTACGTTTTGGCTGTGGAAGAATTCTAAAGCAATGTTCATCCATAACAGTCCTTAACACCCTTCTTAGGAATTGAATATGCTCGTTTTGATGATAAGGAGACAGAAATTATAACGAATTCAGTATTCAATACACCTGTTCCAACGAAATTCCAATTTATGAACTCCATCCCAGAAGTGAGTGTCCGCGGGCTGCAAAATACGCTTCCACAGATGCTATGGCCTCATCATTTGATGAAAAACGCTTTCCACGCATGAATTGTTTTAAGTCTGGAAACTGATGGAAGTCGCTAGGGGTAAAATCTGGTGAATACTGTGGATGCTCCAACAATTCGAACTTGAATTCATGGATTTAGGAAAATAATTGTTTTCTTTTGCAAACTGGGTATTTTTTCTCGATTCTTTTTAACTGAATTCAAAATTTATTGTTTTACCAGTTTGCAAGTAATTCACAAACAAAATAAATATTATTATTATATGAAATTAACTTAAACTTTTACATAAAATATCCTTATATGTATTGGGTTGGCAACTAAGTAATTGTGGATTTTTTTTAGAAAATCAGAGACAATTGTCGAGGAACTAAATAACTTTATTCTGTAATGTATTGCCCATTTTGATCAATGAATTTTTACCATCTTTTTGGCAGCATCATAATCCCACGTTCATAAAACTTTTGGTTTTTATTAGCAAAAAACTGAATCAGTCACGATTTGACATCATCATCATTATTGAAATTTTTACCATTCAAGGAGTTTTGTAAAGATCGAAACAAAAAGTAATCAGATGGTGCAAGGTCAGGACTATATGGTGGATGTGGCAAAACATCCCAACCAAACTCCAATAATTTTTGCCGAGTGGCGAAAGATGTGTGTGGCCTTGCATTGTCATGATGGAATACAATACTTTTTTCGATTTGCTAATTCGGGCCGCTAGTTGGTCGTTAGTTGTTCAATGTAGACAGCAGAATAGATCGCTCGGCTGGGTGGTAAGAGTTCAAAGTAGACAATTCGTTTGTAATCCCACCAAGCTGATAACAAAACCTTCTTTTGATGAACATCATTTTTGATGTTGTTTGAGTTGGTTCACCTGGCCTGCTCCACGATCCTTTCCGCTTGATATTGTTGTAAACAACCCATTTTTCATCGCCAGTTATCAGTCGTTTTAAAAAAGGATAATTTTCATTGCGTTTCTTTAGCAATTCGCAGCTGTTAATACGTTGCGTTAAATGCGTTTCTTTCAATTCACGAGGAATCCATGTATCGAGTTTTTGAACATAGCCAAGTTGTTTTAAGTGATTTTCAATGCATGTATGTGATACATGAAGTTTCTCTGTAATCTCACGTGTTGTAGTGTGAAGATTCGAATCGATTATTGCTTTGATTAGGGCGCCATCAACTTCAACTGGACGACCAGAACGTTTTTCATCTTTGAGTGAAAAATCACCAGAACGAAATCGTACCTGGCAAACCAATTTTGACACTGCCGTTCTTTTAAGGCTTCGTCACCACAAACAGCGCATAACTTTTTATGAGCCTGCAATGAGGTTTTCCCTTTGCGGAAATAAAAAAGCAAAATATGACGAAAATGTTCCTTTTGATTTTCCATTTTTCAACGAACGCCATACGAAAACTACACAACCGATCAAAAAACTTGTTTTACTGATTGACAGCTGAATTGCCAACTTTCAAATAACAAAATGTGTTTTACATTTGTACTACGTCTGCAAACCTAAAAATTCAACTGAAGCCATCTATGAGTGAAATCCACAATTACTTAGTTGCCAACCCAATATCCCGACTAGAATTGCAGTGACTGAGGCACGCCTCACTATTACCTTACCAGGCCCACGTTAGGCAAGACAAAGATTGGCATGCCAGAACAATACCAAATTTGGTTGTGGTCACGAAAATCTGTGGCAGTGTCTCACTTAGGCATAAATTGGAATCCCTAACTGATTTGTAGAAGGGCATCCGGAGTATTACCGAAGTTCGGTTTTTCGAACCTGCGCCTAATGAGGCAGATGTGTGGCGATACCTTTCGGGACTTGGGCCTAGTTTGGCTGCCTTATGAGGCGCAAATTTGGAATGCGGTCTGCCTTATTTGCACCTAATCATCACCTTACCAAAATTTCTAGTCGGGATATATCTTATACATACCTGTATGTACATAATTAACTACGGAAGATGGCGTAGATCACTTTTTTATGATGTTGTCATACATTCTGTCAAAAAAGTACCGGGAATTTTACAATAAAACGCACAATAATTGTTTAATCATCAACATTTATTTTGTCGCCTTCAAAATAGGCTCCATTCGAGGCAATACTCATATGTCAACGATTAGTCCAGTCATCAAAGCCCCTTTTAAACGCGTTTGAAAAGATCTTCTTCCGCTTCTTCAGCGAATTCTCCTTAATGGCCTCTATCGACTCAAAGCGGAGTGTAAATTTAAGTTTTGGGAAAAGGAAAAAGTCACAGGGGGCTATATTCGGTGAATACGGTGGTTGTTCGATGATATTTGTCGAGCTTCAAAAAGTGTTCACAATATGAGCCTTGTGAGACGGTGCGTTATCATGGTGCAAGATACATGAATTTTCTTTCCACAAATTGGGAAGTTTCCTCCGCACATTCTCTCTCAAACGTCGCATAACTTCCAAATAATATTCTTTATTTACTGTAGAACCATTTAGAATGAATTTTACCTTCAGCACCATGATAATAAAAAAAAAACGAGTAGCATGACTTCCATTTTTGGCCGACTTTGACGTGGTTTTTGGGGTTTTGGCTCATGTGGATAGCGCCCTTCAGGCGCCTGTTGACTGGTTTGCAAGTCAAACTCATATACCCACGTCTCATCACCTGTTATGATGCGCTGGATAAACGTTGGGCCCGAATTCACTTGCTCAAGTATGTCTTCAACCACCTTCTTCCAATGAATTTTTTTGAAAGAATTTTTAACTCTCTTGGAACGAGTTGAGCAGCCACGCGTCTCATGCCCAATTGATGGTGTAAAATGTTGCGAATTGATTCGTGAGACACGCTAAAGGTAACTAGATCTGCAAAAGCCTTATACCACTCGTACATCTGTGTTTTTGAAAAAGCACACTCGCCATATGCTTTCTGCAATATTTTCAACGATTCGGCACACGAAATCCCGTTCAAAATACAAAATTTAAGACAAATTCTGTGTTCGATATTTTTATCCATAGTGAAAATCGCAGAGCACACCTGCGGTTGACTGATATAATTAAATGCCAAAAACAAGCAAATTGACAGATCACACTCAAACTCTGCGACACTATAGAGGACAGTTGTACCAACATTCCAGCAAAAAAAATTTAGACATATGTGTAACGCGCGCGTTTAAAAATGAACAATTCCCAATATATTTTTGACATAATGTATATGTCATAAAATATTTTATTATCAACAATTTTAAAAGGTTTTTCCATAATATTTCTCACTCATCAATTTTTTTCTTTGCACCTTATCAACTTCGCCATACTTTATTCCTCATCTCTCTTGCCTAAGTAGACATCCTCGTCAAAAACTTTGCCTTTTAGCAGTACTGCAGCTTTCTTCAGTTCATCCCTCTCTCTCTCTCTTATAATAATAGTACAATAAAAGGACATATATGTATGTTTATACTATTCGAAATATATACTAAATCGAAGAATGAATGTAATAAAACTGTTAAGAGATTTTCTTCAAATAAATGGTGGAGTTTTGCGGTTAAAAATTGTTGTTTAATTCGACTCGGGTGAAGTGACTTGGCCACTAAGATCATGCGTTTTGCCATCCTTGGATTCCTTTAGAATTTTTTGTTGGAAAGGACAATATTCGACGCGTCATTGATGAGATTATTCCAAAACTATTCCAAACTAATGTCACGTTTGGAAAGCTTAAATCAGAAAGCTAAATATGGTCTGTACTGAACTTTATATACCCGCGCGCATTTTAGTAAAACTTAATTTGCGCTGCCTGCTAATTTTTGGAATCAATTCAAATCATATACAATAAGAGTTAATGCTTGTAATGTCAAAGGGATGGACGGAAATTTTATCCTAACATATAAAAATCGAAATTCTAGGCCTATGGAATCCTCAATTGTCTGTATACAGGATCCTGTATATTAAATATTGTCATAGTCCAGCTTCGTTTCAGAACGTGCAAGTATTAAAGCGATACTTGCTGCTAGTAGTAGAGAAAGGGTGGAACCCTTTCTGCTTTGGAAAGACCACTTGGCATTAGCAAGTGAGAAAAATAATAAACAGCTGAAGTATTTTTTTCTAATTCCCGAAATTGCAATGACAGTTAAAAAGCTAATCAATAAATTAACACGTTGAGCGCGGTGTCGATATATCTGAACTTTTCCCTCGGCCGGTAGAAAGCGTTCGCTCTATAAGTTTACGATGATATAGTATTATCAGCGATCAATTCCCTGTTCCTTCAAGAAGCAACAGTTTAGCAACAAATATCAGTTACGGAATTTCGGAGACAATTGATAAATGGACTAACACAGCAAGTATGAGAACAAATTCCACTTCAGGAAGGAAGAATTGTTCATAAATTACAGAAAAAGGAAGGAAACTTCGATAAAGGTCGGAAATACTGTTCTGGTTGTTATGATGAAAATTCAAGATTATTTGTTGCATTTTGTTACATGTAAATCTTTGTCCCACTTTAGCTTAGTATGCTTCAATAAAGCATACGTATTTAAATACATTCGTTCAGGTTAGATTTATCTTTTAACTTTAATACTGTCGGTCCCACGAAAAGTGTAACGACGGTCTCCAGGGACCGGAGCCGCCCACGGCGAAAGATCAGTGCCGGTCTCATGATTACTCTATTTCATTATTCATGTTTTGATGCAATCTTTGTTAGCATTGTAGAATAACTTTTGTTTTTGTTCTAACTAGCAGATGAGCCATTCCATTTTGTTACCTATTAAAATTTTTGATGTGATAAAATCAAGTTGCAGTTAACTCTTGTTTATGGAGATAATTGAATTTTTTATACACTTGTACAGTGAGATATGATCTTGAACGCCAACAAAAAGTGAGTAATGAATATAATTATTTTTCCTGGTGTTTAACTTTCAATTTTAAATATTATTAGCATTGCATTATAATTGCCTTAATGTGTAATAAGCGAAAATGCATTAATTATTTCTTACTCATCCATATATCCTTGAGTTTCTACGCAAGAGTGCACTTCAATGTTCGGCTAATAGATGGGCGATGTTACGAGTATAATTATCGTGTATGTAGTACTGGTCAAAACTTTTGTAAATTAAAGCGTGATGTGTTTTTACTATAAACGGTAAATGTAGAACTTCAAACTAAGTATGTATGAATGTATAAGTGCTATAAATGAGTCTTTATTATGTGCTAATTATAATTCATTTGTGTGTGTAAATGAAAGCCACAAAAGACACCTTCGAGTACTGAAAACTTCAATGAAGCGTGGCACACTTTATAAAAAAGTCAATGCACTTCATTCCATGACTTCAAAAACTGGTATGCAGTTGTTTTTGTGTTAACACTTTGATGGTTAGTTGTTGGCTATTGGCAATGACGCTGGCGATTGCCGCCGTTGCAAATAAAACTCCTTACAATTGGTTTACTATCTATTTCTGCGAGTATACACATAAAGTGGTTATAGGTACGTAAGTCATACGCATAGCGTTAAACTCACTGCAATGTGGAGAGAGAGTCATGTGAAACGAAGGACGAACGCTTAAATACTTTTGGTTCATGTTCTTATAGAACTTGTTCAGCATCTATGTCTGTGTGTGTGGGCATGTGCATTTAAGTAGTAAATGTGCTATATATGAATGTATGAATACATGCACCTACATATGCATATAGGTATTTACACGGCACGCAGTGAAAATTCTAGTATGGTCACGTCTTTACATACATATCTACATATGCAACATATACATACATATGTATGAAAGTGATCAGCACGTAATAGAATACGTTTTCTTTTTGGTTAAATTCCTTGAATCTTATGTTTGCGACGAAATTGGTATCACTGAAGCTAATTAGTTGAATAATTAGCGAATGCGTTTGGATTTTACAGATTTTTATTTTTTATTTTTGGAATACAACCAGTTTATCAGCAATTTGACCTCTCGGTTTTTGTTCTTTTTTTTTTAATTATATTAGCAACTTTGTATACTTCATTTCGAAGTGCATTTGCGCTACATATGTTTATATGGTATGCAAGTACACAGTCCAATAGATTGACGTGCGAAATGAAATCAAAGAGAAACATGTGATACTAAATTTGAAAAGGACCATTGCAATGATACTCATTTCGTAACTGGTTCCAAAGTTGTGTAAAGCGGCTACCTGTTCAGCAATCACTCCGTGTACTAATTTATGTTTTAATTTTATTCTTTTATAAACGCGTACATTGTTGTAATGTCATGAAGAGTACCTGGTTAGCGCTAGTCTTGAACTGATGCATATCAAATTCAATTATGAATAAGTGCGATTAACTGTAGGCAATTAACGCACACATGCAAAAGTGCGGGCATATCTGTGTGTAGGTATACCGCTTTACTCTTATCTCCATATTTATTTTGTTTTGGGCTAAATTGTGTTATCTCACAATGTACCAAAATAAGTATAAATCATTGAAAGCTGTTACTACAGTCAACTCCAACATTAATTTCATCTAGATTTTTACTAAATATCACATGAATGTACTTATATATATGTATCTAAAAAGCTGTACACTCTTAAAACATCGCAGAAAATACGTGTGCACCTGCGTGCATGCGTGCAATTATAGTGCGTACTAGGGATGCCGATCCCGGGATGCCGGCTTTTTTCAATTCCAAAAATTCCGGGACTAGTCGATTCAAATCCCGGGATGATTGATTAAATTGGTGACTCATCCAGAATCCAAATAGCGCTTCTGCACCATTTTGTTGCCATATCTCGTTACCAATTTGTTTAACGGTTATTTACAGTATGACTATATCCAGTATGCGCGGTTCAAAAACCTTATTAGGTTGTTGACGTTTAAGCCAGACAGTTGTTCGAGACTTTTGAATAGTGGTTTGCCCAGAGTAGACATTCTCTCCTGCCGTAAGGCATGACATTCACAAAGGAAATTGAATTGTTTTCTTTTTTTCCGGTTGTTTGCAACTGTGATAGTATGTGTTGTGAGGGATGCCCATTTTATCTGCTTTTGTTCCCTGATAGACCAGAAACTGCCGTGAGTCTCCAGGCGTACCATCGGTTTATGTTGACGTTTGTTTGAGGTTGTATGTGGGCTTCTCCTCCTATTTGTGGTGTGCGTCTTGGAGTTTTTGATAGAGGTAACTACAGTCTTTTGCCGTATTTTATGAAAGAAATGACCGCAGACGGTTATTAAAAAAGACCTTTCTCTCATTTAGTGTTTCGTATTCGGGCACTACCGACTGGTAGTCTCGCACCAACTAATTCTGCAACATCCTGAAGAATAAATTGCATAAGGCTTTAATTAGCAGTTCGCAAACTTCATTTAATGAAATGTCGTATGATATGTCAGAAGTTTTGATAAATCAAATTTGTTTTTTTTTGTCGGGACAACTAGCAAGTGCTGCACTCAGACTTTAATTAAGTCCATTGTACTACACTTGGATTCCCTTTTAATTTTCTTCAAATCTACCCGATCTCCGAAGAAATCAGAGTAGATCTTGTGGTGCCAAGGAGCCAAGGTGGTCGCTTCTTAACACATCAGCGCCAAAGACCTCAAACCTTATTCGAGCGAAGGCGGAGCAGACGCACAGGAAGTGGTCCGCCGTCTCATCCTCCTCTTCACAAGCTGGGCAGAGTACATTGTCTGAGATGCCCACCCTTTCCATGTGCTTCGCCCACAGAAAGTGGCCCGTCATCAGTCCAACCAGCCGTCTGCACTCCCTTCAGCTTAATGACAGGAGGGTTTGCGACAGTCGATCGGACATGACAGGTAACATCAGTTTAGTCCATCTGTAGCCTCTCTCAGCCTGCCAAGCTCGCTTGTGGGTTGTAGTAACCCATTTGCTAACCGTGCCATTGATGGCCGCAGAAGGGAGTGGCAAAACGGGCTCTGGGCCAAAGAAGTTGGCCTCAGAGCCCATCTTAGCTAAGGAGTCAGAGGGTCCAAAGAAGTTTACTATCGATGATTACTCCAAGATATTTGATTTCTTTGGTTAGTTGGGTTGTGACTCCTTTTAGCTTAGGCAGAACGAGTCTATCAAGCTTCCTCCTTCTGGTAAAGAGGACAATACCAGTTTTGGTGGGGTTTGCCGATAGCCCATTCGCACAGCACCAAGTGTCAATCATATCCAATGTTTTCTGTACTTTTCTACAGATGGACGACACCAGCAGATCCTCCTCCGCCCGCACCGTGACAATTCTTTGGGCTATCATTGAACGAATCCAATTCACCAGCACCCGGTCTACACCATGTCTCCTGGCAGAGCTGCACATACTGTCGAAAGTGGCATTATCAAAAGCCCCCTCTATATCAAAAAAGATGCCCATAGCGTAGTCTCTTCTGTCGATGACCTGCTCTATCCTAGCAACAAGGTTTTGCAGTGCCAACTCGCAGGATTTTCCATTTTGATAGGCATGCTGAAATGGAAAGAGTGGGTGAACCTTCAGAAACTTCTAACGCATATGCAACTCCACTAGCCGTTCGAGACTTTTCAGCATGAAAGAGGTTATGCTGATAGGTCTAAAGCTTTTGGGGCAGGTGTAGTCATCTCTCCCAACGTTAGGGATGAAAGCGACCCTCACTATCCTCCACGAGCGTGGTATATAAGCCAGTGCCAAGCATGTAGTGAAGCAGCTCTGACAGCAGCCTCTTTCGTTGAGGGCTGTTGCCGGCCAATGCTTATCTGATTTCCTGGAAAGTGAGAGCTTCTCCGTGAAGGAGCCATCAGATTCCCTAAGTTACCCCAGCTTTGTGGTTGGATCCTTTTTCAGGATCCTAACCAATTTTGCCGTGTCACTCAGAGAGTCAATACCGCCGCAGAATTCCCTAAAAGAAGCCCTTTTCGACTCACGAATTCGCTTCTTGTAGTTACTCTGAATATGACGGTATCGCTCCCAGTCCTCAGCAAGATTAGTCTTGAGGGCCCGGTTTAGAAGTTTTCTCGACTCACGCCTCAATGTTTGGAGCTCTCGGTTCCACCACGAAACGGGAGTCCGATCAAGGAGAGGTGGAATTTTACAGACTGTTTCAAAACATTCAACTAAGGCAGCGCTGAGTTTCTCAACTGCCACCTCAATCCCCTGTTCTTCCCGAAGTCTTGGTGGCGTCACGTCAAAGCCCCGCAACGCCTCCCTAAACTTCTGGCAGTCTGTTTTCCTGGGGTTTCTGGAAGGCAATGGCATTTGTGCCTCCTCGCCACACTGAAATTCAATATACCTGTGGTCCGAACACGAATCTTCGGCAAGGACTCTCCAGTTCCTGATTGACCACCCAAATTTTGAATTTGATAAGGTGAGATCAATCACCTCCTGCATTCTAGCAGTAACAAACGTAGGCTGTCTGCCCTTGTTGTGTATGTTTAGGCAAGAGGAAGCGATAAACTCGAATAGCCGAGAGCCCCGCTCATTCCATTTGCTGCTGCCCCAGATCGTATGGTGGGCATTAGTATCGCAGCAGAGAACGAGGCCCATACTGCGCCACTCACAGAACCTTGCGAGACTGGTGGCCTTCCCAGGTGGTGACGCTTCCCGGGCATCGTAAGAGAAATAAGCAGATGCAATCACAAATCTCAGCCATCCCCTTCTACAAATTTGTACTTTTTCTAATAATGGTGGTGATAGAGGTAGGAAGTATTAAAATTTCTATTAATAAACTAGCCACCAAGTGTTGAAGCGGAACGACGCTGCTCATCTGCTGGTTTTGTTTACAATGAAGTTAAGGCACACTTTTTAAGATCACGCTTTAATCAAAACAAACAGTAACTTAATCGCAAAAAGTAATTCGCTAATATAATTTAAATAGAAATAAAAAATAGTTTAAAAAAAACTAAAAAACACGCTTTTATTGCCAATCGAACTAAAAAGTATAAAATAAATTTTAATGACAAAGAGACCTATAATGAAGTAATAGCAAATCGAACGATCAGTCATAGTCAACTACCTCAGAACAGAATTATAACAAAAATTAAGATACAAATAGAGTAATTCAAATTAGAGTTAAAAGCGTGGGATGCATTTTGCTTCACTTTCATAACATTCTGTACATAGGTAGTTACCAATAGAATGATTGTAATATTTACTATATCAAGCATCCCACGCTTTTAACTCTAATTTGAATTACTCTATTTGTATCTTAATTTTTGTTATAATTCTGTTCTGAGGTAGTTGACTATGACTGATCGTTCAAGTGCTATTACTTCATTATAGGTCTCTTTGTCATTAAAATTTATTTTCTACTTTTTAGTTCGATTGGCAATAAAAGCGTGTTTTTTTAAACTATTTTTTATTTTCTACTTTTTAGTTCGATTAGCAAAAAAGCGTGTTTTTTAGTTTTTTTTTTTTTTAAACTATTTTTTATTATGAATGAAAATTATTGTTATCATTGCAGTCAGTGAATTAATGATTCGATATATTCGTGTTATATTTAATTCCTTTCTTATCGACTGTCAGTCTAAAGCTATGCAGTTATCGGCCGTGATAAAGAAGTAATCGGGATGAAGAACTTATTTCGTGGAGGGAGCCTGAGAAACGGCTACCCCACTCCATTGGCCAGTTTTTTTTCGATTTTCGTGGTGTGGTGCACTATGAATTCCTTCCACCTGGCCAAACTGTTAATAAGAAATATTATTAGAGCGTTATGCGTCGTTTACGTGAAGAAATTCAGCTAAAAAGACCCGAATTATGGGCCAACAACTCTTGGTTTTTGCATCACGATAATGCACCGTCTCACACTGCACTCGTTCTTCGTCACCATTTCGCCAAAAATTCCACGCATATCGTTCCGCAACCTCCATATTCGCCTGATTTGGCTCCATGTGAATTCTGGCTATTCCCAAAACTCAAGCGACCACTCCGGGGAACGCGTTTCGTGTCGATTGAGGAGATAAAAGCTGAATCGAAGAAGGTGCTGATGGCTATACCGGAAATGGACTGTTTGGCATGTTTCGGGGATTGGAAAAATCGTTGGCATAAGTGTATTTCATCGAGAGGGGATTGTTTTAAAGGGGATGAAATTGATTTACAAGAATAAATAAAGATTTTTCCTTTTACAACCAAATTCACCTTACTTTTTGCCCGCAGGTAAAAAAAGAAAATATTAATCCTGGCAATCCTAATAAGGATAATGGAAAACTTTTATCAAATTATTGCATTGTCATCGGTCCTTGATAGGTGTGCAAAATTCCAAGTCGATCAGAGTTTTAGAAGCCAGTGAAAACTAGGCTCAAAGATTCCGTTACATACATACATGCATGCATACATATATACATACATACATACATACATACATACATACATACATACATACAACCCGACCTAATTAAAGTGTGTTAAAAACACTATGCTTCGTTTAATTTTGGGCTACGAACTTTAAGTGACTTGATAAACTGGGTGATTATACAGTCGAACTTCCATATAGTGAATTCGCACGGGGCCTGAAAATGACTTCACTATATAGAAACTTCATTATAAAGAAACATTGATTTTTTATGTAATTTTATTTAAAATAATCAGTGAGTTTGGTTTGAATTACAATCTTCCATTTTCCATTTTCAATAAAAGCTTCCAAATCATGTAGAGAGTTGAAAACATTAATCGGCACGTCACTCCTCATTTCCACAAAGGTTCTAATTACGCTAATGGATGCAGCAGCTTGTATCAACGTAGGTAATGCCTCCTCAGTTTCTGCCAATTCTTCAACGGTCAAATCGTGTTCATCGTTATCTGAAATAATATTTACATATTAAATTTTTGTTTGACTATAAAAAGATAAATGCTTACCAGGTTCAGCTGGAACTCCGCGACTTTCAAAAATGCTGCTGAGAATATCTTCTTCGAATGGGTTGTCCCAAGTCTGCACACCATTATCAACATTTACGTAGTCATCAAACGATGCTTCGATATTTGCTACTTTTTTAAATGAAGACTGTAAAGCAGCCAAATCCGATATTGAAAGAAGGTCCTCTTCATCCCAATGCTCAAATGTAATCTGCATGGCATCTTTTGAAAATCCAGCCTTTTTAAAACAGTTGGCAATTGTTTCTGGTTTAACATAGACATTCCATACATTGCTAAGATTTCGAACTGCTTGCAGCAAGTCTATGGCCATAACAGAATTTCCCTCATCCACTTGAGTCAATATATTCGTTAAAATTCGTTTTCTGTAATGTTGTTTCATGTTGTAGATAATGCCTTGGTCCATTGGTTGAAGTAACGAAGTCATGTTGGGAGGAAAATAAGCGAGATGAATGTTTCTCAACTTGTCTCTTACATCTTTAGGGTGGGCAGTACAGTTATCAACAAAAAACAAAACCTTTCTGTTTTGATCACAAAATTTTTTGTCGAGTTTTACAATCCATTTCGTAAAAATCTCACTGGTCATCCATGCTTTTTTGTTAAACTCATAATCGACACCTAAAGATTTTATTCCCTTGAAGCACCTCGGATTTTTGGCCTTTCCGATTACCAGCAATTTTAGCTTTACTGATCCAGTCATATTGCTTCCCACCAGGACAGTTATTCTCTCCTTGCTTTGCTTCCCACCAAAGCATTTTTCATTTTTGAATGCCAGTGTTTTAGTTGGCAAGCATTTGAAAAACAAAGCAGTCTCGTCGGCATTAAAAATGTCGTTAATGTTGTAATTTTCAATTAATTTCGGTAAGACGTTCGTTACCCATTCATCACGGTTTTCTATGTTGGCGTCAGCACTTTCCCCACATAATATCTTTTGAATAACGCCATGCCGAATTTTGAACTTGTCTAATCAACCTGTACTTGCCGCAAATTCGAGGTGTCCTAGTGCTTCCGCAAAATCTTTGGCCTTTTGCTTCAATAATGGTCCAGATAAAGGGAGATTCTTACCACGTGCAACGAGTAACCATTTCAGCATTGCTTCGTCAACATCCTCAAAATGACAAGGTCGAAGTCTTTTGCGTTTGGTATTTACTGCCAAATCCTCCGCATTTTTTAAAATCACTTCCTTATTTTTTAAAATATTTGATAAAGTGCTGGGAAGAGCTCCGAATTCATTGGGAATATCTTTTTTTTTTTCTTTCCTTCATTAACTTTGTTAATCATTAATAACTTTTTTTCAACCGAAATGCTGCTTCGATGCGTCATTTTAACTTCAATCACTGAATAAAACTGTAATAGCTCAGCTCTTTCTGTTTTAATTTTGGGATTCCCCTCATTACAGTTTGTCCACATCTAACTGTAATTTTTTGCAACAGAAAACTTTTGAAAAAATTCACTGTATGGAGACAAAAACTTAGGACGCTTGAATTTCCAGCTGTAAAATTTGTTCATTATATAGAAAACTTCACTATATAGAAATTCATTATAAGGAGACAAAAATACACCGAAAGTAGAACGAAAAAGCAGTGTCTTCGAAACCAGTTCATTATAAGGAGAGCTTCATTATATGGAAGTTCACTGTAGAGAAGTTCGACTGTATTTTAATAATTGGATTGCAATTCTGGTGTTTACATAAATGCATAAAACTCTTTTTATAAAAAATTATATGTATGGATGTATGTATGTATGTACTTTAGAATTGAATACATTTAATTTGGTGATGGGTAAAATTTCGAGAATTAACATCCCTAATGCATACATACATATAACTACATAGCTACATGCATAAATACATATACATATATGTATGTGCATTTGTGTAAGTCGCACAACTGGTTTATTTTTATTTATAGTAGCGTACACAATCTTGCTTTACTTTGTACATATAACTAATGTGAATAAACCTTAAACAGAGCTTTTGATAAAGTACATATATATTTTATTACGTTGTTTTCGTAATTGTTGCCCTTATTGCAAAAAGTGCAAATGTTTTCGTAGCGGAAAAGTGAAAGAAAGCAAGATAAGAGATCATCACTCAAGTATCAAAAAGTCACTCACAGCAACAGAAGTTACTCCCATATAAATTTAAATGAATTTTCATCAATTTCACATCGTAGGCTCTCAATAGCAATGGGTAAGCCGTCCAGATAGTTTCATCCTTTTCCGACTCGAAGCAGATATATGTACATCGGTTGATGAAAAGTGTCAAATATGATGCATTTTTACAACGCAGAAGTCAGAGCATATTTTTGTTTTTATTGCATATTTCAATATGAACTCTGTCACTAATGCCAATTGATCCAGCGTGCTCGAATCTCTGGGCCCATGGTCTGGTTATTCTATTTGTTGATTTATGCAGGGTAATTTAATAAGGCTTCTTTCTGTAACTGTTTTTTATCTTTATTGATTGAAAATGAATGACTCATATATTAAATCATTTATATAAATATATACTTAAATGTTATTGCCTTGCATCCTTTTTTGGTGTTTGGTCGAGCTCCTCCTCCGATTTTTTGTGTATCCCACAAATGGAAGGGCCTATAGTTTTAAGCCGACTGCAAGCGGCAGATATTTTGTGTGAGGAGCCTGCCGAGGGCGACCGTTATTAGCAAATACTTTTTGTATCATTTGGTGTTTCATGCACGGAGATTCGAACCTACGCACTTCCGAATGATAATCACGTACCAACCATTCGGCTACGGTGAGTAATAAATCGTTTACTTAAGAAAATTTTATCATGAGCGCTGAATTTTTTTTGACCGCGTATTAGTTAATATGTAAATATATAGCCACACAAGAAATATGTTTTTAGTTTCTTAAAGTACCATTTAGTTAGTTTTAACTTGTTTCTTACAATTTTGTGCTATTTGACATACATTTTGTCAGAAAATGTTTTGACGTACATAAATATTCTTCTTACTCCTTTAACTAAAACCATCGATTCTTATTGAATTTGCAGAGCCTTTCAAAATTATTTAATTAACTTACATAGTTACCTCTGTCGTCACTGACGTCTCCAATATGGAATCGGGAGTAGTCGGAGCAGGAGTTTTCTCTAAATTAACCAATTTATATATTATTTGTTAGTATTTTTAAGACAAAAGTCTTTGCCTTCGCCTTAGAGATCGCTGGAGCGAGGGAGATATCAACATTTTTTCCTATAGTCAAGCTGCGATCACGGCTCTGACGACGCCATGGCGCAGATCCAAATTGGTCAATTCCTGTAAGGAGGATATCAAATCTCTTGGCTGTGCAAGTAACATTTTTCTGATCTGCATTCTAGGGCATAGAAACATAGAGGGAAACGAACATGCTGATGAGCTTGCCAGGAAGGGGTGGGATACGGTACATTAGACAGGGCTAGTTTACTGGGGCGGCAGTGCTTGGTCGGAAAAATCCCGAGTCATTCCGGTAACGTAGAACCGGCTGCCATGGGAATGGCCAGGAAGTGGTCGACTGATTTGGTTTCAAAGGTCTCCCAACCGGTCATCGGCTTTTTGATTGTTAAAGATGATTGTTGTTAAAAAGTAATTAAACAACTTATTTCTCAGGAAAGCACAGATCAGATGGAGCTCCATTTCTTCGTGTGGTATTTCGAAAGTCCTATAACCCCAGTACAATAGCAATAGACGCAGGGCGCTGATAGTGCTGAGGACTCCAGGCCATTAAATTGCCAAACTTACAGTTGTGCTTACTGGTCATTGGGCGATCGAGCAGAAAAGCTGGGTTTACCCTTTAATCCTCATTGTTGAAGCTCTGGGGATCTTTCAAAGAAGGAGACTATTGGGCATTTTCTCTGTAAATGTCCGGGTCTGACAGCCAGACGATGAAACTCACTGGGTGCTCCTTTCTTCAACAGCCTGAGTTTAAACCTAAATCCCAGCAACCTTCTCCTCTGGTTGGTTGTAGATATATGCCCGTAGAAGGTCTCATAATGGTAGCAAAGCTGCGCTTTAGTGTTACTTGGGGAGTGGCAGTCTGTACTTCAACCATTTCACCTACATAGTTACAAGTACTTCGTAACGGTAGCTTTCTGAATTCACCAAACCAAGCAAAAACAAAAATACAATAGTAAAACAAATGCTTCTTTCATGCCCCGACCGTATTTTGTTGAGAAAAGTAGCCGCAAACCCGCAGATTTCGATAAGTAATCTTGTTAGTGAGCTTAGAGATGAGTGTGGGGTCGATCTTTCTCTTGAAACAGTCCGCTTAGTTTTACAAAATCATAATTATACTTCACGAGTTGCTCGAAAGAAGCCTTTGCTCTCTGCACAACATATTGAACAGCAATTATCTTTCGTTAGAACCTACCTAGCTCAACCAGATAGCTACCGGGATGATGTGAAATTCTGCAACTAAAACTATGCTATGTTACAACGATATACCCAATAGAGTGCCTCCATACTTCACACTCACACACCATTTCAATTACTGGAGAGGTGGACTATTATACTGACAATGAAATTTGGCAAACTTTCAATCCTGGTGTGGGGATGCATATCCAGCAAGGGAATGGGTAATTTGCTGTTTATAAAAGATTAGATAGATGCTCGAAATATTTGAATATTTTTCAATGTCATTTGACAAATCGTGCAACGAAATTTGGCTTCATTGTTGCCAACAGATCTCAGTTTAAATTCTGCTAGGACAACGATCCAAAACATAAAGCTCATATGGTCAGAACGCGGTTTCTTTTTAATTGAAGTAAAGTATTGGATACATTAGCCCAAAGCCTGGATATTAATCCAATAGAAAATTTGTGGGCATATTTAAAGAAAAGTTGCAAAAAACACTCAACAGGTCGAGCAGAGTTCAAATACGTTATTTTCGAGGAGTGGCTTTACATATCCTAGGACTATGATGTTCAAGTGTACTGTTTGAAGTGTACTGTAAGGTCTCGTTTTATGAGGTGGATACGTTCTACAGAAAATCGCTTATAAAAAAGACTTGACTTGCCTTGAAAAGGTGGGGATGCATTCCTCAATTTTTTAAAATCACATAAAACCAAAACAACGAGTTAAAATTAATTTAAAACGGCATAAAAAGGTTTGCAGAAATTAAAAGAAATAGACTGCTTAGTAAATTACTTCGAATGTCTGAAATAAATTCATATAAAAGCTTAAAATAATCTTGTATGAGGACTTAATTCATTGTATTTTATTGAAAATAAAATTGAAAAGAAATAAAGTCTTACAATTACTATCTGATAATAGATTGCACCGTTTGGAAAGTGGTTTCAAATCACCTTCATTATCAGAGGAGACTGTCTCTGCAATAGATATTTGAGGTAAGGGCTATGGATTAATGCATGAATAAATAATAAACGCTGTGAGCTTTCAGTGTTCCACGATTTTTGGAGACTGTCTATATGTGGCTTCCAAAAAATTTTTGGATGAAGTACAAACCGCACAACTTCAAATTCGCATAAAAACAATCAGCATAAAACGAGATTACACAGTAAATTGTTTTTGCTTTTTATTTTTGTGTTATTTTTCAACGGAATAACTTTATTTTGTACTATTGACTTATAAATTACACTGTGCGACAGTGAAATTATACTTTTATAGAGACCTAGTACAACTTGTAGGTATAGTAAAACTAAGAAAAATGTTATAAGAGAAATTTTCAATACACCCCCAAAATCTCATTTTATGGCCATAAAACCGTTTTTCAGTAAGTTGATGTGAACAATCACTCCTAACTTCGCCAATTTCCATCCGATTTCGAATTTGGTTTTTTAGTTCGAAAGAACAAAAACAAGCCTTTTTGACAGTGTGTTGACAATTTTTCTGAAATGACAACTGACGAGACTGTAGACGGAAGTATTTGGAATTTTTTTATTTTTTCTCTATTTTTTCAACTTTGACATCATTTTTGCAATATTATCCGATATTGAGGATGTTTTTTAGTACACTACTGTTATAGTAAATTTAATTCTGCGTCGAATGAGCTATATTTGAATTTGTAATTGAATTAAAGTTCATAGAGTTGTGTGAGTTTTAAGATTTTTTTTTTTTTACTAATTTGGTATGTAGGTATAACTGACGCTAAATCGGAATAAACAAGTTTGTCATTCTCTTCATCAGTTTTGAATACTTCTCTGTAAGAAATTCGATCATCATCTTTCCGGAAATACGTAATTCTGAAGTCGTCATCAACTAAATTCCATTGTTTAAATCGAGAAGCGAGCGTTTCAGATTGTCTTCCCGATAGAAGTAAATCACCAGAAAGATCCTGAAAATCCGAATTTGATACAATGTGTCGTTCTGAAGACTTAGAATCAGACGGAAAGTACTCTTCATCATCACGTGTATTGTTATTAGTTTGATCATCATCAGCAATGAGTTGAACTTCCTTCAATACATGACCAGCAGTTGAGTCAATTATATCGTCCAAGACTACGGGTTTCTTAACAGTTGCAACATCAGCATACTTTATGTGCTTTCGAATTTTATAATGATGACCGTTTACGTCCGTTTTACAAAAATAACAGTCATCTGGCTTACAATAAGGCTGTTGATGCCATATCATCGGAGAATATAAGGAAATTCGACTTTTTTGGCAACGTTTTGATTTATATCTCTTGAATTTCAATGAACACTCAGTACAAGCAAATTTCGGTTCATACCAGCGATCAGAAGTAGTATATGTAAGCTTAAATAAATCGTTGTAGCCATCAACCAGAGCTTTATTATTCTGTAACTTCAAACGATGCTTTTGATCCACCAACAAACCACATATAAAACAAAACTTATTCCGATTATCGCACATTAAAACAATAAAACTTTGACGTTTTAATAAGGTTATATTATAATAACAAACTTCAATGGACAGTGTGAACTTAGGTACACTTGCGAGCTTTTTCATATTTTTATTTAAAAAGAAATGCGTGATAATATGTTAGATATTTTCGAAAGTTCTAACCAGTTCTGTTGTATGCAGTACAGTGTACTCCTATGTATACATATATACTCCAATAAATAGTATGTATCTATCATATAATAACGCATCAAAACACGCCCTTATTCCCATTTAGCGTATGTTATACCTACATACCAAATTAGAAAAAAAAAAAAATCTTAAAACTCACACAACTCTTTTAATTTTAATTCAATTACAGTCAAATATAACTCATTCGACGCAAAATTAAATTTACTATAACAGTAGTGTACTAAAAAAAATCCTCAATATCGGATAATATTGCAAAAATGATGTCAAAGTTGAAAAAATAGAGAAAAAATAAAAAAGTTCCAAATACTTCCGTCTACAGTCTCGTCAGTTGTCATTTCAGAAAAATTGTCAATGCACTGTCAAAAAGGCTTGTTTTTGTTCTTTCGAACTAAAAAAACAAATTCGAAATCGGATGGAAATTGGCGAAGTTAGGAGTGATTGTTCACATCAACCTACTGAAAAACGGTTTTATGGCCATAAAATGAGATTTTGGGGGTTTATTGGAAATTTCTCCTATACCATTTTTTTTAGTTTTTCTATAGCCACAAGTTGTGCTAGGTCTCCATAAAAGTATATTTAATTTTTTTTTTGTCACACAGTGTTATTTGTGTTAGTCAAATAAAACCAAAGTTTGAAAGAAAACCTTGAAGAATATTGTACATATTTTCTTAAACAATAGGTCTGAATTTCGCTAGATTAGTAGATAACAAAACACTTTCTTGACAAATTGTATATGAAGACACATTTAAATGCGAATAAAATGCGTAATTCGTAATTGAAACTTATTTGCACTTGTACCTGCAGCGGTACTGCACTTGGGTACAAGTTTATAATACCTGCAAGCCAAAAACGTTTAGCAAAAAAATCTTAACCCAAAGCACTAAACTTAAATCAAGCTAGAATACAAATTAAACTCAAGTATGTTTTTATATTTCCTTTTTTATTTCAAACAAAGGAGTATAAATTAAGAGAAGTATTATATTATTTCTATTTAACTACCTATTTATGAAATTTCTGCTAATTAGTTGGTGTAAATGGGATATGTCGAATTCGCAAAACTACAAGCTTTCGTGGTGTATGCAGGGTGGGCCATCTAAAATTTGCTTTTTGGATCGGCTATACAAAAAAACTAATCAATATTTTTTCAAACTTTTTATTTTATTTTGAAGATTGAACATTGTCATTTATGAATAAAAAATAATATCGTTCAAATGGCTGCCACGACTGGCTTTACAGTAGGCCATTCGATCAATCCAATTTTTAAGCACATTTTAGATTGTTTGGGCTCCATGGCTCCGCCATTCATGAAGGCAACTTCGATTTCGTGTTTTAAAGCATCAATCGTCTCTGGATGGTTCGCATAGCATTTGTCCTTAACGGCTCCCCACAAAAAATAGTCCAACGGGCTTAAATCACAGCTCCGAGGCGGCCAATTGATATCGGAATTCAAAAACGGTAGCCAAAAGTTCGAGTGTAACTTTGATAAAAAATGGCCCGATAATGCCGCCAGACAAAAATCCGCACCACAACTCGTTGTGGATGCATTTGCTTCTCTACAGTAATGTGTGGATTTTCTGAGCCCCAAATCCGACAATTTTGCTTATTGACGTAGCCACCGATGTGAAAATCAGAAAAGAAGAAGACTCACCACTTTGGAAATAGATTTTCAATATTTCCCAATTTTCTTCAAGCGTATAGCGTCCCATTTCGTAAATGTCAAACCCTTAAGTAAATTATGAACACATTTGACAAGTCATTTGTGTTACTATTCTCAAAAAAATAGGTGGTTCAACCTGTATATTGTATACCTACACTAGCACGGTTGCTGAAACATATCATACATACATCCGCATGTGAATTCAATACAAAGCCCACACCAAAAATATTATATGAAATCATTATTAATTATTTCTTATTTTATTTACTCTTTCGCAGGCTTCTCCTGGCATTATTACTACAGGAGCTGGTAACCCGGTCGGTATTAAGGATGCCACTCTAACTGTGGGCCCAAGGGGTCCCGCTCTGTTGCAGGATGTTAACTTTTTGGATGAGTTGGCTGCCTTTGACCGTGAACGTATACCTGAGCGTGTTGTCCATGCTAAAGGCGCAGGCGCTTTTGGCTATTTCGAAGTAACACACGATATTACAAAATATTGTGCAGCTAAGGTGTTTGAAAAGGTACATAAGCGGACGCCGATCGCTGTACGTTTTTCCACAGTTGGTGGAGAAAGTGGATCCTCTGACACCGTTCGTGACCCGCGTGGTTTTGCTGTTAAATTCTACACTGACGACGGCATTTGGGATTTAGTTGGCAATAACACTCCAATTTTCTTTATTCGTGATCCGATTTTGTTTCCCAGTTTTATCCATACACAGAAGCGCAATCCTCAAACTCATTTGAAGGATCCAGACATGTTCTGGGACTTTTTGACTCTTCGGCCGGAAAGTACTCACCAGGTACAACTAAATGATAGTATTAATTTTGGATGGAATGATTTAATGGATATTTAATTGGTATTTGCAGGTATCCTTTTTGTTTAGCGATCGTGGAATTCCCGATGGTTTTCGTCACATGAATGGTTATGGTTCTCATACCTTTAAGTTAATTAATTGCAAAGGCGAGCCGGTATATGCCAAGTTCCACTACAAAACAGATCAGGGCATTAAAAATCTTGATCCAAAGGTTGCCCAAGATCTAGCAGCAAGTGATCCTGACTACAGTCTTCGAGATCTATACGATTCTATTAAGAATGGTAATTATCCCAGCTGGACGTGGTACATTCAAGTGATGACATTTGATCAGGCCAAGAAATTTAAGTATAATCCATTTGATGTAACAAAGGTTTGGAGTCACGCAGACTTTCCACTTATACCGGTTGGAAAGATGGTGCTCGATCGAAATCCGACCAATTACTTCGCAGAAGTGGAGCAAATCGCTTTCAGTCCAGCGCATTTCGTACCGGGCATTGAACCATCGCCTGATAAGATGTTGCAAGGTCGACTTTTCTCATATTCTGATACACATAGGCATCGCTTGGGACCTAATTACTTGCAGATTCCCGTTAATTGTCCTTATCGCGTTAGCGTGAAGAACTTTCAGCGTGACGGTGCAATGCGTGTTAACGACAATCAAGGTGGCGCTCCTAACTACTTCCCGAACTCATTCTCTGGACCTGAGGAAAGTGCTCGTGCAAAGAGCTTGATGCCGTGTTGCCCTGTACAGGGTGACGTATATCGCTTCAGCAGCGGTTTCACTGAAGATAACTACAGCCAGGTGACCGATTTCTGGGTTTATGTGTTGGACGATAAAACTCGCCAGCGTCTGGTAGCTAATATTTCTGGCAGTTTGAGCAATGCCAGCCAATTCATTCAAGAGCGCGCTGTGAAGAACTTCACCTTGGTTCATGCAGACTTTGGTAGAATGCTTACTGAAGCCCTCAACTTGGCTAAATCTGCCAAAATCTAATAAAATAATGCTTTTATTTACTGAGCAATGAATTAAAATACGTGTTAATACAAGGAACTATCACTTGGTTGAGGGTCGCTTTCAAAAAATATTTCTGTTGATATATTGTCTTTACATATAATATTCATTTTTTGTATTGAAAAATCGTTTTGGATTTAAATACAAGTACTTGTATAAATATATGTTTTTTATATTTTCAATAAATTGAATAATAAAATGCTATATGTGGAAATTTTATTTAATAAACATTATTCGTAAGTAGCTTACGTGATTTATGAAAAACATAGTATACAGAAATTGCACATTTTTTCACTTGTTTTATTGTAAACCTAAAATATCTGCAACGCTCCTAAATACTATTCAAACAATGATTACTATCCCAGTTCGATCCGTAGTATTTTACAAACAAAATACCCAAATATTTTACTGATATAATATACTAAAACACGCTAACCTTTCACTTTCTAGAATGGACCTTGTTAAACTCACGCGAGTACGTCTGGGCCATTCAAAATTAACCCATAATCACCTTATCGACAGCAATACCCCCAGAACATGTCAGTTTTGTAACTCCACCCCGATCTCCATTAATCACGTTATGTCCGAATGTTATCCCGTCAACTCACTAAGAAACCATATAATACATAATACCGATCCCATTCAATGCATTTCTAACCCCACAATCGATAATATTAAAAAAATGATAGCTTTCTTAAAAATATCAAAATTGTATTGCGAAATTTAAACAAACATGTCGAATAAATATACTATATCTCCTAGTTTATAATGAAATTCTAAACGACGCATAAGCACTTAGTATTAAGCATTAATTAATCACTAATTTTATATCATAAGAAGAAGCTGAAGGCCTTAGCAGCCATAGCTTTCCTAACTAGGCTTATAATTTTAATTATAAGCTTCAGTTGGTAATATTGTAATAATAATAATAACTATTCATTTTCTATATTTTCCATATAACCGGAAATGAAATTAAGATAAATTAATTTATTTGGCAGATTTACCGATTAAATAAATTTAGTACTAATATGCGGAAGACGATGGAGGCAACAGCTAAAGAACGTACGCTGTAAAATTTTAAATATACTTAAATGTTCTTATAAAGTATGTGACACCCTGGCAAAACGGCAGTCTGTATCTATCGTGGTCTGTTTCGGTTTTTTTTTATTTTGACCAAAAGTTATCAGTCTTCGAAAATTTCATTTACATGATAATAGCTAAATGCCCGATAATAATGTTGGGTGATTGGATAACCTAAAAACTAGATTTGGCGACTGACCCACAATTCAATCAATACTCTTGGTATCGTCAATTACAGGTATTGTCTTCGCAGATAATGCTTATTCCGATCCGAAAAACATGCGCAATTTGTAAATAACTTTATAATTTTTTTAAGGATCCACTTCTGTACTTAATCTTCACACCTTACTACATAAACTTGTGATATTTTCCTAATAAGCGCTTAAAAATATTTCCTTCAGCGACTTAATTTTTATGCATTTCTGTCTTGTGTGAAATTTATATTTAATACGGGTTTTCTTTAAAAAAATGTGTTTCTAATAGCGGTCGCCTCTCGGCAGACAATGTGCATTTCTGGCATGAAAAAGCTCCTCATAAAAAATATCTGCCGTTCGGAGTCGATTTTAAACTGTAGGTCCCTCCATTTGTGGAGCAACATCTAGACGCACGCCACAAATAGAGGAGGAGCTCGACCAAATACCCAAAAAGGGTGTACGCGCCAATTATATAATATATACATTTATATATGTATATAATTTATTACTATTAGACTTTTTTTTGAGTCTGGAGAAAGTTATAGGATTTGTAATTATTTCTGTGAAAACAGCGATTGAATGCGATTGGAGTCTTGTGTTGTGTGAGGTGGCTTATTTTCTTATTTCTTCAACTATTGTGGGTACTTTGAAATCTCAATGAATTTTTGCATTTGTGACATAATAAGAGACACTCCCAATGTGACAAGTGATGCAATTGATAGATTTGTTGACGATTTGCAAAAAGATTTGTTGCATTTATGAACGCGTTTTACACTAAAATGGAAGTATTATTGAGTTTAGTTGTTGACGATATATTTGAAGTAAAAAGTGATAGTTTTTTGCTAAATTTAAGAAAAAAAAGACGTGTTAAGCTAAAAAGAAGATCACATATAGTAAGATGTTCATTAAAACGAAAAATTCCCAAAAATAAATCTTTTTTTCCTAGTCGCTAATGCTTTTTAATTTATTGTGATTGTAATTCATTACTTTTCCAATTTTCAAAAAAACAAAAAAAAAAACAAATCTTTTTTTGAAACAATTAGAAAATTTTCGCTGCGCGATTTGCCCATCTATTTTTAAATCTTTATTCACTTTTTTTATTTCTTCCGCCACCTTATTCCACAAAACACTCTTTTTCCTCCTCCCTGAAGCAAATTCACTTTCCATGCTCAGTCGGACTCTGAGAAGCAACTTTACTTCCGATGTACTTAAATAATCGCTAAAATCAAGAAAAATGTAATAAAATATTGTTTTAATAACGTATATTTAATATATCTTTGCATTAAAAGCTAAAAAAATTAGTTTTATACTCACTTTTCATCAGACATCATATTAGCGTAATCAGCGGCAGTATTACAATTTTTCCTGCAAATAATGCGTGACGTTTGATACAAAAATGGCGTTTTGGAACGCGATGCATTTGCAGTACTGCCATATTTGCATTTCTGAACGCATTGCCAACACTGCAAAAGTACGTTGCGCATTATAATGCGTTTCTGAATATACCCTATAGCATAGTTCTTGGGTCCCTTTTGCTTACTTGCACTCTCGTATTCTAAATAAGTAATTTTAAAAATTTTATAATAAGTTTTGTGCATTTATTTGTTGTTCCATTTTTTTAATCAATAAATAGTCATTACAATAGCTTACAAATTTACACTTTTGTTTAATGGTTCAGGTGTTAGGTAATCATTAAATTGTCTGTTTGTTTTGCTTTTTCCTTCAATTCCAAATTGAGGTTATGCTAAATTTTCTACATACATACAAACATATACAATACAAATATATATTGCGAGTGATTAAGACTAACTAGTGGCACTACATTTGTTTTGCAGTATCAATTCCGAGAGTGTCGATTTCTACAACATTGTTCTTTTAAAATTTATAATCTGATTTTTCTAAACTAATTTCTTTTACATAACTTTACATTTGATTATTCGCTAGTAAAATTACTCGTACCTTCACTCCATTCCACTATGTACTTATATAAATGCAGTGTAAACGCGTGAGTAACATTGATTGATATGCCGTTTTCAAAATTTGAAACTTTGTCGTTCTTTCACCTCCTCCAGTTAAGGCAGATTCAGACAGAAGTGTAAATGACCAACTCAATTTGGCATGTGTACGTACATATGTATGTATGTATATGTATGTTTGCCATAACATTTTTAAATACTAAAGTAAATGCTTTCTAAATGGAAAACCTGTAAGGAAATGTCATGTTCTAAGGTACTCTCAACATATTTCAGTTTCTTTGAATTTGAATATAAAAATATATGGATATGTATTTACATATAAGTACATATGTACAAACATATATGTTTGTGTGATATTTTTAGATATGTTAATGTTAAATTGAGTGTTCATAATTTCAAAAACAAAGTTGTTGATTTTATAGGCAACGTGCTCGAACATTTCTATGTACATATGGTATATCATATAGTACTTATGTATGTATGTGTGCTTACATCTATTGATTTATACGATGCTTTTATACAGTACGTATTTATATGCACAACATGCAGGCAATTTTATTTCTACACACGAGTATAACTCAAAACGTGGTTCCATATCAGTTACTTAATGGTTTTAACATTCGGCATATTTAGTATTTTTGTTTTCATTATACAAATCACATCTTAAATCCTGTACGCCGTTACCTAATCGACAGTGAAAAGTTTTACTGGGTCGTTGCATTCAGAACTTGAAGAAGTATATTCGATTCGGGTGCCAGAGTTGTAGCATTGAAAACAGTTGCATTCGTGGTAATGTTTACGTTTGGATTTACCCAATCTGGAAATGTGGTCATGTTTGGATATACGACTGTACCCCATGTAAGACTGAAAATGTACAAGACGATTATACTGATGATAGTGGGTCCAATACCAGCAACGGCCTGTAAAATTTAACGAAAATTAGACATTAAATACAAAAGTAAATTTAATAAAATTTCCATAAATTTTATTAACATATATTGAAATTCTTCTATCGCGTAAAATGATTTTCATTCAATCCATATTACCTACAGAACACATGGGCTGAAACGCCCGGGGCCTAATACATAGATGACACTACTTTTATTGCATTCACCTCTTTTTCAGTTAAAAACTGCTGTTAAATTTTCATGATATTCTCCTCATTAGTTCGTGAGCTATTGTGCTAAGAGTAACGCTACTTTTGCTCTTTTCAAACGAAGCAATGGCTTGTAAAGTGTTATGGGGGCTCCGCTCCATCAGAAACAACAATAAAACGATCTTTTACTGACTACAAACGTGGTCATAGAGACACCGATGGTGCACAACGCAGTGCACATGCAAATGAGAGGTAACACCAGAAAATATCAAAAAAATCCACAAAATCGTTTTGAATGATCGAAATGTGAAGTTGTGTGAGTTAGCTGACATCGTAAAGATATAAAAAAACGTGTTGACTTTATATTGCATGAGAATTTGACTATGAGAAAGCTCTATTAAAAGTGAAATTACACTGATGAATAAAGCTAGTTTTTAACCAAAAAAAAGTGTGTTCTTCCATTCCATTAATTGTACCTCATTGAAGTGACCTTTGACACTTTTCGTTTTCTTAGATAAAAATTGGTCAGTTGCTAGGCTATGAAATGCATAAGTAATTTATCTGAAAATTACAATTTGTTGTTTGTAAACAGTAAAAAAGCTAGCTTAACATTTATAAAGTGATTATCAACTGGCCTCTAACTAAAGCGTGATGTCATTTAAGAACGTGGAATTGATCAGACTGCAGCACTCACTTGCCTAGCTACCCAGGAATAATATCACTAAAGTTATCAATTTCTAAAAGTTAACTGCCCTAAGACTCAAATTGTCATTGTCCAGGTTTCAAGGAAAAAAGGTCAGTTTGTTGCTTAAAAATAAAATTAATATAAAAAATATTAAGTTAGGTTAGTCAAGATGCTAGTAAAAATTTACTATTTAACAAAACATGAAAAATGTGTTGAACTGAAATATCAACCACTTGTACATCTCAAAAAACTCTCATGTGGCTCCATTTTACAGATATGTATTTACGTTAGACACATCGACAAAATCTAAAATAGAGAGTAATTTATTTTGCAACCAGCTATGTAATCATTAGACCACCTGACTACATTATTGGAACATTTATTTTCACCGCACTTAATTTCAATACATTGAAAATATTTCAAATTTATTTTCCCCAAACTTGTTTAGCATATCGTCTAAATATGTGCGGCTACTCTATTCCTCTGCGCGCTATACATGTATGTATGTATGTAAGTTAAGATTAGTAGTGTTCCCCAGCAGTTGTTGCTAATTATCATGTTTTGCAATTCGTGCACCCCAAAAAACATGCAAAGGGGAATTCGAGGGCGTAAAAGGACATTTAATTTTGAGGGGAAGTAGCAAGTTTTTACTGGAAATATTTCTATTTGTAAGAATTATGTGGTAGAAAAAATAGCTAGTTACAAACACTACAGTGCCGAACACTTTTAAAAAGACGCAAATGGGTTAACGCACGCAAATAAGCAAGGTGTTTATTTTCATGTTATCAAATGGCATACTATATATCAAATACTTATTTCACTCTATTCAATACACTTTGGAATAAAGAAATAAAAAAATCTATAGTGGAAAAGTTTAAATAGAAGCACGTTTACATAAGAAAAGTGTGTCGCTATACCAAGATCACAGTATAATTCGCCATTTTCAAATTTTTTAACCTTTTTGAATTATGCGCTATTAAAACTTCCTAGTTTTACTACTTTGCGTTATTTGTGATCTTTGTTCTTTTTGTGATAATTGCCTCTCTCAGAGCGAATGGTGGTTCTGGAAATCTACTAGAATGGTTATGGCTGATAAGTTTGAAAAATCATTCATTTCCAAAATGTCAATGTGTTTCACTTTTTGTTATACATATGTTAATGAAAATTTGCAAACAACTTAATCTACCTTTTTAATGGATTTTGACTTTCAGAACTTACCATATCTTTTGATCTAATATTAGCATAACCAGCCACCAAAGCATTGGGTGGCGTACTCACTGGCAGATGGAATGCCAAACTGCAGGCAAGTCCAGCTGGCAAAATTAAGTATAGAGGATGAACTCGAATAACTTTTGACTGAAAACATAAAATATATTTTTTATTAAACAAACTCTTGATTTAAGTAATTTTACCATTTCAGCCAACACCGGAATAATGATGTTTGCGATAGCTACGTTGGAGCTGAACGCCGTTAAGAATACAGCGACAAGGATCACCATCAGTAACAAAAGAGGGTGTGGCAAATCCTTCAACACAACCAAAGAATTGCCAATCAATGATGACATACCGCTTTCTTGACTGCCTTTAGCGAGTGCGAATCCTCCACCTATTTGAATGAAAAATTGTTATTTCAAGCATCGGTATGTGTATGTACTTTTATTTTATGTACTATTTCAAATTTACAGCACGCGACAAAACGATAGCATCTCAATATTTTGATCTCATTGTCAAACAAAAATCATATAAATCCAAATTGCAAACTTTATACAAAAATTAAAAGAGTTTCACAAAGTTATTGTCACAATTTTAAGGTTTTTAATTAGAATTTCTTGAAAAAATCTAACATTTGGAAAATGTTTAAGTTCCGAGAACGGGAAATATTATAAAAAATCAGCCACAATTTAAAGCAATTTCAAATTTACAATTTAGTTAGGTGTAAGCTACGTACCAAACAATTTTGAAGGAACTGTTCATTAAGTTTGTGGAATTTTTCTAATTTGTGTATGAGGTTCGAAATTTGGGTTTATACATTAAAAAAAAATAAAACAAAAATTATCGAAACTGGTCGAACAACTGGTTGAGGTGTTGTCGTTTACCGTTTTGCGGGTTTCTACTTATCTTTCAAAATAAAACTTACCAAGCAAGAAAATGAGACCCCATGGCACTTTAGTTTGAATGAATTTCCAAGTTACCAGGGATGGTGTTGTACCAGTAGTCGCAGGACCTTAAAAAAAATACAAATATAAAAATTTACCAAACAGGTACGATAATTTTATGCTAGTGTAACATTAGCTTACGTTTGCAGAGACAGTAGCGCAAGAATGCATAGTTTGCTGGCAGAACGAAACACATGATAACCACAAATATAGTGGGCATAGAATTGAGAACTTTTCTGAAAAGTAAAAAGTGAGAAATATAATACCTTGAAATTAAATAAACATTAAAATATAAATTTAGTTACTTTGTGCTGAGCCAATCACCCCAGCCAGGGAAAATTCGAGGTTGCCGAGTAAAGTACATTATAACCATAAAGATAAAGAGGACCATAACTTGTATTTCATGCGCTTTCATTGGTCCCAACTCCTTGTAGCGTTGGTCAATGACCTTTTTAGCAACACCAGCACTGCTCTCGCCCAATCTAACTTCCTCAGCCTCTTTGCTCTTTGGTCGGAACAAACCCATGAAATGCCATTGCAACCAAACGTATGTTAGGCCCGTGTAAACCAACATTGAAGGCACTGAATAAAACATAAATGTCGCAAAATCCATTTTTTCCTTCGAATTAGGGAAAGTTCTGTAAAAAATTATATATTCAATACCAACAGGAACTTATGTAGGAGCACCTGAGTTTTAAAATCGGACGATATTTACTCTTCATAGATGCCTTTGAAAGTCAAATTAGTCGCTGTGCCTATAATTGTACCACAGCCACCCATGGACGAAGCGTAAGCGATGCCCAAAAAATAGCACAGTGTCATCTTCGATGGATATGGCGGTCTAAAAATTTAAAATTGGAAAAACATTTACATGAAGTAGCTGATGTAATGAGTTCATAAAAGTGAATCAGAGAAAATGTTTTATGATGAAAATCCGAAAAAAATATACAAACTAATCATGTTAAAAATCCTTATGGTAGATTTGGTTTTCATCGCGATCAATTTCTAATAAAATCTCCTAAAAAAGGCGCAGCTGACATAATATTTTGCAAAATTAATCGATCTCCAAATAAAAAGATTTAAAAAATTAGTTTTTATGGGAATACACGTACTTAAACGTTTAATTTAATGGATCAGCAAATATTTGTCTGAGATGAAGCACACAAAAGAAACAACAAACAACTCAGTCCACTCTTTTATGAGGAGTTCCGTAATTTTTTATTAATTTTTCTGATAAGTTTCCCTAAACTGTTACACAACTGTTTGTTGTACACAACGTTTACAAATCTTTCCTCAAGCCCAATAACCAGTTCGTCAAACTTCTAAATGAGTCAGTGCGTCGCAAAATGCCAGAAAACGAGATATATGTTTTGCGTTGATTTATATTTGTGAATTTAAAGTCGATTTTAAGAAGAAAGATTATTGTCACTACCACTCGATTCAAGAACGGAAACCCGCTGTGAGCTGCCACACTGAAAACCTCAAACGTTAGAAGCTGAGGATTTCGAGTGACAACAACTCATACGGATATCTACAGACCCCACGTAAAATGACAGACACATAAAATTACAGTTTGGTCAAGAATGATAGATTACAAGGTTGCGACCTCCGTGAGAGTATTTCTGGTTGTGACATCACAATTGGACACACAGGAAACAGAGCGATGAATTTGCTCGTTAATAACAATAAAAATGAACGAATAGGGGAGACTAAATTTGGTCTAGATGGATCTTTATGCACCCGCGTACTTTTTAGTAAAATTTGCGCTCGATGTTAATTTTCGGAATCAAACAAACTCATGAACAATGCGAGCTATAATACAATCTATAGTAATATTAGAGGGACGGATGAAAATTTAGTCTTCACACATAAATGCGGGCGTAATTTTTATCCGAGGCGGCCGCCGTAGTCGAATGGGTTGGAGAGTGATTACCATTTGGAATTCGGAGTACGCAGGTTCGAATATCCGTGAAACACCAAATTGAAGAAGGAGTTTTTCCTAATAGCGGCTACCTAAGTTGGGTAATTTTGGTTAATTTTTAGTATAACAGAGATATCACGTTTTTTTTTTTCTTCGAAATTACCATTAAAAGTCGTTGTTATTTACCGACTTCGTTTCCATTCTCAATACCAAAGAGTAGTGTGTGTACCAAGTTCCATTGAAATATATTAATTTAATAAAAGTTGGCGGAAGGACGGATAGGCATGGCTAAAGCAGCTCGTGTCGTTATTCTTAGAAATTAGCAGATCTGTATACTATATTTCGATTCTTTTATGCTGTTATATACAACCCTTATGTGAACAAAACGAGAATGCCCTTGAGCACAAGTGCACTGGTAAATGACAATATAATAATAAAATGAAAGCAAATTCTCAACTATGATATTACGTCAGCAAATCAACTGATTCTCTCAAATACTCTGAGAGCGGGTAGCGGTGTGCGGATGTCCCCATTGTATGGTATAGAAAATTGCAATTTGGTGTGAAATTTGTGCTAGTGGAATCATCGGATGTTATTACTTTTAAAATGAGGCATGACATTGATGTATATACGAGGATGAAAACATTTCATTGTGTTGCAATCTAAATTGAATGCTTTCCAATATTGTTCGTGCTATGAACGAAATACTCGTAAGACCACAGATGCTGCAATATAGAGTTCATGAATGCAGTGTTTAGAGGGGATTCGTTTAGCGAATATGAAACAAATCATACATCACTATTACTGTCAAGAACCAAACTATAAAACAAAATAAAGTTAGATATTATGTATATTATTTTTTTCAATTAAAAGGCATGACTCAAATAGACATATTGAAAATTCCTTTAATCAGACTTACTCGATATTTACTTAGTTCTTATCTTGAACTTCAAGGTTACTTATTTCTCTTTTCCTTGCATCCTTTGTACGCAAACAGGGGATTAAAAATAGGTATGTATTAATATTTAAGATATTTTTGTAGCTCTATTTAATAAAGTCAAATAAGGTGTGCGAGTGAGATTAAATTGTTCACATCAAACAAAATTATCCAGAATTTAAAAACAATACTCCACTATAGAGCAGTTCTTTCATTCCCGTAATCAAGAGTTTTAAATACGGTAGGAAATAACCTTTAACTAAGTGCTTTTTTTTTTTTTTGAAGTGCATTCCATCACTGAGAAGCAGCAATACTAGATTATGAATTACAAGTAATATAGTACATATACAAGTACAAACATATATGTATATGTTTAAACCAATCGGATAGTGAAAAAAATACTTTGTCCGTGGTACCCTTAGAACAAAAGATAGTTTGTCGGGAGCGGCGTTTGTGGCTATTGAAGGGAACGATGAGGATTTTATTGTTAGCGAAATGACTTGATTGAAAGTTATCTAAAGTGGATCAGATGAGCTATTCTTTGTGAATCAAAAGTCAACCCTCCAGGGTGGAGCTCAAAGCTGAAAACCCTGAACTTAAAAGTTGATTAGTTTGATGGTATCTTACTATCGTTTTCTGATTTAGGATTCATAAAAGTTATATTAAAAACCTCGACATTGAGAAACGGATGAGAAACACATCAGTTACCTTGAATTGCTATTGGAAAGAACAGGGTATCTCGTAAAACCAATTATTTTGTATGGAGGTGAGATTCTTTGAATAGCCTGCATTGGTAAAGCAGTTTCAGATCGTAAGTACAAAGAGCTATCCTTATTGATGTCGGTGAGATACTCACTACTTTAAGCGCTTAATCTTACGTTAAACGCTACTCCCGCGGACATTCCTTCTGGGAGTACGCAATTAACCTCGAATTAGGCTTTTAGATTACAGTAGTGTATTTAAGGAAGTTGTTGATTTTTCTTACTAGGTTTTTACACCTTTATTTCCAACACACGAAATTATTGGAGAATGCCTCATTAGCTTTGAGTATCACTAAAACATTTCTTCGTCCAGTTGATATACGAACAAAGTCATAGTTACATGATAGAAAATTGTAAACCTGATAAATTGGTTGCACAGAGCTCCCCTATTTTGGTTTCCTGCTGTAACGAGACTGGGGATCTTTCTGATCAAGGATTGATAGAAGACGGTCAATGGTAGCACTCTTAACCAGGTGAAGTCCCTACTGTGGTAGCTGCTTGGTGTACCATGAGGAGCAGTCATCTCAGTAATGAGTAGGGGTACGAAAGTTGTTATAGACAAAAACGAGTTTCTAATTTTTATTAGCAATTCGCCAATCTATTTACACTCGTCTTAATCTTTTCCCACTCTTCTTTGTATATCTGTTGGTAACACAATGAACAGTTCTTTTCTTTCAATCTTTCCTCCCTTTTAGGGCTCTTTAGCTCAACCTAACATCTTGCTAAAAGTATCGACTAAACTTAACAAAGTACCGAGGACTCACTAGTGACATATCATATGTACCTTTGTAATAACATTTACATGTTTGAAAAAAGTTTATTGTGAAACTTACTCTTCATCTTCGGCGTTGTCCTTCTTTCCGACAATTTTATATGTAGGCTCCTGGTTAATTTTGCAAAGTCCTTGCTGTTTATTAAATATGTTCGAAACAAATATATATTCGATTTATTATGAACATCTAGCCATGTATTCAAAAAGGTATTACCGCTTGAAGTTCTTCCAAAACAGCCTGTATAATTGGGCACATCATTGCCGTACAGGCGGCATTCGAAATCCACATAGATATAAACGTCGTTACCATGATTAAACCGAAATGTAATCTGAATTTAAGAAGGTTGATTAAATTTGTTTCATTCTATGAGTCGGGTATAAATGTTTTTTTTAGCATTTGTGTATTTTCTAGTTCACCTTCGGGGACTGCAGCCAACCATCTGAATGACGCGCAATGCCAATCGTTTATTTAAATTGGAGTACTCCACAGCGAGAGCAACCATTATGCCACCCATGAACATCACCAATGTATCCTTAAAATACAACAGACACGTCTCATTGGAACTCTGAAAAATAAAACAAAATCTTATCATTCATACACGTCACGTGCATTCTTGAATTTACGTTTGCATTTGAAGAAGATTATTTTTGTGAAAACAGCGAAAAGAGACACTTACCATTATTCCCATAACAGGAAATGCCACGATCGGAATCATCGAGGTGACGTAAAGTGGTAGTGCTTCAGTAACCCAATATATTGCCATAACCAAGAGCAAATACATGCAGCGATATGCCTGGGAGGAGAAAATTTGATTTTATATATTTTTTTATTTGAAATAGAAATAAACTAATAACTAAAAAATAAATAGTGACAATGCTTTCATACTCCTTATATTACTTTTTATAACTAACAATTATCATTCACTACTTACAGGTGAGTTATCTGTCAACATGACGGGAAGAGTCAGCAGTGGCGTTAAAAAAACTACCAAACCCTTCCAGTGGTACGTCAAGAAGTTTTTCGCATTTTCACTGTATGATTCTGGCCTCGATGAGGCATTCCCCACTTCACTGTTGGCAAAAAGTTATGTAATAATAATGATTAATTTTAATAATAAGTTTTAGTAATTGCAAGTTGCTTTACTCACATTTCCATGTTAAGCATTTATCTCCTTCCCGCACAGATTCTGAAAAAGGTTAGAAAAAAGGTCAATAATTACAAACAATTATTTGATAATTACAAATGTAATTTGAAAATATCAAGTCGATCGGTAATGACTAAGTTAAGAGTATTTGAGCGTTCGTTGCTCCAGACAGGGTTTCAAAATTCATCTAAGGGATATCTCTAGAAAGAATTTTATTAACAGATTCATTTTGATTTTTTTGTAGTTGTTTCAATGTTGCAAGTTATGATGTACGGATAAACTGTTACCCATTTTTGTTTTTGTTTTTTTAGGTGTCTCCTGGTGTAACCCGCTTAATTTTCAATATTTTGACATGAAAGTTGTGGAAATATTGTTTGAATGTTGCATTATTATATGAAAATTGACTGAACTACCACTATCTATATCGCCAAGAACCAAATTCTTAAAAATATGGTTTTTTTAAATCGAAATTTGGCATTTTCTCATTGGAAATTAAACGAAAAAATGCTTCGCTCGAGTGGAAGAGAGATTTCATTATGTGCTTTAAAATCTGATAGTCGCAATGGTGCAATATTCGAGTAAGTGATGCCAGTTCACCTTAAGGGACAAATATGTGAGGCAATAACCAAAAGTATTTGGAACAAGGGCAACACCGCCACGTTTGTATTCCCGAGTATTCGAGTTTTGAGCCATCTGTGTATACATGGATGGACTCGCCCTGTCTCACATCGTCCCGTTCCCACTCCTCCCTTGAGGGTAGGAGGGTCGTAAACGATGTATGGCAAGTATAGGCGGGAGTGCATAGTCCACCATTCCGGGAAGCCCCAAAGTGCCAGCCAGGATTTTACCGTGACCATAAGCCGTGCTTGACCACTTATTTAGAGTGTTCAGCCTTATTGCCGCACTGCGTACGTTATATATTATATTGCCTGCAGATCTACCGGAAGGAGGTTTAATGTCGCATATAATGCTTTCGATGGTGTAGTTGACTTGGCGCCGGTTATCAGAACAGATGCTAGTCTTTGAACCTTGTCAAGTTTCTTGATGTTCACACCCTTCTGAAGGGCATCCCACCATATTACAATACCATAGTAGAGAATTGGCCTAACAAGTGCTGTGTAGAGCCAATGTATTATTCTGGGTTCCAATCCCCATTTCTTCCCAATAAGCCTTCCGCAGCAGTACAATGCGGTCATAGCTTTGCGTGCTCTGTCTGCGACTGTGAGCCCCCAATTTAGCTTCCTATCTAGTACAAGCCCTAGATACTTTGCCCTTTCTATTACTGTAAGTGGTTTCCCTCCTAGGAATATTTGTTGAAGAGCAGGTGTTTTGTGTTTCCTACTAAAAAGTATCAGAACCGTTTTTCCGGATTTACTTCCAATCCTTGACTTTTACACCAAAGTGATAATCTGTTGAAAGATCTTTGTTGGAGATCACATAATGTTGAAAGGTGCTTCCCCGAGATTGCTATTACAATATCATAGGCATATGATATTATTTTACCTGCAATTTTTTCAAGTTCTTGTAGAAGATTATTGACAGTTAGGTTCCATAGAAGTGGAGATATTACCCCACCTTGGGGTGTACCCCTGATCGGAAATTTTTTAATGGATGTGTTACACAAATTTGCTCTTATCGTTCGCCCAGTTAGCATTCGTTCTATAAACGAGACTATTGCATTGCTTACTCCCATCCGGATATATATTATTGAAGGCACCCTCGATGTCTAGAAAGGCAGCGAGGGTATATTCTTTGTAGTGAAGTGATTTCTCGACTGTGTGAATTAGCTCATGGAGTGCTGTTTCCACTGATTTGCCTTTACTGTATGCATGTTGGGAAGGTGATAGTTTGTCGCTAATCCTTCCTTTGATATGCACATCTAGCAACCGCTCTAAAGATTTTAACAAAAAGGATGATAGGGTAATTGGCCTGAAGTTCTTCGATTTCATATGTGTGGTTTTCCCTCCTTTGGGAATGAATACCACTTTTACTTCTGCCCATTTCTTGGAGATATAGTTAACACGCATCGCTGCCTCAAAAATTAAGGCGAGTGTAGGTGCAATCATATCTTTTGTGTGTTGCAAATCAGTGGGAATGATTCCATCAAGTCCCGGTGATTTGTAAGGTTTGAAGCTGCCAATGAATGGCAAATTTTATGTTATCCTCCGTTATAAAATCTATTGGGGATTCTCGTAATGAACTATAGGGTGGGTTCTACTGTCTTCGTTGCAGAGACAACCTGGAAAGTGCGTCTGCATTACCTCTTTTATGAGGTAGCTATGATTGCTGGGACTTGTTGATATTACTTTCCGGTGTCTACTGGTCTCCGAAACACTTTCTATCTTTTGACAGAAGTCTCTCCAAGACGCCGTTTTTGCTGCCCTTATGGCATACTTAAATCTACGCTGGCATTCTTTGTATCTGTCCCACGAGTTGTTTCTCCTCGCTTCGTTATACATAGTTCTGCATTCCCTTCTGAGGTTTGCTATATCAGTGGACCACCATGGAGGTTTCGGTTTCCCTTTTCTCGTTCTCTGACGACAGCTTGAGGCAGCTTGTTGAAATGCTGAAGTCAGCTTATCAACCACTGAGTCGAGCTGTGGTTCGGACTTAACTACTAAACTAAACACTTTAAAATCGACCATGTAATTTTGAATGAATCCAAAAAAGCCGTTAAATATGCGAAACGCACCCCTGGAAGGAGTACTGCGAGTCCATTGAATCCGTGAAGAATTCTGCCAGGCTAAGCAAGATCCTTTCGAGAGACCACTCTTGCAGAACTTTTGTAAAAAGGGAGGACGAAGAGTGGACTGAATCTGCAGAAGAATCTTTGACTATCCTGGCGAAAAATCACTTTCCGGAAAATTCTATTACTCCACGTGGCATTGTCGACACGAGTCGACAGGTAGGACTACCCGATGCTTCCCTGGAATCTATCCCGTCAGTTGACAGAATCACGTGGGCAATAAATAGTTTTTCTCTTTTTAAATATCCTGGTTCTGGAGATATCTTACCTGAAAGGCTTCAGAAAACAAGTACTTCGGTGGTTCCTGTCCTGCAAGAAATCTACTTGGCGTATATCGCTCTTAATCACGTTCCCGCCAACTGAAAGAAAACGAGGGTTGTTTTCATACCCAAGGCAGGGAGGAGGGGTTACGACTCGGCCAAGAACTTTAGGCCTATAAAACTTATCTCATTTATCTTAAAAGTGTTTGAAAGATTGATTGATTATCATATTCGAGAGCATATCGAATCCAAATTCCCTTCAGCGCAACACGCTAACCTGAAGCGGAAATCCACGGAATCAGCCTTACATGAGGTCGTAGGGACTGAAAGGCAAACAATTCACTTTGACGGCCTTTATAGATATAGAAGATGCTTTTAATAACATCAGGGCGGAGTCATTATCACTGCGTTAGATAGAATAGTCTAACTCTGGATCTCGTCCCTGCTTGGCTGCAGGTCGCTAAAGTCACTAGATTCGTTCACAGGGGGGCGCCGCAGGGTGGTGTCCTTTCGTCCCTCCTTTGGCTAGTTGCTATGGACGAAGTTCTGATAATGCTTAATAAGGGTGGGTTTAAGGTAGTAGCATATGCCGATGACTTGGTCCTGATCGTATCGGGACCGTTTCCCTCAGCCATGGCTGAGATTTTGAAAAGGTCGCTGGCTGTACTTAGTCGCTGGGCTGCCACTTGCGGCCTCCGAGTCAACTCTGACAAAACGGAGCTGGTGCTATTTACCAGAAAATATAGACCTCCACTCTTTCGAGTGGTTTTGCCAATCAGGCAATCAGGTTAAAGGAGATTGGCCTCTGGAGGCAATCTCTCAAGGGACATAGTAGCATTTTCGGACAATTAACATCGTATTTCTCCGAACAGATCTCTCTATCCGCAAACTACAGTTTGAGGGTCGTGCTAGGGCAATATTTCCAAATAGGCAGGATTCGAAGGGGGGGAAATCTGCACCGAAGCTTGCACCTCTGTCTTCATTGACGGTTCCAAGATGGAATCGGGAGTCGATGCATCTCTAAATCAGCCAATTTATCTATCTCCTTTAAACTGCCGAACACTGCTAGTATTTTTCAAAGGACCGAGGGAGATATTAACATTTTCTCCGATAGTCAAGCATCTATTAAGGCTCTGACGACGCCATGGTGCAGAACGAAATTAGTAAACTCCTGTAAAGAGGAGATCAAATCTCTTGGATGTGCAGGTAACATTTCTCTGATCTGGGTTCCAGGACATAGGAACATAGAAGGAAATGAAATTGCTGATGAGCTTGCCAGGAAGGGGACTGAATTGGACCCCCTCCCCGGTCATCGGCAACCCCCTGACAGTTGTTGAAGGGGAACTGCAGAAATTATTTCTAAGTAAAGTGCAGAAAAGATGGAGCTCCATTACTTCATGTGTTATTTCGAAAACCCTTTGACTCCAATATGATATACGAAGGACTCAGAATGTCCTTTGGACTCCACGTCCAAACTCGTAGCTGTGTTTACCGATCAATGGACGATCGGCACACTCGCGGAAAAGTTAGAGTTACCATTTAACCCCCATTGCAGAAGCTGTGGGGACCTTTCAGAGAAAGAGACTGTAGAGCATTTTCTCTGTAAATGTCCGGGTTTGGCAACTAGACGACTAAGGTCACTGGGTGCTCCTTTCTTCGACAGCCTGGGGCAGTGCGCCAACCTAAATTCAATCAATCTCCTCCAGTATATCAACAGCTCTGGCTGGCTGTAGATATCTGCCTTTTGGAGGTCTCATAATGGTATCAAAACAGCGCTTTAGTGCTATTTGAGGAGTGCCAGACCGACACTTCAACCATTTCACCTACCACCTACCTACAGCCAAAAGTGGTGTATGTTATTTATATGCAAAACAACTTTACCGGAAATTAAAACACCAAAGGACACAGAAGTGTGAACGTCCTAACCGTCAATTCAACAAACGAAATCAGGTATAAAAAAATAAACGCAAGTAAGGAAGACTTAATTCGGTCCAAACGGAATTTCACATTTTAGTAAATTTTAATTTGGGATTGCTGTAAACAAACTCATAAAAAATTAGAGTTATTTTAGCATCAGATGGATTGGCGAGAATGGGTGGGCTATGTAAAATTTGCTTTTTGAATCGGTTAGAAAAAAAACTAATCAATATTTTTTCAAACTTTTGTTTTTATTTTGAAGAATGAAAATAGTCATTTATGAATAAAAAATAATATCGTTCAAATGACTGCTACGACTGGCTTTACAGTAGGCCAGTCGATCAACCCAATTTTTAAGCACATTTTCGATTGTTTGGGCTCCAATTTCATGAATGGCAACTTCGATTTCGTGTTTTAAAGCATCAATCGTCTCTGGATGGTTCGCATAGCATTTGTCCTTAACGGCTCCCCACAAAAAATAGTCCAACGGGCTTAAATCACAGCTCCGAGGCGGCCAATTGATATCGGCATTTCGGCTGATTATTCAGTTTTCAAAAACGGTAGCCAAAAGTTCGAGTGTAACTTTGGCAGTGTGACAAGTTGCACCTTCCTGTTGAAACCAAATGTCGTCCATGTCATCCTCTTCAATTTTTGGAAACAACTCGTTGAGCATGTCACGGTAACGCTCGCCATTTATTGTAACCGCGACTCACATCTTTGGAAATAGGTTTTCAATATTTCCCAATTTTGTTCAAGCGCCTAGCGTCCCATTTCGTAAATGTCAAACCTTTAAGTAAATTATGAACGCATTTGACATGTCATTTGTGTTACCATTCTCAAAAAAATAGGTGGTTCAAAAAGCAAACGCTATATGGCCC
Organism: Anastrepha ludens; assembly: GCF_028408465.1. Classification (NCBI taxonomy): domain Eukaryota; kingdom Metazoa; phylum Arthropoda; class Insecta; order Diptera; family Tephritidae; genus Anastrepha; species Anastrepha ludens. Next base: position 116,946,818 of record NC_071500.1, on the reverse strand, counting down.
ACCCTGTATTAAACGAGCGCGGCAGTTTGCGAGTAACTCGCATGCAGATGCTTATACAATTTTTGAAACAACGGTGAAAAAATATTAAGAAATATTATTAATAAAAGGTTCTAAATTAATTTTATAGTAAACTTGTTTATATTCAAGCAATATTATTAATAAAAGAATCACATTTCTTAAATCCTCAAATGAATCTCTTGTGTGGCACGCCTCAGTAAACTCAAATTCTTGCAATTATTCATTGAGGTCATTTCTATTAGGGAATTGTCTGGCAACTATTTCAATCACAAATCAATTAATTACAATCAGTGGTAAAAATGCCTAGTAGACGTTATATGTTTGTATCTATTATATAATTCATATTCACATCTTCGTTTAGTTAGAATGATAGTGTCATGGAATTTAAAACGGCGAGGTGCTATAATATACATACATACATACATATGTATATTTTAGTTTGATATTGAAACGAATGCAAATACGCTCGCAGGTCTGACCATATCAGTCCTACATACATGCACACGCACCCATAAAAAAGAATATTGTTTGCCGCGATAGTTGTCACATGTGTGAAAATGTTACGGTAACAAATCAACTAAAGAAATGTGAACAGAAGCGCGTGATATTTATATTTCCTTATATATGTATGTATATGCATACTTCGACATATTGTGTTTAACATTCCATAAATAAACTAATTGGCAAATGAAAGTATACGATTTTAAGTTTTGCATTCGAAACATTCATTTCAACATTATTAGTATAATAATTTTTAAAAATGTAAATAAAAATAAATTTATTTTAATACATAAAAATAAAATAAAATAATAAATTTATTTTAATAGAAAATTAACTTTAATACAAATGAATTAAAGAAGTTTTAACGCAAATATTACTAAAAAGATCGAGCGAGAAATGTCGTTTAAAATTTTAAAAATCACAGGAGAAATACATGTACAGCTATGTACATGCACAGGTATGGAGAATAACGGTTAATGAGGAGCTTATATTGGAAAGAAAAGTAACTGAACATTCAGAAACATTCTGCTCGGATTAGAACGGTGCTTTAAATATTCGACCTTTTTTATTTTATCAAGTCTCTTGTTTGTACAACCATCTTGAAATAAAATGATGAGAAAATAGGGGAAAGTGAATAGTAATTTATGTATGCATGTGTGTTTTTAAAGTAAGTACCGCTTTGACATAAAAAATAACAAGTACATTTTTTCCAAAAATAATTTATTCGCTTGAAAGGCCATACTTTACTCTACTTTTCCACACAATTCCCATTACTATTGAGGCATTTATCGTATCTTGGGACCAGCTTTTGTATGCCATCGTCAAAGAAGATTGCGGCCTGATTAGACAGCCACTGCTTCACAGTCGTTTTCACTTTGCCATCATCGGAATGGCGATGCTCCGATGTTTCATCGCCTGTGATAATATGCCTTAGAAAATCATTCCCCTCGTTACTGTATCGTTTGAGAAAACTCAATGCCCTGCCCAATCTTTTGGTTTTGTGCTCATCAGTTGACATTTTTGGCACCCAGCGTGAACACAATTTCCCATAATTTAAACGTTCGAACACAATTTCGTAAAGAACACTTCTTGAGACAGCAGGAAACTTTTCAGCTAATGACGACATCGTGAATCGTATGTTCTCTTTCACTTTACAGTCCACTTTTTGAATCAGTTCATCGGTAATGACTGAAGGTTTCCCACTTCGTTCCTCATCATGAATGTTTGTGCGGCCATCTTCAAAGGCCCTAACCCATTTCCGCACCATTCCATCACTCATAATGTTTTCACCATGCACTTGACTGCTTTGGTGATGAATGTCAACTAATTTGAAGCTTTGAGCGCAGAGAAATCGTATTGCAGCATGCACTTTAGAGTCGGCGGGATACTCAATAGGTGGAGGCATTTTAAAATCACGCAAACAGATGTAGATTCGATCGGATGGTTCCGTAATGGCGTCTGTGGCATCCCAACAGATGTAGCTACACGACGCGCATAAGGCGGCGTAATTTAATAACGGTACTTTAAAAACACGTCTCACGTTTAATAAAACAAAAGTCTAAAAGTAACAGAAAATAAATTCCTACAACCACAAACTTCATTCACTACGGCAAGGATTTCAAATTTAGAGGGATGCACTTACGATGGCGGCCGCGAACGTTGGTGCGTGACTACCATTTGGAATTCACGTTCTCTCTGTGTAGGTTCGAATCTCGGTGAAACAGCAAAAATAAAAAAAAAAAAGTTTTTTTCTAATAGCGGTTGCCCCTCGGCAGGCAATGGCAAAGTTCCGGGTATATTTCTGCCATGAAAAAGCTCCTCATAAAAAATATCTGCCGTCGGAGTCAGTTTAAAACTGTAGGTGGATCCATTTGTGGGCAACATCAAGACGCACGCCACAAATAAAGGAGAAGCTCGGCCAAACACCCAAAAAGGGTGTACGCGCCAATTATATACAATATTTTATCCCAGATAATTGGCTCATATTTCTTATATTCCTTTCTATAATTTGTAATCTCTCTAAGTTGAAAATAGCGATAAATTGTAATTTGTTTTTGGATTATTTGCATAACTCGTAATTTGTTTTTGAATTACTTCGATTACGAGTTATCGAGGTTCCACTGTATATGTTACACAGCCAATATCTTGTTGTTGGCGGTTGTTTTTATGAGCCCAATTTTAAGGTCATTATCGAAAATAATAATAATTTTGGTAGAAATTGCTAAAAAAATGGCACGTTTTGAAGATTATGATAAAATTATGTGCTAAGGAGTAGTTTAGAAAATTTGGTAAGACATTTTCGATAGTATAGTTTATAACACAAATATTATTTATACATATTTTGCAATACATATATGTACTCGTACATACGTCGCGGGGGCTTGAAAACTTGAATAGTCAATAGAAAACCGAAATATTGTTTGAATGATTTTTTTTATTATGATTTGTTAGACAATATCATCGCATTTATTTTTAAACAAGATATCCGGCATATGTCCGCCGCGACTACGAGCTATATAGTCCATCGAACGGTCCAAATTTTACAAATTTTTCCAATAAATCAGGCCGTATGGGGTCAATGGAGACTTAAAGCGTTGTATGGCAAGTTGTGCAAAGTTGGTAAAGAGCTTCACACGCCGGAGAAACTAAGAGCTTGACTATGAAATTTTGATCTATATATCACGCAGTCGCTTACAGAACTTTCAGACCATTATTTGCTTCAGTCTCTGCAAAACTCTCTTAATGGTGTGCCGTAAAATTAAATATAATCGAAGTGCAGTTTTTCTCTCAGAAACCTCGAAAGAGAACTTTACACTTTCTCATGCATATCTGCAGTCAGTTTCATTTGCCTCCTCTAAACATTTTCAATTATGACTCTTTTGTAGTTAGTTTAGGACATGCTCGCACAAACAATTTTATTTATATACATAAACATACGTACATTAAAAACAATGCAGAACAGTGCCACATACATATATTGGTAAATTAATTGATGAATTAACAGCTCTGCGCTAAATGAATTTATCTGCAATAAAATATGAGCTCAAATACGTTTTTTCATAAAAATTTCTGCCTTTATTAATCAGAATTAGCACTTTAATAAATTATTCGAATTGTTCAAACACATATGTATGTTTGTTGAAAAGTACAATAATAAAAGAGTATTTGATCAGCAGATATTTTGCGAATACGGTCGATTCGGTTTAATAAGAGATAGCAATAAAAAATATTGAAAAAACAGAGTTTAATGGTAAATTCCAACAAATAAAGCGCTCACAAGTTTTTGCTCTGCTTGAATGAAATATGGTTTTAATGAGAAGCTTCTTCACAGCAGAGGTTTGCAGATTTGTCGTTGCCTGCTGCGCAGTGCTAACTACTGAACTATTTTTAATAATTTATATTTATTTCCAGTAGTCAAGATATTAATTTAGTTATCAATCTAAACTTCGCCCACTTTTCACATCATTAAAATTTGAAATACTGCTGATTAGAAGTGAACAACTGATAACAGTAATAACTGGTTTTCTTAATTGCCGCTATAACCGCTTACGCGGTTTTGGCCGAGTTTAACAAAGCGCGCCAGTCGTTTCTTTCTCGAGCTAACCGGCGCCAGTTGGACACACCAAGTGAAGTCAAGTCTTTCTCCACCTGACCTATCCAACGCAGAATAGGCCTTCCTCTTCATCTGCTACCACCAGCTGGTACCGCGTCAAATACTTTCAGAGCCGGAGCGTTCGTATCCATTCGGACGACATGACTCAACCAACGTAGCCGTTGCGCTATGTCTATGTCATCGTAAAGCTTATACAGCTCATCGTTCCACCGCCTGCGATATTCGGCGTTGCCAACGTGCAAAGGTCCAAAAATCTTCCGCAGAATCTTTCTCTCAAACACTCCAAGCGTCGCTTCATCGGATGTTGTCATCGTTCACGCTTCTGCGCCATGCGATAGAACGGGCATGATGAGAGCCTTGTAGAGTGTTAGTTTTTTTCGTCGAGCGAGAAATGTACTGCTCAGTTGCCTACTTAGTCTAAAGTAGCACTTGTTGGCAAGAGAGATTCTACGTTGGATTTGAAGGCTGACATTGTTATCGGTGTTAATGCCTCGATACCGATACGCGAGTGCGCCGACTGTTTTTTTGAAGACAGGAGGTACTTCGTTTTATCCTCGTTTACCACCGGACCCATTCGCTTTGCCTCTTTATCCAGTTTGGAGAAGGCAGAACTCACAGCGCGGTTGTTAAGGCCGATGATGCCGATGTCATCGGCATACGCCAACAATTGTACGTTCTTATAAAATATTGTGCCTGAGCGATTAAGTTCTGCGGCTCGTACGATGCTCTTCAACATCAGGTTAAAGACGTCTCACGGCAGCGAGTCACCCTGTCTGAGACCTCGTTTGGTATCAAACGGTTCGGAGTGGTCCTTCCCAATTGTGACGACGCTGCTGCTGTTAAGCAACGTCATCTTGCATAGCCGTATTAGTTTTGAGGGGATACCAAATTCAGACATCGCGGCATATAATAACTCCTTTTCGTACTGTCGAATGCAGCTGTGATATCGACGACAAGATGGTGTGTGTCGATTCTCCTTTCATGGGTATTTTCCAAGATTTGGCGTATTGTGAATATTTGGTCGATGGTAGACTTTCCAAGTCTAAATCCACACTGATAAGGTCCAATCAGTGGTTGACGGTGGGTTTCAGCTTTTCACACAATACGCTCGCTAGAACCTTGTAGACGATATTTAGAAGACTAATCCCGCGGTAATTGGCACAGATGGCAGGATCGCCCTTCTTATGGATTGGGCAGAGCACACTTAAGTTCCAATCGGCAGACATGCTTTCATCCGACCATATTTTGCATAGGAGCTGATGCATGCACCTTACCAGCTCCTCGCCGCCATGTTTGAATAGCTTAGTCGGCAGCCCGTCGGCGCCCGCGGCATTGTTGTTCTTTAGACGCGTTATCGCTATTCTCCCCTCGTCATGGTCAGGTAGCGGAACGACAACGATTGGGGTATCGGGATCTTCACATTTTCTCTGACATGCGCAGCTGTCACTGTTTAATAGGTTCGAGAAGTGTTCCCTCCATAGTTTAAGATTGCTCTGTACGTCGGTCACCAGATCGCCGTCTTTGTTCTTAGAGGAAACCGCTCCGGCCTTAAAACCTTCTGTAAGCCGCCGAACTTTCTGGTAGAGTTTTCGGACGTTGTTCCTATTGGCCAGCATCTCAAGCTCCTCGTCATACCAACTGTTTTTTCAGGCTCGCCGGAATCCGATTTCTTCTTCGGCGGCGCTACTTGGAGAACGAGAAATGTTGCTCTCCATTGAGAGTAGAGTGGCGCATCTTCTGAAAGTCTGTTATGATTGCAGCTTTTCGATGTCGAACATTCTTTGCGTAGTTAGATGTACGTTTTTTGCTGCACAGAGGCGTGTGCGCAGTTTGGTTATATATATATAATTGGCGCATACACCCTTTTTGAGTGTTCGGCCGAGCTCCACCTATTTGTGGTGTGCGTCTTGATGTTGTTCCACAAATGGAGGGACCTATAGTTTCAAGCCGACCCCGAACGGCAGATACTTTTTATGAGGAGCTTTTTCATGGCAGAAATACATCCGGAAGTTTGCCATTGCCTGCTGAGGGCGACCGCCATTAGAAAAAAACTTTCCTTCATTTTGGCCTTTCATCGAGATTCGAACCTACGTTCTCTCTAAATTCCGAATGGTAGTTACGCACCAACTATTCGGCTACGGCGACCGCGTTTTTGGTTACCATTGCAAAAAATCAATTATTGATTGTTATCAGTAGTTGAGTTGCAAATTGGTATTTACACGAGACAGTTTTACAAAAACAATAGCAATACATTCATACTTTTTTAATGAGTTCACAATTCTCTTATTGTCTTCGTCATTGGCTATGATTCTTCGAAGACAGTAAATTTGGCAAAGTACCGCTCGAGTGAATCCAAATTACCATGAAAAATTATTCTTTTTCCTTATTCTTTCCTTTAAAAGTGAACTGGGAAATTTTCAAAGATGAAGCGTTCGAAAATGTCAATTGCCGTTGTATCTTCTTTCGATGGTCAAAGCCATTATACAAACTTTATTTACACGAAACAAAAATGTAGTCCAACTCGCCCTAGTTCCATAGAAGTGCAACCTGGTGAAGTCGAGCAATCTAGTAAATCGTACCCTTTACAAGAACAAATTATCAAGAATGTGAATAGGATGCCTTCACAAGAAGTGATACCTCTTGAGGATTTGGAACTTCGCCGACGGGACTCTGCAAAAATTAACTTCTTCAAAGCTTCTCCTAAATGGGCTATATACATAATTGCAGAAAGAGCGAAATGTACTCCTTAAAAAGCTAATCTGACATTTGGCAACTAATGTTAACTATACATAGAGGCTCTTGGAGAATTTCAGAAGTACATTCACGTTTATAACTAAATTATGAGAGATTATAAGTCAATTAAAACCAAGTCATAAATTTTACTGTCACTTAAGTATATTGCATATACTCGTATGTACTTTGCCCTTGGGTTTGAACAAACATTTATGGTTAATTTTATATGCATATTAAATTATTTATCACGAAATACAGCCAGATTCAGAAGAATGATATGCAATAACAATGATGATACTTTCTTATGTAAATTTGGAATATATGTACATACAAGCATATGTAATGGGTTTTAGTAGCGACTGGATTGCATTTCCCGTCGCAGCTTTACACATATTTATTACTATAATTTATAGTTACTATATTTTAGAAAACTGCATTGAGCTAATTCAAAGGAACTTAGCTAACGTGATAAACACGGCACATGTTTACCCAGATCGGGCACATGTTTACCCAGATCGGATGATTTATCGATAAAGGTCGTTAATTTAAGTTTCTAGTAAATGCAACATGACTCTTCCAAAATAAGCAAAACCTATTAAAAAATCAGTTGCAGTAAAGTACATTTTTATTTTATAATAAGCAAGGTACAATTTCCCAAAATCATTGTGCAAATAGAAATCTTTAGAAATATACGCTTTAATAAGTATGTTCATGAAGCAAGCCATTCGTAACAATCAAGTTTAGGTGAAATAAAAATAAACACGAATTAAAATTTGGTGATTAAAATGGCGTATGTCAGTAAATATATTTTAGATAAAATTCATAAGGTTTATTTGAAGACATATATTAAATAGGAATCGGCCAATGATATACCATAGAGGTAAGTATTTCTGAACCACAGCCTCCAGTTACCGTTGCTGCAGTTTGCGAAATACAAATCGAAAGCTTTAAAGGTATATTTTGTGTTTTACGCTTGTACTTCTTGGATATTAAATAATTTGGCAATATATAATATATATAAGAATATACACTACATGCAGAGCTGGTAGCAAAAAAAAATATGAAAAAAGCTCTGATTGCCCCAACAATGTAATTGCAAATGGAATACTCTTCATCTGACGGCTATAACCGAATGGAACCAATTATTGTGGACAAAATGTGTGTGATGCTAAGATCGTTATTTGGCAGTTTATTTGCTTTTATTTTATTTAAATAATATGAGGTACCTCAACTGAAATTTTTGACTTCTTGTGATTTTTCCTACCAACAATTTAATCATCTGTTCGTAAAACTTGCAAATTATTACTGGTTTTGAGTTCATGTACTTTTTTTTTGGTATGCTTCTCTTTTTGAGAGCGAATTATCGGAAATTACTGGCAAGTTACAGGATAATTTTTGCATGAACGAACCTAATACATATATATTATTATGAATGGCGTCCCTTTCAGTTGGGATTCAGGTTGATTGTGTCTACACTGATTTCAAAAGCTTTTGATAAAGTTTCACACTATTTAATGATATAATTTGGTTTCTCCTGCTCTAGGGCTTCCCAAGGGAGTATACTAGGCTCGCTACTGCTTGTTTTGTTTATGAATGTAATAAGTAGCCGCTTCAGCTTCTGAAAGTACTGTTTAAAAGTACTTTCGAAAATTATGAAACCCGATGATGTCTTTAAGCATCAAACGCGGGTGTTAATTATCGGCTTTCTTTAAGCAACATAGGTGTTTTAAAATCACGTATATGAAATTTCACATTATCTTGTCGATGTTCTATGGCATTTCTCATTCTTGTTACAAAGTTTGATTCAAATTAAAGATCTTGACGTAATTTTTGTGAGTATTTTATCTTTTAATTAGGACCAGTCATAGTATTTGGAAAGCTTACTCAGCCAAAGGGCTTGTGAGGTGAAATAGCTCAACATTTTCTGACCCATATACTCTTAAGTTACTATTTACGGCTTTCATTCGTTCCAATTTGGAATACTCTACTTTCAACTGGAGGCCAAGACTGAACGGGCCTACGAAGTTGTTCTAAAACATGCTTTATGTCGAGCCATACATAAATTCACATAAATTTCGCTTGCTTTTGATTATAACCTAAAGTCTTTGGAGTAAGAAGATCAGTCCTATCGCTTGCTTTTACTTGTAATATCGTCAGTGGTGACATTGACTGCCCCTTTTTTTGAAAATAATAAATTTCAACATACTTCAGCGTAATTTTCGTAGGGGTGGCGTAATGCTCTCCTTGTTCAAGCCTTGAGTGAATTTAATTTAATCTTCATAAAGTGTATTTTCTAGTACTCTAAGTAACGTATTGAATGTTTTAAAAATATTTATTATTAACGAGACTAAATAAATAAAGGTTATCATTCACATACATATATGTATAATTGGAGTGTACATGATTTGTAAAATGTTTAGCTGAACTCCTCTTCTAATTTGGGTGCACGCCTTAATAATGTTTTTTATGTCGAACGGTTTCGTGTCTAGGGGCGACCGTTATTAGTTAGTTATTAGTTTTAATATACATATATATATATATATGTATATATATTTACATATATACATATAAGAGAAATTAGATTATTTTCTCTTCCTGATAAATGATATTAGTCCAATTATCGCTTCATTAATGTTGCACTAAAGTTATGAGTGATTACGGAGTTATTACAATATCATTTGAACTACTTGCTTCATTTAATTCTAAAGCGTTTCCCTAGAATACCGCTATAAAGTTTAATGTTCTTTGGCATACGCATATTTACGACCTTTAAATGCTTCAGCACGCAAATGATTAGTAGTAAAAATTGTCACCTCATCCGTAATCACTCATAATTTTAGTGCAACATTAATGAAGCCATAATTAGAATAATATCACTTATCAGAAAATAGTTTAATTTCTCTTGTTGACATGCCACCGCATTAAATTTATTTATAACAATCATGCGAGTAAATGCATGAACTTCGTATTTGCTGATAAGTTTTCGAAAAGCTCTACTTACGGCAGATTGAAGATTACAGTAAAATTTAAAAAAAATATGTACAAATCACACATAAATATAATTTAAAATGCTCAGATCAACAAGTGATTGGATGGTAAGATTATTAAATGATATTTAAAGGGACGGGTGACTTTGAAATATACTTGTAGGTAAGTATATGAATAATGAATAATATACTCGTACATATTTGTGTATATATGTTTATATGGGTTTAGTGAAATTTTCAATGACATTTTGGCATAGTTGAGATTCTATCTTAGCAATTTCATACCGAATATTATGTTTGGAAGCTTCATTGTTTTTCGTTTATTCCCCTCAACTCTATCATTATGGCGCCACAGAAAACAATATGAAGGCATTAAATCGTTTATCAGTTTGCTACAGAATGACGTGAAATAATTCCTCCACAAATTTCGTTTGCAAAACGCTGATAGTTCCGTTGGCTGTGTGGAATGGCACACGGTATTGTTTAAACCACTTATCGTCAATGTCCACATTATTTATATTAGGCCAAAAGCATGTTGTTAACATATCTCGATATGCTAAGCACCACACGCTCAAGTTATTTGAGGTGAATACCTATGAAACCGATGCCCCTACAAGCCAGAGGTAACCAGATATATTGGAAACTCTATCCCTTAAAGGGGTAGAGCTTTCCATCTAAAAGCCTTTATCATTAATTGCTAGCTTTGCTCTGTGCGGTGGCGAGCTTCTTAATATTTTGGACGTTTTAGGGCAAAACATCTTCAGCTCGATTAAAATCGATCAGCAGCATTGACTTGTAACATTTTCATCTGATTTCAGAAGCTTACATCGGATCACAAAAACTATTTAAGAAAAAATGTATACATTTGTAGCGCCTTTTGGTATGTACATATGTTTATATATATATACATGTATGTTAGTATTTGTATATTGATTTAAAGACGAACAATGAATGACTGTGATTACGTAAGACCATGTATGTATTGTATTTTCACAATCTACATAAAAGGTACAGGCAGGACAAGTAGAAACTACGCCATTAATAAAAATGGAACGATACACGCTTAAACTACACATTGAAATTATTAAAATTCACTACAAAAATGGTGAAAAATTGGCAAATTGGCGTGAAGCACCTTGTCGGACCGCAATACAGAAACTGGTGAAAAAATTCGAGCTGTTGGAACAAGAACAGCCGAAAATATTGCTGTTGTAGCCGAAATAGTTGAAGAAAACCCGGGTTTGTCCATTCCCCGTCGTTCTTTGGCATTCCACAAACGTGATTATACCGTATTTTGCATAAAGGTGGTACTATCCTCCACTGGTCGCTGGACACCCGAGCTCATCCCGAACGTCAACACATGGTTGCAACGCAGATTTTGGTTGACTTTTACTTTTACCTAATACAGTTTCTGACTAGACACGGTTGCTTTTAACATTATCTGCACAGATTTGGTCTGGCTGCTTTACCATATTGCCCCACCCGCCCTGAAGAGCTCAAAGACGTGAAAAATGTTCTATTCTACTGTCTTCGGTTTGCAATAGGCGGGAGAAGTTAACTCTGGCGTGTAGCATACAACCGAGTGTATCTGATCTAATGAACATTATGTGCAGCTCCAAACTCTCGGCGTGCAAGTTTACTAAGCTTTACTAAGCTGCGGTCGCTGAGTGAGCTCGATGAAGAAAGGCGAAGAAGAGAACTGTTTCAACACCAGCAGCTAGAGGCTGATAGCTATGACACCTGAGTCTGTATTAATTTAGAATCAGATCACTCACGACCAAATCATACAGTGACATTAGGTATACTCGTATGTAATGACATTACCGCATTTTTGATATTCCTTTTAATTCCACCTACAGTGGAAGCAATTGGAGACTATCTTCCACGTATTACCTTCATACATCCCAGACAGAGGGCCTGGACTCAGTTTCTTATTGTGGTCAATATATACAAACACGGCTCCACCTCGATGTAATGCAAATAGGCAGTCCCGGGTGGAAGTCAGCCGAATAGAGTAGGTTTATTTTGGTGGGGGGTGCATCAATTAGGGAGTTGCTTCACAAAAATTTTCCTCATTGTTTTTTATATAGAGCATGTCATAAATCTAAAATGTAAGAATCATGAAGTTTCCTATGCAGATTTACAACAAGAATGTGCAAGAAGGTGAAAATTTGACCCTTCCTAAAATATAATTTAGACGTAAAATTCAAATCGTCCATAAACATATAATTTACCATAATCCATTGTCAGAACGTTGTTTTTTTCGTTGTATACCATAGTGTAATTAGACAATTCGAAATGCAGTCACAATTACCATTACTTTTGTTGTTGTGTCCTCTATATTTTAATGAGCTGCAATTTCGTCATCTACGAGCCCCAACTGACATGTTGGCACAACAGTTAAACTAACGTGAAAATCTATTGGATTTAACGTAGCGGCTTAAGCAAAATAAACTAAAAAAATAATTTTATCGTACCCAAAAACCACATAAATACCATTTTTTTCAAACTAATTACAAATTATACAAAATAAGAAATAAAAAAAATTATTGGAGACTAATAACTAAAATTAAAAATAAGGAAGCTTGAGCTCAGAGTTACTAGTAGAATGCTTCAGCCCCGAAACAAAGTAGAGAAAACATTTGGCCCGCCCTAGTGTACATATAGATTTGATAAGTACATACAACCCGATCTACATAAATACCCTTTATATCCTCCGCAAACTTTACAACAACGACGGGGAGGTGTTAACAAATAATTCTACAGATGCAAATTTAATCCAAATACAGAAATTAATTTGTGCGAGTATGAAACTAATAATCGACTGCGCGGCTTTTTAAGTGTTTTAATTAAAAAATGGTGCCAATTAATATATATACATATGTACGTATGAATGTATATATATGGTATGTATCACAATTTAAAGTTGTACACACACACACTCATACATATGTGATATGATACATATGCACGTGCGATTAAAAAAGGTTGAAATCGACTAAAATCTTAATCTTGTCATGGGCTTATTATTAAAAAAAGGCTATAACAAAATCAGACCACCAATGCGCTTTTTAAAATATATGTACATACATATACAGTCAATGTCAAAAGAAAGTGTACAAACTTGGAATGTATTAATATTAGCTTTATTCAATACTTTGATGGGTGATACAAAGAAACATATTATATTTTTTTAATTCATATTTAATACTATTCGAGTTTATACAAAAACATAAACAAAATTATTACAACAAAAAAAGTTATGAACGAAAAATCTTATATACTTCATAGTTTAGGCGTCAAATGAAAGTGTACAGAAGAGCAGGATGCACATTCAGTATTTTGTATGCTTTCCATTTGCCTTTATCACTGCTTGCAAACGTCGTGGCATAGAATTAACAAGGTTTGCAGTCACTTCTGGTGCAATTTTCTGACATTCTTCAGAAATCGCGGCTTTGAGCATATCCTTACTAGTAATGGTTTTTTTTCGGATTTGTCTGTCTAGGTGCTCCCACAGATGGTCAATGGGGTTGAGGTCCGGTGACTAGGGAGGGTGATCTAATATAATTGCTTGGGTACGTGATATTGCATCCATTCTTTGACAACTTTCGCAGTGTGCTTAGGGTCGTTGTCTTGTTGAAATACCCAAGACCGATCCAAGCTCAATTTTTCGACACTAGGGCGCAGGTTATTCTTCAATATGTTGAGATAGTCTATTTTATTCATAGTGCTTTCTATGAATGTCAAATTACCTACCCCGCCAGCGGCCATACACCCCCACACCATCACCGAGCCACCCCCATGCTTCACAGTGGATACTACATTACCTTCTGCAAGTGCCGTATTTCTGGTTCGCCAAATTTTTGTTGCTTTTTTCTTGCCGAACACCTCAAATTTGCTTTCGTCGCTAAATAGTACGTTATTCCAAAATGAAACGCCGTTATACTGGTACTTTTTAGCAAAGTTTAATCGCTTTATTTTATTGGTTTTCGAGATAAGAGGTTTTTTCCGCGGAACTCGCCCATAGAGACCGTTCGCATACAATGCTCGACGAATTGTGCTAGCCCTAACCGGCTTTCCAGACGTTTGTGAAATATTTTTGGACAATTTTATAGCACTTTCTGACGGATTTATTTTCACACTTCTCACAACCGACCTTATTTCAGCAACATTTAGTCGCCTTGGTCTGCCGGATTTTGGACGATTTTCCAGCTTGCCATACTTTTGTTTCTTGTCAATAATTTTTTTTACAGTATTATGGCTTCTGTTAATAATACCACCGATTTCGCGCAAGGTTTTGCCTTCCTTGTGATATTTTATCACAAGCTCCCGAATATCCAAAGACGTTTGTTTTTTCATTGCGATTTTTTTTTTTTTTTTCAAAGCAACTACCGATTGCGACTAAGCAAAGACTTTAAATGAATCGTATACGATGACTCTCACAATAGACGCAACTATGTAACGGTTCTTTTCCAAGTCCGTTATCTGGCAAACACGTGGTCGATGATTTGTACACTTTCTTTTGGCACCTAATATATGAAGTATTTTCGATTTTTAGTTCACAACTTTTTTTGTTGTAAGAATTTTGTTTTTGTTTTTCCATAAATTCTTATGGTATGAAATATCATTTAAAAAAAATATAAAATGTTTTTTAAAATTACCCAGCTAACGTATAAAGAAAGCCCTTAGTATTACATTTCACGTTTGTACACTTTCTTTTGACATTGACTTATATATACATATATGCATTTGCATACATATATGTACGCATAATACATTTAATATGTCCGAGTAAGGCAAATTTCGAGATTGTTTCATATTTTCAGGAATAAAAGAAACCAAAATGAGAGAATTAGATGCACATTTCTACCTTTTCTTCTTATTGATGCTTTTCTGAGTTGTGGTTTCATGGTTTCATGGTTTTTTTACAAGCTGTTCAGATGGAGTGTGGCTTTTGTAACATATCTCGCATTGGGCATTATGAACAGAAGAAGAACACGACAATAATCTTTCCCAATTACCAGCCATTTAGTCTTTTCACTTCCTTTATAAGTTCATATCGTGAGTAATGAGCGAGAGACTGAAGCCTTTTGAGCATAAACTTTAGTACCGTGAAAATTTGCGTGGATATTTCAGAGAGAAAGTAAACTAATTAAGAATTCTAGAGACAGTTGAACATCAAAAATTAACTTCTCAAATCGTCAAAATTAACTTCTTCAATCGGAAAATTATCAGACCAGCTACGAGGTAATTTTGTATTTGGCTGGAATTTTAATGTTTCCTCAGTTAAAGAGAAAACATGAATTTTCAACTTGAACTCATACTTAACAGTTGTATGAGCTCAACTTGAAATTCCATTTAAAAAAAGTTTAACTC
The DNA here is from genome assembly GCF_028408465.1 of Anastrepha ludens. Taxonomy (NCBI): domain Eukaryota; kingdom Metazoa; phylum Arthropoda; class Insecta; order Diptera; family Tephritidae; genus Anastrepha; species Anastrepha ludens. Next base: position 116,931,590 of record NC_071500.1, on the reverse strand, counting down.
AATTATTATTCTCCAACTGGCCAAAAGTATACTGTAATACTAAATATGTTTTATATAAATAGGTTTTGTGTTTGTATATGAAAGTATCATAAATAAATTTAAATTAATTATTTACTGGCTTTACTTTTGAAAGTAAAAGGTTCACGTCATATTTATAATTACGTTCAGAACATTTTAATTTACTAATTATTGTGTATTTTGATTAACACTAAATATTAAGGTAATTTGACTCCGGTATGCTTGAAAATTATTTATACACTTCTCAATTGAAATTAGTTGCAGAATGTGTTATAGTGATATCAGCGAAAGCAGTACAAATTTATGAGGTGTGATTAAAAAGTAAAGTGCCTTTTTATTTTTCTAGAAGAATATTTGAAGTAAAAGTAATCCTCCTCATATATAAAACATTCGTGTAAACGCCTTTTCCAATCCACGAGCCATCTCGGACCAAAAAAGACTTTTGTATGGTCGGAAGTCTTCCGACGATGCAGTTAAATGAACTGCGAATATAACAGATGGGTTGAAAAGAACCGGCCTGACAAAGAAAACACGTTTTTCTTTATTTAAAATTAACTTCAATCATCAACCTAACCTCCACCAAGAACAACACAATCATTCCAACGTGCTCTAACATTTGAATACTACTTTAGTGGAACGATTTCTCCTTTGTCTTAAAATAGGTCTCAGTTTAAGCGATAACCTCTTCATTCGAGCGAAGTTTCTTATCGGCGAGCATTTTTTAGGTCTACACACAGCCAGTAATCGCTGGGAGCCAAATCTGACAAATACGGTGGATGTGGGAGCAATTCGAAGTTCAATTCATATAGTTTTGCGATCATCAACACGTTCTTGTTTTCGGTCAAGTGAGCAAATGCGGCACCCACTTTGAACAGAGCTTTCTCATAGTCGAATTAATCAAATATAAAGCTAACACGTTCTTTTGATATCCTTACGATGTCAATTAACCAACGCAATTTCACTTTTTGATCATTCATAACAATTTCGTTAATTGTTTGATGTTTTTTGGTGTTATCGCCTCATTTGGACGTCTACTGCATTGTGCATCATCGATGTCTTTACGTCAGCAAACCATCGTTTAATTGTTGTTTCTGATGGAGCGGAGCCCCCATAACACTTTACAAGCCATTGCTTCGTTTGAACGGTACAGTGAACAGTGAACGACGTACGCAGTCCCTTACCGCAGCCCCTAACGAGCACAAAAACTCATCCCGTGAGAACAACTGCGTTCTTTTAATTACAACGCGGAGATGGACCCGAAGAATCTGCGTGGTACAGTAAAACACGGTGGGGGCCATGTAATGGTTTAGGGCTGCATGTCAACAGCTGGTGTCGGGAACTTGGTTTTTATCGACGAAATTATGGATAAAACAGTTTATTTGAATTTATTAAAAAATAATTTACTACAGAGTGCTGCAAAATTAGGCATTCGGGACAGGTTTAGGTTCTATCAGGACAATGATCCGAAGCATAAGTCGGAATTAGTGCAACGGTGGCTTATATGGAATTGCCCTCATGTGGTAAAAACGCCAGCACAATCACCTGATCTCAATGTAATTGAGAATTTATGGAATATTCTGGATCAAAAAATTAGAAAACATAACATAAGCAGCAAACAAGATCTAAAAACAGCATTGCAAGTGGAGTGGGAGAAAATATCTCCTGAATACACTGGAAAACTTTTTAGCTCCATGCAATCCCGGTTAAAAGTTTTATTAAAACAAAAAGGCTACCCTTAAAATATTAGATTAGTAAAAACTTAATAGATTTAAAAAAAAAATCATGTTTTTTCTAGTTTGGTTAAGCACACGAAATAAGGTGTGACGTGGATTTACTTATAATTTTGATTTTGCTGTAAATATATTACTTAAGAAGAAATAATTTAAGTTTATTTATGTATGTTTGTAACAAGAAATAATTTATCTTTGAATGTACGTTTAAGTTTTTTTTTTTTTAATTAAAGTTTATACAAAAATATTAAACTTTTTTATTTTGATAAACGGGCACACGAAATAAGCTGTGAGCCACTGTATGTTTTGAATTGAATAAATGAAATGGAATGAAAGCACATACATATTCACATATGCAGTATATATGTATGTATATACATATTAAATGGCATGTTAACTTTCAGTCACAGAAAAATACAGAAACTATGCTCTCGAAACGTTCACCGATGATACCACCATATTTGGATTATATGCTTTTCAAATGAAATTTTTGTTTATAGAATATAAAACGCCGTAATAATTTCATTGTAAATAGTTACTTTGTAATATCGAATGAAACCCAGAAGAAAACTGTTTGAGATTTATTGCCTTTACAGAGCGAAAAAATATTGTTTTCTACGTAAATACATATGCACACATAAGTTCAGACGCATGTGTTTACAGGGTAAGCCAAATAAGACCTATACATTTTAAGCACGAATAACTCTTTTACATATTTTCTTATATAATTTTTTTTCTTCTTACTTTCTGGAATTGAATTCTTAGAAAATAATAATGGATGCATAGAGTACACAACAAAACGTTAAAACTATCGCCTTTTTTATTGCCGCAAATGTTTTAGCCCACGAGACGTTCCTACAGCCTTTAAAAGACAAATTTGATGAAGTGTATGTTAATATACCAAAACTATTAGAATATTCCAAACAAAATATGGAGCTTTCAACTAGAAACATTAAGTGGGGCCATAGAGAGTGAGTTCAAAACACCCAATGTCTAAATGGAGCAAAAGTGGGTCATAGATAGGGCCTTTATTTCTATAAAATATATTCAATATATAAAAAAATAATAATTTAGCAAAGTATTATTAGAAGAGTTTTATCTGTTTAACATTAATAGGTCTTATTTGGCGTGTACATTTTCTTAGGTGGTTGGTAAAATTTGAAAAGAAAAATGTTTTTTATAAGCAGCTCTTTCGTGGCTGAAATAAAATTAGAGGCTTACTATTGCCTGCCGATTTGGGCAAAAAGAAATTCATTATTTTCGGTGGATGGCTGTAGTTGTGATCGATATCTCGTAAGGTATCGATCAAAAATTTGGTACGAGAATGCAAGCCAGGCCGCTGAAATTGTTAATGGAGTTTTTGGTACCGATACTTTACCAGCTAATTACGTGCAATTTTGGCTTCACCGATTCCGTCCAGGCATTTTTGATGTTAAAGAAAATGTCGATAATGTCGCAAATATCGATAAAAATCACAGAAATAATCGAAGTTGGCCGGCATGTTAGTAGTCGTAGCATCGCCCAGGAGCTAACAATGCACCATAAAATAGTTTTAAACCATTTGCGCAATAATAATTTATTTCTTTTTCTCCATACTAATATGCTTATATTATTATTGTTTAGAAAAAAAAATTTGTTCTATAGATTGATGTTTAATGCTCACTGCGGGTTTCGAAGCTGGGACTTGCCGAATGGCAAAAACCCACTCAGTTATGGCAGCCGCATATATATATTATATTTATTTCACATACACATGCACATGCACTTAGGTTTTATTTTTGTGTCCCATGCACTTGCAATCTGTTTAGTCGCGGCAATGATTTTAAATACATATGTATGTATGTAAATTTAATGCATTCTCTGGGTAAACACCAAAATTGAAAGTTAATTTATTTTTGCAATTTTCCATTCAGGGGTTACACTGAAATCGAGAATGATGCATAACAATCGGTGAGGTTATAAAAGTTTAATGTTTTACGACATTAAATGTGATTGACAACGAGGCGAATAAGTTGATTGTTCTTTCTCAAATAGAGATAAAAAGTCCATTATTTTATTTTCGTTCACTGGCCGAAAAGAAACAAATATTTGCTCGATGTTAAAGATTAAATATCATCAAAATTTAAACTTGAAGCGTTAACTTGTGAAAATCGCAAAGTGAAAGCACCACCATGCGTCAAGAAAGTTAAAGTTTTACTTTTAATTTTCTTTTCTTCCAATTTATTACTGCACAGAGCCATCCCCAAAAACTAGGTGCTTATTAATTGTAGCGATACATTTTTCTCATAACCAAATTATCTTTTCATATTACGTACAATGAACGCTTTTCGCTGATATTCTTATAGTAAATTTTGGAAAAAAACTGCAGATAAAGATATTAATTTTACACCATACTTACATATGTATATATTTATATTTGTGTAATACTACAATAATATTAGTGTGGAGCGCACGAGTAGAATCTTGAGAAGTCTAGCCTGGCCGTTCCCTTGGAATTTATGATTTAAAACACAACAGATAAATTTGTAATTACTACAATGTTAGGTTTTATAATTCATAAATTAGTCAACATGATTGAGTTTATTTTTATTTTTAATTCGAGTTAGTGATATTAAAATAAACATATAAATTTTTCCTTTTAACCGAAACTTCTCGTCAACAATTAATGTATTGTATTTAAATAAATTCAACACGTTGTTGCACCGTTATTAACGTCCATTCCCTACGACTATTAAATATCAACTGGCAAAATCAACCTAGAATTTAGTATGTACCCTGTACCTGGGGAACTGACCCTGATCGATACACTTTAAGCCAGGCCTACTACCTATCGTAACTAAATATATAATATACATAGTCATGGCATTGATTAAAATATTAACTAATTTCAATGAAAATGAATATAAATAGACTATAAAATACCAGATTTCACCTGAACTGAGACATTTGTAATAAAATACATATGTATGTATATTTTTGGAGCACGGCCGATTTCGCCTCAATAGCAAAAGTAAATTTCTAGCATGAAAAAGTATTCCATAAAAATAATCTGGCTTTCGAACGTGGAGATAATACTGTTTAAACAGACAAAGAGGAAAATCCCAACAAAGTTTCTGAAAAAGGTTTTAGTACATTTTTGTAATTTGGCGTTACATGGAACATATTTTGAAAATTTCTGGATTAAAAGTTAATAATAAAGGAATACATAAGTGAAACGAAGAGAGCAATAGAATAATGAGATGATAAAATTATAGAGGCTCCGTTTCGTAAGTCCGTCAGGCGGTCAGCCAGTTGAGATTGCGCCGAGCACTAGACCAGAACTTGCTTGCATAAATTGTGAAATTAGTTAAAAGGAATAATGAGTGAAACAACGTTCCGACATGTACATATGATCCAGTTTATTATATTATTTACAAGTGCTCATACATCCAATATGAGTCTTAATTTAAAAACGAACTCATTTATTTTCTCTGTATGTGTGTATTTTACTTTGTAATTAAGAGTTAAGCTGCGATTAGTGGTGCCGTACCTTAGCCATAACCGTAACCATAGCAATCAGTGTTGGCACCACTGTAAACGATTATAGATGTCGCACCACAACGTCGTAACCATAAATTTTAGTTTTTCACCGTAACCGTAAGCAGCTGCGAAATAATTTATATTTGTTTTAATGTTTGCGATAAAAATTTTAATATAAGAAATAAACGACGAAAAATTAATTGACTTAGTGGAACATTGTCCGTGTTTTTATGAAAAAATGCAAATGTTGTAATTAATTATACTTCAATATCAGGCATTTATGGTTACGGCATGACTAATCGCCAAATTCTGTAATGTCAGGTTATGGTTGCGGCTATGGCGTTATGGCTACGGCACTTCTAATTGAAGCTTTAGGCCCATACACTTAGCGATTTTTAATTCATTCGCACGAGTCTTATTATTTCTATTTTTAAAGTCGCAAAATTTTTAATATATTTATTAGACATAACTTTAAGGAAAAAAATAAAATTTGTCTTATAAATAGGCCAAAATGTTTAAGAAATACTTTGCAAAACGGGTACATATATGCATTATTATAAATCCATTACCGATTTCGTGAATTTCTACTAAAAAATATTTTTGAACATTTTAAGTATCTTATTAAACAGCCTAATATGAATCTGAAGGAGCTGTACCACCTCTTCAAGAAACGAGCCCTCTGGTGGAAAATTTACTGAAGTGCTGTCCTCTAGATTCTTACATAACACACGCCAAGGTAAAACAATGAAAATAAAGCACCCCCTAAAACTTATTTATTTCTATAAACTAAAGGTAAATATATTTGAATACAACCAATTGTAAAGTAGCCTGCCTGTGACTCCATCTATAAACTTATGGACTTAACTTCAAAAACGCTAAAGAAATTAAGACGACGTTTCCTTTAGACAGTTGTGTGTCTTTATTGCTTATAATGGCAAACTAAAATGAAAATCTATTTTAAAGAGGTAACAAAATGTATTCCGGTTGCTAATTTTTTGAAAATTATATATATATAATTGGCGTGTGCACCCCTTTTGGGTGTTTGGCCAAGCTCCTCCTCGTATTTGTGGTGTGCGTCTTGATGTTGTTCCACAAATGGAGGAACATACAGTTTCAAGCCGACTCCGAACGGTAGATATTTTTTTATGAGGAGCTTTTTCATGGCAAAAATACACTCGGAGGTTTGCCATTACCTGCCGAGGGGCGACCGCTATTAGAAAAATGTTTTTCTTAATTATGGTGTTTTCACCGAGATTCGAACCTACGTTCTCTCTGTGAATTCCGAATTGTAGTCACGCACCAACCCATTCGGCTACGGCAGCCGCCTTTGAACATTTTTTGAACATTAATACACATTAAAATGCGTTGTGGTATACACATACATATAAATATACACATACGTAAATTGCAAAAATATTTGCAATTACTGGTAATCGTTTCAAATCTATACCCAAAATAAACCGCAACCTTTGTGCTTTAGAAAGCTTTAAAAAAATTTGGCTAAAACTTATTTTTGGAAAGCAAGAAATTTTCAAGTGCAGGTCCGCATATAAATACATTTGTACGAGTATGTATGTACATATAAAAAGATTGAAAGCGACAACACCACATCTGCATCTGTCTGTACTTTTACTGCTATATATGTATGCGTGAACATGTTCTTATAGAGTTAATATTTTGAGCACGGCATCAAAAACAACCCCTACAACAACACCCCCTATTCCTATTATATGAGGCTACGATTCATTTTATTCCTCATCTTTTATTTAAACTGTTGCCATAAAAATATTAAATTAATCTACTTCTAGAAATATATTGACGTCTTCATGTTACATGATATTTATTTATCGTTCACTTGCAGCAAGAGTTTCATAATCTCAAAATTTGTATTTGATTAGTACCCAGAAATGACTACGAACAATATTTATTTACAGTAACTGATTAGGCGAAAATGTGTATTCGCTTTTCTCGAACCTTTTGAGTTATGGCATTCTGAAAGGAAGCGAGCTTTATGCATTGGGTGTTTTTTCAGCTTTATGAGAACTATTGATATCTATACTTATGGTTTGACAGCTGAAAATTGCAAACTGTGTTGACATTTCTGTGCAGTAAGGTTTGGCAAGGCATCATTTAACACCAGAGCAACGTTTCCAAATTGTGGAAACTTACTTTGAGAAAAATAAACCTGTTTGGTTTCTTTTGAAAAAAAGTAAACCTCCAACAAGACTGTGCAACTTGTCATACAGCGCGCTTAACAATGAATTTATTGCAATGTTCAAAACATCATTGACCCTATACGGCCAGATTTATTGGAATAAGTTGTCAAAAATTGGACTGATCAAATGGACCATGTAGCTCGTAGGCGCGGCGGACATATGCCGCATATGGTATTCAAATAAATGCCATGAAATTATCTACAAGATTATAATAAAAAAAATGCATTCCAACAATATTTCTGTTTTATTCCAATAAATAATTTTAAGTTCTCAAGCTCTTAAAAACACACCATTTTTTATCTATTCGAATATCTATATATATGTATAAAACCGATTTGAACCGATTTGGCTGAAAGTTGGTGGAGATGTAGCTTAGAACCAGGAGACGGACATAATATACTTTTTATCCCATTCAAAAGCATTTCCGTGAAGTCACTATAAAATGTGGTATAACAAAAACGCATCTGATATGGAATATCAAAACGCAAATTACAGATAAACGTAATTTTGTCTATGGTTAGGTAGAAAATTTGATAATATAAATTTTGTCAGAAATATATAATCACAGTAATTTGTATTTTCTTTGAATCATCATTATCAATGCCGCGAGCAAGACGATCGAATCTTTCCCGACAAAGCCGTAATGCAAGAGGGATACGAAACATTGCGAATAAAACGACTGAAGAAGCACAAGGAATTGCCCGTGAAGAGCGCCGCGTTAGTATGGCTCGACTTCGTGCTTCTCTATCACAAGAGCAAAGCGAGGCAGCCCGTGAAACGGCTCGGTTGGTAATGCGAAATCGTCGAGCGAATAACAGAGATAAACAAGTAGATCATTTTCGATGCACAAGAAGAGAATTATCAAGTACTGATTTGAATCGAGCAGCGTTTCGATATGATTGCAACACTGATCATTGCTTGTTTGTTTGCGAGTATTGTGGCGCATTGAAGTTTTCCGGAGAAACGCCCGGATTGTGCTGCCTTAGTGGAAGAGTGAAATTGCTATTATTGACTTTTTTGGAGGCGCAATGATTTTTCTGTCTGGCGACTTCCGCCAAACACTGCCAGTAATTCCAACATCAACGGCTGCTGACGAAATAAACGCTTGCCTCAAATCATCGCTATGTCAAATCTATGGCGCTATGTGAAAAAAGTTCAGCTGACAACAAACATGAGAATTGCATTACTTAATGATACTGCTGATCTACTGAAGATTTCTCTGAGCAATTACTGACTATCGGTAATGGTCGAGTACCTGTCGACGAATCGAGCGGATTGATTTCATTTCCTCAGAATTTCTGTAACTTTGTCTCATCGAAAGACGAACTTATCGATAAAGTGTTCACAAACATCATTAATAACTACAAAAATAATGAATGGTTGAGTGAGTGAGCAATTTTAGCGGATAAAAATTAGCGGCTAAAGAGCTTAGGTCATCAAACTACATAATTCAAAATGATATCATTGGAACAATGCATTCATTCAAATCCATTGACTGTGTAACAAATGAAGATGAAGCCACCAACTATCCAATTGAATTTATAAACTCCTTGGATGTGCCTGGCTTACCACCGCACAGTTTACGCCTAAAAGTTGGCTCCGTGGTAATCATGCTTCGAAACATAAGCTCACCAAAACTTTGCAACGGTACGCGTTTGGTGGTAAATAAATTGATGAACAATGTGATTTACACGACGGTACTCAAAGGAAAATTCGAAGGTGAAGAAGTTCTCATTCCGAGGATCCCGATTATCCCAACCGATCTTCCGTTTGAGTTTAAAAGACTTCAATTTCCTATCTGTTTTGCATTCGCTATGACCATTAACAAATCACAAGGCCAATTCTTGAAAGTTTGTGGTCTGAATCTAGAAAATCAATGTTTCTCACATGGTCAATTATAGGTGGCATGTTCACGGGTCGGAAAACCATCTGCGTTGTTTATTCTTGCACTTGATAATAAAACAAAAAATGTCATGTATCACAAGGTGCTTAACTGAAGAGTGCAATCTATTAAAGCTTCATTGAAATACTTGATTAATAAAAAAATGAACTTAATAAAATTTAAAATCTGCTTTTTTATTGGCTTTAGGGCGGAACAAAGTTCGCCGTGTCAGCTAGTTATGTATAATTATGTAAACATATACATATATGGTAACGTAAGACATACCACAAACAACTCTGCCTTTTCAACTATAAAGACAAAAACACGAACGCCACTAGCAGCTGCTATCGCTACTATGTCCAAAAAAATCAATTCGATGTTGACAGAGTACTAAATGACGTAGATAAGTCATGAATATCGTGCTATCTATACCATAAGAAAAAATGTGGGCAATACGTGAAAAGATTATGATAATGGGAGTGTGACTAAATATTATATACTAAGACAATTTTTAAAATCCTAATTTGTCTGGTTGCCTGTTAACAACCAAAACGCGTTAACCTCCAAAAATTCTAGTCAGTAGTATTCTGATTAAATAATTGTAGGTGCCTCAGTTATTTCTCGTATTCAGTTTATTCCCATTTTATCATTGCAAATAGTTCTCACTTAAGTTGAGCACCTTTGAGTGATTGCCTCCTCCCTTCAGTTCGCCCCCTAGTTGGTAACCAGAAGTTAAAGTACTCAAATGGTATGATCTTTTTGCATTTAAGTATGCCCAATTGGCGCGATAACCGCTTACCCGATTTTGGCCGAGTTTAACAAGTCGTTTCTTTCTCGTGCTTCTATGGCGTCGTAAAGCTTATACAGCTCATCGTTTCGTCGCCTGCGATATTCGCCGTTGCCAACGTGCAAAGGTCCAAAAATCTTCCGCAGAATTTTTCTCTCAAACACTCCAAGCGTCGCTTCATCGCATGTTGTCATCGTTCACGTTTCTGCGCCATACGTTAGGACGGGCATGATGAGAGCCGTATAGAGTTAGCTTTATGTAGCCTTAGACTTGCTAAATCTATCATTGACCAGATAATCACGGCTTTCTGAATCATGGAAAAAACCCACGAAAAAATAAGCATAAAACATTATTTGCTAATTTCATAGTTTTTTGAAATGAAACTCTAGGAATGATCTCTCTGAACGGATTGAACCCAAATGAGATGTTCTTTTGACGAACAACACCTTCTTATATGAGTAAACATTTCATTACATACGCCTTATAGAATAATAATGAGAGAGCCCATGAAGTGATCGAAGAAAGATTCTGTGGAAATTTTATAGGCCTTTGCGTGTTGGTGACACCGACTTTAGTGGACGATGGAATGGTGCATATGAGCTTTACTGCGGAGTGGACCTAGTGGAACGACTTCGCGATCCAAGTCATGGTGTACGAATGGATACAAGCGCTCCTGCTCTGATAGTATCCATTCGATGTGGTGCCTACTAGTTGGGAAGCCCGAATGAATGAAGAGACGACTGACACGCTTAACCAAAATCATTTAGACGTTTTTCTCATTTTAATAATTTGTATGAGACTTTTCTATCATTGTTTAATTGATTTCTTTAAGTTTGTCAAAGATTTTTTCGGCAACACAATCAAATAATTAACAATTATTTCTCAAAATATTCGAAAAGTAACAATAGTTTTTGGATCGATTTTTAAATTTGCGTTGATTGAAAATGATTTTTACCCTTTTGATGGTGTTTTTTGTATGAAATTTTTCAATACTAAACGTAACAAAAAATAATTACATGAAATGTTTCCTTACTAAAGTAACAAAAAATAATTACATATATAATGTTTATTTATACATATGTACATATATCTTATTATTTTCAAGAAAAAGTTAGCCATAAAGGATTTGTTTTTTCCAAATGGTTTAATTTGGTGCTGTGTGATTTTCATTTGGACTCACTGTATTTTCAAAGTGCATAGTACAAATGCATAATCGAGTTAAGGACCCACTGAATGAATATTTGACGTACTTACACTTTGTACATATGTATGTACATATGTATATACACATATGTGCGCAAGTATATGTGCCTACGTAAAAATATATGCTAATATAAAGAAAAAAAAGTAAAGAAAATAGTGGCACAATTACATATGTATGTATATACATTATTTTTTTAATATAGGATTAAAAAATATTTAATTGAATTAACATGAAAAACCTATAATAAAGTAAATTCAATGAACAATCGCGTAGATTTCTCTGGATTTGTTGAATCGCTCTCACGTCACAAGTTAACGGGTGCCAGATTGTAAACAAAGAATAGAGACATACATAGTGTGTATATTCGTATGCATGTATGTATATACCTACATTCGGTGGACTTATACAAGCATATATGTATATTAGTATGTATTATATGGGAGAGGAGTCGTAGAGAGTGACCAGTCTCACCATAATAACAATAAATCCTGGGATAGAAATAAAGCAACAAATACTTTGATCTAAACCACAAGCATTTTTCATTAGAATTTTCTTAAGAATATGGAACAACTAAACAGAGTGTCCGATCCAACGCATACATATACACGTGCATGTGTTTAAACATACTTATATTTTCAGTAAATATGTATATACAAATACATATAAGCTTCAACGTATAAATATTTTCCACAGTCCAGACATAGCTAGAGCATAATACTGGGAAAAGATGTACATACATAGATACATATGTATGCATATGCGAACTTTGTATCTTTGTATTCATGTAAATTAACTAGAGATCGGTAGTGATAATGAATTATAAGTTCATCATATATGTATGTATGCACCTATTGTGCATATCCACATGTGTTTACATGTGTGCATACACGTGCACATTTCTCATTCATTCTAAGTTAAATAAAAGAGACCAAAAACTAACGCCGCATTCTGTTCCGAGAATATAATTATAATTAAGTTTATTAAAATGAAAAAAAAGAAATAATTCATTGAAAATTCGCTCTAAAATTCTATCTGGTTAGCAAAGTCCACATGTTCATACATACATATGTATGTATATGCACGTACATTGTACATATATGACACACACATTACTTCATAGCTGATAGCTAAGAGCGTTCTTATGCACTCATCACGAATATACCAACTCAAAGAACAAATTTTGTAGACCAACTGTAGTCAACTCCTAGGGACTTGTTTGCAAATATTTTACTCACCCGGCACTGCACACTTTTTCACAAATGGCGCCACACTTTTTCAAAACTTTTTACTTTAGATTATCGTCGGATGGCAGGAAATGTTAAGTTATTAAATTTTGTTGGGAATTATAAAAAATGGCTTCATCGAATGCGCCAAAATCAAATGTAACCAAGATAAGAAAAGGCTGTGCAAAGAAACGCGAATAGTATATAAGAATTGTATATATGTTCTTATATACAAGTATACATATGTATTTATAATAAGTATACACACAAATGGTAGGAAATATTTGAGATCGTGGAAAGTAATGTACTAAAGTCAAACAAGCCCGCCGTGATAAGTACAGGTAGCCGATATACGCGGTTGTGAGAAATGAATGTCGGCGGTGTTAGCGTTTCCTACGCCAATATCGACCAATGTTATAACGATGATAGCTAGCGAATTACTAACTGGTAGCGCTGGTGTAACCAACAGTGAAGGTATACGATTAAGGCGGCATTTGCCATCAGCTGTCATTGCACTGTTTCGAGAGCGCGTGAGAGTTTATAAATACAAGAGAGCTGTCAAAGAAACAAAAACTTTTATTCGAGTCACATTGATAACGTTATAATTTTGTTTATTTTTACAAAAGAATCTACATGTACGCATATATACGTATGTTTGCGAAAAGCACACATGGAGGGTCTGCGGCTTGTATATATGTAGCGTACTATGTATGAATAAATACATACGTACTTATAGATGTAGATACAGGCATGTGCACGTAAGCAATTGCGATTAATATATGTAGCTACTGCCGTAATGCGTACTACGTATGCATTACGCACGCATATTTATAAATATTTTATATTTGTGTTACCCAGCTGGAAAGTGTGAACAAATGAAACAAATTTCTATTTCAAAACTGAGATCTGTTTTGCTAACTGAGAACAGAAGAGTACGGCATCTTGTCAAATAAAACAATACAATATTTGATCTCTCAGTTTTTATTACTACTAGGTTGTTAGGTTGTAATGGTTGTCCAGAGAGTAGGGCCCACTTGGACGAAATAGTTTGGTTCGCCCTTTGTGATAATTATAATTTATTACTACTATCACTCGAAAAATTTATAAAAAGTACCAACAACTGTATTTTATATGTATATACAGTCGAACTTCCTTACAGTGAACTTCCATATAATGAAGCTCTCCTTATAATGAACTGGTTTCGAAGACACTGCTTTTTCGCTCTACTTTCGGTGTATTTTTGTCTCCTTATAATGAATTTCTATATAGTGAAGTTTTCTATATAATGAACAAATTTTACAGCTGGAAATTCAAGCGTCCTAAGTTTTTGTCTCCATATAGTGAATTTTTTCAAAAGTTTTCTGTTGCAAAAATTACAGTTAGATGTGGACAAACTGTAATGAGGGGAATCCCAAAATTAAAACAGAAAAAGCTGAGCTATTACAGTTTTATTCAGTGATTGAAGTTAAAATGACGCATCGAAGCAGCATTTCGCTTGAAAAAAAGTTATTAATGATTAACAAAGTTAATGAAGGAAAGAAAAAAAAAAAGATATTGCCAATGAATTTGGAGTTCTTCCCAGCACTTTATCAAATATTTTAAAAAATAAGGAAGTGATTTTAAAAAATGCGGAGGATTTGGCAGTAAATACCAAACGCAAAAGACTTCGGCCTTATCATTTTGAGGATATTGACGAAGCAATGCTGAAATGGTTACTCGTTGCACGTGGTAAGAATCTCCCTTTATCTGGACCATTATTGAAGCAAAAGGCCAAAGATTTTGCGGAAGCACTAGGACACCACGAATTTGAGGCAAGTATAGGTTGGTTAGACAAGTTCAAAAGTCGGCATGGCGTTATTCAAAAGACATTATGTAGGGAAAGTGCTGACGCCAACATAGAAAACCGTGATGAATGGGTAACGAACGTCTTACCGAAATTAATTGAAAATTACAACATTAACGACATTTTTAATGCCGACGAGACTGCTTTGTTTTTCAAATGCTTGCCAACTAAAACACTGGCGTTCAAAAATGAAAAATGCTTTGGTGGGAAGCAAAGCAAGGAGAGAATAACTGTCCTGTTGGGAAGCAATATGACTGGATCAGAAAAGCTAAAGTTGCTGGTAATCGGAAAGGCCAAAAATCCGAGGTGCTTCAAGGGAATAAAATCTTTAGGTGTCGATTATGAGTTTAACAAAAAAGCATGGATGACCAGTGAGATTTTTACGAAACGGATTGTAAAACTCGACAAAAAATCTTGTGATCAAAACAGAAAGGTGTTGTTTTTTGTTGATAACTGCACTGCCCACCCTAAAGATGTAAGAGACAAGTTGAGAAACATTCATCTCGCTTATTTTCCTCCCAACATGACTTCGTTACTTCGCCACCAATGGACCAAGGCATTATCTACAACATGAAACAAGATTACAGAAAACGAATTTTAACGAATATATTGACTCAAGTGGATGAGGGAAATTCTGTTATGGCCATAGACTTGCTGCAAGCAGTTCGAAATCTTAGCAATGTATGGAATGTCTATGTTAAACCAGAAACAATTGCCAACTGTTTTAAAAAGGCTTGATTTTCAAAAGATGCTATGCAGATTCCATTTGAGCATTGGGATGAAGATGTCTTCATTTAAAAAAGTAGCAAATATCGAAGCATCGTTTGATGACTACGTAAATGTTGATAATGGTGTGCAGACTTGGGACAACCCATCCGAAGAAGATATTCTCAACAGCATTTTTGAAAGTCGCGGAGTTCCAGCTGAACCTGGTAAGCATTTATCTTTTTATAGTCAAACAAAAATTTAATATGTAAATATTATTTCAGATAACGATGAACACGATTTGACCGTTGAAAAATTGGCAGAAACTGAGGAGGCATTACCTACGTTGATACAAGCTGCTTCATCCATTAGCGTAATTAGAACCTTTGTTGAAATGAGGAGTGACGTGCCGATTAATGTTTTCAACTCTCTACATGATTTGGAAGCTTTTATTGAAAATGAAAAATGGAAGACTGTAATTCAAACCAAACTCACTGATTATTTTAAATAAAATTACATAAAAAATCAATGTTTCTTTATAATGAAGTTTCTATATAGTGAAGTGATTTTCAGGTCCCGTGCGAATTCACTATATGGAAGTTCGACTGTATAATTTAAAATTCATAGGCTCTCAGTAGCATTTGTTTAAAATCAGTCATTTGGTTTCATAGTTGGCATTGTTGTTGGTGTTAGTGCTAGTTGCCAACTAAACCAAACTTCGTTTGCATAGGTGTTTCGTGATGTATGTATGTATGTGTACACTTTGTTCTGTACTCGTTGGACAACAAAAGATCTAATTTAAGGGGGCCCGGTGCTCTAGAGCTCGAAAATTTAGGGTATGTTCAGGAGTTTTTTTTTTTGCAATAAAAAAAGAAAAAGGATATTTAAATTTTTTAGGCTTTTGATTTGACTTCTTTTAATACAAAAATGAAAAAAGGCCCTAATTTTAAAAATGGCCCTGAAGTTGACCCTCCCGAAAAATTGGACCTGGGCGGTGTTATCCATTTTGCTTCTTCTAATTGTCTGAAACACAAAAACCAAAAAATCAGTATGACTGTAGCTATGTTCAGTTACTAGAATAAAAAAAAATTGACAAAATGACGGAGTTTTGAATTTGACACTCTAAAAATAGTTTTTTTTCAGTTTCTTAATCGAAAAAGACGAAATAATTGAAATAGTAATATGATTCTAGTACAATATCCATTGATATTCTGCACAACATATTAAAATTTCGGACGATTCGGTTGAATAACTTTTTTTTTTGACAACATCAGGCCGAACAAAAGTCGTTTCGAGATAAATGAGTTTAAAGTTTGAGGTACAGGAGCGCGAGAACCGGTCTCTACCTAGTTAATGGGCTGTAGAAGCTATAATATTGGGAATTTCCGCATGAAGATTTCACAGATTTTTAAGATACTATACCTTCGAAATATCGAAAAAACCAAAAATCGATTTTTGGAAATTTCTAGACCACCCCCCTTAAGGGTCCCCTTAAGGAAAATTTTGCAATTATCGGCCCAGCAGTACCGTCAATCGAAGATAATTTTAACGGCAGTGGTACGTTGTTTTTTTTTTTTTGTTCTAATTAAAACTTATCATAAAAACGATCTGTCAGTCGGCGGCGCCATACATGCAAATGCGTTGCTCTATTTGCAGGGTCAAAATCAAAACGCACACCATAAATTGAAAGAGAAGCTCAGCTTAAACACATGATAATTTGGCGGTTGTTTATTAAATTTATCGGACTCCGCTTTAAAATAGTGAATATTTCGACTAAGTCAAATCACTTTTCTTAACTGAGGTGATGATTTTATTGCTCGCTTATACTGTCATGCTGAAATGTGCTCTCTGAGATTTGGAATTGAAGTTGAGTGGCGCATTTTGTGGCTGTTGTTGGTAGTCACTAGGTGCTAGATGCTCAACTCAGCAAAGGATATTGCGGATCATGGCTGCAAAGAGGTAATGTCAATGCAGGTCGCCTCCTAAAAATATACTTATATATAAATAAATAATTGCCACGTACACTTCTGTTAGGATTTGGCCGATCTGTTCCTCCTATTTGTGGCATTCGTCTTGATGTTGTTCCATAATAGGGGGGCCTGCAGTTTTAAGCTGACAATGGCAACGGTTTTTTATGAGGAACGTTTTCCTAGCAAAAATGGCATTGCCTGGGGCGACCGCTATTAGAAAAAACCTTTTATATATCACTCCCAAGTGCTAGTCCCCCATCAACCCATTCGAATATGGCAGGCGGCCGCATGAATTATATGTTAAACAAAAAAATACAAAAATACAGAACCAAGCTCAGTGATCTCAGAACCAGTGAAAGATTCTTTACAACAATTGTTAAAAAAATATATAGGTATAGGTATATACAAGGCACCGATTAGAAATGAGTCCATATGAATAGTACGCCTAATTCGTAAATTTGAACCGAGCAATTCTTTTACTATAATACCAACAGAGTTCGAAAGTTCGTTATATTTGTGCGACCACTGTAATATCACAAAGGGCAAGTTAGGGAAGATATTCATAAATATAGTGCGGTATCTGGATGGGAGGATTAAATATTATATTGCGTGTCTATATCCAATTAGAACATCTCATAATAAATTAGTATTAGAATTAGAGCAGACCATTAGCTTAAATCTGAAACTGAAGTTGAGAGATTTCAGTTAAAATAATTTCAAAGAATTGCGATTATCTCACGCAAGGAAATTTAAATAGCATTAAATCATAATCACAAACAAAAACATTATATAACATCAATTAACGGTATCTCAATAGATGACAATATACATTTTATTTTACATAGAAAACTTTTGAAGCCTATATTTTGGTATTTTGGTTGTGACACTGAGGCAGCTCTTGTTGTTGATTGATGTTTGAAGCCGAAAAGAGTACGCATATCGCTCAATGGGTACAAGAGTGTCACATCCAAAATACCAAAATATAGTCTTCAAAAGTTTTCTATGTAAAATGTCTCCGAATTTCTTGGATCAATTTTTTATATTTGCAAATTAGGTGATCAATACAATTATTTACATTTTTTGAAAAGGAATAGGGAACACAGGCCGAAATATTCCAAGTCATCAGAGATAAAACAAGTATTCTAGTAGAAAGCTCTGAAGTCCTAGTCCGTAAAACGAGTGCAGTGATCGCTCAGAGTTTTTAAGTTGGGAAATCCTAATTATCCAGAAAACTTAAACTTCCTTCCATGCAACTTCCTAAAATCTTAAGATTCTACTTAAGTTTTCTGAATAGTTTTTATTTCAACTTTGTTTTCAATCGCAGTATCGATAGACAATAGGCCGTATAATTGATCATTTTTTGGCAACGCTGGAATAGAGCTCTCTTAAATGACATGTGTTTGAGCCTCTTCTTAGCAGGTGGCGAATAGATGAAGCAAATGAACATATGTCGGCTGCGCGAGAAGAGAGCTGTCTTAAATTGCATGTGCTGGTAAGGCAGTGTGGCCTAATGAGCTATAGTCAAGGCGAATTTATTACAGGTGACAGCAAACACATATAAGTAAAACCCTACATGTATTTGTTGTTGCGTTTGGTGCAAGCATCATGTCAAAATCAGCAAGCAAATGTAAACATACGAATGTAAACATACCAATACATACAAACAAAGCATATCATTTTGACGTAAGCCATACCTACGGCGAAAAATTCAGCTGGGTGAATGCTGTCACCTTATTAAATCCACCTTGGCTATAGTCATACCCGCTAGCGGCGAATGTTACTCGATAACTTTGTTGTTGCTTTCCCATGCAAATTTTTCGTCAAGTTGATCGAGCATAGAGATAGCGAGCGAGGAAATGGGAGAAAGAGGCCTTTTCTTACAAAAAGGAAGATATGTATGTGGACCAAAGAACTGCACCGGCTCAGTGTAAAACATTCATACGCTTCACTTGAACAAAAAAACAGGCCTTTGCGTTCAAACGATCGAACTTGTTCAAATAAGTTATTGTCATTGTTTATTTCAGCTCAATCAAATCATGTGCTGCGTTTTAGCTCTCCGATGTTATCACCACTCGTCTTCATAGCAGCCGTTTCGGGTATTTGCTCGTTCGGCTATACATTCATTTTTTTGAGCAAGAATAAAAGGGCTATAGAGCCAAATGAGCCGGTTTGAACACGTATGATCCCGCATGAGTTTTTGCTTGTAACTAACGATAGCAAAGTAAAAGCAAAATTTTAAAGCAAAAACACTATATTTTCATATTTGTTTTTTTTCTTAAAACTTATAATAAAACACGAAAGAAAATAATGTAAATAAGGAAACATTGCTGAAACCAACTAATCCTTTCAAATACGAAACCCAATTTACAGCGTACATTGTACGCCAACGCTCGTTTGCTCGAACATGTGCTATTTACAAAAATGACAATTACTTCTTTGAACAAGTTTGATCGTTTGAACGCAAAGGCCGATGCTAATTTCATTCAATGCTGCTTTTTGTTCAATGATTAGATTTGAGCCGAAGACATTGGATCATACGTGTTGACTGAGCTGAACTACGCGTTCGCCTGCATGAGCTGACTGCACTTGACCAAATATTTTGGATCAGTTGACTGAATGTGAGCAAGAAATTTAGCGTATGAACAACTCAAGAAAACAGTGAGCCATGCAGGTCTCTGATGTGGACTAGCCTCCACCTTCGATAAAATATCGTGAAGAAGTAAAGGGTAAAAACATCGAATCAAACGATTTTCTTATGTATGGTAATATTATGGCGATAATCACATTTATGTACATTCCCATTTACACTTTTTTTAGTAGTAATTGTGTAATTGGAAAGAAAAAAAATGTTGACAATACATAAACTCACTGAAAACACTCCAAATCGACAAAAAATTATATGAAATCAAAGAGAAAACTTTGACCAAAACTATTCCTTCACACTATAATTATTTTTTTAGGTATGTCGTAAATCTAGTACGAGTACTAGTTCCAAGTCGCAAACTTGGAAAATGAGACTCATTTATTTTTATACTTTATATATCGTCCCCTTAGTATAAAAATAGCCTATACATTTTTTGATTTTTTAAGAAAATGAATTTCAAACTTTTTGTCGAAAGTAGCTCCCACTCAAATCTCGTTATGTCTGTAAATATTTATTATTTTTTGACTGACGTTTTGACCCACTTTGTGGAACTAGAATTTTAAAAAAATAATAGCCTATGAGCACATAGGCTATTGTTATACTAAGGGGACGATATTTCCTCGGACAAAAAACAACAAAATTCAACTGTTGGCGAAAAATTTACTAAGATAAGTTCATTCAGTTGTCGGACCTAGGTTACCAGAACTACCCATATTTACTCGTATATAAAGAAACTACCCGCAATTATTTCTTCTCTTTACACTTTCAATTGTAGCAACAAATATGTACATATTCATGTATTGTTCTGCCTGTAATTTCTAAATATATATGTATATTTACATCACCATATTCTGCTATTTTTGTGAATCAGGTTGATTATGCAACCCTGAGGTGATTATGAAACCTGAGTTTAACATTGACGCACAAATCTATACAAACATATGCATGTACATACATACATTACGCACGACTCCAGTAAAACTGCTAGAGATCACGTGCTCAGATTCTCAACTTTACCTGCATTAATGTGAAATGCTTCAGAAATATACTTACATACGTATGTACATGTACATAGTTTCGCACACATATGATAGAAATAAATAGGCAACTTTTTACATACGCACCTTTATACCTGTATGGGCATATGTATGTATATGACAAGTTTTTCCAAACACCTGAGAAAAGTAAGTTGCGCGTAACAGTGGATTCGTCAAATTCAATTTAAATTATGTACAAAATATTAAAAAAAATTAAACGTTTATATATGAGTTTAAACTATAACAAAAAAAGTTTTTGAGTTTTAAATGCAATTTTTTTTCTCATAAATATGTACATACCTACATACATACGTATCAGGACACTGACTTGCATTCAAAATGAAACTTTGAAATGGAACATGACTTCGAATGGGATCTAAAAACGTTTGCATATACTATATATATGTACATATGTATATATTGTAAGTTCATTATCAAAACTTGCTATGCAGGCAGTCTGAAGCGACGAAATCCAGAGCCGCACTACTTGAACGAATGGAAAGGCCCAGTTTCCATGTCGCACTTTCTCTGCTCGTAATCCCGCTTCATTTCAGTTTTATGCACAAAAATGAATTATTGAAATCCAGATTGCGTTTACTTGGAAAGCACGAGTTTCCGATCTGCACTTGTGCTGGGTCTTGTGATGGGCAGACAAGCTGAAAGGACGAGTTCAAAGTCGCAATGCTTGATCGGATACAATCTCGCATATCCGCTTCAGGTCGTGTTCGAACGGAGAGCATAGGTTTCCGATCCGTCCTTGTTCTTGAGATAGTGTTGTGCAAGGGGTCTGAAAGGACGAGTTCCGTTCTACCTGACCGGATGGAAAATAGTTGTTCCTGTACCGATCCTCTCTATCTTTGTAATATGCAGTGCTCTTCAATGGTTAGTAGTCTCTTAAATATAACAATCATAAAACATCTTTTCACTTTTTAACCCTTCGATGTTTTCTATGCTTCTATTTATTTCCATAACACTGCCCACAATCTCCCCGCTATTTAGAAATGGTCCGCCATTAACTAGCACAAGTATTTTTTTTTTCTTTTGTTTCATCCGTATTATCGACCACGTTTTTCAAATATTTTCAATGATTTATGTACTTTTTATGTTCCATGTATTTAATTTTTTTTAATTTAAATAATCCTATACCTTTTTTTTTGTGTGCATTTTTTGTGGAATTTTGTACAATTTAGATATTTTCTCATTAGTTGCCACTAATTTTAAAGCATTCCATTCACATCTTATTTTAATGTAAGCTTGTTTCCCTTACGATTTATTATTCATGACTAATAACTCAATGCATCCCGCTAACATCAAAACAATTCGCAATGAGTGTAGAGCGTCATCGGATGTTACGCAGAAATTGTTAAATACAACCAATTTACTAAAAACGAATATACATTTTTGGTGGCATTTTGAACAAATTTTAATTAATTCGCTCTTATTGGAAAACTTCACGCGACTTCTCCATGTATCCGGTGGTTAGGTCTTTCGTGAGTTAAATATCATTATGCAGAGAAGATGTTTTCTTTAGAGGCGAAGACATTTAATTAGACTCACGCCGAAGTACATTTGCAAAGTGTTCAAATTTATTTTGAAAAAGATAGTTCAATTCCAGAAACTTCTCTACTTTACATGCATTTCATAGTGTTCATAATCGTCCATCAGCGCGATAGATTCGAGAAATTATAGATAATTTCACAATACGCAAACTCACAATGGCAATAGGCATTCCCACAAAACAAGTGATTGATGATGTACAGAGCAGTGTTAATGATGATGAAATGTGTCAATTCGTCATTCTACTGAACAATTAAAAAATTAAACTTGTAAAGCAATTGAAATCATACGATCATCATTCGCGCAGTACATTTGGTGAATGGGTCGAAGTAAGCAATTGAGCACTTGGAAGCCTACATTCTGATTTACTGAAAACTGGATCTTACACCTTCCTTATACACCTGTATCTTATATCTTACTCTCATCTTATGCTTCGGATCTTCTTCCTCTTTGCATATTCGTGATATGTACATACATACATATGTAGCAGTCAGTTTGTAGCGCAATGACGCTGCAATGGTACATCGTCCGTGGGGATGCCTGTACGTCATTGACCGTCTACTTTAGATCGCGTAATTTAAAGCATTGAATAAAAAATGATTTTTAAATGTGGAACAACCACTGTAGAGTGAATACCAGTTTTTACAGAAATAAATACACAAAATATTGGTTTGGAGAAAGTCGTTGAACTTGATTTTGTTTTTTCTCCCAAATAAATCACATTCAACGAAAAGCGGAGACTTAAGATAAGATATGTGGAGTTGAAAAGTTTTAAACGAGTATTTATTTCCGTAAATGTATAAACCAATATATACGTAAATACATATATGTTGAAAAATATGAACTCAATTAATTTCATCAGAATTTGCCTTTCATATTGAGAGAGAAATGACGACTACTATGGCATATTACATGTATATATACGTATGTATTAGGCCGGGTCGATTTGTGGGGAGGCAAAAAAATCGCCCATTGCTCTGTGAAAATCATATTCTAGGGATCAAAATAAGAAACTTTGCCGAAGGAACCATACCTCTAAAACGAGTTCTGATGTCCCCCAATTTGGGTCGAACTTTTAGTGTCTTTTGTGGGGAGGCAAAAAAATCGCCCATTGCTCTGTGAAAATCATATTCTAGGGATCAAAATAAGAAACTTTGCCGAAGGAACCATACCTCTAAAACGAATTCTGATGTCCCCCAATTTGGGTCGAACTTTTTAGTTTCTTTTCTCATGTAAAGGCCAAAAATGGTGATATTTTGAAATGATTGTATTGGGAACCCCCCCGGGGGAGTTCCAGGGGGTGGGCCACTGGCATTGGTGGATCGGCCGTCCAAAGTTAGCGGGGGTCGGTCATACATTTGGACTCGATTGGAGCACTTTAAATGGGTCAAAGTGGGATTTTTCGTTCGACCCAAATTGGAGGACATCAGAATTCGTTTTAGAGGTATGGTTCCTTCGGCAAAGTTTCTTATTTTGATCCCTAGAATACGATTTTCACAGAGCAATGAAAAAAAAAATTTTCTTTATTGATGCTACTGCCTAATTTGTTCTATGGCCAAAAAAATTAGACACCTGTATTTGTATTTTGAAAATTATCATTGAACTCACATGGAAAAAAATCTCTTATACGTCAGTTTGGTAGAAAATGTTTACAGGTCGATATTATGTTAAATAATTCTTTTAATTTCTTTTAATTTCTCTTAACAAGCACCCAAAAAGTGATAGAAAAAGTAAAAAAAACGAGATTGATATTTTTTTCTTTGTAATTTTTTAAATTGTTTGTTCTAAATATTGGAGGGTCCCAATAAAAATAGCTAAATTTTCTTTTTAAGTAAAGCAAGAAGTGTCTAACAAATTTAAGCATCAAGCAAATTCAATTTTTTTTCGAGCCATCCTAGTACATATGCATATACATTTTTATATTCTACAAGCATTTATATAGGAACATACAGCTTGCGAGAGGGATGTCTTTACCACTTTACCAACCTTGACAAAACAGTGATATGCATTATTTGGATCCAAGAGCCGAAGTTATAAGTCGCGCTCTAAGTAGGAACTAAAATTAGTTGGCATCAACTCCCGATCCCGCACACGCACACATATGTATGTACATGTACACTCTTAAGTAACAGCAAAACTGAACCTTTCTTTCACTGATTCTTTTTAATAGGCATCGCTCTCCGGTTTGACTTTTGAGATGCCAAATGTTAAAAAGAACTAAATGGCGGGCGAATTGAACGTACGAAAGAGTATGTGCGTGACATATGGCACGTTTTTTCACTATTAATTTTCATTCTGCAATACAGATATTTAATGCGAAAACTTTTTTTTTCACAAGATAGTGTTTTCCAAAATCGATAGACAATGATTAATCTGAAGTCTATGTATAATTAAAGAACTCTAAATAAACAAAACAAAAATAATTATTATAAAGTGATTAGGTACCATTACGCTTTTTTAATTTTTTCTTAATATGAATTGATAAGTATATCATAAAAAAGTTGAAAACGTTTACATGATATTAATTGAAAATAAAATATTTTCAAATGAGGCCAAACACGTGCCTTTAATTGTTTTGTTTGGTAGCACTTCACACAACCACGATGAGATACACGAAATCCAATTTTTCAAATTGCATTCAACGAATAATAATCAAAATAAAGGCGGAAAACTGGTTCAGTAAAGTCATCTTACAGTTCTGATTGTGTTTGTCGGATTTTAACTACTGTTCTTTTTCTGTACCGAATGTGACTAGGGATGCAACATCGTTCTTAACAACAACAAAGTCGAAAACATCTACACATAGCCCATAAAGTATGCGTTCACTTTTCACATTTTTAAAGTGATAAAAAATACAATATAAACTTACAGTTCAAAACATATTTTATTTATTTGTTTCTTTATTGCATTCTTAAGTTACAAAAGATGATAAAAAAATAACGGTAAGTAATTGCAGCAACATGTAAATATAGCAAACTAAAAAGTTTGCGTTCACTTTAACCTTTTAAATAATATACAAAAACGAAAATTAATATTTTGTTGGATAGCCACGATGTTTCAGGACTTCACTCATAATATTTAACATTGAGTTTACTACTTTCTGCTCTTCGCAAAGCCACTTTACTTGTTGTCGAGTTCTTTTTTCTAACAGATCCCACAGATGCTCAATATAATTGAGATCCGGAAAGTGTGGGGTGTCTCGATCTGTTTTGAAGCTTTGCACTAGATGGCCAAAACTTTTGGCAATCTGTTTAAAATTTATTTTTAAAATTTTTAAATGCCCCTATACCCCCTACACCGGTATTGTGTTTGACTATACCTCCAAGATTTTGTTTCTCAAGAGAAATTCCTGATTTGCGCAAATTAATTTGACGACCTCTTATCCAAAAAAACAAAAAAAACAAACTTTGCTTTCGTCTAAAAAAATTAATTCGTTCTAAAACTCTGGAGGCTTATTTGTATAATTATTAGCGAATTCAATGTGCTCTCGTCTGTTCTCAAGTGAAATAAACGGCTTTCTTATAGCGACACTACACTTCACGTAATACTTTTTTAGCAGTTCCATACAAAAACGTTTTTTAAATGTTTGGTTTACGTGTTCAACATTTTTGATTTTTGTTCGGACCGATAGTGTTCTAGGACGCCTAAATCTGCTTGTAATTGTTTACTGCTCGATGAACAGAGAGAAACGTTCTCTCAATAGCTTTACCAATATTTCGAAAACTATTTCCATTTTTCCACAATTTTATAATTATTGCAATTGAATTCGCTAACCGATCAAAACGATCCTAACAAAGTAAAGGTAAACAAACTGTTGGTTTGGTTTGTCTGGTTGCTATATTTACATGTTGTTGCAATTACTTACCGTTATGTAAACAATGTCAGGAATCTTGATATTTTCTTTTGCTTTTGTAACTTAAGAATGTAATGAAGAAATAAATAAATAAAATATGTTTTCAACTATAAATTTATATTGTGTTTTTAATTAATTTAAAAATATTTGTAAAGTGTAGGTAGACGTTATGGGCTATAGGTACCTATAATAATGACACATAGTCCTCTTTGTTAGTTTAGCTATAAGCCAGAACTAAAAATAATAGTTATCTCGAAATTACAAATTGCAAAAGTTGGCCGAACTCGGAAATTTAACAAAAAACTATTTTATAATAGTCATTAGATAATTAGATGATATAAATTTTCCGTCGAATTTTTTTTTTTTTTTTTTTTTAAATTTTTTAAAGCGCTTTGAAGTCAAAACACCGATTTTTCATAAAAAAAACTTGAAAACTTTGTTGTTTTAAAATATGACAAAATTTAAAAAAAAAAAACTCGACGTTGTTACCTGCGAAACTTTATTAGCTGATGAAATCAATTTGGTTTTTTGATTTTAGTTGATCCAGTAATGAGTTCTGAGGGACACCGCAATACAACTTTTTTATGAGACGTCCGCGAAGATTCGCTGCCACCAACTCATTTCTTCATAAAAATCAATGAAAATTTCACACAATATTCTTTAAATATGACTTTATAATGAAGTAATTTTAAAATTTTGAATAAATCAACTGTGTCGACAAAAAAAATTTCGAAAAATATGCTTGTTTTACACCGAATTAACCATACTACCCCCTTAACATCGACAACAATATCACCTTTGCACGTTGGCAATGGCGAATATCGCAGGCGATGGAACGATGAGCTGTATGAGCTTTACGACGCCATAGACATAGCGCAGCGAATAAAGATCCAGCGGCTACGTTGGCTGGGTCATGCCGTCCGAATGGATACAAACGCTCCGGCTTCGATGCGGCACCAGCTGGTGGTAGCAGAGGAAGAGGAAGGCCTCCTCTGCGTTGGAAAGATTAGGTGGAGAACGACTTAGCTTCACTTGGTGTTTCCAATTGGCGCCGGGTAACACGAGAAAGAAACGACTAGCGCACTTTGTTAAACTCGGCCAAAATCGCGTAAGCGGCTATCACGTCAATTAAGAAGAAGAAGAAGTTCAGCTGAGAGATATGATTAAATTAGACCGAGTAAGAAGTAAATGTGCGGAAATAACTGATACTCGTATGTAATTGATAAATATATGCGTTATTTGAATTTATTTTTTGAATTTATTTATTACTAGTACAGAGACTATTAAAAGTCTGTTCGTAGGGTTCATAGGTTTAAATTAGTTTTTGTTAACCAGATTTTTTTATCTTTTTTATTTTTGTCGTTAATTACAATACATCATAGGCTTTTAACCTCTTTGGAAGCTGATTAAATATTTTAATGCTATAGTTTATGTAAAATTTTGAACCAATACTTAATTTACATTTTATGTGCTCAATTTGTCTATTTCTAGTATTTATTATCCTTGATAGAAAAGAATTCTTTAAGTTATTGTAATTTTGTATTAAAGCTGTAAAGTAGAACAACTTTTTTATCGAAAGAATGTTGCTAATCTTTAAGGAACTATCTGTTATTGAATTGTGTTTACTCTTAAATATTATTTTTAATATTTTATTTTGTACTAATTCAATCCTATTCAGTTCAGATTTGTACGAACCTCCCCAAGATACGATACCGTAAGACAGTGGTCGCCAACCCGTCGATCGCGAGCTACCGGTAGCTCGCAAAGGCAATTCTGGTAACTCGCGCTGCTCACGGTGCAAAAAATCCAAAAGTCTGAAAATCATTCCAGTATTAGCAAATTTCAGAAATTTTCATAATAAATAGATAAACAGCGGCAACACTGCGGTAAGCGATTTCGCGCCGACAAACACGACGCGAAGTCGCGTCTCCGTTCTAGGATCGGCTGGAACCGATTAGCGTGTTCGAGAATTTTTTGGCTTTATACATATATACGCAATGCACGTCGACATTGCGCTCAGTTTAATACTGAACGGCATTATCAACGTTCTGCGTGCAGCGGTTGGGTTAGAGTTCGATACATTATGGCAAGCAGTAGTACGAAGGCGAAGACATACCATTTACATTCGGAATGGGAAGAACAATATTTCTTCACAGAAGTTAAAGGCAAAAGTGTTTGTTTGCTATGTAATACATCTGTGTCAGTTCCTAAAAAAGGAAATATTGAGAGGCATCATAAAACTGTACATTCGAATTTTGAGAAGGCATTCCCGTTAAATTCTGCCACCAGAAAAGAAAAACTGAAACATTTAAAAATCCAGTTAATTGGACAACAGTCAATATTTTTGAAAACAATCGGCAAAAATAAGGCTGCAACTGAAGCATCTTATCGTGTTTCCCAGATAATTGCACAAAAGAAAAAACCTAATGAAGACGGGGAAATCATAAAACAAGCATTTTTGGAAGCTGCAGATTCTTTATTCGCCAACTTTAGAAACAAAGACGAAATAGTCTCTGCTATAAAATCTATGCAACTTCTGCTAATACAGTGATGAGGCGAGTAGAAGTAATGAGCAATGATATTTTTTTACAGTTAAGAAGTGACTTAGATAACTGTATTTATTTTTCACTGCAACTGGATGAATCAACAGATGTAGTTGACACCTCACAGATGGCCATATTTGTCAGGATGGCTTTTAGTGATTTTACAATTAAAGAAGATCTTTTGAAGTTTATTCCACTCAAAGGATATACTACTGGGCTAGAACTGTTTTCTCATTTAAAAAATCTCATCTCTTCTGAGAAAGTTTCAATATCAAAAATGGTAGGCCTGACAACTGACGGTGCTCCAGCTATGGTGGGTTGTGATAAGGGGCTCGTGGCGCTATGTCATAAGGATGATATACATCAGCAAGTATTATGTGGAAATTTTCTAAAATTGAACAACGTTATGAAACTGGTGGTGAAAATTGTGAACAAGATTAGAGCTCAAGCGTTACAAAGAAGATTATTTAAAACCTTGGCTGATGAAATTGACTGTCAATACGGAGAGCTACTTCTTCACTCTGAAGTGCGATGGTTAAGCAGAGGACGAGTGCTCAAACGTTTCAATGATGTCCTGCCTGCTATACTCCAATTTTTCAAAGAACGCGATGAACCGATTCCTGAACTGGAAAATTCGACTTGGCTCAGAGATTTTGGTTTTCTTGTGGACATTACAGAGGACAATTAAATAAGCTTAACTTGCAGCTTCAAGGCAGGGATAAAGAATTAGCGGAAAAGATTTCTGATATAAATGCATTTATTACAAAACTTGAATTTTGGGAACAAAACATAAAAAACCGCGATACTAAGCATTTTCCTATTCTTTCCGAAAAGATATCCAAAAATCTATTAGAGCCCTATGACAGTAAATATCATATGGAAATAGTTTCTAACTTGAAGGAAAACTTCAAAAATCGTTTCAAGGATTTCAGCAAAATTGCTTTAGTGACATAATTTGTTGTTTCACCCTTCATGGACATTGATATACAACAGTTCGCACCTTGTGTTATGAACAACTTTGGCGAAGACATTGCTGTGACCGGAATGGAACTGATTGCTTTTCAAAGTGACTTGACTTTAAAATCTTTAGGTTCAAATACAAAATGTATATGGACTTTAGTAAGTAAAGATAAGTATTCAGTTTTATGTCGTGTTGCGTTGAAAGTGAAAGCGTTATTCAGTTCAACTTATTTGTGTGAATCTTCTTTTTCCAATATGAAATTTATTAAAAATAAATACCGCAATCGGCTTACAGATATACATTTGGATATTATATATTATTATTATAATTATATTAAATTATACTGCAAATATTAAAAAAATTATCGAAGAGTCAGAATGCCAATCTTCTCATTAAATATGCTCTTTTTATCTGCCTATATTTTATTTATATAATAATGTACTATTACTGTTTTGTTGTTTTTTTAAGTCGCTTGTGATTTGCCATTATGACTGCAAAAAATTTTGTTACGATTGATAGGTGTGAACATGGATGTAGTTATGCATAAGTATAAGCACTATAAGTCATAAGTTTATTATATATAGAACGTATATTAGTAAAATAAATACATGTATTGTATGTCGAATATAACTGTGTATTATTTAATTTATGTTGGCTTGTGCAAGTAGCTCGCTGTTTATTTCAAAATCTTGAAAGTAGCTCAACACATTGAGAAGGTTGGCGACCACTGCCGTAAGAGGTGACTGATTCGAATAGGGCATAATAAATACATAGTTAATAATTGTTCTTTGTTTAATACAATATATATTTTAATTTGGCAAACACAAAGATTAATCTATTTCGCTTTATTAAATAATTAATTTGAAAATCCCATTTTAACTTATAACCAATTAAAATGCCAAGATATTTAGTGCTTTCAACCCGTGTTATTGGAATACAGTTACATTTACTGTTAGAATCATGATTATGCATAAATATATTAATATTTCCAGGTACAGAATCTTTATAAACTCCAAAAGTTATAAATACCGTTTTATTAATATTCACAGATAAGTTGTTTTGACACATCCATGTAAATATTTTATTTGCAATTAAATTTGCATTTAATTCAGCATCCTCCCAATTGGGCATGCGTTATTTACTTACAGTGGTTCAATAAGGAACTCGGGCATACATAGGACGCAGCTTCAAATTCAAGGTTAAATATTTTTAATTTTCTATTTTTCTATTGGGTATTCAAATAGCATTTTAGAAATAGTAATAATAATTTATAAATCCTTTACCTCCTTGTTATAAAATATTTATCATGTAGCATTCGCAAAATTGGTGTCAAACAAGAAGTCGGACATCTGCCATTATTGCAATTGCTTGGCACTTTAAAACGGGGGGCAGATGAACGGTGGATAGGCAACAAATAATTATAATGGAAGAGTTGTACGAGCAATACCTTTCATCAACTAGATTAATCGACAAAAGAGAATAAAATTTGCAAAGCGTCATGAGTATAAGGATTTCGAGTTCTGGAAGCACGTTTTATTTTCAGATGAAAGCAAAGTATTTTGATCAGATAGAAAATCATATGTGTGGAGAAGAACTAATGAAGAGTTGCTGGAAAAAAACTTATGTCCGACAGTTAAACATGGGTATGGGTCGGTAATAGTATGGGGTTGTAGGCCCGCTGCTGGTACTGGAAATTTGTGCTTCATTAACGGCAATATAGACCACAAAGAATACCTAACAATTATGAAACAAAATTTGGTCCAACGAACCCAAGAATAAGGCACTTGATGCCCGGTTATGGCTTATGTAGAATTGTACTTCAAACATCTCCGCAATCTCCAGAAATCAGTATAATTGAACATCTGTGGGCTCATTTGGAAAACCAACTGAAAAAGCATGTTAATAGGAACAAGAAAGGCATAGAAGACAATATTAAAGAAGAGTTCGGGAAAATAGATCCTTAACATACAAGAAGCTGGTCGAATCCATGCCAAGAAGACTATGAGAAAAAATAAAGGCTTGCCGACTAAATATAAATTATATTGTTTTTTCTTAAATATTATTTGCCTAACTCTACTTTATATACTCCGAGTTATTTTTTTAATGTATTTTGCTAAGTTTTTTTGTTCGTATTTTCTATATACGAATGAGTTGAAGTTTGTTTATGTTTTTGTGGTTTTGAAAAATACGCTTGAAGAACGAAAGTAAATGTGACACATAAACGCATTAGATTTACATTTCAATATATGTATATTTTTTTATTTAAAATCATATCACTTGGGTGTCCGACTTCTTTATTTTGCCGAGAGTAAACGCGAAAAATCACAACCAGCGATTGTTCGTGAGCTCGAGCACCTTAAAGTAAATAAAGTTGTTGTTTATCGCAGAACTACTCATTACAATGATAATGGTAGCGTCGCGGAACGTCATGGAGATAGTCATCAAAAGACCGCAACGTGAAATGGTTCAAATAGTGAAAAAGCGACTTGAGCGAAATCCCCGAAATCCGAAAGGGTGCCAATCAAATGGCGAAAGAACTGAAAATATCTGGCCGTAGCATCCGCCGCATACTGAAAAATGATCTCAAAGTCTAGCCTTACAAGATCTAAAAGGCGCATGATCTCACACCAAAGCAGCAACAAGTCCGACTTGAGAGAGTGAAGGAGTTGCTTCGCTTGGCCGAAAGCGGGCAATTTCCGAACATTGTGTTTATTTGACCGACCGCTCATACAGGAGGCAGCATCCGCGACAAGTTAAGGGTTAGACCGCTGTAACCGCAGATGGGCACTCTCCAACCGTTTTCATCGAGCCTGGCGTCAAGGTAAATACGATATATTATCGGGAAAGTATTCTGGAAGTTGCTTTGAACCCGTTGGCAGACAAACATTTCGGTGGCAGACCATGGACGTTTCAATAGGACTCGGCACCGTCTCACAAAGCTCTAGTGAACCAAGAATGGGTAAATGGCTCTCAAATTCACTAGACGCGAATCCAATGGATTATTCTTTTTGAGCCATTTTGGAGAGCAAGATCGAACTAAAAGATTCCCCAGTCACGAGACGCTGCAAGTCACATTCGGGCAGCTTGCGATTCGTTTCTGAACCGTCTCAAGGCTATAGTCAAGGCAAAAGGTGGTCATATAGAGCAAAAGTAATTTGATTCTTAATTTTGTATTATTTTCACACATTTTTACTTTGAATTGAATAAAAGTAATTTTTCAAACTAAATTTATGACCTTTTTAATTGGTTACACTTCGAGTGCCGGACCCTTTACATAAAAACGAAAAATGTGGCGTAATGAAGACTTCTCGAAGATATCGTTAGACCTAGTGAGTGAGACTAATTTTCGATACAATCCCACTCGTCGTTATTCACAGCGCGTGTTCACATCAATTTGAGTTTTACGCTTACATTGCTTACATAATTTTTTAATTTTTTGGAAAACTTAAGTATTGGCTTCATTATTCTTCATCATTGTAAAATTGTTGAATGTCTACTGCCAAATACATTTCAAACTAATATAAAGTTATTATTATTTATTAAGAAATTAACAAAATAGACCTAATGTACTAGCAATGAAGGCTTAGTAGTGGGGAGGTCTATAACTGCCTACGTTATATGGTAAAAAAATTATTAACTACGAATGTCGTTTGAATGGTCCGCACAAAAATATTAACTTCTTAATTGTTTGCGGTAAACATTCGTCCAATGATGTTCTAGTTGTTGATCCCTTCTGAATAATAGAATTTGTACAAGTCAGAAAAATACGTAGATTACGTACGGTGACTAATTTACGATTGCGTAAACCGCTTTATGCTGCTGATGAGTGTAAGTGTAATCTGCGAATCTTTATTAGAATATCTTGAGACACGAAAATGGATGTGCGTATACCAAAGAGTTGTTCTAAATGTTTTTTGTTTTTCATGTACATATCTAAAATAAAAAATCGCATGCTGCCAACGTAGCTAATATCGAAAGTAAGATTTGTATCCGATATTAGATATTCAGATTCAGATATAAGAACACATTCAGAATAGTGCAGCGAATAAAGATCCAGTAGATCCGCTGTCTAGGCCATGTCGTCCGAAACGCTCGTGCTATGAAGGTATTTGATGCGGTACCAGATGGTGGTAACAGATAAAGGAAAGGTCTCTTTTGCGTTGAGAAGATGGGGTGGAGATGGACTTGGCTTCACTTGGTGTGTCCAACTGGCGCCAGTTTGCACGAGAAAGAAACGACTGGCACTAAACTCGGCCAAAAACGCTAGAGCGGTTATCACGCTAATCAAGAAGGAGAAAAAGTTCAGGATAGTCTATTTTATAAGGAAACAAACATATTTAACATCTAAAATAAAATTAGGTATTTATGTATGGGAAAGATAATTATAATTAAAAACTGAATCATCAAATGCTTGTAAACCAATAATAATATTGTCAAATTGTAAAATTGCTAAAGAAATAAATGAAGCTCATCATCATTCATCATCAAGATACAGCTTCTAATTTTTTTGAATTTCTTTTTATACAAATTTTTGTATATAATAATTCAATTCATGCTATTTACTACTCCGGTTTCAATTTACGTTGACTCTCATTTCTTATTACTTTTGATTGGAATATGTTAAGAAAGTGTGTTCAAAATGCAATGTCCGAGAATACCTACTCGGAAAATTAATTGAATTGATTAACTTGAATTCAATGACCGCATTGACAATATACTCACTCACAAAATGCTATCGAATTGTAAATACCAAAGTGATCATTCAACTCAGTCGTCATGATAAATTCACAAGCTGGAAAGAATATATAAAAATCAGTGCAAGTTTTCTCCCAGTTAGTGCTTATTTAGAAGGTGCAAGAACATTAAACTTCTAATATTGTAAGAAAAAATAAATGTATTTAAGTAAGTCTCGAAATTTGGGATTCTGTTAACTCGTTTCACTATTTAGAGTCTTAAAACAACTTTATTTTTTTGATTGAAATTTATTTAGAAATATAAACAACAAAATATAATAACAAAGCTCTGCCAATGCATTCTACTAGAGTGATCAAACAAAAACATACGTGTATCGGCGATTTCAAAGTTTACATCTGAATTTTTTTAGGGAAGGTCGAGTTCCCACTTGTACATTCTTATGGTAAATCGGCATAGGAAATTACACAATTTTATATTTTGAAATACACTTTATTATTCTGTATAGTCAACGAGACTCCAATTTATGACCTCATTTGATGCAAAACGATGGTAGCCGGTAGGGACCAAACTTGGTAAATACGGTGGATGCTTCAACAATTCTAACTTTAATTCAAGGATTTTAGCCATTGTCAAATTGATTTTTGTGACACCGTGCATTCTCCTGACAAAAAAGCACGTTCCACGAATTTTTTCCTTCAGCTGTTCTAAAAGGTTATAATAATGTTCAGAATTAATTGTTTTACCAGTTTGCAAGGAACCAGACTTTACCAGATTCCCACTAATCTTTAGCCTCTTGTTTTGATTTAGGATCGTTATCCTTTCGAAAACGCTCTAAATGTTGCTGAAAACATTGCATTCGAATAGATTTTTGTGCACACAGCTTTCTGAAACCCAATACTTCAGTCAAAATATTGCATACACTGCCCAAAGAATTAATTGACAAATTGAAAGGAAACTTCCCATACTTTCATATGAAGAGTGTATCAACATAACAAAAAAAAGAGGTTGTCTGTAAAGTCGGTTTACTGACGATAGTTTAACGTGCCAACGTCATAAGAAAATACTTCAAGACACATTACACTCGAAACACCCCCTTTCATTTCCTACTTTTCCTATCATCCTCCTATTCTCAACAGAGAAATGGTTCATTACCATGCACACAGGGTTAAGGCATATGCAAATACAAATACATATGTGAATTTATATACATATGCGCATATACATACAAATACAGGGTGAACGCTATGAAGTGTTACCAACTTCACACTGCTTGTATCTGTAAAATAGCTCATGACATCAACGTCAAAATTGTTCTAATGACAGTTCGATATATTGTTTATAAGCCATCAAAAGCATTTGCGTCTCTGAATTTGTGTTTTCTGATGAAAAAAATTTCCCAATTGAGAAGTTCATAACCACTCAAACTTACTTGACCGAACGCTCATACGAGTATTTGAGCCTACGTATGGCCACTCGAAGCAATGTCCCATCGCAAGTAATAATTTGGGCCGCAGTGACAGCTGATGGACGCTCTCCGATCGTTTTTATCGAGCCTGATGTCAAAGTGAACGCAACTTATTATCGGGAAAATGTTTTAGAAGCTGATTTAGAGCCAAGGACGTTCCAACAGAACTCGGCACCGTCTCATAAAGCTCGTGTGAACCAAGAATGGTTAAAAAATCATGTTCCACACTTCATTTCGTCCACACAATGGCTTTCAAATTCGCCAGACGCAAATCCGATGGACTATTCCTCTGGTCCATTTTAGAGAGCAAGGTGAGGACTAAAAAATATGCCAGTATGGATGCCCTGGAAAGAGCGATTATACGATAATGGGGCAAGCATGCAACTCATGTTTTGACCGTTTGAAGGCTATAGTCAAGGCAAAAGGTGGTCATATCGAGCTAGAGTGAATATCTGTTTTTGAACAATTTTGTCTTTGAAATCAATAAAAACTAATTTCACACAAAAAATTTATGGTGTTTTGAATAGGTAACACTTCATATCGTTCACCCTGTATATGCTCACTCAAGTAGGAGAGATCCAGATGTCGAACTTTGCCGAACGCGGGGGCCGATTGTGCTCTTTGTCGTTCGTTCCGCGCTCTCGCTTGCAGTTCAAGCAAGGTAACGACGCATGAGCAAGATAACGACGCATTTTTTAGTGCGTGCAGCCGGCTAAATCGAATTATAAGACGTTGTCACGTCAAAAATTAGGCTACTTTTCAAACCGCTAAACTTATTGAACAACCGAGTATGTGATCATTACTTTTTAGATATACTCGTATGGCGTGTTCAGAAGTTATATGGAAAAACAACGGATAACATTTAAGTCCTCTAACTCCTCTATAGATAGGTATCTTTCTAATATAGCGGGTTAAAAGGTGCTACAAAAGTATTTGTCAAACAATTCTATTATAAGCCTCTTAATTCACCGAAGCACAAAATTCAGCTTAAACGCCAAAAATAAATCAAAATGGAAAATATGTAAAGTTAAATTCGTTAGCATGTATTGAAAGTATGAGTTTGGTGCGTGACTACCATTCGGAAGTGCTGAGGTTCGAAACTTCGGGTATGAAAAACCAAGTGATAGAAAAAGTTTTTAGTGGTCGCCCCTCAGCAAGCAATAGCAACCGTCCGAGTGTATTTCTGTTATGAAAATAAGCTCTTCATAAAAACCTTCTGTCCTTCGGAAACTACAAACAAACTATAGGTCCCCCAATTTTCGAAAAATTATCAAAACGCGCTCCAGAAATTGGAGGAGGAGCTCGGCCAAACACCCAAAAAGGGTGTTAGCGCCAATTATATGTATTATGTATAATACATATATAGATATATATAATATGATGGACTTTTCGTTACTAGTACTTGTACAGATGTGCATGATTAGTAAATAAGTGAAAATGAAATTGTGAAATATTTTGAGTTATGTCCCTTTGAGAAATATATTGCGATATATGTGTATGTACGGTTCCTAGTGAAGAAGCTTTGTTTAGAAAATAGTCTCGGAGTTATTTATGCACATCTTTATTAAGAAATTATTTGCATATACAATAATAAACTTGAACTTGCACTAAGAACAATACGTAGGTACACAAATAGATGATTTAAATTTGTGTTTCTGAAATATAAAAATACTACGAAAACAAGTGCGCGTCAGAGAATTTATTGTTTCTGTGTGGAATGTAAATATATGCACACAAAATATGCACATACGAGTATTGACATGAGCCACACAGTATTGATAAAAAAAACTAGATTTTCATTTTGAGGCTGTTAAGCTGTAAAACTAGGCTTAAGGGCAGTTAATTAATTAGAAAGTATAGATTTGTTAAAAGTATTCCTGTAAAAAAATAATAAGTATAAGGAAGAAAAATAAATAAGACGTAAATATATTAAGTTAATTTTAATAAGATGTAAATTTATATAATTTAAACGCGTTTATTTTGCATTATTAATTGTTATACTAATTCGCCTTATTATAATTGTTTACATTGTTAACAGTTACTGTCCTCCTGCATGAATTTAGCTATATTTGAAGGGACAAACGAAAGACGGATGAAAAGTAATACAGAGGCGTCGATTATGCCCCTGCATACATTTGCTGTCTACTTGTAATGAAAGAATTTTCAACTCTCTTGGAACGAGTCGAGCAGCCACGTGTCTTATGCCCAATTGATAGTGTAAAATGTTGAAAATTGATTTGTGAGACGCGCTAAGATCATGAACTATATCCTTCAAACTTAAATGATGGTTTCCAGCACCATTCCCAGTTGTACCAACAGTCCAGCAAAAAAGAGGTTGTCTGTAAAGTCGGTTTACTGACGATAGTTTAACGTGATAACGTCATAAGAAAATACTGATTGAATGGTTGCATTTTTCAAAAGAAAATTTTAATTTTATTTGTTTGATAGATATTTTGTATGGATATAGAGAATGAGTTAACATTAACATAACATAATATAACATAACATAACATAACATAACATAACATAACATAACATAACATAACATAACATAACATAACATAACATAACATAACATAATATAACATAACATAACATAACATAACATAAAATAACATAACATAACATAACATAACATAACATAACATAACATAACATAACATAACATAACATAACATAACATAACATAACATAACATAACATAACATAACATAACATAACATAACATAACATAACATAACATAACATAACATAACATAACATAGCATAACATAACATAACATAACATAACATAACATAACATAACATATCATAAAGCATTCACCAACAGCTTTCATTTGATACCCATATTGTACAGACACGTCCGAAGGTTACCCGAGTCCACGTTTTGACCTATATCTCGAGACCCTATCCACCAATAGGTATTCAAACTATACGGAAATCATCTTCAATACCTACTTAACAATGTGTGTAAGTTTGGTTTAATTCGGTGCAAAGACACGGCGGGTCCACGTTTTGGCATATATTTCGAGACCCTAGTCATCAATAGGTATGAAAATTACCCCGTATTAAAGCACTTATCAACAGCTTTCATTTGATATCCATATTGTACATACACATCCTAGTCACGGAGCGGATGGAAATACTCTGAACTAAAGCATTCACCAACAGCTTCCATTTGATACCCATATTGTACATACACATCCGAAGGTTACCCGGGTCCACGTTTTGACCTATATCTCGAGCCCTATTTCCAAACTAAAATATAATCCATGTTACTCGTGGATGATGTAGCTTTCGAATGGTGAAAGAATTTTTAAAATCGGTCCAGTAGTTTTGAGCGTATTCATTACAAACAAACAAAGTTTTCCTCTTTATAATATTAGTATAGACAACATATCTTATAAGGTATATGGTAAATATTAAAATACATTTTTTCCTTCATATATAATAAAAAAATTAATAATTATAACATTAAAACAACAGGTATTATTAACAAACTTGGTTTTATTTTAAATTCTTCAAGTGAATCAAATTAATAATAATCAATAAGAAGGCATATGCAAATACAAATACGTGAATTTATATATGTACATATGCGCATATACATATGTACATATATACGCTCACTTAAGTAGGAGAGAGCACGATGTCGAACGTTGCCGTTCGTTTGCTTTGTTTGCTTTGTTGTTCGTTCCGCGCTTTCGCTTGCAGTTCATGCAATGCAATGAGCAAGGTAACGGCAATGAGCAAGGTAACTACATATGAGCAAGGTAACACTAATGAGCAAGGTAACACTAATGAGCAAGGTAACACTAAAGAGCAAGGTAACACTAATGAGCAAGGTAACTACATATGAGCAAGGTGACACTAAAGAGCAAGGTAACACTAATGAGCAAGGTAACTACATATGAGCAAGGTAACACTAATGAGCAAGGTAACGACACATTTTTTCGTGCGTGCAGCCTGTTAAATCGAATTATAAGACGTTATCACGTCAAAAAAATTTAGACATTTGTAAAACGCGTGCTTTTTAAATGAACAATTCCCGATATTTTTTGACAGAATGTAGACATATATGCACAGTAACTGCGGGCGGGCTTATACAAGGGTGGCATAATTTAAAAAATCTAAAAATATCCGAGTATGAGGCCTTTTAATGAAATTAAAACAAATAAAATACGATTCACGTAGTGAATGACTATGAAATGTTATTAAATTTAGAAACTACATATAACTGAACTATCGCATATGTTGAAAAATAAAAAAATTACGCTGTCTTAAAACAGTCTAGAAGAATCAAGATACATTGATATTGGCATGTGTGTGTATGTACACTAAAATGTTCATATTGACGAGCGAATCGATTCACCGAGACTTCTGATCTTTCCCCGACATGACAGCTTGCGAATGCCCAGATATAGTCTGACTTGGACAAATATTACGCCCATACTTTTTATGCCCTTTAAAACAGCGCTTCAACAACTCGGGAGATTTTGTTAACACTCTTCGCATATTCTTATTAATCTATACTATAAAGGTGAATGTA
The DNA here is from genome assembly GCF_028408465.1 of Anastrepha ludens. Classification (NCBI taxonomy): domain Eukaryota; kingdom Metazoa; phylum Arthropoda; class Insecta; order Diptera; family Tephritidae; genus Anastrepha; species Anastrepha ludens. Next base: position 116,891,189 of record NC_071500.1, on the reverse strand, counting down.
CGTTGTCCGCGCATCACTACGAAACGACAATACCAAATGACGTAAAAATGTTTATACATTCATATTTTCAGCCATTGAAGGTTATAGGCATGTTTTTATGATGGAACTCCCTTCCCACAGCCCCCAGGCCGCCCAACCACTCTCATTCGTCACTAATAATCGAATATTTGCTTAAATTTAATCTAAAAAATCTTAGCTTTTCCTATTTCCCACTATTTATAGCACAATCTAGACTTCATAATCCGCATAAGCTGTTCAACTATGACCCAAATGCAAAGTTCAAAAACGGTTTGAGATATATAATTAATAAAAATAATTTTGCTTGATATTTTTCAGATTGGTTGTTTTGATTTTATTCAACGAGGCATAGCAACGGATGCCGGGTATTGTAATATTATGGTTATTAATAAAAAATAATTTTCTATGAAATTATTATTTGTAATTCTTTTATATACATATCCTAAATCCCTCAAAACTACACCTACGCGAGCGGGGCCGCGGGTTAAATCTAGTTGGCAATATATTTGATTTTTAAACACAAGCTGCAAAAACGGTCAATACAATCAGTGAACAGTTCAAGGCGCATTGAACAGCTATGTAAATCGAGTAGCAGCCAAGCCAAACCAACAACCAGTGTGTATTTTTGTTTTTGACTGTACAGCATCATAAGTCGTTTTTCAAACAAACAGAAAAAAACAAAGCAGCTCTTCTATTGCTTACCTGTTCAAGGTATTTAGAACAAAATGAAAATAATTTTCAATATCCCTATTTTATGTTTCATTTGAATTAATAAAAAAATGCATAAATAATGCAAAGAATGCGCATTATAAGCAACGATTCCAGCAATGCACCTGCGTCAACCTAAATAATAGAACGTCTACTGAGCGATGAGTTGGTGCAACGATTGTCATGAATGGGAACGACAGCGAAGATACCTGTGCAGTACTTTATCACAACAGCAGCCATTAGAAGCTCGTACTTATTGATCGATCGCTCTTACAAAACCTTTATACAAAATTAATATTATTTCAGGTGCACTTCAATTTTGTAACGCCAGAGGTAGGACTGCTAACAATAAACGCGAAATTTGTGAACATACAACAACATGACAAAATGATCACAGACAACCGTTACCAGGCAATATGATATAGCTTTACTTATTAAAAAAATCATAGCAGTCCATGTTTTTAACATTTCAAAAATTATTGTGGGACGTTGAAAACTTATATACATATTTATTTTATATACTGTATATATGTTGGTGCGGGATCACCATTTTGTAGTGGCCGGATTCGAAATTCCGAATAGCACAAATGATAGAAAAAGTTGTTTCCACTCGGCAGGCAATGGCAAATCTCCGAGGGTATTTCTGGCTTAAATAAACTCCTTATGAAAGACCATTTTCCGATCGAAGTGGCATAAAACTGTAGGTACCATATCAAAAAGAGTGTAAGCGTCCTGGATCACCCCTATGCTGTGAGTGTGCCGGATGGCACTATGGCACCTTTAAAAGAATTATTTGCGCTGACGAACGGTGACAGTGGCCTTGGCGGGAGAGGTATGGAAGCGAACTAAGCCGAAGGCGGTGGATAAAAAGAATCTACCTATGCGTCCGCGAGCACCTGTCTAGCTCCCTTCCGAACCCTCTACTTCAGAGGAAATGGAGGAAGTCCTCTCGTACTGCAACCCGAAACTTCCCACGCACAATTGGAAGGTGGTTAAGGTGGAGAGGACTGAGTCATATTATCGGCAAACGCTGATTCTGCTAAATGCGGAGGCTCTTGGTTCTCTCGCTGAAACAAAGGGGGTTATCAGCTATGGTTTCGAAAAGGTAGTCCTGAAGGTCTAGCAAAGCGATGCCAGAGCGGATGCCCTGCACATCCGTAGGTGCTGAAGGAAGAAGGGCCCACAGTTGAGGAAGCTCCTGTGGACATGGAGATAGACTCCGTCACGTCGGAGGCTGGCAGTGCTGGTGGCGTCCCCTCATGACCAGGGCCCGTCATAAACATGGGGTCATTCTTCGACAGGGCGGGGGAGGAGAGGCTTCTGGCCTCGGAGAGTGAGGACACCGACCTTGGGGTGCTGGAAAGGATTATCGAATATGATTATTCTCCAGATAAATCTTTATTCTCCAGATAAATCTACTGCTCCACCTTGAGCAGCAGCGATATTCTGGACTCAGGACGAGAGGATATAAACTGATGGTGTATAGCGTATAGGAAATTAATGCATTTATTTTGCCTAATTCTAGTAATGAAGACATTGTGACAGTGAGCCTAGAGGGCTCTGCCGGAAAGCTGTGGCTGATGTCGGCCTATAAGGCGCATGAGGACGAGGGGGAACCACCTCCGATGATGTTGAGGGAAGCCCTGGCTGAACGGGCGCAAACTCCCACCATACCTGTTGGGGAAGTTCCAACATAAATGCAAAAGGTGAGTCACTTTTAGATTTTATTTTAAACGAAGATTTGTTTATTTGCAGCAGAGATAAGGACCCCACTTTCATTACTGCAACCAGGGAAGAGTTGCTGGATCTTACTCTGGCCTCCTCCTCATTGTTACACCGAATTTCCGATTGGGAGGTGCTTAACACCCATTCCTTCTCGGATCACAGGGATATCCAATTTTCTGTCACTGAAACCCGTCCAAAAAGACCCTCCTACAGAAATCTGAAGAGAACGCACTGGAATACATACGGCAGGAATTCTGCTGAACCCAAGGGAAAATTTAGATCTCTCGGAGGAAGCGATCGATGATCTAGTGGAGATCTTCACTTATAATAAGGCGAAAACTGTAGGGTGATTGCCTACGTGGATGATGTGGCATTAATCGTTAGAGAAAAGTTTGTAGATACCCTGTACGATTTAATTCAGGGATATTTGATCGTAGTTGTTTGATGGGCAGCAGACTGCGGCTTAAGACGGAGCTCGTCCTTTTCACGAGGAAATTTAAAATACTCAGAGCTCAACTCCCCTCGATGGGGGCGCTCCGTTAGTGCTTTCTGACAAGGTGAAGTACCTAGGTCTAATCCTTGACAGTAAGCTAACGTGGAAGCCCAACAGCCCAGGAGAGAGTAAGGAAGGCAACAATCGCCTTGTATAGATGCAAGGGCGCAATTGGCAAAAGATGGGTCCTCTCGCCTAGAGGTGTATTTTGGCTCTATAATACCATAATAAAGCCAATCTTGTTATATGGAGTCGTTGTCTGGTGGAACTCACTGGAGAGGATGACATCAGTTAAAAAGCGAAGATAAAGTTCAAAGGTCTGCACTCATTGGAATCAGTGGGGCGCTTCGAACTACTCCTACTCTAGCGCTTAATGTAATGTTAAATGTAGTACCTATACACATCGCAGGAAGAATTGCCGCTGCACGTACCGCAATCAGACTAAGGGGATTGGGCTATAAGCTCAATCTTACATATGGGCACTCAAGCCTCCTCAAAAACTTTGAGTTCATCCCGTCATCGACGGATCAGTATGTGCCCTCCCTTAGTCCAAGTGGAACCTTGTCCACCCATATTCCATCAAGGGAGGAGTGCACTGGGGGCAACACTTGGGGGCAGGGTCTGGTTAACCTATTCACGGATGGCTCGAAGTTGGGCGGTAGGGTTGGAGGGGGAGTATTCTGTAAAGAGCTTCACATCAAACTCAAATTCAGGTTACCGGATCACTGCAGCTGAGTGACTACTTACTTGCGTAATAACTGTTATGAAGGTAAATATTTACTCCGATAGCCAAGCGGCAATTAGGACCCTAGGCTCTTTTATGATGCATTCGAAACTGGTCAGGGAATGCCTGGTCTCTCTCCCGATTGTATCAGAATTTAATTCTTCGATATAAAGATAATTTGGGTACCTGGAAAACTGCGAAGGCGACGAGCTGGCTAGACACGGCACCTGTGAGGTAGTGTGCCCGCGAAAGGAGAGCGCTGGGCAAGTACACGAACGTGTAAGGTCGCAAAGTCCTTTTGGCCACGTTTGGATAGGAGACGTTCGAGGGATATTCTGAGGATGACAAAATCTCATCTCTCATATTTCGTGGGCATCATCACGGGGCACTATCCGCAGGGTACACATGCCGTGAGACTTGGAATTACTTCGAGTACTTTTTCGTCAGCTGTGTGGAGGATGAGGTGGAATCATCTCAGCACCTGCTCTTTAGCTGCCCAGTTCTCGCGGGACTAAGATTCAAGCATCTTGGTTCTCACTTTTTTTCTGCTCCTGCCTGTATGGCAGGTCTTGATAACAAAAATCGGTTGAACTTCATCAGTAGCATAAAGAGGCTAACACAACCGCAAATTAGTCACCGTTCATAGTCCACAAATACTCAACTCTCACCACCCCTTTCCTTTTCGTCCTATCTTTTTCCCTTCACCTCTCTTCCCCACTCTTGCAATGGTATCACAAAAGATGAGCCAAACTTCTTTCGTCCAAGTGGGCCCACACTCTGGGCAACCATTACTACCTAACCTGACCATCGAATCCAAAACCTGCCCCAGAGTTTATTTGTCTTTGGTGGAAACGTATTATTCGTATGTAGATGCGTTCGTATAATAGAACCAGAAAACATGTATGTAGATATACCCGTTTTGTAAACTTAAACATTTATACGAATACCCTTATTTTTTTTAATTTTGTTTTTATGTACGAAAATATTTTTCTCACACATAAACTAATCAGCTAAAGTTCCCATCCAAAAACTTGGCAGCGGTCAACTTTCGTAAAACTTGGATGTGAATTAAAATTACAGTCTTCTATTTACGAGTGTTCTAACTAAAACTGCATTCAAAACCCGAAAAATCACACCGGTATCCAACGGAATTGACTGAATCGAGGTGTTGGCAAAAATTGTAATTATAAAAATGTATTCACGTAGTTCAGTACGTATTTGAACCTCAAATTTGATCACTGTGCCTCTCATCATATATTGTTTGTATGAGAGAGTGCACGGGTCCATACTCACAAATTCACACATACGATACTACACTTGCTCTCGCCGAAGTAATTATAATAACATGTGACAGTGTTAGTGAATGACGCAAAGCAAATGTATAAACAAATTGAAAAGTACCAAAACATGTATAGGTACATATATATATGCGATACATACGAATTTTGTTAAGGAATGGATCTTTTTAGTTTTCTTGAAAAATATTTACTTGTATTTATTCACTACATGCAGCGCGGGGGGACTCAGAGACATAGGAAGCTGAACAACAGATCGTACGGCATAGCAAGATTCTCCTACAGGGATCCTCACTGCTCCAAATCAGACCCGACCTTAACTTCAAGAAAGATTTTACGCCACGTTTTCCACTGAGAGCCGTATGCAGGAAAAGGAAGGGGATTGGTAGACTCGATATTGAAATCTACACTGGCGTTTCTAAGATGAACTGTGGTGTGGCAGCCCATCAACTTATTCAAATCAATTCGACTTTCTGACTATGCCAGTATGCTCCAAGCAGAACTTTTCGCAATCAGAGGAGCATGCAAATCACTAAAACACTACAAAGCAATTTGTGCAAGAGTATCTATTTTTTCAGAAGTCAAGCAGCTATCAAGGCCTTAGATCCCCATTCCATTTCATCCAAACTAGTTTTACAGTGTAGAAAGGAACTAGAGTTGCTTGATCATAGGCTTCAAATTACTCTGCTATGTGTGCCCGGTCATAAAAATATAGAGGGTAATGAGATAGCAGATGAGCTGGCAAGAAAAGGTGTCCGGAAGCTACCCAGAGGATACTTGGGATAATCCCGGAAGTTCTGAGCTGCTTCAACCATATGCAGAAGAATCGTTCTGGCCAGTCCCAAGTGAATGGCGATCAGTAACTTTCCCCACTTGCGTGGACTTCTAAATACATATGGAACCAAGTGTGCGTTGCACACACTAAAATCAGAATTTTACGTTGTAATTCTTAATTGTGTATTTTACAGTTTTATAACCATCTCAAAATCTCCATCTCGTCATCTTTTAAGATAAAAATTAAAAGGATAATTTTATTAAAATAATGGTAAAAGATCTGCGCTATCAGAGCATTTCTAAACGTTCCCTCAAGCGATACTCACACCATAATTTTCTGAATTAACAAATTGTTCTATAGTACCTGATTAAAGAAGAAAATTGCGTAATAAAGTTAAATGAAAACATGACGAGTTTTTTTTTTTTGTTTAATAATTATAATCTCTGGTGTATTGTTTTACTAGAAAAAAAGTGCAAACCTCCCCCGCCCCCCCCCACGTAAATTTAGCCGCACAGTTGTACCATGTATAATTATCTAACGATGTTTGTTACCGAAAAGAAATATGACTTCAAATTAATTGATCAAAAAACCAATGCATGATGATTGGCAGCATTTGAGATAACGATTGATTGGCAACATTGACACATTCGAATATTGTTACATAATGAAGATAGTGTCACAGGAAGAGAGCACATACGTAAATATAAATAGCATGTATATATACATATATAAGTATGTACGTAACTTCAAAAGCCACAAGGGCATTCTTTGCCTGTACAAGGCTTTTTGGTAAGACATGGGGACTAAGCCCTAGAATGACCTTCTGGACATTCACCACAGTTGTAAAACCCATAGTCACTTATGCATCCTTAGCATGGTGGCCCAAGGGCAAGCAAAGAAAGGCGGCAAACGAATTAAGCAAACTGCATCGCCTGGTATGTGTTGGTATTACAGGGGCTATGAAAACGTGTCCCACGGATGCATTGGGTGTGCTCCTGAACATACCACCGCTTCCAATTCTAATTGAAAGGGAAGCTCGCTCGAGTGCCTTAAGACTAAAAGGTATATCTGAACTTAAAAGTGGGGATATGAAAGGACATTTAAAGATCTTAGAAGACTTCCTACATAGTCCCATTCTTCATAGGGATGATATACTATCACCCAAACCAATACTCTTCAGGAACTTCCAAGTTATAATCAATGAACGAACAGACTGGAGAACTAACTCTATCACTTTCAAACCTGGCTCCCAGCTATGGTTTACTGATGGGTCCAAATTGGAAAATGGTAGAACAGGGGCAGGAATCAATGGGCCCAATGGGATCCTACCCAACAATATTCCAGGCAGAAATACATGCCATTGAAATATGTGTGAGAGAATGCCTTAGAAGGAAAATGAGAGGTACTCACATCTACATACTTTCAGATAGCCAAGCGGCTTTAAAAGCCCTTCTATCAACAACCATCACCTCTAAATTGGTAAACGATTGCCTAAACCTCCTAAACACGTTAGGAAACCTCAACACAGTAACACTATGTTGGATTCCGGGACATGAAGGACATGAGGGAAATGAAATGGCTGACGACCTTGCAAAACAAGGAGCAAATATGCAACTTACTGGTCCTGAGCCTTTCTGTGGACTGACAAAAGGCCACATTAATGAATTCCTTAGGAAATGGGAACAACAAACCCAAAACTGTGCTAAAATTTCTAAAAAGCCTAAAACTCTAGCGTTACAAAATAGGCCTTTCACAATAGATCAGCTCTGGTCGCAGTGCGTAATGGCCTTCTAATAATAATAATAATAATGTACGTAACTACAAAGTAGCGCAAAACTAATCATTCAATTTTGATTTTCAATAACTTTTTTACTAATTAAAAAAATAATTTCGAGTGATGAAACTCTTTATTTCGACCTTTACTCTCTCCACTGCTTGTCTGTGTGTATATGTACTACAGCTGTCTAGTTTGCAAGTGTCTAATATGATAGACTTCCGAATTATGATTAGTTTTACGCCACCTTGTACATAGGTACAGGGTTTGATTGAAAAGTAATGAGCCTTATTTGTTTAAGCAGTTTTATTAAACCTTTTGGCTTATACAACTAATATTCCTCAAAAAAGGACCCTTGAGCGTCAATACACCGCTGGTAGCAGTCCTTCCACTTCAGGAAACATTTTTTATACTCATCCGCCGACATCGCGTTAAATTCGGCTGTCACAGTTTGCACACACTTTGTGCATTTCAAGTTTTCCGGTCACGATTTCCCGCACATTGTAATAAGTTAAATTTAACTTTTCACTGATCTCACGTAGACTAGCACGACGGTCAATGTTCAAAAATTCACGAACCCGGTTCACATCTTCGGTGTTCGTCTTAGATGTCCTCCCGACCTTCCTTGAACGACTTGTGCCACCGTTTTACCTAGGCACTGGACAGAGATTGGTCCCCGTAAGCCTCCTTGACTAGCCCAATGGTTTCGGTACTCGTTTTGTTTAGCTCTACGCAAAATTTGATCGAGTAACGTTGCTCCAACGATTGCTGCATTTTCGCCACTGCAAAATCCTCTCACTGTTGTCCTGTTGCCAGCGAACTGGGGCGGTTTCTAGTGGAAGGGGAAAGTCCAACGATCAGTTTTCCCCACCAGCCGATTCCCCACGGCTCATTACTTTTCAATCAAACCCTGCACATACCTATACCCTGTGTTCAAAACAATGGCAAAGTTTTGGCTATTTATTAGTTCTTTATATAAAGTTTTTTTATTTTTTATAAAAATATAATTTATGCTACTACTAAAACAATAAAATAAATAAATAATTGGCGCGCACCCTTCTGTTAGGTGTTTGGCCAAGCTGTTCCTCTTCTTTGTGGTGTACGTCTTGATGTTCATCAACAAAACCAATATAACCCAAAATTTCAAACTTTGTACAAAATTTTGGTAAAATTGAAAACTTTTCATCAAAATTCTCAAATCTAGTGGAAGTTCGAATTGACTAAAAAATCCCGTTGATTCATATTTGTGTCTTGTGCATTTTACCCCGTAAAAAATTGAATATGGAAGAAGAAGAAAGAGGGAGGGAAGAAAATGCATAATACAGTTAAGAAAATGAAATTGTCAAAAATCAACACTCAACAAATTTAATTAAAATACGACTGAGTCACATTAGACAACTGGCTTGAAATATACTTATGTGGATTTCGGTCCTCCTTTAATTTTAATTTTGTTAATTTTTATGGAAGAAAGTGTATGTTTGTCGTTTTTGGGTATACAAAATTTTCTTTTGATGTTTATTTTGCTCACATCTCTCCGCTTGAGAGCGCAAATAGGAAAATTTGCCAAATTTAACTGTTTATAAAAAGTTTTGTATTATAATTATTTTATTTCAATTTAAAAAAATATGTGTAGAATAAACTTAAAAGTATTTAGTAAAAAACGCACTAGCTGCATAATGTTCCATAAATAATTATATTCACTAAAATTGATTATATTTATTTAACCCTCCGTTAGGCACTCAGGTCTGGTCAGACCTTTTTCGACTTTGGACGTGAATTTAACATATTTCTATTATGGCTAACGACTTATGAATTTAACCTTTTAAAAAGGTTCCTCGAACAAGACGACGGGTTTAAAAAGTTGCAATTTCGGTTGGGCACCTCGGGACATGCATTTGTATGGAAATATGTGGCATTTGTAATTCATTTTTAAGTATCACAGGTATATATTTTTTGCCTGGTCTTTATACAAAGAAGGAGATGCTCAGTTGTTTATATTTTGAAGATATTTTGAAGATATTTGCTTTTTTATTTCTGTGCAAAAAATATTTACAAAGTATTAAAATTTTCCAAACAAATTTGTCCAAAAATTCTACTATAAGTCTCGTAATAAACCAAAGAAGAAGAAGAAATTCATCTTAAATGCCAGAAATGAGCCAAACCCGAAAATGTGTTCAATGGTTAAAATCGTTAGAGATAAAAAAGGCTCGTCAACTGAAGAGTTGTTTTTTCTATAGAACATATAGTATCATAAAGCTAAAATGTAAGGATCATAAAGTTTGCGGAAGAGATTCCTTACATATTTGGTAATATTTTATGAAAATTTCACAATGTTCATCAGTATTTTTTTCAAAAGCACATTAAAAGTTTTACTTCAATCTCAAAAATTATAAACAATGCGAAAATTAACTAAGAAAAATTGTTACGAACGGTTCAAAAACTTCCTGAGATGATAAAAACTTACCTGCCTAATGCAAAAATTAGCATTTAGCCTTTCGCTCATCACAGCTGGACAACGAAGTTGTAGTGACAATATTAAGCTCAAATTGGTTGTTGTAATAGTGCGACAACGGAAAACGATGCAAATTATAAAACCTGAAGAAGAATTACATGATGGCCGGGAAATACCTGTTACCGTATATCGATATGTTTATTAAGATTCAAGTATAAAGATGAGACAAATGAATTACAAGTTTGTTTTCAAAAACCTTGTAAAATATTTATGTTCTGTTAAAGAACAAAACAATCAAATAATTTTTAATGTTAAGCACTTTTTTGTGTTATTCTTCCTGTTAATAACATTTTAAATTGAGAAGGTATAGGCAATGACTGAGTAAAACATATTGTATCTATTATTATTATTTTAATATTTTCCATTATTATTCGTTTAAGTGTTACCTTCATTTTAATGAAAAATGTGACTCAATAATTCTATTCAATCTTATAATCGAACATAAGAATGCATTTATTTATTAGCTGAAAATTCATACGTAATATGAAGAACGTAAATTTCGACCTCTGTCGCTCCTCAAAAGTTTACGTTCTCACATCTGGTTTTATGTCAAACTACAAAACAACCGAAGACAAACACCTTATTCCAGTTCATTGTGAATAAAAAATGCAGGGTGTGCTCTTGATGCTGCTACCTAAAAAGGCTTCGAATATTTTCTACCTAAATGAAATTACACACATCTGCAACAAATTTCACGGATTAGTATATTCACTAAATCATCCGTACACACTTATGTATGTCCTTTTTAAGCGGTTATTCAAACCATTTTCTTTTTGGCTTAGGCTAAAAACATACTTGAGCAGTGGCAATGAAACAGTGGCTGCTGATGTGAATATGGGAGGGTCTATTCGTGATAATATCGTTTCTACAATAACTGAACGAAGCAAAAGTCCACAACAGTGATTCTGACAATTAATACATAATTCATGAATTTATAGCGGTATTTTTATACAAACAGACAATTTCATTGTATTTCTCGCAAATATATCAATATTTTAGAGGGAAATCAACAATTTTTGTTTTAGTAAAATATGTAACATTTTGGTTTGTTTCCTCATGTAAACATGAAAAATGCGTATAATTTGTTGGGTACCAGTCATGAAAAATTTCACACGCCAAATTTTTCCCTTTTTTTGAATAAATGGAACAAATTTACTCAATTATACCAACTTTGTAATTATAGCACTGCCTGTTTTTACATACCAAGTATGGCCGATCCGGAGTAAGCGACCTTAGACAACAGACAAATACTCAATCGCTCGAATGGCTGACCAAAACTGTGGCTGCGATGCCAGCGTTTGAAGAATGTAAGTTTGTCATTCGGCAAACGAACAAAATTCAAAAACTGCTGAGAGTGAGCATGCTGATCATCTCTAGGCTCCATTCCCTGAACGAGGGACTTCATACGAAGCAATGGTGATCATACCACTATACCAAAGCGGGGACGGGTCCTAAATATGGAAACTGTTCCCACTTGGTTCTTGGTGTTGATCCAGAATCGTTGAAGGTCATACGGTCGAGGTATGGAATGCGCCTATGTTTGAACCTGGAACGGATACTAGTTACCGTCCTCAATTCAGATATAGGAAAAGTGTACGACTGGAATTATGGTTGTCCATATGACATCAAATATTTCATTTACGCAAATTAACTTGCAGCATAGCATATCGGCTACGGCTCTTTTATGCCGAAACTGTACACAAATCCTCACATAATATTAATTCAAGAACCGTGGGTGCCTAAAGGACAAATACAGGGCTTGGGAGATATAAAGTGGGGGTCTATCCTTTATAAAGAGGAAGAGGTCCGTCCACGTACGTGTATTATTATACCGAAAGCGGTTGATTGCACTTTGGGGTATAATAATACCCTCTCAACTTCAGACAACATGCTTATCAAAGTGGGAAATCTTGCGAATCGGCTCTGCACGAGTGCGTTAGCATAATCGAAAAAAGGCTGGAAACAAGAGAGCACACTCTTGGTGTGTTTGTGGACATTGAATGAGTTTTCGACAATGCTGCCTTTGACTCTATGTGCTCTTCTATCAAAAGTTATGGAGTGGAAGAAATCATTGTCAGATGGATCCACTCTATGCTATCCAAAAGACTGCTTACCATGGATAGAGAAAGCGATGAGGCAGTCAGGGTTGAGCAGGGTTGCCCACAAGGCGGTGTACTCTTTCCCCTACTTTGGTGCTTCGTGGTGGACTCTCTTCTTAATGATCTGCAGGAAATTGAGCACATCGAAGCCTACGCAGACGATGTGTGCGTATTAATCTCAGGACGATCACTTGAAGTTATATGCAATAAAATGCAGGTAGCTCTAAATAAGATTGAGTATTGGTGCGAATTGCATGGTCTTTTGGTGAATCCCACAAAAAGTACCTTAGTGCTTTTCACTAGGAAACGCAATATAGACGGCCTGTTACTACCCACATTGAAAGGGGTAACACTGCAACTGTCTTCTGAGGCTAAATATTTAGGAGTAATCCTAGATAGTAAGCTTACCTGGAAGAAGCACGTCGAACAGAAGGTCTCTCGAACACTAAAAGTCTTCTGGCAATGTAAGAGAACCTTTGGCAAGACATGGGGTCTAAGACCGGCGATAGTACAGTGGCTGTACATCACCCTGATTAGACCCATTACTGCATACGCCTCTGTAGTATGGTGGAAAGCCACAATGGTTAATTCCAGAGTAAAACCCCTAAACAGGCTACAGAGAAGTGTGTGCTTGGGTATCACAGGTGCTATGAGTACATCTGGTGATGCCCTTAATGGCATTCTGAACTTGCAACCTCTAGATCTTCAAATTCGAAAGGAAGCAATGAAGGCGGCGTACAGCCTCAAGTTAAACGGAGTCTGAGGAAATGAAGTAAGCACCGTGCACACTGTTCTCGATGCCGGTGGACAATCGGGTGTCTGTCGTTAGCTTTGGTAGGAAGTATGATGTTTTGAGTTTCGATCCCAGATAGAGATCAATGGTTAAGTCCAGAGAACCTATTAACGGGATATCAGTACACTTTCTACACCGACGGATCCAAAACCAGTGATGGAAGCGGATCTGGATGGTACTTAGACGAAGACACTAAGTACTACTATGCCACGCTATTCCTTACGGAAGTTTATGTCATCTTGAATGTGGCGTACTAGCTAATTGAGAAAAAGTGGCGGGGCAACAGTATTGGAATTTGTAGTGACAGTCAAGCTGCACTGAAAGCCCTACAGGGAACGAGTTAGCTCATAAATTGGCAAATAAAGGCTCTGCAAGTATGCCACTAGGCCCTGAACCCTTTCTAGGTGTCAATTCCGCATCGATTCAACTATGGATTCTGTAGCTGTAGAATATTGGGTTGCGATATACTGAGTATGGATAAAGTTCATACTCTTCCTCTTCCGGATCTCTTAAAATTCATCAATGAACCCAAAAGAGATTTGTGGAAGAGTGACCTCAAACTAATTTATCCGTCTTACCATCCACTTTTTATCTTTCATATCTCTATTCTTTCTACTGATATCTATCCGGGTGTAGTACAATGATCTACTGACTGAGTGCTTGGACTTGTCCAACCCCCCCCCCACAAATCTCATCTAATCTAATCTAATCTATGGCCGATATAGCCAAAGGAAGGAAGTAAAGGCGTGTACTGATTGAATACACTGTTATGGCTTAATAAAAACCGCCACGACCCTTCTTGTTGACCCTTTTGTATACCCTAGAATCGAGCGCGTGAGTTTTTTCACTCATGACAAAATACACGACGTTTTTATTCTAGAATTCTGCCCGATACAGAATAAACTCTGCCAGTAGTTGCAAAATTAGTCAGTGATTTTGCAGAAGCGGCAAATATTTTAGCCGGTTTGCACTTGAACAACGTTATGAAATATTGCGAATATAAATATGTATGTTTAAAGCTGGTGCTAACGTTTATTAAAAAATAAAATTTCGTCAATTTATTGAAGTCGTGGTATCAAGGCAAATTTTTTCGAAAATGCTATATCTGTAAATAGGCTCAGATCATTCACGTTTTCGGGCTGCAATGAAAGATATAAACTTACCGATGCTTATTTTCAGCAAAATGGAACCCCGTTTCGCACAACCCATAAAGCAATACATATTTTGATACCTCGGTAATATATATATAAATTGATTCCCTCGGAGCTGCGATTTGAATGTGATAAAGTTTTCTGTCAGTATCACAAAGAATGCCCGTTTTGGACAGGGCCCCAATCGGTTTTGAATTTTATAATGCAAGTTTCGAGAAAAAGTTGACTCTTATTTTATTTGAAAGCCAAATTATTGTTCAAAGTTACCTTTTTTTCAGCAAATGAAAACTAGAAATGCCATCCACATGCATTTCTCAAAGATATGTAAATACGTGGAATAATTTGAAATATTGATGTCTGTGCTAGTACTACAAGAATGTACCTATAAATTTAAATGCACTAAAATGGGTTCAAGTTAAGACGTGTAAATACTCAACTGGCCGGAGTCCATTTAAAAATGTGGCAAATTTGGCAAGCCGGCTCTTATCAAATGCAGAAGTTGAACGCGTTTTCAACGTAATGAATATATATATATATAGATATATATATGTATATAATTGGCGCGTACACCCTTTTTGGGTGTTTGGCCGAGCTCCTCCTCCTATTTGTGTGGTGCGTCTTGATGTTGTTCGACAAATGGAGGGACCTACAGTTTTAAGACGATTCCGAATGGCAGATATTTTTTATGAGGAGCTTTCATGGCAGAACCGACGTTCTCTCTGTGAATTCCGAATGGTAGTCGCGCACCAACCCATTCGGCTACGGCGGCCGCCAACGTAATGAATACTTTTAAAAAATTCGTAATCGTTTATCTCTTATGTCAGTAAATGTATTGCTCCACATAAAAAACGTATTGAAAGGAGAAAAATGTTGTTGTGATGATGTAAATTGTCATGTCGATAGTAGACGTGTTTTTCGAAATTCAAATTGAAGTCAACTTTATAACCACAATTTAAAGTGATGGGAAATAGGTTTTAAAAATAATTTGTAGTATGACTTGTAAATTTTAAATGCGTAGGGGCTATTTTTTTACAGATTTGTTATAAACGAATAAATTTTGTTTTATTGAATTAAAAGAAATATTGTATGTTAATCTTAATTTTGGTATATGCAAACTATTATGAAAAGAGTATTCTTTGATTTAAAAGAGAAGTTAGTGCTTTTTAAAATTCATAAGTTGGTAACAGTGATTTGGGAACATGCTTTTTAATTTGTGACATGTCGTCTAGCAAGAAAGTTCGTGGTCTGCTACAATAAAAGATGATACGAAATAAAAAAAAAATACTGTGAAACTGCAACACTGCCAGTTGAAAGCAAGCAAAATCTTCCTTAGCGCGTAAGAGGGAGAAAGCATATTCTTCCCTTCGCGGCCTTCACTGGCGGCAGCTCTATTGATTCACCAAGTAAGCGAGCGTTTCAAGCAATAAGTTGTTCTATGATAATTTATGTAAAATGTGGACTTATCTCTTAGAGGTCTGGGCTTCTGCCTTCTGTGTGGCCTGGAACGCCAGGTGCTCTTCGACCAAAATTTAAAACAATTGGACAGGTACACATTTTTCATCATTCATTTGTTGCTGTAATCGATTTTTGAACCTTTAAAAATTTACACAAGGATTTTTTATTTATTCTTTAGTGCTTACCTCATCACTTAATCGTAGCATAAATTTGAATAGAAAGTGCAGGGAGATATAGTGCAATTAGATATAGGACAATAATGTACATATATTTACATAACAAAAAAATGATAAAAAAATAAATATATTTGTTCATCAAATTTTAAACTTAATACATAAATCGCCTTTTCTTCATTGGTATTAATCTTTCTTTAAAATAATATATAAAAATCAATAAATAAAAGGTAAAGCGCTTTCCCAAATAATAGCACCTGAACATTTTGAACAATTTTGCCTATTTTTCTTTTGTTTACTTAATAGTTATTAACCTTTTATAAAATCGTAGCTCATTATGTAACAAAGAACATATAAATTCAATTGTTAAGCTTTGTACAAAAATTCGAAAAAAATTAAACTGATTTCAAGTTTGCTTAATTTGAATTTCTAGAAAAGTTTTTTGTATACAGTTTCAATACGAATCTGTTAAAGGTAATATTAGTAGATATTTTTGCTTTCGCCTTATACATTCGGATGCCAGCATAAAATAATATAACGAGTGCTGTTCCATTCGCACCATCGTCGAATGCTTCTAAGTCCAAATGCATGTCGGCCGTTCAACGCAGTTCATCCTTTCCTTTTTCTTTTCTATTTTCTTTTGTCGCAACATTCTAACGTACAAAACGTTGTTGTTGGTTTAATGCCATCGCCTTTTATTAATGCGCCTTGTGCAGTTTTCTAGCCCACTGATTTTTTTATATGGAAGAAAGTGCACAACCCCGTCAGCAAAAAAAATCAACGTGATCAATCAAAATCAACGGGGCTTTTTAGCAACTACAAATTTTTTTTTTCGATGCTCAATCGCTGTACAGCACTAAGAAAATGGCATTGCAAAAATCGTATGTTCAATAGGAATGATAGTTTATATTTCGATCAGTTAAAAGCTGCCCCCTACATTTTAAAATATCGAATAAAATGCGAGACAAGCCCAGGACACTTGAAAAAGTGCATTTTCAGGTTTTTCGGCGAATAGTCGCCGTACTAATATATATCTACGAGTATTTACACCACTTATCATTGGATACGATGCCATGCGTAATGTGAATATACGCACTTGTGTGCATTTATAAAAAACTGAGACACTTCCTGCAACATAGAATTTATACCTATTAAAAATAATAGTCATCGCTTAAGCCAATAATAGGGAGCCATCACTATTCAAGGTACAACTGGTGATTTCTATCATTTTCCGTTCGGCTTTAAAATACAGAGAGCTCTTAGTCTGGGTGCTGCGCTCACGATTTTCATTTTGCTTCAAACAACAACACTTACTGCCCGCCAAAACCAAAAAAACGAAGAATGAGCCAACAAAAAACGGTAAAATAAAGGTTTGCCTTTTTGTACCCTTTCAACTTCGTCAATCCCCTTCGTAGCTAACTCATTCACCCTAATAATATCTGTGTTTCAGCAGTATCAGATCCGCAAGACTGCATTTCAAGCAGTAACATCTGCGCAGCATCAACGTGAACTTGATTTCGTTTTTTATGTACACACACATGCATATGTATGTGTTTTTCCCTATTTGTCTGCTTGCATCGGCATACGTGGAAGAGTTGCAGCTGCCTTGTCGATTTTCTATGAAAGCGCAATGCGCGCGGTTGCGTAGTCGAGGAAGCTGCAAGTCGGTTTTTTCCTGCATGATTATACATATGTCTGCAAGTTTGCCGCACACCCCTTTGCAGCTTACTGTGTCTAGGCATTTTTTATTAACACACATACTTATATAGATTTGTGTATTTAAAAGGATATCTTCTTTAAAGTTAACTCTGGCTCTGAAAGTGTTCTGAATCGATGGCAGTCAAGAACGATTTGTAGCTTGAAAGAGTTGAGGTATAAGGGGAAGATTACACAGTCAACTAACTGTAATGGTGACTTATCTCGACACATGTATGTGCATACCTGTGTGTGTAAATATAAACTTGCTGTGGTTATGCAATTTCCCCCAACGATTTTTCTTGTGCATATATGAACGGCACACACATATTCGTACATATGTCGCATAAAGACGAACATATTTTAAAACTCACGCACAAACAAACAATAAAAAAGCGAAACATCCCTTGTACGCTGCGCAAGCGTACAAACTTTACTCGTACAAAACAGAATGCACTTCTTGCACCCCTTGTGCGCACATACCATTAATAATTGAAGGATTGTGCAAAAATATTGAGTTTTTGCCCAAAAAACCCCTCTTTTTTAAGCCTAATGAGTCGACGAATAACTTGAATGGAGTAGGGTTTGAAGAGTTTCGTTTATCATCACAACAAATAGCAAATCTCTCATGACATTTGGACTTCGCACACTCACCGAATTAGCCAAATGGGTTGATTGGGTTTTTGAAGCAAATTTAAGAGTTTGACTGACATAAACACAGTAACTACAATGTAGAAAAGACATGTACTAGACTTTTATATTTTTCAAAATAGTTCAATTCCAGCAGTTAGTGCTCCTTGGAACGCCTAATAAAACCTACAAGATTTGTTGTACCATTTCCACAATTTGTATCAAAAGAATAAAAGCAAAGAGGAAAAAGAAGGAAATGAAATATTCACGTGCGAGTCCATGTATAATTTAGTTTTAATTTCGTTTACTCTTGCTGACATTTTTAGTAATACACTTCTTTTAAAAATTGTTTATAGTGTGTGTGTGCTAATGTGCCATCACATTTTTAATTACGTTGTTCTGATAAAAGTTTTGACCAAAAGTACTGTTCTCACGTATATATGTATGTATATGCGTTTGTAAGTACATGAGAGAAGATTAAATACTCTCTGTTTTTTAAGTTGAGTTTTGTTTCGTTTTATAAAGACTAAAAACTAAACATCCATTATAAAAATAAAAATAATTATCTGATTTTTTCTTGGCTATTGAGTCAAGTTCTTTCAAAATGCACCGTTGCTTTTAACAAATTTCGATTTACAATTTGGACGTTATGTGTCTAAAAGGTCGAAGTGTTGGGGCAATTCGCTATCCGAAGCAGCCTTATGTTCTTCATCAAGATCAGCGAGATATTCATTTGCCATTTTAATTGTAGTCTGTCAGGTGTCCGATTCTTGCAATCTTGTGCAAAATCACGGAAGTAATATGACTAAAGACACTCTCTATCAAAGAAGGTAAAGTTTAATTTAATGAAATTGACCACGATCAAGAAATAGGCAATATTGTTAAAACTCTCTGCCTTTACAAATAAAAAAATTAGTTTAAATGAAAGTAATACAAAAAAAACATTTAGCATTTAAAAGCAATTTCATATGATCAATCACGACTACTGCAAAGCGTAAGATGTGAATCATAGGATAATTTTTATGTCCACCATCGTGCACCATCGTTTTAAAATTACCTAAAACATACTTTTGTATTCTAATTCATAAATTATAATTAATTTTTTATTTATAACGCTTACTTTATGATAAATCCGTGCGAAACATGATGCGAGTTGCTATACATGCATAAAACATAAATAAATAATTGGCGCGTACATCCTTTGTGGGCATTTTTCCGAGCTGCCTCTGTTGTCCTGTAAATGGAGCAGCCTATAACTTTCTGCCGCCTCCGAGCAGCAGTCGATTAATTTTATAAGGAACTTTTTCATGGCAAAAAAGCACTGCGGTTTGCCATTGCCTACTGAGGGGCGAACGTCATTATAAAAAACTTTGGCATTTGATGCGTACTGCTCTTCATTTGTAATGAAATATAGACATTATTAAATAGAATGGTGGGCTTGCATTTTTTGTAAATTTAAAAATTTCGTACAACTATCCGGACGAACTTGTGCACACAAATAAACGAAAAATCAGCTGAACAGCGCTCACCCTCAGTTCACCCTTTTGAAAAGGATGGAAAATGCTACATATTCGCTTGGTCGGAGTATAACAGTTTGAGAAAAGAAAGCGAAATTATGCTACGGATCTACCTATTTAACTATTATGCATATACAGTGGCGGTTAAAATAAATCAGCGCGACATTTTGCAAAGTTTTGACTACTTATTATTTAAAATTAAATTTTTGTAATTTTTATAAAACAAACAAAAAAACTAGAAGTTTCAAACTTTGTAACATAATTAAAAAACTTCAAAAATTTACATTGCAAATTGCAAGAAGAAAATAGTTGTAGAAAAGATTTTGGGTAAGCAGTTTTGTAGTCCATTCAATTTTTGTATTGTATATTAATATGCAAGTTTGAAGTGCCTAAAAGTTTTCATTGATTTTTCACCATTTTTATTTTGTTGACATTTGTGCCTATTTTCTTTCACATAAAAACAATTCGCACATTTGCTATATGGAAAAAAATGCATAACGCCATCAATCAAAACACGTACCAAAATTCCATGTAAATTTTGTGCTACTGTAATTGAATTTTCGTTAATTTTTTTTTATTTTTATTTTATACAAATTTAGAAACTTTTATAACTAACTGGTTTTTGTTGTAGTAGACATATATATTTCATGTCTAAACAAAAATAAATAAATAGTAAAAACTTTGCAATATGTCGCGTTGGTATTATATTGACCGTGACTGTTTCTATGTGCATACATACATTTACGGTGGCCACGGTAGGCCTATGTTTTTTTAACGCGGTCGTTCCTCAGCATCTAATGGCACTTCGAGAGAGCACTTTGACCACGAAGAAACAAAACTGATTTAAATACCATTTTCGATATGAGATTTTTTCTTTACGTGTCTATATTAAACGCATGAAGTCTATTAAACCAACAAAATATAAGCAAGCAATAGTTTTATTATTTAAAAGCAATAGTTTTTATAATTTCAATATATTTTCCCGTCGCTTAAAAGAATTGACGATTTTTAAGGTACTCCAACATTCCTTGGACATTAGCGTTGACCTGTGCTTGAGCAGCGGATTGTGAACCGATCTGGTTATTGGGCAGGTGCATGTTGCCACCTCCATGAGCTGGATTTCCGAAATTATTTTGTTGCTGTTGTTGTGTTAAATGTTGAGGAAATAAATCCTTTTGTTGATGGGGATGAATCATTTGTGGCGGTTGAGGGCATGACGGGAATTGTCGAAAGGATAATATTGCAGGATCCATTGCGGTCCAGTCGTTACCCAAATTACCGGCATTCCGATTATTTTGATTCATTTGATGTGCCTGTAATTCGCCGAAGCTTGGTAGTTGATGTCGTGGCGATTGTAAATGTGAGTCCCATGAATTAAAAGCTGACAAGTGTTGCATATCATTTGTGTGTGCTCTATTGCCAGTCATATTCAAGAATGGCATCATTTTGCTAGTGTTGTGTTCCCGAGGAGCATTCAATCCAAAGGTGTTCATGTGATTAAAGCCTGGTGGAGGCATGCGTGCTCTTTGCAGATTATCCATGTTGTGCTGATGTTGATGCATTATATTGGGCTCAGTTGGTACTCGCATAGTGTTGCAGTTTGTTTTAGAATGCTGTGGTTTAACTATTTCATTTTCCATCAGCTCAGCCAAACCCTTTTGGGTTTCAGTGAATGGATCGAACCCTAAATCATCGTCGACGAAAGTGTTTGCAGAAAATTCATTTTGCATGCGGCTCTGTTGGTTTTGCAGTATGGTATGTTGTTGGTTTTGAATGGTAGGATGATGTTGTTGCAGCGCCATTACTGAATCAAGTTGGCCAAGAGTTCTATGCTTTTGTTGTTGCTGTTGCTGATGTTGTTGCTGCTGTTGTAAAGTCGAAAGAGCCGGGTGCTGCATAAACTGGTAAGGATTTAAGTTATTTTCCAAAAGTGTATTACTACCATTTCCGATAGGCTGCTCATTACTAACGCAATGTTGTTGCAACTGTAATTGCTGATTCTTGTGAAAATCAAAAAATTTCGACATATTTATGCCATACAAATTTTGGCTCAATAGAAGTTCAGATGCATGATCCAATGTAGTCAGCGGAGATTGCACCATCTCAGTTAAGCCGCCAAAATGATTTTGTAAACCGCCTTGTGGAACATTGGGCTGCGAATGATTCATATTTCCAAATAAACTATTTTGTTTGTGTAATTCAAGTAAACGTGCCAATTCTTTTTGTTGGTGAGGATGTACTTGTTGAAATTGTTGCTCTTCAATGCCTTTCAATAAATCGGGTAGAGGTGATATTTTGATATTATTCATTTGGTTTGGCAGATCTTCTACCTTATCTTCTGGACACATTGGATTCTGGAGTGGAAGTACTGGGGAGAATATTGGAGTTAATTTGTTGTCGAACGGAGTAAGTTGTGCAATCTCCGGTTTGATGTCAGCAGGGAGGTCGCTCTCTTCATTTTTCAAATTTGGTTTTTCAAAAGAGTTGTCCAGAACCACTTCATCCGCCTCACTACTTTCGTTCTTTTTACTATCAGTTAATTCGTTCACTGATACTTCAGGACTTTCGAATAACTCCGATAAAGCATTTTCATTATTCTTACTGCTAACAGCTTTATCGCTTTCATTTACATGATTATTCTCTTCCGAGTCCTCTATGTTTTTAATGTCACTCTCGTCGACACTTTTTTTCGAAGCTTTCGGCTTGTTTATTTTGCCCTTTGTTATACCGGAACTACTATTGCTCGGGGTAATATCTCGTTCTTGGACTGGGCTGGAAAATTGGGAAGCCGTTCCATCTGCAGGAGTTTCTGCGCCATCCTTTACGTCATTGTGATTGCTAGTATTATCTCTGTGTGTACTGCCAGTATAATTTTTACATGCATCATTTACAATATTTTTATTTTTTGATTTTGCATTTTTGTCATTTTTAACCTTATCCTGCCTACCCCGCTCTTTTTTATGCTTCACTTCAGCAGGACTTGCTGCGACATCTTTAATGACTGGTGAAGCCGATAAAGTGGGGCTGTGATCTGTTACTGTTTCAGCAGTAGGCCCATTAGATGCAGATCCTAATGAAGGCGAAGGTATCGCTGACGAAGGCATGACTTGATACTGCGAACTGGAATTTGTTTTACTTATATTACTATTTTTATTAGCAGTTCCATGATTATTCTCTCCTCCGTTGCTTCCCCACACGGGAACACCAGCATTCGTCTGATTTGTTTCACTCGTGCCGCTCGTGCCAGGACTATTTGAACCCACTACTAATGCGTCATGTAAGCGTTTCTCATATTCTTGGTGTTTCCCTTGATGCATTTCCTCCTTCGTAAAACTAGCCTCTGGATCGCCTAACTCATGAAGATACATACAATCACCCTTAGGACATACTTGGTTTTTCATAAAATGGCTGCAATATTTTGTTGTTCCCAAACTGGTTTTTATGAGTCTGCTATCTATTATTATATTCCGAGTATTGACACTTTGTATAGCTCTTAAAGCGTCATTATTATGTACATAAGTGACATAGGCCGATGCGGATGGCCCCTGTACTCCGGCATAGGCGGTACTGGGATTTATCACAACTTTATGTATCTTACCGTATTTCCCAAAGTACTCATGCTTCTTGAGTACCTCTGCATCGGCCAATCGCGGCGGTAGGCCGACCACAAATACTAAATTCTTTTGAACCACTCTCACATTCGACAGATGTTTGCGATTCTCAGTAACGCGCACCTTTTGCTTACGCTTTTGGTCGCGTTGCTTTTTCATCATCTTGAATGCTAAAATCTGCTGCTGAGTCAGTGGCGTGAAATCCGCCGGATTTTCAGTATATTCCTTTCGACATGCTGGGCACAGCTTATTTTCGTCGGTGCGTATTCTGTGCCAGCAAAATCGGCAAATTTGGTAGCCACAAGTGCATGGAAAGAAGTTCAGATCATCAACCTCGAGAGGTTCCATGCAAAGCGGACATTCAAGTACATCTTCGTTGTTATCCATATCGCTTTCACAAAAAACCTTTAAGAGTCTAATATCAGGCAAGCAAGCAGTGGTGCTCTAGTTACGCAGTAGAATTAAGCCTTTTTGAGTCCAAGCTTTTCTGTCTGTGGCAAAGCCAGGAGCTGTGTAAATAAAGAAGAGAAAATACATGTTTAAATAATTGTGTAAAATTTATTGCATAAATTTAGAACAACAAACATACATACATACATACATAAAAGTACATAGACGAATAGTACCGGCACATTTTCAGCCACTGTGCGGTTGGTTTGCAAGTACGTATGTATGTATTATTTTCCATACATGTCATTAACTTTTAAATATATGTAATTGGCTTGAATGTCTAGAACTCTGGACTCTATGGAATAATATTTACACAGAACACTATTGGAGCAACTAGAGAATCATAGCAAAACAAGAGTATTCCTGCACCATACTTCCATTCACTCAACGCACTCACGCAAGTACTCATAATCCTTGAAAATTCTATTCAATTTTTTGTTTAAACCAATAACTAGGGGTACCAGTACTACCTATGTATATTTCCGCATAGATTTGTATGTGTATTTATGATTACAACTGCACTTAGAGGCAACGTGATCTCTGGAGAGAATAACTATTGAGTTTTGCAATAACTTTAAAAATTTAAACAGGAATCCGAAGGTGCTGCGAATCGTCCAAACTGACATTTAGTCTTGAAAATACGCGAAAAGGAACAACACAAAATAATCGAAATGGCAAATGATTTCGCTTTGTGTCATTGCGCCAGTACATACAGTGGAAAATGTTTGTATGAAGATTTGGAATCCGGACTCATGTAAGTGTGTGCCGCCTCATACGAATGTCTCTGTAGTGGAACGCCTATATACTTATTTGTGTGTGCGTGTGTCTTACTTCAACGGAAAAAATGATACGCATCTCGTACAATATTGCACAAGAGCAGCAGCAACCCGTTTCACCACTTCACTGCCCTACTGCCCTGCCAATTCATTTTTTGCTCGTTCGCTTTTTAAGTTTAAATTGCGGAAGGGATGATCTGAAGGTTCACCCCTTCGCGAACCTTCGATACAATCTCACAAACGCACAAAACTGATTGTGCAGTTAGACTTTTTTACAATGCGAGTGTATTTTATAGTTTTGTTGTTTGTTCAAAAATTTTAAAGTATGCGCTCCAGTATGCGTTGCAGTAGTCGTACAAGTTAACTCACGCGTCGCAGATGGGAAGAGCAACGCGAAAGAACGTTTTAAAATTTACAAAATTTCACAAACACACTCACCAATAAGTCACCAATATGGTATAGTGAGGAACAGATGAATCCTTAGTAGACGGCAAAAATGACGTTTGAAATGTCAGACGCGGTCGTGCACTCGAGGACTAATACGCTTGTCGATGTCTTTCATGTGCAAAACCACCAACAGAACGACCGTTTTACGAAAGGAAAACGAATATGAATTTTTCGCGTGTGCGCAAATTGTATTTTAAAGTGTAAAAAGAAAACTGCAAACATAGATTTAACCTTAAAATAATCAACTGGCCACATAAAAAAGCAGTACTGAAACCGCCAAAATATAAAAAAAGGAATACACTTTTCACGAACTAAACAAATGAAGCGAATTTCGTCAAATATTTAGTGTCCAATAATACCTGAACTCAATGCAATTTACGCGCAGTGTCGTAAATAAGTGAATTTTAAAATTTTGGCGTATTGGTTAACTGGTAAGTTTCGACAGGATCTACACACGTGTACTTAGAATTGTCTACTTTAATGAAGTTTGAGAAGCATATTTTTAGGCTTTTAAGCATGTGATATAAAATGTTTAACTAATACAGTCATTGCAAGCACTCACTCATAAGGGTTACGATTTGTGAAATTTAAAGTTTTATCTTGCCAGCTTTCCTTGTGTTAGAGGGGTAGAAATGTGTGTGATACGTGTAGGTGTTTGAATGTAGTGGGCAGACAGCAACAATGATGGCGCTATCCGCCATATTGGCGAGTATCTTTCTTTTAGCTCGATGTATTCGTTATTGTCGTTCGTGAATGTGATTTTCTGCAGAAATATAAAACAGCAAAAAATGTTAAAATAGTGCAAAAATGTCCGAGCGCAACTTCAAAGTTGGTCAAAAAGTGCAAATTGTTGGTAAAAATCTACGTGGACAAGTGGTGTATGTGGGTTTGACAAACTTCTCACCTGGCAAGTGGATAGGCGTGGTGCTGGACGAAAAGGATAAAGGAAAAAATAATGGCACTGTCAAGGGCATCACCTACTTCAAATGTGCACCGAATTGTGGACTATTTGTACGCCCAGCCCAACTAAATTTAGTCTTTACTAGAGGAACTGAAGAAATGGCAAACTCAACAGCACCAGAAGCTGGACAAAGCAGCGTAATAAAACCTTCTGGAAATGGAAATAATTCAATGGCAGCAACTCCATCACAATCAGCCGGAAAACCATTGGAAAATACTGCAGCGCAAAACAAAAAAACTGATAATTTGACATCAACTAATGGCGTTCCCACTATTAAGGCCCCCTCAGAAACACCTAAGTTGTATGCTCCTACTAATAGCAGCACAACGGGAAGTTCAAGTGGCAATATTTTAAAGGCAACCAAAATCAATCAGCCCTTACAAGCAAATCAACGAATCATCTCTTCCAACACTCAACTGGAGCTATCATTTTCAGGAGCAACGGTGTCTGTTGCTGCACCTAAACGTAGTAAAACCACCGTCAGCCCTTCGGAATCTTTTTGCTGTATAAGGCAGCGTTCAGCTTTTGTGGAAACTGGGTTTCTGGAGATACTTCACACTCAATTCACTCCAGGTCATCCTCTCCGATCACCGACTGTATTCAACATCCACAATGGCCCGCCCACTGGTATCGCAATAAGCCAAACAGACCAACTACAGCAGCAGCATCAACAGCAACAACAAAGATGCAAGGATTTGGAGACCATAAATGCTAAACTAAGCGCAGAGTTAGAAGATTTGAAGAGTCAACGAATAGAGGATAAAAAGCGTTTGCATGACTTGGAGAGAGTTCGCTTGCAAAAAGAGCAGTTGAGTGAGTTTAAGGCACAGATTATGGAGCAGCATAGCATGCTTCAACGCGAATTACAACGCTGCCGCCAAGAGCTGAGGGAAGCTAATGATTGCAAAATTAAATACAAGCGCGAACTAGACGATGTGGCTGAGAGCATCGAATTGCTCACGCTGGACAAGGAAATGGCGGAGGAACGTGCAGAAACGTTACAAATTGAGTTAGAGACAGCAAGTGAGCGCATTGAAGAACTTAGTCTGGACGTAGAAATTCTGAGAGCTGAAAATGAAAACTCGATGTCAATTGCGCTTGGCGATCGCCCGGAAAACGAATTGAAAGATGAAATTATTCAGCCAACAGCTACTGAAATCAGGCGACTTGAACAGTATAATCAACGTCTGAGAGAAACTGTCGTGCGGCTGCGCGATGTTTTAACGCACGAAAAGCAAGATCTACAAAAGACCAACAAGGAACTAGAGACCAAAATATCTGAAATTTCCGAACTCAAGAAAACTAAGGAAATACTTTCTAAACGAATTGATGTGATGGAAATGCATATTTTCGATTTAAAAGAGCAAGTCGATGCAGCTCTTGGAGCGGAGTCAATGGTTTCATCTCTAGCAGAGTCCAAAATCGAATTAGAAGAACGTGTGAAATTATTGGAAGAAGAGGTTATGGAGTTAGAAGCTTTGGAAGAGATTCACGAACAAATAATTGAAGGTAATCAAGAACTAGAACTGGATTTAAGAGAGGAAATAGATGCCCTAAATTCAACAATAAAAGTCCTACAACAGGAGAAGAATAATACACTGGAAACTATATACGACCGAGATGTGACCATTATGAAATTCCGAGAACTTGTTAAAACATTAAATAGCAACTTGCTATTAAGAGATCAGCCCATAAATGCCTTGGGCACAGGTACAGGCACATCTACATCAGATGATCTCAGCATCCTCTCAAATCAAGACGAAACACAAAGTATTGACTTCAATCAAATGTTTTATGTGACAAAGGCTTGCAAAAGAGCCATCGACATGCAGTTAAATGAAATCGAGTTGAGACTGTGTAAAGCACACATTGATCACCTTTTGGCGTTCGTACCTGAGGAGATCCTACTGCGTGGCAGTGAACATGACATCATATTGGTGTTATTATTGCTGCAACGAATGTATGAAAAGATAGAAATAATTTGCAATACAATTGATGAAAAGTTCCCATCATCATGCGAATTCGCCAAAAATGCAATATTTGAGGGATTTTCTGTACACCGATTCGCTTTCCGTTGCAAATGCTTATTTGTATTGCGAAGCCTTAAATTGATCATAAAACAGTTGATTTTTGGTTTGAATCATTGCGATTACGAAATATGCACACATGCAGCAATTTATCGAGGTGAAATGGAATCACAAGAGAATTCTATTGACGAGTTGATTAATCGATTAAAAGGCGATATGTTAGACGAAAATACACCTATGGAAGCTGTAGAACGAACTCTATCGTTCTTCAATACTCTTTATACGAACTTAATTTGTTCCCAGAATATCGCTGAATTGGTTGATGAGCATCAACTTCACGTTATGTTAGTGGAAGTACTCGATGTATGCTTGGACTGCATCAATACGAATGCTGGTATCCTACACACTATCATTCAGCTGGGAGATGAAAATACCGAATCGTTTTGGGCTATGCAATTTCTCATGGAAAATGTTAACCAGTTCAAGCAAAAGCTGAGGAAGCTGCAACGTAAGCTGCCTTCTGCCGCGATTGATATATCCGGCATGCAACAACAGATTGAACGCATACAACATATTCTATCAACAAACGAACAATTCGGACGTTTTATCAATATTTTAATGATAACGGTAAAAGATGCAACGAAGGACATAGCCGCATCCTCCTTTTCAACCAAAGAAGACTTTCCCTGCGATGCGGCTATAGAGCATAAAAAACTTTGGAAAATCATTATAACGAATTGCACGAAATTTGCGAATGCAGAAAAGACAGCGAGCCCAATCACTTTATTTCATCTGTGCATCCAACTACTAGACGAACAAATTAATGAGCTCTTCAATTTCATCTCAGAGAAAGAATCAGTGCGCAACGCAAATAAAAATACAATGTTCGTGCGCTCTTCGGCCACTACTCTACTGCAACGGTCATTGCAACAAAAGCAACATTCTGATGACATAAAGAGTCTGAAGCATACATTAGTTGAACGTGATAGGGAGATCAAAACGCAGAAATATTTAGCGAAGATGAAGCAAAACGAGTTTTCTGAAATGCAAGTACGTAAAGAGATCGCCGAGCGTAATTTATCAAAAGCACAACACAATCAGGAGGAGGCCCTGACTAAAATCATCGAACAAATAGAGCATTTTGACAAGTTAATGTGCCAACGCGAAACTGTAATCGCCCGGTCGTTTAATAATTTACAAGAAAAGCTTTCAATAATGGAGCGGAACTATGCGCGGCTTGAAAGGAATCTCGTCACCCGAAAACAGGTAATCAATTTGACAGCAGATGAGAGCTACCGCGAAATTGACTCACTTAACAAATGCTTGCGTTACGAACGGGCAGAACGAATCAAACTTCACATAAACGAAATGAAAATGCGCTTGCGCAACTTTGAGCCACTGCATGTGCCACACAGCAAAGGAATAACGAATGTGGCGGAAGCAAAACTCAATAAGGAGTTGGGGATGTTAAAAAATCAATGGATACTTTCACATATCAAATTAAAACCAAATGTGGAAATCGAACGATGTGCTCTAAAACGAAAATCAAATGAACTACTGCAACAAACCATGAGTTCATACTTCAAGTCTAATCCGCATCGCAGCACACCCAGCCATTTTGGATCGTTCGGCTCAAAGGATTTAAATGTAATATTCTCTTAAAAAAGATTTACAGCAAAGAAACTGTGATTTATTTCTAACATTTGTCTTGGAAAAATTATTAGTGGCCTCAACTTTGTAATTTAAGCTTTAATTATTGTATAAATTATTTTATTAATTTTTAAGAAATTTCCAATTTTAATCAAAAATGGACAAATGTAAAAATTCTTTATAGCTCTCACTTGTGTACTTTTTTATTTTGAATTTTCGAGTTTGAAGACAAAACCATATTTTTTTTTTACAATAACTCAATCGAGGCGCGTTCATTAAAGGTGGTGGCACTATACAAACAACAATGCCTTGTACGTTTGATTGCTAAAGCAAAGTAGAAAACAATTAATGAATTCGTCTGACAGCCACGACGAAAAAAAAACTAATCAGCTGATGTACCGAAGCCGCTTTTAATAGATTCGCCTTGAACTCAAAATTCACATGTTTTTTGCTCATGCCAGTATGATTTAAACAAAAACAAATCAATTTTGGTGAGATAGGAATCTAAGCTTTTTGAAATTCTAAAAGTTATTATTGCTAATCGAAAATAAAAATAACTATAACTTAATCTCATACACTATACCTTGTTAACATAAACAGCGAGCTATTTAGCCCTAAAATTTATTTTTCAAAAATTCGCATTAGTTAAGTCTTTAGATAAAAGCATATGATCAACTCTTCTTTTAAGCTAAGTAAACAGTTCATAGAATGGGAAGTTATAGCAAATTGAAAACTTTAAAGCCAGTTGACATCGAAATAATGTTCACGGAAAGAATGTTTTAAAGCAATCAACGCAGTTATAACAAAATTCATAGTTTTTAGCAACGAAAAACTAAAAAAAAATCTTACTCTTTTTGCGCATCGCTATCTATAATTTAGCAAACATTTTTTTGTGTCGACAAATATACCTAATAGGGGGATTCTCTTAGCCTTGCAAGGACACAGCAACAAAATGAAAGCGAAAAGATATATGCAATACCTGCAAAGTATATATACATACATATAATTTCCTTTGACTCATATTTGGGGCATAGGGCCAAAGTATGCAACAGCGAAATCCATGTACATTTGGTCAAAAAAATATCGGGAATTGTTCATTTAAAAAGCACATATCGTCATATGAATTCAAAAAAGCCCTAAGTTACAAAAAATTCAAAATCGACTTTTTAGTTGATTATCATGTACCGTATCATAATACATGTTCCTTTAAAATTTTATAATCCAACAACCAATAATGCCGTTGGTATAAACAAAATTCGAAAAGCCCTAAGTGCAAGCGTAACAAATTTGCCAACCAAAACTGTAACTTACGCCTTTAGAGAAATAATAAACAACAAACACAAGAAGGCATAGCATGCCATGCCATTGTGTGTGTTCTTATTTATCAGTTACTGACGAAAAGTATTGACGATAAGGTTTTTTGCATCTTTGTATTAACAGTTAGTTTTTCTTTTGTATGTTTCTAAGAGGCTTTACTGAGTTGGAGTTTATTTAATTAAAACTAAAAATCTCTAAAAATGATTAACGAAACTAATTTTGATAAGTCTGTGTTAAAAAAAACAGTGAATAAAACATATTTAAATTACAATAACCGAATGACCGTCAGTCAGTCTAAATATTGTGAAAAAGCACATTGCTCCCAATATGATGAAAATATACGCCAAGAAATATTTGATGGATTTTGGAACATGTCGTGGAAAGAAAAAAAGATTTATGTAATAAGTCAAGTAGAATTAGAAGAAAAAGCACGAAACCTTAACACATTTTCGAGGCGATCGCTATCTAAACGGTATTATTTGAAAGCAAAAGCAACCTGTATCCAGGTTTGCCGACAAATGTTTATGTCAACTCTTGGAATAAATGAAAAAATTATAAGAAATTGGATAGATTCGAACATTTTCAAACACACGCAATTGGATATTGCTCCGCCAAAAGGAACGTCGAAAATGCTAAAAAATACGAAAATCGAATTAACTTTTAAAAGAAATGGTTAAACAGCAGATTGTCAAGACTTTTATACTAATTTGCCCTATGAAAATGAATAGCATGATATATGTAAAGTTTTCATCTTTTTACGAATTTAATTTCTTTTTGTTTAACTTTCTTTTTGAGAACTATTTTTTGTTTTGTTGGTTTGTTATCAAAATAAAAAGTATATATGTAATAATAAATTGGATAATATCCATTACACTATATTATTATATTATAACCAATTTAATGCAAGAAATAGGTTTTTTGCTTCTCATGTAAAATTTTTAAAATGTAACTTAGGGCTTTTTTGATTTCATGTGACGATATGTATGTCTAATTTTTTTTCCTAGAATGTTGGTACAACTGTCTACAGTGTTGCAAAGTTTGAACGTCATCTGTCAATTAGCTTGTTTTCGGCATTTAATTATATCAGTCAACCGCAAGTGTGCTCTGCGATTTTCACTATGGATAAAAATATCGAACAAGAATTTGTCTTAAATTTTGTGTGTTTGAATGGGATTTCGTAGAGTCGTGGAAGATTTGCCCCGATCTGGTCGCCCACCTACGTCTTCAACGAATGAAAACGTCGACAAAGTCATGAGATAACTCATGACCTTAGCGTGTCTCACGAATCGATTCGCAACATTTTACACCATCAATTGGGCATGAGACCCATGGTTGCTCGACTCGTTCCAAGAGAGTTGAATTTCTTTCAAAAAATTCCTCGAAAGAAGGTGGCTGAAGCCATGCTTGAGCGACTGAATTCGGACCCAACGTTTATTAAGCGCATCATAACATGTTACGAGCCGTGGGTATATGTGTTTGACATGCAAACCAATCAACAGGCGCCTGAATGGCGCTATCCACATGAGCCGAAACCCAAAAACCACGTCAAAGTCGGTCAAAAGTGGAAGTCATGCTACTTGTTTTCTTTGATTATCATGGTGTTGTGCACTCGGAATTCATTCCAAATGGTTCTACGGTAAATAAAGCATATTATTTGGGAGTTATGTGACGTTTGAGAGAGAATATGCGTAGGAAACGTCCCAATTTGTGACTTTTTCCTTCTCCCAAAACTTAAATTGCCACTCCCTGAACACCGCTTTGAGTCGATCGAGACCATTAAGGAGAAATCGCTGAAGAAGATCTCTTCAAAACGCGTTAAATCGTTGGCATATGTGTATTGCTTCGAATGGAGCCTATTTTGAAGGCGACAAAATAAATTTTGATGATTAAACCATTATTTTGCGTTTTATTGAACAATTCCCGGTACTTTTTGACAGAATGTATGTACATTTTAATGCGTGACAAATGCACCCTCTGCCAGTTGTTTGCAGTAGTCTCGTTCTCTTGCATATTAGTGTAGGATTTTTGCATTGCATGCCATTATGTAATCGTACTAAACAGAGAATGTCCTTAATATGTGCATGTAGTCATTTAAAATATATTAAACTCTAATAAGTAATAATAAATGTAGAAAATATAGTAATATAGGAGAGTTGCGTGTATGAAAAAATACAAATGTTGATCATCATGGGCATTAAATTAGAAAGTAACTCTGATTTCCTTTTAATTTACATGAAATATAAAAGCTGAAATAATGTAATCAAAATAAATTTATGTATATCTACTTTTATTCGTATTGAAAAATTTTCATGATAAATTTTAGAAACCTTTTAAAGAATTGCTAATAATATAATTCCTACGCAAGTTAATCAAAATAAAATTATATTGGTTGAGAGTTGTGTTTTAAATTTTAGCGATTTCCAATTTATTACAAGGTGGATTCCATTTTTTCAAATTAAAATACTAGGATTGAAAAATGTTAACCTCTTCCCTAGCCTATCAAACACCAAAAATATATTAAAAACTTTGGCTGCAGTTTTTGGTGTACGGTTTGATTTTGTGCCACAAATGGGGGGATCTACAGTTTATGCCTGGCCTTAGAGATTTGCCGCTGCCAATCATGCGGTGATCGCTGTGACAAAACAAAATTAAACTTTTTGATGTTTAATGTACACAGGACCTGCCTGTATGTCTCATACAAATACACCAAACCACAGCGGTCGTATAAGTGTTTAATCCGTTAGTTCAATTTTTAAATACGAAAACAATAAAAAAAGTTAAAATAATTAATATGTTTCCCTAGTTTTCGCAGAGCTGAGCCCTATTAATTCACTACAAAATTGCCCAGAGAGTAAAAAAATAGATGTTTTACAAAATATAAGTTTATACTTTGCCCTGTTTAATATTTACGAATTTCGCTGTATGAGAAAGAGTAAACCTTCCGATTTACGGCGGTCACCCTACTCGAGAGAGTCTGTGAGTGTATGCAGAGTGGATGCATGAAATATCAAATTACAGTAAAATTTTTCCTCTAATGGCGGCGAGGGCATTTCTGTCATGAAAAAACTTCTCATAAAAACCATCTGCCATTCAGAGTTGGACAATATCAAGACGCACACCACGAATTAGAGAAGTTTGACCAAACAACAAATAAAAGATCTTCGTGTGTATGATGAGTGTATGTATGTATATGTTTTTTTTTTTACAACTCTGGTATTTTTCAACGAATGTGCTCTTTCGATCGCCGCATAAAGCCCACATAACAATTTTTATTTAGCTTTTTTTTATTATATTTTTTTCATATCTGATTGTGCTAATGTTTTGGAAGAATTATTCTTCTTCAGCTGCATGTTGCTTACCTTTCCACAAGCAAAACGGGTTGCTGTCGGTCAATCTGGTAGCATTATTTAGATGGAGATGTCAATGGCGACAAAAATTAGCAGGAAGGGCAACATTCTAGGATATATAGAGACAAGGTTTGCTTTGCTTATTCATTAAGAATTGAAACTCTGAAATTCATGGATTTGAGCTTGATAACTCGAATAGCCTTAGTGCTGCAGCCTGCAGGGAAATTCGTTCCTGTCTGATAGGGCAATCAACCTCATGGTTGTATGTCATGCTACGAGGGAGAACACCAAAGTGAGCCCCTATCAGTGATGTCCCCCTGCTTGGATGTCATCCATATATGGTGCGCTCAAAATATGCATTATTTGCAGTAAATATTTATTTCACGGAGTTATTGCATCTAAAATGATACTATCTGTATGTAGATAACATCGGTACAAAGATGAGCATCGAACAAAGAGCCGATATTAAAAGTGTTTATTAACACAGGTTTGCTTTACTGGCGTACGAAATGGTAGCCCTGAACTATGCTAGATTAATCAGTAAAAACCATTCGTTAAAGAAGCTTTCAATGTAAAGCAAAGCAACCTCAAATTGGAATAGTCCTTTATTTTTTTATAAATGTTCGGATAATGAAATATTTTTCTTATAGGTTTAAATTGTGCAAAACCCAAAGTATGTAAATAATGCCCGCATTTAGTTTTCACTGTTTGTTTACTTGAGTATACATAGTATGGCTATTGGTCACATTCCTTGCAAGCTTTGCATTTTGCTTTATCATTTACCATTGGTACCAAATATAAGTTGGTTTATTTTCCTTATATATAACGAGATTCTTCAAGTATAATTCTTTTCAATCCTAAGTAGGTAACATTTTTAAATTTTCTAAATTTATTTCATACAAGGCGGAATAAAATAAAACTTCATTAGGTTTTAAGTTGGCGTTTATTATTTTTATTGATAATTGAAATTTATGTAAAATTTTATATTTTACAATGCATCTTGCCTTGCACGCTCCAAATAATTTTCTCTTTGCCGGGTTGCATGAATTAATCTAGCACATTGATGTTTTTTCGCTCAGACAGAGCATTCAAGGTTCATTACTAATTGATTCATCCTATCGATATTGATGAAAATTTGTACGCATTTAATTTAAAAATAAAAATATATACCTTGATCAAAAACGTTTCGAAATTCATTTCATTTTGGTAAGTCAAGAAATACAAAGTTTCTTACAGACTACATAGAACTAAGAGTATTTATATAGAAGTAATTAACAAAATTAAAGCTTAGGAAACTAAATTAACAAATATATACTAGGTAATTATTTGGATTTCTTACAAAGAAAGAAATTTTTTAATTGGGTATTAAATACATGTCTCGCCCTGGAAAAGTCTAAATCCAAAAGGGAGGCGAGATAGTTAATGTCAGACAGCATTAGCACTATATAATGTCCTCCTAAAGCCAACATGAAAAATTTTGCAACGGCGAAAATTCCTGCAAGGAACATTAAAATGTATTCTTTCTAGAAGAAACGGGCAGTCAATTTGGCCATTGACGAGATCGAAGATAAAAGAAGCTGCCTGAAACGTACCTCTGTCACTTAATGGACAGAGACTAATCAAATGACAGCGTGAGTCGTATGATGGTTTGGGGTCTGAGAAATTGAGTGAATGTAGCGCGAAACTCACAAACAATTTTTGAACCCTCTCCACTCGATTTATATGGACTGCATGATAAGGTCTCCAAATAAAAGAGGCATAATCTAATTTGGGCCGCACAAACGCAGGATATAAAATCTTAAGAGTATATGGGTCAGTGAAGTGCAATGACACGCTATTTACATTGGTGAGTAGCTGCACTTTGTGTTTAAACTTAGGTTAACTGGGAAGAATAGTCAAACTTGCTCTGAAAAACTGGCCGACTGGAATTTAGAATAATGTATATTGGGCAATTTTTGGCAAACTATTATGTCTTTATAAATGAAACTTGGTGGAGATGTTAGTGAGGTGTTAAGGAACACTCTTTATAACTCCAAATTATTCGGGAAATAATAATTAATTAATTATTTGCCTTCAAGATGCCCTTTGGAGCTTCACTATAATTTGCCACATTACACTATATATTTTTTAACACTTCACTAAAATTCACCAAATATACACTCAAACGCGTGTTTTTACTGATTTTTATGCTTATATTCGAATTATTTCTATTAAAATTAAATGCAAATTCATTTGTCCATGCAATCATTTTCCAATTTTAAACGCGAATAAGAAGATTGGAATAACAACAGTATGGTGCTGCCGGATGCATGCAAATGAAACAAAAATATGAACAAAAATTAAGTATTTAAGTTTAGTATTAATGATGGGGATGGGGGTTATTTTGCCTCCTTACTACATACACGCATATGATGTTTTAATTTTGGGTTCAATGGTTTTAACACGGAAAGGAGTTCTACGCAAAAATCCTGTGGATTGCGTAGCCGGAGTTGGACTGATGAGATTTATTTTATTGAAGGCCGCCCACGCGAAAATGAGTTCTACGCAAAAATACTGTGGATTATGTAGCCGGAGTTGGACTGATGAGGGTTATTTTTTTGAAGCGCGGCCGAAGGCTGCCCACGCGATAAGAAATTCTACGCAAAAATACTGTGTTAATTAATTTAATTTAATTTTAATTAGAGTAGAATGGGGAAAGATAGGTCATTTTTTTTTGGAGAGCTCTTGCTACGGTGTTTTTGCATTGATTTTGAAAAATAAGCAAGATTTTGAAAGGTTATTTATCTGCTAACATTTTGGTTATACTGACTTATGTTTGGCTAAATATTTTTTGGAAGCTGCATTCAATAAGACAAAGGTACTTTTTTTCGATATTTTCAAAATCGGGGGGCACGATAGGTCACTATGTGTGAGAGGAAAAGAACAATGTACATGGCTTGGAAATTAACGTTTTAACTTTTATTTATAGAGTATGAACACTGCACATGTTATAAAAGTTAGGAATTTTTCTTTAATTCATCACGCGAGCACGTAATGTTTCGAACGGAATTTTAAATTGTTTAGAGGCTGATCGAACACTAGCGCCATCTCGGACTGCCGCGATTGCGTTTTTTACATCCTCTTCATTTCGTTTCGGCGTTTTTTGCACATAATTACGCACCATTTTGCTGCAAAAACAATTAAAATTTATTTTATTCAATTAAAAGTAGTGACCTATAATGCCCCCAGACGGCTGACCTATAGTGCCCCCAAGCACATGTTTTATGTTAGTGTCGATATTTTTTTAAAAACAAAAATATCAAAAAACTAACACATTATTCGTGTACAGCATTATTTTCTACGTAAAATAAAACTCACCTGACAAATATTTACATACATTAAATGCACTGCACCGTAGAATAAAAAAAATGCTATGTCGGAGAAAAGCTCACAAAAAACTAAACGACGCCAGAACTAGGATAACTAATGAATGGTGACGGCCGAAATGACAGTCGCAAACGTTGTTCCCCACCACGTATTCAATTCACATAAGACGAGTGACCTCTGCAAAAACAGTGCGACGAAAACCCCACCTACCTATTGTGCCCCCATACCTATCTTACCCCATTCTACTCTACTTTATTATTTTTTGTGATACGCTTAATATCATTGTTTTTAAGTTTAAATTAGTTGTATATTTTTATTTTCAAAAATATTTCTCAATTTTAAATTACAGCAAAAAATACTGCAGTTTTACAATGAACCTTCCACTGAACATCCCTGCATACGAATTTCGTTTTTATTTCAGGCGTATGGCAACACCAACTTTTCGCTAAATTAGAGAACTTTAACATTAAATTACTTTAAAACTATAAGCTTCCGGCAGGTTCGGTTTTCAGTTTTAAGATGAGGATACATTCCTCATCCCCCCATTTTAACCTTTTTTTTCAAAGCGACATACATTATACTAAAGTTTTCCCAACTGACCTTCAGTGGCAGTCAGCTGAAATTAAAGCAACTTTTTGTGAATCTCGGATCTTTTGAGAGGGAACTTCAGAGACTAGACGCGGATGTTCTTATTTGGTTGATACCTTTCCAGTTTTCGTTTGCTGGCATCATTATAATCTAAATAGTAAAAAGTTCCAAATGATTTTTCAAATTTTTGCAAAATATCTCAATGCAATCGAGGAAGTAACATTTTCAAGAGGGTTGGCATCAGGCGACTGTGAAGGTCAATCTTCTTGTGAAATCCAAGATTGGTTAGTTCATCTTCACAGCTGATGGCAATAACGCTTTTTGGTAAATCATATTCATCAAAACTGTCAAAACTGACCAAATCCATTTTCCGGAGAAGCAGTCCAAAACATTAACAGCAGAACACCAGAACCGACGTAAGCAACTATTCGGCCAAAAGAAAGATTCGCCCGTGAATATTACGTTTGTCCAATTCCGTTCTGAATTTGCCTTAGCCCATACAAGTCTCTTTCGATGTGTGATAATGAGAGCAGCGGTTTTTTCAAGGTATTCCGGAATTCGAGGTTTTCTGTACGTAAACGTCTTAGAATCGTACTTTTGGATACTTTAACTCCACTTTTCCATAAAGCCTAAAAACTCGGCTTTATCAAAAATAAAACAATGTGATTCTAATCTTGCTTTGTAGCTCTATACTGTAGCTCACTTCATGCTTGGATGATTTTTAGAGAAATCTTTTTTTAGATATAATTTTAAAAATAATGCGTACGGAATTGAGAGTCTTGATCATTATCGCACTTGAAATATGTGATGCCATGTTTAGACTTTAGAGGTTACGGCATTTATAAATTTAATTAAAACAGCATTTATAAATTTAAATAACACAAGCAAATAAATATTAAAATATGTCCAACTTAAAAATATATGGTTTTTTATTGAATATACGAGTAAGAGAATTTTTTTCATTGCTTGTTATAAAAAAAAAAATTCAGAAAATGGAGCTGAAGTGATAGTTAGGTTAGAATGGTTGGGCGCACTTGGACGAGGAAACCTAATTCATCCTTTGTGACACCAAGTGACAGAGGGCAGAGAGAGGTGAGGGTGGGGTGATTAGGAGGATAGGTTTCATGTGTGTTGATTATGAACGATGACTGTGCTGCGTTTGCTTCAACCGCTTTATGCTGCTGAGGAATTTCATCAAATTTTTAAAGTTAAGGTATACTACATATATCAGCAGGCGTAGCAAAAAAAAATAGGAGCCAATATGCTTAAATGTCTTGTAAGAAAAACGACGAAGTTCGAGAGCTCAGATTTTGTCAACCTCGGAACCTCGCTCGAGCGCCCCCGATCAACACGTGACCAGAAGGATTTTGCGACCTTACAATTTTGTGTTCTTGCCCAGCGCTCGCTGAGTTGGCGCGAAGCCAAACTTTCCATGAGCAGACTACATGTAGTCAAGAGGATCCCAATTCTCTCCCTTCGCGGGGAAGAGTTGTGCAGTCAGAAACCAGTCAAAGTTTGATCGATCGAACAAACAAATTAAAAAGAATTATTGATTGGCATCTGACATAAAATGGTGTTCTCTACTTCTAAATCTACAATTTAATTCAAATCACCTCGAAACAGGGCCTTTGCATTTACGATATTTCATTCACCACAGATATCGAACGTTTCACGAACGTTCGTTCAGGATACCATGAGAAAGTACCCGATTACTGCCATGATGGAAAGAATAATGAGATGGCGCCTATCATGGTCCCGTTACTTTGCTCTCAGCGAATTTGACAACGAGTTACGTGTTTTTAGCTCCAGTATGGCCAGATTACCATTTTCGTAACTTGATTTAGCATTTTTTTTTTGTTATTATATTTAGTCTGAGAGTTTTAGTTCTTTCTTCATGACATTTTTCTAGCCTGTTTTAATTAAAAGTAATGTATATAATTTTGTAAAATATACATTTTTTTTAAATTAGTTCAATAATTCACTTAGTTTTATTTAGCTTTACTTTTTTTAACATCTGGTGGCATTGCCGGCGATTGCAGGTGTTGTTGGTGTTCTTCTGCTTTCGGCAGTCAAATCTCTCTCTCGCTACTGCAGTATTGCCTACCTTTGGATATAAAAACGCACTAAAATTCCCATTCAAAGAAAATAGCACAACAAATTTTTATTGAATCATTTAAAGAATTTTGTATGCGTGACAAATTGTCTTTAGAATGTGGGGTTTTTTTTAATAAATGTGTTATGCTTATGTACAATTTAATTTATAAGTTATTTTTGTCAAGCGAGACTCTTTTGTTAAAGGAACGACTTATTTGCTATATTTGAGGTTATGTAACTAGATAAGGTACTCTTTTTGTAAAAATGTCAGTATGGTTTCTTTAGTATTTTCTGGGATTTTGTTGCTTATTTTTATAATGAATACACCTCTTGATGCCCTATGTCCCACTAAGGATTGATGGCCGGAAGAAACGATTACACCTGGATGGTTTTAATCCGCATTCAGTAAATTCAAACGCCTTTTAAAATGTGTAAAAAGTTTTCAATCTTAATAATCTTTTTTTTTTTTTGTTTTCAGATGAAAATTGCAAGTTGTATCTTGTACAGAAGTTGGATACAGGCGCTCTGGGAATCTATTGATAACTCGGCTTACAATATATTGTTGGAGATTGTACAAATTTTTTTTTTTAGTTCAAATATATATTAAACTATCCCCAAAACTTCATTTGGCTAATTGTTTTTTTTCTCATCCTACAACGCTTCGCGAAAACTACTGAATTTAGGACATCTAATTGGCCCGCCGGCCTTAAGAAGAGTTGAGGAGCAAAAAATTAAATTCACACTTTCAAAATATCAAATTTTATAAAAACCAACTAATTTTCATTAGCACTAAAATCTTCTCAGAGTGGCCTTTTTTAACCTTCTTTTGTATAATAATACAGTTTTTTTTAACCTAAAGTTTCGGCAGCTTTAAATTAAAAAAAAAAAGAAACAAACACGAAACTTCAAAATTTTCGCATTTTCGGTATAAAAAAGCACAAAATTTATTGCGAAGAGCAAATGGTTGGCAATACTGCACAACTCAGCAAACGTGACGTCACGTACTCTCTGATGGGCGCAATCTTCTTTCTATCATTCTTGATTACTGCTAAAATAGTCAGTTGTAGATAATACTTATGCCCATATTATAAACTTATTGAAACAGTTATTCCTTTGATATTCATATGTGTATCTGGACTTATATACAACACATATATATGTACATACGTACACACACCCTTTTCATCTCCACCATTCTATTGCGTCGATCCACCCCTATATATGCATGTACTTTATATGTGAGCAGTTGTGTTTAAAACTTATCACCATGTGATACTCGTAGATTATACGTAAGCGTTCATTGGATTGCATTTTATTTCGATCCGCATTGGTCATCCCTTAATAACAATGTATATGTATGTAATACAAGCGCATATTCACTGTACCAATAGCTTCACGATGTGTAACCGAAATGAAATGAAACATTTGAAATTGTCCATGTGGTCAGTATTCGTTTGACCACCATTTTATTTATTTATTTTGGGTTTTCTGCTTACAGTAAAAACCTGAAAAGTGCATTGGAGAATTTCTACCCTAACTATGTGCATAGATCACCTTAAGGTAAATATAGCAATTTCAAAAGCAATTGTATAGTAACTGTGGTGAGTTTGTAAAGCAAGTTTAAGTCTTCAAAGTTGGAAGTAATTTAAATATATTATACAACACACATATTGAGAGTACATATTTATGTACAAACCTGTAGCGTTTCCTTTTCTCGTAATAATTGTATCTCTGCTGGCCTTTGCCAAGGCCGTAAAATGTTCCTCTCTTTTCTCAAAGTGATGTGATCTAATCTGGTAAAAGTGCAACATTTTTTCTCCTTTAATTTCGATATACGAGTGGGTATAATTTGTCGCGAGGTTGAACTTTTCTAGATCTTTATTCATATAAAGTACGCATTACTTTCGCAGAGTGTACAGCAACATTTTCGTAATGTTACTATTAATTTATCTGAAAGGAGGGCAACTTTACGAAAAAGTGGCCTAAGTACTTTACCTATGATACATTGACTAACTAGGCATTAGCGAGGGGTGCCTTTTATATTTCGGGTTTTGACATCCCTGGTATTGCAATCTGACAGCTGTATCGCAAAGTTTGACATTTTTTGGCATTTACGTACTCAGAACGTTTTGAAATACCAGCGCTATTTGTTTTGTTTACAGTAACTTAAAAGATTCATCTCGGTAAAAATGGAATTAAATCGTGAACATGCGATTATTTTTTACAACTTTCGACGTGGATTAACTCAGCAACATTGCATGGATGAACTTAATTCATTTTTTGGCGATGAAGCTCCATCAAGGACCAGTGTTTATCGATGGTATGGTGAATTCAATCGTGGTCGTGGTTCACTCCAAGACGAATTTCGTGAAGGTCGTCCAAAATCAGTTGTTGTTCCGAAAACCATTGATGCTGTGCGCGAACTGATATTGCAAGATCGTCATGTGACCTATCGTGAGATCGAGACAATCTTAGGCATTCGTGGATGGACAAAACTGATGTTACCTGTCTTGTCCGATCGACTGTCGCAAACCCTTCTGTCATTAGGCAGAGGGGAGTGTAGACGGCTGGTTGGACTGATGACGGGCCACTTTCCCTGGGCAAAGCACATGGAAAGGTTGGGCATCTCAGACAGTGTACTCTGCCCAGCTTGTGAAGAGGAGGATGAGACGGCGGACCACTTCCTGTGTATCTGCCCCGCCTTCGCTCGAATCAGGTTTGAGGTCTTTGGCACTGATGTGTTAAGAAGCGACCATCTTGGCTCCTTGGCACCACAAGATCTACACAGATTTCTTCGGAGATCGGGTAGATTTAAAGAAAATTAAAAGGGAATCCAAGTGTAGTACAATGGGCTCAATTAATGTCTGAGTGCTAGTTGTCCCGACAAAAAAAAAAAAAGGCATTAGTGGGACCAGCATACATTCAATATTGCATAAACATTTGACTGTCAAAAAAATTTGTTCGCGTTGGATCCCACACAATTTGTCAATCGCTCACAAAAAGGCTCGTGTCGATTGGTCGAAGAAATTCTCAAAAAATACGATCGCGGGGCTTCGAAACACATCTATGACATTGTGACAGGTGATGAATCATGGATTTACGCGTATGAGCCCGAAAGTAAACAGCAGTCGACTGTATGGGTGTTTCAAGATGAGCCAAATCCAACAAAAGTTGTTCGCGCACGAAGCACTTCCAAGCAAACACAGAACAGTAAATTCTGAGTGGTACACAACCATTTGTTTGCCAGTTGTCTTCCAAGAAATTAGGAAAACCAATCGGCAAAGACGGATCACCAGGACAATGCGAGCTCTCACACATCGGTTCAAACAACTGCATTTTTGAGCACCCAAAACATCGAATTAATGGGTCATCCGCCGTATAGTCCTGACTTGGCACCGAATGACTTCTTTTTATTCCCGTACGTAAAAAACAATCTGAGAGGTCAACGTTTTTCGGCACCTGAAGAAGCGGTTGCGGCATTCAGAATGCATGTTTTGGAGGTACCTCATTCAGAGTGGCAAAAGTGCTTCGACAATTGGTTCAAACGCATGCAAAAGTGTATAGATCTTCATGGAGAATATTTTGAAAAACAATAAAGTGATTTTCGATGATTAAAATTTGTTTTTGTTCTCTAATCCCGAAATATAAAAGGCACCCCTCGTAGTAACGATGATATTCCTGTCTAATAGGTCATAGCGTCTATATATTGGGTTGGGGAATAAGTTTTTATATTTTCTTTTAATTTACAACGATTTGTTTGTTGCTTGGCAAAGGGTAAGTATTCATTCGACAGAACTCTACAAAACTACAAAACTACGTTAATTGTATTTTGAGTTATTTAATTTTTTATTAGTTTTGAGGCTTAGAAATGGAATACCTCTTCTTTGGTTTTCTCCGCGGTCAAAAAGCTGCGGAAGCAGCCAGAGACATTTGCGATGTGTATGGAGAAGGTGTCATAAGCGAGTCTTCAGCACAGAAATGATTTGCAAAGTTCAAAAATTACGAATTTGACGTCCATGACACGTCCCGCAGCGGAAGGCCTTCTGAATTCGATGAAGAACGTATCAAATCACTTTTGAAGGAGAACGGTCGCGAAACCAGTCGTGAATTGGCGGGAAAAATGAACTGCGATCCTAAAACCAATCACCTTCATTCCATGGGATTTACCGAAAAATTGGAGATCTGGGTGCCTCACGAGCTCAACGAAAAATACAAAGAAAGTCGACTTCAAATTGCTTCTAAGCATCTCGCCCGCCATCGAGCATTGAGCGGTCATAAACCACACTTTTTGTACCCGCCAATTAAATATATAAATATATATATATATATATATATATACTACGGCCACCGTAGCCGAATGAGTTGGTGCGTGACTACCATTCGGAGTACGTGGGTTCGAATCTCCGAGAAACACCAAAATGAAGAAACAGTTTTTTCTAATAGTTTTTTACCCCTCGGCAGGCAATGGCAAGCCTCTGTATTTCTGCCACGAAAACTGTAGGTCTCTCCATTTGTGGAACAACATCAGGATGCACGCCACAAATAGGAGGAACAGCTCGGCTAAACGCACAAATAACCGGACCGGACCCTATATATATACATATTTACATACACTGGCATTGGTGGGTGGAATCCCTGCGATCGGTAAGACTATACTGTACAGTATGATGTCTGGTGAAAGCTAAGCATACGGCATTATCTCACATGCGACGCTTACGTAAATTCACGTAAAATCACGGCAACTCAAAAGATCTGATTTGCTGCTAAGCTTGATTTCTCGGACCGCAGGTATCTGTCG
Organism: Anastrepha ludens; assembly: GCF_028408465.1. Lineage (NCBI taxonomy): Eukaryota > Metazoa > Arthropoda > Insecta > Diptera > Tephritidae > Anastrepha > Anastrepha ludens. Next base: position 116,846,220 of record NC_071500.1, on the reverse strand, counting down.
TCCTCACCGACTTAAAAAGTCAGTTAGCTCAAAAATGTTGGTAGTCAAATTGTTGTTCTCATGGGAGTTATCATAATTCGAAGGGTGAGGAAACAGTGGGCCTGATTAGATCTTAACATGGCATCATCCGTTGAAAGAAATGCATCCAACCTAAATCGAGTTCGGCTGGAGCTTAAATTTTCAAACGCAGTAGAAGTGTTCCTCTGGACCAGGTTTGAGCTCAATATTACCGCGGTTTAGAAGAATACGGAGTTCTCTTATGATAAGGCTCTTATGACAGACAACAAATAGTGGGATTTACACGATATAAACAAGGTTATATCGATGAAATGACAGCACTTAGTCAATTCATGGTGGTAGGTGAAAATGGGTTACGATGATAAAATCAATACATCAGTCCTCTCTCTTCTATCATCATTCTATTTTTTCAAATTCTCACCTAGCGAATGTAAGTGAATGAATTCTTGCCATTATGATAGCAAACTTTTCTAAAACAATAAAAGTAGACATACTAAATTAAATAAAGATGAATGATGTACTTATGGATTGAATTTGTAGGGAGCCAAAAATATTATCAGAATTAACACACATAACATTTTCAGTCTTCATCGACATGAGATCACTGTGATCTGAAACCCCTTGTTTAAAAATAAAGATTAGCACACTCAAAATCAGTTTACGAGTATTTAAAAAATAAATAACAAGAAATTCGTAGAAATGGAATTTTTTTTAACTAAATACTTCTCTAAAATACATTATATAATGATGAGCAGGATTAAACTTCTGCGAGCAAGATGACCAAAAATAAACTTTCTCCCTTCTTCTCTTTATCGACGCAGTTCTTAACATATTTCTTATTTTGGCTTTTATGGCACTCAAACCGCTGGGTTTTCGATAAATTGTTTATTTTTCTGTTTCACGTACATTATTTAGAAAAGTGATTCTATATACAGTGCGTCACAAATTATTTGATACTGTACCCGATATAAAATTGCAATATTTCCTAAGCTAGATAAACTCTAGACATTTTTAAACATTTGCATTGCAAGTGCGAATTGCTTAGATCTATAGTATAAGTAGTTTGATGTCTATGGACTGCCGTACAACAATAGAGCAACAATAGGCATTCCACCATTCAAAAATGGTAAATCGGTGCTAAAAATTGATGAAATAGTGAATCTTAGGTTGCTGGCCCACTGCAGGCTGGCTTTGCTTGCAAATGGGTCCTTTGAATGTTATCATAATAATTAGCTGATTCGTTAAAGAAAAAGAGAAACAAAACAGAAAACAAATTTTCTTCAAACATTTTTGAAAAACAAATGTTCTTAGTCCTGCCATAAGTTCTGTTACAACTTAAATCCGTTATAGATATGAAATTATAATATTTTTTTTTATGAAGCTAGTTTTATTTAATCACGTAAATATTAAAAACAAAAATTTTATTTTCATTCGAAATGCTCACCATTTGCTTTTACAAAACTTTCAAACGATTCGGCCATTCAGCTTTTGCATGCGTTTCATGGAAATTGACGTAGCTGCTCGAACCAAACTCAGCATAAAATTGAAACGACGCCGACAAATAATGGACAAACTATTAGAGGTAGGGATTTGTAAGCTGCTACTACAACGACAAGAAATTAAAATAATTAAATGTGTAATTTGATGTCAAATGCGAGTCTGTTTTTTGGTGTTATTTCAAGCTACAAAACCGCGTAGGTAACTTTGTGAAAATTTTGCCCGTATTTTAATCCTTTCGATTCCATCGTTGCCTAAGAGCAGTTTCTCGTGTTTATGGACTCACCAGCACTGTTGTTTTTAATTTTATTTGACAAACCATAAGCATTTGCAAAACGTGTGATTATTTATGAGCCATTTAGAAAAATAGTTAAAAACAACTGCAGCAATGCCAGCCAACAATTTTTTTAGAGAAGTTGCCGAGGATGTCGGCGTATCGGTTGGCTCATGCCATGCAATCTTTTCAGAAATTTTGGGCACGAAGCGCGTGGCAGCGAAATTCCTTCCAAAATTGCATGAGCATCGCTCAGGAATTGTTGAATGACGTCAACGATGATCCTGATTTGCTTAAAAGCGTCATAACTGGTGACGAATCATGGGTATATGGTTATGACATCGAAACCAAAGCCTAATCGTTGTAATGGAAGAGTCCAGGGAGGTCAATACAAAAACAAGTATGCCAAGTTCGATCAAATGTCAAGGTTTTGCTCACTGTTTTCTTCGGTTACCATGGCGTAGTGATTCAGGAGTTCTTACCACAAGGTCGTAAGGTAAATAACGAGTATTACCTTGAAGGTATGCCCCGTTTGCGTGCAGCCCGGAACCGTGGAAAAAAATGCATGGCTTTGCTTGCGAGAGATTATTTAGACAAAAACCACACCGTTATCATGCGTGAGCCATCGTATTCACCAGATTTGACCACCTGCGACTTGTTCCCAAGATTGAAGACCCCATAAAAAGACGGCGTTTGCGATGATTGAGGAGATGAAAACCGAATCGCTGAGAGAGCTCAAGGACATACCAAAGAGGGCATATCAGAACTGCTTCGAGAATTGGAAAAAAAGTTGGCACAAGTGCATTATACCGTATCTAAGGGGAACTACTTCGAGGATGAAAAAATAGAAATTGATGAATAAATAAATATTTTTTGAGAAAAATTACAATTCACCTTATTTTTTGAGCACACCTTGTATAATCAAAATTATAAATGCGTTAATATAACTGCTTTGAGCAAACGATTAATTAAATAATAATTCAAGGAAACACTGTTTCGAACAAATGGTATGCCACCATTGCCCAAACCTGCTCAAAAGTAACTTTCTGTAGTGCCCAATCAGATGAGCGTGGCGACTTGAAATTTTGTGTATATACTGTGAGCGTCAAAATAAAGTGTACAAAGCATTTTGTTATAATATGGATTTTATTTCAGTCTTTTATAACAAAACAATATATTTTAACTTCAGGTTTTTTAAATTATTATTTGATTATCTACCAATTACTAGAAAACAACAAAAAAATAAATTACAACAACAAAAGTTGTAAGACAAAAACAAAATTTAGTGCATATTTTACGCGTCAAAATAAAGTGTACAGCGTACATCAGTAGCATTTTAGCGATGTTGTACGGTAAAAAATTCCGTTATATTCGGTTGTTTACTTCCTTTTTCGATGCATTGAAACTTTTTTCATGTTGTATTTTAATTGGTTGCGATCGGCAGAGTGAAAAGTTTTTGTCTACTGCAAATTAAATTCTATTATTTATTTTTTTTTTAATAATGGGTAAAAAAATTTCGACTGCTGTTAGAGAACTGGTACTAAAGCTTCGCAATGAAGGTAAAACCTTTCGTGAAATTGGCTCCATTGTCAACAGAAGCCATAATACTGTGAAAAAAATAGTTGACAAATACAAAAAGTTCGGCAAAGTAGAAAATCGCCCAGGTGCAGGCCGTCCAAAAATTTTAAATCAGACTGAAGTGAGGTCTATAGTCCGTGATGTGAAGAAAAATCCCTTTGAAAGTGCGGTCAAAATATCACAAGAAGTTTCAACTGCATCAGATACTAGTGTAAGTGCCAGTACAATACGTCGAGCGTTGCACGCAAATGGGTTACATAGTCGTCTGCCCCGAAAAAAGCCGCTAATATCGACAGTTAATAAAAAAAAGTCTTGATTATGCAAAAAAATATGAAAATCGGGACGTTTCTTTCTGGAATAATTTCCTGTTTAGCGATGAAAGTAAGTTCAAGGTATTTGGGCAGAAAAAACCAGTTGAAGTCTGGAGAACCAAAAATAAAGAGTATGCCGACCAAAATTTGATAACCACAGTTAAGCACGGTGGGGGTTCGGTTATGGTGTGAGGATGTATGGCGGCAAGCGGAGTTGGCAATTTGGTTTTTATTGAAAGTACCATGAACAAAACAGATTATCTGAATATTTTACGAAATAATTTACTAACCAGCGTGCAGAAATTAGACTTGCAGGGATCTTGGATCTTTCAACAAGATAATGATCTCAAGCACACAACAAAAATAGTAAAAGAATGGTTGCTTTATCGTACTCCTAAAACATTGGATCATCCTCCACAGTCACCGGACTTAAACCCTATTGAACATTTGTGGGAGCATTTAGACCACCAAATCCGGAAAAGGACAATCATCAATATGGATATGCTGAAACTCGCTATAAAGGAAGAGTGGGATAAAATTTCTTCTGACGTGACAAAAAACTAGTTGAGTCGATGCCCCGAAGACTGTCTTCCGTTATCAAAGCAAAAGGGAAATCAACAAAATATTAAATCGTTATCATTTTTGTAAAATATATCTCTGCAAACTTTATTTTGACGCGTAAAATATACACTAAATTTTGTTTTTGTCTCACAACTTTTGTTGTTGTAATTTATTTTTTTGTTGTTTTCTAGTAATTAGTAGAGAATCAAATACTAATTTAAAAAAAGTGAAATTAAAATATATTGTTTTGTTATAAAAGACTGAAATAAAATCCATATTATAACAAAATGCTTTGTACACTTTATGTTGACGCTCACAGTACTTCTAGAATACATATAATACGATTACAAGTAGAAACACAATTTCGAGTCATAGAAAAAAAAGTCGGGGTCGAGAGGGTTGAAAGAAAATAAGAAAGCTGTTAGAATGATTGAAATATAATAAGTTTTTTTAGTTCTTGACAAATCTTGAAATAAAAAACTGCTAGTTTGAAATTGCTAAGAAATCACGTTGCTCTTTCATATTTATATTGTACCAGCGGAACCCGGCGCGCGTTGCTACGCCAACAAATAAAATAAATTAAAGAAAAATAACTTTAAAGAAAAATCAGTACACAAATGTTCAATTCAATCTAAACCTTTTTATTTTGTTTATTTCGAAAAAATCGGTTGAACGGGGCAGAAGTTGCTACTCTGCAGCGCCACCTGGTGGCGAGTGGCAGCAATGAGCATATTCTATAAACCTTCTCCGTGGAAAATACATATATGTATATACCAATTTTTATAATAATCGGTCCAGTAGTTTTTGAGTTTATCGAGGACATACAGACAAACATTCATTTTTATATATAAAGAAGAAGATGTATTCACAAAAAACTATGCAAATTCCAAAAACTTCTATAAAGGATGATCAGATTGGAGGTACTTTCTCCTATAGGTTTTTTTATAGGGTCACAAAATCGAAATTTTTTTTCTTCACTCATCTTATAGTAAATCATTTCAAGAATGTTGTGTCAAAATTTTAAGTGGATCGGAGCAGAACTCTCAAAGTTATAGCCTTTGTAGGCACTCTACCTCGAATGCGGAGCATCGATAGATGCTTGGAGTCATTTTTTCAAACGCGTTTTTCCCGAAACGACTTCTTAAAAGTCGGTGCCAATCACTGCTCCGAAACTATTCAACCGATTCTTTTCAAATTTGGCACACGTTTTCTAAATCAAAAATACCTCCCCCCCCCCAACTGTTTTTTTTTTATTTATTTTTTTTTAAGGTTGTTTTTCACTTACAAATATGGCGAAATTTTTCGCCAAAAATGCTCGTTTTACGTTTTTTTGCCACCAAAACTACAAAAATGAAAAAAAAAAATTTTATTAATGGGGGGGGGAGCATTACGTCATACTTTAACTGAAAAATTCGACTTTTTTAGTTTCAGATGATTCTACGACGAATGCCGATTGGCACCGCAGAGCACCTCTCGAAAAACATATCTCCAAAAAAACTCTGTCATGGGCTTATTTGTCAATATTTTATTATTAATATTTTTTAAAAACTTATTGAAAAGATGTACAGTAACATGCAACTGATTTTATTAAAGTATCTTAAGCCATATTTCTGTAAAAAATTCAAAAAAAAAGTGTTTTTTTAGCGCTAAACCCTACCACCCCCTTAATGTAAATTGCGCTTTGAATTGAATATTCACATCCGTGAACTGTTAACAAACAATTGAAGGAATGATTTTTAGATTATTATTATAATTAATGATAATTGCTAATAAAAATCAAAACTGCCGAAAATGCGAAATGTGAGTTGCCAAACTAAGAATGGTCACTGACTGGGAAGTCGTCTGCACAGGCTCGGTATATGGGCTAATAACTCCTGTGATTTTGCAACCTATCTCCAGAAAACCTATCACACTTGCTTCTCGAATGCGATGGTATATCGAGAAAAATAAGTACGAATTTTGGCATGGTAAAGCCGGAAGAACCCATTGGCAATAATGGCAGAAACGTTCCCAGCTATTTTGGATGTTTTAAATTTCTAAATATTATTGCGATACATATTCTTTATAATTAAACGTTACGTAAAAATCATACAGGCTTGTTAAAAAACCTGAGACCACCATGTCCTTCAATGAAACGAAACATTTTGCAGTACGAATATCAGCTCCTTTTTACGAACTAATGATTATTCAATTTAAGTTATTGCTTACATTTATATAAATATAGAAATGCCTATTTATGTATATATTTGGGTATGTATATATATTGTCCTATCGAAGTGATGCAATATGCAAATTTTCCATCCTTTTATCCCATTCCAAAGTCCGTGTGGCCAACGGAGTCAAAAGTGAATTCATTCAGTAGTAATGGTTGAGTCATTTTTTTTTGTGCATGCTCTCTCATCAATGCATTCGCAAGTGAGAAGGAGTGTGTAATTGTTTACTAGTACACGTACCGCAGTGTCACCATCCCATACCCTACTCAAGAAAATAATAACGTACCGAAAATGTGGCGAATAAAATATCTATGCAAGCATGTACGCGTATGTATCACAATAACCCGGTTGACAAGTGGCGAGATAAAACATATTTCCGAACACTCAACGTTTCACGGGTACGGCCTCTTCTTCACCATATTCATTTTTTGAATATTTAATTTTCAATTAGGCTTTTTGAAGAACAGTTACATGAAAAGTGCATTTCGCGTCAAGCCACTCAATTATAACTAAGTAATGGTAAAGGTAAATGCAACTTTTAAAAATAGTATTTCTCACACTCGATCGTGTGAAGAAGGGACGAAATTCATTACAATCATCATCGCCATATCTATTTCACTGAATGAATTGTAATATAATTAATTATTTTTAATAAATAATATTCCTAAAGTCTCATTGGAAGATGAATGTATGTGATTCATTTTAAAACTTAAGTAGCTACTTCTTCTTCTTAATTACGCGATTTTGGCCGAGTTTAACAAAGCGCGCCAGTCGTTTATTTCTCGTGCTAACCTACGCCAGTTGGACACACCAAATGAAGCCAAGTCGTTCTCCACCTGCACCTCTCTATACTACACCCGGCAGGTGCCGCATCGAATACTTTCAGAGCCGGAGCGTTTGTATCCATTCGGACAACATGACCCAGCCAACGTAGCCGCCGAATCTTTATTCGCTGCGCTATATCTATATCGTCGTAAAGCTCATACAGCTCATCGTTCCATCGTTTGCGATATTCGCCGTGCCAACGTGCAAAGGTCCAAAAATCTTCCGCAGAATCTTTCTCTCAAACACTCAAAGCGTCGCTTCATCGGATATTATGGGATACGGGATACACTAGACAGGGCTAGTTTACTGGGGCGGCAGCCCTTGGTCGGGAAAAACCCGAGTCATTCCGGTAACGTAAAACCGGCTGCCATGGGAAAGCATCCACGCTTCTGCGCCATACGTTAACGTTAGGACGGACATGTTGAGAGCCTCGCAGAGTGTTAGTTTTGTTCATCGAGAGAAGACTTTACTACTAATTTGCCTACTTAGTCTAAAGTAGCACTTGTTGGCAAGCGACATTCTACGTTGGATTTCAAGGCTGACATTGTTATCGGTGTTAATGCTAGTTCATAAATAAATGAAGTCTTTTATAACCTCGAAATCATAACTGTCAACAGTGACGTGAGTGCCGATACGCGAGTGCGCCGACTGTTTGTTTGATGACTGGAGTTACTTCGTTTTGTCCTCGATCACCACCAGACCCATTCACTTTGCTTCTTTATCCAATTTGGAGAAGGCAGAACTAACAGCGCGGTTGTTGAGGCCGATGATATCAATATCAGCTACTTGGTTACAAATATTTCTTACAGGTAATATTGTTAATGCATAATGAAGTCTTGATAAGCCAAATAAACTTCGAAATACTTGAACAATATAAGCAAAAAATATTTTTTTCGAACATACATACTTGCGTTTTTAATAACTAACTTGGCTGCCCGAGCCTTTATTTTTGTTTCGCCAAAAACGGATTAGCCCCTGTTGTAACAGCATAAAACATGCAATGCTTAAGCTTTTATTCGGTATATGAAGTGTTTGGTTAAAAATCTCGTTTCATTTTCGGACAATAAACATCAACAATTTTCTGTAAGTTCCTTCATTTTATCAAATCAGCTAACAATATCATCTCTCATATACCCTTGGGGTTGCTTTATAATAACGGATTGACAATATTATAGAATTCACAGCACACACTTTAATACAGGGTTTGATTGAAAAGTAATGAGCCTTATTTTTGTAAGCAGTTTTATTAAACCTTTTGGCTTATACAGCTAATATTCTTCAAAATAGGGCCCTTGAGCGTCAATACACCGCTGGTAGCGGTCCTTCCACTGCAGGAAACATTTTTTAAACTAATCCGCCGGAATTGCGTTTAAAACGGCTGTCACATGTCACTGTTTTTTGGATCGCCTCGATGGAGTCGAAACGCCTCCCCTTCAGCTTTCTTTTCAGGCGCGGGAACAAGAAGTCCGGAGGGGACAGGTCTGGGCTGTAGGGAGGGTGTGGAAGCACCGGGACCCCATCTTGGCCAATGCAGAGGTGCAGAGGAAGGCGGTGTGCGCGGGCGCATTGTCGTGATGAAGGGTCCATTTGTTGACGGGGTCGGGCTGAACCCGGGCGACGCGGTTTTTCAGTCGAAGGAGCACTTCTTTGTAAAATGCCGCATTTACAGTGCTTCCTGGAGGTACGAACTCGTTTTGTTTAGCATTACGCAAAATTTGATCGCGTAGCGTTGCTCCAACGATGGCTGCATTTTCGCCACTGCAAAATTCTAACACACTTTTTAAACAGCTTTCACGCGCAGAGCGATGTTGACTGCACCGCTGTTGCCAGCGAACTGGGACCGGTTTCTATTGGAAGGGGAAGGTCCAACGATCATTTTCCCCCACCAGCCGATTCGTTTGATCGCTTGGCAGACGCTCCGCGCGGGAAGGCTCATTACTTTTCAATCAAACCCTGTATGTAGTTCATGAACACCTTTTATCATCAGTACAAAATAGAATTTGTGATTTCAAATAAGTGACCTTCAAAAGCAAGTGAACAAAAAAATTGCTTTTCGGTCATGATCAGTACTCAACGAAATACAGGAAATATAAAATAAGGAACGAAGTTGTTTAATACAGCTCATGAAATGGAGCGTGAGTTTATCTCTACAAATAGACGGACAGATTGGCTTAAAATTTCTGATTTGATAATATTTTTCTGGCGGGAGTCTCGCAAAATTCTATTCAAATTAAAAATGGGTTTAGTTAAAGCTCCGCTATGACGCTATTTCGCTCACAATAAGTTAATCAGTAATTGAGAACGGACAAAAACTTAAACTACATAATCGAACAGGTAGAGAGATTTTAAATTAAATTAGAAGTTGCTTCCTTTATGAAAGATCAAGTAAGAATTTTCTTAACTAAAAAGACAGTAACATTTGGGCTGGAATTTATTATTGTATTTTGCAAAACAAACTAGCAAATATTTTCCAGTTGAATAAGACTCAATTAAATATATAAATTTGGTTAAATCCAAAAGCTGCATCAATGCATTGATCTCCCCTAAATTTTTGTCAAAATTAAGGAATTATGCTTCTTTCGACAGGGAAGGATCCTCATGCTGTTTCACTATTTCGACGAGAACACCGCAATTGTCTGCATAATCTCCCTCTTAAACCCACATACTTAACACACCTCTCCCTCTGGACCCAACTGTTAGTTAACCTGTTAAGTGATTATGTCGTATATATGCGTCAATTTCAAAAGTTCATTTTTTAGTTAATGTCGTATATGTGCGTCATGCCGAAAAATTTAAAGTTAAGCAAAAAACGAAAATTGTCCTGTTATTTTGACATTATAAAGTAAGCATGAACACTAAATTTCCTGATAATCGTTCAGCCAACGCGCTCGGTGAATCCAATATTTGGCTGAAATCGGTTTTGCATCGACAGAAAAACGAATCGCTTAACAGGTTAAGATAGACGCCGACACCGTACTGACAGGACTTGATGAACTGCTGCAATTACAACAGTAGCAAATTGGTAATATTTTACTAACCAAAAAATAAACTACTTGCCAATAGTTGGATAAACGAATTACACATGCTAACTCAACTAAATACCGCAGTGTTGTTTGAAAAAGCACATCAAAATAAAAATAAATAAACTAAATTTGAAACTGAACTAAATTTGAAATTTGAAATCTGAATGAACTAAATTTGAAAAACAGATGAATTGCCTGATTGAACGAAAAACCACTTCACTGCCATCAAAAAATTACTTTTATATAAACAAATATTGAAATCAGGGCGGTTCTAAGGAGCACAATTGAGTTGTGCCAATATAGTGCCAAAATTTTTTAGTGGCTCAATGCTTCCAAAACAAAGTACTGGCAAAAATTAAATCCTTTTTAGTAAATATGTTTTTTTTACTTAAATGGAAACGAATTGCAAACGGTTTAGAAAATAAATTTTAGTTAATATTGGAATGCCAATAGTATATTTTATGGACAATGTAAATATATTTCATTTCGTATACAAATGGAAATTACCAAGTGTGATATTAATACGAAAAAAATGTTTAATTTAATCCAAGAAATATATTTTATGAAATAATTTTCCAATTTAAAGATGAAATCTGAATACTTCATCCACCCTTGTAAAGGGTTCATTTATTGGAATCCCAGTCCGTCAATCCAAGTTTTCTTATAAAGAAGCCTGCAATGTATTCCATGGCGTCCTTGTGGAAACTAGCAATTCTTCTCCCTATATTAGCTCTTTGTTAAATGCTAGCTAATTGCAAAACGCAAATTCCTTCAAAATCACCTCAACATCAGAAATAAATCTTTTTAAATTCTCCATAGATGTGAACCTAGGCGAAGCCACTCGGTTTCATTAGTTTGCACGTTACCACGTGCCGCAAAACTTTCGTTGCTGCGGACTGTGATTAATTACCTTTTGAAACATGCTAACGTATTAAGATTAAACAGGCAAAAGTGCACTGCATTTGGCTTCTTGTACATGAGACTGAGATGACAAAAACGTTTTCAAGATGACACACTTTTTTTTCGGCCTTTAGTTCTGAGAAAAAAAAACATGAGTTCATCGGTAGTTTACGAAATAAATTTAAATTGTTTCTACTCTTAGATGCAATTGCTTTTGGGGAATGCTGTTGATGTGATAGTTCTTTGCCCGAACGATCGAAATTCAGGCTACCCTGAAATAGTTAAGGTGGAATGTGTTAAATTATGCAACTAACAATTTTTTAGTCCTTAGTATTTTTTATTGATCGGTAACCGAAAACTGCCATTATCTGCCCCAAAAATTATAAATTCGATGAGATAAATACTGAAGAAATATTAAAATTCCAGATGTAATATCACAAATTTTGAATAAAAATTTCGTATGTAAATTTTTGGTTCAAATCAATGTTTTGGCAGGTATAATTTTCAGTCTTATATGACTCACTACTACTATATTCATGCAGAGGAGTACTTATAAAAATCAATTATTTCAACAAATCTAAATATTGCGAGTCTTTTGAGCTACCAATTGAATATCGAAGGATTTTCAATTTCGTTTCATAAAATGTATTTACTCGTATTTAAAGGACAAACTCTCCACACATTCTGTTCTTCAGAGCCTATCATATCTCTTCTAAACATCGCTAGATATGGACACTTTTTACCTTGATTTGGAAAGCAGACGACATATATACACGAATATATTTATATGTATGTGTATCCCATCTATGTAGTCTTATGTAGATGTATATACTATATACGCTATTTTGTATATGATTTTATTTTTTAAGTATTAGCACAGAACTTTGTAAAAACTTCTTATAATATGCGTTCTTGCACCAGATTCTAGAAGTTTTGCTTTCCCACTTACCCAATGCAATACCTTTGAGCCCTCACAAATTAAGAGAAGCGGTAAACGCAAAAATTCAGCTCCTGAAACGAATTTAATTTTCGAACATAAAACATTTTTTTTCGTCATTTTGCTTACTTGGCAAAGTTGTTGCGCGGTAGTACTCGAATCTATTTCCAGGTGAAAAAATTCAGCTAGTGCAAAATACGCAAATGTATTCGCCACACAGAAACTTTAGGTGCTAAATTGCTCAAAAATCTCAAATGTTTGTAGCAAAACAGGTAAAAAATTCTTTATTTAAACAATACAAGTTCACTTGTGCGATTCTTTGCTGACAGAGACAGTTCGATGATTATTTTGACAGATCACATCAGCTGATCTTTCCAAATTTATTGTGAATGAGTATTTTTCGAGTCAAATGTCAGAATGTTCGAATATCAAAGACAACTACCTTATTGCTATGCAACTAATTGGGTATTCATGGTGAAATATCTTTAACCATTTGCTAGCAAATTTTATTTATTTTGCATGTAAACTAATCATTTAAGAAATACAAACATATTATGAAAATTTAACATAAATACCTTTTCCAAAGATGCGTATATTTTCCAACGGTATTTTGTATCAGAATCTTTTGTATTAAGATTAGATAATAGAATGTCGATAAGAGAGAAAATAGTTCCAGGATAGCATTTCAGCTTTTTCAATAAAAACACTGCATTTATATATATACATATATACATTTGACGCCTACACTCTATATGTGGTGTGCGTCTTGATGTTTTTTCCTCAAATGAAGGGACCTACAGTTTTATGCCACCTCCGAACAGCAGACGATTTTTATAAGATGCTTTTTCATTGCAAAAGGACACTCGGAGGTTTGCCATTGCCAGCCGAGCGGCAATCGCTATTAGAAAACGCTTTTCTATCATTTGGTATTAAGAGTTCAATTTGCCCGAATCAACACGGTTTTGTACTGGGTCGTTCTACATTTACAAATCTGATAGCCTTTAGTAAGTATTGTTTCTCACCATTCTCTTCTGGGTGCCACCGACTTTTCGAAAGACTTGGGTTTTCACTCTACTTTTCTGCAATGGTTTAAATCCTCTATGAAACGAAGGCGCTGCGTTGACTCTTTTTTTGCCACTTATGGCGTACCACAAGGTAACATTTTAGGTCCGATGTTGTTTATATTATATGACATTGGTTTTTGCTGTTCATTCGCCAACTTTCTTTTACATACCGACGATCTGAAGATGTATTTAGTCTTTAAGAATACGGCAGTTATGTATGATTGAAGTTACAATCCAAACTGGATAACTGACTTTATTTTTGTTATTGAATTTTCATTCTTCAGTTATATTAATTTTGTCATTTCAAAGGCTGAATTTTCCGTTGTAATAATCTGGCGCCGTTTTCAACAGTTCCACATTGATAAGATAGAGCGCATGCAAAAGGTGTTTCTAAAATTTGCTTAATGTTTATTTGGTTTCTCGGAGCCTATACCTTTATATAGTTCACGTTTAGCGCTGCTCAATATGAAATAACTCGGTCAATATTATATTTAACTCTTATTTTTTGCATTTTATGACTGTCAGCCACTTTTGGAAAAAATAAATTGTAATGTTCCGCGGTGGTATCTTCGTGCATCTTTGCCTTTCTATGCAGATAAAACGAATTATGCCCGTAATGCACCTATTGGAAGGGCTGTTTGTGAATTTAACCAAATCTCAACATGTGTCGATCTTGAGCCTAAAATCAAGATTCAACAATTAAGAGTCTATATACATATGTATGTAACACTTCGAATATAACGGGAAATATGAGACTTTCTATAAAAACACTCTTATACGGTATTAATAGAAAGTCATTGAACTTGAGTAAGTGTCAGTTTATGAGTTTATGGAACAGAACAGGGCAATAGCGAAATTCCTTTTCAACCTGGCAAAGGAGAGACTATGGAGTCATTCTCTGTCCTCAAAAGATATGTCAGATTTAGGGAGTTCTGCAATATTCCCCTGTGTACAAAATATCTCAAGCATACGGCCTACTCCAATCCATCCATCCATCTTAGGTGTTTCAAATAAACCCAATGTATGTTAATGTCATATTTTTGCAAATATGACTGCACGTGTACAGAGAAGTCTGCACTGCTCTTTTTCACGAGCTTCGATCTATCGGCCCTTTCACTGACCCTTCAGTCGCAGGGCTCGTCCCAGATAGGTTTAATTAAAAATCTTCGCCTCGTAAAAGTAAGGCAACGAGGAGTAGATGTTGAGATGCATTATCTCATCATCTATGGATTCAGATCAGACAATGTCCGTTTAAGACCTCCATCAAGAAGATAGTTTTAAAAGCTCCTCGATCGCTTCCGCGGCAAGACTCACATACTATAAAGCCATGCATATTATACTTAGAGCCAATTTTCACATTTTCGTATTTTTATTCAGGTGCACTTTGGGTTCGCGCTAAACGAAGGAATAACCAAAGATAATTACTCACTTCAACGTCAACAACACGCTAGGAAAGCCGCAAACAAAAAATAATCGTGTAAATGCAAGAAGATTTTCGAAAACTCGTTTGCAGAATGTTCAAAAAACACAGGGTGAAAAGTCATTGAGAAAATTGCCTCTTATGCAGACCACATACAACTAAAGCAACTCGCACTCTTTCTTTGCAGAGAGGCATTGCCTCAACATATAAGATTGAGGAAAAGCAGGGACGTAATACAATTATTTTTTCTCAAAATTTAAACAAAGCTTAACAAAGAAATTAATTTAATATAAAATTATTTTGCTATTCAGCGGATTTCTAACAACAAGGCGAACTTGATTTTAAGAACGGCGTTAGAAAGCCAATACCCTTCGTGTGGGATTTACTATTTCATTGGTTTTGTTTATTGTCAGTTTAAAACGTTAAAATAAAAATATATATGTGCATATGTATAGTATGCACACATTTTACAAGTAAGTCATTCTATTACATATGTACGGGTATGTGGATCTTTGTGCACATGTGCATATATGTATATATGCGTGAATATAATAATATGATTTATTGGTGGTCGTTATAGAATTGCCGTGTGTATACAATACTTATAGTGTTTAGGACCTAACAATTATGGTATTAATCGCAGAATGTTATCTATCAAACGAATTTTGAATTTGGATGTTTAGAAAGAACTGTTCACTTGAATTCGTACGAGTATGCGCATGCATACATGCAAATAGGTGGCATACTCGGGCACACGTGAAGATATTTGTAGTACTTACATACATATCAAAAATCATTAGATGCCAACTACTTGACTACATAAATATATATAATGTGGCAAGAAATTCGTTTGAAAAGAGGCTTCCTTCTTCTTCAAAGATTTGAATCCCAAGAGCTCTGCCAGCATAACCGTAACAAATGCCAAAATGTATCGGAAAAGACATTTAAATCGCAATATCTATTGCTTGAATTCAAAATGCAGAGTACGAGCATCAGCCACATTGGCTACTCATTCATTCAGGCTAAGTGCGGGAGTTGGTAACGGATGGTTGGATCGGCACAACTCTTTGCGGAATACAACTTTCAAGACGTCACAAGTCGGAACAAAATGTCAGCTAATGATTTCGTGGTAGTTATTTTTCGTTTTACCCAAGGAGAAGTTATTCCTGGCATTCAGCAATGTCAGTAAACAGGTTGACAGACAGAGGCGGATAAACAAAAACCAACAAAATTGTTTTAAAACCGACGACGTGCATCGCACTGTCGTTGATGTAGTAATGGCATAAGGACTACTATTCGTTCATTGTTAGCGTAACAATTGACCTCATTTATAATTCAATACGTTAAAAGTCACAGCATCGTTGTGTTGGAATAATGGCTTTGTCTAATGGTAGGTGACAGTGATGGCGGTAGCGGTGCAAAACGGGTTGGATGCTTAGCTGAATTGAAGTTTTGCCGACTAACAAAAATCAACAACAATCAGACGGGCAAGTTTCAATTTATAAACAACACACTCAGCTTTGTTGTTTTCAGCTTTAATTGATAAAATTCAAAGGTAATTAACAAGTCTCCGAACAATTAGTTACAAATAAAAAATCAAATTTTCTTAAATCAGAAATACGAGAACTTATGTAGATATGTAAGTAAAATTAACTCACAGGCGTAGTGAAAGAAAAACAAATAGGAAAAAAGGGAAAGGAAATAATTAGGACTTTAGTTTAGCTCGAAATTTTCATTTAATCACTCAACAATTTACGTTAAACTGGGAGAATATTTTGTTCATATATAATAGTAATAAGACTAATTTTTAATCAATGTATCTACTTTATATGTATCTCTATCAAAAACAAAAACAACTATGGGATACAGATCCTAAAAATCGAAGTAACTACATCTTATATAACTCTAATTTCAAAAATATACATTAATTTACTTAGTTTTCGAAACTGCAGCAATTGAGAATATGAAATGTGAATATAATGAAATATATGTATCGGGGTGATCGGGGAAAACCGACACCAGCGTGCTTTCTTAGGACAAATGAAAGAAACATATTTTTCCAATAACGTTCACCACTCAACAGGCAACGTAAAATATCCGAGTACATTTGTTACGTCATAAAGATGTAGGAAAATCAGATGAAGAGGGCTCATACATAAAAATAGGCTTAGGATACATAAAAATAGGCTTAGGCAAAGAGGTGTGAAATTTCTAGTAAGGAGGAGAGTACGACAGAACATTAAACTTTAATGTGAAGGCAAAACTGCGACTATGTGTATCTGTATGCAAGTTCTATGTACATAAAATAGCATTAGAATTGATCCACATGTCTAGTTCAGATTGTGCAAAAATCTAAAGGGCGTCCAAAAAGTATTGCATTCACCCTATTGAATGCATGAATATCCATCCCTTAAAATTTTCTGGAATTATTATTATTTTCTGGAATACAAAAAATACAAAATGAAATTTTGGGCATTAATTAAATTGATCGCCATTATGATAAATAATTGCATGGTATATGTCGGTGAAGCCCGCACATTATGTAGAGCCATTGAAAATAAACTAAAGGAGCGAAAAGCCTTAAACAGAATTTTTTGTGCCTTTTGCAATAATAAAGTAATGAAAATGAGCCCATGTCCCCTAAAACAGGGAACCCGAATGCCGAAATAATTGCCGATTGCTGAACGAAACAGCTTGAACCAAAGATAAGATTAGGTGGAGGTGTTCCCACGACAGTCGGTTCTACGTAAACGGAACGACCTAGATTTATACCCGGCTAAGGACTGTCACTCCAGCAGCATTTCATAAACATTTGTCGGGAATGTTAACGCTTTTACAACAATAACTAGGTTTATTGCAGTTGGTGTTGACGACATTGATCAAATCCAAAATGAAGCATATCTAACAAAATTAACGAAAAAATTTTGGGAGCGCCGAAAATCAAGATTTTGGTCCTAAATAAATTTTTCGCAATCTAAGTCGACAACATTTTTTATCTTTTTACAACATACATTTTTACTAAGGTTTCATATGATATCAGACTTAACACTGACAAAACTTCGTAACCTTTTTAACGCTTCTAAAGCTTTCGACACTCTTGATCACGGACTAGTTGGCATGAAACTTAAAAAAATATTAAACTTTTCAGCGCCAGCATTGAGTTTCATAAATTCATACTTTAGTGATCGTACGTAAGCTGTATGCGTCAGTCACATCATATCCAACTATATTATTTGCTTATAACTAAGGATTTTCTTCATAGTTCGATTCTTTCTTCACTTTTGTTTGTACTAAAATATTTTAATATTCATATTTATATGTACCAGTGATGTACAGTTGTAGTTGTCCTTTAGTGTCCGTCAATAAATATATTAATAACCCCAACACTGACTTGGAAAGCACAAGTGGGCCTCCGATTATCCGATTATCCGACTATCCGTTGCTCTTAAATCCAAACAAATCACAGTGCATCGTTATTTACAAAAAGGCGTTTAAACTTGACTACTGCAATGCAGAGAAACTTAACAACTCTGTTATAAAATTTGTGGGCACTGTAAAGAACCTGGGAATACCGTTTAACAGAACTCTGACTTAGAATAACCACATTTATATTGCAATAGGCAAAGGCTATAGTATGTAGTGAAAATTCGACCGCTTAAAAAAAACGTTCTTAATATTAACGTCACTAAATGGATGTGAATAGTTCCGATTGTTAATGATTTGCTAAAGTTAAAATGCTTAACACTTCCTCACAATGTCATTACTTCTCAGGAGCCCAAATACCTTATAGATCGACTTCAATTTGCTAAATCATCTCGATCTCTTAACTTATTTACCATGAAATACAGTTGTCTAGTAACTGACGTTCTTGCTGTCCGTCTTTGGAACCCTCTGCCACAAAAAATTAAGATAATCAGAAGCACACCGCGTTTATTTTTATACATTCACAATTTCAGCATTCTTCATATTTAGTTCCTCTACTAACTGCATATACAAAATTTGACTAAAAGATTAAAAATTCGTTCCAGTTTTTCGGACAATCTGCTAATAACTGAACTTTCTTAATGTTCAATTAAGCCGTGGTACTTAAATAGCTTGTAAGATGTAAAGCGGAGGTTTTTCATAGTAGTTTTTTCCTTCGAAAAAAAGAAAAAATCGTTTAAAAAACCAAACCTGTGATAAATATATAAATATAATGATGTAGAATTAAGATTTATATCATATTCTGTAAATTGTGCGATAACATAAATATTGTAACGTTTTTCTACTTAATAAACTCTTTTCTTATCTTAATTTTATACTAATTCTAAGTTATTATTAAGAATAGGACTCGTAAGTTATAATACTGTAAAATATCTTTTGGTTGAGTGATTTATAAACAATTACCAGTCAAAAGCAGCTGTAAAACCTCCACTCTTATACTATTTCCGTAGTTTTTGCGTAAACGAACTCAGCACAATTGATAAAGCAATGGTCACATATTATATTCCCTCCAAATATTCCCTCAGAATATCGAATTTATATAGAGTTTCTGGTTATAAGGAAAGCACATCGAGATTATAAATATTATTTTACTATTTCCTAATTTAATTTGAAACTTAACTTATAATAAAGGTTCTTCCAATCAATGAAAAGTGATAAATAAATATAATACAAAGTAACCACAGTTTTCTCAATCCATATCACCTCATAATAATATTCTCATATGGCAACGATGTTTTGAGATTATTTAATTCTGTGATTTATTTTCATTTACTCCACGGATATGTGAATATGTATGTATGTATAAATATTTTTAAGCTTGAAGTATAGTTTTAGGCGGTGTCACATATAGGCGTGAACACGGTCCACGTCAATTCTTATTGGCCAACACTTATGAACCCTTCTGATATATTCTTATCCGATCACATTATTCCTACTACACCTACTTACACCAGTCTTTTATTTGGAGTCCGAATAGATGCAGCGTTTAAAAACAAGAACAAAATGAATGGCAAAAGGGTGGTATATCTTCAACAAACAAATGAAAGATTGCTGAATATGAACATTACTCGTATATCCTTTCACTCATCGATGTCAACCCATCGAAAATTCACACCATTGTACAAAGAAAAAAATCTGTAACAAAAAATCACATACCACACCTGGCGACTTACTTCCCCTACACAAACCAATGCATACGTATAAAACGGTAGGTTCGTTCGGTTATATGCAAAAGTAGTGAACAGCTACTCGTATTGACGAATGCATTTATGGAAGTTGTTGTTTTATGACCAACGAATGACTGTGGGTGGTGGAGGTCGGCGTGAGTCGAAGATGTATAAGGCAATGCAAATTACCTTCGTAACAAGGCGAAGCTGAAAATCTAGTCGGAAGTCACAGCGCCGACGCAACAAAACCGTGACGATTTTCGCGCTGTTGAGGATCATAACGGAAATCGGAAGTCATTGAAAACACCGGATGCAGTTAGTTTTCGGTTCTCATACCGTTAAGACGTTTTATAATATAACAGAGCTTATCTTTAATTTTATTGTGAAGTGTCCATACTGTGTGAGCCTGATTTTTTTCACACTCCATCTTAAATAACTCAATAACCCTTTCTCATCAATCACCTACGTACATATGTATTATATAATATACACGACTTTGTTAACATTGACACGCGTTCATAATCCAATAGTGGGATTTTATTATTGGGTGTTTGTATAATTTTGATTGTTGCTCAGAAAGCCCTTTAATTGAGCAGGCTTTCGAGCAATAATTAAAACCAAACAATACATCCCAGATCTTCAATATACTCATACTTATATTCGTATACTCGTATATGTACCATATGTATGAGAAATGTAAGCACGGAGATGAATGTAAGGGCAGATGTGCAAAGTGAATTAATTTGAACTAATTTGAAACTAATACCTTTAGACCAAGTAAGTACCACACATTTTTAATTACATATTAAGGGTATGGTAATCTAAATGCTTAACTATCACGTAAATCTCGTAAGCTCGTGTTTACGAGTTTGTAAAACAGCTGTCAAAATTTGTATGAGAAGTTTTACATAAATTTATGGAAATTGTAAATGCGACGACTTGCTGTTTTTCGGGGTGCTTTCGTGTAACAGTGCGGGTAAAAGCTTAAATTTCATTTATCGTTTAGTTTCATCGTTTAGATGAATTGAGCCCTGTTATTTGTACTCAAAGGTGCACCTTAGCGTGTTAGCCTGTGTACTTAGCATTCGGAATGCTTATGGGTTGGATTCTTACTGCGAGCATGGAGTATACAAATTACTCAAAAAGTTGATTTACTGTACTTATCTGTGAGTGTATAAAAACTCTACAAATAAATGAATAGTGCTTTCACTTAAAATAACTTGTGAACCATCATATTCGACTGTGAGATTAGAGAAAAACGACTAATCTAAGTATTTTTAAACCGAGGTCATTTGTCCATAAGAAAGAACGTGTAGACCGGCACCGTAATATATACACAATTTCCTGAAATTTTGACGCACAGAATGTATGGAAAGGAAATGAGTCTCTACGATTTGTAAAAATTGTTCCATTTTAAAATTTCTTTGTATGGTAATTTGTCAGAGTATACTGAACAGAAATAGAAACAGAAAATTTCAATACCATGCACTTACTTGGAAAGCTGATTCGGTGTATGCATATACAGGGTGGGCCATATAGCGCTTGCTTTTGGAACCACCTATTTTATTGAGATTGGTAACACAAATGACATGTCAAATGTGTTCATAATTTACTTAAAGGTTTGACATTTACGAAATGGGACGCTATACGCTTGAACAAAATTGGGAAATATTGAAAACCTATTTCCAAAGTGGAGAGTCTTCTTCTTCTTTTCTGATTTTCACATCGGTGGCTACGTCAATAAGCAAAATTGTCGGATTTGGGGCTCAGAAAATCCACACGTTACTGTAGAGAAGCAAATGCATCCACAACGAGTCACTGTTTGGTGCGGTTTTTAGTCTGGCGGCATCATCGGTCCATTTTTTTTCGAAAATGAGCGAGGAGCCGCGGTTACAGTAAATGGGGAGCGTTACCGTGACATGCTCAACGAGTTGTTTCGAAAAATTAAAGAGGATGACATGGACGACATTTGGTTTCAACAGGACGGTGCAACTTGTCACACAGCCAAAGTTACATTGGAACTTTTGGCTACCGTTTTTTGAAAACCGAATAATCAGCCGAAATTCCGATATCAATTGGCCGCCTCGGAGCTGTGATTTAAGCCCGTTAAGGACAAGTGCTATGCGAACCATCCAAAGACGATTGATGCTTTAAAACACGAAATCGAAGTTGTCATTCATGAAATTGGAGCCCAAACAATCGAAAATGTGATCGAATGGCCTACTGTAAAGCCAATTTTGGCAGTCATTTAAACGATATTATTTTTCATTCATAAATGACAATGTTCAATCTTCAAAATAAAAAAAAAACAGTTTGAAAAAATATTGATTAGTTTTTTTTATAGCCGATTCAAAAAGCAAATTTTACATGGCCAACCCTGTAAGTGCCTATTGGAAGTTATCAGTGTCTAAAAACTCCCGTTACAAATGCATATTTAAATAGTTATGTAAGTGAACAAAACATATTTAAATAAAAAGTTGGACTTTATCAAAAAAGTTTATATTTTTCTGGCAAATTTTTCTTTACAATGAATTTTTCAAATAAAAGGACCGTTGCTGGAAAATGATGAGCATCAGTAAATGATCAGAGCCAATTAACTTTATCTAAATTTTTTTTCTCAAATAAAATAATATAAATTTTGTACCATTCCTTCTTTCAGGCCTACGCGAAATTATTTATAGAAATCAGAACTATGAAACCAAAATTCTTTTCAGGGTCGTTTTTAACTTTTTATATATGATGTCTATATGATAACTACCATTACACAGAAAAAAAGGTAGTTCTTCTTAATAACATTAGCAGCCATGTTCGTGATTTGACTTTTGCTGGTAATATGACATCTGCATCGAAATATGTCTACCATTTCAATTCAAATTCAGTTTTATAAAACAATGAAAAGAAACAAATGAGTTGCGCATTTTCAAGCTGCAAAAATGTAAGACACCAATGCAAGAAATCTGGTTTACAGTTTTTTAAATTTCGAAATGTCATAATTTATTTTTAAATATTAACATTCGGAAAGGCTACAAGCAATATGAATAAATGATGAAATTTCAAAAATCCCTGTATCCGTCAAAAAATTCGAAGTGAAATTACGTTATTTTTTAACACACTTTTATTAGGTCGGGTTGTATGTATGTATGTATGTATGTATGTATGTATGTAACGGAATCTTTGAGCTTAATTTTCACTGGCTTCTAAAAGTCTGATCGACTTGAAATTTTGGACACCTATCAAGGACCGATGACAATGCAATAATTTGATAAAAGTTTTCCATTATCCTTATTAGGATTGCCAGGATTAATATTTTCTTTTTTTACCTGTGGGCAAAAAGTAAGGTGAATTTGGTTGTAAAATGAAAAATCTTTATTTATTCTTGTAAATCAGTTTCTCAGGCTCCCTCCACGAAATAAGTTCTTCATCCCGATTACTTCTTTATCACGGCCGATAACTGCATAGCTTTAGACTCACAGTCGATAAGAAAGGAATTAAATATAACACGAATATATCGAATCATTAATTCACTGACTTCAATGATAACAATAATTTTCATTCATAATAAAAAATAATAGGACTATGCATAAGTTCGTGCGGTTTTTTTTCGAAATTTGAAACTTTATTGACGTAAAATGGTTACAAATTTAATATTCAAAATATTGTCCATCGCTTACTACTACTTTTTCCCATCTTTCTGGCAATTCACGGATTCCCTTTGTGAAAAATTCGGTCGGTTTTGCCGCAATCCACGAATCGATCCATTTTTTGACTTCATCGTAATTACGGAAGTGCTGGTCAGCCAGGCCATGTTGCATCGATCGGAAGAGATAGTAATCGGATGGCGCAAGGTCTGGACTATACAGCGGGTGGGGTAGGACATCCCATTTGAGCGTTTCTAAGTATGTTTTGACCACTTGTGCAACATGTGGCCGAGCATTGTCATGTTGCAAAATAACTTTGTCGTGTCTATCGGCGTATTGCGGCCGTTTTTCTCGCAGTGCTCGGCTCAAACGCATCAATTGTCGTCGGTAGACATCCCCCGTAATCGTTTCATTCGGTTTCAGTAGCTCATAATACACAACACCCAGCTGGTCCCACCAGATACACAGTATAACCTTCAGGCCATGAATATTCTGCGCCGACGTCGATGTTGAAGCATGGCCAGGGTATCCATACGTTGCCCGACGTTTTGGATTGTCGTAATGGACCCACTTTTCATCGCCAGTCACAATTCGATGCAAAAAACCCTTTCTTTTGTGCCGTTGAAGCAGTTGTTCGCATGCCATAAAACGGCGTTCAACGTCTCTTGGCTTCAATTCATACGGCACCCAATGGCCTACCTTTCGGATCATTCCCATGGCTTTTAAACGTTTGGAAATGGTTGATTGATCAACTCCCAAAGTTTTTGCAACCTCTTCTTGCGTTTGAGCCGGATCTTGATCGAGCAATTCCTCCAATTCGGTATCCATGAACTTTGGCGGCGCACCCTCGCGTTCTTCGTCTTCCAAGCCAAAATCACCACTTTTAAAGCGTGCAAACCACTTCTGGCACGTTCGCTCAGATAGAGCATGCTCACCATAAACTTCCACCAAGATACGATGACTTTCGGCTGCTTTTTTCTTCATATTAAAATAATGAAGAAGAATTCCCCGCAAAAACACATTATTTGGCACGAAATTCGACATTTTCAAGTGTGGTAAAAATATTGTTGTTTACGCTTCAAATAAAAAACTTATACTGACGTTTGTGCCTTACGACAGTAGCTCTCCAATGAATGTTTGGAAATGTGGATCGATGGAATAATAATCAAGTTACGCCATCTGTTGTAAAACCGTAACGAACTTATTCATAGTCCTATTAGTTAAAAAAAAACAACTAAAAAACACGCTTTTTTGCTAATCGAACTAAAAAGTAGAAAATAAAAAATAGTTTAAAAAACTAAAAAACACGCTTTTATTGCCAATCGAACTAAAAAGTATGAAATAAATTTTAATGACAAAGAGACCTATAATGAAGTCATAGCAAATCGAACGATCAGTCATAGTCAACTACCTCAGAACAGAATTATAACAAAAATTAAGCTACAAATAGAATAATTCAAATTAGAGTTAAAAGCGTGGGATGCATTTTGCTTCACTTTCATAACCTTCTGTACATAGGTAGTTGCCAATAGAATGATTGTAATATTTACTATATCAAGCATCCCACGCTTTTAACTCTAATTTGAATTATTCCATTTGGATCTTAATTTTTGTTATAATTCTGTTCTGAGGTAGTTGACTATGACTGATCGTTCAAGTGCTATTACTTCATTATAGGTCTCTTTGTCATTAAAATTTATTTCATACTTTTTAGTTCGATTGGCAATAAAAGCGTGTTTTTTAGTTTTTTAAACTATTTTTTATTGTATCTACATATCTTTATGGTAACTACTGTATATGGAATTATTGGAGTTGAAGTTTATGCAACTGAAATAAGTAAGAATTGTTGTCACCGCAAACAAATGCAAGAGCGAAAAGTCTTCTTGACATTCTTCACCACATATTTTTAATTTTTGTTTAAGTGAATTGACGAGGCTTGTGAACGAAATCTTACTTTACTCGTTTTCATTTTACTTAGTTTGCCTTCAAACATACCTATATGTATATGCTAAAAAAAATTTGTTAATGAGTATTTTTCAACAAAAAATTTATATTTCAGCAAATATACAATAGATGAGAGCGATGAGACCCATGAATAGTTAATTTTTTTTACATTCTGAGCACACTAGTGTGCTAGGAATGCTTAGAATTATTATGGCAAACCCCTATACCATAGTCAATATGTACAAATGATATCTTGTCAAATAATGTCATTTTGACGCAACATCAAAAAATCAAATTTAAAAAATAAAAAATCGAAAAGTAATAGTGTTCCGTGTATTGAAAAATCAGTACCAAATCAAAAAATTTTAATTGTACATTGGGGCTGATTGATTGACACAAGGGGCCGATGCATGTTAAGAAAAGAATTTGTTATTATGTCTAAATAAGCTCATGAGGTAATTTGCGGATATGCAAACAACTTAATTTTCCAATAACTTAAAGATTTTATGTAGATATTTAAAAACTGAGCATGAGTTGATGTCCCAAATCCCAAAAAGTAATTAATTACAAATTTCGACTAAACATCAGAATCGAGTATGTGGCTATTCTTATATTTAGTAAAATAAAGTTGTTGTATAACGTACTATATGTACACTGAAGAGCAAAACTGTAACAAAATGTAATACTTTCTATTTCAACACATTTTTTTTTAGACATGTTTTAACAAATCAAATATTTTTTTTGCATAACTTTATTGGCATGTATGTACTCTCTCTCTCAAACCGGTTTGGTGTCAATGCAACAACAACAACACTAGTAGCAAGCAATAATGCAAATAAAGACAAATGTTACAGTTTTGCACTCACTCTTAATTTTCAAATTTTCCGTTATTTTTCTCGTAATTATATATTTGGTGGATTTTTAATTATTATAAACGTGACCGTGAATAAGACAAAATGTTAAATCGGGAAGTACAACGCCAAATAATTGATTTGCTGAAGAAGGGCGTGTCTATAAGAAAAATAGCTAAAAAATTCGAAGTGAGCCACATGGCTGTGCAAAGGCTGCGGAAAAATGTACCAGACGCTGTTCCCAGTAACAAAGGAGGCCGGCCAAGGAAGATAAGCGACCGCGATGCCCGCCATCTGGCAAATTTGGTAACAAGCAGCAAGGCGGTCACTCCCAAAGAAGCACTAAAGATGCTGGATATTGATGCCAGTCAGTGGACAGCCAGGCGCAGCCTGTCAAAACTGGGGCTAAAGGCAGCGGAGAAGAAAACCAAGCCAATGCTGACAAAAAGATATGTGCGGTTGAGGCGGGATTTTGTTGCGGCTCACCAAAGCTGGACAGTTGAAGATTGGGATCAGGTACGTCTTTATAAATGGATTATAAAAGACCTTTTTTCATAAAATTTCAAAACGATTGCAGGTTATTTGGTCTGATGAAACCAAAATCAATCGATTTCAGTCAGATGGTCGGGCCTGGTATTGGGTTAAAGACCCAAATGCAGTCCAGCCACATCACATCAAGCAGACAATAAAACATGGTGGTGGCTCCATTATGGTGTGGGGCTGCATTTCCAAAAATGGTGTGGGTCCTTTAGTACGAATAGAGGGTATAATGCGGAAAGAGGAATACCTGGCAACAAAATCTGCTGGGTGTAGTGGAAAGTATGGGTCTTGCTGCTGAAAAAGTAATTTTTCAGCAAGACAATGACCCTAAGCACACCGCAAATGTTGTACGAAATTGGATGCAACGCCAAAAATTTCGTAACTTGAAGTGGCCTCCACAATCACCGGACATGAACCCAATCGAAAATTTATGGAGTCATATAAAATCGAAGCTTGCCGAATATTCAAGTCCGCCCAGTGGAGTTAATGAGCTGTGGGAGCGAACACGCGATGTATGGGATGCTATTCCGACTGACTTTGGCTTGAGGTATACACGAAGTATGCCCAATCGTATCCACGAGCTGAAAAAGTCCAAAGGATATTGGACATCTTATTAATATTTATTTTATTTATTGTAAAAAATAAAAAATGGGTTGAGTGCAAAACTGTCACATTTGTCTTTATTTGCATTATTGCTTGCTACTAGTGTTGTTGTTGTTGCATTGACACCAAACCGGTTTGAGAGAGAGAGTACATACATGCCAATAAAGTTATGCAAAAAAAATATTTGATTTGTTAAAACATGTCTAAAAAAAATGTGTTGAAATAGAAAGTATTACATTTTGTTACAGTTTTGCTCTTCAGTGTATGTACAGTGCTGTGGCTGCCGGCAAAGGCTAAAAACACGCTGTTTACTAAATACTACATTTCGTTTAATATTTTCTCTCGAATATATTTTTTCTGCCGTCTGTGGCCTTTTAAGCTTGACGCTGATTACAAAAATACTCAGCCCTGCATGCTTCTTTATAGCTTACCACGGAAATAATTCCCAAAAATGTATTTTTGAAATTATAGGGCTAAAACAAAATTTCTTTATTAGGAATTGATTACAGAATGCCAAGAATATTTTTTTTTAAGTTTCCGTTGAAGTTTTGTGAGTGCGGTATCGGCCTTTGAACTTTCTTTAGAAAACTGAAAAGCTTTGAAATTTTATGAAAAATGTGTAATAATTATACAAAATTATTTCTGTTTTTTTATTCCCAATACGAAAACGTTAACTTACGAAATGTCCTAGTGGAAGTTGTTTCGAAATATTTGTAATTTTGTTCTTACTTTGGGATACAGATTCGTTAGCTTTAGTTCTATCAGTAGTTCTATCAGTTAAAAGAAAAACTTGATATTTAAATATATAGAAAAAATAAATAAAATACAGAGATTATTATTGATTATATCCTTAAAACTATAATTCTTAACCGGAAGATTGATTTCTAATAAATTGAGCAAACCATATGTGCCAAACACCGGAGTTTACAATCTTAAAAACTCTTGCCATTTTCGAGTGCAGCGAGCTCAACTTTACTCTTTATAAATGTAAAAATGTTTTTCAAACATCTTTCTTCTCACAAAATCTCTCTCTCCATTCTATTCTATTTCGATTGCGTGTTTGTAAAGTTTGCTGAGTTTTAACTCATCTTTGTCAAACTTCACTTAATATAGTAATTATTTGAACCATTTTGAAAAACGTTCATTTTTTGGCATTCGTTGTGGAATGCATACTGTGATATTTATAAGAAGCTAACAAAATATGATGCACTGTCTTATTTAAGAGCTACTGTTCTTTAATGAAACAAGATGTGTTATTTCCATTGACATTAATGATACATATCTTTCACATTAATGATGGTTTCACTGTGTAATTTGGAAATGAAAAATTGGCCTATTGAAAAATGTCATTTTGACGCAATAAAGTTTTGATAACTTTTAACAAAATTTCAAGTAAAGCATCTTTAATATCCAAAGAAGATCGCGATGCAACCGGTTTAACGACAGCAAACAGGAGGAAAGGAAAGAAGTGACAGAGAGAAAAAATAGGATAGAGTAGAAACAGAGACAGAAATCTGCAAACATTCTCCAGTTTGAGGGAACGAATTTTACTCATTCCCATGGCATCGGAACCCAAAATTCGTAGCCTTGCTCTAGCAATGGCAGGGCACTCACAGAGAAAATGCTCAATGCATTCCGGCTCCTCTATGCTGACCCCATGGTTTTTATCCTGTAATACCAACCATCAACCCAACGTCTTTTCTACCAAATTGTAGAAGAAAGTTTGACAGTTTTCTGTTCGGGCTTGTCACAAAATATTTTACAGTTCTACAGCGTTCTGGACTGAACCATCGCTTTTTATGTAAATTGTATACAAAATCGCTGATCCAATTCATGATTCCTGTGGGGCTGATTCCGATTAGTGGCTCTGGTAACGGTGGAGTAACCGCTGATCCGCAGTTCGGCAAATCATCGGCAAATTCATTTCCTTGAACACCGCAGTGCCGTGGACCCCATATAAGCACATGCTTATTCCGTCTTGTAACTGAATTAAGCTTCTTCTTACATCCTTGAACAATCTTTGAGGTATGCTTCGCATTCTCCAGGGTCTTCAGTGCAGCCTGACTGCATAGCGTAATGATACTTATTATAATACTATCATTTTAGTGTCATCCGGCGCCAGAACCTATTTCATTCTTTGACCCATCGATAAATAAAATGTCTATAAAATTTCTTTGAGTACATTCTGGCTTACTCCATTGCGCGCGCAATGGAATTTAGACTTTGGCTTAAAATTCTCCAACGAATAACGGCTTTATGTTCGGCGATTATGTTCAGCTGCTACTTTGTCAAGTTGATCATTTCAATTTTTCAAATGTATTACGAAAAATTCTGTATCCCGAAATTTAACGCATAGAAAAACGAAACAATAGGACTTTAAACTCCCGCCAAAGTCTCTAGATCGCAGTGAAACGTATTAGTACTATTTGAACTAACTACATCCCTTAAACATAGTAATAAAATACCATATATATGTACTTTTTGGGTGTTTGGCCGAGCTCCTATTTGTGGCGTGTGTCTTGACGTTGTTCCACAAATGGAGGGACCTACGGTTTTAAGCCATTTCAGACAGCATATCGTCATTAGAAAAAACTTTTTTTTCTTTTTGGTCTTTCACCGAGATTCGAACCTACGTTCTCTCTGAATTCCAAATGGTAGTCACACACCAACTCATTCGAGTACGGCGGTTTTTATATAAAGCTTTTTGATATTGTACAAAAAGATCGTTTACCAATTTTAGAAGCTCATAAATATCATATTATTTTCGGTCCCTAGTAATTAACTAATATAGATACATTTTATCACAAAATAATAAAACAAAACGGTATATGAACAATTAATGATTCGGCGGCAACTATTCGGTTAAAAACGTTTAGGGTTTAATAAACGGCTACAAGCGTTAAATAAATAACATTGTGGATGCTCGCAAAAAGTTCATTGTCAAGCGGTAATATCTATATCTATTTTACCGCGAACTCACTATGCAGCAATGCAATTCCCATTTTGTTCACACCTTTGAGACGCTGACTAACACCCGGTTTGCTTTTGGGAGTTCAAAAAATTCGAAAAAGTTTATTGATCGATTCAAAGTACGTATTGTCTACAATTCGTAAACATAGACACACTAACATAATTATATAAATGCGCATGCTAATACAATATGTATATAATCATTTGCATATATATATGTAAATAAGTGGCAAAGCACTAGCTGGAGTGCGTTCACATGTAGTGACATAAACAACGTGGCGTTCAGCACGCCCAATTGAGCTTCAATGTGAAGGTCGTCTCGTTGTGAGTTCAAGTCGTTTCAACGATCACACTAATTCATATATCCTATATGTAGATATGTATTCAACTGCATAAATATTTACTTATTTGGAATTAAAGACATAAGTTCATATACTTTTACAAATTTACATAGACCTACAATTATATGTGCATAGGTATGTATACTATTTACTTATATATTTATCACACAACTACAATTGTCACACATTCTGCATTCTTCTGCACTTTTCAATGACGCATGACGGCACATATAGCGTCAAATGTTATAGCAAGGAACACCCGCTCATTTTTCAACGCACATGAAATTGTTCTATTGAATAAAGAATAATCGCTAAGCATAGATAGAATAACACAAGACTCATAAAACATTTCCGCTTTTTAAAAGCTTGGGCGACTAAGGCATAAATTTATGCACAGTATTGTAAAAAATATTCGAACCGCAACATGTTTTTAGTTGAATCAAACTAATCATTGCTTTTAAAGCAAAGCTCAATTTTTCGATCCGCGATCCTTGAAATTGCATTGCTATACGAGTATATGCATTCACGACATTGCATTTCTCGCACCCTATACGCTCATATGTATGTGCGCGTTTATCACTGCTATGTTAAAAATCGTTAGATAAAGAAAGATCTATCCCATACCTAACTTTTACTTTTGCATTATCCAAGCTGCCCGTCGAACTTGGAAAAAACCAGTTTTAATACTCCGCGGAGAAACAAATTATGCCCATTATGTGCCCATTGAGCGTGGTATAAATGAATTTAATCAGATCTCAAATTCTATCGGTCTTGATTTCAATATTTAATAATATTCTTAGCTCTATGACCTAAATTAACAACAAACATATTGCAACAATAAAACAGTTTGGATTTGCACAATCGACAAAGCAGTTGTACTGATAAAAGTCATTCAGCAAATTTTAGTCAATTGTTATTTTCCCCCCAACAGTGTAGGTGCAGACATGCATATGTTTATACCATATGTGTGTATAAATGTATTTCTTGTAGAGCTTTGACTTGTAAACAAATAGTGCCCTTCCGTATAAAAATGCCGGCAATAACGTTTTCGCGCTCCCGTACTTCAGCGAAGACCATGGCTGCAAGCTTGAGTGTTATCAGATTTTAAGTTGGACGCAGCGTAGGTGGTGGTTGCGGCAGTGTTAAAAACGTAAGCTCCAACTTCGCCAACGGCTTCAAAGTAGCTCGTGTTGGTTGATTATAGCGAGCACATATATTCGTAAAATGTATGTATGCATGTGCTTATCTAGGTATGTATAGTTTCCCGCTTATAGTGCAGATATTCAGTGTGGTATTCGAAATGCTCTGTTGTTATATAACTGTGTAATCCAGAGAATTTTGAACCAGTTCGGCAACAGGTTCTTGTGCTGCTAACCCCCATCAGAACTCTGAAGTGATGTTGAAAATATATCTAACAGTGTTAATAATAAATGGTGTGGGTGGCCAAATCAGCTGTAAGTTGTGTTGTAAAAAGTGAATTTGAAACCAAAACAAACAATAACAAGGATTAAATACGTAAATTAAATGTCTATACATACAAATGCAAATGTGTGATCATAAACACTTACAACGTATTTATATGCATATGTGGTTAATGTAATACATACATACCTTTGGGAGTCAAATAGTTACGATTTGTGGCTGAAATTGTATTGTAAAGGTTGCGGAAACAGAAATACACAAACTCTATGTGCATAAATATATGTTGGTCATCATATCTTTATTGCTGTCAAAAATATCAGTAATTTTAATGGAAACTAGTTCATATAAAATAAATAAAACCCTAAAATAAAGAGAATGTGAGGCCAGAAAGTGTATTTCTTCTATGAAAGAAGACCATCTGCCCTTCAAAGGCGGCATAAAGCTCTAGATTCCTCCATTAGTAAAACAACGTAAAGACGCACAGCAGAAGAAGCTCGGCCTAAACTGCTTTAAAGTACGTATGTGTCGCGCTATTATAATTATAAATACTACTTTGGTGTGTGTCTTTATTTTTTCCTACTAATGGATAGGTTTAAATTTTCTTCTGCTTTCGAATTAAAAATAATATTGTAATATTTTATTAAGAAATTCGTATTGTAGAAATACCCTCAGACGGACTATCTAAATGACTTTTGAAATGAAATTTTTTATGTGTACTCCTGAACCCACAGCTTAATGCCCTCTTAGTTTTTTATGATTTTTCTTATGATTATTTTTGGTGCTCTTTTTCTCTAAAAACTATCTCCAAAAGAACTTTCGAGCTTATGTCGCTGAAAAATTATTTGCAAATTGTGCTTATTTTTCTTGTGCAAATACAAAATAAAAAAGTGCTTCTTATATGACACATTTCACTGCGAGAAAACGAAGGGTAAAAAGAATAGAAGCCTTCCTATGAATAGGATATTAATGTCCAAAACACGTGAATGTTTTGACAAAGTAATACTGTCTTAAATGAGTGGACTAAAATTATATTATATTCCTCGTATACAACAACTGCGATTAAAAATCTTCTAGAGTGAAACCCACCATTCGTGTAGAGCGCTTCCATCTTAGAACGAAGTTTCGAAGATTTTCTTGGTGCTTCTGTATATAAAGTAAAAGCTGTCGTTTTCTTTTCCCAATTATATATTTCCATATAAACCAGTCTGTATAGAAAGATGCAAATATTGCGATACTGGAATTTTTTTCAGCAGCAGTTTTGCAGACGTTTGGAAAATTAAACATTCAGAAATCTTAGTTCTTTTAGGGCTTTCTTATATGGGTATATCTTATTCTTCTTGATTGGCGCGATAACGACTTACAAAATTTTGTCCGGGCTCAACAAACCGCGCCAATTGTTTCTTCCTCGTGCTAACCGGTGCCAGTTGGGTACACTAAGTTACGCCAAGTCCTTCTTCACCTGATCTTTCCAATGTAGAGGAGGTCTTCCTCTTCCTCTGCTACCACCAGCTAGTACCGCATCGAATACTTTCAGAGCCGGAGCGTTTGTATCCATCTGGATGACATTACCCAGCCAACGAAGCCGCTGGATCTTTATTCGCTACACTATATCTATGTCGCCGTTAAGCTCATACAGCTCATTGTTCCATCACCTACGATAATTGCCATCACCAATGTGCAAAGGTACAAAAATCTTCCGCAGAATCTCTCTCAAACACTCCGAGCGTATGTATATAACTGACGCGCACTGCCTTAATTATGTTTTGCCGAACTTGTCGTGTGCATCTCAGCGTTGTCCTACAAACAGAGAAAACTCCAATTTTATGCCGACTCCTAATAGCAGATGATTTTTATGAGACGCTTTTTCATGGCAGAAATGCATTCTGAGGTTTGAAATTGCCTGCCAAATGGCGACCGCTATTAAAAAAAATGTCCGGCCATTAAAATAACAATCGAAATAAGCTAAATTGCTTCTGCGCTACGAACACATTAGTTAATTAAAAAGCTTTAAATAGAAAACGCAGTCTCAACTGGACGTGGAATATGAAACTACTTTGAATATTAACTATGATTACTCATATTATAGGGTGATTTTTCAACAGGTATAGGAAAGTTTTTCAAAAAAACACACGTAAAATTCAGAAAAATGCATGAAATTTTTATTTAAATCGATAGTACAGTCCATATAATTTAATGTTTGAAGATTATTTCATGCAAATGTTGACCGCGACTGCGCTTCAAATGGTCCATCCGCTTAGTCCAATTTTGGCATACTCTTTCCAATGCTTCGGCCGGTATCTCACATATAAATGCTTTAATGTTGTCTTCCAATGCGTTAATTGAAGCAGGCTTGTCTGAATAGACATGAGCTTTAACATACCCCCACAAAAAATAATCTAAAGGCGTTATATCGTACGATCTGGGTGGCCAATTGACAGGTCCCGAACGTAAAATAAAATGTTCACCGAACTCGCCTCTCAACATGTCCATTGTTACGCGTGCTGTGTGACATGTGGCACCGTCTTGCTGAAACCACATGTCATGCAAGTCAAGCTCTTGCGTTTTGGGCAAAAAAAGTTGGATATCATTTCACGGTAGCGCTCACCATTCACAGTTACTTTACGATTCGCAGCATCTTTGAAGAAGTAGAAGAGGTCCAATGATACCTCCAACCCATAAACCTCACCAAACTGTGACCTCTTCTGGATACATTGGTAGCTCTTGCAATTCTTCTGGCTGATCTTCACTTCAAAATCGACAATTCTGCTTATTTACGTACCCATTGATGAAAAATGAGCTTCGTCGCTGAGCACAATTTTTCGATAAAAAAGTGGATCTTCGGCCAACTTTCCAATAGCCCATTCTCCAAAAATTCTGCGTTGCGGTAGGTCGTTCGGCTTCAATTCTTGCACCAGCTGTATTTTGAAAGGCCTTACCCCTAAATCCTTTCGCAAAATGTTCCACGTTGTTGAGTAACAGAGGCCCAATTGCTGCGAACGGCGACAAATCGATAATTGATGGTAATCATTAACACTGGCCGATACAGCTGCCATATTTTCTTCAGTTCGCACTCTACGTAAGCGTGTTGTTGGTTTGATGTCCAATAATGTAAATTTTG
The DNA here is from genome assembly GCF_028408465.1 of Anastrepha ludens. Taxonomy (NCBI): domain Eukaryota; kingdom Metazoa; phylum Arthropoda; class Insecta; order Diptera; family Tephritidae; genus Anastrepha; species Anastrepha ludens. The sequence continues at coordinate 116,811,022 of NC_071500.1, read as the reverse complement.
GTTCTAAATTTAGTCACAATAGCTCGAATAGCCGCTTCAGTGGGTCGATTAAACTGACCATAAAATGGAAGAAGCGCGAGATAAACTTTTTTAACAGATCACGCATTTTTATTATAAAATTCATTGATTTTCAAGCGTTGTTCGTTTGTAAGACGATTCATGGTTAAATTATAGACCAAACTGAAGATGTTTGACAGTGAAACAAAAAACGAAACGTGCGTCAGCTGTTTAAACCAACTGTTTAAAAAGATAATAGCTAAAAAATCACACGTTATACATATGTATTTGTATGCATGCATGGATGTAGATCGGATAAGATTGAATGTTACAACATGCTGATGAGTGGTCGTATATAAATACACTACAGCTTCAACAAAAATTTAAGAATTTTTACTTCCGCACAAGATAGTGCAAGTATTGCTAATAATTTGGTAAAAATAGGAAGTGGGCAATTTTTAAGAAGTGGGCAAACCGATCTAAAAAATATTTATATTTAAAAAAAATATTGAAGATCTGATTGAGAAAGTACACCCTGAAAGTAAGTCGTTGGACTGGTTTAAATAGCGAGCCATTATCAGCTACCAATGAGCAGTGGGATGCAGTGAATACTTTCGAAATGTGAAACGCAAGCACAATCTTTATATTCGGTAGATAGAATAGTAGATACTAACGAAGCCGTACACTTTCCAACATTGCCTTTTTCCATAACCAAAATTCAAAGGTGAAGGAACGGAAGAAGCTCATATATTATATAATATAACATGTAGTATATTATATATAATATATATATATATATATATATATATCATATATATATAATATAACATGTAGTATATTATATATGTATGTAACTTATATGGCAAAGCGGCCGCATTAGCCGAGCGAGTTCATAAAAAAACATCTGTAAGTCCTCCCATTTGTGGAACAACATTCAGACGACCCAACAAAGGGTGTAAACTCCCATTAAATATATACATCGAGTGTTTTTTTAAGAGCTTCCGATCTTAAAATGATAATGCAAAACTAAAATATTATTGAAATTAAATTTTTTAATTTTAATCTGATAGATAATTTCATGGCATTTACTTTTTCGAATAAATCTGACCGTATGGCGTCAATGGGGGCTTAAATATTGCAATAATTCGATTGTTATGGCAAGTAGCGCCGTCTCGTTGGAATAAAATGTCGTCGACCTTTAGCTGATTAATTTTTGTAAATGTACTACGAAATTCGCGAATATATATAAGTATATATATACATATTTTCAAAGTAAATTTCCACAATTTTGAAGCGTTGTTCTACGTTAAACAACAGAAATGTGAACACTATTTGTCATTCTCAGCTGTAAAACCATAATTATCGATGTCGATAGTTCGCAGGTTCTACAAAAGCACTCGATATACATATATTTGTATATACTATAATATGGCTGTATATGGAAAGTTGCTGTATGCATTACTAAAAAAATTAAGAATCATTTAAACTACTAATTAAAGATCACAGAGACGCTTAAATTTATCAGTAGCTTTATCAATACTACTCCAGAGAGGGATCACATTTTTTGTATATATATTCAAGGCAGCTGGTGAAAAGTGCTACGGCAAACTAAGCGCAGACAGGATTTCCATACAAAATTATAGATTGAATTATAACTTTAGGAATTGTAATTTTATTGCCATTACTAAGTTCTGATTGCCTCTTTATTAGCGGATATAGAAATTTGTGGGCTATATTGAACTTGATGATTATGTGGTGAATGTGATCTTTGAAAATTATAATATTGTAGTTTCTGGCGAAATGCAGTTCCCATATATTTAGTATTGATAGACAACTGAACTTCACTATTGCAAATATAAATATTATAATTTGGATAATACCAAGAGTACTTTGATTTTCCATTTATGAAAATATTCAGTGATCAGAAAAAACAACCAGGTGTTGGTGGCAATGATTAAATGCATTTGCAAGGCAATTACAAAAAATCTTTTTTTTTATCTTAAAACATGTTAAATCGATATTTCTGTGTCAAGGAAAGAAATTTTGTTCTTCCAAAGTTCAGTGGCCTCAAGTATCCCAGTCTCGCGTGTCTCCACCAGATCTTACTACCTTCCCTGCTAAGAAAGTATTTCGATTATCCTAGCAGAAGTATTTAAAAAACAAAAATTTATTAGTTGTTATACTTCTCGAACTAAAATCGACCAGGCATTCTCGATGTTAATAGCAGGTGATTTAAATGTTGTATAAATGTTAAATGCATAAAATCCGCCAACGTTAACCTGGGCGCATGACTAAGAGAGTTGTCTTATTGAAGTTGCGTTGCGGCTAAAATTAGTTCGCACATTTTCTTTTTGATTGTCGCGATAACCGATTAAGCGATTTTGGTCGAGTTTAGCAAAGTGCGCCAGTGTTTTCTTTCTCGTGCTAACCAGCGTCAATTGGACACACCAAGTGAATCCAAGCACTTCTCCACGTGATCTTTTCAATGCAAAAGAAACATTACTTTTTCTCTGTTTTTTGTTTTGTTTTAATAAACCAAATATCTTACTAATTCAAAATCATAACTGTCGACAACGACGTAGGTGCTAATACGCGAGAGATGCTGACAATTGGTTTAGACAGGAAATACTTCGTATTGTTCTCGTTCACAACCAGACCCATTCGCTTTTCTTTTTAATACAGCTTAGAAAAGGTATCACTGAGAACGCAGTTGTTAAATCCGATGTTGTCACTATTATCGGCATACGCCTTCAATTGTAATAGACGATTAAGTGCTGCGGCTCGCACAATGTTTTCTAGCATCAGCTTAAAACACTCACACGATAGTGAGTCACTCTGTCTAAAACCACGTGTGGTATCAAACGGCTCGGAGAGGTCCTTTACACAATCAAATGAGCAATTCAGTTAACGCGGCATATAGGCAACTTCATTTCGTGTTGTCGAATGCGGCTTTAAAATCGACTATGTGTCGATTCAACTCTTATGGCCCTTTTCCAAGACTTGTCGTATGTATGTATGGTCGATTGTCTAAAGCCACGCGCATAAGATTCAATCAGTTGGTTCATTGCAGGATCACCCATCTTATGGGTGATCGGGATCTTCACATTGTCTGTGACATCTGCTATTGTCATTATTCAGTATGTTCGAGAAGAGTGCACTCCATAACTTAAATATGCTCTGGATGTTAGCCACAATATCACCATCTTTGTTCTTACAGGAAAATGCCCCTGACTTGAAACCTTCTCTTTGCCGCCGAACTTTCTGTTAGAATTTTCGAGCGTTTTCCCCATCGACCAGCATCTCAAACTTCGCACTCACGGATTTCGGCCTCTCGTTATTTGTGTCGGATAATACATCTCTCAGATATCGTGAGCTTTTTCGCATTCTCGAAGATAGAGTTAAAGAGAGGGATAGAGATAAGGATAGAGTTAAAACTTGTTGAATTAGAACCACTAAACGAATAGTAGTCATATTGTTGTAGAGAACGACCGACTTCGGTCATGTTTGGCCACAAAGTTTCAGTTGGGTTTCGATTCGACTTCGGCTTTGTATCAACTTTAGTTTGGCTAGTGAGCAATTGTCCAGTGCTGCAAGTTAAACCCAGACCGGTAGACGGCGTCGCTAACTAGGTAAAATACTGATAAGCTAATGTTTTTACAATACAATACAATATTACTGAACTATGAGTATTAAATAATTAGTACATGTACACAAATAAAAGTAATTTTTTTTTGATATTTTTGCAAACATAAGTATATGTTAGGAGCAGAAATCAATGTGATTAAGACTTAACATATGCCTTTTTGCTTTTTTATTAATAAAATTATTGGGATTTTAGGAAATCATTCATCATTGGGTGCTTTAAAATGTTCGCCCTCGTCTGAAATTTCCCGATATTCGGTCTCTAATTAATTGCATTTTATATGTTGTATCATATAAACATCAGCTCAAAAATTTTAACATAAATACTTTTAGATTATTACTACACTTTAAATATATTACAATGAAAAATATTTACAGTCCCATAAAATTATTTTGCTTAAAGTAAAATGACTTATTCAAGTTAAGCTGTACTACTACTAATATATTTTGTATCTGACTGCAAAAGAACGCTCCACTTATACAAGGTGGCGCAAAAGTAACCTTTGCGATGTTTTTTGGCTGTAATTTTAAAAAAAAAATTAAAAACTTTGATTCTTCTTGTGGATTATTTTTATTTGGTCTTTTAATTTTTTTTACATCAAGTCGAGAATATGATGTCATGTAAATGGTCGCCGCCACAGTTGATTGCCATTTGAGCCCTTTTTATGGCATTTTTCATCACTTTGGCCAAAACTTCCGGCGATAGGTCCTCACATTCTTGACGGATATTGTCTTTAAGAGCTGCAAGAGTCTGAGGCTTGTTGACATAAACCCGCGACTTCAAAAAGCCCCACAAAAAGAAGTCTGGAGCGGTCAAATCAGGCGATCTTGGTGGCCAGTGCAAATCGCCAAAACGGGAGATTAGGCGCCCGGGAAATGCATCCTTCAGCATATCGGTTGTGGCACGTGCAGTGTGTGCCGTTGCACCGTCCTGTTAGAACCACATGTTTTCCAATCCCAATTCATCAAGTTGCGGCAAAAAGAACTCGTTGATCATTGCTCTGTAGCGCTCACCATTCACAGTAACCGTTTGGCCCGCGACGTCTTCGAAGAAAAAAGGTTCGATGACTCCTCCAGCGAAAATAGCACACCATACAGTGACTTTGAGCGGGTGTAATGGCTCTTCGTGGATTTTCAGTGTCCCAGAAGCATAAATTTTGCTTATTTACGTACCCGCTAAGATAGAAATGGGCCTCATCACTCATGATTATTTTTGATTGAAAAATCATCTTCCTCTTTTTGGTGATTAAGGATGGCTTGAGCGTATGTTAGACGGGATTGGCGGTGAGCAGCTAACAGCTGATGCACCATCTGGACTTTGTACGGAAACATCTTCAAATCTTTTACCAAAATTCGTCGTCTGATACCCATTTGCGTGGCACGTCGTCTGGTCGATGTCGACGGCGCTTCCATGACATCCTCGGCTACAGCAGCAATATTCTCTGCAGAACGGCTACTCCGGGGTCTTCCACGCCTGGCAGCTTCTCGTGTTGTGCCAGTCTCTTCGAGGCGAGCGGCTAAACGTCGCAGTGTTTCACCAGTAGGGGTTGGACGGCGAGGAAATCTGCGACGAAATTCACGTTGTGCCAAAGTCACCGACCGATTATTGGTCAAATAAATAGTCAGCAATATTCCGCGTTCTGGAGCAGTGTAGCGTAACATTGTTTATTAACGTGTATTTCGCATGTGTTTACTACACAAATGTCAAAACAGAACTGGCATTAGGGGCCAATCGCAAAATTTATAGCATTTTCTGATAGGAGGATTACTTTAGCGCCACATGTTATTTCCCACTGGTGTCATCTGTCAAAATAAATGGTATGTTCGTAAATTGTATGAACTACTAAAATTTATTCAATGACCACAAATATGGCAACCCAAAGAAAAAGTGGTCGAAATATTTCCTTTCCACAGCAAACTCGAATACAAAAATACTGACCAAAGGAGTTAAAAGCCCTAAAAGGTGGGCTTGTTTGAGAGACTCGAAGTAAAGTTGGAAACATACGCACATAAATACATAAATACTATTATAATACCTAACGAAGAGGAGTTGTGAACTGAGCACAATAATGGTTTGGGGGTAGATTTAATTTTTAATGTATCGAGTTTTTAATTCTACTTATAGATTTCACAAAAAATCGGTTTTCAATTAACCGCTACGTCTTATTCAGGTTTTAGACCTTTTAAAAAACTCGATTACCGTTTAAAAAACTGGGATATTTTTGGTTTAATGTGATTTGAAGTGATTTTCGACATTTCTCTCTTTCGTGCTGCGACTGAAATGTCAATTCATAACCCTTTACAGTTCGAAAATTTTTTTTATTTCAATTTAAAATTTTGATCCGCGGAACTGATTTTGAATAATAAACTGAAAAGGAATTAAGAACGATGTGCTGTGTGACAAGAACAAGGACAATTAACTTGTGCGTTATTTTAAGCTTCATAATTATCAAGTCTAGCGGCAACATTGGGCAAATAGCCGCGGTATTTCATTAGGAGACTTTTTCAATCATTTTAGTGCAAGTGATTTTACTTGGTGTACAACGCAGCCGAGTTTTTTCAAGAGGATGCATTGCTCCACAATGCCTGAAGTGTCTGGGGTACCTAAGGCATCTATGATGACGGAGTTAGCTGTTGATGGACAAATCCAAACAGAATAAGTCTGCCATAATCAAACACGACCGGGACCACGTGATCGTGTATCATTTATCACATAAGTACTTACTGTACTTTTTATTAAGAAGTATGCATTTCTACGTATACATTAAAACGAAAATTCAATAACTACTAAAATTAAGCTGATTTTAAGATGATTTGAAATATTTACAGATACTTTCATTTCAAATGATATTGTACTTTAGCAAAAATGGTACAGCATCACATTCGATATATGTATGTAAGTAGTCAGGTATGAGAGATTTCGGTTGCGTTGTTACTTCTGCCTTGTTGGATGTGCCTTGCTTGTACTCTGTTTTATTTAAAAGATAAGAAATATAATAAAGCATTGTACAAAAACAAACTTTAAGTAACAAACAAAACATTTTTAATTTGCAGATAAATTAGGGGCGTAGCCTTTAAAGTCTGCGTTCACCTTACAAATATTTAAAGTTCATTAAAAACACAATATAAATTAATAATTCAAAACATAATTTATTTATTTATTTCTTCATGGCATCCTCAAGCAAAAACAAATAACGAAATTTTTTACATAACGGTAAGTAATGCAGCATGGCCTCGGTAGTCTAGGGTGGTGCACTGCCCTGGCATCCCAGAGGGTGGGGGTTCGAATACCACGTAAAGCACGGTCCTCGCACGTTTCCAAACTTACCTATTTTCCCCAGTTTCTAAAAAAAAACCCAAAACCTTATCCTTCCCATCCTTACCCCCGCACAAAAGTCAGCGCATTACTTGCATTGTGACTGCTAAAACAAGCAAAAAAACAAAGAAAAAGACACAGTTACACATTGCATCAGTGGCACCAGCAAGAGGAAGCGGGCAACCGCGGTAATAGCGCAGACACACCAAATTTAGCGAAGTCCTCAACCATCTGTGCGATCCTTCTGCCAGAAAAATGTGAAACACAGATGCCGCTCTAAACAGTTAGAAAGAAGCCTATGCTCCCGAGTGGAGTGAGCAAGGAAAAAAAAATGCAGCACCATGTAAATATCTAAAAGAACCAAAAAGTCTGTGTTCACATATCGTAAAGAAAATAATTATAGAATTGAGAACAAATGGAATAAGTTTCCGAGAAATGGCAAAGCTATTGGGAGAGCGTATCCCTCTGCTCATTGCGTAGTAAACAATTACAAGCAAGCCGGGATTTTAACATCTAAGCCCAGGTCTTGGCGTCCAAGGACACTATTGGTCCGAGAAGAGCGCAGCATAATATGGCAAAAGTTAACCCCCGAATAACATCATCAACATTTTTTGAAAACGCCAGCCAAACTTAAAAAAAGTGTTTGTGGGGAAACTGCTAGAAAAGTATAACGTGAAGTGGTAGTAGGTAGTGTCGCTCCAAGAAAGACGTTTATTTCACTTAAGAACATACGAGACCACATTGAATTTGCTAATAATTATATAAATAAGCCTCCTGAGTTTTGGAAACAAGTCATTTTTCTATTTTTGGGATAGGAGGTCGTCAAATTGTTTGGCACAAATAAGGAATTGATCTTGAGAAACAAAATCTTGTGGGTACAGTCAACCACAATGTTGGTGGAGTTATGGTGTGGAATTGCATAGCTGCAAGTGGTATGGGTCAGTTGGAATTTATTGAATCGACGATGGATATTTGAACAGATTTCCGAAAATCTTGGCTTATCAAGAACGTGTTGGTTCCAAAAAAATAACAACCCAAAATACACAATATCAATCCTACATATTAAGCATCTGTGGGGTCTGTTAGAAAAAAGAATTCGACAGTATATATTAACAAGTAAGGTGGCTTTGCAAAGTGTTATGCGAGCAGAATGGGCGAATACCAATTGGCGAATGAGGAATCAGAGGAATTAGTAAACCCAATGTTAAATAGACTGAATGAAATACTAAAACATCGTGGCTATCCTTCTTCTTCTTAATTGGCGCAATAACCGCTTATGCGATTTTGGCCGAGTTTAACAAAGCGCGCCAGTCGTTTCTTTCTCGTGCTAACTGGCGCCAATTGGACACACCAAGTGAAGCCAAGTCCTTCTCCACCTGATCTTTTCAATGCGGAGGAGGCCTTCCTCTTCCTCTGCTACCACCAGCTGCACCATACCGCATCGAATACTTTCAAAGCCGGAGCGTTTGTACCCATTCGGACGACATGACCCAGCTGCGTAGCCGCTGGCTCATACAGCTCATCGTTCCATCGTCTGCGATATTTGCCGTTGCCAACGTGCAAAGGTCCAAAACTCTTACGCAGAATCTTTCTCTCACTCCAAGCGTCGCTTCATCGGATGTAGTCATCGTCCAAACTTCTGCGCCATACGTTAGGACGGGCATGGTGAGAGCCTTGTAGAGTGTTAGTTTTGTTCGTCTAGAGAGGACTTTACTGCTCAGTTGCCTTCTACATTGGATTTCTAGGCTGACATTGTTATCGGTGTTAATGCTGGTTCCTAAATAAACGAAGTCTTTTACAACCTCGAAATTATAACTGTCTACAGTGACGTGGGTGCCGATACGCAAGTGCGCCGACTGTTTGTTTGAAAACAGGACGTACCTCGTTTTGTCCTCGTTCACCACTAGACCCATTCACTTTGCCTCCTTATCCAGTTTGGAGAAGGCAGAACTCACAGCGCGGTTGTTAAGGCCGATGATGCCGATGTCATCGGCATACGCCAACAATTGTACGTTCTTATAAAATATTGTACCTGAGCGATTAAGTTCTGCGGCTCTCTCGATGTTCTCCAACATCAGGTTAAAGAAGTCACACGACAGCGAGTCACCCTGTCTGAAACCTCGTTTGGTATCAAACGGCTCGGAGAGGTCCTTCCCAATTCTGACGGCGCTGCTGGTGTTGAGCAACGACATCTTTTCAAGTGGCGGGCCACAAACCCAGCACACAACCAGCCATCCTTGAATGTTTCGCTGTCTCACGTTAGCTCACTACCGAACGGGTGTTCGGAAGCTACCCAGAGGATACGTGGGCTAATCGCGGACGTTCAGAGCTGCTTGAACCATATGCAGAAGAATCGTCCTGGCCACTCCCAAGTAAATGGCGATCAGTAACTTTCCCCACTTGCGGTGGACTTCTACACATAGAACCATCCTGCCTATACAACAAAATACTAATTTTCGTTTTTATATATTATTTATAAAGCTTTTTCCATATTTTTGTAAACACAGGATGCTCGGTCGCTATTTACATGTTGCTGCAATTACTTACCATTATATAAAAAATGAAGTGAAGAGTCTCGTTATTATTTTTTTTTTTTTGCTTTTATAACTGAAGATAGTAATGAAGAAATAAATAAATAAAATATGTTTGAGCTATAAATTTATATTGTGTTTTTAACCAATAAATAAGAATACTAATTTATAAATAAAACAAAAATATATAATTTAAAAATATTTGTAAGGTGAACGCAGTCTTTATGGGCTATGTGCGCCTGTAGATAGGTGACACGCCCTTCGATCTTTTATAAACGAAGCAAGGTACAAAGTGTAATCACGTGCACGTGTGCATACAAACATATGTAGATGTATTCCAAATATACGAATTCTCTTGAACCTTTCAAAAACCTTAACAGACAAAAACAATATCCACAGTCAATTTCACTTTTAAGTTTTTGGTGCGCCATAAAATTTAAACTTTATCTCAAAGTTATACAAAATAATTATGTTACACTGTTGGGGAATGTAAAAATCGAATTTTTGGTTTTCAGTTTAAAAGAAAAAACGATTGACACCGGAATTTAAAAAAATATGGATAAAGATAATTAACCAAATTAAAAAAAAATGGTTTTCAGAAACAACGATTAAAACCGGAAAATTTATGAAGTTGATGCAACTTGTCCGCAAATTTTACAACCGTTCATGGGCTTAGATCAAAATATTTTGGTCTTCATTCAACTAGTTGAAAATTCTTCAGCCAACTTGTCTTGAGACGTTGCAGTCTATGCAAATTTTTAGCAGTTAATTCAACCCATTGAATACGAAAATTTTACAGCCCTGGCGAAGGGTGGAATAAATGCGACATTATTGCGTGAAAAGAAAACACTATTAGTTGCTCCATTTTGTTTACTACTTGTTCCAGAGGTTTGACGTTTCATTGGAATTTCCTAACAACTTTCCAGGGGTAAATTCACAATTTCTTACGATTCAACACTCTTAATTAGGTCGCGTATAATAAGGGGCGTTCAAAGCAAACACGTTATATGGCCCAAAAAGTATAATCCATCGGTTTCGCGTCTGGTGAATTTGAGAGCCACTTAGACGTTCTTGGTTCACTCGTGCTTTGTGAGACAGTGCCGAGTCCTGTTGAAACGTCCATGATCTGCCACCGAAATATTTGTCTGCCCACGGCTTCAAAGCAACCTCCAGAATACTTTTCCGATAATACTTCGCATTTACCTTGAGGCCAGCCTCGATGAAAACGATTGAAGAGCGCCCATTTGCGGTTACAGCGGCCCAAACCATTACCTGTGGCGAGTGCTGCCTCCTGATGGCCAATCGATGACTCAAATTCTCGTATGAACGGCGGATGCTACGGTCAGATATTTTCAGTTCTTTCGCCATTTGATTGGCACTTCGTCGGGGACTTCGCTCAAGTCGCTTCTTCACTATTTGAATCATTTCACGTGACGTTGCAGTCTTTTAATGACCCCCTCCATAACGTTTCGCGATGTTACCAGTATCATTGTAACGAGTAATGGTGCGATAAACAAAAACTTTATTTACTCTAAGGTGCTCGAGCTTACGAACAATCGTTGGTTGTCACTTTCCAGCCAAATATAATGCAATCACACTGTTACGTTTGAAATCCATTACTGGTTTTCTTTTTTCGCGTTTACTCTCGGCAAAATTCTTCCGCGCGCTTGTACACAGTACTCTGAACTGTCACTTGGTCAAATGACAGACAGCTGATGCACGGGCATGCAGGGGTGATCTGAAGTTGGTTACACTTCGAGTGTCGGACCCTGTATTCGAATCTGGTCGGCATTTTGACAAGCTTTTATTTAACTAAAAATCGTGTTTTCCCTGTGAACCACTCCCCCTACTCGCTTGATGAGACACTGTGCGACTTTCCAATACACTTCTTTTTAACAATATGTTTAATAAAATGAATCGCTTTTGCAAAACAAAAGCTTTGCTGTAGTCATCAAATAAAATATTCGAAATTGCAATGAAAGGAATTATTGGAATTGAATTATCACTTTTCAAAATTTTGCGTTTGGTAAGAGAACTTTGATTTGTTATTAATCGACATAATGCTTATGTGTGAAAAAACAACAAGACGAACACCACAAATAGGAGGATGAGTTCAGCCATATACCCAGTAAATGGTATAAACGCCAATTATACTTAATATGCATATATTTTTTTTAAGACATATGTAAGTTGATTTTTCCGAACCTCGACTGTCACATCGGTACCAAACTAGTACTAAAACTGTCAATCCTAAAGAAGACTGAAAATCTAAATATATTTGGTTCTCAGGATTTAAGTACAGCTTATCCCAAGTTATGTTATCAAATGTCTATAATTAAGCTGTAATCTTTTGCACCCAATCTATAACTATAGGGTCCGCCATATAACTTTACGGAATTAAAAATGCTATAAAAAAGAAACTACTCAATATTTTTCCAAACTGTTTTTTTTATTTTGAAGTACAATCCTTCCGGTTAATGATGGAACACAACTTCATTCATATGGCTGCCTCGGCTAGCCATGCACCATCCCATACGATCGGTCCAATTTTTTAACACATTTTCGATTGTATGCGGCTGTATTTCAGCTATGACATCGCGTATGTTGGTCTTCAGTGCATCAATTGTTGCTGGTTTGTTAGCATAACACTGGTCTTTGACGGCACCCCAAAGATAATAATCCAACGTTGGTCAAGCAACCCAGTTTCTCTTACTTTTTTCGCAAAGTAACGCACATACGCTTCATTCGGTGCTTTTCTTCTTCATTACTATGATTTTCAAATTAATGTCGCAATATTTCCCAGCGTTCTTTGAGCGTATACACAACCATTTTCGTTCAGCGGAAGAATAAAACTAATTTTCTGTCAAATCAGATGACAGCTAAGTGTTACCATTCTTCAAATAATACCTAGTTCAAATCCGTAACGATAGATGGCGGACCCTGTAGAAGTGAATGTAAAATTAATCGATTTCGATTTAGTTGAATCCAGTTATTATCCAGTTAATACTATACGGATCTAGTTAATACTAGAAATTGTGTGCATGTATGCATGGTTCTTAGAAAAAATGATGTCAGTATAATACGATTATTAGGTAATTTCCCCCAGCTTTTGTCAGATAGACCACTAGCACAATCCTTTTATTCAGAGAAACCAAAATACATATAAAAAAATATTTAAAACCCGCTTTACGTATCGATAAAAGCAGTAAAAACCGAAAACTATTAACAAAAATAACAATGTGTTAAGGACAGTGTCAGCAGAAGGTTTTCGGTTTTAAATCTGATTTTTTTGTCTGATGAAATTAGAAATCAAATAATTTATTGGGTTATTCTCTATTATTCCAAATGGCATAGTTTAAGATGATTACAAAACTTTCAGATTAATGGATATGTCAGAAGAACTCGAAACATATTATGAGAAAAACCCATTGCTGTGATAAGCAGTTACAAAAATGCCAATTACACATTCATACATACATATAATTGGCGCTTACACCCTTTATGGGTGTTTTGCCGAGCTCCTCCTCCCATTTGTGGCGTGCGTCTTGATTTTGTTCCACAAATTGAGGGACCTACAGTTTTAAGCCGACTCCGAACGACAGATATTTTTTTCATGAGGAGCTTTTTCATGGCAGAAAAACATTCCGAGGTTTGTCATTGCCTGCCTTTGCAGCCACCTAAGGAAGTAGTCAAGTATGCAGAATCCAATAATCTGTGGTTAATAGTGAGCTGTGATGCAAATTTACAGAACATTGTATGGGGAAGCAGCAAATGCAAACCCAAAGGTCTCAAGTTACTAGACTTTCTCCTGTCATCTAATTTGGTCATTCAAAACACTGGTAACAAACCAACTTTTGTGACCAAAAGGTGACAAGAGGTGATTGATTTAACACTAAGCAATAGGTCAGTTGGAAATCAAATCAACCAATGACGAGTTTTGGAAGAGGACTCTCTTTCTGATCATCATCTTATCAAATTCCGACTGGGAATTGATACAATATCAACACCTTCCGGTAGGAATCCTAGAAATGTGGACTGGGACAGGTATGGTGAGCTTGTAACAGAGCGATTATCAAACCTGAAAAAACTCAAATCAATAGAAATGATTAAAGATGTTACTGATAAATTAGAAGGTACTTTAATCAATTGCTTTGAGGAACTGTGCCTACTCAGGCAAAGTAGACAGGGGAAAGCGGTTCCTTGGTGGAATCCTGAACTGTCGAAGCTTTGTGTACGGTCCTGAATAATCTAATCTTAATAAGGCCTTAAAAACCTAAACAGAAGAAGACTGGACCAATCATCGACTTACACAGAGAGAATATAAGAAAAAAGTACGGAAAGCTAAACTTGAATCCTAAAGAAATTTCAGCAGTAACGTCGAAGAAATGAGGGAAACAACGAGACTTTGTAAGGTCCTTCATCTAGACCGCTCAGTAAGGCTGGATTCGATTCGAAACCCTGATGGTTCATACACCATTTCCAAATCGGAAACGTTTAATGTTCTACTCGAAACCCATTTTCCGGCGACGGTGCAACCTCTAGGTACGAGTATAGCTGGTATATTGCTAGTCGGATAGTGACAAAATAATCGATAAGCTCTTCTTTATCTTCCTTTGAAAGCTTTAGGTCTCCTGGACCTGACGGAATATATCCTAGAAAAAGTTTTAGACCAATCAGTTTGACATCTTTCGTGTTGAAAAGTCTAGAACGAGTGGTGGAGAAACACATTCGAGTGGAGGTATAGCCGAGAAGTCCACTTAGTAGAAATCAACACGCTTACCAAAGTGGAAAAAATGTGAATCAGCTTTACACGATCTTGTTAGCAGGATTGAAGCCGGGCTGGAAGATGACGAGTACACAATGGGCGAGTTCACTTTTGGCTCAGTATGTTCCTCTGTCGAACGACATGGAGTTAATAAACCATTGTAAAGTGGATATATTCCATGCTCTCTGAGAGGCTGTTAACCGCTGGTGAGAATAGTGACGAACTAGTCAGCGTCAGGGCCAAGCAATAATGTCCCCAAGGGAGTGTTCTTTCTCCGCTGCTGTGGTGCTTGGCCGCAGACTCTCCACTAGCGGAGATGCAAGAACTCGGCTTTCATGTCCAAGCATATGCGAACAATGTCTGTGCGCTAACATCTGATAAATCCCTAAGAAGGCTTTGCACGAAAATGCAGAGGATTCTTTACAAAATCGATGACTGGTGCATGAGACAAGGTCTTTTCATCAATCCGAAGAAAACCACCATAGTCTTGTTTACGAGAAAACGGAAATTGGATGGGCTCAGTCTTCCAACACTGAAAGGTGTAAAACTTGGTCTTTCCGTTGAAGTTAAATATCTAGAAGTAATCTTGGATAAGAAGCTGACTTGGGAGACACACGTTACACTGAAGGTGAATCGCGCATTAAGGATTTTTCAGCAATGCCACAGAGCCTTTGGTAAGACTTGGGGTCTGAAACCTGTTGTGGTCCTATGGATATACATAGCACTTATCAGACTAATCATGATATGCTGGATTTGCTCCCCTTGGGTATTAAGATACAACAGGAAGCAATAAAAGCAATGTGTAGACTCCATAAATATGGACACAGAGAAAGTTGCTATCAGAGCAGTATCCATCGGCGAAATTGCCGATGAATTGACCAACCGTGGATCAGCGGTTCCCCTACAAGGACCAGAGCCAATAATCGGATTCCGTCACGCACCAACCCATTCCGCTACAGCGGCCGCCGTAACAATCTTGTTGTTAAATACTAATGTGTATTTTATTTATATATTGAAGTAAAAATTAGTCAAAAAAACCCCGAATTGTCTTCCAGACTAATACAGATGTTTTAACAAACAACAAAATAATAATCTTAATGCGTACATTTGCGACATTTTCTGTAACACCAAAAAGGTAACAGAATCGACGAAACCCAAATTGCAGCTGTTACAGTATCGGCACCATAAACACCATTCACATTTTCAGCGGCCTGACTTACATTTTCGCATTTATCAAAGAAAAACTGTAAAATTTACTGAATTTTCTCTTTGTGATGAAGATTTTATAAATATTATATCAATATCAAGAAAAACGAAAAGGTTAAATAAAATAATTAGGTGCAAATTCTGAAACGAGCCCACTGCTATTCAATCACGGCGAGAGAAATAATAGATGCCGCATTTTATTCGATTATATCTGATTTAAGGAATTTTAAGGAATCTGATTGTTCATTATATAAAGAACAGTTTGAACAGTTCTTTAAAGGTACCGGGATCGACTGTATGTATAATATTGATTTTGCTGTTCATAATTTAAGTAATCAGCGAATACATTTTTGGCATAGCCTTATAATTTAAAATAACTTATTAAGTATTTTGACACTGACAACTGCTTCTTACGAAGATCTTGACTACCAGTCAGTATCATATATACCAGGGAAGCAAATCATTCCCAATTAGCCTGAACAACTTTGAGATATATTACCTTAGTATTACTTTTTGGTCGGATGTCCTGAAAGTTCGATGTTATGCAGAAATCTAGAATCCAAAAACTATCAAAGCCCTTAAGACGACTATTACATGAGACAGTCGTGAGTAAGAGCCAAAAGCTGTCTTTAACGGCATGAATCCTATGCAAATCGTTCTAAAACTTTTTCCACACCTACTCATAAATTCATCTTAATTTCAGTTCGTATTCTAAACCAGCAAAATGTATTTTCCGTTGGCATGTATGTCGCTAAAGAAATTTTTTTTTTGTATATAGGGTATCTAAATGGGGACGTATCAATTTTGTATTTAAATAGGAGTATAATGAAATTCATGATCGAGCAACGTTCATAATGTCCCTATTTATTCACGTCTATTCAATCACCTAAAAAAATTCTATTGAAGAAATATATTCGTATGACAAAGCCCGAATTAGAAACACAAAATTAATTATATTAATTTCATGATGTAAATGATTGGATATAAGGTTTTTTTTTGTTTAATTTACTTTGTAGCCAAGATTTGAAAATACAATTGACGGCGAACTTAGTCCAACAAATAGGTAGAATTGTAAGAACTAGTAAATATTGCAGTTAATATCAGATGAGAAACAAAACATACATACGTGATTTCTATATATTAATTTTATACAGACAGTTTCAGATTTAAAAATTTCAATTAGATTTTGATTTGATGATTTTTCGAAGACAGTAGTTTTGGCAAATGATTTGATTTAACTGATTGATGAAACTAAGTTTTTCTGAATGTCTGTGTTGTACATATATAGAAAAGTATTATTATTATTATTATTTATAGGAGATATATACAATATAACCCTAACTGCATTAGCGATTACAAAATGAATTATTTCTAACTGTACAATTTAAATATAGTCTGATATATTAATACATTTCATATAATTGTATATTTTAATCACATTGTCAAAAGTAATATTATTTAATAGAGTGGATGGTACCATAGTTCCGAATGCAGTAGTCCGTTTGGTGGTTAATGTTGGACAGAGGTCTAGTATAGAAAAGTAATTTAAAATTTTTCGCAGGTTGGCGGTTTTAAGAGTTGGTTGTTTTTATTCAATTTGAAGATACTGGTCACGGAAGAGTATTTAAAATTTTATTTAACAATGCAACTATTTTTACCATCGGCCGCCGTAGCCAAATGAGTTCATGCATGACTGGCATTTTGAAGTGCGCAGGTTCGAATCTTGGTGCATGAAGCACTAAATGATAGAAAACATTTTTTCTAATACTCATAGCAGTCGCCCCTCAGCAGGCAATAACAAAACTCCTCCATAAAAGGTGCCTCCATTGGTAGAACAATAACTAGGCACACACCACAAAGACAAGGAACACCCAAAAAGGGTGTATATCTATTTATATATTATACATATCTATTTTTTATTATATTATTTTATATATTCTGGAGATTTTTGCGTACGAGGAATCTGAATCTGCAATCTACATATTCTTACCAAAATCGACCGCTCGCTGTGGTGCATAAACATGAATAACTTATTAGCGATAGTATACTTATACATCTGCATACAAATATTTATATTTATATACTTAAATATATGTACACATATGTATATACATATTATATATCTGGACTTATGCATACACCCTATAATTTTCGGGGCTTAAGGAAATATTTAAATTAATTAACGAGTAATTAAATTAATTTATTTCTTGAAAATTTCCATTTTAAAAAGTTTCTTCAGTGCCTTGTAACCATCGCAGTCCGAAAATTGTTGGAGGTTCTGAAGCCGGGAAAAGTGAATTACCATTTATGGTAAGTCTAACAAGACGCGGAGGACACTTTTGCGGTGCTAGTATATTAAATGAACAATGGCTTGTGACGGCGGGGCATTGCGTTTGCAATGGATTGAACAAGATATTTCAAACATCACAAATCCAAGGAGTTATTGGTCTTCATAGTATTTCGCAATATATTAACGGTAACTCAGCGGAAAAATCTACTCCCATTCGAATTAACTTTAAAAACATAGTACCACATCCAAAATATGAATGTACGAACGTAAAAAATGATATTGGTATGGTAAAAATATGTTTTTGAAATTTTTGTCATAGAATCATTAATATTCTAACTACTTTAGCCCTACTACAATTGGATGCACCTTTGGTATTTACGGAAAGAGTAAAGCCAATTTGCGTAACTGTTGAAAATCCTCTTATGGAGTATGAAAATCAGTTAGCAACGGTATCCGGTTGGGGATGGACAAATGAGAATCAAGAAGAAGGTCACAAAGCGGATGTTTTAAAAAAGGTAGCAGTCAAAATCTGGAACAACAATAGTTGCGAGAAGTCTTATAAATTAAATGGAAAACCTAACAGTTTGATATCAGACACACAGTTATGTGCGGGATATAAAAATGGAGGAGCGGATTCGTGTTGGGCAAGTATTTGATACCTACTAATGCGTTTATTTTTTCTATGGTAAAATAAAACTAAAACATAAAAATTAACTTTAGGCTGATTCTGGAGGTCCACTGATTATGAAAAACCAAATATTAGTAGGCATTGTCTCTACGGGAATTGGTTGTGCCAGACCAGGACTTCCAGGAATATACACACGCGTCAGCAAGTATGTCAACTGGATTGAATCTGTTTTACGTAAAAACCCTAATATATAAGCAATTCTGTGATATAAATTAGCATATAAGTGCAGTAGTATATTTAACAATTAGATTACGGGAAAATATACGTAATTTCTGTATTAAGGATCTGTACCTGAAAAATTTACATAGGAATTAGTAAAACAATTTGTAAAATTATAGACAAAAGGAAATTGTTATATAACGCAAATGTAACCTTTTTTCTTTTATAGTCTCAATAGAAAATATTGTGAATTGCAGTGGTTTCGTGGGTTATGAAAGCTCGCGTTCCTGGCAATGTTATTACAGACCAAAGCAGAGCAAAATAGGCAAAACTGTTAAAATAAGATGATTAAGAAGTCCATACGTCCGTTGTTTTCTGAATTGCTTTTTTTTTTTAATATAGTTGAATGCAAACAGAAAGAAATAAGTTAGCTGTGTACCACAAGAGCTAATAAAGCAAATCTGCCTTTCCCCCGGTCCAAAGTTTTTAAGGAGGCTCAATATAATAAGCTTCGTTAAGTATAATTTTAAAAGGTAATCATGAGCATGATTTCAACAACTTTTGCCACGGTTTTGCTTATGGCTTCTGTACTTTAATTAATACTACTGTCCTCTTTATTGGCGATTTTTTTTTTAACGTAAAACTTAATGCAAGGCGCATGGAACAGGTAGTAGAAGTAGAATGTCAAAATTTATAAATAAATATTTAAATTTTTGAAACCTAATGGCATACGGGTGCCCGGAATCTCTAGTGAAAGAAAGTATGTCGTTGATTTTCCTGCAAGGGAGCAACGGAAAGATCCAAGAACTATCTTGGGAAACTCAGTAAGAGTTTTCTTCTCCAACGGTTTCAAGACTGAAAATTTGCCCATCGAGTGCGGCCTTCAATCGGAAGTCTTTACAATAGTAAAAATAGCAGACTGGATAATAGGCCACAGGTGGCGAGGAATTAAAATCGTGGTTTTCAGTGACAGCCACGTTGCTTCAAAAGTTATATAGTAATGTAAGTTGAGGCTTAACCCTGTTGCAATCATGGGCTTCTTACGTTAATTACGTCAAAGTCAAACCCTGGGTACTTCACCCTATCAGACAGCACCAATGGGGCGTGCCCCGTTAAACTTTGGGTATTTTATATCTCCTCGTGAATAAAACAACATTTATCTTGGGAAAATTTATCAACAAGCCGCAACCTGTTGCCCATTTGATAACATACAGAGTACCCCAAAAATTGGCTTTCGCCAAGGCAATCACCTTTTACCTGTCGGCGGAGTGAGGTGCCGCCCCAATGTTGCTGATTGCCTTGAAAGGACATTGTTTAAAGGCCCCTCAATGTCAAGGAAAGCGCCCACTGTGAAGTATTTTTGAGGAATATACATCTCAATATCTTTAACAATAGTGTACAAGGCAGATGTTGGGCACATGGATCAATCGGCCTTTTAATGATCTTCAGAATGAACAATGAAGAACTGATTAACCTGAAATCTTTAGAGGATACATGTGAGCTCGAATGTGGATGTAACCCTCACGCCCCTCCACGATCTGGGTATGTAACCCCTATCTATACATCTCATAAAGATAAAGACCAGCCAACGACAAACGGCTTATCCAGCAAAAAGCTACGCGTGCAAGAAAGACTTGCTTCACTTTCCCAGTTGTAATTGATCGAATGCGACTTAGTCGGATAATGGGCGTCCTTGCCGCTTATAACCCCGGATTCGTCCCTCAGGTATCCTATGTCAGTGGAATTTCACGAAGGAACGCATCGGAACCTTTCGATCTCATGGCAATCTTCCACGCTTTTACAGAAACTTCTACAAGACTTTCGCTTAGCTTTCTTAATTTCAGACCTGTAGACTTCTAGTCCTACTTTCTACACTTTCCATCCTAAGGGAAACTGAATGCTTCTTACTCTATTAAAAACCCGTTTAAACTGCCCCAAATTCAGAGAGTCCAGTTGTCCACCAAGGTAACTTCTCTTTATTAGGGGCGGTCTTAATGAACAAGAGCTCTTGAGAGCCATGTTACACGCAGAGGAATATATCTTCACCATTTCATTGATTGATCCTTCCTAAAGATCCAAATTTTCTCGTGTCTCTTCCGGGAGAAAATCTTAAAGAAAAGAAAGTGTGCTTCTTAACTTTGTTTAGAACAAACACATCTTTGCTAAGAACAAAATCAAATTTACTTCCTGTACTTCCCCAGCAGGCATGGGGGGAGTTTGTGGCAGCACAATGATGACGTTGGTTTTCTGACACCTTCCCTCAACTAGGGCATCCCTTAGAAGCATGGGCGATGGCTTGACGTCATCGTCGTGTTTCATAAAGGCTAACAGAGTATCAATGTCTTCCCCCTCCACTCGTTTGGGGCATCCATTTTTGCAACAACATCAAGGCGCACTCCATAAATTGAAGAAGAAACTCGGCCAAGGAACCAACAAATGATCAAAGGGCCAATTATATAAATATATTGAATATATTGCTACGAATTTATTACGTTTAAATTCAAAACAAACGTCTCACAATAAATCCTGGATTGCTAAATTAAAGCCACAAATTACTGGCAACGCAACTTGCTTGCTTTAGTGAATCACTTTATTGCTTTACTTTTCATTTACTTTTTCACACGTTTAACTTACGACTGAATACCCTATGCGCATGCATCTCTGCTTATATACATATGTACATGTGCTTAATATATACTTATATACATATATAAATGTCGCGTACACCCTTTGGGTGTTTGGCCGAGCTCTCCTCCTATTTGTGGTGTGCTTCTTGATGTTGTTCCACAAATGGAGAGACCTACAGTTTCAAGCCGACTCCGAACGGCAGATATTTTTTATGATGATCTTTTTCATAGCAGAAATACACTCGGAGATTTGCCATTTCCTGCCGAGGGGAACCCGCTATTAGAAAATAAACTTTTTCTTAATTTTGGTCTTTCACCGAGATTCGAACCTACGTTCTCTCTGAATTCCGAATGGTAGTCACGTACCAACCCATTCGGCTACGGCGGCCGCCATGTGCTTAATAACTTTCGTAATTTCTAGGCGCAACTCTTATCTTCTGGCGACTTCCGTCTCGCCATCTAGTGTCAAGGCAAATTCATGTTTTTGTTTCCGTGTCTTATTCGCTTAGTTGTGTCGCAATTGCCAGCTGGTGCGTAAAATTTCGTGTATTGTTACACCGCCTTCCGCTTAAGTCGGATAGTCCCGTTAGACCCAAATTCTTCTATCCAAATGAAGTCAATCTCTCCAGATGAACTACTTTGACCTTCCCCTGTCCAGTTTTGCATTGCTGTATAGAAACACCACATCATTCAACCTTTTAATCAACTTGTATAAAACTTCCCTTCGGAATTCACAACACGATCAAATCTATCCTTCATCTTGTTACTGGTTCCTATGATGCAGTGTTTTCCAATGACTACTTCGCCCAATGCAGGAGCGGCACCTCTTCCGAACGCTAAATCACCCGGAAGCCTTAAATCGTTTTCAAAAATGGTCCTTGCGGGGGACCGGCTAGTAGTTTCATGTAAAGCTAAAGATAGACCAATAGGAGCATTTCAATATGCTTGTCCCAATTCCGTTGGCCCTTTTAAACTACCTTTCGCATATTCTCTGCAATTTACCCAGTAAAATCCCTGCTTAGTCTTCTCCAGCGTTTTAGTGATACCCAGATGACATCCATTTGGCCCATTGGGGAATGCCTCTAACACGAATGTAGTTCTGGATTTAGAAACTGTAATCAAATCAAGGGAGTAACTTTTGACTTTGCTTTCCCATACCCGATGCAGAACTCCATCAATAATTTTAAGGCTATTCCACTGCACCCAATATGCCTTAGTCACAGGACTTTCTATTGCTATTTCATTTGTGGATAGTCTCTCTCCAGCGTCTCTCGCTTTCATGATCTTTTCCAGGTCAATATCACTCAATTGAATTTTCCTTATCGCACTTGGTTCCCACTCATCATCGGGTTTCAACTGCATTAATCTGATATCAGCTATCCCTTCAAATCTCTCGACTTTGGATAAATGCTTACACTCTACAGCATCAGCATTGCCATGTTGTTACCCTCTTCGATGCTCGATCTCGAAATCGTATTTTGCTGCCTTTCGATCGATCGTACAATTTGTTCTTCCGGATGCTTGAACTGAAGTAACCATCTCAAGGATGCATGGTCTGTTCTTAACTGGAATCGTTGACCGTATAAGTATAGGGTTTTTCACTAAGAGCGCTTCAACTTCTGAACTTTTTTGAATAAAACACAAACGGTTTGACTTTTTTAACTAATTTTTTTTTATTATCGAGTTTGAACATATACATTTAAGTATGAAATTCGATTTCTTTTGCATGACCACCGCGTGCACGTTTTACGAAGTCCAATCGTTGAACCCAATTTTCGACCACTCTTTTGCATAAATCGGCCGAAATTTCAGCAATTTCGCGTTCAATATTGGCTCTGAGCTCACAAATCGTCGCCGGCTTGTTACTGTAGACCAATGACTTCACATAACCCCAAAACGGGACGGCTTGTTAAATGGACCGTAAAATGGCCGTAATGCTCTTAAAGTAGCAGCAACAGAACGATTATTTTCATAAAAAATTTGCACAATTTGCAATCGTTGCTCAAGTGTGTAGCGTTCCATGATGAAATGCATACTAATGAAGTTTACAAATGACAAGCGAAAAATAAAAAATATTGCGTCGTTCGCCTTCCCTATCGGAAAAAAGTTGAAGCGCACCTATTGAATAACCCTATATTTTTCGAAGTGTTTTACGCACTCAGCGACAGCTAACAGTTCTCGTCTGGTCACGGAGTAAATCATTTCCGGCTTTTCGGGGACTCTTCTAAAGTATGCGATCCCTTTTTCTTGCCCATTGATGATCTGTGATAGCACTCCTCCTTTTCCGTATGCGCTCGCCTCAATATCCACAACGAACTTTTCTCACGCAATCCAAAACGCTAATATAGGCGCAAAGAAGCTTTTTCAGCTGCTGGAACGCTTCCTCTTGTGCTTTGTGCCACCCAGAAGTGCAAATCTTCTTTGTAGGACTGTGGAGACTCGGAGCAACATTTGCGAAGCCCGAAACAAACGATGGTAATACGTACGCAGCCCTCCGAAATTTCGAATTTCGTGTATATTTCTTAATCAAGCGCAATCTTTGACTGCCTGTATTTTCTCCTCATCTGTCTTGACGCACTCAGTTTTTACCTTACATCTAAGATACGTGAGTTCTGTTTTAAACAAGACGCACTTTTTCGGGTTCAATTGTAATCCAGCTGAAGAAATGTGCTGAAGGACTTCTTCCAAGTTTTTCAAATGGTAATTAAATTTTTTATCTATAATGATGGTGTCATCCAGATAGACCAAACACATTTTTCAGTGAAATCCCCTCAGCACATGCTCCATCAGGCGCTCAAAAGTTGCTGGCACGTTACATAATCCGAATAACATCACAGAAAACTGCCACAATACACCTCCTATGCTAAATGATGTCTTCTCACTATTGCAATCCTCAATTTCCACCTGCCAGTAACCACTTTTTAAACCAAATGTGGAAAACTATGTCACACCGGATGAAGTGTCGAGAGTGTCGTCTATTTGTGGTAATGGGTAGCTGTCCTTTTTCGTGACTTCATTCAGCTTTCTATAATCTACACAAAACCGGGTACTACCATCTTTCCTTTTAACCAGCACTACTGGTGAGCTGACGGGCTTATACACGACTCAATAACTCCACTTTGCTGCATATCTTGTCTAAAGAACGACTGTTTTGTATCGGGAGCACCATTGCCAGTCTAAGCGCTTCGCTTCCTTCCATCAGAGTTCGACTTAGGTTGGCTGTGTGGTCGAATGCAACTGCGCGCCATATGTCCGGTCTTACCGCAGTTGTAACACTTTAAATCTGAGCTTCTGACTCGAGTTAAATGAGGAAAAGACTCCATTATTACTTTGCTCCATCGAGGTAGGCTCTTTAACTTCAACTCGAAGGAGGCGAATTCATGTTTTTGTTTAGTATCTCATTCATCGGAATTGTGGCAATTGCTAGTCGGTTCGCGAAATTTCGTGTGTTGTGACAATATATAGATTTAAAGGCTTTTAGTTTTTTTCCAATAAGTATGCCGATTACTGGTTTGCCTGCATCTCCATGTACCATCAGTATATGACTTTTCTTCCCAATTCCGGAGATACTACTACTGCTTAGCCACGGCTCCTGCATCAGTTCTATCTCAGCTCCAGCTTGTTCAAAGTGGAGTAGTAAATTGACGGGCACCGCCTTAGAGTGTGCGAGGCCTGAAGTCTCTACTCCACCATCCTGCTAACGGAGGTGCGCCGTCAGCACTGCCAACGTTCCACGTGACGAATTTCATGCCTGCAGGAGCTTCCTTTACCATGGGCCTATCTCCACCAGACTTCCCCCCTGTCAGCGTTTAGGTAGAACTTCAGATCTACCCTCTCGAAGCTATCGGTGATGACCCCTTTCGTATCAGCAAGAGACCCGAAAGAGTCTGGATTTAGCACAATCAGCACTTGCCAAAACGGTTCCTCGGACTTTTCCACTTAATCACTTTCCAGATGTGCGTTAGCAGTTTCGGGTCGCAATAGCGAGAGACTTCCTCCGTCTGATATAGAGTATAAGGAGCTAGCAATACACCTCTTTTCCAGACCTCACTTACAATGCCACTGCCACGCTATATATAGAAGCCAACTGTTTATTGGTGTAAAGCATTTAATTAATAGTATCAAAGCTGAATGAGCCGCTGAGACGGTGGATGATACCTTCTCCCATCCCTCCTTAGAAATGTTTTTATTTCTTTCCATTCTCTTTCGTTTCAAAAATCTACAACTTCCACCTCAACAAATGTGTTGGCGCAACCACCCAGCCCCACAAGCCAAACTTTAACGGTTCCAAGGAGCTCATCACAGTTACTTCACGCTCCAATCACAGTGCTCGAACTTACCGGCAGTTCTTGGTCCATCGCCATCTTGCAATGGCTGGGGATATTTTCGGACTTTAACTCGCACCACGATCTTTGGCACCAAAGGATCGTTCAGACAGCTTTTGGCAGAACAGATAGACGATTCGACATTCTGCACAGTGAACGACGATGCCCCCAGAATATGGGGCAGCAGAGATTGCCCGAAAGTATGAGTTGCCACATCTAAAAATTACGATAGTTATTAAGCAAGGCGAGTTGAGTACTAATGGTGGCGTCTTTCAAAACAGTTACTTTATTTTTCGCGACTTTTTCAAGTCTGACGTCAGGTCCCTTACCAATCCAAAAAAAAACAGTCCATGTATGGTAAGAGTAGAAGTACAAAACAAATTTATGGATTTTTTATTTTTTCAAATTGAGGTTTGAATGTCAAAAATTCAAGCAGAATGCAGTTATATATAAAACAAATCAGCTGATTTAGTAACTTTACTTTATATGAATTCGTCCTTGATTTTCCTTTCAGACCGAGAGGTCATTTTTTTTTAAAGTTGCCCATCAAATTGCAAATGCAAGTGATTTTATTCGAATCGAATGTGTGAGCAAATTGAAACACAAAACTTGTAAGTGTGCAAGTAAACTAAAAACATGCAAGTTAAAAATAATACCGAATCGAATCCAAGGCCTTGAATAAACCTGTAGATAGTATGTATAACTAGGCGAATTGAGTACTTACTGGAGGTGGCGCTATTAAAAAGCAGTTGAAATTGAAATTTGAAAAGGTCGAACCAAGGAGCACCAGGAGATTTGGTGGCTTCTAAAACACTCAGGCTAAAAAGCCCATTGTATTTAAAGCTCTGTTAAGGGGGTATATAGTCATAGAGGGAAGGAGAAAAGTATCAGAGAAAGAGATAGGAAATAATAGAGACAGAGTTAGAGATAGTTAGTCCTGTGAGAATTTTCCAGATTCTATGGCAAATCTGTAAATATCCTCCAGTTTTAGAGAACGAATATTACTCATTCTCATGACATCGGAGCACAAAACTCGTAGCCGTGCTCTAGCAAAGGCAGGACACTCACAGAGAAAGTGCTCAGTGCTATCCAAGCATGACAGGCTCATTGTGTCCCCTATGATTCCAATGGAGGTCATATGCTAACCCCATGGGTTGTGTCCTGTATACCGACCATCACCGGAACGTCTTTCCTTCTAAGTTTTAGTAGAAAGTTTGACAGTTTTCTGTTCGGACTTGTCACAAAACACTTTGTAGTTCTGCAGCGTTCTAGACCGGACCATCGCTTCTTATGTAGATTGCCTACATAATCGCTGATCCAATTCTTGACTCCTGCAGAACTGATTCCGATTATTGGTTCTAGCCCCTGACCCAACTGATCCACGGTTAGCCAATTCATTGTCAATTTCGTTTCATTGAACACCGGAGTGTCCTGGAACCCATATAAGTACAAGCCTGTTTTGTCTTGCGACAGAATTAACCCTCTTCTTACATTCTTCAACAATCTTTGAGGTTTGCTTTGCATTCTCCAGGACCTTCAGTGCAGCCTGACTGTCACTGAAAACTCCAATCTGTTTCCCGCTCCATCTCCTCTCGATTATCCATTCGGCTACTTTCAGGATGGCAAAAACTTCTGTTTGGAAAACAGTTGCCTTTTGCCCCATAGCATAGAGATACTTATTACTGTCGTTTAATACCATCCGGCTGCAAACTCTATTTCATTCTTGGACCCATCGGTAAAGAAAATATCCGTCAAACCTCCCTGCTTGCATTCTGGATTCCTTCATCTGACATCAAACTTCCTTCCAAATGAAACTGTGGGTATCAGGTCGTCTTTAGGTGCCAAAAACAGTGGATACTGCTCAGATAGCAACTTAAAGAGTTTTCTGTGTCCCGAAGTTCAGCCTTCGTGCCAGAAACCATATTTATGGAGTCTACACATTGCTTTTATTGCTTCCTGTTGTATCTTAACCCTCTAGTGCCCAAATTTTATTTTTGAATGAAAAAAATTGCTTTGGGTGGGGATTATGGTAAAATTATAGGTTCTTTATCAAGAAAGTGAAATTTTGTTCCTTGATCCGATTATATAGGGATAAAACCATTACCCCGCCTGCAGGCGGCTTTGGGAAAGAACGCCAAAAAAAATCTAAATGGAAAAATTTGCAAATTCAGTGTATTACGTACTTTTATTGAACAAAACAGAAAGTTTTTAACAGAAATCAATACAAAACAAACAGTCAGTCTTATTTCAAATAGTTTTAGAAAAATGTCTACAAAAGAAAGGCATGCTTTTGGGCATAAATAGGCAGTTGGTGCAAATTATTTATGGTGAAAATTGTGAAAGCAGTCCTTTTGCTGGGAAAAACAAAGATTCAGATTACATTTTCGGCACACGATTTGAGTTTCGGAGGTGCAGCCAGGATATTTGCACCTTTTTTTACCGGTGCGTGATAAAAACTTTGCAAAATGTCCAACTGCGTCGTAGCGAACGTCGTCAGGAGGTAAGTAAGCTTTTCTTCCAGTAAATTTTACTTGAGGAGTTTGTCATGGACGACCTGGAGCTCTTGGTATTGAAGAATATGGTTGTACCCTTGAGTACGTATACGATCTCTGCCCGGAAGTTCGGCAGTTGGTACTGCCTAGCATGCGTATCAATCTTGTTAATTCTTCTGAACAAAACATAAGCGTTTATCATGGCCATATCAAGCAGGTGTATAAAAAGTCGGTTTGTGTACTTATTGCTCTTTACCGGAATCTTATATCGCCCAATTAGTCCATCCATGAGGTCGACGCCCCCCATATGACTATTATATTCACGGACTACATTGGGGCAATCGACATCAACAAATTTTTTTTCTGAGCGGACGAACCTCGACACCTTGTTTATAACATTTGTTTCATTCTGGAAGGGCTTTTCGCCTGCGTAACTCGATGCGAGTCGCACTATTTAAAACTTTTTGCTAGGGAATAGTCATCTTTTCCTAGTTTCGGAATAAATACTTCTCTTACGCGTCGCCATTGGGATGGTATATAACCAAATGCAGGGCAGGCTGCGAAGATCCTTTTTAGGGCCTACATCAACCTGTTTTCTCCTTTTTTATGCATTGCTGGATATATTCCGACAGGTCCAGGGGACTTAAAGTTCTCAAAGGAAGGCAAGAAAACCCTTATCGCTTCTTTTGTCACTATCCGACTACCAGCTGTGCCAGCTATACCTAGAGGTTCCACCGTTGCTGCCGTTATTGTTCATGACACTCTCTAGATCAGAGGGAGTTGTACTACCCGGAAATTGTGTTTCGAGTAGAGCATTAAACGTTTCCGATTTGGCAATGGTGTACGAACCATCAGGTTTTCGAATGGAATCCAGCCTTACTGAGCGGTCTAGATGAAGGACCATACAAAGTCGCGCTGTTTCCTTCATTTCTTCTACGTTACTGCTGAAATTTCTATAGAATTGAAGTTTGGCTTTCCGTACTTTTTTCTTATATTCTGGACCGTACACGAAGCTTCGACAATTCAGGGTTCCAACAAGGAACCGCTTTCCCCTGTCTACTTTACCTGAGGGGGCACAGTTCCTCAAAGCAATTGATTAAAGTACCTTCTAATTTCTTAGTAGCATCTTCAATCATTGCTACTGATTTGAGTTTTTTCGGGTTTGGTAATCGCTCTGTTACAAGCTCACCATACCTGCCCCAGTCCACATTTCTATGATTCCTACCGGAAGGTATTGATATTGTATCAATTCCCAGTCGGAATTCGTTAAGACGATGATCAGAGAGAGAGTCCTCTTCCAAAACTCGCCATCGGTTGATTTCAATTTTTAACTGACCTATTGCTTAGTGTTAAATCAAGCACCTCTTGTCTCCTTTTGGTCACAAAAGTTGGTTTGTTACCAGTGTTTTGAATGACCAAATGGGATGACAGGATAAAATCCAGTAACATGAGACCCTTAGGGTTGCGTTTGCTGCTTCCCCATACAATGTTGTGTGAATTTGCATCACAGCCCACTATTCGCCCCAGATTATTGGATTCTGCATACTTCACCACTTCTCTTAGCTCCCTTGTAGGAGGGAATCTAAGTTAGCTTCGACACTGTTCCCACTCTTCAAGTACTTTATTTTTGCAACAACGATATCTCCGGAGCAAAGCTCTTTGGACATCGTGTGTTCGATCAACCTCGGCATGATAATACATGCTCGCGGTCTCACATTCCCTTCACAATGAAGAATTTGTCCCCACGACATAGCACCTAGACCACAGATATGCTTGTGACATACCCATGGTTCTTGTATTAGTATTATGTGTGGGTTTGTTTGCAGTTTTGCATGCCTACGGCACAGGAGAGCCGTAGACGCTTTGCTATGCCGCAGATTTATCTGTGTAAATATTACTCCACCTCAACCTGGACACGGAAATGGATTCGCTCCAGATATAGATGAGGACGGCACCCGTACTTCGACTTCAGCACCTTGAGAGACCCAAGATCGATACCCAGTACCAGGTAGGAACCCGCCTCCGAAATGGTAGCGGATTTCTGTCTGGTGCACGAATATACTCTCCAGAGAGTCGTGTCTTTGTTCTGAACACGGATTCGTGTGAGGAGTTCTGCTGAACTACAGGAAGGACCCGGAATCCAGACACTCGCTCGTACCAGCCTTTCTTTGCTACTCTCAACAGGAATGAACTTGCTATTTTCGCAGGCTGAAATTTTTGCTATCTCTTTTTCCAGCTAGCCCGGTAGTTGGCACAGACCCCGTTTCATTTCCGGAAGAGTGCAACGTTACAGAGGAATCCTCTGTTCTGCCACGCTTTCCCGTTTCCATTACAGGTGTCGAAGTTGACGGAGCTTGAGTAACTTACCTGAGCTAAAGCTTCGGCTTTCTTTGCCTTCTGATTTCTTCGTTTGATCTGCCTTGCGGATAGATCAACACCTGCGTTCGAATCTCCAATAACTTCAGTCTTTTTACCGGTACTTACCTGATTCGCACTAGGTTTGACCGTTGTCAAAGACTTACTCGGTACCAGAGATCCATCAGAGTCTACTGAGAGATTGTCCGCCATCTCCACATCCTCCACAACTTGTTCAGTTGCTTCGGATCGTTTCGATGACGGTGTATCGCTCACACTCACTCGGCTCTCCATTGGCATAGCCAATGAGCCATGTTTCACCACTAGTAGTGCGCTTCCTCCGGAACCCTGGTTGTCAGTTCCGGTCATAGGAGGGTGTGGGGTTCGGGCCTGCACATCCGATGCCCGAGCGTCGATTGCTCGACGGGAGGATTTCCCGAAAGTGGGTTACCTCGTACAGAAATATCCTTTGTTAGCCTCGACATTACGAAAAAGAAATCCATTTCATACCTACTGCCAGGTTGTCGATACGGTACTCTCCACATGGTACTTGGGTGGCCATCAATTCCGCCATTCTGTGGATGAGTGGATACCCAATTCCTATATGAAGCTACCCTCTTAGTTCGTGGTAAGTTAATCTCCATAACATGGGGTTAAATCAACACTTAAGCCTCATCCTCGCGGCAAGGAGACCGACATGACAAGGACGAAAAGCAGTTTCTTTACTCTGACGTCAACTCCTTTCGCAATACAAAACAAAAAAGGTAGGAGAAATTCCATGTTTTTGAAAATTTAGAATTAGATTTAAACTAAACAAACGAATGGAAACGAAGTTCCGCGTGTTTTTCCCGTTTTTATGCGGAACACGCCGTGGCTAAAAAGTGTATGTGTGTTCGTATAATTCCTTGTGTTTGGTTTTTTCTATTGCTTTCACCTACACTTACTCTTCAAACAAGTAATCCTCCTTACTTTTGTTAATTTATTGAAAGACTCTTACGACACGGCGAAATCGGAAGGCGCAAGCTCTTTCTCTACCATTCTTGATAATATGCATAATTAGCAATAACAATATTAATCTACCCGTTCTCATATGGCAGAATACCTGCAAAATCGACAATCAGCTGTCAATACTGCTTTGAAAGGTTTTCTTCATAGAAATTGCTTTGGTGGAATATTTTGCAGTTTTTAATTTTTATTAACGATATGAAAAAAAGACAAGGAGAAGGAATACCTAATTTAATTGCGCAACAATTGGCTACTAGTAATACCCAGTTGGAGGAAATCCGTAAACGACGCTTACTGAGGTTTCAAAAAACTATGCCAACAATACGCAATATTAAGTAATAAGAGGACAATGCGTCTATGGACACACGCTTTTTTCCTGTTATATGAATGCATAGTTAATATTACCTCAAAAAAATATTATTAGAATTATGTCTATAAACCTGTTTTCTTTGACGGCATTCATTTTATTTAGTTTTTACTTTGACTTTTCTTATTTCATTCGTAAAAATAATGATATATTACACAGAAAACACAAAAAGTATGTTTATTATGTAGGATAATGTTATAATCTCAGATTTCGGAAGAGAAGTTTTGTATGGGTAATCTCGCTTTTTAATTCCGGATTAGGAGTTAAGCCCGAAAAAGTATATAATCTACTTATGTATATGTGAACGTATTATAACACAGATAGACTCGCCTTGAATACTACCTTATTAATACTCGTACATTTTAAGCTACGGCGACACGGTCATGCATTTACTGTCCAGCAGCTTACATGTGTGCGTGTCGGGTGACACACGTACTTGTTTCGTGTCACACATTCTTGTTGTCGGCTTTTGCATGATGAAAATAAAAAATGTTAGATTTTTTCGCGGGCAAGCGTCATGCACCCGACAGGCACACATATAAGCTGCTGGACAGCAAATGCATGAGCGTGTCATAGTTTTAGAATATTATCATTACAACAAAAGAATATTATAGGAGAGGATTGGGCTTTCCATTATATCCGTTGGTTTGAGTTTGACGAGCAGCAGCACTAGTCGAAACGTCAGAAACAATGATGGATAAGTACATAAATGTTTGTTTTATTCTTTTACACCACAGTTTTTCAACTTTTTCTTTGGGCTGTATTAACAAAAGATGCTAATTATAAATTAAAATGTATAGTTTGCTTTATATCTTCACATAAATGTTTACGTATTCGTTTAAGATTTGTATACGATTTTGACATTTCTTCCCGTTCTATCATTCTTGGTAACACCATGAAATAAAGGAATGAACATGTCTCGTTAGGTACGCATCAAGGTGGATTTAATAAGGTGACAGCATTCACCCAGCTGAATTTTTCGCCGTAGGTATGGCTTACGTCAAAATGATATGCTTTGTTTGTATGTATTGGTATGTTTACATTCGTATGTTTACATTTGCTTGCTGATTTTGACATGATGCTTGCACCAAACGCAACAACAAATACATGTAGGGTTTTACTTATATGTAATACCTGTAATAAATTCGCCTTGGTACGCATGTTATGAAAAGCCAGTAACTTCTGAGCAACCCTGTTGTTATTGTTTTTAAGATAATATACGTACGTCAATTTCCAATTGGCGCGTCTTTGGATATTAATATTACTAATATTTAGTGAATATTCACATGTTGGCCGAATAATTTTTTTAAATGGAGACTCCGAAAAGTGTAAGAAAACCAAAACTTACTCGCAACCCAACACCTCGACTATCAGAACGAAAGAAAAGCTTATTCTCTGATAGAGAAACCAAAGAGGCGGGAAATGATATGTTGGAGGGAATCAAATTGCTGGAGTCATCCGATACTAATACGGAAAGAAAATCCTTCATGACAGGGAGTAGGCACAGTATTGAGGGACTTTTGGAATCAAATTGTTCACGTGCCATTAGTTTTCTTAATGATGTTTCAGGAGATGTGAAGAACTCCGAATGTGCGACACCTCTACGAAGAAGTCCTCGTAACAAAGGAACCAAGAAGCTATCTCAGAATTGCCCTTTAAAGTCCGTTAGTGGTAAAGAAAATACCCTAAACTCAGATGCTGATGAGCAATTACAAAAAATGTTCAGCAACTCAATGAGGATAACGTCTCATAATGGCCAAAATACAAAAAGTGAGTTACAAAAACGACACCATGGTGAAATAGGAGAAACCACAGGACTAA
The DNA here is from genome assembly GCF_028408465.1 of Anastrepha ludens. NCBI lineage: Eukaryota > Metazoa > Arthropoda > Insecta > Diptera > Tephritidae > Anastrepha > Anastrepha ludens. The sequence goes on along the minus strand of NC_071500.1, from coordinate 116,777,436 downwards.
GTCCAAATAAAAAACACCCGAGATATATTTTTAATGATGATGTGCTTTCTACGATTTCAACAAAAAAATTTTATTCTGCATCGCGTTCAAGTCCTGAAATACAGAAAGTTTGCTCTAGCATTTGGAAGGGAACTAATACTGCAACACCAAATAATAAAAATATATCCCCAAAAAGTCGAGGTCGCCTTGAACGTCGGGGAATTCCACGAGTAAATATTAACAAAGGCGTGAAGCATAAAATTCGACGACCTCCTAGACAAAATGTGTCTAAAGGAAATAATTATATTAATACACTTTCTTCTGTAAACATAGATCTGATATTAAAGAATGTGCGTAATGAAAACTTGAAAAATCGTATTGCTTTGAAACGAGAACAGCGCCAAAACATAGAAAAGATACATAACATTTTTCGCTCATGTAAAAATCCTATAGAAATGGCCCGACCGCTCACTGTTTTATCAGGCACAGATGACACGAACAATAACTCATCGGATTATGTTTTGCCTTCGAGTGAAAATAATCGTGATTTTAAAATTGTTGAGATTGATACAGATTTTTCGGATATAGAAAGTAATTTCGATGAATATGAAGAACTATCAAATGCAGAGGAAGTCATACCAATAATTTCTCATCAACCTACTGCTATTGAAGCAACAATAAGTGAAAGTGAAACTGAATCACGAGTAGCCACCTCTCCAATCAAGCGAAAATTTTTCAAATCTGGTCGTTCTAATCATACTCCAAAAGAAGTTCGTATTACAGATAATATAAAAGCTTCCATGTGTAATGGGAAATTATCATTGATACAAGAAGAAAAGAAGATAAAGAAAAAATTAAAACGACGACCCTCAAGTAAGTGCCAATGTGATATAGGTATAATCCTATAATCATAATTATAAATACTGAATATTACAATTTCAGCTACCTACGATATCACAGATGAACAAGCTACTGTTGAGGCGATTTTGAAAAATTTGGACGATACTGCATATGGTGATGTGGTAGAAGGCGGTAATGAAAGCGGAGCAATCAATCAATCTAATTCTGAACAAGGCAAACAAAATCAGCTTGTAGAATCGCTTAGCATTCAGCTTGAATCTGAGATCGACTATTCGTATTTTCGTAAACGATTACCGTACAATACGACTGATCCCTCAGTTATAGAACAGCAACATTTATTGCTTGACTTCCTAATCAACAATAACATGTGCACAGAAGAAAACTTCACTATATTCATAGCAGATCCCGACAATCATAAGGAGGAGGCTGCAAGAATCGTTGATCAGGTATTTGTGTTGGTCAAAGAGCAAGATTACTTCCGACAACGGATACCGTATAACACGAGCGATCCAGAAATCGAAATGCAGCAACATCGAATGCTTGACTTTCTTATTGAGCACAATATATGTACGGAAGAAAATTTTGATATTTTCATTGCAAACTACAACCAAAGACGTAAGGAGGCAGATGAAATAACTGCTGCTATTCGAAATCAAGGTGATGAATTAGCATCCTTAAGCAGTTTGCAAGATATGAGTGAACCCTCCAGGATTCAGGACAGTGTCATTGATAATAACGGTTATAAAAATACGAGCAGCCTTGGAAATTCACAAATACTAGATAAAGTAATTGAACCTCCCAGACCTATTACAGACGAAACTTCACTGCCTTTGGCAACAGCTTATACTGCTGCTGAGACTAGAGAAAAACTTTTCCCTATATTTTATAACCAATACAAACCTTTACAATTGGAATCTAAGCGAAACATACCCCGAACATGGAATTTAGGTCGGGGAAGTAATCAATACCAAATCGATGCAGGGCAAAAAAATTTTGGTGCCCATCAGTGTAAACAGTGCGGACTTGTTTACAGCATTCACGAGCCAGAAGAAGAGAAATTGCATCGCGACTTTCATGCTTCTTTGCATTTGCTGCGTTTTAAGGGATGGATTGATGAAGATATTGTGGCTATATATCCCGAATGGGGTGCGGATGGTCGTATATTACGTATCACTGAAACATCACACAATCGACGACATGAACGTTTAGCTGACATATTAAAGATTGTCGATAAGGAGCTGGGATTCGCCTCCTTTGTTATTCCACAAACTTTTGTTGTAAGTTTTTCACTAGGAAAGTTCTACCAACTAAAATTTTCTTAATGAGTTTATACTTTATATGTATTGCAGGCATATTTGGCGGTACGAAAATTTCAAATTGTAGGAGTATGTTTAGTTGTGCCCCTCGAGAAAGCAAATAAGTATATTAATGTTAATGGAACTGATTGTTGTACCGAAGAAGAGTATCCTGCAAAGTAAGTATGAAGCAAAACATAAAGGTGTAAGACGAGGTAAAACTATAAATTTTATGATTACAGATGTGGCATATCTCGTATATGGGTCTCCCCCCTACACAGACGTCTACATATAGCATCAAAACTTATTCACGCGGTTCAACAAAATACCATATTTGGAGAGGAGATCTCTCTGGATAAGATAGCTTTCAGTGCCCCAACAGAAAATGGGCGTATGTTTGCTCAAAAAGTAACACATTTAGATAATTTCTTAGTGTACCAGTGAGGCAAAACATGGTAAATCAGATGCAATCAATGCAAATACATAAAAATAATTTGTTAATATATTTGAATTTGTAGTTTTTGTTTACTGTACAAAAGAAAAATTCGTCTTCAATTGCCTGAAATAATTTTTTAAATATTTTTATTTGGTGTTTAGCTTATATACATTAAAACGAAAAATTCTTTATTAATCAAAATAAAAGTGAAATGATTGCAAAGCTCAAATATACTGCAAACTTAATGTAAATTTGCTATCCTAAGCTGAATTTATTTAAATTATTAAACGATATTTTAAAAGTATACTGTATTACAAGCCCAAGTCTGCATTAGTGAACCTCTCTCTTTAGAAGAAAATTACATTTTGAGCGACTGCAAGTACATCTGCACAACGATTGGCGGACCCTGTAAACTTGTAATATACCAATGTGGAGTGACCGAACTTGGCATTGATATCAAAAATAATTTGAAGAACACCTCGTTTAAGAAACGTGCAAATATATGTACGAAATGTTGAATGAATTATAGGTTCCATGAATAAACCACCAAGAGGAAGGAGACTTACTTGTTTGTGAAGAGGAGGCAACGCAATAGAAACTACCAACACACATTCTTGTCACGGCGTCTTACGCATAAATCACAATATTACCAAGCCATTTCAAACAATTCTCTACCTTTTGTTTGTTTTGCATTGGAAAGGAGCCTGTCATGTCTTGTCAAAATCGCGAAAAATTAAGTAGGCGCCAATTAGTATTCAACTAGGCCAATTCGCCTGGGCCTTAAGTGTACGATTACGTATGAAATGAGCAGGCAGAACCCGATGACGTGGCAACCGAAGTTACTCTCACGATTTTACGTCGAACGGCCAGACCCGGTGATCTATCATCCTTAGGTTAAGCACTTATAGGCCAAAAACTTTAGGCTCGAAGCTGTCTGCATTTTCTTTACACTCTTCACACAAGAAAAAATTATTTTTCATAAAAACCTACTCCGCCATACTCAATAATTACTGCAATATTGCGGCCCTGTTACGTTTCTTTATGGCGTGTTTCTGATAAACTCCTTAGCTGCTGCATTATTGCAGAACTTGTTTAGCAGAAACCTAGGCCAATACATTGTCTCAGATTATCGCATTGCTTCAGACTTTTTGGCAACAATTTTAATATCGTTCCTTGGCAGAATAAGACATACATACATCGAGATAACTTTTCTCTGGTTCCATCTATTTTTAAAGCTAAAAAAACATTATTTTTCCTAATAACTAAAAATATAAAATGTTTTGCAAATTTCGTCGAAAACAAATTATTCTACTATAAAAATGCTAGAATATTTCAATTTCATTGTCTTTATTTTTGTAACCACAAATTGTTGCATCAGTATGAATGAAATATTGGTGAATTTGATCTATTATTATACTGATAGATTATAATTTAAACTTCTTGGTAGGTGGTCCATATAAATATTAGTCATCGAAACTTAATGGAAAATTATATGTTAAGGAAATAACATAATTATGTTTTTTAAGATTGTAAATTTATACAATTTTTCAAAATTCTACGCTACCGATGAAAATAGTAAATGTAAACAAACCTTATGGGGAAAAGCCCAACGCAATCCGTTATTATACATATTAAATAAGTGATTAAAAATAAAAGTACATCTAATTGAATTGTCATTTGACTGTGAGCTGTGTTCATTTATTCCTCACGTAAACTACCGCTCATATAAGTCGTGCGGCCAAAGTAAAGTTCATCTCAGTATGGTGCATAGCGGCGACCTGGCGGCGATGGGCCGCGCATTCCTCTGGATGAAATCATCCTATCATCAAATGAATCTCGGCTAAAATCCTCATAGCTGAAAATGGAAGATTTCTTAAGAAATCATGCATATTAAAATCTATTTTTACAATACCCATAGCGGCTAAGTCCATTGCTGCTTCGAGGGGGTGGTGAACGACGACTGAACATAGAATCATAGCCTCGTGAAAGACTGCTACCTCTTATACTGCCGCTTAGCGGTGGGGGAAGGGGCATTGGCTCCCGACGAGATAGCGGAGGAGGAGGGAAATCCCGCATCCTGGAGCTTTGATAGCGCCTTTCAAATAGGTCGCGGGTATCGTCAAATCTACGATCGTAATAATCATAGTCCTGAAATAAAAAGCAAACTTTAGTAAAAATAACTATCGTCGGATATACATTGTAATCTCTAATATTCTCAAACACATCTATTATTATTCATACAATTATATTTAGTAACTTTTCTGGTGAGGATATTACCTTGAAATCGAAAGTTTTCAATCTGCTTGATAGTGTAATCTAAAAAGTGATAGCATAATCGGAAACCGAAAGTAATGACACTGCGCAGGCTTCATTTATTAATTTTTATCCTTATCAAATTTTTTTATATTTTTTTTTTTTAGTTAAATGTTATTGCATTTTAATGAGCAAATAAGTTATATGTTAAGTTCATCTTAAAAATGTTGGATATTTTTTATTTAGATAAAAATTTTAGATTTATAATATGAATATCGAAAAATTAATAGCAGTGGGCTATAAGGTCGGCTTGGGACTAATGTTAAATTGCATAGAAGGCAACAACCCAAAACATATTGAGGGATAATTAGGTCATGAATATTTGTGTATTCCAGGCCTTAATTTTTTGAAATATGTATATGATGCATACATAAGTATTATTTTACTGCTGCTAGCCTACGAATTGAAGAATTAAGACTTTAGATAAAAAAATCAATTCCCCATTCAACAATCCGGTATAAAGTATATGTACATAAGTCACAAAAATTGTGCATTTTTCTAGAACAAATTTTTGTTATGAATCTGAAACTTTGCAAAATGTTAAAAAACTTGGTTAAAATTGGACAATATTGCAACTTTTTAGATCTTTCTATTTATAAGTTTTTCAATGTTTAGCCGAGGAAAATTTGCATATCAAATTATATGTAACAGGTGATTTTTTAGCTATTATCTTTTTAAACAGATGACACACGTTTCGTGTTTTATTTCACTGTCAAACATCTTCAGTTTGGTCTATAATTTAACCATGAATCGTCTTACAACGAAATACAAATTGCAAATCATTGAATTTTATTATAAAAATCTTCTGTTAAGAAAGTTTAAAGTCGATTTTTGGATCAATGGGTACGTAAATAAGCAGAATTGTAGATTTTGGAGTGAAAATCATCCAGAAGAATTGCATTAGCTACCAATGTATCCAGAAAAGGTCACAGTTTGGTGCAGTTTATGGGCTGGAGGTATCATTGGGCCGTACATCTTAAAAGATGCTGCGAATCGTAAAGTAACTGTGAATGGTGAGCGCTACCGTGAAATGATATCCAACTTTTTTTTGCCCAAAATGCAAGAGCTTGACTTGCATGACATGTGGTTTCAGCAAGACGGTGCCACATGCCACACAGCACGCGTAACAATGGACTTATTGAGGGGCGAGTTCGGTGAACATTTTATTTCACGTTCGGGACCTGTCAATTGGCCACCCAGATCGTGCGATATAACGCCTTTAGATTACTTTTTGTGGGGCTGTGTTAAAGCTCATGTCCATTCAGACAAGCCTGCTTTAATTACTAATTGGAAGACAACATTAAAGCATTTATATGTGAGATACCGGCCGAAGCATTGGAAAGAGTATGCCAAAATTGGACTAAGCGGATGGACCATTTGAAGCGCAGTCGCGGCCAAGATTTGCATGAAATAAACTTCAAACATTAAATTATATGGACTATACTATCGATTTAAATAAAAATTTCATGCATTGTTCTGAATTTTATGTGCGTTTTTTTCTTTGAAAAACTTTACTATAGCTCTTAAAAAATCACCCTTTATATACAAAATGTTGACTTTAACTTATATTACGATGGAAGTACAAGAACTGATAAATTGAAAATGTTAACATTACTTAATCTTTTGTAGCTGGCATTATATATTTCATTTTCCTTTATGTAATGATTAACCCTAAACCCTTTTTTGTTCTAACGTCATCCATGACGTCATTGTAACAATGACCTATTTAAAAATAGTACTAAATGAATAATACCCACAATACATATAATTTTATCGCTTTTATAACTTAAGAAATAGAGCAAAACGTACATGAGAAAACTTGAAAATAATAATGCGCGTCGCCTTGATCCGTGGACCAGGATAAAGAATTGAAAAAGTTATATTCAAAACATATCTTTCAGAAATGTTTTCCCTAATCTAAATAGATGGAGCAGTGGTGAATAAGTCTCCACTAATTGTGACTAAACTCGAATTAGCCAATTACGAAAAAAAAACAATTGGAGTAAAGGTATGGTCCCCGTTCCATTTTCATATCAACCGTTGATTTCTTACTATTTTGCAAGAAATAATTAAGATTACAACAAATTCTATGGAGAAGTTTATAGTTAAGATTTGCTCTTATTGAAGATTATATAAGAATTGAATGTAGAAAGGTGTGTTATCATAATTTACAACTACAAGATACCCATAGCATTTGCAATTGCATTGAACTGACGGTTTTTTTTTTAATGTCCAGAGTGGTAAATGAAGTCAAAAGAGTGAGGACATCTGATTTATTTTCTTTCAACTCAAAAACTCAACACAAAGTCGAGATAAGGATAATAACTACCTTCTTTAGTATTTTATATTATTGGAACGCCGTGTTCTGTTACAACAAAAAATACAAAGTTGCCAAAATTGATTATATCCCTGCCACTAATTAATTATATCTTGTCTTGAATATCTGAAAAGCTGCTAGTTAGGTACTGCACATACATACATACATAAAATAAAACAATGTTAAAGGAACTGTAAATACAAAATTTACCCTAAAGCCATCCATGATCCTGTCACGTAAGAACGGTGGTGGTGGTGGTGGTGGAGGATATGGATCACGACCATACATTCGGTCTCTATAGCCGCCGGCACTTAAACCGCGTTCACCGCCGTACAAGCGTGGACATTCTTTCGACCAATGGCCGGAACGACCGCAACGATAACACTGCTCCGGATCACCCATGCCAGGTTTTGGACGTACACGGCTAGTAGAAACTTGCACTTTTAGTGGTTGACCGTCGACGACGCGACCATTCAACTCCTTGATGACATCTTGTACGTCACCGATGCAATCCAAATGAACGAAGCCGTAGTTACGAACGATGTCGCACTCGACGACGGTTCCATACTTTTGGAACAATTCGCGCACCTCGGGTGCTCGCGTTTTATCCGTCAAATTTCCCACGAAGATTTTCGTTGTTGGCGTATTAGGAGCGCGCCGACTTTTTGCCGCTTCCACTTTAATAGCATTGTCGTTCAACACGTAACCGTTTAAATTTTGGATGGCGTCGCGACCCTGCTGTTCTGTTTCCATATGAACAAAGCCATAATTTTTCACGACATCGCATTCCACAACGGTACCGTATTTCTCAAATAGTGGTCGCAGTTCCGTAGCCTGCGTCTTCTCGTCAAGATTCCCGATGAAAAGTTTGAAAGTGCCTGCTCCAGGCATTTCAAAAATCGTCCGTAATTGCTTTCAAGCTAAGTGCTGATAATTCTAGAGTCCTCAAGCAGAGGACGGAAAAGAAACGTTATGGCGAAAATTTGTCTAAATAGTTCGGTTCGAAAGGGCCGGACGCGACGAAACGATCAGCTTACGGTATTACAGCACAAACTGGCGGCCGACGGTGAATGACGAACCGGGTGCGGCTTTGATTTTTCCCCGAAGCTCTACATTATCAAATTAAATATGTTTAAAAAAATTTGTCAAAACCGGTACTATTAGTGATAAATAATAATTGTTGAATATACGAAAATATCGATACCAAGCCGAAATGGCGTTTGGCGACAAGCCCGAACGTAAGACGAAGCATTGGAGCAAGAGTCCAATCCCATCCGCAAATGTTCCATATAACCCGTAATTGACGGCATTATAAAAACTAGCAAGCACCTTTTTACAGACCTGCTACTATCAAAACACGAATCTTCTATACAAATTTTAGCCCGATTTAATGTATAGCTATAGGCACGTTGAATTTTCAAAGATGGCGGCTAGACAATATAAGTACATACGTGGAACATAACTACAGATGTACGTTTACTTACCTCAAACTAAGTTTTTTTATAATTATATCTCAAATTACTTAAATTGGTATTTTATCACCCATTTACTTAATTATATGTACACAAAACGTTATAAAAATGGAGAAACTTATCGAGGAATAGTTTTCACAATGAACAATTCATACGAAGACGACGCTAGCAAACCACTCGTTTTTAGGCAAGGCCTACACCATTCAACTTGACGTTCAATTGGTTGAATCAACTAATTGGCTGGTCTATTCACACCTATCAGCTTTGAATTCAATTGATGAAAGTCAGTAACAAAAATAGAATCTGATTCAATACGTATTATTAATGAAATAATAGAAAAAATGAGATAAAAGAAAAAAAGAACCAATAGTAAAAAGCAAAAATGATTAAAAGAATGGGGCTTTCTTTTTCGGACTTAACTCATGATCCGTAATTAAAGAACGAGATTACCCATACCCAATAATTGTTGCCAGCGGTACATCTTTTACTGACAAGACTATCCAAACCAATCCAACTAACCAAATTAACCGTTCTCTAGTCCGCGTAACAACCGTCTGTCATACTAAAATCTTCATCAGAATTTACTGCACCGGAAACCCCATAACGGCGCAGTCTGTCTAGGCTAATAGATTACCCCGTTTTGGCGGAGTTTAACAAATCGCGCCAGTAGTTTCTTTCTCGTGCTAACCGGCGTCAGTTGGAAATACTAAGTGAGGCCAAGTCCTTCTACACCTGATCTTTCCAACGCAGAGGAGGCCTTCCGCTTCCTCATCTACCACAAACTAGTACCGCATCGAATACTTTCAGAGCCGGAGCGTTTGTAACCATTCGAACGACATGACCCAGCCGCGTAGCCGCTGCATCTTTATTCGCTGCGCTATGTCTATGTCGGCGTAAGTCTCATACAGCTCATCGTGCCATTGCCTGCGATATTCGCCGTTGCCAACGTTCAAAGGTCCAAAAATCGTCCACAGAATCTTTCTCTCAAACACTCCAAGTGACGTCTAATCGGATGTTCCCATCGTTCATGTTTCTGCACCATACATTAGGACGGGCATGACGAGAGCCTTACAGAGTGTTAGTTTTGTTCCTCGAGAGAGGACTTTACTGCTCAGTTGCCTACTTAGTCCGAAGTAGCACTTGTTGGCAAGAGAGATTCTCCGTTGGATTTCAAGGCTGACATTGTTATCGGTGTTAATGCTGGTTAATCCTAGATAAACGAAGTCTTTTACAGCCTCGAAATCATAACTGCCATCAGTGCCGTGGGTGTCGATCCGCGCGCGATCCGACTGTGTATTTGATGGTAGGGGGTAATTCGTTTTGTCCTCGTTCACTACCAGATCCATCCTCTTTATCCAGTTTGGAGAAAGCAGAACTGACAGCTTGAACGCTCTTATAAAAAATTGTGCCTCAGTGATTAAGTTCTGCGGCTCGTACGATCCTCTTCAACATCAGGTTAAAGAAGTCACACGACAGCGATTCGCCCTGTCTAAAAGCTCGTTTGGTATCAAACAGGTCGGATACGTCCTTCCCAATTCTGATGCCGCTGTTGCTCTTGAGTAACGTCATCTTGCATAGGCGTATTAGTTTTGCGAGGATACCAAATTCACACAGCATATGGGCAACTCGTTTTCGTCCTTTGAACGTAGCTTTAAATTCGACAAAAATATGGTATGTGTCAAAGACACATTCGTTTTCCAAGACTTGACGTATTGTGAATATCTGATCAATGGTAGACTTTCCAGGTCTAAAGCCACACTGATAACGTTCAATCAGTTGGTTGATGGTGGACTTCAGCCTTTCACACAATATGCTCCTTAGGACCTTATACGCGATATTTAGAAGACTAATCCCGTTATAATTGGCACAGATTACAGTATAACCCTTCTTGTTGTTCTTTACCCGCGTTGTCGCTATTCTCAGCTCTTCATGGTCGGAAAGTGGAACTACATTCCCGCCGTCAACGATTCGGGTATCGGTATCTTCACATTCTCTGTGACATGCGCAGTTATCACCATTTAGAAAGTTTGGGAAGTGTTTCCTCCAGTTTTTCCTGTTGACCGTCATCTCAAGCTCTTCGCATTGACGTATTTCGGCCTTTCGTTTCTTCATTCTGATAATATGTCTCTCTTCCTTTCTTAGCTCCCGGTAGCGATCCCAAATGGCTCGCGTTGCGCCCGATCGAAGCGTGGCTCTATAGGCAGCATCATTTCTTTCTGCTGCAGCATGACATTCCTCGTCGTATCAACTGTTTTTTGGAGCTCGCCAAAATCCGATTTCATCTTCTATCCAGCTATCCTAGATTGCTTCGCCTTCTCACTTTAACTCGCTCCCGAACGAGTGTTCGGAAGCTACCCAGAAGATATTTGGGCTAGTCCCGGAAGTTGTAAGCTGCTTGGACCACTTACGTGGATTTCTACATATAGAACCACTGCTGAAATAGCTGCAAATAGCCAATATCCAGATACCAGACGGTTATTGCAAGAGGATCATCAGCGGACACAACATCTCTCATAATTGTATCTTTTTTCTATTTGCTTAGTTTTTGTAATCAGCTGGGTCGCTTGGTTTGATTTCTTCTCATTTCGTTCTAAACACCTCTCCTTGCACCATACTCTCGTGGTTTTCTTCTTCTCCTCATTAATTAAATTTCATCAATTATTATTATTGTACAAATTTTACTTAATTCCTGCATTCTGCGAAATGATCAACACCATGAATACTAATATAATAAATTTGGCCAACGCATTGTATATCGTGTTGGAACGTGTATACTGAATAGCCATCCAACCTATTGTGCAACGTGTTCATAAAACGGTTTCAGTGCATATACTTTACATCAGACCCAATCATTGATAAATGGAATAGTAAGAGAAATGGTATGTCAATCGACAAGCAATGTGTGAAATCGAATCAACGATTTTGTCTGGCAACATTGGGCAGAGACGTAAATTCATTTCCACTCACTTTCTTGCCACGACGTCTTCCGCATAAAAACGCGAACAAATTGCATTGGAGGCTTTATATTAATTTGTGCTATCACAATTCAACATATGGCATTTCATTTTTATTCGTTCGTTTCACAAACATGTAATTTCCCCTCTTTTTATTGGTTTTGTTCGTTTGTTTTGTATTCGAAATTTACCTGACGTCAGACTTTTAAAAATCCAGAGAAATAAAGTAATTCTTGCAAGAGGGCGCCACCTATGGGACTCAATTCGCCTTGAGCTTTACGTACGTTAAACATAATTTAGAAAAATTAATTTTTTTTTCTGTTTGGTAGCATGCCACTTTAGAATTTTCAAATATATATGTATATATAATTGCCGTATAAATACGTAGCATTATTTTGACAAGTGGTACTCTACAGCCTTTGAAACCACTAATAGCTGAGCTAGCCGTACCACTGATATTATTAAATATTCAACAGAAAAGGTGAGAAAACTATTACTATTCAAAAGTGCTCCTTTAATATGGCTGAAAGAAATATAAGAGGTGTTTCCCCACCTTCCGACAATAGTACGAAACATTAAATTATCCATTAAAGGAAGTGTTTCGGTTGCATTAATTTACTTTGGAGTTTAAAAAACTTAAAGTTAGTATATCTCGTAAAACAGAGTTTTTTAATTACGAAATCCAATTTAAAATCATTTTATTACGTCCTAGAACTCTAAAATTGCTTCACAAACCTCATTCCAGCCTTATTTGGGCTAGCACCTCCACTTAAGCGAACACCATTGCACAACTCGCCTGCTAGAAAAATGAGAAGAATAAGAGTATTCTACACCTAATATTTTAACTACAACATACTTTTAAACACAAGCTATCTTAATCTACTAATCTCTTTTTTAATTTTTTGATATCTTAAATACGTTTCTTTTGATGTAAATACTTCTTAAGTTTTTGAGAAAATGTGTGAAATTGGTGTCTGACCTTCGATATTTCCTCTATTCTTAATTGCCGTATAATTTTAGTGCTACTGTAATCAGCATCAATAATTCTTCCGAACCTCATTTTTCGTTGTTTCAAGCAAAACGATACATATCTTTACTGGTTATCCAGAACGGCCCTGTGGAAATAATGTGCTGCTGATTTTTGTGTCTGGCACCACTTACTTTTTGACACAATGTGTGGTGAAAAATTTGATGGTGTTTTCATTTCACTGGAAATTAGTAATCGTTTAGAAAATTTCCAATTTATTGACGTGGGTAAAAGGGGCTCATGTATGGGTTCAATCATTTCTGCTTTACCGAAAAAACCCCTCATAGGCGTTAACATGAGTAGTCCTCAGGCAGATATGGTTCGAGATGTAATAGCAAATAATAAGGTCGTAATTTTTTCTAAAAGCTACTGCCCTTTCTGTACAATGGCCAAGGAGGTGAGTAAAAACAAAAATATTCATATCATCAAAACATTTGGTTATTTTCTTTTAAGCAATTTCGGAAACTTTCTGTGCCCGCTTATGTTGTTGAACTGGATAGTCGCAGTGATGCTGATGAAATTCAAAATATTCTTGGCGAGATAACGGGTGGTAGAACGGTAAGCTAATATGTAGGTTACGAGGTATAAATGAAAACCAATCCCAAGTCCAAGATATATATATATTGAAAATATATTAATTATTTGCTTTGTCTTGCGGTGTATATGCAGATTATTTAACGTCAAATTTATCGGAAGACTCTTGTTCTGCATGTAAAATATTATTTATTATACTCGTATAAAGGAGTCCACGTTATTTTTTCTTTTCTTTAGTGCCTTCCCTGTTGGTGGCAGTAGTTTTCTTATTAAAATACCTTCTATTGCCATATTATCATCCGTCAGAATAGTTTAAACAGTTCTTAAGAAAGTTGCAGATATTCGCGATTGAAGCTGAGTAGAATAAATTTCACAAATTGTTCAAATTTAATGTTACATTAGCTGCTCTTTGAGAAGAGGGTCTTTGCATATTAAACATCGCGTACAAGAAGCAAAACGAATATGTACATGGCCTTTCAATTAATTTGTTTACTTATGCAACAAGATGTGAGTAAAGGATTAAACATGGTTATAAAAATTTCCCTCATTATTATTTATTTATTTATTTAAGTCTATGAATTACAATCCTTACAGACTATGATACAAAAGTTGCTTAGATTAAGCTACAAATATATTATATGTATTAAAAAACTATACTAGCTACTAACTAACTATAATATAGAATTCAAAAGATTTAAAAGTGCTGTTCTTGAAAGCGAGAAATCAAGAAGAACATCATTATGGACGGCATTTAATTCCCGTAAAGCACGAGTAATGGGAGCATTGCTGGCATACGTAGTTTTAAAGTTTTCCCCATAATAAGGGTAGAAGTTCCTAAGAGATCGCTGGGGAACATTAAATCGAATCCTTTCCAATAAGTAGGGACAATCAATTACTCCAGTAATAATATTATGAGTAAAAGACAGACACAGTATAGTCCTACGAATCTCTAAGGACTTGAGACTTATAAGCATGAGACGAGCAGAATATGATGGCATGGGATCAATAAAATTCAAGGACCGAAGGGCATATTTGAGAAATATTTTTTGCACACGTTCGATTCTATTAATAGCTTGCTGACTACAAGGTCTCCAAATAAAAGCAGCATATTCTAAGTGAGATCTAACAAAAGATGTATACAGTAACTTAATGGTATAGGGATCAGAGAACTTAGTGGCGTTCCGTCTGACGAAGCCCAACATCGAAAAAGATTTAGAAGTAATATAATTTATATGGTTATTAAAAGAGAATTTGTTATCGAAGATGACGCCAAGGTCCTTAAACTCACTAACACACTGCAGGACACATGCCGAGATCCTGTACTTAGTGCACAAAATATTAGATGTTTTAGAGTAAGACATTTGGAAGCACTTAGATAAGTTCAGCGAAAATCGTGAATTCTGGCACCAGAAGTAAAGCCTATTCATATCGGCTTGAAGTTTAATGGCATCCTCTTGCGTCTTGATCGCTGAGAAGATCTTAAGGTCATCAGCATAAAGCAAAAATTTAGCAAATGTGAAACAACTTTTGATGTCATTAATAAATAACACAAATAAAAGCGGTCCCAAGATACTTCCTTGCGGAACACCTGAGATGGCAGCAAAGGAAGTAGATGAAATACCATCGATTGTTACAACACAGCGTCTATTGCTCAAATAAGAGTTTATCCACTAATTTTTTAACTAAGATTCTATGAGAAACTTTGTCGAAGGCTTTCGAAAAGTCGGTGTAAATACAGTCGACCTGGAAGCCAGCGGAGAAAGAATCAATGCAGTATTCACTAAAAACGGCCAGATTAGATACTGTAGATCTGTTAGCAATAAACCCATGCTGATTAGGGCAAATTAAAGATTTAACGGCAAAACTCAGCTTTGCATAGACCGCATGCTCAAAAATTTTGGAGATAGTCGACAGCTTAGAGATAGGTCTATAATCTCTAACGTCATTTTTATTGCCACTCTTAAAGAAGGGCGTAATGAAAGAGAGTTTCCATGCGTCAATGAAACACCCCGACGATAAAGATTTGTTGAAAATAATTTTCAGGGGATAGACGAAGGCCGGACAGTTTTTTATCAAAACTGCTGAAAGTCCATCAGCATCAGTTTGAGAGGATGATTTCAATTTAGTTAAAGCATTACTAATATCCTCAGAAGAGAGGCAAAGACCTCCAAAGTTCAGGGCATAATCTAAGTCAGAAGAAAAGTCGGATGGGCGATCAAGTTCGTCGTCAGCAAAATTAGATTTAAAAAATTCAGCAAACAAGTTTGCCGTTTCAGTTGGGGTTCGCGCTTGGCTATTATCGAAAAACATACCAGTGGAAACACTGGCACTACGCCTTCTAGATTTTATGTATTTCCAGAAGATTTTGGGATTCGCTTTAATGTTTAACTCTATATTGGTAATATAGCTGTTATAGAGAGATTTATTTAAATCGTTGAAATCCTTTAACGCTTGCTTATATTTAACGAAGTACAAATGATTCTTCGTAGATTTAAACTTCTTGAAATAATTATTTTTAAGATTTTTAAGCTTTTTCAGAGACTTAGAATACCAGGGCAATTTATAGGGCTTTTTCTTTCTGAGCGGAATGTTATCTAAGCAGAGTTTAGACAAAATGGACTTAAACGCAGAAAAACTACTAGATGTGTCAAGTTCAGCAAATAAATTATCCCAATTAATGTCAAGTAATAAGTCATTGAAATTGACAAAATCGCATAAAGAATAATTGAATGATTGGCTGACATCCGATGCAGTAGTAGCAAAAGTATAAAAGTCGATTTTGACCACTAAGGGTAAATGATGCTTACCTTTTGGAGTTATGGAATTCAAACATTCATTGATCTCGTAATTTATGTTATCACTTACAAATATGAGGTCTAAGATTCTATTCAGAGAATTAACAAAATTATTAATTTGAAATAAATTAAGACTAAGAATATTATCAATAAGATATAATTCATGGTTTGCAGTTACATTGTTTGGTCTGAGAATAGAGTTAGAGGCACTAGCACACCAATTTATTTTACTCAAGTTGAAATCACCTAACACACATAAATTATTGTCATTTAAGTTATTTAGGACAAGATATACTATGTTGTCAACATGCGCTTTGTACAGCTCGTATGAACTTTCAGGCGGCAAATACGAGGCAATCAGATATAAAGAGCCTTGTGAGTTGGGACTACTTATGCAGACGCAGATCTGATCCAGTAGAGAGTCACCGTTCATGAGGGGGCACAAAAATGCGTTTAAGTGACACCTGATAGCAATAAGAATACCACCCCCGCGCAAGCACCCTGTTTTTGCAGCGTCTCTGTCTTTGCGAAAAACGTTAAATAGGTTCGGGTCAAAGAATTCATTGTTATAAAAACTTGCATTTAGCCAGGTCTCAACAAGAACGAATATGTCATAATCTAATTGCGAACTAAGGGAATGTACATGCTCTGCCTTAGTACGCATGCCGGACGCATTTTCATAGTAAATCTTAATTCGACTATTATTTCGATTATTAGGCCTAGCACAGACAACTAATTCTGCGGCGGTTGATTTACTTGCTTGCTTAAAAAATTAAACGGACGAATGGATACATTAGCAGGCCAAATCTCAGGCTTAAGCAGTTCATCATAGTTATGTTCACTAACACCTAACTTAAAGTTTATATGACTAAGAGAGTCCGCATTTGTCTCTTTTTTAATAAGCTTATAACATAAGATATGCTTCGTATCTAAGCCGGCATGTTTATTAACATACTGAATGATGTCATCAGTTGACACCGTAGGTGAGAAAGATAACAAATGTAGCCACTTATAGCGTACAGCCACCTCAAATTCGTTGTTCACACCAGAACCAACAACACGTAATTGATACGAACCGGTTGAATCCTGCCTAAACTTCTAAGATATTCCCTGCAATAACTGTGACCTGGAATAAGCCTCTTTTTAATTTGTATTCCGTTCATTTTCTTTTTTTTTGGGTTGGTGTACTGCTTTCCCTTATGCTGACCAATTTTTCTATACCTTTAATTCCATTAATTTTAGAACATCAACAATCAAGAGATTTAGCAAGCTCCAGCACGGTATAAAAATGCTAAACTTCTTTACTTTGATTTCCATATCGATAACAATAGCTTGTTGTTGCTGTAGCAGCATAAACATTCCCCATGCATGTATGAGAAATTTTGCTGGAGTGGCAGTCTTTAGTCGGATATAAATCCGGATCGTTCCAGATATTATGGCACAGTTTTCACCTTTTATTTAGTCGATATAAATGGAATACATAGCTCTATACCTCATGTATCACAAAACCAGCTCACTTTTCATTAATGGAATTATCTGTAGACGATAGAAAAAATACATCTCTTTTATCCTATCTCTTTTTAGTCATAAAGCGATTTGGGTTGTCTTTAATGGCCGTTTCTCCATGCCTGCATAATAGGTTAATCGCAACATGGACGGCAAATGGCTGAAACTAAAGAAACAGTTGACCTGTGATAAAGTTTACCGGAAGATGAGGTGAGGCTTAACTGCCAATTAAAGCAAAAATTAAATATTTTTATTTAATAACTGAACATTTGGACTCGACATACTCAAAATATGTTCCGCATATGATGGTACCCTACGCGACACCAACCACTTCTGAATTTGATAATATAGTTGACGGGACCTTTGTTAGATGTTTGGCCAAGTTCCTCCTCTAAACGGAGAGACCTGTAGTTTTGTGCCGCCTCTAAAAGTATTTCTGACAGAAATACACTCGGAGGTTTGCCAATTGCCTACCGACGTTAATAGGTAAAATCATTCCTATCATTTGATGTGGGTTGTGTGATGAACCCGGGCACTACCGAATGGTAGTCACTCACAAACTCTTGAGCTACGGCGGCGGTATTTTCCAGTAAACTATATTTTCTGTATCGCTGTGCTACTTTCTAAATAAAAATACGGGAGTATTGTTTATTCTGCAATTTGTTCACAACTGACTTAACTAAAATATGCTATCCTAACAAGCTGCTTTGCTTGCTTCAGTCCCATTGTTATTATTGTTGTATATGCTGCTGTTGTGTCACTAGGACATTACGTCGTTTTTGCCACGCATTGTCCAAATTTGAAGCGTGAGAAGATCTTGCAATAACTTGTATTCACATTTAGTTTTTATGAGACCATTTGCAAATTAGAACTGACCTGATGTCAGCTATATATATATATATATAATTGACGCATACATCCTTTCTGGGTGTTTGGCGCTGGTGTGCGCTTTGATGTTGTTCCACAAATGGAGGGACCTACAGTTTCAAGCCGACTCTGAACGGGAGATATATTTTATGACGAGCTTTTTCATGGCAGAAACACTCGAAGGTTTGCCATTGCCTGCCGAGTGGCGACCGCTATTAGAAAGAACTTTTTCTTAATTTTGGTGTTTCACCGAGATTTGAACCAACGTTCTCTCTGAATTCCGAATGGTAGTCACGCACCAACCCATTCTGCTACGGCGGCCGCTAGCCTTGGTAAAATTGAAATTATCAATATTAATATTAACAAGCCATTGAGAAAAAGGTCCTAAGAGACGTTCTTTTTGCCCTGCGCCTTCTGTGCCTATAACTAGTTCTGTACAATAACGAATGTAAGCCCATAGAATGCTTGTTACTAGTGTTTGTGGAATCTATAAAACTTAAAAGGCAGAGGAAACTAAAAATGAGAATTTTTAAGTAAAAATAACGAAGTATGCAAGGTATTACTAAATATTAGTTTTCTCCGAGTTATTCTGAAAATTTTCCAAGAAAAGAACTAAATCCCCCTCATTCTTATGAGTTTATTTTAATGTTCTGAGTTCAAATAATTAAAAATATTAATATCAAAGCTCGCACATTTTTGCAAATTTTGTATTCGGTAAAATTTTCTACGATTCGCTCTACTAGAGAATGCTGCTTAGTACAATTTTATTTACATACGAGTAGATAATTCCACGATTAAATTCGTTGAATAGCCATACTTTTATCTAAGCATTAATATTCGGTTTATTATTTTCAGGTGCCAAGATGTTTCATCAACGGAAAATTTATTGGCGGCGGCACTGATGTTAAAAAAATGTACGAGCAAGGGACTCTTCAAAAGTACTTCAAATGATTATTTGCAATGGTTTTACAAATTTTAAGTTTTAGTTAGCACTAGTTGTTTTTGAGAGTAGGTAAAAAAATGTACGCAATGCTTTTTTTTTGTATGAAATGTTATTAAATTAGACAATTAGATCTAAACTTAATAACAAATTTTATTTAAAACATTTTCATATTTGTTTGGTTTACACTAATCGCGGTAAAGAAATGTAAATAAAAAATTATTTTGAACAAATATGCTTATAATTACATCTAATCCAATCACAAGGCGGAGCGGGAATGAAACTTATAATTCTTCATGTTGGATGCTCTCGTCATTACTTGAATTTTTTGGGAGAACGCTTGTAGTATTGACTTGGGAGTAGTGATCACTATTTTCATGATCCTCTACCTTTGTCATTAATCTCTTAATTTCTAGATCGTAGTCTTTCCACTCTGGTACTATTCGTTGAGCAGCTGTTAGTTTCGCTTCTTTTGTCATTGGATTGTTGCACAAGTCAATCACTTTAGCTTTTTTGAAAGAGTTATCACTACACCACGTTTGACACCACAGCCACTCATCCGGTAATGACTTGATGGCAACCTGATGAATCATGTTGTTTGGCAAGTCCTGATCTAAGTTTGATAAACTATTTGGATCCTGACTTAGAGCTTGATATTGTCCACGTAAACGATCACCAGCGGCAATTTTACGGAATCGCTTAAGGTCCACAACATACAAAGCGGATATATGATATCGTCGCCCCATAAGATGACTACGCCAATAGCCCTGTTTCCAAAAACGAAATCCTTCCATTTCTTTTCGAGAGTCACAAAAAGGTGTGTATGCGTATGGTGCACCACCCAGATCCATTTCGTAAAGTTCTCTGATGTCAGTGCGCACAATGGCATCTGCATCTACAAAAATGATCTTGCGTACATTGAGAGGGAAAAGTACGTCCAGAAAGAGAATTTTATAGCCCCAAATCGTACGCTGCTTCTCCGTTTGCTGATGCAGCCAGCGTGGCCACTTATATTGCACGAGCTCATATTGAAAACCATACTCCCTCGACATATGGGGTAAGAAATCCGTAAATTGTGGCGATAAGTAATTTTTTAGGAACCAAAATTTTACTGGAGATTTTGTATGCTTCAAAACGGACAGCATCATAATTCGCATCAGTCGTTCATATAAATGTCCAGAAGCAACAGAAAATATGTTTATTGTTTCGGAATCATCGGCGCCATTTTCGCTGTTTGTTGAGACTGTAGGGCCAGCACCAAATGAACTAGCAATGGAATTCCAAATACCTGAATTTGCTTCTTCTTCGTCATCTCCTAGCAAGTCTGCGTTCTGCTTACCAGGTTTCTTTGTGACTCGCAATTTTATCACATGAGATCGCAAAGAACTAATTACCACTTTCGTTAAGTGGTTTTGATGAATGGTGTTCGGACCTTCGGCGTGGGTAATATCATAAATGTCTGCAGACTTTCCTTCACGCAGGCGCAATTCCCAAACACCAGGATTCGCTTTGAGTTGGAAATAACCCAGGTTTGCCATGACTATTGTGTCAACGATAGCGGCTGTCTTTTGTGTTCCCAATGTTACTTGGAGTCCACGGGGTGGAGCTCCAGAATTTGAATCGAAACAATGGCCTTCGAGTAACAAATACTCTAATTCATACTCGCTATGAACAGGGCCACCAATTTCACTTAATTTTATGTTATCTAAGTCATAAACAGAACGAACAGCCTCTACTAGCCAATTTTCCGGCACTTGGAGATTTTGTGTAAGTAACGAGTTAACAGGGAGACCAGTAAACTTCGCAAACGGGCCTTCTGCTAATTTACCGTTAGATTGAAATTGAACTTCCGGTTCCAGCACATATCGATAAAAGTTCTTTACTGGCATGTCACTATGTTGGCCGACTGGTGTTAAGTATATATGCATCTCACAGTTGAGAATGTTTCGCAATAAAATCAGAATGGGTGCTAGCTTTTGCGCACTGCGTGAAGCTGGATCAATGACAGCAGAAATATCAAAATGTGGCATCAGGGGTTGTTTCGGTGCTAGCCTTACGACAGAATTAGATTTCTTAATATCGTCTGGTATCTTGAATCGAGTTTTTTGTTGTTTGGGTACCAGGCTAGCGTAGAGTTTAAGCAAAGTATCGCTGGTTATTACAAGGTCATCACTATCTTCATAATTGCCGATGCTCTGCTGTATCACTTTCCGGATTTTATCTCCGTATTGAAATGCATTGAAACGATCAATTAATCCAAAATCTTCCATAGTAAACTGTTCCCCAGAAGACAATGGCCCGAATATCTTGCCGTTTCCAACTACTAAGCGGCTCGACTTTTTCACTCCAAGCACACGCTGCACATATGTCCTCAACATTTTTATATGTAGTTCAGTTGAAGATAATATGTCGTTGATTGCTTCTGGAATTTCCCTTATCAAATCTGGATTCTTAAGCCATTTCAAAACCACATCTGTTGCTTCTATGGGCGGAAGAGTTTGTGAAGCAGCCCACGCTAAGCGATTTAAATTGTGCTTATCGGAAAGATGTGAACCTTCTGTATTCGGTAGAAATGCTACACGGACACTGCTTCCAGATTTAAGGTAACGAAGAGCATTTATTAACAAATCACGACCGTCAGCTTGCTCAATATCAGCAACAACCCAAATAGTTAGGAAGTTCAATTTAACCGCACCAATGCTTTCCGTGGCATGCTTACTACTAAAATACTTTATATTAGCTAATAGAGTTGCCGTCATATCTCTATTGGAGAGCTGGGCTAGATCGCGTACATTGGTTAAGTCTTTATATTCATTACCCGTAAAATCAAGAAATTTTGAAGAATCAGTATTGAGAATACGTTGGTTCAAACGTGGCATAACATGGTCTTGATTCATTAAATAATCAATAACCGAATCAGAGTCGGTTAGATCTCCTTTGTATACTGCCTTCTGAAAAGTGCTAGTCTGTTGTATAATTTCTGAAAATATTGCCTCTTCGAATTCACTATCTGAATATAATAAATTTTGCTGCATAGGCACACCATTCAGCAACGCCTGAGGAGAATTAGCAAAACCCATACGGTCAATAAATTCCTGCGACAACTGCTGCCCATAGTCATAGTCAGAATCTTCTCCTAGAATATCATCAACCTTATTACCCGATAAGTTGCTAAACGTCTTCTTCAGCTGACTTCGTATATGTTTGTGACGTACATTATCCGTGGTGTCGACAGTTGCAAATACATCTGTTAAAAAACTAAGAGCTGAGCGGCCATCCTTGTTTTGCGTTACAAAGTTATATGCACAGATAATTGAATTATAGTCCTTAGCAGTATCTTTTTCGGAATTGCGGGTGTCAAATACAAGCCCCAGTCTCACAGGAGCTTGATGGATAACAAAGCTCTCTGCTAATTTAATGAGATTACGGCTACTTGGATTCAAAGGATCCACCACCAAAACTAAATTGAAAATGTTTTTACGTATGTTCCGCAACATTCCTGGGAAAGCAGGCCTCAACAAGTCCATGACGCTTGACGGCCAGCGGCGGTACTGCGAATCAGTCTCTATATCATTTATCCACATTACTGCTGTGTCTCTGATATCTATTGCAAACTCTTTACTTGCTCCTCCAGAAAGATCCAAAACGAGAAGCGCTGATGCTATTGAACCTCGTATATTGTTTCTATGCAGACTCTCAAGAACATGAACTTCACTGCGCAATGTTTCCACTAAAGCACCAAGATCCATAGTATCTGCATCAAAAAATAGGCCATTAACGAATACTGCACCATCTGGTGGGACAATGTTTAAACTGCGTCCAAACACATCAATATTATGCTTAATTTCGGCACGTAACGCTTCAGATACTTTATGACTAAGAAGGGTGCGCGCTTGCATAGGAAAATTGTGAGCGATGAATTGTAGAATTTGCAAAGCCTCATCTCCCTGCACCTCTGATATCGCAGCGGCTGCCTGCAACCCAAGATCTTGGAATTCCCATGCTTTAAGTTGCGAGATTTCTTCATTACCCTTTAAGAGATTATAGCGCAGTTGATCTAAAGAATGGGTCAAACTTGGAAAACGCTCCTTAAGTATTTTGAAGTCAAACCCTTGAATCTCTACATCATCGCCCGTATTATTCTGAACGCTGTCGTCATTTGCTTTAGGCGCATCGTCCTGACTTTTGTATTCAGTTGATTTTAGATGAAGCTCTACACCGTATCCAGACAACCGAACAGGTCGATTATGAGGGTTAAATGCAATATAATGTCGGACGATGTAACGTATATTTCCAGCAAGTGCCTCCTTTGACAGGATTTTGTGATATGTCAAAAATAAATGAGACGCAAAATCACCATACAGCACCACAGTTCGGGAATTGTTTTCCGCACCCGGGTAAATGTGATCGAAACTGTATATAGTAATGTTTTCCAACGCCTCCTTATTTGAATCAAGTTTCTTCTTAAGTTCTTCGATGCTGCAAACAACGTCTTCTCCTATTTGTACAAAAGTATTTGAATCGCAATTTGATCTGGCGTATATCTTATTAGATATTTGTAAATGTGTTTGAATCCGAGGCGTTAGACTATGCAAAGATACGACTAATTTAAGCAATGGCAATTGAAGTACACTTAACCGATTGCGGGCGACATTAATTGCTGCTAAATACTGATTTGATTCCGAGGCTAAAAAGATTAAAAAACGAGAATTACGTGGTTTAACGCAAGTTCAAAGTTTCATTTACCATATTCCTTAAGCAACTTTTGCTCGCTTTGCACCTCATTCACATAGTCCCAGAAGAGAGCGGGATTTTCGTCAGACAAATATTCCGCAATTTCTAAATATAATGGGGTCTGTTGCCACTTTGCATTGATAAGCGTTGTAACAGAATAACTTTGGGTGTAAGCACCTGATAATTCTGAAGCAACATTTCCATCAAAACACGTAGAAAGCAGAACAAATAAAACCAGTACCCGTACAAACATTTCTTCAAACATCTTAGGTTTTTTTTACTTCATATCTTTTTATATGTCGAATGATCTAGTTTTATACAATGCTTCGATTTTTATTTATGTGTTATTCTCAAATTCGTAATATTTAAATAAATTACTAACTGTATATAAAAAGCCGGGACAAATATTTTATCTGGTAATTAGAAAACTGATGTGGCATTGAAAAACGTTGCCATTGTCTAAGGATCTGCTAAAATAATAAAAATCACAATTCGCCGCGTTATTGTTTGGCGGAGTTGCCCTTATAGGAAAAAACTGCATTTCATCGCATGCGGAATAATAGTCGTAAACTTATTTTTTACGGTCGCAAAAACAAAAAAGTATACAAAAACACATAATTAATTAACAGACAACAATAACATATTTTTTTTAAAGTATGTTCGTATATGCAGTAAATAACAATAAATCCAAAAAATTAAAATCCTGTCTAGTGAACAGTATATCACCCCACCTCTTACGTCACAGGGGCAACTCCTTGCTCCAAATACTTCTCCTCAGGGCTGGTATTGAATCCAACCCTGGGCCAGAGGTATTCTATGGCTGCGTATGCCATAAACGGCTCCACCCGAACTCCACCTCCGCCTTAAGGACCTGTTCCGGGCTTAAGTCTCATAGGGAGTGGTCCACACGGTATGTGGCCAAGTGTTGCTCCCGCCACCAGGCGTCTGATGCCTCAACGGCTACACAGGCAACCAAGCTACACGCTAGCTCTTCTCTGATTACCAGGGATGGCTATAACGTGCACAGATATGATCGCTAGCGAGAGAACGGTGGAGGCCTAGCGTTCATAGTCCACCACACAGTGCAGTATCGTCTCATCGACAGCACCTTAGAATGTCATGGTATAGCTGTCCGATCAGGCGATGCCGAGATCTAAATCTTTAATATATACATACCCCCTGTCACCTGCTTCCCGGCAGGATATCACCTTGATATAGGTGCGCTCATCAGAGGTGAAAACCAATTGGTTGTAGGTGACTTTAATGCGAATCACGATCTTTGATATTCAAGCCTGCCAAACGATCGTAGAGGACAACTATTGGCAGAGCAGGTAGACGATTCGACATTCAGCACTGTGAACGACGACGCCCCCACCAGGGTAGTGGGTAATTGCAGCAGCTAGCCTGACATAACAATAGCTAGTGCTGGTCTGATAAATAGCATAACCTTGCATCAGACCACTTGCCCATTATCATCTCGATCGAGAGACCTGACGACTTTGTTTCCGCGTATCACGATCCTATATTAACTTTAACAAACCTAATTGGGCCGGCTGACCGGGCTACTGATGTGCGCGTAGGCGAACGCACATTAGACAAGGTGCTCACAGCTGCCGCGGCTCGCTTCATCCCCGCTGAAAGGTTCAGGGACATACGTCCTTATTTCCCAGCTGAAGCAGCCAGTTTAGCAAACGAGCGTGATCACCTACGCCAGGGCGATCGCGGGGATCCCCGCATAAGGGATCTCAACTCGGAGATACGGCAACTGGTAATTCAACACAAGCGGACCAAGTGTGTTGAGCACTTGAAGATCTGCAGTTTCACCACTGGTGTGAGTAAGCTCTGGTCCACCGTAAGGTGCCTGTCGAACCCGACGAAGCACAACGACAAGGTGGCCATCATCTTTAACAGTTGCGCTTTGTCGGACCCGAAGAGATGCGCGAGCTATTTTAGCCGACTTTTTACACTGCATCTACGGCCTACAGAACCAAGCGTCGTGCCACCACACGGCTACACAAACTGACGAGCGACAGTGCCCACTTACTTTCTCCAGTGATGAGGTTCAGGGGATCATCAATAAATGAAAATCATCAAAAGCCATAGGCCCTGACGGACTGAATATAATTTTGCTGAAGCACCTGGGTCCATTGGGAGTATAATTTCTCCCAAGGGTCTTCAATCTGTCCTTGGCCACTCTCATTATCCCTGACAAGTAGAAAGCAGGGGGAATCTTATCGGCCGTTAACTCTCCTTTCCCCAGTAGTGAAGACACTTGAAGCCCTCCCACGAAACACCTGGCCGCAGCCCCACATCAGCATGGTTTCCGACGAGTGCATAGCACCACCACTGCACTCACCGTCATAAACGCTCAGATAAACCGCGGGCCAAAACCGCCCTGTGAGAGGACTGTCCAGTAGCGTTGGACTTGAAGGAGCCTTTCGACACTGTCAGCCATTCCACGCTACTAGATGATATTTATCAGACGACACTCCCACCAGGGCTGAAGAGGTGGTCCGCCAACTATCTGAGAGGTCGTCACTCGTCAGTGATTTTTCGAGACCAAACATCAAAACAAATGAAGATCAAGCAAGGTATCCGCAGGCGGGTGTCGTTTCACCCTTGCCGTCCAACTTCTACATCTCGAAACTCTTCTAGCCACCAAAGGGAGTCTCGCTGGCTCCATACGCTGACGACTGCACGATTATGGCGTCAGGCAATGACATCGATGGCTCTTTACCACCTGGACAAAGGAGGTCAAACTGCCTCTCAAGCTAAAAGTCGATGACATACCAACTCCGAATGTAAACAATCCTAAAATGTTGGGTGTAACCTTCGGCAGTTTCCTCTCCTTCGCTGCGCACATAACCGCAATTGCCACTAAAGTCCAAAATTGCAACAAGGTCCTCAAATCGCTTACCGGCACCACTTGGGGTTAAGACAAAGAATTGTGACACGCGGTCGATAGAGCTCCAGACTTGCCAAAACACTGTTATTCGGACAATGACGGGTTGCTTCCTCATGTCTCCACTTCAACACTTTCACAATTAGGCACAGATGCTCCTTGTAATGGAGCACAACAAACTGTTCAGCAAGCAGTTCCTGTTAGGGTGCTATATTCCCATGGCAGCCGGTTCTACGTTACCGGAATGACTCGGGTCTTTCCCGACCAAGGGCTGCTGCCCCAGTAAACTAGCCCTGTCTAGTGTACCGTATCCTACCCCCAATCTTTCGTCACAGGAGCAGTCCCTTGCAGCACGTTTGCTCTGAATACTTCTCTTCACGGCTGGCCTCGAACCCAACCCCGGACCAGAAGTATTTTACTGCTGCATCTGCCACAAGCGGCTCCACCCGAATTCCACCTCGGTTAGCTGCAAAAAGTCCAACGGGTGATGCCATCTTAAGACCTGTTCAGGCCTGGGAGTGGTCCACAAGGTATGTGGCCACGTGTTGATCCTTCCATCAGGCGGCTCCTGCCCTACCGCCCTCAGTCCCGGCACTTCAAACTGCCGCCACCAATAACACCTCAACGGTAAGGAGCGCAACACAACTCCCCTAACGACCCACAACCCTCCTGCTCCTAACCCAGTGCGGGGACAAACCAGCAGCTCTTGGTCCCGCGCACAGTCTGCTCCGTGTGTCAGACCAGAGTCCCTCGGAACCTGACAACAGTCCAATACAATTCTTGCGTGGCTGGTGCCACTTTCGGAGGTGCTCTGGCCTGCGTACCACCCGTCAGTGGACACGCGACTTCGTTGCCCCCTGCTGCAGAGCTTTGCACCCGCAACCGCTAGCTCGCCCCTGATCACCAGGGACGGCTACAATGTGCACAGAAAGCATCGCGAGCGAGACCACGTGCAGTATTGTCTTATCGATGAAGGCATCGACCGCAGGGACACCACCTTAGAATGTCAAGGGATAACTGTCCGGTCAGGCGATGCCGAGCTCGAAATATATAATATTTACATACCGCCTGTCACTTGCTGCCCGGCAGGATATCACCCTGATATTGGTGCGCTCATCATTCAAGCCTGCCAAATGATCGTAGGGGACAGCTATTGCCAGTGCAGATAGACGACTCGACATTCAGCACTGTAAACGACGACGCCCCCACCAGGGTAGTGGGCAATTGCAGCAACTCGTCTGATATCACAATTGCTAGCGCAGGTCTGATAAATAGCATAACCTGGCAACCTATTCTATCGCTTGCATCAGACCACTTGTCCATTATCATCTCGATCGAGAGACTTTGTTTTCGCGGATCACCGATCATACGTCAACTTCAACAAAGCTGATTGGACCAGATTCGCGGAATTTACTGAACACATCTTCGCCGCACTCCCCATTCCCACCGATGTGCGCGCAGGCGAACGCGCATTCCGCAAGGCGATCACAGCTGCCGCTACTCGCTTCATACCCGCTGAAAGGATCAGGGCCATGTGCCCCAATTTCCCAGCTGAAGCAGCTGTTCTAGCGATCGCCTACGCCAGGCCAATCCAGGGGATGCTCAGATAAAGGATCTCAATTCCGAGGTACGGCAACTGGTAGCTCTATACAAGCGGAACAAATGGAAAGAGCATTTGAAGTCCTGCAACTTCACCTCTGGTGTGAGCAAGTTCTGGTCCACCGTAAGGTCCCTGTCGAACCCGACGAAGCACAATGCCAAGGTGGATATCACCTTCAACGGTTGCACTTCGTCGGACCCGAAGATATGCGCGAGCTACTTTAGCCGGCAATTTATACTGCATCCTCCGGTCGACAGATCCAAATGTAGTGCCACGAGACGGCTGCACAAACTGACATACAACAGTGCGCTACTAGCTTTCTCCAGCGACGACGTTCAGGGGACCATCAAACACATGAAACCATCCAAGCCATTGGCCCACTACTGAAGCCTGGGAAACCCGCCAACCAAGGGGAGTCTTATCGCCCGATAACTCTCCTTTCCCCAGTAGTGAAGACTCTCGAGGCCCTTCTACTCCCACTCTTTACGAAACACCTCACCCCAGCCTCGCACCAGCATGATTTCCGAAGAGTGGACAGCACCACCACGGCACTCACCATCATTAACACCCAGGTAAACCGCGGCCTCAACCAAAACCACCCCTGCGAGAGGACTGTCCTAGTAGCAGTGGATCTAAAAAAGGCTTTCGATACAGTCAGCCACGCCACGCTACTAGATGACATTGAACAGTCGACACTCCCGCTATAGCTGAAGAGATAGACCGCGAACTACCTGAGTGGTCGTCATTCGTCGGTGATATTCCGAGACCAAACATCTAAACGGAGGAAAATAAAGCAAGGTGTACCGCAGGATTGTGTCCTTTCACCCTTGTTTATCAAATTCTTTATCTCGAAACTCCCCCAGCCACCAGAGGGAGTCTCCCTGGTCTCATACGCCGACGACCGCACGATCGGCCAATGACATTGATGGCTTATGCTCCAAGGTAAACGACTACCTCGCCAGCCTTTCTCGCTTTTCACTGCGAGGAATTTACAACTCTCCCCCACTAAATCCACGGCGAGCCTTTTCACCACCTGAACAAAAGAGGTCAAGCTACAACTCAAGGTAAAAGCCGATGATACACAAATTCCGATGGTTAACAGCCCCAAAATATTGGGAGTTACCTTTGACAGCCTGCTCTCCTTCTCAGCGCATACAACCGCTATTGCAACTAAAGTACAGAATCGCAACAAGGTTCTCAATTCGCTCGCCGGCAGCACTTGGGGCAAAGACAATGAAATGTTGCTGTCGACTTTTAAAGCAATAGGCCCACCGGTTCTAAACTATTCTGCGCCTGTCTGGTCGCCTGGAACCAGTGATTCGCAGTGGACGAAGCTTTAGACCTGCCAAAACACAGTTTTAAGGACCGTGACAGGATGTCTTCTGATGTCACCTACACAACATCTACATAATGAGGCCCAAATGCTACCTGTTAAGGAGCATAACAAATTGCTGAGTAAGCAGTTTCTGCTAGGGTGGTACCGCAGGCCTCACCCATGCAGACACCTGCTCGAGCCTGAGCCACCTCCCAGGCATATCAGCAGGCATTTCCTCAACTACGCGGACGAGATCTCAGACAAAACAAACAGACAGTTACTTTATCGGACAGTGTACAGACAGGCCATAAACAACATTCATCGGGAGACTCTCACCACCTTTTTAAGCTCCCGACCCCCGAATGCCGTTATCGGAGTCCAACCACCACCAATCGCAGACGAAGAGCTCCAACTTCCCCGAGAGTCCCACGTAACCTTGGCACAATTACGTTCTGGATAGTGTAGCAGATTAAACTACTACCTATTCAGAATTGACCCCGAGATACCAAACACATGTCCGGCATGTGAAGGCACCCCGCACGACACTAACCACCTTCTCACATGCCTTATTAAACCCACTCATCTAACACCCCTTTTCCTCTGGACCCAACCTGTCGAAACAGCTAGTTTCTTGGGCCTACCGTTAGATGAGCTAGACGAAGACGACCGGTGATTACGCCACCCTGACAGGGTAAAGGTACTGCTACAACAACAACAACAACCGGGGTGCTACCGCAGGTTTCACTCTTGCATACACCTGCTTGAACCAGAGCCCTACTCAATTACGCCGATGAGATCCAGGATAAAATCAACAGACATCTACTGAAACAGATAGTGTTTAGACAGACATTAAACGACATTCACCGGGAGACCGTTACCAGCTTCTTAAGCTCCCGACCACCGAATGCCGTAATCGGAGTCCAACCACCACCTACAGCTTCCCCATGAGACCCGCGTAACGCTGGCACAATTACGTTCTGGATAGTGTAGCAGATTAAACTACTACCTATCCAGAATTGACCCTGAGATACCAAACATATGTCCGGCAAGTGAAGGCACCCCGCACGACACTAACCACCTTTTCACATACCCCTTAAAACCTACTCATCTAATACCCCTCTCCCTCTGGACCCAACCTGTCGAAAGGTATGCCCACCTTTAGATGAGCCAGACGAAGGCGACCGGTGATATGCCCTACACTGACGGGGATTGTATTACTGCTACAACAATAACAGATCTCGGCAGAAGATACGAGCTGCCAGGTTTAGAAACAACGAACAAAAGGAAGGGGAATTACTTGTTTGTGAAGAGGAAGAGTTGGCGAAAGCAGTGAAAAAAAACAAAAAACCACAAGAAGTCTAACGTCCGACTAGTCAAAATCGTGAAATATTAAGTAACTGTTCTGGGAAAGCGGCACCTAAAAATAAGAGAGTTCATTTTATTTTTTTGTAATATTTTATCTACAAAACTATAAGTTAATATACAAATTAAATCAATTGTTGACTATTTGTAGCAAATTCTAAATCCATAATTTAAAAGAAAGCTCGATTTGAAATTTCCTCAAACTCGAAAAAACAAAATTTCGATGGAATTTCCATTCACTCGTTGCGAAAAACCGATAATTGTAATTGTTAATACATATGCAAATATCTTCTTACTATTTCGACTTCATGGAAGGTTGTAAACGCATAATGGTGCGCACACTCCACGACGTAAACGCAGGATCGTGTCAGCTGTTATGATCAAACTAATGAGAACCCCATGTAAATGAAAAATTCCTTCCTTCCCTATCGTAGTATCGTAGGTTTTATTTCACGATATTTGAAAATTCCCGTAAAACCCTGTCAGCTGATTGCTCTCTCACCACACAGTGTTGCCAAGCAGTACATTTCGAAATCTTTTACAAAATAAACTTAGAAAAAGTAAAATTTTTATTAAAATAACTTAAAAACACTGTTGAATCATGTTAATGATAGATAAATGAACTATTTGCATTTGTTGGTGTTTGGCTTTGGTATATTAAACAATGAAAAATTGTAACTGATAACGCGGATGTGTGAAAAAGTATGTAAGCAAAAACATCAATGGCAACATTGTGTAGATATGTACAACCAAACACATACGCACACAAACCGATGTATTGTGCAAAT
Organism: Anastrepha ludens; assembly: GCF_028408465.1. Classification (NCBI taxonomy): domain Eukaryota; kingdom Metazoa; phylum Arthropoda; class Insecta; order Diptera; family Tephritidae; genus Anastrepha; species Anastrepha ludens. The sequence continues at coordinate 116,745,439 of NC_071500.1, read as the reverse complement.
ATGTAACTAATAGAACGCAGTTGTTTTCTACGGGATGAGTTTTGCTCAATTTTGTGCTCTCTAGGGGATGCGGTAAGGGACTACGTACGTCGGTTACTGTTTCCAGCATGAGTGTGCACAGTGTGCGCAGAACGCAGTTGCTTTCTACGAGATAAGTTTTGCTCAATTTTGTGTTCTCTACGAGCAGCGGTAAGGGACTACGATACGTTGGTCAGTTTACGCACCATAACTCATCGAGTTTTACTCGTAGTCTCTAGCAACGAGTACATCATAGATGACTAGATGGGAAACTCTTTTCCTCGTGAGAGCGCTGAAAAATGTGCATATTTTATAACATTTTCCAATATTGCCACGCCGGTAGAAACATGAATTGGGTATTTTTAAACAAAAATTGGGAATTTTTAGTATCCACACCACCATTGAGGTTAGTATTTAGGGGGCGTCCATAAATTACGTGAGGTGTTTTTTTCAATTTTCTGAAACTCCCTCCCCCCCTGGTGAGATGTCGTGAGATTTTATTCAACCCCCTCCCCCATCCCCCAATCTCACGTGAGATTTTTCAAAATGTGGGTTTCTTATGTAAACGCGTTGGATTGTTATTGTAAAAAGAAAAAAAATTTGCTTCATGCTTTTATTTACGACTAGTTAACCAGTTAACTGTGGCGCTCCCATTTAAAAGTGCGCACAGTTTTGTGTCGCCAGAATTGAGCTATGACGAGTATATTCGTCAATCACAGAGTAAGTTGCACTGGTAAGATTTTGGATAAAAAAGATGGGTTAATTTTATAAAATTAAAAATTTTATTTTCTTTGCTTCTTTGGTTAACATAAGCATATATTACGTACATATTAAACTAAAAACGCAATAAATTCAATTAAATATTATACATATAAAAGTAAGAATTCAAATTTTTGCTGTGGAGTGATAGTCAGCGAAACAGGCTATTATACATTACGGGACTTTGCAAATCGGGATTCCTTCCTGATTTTTGACTTTTGCCTTTGCCCCTTTTAGGTTAACATCTAAAAAACGTTTTCATCGCACATAAAAAAATGCATTATGCGAACTGGTGAACTTTTTCAACCAGTGCATACGGGGAAGTATGACATCATCTCAAAATGTTTATATTTTCTATTTGTTTGTTTTATTCCGGCATAGCCTCAAAATGTTCTAAGCATCTTGAAATTTGAGAATATGTGTTGTTTTTCTCTAAAATTGTAATTTAAATAGCCAATGGTCACTAATTTATACGCATGACGAGTATACTCGTCAATACACAAAATTTTGCCACTTATCCATGACGAGTATACTCGTCAATCACAGTTAACTGGTTAAGACTAGTAATCAATATTGCTGAGAGTTATAAGTGTAATAAACATTTAACAATAGAAGACTTAAATCGTAAATACTGCGATTAAAAAAAGAATATCTACTCTAATTCAGTCCATGGAGAATCATGCGCGGTTTCAAGAGAGACTATTGGGACCAACATGTCCATATGATTTTCAGTCAAATCATGTGCTCCTTCAATTTCGTTCTAATCTAGCCACTCTAAGCCGTTGACGCTTGCGCACAGTAACTCATTAGCTCGTCTTGTGACAATCCGTGAGGGTCGCACTTTGCGGAACATACGCGCTTGATTAGCTGGTGCAATGTGAGCTGCTCTCCTGTGCTCTGCAGCTCTTGTGATAGATGCGAAGTAAATACCGCATTCAGCGGTTGAATCGTTTTTTTGTTTCAATCAGAAAAAAAATTGCGTGATATTTGCCGAGACCCCCCCTCTCTCCAACGTAAGATTAGATGAGATTTGACTCGACCCCCTCCCCCCCTTAAACATCTCACGTAATTTATGGACGCCCCCTTAGGTTGCCCAATTGCCTCGTAAACACCTACATATACTAAAAATAAGCATCGTACGGACTGTGTACATAATATGTACATAAATAACCTCAAAATGTATTAATGTATATGTAAATGAAATTATTTAAAACTGATATACAAAAGTAATTTAATAATAATAAAGTAATGAGTCCAAAAAACATAAGTTATAATTAAAAACATGACATATTGCGATTTTTTAATATACCACAGAAAGTGGGTAACAAAAAAAAAAATACCAGTCTAACGGTTAGACGCGATAGAAGTGAAACCTTCCGTAAAACAAACTGAGAGAGAATGAGACGAAAGCAGCATTAGGAGCGGGATAATTATAGGTTCATTATAATATTGCTATAAAGTTCATATTTTATTTTCTTCATTTTATTATTATTCATCCTCAATGTTTTCAATTTCAACAAATGATACGAGTGGCTTATGATAGCTAAAATATGATACAAATGCTTTGGTTTCGATGTTGTCAACATATCTTTGAAATACCGCGTCAATTGTTGTTTTTAATCGTGTTGTCGATTCAGTGCGATTGTTACACATTTTTAAATTGAATGTTGTATTGAGAAAGTCAATTAAAGGAACCGCTGTGTCCAATGCAAAATTTACGTTAAAATCGCCACTTAAAATCATTGGAACTTTATCGTAATCTTTTCTAAGTATCCGCGATACTTCTGGTGTATACTTTATTAAAATTTCGTGAATTGCGGTAAATATTTAAAAATGAAAATATTTACGAATATAAAAATACGGACGCTATACAGCACACGCGGTTGCTATTATGAGTGTCGTAACGCATATATTACACAGACGTACTAACATACACACAACATTCGTAGGACGCTTGGTCTAAGCAAGTATTAGGTAGTGTAGTATAGGTATACATAATGCCTTCTCGCTCACCGTGGCTCCGTAATACGCAGGCGCGCACACATACGTACTAGCATACATACAAACATACATACGTATGACGCTTGAACTACACACCAAAGCAAGTAATAGGCAGTGTAGTATACATACTACAATACTCACTATACTAGCGTGGCTCAGCAGTACGCAGCCACACACATACGTATACGCATATAAACATATAACGCTTCGTAGCCAAGAGTGTCGCTTTTTCGTTTCATCGAGTCTCAAATCACTCCCAACGATTCTAAAGAAGTTTTCACTTCAAAAAATTCTCAAACAACGAACAGAATAAGTTAAAGCAGATAACTTTTAATTTTTGTATAATATCTCAAACTCAAATTCAATTCCCTTACCTACGCTTTTCAACCATAGAATATTTACGTACATACAAATTTACATAAACCAACACATTTTGAAACGTCCTCATGTGCGCGCTCTCTCTCAAAATGAAAGAGTTTCCCATCTTATTCTTATCTATGCTGCCAGGACTTCAGAAATAATCTAAGTAGAATGAAATTTGTTTTAACTTTTATCAAAACTGTCAATTAAATTGTTATATAATATTTATTACTTCTCAACTTTCCATATAACTATCAGGGTTGATATTATTATGTTCGAGTAATTCGAAGTAAAATTTATTTCAGACGAAATTCGCAATACGTATTTTCATTTCGGGCGTATAGAAAAAATCCTCGTGAATTATTTTCCGCGCGAAATTCATATAAGATGAAGGATTGAATATAAAATTTCGTGACATCTTGAAAAGTATCAAATGAATGACAATTGCTGAACGATCGAATAATTTGACAGGAGAATGAACAGCTATGGGCTGATTATCGGAAATTACAAAAAAGTATCGACTTTTTACTCTAATTTACTTAAGCATTATTACTTTCCTGCAGAACGGTTTGGCAATTTTGTTAACAAATGAAATGCACATTAGATGATGGAAGCACAAAAGGTTATAAGATTAAATTGAGTATTCCTATTTTAATATCGAGTATTTCCCACAGTCTTTGCTAAAGCGGTGCAATCACTTTCAAAGTTTGGCGGCGATTTGTTCGTGGAGGCCAATAAAGATGGAATGCAATTACGTACTTTGAATTCAACGAAATCTGCAGTTGGGACATACCGTTTCAGTAGAAGCTTCTTCGACTGCTACGAGGTTATCCTAAATGAAGAAAGCTATTGTAAACTTGACATGAGGGCTTGCCTTACTGTGTTCCGCAGCACGAAGCAGGTGTGTAACTCTGTGTGTACGTGCGTTTTTTAAATATAAGTTTCCATAAGCATCGAGGACAATTTTTTCGAGAATGTTTAATGATTTCCAACAAGCTGAGTTGATTTGTACCTAGTAACAAATTGGTTTGTTCCGAGTTCGATGTCGATGCCCAGTGTGGGCATGAGACATATACGCAGAAAGAGTTTTCTAATAAAATCCAATCCTAAGCAGGCATTAACGAACCACCGAGTGCACTTCTGTCACGTAGCTTGTACACGGTAGAAGCTGATGATACTAGGCACACAGTTAATCAATTCCGAACTGTCACAATTGTTGTAGTTCGAACATCAAGACCTCGACATTTCAAACGCATGTCTATATGTGCAGAGTCTTCGAGCGGTACTAACCTACTTTTCACATATCCACTCAAACCAACTCGCCTAACACCCCTCTCCCTATGGCGCAATACCGTTAGATGAACTCGATGACAAATATTTGCTCAAACATTTATGGGGGAATATTTACGTTACAACACAGCAGTGCACCGACAATAACAAATATGTCAATTGGAAGGAATAATAATAGCCACCAATTCGTGCTGAAAAAACTCTTACCTCATAAAATCCAAATTTTTCCTTAAGAGTAGATAAGATTAGAATAATTGTTTGGCCTTATTCTGAGGGTATCCTAATTATTTCCAACTGCTCCATGCTCCCACTGTAATGGGCTATTATTGTTTGCTCGTACCGACGTCAGCAAATTGAAAATTAAAACTGTTTTTATGCTGTATATGCTAATTTCTTCTACAGTTAAGCATTTTTGTTACCATATTTAGATTTTCAGATTTGCTACTCAAGTTCTATAACTAACATTTTATATTCTAGGTAGAACGTTGTGATATGACGTATTTAAGCGACAATGCAAAGTTTCAAATACAGCTAAAGTGCCAACATGAAACACTTAAGAATACTTTTATATCGGTCGATGAGGAGGAGAATATAACAGCAGAAATGGCACCTGAAAGCACATGCAACAAGTATGTTAAGTTAATTGAACCGTTCTGAAAATATACTGTGATTACAATTGCGTATTTTAGTATTCGTGGGTCACATAAGATCTTCACTGAAATATCAAATAACTTCAATCCAGCAGAGGAAGAGATCACGCTAGAAGCACAAATTAAAAAAATCAGTATCAAAAACTATGTGGAGGGATCAAGAGTTAATGAGAAATTTATGCGATCTCAGTTACAATTAAAGTAAATATTTTCAAAATTTGCTTACCACACAGTAAATAATTTGCTCTATTAAACGATAATTTTTTATATAGTGCCGAAGAGTTCGAAGATTACAAGATAGGAAAGGAAACATCTATAACATTTTGCTTGAAAGAATTTAGAGCTTTTTTAATATTTGCTGAGGCATTAAACGAAAATGTATGTCTTCAATTCACCGAGGCCGGTAGGTAAGTTTATTTCCTTTTTTGTAGATGCCGATTCATAATATGTAATATATGTTTATAACAGTCCCGTGTTTATGGGCATAACATACAGAGATGAAATTCACTGCCTACTTATCATGTCAACTTTGTCACCGGAAGAAATAAGCTTTACTGATAGTTGTCAAGAAACAGACGTCCAAGATAACACAATGAAAAAAGTTCACAAGCGGAGACTGGTAAATACAAAGGCAATTAGTCAATCTAAAAGTCTTAAACAAGATTTACAGAAGTGCATTGCAGAAGAATCAACACTAAGCAATAGCTCATCCTTATTTAATTTCGAAAGACATAGTAATAAGGATAGTTTTTCTTCCTTTGTGGCTATTCCTCGAAACCAAGGTCAACCGATAACGGCCATATCCGGGTCCGATGCGAGTATGGTTTTACTGCCATCAGTATCTGGGGAATCAGACCGATCGCAGACAACACATCGCCAACAAAATTATGCTTCAACTGGATGTGAAACGGATATAACTAATATGCTGAGGCCAATAAGCGGTGACGATGTAGATTGCATTCCAGAGTCTCCAAAGCGCCAAGAAAGGGCGAATTTGCGTACTATATTTTCTCGTTGTTTTCATTCCACTTACGTACCAGTGGAACCTTCAATGGGTAGTCAGATATATGCTCCAGCTTCAGATACAGAAGATTGAAAATAAATTCACATACAAATTAATAATTTTATTTTTATTTTTCTGTACAAAATTAGAGGTTAATATTCGTTAAAAAGTTTGTAGTGAAAACATTAGAATTTTTTTCATGCAGCTGCTTTATATTCATCTGAGAGTTTTTTAACGAACTTAATACTGACTGCAAGGTTACCTGAAATAAAAATATATAAATTACTCAAACAGACATATGTAACTAAAAAATCTTTGGCCCAGAGATTCACTACGGCCGATAATGGGTTTTAACATAATTCAGCGCATTCTGAAAACCGTTACTTTATATATAAAGTACGCTATTTAGGAAAAAGAAGCCTATTCTGGCGCAAGGCAAATCGAATGCAACATTATAAGAAAAGTAACGGAGTAATTTTCATAAGGCTTAAACTTTATATAAATATAAAAAATTTAAAATCAGATCATTCGTCTGCGAGATTAGCTAATTAATTTAAAGTAAGAGGCAAACCGGCGCCTTCCTAAATACTTAGGATAGTATTACATTTGGTTTGAGATCATCCGCAGCAGAAAATAGAAATAAGTATATTTGCAATGTTGATTCTCTTGAGTACCTTCAATGTTGAATAAAAGTATATCAAATGAACAAAGTTTATTCCCAACTTTAAAGAGGTTGTGCAAAAAAATCTATCATCTAATATTTAATGCCCACAGACGAACCTGAACATTTCCGAATGCATTAATCCATTCGGTTTGGATTGCATTACGTCTTACTTCAATATATTTATGAATATCAATTTTCTATGTCGCAACGTTAATCATTTACTAAGCACTTACTGTATATCCACTGTTAAATGAGAGAATATTTAACTTGAATGTCAGGCCACAATTTTACATGCCCCTGCTTTAAAAACGAGAAATGAACAGTTGTCCAAAATACAAAGCTTTTTAAGCCTATATGCACAAAGCTGTCGAAGCTTCCATTTTGTTCGAGGAAATTGTGTTCTAATACCGCCCGATCAAAAACTTTTTACCTGTGACTTCATTAGCAGTTGCTCCGTACTTAGTAGTTGTTTAGATGCAGTCGTTACAAAGCCTTTCACGAACGTTGACATATTTTTGTATATTGCTATGTTGTTTTCAACTAGAATAGAGGATTGTAAATGAAATCAAGGCGGAACAAGTATTAGAGAAGGCACACACTTAATTTTCGTTGCAATAAATTATTCTTATAACGTGATTCAGCCAGGATATTTTCGCTGTAAAGTGCTGGGATCTTTTTCTCATATAGATCTGCGGGAAATTCATATCAAATTGTATGTACTTGCAAAATTTAGACTTTGATTTACCTTCATCTGACTCAGTTGCTTCGCCAGCAACTTCTGAAGCAAATATATTTGTTCTCTACCATCAAAAAAAAAAAAAAAAAACAATGACCAATAAAATATAAATATCTACGTACACATCATTACTTTTACATGTGTTTCTTCATCCGATTCAGACGCTTCACCTCGAACTAATTCAGTCATGTTTGAAATTGTGAACATTTGTTTACAGCCTCTATTTTGTGTCCCCATTATGGATTATTAGAGCTGGTAAGAAATCGATGGCACTAGCGATTTATCGAATTTTGTACTTGTTTACGCTACCATCGTTAGAAACATTTGCATGACTTGTTCTGGAGCAAAACTACTCGCTTGAGAACTAAAATTATGGTAAGCGAAATGCATAAAATTTACGGGTAATACAATTTTAAAGAGTTCAGCTTTCATTGGTTCTTGCCGTTCCTGGCACGGGTTAGTTCTTGATTGTTCCCAACAAATGCGAGAAAAAACTATCTTTGTATCTCGGCACCGTCCATGGAATAATCAGCAAAACTAGCCCAATCATAAGTGGTGTGTTTAAGTATTAGTTTTAAGTTTTTTTAGTATTATGTTTTCTGTGAATCTCTTCTTTTTATATTTGAACCAATTTGAAAAGAAACATTGAAGTATACAAATTTCAATGATACTATCGGTAGTATGAATTTCTTTCTTTTTAAACATCGAAAGTATCGAATGGAGCCACATCGATATTTTGGTACCTTGTATTTAATGGTGCTCATAGTGCCCATGGTGCTCACAGTCACCAACGTAAACGCAGGCCCGTGTCAGCTGACACGATGAAACTAATAAGAGCCCTATGCAAATAAGTTCTTACCATCCTTCCGTTCCGTAGTATCGTAGATTTTATTATAGGATTTCGGATAGTTTCCGCAATATCGGAGCAGCTGATTACTCTCTCACCACACATTGTTGTCAAACAGTACATTTCGAAATCATTTATAAAATAAACTTAGACAAATTTTAATTTTTATTAAAATAACTTATGTTGTTATGTTAATTATAGATAAATGAACTATTTGCATTTGTTGGTTTTTGGCTTCGGTTTATTATACAATGAAAAACTGTAACTGAGAACGAGGAAGTGTGAATGCAAAAATATCAATGGGAACATTGTGTCGTACAACCAAACACAAACACACACAAACCGACGTAGTGTGTAAATAGGTAACTAAAATAACGCAGTTGTTTTCTATGAGATAAGTTTTGCTCAATTTTGTATGTCCTACGGGCAGCGGAAAGGGACTACGATACGTTGGTAAGTGTGAGCTCTATATGCCCAATGGCGGCCGTCGTAACCCAATGGCTTGGTCTGCCATGAAAAAGATTCTCATGAAAAATATCTGCCGTTCGGAGTCGTTAAGACGCACGCCACAAATAGGAGGAGGAGCTCCTACATACAGGGGTCTTATAAAACCATTATGAGGAAAATCTAAATTATAATTTGGAGTATTCGCCCCAGAGGGGCAATCCACGAAACCTTGAATAATATTAAAAACGAAAAATATAGACAAAATAGATCGTAGAGACGGCTTAGATTTCAAATTGATAAGCAGGCATCTAGAATAGTATGAGGGTATGGGCTCATGAAAATGAAGGGAACGTGGAGCAAAGCCAATAAACACTTTTTGGATACGGTAAATTTGAGCTATGTGACAAGCAAGATAAGGTCCCCCGATGAAGAATGCATATTCCATTTTAGAACGAACAAATGATGTGCCAAAATCTCGAAAAATAAAGCAACTGTTTTTAGAAGATGCCACCTTCTGTACTCAATTATACAAGGCGAAGGAAAGCTAATTTAAATGCTCAATTGGCTGCTAATAATAAACAGTTGGAGGAAATCTGTAAACGACGTTTACTGAGGTTTAAAAAAATTATGGCAGTAATACGTATTCGAAATTCGATATTACATTTTATAAGTAATTAGCTTTAACGCGCGGCCCCGCTTCCGTAGGAGTTATTTTGAAGGATTTAGGATATGTAATATATATAAAAGAATTACAAACTATAATTTCATAGAAAATATTTTTTTATTAATAGTATACATAGTATTACAATACCCGGCATCCGTTGCTATGCCTCGTTGAATAAAATCAAAACAACCAATCAGAAAAATATCAAGCAAAATTATTTTTATTAATTTTCTATCTCAAACCGTTTGTGAACTTTGCATTTGGGTCATAGTTGAACAGCTTATGCGGATTATGAAGTCTAGAGTGTGCTATAAATAGTGGGAAATAGGAAAAACTAAGATTTTTTAGATTAAATAAGCAAATATTCGATTATTAGTGATGAATGAGAGTGGTGGCGTGGCCTGGGGGTTGTGGGAAGGGAGATCCATCATAAAAACATGCCTATAACCTTCATTGGGTGAAAATATGAATGTATAAAAATTTTTACGTCATTTGGTGTTGTCGTTTCGTAGTGCTGCGCGGACAACGTACAGACATTCACCTTTATAGTACAGATAAGAGGAACGCTTTTTTTCTGTTATATGAATGCATTGTTAATAATACCTAACAAAAATTTTATTAGAATTATGTCTACAAACAAGTTTTCTTTGCCGGTATCCATTTTATTAAGTTTTTACTTTGACGTTTTTCTTTACACGCGTAAAAATAATGATCTATTCACAGAAAACACAGGGTTGTATGCCAAAAATTATGATTATTATGTAGGATTATTTTATAATCTCAGATTTTGGGAGAGAAATTTTGTGTGGGAAATCTCGCTTTTTAATTACGGATTGGGAGTTAAGCACGAAAAAGTAGATCATCTACTTATATGTGAACGTATTATTACTTAAACGTTCTGCTTTTTCAATTGTATTCGAGATCTTTATACCAGAGCCTTCACAGCAAATACGAAAATAAATAAATAAGCTAATTAATATGATTTTAAACTACATTTTGAATTGACTGCTCACCGTTTGTTACAAAATATATAATACTATTGTACAAAAAAAAAAAAAAATATTAATATATATAAATATTTTTTGAATAAAAAATATACAATTCTTGAATGCTTACATATAACATTCGTAATGAAAACAAATGTGTAAAACAACAAACAGAATAAATAAAAACAAATAGAAATATAAAATAAATAAAAAACAAACAGAATAAGTTAAAGCCAAATAAAAATAAGACTTTGCTCGTAAAGAATGTTACATTCCTGATCAATTGCCGCAAACAAAACTTCCGTTCATGATATTGTTGCTACAAAATTAACAGTAAAAATCGTTTGTGTTTTTACTAATATTGCTGAGAACGAAATAATATAGGTTTTTATTTAGTTTTTCTCACTGATTTAGTTTTAGTTGCGCGTAATATCTCCATTGAAAGTAGCAAAAAGGGACGAAGTGCGGATTTGCCTTTAGAAATGCGTAAAACTGTTATTAAATTTTACATGGAAAACAAGTCTTTGCGCGAAATCGACAAACAATTGGCAAATCGCATAATACGGTGCAAAGTGTTATTGCTAATTACGTTAATACTACGGCTAAAATATTGACTTCACGTGCTCAACGCAACATAGAAGCATCAGTCGCGCAAAGTCTCAAAATAACCTCCACGATACTAAGCCGAAATATTCTAGAGTCTTTGCATAAAAAAGTAAACCCATAAACAGTGCGTAATTGTCTGCAAAACGCTGGTTATCATAGCCAGGTGGCACGCCGCAAGCCCTACATTTCAGATATTAACAGAAAGAAGAGATTGGAGTTCGCCAAACGCTATAAATGACGTTATAAACGTTATGTTCAGTGATAAGTCGAAATTTTAATGTTTCCGTATCAGATGGGTCTCCAAAAGTTTGGCGAAAAGAAAATACAGAACATAATGAAAAAAATCGTATTCTTATCGTTAAGCATGGACAGGGAAATGCAATGGTTTGGGGGTACATAGTTGCACCTGGAGTAGGAAAAATGGTTTTTATTGATGATAAAATGGACAAACATCTGTATTTAAACATTTTGAAGAATAATTTGCATGATAGTGCCGTTAAACTTGGACTGAATGCTATAGGGTTCTTGTTCCAACAAGACAATGACCCAAAACACTCATCTCATCTCGTGTAAGAATGACTTATTTACCACTGTAAGCAGCTTAAATATTCACTTCAATTATCGAATCTGAACCCAATTGAGCATGTCTGGAAGCTCTTAGAAAAGAGAATCACAAAACACAAAATAATGCCAAAGGCGTCATTAAAGACAGCATTAAGTGTTGAGCAGAAAATTGCAGCTAGGTATTGGTAAAAAGTATGCAACGACGTGTTTTTCATTATTGCATAAAATAGTGCCTTATTTCGTGATTGCCTTAAGTTCCAGAAATGAAATTGAAAGCTATTGCTCCTTAAATATTGAATAAATATGTTATTCGTTACGAATATATCAAAATTTTGTTCGTTTGTATACATCGTGCTAAGGATCAGGTGCATCTGTTTATAAACTGTGAGTGTACGGATAAATTGTGTGACCACTGTATGTATTAATGCGAATATGGCCCGAATTTTGATTTTTGTGATTAGTCTATATGATTGCTTACCAATTTTGTTTACTATTGGCATACATTTTGTTTATCCGTTTTTGTGCGCACGGAACAAAATTGAAATAAAAAATAAAATATTATTAAAGCAAGAACTACCAATTGTAATATTTATTAATTGAATTTTTGCATGGTAATTTGGGCTCAATTGCTTAAATTTCTTAATGGTGCATGTAATAAAATGTTGATATAAAATTTGCACTTTTCAAAAAGCAAAAACTGTCTAGTTCAGTGGTAGCCAGTTGAAAGCGAAAATGAGTTTGTGTTTGAAAATTGGAGTTATGCTATTGAATTTATTCGTTAAGAACTTACTGAAACTGCTTTTTGCTGGCCACTCAATAAAGCAATACGTTTTGAAATCAAAACCAATTCTGAAAATATTTTATTTGCTACGTCTGACACTACCATTAAACTATCTTTTCTACTACCGAAATGAAAGAAATGTGTTTCATTATTATGAAACGCGTAAGTAAGTAAGCTTTGTAGCAAATACAAAATATAAATTATATATGAAATTCCTTGGCCTTATCATTTATCATGTCTGCAAATATTGATTCCCTTATCAGTTAAATGTTTCGATATCATCAGTTTTTGATATTATCAATACATCTGGTAAAAATTGATGAAGAACCAATGAATCACTAGTTTTAAATTGTATGTGGAAAGTGAAAGACGATTTTTAGTTAACAATTTATATCAAGTAAAAAGAATTAAACGAGGCTGTGTGTAATTATGGATGGTCATACCGTAGAGTCGAATGAAGATGATTTTATTAAAAATCGGTATAAATATGAATAAAAATAAATCATCAGCATCAGCGATTTAAATTATTTCCTGTTTAAATAGCAAATCTAAGGAAAAACCTCCTCTATGGGACAGTTTTCAAGACCCGCCATCAAGAAGAGCCACAGGATCGGCTGCGAATTGGGCGAAGCTGGGCTGTCTTTTGAAGTTATTTAAATTGCTAACATATATGTTTGTTTTTACTGTGATTCTGGGAACTGCTATTATATCGAAACTCTCGTTTGTATTAATGGTGGCTCACATCCGTCCAAATGCGAACGTGAAGATTTGCAATATTTTGGGTATGTAAATAATAAATTAAAATAAAAAAAGTTCGTTGCAATTTCTTAACCCTCTACTTCCTCTAGCATGAAATGACCAACATCATAGTAGCCTTTTCAAATTAATTTAAATTATTTAATACATATTTAATTCGTATTTAATGATTTTAAAATTCTCTTAACCATAGAAAGGAAATATTAATAGAATTGAACCGGATGTATGAGGACATATGTATTATGTCCCCCTCAGATGTAATACACTTGTGCCAGCGTTTCTTCCAATCCTTGAAGCAGTTCTGATATGCACTTTTTGTTATGTCCTTGAGCTCTCTCAGCGATTCAGTTTTTATTTCATCAATCGTCGCAATACGCCGTTCTTTCATGAGTCTCTTTAATTTTGGGCACAGGAAAAAGTCGCAGGGAGTAAAATCTAGTGAATACAATGGCTGAGGCATCAACGGTGTTGTATTTGGCCAAATAATCTCTCACAAGCAAAGATGAGTGGGCAGGCGCATTATCATGATGCAAAAGTCATGAATTTTTTTCCCAGTTCCGGGCGTTTTTTCGTCTTGCTTCACGCAAACGGCGCATAACTTCAAGGGAATACGCTTTATTTACTGTACGACCTTGGGGTAAGAACTCCTGATGCACTACGCCCTGGTAATCGAAGAAAACAGTGAGCAAAACTTTGACATTTGATCGAACTTGGCGTGTTTTTTTTGGTCTTGGCTCTCCTGGACTCTTCCATTAGAACGATTGGGCTTTGGTTTCGATGTCATAACTTCTCTAATTGTGATTCGACGATTCTCTATAAGAATTTTCTTCACTCTCAACATTTTCCTCTGTTGTTGATGTGCTGGGGCGTCCAGAGCGAGCGTCGTCATTCCAGTCTTCTCGACCTTCTGTGAAAAGCTTGTACCACTTGTAAACATTTTCGTGACTCACAGTACTCTTGCCGTATACCACTGTCAAGATTTCAAGTGCTTTTGAGCACTTAATTCCATTTTTTACACAAAATTTGATGCAACTTCTTTGATACATTTTTTTCTATAGCAGAAAATTGCCGAACACGCAAAACACTTGTCTTATTTATGCCTGTCACAAAAAACTAAAAATGCTACAATGTATTGCTAAAATCATGATCATATCTTCAAGACGAGTGTTGGTTGGTTACCGCCTGACTATATCCAGCCTGTGCAGTTCAGGGACCTTATGAGGTGGTTGACGACTAAGCCAGACAGTTGTTCGAGACTCTAGTGGCTTGCCCAGGGTTGACATTCTCTTCTTCCATAGGGCAGAGCATTCACAGAGGAAATGGAAAATCTTTTTCTCCTCCCTATCTCCCCAATTGCGTGTACTTGGACACTGCAGGCGTTAGGGAGACGCACCGATTTTTCAGTTTTAAGTTTATGAGAATAGAACCCTGCTCCAACACCACAATCCATTTTAGAGCCATCTGTTTCGATGACTGGGAATCAGTGTTCGGACCAGTGAAACTAAAACAATTGGAGAAAACGGATATTTTCGTTCTTGATTTTATTATAATTTCTGCGAATTATTTAGTACCAAAAAATACGTCTTTAGATATTTATTCAGTCCATTACCATTATTAATATGGGTTGGCTGGTAATTTTTGAAATCAAACTAACTCATATGCAAAGAGAGTTATAGCTTGTAACATCAGATTGACGGAAGAAATTTTAGTCTTAATTTATAAAAAGTCGAGTCAAAAAGTGTTTTTTTATCCGATCTTAAAATATTTATATTGAATCGAAATGAGTTGCGGAGCGAGACGTGTACCAATTTGGGCGCGTTTTATAATACTGTTTTCGAGATACAAAATTTACCATTTTTCACCCAAATTAAGCCTTTTTCAAAATTTTACTTGCATTGTATTTCTTGTTTATGGGCTCTTCATCTGTACTAAATTTGAGTAGTTTTAAGAGGGGGGGAAAAGGCGTTGTAACAAATTTTGGAAATCCGGCTTTCAAATGATGTAATCAGGGAATATGGGAATAATTACGAAATCTTTTTAAAATTTGTATTCTTTTTGTAGTGCGAGACGATGCTACAATACTCGTATACGATATTGCCACAATGAAAGATGCTACGAAATGAGAAAATGGCAGTTGAAAGCAAGTATCATACTTATATACTTCCTGCTTTTAGCGGCCTTCACGAGCGATATCTTGCTACCTTCATCAAGTCAGAGAGCATCTCATGCAGATGAATACTTCTGGTTACGCTTCGAAACAAAAGTAGGAACTTGCAGTTCCGTTCTGTTTCTCACATCACTTTAATATTGGGTGAGAAATTTCACCACACAACAACTAATTGGTTATAAATTGATTCTAATTGGTTACCCAAGTTTTGTTAAAGGAACGTTATTGCTCCAACGCATTGTAATTAATCGGCTGATTTTTAATTGATTTAAAAAGTATTTTCTTAGTTTTGTCAAAAATATGTACAAACATCTGTATTGAACATGTAGAATTCCCCTTGTATTGTGCCAAAAATTTGAAATTCCTGAACGCAAAGTGTACACCTAAAAATAAACAGGAAATAAGAAGAAAATATAAATATTTTTTAACAAAAAGCAAACATTTAAAATGTAATATGAGAAAAAACAAGCCGGGTAGAACGTGCGCAAAATACAAAGCTACAAGCGGAAACAAAGTTTCTTTATACTCGTTCTACAAGGGGGACATTCATGAAAGAAGTGGCTGCAGGCTTGCCGAATACATTTTTCAGATTCAGCGAAATTATGCGAAAAACTGGACTATTGTAACAAAACTCTTAGAGTATTTTGAAAAGTGGACGCGTTTTTAGATGTTATAATCGAATGAAGTGAGGACCTCAGTGTGTTTTTCTTTTCAAATGCATTCCCTTAAAAATAGCTACTCATATGTCTGGTAGACCCAAAGTATGATACAAAGTTCAGAAAAAAGATCGTGGCAAATAATTTTTTTTTAAATAACAAAAATTCTATTAATTTTATTATGTCTTTCTGCCAAGTATTATTGTCAAACTTAAAGGTGCTGTTATTACTTAGCGCATACTTATGTAATTCAATACGCATTAGTTTTACTCACATAAGTCTGTCATACATATTTGAACGGAGAATACCGGAATATGACGTATCAACATTCCAAGTTTAATATAATATATGATATCGCTTTTTAATTTTTTCAGCTAGGATTGTTTTTCACAATCATTCGGTAGAGCCTGGGTTTGAAGTCCACTGTTCTAATAGTGGTCATTCCTCGACAAGCAATGGCAAACCTCCGAGTAAATTTCTGCATAAAAAAGCTCGTCATAAAAAACTATCTGCAGTTCGGAGGCAGAGTAAAGGTGTAGGTTCTTCCACTTGCAAATTTCTATTATTATATGTATTGTATATTATATTGATATAATACATAAATGCTTTTTTCGTTTGTAGCGGGTGGTGCAGTGTTTGTGGCAGATATGTAGATCATCAGCATTTCTTTTATCTTTAATTGGAATATAGGGCCTCAATAAAGCATTTTCACCTGGTTCTGTTTTTGGCTAGCGATTTTAGAGCGTTTTACGATTTCCTGCATTCGTCGACTTCTTTTTGTAGCGATCTTCTTCATGTAGTCTTACTTTCAGTTTTCACTTTCGTAATTTTATATGGTTGGCCATATGCAAGTTGTACACTTGTATTATATAACACTTCGTTGCTGATGACGTTTGGCCGCCACATCTTGAAAATACACCGGAGATAATATATTAGTTTAAAAAACTTTGAATTTTTCTAGTTAGATGGTCGGTTTCAAGCCAGGTCTCCATAGAGCAGTATTGAGATGATATTTGATGTAAATAGTCTCATTTTTGTTTGGAAAGATATTTCAGATGAGTTCCGGGCTTGGCGCAGCTGAGTAAAACTTTCGACTTGTTCCATTTTTTTTTTTTCATAAAGCATAAAATTGTTGTAATTTTTGGTGTTCATTTTTATTGATTTGTTGTTTGAGTTTTGTCAATGTTGATTTTAAGGCCAAATTTACTCGACTCGGCGTACAGGACGTCGAGTTTTTCTTGCATGTCAGAGTGCTTTACTGATAATAAGCAAATGTCGAGGTCTTCTAGATGTTTGGTGAAGTTCCAGTAGATGCCTCTTCTCTTGTCATCTACAGAATTGTGTAGGATGTCGTCAATAACAATAAGAAAGAGGATCGGCGGAAGTAAATATCCTTGTCGAGCACGGCACTAGTTGTGATGTTGTCTGAGAGCTCGCCGTTGTGGAGTATTCTGCTTGAAATCCACATATTGTGCTCTGATTAAAGCTGCCAGCTTCTCAGGAACACTTCCAGATCTGGGCGCCTCTCAAATACGTCCGTGGTGTACGCTTAAACGTCATGTTATAATCGACCAGCTTGCTGTTTTCTCAGAGATTGCTCAAGTTTTGGTTCAATGCGTGTTAAAAGTATACATACTGGACAGTACTTTGGGAGCGATGGATAGAAGCATGGTTAAGGGGTAGTTTTTGCACTGTGCAAGGACACCTTTCTTTGAGAGAAGAACTAAAATACCCTGCAACCAATCTTCGGGGATCTTCTCTTCCACCCACAGAGAGCTGAATATTGGATGCAGGAGTTTCGCCTTGTACTCTGGGCACAATTTTAAAATTTCAGCCTGCATTTTACCGTAGCCCGACGATTTGTTAATTTTTAAGCTTTTTATTGCCAAAACGATCTCTAACAACTATGGTGAATATGTAGATGGGGCTGTGAAATACGCATGTTAGCAAGGATAATAGATTACCAGGTTTGGCCATCAGTTAAGGTGAAAAATAAAATTGTGCGAGTAACTTCGGCTGCCCCATCACTGGGGACTCGGCAGTAGAATTCTGCCCGCTTGTTTCACACGTATTCAAACAGTCGTCCAACACAATTCTCTTACGTAGCCCATCAGCTGATCCTTTCTGAGATCCGGTAAATGGTCTGATCTTGGTCACATCTTTAAAAATCCGTTCACCATGGCACGGTACTGAAATCACTTTTGGTATTTTTAGAGGTGGCACTGCAGTTCTAGTTTCCAAATCAATTTTGGTAGTTGTGTGAAAAATTTCATCAATATAAGAATAAAAGTGTAAATACAATAGTCATACAATGTAAAAGATCTGAAAGGAAAGCTCAAAAATTGGACGCATACGTCTCAGAGCAATAAAAAAAGTACCTCTAAAATCACACAGAAAACTTATTAGCTCGCCATTGTTCTCAGAAAGAACCTCTTAACCACGCTCAATGTGGTAAAATTTCTCGCACCCTAAGTACCACCGCGGAAGAATATATCGGATTTCGGCGCTATCTGCAGGATCAAACTATAGTGAAATCAATCCCCCAATAATTCAATTGGATACTCATAACATAAAATCTTGAAAAAAAAAACGCACAAAAACAAAAAAAGATTAACACGCCAGCACGGAAAGGATTTGCTATATGTCACGAAGACAAATTTACCATTACCATCACCCCCGTGAAACAATGCGTAAAACGACATCGAGCAACACCACTAACTCTATAAGACTTGGACATCTTCGCTCAATCACCATCTTTTGTAAAACATTTGAAAGGGATTATCTTTAAATCACAAATATATTAAAGATTGCCCAATCAGTTAAACTATAATTTTCGTTGTTTCACTTCAATTTAAAATCCGATACCTCCAAATTGATCACCCTTTATAATGCCATCTTCATCAGGTGAATCTAAGGAGCTTGAACTGGCATTTTTTTTGTTTTTTATAGTATATCTTTTTATTTTATAGTATATCTCTTCCTTTGCTTAGTTTTGAATATATCATGGCGCTAAAATTCATTTCCACCTCAGCATTATTGAGTGTCATTGCTAAACAAATAAGGGTAAGTTCGGAAAAAGGGTTCTCATATAATGAAGTTTTAAATCCCCAAATTCCCATTACCATCACCCATTATTACCTCATACCAAAATCACTTACAGGTATGTCCATGTGACCCTAATTTGTTTGCTTGTTCCTTGTTACAAGTGGGAGGGTAAGAAACGGATTTTCAAAGGCATATTTACATCTTTGTGTTCAAAGTTCATTCGCAATGACGTAAATCAACTCCAGCTGAAATTTTTGTGAGTGATTCATGGAATACTCTTTATGAAATCATCCAGACCTCTAGTATAAGTATGGCATACACAGCATATTTATATGTGTATTATAAAAACATTTGCATACTATGTTTATATTTATATGTACATATATGTATAAGGTATTTTTCTAGGTCAAATTTTAATAACCCCTGTTTGTTGCAGATAAAGATGGATTGTTTACAGCAAATATGCCAAAAGAGGAGCAATACACATGGATTTGGGCTTTGATACTTGCATTTTCCGCACCTGAGGTCCTAACCTTTTTTCGTTCCTTGCGGATTTGCATTTTCAAGGACGTGAAGTCACCCACGTGGTTGGAGTTTATGTTGGTAAGCGAATTAGTTTTCTTCATGCAAAATTCGTATTAATGTCAACCGGCTTTTGCTTACAGGTCTTATTTTTTGAAATTTTACATACCATAGGGATGGCAATATTTGTGTTTTTCGTGATGCCTCAATTGGATTCAGTGAGAACATTAATGCTTTGTAATGGGGTTTGTTTTATACCGAGTATTCTGAGTAAGTTCTTGGAGGAAAATTATTTATAAATCATATATTTGAATATTGCTTGCTTGAGTGTCATTCTATTAATTATGAGTCACTTTCGAACTTTCCCCTACATTGCAGGCATTAGGCTGGACATTCATCTGGATTGGCATTCCATTATCTGCTTAACAATGAGTATTTTGGCGATTCTTGCTCAAGTTAGTGCATTTACAGTATGGCCCACATTTTCCTCCACTCTGGCTGTACAGATGATGGCTCTGCCGTTAATATTTGTTTCAGTGCGCTGGTGGGAAAACTATACTTCTTCATATCCTTGTTTGGGTTTGTACCTTTGAAAAACTTAATTCTCAAAAATATCTAAAATACTTTTTCTGAGTTCAAAACAAAGTTAAATTAAATTAAAAATCAAACCATTTATATGTAGAATGACAAAAGATTCCTATATGCGGGAAAATTTCACCAATAGAATTAAAAAAGTGAAAAATTCCTCTTATTTTTTTATTGTAAAGCGAGATTTTCAATAATTGATTTTATTGCAATCGAAATAAAAGATGAAGGTTTGCTAGTCGTCCGGATCGTGTGTAGTAATGTTGTCAAAAGTAGGTTTGACCTTTAAGTGTCTTACATATGTACATTTGTAGCTATGTAAATATGTTATGAGACACGTTAGAACTTTTGTCTGAATCATTTAAGAAAATGGTTTTTATTAACACCAAATACATTCACTTTACCGTTGCAAAGAGAGTGGGGCAAATAAAGTAATTGTGATGCCACTGATTAGTTTCCAATTTTAAACCATTCAGAATCCCATTATTCATTTTAACATTTGGTTGTTGTCCGAAAATTCTTATATACCTGTAGTATGAATAAATCTTTCCATTAAGGTCCAGTCATAAACTCCTCTATAATTATTAATAGTAGTGCAGTACTATTGTAATTTATTTATTTGTTTATAAATATTGCACCTTACATTTCAATAATTTATAAAATATGCTATTTAAATATATAAATAAATAAAGTAGAAAATAACAAATTTGTGGCAATACAATGTTGTCTGCCACAGCTCAAAAATTAATTAATAATTAAACTTCATTATTAATAAAGCGTTTTTCAGTAAGAGCGCTTCAACTTTTTTTTTGAATAAAACACAAACGGTTTGACCTTTTTTAACTAATTTTTTTTTGTTATCGAGTTTGAACATATACATTTAAGTATGAAATTCGATTTCTTTTGCATGACCACCGCGTGCACGTTTTACGAACTCCAATCGTTGAACCCAATTTTCGACCACTCTTTTGCATAAATCGGCCGAAATTGCAGCAATTTCGCGTTCAATATTGGCTCTGAGTTCACAAATCGTCGCCGGCTTGTTACTGTAGACCAATGACTTCACATAACCCCAAAGAAAATAGTCTAGAGGCGTCAAATCACACGAGCGCGGCGGCCATTCGATCGGTCCATTTCTGGAAATAATGCGCTCATCGAACTTACTCTTCAACAAATCAATTGTAGCGTGTGCTGTGTGGCTTGTGGCCCCGTCCTGTTGAAACCACATGTCGTCTAAGTCCATACCATTCAAATGCGGCCAAAAATAATCGTTTATCATGTCGCGGTATCGATTTCCATTCACAGTAGCGTGGCGATCGTTCTCGTCAACGAAAAAATATGGGCCAATTACGCCGCCGGCATGTAAACCGCACCAAACAGTGATTTTTTCGGGATGCAACGGTGCCTCATGAATCACGTGTGGATTGCTTTCTGCCCAGTAACGCATATTTTGCTTGTTGACAAAGCCATTGAGCCAAAAGTGAGCTTCATCACTGAAGACCGTAAAATGGCCGTAATGCTTTTAAAGTAGCAGCAACAGAACGATTATTTTCATAAAAAATTTGCACGATTTGCAATCGTTGCTCAAGTGTGTAGCGTTCCATGATGAAATGTATACTAATGAAGTTTACAAATGACAAGCGAAAAATAAAAAATATTGCGTCGTTCACCCTCCCTATCGGAAAAAAGTTGAAGCGCACCTATTGAAAAACGCCTTACTTTAGATAAAGTAAACTTATAATAGATATTTTGAAGGTGGACTTTTTCAGAGGTTACAAAAGCCCAAACTATCACTCACTTTTTACTTTTAGTGTTACACGAACTAAATATACGAAAAATTGGTATCCGACACATTCTATTTATTTTAGGAGTAGTATTTATTACATCTGCCAAATTTCGACCCTTAATAATTTTTATAACGATTATTGAAATATAAGAATTATACAATATACTGATAATATTATTTTAATGATGTAGTATCTGCTAGGGCTAGCGGAGTTACTCGTTTTAGTCTTCGTTTTTGCAATTCTGAATGGGGGATTTTCAGCGTTTTTTCGTTTGTGTGTGTTAGTAGTCTGTGAATATGATTTGTGCCACATTCTCGAATGACGTCTTCAATAAATTTAATTTAACCAATTTTAACCCTATGTATATATGTAGTCATTGGCTATGTTCCATCCTGCGATTGTAATAGTCCTTAAAATATTTAATTGTAGTCGTTGCATTATTTTAAGGTTTGATTTGCTTGCTGTTCCCTATAGTTCGATGCCATGTTTTCAGATTGGAGTTACAAGAGTTTTTTTACCAAGTGAAAGTCGCGAGTCGTTTCGGTAAATATTTGTGGATCATACTTTCTGTTTGTGTATATTACTTGGAGGGTTTTATCTGTGTTAATTTCGATTCGCTCTCGATCGCAAAAGTATATAACTGTCGGTTGGACGAATTTTTTTAATTTGTGCAATAGTCCGGGATGCCATACGCTGTCTCAAGCCTTAGACCGCGACGCTATAATATTTGTGTTTTGTTTGTTACCTTTTGTATTTTGTTTGCTGTTGTCTGTGTCCGTGTTTTCGCCGAAAGCCAAACTGATGAGAGGGAATGATGTCCGTTAGCTTGTATTAGGGGATCAAGATCGTCATAAATCAATTGTTAAAATAGCTTCGAAAAAATAGGCAAGAGACTTAACGGATAGTAAGTAAATTCCAATTGATTCCTATGAGCTGATGATGGCATCCAGTCTATAGTTTTTCTGTATCTCTGTATCTATTTATTCAGTAATTAAATCTCTGATAAATAAACATTAATTTCTAGAACATATACATATATTATTTAATTAAATATTATTTACTCTCTCTAAATGACACTATTACCATCATTATTATTTCTTTCAATCCTTTTAGCACATATAATGAACACTTTTCGGCGCAGTCGTTCAAGATATCAGACTTATATTTATCTTTCGCCTTTGAAAATCGTCGTGTTTTCACTAATTGGGTTTTGCTTCCATGGCCAACGCATCATCGATTATTTTTCTTCGTTTATGAACGCCTGGCAGTCGCATGAAATTCTAGTTCAACCAGGAGAGGTGAGTTTAATTGCAATTAAATAACAGGAAAAGCAGAAAAATGCAACTTTTTAAATGAGCGTGAGGTAGGTAGGTAGGTGAAGTGGTTGAAGTGCCGGTCTGGTACTCCTCAAGTAGCACTAAAGCTCCGTTTTGATACCATTATGAGAACTTTAACATGCAGATATGCTCCAGGCTGTCGAAGAAAGGAGCGTCCAGTCGTATAGCTACCAAACCCGGACATTTACAGAGAAAATGCTTTACAGTCTCGTTCTCTGAAAGGTAACTCAGCTTTCCCGCGTGTGTGCCGATCGTTCAGTGACCGGTAAACGCAGCTACGAGTTTGAAAATTGAATGGCGAGGAGTCCAAAGGACATTCTGAGTCCTTCGTATATCATATTGGGGCCAAAGGGTTTCGAAATAGCACATGAAGAAATGGAGCTTCATCTTTTCTGCGCTTTCGTGAGAAATAATTTGTGCAGTTCCCCTTTAACAACTGTCAGGGGGATGCCGATGACCGGGTAGGAGGTCTTTGAAGCCAATTCAGTCCCCTTTCTGGCAAGCTCATCAGCAATATCATTTCCCTCTACATATGTTCCTATATCCTAGAACCCAGATCAGAGAAATATTACCTGTACACCCAAGTTATTTGATCTCTTCCTTATAGGAGTTTACTAGTTTGGTTCTGCCCCATGGCGTCGTCAGAGTCTTAATCAAGGCTTGGCCTTCGGAGAAAATGTTAATATCTCCCTCGCTCCCGCGTTGCCTGAGCATTTTGCATGCCTGCAGGATCGCAAAGACTTCTGCTTGGAAAACACCAGCAGTGTTCGGCAGTTTAAAGGAGATAGATAAATTGGCTGATTTAGAGAAAACCCCTACTCCGACTCCCGATTCCATCTTGGAACCGTCAGTGAAGACAGAAGTTCAAGCTTCGGTGCAGATTCTCGCCTCGATCAAATCCTGCGTATTTGAAAAGATTGCTCTAGTACGACGCTCAAACTCTAGTTTGCGGATAGAGAGATTTGTTCGAGGTTCGGAGCTGCGATGGAAATTACGGAAAAGTCGATGGGAAGTAAGTGCAAAATGACATTCAGGGCAACACTGGGACAAGTTTTATATGCTCCGGTGATGACAATGCATGCAGTCTTTGCACCTTCCTCAGTTTAGTGTTATTACAGCCCTTCCGAAGAGCTTCCCACCAAACTAGGCATCTATACGTTAAAATTGGCAAAACCACTGCGTTGTACATCCACAGCACGACCTGTGGCTTGAGTCCCCATTTTTTACCGAACATAGATTTGCAGGAGTAGAAGGCAATACTGGCCTTCTTTACCCGATTTGAAATGAGCGTGAAGGCAGGAGACAAGTTAGTATGGAGCCAATTTATTATGCTAATTTTAAAAATATTTGACGTGTGTATTAAAATCCAAAATCACCAAATTTATTTTTTCATAACAGTCGATTTACTGGAACCTTCCATCAATGCAATTATTTTATCTCATCTTAATGAGTTATTACTTTATTAGTAACTAAAATGTATGTATGTATATTATATTTGGAGGACACATAAATTACCAGGAACACACGGGGAAGTTCAAGGGCTCTTTCAATTTTCTGCAAAATTTATTAGATCTTTTCCTTGACCACTGTTATCCATCTTTGGTCGAAAAACATCGAGTCAATAACCTTTGTAATAGTGCCGTTTAGTTTGTCTGCAAACTGTAGGTCCTTCCATTTGTGGAACAACATTGAGCCGCATGCCATAAATAGGATAAGGAGCTTGGCCAAACACCTAACAGAAATGTACGCGCCAATTATTCAACTTTCTTCACTTTTGTTGGTCTTCCACTTTATTAGTATATTCAAAAACCATTAAAAAGTCAGAAATTCTCAGGCTAGTTTTTTCTAAACATCTGCTTTTGACAGCTTTAATTATTTTACTTTGCCAGCTATTACAACTATTTGAACGGTATGTTGAGACAACGAAATCGCAGTTGAGGTTGTTGAAATTAATAAGGTGTAAAAATATATTATAAATACTTACGCAATATATGTATATGTACCTATGTATTTCATTTATAAATTAAGTACTAAACATACATAAACGCTATTCCTGTGCTGAAAAGGAAAAAGTGCTTACCTAATTCTAATTTTGTTTTTTCGCAGGAGAGCATTTTTTAAGTCGAAACTGTAAAACGAACATATTTGCTCCATAGAACCTTTATCTATTATGGAATAAATAGTTGTACATGAGGGTACTTATGCTGTTATTTCAGTTCACTTCACACCTTGAGAAAAATGCAAATATTGACTAATACGAGGTATGTTCGAAAAGTATCGCCAATTTTGAATTTTCGCAGGTTACGTATATTCGAATTTAAATTTTTTTGTGGCGTTATGTTGGTACTCATGTCTCTCACTCATGCCGGCGAGTTCGGCCAATTTGAGTGTTGAGTTAAAAAGGTTAAACTTTTCGATTGAACAGACGTGCTTTTATTAGCTCTTGCTTTGTGAAAGTTTCGTAGTGAATCTACCAATCATACAATATATGTATAAAAACATACAGCGATATAGGCCCTTTAATACTGCAGCACAATACATCTTGTGGTATCTTAGCCCAACTTTTGTTTTGCAAATATAAATACAAACAAAATAAAAACATAAAAATAATAAAAACTACTAGTGAAAAAATGTAACATTTAAAATGCCTGTGGGGCGCTCTCCTCCCAAAGAGAGGCTCCGCTAACCAGCGCAAAAGCAACGTAAAAGTGCTAACTCCAGCCTCATCTCGCAACCGCCGTTAACTCTATACCCACAACTCCTCTCTTATGACATCAGCAATGCCAAACTCCAATTGATCTAATCAGCATTTCTTATCCCACCACTTGTCTGGTAGCTCTCACAAGCGCAACAACAATCACAATATTTACAACATCAGCATCAACAAGCAGAACCGCTTGTTACATGCCCAAACACTGTTATGCAGACAAAAGCAGGTGGGAACAACAAAGAACTTTCTCTTCCAAAGGGAACACGTAATTCTCCAGATAAGAATACAGAAACAAGAAAAACCACCAGAAACATAAAACATTAGCAAACCAAAAAACAATTACAACCTACTGGATAAGTAAACCAACAAATAACAAATCAATCCCGCATACTCTGACATCAAACAGATTTAATATACTCTCTCTTGATGATGAAAAAGAAAAAGTAACATAAAAAGAAAACAGTGGGACAAACAACACTAATGAGCAGCAAAAATCTAAAACTCCAAAACCACCACCTATATTGGTACAGAATGTTGAATTCGTTAAATATTTAACCGATGCGCTAATCAAATTTCCGAATTGCGTTTTTGAACTGAAAGTCCTGCAAAACAATGAAGCAAAAATTCAACCAAAAGAGTCATAACACTATACACAAATCACTAAATTATTATAAGAAAAAAATACTCAGTATTATACATATAAGCCCAAAGAACAAAGGGGATTTAAGGTGATACTGAGGAACTCGCACAACTCCACAGATAAAGGTGAAATTGTAAAAGAATTAGGTGAACTTGGACATGAGGTTACAAATATTCATAATATCTTACACGCTACTACCAAAGCACCTTTGCCACTGTTTCCACTTAAATTAAAACCAAACCCAACAACAAAGATATATACACTACAACACATCTACTACATTGCAAAATTAAATTTGAGCCTGTACATCAAAAACGCACTTTGCCTCAATGCACAAACTGCCAAGAATACGGTCACACAAACAATTTTTGTTTTAAAACACCTGTGTGTGTCAAATTTGCTGGAAGTCATAAAGCCATAGAACGTCCAGTAAGGGACATTAACCAAATAAAATGTGCTCTCTGTGGTAAAAACCACACAGCCAATTACAAGGGCTGTATGATTTATAAATCATTAAAAATACAGCAATTTCCAAGTCTCAGACAGAAAAATCCCACAATTACAAACACAGAAGAAAAAGTTGCATCACAAACTACACTAGAAAATGTGACAACCCAACACAGTACTACAACACCAAATTTATCTTACGCCCAAGTAACAGCCATAAACGCTAAAAATGATGCTCAATCTATTGGAGAACTATAACGGAAAGCAAAGAAATTTCAGAGTTGAAAGATACTATATGATGAAATAGTTAATCTCACAAATGTATGCAATGATAAACATAATCACGTTAGTTTTCGCTAAATTTAATGAACAAACAAGATAAATTAAGAATTGTCCTGTGGAACGCTAATGGTCTAAGCCAACATGCACTGGATCTAAAAACATTCCTAAAAAACAATAACATAGGCGCAGCTCTAATATCTGAAACACATTTCACAGATAGAAATTATTTAAACATTCCTAACTATACTATGTATTTATCACACCAATCGCCCTGATGACAAGGCACATGGTGGAACGGCAGTAATTATAAACAAAGACATTAAATGCATTGATGTGAACCACTGTAGGCAGGACTACTTGCAAGCGACATCTATACAAATTGAGGACTTTAGTGGACATTTAACCCTTTCTGGCATATACTGCCCTCTTAAACATAAAAATTCTAAGACACTATACTTTGACTTTCTTAAAACTCTTGAAGGCCGTTTTATTGCAGGCGGAGATTTCAATGCAAAGTATAGCTTATCGGGATCCAGAATAACAAACACGAAAGCAAAAAATCTTTACGATGCAATTATAGAAAATAAAAGTAACTTTTCAAGCTTTGGAGAACCAACTTATTGGCCAACTGATATGCGGAAGCGACCTGATTTAATTGACTTTTACATTACGAAAGATATTAAAAGTGAGCAACTGGAAGTAACTCCAAGCTTTGACTTCTCATCTGACCATTCTCCAATATTATTAAGCTATGAAACCAGTCCTATCCTAAACTACAACACACATAAATTTTACAATAATTATACGAACTGGGCCGCCGTAGCCGAATGGGTTGGTGCGTGGTTACCATTCGGAATTCACAGAGAGAACGTTGGTTCGAATCTCGGTGAAACCAAAATTAATAAAAACATTTTTCTAATAGCGGTCGCCCCTCGGCAGGCAATGGCAAACCTCCGAGTGTATTTCTGCCATGAAAAAGCTCCTCATAAAAATATCTGCCGTTCGGAGTCGTCTTGAGACTGTAGGGACCCATTTGTGGAACAACATCAAGACGCACACCACAAATAGGAGGAGGAGCTCGGCCAAACACCCAAAAAGGGTGTACGCGCTAATTATATATATATATATACGAACTGGAACTATTTTCGTGAAATTATGGAGCAAAGCCTTAACATTAAAGTCCCTCTAAACTTAACATTAAAGTCCCTCTAAACTTGAATGACAGTATAGTGTATGCGACAACAACTTCCACACCTAAAATAAAGATGAGTAACAACAAACACAAATTACCTCATAAAATCTAGGAAAAAATCAGAGAAAAACGAAAACTAAGGCAACAATGGCAATCTACAGGTTCACCAGGTATTAAAAAAAGGCTGAATATAGCAACAAAAGAAATTAAAGATATATAAAAAGTGGACAAGGACGAAAAAAGAGCTACTAGAGCTACAAACTATACACTATGGAAGGCCTGCAAAAAAATCGACAACGCAGTTATGCACAACCCGCTCTAAGGACAAGGACAAATTCTTGGGCGAAAACACTAAAAGAAAAAGCAAATTACTTCGAAAGAAATACGAATAGCAATTGAGACAAAAACTGACGTAAATAAATCCCCTGGCTATGACGGAAGCAGTCTAAAGGAGTTACCTGACAAAGCCACTCTCTACTTAAGAAATACAGGGTGAACGATATGAAGTAATACCTATTCAAAACGAAATTAGTTTTTATTGATTTCAAAGACAAAATTATTCAAAAATGATTACAATTTGAACATATATTCACTTTAGCTCGATGTGACCACCTTTTGTCTTGACTATAGCCTTCAAACGGTCAAAAATGAGTTGCAAGCTGTACGAATGTGATCTTGAGGTATTTTGGCCCATTCTCGTATACTCGCTTAACAGCGCATCCATACTGGCATATTTTTTAGTCTTGCTCTCCAAAATGGACCAGATGGAATAGTCCATCGGATTTGCGTCTGACGAATTCGAGAGCCATTGTGTGGACGAAATGAAGTGTGGAACATGATTTTTTAACCATTCTTGGTTCACACGAGCTTTATGAGACGGTGCCGAGTCCTGTTGGAACGTCCATGGTCTACGACCGAAATGTTTGCGTGTCCACGGCTCTAAAGCAGCTTCTAAAACATTTTCCCGATAATAAGTCGAATTCACTTTGACACCAGGCTCGATAAAAACGATTGGAGAGCGTCCATCAGAGGTCACTGCGGCCCAAACCATTACTTGCGATGGGAAATTGCTTCGAGTGGCCATATGTAGGCTCAAATTCTCGTATGAGCGTTCGGTCAAGTAAACACGATCGTTTTGATTGTTCATGAACTGTTCAATTGGGCAACTTTTTTCATCAGGAAACATAATCTAAGGAAATTCCCCACGTTCGTGAAAGCGCAACAACTCCTTTGCTCTTTCGCACCGAACTTTGTTTTGCTGGGGTGAAAGATCGTGTGCTTTTTGGAACTTGTAAGCCTTGACCTTGAGCTCATTTTTCAATATGCGTCGAATGCTGTCTTGCGATATTTTCAGTTCTTTGGCCATTTTTCTTCCACTTCGACGTGGATTTCGTTCAAGTCGAGCCTTCACTTTCCGAACCATTTCTGGCGTTGTTGCGGTTTTTTATGGTCCACCTCCATAGCGTTTTGCAATGCTACCAGTATCATTGTAACGTTTTATAGTGCGATACACAAACATTATATTCACTTTGAGGTGACTGAGCTCACGAACAATGGCTGGTTGTGATTTTCCAGCCAAATATAACGCAATCACACTATTACAGAAAAAAAAAATTCACCAGAACGGAGACGCAAATGCTTTTGATGGCTTATAAACAATATATTGAACTGTCATTAGAACAATTTTGACGTTGATGTCATGACCTGTTTTACAGATACAAGCAGTGAGAAGTTGGTAACACTTCATATCGTTCATCCCTGTATATTTAGCTCAGCATTACGAATGAAGTACTTTTCACTGCCTTGGAAGGTTGCTGAAGTCATCGCAATACCCAAACCTAATAAAAACGGCTCTGAAGCTTCTTCATACAGACCAATTATCATCATTATCTAAACTTTTTGAGAAGCTTATACTTGACCGCCTTGACCCCATATTACAGGCGCGAAACTTATTTCCTTCACGCCAATTCGGATTTCGTAAAAAACATTCAACAATACAACAGGTACATAGAGTAATAAATAAAATATTGTCAGAAATTGATAAAAGAAATACATGCTTTGCTGTGTATTTTGATGTAGCGAAAGCTTTCGACAGCGTGTGGCACAAGGGTTTATTATTTAAACTTAAACAGTATCCTCCATTCGACTACTATTTGTTAATGAAAATCAAAACGATTCATAAATCCCGATAGACACCAAAGCAAGATACCTTGGAATGGCTATTGACTCCAAGCTTCTCTGGAAAGAACATATTACGTTGAAAAGAAATAAGGTAAAAAACAGATTCCGACAACTATACTGGCTACTTGGCAGGCGCTCGAAACTGTCATTGCTAAATAAAACTGTTATATGTAAAACTGTGATTTTGCCAATCTGGGCATACGGCATAGAAATCTGGGGAACTGCAAGTAAAAGTAACATTAACATTATTCGGCGACTACAATCAAAAATACTCAGAACTATAACCAATGCACCTTAGTACGTCCCAAACTAAGTTATTCATCGCGACCTTAACATCAATACAGTAGCAGAAATCATCCTCAATCGCAGCATAAATCATATTGTCCGTTTAATGAACCATAAATATACTGACATGCGACAACTCCCATCAGCAGAAAGGGCAAACTCCTGGCGGCTCAAACGACCAACCCCAACTCAATAATTTAACTGATAACTAGAATAATTTAAAGCTATGTACTTACACTTGTAAACTCACTCAAAACTTAACCAAAATGTAATATTGATAATGATTAATGTTATGAAATCAATACTGTAGAAAGAATTACTTAGTGTCATACCATGATTCAATAATAAAAGGTTTGCTCAGTAAGCAGCTTTCTCATTCCCTCTTGACAAATCGGCTCCCTTAGCAAGACACTGGGTTGCTAACTCTAGAAATTTGTAGCAAAAGTGGAAGAAAAGTAAAATTTGTAGGAAAAACATTTCGTTTTCAAAAGGGGTATAAGCATTTGCTCGGTATGTCCATAACCAAAACGATATGGAAAACATCCTGACATACAGCTTAAATCAGGATATCATAGAACATATTTTTGGGGCAATGAATGTGAAATATGAACGTTTTGAGAATTTGGATCCAATGCCTCCTGATGGCAGATGATTTTTTATAAGGAGTTTTTTCATGGCAGAAATATGTACATTCGCAGGTGTACCATTGCCTGTCGAGAAGCCTTCACTATTACAAGCAACATTTTCTAACATTTTGTGTTTCATACCCCGGGTATGTTTGTCAAGGAGTTAAGAATGTTAGAATAATAGCGACTTGGGGGTCAAGACTCAAAACTTACATGGGCATAGCATAGAAAAGCAAGGCGTGAGTATGTTTACAGCTTGTTGTTAGTCAACTAAGTTTATGATGAGTCCGCTTCTTCTCTAAGAGGCTTTTATTAGGGATATAATCCTATAATATAGATAATAGCATCATATTGATCAGTTTTCAATTTTAAAATTAATTCACAAAATATCAATTTGGTTTTAACTTAATAACCTTTGTTTTTAATATCATTCCTGGCAATTTCTGTTTGTACCATTTATAATTTAAGTAAAAAGAAAACATTTTTTGCTACCATTTTTACCAAAAAGGTATTTAATTTTTTCACTTTCTTCGCCCTTCTTAAGGGGGTGGTAGGGTTTAGCGCTAAAAAAAAAATTTTGAATTTTTTACAGAAATATGGCTTAAGATACTTTAATAAAATCAGTTGCATGTTATTGTACATCTTTTCAATAAGTTTTTAAAAAATATTAATAATAAAATATTGACAAATAAGCCCATGACAGAGTTTTTTTGGAGATATGTTTTTCGAGAGGTGCTCTGCGGTGCCAATCGGCATTCGTCGTAGAATCATCTGAAACTAAAAAAGTCGAATTTTTCAGTTAAAGTATAAGTATGAAAAAAAATAAAAATAAAAAAAAAACAGTGGGGGGGCGTTGGGGGGGGGGGGGAGGTATTTTTGATTTAGAAAACGTGTGCCAAATTTGAAAAGAATCGGTTGAATAGTTTCGGAGTTGTGATTGGCACCGACTTTTAAGAAGTCGTTTCGGGAAAAACGCGTTTGAAAAAATGACTCCAAGCATCTATCGATGCTCCGCATTCGAGGTAGAGTGCCTACAAAGGCTATAACTTTGAGAGTTCTGCTCCGATCCACTTAAAATTTTGACACAACATTCTTGAAATGATTTACTATAAGATGAGTGAAGAAAAAAAATTTCGATTTTGTGACCCTACCCCCCCTTAACTGCGACCTTTTGTAAGGGAGTGTCAGAATTCGAATGTCACAAGTGAGCAAACCTTTAATAATTGAATCATGGTGTCATACGACAGGTGTAATTAATAAAGGAGGCAAAAAAAAAACAAAAGTTAAAAACGAAATTAAGTGCGCGGTTGCATTCCGAATGTTGACTGTGTCATACGGAAAATCTACTTTGGACCAAAGCAACGTTTATCGGTGGTACAAAATGTTCTCAGAAGGTCGAGAAGATGTAAACGACGAGGAGCGTGCCGGACGCCCGAGCACTTCAACAACAGACGAAAAAATTGATGAAGTGAAGAAAATGGTATTGGCCAATCGTCGAATCACCGTTAGAGAAGTTGCTGAGGACCTAGACATATCGATTGGCTAGTGCCATTCGATTTTTTTCAATGATTTGTTCATGAGACGGGTCGCCGCAAAATTCGTACCAAAACTGCTTAATTTCGACCAAAAGCAGCATCGCATGAACATTGCTAATGAGATGTTGGACTCTGTCCGCGACGACCAAAATTTGCTCCAGAGAGTCATAACTGTTGACGAATCGTGAGTTTATGGTAATGACGTGGAAACCAAAACTCAATCAACTCAATGAAAGCTAGTTAAAGACTTGGAAGATAGTTAAGGACTAGCTTGACTTTGGAAAAATAAAAAAAATTATTATTGAAGTGAAAACTTCTTTAGAATCGTTGGGAGTGATTTGAGACTCGATGAAACGAAAAAGCGACACTAAAAAGAGACATACATATAGATCTTATAGTATATAGCAGGGTTGGGCCTGTAAACTGTTTACATTGTTTACAGCAATTGTTTACATGTAAACAATGTAATTGTTTACAAGCTAATTGTTTACGTACACAATTCATTTTTTTTGCTTTTTTTTATGAATCAGAAACAATCTACTACTAATTAAGCATTTTCACTATTTTTCAAACAGTTTTCCAAGCTTGTAATAAAAATAATAAAAAAATACGCTTTAATATTTAGTATTTTAATATTTTTATTAATTTTCACTGTCCGATTCTTCATTGATTTGGTCAATTTTATTTCAAAGCTGTTTCTGCCATATGTGGATATTTTATAGATGCCATTCTCCAATATAAACAGGCATCTTCGCTCAAGGAAATCCGTTACTTTTGCAGTTTTATCAGGATCTAACTTGTTTCGGTCATGATATGGATACAAATAATAAGCTGCTAGAGAGTAGACATTAAGCGCTTGCTCAATACGTCGTTCGTATATAGTTCTAGACATATGCTGGTAAACGTTTACAATTGTTTACATTATTTACAATTGTTTACAATGTAAGTATAAACAATCCAATAAATGTTGTAAAGGCCCAACCCTTGTATATAGCCTGCGAGAGAATGAGATAGAACACAGTTATACAGCGTTCCCTATTCTCCGTCTCCTCTTTGTGCGGTGCTTCGTAGCCTCACCACTCTTAGCTACGAAGCGTTATATGTTGATATACGTACAATGTGTGTGGCTGCGTACTGCTGAGCCACGCTAGTATAGTGAGTATTGTAGTATGTATACTGCACTGCCTATTACTTGCTTTGGTGTTTAGTTCAAGCGTCATACGTATGTATGTTTGTATGTATGCTAGTACGTGTGTGTGCGCGCCTGCGTATTACGGAGCCACGGTGAGCGAGAAGGCATTATGTATACCTATACTACACTACCAAATACTTGCTTAGACCAAGCGTCCTACGAATGTTTGTGTGTATGTTCGTATGTCTGTGTAATATACGCGTTACGACGCTCATAATAGCAACCGCGTGTGCTGTATAGCGTCCGTATTTTTATATTCGTAAATATTTTCATTTTTAAATATTTACCGCAATTATGCCGAAAAATAATGCAGAAAAGTCTCGTGAATATCGACAGAAAAAAATAAAGTATACACCAGATGTATCGCGGATACTTAGAAAAGATTACGATTAAGTTCCAATGATTTTAAGTGGCGATTTTAACATAAATTTTGCATTGGACATAGCGGTCCTTTAATTGACTTTCTCAATACAACATTCAATTTAAAAATGTGTAACAATCGCACTGAATCGACAACACGATCAAAAACAACAATTGACGCGGTATTTCAAAGATATGTTGACAACATCGAAGCCAAAGCATTTGTATCATATTTTAGCTATCATAAGCCACTCGTATCATTTGTTGAAATTGAAAACATTGAGGATGAATAATAATAAAATGGAGAAAATAAAATATGAACTTTATAGCAATATTATAATGAACCTATAATTATCCGGCTCCTAATGCTGCTTTCGTCTCATTCTCTCTCAGTTTGTTTTACGGAAGGTTTACTTCTATCGCGTCTAGCCGTTAGACTGGTATTCGTTTTTTTAATTAAATTTTAGGGTAGTTCTTAACACTATGTTAATACTGGACTGACTGCCAATATATTCGACAGTCGTATTTATACTTATACCTCATCTTACTGTTTTAGGTACACGACTTGTATATTAGTTTCTTTGCTTGCTGTTTAGGAAAAACATGTTTATCTCTTGTTATTCTTAAAATACATATGTTTATCTTTTGTTTTTCTTAAAATATGTCTACCTTTTGTTATTCTTAAAATACATATGTTTATCTTTTGGTATTCTTAAAATATGTTTGGATTTGTTCAGCCCTGCATTATTATACTTAGAATTTACTTAACTATTTTTATTTATTATTTGTGAATGAAATCATTCTTTAACTAGCTGCCGCACGAACCAAGACCGAAAAAAGCGCGCCAAGTTCGGTCGAATGTAAAAGTTTTGCTTACCGTTTTCTTCGATTGTAGGGGCGTTGTGCGTCATGAGTTCTTGCCACAGGGTAAAACAGTCAATAAGGAATATTACCAGCAAGTTATGCGCAAAAATTGGCTCTGCATCACGATAACGCCCCTCCTACACATCGTTGCTTGTGCGCGACTTTTTGGCCAAAAACAATACACTAATGATGCCACAGTCGCTGTATTCCCCAGATCTGGCCACCTGTGACTTTTTCTTGTTCTCGAAACTGAAGACGCCCATGAAAGGACGACGCTACGCTACGATTGACGAGATAAAGACGGCATCGAAGGAGGAGCTGAACGAGATAAAAAAATGATTTTTTGAAGTGCTTCGAAGATTGAAAAACGTTGGCACAAGTGCATAATATCTCATGGGGATTACTTTGAAGGGGGGGAAAATGGATATTAATGAATAAATAAATAATTTTTGAAAAAACACAAAATACGCGTTACTTTTACATATCTCGTATAAGATATTTTGAGTCAATTTATTTCCATTTGGAAAACAATTTTAAGGTATTTCAAGCTCTTATTTCTCTTCAATCATACATTAATTAAAGTTATTATTCTTAATGGGAGGAAAAGCTTAAATGACAAAACAAAAAAATCTCCCACAACTGTTTTAATAATTATATATATTAATACAAAATCAATTAATATTTAAGTCGACTTCAGGACTTTTTCTCTTTTTGACAGAATATTTTGGAGCTAAATGGTTTTCATTTTAGTTCATTTGTTTCATTTAATTTTTCCGTAGCATTTAGACGATTCAATATCTCTCCAACGCAATGTAACACATCCCTCACGTACTTTTACAATTTCAACCAATGCCAGTACAGCCATATACGTTCTATTACTGCAAGTGTGCTCTTCATATTTATGCTATATCTGCGCAAAATTTGCCTGCAAAATAAAAATTCAGGAATTTAGCTTTGCACTGCCGTTTAGCTTGGTTGGTCCCACTTCTATTGCAATCGCTTTGTGGATCTCATTGACGCGCGGGGCGAATGTGTGTGCCTTTCATGCTTTTTTCCCCGATTATTTGGCACTAATAGGAAATGTACATCACGAGTTTACTGGTAGTATTGTCGCGAATAATCTATGGATATGGCCATTATGGTGGCTTTCGCAGCTGTGGGTAACGCGACACATTTGGCGTCCACGAAATGAAAAAAATGCACCAACAGAAAAACTGTTCATATGTCCATGGTATTGCGGTTTTTTGGTGGATCAGTGCATAGCAATGAATCGGCGTATCATCGATTTCAATGAAGAGTCTTTATCAAGAAAGGTAACACTATTATTAGGTTAAATAAATGATAAGTTTTTGCTTTATTTCGACGATGACACATGGGCTGAAAAGTCACGGGCCTAACACATAGATGGCACTAGTATTATTGTATTCACCTCTTTTTCAGTTAGTATGATACTAGCCTTAAAAACACAGCTGTTAAATTTTCATGATTTTCTATTCATTTTTCGTGCTAAGAGTGTTGCTACTTTTTTATTTTCAAAACAATGGATAAAAAAGAATTTCGTGTTTTAAGTTTACACTGCTTCTTACCGTTCAAACGAAGCAATGGCTTGAAAAGTGTTATGGGGACTCCGCGTTCGGCCATTTTGAAGGTTGAGTTAATTGTTGACAGCTGCTTTGCTTGCACGTGTTTTAGCTCTTCGATTTTTCTATTCAAAAAGTTGGATCAAAGAACCTGTATCAAATTTTGCGTGAAAAACGAAATTGAATGCGCGGATGCTTTCCGAATGTTGACTGGTCATACGGATAAGCTACTTTGGACCAAAGCAACGTTTATCGATGGTACAAAATGTTCTCAGAAGGCCGAGAAGATGTAAACGACGAAAAGCGTGCCGGACGCCCGAACAGTTAGAGAAGTTGTTGAGGATCTAGACATATCGATTGGCTACTGCCATTCGATTTTTTTCAATGATTTGCTCATGAGGCGGGTCGCCGCAAAATTCGTACCAATTTTGACCAAAAGCAGCATCGCATGAATGAATATTGACAATGAGATGTTGGACTCTGTCCGCGACGACCAAAATTTGCTCCAGAGGGTCATAACTGGTGACGAATCGTGAGTTTATGGTAATGACGTGGAAACCAAAACTCAATCATCTCAATGGAAGCTGCCTCACTAACCAAGACCGAAAAAAGCGCGCCAAGTTATGTCGAATGTAAAAGTTTTGCTTACCGTTTTCTTCGATTGTAGGGGCGTTGTACATCATGAGTTCTTGCCACAGGGTAAAACAACACACTAAAGATGTCACATCCACCGTATTCCCCACATCTGGCCCCCTGTGACTTTTTCTTGTTCCCTAAACTGAAGAGGCGTCGTCCTTTCATGAGCCTCTTCAGCTTACGCTACGATTGACGAGATAAAGGCGGCATCGAAGGAGGAGCTGAACAAGATTAAAAAAAAAAATGATTTTTTGAAGTGCTTCGAAGATTTGAAAAAACGTTGGCACAAGTGCATAATATGTCATGGGGATTACTTTGAAGGGGTCAAAATAGATATTAATGAATAAATAATTAAATTCACGACACTTTTTGAACACACCTCGTATTACATGAGCATTCGACTTTGAGCAAGCTCTGTTCAAAGAGGGTGCCGCGTTCGCTCACTATTGACAAACAACAAGAACGTGTTGATGATTCTGAGCAGTGTTTGGCCATGTTTAAACGTAATAAAAATTGGCTAAAAAATCAAAACAATGGCAAAACTACATGAACTGAATATCTAATTGCTCCCACATCCCCGTATTTACCAGATTTGGCTCCCAGCGA
Source organism: Anastrepha ludens (assembly GCF_028408465.1). Lineage (NCBI taxonomy): Eukaryota > Metazoa > Arthropoda > Insecta > Diptera > Tephritidae > Anastrepha > Anastrepha ludens. Next base: position 116,707,072 of record NC_071500.1, on the reverse strand, counting down.
CTTCTGGCTGTTTGCAGACCTAAAAAAATGCTCGCTCGAATGAAGAGGTTGTCGCTGAAACTGAAGCCTATTTTGAGGCAAAAGATAAATCGTTCTATAAAAGTGGTAATGAAATGTTAAAGTGGCGTTGGAGTGATTGCGTTGTTCTTGATGCAAATTACGTTGTTGATACTGAAGCTAATTTTGAAAAAAAAAAACGTGTTTTCTTTGTTAGGGCCGGAGCTTTTCAGCCCATGTGTTACGTAAGGAGAAGCTTTTGCCTTTGCAGTTTTATTAATAATGGCATCCTTAGAGCCGATGGCCATAGCTGCTTGTGGTGAGTTTTCAGCCGTTAAGATTTGCGTTGCATATATGTATACTTTGCTTAATATAAAAAAGTACATCCAATGCAATATCAATAATTGTTAGCACAAGTAAATGAACGAAAACTATTTTTTAGAGGCAGAACTAGATTATTATATACATGGATTACTACCTATTTTTAATTTGCATGTGTCAAATCTTTGCAATATATTAGCCTTACATAAAGTTTTGCCGCGTTGTGATTGGAAAAATATTTAATAATTTTATTAACTCTGTGTACAAAAAAATTTACTATGCACTTTCGGACCCTTATTGGATACTTCTAAGGACGAACTGTCTTCGGGTTCACTGACAGATGTTACGGAAAGCGACAAAATACCCCAATTGATTGTGTGTGCAACAATGTGGCATGAAACTCAAGAAGAGATGATGGAATTTTTGAAATCAATTGTTCGACTGGACGAGGATCAGTGTGCACGGCGCATGGCGAAATTACACATCAACGGTGGTAAACCAGACAATGAGTACTACGAGTTAGAGAGTAAGTATTTGAACTAAAAAAATTATAGAAGAGTACTGTGAGTACCAGCAGGCCAATCACCTACCCTGTCAGAAATCAAATAGATTAACGAAACCAACGCAAGACAAGTCTTGCCGAGGCCCTATGCTCCCGAGAGGAGTGAACAAAAAATAAAAAAAAAAAGTGAGTAGTCAAGTAATAAACACGCTCCCGAAAATCATCTTTGCATAATTGCCATTTTTAACGCTTACAATGTATATCAAATGTAATTTAGTGAAAAATCATTATTGGGAGCACATCGTACATAGTGGCCCCTTTTGTGTTACCTATTCCGAAAGTAGATCAAAACTATGTTTATGGTGAGGTATCCCGCCCAGTTATTAAGTTGACACGTAGACTCAAGTTGTTGTTAGAGTAGTTCATCAAACCCTGCCAGTACAGCCACCGGTCGTAATCGTCTATCTCATCTAACGGTACGTCTAATAAACACGCTGTTTCTACGGGTTGTGTCTGAAGGTTGCACGGCAACTCGCTTCGATTTCTTACGGGTGCTTATGAGAACCGCCTCTGCTTTCCCTGTTGCAATGATTGCGGTTTTTGCTTTTTTCTTAATATCTGAAAAACAGTTTAGTCATCACAACAGCACGACATCCTGTTCAAAACCTATAATGCGTACTCCTGAATGTGATTTTGTTAACAAATTTCCCTTTTTTGTATTTCATTAGCAAACATATTCTTCGACGACGCGTTTGTGCTCGACGAAAGGTTGAGTGAGAATCCCCGAAATCCTCCGATGAACCAATATGTAAAAACCTTAATCATTAGCATTGAAAAGGCTTGCTTCGAGGTATATGGTGTCAACTTGAAAATAAAGCCCCCAGTGAAGACTGAAACTCCATACGGTGGTCGACTAGTGTGGACATTGCCAGGTCGGTCGAAAATGATAGCTCATCTAAAAAATAAAGACAAAATCAGACACAAGAAGCGCTGGTCTCAGGTCATGTACATGTATTACTTACTTGGTTTTCGAATAATGGAACTAGATGGTATATCTGCGCGACGCAAGGCAGTTATCGCGGAGAACACATTTCTTTTGGCATTGGATGGTGATATTGACTTCCAACCGCAAGCCGTTCAGCTTTTAATTGATCGCATGAAAGCCATAGAGGAGTTGGGTGCAGCTTGTGGACGTATTCATCCAGTTGGACGTGGACCTATGGTATGGTACCAAATCTTCGAATACGCGATAGGTCATTGGCTTCAGAAAGCTACAGAGCACGTCATTGGCTGTGTGCTCTGTAGTCCCGGATGTTTTAGTCTATTTCGTGGCAGCGCACTTATGGAGAATAGTGTGATGAAAAAGTATACAACAGTATCGAATGAGCCGATGCATTATGTGCAGTACGATCAGGGTGAGGATCGATGGTTATGCACATTGATTTTGAAGCAAGGTTTACGCGTCGAATATTCTGCGGCATCGGACGCTTACACACATTCACCTGAGATGTTTAATGAGTTTTATAATCAGCGACGACGTTGGGTACCATCCACAATTGCCAATATATTTGATTTGTTATCTGATGCGGATACGGTGGTGAAGACCAATAGTTCTATTTCAATGCCGTACATTGCCTATCAGGCAATGTTAATGGTTGGTACAATTTTGGGGCCTGGGACTATATTCTTGATGATGGTTGGCGCTTTGGTAGCTGTGTTTAGTATAAACATTTGGAGCTCTTTTTTGTGGAACTTCATTCCCGTGTTATGCTTCATATTGTCTTGCATTTATCTAAAGCAGAAATTCCAGGTAATATTTACATACATATAATATATATATATATGTAATATAATTGGGATAAAAAATTAAATAAATTATCATTACAGTAGAAGCCCGATAAGTACAATTGGAAAATTTCAGCAATGATTGCACTTAGCGAAAAATTGCACTTTTGCGAATTTCTCCTGTGGATCGAGGAATACCTAGGGAAAAATATTATAACTCTATTCAATGCCATTAATGAGCTCAAAAGGTCGATACTCAAGAAAAATGAACACATATTTATTGAAATTAATACAAAGAGATCAATGCGGAAGGACATATGAGTGTGTGCTCCAAAATTCAATTATTTTTTTTGGAAGAACTTTGTTATTTTCGATTGCGTTTTCTCGTAACACTTTTCAAGTGCTTTTGATCGGATATCATGCAAACAAGCGATCTGATTGAATGACAGTACATCATTCTGTTCACCCCATTTCAAAATTGTATTGACACAGCCAAAAATCGATTCATGCTGGACTTTTTCGGTTGTTTCTTCTTGAGTAGTATCTTCGGGTTCATTGGCTTCACTATCACCTTCATCTATTCCTAATTCCAAAACCCATTTGCGGATTTCATCTGTGTCTGCTTCACCCACATAGTTTTCGACCATCTCATTTAACCGTTGTAATCCTCCAACAAGAAGGGGGTCGTCAATTTCGATATCCAATGGCATATCGTCTGGATTAGATTCAATAATCGCGTCAACTGTTGGGCTTGTACCCAATACGCTTTTCCAGCATTTAGCGATCATTTCAGGGAGCAATTTCCCCCATGCTTGGGTCAACATGATCATGGCGGTTTCAAATCAATTTTCTTCAATAGTTCATGTAATGAAGAATCTTTTTCACTAATTATGGTTTCCATTAGCAATGTTTTGTATTGAATTTTTGTCAAGTTAATAACACCTTGATCCATTGGCTGTAAAATCGCTGTGCAATTGGCCGGAAAATACATCACTTCGATCTCACCACAAACTTATTCTTCTTCGGGCGGATGAGATGGGGCTTGATCCAGCAAGAGTAATGCTTTGGGTGGAACATCATTTTCTTTGGCGAATTTTTTCACTTCTTCGACAAAATTATCAAAGAACCACTTTTTGAAAATATCCCGCGTCATCCAAGCAGTCTTGTTGCTAGCATAATTCACCGGTAGACGAAAATTTTTAAAACAACGCGGATTCATAGATTTGCCGATCGTTAATGGTTTTATTTTGTGGCTGCCATCACCATTTGCACACAAAAGAACACTGATTCGATCTTTTGAAACTTTGTTGCCTGGAGCACTCTTTTCATCTTTCGAAACGTAGGTTTTATTTGGTAAAAGTTTCCAAAAGAGCCCCGTTTCATCAGCTTTATATATTTGTGATGTTACATATCCTTTTTCAGTGATTTTCGCCGTCAATTTTTCCTTAAATGGCTCAATGGCTTCTGGATCACGCGTGATGAACGCAAATACATTGTCGTATTAAGTAAAAAATTTCTTCGAACAAGAATTCTTTTGCGCCCGAAGATTGCAATTTTTTATTGCTCTTTTCGAGTTTTCTATGGGCTCAAAATCGAATTGTACTTTCCGCGAAATTGCAGTTATCGGTATTGCACTTATCGGGCTTCTACTGTAATTCCAAAAGTGCTTAGTAGAGTTGTAAAGTTTCGGCCTCGAGAAAGAACTAAGCATTTTCCTTCTTATAGCAATTCCATGTAAATAAGTAAAATACATATATATCTACATTACTCTAAGGCAAAGTAATTAATAATATTTATAGTTACAATGTAATTACTGTTGACTAAATAATTCCTCATTACTGCCATCACAAACGGCTCTGTGTCTAAAGTGTTCAGCAGCGTCTTGTAGGGATAAGTGTTCATCTATTCTCAAGCATTTTGTACGAGTATGTGTGAGTAGCTGCGTGCAATACATAATTTGTTTTTCCTATGCCACACTTTTTACACTGCTTTAGCTGAGCACAAGAAAAGTACCGCAATAACCATTAATAAAATGATGCACAGCCACTTGAAATTATACTTCACCGCACTACCACAACTACGTACAACATACAACTCCAACAAAAACCGTTTGCTAAAATGACATTAAAGGGAAAAATCATATATGTATAATTTATTTTTGCGGCTAAAGAGTTAAATATAATTTGTTATATTAATTATTGTTAAATGTAATGAGATTTAGAACAGCATATCCTCGCATGTGTAGTATGTAAATTATTTTGAATAGTTCTTTATTAGATTAAAAGATCGTTAAACATAAAATTTCAGCTTTTAATAGCATTTGTAATAAGTTCAATGTACTGCCTGGTAATGATGGCAGTTTTGATTGGTATAATCGTACAAATGATAGAGGATGGACCTTTGGCACCGGCATCGTTATTCTTTCTTTTGGTGTTTATGCAAATTTTTATTGCGGGTAACAAAGGTTTCTTTAAATTTAATTGAATCGTATTAATTGTATGGGTCTTTTTATTAGGCGTTGTCCATCCCCAAGAAGTCGGTGCGTTGATATGTGGATTTATTTATTACATCACTATCCCCTCCATGTACATGCTGCTTCTTATTTATTCTGTTTTTAATATGAATGATGTGTCATGGGGTACAAGGGAAGTGGCTGTAAGAAAGGTAACGATTTTATTAAATATATTAAGTTGTAAATATATAGAAAGATAACTATTAAAAGGATGACGACATTGGTGTAGTGCCTGGTGATATTGAAGACGCTAGTCGGGAGTATTTGCCCGGTTGGGTAAACGACCCATTATTAGTCGATTCAGAATTGGGCGAGATATCACTTAAAGAAAAGCGCTTCTGGAAGGATTTGATTAAACTTTACTTGCGCCCAATGTTTCATACAAAGGAAAAGAAAGCGGAAATTGCTGAAAGCCTGCGAGAATTGCGTAACATGTTCGCATTTGCTTTTATAATGATTAATTCCCTGTTTGTGTTGATTGTTTTCTTACTTCAACTGAAAAAAGATTATTTGCATCTTGAATGGCCAATCGATCCGATTGATTACATAACATACGATGACACAAATTCCCAGATTTACATATATCGACGTCATAAAGAGCTGGATCCAATCGGTTTATGCTTCGTTGTATTTTTTGGCTTGATTTTAATTATACAGTTCATCGCAATGTTTTTCCATCGTTTTGCAACTATATCGCAGCTATTAGCCACAACTCAATTAAATTGGTTTCGAGCGCCGAGCACAGTAAGTTCAAACATTTTTACAACATATTCATACATACATATGTTTGTGTGAATAACTACATATATATGTACAGTCTTCCTCGCTTATAAGCACTAAAAAAAGTACGAAAATTTACCTATTTAAGCATTTCACGCTTACAAGTACCGAAAAACTGGTCAGCTTCTCGCTTAGAACACTGAAATTTATTTTTGTACTTATCCCTTCAAATAAATTTATGCTTAGTCTAGTTTTAGAATTCCTGCTTAAAACATAGAATTTTCAACCAAATTTTCTTTTTATTCCAAAAATAATTTGAAATATAATTTTTTAACTGCGTGTTTTTCATATTTAAAAGTGATATCCCCAACCACCCGTTCTAAACGTAAAATAACTATAAACATTAGAGAAGAGTTTCCGGAGCTCCCAGTGACAAAAAAAGACGACCCAAAATTCGTTGGAATAAAACCAAAACATTCAAATAAATCGTTCGCTGATTATTCATACATAAATCGCTTCTTTCCATATGTAAACAAATTAGTTCAATTTCACAACAATCCGACGGCAGCTTAGTAGTCCTGGTGAAAAATCGTGAATATGCAAAAAAGTTTATTGACGCTCGCTTACTCCCTGGTCTGTGTTCAATCATCATGATTACCTCAACTTCGTTAAGGGCACTGTATGAAATTATGATGTCTTAAAAGAATTTGGCGTAACAAATGTTTATAAATTTCAACGCTTTGTCGAAGGAGTCTGTAAACCCACAGAAGTTATCTTAACTTCCTTCGACAACTACTTCCTCCCGAACAAGATTGACATCGCTTGGATCACCCCTAAAGTACGCCCCTTCTATCCGAATCCCATGATATGCAAAAATGGCCAAAAATTAGGGCACATATCAAAAGTAACGCAAAATAGTAGCACTAACTACAGCTCAATCATCAACATGACCGATCGCCAAATCAGCAGTCACAAAAACTAGTTTTTCATCCACCAACTTCAATCAACCACAACCAATTGACACAGTAGAACCAACAACACCTGATGATCTCTCTCATATTTAAGCTCTTCTGTCGGTCCACTTTGTAAATGATTCAGCCGCTTTTAGTATTGCAAATATCCCACCTTCTGAACACAGAAATAGGATAGATTTGGAAGCTGCACAACAATCAACTTAAATTTTCATTCGACAAATAATATACATACCTCTAACCAAAAATGTAAATGATTTAACCCACTCGTCTACATCAGCAGCATTAGAAGATTACATAACATCCAATGTTATGGAAAACAACAAGTAAATCTATTATATTTTACTAGTGACTACTAATCACATATGTAGAAACATAGAAATTTAGCCAAGTCAAATATTTTACACATGTCTACAATTTATATATATATGTATATAAACATATATAATATACTTATCTGTTAATATAATATTAATAATTATTATTTAGTATTATGCTTAAAGTTGTTCAGTGGAATGTCAGAGGATATATAAATAATTATAATGATATAGACTTAATTATCCGGGACATTCATCCCCAAATAATACAATATGTCTGCAAGAAACTAAGATTCCTATAAATTTAAAAAATTATATAGTTGATAAGTCTCTTATCGGTAGCTTTACTAACTATCCCCATAACAGTAGTTCCAAAGAAGGCACAGCCATTCTTGTTAAATGTACTATTCCTCACAAGTTTATAACACAATCTAACACGATCGAATCAATTGCAATTGAAATTAACGTACCCTCCCCTCTATTACACTCATCAGCGCCTACATTCCGCCAACACAAAACTTTATTGAAGCTGATATTTTTTCCATACTTCACATGGAGCCTCGATCCTTATGGGGGACTTTAATGCTTGGAGCCCATTGTGGGGATCTAATAAATCTAACGCTCGTGGTACAATAATTGAAAACATTATCATGCCCAAAATTTTAACCATCCTCAATGACGGCTCACCTACCCATTTCTCCTCCCATAATACCTTTACCCATATCGACCTAACTCTTGTTTTTTCCCAACTAACTCCCAAATGTAATTGGAAAAGGATTGATGACTTGCATGGTAGTGATCACTTCCCGTTACTCACTGAAGTTTGTTCTAACCTACTTCCTAGCAAATTAATAAAATCACCAAAATTTAATACTGATGCCGCTAATTGGGATCGGTATCAATCTTTATGCGAGGAAAATTTCAAGTGCTGGAGCACTACTAATATTCCTAAACTCACAGCTAGTATTACCAAAGTCATCAGATCAGCTGCAAATATTGCTATTCCTCAAAGTAACACTACTCCGATAAGAAACTATTCACCATGGTGGAACAGTAATTTGCACGCCCTAAGGGTTAACAAACAAAGACTTTGGCATTCCTATAAATTAGCTCCATTTTTAGTTCTACTCGTGGCCTATAAAAAAGCTAATGCTCATTTCAAAAAGTCCGTAAAAGAAGCCAATAGGAAGGGAATCGCCAACTTCACTTCCGATATCAAACCATCCTCTACACCAAAGAAAATTTGGGCCTAGATCAAGGCTCCCCTCATCACCCTTAAAATTTATTCAACAACCAAACTGCGCCCTCACAGCGGCATCAGCAATAGCCAACGCTTTTGGTAATACTTGGTCTAAGCATGCAGAAAACTCCAGCTTCCCAACCATTAAATGTCTCAAGGGATGCAACTTGTTTGCAAACCAAATTCTCCTACGTCGAACTTGAGTTTGCTCTTCAGCATGCTAAAGGGGAAACGCCTGGTAGGGATCGTATATCCTACCCTATGTTACGGAATCTCCAAAATCTGTTAAGAACGGCTTACTATCCTTATAAATCCAATAAAATACTTAATGATGGCATCTATCCCCATTCCTGGCTATCCGCTTCTGTCCTTCCGATTCCGAAACCAAATAAACCCCCATAGCTATAGACCGATTTGAAAAAATGCTAACACAACTTCGAATGTGGTTTATCTCTAAAAACACCCTTGTTAGCCTTAACTAAGTAGCCTTTAAAAAAAAACATGGCGTTCTTGACTGTCTACTCCCTCTTCAACATTTTATTGTCCAGGTGGTGTATAGGATTAAAGGTATATAATATTATACATTTTTTTTAATCGGACGTAAACTTCAAGAAAGTTAATGGCGGGGTAGAAACCCTTTTCCCTTGAAAGTGGAATTCCATAAGGACAACCACTATCGGTAGTAGTCTTTTAAATTGCCTTTGAAAAGCTAAACAAAATGGCAAGCAAATTCAAATCAATTAACTTCCCTATTTATGCGGATGATGCTATTTTTATACTAAGTCAAAAGGTCCTTCAACAGTCGAAAGCAATTTCATTAACTTGCTAAACGATATCAATGCCTTCGGGCAATACTCAGGGACTACACTGATCTATAGCAAATGCAAGGTACTACATACATATATGCCGAAAGCATAATTGTCAATGTATAAACCTTAGCGTAAACAATTCGTGAATAGAGAACGTAGCTAAGCTGAAAATACTTGCTGTAATTTTCAAACCCCACTGTTCGACACTAAAAGCTAACCTTTTCACTAGGCTGAACATTATTAAATATTTGGCATCAAAACACCTTCGTATACATCAAAACGCACTTATCAACATTACTCGATCCCTCGTATTATCTAAAATCGATTTCTGTCTACCCATTTACCCATTAACCATAGTACAACTTTTGCTGTGGTAGAGAATGATGGAAGCCTAATATCCAATGGTTGGTTGACTCCGAATAGCTCAATTTTTTCTGACAAGGGATTGGTTATCCTCCAAGCGTTACAGTATGTAACAAATAATAAGGGAATATTCCTAATATGTAAAGACAGCTTGTCAATCTGTCTAGCGTTAAAAAATATCTTTAGTGGTAATCAGATGATTTGTCGAATCAGGGATAAATTAATAAAATATCCTAACAAAATAAAGATTCTATGGATACCTAGACACATAGGCATCCCTCAAAAAGTAAAAGCTGATGCAGCAGCCAAAAATACATATTCCACACATTCTCCTCGCATGACATCCTTAAAACTATCTACCTCTATTGTTATCACTTGAAAAAGGTTGAATGGTTTTAATTTAATCATCCCTACACCCTTATAGACCCCGACTGTAACAAATCTTAAAACTATCAACCTCTATTCTTCCCACTTGAAAAAGGTTGAATGGTTTTCATTTAATCAACCCTACACCCTTATAAACCCCGACTGTAAAAAATCCTTATTCCCAACTTGCCTGTTCAAACACCAAATCACAACTTTCATACGTCTGAGACTCGGTCGTACTAAACTAACACAGGAACTTCTTCATATCGGCTCTCCTTCCCGGACTTGTCAGTTTTGTGGAGGGCATCTCTCAACCCAACACATTCTAGACCTTTGTCCAACACTAGCCACCAAAAGGACTACGACTACGACGACATTTGGAATTATGGTATGTGTTTAAAGTAGGGGTGTGCGAATCCCATTCGATTCGATATTCGAGTCGAATATCGAATAGTTCGAAATATTCGAATAGTTCGGAATTTCCGAATAGTTTGAAATATTCGAATATTTCGAGCGATTTCAATTATCCGAAGAAATAAAATCCTAAACAGGTTATTCTATTATAGTAATTCTATCAACAAATATATTTAAATATTTTATCAACAAATATATTTTTACACATATTCACTAAAGTAATACATGATCAGTAGCTGTGGATACTATTCACAGACTTGATAATTCTAGTCCTTGGAGTCCGGGACAAAGTTAGGACTCCAAGTATAGTTGCCATCAACCACCAAATAGTTCATTGATAGTGGCTGTAGATACACTTGTCATGTAAAATAATACTATATGTTTGGAAAAGCCAATTGCATTCGGCATTTTTTTGATATGAAATTAATGGTATTTTATTCATGAACTTTAGTATTATTTTTTCCTTTCCTAAGCAGATATATGTATATTAGCTTCCAAGTATAAACTTGAATGTACACTCATTAAAATTAGAAAACAGGTTTAAGAACAATACTGTAGTGGAGAATTGTAATATGCATAAGAGATTAGTGATTAACCATTCATCTAAGATAGAAATCATTTCATGTGTCGATCGATACGTACGATTAGAAGAATCGATATCATTTAAAAACCTATATCAAGTTATTTAAAACTACTAATTCTATAAAAATAATGGTATCCTAACCGAAGATTAAACAATGAACTTTAAGCCATGTTAATTTTGCTTTTATTAGACCTGAAATCTTCAGAAAAATCGTTTAAAAAAAAAAAAAAGCATGCACTCAGTTAAATATTCGAATTATCTGAATTATTTAAACTATTCGAATTATTCGAATAGTTCGAACTATTCGAATAGTTCAAACCATTCGAATAGTTCGAACCATTCGAATATTTGAGTCGAATCTCGGATCGAATAATTCGGTTCGATTCGCTTCGAATAGTTCGAAATTTCGAATATTCGCACACCCCTAGTTTAAAGTATGTTATGTGAAAATTAAAAACTGCCAACATACATAACTTCCACCTAGAGTCTTAAAAGGCCTAGGAATCCTTAAGCCTGGCAGCGCATGTGTATGCCGTGTGGCTGCTCTATACCCACCCTACCTTGGCTTTGTAGATGTAAATAAGGCCCCATCAGATCATCTACACTTCCTCCGAAATCCGACCAAATTATGCAAAATCTAGTGTATCATTTTCATTTAAAATTTATTAACACTATCAGAGCATAACAACTCATACAATATTAAAAACTAAATAAGTATATTTAAAACAATGGTGCACTAACAATATTTTGTGGGTGTACATTAACTAACTATAACTAAACCCTACCTCAACATTTTCTATAATATACCTATATATGTGGTCATTAACCCGAAGAAAAAATATTAAATAATATTCAATGAAAAGAAAAGATCAAAGTACATATATATACGCACGTATGGATGTACATTATTCTGCATAAATAGGTTCTCTCAAACTGAAAAACTGTGTTCAGCGACGAAGCTCATTTTTGGATCAGTGGGTACGTAAATAAGCAGAATTGACGATTTCGGAGTGAAGATCAGCCAGAAGAATTTCAAGAGCTACCAATGTATCCAGAAAAGGTCACAGTTTGGTGCGGTTTATGGGTTGGAGGTATCATTGGAGCGTACTTCTTCAAAGATGGTGCGAATCGTAAAGTAACCGTGAATGGTGAGCGCTACCGTGAAATGATATCCTACTTTTTTTTGCCCAAAATGCAAGAGCTTGACTTGCATGACGTGTGGTTTCAGCAAGATGGTGCCACATGCCACACAGCACGCGTAACAATAGACTTGTTGAGAGGCGAGTTCGGTGAACATTTTATTTCACGTTCGGGACCTGTCAATTGGCCACCCAGTTCGTGCGATATAACGCCTTTAGATTATTTTTTGTGGGGCTATGTTAAAGCTCATGTCTAATCAGACAAGCCTGCTTCAATTAACGCATTGGAAGACAACATTAAATCATTTAAATGTGAGGCTGAAACATTGAAAAGAGTATGCCAAAATTGGACTAAGCGGATGGACCATTTGAAGCGCAGTCGCGGTCAACATTTGCATGAAATAATCTTCAAGCATTAAATTATATGGACTGTACTAACAATTTAAATAAAAATTTCATGCATTTTTCTGAATTTTACTTATGTTTTTTTAAAAAACTTCCCTATAGCTCTTAAAAAATCACCCTTTATAAACTAACGAATTGGCACATAGTGTAAAGGAATGAAGCAAAGTTCGATGTAACTGTTTATTGATATTTGTACACTTTAAATTTCCTGCACATACATATATTTATTTTAAGTAAATTAAGTCTCTATTTGTTCTTGCTTAAAAGAAAATTTATTTATTGTAATTTAATAGAATAAGGCGTTCCTATCGTTCAATTAGATACACCGGATTTCAAACCGAGGATTTGAATATACAGTCTGTCTAATGGAAGCGTGACCGGCAAAATTCAAACTTAGAAGTCTGTTAAAAAAAAAGGAAAATCCGGCTAAATAGGCGTATAATTTTCGCAAATACGCGTTGTGCAATTTGTTAGATTTGTGAGAAATGTAGAAAGCATACGTGGTTTTTATATTGTAAAATGAGTTCTGAGTATGGAAAACGACTTCAAAAAAGATAATCCAAAAGTGTCACGAGTATCTGCAGCAAAATATTTGAAGAAGTCGAAGACGTTCATAAGTAAATGGGTGCAATGGAATACTGTAGTTAAAAACTTTGACGACTTCCCCGGACGAGGCTCAAAAAAATACCTCTCCAAAGTAAGATCAGAAAGAAAGCCGAACTAATTGGTACGTGAAATGAAGCAGTTTTAAGGAAAAGTGGTGTTTATGTTTCCAAAGACTCGCTTCGAGGACGCTTACGTACAGAAGACCCCAAATTCTGCTTGTCTCATTATCACACATTAAAAAAGACTTGCTTGTATATAATGGTGGTGACTATAGACTATAGATTTTGTGGAATATATTGCGTTTAATAAAAATTACAGCCCATAGAATTCATTTTGTTAGAATCGAATTGGTCAAATAGTTTTTATGTTATGGCGGTCACGCTTCCATTAGACAGACTGTATGCACAGTCAGTACTTATAACCGGGATTTTCATATAAGCACTTCCGCTTATAAGCATTGAATCTCGTACATTTTAGACGGCGCTTATATCCGAGAAATACTGTACTACATTCGTTCATGTACGTAACTACCTACATACGTGCTAATAAAGTTATTGCAGAATTTCCACCATAGTAATTTTTATGACGACTCTTAAAATGTTTTGTCTGTATTGTTAACCTAGTGTACGTTTAGTTGGATGAATCTACACAAAGAAGATAAATAAAGGCAGAAAATACCAAAGTGTTTTGTGTCATATTGCTACGTTAACTCTTTGCCATAGAATTATTTAAAACATTTTTACATATATTCTTTATATTCTTGAAAACTTTGATCCGAGTACATCAATCGCATGTCAATCCTTGTCCTTGTCTAGTATCGATTATGGTAATGGGACCAATCATTTTCGATTCCCCATGTTGATTGAAAAGTACAAGTTTCAGTATTGTAATATAGCAATCCAGATTACTTTAGCGGTGAAACAAAACGGTAGGGTTTTTGATAGCATACGTATGTTACATATGGTAGCGCGATTTATCGCAGAGCAAGATTCGCAGTTAACGAGTATTTTTATATCTTATAAAACTGGAATAATTCATGGTGATAAGGTTTTTAATGGTGTGGCCAATATCAGACCGTTAGTCTGCTCTCAGCGAATTTGACAGAATCAGCGGATGGGCCTAGTCCGGGTAACGACTCGGTTTGTTTACGAAAATACTAAGAATGTGTTAGTGATATACGATGAAATCAACACAATTTCGTTGCCGTCTGAAGGTTGCGTTTGTGGTATATGAAAAAAAAAATTAACACAGCCTTCGTTCATGTTGCGTCCTTGCTATCTGAATAACGACCGATTGGATGGAAATTATCGTGAAGAATTCGGCTGCAGAATCTCAATGGTGACGTGGTAGCCGAAGTTGCCCTCACAGTTTTGTTTTTCCAATAGATATTGGCCAAACTTAGGCAGCTCTATTTTACTCGCCACTTGCTAACATTTGGCGAAAATAAGGCACCTTATTTTTGTACCGGTGAGTGCGGCATAAAATAAAAAGGGACACAGAATGTGTTCAGGTCACAAATCCATGCTGATTTGGACACAAAATAAATTCATTACTGAAAATACTTGACGATAAGGACTATTAAAAATTATCATAAGACGACATGGGCCGACAGCCCGACTGACTTCATTTGGGAAGAAAGTTTTAGATGTCTTCAGAATGTTTTTAGTAGAAATATGAAGAGCCCAAAATTAATAACGGAAGATATTTCAAATGAGAAGCCAGCGAATGTCCCATACCAGGAATGTAATTTGACATAAAAAATCTGAAGACAAATTAGTTGCTTCAACAGGAGTACGGTAGATTTGTCGTCAAAGATTACCGAAGGTAGTTTATATACTTGAGCACGATTTTTTAGATTTTACAAAATCCTACAAAGATTTCATGTTAGCTTTATTGCTCTGTTCAGAGCAACGATTATATTTTTAAAAATATTTTATTTAAAGACTTTAATTTCGTATGATAAGGCTGGTATTTTTATGTAAAGGATGGTTAAGTTTCAAGGGCCGGTGTTGATTTTGAATAAAAAACAATTTTTTTAAGAAATTGTTGTGTATCCGATGGTCCAAATTTTCGATGACGCTGATACATAATTGAAGTTCTATGCCGTAAATGTGCCGAATTATCTCATCCTTTAGCTCTTAAATTGTTACTGGCTTATCGACGTACACCTTTTCTTCAAATAACCCCAAAGAAAGAAGTCCAACGGTGTCGTTGACGTTTAGGTGTAGTTCACATTCAACATCGGCCCTTGAAAGTTAACCACCCTTTGTGACTGATCGAATGGTTGTAGGAATGAAATAGGGTCTGGAGCCGGATGGTACTTAAACGATAGTAATAAGTATCACTATGCTATGAGCGAAATGACAACTGTTTTCCAAACAGAAGTTTTTGCCATCCTGAAAGTAGCCGAATGGATAATCGAGAGGAGATGGAACGGAAAACAGATTAGAGTTTTCAGTGACAGTCAGGCTGCACTGAAGGCCCTGGAGAACGCGAAGCAAACCTCAAAGATTGTTCGAGAATGTAAAACGAGGCTTAATTCTGTTGCAAGACAAAACAGGCTTGTACTTACATATATGGGTTCCGGGACACCCCGGTGTTGAAGCAAACGAAATTGCCGACGAATTGGCCAACCGTGGACCAGCGGTTCCCCCACAAGGGCCAGAGCCAATAATCGGAATCAGTTCCACAGGAATCATGAATTGGATCAGCGATTATGTAGGCAATCTACATAAAGAGCGATGGTCCGGTCTAGAACGCTGCAGAACTGCAAAATGTTTTGTGACAAGTCTGAACAGAAAACTGTCAAACTTTCTACTAAAACTTAGAAGGAAAAACGTTCGGTTGATGATCTGTATCATTACAGGCCACAACCCATGGTGACCCCATATGACCACCATTGGAATCATTGAGGACCCAATGTGCCTGTCATGCTTAGAGGAGGCGGATAGCACTGAGCACTTTCTCTGTGAGTGTCCTGCCTTTTCTAGAGCACGGCTACGAGTTTTGGGCTCCGATGTCATGATAATGAGTAATATTCGTTCTCTAAAACTGGAGGATATTTACAGATTTGCCAAAGAATCTGGAAAATTCTTACAGGACTAACTATCTCTATCGCTTTTTCTATTCTTTCCTATATCTTTCTCTGATACTTTTCTCCTTCCCTCCTTGACTACCTACCCCCTTTCTAGAGCTTTAAATACAATGGGCTTTTTAGCCTGAGTGTTTTAGGAGCCACCAAATCTCCTGGTGCTCCTTGGCTCGACTCGAGATGATTTAAATTTTTGAGATTTCAAATTTTTATAAATATTTTCTAAAAGGAATTCCTGATGTATAAAATTTACATTTTTCTCAAGGTAACGGACGAAGACGCAGCACAGGAAATAGGAGGAAACGCTGTAAATATCGCCCGCCAATTGCAACGACCCAAACGCTTTGACGACGAATATGAGGATTCCCCATTAGAGGACGGAGATGACTTGAATGGGGATGATAACAACGATAAGCATAATAGCCTGGTTCGTCGACATACAATTTACAAATTGCATGAAAGTCGGAATAAAACACAGCACGATTACAGCGATTTGCCAAGAAATTTTGAACGGCGCTTTTTGGGCGAAGGTAAAAAGTACTTTATTGCCTCTATGACACTTATTTTACTATTTTTGCTTGCCTTGCAGACGAGATAAAGGTGAAACATATTTCGATGAGCAGAAAGTCCCGTATGATGTTGAATGAGAGGCGTAGTTCAGCAAAACGTCGATTAACAGAGCAAGCACAGCGCAATACGGATTTTAATAAACATCCTGTACCTTTTGCGGAAACTGGATACACAAATATTGCTTTTGAGCCTACGAGTACCATAATTTCCAATAATTTCTCGAATGGCTTAAGCGATTGGTAGACTTGATATATCGTAGAAATATACAAGGATTTATTATGTGTATTTTAGATTCCCGATTGATTTATTTGTTGAAATATCGTTATTTTTAGGAGTTTTTGCATATAATAGGTATAACGGTTACCGCGGCCCATACACCCCTTTTTGTGGTATGCATGTTGATGCCGTTCCACAACTGCAGAACCTACAACTGCAGAGACCCGGAACGACTCGGATTTATATCCGGACAAGAACTGTCACTCCCGCAGCATACCCGTACATTAAGAGGGAATGTTTATGCTGCTATAAAACAACAACAGTTTTATGTCGCCTCCGAACCGCGGCTTTATCATGGCGGAAATACACTCGGAGCTTTGCCATTGCCTACCGAGGTGCGACAGCTATTAGAAAAACTTTTTTTTTACCGTTTGGTGTTTCATGCCCGAGATTTCGACTCCGGGAACTACCGAATGATGGTCACGCCAGCCCGAGTCTCTAATCACTGACAGCATTGGCCATATATAGTATGTGATGA
Source organism: Anastrepha ludens (assembly GCF_028408465.1). Taxonomy (NCBI): domain Eukaryota; kingdom Metazoa; phylum Arthropoda; class Insecta; order Diptera; family Tephritidae; genus Anastrepha; species Anastrepha ludens. Next base: position 116,689,607 of record NC_071500.1, on the reverse strand, counting down.
AAAATGTAACCCCGAAACAGTGATGTGAGATATTGAAGTTGCTGATATTGCTCAACGTTACACAATCATAATACATAATTTTGCGTGATTATCGAATTCAGACAGCGCGGCGTATAGGAAACTCCTTTCCGTGCGGCCGAGAGCGGCTTTCAAATTGAAGGGAAGGCGGAGTTAATTATTTTATCACGGGTCTTTTCCAACTTGGCGTAAAATTAATATCTAGTAAATGGTGATTTTGCCAGTTCTGAAGCCACACTCGCAGGGTTCAATCAGCTGGTTGACGATGGTCTTCACTATTTTACATAATGCGCTATAAGGTTCTTATACGCGATACTCGACGATAAAGTTACTTTACAATTGACGCTGATTGCAGAATCCCCCTTCTTATGGATTTCAACGAGCAAACTGATCGGAGTTGTTTTCTTCGCTGCTGCCCACTGTTGTCAATTCAACAAGTTAAATTAATAACTGAAGCTTACTCTGGTCGATGGACGGCGCGTCCGTTTGTTCTATCGGGATGTGGGCGTGAATGAGGTGTTGCTGAGTTTCGCTTTGATCAGGATTGTGGTGACACCCTCCCATCACAGGGCTTGAAAAAAGTTTTTCGCGGAAGGTCTCTTTACATCCGATACCGAATTTGCGCTCATGTAATTGAGCTGTAGCGGACGTCCAATAACCTCACTTGCATTATCTCGTCAAAGCATCTCTTCAATGGCGGTGGTGTTAGTCTTTATTCGTACAATAATATGAACAGTGTAGAAGCACCTTCCCCATGTGTGATTTAAATTTTAAGTACATATTTATGTTTATATATATGTGTATAAGGAACTGTTTGCTCCAAGGCAGACGCCCACTTGCAGTTGTTGTTGTTGTAGTCGTATCTCCTGGTGGATAGACGATGCCTACTTTAGCGGCAAGACTCAAGATGATAGGTAGCTTTTTTTTATGAACATATGTAGCTTTCATAAGCAATACTTTCAGCGAAGGAAGAATTTTTAGTTGTTTCCTTGACGCTACCAAAGGCGTCAATTTAAGTGATTTTTGACAAGTCGAACGTATGAGCAAATCGCAAGTCAAGTCTCACAAATGGGGATATAATGGTCGAACCTGCAGATGAAAGCAAGATTTGTTATGTAAATATGTATGTCATTGTGTGCTTGAACCAAGTTTAATTTGGAAGCATACTAGGAAAATCAAAATCGGCGAATGGGTCTCTACGAGAAAAGTTGATTTTAGCATTTTACGTATTCCATACGGTCGAAATTCTATTGACCAGCCAATTATTTCGTTTATTAGCGCATGTACAATAGAATGCATTAAGGAATGCAGATTTGACGTGCATCGTAAACGACTCATTCGCGTGTTAAAATCTAAAATGGTGAAAAATCTAATTTTCACTGAAAAAATTAGTGATTTTGAAAATACTTGCATGCATACTTCGAAAGATAGTTTGTGCCAATAAATATGTAAATCACAATACATATTTTTTATTTAGTTTTATTTATTTATTTAATTTTCGTCAAAAAACACAAAAGTTCTTACACTATTGACATAGTGCTCGAACCAATCAATGGACCATACTGTAATCGATTAGAGGTGACATACCATAATGCCGTAGTCATAACCGTAAGAGTGCATACTAATTGAATTTGGTTTTTTTGCCGTAACCATAACCAGCTGATTGTTGATTTGCTGCATTGCGGCATAGAATGCCATTATACGAGTAGTAATGAATAAATAACTAATTCCCTCATCACTGCTCATTTTGTTATCTTTTCTTTAGTTTCTGCACTTTCGAAATGGACAAAGAAATGGCAATGTATATACAGTTCGGAGCACTTGATTAGAGGCAATCATTTTTATGGAAGAAAATGGTTAATAAGCAAACGAGGTTTGTCTAATATCAGAAGGATATCTGGTGTTTCAAGTGAAGACTGAACTTTGCTCGAAAATAAACATTCATCAAATACAATATTATTCCATCTAATGGTATTTCGCCGTTAGGCGACAGATGTATGGGTTGATGCGTGACTACAGTGCGTAGATTCGAATCTCCGTGCATGAAACAGCAAAATGAAGTTTTTTCTAATATCGGTCGCCCCTCGGTAGGTAATGGCCCACCTCCGAGTGTATTCTGCCATGAATAAGCTCCTCATAAAAAAACCATTGGGCCTTTCGAAGTCGGTTTAAAACTGTAGGCCGCTCCAATTCGGTAACAGCATCAAGACGCACACCACGAATAGGAGGAGGAGCTTAGCCAAATACATAAAACACATAACAAAAGTGTACGCGAAAATTATTTATTTATTTTTTACGGTATTTTGCAGCAGTTGTAATGTTGTGCTTGATTTATTGGTTCACTTGAATAGAGAAAAATAATAAAATAATAACTAATATATGCACGTAAATAGTATCGTTATGGTTAAGACTACGACTAAGGTTATTACGTTATAGTATGGCACCTCTAACTGACTCCTAACCTATTCGGATTTCATTTCGTATTTCATTAGGCCTCTTCTTTTCGCCAAGTGTTAGCAAGTGACTTAAATAAACAAATGAAGCAACTGGTATGTAGTATACAAGTAAGCAAATCTAGGCAGTGCTGGATTAGAGCTACCTCAAATTACATTTGCTTATGCAGTGAGTTATTCCAGTTTAATGAGGTGTAACCATATTCGCTAGCGGGGAGTCTTACTCGATAACTTTGTTGCTTCCGCATGCAAATTTTTCACCAAGTGAATCGATCATAGAGATAACGAGCGGGGAAGTGGCGAATAGAAGAGATCTATTGTTTCAATAATTATATTTTTGTTTCTATTGTAGTATTTGTTATATTATTATTTCCAAATACGAGCAATAATAATTTGACGCACAATAAATAAAATATGCAAATGTGCTTCACGATTACAAACTTTGTTTGAGATCTATCACAGTTTTCATTAATAAACTACCACTAATTTGTGATTTGAAGTGACAACACTGGTCGTTCAGACTTCATCCTTCCTCCGTTATAAACTCTATGATCAAATTTAATTTCAAACGATATTCCTAAAATTACTTTCTCTACAGCAGCAACGCGCCGGTTACCAGGAAGTAATGCATAAATATTAATTGCTTTCAAAAAGTTGCCTCGAAATGTTAAGAAAAATTTTGTTTATTTGCTTTCCAAACACTATTTACATACATACTATACATACGTGCTACACACTATCCATACATACTATACACTATCCATATGCATGAATGTATGTATGCATGTATGTATGAAGAATACTTTGACCATACCCTCTTGACAAGTTTCTTCCACAGTCACATGCATTAAAATACATGTAAATATAACTACACATGTATGTATGTACAAATACTTGTTTTCTGATGTTCACAAAAGAACTTTTTTGCAAATACAATTTAAAGTCAGAGAAACGTAAAAATCAGAGTGACATCAACAAATATTGGAAAAACATTCGCTGTGTAGAGCTCTTTGGTTCCAATTGATAAGGCATTCCAATAAAAATGCGTATGAATACAAGCACATGCGCTTAACACTACATATTTTATACATACATATGTATTCGTATATATGTAAATTAAAAACTGTTGGCATGGATTACAAAAGAAATGGGAGAGAAGACTGTTTGGTGTGGTGTGTGTGTGTTCGTTTTTTACCCGCGTGTTTGCTTCTAACTTAGAATGTAATTGCTATTGATAACAGCGCCTTTGGTTTAATAAAAGAACCAAATAATCACAAAAATCATAACACAATCTTATAGAATACTTGGCAATGCAGTGACCGCAAAGTGCAGACACTTCACTGATTAGCTACTCGTAACTAGGATTCTGTCTCTGGCTCAGTTGAATTCGATTTGTTGGGCTGTGCGGTTTTTGCGACTAATAATTAACGCGAGCAAAACATTTGTTTTGAACTTTATACTCAAGATTACGTGCAAGTAAAGAAAATGATATTAAATAGATCACTGACATCTGTAAACCTGCTTAAACGCAGCTTTTCAACAAGTGTTTGGAGAACTGCCAGCCTACAAGGACCCCGTCAACCAGTAAGTGGAAATGAGATTTAATTTTTCGAAAAGGTTTTATGTTTAAATTAACTTTCGACAACCAAAGAAAATAATTTGAGCATCCTCGTAATAGTTTTAGAGTTAAACAATTATTTGCGTATGAATTTCAGGAATAACAAAAATTTCTTTTTTGTTGAAATGCTTGAATATCTGAGGTGAAAAAAAACTAACAAATTTCGAATAAAAAGGGAAAGGGGCCTCAATTGTTCTTTATTTCCTTTTACTATTTTCTGCACTTTATTTAGGTATTGTAAGTATCACTGAAATAATTATTTAATATAATATATCATATCGCATTAAAAAATAAAAATAAAAAGGGGAACTGGAATGAGTGGAAGGAAGCGTTACAAAATTTCTCTGTAAAATTCTTTGTTATTATATAATTCTATTTAAAATTGTTTTAGGTTTTTATTTCTGTAGTTTTTGTTATAATATTTTGACAAATAAATAACTTTATCGTTGTTTTCGACAACGAATATAGAGATTTTTTTATTTACATATGTGCCTTCTATTTACTACATAAGTGAAAAAAACTAGTCGATATTTTGTCGATTTCATCGATTAAAAGCTAAACTATGTTTGTATGCACGTAGCTCTTACTACTTAAAAATATATTTTGCTAATGAATAACGAATAACACTAGCAAATTTGCTAATTACGTGGAAAGCAACAACACAAAATATCCTACTTGAGTTGATATAACCGGCTTAAGTTGAATTTATGTACACACATACGTAAAAACAGAGGCTGTTGTGTATGGGCCGCTGGGAAGTATCATACGAGTACTTGCGAAATTTAAGCTAAACGTTAAACTGCTGGATACACAAATAAAACCAAGTCGCATCCATACGAATTAATAGCGGATTCGTTTTTTTTTGTGATTTGGTGGTTTCAATCTTAAGCGAAACAAAATGGAGCAACCTAAATCGGGTGCTTATTCTGCAGGTCGGATGCAAAAGAATACAGCAAATAAATAAAATTGATCAACATAAAAAATTAAAAAAATTCATCACAGGAAGGTGAAAAATTTGCAGTGCCGGTTCGAGTTCTAATTATACTATTTTTTTTTGATAGACTTGCACACGGATTGTGCTTAATAATAATACACAACTGCATGAATCCTTGACGGTTTATCCCTCCAATTTCTGATGTGTAACTTGATGTGGAGTTCCGTATCCGAAAGGCAGAAAATCTGTATGCTCTATGTTCGCAGAGCGTATCGAAACCAGACCTTTTTTAGTTCTAGTTTCGAAAGCCGAAATATCAGAATTTTCCAATTTAAGTTCAGAAAACACGTTATACCATGCATCCAATGATATACATGTATACATATACATATGTAGATTTATATATAGATTTATACTTGGTCCAAATTTAACCTTTAACTAGTCTTCTAATCTACTCATGCAATTATTTATTTATTATTACTTAAATACAACAATGAAACTTAAAATCTCCAAATCCTAGAGTGAATATGGAAATTTCTTGTAATTTTATAATTTGAATACATATGCTGACCCGGCGAACTTTGTTCCGCCCTAGAGGCAATAAAAAAGCAAATTTTTGATTTTATTAAGTTAATTTTTTTATTAATCAAGTATTTCAATGAAGCTTTAATAGATTTCACTCTCCAGTTAAGCACCTTGTGAAACACGACATTTTTTGTTTTATTATCAGGTGCAAGAACAAACAACGCAGATGGTTTTCCGACCCGTGAACATGCCACATATAATTGACCATGTGAGAAACATTGATTTTCTAGATTCAGACCACAAACTTTCAAGGATTGGCCTTGTGGTTTGTTAATGGTCATGGCGAATGCAAGACGGATCGGAAATTGAAGTCTTTTAAACTCAAACGGAAGATCGGTTGGGATCATCGTGATCCTCGGAATGAGAAATTCTTCACCTTCGAACTTTCCTTTGAGTATCGTCGCGTAAATTATCATTGTTCATCAATTTATTTACCACCAAACGCGTACCGTTGCAAAGTTTTGGTGGGCTTATGTTTCGAAGCATGATTACTACGGAGCCAACTTTTAGGCGTAAATTGTGCGGTGGTAAGCCAGGCACATCCAAGGAGTTTAAAAATTCAATTGGATAGTTGGTGGCTTCATATTCATTTGCTACACAGTCAATGGATTTGAATGAATGCATTGTTCCAATGATATCATTTTGAATAATGTAGTTTAGGTCATCTACATCTTTATTCTTAGCCGCTAAAATTGCTCGCTCACTCAACCATTCATTATTTTTATAGTTATTAATGATGTTTGGGAATATTTTATTGATAAGTTCGTCTCTGTTATTCGCTCGACGATTTCGCATTACCAACCGAGCCGTTTCACGGGCTGCCTCGCTTTGCTCTTGTGATTGAGAAGCACGAAGTCGAGCCATACCAACGCGGCGCTCTTCACGGGCAATTCCTTGCGCTTCTTCAGTCGTTTCATTCGCAATGTTTCGTATCCTTCTTGCATTACGGCTTTGTCGGGAAAGATTCGATCGTCTTGGTCGCGGCATTGATAATGATGATTCAAAGAGAATACAAATTACTGTGATTATATATTTCTGACAAAATTTATATTATCAAATTTTCTACTTAACCATAGACAAAATTACGTTTAGCTGTCATTTGCGTTTTGTTATTACATATCAGATGCGTTTTTGTTAGACCACATTTTATAGTGACTTCACGAAACCGCGTTCGAATGGGGAAAAAAGTATCCTATGTCCGTCTCCTGGTTCTAAGCTAACTCTCCACCAATTTTCAGCCAAATCGGTTCAGCCGTTCTCGAGTTATAAATAGTGTGACTAACATGACTTTCTTTTATGTATATAGATAATTAAACATACATATGTGCTTATATTTAATATATTTAACAAATATTTACAAAAAATTTGCAAATTTATGACACAGCAAGAAAAAGTCGCTCAGGTTTTGTGTAATAGTATATTCACTTTCGATTGCTTAATAATGGCTAGATTAGATTGTTTCTGTCTAAGGGGGATGGCTCACTTGGACAAGAAACCGTATACCATATTCTGGTACTATGGAACGCGATAAAAAGAAGGACAAAGCTAATATTCAAGCCATGACGACTAGGAATCACGAATGGAAAAGGATTGAGAGCTAACGAAAAAAGTAGCTGATATCTCCTACTGTTTAGTTAAAAATTCCGAACTTCGCGAAGAAGGAGAGTGAAAATATGCTGAAATAATTCCTCTAAACAGTTTCCATTGTATAGATTCTAATTGGAAAGTAGATTGTAAAAACCTTCTCGCTGCAAGGGCCATAGCCAAAAGAAAATTATAACCTTCAGTGTCCTCGCCCAGGAATACAAAATTTAGAGTTCTGAAATAGCTTCGACTACGAGCGTTCAATTATCAATGTCCGACCGACTGTCGCAGTTTCTAATGTCACTAAGCAGAGGGATCTGTAGGAGACTGGTTGGACTGATGACGGGTCTCTTTCTATGGGCAAAGCACATGGAAAAGATGTGTCAGACAGTGCACACTGCCCAGCATGTGGAGAGGAAGGTGAGACGGCGGACCACTTTCTGTGTGTCTTCCCTGTCTTCGCTCGAACCAGGTTTGAGGTCTTTGGCACTGATGTGTTAAGAAGCGACCACCTTGGCTGCTTGGCACAACAAGATCTCCTCGGATTTTATTGGAGGTCGGGTAGATTTAAAGAAAATTAAAAAGGGAATCCGAGTGCAGTACAATGGGTTTAATTGTATCTGAGTGCTGTACTTGCTAGTCTGTCCCGACAAAAAAAAGTTATCAATGCTATCTAGCTGTCAAATATTCACGCTAGTCGAATGCATGCAAATTCTTTTGCTTCTGTTGCAAATACGTAGTTTCGAATTTCAGCGGTCAAAGAAAAATTGCTGTTATTGGAGTGAATAGAATTTAAATAAAGATTGACTGTACGAACAAGACTTAATATTATTACGCTTTTAATGTCTTTAAATGTATTACCGTAATATATATACCTGTTGAAAAAGTGAGGTTAAGTTTCTAACATCTCCTTATTATCATTTTATCATGGTTCTAGCTTAGATTACTTAATTGTATGTTTACGCGAAGTCTAATAGATAAAGTACGCTTTTCCATTGCACAACAATCTTAACATTTCTTCTAAATTGATGTCCCATATTAATCAGGATTGTTACGGGAGACAACTCGCTTTTAAACTTGGTTCTACCACCGGATTTGTATGAGTATGGGGAAGACGAATGTGAGTAGTTTTTTTTTGGGCGGCAGATGTGGTTGTCCTTGTTAAAATGCAATTGCGGACAAGTAAATCGTAAAACGTACTTAGTAAATAATTCATTCGAGTGTTCAAGTGTAAAAATTCAGCAGTCGATGCATTTTCAAATGCTTTACTCTTTTTGTATATACCCTGCAAGGAAATTCCCTACCCTGCAGGGAAAATCAGAACTAGTGAAACAGCTTTGATTCTTATAAACATCTGGTTTGCATATGATTTGTCGAATTTAAAATGGATTCGCAGCTATCGAAAAATGAAGGCAGAATGCACAAGGTCTCATTTGTGCTTCTTATGTGGACTTTGTGGTAACCGGGCTTATGTGGGTTATGCTACTGATGTGGGCTTTCGGACCCGGCGTTATGGTAGCCAGGTAGGTTTGGTGAAGCCATGTTCGAAGTCTACTGTGAAAATGAAACATCAAACCATTGATGAGTTTTTTCTAATAGCCGTGACTCCTCAGTAGGCAATGATAATTTTCCTAGTGCATTTCTGTCATGTTAAAGATTCCCATGAAGACCATCTATCGTCGGGGTCAGCATAAAACTTCGGCTACTTATATTTGTAGGAATTCTGTTTTTAATAACAGCCCAACATCCTAGCGGACAACTTTTTGATGACAGCCATTACCTTCTTCTAAGGAATAAGGGGGATTACACCGCTTGACAAACCTCCACACCAAAAACTAACATTTTCGGAGCGTGAAGAACCAAATGAATTTCCTGAGAGTTTCCGGCAATTTTGCTTGTTTACCGGTAGCGAGCCTCATTATTGAGTTGATTTTTTTCCAGAAGCATGAGACGCTATATAAAATCATTATCAGATATATCGTTCTTCACTGGATTATAGTCTGGTGGATGACTCTCGATAAGACTACGATTAGAAACAGGCTTCAAAATGTTCAACGTATGGAGCCTTTGATGCTCTGAATACTCCTTTCATCTTACCTCTCCTAGACTTGGTTGGCACATAGAATGCAGGTAACACTGCTACTCGGCTTGCCGCAGATAATCAATGGCGCGATTTAGGTGTTGGACATTCGTTCTGGGTTGAACAAATCCTGTTGACTATTGTTTGGATGAACCAGATTTTAATAGATAATTTAATACCAGAATTTCATCTAGATGTGAGTGGGTTGACGGTTCTTTACTGATGACTCGAAGCCTGACGATAAAGTTGGCTTTGGTGTCTACTCTTAGAAGTGAGCGTTTCTGCTCGTTTTCCTAATTACTGTAGCATATTTCAGGCAGAAATTCTCGCCTTAATGAAAATCTGTCTACCTTTAGGTAAATCTATACTTATTCTGATAGCCAAGCAGAGGTGATGGTGGCGTTGTCACTAATTCGATTGGTCGCAAATGCCGGAAATCTCTTAACGGAGATGGCGGAATATTTCCGCATCCACTTGATATGGGTGCCAGAGAATAGTGATATAAATACAAGATAATTGTAAAGAAAGCGAATAAGCGAGTTAGGGCATTACCACTCACCTCTCTCTTGATAAGGAGATTGTAGGCATACTCCTCTCAGCTTACAAACTGCGTGCTTAGCATTTGACCAGAATGGGACGTCAGGCACTCAAAGGCGCTGCTCAATCGGTCCAGGAAAAACTTCTCACAAGCCACTGTCTTAGGTCGACATGATCAGAGATTGAATGTACCTCATTTTGACTATTGCAAAAGCTGCAAAAATGAGGACGAGGAAAAGTATGTCAGACATTTTCTTTGTCACTACCTTGCGTGGCACGCCTGTAGGTTTAGATACTTTAGCTCATCGTTCTTGAATGATAGCGCTGACCTTAGAGAAATATCAGCTAAATTACTACTATAACATTACAATGAATCGGTAACGGAGTCAGTGAATTGGTTTAAAGACCGACTGCCACTTCCACCTACCTACCGACCTATGAGATACAGGGCACGCATTGATAAGCAAATAGAGCACTGACTTTGATAATAAGTTTTAACAATATCAATGCGTAGCTAATCGTGCAGCGTTCCATGTCTAAATGTCAGGAGGCAAATTTGACAGCTGTAGTAGTTTTATCAAGATGGTCACTATACATACATACATTGTCAAGCGCATCATAGAAAAAGAAAAAACAAGTTCTGGTTCTTGATACACTAGAAGCTCACCAGACCGGTGCTAGAAGATTTCCCTGTAAGGTACCTACAAACAAGTGAAAAATTCCACTTTTACTCAAAACGAATTTTGAAGTATTGAACACTACTTTTGTAAGTACGAAAGTGTGCATTTGTGCATCGAGGCACCTTCTTTGTCGCTTGTAACGTTAACGACGACTATGTGATATTGCTCACTTGAGAAGCACTTCTGTATATGCTATACATACGTATGTATGCATATTTGTAGTAGAGAGTACAGTGGCAAGTGCATCGATTGTGAATTGGATTTTTTAAAGCACTTTGCTTTTTGGGGATATACTCGTACATACATATGCAGTTGTGTATTATATTCTTGCAACCTTTAGCTACTAGTGTACGATTTCCAATACAGTAGATAAATAAAATCGGCCTATGAGTGGAACACTGGAGAATGGCGTAAATGTACTCATATGCATTACTCGTATTATGGAAAAGCTGTCGCTTTTCGTTTCTGAAGCACAGCTGGCGTTGAAAGAATATATGTATATGTCTGTAATAGTATAATCCTTTGTATTCAATCGTGTCCGCTTAATTGAAATAGCCATTTAGCTGAAATGGATGAAACTTCGAGTCTTCACATATGTATGTATATGAAATAATTGGTTAAAGACAAAAGTTTTTGTGGACATATTATGAATTAACTTTGCATTTATGCATCTAATTAAATTAAATTAAACATACATCTTATTTTTGGGAAATACTACCCGACAAACTTTGGTTATGCTTCTTCTTATCTCCCTCGTACACAAATACACACATACAAGCGAAATCTTTCTATTCGCGTGAATTGTTGTTGATTGTTAGGTATTTCCGTTAATGGAACTTAACCTAATTAAATAGAAAATCGTCTAACAACTAAACGGAGTAGACTGCTTGCAATATGCATATACAGATCGATTGAAAAGTACTTCAAAAATAAAATTATGAGAATTTTCAATATATATATACATATTAAAATATATACCACATAATGTAAATTTCAAAGCATTTATTCCAATGATCCTCCAACATCTCTGTAATGATTTTCCGATAGCTTTGCAAAATACGTTTCACAGTTTTATGTGAGATTATTGAAAAACGATTTCCAGTTGCAAAAAGGGCTCCGTGATAAGAACGTGGCATAGACCTATCGGATGCAATAAAAATAACCCAATATAAAAAGAAGTAAAACCAATTTATGTAAAGAAACTGAATTAAATTTGCTGAAAATATACGAAAAATTGAAAGAAATTTAATTTAATAAATGAAAACGAATAGGAAGGAATATGAACGATTTAAAATTAAAATAATTTAACTCAATCCAAAAAATACCCTTCATGTTTTACCCTTCTCATAATAATTAATCAAGAAAATCCCTTTCCTTCATTGTAAGTGTTCGACAAAAAACCGAACGTAGCATCACGGAAAGGGTTGTACAAACTTTTATCTGCAGCAAATTGGCATCAAAAAAATCGCTGATCAAAAGCAGCTCGCCACAAATGTCAGACACGAAACACCAGTTTTTTCTAATGGTGGTCGCTCCTCGGTAGACAATGGCAAACCTCTGAAAAAGCATCAAGACGCGTACCACAAATATATATATATATATATATATATATATATTGGCAACAAATATATATAAGAGGTGTTATTTTGATATTCAAATGCTATTTTTTAATATAAATGATCGGATGTTTATTTCATTATAAAGAGGAAGGTATGCCGTTAATAGTGGAAAATAACATCGGGCAAATGACCACCACGACCACGCTTACAAGACAATATCCTTTTCATGAAATTTTCCATAACCGAATTGCAAAGTGGCTGCCCTATGTCCTCGATAGCCTTACGCATTCCATCTTTCAGGTCTTGAATCGACCCTGGGATGTTGGCGTAGACCTTCTCTTTTACGTGGCCCCAAAGAAAAAAGTCACAATGTGTTAAAGTTCAAGATCTCGGTGTCCAATTGTGATCACCTCATCGAGAGATAACACGGTCCGGAAACTTTTCCCGTAAAATATCAATGGTTTCGTTGCTTGTGTGGCACGTAGCGCCGTCTTGTTGAAAATAAACGTTGTCCAAATCAATGCCATCCAATTCCATCCATAAAAAATCGTTAATCATCTCGCCTGTTTAACACTTACCACCTGTTATTGGAAAACCCATACATACGTATATTTATACACCACTATTACTAGCTAAATACTATATGATAGCATAAAATTCTCATTTTCTACGTATTTTTAAGTTTAAATGTAAAATACCCATTTTTTTTAAGTTTTGCTGAATTATTTATAATAATTAGAAATAAATCAAAAAAGTATTAAAATGTAAAAACTTTCTTATTTGTCAATTATTTGTGTGAGCCATTGTATGCATATATAATTTAAGGAATACCTCAACGAAGATATCGATCTCAATCTTTAAATTCAAAATGAGATCTAACGCTGGAGTGGAGACAGTGGCTAATATTTCGTTTGACAAAAAAAAAGTGCGTGTAGCGTAGTACACATAACAGAAGTGAAGCTTTCAAGGCAGACAAACGCCGAGAGAGAATGAGAGAGAGGGAGAGAGATAGAAAATATATCTAAATAAATTCACAATATTCGCAGAGAATACAAATAGACAAAATTTACAAAAAACGGAGAAGTATCGACCGATGTAGGTAAACGCAGGACACAAACCGTGGCAACAACGCGCACTACTTCGAGCGTTTATCACCCGCACAAACGCAGCGATTCTAGGACCGCAGCAACGGCACAAATTACCTCAAGGCAATACCAATAAATCCGACGCCGGAATGGATAGCACTTTATAGTACGAACAAGCACTATCCAGGAAATGGAAATAAGCGACCAAAAAGTAGGTACCAAAAAAAAAATGCTCAAAACATTGCATGGCCTCGAAATTTTACGCTCCATTCTCTCTCGTCCATCGACGCCTAAGAAGTTTCATTTCAAAAATTAAATTAAAATGTTTCTAGGCGGAGGCGCTCTTGTATTGTAGATGTACAAATATACATATGTATGTATGCACATATCTATATTTATATAGATTGCTATTGTGGAACCCAATTTCGAAGGCTTCTTGACTGATTATTTATGTGTCGGCCTGCTAAAACTAAAATTATTATGAAACGTTTTTGTTTTTATGCTTGTTTTCTAACTAACACCTGTATAATATTGTTGTTGCCACAAATTATTGTAATCAGATGACTCGCGCATGCAGTCAACGCCTGGTTATTGAGATAGCGCAATCCATGTCAAGCAACAACATTCAATTCCGCCTAGAGTTGAGTTGTGAATGTTTTGTGCGAATACTTTTCTTGATACTTTTTGTTTTGGACTTGTATTCTGATTGTTGTCATTGGTAGCATGATCGAAAATTTGTGTATGCCTGTTGTTTACTTAGCTATTTCTTTATATTATTATACAAATAGGATCGAGCGGCCGCTGTAGCGGAATGGGTTGGTGCGTGACTACCATTCGGAATTGACAGAAAGAACGTAGGTGAAAACACCAAAATTAAGAAAAAACATTTTTCTAATAGCGGTCTCCCCACGGCAGGCAATGGCAAACCTCCGAGTGTATTTCTGCCATGAAAAAGCTCTTCATAAAAATATCTGCCGTTCGGAGTCGGCTTGAAACTGTAGGTCCCTCCATTTGTGGAACAACATCAAGGCGCACACCACAAATAAGGAGGAGGAGCTCGGCCAAATACCCAAAAAGGGTGTACGCGCCAATTATATATATATGTATATATTGTTGATTTGCTTTCATTTTAATAAATATTCATTTGATCCAAGATTGTAGATTAAGTTGTCTCAACAAGTTCTATTAGTATTTTTTCGAGCACCCTTCAGCTTTTATAACAGTTTTTTCTGCTCTCTGACATTCAGCTAATCAAAATTTGCAGAGTTCATCCGGTAATTCTGTTATACTAAACTCTGTAAGAACAAAGACGACCAGATCGCCGTACAGAGCAATCTTAAATTATGGAGGGAACACTTCTCGAACCTGTTAAACAGTGACAGCTGCGCATGTCATAGAGAATGTGAACATCCCGATACCCCAATCGTTGACGACGGAATTGTCGGTCCGTTACCCGACCATGACGAGGTGAGAATAGCAATATCACGGCTAAAGAACAACAAAGCCGCGGGCGCTGACGGACTGCCGGCTGAGCTATTCAAACATGGCGGCGAGGAGCTGGTAAGGTGCATGCATCAGCTCCTATGCAAAATATGGTCGGATGAAAGCATGCCTGCCGATTGGAATTTAAGTGTGCTCTGCCCAATCCATAAGAAGGGCGATCCTGCAATTTGTGCCAATTACCGCGGGATTAGTCTTCTAAATATCGCCTATAAGGTTCTAGCGAGCGTATTGTGTGAAAGACTGAAGCCCACCGTCAACCAACTGATTGGACCTTATCAGTGTGGCTTCAGACCTGGAAAGTCTACCATCGACCAAATATTCACAATACGCCAAATCCTGGAAAAGACCAATGAAATGAGAATCGACACACACCATCTTTTCGTCGACTTCAAAGCTGCTTTCGACAGTACGGAAAGGAGTTACCTGTATGCCGCTATGTCTGAATTTGGTATCCCCGCAAAACTAATACGGCTATGTAAGATGACGTTGCTCAACACCAGCAGCGCCGTCAGAATTGGAAAGGACTTCTCCGAGCCGTTTGATACCAAACGAGGTTTCAGACAGGGTGACTCGCTGTGGTGTGACTTCTTTAACCTGATGTTGGAGAGCATCGTACGAGCCGCAGAACTTAATCGATCAGGCACAATATTTTATAAGAGCGTACAATTGTTGGCGTATGCCGACGATATCGATATCATCGGCCTTAACAACCGCGCTGTTAGTTCTGCCTTCTCCAAACTGGATAAAGAGGCAAAGCGCATGGGTTTGGTGGTGAGCGAGGACAAAACGAAGTACCTCCTGTCTTCAAACAAACAGTCGGCGCACTCGCGTATCGGCACCCACGTCACTGTAGACAGTTATAATTTCGAGGTTGTAAAAGACTTCGTTTATTTAGGAACCAGTATTAACACCGATTACAATGTCAGCCTTGAAATCCAACGTAGAATCTCTCTTGCCAACAAGTGCTACTTTGGACTAAGTAGGCAACTGAGCAGTAAAGTCCTCTCTAGACGAACAAAACTAACACTCTACAAGACTCTCATCATGCCCGTCCTAACGTATGGCGCAGAAGCTTGGACGATGACAACATCCGATGAAGCGACGCTTGGAGTGTTCGAGAGAAAGATTCTGCGTAAGATTTTTGGACCTTTGTACGTTGGCAACGGCGAATATCGCAGGCGATGGAACGATGAGCTGTATGAGCTTTACGACGACATGGACGTAGCGCAGCGAATAAAGATCCAGCGGCTTCGTTGGCTGGGTCATGTCGTCCGAATGGATACAAACGCTCCGGCTTTGAAAGTATTCGATGCGGTACCAGCTGGTGGTAGCAGAGGAAGAGGAAGGCCTCCTCTGCGTTGGAAAGATCAGGTGGAGAAGGACTTGGTTTCACTTGGTGTGTCCAATTGGCGCCGGTTAGCACGAGAAAGAAACGACTGGCGCGCTTTGTTAAGCTCGGCCAAAATCGCGTAAGCGGTTATCGCGCCAATTAAGACGAAGAAACTCTTTAGGGATCAAATTTATGGTAAAGTGTTCAATCTCTTCGTTTTTACCAGTGTTTATGAGGTTGAAAATGCTGAAATTTTCTCAATAGCTTGTCCAACTCAACAGACAACTCCAATTTTTTGCAGTCTGATTTTGGTGCTGCTTGGCTCAGCAGGGTCGTGGTTCGCGCATATGTACTTATTGTACTGTACCAGACGCAGACCGGTTAAATCAACCACCTAGAGTCCTCGACGAACTGTTATAATTCAAGTTTTGAGACTGTTTCTGACGTGGCTTGTAACATTTGCCTTCTTCATAAATCGTAAAGAAATAGTCGAAAAATGAGATCCAAATTTTCTTTTAGCAAACCATTTATGAAAACTGGCAAATTAGTTCGAAAAATCATCTGGTGAAAAAAACATTTTCTTCTCGGATGCTACTGGCACAAATAACTAAAACCAAATTGTTGCTCGAAATGGGATAAGCAGCGAATGTTTGGTAAGAAGTATGTGTATCCGCAAAAAGTTAGATTTTGGTGTGGTGATATTATTGGCCAATTTTGCCGAATGCTGCGTCATTTCGATAGCTTTTAAACGCCTTTTTTGTCGAGATAGATATCTCCATGATAGAAATATGGTGCATGTAAAATTTTTAAAACCGAGCGATGCCACTACCCTTATAGCCTAAACAGATGACGGCGTTACCGGCGCAGTTAATTCTGATTAAAAGTGTAGTGTGACAGATGGTTGTTACGCGAATTAGTGAACAGCTGATTTGCTTATTGGATAGTTTTGGTAGTAAAAGATAGACCGTAGGCAGCAAATACGGGTGGTATAAGCTGCCCTGATACTAAGAAATAATTATTTATTAAAAAAAAATCTTAAATTACAATCTCTCAAACTGCTTCGAAATATCAAAACAATTAATGTAATTTCGAGCGTGAGCAAAATAGCATTGCATGCAGTCATTTGTGTTCTTCTCGTTGAATCATAGATAACTAGATGTGAAACTTATTCATTTTGAGAGAGAGCGCGCCCATGAGGACGTTTCAAAACTTGGCAGCACTCACACATTATGGGATTTTGAACAGCTGATAGGCGAAATGGCAGGCTGCCAGAAGAAACGCGCCAAAAATAACAGACGAAAACAGTTCGTTTTTGCTTAATGGAGAAATGACGTGTTGAAATAGTTATAATTATTTGTCTTAAAATTAATTCAATTGAAATGCAATAATTTGAATTTAAGTGAGTTTGTAGAATCCAAAGCTCGTTATATCCTTTTCGACTTCTACTTTTAATTAGTCTTATGTACATAATGTAATTTTATTGAAAACTGTGTGTTGGTTTATGTAAATTTGTATGTACGTAAATATTCTATGGTTGAAAAGCGTACAAAAATTAAAGGTAATCTGCTTTAACTTATTCTGTTCGTTGTTTGAGAATTTTGTTTTGTTACCCAATTTCTGTGTTATATTAAAAAATCGCAATAAGTCATGTTTTTAATTATAACTTATGTTTTTCGCGTTCATTACTTTATTATTATTAAATTACTTTTGTATTTCAGTTTTAAATAATTTCATTTACATATAAATTTTTAAATTTTTTGCTTATTTATGTACATATTTCATACGGATTGTGCTTATTTTTAGTATATGTAGGTGTTTACGAGTGATATAAGGCTATTGGGCAACCGCACACTAAATACTAACCTCAATGGTGGTGTGGAAACTAAAAATTCCAGACCTTTGGTTCAAAAATACCCAATTCATGTTTCTACCGGTGTGGCAATATTGGAAAATGTTATAAAAAATGCACATTTTTCAGCGCTCTCACGAGAAAAAGAGTTTCACATCTAGTCATCTATGGTTGAATGTTGTGTTATTTTTCATTCACAATAGATATAACAGCCATTTTTCGGCTATATTGCCATCGAAAATTCCCTTAATTCGCTTAAATTATAAGAATTAATTCTTGTTGTAAATCCGAATTAGTTGCACTTAATTCCTGGTACAATTCTGCATCAAGGCGTTAATCCAGATTAACGCCAAGGCCTGTTAAGGCTATTATGAGTTTTTTTGATTCCAAGAATTAATTGGCAGCCCAAATTAAATTTTACTAAAATGTGAGCGAATGTATGAATTAGGGTTAGGACCGAATTAAGCACATCCTTACTTGTTTGAATTGAATGGAAGAAAATGGTATTAAAAAAATAATTTGTTGCCTGTATTCAAATAAAATGTTGACAATGCAGTTAATTTTACTTTAAATACGATATTGGTATACAAAGTACTGAATTTCCTTTCGCATCGCAATTACCATTCGCATTGGGTTACAGAGTAGATTCCCAGGCTTTCAAGTTCAAAAATGAGCACTTGTTTGACGAAAAATGTACGCAACCATGCCAGTACCAAGGAAATATGGTAATACTTAAATAGTTTATAAAGTTTTAGCTTATTAAATAAAAGTTAGTGTTTGGTAAAAATGAGTAGTAAAGTAGCGGATGCCCTAGCCATCGATTCGATCGGAAATAAGACAAGAAAGCATTGAGAAAATATTTTTATTTGTTTGTATCGCTCCATAAATGAAAGATTTCAAGTTGAAAGTCAAGTGTGCAAAATTTAATCAGAAATCTAAATTTGCCGAATTGATATACATATCTACATACATGTGAAAATGTGGTATGTTTATTACTTGATTTTGAGACTTTGTTATTGCCGAGGTAATGATGTATTTATATACAGATATAGGGGGTTCGATTACAAGCACCCGAACTTTCAGGTTTCACAAGTAAGTACAGTGGTGGCCAAATCGTACGCAAATATTGCCCCATTACAGGAGTGTTATAGAATAATTATATACGTACTTTTTTAATTCATTTTTTTTTTAATTTTGATTGAAAGTAAAGCTGTTTTAGTTTGGTTAGCGTAATTTTATTTAATGTTTCCAAATTAAACAAAATCCATTCCTATTAGAAACAAATAATTAAACTTTTTATAACAACTCAAAAAATTCGTGAACAAAACAAACATGTTAATTATTCTATAATAAGGCAATAGTTCCATATGATTTGGCCACCACTGTAGGTATTTAATGTCATTATGTGAGGAATATAATTTCGGGCGGATGGTTTTCGCAGCTAGTGGATTAACTTTGGGTAACATATTCTGCATTAACCACAGGTTTCAGGTATCCAGACGGAAAATAGTCGAGACAGAGTCCTCCAAATTTGAGGACTGATTTTGATAATAAACTTGAATTTCTCAATTTCGTCGCTTTGTTGAACCATGCATAGTATGAGTGCTATATGGTTAAATGTCTACATTAACTAAGTGTTCTCAGATATTTTAACAGCTGTAGCCTTACCAAGGTGACCGCTATACTCTGGCAAATCCCGTATACTCTGCTAAAGTTCGTGCGCCCCTATTGTAAAACCCTACTGTTAATTATAATTCCTCGATGAGTTAATTGTTTTACTAAAACAACGACTTTTATAGCAAAGTATTCTCCCACACGTGTAATAAGGCAATAATACTCGGACACTAAATGATATTGACAAATAACTCACAATTAAAAGCTTTATCAGTGAACGAGTACCGATACCAATCGGCAAAAATCTTATCAGCACTTTAAATTGTGTTTGTTGACTATCGCCCTTAATGCTGTTATAATGACCATAACAACTGTTTTACAGTATAAAATATTGGATACTAAATATGAGGGTATATGAGTTTGCCCTCTAGATAATATGGAAGGGGAAAACAAGTTTGATGAAGTTCATTCAGGGCTGGCAGTTCAACATTTTTGAGTTTCTCTAAGTTCTTTAAATTATTCTATTAGGTTGTCAACTAAGTAATTGCGAATGTTTTTTAGAAAATCAAAGACAATTTTTTCATGGAATTAAATAACTTTATTCTGTAATGTATTGCTCATTTTGAGAAGTAAAATTATCTGTCGACCATTAAAACGAAACTTTATAAGTGCCTTATCACGCCCGTTCTATTCACAACGCAGAGCTGAGGATCATGACAATATCAGATAAAGTGATCGTGGAAGTGATAGGGAAAAGATAATGAGCCTTTGCGGATTGACGACAGAGAATAATGTAAGCAATATAATGATGAGCCGTAGGAACCTTACCGCTACATACAGCGTAGCGAACAAAGACCCACCGGCTTAAGTTATGTCGTATGAATGATTTAAAACACTCTAGCTTAATTTATATTTTTACTTATAAATGTAAGAGTAGGAATTTAGATTAAGGAAGCATAACACTAGCAACATAATTCAAGTGCCTTGGTAGAAAAAATTCAGCAGATGTGGCCAACGGCAGATGTTACCGGGTCTCAGCGAATTTGAAGGAATCAGCTGATTTTCTGATGTAACAGGGAATGTGGTAGCAGTTTGTTTACGGCAAATCTGATATTGTCTGGGTGATATAAGAAAAAACCAACGCAGCCATTACTCCTGTTACTTCCTTGCCGTCTGAATAACCACATGAAAATGCATATATCTGAAATGGGCGGATACTATTCTGCTGCCGAATCCCTGGTGACGTGGCAGCCGAAGTTACTATCACAGGTTTGCTTCGGATGGCCAAACCTTTGTTCAAGTGCAACCTGTCATAGCGCAGGACTGTAACATAAATTTATGGCCTCGGGGTTGGATGGCTAGAAATGATGACCCTGGAGGAGATTACTACGCTAAAAAATAGAAAAATCGGTTCATAAATGAGGATCGAGTAAATACTATTTAATACGGCATTAATTTTTTTTACAAAACATTTACTGATACTTTTCAATTGAGGAAACAAGTGATGTGGATTTTTTAGTGCTTAGAAGGGGAAGGGGGTATGCGTTTAAAACAAAATCAGTAATCAGCGCGGACATAAAAATGTGCGTAAATTCATCAAAGACGATGTAGATAATACAGAGGGTGGCGTCTTCCGGAAACCGCTATTTTATTGCAATTCATGGAAATATATTGTGCAAGGAATAAGTTTGACGAATTTTGCGTGTTCTTTTGCCGGAATATGATAGAGAAGAGAGTGCACAAATGGATTGAAAAAGTTCGGAGGCGGAAAACTTTAGGCCCCTCAATTTGTGACACAACATCAAGACGCACACCACAAATAGGAGGAGGAGCTCGGCCAAACACCAAAAAAAAAAGGTGTAGGCGCCAATTTTATATATACTTATATAGGGGTTTTTAATAGGTGCGCTTCAACTTTTTTCCGATAGGGAGGGCGAACGACGCAATATTTTTTATTTTTCGCTTGTCATTTGTAAACTTCATTAGTATACATTTCATCGTGGAACGCTTCACAATTGAGCAACTATTGCAAATCGTGCAAATTTTTTATGAAAATAATCGTTCTGTTGCTGCTACTTTAAGAGCATTACGGCCATTTTACGGTCCATTTAACAAGCCGTCCCGTTTTGGGGTTATGTGAAGTCATTGGTCTGCATTAACAAGCCGGCGACGATTTGTGAGCTCAGAGCCAATATGAACGCGAATTTGAAAATTTATTGCTCTCTTTCAAACACTTCGTAGTAAATTAACTTTGTGCAAAATTTAAGCAACTTTAAATCTAAACGATGTTCGTTAGACAAGCCTAATTCTCCTCTAAAGGCTGACATACTGTTTACCTAATAAATTATTTTTTCTTCGCACTCCTTTCGAGTTCTGACGGGACTAGGAGTGTTACTCAACACATTCTTACACAGTCTTCTATCAGGGATCTCTAAGTGGCAACATTGAGCCACTCAGTTCTCATGTGAATAGTGTGTAATTTAGCTCATGTGAATAGAGTGAAAATCCCTCGATTCTTTCTATTCATTCACGATAGGCTTCACTTTTTAGATTCTAGTCCAAGTCAAAGCGTCCGATAACACTGTGCGGAAAATTGGTTCGAAAAACAATAAAAGGTGTATCCGGTGCGCCATCTTTTATGTCGGTATGTAAACGCTGCATAACTTTGTCATTTACCAACCGATCTACTTCAACATACATGTTTTCGATACATCAATTCAGTACAAATTCAACTATGGATCGCTTTACACCGAAACAACGCACTGAAATAGTGATGCTATACATCGAAAATAATCGTTCTATTGTTCTAACTCAATGCGCATATCGCAAAAAGTATCGCGGCAGACATGCACCGTCTGACAATACTATTCGTCGTTTGGTGTCGAATGTTTTTGAGCATTGGACAGTAAGTGATCGTCAACATGCCGTTCATCAACGACCAGGACGTTCCAATGAACTTGTTGAAGCAGTCAGGAGAGCGTTGCCCAGGAGCCAACAGTGTCGTATCGTCGTCACGCTCAGCATTTTGGCGTCAGTGAAACCACAATGTGGCGCATTTTAAAGGATGATTTAAATTTGTTTTAGTATAAAGTGCAATTGACACAAAGAATATTGCCGACAGACCATTCACGTCGTTTGGAATACGGTCAAACAGTCGCTCGAATGGTTGATACTGAACCCAATTTTTGGAAGCAAATTTTAATGACTGAGGGGCACATTTTAACCTCTCTGGCAGCGGGAATGAACAAAATTGTAAGTAACTGTTTGGGCCGGCATTTGCGCCAAAACCGTCATTGGGCCATATTTTTACCGAGAAAACCAAACGGTCGATGGATACCGATATCGATGGATGTTGGCTCATTATGTCTGCCCGCAAATGCGTGAGAAAGGTTTAGACGGTTATTGATTTTAACAAGACGGTGCGCCATGCCACACTGCGAATGCAACAATTGAATTTCTGCAACGAAAATTCTCGGGACGTCTAGTGTCAAAAAGAGGCTACATCACCTGACTTAACCCCCCTGGACTTCGTTTTGTGGGGTTATGTGAAAAGTAAGGTTTATGCCATCAAGCCGCAGACTATTGACCAGCTTAAGGAAAACATTCGTCCCGAAATCGACGCTATAAAACCCGAAATGCTTGACAAGGTGATGACAAACGCAGAAAAAAGATCGCAGTTTGTGATTGCTAATAAGGTGATCACTTGATGGATGTTGTATTCAAAAAATAGTTTTAATATATTGTAAATAACCAAACCAAATAAAAATACTTCACTTATACAAATCAGTTGTTTTTTTCAGAGTTATTCAATGTTTTCATGCCGACATAAAAGATGGCGCACCCTGTATAAGATTAATGAAAGAATATTGAAAATAGGACCACTTGTCGTTTTGTCCTTAGAGGCCACATGTTTTTAAAGTATATTGAAGTTTTCCTAATTTGCTCTCAAGTTTATCTAAACTATATGAAAAAAACTTGTAAAAAACAATATTTACCATTGATAATGCCTTAAAAGATTGTTTTCTCCTCTTTTTCTTTGCCCTCGCCAAGGTCCCTTATTTGGCATCGGCCCTCCTCGTACTTGATTTCCAGGTTAATCGATTCTGGATTGCCCCTTCGTTGACTTCCCTTCGCTGCATACCGTTTTTAATAGTGTATAGCCAGAATTTAAGGGGTCGATGTCGGCCACGTCCCATTGATGGTAGCGGCTGTTTTACAAATTTCTTTGTTGTAAGCTATTCAGCTGTTCTCATAATGTGTTCATATCAACGTAAGCGATTTTATCTGAATTTCTTAATTATTGGAGCCACATGACAGCTACTTCTGATGTGTTTATTGCTTATCTTATCCAGTTTTGTTACGCCCGATGCCCATCGAAACATTCTCATCTTCGCCACATGGCTTCTTTTTCTTGTTTAGGATATAGCGGCCAGTGTTCTGAGGTATACGCCATTGCAGGTCTAACCGCAGCTTTATAAATTTTGTCTTTTAACTTTCTTCTTCTTCTTCTTAGCTTCACAGTCCTTGGTGAACCATTCCTTCACAGCTTCTTGTCATCGATCTCGATTTATAGCCACTGCCCTCCAACATTGCACGCGCATTTTCCTAAGATCAGCTTCCACATCTTCTAGCCATCTTTTCCTTGGGCGTCCCCTATCGATAGCATGAAGTTTATAAGATTGGTGGAGAGTTAAAATGTTCCACCAAAATATTTCTCGGAAATCTTAGTAGGCGTATCTTCGAATAAAAGCACCATTATTTTGTTTCCAACTCTATCAGTATCACACATTCAAACGCTGTTGAGGTGAAAAGGGAACGAAGATATTTGAGGCAGTTGCAAAGAAAATATGTTATGAAATAAAAATTTACAACTTTTGGCACTTCATAAATTCTCGTGAAAAGTGTTTTCTTTATTATTATTACTCTTAAGGGATTCGTTTAACGTAATTTAACAACTTCTCGACTTATTTTTTCAGAAACCTTAGCATTAACAAAACTTTGTTAAACGTTTTTCATTAATTTAAACGACATAAATATACATATATACATATATGTGGATAGAATTCATTTGTTGAATTTCTATTTCGGTCTTCAGTACCACAACAAAAACAAAAAGCATATCAGATATTAAACTGCTATCACCTTGTATGGATTCGACTAGGCTTGCAAAATTTTCGTAAACACTTGAAAGAAATTGCGAGGCATGCTCTACATGTACTTATATATTTTTAAAATGCGACAAGTACAAATCGTCTGGGAACCTGCTTGAAAGATTAAAATTCCACAGAAATGTTTTTGTTTTTGTAAAATGAATATTATCGCCTTATAAACTTCCATACGCCACGAGGAAGTGGCGCTTTGGCGATAGACGATAAAAGTGTATTCCAAGTTAACGATACATACTATATACTTATGTACATATAGTTGCAAGTGTGTATGTTATATTTAGTCGAGAAATGCATTCTGAGAAAAATTCTTATAAACACACTTTTTGCTTTTATTTAATTTTAGAGCATTCTTTCTGAAAAGCCCAAGCCATCATTCACTGAAAGAAGCCAACTGAAGTATGCACGGCGTTTAGTGGTAAAACTTGGAAGCGCTGTCATCACAAGGGAAGACAACCATGGCCTAGCCCTCGGACGACTGGCCTCCATTGTCGAGCAGGTTAGTTTTTGTATGTGTGAAATTTTGTAAATACATATGTGTGTATGTATGTACAATACATACATGCCAGAGAAGCCGAAAACCGATTTGAGGCCGAACCGAACCCAACATTTCAATGGCTTGAGTAATAAATAACCAATGATTTTTAAAAATCCTATATTTTATTAAAAAAGCAAGCAATAATTAAGTAATTATTTAACACTGATTAATTAACTTATCGTCGAAGCCGAAGCTCGGCCGTTGTGTAATATATTGGGTATATTAGTACCTATTTATTATCGTGGAAGTGGCGATGTAGTAACTTATAGCTTTCTCGTCTTCTTACTATCTTCTTCTTTCCTTACTGTTGCCTGTAAGTGTTACGTCCGAAAGTGACTTCTTAGTGTCGTCTGGAAGACATAGAAGCATAAAAACTACACTATAGAACAACCTGTTACAATTATTGAATGAACAACATATCGACAAATTTGTAATTTTCGCCCTCCAGCACTTATTACTATGGAACTGCCTCCGTTTTGTGACTGGCTAAATTCAACTTAGCCTCGTTAACCCATCGTTGCACTCTCGCTGCAGTATCGTTGCACTTTTCCTTTAAGAGGTCAAGTTTAACATCGACTAGCTACAGGGCAATATCATCTGCGTATCCCACAATTTTGGCGTTTGGCGGGAGCTTCACCTTCAGGACTGAATCGTACATGATGTTCCACAAAGTTGATCCCAGAACTGATCCTTGTGGTACACCACCGGAGACCTTGTTCGTTTTTTGTCCATTTGTAGTTTCATATCGCAGAATGCGGTCACTTAGATAACTGCTTGTAATGCGGACAAGGTAGGCTGGTACATTGAAATCTTTGAGGGCCGTGATGATGCTAGGCCAGTTTGCCGAGTTAAAAGCATTTTTAACATCTAGGGTGATCACAGCGCAGAACTTTCTTGCCGATCTTCCCGCACTCATAGCCCTGTGTTCTATTTCCACCACCGTTCTTATTGCATCCACCGTAGATCTAGCTTTCCGGAAGCCGAATTGGTTGTCTGAGAGACCTGTCGAGCCTTCCAGATTCTCCTGAAGTCGTTCGCAGATAATGCGTTCTAGTACCTTCCGCACTGTGTCCAGCAGGCATATGGGTCTGTATGACAAAGGTAGATCGGGTTGCTTACCTGGTTTAAGCAGAATAATCAGACGTTGTATTTTCCATCTCGCTGGGAACTTTCCTTCGGTAAGGAATGCCATGTATAGGTCTGTAAAAATTTTCGGAGTTGACCGTATTGCTTCTTTTAACGCTATATTGGGAATCCCGTCAGGCCCGGGGGCTTTGCTATCCTTTATCCTCGTTAAGGTGCTGAGAACTTCTTCTTCTGTAACTTGTGGAACCATTGCAATTTCTGTTATTACGCCATTTTGTGAGTCCCCTGCTTCCTGTAGGGGAAATAGTACTAAAGCAACGAGTTTTGCTTTTTTGAATTGCGTTTTTAAGCCACAATTTTCGGCAGTTATAATCATCCTGAAATTCATCGTAGTTTGTACGACCTCGCGCTCTTTGAGCTTTTCTTCTAGCCGAGTTACTATCCTTACGTAGTTTAGCTATTTCATCTGTCCACCAATATGCTGACTTTCGGTTTCCCCGGTATCTAGATCTTGTCATCGTTGCGTCGCAAGCTCTTTCTAATCGCATGGCTATTTCTTCTGTCATCTCCTCTGCTGATTTGCGGAAGATGTAAGTGTCTGCCCATACTTGTCCAAAAGCCACTGCGTCAAAATCTTTTTGTTTCTATCTTTTCTTGACTGTCTTAGATGCAGTGCTCGGCATTACAGTGCGTACGTCCACTACAATGGCCAGGTGGTCGCTATGAGTATAAATTAACTCGTCCAATTTCCATTTTGTGCGATTCGCTGTGGTACGATCAGCAAATGCTAGGTCAATTATAGAGCGCCCTCTAGTGCAATCAAACGTATATACTCCCGGAGTGTTGAGCAATACAAGGTCCATTGCTGCAACCGTTTCTTCTACAATTTTCCCCCTTGCGTTTGTATACGTGCTGCCCCAACCTCTGGACCATGCGTTGAAGTCACCTGCAATTAGAATAGGTCACTTACCCCTAAGTTCTAGCTCTAGTGCCGCCGTCTTCGAAGAAAAGTTTTCAATTGACCATCGTGGAGGTGCAAAACAGCTCACAAAGAGAATGCCGTCTAACTTCATCTACGTGAACCCTTTACAAGGTGAGGAACTTTGTCGTTTACATCCCAGATTACTGCTTGTTCTTCGGTGTCTGCTATCCCGCTGTGAGAGTTCATCATTTGGAAGGGTTCCGAAAGCATTGCGATGTCTACTTTCTTTTCGACGACTGTTTGCCCGAGTAAGTCCTGCGCAGCTCTGCAGTGGTGGGTATTGAGTTGCAGGATTTTCATCACTTGATTTTACGTACCGCTTCTTGGTAGCGCGGGCATTTTGCGCTGCCAGCTTTGTGTGCTCCATCCCATAGTGCGCATTTTTCTGCACTTCTACAGTTCGCTGCCATGTGACCGTCCTCACCACAACGACGGCAGAGTTTCGTGCGATCAGATGATTTACATACTGTCGCTACATGATCGTATGACCGGCATCTATAGCATCTTTTTGGAGATATGACCTCTGATACGCGGCAGCGTACCCATCCCACCTTAAGGGAAGCGAGCGTCAGAACCTTTGGAATGCATACTTTTGATGGCGGCTTTATCTGGCCTCTTTATCTGAGCTTGCTCTGGTATCGCGTCCAGCAACTCTTCCTCCGAGCTCAGTTCTGTTATAAGGCCCTTGCATTGCAATGTGATGCAAAGGGTTTTTAGGTTGACTGTTGCAACACCATCCAGGGTGAGCTGCATTAGGTCTAATTTTAGTTCCCTCCCTTTTTGCGGATAGAGTTGCAGTGTTTTCAGTCGCCGTTGTTTTCCTTGTTTGCGCTGGTGCAGACATAGCGCCGGTGGTGCACTCATCGATTTTCAGCTGTTTTGTTACCTCTGTGTGTGCACGTTTTATAATGCTACACATATTTCTGATGTCGCCATGTACATTTCGACATTTTTATATTACTGCTGTTTTTTTTTCAATTAATTGCTTATTCTTTTCCATGCTATAGGGCCCTAACTTAGAGCCGCTATCGCCGCGCGTGTATGTATTACCCGTAAGTCCTATGGTTATCTATGAAAACTGGGAGGGCATACTAGGGTTGACACAGGTCCTTATGGGTACCTGAGTTCAGAGACAGACTTCGATCGGGGACTAATGGGGAGTTATCTCAACCCAACATACATAGTCAATTAAGGCTACGTGCCTTGAGCGCTCTGTAAGACCTGTCAGGTTTTAATAGGGCGGAGAAATAGAGAACCCTTCTGAAAGTCGTTTCAGCAAGATTTCACTCCGCTTACTTGGATTACAAAGGTTCACTGCTTCGGCCCGCTTGCAATCTGCTTTCACTCCAGTATGCCATAATCAGGATCTTATTGGAATCGGGCCTGATGCCCCACACTGTGCGAAATGAAAAATGTTTAAATGTTTAAATGTTTTGCTTGTTTTGGTCCGCGAGTGGTATTTTATTTCCCATCTACCCTGCATATCTGCCGAGCATTCCCCGATCCGCCACCTAGGGATGGGTCCGATGGGAGACAACAGCTCCACGCGGACATTTAAATGATGCCATTCCTCACATTTGATTGCTATGAGCCGAACTTTGAATAAAAATAGTGCAACCGAAAAAAATCCAAATTTGTACACGTTTTATTTTAAAACAATATCTAGGCGCGAGCTTTGACAGACCCTAGCAACACTAAAGGCCCTAAAAAAATAATTTGCTAATTTTTGTTTTATTTATTATAGGACTATTATGCTCCATATAGAAATTATGCAACTCAATGGAAGAGGCGTAAATGAATTCTCAAAAAATTAGGAAGATTTGCATGCTTTATTCCCCGATGTTGCTCGCCACAATTTGCTTTACGACAGAGCGGAAGAATACTGTAACTCCGTCTCCGCCAAATTTTTGTACCACTCGTTTCTGCAACCAATAAAGCCAATGTTTTATTAAAATCATAAGCACAAAGATGAAATACAGATGATTCACCTATCTCATGGTGCCATCCGATAATAATTTTTGGCCAAAAACAATTGAAAGGAGTTAATTTACAAAATAGCAAAGATAGCAATAGCGTAGTGACCGTATGAAACAAGTTGCATGCTTTTAATTGCGTAACTTCGGGCCGTAACGATATTATTTCACCGGTTAACTTGGCAATATTTTCTTTATATGACTCTTCTCGCTTCTTTGCATTTGCTTTTTGATTTCACGAAGCTCTTTTAAAATGTCATATATGTATGTCGGTGTTAAGAAAAACTTAATAAAAAAAATATAACAACATAAATTTAATTTAATATTTTAATACTTCTCGCTGACTGCACCGAAATCAAGTTCACTTTCAGTCTCAGTTTCGCTCTGGGAGTCGCTCTTACCACTTCTATGTACTAATTACACCTTTTCCATTTTTTACATCCATTTTGATGCAGCTATTATATTAATATGTTGCTCGCTCAATGAACTGCAATGCATACATACATATACGAGGGGACTAACTAAAGTTCGGTAAATAGAATTGAGAAAAGGATACATTTTATTTTTAATCTTCATAATCACATAATCCTTATTAATTTAAATACATTTCTTTAATCTGTGAATCAACTGTTAAAAACAGTTTTTCAGCTATTTAAGTTGAGCATTAACCGCATTTATTATCAATTTTTTTTTTTTAATTTTTGGAAATAACCAGAAATTACACGGCGAATATGGCTTTGACAAATTTCTTCAATGACAGAAAGCGCAATGAAGTTACTCGTCATTTCAGCAGTGTAAGCTCCTGGTGTAACAAGTAGCGGTGCAGTTCCTCATTTTTTCCTGTTTTCAAGAAATTTTTTGAACATTTACTGCTTACCAAAGTTTTCAGTATAGCAGCAAAAATTTTGCTCTGGTCAGTATACCGAGATAATCACTTTTGTTGCTGACTTTTGCTGCTTGGCTTCCACAGGGGGATTTGCTGCTTTCGACCTGTATACCATGGAATTCAGTTTGGTTTCCGGGTCATCCTTAAAAACCAAGCTTCGTAACTCGTTAAGATCATACTAAAGTTGCTAAACTCTCCATTTTAGAAATTTCTTTAAAATAATTGAAGAAAATTTGCTCTAGCTTCTTTTTGATTCTCATTCAAAATTCGTGGAACTCAGAGCAGATTTCTTTGTGTACTGCAAACCATTATGCAATATACGCGATACTACGATAGGATTTAAGTTCAATACACTGCATATAATTTCCTGGGTCATTCGAGGGTCCTCACCAATTTTTCGCTTCACCAGGGCTACGACAACTTTGGCCATTTTTCTGGAGGCTCGTCCTACGCAGAAAAATGTCTAGTCTGGAATCTTAAATACCACTTACAAATAGTCTTAAGAGAAGGAGTGTCCGCTTTATATGCAGTTTGGAACTCATTGAAAATTTCCACATACTTGAGTTGACATCGAAAGCCGTAAAGAACGCTTGCAAATCATTGAATTTTATTATAAAAATACGTGTTCTGTTAAGGCCGGCGGGCCAATTAGATGTCCTAAATTCAGTAGTTTTCGCGAAGCGTTGTAGGATGAGAAAAAAAACAATTAGCCAAATGAAGTTTTGGGGATAGTTTAATATATATTTGAACTAAAAAAAAAAAATTTGTACAATCCCCAACAATATATTGTAAGCCGAGTTATCAATAGATTCCCAGAGCGCCTTGCCACTGAAGTATCCAACTTCTGTACAAGATACAACTAGCAATTTTCATCTGAAAACAAAAAAAAAAAGATTATTAATTTTGATGTAATTATCTTCGATGTGAACTAGGAAAATTGGGAGAAACACGTAAAATTCGAATTTTTGGGGAAGGTAGAAAAAAAAGTGGTTTTTCAAGGAAAAAAAAAACTCTTCAACTGGGTAAAAAAGTCGCTTAAAAAAGTTTTTGGATGTTTTTTTTAGTTCACATAGAAGAGAAAACAATACTGAAGATAACGCATTTTGAATGAAATGGATAGCTCGTTTAGTTTTTTTGCAATCGTGTACATAAATTAGGTAAAATCGTGAAAATGAAAAGCCGAGAAAACGCGCTTCAAAGTTAATGATGTTAATGATGACCAACAATTATCGATTCGTCGCCGTTCGCAGCAATTGGGCCTCTGTTACTCAACAATGTGGAAAATTTTGCGAAAGGATTTAGGAGTGAAGCCTTTCAAAATACAGCTGGTGCAAGAATTGAAGCCGAATGACCTACCGCAACGCAGAATTTTTGGTGAATGGGCTATTGGAAAGTTGGCCGAAGATCCACTTTTTTTATCGAAAAATTGTGTTCAGCGACGAAGCTCATTTTTGGATCAATGGGTACGTAAATAAGCAGAATTGTCGATTTTGGAGTGAAGATCAGTCAGAAGAATTGCAAGAGCTTCCACTGTATCCAGAAGACTAAGCGGATGGACCATTTGAAGCGCAGTCGCGGTGAACATTTGCATGAAATAATCTTCAAACATTAAATTATATGGACTATACTATCGATATAAATAAAATTTCATGCATTTCTCGGAATTTTACGTGTGTTTTTTTAAAAAACTTTCCTATAGTTCTTTAAAAATCACTCTTTATATATACATACACACATATATTATCGACTTACCGAACTTTTGTTTGTCCCCTCGTATGTATATGGGAAATAAATTTTAATGCCTTTCTTTTGCTTTCTTCTAATCGTACCGTGCAATATGTCAACTGTTATAAATTTATAAAATTAAAAAATCTTGTTCAGAGTGATATTTTTTGGTGTGGCATAAAACAGAAAATAAAATGATAAATAACGAGAAATTTATAAAATTATAAATTAAATTTCACATTTCATATTTAAGTGGCAGCACTGGGTTTGCTCATTATCGCCATGGTTGGTTAAAGTGGTGATTCATCCAGAATCCAACTAGCGCTTCCGGACCATTTTGTTGACACATCCTGGTTAACAACTTGTTCATTGCGGCCTTACAAATTAAAAGAATTTAATTTGGCGACTTCGACATGTTAAGCCCTGAAACCGAAGTGTCGGCCGTGTATATTAATATTTAACAGATGCTGCCTGCCAATGGTCATTTTCAAAATGAAAAATTAATTAATCACTAGGAAGAAATGTGAGCATTTTAATAAGTTTAATATGAAGATGGAGTAGCAAAAAAAAAAGGGGGAAACAATAATTTATCATGTAGGAGCTTAATATTAGGTTCTTCATTCAATATATTTTTTTTTCAAGACTCGTGACCTTTCAACGGATTTCTAGTGAATTTGATAGGCTTCTCTACAAAAGTACATCAGTAGAAACGAATTGAGCATTAAAACAATGCAAAGCTTTCCAGAGCTATATCAAATCCAGTAAATCTTGCTCAAATATATTCACCTTCTACAGTTTTTTTTTATGACAGACTCTCTAATTCTTTAGAAGATGCAGTTAATTTTTGAGTACTTTTTGTGCTGCTTTTATCACTTCTTAGACGAATGGGTCTCCTTTGAATCCGTAACTCTAACGGAAAAAGATTTTTGAGAGACATTGCATTTATAAAACCGTTTAATCCTGTAAATGCTGATTGCCTGTCAGCAAGTATTTTAAAGAAACGCTCCTCTCTGGTTGTGCTTTCAGCGTTAATCTTTAAGAAGTCTTTATCGTCCCTTGAGTTTATTAATGTCTGGAGAATAGCCTGAATAGCTCAAATTTTCAAAAGTGGCATAAAAATGATGTTGCCAGCTACCGACTTACATATATCAAAACTATCTATTGTTTCGAGAATTGCATTAGTGAATGAGTGCATCATTAAAGAGAAGCTAACCTTTTCAGTAAATGGTTTCATTTCCCCAAACCAGCACAGTTTTGACAAGGCAAATCAACAGCATCCAATCTTACTGTTGCGGCTTCTCAATTTGGCTGTCAAATTGACAATATATAAATTCATATTTTTCAAAAGCATTCAATAAAGTTTCGCATACAAATTCTAATATAAAAATTATGCTGCTTAGACTTTCATTCCAATATTCTGAAGTGGATCAAATTATATCTTTGCAGCAGACGCTCTGTGGTAGCATTTGATAACGTACTTTCTCAACCATTTGTGGCGGCATGAAAGGACCTGCAAAACAGCATTCTAGAACCTTCACTCTTTTTATAACTTAATAATGACTAAATTTCCTTTATATGCTGACAATTTTAAGCGATTTTCAGTAATAAGGAATTTTGGAGACTCCTAAGCCCTTCAGACTAGCCTTGATAAATTTAACTCTTGGTTTACTCGAAATTGTTTGTTTCTGAATATTGAAAAGTGCTCTAACTGCGCCGTCACTAGGAAGCACAATTCAATATCTACGGGGCTTCTCATTTCAGATTCACTCAAGCAAATTACTGAAGTTAAATACTTTGGTCTTTATTTTGACACAAAATTAAATTTTTCGTTACATACAATAATATCGTCCCTAAAGCGAGCGGCATGTTAGCTCTCGTTTGGACCCATATACCTTAAAGCTTCTTTACACTACGTTAGTGAGATCAAAGTAAGATTATCAACAGAATAGAGCGAGTTAATGAATAACAACAGGAGTTGTTGATTGATTGATAATAATTGCAATTTATTTTAAGTTTTTCTTTTACTTATACTACTTCAATAGTTAATAATTTTTACAAAAAGACCAAAGAAACAAAGCAATTCCCGGAAAAGTAAAAGTGACTTAAATGTATAATGCAATTATGCACTTTTATTATTAAAATTAAAACAATTCTTGGAAAAGTAAAGTTGACTTAATTATTCATATTATTAATAAAAGCAAAATACTTTTCGGAAATTGTTGTTGTATTATAAATTCAGGTAGAATGTTAATATTTGTGCAATTCAAGCATATAATATATTTAAAGAAACAATTTGGAAATAATTCTTGGAAGAGGTTAACAAAATAAATGCTTACGTTTGTGTGTATATATGTATGTATGTTTGTAAGTATGTACTCATATCTGTGCCAATTTAGTTTGTTGAACTCGTATCCGCTGTTGGTAGGTAGTAGCTGGGTTGACGGTGACTATCGGTGATTCTGGGTTGCTACTGGTTGGAAGGTGACCATCGGTAACTAGCGCACACAAAAAGTTTTTATTAAATTTGCTTTTCGTTCGTTAATTTTCACTGAACGCCTGCCCCAATAAAACCACGTTTTCAGGTTGTTGACCTCAAAACTTTGAGAAACCTTTCTCTCAAGCTCTTTTATAATCTGAATCGTAAATGGAATTACAATTCAATGTTCCGAATCGTAACCTACATATTTCAATGTTTTATGTGGGATACCCAGTTCATATTATTCTTAAAATTCTCCTCTAATAAAAATTATTTCTGAATTAAGTAATATTTCGAGTCTGTACCAGCTCTTCCAAAGTGAGCAGTATGTAGTTTAATTATTTTAGTTAGTCTGCAGCCTGTCTAATAGAGGTGTGACTGCCATAACCTGGAAACTATTTAACCAATTCGATTCTAACAAACTGCCCGTGTGAGTTTATAATATCATATTTATTATACGCAATATATTTAATAATGGCTGCACATCCTTGACTCATACTTTGTGTTAATTTCTGCGCACATTGTGGACGTAATCGGTTCTAAATCATTTGCCTTGATAACTATTTTAGCGTCCATATTTGTTTTCCTTTGAGATTTTGCTTAAACAGCTTTGACCAAAGGGTTGGCCCTTTCAATAGGGTCATCTGGCGACTGCGAAGTCCAATCCAACCTTTTAATCCCATTTCGCCGTTTCCACGGTTTCGATACTTGGGATCTTTTTTTGTTAAATTTTATTCATGAAAACTAATAATTTTTCAGAAAAGCAGCCTCAAACGTATTGTTGACTATCAGCAGAACACCAGGTTCGACAATGCAACCATTTACTCAAGAGGAAGATTCATTCGTGAATATTGGGTTTGCCTAATTCATTTCTGAATTTGCCTTAGTTCATGCAAGTCTTTATTTCAGTGTGTGATAATGGGAGCAGCGGGTTTTCCAATAAGCTTCGGGATTTGAAATTTTCTGCACGTATACATCAATTTTTTTAAATCTTCTCAGCTTCATGCAACGATGAGTTCGGCTTTGTTACAAACAAACGAATGATCTTCTGATCTTACTTTGGAGAGATATTTTTTTTGGTCTCATCTGGGAAGTTGCACCCATTTATTTATGACCGTCTTCGACTTCTTTAAATATTTTGCTGCAGATGCACGTGACATTTTTGGACCTATAGGATGTGTACGTAGGAACACTACTCCAAATCATTTTTCATACGCGGAACTCATTTTGTAAAAATAACGTATGCTTTCTAAAACGTTCACAAAACTAACAAATTGCACAACGCGATTGCGAAAATGATACATCAATTTTGCAGTATTTAAATTTTTTTAACGGAACTTTAAGTTTGAATTAGCGGGTCACGCTTCCATTAGATATACTGTATGTCATGTACATTATACTCACTAAATTTTTAACGCTGGTCTGTAAGATTGTGAATATGATATCACTGAATAAATAAATAAATATATTTAATAAAAGTCAATACAAACACTCTTAACCCAACACCACTCAAAATAGAAACAAACTTATGAAGAGATAGAATATTGATAAGCACTAAATAAACATAAGGCTTACCGCTTGCTAATGCCTCTCTAAATTATTTATCGTCAATTTTTCAAAATAGTTCATTTAATTATAAATAAATATGACGAATATAAAGTATAAACTTCACTTAAATAGAGCTTTGGTTAGGTGTCCCAAAGTTAGACAAAGAAAAAATCCAACTTAAATCATTATTTAGCAATTAAAAACTTATTAATGAAAAACTATTGTACCAATATATCACTTTTCGTGATTGTTACATTAGTACACAAAATCCCTCCAGACCCTCGGTACACAAATGTATATATACAATATATATATATATATATATATATATATGCGCACCTCTTACTTTCTTTTCTAAAAGCCTTGTTTATACAGAATGTGTGAGCGTGTAAGTGATAGACTATAACTTGAATAGTAAATTAATTAAGTCGTTAGATCGTGAATGAATTTAATTAGAAGTACTTTGGTTAGGTGAAAGTCTTACAGGTATTGCGCTCGAAGTAAATACAGGTGGTTGATTGTTTTTCCTTCAGTGTTTTACTTGGCTCTGAAATGCATAAAAGTCTACATGCATATGTACCTATTAGCAAAGTGTGATGTTACTATTTAAAAATCGGGAAAAATAGAGGAGTTGTGAGAGTTTGATGAAATTTAGTTAGTTTCTAAATGAATAATGACCTACTGATTTCAATAATTCATTCGGAGTTTTTCTAAATGTCATGTTTTTTTTTTGCAATGAATGCATTTTAAAACAAAATTTAACAGTATGAATATTTGACCTAAGAGGAAGTTTTTTTATTCATTATAACTTGCGAAATCTACAACGAACATAAATAATATTTTGACTATAATACAGTCAAATAGAATCATTCACGCGGCGTAGCTGGGCAAGGTAGAGCTCCTTGTTGACCGTAGCATTCTTTTCGAGCATTTTCCAGTGCACCATGCCCTCCCAGTCCCACCAAACACATATCATGATCTTGATACTGAAGAATTCGAATTCAGAAGGTCTTCCGCTGCGGGACGTGCCATCGACGTCAAAGACGCCAAGTTTGCAAACCATATCTGTGCTGTAATGTTGCCTATAACACCTTCTCCATACATACTATCGCAAATGTCCCGGTCTGCTTCGGCAGCTTTTTGACCTCTATGAAAAGCAAAGAAGATCAGGTGTCGAAAATGTTGATATTTTCCTCCTGGGTATTCCATTTCCTTAAAACTAATAGAAAATTAAATAAGTCGAAAATACAATTAACTTAGTTTTGTAGAACAGAAAGAGTTATATGGAATGAATACTTACCCTTTGCCACACAGCAAACAAATCGTTGTAAAATGAAAGAAAATATGAAAACGTTACGAAATTACTAATACTAAATATAATATAATATATGGTAAACAATGCAGTGAGATACATTACTCACAATTCAAAAAGTGTATCTCCAGATTAAGCTTTGACTTGAAAGTCTCTCTTAAGTTAGAGAATATATCTAAATTTTTACAAAATGGGTTAAACTGCCTTATATAATGTGTAAGCGGTTCATTATGACTAAAATAAGCCCTGTAATTAGGTAAGTGGAACATACTGCTCATTTATGATTCGTGGCTATGTCCCTTATAAACATTACCGATGAAAATTTTCTTCGTATTTCTAATGTTGGCAATGCTAACAAAAGGCAACGAAGGGAATGAATGGCAAATCTAGTGAAACGTTTCTGAAACTTCCAATTCTTAAAGATGAGTCGATATACAATAGAATGGATCCCAGACAACGTTACAATATTCGAGATTTGATCTAACTTCTTTGAATTCCTTACAACAAAGCCAAGCATAGATCTAGACTTGATAATCATAAAGTCTACATGCTTAGGAAATTACATTTTCGATCTAAGGCCCTTCTTTTATACATTTTTGTGAGGGTGGTACGGCCCAACTTATAATCGAAATCAATCACAACTTTGCGTCTATTGAAGGACAAGTGCTGGCATTTACCAGCACTAAGAGGTAAGGAGTTATCCTCACATCAATCTTGTTAAGCCCTCTTGAATTCTTATGCAGGCAGCTACGTCCTCTATATACTCGTACATATGTATATATGTATATATATGCAATATATAATTGTATACTCTTTTTGGGTGTTTGGCCGAGCTCCTCCTCCTCCTATTTGTGGCATGCGTCTTGGTGTTGTTCCACAAATGGAGGGACCTACAGTTTAAAGCCGACTCCGAATGGCAAACGGTGTTTATGAGGAGCCTTTTCTTGGCAGAAATACACTCGAAGGTTTGTCATTGCCTGACGAGGGGCGATCGCAATTAGAAAAAGCTTTTTCTTCATTTTGGTGTTTCTCGGAGATTCGAACCTATGTTCTCCGAATGGTAGTCGTGTACCAACCCATTCGGCTACGGCGGCTGCCTCTATGTCCTCTATACGACTGCAAATTTTCAAGTCCTCTGACAATGCGATCACAAAAATGCAATTATGTTTGCAATAATGATCAGAGAGTACGTAAGAAGTTTATGTTATTATTTTCAGAAATCAGTTGGAAGAAATTTCATATTTTTAAAGAACAGAGTTAGATTAGGAGCCAAATCGGACTATGAATAAGTTCGTGCGGTTTTTTTCGAAATTTGAAACTTTATTGACGTAAAATGGTTACAAATTTAATATTCAAAATATTGTCCATCGCTTACTACTACTTTTTCCCATCTTCTTTCTGGCAATTCACGGATTCCCTTTGTGAAAAATTCGGTCGGTTTTGCCGCAATCCACGAATCGATCCATTTTTTGACTTCATCGTAATTACGGAAGTGCTGGTCAGCCAGGCCATGTTGCATCGATCGGAAGAGATAGTAATCGGATGGCGCAAGGTCTGGACTATACGGCGGGTGGGGTAGGACATCCCATTTGAGCGTTTCTAAGTATGTTTTGACCACTTGTGCAACATGTGGCCGAGCATTGTCATGTTGCAAAATAACTTTGTCGTGTCTATCGGCGTATTGCGGCCGTTTTTCTCGCAGTGCTCGGCTCAAACGCATCAATTGTCGTCGGTAGACATCCCCCGTAATCGTTTCATTCGGTTTCAGTAGCTCATAATACACAACACCCAGCTGGTCCCACCAGATACACAGCATAACCTTCAGGCCATGAATATTCTGCGCCGACGTCGATGTTGAAGCATGGCCAGGGTATCCATACGTTGCCCGACGTTTTGGATTGTCGTAATGGACCCACTTTTCATCGCCAGTC
The DNA here is from genome assembly GCF_028408465.1 of Anastrepha ludens. Lineage (NCBI taxonomy): Eukaryota > Metazoa > Arthropoda > Insecta > Diptera > Tephritidae > Anastrepha > Anastrepha ludens. The sequence goes on along the minus strand of NC_071500.1, from coordinate 116,650,556 downwards.
ACAATTCGATGCAAAAAACCCTTTCTTTTGTGCCGTTGAAGCAGTTGTTCGCATGCCATAAAACGGCGTTCAACGTCTCTTGGCTTCAATTCATACGGCACCCAATGGCCTACCTTTCGGATCATTCCCATGGCTTTTAAACGTTTGGAAATGGTTGATTGATCAACTCCCAAAGTTTTTGCAACCTCTTCTTGCGTTTGAGCCGGATCTTGATCGAGCAATTCCTCCAATTCGGTATCCATGAACTTTGGCGGCGCACCCTCGCGTTCTTCGTCTTCCAAGCCAAAATCACCACTTTTAAAGCGTGCAAACCACTTCTGGCACGTTCGCTCAGATAGAGCATGCTCACCATAAACTTCCACCAAGATAAGATGACTTTCGGCTGCTTTTTTCTTCATATTAAAATAATGAAGAAGAATTCCCCGCAAAAACACATTATTTGGCACGAAATTCGACATTTTCAAGTGTGGTAAAAATATTGTTGTTTACGCTTCAAATAAAAAACTTATACTGACGTTTGTGCCTTACGACAGTAGCTCTCCAATGAATGTTTGGAAATATGGATCGATGGAATAATAATCAAGTTACGCCATCTGTTGTAAAACCGCACGAACTTATTCATAGTCCTATTAAATAACCGATTAAAAATGAGCTGCTGAAGTTGGTCTAACTTATGGTTGAATTTTATCTGAAAAATATAAATGACCCCTTCCGAAAGTTATATATAAATGTAGGCAAATTTAATCCAAAAAGTTCAGAATTAGCGTCGCCTGTTTGTTCGTGCGTGCAAGCATTTTTTTTTTTTTGTCGGGACAACTAGCAAGTACAGCATTCAGATATTAATCCATTGTCCATTGGATTTCTTTAAATCTACCCGATCTCTGAAGAAATCTGAGTAAATTTTGTGGTGCCAAGGAGCCAAGATGGTCGCTTCTTAACACATCAGTGCCAAAGGCCTCAAACCTGATTCGAGCGAAGGCGGGACAAACACACAGGAAGAGATCCGCCGTCTCATCCTCATCTGCACAAGCTAGGCAGAGTACACTGTCTGAGATGCCCAACCTTTCCATATGCTTCGCCCACAGAAAAAGGACCGTCATCAGTCCAACCAGCCGTCTGTGCTCCCCTCTGCTTAATGACAGAAGGGTTTGTGACAGTCGATCGGACATGACAGGTAGCATAAGTTTAATCTATCTGCAGCCTCTCTCAGCCTGCCAAGGTCGCTTGTGGGTTGTAGTTACCCATTTGATAACCATAGCTTTGATGGCCGTAGAAGAGAGTGGCAATACGGGTTTTGGGCCAAAGAAGTTGGCCTCAGAGCCCATCTTAGCTAAGAAGTCACAGGTCTCGTTACCTAAGATACCCACGTATCCTGGGACCCATGTTAGTACCAGGCTATTATGTCTACCGACATAGTTCAGCCTGGATTTACAGGACTCGACTACCCCTGATGTGGCTGGGGGGCTGTCTAAGGCCATACGTGGGATCTAAGACGATGCGTTCTCTGTTTTCCAATGCCGGACAGGGGCCGTACCAGTTCCCATTATACATTGTATAATCGGTGCGTACTTCCTCTGTTGGATGTTTAACTTAGCTTCTTCTCCAACGTGTGGTGTGTATCCTCATGTTGTCTTACAAATGAAATAACCTACAGTCTCATACCGTCTTCGAATGGCATCTGGTTTTTTAAATGAAGCTTTTCCATGACAGAAATACTCTCACTTGGGAGACTGACTGACACACCCCAGACTCAATTAGCACAAAAGGTGTCCTTTTTTTACACCATTAGTAGAACCACTGCCGTTCTTTGGGCCAACCGTCTTGATTTGAATATAAATCTGCCTATGCCATCTATTTTCTTTCCGGTAATTTATACCAAGTTGTTCATCGAGAATTTCCCCAGCATTCTTTGTCGTAGAACACCCAGACTTGGGCACTCACACATACAGGTATAGTGGAAGATTGTCTCCATAGAAAATTCTTGGTTGCACCTTTTACCTTTATCGTTATACGGCCACCGCATTGTCTTAGTATGGTCTCCGATAGGGCAATGGCCGGTTATTGGTGACGTATTGTAATTCTGAAGATGTTCTTTGCTTTCTTAACAGGACTTGTTGTAATCTGGCACGTCTCCTTCGCTTTTTTGCAGGTATCGGTATTGGTCCATCTGTCAACAGCCTGTTTCTGGAATTGCAAAAAGATCTTCCTTTGTAGAAGCTTCGGGCAAAGTCCACTGCTACCACTTCGGATACTCTAAAGGAAGCCCCCTGTCTTACCAGCTTATCAGCTTTCTCATTTCCTTCTATGATTCTACCAAGTACTCAGATGAGAGTGATGTCTGTCGTGCGTGCTAAGGCATTTAATTCTTCTTTGCATTGTCTGACAATTTTTAAAGTGGTTGTTGGTGACTTTTTAGCCAAAATGGCATGACTATCTGAAAAAATATCTACGTGTTTTTGATAGTTGTTGTGAATGATTTCTGATTATCCTGCTAGCTTCCCGTATACCGGGAACCTCTGCTTGAATTATGCTATTCCACTTCCCCAGGCGAAGGGACGTGGATCCATTGATTCTTAACCACTAAATTTAACTCCCGTTCCTTTCGGGTGGGAAACATTAGACTATTTATTATTTCATAAACAATGTAAAACTTTCAGCAAATATTTAAATACCAAATAAGGATTAAGGTTTGATACATAATCATTATCAAGCAAAACATAATCACTTGTATCAACTGGATTAGGTGCGTCTAAAGGAAGGTCAAAAACAAAACAACATTAAATTTCGACCCAGAAAAGGTTTTTCGATTTGCTTAGCCCATTTGCAAACCATAAGTGGTTTCATATGTCCATATGTACCTACATAGTTATAACAGATGTTGGCATACATATGCATGTATAGGTATTATATACGAGTATTGGTATTAGATCTCATCGATGGCCGTTATAGCGCATAAATCAACATTATGGATATGCGCTTTTGAAAGGAATGAATTATGTGGCCTCAAACTATTCCATTGATTTTTGCTTATGCACGCACATATTTAAATGCCAAGGTCAAGGCATGCAAGAGTATTGAGAGTACGGCAAATTTAATTTATGACCCTGCAAGTTATGCTCACTTTTAGAACATGCTTTTACAAATACTCACATATGTATATAGGCACATCATTTCCGTCTGTGAATTGGAAGAAGAATAATGCGCAATATTAGTTATTAATTCAAGGCAATAGGCATTTAATTAAAAAACTGTTGCATTTGTATGTATGTACACGTATGCTCAAAATTGTATGCACGCATTGCATTTGCCTTTATGTTTTTATGAATGAAAAATTTAAGAAAAAAGCATAAGGAATAAATTTTTATTTACATGGTAGTCACGCATCAACCCATTCGGCTACGGCGACCACCGTGAGATTGGTTTACGATGTATTTTTATTCACTGAATCAGAGATCTTGTGGGATCAAAATCTGTCTATCATGTAGGGGTTATTGAAAAAAGCTGAGGTAAAAACCCAGAAGAACGTATTTTTTGGTTTTTTTACACCAATTTTTAACAAAAACTGACGAGCTGGAGACTTCAATCTATTCTCAAATTAAAGCATGAATCTTACAAAATTACTAAACTACAATTGAGCTATGCTCATAAAAATGCATTGTCGGTGATATCAGTATTTCGAAATTTAAAATAGCGTATCCAAGATGGCGGACTCACTTTGATCACCTTAGGACAACTCTTTGATATTGCGACCGCCATATTGAATTTGCCATTTGGTATCATTACCGGGCACAAACATATATGTGAACGCTTCCAGAAAAAAATTTAATGCCATCAGACCGAAGTTAAATAAATTTTTTTGCAATTACAAAAATAAATTTACTTCGAATGAAATTTTTCGGACATATGAGTTTTTTTGAGATAAAAATGGCTTCTGTAATTTTTGCTCCAACTTTGCTTAGGAACTTTAAACGCACTTTTCTAGAAAAGTAGTTTTGGTCGTTAACCACTTTTTTCGGACGCGGCTAATTTTCGCTTCTTTACTTTTTAAGGTATTTATTAATGTGGGATTCTATTTCCAGCCATGCAGATAAAAGTCGAGTTTACTTGTTAACAAACTTTCAACTGTTTGTTTAATTTGATGTTAAAAATAAACGTATGACCGTTTTTTAACGTTTAGTTGAGAGCCCTTTTCGTTCGGTCAGTGATGCTCATTTTAATTAAGTTCGTTAAATATGTAAAGATGCATTTAAATTATTGCCTAAAAGTTTTGTGTACTTTTAGTAGCCTTTGTACGTCTACCAATCCCACATTAATACATTTCATTTAATATAAAGTCTCTCCTGGTATCAAGGAAAACCGAAAATGTATATATCATAATTAAGAATTCTAATTTTTTTCTTAATTGACCAGTTTGGAATTTAAAGTTATAAAAATTGAAAGATGAAGTGTGAATTCAGTCTTTATTCGCACTTTTTACTTTTTTCTACTATGATGTTCTTGCATTAATAAAGTATTTGTTTCGGTTTTTTAGGTTGCTGAGTGCCACTTGGAAGGTCGCGAAGTCATGATGGTTACAAGTGGCGCTGTAGCATTCGGCAGTCAAAAATTAGCTCAGGAACTGCTTATGTCTCTATCAATGCGGGAAACTCTGTCGCCAAAAGATCCGACACGCACAGTAAGTTGAACGAAAACAGTTTTCTAAAAATCTAAGTTTTTAAATAAATACTTAAAGCTTTTAATTATTACAGGAGCAGGGTACGTTGCTTGAACCGAGAGCAGCTGCTGCCGTAGGCCAATCGGGACTTATGTCGCTGTATGATGCTATGTTCGCTCAATATGGCGTAAAAATTGCTCAGGTATAATACGAAATTTCAAATCAATAATATTAATAATACCAAATACTTTTTGGATTCCAGGTTCTAGTAACAAAACCGGATTTCTATAACGAGGAAACGCGCAATAACTTATTTTGCACACTTTCCGAACTTATTAGCCTTAATATTGTTCCAATCATCAACACCAATGATGCCGTCTCGCCGCCAATGTTCTTGAAAGACGACGACCTACCAGTTGGATCGAAAAAGGTAAACGGGTTTTCTTGTTTTTCCCTACAGCGTGGAAACAAAAGGAGCTTATGCAGCTAACTTCTAGGGTAAGCGATCTGGTTTTATGAGCGCATTTAATAAAATTTTGCGGACAGTTTGGAAGCTCTATATTTTCTCGCTTGCAAAATATTTCTCTTAAATTTAATACTTGCTGAAATATGAAAGTATACAAGTAGTGGTCCTGCTGTAGTATCATCTCTTTAAATTCGTCGCTCTTAAGTTATCATTGAGGTCCCTGGAATGACCCCTCTGAGATTTAATAGGGACGTATGAACTAAAAGGAGCAGCATTATTGCTTTTGGCCTATTTAGGTTCGCTGCAGCCTCTGTGATCACTCATTCGAACTCATTTTACCTGGATGACCTATATGGGCAACGCAATAAATCGATTGTTAAGCGGATTGTATGGCAATCTGCGCCATCTTTAGCTGATTAATTTTTGGAAAAAAAATTCTGTCTGCATAGCTCGTTAGTGCTCGTCATTGACTGCGACGGCAGCTTCTTCCTCATTTCGAAAGAATAAGGACCTATGATGCCATCAGTACTCTATGAACTTCGAGATCTGATTTATTCTTTTCAAAGTAAATTTCCACAATTTTGAAGCGTTTTTCTGGCGTTAAATGGTTCATGATGACTTTCCAATCCTTACTGAACAAAAATGTTAACATAGTTTGCCATTCTCAGCTGTTAAACTATAGTTATCGATATCGATAGTTCTCATGCATCTAAAAAAACACCCCATTTTTATATCATGAATGCTGATAAATGAAAAAGATTTGACTTTTGAGCTTCAAAAAAAGATATGCAGCTAAAAACACACCCGATATTTTATTATATATTATTCATGACAATAAATCAAAAAAATCTGAAATTTGAATTCAAATGCCTAAAAATCAAACCGCCCAAAATCATTGACATACATAAATTCGGAAAAACCAGGCCTTATTCAGGAGCAGTTCCACGTCGCTTTCTTCAGATTTGGTAATTCGGTTCCTGACAACATAACGGGCAATGATGTTTATCCCACCGCACTTGAATTAATTAGTTCATTGAGATTTCTTAATAAGCTAGTTTCTAAGGAAATACGGGGTTTTAAGCGTTTTCAATTTCGTAAGCGGTTCACTTATATATACATACATACTCATGTATACATTTACAATAAAATTCAGTAACTGAGTTGTGGTCTGGTTTTGCTTTCAGGGAATCGCCATTAAAGATAATGATAGCTTAGCCGCTATGCTTTCAGCAGAGGTGCAGGCGGACTTATTAATTCTAATGTCCGACGTAGATGGAATTTACAACAAACCTCCATGGGAAGATGGAGCTAAACTAATGCACACTTATACCTCAAATGACCGACATGTCATCGAGTTTGGCAAAAAATCTAAGGTAATTCTCTTGGCTACTGGCACAAGCCACTACTTTGAAAATATAATCGTAAATATGTATTAAATATATATATGCGTGCATATATTCCTATTTTTTAATCATAAGATGACATAAGACACTTATAAAATGAATTAGTAATACTTTCTGACTATGTTAAAAGTAGAAAGAAAGGCTGAAAATGACGAGTATTGACTTAAGACTATAATATGTACATATTTATGTAGCCGGGAGTTATCATTTTATTTACGAAAACTTTACAGAAGTCGAATTTCCATACCGTTCATCTTTGCTTTAATTATTTCTTCTAACATATACATATGCATTTTCAAAAATCGTATATTAAGCTCTCAATTGATGTGGAATATCTCTTTCCCAATACCATAAATTTTAAATAACTATGTAACATACATATTCATAAGATATTACGGATATTAAGGTTCTATCTATTTGAATTTATTGGAGTTTAACTACAATTTCGTAGCTGTACGAATCGCTTACATCCGACAAGTACATAAAAATATATGTGAATGTATATTTATGCCACATTTTATTATTTTACTACAGGTTGGCACTGGCGGCATGGACTCGAAAGTGAAAGCAGCTACGTGGGCGCTGGATCGTGGTGTTAGTGTTGTGATTTGTAACGGTATGCAAGAAAAGGCCATTAAAACTATAATTGCTGGCCGGAAAGTAGGAACATTTTTCACTGAGTCTACAGAAGGTTTCTCGACTCCCGTAGACGTCCTGGCCGAAAATGGTAAGAACGAATTTTCAGACATGTTTTATTTCATTTACATTGGATTTTTTAATCCAACATCTCCATCCAGGATGAGCGAGATATACCAGAATGCATAAAGTGACGGAAGGAATGAGACTGTCCGCTGCAAGTCCGTCTAATCCGAACATAAAGCTATTTTATACATTTTGGTATCATTGAATGCACCTAAGAAAAAGTTATTTTCAGGGTGATTTTGGGTCGCTAAACACGTTACCCTTTATGTGTAAGAATACCCACATATTTAACACGTTCCCTGTCCCAATACAAAAATGCAAAACTGACCGACAAGTCCAATATTTCACAACGTAAACATGTCATATAATCGGTTCTCGTCAATATTACGTTGCTGGCACTTTATTGATAATGAAGCTCCCAGGGATCAAAACGAACGTCTATACAAAATAAAACCACTTTTGGACCTTGTTATCAATAACTGGAAGAGCTTACTAGCACCTGGTGAATGTATCGTCATTGACGAGTCGATAACGCCGTTTAGAGGCAGGATATCTTTCCGTCAATACAACCCATCAAAAGCTCATAAATACGGCTTGAAAATCTATAAACTGTGCACAGAAGAGGGTTTTGTCTGGAATTATGATATTTACATAGGGCGTGACCCCGAGATTGCTGATTTGGATAAGCCTGGGAGTGTCGTAATAAGAAATAATTAAAAATAATTTGTGATTTCTGCGTAAAATAAAAATATTTTTTGGAATGTCCCGGCGTTTTTCTTTACTTTATTATCGTACCAGCACGTCCAGTGCAGAAACTGTACAGTTCCGTTACGTCCAGTCGAATAATTTGCTTTAGAAGATTCATATACCCCCTGACGCACATATGGCTCAGTTGCACCCATCTAAATGTACTGTTTGGTGCGGTGTTATGGCCACTAGAATTATCGGTCAGGGCCGGAATCGATTTCAGGAGCTTCTTACAGAACATTGATTGAAAACTTTTTGCGGCCAATGGCGGAGCAGTATCCTAATTTGTGGTTTCAACAAGATGGAACAACTGCGCAAACTATGGACCTGCTGCGTGAAATTTTTGGCGAACGTCTGATTTCCAAAAATCAGATTTCCCTTTGCCACCTCGTTCGCCAGATTTGATTGCGCCTGACTTCTTTTTATGGGGATATTTAAAAGACAAAGTGTATCTTAATAAACCAGAGGCTATTAGACAGCTGCAGCAAAATATTCGAGACGAAATACTGAGCCTTCAACCAGAAACATTATGTGGTGTAGTGGAAAACGCGTTAAAAAGAGCCAATCTTTGTATCGAGAAAAATGGTGGACATTTGTCTGATGTAATATTTTATACATAATTTCCATAAAATATATTTAATGTATAAAAGCAGTTAACCAAAATAAATGATTATTGCAAAAGTTATTTGGGTTAAACATTAGTAGGTCTTATTTGGCCCACCCTGTATGAACATCTTGAGATATGGAATCTGGTGAAAAAAAAATCAGAGATTTTCACTTCACCTAATACATATATGTTTCGATACAATATATCACGAACCCAGGACTGTGTTTCTATTAAGCAAGTTCCTTTAAAACCAAAAATACCATCTTCAGTAAAATGCAACCAATGTGGCAGCGCTATGCATGAAATGAATGCGGTTCTTCAGCTTGTATTTATAACTAAGGACATCTTCGCTCGTATAAGTAGATATGTAAATGCCACATATTTTATTATCCGCACAATGATTTTCATAGACAAACTAGCTTTGGAATAAGTACACATCTGTTTACACGAATAGTTTCATATAAAAGTGATGAACATTTGTAGACACATACATATCGCACATTCTTGCGATTTACGACGCTATTTGGCAACGCCAATTGGTTTAAGTATTTCTCAGTTTTATTTTGATTTTACACCATTACTATTTTTGCTATTTTTTGTGCTTCTGTAGCGCGCGTTGGCAGTAGACAGATGCAGGCGCTAACTCCGGAACAACGAGCCAATGCAGTTAACCATTTGGCTGATTTATTGGTAAGCAGGGAGGAATTCATTCTGCAAGCGAATGCAAAGGACTTAGCTGAGGCGAAACGCCACGGTCTTGCGAAACCACTACTGTCACGTTTGTCCTTGAATTCTGCTAAATTGAAGAATTTGTCTATCGGATTGAAGCAGATTGCCGAATCCAGTCATAAGGTGAGCGATCGAAATTACTGCTATAAACGAGGGTTTAGATATACATATATGAAAGCATGTATGTATGTGCGTGTACTGGCTTACATCTGCAGTGAAACTTTTTGCTTATGACTCAAAATGCTTTATGTTGAACAGAGGTCCCCTTTTCAATTAAATCCCCACTAGCCTGACAGAACACTGAAGTCAGTATTTAACTAGAAAATTAAAAAAGCTATATAAGCATATATTTTTATATTGAAGTGAGAACTGAGAAAGACCAATTACAGGGTATACTATGTTGTACAATGAGTTTTGCGGTTCGATAAGAAAAACACAATTTTAATGTTTGATACACTATATTTTTCAGTATGGTTTCCCTGAACATCAATACACTTGTTCCAAAGCGATTCCAATTTATAAATTCCATCTCTGATGTGAGAATATGGAAGGGCCATAAAATATGCTTTCATAGCTGTTATGACCTCATCATTTGATGAAAAACGCTTTCCACGAATGAATTTTTTTTGGTCTGGAATCAGATGGAAGTCGTTAGGGGCCAAATCTTGTGAATACAGTGGATGCTCCAACAATGCGATCTTTAATCCATCGATTTTAGACATTGTCCAAATGCTCTTGTGACACGGTGCATTTTCGTGATGAAAATAATTGTTTTCCTTTGCAAACTGGGTATTTTTTCACGAACTTTTCCCTTCTGAAGGTCTAAAAGGTTACAATAATAGTAAGAATTTATTGTTTTACTAGTTTGCAAGTAATCCACGAATAAAATTCTTCTCGCATCCCAAAAACCTGACGCTAATGGCCGATTTCTGAACACGACCTCGTTTCGGAGTAGAAGAACCAGGTTCACACCACTCTTTAGCCAGGTTTGATTTAATATCGGGGTGATAGATCCAAGTCTCATTCACACACAAAATCCACTTTATTCTTTCGAAAACGCTAAAAATGTTGCTGAGAAAGTCACATTCGAATGTGGTTTCGTCCCATTGTTAGCGAACGTGACACTCATTCTGAAATTCAATACTTCTATCAAAATATTGCTTACGCTGCCATGAGATGCCCAGGGCTTCTACTAAATCTCTTTCAGTCACTTAACGATTTTCTCGTATTTTTTCTACGATTTCTGGTGTTGCTGCTGTTATTGACGTGAATAGTCCTTAAAGTTTTTACGACCATGTTTAAATTCAGCAAACTATCTTTTTACTGTACTAATTGATGGCGAATATACTTATACGAGTATACTTTTAACATTCGTTCATTAATTTTCTTCTGGTTTTCAGCCTTCCAGGAATAAAAATTCAATCACTGCACGATTTGACATGCTGTGTATTTTACAATTCCAAACATTTTCAATTTTGATACGAAGAGATAGAATTGTAAAATAATATTAAAAATATGAATACTTGAATGATTTTCGAACACCAAATCCGATTTTTATTTAAACAATTGTGGTTTCCTTTAAGATCAGGATTTTGTACAAAATTGAGGTGGAAATGTAAAATGAAACCATTTTTGAGTTTGGGAAAGCTAAATATAGTATCTAATGCTCTGCTAAATATTTTTGCCGTAAGTCAAATTCTAATTTTGAACGGTAAGGAAAGCAATATTGAGAGAACCCTACTTATAGTAAATGCATGAAATATTTAGCAAATAGAGAAAACCCGAGTAAGAAACTTCACTCACAACTAGCAGATGTAGATAAAGTATTAGTAATTAAAAAAATGTTATATGGGTTTTCAGAATGTTGGACGCGTCCTGCGACACACACGTCTAGCAGACAATCTGGAATTGAAGCAAGTCACAGTACCTATCGGAGTACTTTTAGTTATTTTCGAATCCCGCCCTGATTCATTACCTCAGGTAGCTGCTTTGGCAATGGCCTCTGCCAACGGTCTTTTACTTAAAGGTGGTAAAGAAGCTTCTAACAGCAATAAAGCCTTGATGGAGTTGGTCAAGGAAGCGCTTTCAACAGTTGGAGCGGAAAACGCAGTTTCCCTGGTGAGTTTAAATTTGGTTTAAATGGCTAGAGTCGAATATTTGCGTTGTTACTGTATACATACATATTTACATGCGAGAAGAATACAAGGTCTTAAGGTCAATATGGTCAAGGTTCGACAAAAATAAAATTAAAACACTCTTAGGATTGAACAAAGCTGCAGTAACGGTAATTACGGGATGCATCAGGGGGTACTGCACAAATGCAACAATACTCATAGTCTCTAAGAGGAGAAGTTACCAGGAGGTCTTCACTTTCTTTTTTGGTGGCCAGGGCTGTAATCGACGATATTAAGATATTTGAGTTCGGGCTTTTCCAAAAGCCTGCCAGAGATATCGAAAGTATAAATAATCAGCTGGGATACTAAGTAGTTTAGTGCGTCAGTTAGACGTATGTGCCTCTTTCGGTAAAGTGGATTCCTTAAGGGCATTTACGTCTCCCCTGCCCAAGCATTTAGAAAATAAAATAAAAATATTTTTTAAATTAAATACCAATGCTTTTTCTAAATTTTGTATTGCTTAGTCGCTAATGCGAACTTCTGTCACCCACTTCTAAACTGCTAGTTGACCACTTGGTGCTTTAGGCACTAGTTTTAGGACCTTTTCAAAATTAAAATTTTGTGCCTGACTTACTGTCATCTATTATTGGTGCCATAGCCATAAGCAGCTGATATTCATATACATACACTGTCATTTATTTGTTCATTTTGAAAGTACGCAAACTGAAGGCAAGATAACAACAGGAGCAGTGACGAGGAAATTAGTAATTTATTCTATATTAATGAATTATATACCACAATGCAGCAAATCAACAATCAGCTGGTTATGGTTACGGTGAAAAACCTAAATTCAATTGGTCTGTACGGTTACGGTTATGACTACGACATCTCTAATCGACTACAGGGTTGCCCAGATTTATGAGGTTATGGGTATGGCACCTATAACTGGACCTTTAGCTGGTCTGGTTTGAAAATGTGGCAAATTTGGCAATTCAGCTCCAGATTTTAAGCGCATTTTCAGCCCAAAGAATACTTTTATAAGAAACATTTGTAACCGTAAGGCAGTAAATGTATTGCTTCACATAAGAAACGGATTAAAGAGATAAAGTTGTTATGGCAATTATAATATACCAGTTGATATATTTGCCACATCGACAGTAAACACTTTAATCAAAATTCAAAATGTGGGTTGAAGTCAATTTTATGACCGCCGAATTTACTGACGCAGCCGCGGACTTGTCGAACCTAAACTTGTACGTTATTATGAGCAAAGATATTTTGTTGTTCAATTACTTAAACCAAGTATTTTTTACATCTAATTTTAATATCGCTAATAAATTAAGCCTAAAAATCAGAAATTGAATTTTCTTGACAATAACAAAATGGCGATTTATGTTCGTAGGTATCGACTCGTGAGGAAATTAGTGATCTTTTATCGATGGAAGATCATATTGATTTAATAATTCCACGTGGATCATCCGAACTTGTTCGATCCATTCAGGAGCAGTCTGTCCATATACCAGTGTTGGGACACGCCGAAGGTGTCTGCCATGTTTTCGTTGACAAAGACGCCGATTTACGCAAGGCACTGAAGATAGTCAGAGACGCTAAATGTGACTATCCAGCAGGTACGTTTAAAAATATTTTAGAAAGCGTCAAAATGAGTACAAAGCTTTAAATAATTCATGAAAATCGGTCAATTGCAATTTTTATTCCAAATTTTCGTCTACGCCGCTTTTTTTAGAAAATAATATGTTAACACATTGAAATAATTTCCCATTTTTGTTTGTATTTTTTCACCCTGCCCACGCCCACGTTTCCATTTATTCCAGGGTGCAAATCCTCCCCTATGAACAACTCCTTTCTGAATTTCTTTCAAAGAGCTTAGATTATCCAAGAATTAGGCAAAAGAGTAAATTAAAAATGTATTAATTAAAAAATCCAATGGTTTTGGTTCATTCAACTTTAAATGTTAAAATGGTGTTTTTACTGCATTTTCAAACCCGGAGGTTAGTGGGGCTCCCTTTCCCTTTTCTTATAATACATTCACATATAAGTAGATGATCTACTTTTTCGTGCTTAACTCCCAATCCGTAATTAAAAAGCGAGATTTCTAATACAACATTTCTCTCCCAAAATCTGAGATTATAAAATAACCCTAGATAATAACCATACTTTTTGACATACAACCATGTGTTTTCTGTATAATAGATCAATTATTTTTACGAGTGTAAAGAAAAACGTCAAAGTAAAAACTAAATAAAATGGATGCCAGCAAAGATAACAAGTTTGTAGACATAATTCTAATAAAATCTTTGTTAGGTATTATTAATTATGCATTCATATCACAAAAAAAAACGTCTGTCCATAAACGTGTGCCCTCTTATTACTTATTAGAAAAAATAATATCGAATTTCGAATGCGTATTGCTGCCATAATTTTTTGAAATCTCAGTAAACGTCGTCGGCGGATTTCCTACAGTTTCTTATTAGCAGCTAATTGCGCAATTAAAGCTATTCCTTCTCTTTGTCTTTTCTTCATATCGTTAATAATAATTAAACAAACCAAAACACCGAAATATTCCACCAATATAATTCATTATTTATTTTCATTTTAAATTAAACCTTTCACAATAGTATAGATAGATTGTCAATTTTGCAGGTGATCTGCCATATGTCAACGAGTAGATTAATTTTGTGGATTTATTGGTAATTAATGCATATGTGACGTATTATTAAAGATTGGACTGTGCTCTCTCTGTGGGCAAATAATTAAAGATTCTCCGAAATTTTGTCAAAAAAACCGAGAGGACGCCAACCGATGACGTAGGCACCATTATTAATAATCCGACTGAGCAAAATGATGTGCTTTTAGCCGATTAAAAGTTATTAACAAAAATGCTTTTACACTCTATTTTATCACAAGTTACGTGAAACTAAATACGCTTAAAGATCAAACTTAACTTTTTCTTCACTCTTCGTACTCCATTTATCAAAAAACAAAAAATCAGAAGATATGTCAATAACTGAAATATGTAGTTAATAAAAGCGAATACAATGTTTGATTGCCGAGAGAAAAACTAGCAAAATGATTGCCACTCTACAATAATTAATTAATTTTGTCAATAAATCAGCAGTGTTTGCAGCCACATGTTTTCATCTTGCAGACAGTTATAGAAATGTGAGGTAGTTGCTCGATGGCAGGTTGGGCTCAAAAGCAGAACAGATTTTGTGTTAATTTAAATAAAAGTACATGTTTATTTTTTTATTGAAAAACTCCAAATTCATAGGCATACTCCAGATATAGATAAAGAAAAAGGCATTTATTTCTTTGTATTAGTTTTGATTATTGAGAACCGTGGACAAGTATTTGAGATAGAAAAGAATCACTAATTATAAATTATAATATATTTCCATTAAACCTTAAAAAATTTTAGTTATTAAATATCATTATCACTATTTAAAAATGTGCACACCACTTCATAACCATTAGAAAAATAGTAAACAACAAATTGTAAATACCAGAATAATTATAAAGAAATGTTTTGCGACTGTGCGTCCCGCCACTATACGCAGGTCTCTGCAAAAATGTATCGTTCAATTGTGTCACAGTTATGTAATATTTCACATTAATGCCATTAAAACCGTTAACACCATTTCCACATAATTAAAAATTTTGTCAGCACTTCATTACGGTTGTTGGCACCGTATCTACGCAAAGCGACAATTGCAACATCCACATGGCATCGACTTACGAACTGACCTTCATTGCCACCCATGAAGCGACATTCTGTATTCCAGCTGAGCTTCATTTTCAGATTTCCTACGCATGCACCACTCACTACACGTAAAACATACATAATTATAATTGGATAGTTGCCTATAAACACCATTAAACCGACGCGATGCTGTTACGTACCCGAGTACCTCGTGCAACCCACATTTTCTCATATCTAGGAGCACCATCTGTTGACAAAGGTTTTACAACATGCGGCAGAAGTTGGTTTAGTGTGCGTCACTTATGTATGTACATACATGGTACAGATGTAGTATGTCACCTGCACACCTCTGTCTTCTCGCATTTTGATTCTTTCTTCTATTCAATTTTCTACATTAACTTGCGCTTACTCTACAGACATACTTGTACAAACATGTTCTGACTGTGTCTGTCGTTTCAGCTTGCAATGCCATGGAGACTCTTCTCATCCACGAGGACTTAATGAGTGGCAGTGTCTTTAGCGACGTCTGTCGCATGCTGAAGAGGGAGGGTGTCAAAATCTATTCGGGACCAAGACTTAGCCAGAAGTTAACCTTTGGTCCTCCAGCAGCGAAAAGCCTAAAGCATGAGTATGGAGCACTGGAGTGTTGTATTGAGATTGTAAAGGATATCGACGAAGCAATAGAGCACATACATACATATGGTAGCGGACATACCGATGTCATTGTCACGGAAAACGGTACGTACGACTAGAACTTCGTGGGAAAAATGTGTGTGGGGATAATAGCTCAACGCAATTAGTCAATGGGTGGAATGGGTATTGATAAATTTAGTTGAATACGAAGGAAGCTAGCAGGAAATACCTGCTGAAAATATGATTACCAATTACGAAGAGAATATAAAGTGACCCTAGTATTTCCAAACGAATTTTCCATTAAAGCACTTTTACACGCGTTATTGTATTTACAAATTTTAGGGCTTGAATGGCTGTGCAACAAAAAACTATTTTACTGTAATTGAATTCCGAGTCCGTTTTTAATATTCTCTGGGAAAGTGGTTAAATTGTGTTGCAAAGTTTATACACATCAATCGGTTTGCATATATGTACGTGTATGTATGTATGCCTAGTGATTGAAAAAGTTTCAATTGCTTTGCGTATAAGGAACCTGTGAGGTATGCATGCAAGTGTACACACATATACACATGAACAAACATATGTACATACATACACACGCAGCTAAGTGCGTTATTTATGCATGCACTCAATGCAAAATGATGTCATAAAAGGACATACCTTTTAGTAAACAGACCACATGCACGTTTTTTACACATTTTGGTTTACAATCTTGTGGGAAATGATTTTATTGCATTATTTTCACAGACTCTGCGGCACAACAGTTCCTGACATCGGTTGACAGCGCTTGTGTTTTCCACAATGCTAGCTCGCGTTTTGCCGATGGTTTCAGGTTCGGCTTGGGTGCAGAGGTGGGCATATCAACGGCGAGAATCCACGCGCGTGGTCCCGTGGGCGTGGAGGGACTTCTTACCACCAAGTGGATTTTGCGAGGCCAGGATCACACTGCGGCTGACTTTGCGGAAGGTGGAAATGGCGTGTGGCTGCATGAATCGCTGCCCTTATGAATGCATGCACCGAGAATAACCTACATGCGTAAATTATTATTATTTTTGTATATATTTTGTACGTTTGGACAAAAAGTAAATGTGTAAGACTTGCATTTGGAGATTTGAATATGTATGTAAGTATGTAAGTATATAAGTATATTACTGTTGAGTCAAAAAATAAAATTTTTGCTAATACATGAACAAGTATCAATCATTTGTTTTTTCTTTTCCCATTGGTGCTGGATCTGAACCAAATCGAACCGGAAATGTGGTGGTTTGGAATATCTTGACTCCATTGCCAATACAACCAAAATCATTCAAATTGTGCCGGTTCTAATGCGAGCACACCGTTTTTACCAAAAGGTGATCATGCAAAATTTTACTAATATACAAAGCTACCTCAATCTCACGGCCTGTGACTAGACGATTTAGCTCAACCATTTTGCGCACAACGGCGACGAGAAAACTATTGTACTAGTTTTTTATGGTGTAAAGTAAGCAGAATGCTTACTAATCCACGTCGAAAATTGTGAAAAATAACCGCATGAAATTTACACAGTAAAATCTAGAATTTACATCATTGGTATTGGGTATTGGATTGGTATTGGGAAGTTTTACAAATTCTTTACACATATACGTACGATACTAATTAACTGACAATTTCTGTATTTTAAAATGGATCTCGATGGCGACAGTTCAGAAGGTAAATATTTAT
The DNA here is from genome assembly GCF_028408465.1 of Anastrepha ludens. NCBI lineage: Eukaryota > Metazoa > Arthropoda > Insecta > Diptera > Tephritidae > Anastrepha > Anastrepha ludens. The sequence continues at coordinate 116,633,079 of NC_071500.1, read as the reverse complement.
TTATTTCCATTTTTTAGTCAAGAACACAAAAGTTCTTACTGGCTACTGACTTAGTGCTAATATAAACTGTTTATAAACTGTAATCGAATATATCATGTCTATGTTATCTTAATCGATTTTCAGGTGTAGGAAAATTTCGAAACATGAAAATTTCAAAATGCGATATCTCTGCGAAAAAAATGATATTTGAGCAAACAAAACGCCATTTGAAAAAAGAAGGATTGTATTTAAAGATGCCATCCTTTAATTTTGGTGAAAGAAAACATCTGCAAGGCTACATAACCTCAAATATGGGCAAAAATGGGGTTTTTTGCACTTTTAGGTTAGGATATCTCGAAAACCAGAGCTGATAGAGCAATTCTGAGGCCAGATTTGGATTCAGCGCATCATAAACCTTCGGAAATATATAGTCTGGTTTCTGGGTCTGAATGTTGGTTAAATTTTGTCGGCCTGTGTAATTGGTGTTAAAAGAACAAACTTTTACGTTTTGAAACGTAATATTAAAAAAAAAAGTTTATTTATGAACAACGCTGATATGCTTCTTTTAAAAAAATGGTTCGATGATGTCCCGTACGAGCGCACTTAACACTGTACAGTTATTTTTGTGCTCATCCGAGTAACTTATTTGTTTCTATTACTTTACATTTAAAGCAAACTACTGGTGCCTTTTTACTTGTAAAGCATTGATCAGTTTGCATCGCAAATAAGTTCAATTTTCAGTCATTAAATTTTGTCCCGTACGCACACGGCATATATGTAAGTTTTTCTTTTAACCAAAAAATGGAGAAAATTAGTGAAAATAATAACAGCCATAGCGTGTCACGAGGGTAAAACGAAGTATATGTTGTCTACAACGCGGAACACACGGCGTGTAGGAACGCACGTCATTGCGGACAACTATACTTTCGAAGTTGTGCCAGAATTTATTTATCTTGGCACCGCCGTTAACAGCAACAACGATATCAGCCTGGATATCAAACGGAGAATCACTCTTGCTAATAGGTGTTACTATGGGCTAAGTAAGCAATTGAGTAGTTGAGCCCTCTCTCGCATGACCAAACTAACACTTTACAAGACGCTCATCATACCCGTGTTGCTTTATGGCACAGAGGCATGGGTAGCGTCACAAAGCGATGCAGCCGCTCTTGGGGTGTTCGAGAGAAAAGTTCTTCGTAAGATCTTCGGTCCTGTGCGCGTTGGCGAAGACTACCGTTCAAGAATGAACCACGAGCTGAATGAGCTCTACGCCGACATTGACGTAGTTCAACGCATCACCATCCAACGCCTGCGTTGGCTAGGGCATGTCGTGCATATGGATGAAGAAGCTCCAGCAAAGAAGGTGTTCGAGCGCGAAGTCCAAGGGAGCCGACGAAGAGGAAGACTATTGCTCCGGTGGAAAGACCAGGTGGAGGAAACCCTATGCTCGCTTGGTATACAGAATTGGAGAAGGCACGCGCGGCGCAGAGGCGCCTGGAGAGAGCTAGTGAGGTCGGCCGTAACTCGGTAACGGGTGGTTATGGCCACCTAAGTAAGTAAGTAAGCGTGTCACGTTATAAAAAATGGATAGACGAGAAACGAAAAAAAGGTCCAGATTTCAAAAACAACGAAAAAGAAAGAGTGAAGCAGTGGAGGAAAAGAAAAACTGAAGCCATGACCCAGGAAGAAATACAGAAGAGGAAGAAGTACGAAAAAGAAAAAAAGAGAGTCCAAAGAGCCAAAAACTTGATCCAAACCCAAGACAGGGAGGCTGATTCAAATATTGTTGGTGATTGCGAATCTGAATGTTTTCCATACAAATGTTAGCAAACGTATGCTAAGGCTGTACAGAAATGTATGCGAAGTCTACCCAGTTCACCCACTAAAAAAAGGCTGTTGTAGCGGGTGTGGCAAAAAAACTTGGACTTAGTATTGATAACGTTAGGAATAAATCTATAAATGAAATGAAGTAAAATAGTAATACCTTATGAACCAGGAAAAAATATAAATTATAAGCAATGGAAAAAAGGAGACGATCAACGAGTAAAACTGAAACAGAAGAAATCAGTTGTGAAGAGTTACACGAAAACCTTATATCCGATTTACCATATGTCGTGTATCACATAAATATAAAAAGAGTACAAGCACAAGCATTCCAAAGCGATAAAAATAATGAACATGCAAGAATACTTCAGATTGATTTTGCTATGTCTTATTCTTGCGCATATCAAAAGGAGGTGCAGTCAGCTTTATAGAGCAGGGAATGTGTTACTCTTTTTGCCGCTGCTTCATTTTTCATGGCACAATGTAAAACTTTTGTGATATGCTCTGATACAAAGCAAAAAGATAAAGACAGTATATTCGCCTTCGTAACATATTTGTATGATACAATTTTTGCAGCAGGTCATGGCGAAAGAATTAAAGAAGTTATATAGAGTGATGGTCCTTCTTCTGAATTAAAAAATCGTTATATGGTCTCGTTATTGGTATATATCTCTGAAAGATATAGCAAACAATTTGAATGGAAGTATTTTGCCACTTCCCATGGTAAGGGAGTTGTAGACGGAGTCGGTGGCAATATAAAAAGACTTGTTAATCCAAAAGCCCGTTGCCAAGGAAGCAATACTGTAATCCAAAACGCGAATGATTTCGCAAAAGTTGCTGCCACATTAGTTCCTTCAACATCCATTTTTTATATTTCTGTATCCGAAATAGCTGACAAAATTCGGGATGTTCGTCCCTGGGAATCGTCCAAGCCTATACCCGGAATATCCAAATTTCACGAAATATTAGCAAATGGGCGCGAAGTTACATGTAAAAGCCATGCTCAAGATAACAATAGCATCAAATTTTCCCTTTAGAGAACGTTAAAATCAAAATTTAAGAGCTGAATTTCGTACGCGTCCCGTACGAAAACAATTTGTCCCGTACGAACATTTTCATTTTTACACTATAAGTCATTTAAACTTAATATGTTTTAAATGTTTTTGTTGTGTTTCTTGTTAATATTATTAGTTTTGCTGAAATTTCACTTATTTCACTATAACTCAGAGTAGCGGTAGACTGGAGCTGTCCCGTACGAACATACATATAGTGTTTTTTTTTTTTATTTTGCAAAGATATGCGAATATTTTAAAGCAGGTTTATAGTTTTCGTTTAGAAAACTACCGCACAGTATTAGTGCACTAAATAACTCGTTTTAAAAAGTTATGGTTTGTCTATAATGAAGTTGTAAACTGTAAAAATTCGTACGATCTGACCCGTACGAACCATGGGATGCTCCATATATATATATATAATATACATATATATATATACACACTTAGTCTTGTACACATTAACGTACGTGATTTACATAATATCACAGTTTTTATTGTATTATCATCGACCACCCGTATAACACAGTCGGAAGGAGACTAGGTACAACTAATGACAATGTCGGCAAAACTGATCTTCCGGAAGCATATCGCGTTGAGACGTGTCCAAAACACGGTTTTTCGCAAGCCGCCCGCGAGCCGCCGTTTACGTGTTCGTGCGACTCGAACAAAAAATTTAATTGTAATCAATCCTTTTCGAATTGCACGCATTTTCTTCCATACATAAATGCACAGATGTTTATTACGTAAATATCCTTAAAAATTTTTCATCCCAGAGGCGTAGAAATTAGTTAAATTTTAAATTGTTTATTAAAAACAATATTTGCAACAACAAAACATCAAGTTTCGGAACAAAAATAACGTATTTGGAAAATGTCATCCTTTATCAATCTGCATCTATTTAGAATTTTGCAAAAAAATTTTCTGAGTGTGCTTCTGGATGATAGAACTCAGTGTTGGCTGAATTTCATCGCAAAATATTCACTTGGTAATTTTGTGGCCCACTTGAGAAAGCCTTACCCTATTATAAACACATCTATGAACATTGTGTAGAATCGATTTGTATGAAAATACATTTTTTGACTTACTGTATCGCATAGATTGATATAGAAATGGATTTGAAGTAATAATACTCTCTGGACTAGTACTGAATTTGGCAATGGAGTCACCCTGAGGCACGCTGAGTAACTAGTGTTAGACAGTGCTATCATTATACATAATATGTACAAGTTATGCTATATTATGGCTATGCTGCAGTCCACCAGTCCAGTTATATTATTATTTTTAATTAAAATTTGACAACCACAAACTTGGTCGACTTTGTAGGAAGGAAATCAATAGCTCTGCATAAATACGAGTACCTTCCATTTTGTTAGATTATCGCTCTGCAATCAACTGAAAATTCAAACAAAGTGTTACAGTTTTATGTATTTAAAATAACGTCGTTAGTATGCACAGTAGGCATATCTAATTGAAGCTTGAGTTTCTTTCTTTTGATAATATAGCGCTACTTTTCCATCAATAATGCCAGAAATGAGAGATCTTTTACTAATAAGAAAAGAAATTAAGAGATGTATGAGCATCACAAATTATAAATAACTAACGAAGAACGTAGAGTTTTATACGGATATGACCATAAATCTATACCAGCTACAAAATTTAAGTGCAAATTATGTTTCATCTACATCCGGAAATGTTTAAATTTTCTAAGAGAGTAAAAAAGTCAGTCTCTTTATTACTGCCTTATCGACTTTTAAACTGCTGAGTGCGCATGTCGGAAGTAGTTTCTCTTTTCTGATTTATTATTTAATGAGAAGTGTTTATGCAATGCAACAATTCGGAACGGGAATCAGTGCTTATCTACATGTCGAGAGGGAAGGATTACTCGCTAGGCGGTTGATTTAAATGCTTTGGTGCTTTGTCGAAATAAATATGAGAAATATTGTACCTTGTTCACCTGCTCAGATAAAAATGTGAATCCAAAAGAAAAGAAATAAAAAAAAAATGAATTCACATACATAGTAGTTTTGAAGAATGTGTTTTTGCCAAGTAGGTTTTTAAAAATACTGTTGCAAATCAATCTTACATCTTATTAGAGCTCTATATACCCAGGTATCGGGCAGGACATATAGCTTTGTATAGCTTTATAGCTCGAATGGCAATTTAGGCAGCTAAACGAAAATTTTAAATTTTATTTGCCCACATTTCTTTCGAACGATGTTAGCATTGTGCTTGAATAATTTGTAAAACTTAAGAAAACTGCTAACCCCAAAATACAAACTCGAAAAAAATCGAAATACTCGTGCTCAATCTAAAAATGTTCGAGCAATGAGCAACGAAGGTGTATGGGTGTACGTGTCCTCGTTGCTCATACGCCCGGGCTGCTCTCCAATATTAGTACTTGGTACTAAAAGGGGTTTCCAAAGGCTAACAGGGTTACTTTTTCAGTTTTCAGTTCTAAATGGTTGCCCTATTTTGAATTCGGATGTTCAATTTAATTGATATCTTTATATTCTGTTTTGGTATATATTTTTTAAAATCGATTATTTCATATATATATTTTGGTGAACGAGAGTTGCACCTCCTAATTTCCGTTTGATGTAACTTAAAGTTTATGAATTACTTGCATAACATCGGTTCTTTACTGCACCCCACAAAATGCTAACGGCATCAGATCACAGTTCCGATGACACCAATTGACAACCACCGCACTAAAATTTACAACCGACTGTTACATTCTGAGGATGGCTTGGCTTATTGATGATCATGAGCGGATTTTCCAATCTCCAGATGCTGCAATTATGCTTGTTATCAAAACCGCCGCGATAAAAATGTATTTCGTCAGAAAATATAATATGATTCCGATTTCTTTTCAAAAAACGCATTTCGAAATTCGGAGAACTTAGGTTCGAATCTCCGGGAAACACCAAAATGAAGAAAAAGTTTTTTTTGTCTAATAGTGGTCACCCCTCGGCGGACAATAGCAAATATCCGAGTATGGAACAATATCAAGACGCGCACCACAATTATATATATACATATAATGTATATATTATGTAAATATATATATATATAATTCCCAACTTGATTCAAGAGTTCAAAATAACATATGATTAAAAAAAAGTCTTGTACACGATGTATAATGGTGAAGGAAAGATAAGAAAGCATTTCCGAAGATATAACTTAATCGCATACAGATTCTAAATCTAATATGGAATTAGATAGCACTAGCACTAGAACTTCAACATTCCGAGTTACTGTATTACGTTTAGTTCTTGGTTGCTTCCTTATGCTAAACACGGAAGTAAAGGACCGTCGAGGTACATTCGGAAAACACTTCGGAGCCCTCGTACAGTTGCGTTAGGCTTAAAACTGCCTCATTATTTGCTTGAAATGCTTTCTGTTTACATTTACACATATTTTGGATTCTGCTGGTAGACGCAAAATGAGTCTCTTGACTCAGCAAACATCCCTGCCACTAGGACAGATTTAGGGAGTCGTTGAAGCAAAGGCGCTTAATACTAAGAACACTCTGAACACCAACATCAAGGAAGTGATAACCACAATGAACAAAAAGAGGTGTATTGTGCCTGAAGCAGGTTACTGCAACTGTCGGTGGTTACAATGAATAGTTCATCATCGAAAGCCATTGGCCCTGACGGCTTAAACGCGCTGATGCTGAAGCATCTGGGACCCCTGGGAGTAGGATTTCTCACAAGGGTTTTCAATCTGTCCATGGCCACTCTCATCATCCCTGACAAGTGGAAAGCAGGGAGAGTGGTCCCACTACTGAAACCTGGGAAGCCCGCCAACCAAGGGGAGTCTTATCGGCCGATAACTCTCCTTTTCCCAGTAGTGAAGACACTTGAAGCCCTCCTACTCCCACTCTACACGATACACCTGGCCCCAGCCCCACATCAGCACGGTTTCCGACGAGTGCACAGCACCACCACTGCACTCACCGCCATAAACGCCCAGATAAATCGCGGGCTTAACCAAAACCGCCCCTGCGAGAGGACTGTCCTAGTAGCGTTGGACTTGAAAAAGGCTTTCGATACAGTCAGCCATTCCACGCTACTAGATGACATTTATCAGTCGACACTCCCGCCAGGGCTGAAGAGGTGGTCCGCGAACTATCTGAGCGGTCGGCACTCGTTAGTGATATTTCGAGATCAAACTTCAAAGCAGAGAAAGATTAAGCAAGGCGTACCGCAGGGTGGTGTCCTTTCTTCCTGGCTGTTCAATTTCTACATCTCGAAGCTCCCCCAACCACCAGCGGGAGTTTCCCTGATCTCATACGCTGACGACTGCACGATCATGGCGTCGGGCAATGACATCGATGGCCTGTGTTCCAAAGTGAACAACTACCTCACCGACCTTTCTCGCTTTTTCACTGCGAGGAATCTCCAACTTTCCCCCACCAAGTCCACGGCGACCCTTTTCACCACCTGGACAAAGGAGGTCAAGCTGTCCCTTAAGGTAAAAGTCGACGACACACCAATTCCGACTGTGAATAACCCCAAAATTTTGGGTGTAACCTTTGACAGCCTGCTCTCCTTCTCTGCGCACACAACCGCAATTGCCACTAAAGTCCAAAATCGCAACAAGGTCCTCAAATCGCTGGCCGGCAGCACTTGGGGCAAAGACAAAGAACTGTTGCTTTCGACATTTAAGGCAATTGGCCGGCCGGTTCTTAACTATGCTGCGCCTGTCTGGTCGCCTGGAACTAGTGATTCGCAGTGGACTAAGCTACAGACCTGTCAAAATACCGCCATTCGGACAGCGACCGGGTGCCTCCTGATATCACCAATCCAACACCTTCATAACGAGGCACAAATGCTCCCAGTTGCGGAGCACAACAAATTCTCATCCCTGCAGACACCTGCTTGAGCCCGAGCCGCCTCCCAGGCACGTCAGGAGACACCTCCTTGACTACGCTGATGAAATCCAGGACAAGACTGACCGTAACCTACTGGACCGGACAGTATTTAGACAGTCTACAAACGACATTCACCGGGAGACCGTTACCACCTTCTTGAACTCCCGTCCTGTGAATGCCGTAATCGGAGTCCAACCACCACCTATCGCAGATGAAGAGCTCCAGCTTCCCCGTGAGACCCGTGTAACACTGGCACAACTACGTTCTGGATACTGTAGCAGGTTAAACTCCTACATATCCTGAATCGACCCCGACATACCAAACACATGTCCGGCATGCGAAGGTACCCCGCACGACACTAACCACCTCTTCACATGCCCCTTCAAACCGACTCATCTAACCCCCCTCTCCCTTTGGACCCAACCTGTCGAAACAGCATGTTTCCTGGGCCTACCCTTAGATGAGCTAGACGAAGACGAACGATGATATGCCTACACTGACAGGGCTACCTATGCTGTTAACAACAACAACAACAACAATGAATAGTTTTCAATTAGTGCACTCCCGCTGCACCGAGATGCGTGTAAATATGTATATTTATTTTTCAGCACAAAACCCTTAGTTTCGATGATATCAAAAATCACTTCATTATGTACAAATATTTCTATTTCTTAGCAGATTGTATTGATGCGTCGAGAAATCTGTATATATTTAACAAAGGCAAAACTATATCTGGAAAGAGTATATTTGCTTGTTTAATGTAAATTTCATCTTATTGGGACATATTATACATACCCTCTACAATACCCACGGATTGGCTTCTTCCTGCAAATGTTAATTCCACTTCAGCTGGCACAGCTTCTTTTCGCTGCATGTTTTGCTAATTCACTTGGTTTTTTTTCTTTTGTTCTTTGGCTGCTATCAGAAAACTATATTCTATTTTAAAGATATTAAGATAGTGAACATTAATTTTTTTATTTTTTTCTTTTTCTTTTTGTCATACTCTTTGGCGATGTACATTTTCGAGACTGTTGGCAAGTAATAATACGAAATTAGCTCATTTCGTAAAAATAAACTGCATTTCTACTTTTACTGTTACTTTTACTTTTACTTTTGGAGCTTGATAGGGGGGAAAAATCACGCCAGAGTTCGTGCATCGCGGAGTTGAAGCCGAGCGCCACGATTGAGATACGAGATCTCGACTCTTTGACGGCCCAGGCGGAGTCCGGAAACTGCTCGCCAACCAAGAGGAACAGATACATATGAGGATAACGGCACCGAACGTGCTTTCCTCGCGCTATCGGCAGAGGGCGCCGCGAAGCTCATCGAGATCGGCGGTATAAAAATCGGTTGGATCTGAGCAAAGATGCGACCATGCGAACAAATTAAGAGGTATTATCACTGACTTGGGATAGGGCACACACAAGCAAACTGCAGTGGCCCTGATAGAAGGGATACGTGCATCAGATGCGTGAAACCAATACACAAAATTAAATACTACAAAGCAGCTCCCAATTGCATTCACTGCGTAGACGCGAAGCCCGACCGCACTGAGCACCTTCCAGGGTCAAGGAGATGCCCTCTAGCTAAGAAGTGATGAGAGCACTCCAGGAAAATTTGCATAGAAGTCGCACAGCAGACTCTATGCTCGAACAAATAGCTATCGAAAGGGAGCTAGATGCGATCATCATCAACGAGCAGAACGGCCGCACGCTGGCTGCCAAGCGGTAGCGCAGCTTCACAATGCTGAACTGTTATCTTACCCCAAGCGACAGTATTGAACAGTTTAGAACGAAGCTGGATCTTATTGAGGATAAGGTTCGTGACATAGGTGACCCCTTCATCGTAGCAGGGGACTTCAATGACAAGGCTGTCGAGTGGAGCCCCTACTACGAACATATGGGGAAGGCAAACTGGGGCTTGCAGTGGTAAACACAGGAAGCGCCATTACTTTTAGGAGGCCAGGGTGTGAACACACCATGCCGGATATCACCCTAGTGACTGATATCATGGCTGGGGCAATCAGCGGGTGGGAAGTTCTGAAAGAATATAGTGAAAGTGACCATCAGTATATCACTTTCCGGATCAGTGCGAGAGCTGATTCTACCCCAACAAAGGGCACTCGCAAATGGAACATGGCCAAAGCGAGTGGTGACGCTAGGTCCATGGCAGGCGCCATGATGCAGCGAATTATCAAAAGTTGCGACGCATCGGCGACCCGTGCGGGGCTACACTCAAGAAGATGACCTGAGTACTGGTGGACAACAGAAATCGCAGAGCTCAGAAGAAACTGCTTCCGTAATAGAAGAAGGTACACCAGAGCTAGACGAAACAGGGAAGCAGAGGCGGAAGTTGCTGAAGCACTGAAACAAGCAATCATCGTCAGTAAGAAGTCAAAATGGGAGGAGCTTCGAAGGAATCTAAATAGCAACCCTTGGCGTCTGAGCTATAAAATTGTAACGGGGAAGCTAAACGCCAACTCCACAGCCCCAAATCTAGACAGTGATGCTATCAGCGAAATAGTGGAGAGACCTTGCTGAAAGGGGACCGAGACCCCTAAGGTGACGAGATGCTCCTACCCTTCACTGACGAAGAGCTTAAAAAACTATAAAATTGTAACGGGGAAGCTAAACGCCAACTCCACAGCCCCAAATCTAGACAGTGATGCTATCAGCGAAATAGTGGAGAGACCTTGCTGAAAGGGGACCGAGACCCCTAAGGTGACGAGATGCTCCTACCCTTCACTGACGAAGAGCTTAAAACCGCGGCAAGAAGCTTCAAAAGAAAAAAACTTCAGGCCCACCTGGCATCCCAGCTAAAGCTCTTAAAATTGTGGCTGAAAGCCGACCAGATGTAATGCTTGACGTTTACAATGCGTGCATTGCTCAAAGCATTCTCCCCAATCTGTGGAAAATACAGAGACTAACGCTGATCAACAAGGGTAAGGACGACTCCGCGCAACCGTCAGCCTGGCGTCCGCTTTGCATGCTGGACAGTGCCAGGATTTTACTTGAGAAACTTATACAACGCAGGCTTGCAGAGTCTGTTGAGAGCGCAGGAGGGTTGTCAGCAAAGCAATATCGCTTCCGACGCGGAAGTTCAATCCTTGGCGCAAAAGAGGAGGTGGTAAGCAGCCCTCAACGCAGACACCACCACCCGAACCGCATCACCATCCTGAACTACTTCTTAACTCAGTTCCTCTCGGGCCACGGATACTTCCGGAGGTACCTATACCGCATGGGTAAGGTAGTCAATTCCAAAGGCATATGATGCGAAGCGCTGAGCGATTAAGCTGAACACACGTTTTTTAGTTGTGACAGATGGCTCGCGGAAAGAAATGCTCTGAGGGAGCAGATTGGCGACATCGCGCCGACCAACATAATCAGCAAAATGCTCGAATGCGAGGACAGCTGGAACGCGGTAAAGAAATACATCGAGAACGTACTACGAAAAAAGAGATTGACCTCGACACGGTGCAACAAAGCGAAGCCGCACTGATAGAGACATAAGACGAGCCTATAGCATGAAAGCTGACTACAAATATGACGTGGGTGAATAGAATTGGTCTATTATGGATGCCGTTCTGGGCCTTCCAGAAGTAATATAGAAAGTAGTCCCAGAAGGAGAGGATTGATCCCACACCAGCTTGTGGTTTTGTTCGCACAATTTCGAGTAGCCCGGGCGTATGAGCAACGAGCACCCATACACCTGTTCGATGTTGTTTGTTCGAACATTTTGGAGCTTGAACTCGAGTTTTTGTGAGTAACTTGTGCTATGCTAGTTTTGAGTATTTTTACTTTCTTATAAACACTTTTCTTAAATTTTACAAATTACTATATTCTATTTAATAATTAATAATTTTGTTTCTTTAGTTTGCGCAATGGCCGACACTTCGACCTAAAAGATCTTTTGTGACCATATTTTAACATCATGAATATTAATTTTTTTTTGCAAATATTATAAACATTTTGAATTAATTGCGGTTGTTTTCACAAAATTTTTTATTGTGCAGTGAACGAATAATCCTACTAAAGTTTGAACATATTATATAATTTTTTTACAATTATAAACTTGTATTACACCGTTAGCCCAATTACACTGTGTCCAATATGCAGCAAAAGTGCGATTAAGAGCCTACATCAGCTGAAATTATTTTAAGTCCAAAATGCACAAATAATGTCGCATTAAATATCTGCAGCCGCAACTTTCAATTTCAGAAATACTGCAAACGACATCGGGTTATTTGAATATTTGTAGCATACAAAAAGAAGAGAAGAAATACCACGGATTGTGCCAACATACTTTATATATACATCGATACATATACAACCAAATATTTTACATCTGTGACTAGCGTAGAAACTCAGCTATGTAAATGACGCCCTATGGGGATCGCTATGAGTTGGACCTTCTGCTGCTAATTTGCACTTTGCCACACTGCTTTCACAATCTGACGCTTTAACATATTTCACTCTTTATTGCTACTTTTACTGGACTTATTTTCCAAGTACAAATCAACGGGGTGCATAATATGCACATACTTTGACATATAAGTATACACTCGGCTTCCAGACAGCAAGTCGAACTAAGAGAATCATACCGGTTGGTCCAAACACAAGAATATTTTTGAAATTAAAGATGTGTGAACTTATTTTAGCTTTATTACAAAGAACAAATGAGTCGATACATATCAAACCTGTGTCATTTGACCTTAAGACAATTTTTGGAAAGTCTGATTCTTTCTGTTTTTGCTGTCTTTGTTAATTAATTGTTGCAAAAGTATGAAAACTATTACAAAATATATTTTGGAAGCATTTTGCAAAGAATAATCAATGGAAAAAACTGTTTTTATGTTGAACTTAGTATGATACATTTGAAACTTATTTATGGACTTAGCTAGTTTTGAAAACAAAGTCATTAGTTAAGCAGAAAAGTAGTGGACTTGACTTTGTTGCCAACGATTACTTGGGTAAAATATTATACTATGTGTGTATATTAAAAAATTTAGACTACAAGTTGTAGGTATACATTCTGCCAAAAAAGTACCGGGAATTGTTTAATAAAATGCAAAATAATTGCTTAATCATGAAAATTCATTTTGTAGCCTTCAATATAGGCTCCATTCGAAGCAATACACATATGTCAACGATTAGTCCAGTCATCAAAGCACCTTTTAAACGTGTTTGGAGAGATCTTCTTCAGCTCCTTCAGCGGATTCTTCTTCATTTGGAATGAAGTCCGACTGCACCACTTTCACTTTTGACGAGGTTTTTTGGGTTTCGGCTCATGTGGATAGCGCCATTCAGTCGTCTGTTGACTAGTTTGCATGTCAAAGTTATATACCCACGTCTCATCACCTGTTATGAGGCGCTGGATAAACGTTGGGTCCGAATTCACCTGCTCAAGCAAGTGGTCTTCAGCCACCTTCTTCCGATGAATTTTTTGAATGAAATTCAACGAGTCGAGCAGCCACGCGTCTCATGCCTAATTGATGGTGTAAATTGTTGCGAATTGATTCGTGAAACACGCTAAGGTCATGAGTTACATCTCTCAAACTTAAATGATGGTTTTCTTGACTTTATCGAAGTTTTCATCCGTTGAAGACGTAGGTGGGCGACCAGATCGGGGCAAATCTTTCCCGACTTCTCGGCTCTCTGCAAAAGCCTTATACCAATCGTAGATCCGTGTTTTTGATAAAGCACACTTGCCATAGGCTTTCTGCAACATTTTCAACGATTCGGCACACGAAATCCCGTTCAAAAAACAAAATTTAAGGCAAATTCTTTGTTCGATAATTTTATGCATAGTGAAAATCGCTGGGCACTCCTGCGGTTGACTGATATAATTAAATGCCAAAAACAAGTTAATTGGCACATCACGCTCAAACTCTGCAACACCAATTTTCCAACAAACAAAAAATTTAGACATTTAGACGCGCGCTTTTTAAATGAACAATTTCCGATATTTCATTCATATTTATTATTATCTGTATTTGCATTATTCGATGGAAAAATTTGTGTATAATCATTATTTTGATCCATGTTTTCTTTAAACACACGCGCTATTATACCTTTCACTTTTGGAAATACGCAAATGTGATCTGCTGGAATGGACATAAGCAGTTCTCATTCAGACTTACATACCGTAGAATTTAGTCACCTTTAAATAAATCATAAATATTAAATTGACATTAAGTAGGCACATTTTTTTATGTAAACTATTTATTTGTTCGGTCAGTGAGAATTGTAGCTCTAGAAAAAATACTTCCGTGAACTTACGCAAATTTGGCTCAGTGATTTATATTTATAATTAATTCCGATATTTACAATAAGGGCCTCATTTGTTTTTGGATTATTCGTACAACAGTGGCTATTGGTAATGGTAATGGTTGTACGGGTTAGGCTAAGGCCTTATTGCACTACAACACGATTGATCTACGAGTATTGATCTAAGTGCTTAATTCTAATTATGTAGTATCACGAGGAATCGAAGCAGCTCCTTAGTAGGTAGCATTTGTAAGTCTTCATCCTCTAGTAGGAACAAACTCAAGATTCTATGTCTCCTGTTATCTAATGCTCCACAAATGGTTATTAAGTGTTGCATTGACTACTCTTCATCACAGCAGAACCTGCATAAGCTAGTGCAAGCTTGTATGAAATGTTTATTGCAGGCAAAGTGGCCTGTAAGTGCTCTACAGAGTAATCTACGGCCCTTTTTATATAGGGTTGGAGCAGATTTTGCTTTGTTGGTATTAAAGTTCAGGAATTTTTGGAGTGATTAAGGCCGTTTGTGCTGCTCCAGTATTCCCTGGTTTTTATTTGGATCCATTTTTTGGTTTCCTGTTTTAGGTTGTTTTTGCTAAAGCCGAAAAATGGAGTTGGTCCAACAAATAGCCCTTCCGTCCCTATTTTGGCATAAAAGTCTGCCTTCTCGCTCATGCCTTGGTACCCAAATCAGAGAGAGCTGACTAAGAGACGCCAGTTTGTTGAGTGCATAGTTACACTCTAAAAGCATTTTTGTATTAAACGTAAAGCTATTTATTTAAGGCTTTGAAGACTGATTGACTGTCCGAAAGTATTTTAATTTTTACTTTTTCGAACCCTCTTTTGTGGTGAAAAATTGTGGTATCGGTACTTCATAGGTGCCCCACTAATCCTGCTTCAACCCCCTAGAGCGTTTTGGATCCATAAAGCTGCTATTAATGACCCTTTATAGATTCGAGGTGGCAAATTGGGATCAACACGATGACTGATAGCTCAATTAACGGTCGCTGATTCCTCACAATCACGTGACGCTTTTCCAATAACCAGACGTGACAAACTTGTTTCTTAACGTAGTTTCATTGGTAATAAAAATGCGTCTCGTCAAAAATTCTATTTTTAATTATATTTGCCGTCCAATTATTAACACCTAAATTAGAGAAGCATCTTTGTAACAGAATAATACTTTGCATAGGTTTTTGTGCAAATTCTCAATAGACTGGTGCCCGAGATATTGATTGGTTTAGACCAATGACGAGTCTTCAATTGAGTGCGCACTCTCGGCCACAGAACAGAGCCACATTTTAAGTGACCACTAGTAGAAAAATTTCATGAACCATTTTACACGAATTAGCCATCATTAAGCTTACGAAAAAATAAAAATGAATTAAAGAAACCTTTATTGATGGAGTCATGAAAAGTGGGAGAGATACAATCTTGCTTAATTGTAAATTTTTGATTTGTCAGAAACCGTAATCATGAATGTTAAATTTACATTTTTACTGATTTTTACTTCTCCTGATATTTTTCTCTGTCTAACACAATTTCTCCTTTCGGTAAAGCTACTCTGCAAATTTTTGCTGGAAAAAGTAATGTACAAACCCACTGGCTGAGAGTTAAAAAAGAAGTTAGTGTAAAGGAAAACGCATGATTCAAAAATATACCTGTGTTTGTAACACCCGGTAAATCAATATATGGTATATATGGAAATTAGGAGATTGCCTGCAATTCGGTGAACCTTAGCTAAACATTTATGTTTCGTAACACGCATTGTAAGCACTGTCTCACAAAAAATCGATAGTGTTTTACTGAAATATTCTTCTGTTCTTGAGATAATTTGGGGTTCTAGCAGAAGTCTGCGATAAACATATGCAAATGAGGAAACAATTAGGAGGCATTTAGATTTTAAACACAAATCCAATAATTTTATAAAAAAATAAAAAACCTAAGCTGTATGTTTCGGTTTTATAAGTAATTTCAAATTAAGTAATTCTGCCTTATAAAATTTAACAATATTAAGTGAAAATGACAACCTTTATTATAAATCTAAAACCAAGAGCTAAGTGTTGTCGAAAAATAATCGGAAAACGTATATAATACGTTTGTGAGAATATCCCCCATCGCTAAAATGTCATTGCGCTTTTTGATTTCTGTGTGGTTGTGCGTTGATTTGCGTTACTTAATAAAAAGTTTTAAAATAAGAAAAGAAAAAGAAAAGAAAGTCCTTTGCTAGTCATGTGACTAACGATAAAACGGTGGCACTAGGTGGCCCTGGCAAAACTATCCACGTGAACTCGAACGGAAGTAAATTGTCATAACATTATAATGTAATTCACTGACGTTGACAGGATCGAAGTTGTGATTGTACTGGATACAAAATAAAAAAACGTCATGGATAATTTTTATTTTTTTATTGGACGATTTCGTACATAAATATATATTTATATACACACAGAGAGTTCACAAGATGTCTTATTTGTCGTGAAATCGCATAACTTTACGACAGTAGACAGACTTTTTTTGTGGTATCCTAATGAAAAATTAAACATCACGTAACTCTGTAGCCCATGTTTTTTTGACTTAACTATTAGACAGTGTGTGTATTTAAAAACTTTAAATTTGGAGTTATTTCAGCATTTTTGTTTTTCATTTAAAAGTTTAAAAATTATCTGTAATTATTCTTCTTTTCGATTGGTGCGATAACAGTTTACGCGATTTTGACCGAGTTTAACAAAGCGCGCCAGTCGTTTCTTTCTCGTGCTAATGGACGCCAGATGGACACACCAAGTCCTTCTTCACCTAATATTTCCTTCTTCTTCGTCTGCTACCATCAGCTGGTACTGTATCGAATACTTTCAGAGCCGGCGCATTTATATCCATTCGGACCTAGCCATGGGAAGACTTTACTACCCAATTGCTTACTTAGTCCAAAGTAGCACTTGCTGGCAAGAGAGATTCTCCGTTGGATTTCAAGGCTACATTGTTATCGGTGTTAATACTTTCTCCGAAATAAGCGAAGTCTCTTACAACGTCGAAATCATGATTGTCAACAGTGACTTAGGTTCCGGTGCACGAGTGCGTCGAATGTTTGTTTAATAACAGGAGGGACTTCGTTCTGACCTCGTTCACCACCAGATTCATTCGCTTTGCTTCTTTATCCAGTTTGGAAAACACAGAACTAACAGCACAGTCGTTAAGGCTGATGATGCCAATATCATCAAAATATACCAACAATTGTACGCTCTTATAAAAAACTGTGCCGGAACAATTGAGTTCTGAGGCTCGAACAATGCTCTACAACATCATGTTAAAGAAGTAACACGACAGCGAGCCACCCTGCCTGAAACCTCGTTTGGTATCATATCTATAATTGTCTTTTTGAAATGGGTGTTATTTAATTATTTGTATTTAACCAGTTTTTCTTTTGGATATTTCAACTAGTAAAACTCAAATATTTAGTCGTAAATATAAACATTTCAATACTGTTGTGCAAATATATAAAATTACTATCAATGAGCACACCCAATTTCGACAATTTCACAGCCACTTTTTCCAATTTACGATATAAGCTCTCTCACATTCAACTTAATTGCTTAGTCGATAAGCGGAAATGTCAACTGAGCAACTCGAATTCATTCAGGTTAAGCTAAAAGTTGACTGCTTTTAGCTTTTTATGCCGCAGAAATCATTAGGACATATTTTTTCGTTGAAATTCTTAGTTGCTTAGTTTTGTCAAACTACTCACGAATGGTATGAAAAATTGATAAGCATTTTTATGCAAAAATTTAGTTTTAAAACGAAGTCCCGTTTAATTAAAGAAAATATCAAAATTTTCCGATTTGTGGTGAAAATAACTTTGACGAAGATCTTTGAGATAGACACCACTTCATCCACCCAAATATACTGTGCGCTCTGGCTTTAAGCTAAGGCCATCTTAAGTCGTCTGATCATAAGTATTTCTATTAAAATGCATAATATGGAAGGAGAGAGGTTTTCCAACAGCAAAATGGCCGCTGTGCCATACGGCAACGATCCAAATACAATGATTCAATAACTACTCTAAACTATTTTGCAATTGCAAATTCAAATTCTATGCCAAGAAACAAGAAGTATCAGGTCAGTCCATAAGTTCGTGCGTTTTTTAAAGGTAGTTTTAAAATTAATAAAAAAGATGTTTAAAATATTTATTAATCAATAATATATTTTCGTTCATTATTTACAATGCCTTCCCAACGTTTAGGCAAATTTTTAATTCCCTGCTCAAAAACTGTTTTGTCCTTGGAGCCAAAATACGCTTCGATATCCCTTTTTATAGCTTCTTTTGAGGAGTAGTTCTTGTTACTAATATGGGATTGAAATCCATGGAAAATGTGATAATCACAAGGTGCAATATCTGGAGAGTATGGTGGATGCGGCATTAGCTCCCACCCGAGCTCGTTCAGCTTGCCTGATGTTTGCCTTCCGGTATGAGGTCTTGCGTGGTCGTGGTTAAACAAAACTTTGCGTCTGTTCACTAAAGACGATCGATTTTTGTTAAGTGCCTCATTCAGGTTTGATAGCTGATGGGATCAATAATCAGCAGTTATCGTCTGGTTTGGTTCCAGAAGTTCATAATAAATAATAATAATAATACCGGCCATATCCCACCAAATAGACAGGAGAATCTACTTGGGGTGAAGGCCACCTCTAGGGGTCGGTTCTGGTGTTTCATCTTAATCTAACCACTGCGTTTGCGAACAGGATTATTGTAAAAGACCCATGTTTCATCACCAGTAACGATACGGTTAAAAAACTTTCATTTTCAAGTCGTTGCAGCAGTTGAGAACACACATTCACTCTCCGCTGAAGGTTGGCGACGGAAAGTCTATGCGGAACCCATTTTCCCAGCTTTGAAACCTTACCCAACTGAACCAGGTGCCTTTGAACTATTACATGCGATGATTTTAACCTCTGAGCTTTCATATCGACTGTCAAATTTGGCTCAGCTTCCACGAGTTCGTCGGAGTTAAAGACTTCAGGACGACCAGCGCGCAGAGCATCCTCCACGTCGCAGTTACCATCTCGGAAGTTTGAAAACCACTTTTGCGCAGTCCTTACACTCACGGTATCCTCTCTGCGAACAGTGTTTATTTCTGCAGCAGCAGCTGTTGCATTTTTACCACTTTTATAAAAAAAATACAAAAATGTCTCTTATACGCGTTCGAAGATTCCATTTTATTTTTAAACAACACGTGCTTCTATCCGCGATTAAAATTACTTGTTGAATGCACAATATATCAAAGAAAATATAAATAGTTCCGTTATATTCCGCGAATAATTTTTTGTATGCAAAAATCGTACAAAAGTGAAATTATGGGTAAAATACGCACGAACTTATGGATTGACCTGATATAATTCAAGTATTCTGATTGTGTGCTTCTCTACTTAAGATCGGCTTTGCTCGAATGGCAAAAAATTGGAAAAATGGAAAAGCAACGACAAATTAAGTGATCAGAAATGACTTCAGGCTAGTTTCTTTATAACCCCTTAACTCGTAATCTCGCACCGAGATTATTTCCAACTCTCCTTTTTCATCATCATCTATTAGCGTTAGAGCCCGAGGTGGGCTTTAGCTACCTTAGCAGTCTTCCTCCATTTTACAGGATCCAGCGCTAGATGACGTTATGCAGCCAACTTTAAACTCCACCAAAATTGGTAACTTTTAAGCTATTTAATAAATTTGTTTGTTTTGATTTTGGTAGCTTTTGCAAGAAAAATTGAGTTCCGTTAATGAAAAAAATGTTTTTTATATATTGCATGCATATATAAATAATTTAAAACATGCTTCTTTTAAAATTCTACCTCGAAAAAATTTATATTCTCCCATTTCAAATTCCGATTCTGAAAGTTTTATTGACCGCAGCTCAATTGTTGTTCAGTTCGCAAGTTTCAGCAAGAAAAGGTGAGTTATTGATTACTACCCTAATCCATAGATTTCATATACAGGGTGGCTGATGAATTTTGCTACATTAAGAAACTCAAATAACTTTTTTTTTAGTGTATGGAATTCATTTATTTTTTTTTCAAGTTGAAGGTCATTAAATTTTATTAAATGTAGCTTAACTAGTTTTAAAAATAATTGAATTTAAATGCCCCCCATGCTCGTTGACACAAGTGCGGCATCTTAGTAAAAAGTTGTTCATTGCTGCTTTGAGAGTTGCGACAGGAATAGCCGCAATTGTTGCCCGAATGGATTGTTTTAGTTCATCCAAATTTGTTGGCTTTGTTTTATAAACTTCTTGTTTACATAAACCCCACAAGAAAAAGTCAGGTGCAGTAAGGTCAGGCGACCTGGGGGGCCAACGAAATTCGGAGTTTCTTGAAATCAGTTTATTGGGAAATTTTCGTCGCAACTCTGTCATAACAGTCTGGGCTATGTGAGACGTTGCCCCATCTTGTTGGAACCACACAGAGTTGAAAGGAATTCTCTTTCGGCGTAGTTCTGGATAGAAAAATTCTTTCAGCATTTTCAAATAACGGTCTCCAGTAACCGTAACGGTGTGACCATTTTCTTCAAAAAAATAAGGCCCGACAATACACCGTGAAGAAACCGCACACCACACTGTCACGCGAAGAGGATGCAATTCCGTCTCGTGGAGTATCTGTGGGTTAGAAGTACTCCATATTCGACAATTTTGTTTGTTCACATTGCCGTTTAAATTGAAATGGGCCTCATCAGACATGAAAAGGCAGTTTAACATGTTTTGGTCTTCTTCCACCATTTGCAGAATCTTCTGGCATTCAGTTTGTTAACCATTTGAATTTTGTAGGGAAATAAGTCTAAATCTTTGTGCATTATTGTTTGCAAAGACTGTCGGCTGACACCAAGTTGAGCAGATAAGCTTCTTGTTGAAACCCTTGGATTGCTTTGTATAGCTGCAGCTACAGCAGTGATCGTTTCCTCCGTCCGAACTGGTGGGTTTCGATGATAAGGCCTTCTTGCGACTGTTCCTTGCTCAGCAAAATTATTCACCAGTCTCATTATGGTCCATCTGCTCGGGGGATCGCCGCCAAACATCCGCCTGTACTCTCTCTGTACCAAAACTACGGACTCCAGTGCGTGATAGCGGCGGACTATCCAAATTCTTGTTTGCGTGTCCCAGTTATCCATTTTAATAAATTTTAAAGATCAATCTGCAAATTAAAACAAAAATGGAACAGATAACTTAAAAAGAAAAAAAGTTATTCAATTTTTTTTTGGTAGCGGCTTTCATCAGCCACCCTGTAATAAATATTCATATTCATTAGATTCTTAATTAAGCAACAAAGGCTCACAAAAGCTGGAAATGACTAAAGCAGTGACAACGTTCACACTATTTAAAGAAGTAAATATGTTACTGGAAGTACCAGTAAGTAAGTAAACACCCGATAAGGTAAAGTGCCCGAAACAGTACTCAAAAGAAGTCATGAGTACATGAGTATTAAAGGAAGATGAGCATATTTACTCTGTTACCTATTACATAATCTGCTCGATTGATAACTTTTTGAGTTGCTTGCTTTCTTATTGAAGGCCTTGGAGCCATTTAGAATAAGCTCTTTTTAAAAAATTAAGTACTGCCAAATTGAAAACAACGTAAAAAAAATAAAATAATCGATACCGAAGTACCCGATTCTCAAAATTATTCGATATTTTTCAGCAGCAGTATTTATTAAAGCATAAAAAGTTAGTTTTGAAAGCGTTAACAATGTCTGCTGGAGCTGTAAAATCAAAGGAAATGGGAAAATTTTCACAGGCAATTTTTTTGGTTACGAAAAAGGAAGAAAAAACCTTTTGCACCACTTGTGAAAGGGATATACATATGTACGTGCTTAATTTGCTCACGTGTTCGAGTATACATTGTAAATTATTATAGTGCACCACATGAATTTATTTAGTTTTGTTAAGTTAAGTACACTTGCATTACCCTCGTGACGGGCAACCGTGCAAGGGATTTATTTCATTCGTAATTCGCTAAGTGGTTGACGAACCGAAAGCAAACCAGAGGAAAAAAGATTACAGAATTTGGGAAATCTTGCTATTTAATAAGGAATAAATTATATATCTCATGTTGCCACAAATAAATTACAACCACTTCTTAACTCAACAATGACTTGATTCAATGCTTGGAGAATCGGAATTAACACAGATAAAACTATCCAAGTAATATTCACAAACGCAGGCTGGTGCATAACCAATGACTATATACACAGGGCCACCATCTTATCTTAAGTGCTGTATAATAAACTATCTTAACTCGATGGACTACTTAACATTCTACTAACTCGGCCAGCACACTCGTTTCATCTTCTCTCAAACTATCCTAACTCTGATGTGCTACTTACTATGTCTTAACTTTTAGCGCGCTCTTAAACTATATCAATCAAGGCGAATCCACAGAAGGTGCTGAGTTCTTTTTTTTCGCGATTCGCTAGTTGGAATGCTGTCTTTGTTGTGGCCTTATTTGTGTGTTTACATTCCCATTGAAATTTTGTCAAACGACCAAATTGCAAAAACAAAATACATGTAAACAATGTTTACACTTGAAATAAATAAACTTAAGTAAATAAATAAATATGTAAATATGTAGGTAATAAGGACATATGGAGAAAAACTATACATACTTGAGCTTAATATTAAGTGATATTACTCACTTCGCGCCTTACTTCCCTTTTGCTATTTACTTTCGTTTGTTGACTCTATTTCTATAGCTATGTATACATGTATGTTAGCATTTTTGTTATTTCTATTTACTTACCTGCACTTACTCCAACTTTTCACATACTGTTCTTTCGTTTCCCCTATTCTTCTTATCCCAGTTTAAGCAGTAATATAAAAATGGAAAAAGAGGAAATAAAAATACTTGAGCTGCTGATAACTGACTAGTGAGGTTTATATTTTCTATGTTGGCTTCCAGGCACTATTCTGTGAATTTCCAGCCTCCCAAAATTAATGATTTAGATCGCCCGAAAATAGTATCGATTTTTCAAGGTGTTTTTACTTTTATGACTACTCGCTGCAATTTTAGGTAACTAGTAGATCTGCGGCCTCCGTGGCAGAATTGATTGGTGCGTGACTACCATTCGGTAGTGTCCGGGTTCAAAACCTAGGAAAAAAATAAAATGTTTTTTCTATGTTTTCTATGCTTTTTCATACCTAAAGTCTTTCACGATTATTTAATAACGAAAAAGATTTCTCTTTGGATGCTGTACGATTTGATGACAGTTGAAAGAGCTGATCGTGTAGATTTATCCAAAATATTCATGCTTCAATGGGTGTCTGTGAGTTCCCCCGCTGGTGCCGAATCATAGCTTTATACGTGAACTAACATTTAAAGAAAAGTGAACTTACAATCAAAGAAAAATATGTTTTTGAAATAATCTTTTGGATATCATAATTTAATTAGTGCGAAATTATCTAAATAATGATATCTTTAAGTACCTAGGAAGATTTTTCCGGCAACCCTCTATATACGAAAAAGCTAAGAACAATAGGAGGAGTCTCTTTACTCTTTGTCTAAGGTAAGCTGGTAAATACGTGTACCCCGGTATCCACTTAAACAAACTACAGTCTGTGTCAGAGAAAAGTTACCGCGATTATTCATGAAGTATAAAAGATTAATATTCAACATTTTTTTTTTTAAATACGAGTCGCAATTACTCAATAAGCCATGTAGTCTTCATCGTTGTCGAGTATAGTCTGGCTTTATAGCTTCTTCATGCTTTGAACCAGCTTTTCTGCGTAGCTCGTCGACAAACAGGACTAGATTTTGCGAATTTGTCGCACAAATTGCTTTAAATCATGGACTGGCCTTCCGGCAAGATGCGTTTTCATAGTTCCCCACACATTTTCAATGGGGTTGGCGTCTGGGGATTGCGAAGGCAAGTGCTTGGCGTAGTCACAAAGAAGTGTCCCGCTTCAAAAGTTGGACGATCACTTTATCCTGCTTTTTTGTCGTCACTCGCTTCAATCCGCGCTCGGAAAAGTCATCAACATTTTTGTACACTTTATACCGCTGATTCCTCACCACAACAAACTTTTTTGAATTTTTAATTACTTTTGCAGCTGTGGTGTAAGATAATTTCGGCCCTTTCGAATGCGTGCATAAAAATTTTGTTTGGTTACGTTTACGGGAAAGTTTCGAACGACACTAACCTGAGTTAGCACTGGCGTAGCCTTTGAGTGGGACTATTATGCAGCAAAAAGCAGAATGAAATATATCTTGAAGTTTCAAAAAAAAAAAAACCGGTTCTTTTCTTCTGACACAGACTGTACTTCAAATTTGGTACACGTGACAAATATTATTGAGATCAAAACCGCGTTCACATTTGATATGTCAACACTAAATTTCTGTCCGCCCATTTGTGCAAGCATTAACTCTAACATTGTCTAAGAGATTATTTATTTCCAAAAATTAACAGTCAGCCCAAATTGGATGTTTTTTAGGAGCTTAAGAACTTAAAATGATAATACAAAACAGAAATATTGTGGGAGTGCATTTTTTTATTATAATCTGGCAGATAATTTCATGGCATTTAGTTTTTGGACATAATATTTGGCAAATGGTTACCTGGCTGCGAGTTATCTGGTTCGTTCGATCATTCCAGTTTTTGACTACTGAATAATAAATCTAAATGAGCCCAATCAGCAAAAATGCGACGTCTACGATGGTCATTTGGCTTCAATTCTTGCACGAGCTGTATTTTAAAGGCACGGAAGCCAAGATCATTACGTAAAATTTGAGAACGACGACGTAAATTAAGAGCACACAATAATACTCAATACTTTCACAATAATAATTGAAACAATAAAAAAGCAAAAGTTTACAAAGCGAAGTAAACTAAGCAAAGAAATAAATAACATTAACTATTACTAATAAGTTCTAATAACCTAGTTTCAATTAATCATTTGCTTATAAGTATTAGTTTAATGATTGCCTTAATAACACAAATTTGTTTAATATATGTACGTAACACATGGTTGTTTGGTTAGAGTGGTGATTCATCCAGAATCCAACTAGCGCCTCCGCACCATTTTGTTGCCACATCTTCGTTACCAACTTGTTTAACAGAAATTTATAGCAAGACTATATCCAGTCTGTGCGGTTTAGGAACCTTATTAGGTTGTTGACGTCCAAATCAGACAGTTGCTTGAGACTCTCGAACAGCGGTTTGCCCAGGGTTAACATTCTGTCTTCCATAGGGCGAGGCATTCACAGAGGAAATTGAAGATTGTTTCCTTTTTCTCCGGTTGTTTACAACTATGGCAGTATGTGTTTTGAGGGATGCCCATTTTGGCAGCTTGTTCTCCGATAGACCAGAAGCCAGTTATGACTGCCATTAGTCTACAGGCGTCCCGTCGTTTCATGTTTATCAATGTCGACGATTGCTTGAGGTTGTAGGTGGGCCATAACATCCTGCTGATTTTGCATTTCGTCTGGTCTCTCCATCTACAATCTGCGATTCAAAGGTATTTTAGGGAAATTGCATTCTTGACCGCACCTAATGGTGTGAATACCGGTACTGCAAGAACGCTAGTCATGGCAGATCCCTCTCTTGCCAGTTCATCTGCTTTTTCGTTACCTTCTATGTTCCGGTGTCCCGGGACTAGGCTATTCCTACTTTGCTCCACCACTTTAGAGGTTGTTATAGCCGCGTCCAGTGCCTGGATTGCAGCTTGGCTATCCCAAAGAATAGCGATATTGCCCTTAAAAGAGAAATCCGTGATTAGTAGCAGAGAACTGCAAGCGGTTGTATTTTTCTGACTTGCGATCCACTCACAAAAAAAAGCGGCATCAATATGTACGACCAACGCAAACTAAGCGGTGTTTGCGCTGGGCAGAACCGCAACAGAGCAGTAAATGTGCTATGTATATCGTTTGTACATCCGAGTCTTTCTTTGTTCAGTCTTTGCTTCGTTTATAACTACCGCTTGTGCGATCACTTCGGCTATGCGGTGCTGCATATGACCGCTACCGAATGACAAAAATACTGAAAACACCGCCTGCACAAATAGATCATAACACACAAGCAAAAGGGTACCGCTAAAAAATATCTATGCCATCGCGCGTTCACTCAATACATAAATGATTAGCACTCGAAGGAGTCCACTTTCTTATTTATGTTTTTTTATCTTTGTTTTCGTCGGCAGTGCATTAACAAAGGGCACGAATCACTCTACTTGCAGATATGTATATTAATGTGTGCTGCTATGAATTATACTGCAGACAATCTCACTATTTGCAAGGGATGACGACGCGGTGTTTGCGGTGTTTTCCTCATTTGACAGATTTCACACGTCACACCGCTTAGCCGAAGTTGAATATACGATTGCTTTCAAATCTAACACCCGAGTATACGAGATATTCATACACTCAACAATCGCGGTAATAGCGGTATTGATCAGCACACACACCGCTCTTTTGCTTTCCGCTCAAATGCGTGCAGTTTTTCTGAAAATGTACTGTGATGATCGAACAAAAAGAGAGCAGGATTTGCATTTGACCGTCATGGAAATGAATGCTTGAGCTCAAATCACTTGGCGTTTGAGTATGAGTAGTGGTCTTGAAATTTTATTTGTGTAATTTTTGCGTTTCAGTTATAGAAAAACAGAGTATTGAAGCGGTGTGCAAGCAGTAACATTACACCTTTGCAGTTCTCTGATTAGTAGCCTACAAGCTTCCCCATAACACACACACATACATACATAAAATTTCAAATAAAATTAAATGATTATTAGAATGGAGGAATATATGTAGGTAAAATCAGCTTATTTGAGAATTTGTGTCAATTTATGTTTTATATGGATATAAAAGTTTATCAATAGATTATTTAGAGTTGAGTATTGAATAGTATTGCAATTATAATATTAGAGTATGCCTGCCATATGAAGGCGATTTATAAATTCTTATCTGAAGGGTATATTTTATTAAAAAATATTTGAAAATTCAAGTAGAACATTACAACATCAGTATCCAAAACCTCTTACGTTTAAATATTATTTCACGATGGTCAACTTATTTGTTATTGTTATCTTTAGTTGAAGAGCTTAGACGCGAATGGAATTAAAATATTACCATGACGAAATAAATGCATGTACATACATACATACCCGCCATGCTCGCAACCAAAAGGTGGGTTTTGGGATTCAAAAAAATAAATATGGCTACAAATTAAACTCCAAAAATAATAAAATATTGCCGTCCAAAACATGAAAATTATGCAGTTTGCTTTCGTGTTTCTACACTATCGATTACTATGCGTAAAGACTAGGTGATGCTTTCGCTTCTCAGTAACTGTTTAGTCCGTTTGGCATAGACGCATTTGTTAGCAGAAATGGTGGAAAAGCAATTCTAGTTCTAATATATGGTATTTTTGCAGAAATCAATTCGAAATTAACTTAAAAAAACGCAGGCTTACAATCTCTAAGCATTGAAGCTCTGCACATATCTGCATGTACGAGTATCATCACTGTCCCTAAATTCACTTATTCGCCATCTTAAATCTATATTTATAAAAAATAGATATGTAAATATTCCTTGGCTTTCCCCAATAATACGACGATAATACTGTACTAAAGTAAAAAAAATAATCATATTTAAGTCTCCAGATTTTGAGGAAAATCAGATAGAATTAAATGCAACCAATCCCAGAATGCACCTTCTCCTTGAATGTACCGCTATGGCTCGGAGAAGGTTGAGACAGCTCGGCCAACTGCAGCCAGAAGAAATGCACATACGCTTAATCCAACCCAGCTTAGTACCTCATAGTGTGATGAGCAGAGGGCACAAAAGACCATGTGGTCGAAGTAAAAACCTCGAGGTAATCTATCTATCTGTCTAACAAAATAATTTTTAATACGAATTCGAGGAAATGTCAAAAACAAATTTCAAAGTCATTGAACTGTGCCGAAAAGGTACACTGCCGCATATATGTATGCAAAGTGGCAAACAATTGATTTCATAATTAATAATTATA
Source organism: Anastrepha ludens (assembly GCF_028408465.1). NCBI lineage: Eukaryota > Metazoa > Arthropoda > Insecta > Diptera > Tephritidae > Anastrepha > Anastrepha ludens. The sequence goes on along the minus strand of NC_071500.1, from coordinate 116,605,096 downwards.
ATTTTCGTAAATGGCGTCGTACATCAATCTATTTGACATTTGTGAACCAGACATCTGCAGCATAGAAACAGACAAGCAATGGAATGGTAAAGGCTAAAATAAAGATACAGTTGTGCTCATACAATTAGGCCACTCGTATGACCAAACCAACGTGGCACGGAAATTCATTGAAACAAGGCAAATAAAAACAAAAATGACCATTTTAAGAAAGGAAATTAGTTTTATTTAATTGTTTTAACTTACAAATATGCAACAAAGTACGCATTAAAAAAATAAAATAAAAATATCTTCATGATGATGAAATTTCAGTGCTCATGTAATTAAGCCACCTGTGAGAAAGTAGTTGTAGTTAAAGGAAATTCGACATTAACGTGTCAAAAACTACCCAAAGCTAGATTAGTATTTTGTTGGGAAACCCTTTTTCAAAATAACTTCCCTACAGTGACTGCTAATTGTTCGGACTAGTGTCTTGCATTGGTCCGGTGTAATTTTACCCCATTCCTCGAGTATCATTGCCCACAATGTTGCTTTATTACACGGTTTTCTAGCAGAAACTGACCTTTTAATAATGCCCCTTAAATTTTCAATGGGGTTCAAGTCGGGGCTTTGAGCCGGCCACTTCAAACAATTTATTTTCTTTGCCACAAACCAGTCCTTAACAACCCTGGAGCAGTGCTTGGGGTCGTTATCTTGCTGAAAAATCCAAGGTAACGGCAGATCATCACAATAGTCGCCATCCAAATGTTCCGCAAGGATATCTTTGTACATAACACCTGCCATTTTTCCATCTATTTTAACAATTGGGTCTACGCCAGATGCGTTGAAACATCCCCACACCATTACAGAAGACCCCCCGTGTTTCACAGTCTTCTTACTATACCTTGGACTTAACTCAGTTAATGGGGGTCGCCTTACATGGGGTCTGCCATCGTTTCCAAATACATTGCGTTTGGATTCATTACTCCATATCACTAGATCCCAGAATTTTGCGTCTTTCTGTTGGTGCTGCTTCGCAAAGCTAAGTCTTCTTGCAATATTTTTTTTTGGACACGTTAGGTTTCCTTCGTGCGATTCGCCCATTTAAGGAATTTTCTTGTAAACGCCGCCGGATGGTGTGAGCTGAAACTTTTACGTTATGGTACTCCTCCATTCGAGTCCTTATTTCAATAGAAGTCAAAAAAGGATCCACCTTACTCATGTGAACAATTTTTCTGTCATCGTAACACGTGGTCTTTCTTGGCTTTTTACGCGGCAAATTCTCAAAACTCTTCTTTGTTTTGAAATATTTGAGTGCATTCTTAACGCTTCCTCTCGAAAAAGTCAGAAGCTCTGCAACTTTTGTAAAGTTTTTATGCTTTTCAAAGCATCCCCATATAATTTTTCTTTCCTGAGGAGTTGAACTCTTATTTTTCCCCATACTGACGAAAAAATTATTTAAATTATCCGAAAACCAGTTCAAAATAACTTAAAAGTAACTACTTTGAGCTTTACTTTTATAACTTTTATAATAAATTATTATCTTCTTTACTTAACCTGCACTGGCTTAATTCTGTGAGCACACGTGACTTTACGTATTTTGATACTATTCTGAACTTTACTCGAATGCATTGTTAACTTTTGTTTTTGTTTGTCTCCTTATTTTCGTCATAGGTAACAGTTCTTAATTTTATTACCGTTATGCAAAAGCTTGGTTTATATATGTTGTGTTTTTGTTAAATCCACATGCTCTATGTAGTGGCCTAATTGTATGAGCACAAGTGTACCTATCACTAAAAATAATTTTTTTATTTAGAAAAAAATTATTCGAAAAAAAATGGCTTGAATCATTTGGCGCCACATCTTCCCATAACACCCTTGGAGAAAAAGTGTATGTAAATGAAAAATTATTTGAAGATAAAATTTCATTAATTCATGCGATTACACCAGACATATGGATCGATTTCTCCAAACTATAATACTTTAAATCCCTTCAGGACTCTATTTCAAATTGCATATTTGAAGTAATTGTAAAGAACGGTGATCATGCAAATTATTAAATAAAACAAGAAAACTTTTTATCTTAACAGTTTCCTCTGCGGTCTAAATCAAGTGAATCAAAAAAACAAACTTATTGACGTAAACTATTTTTTATTTTACTACCCCCACCGAGAGCTCCAAACATTGAGGCGAGAGTCGAGAAAACTTCTAAACCGAGCCCGGGCCTAATCTTGCTGAGGACTGAGGACTACCGTCGTATTCAGAGGAACTACAAGAAGCTATTTCGTGAGTCGAAAAGAGCTTCTTTTAGGGAATTCTGCGGCGGCATCATTCCAAAGGTTGGGAGATATGACTACACCAGCCCCAAAAGCTTTAGACCTATCAGCATGACCTCTTTCATGCTGAAAGTCTCAAACGGCTAGTGGAGTTGCATATGCGTCGGAAGTCACTGAAGGTTCACCCACTCTTTGCATTTCAGCATGCCTATCATAGTGGAAAATCCTGCGAATCGGCACTGTAAAACCTTGTTGCTAGGATAGAGCAGGCCATCGACAGAAGAGACTACGCTATGGGCATCTGTGTGGATATAGAGGGAGCTTTTGATAATGCCATTTTCGACAGTATGTGCAGCTCTGCCAGCAGACATGGTGTGTGCGGGCGGAGGAGGATCTGCTGGTGCCGTCCGTGGTTAACACAGGCTGCCCCCAAGGTGGTGTGCTGTCTTTATTGCTCTGGTGCATGGTGATCGATCCTCTACTCACCACCTTAAATGGTGCTGGAGTCTACACACAAGCATATGCGGACAACGTTCCCTGTTTGATAACGGGCCTTCGTTTATGAGCATCTGTAGGAAAGTGCAGAAAAAACTGGATATGATTGACACTTGGTGCTGTGCGAATGGGCTATCGGCAAACCAAACTAAAACTGGTATTGTCCTCTTTACCAGAAGGAGCAAATTTGATGGACTCGTTCTGCCTAACCTAAAAGGAGTCAGAATCCAGCTATCCAAAGAAATCAAATATTTGTGTCAGCAGCGACAGCCAAGCTGGCCCAACCACAGCAGGGGTAGTCTAGTCCTGTAAATCTAGGCTGAACTATGTCGGTAGACATAACAGTCTGATGCTAACATGAGTCCCGGGACTCGTGGGAAACGAGACAACTGACTCCTTAGCTAAGATGGGCTCTGAGGCAAAATCTTTCGCCCAGAGCCCGTTTTGCCACTCCCTTCTGCGGCCATCAAAGCCACGGTTAGCAAATGGGTAACTACAACCCACAAGCGAGCTTGGCAGACTGAGAAGCTGCAGATGGACTAAACTGATGTTACCTCTCATGCCCGATCGATTGTCGCAAACCCTCCTGTCATTAAGCAGAAGGGAGTGCAGAAAGCTGGTTGGACTGATGACGGGCCACTTTCTGTGGGCGAAGCACATGGAAAGGTTGGGCTTCTCAGGCAGTGTACTCTGCCCAGCTTGTGAAGCTGAGGATGAGACGGCGGACCACTTCCTGAGTGTCTGCCCCGCCTTCGCTCGAATCAGGTTTGAGGTCTTTGGCACTGAAGTGTTAAGAACCTTCTTGGCTCCTTGGCACCACAAGATCTACTCAGATTTCTTCGGAGATCGGGTAGATTTGAAGAAAATTAAAAGGGAATCCAATGGACAATGGATTAATACCTGAGTGCTGCACTTGCTAGTTGTCCCAATAAAAAAAAAAAAAAAAAAAAAGAACTATCGGACGAAAAGGATTCTTTCTTTAGCAATCACTTTTCTTAGTATATAACTAATTTATTGGCAAAAATAATTTTGTTTGACGACGACGGCTCTGAAAAATAATTTGCCACAAATGGGAAATATTTGGCCTTAATAAAGTGGCAGGAAGTGTATTTAAAAAGTACGATGCCACAAGAGCAATTGAATGGAGCAGAACATTTTTATATCTATAAAGACTCAAACTCCCACGGTGCAAAGAGTTTTAGAAAAATTTTCTGAAAGCAGGAGACGCGTCAAAATCATTTACTTTATTTTCATGAGACGAATGGCCTTTATTAGATTCATTGTGATTTGGACTAAATTTGATTTTTTCATTAAAAAAATTGCAGATGTTTGCGGCTGGAATATAACTCTGTTACAAAGTAGTACAAACCGGGTCGAGGTTTAGACGGTATTGGATTTTATATAACCATCGCGCCTTTTGGATACATATGTGCCTCCGTAGGCTTTTTTATTTCTTCCGAAGCGTCTTAATCTTTCATATCCTATTGCATTAACTTTCTTAGGCGGAATCGTGTTTTGAAGTAGAAATATCTGCTTAAAAATATTTTCAATACACCGTTAGACATTCACAATAGTAGTTATATGTAAAATATGCACTACAATGCCCTACTGAACCACTTAGTAGTGTACATGGTATAAAATCTCTCGCTGCAACTTTCACATACCTATTCCAAGCGAATCGTTTTTATCTGCTAGTAAAGGTGGTTAGTGCAGTTTTTAATGTCCGTTTAAAACTAATGTGGCTATATATAATTATAGTAGTGTTCGTAGTGTCACGGTTCGCAGTTTTCAGTTTTCATAGTTCAGCTTAACACTTTTTCACTGGCTTTGTGTTGTTTTATTGTTCTTTGGAATTTTTAGTTTATTGAATGTATTCATGGTTTTTCTATTCGTTGCAGTCCGTTTTTATGTATTTTTTGCGCGTAAAATTGCTGCTTCCGGCAACTGGGATTTTTTCGGTGATTAATTTTCATATAAATGGAATTTGCAAATGGTAAAAAGCAGTTTAGAGAAATTGCCTTTAGGAGTAGTAAATTTTATTTGGTTTTTGGTTTTAACTTTAACAAAAAATAAATCTGCATTGATTAAAATAATACAATATAAATATCAATAATTAGAAGCACATTACACCTTCAATCAAATTAGTTTTTATTTGATGTCGCTAATATTGTTTTTATATAAATACACGGCACTAAACAAACTTTGTTGGCTCTAATGATAGATCAAAACTTGTATTGCTAATTTTCTATGAACTTGTTGCAAATAGTTTTTAATATCTCTTTTACTTATTGGGCGTTTTGGGGAAATTTAATAGCTATTATCTTTAGATACTTTTGGATTAAGTAAATTACCAAATTAATGATTTGTTTTTGTTTTAACCTGTTTTTTACTGACGCAGTAACCATCTAAACAATATTGACTAAGTCCAACAAATCGTTCCATTCATATGTTCTTTCTCGTGCTGACTGGCGTTAATTAGAACTATGGAGTGAGCCATGTCTCTTTGAAATTGGTCTTTGGCTCTCGTCTTTCCTGTCGCCTTGGGGACATACTCTGTCGACCACTTTCAGGGTTGGAGCATTCGTATCCATTCGTCCGACATGAGCTGGCCAACGGAGGTATTGGGCATCACTTGGGCATACTTTTTAACTGGCAATATTCAAAACATTTGAGTATTAAATTCGCTTTAAGTCGTTTCCGCTACGTTCTTCGATTTCCACATGTACACAAATACATATAAGTATATTCAGATTAAGCGATTTCCGACTTCTTTCATTTAAATTCGTTTTTCATAAAAGCATAAATCATATCATTAAAACAAAAATGAGACAACTTTTTCTGAATACGTTATGAAAAGATGATGTACAAAGTAATTAACGTGAGTAAAGTCCTTTGCTTGCCGAGCTGTAACAAAAGACAAATTGATGGCAAAAACTACAGGAAAAATATAATTGAAATAATTCACACGTTGCTCTGTAAAAATGCAAAACTTATGTACGTATATGTGTGCAAGTATATGCAAGTGATATAATAGGTCCCACCTGATCACGGTATTCAGTGGCATGTGTAATCTAGCAACACGTAAAGTGTCGTTAAAAAATCTTTTTAAAAAACCAAAGTGACATTTACTGTTTGTGTGCGTGTGTGTTTTTATCGCATTCCATTGTATTTGTTTTTATTTTATTTTCTCATTTTAGTTGAATGCAAATATGTGACTCCCCTTTTTCTACAGCACGTTACGCGATGAAAAAGCGACGCGGGGTGTGGAATTGCATGTCATACTTTTATGAGCCTTTATGAAACAAGCGTGAAATATGAGCCATTTAGTGGGCTATGTTGGGGGGCTGTGGAGTGCATAACGAAAGCGTGCAGCTGAGTGCTTTCGCTGCACAAATGCGATTTTCAATTTGAAAGTTAATAACAAAAAAAAAATCGTAAAATTTACCTCAAACACAATACGAGTATAAGCCAATAGAAACGCATAAAAAATATTATTTCCTGAGTACAAAAGTGAGTGGGAATGAAAATATACCAGATGTATGTAGATTTTTTAGAGATTTCAACTATGTATACATATATGCTTGTGTATATGTACATACATAAATGAACATTCGAGGTCAGTTTTGTGAAAAGCTTAGTGAAATCATATGGCTAACTATTTGCGTGAATTTATACTTTTTTCACATCTTGTAATAAAAAGGGGTAGGACACAATTGTTACACCTTGGACGTTTACACGCATGGTTTAACGCTCGATAATAGAATTTTAGGTGGCGTCTTTAAACAAGGATTATCTCAAAATCTCTCCTTTCGGTTAGCAGCTGCGTATTCCAGGCTACATTCACAGTCAAAACTGAGGCTGTGTGATATTTCATTATTTAAATAAAGCCAATATATATGTGAACGTACTGCTCAATTTTTTTATCTCCATTTCACTGGAATTCACATAGAAATTTGCTCCATTTTTAAATTTTATTTATTATTTAAAATTTTTAAGCATTTTTGATAGTTCCTCTTCTGCTGTGATTTAAAATATACAATCCAATATATGGAGGATCTCTACAACTTTTTTGAATAGAAAGAATATTACGATTCCTTATTTGACATACGACATTATCCCGTTTGAACGCGGAACTCTTGGAACAGCATTTTTTGCGTCTTTAGAAGTTTTAGCATAGATTTTGCCATTTTACTTATTAAAAACTTCTTCAACAGTGAAAATTTTGTGAAAAGAATATTTTTATGGCTGTTGAAATCGTGCCACCGAAGAAACTGCTTGCCTCTGTCGAGTCTAATTTTCTTCAAGCGCGTTGTTGAAAGATGACCAGTTGAGCGACGGAAGGCTTTTACCTGGAGATCATCTCTAATTAGTCTTGACATGGATCTGGTCGATACATTAATCTCCCTAGACATGATTTTCTGCTTTCTAAGGGGATTTCTGACCAAATCTTTCTCTGTCACTTAAGACGTTTGGGAAACAGTTGATCATGCGGTAAAGAAACATTCTCGAAAAATTAAGTTTTTTCAGCAATTCTTAAATTTCACTTGACTTTTACCACACTTATGTAATGCAATTACTGCAATGCGATCAGCCTTAGCTCCCCGCTCCATTGTTACGAAGCGAAATTTGCCACGAAACTGAGTATAATTTATGAGGAGACAATGCATACGAGCAAAAGCAAAAATAACGGATTTTTTGTTTCTCCGAATTTGTTCTCGCTGTATGCATTGTAAAATTTGTCACAGAATTTATGGCCAGACTAAGTATTTTCAACGTTATTTAGTAGGTAGTGTTAGTAGCTTTCTAATAAACCTTCCTTCGTATGCTAAGTCTTCTACATCAAAAGATTATTAGAGAAACTTTCGTGGTGGCACAAGATAAAGATATAAATGATTGTCATAGCTAAGCTGGTCGAGCTTGAACCCAATTTTTAGGTTCGTGTCATGAAATTAAGCATAGAATATACCTTTAAATCTTTAGTCCGTAAGAAAAAACACGATATATATAATTTGGACGTAGAACATTTGTTGGGTATTTGGTCGAGCTCCTTCTTCAATTTCTGATGTGCGCCTTGATATTGTTTCACAAAATGGAGGGACCTATAATTTATTCCGCCTTCGAGCAGCAGATATTTTTTATGAGGAGCTTTTTCATGGCAGAAATATACTTGCCATTGCTTACTGAGTGGCCTGGGGTTTTGGTTTTGGACTCGTGTACTAACGCATGGTATTCACACATTAATCCATTTACCTACGGCAGCCGATCTTCTTATAGAAAATGTTTTCTTCCTAAAATATACATACATATGTATAAGGGCGGGTTGATTTAAAAATCGCTCATTGCTCTGTGAAAATCGTATTCTAGGGATCAAAATAAGAAACTTTGCCGAAGGAACCATACCTCTAAAACGAATTCTGATGTCCCCCGATTTGGGTCGATCGAAAAATCCCACTTTGACCCATTTAGAGTGTTGCAATCGAGTCCAAATGTATGACCGACCCCCACTAACTTTGGACGGCCGATCCACCCATGCCAGTGGCACACCCCCTGGAACTCTCCTGGGGGGTTCCCCATACAATAATTTCAGAATATCACCATTTTTGGCCTTTACATGAGAAAAGAAACTAAAAAGTTCGACCCAAATTTGGGGACATCAGACTTCGTTTTAGAGGAATGGTTCCTTCGGCAAAGTTTCTTATTTTGATCCCTAGATTGATGATTTTCACAGAGCAATGGGCGATTTTTTTGCCTCTCCACAAATCGACCCGGCCTAATATGTATGTACATACACTATTATATGGGAATGTCTAACAAAAAAAGCTACAATTTTGATGAAGGCCGTGGGAATGTACGTATGTTTACAAAAAAATGGGATACTTCCAAAGAAAAAGAAGCCATGTTTCAGCCAGATATCAATTGGCTTTAATACACGCCATTTTAATCACATTATTATTTTTTGTAATGCAAAGTTTTTTTGCATAGTTAGGTTTGAGGTAGTATGAGTTCCACTATTTTTACTCATGGCTTGCTTATTCTTTATAAAAGTAAAATTCTTGTATTCAAAGAATTTCGCTAACTAAAAATTCAATTCCTGTGGGTTAATATTGCATACTTATAACTATATAATGTATATTAGGGCGGCCGTTATTCATGTGGAAAAAATAAAACACCTTTATTGCGGGACATCCTCTAGAAAAGTAAGGTTACCTAAAAAACTGCAAACTATTAAATCTTAAGCCAATCGGAAAAAATTTAGAGGTTCGGACTGGAGCCTAAAGTTGATAAATAAAGAAAAATGGGTATTTTTTTAAATTAATCTCAAGTTAAGTAAAATAAAAATAGTGTATGCATGTTTACTATTCTAAATATTGAAGTTGTAATTAGAATTATTGTAGAATATTGTGTTCTCAAAACTATGGTAGTTTCTAAGAAATAATGATTTTATAGTAATCTAACTATTTAAAAAGTAAACAAATATTATGTCTCGTGAACAGCTTCAGCAATTTCTAAGCCAGTTGAAGTAGCATAGTTAATTTTGGAACTCTCAATAGTTGTTCACCATTTGGATGAGAGATAATGACTGGTAAACGATCTATCATACTTTCTCTAGTCCTGTTAATTCAGGAAGAATTTTTCCATCCCAGTGTACTACTCCAGCTGCAACCAAAAAAAAAAAACATACATTTTTATATATTAAATAATAAAAAATAACAACAATTTAAAAATTCAATTTTTCCATACCTTGAAATTATTTTTAACATATGTAGATATTTTCAATCGGCTTTTCTTACGTTCTTCCTGTAATGTTGTGCGATTTATTACAAGTGTCCAAGGTCTTCTGCGACTTCAATAATAAAATGAATAGCCGACCTATCAGAAATTTTTCACTTGACCAAAGATCCGAGAAGTCTCAGCATAAGGAATTTATTTTTGCCTCTTCTCAATGGCCCCAGTACTTTCGTATACATCATTTCAAGTTTCGGATCATCCTAAGTTTCGATATCGCTTTCGGATGAAGAAAAAATTTCTTGAGCTAATCAAAATTTATGTATAACATTAAATTTAGTGAATTAAATTAATTAAACATTAAATTAAAAACTCATTGTTCATACCTTGAAAACTGATTCCTATTGACTTATTACTTTCATCAATATGACTTCGCTTCCGGCTTTCTTCTGCATTCAATCGATCTAATTTTTGTTTATCTTTTAGAATTGCTGTTTCATTAATTCCAAGCATACATCCTGGACGAAAGAAGAAAATATTTATCAGTTTCATCATTCATCATAGATAGAGCAGTTCATTAACAAACTCCAACTCTCTTGTACGAAAAACCTCCAAATTTTTATTTTTATTATTTTGAAGATTTTGATATTCTTGATAAAGCTTTTGCACTTTTTCTATACAATGTTGTTCTTTTCAAACTGGAATGTGTGCCTTTTCCCAAAATATGCACATTTCTTTTATAGCTAACTTTGCACTTGCATGAATAATTAATTTACAGTACGATGATTGGAGAAAAAACGGACAATGTTTGTTTTTTTGATGGTATTTTGGAGTCAAGTATTTGTGGAGTCTCGGATCCCAATAAATACATTTCAGAAGTAGAACATAACTTCGCCATTTAATAATTAATTATATTTTCCGCTTTAAGTGGAACACAAAAAACATTAGAACGTAAATTGCACTATATAAGCACATTTGTTTGGAACTTCATTTTTTTAAGAACAATCACATTAATAAGATTCTTTTGTGAGTGTGCACACGTACTTTGCAAAAAAAATTATAAATGGAAAACCTAGTTAGAGCCAAACAATATCAGACAACTGAATTATTGCAAGAAGTTATATGAGCACTTACTGAAGTGATTACACTTATATGCTTTCTTAATGTAGGATACTGATTTTTAGAGAATTAAAGTTTAGCTCCTCTTTGCTTAATTTTTTAAAATTTAACCTTCACAATATTGTGATCAAATAATTATTTTCAAGCGATTCTAACCATCAGAAGAGTGTAAAAACAGTTAAATCTAATCGAATGGTTGCAATGGTGATTGGAATGAAAAAAAAATTATAACTAATTTCTTTACATTATGTGATCGTACTTTTTGAAAATCGACGATTTTCTTAAGTTTAGGCTTAAGTCGGAACCTCTAAATCAACTCAGATTGGATTGGAATTAATATTTGGTAGTTTTTTATGTGTTTTTACATTTGTAGAGGATGCCCCGAAAGATATCAATAATTTTAATAATAACGGCCACCCTAATGTATATGTACATACTCAGCAACGGAACGAAAACTTTGAAAAGTTTATTTTTCGTCTAATAAGTCCCTGAAGATTATACATTCCATAGAAAGAAAACTTTAGCTTGAATACAGGGAACACATGTATATACTTATACCTGTACATATTGTTCTTGTACTCGCCTACATATAAGTAACTAGAAGTACTATGTATGCATACATATGGCATAGTTTAAAAGTCCTACAAAGGTATGCGCGGTAGCCTGCATTCAACTACTTTTGAAATTTTTAGTTAGATATAAAGAGCACAAAATTTGTTCTAAGTTATGACATAATTGGATCGACGCTATAAAACCCGAAATGCTTGACAAGGTGATGACAAACGCAGAAAAAAGATAGCAGTTTGTGATTGCTAATAAAGGTGACCACTTGATTGATTTTGTTTTTAAAAAAGAGTTTTGATAAATTGTAAAAAACCAAATAAAAAAACATCATCCCGACGTAAAAGATGGCGCACCCTTGGAAGTCAACTAGGGATGATGGCGCCACCACAAACATTTTTATGACGCCAGTCTTGTTTATTTTGGACTTCACCTGGTAATATAGGGTCCGCCATATAACTTTACGGAATTAAAAATACTATAAAAAAGAAACTACTCAATATTTTTCCAAACTGTTTTTTTTATTTTGAAGTACAATCTTTCCGGTTAATGATGGAACACAACTTCATTCATATGGCTGCCTCGGCTAGCCATGCACCATCCCATACGATCGGTCCAATTTTTCAACACATTTTCGATTGTATGCGGCTGTATTTCAGCTATGACATCGCGTATGTTGGTCTTCAGGGCATCAATTGTTGCTGGTTTGTTGGCATAACACTGGTCTTTGACGGCACCCCAAAGATAATAATCCAACGGCGTCAAATCGCGGCTCCGAGGCGGCCAAACGACATCAGAATTTGGGCTGATAATGCGATCTTCGAAGACAGTGCGCAAAAGATTGATCGTCGCATTCGCTGTGTGGCAAGTTGCGCCTTCTTGTTGGAACCAAATGCCACCAATATCCTCCTCTTCAATTTCTCGGAACAAAAATTCGTTCAACATGGCCCGGTAACGCCCTCCATTGACGGTTACGGCCACTCCTCGCTCATTTTCGAAGAAAAATGGACCAATGATGCCTCTCGATCAAAATCCGCACCAAACATTGACTCGTTGTGAATGCATCGGCTTTTCTTCGAGTTCGTGCGGGTTTTCTGAGCCCCCAGTTTCTCTTACTTTTTTCGCAAAGTAACGCACATACGCTTCATTCGGTGCTTTTCTTCCTCCCATTGCCGTACGTAATTTTCGTAGACATTCTGCAACATTACCATGATTTTCAAAGTAATGTCGCAATATTTCCTAGCGTTCTTTGAGCGTATACACAACCATTTTCGTTCAGCGGAAGAATAAAACTAATTTTCTGTCAAATCAGATGACAGTTACCATTCTTCAAATAATACCTAGTTCAAATCCGTAACGATAACAATTATCACTCAATAACAATATATCACTCGAAAATTAATTTGATGACTGGTATTCAAAAGTAGTGTTCCAGTCTAGCCGGCATTACAACTTCCTCTACTAAGTCGTTCTTTACAACTTCGCCGGGTACAAAGCAGATGTTCCATTAAATTTTATGATAGTACAATTAGTACACCTATTATGCCAACAACTTTATGTTCTTCATCACGCATACGAGAAAACTCTGATATGTGGAACGAAGTGAGGAATGTTAGCTAGTGCTTAATTTTTGAGAGCGGAGAGGTGCCTGCTTCTAGTTTTCTTTGTTAATTTTATGCCTCCACCGATTATACAAACGAAAAAATGGGACTGGGAATCTGATGTCGTTCTAAGCGATGAGGCGAATAGGGACAAACCAGACTTTGGACACACCTACCATTGTTCCACTTTTTTCCATGCAATGCAAGACATATTTCCCGTTATTGATTCTCTCTCTTTTCTCAGTTTTTTTAGGAAATGTAAAGGCTGAATCTACATTTTTGTGTTCAATTTTTTGAGATCAGGGAATGCGTTAATACAAGAACTATTTTTAACTTTTTAATACACAAATTTATGTATACAAAGAAAAATTAATTTTAAAAATATAAAACATACAGTATTTATGCAGATGAGTTCTATGTACTGTATCCATTCAATTTCTTCTGACAATCGATTCCTTATGCCACAGAACGCTCTTTCATCGCATGGCTCACAAGCGTTAAAGAAAAAATAAATATATAAAGTTCTTAATCTTGGAAATACTTCATTTTCATTAAAATTTTTCATATTTAACCTTTATCTGCTCTTTGTGCCAAAGGCGACGCATGACCGATACTCTTTTTATCTAAACCGTTGCTCCGAAATTAATGAGTTCCCTGACTTTGTGCAAAACTTGAATTTCATAAAATTAAGACATCCTTGGTTGTATAAAAATATGTGTCATGGACTTTGTTTAAAAAGTTACGTATGATATCCTTATGCGTCGTATTAGACATATGTATATATATCATACATTGTTTTTTCGTGGGCGAAATAATTTAAGTTTACTTTTTGTGAGTGATGAAGCTAATTTTGGATAGTTTCTGAATAAAATACTCGTCAATGAATGAAGTAAAAGGAGAAAAAATAAGATGAACCAAAATATTTGACAAAAGAAGTGATAGGAACTCATGTAAATGAAAGTGGTGAAAAGATACTTGCAGCCTCTCTGATATTAGCGGTGAAGAGTTTGTTATAGAAGAGTTTGAATTCGAGTGATGGTGGTTTCGAAGATGAAAATAATGATCTATCTATTAATAAAGTTCTTAATGACAATGAGACTATAAAATATGAGCTTAAATTCCGCTTATGTGTTTCCTATGAAACATGTTACGACTGGAAAATTCAGCCGTATTTTAGAAATCCATTCTGTTAGACTGCTTAACAGACTATAATACGACTATGGACAAATTTTTCTTCGCACGACCTATGGTCTGAGCTATGAGGAAAAATAAGAGATCCATCCCCCAAACTTTCGCAACATTTCCATTCACAAATAATACAACGCTTGTTTCGTACATTTTAAGAAAGAAAAGTGTACAATAATACACAATTCCAAAGAAGTCGGGTCCGGGGACAAAAAGTTCCATGTAATTGATGATAAGCTCCTTTAAAACTGGTAAAAGTCAAGAATTTTCCCAAAGCGATGAAGAAAAATAACGTGGCTTCCGCCCCTACTATGTGTTTGAACTTTTCCTCATTGTTTGCTGTTTAGTGTAGTGAAAATACTCAGATATGTTGTGCGTCGAAAATGACGGATGAGGGTAGAACGGGATTTTCAAGGAGCAAATGAAGGTTAAAATAAATTACCAAAAATTGTTGTATTCTTTTGCATGTGACCTGCAAAAGAACACTGGAAATGGGATATATTTTACATTTACTTACAAAATGCTTTCCTGCAGCATTAGTGTATAATATTTTGCCGGATATAGAAAGGATGATAGATTACTAGGTTTGGCTATCCGAAGCAAAATTCTAAATTATGTTCCCCATGGCATAGCAGGAAAGCAACAATCCACGTAATTTTGCAGGTCGGATGAAAAGAAGACCGCTAGTATCGCACAATTACCGGTAGGATATTTTTAAGACCACTTCTCAAGATGAAAATTCATTAACGTTCTCTGCAAATGTTTAGAAGAAAATTTGTGATAATAGAATTTTAATAGAATTTGGAGTATTATTTAGTAAAAATAGCTTTAAATCGAATCTTCAATTAATAAAGATTGTTTATAAGTGAATATTGTTACTTTTCTGTGTTTGTATTTAAGTGAAATAAGCGTCTGTAATAGGGCATCTTCTCAAGCTTATGCAAAAAAGAAGTATTTTTAACGTAAAATATTGCTACAATATTAATTCTTAATTATAATTTATAAAAAGTACTATAAATCAAAAGGCTGATATAGTGCCTATATTTGCGTGTTATTTTTTTTAAAGTCGGTCAACGCAGTCGGACATTGTGAACAACTTTAACGTGGTAGAAATGGAAAGCCAACCCGAAATATGGCAATGGAAAAAGCCAAACAATTATCAATTAAATTAAATAAAGATTTCCATTCCATTACAGGCTGGCTATGGCGCTGGCAAAAACGACAAGAAGTTTATGTCAAATCGCTCCTGACCTCATGAAAAATTATAGCGTAAGAGTTATATTCAACATCGATGCAACTGGATAGTTGTTCAAAGCACTGCCCGAACTGTGCAATTTTAAGTAAAATTAACGATAAGGCAAGTGGTTTTAAGAAAAGTAAAGATCGCTTGCCGATTTGCTTTTTTTGTAATGCATCAGGCGATTACAAGAAAGAACATGTAATTGGCAAGTCCAAGAATCCGCGGTATTTCAAAAATGCGGTTTTACCTGTTCAGTACTTCTCTCAAAACAAAGCATGGGGACGCAAGATATATGGGCAAAGATTTTGACAGCTTTTGATAAAGAAATGGAACTTGAGAAAAGTAAGGTTATCTTATTTGTGTACAATGCCGCGCCTCATAAATTCGTGAAGCTGAAAAATGTCGAGCTACATTACCTTCCGGCCAACACAACATCTATCCTACAACCTCTTGATCAAGGTGTAAAATTATACATGGTTTTAAAGCCTACTATCGCTAAGCCATCATGCGAAAGCAGATTCCTACTTTAGAAAGCGGGATAAAAATGCAGGCTTTTGAAAAATCAAATAACTTGTTGACAGCACTGCAGAAGATATATCGAGCCTGGTGCTTATGTAGTTAAGCTCGAATCAACAGCCAACATTTTTAAAAAGTATACCCTTCTTGGTTTCAATGAACACGATTTTAATGTTTTCTTTACTTATAATGCAAATTCATCAAAGAAGATTTCAATGGTGTCAAAGAGAAGGAAGGTCTTGATGAAGAAATGGGATTAGCTGATAGTTTGCTGTCAGATTTCCAAAACTTTATTCTCATTGATCAAGGTCTACCTTGCTACGGAAATCCAACTGATAATGATAAAATCGCAGAGGCGCTGCCATTGGAAAATGCGACATAAGAGCTACGAGTATCCGATTTTGATTCTAATGATGATGTTCGAGTTATGAAGAGGTTATAAATCCAAATGATATTATCCGCAGAGCGCTTAAGCCTTCAAATAAATTTTATTCGAAATAGATAATATTGAGCAGTACTTTTTCAAAATGACTAAACAACTGCTAATTTGCAACCCAAAGCTACGAATTTTTTCAAATCTGACAAAATGTGAATACACTAAAGTCTGTTTTGATCTCTGTGCGCTTGAACTTTATAGCACGAATATATGTTTTTATTTCTTTCAAATGTTGTTAGTTAGTATAAATATCTAGAGAGCTCTAGCAGTTTATTTCTTTTAATAACGACGAATAATACTGTATATCTCATTTTTTTCACTTCATTCGATTTTTTAAAATAGCTTTAACAGTAATTCGATTGTGGAAGCACGTAATTCGATTGTGGAAGCACGTGGTTACTCACTGATTTTGCTCATTTTAAATGTACCCGTACCAAGTTTATACTCGAATTAACGATTGTAATTATCTGGATTAATTGGATGGGTATGGCTTAATCGATTCCACTCAGAATCCTTAACATTTTGTTATACATACAGCAGCATATTCTCTTATTTCCCAGAAGATATACAATATTTTAAAAAACTGTTGTAGTTTTTTCGGAATTCGTACTTACTAGTAAATTTATTAAAATTAAATTATTTTACTTGATTTACAATAAAAAAAAAAACAACAAAAAGGCGGTATGACGAAAGTCTCCCAGTTCAATTAGCTTAAAAAACAAATTTATTCATTTTAAAACTAGCTTTTATACTTTTAGTATTTGGTAAGTCCACCGCTGTTATCAATCATTGGGTGAAGACGTCGTGGCATTGATCCAACAAGTTCGGTAAGCTCTTCCCGCTTTATTTGGTTCCATACCTCCACCAACTAGCGATTTTGCGTCAGTTACTATACCTTGTCCTATTTTTCTCTCTTAAAGTCGGATTTAAAGCCGGACTCTGTGACGGTGTATTTAGTTGTCTGGGTGCATTATACCTAGGGACATTATCTTGCTGGAAAACCCAACCCTACCCAAGAAAGCGACAGATTTTTTATGAAATCAGAAATTTTTAACGTGATGTCATGCTGAAATATTCGCTATTATTAAGTTACTTTTAAATAGTTCTTGGATGAACACTTTTTCCGGATGGCGCGCCGATATGTTGGATGAATTTCGGAGCACTGATTCTTGGATTTTTGTCGATCTCTCTTAAATGGAGCTTACATCTCTTCTGGACAACTTCTATGGGCGACCGGTTCACTTTTTTCATACGAATTAGTCTATTCGTAGTTTTTAACATTCGTTAGTACTGTTGCTCGACTTATATTTGCTATTTTTGTAATTTCCCCATAATATTTATTTCCTTTTCAGTGCTGAACCACCAATTTTCTTAAATCAGAAGATAAATATGTATTTCTTTTCTCGGAATCATTATTTTACCCACTTGATAAGAACAACGTGGCCGCCGTAGACAAATGGGTTGGTGTGTGACTACCATTCGAAATTCAGAGAGAACTTAGGTTCAAATCTCTGTGAAACACCGAAATGAAGAAAACGTTTTTTTCTAATGCGGGCGCCCCTCCTCATGCAAAATATCTGCCGTTCGAAGTCGGCTTGAAACTATAGGCCCCTCCATTTGTGGAACAACATTAAGACGGACGCCACAAATAGGAGGAGGAGCTCGGCCAAACACCAGCGCCAATTATATCAATTTTATAATTATATCGATGGTTTTCAAGAAAAGCGACATAACTCAAAATGAACTCAAATTCGGAGTTTTGCCGTTAAAAGCAAAAATCAACTACAGAGTTTACATATTTTTATCTGGAAAAGCGTCATAAGCGAATCTTGAAACAATTCTGAGAGATGGCGTTAGTGTCGTTTTGTCAGGTGATCGAATTGGCGCGTCACTTATTTAGAAAACTGACCCAACTCAGTATTTTGTATTTTTGAATTATGTCACTTTTCTCGAAAACCATCGATATGTAGACTTAAGTCCTCCACTGTGCGGGCTTGTACCTATGTATCTCGAACAGAATAGCTTGTTTCAAACAATCAGTATGTGAACGAAGTTATAATAGCCTACTGCCCTCCCTCTCAGCGAGTTTCTGCTCATACCTACATACCTGCCAGTGCAGACACGAATACTTGATATCTTTATTCTGTAATGCTTTTTAAATATTTTTCTCTAGTGGCTACATCACAAAGTATACCTGCATATTTTATAATTTTGAGTTAATACTTCAGCTTTCTTTACTACAAATAATGGTAGGCATTCACAGAAGGTTTGTTGTTTGTAATACTTTTGCTGTGGGATTAGTAAGTTGATTATGCAGTGAAATACTTTTTTTTCCTTTTACCTGTGGTGTCATTAGTAGAAGTAAGCACACGAATACACCTACGTAGCTCAAGATTTCACAAGTTGTTCAACATTGCATACAAAGGCCTGTATTTAGGGACGTAATAGGATGAACCCTAAAATAGGCACATCCATACAGATCCTATATATGTATATACAATATGTACGTAGGTAAGCATTATGTTTGTATGTATGTATATAGCGGAAAAACGTTTTATCTTTCACACTTGAGTAGATTTTAAGGGACGGAATTACTTTCGAAGAGCAGTTTTCTCATTTTCTGAAGTTTGCGCGAGTTTATTTGTGGGGTGACTGCCAAGTTGTCCGGTTGGCCTGAAGCATTAAATAAGTGATAACATAGAGTCACAATCTCGAACAAAAATTAGTTTTTATGTTGGGTGCTAGTAGTGACCCCCCTTTTCAAATATGTTGTCCGTCACCTCTTTGTAAAGAAAGGAACAGGATAGACAAATCATCGTTTCGAGTTACATATAAACGTGACCAATGATGGCTTTGCTCGTACACACAGAGTATAATAATACGTTCACATATATGTATAATACATAAGTAGATTATAAACTCCTGCATAAGCGAATTCGTATTTTTTTAACACATTGTGATTCGTTGTCATTGCCGAAGTGAGGTTTGAGTTAGTTTAGCCAGCGATCTGTATTCACTCAGCAACAAGTGTTAGCAAGAGTTGCTATGCAATGTAGCGCGCTCTTCTCTTTTAAATGTGAGCATTTAGTCTTATACTGAATTTCATTGCCTTTCGAGTTACGACAGAGGTAGCATCTGCAACAGAAGAGAATATCATAAACTTCGCGAATTATTCGATTGCACAGTTGCTATTGTTATGCCTTTGGCGTTTGCTTTTCAAACAAAAAGTATAACGACGCTACAATGGAAGAAGATGTAAGTATATACATATATTTTATTGATGAAAAAACAAATTTTGGTAAAATATTAGTATTAAGTATTTAAAATTATGTGTTATAGTTACCGTCTAATAGCCTCACATTATCAAGCAATGTGGAAAACAGTGAAGAAGTAAATTTTTCGGAAATAAAATTGAAAATTTTAAATAAAGAGTACGAAATATGCAATAAAAAAGGGCGTAGCACTGTTTGGCAGATTTTTGGCAAGGTGAAGACTAGCACTGGTGACGAACTAAATAATATAGTTGCGTGCAGAACCTGTTGGAACGTATATAAGTTCAATCAAAATAGCACTTCTAATTTAGTAAGACATAAGTGCTATAAAAATTTTAAAGACAGTGTTTCTGTATCGAAGATAGAAGTTAGTGCTGATTTGAAGCATGTCGGAATAAATATTTTAACAGAATGGGTAATTGCAAATTGCCGTCCCTTTCAAATAGTAAAGGATTCGGGTTTACTGAAATTCTCAGAGTTTCTTGTATCAATCGGCGCAAAATACGGACTCCACGTCAATGTTGAAGCCTTACTACCTCACCCAACAACAATATCAAGAAATGTATCTACTTTATATGACAAAACTCTGGCAAAAGTTAAAAATGACTTACAGTTTGTAACTGGAAATAAGATAGGTTTTGGCTTAACATCCGATATTTGGACAGATAACTATATTAGAACATCGTATGTTTCCCTGACTATACATTATACAAAGGATGGTGAAGTTATAAATCGGCTATTAGGATTGTCCGCCTTTGAAGGACAAAGATGTACAGGTAAAGTTTATTTTAATAGTCAGTCGGTTATGTTATGATTTTGTCTTTAGGGGAAAATATCCAACGAAAGGTGTTGAACATTTTGAAATTTCATGACCTACTTATTGATAAATCCGTTTTTGTGACTGATAGAGGTAGCAATATGAAGAAGGCTTTTGAGCCTTTTAAAAGAATTTCATGCATAAACCATTTAATGAATAACGTGTTGGAACAAGCAATAACAAGTATTCCTGAGCTCAATGAGCTATGTGATGCAGCTACCAAGCTTGTTAAATTTTTTAAGAAATCTGGAGAGAATTCCGGTTTACAAACGACCTTAAAAAGCTTTTCACCCTCCAGGTGGAACTCAATATTTTATTTGCTGAGCTCAGTAAAAAAAAACTGGGCAGAAATTACTGATATTTTACAAGCCAAACAACAACTGTCTAAGTTGAATAGTATTAGCTTAAGCTATATAGAGGAAATATTAAAAGTATTAGAGATTTTCGAAGAAGCATCAAAGGAACTAGAAGGTGAAAAGTATCCAACGCTGCATTTGGTACTACCCCACATAAACAGACTAAAAAGTACTTGTTCAGTTCGCGAAAGTGACTTAGCTTTCATAAATCACTTTAAAGAAAAGTTAAATAATTTGTTGGACACCATTGTTTTTGAAAATCTTACAGTATATCACAAACTTGCCGTATTTCTGTTCCCGCCAACAAACAAGTTAATATTTTTCAACGAAAATGATAAGACTCTCATAAGAGATGAATGCAAGACTCTAATGTGTAGCTACTTTAACGATACGACCATCCAAGACCATCAAACTACACCTGAAAACCCGCCCACCACTCGGAAAACGCAGCTTTTCACAGCATTTTTACAACCAGCTGAAAGTTCTAATGAAGAAGATAATATAAATAATCAGATTATCAGATACGAATCAACTAGCGTCATATATTATGACGAATTCGACGTCCTTCAATGGTGGCGCTTACACCAAGTACAATTCCCTTTGCTTTTCAAAGTAGCCAATAGTCTGCTGGCGATTCCAGCCAGTAGTGCCGCTTCGGAAAGGCTTTTCTCAAAAGCAAGGAACTTAATATCAGAGAAGCGAAGTGCAATCGGTTCCAATTCATTTTCTGTGCATCAAATAATGTTTTTACATTATAATATGGATATGAATATATTAAATTAGTGTACGCTAATATTTTCTGTTATTTATTAAACTTATTCATGAATTAAATTTACTTTTGTTATATGAAATAAAAAACTTTTAGATACATATGTATGTACATAAAATTCCACCTCTTTCTAATACATACCTAATTACATTTATGTTCGTATACATATATTCTAAGTACTCAACAGTAAAATCAATTACATGTTTACATATTTTTAAACTAATTTACAAACGGTAATTTGTTGAAGTCGACCATATTGCCAATCGATTCATTTGCCACTCAAATCAATTGCTTTTCGAATTATGAACACAATGGACAATAATAATAAATGAAACATCTATCGTTATTGCAGTGTAGTGAGATCACTCTCTCTCTTCGTAAACATGCTCTTTAGTTCAGATGTTGAGTTAGCGTTATGTAGATCAAGTAGCAGAGTTTTATGCGAGTGACTTAGAACGCCAAATGAGTGAACCGTTGCAGGTGTTTAGTAGATTACCCATCCACTTTATCGTGCTTAACTCACAATCCGTAATTAAAAAGCGAGATTGCCTACACAAAAAGCGAGATTACCTACACAGATTATAACCATACTTTTTTATATACAACCTTGTGTTATCGATAATTATTTAGGAGAAAACGTCAGAGTAAAACTTAAATACATGAAACGGACGCCGGCAAAGAAAACAGGTTTGTAGACATAATTCTATTGGAGGTTGAATTAGTTTTAAAGGTGACACACAGATGGCGCTATTTATCACTTTATCGCGTTGGCAATACTGAATATATATTCATGACAAAGCCTCATCCCTAGGCTTTGTTTATCAGTATCTGTCATTTCGCTGAAGTATAAACAACGCAGTGTTTTCGTGCTCCGAGTATGTCAACTTTCGTGCCGTCGAAACGCAATTTGCGGGAAGCTTTGCTTTTCTGCTTCAATTTGAAAAAAAATACAGCCCAAGCCCGTGAATTGCTGCAGGAGGCCTACCCAGACCATACTCCGTCGATTTCAACATGTGAGTACTGGTTTCGACGATTCAAAAGTGGTGATTTTCACACCGAAGACAAGGAGCGTCTTGGCCAGCCCAAAAAGTTCGAGGACGCGGAATTGGGGGAATTGGTAAACGAGGACTCGTGCCAAACCCAAGAAGAGCTTGCTGAATCATTGGGCGTTGATAAATCAACCGTTTGCAAGCGTCTAAAAGCGATGGGAATGATCCAAAAGCAAGGACATTGGGCCCCGTACGAGTTGAAGCTGCGCGACGTCGAACGGCGATTTTTTACGTGCGAATTGCTGATCGAGCGACAAAATCGGAAGAGTTTTTTGCATCGGGTGGTGACTGGTGACGAAAAATGGATCCACTACGATAACCCAAAACGCAAAAAATTATGGGGCCGGGCAACGCATCAACGTCGACGGCCAAGCAGAATATTCACGGCAAGAAAATCATGCTCTGCATTTGGTGGAATCAGGTCGGCGTCGTATATTTTGAGCTGCTCCAACCGGGCGAAACAATCACGGGGGATCGTTACCGACTGCAATTGATGCGTTTAAGCCGGGCATTGAAAGAAAAACGGCCGGAAACGGTAAAAAGGCACGACAAGGTTTTTTTGCAACATGACAACTCTCGGCCGCATGTTGCTCAACCTGTCAAAAAATGCCTTGGAACGCTTGGCTGGGAAGTGTTACCCCACCCGCCGTATAGTCCAGACATAGCTCCTTCCGATTATCATTTGTTCCGGCATATGAGTCTCGATTTGGCGGACCAGCGGTTCTCCTCGTACGAGGCTACCAAAATATGGGTTGAGTCATGGATAGCCAAGCAGCGGCCAGAATTTTGGAGAAACGGCATCCGGAAATTGCCCGAAAGATGGGCGAAAGTTGTAGCTAGCGATGGCCAATACTTCGAATAAAATATTTTGTACCGTTTTTTCACAATAAAGCCCCAAATCTTCGAAAAAAACCTTTAAAATTAATTCAACCTCCAATAATAAAATGTTTTTTAAATATTATTGTATAATATAATATAATATATAAGTATATAAGTAATAATATATTACAGAAAAAAGCGTGTGTCAATTAAAACATTGCCATTTTTTACTAATTATAAAATGTAATATCGAATTTCACGTGCGGATTGTTGCTATAATTTTTGAAACCTCAATAAACGTCGTTTACGGATTTCCTCCAACTGTTTATTACTAGCAGCCAATGACGCAACTAAGTAACTATTCGTTCCCTTGCTTTTTCTTCACATGTTAATAATTAAACAAGCCAAAAACTCCAAAATATTCCACCAAAGCAATTTCTATGAAGAAAAACCTTTCAAAACAGTGTTGACAGTTGATTACCAATTTTGCAGGTGAACGGGTAGACTAATTTCGTGGATTTATTGTTAATTACTGCATATGCGAACGCACTTTAAGAATGCGCCGACTGAATATAAACAGTGAGCAGAAATACGCAAATGGATAAATTTTGTTAAACATTTGTTTCTTAGTCGGGTTTACTTTTTTTTGGTTTTTCATAGCTTTTAAATTTTCGATGAAATCAAGTTTAAAATGAGTTTTAAATTTTTTTATTTCTGCAGCATTTCAACAATGCCAAATACGTCTATATTTCGATTTTATTCAAAGGAGAAGGTGGTTGCAGATAAACACATCCTCTTATTCGGAAGGGATCAACAAATTAGAACAGCGTTGGACGAAATGCATAAGCCTAAAAGGAGACTGAGCCGAAAAACAAAAAAGGTTTACCCCATAAAATTAAGTAGTTTTTATTTTCGCACGGAATTCCTAAAGAAATGGAAAAACCTGAAAGACCTGCATATCAAGCCTACGGGTATTTATTACATACATTCTCATTGAAGTTTTGACAATCAGAATACCAAATTGCAGAAACAAAATACACGTCAATGTTTTTGTGGCTCTAGCGAAGTCAATTTCTATAACTTGGCACGTGTAAACTCCAGCCGATGATCTACATAACTTCCAGCAAACAGACAAACAAGACCAGGGTTCGATGAAAGAAGGTCAAAATCACTAATATGGTGGGCATAATCAATATACAGTGCGTTTTGAGAGCGCATGGAGGAGATGAAGAGTGTTAAATACAATTGGTGCTAGTGCCCCGCTCCAGCAAAATGCAGACTTGAAGTCAATAGACTCACTCCGTTGCCAAAGTAACATAACCTAACCCATATTCCGTAAACTAATACAACTTATTTTAGCAGAGCATACTACCACTTCAAAATATCGTAGTGGATCCATTTTCCGTCGTCAGTTACAATAAGATGCAGAAACCATTTCCGTTTTTGTCTTTGAAGCAACTGCTCAAACGCGATGAATCACCTTTTGAAAGCTCTCGGTCTCAACTCGAACGGTACCCATTTCTTTTTAGATAAATTCTTGAGGCATTCCCAATGATTCTGCCGACTAACATTTTATATCTGTTTATTTCGAACTGCACTTATCACTGCGGCGTTCTATCAAAGTTGCGCGCTATTAAGTTTTCCAGTTACGCCTTTATGACAGGTCGTATGATTTTCTCTGCATGGATTTGATTGTGGCATACCTTTTTTTCATATCATGCCACTAGAAAAACTATAAAATCAAAATTCTTTTAGTTCTCCATTCCAACAATAACTGCTGGCCTCGCTTAAACTTACCGTATTTTCGCTATCGGCAAATTGTACCACCCTCGCCACCCACAAACATGCACACTCACGAGGTCGTTTGAAAAGTCCCTGCAATGTCAAAAAAGATGGCACTACTAGCGTGTATCGAGATTACATATGTTTAGTAGCATCTCTAGGAAGAACACAAACCACGTTTCAGTCAGATCGGTATATTTCTTTGTGTTTCGCATTCGTTTGAAACGTAGAAGTCGAGTTATTTTCCTTTTCCATCAGGACAACGCACCAGCTCACGTTGTGATCGCAAAGTTAATGGAAATAGGGTTCCAACTCGTTTCACATGTGCCCTGTTCTCCGGACTTGGGTCCCTCGGATCCCGCGGACTACTATGTGTTCCCCAATTTGAAGAAATGGCTAGGAAAACGATTTTATTAAAACGAGGAAGTGATCGCGGAAACGAAGGGGAGCTTTCTCGTCACAAATGTAAGTAGAAATATACTCTGTTACTGTCTATTACTATCAATCCTGATAACATTGAATAACGGAACCTTAACTTTTCCAATATTTGGCTAAATAGTCAAAGGGTTTATTCAATACCATTGTTTGAATTTAACCGAAGTTAATCCAGTTGAAGATTTCAAAAGAGTGGAAAAACCTTTTATGCATGATTTAAATTAAACGGAGTCCACTGTAAGCGTATTTTTGCATATGTATGAGGTTGGACCTGTTGGGAGCAGTGTAACTAAAAAGTGAAATTAAAATAGATACAATGGGTGCAGCTCATGTTCGTCCGAGTAAGTGGTGACAGGAGGTAAATGCAAGTAAAGACTAAAGCATTGCAGCAGCGTGGCAAAAAAGAAATCCTGTTTGTTTACGGCACAACGGTGTAAGGATACGGCCAAGCTAACAATGGGTGTCACCGTGATTGTTTTGCTACCGGTGAGTTCTGCATCGACTGCAATCTCCGTTGCTTTTGCTTTTTTGGCGTTACTTTCATAGCGGTGGGTGCACTGCATTGCGCGCAACAAAGGTGAACAAAACCGAAAATTGCTCACTGCTTGTTCAAAAAAATTAAAAAAACAAAATTATGAAAGGGTCGCTCTACCTGTAAGTTTTTTATGAACATTGAATGCCGAGTATAAAGAAACTAGTAAATTTTACATTTTGAACTGTTACATATATTTGTACGTACATTCATTTACATGCACTTTTTATGTTTTAAGCTTGGCTCCACATTTTGCTATCTTAATTAAAAAATCTTCATTTGTGCATACTCGTTTAGCATTTTGCCAACTCTTTTGATCAGGCAGGTTCCACATTGTAACTGTTAAAGATTGTACATTAAAATAATGCTCTAAAGCCTCTTAATTTAAAATAGTTATTTATAGGTAAAAAAGTGAAAGGTTGAAATATCTGTTCATATGCATGTGCTGTGTTTTTGTGGGCTCGATTTATTTTATTGGACAAAAGTATGATCAGGTAGTTTGCCTTAAAAATATGTTATTTCTTGATTTTATGTGAAAGTAATACTTAATAAATAAATAAATAAATAAAAGCAGGTATTATCATATTCATGTACAGTATTCTCTCTGCTAACGGACGCCTCCCTTTGTTTAGTACCACAAATATCCTTCATCCATTTAATTTAATCCATTTTTTAAATTTTTCTCTTTTGAGCGGACACATTTTCCCCTTATTCTCTAATAAGTGGCAGCTTACAATCTCTGCCTTGGAATTGTCAAAATCTATACATTTGTTATGTTGATGTTATTTATTTTATTGACAAAGCGTGGGAGCAAGTAGAAGCTGGTTTTGAGAAAACAGACATCCCTAATGACGATTGGACTGTTGAACCGCAGTTCAACAACATTAGCTCAATCTGCCTCATAACTAAATTCAAGTTGACGTCGAAGACTATCTTAATTTATGTAATACAGTTTTCTTAAATAATGAAGAAGTAAAGAATATCAATACTGATATGGCAACTCTCGCTGGCCAACTATTCTCAAGAGGAACTAGAAAATTAGATTGTCGATGAGTTAACTTCTTATAAGGAAGCGTATTTAGCAATAAAATAAATACAAAAATTATATCTATTTGAATACCTTGTGTTTCTCTATCGTAATGAAAATCCTATTTATTTTGTCAAATATTTAATGTGTATATCTGTTTTAGTTTTGGAAATAAAACTGTGCCGTAGGTGTCTGCTTAAGAGAGAGTACACTATGTGGGAGTACCATGTTGCAAAATAATAATATGAATTTTCCTACTGCTTTCGAAAATGCTGCTAAGGAATATGTATATTGAACTCGTCAATAAGACTCAAATATTTCCCTTTGCCTTGGAAAGTTTCAGAAATAATTTCTCTGCCAAAACCAAATAAAGATGCCAACAAGCCCTCATCATACGATAAGTCTCTTGCCAATTTTATCGAAGCTATTTGAACAACTGATTTATGACCACCTCTATCCCCTAATACAATCTAACGACATCATTCCCTCTCATCCATTAGGCTTTCGGCTAAACATTCAACGGTACAACAGGTACACAGAGTAACAAACAAAATACAAAAGGAAATTGACAACAAAAATTATGGCGTCGCAGTCTATTTTGACGTGGCTAAGGCCTTTGACAATGTATGGCATCCCGGACTATTGCCCAAATTAAAAAAAATACTTCCAACTGAATATTATATACTTATGCGGAGTTACCTTAATGAAAGATATTCTTTCGTAAAATATCAGGACGAATGCTCTGATGTACTACGTATGGAAGCAGGTGTTCCACAAGGAGTTCCACTCTTATACATTATCTATACACACGATATACCCTGCCCAAGTGACGATAGCATGATTGAAACCTTTGCTGATGACACCGTTTTAATGACCTCTAACAAAAACATAAATGTTACCACAAATAAACTACAACAGCTGGTTAACACAACGCTGGGCTGGTTCAATACATGGGGAATCGAAATTAACACAGATAAAACTATCCAAGTAATATACGAAAACAGAAAGTGTGATCCACAAATATTGACTACAAATAATAAAGACATTAAATATGATACAAAAGCCAAATATTTAGGCATAATAATTGATGCAAAACTGACCTGGAAGGAGCATATATTAACGTTATTAAAACACAAACTCACTTCTCGGTGTCTGCGAAATAACTCAACTCCTTTATTCAAATTTATTTACAGTAAACCTTATTTATCTAAAGCTTACATCTAACGAAATCTCTTAAAGTTCTACTCCTACTCTAATTTCTCTTATTGCTAAATTTAAGATTAATATTTAAATATGTAAGTTAATATGTTTGTGTATGTAAGTATGTACGTTTGTAGATATGTATTCAGGTATTTATGTGTTATACATGTATGTAGGTATGTATCTTATGTTACACCTCCACCCGTAGACTAAGCAGTCCCTGCTTATTCAAAATGAACATATTTAAAGTAAATGTTTAATCATATTTTTTTTATATTGGTATACATTATTGCAATTATTTATTTTTATATTTTTAAACATTATTCACATTTTCTAGTTTTTCTGAATGTTTTTTTTTTTTTTTTTCTTCTTCATTTTTTTTCTGTTTTTTTCATGTTTTTCGTTTTACTTGGGATTTATATATTTTTTTAAATTTATTATCGTTTGATACTAAGTAATTTCCATCTTTTTTATAATTAGTAATTTTCTTATATTTTGGTTTTGATTTGCTAACCCTGTTATTATTAACAATGTTGTTGGCAAAATTGTCTGTGTCAACTCTATTGGCTTTCTGATTCAATAAATTTATTTTATTAACTTTCTTTTCATGTACTTTTTGTGAAAGCTTGGATATTTCTTCTTGTGAAATCATATTATTCAAAAGATCGCTGGGTCGAAAATTAGTAGTAGTATGAATTGTATTGTTGTATGCTATTATGGCTTTATGTACATTTTCGGCAATATCATCTTTATTAATATTATTTGGATCCGCATTAAAAAGACGAATGTGCTCATTAAGGGTTCCATGTAGCCTTTCTATATCTGCGTTGCCAGTTTTGAGATACGCTGTGGTAGTGTGAAATTTTATTTCTTGTTCCTTTAAAAATTCTCTTATTACGGCAGTATCTAGTTCGTTGTCGAATACTAATAAATTTGGCTTTCCTAAATATTGGATTCTTTGCTTAAGTGCTTTTAGTATTGACACCCAAGTTCTATCTTCTAAATAGTACGCAGTTGCGTACTTCGTTAACTTATCTATGCTTGTGAGATACATGGTGCCTCGTTGTGGGTACCATATATCTGCATGCACAATATCATTGTGCTTTACAGGGGTGGGCGTAATATTTAAATTGTATTTAATCGGAGACCTGTCGTGTTTTGCCAGCTTGCATGTTTCGCAATTGTTTATGTATTTCTGAATTTCTTTTTGTAGTTTGGGATAAAAATACAATTTTCTTAATTCTTCGTAAACCTCATTGATACCCCTATGATTATTTTTAATGTGTGTTGTTTCAATTAACTCTAGGAGCCTGTCTCTATCAACTACATCTTCCAAAAATAAATTTGCTTTTAATATTTTGAGATTTTTGTTTCTGGCAAAATATTTAATATACAAAGTTTGGAATTCTTTGTAGAGCTCAATATTTGGACAAAAAACTACTACAAGACCTTTTGAAGAAAGCTTATCCTTCAAAAATTTCAAAATACCGTCTGTATTTGCTATTTTTAATATGTGTCGAATCTTATTTTTGAACATTATTTTCGTCTTACAAGAATTTTCATTTGACGTTTGTATAAATATTTGATTTTTAAACATATTAATAGGACATTCCGTGATTTTAATAAAGTCAGCATCATCAGTATCTGCGCTGTGAACTGTATTGGCATCTTCGTCAAACAATTCATTTAAATTAATATCAATTTCACTATTTGATGACTCATAACTTAATCTACTAAGGCCGTCAGCTATTACATTTTCCTTACCTTTTATATAATTAATTTCGAAATCGAACTCATTTAGCTTGATTTTCCATCTTTGGATTTTTGCATTAGGTTCTTTTATATTATTAAGCCAGACTAAAGGACGGTGGTCGGTTTTAATTATGAATCTACGGCCAAAAAGATAAGGACGAAAATATTTTGTTGCCCACACAATGGCTAATAATTCTTTCTCAATTGTGCTGTAGTTTCTTTCATGGCCGTTTAAAGTGCGACTTGCAAAGGATACTGCTTTATTTCCCTGCATAAGTGCTGCTCCCAATGCAAAATTACTTGCATCGGTTACAAGTGTAAATGTTTTATTAAAATCCGGATGAACCAGTATAGGGTCATTCTTAAGTAATTGTTTCAATTTTTCAAAAGCTAATCTATAATCTTTGTCATTTATATTAATTTTTGCTCCTTGCTTTAAATATTTAATAAGGTGATGAGCTACTTTTGAGTAGTCTTTAATAAAACGCCTATAACACCCAGTTATGCCTAAAAATGACTTAATTTCTTTTTGTGTTTTGGGTAAAGCTATTTTCTCTACCGTTTTAAGTTTTTCAGGGTTTGGTTTGATACCTTCGGCAGTGACAACATGGCCTAAGAATTCAGTTTCTTTTGCCAGAAACGTACACTTATCTACTTGCAATTTCAAATTGGCCTGGCTTAAACGTCTTAATACTTTATCTATTGCTTCTAAATGTTCTTCAATACTTGTCGAAAAAATTAGAACGTCATCTAAATACACTAAACAGATTGAACCAATGTATTCTTTCAATACGTTGTTAATCAGTCTCTGAAACGTCGCTGGCGCATTACGGAGGCCAAAGGGCATGCGCAAAAACTCGTAATGGCCAGTTGCTGTCGAAAACGCGGTTTTTGGAATGTCGTCTGGATGAACTTCGATTTGGTGAAATCCCTTCGCCAAATCAAGTGTAGAAAAATATTGGCATTTTCCTAGTTTATCAAAGATATCATCAATGTTAGGCATTGGAAATCTGTCTTCAATAGTAATATCATTGAGTTTACGATAATCAATTACTATGCGCCAGTTTTGTTTATTGGAGGAGTTTAATTTTTTCGGAACGATCCAAATTGGGCTATTATAAGGACTATTAGAGTGTCTGATTATGTTTTGTTTTAACATGTTTTCAATTTGATCATTCACCTCGTCTTTATGCACCTCGGGATATCTGTATAACTTCGAGTAAACTGGCATATCGTGTTTAGTTAAAATCCTATGTTTTATTTCACTAGTAAAACTTAAACTGTCGGCTTTATCATAGAATACGTGTTTATATTTTTTAATAATTTTTAGTAACTTTTCTTTTTCATATTCTTCTAGGTGGCTCGTTTCAATATGGGATATTACATTAGCCCTTTCAACTTCACAATTAAAAAAATAGTTATCCTTATAAGCTAAATCGTCATAGACTTCTTCTTCTTTAGATAAAAACATAGTAATTACTGCAGTACTGGTAATTAATTGACGATTGGGTAAATCGATGATGCAACTTAATTCTTGTAAAATATTATTACCGATAAGTCCATCAAAATTTTTATTAAAAGCATATTCTAAAAATTCACAATGATAATTATTTACATTAAACTCTTTAAATATTGGAAATTTGCAAAGTTTGGTTATTGATATTTTAGTACCTAATGCTCTTGCTACTACGTTTACATCTTGCTTAAATTTAGGGTGACAAATATCAGGATTAATTATACTAAACTCAGCACCAGTGTCAATAATAAATTTTAATTTTTTCACGGGATTGTTAATAACTATGTAAGGAAGTTTTGCTCGCCTGCTATAGGAAAATTTACATTCGAATTTCCAATTTCCATTGGTTCAAATTGCTGATTTGTATTATTAAAACTATTTGCATTTTGGTTGTTTAGAACTGGTTGCCTAGTTTGGTAAGATCTAGTATCAGGGATAAATTGTTGATAATTTCTATTTGTAGATTGTGAATAGTTTGATCTTCTAGTTTGATTGGATTGGAACCACCACGAAATGTGTTACGAAATTGTGGATTAGGATTAATAGGATTTTGAAAAAATTGTTGATTTTGTTGAGGAGCATTTTGAAAATTTTCGAAATTGTTGCTGTTGTAAGATCTAAATGAATTATTGTTTCTACGATAGTTATTATTATTATTATTGTTATAAGTTTGTTTATTATTGTAGTAATTTCGAGGGTTATATGGATTGTTTTTCAAATCGTCGCTGAAATTTACTTTAACACTTGTATTTAAATTGTATTGTTTCGCTGGTCCAAACTGTGTATAATTTTGATGTCTTGCTTCCAAAACTATTTTGAAAGCACCTTCTATAGTACTCGGATTTCTAGAAAATATCATTGTCCTTGTAGGTTCTGGGAGGTTTTCTCTAAAAGTCTTAAGAGCTATTCTATTTATTTCTTCGGTCGAGTAAGTATTATCATTATGAGTCAAATTTCTGTTATGAATTCTATTAGCTAATTTATTAATTTTGTAGTAATAATTTTCGATTGTTCCCTGCATTCTGCAAGTTTTTAAACTATCCATCAAATCATTACTGTTGTCTTTCTCGCCAAAATTTGTGGTTAAGATTTCTTTTAAAATAGGCCATGAATTTACCTTAGGATGTCGATGAATAGCTTCCCTAGTTTTACCAATGCATTTGTTTTTTATGTACCCAAATAGCACATTTCTATTAGCTGAGTCGAATTCAGAAATTGTAGGCAAAATATTTTCAATTTGTTCTATAAAATCTGGTAATTGGTTTGGATCATTACCATCCAAATTTTCAATATTTTTAATGCACGCTAATACTAAATTAAATTTACTTATCTCTAAAGTTTCCATAATGATTTTTTTTTTTTTATATTTTTTTTTATGCGAAATATATATAGTATATGTATGTAATTTTAAATTATTCAAAAAAATATAAAGTATGTACTTATGTATGTATAGTATATGTATGTAATTTTAAATTATTCAAAAAAATATAAAGTGTGTACTTATGTATGTATAGTATATGTGAAAATTTCCAGTACTTATGCTCCGCTTGCTATTATTCTTGCTAATTTTTTTTGTTGTTCAGCTCCAAGCGCTGCTCCCCTTTTTGCGTTGTGCACAGATAATAAGTGGGTGTTGTTGTTGTTTCTCTTTTTGGTTTTGTGCAGCCAATATTTTATTGTTGTAAATTTAAATTAAAGTTGTTTATGCGAGAGTTCATTGGTCAATTCACGATTTTTACTAAGACGTTTCTTTTGTTGGTTTGTTTGTTGTAGGTATTGCACCTTCTTATAGCTTTGTTGTTCTTATTTGTATAGCAATTCTTGCCTATTATATGTTTTGTTTTTATATTAGAGAGTCAAAATAAATGATTTAGCGAGCGTAGAGTGGGAGTGCAAGGCAGTGTCGTATATTTTGTTTTTTTTTTATTTATTATCTTTTCTCCTGTTTTTTTTTTCTTTCGGTTTTTCTCTTAAAATGAGAGTCCAGATAAATATTAATAACGGACACTTGATCTCTTTTTAAAATTTCGCTGATATTTGCACTTGAAAAGGGTACAGGTTCTTGTATGTCGTTACAATTTTTGTTTTTTCACTAACCTCTATGAAGGTCATTCATTGGAACTTTTCCTCAGTGCATGTGTTCTTAAATTTTTCCACAAACCACTTTCATTTGCCGCTATATTACAATATATTTTTGACACAAATGTTCACTATTATTTGTATTTTCTTTTACAACACTTTTTACTTTAATTATTTATTGCAAATCACAC
Organism: Anastrepha ludens; assembly: GCF_028408465.1. Classification (NCBI taxonomy): domain Eukaryota; kingdom Metazoa; phylum Arthropoda; class Insecta; order Diptera; family Tephritidae; genus Anastrepha; species Anastrepha ludens. The sequence continues at coordinate 116,571,369 of NC_071500.1, read as the reverse complement.
TAGTAAAGCTTTAAAGTTTTCGACTGACCATGCCAGAGGTCTTAATTTTGCTCACAAATATGTGAATGTATTTTTGTTGGATTAGCCATCTTCACAACTTTTAAGTTTTTTTTTTTTTTTTTCCTTTTTTAAATATCAAACTTATTTTATTAAACCGTCTAACAGTTGAGTAACAAATATTTAAATCAGCTTAAATAATGTTTTATATTTTTTTTCCTCGTCGCCATTAACGTTATTAAAACACAAACTCACTTCTCGGTGTCTGCGAAATAACTCAACTCCTTTATTCAAATTTATTTACAGTAAACCTTATTTATCTAAAACTTACATCTAACGAAATCTCTTAAAGTTCTACTCCTACTCTAATTTCTCTTATTGCTAAATTTAAGATTAATATTTAAATATGTAAGTTAATATGTTTGTGTATGTAAGTATGTACGTTTGTAGATATGTATTCAGGTATTTATGTGTTATACATGTATGTAGGTATGTATCTTATGTTACAATATACTTCAAAAGAGAAATGAAAGTTAAAAACAGATTCAGACAACTCTACTGGCTACTACGAAACGACTCGCGTCTTTCCCTTGGTAATCAATTGTTAATCTACAAAACTCTTATAGCTCCGATCTGGAATTAGGGCATCGAACTATGGGGAACAGCTTAAAATAATGCAACAGCTACAATCAAAAATCCTAAGGACTGTCACAAACGCAGGCTGGTATATAACCAATGACGATATACACAGGGACTTCAAAATTAAATTTATCGAAGACTTCATTCGAGAATGCAGCACAAATCATATTCACAGACTACTAACACAGACAAACGAAGATATGCTAAAAATTTCACATTCAGAACTGCAAAAACGAAGACTAATATAAAACGAATAACTCCGACAGCCCTAGCAGATACTTCATCACTAAAGTAAATATCAACTTGTTCTACGTTTTATGTCATATAAGTCCTATGTGTATTTATCCGTCCTATGTCATATAATTCTTACATGCATTATCCCTCTTTTGCTGTAAAAAGAAATGTACTTTAAATAATGATTTAATGTTACGCTTAAATTTCCATAATTGTTATAAAAATTACTAAGTGTCGAAAGTTCACAGATGTAATAAATTGGAAAATAATAATAATAATAATTTACATAAGTACATACGGGCGGTCACCGTAGCCGAATGGGTTGGTGCGTGACTAACATTCGGAATTAACAGAAAAAGTAGGCTCGAATCTCGGTGAAAGACCAAGACATCTAATAGCGGTCGCCCCTCGGCAGGCAATGGCAAGCCTCCGAGTGTATTTCTGCCTTGAAAAACCTCCTCATAAAAAATATTTGTGGTTCGAAAATGGTTTAAAACTATAGGTACTTCCATATATGGAACAACATCAAGACGCGCTCCACAAATAGAAGGAGGAGCTCGGCCAAACACCTAAAAAAGGGTGTACGTGCCAATCATATATATATCTATAATTGTTATTATTACATTACAAAAGATAAGTTGGGGTTTTTCGTTTAAATCTCTTCCTATTGAATTTTTCTTCAGCAGGAAGCTTCCTCAACGTCGGATTTGTGTGCGTCAGAAGTCTGCTTATGTGTCTGCTTCGTTAACTGTGTCGATGTTTAAGTCGCGGTGAATGTCAGCGTTTGGTATATACCATGGTGCATTTGTTATTTTCCGAAGTATCTTCGACTGGGCACGTGGCAGTATTATCAAATTGGATTTAGAAGCTGTGTCTGAAACTTCTGTACCGTACTTCCAAATAGGTGCAATTGTCGTTTTGTAGGTTAAGGTTTTGTTTTGCAGCGAGAGCTTTGACTGAGGTCTTAGCAGCCAGTAAAGTCGTCGAAAGCGATTTTTAATTTCATTTATTCTTCTTCTTCTTTATTGTATGGTCCTTCAGTTCATAGAGTCCATTGTATTGCCATTGTAATGCCTAAGTATTTAGCTTTTGTATCAGTATTCACGTCAGAGTTTCCAATCTTTAATAAGTCTATGGCTTAGCTTGTGCTATATTCGGGTCTCTTTTAATTAATGTACAATAGTTAAAAATGTTATTCTGAGAAAAATCAACATATTTAATGTTTTATTTAAAACTACCATAGACTTAACAAAACTTTACTCCATAAGTAAAATATTAACGAAAATCATACGCTTCCTCGTATTTTTATTCACACCAAGTATAAATTTTAAATTTTAACTGATTTCATTTTTCTAACAAAGCAACCTATGCTTTCGAAAAAGTCTCGTTATGAATATAATCATTCGAGACTCCATGGCATAGTCTTTATGAAGAATGAATGAAAAATTAGTTTTTGTGTGAATAATTTTGTCCGTGTGTATATATTTATATGGATGTGTTTGTATGTGAATGCACTAAATACGAACTTTTGTTAAACAGAATACATGAATACAACTGTATATGTACATATGTATGAATATTCCCTGCGGCCAAATGTAGTGGTTATAAACTATCTCACAATTAGTACATATGACCCGCAGACCGAACTAGTCGAGCAACTGTCTTCTTTCTATACAAGCAACTGGCATTTTTTGTATGGCGATATCCTATAAGATGTCAAAAAGTACTCATCCAATGACGGACCAAACACAAAATTTGAGACTAAAAACGGTAGTTAAAAAATAAAATAAATTCTTGAATGCACAATAAAAACCTTTTTATTAACTAATATATAATTTAAAATATTATACAGCTTTATTTAGCAGCCTTAGATTTGCTCTTACCATTTCTATGTATTAATAGAAGGGGAAAATAAATACATAAGCATTTCCAAAGACTAACTAAAAGCCATTTTCATGAAATAAAATATTTCAAACAATCGTTACAAATCTAATCGTTTTCGGACAAATCCGATTTTAGTTAGGAAATTTTAGTAAAGTAGTATTTTTTCTGGCTAGTTAGTTGTTTCACGGCTGGATTCTTATATCTACTTTAACATACTACTACATATGCATACATATATGCTGCATATGTATGTATATGTACTACGCATAGACTAAATAAGCGCCAAATATTCCATCTTCATTCGGCCCATTCATTTTTTGGGGCTGCTTTCACGCCAGACCGTTGCGATATAAGTGGTCATTGTCAATCAAATTGTTTTGTTTACAAAATGCTGAATGCTTAGACAATAGGCACTCCGCGTCCGGCGACAAAGTGGCCGGCACAGCTTTTTTACTTTATGTGGTGTAAACGTCAAAACCAAATTCTCGGCATTGCTTCGCAATTGTTATTTGCCATGGTGGCAGACAATACGATTTGGAGCACACAAAGTGCTCTTGCCAGATAGGAAACGTTTGAAATAGGCAATTGTGCAAGCAAATATGTATTAAGGTATGTATCCAATAAGGGCATCAAAACCACATTTTGCCCTGTCGCAAATTAAGCCAATTATAGGTTGGTGGGCAATATTTTTTTCTAGCTATGTGGTGCTCAATCAATCAAGAAGGCAATCAGCTGGTAAAAGCATGTCGCCAGTGCTAGTAGATACGAGTATAAAACCGGCAGTTTTGGTGCATGCACATACTTATGTACGTTTACATATCCATACATTTGAAAATTGGTAAAAACCCAGCAAACATAAGACAATTATTCTCTAACTTTTAATCAACCCTTAGTTCATTTAATCCGTGATTGACAGTTCTCGGTCGTCATCTTTGCTGCATTTCATGGAGTTGTAAAAGCTTCACGTTCAGATGCCGTAATAATATTAGGGCAATATTGTAAAATGGTCAACGTTAAGAATAGGAAGGGATAAGGAAGGAAGGTATAATTACTATTACGTTGTTGAAAATGTAAGCATGTGACCAATGAAACTTTCAGATTGTAGGCAATGAACGCACTAAAAGATTTTGTGCATCTGTCGAATGGGAGCACATTTTCAGCAAGTATGGAAGAATGCCGCCGTAGCCGAATGGGTTGGTGCGTGATTACCATTCGGAATTCACAGAGAGGTCGTTGGTTCGAATCTCGGTGAAAGCAAAATTAATAAAAACATTTTTCTAATAGCGGTCGCCCCTCGGTAGGCAATGGCAAACCTCCGAGTGTATTTCTGCCATGAAAAAGCTCCTCATAAAAATGTCTGCCGTTCGGAGTCGGCTTGAAACTGTAGGTCCCTCCATTTGTGGAACAACATCAAGACGCACACCACGAATAGGAGGAGGAGCTCGGTCAAACACCTAACAGAAGTGTACGCGCCAATTATTTATTTATTTTATGGAAGACTTACTGCCGACCGGCGAACGCGGTTAAAAGCAAAAATTGTGAATTTCTGATTTGCAAAGGTAACCAATGACTTAATTTAAAATAAAACAATTTTTTTGTATAATATCGGTGTAATATAGTTAACAATTTCATTTTCATTGAATTTCTTTGCAGTAAGAAGAAAATATACCATCGAGACTATTGATGGCAAATGAAGCAACTAAAGGGTTTTCCAATAACATGTGTTATTTTGAATAGGCCGCTAATTCGGTAAATGTAACTTTTGAAGCTGTCATTTTTTAATATTTGAAACAAGTAGAAACTACGCCATTAATAAAAATGGAACGATACACGCTTAATCAATGCATTGCAATTATTAAAATTTACCTAAAAATTGTGAAAATTTGGCAGACAGTTCGTAAAACTCGAACATTTTTGGGTCATCGTGAAGCACCTTGTCGGATCGCAATACAGAAATTGGTGAAAAAATTCGAGCTGTTGAGACAAGTTAGTGATGTGAAGAATAACATCCGTGCACGTCGCTCAAGAACAGCCGAAAATATTGCTGTTATAACCGAAAGTGTTGAAGAAAATCCAGGTTTGTCCATTCCTCGTCGTTCTTTAGAATTAGGCATTCCACAAACGTCATTACACCGTATTTTGCATAAAGATTTGGATCTTAAGGCTTATAAAGTCCAGTTAACACAAGAACTCAAGCCGTCAACAACGTCTTTGCTGATTAGGTCGTTGAAATGCATGAAAATGATCCGGAATTCCATCGAAAAATCATCTTAAAGTGATGAGGAAGCAAAATTGTCGGATCTGCGGCTCGGAAAATCCAAGAGTTATTGTTAAAAAGCCTCTCTATCCTCAACGTGTAACTGTTTGGTGCGGTTTATGGTTCAGCGGAGTCATTGGACCTTATTTTTTCGAAAATGAAGTTGGAGCAACAGTTACGGTGAATGGATTGCGCTATTGAGAGATTATTAACGAAGCAACGAAACCTTTGATCTTTTACGGGAATAACACCTCTTATTGGCAAACCCTTTATTATATTTTAATTTAAAAAGTCTGCATGGAAAAAAGTGTCCTTTGGAGTATAAAGGATCAAGTATTATATACATATAAGGATCAAACCGTCAACTAAAAGTCCAGTGATATTCGCCAAAACTTTTCGCCCAGTAGCACAGAATAAAAATGAAGTTCGCATCAAAAGCGAAAACATGAATCCCCAAATGTTTTGTTCAACATAAATCATCAAAGTTTTAAATGTTGTGTTTCAATGGGCAAGGTATTTTTGCAAGTGCAGTTTGCGAAGTAAATATGTTTCAGTGACGTTATTTTCAATTCATTGTCATGTTATCTTTCATTGAGAGCTGCTTTAACGTCATCATTGTCTATTGTAAGGCGAACGTTCGTTTCGTGTCTTATCATTCGTGTGTATACCGCAATTCGTACACAAAAGCAAACGAAAACAGCTGATCCGTACGTGGCTATAATGTAAGAAAATAATATTCCTTAACAAAACAACGAAGAGTAATGTCAAACAACAATTAGAATTGGAGGCTGAGCCAAACCTAGCAAAAGGCACTCCTGTATTCGGAGCTGAAAAACTCTCATTTGAGGCTCAGTGAGACGAAGTGGCTTATAAATTAAAAGCATTTGGAACTCCGTAAAAACGTGGGGTTGAATGGAAAAAGGTGAATATAAGCCCGGTACGAACTCGGTAATGTCTGTTACTTTCGGATACGAATTCACCATTTATTAATATAAATAATAGTACATACTCATATATACATATATAAAAATAAAAATGCGAAATTGTTTGTATGATTTTATCCTTAGATTTGGGCTGAACTTAAACGTTGGTCTAAATGGAAGATAGCTCACAACCAAAGAAATTTCAGCGCCGTCGGCGGTAGTTCATTCCACCACTCAACATTAACGAAAGTAGAGAAGTCCATTGACCGTTTTCTACTGATATCCACGACAGCGACTTCATATTTAAAGAAATAAGTATATAAGTTAACTCAAAAAATATACAAATTTTGAGAAAAATACTTATTTTTAATACCTAAATTAATTACATATGGTATTTGTTTTCGTCGTGCTACAATGTAAGCAACGTAAGCGATGGCAAACAACGTAGGGGGTGCCAACGGTAAAGGAAATCGCTTAAAGACTATTCGTTCGTCGGACCTTTCACTCGCAATAGAGAATGAGGTCATACATCTATTTTTGACGAATTCTACCAGGCTAACTTCGCCGTCGCTTTGCTTGTGTGCAATCAAGAATGATAGAATACAAGATTGCGCCTTCCGAATTCGCCGTGTCGTAAGAGCCCATGAATAAACAAGCAACAGGAAGGGGAATTACTTGTTTGGGAAGAAGAAGAAGTAGGCGAAAGCAATGGAAACAACCAAGCTCAATAAATTATACGCACACACACATACTTTACTGCCACAGCGTCTTCCAAAAACGCAAACAAACTCCATTTGGAAGCTTTATATTAATTTGTGCTTTCACAATTTAACACGCGGCACTTCATTTTCATTAGCTTGATTAGTTTAAATCTCACAAATCACAATATTACCAAACCATTCACATGTAATTTCTCCTACTGTTGTTTGTTTTGTATTGCGAAGGGATTCGCCTTGGTGTACAATCTTATATACGGCAGTGTTTTTTTAATTTTGGGAGCGCACTTTCGCCTGACGAAGTTCACTTGACGATTTGTTCTGTTAATGCATCTCAAGTTGATATAAAACAAAAATTTTCGTTGGGAAATACAAACAAATGTACGTACTTTTATGCTTTTATTATTCAATTTTAAATGGTATTGAGTGTACATTGTGCCCATCTACATACATATACAATATATGTGCCCATCTACATACATAAATATGTATGTATCTGTAGAATTTGGACGAGAGTATTTAAATCGATAGCTTTAATGATAAATTTGAACTATGTAAAATATTATGGTGCGTGACTACCATTCGGAATTCACAGAGAGAACGTAGGTTCGAATCTCGGTGAAACACCAAAATTAAAAACATTTTTCTAATAGAGGTCGCCCCTCGGCAGGCAATGGCAAACCTCCGAGTGTTTTTCTGCCATGAAAAAGCTCCTCATAAAAATATTTGCCGTTCGGAGTCGGCTTGAAACTATAGGTCCCTCCATTTGTGGAACAACATCAAGACGCACACCACAAACAGCTAAAAGCGGTGTACGCGCCAATTATATATATATATTTATAATATATGTATATAATATAAGATATACCTCACATTACCTGTTTTATATACAATATACATAAAATATAAACTCCTAGCGATTTAAGAAATTAATAACATATTCGTGTGTATGCGTACTATTTTTTTTAAATATGTACACATCTGGTTTTTTTGCTTGGCTAACGGGCGGACTTAAAATTTTCAAAAGCGTACTCAGTGAAGCTAAAGTCATAAACAAATATTTTGACCTAGCGATTTATTTAAGAACAGTGATAGAACAACATTTAGAGTTTATCGGGACCCAAGGTCAGTTTTTCTTTTTTCTTCTTCATGGTCTTGGCCCTGTTAGTTTAAATTTCCTATTGTTGTGTACCCCCTTTGAAAATTAGTAAGTGATTATATATGTTCATATGTTTGACCGTATACGTAACCGTGGACAAAAATGATTCTATAACTACACTATACACTATGTAACCGTGAAAATTAACTGGGAACGCCATGTGGTACAAACTGTAATTTAGTCGAGTAATAAAACACTGAAAACTCGAAGTTCCAAGTACACCTTGTCAATTAGGTATCAGGATATAAAATCGTTTTTACAGAGGTTGAATGCTTTAAATTGATATTAAAAAACCTGAAATCTATTTTTTTTTTCAAGTTTAAGTTAATAGTACCGCCATTTTGAAACACCGTTAATTATGTATATACTGCTGCGATCGCATAAAAATATTATTTTTTCCAGAATTGAATAAGTACACAAAAAATTGATTCGGATGAAATATGGCTCAAATGATCAAAAAAGTGTAATGATATGAAACCGTCTTTCAATATTTAATATGATGAAAGGCAATTTGGCTGGACTAAACTTTCAACCGAATGCATCTTTTTATATTTTCTAACAGGAAGTTCATTGCGAACGACTGGTCCAGCTTTTTTTAATTTTCCCACGATATCGCCAAGCTCAGATCCAAATATATGAGTAGTAAGTTAATAGAACGACAATCTCCGTAAATACTTTTATCAACTTAATTTTCAAATGGTAATATGGGTGTTGGCTCTCCTCAGAAATTTGTTCCTTAGCAGGGGAAAAGTAAGATATTTACTTAAATAAAAATAATTTGTTTTTAGTTTTGTTTTGAATCAAGTGAAAGATCTCAGAATAAAAAATATTCAGCATGCTCTATCTATACCAATCTTACCCAAAGTAGAGAGAAACTTAAGGTAATTAATATCGATTTTTCTTCCCTGCCTATAAATACATAAAAATTGGTCCTTCAACATACCATTATCGCTCTTTGAGGAAGTGCAGGCAACAATATCGCGGCTAAGAAGTAAAGTTGTCGCTCGACTGAAGCTTGGACTGCGTCTAAAGTGTTTAAAAAAAAGTTTCTACTGGAGATATCTGCATCGTTGCGCGCTTACGCAGGCGAATGCAGGTTGACACCGTTAATGCCGACTTCTCCAAGACTTTCGTGTTTCTCACATAATACTAATTAAAAAATTAGCCTGCATTGGCTTCCACTCAGCCTTCTTGAGCCATTGCTTGGCTGTCGTTGGCAATCTTAGGTCTATTTCGTTGCTTTCGTTGCTTGATCTGGGTTTCCGTAGTATTCAGGGCCTGCTTTTTTGTTTATAATTTTGTTTATTTTGCTTATCAATAATATTTGTACTTGCTTCTCGTCAGCAAGATTCCTGCTTTATGAAATACTTGGGTGTAATATTTGATTCCAAGCATACTTTTGCTAGCTATATAAATTTTACTATTATCAGATCTTACGCCGTGTTTGCTCCGATTTTTCCGGCCCTTCCAAACTTGAGTACGCATGATTCATTTGGTTTCCGTATTATACGCTCCATGCTGTTAGTACTGCACGAATCCAGAAAGTTTTCTTACATTACGTAATTTATCCTATCCCTACCTATGAAGCGCGATGCTTTTTGCTTAACTTAAAATCATTGCAGAACTGGAGAATAATCTTATCTTTGTCTTTCATTTTTGATTTCATCTGTAGTGCTGTTGAGTGTCCGGTGCTTTCTGAGCGGATTTTTTTAATATTCCGGCCAGAACTCTTCTCAGTTCGGAGTTCTTCTATGTTGGTCTCTCAAAATCTCTTTATGCTCGAAATGCTCCTATTACTAGAACCTTAACTGAGTTTTCAAATGATTGCTTATTGAAATGTTTGAATATTTTTTTTAAATATGTAGTTTGATTGTACTTCCTTTTTTAATGCCAATTAAACTTAAAATATGTCTACTTATACCACTAAATAAATAAATAAATAAATACTGTATGTGATACAAGATTGAGCTTTACAACGATGAAAGCGAGGTGCTAGGAATTAAAAACATAAATAGTTATAGTTTCAGTTATAAAAGTACAGGATAACCCAAATACAAGTAAATCTGGAATGCCATTAATAAAACTGCGTAAACGAAACCTACCCTAATCTATTTTTCGCTGGTTAAACCTCCATACATATTTTTGCATCCAAATCCTTTTTATCTACGCCGCCTTCGACTCCGCTTCAGTGTAACACCAGATTTTTGGAATTCGTCATTTTGACTGGTTTTCAATTAAATTCTAAAAAATACTCCAATAGTATTTATAATATACATATCTACCTTTAATTACGTTTTGCCTAGAACATGAATATTTTACCATTTCTAGTGCTCCGTTTTGATTTACTTTTGGCTTTTAAGATAGATTTTCAGCTTTAGTGTAGTAAAATTTTATGTTTTATGGTGGTTATGTGTGGTTCCTCTGTTATGAGAATTTTGCCATTTCCTACAAAAGAGACAAAAAGGTACATCTATTGAGGGGTTACAGGGTAAAAAAAAATATTCCTCGTAAACACCAATTTTATAGCAGAGTTTTTTTTAATTTTCCTATCCTTAGACTGGTAATATCAATACCAAATTTTAGATTTACTCGGATCATTGATGAATATGACTAACCACAGGATTTTTTCTTTAATATTTTCATATGCATAGTGACTTTTGGAACGTTTTTACCTTATTAGTGACGCTTTAGTTGCTCATTGTTTGTTTAGTAGATGTATTATCATTTCCATCCATAATTTCAATTAAGCTGTAATTTTTTTTTGTTTAATTTAATTTGTTGAGTAGTAATTAATTTGCAAATATCTTCCAGTTTTTAAATTCAGAATGGTTGGTTTGTGTATTGAGAATAATTGTGGATCACTAGGCGACCGATTGCTAGTACGATTTCATACAAAAGAATCAATAGTACTACATGCAGAATCAACTGGCATTATACGACTGCGCCGGCAAAATAAATACTTAAAAAATAAGGCGTAGTCTCCGTGAATGTATCAGCTTGTATTATCTATCATTAATATTTCTCTTCAACTTATGCAAATGAAAAGTAACATCTACTCGTATAAGTAACTGTAAAGTGAATATAGGCACGGTGAAAAAACACTACCTAAAAAAAGCACTGCATTCTAAGAAAAATGCATTTTTACATACGACCAAATTAACAGTAAATTTATGGCGTAGCTGTAAGGATTTCAATTATAATATTTACCAAGATAATGCGTTGAGGAGGATAGGCCAAAGAAACAGAGGGCCTCAAAAACAAAGGAAAAAAGCGTATTATATAGCCAAATATGGCGTATTCCCGACTTATACCCTACAAGCAACCGATATGTCAACAATATGATAATACTCTGGAGCCTTAGTATTTCTCCACTGGTTGAAATTTGTATAAAAATCGTTTCATTTCGATTTAAACATCTTTTTTTCATTAATCTATCTTTGTATTCTTATAAAACGCTATAGTTTTAAAGTCCTCTGTTGTCATATATAATGTAAGATCTTTTCCCTAGACTGTAACTTCAGCGGTTCTTCCGGAAAGTGTACTTGAGCCCCTGCGTTTTACATCTTCATGAATAAAGTAACAGTCTGTTCTAGGCGGTGCAATTATTTAACGTATAGAGATGACTTAAAACTTTTTATGAATTGTTAGCATTTCGTATACTTAGACGCTTCAATCTAAACTTACCGTTTTTCTGATTGGTGTTGCAAAACCAGTTAACACTGAATGCAAATGAATGTTACTCAGTAACTTGCTTTACGACACGCAATTCGCCTCCACTATCGCTTCTTTGTATAATTTTTACAATCTTGGTATAATTTTTGCTTCAGCTTTTACGTTTGGTGACCTTCCCATAATAATTCATTCCATAATTCTCTATTAGAATATGGATGGAATCCATTTTATGCTCTTTGTAATAATAATCTTGAACGTTTTTTTTTCTGAAATACTGTTCATCTCATCTTGAGTTTGAATTACCTCTTCAACCTTGTACTTCAAAATATAAATTCATAAATTTGCACATTATTCAAAGTATTCGGTATTTTTTAAGAGCTTGAGAACTAAAAATGATAATATATAATAACACAGAAATATTGGTTGAATGATTTTTTTTTTATTATTTCATGCTATTTATTTTTTTAATATGATATCCGGCATGTGTCCACCGCGGCTACGAGTTACATGGCCCATTCGATCAGTCCAATTTTTGACTACTTTTTCCAATAAATCTGAAAAAGAAATCTAAATGAGCTCAATCGACAAAAATGTGACGCTAACCATGGTCATTTGGCTTGAATTATTACACGAGCTTTATTTTATAGGTACTTAAGCCAAGATCCTTACGCAACATTTTCCACGTTTGACAGTTTGGGATTTTTTCAACAATTCGCTCTATGAACTTCGCGAACAGATTTGAGTTTTTTTTTTCAAAGTAAAATTTTTTTTCAAAGTAAATAATTTACGATGACTTATCAAACTGAACAGAAATGTGAACACAGTTTGCCATTCTAAGCTGTCAAACCATAGTTATCGATATAGCAAGTTCTAATGCAGCTAAAAAAATACCTGATAGAAGAATAATCTCGTCGGTTAATTTATCTATGATATTCTTAATAGTCATATGACATTAAAGTAATTGATTATCCTCTATTGTTGGATTTGATAAAAAATACCTGTAAAAAATCTTCGGACGTATTATAAATTTTCTGTTCACGCTTGCAAATTCAACTATGCGTTAATGAATCTATGACTAAATCTTTTATTGAGTTTAATGCAATAGGAAAGAATTGCTGCATTGATTTTTTAGCCGCTTCTGTTCTAAAAATCTATAAATCTATAAACGATATGACAGAGACTGCATCATCCACTCTTTTGCGTATGAACGTCTACTAAAGATTATTAATAAAACATTTGCTTATGCATTCGAACGCAAAACGTAAAGATTACGATTAATACAAATGTTGCACAGCCTCGTACACATCATTAGCATTTTCAATTTGGTGTTGTGTACTCCTTGTTCGCATACAATTATGTTAATTCCTTGAGTCGTTGAATAAAGATAAAAAATAAGGAGGAAAGTTTTTATGGCCCAATTTAAAACATTCAAATTCTTTAAGTATTTACAGCAACATATTTAAAAAGCTCGAAAACACAAACCAAGTAGTTGATGTATTCCGAAGTAACATAGCCAGGCCACCAAAAATGGATACATAACAACCAATACTCATTCAGCCTGTGCGATTTCCTTGCGAGAACATCATTTTGCTTTTGCGTAATTTTAAACAACATATAATATATAAGTAATAAAGTGTGTATAATTAATGTGACATTTAATAATGTTGCGAGACAAGAGTTTATGGCATTGGTCGGTATGGTTGAGCACAATATTTGCGCTGCAGTCGTCTTTAAGTTTTAAAATGAAACACAAATGTATTAGCGTGTAGGATAAATTGAATTTGAATTTTTGCCTTCACTTCGACGAATGTCCAAGGAAAGTTCGTTACCCATATTTATAGCATTGACACGTAAAATTATAGCCTGTTCAATAAGTTGCTACTAGCCAAAATTTGTTTTGCATGGTGGTACAGTCCTCACATGAACGTATGGGGAGTTTCATTTTAATCTGTCCACATTCATTAACAATGGAACATAAATACTTTCACATGTGACTTTCTCAGCAACATCTAGAGCGTTTTCGAAAGGATAAAGTGGATTTTGTGCGTCGATTCATCACTATCACCATGATACTAAGCCAAAACAAAAGGCTAAAGAGGGATGTGAGCCTGGTTCTTCGGCTCCGAAACGAGTTCGTGTCCAAAAATCGGCCAAGAAGGTGTAGCATGAGTTTTTTGAGAAGTGAACGGGATTCTGTTTGAGGATTACTTCCAAACTGGTAAAACAATAAATTCTATTGTAGTAACCTCTTAGGCCAGCTGAAGGAAAAAATTTGTGAAAAAATATCCAGTTTGCAAAAGAGAAAACAGGATTTTTCATCAAGACAATGCACCGTGTCACAAGAGCATTTTGACAATGACTAAAATCCATTAATTAAAGTTCGAATTGTTGAAGCATCTACCGTAGCTCCTAGCGACTTCCATGTGTTTATATATGTGTATATATATATATAAAGGGTGGTTAAGTTTCAAGGGTCGGTGTTGATTTTGAATAAAATACAATTTTTTTAGTAAATTATTGTCATTTCTCTTTATTATGATAATATTGGTATGGCTCAAAATATCGGTCAAATGGCCGCCGTGGCCTCGGCGGCACACCTCCATCCGATGGTTCAAATTTTCGATGACGCTGAGGCATAGTTGAGGTTCTATGCCGTTAATTTGCCGAATTATCTCATCCTTTAGCTCTTGAATTGTTGCTGGCTTATCGACCTTTCAAATAACCCCAAAGAGAGAAGTCCAACGGTGTCAAATTACATCATCTCTGCGGCCAATTGACATCGCCGCGACGTGAGATTATTCGAATATCAAATTTTTCGCGCAAAAGAGCCATTTTTTCGTTAGCTGTGTGACAAGTGGCACCGCCCTGTTGAAACCACATAGCGTCCACATCCATATCTTCCAATTCGGGCCATAAAAAGTTCGTTATCATCTCACGATAGCGAACACTATTCACAGTAACTGCCTGACCGGGCTCATTTTGGAAAAAATACGGCCCAATGATGCCGCCGGCCCATACACCGTACCAAACAGTCAATCTTTGTGGGTGCATTGGTTTTTCGGCAATCACTCTTGGACTATCATTCGCCCAAATGCGGCAATTTTGCTTATTGACGAATCCTCTGAGGTGAAAATGTGCTTCATCACTGAAGATGATTTTCTTCGAAAATTGGTCATTCACTGTTGCCATTTCTGCCACCATTGACGACGCTTGAAATGCTCAATAGGCTTTAGTTCTTGAGTCCATTGCACTTTGTAAACGTGTAAATGCAAGTCTTTATGCATAATGTTTATCAACGACGAGCGTGAGAGAATTGTTGGGCACGACGACGAGTTCAGGTGGACGGCTCTTCAACCACACTATCGCGAACAGCAGCAATATTTTCTGCAGTACGAGCTGTACGAGCATACACTGGTGTTTTCACATCTCCTACAGACCGGGTTTGCTCAAACTTTTGCACAATTTTTCCGATTGTACGCACATTAAATTGACCGAAAAAATCTCGAAGTGCGCGATACGCATTTTGATTTGAACGCCCGTTTTCATAATAAGCCTGAAGAACTTTAACACGTTATTCGATTGTGTATCAGTCCATGGTTCAAATTGAATTAGTCTGAAATTAAAAAATGTCAAATGAAATGCAGAAAAAAACTTGACGTTTAGGTCTGGTTGACATTCAACATCAGCCCTTGAAATTTAACCACTCTTTATATAATTGGCGTGTACACCCTTGGGTGTTTGGCCGAGCTTCTCCTCCAATTTGTGGCGTGCATCCTCATGTTGTTCTACGAATGGAGGGACTTTTAAGCCGACTCCGAACGGCAGCCATTTTTTATGAGGAGCTTTTTCGTAGTAAAAATACACTCGGTGGTTAGCCATTGCCTGCCGAGGAGCGACCGCTATTAGGAAAAACTCTTTCTTTCATTTTGGCCTTTCACCGAGACTCGAACCTAGGTTTACTCTTGATTCCTTCTCTTTACAGACATACAAAGTGCATGCGTGGAAAGCGTTTTTCATTAAGTGATGTGATCATAACAGCTGTGGACGCTTATTTTGCAGCCTTTTCAGGTTCCCACTTCAGGGATGGAGTTCATAAATTGGATATTGATGTACAGGAAGACACTATCGCCTTTTTTTTTTGCATTTCAAACCATACAATTTTATGTTTCTTATCGAACCGCAAAACTTATTCAACAACCTAGTATATGTCTATTTTAAAATTTGAATTGTATTGAGTGACTTCGTTTACGACTATTACTAAAAACAATTGTTATTATTTCGCCCCTTAACTCCACTTCACTTACTAAATATCAAATTCCAGGAAAACAGGTAGGCAGATTTTCCACATTCAACTTCGCATTCGACAAACCACCTGTGAAAGTTGTGGTAGTGAAACTCGAGAAGGAAAATGTTGAAATGAAAATTTATTGTCTAATTAAATCACTCCTATGCATTAATACAATTAACTCATGCTTAACCTCTTAAAGTGGTACTAACTAATAAATGGGTAGATTAACTTTCGTAAATAGGAACGTACATTTCTCTTTTCACATTACATACTTACAAATCTACACTAATGTTACCAGTTTGATTAATTTGTTGGTTGCAAACCTCAAGCAAACAAAAATTAATCCGGTCGTTTTTACCAGAGGCAAAGTTGGCGAAAGAATTGAAACTCATTAGTCAACGCGTAACGCGAAAAGCTTTAGTTGTTGTTGTATGCATAAACTCTTATCAATTGACGAAATTTATGTGGCAAATCCCAACAATGAGTTAATTACATTTGAATAATAGTTAATATAAACAATTATTAAACTAAAAATAATGCAAAATGAAGTGCTAGCTAATTAAGAAGCGCTACATCTCGCCAATCATTTCGACTGTTGTTGATTTTAATTGGAAAGCAAATATTGGTGTACAATTTG
Source organism: Anastrepha ludens (assembly GCF_028408465.1). Classification (NCBI taxonomy): domain Eukaryota; kingdom Metazoa; phylum Arthropoda; class Insecta; order Diptera; family Tephritidae; genus Anastrepha; species Anastrepha ludens. Next base: position 116,554,963 of record NC_071500.1, on the reverse strand, counting down.
CACAGTCTTTCGGCGATGAGATAGGGCATGTACGATATATTTACATTTATTTATATATAGTACATATGTATGTAGATACATTCATATTAATGCACACCGCATATAGAAACGTAAACAGGTAGTATATAGACGGGTAGCATATAACGTATAGCAAACTTTTACAACCCCTCCTACTTGTATGCATGCATGTAGATATCTATGTACATACACATATTCACCTATTTGGCGCTTACACCCTTTTTGGGTGTTTGGCCGAGATCCTCCTCCTATTTGCGGCGTGCCTCTTGCTGTTTTCCCACAAATGGAGGGACTTACAGTGTTAAGCCGACTCCGAACAGCAAATAGTTGCTTATGAGAAGCTTTTTCATGACAGAAATACACTCGGAGGTTTGCCATTGTCTGCCGAGGGGCGACGGGTATTAGAAAAACATTTTAAATTATTTGGCCTTTCATCCACGGAGTTTCGAACTTGCGCACTTCCGAATGGTAATCACGAACCAACCTATTCGGCTAAGGTGGCCACATGATATCTACATCTGTACAATTTAGTTTCACACTAATGTTTACCTCGTGTATTTTAGTATGAAATAATTAATTAACATAAGCAACATAAAAACATAAGCTTCAGTGAGGCGGTATATCGGATCATCAAATATAATAATAAATATTAAAATTTCACTCTAGGCAAGCATCGTCAAATAAAAGGAGCTTTGCTTCTAAAAGGCATAATATCTACATTTGTTTGTATAATAGGGTGCCGTTTTTCCACTGGAATTACTTCCGCAAATTGAGTTTTATTAATTTAATTTATAAATAAAATTAGTTTATACAATGCTTTTGAAGATAATGAATTCAGATGATAGAGGAGTTTATGTTTAAAGCTATCAACAGGCTTAATCAGTACGGCAGGAAATATAAGTCTTAAATTATTTTATAATAACAGTCTGCTTTGTACGAAAAGTAATGCATAAATATGGCTAAGATGCATCGATTTTTGTTGGAAGAATTTCCTCCGAAATTACACGGATAAATTCTTAAAAGTGATGTCAAAGAATCTTCGTAACAAAATATGTGTATACTCGTACATATTTAAACGTTTTTAGGCAAAGGCATTTTTATATAAGAATCTGTAGCACAGTTTTAGACATTTACGATAACCTTTCTCTCTAACTGAGAGTATTTTTCTTCTCAAAACCCACTTAGTGATTATAAAAAAATATTAAGTATTAGGTAGGTAGGTAGGTAGGTAGCACTTACGTGCCGTTTTGGTACCATAATGTGGACCATTGCCTGTGCAAATTAAATTATTGGGAAGAGAAACCCTTCTACAGCCATCCAGTGCTGTTGATGTAGTGAAGGAGAGAAAAGCGATCTAGGCTGGAGAATTTCTTCTAGTCATAAAGGGCTCGCTAAGGAAACTCAAGCGCCTAGCCGCCAGAGCCGGACATTTGCAGAGAAAATGTTCAACAGTCTCTTTCACTGTAGGATCCCCAAAGCTTTTGCAATAGGGGTTGCACGGAATTCCAAGCTTCTCCGCATGAGTACTGATCACCCAGTGATCAGTGAACACCGCAATGAGTTTGGAAATTGAATGGCGGGGGATTCCCATCACCTCAAGCGTGCAGTTTCAGTTTTCGAAATAGCGCACGATGAGACAGACCTCCATCTGTCTTACGCTTTTCTTAGAAAGAAATTGTGTAGTTTCCCTTTAACAACGGACAAAGGGACACCGATGTCTGCGAGGGCGACAGCGGAAACCAGTTCTGTCAACCCCTTCCTGCCAAGTTCGTCGGTAATTTCATTTCCCTCTATATTCCTGTGCCCAGGAACCCAGATAAGGGAGATGTTTCCTGCTCCATCGAGATGTTTGAGTTCCTTAGAGGAGTTCATCAGTAGAGAGCTGCAAGACGGCGACGGCAGTGCCTTGATCGCAGCTTGGCTATCGGAAAAAATATTAATGTTTCCCTCCCAACAGCGATCTTGAAGTATTTTGCATGCCTGCAGGATAGCGAAGACCTCTGCTTGAAAAACGCTGCCCGTTTCCGGTAGTTTAAAGGAGGCCGAAATGCTGGCTGATTTAGAGAAAACCCCCGCTCCCACTTCGGATTCCATTTTGGATCCGTCAGTGAAAACAGAGGTACCTATATCCGTGCTGACTCTCCCCTCCTTCCAGTCTGGCCTGCTCGGAAAGATAGCCCTAGCACAACCCTCAAAGCACAGTTTGCGGATGGAGAGATCAGTGCGAAGAAAAGAGAGGGAAGGGGAGATCTGCTTCAAGATGATACTATGTCTCCAGAGGCCAAGCTCCTCCAACAATGCAATGGATTTAACCCGCAGATCCACAGGAAACTACTAGCCAAAAGAGAGGCGAGAGGACGCCGCCCTGCAGTGTACCTCTATGTACGAACCTAGTGATTCTAGCCCCCCTTGCCACAGCATTTATTTCCCTACCTCCAAGCAGGGACGAGGTAGGTCTTTCTACCCCCAGCCTATTTAGAGCAGTGACAATTGTCTCACCTGTAATAATATTAAAGGCGCCCTCTATGTCTATAAAGGCCGCTAAAGTGAATTGTTTTCCCTCCAGAGATTTCTCAACAGTCCCTACTACCTCCTGTAAGGCTGTCTCGGTAGAGTTCCCTTTCAGGTAAGCGTGTTGGGCTGGATAAAGACTGGTTTCCAAGTGCTCTCGAAGGTGATAGTCGATCACTCTTTCGAACACCTTGAGAATAAAGGAGGTAAGACTTATGGGTCTGAAGTCCTTGGCCAAGCGTGTCGCCTCCTTCCTACTTTAGGAATGAAGGCTACCTGGGTTTTCTTCCAGCTTGAAGGGACATTGTTTAGCGAGATACACGCCAGAAAGATCTTATGAAGAGGGGGAACCACCAAGGTTTTAGTCTTCTGAAGCATTACTGGCTTGATATCATCGATACCTGGAGATTTGAAAGGGGAAAAGCTATCGATTGCGTAGTTTGTTCTGTTGACGGACAGCACAGATGTCAGGGACATCGCAGGCGACCCCTCCTACCGATTTGTGCCTTCGTTACAGACTGGAGCAATAGAATTTTCCGGGAAATGGATTTTTAGAGATTCGCTGCAGATTCAGCCCACTCCCCATTCTCTCTTTTGACAACAGTTTTACAGGAGTGGTCCTTGGAGAAAACCCTGCAGAGTCTTCCCGAGTCTTTTACGGATTCAATGGATTCACAGTACTCTTTCCAAGAGTTGCGCTTCGCATCTCTGATGGCTTTCTTATACTCTTGCAGGATTACTCGGTAATCTTGGAAGTTCCTTATTTGATAACATTTATTGAAGACTCTCCTAACCTTCTCTTTCAAGTCGGTCAGCGTTTTACTCTACCAGGGAGGAAAGTCTTTCTTGCTAAATGAAACTGGACAGGCCACTTTAAGGGCAGTCTGAAATATTAAGAACTTCCTCCCAACCTCTTGATGTTTCCGATGCCGGGAAAACAAAAGTTGGCGTGTTGCCCTTATTCCAGATGAGTAAATTACGGCTAAATATAAAATCAAATAGAGACTCACCCCGTTGATTGATTTCGCTGCTGCCCCAAATGGTGTGTCTGGTATTCGCATCAGATCCGGATGTTCTCTCTCTTCGGCTGTCTGTTATGGGCCATGTAGGCAGACACCAAGCAGAAGCAGCTGCCACTGGATGGTTCCACCCTGACCACCCTCACATCCGGTGAACTGAAATTTGATAGCAAAAAGGCATTAATTGTGTTTGTAACTAGGATACAGGCCCTAGGCTTACCATCAGCTTGGACGTAAAATAGGCCATAGGATCTGTCCCTCAGTCCCATGATTTTTTGCTGCCAGATCCAAGGCTCCTGTACCAGGCAGACATCGATGTCCTCCTCACGGAGGATGACCCGTAGGTTGTCAGTGGCTAGCTTAGAGTGACGAACGTTAATTTGAACTACTTTTAACAAACTGATCAAAAGAGTTGCTTACCTTTTACGACTGCTCCTCCTGTTCAGAATCTGTATCCGTCCCAGACAACCGCAGATCGTCGAGCAGTTTCTTTGTGTCGTCCCCCAATTTCTCCAAGTCGTCATCCAGGGCAACAGAGGCGGGAAGACCTTCACTTTGGCTAACCTGAGGCCAAAGCGAAGTTTAAACTGCGGTTTTCCGAGTGCATCCAGGGACTCGTTGTTTATCAGCAGTAATACCGCAGAGCTGTGTTGCTGAGGATCTTCTACCTTGATGACAGACCAGTCATCCATCGGTATTTCTGGATTTTGCAACTTGAGATACTGGACAATTTCCGAACTGTCCAGCTCCAGTTTTGGCAACCAAATTCGGGCTCGTAGTCGCCTTGAAATTTCTGAGGCAGAGATGAGCTTTAGCGAAAGCCCTTCCTAGGCGTTGCTAACCGTAGCAAGGCTCCTCTCTAGAAAATCCTTTGAGAACTGGTAAGCACATTTTACTACCCGACAACCTCGACAGATTTCCCCCGAGTTGAAGAGAGGTGCTGGTCCTTTGTTATCTATGCGGTGTCTGACGACCATACTGGATAGTCGTCCCTCAATAGCATCCCAAAGGGGCAACACCACCCTTCCATCTCACTGTAAGCTGCCCTCGCAGCCACTGCTGCCGCACTGGTTGAAGGGCCCTTAGCCCCCTGGGGGGAGTATTTGCTCTTTTTGGCTTCGCGTCCACTCATATTCTGTGAGCGGTTACGCTTGGCCGAGCTCCGTGCCGATTTAGGCTTCGCTGCGGTTGCGGATTCATACTCTTTGATCGCGGCTTCACACTTAGCACGGTTCTCGATGTCTCGCTCGTGCACTTTACCGGCTTGTTCATTAAATTTCGCCTTCAGGTAACGCGCCTTGAGCAAGGCACCGGAGGATTTTTTGCTTTCCTTTTTGGTGACCTTCGCAGTGGTCACCGGGGCATCATTGCCAGGGGTCACATTGGCAGCCTTACCAGAGGCCCCCATGGAAACCTTTCCAGAGGCCGCCTTGACTACCCCACCAGCGGTCGTCTTGGAGACGGACTGAAGTCGGCTTGGCTTGAGAAGCGGGGTGCTGTGTCGTCCCCCCGTCGCCGTACTTGGCTCGACAATCGTGTCCTGACTGGAGGCCAGTAGATCGTCCTTGGAGAGCGTGCCCAGCACACTCTTAGTTTTATTTAGCCCTTCTTTTCCTTTATGTGTGTTAGAATCCATTTGCTTTTTCGTCCCACGAGTAGGCACGGAAGGGGTGGTCCGCCACGGCAGAGCCGGCATGCCGCGGTAAGGCACTTGGTACAACCGACCTTGCCTAGGCATCGGAGGGGACCGCTAAAGACTGGTTATTTAGACACTACCAGCCATGCAGCTCTCGGCACGGGTACCTCGACACATTAGCTTAAAGTGCTGACAAGGTTATACCGCCTTGTCACCGATCGACAGAGCCTCGTTAGCGAAAACAGGGAGTACCAAGTCCAGGACATCAAGTCTTGGACAGTGGGTAGAGGTTGCCATTTGGAGAGGAGTGGCTATATTGTATGCATCACTTTCCCATCTAACCTCCCCATGTTAAGGATTTCTAGTAGAAGATTTTGAAACGTTGACAATTTGTTACCGAACCTTTTAGAATTCCCAATATAGGTGCATGCAAATGCATATATACATAAGTTTAATTGCGGCGATGTGCTTGGGCTTCTGCTCAAATTTGTGATGTCCGTCTGGATGTTGTCCGTCAATGGATGAACCTGCAGATGTGTATGTGTATGTAGATTAAAATGAATTTTAAATGAATTTTTCCTTTATCTGGTTGGAGTTACGTTTTAATAATTTGTCAAATACGATCGCTCAGTCTCAATAGAGGTTTTGGTGATAATTGAGGCCTGTTCAAAAAGAAAGTGCCTTTTCAAATTTCAAGAGCTATGCACATTCAATGTACATGCACAACGCGCATACCCCCTACATACCTATGTTAATCCTATGAACCATTCTGCCTTTTTGTGTTATTTTTGAAAGATGGGTCGGAAGTGTTTTGATATCCTTGGCGATTTTTTGCTATCATGGATTTAAAATCATTAATCATTGCTTTGCTGGATTTTTTGGCCGAAAATAACTCCACAATAATGTCAAATTACTGTATTTACCGGACTTGAGACTTTGCGATTTTATCCTGTCCCCAAAACTAAAAATACTCATGAAAGGACAAAGTGTAGACATAAATACCGCATTGCCGGAGGGCGAAGGAAAATGAGATTGCGCAAATGTGTTATTTGGATATGAGAGCAATTGCCTTGAAGGTAGCGAAATATGTACTGATGAATAAATAAATATTAATTAAAAAGTCACCTTTTCTTTAAAACATCCCCAAAATTCGGTTACCGAAAACAGATATTTTTTAAAGTGCAATGTTACCAACGACAACGAATTAAAGCGAGCGAAAGGTGAGTTCTTACTGTGACCTACCCTCATTACCAAAAGCCGTTCGTGTACTTTTATGTTTAGCCAATAGGTGTTTTTATTTGTTTTGTTGTTCTTCTTTAAATTTCATTATTGCATCAAAAAAAAAAAAGAGGAAAGGAAATAATAGTGGCTTCTTTTATTAAATATTAATTAGTTGCTCGCATACTTTTTATTTATGGATTAGTAATAGAGAAGCTCGCAGACCACGGTGTAAATGAAAACTCCTTAGCGCAGTCCAAGAAGTCAATGTAAAAAATATTGTATTAAAACTTTATATTAAAGCTTTCGGCAAAATATGGCATGAAGGTCTCCTCCAAAAGCTCAAGTCCATGCTGCTCTCGTCATATCTTAATGATAGATACTTTTGGTAAAACACGAAAATGCATATTCGTCTCCAAAAATTTTAAATACAGGCGTTCCACAGGCAAACATTTTGGATCCTCTGATATACCCATGACCTACTATCGGCAAATCAGCAAGTAATTGCAACATTTGCCGATGACACTGCCATACTTGGAGTCGATAACTCTATCGAAAACGCAACGAATAAGCTCTTAACCTTATTCCTACATGGGCTAAGAAATGGAGAATAAAGCTAAACAAAAGCAAATGTGTATAAATAGGTATAAAAACCCTGGAATCGAATTTGTACGCAGGATTTCATTTATTGTAAGTCTAAATGGAGTACCTCCTTGTAAGTATCAATTGCGCTCTCTCTTTTGTCTGCATTACGTTTCCATTTAATTTGTTCAGTCCGTAATTTTATACTATTAGGGATGGTTCAAGCTGTAACACAAGTTGTTAAGTAAAGTTAATCCATCCTAGGTAGGTAGGTAGGTAAGATGGCAAGAGTATCCCAGGTGCGCTACAAGTAGCACTTACGTGCCGTTTTGATACCATAAAGTGGACCACTACCTGTGAAAGGATTAAGGGAGAAGATAAGACCGAGGAATCTCAAGCGCCTAGCCACCAAAGCCGGACATCTGCTGAGAAAGTGTTCCACAGTCTCTTTCTCTGTAGGATCCCCACAGCTTCTGCAATGGGGGTTGTACGGAATTCCAAGCTTTTCCGCGTGAGTGCCGATCACCCAGTGGCCAGTGATCACCGCAATGAGTTTGGAAATTGAATGGCGGGGGGTTCCCATCACCTTAAGCGTTCTGTTTATATCGTATTGAGGCCATAGTGCTTTTGAAATGGCACACGATGAGACAGACCTCCATCTGTCTTACGCTTTTCTTAGAAAGAAATTTCGTCCCTTTAACGACGGCCAAGGGGATACCGATGTCTGAGAAGAGGGCAGCTGGATTCGGTTCTGCCGTCCCCTTCCTGGCAAGCTCATCGGAAATTTCATTTCCCTCTATATTCCTGTGCCCAGGAACCCAGATGAGGGAAATGTTTCCTGCACGTTCGAGGCGTTTAAGTTCCTCCTTACAGGAGTTCACGAGGAGAGAGCTGCAATACGGCGACGACAGTGCCTTGATTGCAGCTTGGCTATCGGAAAAAATATTAATGTCTCCCTCCCAACAGCGATCCCGAAGCATTTTGCATGCCTGCAGGATCGCGAGGACCTCTGCTTGAAAGACGCTGCTTGTCTCCGGCAGTTTATAGGAGACCGAAATGCTGGCTGATTTGGAGTAGACCCCCGCTCCCACTCCAGACTCCATTTTGGATCCGTCAGTGAAAACAGAGGAATCTATTTCCGCAACAACTCTCCCCTCTTTCCAATCTTGCCTGCTCGGAAAGATAGCCCTAGCACAACCCTCAAAGCACAGTTTGCGGATGGAGAGGTCGGTGCGAATTTCAGAGAAGGAAGGGGAGATCTGCTTCAAGATGCTGCTATGCCCTACAGGGAGTTGTCCCCATAGGCCAAACTCCTTCAGTCTAATAGCACTCTGAGCAGCAATGGATTTAACCTGCAGATCCACAGGAAGTAAGTGCAGATTAACGTTGAGCGCAGCAGTAGGGCATATTCTACAAGCACCAGTGATGCCCACAAATGCAGTTCTCTGCACTCTCTATAGTTTAGTGGTGTTGTAGCCCTTCTGAAGAGCTAACCACCAAACTAGGCAGCCGTATGTCAAAATTGGCAGAACCACTAAGTTGTACATCCAAAGTACGACACGTGGCTTGAGGCCCCATTTTTTTGCCGAACATAGATTTACAGGCGTAGAAGGCTATATTGGTCTTCTTAAGTCGATTTTCTATGTGCAGCTTCCAGTGGAGCTTGGGGTCAAGTATTACACCAAGATACTTGACTTCCGATGAAAGTGTAAGACACTGGTTGTTAAGTCTAGGAAGCTTAAAAGGCGGAGGCTTGTATTTTCTGGTGAATAGCATCAACTCCGTTTTGTCAGAGTTGACTCTGAGACCGCTACTGGCGGCCCATCTGCTGAGTGTAGCCAGTGCACCTTCCAAAATTTCAGCCATTACTGATGGGAAGGGACCTGAGACCATCAGGACCAAGTCATCGGCATATGCTACCACCTTTACCCCCCTGCGGTGTGCTCCTATGTACGAATCTGGTGATTCTAGCCCCTCCTGCCACCGCATTTATTTCCCTACCACCCAGCAGGGACGAGATCCAGTGGTAGATAGGTCTTTCCACCCCTAGCCTGCTTAGAGCCGTGACAATTGACTCCGCCGTAGGAATTTGAACTTATCGAACAATTTGACGAAAGGGAAAATATATTATTAAACCGACAAGATGAACGGCATTAACGACGGATGGACGAAACACTGCAGAATATAACAGGCAGTAAGTAGGTGTTGGACTATGTTCAAACAGTTTAATTAATATAGCTGCGGCAATCATCCTTTAAATTGCGTCATTGAGCTTCGTATTAACACACATACAATTGAGCTTACACAATTATTATTTCAAAGCTGAAAGGGTTTGACGAAAATGGAGAAAACTCAACGAATTTGAGTACTTTACAGCAGATAACATATGGTCTGAACAGTCCCGGGCATAACATATAGATGGCACTAGTTCAATTGCATTCACCTCTCTTTCAGTTAGTACTAAAAGGCAGCTGTTAAAACTTCATGGTATTCTATTCATTAGTTTGATATTCTTATTAGTTATTGTGCTAAGAGTGACGCTACTTTTGTTATTTTCAAAGCAATGGATTTAAAAGAATGTGCTTTAATTTTGCATTGCTTCTTGTTGGAGATAAATACCGTTCAAACGAGTTAACGACATGGCCTCACTTTCTTCTTTTCTAATCACTTCAGTCCATGGTCAATAGACATGCATTATCTAGTAAACAACATCAAGCCGATAGGACTTGTTTTCACATACATTATCAAGTAAACAACAATAGAAATTCGGTATCACCAAAACAAACCATAAACATTCAAATAGTTATCTACAACTAAAAGTAAACAATACGCAATCAGCAACAAATTATTCCAACGCGATAACAACCGCCGCATTCAAATAGTATAAATAGCAGTAAGATTTCTGTGACAAGTTAGTCTTAAGAATATCGAAAATAAACACGCACTTCGGCGTTAAAATATAAAAAAAGATATTTCTTTTTTCTCATATCGTGAAAGCGATATTAATTAGCGTAGCGATGGCTTGAAAAGTGCTAGGCGAACTCCGCTCCATCAGAAACAACAAGCAACAATAGTTTGCTGACTTCAAACGTGGTCCACAAAATTGTTTTGAATGGTCGAAAAGTGAAGTTGCGTTAATTAGGAGACATCGTAAATATATCAAAAGAGCGTGCTGGCTTTATATTGCATAATCATTTGACCATAAGAAAGCTCTGTTCAAGGCGGTTGCCGCGTTTGCTCACTGTTTGATTTCTTCAAGATAAAGTACCGTGCCACAAGTCAATGAAAACTCATACAAAAATGGCTAACCTACATGAATTGAACTTCAAAATGAAATGATTGCGTTGTTCTTGATGGAAATTACTTTGATAAATAAAGCTAAGTTTTAACAAACAAAGACCTGTTTTCTTTATTAGGCCGAGTTTTGAATTTGCCTTCTGGCTTTGTTCAGAAGAAACAAAGGACAATTTTATAATTATTTCATAGTTTAAGGAGGCAGCAGCTATTTTTTATGGCAAAAATACAGAGATTTGCTATTGCCTGCCGAGGGGCGACTGCTATTAGAAAACAACTTTTTTATCATTTGGTGTTTCATGCTTCATGCCCGGGATTTCTAAACTGGTCACAACCGGATGGTAATCCCGCACCAAATCATTCGGCTACAGCAGCCGCCATATTTAGATACCATAAATTTTGTCCGCCATCGTTGTTCTGTTTGATTATTTTTTTATTTGATTTTAATGCCATTTCATTGAACCGACGCTTTGCGCTTCTCATTATACAGACTTCATAGGGTTACATAGAGAATCTGACACAAATTTATTGTCTTTTAAGTATTAATTGGCTGTGAAGATTGATTTGTTGTGTGATTTTGTATAGTAAATTTGTTTACAGTTAAAGCTTAAATTGCGGAAATGATCTTATTTGCAAATTATGTTTGAACATAGTCTAAGTGCTACAAATATAAATTAATATATGTAAGTAATATAGAACCCAAACTTATGAATAAATTGGTAGGATAAAATTGTACTTAATGACTTTTTCGTTTCTTCAGCCCTGAATTATATAAATCAAAGTTTTTTAATATGGGAAATTTAATCATGTAATATTTCTGTATATTTAATTTGAAATACATTTTTGTAAGCCAGTTAAAAAAATTTGTTGAAACGCAATAAATTGAGGTAATATAGAATAATGAATAGCATATTGGTACAATCGTGTTGATTTCAAAAAAGGTTTACTATACTTCATAATGGGTTTAAAAAAGAGAAATTGATTTTCGATGATTTCGGTACAATTTTTTTTTGCTGTTTAAGCCTCTAATAACGCAATAAAAATGTGCAAAAAATTTTAGATTTGGTTCGATTTGCATTACGTATTGATAAGCGGAAAGCTTTTACTACTCGCTAAATTTTTTCTGTTATATTCATACTCGAAGTTTGCCGCTTGGCGATTTCCACTTGTGGAAACACTCATGCAAAATTCAGCTTGCGCAAATAACGACAAATGGCAATGGAAGTGCGAATCGCTTTACAACGCTTAAATGCATTTCGATTTGCAGCCACAATTTACGTACTTATTTACATACAAACCTATTGACATACAAATACAATGTATGCAAGCGAGTTGAGTAGCATAAGAATTCCAAACCCTGCAAGAAATACTTACTATTAAACAAACAAATAAAACATCATTTTCAGCTTGATTGTGAATGAAATGGGGGAAGAGCAAAACCTTTACATATTTTGAGGCTGTGAATTGCAGCCTGACAAATGAGACCTTCTGCCAGGTTATTGTTATACTTTTAATGTAACTTTGAGACGTGAAAGGGAAGTGCTCTCGTACCATTGCATATTTTGATAAGAGTTTTGCAATTCTTCCTATTGTAAAATTATGCTAGTCATAGAGAATAGTCGTAATCCGTACTGCATATTTACGGACGTACATATGCACAATTGGTACTACGTATATTATTTTGCATCCGACCTATAAGAAAACCCTCAAAACCGGTTATATTTTGCTCTGATGTCATCTGTCCAAATATATGGCCTTAAACGAAATGAGTAATTCCGAAGAATCTTTGGTAAATAGATTTTCTATTTCTAAACAAAATATATTTTTTATGTTCTGGAATATAAATCATATTTTAATTGATATATTTATATTAACCCAAATTAACCACTGAGGGTGAGAGTGATGGTTGATGAGGTTTGGTACCGATATTATGTTGAGCTGTTTGGTGAGCATTAAGCATTGCATGATCACTAACGTTTTTTTTTTGTAAAACTTTGCTTTCGTCTTGCTAAGTTGATTAAGGCAAACATGTGTGTATTTTTGCTTTGGAGATTCGTGGGTATAAGCGACATAGTGTTGTGCAACTGTCTGTCTTGAATGCTGGGCACGCCTGCTTCGGTTAACACCACTTTGAGAGGAGAAGTGGGAAAGGCTCGAATGCTTCTTCTAACTGCTGTGTGATAAGGAGTTTGGATCAGTGCGAGATGTTTCTTAGCGCAGTGTCCGTAGATCGCCAGTCCAAAGTCAATCTTTAATAACATCAGTGCCTTTGATACATATATTTACAAGAGTCGACATATGAATATAACTGTGTTTAGATGTAATGTAATTTACAATGTTAAATCTGGATATTAAACTTATTCTAATATATTTACAGTGGTCCTTGTAAGTTGGTTTTTTATCAATAATTAGACCAAGTATTCCAAGCGTGTTAGTATGAGGTATTTGGGTGTTAGATATTGATAGGGTTGTGAAAGAACATTTGTGTTTTCTGCAAACGTGAAAAATTTAACTTTTTTCTACGAAGATATAAGTTCCGGACGTTTTTGACCATACATCGATGTCGTTTAAGATATTTGTGAAGGTGGTTTTAACTTGGCAAAGATCTTTAACTGCAGAAAATATGACGACATCGTCAGCATAATTCAGGTGATCTATATTTGGGTTCGAGGATATTAAAGCGCTAAGTTCATTGAATGCTATAATAAACAGTGTTGTAGAAAGTGGTGAGCCTTGTGGTATGCCATTATGCATGGGATGGATATTGGAAGTGTAATTGTTTATCGAAACGGTAAATTTGCGATTCAAAAGAAAGGCTTTCACAAAATTATAGGTTTTGTTTCCGACTTGCCATCTTTTTAGTTCCCATAGGACGATGTGGGCACCAATTCTTTCTCGAAATCCAACCTTAATATAGACAAGTGGTTTTTTTCGGACAGTATTTGTGTTGCACAAGGTTCGAAATACAGAAGTGGGTCAATAACCCCGAGACCCTTTTGAAATGCAAACTGGTGGGGGCTTATCAATTCTCTTTACTTTGCATTCATGATTCTGTTGGAGATGATTTTTTCTAGCACTTTCGATGCGCAACGTACCAGTGATATAGGTCAAAAATTTTAAATACAAGTATTGGATTTATTATGTTTAGGGATAGGAATAATTATCGTTTTTTTCCAGTCTTGGGGGAAGATTCCTTGGTTACATATGTTGTTGTATAACCTTTTATGGAAAATGGAAGGTTTTTTAGTAGAGGGTAAGCAATTTTATCGGATCCAGGGGGTTTTCCCGTCATTGTGATGATTGTGGAATCAAATTCTTCTATTGTAATCAGAGACTCAAGAAGGCGTGCATTAGGGCATGGAGTAGGATTGTGGTATTCTTTGACAATGGTTTTATTTGATAACTCAATTAAGTTTGGGTGAAACTGTGAGTTTTGAGATCTATTAGACCACTCGAATGCAAATTGTCCCGCAATGTCGACGGGGTTGTATAAAGGACCTTTTGGTGAATGAACAAATGTAATATTATTATAATTGTGATTGGAAAGTGGTCGCTATTGTGAAGATCGTCTAATGTGAGAAAGGAGAGTTTTGGAGCTATGGATGCAGAAGAAAGGACAATATCTACGTGGGTAAATGTACCATGCGTCGAAAAATGAATTAGAGATCTATCGTTAAGGACAACTAGGTTTTTAGCGAGTATTACTTCTTCGATTTCTTGACCTCTGCGATTAGTGTAAGGAGATCCTCAAAGTGGGCTCCACGCATTAAAATCGCCTAATATAAATAATTGTCGGGGTGGGTAGAGAGCTGACAATATCCATAATTTCTTTGCTAGTAAAAGTTTGATTTGGAGGAATGTAGAAAGTAGCTACAGAAATTGTGAAATCTATGTCAAGTTCAACAGCTAATACAGCGATGTTGGAAACTACCGAAATAAGTCTGTAGTTTAAAGTTTTCTTTATAAAAAGAGCAATGCCTTCTTTGCTGGTGTTAATTTGGCATAAGTTGTGGAAATATCCTACACATTTGTGGGGAGTATAGGATTTATTGGCGGCCGCCGTAGCCGAATGGGTTGGTGCGTGACTACCATTCGGAATTCACAGAGAGAACGTACATAGGCTCGAATCTCGGCGAAACACCAAAATTAAGAAAAAACATTTTTCAAATAGCGGTCGCCCCTCGGCAGGCAATGGCAAACCTCCGAGTGTATTTCTGCCATGAAAAAGCTCCTTATAAAAATATCTGCCGTTCGGAAAGGGCTTGAAACTGTAGGTCCCTCCATTTGTGGAACAACATCATGACGCACACCGCAAATAGGAGGAGAAGCTCGGCCTAACACCCAAAAAGGGTGTACGCGCCAATTATATATATATATATATGTATATAGGCTTTTTTGTTTGTTGGGAGATGTGCAATGACGTGTGGAGAAAATTCATTTATTAGTATATTGAGATCTAGGTAATTATTAAATTAAGTCTTTTAAATTCCATTGAAGAATTTTCATATTCTATTCAGTTATGTTTTGATCTAATGGTAAGGTAGAGATTATTGGGAACGTGCTGGAGTAGTCAAAGTTCCATATTGGAGAGTCATCGACTGCCACTGTTTTTGTTTGATCGTTTATGGAGTTTTTATGTTTAGTGGGATTGTTTCATTTTCTTTTGTTTCTTTGTTCGTATCGTTTAATGTTATGTTGAGAGTCGGGAGAGTTTAGTGGTTGTTGTTTGTGTGGTATTGTTTTCGTTACTATTGTTTCTCTGGATATTTATACTGATATTTTTATTGTTGGCATCTTGAATTGTTTGGTTGCTTAGTATGTTTGCGAATGTGGTAGATGAAGGGTCGAAAGTGGAAGGAATTTGCATTTTGTGTATATTCAATGCGAAATTGCGAAATGAACATTTGTTTTCTCTTTGAATAGTAATGATTTTTTTCATTTGAGTAAATTTTGGACAAGATTTGCTTGAGGCTGGGTGATCACCCGAACAATTTACGCAAAGGGTGCGGGTGCAAGTAGTGGGATGACGCGGAGGAAGAGCGCATTTCTCGCAAACGGGTGGTTTGTTACGTCGTTTTTTTGTCTGCCCGAGAAGTTGGCAATTTTTACACCTCATAGGATTTGGGTAGTAGGCTCTGACTGTGGTTGTGTACCAAGAAATGTCGATTCTGGTAAGTGATAACGATCGAAAGTCAGAAGGACTACGCCGCTTGAAACTGCTTTACCATTCACAGTTTTGGGGAATTTGTAAACAGATACAACACCCTGTTTTTTCAAATTTTCAATTATCTCTTGTTCTGGTATTTCGTTCAAGCAAGGCGCGAAAATGGTACCTTTTGAGGAGTTGAGATTATTGTGAAGGTCAATTTTGACATTGCAAACACCCAGAAGTTTTTTTGTTGCTATGAATTTGTTGGCGATATTTATGTTTTTCACAAGCTCTAACAAGTTACCATCTCTTAATTCACTTCTTTTTTGTATTTCGGAACTATTATTTAACAATGCTTTGTGCACAGCGAAACAAGAAAACTTATTTAAAGGCTTATTTTCTTCCGTAGAACTAACCACTAAGTACTTAGGGTTTTCTTTTAGAATTGTTGGCAATGTTGGAAATATTTGTTCTATTATTTTGTTTGCTTTTTTGACGTGATAACGTGTTATAATTCGATTTAACAGGCTGCACGCACGAAAAAATGTGTCGTTACCTTGCTCATTAGTGTTACCTTGCTCATTGCCGTTACCTTGAATGAACTGCAAGCGAAAGCGCGGAACGAACGACAAAGCAAACGAAAGGCAACGTTCGACATATTGCTCTCTCCTATTTAAGTGAGCGTATATATGTATGTATATGCGCATATGTACATATATAAATTCACGTATTTGTATTTGCATATGCCTTCTTATTGATTATTATTAATTTGATTTACTTGAAGAATTTAAAATAAAACCAAGTTTGTTAATAATACCTGTTGTTTTAATGTTATTATTGTAATATTATTAATTTTTTTATTATACAATATATGAAGGAAAAAATGTATGGTAATATTTACCACATACCTTATAAGATATGTTGTATACTAATATATGTATATAAACATGCATATACATATACAATTTCGCGCAATTTTCAAAAAGAACAAATTTATATGTAAAGATGCATACAAGTCATATGGACATATCAAATATACGAATCTATTCCGTACCCAAGCAAATGTAAGTTAATGTGCTTGAACTGCAAGCGAGAGCGCGGAGCGAACGACAAAGAGCACAATCGGTCCCCGCGTTCGGCAACGTTCGACATCTGGCCTGTCCTACTTGAGTGAGCATATGTATGTATGTATATGTATGTATATGCGCATTTGTATATAAATTCACATACTTGTATTTGCATATGCCTTCTTCCTGTGTGTATGGTAATGAACCAATTCTCTGTTGAGAATAAACGATGATAGGAAAAATAGGAAATGAATGGGAGTGTTTCAAGTGTAATGTGTCTTGAAAAAGTCAAATCGATGATGATGCCTCTAAGTGTTGTTGACTTATTAACGTCTGATGCACAATCGAAATTGAAGATATCTTTCATGAATTTGATAAATGTTTCGTCATTTTTCACGTTTGTGTAAATGTAACTTGACCTATTCCATTGCAATTCCATTTACCTCCTCCTCTATATCCATACAAAATATCTATCAAACAAATAAAATTAAAATTTTGTTTTGAAAATTGCAACCATTCCATCAATATTTTCTTATGACGTTGTCACGTTAAACTATCGTCAGTAAACCGACTTTACAGACCACCTCTTTTTTTCTTTTGGGTTGGGGGCTAGAAGATAATAGGGCAAACCTATTATTCCCTAAAGTTGTCGCCCCGGGGGGCATCTTTAAATACTTTCAAGGCAGAATAAGGTATTTAAATAAAAATTTAACTTGAATAATATAATTTATTTAGCTTAAGTTGTGTAACTATAAATTCCACGCAATGTAAATGCAAGAGAAAAAAAAAATATCACTGAGAGCACAACCGTACGAGTCGAGTGGCAGTTGATGACTGGAATAAGCTTTACATTCCAGAAAAAAAAATGTAGCGGAAAACAACCTGGGACTTCAGGAAACCATATAAACTAAAAAAATAGTTAGAGCGCGAAAAAATGGCAAATTAAGAAAAATTAGTTAGTGAATTAAAACTTTAGTTAAGTAATACGAAACTAAGTCGTATAGAATAAAATACAACAAAAAACGAAATTAGCTCCAACTCCTAGGAATAGAAAGAATAAGAAAGGATTGAAGATTTCTGTTGAGCAGCAGCCCAAGAGCAAAACACACAGTCATACAAGAATATATACGAGTATGCACGAGGTTATAGCAAAAATAATCAGAATGACTGCGTGAGGGAAGTTTAGGTCACTGTGCAAAATATCTCAAATGTACTAAAATGTTTGGCGTTGTTTGCATAAAAGGTTTTACTATTCAAAAGGAACGATGCACACAGCAATAATATTAAGGAATGATAAGGAAGAAGTCAAGAATTAAATTCACGAGGAATGGTTTTCATTTCGGAATTTCAAAGATAGTCGCTAGCTCTGAGCAACCCACTGGTTAAGTGCGCTACTAACAGACGGTAGTGCCTGGGTTTGAAAATCAGTGTGAGCATGAAACACCAAATGATAGACAATGTTTTTCCTAACAGCAGTCAACTCTCCAAATGTATTTTTGCCTTGAAAAAGCTCTTCATAAAAAAACCACATACCGTTCGGTGTCGTCTTAAAACTGTACAACAGAACACAATATTAAGACATACACCACAAATAGGAGGAGGAGGTCGGCCAAACAACCAACAAAAATGAGTAAGCGCGTTTTAATATATCTATTGTACAAGTACATATATATAGGGTGCGTATGGTATTTGAGGACAACTTGAGAGTAAAACTACAATAATTAGCTTTTATTTTGAACAAAATTTAATGAAACTGCACGAATTTATTACACAACATTATATTGTTAAATAATTCACTAAATTTTCAATGAGCTGCAATAACTTCCTCGATCCGGAAACGATTGCATGCCTGATTCAAATGCTCCTTATTTGTATTGACCATAGCGGTATGAATTGCAGCTTTTAGAAAAGAAACGGTGCTATGAAGATGCTTATAAATTTCACGCTCAACTACGTCCCATACGAAGTAATCCAGGGGATTAAGGTCTGGAGATTTAGGCCGCCATAAGTTTGGTGTTATGTGGTCATGGAGACTTTCAGTTATCAAATCTTGTGTTGCCATCGCTTTATGTGAAGGGGCAGAGTCTTGCTGAAAGATGTATGAGAATGGGTTGTCGACGCGTACGTTATCAATCCAGGGTTTGTTACTCTCTGTAGAACCTCGATATATGCAGCAGAATTCAGTGCGGTGGCATGACATGTCCAGGTTGATCACAATACATAAAAACATACCAGTGGCTGAAAACTTCGTGTGCATGACAACAGGACCCTCTGTAGTATTGGAACATAGATAACTGTAATTTTTGCGGTTGGTATTTGGACCTTGGTCAATATTTTTTTCTTCAGAAAAGAAAAACCATAACATCTCAAGCGCTTCAGGGTGTTTAATTTTGTTTAGAAGGCGTTTTGATAACTCGCTGTTCTTCTGCACATAACGTAGGATATATATCGGAATCTACATGGGCAACTTGACTGATAAGACCCTCAGAAACATTATGCTCCTTCGCAAGGGCCATCATTGATATTCAAGGGTTCTCATCAAAAATTGCTTGCACTTTTTGCATAAATTCTGCAGATCGGATAGTACCAGAACGTTCCTCGTGTATTTTGCGTATCGCAATAGATTCTGCAACGCTGTCTGATGCTTCCAATTCACGGCAAACCTTATGAACGGAACGAATGAACGAACGGGCGCACTTAAGAAAATTAGAGATTTATAAATCGGTGTGATTTGCACATTTTGTAACGATAACTCCATGTCTCTTCATTTCTTGAGTGAAGTTGTAGTCGTCCATGTCTTATCTGAAAAAAAGCAAAAAAATTAAGGTTTCAGGAAGTTATAGCCACATATATGCATGCCCTTAACCCGTATGCACCCTGTATATATAATTATTTTTAGACAGTAAGGTTACATAATATTTTGAAATCCAGGCTACATGATTATTTATATAATTGGCGCGCCCACCCTTTTTGGGTGTTTGACCGAGCTTCTCCTCCTATTTGTGGCGTGCGTCTTGGTCTGTAATAGATTTTTGGATATCTTTTCGGAAAGAATAGGAAAATGCTTAGTATCGCGTTTTTTTAGGTTTTGTTCCCAAAATTCAAGTTTTGTAATAAACGCATTTATATCAGAAATCATTTCCGCTAATTCTTTATCCCTGCCTTGAAACTGCAAGTTAAGCTCATTTAATTTCTCTGTAATGCCCACAAGAAAACCAAAATCTCTGAGCCAAGTCGAATTTTCCAGTTCAGGAATCGGTTCATCGCGTTCTTTGAAAAATTGGAGTATAGCAGGCAGGACATCATTGAAACGTTTGAGCACTCATCCTCTGCTTAACCATCGCACTTCAGAGTGAAGAATTAGCTCTCCGTATTGACAGTCAATTTCATCAGCCGAGGTTTTAAATAATCTTCTTTGTAACGCTTGAGCTCTAATCTTGTTCACAATTTTCACCACCAGTTTCAGAACGTTGTTCAAGTTGATGTATAATACAGTGCTAACTAAGAAATTGTGGAAAACTTTCATCCTTATGACATAGCGCCACGAGCCCCTTATCACAACCCACCATAGCTGGAGCACCGTCAGTTGTCATGCCTACCATTTTTGATATTGGAATTTTCTCAGCAGAGATGAGATTTTTTAAATGAGAAAACAGCTCTAGCCCAGTAGTATGTCCTTTGAGTGGAATAAACTTCAAAAGACCTTCTTTAATTGTAAAATCACTAAAAGCCATCCTGACAAATATGGCCATCTGTGAGGTGTCAACTACATCTGTTGATTTATCCAGTTGCGGTGAAAAATAAATACAGTTATCTAAGTCACTTCTTAACTGTAAAAAAATATCATTGCTCATTACTTCTACTCGCCCCATCACTGTATTAGCAGAAAGTTGCATAGATTTTATAGCAGACATTATTTCGTCTTTATTTCTAAAGTTGGCGAATAAAGAATCTGCAGCTTCCAAAAATGCTTGTTTTATGATTCCCCCGTCTTCATAAGGTTTTTTCTTTTGTGCAATTATCTGGGAAACACGATAAGATGCTTCAGTTGCAGCCTTATTTTTGTCGATTGTTTTCAAAAATATTGACTGTTGTCCAATTAACTGGATTTTAAAATGTTTCAGTTTTTCTTTTCTGGTGGCAGAATTTAACGGGAATGCCTTCTCAAAATTCGCATGTACAGTTTTATGATGCCTCTCAATATTTCCTTTTTTAGGAACTGACACAGATGTATTACATAACAAACAAAAACTTTTGCCTTTAACTTCTGTGAAGAAGTATTGTTCTCCCCATTCCGAATGGAAATTGTATGTCTTCGCCTTCTTACTACTGCTTGCCATAATGTTTCGAACTCTAACCCAACCGCTGCACGCAGAACGTTGATAATGCCGTTCAGTATTAAACTGAGCGTAATGTCGACTTGCATTGCGTATATAAAAGCCAAAAAATTCTAGAACACGCTAATCGGTTCCATCCGATCCTAGAACGGAGACGCGACTTCGCGTCGTGTTTGTTGGCGCGGTTTATCTATTTATTATGAAAATTTCTGAAATTTGCTAATACTGGTATGATTTTCAGACTTTTGGATTTTTTGCAACGTGAGCAGCGCGAGCTACCAGAATTGCCTTTGCGAGCTACCGGTAGCTCGCGATCGACGGGTTGGCGACCACTGTCCTAGGTAAATATTTGAAACACCCTTTCTTAATTACTAAACTCGAATCAATGTTGACCGAACGGAAACTGTTACGACTGTTTCCATATGATCTAAAAGGTAATAAGTGCTTTTTAGGAACATGTTAGTGTTTTAAAAAATGCCTTGAATCTTTTTAATGATTTATCAAATTTTGTATTAAATTTAATGTGTCTTCTACCCAGCGAGACGTGATTATTTTTATTTGAATTAAGAAAGGAACTTGAGTTTCATATCACAAAAAATATAATACAGGCCAAATGAAAAATAACACAATTACTTCAAAAATAATATTATTCATATTTTCCGTGTCAAAAATAGCTTTTTTTTTTACTATGTTGTTTAGTGACCCTGAACAGATTTCTTTCCATTTACATTTAACATCTGTCATAATAAAAACTCCCCCGGTATCTACATTTGTGTGAGGTTGAATTATTAAAATGTGAATGACTTTTTTGCATTTGGAAATTTATACTCGTTAGATATACTCAAGCAGAGTTTGTATTTTGTCAGGGCAAGATTGCATTTTCTTTTCTCAATTTTACCGCAAGTTTAGATGCGTTTGAAAACTAAGGTTTAAGATTTGAGAAAATGGCGAGTTATCAAATGCTTCTCAACTTGAGATAGAACATAAATGTTTATTGGATATTTAACACAACTTTACCTTACTTAAAATAAATGTTAAAAGGGCGAAATTTGAACTTTAGTGCATTACTCTATTTGTATGTTTGCATACTTGCGAGCGTAGCGAACCGGTGTTGTTTGACTATTGTTTTTTGTTTTCTAGCGTGGCAGCTGTGGTTGTGACCTGGTTAAATTGTAGAGCTGTATTTGCTAATTTTTAGGAAATGTTTTTCTCTTTATTTCATTTGCCAGCTTGTTAGGAATCACAAGCACAAGAAAGAAAAACGAATATAGCGACTGTGGATGAAAGGATTATGTATCTGAGCGGAAGGTTTTAGTTTTCTTCAGATTTTATGGCACAAATTAAATTAAAGTATGAAAAGGCAAATACGAGTAGATGCTTCAACCCTCGCAGTACATGCAGGTGGTCGTTGTAGTAGCATTTCCTCACTTCAGTGATATTACCACTTAACGAGCACGTTGCTCACCAGGTGTGCGTTGCATGTATGTACACTGAAGAGCAAAACTGTAACAAAATGTAATACTTTCTATTTCAACACATTTTTTTTTAGACATGTTTTAACAAATCAAATATTTTTTTTGCATAACTTTATTGGCATGTATGTACTCTCTCTCTCAAACCGGTTTGGTGTCAATGCAACAACAACAACACTAGTAGCAAGCAATAATGCATATAAAGGCAATGTTACAGTTTTGCACTCACTCTTAATTTTCAAATTTTCCGTTATTTTTCTCGTAATTATATATTTGGTGGATTTTTAATTATTATAAACGTGACCGTGAATAAGACAAAATGTTAAATCGGGAAGTACAACGCCAAATAATTGATTTGCTGAAGAAGGGCGAGTCTATAAGAAAAATAGCTAAAAAATTCGAAGTGAGCCACATGGCTGTGCAAAGGCTGCGGAAAAATGTACCAGACGCTGTTCCCAGTAACAAAGGAGGCCGGCCAAGGAAGATAAGCGACCGCGATGCCCGCCATCTGGCAAATTTGGTAACAAGCAGCAAGGCGGTCACTCCCAAAGAAGCACTAAAGATGCTGGATATTGATGCCAGTCAGTGGACAGCCAGGCGCAGCCTGTCAAAACTGGGGCTAAAGGCAGCGGAGAAGAAAACCAAGCCAATGCTGACAAAAAGACATGTGCGGTTGAGGCGGGATTTTGTTGCGGCTCACCAAAGCTGGACAGTTGAAGATTGGGATCAGGTACGTCTTTATAAATGGATTATAAAAGACCTTTTTTCATAAAATTTCAAAACGATTGCAGGTTATTTGATCTGACGAAACCAAAATCAATCGATTTCAGTCAGATGGTCGGGCCTGGTATTGGGTTAAAGACCCAAATGCAGTCCAGCCACATCACATCAAGCAGACAGTAAAACATGGTGGTGGCTCCATTATGGTGTGGGGCTGCATTTCCAAAAATGGTGTGGGTCCTTTAGTATGAATAGACGGTATAATGCGGAAAGAGGAATACCTGGCCATATTGCAACAAAATCTGCCGGGTGTAGTGGAAAGTATGGGTCTTGCTGCTGAAAAAGTAATTTTTCAGCAAGACAATGACCCTAAGCACACCGCACATGTTGTACGAAATTGGATGCAACGCCAAAAATTTCGTAACTTGAAGTGGCCTCCACAATCACCGGACATGAACCCAATCGAAAATTTATGGAGTCATGTAAAATCGAAGCTTGCCGAATATTCAAGTCCGCCCAGTGGAGTTAATGAGCTGTGGGAGCGAACACGCGATGTATGGGATGCTATTCCGACTGACTTTGTCTTGAGGTATACACGAAGTATGCCCAATCGTATCCACGAGCTGAAAAAATCCAAAGGATATTGGACATCTTATTAATATTTATTTTATTTATTGTAAAAAATAAAAAATGGGTTGAGTGCAAAACTGTAACATTTGTCTTTATTTGCATTATTGCTTGCTACTAGTGTTGTTGTTGTTACATTGACACCAAACCGGTTTGAGAGAGAGAGTACATACATGCCAATAAAGTTATGCAAAAAAAATATTTGATTTGTTAAAACATGTCTAAAAAAAATGTGTTGAAATAGAAAGTATTACATTTTGTTACAGTTTTGCTCTTCAGTGTAGGTGCGAAATTCTGTTATACTTTGTTATGTACTTTGCCAAATATTAGCAATTCTCGTCAATCCCGATATTTCGGTTCGCCATGCGCAAAGCGTCTCCCCTCTCTTCGTACCAGTAAAACTACTGTTCACAACGAAGGGAAACGCACAACATTCCCGAGGAAAGAGGAGGTGATATCCTGTTGATATATATACATATGTAGGTATATATATTATAATTGGCGATACATTTTCAAGCCGATTCCGAACGACAGATATTTTTTATAAGGAGTTTTTTCATAGCAGAATTATACTTACTCGGAGGTTTGCCATTGCCTGCCAAGGCGCTATTGGAAAAAACGTTTTCTTTATTTTGATCTTTCACCGATATTCGAACCTACATTCTCTCGAAATTCCGAATGGTAGTCACGCATCAATCCATTCGGCTACGGCGGCCGCTGGATACCCCGTTTTATTCTTGTTAAAAAGATACGAAAAGTAGAAGGATGTATGTGGGTGCAGGTAGCTTGAAAATGAGAAAGAAGTCACCAATCATTTGGTTTGAGGTAAGAGAATAGTTATAGTAAAGTCAGAAAAGAAATCTGGTAACACAATTCCAGGGCATACATCAGAGTCTAATGCCGGCATGCAAATATTAGTTACTAATCACTAGAGATCGACCGCATTTCGGCTTCGGCAAAGTTGGCTCGGCTTCGACCAAAAATGGCACAATATTAATTTATCTAATATATTTTTTTTTTTTTTTTGTTTTGTGTTCCCTCATCATGTTGGTCTCCTTGCTGCGGGGACCAACTCAACAGGAACTAAGAGGGAAGCTCCATATGAGGATTGGCTACCCATCCATCTGCTTTACGGTAAAATTGGTAGCCATTCAAACACCATGCGAAGATCACCGTATCGACGAAAATCCCTTGTTATTCCCAAACCCACGACTTCCCATTATTTCTTCTGCTTGCCCACCCCCAATCTAGGGTGTTATGCGACACCGTGCCCATTGGATGGCTTGCAGCCATGGTGTTTACTAAACCGGCTGTATGAAAGTGAAAGCACGCTACAAGGCTGCGGCCAAAATCTGTTTAGTGGCATGACCAGTCTGACGCAAACTGAAGCGGAACGATTCGCATGGGTTAAAAAGGAAGTTGAAAAGAGCCGACAACGTCCAAAGCAGCGGCGGCCGCCAATGAAATAGGTAACCCGCTGGGGCATATGCCGCAGGATCAGTGGAAAACAGTGGAATGATCTGTTGGAAGCTCTCCTCGCAAGAATGGACGTGGATCCGAACGCATCTATTCCTACATTCGATGGAGTCGTATGGTTCAGCGGCGTCAAAATCACAAAGTGCAAGGACGACCCCTCTCTCACATGGGTTAAGGAAACTGTGAAGAAGTTCCAAGGCCTATGGGAAGCTGCCGCACTTGAAATAGTGGATCGTAGCTGTGTACTGTCGATACCAAAGGCGAAAGAGCTAATACCGCGCACGGTAAGTCTGGAGCCTGCACTGCGTCTGCTACAAATGCCGACGACTGGAAGGTGTTGAAAGTGGCTAAATAAAACGGCGAAGGACATTTTGTACGAACGATTTGGGGAAATGACGCAAGAAGGATGTCGGCATTGAAAACATCCTCGAAACCTCTCTTAACACCTTGGACGAGAAGGATGGTGAGCTGGAGCAGATATCCAACGCCGTGAAGGAATCAAAGCCTGATGCTGAAGGTCCCTCAAATTAACCTTCACAAAAGCAAGGAAGCCTCAGATGAGCTTCTTCAAAATTTAGAGGGGTCAACTACGATGTGGCTGTATTCCAGGAACCATGGTTCAAAAAACGTGGTATCTGGACTGGGCTCACCAAATTAAAACACATACTTCCCGAACTCTACGAACACGGTAAGAGCAGTAATACTTGTTAAGAAAAGTGTATGTTCCTACTTTAAAACCAATCTTTCCACAGATGACCTGACAGTGGAGACTATTCAGAGCTGCAGGAATGAAATACTACTTCTTGGGTCTTGCCATATATCACACGAGGGGGAAGCACCGCCAGATAAGCTTCGTAGGCTGGTTAAGGAAGCCTAACTCTCATCACACTCTCGGGGGGAGCTCCGACATAAACCAGAGAGGTGAGTACCTACTTAGCTTTATTTTAAAAACTAGCCTAGAAATAGCAATCCGGGGTGAGGAACCAAACAAAGATTTAACTCCATTTACGAATACGTCTACGATTGTGAAAAATTGGGGAGTGTTAAAAACGCCATCTTTCTCCGACCACAAATACACACAACTCAAAATAAACCGTAGAAACACAAACTGGGATCAGTTTAGGAAAGTGCTATTGCAAAAACTATTGAGACCTCGCAGGTTCAGCTCTTGTGTTGAACTGGAAGGGAGTGTTAGAACGGTGACAAGGGCATATCACGCAGCATGCACTCCCCTACGCTTAAAATGCAGATCGAAGCCACCTTAGTGGAACAAGGAACAAGGATCAAAAGGCGCAGCGTAATAAAATTTTATAAGCTGGCTCGAGTAGCCGATAATGAATCCTGCTGGGAAGAGTATTAAGATATACGGCGAGCATACAAGAAAGAGGTGCCAAGAGAGAGTCATGGAAAGACTTCTGTGGCAGTATAGAAAGCACAAACGAAGCGGCTTGGCTCAGGAAACTGTTATCAAAACACCCGACTATGCTCAAATTAATACGTAAATCCAACGGAGACTGCACTAATATTTGTGAAGAATCACTACAAGATCTAGTCAGTACGCATTTTACAGGATGCATAGACTACTTTGGGCAGAAGCCTGTAAGAAATAACGTAGTAAACATCCCGAAAGGCATTATTAGAACTCAAAAAATAGAGTGGGCAATAAGCACTTTTGACCCATTTAAATCACCGGGTTTAGACGGAATTTTTCCAACCATGCTCTTAAGGATGGGCGATCTGTTGGTACCGTGGCTGAAAGCGGGACATAGGATGCTTTATACTCTGGAGAGAAGCAAGGGTTGTGTTTTTACCGAAAGCAGGTAAAAGCAACCCCATACTCTCAAAGGAATATAGGCCAATCAGTTTAACCCCATTCCTTCTTAGAACGTTTGAGAAAATCCTCGACGCCCACATTAGAGAATCCTATTTTCTCAGACTTTATTCTAGGGCACAGCACGCATATACTAAAGGCAGATCCACAGAGACTGCATTGCACTCACTAGTGTTAGTTATAGAGAAAGCTCTAGAGTACAAGGAATACGCTCTAGGAGTATTTCTAGACACTAGTGGATCATTCAACAATGAGTCGAGAGAAGCCATTCTAAGAGGCTTAGATACAACAAATATAGAACCCGCTGTTTATTCGTGGATAAAGAACCTTTTAGGTTGTAGAATAATACGTGCGGAATGGAATGAAGCTAAACTCACTAAATTAGTATGTGAGAGCACGCCACAAGGTGGCGTTCTATCGTCACTTCTCTGGTTACTCGCAGCTAATGAGCTATTAACGAAATTTGAAGGCATGGCATCTAAACTAATATCATATGTAAATGGCATAGCCATAGTAGTAGCAGGCAAATACCTAGATACCGTGAGCGACATAATGACTAATACACTCGCAACAGTGCATCAATGGGCAACTCAGACAGGCTTGGGGATAAACGCCAATAAAACGGATATGATACTTTTTACTAGAAGGTGCAACATCCCTTCCACACCCCTCGAAGTTAAACGGCGTAGAACTCACTCTTAAAGACCACGCAAAGTACCTGGAGTAATTTTGGATAGAAACTTTCATGAAAGCATCGTACTCACCTGATATGCCCCCGTGCGACTTCTTTTTGTTTCCCAAGTTGAAGTTACCACTTCGTGGAAGGAGATTTCAGTCGATAGCGGAGATCAAAGAGAATGCGACGAAGGAGCTGAAGGTCCTCCCTTCATTGGCCTACCAGGGGTGCATGGGGGACTGGGTTAAACGTTGGCACATGTGTGCCATATTTTGAAGGAGATAAAATAAATTTGCCTGAAATTTAACTTTGTTTTGTTTTATTTAAATATTCTCGGTACTTTCTGATCATAGGGTACATTTAAAGTTGTATATACAACTTTCGTCGGATCTCAATTAGAATAAAGAGGCCTTACCAGGTTGTGCATTTTAATTTTACAGAAAACACATATACACATTTTCTACGATATACTATTTCCTGTTTAAGAATTGCAAAATTGACTCCGCTTTGTAGTTCCCGTTGCTGATTGTTGAATTTAAAGTCGGTTAAGGGGGGAAGCTGGTCTAGAGCGCAAAAAATGGGCATATTTTATGAATTTATTTTGACTCAACAAAGGAATCAATCGAAAATCTGTGAAATAGGTTTAATAATATAGCTTTCATGGTACAAATACAAAATTTTTCGTCTGAATTAATTTCAAAATGGCCGCTGTCCAGCAGTTCTCCTAAGGCGCCTTTTTTTCTAGTGGGTCCATTGCCGAAGACGTAAACTCCTTAATTTTTGTCCTGGATCAAAAAATAAAATTTTTTTAGTTTCTATATAACAACAGAAAGAGACGTACGTAGGATTTTTTCGATATTTTGTTTTTTCGCGAAATGGTGCACGTTTGAACAAAAAGTTACAATTTTCACTATAAAGAACGACATAAAATTGTTGATTAAAAAAAAAACTATGTAATATAAATAAAAAATCCTACGTACGTCTCCGGAGAAAGGTATTTCGAATGTATTGTCAAAATTTCGTAAGAATCGGTAAAGATTTCTTCGAGTTATGTCTTCGGCCAGTTTAAAAAAAGTGATTTCGAGAAAAACGCGTTTAAAGTTGTAAGTAGCGTTCGGGGCATACCTGCGAGGCACTGCCGTCGAATGAAAAATTTGGGCATTTAGACATTTTTGCTGGCATCCCTCATTTGGTATATTATTTCTAAGACCCTAAAGCACCTTTTAAGACAAAAAAAAATTTTTCGATTTTTTCAAAATTCTAGACCAGCTTCCCCCCTTAATAGTAGAAGAGCTGTTCTTTCGTGCTGGATTGTCGCATCCATCTATTATAGATGAATTTAGAAACAATAAATTTTATGGTATCTCCCATAATTTCAGGCATGTAGAGTTTTTCTGAAAGATCTTATTTTGCTCTTAATGCTCCACTTGTAAGAACTGGATCCGTATTGAATCATTGCAAATTTTACGATACTCGAGGTTCGATTTACGAGGTTCGGTAATCTCATGCCTCACTACTTACTACAATTAATTTGTTAGCTATATTAACTTAGATATTTCATTCTCTCATTAGTTGGTAAGAATTTTTGTATTTCTGGTCTTATTAAATGAAAACTTAAGTATAAACATTGTGAACAAACTTTTTCGACGACAAAGTTCATGTAATATTGAATGGACGAGTACGAGTCGACCTAATGCCTAAGCACGCCTCTATTGCATGAGCACAGAATCGATTTTTGCTGCCATAACCATTGATTTTATAGCAAAATGCGACGAAAATAAATTCTGTACCACAGCAATACTCGATGGTGCCAGATAGTGCTTTATGGCAAAAAATCGAAGCGAGTTGATCTGCACACTGACACATTTGGCTTATATCTCGTCGAAAGCCATAGAACTTCTTCGCAGGAAATTGTTCTTGATTTGCACGTAATTCAATTTATTTTCCAAGATAAATGTTGCAAATCCGTGTAAACAACGCAAATAGCCATTGCATGACAAAACGTTCTGAGTACGATTAACATTGAAAACGTCAAAATTTATGATGAAAATATCAGATTTTATATATTCACTCTAGCGTTGTGATATCTCTAAACTTAAGCAGCGACCTACGCATTTGAAAAAAAATCTCGGGATTCATATAGTCTAATCTCGGGTTTTTGGCACTTATAAATACCGCATTAGACATGTTTCATATTACAAATGGCAACAACAACTCTCTAAAGCAAAACCTGCAACATTAAGACGTGGGCAGAACAATTCAAAGAATTTCTTTAATTAATTCTTATGGTTTATTTGGATCATTGGTAGTTGAAACGCTTCTTGCACAGAAACGAAATTAATGCACTTACGAAAATTAAACCATAGCAAGACAATCCTCCAAGGCACACTTTATTCTAAGTTGCAATAAAAAGTGCAAAAAGTGTATGCACCGTAACATAATACTATACAACATTGTGCCTGCATTAAGCATATTTACGAGTGTATGTTTTTACTCTTCGTTTAATTTTGAAAAAAACACAAGTAAATAAAGTCCATAGTCAAGACGGATCATATTTGACACTTAAGGTAGGAGTACTAGACATTTATTAGACGGCGAAGCTAAGGTGGGACTGGTTTCTTTTTAGAAGTTATTTACATTTAATAGAAATATGACACCTTCCAATTATTTAATTCTGTAATAACACTTGATTCAAATGACTGCTACATGCAGTAGACCATAAACACAATTTTTCGCCGGCCGCCGTAACCGAAAGGGCTGGAATTCGGAATTCGGAATTCGGAGAAAGTAAATTCAAATCTCCGTAAAATACCATATGAAAAAAAAGTTTTTCTAATAGCGATCGCCCCACGCCAAGCAATGTCAAACCTCCGAGTGTACTCCTGCCATGAAAAAGCTTCTCATAAAAAATAACTGCGTTCGGAGTCGGCTTAAAACTGTCAACAACTCCATTTGTGAAACAACATCAAGACGCACCCCACAAATAAGAGCTCGTCCAAACCCCCAAAACAGGTTGTCAGCGCCAATATATATATATATTTATATCCGCATAAACTCGATAAGTAATACACCCAATAGTCTAATGAGGTCTAATCTCAGCTTCGAGAACCCAGCTGATTTCTCCAAGAC
Organism: Anastrepha ludens; assembly: GCF_028408465.1. Lineage (NCBI taxonomy): Eukaryota > Metazoa > Arthropoda > Insecta > Diptera > Tephritidae > Anastrepha > Anastrepha ludens. The sequence continues at coordinate 116,524,201 of NC_071500.1, read as the reverse complement.
CACTGATATTAGTTTACCGGACATAAGCCCAAAACATTGAATTTTTGATGAGCCGTGATTCCAAGATGTTGTAAATATGTTTGATATTATAGCAGTCGGCACAAAAATGTGCCTCTACCGAAACTTCTTTTTAATATAATAAAAGCATGGTTAGAGCAACGCGGTGGAGAAATGATACTGAGTCCCTTTCTTGAGTTGGAAATGTCAAAATAACGTGATTTAAAAGAAACCAGAGTTTTAATAAATAAGGCCCGATTTGCCAAGCGGTCGTTATTCGAGACCTGTGCTGTGTATTTGGTTGGGTGATTAAACCTGATGAATCCATAACAGGAGCTCACTACCGAAAACATCTACACGTTTGAGTCAAACTTTGAGGGTAAAAAATTAATAAAAAGGAAAAGGCATCATACTGTTTTTACACCAAGACATTGCTCCACGACTTGTTATGGGGTATTTAAAACACACCTAAAACACTGATATGGGAATTCCTGCGTCATCCGCCATATGAACAAACGTTGTTTCTCCTTCCGAAATCCACCTCTTAGGTTCATTGACGCATGACCTGATTGAGCATCATTCTAGTTCTTCACAAATTTGTTTGTATTTATTTATTTTATATGTTCAAGAATAAATGTGTATACACCACTTTTTTATTTGCACATTCAATATGTATTCATACATACTTATGTACATAATATGAAAGTCGAACAAATTACTTTCGGTGAAACTCATACTAGTAAAGTCACGCCATCATTTCGAAGCAATTCATGTGGATACCATCAGTTTTTGTAATTGATTACAAAAGTTCAACCACGTTCTGTCAAAATCCATAGAGCTTCCAGAGTGAACTTAATTATACCTACAAACCGAATACTGGTGGATTAACATGGTGGGTATAAAATGCTTGCTCTTTTCGAAGGTTTTAATCCTACCAACTACTACGTGACTTTTAATAAAACTTTGCTTACATAATAGGTATATTATTTAAAAAGATAAATTAAACCATTAATCTTCATTGCATCATGACGGGTGATAAAAAATAGATTCATTACAGCAATCCAAAGAAAAGCAAGTCATGGGGACTATCCGGTCATGCTTCTACGTCATCGCCTCGGCCGAATATTCACGCTGCGAAGGTTATGCTATGTATTTGGTGGGACCAAGTTGGTGTTATTGATTATGAACTGTTAGAACCAAGCGAAACCATCACTAGGAATCGTTATCGACTTCAATTGATGCGATTGAGCTGAGCACTGCGTGAGAAGCGGCCGCAATATGCGGAGAGGCATGAAAAAGTCATTCTACAGCATGATAACGCTCGGACTCATGTTGCCAAACCCGTTAAAACCTACCTGAGAACACTAAAATGGGAAATCCTACCCCACCCGGGGTATTTCGCCGTCCGATTATCACCTGTTCCGATCGATGGCACATGGTCTAGCTGACCAGTACTTCCATTCCTATGAAGACATCAAAAAATGGCTTGATCTGTGGATAGCCTCAAAATATAAACAGTTTTACCGCGACGGTATACGAGATCTACCAGAAAGATGGGAAAAAGGAGTGGCAAACAATGGGCAATATTTTCAATGATTTACTTGTCACCATTTTTTCAGAATAAAGTTGTATTTTCATCAAAAACAGCGAGAACTTACTATATATACATATATAATTGGCGCTTACACCATTTCTGGGTGTTTGACCGTGCTTCTCCTCCCATTTGTCGTGTGCGTCTTTATATTGTTCCACAAAAGGAGGGACCTACAGTTTCAAGCCGTCTCTGAACGGCAGATATTTTTATGAGGAGCTTTTTCATGGCAGAAATACACTCGGAGGTGTGTCTTTGCCTGCTGAGGGGCGATAGCTATTAGAAAAAGCTTTTTCTATTATTTTATATTCATGCACGGGGATTCGAACCTACATTCTCTCTGAATTCCGAAAGGTAGTCACGCACCTGAATGGAGGATGGTTCCATGTGTAGAAGTCCACGCAAGTGGGGAAAGTTACTGATCGCCATTCACTTGGGAATGGCCAGGACGATTCTTCTGCATATGGTTCAAGCAGCTCACAACGGCCGGGATTAGCCCACGTATCCTCTGGGTAGCTTCCGAACACCCGTTCGGGAGTGAGCTAACGTGAGAAGGCGAAACATTCCAGGATAGCTGGTTGTGCGTTGGGTTTGGGACCCGCCACTTAAAAATCCCCCCCAATGAAAAGTTTGAAAAAGCCTCGGATGAGACCTCCCTTTACTGATGACGACCCCTGCAAACGAAATAAGGAATATGATTTGAGGGCATGCACCTGGAATGTCCGGTCCCTTAATGGGGAAGGTGCCTCTGCCCGGCTGGTTGATGTCCTCGTGAGAGTAAAGGCTGACATCACCGCCATCCAAGAGATGCGATGGACGGGGCAAGGTAAGAAAACCATAGGACCTTGCGACGTCTACTACAGCTGCCATGTAAAGGAGCGCAAATTCGGTGTCGGATTTGTTGTGGGAGAGAGACTTCGTCGCCAAGTACTGTCGTTCACTCCGGTGGACGAGCGTCTCGCAACAATCCGCATCGAAGCCCGTTTTTTTAACATATCGCTAATTTGCGCCCACGCCCCGACGGAAGAGAAGGACGATGCGACCAAAGATTCTTTCTATGAGCGCCTAGAACGCTCCTATGAGCGCTGCCCCCGCCACGACATAAAAATCGTGCTTGGCGACTTCAACGCCAGGGTGGGCAAGGAGGGAATTTTTGGTCCCACAGTCGGAAAATTCAGCCTGCACAACGAAACATCCGGTAACGGACAGAGGCTGATCGACTTCGCCGGGGCCCGAAACATGGTAGTCTGCAGCACCAGATTCCAGCATAAGAAGATTCACCAAGCCACCTGGCTGTCTCCTGATCGAAAAACACGAAACCAGATCGATCATGTTGTGATAGATGGAAGACACGCTTCTAGTGTATTAGATGTACGTACGATCCGAGGGCCCAACATCGACTCGGATCACTACCTTGTTGCAGCCAAACTGCGCACACGCCTCTGTGCAGCAAAAAACGTGCATCTACCTACGCAAAGAATGTTCGACATCGAAAAGCTGCAATCACAACAGACAGCCAGAAGATTCGCCACTCGACTCTCACTCCTGCTCTCAGAGAGTACTGCCCAACAAACCGGCATCCACGAACAATGGAGCAACATTTCTCGTTCTCTACGTACCGCCGCCGAAGAAGAAATCGGATTCCGGCGAGCCCGAAAAAACAATTGGTACGACGAGGAATGTCATGCTGCCGCAGAAAGAAAGGATGCCGCCTATAGAGCCACGCTGCGATCGGGCGCAACGCGAGCCATGTGGGATCGCTACAGAGAGCTGAAAAAGGAAGAGAGACGTATTATCCGAAAGAAGAAACGAGAGGCCGAAATACGTGAGTGCGAAGAGCTTGAGATGCTGGCCAACAGGAACAACGCCCGAAAATTCTACCAGAAAGTTCGGCGGCTTACAGAAGGTTTTAAGACCGGGGCGTTTTCCTGTAAGAACAAAGACGGCGAACTGGTGACTGACGTACAGAGCAATCTTAAATTATGGAGGGAACACTTCTCGAACTTATTAAACAGTGACAGCTGCGCATGTCACCGAGAAAGTGAAGATCCCGATACCCCAATCGTTGACGACGGAATTGTCGTTCCGCTGCCCGATCATGACGAGGTGAGAATAGCGATAACGCGGCTAAAGAACAACAAAGCCGCGGGCGCCGACGGACTGCCGGGTGAGCTATTCAAACATGGCGGCGAGGAGCTGGTAAGGTGCATGCATCAGCTTCTATGCAAAATATGGTCGGATGAAAGCATGCCTGCCGATTGGAATTTAAGTGTGCTCTGCCCAATCCATAAGAAGGGCGATCCTGCAATTTGTGCCAATTACCGCGGGATTAGTCTTCTAAATATCGCCTATAAGGTTCTAGCGAGCGTATTGTGTGAAAGGCTGAAGCCCACCGTCAACCAACTGATTGGACCTTATCAGTGTGGCTTCAGACCTGGAAAGTCTACCATCGACCAAATATTCTCAATACGCCAAATCTTGGAAAAGACCCATGAAAAGAGAATCGACACACACCATCTTTTCGTCGACTTCAAAGCTGCATTCGACAGTACAGAAAGGAGTTACCTGTATGCCGCGATGTCTGAATTTGGTATCCCCGCAAAACTAATACGGCTATGTAAGATGACGTTGCTCAACACCAGCAGCGCCGTCAGAATTGGGAAGGACCTCTCCGAGCCGTTTGATACCAAAAGAGGTTTCAGACAGGGTGACTCGCTGTCGTGTGACTTCTTTAACCTGATGTTGGAGAGCATCGTACGAGCCGCAGAACTTAATCGCTCAGGCACAATATTTTATAAGAGCGTACAATTGCTGGCGTATGCCGATGATATTGACATCATCGGCCTTAACAACCGCGCTGTTAGTTCTGCCTTCTCCAAACTGGATAAAGAGGCAAAGCGAATGGGTCTGGTGGTGAACGAGGACAAAACGAAGTACCTCCTGTCTTCAAACAAACAGTCGGCGCACTCGCGTATCGGCACTCACGTCACTGTAGACAGTTATAATTTCGAGGTTGTAAAAGACTTCGTCTATTTAGGAACCAGCATTAACACCGATAACAATGTCAGCCTTGAAATCCAACGTAGAATCTCTCTTGCCAACAAGTGCTACTTTGGACTAAGTAGGCAACTGAGCAGTAAAGTCCTCTCTCGACGAACAAAACTAACACTCTACAAGACTCTCATCATGCCCGTCCTAACGTATGGCGCAGAAGCTTGGACGATGACAACATCCGATGAAGCGACGCTTGGGGTGTTCGAGAGAAAGATTCTGCGTAAGATTTTTGGACCTTTGCACGTTGGCAATGGCGAATACCGCAGACGATGGAACGATGAGCTGTATGAGCTTTACGACGACATAGACATAGCGCAGCGAATAAAGATCCAGCGGCTACGTTGGCTGGGTCATGTCGTCCGAATGGATACAAACGCTCCGGCTTTGAAAGTATTCGATGCGGTACCAGCTGGTGGTAGCAGAGGAAGAGGGCGGCCTCCTCTGCGTTGGAAAGATCAGGTGGAGAAGGACTTGGCTTCACTTGGTGTGTCCAACTGGCGCCGGTTAGCACGAGAAAGAAACGACTGGCGCGCTTTGCTAAACTCGGCCAAAATCGCGTAAGCGGTTATAGCGCCAATTAAGAAGAAGAAGAAGAAGTCACGCACCAAGATCTGCATTTGTCATGCTAGCTCAAAAATTGCCAACAGGGGAAACTTAGTAATTAGGATTAAGCCATAACGACGTTAAGAAGATTCCTACCATTTACAACTTTCCAACCTGCGCTAGTTTCCTTATGAAAGTATCAAATGTAGGCGAATGTACACTAACGAATGTTAATATCTGCAAATGAGCAATGCAAAATATGAGCCAGTATATTAAGGAATAATAAACATAAACCTGTTTAGATCTCCCAAAAAGCCGTTTACTTTAAAATAAAACTTCTAATGGCACTATCTATACTTGATGACGATAACTGCAAACTTTAAAGGACTATGGTAAGCTCCTGAAATGTCCGTCAATCAAACAGTTAAAGTGGTTACGTCTTGCGCACTCACGTAATTGTTTCCAAAGTATTTGAAGCAGATTATTTCGTTTACCTGGGAAACAGTTAACACCGTCATACTATGGAACTAAATGCCGAATATTTGCGCTTAATTCAAGAACGAAATTTTAAGCAAACTCATAACTGTTGATACCATCTGAAAAAAGAATGACTTTTACAACACTAATGTATTTATATAAGCAATGGTTTTCTGTGCTTTAGTTTCCCTACATTCTTCTTCTTCTTAATTGGCGCTATAACCACTTACGCCATTTTGGTCAAGTTCAACAAAGCGCGTCAGTCGTTTTTTTCTCGTGCTAACCGGTGCAATTTGGACACACCAAGTGAAGCCAAATCCTTCTCCACCTGATCTTTCCAACGCAGAGGAGGCCGCCCTCTTCCTCTGCTACCACCAGCTGGTACCGCATCGAATACTTTCAAAGCCGGAACGTTTGTATCCATTCGGACGACATGACCCAGCCAGCGTAGCCGCTGGATCTTTATTCGCTGTGCTATGTCCATGTTCTTGGAAAGCTCATACAGCTCATCGTTCCATCGCCTGTGATATTCGCCGTTGCCAACGTGCAAAGGTCCAAAAATCTTGCGCAAAATTTTTCTCTCAAGCGTCGCTTCATCGGATGTTGTCATCGTCCAAGCTTCTGCGCCATACGTTAAAACGGGCATGATGAGAGCCTTGTAGACTGTTAGTTTTGTTCGTCGAGAGAGGACTTTACAGCTCATTTCTCTACTTAGTCCAAAGTAGCACTTGTTGGCAAGAGAGATTCTACGTTGGATTTCTATGCTGACATTGTTTTCGGTGTTAATGCTGCTTCCTAAGTATACAAAGTCCATTACAACCTCGAAATCATAACTTTCAACAGTGACGTGGATGCTGATACGCGAGTGCGCCGACTGTTTGTTTGATGACAGGAGGTACTTCGTTTTGTCCTCGTTCACCACCAGACCCATTCGCTTTGCCTCTTTATCCAGTTTGGAGAAGGCAGAACTAGCAGAGCGGTTGTTAAGGCCGATGATGCCAATATAATCGGCATACGCCAACAATTGTACGCTCTTATAAAAAAATTGTGCCTGTGCGATTAAGTTCTGCGGCTCTTACGATGCTCTCCAACATCAGGTTAAAGAAGTCACACGACAGCAAGTCACCCGTCCGAAACCTCGTTTGGTATCAAACGGCTCGGAGAGGTCCTTCCCAATTCTGACATCGCTGCTAATGTTGAGCAACGTCATCTAGCATAGCCGTAATAGTTTTGCGGGGATACCAAATTCAGACATCGCCTCATACAAGTAACTCCTTTCTGTACTGTCGAATGCAGCATTGGAGTCGACGAAAAGATGGTGTGTGTCGATTCTCCTTTCATGGGTCTTTTCCAAGATTTGGCGTATTGTGAATATTTGGTCGATGGTAGACTTTCCAGGTCTGAATAGGTCCAAAGATAAGGTCCAATCAGTTGGTTGACGGAGGGCATCAGCCTTGCACACAATACGCTCGCTAGAGCCTTATAGGCGATATTTAGAAGACTAATTCCGCGGTAATTGGCACATATTGCAGGATCGCCCTTCTTATGGATGTTTAAAGTATTTATTAATCAATAATATATTTTCCTTCATTATTTACAATGTCTTCCCAACGTTTAGGCAAATTTTTGATTCCTTGCTCAAACAATTTTTGGTCCTTGGAGCCAAAATACGCTTCGATATTCCTTTTTATAACTTCTTTTGAGGAGTAGTTCTTGTTACTCATATGGGATTGAAGTCCACGGAAAACTTTTGCTTACTTCTATTAGAAAGCAAATCTAACAATAGGTAGACAGTTTTTGTGAAAAACTTCCCCGAATTAATTGCACGTTTTCGTATTTCGGTCTCACTGTGCATCAGCCATTAGATCCATCGAGAAAGCACTCTAGTCAACAAATATTGTTTTGGACAATTAAAAAGATATTTAAAAAGGCTAATCATTCCCGTCATGTTGAGTGACAAAGAAACATGTGTGACGACGTCATCAAAAGAGGTCCTCTTAGAGGAAAGGTTCTATGGAGGATTTATGGACTTTTGCGCGATGGTAATAGACGGCAGAGGAAAATAGGGCATAATTGCGCCTCTGCCCGTACATGGCTTGTGCGAATGGAAACAAAGGCTTTTACTATATTCTAAAATTGTTAAATTCAATCCCCGTTGGTAATGGCAGCAGAAAGCCTAGCCTGCATATGAGGTGGAAGGCGTAAGTTTTTGAGCTCGGGTAAAATCATTTCGGTGATTATAGCGCCAGTTTTAAATCAAAAGATAAGCAATTTCAAACACCGATTTACTATTTCGAAAATTAAGTGCTTCTCATAATCTCGGCACAGATGCATAGAATAAAAAAATACTGCAAAAGCGCTTCCTTCCCATTAAGCCATAGGGGAATTCTCTCCATGCAACCATGAGCCACATCCCAAATTAGTTTTGTCCATATATCTCGATTTAGTGAAGCCTGTAAAACTTTCGTTGCATGCCAATTTTCCTTGCTGAGCCAACTGTTAACTTTTGCATGTAACATATTTTTAATTAAATATTTGCGTTCAACAACACATCGGTGCTAGTACAGACACTGTCGAAGCACTATACATCAACCCACTCGGCGGGAGAATGCAGATTGCTGGGAATGTGACATTTGGGCATTGCTACACTTGCATCCCATGCAGTTTTCTTTTTTAATTTTTTGTGTTTTTTGCTTTCTGCAACATTTTAGCCCGTAATTTCAGGGGAATACTTCGCACACTACCAAGGATTTAATGAACAAAAATATTTCCCAACGATGTTTGCAACATTCTGAAGCACGAAGCGGTCAGCGTAACTCGCAGCCCAAACAGAAATTTCACATCTCATCTTTAACTCACCTGCCACTAATAAGATTAAACATTATTTTGCGTGCTTCGTAGAGATGAACGCTAAATTAGTCGTGGTTTGAACGCGTAATTACATTTTCGCAATCGGTAAAGTAATCACATGCACGATTTTAATTATAACAAAAATATACTTTGCTCAGCTATAATTGAATGCTGAGTTGGTTTTCTATAATATTTAAGAGCATTGAAACAAGCAAGGTATTCTTTTGAAGCCAACATTTTGACATGTGATTTTGCCAGAACGACCAGAAAAATCAGAAATCGGTGCTAAAATTTCAGCTGCTTTCCAACAACATATCTATCTAATAAAAATCACTCTTCCCATATAGCCCGGCCACCTCAATTCCGCAAAAAAGTATATTATATATATATCATATTATAAGTATATTCACTAGACCGTACCGTAAAAAAGGTTCGCCATACAGACTTGAGTCTGAATATTTTTGCAAGGTAATTTCGCCTTTTTATGGTTTTCTTAAATATATTTTTGTCACTCAATCGGAATATAAAGTGTCCTATATCGATATTTTTGTTTGGAGAAGGTATTTCTGTTTGAGGCAAAGTTCAGTTTTAAGTACTCCATTCTAGTTTTAACCCAGCAGATCTTGATTCTTACCACCCTGGCATATTGGTTCTCCGCTTTGGCTATTGGTGTTACCTGTTTGAAATTAGTCTGGAAATTCTCAGAAGTTAGCACGTTTTCAAATATGTATCATGGATTCGTCAGTTGCCAGAAGTCAATCAACAAGCCGTCGGGTCGTTTTACTTTTCTACCTCGAGATTCGAGATCTGCTAATATAGTACGTTTAGAAGGATATACGAAGATTGTAGACACCCGCAGAGAGCAAGGGGACGCATTCGTAAAATGTTCAGATCGCATGTAGAGTATTTAATAAACTTCGAGTGTGACTTATTTTAATATGAATGATTGGACCAAATTCAGGTCGCTATACTTGCAATTCTTTAAGCAAGATTAGCTAGAAGCTCTACAATAGGTAGCTAGGATCAAGAGCCGCCAGAAATATAGCCAACTTCAATCAAAATTCGATCGATTAAAAAACTATCTTCATTTGAGTTCACATTTTCTTTTTTTTATTGACATTGCATAAGTTAAGATGATCTCGTATGTAAATGCTATAACAGGGCGCTAGTACTCAAGTATCTTTGGAACAAATAAGACTCTAAGATCCGACTATAAGTATCAAAGATTTGATGAAAAATGTAAAAAGGTGACCACTATGTTCGGCAAAAAAAAAGTGCTACCCGAAATTGTGTTGAAGAAATACTTTAAACTGAGGGGTGTAAAGTGATTTTTTTTGCTTTCTTTGTAAGGTGGTACCTTGAAATACTCAACCTTGAAACCCATAGATATCTTTATACTGAATTTAGTTTATATCAGTGTTACAAAAGGATATTTATTTTCTCCCTAAAGGATATTTATGCAAAACTTTTATCATCTAAAAAACTTAACTTCAAATTAAACTGAAGTCATGAATCATTAATTAGCATGCTGAATACATTGAGGCAACCGTAGAGACAACATGTTTGCTTGTTTGTTCAGTACACACGAGGATGCTATTGCTTAAGGATTTATATTACTGTATGAAATATAACCAATTTTCATATCTTTTAAATGCCACTTTTGTTTTCGACGAATTACATAAGTCAGTAAAAGCAGTGCGGTTACGACAACACGAATTTCAATTAGCAACAAAACTACATACCATACATACTTACGAATGAAACAACATACATTCCATGGCTTGGTCCTTTCACCTGTTGCTTTGTATGAGTTTCAGCATTACGCCGCCTTTAGTAGGCTTCAGAAAAACGGCTCATAATTCATAACACAACGAAAACAAACAAACCAAGTTGGCTATAATCATATGCTTTACGTAGCTTCCCGCTGTTTATTACACAAATAGAAATTACTTTCTTGATGTTTTCTTCCACCGTTAGATGCAGTGAGAGTTTTGTACAAAACGCTGCAGAATATTAGTTTATGACAAGTGTGAAAAAGTAAAAATAAAGTTAAATTCTGAAAGCAATCACGTCGGGTGCAAAATATTATTGACAAGTTGGGAAAATATTCTCATTAAGTAAATACAAAGTTACTTAGACCTGAAGTATGTACCAATAATCAGTAGCTAGTCAAGCAATTAGCACGCAGCGAACGATAAGGAATAAAGTAAAAAAATTGTTAATGCATTTTGGTGATATAAATTGTTCATGTTTCTTTTTTCATCAGAATTTAAAAAAACAATATTATTGAAATTTGCCGTCCCAACTTGGATTGAATTTACCATAGACCAGACGTCCACAAAATTGGCTGTGCGAGTGTGCTGGTGAGCGCAAAGTAATCGCACTGCACAGTGGTGAGAATAGTAAAATTTAATGACAAAATGTGTCAACAACGAAAAATTAATACTATTGTTCTCCACTATGATATATGTATATACCTATAAAATTATAATTTATACATAATATTTGTATAATAAAATAAGAGACGTCGATTCTATGACAAGCTTCAATAAAAAAATAATCAATTGAATTACTTCATATCAATATAAATATTTACACTAGTATACTTAATTTTTTTTTTTTAATAGCTTGCATTTAATTTGGAACAAATAAACTTTAAATCAGAAAAAATCTGATCGCAGAAGTACGTGGCAGGAAAAAGTTATAATATCTTAAAATAAAATTCTTTGAGTTGAGGATACAAAGTGTTATCTAAATTCCTCCAGAACTCAGTTGATAGCCTCATTATAAAAATGTATCTCGCTTCGAAAGATTTTTGTTTCTACATGAATTTCAAAATCATACAGAAGGCATTGCATATCACCTAACGTATTTGGAGGCATACACATTGTTTTTTTATAATTTTATTCATACATATATCCAAGTGTGTCTCCAGAAGCATGAGAAAATTACCAGCATAGCCACTACTTATAATGGTTCGTTGGTGTCTGATTTGAAGAGCGTAAGAATACGTGCATTCAGTGTACTGCTCGCAAGAGTAAGCTTTGCCGACTTTTGCCACAGACTTAATAAATGAAATGAAATGAAAATGAGAAAATTTGTAAATATAGGCATGCAAAATGTTCATTTTTGGAAATTATAACAAAAGCGTCCATTCGTCCGTCTATTCGTAAGCACAACAACTCGAGTAAAACTTGATTAATACATTTCAATGCAAACACATTTTATTCTTTGTTCATGCCAGGACGAAAGCGGACATTAACAAGGCCTATATTGCCTGAAATAAAATGTGAGCCTGTATATAAAGCTCTATCCGGACCGAATTTAGATATTCCTTACCTATTATGTAAAATATTGATTTTTCTAAGCCTCAGCTGAAGGCGAAAAAAACTGACTGCTGAATACATATGACCTGGAACTGATTTAAGCTTTTTAAATACAAAATTCCTCCAACTACGTACTTACATACATCTATACCAATATATATTTTGAAACGTCAGATTTAATAAGTTCTTAATTTCGTATTTATGGAGGAACTTTTCCAAATTCAAGACCAAATATTTGTATACAAAGCAAACTTGAAACAATCGATGTAAAACTAAAATCAAAGTAAACTTAGATATAAGTATAGAAAAATTGAGACATACAAAGACGAGGATAAATAGTAGAAATTAAAGAGACAGAGAAATGCAGACTATCTACAACCATATTCATTACTTTAATTCTATTTTAAAGTAATCGTGTATTACCCCTTTTTAGTTACTCCTACTGATCATGCCATTGTCTGTTTCAGGAATTGATTTATCCTTCTTATTAATTGGAGCGATAACCACTTACACGATTTTGGCCGGTTTAACAAAGCGTGGAAGTTGTTTCTTTCTCGTGCTAACCGGCGCCAATTGGGCACACCAAGTGAAGCCAAGTCCTTCTCCACCTGATCTTTCCAACGCAGGGGGCACATTCCTTCTCCTCTGCTACCACCAGCTGGTACCGCATCGAATACTTTCAGAGCCGGAGCGTTCGTATCCATTCGGATGACATGAGCCAACCAACGTAGCCGCTGGATCTTTATTTGCTGTGCTATGTCTACATATGTCATTGTAAAGCTTATGCAGCTCATTGTTCCAACGCCTGCGATATTCGCCGTCGCCAACGTGCAACCGTCCAAAAATCTTGCGCAGAATATTTCTCTCAAACACTCCAAGCCACGCTTCATAGAATATTGCCATCGTCCACGTCCACACGCCATAGGTTAGGACGGGCATGATGAGTTTCTTGTAGAGGCTAGTTTTGCTTACTCAATTGCCTACTTAGTCCAACAACATCCTACCGGAGGCCATTACAAGCGCAATGAGTGATTTGGGTGTCGCCGAGGGCCTTGTGAAACTTATAGAACAGTTGATACTAGGCAGGTTCGTAATTTGGACGTTGGGCCCCTCGACGATACGCAGGTCCGTCAGGAAGGGCACCCTTCAGGGCGGTGCACTTTCTCCTCTGCTGTGGATTCTAGCAATGAATAAATTGTTGAAGAATCTAGAAGAAAGGAGGATACACGCAGTGGCCTACGCAGACGATGTTGCAATACTAATAAGAGGGAAATTCCCAAATACCTTCTGCAACATAATGCAAAATGCTTTGAATGATGTAATCCGGTGGGCTGCATCGAGTGGTCTTGGGATAAATCCCAACAAAACAGAACTAATCATGTTCACCAGGAAATACAGGATATCTGCTCTAAACCCCCCTACCCTTGAGGGAATCACACTGTCAATCAGAGAAGAGGCAAGCTATCTAGGACTAGTATTATATAGGAAGCTCTCGTGGAAACATACGATTAATGATAAGAGTAAAAAACGCAGCCACATCAATCTATACATGCAAAAGAATTGTGCGGGCAAAATGGGGCCTAACCCCAAAAATAGTTCACTGGCTATATCTAGCAGTGGTAAGGCCTATCATGACATAAGGTGTCTTAGTCTGGTGGCCAACACTCGAGAAAAGAACAACAGTAAAATGCATTGAAAGTATTCAAAGGGGTGCTAGCTTCTGCATAAGCGGGGCACGGCACTAAAGACTACGCCCACGGCAGCGATGAATGTCATGCTGCACCTATTATCGATTGAAGCCTACAGCAAACAGCTGGCGGCGAAATCGGCACTTAGGTTAAGAGAATCTTCCAACTTAGCCACTAACAGAAGAGGTTTCGCAAGAATACTAGAAGAATACCCCTTCCTACATAAAACGACAGACTTTTGTAGCTCAGTGGAGTTGCATTTAAACTCATCCTTTACCACAACTTTCTCAACGAGAGAAGATTGGGACAATGGGGTAATGGACAACAAAAGCGGAATCAGCATCTATACTGATGGTTCCAAGCTAAATGCTCAAGTAGGCGGAGGCCTTCACTCTGAAGGAATGAATGCCAACAACTCATTCCGGTTACCGGATCACTACAGCGTATTTCAAGCTGAAATATTGGCTATCAGAGAAGGCCTGCTAGCCCTAAATAAAAGTGTCCTGACAACAAGAGATATAAACATATATTCAGACAGTCAATCGGCCCTGAAAGCTTTGAAACCACCTAATATTAACTCGAAGACAGTAAAAGGATGTATCGACGTTTTGACAGAACTATCACAGTACTTTGTAATAAACCTGCTCTGGGTGCCGGGTCATAGAGACATAGAAGGGAACTGCAAAGCAGATGAACTGGCGAGATTGGGCACCACATTACCGATCCAACCAGACAAAGCAAACATATCTATACCTTTAGCAACTTGCAAGATGCTTATAGAGAAACACTATCAGTGCTACCAACAGGCTATGGTCTCAGCCCCTGACCTGTGCAACTAGTAGAATGACGTGGCCAGAATGGAACAGGGGCCACACAAACCAACCGTTGAAACTAAACAGGAAAAACATGAGAAATCTTCTCGGTATCCTAACAGGGCATTGTTTGATTGGCAGGCATGCCAGTAGACTGGAAGAGCCCTATAACGACTATTGCAGAAACTGTAACGGCATTGAAGAAGCAGAGACTATAGAACACTTTCTATGCGGTTGCATGGCTCTGGATAGAAGAAGGTTCAATATTCTAGGGAAAAATTCTCTGAATAACTTGGCAGAAGTAGCCAATATAAAAATAACAAGACTTGTTAGATATATCAAAGCCACAGGTTGGTTCGATGAGGACGATGTAGAGTGAGGAGAGGGGATAGCCCTGGTGGTATCACAATGGGTCTAGAGCAGGCCTAGGTGTGTCAAAGGACAACCACTATACCCACCTACCTACCCAGTTCAAAGTAGCACTTATTAGCAAGAGAGATTCTCCTTCGGATTTCAAGGCTGACATTGTTATCGGTGTTAATGCTGGTTCCTAAATAAATCAAGTCGCTTACAACCTCAAGGTGAGGTTAGGATTAATAGTAGAAATTAAAGAGACAGAGAAATGGTGACACTTTAATTACAACCACATTCATTAAACAGAACCGTGTAATGCTCCTTTGTAACTACTGCTACTGATCACACCCGTGCAAGATTCAGGAATTGAGTTCTGAAACATTTAAAAGTGCTAAATATTACACCATTTTTTCGACTTATACCGGTTCGATGTAAGGCATCAGTTTGACCTACTCATATATTTATGGAATTCTCGATTAACTAGTCGGTATGAAACCTTAACTTATACCTATTGATTGCCAATTCACAAGATTATTTAAAATTCGAACTGTCTATAGCATACTGACATTGTCTTCACTAGCGACAGTTTCCCCACTCAGCGCACTATTTTCGATATAAGGTGGCAAAATGTATAAGATGTCTGATGAATCGGAGAACTAATTTAAAATTTCATTAACCTTTTGCGTTCAAATGTCCTGCGAAAAGTACCATTAAAGGTAGGCAAAATGTAAAAAATATACATATAAAATACACTTCGCACGAATTTTCACTTTATTCACTTAATTATAAAAGAACACTCATGCTAAAATGCACACACTCTGTCAAAAAAGTACCGGATTAATCATCAAAATCTTCAAAATAGGCTCCATTCGAAGCAATACACATAGTCCAGTCATTAAAGCATCTGTTAAACGCGTTTGAAGAGAGCTTCTTCGTCCGCGGAGGGGCAATTTATGTTTTGGGAAAAGGAAAAAGTCACAGGGGACTAAATCTGGTGAATACGATGGTTGTTCGATGATATTTGTCGAGTTTTTTCATGATAAACAAAGAAAACGAGTAACAAGACTCATTTTTGACCGACTTTGACGTGGTTTTTTGGGTTTCGGCTCATGTGGATAGCACCATTCAGCCGTCTGTTGACTGATTTGCATGTCAAACTCATATAACCACGTCTCATCACCTGTTATGATGCGCTGGATAAACGTTGGGTCCGAATTCACTTACTCAAGAATGTCTTCAGCCACCTTCTTCCGATGAATTTTTTTGAAAGAAAGTCAACTCTCTTAAAACGAGTCGAGCATCCACGCGTCTCATGCCAAATTGATGGTGTAAATTGTTGCGAATTGATTCGAGAGACACGCTAAGGTCACGAGCTACCTCTCTCAAACTAAATGATGGTTTTTCAGCACCATTTCCTTGACTTTGTCGACGTTTTCATCCGTTGAAGACGTTGATAGGCGACCAGATCGGGGCAAATCTTCCACGACTCCTCGACCCTTTGCACTATCACTTATATCACTCGTAGAGCCGTATTTTTGATAAAGCACACTCGCTATAGGCTTTCTGCAACATTTTCAATGATTCGGCACACGAAATGCCGCACAAAATACAAGACAAATTTATAATATTTTTATCCATAGTGAAAATCGCAGAGCACACCTGCTGCTGACTGATATAAATAAATGCCAAAAACAAGCTAATTGACAGATCACACTCAAACTCTGCGACACTGCAGACAACTGTCCTCTGTACCAACAAAAATTTAGACTTATGTGTAACGCACACTTTTTAAATGAACAATTCGCGATATTTTATTGACAGAATGTATAAGCGTACGCACTTTAAAAAAAAAAAAAAAAATTGGCGCGTACACTTCTGTTAGGTGTTTGGCCGAGCTCCTCCTCCTATTTGTGGTGTGCGTCTTGATGTTGTTCCACAAATGGAGGGACCTACAGTTTCAAGCCGACTCCGAACGGCAGATATTTTTATGAGGAGCTTTTTCATGGCAGAAATACACTCGGAGGTTTGCCATTGCCTGCCGAGGGGCGACCGCTATTAGAAAAATGTTTTTAGTAATTTTGCTTTCACCGAGATTCGAACCAACGACCTCTCTGTGAATTCCGAATGGTAATCACGCACCTACCCATTCGGCTACGGCGGCCGCCACGTTTTGGTGACGTCGAAATCCGTCTGCGCGGCTTTTTCCAGCTAAAGGTGCTGGTCAAGCGGTGGTTGAGGGCACGACAAAACACCATCTGCCAATTCACACTAGCTCCCACAGGTAACAGTTTGCAGTTAAAACTTCGAAATTGTGAAGGACTCGACGTTTTGTATTGGTGCAGAAATTCAGATTTTTGTTCATTGACGTACTTTTTTCCGCATGTGCCACTCATGTATTAACTCAATTTTTAAAAATTTGTAAACCAACTAATGTATATCCATAAAACCAGAGTTTATTAATGGCATAAATTTACAATGGAAATCCTTTTTCTACTATGTACGAGCATAAGGACTATAATAACATTAGTGAATGAAAATGCGCTAATAGAATAAAGGAGAATTAAATGAAATGTAAAATAGATAACGAAGTTTCATGTCAGCTACCAAAGCCAAAGTGATTTTGCACCTTTCCATCAGAAGCCAACAGAATTCACTGAGTAAACATGAAAAAGGAGGTGACAATGACTGTTTGCGCCATACAAGAGGATATGACTGCCATTTTTCCTCAAGCAACGACCGTCTGCCTGGGCAGCTAGGCACGTGTACAATTGCATTTGTATTAATGCCAGGTTATTGGTTGGAAATTGCTGATTGCGTTTTGCTTTAGCGAGTAGTATTAAAATAAGGAAATTTTTCTCCAAAAAGCGATTAAGCTGTGGTTGAAGAAAGTTTTGAGTTCTCAAAAAATTAAATTAAATAAAAACAATAAATTTAGTTACATATGGGCTAACGCCTTTTGAGATTTGTCGAGACCAATAATGAAAAATTAATTCAAGTAATAGCAAGTGTATCACTTATTTTGATGAAAGCGAATCGCTTTCGAATCCCATAGTTGGTATGCTGTCAATAAACTTATGACAGGTAATAATTGGTAGTGGGTTTGGTTCCTATGCATCCATAACCTAAGAAAAATGAAAGTGTTGTCCTATATTCTGCATGAAAATATTCTTTTGGGTAAAAATTTTGGAGAAAATGTGAAACAAATTCGAAACTGTCTAAATTCCTTTGGAAATTAATTCTATATTATCAATATTCTGTAAAGACAAAATAATGTAAAAATAATATTCTCAGTACTCAAATTCTATATGCAAATTTATTTAGGGACATAATTTTGTATTTTTTTAAAGTATTTTAAAGAAAATAAAATAAAGTTGTGTTTTCAATAAAAAAAAATGTTTTATTAAAAACTCAAATAGAAGTGAAAACAAATGGCAATTCAACAATAATATACCGATATTAAAACAAATCCATACATATGTACATACATACATGCATGTGTGCTCTTCTAGCTACCCTCATTGTTATAAGTTAAAATATTGCTATTATATACCTACATATGTCTCGACCAGGCCCGCGGGCTAGGCATTTCTAAAATTGAATTTATTTCATCGACTTTCTCTCTTCATTATATTGTTATAAAATTAACTATAATAAAATGATAGCACATACTAAACCGAAACATATTTATGTGACGAGTTTCTCACTTGTTTAAACATGAAAAGCAATACGAGCGCCGCGTTTGATGATAAAATAAATGTTATTCCAAACATTATTTTATCAAGATTTACCATTGCAAGGAGAATTGAAGACTTGTCCGAGAACATACCAAAACAGCTTCGTGAACGCATTGCGAAATTCGAACACTGATCTTTGGCACTTGATACGAGTTGCGCAACCACTTCTGAAAAATTGTGTTCACTGATTCTAGTGCAAACGACTGCAAGGCAAATACCTATACGATGAACTTAAGTCTGTGTTGAAAATTTTTTCAATTCTATTAAAAAAGATTATTAGTATATCGATAGATGGAGCACGAGCATGTCAAGCATAAAAGTACATGGGAGTATCGGGAAGGCTATTTCAAGACATTAAAAAAACCGCGTGAAGGGAAATATTCGTTAACCACTGCATAATTCACCTGGAAAATTTGTGTGCGAAAAGAATAAGTTTGCCAAATGCCACAGTACCAATAATATAAATAATCAATAATACAAAGTCGCGCACGTAAAGTCACCGAGAATTTAAAAATTTAAAGAATTCCCGAAAGATTTAGAAACTGATTTTGTAGACGTGGTTTTTAATACGAAAGTACGTAGGTTTAGAAGAGGTGCAATTGATGAATTGAAATTAAAGGGACATGCCTTTCCTCATTTTGGTCATAAAGAATGGATGTGCGATTTTGGGTTTCTTAACGAAATGACTCAGCATCTCAATAATCTTAATAGGGAACTTCAACCCAAAGTACGGTTTATTCACAATTTGTATGATAAAGTTTAAGGCTTTGAGCGCAAATTAAAACTGTGGAAGCAGCATCTTTTGTAGAATAATGTGTCTCATTTTCAACATATAGGAAAAGAAAAGGTTACTACTTCTTAAAAATACGCACAATTTTAAACATTTTAATCCACGAATTTTAATTCCGACGGTTTCCATGAAAATGTTTTCCTCGCCATTTAATATCGATGAGGAAACAGTTCCCGAAGACTTTCAAATGGAAGTGATTGACAAGCAGAATAATAAATAAATAAATAATAGGCGCATACACTTCTGTTAGGTGTTTAGCCGAGCTCGTCCTCCTATTTGTGGTGTGCGTCTTGATGTTGTTCCACAAATGAGGAACCTACAGTTTTAAGGGGGTATTCTAGTCTAGAAATTTGAAAAAATCGAAAATTTTTTTTTTTTAAATTTGATAGTTTAACTATTCAAAAATATCTCCCTAAAAGGATTTTTCAAAATTCGAACTATTTTCGAAGCTACAACTATTTTAGTGACGTGGCAGCTAAACTGGCTTGAGCGGACGGCGAACTTCAAACGTGTTTTTCTCGAAACTACTTCTTTCGATACGGTCGGCAGGATATCTCAAGTTCTAATCAACCGATTTGCTTGAAATTTGTCATGAATATTCCTTAAGTATATCTCTATCGCATGAAGCTCGAAAAACTGGAAATTTAAATTTTTTAATATGTGTAAACAATTCGAGAAAGCTTAAAAATAAGAGAAAAATCGACCTCAATTTTTTGAGTAGCCGCCATTTTATGGAATAAATTTTTTTTTCCGTTTTTTCTGGTTCATACGATAATGACATTCATATTAATTAAGAATTTGTATTTTTTTTTTTTTTTCAGATGACCACAAGGGTAGAAATCGTGACGACGGGGACACTGCCTTTTTTCCCCCCTTCCACTTCAAGGACGCATAACTCCATGAAAATTCATTTTTTTTTTTTCAAATTTATTTTGTGTGCTCCTAATATATGAATAAATAAATGATAAAAAAATGTATCGCAAAAATATCAATAGCTTTTTTTTTATTCATCGTCAAAAAATGCTCGAAATTCGGGCCTCTAGACTGGAATACCCCCTTAAGTCGACTCTAAACGCAAATGGTTTTTATGAGGAGCCATCGCCTGCCCAGGGGCGACCGCTATTAGAAAAAGCTTTTTCTATTATTTGATGTTTATAGTTACACGGAGATCGGAACCTACGCACTCCCGAATCCAGAATAAAATCGTTTTAAAAAATTTGTTTTTTCAGTAAACACCGAAATTCTTTATAAATCTTATGTGAGCCCTTAGAAATTTCAAATTTCTCTTTAAAAATTTCAAGCAAATTCGTTTTTTTGTTTTTTTCTTGCTTAGTTTTATTTTGCATTAAGCTTTGCATATGCAATCTTTACTTTTTTAATTTTACTATTTTTACTCCAATGTTTATTATAAGTAAAGTTTTGTAAATTATTAACAAGTGTTATATTATTCTTAAATAGGCCCGTTGAAGAAAAACGTTGCTAACCACTGGTCTCGACACTGTCACATATGTATTTTCCATTTTGCAATTAAGCGATGCGGATCTATATTACTTACGACCATCGAGCCAGATATGAGGTGTACATCAGTCCATAAGCATATATTTCTTTTAATAAAGCAATATGTTAAAAGATACAAGAGAAATTTATATGTATTTACATTTTTAGTGATTTGAACCGTTTCAGCAATTAGTGCTAGTAATTTCAATAATATGCAGAGCCTTAATACGAGTATAATATCCTGCATTAATACAATGTTTTGTGAATTTAGAATTTCGCAGCACTAAATTTTAACAGCCAGAACTTTATTACGGGATATTGTACCATAAAAATTGCAAACCCAACCCGTCCATAATATGTGCTTGAATAGAAATTACCCCATACAAATAGGCTCTTGAAATTAATAATTTTGCATTAGGAAATAAAAGTTCCGAGAACGGGGATTTTTTCAAAATGCAAGAGTGCCGTTACCATTCTGTATTTACAGCTAGGGTATTTCTGGTGTTCCATTTTAAAATGGATTTTATGGAAACGGATTTTTTTTTACTCATAAAATTGTGATTGCCTCATTTTACAATTTACTGGAAATTAAATTGATAAAATGCTCGCACGACCGGAAAAGATAAAAGGTCTTCCAAAAAATGCACCAAGATGATGTTTTGAAATAAAACATTTCAAAATTTAGATTTTTTCAGGTTTCACTACTTATATTCAAGTGTGAAAAATTGCATCATATAAATGTCCATCAAGAGCACGCTTACAAGTAAAATCCACCAAACAGTCGATTTATGAACACCTAATTGTTGAAACGTCGAGGTATCGTTATGGAAGGTTGTTTGTTCAGCAACACTTTCCGCTACAGCAGCAATATTCTCAACAGAACGTTCAGGTTTTGATCTAACAGTCTTCTTTCTGAGCCGTTTGATACCAAACGAGTTTCCAGACAGGGTGACTCGCGGTCGTGTGACTTCTTTAACCTGATGTTGGAGAGCATCGTGCGAGCCGCAGAACTTAGACGCTCAGGCATATTTTTTATAAGAGCGTACAATTGTTGGCGTATGCCGATGATATTGACATCATCGGCCTTAACAACCGCGCTGTTAGTTCTGCCTTCTCCAAACTGGATAAAGAGGCAAAGCGAATGGGTCTGGTGGTGAAGGAGGACAAAACGAAGTACCTCCTGTCATCAAACAAACAGTCGGCGCACTCGCGTATCAGCATCCACGTCACTGTTGAAAGTTATGATTTCGAGTTTTTAAAAGACCTCGTTTATTTAAGAACCAGCACAAACCCCAATAACAATGTTAGCCTGGAAATCCAACGTAAAATCACTTTTGCCAAGAAGTACTATTTTGAACTAAGTATGCAACTAAGTAGTGAAGTCCTCTCGACGAACAGAACTAACACTTGACAAGGGTCTCATCATGCCCGTTCTAACGTATGGCGCAGAAGCGTGGACGATGTCAATATCTGGTGAAGCGATGCGTTGGAAAGATCAGGTGGAGAAAGACTTGAAAGAAGAAGAAGAAACGACTAGCGCGCTTTGTTAAACTCGGCCAAAACCTCGTAAGCGGTTATCGCATCAATTAAGAAAAAGAAGAAGAATAAGTATTTTTTCTATCCTCGACAGAACCTGTTTCTTGCGATATGTTGTTCTTAAGGACCGACCCATTTTCATAACAAGTTTCAATAATTTTAACCTGTGTTCTATCGTGCAAAATTGTACAGCTGTCTACTTGACAAATGGCCAAAATGACATAAAAAAGTACCGTCCGTCTAGGAAATATTTACTACGGATATCTAGGCGTCACTTTTGAAATCCTTCACTTTATGAAATGCGCCTGCTGTTGCTTCCATTTTTCGAAGCGAAACAAATTTAGTCATAAGTGGTATATCTGATTAGTATGCAAAACAAACAAATATTGGTAACATGTGGCAAAATGATTTAAAGTTAATATTCAGTAAATTAGCAAGCCAGATAACACGAAATGTCAATTCTTCTAATACTAAAATTTTCTTACTTTAATAAAGACAATTTATTCGCGAATGCACTCAAAATCTTAAACCAAAGCGGATACAATGATAATTCACAAAACAAAGAGTGACTGTGATATAGAGAACTAATTACTTGGCGACTTTAGTGTCTTCGAAACTCATCGACATTTACTTTTCGCAATGATGACGAGCTGCCTTCAACAATTCACCGAGATTATTACTTGCTTACTTATTTTCAATTCAGTGGCTTACTGGTTTCAATTACGAACCTGTTTGTTTCTTAGCAAAAAACGGTGGAAAACACTTCTTTATGTATATATCACTACATATTATAAAACAAAGTCGCTTTTTCTGTCCCTATGTCCCCTTATACGCTTAAATCTTTAAAACTACGCAACGGATTTTGATGCGGTTTTTTTTTAAAGATAGATTGATTGAAGAGGAAGGTTTATATCTATATAATGTGAAGAAATATATAAAGGGGGCGGTCAAAATGTGGCAAAAAAACATAAATTTTTTGTTTTCACGGCCATAAATCATAAACGAATCAACCAATTAAAATGAAACTCCCTTGAAGTTTAACTTTGAAATATTTACTTTCGTTCTGCATAAAAAAATAATTGATTTATTTGTTATTTAACCAAAATTGTTTAAACAAAAGCAGCTCTTTTTCCAAAAAAAGCTGTTTGTGTGTTTGTTCGCTGTCAACCGAATGAAGCAACAGGCGTTAAGTGATAATCTCACCACACCTCATTAATGTTGAATTACATCGTATGGTGACGTATTATGTATTTACGAATCGCTCGCATTATTTCATTTCGGACATATGTACATATGTATGTATCTATGTATGTACTGAATTCCATGTAATTATATGTACATACAATTTTACAGCGAAATAAAACGCTATTTTCACGTTCTATATTAGTAAATCGCACATAATTAAAATACAGTTTTTGAATAGTTTTTATTGATTCGGAGCGCGTTTAGTTTGCTATCGATTCCATACATACGAAAACAAGGTACTGCGGTTGATGGTTTCCCCGGAGTAAAAAAAGCGGATGCTCTTGGCAGAGTCTATGTGATTCATCCCAACAACAGCGAATGCTTTTGTCTGAGAATGTTACTTCATATTGTAAAAGGCCCGACATCCTTTGCTCACCTAAGAACTTTACAAGGTGTTTTTTACAATACTTATCAAGCAGCATGCAAAGCTATGGGGCTCTTGGAAGACGATTCTCACTGGGAAAATACATTATCAGAAGCAGCTGTTTGTAGTTCAGCTGCATCATTAAGATATTTATTTGCCGTCATAGTAGTGTTTTGTCAAGTAACTGATTCTGTTAGTCTATGGAATAAATTTCAAGAAAATATGGCCAGTGATATTCTGATTCGGCGACAGCAAGAGTCAAACTCTGTTGATGTACAATATGACCAAAACATATTTGACGAAGAATTATTTGAATTAAACAAAATAGTGCAATTACTTTCGGGTAAAACGATAAAGGATTTTGGGCTGCCGATGCCAGCTAATACTACTAACTCTGATTTAACTAACAGTGCCGAATACACAAGAGAAACATCATACGATCAAACGAGACTTTTACAAAATATAGCTCAAGATGAGCCACGATTAAACATCGATCAGAAAAAAGTATTCACTGCATTACTATCAACAATTGATAACAATGAAGGGAAATTGTTTTTCCTTGATGCCCCAGGAGGCATCAAAAAAAGTGAGATCTACCGGAAAAATTGCGTTAGCTGTTGCGTCATCCGGCATTGCCGCTACTCTTTTGGAAGGAGGCCGAACCGCACACTCTACATTCAAGCTCCCGCTGAAAATCGCCACCGATGATGATAACAGCGTCTGTAGTGTTTCTAGACAGAGCAATACAGGAAAATTGATGCGTGACTGCTCATTAATAGTCTGGGACGAAGCTACCATGTCAAACAAGACGTCTGTGAAAGCACTGGATAGGACAATGCGCGATTTGCGCAACAAAAATTCACCTATGGGTGGATGTACAATTCTGTTCTCAGGAGATTTCCGTCAAATCCTACCAGTTGTGACTCGAGGAACACGTGCTGACGAAATAAATGCTTCGCTAAAAAGATCCCACCTTTGGTCGCATGTCAATAAATTAGATCTTAAAACTAATATGAGGGTTTCGTCATCTTCACGTGAGAACAGGCTATTTCCAGAGATGCTGCTAAAAGTTGGCAATGGAGAATTAACACAAAGTGAGGGAAGGATTAACCTAGAAAACCTTTGTGTTTTGATAGACAACATCCAAGAGTTAGTCAACAATGTCTATCCTGACATTGATAACATAAGTTATAAGACAATATCTTGGTTTAAAGAAAGAGCTATTCTGTCACCAACTAACGAACAAGTAGATAAAGTAAATAACTTGATTATTTCAAAGATTGATGCGCCGACGAAAATATACTACTCGGTCGATACTGTTCTCGATTTTTAAGAAGCTGTTCAATTTCCTACAGAATTTCTAAATTCTTTGAAACCGTCTGGACTCCCTCCTCACAAAATGGAGCTGAAGATAGGTTGTCCTGTTATTTTATTAAGAAACCTAAGTCCACCTTAACTTTGCAATGGCACGCGTTTGCTGGTAAAATCACTGAAAACTTTCATAATAGAGTGCACAATACTCACAGGATGTGGTACCGGAGAAGATGTATTGATTCCCCGAATCCCTCTGATACCATCGGATCTACCATTCCAATTTAAACGCTTACAATTTCCGGTAAAGACATCTTTTGCAATGACCATTAATAAATCTCAGGGTCAAACCTTCAACGTTGCAGGCTTAGATTTGAGTGTTGACTGCTTTTCACATAGCCAACTGTATGTCGCTCTTTCAAGAGTAACCTCTAGAGAAAACATGCTTGTATTGTCTAATGACAAGAAGGCTATGAACGTTGTATATAAAGACATTATGTAATATAGTAATTGTTGTAAAAATAAAATAAATACATATGTAAAAATGCAAAAAGTTAATATGCAAAAATGTAGGGTATGAATTTAGATATCCCAAAGATAGCAGGGAATCTTCATGCTATAAAGAAAGGGGAATTGTTTTACACCAAATTTAACGCGTGCGGGCCACGGGCAGTAATGAATAAGCCAAAACTACTGGATCGATTTTAATCATTTTTTCAGTGAGTGACATAGGGTATATATTTTATACCCGTGCGAAGCTGGGCGGGTTGCTAGTATATATATATATAATTGGCGCTACACCCTTTTTGGGTGTTTGGCCGAGCTCCTCCTCCTATTTGTGGTGTGCGTCTTGATGTTGTTCCACAAATGGAGGGACCTACAGTTTCAAGCCGACTCCGAAGTCATCTAAATGAATTTTTGCTTTGCGGTTGACCAATTTTCGTCTTGCCATATCGAACTTCCTTTCTGGATAATTTCTTCGTTTTCGTACAGTAGAATAAGTACTATACGTACTATATACAGCAATCATCATTCAACAGGTAACGGAATTCTTTAAGGATCCACAACTCAAATTTACTATTGTATTAGCAAAATTGGTTGCTCACAAACTCGTTAGTTTTCAGGAGGCAACATGAATCCGAACTTCTGTTTGTTAAACTGCGGGAAAGGCGACACAATTTATTTTTATCCTTTGCTTTTTCGGGTTCATCATCACGCTGCTTTGTTTTTGTAGTGTTTTGTCCGTGAAACGTCTCCTCAGAGATGCTCTCGCGGGAGATAAATAGCTTCAGAAAAAATATATATATATATATTTAAATATCATTTTTCTCAAAAAGTTTTGAATAGGCTTCAATAAAATCCGTTGCTTCCGTAAAACGTGAACAGCTTAATAAAATGTCTGAAATAACAAATTACAGACCCTCTGAAGTTATAAAACTTTTTTATCTTAAATTCAAGCCAGAAATGAATCACTGCCAATAGTTAGAGAGTTGCCTTATTTGCGTCTATTTGCGTTCAATAATTAGAACACAGTAAAATAATAATGAAATTTGCTTTATTGTTTTTCAAAATATTATCCTTCGAAGTCAATACACATTTGCATGTATTCGCTTGAATCAATTTTCAAAGCCACTCAGAAGTATGTACCTCCAAAATGAGCTGTTTAATAGCTTCAGCAGCTTCTTCAGGTGTTGAAAAATGTTGGCATCGCTTTGTAGATATTTCTAATGCTCGGGAACAAAAAGAAATTACTAGGTGTAATTACTGAAAGATGATGACCCATTGTAAGCCGATACGTGAGAGCTCGCATTGCCTTGGTGAAAGATGATTTGTCTTCGGTATTTGTATTACCTTAATCCAAAAACTTCTAACAAACAAAGGGTTGTGTACAACTTAGAATTTACTGATTTAAGTTTCTCTAGTGGTACAGATGCGACATGACCAGATTTTTCGAGAAATCCATTTTGTTTTGAGGGTCTTCTTCTGTGAACAATATTTGTTGGATTAAGCCCGTCTTGGAACATCCATACTGTCGGCTCATATATGTACACAGATGTAAGATTTGCCTCTTGCTGCGATCTCATATACGTGCTTTGATCCACCGCGGCTGAATTTCATCATCATTTCTTTACACCAATCGCCACTAGTTCCACTAATGCTCTGGCGATATACCACATGACGATTTTACGCACAGCATCCATTATATCAGCTTTTCACAGTGGCTAAGTGTGGTGCTTCTAGACCAACGGTCGATAATCCACGTCGAAAATCGTAATAAACATTGCACGAAAATTTTCACACGTAGTGTTGCAAAGACGCAAAATATAAAATCAATTCGGCTTCTGGAACATAAATGTAATCCCAAACTATTAGCAAGTCTATGCAAAGTCGACTTGTGGTTTGAGAATCTATGATGGGGATTTAGCTTGTGGACTTTTCGAAGAGGCAATTTGCGGCAGCGGTAGCCAAATTGGTTAGTACGTGACTACCATTCGAGAATACCCGGGTGCAAAACCCATTGTAGAGGCGAATCTCCAAAATGATGGCAAAGGTTTTTTCTAATAGCGGTTGCTCCTCGGTGTGTACGAGTATTTCTGCCATGTAAAAAAGATCCTCATAAGAACCATCTGCCGCTCGGAGGTGGCGTAATCCTGTAGGTCCCATGCCTTGCAAGAGCTTTGGATACGTGTTCAAGAAGGGAATGTGCAATTTCATCAGATTTCATTTAAAAATTGTATGAAAGCATTCCCCTCCAGGTACAAGAAATTGAAAATACGAAGGATTATGGATCAGCTATTAAGTGACAATTTTACACTGGTTTATGTGGTGGTTTTTTAAACTGAGTGAATTATTTAAGCTGAGTTTAACCCTGCAAACTTGCACTTTTATAAATTTTTTGAGTTCAGTCAATTTTTTTGGATTTATAATACAGAAATACATAATACAGAAAAAACATAAGATAGAATTTTGAAAATCTTAACAAAGAACTATAATGCATTACTAGTTATAAATATAATTTTCTACTTTATTGTACCAGTTTTGCTTAGTGTACCTACAATATTTTGCATTTAATCAACTATTTATTCTTCAACTAACTTCAAAACTTACCGCCTTCATGCAAGCGACTGGTAAAGGTAGATGCTGAATTTGAAAAGGAAATCGAATGGAAATTGCTTATCAATTGCTGCAAAACTTAAAAAGAGGTTATAGCATAGAAAGAACAATGAGCAGGAAGGTTAAGGCTGAGGAACTGGTTAGGCTACCCTAAACCAGTCATCAAGTAAATAAATATTTTTTGTAACTTTCGGTCGAAATTGTGAAGAACGTTTTCAAAAAGATGAAAGGCCGTAAAATACAAAAAAGTCTGAAAACCAATGCGACCGCTACCGAAATCGCATAGTTGAAATCATAAATGTACGTAATGGAATGGGTAATTATGGGGTATAAAGAAATCAATTTGCGAAGTCTCGGTCAGAACAAGCATTTTAAACTTTAGGAGTGAGCCGGCAAACACACAATCACGCACAATCATTTATAAGCACTTGTAGTAAATGGAGGTGGATTAAGGGTGGTAAAATTATGCGGGCTCTTTTCTACAACAGATTTATATGGCTATTAGAATTCACCCGTTGCTCAACATGCAAATAATTCTTAATTCAGCATAAGCCTTTACACACTTAAACAACATGAATTCAATCCTTATATGATGTTCACTTTGCTCCATAGACTCGAGTTTAGGGCTTGAACAATTGACAAACGTTCACATTGGAATGTTTAAGAAACTCAGAGTTCGGTTTGTCATTAGTTTGTTTGCTTTTTCTTTTTCTCACTTGCTTATATATGTATAATACCTATGTACATCTTTTTCTTCTTCTTAATTTACGCGATAACCGCTTACGAGATTTTGGCCGAGTTTAACAAAGCACGCCAGTCGTTTCCTTCTCGTGCTAACCGGCGCCAATTGGACACACCGAGTCCTTCTCCACCTGATCTTTCCAACGCAGAGGAGGCCATACTCTTCCTCTGCTACAACCAGCTGGTACCGCATTGAATACTTTCAGAGCCGGAACGTTTGTATCCATTCGAACGACATTACCCAGCCAGCGTAGCCCCTGGATCTTTACTCGCTACGCTATGTCTATATCGTCGTAAGGCTCATACAGCTCATCGTTCCATCGCCTGCGATATTCGCCGTTGCCAACGTGCAAAGGTCCAAAAATCTTGCGCAGAATTTTTCTCTCAAGCGTCGCTTCATCGGATGTTGTCATCGTCCAAGGTTCTGCGCCATACGTTAGGACGGGCATGATGAGAGCCTTTTAGAGTGCTAATTTTGTTCATCGAGAGAGGACTTTACTGCTCAGTTCCCTACTTAGTCCAAAGTAGCACTTGTTGGCAAGAAAGGTTCTATGTTGGATTTCTAGTCTGACATTGTTATCGGTGTTAATGCAGGTTACTAAATATTCCACATCTTTTACAACCTCGAAATTATAACTGTCAACAGTGAAGTGGATGCCGATACGCGAGTGCGCCGACTGTTTGTTTGATGACAGGAGGTACTTCGTTTTGTCCCAGTTCACCACCAGACCCATTCGCTTTGCCTCTTTATCCAGTTTGAGAAGGCGGAACTAACAGCGCGGTTGTTAAGGCCGATGATGTCAATATCATCGGCATACGCCAACAATTGTACGCTCTTATAAAAAATTGTGACTGAGCGATTAAGTTATGCGGCTCGTACGATCCTTTGTCTTGCCTTGTCCCGTCCCTCGCATCTCTTGAATGGCAGTGATGTCAGCCTTTACTCTCACGAGGACACCAACCAGCCGGGCAGAGGCACCTTCCCCATTAAAGGACCGGATATTCCAAGTGCATGCCCTCAAATCGTAGTCCTTAGATCGTTTGCAGGGGCATCATCAGTATAGGAAATTCTCATCCGAGGCTTTGTTAGTGTCTTCATTGAGGAGGGATTTTATGTGGCGGGTCACAAGCCCAGCCCACAACCAGCTACCCGGGATGCTTCGCCTTCTCACGTTGGCTCGCTCTCGAACGGATATTCGGAAGCGACCCAGAGGATACTTGGGCTATTCTCGGAAGTTATGAGCTGCTTGAACCATATGTAGAAGATTCTTTTTCTTCCTAGCCACTCCCAAGTGAACGGCGATCAGTAACTTTTCCCACTTGCGTAGACTTTTCTGACTGCGAATTTCGATTTCTCTTGCTTTAGAAGAAACATTGTTTTAGACAAGCATCCAAAAAGGACCAAGAGCTCTTCATTTATGCTGTGTAAAAAAATCACGGCGGTATCTATGATATTAACAGCATCTCATTAGATGAAAATTTGTATGTCTTTACTTAGGAAGGCATAGTAAATTGAAAACTTTGAGGCGTTGCTAAAGTTATTCACAAGATACCGACCGAAGTCCTTCAGCGAGTTCAAAATTTGTGTTTACGGATGGCCGAATTACTGCGCAGTTGCGGCCAAAATTTGAAAGACATTATCTAAAAAAAAATATCATGAATGGTTTTACACTAAAATAATAAAAATTGCACAATAAATGTGTATTTTCGTTGTTTTATTTCAAATTTAAAATCCGATACCTCTAAATTCATCACCCTTTACATGCTTCAATATATGAAAAATTGGTTTTTTGACCGTAGGTCTCGAGGCTAAATCCAAAAATCAAGGTATGCAGTTATTCCACTTGACTATGCCTATAACACCCTTAAACCTGGAAAAAGTATATTAAACAATTTTTTTGTCATGTTCTGCTTATTCAGAAAAATATTGCCCTAAATTATAAAATGACTTCATGAATTAATGTATAAAAATATGTTTTATGGAAAAGTGTGCCATTTGAAAGACTAATAAGAGACCACAGAAAGAAGTTTGAATATAAGAAGCGGATTGGGTTTTCAAATAAAGTCGTAAAATCGTAAAAGCTTTGCAGCTCAGCAGCTATCGGGTAGTAACGTCAGAGTAACCTGAGTGGCCTGGTAAGAAACCAGGCGCACGTTTTTTTTACCGATAAATATAAATATTTTAATACAAAATGTGTTAACTTTTACAAAAAAAAGTTCAGCAATTAGGTGAGTCAATAGTTAATCTGTATATTTCCCTTCAGTGATTTCCGTTTCGGTCCAGTTAATATGGAAATTAATTTAAAAATTATTGATCTATTCCCTATGAGTTGATTATTTAGTTACATAATAATGATTTACATTATACATACTTATATATAAAATGGAATACATAAGTATAAATAGGTTTTTTTCATGTTTTCGATTTTTCTTACTTTTTCGCCATCTCCTTAATTATTATATCAATTTTGAAAAGGTCCCTACTCTGAATTTGCCTAAGTTATGCTTGACTGCAATTTACATACTTCCCTCTAGCGACTTATTTTATCGACAGTGCCGGAGAAATCAACAATCGTAACAATATCAAAGCAATAAATGAGCAGCTCAAAAGCGCAAAACCAATAACAATCAGTTATGCATTAATAACAAGAACAATACAACATAACAACAATATGTATATCAAGCGTCAGCAATCTCTACAGAAAACTGTGCCATTATTATTCCCTTAGGTCAAATTTAAAGATACTTAGTGTCTTTATAGGCGAGCATTTAACCTCCTTTTAAAACAATGAAATTCTATTGGAAGTAAAGAAACCTAAATACACAACATGCTTGAGGAAGAGCGAAAATGGTTATGAAAAAAGTTAAGACAGCTTTTTGCAACATATCAAAAATGTCAAAGAGCAAAAAATCATTGCCAAAAATTTTTTTTTTTTTAATAATTCTTCAGAACGAAAATATTTTCTCTTCTTGAAATGTGCCACAATAATTTATTGGATATTCAATTCCCGCACTAGAAATAATAGTGAACCATTTTTTTAATCTTTATACTTAGCGTACTTTTCGTACTTCCACCAAGTGCGACGTTGGGGCTTCAAGCTTCGAAAAACAATATTCATGAAGTAAAAATTAACATTCGTGAATTTATTTAATTTTTGATTTAATTTATTACGCGCTTACTCATTTCGATGTATGCATGCACTATTTAACAGTTTAGTTAACAATCCCCAACATTCGGTACTATTTATATTACCTGAACGACCCAGATATAAGAACAAGGACGGTCGCTTCAGCAGTATTCCTCAAAATTGTATAGGGTATATTTAAGCTACTGCAACAGGGATTTCTATAATTAAATACAATTCCTAGCGTGAAAAGTATGTTGACTAAATATTTTACAGTCTAGTGCTAAAATATGAGAGAAGTTTTTGATTTTCTGGGATTTGCAACAAAATAATTCATAGCGTTCACGTAGTTTAGAACTTCTAGTGGATTTTCACCAACTGTCGCTTGGCCTAAGGCCCATTCGTAATGAGCCAATATGAGAAAGCAGACCCTGGTGAACCCACTTCGACTTTTTCACCAGCATTGGCTAAAAGTAAGCGCCTGTCTCGGAGTAATAAATTTGATGTAAATTTAAAAGTTTTTCTTTTTCAACCAACTAAGAGCTGGTACTACCATCGAAACCAATAAAAAAATAGAAATTACCTTGATGATAACTCCCGCAAACTAGTCAAGGACCATTACTCATTTGTATAGCTCCGGCTTTTAATTGGAGAGTCTGCACAAGTTTTATGCTGAAAAACTTTTTCTAAGTGCCGAATTAGTCGTTAAGTAAGTAATTGGGGCATACACCTCCATTTTT
This sequence comes from Anastrepha ludens, assembly GCF_028408465.1. Taxonomy (NCBI): domain Eukaryota; kingdom Metazoa; phylum Arthropoda; class Insecta; order Diptera; family Tephritidae; genus Anastrepha; species Anastrepha ludens. The sequence continues at coordinate 116,491,312 of NC_071500.1, read as the reverse complement.
CATGCGAGAAGTATATACAATGGGAGGCTGCCGATGGGCAGGCGCTTGTTGGTGTAGAGAAAACTGATTCTATCATTTTAGTGCGATTTCACCCAAAACCGAAAATTGAAGACAAACAATCGCTTTTCTTACAGATTGCCACAATACGGGAGAGAGAAGTCGATGAGCCGCTGCCGCTGTGTACTTACTTATATATATACATAAGTGTGTGTATGTGCATGCATATGCATAAATGGTTTAGAAAAAGTTCACTCACTTAGGGCAGCTACAGCTCATCTATCTTGTGACGTTCGGACATATTTGAGAAACGGAGTGCAAGCCACCACGAATGATTGAATCGTAGTACTTACGGTTACACACACGTACATATATATATATACACGACTGCATATACAGATGTACTTATATATATGTAAGTACGCAGGCAGGGATGATAGTAATCAAAAGAATTTCGGCAACATTAAAAATCCAATGAGGTCTTAGCTGAATGCTTTTTACATAATTACTTTTAGTTTTGTGAATCATCTGGTATACGGAAAGCTCATTCGTACAACTGCTTTTACAACACCTCACTTCTTGGTTACATCACTTAGCAAAGGAGCGATGACTTAGAAAGTAGAGAATTTTGTAGAAGTTGCTTACACGCATATAAAAGCTTGTGTGTGTTTAATGCAATTGAGATAATTGCGTGAATTCGGTGTCAAGAGACCTTCTATTATACGATTCCTTTAATCTTGTTTTGAAGAAAACAATTCGAAATGCCGAACCTCTTTCGCATGACCACCATTTTTTGAAAGATGCAGGCGATATCGTTTTCAATTGTCACGGCATTTGCTCTACTTTCTCTAACTTGTATATGACTTCTATAAGTTGGATAGACAAAATGAGCAGTCCTTGAACTCACGAATTGGCTACCATATGAATCTTCCGTGTTTCAAGTTCCACAATTCGTGGAACTGTCAAAACTGTTGTCAAACTGACAACAACTTGACTTTGTTTTTATATACCATAAGTTGTAGTGAAATGGAGGCTGGTTCCATGTGTAGAAGTCCACGCAAGTTACTGATCGCCATTCACTTGGGAGTGGCCAGGGCGATTCTTCCGTATATGGTTCAAGCAGCTCACAATGTCCGGGATTAGGCCACGTATCCTCTGGGTAGCTTCCGAACACCCGTTCGGGAGTAAGCTAACGTGAGTAGCGGAAGCATTCCAGGATAGCTGGTTGTGTGCTGGGTTTGGGACCCGCCACTTAAAAATCCCCCCCAATGGAACTATATTCCAAGGCTCGGATGAGAACTACCTTTACTGATGACGACCCCTGCAAGCGAAATAAGGAATACGATTTGAGGACATGCACCTGGAATGTCTGGTCCCTTAATGGGGAAGTTGCCTCTGCCCGGCTGGTTGGTGTCCACGTGAGAGTAAAGGCTGACATCACTCCCATTCAAGAAATGCGATGGACGGGGAAAGGCAAGAAAAACTTAAGACCTTGCGACGTCTACTACAGCTGCCATGTAAATGAGCGCAAATTCTGTGTTGGATTTGTTGTGGGAGAGAGACTTCGTCGCCAAGTGTTGTCGTTCACTCCGGTGGACGAGTGTCTCGCAATAATCAGCATCAAAGCCCGTTTTTTTAACATCTCGCTAATTTGCGCCCACGACTCGACGGAAGAGAAGGACGATGCAACCAAAAATTCCTTCTATGAGCGCTTGGAGCGTTCCTATGAGCGCTGCCCCCGCCACGACATAAAAATTGTGCTTGGCGACTTCAACGCCAAGGTGGGCAAGGAGGGAATTTTTGGTCCCACAGTCGGAAAATTCAGCCTGCACAACGAAACATGGTAATCTGCAGCACCAGATTCCAGCATAAAGAGATACACCGAGCTACCTGGCTGTCTCCTGATCGAAAAACGCGAAACCAAATCGATCATGTTGTGATAGATGGAATACACGCTTCTAGTGTATTAGATGTACGTACGATCCGAGGACCCAACATCGATTGCTGCCAAACTGCGCACACGCCTCTGAGCCAGTGATGGTAAATGTAGGGAAAATTCCCTACATGTCGAAAAATGTGGGTGTAGAGAAAATAAGGACAGATTTTGTTAAATTCTTTAAATGTAAGGAATTTTCAAGAAGGTAAGAAAAAAATTTGAAATAGCGGGAAAAATTAGAAAAGTTCATTTAAAATAAAAATCCGCAGTAAGGTTTCATCCCAGACTTTTTTTCTTTATGGCAGAATACTTTCGTTCGTACGGCAACATTGCCGTTTTTTTTCTTCGTTAACGCTAAAGCGATTTTTTCTTCGCGCGAAAATTGTTAGTTTTCTGGTGCTTTTCACTTTTGAAGTAAGTTTGCAAATAATTTAGTTTTAGCTTTTTTTATGTTTAAAATGCATATATATTTATATATGAGTTCCCCCTCTTCGACTGACTCTTCGGAGGAACATCAGAAAAAACAATGCAAATATCGGAAACAAAAGTTCAATAACAAGTGGCTTGACGACGACAATTTTAGTGGCTGGTTGGAAGCTGTGGCTAACGATCCATTCAAATGAAAATGCGCTGCGTGCGACAAAGTTTTGAACTGCGGCAAGTCTGATTTTCAGAAGCACGCCGAATCAGAAATCCACCAAAAAAATATGAAGGAAATAAAAAAGACACCTAAAATAAACAGATTTGTTTAAGAAAAAATCGAGTAAACCAAAGGGTTCCAGAAATGTGGAATTAAGACTTAGCATGTTCTTCGCTGAGCATAATATCGCGCTGCAAGTGGTGAACCAATTAATCCCACTCTGAAACGAAACCGTTCCGGATTCTGAAAAAATACAAACTCTGCCTTGCTTTAAACAGAACTGAATGTAATGAAAAAGTCTTATTTTTAGTTGTTTGCTAAATTTTTTTTGTTTATTTGTGTAATTTGTGTTGATGATATAATAAATATGTGTACTTATATATATTTCAAATAAAATTTGTTTTTATTATAAAGTGTCAAAACAGCACCAAGTCCGAAACTTAAGCAAATAATTTAATTTTGACGTTGCAAGCGCCTCATTATAGTGTAACAACAGGAAAAAAAATTTAGGGAATTGTATAGGGAACATTTTTTGTAAGCGTAGGGAAAAGAAGGGAATGTTTTTGGGTTGTGTATTGATTTTTCAAAAAACCATTTACCATCACTGCTCTGAGCAGCAAAAAAAGGACATCTACACACGCAAAGAATATTCAACATCGAAAAGTTGCAATCGGAACAGACAGCCAGAAAATTCGGCACTCGACTCTCACTCTTGCTCTCAGAGAGTACTGCCCAGCAAACCGGCATGCACGAGCAATGGAGCAACATTTCTCGTTCCTTACGTACCACCGCCGAAGAAAAAATCGGATTCCGGCGAGCCCGAAAAATCAGTTGGTACGACGAATGTCATGCTGCCGCAGAAAGAAAAGATGCCGCCTATAGAGCCACGCTGCGGTCGGGCGCAACGCGAGTCATGTGTGATCGCTACAGAGAGCTAAGAAAGGAAGGGGGACGTATTATCCGACAGAAGAACCGAGAGGCAAAAATATGTGAGTGCGCGGAGCTTGAGATGCTGGCCAACAGGAACAACGCCCGAAAATTCTACCAGAAAGTTCGGCGGCTTGCAGAAGGTTTTAAGACCGGGGTGTTTTCCTGTAAGAACAAAGACAACGATCTGGTGACTGACATCCAGAGCAATCTTATATTATGGAGGGAACACTTCTCGAACCTATTAAACAGTAATAGCTGCGCATGTCACAGAGAATGTAAAGATCCCGCTGGATTAGTCTTCTAAATATCGCCTATAAGGTTCTAGCGAGCGTATTGTGTGAAAGTCTGAAGCCCACCATCAACCAACTGATTGGACCTTATCAGTGTGGCTTTAGACTTAAAAAGTCTACCATCGACCAAATATTCATAATACCCCAAATCTTGGAAAATACCCATGAAAAGAGAATCGACACACACCATCTTTTCGTCGGCTGCAAAACTGCATTCGACAGTACGAAAAGGAGTTACCTGTATGCCGAGATGTCTGAATTTGGTATCTCCGCAAAACTAATACGGCTCAATACGAGCAACGCCATCAGAATTGAGAAGGATCCCTCCGAGCCGTTTGACACCAAATGAAGTTTCAGACAGGGTGATTCGCTATCGTGTGACTTCTTTAACCTGATGTTGGAGAGGGTCGTACGAGCCGCAGAACTTAATCGCTCAGGTACAGTATTTTACAAGAGCGTACAATTGTTGGCGTATGCCGATAATATTGACATCATCGGCCTTAACAACCGCGCTGTTAGTTCTGCCTTCTCCAAACTGGATAAAGAGGCAAAGCGAATAGGTCTCGTTGTGAACGAGGACAAAACGAAGTACCTCCTGTCATCAAACAAACAGTCGGCGCACTCGCGTATCGTCATCCACGTCTCTGTTACAGTTATAATTTCGAGGATGTGAAAGACTTCGTATATTTAGTAACCTGCATTAACACCGATAACAATGTCAGCCTAGAAATCCAACGTAGAACCCTTATTGCCAACAAGTGCTACTTTGGACTAAGTGGGGAAATGAGTAGTAAAGTCCTCTCTCGACGAACAAAACTAACACTCTACAAGGCTCTCATCATGCCCGTCCTAACGTATGGCGCAGAACCTTGGACGATGACAACATCCGATGAGGCGACGCTTGGAGTGTTTGAGAGAAAGATTCTGCGTAAGATTTGTGGACCTTTGCACGTTGGCAACGGCTAATATCACAGACGATGGAACGATAAGTTGTATGAGCTATACGACGACATAGACATAGCGTAGCGAGTAAAGATCCAGGGGCTACGTTGGTTGGGTAATGCCGTCGGAATGGATACAAACGCTCCGGCTCTGAAAGTATTCCATGCAGGGTAATTGCCTACGCGGATGACGTGGCACTAATTGTTAGAGGAAAATTTGTGGAGACTCTGTACATCTTGATGCAGGGATATCTGAACGCAGTTGTTAGATGGGCAACGGACTGCGGCCCGTCGGTGAATCCTCTTAAGACGGAGATCGTCTTATTTACGAGGAAACATAAAATACCCAGAACTAAACTTCCTTCACTAAGGGGCGCTCCTCTGATGCTTTCTGAGAAGGTAAGGTACCTAGGTGTTATCCTTGACAGCAAGCTTACATGGAAGGAAAAAGTGAGGAAGGCAACAATAGCCTTGTATGGGGCAAGGACGCAATTGGCAAAAGATGGGGCCTTTCGCCTAGGGTTGTTTTTTGGCTAATACTATTGTAAAGACTATCTTGTTATATGGAGTCATAGTCTGGTGGAACTCACTAGAGAGGACGACATTGGTTAAGAATCTGGAGAGAGTTCAGAGGTGGGCACTTATTGGAATCAGTGGGGCGCTTCGAACGACTCCTACTCTGGCGGCCAACGCAATGCTAAATGTGGTACCCGTAAACATCGCTGGCAGAATCGCCGCTACACATACCGCAATGAGACTGAGGGGCTCGGGCTACAAGCTCAACCTCACTTATGGCCGGCGGGCCAATTAAAAGGTCAAAAAAATCGATTTTTTTTTTCCTGAAATCAATAGCTTAGATATTCAAGAACATGAGACACAAATTTTCAGAGTTAAATTCCAAGTATTTGCAGAGCTACAGAGCCGAGCGTAGTGCGTCGTCGAGCAACCGTGCGCTTATTGTTGTAGTTTGAAGCGCGCTTTCTCGGCTTTTCATTTTCACGATTTTACCTAATTTATGTACACGATTGCAAAAAAACTAAACGAGCTATCCATTTCATTCAAAATGCGTCATCTTCAGTATTGTTTTCTCTTCTATGTGAACTAAAAAAAACATCCAAAAACTGTTTTTAAGCGACTTTTTTACCCAGTTGAAGAGTTTTTTTTTCCTTGAAAAACCACTTTTTTTTCTACCTTCCCCAAAAATTCGAATTTTACGTGTTTCTCCCAATTTTCTTAGTTCACATCGAAGATAATTACATCAAAATTAATAACCTTTTTTTTTTTGTTTTCAGATGAAAATTGCAAGTTGTATCTTGTACAGAAGTTGGATACTTCAGTGGCAAGGCGCTCTGGGAATCTATTGATAACTCGGCTTACAATATATTGTTGGAGATTGTACAAATTTTTTTTTTTAGTTCAAATATATATTAAACTATCCCCAAAACTTCATTTGGCTAATTGTTTTTTTTCTCATCCTACAACGCTTCGCGAAAACTACTGAATTTAGGACATCTAATTGGCCCGCCGGCCTTATGGGCACACAAGCATCCTTAGAAACTTCGAGTTCACCTCCCAGCCCCTCCCCAGCACCTCAGCCGCTACCAGGTTTTGGCAACAGAATTGCTCAAAACCCGTCACAGTGAGATGGGATGATACTATAAGACCGGTTTTAGGTCTACTCGAACTCCTGTCATATAATAACGTGGCCCCTTTCAACGCGCTAAAGCCACAGAGGCGGCCCAGGCTCTTGCACTGTTGTTATGTGGGGTAATGTGTGCAGCTGGGTAAGCCTTCTACTTAGTAGTGCAGTAGCGGCTTTGGAATGTTTGCAAGTTAATCTGCGTCATCGTCAAGGGACGGTAGCTACAATTTCCTTCAATATCTCTCATTTAGAGCTGCCACCTTTGATGGAGCAATTTGATGGCCGCCTGGCTCTCCGAGAAGATATTTATCGAAGTTTTTGTTTTTGGAATTACAAGCATCCCATAACATTTTACTTATTTTTATTTATTATTTTACGCTCTCTTCGTGAACGCTCGTTTTGTCTAGCTTTCTCTTGGTGGTTTTTGTATTACAATATGCGTGCAATATATTGCTCCAATAGCGCAAAAGATGTCATATCGCAATGTTCGCTGTTTTTGAGCGAATTTAATTAGCTCTTTAGTTGCCGAGCATTTATTCCACAGATGCGCTTTATTCATATTCTTCTTAAAAACTATTTTTATTCTTGTTTTGTCCAATGTTTTTCTCTCCAAACTCTTATTTGTAAAACAAATGTCGTAAAGAAGGCGGAGGAAAGTGTCCATCATTTTCAATTGAAACACTTTCCTCAAACAAATGTTCCGCTAACCATTTACCGAAATCTATACGGTATTTTTTTCTTTTTTGAACGCTGCTAAAATCAATCACATTAATATGTATGTAGACATGTACATACATAAATGAAAATAATCGATGACTCACTTTTTTTGTGAATAAAGCAGCAAAACAAACACTTGCTGTTTGCTTGCTTGCAGAAGTCATGTCAGTGGCGCCAGACGAGGCATTTCACCCCATTTGGGGAAGATTTTTTCGCTTGGGGATAAGAGGATGTGATTGGGATTTTTCAAAAGCCCCACAAAAAGAAGTCTGGAGCGGCCAAATCAGGCATGGGCAGTGCAAATCGCCAAAACGGGAGATTAGGCGCCCGGGAGATGCATCCTTCAGCATATCGGTTGTGGCACGTGCAGTGTGTGCCGTTGCACCGTCCTGTTGGAACCACATGTTTTCCAATCCCAATTCATCAAGTTGTGGCAAAAAGAACTCGTTGATCATTGCTCTGTAGCGCTCACCATTCACAGTAACCGTTTGGCCCCCGACGTCTTCGAAGAAAAAAGGTACGATGACTCCTCCAGCGAAAACAGCACACCATACAGTGACTTTGAGCGGGTGTAATGGCTCTTCGTGGGTTACACGCGGATTTTCAGTGCCCCAGAAGCGCAAATTTTGCTTATTTACGTACCCGCTAAGATGGAAATGGGCCCCATCACTCATGATTATTTTTGATGAAAAATCATCTTCTTCTTGGTGGTGATTAAGGATGGCTTGAGCGTATGTTAGACGCGATTGGCGGTCAGCAGCTAACAGCTGATGCACCGTCTGGACTTTGTACGGAAACATCTTCAAATCTTGTACCAAAATTCGCTGTAAAGACCGTCGACTGATACCCATTCGCGTGGCACGTCGTCTGGTCGATGTCGACGGCGCTTCCATGACATCCTCGGCTACAGCAGCAATATTCTCTGCAGAACGGCTACTCCGGGGTCTGCCACGCCTGGCAGCATCTCGTGTTGTGCCAGTCTCTTCGAGGCGAGCGGCTAAACGTCTCAGTGTTTCACCAGTAGGCGTTGAACGGCGAGGAAATCTGCGACGAAATTCACGTTGTGCCAAAGTCCCCGACCGATTATTGGTCAAATAAATAGTCAGCAATATTCCACGTTCTGGAGCAGTGTAGCGTAACATTGTTTATTAACGTGTATTTCGCATGTGTTTACTGCACAAATGCCAAAACAGAACTAACATTAGGGGCCAATCGCAAAATTTATAATTAGCATTTTCTGATAGGAGGGTTACTTTAGCACCACCTGTTACATTGGTTTTATTCAAAAATGTGAGTAAAACTTAAAAATAGGCAAATGTGCATATTCAGGTGCATTACTACATATGAGCTCCTAAAAAGAAATGCTCTGAACAAAAAAGTTAACAATAAAACAAAAAAGTAACTGAAAGGAATTAAGATTATAGATATAAAAAACTATAATTATTGTAGATTTCGATTCATAGTTTGTTTTCATTATATTTAATGGCAAGATATTGACATTGCCTTGTTTGACGAACAACTCGCAGTGCGTAAAATTCCGTCTTCAAGACTGAAATTATTATCTGTTCCATTAGTTAGGTCCTTTCAAGGAGCTCGAGAAACTCCATGCTCAGGGACAGTATCAGTGCAAGTGGTGCAATTCACAAACTCCAAACGTCCAACTCTTGTGCTTGCCATTATCGTCCAAACTCCAATGCAACTGACGTCCTTGTCTTCGCAGGCAACCACTTTTATGTGGCCTTAGTTTAAAAGCTTCGGAACCATCCTAGCGTTTAATCAACTCCAGACAAATTTAACCACAAGTATATTTGACGTTACAGCACAATAAATACATCTTTTCTGACACTAGTTTCTGCCATACCATCCCAGTCACGAGATGACTTACTGTTCTCCCAACATTTGAAACATTTGCTTGAAAGCCATCAAGGTATCGGTAATAGATCAAAAACGTCCTGCCTTTTCACAATTTGAAGTTCACAGTAGCACCAACTTGAAGGAGAAACAGGATATTGGTAATGAGTCAGAAAAGCGTCACTTGCGAAGATGAACCATTGCGTCAACAGTAGCGATTTTCATAACCCAGATATACACTTTATAGGCTTGTCTACAAAACAGGAGGAACTGAAAACTGTGTGCTTTCCTACCAGGTGAATTATACTCAAATACTGATTAACTGATTTTTATGCAACATAGCCATTCATACACAATCTCGCATATCCACTTGACAGTTGAAAAAAATTTCATGCATTCGGTGATAGAATATGAAAGAGCAGTTGGTAATACCATTTCACAGGACTTTGCATTTATCATCAGGATATGCGTTAGTTTTGAAGTGGTTCTTGTGGACACGGAATTTTACTTCTGTCAAAAAAAATATAGGGAATTGTTCAATAAAACGCACAATAATTGTTTAATCATCAAAATTTATTTTGTTCCCTTCAAATAGGCTCCATTCGAAGCAATACACATATGCCAACGATTAGTCCAGTCATCAAAGCACCTTTTAAACGCGCTTGAAGAGATCTTCTCAACTCCTTCAGCAAATGCTCCTTAATGGCCTCAATCGGTGTCCGGTGCCCGCGGAGTGGCAATTTAAGTTTAGGGAAAGCAAAAGGTCACAGGGGTTAGCTCCCTCCGATGGTTGTTCGATGATATTTATCGAGTTTTTGGTCAATAAAGTGTTCACAATATAAGCTTTGTGAGACGGTGCGTTATCATGGTGTAACATCCATGAGTTTTCTTTCGACAAATTGGGCCGTTTTCTATGCACATTATCTCTCAAACGTCGCATAACTTCCAAATAATATTCTTTATTTACTGCGGAGCCATTTGGAATGAGTTCCGACTGCACCACACCATGATAATCAAAGAAAACGAGTGGCATGACTCTCACTTTTGACCGACTTTGACGTGGTTTTTTGGGTTTCGGCTCATGTGGATAGCGACATTCAGCCGTCTGTTGACTTGTTTGCATGTCAAACTCATATACCCACGTATCATCACCTGTTATGATGCGCTGAATAAACGTTGGATCCGAATTCATTTGCTCAAGCATGTCTTCAGCCACCTTCTTCCGATGAATTTTCTTGAAAGAAAGTCAACTCTCTTAAAACGAGTCGAGCAGCCTCGCGTCTCATGCCAAATTGATGGTGTAAATGTTGCAAATGGATTCGTGAGACACGCTAAGGTCACGAGCTACCTCCCTCAAACTACATAAATGATGGTTTTTCAGCACCATTTCCTTGACTATGTCGACGATTTCATCCGTTGAAGACGTTGATAGGCGACCAGATCGTTGCAAATCTTCCACGACTTCTCGACCCTCTGCAAAAGCCTTATACCACTCGTAGACCCGTGTTTTTGATAAAGCACACTCACCATAGACTTTCCGCAACATTTTCTTCGAAATTTAAGACAAAATCTTTGTTCGATATTTTTACAATATCCATAGTGAAAATCGCGGGTACACCTGCGGTTGACTGATATAATTAAATGCCAAAAACAAGCTAATTGACATATCACGCTCAAACAATTGGACAGTTGTACCAACATTCCAACAAAAAAAATGTTGACATAAGTGAAACGCGCACTTTTTAAATGAACAATTCCTGATATTTTTTTGACAGAATGTACATCGCGTTATTGTATGAAGTGTTGTCTTTCACTGATTTTATTTTTGGAGTACGATTTGAACTCCCTTTTCCCAACCCTTGTTAAATTGCCAAATAGTATAATGTACCCTATGAATCATTTTAGTGTATTGTAGAGCTGGTGTTGTTGCTTTTGTCGATAATGTTCTTGAATAATACCTTTATTTATAACAGCTGATTTTTCGCATTCACTATGAACTCGCAACAGCCTATTGAGTAATGAAATACGCATTGCCGATCTCAAAAATGGCTATGGATATGAAAATTTAAATTTAATACAACTTACATACGAGTATAAAGAGATAAAGAGGCGTTTATACTACAAACTTTTCCTAGTGAAGTTTAATTTGCAGGCATCTCGTGTATGTACTTAAATTATATTAATAAATGTAACCACCAACATTCGGCAGTGGATAGGCGTTCAAAAAAAAAAAAAAACTAAAACAAACAAAAACAGTTTATACAGGACATATAAGTTTCGTTATAACTTAAAAAACAAAAATCGTACAGACCCCGCTGGCAGTAATGGGTTAATAATTTTAATTTATAATTCGACGATGTTTATCTGTGAAATCAATTTACGAATTTTGAGTTTTTTGTTTTTGTGAGGGCTTTTGCGTAGCAGAAATACACTCTGCGGTTTGCCATTCTCAGCCGAGGGCCAACCGCTATTGGAAAAACTTTTCTACAAATTGGAGTTACGTGCCCGGCGTTTCGAGTGGTAGTGACGTACCAACTCGTTCGGGTAGATCTGCAATATTGCAGCAGACCATACACGCAATCAACCCCTTGGGAGGTTTATTAAGAAACAGAGACAGGCTTACGATTTCTGAAACACTGAGCGTGAAAGTGCATTATCGCATTTCACAGTTCATACCGTTCTTGGATTCGTTTATTAGCAATCCAAAAGATAGATTTCTAAAACATAGAGATATATTCCTTGGCTTTAAAATACTCCGTCCCGATAATACATCGAGTCTCGACGATAAAAAAAAGCATACTTTTAATAGAGAAGAGGGCAATGGGAAGTACCATATTTAATAAAAAACAAGTTTTAAATGGTTTTTGATAGTTAAAAAAATGTTTTATAATGTTGCAAAAAATATAGGGTTATTCAATAGGTGCGCTTCAACTTTTTTCCGATAGGGAGGGCGAACGACGCAATATTTTTTATTTTTCGCTTGTCATTTGTAAACTTCATTAGTATACATTTCATCATGGAACGCTGCACACTTGAGCAACGATTGCAAATCGTGCAAATTTTTTATGAAAATAATCGTTCTGTTGCTGCTACTTTAAGAGCATTACGGCCATTTTACGGTCCATTTAACAAGCCGCCGCGTTTTGGGGTTATGTGAAGTCATTGGTATACAGTAACAAGCCGGCGACGATTTGCGAGCTCAGAGCCAATATTGAACGCGAAATTGCTGGAATTTCGGCCGATTTATGCAAAAGAGTGGTCGAAAATTGGGTTCAACGATTGGACTTCGTAAACCGTGCACGCGGTGGTCATGCAAAAGAAATCGAATTTCATACTTAAATGTATATGTTCAAACTCGATAATAAAAAAAAAAATTAGTTAAAAAGTCAAACCGTTTGTGTTTTATTCAAAAAAGTTCAAAAGTTGAAGCGCTCTTACTGAAAAACCCATTAATGTAAAAAAAACACAACGCTTCATATAACATTCATACCTAGGCATGTGTAAATAAATAAATAAATAAATAGTAGGTTAGAAAACACGTGAATGGTGTTATCGCGAATGGTGTTATAAAATATTGAAAAAAAATTTGCACATAGAATCCATAGATGTACTGTAATTGTCATTCCATATAAAAATCTTTAGTTTTCTGCTAAATGGAGTAATTTTATAAGAAAGGGTACGAACATTTCCAGATCCAAACTGTATTTAGGCCTTCCTTTTATCTAGAAAAGCTATCCTAATATCAAACCTTGTATTTATCGAGAAGTTAACTGCTGAATGCAGTTTCGCTGGATTCTTAAAAAATATATAACGCCATAATTCATCTCAAAACTCGTAATTATGTCTTAAAAAAGAAATTTGTGCAAATTAAACAAATTCAATTATGCTATGAATGCATCTATAGCGCGCACCTTAAGTGAACATCAAGGATATCGACTTGTCATTTACAGGAGCGGCATTGGAAAACTTAGTTCTAAGTCAAATACAAACTTATATATCCTACTTAGAAGTGCATGGCTAGTAAAACTATACTTTTACTCCTCAATTAAATAAATAAGTAAAAGTAGTGAAGGATTAAAATAAAGAGACATGCATTTGTATTTTTTGCCTTTCCCTAGTTTCGACAGTTTTCAAAGCCATTGAACTGTGCCGAAAATATACAAGAGCTACATAGGTACATACCTATATGATTTATTATCCTAGCAATCCTTCGCATAACAATTTGCGAGAATTAAAGATCATTTTCATTACTACGTCGACTCAAAACATATTTAAAAAGTATGAAGTCACAAGAGCGGCTGAATGGGAGCACATCTATGGCCCTTATTATGAGCAACATTCGATCTTCGACTGTAGTCGAAAGTGCTGATCGGACGAATTTTCATTTGGTATTATGGTGCTCATTCGTTGAAGAATAGCACTATTGTGAATTTCGATCGCTCGACGCATTTACAATAGATAATTCTTTCTCAGCTGATACAACAAATCAAAATAAAAGAAAAACAACATTTTTAAAAGTTAAAAAAAGGATTTTTTTGTGAAAGTGAGTACAACGGAGTTGTGGTTCGATGATTTATCGGACGATGAAAGATTAGTGGAACTAGCTAGAAGTAGAAAACAGTTGAGGGGAGCATCCAACCCCCTAGAAATGGCTTCCACTGAGTACGTTTAGAATTTTAAAAATGTATTGACGTACTTAATATTACAGAAATTTCCTTACAGATTTTTAAAGAACTTTAGATTATCTAAAGAGGCGTTTATGAACCTACTGTCCAGTACAGAAAACCAGTAGCAGCAGTGCACCCGAGCCAAATCCATTCCAAATATTTTAAAGCTAGCCACAGTTCTGCGATTTTATGCTCAGGGATCGTACCAATTGAGTATTGGTAATGAAGGTATGCTAGGACTTGCTCAACCCACTGTGTCTGTTGTGCTATCGGAAAAAATAGATGTCCTGGAAAATTATATTTGCCAAAGATGAATACAATTTAGTAGTACAGAGGCTGATCTGCAACAAAGAAAAGCACATTTTTATAGCAAATACAGCATAAGAAATGATATTCTTAAATTTTCTTTATTCAATTATTCGTCATTCGAAAAAAATATATATTTCAGTTCCTCTACGTATTTCAGCCCATACCTGCCAAGGGAAAATAAAAATTTATTTCTATAAACATCACAAAAAACAAAAACCATTATTAACCTTAATCCATTTTGCTGCCGTTCTAACTGGTGGTCCCAAGCAATTCAGCTCCGTTGTAAATTCCTCCCATTTTTTTGCTGATTGAACTTTGGTGCAAATCCCTTTTGCGAATTGTGGATTCTCTTCCATTAATGAAACTAGCCTTTCTAATTGCTGTTTGGTACTCACGACTTTCGACCTGCATAAAACTAACAAAATTAGTATATATTTATTATTTGGTTACTATAAAACCATAAATAATCGCAAACAACTTACATTTTAACAAGTTTTCCCACAATACGCTACACAATCGAAAGCAAAATTGCATTCGACTCTAAATTCGGTATACAACGAAAATTTCGGATGGATAAGCATGCCTATTTTTAAGCTTATTATTTTTATTATTACTAAAACAAGATAACAAATTTCTACATTCGGATCCTTGTTATGTAAAGTTTCTTGTTTTGGTTTCGAGAAATTAAATTTTTTAAATATTGAACCGTTTGAATAAGACTTTACATTAGAAATTAGGACACTAAATATGAGTATGAAATTGTTTTGCGTATTTCTTTAATTCTAACTTTGGCCAATTGCTATTCGCCATTTTTATTAATAACATACCCAGGTACTCAAAATTTTCATTGAGACCGCTGCATTAAAGATTTTTACAGTATCCACACGTCCATCCGTTTCTTCCAAGGTTAAATCAGATTTTAACAACGCAATGTAAACCGTCTACAGCTTAGTAAACTCAAACATTTTCAAGTTTCTTTTTCCAAGTATCTTTACTTTTTATTATTTTGGGAATTCTCCATTAACTATTGGGTTGGCAACTAAGTAATTGCGGATTACACTGATCAACAAAAAAAAACTTTCGGAAAATATCTTGGAAACCAACACTTGTTTTAAGACAAGTAAGACATGCTGATTACAAATATAGAAACCGTTTGTCTCTATCACCCACCGTTGTTGAGATATTTGGCATTGACCATTTATATATGTTTAATATTGTATCAAAGCAAACAACTCGCAGGCAAGTCACAGTAGAGCATATATCGCTGAATAGAGTACTACTTAACATAAATACACATAGTTTAAGATATAATATACTTGTAAAATACATAGATATAACGTAAAGTTCCTTAAATTAAATGTTAGTTTGGTTTGAATTTCTTGGCTGTAGACTTGCGTTTGTGCTGACAATTTGGCATGTTGCGCTGAAGCATCCAGCAATAGTCGGCTAACATTGCTGCACTCCATCGACTTTGATAGCGTGACTCCATCACCGAGATGTCCTGATGGAAACGTTCACCATGTTCATCATTAACAGAACCTAGGTTTTCTGGAAAGAAGTCGAGATGTGAGTCGAGGAGATGAATCTTGAGGGACATGTTAATATCTTAAAAACCTGACGTGATAGAGAAAAACGGTCATCAGCATGAAAAATTGCTTTAGAAAATGTAATCATCAAACAAGATATTTTTGGGTTGTTATTCAGTGTTATTTTTTTAGAAAATCAAATACTATTTTTTCATGGAACGCCGTAGCCGAATGGGTTGGTGCGTGATTACCATTCGGAATTCACAGAGAGGTTGTTGGTTCGAATCTCGGTGAAAGCAAAATTAATAAAAACATTTTTCTAATAGCGGTCGCCCCTCGGCAGGCAATGGCAAACCTCCGAGTGTATTTCTGCCATGAAAAAGCTCCTCATAAAAATATCTGCCGTTCGGAGTCGGCTTGAAACTGTACGTCTCTCCATTTGTGGAACACCATCAAGACGCACACCACAAATAGGAGGAGGAGCTCGGCCAAACACCTAACATAAGTGTACGCGCCAATTATTTTTTTTTTTTTTAAATAACTTTATTCTGTAATGTATTACCTATTTGAGCAATGACCTTTTGCCATCTTTCAGGCAGCATCATAATCCCACGTTTATAAAAATTCTGGTTTTTATTAGCAAAAAACTGAATCAGGTCGATTTGACATCATTATCGAAATTTTTACCATTAAAGAGTTTTGTAAAGATCGAAACAAAAAGTAATCAGATGGTGCAAGGTCAGGACTATATGGTGAATGTGGCAAAACATCCCAACCAAACTCCAATAATTTTTGTCGAGTGGCCAAAGATGTGTGTGGCCTTACATTGCCATGATGGAATGCAATACTTTTACGATTTGCCAATTCGGACCACTTTTCTTCAACTGCATTGTTTAATTTCATTAGCTGTTTAATGTAGACACCATGTTATGAGTCGTTTTAAAAATGGATAATTTTCATTACGTTTCTTTAGCAATTCGCAGCTGTTAATGCGTTGCGTTAAATGCGTTTCTTTCAATTCGTGAGGAACCCATGTATCGAGTTTTTGAACATAGCCAAGTTGTTTTAAGTGATTTTCAATGCAAGTATGTGATATATGAAGCTTCTCTGCAATCTCACGTGTTCTACTGTGACAATCCGAATCGATTATTGCTTTGATTAGGGCGTCATCAACTTCAACTGGAAGACCAGAGTGTTTTTTATCTTCGAGTGAAAAATCACCAGAACGAAATTTGGCAAACCAATTTTGTCTCTGCCGTTCTTTTAAGGCTTCGTCACCATAAACAGCACATAACTGTTTATGAGCTTGCGATGAGGTTTTCCCTTTGCGGAAAAAAAACAAAATTTGACGAAAATGTTCCTTTTGATTTTCCATTTTTCAACGAACGCCAAACGAAAACTACGCAACAGATCAATAAACTTTTTTTACTGATTGACAGCTGAACTGCCAACTATCAAATAACAAAATGTGTTTTACATTTGTCCTACGTTTGCAAACCTAAAAATTGAAGTGAAGCTATCTATGAGTGAAATCCGCAATTACTTAGGTACCAACGCAGTACTTTAGGTGAAGTACTTGACCTTGGGGTGATTTTCATTAATAAATTCTGTGATACAAGATTCAGCTGAATTACGTTATTGAACAATTCTATTCGAATATGCTGGAGCGTACCACCTGGATGTCCTATTATGAATGCCATTTAATTTGACCTGAAAACAATCAAAAACCTTCGTACGGTTTACGCTTCTTACACAATTAAGTTTTTTAGAGAGCAATATTTCATAAAAATTACAATACCAAAAATTTGATAAGAGAAAAACTTAGAAACTAATTATATATTACATACTATAGTACCAGAGTAATAGCAGAACTATCCCATCGCTGGCGCTTGATTTTGATATTATTCGAGGTGCGAATGGTTCGCCATTTTTACTTCAGCGCATTGGATTTAATATCATCTCTTGTATTGGAACGGACTAGAACCACATAATCTTCTAATTGTCAAATTTCGAGGGCGCTGAAAGAGTTCAGTTTGCTGCCAATTTCTTTACAAATAGATTTTACTTTGTCGAAAGCTAAGCTTAAGCTCATATTGCTTGAAATGCATAATTAATTAATTTAATTTATTATTATTTATTAATTGTAGCAGGTGTGTCTCTGCAAAATAAAGTAAAATACATATCCGTTATGAGACTTTGATAAAAAAGGCAAATATATAGCAATTGTATTAAGCAGTGATTTACTTAAAGAGATAAAATAGTATGGTTGAATTGTCAAATCTGGAATGTTTTCACGCTGGTGGAATCTAGTCATTAGATCGCTTGGCGCTCGCCTCAGGAGTTACAATACGGAGACAGAACGTTGTTTCCCTGCTTCACCTTTCCCCCTTAGTTCATTCGTACAAATGTAAGTACACATGTATCTCGCTAATAGCTCCTGGTGACGCTCAAGCATGCATGTCCTGCAGCTTACATATATATGTGACGCTAATATCTAAAATTTTTGATTTTCATCATGCAAAAGTCGACAACAAGTTCGCGTGTCACCCGACACGCACACATATAAGCTGCAGGACATGCATGCTTGAGCGTCACCAGGAGCTATAACATTTATATACATACATGTGTAAGTACATAAATACACATGCAGATGTATGCTCTGGCATATACTATTTGGGTTTTTATTGATTGCCATCGGTGTAATGAATTGAGCAAATGCCTTTTACCTGAAAATGTTAAGCGCCAACAAGCAAATATTTACATACGCACTTCGATAAAAGGTTTATATTGAGTTTTCGCTCGATTTAGGTTGAGATAAACATACATACACATGTCTGCACACCAAAGTACAAGTATAAGTACACAAAAGTTGTCGAAAGAGAAATTTCCATTTGAATAAATGTCGCCTATGGCATTATAATGTGAGTTTTTACGAGCCATGGCTCAAACAGTTTTATAAATTTTTTTGGTACATACATATGTACATATGCATGACAGAAAGGCGATTACATAATCAGGGTACGAAAAACTAAGTGAAACATTTTTTATTTCCTTTTAACGACAAAATGAAAAATATTTTTATAAAATAAAGAGAGGGAGAGGTAGATGTGCCAAATTTTAGTCAATTTTTGAATTTTGCTTTTGAGTGCGGCTACCTTTTCCTAAAATATACTACAATAATCTCGTGAAACCTTCATTTAGGACTTACTGAATGCCAATGACAGAACATAACTCAAATAATCAGAAATCCGAGAAAACTTTATTTTACTTTGCCTCTCCAAGTAAAAGTAAATTTACATATTCATCTAATGATCTCTGTTTATCGATATCGCCATGAATTTTTTTATCAGCGTAAAGGAGGAAAAACTAACTAACTGAAAAAAGGTTGTTTTGAATTATGACACTCTTGCAGCAAATGAGCGATACGAGTATCATCTAATAGGACTATGAATAAGTTCGTGCGGTTTTTTTTCGAAATTTGAAACTTTATTGACGTAAAATGGTTACAAATTTAATATTCAAAATATTGTCCATCGCTTACTACTACTTTTTCCCATCTTTCTGGCAATTCACGGATTCCCTTTGTGAAAAATTCGGTCGGTTTTGCCGCAATCCACGAATCGATCCATTTTTTTACTTCATCGTAATTACGGAAGTGCTGGTCAGCCAGGCCATGTTGCATCGATCGGAAGAGATAGTAATCGGATGGCGCAAGGTCTGGACTATACGGCGGGTGGGGTAGGACATCCCATTTGAGCGTTTCTAAGTATGTTTTGACCACTTGTGCAACATGTGGCCGAGCATTGTCATGTTGCAAAATAACTTTGTCGTGTCTATCGGCGTATTGCGGCCGTTTTTCTCGCAGTGCTCGGCTCAAACGCATCAATTGTCGTCGGTAGACATCCCCCGTAATCGTTTCATTCGGTTTCAGTAGCTCATAATACACAACACCCAGCTGGTCCCACCAGATACACAGCATAACCTTCAGGCCATGAATATTCTGCGCCGACGTCGATGTTGAAGCATGGCCAGGGTATCCATACGTTGCCCGACGTTTTGGATTGTCGTAATGGACCCACTTTTCATCGCCAGTCACAATTCGATGCAAAAAACCCTTTCTTTTGTGACGTTGAAGCAGTTGTTCGCATGCCATAAAACGGCGTTCAACGTCTCTTGGCTTCAATTCATACGGCACCCAATGGCCTACCTTTCGGATCATTCCCATGGCTTTTAAACGTTTGGAAATGGTTGATTGATCAACTCCCAAAGTTTTTGCAACCTCTTCTTGCGTTTGAGCCGGATCTTGATCGAGCAATTCCTCCAATTCGGTATCCATGAACTTTGGCGGCGCACCCTCGCGTTCTTCGTCTTCCAAGCCAAAATCACCACTTTTAAAGCGTGCAAACCACTTCTGGCACGTTCGCTCAGATAGAGCATGCTCACCATAAACTTCCACCAAGATACGATGACTTTCGGCTGCTTTTTTCTTCATATTAAAATAATGAAGAAGAATTCCCCGCAAAAAAACATTATTTGGCACGAAATTCGACATTTTCAAGTGTGGTAAAAATATTGTTGTTTACGCTTCAAATAAAAAACTTATACTGACGTTTGTGCCTTACGACAGTAGCTCTCCAATGAATGTTTGGAAATGTGGATCGATGGAATAATAATCAAGTTACGCCATCTGTTGTAAAACCGCACGAACTTATAAATAGACCTATTACAAACTTTAATCCTCTTGTGAACGATTCCACATGTCCACGGTTACAATTATTATACCCCTCGATATTATCGTGAAGCGATAGTGTTAATGATTTGTTAGGAATCATTGAAGGTACAAAATGATTCTTTTTCACGGAGTTAAAATTGCAGCTACTTAGGATTCCCTGTAGCTCACGTATTGACTAGCGCAACGTACAAGTTCAGTTCATTTTACTTTCTGTAGGTGCTTAAAATCGTTACTATAAAATATGGCAATATACATACATATACATATGCAAGCATATAGTACTATCTCGATAATCCGGACACGCGGTAGTCCGGTCACATCTATAATCCGGACAACTGCTAAATTCGGGCAGTTTAACATTTTTTACTCTATAATCCGGACATTTTTCAAATTTGCTTCGCAATATGTACATACATATGTATTTTAATTTTTAGTTTGCTTTGTGAGTTTTTCGTAAAGTAGCGGTACTTTAACAACAATATATGTATACGAAATGCAACAGCATAAATCACGCGTTGTGTTTATTCTTCAGTGACAAACTGAATTGAATGGACATTATTATTATGAAAATAATAATGTAGAAGCTGATTCTGATTGAACCATAGTTGAAGCGGTAAATACTATAAGTAGCGGTGAAGCAAAAAATATTTTTTCCAAGGCTATACAATGGGCAGAACAAATTGACGCTTCGGCTATGGATATTTTAGTTTTAAGACTGCAGATAAAACTGCAGATAAAATGTTGCTGGCGAACTCGCAGCAGACCAAAATTAATAATTTTTTTGAAATAGTACATACTAAATAAAAAAAATGTTTGATTATGTACAGATGTACATATTATTATGTAAGTATGATTGTACTGTATTTAATAAAACTATTTATGTACATACATATATCTGAATTGCGTTATGTTCATTTCAAAAAAACAACGTTTAGATGAAAAAAAAAAATCATCTATAATCCGGGCACCCCCATAATCCGGACGACCCCTAACATTAAGGTCGTCCGGATTATCGAGATAGTACTGTATTTGATTTCCTTATTTATTCCTTAAAATTTGCTACGATCGTTGTAATTCTCATTAAAAAAACTAGGACATTTTAATAATAATGCTCTACTTTTTAATAGTTCACATTACCCTCAAACAGGGCTTTATAAAAAAATGGTTAGCGTCATTTATATGGTTTTTAAATATTAAATCCCTTCAAAGGGCATAACCGTTATTTTAAAAATTTGAATGAAAAAAATAAGACTTCCAAATAACGTAGACCTGCTTCGAATATATAAGTACATATGTACGAGTACATATATTCAGAATCGCATTTCAATTTTTAATTGATATCTATCGTAATTTTTTTCTAAGTTTTCGAGTGGCTTTTTTCGTTCTAAAATAATGATTACTTTGTGTGCTGTAATTTTGTTTGTTAATTTTTCAAAAACAGCAATTTTCTTTTGCCGGAAATAAAACTAATTTTTTTAGTAATTTTTTATCTGGCAATAAAAATTAGTTTTTGAATTCTATTGTTTTGGTAGATCGAGAAACTCAAAACGCCCCAGCTTACCTACGCCATTGAGTATGTCATAACATAGAATGCAAACCTTGAACAAAAACTATTTTGTATGTACCCCACACGCCAGTACTGGCATCCTATTTCCACTCAAATAAATTGTCCGTCTCCTTTTTACATGAACCAAGGAGTATAAAAAGAAGAGAATACGCAAATCATCATGTCGAGTTATAAAGGCGACCCAATGATGGGTTTGCTCGTATGCACAAACGGAAACGACGCAGAGTGTTGCGGCTCAATATACACAGTGGGCAAAAATAGGCAAATGTATGGATTTTGTTAAAAAAAATTTCTTAGCGGTCTAGACTACGCTGAATCCTTGAATACGGGTTTGTTTTCCTTTTTTTTTTGGTTTCTGGTATTTTCGATGAAATTAAGTCTAATATGAGGGTTGAAATTTTGTTTCTGAAGCATTTCAATAGTATTTGGTCTATATTTCGGACGACAAATGTTTCGGTTTTTGCCCGCTCAAGAAGCACTGTGCGACGCACCCAAGCAAGTGCTGTGCCGGATACACATAAAAATAACAGGATTCGCTAAAAATTCTCAAGAGTTCGTTGTAAAACTAAAACACTGGTATTTTCACCTGTTATTAGAATTCTATAAGAACAAATACCTTGAAGTTTTTTCTTCTTCTTCAAATGTGTTCATAATTTACTTAAAGGTTTGACATTTACGAAATGGGACGCTATACGCTTCAACAAAATTGGGAAATATTGAAAACCTATTTCCAAAGTGGTGAGTCTTCTCTTCTTCCGCGGTTACAGTAAATGGCGAGCGTTACCGTGACATGCTCAACGAGTTTTTGTTTCCAAAAATTTAAGAGGATGACATGGACGACATTTGGTTTCAACAGGACGGTGCAACTTGTCACACTGCCAAAGTTACACTCGAACTTTTGGCTACCGTTTTTGAAAACCGAATAATCAGCCGAAATTCTGATATCAATTGGCCGCCTCGAGCTGTGATTTAAGCCCGTTGGGCTTTTTTTTGTGGAGAGCTTTTAAGAACAAATGCTATGCGAACTATCCAGAGACGATTGATGCTTTAAAACACAAAATCGAAGTTCCCATTCATGAAATTTTAGCCCAAACAATCGAAAATGTGCTTAAAAATTGGGTTGATCGAATGGCCTACTGTAAAGACAGTCGTGGCCATCATTTGAACGATATTATTTTTTATTCATAAATGACAATGTTCAATCTTCAAATAAAAAAAAAAAATTTTGAAATAATATTGATTAGTTTTTTTTTTTTTGCCGATTCAAACAGCAAATTTTATCGGCCCACCCTATACATATGTATGTACGTTTACGTACGCCTTCTCAGTGCTTAGGTAAAGGCAAGTTGGCAACGCACTTGCTTCGTGTCGCATTCTTTTTGTATATACGAGCAAAGACATCGTTCTCGCCAATTAAAACTCGACACGATGTTTTCCCTGCCTCTTCTTTTCAACCAACCGAACGCATCCATATGCCCGTTTGCCATGATGCAAAGAATAATGAGATGGCGCCCATCGTGGTCCCGTTACTTTGCGCTCAGCGAATTTGACAACTAGTTACGTGATTTTAGCTCCAGTATGGCCAGATTACCATTTTCGTAACTTGATTTATGATTTTTTTTTTGTTATTTTTATTATTTTGTGTCTCGGAGTTTTAGTTCTTTCTTCATGACATTTTTCTAGTTGTTCTAATTAAAATGTCATGTTTATAATTTTGTAAAATATGCATTTTTTAATAATTATTTAAATAATTCACTCAGTTTTATTTAGCTTTACTTTTTTTTAACATCTGGTGGCATTGCCCGCGAGTGCAGGTGTTGTTGGTGTTCTTCTGCTTTCGGCAGTCAAATCTCTCTCTCGCTACTGCAGTGTTGCCTAGCTTTGGATATAAAAACGCATTAAAATGCCCATTCAAAGAAAATAACCCAACAAATTTTTAGTGAATCACTTAAAGAACTTTGTATGCGTGACAAATTGTCTTTAAAATGTGCGTTTTTTTAAATAAATATGTCATGCTTATGTACAATTTAATTTATGAGGTTTTTCTTAAACGAGACTCTTTTGTTAAGGGAACGGCTTTTTTGCTATATTTGAAGTTATGTAACTAGATAAGGTACTCTTTTTGTAAAAATGTCAGTATGGTTTCTTTAGTATTTTCTGGTATTTTGTTGCTTATTTTTACTATGAATACACCTCTTGATGCTCTATGTCTCACTAAGGATTGATGACCGGAAGAAACGATTACACCTCTATGGTTTTAATTCGCATTCAATAAATTCAAAGGCTTTTTAAAATGTGTAAAAAGGTTTTCAATCTTAAGAAGAGTTGGGAGCGGGGCAAATAATATTTTTGCATAACCTTAAATGGAGCCAAAAATTAAATTTGCACTTTCAAATTATCAAATTTTATAAGAGTAAAAAAATTTTCATTAGCACTAAAATCTTCTCAGAGATCTGGTCACATTGCCCATGATTGCGGTTATTGTTGATGTTTATGAATATTCGTTTCTTATTTGAAATGTGCGTTAATAAGAACAAACGGTAACAAACGTTTTAGTGAATATTTACGCAAAAATAAGATATTTCGTGAAAGTGTACTCGTATAAGTGAAAAATAAGAAAACATGAAATGTGCAGTGAAAAATTGTGCTAGTAAGAACCTCAATAAAGCGTGTGATATAAGCTTTTTTATATTATATTTCCAAAGGATGAGGCGCTCTGCAAACAGTGGATGCATTTCTGCCGGCGAGGAAATGCCTTCAATCGAAAAACGAGCTTTATATGTATGAAGCATTTTACTAGTGATAGCATTGAAGCATTCGGTAGCTTTAAATTAAACGCAAAAAGAAACAAACACGAAACTTCAAAATTTTCGCATTTTCGGTATAAAAAAGCACTAAATTTATTGCGAAGAGCAAATGGTTGGCAATACTGCACAACTCAGCAAACGTGACGACACGTACGCTCTGATGGGCGCAATCTTGTTTATATCATTCTTGCCCGTTTGCTAAAAATTGAGTGATTGAGACTTTATCACAAAGATGATAGATTACTAGATTTGGTCTGCATAATCGTTTCCCAAGCATTCACAACTCGTTTAATCAGTCATTGTTCAATAGCAACGAAGCAATATGAGCGACGCTGTTTTGATTTTTTTTCTTATATCACCAACACAATCTCCGTTTATTCGCAAACAAACTACTGTTGCGTCAGCCAATCATCTAATTCCTTTAAAATCCCTGAGATTCGGTTAGTAGTCTGATATTGGCTACACCTCTGAATTATTTTCCCCATGACTCAATCTTATTATTATATTTACTCAACTTACCACAAGAGATATCACATAAACATATTGATTAGTTTTGAGTATTTTTCTTTTATTTTTTTAATGTTCATTTTTTTTTTATAAAAAAATAGCCCACCGTCTAACCAAACCATATAAATTCAATTTTGCATTTTTATACAGGAATACGAAAAATTCCGCTTTTCTATCCCAATTCAACGGGTTTTCATACCTTATTAAATATTTGTTATAATTTTGAGAATTTTGTACAAAGTTTGTAACTTTGATTTGCGATAAATTGTATCTTTACAAAATTATAACGAAAAAATTTTTCCATGAAAAGCAGCACAAGTATACCTATGATGTGCGTTTAATAACTACATAGGTATATCACAAGGACTTATTGACAAGTTTTGACAATTTGTTTGTTTCTTATTTAATTTTAATAACTTTTGTAATAAAAATATATTTCATTCTAAAGGGTGATCAATTTAAATGCATCGGATTTCAAATTGAAGTAAAACAACGAAAATTCAAATTGATTGGGCAATCTTTTTTATTTTTGTGTTCAATTCATGAAATTTATTTTTTAAAGCTAATCAACAACAATTTTGAATGACTGGCTGGAGTACTTCGGCCTGCATCTCAAAAATAATTTTAGTAATGACGGTTTCTAATGCCTCAGTCGAAGCTGGCTTATTCACAGACTTCACATACCCCCACAAATAAAAATCCAATGGAGTGATACCACATGTTCTTGGTGTTCCACTGGTCCGAGACGAGAGATAAATTGCTCACCGAAACGAAGACGCAGTAAATTCATTGTTTCACGGGCTGTATTGCAAGTAGCACCGTCTTGTTGGAACCAAATGTTGTGGAGATCGCAGGATTCAATTTTTGGCATCTACAAGCCGTTTATCATGAAGGGATAGCGATCGACATTCACTGTCACATCGGCGCCAGATTCGTCTTTCAAGAAATATGGGCCGATGATTCCTCTATCCCATAGGGCGCACCAAACTGTGGTTTTCAATAGATGTAATGGCTGTTGTTGAATGGACTCGGACTGCTCTTCAACCCAAATATAGCAATTTTGCTTATTGATGTAACCGTTAAGCCAAAAATGGGTCTCATCGCTGAACACCACAAGTTGGACCGAGCGCGTAATGAACACTTCTCACAGAGAAGTAGAGACGTAAGTCCTTCTATGATGAAATGTCAAGGAATACTGAAAAAATTATGTGATTTGTTTGATAAGAGTCTCGCCTGATCTGTCAAAAAAATTCCTCCATTCCAAAATAAAAGCCATATAAATAAAATTTCAAACATTGACAGAAATTTATTGTTATTATTGATCGCAAATTTTAAAATCTCAAACCAGTGATCAAATATAAATTTTTTTCAAACTCATAATGATTATGGTCCCTGGAAATAAGTCAAGAACGCCAGTTGCGAATAAAGGTTTGCTATTATTTTCAATATTTCTTCATTGGAAATTTCTATTTCTATGGATGTTGGTCCCCACAAAATGCGTGAGTGCTATGAGAGTTTTCACATTGATTTTTGTGAAAAGCACTGAATCTTTCAACTTATTGAAAAGGCTATCATCTGAACAAATGTGGCGAACTCAAACTATGTAAAAAGAAATACTTTGAAAAAGGGGATGCATTGCTTATAATTTGAATGTTTGGCTAAATCGGTTAATTAGAGCCCGAGTTATACTCTCAATTTCGAAATAAAAAAAGATTAGTACGACGTTTTTGTTTAGCGGCATTCAGTTGTCAAAAGATTGAAACTCACAAATAAAGAATAAAAATTGGCAATCCATAAGGAATTAAAGATCTTAAGGCGGACATCGTGTGGGCCAATCGTAGGATGGAGGTAACGTCTTCCATAAATAATGAGAGTGTTCTTTTAAAGGGCAAATAACCTGATAAAAAACTGATAAATCAACATACTGATACACATTTTTTCTCAAAAACATACATTCCTACGGCTTCCGGCCAAACCCTGGGCACGCTTATGTCCGTATGTATGTATGAATGTGGGCGAAAAGTTCGTATCGAAACAAATTGTTTACTCCCCAGATATACTCGTATTAACAACGTTGCACGCACAAAAGTTTAGTTAAAAGGCAGCCACTTTGTACATAAGAGATTTTGCAAAAGCTTCCCTGCAAGAAAATCCACAGAGTCCGAATAACTGCCATACTAGTCGGCATTTCTTCTTTTTCCGATATGAGCAGCTTTTGACAGGCCAAACTAGGGGAATTTCAATTGCAGCCGTGATTTAAGACAAAATTGATTTTTTCAATTTTTATGTTCTATGCGAAATTTTATTTTTACGGTGCAAACATTAAACAAAGTTGCATTCGAATAAACAAGTTAAATTTAATTAACACATAGTCCAAGCTTTGCACAGCCTTCATGCTACTAACATGTAAAAAATTATGTGATAAAACTGTTTGCAGTTGAACGTCTTAAGCAATATAACATTTCATATAACGTCAGTTTTAAATCTTTTTATGGTTTGAAAACGTATGCATTCCCCAAATATTATCAGTTGAACAAATGAATGTTCTGAACCTCAACTAAATTTATTTTATTGTAAAGTATGTGACCTAGCGATCAAAGAGTTGGGTAAAGTGAGTGACAGGAAGTGCCTTTTTAATATACTTCTTAAAGGACTTGCAACAAAAAAACTATCACCTTCAAGGCATGCAACTCGTCGAATTGTTCTTCAGCACGCTTTTGCATTCGCACCCCAATTTTTGCCTACTTTCCGTAAATGCGGTTCTTTTGTTAGTCCCCAAGAACCAGATGTAAAGAGTTTCGAGTAAACAATGAGATAGATCATCGTCAAAACGCGTGTTTGAAAGTATTGAGTAATAGAAGTTTTACGATAAGTAGTCTCTCGGTAGAGCATGGCTCTAATATTACTATGAGACGAATATAAAAAAAAATAAAAAATGAATAAATAATTGGCGCGTACACTTCTGTTAGGTCTTTGGCCGAGCTCCTCCTCCTATTTGTGGTGTGCGTCTTGATGTTGTTCTACAAATGGAGGGACCTACAGTTTCAAGCCGACTCCGAACGGCAGATATTTTTATGAAGAGCTTTTTCATGGCAGAAATACACTCGGAGGTTTACCATTGCCTGCCGAGGGGCGATCACTATTAGAAAAATGTTTTTTATTAATTTTATATTAATTATTAATTTTGCACCGAGACTCGAACCAACGACCTCTCTGTGAATTCCGAATGGTGATCACGCACAAACCCGCCGTACGAAGAGACGAATATACTTAAAGTTAATTAATGGTTATGAGGCATTTTATTTAACCAAATATTAACAATATCAATGATACCAACAATTGAAAGTTTGCAACCAAATTACTCAACTACTTGTTTGCAAGTACGCCATCTATGTACAAATAATTTTTTCTCTTCGTATTTGATGCTTACCAAGTCAATGCCCTCTAGTCTTGATATTGATTACTTTTTACTTACTCATACCAAAACTGAACCCAGCCCCCATGCGTACAAATGTTGTTATATTAACCGAATTCTGGTCTGCTTTTATCAGATAAAAATATTATAGATGCTATGCAGGTTTAGGATTTCTATCGGTGTATGTAAAAAATTGTAAATGTGTTAGAATATCCTACGTAAGCTGCTGGCCATTATAAGTTTGGTTTGGAATTTTATTTTATTTTTTTGGTTTCTTGTAGAAGAACTTCCTAAACTGCCACGCGTGGCTATTTACAAGTGTACATTTGTCAATGCCAAAAAGGCTAAATTACCTACATACATAAGCCTACATAGATGATGCCGCCAGTGTTCTATGAGCTTCCAGAACATATTTTTTTTAAGTAAATTTCTCCAATTTGGAAGCATTGTTTTGACGTTAAACTATCCATGATGACTTGCCAAACTTTACTTAACAGAAATGCCAACACTGTCATTATCAGCTGTCAAACGATATTTATCGATATCGATAGTTCCCATTCAATTGAAAAAAATGTATATATACTTTACATACGACTAACAAAAACACATACAGATGGTGATAATAGCGGAAAGTCGCACAACCTGAAATTCTCTTCAATTCGGATCGATTTTTACATAACAGATGACCAGATGGTTATGGAATAGAGCATCGCCTGTACTTTACAACGCAGGGAGTTCACTAATTGGCTGTTTAGTGCGGTGGTACAAATGCTTTCGTCCTTCACCTTTCTTAGAAGTTCAGAGTCCGACAGAATTCTTTTATAACGAAAACCGCGCTAAATATGTAGGGGGCTCTCAAGGTAGTGTTATTGGGCCGATCTATCTTGTTCACTCATTCAGATCTTAAAGAGGCTACAAATAAGCTACAAAATTTTTTGCACAAATGCTTGGAAAATTAAGATTAACAGAATAAGTGCATTCATTTTGAAAGAAGCGACATGTTTTCCTTTAAATATGAATAAGTCAAATATCTTGGCATCCGAATTCCTATATAAGTAGATAAAATACAAAGGATGCAGCAAAAATTCTAAAGATTATATGCGGAACACCGTGGCACGAGGAACTAACTCCGAAAGGACAGTCTATAGGGAAGCTTCCATAAGATTGCCAAAATAATACTGCGAACCTGTATTTTATCATTCCCAAGAAAAGAAGTATTGGGCGGGACATTGTCTCACTCCATATCACGCTGCTAAAATGGGATTGATCCAGAACGACGCGTGGTGAATGGGGTACGTTAGAACACCTCCTTTACCTCTGTCCTGCTCTAAGCAGAACATGTTACAACTGCATGGGATGGATATACTTCTCATATCTGAAAGAAATTGCTGTTAACAGTTTAAACTGTTTATTAAAACTCCCCAAGACATGTATGATGAACTATATTTAACACGACTACAACAAAACTGGTATCACTACGGACCCCTGTGGTCTATTCAGATCAGCCAGATACACCTAACCTAACCTTAACGACCTTAACGTTAATACAGTGCAAGGGCATATAAGAAAACTAACCATCGGCTATCACAGGCCCGTGCGCAGTCCCTCAGATTAAGGGGGGATTCCAACTTCTGTTGCTGTGTTTGAACCCCACACAAATCTATAATATAATATAAAAATTAATCGCAATATGTGTTGGTAAGCGCATAACTCAACAACGCATGGACCCATTTTAACAATTCTTTTTTTAAAACGTTCCTTGAAGCCCAAGGATGGTTTGTACGCCGAGAAAAATTCGAATAATTTCCGAGAGTTCGCGTTGGAGGATCTAATGCGTTCACACAAAAGTGATAATATCGTGAACCCGACCAAATAGAAAAGTAAAAAAATGTAAGAGCTATAGATTTGATTGGCCTCGCTATATTCTTTCTTTTGTTTTAGTTTCGGAACGAGTTAAGGATTGATTTCATTAACAAATAATAAATAAAAATAGATAAGTAAATTCTAAGAATAATCATGCAGGGCTGAACAAATCCAAACATATTTTAAGAATAACAAAAGACAAACATTATTAATTAATCTAGAAAACCCATGTTTTCCCAGGTAATCAAACAAAAAACATTGTATATCATAAAGCACTACAATAAAAATAAAAAAAGATTTTTATTAATAATTAGGATTCACTTGATTTACAATAAAGCCATTACTGAAAATAGGTATTTTATTTCACTCACACTTTATAAATATTTGTCACCTTCAGGTTTGAACCTTAGTTTGAAGCCCTCTGGCAAACATCCCAGTCGGAGTTTTTAGTGGGTCCCAAAAGGTCAAAGTTCGTGGAAGCGAAGATACTTAGGTCACCCGAGCTGACCCTTTTCTTTAATTCTCCTGAACAGAACCGTCACCGTGATGATAGGGCGGTGTGTGAGGGTCAGCAGAGTAAAAACGTCTTAAGGTCGAAATATAAACTGCCACATTGAAAATCTATTTGACAGAACGAAGTCTGTCGGGTCCGCTAGTTTATTATAAATGTAACAAAATCTCATTTTTGTAACACCTATTTATTGTATTCCTTTTGATATCTTTTTTAATCAGTATTGGCCGTTATGTCCCTTATCATATCTTTAGCGAGTAGACGATATCAGAGAATACTATTTATGTATTAGTGTCCAAGATTTTAGATTAAATGATAATTTTTTTGAAAATAATGAATAAAATAGAAAAAAATACCTCTTTCAATTTTGCATTAGCTATGTTACAAGCGAATTTTCTTTTCCCTTGACTGAATGTAGAACTAAATATAAATAAACGAAAAAGATAGTAAAATGAGTGAATAGGTTAGTGTTAAATGTTAATGTTTTCGAACTGCATATGACTTCACGAGATTTATGTTTGTGGTGAACAAATTTCGTTGACGGTTTTGCTCCCCACTGTACATACATACATACATACCAAAGTACTTATGTACTTATACACGTCGCTGAGTTATAGAATAAATTGTTTGAGCCCAATTTAAATTTCGCCCGCAGTTATTTTCCACCAAATGAATTACTGTTTCCGCATGAATAACAGTCTGATATCTAAATTATGTGAGTATACATTTAGAAGATTAAATTCAAATAAAATCTGGTAATCGTCTGCAACCTGAGAAGAACTAAATTATCATAAAATCAATATTTTTGGCTTTTGGCTTCTCTTGGTGTTGCTGCTTTAATGCGATAAAAGTGGAAGATTTAAACAAAAATAAACAAAACATGGTCAACCAAGTGATCTCCTTAAACAAATTTTACGTCAGTTGTAATACTAACGAAAAGAATTTATTAATTTATTCCTTACCCAGGGGATTTGTTTACATACTTATATTTACTTAGTCTTGTTGCTTCAAGAGAAGAACTATTTATAATATCGGGTGTTTTTCTTAGCTGCACAAGAACTATCGATATCGATAATTATGGTTTGACCGTTGAGAATGGCATATTGTTCAGTGTGGTTTAGCAGGCCATCGTAGATCCTTTAACACCAGAACAACGCTCACAAATAGTGGACATTTATTTTGCAAAAAAAAAAATTAAATCTGTTCTCGATATTCATACAGCACTGACGGCATCATCTGTCCTTATAGTATATC
The DNA here is from genome assembly GCF_028408465.1 of Anastrepha ludens. Classification (NCBI taxonomy): domain Eukaryota; kingdom Metazoa; phylum Arthropoda; class Insecta; order Diptera; family Tephritidae; genus Anastrepha; species Anastrepha ludens. The sequence continues at coordinate 116,459,210 of NC_071500.1, read as the reverse complement.
TTTCGAAATGAGGAAGGAGCTGCCGTTAGGGAGAATGGCGAAAGCTGTGGAGCCATGGTGGCTGAATTCCGGTGCTACCTTGCCGTTAGCAATCGGCTTATTGCCATGTTCAAGCCACCATTGACACCGCACGGGTCAGATTTATTTGGAAAAGTAATCAAAAATTGGACTGATCGAATGGACCATGTAAATCGTAGCGGCGGCGGACATATCGAAAACGTAAATGCTAAGAAATTATCTACCAGATTATAATAAAAAATAAATCAGATTATAGCAATAAAAACCCAACAAAGGATGTGGAAGTCAATTATATACATACTACATACAATTACTTATACAGGGAGGGCCAAATAAGACCTACTAATGTCCATACTGGAGGATGGTTCCATGTGTAGAAGTCCACGCAAGTGGGGAAAGTTACTGATCGCCATTCACTTGGGAATGGCCAGGACGATTCTTCTGCATATGGTTCAAGCAGCTCACAACGGCCGGGATTAGCCCACGTATCCTCTGGGTAGCTTCCGAACACCCGTTCGGGAGTGAGCTAACGTGAGAAGGCGAAACATTCCAGGATAGCTGGTTGTGCGTTGGGTTTGGGACCCGCCACTTAAAAATCCCCCCCCAATGAAAAGTTTGAAAAAGCCTCGGATGAGACCTCCCTATGCTGATGACGACCCCTGCAAACGAAATAAGGAATATGATTTGAGGGCATGCACCTGGAATGTCCGGTCCCTTAATGGGGAGGGTGCCTCTGCCCGGCTGGTTGATGTCCTCCTGAGAGTAAAGGCTGACATCACTGCCATCCAAGAGATGCGATGGACGGGGCAAGGTAAGAAAACCATAGGACCTTGCGACGTCTACTACAGCTGCCAAGTAAAGGAGCGCAAATTCGGTGTCGGATTTGCTGTGGGAGAGAGACTTCGTCGTCAAGTACTGTCGTTCACTCCGGTGGACGAGCGTCTCGCAACAATCCGCATCAAAGCCCGTTTTTTTAACATATCGCTAATTTGCGCCCACGCCCCGACGGAAGAGAAGGACGATGCGACCAAAGATTCTTTCTATGAGCGCCTGGAACGCTCCTATGAGCGCTGCCCCCGCCACGACATAAAAATCGTGCTTGGCGACTTCAACGCCAGGGTGGGCAAGGAGGGAATTTTTGGTCCCACAGTCGGAAAATTCAGCCTGCACAACGAAACATCCGGTAACGGACAGAGGCTGATCGACTTCGCCGGGGCCCGAAACATGGTAGTCTGCAGCACCAGATTCCAGCATAAGAAGATTCACCAAGCCACCTGGCTGTCTCCTGATCGAAAAACACGAAACCAGATCGATCATGTTGTGATAGATGGAAGACACGCTTCTAGTGTATTAGATGTACGTACGATCCGAGGACCCAACATCGACTCGGATCACTACCTTGTTGCAGCCAAACTGCGCACACGCCTCTGTGCAGCAAAAAATGTGCATCTACCTACGCAAAGAATGTTCGACATCGAAAAGCTGCAATCACAACAGACAGCCAGAAGATTCGCCGCTCGACTCTCACTCCTGCTCTCAGAGAGTACTGCCCAACAAACCGGCATCCACGAACAATGGAGCAACATTTCTCGTTCTCTACGTACCGCCGCCGAAGAAGAAATCGGATTCCGGCGAGCCCGAAAAAACAATTGGTACGACGAGGAATGTCATGCTGCCGCAGAAAGAAAGGATGCCGCCTATAGAGCCACGCTGCGATCGGGCGCAACGCGAGCCATGTGGGATCGCTACAGAGAGCTGAAAAAGGAAGAGAGACGTATTATCCGAAAGAAGAAACGAGAGGCCGAAATACGTGAGTGCGAAGAGCTTGAGATGCTGGCCAACAGGAACAACGCCCGAAAATTCTACCAGAAAGTTCGGCGGCTTACAGAAGGTTTTAAGACCGGGGCGTTTTCCTGTAAGAACAAAGACGGCGAACTGGTGACTGACGTACAGAGCAATCTTAAATTATGGAGGGAACACTTCTCGAACTTATTAAACAGTGACAGCTGCGCATGTCACCGAGAAAGTGAAGATCCCGATACCCCAATCGTTGACGACGGAATTGTCGTTCCGCTGCCCGATCATGACGAGGTGAGAATAGCGATAACGCGGCTAAAGAACAACAAAGCCGCGGGCGCCGACGGACTGCCGGGTGAGCTATTCAAACATGGCGGCGAGGAGCTGGTAAGGTGCATGCATCAGCTTCTATGCAAAATATGGTCGGATGAAAGCATGCCTGCCGATTGGAATTTAAGTGTACTCTGCCCAATCCATAAGAAGGGCGATCCTGCAATTTGTGCCAATTACCGCGGGATTAGTCTTCTAAATATCGCCTATAAGGTTCTAGCGAGCGTATTGTGTGAAAGGCTGAAGCCCACCGTCAACCAACTGATTGGGCCTTATCAGTGTGGCTTCAGACCTGGAAGGTCTACCATCGACCAAATATTCTCAATACGCCAAATCTTGGAAAAGACCCATGAAAGGAGAATCGACACACACCATCTTTTCGTCGACTTCAAAGCTGCATTCGACAGTACGGAAAGGAGTTACCTGTATGCCACGATGTCTGAATTTGGTATCCCCGCAAAACTAATACGGCTATGTAAGATGACGTTGCTCAACACCAGCAGCGCCGTCAGAATTGGGAAGGACCTCTCCGAGCCGTTTGATACCAAACGAGGTTTCAGACAGGGTGACTCGCTGTCGTGTGACTTCTTTAACCTGATGTTGGAGAGCATCGTACGAGCCGCAGAACTTAATCGCTCAGGCACAATTTTTTATAAGAGCGTACAATTGTTGGCGTATGCCGATGATATTGACATCATCGGCCTTAACAACCGCGCTGTTAGTTCTGCCTTCTCCAAACTGGACAAAGAGGCAAAGCGAATGGGTCTGGTGGTGAACGAGGACAAAACGAAATACCTCCTGTCTTCAAACAAACAGTCGGCGCACTCGCGTATCGGCACCCACGTCACTGTAGACAGTTATAATTTCGAGGTTGTAAAAGACTTCGTCTATTTAGGAACCAGCATTAACACCGATAACAATGTCAGCCTTGAAATCCAACGTAGAATCTCTCTTGCCAACAAGTGCTACTTTGGACTAAGTAGGCAATTGAGCAGTAAAGTCCTCTCTCGACGAACAAAACTAACACTCTACAAGACTCTCATCATGCCCGTCCTAACGTATGGCGCAGAAGCGTGGACGATGACAACATCCGATGAAGCGACGCTTGGAGTGTTCGAGAGAAAGATTCTGCGTAAGATTTTTGGACCTTTGCACGTTGGCAATGGCGAATATCGCAGACGATGGAACGATGAGCTGTATGAGCTTTACGACGACGTAGACATAGCGCAGCGAATAAAGATCCAGCGGCTACGTTGGCTGGGTCATGTCGTCCGAATGGATACAAACGCTCCGGCTTTGAAAGTATTCGATGCGGTACCAGCTGGTGGTAGCAGAGGAAGGGGGCGGCCTCCTCTGCGTTGGAAAGATCAGGTGGAGAAGGACTTGGCTTCACTTGGTGTGTCCAACTGGCGCCGGTTAGCACGAGAAAGAAACGACTGGCGCGCTTTGCTAAACTCGGCCAAAATCGCGTAAGCGGTTATAGCGCCAATTAAGAAGAAGAATGTCCATACTAAGGTCCTTAGTTTGCCTAGCAGTATGCGCAGTTGCTCCATCTTGTTGAAACCACAAATTAGGATACTGCTCCGCCATTGGCCGCAAAAAGTTTTCAATCAATGTTCTGTAAGAAGCTCCTGAAATCGATTCCGGCGTTTCATCCTCATTTTCAAAGAAATATGGATCGATAACTCTAGTGGCACCAAACAGTACATTTAGATGGGTGTAACTGACGTTGGCGTGTTACCCTAGGATTTTCAGAGCCCCAAAATCTACAGTTTTGTTTGTTGACATAACCATTTAAATGGAAATGCGCTTCATCCGACATCAAAACATTATTTAAAAAATCCATTTGTGTGGCTAATTGTGTAAAACGAATAACGTACTGTAGTTCACTGTTGGTGGTCGTTGTTGGTGGTTCCATAATAAATTTCCAACAATTCAATTATAACCTACAAAAAGAGAAAAATAAATATGTCAAAAAATAAAAAAGTTATTTGTGCTTAACATTAGTAGGTCTTATTTGGCCCACCCAGTACATATCTATATGTATGATGTAATGAAGAGGTATAAGGATTAATAGAGGAAAAACAGGGTTACATGAATCTGAACATTGTCATCGAGTACACTCGGCCATCACATAAAAACACATAGAAAATCCTTCAATTTACACCCACTCTTATAAAGGGTGATCAGATTAAAGGTACTTTTTCCAACAGGATTTGCTTGACCGATCACGCGAGACTACTGCCAAATTAAATACATAATTGTTTCAGTATTCTTTGACATTTGATCATAGAAGGACTTACGCCTCAAGAACGTTTACAAATCGTACAATTGTACTATGAAAATCGACGCTCTGTGAAAAGTGTTCATCGTGCGCTCAGGCCAACTTTCGGTGTTCAGCGATGAGACCCATTTTTGGCTTATTGGCTACATCAATAAGCAAAATTGCCATATTTGGGCTGAAGAGCAACCCGAATCCATTCAACAACAGCCCTTACATCCATTGAAAACAACCGTTTGATGTGGCCTATGGGCTAGAGTAATCGTCAGCCCATATTTTTTCAATATCACATTGGCGAATGCTATCGCGCCACGATAAACGACTTGTGAATGCCGAAAATTCAAGCGGGGCTACTTGCCGCACATCCTGTGAAACAATGAACTTATGCGTGGTCGTATTGATGAACAATTTATCTCTCTTCTCGAATCAGTGGATTGACCACCAAGATTGTGTGATATCACTCTAGTGGATTTTTATTTGTGGGATATGTAAAGTCTAAATGCTTTGTGAATAAACCAGCGTCGATTGAGACATTGGAAGCCAACATTACTAAAGTTATTCACGAGATACCGATGATAGTCCTACAGCGAGTCGCGAGTCATTCAAAATTGGTGTTCACGGATGGCCGAATTACCGCGCAGCTGCGGCCAACATTTGAAAGTGATTATCTTTAAAAAATATAAGTCATAAATGGTTCTACACAAAAATAATAAAGATTGCCCCATCAATTTGAGTTTTCGTTCTTTTATTTCAATATTTAAATCCGATACCCCTAAATTTATCACACTTTACTTATGATGACTAGTTGTAGGTAAATTTTGACTTGTAAGTTTAGTATATAAAGGGTGTTTTTTTTAGAGGTTAGGTTTTCAAGTTGGCACTACTTTTTTCATAGATGGTATTTTTGACAGCTGTCACTTGATTTATGCTCAGTTTAGTTTGCCATTTCATAATGAATAGACTTACACTTGAACAACGTTTGCAAATCGTGCAAATTTATTACGAAAATAATGGTTCGGTTCGCGCGTCACATCGCGCGCTGCGTCCAATATTCGGTCGACATAATCGCCCATCAGAGTCACTAATTTGATTAACCATGGATCGGTTTCGCACCACGTTTGCTCTAGTGGATAATACGCATCCTCAGAGACGTCGTACAGTGCGCACCGAAGACGCTATTGCTGCTGTGGAGCAGAGTATCGAAGAAGACCCGCCATCGCGCGCAGCAATTGGAGATATGCCCATCCACTTTATGGAAGATTTTGCGGAAGGATCTTGGTTTGCGGGCTTACAAAATCCAACTCGTGCAAGAATTGAAGCCGAACGACCATCAAGCGCGTCGCACGTTCGGTGAATGGGCCCAAAACGAGATGGCCACCGATCCCGATTTTCACAAGAAAATTTTGTTCAGCGATGAAGCTCACTTTTGGTTGAGTGGGTATGTCAATAAGCTAAATTGTCGCATTTGGAGTCAACATAATCCACAAGCCATTGCTGAGACGCCGTTACATCCTCAAAAAGTCACTGTTTGGTGTGCTCTATGGGCAGAGGGAATCATTGGTCCATATTTCTTTAAAAATGAAGCCGGCCATAATGTTACAGTCAATGGAGAGCGCTATAGAGCCGCCATGATTAATGACTTTTTCGTGCCTGAATTGGACGATGTTGATGTGGACGACCTTTGGTTCCAACAAGACGGCGCTACATGCCACACAGCCAACGCAACAATCGATTTATTGAAGGAAACTTTTGGTGAGCGCATTATCTCGCGCCGTGGAGCTGTGGCGTGGCGGCCACTTGCCCGAAATCATTTTTAAAACATAATGGCAAACCCTTATCTTTATAATAAAGCTAAATTCTTGGCCATAACATTAAATTATATACGTTTTGTTTCATCTTGAAAACCTAACCTCTAAAAAAAAACACCCTTTACATGCATGCATCAGCAAACCTTGGCACCGCAGCTGTATTTCAAATAGATGTCGCTTGCTCGTTAGACATCTTTTACGTAATGGTTTTTTATTGTTTTGTGCCTGCACTGATCGCCTTCATTTCTCTTAAAAGTTGTGTAAAACACATTGATTATTTTCTATTACATTTGAGGACCGATTTACGTCAACAATCAATTCATCTCTACAAATATCTTAATTCTTCTTTTAAATTTCTCGTTTTTACGCTTGTATAAGCATGTAATTCTCCGTTTGGTGCCACCGAATTGTTCGCCCTTTTTGGCCAACGATTCATCAATACCTGCGCTGAATAACTTCTCGTCATTTCGGTAAACATTCAATTAATCCGTTCTGCTGCGCCGCTTTCTTGAAATGTGTAAGGGCCGTCAACTAGCGCATTATTCGGCGTATTTTTAACAATTTCTGCGCCGTTATTGCTTCGAAGCGCTTTAAATTGTTTTCCAATTTTATATTGAGTTATTAGCTTAATTTTTTTTAAATTATAGAGTACTTCATATTTAAAGCAAAATAATGCGAGTTTTGTTTGCTAATTGACCCAGCTTACGCGACTTTCGCCTTACGCGTATCTACGAGTTTTCCCCTTTCTAGGAATTCTTTCATTCTCCCCTTTCCTCTAATTTAAACATTGCTCAAAAGGGATACTTACGTTGGGAGAAATGCAGGCATAAGGAATGTTAACAAAAATTTGATGACATTTTTAAAATATTTTTCCTCCAATCAATTTGAAGGGAAGCAAAATATAAATATCATAAATGCCAAGTTGTGATGCCAATATTAGCGGAAAATTTTGATTCCGGGATTTCGAGATATCTTTAGAGTAATCCAAGGGTACCGTTTCGTGATTCACCTCGGGATATAACTTTTTTAATATGAGTAAAAGTTCTATAACTGCAAGCATTTAAATATACAGTACTATCTCGATAATCCGGACACCCTTAATGTTAGGGGTCGTCCGGATTATGGGGGTGCCCGGATTATAGATGATTTTTTTTTTCAACTAAACGTTGTTTTTTTGAAATGAACATAACGCAATTCAGATATATGTATGTACATAAATAGTTTTATTAAATACAGTACAATCGTACTTACATAATAATATGTACATCTGTACATAATCAAACATTTTTTTTATTTAGTATGTACTATTTCATTGCACATTTAGTCGCGAATTTTCTAATGGCATCACGTTTCTTTTTTATGTCAAAAACAGTAGATTTGTTGACACCAAATTCTGTTTCAAACCATCTTAATGATTTTCCTTTATCAAGGAGATCTAAAATTTCACATTTTTTCTGAAGAGTAAGGGTTTTATGAGCCCTTTTAATAAAATTTCCACTGCTCATAATAATAATGTCCACTCAATTCAGTTTGTCACTAAAGAATAAACACAACGCGTGATCTATGCTGTTGCATTTCGTATACATATATTGTTGTTAAAGTACCGCTATTTTACGAAAAACTCACAAAGCACACTAAAAATTAAAATACATATGTATGTACATATTGCGAAGCAAATTTGAAAAATGTCCGGATTATAGAGTAAAAAATGTTAAACTGTCCGAATTATAGCAGTTGTCCGGATTATAGATGTGACCGGACTACCGCGTGTCCGGATTATCGAGATAGTACCGTACCATGAAAAATCACATGAAATGGAGTCTTCTTAATCTTGACCTGAGCCCGTTATATAAAAAGCCTACTGATAAAAAACATCTTTCGACCTCAATGCTTGACCTTGAACTATACAGTTAGCATTTGAAAATACTGAATGACCCCTATCTCCACCATTTACAAATATTTCGACTTAATTTATCAGCGCGTCGTATAAATTTTAAATTTTTCGAGTTTAGAAAGTTTATGTAGATTGATGTTTTGAAACTTTTTCTTAAAACTTTTTGCCTCTACGCAGAATTACTCAGGTGATATATTTAGAATTGGTCTAATGTTTTTTCTTAATTGAAGTCAAAGTTAGCATATTACAAAAAATATATTTCACCTCAACCCACTGAAACCCAGTTTTTGGAAATTGAAAAGCTTTTATTGTAGATAGATTTTGTAATAAACAAATTTTTAATTCTTTCAAAGCGATATTTTCAATGTTTCGGGATCCCGGGACTGATATCCCTAGTTTTTATGCGCCCATATCAAATAATGGTCCACAGTATTCCATTGTGGTCAAGAAGACATCTAAAAATAAAACATTTGCTTTGGTTACATTCTCCAGCATCTGTCCCGAAGAATAACATTTTTGACTATGTCACTAATACTCAGGTATTATTAGAAACAGTTTGACCTGTGTAAAATGTTGTAAAAAAGACGCGTCTCTGACTAATTTGAAAATGATTAACTTCGAATTGGGTATTCCGGCGTTTCAGTCGCTTCTCTTCTAAACTCTGACCTCTGGGATCTGAATGCAGCAGTTAGACTGTTTCGCATTTTCCAGAAAACAATACCAGCCGAACAACTTGCTTAGCGAAACGAGTTTCTCACGATTTTAAATCCATTAGAATTAATTTTCAGCAAAAGGGGTATGCGAACAACGCTGGGAAATATTGCAAAATTATTTAAAAAGTCAAAATTGCGTTTATTGAATAGTCAAAATAAGCTTTTCAAATGAAGCGTATTTGGGGATCGGTCGTGAAGCCAATGCATCCTCAGATAGTGAAAGTGATTCCAAAATCTGGCATGGCATGATGGCAAATGGGATCATTGACCCATTTTTCCTTAGAAATGCAGCTAAAACGCAATTTAGGTCAATGGTCAATGAAGGATCTTTGGATTCAGCAGGATGGCGCGTTATATCTCACATCCCATGACACAATCAATCTTTTGCGCGCCAAGTTCGGTAATCGTGCTTCCATTCGCCTCAGCGATGTTAATTGGCCAACTCCGAGTTGCGATTTGACGCTGATAAACTGTTTGATGGGGCCAGCCAGTGAAGCGCATATTTACCATATTATTGTTCTGGAGCTATGTGTTCTTGGGAATTTTAGACTTTTGGTAGTAATTCGGATTTAACTGCACTAAAGAATCGTATTTCATTGATAATTTTCTGAGTATCGAATAAATGCATCCTTTAATAAGCTAATTCATATTCTAGACCTAAGTGTCATTTATAACAACTAGAAAACGACTGAACTTCGGCTTTGGCCATATTCGGCCACACAAAAGTTTTGTTTGGTTTCGGGTCGGCTTTGGTAAATAAAACCGAACTTCATCCGAGCGTTTTTTAAGCTTTATTTTTAAAAATTCAAAACAACCTTTGAGTTTTACGTGATAGTGATGTGATTTCCAGTAATAATATGGAATTAATAATTTTTCATTAAATAACGAATTGGACTCCTAATCTTAATAATTCATACAAATTTTAAGCGCAGACGCAACAAAAACCGAAAACCAACACAGCTAAGGAAATTCTTCTTAAGTTCGAGGGTAAAAAAAATAACAGCTAAAAATTCTGATAAGCCTCAAACCAGACCAATGCGAATCTATTCTAACTGTTAAATTCGAGCAATAACAACATTTTTTAAATGAGAATGTCAAGGGAAAGATAATAGAAGAATGGAGGGAATGACAAATAGATAAAATTTGTTTGTGGCGCATTCACAACAAAATACGTTTGTGGTAAACTTTAAATACCTTATAATTGAAAACAATGAACGAAATATAAATAGTAAAGTTGACATCGATAAGTTGAACTTTGTATACATCTATTATACTTACTTTATTTTCACTGATTTATATCAGTATAAGTTTGCAACTAATTAAACTAATGAAAACGAAGTGCCGTGTATTAAACTGTGAAATCACAGGCAGTTTTTCGCGTTTTTATGCGGAAGACGCCGTGGCCAGAAAGTATGTATGTATGCGTATAATTTCTTGTGTCTGGTTGTTTCCATTACTTTTGCCTACTCTTCTTCTTTACAAACAAGTAATTCCCCTTCCTTTTGCTTGTTTATTCATGGGCTCTTACGGTTCGTGTATTCTATCATTCTTGGCTGCGAACGTATTGCTGAATACAATCATCGTCGCTCGCGCATTCGAACCGTGCCAATATTAAATTTGCCGAACTCATATTTATTGTAAACTAGCGGACCCGACAGACTTCGTTCTGTCAAATAGATTTTGAATGTGGCAGTTTATATTTCGACCTTGAGACGTTTTTACTCTGCTGACCCTCACACACCGCCCTATCATCATGGTGACGGTTCTGTTCAGGAGAATTAAAGAAAAGGGTCAGCTCGGGAGACCTACATAAGTATCTTCGCTTCGACGAACTTTGGCCACACTTTCGGGACCCACTAAAAAACCCGACTGGGATGTTTGCCAGAGGGCTTCAAACTAAGATTTAAACCTGATTGAAAAATAATCTAAAGGGATAGTGAGGGCCTAAAGGTGACAAATATTTATAAAGTGTGAGTGAAATAAAATAAATATAAGTATTTTCAGTAATGGCTTTACTGTAAATCAAGTGAATCATAATTATTAACAAAAATCATTTTTTATTTTTATTGTAGTGCTTTACGATATTCAATGTTTTTTGTTTGATTACCTGGTTAATATACAAATAAATCTGACCATGTGAGAAACATGGGTTTTCTAGATTAATTAATAATGTTTGTCTTTTGTTCTTCTTAAAATATGTCTATCTGTTGTTATTCTTCAAATATGTTTGGATTTGTTCAGCCCTGCATGATTGTTCTTAGAATTTACTTATTTTTATTTATTATTTGTGAATGAATTCAATCCTTAACTCGTTTCGAAACTAAAAGAAAAGAAAGAATATTGCGAGGCCAATCAAATCTATAGCTCTTACATTCTTTTACTTTTCTATTTGGTCGGGCTCACGATATTACCACTTTTGTGTGAACGCATTAGATCGAAATTATTCGAATTTTTCTCGCCGTACAAACCATCATAGGACTTCAAGGAACATTTAAAAAAAAAGAATTGTTAAAATGGGTCCATTTTTATATTATAGATTATTGTTTAATACTAATACTTACGAATACTTCTTCCATTAAAGTTTTTTAATGAAAACGCTCAACCAGAAAGTTGAAAGTGCAAGTGCACCACTTTCAATATTAATGCATACAGTTGAAAAACAAGACCTCAATTAGTGAACGCTCCGAAAAAATAAATACCAGACAAGCAGTCCTTTATTTGGTTTTGACACTTTTTTCAACTTATTTCAGTGTTTACAATGTGAAAAATTGTTGACATCGAAAGAAACAGCATTCCTCGCTTCAATTAAATGAATGCCTCAAATATTTAGTACTCAGTAAAGGATAGAAAACCAATACATGTCATACTTCATGCAGTAAACAACAAACTATATAAGTTCCGGATGCTATGCACGGAAAAAAACTAAATATTTTCAGAAGTTGTAAAGTTATTTCGTGTACATTTGTAAAAAGAAAAGAAGAACGTGTAAAATGTAACTATGAAAATAACTTTTTGGGTTATTAAAGCGAAAATGATAAAAGTTGCATTTTAACTTTTTCATTTTAATAACCTAAAGCTTATACTGAAAAATGTAAAACCGGCAATCAAATTCAAAACAGGAATGTTAATCGAATGCAGCTCTAACGCGTATTCTATGTAGCATGGCTAAAGGACATTTTTAATATAAAGGGTTTTTCAATTGGCGCGGGTCGATTTTGGCGTCCTGTGGCAGCCATTTTGTTTTGGTGTCATCTGTCAAATCTTTTGTTTATTATTCAGTTGTTTATGCCAAATCATCATGGCAAGTTACACGATTGAACAGCACGTTCAAATGATAAAACTTTATTATCAAAATGAGTGTTCATTAACCCAAACGTTGCGCGCATTGCGCCCATTTTTCGGTAGACGTGGTGGCCCTTCCAATTTCTTATGACCCATATTGACCTAGACGACATGTGGTTCCAGCAAGACAGCGCTACGTGCCACACAGCAAACGCCATTTTATTCCATTTCAACATCTACCCGCCCTTAGTGAAAAACCCTTACATAAATGCCGAAACATGTATGTGTTATGCAACGGTTTAAGAAGATGGTGTATGGGTATAGGATTAAGATTAGTACTAGAATGAAGGCCAAGGTGAATATGTACCTATGTATGTAGATGAAGAAAGAGATAAAGGCAAAAATGTAAATAAAAATAAAGATAAAGAAACGTAAGAATAAAGACAGAAATGAAGGTAAATACAATATTTGCACTTAATATAAGGACAAGAGGAAAGGTGGATATGTAGATAAGGTCAAGAATAAATATAGAGATAGGGATGAAGACAAAGATGAAAATAACATTGGTCGAATTTCATCACCAGTCGAAGAAATATGTAAATGTATATAGTTTTACTGAGGTTTCAATACAATTTTAATTTTCAAAGACTTTTGCACCGCTTTGATATACCTTGCAAAAAATACAATATAAAACTTTCACCTGATAAAACCAAACCCTTAGTAGTTTCAAAAGAACCTAACAGAAGCAAGTTGGAGATCGGGCGCCATATGATTGAACAAGTTATGCAATTTAAATATTTGACTATAGATGATCTAGCAGTCGAAATATATGATATGCCAGAAGGAAGGTGACGACCAGGAAGACTACCAAAAAGATGGGCAGAATGTTGAATACCGACCTCAATAGAAAATCAAACTTAACATTAATTTAAGTTCTATGCATTAATTTTATAAGTAAATGTATTGATGTATAAATGTATTTGAATATGTACCCATAATAACTTAAATGTAAAGGGTAATCAATTTAGAGGTATCGGATTTTAAATTGAAATAAAACAAAGAAAAAATCAAATTGATTGGGCAATCCTTATTATTTTTGTCCACAACCATGCATGACATTTTTTTTAAGAAAATCCCTTTCAAATGTTGGCCATAACTGCGCCATAATTCGGCCGTAAACAACAATTTTGAATGACTCGCTGGAGACTCGGTATCTCGTGAATAGCTTTAGTAATGTTGGCTTCCAATGCATTAATCGAAGCTGGTTTATCCACAAAGCATTGAGACTTTACATACCTCCACAAATAAAAGTCTAAAGGTGTAATATCATAACATCTTGGAAACGGCGACGTAGTAAATTTAGTCTTTCACGGACTGTATGGCAAGCAGTGCCGTCTTGTTGAAACCAAATGTTGTGAAGATCTTGGGCTTCCATTTTTGGTTACATTGGCGCAGCCTCGTCTGCCCATAGTCCGCACCAAACGGTTGTTTTCAATGGATGTAAAAGATATTGTTGAATGGATTCGGGAAGCTCTTCAGCCCAAATACGGCATTTTTTCTTATTGATGTAGCCATTAAGCCAAAACTGGGGCTAATCGCTGAACACCATGAGATGGCCTCAAAGCGCGATGAGCAGTTTTGAAAGAGCTTCGATTTTGGTAATATAATTGTACGATTTGTAAGCATTGTTGAGGCGTAAGTCTTTCTAGGATGAAATGGCAATAAGTACTGAAAAAATTATGTACTGAGTTTGACAGTAGTCACGCGTGATCTGTCAAAAAAACCCTATTGGAAAAAGTACCTCGAATCTGATCGATTTGTGTTACGAAAAACAGCCTATGATGAAGGTTGAAGAGGAACAATAAGAGTACCATTTATGTTATTAAATGTTAAATACAAGACTCAAAGAAAATTTCTTTAAAAACTTTGCTATCATAAAAAAATGTTATAGTGAAATATTTTTAACTTCCTGTGTGAACATTCGAATAATACATTCATAGTCTGGTTGCAACTATCAGAAAGGAAATCAAAGTGAAAAGTTATTTTCAGCTTGCTAGCGATTCACTAGCAAGTTTTCTTTTTCTGCAAAGTACTAACAAACTATTCGAATATTACCGCGGGTGTAATATGCAGTCAGTGAGATTTGGGTTTTGTTTTCGGCTAAGCAGTCTCCCCTTATCAAATAAAAAAATTAAATCGCTACCGAGAAATGTGTATGAAATTTATGTTATGAAAGAATTATCTGACAGGTTACGACCGTATTTGCTGGTTCTTTGTAGGGGTAAAATCTGGCGCATCAATAATCATTTTGTTTAGAACTTTGGCAATTTCTTTTTCAAATCAAACCCATATTTGAAGCCCAATTGATGACAATGAAAACGCGTTTTATAGAAATTTTACTTCCTTTTCGTCCTCCATCTCAATTGGAAATAGTTTTGTATTGCGTTTGTTTTGCAATGGTGACCAATAGATTGTTAACATTTTGTTGATATAACGGGTGATGTTGCCTTTATTTCCGCTTAGAACGTTTTCTTATCTCATAAAAGGTAACTTAGCCGCAAGTACTTAAGCTCGAACATATCGATCATATACCTATAGTTTTTGTCATATGCTATCTAACGAAACTATTGTTTTAGAGGGGGAGTTTTGTTAATTTAAAAGCTTGGGCGGCTGTGTATGCTGAGTTGCCTGATCTCCCATCGGGCGCGTTCCAGGTGATGGATAGGGAAGCCCTGGCATCATAATAGTGGTCTTCCCAGCTGGGTTAGCTTCCAACACTCGTGTGATGACTCAAAGTTGGCATAGAATCAGGGAGCCATCCACGAACCAAACTGGCTAGGGAGGAGTCCCGAACAAGAACCGAAGAGTAACGGAAAGCAATGAACTAATTACTCCAGGTGGAACCCACATAAGTGGCAATCCACCCGGTTCGGTGGCAGGGGCATGGATTCTGTAGGCACCAACCATTACCCAAGTATCTCGGCTCTATGAGCGAAAGCGCATCCTGGAGAAGACGGGACGAGAAAACGTTTCCCAGTTTCGGAGGGCCTGAATTGTGGGGCTGCTTCGGTGGTGGCACGACCTCCCAAAGAAGCCGGGAAATCGAAGAGCGTGGCAAGAAGAGAAAGGAGAAAGTGGCGGGCAAGGCTCATGCGGGAGAAATCCTCTTGCGGCTCTGGCGACCCTTCTGCGTCTGTGTCCTCCAAAAGGCCTCGATGGGCAGAAGTGACACCCACAAAAACCACCGGGTTCTCGGTGGGCACTGGCGCTCCCAAACTGTCTCGCTCTCGACGTAAGCGGAGGAAGACGGTGGCTGAATGCAGCACACCTCCCTGCTCTGAGGCTGATGCTGATATCCGCGCCACGACTCCCAAGGGACGAGCGTAATATCGGCGCCAGTCAATGTGGAGGGCGATGGTTCTACTGAGCCGCGGTATAACCGCCGCCTCGACAACAAATCCAACTCAGCTGTCTGCCCGGCGGAAATTTCGTCAGTTGAGGATGGCGAGCTGGATCTTCGCCCGAGCACATCCAAGGGTGTGACCGAGCCATCCTATAACGAGAAAGCTGCTAGCCCACGACCTCTGGCTGTGATCGGAAAACTGGGGCCTGACCATCAGCCGAACTCTCTCGCACACCAAGAGTAACAACCGGGAAGGAAAGGAAGGCTTCCTTGTGGTGCGAGTGGATGAGGTCAGTGTTGATGTCGTGACTCTAGGTACAGGAATTGTCTAAGTCTCTTCTTTGGGACTGTCACGTTCCATGTTCATCCCAAATGAGTGGCTCAGACCGTGGTTCCAGTAGTTACCATCCGCTGACGGTGGGACAGATTAACTTGCAGCATTCCAAAGCCGCTACTGCAATCTTAATTAGACGGCTTACCCAGCTGCACACATTACCTCATGTAACAGCAGTGCAAGAGGCCTGGATCTTTAGGGACTGCCTCTGTGGCTTTGGCGCATTGAAAGGGGCCACGGTATTATATGACAGGAGTTCAAGTAGAAGCGGATGGCTGAGATTTGTGATTGCATCTTCTTATTTTCCTTACGATGCTTTGGAAGGGCCTCCACTTGGGAAGGCCACCAGTCTTGTAAGGTTCTGTGAGTGGCGCAGTCTGTGCCTCGTTCTCTGCTGCGATGCTAATGCCCAGAAATAAAACTGCTGCTGCAGAAATAAACACTGTTCACGGAAAGGATACCGTGAGTGTAAGTACTGCGCAAAAGTGGTTTTCAAAATTCCGAAGTGGTAACTGAGATGTGGAGAAGGCATGGAATTCGATCCAATGATTCTCTCCATGCCCTTGACTCCATGCCATCAAGAGTCGTACTTGAAAAGAGACACAGTGTTGTGCTGCTAGAGGCTCAGTTGTGGTCAAACTCTGTGAGCCCGCCAAACACTGTTTTCACATTTTCTCGGATGGCTCCAGGACGTGGGTATCGTGGGTAACGAGACCTGTGACTCCTTAGCTGAGATGGGCTCTGAGGCCAGCTTAGCATCGGAAGATGTGACGCGACTTTTGCAATAATCACAGTAGGACGGCGTCTTATCGGCTGAGTATTGATTACGAGTTCTTTCGCATTTCGCTATTACTACACTTTGTTATTACTCTGTAAAATTTTTGTATCACGGACTGAAATAAAATTGAAATGAAATGAATTCCTTTTTTTAGCGATAGTTCAGTTTTTCCTCGATGGCAGCAGAGAGTCGTGTTCTAAAATACAAAGTGATTTCTTTTAAAGAAAATATTTCATCAATGTTATTGCCCATAAACTTAAGAGCCTAGCAGTAATGTAGTTCCAATGTATACTACAAATATTTGTGTATGACATGGGTGAGGAATTTCATATTTAATGATACATATTTAGAAATATAAAGTGTTAGAAAATGTATCATAAAAGTCTGTCTTTGATTTGGTTAAACGAAGCGGGCCGCTGGAAAGAAAACACTTATGGTCATGCCAGTCTACTATTGCGGCAAACTCAGTTAACCTCGGTGAGGACTGACTACATCGTCCCGACGGTAACTTTCAATAGGAATTTTGCCACTCTCTTTCCATCTAAGGAAGAGTGGAATAAGGGATTCTCATTAAACAACTTCGACACTACAGTCTATACAGATGGTTCAAAAATGGATTGTGGTGTTGGAGCTGGTATATATTCTCATAGACTTAAAATTGAAAAATCTGTGCGCCTCCCCAATACCTGCAGTGTCTTCCAGGCGGAAGTACTGGCAATTGGGGAAGCTTGTAGGCTACTAATCACAGACTTCTCTTTTAAGAGCAATATCGCTATTCTCTCGGATAGCCAAGCTGCAATCCAGGCACTGGATTCAGCGACTACAACCTCAATGGTGGTGGAACAAAGTAGGAATAGCCTTTCCACCTTGAGCGAAAAACATAATGTTACCTTAATCTGGGTCCCAGGACATCGGAATATTGAAGGTAACGAAAAAGCAGATGAACTGGCAAGAGGGGGATCTGCCATGAATAACGCTCTTGCAGAACCGGTATTCACACCATTAGGCGCAGTCAAGAGTACAATTTCCCTAAAATACCTCCGAATGGCGGAGTGTAGATGGAGGGGCCAGACGAAATGCAAAATCAGCAGAACGTTATGGCCCACCTACAACCTTAAACAATCATCAATATTGTTAAACATGAAACGACGGGATGCCTGGAGACTAACGGCAGTCATAACTGGCTTTTGGTCTGTCGGAGAACAGGCAGCCAAAATGGGTATCCCTCACAATACATACTGTCACAGTTGCAAACAACCGGGGAAAAAGGAGACAATCTTCCATTTCCTCTGTGAATGCCCTGCCCTATGGAAGGACAGAATGTTAACCCTGGGCAAACCGCTGTTCGAGGAGCTCGAACAACTGTCTGGCTTAGATGTCAACAACCTAATAAGGTTCCTGAACCGCACAGACTGGGTATAGTCATGCCGTAAATAACAAGTTGGTAAAGAGGATGTGGCAACAAAATGGTGCGGAAGCGCTAGTTGGATTCAGGATGAATCACCACTCTAACCAACCAACCAACCAACCTGTCTTTGACAATTCGACTCTTGCCTTTCTTAGTATTATTATTATTAAAATAGGCATAAACAGCTAAGTCTCTACTTAACGAATGATGATGCAAACAAAGTAAAACTACCCGCTTTGGATGGAGACTAGGCGGATAAGCGATGGAATTCCAATATGGAAGCAAAACAGTAAATGGGCCAAAGTCCTGCTTCTGAAAAAGCGAAAGCGAATTTTTGTAAATATTTTTAAAAATGAAACGAATTCATTCAAAATGAAGTACCTTTGAAATAACCGCTGGGTCTAAGTGCCATAGGCATTGTCTCTGATTAGTAGCTTAATCAGAACTAAATCAGAAGATTTCCAAAAAAGTGTTCTCGAAATGTCCGGTTAGCATCTGTCTCTTAGTTAGTTTCGGTTTATGTTTATTATCTGCTTAAAACAAGTTTACATTTATGTTTGGTAAGGCTTGATACGTCATCATGAATCGTTTAACGCCAGAACAATGCTTCCAAATTGTGGAAATTTACTTTGAACACAAAAAAATCTGTTCGCAAAGTTCATAAGGCACTGTCTTTATTTCTTTCGAAGTGAGGAAGTAGCTGCTGTTACAATGAATGTCGAGCGCTATCGACCCATGCTCACTGAAGTTTTGTTTCTAAAAATTAATCAGCTAAGTATTGACGACATTTGATTACAACTTGCCATACATCGGGCTTAACAATGAATTTATTGCAATATTCAAGCCACCATTGATGCCATACGCCCAGATTTATTGGAAAAAGTAGCCAAAAATGTATCTGAACGAATGGCCCATGTAACTCGTACCCGTGGAGGTCATATGTCGGAGAACATATTCAATAAATAAATCCCATTAAACTCCACCAGATTATAATAAAAAAACTCATTCCTAATTATTTCTGATTTGTAAGTATTATCATTTTAAGTTATCAAGGTCTTGAAAAACACCCAATATATGTCAAACGTGAGCCTGTACAGTTGTCTTAATATTGAGCTAATATATAAAACTGTCGAACGTGATGAACATCATAACACTTCTCGTCACCAAAATGGATGATCAAAGAAAATAACTTGACAAAAGCCTTGTGGAATGCAAACGGACTAAGCCAACACAACGTGATGAACATCATAACACTTCTCGTCACCAAAATGGATGATCAAAGAAAATAACTTGACAAAAGCCTTGTGGAATGCAAACGGACTAAGCCAACATATACTGGAAACTCAAAACTTCATCAGACAAAAAAGCTTTGACATACTAAAGGTATCGGAAACACATTTTAGTGATAAATCCTTTGTAAAAATTGCAGGATATACAATTTTTTGTACCAATCACCTGACAATAAAGCACACGGAGGCACAGCTATTATATTAAGACAAAATATTATATGTAGCGAAATGGGGGAACACTCATGGCTTATTGACTATTTCAGCTGCATACTGTCCACCAAAATTTAATAACAAAATAAAGCTAAAGACACTTGGAAATCAATTCATAGCCGGAGGTGATTTCAACGCAAAGAACATGACATGGGGCCCAAGACTGACCAATACTAAAGGAAAAGCTGTACTTGACGCCATCAGAGAATTAAACTGTGACTTTATAAGCACAGCGGAACCCACTTACTGGCCAACTTGTGTTAGCAAGGTACCCGACTTGCTGGAGTGACAATTAAATCCTGCCTTGAGCTTTCGTCAGAGCATTCATCAATAATACCGGATACCCTATAACCATCGAACATACTGGGAGGCTGTTATGAAAGTAATGGAACAAATCCTGGACAGGAAAATCCCATTAAAAACTACCCACGATATTGAAACTGTAATAGCTTTTTTTAATGACACGACTATTATGTCACTAAGTCTATCCACACCAACTCTTCAACCTCAAACTACAAAATACAGCATTCCTAACGCAATAACAAAGAAACTAAAACAAAAGAGAAAACTAAGAAGAAATGGCAGACTACAAGATTTCCGGAACAAAAAACAACTTAGCAAATTAACTAAAGAAATTAAAGAACTATTGAAACATGAAAAAGATAAAACACTAAACAATTACCTTAAAAATATTGACGCAACAAAATCTACAAACTATTCATTGTGGAAGGCGACAAAAACGATGGTCGGAGCTACAATACACCTCCCACCAATAAGAACTACAAATGGACAATGGGCCTGAACATCATCGGAAAAAGCGACTATTTTAGCTCAACAATTTAAAAATATAAGTATGTCAAAATGAAAATAATACCGACTTCGATTTGACTCATACAACGAGCAATAAAGAAGAGCAAATTATCAAAAAAAACCTCAGTAAGAGAGATAAATCAATTAATTTCGACTTTAAAAAACAACAAATCCCCTGGATATGACCTCACCTCGGGGAAAATTGTAAAGCATATGGCCGACAGTGCAATAAATTATCTAAGGAACGTTTTCAACGCTGCTATAAAACTCAAATACTTTCCAAAGACATGGAAAATTGCCGAAATTATTGCGATCCCAAAGCCCAATAAAACGCCACGTTTGCATCGTCGTACCGACCAATAAGTCTGTAAGCCCATTATAACAAAAACAAATTTAATTCCCCAACATCAGTTTGGATTTAAGCGAAAACATTCGACAATCCAACAAGTGCACAGAGCCACTGACAAAATTGATAAAGACTTCAACAATAAACAAGTATGCGTGGCTATATATCTCGGCGTAGCTAAAGCCTTTGACAAAGTATGGCACCCTGAATTACTGCACAAACTCCAATCTTGGCTGCCATTGTAAAGAGATATATTTATTTAAAGAAAGTATTGTTTGTTATTTGAAATATATTTATTTTATTTTATCTTTTCAAGCTAGACATCCAGCTTGTAAAACGATTGTTTTCTTTCTTCTTTCTTACATACTACGTACAAGCGTTTTTATAGCAATTTTTGTCAATGCAAGCCAATAACAATTTTTCGGTGTTTACTTGTGTAATATGATTCTAGCATTCACGCGCCGCACATAAAACAATACGTTAGCTATGTTTGCGTTTAGTTTCAAGTGTAATGAACCTTTTAAGAAATATGATACTCTATTTAAACGGCACAGCAAAGTGAATGCATAAGTGGACAATAAAATAAAAACCAAAACAAAATGTTTATGAATATTAATGTTAAGGCATATCCGACTTATAATCATACTACACCATATGACTACATTCTAATGCTAAAAAGTTACATCCAAGATAGAAAATCGTATATTAAATATAACGACGTATGTTCATACATTGAACCTATAGACGCAGGAATTCCCCAAGGCAGTGTATTAGGACCCACTATGTATCTCATCTACACCGCAGATTTACCCTAACCGTCTTCAGGAAATAGCATGATTGCGACGTTTGCAGATGACACTGTACTAATGGCATCTCATAGAAACCAGAAAATAGCAGAAACAAATTTACAAAACGACCTAAGCAAAACACTGGACTGGTTCAAAAAATGAAATATAGAAATTAATGGCAACAAAACAATTCAAGTCAATTAAACGAACAGAAAGGTAACCTTAGACTCATTAAAGATTGAGAACTCCTACGCGAAAACTGATACGAAAGCTTAATACTTAGGCATTACATTAGACTGAAAATTAAACTGGAAACCCCATATAATAATAAAAAAAAAGAGGTTGTCTGTAAAGTCGGTTTACTGACGATAGTTTAACGTGACAACGTCATAAGAAAATATTGATGGAATGGTTGCAATTTTCAAAACAAAATTGTAATTTTATTTGTTTGATAGATATTTTGTATGGATATAGAGGAGGAGGTAAATGGAATTGCAATGGAATGGGTCAAGTTACATTTACACAAACGTGAAAAATTACGAAACATTTATCAAATTCATGAAAGATATCTTCGATTTCGATTGCGCATCAGACGTTATCAAGTCAACAACACTAAGAGGCACCATCATCGATTTGCCTTTTTCAAGACACTTTACACTCGAAACACTCCCTTTCATTTCCTACTTTTTCTATCATCGTCCTATTCTCAACAGAGAAATGGTTCATTACCATGCACACAGGAAGAAGGCATATGCAAATACAAGTATGTGTATTTATATACCTACATATGCGCATATACATACATATACATACATACATATATATGCTCACTCAAGTAGGACATGACTAACGTGATTGGTAAATCCAGAACAGCTGGAAGGCTTGAAACTCAAGCTAATTCCGGCTAGCGAGATTCCACGAAGGCCGAGGGCTCGCATCTGGGTACCAAACATGGAATTTGATGCCAATCAACTAAGAAATAATTACAAAGGAGAAAGTTGCATGGGCAATTTAATCTTTTTCACCTTTTAAATCTCCGGGGCCAGATGGGATCATCCCAAAGATGTTACAGGAAACCTTGGACTGTATCCTACCATGGCTAGAGGAAATTTTTAAAGCGTGTTTAAACCTAGGTCATATTCCAGATAGTTGGAAACTAGTCAAGGTCGTCTTCATTCCAAAAATAGGCAGGAGGATAACGGTCGGTGCAATCAGATCATGTCCTAGAGAGGCTCTCAATGCACTGACACACGCTATTCCAATAAACCTACATATTAAGAAGACGGCAACCATGAGTGCATTTAGGTTAAACGAAGCGGGCCGCTGGAGAGAAAAAACTTATGGTCATGCCAGTCTATTATTGCGACAAACTCAGTTAGTCTCGGTGAGAACTGACTACATCGTCCCGACGGTAACTTTCAATAGGAATTTTGCCACTCTCTTTCCAGCTAAGGAAGAATGGAATACGGGATTCTCTCTAAACAACTTCGACACTACAGTCTATACGGATGGAAGTAAAATGGGCTGCGGTGTTGGAGCTGGAATATATTCTCACAGACTTAAAATTGAGAAATCTGTGCGTCTCCCTAATACCAGCAGTGTCTTCCAGGCGGAAGCACTGGCAATTGGGGAAGCCTGTAGGTTACTAATCGCAGATTTCTCTTTTAAGGGTAATATCGCTATTCTCTCGGATAGCCAAGCTGCAATCCAGGCACTGGGTTCGGCCACAACAACCTCCAAAGTGGTGGAACAAAGTAGGAATAGCCTCACCATCTTGAGTGAAAACCATAAAGTTACCTTAATCTGGGTCCCGGGACATCGGAACATTGAAGGCAATGAAAAAGCAGATGAACTGGCAAGAGGGGGATCTGCCATGAATAACGCTCTTGCAGAATCGGTACTCACACCATTAGGTGCAGTCAAGAGCACAATTTCCCTAAAATACCTCCGAATCGCAGACTGTAGGTGGAAAGTCCAGACGAAATGCAAAATTAGCAGAACGTTATGGCCCACCTACAATCTCAAGCAATCATCGGCATTAATAAGAATGAAACGACGGGACGCCTGTAGACTAACGGCAGTCCTAACTGGCTTCTGGTCTATCGGAGAACAAGCAGCCAAAATGGGTATCCCTCACAATACATACTGTCACAGTTGCAAACAACCGGGGAAAAAGGAGACAATCTTCCATTTCCTCTGTGAATGCCCTGCCCTATGGAAGGACAGAATGTTAACCCTGGGCCAACCGCTGTTCGAGAATCTCGAGCAACTATCTGGCTTAGACGTTAACAACCTAATAAGGTTCCTAAACCGCACAGACTGGATATAGTTATGCTGTAAATAACCGTTAAACAAGTTGGCAACGAGGATGTGGCAACAAAATGGCGCGGAAGCGCTAGTTGGATTCTGGAAGAATCACCACTTTAACCAACCAACCAGGACAGAGCCAGATGTCGAACGTTGCCGAACGCGGGGGCCGATTGTGCTCTTTGTCGTTCGTTCCGCGCTCTCGCGTGCAGTTCAAGCACATTAGCTTACATTTGCTTGCGTACGGAATAGATTCGTATATTTGATATGTCCATATGACTTGTATGCATCTTTACATATAGATTTATTCTTTTTGAAAATTGCGCGAAATTGTATATATATATGCATGTTTATATACATATATTAGTATACAACATATCTTATAAGGTATATGGTAAATATTACCATACATTTTTTCCTTCATATATAATAAAAAAATTAATAATAACATTAAAACAACAGGTATTATTAACAAACTTGGTTTTATTTTAAATTCTTCAAGTAAATCAAATTAATAACAATCAATATGAAGGCATATGCAAATACAAATACGTGAATTTATATATGTACATATGCGCATATACATACATATATACGCTCACTTAAATAGGAGAGAGCAAGATGTCGAACGTTGCCGTTCGTTTGCTTTGTTCGTTCCGCGCTTTCGCTTGCAGTTCATTCAAGGTAACGGCAATGAGCAAGGTAACGACAAATGAGTAAGGTAACACTAATGAGCAAGGTAACGACAAATGAGCAAGGTAACGACACATTTTTTCGTGCGTGCAGCCGGCTAAATCGAATTATAAGACGTTATCACGTCAAAAAGAAATTAAATTAAAAATCGTTTCGACAACTGCACCAGGACCTCAGTCAAAGCTCTTACTGTAAAACAAAACTTACAACTTTACAAAACGACAATTGCACCAATTTGGAAGTATGGTACAGAAGTTTCTAAATCCAATTTGACAATACTGCAACGTGCCCAGTCATCGATACCTAGGACCATAACAAATGCACCATGATATATACCAAAAGCTGACATTTACCTCGACTTAAACATCGACACAGTTGACGAAGCCATACAAACTGCGAGCAGAAGGCACATAAGCAGACTTCTGACGCACACAGATCCGACGATGAGGAAGCTTCCTGCTGAAGAAAAATTCAAAAAGAAGAGACTTAAACGAAAAACACCAACTGATCTTTTGTCATATAATAATAAGAATTATATTTATGTACTTATCTAAATTATCATAGTAAATATTTAACAAATTAATTACAGGTATACATACCTTCCTAAACGATCCTGATGAGCTATGGCCTTACAGTATTACTTATATATCCAAATATATTTAAAACAAATGACTTATTGTTAATATAGACAGGTGTAATATTTTTTGGAAGCAATAAAAAAAAAGATATTTGATATTATTCAAGTTAGAGAGAGTGTACTGAAGAAGTACCATGTGACAGGAGTGGCTGATTTGGGCAACATATTTTTATATTTATAGAGACTTAACTGCTTTTCTGAAAACAGGTGACGAGTCGAATTAATTTATTTTATTTTCATGCAGCAAAATGCCTTTATTTGGTACATTGTGTGTTTTGATTTAATATATTTTCATTAAAACAAATTTGTTTGTGTGATTTATTAAATATTTTTTTAAAATATTGAGGGGTTTCATACACAACATACATTGCCAGTAGGAATTCTTGCAAAGCTCCATTTAATATCGACTTTTACATGGACAATAACACTTGTTACGCATATCCGTATAGACGTAGATGAGAGAATATGCGTTAAAATTGAAAATACTTGCCAGTAATGTTGGAAGGGCAGCAAGCAACCGACATTACCACACTTTATCGCTCCCACATTACCAATGCCTGAGCTTAAATCTGCTGACACATTATTTCAGCGAGATTCAAGCATAAAAGCAAATCTACATACCTATGTACATATTTATCTATGAATACGGATTTACATACACATGTATGTTCACTGTCGGATCTTGAAACTTGAAAAAACAGGAGTCGAAATTAATTATTTTTTTTGGAATTTGCAAAATTAAATTTTTTTTTGTAGAAAATAAAAATTTGTTTTTAAACCGAAATTCACTATAATGTTGGAACTTTTTCTAAAATTTATTTTTTAAGACTTTCTCATTGATGGAAACTCAGACACATAATAATTAATTTGACTGGTATAGAATTAAATTATTTTTGGTGTGGATTAAGTAGAAAGGTTTAACATTCACTTTGATTTTTACAGAACTTTTCGATGTTTCAGGTTATCTCCAGAAATGGACCTTGCTAGGACATGTGACTCTCCGCCTGAAATTATTTTATTCTTCTTGATTGGCGCGCTAACCGCTTACGCTTTTTTGGCAAAGTTTAACAAAGCGCGTCAGTCGATTCATTATTTTACCAGAAGTAAAATTCCACCGCTATTAGAAAAAACTTTTTCTATCATTTTGCTGTTTCATGTTTTATGCCTTCATGGTTATATTTGTATAAAATAATGATGTATATGAAGTAATATATAAGAACAGAGTGAGAAGTTCGAAAGGACATCCCGATCCTTATATTTACTACACTTCACATCCATTGCCTTAAGTTCAAGGCTTTACGGTTTATGTGTGTAACTGGCGGGCCTTTCCGATACAGTGACATACTTTACCACCCGTTTCATAATTCGTAAATAGTTCGCCAATAATAATTTGTGCACTTCATTGACAAACTTTAATTATTCTATTGGAAATTCATTGAAATCACAGGTCATATTACGGATGTGTGCGAATTAGTATGAATTTAATTGGCCCTGTGAAATTTTGAATGAAATACTCGTATAACAGTTTCTAAAATAAATAATGGGCGCGTACACTTCTATTAAGTACTTGGCCGAACTACTCCTCCAATTTGTGGTATGCGTCTTGATGTTGTTCCATTAATCGAGGGTCACATCGTTTTAAGCTGACTCAGAGCGACAGATGATTTTTATAAGAAGCTTTTCCATGGCAGAAATACCTGCCGAGGTACCGGTATTAGAAAAAAGTTTTCTGTCATATTGCAGTTTCATGCGCGGAGATTCGAACCCACGCACTCCCAAATGGTAGTATGTTTAGTTTGCTGGTAAGACGCATAAATAACACAAGTATTTTACGTGTTCGGTGATTTTCTACTATCGAAAGAATGGATAAAAGAAGTTGCATCAAATTTTGTGTAAAAAAAGGAATTGAATGCTCAAAAAAACTTGAAATATTAACAGTGACATACGGTGAGAGTACTCTGAGTCAAAAGAAATGTTTACAAGTGGTACAAGCTTTTCACAGAAGGGCGAGAAGGTTTGAACGACGACGCTCGCTCTGGACGCCCCATCACATCAACAACCGATGAAAATGTTGAGAAAGTGACGAAAATTGTTATAGAGAATAGTCGAATCACAATTAGGGAAGCTGGAGAGTATTTCGGATTTTGACCAAAAACCACGTAGCATGAGCATCGCTCGGGAATAGTTAAATGACGTCATCAATGATCCAGATTTGCCTAAAAGGGTCATAACTAGAGACGAATCATGGGTATATGGTTATGACATCGAAACCAAAGCCTAACGGAAGAGTCCAGAAAATGCACGCCAATTTCGGTCAAATGTCAAGGTTTTGCTCACTGTTTTCTTCGATTACCATGGCGTAGTGAATCAGAAGTTTTTATCACAAGGTCGTAAGGTAAATAGGGAGTATTCTCCTTAATTGGCGCGATAACCACTTACGCGATTTTGGCCGGCGCCAGTTGGACACAACAGGTGAAGCCAAGTCTTTCTCCATCTGATATTTACAACGCAGAGGAGACCTTCCTCTTCCTCTGTTACCACCAGCTGGTACCGCATCGAATACTTTCAGAGCCGGAGCGTTTGTATACATTCGGACGACATGACCCAGCCAGCGTAGCCGCTGGATCTTTACTCGCTACGCTATGTTTATGTCGTCGTAAAGCTCATATAGCTCATCGTTCCATCGCCTGTGATACTCCCCTTTGCGAATGTGCAAAGGTCCAAAAATCTTGCGCAGAATCTTTCTCTCAAACACTTCAAGCGTCGCTTCATCGAATGTTGTCATCGCCTACGCTTCTGCTCCATACGTTAAGACGTGCACGATGAGAGTCTTGTAGAGTGTTAGTTTTGTTCGTCGAGAGACTGTTTGTTTGAAGACAGGGGTACTTCGTTTTGTCCTCGCTCTCCACCAGACCCATTCGCTTTGCCTCTTTATCCAGTTTGGATAAACCAGAACTAACAGCGCGGTTGTTAAAGCCGATGATGTCAATACCATCGGCATATGCCAACAATTGAACGCTCTTATAAAAAATTGTGCCTGAGCGATTAAGTTCTGCGGCTCGTATGTCCCTCTCCAACATCAGGTTAAAGAAGTCACACGACAGCGAGTCACCCTGTCTGAAACCTCGTTTGGTATCAAACGGCTCGGAGAGGTCCTTCCCAATTCCGATGCCGCTGCTGGTGTTAATTTTGCGGGGATACCAAATTCATAGGAGCGTTCCTCGGCTCATAGAAAAAATCGTTGATTGCATCGTTCTACTCTTCCGTCGAGTCGTGGGCGCAAATTACCGATATGTTAAAAAAACGGGCTTTGATACGGATTATTGCGAGACGCTTGTCCACCGGAGTGAACGACAGTACTTGGCGACGAAGTCTCTCTTCCACATCAAATCCGACATCGAATTCGCGCTCCTTTACATGATAGCTGTAGTAGACGTCGCAAGGCCTTGAGTTTTTCTTGACTTGTCCCGTCCATCGCATCTCTTGAATGGCAGTGATGACAGCATTTACTCTCACGTGGACATCAACCAGACGTGCAGAGGCACCTTCCCCATCAAGGGACCGGACATTCCAAGAGCATGCCCTCAAATCTTGATCCGTAGGGGCCGTCATCAGTATAGAAAGTTCTCATCCGAGGCTTTTTATATCTTTTCATTGTGGGGGATTTTTAAGTGACGGGTCCATAACCCAGCTGGAATATTTCGCCTTCTCACGTTGGCCCACTCCCGAACGGGTGTTCAGAAGCTACCCAGAGGATAAGTGGGCTAATCCCGGAAGTTGTGAACTGCTTGAACCAAATGCAGAAGAATCGTCCTGGCCACTCCCAATTAACTTTCCCACTTGCGTGGACTTCTACATATGGAACCTCCTCGTTTGCGTGATGCAATACGAAAATAACGCCGGGAATTGTGGAAAAACAATTCATGGCTTTTGGATCATGATAATGCACCTGCTCACACATCTTTGCTTGTGAGAGATTATTTGGGCAAAAATCGTTATCATGCCTCAGCCGCCGTATTCGTCAGATTTGACCCCCTGTGACATTTTCCTGTTCCCAAGATTAAAGAGAGTCATGAAAGGACGGCGTATTGCGACGATTGATGAGATAAAAACCGAATCGCTGAGAGAGCTCAAGGACAAAACAAAAAGTGCATATCAGAACTGCTTCGAGGATTGGAAAAAACGCTGGTACAAGTCTATTATATTTGAAGAGGACAACTTTGAAGGATATAAAATAGAAATTGATGAACAAATAAATATATTTTGATAAAAAAACTCTTTTGAGCCGAAAATGTCGAGGCCAGTTGAAGGCCCACATATAAAATTTTATTTTTTGTGTCCTCACATGTCTAAAACCATCTTAAATCCTGTGTGCAAGTGTAATTCTATATCGATTGCATTTTCAGGTCAAAGCTAAATTTCTGTATTTTTTTTCGTTATTTCGTCTCTTCTCCTCAAGCACTTCTCCTAATGTATGTATGCATATTTGTAAAAATGTGAGCTCGTACGTAGTAGAGCAGCTCGAATATTTGTGGTCAGTTAAGCCATGCCGGATGCAGCTTTACTCACCTCAGGATATGTGGTTTTGGGATAATTTATGCATGCAAGTACTACTGCATGCACATTAAGGCAATAGAGTCTCAATTAATCTCAACTTTGATAAAATACGTATATATAAGGGCGACCGCCGCAACCGAAAGGGATAGACAAGGAACACTAAATGATAGAAAAAGTTTTTCCTTATAACGATTGCCTCCCGGAAGAAGATGACAAATCAAAAATAGCAAAATCAGCAAATGACAAATGGAAAAAGCTCCTCATAAAAACCATCTCCCGTTCGAAGGCGGCACAAAACTACTGTTACTACACCAAAACGCACAGCACAAGTTGAAGGACGGCGAAGTCAGTAAAACCCCAAACAAAGGATGTGGGAATTTAGGGCTGAAAATAAGGCAAATATTACCCAGAATAACCAAAAGGCTAAGGTTAGTACGGTTTAAGTAAATGGACAAATTGGAATGAAGACCAAATCCAAAGCTCTTACGAATTTGATAAGTCATGCTGTAACGATTTTTTTCATTCCCAGAAGTGGTAAATTTGCACCTAACATAATTATAAGTTTTACGGAAGCTTAGAAGCATGGAAAAATATTAATGAAACTAAACAGGGAAGAAAATAATGAAATTAACGAGCTGGCGGTTTGAGGTAGTGGACGTTTCAACAAAACTAGTTTTATCTCTAAAACTTACAAGTTTGCCCACTTTAGGTAAAAAAATCTACGCCCTCTAATGTGAACCTGTGCACTTATTCTTACACCTGCACGTGGATGTACGCTGTTCACAGAAATGTTATTCTGTGTAGTAGATAACTTCGAACGAGTGCATTGTCCTGTAGGAAAAACTTGAGCAGATGAAATAAATGTCGTGCACTAACGCCTATTTTCTCATCAGTTGAAAAGTAGCTAAGGTGCCACATTTAGACATTTAAAGTTTTGGGTTTTTTAGTAAATTGTTGTTACAGGTGTTGGAACATCGATGTAATTTAAGCATAATGGTATGCCTTTAAGTAATATATTTCTATTTAAAATCAGCTAAATTTAAAAAAACCCGAATTTCGTTCAAAGTTGCATGTATATTTTCTATACACTGAAACCTACTTTTGTCTAACACCTCACGGGATTTTCGTAAACAACACGGAGATGAAATTTTCTAGTGAATAGAAATTGCGAGGTAATGAAAGCTTTGTTTATTTTCAAATCATTAACAAATGCAAAAAAATACAAATCGTTTGAGTACCTGGTTGAAGGAATATGTGTAAAAATGCATTTTATTTGTGCGGAATGAGCTCATTTTGCATTATTAACTATCACCAGTCTCGTAACTCTTTGTCGATATATGATAGGGCTTTTCCGTAGGGTTTATATTAGATTAAGGAAAAAGAAAGTTTTAGGCAAGTGTTTTAAAATTGTTTTATGGGCGATGTTTAGCTACTGGGCGATGCTACCACTTCTAACATGCCGATTAATTTCGATTATTTACGTAAATTTATCATTTTCTTTAACATCAAAAATACCTCAACGGAATCGACGAAACCAAAATTGCACGTTACAGTATCGTTAGCTGTTAGTATCGGCACCATCAGCCTGTGTAATAACGGTCGGTGCAATCAGTGCATGTCCTAGGGAGGCTCTCAATTTACTGACATACGCTATTCCAATAGATCTACATATAAAGAAGACAACTATGAGTGCACCTGCATATGTTAAATGTCGCGAGCCATTGGAAAGAAAAAACTTATGGTCCGCAAGTCTATTATTCGACCAACTCAGTTGACCTCGGAGAGGACTGCTTACATCGTCCCAACGGTAACTTTCAACAAGAATTTTGCCACTCCCTCTCCATCTAAGGAGGAATGGAATATGGGATTCTCACCAGAAAACTTCGATACTACAGTTTATACAGATGGCAGTAAAATGGATTGTGGTGTTGGAGCCGGTGTATACATATTCTCATAGACTTGGAACTGAAAAATCTATGCGTCTCCCTAATACCAGCAGTGTCTTTCAGGCGGAAATACTGGCAATTGGGGAAGCTTGTGGGCTACTAATTACAGATTTCTCTTTTTAGGGTAATATCGCCATTCTTTCGGATAGCCAAACTGCAATCCAGGCGCTGAATTCGGCTACAACAACCTCTAAACTGGCGGAACAAAGTAGGAATAGCCTTGCCACCTTGAGTGAAAACCGTAAATTTACCTTAATCTGGTCCCGGGACACCGGAACATTGAAGGTAACGAAAAAGCAGATGAACTGGCAAAAGGGAGAACAACGTTCTTGCAGTACCATTATTCACGCCATTAGATGCAGTCAGGAATGCAATTTCCATAAAATACATTCGAATCGCGGATTGTAGATGGAGAGCAGACGAATTTCAAGATTAGCACGACGTTATGGGCCATCTACAACCTCAAGCAATCGTCGACATTGATAAATATGAAACGAAAGAACACCTGTAGACTAAGGCCAGTCATAGCTGGATTTTGGTTTATCGGAGAACAAGCCGCCAAGCGGCATCCCTCACAACACATTCTGTCATAGTTGTAAGCAGCCGGAGAAAAAGGAAACAATCTTCCATTTCCTCTGTGAATGCCCCGACCTATGGAAGGGCATAATGTTAACCCTGGGCAAACCGCTGTTCGAGAGTGTCGAACAACTGTCTGGCCTAGACGTCAACATTCTAATAAGGTTTCTAAACCGCACAGACTGGATATAGTCATGCTGTTAATAACTGTTAAACAAGTTGGTAACGAGGATGTCGCAACAAAATGGCGCGGAAGCGCTAGTTGGATTCTGGATGAATCACCAATCTAACCAATTTACCAACCATCGGCACCATAAACACCATTCACAATTTCCGCGCCATGGCTTACATTTTCGCCTTTATCAAAGAAAAACTGTAAAATGTACAGAATTTTCTCTTTGTTGACTTCCATTCTTAACACCCCCTGCTCACAATTGAATGGAACAAGCAAAAAACAGCAACGGCTTTTTACTTCACGAAAAATCGACCACTACAACCATCTACCGACCTAGTACATTCGGTTAGCCCGGGGCATAGGCATTATATATATCCAAAGTCTTCAGTGCGAGCTGATTATAATTTAGTTTATTTTTCTAGGACAATAAGTAAAATTTTTCGAAATTTACACTGATTGCAAAATACCATACCATCATTGAGTACTATTGCTTATATGAAAAATAGAGCGAACCCGAAATCGTTATGCTTTGAATTTCCCTAGAAACGCTCCAGTGTGCAACGAGTGGATTTCTCTACAAGGTAGGTTCGCTCGTATGTGTCATCTCCGGTGTTAATACATGCATGTGGATATTGTGAATATTAGTATGTAGCTGGGCAGGAAGTTAACTTTTCTGCAACTTTTTTGTAGAGTCTTGTAATCGAACGACAACGTGCTTAAAAAGTATTGAAGGCTATGTATACGTGTAGAAATGTTATACAACTTTTCTATGTGTTTGCTTTGGGCAAATATTTAAATGGCTGTGGAAACCCCTCTCCTGTGAATGTTAAAGAGAATATTAAAAGAGAACATTTCAATATCTAGTTTTTCGCATATCTATATATGTTTACGTATCTGTGAACTATTTAATGCTTAAATTGGAAATGTGCACATGTTCGTTTGGAAAAAAATGTGTCCAAGTAGAAATATTCTTAAGTTTATTACATGCATACATATATGAATGTGAATGCATATCTCTGCCCTAAAACCGGCTATATCTGCTCATAACGTTGAATGCCTTTTTTCTTATGTCACGCTCGACAAGAGCTCCAATAAACTAATGTCATATTTTTTAGAATTTACTAAAAAATACTACAATAAATTTTTTAAATAAACGTAGATATATGTATAAATACCATACGTATGCGCAAAGATTTAACATTTTCTTCGCTTATCGTTTTGCAAAAAAAAAATGTCCAAAATTTCGTAACCTTTTTCAACAAAACGCATGAAATTTACTTTCTCAAGACGTAAAAAGAATTGTGCTATTAAGTTGGTTATTCAATCAAAAAAACAATAAATTCTTGATGTACAACTGCCTAGATACTTAGTTACATATTTGCACATGCATACGAACAGGTATAAGTGTGCTTACGCTCATGCATGCATTTCATATGTAAGCAGCTATTTTCACCTCAAACCATTTTAATTACGATATTTACCTAGTTGTCTACACTTAAGTTGAAGCGAAGGCTGCTTCTTTCTTCTAATTGCTTTTTTAACAACTTTGTTGTTTCTGATCTTCTGGCAGATGTCTGTTTAACAGAGCAAAGATAAATTGCAAGTAAGGACGTTCTTGATTTCAGTATAAAATCCGTGCTTTAAAATTGCCAGCATTAGTATCTATGACTAAATTAAGTACTACAAAAAAATGTTATGTTTCGTTCCTGCTTCTTCTTGATTGGCGCGATAACCGCTTAAGCGATTTTGACCGAGTTTAGCAAAGCGCACCAGTCGTTTCTTTCACGTGCTAACCGGTGCCAGTTGGAAACACCAAGTGAAGCTAATTTCTTCTCCACCTGATCTCTCCTACGCATGGGAGACCTTCCTCTTCCTCTGCTACCACCAATTGGTAACGCATTGAATATTTTCAGAGCCGGAGCGTTTGCATCCATGTTTCGTTCCTATTAACTATAAAACAGAAGAAAAATATCAGGTATGTATCTCACACAAAAACTTAAGGTATTTAAGGTCCTGCAGACTTTAGATTCTTAAGTTTCGGCCTTACGTAAATTGAGAGGGGTGAGAGAATCGGCCTTCCTATATCTTCGTTTTTATAATTCTTTAAAATAAATGTATGTAGAAGTATTTTTGAAAAGAACTTTTTTGAGGCGAAGTTTTTAACAGATACAAAAGAAGAAATAAGCACAATACATCGACATGTTTAGTAATCGTTGCTAATTCCTTAAGTTAAATTTCTTAAATGATGTCTAGTCTAGTTTAATTAAGCTTTAATATCATCGCAGAAAGGATAAGGGAGAAAGTACATATATAAATGTAGCCGAGTAGATTTGTGGGAGACTATCATTCGGTGGCTTCTCGATTCGCGCAGTCAATATCAAAACGTTTAGCGAGTTTTTGTCATGAAAAAACTTCTAATAAAAACATTATTGGCAAACTTCAAGACGCTACAATTTGGAGAAAAATATAATTTATACATAAGTACAGTGGCCGACTGAAGTCTACATACAAGTTTTTTAAGTACAAACACTTTGCTTAAAAATGTGTTTTGCAATTTCATTTGAAATCTTTTTCTAATCTAATTTTAGTTGCAATTTGAATACTTAAGCATCTACAATGGCTCCTCGAAAAAAAATATCAGTTGATGTTAGAAATTTAGTTATTCAGCACAGGAAAGAAAAAAAATCATATGGCGAAATTTCAAAAATCTTGAACTTAAGTCCTGCAACAGTATAGACCATTGTAAAAAACTTTAAAAATAGTAGTTCCACCGAAAATAAGCCACGCAGTAGCCGCCCGAGCAAACTATCTCGCAGAGACGTCAGCTAAATTCTAAAATTGGACAAAAATCTAAAAGTTTCTGCTCTGAAATTGGCCGAAGATATAGCAAGATCATCCAATAAGTGTGCTCATTCAAGAACAATTCAAAGAGCTCTGAACAAAAACGGCTTTCATAGTAGAACACCACGAAAAAGCCCCTTATTTCTGAAAAAATCGTAAACTTGGCATGGAGTTCGCCAAAGCACACAGGGAAAAGAGGATGGATTTTTGGCAATAAAGTTTTGTTTACAGATAGTCGAAGTTTAATATATTCGGTAGCGCTGGAAGAGCAAAATTGTGGAGAAAAAAAACTGCACTGAGTCCGAAGAATTTAGTATCAACAGTGGAGCATGGTGGCGACAATGAAATGGTTTGGGGAGCTGCTGCTGCACCTGGAGTTGGAAGATTAGTAATTATTGAAGATAATATGGATCATTATAAAAACAAATCACTATTGGAAGTCAATCTGAAATCTTCGGTGGATGATTTGTAGTTTGGTCCAGGTTGGGTCTTTCAACAGGATAACGATCCAAAGCACACATCACACATTGTGAAGGATTGGCTGCTTTACCATGCTCCAAGGTAATTTAAATACACCACCGCAAAGCCCAGATTTGAATATTATTGAACACGTCTGGGAAATTTTAGATCGAAAAAATAGAAAAAAATCCGATTTCAAGCGCTTCACTACTCAAAGAACGACTAACAGAAGCTTGGAACAATATAACTTCTGCAGAGTTAACAAATTTAGTCACATCGATGCCACGACGTGGAAGTGAAGTTTTTCACACTGAAGTTAGATATTTGAGTACTGTATGTAGACTTTTTTCAACGTTGCTTTTAGGTTTTTTTGCCATAGCTCTGCTATTTTATGCTAATGTATGAATTTTTTAAAGTTTATAATGATTAGAAAAAGCTTTCAAATAAAACTGCGTGAACACATTTTTCAGTAAAGTTATTGAACTTTCAATCCAGAGGAAATGGGGGTGTATGTAGACTTTTATTGGTCACTGTACATACGTTTAACGTTCATTCTAGTTTAATTTTCTATATATAGTTCTCACTCACAAATTAATTAAGAGGAGAGGTCAGTGTGCGGACTGTAACAATTTTTCACTGGGAGATAAGCCTTCAAACATGGGATAGATTCCAAAACAATGTGGTAGGTTTACATATAAGCATTAAAATGCAAAAATTTCAAGTTTATGTCATCTTTTATTAGTTTATAAAAAGTAATGAAAATGAATTTGCATTGCAATTATCCGGATACAAGTTGTCAATGTTCTGAATACCTTTGAATAAAAAAATATGATTTACAATAGAAGAGAAATTCGAATGTTACATTAAATTAAGGAATTCAATGTTTAGCGGTTTGAATTGTTTGCTAAAGGGAATTTTTAAGTACATCATATACAAGTACAATATAAATGATTTCTAAATGCTGAATCTTATACTATACAAATTTTGTACCCAACTCTTACCTAATTTTAATTTAGTATACTTAAATGAAGCCGTGCAATCCGATCGTCCTGTGGTAACTCTACTGTAAGCATTCATTCTCGTCCTCTATTTAGCCCTTCGTTTTACCTTAAAAGTTTATTACTTTCTCACCTCACACAGAGTTGCATTCGTCCATCAGCTAGTATATCTCTATAGTTAACATACATATGTATAGGCCCCTTCTATTCGTCACTTCTCTGCTCGACTTATTTGGCGAAATTTGAATGTGAAAGGAACAATAAAGTTATCGAGCAAGACTCGCCGTTACCGAGTATGGCTATACCTCATTTAACTAGTATAACTCACTATCCTACAAAACACATGCAATTTAAGGCAGCTCTATTTCAGTATTGCCAAGATATGTTCATTTATGCCATTTGCTTCATCCATTCGTCACTTACTAACGCCTGACGAAAAGAAAAGGCCTTATAATATAAAAACACGGATTACATATTGCCAGGTTTGGTCATCAATTATGTTGATAAACAAAATTGTGAGAGTAACTTTGGCTACCGTGTTACATAGGTCTGGACAGAATAATATAAGTCTGTTATAGAAAAGAAACTAAAAAGTTCAACCCAAATTGGGGGGCATCAGAATTCGTTTTAGAGGTATGGTTCCTTCAGCAAAGTTTCTTATTTTGATCCCTAGAATATGATTTTCACAGAGCAATGGGCGATTTTTTTGCCTCCCCACAAATCGACCCGGCCTAGTGTATATACATACATATAATAAAGATTTAAATGAAATTATCGCACATCACAAGACAAAAATAATGAAGGCGAGAAGAATAATTAATTACAAAGATATATAAATAAAATACTAGCTGACCCGGCAGACTTCGTACTGCCTCAATCGATAAATAAAATACCTAAACTTTTGTATAAAATAATTTTAAAACAAAGCATATTTTGAATTAAGCATGAAGTTTTATTATTATTTTCGACACATCATGTTTGCTCAATTATAAAATAGAGTTTTCCTGAGATACTGGTTATTTATAAAGTCTAAATTTGATATTGACAGACGCACACTGCTATGATACAGTTTGTTAATCAATTTAAAGCTTTCTCACAAGCTAAATTTTTGTTGATGCCGCAAACTTCTATCGACTGTCCTTGCGATTTATTTATGGTAATCGCAAAGGTCAGACGTTTTGGAAATTGTAAGCGTTTAAAATCGAATGGTAAATCCGTTAGAATCATCGGTATCCGCGGGATCAAGACATCCTCTCCGTTGTATTTGCTTCTTATGATCGTTGCCTCAATGACGTTATTCATCAGCTTTCCAGCCAGTCTTGTTCCATTGCACAGTCGAGGTTGATTAATGTTACGCAGCATGATGACCACTTACCCTATTTTTAACTGCAAATTGTGAGGTGGTAATCCAGACAATTCCAGTGAATTTAAAAACTCCATGGGATAGTTGACTACGTCATCTTGGTTCACAACGGTGTCGACTGATTTGAAGGAAACCAACTGTCCTGGAAAAAAGTTTTGAATGGTCGCATTGCCATCATCGACATATTTATTTTTCGCTGCCAATATTGCTCGTTCACCCAGCCAATTATGATTATTGAACTTTTGCGCTATATCTGGGAAAACACGCTAAATAATCTTCTCTTTTTGATTTGACAGAAATCTGTGGGTAACGTGATGAATCCGGTAGAGGTGTCCACTGCAACTTTATTATTATTTCCAATGGCTTACAACTGCTTCGCAAACACATTCGCAGTTTCATCTTGTTGCAAAAATATATGTTAGTTTTTAATTGGAGTGTCTTTACATACTTTACATCATCAGTAACAGTTGATCGAAGAATTACTGGAAGAGTCTGACGAAAATCACCTGACAACAGTATCAT
The DNA here is from genome assembly GCF_028408465.1 of Anastrepha ludens. Lineage (NCBI taxonomy): Eukaryota > Metazoa > Arthropoda > Insecta > Diptera > Tephritidae > Anastrepha > Anastrepha ludens. The sequence goes on along the minus strand of NC_071500.1, from coordinate 116,420,647 downwards.
AGCCCCACCAAAAATATTTTGGTTGTCACGAAGATCTTTCAACGTTCTGTCTAATGCCTCCAGTGACCTCTTATGGGCCATTGTGCATTCATCCCAAATAATCAATTTTCATACCTGTAGGATCTTGGCCATTACGCAATTTTTGGGAATGTTGCAAATTGGTGTTTCGGTGACTTGCATGTTTAATGGTAATTTCAAAGCAGAATGTGCAGTTCGCCCGCCTTCTAGCAGAGTCGCAGCTATTTCAGATGAAGCCAACGCTAGAGCAACATTATTTCGCGATTGATCCTCGCCAAAAGTAACGAAATTAAGAACGTTCTTCCGGTTCCTCCGGGAGCATCAAGGAAATAAATTCCACCAGATCCACTGTTCACAGCTTCTATCAAAGTGTTGTACGTAATTTTTTGTTGTCGATTTAATTATGGAACATTTGTACGAACTGTTTCGGCCAATGCTTCAATGTCGTACTGTTGTTTTCTTTGCAACTCATGGTTTAATGCATCATGCATATTACGATTTGGTGCTACCATTCCCAAACACGACAACACTTTATTTGCCATCAATGAACACATAACTTCTATCATGATCAATGTCTCATTGTAAATTTCTGCAGTCATTTGTAGTGTAGGATTCAAAGTTTGACGGTGCACACGATGCAAAACATCCTCAGACATGTCATCTCTATACTTAACCCACACATCTTTTGGATTCGAGGGAAAACATGTCGATATGATAATCGCAAACTATGTACGAATTTGATGCGGCGATAAAGATATTACGGAACCCTTGAGCGTATCGACCCAGTGCGAATCGTTCCGAAGTAAATGCAATAGTTGACATGCCTCACGGTAGTCGCATTAACTGTTCAAAGGATATCAGACCACGAACATTCACCAACAACAACCGCAAATAATAACATTCATCGTTATTTGAATGTACTGTGTAGATACGCCCCAGAGCGTCTGAAGAAAATACATTTGGATGTTCTTCAACTGGTGTTCCTTGTTTTCGACGCTTTCTGCCACGAAAAAGCTCCTCCAAAAAAATATCTGCCGTTCGGAGTCGGCTTGAAACTGTAGGCCCCTCCATTTGTGAACAACATCAAGACGCACACCACAAATAGGAGGAGGAGCTCGGCCAAACACCCAAAAAGGGTGTATGCGCCAATTATATATATATGTATTCCAGGTGTAATATCGTGGCATGTCAGCATACAGCAAAATGCAAGCAAAATCATCAGTTTGACAGACTGAGAAAAAACTTGTTAATGTTGTCGACGGTAGACGTGCCGCTCTGTCTGCCGCGTTCGATTCATTAAAATAAACTCGTTGACCATTTTCTAAATGGACTGCTAAATGGGTAGGGTGTCTTTCATGAATCGCAAATGAAAAGGTACTCCAAATTGCTTCGTTGCTACTTACATAGCGACCCATCTGGTACTGTGATATTTCATCATTTGCATTGGTTTCAACGAAGACAGTCATATCGCTACCTTTGTTAACATTTTTACATATGTATGCACTTTATCGACTTCATTATCCGCCACTGATCGTCGACGATACAATGGGTATCCAACATTTCCCGCTATGGTTTCAGCAAGCACGTATCTTGGGTATCGTCGACTTGCCGTCGACCATACAGAGTGAATTGTAGTTGAAAAGTCCGCTAGGTGATGTGTTTGGCAACTACTGCATGCACAACTTTCAGCATTTATTCGTTGCTTAGTTCTTAAAATAACGGCTTAAAACAAAAAAAAAAAATACAAATGTAAGAATGAGAAGGAGGCAATAATATAAAAAAGTACGTATTTACTCAGTTTTGCACGTTTTGTTTATGCAAACCGAAAGGAGCTGTAACATTTAGTACAGTTGTAATTATATACCGTTATAGTTTTTGTTTCATGTTACTATGTTTTTACTTTTGTTATTAGTAGTAGAAAGGTGTTCGAAGTTAGACAATCGCTTTCTGATTAATATTAATATCAATTATGAAGAAAATAAGTGTGGAGCTCGAAAACAGCGTCGTGGTTTTGACTAATAGTGGAAATTCCTCAAGAAAAATTGCTGAAATATTAAATATTAGCCAACGCACAGTTATTAATGTACAGAAGCGAAGAAATGTAGCGCATGCACCGAATGTTGGAGGTCGACCACAACTTCTTTGGGACTCAGACGCACGCCTTGTACCATACAAGAAGTACGCAAAAACAGTTTTGTGACACCAAAGAAGGTTGCAGCAATGTTAAATAAGAACGTTAGCGAGTGGACCGCGCGTAGAGCATTCCATAGAATCGGGTATAAATCAGCTGTAAAGAAGAAAAAGCCGGCATTATCGCTCAAAAAAATTAAGGCCCGTCGAGCATTTGCTCGAAAATACAGAAATTGGAATGTTGAAGACTGGAAACGGGTAATTTGATCGGATGAAGTAAAAATTAATCGTTTTCAGTCCGACGGAATAAGCTATTGCTGGCGCCGACCTACAGAAAGGATCCAAAGGCATCACGTGAAGCCAACTGTTAAACATGGCGGTGGTAATGTGATGGTGTGGGGTTGCTTCACTTGGTGGCACATCGGACCACTCGTTAAAATTAATGGTATTATGAAAAACGAAGATTACTTAAATATATTGCAGACTAATTTGCCAGAATTTGTTGATATGAGCGCTTACCCAGAAGAGGAAGCTATCTTCCAACAAGACGGCGATCCCAAACATACCGCCAAAATTGTTAAAGAATGGCTGTCGCAACAAAATTTTCAGGTAATACATTGGCCTGCACAAAGCCCGGATCTAAATCCAATTGAAAATTTGTGGGCAATAACCAAACAGCGGCTGGGAAAATATCGCAGGGCTCCTGAGAAGATGACAGAGCTATGGGACCGGGTACAGCAGGAGTGGAACCAAATTCCGCGCACATTTATCGAGAATCTTGTCGAAAGTATGCCCAAACGCATTAAAAGTTTAAGAAAAAATAAAGGCCTATGGATTAACTATTAAAATTAATTAGTTTTTAGCCATGAGTGCCAGACGTGCAAAACTGAGTAAATATGTACATTTTTATATTATTGCCTCCTTCTCATTCCTACATTTGTATTTGATGTTTTTATTTAAGCCGTTATTTTAAGAATTAAGCAACGAATAAATGCTGAAAGTTTTGTTTCATTAAGTTGTGCATTTAGATTTTTTCAGAGACTTTAAAGTTAAATCGCCCAACATGTGCTCACTATTACACGCTACTGTAAATATGTTTTTGCATTCACGAACATTTTTGGTTTTGTGAGGTGAGGCATTATCATGCTGTTTCCCCTCTGGATATTCTGGTCTTACAAGAACCATTCTAGACCACAAACGATGTAAAACTTGTAAATAGTATTCTCCATTAATAGTTTGACCTTCTGCAACAAATTCCTTGTGTACAATACCCTTGGAATCGTAGAACGTGATCAACATTGTTTTGATTCTTGACTTCTGAAAACGCAATTTCTTTGCTTTTGTCTCCCCTTTCGTCTTCCATTCTGTAGATTGACGCTTAGTTTCAGTGTCAGGGTGTACTTTTGCGTTTGCTCTAGTAATGTACTGGTGGTTTGAAGGTGTATACTATGTATGAGGTCTCGATCGCAGTAGTTGACATTCGTTTGAAGCGTAAAGATTCTTTTTTATTTGACGTCCACGTTGGTCCCAAAAAAAAAGCATTTGCGGGAAGTCGTGTTTCTTTATTACCTTTTAAAGAAAAGTGCAGCTGAAACGTGTCGCAAATTGACCGGTTGGTTTCGACGCTTCCAAAGTGGCAATTTCGACGTGGGTGGTAAAGATCGCGAAGGGACACCGAAAAAATTCGAAGATCCTCATCTACAACAATTATTGGATGAAGACACATGTCGAACCCTTGATGATGTCTAAAGAGTTGGATGTTGACAGATCAACCGTCGGTAAACGTTTGCATGCGATGGTAATGGTCCAGAAAGCAGGTAACTGAATGCCACATCAATTGAAGGAGAGGGATATCGAGAGACGTTTGGTGACGTGTGAGATAATTTTTTGAACTGCAGAAAAGAAAAGGTTTTCTGCATCGTATTGTCACTGGCGATGAAAAATTGATCTATTATGATAACCCTAGCGTCGAAAATGTTGAAGCTTGCCAGGTGAACCGGGTCCATCGACAGCGAAAAAAAATGTTGCATCTAGTTGGATCAGAAGGATGCCTTCTATTATGAACTCCTTGACCCATCTGAAACCATCACTGGCGATCGTTATTATAGCTAATGCGTTTGGATCGAACTCTGAAAGAAAAGCAGCCGGAATGGGACGGTAGACATGACAAACTGATTTTGCTGCATGATAACGTCTTGACCCACCGTATTCCCCAGACATTTCACCTTCGGATTACCATCTGTTCTGATCAATGCAGTCAGCTCTTATTGGATAGCGGTTCACTTCTTACGAGAGCATTGCAAACTGGATTAATGAATGGATCAAGTCAAAAGAACTCGAAGTTTTCATCAGAGGAATCCGTATGCTGCCTGAAAGATGGAGTAAAGTTGTAGCTTCCAATATAATTTATTAGTAAATACAATTTATTAGCTTTAATATTTACCTTCATTATTTTTTCTCCTTATTTGAATACTAGCAAACCCGGCCCCCTTCGCTGAGAACACTAAAATAGAATAGATATGGTTTAGAACAGAAAATATATGGTTTTCATATTATTTATTTCTTTATTCTTTATTCAAGCGCTTTGGCATAAACAATATTTTTTGTTTTTCTATTTGTTTTTGAGTAAATATAAAATATAAATTGAAAATCAGGAAAAAAGAAGATTGTTTTTAAATTTCAAATCAACGCATATGAATAACTAAGAAACAATCGTCTTTTTTCCTGATCATCCATGAATTTTTCGTTTCAATTTATATGTTTTATTAAGCATTGGAGCTTTTTAACCATTATCCATTTATATTTTTCAAAAAAAAAAACGAAAAAAAAATTTTTTTCCACGAACACATAATTTCATTCGGATTTCACATTAAATTCTCAAATTTCGTAAGAAATTATTCACTGTTCCAAAATCCACTCCAAAAAAATTCACAAACAATTTTTACATGTTGCACTTACGTTTTTTCCTTATGGCATCCAAATCAGAAAGAAATATTGACACATTGTAACTCACACTGTCAATTTGACAGTTCAGTTCCGCCCCAAGCGTTAAAAAAGTAAGCGACATTATGGCTGGCTCAAAAGAACGCTGTACCCGTTGCCACTGCTCCGAATTACAACCAAACTTTACGAAACCCATTTTCAATACATACTTAACAATGTGCATAAGTTTGGTTTAATTCGGTGCAAAGATACGGCGGGTCCACGTTTTGGCATATATTTCGAGACCCTAGTCATCAATAGGTATGAAAATTACCCCGTATTAAAGCACTTATCAACAGCTTTCATTTGATACCCATATTGTACATACACGTCCGAAGGTTACCCGGGTCCACGTTTTGACTTATATCTCGAGACCCTATCTACCAATAGGTATTCAAACTATAGGGAAATCATCTTCAATACCTCCTTAACAATGTGTGTAAGTTTGGTTTAATTCGGTTCAAAGACACGGCGGGTCCACGTTTTGGCATATATTTCGAGACCCTAGTCATCAATAGGTATGAAAATTACCCCGTATTAAAGCACTTATCAACAGCTTTCATTTGATACCCATATTGTACATATACAACCAAAGGTTACCCGGGTCCACGTTTTGACCTATATCTCGAGACCCCAGTCACGGAGCGGCATGAAAAATACTCTGTACTAAAGCATTCACCAACAGCTTCAATTCGATATCCATATTGTACAAACACATTCTAGGGTCCACGTTTTGGTCTCTATCTCGAGACCCTAGCCATGGAGTGGCATGAAAAATACTTTGAACTAAAGCATTCACCAACAGCTTCCATTTGATACCCATATTGTACATACACATCCGAAGGTTACCCGGGTCCACGTTTTGACCTATATCTCGAGCCCTATCCACCAATAGGTATCCAAACTATACGGAAACCATCTTCAATACCTTCTTAACAATGTGTGTAAGTTTGGTTTAATTCGGTGCAGACACGGCCGGTTAGCGAACACACACAAAAAGTTGACTTTATTTTATATATAAGATTTTTTTCAGTTTGTGTCCGAAAAATCCAAATATCTTACGGAACCATATTTTTTTCCAAAATAAAATGTAGGCCATGTTACTCTTGGATAACGTAGTTTTCGAATGGTGAAAGAATTTTTAAAATCGGTCCAGTAGTTTTTGGGCCTATTCGTTACAAACAAACAAACAAACAAACAAAGTTTTCCTCTTTATAATATTAGTATAGATAATGTAGTTTTCGAATGGTGAAAGAATTTTTAAAATCGGTCCAGTAGTTTTTGAGCCTATTCGTTACAAACAAACAAACAAACAAACAAAGTTTTCCTCTTTATAATATTAGTATAGATAAATTTCTGCAAAATATGTATTGTATATCGCGGCGTTAACGTGAAAACTAACGGTTTTCGTCCGTTATTTTTGGCGGTTTATTTCTGACCGCTTACACAGGCCGACAAAATTTAACCAATATTCAGACCCAGAAACCAGACTATATATTTCCGAAGGTTTATGATGCGCTGAATCCAAATCTGGCCTCAGAATTGCTCTATCAGCTCTGGTTTTCGAGATATCCTAACCTAAAAGTGCAAAAAACACCATTTTTGCCCATATTTGAGGTTATGTAGCCTTGCAGATGTTTTCTTTCACCAAAATTAAAGGATGGCATCTTTAAATACAATCCTTCTTTTTTCAAATGGCGTTTTGTTTGCTCAAATATCATTTTTTTTCGCAGAGATATCGCATTTTGAAATTTTCATGTTTCGAAATTTTCCTGCACCTGAAAATCGATTAAGATAACATAGACATGATATATTCGATTACTAATTTTCTTGAATTGAGTCTTATTTTTCTTAAAATTTTGTCTCACACCATAAGTGTGCTGACTCACCACATCCCTACACTATCTAACCTTTGGGTACCGAGTCACACACAGCCCTAACCCCTAGAAACCACCCCTATCATACCGCGAGCAGGCTAACCCACATAACCGCAAGCAGGCTTTCCCACAAACTCCAAATTTACATACTATTAATCCATATATTTCAGGCCCTCAAACCCAAGAAAATTAGTAAGCGACTATATCATGTCTATGTTATCTTAATCGATTTTCAGGTGTAGGAAAATTTCGAAACATGAAAATTTCAAAATGCGATATCTCTGCGAAAAAAAATGATATTTGAGCAAACAAAACGCCATTTGAAAAAAGAAGGATTGTATTTAAAGATGCCATCCTTTAATTTTGGTGAAAGAAAACATCTGCAAGGCTACATAACCTCAAATATGGGCAAAAATGGTGTTTTTTGCACTTTTAGGTTAGGATATCTCGAAAACCAGAGCTGATAGAGCAATTCTGAGGCCAGATTTGGATTCAGCGCATCATAGACCTTCGGAAATATATAGTCTGGCTTCTGGGTCTGAATGTTGGTTAAATTTTGTCGGCCTAGTTCCATTAAACACGAAAGATACGATTATCGTAAAAACTCAAACTAATAAATTAATTTTAGTTATCAATCCGAATTTTGCATGGACAGAGAAGCAGATATTAGTTTAAATTATTTCGGATACTTTTCCTTGTAGACTAGTGTTATCATTTCGTTTGTCAGCTGATCAAGGCCTAGGGATTGGCAATGCTGACAAGTACTAAAATGAGTTCTTGAGCGCGCTCCCACACACAATTAGAGAGTTTTTAATCTAATAATCTATGGCTCAAACGGCAACGAAGCAAAATGAGCGTTCGTATTGTATATCACCAACACAATCTCAGTTTTTTCATAAACAAGTCGCTATGATAATCCACGTGACATTAGCCAATCAGCGGATCTTTTCAAATTCGCTGGGAGCCAGTCGTCAACAACCATTGCAGCCTACATTGCAAGTCAACAGCGAACGCTCTACAAAGTAATTGAAAATTTAAACTACATGACAACGTATCTCAGACTATTTATTACAGCGCACCGATATGCTCGAAATCATTTCCCATTATTAATTTTTTTTGTTTGTTTATAGGAATCTGAACTATGTACTGTTTTATATTTTGTAATTCGATTTGTTTGATTTGTATGTTTAGTAAAATATTGTACTTAGTTTATTTATTGTCGTGCCCGCCGTAGCTGAATGGGTTGGTGCGGAACTGCCATTCAGAATTCGGAGAACGTAGTTTCGAGTCGCCGTGAAACCCCAAAGTGAAAAAAAAGTTTTTTCTAATAGCGGTCGCCCCTCGGTGTGGCAAATCTCCGAGTGTATTTCTGCCATGAAAAAGTGCATCATAAAAAATATCTGCCGTTCGGAGACGGCTTAAAACGGACGCCACAAATATGTATATATAATATATCCATATACATATTTCTGCAAAGTTCTTAAACCAAAATTGTAAGACAATGGCTATAAATTTGTAGCGAACTTCTATATACATACATACATTTTTGAGTGTTTGGCCGATCTCCATTAATTTATTATTATTTAATGTCTGAAGACAACATAAATAATTATTAATGCCACAAGACATAGATTAAAGTATTTTCCTTTCCCTTACACTTGCGCTTTTTCATTTCACTTTAGGTGTGGGGAATACTTATTAAAAACAAGATCCTCTTTACTTACGTAAATATGTACTTACATACAACTGAATTTGCAAAATCACCCTGCCCAGACCCAGACATCATTGGTTTCGTTTGTAAACAACAAAAAATAGCATTGACCTTATTCTGGTAAGAGAGTTTTCTTTAAAAGAGAATAGAAATAATTAATTTTGCTTTAGAAATTAACTCATTTTTATTTGTTTTATTTTGTTAGTTACCTAAAGTGTAATCATTAATTGTCTGTTTTTCGTGCTAGCTTATTTTTATGGGCGAGAATTTCACATTTCTAATCAAGATGAAGTGTCTCATTGTCCTTTCTATTTGCTCTTCCTTTTAAACTTTTGGGTACCCAAACAGGCCTATTGTCTTTGTACAACCCTTTACTTTGTTAGTTAGCAAAGTATGTCATACAGTGTAAGGGTATACCCCTATGTGTGTATTTTTGAGTGCTTGTGTATCCAAATTCTCCATTATTTGATAGAAACTCTTGTATTCTGTATTTTTACTTCAAGTTTGACTCTTCGTTTATTCCAAGAAATAATTATATAAATAATAATTGCAATTAATTAATTGATGCTCGATTATAGTATCATAAAAGTAATTTATTAAATACACACACATATGTGTAGATATGGATAGGAAATCAGACACTGAAGGCTCCACCTTGATTCGCCAGTGAATTATACTTGTTTTCACTTGGAAGATAATACTCAATATTGTCATGACTCTGCCTCTGTGACAGGATACACAAAAGTGAGTTTAAGAAATGGTCGCATAGGTACCCGTCAAAGTGGGTAAAATAATTGTTGTATGCAGTGTACTTGTTTTATTTTCTTGCAGCAACCACTTAACTATTAACTCAGGGGTTTCCTAACTTCCACATAAGTAGAAGAAAATATAAAGTAATAAATTACATATCAATTTCAGGAACGTTGTACAGGAAGTCCCTAAAACAATCACAATATTTTCTTGTTGCTTGATGTTCATTGCAGCTACTAACATTGCTCCGAGAAGAGATAAATATTCTTAATAAATTGCAACAGAGAAATTAAACGTATATGTATGTATGCATATGAAAAATAAAATAGATATGCGAAAAGTTCACTGTTTGGCTATTTATTCATTTTTTATAAAAGCATAACTCACAGTACTTAATTCTTGGCATCAAACTAACTTATAAACAATGAGAGTTATATGTAGCTTGTAACATCAGATGGACCGTAGGAAATTTAGACTTAACACATAAAAAGAGGGCGGGGGTTTTGTCCGGTCTCAATAACAATTATGCCAGATTATGTCAGATCTAAATGAGTTGGGGAATATTCTGCGAAGAGCTCCCCAACAAGCTCAAATTTAGGCTTCCGGACCACTGTAGTGTTTTCCAACCGAAGGTAGCTGCAATTAAGGAAGCTGGTTGGTTGCTTACTTCTGTAATTACTGTAAAGAATGTAAATATCTACTATGACAGCCAAGGGGCAATTAGGGCCTTGGGCTCGTCATTTGTGCGTTCGAAATTAGTCCGGGAATGCCTGACTTCTGGAGACGGTTTTGTCGCAAAATGGGAGGATTGGGGTTCTGTTAGGTGTATATGCGGAGAGACTTGGGATTACTTCATATCCTTTCTGCAGAAGCTGTCTAGAGGACAAGGTGCAATTATCTCAGTACCTTCGTCTCGGCTGCCCTGCTCTCGTAGGGCAAAGATTTAGACATCTGGGCTCTCACTTTTTTGCTACACCTGCGGATATTTCGGATTTAAATGTCACACAGCAGATGAGATTCATCAGTAGCTTGAAGTGGTTAATACGAACATAAATAGCCACTGTTGGTCGTCATCCTCTAATCCAAAGCCTTTTCTTCATTTCCCCACCTGTCTGGTTCTTTTCCTTTCCTTTCCCTCTCTCTCTGTATGGTATCACAACGAACGAATTTTGCATATTTGTCCAAAATGCAAAATGCCCCTCGCAAGGGCATCCATTTATTCTCACCTAAATGAATTTGGTTAGGTTAGGTTTGGCAGCCGCATCGCACATAGAGACAACGATGCCACTTAGACCACGAAATGGGTCCGTTGTGAAGCCGCGGGGGCTGAGCTATTATGAGGGCTGATATTAAACCATGCTGAGCTTTTGACAAAGCGTAAAAGGTTGTTGATACCTAAAATGTATAGATTATCTATATTCGTGAAGAAGTAGGATTTTAAAAATCGGTTCCTGCTTCTGGCTAGAGCTGGGCATGTGCAAAAAAGGTGTTGAATTGTTTCCAACTCCTCCTCATTTCTGCAGCTACGACAGAAATCATGCGTGTAAACGCCTAATCTCTTTGCATGATTTCCTATGAGACAATGTCCTGTGAGGGCCCCTACTAGGGTCCTGATTTGAAGTCTATTCAGTTTTATAATGCTCTTGGACAGACGTAAATTTAGCCTTGGCCATGTTTGCCTAGCAATTTCACAGGTGTTAGCGCTAATCCATCTTTGATTTGCAGAATTGATTAGTGCGTCCTTAATGAGAAGCTTACAAGTTGCGAGAGGTATCTCCATAAAATTACTTATGTCAGGCAAACAGGTACCTTCTCTTGCAAGTTGGTCTGCCCTACAGTTCCCTGGTATATCTCTGTGGCCTGGAACCCAGCAAAAGATTACACGATATTGTTTGGCCATCTCATTTAGAGATTGGCGACAACGTAAGACACTCCTTGATGTTGTTTGGAATGCATCCAGGGCTCGTAGGGCAGCTTGGCTGTCTGATAGAATGCAGATATCCGTTGATGATATTCTGTTTATCTTTAGCCATTTTAAGGCTTCATGAATAGCGTTTATTTCCGCTTGAAAAACACTACAGTGATCCGGTAGTTTAAAGGATTCACTAATAGAAAGCCCTTCGCAAAATAACCCTGATCCTACATCGGTATCCATTTTAGACCCGTCCGTGTAGATCTTAACGGGTGTGTTGGGTGTTGGATCTTCTTCAAACCATTCCAGTCTAGAAGGGATTTTCATTAGGAAATTCCTTTCGAAGCAGAGAATGGGAGGATGATAATCGCAGTCACTGGGTATATCCGTGTAGGAGTCTAAGATGGTCGAATGTCCCTGTGTGACAGTCTTCCATTGTGAGCTCGCTTTGAGCCTTGATATCCAAAGCCTTGAGTATGATATCCAAAGCCATGGATGGCGTGGTTTTCATGGCGCCACATATTGCTAATTCCGCTAATCTCTGCACCTTATTCAATAAATCAGAATAGGTTTTTTTCTGCATAGCACACCACCAGACAACATTTCCATATATATTAGAAGAATGGGTCTGACGACAGCAGTGTAAAGCCAATGAGCAACCTTAGGTTTAATTCCCCAGGTCTTACCTAAAGCTTTCTTACAGGCATAAAAAGCTAGGTTCGCTTTCCTGACTCTTTCTAAGATGTTTGACTTCCATGTCAGTTTCCTATCTATGATTAGTCCCAAGTACTTGGTTTCTTCCGAAATCACAAGAGCTTCCCCTTGAGCATAATTGGATTTAGTTGAGGGATTTTGTGTTTCCTAGTGAACAATATAAGTTGTGTTTTGTCTGGGTTGACTCCTAGACCACACTTTCCTGCCCACCTAGAAAGTATTTCTAGAGCATTTTGTATTAGGTCTCTTAATGTAGATACAAATTTACCAGAGACAGCAATGACAACATCATCGGCGTAAGCTAACACCTTACAGCCCACCGATTCCAGTATTAACAGAAGTTTATTTACAACTGCGTTCCATAGAAACGGTGAGAGGACTCCGCCTTGCAGTGTACCTCTACTTACCAATCTCCTGAGCACCGATTCTCCTAGTTCCGCTTCAATGATTCTGCTATTTAGCATTTTGCCAATGAAGCCTACCAAGCCCGGTTCTACCCCAAGATCAGTGAGTGCTGCAGTAATTGCCCCCCTTCGACATTGTTAAAGGCCCCTTCAATATCAAGGAAAGCGGCTAAAGTAAATTCCTGTTTGTGCAGTGAACTCTCTGCCGTGTAAATAAGGTTATGTAGAGCCGTCTCTACCGATTTCCCTTTCGTGTAGGCATGTTGTGACGTAGAGATAAGATGTCTATCTATAGTTAGGCTTAAAGGAAATTCTATCAACCTCTCCAAAGTTTTCAATAGGAAGGAAGAAAGAGATATCGGTCTTAAGTCTTTTGGATGGGTATGTGAGTTTTTACCCGCTTTTGGGATGAAAACAATTTTGACTTGTCTCCACTTAAGAGGTATATGACCGTAGAGAAAGCAACCTTTGAAGATTGCTAGCAGCCAGTGTGCTAGATATCCGACGGTCTTTTGCAGTTCCACTGGGTAAATACCATCTGGACCCGGTGATTTAAAGGGTTTGAAACTTTCAATCGCCCATAAGAGCCGATCCACAATATAGCATCTATCCTGACTTCACGACAGTGTACTGTATCTTCCATATCATGCCCAGTAATGTCTGAGCAGCCTGGAAAATGAGTGTCGAGTAAAAGTTCTAAGGACTCTTTACTGGTTGTAGTGAACGTACCATCACTTTTCTGTAGCAGTTCCCAATTTTGAGGACTTCCCGCTAAGATCTTACGAAGTCTGGAGGTCTCAGTTGCCCCCTCAACCTCTTCACAAAAGGATTTCCAAGATTGCCTTTGGGCCTTCCTGATTTCCTTCTTGTAGATTTTCAGAGCATCTTTGTAATCTTTCCAATCTTCTGCGAGACGTGTTTTCTTTGCCTTATTAAAAGCACTTCTGCTTGTTTTTTGAAGCTTGCCTAGTTCAACCGTCCACCACTTAGGCTTGGGTTTACCCCTCAGTCTTCTTAAGGGACAGGCTTCCGCTAAGACAGCATTCATGTTGTAGGTAATTTTGTCAACCAAATTTTCTAGTCCTTCTATGCTTTGCGGTACCACTGATGGACATGTTCCTAGGGTAACCCCGATACAATCTATATACCTTTCCCAGTCTGTTTTCCTGATATTTCTACCAGGCTTAGGATTCGGTAGATTTTTGCTAACCTCAAACGAGATATATCTATGATCAGAGAAGGAATGTTCTTCCAAAACTTTCCAGTTCCTGATTCGGTTAATAACGGAGTCAAAAACAAAAGTAGCGTCTAACACTTCCTGTATATTACTAATGATAAAAGTAGGTTTATTACCTTTATTGCAAATCTGTAGTTTAGTACCTATCAGATAATCAAAGAGACACTCACCTCTAGCGTTAGTATCAGTGCTGCCCCATATCTCGTGATGCGCATTTACATCCGCACCAATAATTAGCTTTGTACCAAGCTTCTGCGCCTGCGCTACCAGATCTTTGAATATTAATCTCGGTAGCTCCTCGTGGTCATGTGCGAGGTAACAGGAAGATAGCCACATCCGTTCATTTCCCGACTCCAGGCTAATGGTCAATTGATCGGTGTCGCTGTAATTAGAGAGCATGAAAGCATTTATCCCTTTTCTTATTAGTACGCACGCTCTAGGATTACCTTTGTTGCGAGCATACATCAGTTTATATTTTTGAGTCCTTAGTCCGCACACAAGTCCATGTGATACGCATGGTTCTTGAATCAGGACAATATGATGTCCACCTTTGGCCAGGTGGATTATGAGGTTGGCGGACGCAACCTTTGAGTGGTGAAGGTTAATTTGAAGAACCCGTAACATCATGGTTACTGGGCTTCCTCTCCACCACCGTTTTGTTGGGCTCATCTGAATCTGACGCCAGTAGCTCTTCCTCATCAGTGAGAGTAGTATCGAGTACTCTATCTAACAAGGAAGAGATACTGCCGTCAGCAGATGCCTTTCTTAGCGCTGTAGCCGTATTAGGACCGGAGCCAGATTCTCAGCTCAAACCGGGTCCTTTAAATTAGACGTCTTGTCTTTGTTATAGACCCTCAGTGTTATGGACGAAAACCCATAGCTTACTACACCGTCAGATCGCGCCAGTGCGTCCACGGAGTCCTTGCAGACTACGAAGGTAGCGCTTCGGTACTCACCTTTGGGATCGTCCAGCTTTGTGACCTTCCACGACGATGTAGAAAGCTCCGGATTACATACCCGAAGCATTTCAAGGATCCTCTGAGGGTCCGATGGCTCCGATGGTAACCAGGCCCTAGCTCTTGGTAAGCTGGGGATGTCATCCCTTGAAATTACCTCGAGTTTAGACCCAGGCCATACTTCGCCGATCCTCGAAATCGCTATTTTATATAGATCAGTTGATCTCTGATCGGCACAGGCGATAAGTTTCACGTGGCTCTGATGCCATCCACTATCGCGACAGAAAGGAGCAGGACCAGGATTCTCCTTCAGAATTTGGAAGAAAACGCTTGAGAGCCTGGCTTCCACTTTCTTCCAGTTGTCAGGCGAAATAGTGCCGTCAGGGTTGCTTTTGTCAACCACGCCCATAGTTGTTGGCCTCTGACAGCTTCGCTGTACGTGGCTGGAGAAGTCTTGGTGTTTCGGGGCTTCTTCAACGTGCTGGGGTTGCTGGGTGGGTCGTCCGACAACTGACGTTTTGGGTTCGGTTCAGAACCCCGAGGGGACTCCTCCGTTACCCTTGTCGCCCAGCTAAAAGAGTGCTTCTGCTTGTCAGACCACTCCCCCTCTGGAATCGTTTTTAGGCGCTCCAGTAGCCTGAAGGCAGCACGTCTCTCCTTGTAGCCATGCCGTGCAGGCTCTGCTACTGCGGAGGTATCAGTCGTTTCAGACTCAGTTTTACCACCTTTACCAGGTATTGGTGGTACAGGAAGATGACTTCTTGGCCAGAGGTTTGTTGTATATTAAGTACCGCCACTTCTGCTGTTGCCAGGTTTGTCCTCAGCGCCAGCTTCCGCCGTACGAAATGGGCTAGCCGTGAAGGGCTTGGATGTACTGACACTTCCACTAGGCTTGAGTATCTCAGCTTCCGCCGTACTAGAAAACATCTGGTTTGATCCAGATTTGGGGGTGGAAGCTATAGCTTCCTTTGCATTTAAGGACTGCTTGTCCATAGAGATTTTTGGTTTGAGTATCTCAGCTTCCGCCGTACTAGAAAACATTTGGTTTGATCCAGATTTGGGGGTGGAAGCTATAGCTTCCTTTGCATTTAAGGACTGCTTGTCCATAGAGATTTTTGGTTTGAAGGACTCCATCTGTTTCGTACGATCACCGTCCACTGTGGCAGACATGGTGATCTTATTAAAAGAAAGGGGAAACATAATGGTCGACCGTGGCAGCGCCCCATACCACGGCAAGGTCATGGTTATACCCCGAGGTGACCCGGTATCGAGGTAGCTCCGTAGAAATACAGTCGGACAGGAAACCCCCTGACTGCAAACCACCCAATAGGCACGGGTCGCATGACACCTTGGGTTAGGGGGGGGTCGAGGAGAGGAAATGATGGAATGATGGGAGTTTAGGATTGACAGGGGATCTTCGTCGGTACGGTGATCTTCATATGGTGATTGGATGGCCACCAATTTTGCCGTAAAGCGGATGGATGGCTAGCCAATCCTCATATGAAGCTTCCCTCTTAGTTCGTGTTGGGTTGGTCCCCATGATATGGGGGTCAAACCACCACTTAAGCCTCATCCCCGCGGCAAGGAGACCAACATGATGAGGCACCTAAATGAGTTGGGAGCAATAAATTTTACAAGGAGTAATAAGTGTACCAAGTTTCATTGAAATATATTGGTTTTTGCTCGAGTTATAGTGCGCATGTACAGACGGACAGACATGGATAAATCTTAATTAATAACAGGGACAAATGTTGAACCACAAAAAGAAATATGACACAAGTAAAATTTAACAAAAAATGGTGATGCTACACTCTTTTTTGGGTCATTGACTGTTTTTTAATAAAAAAAATAGAAAATTTAAAAAATTTCTAGTTCTTGGCTAAAAAATCGTTTATTACTTGTAAACCTGTGTAATTATTGATAATTAGCACAATAGAAACAAAGCCTGATAAGCCACCATTTTATTTTTTTCTGCTTATTTTATTTTATTTTTTTTTGTGGAAATATTCCGCATATTCTATTAATTTCCTTCAATGTGGGACGAATAAATAAACGATGTATTAATTGTTCTTTCTTCTTGTTGTCTTTTATATTTACATGCATTTGTACATATACAGTGCACTCGCGGTAACTCGAATAGCCGCTAAGTCGAACGACGTGCTAACTCGAACATATGTTTTCCCCTATTGACTTCTTTGTAACTCGAACAATAAAAAAGCGCTATAACTCGAACAAAAAAACAAATTTATTTGTACACACATTCTTTTCAAACATGTACATTTTGTACATAGATACATATGTAATAGTATATGTATATAAATTATATGTATACTAGTGTATTGTCCATATGAATATTTCGGCGTTAATATCCCGTTAGTTTTCTGGGAACAACATCTTGCATTGACCAAATTGCTTTAAATTTTTCATTTGTAGTATATCAGTGCACGTGAGTAATGGATCGTAAAAGGTTGAAGTGTTTAACATTAAAAGAGAGGGCTGAAGTCCTTAACAAAATTAAACGTGGACGTAGTGTTACTTCTCTAGCGAAGGAATATGGGGTAGCCAAGTCCACCATAAGTCTTATAAAAAAGAAAGATAAGGCAATTTATGGCTTGCACTAACGCTACCGGCAACCATAAGCTTAAACTTCTCGTTATTGACAAAGCAAGAAATCCTCGTGTTTTCAAAAATTTTAACTGTCCGGTGGAGTACAAAAATTCCAAATCAGCCTGGATGACTTCGGCGATTTTCAAAGACTGGTTTCATAATTCGTTCGTGCCGCAGGTAAAATCCAGATTCATTAAAACAATTTTTTTAACCAAGTTAAATGACTTTAATATTTAGGTAAGAAAAAATTTGAAAGATGGGGACTACCTGAGAAGGCTCTTCTTCTAATTGATAATGCCCCATCACATCCCAACGAAATCGAATTAAAGTCCGAGGATGGTTTAATTTTAACTATGTTTATGCCGCCGAATGTGACACCATTGATCCAGCCAATGGACCAAAATGTAATTCGTATAACGAAACTATACTACAGAAATTTTCTACTGGCTTCCATTTTCAACAATCGATCGAAAAATCGATATCGATGACTGTTTTTTTAACATAGCACACTCAATTGATAAGTCGAACAAATTCGATAAATCGAACAGCGCCTGTTTTAATTAGTTCGAGTTATCGCGAGTGCACTGTATTGTATAATATAAGAATATAAGGCGCGAAGGTGTATTTATGTTCTTAGTAAAGGTATACGGACAGGAATTCTCCCTCAGTCCTATAAAATATACGGTGGTCCATCGCTGGTTTTTTTCAATGTTATAAAATCGCATTTTAATTCAAATAGCTGCCTCAGGTGATGTTACAGTGTGTCTTGTGTAGCGCCAATGTACGAGGCTGCGCGAAATAACAGATGTCATAGGTGCGTCGACAGGAACGGCAATAAATATTTTACATGATAAGTTGGCAATGAAAAAATGATCGGTCCGATGGGTGGCGCGATTGCTCACGGTAGACAACAAGCGGATGTAGCTGTTAACTTCGAAACAGTGTTTGAAGCAATTTAAGCGAGATCCGAAGGAATTTTTGCATCGAGTTGTCATCCTTGATGAAACTTGGATTCATCATTACACACCAGCACCTAATCAACAATCAAAACAATGGATTTTCCCCGGCGAATCTGCTGCAAAGAAGGCGAAGACAGTCCCATCGGTCGGAAAGGTCATGGCGACGAGTTTTTGGGATGCGAACGGCCTCATCCTCATAGATTTTTTTAGAAAAAGGAAGAACGATAGAACGAAAAACAATACTACTGTGCGTTATTGGACCGCTTTCACAAAAAATTGAAGAATACACGGCTGCATTTGGCGAAAAATAAGGAGCACGATAGCGCACCAGCAAATTCATCTGGAGTTGTCGCCGCCAAACTGCATGGATTACGTTATGAATTGATGCCACACCCCCCGTATTCAGCCGATCTGGCTCCCTGCGACTTTTTCTTGTTCCCTAAATGGCTCGAGGGACAAAAAACTTAGTTCAAACGAGGAAGTCATCGCCGTGACGGAGGAGAGTTCGACAATTCCTATTTTTTGGAGGGGTTAAAAAAATGGCCGGACCGATGGGAGAAGTGTATCTTTCTAAAAGGGGACTATGTTGAAAATTTTTTTTTTTAAATGGTGTCTTCATTTCTAACACGGGTTTTTATCACGACTCTCCCAAGGCAATTCCATACAAGTTGTTAGTAGTTACAAAAACAAAAGTAGTTTCAGTGTCAACATTTTAATCATACCACTTTTACATTTAAACCATTAGAATAAAAAAAAATAAACTGTTCTATTGGTAAAACCTTGTGTATTGTAGATTCGCCTTACACTCTCCGTTGATCGTGACCTTTCGAATAAAAATAGTCAAGTTATGCCTCCACCCTAAGACCCATTACTTGGCTTCGTTACGACTACGCAAGAGTTTTGGGGTCTTACGAGCTATATTAAATTTAACGCAGTCTCTGAGACAAGAATGCACCATGCAAAGGGATGGGCATTCACCTTTATATTTTGAGTTTAAAGAACTTACAAGGAGCAAGCCGACATTTTTATTTGGTCTGGCCTTGAAATTCGCTCTGTAAAAGTTGTTCATACTTTAAATTATGTGAATAGCCGTCGGTATAAAAAACCACGTGATTACGATGACCTACCTTTTGTATGTATGCATGTATATATATATGTACATAGTAGACTAAGCGAAAATATTTCCCGTATGATATTCCAAAAGCGAGCAGTCTTAACCATAATTGAAATTTAACGATGATTATACTCAGTTATTTACATAAGTACCTATGTACGTATATTTGGCGGACGCCTTAGGCGAGTGATTTGCGGCTGACTGCCCGGAGGGTACGAATTCGAGGCCCATTGGGTTTTTTATGGTGGTCAAGACCATGACAAAAAATCCTCACAAAACGCCATCTCCAGCATAAAATTGTAGGCTACTCCATTTGGAGGGGAAGCCCGGCCAAACACCGAGTAGAGGGTGTGCACGCCAATAATATAAGTATGTGTGCTTACATATACATGCTGTGATTATTCCTATGTGTACACACATGTATGTGTGCCCATATGTACTCATACTGCCGTTGCCTGTAATTATAAATCGTAATCTGTGTTTTCCCACCCAGATCCCCATTCTCCGGGCATGCTTTTCTTTTGTTCAATTTCACCTCATGGTAATGGTAATACTTACACGACCTACTAGTATATTCATGTACCTTCTGCTCAAATATGAACGAGACGTTATCAATAAAACGGTCCGCGGATGACATATGGCAAAAATAATTTTTTTGTTTTTTAGTAGGACTGTTATATGTAAGCTTACATGGCAAATTTCAGCGTGATGTGTCACATAGTTTGTTTTCTGTGCTATTGTAAACAAGTCAAGCTCGAGTGTGTTCTTCGAATTTAACGATGGAAATTCAAGTTGAACAAAGAATTTGTTTGAAATTTTGTTATTCCAACAAAATTTCGGCTTCAGACGCCTTAAAAATGTTGCAGACAACCTATGGGGACTCTGCTCTATCGCGTGCACGAGTTTTCCAGTGGTACAAATCGTTCAAAGAGGGCCGTACATCGGTTGAAAACTTGCCTCATGAACGTCGTCCAGCAACATCAGTAAACGACGAAAACATCGGAAAAGTAAAGGAAATTGTGCTTGAAAATCACACAAATCGCAAAATCGGTTAACGCTGAATATTATTTAGACGTTTTAAAGCGTTTGCGCGAGAACATTCGTCTTAAAAGGAAGGAATTGTGGGACAACAAGTCATGGTTCTTGCATCACGATAATGCACCAGCTCAGTCATCACGTCTTGTTCGCGATTATTTGAACAAAAATAATGTTAATATCATTCCGCAAGCACCGTATTCGCCTGATATGGCTCCATGTGACTTTTTCCTGTTTCCCAAGCTCAAGTTGCCGCTTCGTGGAAAACATTTTGAGACAATTGAAGTCATAAAAGAGAATTCGAATAACACACTCGAGCTTGACTTGTTTACAGTAGCACAGAAAACAAACTATGTGACATATCACGCTGAAATTTGCCATGTAAGCTTACATATAACAGTCCTACCAAAAAACAAAAAATTTGTTTTTACCATATGTCATCCGCGGACCGTTTTATTGATAACGTCTCGTTCATATTTGAGCAGAAGGTATACACATATTCATAAATATACAATATATATATAAGGTGTGCAATCATCAAATGTATTTATTCCATTTCTTAGACTTTTAGGGATGAAACACGATGAAACAACGATCTACGATACTACGGAACGGAACGGTGTGTCTCATCGTGTCAGCTGATACGGGCGTACGTTTACGTTGTTGAGTGTGAGTACCATAAGAATCAATGACGCAGTACTGCAGAAAATAATGATCCTGTGAAGTGATGTTTTGTTTCTTGTAGGTATTGTTGAGTAAAACAAGAATCGAAATATGATATTTGTAAAACCCTTCAAAAATCTTGAATTAAGGTTAAGAAACCGGTTTTGCGCACGTTTGAGTACACATTTCTTTTAGGTCAAATATTGTACAAATTAGATATATGTATGTACTTATGCGCATATTTATAGAATAATATACCTAACGGCCGCCATAGCCGAAGGAGCTCGTGCGTGACTACCATTCGGAGTACGTACGTTCTAATCCCCGTGAAACACCAAAAGGAAGAACAGTTTTTTCTAATAGCGGTCGCTCCTCGGCAGGCAATGGGGAAGCCCCGAGTGTATTTCTGCCATGAAAAAGATCCACATAAAAATATCTGCCGTTCGGAGTCGGATTAAAATTGTAGGTGCCTTGTGGAACAATATCAAGTCGTATACCGCAAACAGGAGGAGGAGCTATATGCCCCTAGCAAACAGACTTGAACTTCTTACTTCAAAACCGATGAATGTTATTAAAAAATTATTCAATAGATAAGTACAGTGTACTCTCTCTTTAGCGGACACCTATGGGACTGACATATACTAATACAATATATACATACATATAAGACAAAAAAAAGATTTTTATCAACATTTTTTTCGAGAATTAAAAAACAATATTTATTAAACAAAATATTCAAATAGA
Organism: Anastrepha ludens; assembly: GCF_028408465.1. Taxonomy (NCBI): domain Eukaryota; kingdom Metazoa; phylum Arthropoda; class Insecta; order Diptera; family Tephritidae; genus Anastrepha; species Anastrepha ludens. The sequence goes on along the minus strand of NC_071500.1, from coordinate 116,398,834 downwards.
TTTTCAAATTTCAGCTTGACGTGTTTTTCCTTTAATTTCAATATCTTGAAGATGTCTTTAAAGATCAGGAAGTAGTTCAACACCCTAAAGGTCGTTGTGGGTTAGAGACGTCATTGGGCATATCTGGTTTCCCAAGTCTAGCTTTAATGAAACAATTTTGAATTGCCGGTGGACTCCCTTGCTCCCACGCTTTGTGCATGAAATAAATCCTTCAATGAAATGTGGTACCTTTTCGGTAAAAGTTTTGACATCATATTGTTGGATGATGCACTAAAATCGTCGTAATTGAGTCTCATTGAAATTTCTTTAGCTATGCTCCTTATAACAAAGGAATTCTTTTATTACGGCAGTTGGACACACCAAGTGAAGCCAAGTCCTTCTCCACCTGATCTTTCCAACGCCGAGGAGGCCATCCTCTTCCTCTGCTACCACCAGCTGGTACCGCATCGAATACTTTTAGAACCGGAGCGTTTGTATCCATTCGAACGACATGACCCAACCAGCGTAGCCGCTGGATCTTTATTCGCTACGCTATGTCTATGTCGTAGTAAAACTCATACAGCTCATCGTTTCATCGTGCCTGCGATATTCGCCGTTGCCAACGTGCAAAGGTCCAAAAATCTTGCGCAGAATCTTTCTCTCCAACACTCCAAGCATCGCTTCATCGGCTGTTGTCACCATCTACGCTTCTGCGCCATACGTTAGGACGGGCATGATGAGAGCTTTGTAGGGTGTTAGTTTTGTTCGTCGAGAGAGGACTTTACTACTCATTTGCCTACTTAGTCCAAAGTAGCACTTATTGGCAATATATATACACCAAGCTACCTGGTTCTCTCGTGATTGAAAAACGCGATACCAAATCGATCATGTTGTGATAGATGGAAGACGCGCTTCTAGCGAAGCGTTACCTTTTTGCAGCCAAGCTCCGCACACACCTCTGTGCAGCAAAAAACGTACATCTACCAACGCAAAGAATGTTCAACATCGAAAAGCTGCAATCACAACAGACCGGGGCATTCTCCTGTAAGAACAGAGACGACGATCTGGTGACTGACATCCAGAGCATACCTAAATTATGGAGCGAACAGTTCTCGAACCTGTTAAATAGTGATTGCTGCGCATGTCACAGAGAATGTGAAGATCCTGATACCAAAATCGTTGACGACGGATCTGCTGCTCCGCTTCCCAAGCATGACGAGGTGCAAATAACGATAACGCGGCTAAAGAACAACAAAGTCGCGGGCGCCGACGGACTGCCGGCTGAGCTATTCAAACATGGCGGCGAGGAGCTGGTAAGGTGCATGCATCAGTTTCTATGCAAAATATGGTCGGATGAAAACATGCCTACAGATTGGAGTTTAAGTGTGCTCCGCCCAATCCATAAGAAGGGTGGTCCTGCAATATGTGCCAATTACCGCGGAAGTAGTCTTCTAAATATCGCCTATAAGGTTCTAGCGAGCGTATTGTGTGAAAGGCTGAAGCCCACCGTCAACCAACTGATTGGACCTTATCAGTGTGACTTTAGACTTAAAAAGTCTACCATCGTCCAATATTCACAATACGCCAAATCTTGGAAAAGACCCATGAAAGGAGAATCGACACACACCATCTTTTCGTCGATGTCAAAGCTGTATGGCAGTACGGAAGGATGTCGTGATGTCTGAATTTGGTTTCCCCGCAAACCTAATACGACTATGTAAGATGACGTTGCTCAATGCGAGCAGCGCCGTCAGAATTTGGAAGAACCTCTCCGAGCCGTTCGATACCAAACGAGGTTTCAGACAGGGTGACTCGCTGTCGTGTGACTTCTTTAACCTGATCTTGGAGAGGGGCATACGAGCCGCAGAACTTAATCGCTCAGGTACAATTTTTTTATAAGAGCGTACAATTGTTGGCGTATGTCGATTATATTGACATCATCGGTCTTAACAACCGCGCTGTTAGTTCTGCCTTCTCCAAACTGGGTAAAGAGGCAAAGCGAATAGGTCTAGTGGTGAACGAGGACAAAGGTTAGGTTACCACTGTGGTGCACGGAAACCCCAATGACTTTCCTTCGTGGAACCAGAGGAAGAGGGCGGCCTCCTCTGCATTGGAAAGATCAGGTGGAGAAGGACTTGGCTTCACTTGGTGTGTCCAACTAGCGCCGGTTAGCACGAGAAAGAAACGGCGCGCTTTGTTAAACTCGGCCAAAATCGCGTAAGCGGTTATAGCGCCAATTAAGAAGAAGAATATTTTTTATCATTCCTGGATCTACATACACACATACATTGGTACACAACAAGTTGCTCATCACTCTCACTCAGCATCAAATTCATCAGTTAAAAAGGAAATGGGTAGGGCAATAGCCTTAGAAGTTTATAAAACATCAGCGTATCTGCATTTAATGTAAGGGTGCACTGCATTTGATGAAACTTAAGTATAGTTAAGGTTTTCCTGAAAAACAAAAACAACAACAATTACCTACTTCTATAAAACAAGAGTAAAACAATAGCGCTGGAATCGAGTTGCATAGCGAATTCATGAATTCGATGGTACATTCATGACAGAAGCTTAAGGAATATGGGATACAAAAAGCAATGTGAAATAATTCCCAAATGGCAAAAAATATTATTTTAAATAACTGGACTTACAATCAAGATACATAAAACGGTTTGTGAAACGACTAGACAAAGGACAGCTACTTATAATACAATTAAAATCACAAAAAGCTACTTTAAATTGCTCTTCCTCTATATACCAGAGAACTCAATTTGAATTCGTAAAATCATGCGAGATAAAAACTGGAAACAGAACTTTGATGAGTTGTATTTCTGTGCCTCCCATGGGGACCACTCGCTTCGCGTTCTACAGCGAAGAGAGCGTATCCCTTAGAAAGGTCATCTGCTAAATTCCGGATCCAGACCTGTCTGTAGCGGATGTCCTGCCCTACCGACGTGCTCAGAATTCGGCATCAGCCCGAGGCTTTCGCAAGTCTTTTCGCATACCAAGGGTAGCAACCGGAAAGGAAAGATAGACGCTGCTCTGGTGCAGTGAGTGAATGAATTCAGTGCTGATGTCATGGGCTCACCGTACGCGAACCGTCTGAGTCTCTTCTTTGGGACTGTTAGTTTCCACATCTTTCCCAGACGATTGACTCGGACGGTTCCTGTAGCTAGGCGCGGATGGTTGAATTTTGTGATTGCATCTGCTTATTTTCCTTACGATGCTCTGGAGGGGGCTACTACCAGGGAAGGCTACAAGTCTCGCGAGGTTCTGTGAACGGCGCAATGTGGGTTGGGATGCTAATGCCCACCATATAATCTGGGGAAGCAGCAAATGCAATTGACGGGGCTCTCGGCTATTCGAGTTTATCGCTTCCTCTTGCCTAAAAATACACAACAAGGGCCCACAGCCTACGTTTGTAACTACTAGAAGGCAGGAGGTGGTTGATCTCACCCTATCAAACTCAAAACCTGGGTGGTCAGTCAAGAACTGGAGAGTCCTTGCCGAAGGTGTGGCGAGGAGGCACAAATGCCGTTGCCCTCTAGAAACCCCAGAAAAAAAAAACTGGCAGAAGTTTAGGGGGCGTTGCGGAACCTTTACATGGCGCCACCAAGACTTCGAAAAGAACAGGGCATTGAGGTGGCATTTGAGAAACCCAACGCTACCTTAACTGAATGTTTTGAGTCCGCCTGTCCAATTCGACCTCTCCTTGACCAGACTCTCGTTCCTTGGTGGAATCCAGAGCTCCAGATGGGAGTAGGGGAACACTAAAGACTAATCTTGCTGAGGACTGGAAGAGATACCGCGATGCTCGATCACGTATTTTGGCGGCTACAAGTTGCCCGGACCAGATGACATATATATCATTCTGAAGGAAGGCGCAGAGTCCGTGACTGCAGCCTTGAAGAAAACCTTCATTGCATGCCTGGCACTGAACTACATACTACGCTCTTGGCTTGACTTCTTTCATGCTGAAAAGTCTCGAACGACTAGTGGAATTGCATATGCGTCAGAAATCGCTGAAGGCACACCCTGTCTCTCCATTCCAGCATGCCTATCAACGCGGAAAATCCTGTGAGTCGGCACTGCAAAACTTTGTTGCTAGGTTAGAGCTGGCCATCATCAGGAGAGATTACGCCTATGGGCATCGTTTTGGAATAGAGGGGGCGTTTAACAATGCCAATTTTGATAGTATGTGCAGCTCTGCTAGTATGCACAGTGTACACCTGGTGCTTGTGAATTGGATTCGTTCGATGATACCCCAAAGAATCGTCACGGTGGGAGCAGAGGAAGATTTGCTGGTGTCATCCGGGGTTAATAGTGGTTGCCCCCAAGGCGGTATGCTGTATCCAGTGCTGTGATACCTAGTGATCGATCCTCTGCGCACCACCTTAAACGATTCGGGAGTCTATGCACAAGCATATGCGGACGACGTTGCCTGTTTGGAACAGGGCCTTCGCTTATGAGCATCTGTAGAAAAGTGCAGAAAACTCTTTAGATGATTGACACTTGGTGCTGTGCGAAAGGGCTATCGGCAAACCCTACCAATATCGGTATTGTCCTCTTTACTAGAAGAAGGAAACTTGATGGACTCGTTCTGCCTAAGCTAAAAGGAGTCACAATCCAGCTATCCAAAGGAACAAAATTTCTTGGAAAAATCTTCGGTAGTAAACCCCATTGGAAGTCACACGTTGAAACAAAGACATCCAAAACACTGGCAGCCTTCTGGGAGTGCAAAGGTGTCTTTGGGAAAACGTGGGGTATTTTTCCTCTAGCAAGTTCCTATGGATCTACATGGCTATGATAATACCTATTATAAGCTTATGCATGAGTAACCTGTATGAGTAGACTCTCTGTCGTGGGATTCAAGAGGATCTTATCAAAACTACAACGCGCTGTGGCCATCTGTTGCACCGGAGCTTTTCCGACTACTTCAGGCACAGCATTAGATGGTCTGGTTGGTATACCACCACTTGTTGCTTTCATCCAAGAAGAGGCCTTGAAGGACTCAGTCCGGCATTGGACAACAGATAAGGCATGGACTTTGATCCAAAGATTCTTTCCATGCCCCTTGACTCCATGCCATCAAGAGTCGTACTTTAAAATAGATACAGTATGGTGCTGCCAGAGGCACAATAGTGGTCAAACTCTGAAAATGAGCCCGGTAAACACTGTTTTCGCATTTTCACGGATGGCTTCTGGACCGAGCACGGTTCCGGCTACGTGGAATCTAGCAGGACAACACTGCACTTTGCTTTTGGAATGCATGCATCTGTGTTTCAAGCGGAGGTGTATGCTATTCAGGAAGAGATGAGCTTTGTTGTGGAAAACAGATGGGGAGGCAGATCTATATGTGTCTGTAGCGACAACCCTCCAACCACTTCAAGGGCAGTGGAGTCCTGTATATCCAGGCTGAACTATGTCACTAGACATAATAGCCTGATGCTAACATGGGCCCTGCGACACTCAGGCATAGTGGGTAACGAGACCTCTGACTCCTTAGCTAGGATGGGCTCTGAGGACAACTTCTTTGGCCCGGAACCCGTTCTGCCACTCCCTTCTGCAGCTATCAAAGCCACGGTTAGCAAACGGACAACTCAAACCCACAAGTGAGCTTGGCAGGTAGAGAGAGGCTGCAGATAAACAAAACAGATGTTACGTGTCATGTCCGACCGACAGTGACTGATCCTGTGACAGAGGGAGACCAAGATGAGACGGCGGATCAATTTCTGTGCGTCTGCCCGGCCTTCGCTCGAATCATGCTTGAGGTCTATGGCACTGATGTGTTACGAAGCTTTCTTCGAGATCGAGTAGATTTAAAGAAAATGCCTGTTAAGGTCCATCGAATAGAGTACATTTAATGGTCATATTTTGAGTTCATTCTATTTGGAAGCATGGTAAATCATATTAAGACATAATCTAGGCTAGGCCTTAATATGGTAATGAATAACAGCTTCATAGTAAGCGTGAAGTACCAATCACGTATAGGTTTTGTACTTTAGCCTTTGTCCCCTTTAGTCATAGGCGTGCATTTTATCCTTGCTGTTAGACGATTAGAATTTAAGATGTGCCATCATTTTACTCAATATGTAAATTAATTCCTGGGTCATCACGTACCTTCCAATCAAGAAGCTAAACAGTTTATTCTCTACGAAATTCCACGTTTCATAGCGCTCACAACTGTTGGTGGCTTTACAGTATCTCGGGTCGCTAGATGCAAACCTTTCCCTGTTGAAGAACGTTAAAGTATACATGTGTATGCACATAGATTCAAATGTTCGAATGTCAGTTTTTGCATGTTTTTCGTTGTTGCGGTCAAAACATAAATTGTTTTTGCTGCAGGCAAGTTTGTTTCCACTGTTGCGCATTTTGGGTAAACACACTTTATTTACTAATTCACTTGTGTTGTCAGCATTCTGCCGACAGAACAACAAACTCAAAAAGCAAATTTATAGTGGCGTTAAGCCACACGGATGTGTAGTTAGAACCATTCCACGCAATATGTGTAGAGAACACCAATTTGCATACTTAACAAGTCAATGTACACATACATATGCACTTCTCGTAAATACTTACATATGTATGTATGCATTAGGGGAGTTCACATCTAGCTAGTGAGAAAGACAATATAACCTATCATGTTTTTATTGCGCCATTCTATCTCGTTCTACTGCAGTGCAATCTCTTCCCCGTATTATTCTAGATGTGATTAACTCGTGAGTTATTGTACACCACTTTTGTTATTTTCAAAACAATGGATCAAAAAGAATTTCGTATTTTAGTTTTATACTCCTTCTTGAAGTACTCCATCAGAAGTGCGTGACTTAGCTGACATCGTAAAGATAAAGAACGTGGTGGCTTTATGGTGGTCAAATGTTCATGGCTATGAGAAAGCTCTGTTCAAAGTGGCTGCCGCGTTTGCTCACTTTGAAGACGAGTCAATCAAAACAATGGTAAAACTACATGAATTGAACTTCGAATTCCTCTCACATCCACCGACATAAAAAATGCTCGCCGGTAAGAAATGTCGTTCAAATGAAGAGGTTATCTCTGAAACTGAGGCCTATTTTGAGGCAGAATAAAGCTACTTTTAAACCAAAAAAACGTGTTTTCTTTGTTAGACAGTTTTCAGCCCACGTGTTATTTAACACTTGTAACTGTAAAATCTATAATATAATATAAAACTGCTACTTTTCAGACAAAAATTAAAATTCACGTATTTATGCTAAAAATTAAAGGCATAACCACACTGGAAAGAGAAAAAAAATTAGACCACCCTAGTATGAATCCATACACATGTAGTATCTAATCGAATATTTATGCAATAGGCATAATTAGTTAGAAACTTTGAAGTTGGCTTTCCCGATCTTAGGTTTTTTGGACATTATTTCAGCAAATGTGCGATTTGTACCAAAACTCCTTGACATTTCAATTCATGGATTAAATATATTTATTTATAGAATGACATGAACATTTTCATTTTAAAGGAAGAATAATTACGGGTTACCTTGAGTTTTTTCAGAAGTTCACGGCTTACATGAAGTTCTTCTTTAGAAAAAAAAATCCATTTAAAGCTTTCGAACAAATAAAACTACGATTAAAATTCTCTGAATTATTTATTTGCTCAATTGTGAATACAGGTGAAAGTATTTGCGTCATTGCCTCTACTATCACATCATGATTCAATTATACAAGGTTAAGTAAAGTTTGACAACTGATTTCGGATGCTACTTAATCCATTGATGCAATTTAGAAGCAAGGGAAAAAAGGGCATAAGTTTATCCCCTTTCTGAAAATGTAGTAAAAAATTGAAAAAGGTCGTTGTAAGCCATAGAATAATTTTATGTTAATTTATAAGTGGTACTTAATTATTTATATTTTTAACTTAACTATTCCCATGGATTTGTGTCATATATAATAGGACTATGAATAAGTTCGTGCGGTTTTTTTCGAAATTTGAAACTTTATTGACGTAAAATGGTTACAAATTTAATATTCAAAATATTGTCCATCGCTTACTACTACTTTTTCCCATCTTTCTGGCAATTCACGGATTCCCTTTGTGAAAAATTCGGTCGGTTTTGCCGCAATCCACGAATCGATCCATTTTTTGACTTCATCGTAATTACGGAAGTGCTGGTCAGCCAGGCCATGTTGCATCGATCGGAAGAGATAGTAATCGGATGGCGCAAGGTCTGGACTATACGGCGGGTGGGGTAGGACATCCCATTTGAGCGTTTCTAAGTATGTTTTGACCACTTGTGCAACATGTGGCCGAGCATTGTCATGTTGCAAAATAACTTTGTCGTGTCTATCGGCGTATTGCGGCCGTTTTTCTCGCAGTGCTCGGCTCAAACGCATCAATTGTCGTCGGTAGACATCCCCCGTAATCGTTTCATTCGGTTTCAGTAGCTCATAATACACAACACCCAGCTGGTCCCACCAGATACACAGCATAACCTTCAGGCCATGAATATTCTGCGCCGACGTCGATGTTGAAGCATGGCCAGGGTATCCATACGTTGCCCGACGTTTTGGATTGTCGTAATGGACCCACTTTTCATCGCCAGTCACAATTCGATGCAAAAAACCCTTTCTTTTGTGCCGTTGAAGCAGTTGTTCGCATGCCATAAAACGGCGTTCAACGTCTCTTGGCTTCAATTCATACGGCACCCAATGGCCTACCTTTCGGATCATTCCCATGGCTTTTAAACGTTTGGAAATGGTTGATTGATCAACTCCCAAAGTTTTTGCAACCTCTTCTTGCGTTTGAGCCGGATCTTGATCGAGCAATTCCTCCAATTCGGTATCCATGAACTTTGGCGGCGCACCCTCGCGTTCTTCGTCTTCCAAGCCAAAATCACCACTTTTAAAGCGTGCAAACCACTTCTGGCACGTTCGCTCAGATAGAGCATGCTCACCATAAACTTCCACCAAGATACGATGACTTTCGGCTGCTTTTTTCTTCATATTAAAATAATGAAGAAGAATTCCCCGCAAAAACACATTATTTGGCACGAAATTCGACATTTTCAAGTGTGGTAAAAATATTGTTGTTTACGCTTCAAATAAAAAACTTATACTGACGTTTGTGCCTTACGACAGTAGCTCTCCAATGAATGTTTGGAAATGTGGATCGATGGAATAATAATCAAGTTACGCCATCTGTTGTAAAACCGCACGTCCCATTATTCATAGTCCTATTATATGTATTTTGACCATGCATCGGATTGGAATCTATATGTGCCACTTGTAAATCTACACTGAAGTAATAAATAAAACAACTTGAGAATAGTGGAAACACTTAACGAGGAAAAACCACTTTTATTTCGTCACGTGCGCTAATCATACATTTGATTTTTTAACGAGATTGCCTGCAAAGTTACAAGTATAAAATCTGTGTTAAAAAAAGATAAATGTATATATACGCAGAAACACAAGTAGACGCCCAAAGCATTGCATACTTTACTTACAATTATCTTATCGAATGCTCATTGTTCACTTCTTTTGTTTATTGCACCGGTTAAGATGCTTTATTCGAAAGTGCATCCGGCATTTAAAAAAAAATCGTTTAACATCATCGCGTAAACTCAGGTTTTCACTTAATGTGAACAATTTTTGTAAAAATGATATCCCACCGTGAAGCTCCCCGCCGTTGAACTGGTTAAATTAATTTTGTCCAAGAACTCGGTGCTTGGTTTAACTAATCCGCCCTTAGATAAAGTGTCAACCCAAGTAAATGTAGGCTCAATGCATGAACAATCGGTCAACTTTAATTTGCGTATTATGTAACCGGCAATATATTCAAGAGCATCTTCGTGTAAGCTATCAAAGTCAGCGTCCTCATTTAATGAGCCCCAACGCATAACACCTTCGGATTGCACGCAGAAATATGTGATGTTACTTATGTATGTGTTTTAAGTTAGTTCGCAGTTGTAAAACAAATATTAGTTAGATGGGAAATGAGACAAAAGTAAAAAAAAATGGAGTCTCTAAAGGAGTATTTTCATTACATTAAAATGGAAATGCAGCTAGTAAACGAAAATATTTTGGAAAATTATTTCACTCTTATGCATATAAAGCCATGTTTAGTAACCTTTGCATTACGACGTGTTGCAAATTTCCTCATTTCAGTACCGTACGAACGTAAATGTACGTTTCATAACTGTTTTTACAAACTTTTATTCCTGAAATAAATGCTGACTTTTAGCATCCTGCATATGCATTAAGAGAGTAACTTGTTAAGCCATTGAATTTGATATAGATTTGGCTGCCATGATATGTTAACGACAGGAATGAGATAAAACAGAAAATTTAATTTCGTATTTCGAGCATAACAATATATGTGTCCATTTGTTACCATAAAGACATTGCGAAAGCAGAAGTTCAGTCGATCATTCCTCCACGTAAGAAGAACATTGGAGTTAGAAGAGTTAAAATTGAAAAAATTACAAATTTATTAGTTTATTGTTTAAAATTTGTCTACCTTAATATACTTGGCGTCCCTAATATTAGTATAGTTAGGAAAATATACAGGGTTGGCCATATTAAACTGACCCATGTGATTATTAAAAAAATATGGAAAAAGAAACATTTTTTTGTGTTTCATTGTGAAAAACATTTAATTTAGTTCAAGGAGATTCGTTTACATCACTTTTTGAATATGATATCGCGCAAGTGGTCGCCCTTAGCTCGTATAGCGTAATGTGCCCGTTTTTCGGCGTTTTCCATAGTTTTGGCCAGCGTCTCGGCCGATATGGCGGCTATTTCCCGTCGGATATTGGCCTTAAGTGCGCCTAGTGTCTTTGGCTTGTTGACGTAAACCTTAGATTTTAAATAGCCCCAAAGAAAAAAGTCCGGTGGCGTCAAATCCGGTGATCGTGGCGGCCAGTCAAAATCGCCGCTTTTTGATATCAAACGGCCAGGGAACAAAGTCTTCAATAAGTTGACGGTGGCTCGTGCTGTGTGTGGTGGTGCGCCATCTTGCTGAAACCAGAAGTGCTCCATACCATTTTCACGAACAATCGGCATCACAAAATCGGTTATCATGGCCCGATAACGCTCTTGATTGACGGTCAATGGTTGGTGTTGACCATTTTCAAAGAAGAACGGCCCAATGACCATATCAGCGCAAATGCCACACCAGACTGTAACTTTTTGGTCGTGGAGAGGTACCTCTTCAATAATTTGAGGGTTTTCAGTGGCGTAGAAATGGCAATTTTGCTTATTTACGGTTCCGTTCAAGGAGAAATGGGCCTCATCAATCATAATGATTTGATGACGTTGCGTTTTTACAATCGAGAAGGAATTTTGAATGTACAGCTGAACAATTTCAGCGCGTTCTATTGGGGTGTACTGTTTCATGGTATAAATCTCCTTCGACTGACGCTTCCAACGCGGTATGTCATTAGCTGATCTGAAATTACAGTAAAAAGTTATAGGGTTACTCAATGGGTCAGTTTAATATGGCCAACCCTGTATTTATATAAGTTAATCTCTCATCAGATTAAAACTTAAAAAAAAATATTTTTTAGGTGCTCATAGGCACATCTTTACTTCATTGAGTCTAAAACGAACTAACTTAAATTTGACAATTTGTTCTTAACCTAAGCTTGCGGCGGAAATGTTGTCACATGCATCAAACATGTGCCATATCAGTTTCCCACGATTTCTGACTTTGGGTGATATGACACCCAAAGTTAGCAGACATAGCGTCAGCAGAAATTGTCTCGCGCGTGTGAACGTCAACTTTAGTTTTTGTGGTATTAACTTATAGTCTAAAACTAATGCATCGAAAAATTTCTATATTGATAATATTATATAATCCACTTTTAGTAATTGCGATGATTCGGGCAGAAATCAAAAACCTGTAAACCAAAAATCTTAAAAATTGTTAATTCATAAATATATCACTACAACTTACGTGTAAATGTAGACGTAAAGCGCGAGGACTTGCTCGTGTCGGTGTTGCGCATGCATTTACGTACAGCATATTGTTCTAGACCGGGTAGCGTGAAGAGCCAGTTCGGAAGCCAAATTGATTTCAGAGGTAGCAGAACTAGGCACATAATGACCGTCACATGTCAAGCACTTACTAGGTATTTGCACCATCATACACAGCACGATCAATGTCATCTATGAAATTGTCCGTAGCACGACATGTGACGATGGTAGAAATACGCGCATACTTGCCTTCGTTTCTAAAAACCAGCTCTTCAACACACATCTTCCGCTGCACTTGCTCGTCTGTGAAGTCCTACAAATAAAAACTTTTAAAACCAATTTATTAGCAAATATTCTAACAGAACTTACTAACTGTTTATGTATTGTATGTAAGGTGGTCACTTTTATATTTGCAAAAACGCTGTTCTAAAAACCTATGAATGAAAAAGTTTAATAAGAATTTATACAAATGTCTGATCTGGACTTACGTGTATGAAAATTCACCAACCGGTAGTTTTCGGCAGCAGAAAGGCGACTCCAAATAATCGACTACCACCATATGTAAGACATAATCGACCTAAATAGTGAAAAATGCCATTAATTTACAAAATAATTTGCTTTTATTATTATACTTACTTGAACGTTTACAAGCATGATTCAATGATAAAAGGTTTGCTCAGTAAGCAGCTTTCTCGTTCTTACTTGACAAATCGGCTCCCTTAGCAAGACACTGGGTTGCTAGCTCTAGAAATTTTTAGTAAAAGTGGAGGAAAAGTAAAATTTGTAGAAAAAACATTTCATTTTCAAAATGGTCTGCTTACGAGCAACAAATCGCTCAATAGTTTTCATCCGGATGTTCAGGACTATGGTAGTATGACATGGAATACATACCGCTTAGGTCGGGACATGATAGAGTATTTGACGTAATCCAAGATCGATGAGTGGAGAATTCACAAAGCTTTATTTCTTGTGATGTGTTGATTTAGAAGGAATTCATGTTTTGCAAAGAGCTAGCATTTCCCAAAGAGTTACGACAGCGAGAATAATTGGATAGTCCCGACGCGATCGATAACATTGCATACCTCATTATAAGAAAGTTGGGATAGACGGAACTTGTTTCCAATGAGCCCACATTCCCATGGATGGGCGGAGTGTCCAGAGGAGGCTTAGCAAAGCACAGTACCAGCTTGAAAAAGCTTCTCATAAAAAAAAATGTGGGTCCTTCCATTTGTGGAATAACATCAAGACCCGCGCTACAAATAGGAGGAGAATCTCGGCCAAACACCTAACAGAATTGTACGTGTCAATTATTTATTTATTTTTAACAAAATAGTTTCATATTTGCGAAACTTCCAACTTCGCGATCGGTTTTAAATTTAAAAACTAATTCACAAAATAAAATCTGGGATTAAGTGAAATAATTTCTTTTTTTAATGTTAGGCAATTTCCGCTTATAACTTCTATTTGTACCATTATTTACATTCAAATATTAATTAAAATTTAGTTTTTAAACCGTTCGCAGTTTGTTTCCATTTGAGTAAGAAAATACTTAATTGCTACCATTTTTACCAAAAAGGATTTAATATTTTCCACTTTATTCACCTTCTTAAATACAACCTTTTGTAAGGGAGTGTCAAAAATCGAATGCCACAAGTGAGCAAACCTTTAATAATTGAATCATGGTTTACAAGCAGATAAATGATTTTCAACGAATAATAACAAGGCAAAGCGTCAAAGTGAAAACGATGTTGCCGACCACATAATTTGCACCAAAAGTTTAATTTGTACTACAATTTAAAAGTTTTTTTGTAAAATATGTAGGAATATTTGTAAAGAAGCAACATGTTTTCAAATAAAGGAGCCGATTTGTCAAGAGGGAGCGAGAAAGCTGCTTACTTACCTAACCTTCTATAATTGAATCATGCTATCACATTATACTCGTAAACTCATTGACGACTGTAGTGACAGTCAAACTTTTCTTGTCTGACAAATGTCGTCGTAAAGCCAGATCTATAACTATGTATACGGTAGCAACATTCGTTATGGCGTACACATTTTCATTGCTGTCAGACAACAACATTTCTCTTTCTTTCAAATTAAGATATCCCGTTCCAAGTAAAATGCTTAAGTCTAAAAAAGGAAATAATATTTAGTTATTTGTTTAGAATTATCATTATTATAATTAAGTGTATATAGTTTGTATCCATTTTTGATTCAATAACGTGAGATTCGTAAAACGTTTTATAAAATGTCATATTCTCTACATCAATGGCAGCACTTGCCGCCAGCAAAATTAGAAATAGATTTATTTCGGCGACAACGACAATTTGCAGTTTTGCAGCCTGAAGCCGTGCTGTCGTCAAAATAATTGCACTCATAAGAACGTATGCATTTTAATATTTCACAGATACTGCCAATCGTCTGTCTTCACCAAGGTGTTAATACTTCTAACTTCAAACTATCGGTATACATTTTTTACTATTTTTCCATTCCATGTTGTCATGCCAAGTCAGTTGTCACAAAAATTTAATGCTTTCAGGTCATTTGCAGTCACCCTTTGCAAACATACAAACATGCCCATGTGCATTTATGAATACACACATACGTGTGTATGTAGGTATATGGTTAAATGCTCGTTGCAGAATATTTGTTGCGGTGAATTGAAGAACTTGTTTACGGTGATAAGTTTCCAAAGAGTTGTTTACTTTTGAATCAGGCGTTTTTATGGCACTTTGTTATTTATTCAAAACTACAAACTTTCTGTTTCGACTTGTTTCGCAGTGTTTGCCTCTGGTGAGCTCAGATTTTAAGAGATTCGATGTCAAGAGATCAAAGTATTTCAATTAGTTTAATAATTTTTTTTGTTTTTATTTATTGAATAAAGTCATAGACATTTAAAATTTGATATTGTGTGTCTGCATAGCACGTCAATTGGAAACTAAGTAAATTCATTCAGAATTAGTTCTCTACACTTAAGACAATTCCTAATCTATATATATAAAAGAAATTCATGTTAGTTACACTATTTATAACTCGGGAACGGCTGAACCGATTTGGCTGAAAATCCGTGGAGAGGTAGTTTAGGACCGGGAGACGGACATAGGATACTTTTTATCCCATTTGAACGCGTTTCCGTGAAGTCACTATAAAATGTGGTATAGCAAAACGCAAATGACAGCTAAACGTAATTTTGTCTATGTTTAAGTAGAAAATTTGATAATATAAGTTTTGTCAGAAATATATAATCACAGTAATTTGTATTCTCTCTGAATCATCATATGCCGCGACCAAGACGATCGAATCTTTCCCGACAAAGCCGTAATGCAAGAAGGATACGAAGCATTGGGAATGAAACGACTGAAGAATCGCAAGGAATTGCCCGTGAAGAGCGCCGCGTTGGTATGGCTCGACTTCGTGCTTCTCAATCACAAGAGCAAAGCGAGGCAGCCCGTGAAACGGCTCGGTTGGTAATGCGAAATCGTCGAGCGAATAACAGAGACGAACTTATCAATAAAATATTCCCAAACATCATTAATAACTACAAAAATAATGAATGGTTGAGTGAGCGAGCAATTTTAGCGGCTAAGAATAAAGATGTAGATGACCTAAACTACATTATTCAATATGATATCATTGGAACAATGCATTCATTCAAATCCATTGGCTGTGTAGCAAATGAATATGAAGCCACCAACTATCCAATTGAATTTTTAAACTCCTTGGATGTGCCTGGCTTACCACCGCACAATTTACGCCTAAAAGTTGGCTCTGTAGTAATCATGCTTCGAAACATAAGCCCACCAAAACTTTGCAACGGTACGCGTTTGGTGGTAAATAAATTGATGAACAATGTGATTTACACGACGATACTCAAAGGAAAATTCGAAGGTGAAGAAGTTCTCATTCCGAGGATCACGATGATCCCAACCGATCTTCCGGCTGAGTTTAAAAGACTTCAATTTCCGATCTGTCTTGCATTGGTCATGACCATTAACAAATCACAAGGTCAATCCTTGAAAGTTTTGTGGTCTGAATCTAGAAAATCAATGTTTCTCACATGGTCAATTATATGTGGCATGTTCACGGGTCGGAAAACCATCTGCGTTGTTTGTTCTTGCACCTAATAATAAAACAAAAAAATGTTTTTTTAGAAAGAATCGGAGAAGCGCCTCTACTGACTCATATCTGCCAACACCCCATATCTGAACACCGTAAAACATTATCGACCTGGGCGCAGCATAGAAAATTTTCAATTTGCGTGCATCTATTGCAAATTTTGCCTCAGCAAGTTTTATCAAAATTTTACAGTTTAACATAACACTAAAGTATTTATTAAAAAGAAGAAATAAACTGAAAGAATTTATGAATTTGAGATATTTAATGAGCATTTTTTATTTGACCATCATCCTAATAGCCTAGACAGACGGTAGCGGGGATTAATCGGAATTAACGACTGAATTCGGAATTATCTTAGGAATGAAGTGTTTTTTTATTTTTCAAATTCATTTCTTTATTGCGATCTGTTAAACATTAAGCAATATTTTTACTTAAAGCTACATATTTAAATTATTCAAGAGAAAAAACGTTTTAGTCTCGTTCAAATCTTTGTGAGCAGTATGTGTAGGGGCAAGTAAAGTTTTCCTTGCCAATTACACGGAAATTTGTGACAAATTTGTGTTAAAAGATATTTTCACTAGAGTGAAGTGAAAACATATTTGATTTGGCATCGAATAATCTAAGTTATAAGTGCAAACATTTTTTTAACGAATAAAGAAAATATGCTGAACTTTTTTGCATCAGTTAGAAATTTAATTTAAAGTTTAATAACTTCTCCTTTTCGTTTTTTGCTTCAGCTTATTTAAATTAATATTTATTCATAATACCACGATGCCGTTAGAAATCTCATTAAATATCACAGTTAAACGGCTGAGAGAGTTAAGAAATTCAATTTGCAGTACAATAAACTTCCGATGGAAATTTGCACCCACCTAATGAAAAATAAGATGACCAACATACGTACACTGTTTACAAATACATATTTACTTACACATACATATTTACATACACATAGAAGAATTGTAAACTTTAAATAAACTTTTGCTTACTGCTTTATGGCACTTCAAATCTGGATACCCAGTGGTAAGTATATGCATATTGTGTTTATTCTCCAATGCCCGCTAGAGGTAGCAGCAGGAGCTCTTCGTTGTCTACGACGACAAAAAGGCTAAAAGGGCTTTGTTAAATGAAACGCGTCACTCGCTATTTATGAAGAGTCTGACCATGACGATGAAATGGAACTTTTGCAATCAACTGCCAAGAATAAACTGATAAACTGGTAATCATTAGAGCTTCAAATTGAATTGCCTCTTCGTAAATTGCGCTTTATTGAAATTTGCGAACAGTCTGCTAAAGTGTACAAAAATGCACAAATTATGTCTTAGTTAAATTTTATTTCATAGTTTTCTTATTGCAGAGAGTTTTTAAATTTTATAATATTAATAAACTTTTAAAATATTAAGATGGCTACCTGAGGGTGATGTTTTTCGACAGTTATTTGTAACTGACTAACTGAATCAAGATAGATGTATGTATACTAAATATACAAAGCAAAAAGGGCACGCGCACACAATAACTAGAGTGAAAGTATGGATGCGTGAGCGAAAAATGCGAAAATCATGTCACATTAATTCGTAAACTAAATTTTTCCAAATAAGAAGAATCGCAGGAAAAAAATTGTTATAAAAGTTTGTAGCAACACCGACTATTTTCAATTGTCTTGGGCTGCATGGTACAAAAATGAGTCAGGGTCATAAAAAATTAAAATAACAAAAATAATTTTTTTTTAGTTTAATTATTTCAAAAAAGGTTTTTAGTTTATGGAATTACATTGCCGTAGTATTAAAAAACGAAATTAAAATCACTACGATATATACAATAATCACATACCAAAAACAGGGCATTTGAATTTGGTATGCCCGCAAAATTAATATAATACGGTTATGTAAGATGACGTTGCTCAACACCAGCAGCGCCGTCAGAATTGGGAAGGACCTTACCGAGCCGTTTGATACCAAACGAGGTTTCAGACAGGGTGACTCACAGTCGTGTGACTTCTTTAACCTGATGTTGGACAGCATCGTACGAGCCGCAGAACTTAATCGCCCAGGTACAATATTTTATAAGAGCGTACAATTGCTGGCGTATGCCGATTATATTGACATCATCGGCCTTAACAACCGCGCTGTTAGTTCTGCCTTCTCCAAACTGGATAAAGAGGCAAAGCGAATGGGTCTGGTGGTGAACGAGGATAAAACGAAGTACCTCCTGTCATCAAACAAACAGTCGGCGCACTCGCGTATCGGCATCCACGTCACTGTTGATAGTTATGATTTCGAGGTTGTAAAGGACTTCGTATACTTAGGAGCCAGCATTAACACCGAAAACAATGTCAGCCTTGAAATCAAACGTAGAATCTCTCTTGCCAACAAGTACTACTTTGGACTAAGTAGGCAACTGAGCAGTAAAGTCCCCTCTCGACGAACAAAACTAACACCCTACAAAGCTCTCATCATGCCCGTCCTAACGTATGGCGCAGAAGCTTGGGCGATGACAACATCCGATGAAGCGACACTTGAAGTGTTTGAGAGAAAGATTCTGCGTAAGAATTTTGGACCTTTGCACGTTGGCAGCGGTGAATATCGCAGGCGATGGAACGATGAGCTGTATGAGCTTTAGACGACATAGACATAGCACGGCGAATAAAGATCCAGCGGCTACGCTGGCTGGGTCATGTCGTCCGAATGGATACAAACTCTCCGGCTCTGAAAGTATTCGATGCGGTACTAGCTGGCGGTAGTAGAGGAAGAGGGCGGCCTCCTCTGCGTTGGAAAGATCAGGCGGAGAAGGACCTGGCTTCGCTTCGTGTGTCCAACTAGCGTCGGTTAGCACGAGAAAGAAACGACTGGCGCTCTTTGTTAAACTCGTCCAAAATCGCGTAAGCGGTTATAGCGCCAATTAGGAAGAAGAAGAAAGACAAGGCGGCCACTGTAGCCGAATGAATTTTTTTTGGCGATGAGGTTGGTCTTTATTGAAGAGCTGAGAGTTTACATTGTAACTAAAAAGTGTTGCATAGTCTATGACGTGTTCAAACAACGACTAAAATAATTTGTTCCCTCGTTACAACAGCGATAGAAAAATAAAATACTGTTACATATAATAAGCGTTTTGGTCTAGGTGCAAAATTAGTCAATACAGTAGAGATGTTTTCTTTGCTATACTGTACATATGAATCCCCCCTTAAGAAGCTCTAGAAATATTAACATAAATGACGCATTTGGCCTTATGCCTTTGCCTTTGAAAATTATGAACAGAGAGAAGCTCTTTAATAATGTCCTATAGCAAGAGAATAAGACTTGGTTTTGGAAGCCGCTGAGCCAAATGGGTTGTTGCGTAACTACCATTCGAAGTGCGTAGGTTCGAATCTCCGTTGACGAACCATCAAAAACGATAGCAAAATTTTTTTCTAAAGCGATCGCCCCTCGACAAGCAATGGCAAGGCCCCGAGAGCTTTTTTGCCATGAAGAAGCTCCTGATAAAAAATATCTGCCATTTGGAGTCGGTATTAAACTGGAGGCACTTCCATTTGTGGAACATACCATAAATTGGAAAAGGAGCTCGGCCAAACACCCAAAAAGGATCTAAAAGCCAAAAGTACTAGTAAGCTCAAATTTGTACTAAGATTCCGGAAAAACAAAATGGATTCAATATGGCGGACTTTTCTCCGAAAAGAATCGTTTTTGGAGAATGCTGAGCTAGTATATACATTCTCATTTTAGAATGATAAAATGGCGGTCCTAAAATTTAGGACTTTCAGTATCAGAGGCACCATCGTTTGAATCGTAAGCTTAAGGTATATCTGTAGCTCCGAATCTATTAAACTCTTCGAAAAGCATCATCCACATTTTTTTTTATTTTTTCATGCGAAATCTTCACAATAACTTTTATGTACTTGCTGCACGAGTTTTGAGCTTCTATGTGCGTTGAAACAAGTCTTTTCCAGGCTCAGATATTCATTGTGTCGTAAATCTACCAAACAACTGCTAATTCCATATCTTACAGGTTTTGAAAGGCTATATTGGCTTTAAACGGATATATAAACACGTGCCATAAAGATAGGATAACAGATGCTTTCCATTTCAATTCAACCGGGCTATTCGGGTCATGTTCTTCGATTTCGATGTAACTTAAATATGTTGCTCTCTGGTCAAAATAATGAGACACGTATTTTTTTGTTCGCCCGAAAAAATTTTTTTTCAAGAGTTATCGGCAATTTTGTTTTTCGCCTCAAACTCGATTTTTTTTAATTATATAAGAACAAAATTTTTTTAAATGCCCATAACTTAGTCAAAAATGAACCGATTTTAATAATTCTGGGTTCAAAATGATCGTAATTACATACACAAGCGACTTCATGTAGAAACAATTGCAAAAAAGTAGTTAAATTTTTTTTATTTAGCAAAAAAGAAAAAAAATTGAAATTTTTTCGAAATTCAATATTTCAAAAAGTGTATTTTTTTTTTTTATAACTTTTTCCAAATTAAAAGGACATCTCAAACTTTAATTGAGCTGCATGCCTAGTAGCTAAAATGAGTTGTTTTTGAGTAATGAATGTTTAAGTAAACACCCTGTTTCGCACTTTTTGTTTTTTGCAAAATAAAAAATTTTCAACAACTTTTTTGCAACTATTTCTATATGAAATCGCTCGTGTAGGTAATTACGATTATTTTGAACCCAGAATCATTCAAATCGGCTTAGTTTTGACTAAGCTATGAGCAATTAAAAAAAATTTTCTTATATAGATTCTTTCCATTTCAATTCAAAAGGGCTATTCGGGACATGTTCTTCGATTTCGATGTAACTCAAATATGTTGCTCTCTGGTCAAAATAATGAGACACGTATTTTTTTTTTCGCCCAAAAAAAATTTTTTTCAAGCTTTATCGGCAATTTTGTTTTTCGGCTCAAAATCGATTTTTTTTTTAATAATATAAGATTTTTTTTTTTTAAATGCTCATATCTTAGTCAAAAATGAACCGATTTTAATAATTTTGGGTTCAAAATGATCGTCATTACTTACACGAGCGATTTCATATAGAAATAGTTGCAAAAAAGTAGTTCAAAATTTTTTATTTTGCAAAAAACAAAAAGTGCGAAACAGGGTGTTTACTCAAAAATTCATTACTCAAAAACAACTCATTTTAGCTACTAGGCACGCAGCTCAATTAAAGTTTGAGATGTCCTTTTGATTTGGAAAAAGTTATAAAAAAAAAAAATACACGTTTTGAAATATTGAATTTCGAAAAAATTTCAATTTTTTTTCTTTTTTGCTAAATAAAAAAAATTTAACTACTTTTTTGCAATTGTTTCTACATGAAGTCGCTTGTGTATGTTATTACGATCATTTTGAACCCAGAATTATTAAAATCGGTTCATTTTTGACTAAGTTATGGGCATTTAAAAAAAATTTGTTCTTATATAATTAAAACAAATCGAGTTTGAGGCGAAAAACAAAATTGCCGATAACTCTTGAAAAAAAATTTTTTCGGGCGAACAAAAAAATACGTGTCTCATTATTTTGACCAGAGAGCAACATATTTAAGTTACATCGAAATCGAAGAACATGACCCGAATAGCCCGGTTGAATTTAAATGGAAAGCATCAACAGTTGTAGTTCGAAGCGTGCCGTAAAGTGGTCGTTTCCCATAACAGTTTCAGTTTGTTTCCAACATAACATAAATCCCGAACGTTTTCATTAATACTGCCTATCCTACCACAATCAGTATTCCGTATTGCGTATAACTCTGCTATCATTACTCCATCCAATATAATTATGGTTGCGGTGGATGGTCCTTATCCATGCGGTATAATTAGTTAATGCTTTTTCATCTATGTTAAACATAATAATATCCACTATTTCCGAACTCAGAAAACACTTGAACTCCTTCCAGTTCCGTTTGGATCCACAAATGAAATTTGAAATCGTCGTCGTAAGCGTGAATGTTTGATAAAGTGCATATTTAATTTATGTGGCTACGTGTTCGAACTTGGTCGCCAAATTTAATGCACGTTTTCTAGTATCGCAGAATCGGTAAACAAATACAGGGTGGCGCACGAATCGTGCTACAAAAACAAAACGTAATAACTTTTTTTCTGTGTGAGTAATCGGCTTTTTTTTTTTTTATTTTGCAGATTAGTATTTAGATTTACAAAAAATGGAGGCTTGGGATACCGAAAAGAGGATTTGGATAGTGCAGCGGTACCATGCTTAGGCGGGAGTTTGGCGGCACTCCCCCGAGCAGATGGACCATTATGAGGCTGGTGAACATGTTTGCTGAATCTGGAAGCATCGCACGCAGACCGTACCATCGAGATCCCCATGTTCGGGTCGAAGCCACAATCGCGGCTGTAGCATCGTCAATTCAGGCAAATCCAAGAGTTTCGACTCGTAACTTGTCGGCGCAAATTGGAGTTAGCAGACGGTCATTGCAGCGGATAGTTCAAGATGACTTAAACTTGTTTCCGTACAAAGTTCAAATCACAAGCAAATTAAACCCTCTGGATTTGCCTATTCGCCTGGAATTTTGCCAAAAAATTATTGAAATGGCCGAAGAAGACAACAACTTCATAAATTGCTTGTTTATGTCTGATGAGGCCCATTTTGATCTAAACGGCAATGTAAACAAGCAAAATTGCCGTATATGGAGTCAATCAAATCCGCAAATACTCCATGAGATGGAACTGCACCCAGAACGAGTCACAGTGTGGTGCGCAGTTTCATCAAGGTGCATTGTCGGGCCATACTTCTTCGAAGAAAACGGTGTAACAGCGACTGTAAATGGGGACCGTTATTTAAACATGTTGAAGGAGTTTTTTTATCCAGAACTGCGGCGAAGACGTATCCCTTTTAACAGCATTTGGTTCCAGCAAGATGGAGCAACTGCACATATAGCCAGACCGGTTATGGAGGAGCTCCAACGAAAATTTAGAAATAAATTGATATCCAGAAATTCCACTTTCCGCTGGCCCCCAAGGTCACCTGATCTCACTGCACCAGATTTTTTTTTATGGGGTTATCTCAAACAAGAGGTGTATAAAGCAAAACCAAGTAATTTGACTGAATTGAAGCAGTCCATCACAACAATAATTGAGGCGATCCCGACTTCAACCCTTCAGTGCGCAATGAACAATTTTCTCATCAGGTGTCGCATATGCGTGAATGAGCATGGAGGTCATTTACGTTCTATTATTTTCAAAACTAAACAATAACAATAAAATTGAATTATCTATACAATAAAAAAACAAAAAGTTAAATACATTGATTAGAAAAAAAGTTATTACGTTTTGTTTTTGTAGCACGATTCGTGCGCCACCCTGTATTATAACTCATACTCGGGCCTCTTCTTTTCGACAAACGTTAGCAAGTGGCGAATAGATGAAGCAACTGGTAAAAATCAACGCGGGAATAGAGTCTGTGTAAGACAGTGGGTTTTGCCAGTCTAATAAGCTATAGCCATATTCGCTAGCGGCGAGTCTTGCTCGATAACTTTGCTAATGCTTTCGTATGCCAATTTTTCGTTAAGTTAATTGAGCGAGCGGCGAATGGCGAATATAAGAGGCCTATCATCATACTTCCTCGAACTCCGTTGCGAACCAACGTCCAAACCAGAATTTTTCCACTACGTTCTGTTCCCTGCTTTTGCTTTTACTTGCTGTCACGTCAGGCCTTTGCTCACAGCTTCTACTTCACTTTCGATGCAACGACGCTATGGGCCATAGGTCTGCCCCTGACCTCGGGAGTTCCAGCCTAGCGCTTGCCTGCTGAACTGATTTCTTGCTGCGCTGCTTCTATTGCTAGATACCATGTTTCACAAGCATAGAGTAGCCAGACTTAACATTTGAATTAAAGATTCTAAGTTTGGTATAGTATAAATATTACAACTGAGGCAGTCCAATCTGCAAAGAGGTTTTTTGCCCAGTGTCTAATGCATACTGAGAAGTTGAACATTACAACTAACCCGAACACCCATTACCATGTGTGTATCAAGTTTGGTGGGGATACAGTTAGGTAGATCAAAATTTCTGTCATATTGAAAATAGACGTTGGGTATGGGTAGACGTAGGTCTTGTCTGAGATTAAATGATTAAATGGACTTAATACATAAAAGGTGGAATCGCAATAACTCTCAAGCTCGATAAGTTGAAAATCGCATTAATGCTAATAACTCGTATTTTTTTCTAAGCCGAACGACTTGTCTATAATTCCAGGTAAATTGACCAAATAGCAAAAAAGCCTCATTTAACCGTTAAAGTTTTTAAAGTTTACGCGGTAACTCGTAATATTTTTGTGGTCCAGGGGATTACAGGTTATTGCAATTCCTCTCTATATATATTTTAAAGTGGTTGGTATCATTCTTGGTACCAAACTTGTTAATGTCGTATTTTTATTTTCTGGACAATTTCTTATATTGGCGGATTTGAGATCTGAAGACGGGAGCTGTGTTTCCCTACTTCCGCTTCCCAAACATATTTTCGGACAAAGGTTAGCCATGTACGAGTCTCAATCAATGTTCGATGCCCAAATGTCGTAACTTTTGCAAATGTCATAATATATTGCTCTCAAATACACTAGCGCACAATTCATTGCTTTCATTGAATGTTTCAGCTACCCCAGTAATAAGTAATTTTCTTTTCTGCAGAAAGCTTTGACTCCTTCATTTTTTATATTTTAGCGGAAGCTGGTCTACCTACCCTTGTGGAAAGAGTATCAAATAACACGCTGATGTGTATCCTTCGAGTTCTATATTGCAGAAACAAGCTTTTGTTTGAATGCGTTTCTTCATGTCAACACAATACAAGTAAAAATGGCCGAAAATCAACGATCTCAGAAATTTTAAATCAAGCCAAAGAACTGAACATACTCATGTCACCAATTCTCGTCGAAAAACCGTCTCATCCAGAATGGATCGTACCAAGCTACTTAGCCATAAATAATTTAATGCATCATCAAAAAAATATTACTGGCCCCGATGAATTCAAACAATTATATCTTGAAACTGTTTCTCCTTTGAAATCAGACTGGGACCTGTTATTTACTGACGGATCTAAAACCGATACCTGTACTTCGTTTGCCGTAACAAACGAAATAGGTACCACTATAACCGTTGGAGTTTTACCAAGTTACTGCTCAATTTTCACAGCCGAAGCTGCTGCGTTACTTGAGGCGGTACACTTTGCGTCCCAAAAAAACCATCAATATATAATATGCAGTGACAGCAAATCAACAATCGAGGCTATTCTGAACCCAGCTAATAACTCTCCAGTAATAACAAAAATGCGCAACATGCTCACAAAAAAAAAAGGTTCAATCAAACTTATGTGGGTCCCGGGTTACAGTGGCATCAAAGGTAACGAACAGGCCGATAGTAGAGCAAAGGAGGCAACCAAAGAGCCATTGTACATGTTCGAATACACTCATCCAGAAGATATAAAAAAGTTGGTAAGGCGTACCAATTATGAAAGTTCCCTGAACAAATGGAACCAGTACCAACATCACTACAAATCCTTCAATCTCTCGAGATCGAAAAACCAATACCCGTCAAATTCTTCATGCCGGAATATTAAGACCGTTGTTCGTCTGAGAATTCAACCCACTCGTATTTGCTAAATGGTTTGCCGAAACCCCCGTGCCCGTTTTGTGGATTTAGCGAATTCACCGTATCGCACTTCATGGATATATGTTCAGGAATCCATAATATTAGATCATCGGTGTTTAGAAATATCAAACCATCTGAACTTCTGAAGCAGACAACGGACTATAATAATAGTATCATAAACCAATTCGTTTCTTGCTGTAAATTAAAAATTTAACTTCATAGGCTTCTAAGTTATCTGGTGTGTTGTAGTGGTTAACTCCACATACCTTCTATTGTACTATCTTCATCTTCTCCAGTGTAGATATAATATATTTTTATCTCGAATCTAGCGTATAATAAACCTAGTATAATATAATTATTTCATTTTCTCGTCTTGATATATAGTATTAACCATTTAAAACAATAGCCGAAGGCCTTAGCAGCCAGTGCTTGTTCCTTTTTTTTCTTACCTTTAAGTGGAATAATTATTTATAATTATTACTCTTTTCAATAAATAAATAAATATATTTTAATAGCAACTTTACTTAGCAATAACTTTCTAATATGCGCTTTATTGTATGGTCTAATAAACTCTGTTGTCGTACTTTGCATCCAAAACTTTGTGATACGATGGCCCCCTGCCATGGCAGTCTTTAAATTGATAATATTTATAATTAATGGATTCTGATGTTTGGACAGTTTCGCTTCAGTTATGAAAGAAAGCACTTCATCGCTGTCGACTTCGCAACTAAAAGAACTTTTTACAGCTGATTGGTCCGCTTTCGCAAACTGCGCTAATCTGCTTCGCTTAGAACGTCCACTGCAAGCCGCAAATTGTTTGAGTGGTCGACCACCTTGGCTTTCCATTTGTTGGCGCAGTCTGCGGTTTGGTTGCATGCTTTGGTAAAAATCCAATCTCTGTCCTATCCATCCAGATTGCATGACCCTTTTCCCAAACCTCTGCAAGCCTCAGAATCAATATCTCTAATGTTTACATTTTTCAAATCTGACTGTACCCTTAACAGTCATCTGTACCACTCAGGATGCACCAGATCTCATATACTTTATTCCATGAGTAACCTGTTAGTTAATAGAAAACATTTATAAATATTAAATATTTAGCTAGAAGTTCGACTCGAAGCTAGCGTGTATAAAGTAAACAGGCAAAAAATTTAAGCTAATATATGTATATGTAAAAAATTTTAATCTACAGGAAATAAGCTTTCATTCAAGTGAAGTAATAACTGATTAAAATTTTTCTTTTTGGATAAAGCTTGTCTGATTCACTCTTATTTTAACCATACGCTTGTTCCCTAGAGCCACAACAAGCTTCAGAAGTTGAGGAACGATGCGAAAAATCTCTCAGCTGATACTACTAAGCAAACTCTGAGATGACTTAGAAAAGTTTTCGCTACACGCAAAAAGAGTTTAAGAAACTAATTCACTCTGCTATTTTAAGGAACAATAAATTGGTTATTGAAAAGGAGCAAACTACACACTTTGGTTCACTCAAGAGGCCTGATAAATAATTTCCGAATATATCGGGCTCATTAACATTCTCTCCGATAGTCAAGCCGCGATCAAGATTCGGACGACGCCTTGGTGCAGAATGAAACTAGTAAACTCCTGTAAGGAGATCAAATATCTTGGGTGCGCAGGCAACATTTCTCTAATCTGGGTTCGAGGATATAGGAACATAGAGGAAAATGAAATTGCTGATGAGCTTGCCAGGAAGGGGACTGAATTCGCCTCAGAGACCTCTTACCGGGGCATCGGCATTCCCCTGCCAATTGTTAAAGGAGAACTGCACAAATTATTTCACAGTAAAGCCCAAAAAATATGAGCTTTCTTCATGTGCTACTTCGAAAACCCGTTGGCCCCAGTACAATATACGGAGGACTCAGAAAGTCCTTTGGACTCCTCGCCTTTCAATTTCCAAACTGGATGCTGTGTTTACCGGTCACTGGACGATCGGCACAAATGCGGTAAAGCTAGGGTTACCATTTAATCCCCATTGCAGAAGCTGTGGAGGCCTTTCAGAGAAGGAGACTGTTGGCGCTTTCTCTGTAAATATCCGGGTTTGGCAGCTAGACAATTAAGATCACTGGGTGCTCCTTTCTTCGTCAGACTGGGGTAGGGTGCCAACAAAATCCCATGAATCTTATCAACAGCTTTGTCTGACTGTAGATATCTGCCTGTTGGAGGTCTCATATTGGTATCAAAACGGCGCTTTACTGCTACTTGAGGAGTGCCAGACTGGCACTTCAACCATTTCACCTACCTACTTACCTATATCGGGCTCAACGTCGCATGCCGACATGTTTTATTGCTCTTTTTTTATTTTGTTAAATTATTAATAATCCAAGTAATTTTTATTAATCGTGCGTGATAGTAATGCCAGCGAGATAATGATTAAAACATACATATAATGTTTAGCTTATTAGATATTCTGTCGGCAAATTCAATTCTTACTTACATAATTCGAACGAGTCTTGAATAAAACAACCATGAAAAGGTTACACGTTAAATTCTTTCAATGGTAACGGGTTGCTATAAGAAGCATTTTTAAATCTATAATTTCCAGTTCGGTCAAGAAAACGTTTCTGATTACTCTGAAAAATCTTCACTTTCCACCTCCAGGTGGGAAGATCTTGCGGGAAAGTTTCGCTAAATTTGATATACATATATGTATATATATAATTGGCGCGTACACCCTTTTTGGGTGTTTGGTTGTACTCCTCCTCCTATTAGTGGCGTCCGTCTTGATGTTGTACCACAAATGGGGGGACCTAAAGTTTCAAGCCGACTCCGAATGATATTTTTATGAGGAGCTTTCTCATGGCAGAAATACACTCGGAGGTTTGCCATTGCCTGCCGAGGGGCGACCGCTATTAGAAAAATGCTTTTCTTAATTTTGATGTTTCACAGAGATTCGAACCTATGTTCTCTCTGCGAACTCCGAATGGTAGGCACGCACTTACCCATTCGGCTACGGCGGCCGCCAAATTTGATAAGCAAAATTAAAAAGGCTCGTCAACTTCATTCATTCGATACTTGTGCTCTAGTGGCTGTACTTCATCTCTGCTTGTCTGCCTTTTTTATGCTGGCGGACCTTTTTTATAAGCTATCAGACTTATGAATGCCACTTGGGGTATTGACGGTAACCAAACTAAAATCTGTGTTGTTTTCATTCCAAAATGGTTTTTGTATCTCAACGATCGAACTTAATGCAGAACGCAATCAAAAAAATACACAATATATTACAACAATTAATGCAATAGTGGGCGAATGTCAACGGTTAATAAAGAGATTCGGGACCGTTAACGCACAAATCGCAGCCAACTGCCCGCTTGTCACATTGAATTCGGCCTAAGAAAAAAAAAAACAATAAATAAAATAAAACACTAAGTGGCTTGTCATGTAAAGTTTCTAATTTTTTGATAAAACTGAACTTTAAAGCAGTGTTCGAAAACTGTGAACTGTGAATGCATAATACCTTTGTTTATATGTTAAATAAAGAAGAAAAACCTAACTATTGGTTTGAATAGCAGAGCAGAAACTGTCATTCAAATTTTAATACTTCGCATACTCTTATCTCTTATTCAGAATTCACATTACACATGCCACTTATTTAGCTATTTCTGGTTATGTGTAACTTGCAGTACTCTTCTTTCAGACAAATTGGCCAAACCTCACAGTAATCAAGCCATTCACACTGCGTGCACAAACACATTAACTACGCAAAAGTTGCATTAAACTAGTTTACAAAAAACTAAAACTTCTGCGGTTTATTTATACTTAAATAATTTCTCTATTTGATTATAGATGACTTTTGTTGCAAGGCCAAATGCAATGAATGCGGGAAAGGAGATAAGCGAGATTGCTTTTCATTTTCATTAATTTCTAGATCAAATCAGATTCATTGAAACCAAATGCCTTTTGGGAATTTGTGAGTATCTGTAAAGAGTGATCGGATTGGAGGCAAGAATGATAGAAACAAGATTGCGCCCATCAGAGAGTGCGTGACATCCATGATGGAAAGAATAATGAGATGGCGCCTATCGTGGTACCGTTATTTTGTTCTCAGCGGATTTGACAATGACGTCGTTTTGGCACCAGTATGGCAGTTTACCATTTTCGTAATTTAGGTTCTCTCTGTGAATTCCGTATGGTAGTCACGCACCAACCCATTCGGCTACGGCGGCCGCCAAACATTCATGACATATACAGGGTGGGCCAAATAAGACCTACCAATGTCCATACTAAGGTCCATAGTTTGCCTAGCAGTATGCGCAGTTGCTCCATCTTGTTGAAACCACAAATTAGGATACTGCTCCGCCATTGGCCGCAAAAAGTTTTCAATCAATGTTCTGTAAGAAGCTCCTGAAATCGATTCCGGCGTTTCGACCTCATTCTCGAAGAAATATGGACCGATAACTTTAGTGGCTATAACACCGCACCAAAAGTACATTTAAATGGATGCAACTGATGTTGATATGTTGCCCTTGGATTTTTAGAGCCCCACAATCTACAGTTTTGTTTGTTGAGATAACCATTTAAATAGAAATGTGCTTCATCCGACATATGCCGATATTTACGCTGCGTTAAAACAATTGATCGTTGACAAGAATAGAAAAACTCAATAATTTTAACGCGTTGCGTTGTACTGTAGTGTTCCGTAATAAATTTCCAACAATTCAATTATAACCTAGAAAAAGAGAAAAATAAATATGTCAAAAAATAAGAAAAGTTATTTGTGCTTAATATTAGTAGGTCTTATTTGGCCCACCCTGTAGAACATTCTTATTAAAGTGTAAAGTTTACAATCTTGTAAAATTAAAATTTTTTAACGATTAGTTCAACAATTCACTCAGTTTTATTTAGCTTCCTTTTGTTTTAACATCTCGTCACATTGCTTGCGATTGCAGTTTTTGTTGGTGTTCCTCCGCTTTCAGCAAACAAATCTCTTTCTCTCGCTACTGCAGTGTTGCCTGGTTTAGGATATAAAAACGCACAACAAACCCATTTAAAGAAAATAAAACACCAAATTTTTATTGAATTACTTCAAGAACTTTGTATGCGTGACAAATTGTCTTTAAAATGTGCGTTTGTTTTAATAAATGTGTTATAATTATGTACAATTTAATTTATGAGTTTTTTGTTAAGAGAACGACTTTCTTGCTAATGTGAGGTTATGTAACAATATAACGTACTCCTTTTGTAAAAATGTGATTGTGGTTTCTTCAGTATTTTCTGGTATTTTGTTACTCATTTTAACTATGAATACACCTCTTGATGCCCTATGTCCCACTAAGGATTTAGAACCGTAAGAAACGATTACACCTCTTCGCATTCAGTAAATTCAAACGCTTTTTAAAATGTGTAAAAAGGTTTTCAATGTTGAGAAGAGTTGAGAGAGAGACATTTAATATTCTTGCATAACCTAAAAAGGAGTAAAAAATTAAATTTACACTCTCAAAATATCAAATTTTATAAAAACCAACAAATTTTCATTAACACTAAACTCTTCTCAGAGTGACGTTTTCTAACATTCTTTTGTTTAATAATAAAGTTTTTGAAGTGAAACTTCTTAGGCGCCGATGGACAAGCGAGAATGGAGAGTCCCAATTTTTTTGGCGTTTTTTGGTGCCTACTTTTTGGCGCTTATTTCCGTTTCCTGGTTAGTGCTTGTTCGTACTATAAAGTGCTATCCATTCGGGCGTCGGATTTATTGGTATTGCCTTGCGGTAATTTGTGTTGCTGCGTTCCTGGAATCGTTGTGTTTGTGTAGGTGATAAACGTTCGTTGTAGTGCGCGTTGTTGTCACGGTTTGTGTCCGGCGTTTACCGACACCGGTCGACCCGGTTTTCTCCGTTTTTTGGAAATTTTGTCTATTTGTATTCTCTGCAAATATTGTGAATTTATTTAGATACATATTCTTTCTCTCTCTCTCTCTCCATCATTCGCTCTCGGGCCTCTCCCTATTTCTTTGTCTGCCTTGAAAGTTTCACTTCTGTTATGTGTACTACGCTAGACGCACTTTTTGTTTTAACTTATAGTTTCGGTAGCTTTATAAAAATAAGAAACAAACACCAACTTAAAAATTTTCGCATTTTGTTATATATCAAAAAGTACAATACTAAATTTATTGCGACGAGCAAATGGTTGGCAACACTGCACAACTTGGCAAAAGTGTCGTCACGCACTCTCTGATGGGCGCAAATTTATTTCTATCATTATTGCGTGATATCAGCATCGCAATAAATTTAGTACTTTTCTATACCCAAAATGAGAAATATTAAAGTTGTTTTTTGTTTTGTTTTAATTTAAAGAGATGTTAAAAAAAATTAAAACTAAATAAAACTGAGTGAATTATTGAACTAATCTTTGAAAAATGTTAATTTTACTAAATTGTAAACTTTACATTTTAATTAGAATATTCTATTGTATATGTCATGAAGAAAGGACTAAAACTCCGAGACTAAATAACAAACAAAAAAACAAATGCTAAATCAATTTACGGAAATGGTAATCTGAACGTACTAGTCACCAATTGTGCTAATATGACGTTACTCTTTGTCAAATTGGCTGAGATCAAAGCAGCGGTACCACGATAGGTGAAATCATGTTATTCTTTCCATCACGAATTGGAGGTACTTTTCCCAATAGCGTTTTTTTTGAGAGATTGCGCGAGACTACTATCAAATAAATACATAATTTTTTTAGCATTAATTGACGCTTCATCATGAATAGACTTACGCCTTAATAACGTTTACAAATTGTGCAATTATATTACCAAAATCGAATTTCTGTAAAAGTTTCATCGCGCGCTCGGGCCAACTTATGGTGTTCAGCGATAAGGCCCATTTTTGGCTTAATGGCTACGTCAATAATGGCTACGAAGCCATTCAAGATCAGCCAATACATCCACTGGAAATAACCGTTTCGTGCGGCCTAAGGGCTGGAGAAATCATCGGCCCATATTTCTTCAAAGACGAGTCTGGCGCCAATATAACAATGAAGGGAACAACAACTCATTCGAATGCGACTTTCTCAGCAACATTTAGAGCTTTTTCGAAGGAATAAAGCGGGTTTTTTGCACCAATTCATCACTATGGATGAGACTTGAGTGTATCACCAAGATCCTAAATCAAAACAGGAGACTACAAAGTGGTGTGAATCCGGCCTGAACGATTTCGTGTCCAGAAATCGGCCAAGAAGGTGTTAGCATGGGATGCGAAAGGAATTTTGCTTGTGGATTACTTGCAAACTGGTAAAACAATAAATTCTGAATATTATTGTAACCAGCTTAAGGAAAAAATTCGTGAAAGAGACCCAGTTCGCAAACGAAAAAAATATTTTTAATCAGGGCAATGCACCGCGTCACAAGAGCATCTCGACAATGGCTAAAAGGCATGAATTAAAATTCGAATTGTTGAAGCATCTACCGTATTTGGCTCCTAGCGACTTCATAAATTGGAATCTCGTTGAAACAAGGGTATAATGTTCAGGAAGACTCTGCTAAATAATAAAGTGTATTTCAAACCAAAAATTGCGTTTTTCTTATCGAACCGCAAAACTTATGAGCAATCTTACGTTAGTTAGCACTCAAATACATACAATTATAAACTTTTCTTAAAAAGGTTTTTAATACTTTAAATTTTAAGTAATAATAATTATTACTATTTATTTAAGTGATTTATTTTTTTCGTGGAAGAAAATAATTTAAATGTAATTGGCTTACCAGTGTTGCCGCTACTAGTATCCTGTGAGTTGTTGTATTTGTTTAGGGGGTGCAGGAGAGAGATGACTAAAGTAGTGCATGTGAAAGTTTGTAGGGTTTATTTTTTGGTGTTATTTTTTAGCTGTATCAAAAATTAGTAATCTGTTCACGTTTTAAAACTTTCAAGGCCCTTTCAACAAAGTTACACTATTTGTATGTACGTGTGCACACCCGTATAAGGAGTGTCAACAAGGAAACTGTTTGCAATTTTGTAAAATATGAAATCAACGCATCCTTGTATACCTACAACCTAGCGCATTTAAAAAAACTAAGCTTACATGAAGTTGACATCACACTGGTGCTGGTGTGCGTATGAATTAGCAAAAGGAATGATTATAAATTACATTAAAGTTTTTGATTTGTACATATGGAATTCATATTAATGAGTAGAAAAAGATGTAATTATATTATAAAAAATTAAATAAATATTAACAGGCTTCTTATTAAAAATCATCTATAGACTTTATAAAACTTA
The DNA here is from genome assembly GCF_028408465.1 of Anastrepha ludens. Taxonomy (NCBI): domain Eukaryota; kingdom Metazoa; phylum Arthropoda; class Insecta; order Diptera; family Tephritidae; genus Anastrepha; species Anastrepha ludens. The sequence continues at coordinate 116,364,962 of NC_071500.1, read as the reverse complement.
AGTAATCTTTAATTGTTAGAACAAATCAAAACTTACATTGAAATCGGAAAAGCCCGGCCGTGGCACAATTTGTATGCAATTTCTTATCATCAACGATAGCATCACCCATACCTACCCATACTCCACCCATTATTGAAGATAACCATGTTCGTTTTGTTCGGGCTTGTGGAAACCCGATTGCCACTATATAAAGTTTCTGTCATGAAAACCCGTTGCCACTCAGAAGCGGTATATGCCGATAAACCGTGACGTCAACTTCGGCATGTTAAAAGTGGTTCAAAATTGAACCAACTAGATGATCTTCAGAATAATAATTCACGGTAGACATTTAGCCGAACTTATTTATAAACAATTAACTGCATAGAATCTGAAAATTTCTTAATATAATTTGTTAAGCATTTTATGAAAAAAAAGTCGAATACCTTTTAAAAAACTCGCATAATATATAAGAAATGTATTGCTTCATTGATCCATTACAGCCAGATATGCCATGAAAATGGCAGCTGGATTAAAAACTGATTACCTCTCAAAAACCCTTGGGTTTTTGTCGATTTATGAAAGCATCGGAATGGCATCAACACACACATATCTATGTGAATGATGTTATTGTGTTGATTACTGCATTCATTCAATATATATAATAAATACAGAATAGGAATTTTGTCTGCTGTATTAGCAATTTCATTTAATCGCGGGCATGGTCGGATGGTATTGACAAAAATTGACGGTTAAGCGTAAACGAATCCACTCAACGTAGTACTTTTGGTTTTCTCTATAGCTCTGTTTGTATGGAATATATTCATATTGGATATGTAGGTATGTTATGTATGTGTTTGCTTGTAACTATATGTAAGTAAATGGAAATTGCATATGGATAAATAAAACATTGTAGTAGGAGCAGCTGTCAATAAAGATCATTAAAACCTGTGCCTACATCTCTTTCGGGTGTGTGCTCGGCGAGCTGCACAAACTAACTCGTGAATATTTGATATCAAAGTAGGCGAATAGTGATTTGGTGAACAGAGACACAATCCTGTTCTAAACCAAGTAAATATCTTTATTAACTCCAACTAACCGATAAATCTGATTTATTAAATATTCCGAAATCTTAGGCTTGACCAAGATTCATGTATATCTGTACGAGGTTTGTCAAAAAAATACTCAGATTTTTTTAATTTCGCGTGCTACGCACATTCGACTTTCGATTATTATTATTATTTTTTTAAATATGTTGGCACACTCGTCTCGAAGATATGTTCACGATTTAGCAATATAGCATATATAATTTGTTTGTGAGAGGCATAAATAAGACAAGGGTTTTGCGTGTTCGGCGATTTTCTGCCATCGACTCTTGGCTCTCCTGGACTCTTTCATTGGACTTCGGTCAATGTCCGCGCTCTTTGAGTGACGTATCGTAGACCCTAGAGAGCACAAAATTGAGCAAAACTGATCCCGTAGAAAACAACTGCGTTCTTTTAGTTACATATTTACACAATACATCGGTTTGTGTGTGTATATGTTTGGTTGTATCTATACAATGTTGTCATTGATATTTATATATATCAGTTACAATTTTTCATTGTTTAATAAACCAAAGCCAAAAACCAACAGATGCAAATGTTCATTTATCTATATTAACATTATTCCATATTGTTTTTAAGTTATTTTAACAAAAATTTAGATTTTTCCAAGTTTATTTCGTAAATGATTTCGAAATGTACTGTTTGGCAACACTGTGTGGTGAGAGAGCAATCCTGAGAGAAATTTTCAAAAACCCTGCGACAAAATCTACAATACTACGATACGGAAGGGAAGTAATTTTTCATTTACATGGAATTATCATTAGTTTGATCGTAACAGCTGACAGGGAACTGCGTTTACGTCGGTGACTGTTTGCAGCAAAATCTCTGGCAAGACCGTTGGGTTAACGAAACACGCGGCAAAAGATGATGCTGAACACACATTCTTCCAATGCCTGCGTTGGGAACAAGAACGTCGAACGCTGGAGAATGCAGTCAGTCACATAACCTGAATGTGTAATCGCCAAGATGCTAAGTGGCAAGGAAACGTGGGCGATCATCAGTGATTTCGCGGAAAGAATTCTCCGTATAAAAAAGCGGGGGCTGGACGCATGCTCATAGGCATACATCTTTATAATGAAGCGAAAGTAAGGCGAAAGCGATTCCAGGGTGGGCGGCCGTTCAAAACGAGGGGGAGTTTTTTAGTCTTCGGGCATACCATTGCCGCAACGGCAGCTTTGATGATGCATTAGGCATTTTAAACCCTCTCATCCGAAAAAAAAAGATATTCAGTGGAGCTTTCGCAAGAATGTCTGCTTTCGTAATGTAGGTATATAAGAATTCGTATGTGCCTACCAACTGGGCATTGGCTCGGCCATTTTTTTGAAAGTGTTACATCATTTCTAAGCTATAAATAAAAAAAATTAATGCAACGTTGAAGAAATTTATGTGAATGTGGAAACTTTTGTTAATTTTTGTGATCAAAATGCCTGTATCGCAATATTTGTTATTCCGAGGATGGGAAATTAATGTAATAACTTGAAAAGAGTTTACCTCCATGTTTTCTAGGGGATATGTAACAAATAGTAATACAAACATTTGTGCGGAAAGCAAAACGCTGTCTTAAAAGTGTAATCGCTGCGGAGGACAACAGCAGGAAGTACATTTCACATATTTGACCGGAAATAAAAACAAACAAGCTTCAAAACAGCTCAGATATGTACATATGAATGTACTTATGTATATGTACTTTCGTTTGACATATGTGTGTGCATATTTGTTAGCTTTAATACAAGTGTAACACACAGTTAGTTATCGGAAGGCTGCGGTGTAGGTGCACATTTGTCACATACCGCGGCGCTTTGCTAATAGCTGATAATGGAATTGGTTTTGATGACGTAATATATAAGTACATATATTTAGAATCATACATTTCTATCTCATATTTATGTACATATGTATATCTCAATAATTCCTCTGAGTTCGATCACCGGATTGCTTAATAAAACTATTCAATTAGTGGCGACAAAACAAGCTTGCTTTATTTAATTTCAGTCTCTCCTCATACGCAGTCAATATGCCAATTTTTCATATTTCAGTTATTTCAATTGAAAGCAAGACGCAGGCATTTGGACGGGCATTTTATAAGTTCATTGGTATTCATTAAAATTTCTTTAAATTAGAACAATTTCTTTATGTACGGATTATTCATCACCTGATGTGGAGCAGCTGCATTGCAATTGGCATGTTTTTCATTATAGTCTAATATTTTACTTCCATATATTCAGAAGCAAAAAGGTGAAAAATGTTGCAAGGGCTGTCTATTTGTCGTTATTTTAGAAGCATTCCATTTGTTACAAGAAATGACTAGATGAGTGTTACCAGTGATATGATGCGCTACGTAGAGCGTGACAAGTCGGGTACGGTTTAGTAATCTGCATATATGATACTATCCGGGATCAGCCTAGTATCAAATAGGTGCTTAGATTATCGGGAGCGAATCAAATTTTTGTATACCAATATTCCTTTGTGTTGAAAAGTCTGGAAAAAATATGAAACAAATTCTAAACAGCTATTTCCTTTGGTTTGCTATAACTGAAAACAGTGCCATATATTTTACATTGCAATTACGCGATGCTAAAGTAATACCTGTATGACGACCGAGGCAGTTACGAGGATTTTCACTTTGCCAGAGAAAACAGTTTAGTAATAGTCATCTTGTCAAGCCTCCGATGGACTTCATATATTCCATTTCAAAGTTTGAAAAATATGCAGGGAAGAATTTAATTCGACTTGCACCATAAATACCTTTATCGACAAAACTTGTTAACTGCAAGAAATTATGTGACAATTCTGGCTATTGGCATTTATTATTTGAAAGAAAAAATTTAAAACATTTTTACGTTGGCGATTTCATGAACAAAATTAAAAATCTACAAAAACATTTGGACACAATTGAATGATCGACCTTTTTTTGGAAAGGAAATTTAGTACCTTTCACGGACGGATCGAGGCTTCTCGAAAATGTGAGGAGTTAGTAATGCTGCACTATGGCGTAAATGTGGCAGAAAAATTTGCAGCTCAGCTTTATTTCATTTTGTTTACATACATTTAGCTGCTATAAGTCGTTCTTTTGCTCTCTTCGCCAAAGCTTACGAGGGAACTGCATCTTCCGAATAATGTGTCATTGCTTGGAAAATTATCCTTCATTTTCACTGGCGTCAGTGAGACGCACATTGTGCAGAACAGTATACGTGTCAACAATTCTACCAGCGAAGCCAGACTCGTATAAAAGCATGCGTTGCTTAGAAGGGTATCGTCCTGTGGATTTGTTATCACCCAAAGGCCATTCGACAAAATTAACAGCTTTATATAAAGCATCATTATACGAGGGCGGATCAATAAGTCCCTGAATTTTTGTATTTCTGACCTCTTTACTGAAAAAGAAATACTGCTCCTGTCAACAGGCATCTGTCAGTTGACTCCTGTCAAAATTTGAACGTGCTGCGTCAGTTAGTTTGTGTTTTACAGCTACCTTTATCAGACTACCCAGTAATTTGAGGAGAAAATGGAAAAAACTGAATTTCGTGTGCTTATTAAGCCGATTCACCCTTAGAAACCCACTGTTTCGACTGTTGTTTGGCCTCTGGTGTGTGGTGATGGATCCATGTTTCGTCCACGGTTACAAAACGGCGCAAAAACTCCTCCATATTGCGATTAAACAACGACAAACCTTCCTGTGAAGTTGTTACACGATTGCGTTTGTGGCCGACTGTGAATTACTGGGTAGTCTGATAAAGGTAGCTGTAAACCACAAACTAACTGACGCAGCGCGTTCAAATTTTGACAGGAGTCAACTGACAGATACCTGTTGACAGGAGCAGTATTTCTTTTTCAGTAAAGAGGTCAGAAATACAAAAAGTCACGGACTTATTGACCCGCCCTCGTATTAAAAATGGTGGAGTGTTTTTGACTAAATAGATTTAATAGATCTTTCATCAACTATGGCTCCAATGGGTAAGCTGGGTCTCCTGTAATTTATTGATAAATTAATTGCCATGCGGAGTCAGGCGGTAGAAGCTTTGTGGTTGTATTGGTCAATATCCAAGTCAAATGGACAGTCCAACTATCGCAGAGAAAAGCTTTCCGATAAAGCAGTCCTTATTGAAGCAAACTATTGTGTCCTTTCAGCGTTAAATCCAAGAAACTTGAATGCCATTGTACTTCGTTGGAAAATTGTATATTTATAAGTGGCTTATATGACACATAGTTATTTTTACTAAAACCTTCATACCGATAGATTTTCGCGTGGTTTTTCGTATTGAAAATGCGAAATATATGAAATATGAAATTTTATCGTTACACTTTTCCACTTCAGGGTATTTGTAGCTATGTCATCAAGAATAGTCGCTAGAAGACTGTCAAAGTTAAGTACAAAAATCAATAAAAGTGTGCCCGAGCATTGCAATTATCGAAAATAGTCGCAAGCGTTAGTTAGCGATACGAAAACTATCGTAAAGTAATTTGAGAATCGCACTACAGATAATAAGGTATAATATCTATATATAAAAAGAAGTTACATTTCCTTGGTAATCTTATAACTCAAGAACTGCCGAACCGATTGACACGAAAATTTTAGAGTTCTTTTCTATCTTCGAGGAGGTGGTTTGTGTGAAGTTTGATTGAAATCGGTGCAGCCGTTCCTGAGTTATGACATTTTATGTGATCACAAAGTGAAGAAGATCGTGTTCGACGAAATTTAGTGGAAACACAACGACACAGACGGAGAAATCAGTCGGTTAATAGTGAAGCACCAAGAAACCGTCGTGGGCGTACGTCCGGACCGCGCGTCTTTCAATTACGATGCCACCATTGATTACAGCATGCATGCCTACATTGGCCAAATGAATATAGAATGTATACATTGCAAAGCAATTAAATTCAGAAACTAAACGCCTGGTATGTGCTGTGCTGGTGGGAAAGTCAAATTGCCGGTGCTAGAACTTCCGGCAGAGCCTTTGCATTCATTGGTTTTTGGCAATTCACCAACGTCGAAGCATTTCCTCTTAAACATTAAAAAATAAAATTCATGCTTTCAAATGACATCTTTTGGAGCTACAAATATTATAAGAGATGGATTTATGCCGACGTTTAAGGTTATTACTTCGTTTGGAATAAACAATATCATATTTTATTTATGTGCCGTCCCTGTGTTCGATGTTTTTAAAAATTCAGATCCGTTATCTACATATATTTCTCGAACTTTACAGATTCAAGGTCAAATATACCATAGAGCTGGGTCTTTGCTACTATTCCCAGATGGTGACCATCAATTTTTGCAAATATATTTTATTGGTGATGAGAATCGTAAATTAGATCAGCGCTGTGCAATTTCGACGAATACGAGAAGATCAATCGTGAATGAATTGCAAACAATGTTCCATCAACACGATGAATTGGTGAAATTGTTCAAAGTGGCACTCGATCTGATGCCCACCGATGACCACAAAATAATAATAAAAGCCGATAAAACACCAATTCAATATAAAAAAACATTTTATGTATGGTGGTGCGAAGCCCACTGGGTGATGCTAGTTTGTATATATAATAAGAACCCGATAACGTAAATTTACGTTCTCTGTAAGAACTACAACTTATCTTTTGATTAAATACTTTATTACGACGGCCGCCGTAGCCGAATGAGTTGGTGCGTGACTACCATTCGGAATTCAGAAAGAACGTAGGTTCGAGTCTCGGTGAAACACCAAAATTAAGAAAACGTTTTTCCTAATAGCTGTCGCCCCTCGGCGGGCAATGGCAAACCTCCGAATGTATTTCTGCCATGAAAAGGCTCCTCATTTAAAATATATGCCGTTCGGAGTCGGCTTGAAACTGTAGGTCTCTCCATTTGTGAAACAACATGAAGACGCACGCCACAATAGGAGGAGCGCCAATTATATACTCGTACATATAATCTATTAATTATTTTTCGCACTACTTTGAAGTTTTGAGAGGAGTGCCATTTTATTATGGGCTTGCACATTCACTTTGTTTTTTTTATTAGATTTCTTGTATTTTTTTCGTTGTAGAGGGGATCATTTATAGATTACTCCTTGTACTTCTTTTAATGAATAAAATTATAGGATATCACAGTGAGTGACTTATATGCTTTATAATTTGTATTTAAACTTAACAATTCTAAATAAAGAAATTACAAACGATAATTTGCATTATTAAAATCATTATACCAAAGCTACCGCTTACTGATTGCAATCACGTATAAACGTCTAGGTCAACTGATCTGAGCTCTTTCTTTTTTTTTTTTTGTTAGGTTGTCACATCTGTGATGAACATTCCTACCAAAATTTTATCGTCATGGCTTGACATTTACACAACGTGTTTGTATTAAATGTTGCGTTACAAATGGATTTAATGGTGTGATAACCTTAAAAATGTTGGAAAATTGTTTCGGTAATGATACTCTAAAGAAAGCAGCCATTTACTAGTATCACGAATGCTTCAGACGAGATCATGAATCCATCAGGGTGATGAACATATTGCCAGGCCGTTAACATCGAATACTGATGAAAACATTAGCACAGTGAAAGAGAAGTTGATCAAAAGGCGCAAAAACCAAAACATCAGAGAGCTGGCAGACGACTTGAACATTGCTTATGGATCCATTCAGCAGATAGTAGTTAATGATTTGGGCTTGTGCTGTGTTGCCGCAAAGTTGGTCCCAAATAATCTCTTATGCAAAAAATGAATCGCGTTGGTATTGTCAAAGATCTAATTTCTAAGGCTGAATTCGACCCAACATTGATTAAACGCATCATTACTGGAGACGAGACGTGGATTTATGAGTACGACACGCAATCCAGACATCAGACGAGTGAGTGGAGAACTCCGAATAAACTGAAATTAATGAAGAGAAGAAAACACGTAGTTTTAGTACATACACTTCTCTTTTTGTGGACTACCACGGTATTGTACACCACGAATTTTTGCCACGTCACTTTTGAGAAATAAACTTTTATTTTGAATATTCTGAATATATTCCGGGAACTTTTTGATTAAGGTGGTACATGCAGCGCCTTCCTCAAGCAGTAATTTGTGTTGTGTGTAATTTTAAGTTGTACTTAACCATACCTTCAACCTACACCATATAATTCGGTTATATGTATTATATTTTCAATGTAGCACCGCAAAACCGCATACAATAATTCTAGCAATTCTAAATAATACGAGTAAGATACACATATGGGGTTTTTCAGTAAGAGCGCTTCAACTTTTGAACTTTTTTGAATAAAACACAAACGGTTTGACTTTTTTAACAAATTTTTTTTTTATTATCAAGTTTGAACATATACATTTAAGTATGAAATTCGATTTCTTTTGCATGACCACCGCGTGCACGTTTTACGAACTCCAATCGTTGAACCCAATTTTCGACCACTCTTTTGCATAAATCGGCCGAAATTCCAGCAATTTCGCGTTCAATATTGGCTCTGAGCTCACAAATCGTTGCCGGCTTGTTACTGTAGACCAGAGTTCCCCAAACTTTTTTGTGTCGTAGACCCCTTGCCATGTTTTTCCGTGTTGGGTAGACCCCCTAATTGCCAGATATGGATTTCCTGTAAATTTCTAACTGTAGTGAAGTTTAGTGTTAAAAACTTAAAGTAAAAACACATGTTAATTTATACATTTATTAATTGAGTATTAATTGAATTTAAATTAAAACTACTCAAAATAAAATTTTGTATCTGTTATGTAAAATATACGTAACAGAAAATAAACTATAAATAAAATAACATAAGCAATAAGTCAATATTTTTAATGAGAAGGATGAACCTGATGTTTTAATAATAAATTATCACTATTTGGCGTCAATTCTGTAAGGGTTAATCTTAAATATCCTCGCCTAATGATGTCCAGTCTGTTTCTTTTTTTCGTTAGGAGATTGGTAACAGCGCTCAACCCCCTTTCCATTAGGTATGACGATGGAAAGGAAATTAAAAATTTCCTCGCTATATTCCATAATACGGGATAAGTAACGGGTATGTTGTTTTGCAGCCAGAATTGCTGATATCCGTTTTGAAACTGAACCTTAAGTTCTTCGTTTGTACTTAGTTCAGTCAGTTCCTCTTGTATTATGACATTCGTTTCTTCTATGTCACCGTATGGATTAATTACCCACGGTGGTATTACCATCGTCAAAATATCCTCAAACCTAGATTCAAAATCTGAATAGAGGGCATTTAAATGTTGAACGTAAGTTGAATCGTCGTCGTCCTGGCAGCTTATTTGTGACAAATTGGGGAACTGAGAAAATTCGCCCCGTCCAATATTTTGATTCATTAGTTTAATTCTGGCAAGAAACGCTGATAAGATGGACTTTGTTTTAATCAAATTTAAACTGTCGCCTTGTAATTGCAAATTAACCACATTAAATTCTGTAAACAAATCTGTTAAATAGGAGATGTGTGTTCTCCTCTTCATTTAAATTTCTTTCAAATTTTTATCTTTAGTATCCAGAAATTCTAAAATAGTCTCAAAAAGTGCAAAAAATCTTGTCAAACATAAGCCTTTCGACTGCCAGCGTACTTCAGTGTGAAGGAGTAATTGATGAAAGTGTTCGTCATTCTCTTCACACAACTGCGCAAATAACCGCGTATTCAACGTGTTGCTTCGGATTCGATTTACTGCATCAATGACTAAATGAAGTGATTCATGCAATCTAACACTCAAATTTTTAGCAACTAAATGTTGTCGATGGATGACGCAATGTATTGCTAACACCCCTGGCACATTTTGTTTTAAATAGCTTATAAATCCACGATAACGTCCAACCATGGCAGGTGCTCCATCTGTAGCTACTGATATTATATTTGATAAAGGAATTGCTTTTTCAATGAAGTAATCCTTCAAAACATGAAATATCGATTCACCTTTAGTGTCGGTTTTCAAATTTCTTGCGAAGAGTAGTTCTTTGTAGATTCCTTGATTCATAATAAAACGAACATATGCCAATAATAATGCTGCATTATCCGGTAAAGTTGACTCGTTCAGTTGTAGAGAGAAGTGGGTCGTTTGCAAATGATTACATAAGAAGCTTTCAATATCAGAACTCATTTCATCAATAGGTCTTTCAACAGTATTGTTGCTTAAGGGAATTTTTTTAATGATATCAGATGCAGGTTTGTGTAAAACAGTTTTTAAAACCTCTTCAACGGCTGGCAAAATTAACTTCTCTCCGATTGTATGCGGTTTTCCGGATTTGGCAATAAGTAACGAGATATTGTAAGACGCCCGCAAACCATCATCATTTCTTTGTGACGTCGAAGCGAACATTCTGTCCAGTGTAGGTCTCTTCTGAAGTTCATCTTTGAGTGTTTGAAAGTATTTCAAATCTTTCTCTGTTTTATCAGGGTGGCATATTCTCAGATGGTCTTGCAGTTTAGATGGTTTCATAGCGTCATTGCTCGAAACTTTGTTGCATAAAAGGCACATAGGCAATTGTTTGCCCGGCAATGATGGAATGGAGCCAAATTTCAAATAATCAGCACTGTGCTGTCTACATTTCTTTTTAGATTCGGATATGGCATCAGTCATCTGTGGGCAAAATTAAATTATTTAAATAAGACAGAAAATCAACATTCAAACATTCCATAATTCGAACATCTTATTGCAACAATTAGCTCGAATTTCGGAGATTGCACTGTAATTATAATACCGATTGCTAAAACTTTTAAAAAGAAACTATTGAGGAGAACCTACTCGTGTAATTTTGCATGATTGAATACGAGCACAAAACTAACATTTAATAAAAAATAATATACTTACTTTTCTCCAGCACTCTCAAACAAAATAACACTGACTCTACTACTATCTGTTTATATTTTTCAAAATATTTTCTTAGCACTTTCCTTTGATGCTTTCCATTTCAATTCAACCGGGCTATTCGGGTCATGTTCTTCGATTTCGATGTAACTTAAATATGTTGCTCTCTGGTCGAAATAATGAGACACGTATTTTTTTGTTCGCCCGAAAAAATTTTTTTTCAAGAGTTATCGGCAATTTTGTTTTTCGCCTCAAACTCGATTTTTTTAATTATATAAGAAAAAATTTTTTTTAAATGCCCATAACTTAGTCAAAAATGAACCGATTTTAATAATTCTGGGTTCAAAATGATCGTAATTACTTGCACAAGCGACTTCATGTAGAAACAATTGCAAAAAAGTAGTTGAAAATTTTTTATTTAGCAAAAAAGAAAAAAAATTGAAATTTTTTCAAAATTCAGTATTTCAAAAAGTGTATTTTTTTTTTTTTTATAACTTTTTCCAAATCAAAAAAACATCTCAAACTTTAATTGAGCTGCATGCCTAGTAGCTAAAATGAGTTGTTTTTGAGTAATGAATTTTTGAGTAAACACCCTGTTTCGCACTTTTTGTTTTTTGCAAAATAAAAAATTTTCAACTACTTTTTTGCAACTATTTCTAAATGAAGTCGCTCGTGTAAGTAATTACGATTATTTTGAACCCAGAATCATTCAAATCGGCTTATTTTTGACTAAGTTATGAGCAATTAAAAAAAATTTTCTTATATAGATTCTTTCCATTTCAATTCAAAAGGGCTATTCGGGACATGTTCTTCGATTTCGATGTAACTCAAATATGTTGCTCTCTGGTCAAAATAATGAGACACGTATTTTTTTGTTCGCCCGAAAAAAATTTTTTTCAAGAGTTATCGGCAATTTTGTTTTTCGCCTCAAACTCGATTTTTTTTAATTATATAAGAAAAAATTTTTTTTAAATGCCCATAACTTAGTCAAAAATGAACCGATTTTAATAATTTTGGGTTCAAAATGATCGTCATTACTTACACGAGTGATTTCATGTAGAAATAGTTGCAAAAAAGTAGTTGAAAATTTTTTATTTTGCAAAAAACAAAAAGTGCGAAACAGGGTGTTTACTCAAAAATTCATTACTCAAAAACAACTCATTTTAGCTACTAGGCATGCAGCTCAATTAAAGTTTGAGATGTTTTTTTGATTTGGAAAAAGTTATAAAAAAAAAAAAAATACACTTTTTGAAATATTGAATTTTGAAAAAATTTCAATTTTTTTTCTTTTTTGCTAAATAAAAAATTTTCAACTACTTTTTTGCAATTGTTTCTACATGAAGTCGCTTGTGCAAGTAATTACGATCATTTTGAACCCAGAATTATTAAAATCGGTTCATTTTTGACTAAGTTATGGGCATTTAAAAAAAATTTTTTCTTATATAATTAAAAAAATCGAGTTTGAGGCGAAAAACAAAATTGCCGATAACTCTTGAAAAAAAATTTTTTCGGGCGAACAAAAAAATACGTGTCTCATTATTTCGACCAGAGAGCAACATATTTAAGTTACATCGAAATCGAAGAACATGACCCGAATAGCCCGGTTGAATTGAAATGGAAAGCATCCTTTTCAAGATTCGGGAAACGAATGTTGAATAAACGTATTTGTCCCACATTCGTATTTATGGAGTGACGAATTGAACAAGTTGCCGCCTTACTTCCAACCTTCACTTCTGTCGTTCTTTCCCGTCAACTTATCTTCGTTCATTCGTCGTTTCAGTGTTGCTCGAGTAGTGCCGTCCTCGTCTAAGTTTGACACTTGACGTTTCCATTAATTGACGTTGGCAATATTTCAATTATTAAAATATTGCCAACGTCATTTATTACACTATATATAATAAATTTTTTACTTCATAGGTACTTTTATAAATAATGTAATATATTTTGATATTATAAGATAGTATGATGTAAGTAAATAGGTACTATCAGTGTATGTGTTAAGATCCTCTATCGTGGACCCCCATTTCCATTTCATGGACCCTCAAATTTTTTTTTCGCTGACGCAGACCCCTTTCAGGTTGTCATAGACCCCCAGGGGTCGATATAGACCACTTTGGGAATCACTGCTGTAGACCAATGACTTCACATAACCCCAAAACGGGAACCGGCTTGTTAAAAATGGACCGTAATGCTCCTAAACTAGCAGCAACAGAACGATTATTTTCATAAAAAATTTGCACGATTTGCAATCGTTGCTCAAGTGTGTAGCGTTCCATGATGAAATGTATACTAATGAAGTTTACAAATGACAAGCGAAAAATAAAAAAGATTGCGTCGTTCGCCCTCCCTATCGGAAAAAAGTTGAAGCGCACCTATTGAACAACCCTATATTTATGTAAGTAAGCACAACAATCTGTCCACCAATCATAGTATTGAAATGCACTAGCAACAATGTTGTTGAGTAAATATGTATATAAGATAGCACAACAATTTGCACACTAATCATTGTACTGAAATACATATACTATACTACTACTATACTATAATTGGCACGTACACCATTTTTGGGTATTTGGCCGAGCTCCTCCACCTATTTGTGATGTGCGTCATGATGTTGTTCCACAAATGGAGGGACCTACAATTTCAAGCCGACTCTGAACGGCAGACTTTTTTATGAGGAGCTTTTTCATGGCAGAAATACACTCAGAGGTTTTCCATTGCCTGCCGTGGGGCGACCGCTATTAGAAAAATGTGTTTCTTAATTTTGGTGTTTCACCGAGATTCGAACCGACGTTCTCTCTGTGAATTGCGAATGGTAGTCACGCACCAACCCATTCGGCTACGGCGGCCGCCGAAATATACTAACAACAATATTGTTGGGTAAATATGTAAAACAATAATGTGGAGTAAATATGTAATTTTAATAAAATGCTGCGCTAATAAAAAGAGTTAAGTTTTTAAAACAGTTAAGCACTTTTCCAATAACCTAACAACAACAATATTAAGTTATTTCGCCTGCACTTACTTACTTCAAGAGGAAGTCGTGCCGCCGTAATATAATTCGCTATTGCCCAATGAGTTGACTAAAATTACATTGTTAGCAACTCCACATGTAATAATCGTTAAATAAGAACACAAATAAACAAATATAAAACTATTGTAATGAAGAACACAAACAAAATATATTAGTGTGTAAGCAATTTACTGTAAATATAAAAGAAGAAATTTCAATAAAATGTTTAAGTTCATTTGCCAACTCCAACTCCACTAGTTTAATTTTGGTGAAGGGTCGATAATTCGTATATGTAAAGGGTGGTTAAATTTTAAGGGCCGGTGTTGATTTTGAATAAAATACCATTTTTTGACAAAATTATTGTCATTTCTCTTTATTATGATAATATTGGTATGGATCAATTACGTATAGAACAAAATATCGGCCAAATGGCCACCACGGCCTTGGCGGCACACCTCCAAAGACCATCAAATGCAAATAGTTCCTTATCTAAAGAGTGGTTAAGTTTCAAGGCCCGGTGTTGATTTTAAATAAAATACAATTTTTTTTTTAAATTATAGTCATTTCTCTTTATTATGATAATATTGGTATGGCTTAATTACGTATGGAACAAAATATCGCCCAAATGGCCGCCGCGGCCTCGGCGGCACACCTTCATCCGATGGTCCAAATTTTCGATGACGCTGAGGCATAAGTGAGATTATATGCCGTTAATGTGCCGAATTCTCTCATCCTTTAGATCTTGAATTGTTGCTGGCTTATCGACGTACACCTTTTCTTTCAAATAACCCCAAAGAAAGAAGTCTAACGGTGTCGTTGACGTTTATGTGTGGTTCACATTCAACATCGGCCATTGAAATTAAACCACCCTTTATATGGCGGAGCTCTTCGCCATAATGGAAACAGTGGCAATCATATCCACAATATGGTTCGAGAAAATAAAAATTAAAATACTTTCGGACAGCCAATCGATTCTCATAGCCTTGAATAGTCAAAAGTCCTAATAGAGTGTAACAATGCACTCAACAAACTGGCCACTCATGATCAGGTCTCACTGATTTGGGTACCAGGACATGAGAGACACGAAGGAAACGAGAAGTCAAAAAAGGGGTAGCAAGGCTATTTATTGGACCAACCCTATTTTTCGGCTTTAACAAAAATAATATAAAAAAGGAAACCAAAAAATGGTTTCAAACTAAAATTAGCGAACACTGGAACGGCACAAGCGGCCTTAGTCACTCCAAAAAGTTTTTGAACTTCAATGCCAACAGAGCAAAATCTGCTCTAACCCTAGATAAAAAGGGCCTCAGATTACTCTGCAATTGCTCCCTCCTAAGAGCTGGTTCGATTCCTCGGTATACTAAATAATTATAATTAAGTAATTAGGGGCGCACAATAGATCAATTTGGTCACAGTGCATAAAGGCCCTTGCCTAACCCGTACAACCATTACCATTACCATATACAAATTTTTGTTAGAATCTTAGAACTCAAATATATACTATATATATACAATATATGCATATGTATTTACATATTCTATGTATTTTAGGACACCAGCTATTCACACGGTGTGAACCGCCTTCCGAAAACCGCTACGAAAAAGAAACGCCTTCCGCCAACCGATAACGAAAAGAAGAGAATTACTTGTTTGTGAATAGTCAGTTAACGGTTTGATGAATATTGTGGTTTTTAAATTAAGAAAAATAATAATTACAATAATAAAAACGATCCAAATATAATTTCTTGTATTTGGCAGTTTCCACTTCCTATCGCTTAGTTTTCCTCTTATTTTTGTTTGCTTATTCGCAGCACTGACGTCACGACAAATTTGGAAAGCGCAGTCTTGTATTCTATCATTATTGGGTTATGGATACTTTAGTGCATTTGCTTATTTGTTACATACATACTTATGTATGTACTATGAAGGCAGACGTCAAATTAGTTCTAAATTAACAAACGTATGTATATATATTCGATTTTTAATTAATCATAAATATACCTACGTTAAAATAAGAATATTTACTTTCATCCTATAAAATTAATATGTATGCAGGATGTATTGAGGTTCTCGCAATAAATCTTTTATTTATTTTAAATTCAAAACCTTTATACAAACTATATTAGAAAATCCATGCAAATGCTTTGCAAAGGAGTATAGATGGCTACAGAAGCCAGAAACTGTGCAGAGTAATATACATATATACATACAAATGTACATTAGTCAATGCGATTTGACTACTGAAGGTGGCGCCTTCCCAAAACAGTTACTTTATTTTTTGCGATTTTGATCTGTGAATGGCTTGGTAATATTGCGATTTGTGAGATTTAAACTAAACAAACTAGTGAAAAAAACTGCCGCTTGTTAAATTGTGAAAGCACAAACTGATAGAAAACCTCCAAATCAAGGCGAATATATTAAAGGTGGTATCGATAAATCAGCTGATTTTTTTTCTTTCAGCGTGTCCATGTCGTTGAAACAAGGCAAATTCATTCTTTGTTTTATACTCTCGTTTATTTCAAGATTAAAACATAATTACAGTTTTTACAGACCACTTAGATCTAATATAAGCTTATTTTTCTTTACCATTATGAGCTTAAATTACTACAGATAATTATTACGGCGGCCGCCGTAGCCGAATGGGTTAGTGCGTGACTACTATTCGGAGTTCAGAGAGAACGTAGGTTCGAATCTCGGTGAAACACCAAAATTAAGAGAAAGTTTTTTCGGTCGCCCCTCGGCGGGCAATGGCAAATCTCCGAGTGTATTTCTGCCATGAAAAAGTCGGCTTAAAACTGTAGGTCCCTCCATTTGTGGAACAACATCAAGACACATACCACAAATAGGAGGAGGAGCTCGTCCAAACATCCAGGATGTGCGCGTCAATTATATATATATACATAATTATTAAATAAATTAAAAAAAGAATTTAGAAATTTATACAATTCATTTTTCATTAAAATCAGTCGTTGTTCATTAGCAACGAATGGACATTGTGTTAATTTTTTCGAATATCACTAACACATTCTCAGTTTCTTCTTAAACAAACCGATTATAAACTACTGCTACGTCAGCCCATGAGTTGATTCTGTTAAATTCGCTAAGAACCGGCTAACGGTCTGATATTGGCCGAACCACTTAATCTTTTCCCCGTGCCTTCGCAGGTATCGAGGAATCACCATGATCAGTGTGACCATAGCCATAGATAATAAGATGGGAAACTCTTTCATTTTGAGAGAGAGCGCGCCCATGAGGACGTTTCAAAACTTGGCAGCACTCACACATTATGGGATGTTGAAAAGCTGATAGGCGAAATGGCAGGCTGCCAGAAGAAACGCGCCAAAAATAACTGACGAAAACAGTTCGTTTTTGCTTAATGGAGAAATTACGCGATGGAGATGTTAATAAAAATTTGTCTTAAAATTAATTTAATTGAAACGTAATAATTTAGTTTGAAGGGAGTTTGTAGAATTTTCTAAAGCTTTTTATATCTTTTCGGCTTCTGCTTTTAATTCGTCTTGTGTACACATTAAAATACATTTTACATATGTACAAGTAATTTTATTGATTTATTGGTTCATATCTCTAAATTTTGTACATACTTATGAAGTACATACTTATTTTTAGGTATTAATATTAATTAATAATTGAGGTTAGTATATAGTGCGCGGTAAATAAGCCCAATCAGCATAACATAAATAAGCTATATACATAAAATATTGCAATCTTTTAATATAAGAATAAAGCTAAAACACCTTATTATTAATTATTAATTAATAATAAGCTAACAAATAAAAACATTTTTTTTAGCTTATTTATGTTTTTAACACACTTTTATTAGGTCGGGTTGTATGTATGTATGTATGTATGTATGTATGTATGTATGTATGTAACGGAATCTTTGAGCTTAATTTTCACTGGCTTCTAAACATCTGATCGACTTGAAATTTTGCACACCTATCAAGGACCGATGACAATGCAATAATTTGATAAAAGTTTTCCATTATCCTTATTGGGATTGCCAGGATTAATATTTTCTGCTTTTACCTGTGGGCAAAAAGTAAGGTGAATTTGAATCTTTGAATCTTTTTAACACACTTTTATTAGGTTGGGTTGTATGTATGTATGTATGTATGTATGTATGTATGCATATAACGGAATCTTTGAGCTTCTGGCTTCTAAAAATCTGATCGACTTGAAATTTTGCACACCTATCAAGGACCGATGACAATGCAATAATTTGATAAAAGTTTTCCATTATCCTTATTAGGATTGCCAGGATTAATATTTTCTTTTTTTTACCTGTGGGCTAAAAGTAAGGTGAATTTGGTTGTAAAATGAAAAATCTTTTTTTATTCTTGTAAATCAGTTTCTCAGGCTCCCTCCACGAAAAAAGTTCTTCATCCCGATTACTTCTTTACCACGGCCGATAACTGCATAGCTTTAGACTCACAGTCGATAAGAAAGGAATTAAATATAATACGAATATATCGAATCATTTATTCACTGACTGCAATGATAACAATAATTTTCATTCATAATAAACAAAAAATAGTTTAAAGAAACTAAAAAACACGCTTTTTTGCTAATCGAACTAAAAAGTAGAAAATAAAAAATAGTTTAAAAAAACTAAAAAACACGCTTTTATTGCTAATCGAACTAAAAAGTAGAAAATAAATTTTAATGACAAAGAGACCTATAATGAAGTAATAGCAAATCGAACGATCAGTCATAGTCAACTACCTCAGAACAGAATTATAACAAAAATTAAGATACAAATAGAATAATTCAAATTCGAGTTAAAAGCGTAGGATGCATTTTGCTTCACTTTCATAACCTTCTGTACATAGATAGTTGCCAATAGAATGATTGTAATATTGACTATATCAAGCATCCCACGCTTTTAACTCTAATTTGAATTACTCTATTTGTATCTTAATTTTTGTTATAATTCTGTTCTGAGGTAGTTGACTATGACTGATCGTTCGATTTGCTATTACTTCATTACAGGTCTCTTTGTCATTAAAATTTATTTTCTACTTTTTAGTTGGATTAGCAATAAAAGCGTGTTTTTTAGTTTTTTTAAACTATTTTTTATTTATGCCGATTGTGCTGATTTTTATTATATGTAGGTGTATACGGGTGATATAAGGCTCCTAGGAAACCGCGCACTATATACTAACCACAATGGCGGGGTGGAAACTAAACATTCTCAATTTTTGTTTAAAAAATACCCATTCAATGTTTTTTGAGATGTAAATTTGTATATACGTAAATATTCTATGAACACACAGTTTTCAATAAAATTACATTATGTACATAAAACTTATTAAAAGTTGAAGTCGAAAAGCATATAGCGAGCTTCAGATTCTACAAACTCACTTCAATTCAAATTATTACATTTCAATTAAATTAATTTTAAGACAAATATTTATAAACATGTCAACACGTCATTTCTCCATTAAGCAAAAACGAACTGTTTTCGTCAGTTATATTTGGCGCGTTTCTTCTGGCAACCTGCCATTTCGCCTATCAGATGCTCAAAGTCCCATAATGTGTGAGTGCTGCCAAGTTTTGAAAGTGGAAAATACTGATCAAAACCAAGTAATTTTTTTGCGCAGCTGGATCTTTCGTTTCTTATTTCGGGCGTACGTTGAAATTGGGGTTTATTCCGTAATTGTTTATGCCGTTACTGTGGTTTGGGAACGGTGCACTTACGCGGGTGTGAACGGTTCGCCATAATAGTGTTTATTGGCACGGTTTTTGTTCGGTATTAATCCGCACCGGTCGACCGTTCTCTGCAGCGATCAACAGTTTTCCGGCCGGCGAGACGCGGGCCATTGCCTGGCATTTAGCTGGAGTTTAGTTGTGTAGAGAAGCGTTTCCTGTGTAGTACTACAGTAATCACCGGGTGTAGCCTGCTAGGACCTGCTGTCTTGTTAAGCTAAGCCATAGCCAATGTTAGGAAGCGGCGCATGAGAGCCTTTGTACATTCCATTTACTCGAGTTCCAGGGTGCCAGAAGAATCCACTTCGGGTGGAGAAGGAGAAGGGAAGATCTTAGCGGTAATTTCCCCCGTAGCAGAAAGCCGGCGGTTAGCCTTAGTGCGTCGCCAGTGACGCTTGCTGCTTAAGCCTATACTTCAGCCGAAGTGGGGGATAAAGCCACAATGAGTTCGGACGGGACGTCCTTAGAGAGAGGGGGAGAAATTGGTGGCATAGATAAAGTGAATATTATGGGGCGTGCTTCACCGAATACTGATTGTGGTGAAGTGACCGCCATGGAATCGCAGAGCATGACCCTGATAAAGGGCATTACCAGTGAGTATACCGACGCGGTATTAGGAATGCAGAGTCTTAATTTGGGGACTGCAAAGAAGCTTTTGGAGTTTTCCTCCGAGTCTGAAAAGCTCTATATGGCGACGACAGGAACCGAGGCAGTGGCGGCACCTCACACGCCTCCTGTTAAGGAAGTAGTATCTAGTATACAACTTCGGGAATTTGAGGAATTGGGGGTTGATCAAAGTGCTTGCCTGAATGAATGTAATAGCGATTTAAAAATATTTAAAAGGTGGAAAGGAAAGCGTCTTAAGTTTTGGTCGAAAGAGCTATACTTAAAGAGGAAGTCTGTCCGTCGCTTAAGACGTTTGTATCAACGTGCTAAACGGGCTAACTCGGAGAATTCATCCCACTTAAGGGATCAATTTAAGAACGGGCTTAATGAATACAAGAAGATGTTAAACAAGGCTAAAGAAGAAGCATGGAAGAGATCTGTTGGGTATAACAGTCACGACTCCTGGAAACCGAATGTGCCGGGATCTCCAAATGAGCTAGTGGTTAGTGACGTGTGATTCGTGACATCTCATTGCAGTTGCCAATAATCGGGAGTTCTATGTGGGGTTTGGCATATCGGTGGACAAAGCGATAACAATGCTGCTTATTGGCAAATAAATAAAAAATGAAGTGCCGCGTGTTAAATCGTGAAGCACGAATTGCAAAAATACAGTTTTTTTTACAGTGTGAGTGTATGTATATAGTTTCTGGTATTCGGCAGTTTACATTGCTTTTGTTTACTCTTCCTCTTTGCACACAACCAAGGCGAATTTATTTATATATTAAATCCACCTTGCACACAACTATTTGTCTTCCATTTGTTTGTTAATTCGAAGAGATTACTTCACGCGAGTTCGGAAAGCGCAATCTTGAATTCTTTCATTCTTGCTATCGATCTAAATCTGAATTGTTTGCAATTCTGTGGAAATCCCGTTAACAATTTTAGAATGTGTACAAGTTAATAATTAATATACTCGGACTGTTCACTTGTGATCTCTGCACGAAGTTAAATCAGCGAAATAGAATTATTATTTGTTCGTTTATTGGTCAAATCCGTACTGAAATATAAATGACAAAATATTCTTAACATAAGCTAGCCCTGACCTATAATCGCTGTGTCAGCGATTATGCTGAATGGATTATGTTTCAACGTCGCGACGGCGCATGGAATGTTGACGGCAACGTATTGTGGAGTTTGGCATAATTGGCATTAAACATTGTTGCAGCTTTGCTGATCGTGCAGAACTGCAGTCGTTGACTTTGTCTGACCGGATGTGTTAACTTACATGCAAATTTAAGCTTGGTGGATAGAATTCTATTCAATGAAGAGTGTTTAAGTTTGGCTAGAATTTAGTATAATGCCGAACGCTTTGGAAAAAACGGTAAAAAGGGGGTGATAGAGGGGTGTATCCCCATCTTAAAACTGAAAACAGAACCTGCCGGAGGCTTATAGTTTTTAAGTAATTTAATGTTAAAAGTTCTATAATTTAGCGAAAAGTTGGTGTTGCCATACACCTGAAATGAAAACGAAGTTCGCACGCAGGGATGTTCAGTGGAAGGTTCATTGTAAAACTGCAGTATTTTTTGCTGTAATTTAAAGTTGAGAAATAATTTTGAAAATAAAAACATACAACTCATTTAAACTTAAAAACAATGATATTAAGCGTATCACAAAAAATAATAAAGTAATTAAAATTAAAATTAAATTAAATTAATTAACACAGTATTTTTGCGTGGAACTCCTTATCGCGTAGGCGGCCTTCGGCCGCGCTTCAAAAAAATAACCCTCATCAGTCCAACTCCGGCTACGCAGTCCACAGTATTTTTGCGTAGAACTCCTTTTCGCGTGGGCGGCCTTCGGCCGCGCTTCAAAAAAATAACCCTCATCAGTCCAACTCCGGCTACGCCATGCACAGTATTTTTGCGTAAAACTCCTTTCCGTGTTAAAACCATTGAACCCAAAATTAAAACGTCATATGCGTGTATGTAGTAAGCAGGCACAATAACCCCCATTCCCATCATTAACACTAAACTCAAGTACTTAATTTTTGTTTTCATTTGCAGGCATCCGGCAACACCATACTGTTGTAATTCCAATATTCTTCTTGTTCGCGCTTAAAATTGGAATGTGATTGCATAG
The DNA here is from genome assembly GCF_028408465.1 of Anastrepha ludens. Lineage (NCBI taxonomy): Eukaryota > Metazoa > Arthropoda > Insecta > Diptera > Tephritidae > Anastrepha > Anastrepha ludens. The sequence goes on along the minus strand of NC_071500.1, from coordinate 116,342,618 downwards.
GCAAATGAATTTGCATTTAATTTTAATAGATATAATTAGAATATTAGCATAAAAATCGGTACAAACACGCGTGTGAGTGAATATTTGGTGATTTATAGTGAAATGTTAAAAAATATAGAGTGTAATGTGGCAAATTATACTGATGTTCCCAAGGGCATTTTGAATGTAAATAATTAAAAAATTATTATTTCCCGAATAATTTAAAGTTATAAAGAGTGTTCCTTAACACCTCACTAACATCTCCACTAAGTTTCATTAAAAAAAACATTATAGTTTGCCAGAAATTCCAAGATCGGCATTGTTCTAAATTCCAGCCTTAAGTTTCCATAAAGTTTTTATTTTTATATATAATTTCACGTTTGTATTTTTATGAAATTTTTAAAGAATTACATTTTTAATCCAAATTAATGGGTTAATGCAATGTACATATGTATGTATGTATGTATGTATGTATTGCATATCTTTCCTTTGGGTATATCAATGTTCACGCACTCTCCCAATTCTTTTTTTAATTATCATGTAACATTTGGAAAACTAGGAACTTGGAACTTTTCGTCTAGAAGGGATGTGAGCGTCAGCTGTAATTTTTAGTCTAGTATTTTTATGAGGCATGCATTTATTTATATATGTAAATACATATGAATATACGTCACTGACAATTAAGCATACACCATTTCTTGAAATTCCAGATGGCCACCTTAATAATTTAAAAGTAACTAAGACATTTCGGAGGTTGGCTAGGTGTGAAATCGTTAAGTTGGATCTTCGTAAACAAACACGGACAAACTTACTTACATTGATTCATTTGCAGAAGCGCAAGCGCACAAATGTTTGTCTAACGAAGATATCCTCGAATCTCACTTATCCACTCGTTCTACCAACAGTTTTAATTACAATATTAACTGAGTTGTCAGCACTCAAGCTAACTGCTTCCTTTTCCTAATTGCTTTCTACAGCCGCTTGGCTGCCACTCTTGTCGCTGATATTTGGGCACCACAGAAAGTCATAGAGCTGAGCAATGAAAATTATGTTTTTGCTGCGCGGTTTGATGTTTGCTAGCATGTCTGCCTGAGTAAATTTAATTCTAGAATGTGGTGCATATGTACAAAAAAAAATGCCAGACTTTTGTCGTTATACGGTTTTGCATTTCATGTTGCACAGAAGAACTATGTTTCACATGCCATACCTAACTGACGCAAGTTAGCTTAGAAAAAAGAAAACAACTAGCTTTGTTAACTAGGCGCAAATCGTATAGACGATACTGCGTCAATGAGGAGCAGACATAGGCAAATAAAATTTATTAGTGCCGGAAACTATGTTAACAGCTTGCCTCGGTAGTACGAGCTCTTAGTCTTTTCTGTACCCAAAGTCCTGTTTACTTTGGAAATTATTTAATTAAGCGTTATTTCGTAAATCATACAAAAACAAAATTACAAACTGTACTGCCTTTGAATAATTCTGACCGGTGAATGTATGCGTACTTGTATGTAATTAGTATGATGAGCTACCTCTTATTCTCATAATAGTAATTTTATGCCTGAAAATGTCTTATTGTCGTCAGCTGTGGCGACTGAATTATTGAATTATTTAATTTCTTATAAAAAATGCAAAAGCACAAGATATGATTTTCATCTCTTGGAGTAAAAATTAGCTCCAAAAATTTACTTCGGGTTTGGGAAAATCCTTTTTTAATATATATATATACAGGGTTTGATTCAAAAGTAATGAGCCTCATTTTTTTAAGCAGTTTTATTAAACCTTTTGGCTTATACAACTAATATTCTTCAAAATAGGACCCTTGAGCGTCAATACACCGCTGGTAGCGGTCCTTCCACTGCTGGAAACATTTTTTAAACTCATCCGCCGGATGACGCAGACGCTCCGCGCGAGAAGGCTCATTACTTTTCAATCAAACCCTGTATAATTGGCGCGTACACCTTTGTTTGTGTGTTGGCCGAAGCTCCTCCTCCTATTTGGGGTGTGCGTCTTGATGTTGTTCCACAAATGTAGGGACCTACAGTTTCAAGCCTATTCCGAACGGCAGATATTTTTATGAGGAGCTTTTTCATGGCAGAAATACACTAGGAGGTTTGCCATTGCCTGCCAAGGGGCGACCGCTATTAGAAAAAACTTTCCCTGCATTTTGGTCTTTCACCGAGATTCGAACCAACGTTCTCTCTCTGAAACCCGAATGGTAGTCACGCACTAACCCATTCGGCTACGGTGGCCGCTGACTGTTGGCATTAATTGCATCATGATAATAACCGTTGGGTTAAACATTCACCCGGGTCTAGCCAGACTGGCTTTTTCGGCTTTGGTCGTGAATTTAACATATTTCTATTATAGCTAACGACTTAAGCTTCCAGGCAGCTTCCGTAAATTTAATTTTCTATCGATTTATGGATATAACCCTTTAAAAGGGATCCTCGAACAGGACGAAAAAAGGCCAGGACCGGGTGCCAAACCAAAGGTTTTAAAAACGGTGTTAACTTGGAGAATCATTCAAAGTGTGTAAAAATTAGCATTATTGAAAAAAGTTTAACTTCACTTACACATTCAAGAAGGCTTTGTAAAAATTGTTCACACATTAACCGTTGAAATTTAATTTAACTTGAAACTGTACACACATCAATGGTACACAAATGGAAACTGATAATACTCCACTGTTATGCCAAACGGAGTTTAATTTGATTTAATTTTGCTGAAATTATGAATTGAAAAAATGAATTTACAAAATTAATCAAAAATTATATTCGTACATTCCTTGTTAGTTGTGTCCGTCTAAGTTCAATTCAATATAAGTAGGTATACATATAATACTAAATACAACATAACATTAAGTCGTACTTATACAGCCTCAGCCATATTACAAATATTATAACAATAAGTGAACCTCATTTTATTTTCAATATCAGATACAAAAATAGATAGGCTCCAGATATTGCAAAATAGGTCCATGACGTTAATTTGAAATGAAAAAATAGGTGCACCAATAAGTGGCAGGCTTACAAAATGTAATTAATTAAGTAATAGTTTAATATCACACAATGAAAATGATCTTTAATATAAGAGGTGGTAATGTTTCGAAATATTTAACCAATATTATTTTATAGTACATATAGGTATAAATGATATAGCAAGAAACAAAAATTATTTTATGTAAAACGGAAATATATAGTACAAATAAAACCTCTTCTTTAGTAAGGTTTTTATTATTTTCATAGATTACTTAAATTGTCAAGAAATAGTTGTATTTAAAAACAAAATTTATGAATACAGTGCAAGAAAAGTTTTTAAGTTCTATTAAGGCTTACGCCGTAATAAATAAACATATGTTTAGAAATAATGAAGTTTCTTGTGAAATGGAAACAACGCGCGCTTATTTGCGCTTCTCATTTTTGCGGAAAATTAAACACGAAGGTTGCTTAAAGGCATTGCTGTGGTTTCACACGAAAAGAAAATAGGGTCATCAAAACGCTACATAATTTTTCATGGAGCCCAAGCAGAAACTTGAGTGCGAAATAAAATAACCAAATTTACTTTGATTACAAGTAAATCGAATCGAATCAACAAAAACAAACATAAATACAAAATACCTTGTGTGCATCATATACAAGTGTATTAGATTAGTGCGACAACAATTACCCGCGCGTCACTTTCCGAGCCCTGGTGACAAACACAAACAGACGCACGTTCAAATACATTATAACAAAACCCCAAATACGTTATAACAAAACACAACACCAAAAAATATGGAACCGCAGTAAATTAATAAAATTTAAATAATATTCATATGTATATAAAATAATAGTGGCACTGTCCGCTGTTCCTGTTGCCGTCATCAGCCCACTGTCGTCTTGATGCTACTGTCCGTCCCGGAATTACCTGCAACTGTCACAGGTAAGTCGCAACTGACAAAAATCTTACACATTTTAAAAAGGTAACGATTGCGAGCATTTTGAAAATTGTGATTGTTTTTAAATTTACGACTATTGGAAATTAATAAAAAAAAACAAAGAATTTTATTCCATACTTTCAAATTTTTGCGGGCCTAACAAAGAGAATACGTTTTTTTTTTGTTCAAACATTTCAATACCACTTTTGTAGAACGATTTATCTTTTGCCTCAAAATAGGCCCCAGTTTGAGCCATAACCTCTTCATGCGAGCGAATTTTTTTACCGGCGATAATTTTTTTTAGAACTGCGAAAGTCAAAAGTCAAAGTCGCTGGGAGTCAAATCCGGCGACTACGATGAATGTGGGAGCAAGCGAAATTCAATTCATGTAGTTTTCCATTGTTTTGGTTGACTTGTGACACGGTGCGTTGTCTTGAAGAAACAAAGCAGCGAGCAAATGCGGTACCCATTTTTAACAGAGCTTTCTCATAGTCAAATGCTTATGCAATATAAAGTCAAGATGTTATTTTGTTATCTTTATGACAGCTAACTCACGCACTTCACTTTTCGATCATTCAAAACGATCGAACCTCATTTGGTTTTTAAGGTTAGTACCAACTGAAGAAGGGGGGACTGCAATAAAACGAGTGCCATCTATGTGTTAGGCTCGGACTTTTTAGCCGATGTATTATAATACATACAAAAAAAAACGGGTCCTTTGAAAAGTCCGTGCAAAATTAGCAAATACTCAATTGTTGGTAAACCTTTTTATTTTATTGTCCAACGTTGTCGTAATTTATTGATCCCTTCCGAATAATAGGATTTGCCCAAGTCTGAATAGCCATTCGGATCTGTAATCACGTTCTCGTTTATGGAACAGTAGTCCAAAGGAGTCGAGGAAGCCAAGTCTGGAGAATAGGGGGCATGTGAAATGAGTTGGAACCCTATTTCCATTAATATTAGGACCACAGCTGCAGAGGCGTGAGGTGGTGCGTTGTCGTGATGGAAAAGGAAAATCTCGATTCAAACGAATGCCAAACACAAAGAAATAGACCGACCTGGCTGAAACTTTGTGTGTGTGTTCTTCCAAGGGATGCTACTAACTAAACATAACCTCGACAAGCGCCAGTAGTGCCATCTCTCTGACTTTGCACGTACTTTTCAAACAACCCTCGTGCATACATAAATATAAGTATAGGTACACGTCTCCATTTGATTGCATGTACATACAGGGTGAACGATATGAAGTGTTACCTATTCAAAACACCATAACTTTTTTGTGTGAAATTAGTTTTTATTGATTTCAAAGACAAAGTTGTTCAAAAATGATTACAATTTTAACATATATTCACTTTAGCTCGATATGACCACCTTTCGCATTGGCTATAGCCTTCAAACGGTCAAAAAATTAGTTGCATGCTGCTCGAATGTAATCTTGAGGTATTTTGGCCCATTCTCGTATAATAGCTTTTTTCAGCGCATCCATACTGGCATATTTTTTAGTCCTTACCTTGCTCTCCAAAATGGACCAGATGGAATAGTCCATCGGATTTGCGTCTGGCGAATTCGAAAGCCATTGTGAGGACGAAATGAAGTGTGGAACATGATTTTTTAACCATTCTTGGTTCACACGAGTTTTATGAGACGGTGCCGAGTCCTGTTGGAACGTCCATGGTCTACGACCGAAATGTTTGCGTGTCCACGGCTCTAAAGTAGCTTCTAAAACATTTTCCCGATAATAAGTCGCATTCACTTTGACACCAGGCTCGATAAAAACGATTGGAGAGCGTCCATCAGCGGTCACTGCGGCCCAAATCATAACTTGCGATGGGAAATTGCTTCGAGTGGCCATACGTAGGCTCAAATTCTCGTATGAGCGTTCGGTCAAGTAAACACGATCGTTTTGAGTGGTTATGAACTGTTCAATCCGGATTTTTTTTCATCAGAAAACACAATGTTAGGAAATTCGCCACGTTCGTGCAAGCGCAACAACTCCTTTGCTCATTCGCATCGAACTTTGTTTTGCTGGGGTGAAAGATCGTGTGCTTTTTGAAACTTGTAAGCCTTAACCTTGAGCTCATTTTTCAATATGCGTCGAATGCTGTCTTGCGATATTTTCAGTTCTTTGGCCATTTTTCTTCCACTTCGACGTGGATTTCGTTCAAGTCGAGCCTTCACTTTCCGAACCATTTCTGCCGTTGTTGCGGTTTTTTTTGATCATTATAACGTTTTATAGTGCGATACACAAACATTTTATTCACTTTGAGGTGACTGAGCTCACGAACAATGGCTGGTTGTGATTTTCCAGCCAAATATAACGCAATCACACTATTACGTTTGAATTCCATCACAGAAAAAAAAAATTGCAACAATTTTGAGACGCAAATACTTGTGATGGCTAATAAACAATATATTGAAATGTCATTAGAACAATTTTGATGTTGATGTCATGAGCTGTTTTACAGATACAAGCAGTGTGAAGTTGGTAACACTTCACCCTGTATATACACATTCGAATACATATAACGCGGGGTTAGAGTACGTTGAAATTTGATAATAAAGGGTGTGACATTAGGTGCGAAATCGAAATTAATAAATAATTATTTTGGACAAATAAGCATAAACAGTTAAATAAAAATAAATAAATGCCTTATTCTAAACACTGTAAGAGAACATTTATAGAAGTATCGATTTTTTGGTATTTTGTGGAATAATTTTCGACCACGGATTTGCAGATATTTTTTTTTTCGTTTTTGTAAAAATGAGCAAGCCAACGCCAATAAATCCAAGTCTCTCTCCAAGTAGGGAGATTATGGAATTAGAGCGATCAGAGAACCAAAAGCTGCGAAAAGCAGCACAGTAAGCATAAAGACGGAAAAACGATTTGTTTGTTTAACAGTAATAGAAGCCCCGCCAGTGTAGGGTATATCACCGGCCGTCTTCGTCTAGCTCATCTAAAGGTAGACCCAGGAAACAGAGATGTCTCCTGACGTGCCTGGGAGGCGGCTCAGGTTCAAGAAGGTGTCTGCAGAGACGAAACCTGGGGTAACATCCTAGCAGCAACTGCTTGCTGAGCAGTTTGTAATGCTCCATTACAGGGAGCATTTGTGCCTCATTATGGAGGTGTTGAACAGAGGACATCAGGAGGCAACCGGTCGCTGTCCGAATGGCAGTATTTTGGCATGTCTGTAGCTTTATCCACTGCGTGCCACTAGTTCCAGGCGCTCCCAAATTCAATCGCAGGTGAACTTCATGATAACTTGGGTCACATTAGCCCAACAAATACTACTTCATTCTGCACCAATGCGTTCTTTGACCTGAGGAAAAAAATTAAGAGTTGTTTTCTACCCGCCCAGTATTACGTCTTCTCAAATTGCGTTGAAATGAAATATTGATGGCAGCTGTATTCAACACTTATTAGTTTTCATTTGAATAAAAATTCCCATGAAACTTTCGGCGCCTCTCTGACCCAGCTCAAATTTTTCGAGGTAACGCCGTTTGTGGAACAACATCAAGACACACACCACAAACAGGAGGAGGAGCTCGGCCAAACACCCAAAAAGGGTGTACGCGCCAATTATATAATAGGACTATGAATAAGTTCGTGCGGTTTTTTTCGAAATTTGAAACTTTATTGACGTAAAATGGTTACAAATTTAATATTCAAAATATTGTCCATCGCTTACTACTACTTTTTCCCATCTTTCTGGCAATTCACGGATTCCCTTTGTGAAAAATTCGGTCGGTTTTGCCGCAATCCACGAATCGATCCATTTTTTGACTTCATCGTAATTACGGAAGTGCTGGTCAGCCAGGCCATGTTGCATCGATCGGAAGAGATAGTAATCGGATGGCGCAAGGTCTGGACTATACGGCGGGTGGGGTAGGACATCCCATTTGAGCGTTTCTAAGTATGTTTTGACCACTTGTGCAACATGTGGCCGAGCATTGTCATGTTGCAAAATAACTTTGTCGTGTCTATCGGCGTATTGCGGCCGTTTTTCTCGCAGTGCTCGGCTCAAACGCATCAATTGTCGTCGGTAGACATCCCCCGTAATCGTTTCATTCGGTTTCAGTAGCTCATAATACACAACACCCAGCTGGTCCCACCAGATACACAGCATAACCTTCAGGCCATGAATATTCTGCGCCGACGTCGATGTTGAAGCATGGCCAGGGTATCCATACGTTGCCCGACGTTTTGGATTGTCGTAATGGACCCACTTTTCATCGCCAGTCACAATTCGATGCAAAAAACCCTTTCTTTTGTGCCGTTGAAGCAGTTGTTCGCATGCCATAAAACGGCGTTCAACGTCTCTTGGCTTCAATTCATACGGCACCCAATGGCCTACCTTTCTGATCATTCCCATGGCTTTTAAACGTTTGGAAATGGTTGATTGATCAACTCCCAAAGTTTTTGCAACCTCTTCTTGCGTTTGAGCCGAATCTTGATCGAGCAATTCCTCCAATTCGGTATCCATGAACTTTGGCGGCGCACCCTCGCGTTCTTCGTCTTCCAAGCCAAAATCACCACTTTTAAAGCGTGCAAACCACTTCTGGCACGTTCGCTCAGATAGAGCATGCTCACCATAAACTTCCACCAAGATACGATGACTTTCGGCTGCTTTTTTCTTCATATTAAAATAATGAAGAAGAATTCCCCGCAAAAACACATTATTTGGCACGAAATTCGACATTTTCAAGTGTGGTAAAAATATTGTTGTTTACGCTTCAAATAAAAAACTTATACTGACGTTTGTGCCTTACGACAGTAGCTCTCCAATGAATGTTTGGAAATGTGGATCGATGGAATAATAATCAAGTTACGCCATCTGTTGTAAAACCGCACGAACTTATAAATAGACCTATTATATATAGGGTGGGCCATGTAAAATTTGCTTTTTGAATTGGCTATAAAAAAACCGATCAAGATTTTTTCAAACTTTTTTTTTTATATAAAATAATATCGTTCAAATGACTGCCACGACTGGCTTTACAGTAGGCCATTCGATCAACCCAATTTTTAAGCACATTTTCGATTGTTTGGGCTCCAATTTCATGAATGGCAACTTCGATTTCGTGTTTTAAAGCATCAATCGTCTCTGGATGGTTCGCATAGCATTTGTCCTTAACGGCTCCCCACAAAAAATAGTCCAACGGGCTTAAATCACGGCTCCGAGGCGGCCAATTGATATCGGAATTTCGGCTGATTATTCGGTTTTCAAAAACGGTAGCCAAAAGTTCGAGTGTAACTTTGGCAGTGTGACAAGTTGCACCGTCCTGTTGAAACCAAATGTCTTCCATGTCATCCTCTTCAATTTGTGGAAACAACTCGTTGAGCATGTCACGGTAACGCTCGCCATTTACTGTAACCGCGGCTCCTCGCTCATTTTCGATAAAAAAATGGCCCGATGATGCCGCCAGACCAAAAACCGCACCAAACAGTGACTCGTTGTGGATGCATTTGCTTCTCTACAGTAACGTGTGGATGTTCTGAGATCCAAATCCGACAATTTTGCTTATTGACGTAGCCACCGATGCGAAAATCAGAAAAGAAGAAAAAGAGTCACCACTTTGGAAATAGGTTTTCAATATTTCCCAATTTTGTTCAAGCGTATAGCGTCCTTTTTCGTAAATGTCAAACCTTTAGGTAAATTATGAGCACATTTGACATGTCATTTGTGTTACCATTCTCAAAAAAATAGGTGGTTCAAAAAGCAAACGCTGTATGACCCACCCTGTATGTATATATATATATATAGGTATATATATATAACGCCGTACCATACGGCACTGGGCCCGCTCTATTTCTCGCTATACAGAGTTTACAAATGCTCAACGATAACAATGTATTTACATTGCTCAAAAGTTATAAAAAATATTTAAATGTCGACGACCTGCTCAAAAGACCCGACAATATCTAGTCTCTAGATTTTATTAGAATTGTGGTAGTAATAAATTAAATTCGAAAAGTTAACTAAGTGGTTTTCAAATCTTCCGATATTTCAATTGTGAGAGCTCTGAAAAGTATTTTAATTTCAATGACGCAGACACTATAAATATTATCAATTTCGATCCTCGTGTGTTTGCCCAATAGTTACCAAAACAAAAACCTTACTGCACAAGCCTTGGATTCAAAACTTAGGCTGGGATGAAACTCAGCAAACGGATTGCCCTGCAAATTCACCTTGAAAAAGCAAATCCATTTGATGTTAACTCTCTCATATGATGTTAAGTTCCAACTGCTCTTAAGCAACCTTACGTAGTCAACATGCTGGAGCAAAACCATTAGTATCTCTTCTTCGAAAACGCACACTGCTTTCACTATAAGCTAACCGAAATAATTGGCAATTTACCTATCGATAGACTTCGCGTACAAGCCTCTCTTACTTGTGGAGTAGACTTTGTGGCATCGCATATAAATATACATCCTATAACTTTAAAAATACGCGGTCGACCCCGAAACATACTACAGGTATATATCGCAGTGTTCGTTTGTTTGCCTAACAAGGCAATACATTTAGAATTGTTAACACTATAGATTTCTGCTCTAAAATCATCTTTTCGAAATTTAGCTCTTCTTTTTATCATCGTACCATCTTCGACAGTTTGTTTTATCCAGTATTTATGAAATCCTGAATTTGGGGCCGTTTTTGATTCTCTTTTTACATTCATTAGCCACTTGAATTACATTATACCCAAAGCTTATTCACTTCTACCTTCTGTTCAATGTAATAGTAAGGAATTTACTGATTCCTACATATACTCGGAAACTGCTTTTTGTTATGCTTGCTCCCCCAAGACTTGAATAAGCCTCTTTAATCTGGAGTCCTTTTTATATTTAAAAGCATTTGTACACTTCGCTTTACATTCTTTACAGATTGCTCTTCTCATGTCTTCATTAGTGTTTGTTGTTCATTCAATGTTTTGCAGTCCTTTTAATGTAGACGAATGGTAAATTCTTTAATTTTTCATAATAATAATAATTTGTTTTAGGATTTGAATGGACCCATTACTAGAACCCTTCTGGGATATATGTATAATAGTTATATAATTTTTTAGATATTTCATTGCATTTCATTATTTATATACATACTTATTTCTATTATTAATAGTATGTATATCTATCTGATTTGTAAAATTGATGTAATAATCTATCTTGTATAAATCAAAAAATAATTGTTTAATTTTCTCCCTTAAAAGGTTTATTGGACCCAGGGGACGCGACAGAAAATGTACAGTGACAACGCAACGGCGTCTCGGCGGGCGAGGGATTCTGCTTTGCCTTTACACCACCCAGGGCCCCACTCTTCAGCGGAATGTAGGAGCTGCTGAAGAGCTGTAAACGTCGCTGTGCGAAGCCGAGCTGACTCACAACTTGCGCCCTATAGCACCATTAAGCCAGGACCACAGCGTGGGCAAGGCTCTGACGCCAGCGTACCTACTAATTGTTGCCCGTTGCGGTCGCTGCCACTAGCACAGGTACCAACGGGCCCCATACGTTTTTGCGAAAAATAAAAACTTGGGTGCTGTCTCAAGCAGCAGTTTGACAACAGTGGTCCAAAAGCTACATGCTGAGGCTTCAGGAGTGGAACAAGTACCAACAATGCGACCTCCAGCCCAAGCAATAACAAGGTGCTCAAGATCACGTTCCGGCGCAGCAGTGGGTTCTGGATCGCATCTAGGCAACCGCAAGAGGACAAGACAGCAAGGGCAGCATAGCAGACGTGGCAACTAAAGCGCTTTATTCATAAGCTCGCCGTGTTACCGATGCAAGTTGAAAGATGGTGATTCTGTGAACGTGGGCGGTGTTAGGCCAAACGGCGTTTAATATAATTTAATTCTGGTTTGGATCTGAAATAATGAAATGAAAAAATTAATTAACAAAATTAATCAAAAATTATATTCGTACGTACCTTGCTAATTGTGTCCGTCTAAGTTCAATTTCATATACATACATACATAATATATATTACAGTTATATAATACTAAATATATCATAACATTAAGTCTTACTTATACATTTGGTATATTAAACATAAAAGTAAGAACCACTAAACATAAGAAGTTCGCTAAGTTTAGCCTCAGCCATATTACAAATATTATAACAATAAGTGAACCTCATTTTATTTTTTGTTCATTGATTTCTTTAGTAATATCAGATACAAAAATATATAGGCTCCAGATACTGCACAATAGGTGGATGAGATTAATTTGAAATGAAAAAATAGATGCATGGAGGTTTTTATTATTTTCATTGAATGCTTAATGAAATAATAAATTGTGAAGAAATAGTTGTGTTTAAAACCAAAATTTATGAAGACTTTACCACTTCAGTTACATGAAAAATGCTATATAATTTATTGTATCATATTATTCATTAAATTGTAAACTAGGCTTACGCCGTAATAAATAAATAAATCATCAAATCATGTGTTTCGAAAAAATAAATTTACTTGTGAAATGGAATTCAACGTGTGTTTATATGGTCTTTTCATTTTTGCGGAAAATTAAACAAGAAGATGGTATTAAGGCATTGTTGTTTCGCATACTCCCCAAACTTAGATTACAAAAAGAAAATGCTGTCCTAAAAAGCTTAAGAATTTTTCACCTACTATCAACCGACGTACAAGTACTTCTTCTGCACCTCGAGCATTGAATGAAGTCCCCGTTCACTAAATTTCCATCGGAGGCCGCCGTGGCCGGATGGGTTGTTGCGTGACTACCATTCGGAACCGAACAGGTTCGAATGACAAGTCATGAAACACCAAATGATAGAAAAGGTTTTTTCTAATAGCGGTGCCCTCGGCAGGCAATTGCAAACCTCAGAGGGTATTTCTGCCAGGAAAAATCTCCTCATAAAAACTATCCATCGCTTGGAGTGGGTAGGTGGATTTCGAACAGGAACAAAACCATTCGGCTAAGTTAATAATGTTAAATATAAAACTTCAAACATCGAGTTTGAGAGGGTTTATAAAAAGTATGGGGAATCCAGTTATAAAAATTTAATTCCAATCAATAAATTAAATTTAATTTGGACTGGTTGTTAATTTTTGGAATCGAATAAACTCAATGAAAGTTATGGCTTGTAGCGGAGGGACGGAAATGCAGTCTTAACATATGTGGTCGTTCTTTTTATTGAGATCGGATTAGATTTATCTCAGATCTAAATAAGCGCGTTGTGTTAAGTAGTTGTTGAGATGCACGCATTTATGCAAAAACTCAGGGCGACACCGCCAGTTTTTCAAAATTATACTTTCTAGAAAGGGTGGAAATTGACTATTTCCAATACCAACCTACCTTGGACTAAGAGTATTATGTGTAATATAGTTGCCTCTCGGTTATCACTTTTGCGTGGCGATATTTTGTTCAATTATCCGAACTGCATAACACTTACGGGTAACCGAACTCAGACTGCATACCGTCCGTTTTATTTAAGATCTGTTCAAAGGCTCTCTGGAATAGTTAGCTCTCGATGAGCTTTGATCAAAAACTCCAGTTCATAACCACTCAAAACGATCGTGTTTACTTGACCGAACGCTCATACGAGAATTTGAGCCTACGTATGGCCACTCGATGCAATTTCCCATCGCAAGTAATGATTTGGGCCGCAGTGACCGCTAATGGACGCTCTCCAATCGTTTTTATCGAGCCTGGTGTCAAAGTGAATACGACTTATTATCGGGAAAATGTTTTAGAAGCTGCTTTAGAGCCGTGGGCACGCAAACATTTCGGTCGTAGACCATGGACGTTCCAACAGGACTCGGCACCGTCTCATAAAACTCGTGTGAACCAAGAATGGTTAAAAAACCATGTTCCACGCAAATCCGATGGACTATTCCATCTGGTCTATTTTAGAGAGCAAGGTGAGGACTAAAAAATATCCCAGTATGGATGCGCTGAAAAAAGCGATTATACGAGAATGGGCCAAAATACCTCAAGATCACATTCGTGCAGTATGCAACTCATTTTTTGACTGTTTGAAGGCTATAGTCAATGCAAAAGGTGGTCATATCGAGCTAAAGATTACAATGTTAAAATTGTAATCATTTTTGAACAATTTTGTCTTTGAAATCAATAAAAACTAATTTCACATAAAAAGTTATGATGTTTTGAATAGGTAACACTTCATATCGTTCACCCTGTATATGTTCTATGGGAATATATATCTGCCCCAACTCCACAATCCAATTTAGAGCCATCTGTATAGATTGTAGTGTCGAAGTGTTTTAGTGAGAATGCCTTACTCCATTCCTCCTGACTAGGCCGTTTTAATGATTAGAATCACAGCATTTTTATATTCAAATTATTGGCCATTCGCATAAACCCCGACTTGCTCCCCATAGATTTCTAATAATGTTCAGATCTGGGGAATACGGTGGTCATGCTTAAGTTTCAACGTTTTGGGAAGCAATCTAAGTTTTGGCCACACTTGAAATGTGTACAGATAAAAGACCTGTTGAAAGGCCCAATTAATAGGTTCTAATGTTTCACAAGTCTCGGGAAAAGATGATTCAAACAGGGCTTTATAGCTGTTTCCCGTAATTTTATAGACTACAATTTTCAATTCGAATGTTTTATAATACGATATCGCTCCCCATACCATAACATCACCTCCACGACTGTGATGTCGACTCAAGGACTTTTCCTCCTTTCTTAAGTCATGGCAATAGTAATTGTATCCATCCGACCCATCCAGATTGAACTTCTTTTGATTACTAAATACTACTTTTTTCCATTCACCGGGATCGATCAAAGGTATTTTTTTGTATTTTTTTATGATTCAGATTGATGGGTGGTGAATTTGCTGGCTGCAACATTTGTCATTTCCTTAATTGTCGCTGTTGGAAGGGCGGAATTTGACGCAATCCTAAGGATTCTGCAGGTTTCCTTCGGTGTTAAAGTCATCGCAGTTCTGCCTTTGTAGTTTTTACCATAGGAACCACTTTGTTTCACCTAAGGATCCAAACCATTTGGACTTCGGCCAATCTTTTTGGCGATTTGAAAATCCTTCTGCTTTAATAACCATTTTCTTCAATAAAAATGATTGCCTCTAATAAAGTAAAGCAGACTGTATATTAGATTACATGAGAATTTTCTCACCAAAAATGTTTTCATGAGAACGAAATACCAGTTTTTTTTATGGAGGTGGCAAAAAGCATTGAAAGCCGAAAAGTGTCAGACTTGTCTTTCGACTCACCCACTAAAAACCCATCCCAGTTCCGTTTCCCTCCCGCGGGACGACCGTTAGGTAATACTTCACGGGAGGGGGAGCGGCCTATTGCTTTTTCATGAAAATCTGCGCTATTGTTCAGCGCGACGCAGTTTGGTGATTCCTAATACCGTTAAGTGTTACTTCGCGGGAAGGGGAGTGGCCTATTGCCTCTATATAGAAATCTGGGCTGTTAATCAGCACGACGCAGTTTGGTTATTACTATTATTGCCATGTTACCGACAGCGGACCAATGTTCTTCTGAGTCAAGCATGATATCTACTAGGTTACTAACCATTATTGGCTTCCCAACCCTATCACTCAAATCTTATCTTTCTAGTTCAAAAGGAGGGCAAACAAAGAAAACATGCTCTGCATCTTCAATTAGACTGTCGCAAAAGGTGCAAAACGGGTCATCGTCCGTTCTTGGAGTTCATCCATTCCTCCTGCCAAGTACGGATGCTTCGCTCCCGTTCAGTCCATAGATTAGTCAGCTGTGCTGGATCCACTCGAAATACCAGTGAGAATCATTGTGCGTGTGATCGCTCATGTGAACTATACTCATCCGGTTCAAATGGCAATTGAATATATTCACACACCATGGATGGTAAATCTACATATACTTACGCGTGGAATGGAAGTACGAGTACGTGTGGTTGTATAAAGATTCCAGTTAAATGCGTAATTTGAAATTAAATTAAATTAAAGGCCTTTGCATGATTACAAAGCCAAAAGTTCAGTAATTTTAAAACATTGTTCTCCAGGATCAGTTCCTACATACATACATATGTACGTGGATACATATGTAGGTCGTATTTCATTTGTGCATTTCATATCTAAGCAACTACATGTTGCATCCATCAATGACTTTAAATTATGTAATCGCAGGCTGTAACGAAGTTCACTGAAGCGATTAATTGATTCGTAGATTTGTTGACAGAAAATATATTCGTAAAACCTACATATGAATGTAAGTACGTATGATACATAAATATATATTGGCAAAAGAGAATTTATTATATTTATACATTATTGATTTTACACATATACTGCTAAGTTGAATATATTAAAGCTTGAATTCTGTAATAAGAATACAAAATTGCTACAATAAAGGTTGCAAGGCAAATACTTAAATAAGAAAAAAAAACTAATATATTATTTTCAATACTCCCACAAATATGAAACGACGTGACGCCTGGAAACTAACACTTTTCCATTTTCCCTTAGCAAACAACTAGTCGAAGCTCTTGAACAACTGTCTGGCTTAGACGTCAACAACCTAATAAGGTTCTTAAGCCCCGCAGACTAGATATATGGTAGTCATGCTGTACAAGTTGGTAGCGAGGTGCTTAATGCGCTAGTTGGATTCTAGATGAATCCTCTCTTTAACCAACCAACCCCTACTTTTTATTAAATTTCAAACATGTATTTGTGTACAATCTGAACAATTTTGCTTTAAATGAAAAGGAACCCGAATTTTTCAAATCAAAGTCAAGTACATTAAACACTAACCCGATTTTTTTACCTTAATAATGGCAGTAAAAAATGTTGAATTATAAAGGGAGTTTTTTTTAGAGGTTAGGTTTTCAAGATAAAATAAAACGTATATAATTTAATGTTATGGCCAAGAATTTAGCTTTATTATAAAGATAAGGGTTTGCCATTATGTTTTAAAAATGATTTCGGGCAAGTGGCCGCCGCGGCTGGCTCGAATAAATTCCAGCCGGGAGGCCCAATTTTCGACCACTTTTTGCAGCAATTGGGGGCCGTATGTCAGCAATAACGCGCCGAATATTCTCTTCCAAGGTGTCAATCGTCTCGGGCTTATCTGCGTAGACAAGCGACTTCACAAAGCCCCACAAGAAATAGTCCAGCGGTGTTATATCGCACGATCTTGGAGGCCACGCCACAGGTCCACGGCGCGAGATAATGCGCTCACCAAAAGTTTCCTTCAATAAATCGATTGTTGCGTTGGCTGTATGGCATGTAGCGCCGTCTTGTTGGAACCAAAGGTCGTCCGAAAGGCACGAAAAAGTCATTAATCATGGCTCTATTGACTGTAACATTATGGCCGGCTTCATTTTTAAAGAAATATGGACCAATGATTCCCTCTGCCCATAGAGCACACCAAACAGTGACTTTTTGAGGATGTAACGGCGTCTCAGCAATGGCTTGTGGATTATGTTCACTCCAAATGCGACAATTTTGCTTATTGACATACCCATTCAACCAAAAGTGAGCTTCATCGCTGAACAAAATTTTCTTGTGAAAATCGGGATCGGTGGCCATCTCGTTTTGAGCCCAAATTTGCACGATTTGCAAACGTTGTTCAGGTATAAGTCTATTCATTATGAAATGGCAAACCAAACTGAGCATAAATCAAGTGACAGCTGTCAAAAAGACCATCTACGAAAAACTAGTGCCAACTTGAAAACCTAACCTCTAAAAAAACACCCTTTATTTTTCTTTTTTGTTTTTTTTAATTCATCTAAAAAACTATTTATCCAAGATAGAATGTTTTTCTTTTATATTATTTTTAAATACCTTTATAACAGTAGTATCTTCTATATATATAAAATTCAAATTATGTATGTATCTATAGATCGACTTGTGTCCTAAACGCATAAACCGATCGTAACCAAATTTGAAGCACGAACTGGATACCTTACCGGGATGGTCATAGGCTAAAAAATATTTTGATATATATGGGGGGCGTGGCACCTCCCATACAAATGGAATTTTTAACAGTCCGTATTTATGGAAGTATTTACGTTAGACTACTGAAATTTGATAAGGGGTTATGTGACATTAATCCTTACCACATCCAGAAAAACTGCGTATAACGAAAAAGGGGGCGTGGCACCTCCCATACAAATGGAATTTTTAACAGTCCGTATTTCTGGAAGTATTTACGTTACACTACTGAAATTTGATAAGGGGTTATATGACATTAATCCTTACCACATCCAGAAAAACTGCGTATAACGAAAAAGGGGGCGTGTCACCTCCCATACAAATGGAATTTTTTATAGTCCATATCTCTGGAAGTATTTAGGCTAGACCAATGAAATTTGGGAAGGGGTTATATGAGGTTAATCCCTAACACCTCCAAGAAAACTGAGAAAAACGAAAATAGGGGCATGGCACCTCCCATATAAATGCAATTTTTCATTGTCCATATCTCCGGAACTATTTGGGCTAGACAACTGAAATTTGGTAAGAGATTGTATAAGGTTAATACCTAACACCTGCATGAAAACTGGTGATAGCTAGAAATGGGGCGTGACACCTCCTATACAAATGGGATTTTTCATACTGCATATCACTGGACGCATTTATGGTAGAATACCAAAAATTGCTTGCCAACATTTAGGTCTACTGGAAAACGATAATCACTGGGAAATTACATTATCTGAAGCTGGGCTGTCATGCCTTCCTTCGCAGCTTATTGGCAATAATATTGACAACCTGCTCGCCATCAGATCCAAAAGCACTATGGGAAAATCACAAAGATAACCTTAGTGAAGACTACATGAGAGCAGCACGAGCTGCAAACGATAATACAAACCTGAACTGCTCTTTGCAAATTTACAACAAAGCGCTAATCGACATAGAAAATATATGTATTTCAATTAATAGCAAATCCTTGGAGCATTTGGGATTACCTTCTCCCGTTCGAGACAGAATCGATTTGGCCGACAAAGATATCTCCCGGAAAATGAATTACGATATCGAGGCTCTTCATACTTTTATAAGCAAAAGCAAACCTCTATTGGTTACGGATCAAAAAGTCGCATAGGAAACTATTCAAGGAATGATTATTGAAAATAAGGGAGGATTGATTTTTTTGGATGCGCCTGGAGGAACCGGCCAAACATTTCTGCTTAATTTGATATTGGCTGATGTAAGAGAAAAGAAAGAAATCGCTGTGGCAGTTGCTTCTTCAGGAATAGCGGCTACCCTTTTGTGTGGCGGACGAACAGCTCACTCAGCTTTTAAGTTACCACTGTCTATGCAAATATCTGACACACCGATGTGCAATATAAGCAAAAACTCAGGTCAAGGTAGGGTTCTAAAGACATGTAAGCTAATCGTGTCGGATGAGTGCACAATGGCCCATAAAAAGTCGCTAGAAGCTATAGATCTCTGAGAGACTTGAGAGGTAATGATCAACCCATGGGTGGTGCCTTACTCTTACTGGCAGGGCAAATTCAAATTCTTCCAGTTATTCCGAAAGGAACCGCCGCAGATGAAGTGACTGCCTGCTTAAAATCGTCATACCTATGGGACTGAACGTAGTCTTGAAAAATTGACTCTTTCTACAAATATGAGAGCACATTTGGGAGGAAATGCTTCAGAAGAAGTTTTTTCTGAACAATTACTTACATTAGGCAATGGAATAATACCCATTTCTTTACCACCAAATTTAATTTCTTTTCCTCCAGGTTTTTGTCAACTTATGTTATCAGTCGTTGCTTTGATAGAAAGTGTATTTCCAAATATTTCAGCCAATCACACAAACTATAGATGGCTTCGAGAAAGGGCCATTTTGGCACCTAAGAATGACGATGTAAATGTCATTAATTCCAAATTTCAAGAAATACTACCAGGAACTGTCACAACTTATCATTCCATTGACACAGTCGTCGAAGAATCCCAGGCAGTTCATTATCCCGTTGAGTTTCTTAACTCCTTGGACCCATCAGGAATTCCTCCTCATCGACTGATGCTTAAAAAGGGGGCCATGATAATTATGCTGCGTAATTTGGATCCTCCACGTTTATGCAATGGCGCAAGGCTAATCATCACGAAACTTTTACCGAATGTTATAGAAGCTATGGTTTTATCAGGAAATTTTGAAAACCACAAAGTTTTCATACCAAGAATTCCAATGATACCAACGGATATACCTTTCAATTTTAAACGCCTCCAATTTCTTATTAGACTGGCTTTCGCAATGTCCATAAATGAAGCTCTGGGACAATCATTAGCTGTAGCAGGAGTCAATCTAACCAACTCATGTTTTACCCATGGCCGATTATATGTAGCCTGCTCCAGAGTTGGCGCACCGAAAAACCTTTTTATTTATACTCAAAATAATATAACAAAAAATGTCATATATCCGATCGTTTTAAATAATACTTAAACTGACTTAAAAAAGTTAAAGTTGTTTTATTTACATTGCATACTTTTTGATAGAAATGTGGGGTGAAACCCATATAAGCTAGTATTCTATAATATTCCCAATACACAATGGTATCAAATTATCTTAACAACATTTTATCAGGTATCAACTCTGTCCAACATACATACTAAATTAAAATCTAGTTAATTTAGAACGTATGTATGTTAGACGGACTTTTGTTAATTTTATATTTAAGCTATTATCACTAAAGCAATTATCGCTCCAATCAACAAGAGGTAAGAAGCATTAGCAACACCTCATAGACTTACTGTCAAATATGCTCAAGTATAAGTTTAGGTATATAGAGAGGCCTGACAAATATGGGATTCCTCTGTTTTAATATTCGTTCATCAAAACTAGTAGTCTCAAAATATATTCAAACTAACTATATTTCCAGGTTATTCAGCACTCTCTACATGGTTCGATCACTAAATCTTTTCTTGTTGAGGTTTAAAAAATGTTATTCATGCCCACTTCCTGGTTTGCGGGGTAAACTTTTAAAATATGCCAATCACTAATGTCTAATTTTCTTTCCGAACGAGAATACTATGGGGAGTTTATATTTACTCTACAGCTCACTTAAAAAAATCGCTTGCAAAAAATAAACCTTCCAGAAGTAACGGTAAAATAGTGGGGAGTATTTCTAATAGCGGACGCCGTAGCCGAATGAGTTGGTGCGTGACTACTATTCCGAATTCACAGAGAAAACGTAGGTTCGAATCTCGGTGAAACCAAAATTAATAAAAACATTTTTCTAATAGCGGTCGCCCCTCGGCAGGCAATGGCAAACCTCCGAGTGTATTTCTGCCATGAAAAAGCTCCTCATAAAAATATTTGCCGTTCGGAGTCGGCCGAAGCTGTAGGTCCCTCCATTTGTGGAACAACATCAAGACGCACACCACAAATAGGAGGAGGAGCTCGGCCAAACACCCGAGGTGTATATATATATATATATATATTTCTAATAGAGTAGAGACATGGTTGCCATAATACAATATTTAAAATAATGTGTGTATGTATAAATGTACTTATGTACATACACACATTCTTGTTCGTAACCCATTATTTCCTCCTTCCTTAGCCATTTTTCCTTAAGACTTAAGCTGCTTCGAATTTTCGTGGCATTAACGACGTAGTTTTTGAAATATGAGACGATCTATGAGTTCGCGCGGATTAATAAGTTCAAACACTTCACTTAACCCTGATCGGCTCGCGACTTATTGCTACAATTTTATTGAGCGTTGGTTATATTGGTGTAGTCATATTAGAAGCTTTCGAATTCAAGACATTTTTGTACTAAAAAAATTAAGGTTCTAATTCTCCAATTCTGAAAAACTTGAAAGAATTTAATATGCCCTCAAATTCTCCTGCTATCGATGTTTCTTTATCAAAACCTAATTTTTACTTTTATTAAATGAACTGTTGAAGTAATTTGTAATTATATTATTTACATTTTCTAGATTAAATAAATACATACAAAAAAATTCTCGTATAATTTTGGCACAGACTAATGATTGACTTATTACGCATATGCAGCTATGGTACAAAATAATTTTTATGTAGCGCTGCAGATAGTGCAGCTGGTGGCATCAAAGTAAAGCCACTGGTGTGGTGTGGTTACCGTGGTATCTTATTCGCCATTGCTGTTTCTCAAAGAGGAACAATTTCATTAAAATTACAGAACTCGCTTTTTTGCATGACCATATACTTGGTATATGGCATTGTAGCTGTGGTGGCGAATGGCTGTAGGGCGACTATTATTTGACTTCTTTCAGCGGTATTCTTCTCGTTATTCGTGAAGTCACGTTACTAAAATGGCGCCCGACTGTCGTGTTCTTGCCTTTGTGCATAGCATTAAAGGAAGCTACAAAACTTTAGCTCATCGGTAAACTTAGGAACGAAACTATTTTAATTTTCATGTTAACACAGATCATGTCGAAATTTTCAGAGCCATTTGCATTGTCTATGCTTCTGTTGCTTCTGATAAGGCAGCTCTTTTTTCCACCCATTCACCCACCCGCTTATTTAAGGGCGAAGGAAAGTGCTTGCATAGTTTTACAAGCACAATATATTGTGTCCTTACTTTCTTACGTATGCATATTACTTATTGGAAAGTTTGTTCATACCACTTTTAACTTTATAGCGGGGGCTAAAATGTATAGCCTTGTACACTTGTTAATACAAACGCAAGCACAAACACAAAAGTCTTATAGAAAGCAAAAAAGACAACTACCGTATAAATAATACTACGCATAAGCAAATGTATATCAGTATATCCAAAAATTTATGTAGCCCATTGATTTTTGTGCATACTAAATCTTGGTATAGTTGATCCTGAATTGGCAATAATTATCAACTCCATCACTTATCCGCAGTGAACGCCCAAAAAACAATAGTGAATAAAAGAAGTGTCTTGGCATATGAGAGAGGACAACTAATTTCCATCTACGATAACGTATTGCAATTGACAGCAATTATAGAGCCTGGAGGTAGATAATGAAAATCAAATTGATATTGTTCCTTATATATATGTACGTGTGCGCATACACACACATAAGAGTGTATAATACTTGAGTAAATCAACATAAACTCATTGAGGCACCGTTCAAATGTGGTTACACTGCTTTATCGACACCCTTATACCAGAGAGCGCATGCCCAAATACAATTGTTGTTTGCTCCCGGCCAAATGCGAGAGTTAGCCGCGGAGAAATTAGAAAGGCATCAGCCATGGCGCTCGACGGTATTGTCATTAGTAGTCGCTTTGGCTCTGACGCGATTAGACCGATTCCACATTTACACCGGAAATTCGACTTAAATCGTTATTGAAAAAGCGCGAAATAAATTAAGTTATCGCCTTATCAGTAGCAAGTGCAGTGCAGTAGAGAACTTTCCTAGTGCAAACAAGTCTGCGGAACAGAAGGAAATTTATTGCGATTTAAAATAATGGTCTAACATATACATACATACTCGGAAACTTAGATTCCGCCAAACTGTTGGTTGACTATTTGCTAAGTGATTGTGAAAAGTAAATAAATGAATAAAGGTGATTGTCTACGTTAAAATGATTGATTGCCTGAGGCGTTGGACGCTGTTCGGGGCAATCGCTTGTTGCTTGTCTAAAGATATTGTCAGTGGACAGAAGTTTCCCGATACATGCTTCGGCGCCAGTGTGCTGGTTTAAAATTACACAATACAAAACAAAAGAATTAATCATACGAAAGTCAGACGAAGCTGAAATCAAGAAACAATTCCTACCTATGATATTGTAAGTTAATGAACAAATTTGTGTGTGTATGTTTGGTGTTGAAATTTTCTCGCTCACATTTCTTTTCCAATCCCTGCGCTGTTACTCGCTCCTCTGGCGCAACCGACGGTGTATTAGTGATCAGCAATAATTGAGTGGGTGTTTGGTTTGGTTGGGACTTGTTGACACTGCTGTTATAAGTCATTTCAAATTGGTTAGCTCAAATTGTCGTATTGATTACAACAAATAAACAAAACTACAGTGATTTGCGGTTAAGCATGTGAGCACCAAAACATGCACAAGTGTGTATGTAAATGCAGCGGGACATCTAAAATACCACTTTTTAAACCATGGTATTTAGTTTTTAATATTCATCTTTAAAAACGGCAAACGACAAAATATTATTTTGAAAGGATTAACACTGATTCGCATTTTTATTTTTTTGGTTTTTTCCAAGGCGCATTTATTGAAGGTGGTGGCACAAGACCAACAATAAGATTTTGTACGATTGGTTGTCACTGTTGTTTTATTCTGTGCTAACAGCTACATGGACACGGACACACAAAAATCAAACTCATTAGTACTTGAAAGTTTTAAAAATAAAGGCAATGAAGCAATAAATTCGAAACTTAAACAAAATATAACATTAGCTCGTTTTTTTGACTTTGACATTTACTTTAATTATCGCAACATATAGCAGTAGATCAAACTCACTTCCATATTACCTGGCTGGTTTAGGAAATTTCTTCCATTTTATTTCGTTATAGATGTGTGCGGAAAAAATCACGCAATAGGAAAAGAACCGAGTTAGTGAGCTCTTCCCAAAAATTTGCAGTTATCTTCGAATAATTATTTTGATATTAACAAATGAAATTCGTTTTCATAAAACTTATGTTCGAGTGTGTGAATCTTATTTTTGAGTAGTCAAATAGGCTAGTCTAACCCTCAGTAATACTCAAATAAGTAAGGGCTTCAAATTTTGAAAGTGTGAGCCATGCAAATCGTCACCCTCATTGGGCCCGATTTAGATCTAAATGCACCGGGAAACCCTTACAAAATGGCGGCAGCTTTCCCGTGATCATTAGTTAGAATTTTGCCAGAAAGCGTAGAATACCTACTTAGGTTGGGTTATGGTGGTTACCACTTTCCATGAGGGTGTAGAATGGTCGCCTTAAGTCTGAAGGCACGTTGTAATACCACTAGTTTTGACGCAAGTTCTACTCTATTTCCCAATGGGGCGAAATCATATCGCATATCTAATCAAATAATAATAATAATAACTCTCAAAAATGAATAGAAAAATACTGATTGAAGCGCTTGAAGCACCGCATAGTTTCAATTAGCTCAATGTTCAATTTGCAGGGTTTTTTAACTTAATAATTGCAAACTCCTGTCTTTCATTTAATTTGATTTGGCTTAGCTTCAAAAATGTTTGAAGAAAATTTAATAAATACCATTAAAAAGCTCGTTCCTCGTCTCTTGCAAGCTTGTGCAAAGCTAAAAGTGCCCATGTTTTTGTCGATCTAAATATAATTCGCGCACCCATAACTTTCGTCGTTGGCCTGATAGGCGTCTTATCTCGTACATTTTTACTATTAAAAGAAAAATTCGCAATATTTCTTCACAGCTTTTAGTTAACATTTCTTTTTCCTTTTCCCTTTTACGAATCAGCTGATTGTTATGACAGCGTTCAAAGCGCCAATTTGGCCAAACAAATTTTCAAAGCCAAGCAAACCAAGTACAGCAAGCAAAGCCAGCGTGCATTGTTTTAGTCACCTTAAGTCCTCCAGGCATCCAAAGTAATTTTAAGCTAAGTTTAGAGAGCAATTTCGCGTTCTGACATGAGCTGGACAGTGGCTCTACTCTCCACCTCCTCCTCGTTCCTGCAGCCGCAATGGAAGTCATTACAATACCTAACGGGTGATTTTTTAGCTATTATCTTTTTAAACAGTTGGATTAAAGAGCTGCCGCACGTTTCGTGTTCTGTTTCACTGTCAAACATATTCAGTTTGGTCTATAATTTAACCATGAATCTTCTTATTATAAAAATGCGTGTTCTGTTAAGAAAGTTTCATACATTTTTCTCCGAAACTTGTCTTTGAGCAGTTTTCATTAAAAATATCTACTAAAAAGTAAGTAAAATTTTAAGTAAAGGGTGATTTTTTAAGAGCTATAGGAAAGTTTTTCAAAAAACACACGTAAAATTCAGAAAAATGTATGAAATTTATGTTTAAATCGATAGTACAATCCATATAATTTAATGTTTACATTATCACCAGAAAGTTTATACCTATAGAAACTAGAGTTCCGCCACAATTCGACCATTTCATACCACCTGTGTTTCTATTGATTAAAATTTTTTTTAATATTTCAATTCAATACTTTTTTATTTATACAAAAATAATTATATTTTATAGAGTGTGGAGAACTTCAAGCTCATCAGTCAGTGTTTAGAAGCAAAATCGTTGTAGCTGTAATAAAATCTGCAGGTTTTGATTTGTTACTTTTGTTTGTATTCGAAATAATATTTGACCAATGCAAAAACTGAATTTGGGCATATCCACGGAGCTGTCAGGGAGTTGAGTAGGAATTTGCACACGAAATGATTCACAATTTTGATTATAGACGATCTTGAATTTCAATCTTCAAACGGCACAATTATTCTTGCATGACACATTCAAATAACACTGTGTGACAAAAAAAGGAAAATTAAATATACTTTTATAGAGATCTAGCACAACTTGTGGCTATAGAAAAATTTAAAAAAATGGTATAGGAGAAATTTCCAATACACCCCCAAAATCTCATTTTATAGCCATAAAACCGTTTTTCAGTAGGTTGATGTAAAGAATCACTCCTAACTTCGCCAATTTCCATCCAATTTCGAATTCGTTTTTCATATTTCTATTGAAACAAAAAAGTGTGATAATATGTCAGATATTTTCGTAAGTTCTAACCAGTTCTGTTGTATGCAGTACAGTGTACTCCAATAAATATTAAAAATAAAATAAATAATTGGCGCGTACACTTCTGTTAGGTGTTTGGCCGAGCTCCTCCTCCTATTTGTGGTGTGCGTCTTGATGTTGTTCCACAAATGGAGGGACCTACAGTTTCAAGCCGACTCCGAACGGCAGATATTTTTATGAGGAGCTTTTTCATGGCAGAAATACACTCGGAGGTTTGCCATTGCCTGCCGAGGGGCGACCGCTATTAGAAAAATGTTTTTATTAATTTTGCCTTCACCGAGATTCGAACTAACGACCTCTCGGTGAATTCCGAATGGTAATCACGCACCAACCCATTCGGCTACGGCGGCCATTATTACGTATCTATAATAACGCATCAAAACACGCCCTTATTCCAATTTAGCGTAAGTTATACCTACATAGCGAATTAGTAAAAAAAAAAAAAAAATCTTAAAACCCACACAACTCTATTAATTTTAATTCAATTACAGTCATATATAGCTCATTCGATGCAAAATTAAATTTACTATAACAGTAGTGCACTAAAAAAATCCTCAATATCGGATAATATCGTAAAAATTATGTCAAAGTTGAAAAAATAGAGAAAAAATAAAAAAAATTCCAAATACTTTCGTCTACAGGCTCGTCAGTTGTCATTTCAGAAAAATTGTCAACACACTGTCAAAAAGACTTGTTTTTGTTCTTTCGAACTAAAAAAACAAATTTGAAATCGGATGGAAATTGGCGAAGTTAGGAGTGATTGTTCACATCAACCTACTGAAAAACGGTTTTATGGCCATAAAATGAGATTTTGGGGGTGTATTGGAAATTTCTCCTATACCATTTTGTTTAGTTTTATTATACCTACAAGTCGTACTAGGTCACCATAAAAGTATAATATCACTGTCGCACAGTGTAATTCTTCTTTAACGGTAATGCATTGGCTGACATATTTAGTGCACATATTATCAAAATTTGTTGCGACGATTGATTCAAATATTGTTTCTATTCGTTACTATCAGAAGCAATGCCTATACGCATCGCATGTTTCGACGAATGTTTTCCAAAAAACTATCTAACAAAAAAGTTTGATATGATGCGTTTCGGATTTCGAATGAAATTTGGTTATATTACTAATCGGAAAATTATATTTCCTCTGCATAAATATTTCATTTAAATCTCGTAAAAATGTGCCAATTCTAAGGAATTACATGTAGAATTATATGTACATATGTATATTAATGTCTAATGTCAGCTTATGCAACATTATCACGACTTTTGGTGACCATTAGCTCACTCATAGCTACGGCTCTTATGTCGGCTAAGAGGTGCACGATGAGGCTTTTTTATGTCCCTTTAAAGTATTTGAAGAACTATTAATATTTGTGTCACTTCGCGGGCTTATGTTTTGCAAATTATTTATTTTTATATAACTAACGTAGGCTTGTGCTGAGCTCGGGGAATCTCGTACTATTGAAAAATGTGCGTGTTTGGCTTATAAATCTCAATAAATCTCTCGCGTATAGGCCCTGACCCAGTGCAGACTTGCTTTACTGGCTTTAGTAGCTTTGCTTTACTTGGAAGCTTATATGCTCGAGTCGACGCGTGAAGTTGAAATGCCAAAGCTCTGTCAGATAGAACATTCCGCTATTCGAAACTTTAAATACGTGTCAAGGGTAAACTTAAAGCGTACATTACGTGCATCGTATCCAGGCCTTCCAATTACAGCGACTCGTGGACACCGAGCAAAAATACTCAATAAATTTATCCGAAGGTGTTTAGCCGTACCATCCTGATATGCTGCATCACACCTTAAAAACTATAAAGCTCAAAGCAATCGAGTAAAAGAACTCACGCAGTAGGTACCACTTCCACTATCCTCGATTCCCCCACTCACCCCAAGCTAATTATTATGAGCTCCAGAAAGTTTTTGCTATTGAGAGTTCTTTGAATAGGTTTGATTCCTGAGAATGTAAGATGTGCTTTATTGAAAGAAATTTGGTTTTTTTTTGTTTTTCCTAAATTACAATTCGTGATTTAAGTTATCATTTCAATTTCAAGTGGTACCCTGTGCAGCTGATTTTAAACAATAAAATAAAAAAGGATTTGCGACCGGTGTGATGTGTGTGGGTTCAATACATATGTATGTATGTACGTGGTTTTATTTATTTATTTATTTTTTTACAGACGTGGAATAATAATACAATTATTCTTACACGTAAAAAAGGCTGGCTGCACTGGCTGCCAGGACCGTCGGCTCGCTGATGCAGAAGTAAGAGATAGTTAGCTTAAAGGTCTTACATGTAAAAGAAGACTAGAAAACTTAATTAATTAAGACTATGGTAAAAATATAGTAACTATGTTAGAGAAGCAAACATCAAATCAATTTTTTCAATCCTGATTTAATTAGAAATTCTGACATTATTGATATATTTTCTGAGGAAGTAGTTCTTAACAGTGTAGATGGTCTTTGATTTCGGAAGATACTTTTCCTGATTTGTTCAAAATGTGGGCAGTCGTCGAGTAGGTGGCAGACACCGTTAAAGATGGTGAGTGACAGTGTTGGCAGCATGGAGGGCTGGAACCATTGAAAACGTATGAATGTGTGGCGATTGTGTGCCCTAGACGAATGCGGACAAATTATTTGATATCGTTGCAACGGCAATTTAGTGCGTAGTTTGGTTTTATCCTGTTTGGATTATTTACGATATAATGATGGGAAGAGGATTCCCAATTGACCATTTGTGTATTATAGTGCCTCTGATGTATAAATTTGTATACGTCTTTTTTCGAAATATAGTCGAAAGTTATTAGTGGTTCTTTCCCAGTGAGTTTAGCTCGTTCGTCCGCTAGGTTGTTCCCTCTTATGCCTGCATGGGCTTAAACCCACATAAGTTTTATGCGGTCGCTATTTTTTAATAATTTGCTCCGGATACAGGAGATGATATGCGTCTTGTTCATTGTGTTCATTATCGAGTAAATGACTGATTTGCTATCCGTGCAAATTACTGCTTTCAATAAAGAGTTTTCAGCGAAGGTAATACCATGAAGGATCGCTGCAGCTTCGGCTGTATAAACGGAGGCTTAGCTAGGGAGGATGCCGGCCGTGATTGTTTCTCCTTTCGAGTTGACAACTGCAAACGAGCTGTTAGTATCAGTTTTTGACCCATCAGTGAAAATTAAGCTCCAATCGGGAAGTAGAGGAGTTGTGACTTCTGTAAAAAGACGTTGGTAAACAGTAGCATTGGTGTGATTTTTACCATATTTCGCTTGGTTTAATATAAAATTAGGCTCTTTCATCAACCATGGGGGAAACAGTACATTTTGGCGAAGTGAAGCGGAAGTTATACCAATCTCTCTGGCGTAATCGATGCACAGTGCAATTGTCGATTTGCGACATGGGGTCTTACTTCTTTGAAGCTCGCCTGCCACTGCTTCATATAAAACGCTGTTGTAGCAAAGAAATAGCTTAGGTATAAGTTTCTTCGTATTCGTCGTGAATCTCTCTTCAATTATGGGGAGGCCGGCTTCCGTCAGTATAAATTTTGTTGGGGATTTAGGCATAGCACAGATGTTTCTGCTAACAGCCGTGTGGTAAGCAGAGTAAATAAGTTTTATGTTGCTTTTTGCACAGTTACCATAAATGGGAAGGCCGTAGTCTATCTTCGATAATATGAGCGCCCTGGTTACATTCAATAGCGTTTAAGAGTTAATTAAACAGTGCTTAGACGACAAATATTTGATAATATTAAGCCTAGCAGCCAGTTGTTTACTTAAATATGTACAATGTTCTTTGAAAGTTAATTTTTTATCAAAAATTATACCCAAAAACTTTAAGTTAACACTATTTACAATTTGCATGTTATTATAACTTAAACTAAAGTAATTACATTTATTACACAAAAATTATCTATTCCCAAATGTGAAGAGGAAACTTCCTTCTCTTAAAAATGGATAGACCAAATTTCAAATGGTGGTCTGATAAAATGAATTTCTTGTGAATCTATGATAAAAATATTGAGAACAGTTTTTAATAAATTTATTGAAATGTTAAGTTCTGATGTAGATTTAGAAGAAATAATCAAACTATTTTTTTATAAATGTCGAGTACAAAGGGTAATTCAAAAGTGATGCCTAGGTGTACGCAGTCAAGCAGCAACAACAGCACTAAATCAAACTTGACTGCAACAACACCAGATCATCCATAGAATAATTGCTCTCCTGCAGGGCCAAGTACACTCAAAGATTATTCTCTTTCTTGGAGTGCTCAATGTGCTTCTCCCATGTTATTACACTCTTTTTTTTGTATCGGCTACGACTTCTACAATAACAACAGTAAGCTCTTTTGCTAACCCAACAGGAACAACAACAGTTTTCCATTAACTCAAACATTAACTTCAACTAAATGAACAACAACAAATATAGGTATATTCAAACATAAATAATAAACATTTTGTAAACACTGCGTCAAATATCACGACATCATAAACCAATCAAAAACTGACACTAACATCAAACTTACAAACAGACTCTAATTACAACAACGAATACCCTACGATCGCGTCATCAACAACTATTAATCCAGAAAATAATAATATGCAGGATCAACTTCAAAAAACGAAAATGCAAACAACAAATCAAGGAATGAAACGGTAAGCCCAAAAGTGCAAGCTAAAAGAACTCGAAACTCCCCTACGATTAGAAAAACACTGAAGCGACCAGTAATAAAAAACAGAAAACCAAAGTAGCTGATCATAAACAAACAACCATCAACTATTGGGCTAAGTGGCTCATTAAGTTTGACATCCTCGATCAAGAGGAAAAAATGCAGAGTGGTAAAAACCTAGATGAACTTAATTAAGCCACGCAAACCATAGCAACAGCTAAACAAAACAAGCCACCTCCAATTTATATGCAGGGTGTTGAGCATATTAAAGCACTAAACAATGCCTTGACAGATACAGTAGGAGAATTGTATGTTTTGAGGCATTTGCCTAATAATGAAGTGCGCATACTTCTTCCTCACTCCACTATACTGCACTTATAAACATGCTACGCCAAAAAGGTATAAAATACTACACCTATAAATTAAAAAAAAGAACGAAATTTTAAAGTTGTTCTTCGAAACATGCACCCATCAGCAGATAGTGAAGAGATCAAGGATGAACTGCTAGGTCATGGCCATGAAGTAATATATTATAAATTTATAATGTTAAACAAAGACAGACTAAGAAACCACTCCCACTCTTCTTTATCGAGTTAAAACAAAACAGCAATAATAAAGATATTTATAGTTTGACAGCTTTACAGCAAACATAAATATCTAATATTTGAGCCTCCTCGCCACAAACGTGCAATACCTCAATGTACAAACTGCCAGAAATATGGTCACACTAAAAATTTCTGCACTCGTGACCCTATTTGCGTTAAGTGCGCAGGAAATCACAAAACGATTGACTGTGACATACAAAGGATGTGAAATATACAGGGCAATTAAAATCCAACAGCTTCCTTCCCTTCGTGTTAAGGAGATAAACCAGCCAAAAAGTTCCAACACTCCTGTAAGTGTAGTACAGCCTGGATTGAGTTATGCAAATGCAGTAACACAAGACAATTCAAATAAAAAGCAAAACAACACAGTGCTTCAAAGCAACAACATTGACTATAAAAAATGATGAAACAATTTTTAGAAGATAATACCATAGATATAGCCCTAATATTCGGAACACACTTTACCGCTCGGCATTATATGACTATTCCAGGATACGCACTTATAAATACAAATCATCCTGACGGGACTGACCACGGTGGATCAGCAATTATTATAAGGAGTATAAGCTATACAGTATTGGAACCATTTCAGGTAGTAGTCTAGTCAAATACTCATTTTTTATAGATATTTTTTAGGAATTTTTTTTTAAGAAAATAAAATGCGATCGTTTTGATTTTATAGTATGTATATTATTATTGACATCAAATGGTATACAAAACCAATTTTTTTTTACATATTTTTTGTAGTAGTGTGGCACAAAAGTAAACGCCTTAAAAATAGATAGGTGGCTTGTCAACAGGATTTTGGCTCTTCAGGACATCTGAAACAAAAAAGTTAACCTCATTATCATTCTCTAAGTTGTCATTCTGGCAGGGGAATGGGAATTTTTTTTTTGAAAAATAACAAACTGGCGGACTTTTGAAAAAAAGGTATGTTTTTCGGGGGAAAGTTAGAGCTGAAAAGAAGCGCTTACTTTGGTGCCACACTACTACAAAAAACGATGTCAAATAGTAATACATAATAACATACTATAATATCAAAACGATCGTATTTTATTTTCTTAAAAAAAAATTCCTAAAAAATATCTATAAAAAATGAGTATTTGACCAGACTACTACCTTCAAACAAGCCACATACAATCGACAAAAATAACAATTACTGACAAAAATGGTGACTTCACAATCTCTGCACTCTATAGTCCACCAAAGCACAAGATATCTGAAGACGAATATGTGAATTATCTTAAAGCACTTGGTCCGAAATTCAGGAGATTTTAACGCCAAACACAGAGAGTGGGGATCAAAAGCAACCACTGCTAAAGGCAAAAATCTCTTGAAAGCAATCCAGACTACCAAAGCTAGACATATAGCACAGGTAAACCGAGGTATTGGCCTACTGACAAAAACAAAACTCCTAACCTCATTGACTTCTGCATAGCCAAAAACTATAATTATAATTTACTGACAATTAAAAGTATTTTTGAGCTATCATTTGACCATTCTCCATTACTGCTTACGTACCTAACACAAATCGACAAGCCATCTACACGGTACGCATTATATAACAGCAAAACTGACTGGAATTCTTATAGAGAGTATAATGAATAAGCCGCCAAAATGGGCATCCCTCACAACACATACTGTCATAGTTGTAAACAACCGGAGGAAAAAGAAACAATCTTCCATTTCCTCTGTAAATGCCCTGCCCTATGGAAGGACAGAATGTTAACCCTGGGCAAACCGCTGATCGAGAGTCTCGAGCAACTGTCTGGCGTAGACGTCAACAACCTAATAAGGTTCCTAAACCGCACAGACTGGATATAGTCCTGCTGCAAATAACTGTTAAACAATTTGGTAACGAGGATGTGGCAACAAAATGGTGCGGAAGCGCTAGTTGGATTCTGGATGAATCACCACTCTAACCAACCAACCAAATAATGAACACAAACCTCAATTTAAACGTACCATTAAAAGACTCATACATGTACAGCCATAAAGTCTACTCCGCCAACCGTATCAAGACCATCATACTCTAATGACTGCCCAAAAATAAAAAGATTAATAATGACAAAAGCATCTCTGAGAAGAAGATGGCAACAGACGCGATCACCAAAAGACAAAAGTAACCTGAACAAAGCTGCAAAGGAACTAAAAAAGGTACTTCAGCTTAAAGAAAACACCAAAATTTCAAGATATCCTCAACAACTGAGTCCCACAATAGATGCAAACTATTCGCTATGGAAAGCAACGAGAAAAATTCTTAATACAACTCTTCATCAGCCGGCAATTCGAAAAGTTCATGGCTCTTGGGCTAGGATGAATAGAGAAAAAGCAGATATACTAGCTGACTACTGCGACTTTAATTAATCCAACAGAAATGGACCCTGACAGATCTTCTGATACAACAACTACTTATCCAAAAACTACAACTGGCAGCATAAAAAAATGCATTAAAACTAAAATAAAGAAAAATAAAGCTCCAAGCTACGATCAGATAACCAGCGTCCTCTTAAGGGAGCTAACCTTAAAAGGACTTCAATATCTCCCAAATCTCTACAACTCTCTGCTATGGCTGCAATACTTCCCCAGACTATAGAAAATAGCGGAAGTCATAGGCTTACCTAAACCAGGAAAGATTCTACTATTCCTTCATCATATAGACCTATATATAAGCTCATTGCCAGCAATTTTGGAAAACTATTAATCAACAGTCTCAGGTCAATACTTCACAACAAAAAAGCGATTCCTGACCATCAATTTGGATTTAGATGCAAACATTTAACTGTCCAGCAAATTCACCGAGTCACGCATAAAATATTATCTGACCTTGACAATAAAAAGTTTTGCATTGGAGTTTATCTTGACATAGAAAAGGCATTCAACAAGGTCTGGCACAATGGTCTTCTCTGGAATACTGCAAAAAATCTATTTTCAAATTCTAAAAAGTTATATTACTGAACGATATTTCTATGTCAAGGTCAATGATGGCAGCTCAACACTAAGGAAGATAAGAGCCCGAATTTCCCAAGGCAGTGTGCTAGGCTCACCGTTGTATAAATTATTTACAAGTGATATCCCAGCACCCGAAGGGGAACATACGATGCTAGCTATTAAACTTTTAATGATGGCACAGTCCTCATTACTTCCAGTAAAAGTACTTCCACTGCCACAAATGATATACAAAAGTCCCTAGACACTATTGGCATATATTTCAAGGAGTGGAATATTAAAATAAACGAACTTAAGACACAGCAAGTAATATATAAAACAAGACGAAATTTTACTAGCTACAAAATTAAGATACATAGTTCTGACATCCCCCGAAATAATCCAGCAAACTATTTAGGTATACAATTGGAAGCAACACATAAAAACAACACAGCAACACAGAAAAAAACAAAAATGAACTTGAAATTAAAACAACTATATAAGTTGTTAAACAAAAGTTCGAAATTATCAATAAACAACAAAGTTCTTGTATATAATGCATTAATAAAACCAATATGGACTACAACTGTCGGGTACAACAAAAAAGACAAACCTAAACATTATTCAAAGGCAACAATCAAAAATACTTCGTCTAATAGTAAATGCACCTTGGTAAATCACTAATAACGACATTCACCAAGAACTCATGATCTCAACTATTGAACAGCAAATATAAACAACAAGAAGGCATTGCTCCACCCTTGAAAAGCACAGTTAATTTACTCCCAATAAAAGAACTGACATCAAAAAGGAGGTTGCAAAAAAATCGACCCATCGACAAGTTATAAACATAGAAAATAAGTAAATAATTTTCATATACTATACACCATTTAATATAAAATTTTAGAGCGGTAATGGTCACCTAACAAAACTCAACACTTTATCATTAATAAGAAGTATGGAAATCTTAGTTTTAAGATAAATATATAAATACATTGAGTAAATAAAAGGTGTTAGTAGTGAATAATTCTTAGGCGGTACTTTTTTTTCGAAGGCTGGTGAAAATCCGAGGATTGGTCAAAAAGTCTCAAGAAACTGGTTTTGTCGAGGACTGGCAGAGCAAAAACTGGGTGTTCTTTTGAAAATATTGCCTTTGCAGAATAAAGTTTTGCTGAACTAAATACCTTCAACATCGATATCTTGCCGTTCTCAACAATTAGGCATTCATGAATCGACTGTTTGGCGGATTTTACCTGTAGGCGAAAGAATCTTGAAACCTGAAAGAATCTGAATTTTTATATGTTTTATTATAAAATAACATCTAAGGCGCGTTTTTTGAAAGACTTTTTTCTTTAGAATTTCCTAACAAATATAATGCAGTTTTGTAAATGAATATGTTTCATTTTAGTTAGTAATTTTCTCCACATGTTCATTAACCCTCCGTTGGACACCTTTTTTAAAACCTTCGGTAGGGCACCCAGGTCTGGCCTGTTTCCGTCCTGTTCTAGGGTCCCTTTTAAAAGGTTATATTCATAAATCGATAGAAAATTGAATTTTAAAGTCGAAAAAGTCTAATCAGACCCAGCTGCCAAACGGAGGCTTAAAAATGCAACTGCAATAAATACTAAATGGATTTTAAAATAATTTTAAATATTTTTTCATTTACACTTTCATTTTAAATGATTCATGCTTAATAAAGGGTTGAATTTTTGTTTATACTTCCTTGACTTTATTGGAAAGCGCGGAGCACGTGTTCTTCTTCTGCGATCATTTTAACGAAGAACGCTGAATGTTTGAGTTATCCTTGGGTGAACAGCTTAGCCCAGAGCCTTGGCCGAGCTCCTCCTCCTATTTGTGGTGTGCGTCTTGATGTTGTTCCACAAATGGAGGGACCTACAGTTTCAAGCCGACTCCGAACGGCAGATATTTTTATGAGGAGCTTTTCCATGGCAGAAATACACTCGGAGGTTTGCCATTGCCTGCCGAGGGGCGACCGCTATTAGAAAAATGTTTTTCTTAATTTTGCTTTCACCGAGATTCGAACCAACGACCTCTCTGTGAATTCCGAATGGTAATCACGCACCAACCCATTCGGCTACGGCGGCCGCCGTGCAACATACATATGTGCATCAAATGACTGTTGGAATGCAGTTAAAAGTTTCGCAAAGATAATAATGCTGCACCTGCAACGCGCGGAGTGGCAGCGAAGAAATCAGCCCTCGGCAGAAGGTGAACTGTCTTGGAACTGACGACAAATCACAGTCGCTCGAGACAAGTGCTCACGACGGTATAATGTTATCGCAACAACATACGCTGTTTCTGTTTTTCTGCAGAAGCAAAATAAACTATCGATAGCATATAACCTCCATACGCCTATGTGAGAGGAACCTGGGAGCATATCCTACATCCCACTGGTATGACGGCACAGAGACATTATAAGACGAGCCTATAGCATGAAGCTGGCTACAAATGTGGTGGATCGAGACGTGGGTCCGTCCCGAAGTATTGCATTAAATAGTTCCGGGAAGAGAGTCTCCCCAAAAGAGAAGGAGGGATTGTTTTAGTGACGATGATCGAAGGTAAGTGCGAAGGCATTTTGAACCACCTCACCCAGCAATTAAAGAAAAACTGAAGGAAACCAAGACAAGATATGGCAACGCTCGATCACATGTCTTTTTTTCTTTTTTTTTTTGTGAGGGAGGGGAAAAGAATATGGCCGAAGCCGTGGTGTGGAACTTTAACCCAACTTAACCCACCCTCATGTCCTACGGTATGTCCTCCCGCAACTTCATCGTTAAATAGTACGTCAGGAGGCCGTTGTGAGTATTTTATTACTCAATCGTCTGTTATTGGCATTCTGTTCTGTACATTGCGTTAAGTAACTTTTTATAGGGGTCGACGTGCATATTCCGCGTATTGGTTCTTCAGTTTTCTTCGTTTTCGCACATATGTATGTGGGATAAGATTTCGCTCACTTATGTTTTCACCAAACTCATGTCTTAAATGGCCCTTTGCTACCCCATCCTCCATGTTCAACCAAACATTGGTGATTAATGGTTTTTCTGAACCATTCAGAAAACTTTGGCTGGTCATCCCATCCATTATTTCGAAGAAACTGAGGCCAGCTCCCCTAGAGCTCAATAATTGAGTTTTGTTTTATCTCGCAAACTTAAAGAAAATATCCAAAAACATGGCTAAAAAAGAGTAGAAAAAGTGTAGAGCAAGGCATATTGAACAGGTAGTAGCAGTAGAACAAATTGCTCTCTAATAGGAGCAACCTTGTTTCTATCATTCTTGGATCGCTAACGGGATTTTAACAGGAAAACTTTAAAGGATGCCTTTTGAGCCCCAAGCATTTTGAGGATACATTTGGATCCCCAAACAGAGCTTCTGGGTATTTGTCCATATACTAATTTTAAACCAGTGTTACGTAATTAAAACTTAAATTTAAAAAATTTGCAGATAGATTTTATATAATTGACCACGGGCGATACCAGTTGTTACAATGACACATCACAAAAAAGTCGAAAAGTCAATCCCGTTAAGCAAAATCCCTAATTCATATACAAATAGTAAAGATATATGCACCTCAATATGAAAATTGTGCCAAAGAACTCTAAATTTCCTTCCTGCTCGTAGGCGTGCAGCAAGTTGCGCTTCTGTTGTATGTACATATGTATGTATGTATGTATGTATGTATGTATGTTCTTTATTTAAAAAGATAATTATATTATGTAAATACAATACAATCCATTGCACTTGCTGCTGCCCCAGATTGTATGCTGGGCATTAGCATCGCAACATAGGATGAGGCCCAGACTGCGCCGCTCACAGAACCTCACGAGACTAGTGGCCTTCCCGGGTGGTGGCCCTTCCAGAGCATCGTAAGGAAAATAAGCAGATGCAATCACAAACTTCGACCATCCGCGTCTACCTCTGTAACACACCTCAGCCGCTACCAGGTCTTGGCAACAGAATTGCTCAAGATCCGTCACAGTGAGATGGGATGATACTATAAGACCGGTCCTAGGTCTACTAGAACTCCTGTCATATAATAACGTGGCCCCTTTCAGCGCACTTAAGCCACAGAGACGGCCCCTAAAGACCCAGGGCTCTTGCACTGCTGTTATGTGGGGTAATGTGTGCAGTTGGGAAAGCCTTCTATTTAGTAGTGCAGTAGCGGTTTTGGAATGCTGCAAGTTAATTTGCGTCACCGTCAAGGACGGTAGCTACAGGAATCGTCCGAGCCAATCATTTGGGAAAGACATGGAAGCTGACCGTCCCAAAGAAGAGACTCAGACGGTTCCCGTACCGTGAGCCCATGACATCAACACTGGCCTCGTCCACTCGCACCACAAGAGCAGCCCCTTCCTTCCCTTCCCGGTTTTTGCTCTTGGTGTACGAGACGACTCGCCAAAGCCTCGTGTTGATGCCCAGATTCTGGGCACGTAGACAGGATAGGACATCCGTCATCATCTTGATGCAGATTTTATTTTTTCTGTAATTATACAGATTTTTTCCTCAATTGGCAGACCATACTTGACGAGTTTATAGTCAAGAAAGTTAAGCGCGTCGTAATATTATGCCAGCTCTTAGTGTACTCCTTTAGTTTCGGAGGGAACTTATTTGAGGTGGTAAAAGGCATGTGTGCGATTCTGTTTAATATTTCATTTGCCGTGCAGGCCGCTGCATCTAAATTGATAGCGTACAGTGCATGCACACTAAGGAATGAACCAACGCATCGCATTAAGCTGTTCACATAAGAGCAGGACTCATTAGAAGAGTCACAATAACCAAGGTTCAATAAATTATCAAAAGGTGATTAGCCGCACCACACTGGTGTGCGCTAATAAACCTTAAACCTAACAAACTATCAAGTTTAAATAAATAATACCGTACAGGAAATCACCCAGAAGCTCAGGTAACACTCCCGCCATCCTCGGCTCTCCTAAGTTATTTAAATAAAAATGCCTCAATATATAAATATCTCACGCAAGACAGCACGTGTAGACGCGTTCACAACAATTAGTTCACTATTTTGAGAATGGCAAAGAAATTCTGTAAAAATAAAGCAAACTAACTAACTTAGCTTGGTGATGTTTACATATATATATATATATATATATAGATATAATTGGCGCGTACACCCTTTTTGGGTGCATATTTTCTCCAAATACCATTCGCCATAAGTTTTTAATTTACCTTAGGTACATACAAAATGTTGGTCCCTCCATTTATGGAACAACATCAAGACGCGCGCCACAAATAGGAGGAAGAGCTCGGCCAAACACCTAACTTAAGTGAAATTGCCAATTATAAAGGGTGATAAATTTAGAGGTATCGGAATTGAAATTGAAATAAAACAAAGAAAATTCAAATGTTTTGGGTAATCCTTAGTTGTATTATATAGACATTCATTACATTTATTTTTAAAGAAGATTCCTTTCATATGTTGGCCGTAACTACGCCCTAATTCGGTCATCCGTAAACACAAATTTTGAATGACTCGCTGGAGGACTTCGGTCGGTATCTCGTGAATAATTTTAGCGATGTTGACTTACAATGCCCCAATCGAAGCTGGTTTATCTACAAAGCATTTCGACTTTACATACCCCCACCAATATAAGTCCAAAAGTTTAATAATATACGATCTTAATGGCAAATCCAATGGTCCGAGACGACAGATAAATTGCTCACCGAAACGACGACGCAGTAAATCAATTTTTTCACGGGCTGTGTGGCAAGTAGTGCCGTCTTGTTGGAACCAAATGTTGTGGAGATCCTGGGCTTCAATTTTTGGTATCAAAAAGTCGTTTACATTGCGCGATAGCATTCGCCTTTGACTATTCCATTGGCGCAGCCTCGTCTGCCCATAGTCCGCACCAAACGGTTGTTTTCAATGGATGTAATGGCTGTTGTAGAATGGCTTGTAGTTTGCTTTTCAGCTCAAATACGTCAATTTTGCTTATTGACGTTGCCAATAGCCAAAACTGGGCCTCATTGCTGAACACCGTGAGATGGTCTCAGAGCGCGATGAACAGTTTTCAAAGAGCGTCGATTTTGGTAATATAATTTTGGTAATCAAATTGTCGCCGACACCCTTTTTTGGGTGTTTATGGCGTGCGACTCCGAACGGCAGATGATTTTTGAGGAGGCAAAAGTACCTCCAATCTGATCACTCTTTACAAATACATTAACACTTAGAAAATTCAAAGAGCACATATGGAAAAGTGTATGTTTAAAAATAACGGGCCAAATAATATACACCCCGTTACATAGTTATAAGTTCACAAAATCTTACTTATATTTTTTATTGTAGATATAATATTTGTACTGCAATGTTGCACAAGCGTGGGAAGGGAAACAAGTTTACATAACAAGCAACAAAAACATCATTTGAAAATTATTGTGCGCTTATAATTATGCAACGGGGTGTATTCAGTAAACGTTTGGAATGTTATAATGTTTTTGTTTATAAATTTAGCAAAACAGTTTAAAAGCAAACTTTTAAGAATTGTAAAGTAATTGAGTTTGATGAAACAAATATCTTAGAATCGATCAATAAATCATCAAGTTATAATAAAAAACCATTTCGGCGGTTTTTAGAAGGGTCAAATAAAACTTTTTTATGATGCCGAAATCCACTCAACATAAGCTTCAAATATAGGTTGAACTTTTGCAATTTTTTTTCACCCAGTCTGATACCCTCGTATTTTCATAAATAATACTATGTACTGAATAACTTTATCTCTCAATATTTCAATTATAACAATTGTGCAAGACGAAAGGGCTAGTTTTCATATACCTTTATTAACATCTATGGCTGGATGAGAACTAAGGAAATGTTTGTATTCCATGAATAACAACAAAATTCTCATAAAATTACCCTTATGGTTAAAACGAAGAAGTTCAAGCTTTCCACAGGAAGTTAATACATAAAATAACAGAAAATTTATTACTTATATCAGTTTTTGTCAAATATCACTATTTGCAAAGTCTTTGAGAGAGAGATCCTGTGGAAGATTTTTGGACCTTGGCACGTTGGCAAGGTGATGGAACGATGAGCTTTATGATGACATAGACGCTCCAGCTCTGAAAGTATTCGATGGGGTAACAGCGGGAGGTAGGAGAGGAAGAGATTGGCCTCCTCTTCGTTGGAAAGATCAGGCGGAGAAGTATGATACTTGGCTTCACTTGGTGTGTCCAACTGGCGACGGTTAGCACGAGCAAGAAGCGACTGGCTCGCTTTGT
Organism: Anastrepha ludens; assembly: GCF_028408465.1. NCBI lineage: Eukaryota > Metazoa > Arthropoda > Insecta > Diptera > Tephritidae > Anastrepha > Anastrepha ludens. Next base: position 116,300,664 of record NC_071500.1, on the reverse strand, counting down.
GAACCTCCACTAAAATCGCGTAAGCGGTTATCGCGCCAGTCAAGAAGAAGACGATTTGTAAAATATTTGTCCTATTATTTTTGGACCTTTGCACGTTGGCAACGGCGAATATCGCAGGCGATGGAACGATGAGCTGTATGAGCTTTATAACGGCATAGACATAGCGCAGTGAATAAAGATCCAGCGGCCTCGTTGGCTGGGTCATGTCGTTCGAATGGATACAAACGCTCCTGCTCTGAAAGCATTCGATGCGGTACCAGCTGGTGGTAGCAGAGGAAGTGGAAGGCTTCCTTTGCATTGTAAAGATCAGGTGGTGAAGGACTTGGCTCCACTTGGTGTGTCAAACTGGCGCCGGTTGGCAGAAAAAAGAAACAATTGGAGGGCAATTAAGAAGAAGAAGAGAGTCTCGACCTTACTTTTATCACCAGGAACTGCTTGCATTTACACTGACATAACTTCCTAGGTGATCTTTGCCAGTATTAGGAACCTTGAGCTGGCATACTCATTTGGAACTGGAGAAACAGTCTTCAGCTTTTTTGGTCTATTCATGAGTGCTTAAGCCCGAACTGAAAAGGTTTTGGCGTTTTCTTAATAATCGCTTAAGTTTTTATTTTTGTTCTTACTGCTTTTTTTCATTTTTATGGGCCACTTAGTGATTTTTTTCATTAAACATTAAAAATAGTAGGTATAGTTTCCATGATAATGCACTAGTCTTGACACATCTGGATTATTCCATTCCAATCTGATACTTTTCATTAATATAATGTCTTTTCCTGACTAACCTTATGTTTCATGTTTACCATATGAGGTGTGTTCAAAAAGTATCGTGCATTTTGAATTTTCGCAGGTTACGTATATTCGAAATCGATTTTTTTGTGGCGATATGTTGGAACTCATGTCTCTCACTGACGAGTTCGGCCATTTTGAATGTTCAGTTAATTGTTGGCAGCTGCTTTGCTTGCACAGGTTTCGGCTCGTCTTTGATTTTTACTTATTCAAAAAGATGGATCAAAGAACCTGCACAATGTTCTCAGAAGGCCGAGAAGATGTGAACGACGAAAAGCGTGCCGGACGCCCGAGCACTTCAACAACAGACGAAAAAATTGATGTAGTGAAGAAAATGGTATTGGACAATCGTCGAATCACCGTTAGAGAAGTTGCTGAGGACCTAAGACATATCGATCGGCTGGTGCCTTTCGATTTTTTTCAGTGATTTGGGCATGAGACGGGTCGCCGCAGAATTCGTACCAAAACTGCTCAATTTCAACCAAAAGCAGCATCGCATGAACATTGACAATGAGATATTGGACTCTGTCCGCGACCACCCAAATTTGCTCCAGAGGGTCATAACTGGTGACGAATCGTGGGTTTATGGTTATGACGTGGAATCCAATCATCTCAATGGAAGCTGCCGCACGAACCAAGACCGAAAAAAGCGTGCCAAGTTCGGTCGAATATAAAAATTTTGCTTACCGTTTTTTTCGATTGCAGGGGCGTTTTGCATATGAGGTCTTGATTTTTTGAAGTGCTTCGAATATTGGAAAAAACGTTGGCACAAGTGCATAATATCTCATGGGGATTACTTTGAAGGGGACCAAATAGATATTAATGAATAAATAAACAATTTTTGAAAAAACACAAAACTCGCGATACTTTTTGAACACACCTCGTATGTGGCAATCTACTTATTGCAAGAAGTGAGTAAATATCCTTAAAATTTATTAAATTCTTATAAAATCTGAGCTCTCTTTTTGTAGTTTGTCTATAAAGAAGGAGGTATAGTATGAGAGTGCGCGAGCTTATATCTCTTAGGGCCCATGTCCACTTAGAACATTAAAAATGTTAATTATTGTTAAGTGAAGAAATACGAAACAAATTTCGAATGTACTTTGACATTTAAAAATACTATTACATTCCGTTCAATACTACCTGGAAAATAAAAACTCCACTCAATATTGGGTAATGCATTAATTCAATTCAATGTAAATGTATTCAGGTATGTTGGTAAGTATGTATGGGTGTATATTTTACTTGCTTTGAAATGCTGCATACGAGCTTTCTCTTGACAGACTTGCTTATTGATATATCTTTTCATGCTTTCCAGTCAAACCCTTGTCAATACTATTCACCTCGACCCAAATAGTTCGACCTGTATGAGAAGGTTATTCTGCAATTTGAGAACAATTATCATACTTTTTCATAGTTAGTAATCATTGACGTGATAGGAGTTAAAAATTCGTATTCTTAAAAATAAGGTTTACCCTAACGCATTTGGGATATCGGCAATATTTGGTAATTATCGAGCTTAATTTAATTTTGTTCCTGAGTATTAATGTGAATACGTTCTCGTGTGTATGCATGTATGTCAGTACCCTGCAGGAAAAATAATCTTGCACGGAAATATTCAATTGCAGATACTGGTATTTAATAGAAGAAATCCAACCAGTAGTAAAATGATCAGTTTGTCTACAAATTCATTGTTGTTTTTTTAGATAAGAAAATTTAAGACTTGTCAATGAACGCTCCAATGCATCGCGATGATTAGAGGATTATGCATAAGCAGATACTGATGAGTACATTTATTTGAAAAACACTATATCTGGTATATACAATAAAGGTATTAATTAGTTAATACTTGCGTACAATTTATTCATTTCTGTGTAGTGAAAAGTCAGTAAGATTAGAGGTTCGGATTTATAATATTGTTACACTAGCTTCAGTTTAAGCTTTAAAACGTCAAAACAAATAAATGTTTGACACTATTTACATATAAATTGTTTCCATATTCTTATTTAGCAATGTAATTTTTGCAACAACTTAAGTTTTTTTTCCAACACTCGAAGCAATTTTTTCCTACTTATTCGCGAAAAATGCTCGCAGCAACCAGACACATGAAATATTAGTTCGAAATTTTATTTTTCTTATACTCCTAAAGTGAATACCTACGGTTTTATATTTTTATTGGCTTTTTTTAAGAATTTGTTTAATTTTTTAGGATGTACTGGTAATGTAAATTTGAACCAATGTCTGATTGTTTAACCAAATACTGAAAGAAGTTGTATTAGTTTTAAGAAAAAACAAATTCTGTACACATTTTTAATATAAAATAGAATATTTTGAAACATTAGAATGGAATGAAAAAGATGTAGCTTTTTTATTTTTTAATCGGTCTAAAACTGGTTATTTTATAATTAGTAGTTTAGCATGGTGTGTAGGATAGTTCCATGTGTAGAAGTCCACGCAAGTGGGGAAAGTTACTGATAGCCATTCACTTGTGAGTGGCCAGGACGATTCTTCTGCATATGGTTCAAGCAGCTCACAACGTCCGGGATTAGCCCACATATTCTCTGGGTAGCCTCCGAACACCCGTTCGGGAGTGAGCTAGCGTGAGAAGGCGATACACCCAGGATAGCTGGTTGTGCGCTGGGTTTGGGAAAACAATGAAAACAGCAACAAAGCCTCGGATGATAACTACCTTTACTGATGACGACCCCTGCAAACGAAATAAGGAATACGATTTGAGGGCATGCACCTGGAATGTCCGGTCCCTTAATGGGGAAGGTGCCTCTGCCCGGCTGATTGATGTCCTCGTGAGAGTAAAGGCTGACTTCACTGCCATCCAAGAGATGCGATGGACGGAGCAAAGCAAGGAAACCATAGGACCTAGCGACGTCTACTACAGCTGCCATGTAAAGAGCGCAAATTCGGTGCCTAAGGATTTTAGGCCAATTAGCCTATCCTCTTTTTTGCTAAAAACATTACAAAGAATAAAAGAAAAGCATATTAAGCCTAATAAGCTTACTATCTCACAACATGCGTACTGTAAAGGGAAATCTACTGAGACAGCACTTAAATCACTTGTTACAGAAATCGAGAAGACAATTTATAATAAAGAATTCAGACTGGTAGCCTTCCTTGATATCGAGGGCGCGTTCACCAGCATCCTACCGGATACCATAATAAAGGCACTGACGGATTTCGAGATCTCTAGCGCTCTGGTTGAGTTCATCAAAAACATGCTCATGAGCAGATTTGTGATCGCAACCCTAGGGACCTCAAAGATCAAGAAAAAAGTTAGCAGAGGAACACCTCAAGGCGGTGTGCTGTCCGCTCTCCTATGGGTGCTGGCATTAAACTCCTTGCTAAAGAGCCTAGAGGAGAGAGGACAACACGTCGTAGCATATGCGGACAATGTTGCAATGGTAGTAAGAGGTAAATTTCCCAATACACTTAGAGAAGTCATGCAGGGTTTACTCAACACGTTTGAAAATTGGTCAAAAGCAAATGGGCTAAGCGTCAACCCCAATAAAACTGAACTCATCCTATTTACAATGAAACATAAAATTCCAAATATAACTCCCCCGACTCTAGGTGGAACGGCACTGTTATTTAGTGATGAGGCCCGCTACTTAGGTCTAATACTAGACAGAAAACTAAGTTGGAAGGCAAATGTCGAAGATAGAGTAAAAAAGGCGACAATAGCACTATACTCTTGTAATCAGCTGATAGGACTAAGACTCCCCATCTATCGTGTATTGGCTTTACACAGCAAAGAGGACACTCTTCAATTTTAGAAAAATTCCCCTGCATTCCTGGCATAACGGATTTCTGTAAGACCAAGGGAATCAACTTAAACAAATCCTTTGTCACAATATTTCCTTCCAAAGAGGAATTGGTTAACGGGCTTATTGTTAAGAAAAATGAATTAAACATCTACACATATGGCTCAAAACTGGACAACAAAGTGGATGGAGAGGTTTCCTCCGATAAACTCGGAGTTAGCCAATCATTTCGCCTACGTGATCATTTCAGTGTATTTCAGGCGGAAGTCACTGTTATAAAATAGGGACTTACGGTAATAAAAACGAGAGTATTATCCACAAATGAAGTCTTCATTTACTCGGACAATCAGGCGGCAATAAAAGCGCTTGAATCTAAAACACACTCATCAAAAACAGTTTTAGATTGTTTTAAACTACTAAATGACGTATCTAAGTGTTGCAAAGTTATCTGGGTGCCAGGCCACAGGAATATAGCAGGAAACTGCAAGGCGGATGAACTTGCTCGAACTGGTACAACGCTCGAACTCAAACCGTTGATATCCATGCCTATAGCCACTTGTAAATTACTTATAGACCATCAAAAAGGTAAATACAAGCTGGAAAAAGCTCACAACATGCGAGCTAAGCAGCCAGACATGGCCGAACTGGAACAGCGGTCGATCGAATGATAGGGGTATTAACTGGTCATTGTTTAATAGGCAGCCACGTTAAAAGGTTAGGACTCCCGTACTTCGATTTCTGTAGAAGCTGTCATAATACAGAAGAAGAGGAAACAGTCAGACATCTTTTATGAGAGTGTGAAAGCTTAGACAGTTATAATTTCGAGGTTGTAAAAGACTTCATGTATTTAAGAACCAGCATTAACACCGATAACAATGTCAGCCTTGAAATCTAGCGTAGAATCTCTCTTGCCAACAAGTGCTACTTTGGACTAAGTAGGCAACTGAGCAGTAAAGTCCTCTCTCGACGAACAAAACTAACACTCTACAAGACTCTCATCATTCCCGTCCTAACGTATGGCGCAGAAGCTTGGACGATGACAACATCCGATGAAGCGACGCTTGGAGTGTTCGAGAGAAAGATTCCTCGAAGATTTTTGGACCTTTATACGTTGGCAATGGCGAATATCGCAGGCGATGGCACGATGAGCTGTATGAGACGACATAGACATAGCGCAGCGAATAAAGATCCAGCGGCTACGTTGGCTGGGTCATGTCGTCCGAATGGATACAAACGCTACGGTTCTGAAAGTATTGGATGCGGTACCATTGGATGTACCAGGAAGGCCTCCTCTGCGTTGGAAAGATCAGGTGGAGAAGGACTTGGCTTCACTTGGTGTGTCCAATTGGCGCCGGTTAGCACGAGAAAGAAATGACTGGTGCGCTTTATTAGACTCGCTTTATTAGACGCGCCAATTAAGAAGAAGAAGAAGTAGTGCAAAATTTTTGGCTAGTATGAACAGATGCTTAGCTGATGCTTAGCAAAACAATTGACATTCCGTAAAATTCCGCCTTGTTAAAAATATCACTTGCTAAGCCATAGTACCAAGTTCGCTTTTCACGTGGAATTTGTCAAAATCCCAACAAATTGCATTGCCGTGAAATATGCGTGAAATTTTGTGTTTAAAAACATTTTTCTTACCAAATAAATTTTACGATTTGGTGATGGTCTTCTCATTTGACAATCAACGTTGTTAGCAACATTTCACGGCAAGCTAAATGAATGTTTCTGGCGAACTTTCACGCCGGTGAAGTTAGTGCTAGCTTTAACATGGAAAACAAATAAAGGGTGATTTTTTTAGAGCTATAGGAAAGTTTTTCAAAAAAACACACGTAAAATTCAGAAAAATACATGAAATTTTTATTTTAATCGATAGTACAGTCCATATAATTTAATGTTTGAAGATTATTTCATGCAAATGTTGACCGCGACTGCGTTTCAAATGGTCCATCCGCTTAGTCCAATTTTGGCATAGTCTTTCCGATGTTTCGGCCGGCATCTCACATATAAATGCTTTAATGTTGTCTTCCAATGCGTTAATTGAAGCAGGCTTGTCTGAATAGACATGAGCTTTAACATAGCCCCACAAAAAATAATCTAAAGGCGTTATATCGCACGATCTGGGTGGCCAATTGACAGGTCCCGAACGTGAATTACAATGTTCACCGAACTCGCCTCTCAACAAGTCCATTGTTACGCGTGCTGTGTAGCATGTGGCACCGTCTTGCTGAAACCACATGTCATGTTTTACATTTTGGGCACCGCAGCAAACTGTGACCTTTTCTGGATACATTGGTAGCTCTTAAAATTCTTCTGACAGATCTTCGCTCCAAATCGACAATTCTGTCTATTTACGTACCCATTGATCCAAAAATGAGCTTCGTCGCTGAACACAATTTTTCGATAAAAAGTGGATCTTAAACTTTCTTAACAGAACACATTTTTATAATAAAATTCAATGATTTGCAAGCGTTGTTCGTTTGAAAAACCATTCATGGTTAAATTATAGACCAAACTGAAGATGTTTGACAGTGAAACAAAACACGAAACGTGCGTCAGCTGTTTAAACCAACTGTTTAAAAAGATAATAGCTAAAAAATCACCCTTTAGAACACTAACTGGTTGAGCGGAAAAGTGAACTGGTAGTATTCTAGTTCGCAATTAGTATGTTTCCCTGCAGGGTATGTGTGAGTGCGAATCTCAATCGGAATGATGGCGCATGGTTACTGGATCCTGCTGAATTTGTCCAACACAAACACATACGGATTTACATTCACACATATGTACGTGTGTGCATAGGTTGTCGAGTCATGGATGTGCGTGACTGGATTCGCTCCTTATCTGCATTCGCATTGGTGCATTAATTCTCATTCACACTGACAGTATCTCACATCACCGCGAGCGGGGCGAGATGAAGCGGAACAATGCGGTGCTTGGGAAATGTGGCCACAACAGCGGTTTCGATACATGACTGGTGAGGCGTGTGAGCATCGAAATAGTCAACAACAACAACAACGGACATCAGTTTGCATAAATACATATGTACATATGTATGTAGTAAAGTGTGCGGAAAAATGAATTGAGCGCGATTACTAGTTAAAACGAGGCTCCTCCACAGCAATACAACTCTGTAGACCTTGTAAAATATTCTTCTGCTTATATGTACATACATACGTACATATTTACATAAATTCGTATACATGAGCATATAAGGGCATATGCACCTGCAAATAAATACATATCAATTATTGTAGCCAAATTTGTTGTTTTAAGAATGGAAAATTTTACAAAGTTTATCATTGTCATTGCAGGAATAATTCAATTAGTTAACAAAAATGCAAATACTGAATAATTTATGCATGGCAGAGCTCAAGAATAAAACAAACAAACCAACTTACAGCCACGAATACAAAACCAACAACAATAGCCGCAAAACTTTGCGAGTCTATATATTATATTAGTTACATACATATATACATATGTATGTAAATGCGTGCATATACATATACTTACACCAGCACGTAATTAAATGGTCGTATGTACTCACAAGAAAGATTCGAATAAAACCGTCAGCAATAGCAGAAAAGCCCGAAGGACAGTAAAAATATGTCAACCAGGTGAGGTTCTTTTCTTTGCATTCGTCTTTAATTCCGCTTTGCCAGCTTTCCTCTTTGTATGTTTGAATAGTTTTGCTTCTGTGTTTATAAACAAAATTATTGATCCATGCAGTGTGGTCTTGAGAATAGAGTTGTGTAATAAATAAATATATCGTGTTGTAAATATGTAAATTATATCCTAATTTAAATATGTATTTATGTACGTGGGTCAATACATATATGTATATATGATCATCAAGTAAGCTTTTTCTGTGTACTAAGGGTTACTGTTATCGACTAAGATTATTTATAAACCAAATATTTTAGTTTGAGAACTAAAGTTAACAATGTATGCATATTTAATCAGAACGGCGGCCGCCGTAGCCGAATGGGTTGCTGCGTGACTACCATTCGGAATTCACCGAGAGAACGCTGGCTCGAATCTCGGTGAAACACCAAAATTAAGAAAAACATTAACAACATAGCACTAAAGCGCCGTTTTAATACCATTATGAGACCTCCAACGGGATGATATCTACAGTCAACCATAATGCTATAATGGAAATTGTAGGAAATTGAAGGAATTTAGGTTGGCGCACTGCCCCAGGCTGTAACCTTAATCGTCTAGCTGCCAAACCCGAACATTTACAGAGAAAGTGCTCAACAATCTCCTTCTCTGAAGGGTCCCCATAGATTCTGCAATGGGGGTGAAATAGTAAACCTAGCTTTTCCGCGTATGGACTGATAGTCCAATGACCGGTAAATACAGCTACGTGTTTGAAAATTGAATGGACTCCACACCAGGACTTTTTGAGTCCTCCGTATATTGTAATTGGGCCAAAGGGGTTACGAAATAGCACATAAAGAAATAGTTTGTGCAGTTTCCCTTTAACAACTGTCAGGGGGACTCCGATGACCGGGTAGGAAGTCCCTGAGCCCAATTCAGTCCCCTCCCTGGCAACCTCATCAGCAATTTAATTTCCCTCTATGTTCCTATGTCCTGGAACCCAGATTAGAGAAATGTTACCTGCACACCCAAAAGATTAGATCTCCTCCTTATAGGAGTTTACTAGTTTGGTTCTGCACCATCGCGTTGTCAGAGCTTTGATCGCTCCCACGTTCCTTAAGCATTTTGGATGCCTGTATGATCGCAAAGACTTCTGCCTGAAAAACACTAGCACTATTCGACAGATTAAAGGAGATAGATAAATTGGCTGATTTAGACTCCCTGCTCTGACTCCCGATTTCATTTTGCAGCCATCAGTGAAGACAGAGGTGAAAGCTTCGGGGCAGATTTCCCCATCGATCCAATTCTGCCTATTTGGAAAGATTGCCTTAACACGACCCTCAAACGCCAGAGTGCGGATGGAGAGATCTATCCAAAGTGTGGAGGAATGCGGCTTTAACTGCCCAAAAATGCTACCATATCCCCTGAGAGATTGCCTCCAGGGGCCAATCTGTTTTAACCTGATTGCACTTTGAGCTGCGATGGAAATAACGTAAAAGTCGATAGGAAGTAAATGCAAAACGACATTCAGGGCAGCACTGAGGTGGGGGACCTAAATTAAAACAGTTTAAGTTGCAATTAATCGGCAGGTGAATGATAAGTTGTAATCAATCGGCAGGGAAATAAGGATTTGTCTCGATGGAAAAGCATCGCTAAATAAATGTCTCGAATTTGCTCATTATCCTTTATCTTTGGTAGAAGATATATTCGCAGAATTTGCAAACTGCAAGTATTTTTCTGTTATAGACTTGAAAGGTGCATACCAACAATTGAAATTATCCAATGATTCTAAAAAAATGCTGGTAGTTAATACCCAAAATGGTTTGTATGCTTACAAGCGATTAACCTTTGGAGTAAACTGCGCTGCGTCTATATTTCAATCTGTTATAGACCAAATTTTAAATGGTTTGCAATTCGTTAGAGCCTTTCAGGACGATATAATTATTGGAGGCTTAAATCAGCAACAAGCCATTGATAATGTTTACAGAGTCTGCGATCGTCTGTCAAAATTCAATGTTAAAATTAATATTGAAAAATGTCGTTTCTTCAAAACATCTGTTGAATATTTGGGTCATTGCTTAACAGATGGTGGGGTAAAAAAACAGAATCCAAATAGAGTCAAGGTCATTGTAAGTGCCCCAGCACCAACAAATTTGCAACAACTACAGTCGTACTTGGGTCTTAAAAATTATTATAGGAAATTCGTTCCAAACATGTCCGCTGAACTAAATGTCTTGTATCGACTGCGGCAAAAAGAAACTCCTTTTCACTGGAGTGAAGAATGTCAAAGGGTTTTTGAAAAAAGTAAACAGTTCATTGTTGAAAATAATTTATTAGAACTTTATGACCCTAAGGAACCTATTGTATCAACTGACGCAAGTCCTTACGGCGTGGGCGCAGTTCTCTCACATATCGTAAATGGTATTGAGAAGCCGGTCATGTTTGTTTCATCCACACTGTTACCGGCAGAGCAGAATTATTCACAAATTCAAGCTATTATTTTTGCTGTACGAAAGTTTCATAAGTATTTGTTTTGACAACCATTCACCATTTTTACAGATAACTCAGTAAAGAAAATTTCAGCCCAACAAAGTTGAATAGTGCGGTGGCAGAGGCACGTTTGCAGCGATAAGAGTGCTAAGCAAATACCTCATGTAGATGCATTGTTTCGTTTCCCATTGGAAAATGAAAAAAAAAACGGAAATAAAAAATATTTCCATTAATTTTTTAAATGTTTCCAATGAATTACCTTTAAATTTGAAAGAAATAACCAATGAAACAAAGGTTGATCCAATTTAGTCAAAAATTTATTATTTCATTAAAAACAAATGGCTAATTAAAGTTGAAGACAAATTTAAAAAATATTTTGCTAATAGGTCCAGATTGTCAATTGAAGACAATTGTCTGTTCTAATTTTCAAGAGTAATTATTCCGGAATGTTTGCGAAATCGTATGTTGAAAATGCTTCATGAGAGTCACATGGGCATTATTCGTATGAAAATGGTAGCAAGATCTTATGTTTGGTGGAATAATTGCGATAAAGACATCGAGTAATATGTTAGCAATTGCGAAGTATGTCAACAAACTAGAACACCAATTAATCTCCAAACCGAAACACTTTGAAAAAAATCTGAATTTCCATTTGAGAGGATCCATACTGACTTCTTTGATTTCGTAGGAAAAAAATGTTTCTTAATAGTAGACTCATTTGCAAAATTTTGTGAAATAAAAATTATGAGTACTACCATAGCATCACGCGTCATAGATCAATTAGTCAGTATATTTGAATACTTTGTTTATCCTAAAAATATAATTAGTGATAATGGTCCACCACTTCAAAGTCGATAATTCATTCAGTTTTATAGAAACAATGGTATTAATGAGTGTAAGAGCCCACGGTATCATCCAGAGTTAAACGAATTAGCGGAACAGTTTTCAAAAAATATTGCTTGAGTAAAGAAAGTGAACTATCCATGGAACAAAAAGTAAAAAAGTTCTTTCTTTACTATCGTAATACACCAACTACAGCGACCGGTCAGTCACCTTCAGCAATGTTGTTCGCATACAAGTCCAGAATTGTATTAGATTTGTTGAAAAGTGAAAAAAAATTAAGCTTATAAACACTGACAAAAGAAATTGTAAATGAAATAAGAACAATACTACACAATCCAATGTAAAAAGAACAAATCATGATTATGAAGTAGGGGAAATAGTATATTATTTAAACCATTTCAAAGAATTTGTAAAATGGATACCTGCTGTCATTGAAAAAAATATATCTAACTTAAGGTACTTAATAAGAGTAAATAATCATATTGATGTAAACCAAATACGAAAAAAGAAAACTTCAACAAAATTTGTAAATTTAAAGGAAAATGTGAGATCTCAGCATGATTCTGAAAGTTGTATTCAGGATGATGTTTATAAAAACAAAGAAATCGAAAAAAATGAAGATGTATATTAATTATAAGTGGTGACAATCAATTAGTGATCTCTGATTTCTTACGCAGGAATGAACGCCGTGCAAAACCTGTTGATTGTTAACAATCATTAGATTTTAGAAATAAGAAGGGCAAGATGTAATGTATTATTAGCAGAGTTGAAGTACACATCACTTGCTTGCGCATACCTACATACATTAACATATCCAACACTGTAAATGATTTATGACAGCATAGAACTGCCAAAATGAATCAATAGGAAATAAACGTCTCTCGCATTTTTCACTATAAAGTTAACAGACGTGTTTCTTCTCATACATTTTAATAATGAGTAAAAAGGAACTGTGAGGATCTTCAGGAAGTTCTTTCACAACTGTCACCAATAAGAGGAGGTTAAGGTTTGTTCGGTGAAAAAAGGCATGTTTTTACGAGTTTTTGTTGAGTTTATGTGAGTTTATTCAGCCAATTTTCATATAATAACACAATATTTGAGCAACTTTATCCTAAATTTTCATTATAACATATTAAAAACTGAGCGCAGTAGCATTTTTCAATTTGGCGTAGCACTTGGAAGCCAAAACACTGGGGTTCACCAAAAAAATCTGCTAATTTATTATAGTACGATTAATAATTATTAAAAGAAGAGCAAAAAAGCTCCAATGAATATGTGAAAAAGTACTGTCCACAGGCGTTTGGCCCAGTGGGACTAAAAAAACGTGGCAAGATGAAAAACTCTAAATATTTTCCCAAAAAATCGTGCAAAAGAATAATAATAAATTCCATATTACATTATAAAGTCCATCCAATGCATATGGATTTTCCGATTCCCAAATTTACTTGGAAGAAAATAAAAGGCACTTTAAGCAAAGCATTAAAGCGTAACAAAGCACTGGAATACGATGTCGTAACGAGCAAAGTACTGAAGTAACTACCTAGTTGCGGCTTTAAGCTCGTCACGTATACTTTATATTTAATGCGATGATTCGAAGAAAGTATTTTCCAGTGCAATGGAAAGTACCAGGCATAGCTAGGCCGAGAAAATCCTTGGATATTGCGCCCTCTTATAGGTCAATAAGTGTACTTTCTATTTTATCTAAAGCCTTCGAAAAGCTTGTACTAAAGCGGCTGAACCCTATAATTACACAAAGAAATCTTATCCCTTCGCATCAATTTTGATTCAGGAAACATCATTCCATCATTAAGCAGATCAACTCTGTACATAATTTCGCCAGAGAAGCATTTGAAGATAGAGTATATTGTGATTTCGTAGGCATTTGCAAGATATGGCGCGAGGGCCTGCTCTACAAACTAAGAATCTTCCTCAATAATTTCTTTAAAAGTAGTCGCATTCAGAAGCTTTAAAAAAAATTAACAAACAAATACATAAATATAATTGTATGATATCCATCTTCTCTTCTATTTTAATTCTTCTCCATCAATTTGCTGTGGACATCTAATTGTTTCCATCCCTTTTTAACACACTTTTATTAGGTCGGGTTGTATGTATGTATGTATGTATGTATGCATGTAACGGAATCTTTGAGCTTAATTTTCACTGGCTTCTAAAAATCTGATCGACTTGAAATTTTGCACACCTATCAAAGACCGATGACAATGCAATAATTTGATAAAAGTTTTCCATTATCCTTATTAGGATTGCCAGGATTAATATTTTCTTTTTTTACCTGTGGGCTAAAAGTAAGGTGAATTTGGTTGTAAAATGAAAAATCTTTTTTTAACACACTTTTATTAGGTCGGGTTGTATGTATGTATGTATGTATGTGTATGTATGTGTATGTATGTATGTATGTATGTATGTATGCATGTAATGGAATCTTTGAGCTTAATTTTCACTGGCTTCTAAAAATCTGATCGACTTGAAATTTTGCACACCTATCAAGGACCGATGACAATGCAATAATTTGATAAAAGTTTTCCATTATCCTTATTAGGATTGCCAGGATTAATATTTTCTTTTTTTACCTGTGGGCAAAAAGTAAGGTGAATTTGGTTGTAAAATGAAAAATCTTTTTTTATTCTTGTAAATCAGTTTCTCAGGCTCCCTCCCCGAAATAAGTTCTTCATCCCGATTACTTCTTTATCACGGCCGATAACTGCATAGCTTTAGACTCACAGTCGATAAGAAAGTAATTAAATATAACACGAATATATCGAATCATTTATTCACTGACTGCAATGATAACAATAATTTTCATTCATAATAAAAAAAAAAATAGTTTAAAGAAACTAAAAAACACGCTTTTATTGCTAATCTAACTAAAAAGTAGAAAATAAATTTTAATGACAAAGAGACCTATAATGAAGTAATAGCAAATCGAACGATCAGTCATAGACAACTACCTCAGAACAGAATTATAACAAAAATTAAGATACAAATAGAATAATTCAAATTAGAGTTAAAAGCGTGGGATGCTTGATATAGTAAATATTACAATCATTCTATTGGCAACTACCTATGTACAGAAGGTTATGAAAGTGAAGCAAAATGCATCCCACGCTTTTAACTCTAATTTGAATTATTCTATATTATTTGTATCTTAATTTTTGTTATAATTCTGTTCTGAGGTAGTTGTCTATGACTGATCGTTCGATTTGCTATTACTTCATTATAGGTCTCTTTGTCATTAAAATTTATTTTCTACTTTTTAGTTAGATTAGCAATAAAAGCGTGTTTTTTAGTTTTTTTAAACTATTTTTTATTTAATATATAGTACAAATCGTAAAATTTTGGGAATGCCGAGATATGCCAAGCAGAATGAAAGATTTAGTTGAAAAGCATATATGTACATTTTTTAGCTCAGTCATTTAAAAGGGCAATGACCGTAATTTATTCTGTAAAACCTCACAATAGTTCACAGCATAAGTAAATGAATGACAGCATCTGGTGTATACAACGGCCCGTAGTAAGCAAAGCGTAATGGTAGCATTTTGTAGGAAATGGAAGTAAAAGTTTTGATTAAGTACTCCCATATACGTACATTTGTTAGTTTTGAATATGTCATCTTTATTCGCCATTGTTCTCCTTAAGAAAGGCTGAGATGAGATTCGTAATTTTCGTGCACATTGCGTCAATTCAAGCACTTCTACACAGATGGGGCAATAAATTGCAGATAAAACGGAAGGACATTTTGTGCACACGAGACCCCCATATTTGCGCACTTAAGGTTTGTTGAAACGATGCGCCTTGGAAGTGCAAGATATTTGTATGTGCCCAATTTTCTTCTGAAATTCTTTACACATGTCATAAAATATATGTAAGGGCTATGCTAACAATGTCTTATGCCACTTTGGGTCGATTTGTACAACTACAACTAGAAGTACATGCCATGACGTCCCTAAACTATAATATATTCTACATGCACTACACACTCCGATTTTAATTATAATATTACAAAATAAAACCTTTGAAAACCAAAATACTTTAACCGTTATAGAACTTTGGTAAATAAAATAATTAAAATGTTTATTTTATAATTCCTGTTGAAAAAATCCTACCGGAAAATATGTATTTAATATAAATTTTACATTTCTGCGTTCACTAAAAGAGTTGAGCTTGTGGCTTGTGGCAATGTAGAAGATACAGCTGACTCCATAGCACCACCACCACTCCCTCACAAAAGCAAATAATAAACGAACAGTTTCATTACTGTACTACCAAATGAATGGAGCATCTGGAAATAAATCACATTCCCAAACTTTTCAGTAAAATGGGAGAGCAGTCCGCTCAGCGCCTGCGAATACTTTTTGAAAACTCAATCCTTTTTCAACACAATGACATTTGCACTTCACCAACAGAAATAGCTGGGATTGGAAGAGGATTTTATGCTTCTTCCCAGCACAAATTTCCAGATCACTGAAGTCTCTGACAAGTCGAGTTTCATGAAATTTTTGTTGGAAGCAAAGCACAAAGTAAATTACAGAACTGCAACAAGCCTTCAAATCGGTAGGCGCCAGCAATTGGGACAAATATAGGGAGTTTTTTTAGCTGCATGAGAACTATCGATATCGATAACTATGGTTTGACATGCGAATGGCAAATTGTGTTTATACTTCTGTTCAGTAAGGTTTAATAAGTCATCATGAATCGTTAACGCCCGAGCCACGCTTTCAAATTGTTGAAATTTTCTTTGAGAAACATGAATCTGTTCGCGAAGTTTATAACGAAATGAGGGAGGATCTGATGTTACGGTGAATGGCGAGCGCTATCGACCCAAGCTAACTGAATTTTTGTTTGGAACAATTAATCAGCTAAATATCGGTGACTTGGGCTCCAACAATACAGCGAAACTTACTATACAAAACACTTAAAAATCGATAACGTCATAAGGCCAAGTAATAAATGTCATGAAATTATCTACCAGATTATATTAAAAAAATCATTCCAAAAATATTTATGTTTTGAATTATCATTCATTCCCAAACTCTTAAAAGAAGACCGATACAAAGTAAGATAATTGACCGATACTAAATCATACTATTCTAGCCTGGTCGCAGTGAATGAAGCTAAAGTACTATCCCACAGCGAGAAGTCAAGATATATTATCGGCAGAAATGCCGCTGTCGGTGATCAGTCTACACCCATGCAATAGGTGAAGATGATCCAAATTCAACGATCCTACTATGCTATATAAAAAGTCAGTAGTAGTAGTAATTTTGTAGAGCTATTTAAAGCAATTGGTCCATAGGAGCAATTGAAGTATTGCAGAAAAGTTTCTATCTAGAATTCATTTTCCTAAAAGCTTTCAGTTTTAATTTATAATCCTACTATGCACTTTATACAACACCCTTTATATATGTACTTGTGTTTTATACATACTTTGCCTTTTATGTTCCCATCATGTACGGCGATTGCTTTTACTGACATACATCTGCATTTGCATTCAAGCTCAGCGCCAGCATCCATCGGTCATTAACTAGAAGTGCCCCACAATCATAATGGTGCGCAATCAATCGTAAAGCCTGAGAGAAGTCTAGCAACGCAGGTAATAGCAAGCTGCCATAAATTGGACAATCCGCCTTTTTATCGCAAACTCAAGTTCAGCTTAATTGCTGCAACACTGCGATAACGAAAAAATGCTTTTCAGATATTTATGCGAAAATAACAGTTGACTCAGGAATTTCATAATACCATTTTGTAAACCTCTTCTGCAAGGACAATTTATAGATATGCATAAAGTAAGTGGCTTACATGTAAAGTAAATTGTAAATAACAGCTGTAAATTAAAAATGCGTTTTGCGAATTGTGATCTTTTATAGAACTACATACATATGTATAATATATATGTATGTGTGTTTGTGTGCGCACATAACATCTTGTAGACAAGCTATAAGTAAAGTGTTCCAAATACCAAATGGTTACGTAGCTATACACATCGGTTTTAACTTATTCGAGCTTCCATTAAAAGCTGTTGCGCGACTATTCAATCCCGACCCTTACGCCCGTGTTTAAGCAATGTGAGTAACTCTTGTCTTCACACCCATACCGTGACCAACCCATGAGGGATCATTGATCGCAGTATGGTGAAAGGAATAAATATTCTTCACGGCGAAGTTTTTGGCTCAAAGTTGGGCTAAAATCGCAGGACCTGCCCAAAAGTCAGAAACAACCGGCTCCTTCCATTAATTTGTTTGATTCCAGCCACGTAAAAGGATTTTCCAATTAAAAGCAATGAAATAGCTCGTGTAAATTCCTTTTATTTGAGGGCATGCATCTTCTCACAATTACTTTATGAGTTACGTTAGTGTCGAATTTTCTAACAAAATAAACAATGCGTAGTAACAGACAAAGGTGTGATGGCAAAGACTTCGCAACAGTGTGAAGGCGGTGGTAGGGTTGTCATTAGCAAACAAAGCAAAATTATAAAACAACAAAGCAAACGATTCTTTCTTCTATACGTCAAACAGAAACTAAAAAAAATGCCCACCGCAGAGTAAAAAATACCGAAATACGAACAAACGAATAATCAAAGGAACAGAATTGGTGTGAATTAAGAAAATTTGAAACTGTTAGGAAAAACGGAATTTCAAAAAATTATTTCAAAATTTTTTCTAGAGGTTTTAATATTTGGCCACATACATATATGATTGTATTTATAGTGGTGGCAACATAATAAAATAAATAAGTGACGCGTACACTTCTGTTAAGTGTTCGGCCGAGCTCTTTCTCTTATTTTTGGTGTGCGTCCTGTTTTTGTTCTACAAATAGAGAGGCGTACAGTTTTAAGTCGACTCCGAATGGCAGATATTTTTTATGAGGAGCTGTTTCTTGGCAGAAATACACTCGGAGGTTTGCCATTGCATGCCGAGAGGCGACCGCTATTAGAAAAAACTTATATCCGAACCTAAGCACTCCCGAATGGTAGCCACACCCCAGCCCATTCGGCTACGGCGGCCGCCATAAACACTTTGATCAGTTGTGACTATTTTTGTTTATTATTTGCTTTAATGGTAACATTTTTATTATATATATTTGAAGTAAATTTGAACTTTAACAATTTTAGTTGAGGAAATTTCAAAACAAAACATCTCAATATCACGCAGACTGCAGAAAAGATATGGTTACACGAAACGGACTACTAAAACAGCGTCATTTAATATGCGTTATTTGAATGTTTCTGTTTTCTTTTTTGTTTTTAATAATATTTTCAAAAAAAAAATAATACAATTTTATTTCATATCAATATTTAAGCCTAGTAGTAAATATTTTACCGAATCACCAATGAACTAAAATCTCGAATTTCCAACGATTCGATAAAGTAAAAAAAACTGTAATCTCTAACGACACTCTTCACTTCCCAGTTACTTACTCGCCTGGGTATTCAGATCCATCGACCTATTGTCGCAAAGTATCGCCGCGATAATATTACATATATTATCAGAGAAAACGAATTATGCTTATTGGGATATATTTATTTGCATATATACGTATATGAATTTGCAGCCTGTATATTTTTGTATTGTTTTGAATTATTAGAAATAATAAAAAACACGATATAATTGTATCAAAAAGCCAATAAGCATTTTTTTAATTTTGCAGTTTTCTGCAAAACTTATACTTAAAAACATTAAGTGATACATTTTCCGTTTTTTCGCCGTACATTTTTTCTTGGCATTACGGCAAAACTGCTTGCTTGTAGAATACACTCTTACCAGCGGAATAAAAGGAAGAAAGCGTGGACAAAGTAGTAAAAAATTCCATATGTTTATTTGTGCGGCAGTCCGCGACACCATATAAAAGATGAGTTGCTATCGCGACATTTACTTGAAAACAAATTTGGCATCGCATTTGTTTAGCAATTGGCCACCATCGTGCGATGTCAATGACAGATGTGTCAAGCAAACAGAGAGGACGTAAAGATTCCAAACTTATTTGAACTAAGCATGTCTATGTATATGAAATATTTTGTCTTTACATGTCCAAACAAATTAGTGCATTTCTGTTCAAAACAAATATGGATGCAAATATTTAATAAACACACCCTAAAGTAAGATCAAAAATATGTTATTACGGGCATAGTTCCGATTTTATTAAATTTAAAATAATTATTACAATGAGTCCTCCGTGCTTGATTAGTACCAGTTGGTTCTGGGTTCAAAATCGACAGCGGGCAGAATGATATAATTATATTTACAAAAATGAGTTTCTAATAGTGCCGGAAAAGCTTCTCATCAAAGAATTCCACAGTTAGGAAGTAGCATACAAAAAAAAAACATTTCAAAGGATTGAAATTTCAAGCATGTAAGGATGATTAGGTGTGATTACCATACACAGATCAATTTGGGTTAAAAAATTCCAGGAGCGTCGTTCAGAAAATCTATACTGCGTTTGCTGTAGAGCGATATGCGCGAAGTTTAAAAGTTAAGTAAATAATAATAATATACATTTCCGCAGTTTTATTAAATTAACGTACCTAATGTTATGTAATAATTCTTCTATTTTTATTGCGGCCATATTCAATTTTATAATCTTGCAGGACAAAAGACGCTTGAAATTGCTACATTGACAGCTGCATGCACTTTCAATGAAAGATTTCATCCTATTTTGAAAGTTATGGACACTATAGGAGTCACAATCGGTCCGCACGCTGCTAGCTACGCTACGAAATACAATGTACAATGCCGCTCGAGTATCAAAGGCGGATATAGACGCAGCTAAGGCTTCTAAAGCGGCCAGGTCAAGTCGTAAAGCAGCAAAACTTGCTGAAAATGATGCCTACAAAAAAACGAAGGATTATTATACGCACCAGACATAGACGAGTAATGTAAGTATGAATTTTGTAAAGAAAATCTATTTGAAAACTTTAAACGTGTTTTTCTCAAAACAACATTTTTCTGGTCTGTCAACAACATACAGCAAATTCTATTTAACCGATTGATCTGAAATTTTCATCAGTTATTCCACACATTAGTAGTTCTGACAAGTGCTACTTTCGTCTCTTTTCATCCCTAACTTTCCATACTATAGTCTGATTTGCCCCCGAAAAACATGCCTTTTTTCAAAAACCCGCTATTTTGTTATTTTCAAAAAAAAATGTAGCACCTGCGAGAATGACAAGCCTAGAGAATAATAATCAAGTTAACTTTTTCGCTTCAGATGTCCTGAAGAGCCAAAATCCTATTGGGAAGCCACTTACCTATCTTTTTTTTAAGACGCTTACTTTGGTGCCACACTACTACAAAAAAATATGTCACAAAAAAATTGTTTTTGTATACTATTTGATGTCAATAATAACATACTATAAAATCAAAACGATCGCATTTTATTTTCTTAAAAAAAAAAATTCCTAAAAAATATCTACCAGACTACTACCTTAAAGTATCTAATGGCATACGGTATTTTCTGTCCCTGTAGTCGAATGGGTTGGCTGGTACGAAACACACTACGGGCGTGAAACACCAAATGATCGGAAAGGTTTTTTCTAAAAGCGGCCGCCCCTCGTCAGATAATGCCAAATTTCCGAGAGTTATTTCTGTCACGAAAAAGTTCTTCCTGCCGTTCGAAGGTCCCCATAAAAATGTAGGTCCCTCCGTTTGGAAATAAAATCACGACGCATATCATTAATTATAGGAGGAGCTCGGCCAAACACATGAAATGACTCAAAACTCTCTGATTTTTGATCATTTCTACTTTTTCACGTTTTTGCGGATTTTCTCTGTATAATGAATGCAGGATTTTTTTTATCAAATAGACTTTACTAGACTACATCAATTTTTATCTTCTTAGTTCTGATTAAATAGTGTGAAATTTTGATGGAAACTATTCGAATTTTTGTAAATCTTGTACAAAGTTTGCAACATTGACTTATATGGTACATATCTGTTGTAGAATGAACTATAGTTGTATATATTAGTTAAACAAAAGAAGGAGTAAAAACTGATTAAAATATCGCGTAATTAACAAAGTGCACGCAATAAACTACATTCTGTCCTTTAGAATATGGGAACTACCTGGTACTCAATAATAAAAGGGATGCTCCCATAAAGTTTCAATTCAATGTTCTTAGTCTAGTTAATAAAGCCTAGGTTATATGAGGTTCGAATCGCCGTGCATGAAACAGCAAAATAACAGACAAAGTTTTTTCTAAGAGCGGTCGCTCCTCATACCAAATATCTGCCGTTCGGAGTCGGCGAAGAACTCGGCTAAACACCCAAAAAGGCTCAAAGGTCTCACCAATTCGAAACTTCCACGAAAACCGTCTTCAGCATGTAATGAAATAATCGTCATGTACTATGGTGGAGTAAAGTAAAGATGGAATAATTTAGACATTTAATCCTTAGATCTTTTTGTTAGACCTTATGCATAATAAGCTCTAGTCCAATCTCATTTTTTGAATACAACTCGAGAGTTCCCACTCATGATGGACTAGTTATCTGAAAGACAAAGCTTGAATTTACGGGGAAACGTTTGAGAAGAGTTAAAGAATTATATACTAATTTAATTATAGCCTAATTGTTTTTTTTTTTTTGTTTTTGGTTATGTTACTACATTCTTCATATGAACGTATGTGAAGTTTCATTCCAATCTGCCAATTCATTTTTTGTTTACAAGCCATTTAGAATCGACGTGTTAGTGTATTTTTTACAATGGAAAAAATCAAGTATCGTGCAGTGATTGAATTTTCGTTTTTGGAAAGTTGAAAGCGCTTAAGGAGTTTTCCCCATCACAATGGGGCCGCATTCGCTAACAATGGAACAAAAACACATTCGAATGCCACTTTCTCACCAACATTTCGAGCTTTTCGAAAGAATAAAGTGAATTTAATGTACCGATTCATCACTATGGATAAGAGGCTAAAGAGTGGTGTGAGTCTGGCTCTTCGGCTCGGAAACGAGTTCGTGTCCAGAAAGGTTTTAGCATCAGGTTTCTGGGATGCGAAAGGAATTCTGTTTGTGAAATACTTGCAAACTGGTAAAACAATAAATTTTGAATTTAGTGTAACTTTAGACTAACTGAAGAAAAAAATTCGTGAAAAAATACCCAGTTTGCAAAAGAAAACAATTATTTTTCTTTGGGACAATGCACGCGTGTCACAAGTGTACTTTGACAATGGCTAAAATCTATGAATTAAAGTTCGAATTGTTGGAGCATCCACCGTATTCACCAGATTTAGCCCCTAGCGACTTCCATTCAGACCTAAAAAAATCATGCATGGAAAGCGTTTTTTATCAAATGATTGGATCAACAGCTGTGGAAGCGTATTTTGCGGCCCTTCCAAATTCTCACTTCAGGGATGGAATTCATAAACTGGAGTTTCTTTGGAACAATCTCAGGGAGACTATACTCAATTTCAAACAATAAAATTGTGTTTTTCTATTAAACAGCCTAGTATGTATGTTATATATGTATATATGGATGCTGTCATAAGTAGACCTTTGGTGAATTATTAACTTACAATTCCACTAAAGTTCTATTTAAGAAAAAATCGCAAGCTCGAGCTTTAAACCTCCACAACTGTTTAAGATTAGCACGCCAGATAGCACATAATGTGAACTAAATAATAAATGTATATGTATGTATGTTAAGTTAAGTCATACGTACAAATCTATTTTTGGAATTGGTATACATACACAGCATGCCCTTATTCTTTATTGATTATATCGGCCTGAATAGTTTCCAACTTGCCGATTCAGAAATATATTTAGGTGCCAAAAATATGTCTACGAGGAGTAAAATAGAATATTTATATACATATGTATGTACTGGTACACATTACTATCCCTGCAGGGAAAATCTAAATAAGTGATAAAATGTCGGGTTCTGCACTGCTAAGTTCTATTTCGGGGGGCATAGTAAATGTTATGCCAATATACACCATTGTGACAGCGGCCGTCGTAGGCGAATGCGTTAGTGTGTGACTACCATTCGGAATTCAGAGAGAAGATAGGTTCGAATCTGGGTGAAACACCAAAATTAAGAAAACGTTTTTTCCAATAGCGGTCGCCCCTCGGCAGGCAATTGCAAACCTCCGAATGTATTTCTGACATAAAAAAGCTCCTCATAAAAAATATCTACGATCGGCGTTAAACTGTAGGTCCCTCCGTTTGTGGAACAACATCAAGATGCACGCCACAAATATGAGGAGGAGCTCAACCAGATACCCAAAAAGGGTGTACGCTCTACGATGTTGAGAATGCAGAGATGGGGTCAACATTCGAGCGTTAATCGGCTCTTAGCGATTTTGAAGCTGATTGGCTGACGGAATCGGAGTCATGACTACCGAGAAAATAATGGATTTCTTTCAGTTTTCAAGAACAATAACACAACTATGGTAAACATTTATGTAAATGAAACAAAGTTTCCATTTAAAACTTAGATTTCTGGCAAAAAATTATTAAGGCCGGCGGGCCAATTAGATGTCCTAAATACAGTAGTTTTCGCGAAGCATTGTAGGATGAGAAAAAAAACAATTAGCCAAATGAAGTTTTGGGGATAGTTTAATATATATTTGAACTAAAAAAAAAAATTTGTACAATCTCCAACAATATATTGTAAGCCGAGTTATCAATAGATTCCCAGAGCGCCTGTATCCAACTTCTGTACAAGATACAACTTGCAATTTTCATCTGAAAACAAAAAAAAAAAAGATTATTAATTTTGATGTAATTATCTTCTATGTGAACTAAGAAACACGTAAAATTCGAATTTTTGGGGAAGGTAGAAAAAAAAAATGGTTTTTCAAGGAAAAAAAAACTCTTCAACTGGGTAAAAAAGTCGCTTAAAAAAGTTTTTGGATGTTTTTTAGTTGGATACAGGCGCTCTGGGAATCTATTGATAACTCGGCTTACAATATATTGTTGGAGATTGTAAAATTTTTTTTTTAGTTCAAATATATATTAAACTATCCCCAAAACTTCATTTGGCTAATTGTTTTTTTTCTCATCCTACAACGCTTCGCGAAAACTGCTGTATTTAGGACATCTAATTGGCCCGCCGGCCTTAAATCTTTTGGAGGAATAAATACTTTATATTTATGGCACAATTCATTGAAAAATATAATGTTATTAATTTTACTAATTTTTATGGAACTCCTCTTTTCTGTAAGGAAATTATGGAAAATGAAAGTTCTGCTGCTGCACTGCTTTGCGATAAAACAGTTACATACTCATGTATTTACTTAAATTGCAAAACAAAAATTTTCTGTAAACATTTTCCTCCCTGCCTAAAGATTTCCACCTGCTGACGATGTTCTCTTCAAAGATATCACTAATTCTTTCTTTACTGAAGACAATTAAAGACCTCCATTTGTTGTTTGACACATCAAACTCAAAACCAGAAAGCGGAAATTCTTTAGCAAGGTTGAAATTATTGGCATTTGGCCCTTTTGGATTTTAAGTGTATTCAAATATTCTACCACACGCAGCAAATCATTGCAAACGCCAATGCTGCCAAAGTTTTATTTTCAAGTTATTTGTAAAAATTAAGAACTGCCAACT
This sequence comes from Anastrepha ludens, assembly GCF_028408465.1. Classification (NCBI taxonomy): domain Eukaryota; kingdom Metazoa; phylum Arthropoda; class Insecta; order Diptera; family Tephritidae; genus Anastrepha; species Anastrepha ludens. Next base: position 116,275,604 of record NC_071500.1, on the reverse strand, counting down.
GTTTAATAGAATGCCTTTATAAATATTATGTTACAATAATTTTCTTGCTACATTTTGTAAAATATCTAATATTTTTTCTTCGCTATATAGAAGAACTTTAAGAAATACTTGAAATACATACTTACAGAAAATAAAGTATACATTTTCAAAAAAAGTGGTGGATCTACTACTTTAGTAGTAGAAGTCCGAGCACTGGTGTGAATACGTGTGAGATGAGCGGACAGAATTCCGCTGCCGAGTACCCGGTGAGGTGGCAGCTGAGTTTACTCTCACAATTTTGATTGAGATGGAAAAACCTGATAATATATCATTCTGGGTAAGAATCTCTTAAACGGGTATAAAAAAATTACTTATGTTTCTCTGCAGGGCTTATGAGTTATGCATACACACATATACTAAATGCATACGAATTTGAATATGTATAAAACATGTATCAAACATTCATCAATCTAAACACATTATGCCATACCCAAAAAAAAAACATAACCGCAGCTATTGAGATTTGTCAAAATTGAAACAAAATTCAGTATAAAATCGGAAAGCAAATCATATGATCGAATGCTTGGCTAATTAAATGTTCTTTAAATATTTTTATATTAAATGCATACTCGTATGTGTATGGGCCGCATATAGCTGTGCATATGTAGGTTCATAATTATGTTGCGCATTTACGCATTACTTCCAAGAGGAGCTGAATCTCGGCTTGACGCTTTGCACCATTTGACTAAATTGCATAAGATGTGGCGATACGAAGCAATGGTTCTTGAAGTGTCTTGCCATTCTTTAGCTTGGCTATCCTCACCTAAGAATATCTTGGGCTTCTTCTCGAGACTGATGAATCTTTTAGATCGGACCTTGCTCTCCAAAATGGCCCAAAGAGACCAATCCATCGGATACGCGTCTGGTGAATTTGAGAGCCATTGTGTGGACGTAATGAAGTTCGGAACGTTGGTTTTTAGCCATTCTTGATTCACTCGAGCTTTGTGAGACGGTGACGAGTCGTGTTGAAACGTCCATGGTCTGCCACCGAAATATTTGTCTGCCCACGGCTTCAAATCAGACTCCAGAATATTTTCCCGATACTATTTCGCATTTACCTTGACGCCAGGCTCGATGAAAACGATTGGAGAGCTCCCATCTGCGGTTACAGCGGCCCAAACCATTACGGGTGCTGCCTCCTGGTGACCAATCGGTTCTCGTACGAACGGTCGGTCAAATAAACCCTATCGTTTTGGGAATTTATGAATTGCTCAATTTGAAAAAGTGTCTCATCAGTAAACCCAATATTCGGAAATTGATGACTTTCGGCCAAGAGAAGCAACTCCTTCGTTCTCTCAAGTCTGACTTGTTGCTGCTTTGGTGTGAGATCATGAGCCTTTTGGATCTTGTAAGACTTGACTTTGAGATCATTTTTCAGTATGCGGCGGATGCTACGGTCAGATATGTTCAGTTCTTTTGCCATTTGATTGGCGCTTCATAGGGGTTTCGCTCAAGTCGCTTCTTCACTTTTTGAACCATTTCACGTGGCGTTGCAGTCTTTTGATGACCACCTCCAGAACGTTTCACGATGCTAAGTAATAGTGCGATAAACAAAAACTTTATTTACTTTAAGGTGCTCGAGCTGGTTGTGATTTTCTTACCAAATATAATGCAATCACACTATTACGTTTGAAATCCTTATTGATTTTCTTTTTTTCGCGTTTACTTTCGGCAAAATGCTTCCGTGCGCTTATAAACAATACTCTGAACTGTCACTTAGCCAACTAACAGACAGCTGATGCGCGAGCGGTGTGAAGTTGGTTAGACTTTGGGTGCCGGACCCTATAATAGCATTTCCATTTATCAAGGCTTACAATTGCGTATTAATTGAAAAACGATATTAACCAAATTATTCAAATATATTTTTCTTCGACGAACGTAATATTATAACCCGGACCATGCTCACAAAATAAAAATAAAATAACCAAATATGTATCTGGAGGATTCTAAAACAGGTTAAATCACGTATGAATAACTCAAAACATTGAGATTTATTAATGCTTGAACTGAATTTTTTGCATACGTTTTAAGTTTTTTATTTTCTTCTGTGCCTATTGGTAATTTTTTAATAAAGAAAATGTTGACAGTTATTTTGTTATAGAGAAGAAAAAATATACAGAAAATAACTCCATTTACTAAATTCGTTAGCTCTCTTAAATTTAATTTATCAATAAAAGGTTTGAGTTCAAAAATAATTTTGTCAAAATTTGTGCGTCTTTTGAGGCTTGTTTGTGCATAGCTGCCATATGCAGCCCATTATTTATATATTATAGGACTATGAATAAGTTCGTGCGGTTTTTTTTCGAAATTTGAAACTTTATTGACGTGAAATGGTTACAAATTTAATATTCAAAATATTGTCCATCGCTTACTACTACTTTTTCCCATCTTTCTGGCAATTCACGGATTCCCTTTGTGAAAAATTCGGTCGGTTTTGCCGCAATCCACGAATCGATCCATTTTTTGACTTCATCGTAATTACGGAAGTGCTGGTCAGCCAGGCCATGTTGCATCGATCGGAAGAGATAGTAATCGGATGGCGCAAGGTCTGGACTATACAGCGGGTGGGGTAGGACATCCCATTTGAGCGTTTCTAAGTATGTTTTGACCACTTGTGCAACATGTGGCCGAGCATTGTCATGTTGCAAAATAACTTTGTCGTGTCTATCGGCGTATTGCGGCCGTTTTTCTCGCAGTGCTCGGCTCAAACGCATCAATTGTCGTCGGTAGACATCCCCCGTAATCGTTTCATTCGGTTTCAGTAGCTCATAATACACAACACCCAGCTGGTCCCACCAGATACACAGCATAACCTTCAGGCCATGAATATTCTGCGCCGACGTCGATGTTGAAGCATGGCCAGGGTATCCATACGTTGCCCGACGTTTTGGATTGTCGTAATGGACCCACTTTTCATCGCCAGTCACAATTCGATGCAAAAAACCCTTTCTTTTGTGCCGTTGAAGCAGTTGTTCGCATGCCATAAAACGGCGTTCAACGTCTCTTGGCTTCAATTCATACGGCACCCAATGGCCTACCTTTCGGATCATTCCCATGGCTTTTAAACGTTTGGAAATGGTTGATTGATCAACTCCCAAAGTTTTTGCAACCTCTTCTTGCGTTTGAGCCGGATCTTGATCGAGCAATTCCTCCAATTCGGTATCCATGAACTTTGGCGGCGCACCCTCGCGTTCTTCGTCTTCCAAGCCAAAATCACCACTTTTAAAGCGTGCAAACCACTTCTGGCACGTTCGCTCAGATAGAGCATGCTCACCATAAACTTCCACCAAGATACGATGACTTTCGGCTGCTTTTTTCTTCATATTAAAATAATGAAGAAGAATTCCCCGCAAAAACACATTGTTTGGCACGAAATTCGACATTTTCAAGTGTGGTAAAAATATTGTTGTTTACGCTTCAAATAAAAAACTTATACTGACGTTTGTGCCTTACGACAGTAGCTCTCCAATGAATGTTTGGAAATGTGGATCGATGGAATAATAATCAAGTTACGCCATCTGTTGTAAAACCGCACGAACTTATAAATAGACCTATTATATATATATATAATTGGCGCGTACACCCTTTTTGGGTGTTTGGCCGAGCTCTTCCTCCTATTTGTAGTGTCCGTCTTGATGTTGTTCCACAGTTTCAAGCCGACTCCGAAGGGCAGATGTTTTCTTTTTTAACAAGGAGCTTTTTCACAGCAGAAATGCTCGGAGGTTTGTCATTGGCGCCGGTTAGCGCCAAAAGAAACGACTGTCAAAATCGCGTTAGTGGTTATCGCGCCAATCAAGAAGAAGAAGTTCATTAAATAACAAGAACCTCATTAATCACAAAAATTTAACAAATTTCAAAAAAATGTCTTTAACCTTTTAATCGGTATATGTAGAAAACTTCAGCACATGTTTGGAAGTCTTATATGGAGTTCTCAATATCGTAGGCAACGCGATTTTTGAACTTTCACTTTATTTATGGCAATTAAAATTGGATAAGCTATAAAACTACACACTTCAGAATTTTCAAAATTTTTTCACGATTTTGACAAGCCTTACCTTAGGTCCCTTACCAATATAAAACAAACAAGAGGAGGGGAAGTTACATGTGTGTTAAAATTCAGTGAATGGCTTGGTAATATTGAGATTTGTGACATTTAAACTAAACAAACTAATGAAAACGAAGGGCCGAAAACACGAATTACAAAATTACCTCAAAATACAATTCTTTTGCGTTTTTATGCGGAAAACACAGTGGCAAGGAAGTGCTTGTGTGCGTATAATTTCTTGTGTTTGGTAGTTTCCATTGCTCAGGCCTACTCTTCCTCTTCAGAAACAAGTAGATCCCCATCCTTTTGTTTGTTTATTCATGGACTCTGACGACACAGCGAATTTGGAAGACGCAACCTAGTATTCTAGCATCCTTGTACGGATACTTCATACACTTTATGTCTTCTTCTTCCAACTGTTTCTGCTTGCAGTCAATTTCTTCTCATTGTGGAACTGTTAATTTTTTTTCACTTCATGAATGCCAAAAATGTTGATTTCAGGCAACTTTGGTACCGTTTGCCAAAAGTACCTAGTGGCTGGAATTTCATTTTACTCAGTAACCAAGCGCAGCAATTGAGAATTACATTGCGAGACCTTCGAATTAAATTTACTTATTAAGCAAATAAGAATGTAAAAGTTCTGTAAAATGGGGTTTGGAGAAATGTAGTTACCAGAATAAAAATAATACCATTCTTATTAGATCATACTCATATACACTAGTTGCCACATTTCCACGCTCCTTATGTTTTTAAATAATTTTTGTGAATTAAATTTTAACGATACAGTAGTCATGAGAGCGACGAAATATATTTTCAGTAATAGTAGTAAGCCGACGTATCAAACGTGTACGCTCATCATTTGCGGATTCACGTTTTGTGTCGCTAGGACGATCTTTTGGTAAGGAAAATTATTATTTATATTCAATACGCTATTAGCTTATCGGTTTTCAAGGAAATTCTGAAATATGTTAAGGATTCAACTGCCAGAAGAGTCTTAAGAAAAGCCGGTTAGGAAGAAGCCATTTATTTCCCTAATAAATAGACAAAAACGAATTGCTTTCGAAAAGGGTCAAAATTTTGGAAAAATGTTTTTTTTCGGATAAAAGCAAGTTTTGCATTTTTAGACTGTGTTTAGAAAATCTGGTACAGCGCTGAATAAAGAGAATTTATTACCAACTGTGTAATATGGTAGTGGTGGGGTGAGGGATGGGGTGGGGATGGAGTGTATGGCAGCTGGCAGCTGCAAGCAAAGAGGTATTGAGACACTTTTTGTGCGGAGTGGAGGAAGGTTACTGTCAAATAGACAAATAGACAATAAAATCTATTCCAATTAACTTAAGGAAGTGTTGAAACGCCGTGGGCACCCAAGAAACTACTGTAAAAGTGCATATTTTTGAGAGTTCTTGGATTATTTGAAATTTTTATAAACGAGCGAAGACTCTTGGAGTTTGTCATTTTATTTGTTAAATGTTGTGTATTAAATTAGCTGTGCGTTTTATTTAAAAATTTTAATGTCGTTATATATAAAAAAATTATTTCAAAAACTTAAAAACTTTTTTGTGTTACTTTTTCAACTAACCACAAAGGACGTAGACTTATGACACCAAGTGTATGTAAACTAACATAGTACATATATATGTACACATGTGTATATCCTTACAATGGAGTTCATAAAAATGTAAAAAAGATTTAAAATGCTTTATATATACTATAACATATAATATATATACATATGTAAATTGAAGAGTCATATGGGATCATAGCTTGTCTTCAAGAGAAGGAATGTTACACCAGTTGGTTTAAGGGGGAAAGTGTAACTATCTCTTCATTTCGTAAAGGGCTCTTCGCAAGAAGAAATGTTACACCAGTTGGCAAGTTTGTCGATCTATTTTCGCTCATTGTACTTTTTCCTGCTATTTCAGAAAATGATACGAAATAGCAGGACCTTTCCAATATACCATAAGCGTCTTGACTCATGCATATACTTTATTTAGTAATAAGAATCATTCTATTGTCAGAGCTCAATAAATAAACGTCGTGAAATTTTTAAGCGCTTGTTTTTTTTGATATTTAAAATAGTTGAAAAGGCTTCACGATTCACCAAATGGCGTAGTCTAAATAAAAAAAAACGATTACAGTTTTGAGTTATTATTCATACATATTCAAGATAAATGCCTTATAAATATTACCGTACAATCATTTAACAAAAGAAGATTATTTTTTATTATTTAAAAATAGAAATACTTAATCTGAATTTTCATTGCTATTGAGATATAGTGGCACCTAGAATAGAATCATTAACTGTTTGGAATTAATTTCTACTACTAATTTCTAACAGCTACGTATTTACATATGTGCGCAGCTAAAAGTGCCCAACAACCCACCCACAATTTTGAACTGACAGTATGCGATATATATCAGCGAACTGGAGACCAGCACCTCTCTATTTATTTATATATATGTACATTTGTATGTCAAATTAACTGCCACAATGACACGAATGTATAGGAGAAACAACCTTAATGCTCACGCAACTATAAAATTTGAAAGATTTTTCAAAGTAATATTTACTTAATTTAAATATTTCATTAACAATTTTTGGTTAGGGATTGTGAATACAGGCAAAACAAATATATTACTTCCCCATATAGGAGTTCCGTTCTACTCCACATAATGCTAGACTCTTTCAATTAATAAATCTCCTACACTACTCTTCAGAATTTTAATGATTTGTAAATATTATCAATAATTATCTCGATAAAATCACACCAAAGTTTTTGAAAGTAAAAGCAGTTGTGTATTTATTTCTGCACGTGTACGGAATTTATAATTGCAAATCGATACTGGCGGAAGCAAGTACCATTTTTACTCAAAAGCAGACCGGACAGCCAAGAAACAACAGAAATAGTATCTACCAGTGCCCGAAAACAAAAACTAAAATAAGAAATCCCTAAAGTATACAATATGGAAATGCAAACAATAACAAACACAATTAAAAGCAAAATTTACGAGAGTACAGTACGTTCTCGACTATGGGTTCTTTACTGTCTACATTTCTGTCATAAAAGTACTGAAAATTAAACATATAAATATCTATTATTCGCTCAAATTATGCCAACGAATACTCCAATCATCAAAACCATTTTCAAACACATTTTCCGGTTTTTCAGTTTTTGCCGCAAAATGACAATTTGTGATTTAGGAAGAATCATACCAGGTGAATACGATGATTTCTCGATGATATTTGTTAAAATCAGAGTGTTATCGTTATTATCAATTCCCGATATTGTTTGGCAGAATATACCTATTTTTTAAGTGTTTATTCTAATAAGTATTCCCCTCTTTTTTTAGCTTCAAGAATCTAATAAGTATTAATGTACTTAATGTGACAATGCATACGTAATGACTTTATTGCTGTTTGCAAAAGCTTCTTTTGTAGAGGGAATTTGTAACTCATTTGTTTTCACTTTCAATTGAAGAGATTCCTTGAGCACTCATTTTTAAAAAAATCGACATTCATTCATAAAAATTGTTCCTTATAAGTACCAAATACCGTCTAAATGCCAACTCTAAAGGCTCATTAACGGTAAATATAAAAAACAAAGTTAAAAAAGTGATATTCAGCCTCCTCCAATTTGTAAAATACATATATGTATATATAAGTATTGTGGAGGGTGGTTCCATGTGTAGAAGTCTACGCAAGTGGCGAAAGTTACTGATCGCCATTCACTTGGGAGTGACCATGACGATTCTTCTGCATATAGTTCAAGCAGCTCCTAACTCCCGGGATTAGCCCAAGTATCCTCTGGGTAGCTTCCGAGCACCCGTTCGGGAATGAGCTAACGTGAGAAGGTGAAACCTTCCAGGATATCTGGTTGTGCGCTGGGTTTGGTTTTTGTCCTACAGTCGGAAAATTCAGCCTGCACAACGAAACAACCGGTAACGGACAGAGGCTGATCGACTTCGCCGGAGCCCGAAACATGGTAGTCTGCAGCACCAGATTCCAGCATAAAAAAATACACCAAGCTACCTAGCTGTCTCCTGATCGGAAAACGAGAAACCAGATCGATAATTTTGTGATAGATGGAAGATGCGCTTCCAGTGTTTAGATGTACGTACGATCCGAGGACCAAACATCGACTCGAATGGCAGTGGCGCAAAATTTCTCGTTCTCTACGTACCGTCGCTGAAGAAGAAATCGGATTCCGGCGAGCCCGAAAAAACAGTTGGTACGACGAGGAATGTCATATTACCGCAAAATGAAAAGATGCCGCCTATAGAGCCACGCTGCGATCGGGCGCAACTCCAGCCATGTGGGATCGCTACCGGGAGCTAAGAAAGGAAGAGAGACGTATCATCCGACAGAAGAAACGAGAGACCGAAATACGAGAGTGTGAGTAGTTTAAGACGCTGGCCAATAGGAACAACGCCCGAAAATTCTACCAGAAAGTTCGGAGGCTTGCCAACAAGTGCTATTTTGGATTAGGTAGGCAATTGAGTAGTAAAGTCCTCTCTCGACGAACAAAACTAACACTCTACAAGACTCTTATCATGCCCGTCCTAACGTATGGCGCAGAAGCGTGGACGATGACAACATCCGATGAAGCGACGCTTGGAGTGTTTGGGAAAAATATGCCTTAATAATAATTTGGACCTTGGCACGTTGGCAACGGCGAATATCGCAGGCGATGGAACGACGGACTGTATAAGCTTTGCGACGACATAGACTTTGCGAATAAAGGTCCAGCGGTTACTTTGGCTGGGCCTTGTCGTCCGAATGGATACAAACGCTCGGACTCTGAAAGTATTTGATGTGGTACCACCATTGGAAATATCAGTCTTGGCTTCACTTGGTGTGTCCAATTGGCGACGGTTAGCAGGAGAAAGAAACAACTGGCGCGCTTTGTTAAACTCGGCCAAAATCGCGTAACCGGTTATTGCGCCAATTAAGAAGAAGAGAAGTATACAGGGGCTGCAAATTGCTCGTTATAGTATTGCATAGTTTTTTGAAGATATTGCTTTTATTAGAAAGTAGAAGGTTTAAGAAATTCTACAAAATATTTGAAAATAATTTCATAGGAATCATCTGCTCTTGTTTTCAAATCTTTGAATTTTCGTAAAAAAACTTCATTTAAAAGTTTTCATAAATTGTATTCAAAACTAAAAACAACCGGAAAAAAATGAATGTTCGATACACGTGTGAAATTTAATGTCCGCCATTGAAAGTGATTTTGTGCAAGAAGTGTGGCCAAATTCCGAAATATGTTGTGGATATCGAAATTAAAAGATTTTTACTGTAGCTGTGGGAAAGTTCTTACATATTAACGTACAAATGTACATGGGCATTGTTTCCAATTTTCGCTTGCGCGGGCACCTACTTGAAGAAACTCTGGCACCACATACTGATAGTACTAGTAGAGACGCCGGCGATGTTTCTCGCGAGCTGATGCTGATGCTAGTAGGCCGAAGTAGCTGTGTTGCGTTGTGTCGTATGATGCAGTATTCGTTTGGGTTATTTCGAATGTTCCCCGTGGAAAATCTTTTTAATGGTCGGACAAAAGTGAAAGCACAATAACTGCACTCAAATTATGATTTGAAACTTGTGTGTACTTCTACGTGTGTACATATGAGCATTTGCGCGTACTCGTACACATGCCGTGAATAATTAATTCTGATGTCTAAGTGAAGGTACCTATTATTGCGAAGAGTGTTTGGGTGCTAAAAATAGAGCAAACTGAAGAGGAAGGAATTAATTGTTGCCTCGACTTTTATTATGATTAATCAATACAAACAATAGTAAAAGACTACATATAATATATACATATATTACATTCATACATGTATTTCAAATCTGCTCTATTGCATAGCTAAATCAAACTCCATCTAATGTAGTCATATGAATGAATACAGATGGTCTCATTGTTGATATACCCTGTTTCTCCCATTCTTAATGAACTACAGTCATGATGCCACGATAAAATTCGTTTGTATTATGATGTGCCACAGACAAGAGCTCATACATGCGAGTATGTGTCTACATATGTATGTAACTGCAAACGTTTAATTGTATACGCAAAGGGATTTTAAAATGCTTTCATATGCTGCACATCATAAAATATTTGTTTAACAAGTGCTATATATCTAAGGCAATTAAAATGCATACACAGATGGAGAAAAGTCACCGCCATTTCGTATCTAGAAGATTATAATATCTCCCGTGCACAGAACATAATGGAATAATAAAAAGTAGTATATTTAACAAAAACTATGATTTATTTAATTTCTATTTCAGTTTAAATATCTTTTTCTTTCTAGCCTAATATTTGTAAAAATTAAAAATAAAATACTTTTTGCTCACCTTTTTGGAGGACAAAACTCACCGTTACGTCAGCTCGGCTTGCCTTTTAAAATAATTTTAACAAAAATTTAAGCCAATCTGGCTCCTTTTTTCAGTGAGTTTGTTTATTATCGTAGCTTTAAGACTGATCTGTATACACTTTATAACGGTGCTTAATTCAAAAATTTTACTGACGCCGCGTGATTGTTAAAAATGAATCAAAAAAGGGAAGAAACCACAATTGCAGAGAGAAAAATTATTTTAAATGCGTACAATCAAAGCAAGACCATTCGGAAGATATGCTCTTTAGTAAATCGTCCACGCACCACTATTACTGGAATAATAAAAAGATTTAAAGATGAACCAGAGTGCAAATATTTGTCAAGGACGTCCGCCGGCCAGTTAAAAAAGAGCCAAAAACTCCGTCAACAGAAATTGCTGTATCGATAAACGAAAACACTGGTACGGTTTTTAACCCAAGCAGGGCGCTGAATTCCGCTGGTGATAACTCCAGATCAGCCAGGTCAACCAAACGAAGCGTCTTTCCTTCGCAAAAGAGCATTTAAGCAAGGGAATACATTTCTGGGAAAAAGTTATATTCTCTGATGAAAGTAAATTTTGCATATATAAATCAGACGGACGTGTTTAAACGAGGAGAAAGCTGGGCGTTGCATTAGCAGAGAAGCATATACAAATAACTGTGAAACACGGTGGTGCTGGAGTCATGGTGTGGGAATGCATGTCGGCGGCTGGTGTTCGACTTTAGCGATGAAATAATGGACAAAGGACTTTATTTGAATATCCTTAAAGAAAATCTCCAAAAAAGTACTCAAAAGCTTGGCATTGAATTATACTGTTATTTTCAACATGAGAATGGCTCCAAGCTCACCGCAGAAATAGTTCGCTTGTGGATCTTGTACACCACTCCCCATACCCTGAAAACTCCGGCAGAGTCATCCGACCTGAATAGAACATTTATGGGACCATTTAGATCGGCGCATTCGGGAGCATCACATTACCTAAAAAAATATGCTTAAGCAAACGCTGCTGCAGGAATGGCAGAAAATAAGCCCAGATGTTACCAAAAAATTGGCTCAATCGATGCAGAAACGATTGCAAGCTGTCATAAAAAAGAATAGCAAACACACATCATACTAAAATAATATTACCACTTAAATTGATTAAGTACTTTATTAAATGACGGTGACTTCTGTCTACCTGAAATGCACACAGCAACCATTATATGCCATTTTTTTATAAATACTTCTTGAATTAGCATTATGTTGTTTAAACTGAAATAGAATTTAAATAAATAATAGTTTTTGTTAAATATAGTACTTTTTATGTTTCCATTATGTTCTGGGCACGGGAGATGTTATAATCTTCTAGATACTAAATGGCGGTGACTTTTGTCCATCTGTGTACACATAAGTGTATTTACGTCTTTTTCAGGTATACAAGTTTAAAAGGTATAAAAGTTTTCTTTTTCTTTGAAGTGAAAACTTCTTTAGAATCGTTGGGAGTGATTTGAGACTCGGTGAAACGAAAAAGCGACACTACGAAGCGTTATACCTATGTTGATATACGTATATGTGTGTGGCTGCGTACTGCTGAGCCACGCTAGTATAGTGAGTATTGTAGTATGTATGTATACTACACTGTCTATTACTTGCTTTGGTGTTTAGTTCAAGCGTCATACGTATGTATGTTGATATACGTATATGTGTGTGGCTGCGTACTGCTGAGCCACGCTAGTATAGTGAGTATTGTAGTATGTATGTATACTGCACTGCCTATTACTTGCTTTGGTGTTTAGTTCAAGCGACATACGTATGTATGTTTGTATGTATGCTAGTACGTATGTGTGCGCGCCTGCGTATTACGGAGCCACGGTGAGCGAGAAGGCATTATGTATACCTATACTACACTACCTAATACTTGCTTAGATCAAGCGTCCTACGAATGTTTGTGTGTATGTTAGTACGTCTGTGTAATATACGCGTTACGACGCTCATAATAGCAACCGTGTGTGCTGTATTGCGTTCGTATTTTTATATTCGTAAATATTTTCATTTTTAAATATTTACCGCAATTGCAGGCGGTGTTGCAATATACCACAATCAAATTGACGGTGCTCGTATTGTAACTCCACAGATAGATCTGAATGCACAGCAACTAGAATCACTGTTCTAAAGTGGGAGAAATATGTGCATGCGAAACCAGATTGAGCAATGGAAAAACAGTTTTAATTGTGGCAATTTATATTTCACCGAATCAATCAATAAATAGCATCACGGAATTCATTCACAAAAATTTAATAAAGTATACACCAGAAGTATCGCGGATACTTAGAAAAGATTACTATAAAGTTCCAACGATTTTAAGTGGCGATTTTAACGTAAATTTTGCATTGGACCCATTCCTTTAATTGCCTTTCTCAATACAACATTCAATTTAAAAATGTGCAACAATCGCACTGAATCGACAACACGATCAAAAACAACAATTGACGCGGTATTTCAAAGATATGTTGACAACATCGAAACCAAAGCATTTGTATCATATTTTAGCTATCATAAGCCACTCGTATAATTTGTTGAAACTGAAAACATTGAGGATGAATAATAATAAAATGAAGAAAATAAAATATGAACTTTATAGCAATATTATAATGAACCTATAATTATCCCGCTCCTAATGCTGCTTTCGTCTCATTCTCTCTCAGTTTGTTTTACGGAAGGTTTCACTTCTATCGCGTCTAACCGTTAGACTGGTATTTTTTTGTTTTAGTTAAAAAAAAGGGAAGTCACTGGGAACCAGGTTCAGACTTTAAGGTAGATGATTCCTTTCTGTGAACAGTAACAAATTTTTCGCTCGTCCTTTAAAGTAGGCAAGCCCTTTTCTTATCACTATATAAGAAGATGTAGAAACCTCATGAACCAATACGAGTATTACTTCTTTTTTTCACAGCGCGTTGCTGCAAATTGCGAAAATTCCAGTTTGCATTGACATGGGGAGTGTTGCTTCTTTCAGGGATAACTATCAGGGAACCAAATGAAAAGTGCAGTGTTAATTATGAATGAGACATGCAATTAACGAGATGATGATGAGTCATCGATATGGATAATACATACATGGGGAATGCTGCTGAAGTGACAGTCCAATCGCGTCGGCTGGGGGCGCTAAGTGCCGAAACAAATAAATTCCATTAGGCTCGACATTTGGCTTTGAGCTTTATTGGCGGGCATATCAGCGAGTCGTCAGCTGTTGTGAATTCATCGTACAGGCTTCGTCTCCAAAATTCTTTGGGTCGACCTCTCTGGCGTGAGCCTTGTGGACTCCAATCTAAGGACATAATGCTGCTGTCAGTCACAAATTTGTTCCATTTTCTGCTATTCGTTTCAGTTTCAGCTTCAGTAACAATTGCGTTTCAGAAGTTGTTAGCACAGTGTCCCAACCCACACGATGGGCAGCCTCATCTTTAATTTAGCTGGAGAGAGCAACAGTTACAATTCAGCCACATGCTACAAGTCAGACGCTGTTTGCAGCCGCTCACTATGGAACATACACTGTAGAGTTTGTGTTTTGGCTTGATGTGACCCGTCCGATAGCCTGCAGCTCGGCTTCCACCAAAGGGAAAAATTTCCGTGATGCGTGCCGGTGACAGTCTTTGGCCGGATATATATCCGGGTCGTTCCGGTAATGTAGAACTGTCTGTCGTGATTTTTTTTGCTTTTAAAATAACTATAGTACGATTTGTTTCGGCGTATTTCAAGTCATGTGATTAAAAGTGTGTATTCCAAAAGTTAATAAAGACTTAATTTTTTTTAATGCGTCATGGAACCCTTCGAACTGAATATGAAAGAGGGCAAAATGAAGCACTGCATTCACAAGGTGTATAAATTAGCTATGGTGCTGAAAAAAATATTAGAAGCAAAAAGTTTTTCACAATTTAAAAAAAAATCAACCATGTACGAAGAAAATAAAACCGGTAGACCAAAAAACGAATGTGGAGATTATTATTATTAGAAGGCCATTACGCACTGCGACCAGAGCTGATCTATTGTGAAAGGCCTATTTTGTAACCCTAGAGTTTTAGGCTTTCTAGAAATTTTAGCACAGTTTTGGGTTTGTTGTTCCAAAGATTGCATGGAGATACTACGATACCACCAAGGTGGTGAAGTCTTTGTCTGCCCAACGCAGGACATTCACAAAGCACATGTTCTGAGCTTTCTATGTCCATTTCGCAAAAGCGGCAGACATTGGTCTCGGATAGACCAATATTATTTAGATGGTACCTCAGGCTGCAGTGACCTGTAAGGTATCCGGTTAAAAGACGCAGATCTATTATGTTTAGTGAGAGAAGTTTGTCAGATATTCCTTTGTTGGGACTTAGGAATAGTTTGGCTTGACGCTGACCGGCACAGTTTAGCCAGTGTGCGGCAAGTTTTCTTTCCTCCCATTTCCTAAGGAATTCATTAATGTGACCTTTTGTCAGTCCACAGAAAGGCTCAGGACCAGTAAGTTGCATATTTACTCCTTGTTTTGCAAGGTCGTCAGCCATTTCATTTCCCTCATGTCCTTCATGTCCTGGAATCCAACATAGTGTTACTGTGTTGAGGTTTCCTAACGTGTTTAGGAGGTTTAGGCAATCGTTTACCAATTTAGAGGTGATGGTTGTTGATAGAAGGGCTTTTAAAGCCGCTTGGCTATCTGAAAGTATGTAGATGTGAGTACCTCTCATTTTCCTTCTAAGGCATTCTCTCACACATATTTCAATGGCATGTATTTCTGCCTGGAATATTGTTGGGTAGGATCCCATCGGAATCGATTTTTTGAATTTGGGCCCATTGATTCCTGCCCCTGTTCTACCATTTTCCAATTTAGACCCATCAGTAAACCATAGCTGGGAGCCAGGTTTGAAAGTGATAGAGTTAGTTCTCCAGTCTGTTCGTTCATTGATTATAACTTGGAAGTTCCTGAAGAGTATTGGTTTGGGTGATAGTATATCATCCCTATGAAAAATGGGACTATGTAGAAAGTCTTCTAAGATCTTTAAATGTCCTTTCATATCCCCACTTTTAAGTTCAGATATACCTTTTAGTCTTAAGGCACTCGAGCGAGCTTCCCTTTCAATTAGAATTGGAAGCGGTTCAGGAGCACACCCAATGCATCCGTGGAGATAAAAAGAGAAGAAATTATTGGCATCTGATTATAATAATACGAATACAAGCCGTAGAACATCGGCAAGAATAGAGGCAGTCTGTTTGGAATATTTAGAAAAAAGGTGAGGCTACTTACATTTAAAAAAAAGCAGAGAGAGTGGCACAAATACAAGCATTTAGATTTCGTAAAAATCAACAGTAATACGAACTGGCTCCAATTAAATTTTTGACAAAATTGTTAACTGGAGTTTTTATCAAATTTTCATTTGCAGATAATTTTTTCTGATAAAAAAAGTTTAATCTGGATGGTCCAGATAGTATCAATGAATACTGGCGTGACTTTCGCCATAAATTTAAGGTATCATATCAATTTTCTTACTTCGTTGTATTTATCGAAATTAACTTGCAGAATAAAGCGAAGCACTACTCAACAATCTGAGTTTCATTAAAGCAGAACAACGCAGATGCTGTAAAAGATATGGGGAACAATTTCGCTGAATTGACGTGAATTTATATCTATAATATTTGAACCTGGTACCGTTTAACTAAATAAGGGCATTAATTAATAAAATTAATATACATAAAATTAGTATACATCATATAGATCATGGTTTAATTAGGCTATGAATTGAGGTTGAAAAAAGTAGCCGAATCGACAGAAAACTGTAACTGTAGGGAGTAAGACCTTACACCAACTCAGTTTAACGCCTTAAATTAATAAATTAGTGAATAAAATTTAAAAACTCTTGTTGTAATGAATTTTATTTCGAATCCATGCTATCTATTACTTGCTTTTTCTACGCCATTGCGTTCTCGATCAATAGATCTGACAACATTTCTGCGTTAACAACCATGTCACCATTTTTCGGGATTATTTTCCTTAAATTTTTGACAAATATCATACAAAGCACAGCAAATTTTGATAATGGTGGTCACATTTCTAGGCATGTATCGCAATTTGCATTCCTCCGTTCAACAACATTGCGTACCTTCTCGTTGCATAGGGTGTTTTTTTAGCTGCATGAGAACTGTCGATATCGATAACTATGGTTTAATAGCTGCGAATGGAAAACTGTGTTGATATTTCGGTTCAGTAAGGTTTAACGCCAGAACCACGATTTCAAATTTTTGAAATTTACTTTAAAAAAAAAAAATCTGTTCGCTTAGTTCATAAAGCACTGACGGCATCATCGGCATCATCTTTCGAAATGGGAGAGCAGCTGATGTTACGGTGAATGGCGAGCGCCATCGAGCCATGCTAACTGAATTTTTGTTTGGAACAATTAATCAGCTAAATATAGGCGATATTTGATTTCAACAAGACGGCGCAACTTACCATACAACGCGCGTAAAAATCGATATTTTGCAATATTCAAGCCACCATTGATACCATACGGCAAAATTGGATTGATCGAATGAACCACGCATATCATATTCAAAAACTAATTGCCATGAAATTAGCTACCAGATTATAATAAAAAAAATTATTTCAGAACTATTTCCAGCTGGTACCGCATCGAATGCTTTCAGAGCCGTAGCGTTTATATCCATTCGGACGAACTGACCCAGACAGCATAGCCGCTGGATCTTTATTCACTGCGCTATGTCTATGTTCCATTGCCTGCGATATTCGCCGTTGCCAACGTGCAAATGTCCAAAAATCTTGCGCAGAATCTTTCTCTCAAACACTCAAAGCGTCGCTTCAAAAACCGAATATTTTTAGCGATTTTGACAAGGCTAACGTCATGCGCGATACTAATATAAATGAAAAGAGCAAAACAAACAAAAGGAAGAAAACTACTTGTTGGTAATATTGTGATTTATGACATTTAAACTAAACAAACTAATGAAAACGAAGTGCCGAAAGCACGAATTACAAAATTACCTCCAAATACAAATCCTTTGTGTTTTTATGTGGAAGACGCCGTGGCTAAGAAGTGCTTGTGTGTGTATAATTTCTTGTGTTTGGTGGCTTCTATTGCTTTCCCTACTCTTTCTCGTCACAAACAAGTGATTCGTCTTCTCTTTGTTTGTTTATTCATGGGCTCTGACGACAGAGCGGATTCGAAAGCCCCAATCTTGTATTCTACCATTCTTGGCTAAGTAAAGGGTGATCAATTTAGAGGTATTGGATTTTAAATTGAAATAAAAGAACAAAAATTCAAATTGATTGGGCAATCCTTATTATTCTTGTTCACAACCATGCATGACATTTATTTTTTAAAGATAATCCCTTTCAAATGGTGGTTGCAACTGCACCGTAATTCGACCATCCGTAAACATCAATTTTGAATGTCTTGCTGGAGAACTTCGGACGGCATCTCATGAATAACTTTAGTAATCCACAAAACATTTAGACTTTACATATATATATATATATATATATATATATAATTGGCGCTTACACCCCTTTTGGGTGTTTGGCCGAGCTTCTCCCCTCCTATTTGTGGCGTGTGTCTTGATGTTGTTCCACAAATGGACGGACCTACAAATTCAAGCCGACTCCGAACGGCAGATATTTTATTTTTATGAGGAGCTTTTTCGTGGCAGAAATACACTCGGAGGTATTCCATTGCCTGGCGAGGGGCGACCGCTATTAGAAAAAACGTTTTCTTCTTTTTGGTGTTTCACCGAGAATCGAACCTAAGTTCTCTCTGTGAATTCCGAATGGTAGTCACGCACCAACCCATTCGGCTAGGGCGGCCGACTTTACATACCCCCCCAAAAATGAGTCCTAAAGTGTGATAACATACGATGTTGGTCGCCAATCCACAAATCTGAGACGATAGATAAATTGCTCACCGAAACGACGATGCAGTAAATCCATTATTTCCCTTTACTTTATCTCTAATAAGTCGACGTTGTCGTAGCAAATTAACCGTGGTCTGCTCCTTGAAGCTATCCTCGAAATACAAATCCACCAAATTAAACATTTTATAATTTTGAATTTAGTGTTCTTCTTCTTAATTCGCGCGATAACCGCTTACCCGATTTTGGTCGAGTTTAACAAAGCGCGCCAGTCTCGTGCTAACCGGCGCCAGTTGGCACTCCAAGTGAAGCCAAGTCCTTCTCCACCTGATATTTCCAACGCAGAGGAGGCCTTCCTCTTCCTCTACTACCACCAGCTGGTACCGCATCGAATACTTTCAGTGCCGGGGCGTTTGTAGCCGCTTACCCACTGGATCTTTATTCGCTGCACTATGTCTATCTCGTCGTAAAGCTTACAGCTCATAAAGACGACATGGCCCAGCCAGCGTAGCCGCTGGATCTCTATTCGCTGCGCTATGTCTGTGCCGTCGTAAAGCTCATTAGCAATTTAATATTAGTTACTCGTATTTATTTATTTATCTATTAAATTACAACTCAAATAGATTACTAATACCAGAGAATGTTAATGCAATGTTAACATTCTCTGCTAATACTGAGGCTTAAATATGATATATTATATGATAAGGAATTGCGATTGTTTAATAATGACACTTCTTGTTTAGAATAATTTTGCTTTGAAATGTCAATTGAATAAACGTATTTGTCCATATAATAGACGTGATAATTCTTTAATTTATTTTCTGTTGATGTTTTCTTTTGCAGATGTATGTCTCAGTAATAGGCGGCAAAGACTTGATCAACTCAATACTCATCAACTCACCGGACGCGGTCATCCATATTTCATCAGTGTCTAGTTCAGAATCAGTGTCTAGTTCCCTTCGCTGAGACTTTTCCTTCGAACTAAAATATAAATTGTAACAGTTTGAAACGAATAAATAGAAATCCAGGATTATGCAAAATGCCGCCAACTCAGCAACATGCATTGTTGTTGCTAAACATTTCCAATGGTATGTACGCAACACCGAAGAACTATGGCACCGATGTTAAGTTAACGAGCATTTCCAACTCAATCAACACAGTAGTAACAGCTACTGTTACTGCTACCGCTTTCGTGACTACCTCTACGTCTACAGCTAGAGCTAACGATAGCAAAGTGGAAACCGTCGATGGATGTGGCACTCCTGCAGTCACTGAAAAGCTTTACTGGAGCCATTTTGGCATACAGTTGGCCGTTCCTGAGTGGGAAGCCATTCTCACTACAATAGTACTCTCCATAATAATTGTTTTAACAATAATTGGAAACATTCTAGTCATTTTAAGCGTATTCACCTATAAACCTCTGCGAATAGTTCAAAACTTCTTTATTGTATCACTAGCAGTAGCAGATCTCACAGTTGCATTACTTGTATTGCCATTCAACGTAGCATACTCAATTCTTGGACGATGGGAATTCGGTATTCATGTTTGCAAGATGTGGCTAACATGTGATGTTTTATGCTGTACTTCGTCAATACTTAATTTATGCGCAATTGCCCTTGATCGGTACTGGGCCATAACCGACCCCATTAACTATGCCCAAAAGCGTACAGTTGGTCGAGTTTTACTATTAATAACCGGTGTATGGATTCTGTCTTTAGTAATCAGTTCGCCACCGCTTGTGGGCTGGAACGACTGGCCAGATGAATTTACGAGTGCTACACCTTGCGAATTAACGTCAAATCGTGGTTACGTGATATACTCATCATTGGGATCATTCTTCATTCCCTTAGTAATAATGACTCTCGTATACTTCGAAATCTATATTGCAACAAGACGGCGATTACGGGAGCGAGCCAAAGCTTCGAAAATAAACACCATCGGAATGAAAAGTGGTGATATGGAGGCACCGGTCATGAGCAACATCAATGCAAGGCGAGAAAGTTATGCTATGAGTTCTCTATGTTTGACCATATTGAGTTGTGGTAAGGCCTCATCTCAATCAACGTCTGCAGTTATAATATCAAATGATCAGGACTCCATCAGCAGTGAGACACATGGTAATAATGAAGCGCTGAGTAGGGATAATCTGCAAGAATTGGAACAGGGCGTAATGGTGGCGCAACGAAAAAAAACTCGTCGTGCGAAAATAAAAGACTCTATTAAGCACAGCAAAATGCGAGTGCGGAAGAAACAGCAGCAAAAAATTGATGATGAATCGAGTGGTGGAAAAAGAACCGTCTCTATGGATGCAATTGGGACAGAGCAATTACTGCTCATGGTGGCCGAAAATAAAGACTTGGAAAATTGCGAAATGTCTACTGGCAGTAACAGTGATCATAAAGGAGCCTCAGGAGGAATGGGACCAGTCGATGTGAACAATGACGAAAACACTTCATTAAAAATAACACCGCCACAATCATCGACAGGCGCCACATCGACTGTGGCTATGCCACTCCAAAAAAAACCTGCCGGTGTATACCAGTTCATAGAGGAAAAACAGAGGATATCATTGTCTAAGGAACGCCGAGCTGCACGCACTTTGGGCATTATAATGGGAGTGTTTGTTATCTGTTGGCTTCCTTTCTTCCTTATGTACGTTATTCTGCCCTTCTGTGAAACTTGCTGCCCCACGAATAAATTCAAGAACTTTATTACCTGGCTGGGCTACATAAATTCAGGGTTGAATCCCGTCATTTACACAATATTTAATTTGGACTACAGGCGAGCGTTCAAAAGACTTCTCGGATTTAAGTGAAGACGGTGTTATTTGTGATCGTTGATGATGTTATTCTTGATAAGTGAAAGTTGTTGATCCACAAATATATGTATGTATATAACTAAAAAATTGTGTGGATTGTAAATGAGTTAAACTTATAGCAAATAAATAGCAAAATGTATTTATATTACCAACCATTATCTTTAATAGTTCATAAGCTTTTAATATATAATAGCATTTAATATAACTCAACATATATATGTAACAAAAAAGTAATCGAGATTGTTTATGTGCATAGTAAGTAAAGAGCCAAAACGAATTATTATAATGAATCCCTTATTTTGCATTGATACATATTGGGTGTCGCAACATTAACTGACGTTTTCGGACGGTTTTTAATGCCCGGCGCACTATCGCACTAAGAACTTATAACCGATTTAGCCATCTCTGCTCGACCGTTTGTGCAGAAGATAACTCGAGTAAACATTTAAATATTCGTAGCGTAGCTTGATAAACATCGAAAATTCGTTATTTGCGATGCACACCCTCCATGTTGCGGTAATTTAAAAATATATTGTATGTGTATATAATCTAATTAAAAAAATTACTCAGTTTTGTCACAAACGAAGAGAGGAGCATGATTGTTTAATATTTTTAGAAAATTAACATGTTCCACCTACACTTAAGTAAATATGAAAATGCCACTTAATTTAACTGAGCAGAAGTTGCTGATCTCATGTTATTTGATCTTATCTAATCATTATTTGGGAATACACGAAATCTAAATACAACTACTTTTACCTCCAATATAATAGATCATTTAAAAGAGGATACAAATATGATATGTCTGAAAATAATAAAGTATTCAGTACCCTAATTGTGAAGGGTATTTCAAAATACGCCCATAGATTATGTTTTAAAATAAAAAGTGTAAAAATTTAGATTCTTTCGGGTTTCACTATTTTTTTTTTTTTGTCAAAATACGGCTCTTAACAATTATAGTCGTATGTGAAAAATGGTCGCAGGTGAAAAATCATTTGAATGTCCTCGTCTACTGGTGAAATCCGCCAATTCCGTCGATTCCCGAATGCCTAATTGTTGAGAACTTCGAGATATCGATGTTAAAAGTGGTTCAGAAGTCTCGACAGAACCAGTTTCTTGATATTTTTTCACTAACCTTTAAATATACTCGAATTTAATTGCTACACACCATGAAAAGTTTGTTAAACAAAAGCGTCTGTATCGTAAATGTAACTTCTAGGTTCATCCAATAGACTTCTATAGTAAACTCCAAGCTAGTCAAACGAGTTGTAATGTCATCAGATGTATTGGCTTGGGTTGAGCCATTAAAAAAAAATGTTATTGTATTATATTGTCTTAGTCTATCTAGAGCATCTAATTATAGGTTAGTGATTACAAAAATGAAAAAAAAAAAAACGGTTGCGGATTGATTTGTCAGTCGTTCAAATTATACCTCTACCCATGCCGTGTAGGGCGGAAATCAACCATAAGCTAACCACATAAAGCACCCGCATAGAGGATAAATGTCAGGCAAAATAGCCGACAAATGGTAGAAAAATATCCATGATCATGTGCTCCCGCTTTTATTTTTCCAAAAATTAATGATTGATATCCAAGTTTTTCTCAAAAATCCACCACTAACTCTTACCAAGTTCAGTTGCCAAGATCCACGCCTAACAAAGATAAAAAAGTCCGTTATGCTCTACACAGTACTTAAGAAATTTTCTACACTTAGATATTACTATTGAGTAGTTTCTTGAGAGATTCGCACAAGTCCTAATAGAGGTATGGTAGTAAGTACAAATGGAAATGTTAATACTGGTGTCAGACAGAGCATAGTCGTAGTATCGGAATACAAAGTGAACTATTGTACAAGTGTATGTACATACCAAGTTGTCCAATAAGTTTTGCGATTCGATAAGAGAAGGCAGCTACCAGCCTAAATTTTTTTTGTTGGTACACTCTTCATATGAGCGTATGTGAAGTTTCATTTCAATCTGTCAATTCATTATCTGATTACAATACATTAAGAACCGACGTATCACAATGTACAATGGAAAAAATCAAGGAAGGTTTAAAAGCAACGGAAATTTATGAACGAATGTTGAAAGTGTATAAGGACTTTTCGCCATCAATTAGTACACTAGAAGGATGGGTTACTGAGTTTAAACGTGGTCGTGCAACAATTGAAGAACCCACGTCAAGGATGTCGAAAAACAGCAGCAGTACAAGAAATCATAGAAAAAATACAGAAAATAGAATTGGAAAACCGTCAAGTGACTGAAAGAGATTTAGTAGAAATCCTAGGCATTTCAATCGTCTCATCGTCCAAGAAGATGTTAGCATCAGTTTTTTGGGCAGCGAAAGGAGTTTTGTTTGTGGATTACTTGCAAACTAGTAAAACAATAAGTTCTGAATATTATTTTAACCTTTGAGACCAGCTGAAGGAAAAATTTCGTGAAAAAATACCCAGTCTGCAAAGGGGAAAACAATTATTTTGCATCAGGACAATGCACCGTGTCACAAGAGCATTTTGGCAATGACTAAAATCCATAAATTAAAATTCGAATTGTTGGAGCATCCACCGTATTCATCAGATTTCCAGACCTCAACAAATGATGAAAATAAATAGTCATGTCTATGTAATAATAAAAATTGTTAGCACTTACGGCCTTCACAGATTTAGCTCTCGCTTCCCCTTCGATTTATCACAATTGTTTTGATTGTTAGTACAAATTGAATACCCTACTTTTTATGCCAACAGGTTAAAAGAGGAGTTTGAAATTTTGTATTCAATTTGTTGTTGATATCATTTAGTTATTGTATATGTACATGTTTTAAGATTTTTTATATCTTGTTAGAATTTAAAAGAGGTTCATGATCATGCAGCTATCGAAAGAAATTAGTTAAATGCCGTAGAGAATTAGATGAAAACCTCGGCCAAACATCTAACAAAGAATGTCTATATAATTATGTGATTAAATTAGAAGTTAATACTATTTTTCCTCTTATCAATGGCTAAACGAAAGAAGTGGATACTAAATACGAGTAAATAGTTCTTCATTTACACACACGCAGAGTTTTTATAAGAGTTTAATTTATTATTTAAAAACCATAGGTGGTAGAAAATGGTAAAGCCATTCTTAGTAAATCAATACGAATTTCAATGAGGTACGCAGTGTATGTATTATATTATATATCTATAATTCCATTGTAAAAAATATTACATTACTGATAGAGACCTGTTGCTAAATTTGTTATAAACAATGTGCTCTTAATGTATTTAATAAATTGAAAAGTTATATTTAAGTGTTATGAAATTAGCATTTTCGAAGTTATTACAAAAGAAAATTTCCTCCATCTGGACCCCTAAAAAACGACAAAATTGGTTGATTTATGTAAAAAATACACCTTAATACTCTTCATTTAAATAATGAATAATGCATAAATAATTTTTTTGAAAAATGTGTAGTTTTTTATTTTTATAATTGTAATTTTTCATACGCATTAGCCTAGTGCTGACACTGGGACGACGTAGTTGTCAAATCATGAGTGGACGCTTTTATACCGACAAATCACGAGTTGAGACGGCCCTTCGATTTATTTGAAATAACCATTGTTCGTTAACAAAATTAGTCAACACCAAATTAAGGATATAAGGAAAGATTCTCTTCCAAGGACAAAATCAAAAAGTTAACGCACGGAGCTGTATGAGCTTTACGACGACATAGACATAGTGCAGCGAATAAAGATCCAGTGGGTAAGCGGATACAAACGCTATTGTTCTGAAAGTATTCTGGTGGTAGCAGAGGAAGAGGAAGGCCTCCTCTGCGTTGGAAAGATCAGGCGGAGAAGAACTTGGTTTCACTTGGTGTGTCCAACTGGCACCGGTTAGCACGAGAAAGAAACGACTAGCGCGCTTTGTTAAACTCGACCAAATTCGCGTAAGCGGTTATGGCAGCAATCAAAAAGAAGAAACTAACGGAAAATTTGCCAACTGAAACTCAAAAAAAGTATCATAAATATGCGTTTTTTGTTATTAAATTTTCCACTTGATCGTTTTTGACTATTATTAGTACGTTCACATATAAGTAGATGATCTACTTTTTCGTGCTTAACTCAAAATCTGCAACTAAAAAGACTATGAAGAAAAACCTTTCCCAACAGTATTGACAGCTGATTGTCAATTTTGCGGGTAATCTGCCATATGTGAACGGGTAGACTAATTTGGTCGATTTATAGATGATTAATGCATATGTGAACGTATTATATGTATAACCTGCAAATTGTAAGCCGGCACAAGTCAGGCAGCAGGCTGACGTATACAGAGAACGAGATTCCAAGATTCCTAACTACAATTTCTCCAGCACAAAGTGAACGTCTCTCTTACTCCGAATTGTCGCTTTGCTCTCTACATTTTTGAGTGAATCGAATGCAACTATGGCTGTATCGACCGTTTCCACGACAGTCGGTTCTACGTTACGGAAACGACCCGGATTTATATCCTGTCACACCAGCAGCATTCACTGTATATAAGTATGGGGAATGTTTATGCTGCTACAACAACAAAATGGCTGTATCGAATGCAACTATTTATAATTAAGATTTTAGAATTTTTTATAAATAAATATTTGTCTGTTAGATGTTTTATACTGTTTTGAAACTGACTTATGCTGACATTCGCTTTTATTTTTCGGCACCAGGGCAACGCTAACAAGATGTCAAAGCCACTCAAATCGAAATTTGCGCGCGACCAATTTAAATCTAAATGGAAATTATATTGTGGAATTGAGTGAGGTTCAAGGTGTATTTATATGCATTTGTAAAATTGTTATTTAAGGTTTGTCATTCGTAGTTTAGATAGGTTCATTCAAGGAGCACCTTTGAATGCACCCAATGAGGATTTTGTAAGTGTTCAAATGAATGTAGGTAACTTAGGTATATAAGATATGTGTTCAAGAAATAAGGTGACTTTTTATTTTTCTCGGAAAATATTTAATATTCATCAATATATCCTCGTCAAAGTAATCCCACTCAGATATAATACATATATGTTCAGCCCATGAGTTCCAATACAATAAAACAAAAAATCGAAACTCACCACACCGCATAAATGCATGACAGGTAATTCTTAAGGTTCCACGAAAACGTCTGCGGGGGATTTGGAAGTCGTAACTTAATGATGCTGAATTAAAATATTGCAAGGTATGTAATTCCGTTTTAAAAGGAGTGTCTGGCAAAACTGGTTTTTCGAAAAAATGAAATATCTTTTGGTAAAAAGGTTTTCTAGTTAAATGGAAACGAACTGCGAACGGTTTAAAAACTAGATATAAATTAATATTTGAATGCAACTGACATATTTTATAGACAATTGCATATATATTTCATATATGTATGTATAAATTTAGGTAATAAGTGGGTGCTGCATTTGCTCTCTGTTTTGTTTCAGTAAGAAAACACACAGTGTCAAGCCAAAACTACTCGTACATGAATTGAACTTTGAATTGCTTCCACAGTCACCTTATTCGCCAGATTTCGCTCCCTGCGACTACTAGTTGTTTGCAGACCTAAGAAAAATTCCCGCCGGTAAGAAATGTCGTTCGAATCAAGAGGTTATCGATGAAACTGAGACCTATTTTGAGGCTAAAGTTAAATCGTTCTACAAAAGTGGTATTGAAATATTAGAGCGGCGCTGGAATGATTGCGTTGTTCTTGATGGAAATTACGTTGATGAATAAAACTAATTTTGAACAAAAAAAACGGGTTTTCTTTTTTAGGCCAGGGACTTTTGAGCTCATGTGTTATTTTAGCTACATACTCACATTTTTGTTTGAATTCGTTGGAGCTCCATTGATTGTTAAAGTACGAATGACATTTCAAACTCACTGAAAACGATCCGAAAATAACTTTACGTCACGATTCAATCTTAGAGCAAATGTTCCTTTCACAACTGCATCCGTATTTTATCAGCGAGCCATGTTTTTTTCTTTTTTGCCTTACTTGGATACCTTAATTCAAATATTCAAAACTTTACAA
Organism: Anastrepha ludens; assembly: GCF_028408465.1. Lineage (NCBI taxonomy): Eukaryota > Metazoa > Arthropoda > Insecta > Diptera > Tephritidae > Anastrepha > Anastrepha ludens. The sequence continues at coordinate 116,248,437 of NC_071500.1, read as the reverse complement.
TTGTAGCGTGTACGCGCTTACCGATGTTTATGACGATCTTCCAAAATACACTTTCCATAAAAAACTGGAAGATGTGATGTCAAAATCATGTAAATATGGCATAGAAATTTTGCTCGGAGATTAAAATTCAAAGATGGGAAACGTCGATATTATCAAGGACGTTAGTGGAAGGCACTCTATAAACGAGGAATCGAAAAAAATGATACACGACTAATAAATGTATGACTTAGCAGCGGGCTGTGGTTAAGCAGCGTTTCTTTTCCACATAAAAAAATTCATAAGCAAACCTAGGAAATGCCCGGAAGGGGAGAGATCATGTATTGATTGATAAAATACACATAACTTCAGCAGCGAAGTAAGGGTACTTAAAACAAGAGACATCGACCAAATGCTGAGGTTTGAAAGAAGAATACTGCGAACAATACAAGGTCCATGTCGAATAAGATACGATGCTAATGATGATGGCGATAATTTCTTAATATCATAATTAAACGTCTGGTTTTCGAAGCAATTTTCTTAGATGCGTTGCACTAGAATTTCATTGCAAAACTGAGTTTTTGATCCATAGCATCCAAAATTTAGGAGGCCCAATTTTTGGTCTATTTTGGAAGGTATGCAAATTGGAATAGAATTGAGGTACAATACTTATCAAAAGCAATAAAATTTAGAATCGTCACATCCGTATTAGCAATCGTGCAAAAATTAGTCCATAAGTCTCGTATTATCTGAATGGGATGATGACTTACGAATGCAAACGGATCGTAATGTCTTTTAAGTTCCGCGGCACATTTTCCTTTGACAGATGATATATTCTGGAGGAATTAAATATGAAATATTCAGGTGTCAAGGTGTTGCGTCCGGTACTACAATTAGCAATCATTCAGTAGGCAATGATTATATCCTTAGATTGTGTTCTGGCACCGGCTGTGAAATACCATAATATCGACCGTTCTGTAGCTCGTATTTCTTCGTGCTCTAATTGTTATAATTAGTACTACAATAGCAAAATTTATTTCCAATGATTTCAGTTGCCTAAATTTTCGTTTGTATTTATTGTGTATAATCTTAATTTTGGCCGTCGCAGCCGAAAGGGTTGGTGCGTGACTACCATTCGGAAGGCATAGGTTCGGATCTCTGTGAAACACCAAAGAAAACGTTTTTTCGAATAGCGATCTCCCCTCGCCAGGCAATGGCAAACCTCCGAGTGTATTTTTGCCATGAAACTGTAGGTCTCTCCATTTGTGGAACAACATGAAGACGCACGCCACAAATAGGGCGAGGATCTCGGCCAAACATCCAAAAAGAGTGTAAGCGCCAATATAATTATATATAATCTTAATTTTTCATCTTTTAATTTTGTCAACTTTTGCACGCACCCGAATTCAATTTCGTGAACGGATGACTGTTCGTAAAAAACGGAATTTCACCCAAAAATCATTCAAGCTCTTGAAATTTTGCTTGCAATGCCCTGCACTACAACTATGTACAGTGGAACGTTCTTTCAGAAACCAAAAAGAAGAAAATTTGGTTGAGAACGAACATGATGACAGAGTTTCGTCTAAATGGTAAATAAATTAATTTTTAAAACATATTTTTTTACCACAAATATATTAAATGGTTATAAATATATTTTTTCTTTTAAGGTTTGTATATGAATACCCACAGAAAGTTTGTTGCTGACAATGAGTCGGAATGAAAGATATTATTTGATACGAGTTCGCAAAAGATCCCCGAAAACATATTTTTATTTAGCTTTCGAATTGAAACTTCTGAGGCGCCGATGGACGAGCGAGAATGGAGAGTAAAATTTCAAGGCCATGCAACGTTTTGGGCATTTTCGTTCCGCGAGAGAGAAAAAAGATATAACGTAGAGGAAAAGGAGAGAGAGAGCTATACCTTATATATATCTTAGATACACTTTAGGCTATTCACCTCTCCCTTTTTTTGTTTTTGTACCATATAATATTCTAAATTGTTCAGCGCCGTCGCGACTACAAGAATCATGGCCGCTGCGACTGTGTCTACGAATGTATTTTGTTTTTGTAGTCGCTAGGCTTAGATTTTGGGCTTTGACGACATAGGCATATTGAGGCATAAAGTGAATGCGCTATGTTTTTGTTGTGTTCTAGAACATTTTGGAATGCGTGGTGCCAAAGCAGCCTTCGCGCTGCGCTTGTTGCTGCTTTTGCGTAAATCAAGGTATTTTGGTTTTGTAAGTTCAATATTCGGAATATCGACTGGTGGAAGGCAAAAGTACACGGAAGCAAGAAGGGAGCGCTGTGATCGCGCATATATGCATGTATGTTTGAACGTGCATGGATGTAGTTACATATGAATATAATTATTTTGTAGGAAGTTTAGAAGGCAAGTAAGTATGTGTGTATGTATGCATGCTAGGACTTAAAGTGTGTATATATAAATACATACACACCTACATAGGCTTTAGAACAGAATTGTTTTTGAACTTGTTAGGAAGAAACTCGTTCACTAGTGCGTATGTGTATCTCATTTCTTGTACGAATTAGAGGTGGAGAACTATCGATAGTGGGCGCCATCGATATTCGACGATAGTTAATTTTGAACCATCGATAGTGTCGATAGCGCCATCGATAGTATAGCCCGACAAAGAAATTTTTTTTTAATGAATACAAGAAAATTATAGTTTATTTTAACCAAAAGTTACGGTTCAAAAATAAAAGAATGTTAACATTTTTTTCTTTGAGTCGGGTTAGCCTCTCTGAAATAATTTGGCCCGCCTTGCTGAAAGTTCTTTCGGACTCTACGGACGTAGCGGGAATGCAAAGATATTTGCAAAACAGCCTTTCAATAGAGGGAAATTCAGTTTGATTCACCTGGAAAAAAAGTAATATATTTAATTATATAGAACTTATAATTCGTTTTTTAGGCATACCTTCATCCATAACAGAGGGTCCATATCTTGAGCGGCAATTGCCCTCTCCAGATATTGCCTTTTAGTCAGGATTGCATCCACTCGTGAGTTTACAACTTTGTTCATCGATCGCTCACCCAAAAAATCAAACAAAGAGTCCTGGGAACTTGTATCCGGTGCGACGGGCAGATTAATTAGGGACTCTTTGACGGGGTATTTTGCTAGTTCATTTTCAAAAAATGTTGCTGCTAGTTCAGCGTTTGAGCTGTGTTGAAATCCATGCGTGGATCCAATAGCGTAGCCATCATGCAGACTGTCCTTTGCTCATATATGGAAAAGCGTTTCTTTATTGACTCCATTAATATTTTTGTCATAGTTTTTCTTTGCAAAGTTTGTAGCAGAGGTGAAACACTATCGATTTTGCGGAAAAGTCCATATGCCATGGGTATAATTAGCGATATGGTTACATACTTTCCTCAAGAAATTTTCTCATTTGCTTGCTGAAAGAAAGCCAATACCTTTTCAATATCTTTTAGCGCAAGTATTTCCTCAGCAGTAAATGGCTGCGGTGCATTTGTCGTTGATAATAAGACTTTGGCAATGGCATCGTTCGTTTCTAAAATACGCTCAATCATGAAATAGAAACTATTCCATCTAGTGGGTGTTTCTTGCAACAAAATATACGCCGAGACTTCTTGAGCTAATTTAAATTTTTCATTCGCTATAGTGCTTTTTTTAAAGAATCGAACAATTGATTTACACTTAGTAAATAAATCTTGAGGTACTACGTCATCAACTTTTAAAGCATCTTGCACCACCAGATTAATAGTGTGCGCAAAGCATGACAAATTGCTAATTTGCAATATTTCACATGCTTTAAGCATGGAGCTGGCATTATCTGTTACAATGCATACCGTTTTATTGAGGATGTTCCAATCAATAAATATTTCTCGCAATGTATCTGCAATGTTTTGCGAACAGTGATTAGTTGTGCTTAACAGTTTTTTCGTAGCCAATGATGCTGATTATAAACAAAATGACCCGTCACAGTCAAAAAACTAGCATTGGCACTTGATGTCCACAAGTCACATGTAATAGCTATGTATATCCGAAACATTTTGAAGTATTACTGATAGCTTGGCAGAGGTTTCCTTGAAATAATTTAACATAAGCACATTTCGTAAGTGTGTCTTGCTCGGTAGTTTGTATCTAGGATCCAATACCTGAGTGTATTGTACAAACCCTTCATTTTCTACAATATTGTAGGGCTGCACATCTTTGGCAACCATCTCAGTTAAGGCTTTGTCAATGTCCGTCTTTCGCTTAGACTTTGAATCGTTTTTTAATTTCCAAGCCAGAATGAAACCTTTTCAAGTGGTCGTGCAGGTTTGACGTATTGCCGCTTGTCTTGTATTCTTTGCCGCAGTCAAGACATTTTGCAAATTTTTTGTCGTCGGACCTCTTGAAATACTTCCAGACATAGGAAATTTTACTTTTTTTTGTAATACTCTGTCTATCTGGTTCAGAGTCAGTGCTATTGCACTCGCAGTCCTGCTTGTCGATAGTTGAGGGGGACACTCGACGTTTACCTTAAATTCCACACATTGTCGATCAAAATACTTATGTATAATATATTAAACATACCTATTTTTAAAAAGCGCTCCATATCTATCTATTTTTTCTTCTTGGAAATTGCTGATACAGAACAAGCGCGAACAATTTTTTTTGGCGATGTGAGACGCCTGCTATCGATGGCACCATCGATATTGGATGGCCCACTATCGCAAGTGTCTGCTGCTATCGATTGTGGCTCGATAGCGCCCAACCATCGATAGTGTCGATAGTGCCATCGATAGTTTTCCACCTCTAGTACGAATGTGATGTCCTGTGACATGTGAATAAACAAGTCAAGGTTATTTGGACATACATACATGCATATAAACATATGAAATGAAGATGATGTTCTTGCGCTTATGCATTATTGATTTCATACATATATAGGGTGCACCATGTAAATTTTGCTTTTTGAATCGGCTATAAAAAAAAACTAATCAATATTTTTTCAAACTTTTTTTTTTATTTTGAAGATTGAACATTGTCATTTATGAATGAAAAATAATATCGTTCAAATGACTGCCACGATTGGCTTTACAGTAGACCATTCGATCAACCCAATTTTTAAGCACATTTTCGATTGTTTGGGCTCCAATTTCATGAATGGCAACTTCGATTTCGTGTTTTTAAAGCATCAATCGTCTCTGGATGGTTCGCATAGCATTTCTCCTTAACGGCTCCCCACAAAAAATAGTCCAACGGGCTCAAATCACAGCTCCGAGGCGGCAATTGATATCGGATTTCAAAAACGGTAGCCAAAAGTTCGAGTGTAACTTTGGCAGTGTAACAAGTTGCACCGTCCTGTTGAAACCAAATGTCTTCCATGTCATCCTCTTCAATTTTTGGAAACAAAAACTCGTTGAGCATGTCACGGTAACGCTCGCCATTTACTGTAACCGCGGAAGAAGAAGAAGACTCACCACTTTGGAAATAGGTTTTCAATACAATATTTCCCAATTTTGTTTAAGCGTATAGCGTCCCATTTCATAAATGTCAAACCTTTAAGTAAATTAAAAACACATTTGACATGTCATTTGTGTTACCATTCTCAGGAAAATAGGTGGTTCAAAAAGCAAACGCTATATGGGGCCATATGTACATCACTACATATTATAAAACAAAGTCGCTTTTTTTGTCCCTATGTCCCCGTATACGCTTAAATCTTTAAAACTACGCAACGGATTTTGATGCGGTTTTTTTTTTAAAGATAGATTGATTGAAGAGGAAGGTTTATATCTATATAATGTGAAGAAATATATAAAGGGGGCGTGGCAATCGGTCAAAATGTGGCAAAAAAACATAATTTTTTTGTTTTCACGGCCATAAATCATAAACGAATCAACCAATTAAAATGAAACTTTCTTAGAGTTTAACTTTGAAATATTTACTTTCGTTCTGCATCAAAAAAAAAAATTGATATATTTGTTATTTAACCAAAATTGTTTAAACAAAAGCAGCTCTTTTTCCAAAAAAAGCTGTTTGTGTGTTTGCTCGCTGTCAACCGAATGAAGCAACAGGCGTTAAGCGATAATCTCACCACACCTCATTAATGTTGAATTACATCGTATGGTGACGTATGTATGTATGTATTTACGAATCGCTCGCATTATTTCATTTCGGACGTATGTACATATGTATCTATGTATGTACTGAATTCCATGTAATTATATGCACATACAATTTTACAGCGAAATAAAACGCTATTTTCAGGTTCTATATTAGTAAATCGCACATAATTAACACGTTCCCTGTCTGCTGAGCCACATATGGTTCAGGAAACGTGCGCCTGATAAGCACTGATACGTTCCTGAGCCATATGTGCGTCAGGGGGTATATAAACCACATGTGTTTCATGAACGTGCAGAAGCAAAAATGTCCCTCTACGCTCATGGACCATATGTGTTTCAGGTAGAAATACCCTACATCCGTTTTTTTTAATTATTAGTTTTACAGCGAAGTAAAACGCTATTTTCACGTTCTATATTAGTAAATCCCACATAATTAACACGTTCCCTGTCCGCTGAGCCACATATGGTTCAGGAAACGTGCGCCTGATAAGCACTGATACGTTCCTGAGCCATATGTGCGTCAGGGGGTATATAAACCACATGTGTTTCATGAACGTGCAGAAGCAAAAATGTCCCTCTACGCTCATGGACCATATGTGTTTCAGGTAGAAATACCCTACATCCGTTTTTTTTAATTATTATCTATACTAATATTATAAAGAGGAAAACTTTGTTTGTTTGTTTGTAATGAATAGGCTCAAAAACTACTAGACCGATTTTAAAAATTCTTTCACCATTCGAAAGCTACATCATCCACGAGTAACATGGATTATATTTTATTTTGGAAATAGGGCTCGAGATATAGGTCAAAACGTGGACCCGGGTAACCTTCGGATGTGTATGTACAATATGGGTATCAAATGGAAGCTGTTGGTGAATGCTTTAGTCCAGAGTATTTTTCAAGCCGCTCCGTGACTAGGGTCTCGAGATAGAGACCAAAACGTGGACCCTAGAATGTGTTTGTACAATATGGATATCAAATTGAAGCTGTTGGTGAATGCTTTAGTACAGAGTATTTTTCATGCCGCTCCGTGACTGGGGTCTCGAGATATAGGTCAAAACGTGGACCCGGGTAACCTTTGGTTGTGTATGTACAATATGGGTATCAAATGGAAGCTGTTGGTGAATGCTTTAGTTCAGAGTATTTCCATCCGCTCCGTGACTAGGGTCTCGAGATAGAAACCAAAACGTGGACCCTAGAATGTGTTTGTACAATATGGATATCAAATGAAAGCTGTTGATAAGTGCTTTAATACGGGGTAATTTACATACCTATTGATGACTAGGGTCTGGAAATATATGCCAAAACGTGGACCCGCCGTGTCTTTGCACCGAATTAAACCAAACTTACACACATTGTTAAGTAGGTATTGAAGATGATTTCCGTATAGTTTGAATACCTATTGGTAGATAGGGTCTCGAGATATAAATCAAAACGTGGACAAATGGAAGCTGTTGGTGAATGCTTTGGTTCAGAGTATTTCCATCCGCTCCGTGACAAGGGTCTCGAGATAGAGACCAAAACGTGGACCCTAGAATGTGTTTGTACAATATGGATATCAAATGAAAGCTGTTGATAAGTGCTTTAATACAGGGTAATTTTCATACCTATTGATGACTAGGGTCTCGAAATATATGCCAAAACGTGGACCCGCCGTGTCTTTGAACCGAATTAAACCAAACTTACACACATTGTTAAGTAGGTATTGAAGATGATTTCCGTATAGTTTGAATACCTATTGGTAGATAGGGTCTCGAGATATAGGTCAAAACGTGGACTCGGGTAACCTTCGGACGTGTATGTACAATATGGGTATCAAATGGAAGCTGTTGGTGAATGCTTTATAACAGAGTATTTTTCATGCCGCTCCATGACAGGGGTCTCGAAATATAGGCCAAAACGTGGACCCGGGTAACCTTTGGTTGTGTATGTACAATATGGGTATCAAATGAAAGCTGTTGATAAGTGCTTTGATACGGGGTAATTTTCATACCTATTGATGACTAGGGTCTCGAAATATATGCCAAAACGTGGACCCGCCGTGTCTTTGCACCGAATTAAACCAAACTTACGCACATTGTTAAGTAAGTATTGAAAATGGGTTTCGTAAAGTTTGGTTGTAATTCGGAGCAGTGGCAACGGGTACAGCGTTCTTTTGAACCAGCCATAATGTCGCTTACTTTTTTAACGCTTGGGGCGGAACTGAACTGTCAAATTGACAGTGTGAGTTACAATGTGTCAATATTTCTTTCTGATTTGGATGCCATAAGGAAAAAACGTAAGTGCAACATGTAAAAATTGTTTGTGAATTTTTTTGGAGTGGATTTTGGAACAGTGAATAATTTCTTACGAAATTTGAGAATTTAATGTGAAATCCGAATGAAATTATGTGTTCGTGGAAAAAAAAATTTTTTTCGTTTTTTTTTTTTGAAAAATATAAATGGATAATGGTTAAAAAAGCTCCAATGCTTAATAAAACATATAAATTGAAACGAAAAATTCATGGATGATCAGGAAAAAAGACGATTGTTTATTCATATGCGATGATTTGAAATTTAAAAACAATCTTCTTTTTTCCTGATTTTCAATTTATATTTTATACAATATTTACTCAAAAACAAATAGAAAAACAAAAAATATTGTTTATGCCAAAGCGCTTGAATAAAGAATAAAGAAATAAATAATATGAAAATCATATATTTTCTGTTCTAAACCATATCTATTCTATTTTAGTGTGCCCAGCGAAGGGGGCCGGGTTTGCTAGCACATAAATATAATATGATAATGTAATATGACATACATACATTTGTAACACTATAAGAATTGAAGATGCAATTGAACTTTTGCACAAATATAACTAACAAAATATATGTATATAAACATATATTGATATACATATATATTCATCAATATACCACAATATGCTCTTTGAATTCTTGTCTAAAATTAATTTCGACCCGAAAAATTAGTAAAAATTTTCATCAAATTTACACTAAAACGCACACAACAAAATGTGAGGTCGTTTTATAATGTATTTTGTTTAAATTTTTCTTTTAAAATTAAAACAACAAACATTAAAGTTACTTTGATTTTAAATGTTGTCTTTTTATTTGGTTATATTTGTTTGAAAATATAAATTGAATAAATTTTCGTTTATCAAGGGAACATAAAAATGCACAGGCAAATGAGTTGCAAAATGCCGTCAATTTGATTTCATACAGAAACCAAAAACTAAGCAGAGCCAATGTACTTGTACATAACTCACTGTAATCAGCTCTGTTAAAAACTTCCCCGCCTTCGAGTTGAGCGAGGTGAAACAGTGTTCGCCGTTTCACTTCATTTTTGACAATTCACACTATTCGTAGCTCGTGAGAATTCTCTATATTTAACGTTCTCTGCGTTCTCTGCATCGTGTAAATGGGCACTTAGTGAATTGAAGTTTGTTGTCATTCGAATACATACTAATCAGTTTTTCTTGTACTATGTTATAGCTGTGGTCGGTTAGTTCCGAAAATATTCCAATTTTTCCTTTTAAAATATATCTTCTGAAAATTTCTCCCATTTGTTCAAAATCACACTCTGCAATACAAATTATCCTTTTTCCGTGTATCTCTCTAAACTCTTCTGTTTTATTATTTGTAAGTATAATCTGAGTTCTATACTTGTTCACTATCTCTTCCTTAATCGCAAAATGATCACCCAAATTCTCCTCTGCTGAATGTACTGTTGCCATGCTTACGTTGTCTTCCTCCCCATCGAGCAAAATTAGGTTTATGCTATTGGAACTGTCATCATCTTCATATTTTAAAATATTATCTTCACTTTTTTCTATTCTACTGAGAAAATCCGCTACTTTGTTCTCTCTAATTGGGATACCTTAATATTGGATGAGAACTAATCAGTTGTTTTAACTTTTCAAATGCCTCGACATAGGTAGGGTCTTTTGTATTCACTTTTACGCCTTTTTTTAAATATTTTGTCATCGGTTGGGCCACTTTGGCGTAGTCTTTTACAAACTTCCTATAGTATCCTGTAAGACCCAGAAAGCGTTTGATCTGTTTTTCTGTTCTTGGTATATCTAATTCTTGAATTACTTTTATTTTATTTGGATTGGGCTTTAGTCCTTCACTTGTCAAAATATGACCTAGAAATTCGGTTTCCTTCTTCATAAAATTACACTTGTCTATTTGTATTTTTAAATTTGCGTCCTCTAATACTTTGAAAATATCTGTTATTGCTTTTACATGTTCTTTTAGAGAAGTACTAAATATTAGGATGTCGTCCAGATAAACAACACATGTCCTGTTAATGAATTCGCGTAATGTTTCGTTCATAAGTCGTTGGAATGTCACTGGGGCATTTTTCAGCCCAAACGGCATTCGTATAAATTCATATAGTCCGTGGGGTGTAACAAAAGCCGTCTTTTCCCTGTCTTTTTCTTCTATTAACATTTGATGATATCCCTTAGCTAGATCTAAGGTTGTGAAGTATTGTGCTCTTCCTAGCTTATCCAGAATTGAGTCGATGTATGGTAGTGGAAATTTATCATCTATTGTTATTTCATTTATTTTCTATAATCCACTACTATCCTGTACTTTTTTTCTCCTGATCTAACTTCTTTGGTACAACTATTAATGGGCTCGCATATCGAGAGCAGCTCTTCCTAATTATTCCCTGCTCCTCCATTTCTTTAATTTGTCGTCTAACCTCTACTTCGTGTTGTGGTGGATACCGATATAGTTTAGCGTTTATCTGTGCATCCGTTGTTGTTCTGATTTCGTGTTTAATTTCCATTGTACTGGTCAGCTTGTCGCCTTCCTTAAAAAATAATTTCTTGAATCTATTCAATATATCCTTTACTTCTCTATATTCTTCTGTATTCAAATGGTTCAATTGAATTCTGTCCCAGTCAAAGTCTGATCCTTCCAGTGTGTAAACAGAGAACGTTAATGTATTTAACGTTCTCTGGTGTAAACTTGGATGTTTTTATATGGGTTTACTGTAAAATTTGTTATTCTATTATTGAAGGATATGTGACCATCCTCTAGATTTATTACTGTTTTAAAGCAGTTCATTAAATCAATGCCTATGATAAATTTGTATTTTCGTCCTTTCAATTTTGTCGCTTTCCACCTGATTTTCGCATTTTCATTTACGTTAAACTCTTTAGGTGCGTTTGTTAACACTTCATATCTTATTATATCCTTTCCATTTATTGTACTGATTTCAATTGGTTTTGTAAGTAATATTTCCTTAAATTCTTTCATATCATTGTCTATTAAACTTATGTTTGCATCGGTATCTATTAGTGCATTATATTCTTTATTATTAATTGTTAACTTTACGTGGGGTAAGTAGTCTGAGGTTGTTCCCAAAAAAAATGGTTTTGATTATTTGGGGTTTGTTTAAATTGACCTCCGTCGCATTTACATTCTTTTAGTTCAGAATTTTCTATTACTTCATTTAACTTACAGTTTTGTACATCATTTCTGGATTCCATGGGTGCGTTTAGGTTTTGCCTAGGTTGTTCCAAGCGATTTTGGCTGAAACATGGCCTAGGGTGTCCTACCTGCCCGACCCTCTGGATATTGTGTATACCATAACGTTCTATATTATCAACGTCCATGGGTTCGTTTAGGTTTTGCCTAGGTTGATTCCATCTATTTTGGTTGAAATTTGGCCTAGGGTGTCCTACCTGCCCGAAGCGCTGGAAGTTGCCTGATGGGTTATTATCCCTACTATTTTGAATTCTAAATCGTCCTGAATTATTATATATTAATTATCATTATTATTATTATTATTATTTCGTGCCTGTTCAGTATTCTGTCTAAAATAACTTTGTCCTACATAATTTCGTTGATAGTGTCCCTGGTTGTTATTGTTATTCTTGTTTTGAGGTCGATTTTGCCTAAATATCCTGTCGTCATTAGTCTTAAATTTCCTGTATTCTGGCCTAATGCATGTATTTTCAAATCTCCTTTTGGTCAATATTTTTAATATGTCATTAATGTTTCGTTCTTCGTAGATTTTATCTAATAGTCCCTTGTGTCATTTCTTTAATTGTGTTTACAAGTAAACTATCTATATTCGACAAATCAATATAGTGATCATTCTGATAATATACCGTTAGTTCATCTGACTTATATTTAATGTTTTGTACTTCAATTACTAACTCACTCACCGAATTCACCTTTAAGTTTGCTATCATTCTGTATAGTTGATGTGGTTCTACGCTTGGCCTATACCTCAGTTTCAACGTCTCCTTGATCTGTTGCCAGTTGTCCGGGTTGGGGATGTTTATGATGGTATCTTTCGCCTGCCCCTGCATTATTTTGTAAAATATTGTTCTTGTGGCTTCCTTCTTAATATTTTCATCTTGTATAGTTGATAGCAAGTATTCAATACTGCTGAAGAAACTGTTTACCGTCACTTCTCCTGTACCGGTAAAAGTTGGCAAGTGATTTATGGTTTTCAGAATGTTGTCTCTTCTGCTGTTGTCCTGTATATGGTGTTGTTCCAGGTTTTGCTGTTGTTGCTGTAACTGGTGTGTTTGTTGTTGTAGGTCTAAGTATGCTTGGCGTAAGAGTTCTAATTGTTGATCCTTTCTGGCCAGTTCTTCGGCCACGCTGACGGATACAATGTGAGCCTGTTCTCCCATTCTTCTCCGTTTGTCAAAGGATTGTTGCCTCTTGGAATACAGTTTTAGAAAAAATGATAGTGGTGTCTATTGTAAATATTCACTGCACTATAACAATATTTTTTTTTTTTTTTTTTTTTTTAGTGGTGTTCAAGTTGCATAAATGTTCACTGCACTATTTTTTCTTTTTAGTGGTGTTCAAGTTGCATAAATGTTCACTGCACTATTTTTTCTATTTTAGTTAACGTATGTTAAGTTATACCCTGGAGGGTCCGGTCAAGTCCTGAGTTGGCTACGGATTCGCAGGATTAATTTTGGGTGTTTATAAAACTTTTTGTTTTTTTTTTACTGCCCGTATTTCGTATCACTGGATCCTTTTTACTTCTTAAAGGATCCTACCGACTGCGCCATTTACGTTTTTAGCCGTTAACTCGCGTTAAAAAAAAACTAATTTTGTTTCCGATTATTTCATTTATTTATTTAATTCAACAACTACTCCGATGAACGGGAGGAACAAGACTGACTTAAAACTATTTACATTTGTGTTTTTATATTGCATTTTCGTAATGGGAACGGAAATGCAATAAATGCGAATTTGACAATATTTGTTAAAATTTATTATTTTCTTAATACACTTCAAGTTACTTTTTGAAACGGTTGCAATTCTCAGAATTGCGACCGAAAAATAATAATTTAATATTATTTAGTATTGCATTTACAGTATGGGAGCGGAAGTGCAACATATACAGATTTTATTATTTCACTTAAGGTTCATATGTGTACATATTTGCTTACTTGCTAAAAATTGCTGATTATGTTTTAATAAAAAATTGTTTATTCTCTGGAAAGTTTATGAATTGCGACATGGGCCGGAAATCGATATTTGGTTACTGCTATTGTCAATTTTATTTAAAAATTCTTCGAATTTATCAGGTACATTGGCTTTGAAATCAATGTAACTGTTTGTATATGTAACTCGCGCGTTTTAAACAACCGGCGATTTAGCACTCATTGACCGCCCTGCGATCTGTTGAATCGTGCGAGTTCATTATTATTACTACTCTGTTATTCTTGACAATTACAATCGCAACCACAGCAAGTCACTTTGTTGAGAAATATTTCGGTGGCTGAGCCGCTCTTCTGTGCCAAAATAAATAGCAAACCAATCACGAGTGCTTACCGATTCTCAATTGAGATCGACGATCCCATAGGATTTGTTTATAATCCACTAATCCACTTCCGTTCAGATTAGAGCCTAATTGGTGTACTTATCACGATGTAGAGAATACATTATTATCATTTACATTACATCATTATCATATGACGAAGCGAGTGCAAGTGTAGTCAGGGGTAAACAAACATGCACATACACCACAATTCAGAAATCAATGCTTGAATTTACTTAAGAATTTCGTATGCGGAAGTTTAGTACAAGACCGTGATGATACAAATATTGAATGAAATAAAAATCATTATCGGAATGGAATTTACGCTATGGGAATAATACGGATTTATATCAGGACAAAGGTTTTCACTTCATCAACAATCGCCAAAAAGGTTTAGACTAGTTATGTACCCAATTGTTTCAAAAAGGAGGAAAATTAAACAATACTTTGATAAAAAATGTGCCTTAGGAAACACAGTGAGTTCGCGTTTCTAGAAAACTAATAACTACGAAAAAATATTAGTATTTAAAATACATGTTCTGTTGTTGTTGTATCAGTATACACACCCCTCATACAAATAAGGCTGGACTGACAAATGCTGGTTCCGATAACGTACAGTAGGCCAATAAATTAGCAATGCATGCATACATTCTCTTTCTAATAATTTTAGTCATAAATAAATTTTTGCCACGCATCACCGTGATGACAGCAACTCTGTAATTTTTCTAATTAAAAACTCTGCGCATTCGTCAAAGCGAATATCTAGCTTCTGAAAAGTAGTGTCCAATGGACGAATAAGAACATTTATAGTATATAAAAGAAATCTTCTACATTTGTGAGATGGTTACTTCGAATCAGAATCACGAAAGTGATGCCGCGTGATACACAAAATGTGTGGAATGTTGAAAAACTTTTCAGCGTTTTACACTTGAATGATACAAACAAACTTAAAGCACGGTTTAAAGCAATTTATTTTTCAGTCGTTTTTGCACAGAATCATGGTGAACGATAAAACAACGGCATTCATTGAACTGATGTTTGATATCTAATATTTTGATCATTTACATCAGCTAAAAGCTGACGACGAAACTGTTGGATATTTTAAGTCAGTTGCGATCACTAATGCTTCTCAACACTGAACCATCGCGGGGGACCCATAAACTACCTTCTGTACGCCCCTGACATTAAACCTTAATGCGTTTCAAGGCTATATCCATATGGATTTGTGTAGACTAAGTTATGATATCCTGTTCCATATCATTAAAAATGTTTAGGAAAATAATAATGTACGCGAGATATATAATCAATATATGCATATTCAACTATTCCTTGTCTTTTTAATAGAATGTGAGAATTGGTTTTGCTATATTTTGAAGACTTTTTAGAAAATATCGGCAATGGGACAATTCAAATTTTTCGAGTATATGTTGAGGTTTTAACAGCTTAAACTTTCCCCAAAACTGTAATGCTGCTGGAGTGACAGTAACGTAGAATCAACTGTCGAGGGAATAAAATTTTTCGATTATATGACCCCGAAGCAAGTAGAAACTAAGTCATCCCACTGTTCGCCATCATTTGACAAATAGGTATACTCACCACCCCTCATTCACAATAGCGGACTGTTGACAGCTGTCAAATTAGCTGACTTGTGCTCATTTATCAGGTATTTAATATTTTTAGCATTCGACTTTAAATACAAAAATTGCAGTCGCTACTTTCTGTGAAAATTTGTTTAATAAAAGAAAAGAAAATGTCATCGAAGCAATCAGCGAAAAAGTTTAAGTGGGCATTGGAATTCAACAATAGGTTGGTTTTATACAGTAAACATTTTTATGTGTATGCTATCATTCAATAAATTTGTTCAGCAAAAATTCTGATTTGCCTTCACCTCCAGGTTACAATCCCTCGGTACTAGTTAATCACACTGAAGTTGTAAGAGACCAGAGGTTGGTCATTAAGAAGTCGTGGGATTTAGCGCTTGGTCCATTGAAACAGGTATGTAAATATACGTACAAATTTTTTCTATACCAAATCAATTACATTTTATTGAATAGATCCCAATGAACTTATTCATCATGTACATGTCCGGTAGTTCCATTTCGATATTCCCTATTATGATGGTGGGCATGATGTTAATTCGACCACTAAAGGCAATGTTTTCCACTTCAGTGACTTCAAAAATGGCAGAAGGCGCTCAAGGTAGCGGTCAGAAACTTGTATACTTTTTGGGTAATTTGGCAAACGTTACTGTCGCGTTGTACAAGTGCCACAGCATGGGTCTATTACCGACACATGCATCTGATTGGCTAGCATTTGTGGAACCACAAACGCGTCTAGAATACTGTGGCGGTGGGGTATCATTTGTTTACGATAAATAACAAGAAGTACCTACAATTTTTAGTCAACTGAATGCAATAGTTTTATTTTCTTAAATTCAGTATACTATATTTAAGTTATGTGAGTATCTCGGAAGCGCTAAATGGGAAATAAAAATATAAGTGGTATAATGAAAATAAAAATAATAAAAGTAAAGTAATTAAAACAATTATTAGCTTTCCAGTATTTATATGAAATCAAAGTAGAAACGCGCCGTGAATAAGTTAATCAATGAGTTTTTTCGCATTTTTCTTTGCATCATAAATTAGTTGCTCGGCCACAGACCTGAAAATATAAACATCATCAGTGTGGGATTGTCTAAAATAAAAATTGCAAACAGTCATTTCCAAGAGAATTTTTAAGGTAGAAATTTTATGCTATTTTAGTAGAACTTTATTTGAAAAAGTTTGAATTGATCGAAACCGCTAACATACATTATTCTCTTTGTCATGTTGTATTCTCTCGGCTCGTACATTAATTTTAAATACAACTAACCTAAACCTTTTCCGAAAAGTATTTGAAATTGAACTTAAAGTTAGAAACGTGAAAAATTTATTTTTACCATATCATTGAAGTTCATAATAGTAAATGTATGTATGTGTAACAGAGCATTCCAAATCTAAACTTCAATGATGCTGCACTAAATAAACTTTGTTGAAAATATAAATAATTTGATTCCCCTTGTAAATTCTTCTGCTTTTATAAATTATTGCTTGCATACCAATTCTAGTTTTGAAGACCCATAAAATTGGCAAGTTGTGTGATTGATTGTTGTTAATTTGAGTTCTAAAGTTTAATTTGCTATCAGGGTATTTTGGACTTTTTATCTGGGCACATTTTGCGTCTGCAAATTGTTTTAAGAATGAGAAAATTAGTTTAAGTGGCGATCTCTAGGTGTCACTTTATTATGGCTTACATTTTTATGGGCGAAAGAGCTTCATTTGCGTATAGGATAAAACAAAGTTAGACATTTTATTGCATTGTTATCGTTAATAAATATTTTTCATAAGAAAAGGAGAAAGCCATAAATTATGTATTTTTTTTTTAATATTCATGGACTTTCTTCTTTTGTCTTTATCTATCATACAGCTGTATTTGCCGGGATTTAAAACTAGCGGCTCGATCATAGTTTATTAAAAAGTGATGCTTAATTAGTGTGTGTTTTAAATTCTTTATTACTTTTTTCGGTGTTCGTCGGCAAATTCTTTTATTTTATCCACCAGCTTGCCAGGCTCATCAACACGAGGAACCTGAAAATATGCCAGGCTCAATTAATAGTTAAAACGAAATATGTATATACCTCATAATTTTGACTTATGTATATTCCGGTATATATACCCGCACCAAAAGTTATCTGAAATTGAGGATAACAATTAATAAATTATAACATAGCTAAATTCAGGCTTCATTAAATTAGTATACAGACATATTCGGTTGGTGTCATACCTACTGATATTAAAATGAACATCACTATAGCCGAGCACAAATACATTTTTTCGATTGCGCTATGAATTTTGTCGATTTAAACTGCATTCTCTTAAAATCATTTTAGCCAGTTATATAATTCCTAATTTATACAAAAATGATTTAAAGCCACCACGTAGGCTGATTTAACTATATGTATTTACAAATGTAGTATAATAAATTACATACATATATAATTATTTAGACAAAGAATCATAGCAGAAAGATTATCGCGAATGTGTGCAAATCGTCAAAAATTGCGTGCGTCTTTCGCCTGATGTTTTTATACGTTATCATACCAACTTCCAAACTCTAATATGCAATATCAAAAACAAATTGCGATGTGTGTGCATACCAAGTAAATAAAAACTTACCAAAAATTTCAACATGTCTGAAAAATCAAACGCCACTTTGAAGAGTTTCTCAAAAACTGAGCACAGCTGAGCACAAAAAAGAAACGAAAGCAAAGACGGAAACAATAACAAGTTGTAAAAGAAACCAGCTGGCGTAGACAATAACTAATGGGAAATGATGAACGGGGCAAATAGAAAGTGAGACGATTGCGGAGGGAATCAAGAGTTCTATAGATATTAATATGCTTTGTTGTTGTGATTAGCTCTAGTATGCTAGTATGTAAGTTAGATAATCACTGACTAAATTGGTTGGAGTGATTTTTTCTATAATTTAGAGAAGGTAGTAATTTTTATGGACACTGTGTGAAATTAAATTTTGCGTAAATTCACTAGAAGCCTACTATTCAGTAGAAAGAAAAACTTAGAACCAATCAAAAAGAGCGGAATAGAATTAATCAAACTTGAAATGCTTACTAAAATATGTTCCCTTGGTTCGAACAGCTAAAGGCTTGAATATTGCAGAAAAATCGAAAGTGAACAAGCATGCACATTTCGAAATTTTCGATCATTAGCATTTTATGTACATATACGTGTGAACCAAAAAAAACCTGTACGCCAAAGGGTTTTGCCTTTGACAAGTATTATCTCTAGAACCCCTTAAACTTCAAAGTTGCAACCAAAAGTTACTAAAAGGCTATTTTATTTTCTTTCAATAAGTAGAAAGAATTTATTTTGAAAAACTCATTTTATTATCCGAAACTTCAAGAGCCGAGAACCAAAAACAATGTGTACAGCATCTATTAATTAAAAATAGTACCACCTGTTTTTCCTTTTTTCCGTTTCCCGTTTTTCTTGTACTTGAAAATAACAATTAATTTTCATATTTAAGTTAGTGCCAATATTTACTGAGTTTTTGTAGAAAATGTATATAAGATTTTATCCTGTGTAAAGAAAGTCAAGTTTGACCCCTGAGAGTATTTACTTTCGTGTATTTAGTAATATACAAGAGTAAAACTATTAGTGTTTTTTGTTGATAATTTTTGAATGATGAAACAAATTAATTCGCTATCTTAGATTATTGATTTGAGGCCAATACGAATTTATCGACTTGTCATTTTTAGCAATTTTCCATGTGCCACTTAAAGTAGATAAATACCGATTTTTGGACATTGTGAACGCGATTTCATAAAATATTTGATAATTCGTAACAAAAATATCGTATCGTGAACAAACTGAATTAAGTAATTTAAAAAATTCGGTGTTTTATAAAACCGATTTTTTTAACATCACAAGTGCTTAGCATTAAACCACAAAACAAATGTCAGATAAAGAGGGATGCCCGAGTACCATCGCTGTTGTCAAATATAAATAAACACTAAGCTTAAAATATTTACGCTCAACGAGAAAGTTGCGTATACAATAGATTTGATTAAATAAAGCCGGCAGTTCATGGAACTTGGAACAAAAGGACTCAAATAAGGCTTGACAGCAATGTTCAATTTATTGTGTAACGCCTATTATGTATTAATTATTTTTCACAGATACGCAGCTCCTGGATCGTTACAAGTAAATATATTTCTGGACGGGTTACATAATGCTAATCTTATTAGTGTTTGTTTATCCTGAAAGTATGTAGAAATGGATAATTTAGATGATGATTGCTTGGTGAGTATTTTTAAGCATGTTACAGACATCCGTGATCAGGTACACATTGCGCGAGTTTGTTCGCGTTTTGGAGAGATTTTCATAGGCATATGGCGCCGTCAGAATACCTACCGGACTCTCAATTTATCAGAATGGCGTAATTGGCTGCCAGACGCACAGGATTTCTCATATTTCTTTCAAGCAACACGCGATGGCTTGATGTCAATAGTCGTCGATGATGAAACTTTAAATACATTTTTGGTTGATATGCGGTATTTTTTGAATGCAACTGGGAATAAAGCTGATAGTGAAAGTAACCGTCTCTCTCTGAAAGGGGTACGACATTTTGTAGATGAAGAAAAATCTATGGATACCATGATTACAGATAGCGATACGAAAATTTTAGCACAAACATTTCCAAATCTAAAATCACTGTATATAAAGGAACCCCTAAGTGGACAGCATCTTGTCGATTTTTTACAACTAGAGGAATTGTATTTATACGTGCCATCGAACACTCACTTCGAGATTGAAAATGCCCATTTTGAGGAGATATGCCTGCGGTTAAAAAATTTGCGAATATTAGATGTACGCAGATATGACGGAAAGAGTTGCCTTGATTTGAAACCTGTGTTAAACTGTAACAGCTTGGCTACGCTTAAAGTTAATTTAAATCCACTTAAAAATATCCTCTCGGAAGTATTGCGGCTACCGAAATTGGTTTGTCTTAATGTAATGCTGGATTTTGAAATCGATATTGGAAGCATACAAAACGTAGATACGCATGATTTCAAAATTTACGAAACAGTTGAATTTCATGATATATTAAAAACTCAGAAGGAGCGTATAAACGGTATAGCAATAGATCTTTACTATTTTCCATTGGATTCCAATTTGGATTTAGATTTAGCTCTGTGGCAAGGTGGGAAGAAATTGAAAAAATTTTGCCTTTGTAACTGTGAATTTAATCCGGATGAACTGATAAATTACTTAAGCACGATGAACTGCTTGGAAATTCTATGCTGTCGCCATTGGGAACAATTGGAAAACAAACATGTAGTACATTTCGTTGAGCGATGTCCACAATTGGAACATTTGGACATTAGTTACTGTCCTAACATCAATGGAAAGTTACTTTATCAAATATTGGACGTACTCAAAATGCAGGATAAGGAATATCCATTGCATCTCTATTATCTGAGAAGTGGCCTCGAACATGAAGTGGAAAAAATGGTGAATAAATATGACCCGATGATTTGGCGTTTAGTGAAATTATCCACGGAATTTCCGCCCGGTTCGGAAAAGGGATTGAGTTATGTGTATCGAGGTTATGAGTTTGATTTCATTTGCAATGATATGTCACCGCAAAGTTTCTAGATTAAGAGCCTAACGCAATGTTTTGATCTCTGACAATCAAAAAAGCTTAATCGATTTCAAAATAAATATATTTACATATGTATGTATTTACCATGTATGAAACAATTGCATTTTTAGAACTTCCCGTTATCCTTTTAGTATCTCAAGATTTACCAAAAATGTTCACATGAGTTTCAGTAGAAATATGATGTTTATAGGTAAAGGAGGAAATCTGGCCAACACCAAATCGTTCATCGGCTTTCAACGCTATGACCAGCAGCCAAGTTACTTTCACAATTTGTAATCTACTACTGGTATTAGTCGTATCTCTTACGCGCAAAGTAAAGTCTTTAGAATTGGTACCTGATGTTAATTTTGCTCTCTGACAGACAAAAATATTTAAAATAATGTGAATTAAGAATGTTTTAAAGACTAAACAAGTTAGTGTGGAAAATAAAATAAAATTCTAAGACTCAAACAGAAATACGCAAAGTGCATACGGTGACCAAAAATTCCCATTATTTCTGCTTAGTTTACATTCAATTGCTACATTTTTTCATTAGCGCGAATACCATCAGTGGTGTAAGAATTTATTCCTTTCGCAAAAATTAGTTGCGCAATTTGGTGATTAACAGACATCGCGTGCTTAAAAGGGTAATATAAAGCTGAAGTGATAACACAAAGTATTATTATATTACTTATGTAACAAGAATATTTAATAAAAATAAGTATACAATGAATGAATATTGGTGGATGACGATGCCACTGTTATCAGTGATGTAATGCCAATAGTTTCTGGCCTGTGCCGCGTACCATTCACAATTAATTTTTTGTCGATGGTTTGTTATATGAATTTAAAGCGTTGCCACTTGTTATGAAATTAACTCTCCGAAAAAATTGTCAGTATTTTTTCGCATATTCTGAAAAATTTTAATTAAAACAATTGTTTAATTTAATCTAATGATAAACTCAATTCTGTGCCCAGTGTTACAAGTAGAGAAAAGCGCGTTTTTAAATTTCATATCTTTATGTTTTACCCGTTTTTATAATGGGGACATTACTTAATGAATATCGTAAAAAATATATAGTTTTTGAGTTATGACCATATAGCGATCAACATATATATATTTTTCTAAAAACATTTTTAGTTACAATTTAAATTATAAGTATGCCAATTTGTAAATTTGTAATTTTAATTCATAGATGTTGCAGCTCCTGAATTTGAATGATGACTGTCTCTATAGTATTTGCGCGTTCCTTGAACTGGATGACCAGTTATCAATGAAAAACGCGTGTAGGCGTCTGGATTTGGTAGTAAAGTTGTTATGGCGTTATCAATGTAAAATACTTTCAATAACATACACCCAAATGATGACATTCAAAGAAGAGGGAAAGCAGAATTTTGTTGATCTGATGACTTGTGTTTGTGACTCTTTGGAAGAGCTAAGCATCGCCAATATCGAAAGCGCGCAACTAAGATGGGTTGCTCACTTAAGATTTCCTAAGCTAAATTTTTTAGAATGTAATATTTCTCACAACGAGAATGGGGTCAATGATGAGGACGTTCGTTTTGTTACGCAAATTTGTCCTTATATTACTAAATTGGTGCTAATGAGTAGTACAACAGGCAAATACATAGTGAACTTGCACCTGCTCACTGAGTTAGATCTGAGTTGTTGCAATTATTTGGATACAAATTATTTGGCGGAAATCTGCCAAACTTTGAAATTGCGAAAACTTTCCTTACTTTATTATGGCTACAACACGTTGCTAGATGATGGATTGTCCTCGATCGCTAATTGCCATACACTCGAAGAGCTGAAGATCGACGATCACCACCTATTGCTCTTTATCGATGAACTGCTGGGAATGCCACGCATGCGTAAGATCGTTTGCTACACACGTGATTATGACGTCTTCTTAATGGGAAAATTGGCTCAGGCGCACGGCGTACGCATACACACACTTATTTTTAACAGTGTTCTTTGGTCAAACGATCGCCATATCGCATATATACGGCTGATGCCAAATTTGCAACGATTCATACTGCAGGATGATGACATTGAGGACGAACAGCTCGAAATTTTGGCCCAGTGCTTGAATCACCTCCGAGAATTCCATTTCAGCAGCAGCCGCCTAGAAAGTGATAATGGAATTTTGGACATTGTGAAGCGGTGCAAAAAGTTAGAAGTACTAAATTTAACAAAATCGAATATTAGTGGCAGCTTTTTGCAGAAAATAGGTGCTGTTCTGAGTGAGACAAAGCGAGATGGTCCTTTGAAATTGTATTGCGGCGAGACAGCGATTGCTAATGAACTCATCTTAGAGGTAAGCAACTAATTCAAATTCTAGCATATATTTGAATTTAAAATTTTTTTTAATCAAAATTTCGCTATAGAATGAGCAGTTACTTGTTTCGATTGAGGATCCACTTTTGAAGTTGCCTTGTGGACGTTGCTTCCAATGCGAATGGTAATCATTACATCAAAACATATGTACGTATATACACATGCATGTAAATAAATTTGAAGAATTAATAAACAAAATTAATATTGTTTCCATAAAAAACCCCATGCAGCTATTTAAAAATAGATCTTTTTATTTTAAAATATATTATATCTTTTTTATTACTTTACCTACTTTGTGAGTGATTTCATAAAAATTCATATAAACCATTGTCACTTTCCTTGCTTACATAAATACATATGTATACATGTTCCAATGCCTTCAACTCATAATCTCGTTATTTTTATATATAAAATTGTCACGATTTTCGGTCAGCTATTTGAGTACATGCTGTCGTTGCAATATGAAGTCCCACGTATCCTTCCACCGCAAGCTGATCACTTCCTGTGCAGTAATTTTCTGTATTCCGTATGTAAGTGGTAGAAACTTCAAAAATACCCACACAACGGACATAAACCAAACTATAATACCCAGCCTATAGCCACGCGCTAACCAAATCCACTTCTGATGCAAAACACCTTGCCCAGAGGCATCGGTATCAGAATAACAGCGCAGCCGCAACAGATAGTCGATGTGTTCCAGAACATAGCACAATAGCAAAAGTTTGAAGAGGAAGGCAGGCAGGTAGTTGTGCAAAAATAGTGCGCGATCCACTGTAAAATAGGGCAGGTAGTGCATAAGATAACCAACCAAGAATATATCGCCAACTTCACGGAACCGTTTCCATTCCCTTTCGGGAAGATCGAAGTGCAGGCGGCGACGGCGCAGCACATAGAATACGTTTAGTGCGATGTAGAACAGGAGTGCTGCAGTTCCAGTGTACCAAATGATGACATTACCAAGCAAATGTATCTGACTGTTCGTCTTACTATCAACCCAGTAGGCGATGCCTTTGTCCAGCAAGGGCCATTCGAGTGGGGAGGAGCTATACATGTGCGAATCCAACTGTTTCGTGTTCCAAATCATTTTCGTTTGTAACTCAAAAAATTTCGATAAAAAGCTTAGCTTTATCTTTTTCGTGGGAATCATCTCGGCTTTAAGGAGTTGCCGCTCACGCTCTCGTTGATCTTGTGCTACGTAAAGAACAATGAAATAAATTTTATTATTATTACAATAAGCATTTTGACCGCTTTTATTTAACGGATGAGTAACGACGATTATATCGGATCTCAAATTCACATAATAATTCTGAACTCCAAGTATTTTTTATAAAGTTTTCTCAAAATCACTTCAAATGCATTTCTATCATTACTCTCCCGTTTCTAGAACTGATTCTCCCCGGCAAAATTGCAAACATATTAAAAAAGGGTTTTCAAGGATTCATTACTTTTTGTGTAGCGATGCTCCTCTACATTCCATATTACATCCTTGTGTTCCACGATCCGATCAGCCACCACTTCGTGTTGATTAAATCCCCACTCGGGAAGCTGCCGTCCACTGTAACGCAATGCTGCGCCAGTTGTATGATGGATAAGTCGCACCTCGGATTTAATGGCGTGCCAAATAGGTCCTTCCTACCAAATAAATTACACAAATATTTGTGTGGTGAATTAACAAATAACGCGTGAGGTTAATCGGTACAATCTCAAAGATATATGACACCGTGCGACACATGTTTGCACACTTTCTAGTAAGCTGTTTTTTCATGAAATATTGCAAGTTTCATAAGAAGAAATTAATTGATAAAACAAGTAAGGAACCCGGCCAAACCTTACCTACCCGCGCACGTTTAACTAAACTCTAATTTGGGCTGGCTGTTCATTTTTATAATCCAACAAACTTATAGCTAATCAGAATTATATGTAGCTTGTGAAATCAGAGGAGAGATAAGGACCAGTTCCTCCGTATGCTTCAGTAATTTTGCTACTACAAAAATATCACGTTTTCTTGCATTTAGGAAATTAAAATTATATGGGAGGTTGACTCTGTTATTGACTGGCCTCGCCCATTTTTTTTAGAAAAATTTACCTTGTATCAAGGGTGGTATATGTAAACTTTTTCAGAAGTTATGTGTTATAACATCAGATAGGCGAAGGAAATTTGACCAGGGCCACGATATAAAGGAAACGATATTGGAGGTATCCTCGCTGAGTACTCCTGGCCACTTTGCCGTGATATATTCCTGAAGCTTTCAATCGTCAGAAAAAGCACTCAAAATTTATTACAAAATTAGAAAGTTGGTAGAAAACATTTCTACTCATTTTATTTCTTATTTGTTCCAAATAATTTTAAATTGGAATATTTAAATTTGTGACTCAGAAGAAGTTCTTGTATAAAACAAGCCCGTATGAGTAATATTACAATTTTGCATTTAAAAAACGTAAACCAATAAATAATCCAGAAAAAACGTTAGGCACGGGTATCCTTTTTTAGCCCTACTTTCCGAACAGGTCTCGTTCGAGTGTGTACGCAAAATGTGAATTTTGTCAGACGATATTATACATAAATGTAAGCCTAATAACGGCCCTATGACTGAAAGACGAAAGAGACTTTAATTCAAATTGTTCCATTTTTTATCTAATATCCTTATCAAAAGCTCTTAGATGCGACGAATAATTGTTACTAAATATTAATTTGGGTTTGGACTGTTCGCATATCGCCATGAGTCTTCTACCAAGTTATATGTATGGTATGCATGTTCTTCAAATATTTTAATATTTTTGAGTACCTACCGTGTCACGATTTAAAATCTCCACTCGCCACAATAGTTCACCAGGCATCTTAATTTCATAGTCGATGTAGCATGAGACCTCTTGACATTGCGGGGTCATGGGTGCAGCTACATCATGGGAGTTCAGTCCACGACTAGTAATGCCATGCACCAATTGAATAATATCTCCATGCCGTATAACATCCAATTCATCTCCGACGACCAAATCTTCGCGCTTCGGACGCTTCACAATCCACCAGTTGTTTACGTCTTTGAAAGAGTAGCAAGTGACTTGCTGTTGATGCGAAGAACCACGCTTATCCGGATAACGCACTGGATAGACGTGAGCGTGTGAGTGCAACCAACAAGTGCGGCCATGAGTGTGACGCAGAGTTATCTGTGAACCGTGGACAACTTTTACCGGCTGACCTTTGGTGATGGAGGCCAGCCCGCCATCAAGGGAAGCCTGGAAGGCACTAGTCATAGCACTATCATGCGGCCCAGCGCGATACAATGTCTGCAAATGGATATAGAAAATGCTTACATACAAGGCGAGTGGCACAACGGTGAACAAAATTATGCGGCTAAGAGTTTGCAAAATGATATGAAGATCTGTGGAGAAAATATAGCTTTAGCAATGAAGGATAAATCAAGTTTACATCTGGAACTTGCTTGATAGCGTATAATCGTATAATTTATCCCACAGGAATCGGCAAGACAGATAGATGGCAAGACCGTACGTTAGGAATCCGGCATATTTTACGCTCGCCGCGAACGTGAAGCACGAGACCGCAGCTAACCCTGACACCAACCAAAGAGGGCTTCCGAAACGACCACCTTGGAAGCGCAACATGTAGTAGAGACCAGAGGTAGCGAAGAACAAAAGCATGGACTCCATCAATATAAATCGTGATTGCGTGAGTAACGCATTGTCTAAAATTACAAGTAGGCCTCCCAAGAAAGCAAACCATTCCGAAAGTCGTGCGGCCAGAAGCAGTTTGTATACTATAGGAGCTAAGGCACTTCCACACAACGCCGGGACAAAACGTAGCCAAAATATTGGAACATTTTCACTATATTCCGCTCCAATGTGTTGAAAAGTGTAATTGCCATCGTAGCCGCTGGCGGCATGAGCAACTGCGGCTATTAGCTGCTTGCCCAATGGCGGATGTTGGTCGAAGAAGAAAATGTTTCGCATGTAAAAGGATATGTACTTGCCGTAATGAAGCTCGTCAAAGCTGAAGAGGAATCAATGGATGGATTATTGCATTATCGGGATAAGGAAAAATTGCACTTACACGACATGCCGCGGCATTGAAAGCTTATAGAAGCGTGTACAAAGTGACAAAACAAATAAAAGCCACGTACACAAGTCCAGTTGCAGGCTTACGGTGAAGGGCCGTTCTGGCGCAGACAAAACGGAATCTTGGGCCGAGGATTTCACAGTGGCATGGTGAATCTTTGTCGTTACAGCATCGCTACCGACACCTGAATCGGGCGAACTGTCACGTAAAGCCGTTACAGCTGCTGCTGCTTGCACAGAAGGCAGGTTAAGCGCTGCGTCTGATGCGCTCTGTCTCAAACTGGTAGCAGTAGAACTTCGGCTGCGACGACTGCTCTGCGAGTGGGGCGTACAAGACGATAACGACGCGTTTGAAGCAACTGATGCGCGCTGCATACTTTGATGCTGCTGGTGTTGCGCAAGCGCGGTAAAATGCTCGCTCAGCGCATTCAGACGGCAGTTCACATCGCGGCAACAAGCTATGCTGCCATTGCATAGTGTGGAAGTGGTGGCGCGCAGAACTAGGGCAGAGGTGGTGTTATTGGTTGTTTTAGGAGATATGTAGTTGTTGCCGTTGCTAGCGGTGGGCTGCTTCTTCGTTCCTCTCCGCATAATTCCAACAAGTATGTCGCCTAACGAACACTGTTGAAGTCTTTCGTTTGGAGAAGTGGCCGCTATCGTTGATGGATTGTTTGAGCCGTTTGTTGTAGAATTTATAATTGTGGCAGTTATTGTTCTTGTAGTGGCGGCGTTAGAGTTAACGGCGGCTGAGTCTGTGCTTACAGCAGCATGCTTTAATTTAGGTTTTGTTGATACTTTAGAGATTGATGTAGTTGTTTTGCGACGCTGCACGGTGCTAGCATAGCTGGTCATGGCGAAACACGGAAAACAGTTGTTGCTGCTCAGCAATGAATTATTTGTAGCTTTTTGTTTCACAAATCACATTTCTATTAAACCTATAAACTATTCATTCGTATATTATAAATTTTTAGTTTGCTGTTTTTTTATTTTTTGTTTGTTTTTCCGTTATTATCTTTAACTCAACTGCAGTACAAAATCTTTACGCACCTGTACCTTTAATCCCATCTAAAGTTGCTAACAAATTTTCACTTAAATTCAACTTTCTCTCTTGTACTGTGCCACCTTGAATAGTATGGCGCTCAAGTAAACGAACAAAAACAAAGACTGCTAGATATAAATTCAATTCGGTTGATCGCACACACCGGACAACTAAGTTTTAGGTTTTGCTACACCTGGTCTACTTTTATTAAAGTTGCTACACTCTTACTTCGCGAAATTCCCACACATGTCTCTATTCACATTCTACTCAAACAAACATGCAATCGTATAGTCCAATTTTGCGTGTGAATAAATATTATTTAACACAATACTACAACTTTGCGCTTATTAAATTTGTTATGCAGTCGCGCATGCGCAACCAGTCCATTGGAATGTTGTAAGATTTTCACTGTCAATGCGTGTCTCCCACCACACGTACCGTAAGCGTTGCGAGTACAACCGTCGCCACGTATTCTGATTTAACAACTAAACACAAGAGTCAACCATTTGATTGTGCGCACTTTTGGCCAATATGGCTAAGCGGCTAGTTGAGGGCTCTCCAAAGCGGTTTAATGAGTTTCTCCGCTGCGCTCAGTAAGCACACCACAACGATAGTGTGTGCTTGCACCTGCTACCGCTTGCATATGTATGCATGTATATGCTTATTTGTATGCTTTTTCACTAAATAATTATAACGTTATATTTATTAATAAAAATAATATTTATTTATTGTTATTATTCTTCAGAATTATTATATTCCTATCCAGTTTGCAAGCCAATAAAACTAGCCAAATGAGTGGTTGAAATCAAAATTGTTCAGACAAAGAAAGATCAAGCCGTGAAGGGGAAAGTAATCAATTTAAATTTGTATGCAAACAAGTTGATTACCCGCACCTAAAAACAGAAATAATATTGATGTATAAATATTTTACTTCCGAGGCCGAGTTCTCTCCTTAAATAAAACAATGTACATATGCACGCATTCAGTAGCAGAGCACAGTTTCTCTCACATTTCCCTCTCTACCTCCTGAAAAGTCGATATTTGATCTTCGCATTTTTGATACAAACAAATCTATTTCAAGTTTCTCATTGTTAGTCCATTTCCACTGACCAAACCATCTTTTGCAGCCAGCATCTCGCTGGTACTTTGAAGATGTTTTTCTTTTTGTTGTTTTGTTCTCTTTTATTAAGATCATATCGGATCGGGTTCCTGTGATGCACACATACATACTTATGTAAAAAGCGTCTACTAAATTCAATAAGACAAACTTCTTACTGTCTCAAATAAGTGTTATATTAATTCATCTGAGTATAAAAATAATGGTACGGTGTATCTCTCGAGTGCCTATGCC
Organism: Anastrepha ludens; assembly: GCF_028408465.1. Taxonomy (NCBI): domain Eukaryota; kingdom Metazoa; phylum Arthropoda; class Insecta; order Diptera; family Tephritidae; genus Anastrepha; species Anastrepha ludens. Next base: position 116,218,559 of record NC_071500.1, on the reverse strand, counting down.
TCTTTTGTTGAGACTCGTTAGTCAAACAACTTAGCTGTTGAATATTTGCATAAATAAAGAATACTATTTTTATTAATAATAAGCAACAACAATTTAAACGCTTACAACCCTGAAGGGGTATACATACAGTTGTATGCCTCCTCCGAACAAGAGCCAAACTTTTTAAATAATTTTGATATTTTATAACTGCAGACCCCCCAAATCGAGGGTCTACCATTGGGCTGCGCTTTGTTTTAATATTTTATTTTTTTTTATTTATGTTAATGTACGAAATGTTAAAATTAGGTTAACGTAGCAGAAGCCGCGTCCTGTGTGTGGTAAGAGTATTCATAATTGTTGGAAAACCACTTCAGATACGAGCAAAATGCTTAGTGCCATTTGTGCGTATACACCTGTTAGTTAACAGTGCAAAATTAGAGCAATGGCAGTTTATTACAGTGTGTATGTGTGAAAGGTGAGTGCAATTGTCTTATGGCAACTGCGTAAGCACGTAAAATCGCCTCCCAACACCCAGACACAACTACCGCAAAAGCGTTGTACGCGAACTAACATAGTGGGGGCATAGCCACTCGCTGATAGTATCCGCCATCCACAGAGGCTGCACCGGGCTGATGACGATTACCCACAACCAGCCAAAGCGTGTAATTACAGAATCATAAACTCATCCAATCTTATTGCCTTCTCTTCAATAGAGAAAGCTGTGCGGCTCTGATTTGGGGTGGCTCAGATGTTACTGGTAACTTAAGTAGCATGTAAGTTTTACCTGTTGGCCTCATCCTGCTTCCAGAGGACTGCCTGGCATACACGCGGTCCAATAACACTGATTTTCAGTAGAACCAATAAACCTAATGTGAGTGAACTAGGAATGTAGGTCGTATGTTGGTGTAAGTGCACGAGACGGGTGTATTCGTAGTGACTGCGACCGTATCAATGGAATGGAATGAATGAATGCGCTAGTGACATTTATGAGTACGCCATCCATTTTTGATTGCACATCGATATACTCAATATTAGCTAGCATCAGCCATACGTTTTAATATAAAAATAATGATAATAATAATAATAAAATTAATAATAACAATAATAAACCGCAATATAGCAGCAAAAATAATCATTCAACAATTGACCTTCAAATATAAGTTAACAAACAACACCAATGAACCTTAATACAAATATGTACCTCAAAACGTAATGGAAAACGAGGAAGTAAAGCTTTACTGGGGCAGAGTGATCCTTACGGATTTAACAGTTACAAGCAATAGACCAGACATCACACATATAAACAAAAACAAAAAGAAATGTGTCTGATTGATGTTGCAGTATCTAATGATAATAACACAGACCTGCGAAATCTCGCTTTTTTACAGTTTCTAAAACGGCTATGGGTGTTTCCTGAAGGTTTTTTTTATGCTGAAAACGAATATGACCTTGAAAATGCTCCAGCTCGTCAGGATTTTTGGCAATTTGAGGCTAAATAGTCAAAAAATGCAGATTTGGCCATTTTAAAAATTTTTTTTTGATCAAGGTAAAGTTTTTTTTTAATTTTCCACAACGGCATCGCAAAGTACAACTCTTTAGCTTTAAGGCCCTTTTTTAAAAATATTTTAATATACGATTAATGTAAAAAAAGTTATTCTATTTTGAATTGGAGACTTTTAGATATGCAAATTCAACCTTTCTAACTCTCTAACGCCCCTGTAAAGGGCGAACTCAAAATAGTAAACTTTTTTTATATTAATCGCAAAAATATTTTTAAAAATGGATTTTAAAGCTGAAGAGTAGTACTTTGCGATGCCGCTGTGGAAAATTAAAAAAAAAAACTTTACCTTGCTCAAAAAAAATTAAAAAAATGCCCAAAATCTGCATTTTTTGACTATTTAACCTCAAATTGCCAAAAATCCTGACGTGTTGGAGCATTTTCAAGGTCATATTCGTTTTCAGCATAAAAAAGCCTTCAGGAACACCCATAACCGTTTTAGAAACTGTACCTCGCAGGACTGTGTAATCTAACCCAAAAAGAACAAGAAAAAATAAAACAATTACTAGGGCAAAACAACAACCAAAACTAACAAATAAATATGTATAAAAGTGCGGACACTGCATTTGCAGTCCGCAACTGTCGTTGCGCTCGGTAAAAATAGACGCCGCCGGGAATAATAATAATAACTTGTAAACAGAAAAGACTGACGTATTTAACTTTGTCAGACATATGTCGACCTTCTGCAGCAATCAAATGGAGAGCCCCCACTAAAAGAAATCCATCATGGAAAACATACTATTAAAGATGTAATCCAGCAAAGCTAAACCCTTATCCACATTATTTTATAATTTCAATAAAGGCCGGCTCATTATTTACTATCAAGCGGTCAGTTGTGATTAATTCAACAGTTTGGCATTCTGCTCTAAACGGTTAGTTGTAAATTAATTGACGCTCGATTCCATACACCACAAATGGTGGTATACGAGTATTACTTTCGTTACTTTGGAACTCAGAGAACTCAAATATTCACTCGATGGCGTACGGGTCAGTCAGGTCAAAGAATTTGAAATTTTCTACTACCAGTTCTACTCGCCCCTTTTCTTTCGATTCGCGTACACAAGTGAACGTAGCTGTTAGGTACTGGAAATAGTTTAAGATCATGCGTAGACATGTTAATCCATTAAAATTGCGGCAGGTGGTTTTGATTTGATGTTTAAAACCTACTAACCGTCATCACAGGTCCCTGTGTATGGGATTGCATGCATGTAAATGTGTTTGTCCACACACGCATACCTTGCACTTTTATGCTGTTCATACGATATCGAATGTGTTAAATATTACATTATCCAAAAACCAAAAGCTATTATTATTATTCCTCAATCCTTGTGGAACTTGTTGGTTTTTCAAAATGCCTGAGCCGATGATGTGAATGCTAGTTGCTCAGTTGGTCGGCCAGTTGACAGAGACGGTAAAGGCCCCTGCTATCGACTGGCCGAATAATGCAACGATTTATTTTGCTCATAAGTGAGTGGTGAGCAGTCATAGAACATTTTGTTTTTGCCGTTGAGGCATGCAACGAAGTTAGGTTCAAATGCAAGTGAATGCAACAAGCCAATGCTTTGTAAGTCAGTTCGTATGTGTGCGAGTGCAGGATGTTAGTGACCAAGTTTGTGTTGGTTTGTTCGTAAATTTGGGTATGCGCATTAGTGCAATTTTATTTAAATGTAGATGCTGTTTGATGTGTAGGTGCGTTTGGCTTTGGTTTTTGCACAAATGCAAATACACACACACAAAAAAAAAAAAAATACACATGTGGGAGATATGCATGTGCATACGTGTGTGTTTATAGTCATGTACAGATGTGCATTTGCATATGTACTTGTGTGCATATATTATTTTATTTTATTTTATATTAATTTATATATGAAAGTAAATGGTTTTTAAGCGTCATTCTTTATTTTTGATTTACCGTTCGGATAGTAACTGCCGTAGAAACAACAATAACACAAACGAGCTGGCAATTAATACAATAAATTTTGCGTACAGTCTAGACAAAACACAACCAACAACAACACGGACAACAAAAAATCCATCATCAATTTATGTGCATGTATGTACGTGTGTACGAGTATACAGATACATGCGTATATATGTATGTGTCATGTTTGGGTTATCGCCATAAGCCATATGCCGTCCGCCGCACAAACATTTCCACAAAAATGCATTTTATGCAGTTTTAGTGCAAATGTACAGTCGCTACAAAAGGTGTTTATGCAAATACATACACGATTTTGTTACACTCGTATGTACATATTGAACATAAGTATCTATACTTGCGAGCGTCTAATGAACAGTTTTGGAAATAGTTCGGGAACCCCATCAAAGGATGACAGCTGGTGTGGTGTTCCGCAACCTCATGACAAACAAAACAAAAACTTGCCTGCAAAAAGGGTTACTTTCTCCCCAAGTCTTCAAGAATTTTATCTTCAAACGTTTATAGAATATAAATAAAATAAATTTGGTATGGCACATTAAGTTGCAAGTGCGTGGAACTTAAATTCCGATGTTGCGCAAAATACACAAAAATGTCAATTATATTGCGGTAGGAGATTTAAAAGGAAAATAAATGTGAAATAAAAATACCACAGCATTTATTTTGTACAAATCTGGCCAAACTGCGGACTTCTTTAAATTCGGAATATCTGTGGATGCCCTACCTGATCGAGGTATCCAATCAGCCTATGCTTGGTTAAATAAACAAGCCAAGAATAGTAGAAATCAAACACGGATGAATTATGGATCAAGAACCTTTTTCTAAAACTTGCATAATCGAAATACATTTGGAATTTATGAGGAAATGCACAGAATATGTAGTTATCAAATACAAAGAATCCCGTCTATACTTTAGTTTACTTCCATCCAGAAAAAAATGCTTTTTTAAAGCAGGAAACAATGAGATTTGAATAAATACGTGAGGGTTCAAAAGACACCTGGTTTAGGCGCATACTTAAATTTAATCGTGAGGTGCCCTAAGGTACAATTACACATACAAATACGCATAAACAAATACTGGCTTCAAAACATCTGCACACTTAAAAGCCGCCACTAGACTTTGCTGCTCGTGAACGGTGCACTCCAAGGGCGCCCCAACCCCGCTGTACTCGTATAGTGCATTCAAAAGTAACATCTACAAACAGGTGCTCATATGTTGAATATACTTGTAATTTAGAAAGCCAGCCGTGCCTCTCGCTCACTAACTCTCACTAGAGGTTGCATCGCTAACAAGGCATGGCCCATTGGAGAATGGCGTTACACATTCTTCTGTGTTTGGGACTGAGTGAGTGAGACTACTACCACTACCTGCTGAGCATAGTGGGCTTGATGGTGTACCCATAGTAGTTGAAACAACAACAACAGCAGCAGAAAAAACAAACTGCATATTGTTTTTGAAGTAGGAGCATTGGGTTTGTTTAGAATTTTAGATTTTGGCGCTTAGAGCTGCAATTTATGAATGAACGTTTTGCATACACCTCATAACAGAGGCATGCTACTGGTGGAGGTATATTGCTACCGATTAATGGGAGTGAATGAAGCGTGGGTCAGGCAGTGAGTTTTCGAGTAGGCGAGCCCATTTTTGCTTCTTGTTAGAAAAACTATCACCTCTACCTCTTTGAAATTGGATACTGTCATTGGTTTTACATTTTTCATGCCATACATACAAAAGTACATACATTTCTGTGTATGTGGTGAAATTTGTGCATATTTTTATATACATACATACACAAATGCTGTCATGCCGATTTTGTCAGGATAGCGCACCTCGGGGGTTCTATCCCATCAAACGAAGACTAGGGAAAACGAGAGTTAGAAACCTTTATTCAAATATTATCCCACATACATATTTGTATATAAATATGTAGATATGTGCACATGTATGCCGCTAGTTTCCATTGAATAGTTTAGTCCACAAAATTTAGTATTCAGACATATTTAGCTTGCGCTTAGGCGTATAATGTAAAAGGCATGCATTTGTGTCCAAATCTGCTAAGGGGTGTTGTTTCATTTTTTTCCACAATTGCGCTGGCTTAGTTAGTTCAGTGCACTCCCTTTTCCAACACTAATTCTAAATCCCCTTGGATGTTTAGTTCACTACTCCAACTGAAAGTGAGTTTTGTTTAGATTTTCGTTGATTAGAAATTCGTATTAGATTTTCGAGTGGGCTTTAAATATTTGGAGCTTACTATGCATACTTAGACACGTGTGGGGATGTGTGTGAATGTATTTCTTTCCACTGGACTTATATGGAATTTTGGGTTACCGTGTCATATAATTTATATATCGAATGTAAAGAAAAAACTTCGATATGGTCAATAGTTACCATTTTTGAGGCGGCTACTATGGAAATCAGCAAATTTGAGCTATATTTCTGTTTATACAGCCTGTCTAATAGAAGCCCTATGCTCTGACTAGAAGCCATAATATGTGCATAGAGATGTTTTTTATATAGTGGCTTTTTATTTCTTCTTAAACATTTCATCGAAAAAAAAAAACAAAAAAAATTGAAGCCTGACCGCCGTAACCTCGAAATTATTTGACCAATTCGATTCTAGCGAACTGCATTGTATGGGTTTATGATATGGGTTTATGATATAATACGCAATATATTCGTTTATCTGGGAACCGGTTTAACACCGATAACAATGTCAGCCTTGAAATCCAACGGAGAATCTCTCTTGCCAACAAGTGCTACTTTGCTCTAAGTAGGCAAATGAGTAGTGAGATTCTCTCTCGATGAACAAAACTCACACTTTATAAGGCTCTCATCATGTCCATCCTAACGTATGGCGCAGAAGCTTGGACGATGACAATATCCGATGAGGCGTCCCATGCAGTGTTTGAGAGAAAGTTTCTGCAGAAGATTTTTGGACATTTGTATCGTAGGCTGTGGAACAATGAGCTGTATGAGCTTTACGACGACATAGACAAAGTGCAGCGGATAAAGATCCAGGACTTTAAAACTATTTGGTGCGGTACCAGCTGCTGGTAATAGAGGAAGAGGAAGGTCTCCTCTGCGTTGGAAAGACCAAGTGGAGAAGGACTTGGCTTCACTTGGCATGCCCAACTGGCGCCGGTTAGCACGAGAAAGAAACGACTGACGCGCTTTGTTAAACTCGGGCAAAATCAAGTAAGCAGTTATCGCGCCAAACTAAGACGAAGAATATATTCAATAAAATATATAGTCACCACCATTAACCTTAATTGAACCTTAACTGGATGCTTAACAAATCGAGAGTTAATCGAATATCAACAGATCGCTAGAACCTATGTATGCATCTAATCATTCAAAAGGAAGATTCATGCGTGAATATTACGCTTGCCCAATTCCGTTCTGAATTAGCTTCAGCCCATGCAAGTCTTTTTTCAATAAACGCAGGAATTCGAGGTCTTCTGCACTTAAACGTCCTCTACTCTTGTTTTTGGATACATTGCAGTGCATCATAGACCACATCCCAACAGTGGCCACGGTAATGCGGCAAAAAAATATTGCATACCTCGCACACCGGCAAGATGTTTAGCTCCAAAGTAAAGAAAAGTTTAAACTAAGTCGCCGGACAATAAAGGGATTTGGGAATTTAAAGGAAAAACGCACTTTCTCACGACAATCAGGTCTGAGTTGTCACAGCGGACTAGCGGCCTAGGCTTACATTCGGCCAATAACTGTCACTTAAGTAGCTTTCAAGAAAAGTCGAGCTCAAGGAACTTCGAGAAAATGACGAAATGTAGACCATCTATAGTAGCCCAAAGTTACACCAAACATGGATGGAAATAATTCCAACTGACGGTGTATTTGGCAGAATCTAAAAAGGCAGTGACGTCTAAACTAAACTATAAAACTGTTATCCTCTCCATTTAACAAAAGGGTATACGTGCTAATTACGTATTATATACATATATGTATAGGGAGTATATTAATCAATTTTTTTTAAGAACAAAAGAATAGTAAATGGCATTAGCTGAATTTTCGGACTTCAAAGTTCAAAATATTTGTAGATCACTTAAAGTAGTAGAGAAGTATCCGATAGCGGTCCGGGTATTATGATTTTGGCGACTTTTTTAATTTCTTTTACGTTCGAAAGACAATAGGAAACCTCTGGATGCGTTTCCACATGAAAAGGGTTTTTTTAAAGTAGGCATTTGTAGGCCCATTCATTTTTAATATGAATCCAAATTTCACTCCTCCAACCATTCTTGAACTTTCTGACTTTTCCTTTCTGGCACTACACAAATGTTACTAACTGTATATCAATACACTGCACTGAAACAAAAATATACACATACATATGTACATATGTGCATGTTTGTGTATGTGGAGAGTAAATATGCATAAAAACTGTTACCTAGGGCAAGTGTGAGAAATGAGGAAATTACGTATACGTCACGCACATAAAATATAACCGAAGTGTCATTGAGAGGAAATTTGGAAAGAGAGATACGCCTGCGAGTTAGGCTTCTAAAATGTTTGAGAGCAATAGACGCGTAAAATGGGGTTGCTGAAAACGAAATGAAAGTGAGGAAAATGAAAATGTGTCTGTGCGAATAAAAACGATTGCAAAAGTGTAAGAGGAAAGGTAGAAATATGTGATACATATGAAATTAACGAAAATGAAGAGTAATCGCCGAAGTGATCTGTGCAAAAGCAAAGGAATGGCGATTTGAAAATTTTAAGGATGAGTGCGAATACATATGCACAATATATGAGTGCCGGCACGAATGGACATAAGCGACGGTCAAATAGAGGAGCAATTTGCTAACTGCACAGGCGAGGCAAGTAAAGAGTAGCTTTTGGGGGAGCATGAAAGTGCAGACACTTGCAGCGTGAGAATGTGTGTTTAGCTAGATGTCTGAGCACGTATGTGCATTTACACATAGGCATATACATTTAAAACATTTGTTATTGTTATTGCTACTGTTTTTTGATATGCATTTTTGTTGTTAGCTTTGTGTGACATTGCCGTTGTTGTTATTGTTTTTGCGTAGTCTGCCATAGTCGAATTTGCGTTTATGTGCACTTTGTTTTGTTGTTGTTTTGTGCTTGCTGATTTTTTGGTTTTACGTTTGTTATTCGTGTCTGCCTGGCGCCATGGGCATAGCTGGCGTTTTGAAATCATCGTTTTTTGTTGTTTTGTATCGTGTCGGCATCATCGTCATCAAAATCTCGCTGCCGCATATTACTGACACTGTCCAAGAATTGCCGCTTTAGTACTATAGTAGTTGTAGTAGTTGTAATCGTGAGGTCGCCGCATTCGCATTCGCAACCGTCTGCCGTATTGTTGCTGTCGCCCCAAAATGACGGCAATACAATGAAGTAAAAGTTGATTCGTAAGTGCATCACATTAAAAGTATCAGCTTCGCGTTTTGCAACCTCGCAGCCCCAGTTGGCGTAACAAATTAAGCTGTGCCGTCTACCGATAATTCCTCATTGCCCGCTAATAGCTATAGTAGCCCCTACAAGTATGCAACTGTTGTAAGTAGAGTCGTAAAATTTTAAAGTTACTGTGTCTGTATGTTGAAATGCATCTGTTTTGGTATTTGTTTGTGGGAAAACCTATGCGAAAGCTTAATTACGCGTTTGGCTGAGTTACTTTGAGGAAACAATTGAGGAATCGGTCAACTTTCGCGGTCAATTTCCATACAAATGCGATTTATCGGTAACTGCGAAATGTATTTATCACACAAAGGGAAATTCATGGCGCGTGTCGAGCAGACCGAAACGCTGGCATTGAAAAATGCATCTGTCGGCTTATTAAGTGTTTGTTATCGCAAGTTTCTTTAATCTGGTGAAATTAGCTTTGCTTTCCTAAATTCTCATATGTGTTTATAGTCCCTTTTTATTTTATTGGAATAAAATGGAATTTCCTTAACCAGCTTTGCATTAATAATAATTTACTCTGTGCAATCTAAAATTAGAGAAACATTCTTATAGTTGGTCGTACCTTATTGGTGCCTCCAAAATTCAATGGTGTCAGCTCCAATTCTCGAAATAACGGTATTGGAAAATTTCGTTTGGGAGCTTTTAAAGAGGTTATACCAAAAAACAGTGCTGTGTAAAATTTTAGCAGAATAGAAATTAAGAAAATAAAACTAAATTATAATCTTATACTGCTGTTTGTGTCTTTGCTTACTGTTCTTTAGTTCGTTAAGATATTTATGTTTATGTGTATTTGTTCGCAAATGACGGTTATTGTATTATAATGCGGTTATTGTATTACAACTTATTCGCCCAAGCACAGCCAGCGGTGTGAGCTGTGTGTAAGTTTGTAATTATGAATGCGTAAGAAATGTAAAACTTGTTTTATGTATACTTTGTAGTCCTCAAGATGAGTTCTAATTGGAGTCGAAATATTGGCAAATAAATAATAGCAAAGAAATGCTATAAATATAAATATAACATACATGTGTATTCTAATATATAGTAAGGATTTAACTGGTTTTCGAGTTCAAATTTTGTAATGTAAAGTTGTTTCTGAATGGGTTCTCAGCGGTCAAAGAAAAGTTTTCAAATACTGTTATCTCCAAGACTGGAGCAATTCTGACGCTATTGAATTAAAAACCCCAATTAAATCAAAACCTTTGCCCAAAAAATTTAAAATCCGGGCGCAAACTTATATGATTCGGAATTTTTGTCGTTATTGTATTTTAAAATTTCCCATACATCTTTTAAGGGTACTGGATCGTTCCGGTAACGACTGCCTATTTTTTGCCGATGTTGGGAAATTCAATTAAAAACATATAAAGATTGCAGTTAATAGTTAAGAGGCTGAAGTTTTTTATCCAGCACATTTATAGGGAGATGCACTGTTATGGAGTCAGAATGTTAATTAACATTAAATGAAATGTGATTTGTGAGTAATACAGGGAGTATTTTATAAAAGTGGAAAAAATGCATTAATTTCCTCCTTTTTCAAAGAAAAACGGTGACCTTAAAACAATTGTTTTGGGAAGCATAGAAGATGTAAGCGCTTTGGGTGTGGCTGTTTCTATTAGCTCAATCTATAAAAAAAGTTCAAGGATTTTAGTTCTCGATCTTTTAACTAGAAAATTTCTATAGCTCATTTGAGTCTCATTCCGATGTACATACAGCAAGTGGCTAGGTATTTTATTTCACTAAAACTTGCATCCAACAAACCAAAGTGGTATACAATTTGAAATTAAAATTATTTTCATAAGAAACTTTGATAAAATATTAATATTAAGAGCGAAAAGTAATATAAGAAAATTGCGTTACAAAGTGGTGTTGTCATATACTGAATATCCATAGGTACGAGCATTCATTTGTCAGGGCAGTGTGGAATAGAGTTAATTAACGTCAAGCATGCATCCATAGCAAAACTTGGCCCATGTCGAAAGATTCAATGCTTTAAATCTTCTAATTCTAAGACGGCTTATCCTGAGCAAAATGCGTGTTTAAGGTTGCTTATGCGTTCTCGATAGGAATTTGATCGAGACTCGGTGGACGCCACTTCAGTACGTTAATATTATTATTTTCCAAATTTTCTAGCAGTGTTTTTGCTGTCAGGATCGGCTCGTTGTCTTGCTGCTAACCATTTTCTTTCTGGAATGGCGTTTTCTTAAAGTATTTTTTAAATGCACAGCAGCCATTATTTTTTCCTCTAAAATTACAATATTTCCTGTTTCTTGAGCCCACGATCATCGCCAGACCATTAAAGTCCGCTCAGCCGATTTAACAGTGGGCACGGTTTTTCTGTAGGTCGACGCCATACATGCACTAACCATTAGAGTATTTTAATCTGTTCAAAAATCAAACTTTGCTAAATTATAGGCATACAATACACGCCTTTTTTCAAGATTATTTGCATTTGGGTCTCGTGTAATCGTCTTCGTGCTGTAGAAGTTGAAGGTACGATTTCCCCCTGATTAATGAGCTGATATCGAATTTCGGGGTAGATTTAAATGGATCTTCATCGAAAAATTTCTATTATGCGTTTGTCATAGCTTTAGAGAAATCTATATTTATGGGGTTACCATTTGTTTTGTAAGATGAGACTACATTCCAGAATAAAGTCTGAGCCTTATCGGAAAGATTTGGAATAAATATTTGGGAATGACCGTCTTGATGTAACTTAAATTCAGCAAAACGCTCCTGGTTCGTTAGCCAATTGAATTTCAGTATTTTTGCTGGGATTTAACGATCAAAAATGTACAAAAGAACTTGCGTGGTAATTCTAATTGTTTGTACTCCAAAGCTCATAAGATAAACGAGCCTTTAACAACACCTTTAAATGTAAATTTGCCCTTTTATAAATCTGAACCGATCCACCTGAACATTTTTTGAGAAAACCACTTTTTATCAGAAAGCCACCTTATTTTTCACCTGTCTCGTTTTGCTCTATTTCAGTTGATATACATATATGTAAATATTGACGCTTCCCGTTTTGGTTGTTTGGTCGAGCCCCTATTTGTGGTGTGCGTCTTGATGTTTGCCACAAACGGAGGAACCTGCAGATTTAAGCCGCTTCCGAACGGCAGATGTTTTTATCAGGAGATTTTTCATGACAGAAATCAGACGGAGGTTTGCTATTTCCCGCCGAGGGGCGTCCGCTATTAGGAAAAACCTTTTCTATCATTTGGTGTTTCGTGTCGGGGCTTCGAGCCTGTGCACTTGTAAAGGTAGTCACGCACAACACATTCGGCTACGGTGGCCACAATGTTTGTCAAGACGTAGCGAGTGATAGGTTAATTTTATTCTTGGGGCTTACGTTGACAACTTCATTTTGTCACCTAATGCACGTACATATTTTTGCTTATGTTAAAGGGAGCACTAAGAGAACCGCTTTTATAAAATACATTATTGGCTTAAATTTTTATTTCGTCTTGAGCCGAATAAAGATTCACAACTTTTTAAAGAACTAATGGCACTGCGCACTCACACATTGCAGGAGTTTCAAAATAAACCTGACCTTGCGACATTTCACTATAAAAGTCATTCACCCTTATCGAGTTCGCCCGCGTAATTGTATACGAAACGTGAAGAACAACGAAATAGCTCAAGGACACACGAAACAGCGAAACTCAACCAAAATACCGAAACCGAAAAAGGAAAACAAAAATAACCCACTCGAAATTTGGTCACTTGCACCAAAGTGCACAGCCCCAGCTGCAGCAGCAACAGCAGAAACAGAAGTAGAAGCAACAATGAAAAAAAACATACACAATATCAGAGGCAGTAACGACGTCAGCAACAAGGAGTAGGTCGTTCATCAACAAACAGGGAAAATTCACGGCAACCCAATTTCGATTTCGATGCGATGCGCTGCGATGGCTAGAAGGCAACAACACGATGAAAGGCTACAAGGCTGCAATGAAAGTACATTGCACATTGCAAGGATGCAAGGCCGACGACACGACGGCCACGACGAGAATACCGGTAATATGTATAAGTGCAGTGGGGTTATTAGAACAGAGGCCGGCTCTGTCACGCAGTGCCAAATTACATCAAAACTGGCGAATACTTGTAGAAGGCGAGTAGCTGGTATATCCTGGAGAAGGCAGCGCCTGAACTGCATCAACAGCAGCATCCCCACCATACGTGCTTACGAGCACACACATATTTCCGCCAAATCTGCATACTCAGTTGTATACTCGTATATGCGTGCAACGCAACAGCCTCCAATAAACATCCACCAAGTGAAGTTAGCCATCCAGGAGTTGCAACCGCGCTCGCGACCTCCAAGGCCAATCGACGACGAAACCAGGCTACGACGCCGACACGACGACGACGACAACGACGGTGGACAGAATGACGCGAAAAACGCCCACAACAACCCATCATCCAGCGACCAGGGCCCGTGAAAGAGGCCATTGAATGTGCAAGTGTGTTTTTATATGTACTTGTATATGTATGATAAAAAGTTTGGAGTACGAGAGTGTGTGCGAATGTGTTAACCACAGAGGTAAATGCACTCGCCACGACAAACTTGCCAGTAACGGAAGAATGCAATATGCGAACGCGGCAGTTGCGTCTGCAAGGATGGGAATGTGGACATGTAGATGTACCAATCCGAACATACCTATACACAGGCGTTGCGCACTCATACAATGATACAATGATAGTAACATAGACACGACGTAAAGTGCAATGTGCATAAAATGTTCCCGTAACGTATCAACGCAAAAACCGACTATTTGCGAGGGCAATGCAACAGAGACGATGACGTGGCAGATTCAGCGACGATTGGAATGGCGTTGTCAGCCACTACGATGGCTACTTTTTGCTCGTGTTTGTAGCAATGGGTTGTGCGGAGCTGCTTGGTGTGGCTAAATTGGCTTTGATGACGCAGATGCAATTGCCGACGATGCTGATGACGAGACGGAGGCTGAGATAGAGTACGTGTGTACGAGGAACTCGTTATTGCTCACACACAATTTTCTGAAAAAATATAAGCACATCTGTAATATATTTTGCGTGTATTCACGTGCATCTCAATGCGGAAGCGTACACTTTTACAAACTTGCAGCAATATTGCTGGGATGAGAGCATCGTGCAAGTGCGTCCGCATGGAGTTTTGCGACTACAGAAAATAAACAATTAAATGTTATATTGGAGCAACAGTGGACTACTTTAACTATTGGGTTGTCATTTGATCAGGACCAAGTAAATTATATAGATTTATTCTACTACTATTATTGCAGTTTCTTAGAGAGTCGAACCCATAGATAAGACCGCAGAAGATGTTGCACTTTTTTGTGCCCAGTCGCTTGATCTGCCTATGGCCGCAACAGTTCGTTAACGAACACTGTAGACCTGAATGGAACCTTAAACTAAATATTATATATCAGCTAGACTCACTAACGCGCCGTCAACTAGATTTTCGATCATTTGTTTTGAAATTTAGTATTTTAACCCTAAAGCGGCGCATATAAATCTAAATTGGATACGTCTAACTGTGTTAATTTCATAGTCGAAATGAAGCGAAAAACTGTCAGAACATTTCACTTGGCCTAATATTATAAGCTCACTCCCCAAAAAATAAAGTTATTGTGGGTGAAACGGTTTCAGCTTTGCGCTTCGTAAATATGTAGGTATATGAACGAGTGCAATAGATAAATATTTCTGTATACTAATTCGGAAACAGAAATCACTGTGCGACAGTTACTTCCACGAACATTGAACGCTCGCACGACAACGTTGGCGGCACACTGAAATGCATTGCAGCGTGGTTGCATGTGGCAGATGCATGCCAAATGGACCACCTCTCCATCCTCTCAAATACCATTTCCCCACTTTGCGTTGCATTGCTTGGTCACATGGCATTCAGAGGCCATCAGAGATAAACGAAGAGGCCGTTTGCGCTAACATGCGAAGTGTTTGACTCTGGAGTTTGTTGGACCGAGTAAACTCCCCTGGTTGTTCCTATTTACTACACTGTTGTCCTTGACCGTGATGCTGAACATTTGGCGATGGCGATGGCGATGGTGCTGCTGTTTCTGTTGCTTTACTGTTTATGGTTGTGGTTGTGGTTGTGTAGACGCGGCGGACACGACGGTCGTATGCAGTGGAAATGGCGATACTAATGTGGTTGTTGGGATTCATTTGTTATGCAAGTAAATTTACTCGTGCTAGGCGGTGTTGGAAACATCCTTGAGTACGCCTGCTACGTTGCGGCTGCTTTTGCTGTCATTGTGGATGATGACGTTGGGTGTTGGGTGTGGGGTGTTGGGTATTTGGTGTTGCGGAGGAAGGCATTGTCCCTAATAGGTGTTGCACAGTTGGTGTAGTATTATTGGTGTTGATATTTGTTGCATTTGTAGCAATTCGTATCAAGGCCACGCGATTCAAGCATCCACGAGACGACGAAAGTGAAATTTCACTTCAAAGCACACTTTGTGCCAATTTCATTCATACACACCCACATATATGTATACGTATAAAGAAATTTGAAAGCATATTTATACTTATATTTTGTTAAGACTTTCATGATCACTTCTATGCAAGTATTTATGTTCGAACTACAGCTTTCTCTCCTTAATGCAAAGGGTAATTCAAGGTGGACCTCAACTATCTTCTAACATATAGTACATCGTTGACTTATACACAGATAGATAATTATAAGCTGATAGATAGATATATATTTAAATAGATAAGAGTCTGCTATTAAAATGGATCCCTTTGCTCTTAAAGTTTTGCATTTAATGTTTTATTAAGCATTTTTCGTAATGAATTATGTAGAATGCCTTCAGGTCTAAAATTCATTTGAAATCAGTGGCAAGCCATAGATAGTAAGGATGAAAAATTACTGTAAAACATTTCGAAGGGAACAATACAATTCGTACTGAGTTAGGAAGGAATAGAACAAGCGATGAAATACACAGACGCAAATTTATATACGAGTATGTGTAGGTTTTGCAAAGGCAAGAGAGCATGCAAAGAAAGCCAAGTATTATACAAACACGAGAGAGAATTTCATAATCGCAGAACGACTGCGAACAAGATTCGGTAACTGTGAGAATAGTAATTAATTAAATTTGTATTTAACTGTGGCTGATTAGTTTACAGACACAAAGTTCAAGCTCACATTTATCCCTAAAGTTATTGAATATATGAAAAACATATTGCATATGGCTTATATTCAGTAGTAAGTTTCGTTTCACTGACTTCTAAGTTTACGTCAATCAGGCATACACACACATGCAAACGGCCAGGGGAAATTGATGAAAACAATTAAATGCAAAACTAAGTGATGCCTGTGTTATATATTTATGGTTTGTACTCGTATTGTGTGTATATGCAGATATAAATTAGTGAATCTCCTACCATTTTCTCTCTTCTTCGCATACAACAAACGACTTTAACTTGTTCAAACTGAATTTATAAAATTTCTCTTTTTGTTTTATGTCTCTCTCTCTCTCTTTGTGTGGCTCTTTTTGTTCGGAATATGCTTTCGGCTGAGTAGCTTATTGAGGGCGGTTGTCCTCCTCCGATTTCATGCGTTCTCGCCAATTGAAAACGGCAAACCAATTTTCCGATGCCCCAAGCTTCCAGTTCCATACGTGCGCCGCACGTCGTTAGTTGCTGTTACTTCGGATGGAACAAGCAAGACGTGTGTGTGTGTGTAGGTGTTTTGGCATTTTTTTATTCGTTAATGGCAAATGGATTTCCATTTCGCGAAACGGGGTCTATATCAAAAAGGATAACAACAATAAAGGTTAAAAAAGAGAACGAAGAGTAGTAAGGAAGGTTCTACATCGCGACAGCCCGACGAATGCAACGGTGGCTTATATTGACTATACAGTGGCAATGGGGCACGTTGAAGTAAAATAGCCTCAGTTTGCACAAGTGTAGCGGCGGTTACGTTAAGAATATCGGCTGGGCAGAAACTTATGCATATTTGTATCACAGTCAAAAGGGTCACATGAGTGATATCCCAACACACTCCATTAACCATTTACCGAGCAATTTCTGCCGTGCATATCGATTTGCAGGTTTGTGGGTGCATTTCGGATACAACGCTGCTGTGCTGTTGGCCACCTTCGCTCTTCGCTTAAAAAGTGCAATGCTACTTCCCGAGTGGTTGTTTGTGGTATTGGAGGCCGTTTTATTTGTTTGCATCGGCATTGCTACAATTCGTATGAAACGTTTGCTAAAGGCAAGAGGATTTACCAAGAAAAAAATACCATTAAAAATAATAGCAAAGTTTTGGCCACGTAAATTTACGCAAATATTGCCGACGAAAACCGTACAAAAAACAATTATAAAAACCTGTTAAAAAAGAGAGTAAATGAACGTAGTGTATTAAAAGAGGTGGCAAGAAGGCAAAGAAATTTACAAATTGCTGATAAGTACAGGAAGGGGAACAGTGAAATAGACGATAGTAAAAAAAATATTCAAGGAAAAAGTGCAACGAAAATTTAGCCACTAAAACGAAATATTATTTTTCAAGGCTGAAGTGAAAAATACAGCAAAAGCTAAAGCTAAACGGCATTTCTTAATTACAAACATACACACATAAGGGGGAAAAGCTAGAAATTGCTTTAATTCCTGGCTACTTACATCACACACAATGACGACTTGCTGCTTCACTGGCTTAGCGCTCAAAGTCTCATCTACAGGTTCGTGCAGTGCTTTGTGTGAAGTAGCTGTCCCACCTGGAGCAAGTGTGCGGTTTAAGGTTGGTTAAATAACCACTTCAATTGCAAATTTTTTGTTTTTGTTTTTTTTTTTTACCAAACGAAGTACACGATTGTTTTCCTTTTTTGGTTTGTTGTGGAAAAATCGATATTTCTTTGGAATTTTTCCTTTTAAAATCATGCATATGTATGCACGTATGTATATAACTATATGTTAATATGTGTTAATTTTTCACACTCTCCAATTAAATATATTTGCTCGGAATTAGGCAAGATTGTGTTTGACAATATTTAAAAAAAAGTTGCACTTTGGTATTTAATATTTACGCTGAGTTTTGCAGCTATAAATACTCGGTCTTGCCCCCTATTTTCACCTGCTGTAAGTGTGGGTATATGGCTAAAGAAACTAATTGTAGCTTCCAACTCATGCCATATCAAAACTATCGGCAAACCAACTGGTTCTTACCTTATCAGTGCGACATTTTCAAACCCTTAGTAGCAGTCTTGCGCGTCGTGCCCTGCGCCTCAACTCTGCTTATTCTCTTTACTGAGCTAGAGAACCTCCCTGATTGTTTCTTTATTCATTTCATAGAAATGCTTCCTCTTTTGATTGGTGCATTTTTCGTGTTTGCCAAAAAGCCACATGAGTCAATTGTCACATCTTGTGAACTGCATATGAACGAGAGTGTTTTTTTGTTTTGCTTTGACGTCATCTTGAGTATTACAAACTTATCAAAGTTTGTTTTTAGTGGGATAGATCAAACTACATACTTATTTTTGAGTTATCCGAAAAACTTTCTAAAAATTATTCTTAGTAAACTTTCAAATAGAAGTGCGACTTTTTCAACTCTTTGCACTGAACGAAAGTGTATTGTTTATGTATGTCAATATAGCTGGTTAGTGAAAGAATGTCATAAGTATATAGAAAGACCACTAGCTACCCTTTTATACTGTGTAAAAAATGCGTGGCGACGTCTATTAGCAGTATATAATTAGATGAAAATATGTCTTTTCTTTTACAATTTAAATGGAAAACTTTGAATCCGCTTTTCTAGAGTTTTTTTATCTTTTGAGTTATGACGTTCTTCCAGCAAACGAGAGATTGTCTATTTGGCACGAGTGGCCAAAAATAAATTGTATGTGAAAATTCTTGAAAATTTGTATAGGGCCCTCAAAGAAGAAGAAAATATAGACGATCAATGATAGCAAATTCTAGCTATTCCAGTTTTCTAATTCAGTTCTTTAATTTCAGAAATTTTCAGAATTTTAAATTGTAATTCACCGCCGTTTTTGATTTTCAACACGCAACTAGGAAAATCCTTTTTTATGATGAACAAATTTGAAAATACCCGTAATATGAAAATTTAATTTGCCATCACTCCTATAGGTATACAGACGCGTCTGCGTCTTTTGTAAATATCCTTCACTGCTCTCCATTTGTCATTGCTAACAGATGAAACACCAGACCCAAAAAATAGGTATTTGTAAGTACATATTGAATACATCGCATTGACTCTCTATTTATAGTTACACTACTTTCAAAATTACCGGCAAGCACTTGTACATACATATGTAAGCACAACACTTCTACAAAACACATCAAAAAATATATATATGTATTTTATTTAAATATTAGCGCCATCTCATTAGAAGAAATTATGTCTTTATTTTTACTTAAGCAGGAATAGTAAATTAAAAAGTTTAAGTGGTTTTCTTGGTATCGTGATTTTTGGACAAACACCCGAAACACCTTAAGTCAAACTGGAGTTGGTATTTATATTTCTGGCTTTGGGCACTTCTAGTGTTAGTGGGGGCCGTTTGTTGTTTCTATTGCAAATTTTAACATATTTGAACATAGCACACTCAGAAAAAATTTGTTTAAAATGTTTAAAAATTCATCTCGACAAGATATGGAATTACATAAACCGAGTACATTTTCGGGCGAGTATTTTTACCAATTATTGGATTAGTAGGACAACAATGCTTTTTTTTTAATCTTTTCATTGGGGGGATTTTTAAGTGGCGGGTCCCAAACCCAGCGCACAACCAGCTATCCTGGAATGCTTCGCCTTCTCACGTTAGCTCACTCCTGAACAGGTGTTCGAAAGCTGCCCAGTGGATACGTGGGCTAATCCCGGACGTTGTGAGCTGCTTGAACCATATGCAGAAGAGTCGTCCTGGCCACTCCCAAGTGAATGGCGATCAGTAACTTTCCCCACTTGCGTGGACTTCTACATATGGAACCATCCTGGTGAACGAGAACAAAACGAAGTACCTCCTGTCTTCAAACAAACAGTCGGCGCACTCGTGTTTCGGCACCCACGTCACTGTTGACAGTTATAATTTCGAGGTTGTAAAAGACTTCATATAGAATCAAGACCAACGTAGAATCTCTTTTGCCAACAAGTGCTACTTTGGACTAAGTAGGCAAATGAGCAGTAAAGTCCTCTCTCGATGAACAAAACTAACACTCTCGCTCTCATCATGCCCGTCCTAATGTATGGCGCAGAAGCTTGGACGATGACAACATCCGATGAAGCGACGCTTGAAGTGTTTGAGAGAAAAATTCTGCGCAAGATTTTTGGACTTTTGCACGTTTGTAATGGCGAATATCGCTGGCGATGGAACGATGAGATGTATGAGCTTTACGAAGACATAGACATAGCGCAGCGAATAAAGATCCAGCAGCTTCGCTGGCTGGGTCATGTCGTTCAAGTGGGTACAAACGCTCCGGCTCTGAAAGTAACTGATGCGGTACCAGCTGGTGGTAGCAAAAGAAGAGGAAGGCCTCCTCTGCGTTGGAAAGATCTGATGGAGAGGGCTTGGCTTCACTTGGTGTGCCCAACTGGCGCCGGTTAGCACGAGAAAGAAACGACTGGCGCGCTTTGTTAAACTCGACCAAAATCGCATAAGCGGTTATAGCGCCAATTAAGAAGAAGAAGAAGGATAACAAAGCATTGATAAACTAAAATTGTCATACGGCGAGCGAATACCATCCTTTAGCACTGTAAATAAGTAAATAATGCTGCAATAAATTTGCTCGTCGTCGCTGTACGCTCACCGACGCATTCCGGGAAGATCGTCTAAAATCAGTTGTCATGTGAGATACCGCGAGAGTGGGCAGAGTGCTTCGAAAATTGGTTCAAACGAATGCAAAAGTATATTGGTCATCATTGAAAAACAATACAAACTTGTATGCCACATTAAAGTTTGAGCTTTTCTGTATTAAACAATTTATAGCAAGATTTTGTTCAAAATTATTTTTTGGTATATTTTACCTCTTAAATCCTTACCTAAACCTCTGTTAGGAGTATTTTTGGCTCCCACTCATTTAGATCCGACTTAATAATTGTTGAGATTGGAAAAACCACGCCCATTGTTTTATATGGTTTTTTATGAGGAACATTTTCCATAGCAGAAATTCACTCGGAGGTTTGCCATTGCTACGCTGTTAGAAAAAACTGCTTCTAACATTGTAAAAACTGCATTATCATTTCGAACACTACCGAACGGTAGTCACGCATCAACCCACCGCTGAAGCATGTGTTTTGCTAAGATCTGTTTTCGTATTGATTTCACCCAAAGGGCTGATACAATCATTTAAAACCCTATTTCTATCATTAGACTGTCTCCTCAATTCTTTACTGTTTCGTTAAAATGACGAAATCCTAATAGTTTGCCATTCATTCTGCGCATGTAAAACATTCCATTCAAATTTCACATATCATTTTATTGCTAACAAAACTGCATTCCACTAGCTTGGGGTTGGAATTATTGTAATATACATATAAGTGCATAGTTCTGATGAATAAAATAAGGAACCGCCTCAAAAAATACTGTTAGTATTTTTTATTAAAATAACCAGAATAGTATTTGCAATAAAAAAGCTTTCTGTTGCTATAGTAGAGTATGTATTAAGTGTAAAAAAATTATTGTGTATTATGTAATTATTAGAAAAATTTGCTTAGATTGCGAACAATGCGATACAAGTAAGATGTGCATGTAAAAATAATATTTTCTGTTTAGAAGGAAAGTTTGTTGTAGATCAAGGTTGCGCAAAATCAGTCACCCAATCTTGGTTTTCAATAACTTTTTTACTGAGTAAAAAACTGATTTTGAGCGATGGAAATCTTTTTTGACCTATACACGTTCTAATGCTTGTCTATTTGCATTCTGCAGCTGTCTAGTCCACAAGACGCAATTTGGAAAAAATTATACATCTTCCGTAGGGTGATGAATTTTGCGCCACCTTGTACTTAAGTATGTAGGCATATATTTTTGTATTTTGATGCTTGACATGATTTCTTTTTGAACCACGCATTTGTCAATTATTTTTTTTAGATTTCTCTTCAATTGGCACTGAGACTTTTATTCCACAAAGAAGGTATTTGGAAGGCATTTACCGTTCAACAGCAAAGTCGCAAAGATTTTTTAGAGTTAGAAAGAAATATCGGAATCTTTAGAACGCAATGAACTTTACACCGTTCGGAAGCCCCTTTCCCGGTACAACCACTATTCCTGGGTTGCCACAGTTTACAACAACAGCGGCGCCACTAGTATCTACCGTGACGTCGGCGGCAGCAGTTGCAACTGTTACTGCACAACCCGGCACTCAGCAGCAAGACACTGCCTCCACAAGTGCTCGTTACCAACAACAGCAACAACAACAAGCTGCCGCCAACGTCAGTATGACACACTTCAATCAGCCAGCCATACCGATCGCTACTGGTGCGACCGTCACCGCTATACAAGCAAAGTTTCGTACTACGGTCGACGATCCACAGGGAGATAAGTATAATGGGCACTTGGTAACCATAGAGGCAGCTGGGGCAAGTGGCACACAGCAGCAACAACAGTCACAATATACTAACATACCAGCTTACGGTACACAGCAGACGGAAGATAAGCGCTTGATAACTGCGGCAATTGCATACCCACAAAATACGATTACCGCCTCAACGCCGACAGCAGCAGCAGTTGTAGCGGGAACGAGCACCACGCAACAACAGCAACAGCAACAGCAATTACAAGGGCAACAACAGCAGGTGTCGGCGCCGCAGGAATTAACGCAGGACTTGTGTAACGCAATTTTGCAACAACAAGGTGTGGATACAAAGCTTGGTGAGTTAAAATTGGGACAGAACTAAGATTGGTTGATTAAAAGATTTGCTATAAGAATGAAAAATTTAATATTCAATAGATATACTTATACGCATTTAGTGCCGGATCGAAAAAACTATGAATTTAGAGGAGGTTTGATAGGCCTACCCAACAAATGCCTTATATGTATGCGTTTTATATATGTATACATATACATACATGTTGGTAGAACATTTTGGTAATAGAGGCTTACGTCCAGTACAGTGACTACCAGTCACATTTTTCAATCATAAGCAGTAATTAATTTCACTTCCAAGAGTTCATAAGTTCACTGAGGATTTGAAAAACTCGCAGACAAAATTTGAAACCGACAAATTGTGAATTCGTAATTTCTTTTTGAAGACTAATGTAATGATTAAGATTAACAATTCTTTTCTTTGCCTATATATTTCTGTAGTTCTACAAAATACCTCATGGCAATCGCTAACACCAGGCACCACAGTAGCTGATTACCTCTCCCATCTTCCAGCCAACACGCTGCCATTGTCGCTACATCATTTCCTCAAGTATTCAGCGGAGACGATAAAAAAAGAAAATCAAGGCGTAGTAAGTATGCTTTACAAACATATGGAATATTTTAAGAGGCCCAGTAGTTGATAAAAGAGAGATGCTCTTGGGCCAACATGTTTTACAGGTACAAACGGGACCACCCATTGGCATCAATACGATAGGCGGGACAACAACCATTACAATACCTCAACAGCAAACGACAGCACAAATACAACAACAACAAACACAACAACAACACCAGCAACAAGGGACGTCAACGGTACATCTGCAAACAAACGCATCGTCCAGTGGCGCAATTGTAGTAGCTTCAACGTCGGCAGCTGCTAACGCAACTTCAACGTCGAAAAAGAAGAAGCGCAAAAAGCGTCCGAAAGACCGAAAACCGAAATTGCGGCCCGGAGAAATTCGGTTAACAACAGCACTGGACGGAAGCCCATTATACCTGTGTCCCGAATGCCAAGTCGCATATCCTGAGCCCGATTTACTCGAGATCCATTTGGTTGGACACAATCTTGAGAGACGCTATATTTGCGATATTTGCCAAGCCGCCTTGAAGCGCAAAGACCACCTCACGCGTCACAAACAATCGCACAACCCAGAAAGGCCATATATATGCACCGTCTGTCTGAAAGCGTTCAAACGGAAAGAACAACTGAGTCTGCACTTTGTGATACACTCGGGAGAGAAGCGACATTTGTGTCACGAGTGCGGCAAGGGTTTCTATCGCAAAGATCACCTACGCAAGCACACACGTTCTCACATAGCCCGCCGGGTAAAGGCTGAACTCAGCATGCAGAACGAGAGCGAGCATGGGACAAGCATGTTGCAGCCTGTCACGGTAACAACAATCGCTGAGGTTCAACAACAACAACAGCAGCAGCAACAACAACAATCCACAAATCCGGTGCAACAACAGCAGGCTAGTGCGCAACAGCAGAGCACTCAACAGCAACAGCAGCAGCAGCAGCAGCTTCAGCAGCAAATGCATACACAGCAAATGCAACATGTTGTTGTCACACAGCAGCAACAACAGCAGCAGCAACAACAACAACAACAGCAAATGCTTAATTAGCCCAGTGGCGGCAATGATTTTTGTAAAGTCAGTTGAAATTCAAAATCAATCATCAATATTTGGTGGAAGCTAAATCTGTAAGGAGTCAGGTGGAATAACACACACGACACGTCTCGCACTTTCTAAATTTTTAATTTTTAATGTTACTCATAATTATAAATATTTGAGTTGTTTGGAATGTATTTGAATCTTTTGGCTTTTATTTTTATTACCTGCTTGCATATGTATGCATACAACAGATATTTCAGGGCACAGTATCCCTTTACTCTGCTACATCTGCCAGTACATCTGCATACTTATATGGAATTAATATTATTATTTTACTAAAACATATTATATTTCGTTTAAAACTTGAAAACATTTAATTGCCCTTTGCTAAAATCTGCCCACAAACAAAATAAACATTCATCAAATGGTTCAAAACGATGAAGAAAGAAATTCGCAACACTTTAGGCCGAGAATGACTTATGCAAATAATGATAAATATCATACGCCGCCGAAAAAATATCTAAGACTACATAGGAATAAAACATTTACATACTGAATGAAGCAACAGCTTACACTAAACTTTGCCGTAAAAATGGAGCACGTCGCGTTTATCTATAAGTATGTATATATGTATATAAAGATCACGCCTCACAAGCATATGAACAACGTATGCATGTATTTAATATACATAAATTATAATATGGCAAGGTTTTAATTCATTGTTCTTGAACTAAAATTACAAATTAATAGCATATAATACGAGTATTAGAAGCGTTTGTATGTGAAGTTCAAAAGAGAAACTAAAAAATTAAAGAGAAATACAAAAACAAATTTAGCTGGTAAGTCCGTAGTATGATGAATAAAGAAAATATAGTATTTTTGTATGTTTGATGAGAAAAAAGACAACCAAGCTAATGAAAAATAATAATTGTAAATTATAGCATAAAACTAGAGTACTCGATTTTAAAATGTAAGCGTGTTTTTGTTTATAATTTATACACATAAAATATAGTAATGTAGTACACAAAGCCCCTTCTCAATCATCCATGCATGTATGAATGTTGGCACAATATTCCTACAATAATGGCATTGTAAAAAGTGTGCATAATTCTATAAAATTTTTCATTTTCTATTTTCTTATTGTACAAAAAGTAAATAAAGGAAACCAATATTTTAATAATACAAGTTTATGAATAGATAATTTAGCGTAATTAATTTATTTTATAATCACGACTAGCTGATGATACCCGATGAGAGGCACTGCAGGATGTGATAGCATTTGTCAATAATAAAGAGACTTGTCTATTCCTTTAACTTCAGCTGAAATAGTAGTTTCGGAAAAAATTTAGAGCGCTATTGTTGTCATTGGATGTAGCGCTGCATCCGCTTCGAGGCATGTCCACAACCAATCTTACAGCAGTCAGCAAATGGTTTTCTATTCTTGCTTGTGGAGGCCAAATCTTCATTACCTGCAGATATTAAAATTTTGGAATTTTGATTTTATCAGACGCAGTAATAGACGGTTAGTCGGGACTATGATTTGTTAACTTGCGTCCAATATTTCGAAAACCTTTGGCAACAGTAGAAAAGGAATTTTTTTAAGCTAATGGCGGCAAAGCTTTTGTCACGGCTTTAAAAAGTTCCGTTCACTTTATTTCCATTCTTGACAGTTAGATAGGACAGCCATCTGTCTAATACGAGTATAATATTCGAATGTTCGAATTAACACTTATAACTCGACCTTAAAATAAAAAAAATAGATGGAGCTAATTAAAAAATAAACGAAACCGTGAATACCCGTTTTGAAATTGAGAGGTGTTGTATCACTTTCTGCGTTATATGACGATTCTACCGTAGCTAATTTTTCAGTTTGCTGCCTCTAGCGAGTTAAAAGGCAAATACCGTCAAATTCCATACACGTATCAAATCCCATAAAGCTACCATAACCTCCCACTTCAAACCCATGGAAAACAGAAACTAAAGGTTGCGCCTTCCGAAAATCAACCGTCATCGTTTGAAATAAATAAAAGGAAGAGAAATTACTTGTTCGTAAATATTCAAATATTGCGATTTTCAAATTAAACAAACAGTGATGTAGTGAAGACAGTGCAAAATCCCAATGGGGTTTTTAGCGTTTTTTTTTGTCGATGACTACGTGGCAAGAAAGTGTGTGTATCACAGCAAATTCCGAAGGCGCAATTTTTTATTTATTTTATAATTTCTAGTTATCATCAGTATGCAAAGAATACACGCTCCAACCGTTGTATCAACATGGGCACGTTGGATAAACGGATGGGCTGGCTAAATGACTCGGTGGGGTACTTCGATCGGTATCTCGTGAACAACTTTAGTAATGTTGGCTTGCAATGTCTCCATCGAAGTTGATTTATCCACTAATCATTTAGACTTTACATACCCGTACAAATAAAAGTCCAAAAGTGTGATATCACACGATCTTGGTGGTCAATCCACTCGTCCGAGACGAGAGATAAATTACTTACTGATACGACGAAGCAGTAAACCCATTGTTTTACAAGCTATATGACAAGTAGCGCCGTGTTGGAACCAAATTTTGTGCAGATCACAGGCCATAATTTCTGGTATCAAAAAGTGATTTATCATGGCGCGATAGTGTTGGCCATTCACTGTTAGATTGGAGCCAGCCTCGAATTTTAAGATATAGTTGTTTGCAATAGATGACTTCGTGTTTTGCTTATTGAAGTAGCCATTAAGCCATAAATGAGCCTCATTGTTGAACACCATAAGTTAGCGTGAGTGCGCGATGAACACTTTTCACAGAGCGTCGATTTTCGTAATACAATTGTACGATTTGTAAACGTTGTTGAGGCGTAATGCTGAAAACAGTGAACGACGTACGCAGTCCCTCACCGCAGCCCCTAGAGAGCACAAAAACTCATCCCGTTAAAACAACTGCGTTCTTTTAGTTACATATTTACAAAATACATCGGTTTGTGTGTGTATATGTTTGGTTGTATCTACACAATGTTGCCATTGATATTTTTACTTACACACTTGTTCACACATCCGCGTTATCAAATTATAATTTTTCTTAGTTTATTTTGTAAATGATTTCCAAATGTACTGCTTGGCAACACTGTGTGGTGAGAGAGCAATCAGCTGAGAGGGTTATACGGAATTTTTAAAATTCCTGAAATAAAATCTACGATACTACGATACGGATGGAGGGAATTTTTCATTTACATGGGGTTCTCATTAGTTTGATCGTAACAGCTGACAGGGGACTGCGTTTACGTCGTTCACTCTTTTCAGCATAAGTCTTTACATGATGAAATACTAATGAATACTGGGAAAAATTATATATTTAAATACTGGGAAACATTATGTATTTAGTTTGACAGTAGCCAGGCGTGATCTGTTAAAAAAACCCTATTGGAAAAAGTACGTCGAATCTGATCATCCTTTACAACACAAGTAGCTCTAAATGATATTTTCGGTTTTCTGCCCTAAGCCTGGAATCCAAACGATCAGTGCTGCCTCTCTCTCGACAGAAATATATCGCCGGCATTCTTCGTTTTTCGAATAATATTCGCTTACATGGACTTCGAAACAACTAAAATCGATTTTTTAAATATTCATATATTGGTATAATGACACACAGACGGCTATTCCGTTGCTTACAATTTTTTTAGGTTTAAAAGCTCCCACACACTACCGACTTTTTCGGCTTTATATACAACCCCTTAGTCGGCGGCGATTAAGTTGGTGCAGGGGCACTTAAAATGAAATGTTAAGAGTCAATAAACACAGCCTGATAATCATCTGCGTGGAAATATTAAAGCAAAACAGAAAAATAGCATTCATACATATGTATATACGCAGAAAGTAGAAAACTCAATAACAGGAGTAAGCTCAGATAAAATTTTCCTTTTCCTAAAACCTATTTGATAGTGCTACTGTAAGCAAAAAATAAAGAAAAGAGACTTATGCTAAGTTTGCTTGAAATATAAACGTGTCTGCACAAATTAAAATTAAAGTAAGTCTCTGATTTTGTATAAAGTTGTACGAAAAATCAGTGTGGCTGACGCATCTCATCATGAGCGTTAAAGTTGTATTTGTGATGTAGTGAGACAAAGAATTAAAAGAATAACGTAATTTCTAGCACCTGCGAACGAAATCCAAAGAAACGGGGCTTCGTTTAAGCGACTCAATTCCTTTGAGTTACCAGTTGTATATAACTAAAAAGTATTATTTGGCATTGTAGGTCATAGTACTAAAATATTGAACACGGTGAGATCATAACTATTTGAATGGGGAAAGGGGGAACTGTTTAGGTTATGTGTGAAAAAGGAAAATCGACGCACTAAGAACTTGTGAACCAACGGAAATACCAAAGTGCATTGATCGCTGCTACAATATTAACGACGCTGTTACGTAGTAAATATCGCGAAAAAATCCAGTGATCTTTGTATACATATTTTTTTGTTTGAGTAACAAGCAAAAACATGACCATCAAACCAGTGGTTACACCATCTCAAAAACGTGTAGCTTCAGATGAGAAAAAAGAATCACATAGTCATGGACACGCACATACTACACATTCCCATGGATCGCATTCGCATGCACATGCCCACAGTGCGGTAGAGCCAGGCAACAATCATAACCAGACCAGTGGACGCACTGCTAGCACTCATGCACAGTGCCGCACCGGGCAGGTAAGTGCATATGCTAATGTAGAAAGGTTTCGTACCAAGGGCAAGGATTATAAATTTGCCGAGTCTTGTAATTAAATTGAAAATTCAAATGGAGCTTAATATTAATATTCTAATTTTAGTACATAAAGAAGCATGTGCCTCATAATTTAACAATTTTCACTATTCCCAGAGCCCACAACGTCGTGTTGAAGCTTTCGACGAGCTAACTCGACACCGCCGTAGTCCACATAAAAGGTAGTTCAAATTATCCAAAAAAAATTATCTAAGTATTGATATTGGATTTTGAAAATAGCTCGCGGTCTAAACGTCGTGACCACCATGATCACCATCACAAACGGGAGCGCGCAGAACGAGAAAAACATACAACCGCGAACGTTTCGAATAGTTCGATCTCCACCAAATGCAATAGTCCACATGTACATGGGAATGTTTCTGCACCTACCTCTGCAGTCAACAATATTATCGGTAGCCCTGTTGGAAAGAGCGGGCCGGGTGGGGGCAGTAGTCCAGTGCACACAAGTGGGGCAGGAGGAAATTCGCCTGATCATCTAGGCGCCAGACCCGTCGTACTCGGTTGCCAGAGTCCTAAATCTTCATCATCGGTGACGCAAGCGGGTGCTAATTTGCTTAAAGCTGTCGAAGAAATATATTCCGGCTATAACAGTGGCGACGAGCATCTACAGCCAAAAGAAGGCGCTATCACAGTAGATGAGTGGAAGCAACGCGACGAACAATTTGGAAAATGCATGGCTGAGCGTGGTTATGAGTTACGAACTGTCGAGGAAGATGGCGCATGTTTATTTCGATCAATTTCATTGCAAATTTATGGCGATGAAGAAATGCATGACGTTGTACGACAGCATACGATGGATTATCTTGTAAGAAGAGATTAAAAAAGCGTTTCCTTACCTATTAAAAAAAATAATTGGCTTTTCGTAATTTTAGTACAAAAATCGGGAGTATTTTTCTCACTTTGTCACCGAGGACATAAATAGTTATATTAAACGAAAACGACGAAAAGATTCACATGGAAATCATATTGAAATACAGGCAATGTCGGAAATATATAATCGACCAGTGGAGGTTTACTCCTATAAGCCAAGTATGCAATGGCGGTTTCTTACTTCTATCTTTCTAAACCTAATCTTTTTACAGCTCCTATCAATATTTTTAATTCAGAACAACTAAATAAAGGCTATGCACCATTACGCCTTTCCTATCAGCGTGGCTCACATTATAATGCCATTATTGATCCATATGATGCAACGGTGGGTGTGGGGTTGGGATTGGCTGGCTACAAGCCAGAATTACAGACGAAAGAAGCTGCGCTCTTGAGTGAACAAATGGAGATTGAGCAGGTAAAACAAATTTGTATAGTGTTGTTTGTATGTATTTGTAAAATACCCTCGAAATGGAAGAAAAGATTTATTTCGTTAAATTTATTTATTTATGATGTATTTCATTACTGAAGACAATGTTTGAGGATAAACTAAAAACAACAGATTGGGAGGCCACAAATGAAGCTATTGAAGAGCAAATTGCACGTGAGTCTTACCTACAATGGTGCCGAGAGAATTTGCAGAAAACTCGCGCTAGTGCTACTGCTGCATCTACTTCGGCAACAGTGACATCTGCTGAAGTTACGTCAGATTGTGAAGCATCGCCATCAAAATATTCTACACAACGCATTAACTCCATAAGCACTTCTAATACAAGCAACACCAGTAGTAATAGCAAAGCAACGCACACCGACGTGGGCGATGCAACGCATACTCCGACCACAGTAAATGCTTGTGAGCAGCATATAAGCAACAACGCAGATGCACCACCTGGTACACTGGGGGCATCGTTAGATCATAGTTTCGGTATAACGCCGAAATCCATGAATGTATTAGCCCACAACTTAAAGAAAAACGCAACACCTCCGCATTCCGTTGCAGAATGGGAATTAGACAGTGATGACACGGACATAAGTAGTACGAGCTCAATTGGCACAAGTAGTGGCGGTAACAGTGGTGGCGGACTGAAAAAATCAAAAAAGCGCAATGCCAGTTTGCGAGCTGGTGGAAAGAAGCGGCGGCGTGAACCTGGTGCAGTCACCATCGCTAAAAGGTAAGCATTTCGATCAAGAGTAAACACACAAACACACTTTCTAAAGTGTAGCCATGATATAATATTATTTTACGAGCACTGACGTTTTAGTAGCGATACGATGCCGGCACGAGGAATGGGAACAAGCTCAAAATACGAGAGTGGAGGCAGATCACCCTCATTGCAAAAGAATTCGCGGTCACGTACACCAGAAGTCGAACAGCAGCCTTGTACTTCCAAGCAATCACACAATTCAACACCTGAAAAGAGTTTGCTTAGTGTTGGCGATAATATAGTAGACACACTATCAGCTTCAACTTCAAAATGTACCTCACCAACGTCATCATCATCCCTACGAAAATTCAAGGACACCATATCCAACAACCACGAATCATCGAATTTTTATCAAGAACTTTTGGAGGCTTCGTACGCTGCAGATGGTCAGTAAAAACTTTGACTTATCCATTTCCGTGGCAGCCGGTTCTACGTTACCGGAATGACTCGGGTTTTCCCCCGACCAACCCTGCCTAGTGTACCGTACCCCACCCCAATCTATCGTCACAGGAGCAATCCTGCGCAGCATGTTAGCTCCAAGTACTTCTCTTTAGGGCTGGTATCGAACCTAACCCTTCTTCTTCTTCTTAATTGGCGCGATAACCGTTTACGCGATTTTGGCCGAGCTTAACAAAGCGCGCCAGTCGTTTCTCTCTCGTGCTAACCGGCGCCAATTGGACACACCAAGTGAAGCCAAGTCCTTCTCCACCTGATCTTTCCAACGCAGAGGAGGCCTTCCTCTTCTTCTGCTACCACCAGCTGGTACCGCATCGAATACTTTCAAAGCCGGAGCGTTTGAATCCATTCGGACGACATGACCCAGCCAACGAAGCCCCTGGATCTTTATTCGCTGCGCTATGTCTATGACGCCGTAAAGCTCATACAGCTCATCGTTCCATCGCCTGCGATATTTGCCGTTGCCAACGTGCAAAGGTCCAAAAACCTTACGTAGAATCTTTCTCTCGAACACTCCAAGCGTCGCTTCATCGGATGTTGTCATCGTCCAAGCTTCTGCGCCATAAGTTAGGACGGGCATGATGAGAGTCTTGTAGAGTGTTAGTTTTGTTCGTCGAGAGAGGACTTTACTGCTCAGTTGCCTACTTAGTCCAAAGTAGCACTTGTTGGCAAGAGAGATTCTACGTTGGATTTCAAGGCTGACATTGTTATCGGTGTTAATGCTGGTTCCTAAATAAACGAAGTCTTTTACAACCTCGAAATTATAACTGTCTACAGTGACGTGGGTGCCGATACGCGAGTGCGCCGACTGTTTGTTTGAAGACAGGAGGTACTTCGTTTTGTCCTCGTTCACCACCAAACCCATTCGCTTCGCCTAACCCTAAACCTGCATATGCCACAAACGGCTCCACTCCAACTCCACCACCGAGGTGCAATAAGTGCAACAGGTGGTGCCATCTTAAGACCTCCTTCAACAGCTTCATCGCGGAATGTGCCGGAACTTCAAACTGCCGCCACTAATCAAACCTCAACGGTTAGGAGCCTACCGGTGCAACACAACTCTCTCTCTCTGACACAACCCTTCTGCTCCAATCCCAGTGCGGGCACAAACCAGCAGCTCTTGGTCCCTCGCACAGACTGTTCCGTGTGTCAGACCAGAGTTCCTTGGAACCTGACATCAGTCAAGTGCAATTCTTGCAATGGCTAGTGCCACTTTCGGAGGGGCTCTAGCCTGCACACCACCCCTGAGTGGAAACGCGACTATGTTGCCCCCTGCTGCAAAGCTCTGCACCCGCAACCGCCCCCCGTGGCGTGACCGCCCGTCAACACCAGGCCACAACAACTACTGCGGAACGCACAGCAGGATCAACACAGACAACCTCACGCGTCCCTCACACCCCGTGATACGACTATACCCCCTACAACTAAACTACAACGGGCTCATAAGTTAGGTAGACGAGATAGTCGACTTCATGAGCCGACATGGAATTAAGATAGCTACGATCCAAGAGACAAAACTGCCCGCTAGCTCTTCCCTGATTACCAGGGATGGCAATAACGGGCACAGAAAGGATCGCGAGCGAGACAACGGTGGAGGCTTAGCGTTTATAGTCCGCCATTCAGTGCAGTATCGTCTTATCGACGAGCTCGAAATATTCAACACCTGTCACCTGTTGCCCGGCAGGATATCACTCTGAAATTGGTGCGTTTATCAGAGGTGAAAACTGGTTGGTAATATGTGACTTAAATGCGCATCACTGTCTTTGGCACACAAGCTCCTCATACCCACCGATGTGCGCGTAGACAAACGCGCATTCCGTTAAGTGCTCACAGCTGATGCGGCTCGCTTCATCCCAGCTGTACGGATGAGGGACATACGTCGTGATCACCTTCGCCAGGTTAATCCGGGGATCCTCGCATTAAGGATCTCAATTTGGAGATCCGGCAACTGGTCACCCAATGTAAGCGGACTAAATGGGAAGAACATCTGAAGACATGCAACTCCACCTCTGGTGTGAGTAAGCTCTGGTCCACCGTAAGGTCCGAACCCGACGAAGCACAACGACAAGATGGATATCACCTTCACCGGTTGCTCTTCGTCGGACCCGAAGAGATGCTCGGGCTATTTTAGCTGACAATTTATACTGCATCCTCCGGCCGATGGACCTAAGCGTTATGCCACCAGACGGCTGCACAAACTTATGAACAACAGTGCGTCCCTTGTTTTCTTCAGTGATGAGGTTCAGGGGGCCATCAACTAAATGAAATCATCAAAAGTCATTGGCCCTGACGGACTAAATATGCTGGTGTTGAAAAAGCTGGGTCCATTGGGAGTAGAGTACCTCAAAAGTGTTTTTAATATGTCCATGGCTACTCTTGTAATTCCTGACAAGTGGAAATCAGGGAGTCTGGTCCCACTACTGAAACCTGAGGAAACCGTCAACCAAGAGGATTCTTATCGGCCGATAACTCTCCCTTTCCCAGTAGTGAAGGCTCTTGAAGCCCTTCTACTCCCATTCTACACGAAACACTTGACCCCAACCACACACCAGCAGGGCTGTCCTAGTAGGGCTGGACCTAAAGCAGGCTTTCGACACTGTCAGCCATGCCACGCTACTAGATGACATTTTACAGTCGACACTCCCCGCCAGGACTGAAGAACTATCTGAGTGGTCGACATTCGTTAGTGATATTTCGAGACCAAATCTCTAAACAGAGGAAAATGAAGCAAGGAGTTCCGCAAATGTGCTTTTTCACCCTTGCTTTTCAACTTCTACATCTCGAAACTCCCCCAACCACCAGAGGGAGTCTCCATGGTCTCCTACGCCGACAACTGCACGACAATGGCGTTGGGCAATGACATTTGCTTCTTCACTGCGAGAAACCTACAACTTACCCCCACGAAGTCCACGGCGACCCTTTTCACCACTTGTTCAAAAGAGGTGAAACTGCAACTTAAGGTAAAAGTAGACGACACATCAATTCCGACTGTTAACAATCCCAAAGTTTTGGTTGTAACCTTCGACAGTTTGCTCTCCTCTGCACATACAATAGCTATTGCCACTAAAGTCCAAAATCGCAACAAGGTTCTCAAATCGCTTGCCCCCAGCACTTGGGGCAAAGACAAAGAAACGTTGTTACCGACATTTAAGGTAATAGACCGGCCGATTCTAAACTATGCTGTGCCAGTCTGGTAGCCTAGACCTAGTGATTCGCAGTGGACGAAGCTTCAGACATGTCAAAACACTGCCATTCGGATTGCGACGGGATGTTTACTAATGTTCCCACTTCAACATCTACATGACGAGGCTCAGATGCTCCCAGTTAGGGAGCACAACAATACTCAGCAAGCAGTTTCTGTTAGGGTTTCACCCATGCAGACACCTGCTTGAGCCTGAACCGCCTCTCAGGCACGTCAGGAGGTACCTCCTCAATTACGCCGACGAGATCCAGGACAAAACAGATCGACAATTACTGAATCAGGCAGGGTACAAACAGACAATAAACGACATTCATCGGGAGACACTTACCACCTTCTTAAGCTCCCGACCCCCTCGACTCCAGAATTGACCCCGACATACTAAACATATCTCTGGCATGTGAAGGCACCCCGCACGACACTAACCACCTTTTCATATGCACTATCAAACCCTCTCATCTAACGCCCCTCGTCCCCTGGACCCAACCTGTCGAAACAGTAAGTTTCGTGGGCCTACTGTTAGATGAGCAAGACGAAAATGGCCGGTGATTTACCTACACTGACAGGGCAAAGTATACTGCTACAACAGCAACAACTTATCGAATATCTGTAAACTTTCAATTGCATATTTCCTCTTGTAGGTTTTGGACAACTAAGCGAATCCGAAATGCTTCAGCGTGCAATACAATTATCAACTCAAGACTACATCGACGACCAAAAAAGGAACTATTTATTTGGGCCGTAAGTAATGACACGCAGTACTTCTAAAATACTTATTTTATAAAACATGTAAGCTTAGACCAAAACAATAAAAATACTAATATTAGATGAGGAATTAAATACGAACATAAATGCAAAATATGCAAATATGAATTACATCAATGAAAATTATGGAAACTCAAATGGCTTGCTGTTGTAATTATTTATAGTCAATGTATTTATTTCGAAATACAGACATACATAGATGTTATTGTTTTACAAATTTATTTCAAGCAACTTGTGAAGTAATAAAAATTTTACAATACATATTAAAATTCTCAATATTGGATTAGTGAAAAACATTGCAATCTAAACAGCGATGCACCCAGAAATTTTGATTTTTGATAATGTAAGTCTTAAATTAGAGTATCACTTACGAAAGTGAGCAGGTTGATACTTGGGTAGAATACAGATATTTGCTAGCCGGCAATGATAAAGGCTTATTTATATTAATGGGGCAACAAATTTACTACATACATGTTTTTGTATGGCTGCACTGGTAGGTCCATATATTTTTATTGAAGGCATCGTCTTCTTGGAAGCTTGATGCAAGTTCAGATAATAATTCAGTTTTATTTTTTAATAGATATGAACTGCTTTATTTAGTGCTAGCGCATCCGATTAAGAGATGGTCTTGAAATATGTAATAATTAAAAAAATAAATAAAACATTCACAATTTCAGACATACAGTAATATTATATAATATGGTAATACATCTTCACAAACATTTATATGTACATACATTTATATTATAATATGCTTTCATTTGTATAACTACATTAATGTTAACAATATTTTATGTATGAAAACTGAGTTATTAAGTCCAATGATTGCTACTAACTTACTTGAAATAAACAGCAGTTTTTTGAAATATTTTTTTTTTGTTTTGTTTATTAAACGGAGTCGATTTTTAAATTACGGTAATCTTAAAAGTGTATTATGTACAGATGAAATGAAATGAATACGTCAAGAAAGACTGTCATTAAGATTGGCGGTATGAATCGAATTGGAGTATTTTGGGAACATGACCTGACCGAAAAAAAGCGCAACGTATGTCCTTAATCTACGACCCAATACTTAGTTTACGTGTCCTGGTTTTTTTATGTGTAATTTTAGCGTCCTTACAGTGTTACTAGTGTTATCATACCATTGTTGTCCCCTGCTCTAGAGCTCTGCATCCGCAATCGCCTCCTTTATCGCGGCCGCCTTCAACAGGCAACAACAACAGCGTGTGTAGTAGGATAAACTCACGACCTTTCCCACCTGTCCTTCACACCCCGAATTCCAACGGTGGGTATTCCACGCTGCTGAATGATTTTAAAGAATTTACTGAACTGAACCTACTCTACTGAGACTGAAGAGGTGGTCCGCAAATTACCTGTTTGGCCGACATTCGTCAGCAACATTCAGCGATCAAAATTCAATGCAGAGGAGGATAAATCAAGGGGTTGGGCTGGTTGGTGTCATTTTTCCCTTACTTTTCAAATTCTAAATCTCTAAACTCCATCAAGCACCAGAGTTTCACTGACCTCATACGTTGTCGGTTGCTCGATATTGGCTTCCGGCAATGCCGTCGATTACTTGTGTTCCAAAGTGAACGACTATATCTCCAGAGTTTGTCGCTTCTTTATTTCTTTACAAGGAACCTCCAAATTTCCAAAGGTAAAGGTCGATGTCACACCAATACAGGCAACAACCTCAAGTTGCTGGATGTTACTTGGATGTTCTTCTCGGCGTCAGACATACTCAACATATGTTCGGCATGTGAAGGTATTCCGCAAGTGTCCCTTTAAACTCACTCACTTAACACCCCTCTCCCTTTGGACCCACCCCGTCGAAACAACATGACCGATGACGTTACCTTGCCCAGCAGGACTTGATAAACAACGTTTAGTTCCTTCAAACAAAGAGAAAATAAAAAAGTAAGTAAAAAGTGTTAAGATTGGAGGTACTTTTTCCAATAGGAAAACAATGAAAACAACCGTTTGGTGCGATCTATGTGCTGGAGGAATCAACGGCCCATATTTCTTCCAAGACGAGACTGGCGCCAATGTATCAAGGAATGGAGAACGCTATCGCGCCATTATACACGACTTTTTGATACTGGAAATTAAATTCAAATTAAAATCAATTTAAAATCCGATTCCTCTAAATTGATCACTCTTTATAACAATAAATAAACGCATTGTGAGATTTCATACATTCCGAATTAGGGATCGAGACGACATTGATTCTCCATCAAGGCAATGTACCGGTTCATACACCATCAGACTTATTCACCAGATCTTACGATGTGCAGCTTCTAACTCTTTTCTAAAGTACACGATTTGAGTTCGTCGAAAGAGAAAAAGAAAGAAGCCGGAGGTTGAAGGAGATGACAGAAAAAAATTCTCAATACTGTTTCGAACAATAAACGATTTGCATGGAGGGTAGTTGTGAAGGAAGGTAATAAGTTGTTAAAGGAGGCAGAAGAAAAAAAGAGATATACCTGTATGCTTTACGACGCCCAACTCGTTATTTAATAACCATCTGGTTGATATAAAATATAAGTATATCTACGTAAATTGGAATAGAATCAACATTATTTGTTCCGGTTATCTTTTCCATCAAAACGAAAGCAATCAATCTGTGCGACCAAAAATTGCAATTTCTTACTTTTCTTTAATTAGCATTGCAAAAATGAAATGTGTGAATAAAATAACATTTTGCCAACGATAAGATAACTTAAATGCCCGACTGCCGAAGTAGCCCAGTAAGTGCGCTGGAATATTATTCCGTTGGTCATAGGTTCGATGCCTAATGTGGACTTAAAACTAAAGGAAAAAAGTGTTCGTAACAGTGTTTGTTTTTGAAAGACAAAGGCGTAACTGTATATTTCTGCTTGGAAAAAGTTTCAGAAACCATCTGCCGTTCAAAATTGGCATCAAATTTCATGTACTGACTTCATGCAGTAGGAGAAACCCGGCCAAACATCTAACAAAAAATGTACATAAGCTCTAGGCATTTACATATATAAGTACAGTGGACGCCCAATGTTTTCGAATCATCAAACTATTCCTTGGTAAAATACAAACAACCAAAGGGTTAATTAAGCCAACGGTGGTTTAATTGCTAAAAATATGTATGTATATAGGTATATACACTGAAGAGCAAAACTGTAACAAAATGTAATACTTTCTATTTCAACACATTTTTTTTAGACATGTTTTAACAAATCAAAAATTTTTTTTGCATAACTTTATTGGCATGTATGTACTCTCTCTCTCAAACCGGTTTGGTGTCAATGCAACAACAACAACACTAGTAGCAAGCAATAATGCAAATAAAGACAAATGTTACAGTTTTGCACTCACTCTTAATTTTCAAATTTTCCGTTATTTTTCTCGTAATTATATATTTGGTGGATTTTTAATTATTATAAACGTGACCGTGAATAAGACAAAATGTTAAATCGGGAAGTACAACGCCAAATAATTGATTTGCTGAAGAAGGGCGAGTCTATAAGAAAAATAGCTAAAAATTCGAAGTGAGCCACATGGCTGTGCAAAGGCTGCGGAAAAATGTACCAGACGCTGTTCCCAGTAACCAAGGAGGCCGGCCAAGGAAGATAAGCGACCGCGATGCCCGCCATCTGGCAAATTTGGTAACAAGCAGCAAGGCGGTCACTCCCAAAGAAGCACTAAAGATGCTGGATATTGATGCCAGTCAGTGGACAGCCAGGCGCAGCCTGTCAAAACTGGGGCTAAAGGCAGCGGAGAAGAAAACCAAGCCAATGCTGACAAAAAGACATGTGCGGTTGAGGCGGGATTTTGTTGCGGCTCACCAAAGCTGGACAGTTGAAGATTGGGATCAGGTACGTCTTTATAAATGGATTATAAAAGACCTTTTTTCATAAAATTTCAAAACGATTGCAGGTTATTTGGTCTGATGAAACCAAAATCAATCGATTTCAGTCAGATGGTCGGGCCTGGTATTGGGTTAAAGACCCAAATGCAGTCCAGCCACATCACATCAAGCAGACAGTAAAACATGGTGGTGGCTCCATTATGGTGTGGGGCTGCATTTCCAAAAATGGTGTGGGTCCTTTAGTACGAATAGACGGTATAATGCGGAAAGAGGAATACCTGGCCATATTGCAACAAAATCTGCCGGGTGTAGTGGAAAGTATGGGTCTTGCTGCTGAAAAAGTAATTTTTCAGCAAGACAATGACCCTAAGCACACCGCACATGTTGTACGAAATTGGATGCAACGCCAAAAATTTCGTAACTTGAAGTGGCCTCCACAATCACCGGACATGAACCCAATCGAAAATTTATGGAGTCATGTAAAATCGAAGCTAGCCGAATATTCAAGTCCGCCCAGTGGAGTTAATGAGCTGTGGGAGCGAACACGCGATGTATGGGATGCTATTCCGACTGACTTTGTCTTGAGGTATACACGAAGTATGCCCAATCGTATCCACGAGCTGAAAAAATCCAAAGGATATTGGACATCTTATTAATATTTATTTTATTTATTGTAAAAAATAAAAAATGGGTTGAGTGCAAAACTGTAACATTTGTCTTTATTTGCATTATTGCTTGCTACTAGTGTTGTTGTTGTTGCATTGACACCAAACCGGTTTGAGAGAGAGAGTACATACATGCCAATAAAGTTATGCAAAAAAAATATTTGATTTGTTAAAACATGTCTAAAAAAAAATGTGTTGAAATAGAAAGTATTACATTTTGTTACAGTTTTGCTCTTCAGTGTATGTATATAGGTAGTTTGCTTGATTGACTTTGAATATGAAGTTTCAAGTATTTTTTCGCGCGGTCGGTTTTATTTCGTGTGGTCCAGAAGGTGCAGTGACAAATCGAAAGCGTTTATCATTGGCAATTCAATTCAGGATTGAAGTTGGAATCGCGGATGTTCCCGAGTGAAATTGCGTTGATGGTTTTTTAGTTTCCGCTGAAAGTAAGAATGAAGATGATGTGAGTTTCACTACTCATTGGAGATGCTGCAAATGAGGTTAAAGCTGAGGAAGTAGTACATTGTTTGAAGAAATGTGTCACCTGGGCAATATCAAACAATGTTGAGCTGTCCATACTTTTGGTACTGAGGGATTTGCAAGAAATGGCAGTGCAGAAAAGGTTGGAAAAGCAGATGATAATTTAATACTTTTTCTGTCAAAATAAAATAAAATGTTCGATTTAATTAAAAACATTCGATTTAACGATTTTTCGGGTTTACGAATTAGTCGCCCAACAGATTCGTTAAGATGCGTTATATTCGACGTCCACTGTACTTATATATTGTACATATAAATACTAATTTACATAACAAAACTACCGAAGAAGAACCTCAATACAGAGATAAGTTCTCTATTCTGTCGTATAAACACACAACCATAAGTATGCACCTGGGTTAGTAAAAATAATAAATTGGATAAAAAAAGAGATATGAAATATTTTTTCATTAACAAACTACTTGTGTAAAATAGCTAAAAAAATTAATTAAACAGGGTATTGCATATATTATGTTGACGCAGCGAAAGAAAACTGATCAGTTCTAACCGATTTTTAAGACATCTAACACCTTTATTCTTATATTAGAGCTAACAATGATAGAAATGCGAAGTGGTTTGTAATTATAAACTTGTGCTCTAATTTTAGATTATTAAAACAAATTATATTATAATTGCAGTTTATTTCGGAACTCTTTTAGTGGCGCTATTTCCCAACTGCTATGCCACGAACGATATTTGTGATGGTTTAGAAGATGGCACACGCGTCCCTTCCAATCTTCAATGTGATAGTTTCATAATTTGTAAGGGTCAGCGAATTTTCTCGGTTGGTAGATGCCCTCGTGGATTGCATTTCAATCGTCGCCTTGCCGTTTGCGATTTAAAGCGGCGTGCTCGGTGTGATGGGGCTTTGATACTGCCAAACCTCGACATAAGGTCGGAGACAAGGGAATGTTCCAGTGATTGTTGCGGCTGTTGTAATTGTTGCAGCTCGACACCCATTCCTTCTGCATGCTCTGATGCGCGTTTAGTTCCCGTCATATCATCTCCCCCTGGTGTACCATCAACCGGCCCTTCAGGTACTACTTGCAATAACAAAGGTGTATGTGAAAATCAACCCGATGGTGCCATGTTCCCTGATCCTTCATCTAACGGCTATATAGTATGCCAGTGTGAGTGTGAAATTCCAATGCCCTGTCCCGAGGGTTTAACCTTCAATCCAGTACTGAAAGTTTGTGATTGGCCGAAAAGTTCCACAGGAACACCAAGCACTAAATCTACAACATCAACTTCAGTTACGACTTCCACACCAAGTGATTCGTCCCCATTAAACACATCCTCAAGTCCAATTGGTACAACTCCTTCGGATACTTCCTCAACGTCAATTAACACTACTCCATTGGAAACTACATCAACGCCAATTGGGTCATCTAGTCCAGGCACATCCTCAACACCTACTGATTCAACCACCTTACCAACGCCTTCAACGCCAAGTAGCCCAGCCACAGGTCCATCAGGTACTACTTGCAATAAAAAAGGTGTATGTGATAATCAACCCGATGGTGCCATGTTCCCTGATCCTTCATCTAACGGCTATATAGTATGCCAGTGTGAGTGTGAAATTCCAATGCCCTGTCCCGAGGGTTTAACCTTCAATACAGTGCTGAAAGTTTGTGATTGGCCGAAAAGCTCCACAGGAACACCAAACACTATATCTACAAGATCAACCACCTTACCCACGCCTTCAACGCCAAGTAACCCAGCCACAGGTCCATCAGGTACTACTTGCAATAACAAAGGTGTATGTGATAATCAACCCGATGGTGCCATGTTCCCTGATCCTTCATCTAACGGCTATATAGTATGCCAGTGTGAGTGTGAAATTCCAATGCCCTGTCCCGAGGGTTTAACCTTCAATACAGTGCTGAAAGTTTGTGATTGGCCGAAAAGCTCCACAGGAACACCAAACACTATATCTACAAGATCAACTTCAGTTACGACTTCCACACCAAGTGATTCATCCCCATTAGACACATCCTCAAGTCCAATTGGTACAACTCCTTCGGATACTTCCTCAACGTCAATTAACACTACTCCATTGGAAACTACATCAACGCCAATTGGGTCATCTAGTCCAGGCACATCCTCAACACCTACTGATTCAACCACCTTACCAACGCCTTCAACGCCAAGTAGCCCAGCCACAGGTCCATCAGGTACTACTTGCAATAAAAAAGGTGTATGTGATAATCAACCCGATGGTGCCATGTTCCCTGATCCTTCATCTAACGGATATATAGTATGCCAGTGTGAGTGTGAAATTCCAATGCCCTGTCCCGAGGGTTTAACCTTCAATACAGTGTTGAAAGTTTGTGATTGGCCAAAAAGCTCCACAGGAACACCAAACACTATATCTACAAGATCAACCACCTTACCCACGCCTTCAACGCCAAGTAACCCAGCCACAGGTCCATCAGGTACTACTTGCAATAACAAAGGTGTATGTGATAATCAACCCGATGGTGCCATGTTCCCTGATCCTTCATCCAACGGCTATATAGTATGCCAGTGTGAGTGTGAAATGCCAATGCCCTGCCCCGAGGGTTTAACCTTCAATCTAGTGCTGAAAGTTTGTGATTGGCCGAAAAGCTCCACAGGAACACCAAACACTATATCTACAAGATCAACCACCTTACCCACGCCTTCAACGCCAAGTAGCCCAGCCACAGGTCCATCAGGTACTACTTGCAATAACAAAGGTGTATGTGATAATCAACCCGATGGTGCCATGTTCCCTGATCCTTCATCCAACGGCTATATAGTATGCCAGTGTGAGTGTGAAATTCCAATGCCCTGTCCCGAGGGTTTAACCTTCAATCCAGTGCTGAAAGTTTGTGATTGGCCTCGCAACATTGCATCCACCGGCTCGTTGGGTACTGCCTGTAATAAAAAGGGTAAATGTGAGGGTCAGCAAGATGGCACTCTATTTGCAGATCCCGATTCAAGTGGCTATATAATGTGTGAACGCGAATGTGAGGTACCTAGGCTATGCCCAAATGGTTTAGCATTTAATCCAAATGTGATGGTATGTGACTGGCCTCAGGTGTATGTTTAAAATAAATAAAAATATATATATGTACATATCAATCCGCTGAATTAAGACTCACGTTGTTTTCAATCGGCTTATATAATATTTGTAAGTCGAATTTTATTCTTGGTTGGGTTATGTGATGAGGGGTTGCTTGCATTGGACGCAGATCATATAAGGAATAAACTTCTGTCATTGAAAGCAAAGTTTTTGTAGTATATTCCATTTCTAGTTTAGACAATAAACTGAAAACGACAATGGCGTGACGTTGCAACAACTGAAGTTCCAAAGATCAGGCCTTTCCCAGCCTGAATAACAAATTCGACAACTTCACTAGGAAACATAAAGTAAATAGTTTACAATAATAATAATCTGATTATATAGGAAGTCGACTGGGACTAGTAAGATTCGCTAAACATAATATAGCAAGAATTTTTTTTTTGGTTTTTGAATTTTAAACGAGTACAGGAGAGTAAATGCAAGAATTGTATTGGAGTAAATTTAATTAGTAATAAACTACTTATACATCATTTTTACAGTAGAAATAGTGGCCAGTAAATCAGAACCAAGGCAATTGCAACTGCCGTAGGAAAATAAAGATTGACATTTTGATAACTATAACAGATGCTGCGGCTATCTAAGCGATAAGGTTCGATAAGGTAATGTTTAACAATATAATGACTACATTACAGGTAGTATTTCCTCGTTGGATGCAACTAAAAGCAATTATGATTT
This sequence comes from Anastrepha ludens, assembly GCF_028408465.1. Classification (NCBI taxonomy): domain Eukaryota; kingdom Metazoa; phylum Arthropoda; class Insecta; order Diptera; family Tephritidae; genus Anastrepha; species Anastrepha ludens. The sequence goes on along the minus strand of NC_071500.1, from coordinate 116,174,120 downwards.
AATTCCAATTAAACGTGTCTTTCGGCCTATATAAAGGGAATGGGTGTCTGCCGAGGCCCCAATAGAAGTTTATATAGTGGCAGCAGAAGCAGCAGCAGCAAAGTTCATTTTGAGATTTTAAGGATGCTGAGAGGTTTGCTTCCGAGTTCCATTATTTTTGAGTTTTCTCTACTGAAGCATTAATTGGATATTGCAGTTATAACTTTTGCGATTCTGGTGCTAGCCGCGGAAGCAGATTATGTGAGTGAAACGAGATGTACCAACACGATGATCGGCTATAGACTCCCTCATCTAATTGACTGTGCCAAATTTGTAATATGTACAAACACATCGTTTGGACTTGCCCGAAATTGTCCGAATGGTCTGCATTTCAATGCAGATAATGCAGTATGCGATTATCCATCACAAGCCGGTTGCTCCAAGGAAAGAACTTCTGGGATAGCTAATTGCGAATGCGATTGTAGTCTGTGTTATCAAAGCTGTACTACAGAGACTCCAATCATTACACAGGCAGAGACAACATCGCCAGCAGCAACTTCAACTTCAACTGCTTGTAATCTGGGAACTTCAACATCACCAACACAAACTGATACTTCACCAACGTCTATATATTGTTCTCCACCACCTACGCATGGCTCACCAACAACAACTGAAGCTTGCCCAGCTCCTACTGATGATTCATCCGTTTCTACAGAAGTCTTTTCAACACCTAACAATGGGTCACCGACTCCCAACCTTGACTCTTCAACACCTACGAATGGCTCACCAACTACAACTGCAGCCTATTCAACTCCTATTGATGGTTCGCCTTCCTCGACGGAAGGTTCACCAACCACCACCGGATACTCCTCAACACCTACAGATGATTTAACAACCACAACAGAATGCTCTTCAGCTCCTACCAGTGGTTCGTCAACCGCATCGGAAGCATCACCAACTCCTACTGATGGCTCACCCACTCCCACGGAAGGTTCCTCAACACCAACTGATGATTCATCAGCTTCCACCGAAGACTCTTCAACGCCTACAAATCATTCACCAACTACAACTGAAGTCTGTCCAACACCAACTGATGATTCATCAACCCCAACTGAAACCTCTCCCATCCCTACGAATTGTTCACCCTCGTCCACGGAAGGCTCTTTTACACCAACTGATGATTCACCAACCCCTACGAATGGTTCACCCACCCCTACGGAAGGTTCTTCAACTTCTACCAGTGGTTCCCCAACCCCAACTGAAGCCTCTCCAGCTCCTACTGATGGCTCACCCACCTCCACGGAAGGTTCTCCAACACCAACTGATGATTCATCAGCCTCCACCGGAGACTCTTCAACGCCTACAAATGATTCACCAACTACAACTGAAGCCTGTCCAACACCAACTGATGATTCATCAACCCCAACTGAAGCCTCTCCCATCCCTACGAATTGTTCACCCACGTCCACGGAAGGCTCTTCTACACCAACTGATGACTCTCCAACCCCTACGAATGGTTCACCCGCCCCTACGGAAGGTTCTTCAACATCTACCAGTAGTTCCCCAACCCCAACTGAAGCCTCTCCAGCTCCTACTGATGGCTCACCCACCTCCACGGAAGGTTCTCCAACACCAACTGATGATTCATCAGCCTCCACCGGAGACTCTTCAACGCCTACAAATGATTCATCAACCCCAACTGAAACCTCTCCCATCCCTACGAATGGTTCACCCACGTCCACGGAAGGCTCTTCTACACCAACTGATGATTCACCAACCCCTACGAATGGTTCACGCACCCCTACGGAAGGTTCTTCAACATCTACCAGTGGTTCCCCAACCCCAACTGAAGCCTCTCCAGCTCCTACTGATGGCTCACCCACCTCCACGGAAGGTTCTCCAACACCAACTGATGATTCATCAGCCTCCACCGGAGACTCTTCAACGCCTACAAATGATTCACCAACTACAACTGAAGCCTGTCCAACACCAACTGATGATTCATCAACCCCAACTGAAGCCTCTCCCATCCCTACGAATTGTTCACCCACGTCCACGGAAGGCTCTTCTACACCAACTGATGATTCACCAACCCCTACGAATGGTTCACCCACCCCTACGGAAGATTCTTCAACATCTACCAGTGGTTCCCCAACCCCAACTGAAGCCTCTCCAGCTCCTACTGATGGCTCACCCACCCCCACGGAAGGTTCCTCAACACCAACTGATGATTCATCAGCCTCCACCGGAGACTCTTCAACGCCTACAAATGATTCACCAACCCCAACTGCAGCCTCTCCAACCCCTACGAATGGTTCACCCACGTCTACGGAAGATTCTTCTACACCAACTGATGATTCACCAACCCCTACGAATGGTTCACCCACCCCTACGGAAGGTTCTTCAACATCTACCAGTGGTTCCCCAACCCCAACTGAAGCCTCTCCAGCTCCTACTGATGGCTCACCCACCCCCACGGAAGGTTCCTCAACACCAACTGATGACTCATCAGCCTCCACCGGAGACTCTTCAACGCCTACAAATGATTCACCAACCCCAACTGAAGCCTCTCCCATCCCTACGAATTGTTCACCCACGTCCACGGAAGGCTCTTTTACACCAACTGATGACTCTCCAACCCCTACGAATGGTTCACCCACCCCTACGGAAGGTTCTTCAACATCTACCAGTGGTTCCCCAACCCCAACTGAAGCCTCTCCAGCTCCTACTGATGGCTCACCCACCCCCACGGAAGGTTCCTCAACACCAACTGATGATTCATCAGCCTCCACCGGAGACTCTTCAACGCCTACAAATGATTCACCAACCCCAACTGCAGCCTCTCCAACCCCTACGAATGGTTCACCCACGTCTACGGAAGATTCTTCTACACCAACTGATGATTCTCCAACCCCTACGAATGGTTCACCCACCCCTACGGAAAGTTCTTCAACACCAACTGACGTTTCATCACCCCCAACTGAAGCCATTCCAACCCCTACGAATGGTTTCCCCACGTATACGGAAGATTCTTCTAGACCAACTGATGATTCTCCAACCCCTACGAATGGTTCACCCACCCCCACCGGAGACTATTCAACACCTACAGATAGTTCACCTACTATACCTGAACCTACAGGAGATATTCCTGACTGTGACCCGACATGTTGTAATCGGAAGGACGGTGTTACTATAGTTATGGAGCGTGATTGCCAAAAATTCATAGTTTGTGTAGGCGGAAAAGAAAATATATTTACTTGCTCAAATAACTTGCAATTCAATTCTTTGACCGGTGAATGTGACTATCCGGAAAATGTGAATTGTTCAACGCATCAATTGCCACCAAGTGGACCCTCGGCTGGTCCTTCTGGAACTTATTGTGAAACAGGGGGCCGATGCGTGGGCCAACGTGATGGTACCTCCTTCGCTAACAAAACTGATGAGTGTAGCTCGGACTATGTCATTTGTCAATGTGAGTGCGAAGTGAAGCGCAGCTGCCCTTCTCAATTGATGTTCAACGTTAAATTGGGTATTTGCGATTGGCCCACAAGTTTCGGTTGCTAAAAGCTTTAATACACATTTTTGAATTTGTAGAAGAATTGAATGGGTACTTTAAATATATGTATATACAAAATAATCCTAAAATCAAAGGAAAATTTTCCATTTTGCTAGTAACTAACGAATATTGTCATATTCATTGTCAGAGAACGGGAGGATTTGTTCGATGATTGAACTTTGACCTTCTTAAAAGCCGAGCAAAACTACACCGAAGAAGATATTTTTATGTAGACATTTACTTATTTAAGTTACTCCACGTTAATTTATTCACTTTCAACTAACAGAGTATTGACATTTTTCCGACTAGAATAGTTAATTTTTGCGACAGAATAGTTAAAACGAAAATTTACAACATGCATTTTTATCGTATTTTCTAGTAGTAATACCTATACAAACTCCCTAATAAGCGAATAAGCTTAAATTAGCTCATCTTTAAATAACTTCCCTGCATTAAATGTTTAAATGAATGTATGTATATCTTTTATCATACCGATACAGAAGTCTGGAAGCTAGTCGAATGTCGAAAACTATCACTTGATCTGCAAAATCTCTAGTATACCTAAACTCTTTGAAAAATTGGTTCATGATTTTATTCTCTTCCAAATTTCAGATCTCATATCGCCCTATCAGCACGGCTTTATTAAACGTAGATCTACTGTTACTAAATAAAGTTTATTTTTATTTTTATAAAGCTTATTCGAAAGTTTTGTCTTAAAACAATTTGAAACAGGCCAACAATGCAATGTCATATTCACCGACTTTTATCCTACTTAAAGTTGCTGCCATCTCGGGTGGCTATTGTTCTTAATCTTTGTCAATGATATTCGAGACGTTTTTGTGACGTTTGTTTGTTTGTTTTAACAGCATAGTTTGCCCTGTCAGTGTTGGTATATCATCTGTCGTCTTCGTCTAGCTCATCTAGGGGTAGGCCCAGGAAACATGCTGTTTCGACAGGTTGGGTCCAGAGGGAGAGGGGGGTTAGATGAGTCTGATTAAGGGGGCATGTAAAGAGGTGGTTAGTGTCGTGCGGGGTACCTTCACATGCCGGACATGTGTTTGGTATGTCGGGGTCAATTCTGGATAAGTAGGAGTTTAACCTGCTACAATATCCAGAACGTAATTGTGCCAATGTTACACGAGTCTCACGGGGAAGCTGGAGCTCTTCATCTGCAATGGGTGGTGGTTGGACTCCGATTACGGCATTCACGGGACGGGAGTTCATGAAGGTGGTGACGGTCTCCCGGTGAATGTCGTTTATTGACTGTCTGAATACTGTCCGGTCCAGTAGGTCTCGGTCAGTTTTGTCCTGGAGTTCGTCAGCGTAGTCGAGGAGGTGTCTCCTGACGTGCCTGGGAGGCGGCTCAGGCTCAAGCAGGTGTCTGCAGGGGTGAAACCTGCGGTAGCACCCCAGCAGGAACTGCTTGCTGAGCAATTTGTTGTGCTCCGCGACTGGGAGCATTTGTGCCTCGTTGTGCAGGTGTTGTATGGGTGACATCAGGAGGCACCCGGTCGCTGTCCGAATGGCGGTATTCTGACATGTCTGAAGCTTTATCCACTGCGAATCACTAGTACCAGGCGACCAGACAGGCGCAGCATAGTTTAGAACCGGCCGGCCAATTGCCTTAAATGTCGAAAGCAACAGTTCTTTGTCCTTGCCCCAAGTGCTGCCGGCCAGCGATTTGAGGACCTTGTTGCGATTTTGGACTTTAGTGGCAATTGCGGTTGTATGCGCAGAGAAGGAGAGCAAGCTGTCAAAGGTTACACCCAAAATTTTGGGGTTATTCACAGTCGGAATTGATGTGTCGTCGACTTTTACCTTAAGGGACAGCTTGACCTCCTTTGTCCAGGTGGTGAAAAGGGTCGCCGTGGACTTGGTGGGGGAAAGTTGGAGATTTCTCGCAGTGAAAAAGCGAGAAAGGTCGGTGAGGTAGTTGTTCACTTTGGAACACAGGCCATCGATGTCATTGCCCGACGCCATTATCGTGCAATCGTCAGCGTATGAGATCAGGGAAACTCCCGCTGGTGGTTGGGGGAGCTTCGAGATGTAGAAGTTAAAAAGCAAGGGTGAAAGGACACCTCCCTGCGGTACGCCTTGCTTAATCTTCCTCTGCTTTGACATTTGATCTCGAAAAATCACTGACGAGTGCCGACCGCTCAGGTAGTTCGCGGACCACCTCTTCAGCCCTGGCGGGAGTGTCGACTGATAAATATCATCTAGTAGCGTGGAATGGCTGACTGTATCGAAAGCCTTCTTTAGGTCCAACGCTACTAGGACAGTCCTCTCGCAGGGGCGGTTTTGGTTAAGCCCGCGATTTATCTGGGCGTTTATGGCGGTGAGTGCCGTGGTGGTGCTGTGCACTCGTCAGAATCCGTGCTGATGTGGGGCTGGGGCCAGATGTGTCGTGAAGAGTGGGAGTAGGAGGGCTTCAAGTGTCTTCACTACTGGGGAAAGGAGAGTTATCGGCCGATAAGACTCCCCTTGGTTGGCGGGTTTCCCAGGTTTCAATAGTGGGACCACTCTCCCTGCTTTCCACTTGTCAGGGATGATGAGAGTGGCCAGAGACAAATTGAAGACCCTTGTGAGGTATCCTACTCCCAGGGGTCCCAGATGCTTCAGCATCAGCGCGTTTAGTCCGTCAGGGCCAATGGCTTTCGATGATTTCGACTTGTTGATGGCCCCCTGAACCTCATCACCGGAGAAAGTAAGTGGCGCACTGTCGTTCGTCAGTTTGTGCAGCCTTCCGGTAACACGACGTTTGGTTCTGTCGCCCGGAGGATGCAGTGTAAACAGCCGGCTAAAATAGCTCGCGCATCTCTTCGGGTCCGACGAAGTACAACCGTTGAAGGTGATAGCCACCTTGTCGTTGTGTTTCGTCGGGTTCGACAGGGACCTAACGGTGGACCAGAGCTTACTCACTCCGGAGGTGAGGTTACAAGTCTTCAGGTGCTCAACCCATTTAGTCCGCTTATGTTGATTTACCAGTTGCCGGATCTCCAAATTGAGATCCCTTATGCGGGGATCCCCGGGATCGGCCTGGCGTAGGTGGTCACGCTCGTTTGCTAAACTGGCTGCTTCTGCTGGGAAGTGAGGACGGATGTCCTTATAACATCCAGCTGGGATGAAGCGAGCCGCAGCAGCTGTGAGCACCTTGCGGAATGCGCGTTCGCCGACGCGCACATCAGTGGGGATGGGAAGAGCGGCGAAGGTGTCCTCGGTGAATTCCGTGAAGCCGGCCCAATTAGCTTTTTTAAAGTTAAAATAGGACCGGTGATTCACGGAAACGAAATCGGCAGGTCTCTCGATCGAGACGATAATGGGCAAGTGGTCTGATGCAAGCGATAGCATAGGTCGCCACGTTATGCAATTTATCAGACCCGCGCTAGCTATTGTTAGGTCAGGCGAGCTGCTACAATTGCCCACTACCCTGGTGGGGGCGTCGTCGTTCACTGTGCTGAATGTCGAGTCGTCTATCTGCTCTGCCAATTGCTGTCCCCTACGATCATTTGGCAGGCTTGAATGCCAAAGATCGTGATGCGCATTAAAGTCACCTACAACCAATCGGTTTTCACCTCTGATGAGCGCACCTATATCAGGGTGATATCCTGCCGGGCAGCAGGTGACAGGGGGTATGTATATGTTAAAAATTTCGAGCTCGGAATCGCCTGACCGGACAGCTATGCCTTGACATTCTAAGGTGCTGTCCCTGGGGTCGATTCCTTCATCGATAAGACGATACTGCACAGTGTGGTGGACTATAAACGCTAGGCCACCACCGTTGTCTCGCTCACGATCGTGTCTGTGCACGTTGTAGCCATCCCTGGTGATCAGAGATGACCTAGCGTGCAACTTTGTTTCTTGGACCGCAGCTATCTTGATACTGTGCCGGTTCATGAAGTCGACTATCTCGTCGACCTTACTCGTAAGTCCGTTGCAGTTAAACTGGAGAAGCTTGAAGCTTTTCGGTGAGGCCAGTGTAATCTGGGGGGTGAGGGACGCGTGGGGTTGTCTACGTTGGACCTGCTGTGCAATCCACTGTGGTTGTTGCGGCCTGATGGTGGTGGGCGGCCGCGCCTCCGGGGGAGGTAGTGGGTGCAGAGCTCTGCAGCAGGGGGCAACGTAGGCAGTTGTCCACTCACGGGTGGTGCGCAGGCCGGAACATCTCCGAAAATGGCACCAGCCACTGCAGGAATTGCATTGGACTGATACCAGATTCCGAGGTATTACGGTCTGACACACGGAACAGACTGTACGGGGGACCAGGAGCTGCTGGTTTGTCCCCGCACTGGGGTTGGAGCAGGAAGGGATAGGAGGGGTTAAAGAGGAGTTGTGTTGCTCCGATAGGCTCCTCACCGTGGAGGTGTGGGTTGTGGTGGCGGTTGGTAGTGCCGGCCTATCAGGGGGTGTGGTAGCCGTGGAGGCATCAGACGCCTGTTGGCGGGAGCAACACGTGGCCACATACCGTGTGGACCACTCCCTGTGCGACTTAAGGCCTGAGCAGGTCTTAAGGTGGCTCCACCCGTTGCACTTATTGCACCTAACCGAGGTGGAGTTCGGGTGGAGCCGTTGATGGCAGACGCAGCAGTAGAATACCTCTGGCCCAGGGTTGGATTCGACTCCAGCCCTGAGGAGAAGTATTTGGAGCAGGTTTGCTGCGAGAGTTTGCTCCTGTGACGGAAGGGGTGGGGTGATATACGATACACTAGACAGGGCTAGTGTACTGGGGCGGCAGCCCTTGATCGGGAAAAACCCGAGTCATTCCGGTAACGTAGAACCGGCTGCCATGGGACGTCGCGTTGTCTGCTGTATGCAGATGCCTTGAAGATTTAGAGCCGTATAGAGAACGTAGTTGACTGAGTAAGACTTCAAAAGACTTAACGTGATGTGTGTGATGATAACTCCTTGCCTCTTCATGCTGGTAAATGTCAGCACTTTCGATTGCAAGTTGAGAAATACCACCCTCTTAAAAATATGTGAAAAGAAAGACTTGGGGGCCATATTTATATCGAAAATGTCGTTTTCTAAACATACATTACCAAGTCCAGACCTATGCTCGGCTTTGTAGTAAGGAATTCAACGGAGTTCCAGAATCTTTCTACCCTGAAAAATTTGTATTTTTCTCTTGCTGGATCAAAAATCGAATATTGCAGCGTTATCTGGGATCCATTCTACATTCGTTCATCTTTAAGAATTGAGGAGGTTCGGAAACGTTTCACTAGATTTGCTATTAATTTCCTTCGTTGGGCTTGTAGTTCGCCTGCATATAAAAGTAGATGCCTTTTGTAGGCATTGCCAACATGAGAAATGCAAAGAAAAATTTCATAGGTGATGCTTATAAGGGACATATCCACGAATCATATCAAATGCCACTCCTTACTGAAGCTAATACTTCTTGATAGTCCTACTCGTAACGTCAGACTCAGCAATAAGTTTCATTTACCTAAGACCTAAGAGCAATTTTAGTCGTAATGAACCACTTACCTGTTGTTGGTTGGTTGGTTGGTTGGTTAAAGTGGTGATTCTTCCAGAATCCAACTAGCTCTTCCGCGCCATTTTGTTGCCACATCCTCGTTGCCAACTTGTTTAACGGTTTTTTACAGCATAACTGTATCCAGTCTGTGCGTTTAAGGAACCTTATTAGGTTGTTAACGTCTAAGCCAGATAGTTGTTCAAGATTCTCGAACAGCGGTTGGCCCAGGGTTAACATTCTGTCCTTCCATAGGGCAGGGCATTCACAGAGGAAATGGAAGATTGTCTCCTTTTTCTCCGGTTGTTTACAACTGTGACAGTATGTATTGTGAGGGATACCCATTTTGGCAGCTTGTTCTCCGATAGACCAAAAGCCAGTTATGACTGCCGTTAGTCTCCAGGCGTCCCGTCGTTTCATTCTTATTAATGCCGACGATTGCTTGAGGTTGTAGGTGGGCCATAACGTTCTGCTAATTTTGCATTTCGTCTGGACTTTCCACCTACAGTCAGCGATTCGGAGGTATTTTTGGGAAATTGTTCTCTTGACTGCACCTAATGGTGTGAGTACCGATTCTGCAAGAGCATTATTCATGGCAGATCCCCCTCTTGCCAGTTCATCTGCTTTTTCGTTACCTTCAATGTTCCGATGCCCCGGGACCCAGATTAAGGTAACTTTATGGTTTTCACTCAAGATGGTGAGGCTATTCCTACTTTGTTCCACCACTTTGGAGGTTGTTGTGGCCGAACCCAGTGCCTGGATTGCAACTTGGCTATCCGAGAGAATAGCGATATTACCCTTAAAAGAGAAATCTGCGATTAGTAGCCTGCAAGCTTCCCCAATCGCCAGTACTTCCGCCTGGAAGACACTGCTGGTATTAGGGAGACGCACAGATTTCTCAATTTTAAGTCTGTGAGAATATATTATATTATATACCAGCTCCAACACCGCAGCCTATTTTACTTCCATCCGTATAGTCTGTAGTGCCGAAGTTGTTTAGAGAGAATCCCTTATTCCATTCTTCCTTAGTTGGAAAGAGGGTGGAAAAATTCCTATTGAAAGTTACCGTCGGGACGATGTAGTCAGTTCTCACCGAGATTAACTGAGTTTGTCGCAATAATAGATTGGCATGACCATACGTTTTTTCTCTCCAGCGACTCGCTTCGTTTAACCTAAATGCACTCATGGTTGCCGTCTTCTTAATATGTAGGTCCATTGGAATAAGGTGTGTCAGTGCATTGAGAGCCTCTCTAGGACATGATCTGATTGCACCGACCGTTATTGCACATGCTGATCTTTGTATTCTGCCGAGTAGTTTGGTATTGTACTCTCTCCCTAGATCCTTCCACCAAACTACCGAACCATACGATAGAATAGGTCGTATAACCGTCTAATACAGCCATAATGTATGCAATTTCTGCCTTCCTTACCCGTTCTTCAACATTTAATTTCCAGCTTAGTTTGGAGTCCAGAATTACCCCTAAGTACTTTGCGCTGGGTGATAGTGAGAGAGTTTGTCCGTTAATATTTGGTAGGGTAAAAGGTGGTACCTTATATCTGGTGGTGAAAAGCATAAGCTCTGTTTTACGTGGGTTTAAACCTAGGCCACAGCCTGTGGCCCAAGAGTTAAGCTCGCCTAATGCCCTTTGGATGATCCCACTGATCGTATTAGGACACAGTCCTGACGCCATTAACACCACATCATCAGCGTACGCCACCGCTTTTACCCCACCTCTATTAAGTTTTATTAAGACTTTGCTAATAACGCATAACCAGAGAAGTGGAGACAGTACTCCCCCCTGTGGGGTGCCCCTGTGGACCTTCTTGGTTATACTGATATTACCCATATTAGCTTTGATGATCCTGGTTTCTAGCATAGAGATGACCCAATTACTAATGCAATTGTCCACCTCTAAGTCTATCAACGCCCGTTGGATCGCATCTGTACTAACATTGTTAAAGGCGCCTTCTATATCCAAAAATGCCGCCATGGTATAATGTTTGTTCTCTAGAGAGCCCTCTATTGTTCGGATTACCTCGTGAAGCGCTGTCTCCGTAGATTTGCCTTTAAGGTACGCATGTTGTGCAGTAGATATACCAGAGCTCTCCAAAGAGCTTCTAAGATATATATCCAAAAGTCTTTCAAAGGTTTTTAACAGGAAAGACGAAAGACTGATTAGCCTATAGTCCTTCGCTGATTCATGTCCCCTCCTGCCTATTTTTGGAATGAAGACGACCTTGACTAGTTTCCAACTATCTGGAATATGAACTAGGTTTAAACACGCTTTAGAAATTTCCTCTAGCCATGGTAGGATACAGTCCAAGGCTTCCTGTAACATCTTTGGGAAGATCCCATCTGGCCCCGGAGATTTAAAAGGTGAAAAAGATTTAATTGCCCATGCAACTTTCTCCTTTGTAATTATTTCTTTTGCAAGGTGCTGTGGATTATATTGGCTCCGCCTGATACTTCTCCTCCCACTTTCGTGGACGCTGCACCCCGGGAAATGCGTGTTTACCAGAAGTTCTAGCGATTCCTCTGTCGTAGCTGTCCAAGTACCATCAGGCTTCTTGACCCAAGAAGCCATTGAATGATCTTTGGACAGAACACGGCTAAGCCTGGCAGAATCCCTGGTGGATTCGATTGACGAACAGAATTCGCTCCAGCTCTCTTTCTTGGCGGCCCTTCTTGTACTGTCTCCGTTTATGGGGCAGGACGTTTTGTAGGCCCTACTAAATGCCTTCTCCAGTGTTGTGACCCTACTCTCAAGGTTTTCGGTGAGAGTGATTTTGTGGATGGGAATCTCTCCTATCCTTTTATTGACTATGTTTCTGAACCTTTTCCAGTTGGTTCTTAGTGGATTTCTATACGGTAAGGGCGGATCAACATTAAGATCCAGATCGTACAGGATCCAGCTGTAATCCGAGAAAGACCTTTTATCAGAGACCCTCCAATTGTTTAACCTTACTGAGCTGTTTTCAGACATTAGGGTAACATCGATCACTTCCTCCCATCCCCTGAAGTACTCCGTACTTGGAAAGGTGAAAGTGGGAGTGTTACCCCTGTTACATACCGACAAGTTAGTGTTAATTATGAAATCATAAAGAGACTCACCTCGGTCGTTTGTTTCGGAGCTTCCCCATAGAGCATGCCTTGCATTGGCATCGCATCCGAGAAGCAGGGTTTTGTTCGGGTTTTCCTGCACAAGTTTACAAGTTTTCATGTGCCATGTATATAGAGGCAAGCGTAATTCTGACTCCGTCAGTGGCTTCCACCTCAACAGCCGTCACATCCTGTGAACTATACAATGAAATTAAAAATGTGTTTTAATGTTTTTTAGCTACAATACATGTTCTGGGATTACCTTCTATCCGTTTATAGTAGATATTGTAGGTTTTCCCAGTGAACCCTTTCACCTCGGTGCTCCGCACCCAGGGCTCCTGAATTAGTGCGATGTCCACGTCCTCCTCCACCAGGAGAACGGTTAGGTTGTCCGTTGCACACCGTGAATGTTGCAGATTGATTTGGACAACGTTTAAACCCATGTTTACTGGTTTCCTTTTTCGGACTCGGTGTCATCTAGCAGCATGCCAGTCAGCAGTTCATTGGCACCATCGACCACATCCTGCTCCTCTTCCGGGTTTGCAGAACGGAATATCTTCAGCTGGGTCTTCCTGATCCCAAACTGAAGTTTGTTTCCCACTTTCTCCAGTGGTTCCAGACTCTCTTCTGTAATTAGAAGGAGGAATGATCTGCTGTGCCTTTGCGGAGCCTCCGCTTTGATGATCGACCAATCGGTTATCGGCACCGAGCGATTATGCGCCTGAATGTAGGGGATTAGTTGATTGGCATCAAACTCCATGCTTGGTATCCAGATGCGAGCCCTCGGCCTTCGTGGAATCTCGCTAGCCGGAATTAGCTTGAGTTTCAAGCCTTCCCAGCTATTCTGGATTTTACCAATCACGTTTGTCAAGAAATGCAGTGAGAATTGGTCATCGCATTTAATGACACGGTAGCCGCGGACTACCTCCACCGAGTCGAAACCTGGTGTTTGGCCCTCCGGGTTCGCCATGACATGGTCAACGACTATGCAAGACAACCGTGCCTCAATCTTCAAGCACAGGTTTGCCGCGGTTGGAAGTTTCGTCCATCAGTGCCATTTGAAGATGGTCCCGTGCCACCTCACTGAATTGTTTGGTAAGTTTGGGAACAACCGCGCCCTGATCTGAGATCTTGTGCTTCTTTGTTGCCCTTTTATTTTCGTCTTGCGAACGGTTACGTTTTTTGGCCTCTGTCTTTCGGGCGGTTTGGAATGCCAGATATTCGTCCACCACCTTTTGACACCTTGCCTTGTCAGCCTCATCTTTGGGGTGAGCTTTACCTTCGGTCTCGTTCTTACGAATCCTGCCAAGGATAGCGAGAGACCTCTGGTAGAGCTTGTACCTCGAGGGACCTTTATTGCCACGCTTTTGCCCCATGGCTTTAGCGGATGTTGTTGGTTGATTTATAGTTGTTGGCGTACTGTGGCCCACAGCTTTGCCCTCAACTGTTTCTTGGCTGGAGGCCAAGAGCTCATCCTCTGAGGGTGACCCCGTCATCCTCAGTTCGTCCTTGCTCGTACGTCTTGTCCAATTGTCTGACTGTTTTTTAAGTGGGTCCGTCCCTTCCTCCTGTCTGTCTGTTTGCTTGTCCTGAAGGTCTGTCCGCATGTTTGGTTTTTTATCAGTCCGTGCTGTCGATGCGTCAGCATGTTTTCCCGTCATTTTTTCCGTTTGTTCCGTGTTTGTTTTCCCGTCATCCGAATTTTTGAGTTTTTGTTTTTTCATTTCAACTGGTTCGTACGGTCACCTGCCCCGCCGAGGGAGCTGCGCATGTCGCCATGCGCGGTGACCAAAGAGGATAGTGGGGAAATATCCGGTCGACCATGGCAGCGCCCCATACCATGGCAAGGCCACCGTTACAACCTGAGGCGGCCTGCTATCAGGAGGGCTCCGTACGAAAACAGCCTTATTTAGTCCCCCGGCTGCCAAACCCACCCAATAGGCACGGGTCGCATCACACCTTGGGTTGAGGGAGTTTTTTTAACGAAGTTTACGACTTCAACCTGTGTGGTTCGCGGGAGACCTACTCTCCTACCTTCCATATCAGGGAGGCGTTCCCCTATCCACCACCTGGGGACGCGCCCTATAGGGATAACAGGTTCCCCCTGTTGTATAAGACAGTCTAATTAATTTGGAAAAATTTAGATATATTCTCTAGCTAACGAGAGACTTTCAAGCCAAAACTTATTCTGGAGATACCCTTTTTGAATTGAATTGTGAGTAATACATCTCACCGTATTGTTTACCATAGATTATATTTAGGCTTCAGTATTAGTAATATATTTGAGTTGTGATTTAAGTGATGAAAAAATTAATAAATAAATAAATATTTTGCCACCAAGCCCATTTTTTCAAAATTCAAAAGGACTTATTTCTTTTTCATAGAATTACATATTGGCTTGTTTGATGGAAGAACGTCATAACTCGAAATTTGAAAAGTTCGGAAAACACGACTTCAAGACACATTTTCATCTAAGGTGCAGTTAACAGACATCGCCCCACAGCATAAAAGAAGAGCTGTAGGTTGTTTCTGCAGAGTTATCTAATTTTTCTTAGTTTGTGGCACTTGCAGCAAATGGGCCATAATTACACATCATATTTTATTTTTGAATAACTTTTGGCTAAATAAAAGAAAAGGATTTTGAGTGATGGAATCTTTATTTTCATTTCCACGTGCTCTATTGCTATTATAAGTTGCAGATGTGTAGTTCACAAATGTAAAATATGGTTGACGTACGATGAAATTAGCAAAAATTAGAAATCTTCCAATAGGGTGATTAATTTTGCGCCACCTTGTTTATGCATATAAGTACGCACATAGTGTACATATTCACACATATTTACATAAAGCTACATAACATTATTTTGAGAACAAGTTCACGCAAGTAAAATCCACAGATTATATAAAATACAATTTTTTTGGTACTCGTACGCTTTTGGGTTGGTTATGGATATTATACACATATACATAAGCAAAAAATGTTGATTGAAGCAAATAGAAGTGCCCCGTTTTCAGGAAAGTGTGCGGCATTCTGCTACGGCAGGCCATTCGCAACGTCCATTTCGCCGACTAAAGTGGTATCCTTCTGGACAAATCAATGTCAAAACTTGGTGGTGCACACAGAAAATAAACCGGCCACAGTCGCCTGGGTAAGGGAACACGGTACCATCTGAACTTGTTGCGCAAATATCTTCTACGTTGCTGTAATCAGTATCGGCTTTTATAATTCCGGTATCTAGGCTAGCTTCTTTAGAATAGTTTATCACTTTCCTTTTATTTGCTGGCATTTCTTGCTTATTGTCGAATGGAATAACACATTGAGCCATCACCGGATCCTGGCATAGGCCTCGTGTTGCATTGAAGTGCAACATGGGAGGACAAGTGCGGCGAAAAGGTCGCTGCAGTATGCACACATAGTATTGTGTGCAGGAGTCCGATTTAGGTAGAATTATACCAGTTAGCTGATTCCTGCAGATTGGGCCTGCACTCAGATCGGCAATTACTTCGTTTGGAGTTTTCGGTTTCGGCAAAGAGGAACGAGTAATTAATCTTGTTGCAGGTACTGCATCCCTGATAAGTGACTTGTTACTGGAACAGGCAGCTTTCAGAGGATGTTCGCAAAGTCCGGTGCGGGCATTAAAATGATAAAAATTGCCGCAAGAGCTAGCAATGGCGTGGCCATCGACGCAAATAAAGAAACCTGTGCAAGAGCCCGCCATGGGTGCTGTGACTCCATTTCGATTACGGCATATTGCGGGAAAACTTTGATCAATCTGCTGCTGCGATGACAAAACAATAAGAAATTTACATACGAAGGCCTCAAATAGAAAATGCATTTGCACTTACATCGACCACCCGGCCCATACTGTATTTGTGCAAGAAAGCCAGACATAGTAAAAATTCAAGTAAACTCTTCATGTCTTTCTCCAAAGTCCAGGTTCCAAATAATATATGTGTGTTGCTTTCCTTTGTGCGCTAGTTTATTTCACGATTTTTAGTATGCAAATAGAAACGTTTGATTGATCTGCGTAACAATGTTTCCCATATTTATAAACTTTTTATTTGCTTATCAAAAGGGCGAAAACTGAAAATAGCATACTCATAATCATATTTTCATCTAAAATTGAGTTGCGAATACTGAATATTTGTTGGACCGCTATGGCATTCCTCATTAAAATTTTGATATGAATTCGCGATACATTACATATATTTACACAAATATGTACCTACATATGAGCCAATATTCTCTTTTAGTATTTGTAGAATATACCATTTTACGCCAATAATTTTCTAGGGAACCAAACTTAAGCTGGGGCAGATACAGGAGGTACAGGAACGAAAGAAACTCTGCTATGTTGATAACAAATGAGTAGCACAAATGTGAATGTATGCTCCTACATACGAGTACATACACGATGTCTACAAGTATTTTTACATTGGTAATTTAAAGCAATCACAATTGTTGGTTTTAATCTCACGGTAGCGATCTATAACTATTTGCAACCACACCTATATTCTTTATTACGTACGTGCGTACATACATACCCGTACTGTGGTTTGTATAACATCTCCATTAGGAAGTGGTGCAAAAATATGTAGAAAATTGGCAGTTTAATGCTCAGTTGCCCCAATTAGATCGACAACATTCATCGCAAGTTTTCAGACATTTCAGGCCTTCAAATCGGGTTATCAAGAATAATAATTATTAATAAATATTCATATTAATGCACTACTGGACACATACTTAACTGCAGATATATTTCAAACTCTCCTAACTGAACTATACTTCAAGAGAAGGATTGCAATTAGGAGGCTGACTGTATGGGAAAATGTGCAACCCAACGGCGAATGCTCGGCTTTTTATGAAAAGGATGAAAAGGGGAGCAGTTTGAAAGGAAAAAAGAATATCCAAGATATTCATAACTCTTGCAGTGAACGAAATTCAATTTGGAGGATCTGAGATTGGCTCACTTATAGGATATTGCAAGCAAAGACATCCTGTTGGAAAGATGGTATTTGGTAGAATTAATCAAAATAAACCAAATAGCGTAATATAAAATAGTAAAAACATGCGGTTCTGCACGTCAGCGTGGAATATCGAACTGTAATTTAGTTATTTTTTTACCTCGCCTTATATGTAGTCGATACAATGCAAAAACGTCCGCTGGATTATATGATATTTTATTTTTATCATTTAAAACTGACTTTTTCCATAGAAATGGCACTGCCGGTATTTAACAGATAATTATAGATAACAATAAAATATTCCGGTACTTTGAAAATGGTAATTATACGCCTCTTATCAGGAAAAAAGTTATAACTAAGCAATAAAAAATCTCTTCAATTTAATGAAAGAAGAAGGACGTCATTTTGCTCAGTCCCAATCAAAACTGTTTTTTTTTTCTTTTTGACCTTGCATATGTTGGATGTTGGCGCATGAAACACCAAATGATAGAAAGTGTTTTTAACAGCGGAAAGAAAAATAGCGGCAGACAACGTCGAACCTCCGAGCGTATATCTGCCAAGAAAAAGCTCCTTATAAAAATTCATCTGCGTTCGGAGGCGGCAGAAAACCATTTGTAGAAAAACAACAAGGTACAAACCACGCTCGGCCAGACAGCCAATAAAGGGCGTAAGCGCCAATTACACAAGATGGCAGCTATCTAATTCTCAAGTGACTGATGTATGACGTTATTTGCAAAAATTATAAATCTTCCGATAGCGTGGTTAATTTTGCGAGCCAGGTTTTATGAATTTTTCTCCCACGTTCTCAAAATCATGGCATGATGGCCTCTTTTGGTCATCATAGTAGTGTTCAGCGCACAAAAATACATCGAAAACACCGCGCGCTATAAATGTACTTTTTTGTTATCTAGAAAAAATTGTATGTGCACGCGAAAGTATAGACTTAATTTAGTAAACCTGTATACTCAGTTTTTCATTTTCTCCTCAATTTAATATCTTCAAGGACCTTAAAGTAAAGCAAGAAGTTCAGGTATGTATTACAACATATACATACATACATACATATATACATTAAACATTTTTTTCTTCAAGATAATTCATTAATCTAGCGCATTCTGAGCGAAGCCAGATATTGGATGAGTCGGGTAGTTACTGGAGGTCAGACTCGAATGCTTGAGTGTGATTCCGAGGTCTGTAAACAAAAGAATTGCCACACCTCGTATGAGTGTTTATCTAGAAAATAGAATTATTGTGATTGATATAAATCAATTCTACATACATATGTATTTATATACATGAATTTTCTAGCCCCGGACAATAACCAATGTGGAGTGGTTGGTGCCAGGTCGATGTGATGCAACAAATCAAAGGAGATGGCAATGCATTGGCCATACACTAAGGAAGAATGTCGACAATGTCGCTAAACAAGCGCTATGCTAGAATCCATTTCAACAAACTGGTGGAGGAATTGGCAGACCACATACCACCTGGCGGCGCTCAACATAAGCTGAAATGAAGTCTCTTGGATTATCGTGAAACCAACTAAGATCCCTGGCACAAAACCATGTTCGTTGGCGAAGAGGAATGGTTGACGCCCTACCTCCCAGTAGGAGCTAAAGATCGCATATATATAAATCTATTACAGAAGGCATTTTGTTGCTAATATAAATTTTATTGCATGAAAAAGTGACATTTTTTGCTCAATATGCTAGAAATAAAAAAACTCATACTTTTAATAAGAGGATTAATAATATTCTGTGCATGAATATGTCTTTGTATATGTGTATCAGCTCATTTGCAATAGCGATCGCAAGCCATTACTTCTGAGTTCCAGTAAAGATCGTTGGCACAGGTATGTACCGTAGCGAAGCCATCGCATTGAATGAATTTATGGCAGTCGTAAGGGTGGCGCACATAATCAACGCCAGGTGTACTACATAAGGCTAATAGGTTGGAGGATTCGGCTTCGTGAATGGGGTTCATTGGGGCAGGTACTAGATTCCCTTTGGCATATGATGGGGGCGTGGCTGCTGTTGGTATTGTATCGTATATGAATGGCGGTTCCGTCCAAATGTGCGCGGTAGTTTCACAGAGGGTATTCTGTGGTGAATCGCAGCGCTCTAGTAATACATTCCAATACTGAAGTGGGGGGCAACGCATCGGCATGCAACTGTAGAATTTATTGCAGTCTGTAGCATCCCTCTTGAATACATTGTTTTCCGATGTTGGAAATGCACCGCTAGCTGTTGGATCAATCGGATAGGAAGGAGTGCCGGCACATTTTGCGACAGTTGGAAAATCGCAGCGATAAGTCAGCGTGCTCCATTGAAGTTCATTTTGACACAACATGGAGTAGGCGTAACCATTTTTACAGCTATAGTACTTTCTGCAGTCGGTGGGGTAAGGCAACTGTATCGGATGCATTGGATCGTCTATCAGTGGGCAGTCGGGATGCCGGAAAGGTTGCTCAAGCTGAACGTAGACAAAGATGAACAAATATTTTTTTATATTGTAGTTTTATTACAAAGCAATTTTATAAATTTAAAACACCCAGGAACATTTTTATGGGATTAATTACACACCATTTCTTTTGAAGCCACAGCTGTCCATATCCATAAACCAATGACTGTCAGGATCTGCAGATTTGCTGTTTTGCTTCGAGCTGTTTTGAAATATCGAAAACCAGGACCAGTTATTCAGTTAGAAAATGTGTGAGCAGTCATAAAATACTCGTAATTTTATGCTTGAAACTTACTCATTGTCATAGCCTTCCAATACGAACGTTGTAATTGCAACTGATAACTTTCTTGTAATCTTCTTCTTATTTATAGTTTTGTCTTGCATCGCAGAAAGGTTTAGTAGAATCGCTTGCACATACAAATACTACAATGTCACTTAGGCATCGGAATGCAGAGTGATTTAACTGATAATCGAACAAGTTTACCTTGAACTCTTCGTACTCGTAAGTGCACAGCTAAGTTATAAGGTAATGGGAAATGGAGGAATCGTATTGATAAATTAATTATTGCTTTAAGTTTAAAACTCAGTGAAATTTATCGCACTGGGGTCTTTAATTCCAAATAAAATTACAATTTTTATAGGACCTTTTTCAAATTAAAATTGGCTGTCCTTTTTGCATTTGGTTCAGCCTACTTAAACACCTACACGTGAACACAAAATGAAACGTAGGAAAGCCTGTAGTGAAGTTGGAATTCTACTAGTAAGTGAAGCTGAAAGTAAACTGCTCATACTACCTCATTCCTCTTTCGCTAGTTTCGCTCCAGCTTAATGTAGCTTTTATCAGAAAACTCTATGGCATTTCAAAGGAATTTTCGGGGAAAAGGTTAAATGAACAAATGCACGTAGAATACAAAAAGAATTAAACAAACATCGATCGTACCCCTGTTGGACTGTCGTTTTGGCAATGTTTTTACAAGATAACTTTATTAAATACTTCTGTTATAGTTCTATGAATAATTAAATACATCTACAAATGTGTATATGCTTTCATTTCTTAAGATATTCAGGTTGTACAATTCATAGTTGCGAAAACTTCGCCTCTTTGAAATGTTTTCATGATCATCTTTCGCCTAAAATTATACTAGGAAATCCAATCACTTAGTAAAAATTTGCACTAAATACCATTGCATTGTTCATTTGTTTTATCTTGCGAAAGAAAGAAAAAAGTTTTTACGTACTATTAGGGTCATCCTGTATATATTGGCGTTGCGCAGAATTCTCAAGCAAGAAAACAAATGGTAAAAGACCTGCTGTCTTGCAGAAAATAAGTACTAAAGTCGAGGTACCTTATCGAAGATTTGTTCTTCTGATTTGATTTGGTACATATTTAAAATTATTTAGTTACTTTTAACTTATTTATATTACAATGGACACCCAAGGTGGCGTTTATATTTGGGTATTTGAGATAGGAAGGTGTCCTTAGTGATCAAGTGTTGCCTATTTGATCTAACTGTGGGCAAACGGGGATATTAGCAGAATAAAAAATTAGCATAATGCTACATATATTTCTTTTTGATTGGCGTTGTAAGCGTCTAAGCGATTTCGCCTAGTAGTCGTACTAACCGATGTTAAATAGAAAAACAAGTACAGCCAAGTTCTTTCCACTTGGCTTATCTAATGCATATTGGAGGAGGTTCCCCTCCTTTCTCTCTCAAGACTAGCAAGTACCACATTAAATTCTTTCCTCGCGGTTTTACCCTCATTTTACAACACAATCTATTCAGCCAAGCAACTCGATCTTTATTGTAGATCTGATATAACTCATCAACGGGTGTAGTCAACGCGCAAAGACCCATACATATTTAACCGAATATTTATCCCCAATACTACCCTCCGCGGCCGCCGTAACCGAATGGGTTGGTGCGTGACTACCGTTCGGAAGTGTGTACCAAAATAACAGTTTTTTCTAATAGCCGTCGCCTCTCGGTAGGCCATGGCAAACCTCCGAGTAAATTTCTGTCCTGAAAAAGCTCCTCTTCCGTTCGGAGTCAGCTTAAAACTGTATACCCAGAGACCATTTGTGGAAAACGTCAAGACGCCCAACTCAAATAGGAAGTGGAGCTCGGCCAAACACCCAAAAAGGCAGTAAGCGCCAATTATATACATATACATAAGTATATATTACATTGCAAAGGCCGTCTCATTCAATACTGCTATCACCCAAACGTGCGTGCCATTCAATAGTCCGGCTTGACGAGAAACTTATAAAATGCTAATTTTGGTGGAGGATTTTACTGCTCAGTTACCTACTCGATACCAAGTAGCGCTCGTTGGTAAAAGAGATCCTACATTTGGTTTCAGAGCTGACATTATTAACAGTATTTAAGCTGGGTAGTCGCCTTGTCGAATGGATCCAAAGAACAATGTTGGAATTATCAGGTGTGTCTTAAAGTTAAAGCAGCTCATTGACGGTACGGTTTAGACTTTCACGCAAAACGCTTGATAGATTATTCTTCTTATTAGAGGACTGATTCCGCGAAATTTATGTAGATCGAACTACCACTGACGACTATTTGAATTAATAATAATTGCTAATATAGATTGCTAGCCTCAGGTAGTTTGGGGCGTTCGAAGGAGTTGCAAAGGTTAACAAATTCGGTGGGTATCCTTACCAGGCATCGCCCGTTAGGTATCCATGCGGTGAGACTTGGGATTGATTCAAGTCCTTTCTGCAGAAGCTACTCAGTATCGAAGAAGCGCGCTCCCAAGTATCGCATTATGTTTTTAATTCCCGTTTTCAGGTTCAAAACTTTACTTTAACTTAATAAAATTATTTTGTCAATGTAAAATACGCCTCAGAATAATTCATTCATAATTGAATAAGAGGAAAACAAAAATCAGTGTCAAGTGCACGTTAAGGTGTGGCCACCATATTGACACCCAATCACATATACATATGCACATGTACAGTTTATCTTCCTCAGAAAAACTGCAAAGTTAGAAATCAATTAAGAAACACCTGTACGAACATGATCTTAAGTTAGATAAAATTGGAAACAAGTAAAATTACTGTAGCAACAAGACGTACAAACCGTAAAAAATGTGTATTGAAATGCTTAAGGCTATCAGAAAAATTAAGTATAAAACGGAGGAAAAATGAATTTATTGACGCAGAGTCTAGTTTCAGTACTTGCCGTGGATCTGTTATTGCACTTCTATACACACAAAAAGGCAAACGAATATAAGGGCGAAGGGAAATAAGGACATTGGAAACTATAACGAAAATTTGTAGCTACTACAATGAAAGGTAAGGACTATTTCTTAAGAAGTCTTCTATAAATGTATACATCAACAATGTACGCACATACATACGTACTTATGTATACATACTTAAATAGCACTCGCACATATAATAGAAATTCAAATAATTTTATATCTTTCTACGAATTCGTAGTTACTCTGCTCGCTGTAGTTGCGCTGACGACACTCGCACTCTGCAGTGGCGCAGATCCGGAGTGTAAGTACCGTAAAATTCGGAAACTGGCACTTCACTGGGCCGATCCTACTGACTGTACTCGTTACTATCGTTGTACGAATAAAAGCGTCAAGCGCGAGGTAATTTGTGCGGAAGGCAAGGCCTACAATGCGAAAATAGGGAAATGCTCAACTAATAAGAGTGGCTTGTGTAAACTGACATTAGCGGCGCCCTTGGAGGGGGTGAGTTTCATAATGCTGCAGAAATTTGTCTATCAGCAGGCTTACAAATTCTAAATATTATACAAATGCCTCATTCTTTTTAGGTTGTCAATCCATGCGCTGATGAGGTCTCTGGTGTTTATATGGCTCAAACAGGATACTGTCGTAACTTTTACATTTGTAACAATAATGAAGCCTATCCACAGGTATGCGACGCTGGTAGTCTCTTTAATACTACAACGGGTAATTGTATACCAGATACTGCATCCGAATGCTGGCAAAATAAGTGTATTGGTGAAACTAACGGTACCTATCTACCCGACGCGGCTTCATGTACTTCCTTCTATGTATGTGCGGGAGGAGAAGCAACTGCACAAGTTTGCAACAGCGGTAGTTACTTTAATAGCTCCAGTAGAGTTTGCCAACCTGATCCAAGTGGGGAGTATTGTTGGGAGAATGTGTGTGTTGGAAAGAAAGATGGCGATTATGTTAAAGATATAAATGATTGCTATAGTTATTATGTGTGTGCTGTAGAAAAACCAGTTCAGCAATATTGCCCGGAAGGAAGCTACTTCAATTGGCTTGAAAATGTATGCTTACCTGGTAAGTGCCCATCAGATGAAAGTTCAACAGAAAGCCCAACCACAGCAACTACAATCTCATCGACCGAATGCAGTGAAGAAAGCACAGAATCTTCTTCATCAACAGAATGCTCAACCACAGCAACTACAATCTCATCGACCGAATGCAGTGAAGAAAGCACAGAATCTTCTAGTACATCAACGGAATGCTCAACCACAGCAACTACAATCTCATCGACCGAGTGCAGGGAAGAAAGTACAGAGTCTTCTTCATCAACAGAAAGCACCGAAGTCACAACATCTGAAAGCACTGCATGCCCTGAAGTCACAACACCTGCTCCCGAAGCGGACTGCTCTTGCCCTGGCGGTTACAAGGAAGGTGAACTAGTGCCTTTCCCAAACTATCCTGAGAATTGTGACAAGTACTATGTGTGTTTTGATGGAAAGCTCCAGGAAAGAGAATGCGGCACAGGCAATAGCTTTAATAGCAGCCTGGGTGTGTGTGTACGGGACACCGATAATATCTGCTGGCCAGCTGATTGCAATAATCAAGTTGAAGACACCATGGTTTACCGAAGTAGGCGGAGTATTGTCGTAGACGTAGCGGATGAGACATCTGATACGAGGTCCGTGCTTCACGCATTGGGCAGCCCTAATTGCTTAGGTTTGTATGCGGAAGGGGAAGTAGTAACGCATCCAAAGGACTGCCGTAAATATCTAATTTGTGCTAGCGGTGAAATGATATCCAGAGATTGTGGTCTGGATAACTACTTTGATCCAAATACTCTTACATGTAGTATTGACACTCAACAAGCTTGCGATTCAAACGGCAATTATAACCGTGCAAATTATGAAGAATCTACTGATGCGGAATCAAATTGCTCATGCCCCGGTGGTTATAAGGATGGTGAATTAGTGCCTTTCCCAAATTATCCTCAGAATTGTGATAAATACTACGAATGCTCTAATGGTAAGCTCCAAGAAAAGGAGTGCGGTGTAGGAAACCTCTTCAATAGCATTCTGGGTGTGTGTGTACCCGACACAGATCATATCTGCTGGCCAACCGAAAGCACTGAGTGCCCCGACGCCACAACACCTGCTACCACTACTACTACAGCAGATTGTACATGCCCCGGTGGTTATAAAGAAGGCGAATTGCTGCCGTTCCCTAACTATCCTGAAAACTGCGCTAAATATTATATTTGCTCTAGCGGTAGGCTTCAAGAGCGTGATTGCGGAATAGGCAATCGTTTTGATAATAAACTCGGAGTTTGTGTAGTCGATACCGATAATACCTGCTGGCCAAACGTTTGCAAAGATCAGCCTGATGGCACAGCTTTGGCGGACCCCACCAATTGTACTTCTTTTTACCTATGTGAAGGAGGTCAAGGAGAGGTATACGAATGCCCTAACGAAAAATGGTTTAATCCGAATCAGCAAATTTGCATGCCAGATTTTAATGCAACCTGCATAAATCCCTGCAAAGATACCACAGGAATTACTTTCTTACCAAATCCTGATTGCTCCAAGTACTTCCTTTGTAATGATGGCCGACCGTATGTCGAAACATGTCCTCAAGGCGGATTTGACATAAACTTGGGTAAATGCCACGGAGATGCTGTTTGCGAATCTACTTTATGCTTGGGTAAAGATGATGGATTTACATGGCCTGTGGCAGGCAATGATACCAAATTTTATGTATGCCTCGGTGGTGTAGCACAAATCAACGAATGTAGTCCCGGAAGCATTTACAAAACTTCTGTTGGAGTGTGCTTGGAGCAGCCAAGTGTAAGTCAATGAGACTCCATACATTTGCATACATTTTTCTATTATTCTTTTATTTTTATTGCAGCCCCAATGTGATCAAAATAAATGCAATTCTTCTACAACTGACTATAACGCCTTTGCACCATTGAATGGTACCGATGATACAGCATTTTGTATGTGCCGTGATGGCGAAGCTTTCTTGCACCACTGTGCAGATAATTACACTTTCCGCGCAGATCTCGGAATATGTTATTCGGTAAGGAGAACAAAGAAGATGAAATGCCATATATTATTTTATTGCTCTGTTTTATTTATTTTAAGAATGCTCCTTGCGACCCGGATTTATGTGACGTTTTTCCTGAGAATACTCGATCTCCGAATCGCAATGATACACACAGCTTCTGTTTGTGTGTGAGCAAGCAGCAAGTAATCGTTGACTGCCCCAACAACCAAACTTATAATCCAGTTTCACGGCTATGCCAAACACAGGATGTTAGTTATAAAGCGTTTTGGTGTAATCTGAAAACGAATTAATTGTTAATTTCTTAATCTGTATGCAGGATAAGTGTTCCGCCACTTTTTGCCTTTCGGCTCCGGAGTATTCTATCTTCCCAGCTTTGAACAATGATACCAATGGTTTCTGCATGTGTATTGATTCGAGTGCTGTTTATAAATTATGCGAAGGAGGCAAGAAATTCAATGTGACGAAAGAAATATGCCTATCAGAGACTGAAGATGCTTGTAATGACGCTCTTTGTGCGGGTAATGCCGGTTTGATCTTTGGAGCTGTCGGTGATTCACACTCTTTCTGCTATTGTGTCACGGATGGAGTGGCAAGTAAAAGGAGCTGCCCAAACTCAGAGACATTCAATGATACTTTGCTGATATGCCAGGCGGTGAGCAAAAACAAAAAATTTCATAATTTACTTCGCTAAAAATGTAAGCCTCATGAATTATTGGGTTTTATGTATATTTCTCTCAGGTGGGTTGCGATGGGCAAGTTTGTCTGACGAATCCTACCAGACCCTTCCCGGCATTCAATGAACCATATTCTTACTGCACTTGCACAAGCAATGATCCGAACTCTGTAACCAAACACAATTGTAGCAATGGAACTCGTTTCAATACGTACGACCTTACGTGCAAAGAAGTAAGATTTTAATATTAAGAAAGCCAATTTCAACTGACTCAATGCATTGTCCATCGTTAACAGGATCCTTGCGATAAGTCCTTCTGCTCCAATGTATCCAATGACGGCATCCCTTATCCAGCCAACAATTTCCCTCAAGGATTTTGCATATGTAATGATGGAGTCCCAGAACTGTATAATTGTTCGAATGGCTCTATATTCAATTCAACTATCGAAGCATGTATATCGCCCACCCAGGTAAGAGAATTCAAACAGCAAACATATTATTGTCTTAATTTGTTTATTTTGGTTTTAATTTCTCCAGCTGCAATGTGATCTGTCCAAATGTGCTAATGCGACCACAGAATATACGTATCCCGTCGCAGCCAAGAATGATTCTCATGGTTTTTGCTATTGCTTCTCGGCGACTGAAGTCGAATTCTTCACCTGTCCAGGCAGTGCTTTATTCGACCCCATTCGTGAAATTTGTGATGTGAGTGCAAGTAATTGCACTTGTCCAGGTGACTACAAAGAAGGGCAACTGTTGCCGAACCCAACGAATTGCCGACTTTACTATGTCTGCAGTCATGGCCGCCTTCAAGAGCTTGATTGTGGAGCTGGGAAGTATTTCAATAAACTTTCTGCAGAATGTCAAGTAGACACAGCTGGTGCTTGTGTGGAAAAACCAGATTGTACCTGTGTAGGCGCTTATCGCGAAGGCGAATTCGTACCTCATCATACCAGCAATCAACTCTATTATATCTGCTACAATTCGAAATTGATGGAGGGCGATTGCGGTGCAGGAAATTTCTTCGACAAAGATAGTCTTTCCTGTCAGTCGCTGGACAGAAGGCGGAGGCAAATGCGCTCAGAAGTTATGCCGGACTATGATGTAAGAGCTTTTAAGTTTTTAAAAAATGTATTTAAAAAATTGACTCAACTTTAAACTGGCCAAGGCTTGTCTCTTTAAAACTACAACAATGTATATTAAAAAATTATCCACCCATGCATAAATACGTGTTATTCAAATACAATATTAAGTTATCGTAACATAGTTTAGAAAATCCGCTTGTTTAACAATCATGATAATTCATAAAATTGCCTCTCTTTAACAGTGAGATCCTTCAAATACATGCGACCATGCAAATAAAAATGTTGTTCTATAGCAAAATTCAAAATTTGGTATTTTTATTCCGAAGTAATTAAAAAATGTATGTATGTACAAAGAAGCTACATTTGATATACATACGATAAATTGGCAAAGTGCATTGCAATCGTATCTAAGATGATGCATTGATTTAGTATTTAATGACAGTAATACGTGAATAATAACTCTTTACGTTACCCTGATATTATTGAGAAATACCTATAAAGTCAGTATTGTAAAGCTTCAGCTGCTTTATACGAGTATAGAGGTATACTAAAGTAATGATAAAATAGTTTTTTCAGGGACAAGCCCTATTTAAACATATAAACGCTGAATAATTATATTTCCTCTATCCCTATTTCGTAGAGAATTTGTATGGAAAACGATAAACAGTCTGTTCCCTCCAACTGCTCGCAATATGAAATATGTATTGACTCCATTTGGATTCGGCTAAGCTGCCCTGATGAACGTTACTATAATCTTGAACAGCGCAAATGCATGGAACCACGTGATGACATGACTTGCACTTATGCGCGCGTGAAAAACCTTCCAGTCTGTAGTGCAGCAATGGAACAACGAACGGTGCCTGGAAAGGAATCAAACTGTGCCCAATACTATCGCTGCAACCATGGAAAGTGGCGTTTAAAAACTTGCCCCAAGCAACATTTCTACTCGACACGTTTGAAAACCTGTATTCCAAGTGCGCATGACGACGCGTGTGTGGCACGAAATGAATCGAAAATTGATATTGAGGTGGGAGAGAATTTCAGCACGTCCCCTTCAAAATGCCGTCACATGACCGTGCGCCACTTTGAACAAAATTGTGCAATGTATCTTATGTGCCTGGAAGGTAAATGGTGGCACCAGTACTGTCCGCTTGGTATGTATTATAACCGCACCCACAACTATTGTATGCCTAATATAAACGGGCAATGCGATACTGCGTCTAACGCAGCGATTTCTGCGAGTTTACTGCACGAGTATTCCGTTCAGTCTTGCGATACACATGGCGCTCTGCGACCTTCGGCTCTGTCATGCGATCATTACTATGAGTGCCAAGCAGGCTATTGGGAGTTGAAAAAATGTGCACCGCATGAATATTTCAACGCTACTGAGAATATGTGTCTATCGGATAAAGGAGGCGTTTGCGCTCAACTCCACACGTATAACTCCTACGAGGGCAAGCGACGCGAGTTCCCATTCAACTGCACAGCATATGAGATATGTATTGGCGGTGAATGGAAACGGGCTAGTTGCAATCATTCTTGGATGTTCGATAATATATTGCATATATGTGTTCCCAATGACGGAAGCTGCGCTGAGAATGGGTTGCGCAGGGCTTGTGTCGCGGGAGAGACAAAAGCCCATCCGTCATCTGAAAATTGCACTCAATTTTTTTACTGCCTCCAAGACAGCTGGAAAGAAGGCACTTGTTTGAAAGGCCACACATATGCAAAGGAGCTAGGTGAGTGCGTGCCACACAGTGCATATGACAAATGCCAACCTTTGTTTATAAAAGAAAATGTAAAAATTGCTCTGGGCCAAGATTTAGGCGATCAGAAGGGATTTGGAAGTAACCGAAGTGATCTTTGCCTTGAACGTGAAGATGGAAGTGCTGTGCCCCATCCGGAGAGTTGTCTTCATTTTTTTGTTTGTCTCGCAAAGGTGGCAAGAAATAAGCAGAAATGTGTTCGTGGAAGCTTTTTCGATGCTAAACTTGGCTACTGCCGTCCAAACGACGGCAGCTGTCTGGTACCTCTAGGTGGTATATGTGCGAATGCTAGCGATGGAGCATACGTTCCACATCCGGAAGATTGTCGAGGTTATTACCACTGCTCCACTTTGAATGGTACCGAATTGCTCCATTGCCCGGAGGGAGAGTATTATCACAATGCTACGAGTCAATGTCGGATCGATCAGGGTGAATGCCGGGCCAAGGCGCAAGAGTTTGGAAAATGCACTGGCGTCGAGCATGGAAAGCGTTTGCCTCATGAACGTTACTGCAACATATATTACGCCTGTGTACGTGGATTGGCTATACCAGTGGCGTGTCCAGCCGACCATCAGTTCAGCGCGGCTGTTGGTAACTGCATATTTGATGAAATACTCATGTGTGAAAATGTCACTCTATCAAAGGTTTTAAGCAACGTCACAATAAGCTACAGCTGTGGTAATCTTACTGATGGCATTCATTTACCCGATATCAGAGATTGCACGAAATATTATGTCTGTTCAGCGGGGACGGCGTTAACGAAAACTTGTCCAACTGGCGCCTTCTTCGATGCTGAACAGCGACTTTGTGTGCCAGATGATGGCTCATGCCCATATATCGTAAAATATCAACCTAATCAACAATCTACACCTCCAGATCCCGCCGTGTGTGAAGGAGAGCATGGCCTTATGCTCCCCGATCCGGTGAACTGTAATGAGTTTTACGTTTGCATTAATGGAAAGCTGCGTCATGAGCGATGTAATATCAGCTATTTTTTTAGTACGTCTAGAAATGAGTGCCAACCTTATGAGACAAATATTGGAAACATAACAGAAGAGGCAGCGGTGAGTAACGACTCAAACCAAATGAAGAAAGTTCAAAATGTATTACAGTGCATTGATAAGCCTACAAACTATACTAAACTATGCTCGAAAATTCCTCGAGGTACTTCAATCGCTGAACAGAGTGACTGTCGACGCTACATTAATTGCAACGACGCCGGCGAGCCAGTCCCACAACGTTGTCGCAATGGAGAGAGTTATGATAGCTTATTCGGTTTTTGCCGACAAAATGATGGCACTTGCTTGTTGGAGAATGGACAGCGAGTGGGAGAGTGCAAAGGGTTCCATGGGCAACAAGTACGTGATGTGGACAACTGCCGTGGCTACTTTGTGTGTATTAATGGTCAGAAAATAGTCGGCGAATGTAGCGAAAACGAGTACTTCGACAAGGTCCTGTCCGCATGTCTGGATGATGTGAATAATCAGTGCGGTATAGTCTCCGCCCAATCAACGGAATCACAAGTGGTGGTAAAGGCAACTATAGAGCACTGTTAAAATTGCCAAACGAGTAAATTTTATATTTCTTTTCTGCTTCAGTCCTGCGTTGGCCTCAGTGATTCCACACTTTACCCGTACACACCCGACAACTGCCGCTCCTACTTTCAATGCGTGCATGGCAAACCAAATGTTCACGAATGCGCTGATGGACTATATTTCAATGCGTCTATTACACGCTGTGTGAAGGACATTACAGAATGCGCTATGCCCACAGCAAGTTTGAAGCGGGCGCCGGAATTAGACAACCACAAAGTGAATGTAAGTTCCACTTATTTTGTTGTTTTACCTAATACACATTCGCTAAAATTTGTTTATAGATTTGTGAGAAGGCAAAACCAGGTGAACGCTATGCCAATATAAATGATCACTGTCATTCTTCTTATGTTTGTGGAGAAGATGGCTCCATAGCTTACACTACTTGCCCCGCAGGCGAACTATACAATGACGAAAGTGGTATATGTGAGATTGCAATAAATGTTATTTGCAAAATTTAATAAACGAAATTGATGATTAGTTCAGCATTATTTGACTTGATGAAATTATTTTTCAAATAAAAGTATTGTGTGTAAGTATATTAACAAACAATCGAACAAACTAAGCCCCCTTCAATCTGCGGATACGTTTGTATGATAGGTACATATATGAGTATTCACAAATATAAATAATGTAAATATTTTGTGTTTAAAACACAATGATACAGTAGGTGGTTTTTCGCAACCCATTTTTCTTCTTAATAAAAAATCAAAAACTCGGGTCACTTCCCTACAAATCAGATCATCTGGTAAGCGCAGAACTCCGCACCATTCGTTTAAAGTGTATAACGTTTTAGTCTGAAGTCTGAAGTCTGAAGTTTCCACCACAATAAAATTGCTGATGCAGAATAGACATTGAGAAGAGTGAACGCCAGCTGTTTAGCCTTCATTTTCGAATGCTGTCCCTCTCTTCCTCTTCTTCTTAATTGCCGCGATAACTGCTTACGCGATTTTGGTCGAATTTAACAAAGCGTACCAGTCGGGCTAACCGGCGCCAGTTGGGCACACCAAGGAAAGCCAAGTCCTTCTCCACCTGTTCTTTCCAACGCAGGGGAGGCCTTCCTCTTCCTCTGCTACCACCAGCTGGTATCGGACGACATGACCCAGCCAACGTAGCCGCTGGATCTTTATTCGCTGCGCTATGTCTATGTCATCGTAAAGCTCATACAGCTCATCGTTCCATCGCCTGCGATATTCGCTGTTGCCAACGTGCAAAGGTCCAAAAATCTTCCGCAGAATCTTTCTCTCAAACACTCCAAGCGCCACTTCATCGGATGTTGACATCGTCCACGCTTCTGCGGCATACGTTAGGACGGGCATGATGAGAGCGAGAGTGTTAGTTTTGTTTGTCGAGAGAGGACTTTGCTACTCAATTGCTTACTTAGTCCAAAGTAGCAGTCCCTCTCACTTCTGTAAATTATGCAATATACACATAGCCCTCGCATAAGAGTAGGGTTTTAGCTTTATTAGAAAATCTCGAATGTAATCAAAGAGTGACGATTTTTTGTGAAATTTCACATGAAATTTTAAAAACCACTTATTGAACCCTGAAGTTGGCCATTGGTTTAATCGTTTCCCAATTGGCCGGGAAGATGTTGAAGATGATTCACGTCTGATACACGACCTTTCTGGGATGACGTTATAGAGAATATTTGTAATCTGGTTCGACCGTTGGATAACTACTCGTTCGATGAATAATTCTGTAGACCAATTCCTAATAAAGCGTGTGGCAGATTTTACATATGTACGTACATATTTTAACATACAAGAAGTGTGTTCCTAGCGCTGCCTGCAATGGTGCCTAAAACGACGTGTCTGCTCATTTCGCATTATCTGCCAATAGGTTTCTAGCCAAGAGCATCCGATGCATTAAGTTATATAGAAGATTCAGATGGACCATTGTAGGAAAAGAAGAGGGATAATAAAGAATGGAGCAATAAAAGTTTTGTACAGGATGCGTACGGTATTTGAGACAGCTTGAGAGTAAAACTAATTACACTGTGCGACAGTGATTTTATACTTTTATGGAGACCTAGTAAAACTTGTAGGTATAGTAAAACTAAGAAAAATGGTATAGGAGAAATTTCCAATACACCCTCAAAATCTCGTTTATGGCCATAAAACCGTTTTTCAGTAGGTTGATGTGAAGAATCACTCCTAACTTCGCCAATTTCCATCCGATTTCGAATTTGTTTTTTTAGTTCGAAAGAACAAAAACAAGCCTTTTTGACAGTGTGTTGACAATTTTTCTGAAATGACAACTGACGAGACTGTAGGCGGAAGTATTTGGAATTATTTTATTTTTTCTCTATTTTTTCAACTTTGACATAATTTTTACGATATTATCCGATATTGAGGATTTTTTTTAGTACACTACTGTTATAGTAAATTTAATTCTGCGTCGAATGAGCTATATTTGACTGTAATTGAATTAAAATTAATAGAGTTGTGTGAATTTTAAGATTTTATTTTTTTTTTTTACTAATTTGGTATGTAGGTATAACTTTACGCAAAATGGGAATAAGGACGTGTTTTGATGCGTTATTATAGATACGTAATATTTATTGGAGTATATATGTATACATAAGAGTACACTGTACTGCATACAACAGAACTGGTTAGAACTTACGAAAATATCTGACATATTATAGCACTTTTTTTTTCAATGGAAATATGAAAAAGGTCCCAAGTGTACCAAAGTTCACACTGTACATTGATTAACAAAAGAAGTTTGTTATTATAATTTAACCCTTTTAAAACGTCAAAGTTTTATTGTTTGTTTCATTGAAATTCAAGAGGTTAAAATCAAAACGTTGCCAGAAAAGTCGAATTTCTCAATATTCTCCGATGATGTAGCATCATCAACCTTATCATAAACCAGATGATTGTTAATTTTATAAAACGAACGTAAACGGTCATCATTATAAAGCTCGAAAGCACATAAAGTATGCTGATGTTGCAACTGTTAAGAACGATATGATTGACGATATGATTGACTCAACTGCAGGAACTGAAGGAAGTTCAACTCATTGCTGATGATGATCAAACTGATAACAATAAACCTGATGATGAAGAGTACTTTCCGTCTGGTTCTAAGTCTTCAGAACGAGACATTGTATCAAATTCAGATTTTCAGGACCTTTCTCGTGATTTACTTCTATCGGGAAGACAATCTGAAACGCTCGCTTCTCGATTTAAACAATGGAATTTAGTTGATGACGACTTCAGATGAATGATGATGATCGAATTTCTTACAGAGAAGTATTCAAAACTGATGAAGAGAATGACAAATGTACCGTACCATACTAAACTCCAAAGGGCCGTTTCCAATGCATTTTTAAGTTTGGAACCAGTTTCGTTGTGTACTGCACCGTACCATACCGTACAGTGCTGCACTGCACAATACTCCAATAAATATTATGTGTTTATAATGACACTTGTTATCATTTTCATGCTTCGATGCCTACATACCAAATTAATGAAAAAAAAAAATAAAATCTTAAAACTCACACAACTCTATTAAATTTAATTCAATTAAAGTCAAATATAGCTCATTCGACGCAGAATTAAATTTACTATAACAGTAGTGTACTAAAAAAAATCCTCAATATCGGATAATATCGTAAAAATTATGTCAAAGTTGAAAAAATAGAGAAAAAATAAAAAAAATCCAAATACTTCCGCCTACAGTCTCGTCAGTTGTCATTTCAGAAAAATTTTCAACACACTGTCAAAAAGGCTTGTTTTTGTTCTTTCGAACTAAAAAAACAAATTCGAAATCGGTTGGAAATTGGCGAAGTTAGGAGTGATTTTTCACAACCTACTGAAAAACGGTTTTATGGCCATAAAATGAGATTTTGAGGGTGTATTGGAAATTTCTCCTATACCATTTTGTTTAGTTTTTCTATAGCCACAAGTTGTGCTAGGTCTCCATAAAAGTATATTTAATTTTTTTTTTTTTGTCACACAGTGTTAGTTTTTATTTTCAACAAAATTTAAACTTCATAAATTTTTTACAGAAAATTAACTTATTAT
This sequence comes from Anastrepha ludens, assembly GCF_028408465.1. Classification (NCBI taxonomy): domain Eukaryota; kingdom Metazoa; phylum Arthropoda; class Insecta; order Diptera; family Tephritidae; genus Anastrepha; species Anastrepha ludens. Next base: position 116,139,155 of record NC_071500.1, on the reverse strand, counting down.
GTAGTTGGCCGCCGTAGCCGAATGGGTTGGTGCGAGACTACCATTCGGAGCACGTAGATTCGAATTTCCGTGAAACACTAGTATGAAAAAAACCATTTTTCTAATACCGGTCGCCCCTCCTCATAAAAAATATTTGCCGTTTGGAGTTGGCTTAAAACTGTAAGTCCCTCCATTTGTAGAATAGCATTAAGACGCACACCATAAATAGAAGGAGCTCGGTTAAACACCCCAAAAGGGTGTAAGCGCCAATTATGTATGTATGTGTACTTATATATAAGTACATAAAATCATTCAATAAAACTTGCGAGAATAAGTAGTGTTATGAAGATGCTTATTGGTTTCACGCTCAATTAGACCCTATATGTAGTAATTCAGTGGATTAAAGTCTTAGAAGCTAGGCGGCCATAATTTCGGAGTGCCAATCTTGTGTCGCCATCGCTTTGTGTAAACTATCAATTGAGGCTTTCACTACTGTATCTAAAGTATCGATATAGGTAGCACAATTCATTCGAATTCCTTCAATAAGGAAGTGGCATGTGGTGGTATGGCAGTCCTTTGTTGATTAAAACACCTAAAACCAGTGGCTGGAAGCTTCGTATGCATGACCACAGGAACCTCTGTATGATTGGAATAAAGCCATCTATCTGTCCTTTCTGTGGTTAGCCGTTTGGTCTTGGTCGAAATTTTTTGCAGAACTTTTAAATTCTGCTACTTGGACAGTGTCAGAGCGCTCTTCGGGTTTTTTGCGTTTTGCATTGCCGACTGATGCTTCCAATTCACAACGAACTTTATGAGCGAATGAATGAGCGCACTTAAGAAAATTAGAGATTTCTAAATCGGTGATATTTGCGCAAATAGCGACGATATCTGTATGTCTCTTCCTTTCGTGAGTTAAGTTGTAGTTCTCCATGTCTTATCTGAAAAAGAGTAAAAGGGAAAACGTATAAGCAGGCACTTAAATACCGTATGCACCCTGTATTATCCGGATTTAAGAGGTTGATCTATTAACAAGTCTCGAAACGTTCTCAAAATTAGTTTACCTTACATAATATACAAGATACCGTTATACAATATTATAAATTTATGTAATGAATAACTGCTTACATATGCAGTCACATTTGGATCTATGTTACCGTTAGCTTGTTCACCTGCCCAATCTTTGTTATTATGACCCACCTGTGGACTACATGTCAATTAAATAAAAATATGTGTGTATGTATGCATGTGTATGGACATGTATGGACAGGTGTATCTGTGTGCGTCCAAGTACATTGGCATGTCTATGCATGATTGCCTCTATACTAAAGTCGCATATTTTTTGTTGTTGTTTCTGTTATTATTTATTGCTATGCTTTGTTATCATATTCCAGTATATTAGTTAGTACCTGTCTGTCATTCTAATGACAAACCGAATTATTTTCAAGCTGACCACCGTGCAGAGAAAGGATACAACTTTGCCACTTGCAGGTATGTGTGCACCAGCTTATATACATACATATCATAGATATTTTATATATAGACACATATCCTACAGTAAAACCAAAATTAGTGGGAGACTTTGCTATTTTAATGCAATTAAATGAATTTTTATTACAAGTATTTTCAGTCAAATTATTGTTTTACGGCCTAAGTTTGGTGTGGGCATGTATACTAAATAAAAATATTATATTTTAGAGAGCTATTATGAATTCAGTGTTATTCCTGCAGGGTATGTGTGTACATGCATACGTATTTATATAGTAGAAGTAATGAATTGTTTGAATAGTAAAAAACTCCTTCACTCAGGCAGAAGAAAGGTGTACAAGTATTTTGTCAGACAGGAAATGCAATAATGCGTATTGACCATTTGGATTACTGTCATTCAACGGCGCGTTGTCAATCGCAACGGTTGTGACTAACTGAAGTGAATCGGAATTGTATGATGGGGTAGCAGACGTGATTTATTTGAATGGCTGAGTGTATAATATAAAAAAAATATATAAGAAAAGCAAAATAAAGTGCGGTTCCCATTTGTACACGTAGGTGCAACAAATTAAAAAACAAAAATGTGTATACCCTTTTTCCCATCGCATTAAAATATGATAACAATAAAACTCTGCAAAGAGTAGTAAATGGACATTTTCAATTAAGTAGACTAATAAGGTGCATTCGCTAATGGAATATTGCACATATTTAAAATTCGTTTTTATGCATCCACAACTCAGAGCTATGACTTATAAATTATGCTAAAATAACAGACACGTATAATTATTTGCTTTCTGGTTACTTGAAGAACACAATAAATGAAATGTTTTTATTATAGTATGGCTTTGCAACTTTATCATATAATATAAGAATATTTGTGTGCAATAAATCCTCACTTGGGGTGGCACCTAAAATACAATAAATAATTTCATCGAAGAAAGAAGTTAGTTCTAATTCCAAAGATCGTCAACTCAAACATAACATCAATCTTTATAAAGTCAATTGGGAAAAAAATGTACTCATCTCATTTCAACTCATGCGCTTCTCATAAATTAATTGAAATTGAGACATACGCTAAAATCTATTTATTAACAGTTTCCTCGCCTTGACTTGTCATATTACTATGAAGTTGATGTGGTTTTTTTTTGTTTTTATGCTAACTGTAGAATGACATTTCAAAAGCAAATGGTTTTTAATAAAGTATTTTTATGACACGTCACATTTTCATACTTATATTACATTGCATGTCGTTCAAGTAATATTGGTTTTAATTAATTCATACCGTTGCAGATCGTATTTGTATGTGTGTGGGCAGTTGTTAAGTTTATGAAATGTTCTCACCAAACGCTTTATGGAAATTTACATTGAGGTGAACTGTGTGTGATCTTTACCAAGTGGCCTTTAAATATACATATGTACGTCTGCATATACGTACAACATACACACTTACATGTATACTCACATATTTATGTATGTGTGTAGATACCATTTGTGATATTCCCTGGTACGGCGGCCGCCGTAGCCGAATGGGTTGGTGCGTGACTATCATTCGGAATTCACAGAGAGAACGTAGGTTCGAATCTCGGTGAAACACCAAAATTAAGAAAAAGTTTTTTCTAATAGCGGTCGCTCCTCGGCAGGCAATGGCAAACCTCCGAGTGTATTTCTGCCATGAAAACACTCCTCATAAAAATATCTGGCGTTCGGAGTCGGCTTGAAACTGTAGGTCCCTCCATTTGTAGAACAACATCAAGACGCACACCACAAATAGGAGGAGGAGCTCGGCCAAACACCCAAAAAGGGTGTACGGGCCAATTATGTGTATATATATATATAATGTGAGTTTTCCGTTAAATTACATATAACCCGTACACACATATACATTGAAGTGCGTATATTTTAGTGCTCATTCAGTATCCTAAGCACATATTGTTTCTGTGTATACGTGTGTGTGCATTCAGTAATGGATTTGGTTTAAGATTAGTTTCAGCATAGGCGAGTGGTTTCGCCTATAAATACCAATCCTGGTTTCTGTGCCCCCTATGGGCGTGCAGCAGCAGCATATCTGTCATGAAGTGCTTCTTAAAAAACACCCTTCATTTTTAGGGCACTACAAATCGGGGAAGAAGCTCGGAAGAAGAACTTTTTTTATTTAATTTATTTAAAACACATATCCTCGTACAATTTTATACCGAGGTGAGAAGTTTATTGCCAGCTCTGCAGAATTCATGGGTGTGGTTGTGTGTGTGAGTATAATACGTGTGTTACGTGCGTGACGGTAAAGAGCTTTTTATAATTTGATCTAATTCAGTGACTCACCTGCAATTTTTTTATTCACAATTAACACGTCTTTGGCTATTTATACCTTTTTTATAGCAAGACTCCAAATATATCCTTGTACATTCATGAAATAAAAGTCCAGATTGAGTACATTATACCTTTTATTTTAATGATTTGAATGCGTGTAGTGACGTAATAGGTGAGCGAATGTAATTTTTACGTCTTTGGATGAAAAATGTATATTTAATGGATATGAAATTGACCCTCATTTGTATGGAATTATAGACTCACACGGAAAATGTTAATATGTATATAAAGAAACAACTGTCATTTTATCCGCTAATGACAAACATTCGCATTAAATGTAATATTGCATTTACCTCTTAATTATGAACAGTTGCACTGGTTTAAACAAAACCCAATTCCCATTGTTGTGTATTTATGCAAGAGCAATAAATTGTTGTCATACATATATCTAACTTTGGAATTGTTTGCTCAAGTGTGGGAGTAAATATATGGTTGCACGAAATGTTGGTACACGCGGCGTATGAGTGACATTCACATCAGCATTCGCATGACAAAAAACGTATCGCATAATAACTACTAATGAATATTATGCTATACGTGTGGATTGGATAAGGAAGGAAAAATTCAACTTAATAGGTCAATTTTTACGTCGATACAAAAAAATCATTTGCTTCACAACAACGAAAAGTGGAATGAATATTTTTAGCTTATTTTATTTATGAAAGACATTACTCAGATTGCTTTACCTATTTATACATTAAGGAAAGTAATTGTTGTTGTAAAAATCTAAAACACTCCACATAAACATTGGAGATATGCTATATATCCGGGTCGTAGCGGTAACGTAGAACCAACTCTCGGGGGAGCGCAATGCTTTGTAACCTTTAACAAAAATAAAAAAACCCATATTTTTTTAACATATTACATTTGTTTGGTGTGTGGAAAATTCCCACACTACATTCAACTTGTAATCTGACCTATTAACAGAATGTTTCCTTGAAATTATTTATACTAATTGACTTCATCGAAAAGCATTAAAGGAGGTCAGAGAAATAGTGTATTTTCTAATTCATTTTGCACTAATGCGTTTGTGAGTAGATACCATTCGGTAGAGCCCGTGTTCGAAACCCACGGTGGACATGACAGACACAATGCTATAAAAGGCTATTTCTATTTCTGCCACGCAGAAAAGCTCCTCGTAAAAAACATTTGCCGTTCGGAGGGAGCATAAAACTGTAGGTCCGTCCATTTATGGAAAAACATCAAGACACATGGTCAAGAACCATTTTTTTTGCAAACATACATGTCTACATAAACATCGAGATATTATTTTAAAATAAAAAAAACGACAATTTTCGTTTTTTAAAACATCCATCTGTACTTATTAAACTGTAGTCTGATCAGTTAAATTTCCACTCTCACACATACATAAATCCACCCATGACAAAAGGGACACACTTTTGATTACGTGCAATATGGACATACGTCAATAGCGGTTGTGCTCGAATGGTTGTAACAGCTCGGTGACGACTTTAACGGTTAACATGCAAGCGTGCCTAAAAATGTGCTTCACATTTACACAACGATGCAACGTGGCTGAACTCAATAGATATATTTCCATACTTGGGTTCAGGGTTGTGTATTTGTGAGTGTATAAGTAGTGTATGTATGTATTTAAACGATTTGTTTGAAGGCACATCAGTATTGACGGTTGGGTTGGAGAAGTGTATACATATACCCATGTGGGCGTTAAACACCAACATACATTGCATATTTGGACATAAGTACATTTATCATGAAACTGTTCAATATTTCGAGTTGCGCCTGCATATTAATTTAATTCTCAAACGTTTTCTTAGTTTACGCTATATTAAAATTCATAAGACCTACGTCATCACCTACACCGTTAATACTCAAACTAGAATTTAAGAATAATAAATCATTGAAAATAAAGCTGATTTATTCTTGTATTCAAAAGTGTCGGAAGAATATGCAAACATTTTAGTTTCCTTGGGCAATATGTATGACTCGGGTAGTAGTAGCAATGAGAGCAACAATAAAAGCAACAGTAAGAACGCTGCGCACACGAAATACAATAGCGAAAGAAATAATAGACAAGCACTTCACCAGCCTGATATCGAGCAGAGTTCGGGTAGTCAATCGAGCACTAACAGGCGGCATTTTCAAATTTGCGTCGATAGTGTTGACGATGAAAGCACCGCGCCAATAACGGAATCCAATTCCCGTGAGGATCTCATAGCGAGCAGTGAACGTATTGCTGAAGCTCCGCGCGACTTCCCACGTACGTTTCTTGAAAATGTTGTATAATGAACAACATAGTAGTTTGAGAGTTCACTGCACGTGAACAATATTTTAATTCATGAATGTATAACTTTTGTAGGATTTTTATCAGTGCCCGCTTTACGCAACTCTCGCCCATACTCGGAGAGTTTGGTAAAACGCCAAATCTCATCCAGCCCTGCAAAAAGTGAGCGAGCATTACGCTCGAATTCAACAGGGGGGGTAATGCGAGCTAGACGTTTGAGCCAAGACAGTGGAATTGTTACAGGCCGGCTGTTTGGCGGTTTGGTAAGTAGGGATACTCATATCTGACTTAATTTTATAACATGCATATGCAACGTAAAGGCATACAAATACGATTTTGTTCTCATTTGCAACTTACGATGGTGTTTGTATACTTTCACTATAGGAAAACACGTTCCTCGACACAGTCGCTCCCACCAAGCATTTCGCCAAATCATCTGACAATTTGTATAATTTCCTGATAAACGAAGCCGCTACCAATGCATACAATCAACAGTGGCAAGAACAACAACAACAAAATGATCATGAGGACCGTCAAACGAAAAAGGAACAAGTACAAGCGATTATACCTTACACACCTAAACCGATTGAACGACAAACTGGAATGCAGAAAGCAACTTCGTATACGGAAAAATGGCTTAATTCAACAATGTCACGCGCTTTCGGTCATCTAAAGTCGAGCTCTATTGCGATACCGTTGCCTACTCATATCGAAACAGAGTCAGCAGAACCGAGTCCGACGCAAGCGTTTGGCCCGAAGATCGTAAATACCGAAGATATTCCGGGTACGGCGATGCGACGTAGTCTGGGCCTGCATTTGAGTTCACCACTCGTAGAGGACACAAAACGTGGAGGGGATCACGGCATAGCGGATGCATTAACTGATGACGATCATTGCGAAGCAATTGAGTCCTCACATTCAAACGTACTACGGGATCAGTTCGGTTACAAACAGTTAATGCTGGTGTCGCGGAAGAGTTCAAAAAGTTCTATGGTGGATAGCAGCTTGAACGGCAGCCATAATGGTAGCCGAAAAACCAGTAAAAGCCAGAGCGCTAGTGGAGATGAAAGTGATTTGCGGCGCACTAGCAAACAAGACAGAGAGGTGAGACGATATCGCGCACACCTATGCAATTTCATATCCATTAAATGATTTAATTTTGTTCAGGGCCTCGATCCCGAGTCTCTCATGTTTCGTGACGGACGCCGTAAAGTTGATATGGTGCTTGCGTGGGAAGAAGAGGACTTCGGTGTAATGACGGAGGCTGAATCCCTTCGTCGTGACCATCGACGTTGCTTCATGGAAAATTTAATAAAGGAAGGACTTGAAGTCGAGCTTGAAGACAAGACACAGTCATTTAATGAAAAAACGTACTTTTTAAAGATTCATCTACCTTGGCGCCTCGAGACTCGACTTGCAGAAGTAATGAATCTGAAGCTGCCAATCAAGAGGTTCATTACAATCTCTGTGAAGGCATCATGGGTAAGTATCATGGCCCTCGCATTTCACTAAATATACTTGTACGCGTAATAATTACAAATTTTCATATTCGTAGGATGAAGAGAATGTAGTTGCGCGCAATATGCATTACTGGAAATCTGTCTGGAATCGACTGACGCGCAAAATTCAGCTCGATCAGAGTATTTTAGAAGGAGAAACAACCTTTAAAGCGGCTACAGCTAACGGCAATCCCGAGGAACAGTGTGTAAAACCTATTATAAGTTTAAATTAAATAACAAATATCCGTCTTTCAATTCCTCAGATTCATCGTCAAAGATCGAGCCACTGCATTTACGAGCGCCCAACGTTCACTTATGGTTATGCAAGTGCTCATTCGCACTCCCTTCGACGATAGTGATCGCGTCGGAATTCGTCGTTTGCTTAACGATTCAACATACTTGGCTTGTTTTCCACTGCATGAAGGCCGATATGATCGTCCCCATTCCAGCGGAATGTCATTCGATCGTCGCGTTTTATACCTCACATGGGCGCATCCCTCACAGTGGTACAAAAAGCAACCATTGTGCCTAGTTCGCAAGTATTTTGGCGATAAAATTGCACTTTACTTTTGCTGGTTAGGTTTCTATACTGAGATGCTAGTCTATCCGGCAGTGGTAGGTACCTTGTGTTTTTTATACGGGCTTGCTTCATTGGACTCAGAAGACAATACGCCAAGCAAAGAGATTTGTAATCAATTCGGTACTGGTAACATTACTCTTTGCCCACTGTGCGACAAGGCCTGCAGCTATCAAAATTTATACGAGTCATGCCTCTTTTCGCGCCTAACATACCTTTTCGACAATCCATCAACAGTATTTTTCGCCATATTCATGTCGTTTTGGGGTACGTAATATCGGTTGTGTATAAGTTTTGTGGGTACATAAACGCCTTTCTTAACAGCAACCACCTTTCTGGAGCTATGGAAACGTAAGCAGTCGGTAATAGTTTGGGAATGGGACTTGCATAACGTTGAGTCTGACGAGGAGAATCGTCCAGAATTTGAAACTAATGCCACAACATTTCGCATGAATCCTGTGACGAGGGAGAAGGAGCCATATATGTCTACGTGGAGCCGTGCCATTCGATTTGTCATCACGGGCAGTGCCGTCTTGTTTATGGTAGCAACAGATTGCATAAGCAGTATATTCTAAATTTATCTTCTTATGTTAATTTACAGATCTCTGTTGTGTTGTCTGCTGTGTTGGGTACCATTATATACCGGATTTCCTTGGTTTCGGTCATTTATGGTGGTGGCGGATTCTTCGTAAAGGAGCATGCGAAACTATTTACTACTGTAACTGCGGCACTGATTAATTTAGTTGTAATTATGATATTAACGAGGGTATGATAGTGTGCGTGCCTTATTTCATATTCATTTGATTTATCTGCACTTCTCTTTCCCCTTTTGCGCTTTAGATTTACCATCGCATGGCTATCAGGTTGACCAATTTGGAAAATCCTAGAACGCATACCGAATACGAGGATTCTTACACATTCAAAATATTCTTTTTTGAATTTATGAATTTTTATTCGTCACTCATTTACATCGCATTCTTTAAAGGCCGTTTTTTCGATTATCCTGGCGATGATCAAGCCAGACGCAGTGAATTTTTTCGCCTGAAAAATGACATCTGCGATCCGGCGGGATGTTTATCGGAATTGTGCATCCAGCTTGCTATCATTATGGTGGGCAAACAATGCTGGAATAATTTCATGGAGTACTTGTTTCCAAAGTTCTACAATTGGTGGCGTCGTCGCAAACACAAAGCAGCCACTAAAGATGTCACACATTTACATATGGCCTGGGAGCAAGATTATCATATGCAAGATCCAGGACGCTTGGCTTTATTCGACGAATATTTGGAAATGGGTAAAAAGATAAAATAAATTTCTTTATTTAAGTTCGCCAAATTATAAAATATCATACAAATTCGAATGTACAAAGTACTGCAGTATGGTTTCGTCACACTGTTCGTGGCCGCGTTCCCCTTGGCTCCTTTGTTTGCGCTGCTGAACAATGTTGCTGAAATTCGTTTGGATGCCTATAAAATGGTGACGCAGGCACGACGTCCACTGGCAGAGCGCGTTGAGGACATTGGCGCCTGGTATGGCATCTTGCGTATTATCACCTATACGGCAGTTGTGTCCAACGCCTTCGTGATAGCTTACACGAGTGATTTTATTCCTCGCATGGTCTACAAGTTCGTATACTCAGACACAAACACACTTGCGGGATATATTGAGCATTCGTTGTCGACCTTTAACACGTCAGACTATAAGGAGGAGTGGGGAGCCACCAGCAGCGAAAAAGATCCTGATGTATGCCAATATCGTGGCTACCGGTGAGTTGATTTTTTTCTATAAATATTTTATCTTACCTACGAATATACAAAAATATAAAATAAAAATAGGAATGGACCACATGACCCCGAACCTTATGGTTTGAGTCCACATTATTGGCATGTTTTTGCTGCACGCTTGGCCTTTGTTGTCGTTTTCGAGGTAGTCAGCTTGTGCTTTCAAATATATTTTCTACGATTATTTATTCATATGTATGTACCACTCTTTTGATTTCAAGCACGTCGTATTTGTCATCACAGGCATTATGCAATTTATAATTCCCGATATTCCCGCCGAAGTGAAAACTCAAATGCAGCGCGAGCAGCTGCTAGCTAAAGAAGCTAAATATCAGCATGGCATTAAACGGGCGCAGCAGGGAGATAATCAAGATCTGTTGAGCATCTTTCGAGATGCTGGAAGTCGCGGAAGTGGCGCCACTATGGGCACTAGTGGGTTTATGGGCCGTGGCAGTTGGGCGCGCCGTTTCAGTCGCCTCAGTGATGGTTTGGATGCCCACGTAGAAGTGGCGGCGCGGCCTCGTCGCTCAGTCGAGTCGACAGTGTGGGAAGTTTCTTGACACGAAGAAGAAGAGGATTCTGTGGAGCCAACAACAAATGCCAAAAATGAAGTTACCACCTAATTTCGTGAACTGTAGGATCTGTACAAGTGTTCGTGTTCACTTAGCTTTCAATTTTTGTATCACGCCCCAGTAGTAGCATAGAGGTGTATATACGTACCCATATGGATAAGTTAGCGCAAGCAGTTTTATTCGGTATTTTCATATGTATGCGTGTATGTACATATATACATACATATGTTTAAGTGTAACTGACAGTGTTTAAATATTCCTTAATGAAGATCCTTTATTACTAATTTATTTAACTAAAGTTTCATTTACAGTTTCGCTACATAATAATGCCTTATTTACAACTATTAAACAGAATAATTTGTCTTAAACAGTTACTGTTAAGTGGTTTTATTTCATTTATTTCTACAAATATTTTGCTGGACTTGAAGAATTATTATATTTCTTTCAATTGTGTTACATTTTTCATATTCACTCTTTGAGTTACTCCTTCACTGATACCATAAACGTGCATTTATAACTAAGCAACAGTAACCCAGCAACTTGACATGGCTATTTACATAATTTTACACTGATCAATATTCTCTTCAAACATACTTTTGTTAAATTAAAAATGGCAAAGAAACCTATCCCAGAGGATATATTCTACGACCACTTGACATTGGGCTTAATGCGGACACTTGGTAAGTCTAAGTAAAAAATCTTAAAACGCAGCCCATTATTTGTTTGATTTATTGAAAAATGTACATGTACTTATATGTCCGCATATTTATAACTAAAGCCAAAATACCGCGCGTGTGTGATGTCTCCTGTGTGCCTCGAAACCCATGCGAAAAAGCGCAGGTTGTTAATTGGGAGCAACGTCATACCGTATATTTACCGGAAGATATGAAAAAATTTTACTTGTCCACAGATGGATTCCTAATACAATGGAGTTATCAGTACGCACGTATGACTTCTTAATAATTTGTATTGATCCAATATTAAATTTACCATCCGTTAGCTGACGATTTGCGCCGTGTAGGGTATATTCATATCCCGAACCTTCAGCAAATTTCTCTTTTGCGTGAGAATGTTGAGTCCTCCACTAATTCGGACTCAACTGCCTCTAGTTCCAGAGTTATAACGCCAGCTGTTAGTTGTACAACAAGCGAAGCAGGTGCAGAAGATGGCGTGGCAACAGCCATTGGAGAATCGGCATTTGCCAGTAAAAATGGATCCGTGACAAATTCAAGTGCTGCAACAACTGGAGGAGCTAGTACTAACGCTGTGCCTTTGGCACCAGGAAAAGACCGTTGGGGAAATACGTTGCCTATTATAACAACAAAAACCAAAATCTTCGAACTCAATAGCGTTAATAACGTCGCTAAAGTGTGTATGCTCTACGAGTCAAGTAATTTTAACAATCCGAAATTCTATCTATATGAATTGAATGCAAAGAAGTGGATATTCCTATCCGATACGTTCAGCGAATACTTGCGCATGGCAATTGCCCATTTGGGTCTACCATATTGGGAACTGTGTTTCTCCAACATTGGACTACCCTCGTGGACAGAGGTAATAAATGTCGTTTGAAAATATTTAATTTCCTTCGTCTATCTTTACGTTGCTATTAGCAATTATTTATGCTGTTAGCGCCACATCTGCTGGAGGACTATGAGCCACGTCGCGGACGCCCAGTAGATCCTGCCCCGGAACACCCATACAATATTATCGATACCTCCGTTTTTCGAATTAAACCGAAAAGTACTACGAAAGCCGAATCTTCAAGAAAATAATTAGATTTTTTTTATTGTAAAACACTTAATTAATAACGCTTTTACTATAAATATAAAATATTTTATTTAATCTACAATTAGTGCAAAGGGTACAAACAGTATAGCACTGTTCCTTTAGTAGAAATCAATATTTTGGCTTTCTAAATCAGCAAGCAATTTGTCACGAATTTGCGGCCGTGGATCTTCTTTTATTTCTGTGGGAATCGCACCGACTGCTCCCAATAAAAACTCCAACTCATTAAGCGTGAGTTTCTCGCCGCGTAATTCTAAGGGACCGATGTATTGCTTCTTCAACTGGCCTTCGTGATAAATGAATATTGTTGGCAAATTTTTTTCCGGAAAATTTGGTATGCACGTAGTTGCAATGGAACGCAAAAACTTCGCTTGTGGGAAGCGACTTGCCAACTGTTGCATGTGGTGGTGTATAAGAGCGCAGAGTGGGACGCCGTTGGCATAGAGATGTAACACCACCCAAATACCTTCTCCCGCTTTTGTCACCTCGCTTACATAGTCTTGACCCGATATCTCTCGCACCGTCCCAAATTTAGCTTTTTCAGCAAACGCTCTCATTTCTGCAATACGTCGTTCACGGTATTGTTCCAGCACTTCTTCGTCTTCTGAATCCTCCAATTCATCTAATTCATCCAGTGTCATGTCGTCAATTGGCTTGGAATGGCCATCTTCTCCAACTTTTAGATCAGTGCGCCTATTTATGGCGTCGTCCAACATAGCTTGTATTTGATCCTCTGTGATTTCAGCTTCCTTCTGCTTTGGTGGCAGAATACCTTTAGCACGGAGTACATCATTCCATTCAGTATCTTCATTGGGGTCCTGTAGAGAAAAATAATTAAAAAAAAGCGTATTTAAGTGAATGGATTGAAGAGATATTTTTAGAATTTACCCGTATATGGATATGATTTTTTTGACAGAATTTGCTAAACTCACCTGCATTCTTTATTATCTTTATTTTATGCAGTATCGCTTATATGAAATAATAGAAAGTGATACCGCTTTTATTAATGATAATGATAAAATAAACTAATATTGATTTAATACAAAATAGAGGAAAAACACTTCTGTGACTAATCTGCAATGAACAAATTACATTTTTCTCTTTCGTGTGCACAAATTCATAGGCGACAGTGCTGCCAAATCATAGCATGGATAATATGACCATTGGCTTTAAAACTATACAGGCAAAAACAATTTACGGTACATTTTAGATACGTCTTAATTGTATATTAGGTTAACTTAAGAATGGTTTGGGCTCCTTTATTAAGAATAGAAATAGCCACTTTTAAGGTCGTTATTGTTGTTGTCGTAGCGGCATTACTAAGCCTTGCCATAGAAGGCGCATACCTGTAAGTGTTGTCTCCGAGTTACGGAGAAGGCTCCTAATGTGTCTACGATGCACCTCGATTTCAGCGGGTCAACCCTGACCCCTGTGTAACAATCCCCCAAGGAAACTGCTCACTCAGCATATTACGTTCCTTAACTGAGTGTCGTTAGCGTGGTGTTTTGACAACTCTGCAGCTTCCTAAACTAGTTTTCGACACGCTGGAGTTATTCCTATAGCAGCTGATTTTACGTAGTGCAAGGGGTGGGATCTCAGACGACCAAGGACTGTTATTTCGACGATCTAACTGTGTTTATTATGTTAGTTTAAAACGCAAAAGCCTCCGAACCAGCCAAAAGGAAATCGTTTAGTTCGAAATTCATTTATTACATTTTAGTCGTTATTCCACCTTAATATCTTACAGCATTCAATAACAAGGATGGTGCCCGGAAGCAAACCTATTTGGAATTTATTTAAATATATTCTTGTTTTAAATAATGACGTCCAAGAATATATTTTTAAGTAAAGTGAATTTTAGATGTGCACATTGACTAATGAAATGAAGTTTTTGGCGCGAAAATTGCATTCGATATAAACATAATGATCGCTTTTAGTAGCCGATATTTGAATATTACTTAAAACCAGATACAAATCAAATATGTGTGTTAAAAAAATATAATTGCGCCAAAATTAAAGAACTTAGTTTTTATTTAACTCTTACCCATTGGGCGCAATCAACAGACAAGTTATGCAAAAAGTAATGAGTTTACATAAGTGAAGCTTCAATCGTAGACAATGAATTATAAGAATTGGTTTGATTCTCTCTATACTACTCATAACCATTATAGTTTGGGAAAGGACAGATCAGAATATAGTAATATTAAAAGTATAATATAATAGTGCTGATGAAACAAATTAATAAATTTTCTGCAATGTTGAGCACTATAACCAAGTTATTAATTCATTTAACTCGTCGTTTGGAACTTATTACAAGGCTGTATTATCGAGGTTTTACGCGCAGGCACTGTTTCCGGTGTAGGTATTGCTTCGCCCGTGGCTACCTTGTTCGCAAAAACTTGCTTTACACCGCCACCCTTCTGTTTTGCCATTTGATAATCACCAGAATCGAAGAATTTTTGCTAAAATTGTTATACAATTGTTTACTTTTTTTAGTTGAGCATAATACGTAAGTTATACATACGCCTTTCTGTAGACGCTTTTGCAGAAAAGCTGAATGACCGCCAGGCCCGCGTAACCCTGATGGATACTTCGATTTCAATTTTTCCTCCTCAATTTTCTCTAACTCTCGTGGATTTGCCTATTGGAAACAAACAACCAAATGAGTTCATGTAAAAAGCTATTCCATAAAAGATATCTTCAAAATGAGATTACCTGATCTTGTGAATCAGATGAATCTTGGGGCGTTGTCGGTTGACTGGTTTCTTCTGCAGTACTCATGATAGTTTTACGAGAACGAAATTGCTGCAAAAAGAAACAATTTATATTTTATAAAAAAAATAGCATAACAATAGCTGCTATTTTATTGAAAGTTACTAAAAGTCGTGTTCCAAACCAAAAAATAAAAAAAGGTATATTAGGGAAAATCTTACATCTCTAGACAAAATAACATATATGAGGTTAAATATTAATAGAAAAAAGAACATTTATTCAACTTAAAAAACAAGAGTTACATACTATGTAGATTATTTAGTTATTAATTTATGTACGTAGTATATAATGCTTCCATTACGAATTTAAAAGTGAGTGTAATTGAATATGTACATATAAGTATTTGGGCTGAAAGGTGTTTATTTATGTGCAAATATTTGTATTGGTAACTCTCTTCTTGAGATGTACTGCGACATTTTCAGAAATAGACTACTTTTCATCTCTTATTAAGTAATATATACATATGATACTTCATGATTGTTCTTCAAATTTTCTGTCATCTGATATGCATTTATATTGATCTCATTGCATTTAATAACCTTTTCGCACAACAGACGAAATATTAGTAGAGCACGGCTGGTTTTTCTTAATTCTTTTTCAAATTATCCATTTTAAATGTATTTCGCCATGATTCTGCGGGAAATTATCAATTTCAAATTAAATGCTCACACTCTGGAAAGTGGCACAAGGACTACGGCTTTTGCACAAATTGAAACAAAACCATATGCCATCAAAAGTACGAAATTAATCCAGCAAATTTATTGAAATGGTATTTTTGCCATACCTGGACGATGTAAAATTCGTTGATTTATTTGATTAATTCTGTTCCTTTTACACCCCTTGTTCGCCAACTTCGTGCAACTTGCGACTGCCGCTTTTTGGGGTGCTCCGTTAATCGGTGACAATCAAATGCAAAAACCAACAGCAAAGTCGCTGAATATGCACGAAATGAAAACCAAGTGAAGTCGTGAAAAAATACAAGTGACGATTCTGCCACTTTCTAATTATTGAGTTTCTCTTCTAATAAAGTCGGAGATTTCCACAGCTAATATCTGACAACTTCCGCACCACAATTTCAAAAATTATTTGCAAACAAAAGGATCTACCTCAAAAAATTTTCCGTAAAATACAAATCGGCTTTTTTCAGACAGAGTTGTATTCTGAATGGAGAGTTACTCTGGCCTTGCCACATTCCTTGGATCAAAAAATAAATAATTGGGGCGTACACCCTTTTTGGGTGTTTGGATCATGAACGATAATATCAAGGCGAATCTATTCAAGGTGGTTGCATTCGACCAATAACAAATTTTTTTATATTAGAACTGTCAAGGTAAAAGAATAGAAGAACGTTTTCCGAATTTTATTGGCAAGGGATCCGGCGTTAGAATTGTCAAAGTCGCGAAATGTAAAGTAATTGTTTTTCAGAATGGCACCACTATTAGTACTCAATCGGCCTTGCGAATGAGTGACAGAGATAATAAAATTACTCCGCATTCACAACTCAAAAACAACTTTCCGTCATTCTGTTTCACTGACATTTCTAAATTAAAGGCGAATGAACAAAAACATACCAATTCCGACAATACCTCGTCAGATTTATTCTAACGAGGATTTACGATAATTCGAAATACAGAACACCAAATACGCTAAACCATGAAATTCGAATATAGTTTTTCCATCAACCGAAAATGAAAGTATTAAAGAACACGATTATGCATTACGGTTGGCGTGATTTTCGATGTCGAAAGAAGTCGAATTTCCGAAAACAACCGTGAAAGGCAATCCACTCACGGTGACTTCAATAGAACAGCTGATATGTTTTTTTGGGGTTGGTGCGTTGAATGTCCTACATCTTTGTTGCTGCCTTTTGTCTATATTCTCATTGAAATTGTGAAAGTAAATTTATCAAATTGCAAAAACGAAATACATGAAAATGTTCTTGTTGCTCTGGCAAAGCCACTTTCAGTATATCCCCCTAGATACGGCACATGTAATTGGATCTAAAAGTTCAGTTTGTACAGACTTCACTTTACTTAACCTCATTTAGCTTCAGATATTGGCAACGTTTACTCAACACCTCAATATTTTGTTTGATATCTTCTTTATATCTGTGTTTTGGTTTGCAAATATAATTTTTACACACATTTATTTTTAAGAACTATAAAATCGAAGGTATAGACTCTCAACAAGGTGAATGAATAAGAGGTGACTTCGCTAGAGCAGTAGCAACACTACAAGTATTTTGCTTTTGCAATTTGGTTCAAATATTCAAGAAAGAATTAAAAACAGCTACAATAGCGAACTTACCTTGTGTGGACTGGCCTAGGCTCTCAACTTATTTGACCAAATAAAACAATTAACACTAACACAGCTTTCCATAGTACAGGGTTTCAAAACTATTAAGTTCGGGAAGTTACGTCAATTAAATATACACTAATTGAGCTCTAGGCAAGTGAATGTTTTTATTGGATGGCGGTATGTTATAACCCTTATCGGCGGTGAACTCTAAAAGTCTTAAGTATAAACAAATCACAGCTGATGTGCTTTTGTCATTTGTTCGTCATATGTTTGATATTGGTGAATTTGTTTGTATTTTTGGGTGGTTGTCGTTGAGCCGTCGTGAAAATCTTGAAAATTTACTAATAGTGTGCATATTTTGTTAACTGTAAAAGTAGCAGCGAATAGGCAACAATTAAGTAAAGAAAGATGAATACGAAAGATAAAGAAATTTCGAAGTCGAAGTTCAAGTTCTTCATGAAGAACGCAAAGGGCGTTCCAGGTATCTTTTTTATTTATCAACCCTGGAATGTATAATTTATTTAATAACTCGCTAAATATCGCTTTCTAGGAGGGGCCAGCGAACGTTCCCTGCGTCCAGAAATCGAACGTGAGTTACGGCCGGAACAAACTACGGCACAGCGTTGCAAGACGTTGTCTGAGCTGCAATTGCACAATATGAAATTAGAAGAGGTAACATTTTCCAATTTTCTAGTTTTTTCATTTTCTAATCAGTATTGGTTTATAGGCTTCCATATCGGAGCTTTGGACACTTACAAAGGACTTAATTATACCAAACAAGCCAGCGGAATGCCGGCAAATAGCGCTTACGTTTTACAAAAAACTAATACAAAGCCAATATAAAAATTTGAATTTGTTGCGCCAGCATTTTTTTCTTGTTATTCAAAATCATGAAGTTCCAGAAGACCTGAAACATCGTCTTGAACTCCTCGATGCCTTAACTGACAATGGCAAAGATATTCAAAATTTTGAAGAAAAGGTAAGCATAAAATATACAAGTAACTAAAAATTTCCAAATAATACAAAAAAATATATATATTTCCAACAGATTGGTAAATTTATGCTGCAATGGATTCCAGCAATAACTGAAGCTCGGTTACTTCGGCCTTATTTAGATATTTTGGGCAACATAATAAAATTTAACGCCTCTCTTTTGGACAAGGATATTGTCGTTGGCATTGTACAGTATGTATCATTGAAGAAATTTTTGGTATTTGTGCGAAATTTTTTGCTTTGTGTTTTTTGTTTTTAGAAATGCCTGCCATTTGAGTTGTACTGTTGAAGAAGATGATATTGGTCTGCAGTGTCTAACAATTCTTGAAATGGTTATGTGCTACACGATATTCCCAAGTGAACCATTGGCGCAATGCGTTGTTACATTGTGCCGTACTGTCAATCATTCGCCGTACTGCCCGGCATCATGGAAGGTGAGCATTTTCTAGCCATACATACTAAATATTTTGCTAAGGATTAGTGTTGTAATTCCTGCTCTCAGATCTTTAATTGAGTTATCGGGTACATAAGTATTTTAAAGCCTTAAGGGGTTATACGCAGTTATGAAGCAAATGAAAGACGGGTTGTCAAGGATTTATCCTGAAGAAACTTCAGAATATTTTAATTTGAAAATTTTTGGCGGTTATAAAAGCATCCTTCAAGAACGTAAAAAAATTTTTTATTTATGAAAATGTTGATTATAGAGCGCGCTGCAGGCGATTTCTGGAACCTCCTTTAAAAAAGACGGTTTACGGTGTACATCGTAACTCAGGATTGGATTATCTGAAATCAAAAAACCAAACAAATTTTGTTAATATATTAGATTATCTAGTAATTAAAATAGTGAATTTTCACAAAATGGCAGCTTTTAAAAAAAATGATTTCGATTTTTACGTTAAAATTTGGCCGTAAATTGATTATAAAATGGAAAATAAGTATCAGATTTACAAAAGGAACGATTAATTACTAGAAAATGTATCTTTAAAGATTGAGTTAAAACGGTTGACCGATCAAACAAGCCGTTTTCGAGATATCGTGTACACCGACTTGAAAAATGCCGATTTGAAAAAAACACGTTTAAAGTTTCCATACCTACCTTAAAACGTGCCGAGGCATCTCTACATATTTAGGTATAACTCCGAAAGTATTGCTTAGATCTACTTCAAATTTCGTGCGTATACTTTTGAATATATGTACATTACAAAAATGCAATAAAAAAACATCGATTTTTTTGAAAGTCATAACTGCGTATAACCCCTTAACAAATGAAAAAAACTAATACTGAGCAATATCCACCAGTACCGCTACTTGGCTAATATAAAATTATTTGGCTCTACTCACTTAGGCTTGGGCGTCTTTCAAGCTAACAGGTGGTGTAACAGAAAAAGTTACTCGGAATAGTAAAAGATAGTAGCAAATAGTCATCAGAAATTATATATAGTCAATATGTGGCACTAATTGTTTAGGAGCATTTCAAATATAATTTTTGTAGTATGTGTCTATCAAATATATATAATTTTAGAAAATCTGTGTATCATTCTCATGGGTTCAGCTACCAACTTTTTATGCTTTGCCATTATGTATATTTTTAATTGAAATAAGAATTGTATACATATATATGAAGATGATTCATTTAAGATGTCGAATCTGAACTTTCTGCTAAGTTTCCATTAATTTCGAATTATTTAATTAGTGTTTTGGTCTGTTATGCAGCCAATTCTACTTTCCTCAGCACCATAAATGTGTTGTTGTTGTTGTAGCAGCAATACTAAACCCTGTCAGTGTAGTGTAAATCACCGGGTCCAGAGGAAGAGGGGCGTTAGATGAGTGGGTTTGGTGGGGCATGTGAAAAGGCTGGAAATATGTTTGGTATGTCAGGGTCAATTCTGGATAAGTAGGAGTCCCACTGACAAAACTGCGATAATAAGACCCATTTGAACAACGTCTAGTGAATACTTGCCTATCCAAACACATACAAAGATATATCTTATTCATCTGCAGCTGACTGAAAAATGGCAGTTCTATTGCCAAACTGGCTGCACACTTCTTGCATGACCGATTCTTTCTTTCGAGGTCATAGAAGGAGCCATTAGGCAAATACCTTTCAAATCCGGAAGATAACTGGCGACGCAGTTGTCGCTGATGCGACGAACGCTTTGTGATTTGCACTCTGATGTGGAAACATCCGATTGGCACTCGCCAATTTTACAACACTTTTCCTTTGTATTGAAGTAGAAATAGGCAGCACAAGTAAGTCTCTCCGCTATTCCATTAATACAAAGATAGAAGTTGTGGCAGTCCTCTAAATTTGGAACAAGGGCCCAGACAGATCCCGTATTGCAAGGATTGATATCACTTCGGGACTGAAACAACATACGAAGGATGGTCATACTTTTTTCTTCGAACGTGAACATCTATGTGTATACATATCTATGTGAAACTGGGGTTTTTTCCTTCTTATTTTACTCACTTGCTATTTCCTTCGGTCAACTAGCTTTGGTCTGCAAATTTGGCTTACATTGATCAGCGAGCTTACGATTATTAGAGACACAGCCATTATAAAGAGCTTGTGTGCATTAATAAATAATTTGTCAATAGTATCGATACCATTTGATAATTTTGCTTTTTCCACCCGTAGTCATTGGACGTATTTCTCTGAACGTCTGCAATATTTACCGTTGCTTTTATGCCACAAGTGAATCGGTATTATTTAATTTTTTATTTTATTTATTTATTTTATCAGTTAGTTTCTCTGTAACATCCAACAGCTTCCGAGCCAAACAGTATTGCAACAGCAGGGTATACATACTTGACTCATTCTGCAGAGGAACATGGTTTTCAAAATATTATATTAGGAGCACTCTGAATGCTTTCGAACTTCGTTTTGTCCGTAGTAGTTTTATCTTGCAGATTTGCGTTGCTTTTAGAATTTGAATTTAAGGTTTTCGTATGATTTGCTTATCTCGTTTGCTCATTCCACCTATCCCAGTTGGTGACTTCGACGTTGAGAGTATTTTCATAACTGCTTTATTGCATCTTATTGAGATATTTCTGCTTTAAAAATCTTGGTCGCAAATTTTATAGCTTCTATGTATATATTTGTGTATGTCGAGGCAAATCATTTAGTCATATTTTCATATATATGGCCAATTGAGATTTTTTTAGCATTCACGTAATAGTTTGGAGAATCCCGACCTTCGTTGAATTACAAAAATTAAACACATGATTATCAACGATTACGAGTAAGTATTTGTACAGCCATCTTATTTTCGTTTAGATCATGAAAAATCTGCTGGGAACACAGCTGGGCTATCATTCCATGAAAATGATGTGCAATATTCTTAACGACCGCAGCCTTTATGCAGACCAACAATTGCTGCGTGGAGCAGTCTTTCATCTTAATATGAACATCTTCGGTTCGAATGTTGTTTTTCAAGTGTCACCAATGTTTTACGCGTCTACTGTCCTCACCAGTTTCCTACATGTAAGTACATATTTCCAATATTTCTATATGACACCGGTGGCTTTTGAGGGCGTACAAAATATACTCATTCTGTAGGCACTGGATAGCAGGCAAGTAATTGTGACCTTCGAAGTTATACTTAGCGTGCGACGTGTCATCAATTACTACAAGTCGGAATTACCGGAAATTATATGGGATTGCATTTGCGATACACTGAGTGCAATTGTGGACAATATTGAGTATTATGGTGGGAAACTTATGACAATAAAGCATTTCAAGAAATGTAATAATCTTCTTTTTATAGAGCGTATAAATATAAACAAAGATCGTCTGCACAATTTGCAAATCAATTTCCATGAAAACATCGATTGCATTGAAAAACTTCTGTACGATGATAAAGTACCGATACTTGCAAACATCAATCGCATCTATGATTTAATCGAACGCGTTTCGGAAAACCGCAAAGAGGCATCTGTGCTCAAACTTATTGAGTATCGTTCGGCAAAAGTAACTGCCACTCGGCCGCAATGGTTGCAAGTACTTAACGATTTTGTTTGTCGTTTCTATAAAATGCCTAACACGAATGTGCGCCTTAAGGCAATTCAATCTTTAGTACGCATTATGGATTTAAATCGGTTCAGTTACGAAGAGGAGATACTTGATCGCGTCGTTATTCCTCATTTTTCACAAATTGCACACGAAGCTGATTTGGAAATACGAGTGGCTGTTGCAAACGCCTTGGTTGGCTTTGCACGCCACTGTGACACCAAACGGTGCGGCGAGTTGCTGGACATATTAGAGAAACTTATTAATCGCCCATTCGACCAGCAGCCTAGCACTGGGGAAGTAATGATTAAATGTGAATCTGATATATTGGATGTAGTAACGGCAGTGCATGGATTAATAGAGATTTTCGCTATAAAACTACATCGTTTGCCGTCAAATCACGCCATCAAAATTTTTAATATATTGATCGGCCACTTAGAGCAGCATTACGAGCGTGCAAAAGTATTTGAGCATGCGCGCGTTGTACGCTTCAAGGTAACTAAGTGATTTTCCCGGTATTTCTTCTAATTCTAGGAGTTTGGTATGTGTTATAGATTTTCAAGTGGATCCTGCGTGCCCGTGCTAATGCTTCATATCATATTGGCTATCCAGATCCTGACAATGGCGAGAGCATAAAGTTTAGTGCCTATTTGGGCATAGATTCGAGTTTACCTCCGCAAGGACATCAACATACGCGACATCCATTAACATCACATGACATAGGGGCCAGTTCACATTTCACAACGATATCTATACGCAAAGCCTGTAAAATTATTGTTAAATGCTTAGATTTAGAACGCGGTGAGTGTAAAAACGTGCCTAAATACATTTACTGACTGAAATACATTTACTGTATATCTAAGGGACATTTTGTATGCTCTAACCTTTATTATTTGTATAACTTTAATTGCATTGCCTGTAGATTATGAAGTCCTACAACTGGTTATCAAGGAGCTACCAAAAGTCTTATGCAATAAAGCTCTCATCCAAGGCAACGACATTGAAGCTTTGGCAGTGTCACTATTCCGTATTTTTCAAGATGTCAACAAAACACTTCACTTCAGCTACACTCCCACCAGCGATGAAGTGAACGCATTATTTCTCCCCGCGATTGCTTCTTTGGTTATATACCACCAGAGCTTATCCTCACATCAAATTAATACTTTAATACTGGCACTTTGCTCCGGAATATTTTCCGGCACCGCAAATGTTTGTATCAATACATTAACAACTATGATCCTGGAAATGCCAGATACATTGACACGAACTTTGGCTGATATTTTGCTGCAGATGAGCAAGATGTCCGATACAACTATGGTTGCTATACCTGTTTTGGAATTTTTATCAAGTAATGTAATTAGTAGACTCATGCGATGTGAATAGTTTATTTCTTTTCGTTATTCTTTGCTTGCAGTTTTAAGCCGTATGCCCAACCAATATTTTACGAACTTCATACCACGCCAATATATGTATGTGTTTGCCATTTCCTTGCCATATACCAAGCCGAATCGATATGACCACTATACCGTGTCGCTGGCTCATCACGTCATTGCTGGTTGGTTTCTAAAGTGCAAACTGGAAATGCGCAAGAACTTTGTCACCTACATAATATCGGTACGTGTTGGCAGGTGAATCGCTAGTTACAACTAAATTGAATGCTTTGTGATTTCAGTCAATTCAATCCAATGCTAGCATGCTTTACGATGACATTGATAAATTTAAGCATAGCATACAGCGCCAAGATCTTAATAGTTTGAACGAGGACTCATCGAATCGCAAACGGAGCACCAGTTTGACGGAGCGTGGAAGTCGGAATACAAGTGTGCGAAATGGATCTGATATGCGACCACCAATCAACGATAGTTTAAAAAGCTTTCATGCAGAGTTGGCGGAGACTTGCATAGACTTCCTGGCTAGGCATACATTTTCGCCGTGTTCGGCGTTACCGAAGCGGTAAGCTTATATTATCATAATATCAGTTCTGCGTAACAAACTGAGTTGAGTTTTACGCGACAGGGGACTGTTGTTTCGACGATCTTACCCTGTTTTACTATTTGTCGTCTATCACTAGGCTTGAGTCCAATCATGCCAACGCAGATTAACTTCAGTTTGGTGCACTTCTTTAAACAGATGAATCCACCTTTGTAAAAGTTAAGTCATTGCCTATCGCAAGATACTTACCAAATGACCTCCACGGTCTCCAAGAGCACGACGCAGCAACATTGAAACTCCTACTCTGACCTTCCAAAATCCTACGTTGAACGTATGAGTAATTCTTGCCTTGGCTGGTGTTGTTTTTGTTGTAACAGCACAAACATTCCCCAAATACCATTATCGAATGCGCAGCAACAACCAAGGCCAGTACACCATTAACTTAAAATAGCCACGGGTTAGCGCCCGAACATCTCGCTGGTTAAGGAGCCTAATGTAAAACTCAGCAACAATTTCTGTTGGGCAGCCTCACCCTGATTGGGTCCGACATTCTGAACGTGTGCCCGAAATGTGTACAGACCCCGTACGACACTAGTCACCTCTTCACATGTCTACGCCTCTCTCTTTACCCCCACGTTTCTTTAGCCTGCCGTTATATGACCTCGATGGTAGCACTGACTCAGAACACTGTCCTCAGCAAAGTACAAAGCAACAACAACAAATAATGGTAAAAAAATGCCTAACTAATTTTATTTTTAACTTTTTACCACCTACAACTACGCGATTACTGCAAAGCATTTGTATAACTTTATTTCTGTTTTGTTACATTATAGCCTACCCGCAGTAGAATACCTGTTGAAAGACGGCTTCTCACAGACATGGGTTGTTGGTCATAATTTGGTTACAATCACCACTTCTGGTTGTCCAACTGCGCCTATACGCAATGGGCTTTGTGATCGTTGCTCCCAAATGGGTAAACTGCCTCTCAGTAACAGTAGTTTGATGACAAGTAAAAGCGATTCGAGTAGCACAGCGCCTTTGTCACCGGAAACTACTAATACACAATCCTCAGCCGCTCCTTCAACTACCGAACGTCGTTATACTAAAGCCAGTCTTCAGTACAGTAGTGGAAACGAGTCTGCTGGCAGTACTGACCTCACCTCGTCCTCTTCATCTGCTTCGGCAGCGGTGAATTCTAACACTGCCACAACTCAACGACAAATATCTAACAGCTCTACTGCCTCGCTCGAGGTCCTATCGCGACGTGGCTCTAATCCAGAGCCCACTGAAGGTGGCGCAGGCGTCGTTACGGGCAGCACCACTTCCCTGTTGGGGGGCCATTCGCTATCAACGACGAGTATAAGCGCTTCTCCGACGCAATTGCAACCGGTTCAACAGCAGACCTGTATCCGTTCCTGCACTGGCTGGGCAGAAGTTTTGATACGTCGACCTACGGGCAATATTTCTTGGATTACGCGCATTCAAAATCCCATAGCAAATGATTGTTTCGGACAGGATTTACCCTTTAGCAACATAACCTCACTTTTTCTACCCACAGCTCATGGCGGTGTGTTTGGACCTGATTTCGTGCATTCGGCATTGGTGCCAGAACAGCAACAGGAATCTGTTGCGATGTTGGATTTTGGACAACAACCATCTAAAGCTCTTGTAATTGGGGCTGCGAATGCTTCCGTAGCAGCTATAGGGGCAGCAGATATTGATGAATCAGTACAGCCCAACTCAAGCGCACTATCTGGGTCAGAAGAGTGCAAAACTGGCGCTTTTACTAAGGCACGTGCGCTTCAGCGACAAGAGGAGATTTCATCGTCAACAACAATGCCGCCTTCTGCAGCATCATTAAGCACTGCTGCTATCGACATACCAAAACCCGTTGCGAGCAAGCGCGCAGGTGGCAAAGAAGCACTCGCCGATAGCGTAAGCGATGGGGAAGCGGACGATGATACGATGCAGTTCACAGATGGATTGTCGCGCGCACGAAATCCAGTGCGACGTGTCAATTCAAGCCCGGAAATGAGCTCCAGCTGGCGGCAGACTTTCCTCACAGTAAAGCCAGTGCCTTTGTCAGCCGATACATCCAAGGTAAAAGGTAGCAAATATTCTGCAAGTCTTCAAGGCCTTGAGGAGGTGCATCAACAACAGCAAACGCAGCTCCAACAGCAACAGCAGCAAAAGAAAAAGAGCGTTCAGTATACAAAAGATATGCGTGTCAGTTGCGAAGCGATTCCAGAAGAAATAGCGGGATTCACACCTCCGCAGGCGCAAACTGGTAATGAATCTACAGACGCATCTTCAGGCGGGACTGCTGATAAGCCCGCTGCAAAATCTGCGGCAAACCCTGCCACTACAGCTGTACAGTTGCTGTTAGTTAGTAACACTGCCACTATGGCTCTGCCCCCGAAACAGCTTTCAGCAGACGATGTTAGTATAAGCGCCAGCGTGCCTGTTACTCCGGTACAGCAGTCTACATCTGGTTCCTCGTTGAAACTAAATGTTGCTGTAGACAAAGTTGCGGCAAAGCCACCACACTCTCCAGCAGCTGCACCATCACCGCAATCGCCACGAGTTGACAAACAGCCCAGCGGTGGTGTCCAGAAGATTGCCACTTTCACGAACGCACCCACTACAGTTCATCAGGGACTCGCTAAATCGAGCAGCAGTGGTGGAGGCAACGCAAATATCACGAGTGGCTCCTCTTACCTCGGGGGTGGCGGAGGTGATTACGGAAATGGTAATGGCGACATGATGAGAGGTCGTTCTAAGACCATTTCGGTAGTTCGTGAGGTGAATGGTCGTTCTCGGCCAGCTACTTCCAATTTCCGGAGCTTCAACAATAACTCGAAACCGTCTGTCAATGCTAAGCTCTGTATGAACCCAAGTTTTCTATTCATGCAGCTTTACCATACGGGTCAGATGCAGGTTACGGATGTGCCCATTAAAGTGCCACCGGAAGAAACAAACGTACTGACCGTGCTAGACTTGGCGCCGCCCTTTGAGACACATAAAATTGGCGTACTCTATGTAGGGCAAGGGCAATGCAACAATGTGGTAGAAATTCTGCGTAATTCGCACGGAAGTATGCGGTACATTGAGTTTCTGAGCAATATCGGCACTCTCGTCAGTCTGAAGGAAGCGGAGCAGAAAAATTTGTTTGTTAATTTGGACAGAGGTGGCGCAGATGGGAAATTCACATACGTGTGGAAAGACGATATTGTGCAGGTCTATATCTTCTAGCAACGTTCAATAAATTTTTGCTTTACTTTGATTATTTTATGCATCTCTAACCGATCTGCATTTTGGTATTTATTTTTTAAAGGTAACTTTTCATGTCGCTACTCTGATGCCGACAAATTTGCAGAAAGATCCTAATTGCATTGAAAAGAAAAAGCACATCGGTAATGATTTTGTGAAGATCGTTTATAATGAAAGTGGGGAGGAATACAATCTAAATATGATTTCGGTATGAATTATATAATAAATATGACTAATAATTTATGCTGACAATTTGCCATCCTCTTTTCCAGGGTCACTTCAACTACGCTTGTGTTATTGTAGAACCCCTAGAACTAAATAGTAACCGCGTTTATGTGAAAGCGCGTCCTGAGATTTCCAAATTTGTCTGCCATCCTGAACCAAAAATAGTGTCGGATCACAGCGCACCGTTATTGGCTCGACAGCTAGCACTGCATGCGAATGTAAATTTATTCAAACTAAATCGAAAATAATGCACACAATCAGAAAATTTTATATTTTTCTCTGCAGCTTGCCTCCCAAGTATATCAAAGCTTACAAAAGAAAAACCCCTATGCGTCAAATTGGCTGGAGCGCTTACGAATAATCAAACGGCTGCGTACGAGGGTGAGATATATACACATACCTATATATTTTTTCGTCTAAGAATAGTATTAAATAAATTATGTTTCAGTTAATTGAACAACAAAATAACCAGCACCAAAGTGGGGCATCCTCAGGCACAGACGTTGATGATCATACACACGATCCTTTAAAGAATCAAAACACCAATCGTGATTTTACTAAGTACGCTTAAAGTTATCAAAGCCGAAACAAATACAGAAACAATAATTATTACTGAAATAATACCACATAACTGGCATTTAACTTTTCTACTTGAACGGAAATATCCTTGAAAACGTTTGCTATTACAGGGAAATTTATCCGACTGATGTAAATATTGTTACGTAATTGGTTATTTCCCCCTATAGTTTTAGGGGGTGGCGACATGATTTTTCATTGTAAACAAACTTTAAATATTAAGGGTCCTGAAAAGTTCTGAATGGCTTTCGCTAGAGGTATAGAGTGAGTCATTCTAAGTTATAACCGAGTTCGACTCACGGCAATGTGGTAATCCTCCTAGCTTGGACGGTGTCTTGTTACAGTCGGTAACTGGTGTCTTGGTTATGGGGGTATGTCTAGCTGGAAATATGATAACCAACTTTTACTTAAATTCTAGTTTTGTTGTTGTTGTTGTTGTTGTTTTAATAGCATAGTTAGCCCTGTCAGTGTAAGTATATCATCGGTCGTCTTCATCTAGCTCATCTAGGGGTAGGCCCAGGAAACATGCTGTTTCGACAGGTTGGGTCCAGAGGGAGAGGGGGGTTAGATGAGTCTGATTGAGGGGGCATGTGAAGAGGTGGTTAGTGTCGTGCGGGGTACCTTCACATGCCGGACATGTGTTTGGTATGTCGGGGTCAATTCTGGATAAGTAGGAGTTTAACCTGCTACAATATCCAGAACGTAATTGTGCCAATGTTACACGAGTCTCACGGGGAAGCTGGAGCTCTTCATCTGCAATAGGTGGTGGTTGGACTCCAATTACGGCATTCACAGGACGGGAGTTCATGAAGGTGGTAACGGTCTCCCGGTGAATGTCGTTTATTGACTGTCTAAATACTGTCCGGTCCAGTAGGTTTCGGTCAGTTTTGTCCTGGAGTTCGTCAGCGTAGTCGAGGAGGTGTCTCCTGACGTGCCTGGGAGGCGGCTCAGGCTCAAGCAGGTGTCTGCAGGGGTGAAACCTGCGGTAACACCCCAGCAGGAACTGCTTGCTGAGCAATTTGTTGTGCTCCGCAACTGGGAGCATTTGTGCCTCGTTGTGTAGATGTTGTATGGGTGACATCAGGAGGCACCCGGTCGCTGTCCGAATGGCGGTATTTTGACATGTCTGAAGCTTTGTCCACTGCGAATCACTAGTACCAGGCGACCAGACAGGCGCAGCATAGTTTAGAACCGGCCGGCCAATTGCCTTAAATGTCGAAAGCAACAGTTCTTTGTCTTTGCCCCAAGTGCTGCCGGCCAGCGATTTCAGGACCTTGTTGCGACTTTGGACTTTAGTGGCAATTGCGGTTGTATGCGTAGAGAAGGAGAGCAAGCTGTCAAAGGTTACACCCAAAATTTTGGGGTTATTGACAGTCGGAATTGGTGTGTCGTCGACTTTTACCTTAAGGGACAGCTTGACCTCCTTTGTCCAGGTGGTGAAAAGGGTCGCCGTGGACTTGGTGGGGGAAAGTTGGAGACTCCTCGCAGTGAAAAAGCGAGAAAGGTCGGTGAGGTAGTTGTTCACTTTGGAACACAGGCCATCGATGTCATTGCCCGACGCCATTATCGTGCAATCGTCAGCGTATGAGATCAGGGAAACTCCCGCTGGTGGTTGGGGGAGCTTCGAGATGTAGAAGTTAAAAAGCAAGGGTGAAAGGACACCTCCCTGCGGTACGCCTTGCTTAATCTTCCTCTGCTTTGACATTTGATCTCGAAAAATCACTGACGAGTGCCGACCGCTCAGGTAGTTCGCGGACCACCTCTTCAGCCCTGGCGGGAGTGTCGACTGATAAATATCATCTAGTAGCGTGGAATGGCTGACTGTATCGAAAGCCTTCTTTAGGTCCAACGCTACTAGGACAGTCCTCTCGCAGGGGCGGTTTTGGTTAAGCCCGCGATTTATCTGGGCGTTTATGCGGTGAGTGCCGTGGTGGTGCTGTGCCCTCGTCGGAATCCGTGCTGATGTGGGGCTGGGGCCAGGTGTGTCGTGTAGAGTGGGAGTAGGAGGGCTTCAAGTGTCTTCACTACTGGGGAAAGGAGAGTTATCGGCCGATAAGACTCCCCTTGGTTGGCGGGTTTCCCAGGTTTCAATAGTGGGACCACTCTCCCTGCTTTCCACTTGTCAGGGATGATGAGAGTGGCCAGAGACAAATTGAAGACCCTTGTGAGGTATCCTACTCCCAGGGGTCCCAGATGCTTCAGCATCAGCGCGTTTAGTCCGTCAGGGCCAATGGCTTTCGATGATTTCGACTTGTTGATGGCCCCCTGAACCTCATCACCGGAGAAAGTAAGTGGCGCACTGTCGTTCGTCAGTTTGTGCAGCCTTTTGGTAACACGGCGTTTGGTTCTGTCGCCCGGAGGATGCAGTGTAACCGGTTGTTTTGCACTGTTGTAACCGGTTGTTGGTAAGCATTATAACAAACATAGTGTATTCGACCGAAAGGTAAAAATGTATAAACTTATTTTATATGGTGGTGTTAACACTCAATAAATTTTAAGAAGGAAAAGAACCAAATAGGTGGAAACAGGAAAAAGGGGCTCAGGTGTAGCAAACAAGTGAGAGCCCCTATGTCTAAATTTTTGTTCGATGAGAGCAGGGCAGCTGAGAAGATACTGAGATGATTCCAACTCATCCTCCAGAGAGCTTTTGCAGAAAGGACTTGAAGCATTCCCTATCGCATGGACATTTAACGGACAATGCCCACCAAATTCAAGAGCTGTCGCTTCGATAGACTTAGAGATTCCCTCGAGCGCTTCCAATCTACCCGTGGCCAGAAGTATCTGTCGAATCCTCTCATTTTGCAAAGAAACCGTCTCAAGGGTCCCCTGCTAGCCAGCTCATTAGCCCAGCAGTTTCCCTCTATACCACAGAAGAGCCTAATATCGAAGTATTTGGATGCAGTTGAGAGAGAAGTCGAACATTCCCCGACTAATTTCGAACGCACAAACAATGAGACCAAGGCCCTAATTGCCGCTTGCCTGTTTGAGTAGATATTTACGTCCTTTACAGTAATTACAGAAGTAAGCATCCAATCCACTGCTTTCTTAATTGCTGCTACATCCGCTTGGAGGTGTAAAAACAAAGTTCTAGGCATACTTCTTCATTACAAGTTCTTGGTACTAATGTGATAAGTCAGAGCAGGGAGCCAAACAAAAAAAAACAGTGCTGTTTATATACCCAATAAAGTAACGAATTCAACGGCAAAGTGGTGATTCCAGCGATTCCGTTTCAGCATTCCAATAGTTCGGAGAAAATCGTCGAGTCGGATCGCATGTGAGCGCTTATTCTATTGCTCAAGATTAACCAAATAAAATTTCAAAATATCCTGTGCGCCTCATTTGGCAGATGCCCCATCTGTTTGGAATAAAAACTCTTACAAATTTACCAGCATGTTTTATATTTTCAATAGAAATTTCCCTCCGTCAGCTTTACCTTTATTTAGGAATCTTTTTGTATGACAAGACATTCTATATTTTCATTTTTGTATATTTTTATATTTGACGCCATTTGATAGTATTTCAAATTTATGTCTAATGATAAGTATTCCATAATTACACATTACATTCTCGTTATATAATATTTATGAATCCAATATTTTTTCTACTATATAATATTTTTAGAACTTTTGCCACGCCTTTATTTCAAATACAAACTATATGCAACTAAATGATTTACTTGTACACCCTAAATTTTCAATATCTGCGGATTTACGCATAAAAGGTTTGGAAGCTTCTTAGAGTTATATATTTTTTCGGCAATTTGGTCAAAAGTGAATACCGACAAAACGAAAAGTGAACGCAAAACTGATGGAATTTTATGTTTGTAGAAGCTCATAATTTCAAAATTGTCTAATAGAATTGAAATTTTTGAAAGAAGGATTTAGAGTTAGAAAGATATTTAGACTTTGAAAGATGCATTCGAATTCTCAAAAACCCATGAAAAACGTTAAATTGTATAGCTTTGAATTATATTTAACCCTATCGATACCGGTTCTTTGTGCATTGACTTGAAATGTTTGTTCCATTTGTAATATAAGACGATGACGATTTATTTTATTTATACACCAAGTTTCATGTCGCCGCGCGCCATCTCTTTGCGGGGAATACAAAATTACTTGTGAGCAAGTTTTGGCAATGGTCATAGACATGCGAGTTGCTCGAAATAGTATTTCCTAGAATGAATATTTAATTCAAAGTTTGCTGAAAAATATTTCATTTACTTTTTCTTATTATTATAAGCTTCACAGTCTGTGGTGGACCACAGCTTCATCAACAATCTTCCTCCAGTTCACTCTCTCTCTTGCTACATTTTTCCAATTACGAACTTTCAAGTTTTCGATGGCATCAAGCCATAGCTTTCTAGGTCCGGCTCTCTTATTTTATTTACTCACTTTTCAGTTTTGTTATAGTTATTGGAAAAATTGCATATTTAAAAACGTCTTACAAAAGTTTGAAAAAAGTTAAATGTTAAGTTAAAGTAAAAGTTAAATCGTTTTTTATGGTAAGCCCATAAGCATGCGCGATTGCTCTCGGGCAATGTTGAGGTCGAATCGGTTAATTAAAGCAAAAAAGTGCGAACAGTGCTGCTGTTTCCGAAGCAATATTTCGTATGGTGTTTTAAGTTTTTGATACTCAATTACCCAAAAAATTTTCATAGAACAAAATATCTGAAGGCATTACACGAACATGAATTATAATTGCCTGCAAATTTTTAAGCATAAAATCTGAGTTAACTACCAGTTGCCAAAGCTGAATGCTGAGCTAATATTTATGATAAAAAAACAATAAACTCGTAAATGATTATTTCTTATAATTTTGTAGCGTTTGTTGTATAAGACATCAACATCAAAAATGCGGCGTCTCGAAACAGGCAACGAGAGAACTAATTAGTTTTTTTGCGTTTTAAGAGAAATAATTTTAACTTATATGGGGAAAGCAGATACGTCTTAAACATATGTTCGTATATAACTATGTGTATACATACATACAATTTGATTATTGTGCATGCATATATTTCTACTTTGTACTTAATAATAAATTGATGTTCTCTTTACAGTTTCAAAAATATATTTACATTTATAGTCAAGTACACGTAAGTTAACAAGTAATAATTGGAATTACTCTAGCTTACATCCATACTTAATAATACTTTAGTAATCATAGTAGCATACATACATACACACATATATATATAGGTATACAGTTATGCGGGTAGATACATATACATACGCATATGTAGAAAAGTCGTGCGGTGAATACATTTCATGTGACCACTGGTCAAAAATCCTTGAAACTTGAAAATGTTCACTGATGTATATTTGGAATGAAGTAGTATAAGTAAATTTATTGTTTTAAATATTCTACATGCCGTACGCGTATTTTTACTGGACACAATTTTAAATTAAAGAGTTTGCAGAAAACAAATAAATCATCGAATATTTCCTATTAAGTTTTATTTGTTACCTCCAGAAATATTCACTGATTTCAGAATGCTCAATGACTTCAAACGGCTGATAACTTAAAAATATTTAAAGCGCATAAACTCCTTAAAATTAAAATATTTTTTTTTATACAATTTTTGTGTTTTTGACTGACTGGTTTTGTACTTCTAAAATTATGAAAGACATTTTAGGTACTCAAGAGCATTGCATAAACAAAGCGGCCCAACTGTTATGTAAAAGAATATTTGACCCTTTCCCTTAAAACAACGTGTGGAAGGCGAGATCCTACTTCTCTGCCCAAAATGAGAACCTCGTATCAGACACGTGATGAGTTTTTCTAACCAAAAGTGAGAACCTCGTATCAAATACGAGATTGCTTTCGCGCACGAGAAAAGCTTTTATCGAAAGTGGCACACACAATCGTCGCTCGATTCATAAGGCGAGGCGATAATTCGAAATGATCTGCCAAACTAAAAAAATAAAACATCCGATATTTTTCTCGTTCGCTTTTTCTTTCATATTCTTGAAAACCGGTATATTTTAAATATGTAAATATATTCATACACACACTCCGCAACGAATGATTGCACATCTGTAGCAGTTTTGACTATTTTTCTTTTTCTTCTTAATTTTCTTGAACAGCACAAAAACCCATAGAAATCCAATTTTCAAACATAATACAAAAATTAGAGGAACTCCACACAATTCATTCCTCATCACAATGCCATGGTTTCGATTAGATTTTCTAGAAAAACTGTTGGTATGCAGTTTTTTAACTTGTCCAATTTTAGTGCAATAAAGAACAAGTTTGCAGTTGCTGAAAAACCGCGTTAATTTTTTATAATTGTTTGCCTTGACAGTTTTACGCATTTTCTCAATATAATACTACATTTCTATCTAATTCATTCTAATTAAATAGTGGGGAATTGTGGTGAAAAGGTTGTGGAATATTTCCATTTTTGCGTAAATTTTAAAGTTGGGTGTTTCGGCAGGTTCTGTAAATCATTGAAATTTTTCGTCAACTGGATGGAAGTTCGCTCGTGAGTTACAGAACCTGCCTGTACAAAACTGCTGCTAGGCAATGAGCTACATTTTTATAAAAAAATATAAGAATTAAAAAAAAAAAATAATATAGTTAAAACTGGTCCGAGTGTTGATGTGCTATTGATTCGGAAGTGTTCGCGGGGTGTATGCGCAAATTTGTGTGTTTGTTGAAGCATTTAATTTTAGAGTAAAGCGCATGGAAAAGGGCATATACGCTGATAGGGCATATAGTACATAAGAAATGAAGCAAATGATATACATACATAAGTGTATGAAAATAAGAATAAGTTTTATTAATGCATTTTCGATGAATAGCGAAATACTTTTCAAGATGCCTGCCTTTAAACGTATACATTTTTGACAGTTATTCTTAGTCACCAGTCATACTTATCAATGATTCAATTACTAAAGGTTTCGCGCACTTGTGACATTCCAGTTTTGACACTACCTCACTAAAGGGGGAGAAAGTGGAAATAATTAAATCCCTTTTGGTGGAAATCGTATGCACATTTTACCTAAATGGCAACGGCTTAAAAATAAATTTAAATTGATATTTGAATGTAAATACATTTTTTTAAATAAATATATTTACATATTTATGTGTATATAGAAATATATGATACAAATAGAAGTTTTTAGCAGAAACTGCCAAGTCTGGTTTTAAAAGAAAACCATAAAATTGTACACAGAAATACACTCGGAGGTCTGCCGACCGCTGTTAGAAAAAACGTTTCCTTCATTTTTGTCTTTCACCGAGATTCGTACCTACGTTCTCTCTGAATTCCGAATGGTAGTCACGCACCAACCCATTCGGCTACGGCGGCTGAAAATATTAAAGTACCTAAGCAAAAAATGACTACTTTCATAGAAGAAGCGGATTCACCGTAAATTTAATCGACTGAAAATAAACTTTGAACATAGACCTTACTTTACTACGATTTGTCTACCTAAGTTTGGAGTTTTGACCCAAAAGTCATGATTATTCTTACATTACTAACCACTGGGCAAACCACCTCTACTTATTTAAATTATTTGGCATTATAAATATTTAGAGGGCTTTTTAATATTATTCATTTTGAATTTGTTTAGTAAATTTTTAATTAATTGATACATTATTTATTTTGTGAAAAAGTTTCTTGACGTCGGCGTAGACATTTGCGTGCTCTGGACAGTTCATCCAGCCAGGCTCTTTGGAAACATGTTCCGTTAATCCCAGCTTTCTTATAATGAAGACTAACTAACCTTTCTCCCTATTTTAGTTCTTTGTTAAACGTTACTTCTTTGCAAAACATGAACTCCTTCAAAATCAGCTCATTCTCAGAAAGTAAGCATTTTCAAAAATTAGGTGAATCCACTCGATTTGATCTAAGCGGTATGTTAGGATGTATTCCTTGTTATTCTGTTCCTGGGCATACCGATACGAACCCGTGAGAGAGTAGTTGCGCCTAAGCGCACCTTATTGAAATCGAAATTTTTTTCACAAATTTTACTTTTGCTTCACTTTCATTCAAAATTTCTAGAGTTAGCAACCCAGTGCTTGGCTAAGGGAGCGAATGGAGCGAATTTGTCAATGGGGAACGGGAAAGCTGCTTATTGAGCAAACCTTTTGTTATTGAATCGTGTTATACATTATTGCAAATATATATGCCGTGTTTTCTAGGAGGAACGAAGGGCCTCAATTACATGAATGCCTGCCTACAAATGCATGCATTTTTGACAATTATTCTTAGATGCCAATCACACTTATCCATATGTACTCGTATAAGCATTCTTGTGCACATCTAAATAGATGTGTATGTATGTATGTATGTATGCTTGATATATTATTTTGTATACAATTAATGCCAATATGTCCCTAGTAAAAGTCGTAATTCGTGAACATTTCATATTTTTGCTTTGATATATTTTTTACTCTTACCAATACATACATATATATATATATATATATAATTAAATAGAATATCCTCGCCAAAAATACTCATTTCTGTTGTATTTATTTCATTTCTTCAGCTGATTAATACTTACAAAATACATTTACAGTTGTATGAATTTATGGGTACCACTGTTTCAGGCACATCCTACCAGGCTAAATATATTTTGTGCACAAAAGCTACCAGTTCTAATGGCTTCTTGGGCTCGCAATAATAACAGTTGTAATAGTTAAAGCACATATTTATTTACAATAAAATTACTCACTTATTCAAATACAAGTGCATACAGACGTACGCATATAATTACAGAGTGTAAATATTAATTATACAAGTACAAACTACACTAAATAGAGTTTAAAGTTCACAGCTGTTGGCTTGTGGAAGGACACAAGTGAAAAGAGGCTTTCAGTAAGTACGAGTGTGTGTATGTGTGTACATATTCAGGTTTTCACCCTTATACGAGTATGTTGTTGTATGTTAGTTCATGCGTACGAAAGTGCGACCCAGGACGCTTTAAGTCTCTTTGGGCACACACTTACATATATACTTAAATACAATGATACTATTCCAGCTTAGGTACCCTTACGTGCATGTATATGTACCCTACACTCACATACTTCAGGTCAAATATGGGAATTCTTGCTAGCTTATATATATAAATATTCATACACATATACATATTTAAAATATAAAAATCGTTGCATGCCTGCAGTTGTTAAATTGTGTTTTTTTTTTCTTTTTGATTATATTAAATTTGTTTGGCTTCCTAATTTTGGTGCGTATTTGATCGCAAAATCCTCTAATACCTACTTGCTTCACTACTTGCGATTTATTGATTATATACTGAATTTATTCAAATACACTTTTGTATATATGTACTATTACTTTCCTAGTTATTTACTCCTCCCTTTTTGCTTCCCTATGTTTTATTGGAATTTGAAAGCAGTTTTGCCCAAAGTAACTTATTTGGAATACATATATAAAATTTGATGTCTTTCCTCTAATAGGTCTATTTATAAGTTCGTGCGGTTTTACAACAGATGGCGTAACTTGATTATTATTCCATCGATCCACATTTCCAAACATTCATTGGAGAGCTACTGTCGTAAGGCACAAACGTCAGTATAAGTTTTTTATTTGAAGCGTAAACAACAATATTTTTACCACACTTGAAAATGTCGAATTTCGTGCCAAATAATGTGTTTTTGCGGGGAATTCTTCTTCATTATTTTAATATGAAGAAAAAAGCAGCCGAAAGTCATCGTATCTTGGTGGAAGTTTATGGTGAGCATGCTCTATCTGAGCGAACGTGCCAGAAGTGGTTTGCACGCTTTAAAAGTGGTGATTTTGGCTTGGAAGACGAAGAACGCGAGGGTGCGCCGCCAAAGTTCATGGATACCGAATTGGAGGAATTGCTCGATCAAGATCCGGCTCAAACGCAAGAAGAGGTTGCAAAAACTTTGGGAGTTGATCAATCAACCATTTCCAAACGTTTAAAAGCCATGGGAATGATCCGAAAGGTAGGCCATTGGGTGCCGTATGAATTGAAGCCAAGAGACGTTGAACGCCGTTTTATGGCATGCGAACAACTGCTTCAACGGCACAAAAGAAAGGGTTTTTTGCATCGAATTGTGACTGGCGATGAAAAGTGGGTCCATTACGACAATCCAAAACGTCGGGCAACGTATGGATACCCTGGCCATGCTTCAACATCGACGTCGGCGCAGAATATTCATGGCCTGAAGGTTATGCTGTGTATCTGGTGGGACCAGCTGGGTGTTGTGTATTATGAGCTACTGAAACCGAATGAAACGATTACGGGGGATGTCTACCGACGACAATTGATGCGTTTGAGCCGAGCACTGCGAGAAAAACGGCCGCAATACGCCGATAGACACGACAAAGTTATTTTGCAACATGACAATGCTCGGCCACATGTTGCACAAGTGGTCAAAACATACTTAGAAACGCTCAAATGGGATGTCCTACCCCACCCGCTGTATAGTCCAGACCTTGCGCCATCCGATTACTATCTCTTCCGATCGATGCAACATGGCCTGGCTGACCAGCACTTCCGTAATTACGATGAAGTCAAAAAATGGATCGATTCGTGGATTGCGGCAAAACCGACCGAATTTTTCACAAAGGGAATCCGTGAATTGCCAGAAAGATGGGAAAAAGTAGTAGTAAGCGATGGACAATATTTTGAATATTAAATTTGTAACCATTTTACGTCAATAAAGTTTCAAATTTCGAAAAAAAACCGCACGAACTTATTCATAGTCCTATTACAATATTTCTTTGGATTCTGTCACATTTGTGACTTTTTCACTAGAAATGTGCTCGTTATGGTTTTATGTTTTCTCTTTTTGTGTGCTTGGAAGTCGCTGGGGCCCTTGCAATGAGCTGCAACCTTTGTACCTATGGCTGACTTGTTTCTATTGGTCCCTACACAACGCTTACTACATAGTACTTCTACTTTATATTTTGCATACATACATATGAATTTAAGTTAGGCTGTATTGCATAGTTACAACACCATAGCTCCTTGGTGTTGCAACCTACTCTTCCCTTGCCCATCAATTGATTGCCCCAATTCCTTTAACACTATTCAATAAATATTAGAACATTTGCTTTGGTTTTCGCCTTATTGCAAACAAATCAGACATCGGTTTCGTTGCAGGTGGGCAGCTGCTGGGGTTGCTGTTGCGGCTGAGAAGGGCCATCTGTCAAATTATCACTGGACAGTTGTATTGTAGTCGCTTCTGTTCCTGCATTCACTGCACTCTCGTTAGTTCCATGACATTTGGGTTGGGGAAATTGCATCCCACTGACATGCGATGAGAGCACAGCATTCGGGGTATTTTTTGTTATTGTAGCGTTACTTGGCGCATTATGTAGCTGGTGTGGGTTGGCTGACGTAGATGGGGCCTGTAGCTGTGGCCAATTGATGCTGTTCTGTGATGTAATATTCCGTGTTTTGACTAGCGGCGGGTTTTTGGTAGAGGTAGAAAAGGCCATTCCGCGCCGAAGTGGGACCCTGCTGAGACATGCAACGGAAGAGATATTTAAAGAAAAGGAATAGTACCATAAAATAGTTACATATTTTATTTGTAAAATGTTCAATATTCACCTTGTTGGACTAGGTGGAGGGTACGAAATTCCTCTGTGACTAGGTGATAGTAGCAAATTGCCGGAATGACTCGTTGTTGTGCCAGGCACCAATAGTGTATTGTTACTATAAGAATAATATAGATTACTGCAGGAGCTTTCATCCAAATCCGATAAAATATTGAATATTGTGCAGGGAACGGGAACCGAAGTTAAGCGGGAAAACAAATAACAAAATAATTAAACAAATGAAATGAAATATTTAAACAAATGTTTGTGTTGTTTGTGTAAGTTTCGGCGCATGAAAATAGGCGAGACGATGGGTTCCTCATTCCACGTGCCACTGACGGCAACTAATGCAAACATATTTTGTACTCAGGCAAGAATATTAATGTTAAGAATATTAATAATATCAAAAGCAAAATTCCTTTTAGCTTTAACTTAAGCCATAGCCGTAACCGTAACCATAGGGCACCATTACAGCATTTGTCGATTACTCATGCCGTAATCACGCCGTAGCCGAATGGGTTGGTGCGTGATTATCATTCGGAATTCACAGAGAGAACGTTGGTTCGAATCTCGGTGAAACCAAAATTTATAAAAACATTTTTCTAATAGCGGTCGCCTCTCGGCAGGCAATGGCAAACCTTCGAGTGTATTTCTGCCATGGAAAAGCTCCTCATAAAAATATCTGCCGTTCGGAGTCGGCTTGAAACTGTAGGTCTCTCCATTTGTGGAACAACATCAAGACGTACACCACAAATAGGAGGAGGAGCTTGGCCAAACACCCAAAAAGGGTGTACGCGCCAATTATATATATATATATAATTATAAACAGCAGATATTGAAGTAGAATTAATGACAACATTTGCATTTTGTCATAGGAACACGGATAATTTTCCACAAGTCAATTAATTTTTCGTCGTTCATTTTTTATATTAAAATTTTCAGCGCAAATATGAAAACAAATATAAAGTATTTCACAGCTGCTTTCGGTTACGGTGAAAAAACAGAAATAGATACAAATACGGTTATGGTTATGGCTAAGGTACTGCACCACTAAAAAAACGAATCATCTGGTCTACTCGTACTGCCATCATGCAATGCTAATATGGTAAATTATGGTATATTATGAAACTCTAAATGTTTTGCACTCGCTCATTCCTTTTTCATGCCTTGTTTTCATTTACTTTACATTTGCCCGAAAAAAAAGTAAGTAACAGATTTTAGTGTACATATTAATGATAAAAAAGTGCATTTGGTTTTCAGAGCACGAGTTTCTCTGCAACTCTTTACCTTTCACACAAAATATAAAAATAAATAATGGAACTTACGTATGGCTATGGCTCAAGTTCAGGTTCGGCAGACTCTGACCGAGGTGATTCAGAGGTTGTACGGAGAGTGTGTTCGCCGATGCGGTGTTTGCTTTTTGTTTGAGGGGTACAGATGACACATTTTTACCTGAAGTAATAATGGAAATATTTTAAAAACTTTTCGTATGTTTATTTTGAGTCGACCAGGTCTAACCAATAGTGCCTGAAGATGACCTCTAATTGAGATCGAAATACCGACAAATAACTAAAACAAATAAATAAAAGCAATAACTTAATTTGTTTTTTTTTTATGGTTAATCCGGATCGACCTCTCAAAATAAGAGTACACAAACTAAATATTTGGAGACACAGAAACAGTGTAAATCATATTTTAGAAATAATAATAGAAACATGCCCTACTACTTACTCGTGGAACCATCATCACTGGATAAAGAGTTAGTCTTTTCAAATTCCACCGATATATTGCGCGAATCATTCCACTCTACCGAACCGCTATGACTATTGTTCGCGCTGGACATATGACTGCATATTGAGGAATTCATGGGCGATTTTTTCACTCCTAGGGAATCAGCTGTGCCAGCACTTTGCCCACTTCCACCAAAACGAAAATTATCCCAATTGCCGGTACCCTGCTTCAGTCTTGTATAGATCATTTTGGCGCGCTTCAATGACTCGTACCAGTTCTTTGCCTCTGAACATTGTAGAGTGAATGCAGTAATGGCCACTTGGAATTCATTGAGGTAGACACAATTCAAAATATTATTGCTTTGTTGGATGACGAGCCGATCCGTTAAGTACGGTTGTCGGACCACCTTAAGCGAGCCAAGGCCACGCTTTGCGATAGCTTTACAAACCAGTAGCATATCAGTGAGCAGGAAGCAGTGCACGTCGGCTTTGCCGAGATTGTCCTTGAATTTATGATCGCCTTCCATGAAGAGGTGACGCACCTGATGAGCGGGGCAACCCTTCATGGGGGCGCACAAATCAAACATTTGACTATATTGTTTTATCATCTTGTCTAGATGTTCATTGTTAGTATCCTATTTGTAGATGGATAAAAAAGTAAAATAGAGTCAAAAATGATAGCCGCTTGTGACGTTTCCAGCTTACCACTACATCATAGGACTCAATGCGTGCCATAACACCTTTCAAACGTTCATTTTCCTGACGGGTTGTCAAGTGGTTATTCACACTAAAAACAAAGTTTTCCACTGAATGAATCTAAAAAACGTAAAAATTAAAGGTTACTGATCTAGG
Source organism: Anastrepha ludens (assembly GCF_028408465.1). Lineage (NCBI taxonomy): Eukaryota > Metazoa > Arthropoda > Insecta > Diptera > Tephritidae > Anastrepha > Anastrepha ludens. The sequence goes on along the minus strand of NC_071500.1, from coordinate 116,096,648 downwards.
CCACCCTTCTATCAAATTCCCTACCATTGTGTCGATCGCTTCTATCTGTTCCATATTTGGCATATGTTTCTTTATCGCTGCCAAAAGGAGACTGTACTTTGTCAGACGTTGCATAGGTCGCACTAGAATATCAGCTAATCGTAAGCGATTGCACATTTTTTGCGATTCACACCAGGCCAAGTAGGAAGTGAAAAGTGCGTTATTTCGATTCAGCTCCTTGCAATAGAACTGACAGGTGCTCTGCTCTGCGCAGTACTTTTTGTATGGTGCGAAAATCGATGCGAAAGCAACGAAGCCCTGGTGGAAAAATGTAATTCGGAGTGGTTCACGCGTGGCCACACTATGCGCCACCATTGGATAGAGGTAAAGTGTCCAGAACTTGAGGTTTGCTTCGCAGATATCGCGTACATTCGAAAAAAGTCGATGCTGGTCGACATCGGTAAGAAGACGATCCTCTTGTATTGCCTCCAAACAGGCGAGAAAGAGCTGTAAAATTAGGAGTAAATCAACGTGAGTGCTTAAACATTCTCAGATTACAACATATTGACACTTACATCGGTCACAGTTTGTAGTGCGTGGATGTAATACACTTCGGTGGTGACCAACTCCCAAATGGCAGTCTGTATTCTCGTTTCATTGTCATTCATGTCAGTGCTATCGACAATGTCCTTCCACGATTTGTGCATCTTGTCCAAATACTCCAAGGCCGCATCAAAGTCCGGATGATCGAAATTTAGTGACGCTGTCTTTTGTGGTACGCCGTTCTTGGCGTAACTATTAAGCAGCTCACATAATTGACTCTGTTGTGGATTTTTGATGCCGAATAGACCAGACCAGCGTTGTTTTAATTGCTTTCCAGGCACTGCCGCTTCGCTGGTTTCCTCCGTGGATGCGGAGGATAGTAAACGAGGCGGACGAGTGCGAGAACCCTAAGTGAAATATGCAAAAGGAAGAGGGCATATTTGTGAACGGAATAAAAACTTTTCAAATGGTATGCCTTACAAAGGAAGCGGCCTTTTGTAGCGTCTTTCGACTGCCATCACGCTCAGTGATAATCAAATGGCGCCCAGCCAAGCTCTCCACGTCGGTATTTTCGTCCAAGGAACTCGCTGATGGCGAGTAGCCTAAAAAGGTCCGGTAACTCAATATATTCCATACGCAAATTCTTAAGCATGAATTACATGGTACTTTATACAGGGTGTTAAAAAACAAATGCAAAATATTCAAGGCGGCCGCCGTAGCTGGATATGTTAGTGTGTGACCCGGTTTCGAAGGGATAGAAAAGGTTTTTTTCTAAAAGCGGTCGTCCCTCGGCAGGCAATGGCAAACTATTATTTTTTTTAAATATTTTATATTTTTTAACACCCCATATAACTATTTGTAACAGTACTGTTTTTCTCTGATTCGATTATTCTGTTTGCTCTTTTGACATTTCAAAAAAACTATTCAATTGTTGATAATAAAGTTTAGATATTCAACGATATCAAAGCTGTCGTTTAACGAAAAACTGCATGCGCACTCACTCCATTTCACGCGCTCATGCAACCTGTGCATGGCTGTGCAAAATTATATCTCATTTTAGTAATACATACGTACATCAGTACCACATACATTGATTTCATAAATATATGAAAAACTACTAGAATACCAAAAAAAATTTTAAATTTCGAAAATAAGCGTGTGCGCTCTTATTGAAGTACCCTTCTTAATGTGCATTTACCTACCAGCTTCTAAAAAACTATTTGGCGGATTATTGTCGGTGATGACGATTTGTGAAAAGCTTAGATTGCGCCGTTTCAGTGCATGACTTAGTGCGCCGCTGCGAGAAAGAGAAGAGATAATTGACAGTTTTGGGACTTGTGCAAGGCGTGCGATACTTACTAGAGTGTTACACCTTTAGTTGCGGGTATGAATTCTTCCTCTTGGCCATCTTGGTCTGTGCAAAAGCTCACAGAGAAATATTCCGAACTTGTGACCTGTAAAAATTTAATGAGATATCTTGAAATAATTATATATGCATGTGTATGTATGCTAACTTAAATAAAGGTATACGTTGATGAAAATTGATTAATGTTTTTCTTAAACTCACTTATGTATGTACACACATAAATATGGAAAAAAGCAAAACAAATAAAAACAATATTACAAAGATTAAATAAGCAGTAATGGACAATTTAGAGAAAGTTTTAAACATTCGTTCATATATACGAGGTGTATTCAAAAGATATCGCGATTTTTTTGTTTTTTCAACAATTATTTATTTATTCATTAATATCTATTTTGCCCCCTTCAAAGTAATCCCCATGAGATTTTATGCACTTGTGCCAACGTTTTTTCCAATCTTCGAAGCATTTCAAAAAATCATTTTTGGAGTTTACTCCTTAAGAAACGATATATAAGGCCCATGGTATGAAAAATATGGGTGGTATCGTGTGAATCACCGGAAGTGTGCGCTGACGGAAGTGACGCGTTGCCCTTTTTCTATATTCTAGTGAGAAAAAGCACTGCATACCTTGTGGCGCTGGTTTGTTGGTGCAAACTTGTAGGAAATATATATTTCCTTGTGGTTCCTAATTTCCAGTGAGAAATAGCACTGCCTACCTTGTAGCGCTACTTTGTTGGTGCAAACTTGTAGGAAATATATTTTCCTTGTGGTTCCTAATTTCCAGTGAGAAATAGCACTGCCTGCCATGTAGCGCTTGGTTGTTGGTGCAAACTTGTAGGAAATATATATTTCCTTGTGGTTGCTAATTTCTTGTCAGAAATAACACTGCCCACATTTTGGTGCTTATTTCCGTTTCCTATCTAGTGCTTGTGCGTTCGTTGAGAACCTACATATACCAGTGATATCATCTGAACCTTTGGAGGAGATTGTCTTCAAAAACCCTTACAATGGTTCATCTGCCAAAAACACGCCAATGAACTACCGCTTAGACATTTGTTTGAATACATTGATGGCTCTACGTCTGAAAGCTTTAACGGTGAAATAGAGAAAAAATTGAAGGATTGTGAGAAGCTTTCTTTCGTCAATTATAAACCAATTATATTCACACTACCAGATATATCCAGTGAAAAAGAGGTGTGTGTGTCAGCTCCGGCACGCGACTGGAGTTTACTCCTTATGAACGATTACCGTGATATTTAAAAATATATTTAATATTTAAAAGGAGTAAATGAATACCTTTTCTATATTACTGGAAAAATATAAATTTATTTATTAGCAGCGACTTGCGCAATTAATTTAGCTAATCCTTCTCCTTGTCTTTTCATCATATCGTTAAGATGAAAATAATTAAACAAAGCAAAAACACCGAAATATTCCACCAAAATAATTTCTATGAAGAAAAACCTTTCACAACAGTATTGATAGCTGATTGTCAATTTGCAGGTATCTGCCATATGTGAACGGGTATACATATTAATTTTGTTGATTTATTGGTAATTAATGCATATGTGAACGTATTTTAAGCTCTCTGGAACCTTTATTTTTAAATATCACGGTAATCGTTCTTAAGGAGTAAACTCCAGTCGCGTGTCGGAGCTGACACACACACCTCTTTTTTTTATCTTGTTCAGCTCCTCTCCGATGCCGTCTTTATCTCGTCAATAGTAGCATAGCGTCGTCCTTTCATGAGCCTCTTCAGTTTCGGGAAGAAGAAAAAGTCACAGGGGGCCAGATCTGAGGAATACGGTGGCTGTGGCATCATTAGTGTGTTGTTTTTGGCCAAAAAGTCGCGCACAAGCAACGATGTGTGAGCAGAGCGTTATCGTGATGCAAGAGCCAATTTTTGTTCTTCCACAAATCCGGGCGTTTCTGGTGGATTGCTTCGCGCAAATTGCGCATAACTTGCAGGTAACATTCCTTATTGACCGTTTTACCCTGTGGCAAGAAGTCACGATGCACATCGCCTCTGCAATTGAAAAAAAAACGGTAAGCCAAACTTTTACATTCGACCAAACTTGATTGAACAAATGATTGGCCAATACTATTTCCTTCACTTCATCAATTTTTCCGTCTGTTGTTGAAGTGCTCGGGCGCCCGGCTTTCAGTGACGCTTTTCGTCGTTCACATCTTCTCGGCCTTCTGAGAACATTTTGTACCACCGATAAACATTGCTTTGGTCCAAAGTAGCTTCTCCGTATAACACTTAATTTCATTTTTCACATAAAATTTGATACAGGTTCTTTGATCCATCTTTTTGAACAGGTAAAAATCGAAGACGAGCCGAAACACGTGCAAGCAAAGCAGCTGACAACAATTAACGGAACATTCAAAATGGAATAACTGGTCGTCATGAGTGAGAGACATGAGTTCTAACATATCGCCACAAAAAAATCGAAATTCGAATATACGTAGCCTGCGAAAATTGAAAACTCGCGATACTTTTTGAACACACCTCGTATGACCCCTTAGCTAGAAGACCGCATTGTTCAAAGAACCAAAACTTTTAAAAATCGGCTTTGAAGTTTTCAAATTATAAGCCTCCATATATAAGAGCAAATATGCCTTTTCATCTAAAAAAATATGGTTAATGAATTGTTTGCAATGCATGAAATAAGAGCTGATGACCCTTTTTGCATTCTCTTCCAAATTTTTGTTTTGATTGTGATACTCTTGCAACAAATGAGTGATATGTATTTTCAGGAAAATCAAGGAAATTCGAAGGAATTTAAAAACGCTTCAAACATTTCCTTTAATATTCAAATATATACTTGTAGATAGGGCATACATGCTTATATTATATATGTATGTATGTAGATATCGATGAGTGTCTAAGCTTATGATTCGTAATAATAGCGACAAGCTGAACGTCGACTCGCTTGAAAATACATTCCGAGATAGTATTTTCTTGAACAATTTGAAAAACCTATCCTTAGAGAAATCCTGTTAAGTTCAGAGAACAATTTCACGGACTGAGATAGTTTTCGTAACATATTGGAGAGAATAGTAAGCTGAAAAATATCAAAAATAATCAAAAATATAAGTGCTTTTTCTGTCAATTCATACGAATTCATGATCTGCAAACATGTTTTAAAATCAATTTGAACCTACGGCATCACAGTTTACATATCTGGGCATGCAGCATAAAAACCGCATTGTCTCCGTTCAATGTACTGAATGATAAAAAAATTAATTATACTTATACAGAATTCAGAATCAAATTTCGATCGATGGTTACAAAAAACTAAATTCAGATTATCAAGGCATTTGATTCTTAAAATAAAACTTTTACCCAGCTACATTAGAAATATCTCCATCCTGTCATGCTAACTTTTAGTAAATAATGAAAGAATTTAAGACTACTTATAAATAAAGGTCAACCAATATACTAGGTTCTTCAATAAGTTTTGCGGTTCGACAAGAAAAACACATTTTGATGGTTTGAATACACTTTATTTTTACTTTATTTATTTTATTTTACACTTTATTCGATATAGTCTCCTTGAACATGAATAGATTTATTCTATTTTTTTAGGTCTGGAAACACATGGAAAGTGCTTGGGACCAAATCGGGTGAATACGGTGGGTCCTGCAACAATTCGAACTTTAATTCATGGGTTTCATCCATTGTCAAAATGCTCTTGTGGAAAAGAATTATTTTCTTTGCAAACTGGGTCTTTAGACGAACTTTTTTCTTCAACTGGTCTAAAAGGTTACAATAATATTAAGAATTTATTGATTTACCAGGTTGCAAGTAATTACTACGAACAAAATTTCTTTCGTATCCCAAAAAATTGGTGATAACATTTTCTTCAATCATTTCTGAACACGAACTCGTTTCGTAGTCGAAGAACCACGTTCACACCACTCTTTAGCCTCTTCTTTTGATTTAGGATCATGGTGATATAACCTAATCTCATTCCTAGTGATGAATCGATGCTCAAATTCCACTTTATTCTCTCTCTCAGTAATCCAATACTTCAGTCAAAATATTGTTTATACTACCCAATGAGATGCCCCAGGTTTCTACTAAATCTATTTCAATCACTCGACGATTTTCCAATACGATATCCTGTATTTTTTCTACGATTTCTGGTGTTGTTTTTGGACGTTTTTGACGTGGATCGTCTTCAAGGCTCGTACGACCTTGTATCTACCGCACTAATTGATGACGAAAAGTTCTTATACACTTTCAACATTCGTTCCTACATAAAAAAAATTTGCTAGTAGCAAAACTTATTGAACAACTTGGTATTAATGATGAGAAATCAAATTTTCTTAAAGTTGGGGGTAAACGCCTAGCGGATTTTGTCTACAATATTTCATTATGAACACGTACATATTGCAATATGTACATAAAGACGCCTCGTCAAAAAAGTTATGGAGGTTTCCCCAGCGGAATGAGAGAATTTATTATATTTTAGGATTTTCGCTACAATATTTCGGAAAAGTATTAAAATTTGCGCGACCTGGATCAATTTGGAAAGATGTATCTCAAATATCGAGTTTTTTATAAATAAAATTAGTTTTTAAAAAATATTTTCTTAACAAGTCACCTCAGATTATGTAAAAGTTGAAGCTTAAGGGGTCTGCATAAAATTGTTTAAGAATTTTAGCAACGGATTAAAAAATGAGAAAAAAATGTAAATAATACGAATACATAAATCATTTCATAAATAATTTCAATTTCAACTAGTTTTTATATCTATTTAGCCCTGCAAACAGTCGGTGCTTATTAGGTTCATCCTAAATATGGAATAAGAGTGGAAAAAAAAATTCATAGGCATCATTTAATTAGGAGTGCTAATTTCGTTAGCAGAGATTTTTACACTTTAATGCGCACGAAAACAAACACTGTAAAGTCAAACAAAAGTGTAAAAGAAAAATACTTGCAAGACCATTTTTCTGAGCAAAAAGAAAAACCGCTGTGTTACAAATAGTTGTGAGTTACAAAAAGCTACTGGATAGAGACAGACAAAAATCAGTAGGTTGACATAGCAACATTCTGAGTGACTCTAGAAGTAGCGCAAGTTAAGTTGAAGCATTATACGTTGCATACCTTAAGGCGCTTTACAGAACAAAAGTGTGTTATTGTAGAAGGTGTGAAGTAAGTAAAACTTATGTAAATGAAACGAAGCGAATTGAGTTAATTAGCACTAGATTCTTATATTTCTTTGCAATTGTGCGCAGCTGGTGGCACCCGCCGCAAATATTACATAGAATCCAACTTTTCTTATTTAGAGAATACTAGCAAACCCGGTCCGCTTCGCTGGGCACACTAAAATAGAATAGATATGGTTTAAAACAGAAAAGATATGGTTTTCATATTATTTATTTCTTTATTCTTTATTCAAGCGCTTTGGCATAAACAATATTTTTTGTTTTTCTATTTGTTTTTGAGTAAATATATTGTATAATGTTGTTGGCTTCCCAACACGTGAACAGCCAACGTATAGTTGACCATGGGTGAAATTCATCCCGCATATTTCTAAAGTTTGCCCTTGTGATTTATTTGTCGAACGACCAATATGATTACGTGATTGTCTTGGCATTTGTACTGTAATAAACATGATTGTAATTATGCTATTCTGAGATTTTAAATCATGTTTTCTTTCAAATTTGTGGATTATATTTTCGATGCATATGTGTTTAAAAGCCCAAGTCCACATGGTCAGGATTATTTTATTTTGTTGTGATTTTCTTAAATCATCTCTTTTCTTCTGAAAATTGTTGACAATTTGCATGATAAGACTATTAATTTTTTCATCTAACGCTTTACGCATTTTTCGTGCTCTTCTTTTGCATCCTTTAACAATTTCTTTTGTTTTTTAATTTTTTTACCATTTTTTTCACTCATGGTGTATCGTAGCTTATCGCATATGAACCGAAAAAATAAATCCACAAAACATAATTTCATTTGAACATTCGGATTTCACATTAAATTCTCAAATTTCGTAAGAAATTATTCACTGTTCCAAAATCCACTCCAAAAAAATTCACAAAAAATGTTTACACTTTGCACTTACGTCTTCACCTTATGGCGTCCAAATCAGAAAGAAATATTGACACATTGTAACTCACACTGTCAATTTGACAGTTCAGTTCCGCCCCAAGCGTTAAACAAGTAAACGACATTATGGCTGGTTCAAAAGAACGCTGTACGCGTTGCCGGTGATCCGAATTACAACCAAACTTTACGAAATCCATTTTCAATACTTACTTAACAATGTGTGTAAGTTTGGTTTAATTCAGTGCAAAGACACGGCGGGTCCACGTTGTGGCATATATTTCGAGACCCTAGTCATCAATAGGTATGAAAATTACTCCGCATTAAAGCACTTATCAACAGCTTTCATTTGATACCCATATTGTACAAACACATCCTAGGGTTACCCGGGTTCACGTTTTGACCTATATCTCAAGACCCCAGCCACGGAGCGGCATGAAAAATACTCTGTACTAAAGCATTCACCAACAGCTTCCATGTCCTACCTATATTGTACAAACACATCCTAGGGTTACCCGGGTCCACGTTTTGGCCTATTTCTCGAGACCCTGTTATCCGATTCTTAAAATTTCAAAACACAAACCTTCTCCACATGCTTCTCTTCAATGTGACAAAGTTTGGTTAAAATCGGTTGAGCCATTCTCCGTAAAGTTCATCACAACGCGAAAAACGGCTGAATTTTTATATGTATAGACAGATTTAGCTTTTCATTTAATTAGGTATATACCCCAGGTTTCTTAGTTCTTTTTATGGCTAGTTAAAATTAAAACGACAATATGCTTGGCCAACTACAGACAATACTCGAGTTTGCATACATGTGTGTGTGCGTATTATTCACCACATTGACACAACACCCAACTCACCTCACTGCGGGTTAGCAGTGGTTTTTTACGCTGCAAGAATGACGATTTTTTCTTATAACTCGTCACAGGTATTGACATCGTTGATGTTGTCTTCGTCAAACTCCCCAATACGGCCACAGTGGTAGTCGTTCCTCCATGAGCAGAGCTTGTTGCTACACCCGCTGGCGTTGAAGACGAGTTCAAGATACATGGATACTGATTTGTCTGATGTTGTTGAAGAGCGCCAATATTTGAGTTGATCATGATGCTATTAACCTCGTTGCCGCTCTGAAATTGATGTGATTGCATTGTGGAATGAATTGCCGAATTTATGACCACGCCTACAATGCCAGCACTGCTGCACAAATAACTAATTCTGCTGCTATTACAGGAGGTGGTGTTTGGTGTGCGGTGGTGCATGTCGGAGTCAGTGATTGGGGAAATGTTCATAGCTTTGCGGATGAAATAGTGTTTGCTTATGGTCAATATTTTGATGTCTGAGTTACACACTCTGAATTTTTTTTCTTCGACATTACATTTGTTTTTGGTAAGGGTGATAATTTGTATATTGGTGAAGAAGATGTAGAAATTGTTATGGTGAGTTGGGTGTGCAGATTTTTCTAGTGAAATAATTAGTTGTGCTGTGTTTGATTAAATGTTGGTTTAGGAATAGATGATGAGAGTGAACGACATGAAAGAGGCAGAATCGGGAGATTTGTGACAGTGGTACAACATGCAACTGTTTTTATGCTTCATAAGACGCGTTTAGTAAATGTGAGAATACATTGTCACGTTGACAGAATAGTCGTCGAAAATATTTAAAAAAATATTAATAGAAGTATTAAATAAAAACTAATTTATAAATTAAGAGAAAGTGTTCGTGAAGCAGGATTCTGCAGAGTTTTAAAGATATAATATAATACATATGTTTTTAGTCCCAAAGACTTGAGGAAAGTAATTACTACGCATGCCTCTATTTAAAAGAAATTTTGATTTTATTCATATCGCCAAATATCCATCTAATTCCTCCCTTTATGTTTAACAAGCACTAGTCCACTGCCAGATGAAAAAGTTAATAATTTAATTTTGATATTAATCTGATTCGCTTAATTCCATAAAACACAAAAGGAAACAAATGCCAGCAACTGTAGTCTTCCGTGTATTTTTGTGCGTTAGAAGAAATCTGCATTAGAGTCCATAACTTGAAAAGCCTGAGCCAATACCCCAAAGCTTTTGAATTGCATTTTTTAAGCAGTAAAATTCAAAAGCATGAATAGCGCTTAAACGCGACGATACTTTTCCTTCATGATAAGATTTCACTATTTTTCGCAACCGAATCAAAAGTGGTAACTTTATTATAAACTTGTATTTAAGCGAAATATGGGAATGGCAATGTGCAGCGTCAAGAAACAACTTTTAGGTGACGCAAAAGACGAAAAAATTAGGTATTACTGTGTAAAATTAAAAAGTATCTTGCAGGAAAAGGGGAAGAACGAGAAGAAGACCGGATTCAGAACTAATGGATGTTTCATATAAAAATATACATGCAAGATCTAACATTGAGATATTTTGGAGAAAGTTAATATGAATGAAATGTTCAAATGCTGAATTTTCTAATTCTAGTATTTCTGTAAGAATACAAATTCAACCAAATCGCATAAGAGCCCAAAATAGCTAAAAAAAAAATAAACAGTACAACTCTTTGTGACTAATTTAAAAAACAACAACATTTAATATGGCTCCTTATACTTAGCGATTGTTAGGAAGAAAGCCTTCTCAGAGAACGTATTAAGAAAGAGATTAAGAAAAATTTAATACATTTTTATTTGAATTTGATATACCTATGTACATGCACAAATAAGAAAGTTATAAAAAAAAATTGTGGAAAAGAAAAATGGTAAATTCACATATTGAAGGCTTTTATCAAATATGTACACACGTGAGTATGTATAGGAATATAATTTGTCTGCATGAAGATAAATGAATTAAAGAGTAGATCGATAGATTCACCAGATGGATTTAGCAACGGGTGCGCAGGCTAGCCTCCTACTGTAACTGCTACTAAACACAGAACTTTATTCCGCAGGAAACAGCTTAGGTAGAAATATATAAAAAAAAGATATATTTAATTTAATGGCATTTCATTATTGAACACCGATGAATTCACATTCAGAATCTGCATTAGACAGGCTTTTAATACCGCAACTATACTCGTACATAAGCGCGTTCTTGATAAATTGATTTGTGTATTGCAGAAGTACGCCAAAGATAAATTATCTGGTAATAGTCACAATAATATCACTGGCGTAAGAAAATAAAATCATGAGCAAATGACGTCTTGTCTTATTACTAAAGTGACTAGGCGATATCGTTAATGCGTCAGAAATCTCATACAATTTCACTATTGGCCTCGCAAATGTTGGATAAAAACAATTAAAAGTGACATATGTAAGTACGAAAACTAATTATTTTACTACTACAAATGAAATATTTTACCATAACTACTCACTTTGGCTCTATGTTAACAATTTTGAAAAGTTTACCGTAAATAATTGTGCTTCTCAAACTCACACATGCATACATGCACACATACATATACATTTGCACTTTTGGGGGCGCAATAAAAGGAACTTACCATATTCGGTGTTTTGCCGGCGGAAGCACCATGTGAACAGGCAACCATCGAATTCAAGCCATCCAAGTGCGTAAGGCTCTTTGATTTTAACTGGAAAAAATATACAAACAAATGGATGTTAGGGCAATAATTACAAACCAATGAAATGTATGTTGAAATGAAAAACAAATTATAAAACACACTGAGCTTCAACACGAAATATGCTAAAATTCTCAAATCTCAATATAATATAAATTATCTTAAAAAACATCTCTCCAAAATGAAAATCAATAAATCACACAGGTGGAAACAAATACTCACAGTATTAAAGAAGCATTAAACGTTTAAAGAAAATAAAATACCAAAATTCGATGTACTGAAAATAAATCCATAAAATTCGTTAAAAGTTTGCTATGCCTCAAGTTTCCCCAACTAACCAATTTCGGTTAAAGTTATGTATTTCCGTAATTTTTTCTCCGATTTGCCTGAAATTTTGGCACAGCATTAAGAAAGCATTATACGTTAAAAGGAAATAAAAAACTAGAATTCGATATTTTAAAATAGATCCATAAATTCCATACCCAATTTGCATGATTTGTTATAAATTTGACGCTACAAGTAGGACTGTTGTAAAGGGCCTTTCAAAAGTAACGCCCAGTAAGTAACGCAATTCAAAGATGGGTGGACAAATTTCAAGAAACTGGTTCTGCCGAGGATAGAAAAAGGACTATGAGACCAAAAAATGGACATAGAACAACAAATGCAGACGAATATATTTGCATCATTTCAAAATAAATATCAGATTCGTATTCCTTCTCACTAAAAATATTTTGATATTTATTGGCGGTTGTATGAGTATTATTTTGGATACTATAGTTATACGAGGTGTGTTCAAAAACTATCGTGAATTTTGAATTTTCGCAGGTTACGTATATTCGAATTTTGATTTTTTTGTGGCGATATGTTGATACTCATGAACCTGTACTCAAAGAACCTGTATCAAATTTTTTGTGAAACACGAAATTAAGTGTGCGGATGCATTCCGAATGTTGACTGTGTCATACGGAGAAGCTACTTTGGACCAAAGCAATGTTTATCGGTGGTACAAAAAGTTCTCAGAAGGCCGAAAGATGTGAACGACGAAAAGCGTCGCCGAAAGCCGGACGTTCGAGCGCTTCAGCCAATCGTCGAATCACCGTTAGAGAAGTTGCTGAGGACCTAGACATATCGATTGGCTCGTGCCATTCGATTTTTTTAATGATTTGGGCATGAGACGGGTCGCCGCAAAATTCGTACCAAAACTGCTCAATTTCGACCAAAAGCAGCATCGCATGAACATTGCTAATGAGATGTTCGGCTCTGTCCGCGACGACCCAAATTTGCTCCAGAGTGTCATAACTGGTAACGACTAGTGGGTTTATGGTTATGACCTGGAAACCAAAGCTCAATCATCTCAATAGAAGCTGACGCACGAACCAAGACCGAAAAAAGCGCGCCAAGTTCGGTCGAATGTAAAAGTTTTGCTTACCGTTTTTTTTCAATTGGAGAGGCGTTGTGCATCGTGACTTATTGCCACAGGGTAAAACGGCCAATAAGAAATGTTACCTGCAAGTTATGCGCAATTTGCGCGAATAAATCCACCAGAAACGCCCGGATTTGTGGAAGAACAAAACTTGGGTTTTGCATCACGATAACGCCCTGCTCACACATCGTTGCTTGTGCGCGACTTTTTGGCCAAAAACAACACACTAATGATGCCACAGCTACCGTATTTCCCAGATCTGGCCCCCTGTGATTTTTTCTTGTTCCCGAAACTGAAGAGGGCCATAAAAGGATGACGCTACGCTACTATTGACGAGATAAAGACGGCATCGAAGGAGGAGCTGAACAAGGTAAAAAAATGATTTTTGAAGTGCTTCGAAGATTGGAAAAAACGTTGGCACAAGTGCATAACATCTCATGGGGGACAAAATAGATATTAATGAATAAATAAATAATTGTTGAAAAAACATTAAATTCGCGATACTTTTTGAACATGCCTCGTATATAAGTATTATCTTTTATTGGAAGATACATATATTAAAAACTTTTTCTTAATTCACAAATCTTCAAAAATCGTACAAATATTAGTTTGAGGAAAAGGATATCCATTATTTTCTCGGTAGATGGCTGTAGTGATCGATATCTGGTGGAGTATCGATCAAACAATTTAAAGTTTATGCTCGTTGTCAAGGTGACATTATACACTACGAACATTCTTTTGCTGTTTTCTGTTTTTCCATTCAGTTGTGAGTTACAGGGCGTTAACAATGGAAGTCAACAAAGAGAAAATTCGGTTTATTTTACAGTTTTTCTTTGATAAATGCAAAAATGCAAGCCAGACCGCTGAAATTGTGAATGGTGTTTGTGGTGCCAATCTTGATGTAACAGAAAATGTCAAAAATGTCGATAAAATCACAAAAAAATCGGTCAAGGCATGTTAGTATTCGTGGCATCGCCCAAGAGCTAAAGATAGACCATAAAATAGTTTCAAACCGTTTGCGTTAAACTTTTACGCAAAAGTAATGGATTTCTTGTTCCCCAAACTAATATATTTATATCATACAAACATACATTGCAAAGAGCAATGATCGGTAAATGACGATTTATACGGAAACTATTACAGCCATAGCGAGGACGATTAAATCTGAGAAAAAAATGATAGATGCTTTTATTTCTGAATTTTAAAAAAATATCGGAATGAAAAGTTAACACAGAAAATGAAAGGCAAGTTCGAAATAAAAAATTTAGACATTATGTACCTATGATTTACAGCGACCTTGAACTTCAAAATCATTGTACTAAAGCACACATATTTTAATGCTTTCATTCTATCATTTCTATTTATGTAAAAAACGCGTATAAACAAGTAATATATATAAACTTGTTTGCAAATGCACGGAGATGTGGCCGACATTAGTCGACGAGTAGCTTTGAGTTATGCAGTGGTTGGTGGTTCACTGTTATTTATACGAATATTTGGATGGATGAATGCACGCACTGCTGTCTTTACGGGTGAGGACCACCCAACAAGATTTCTTGATTGAAAATGTCCTTGTCTTTAGGTTTCCACTAAGTAATTTTAATGTATGAATGACGAGCAAGTAGGGAAAATAACAATAATAATATAGCAGAACTAAATGAAATGCGGCAACTATTTTTAGTTTATCAGAGTGCAAATAATCATCTTACAACAAAGTATACTGAGTAGAGCAAAATAAAAATAAATAAAAAATATATGTAATTAGATCTGTCGAAACATACTAGACTCGCGTCTATTTTTGATTCGGCGATCCGTCTTAATTCTGTCCCCAAGATACGGGCGCTGAGGTCGCAGCCTATCAGAATTTGCATTTCTTCTTTTCCATTAAGTTCCATATGAATTTTAACTAAACTAAAGGAAATTTTTAAACATTTTACCATAACTTGTAATCTATATGAGAGTAAACTAGTTTAGTGAAATATTTTAGAGCAACCAAATGTGCCTGAAATGTGTAATACTGGAATGAGTCACAAATTTCCCTGGGAGGGATTTTACAATACTAGACTTGTAGAAGCGGCGTGCATGCGTGCCAATATGTTGCCTAGCATTTCGAAAACTAATAAAACATAATTATTTAATTGCTGGATGTTAAAATGTTGGCCACAACCTAAGTTGCATTTGTGTACATATTTTGTCAACTGCTTGAATTTAACTGCTTCGCATATACACCTAATTATGTACCTATACAAGCATATGAATATTTGTTATCCTTTTATGCTAAGCTGTATATTTTAAATTAAATCTGACTTAATTTATTACGAATGCTTTACAAATGTCTCTGCTTGTTGCTGTCTGCACACACAGGTAAGTACGGATGAGCAAATATCTGTATGTAAGCATCTAAAAGGGCGGAAACAAGCGCTGCTAACCCACGCCAACCCCGACGTGAATCGCCATATTTGTATGTATGTATGCATTCTCATGGAAATTAACACTCAGAAGGCAAATATTTTTAAACAAAAAATGAGATCCGTAGAAGTTGTAACTTGCGTTTATATCCACGAATAAGGTTAGACATTTTAATACTGTACTTGTGCACGTACACACATATAGATAAAATTAAGAGAGTAGAAGTACATGTTTGGTTATTTCTATTTTAATGAGCTATGATTTCAAAGAGAGTGCCACGTTCTGTTTATTCTAAATTTCCTGTAACTCGCCTAATCGTAAAAATTTAAGTACCTCATAGGCATAGCAACATTAAATTTGCTTTTAATGCCATTCGAAAACAACACAAATTCAAAAATGTGCTCAAATTAAAAATACTGTGAATTTACGGATACTTAAAATAAATTGCAACGTGACCACAAATTCATTGCATTGTTTTTCCTTTTTTTTTTTGGTCCACTCCAGCATATCGAAAAATTTTTACTATTCGAAAGGGCGTTAAAATGAATTCTAAAACGTGAATCGTTGCCAAAGCGCTGCCATTAAATTCGTCAAAAGAATGGCTCACGCGTACAAATGTAAGTATGATATGTAAGTATGTGTGCATGCATCGAACCCACATGTATGTATATATTTACGTTAAAATAAGGCGAATAGTACTCAATGTCATCTGCTGTTTAGCGCCACTTCACTGGCACGCACGCACCTCCCTGGTGGTGCGCCTTTCACGCTTTGGTGGCACTCTGCCATTTTCAATTCAGTGACGCCACTCGACGCTGTGTACCAAAAAGGTTCTTTTGGAGGTGGATAAAATGTATTCATATACACAAATCAATAAAATCTGCTAGCTGCATCATAAACATTTCAATATTTTCGTCGTAAAGATATTTTAGCGTCCGATGGCAAAAAATCAACAAGTAAATATTAAATACGCATTTGAAGGTTTCAACAGTGGCAATCGTAAAGCATCGTAAAATGAGAGGGTGTGTAAGTTGTAAGAGAACATATTTTAACAGCTGCATGCAGGCTTTGAAAATTTAAGTCTCTAAGAAATTATGAGAATAATTTTATTTGTTTGTTCAGGCATGAAAGTGACAGAGATGGGCTCAGATTTCGTATAATAGCCTAATTTTCTCTTGATTTTGTTTTTATCCTACTAAGAAGTCGAACGGCATTTCCAATTTAGCATTTGGTTTGTGGGGGGATAAAACTCCACATATACTTTTATATTAAAATTATAACGCTTTATTTCCTATGAAAACTCAAGATTAAGATAAAATATATTGTATAACTTGTAAAAAAACCCTAATTTTTATATGCCTTGTAGTTGCAAGAACGCTTCTCGAATCATCTATTTCTTCGAATTCATAATGACGTTAAATTAAGTTGAATAGTGAATAAAAATGAATAATGAAATCAGTGTGGCCACACTGATAGGTATAGGAGTGTTCCCGTACGACACTCTCACCTGTGTTCCCACAGGTTCATGGACTATATGGTATTTATTATTCAATGATTAGAGGCAAGTTGGTTGGTTGGTTGAAGTGGTGATTCTCCAAGAATCCAATTAGCGCTACCGTACCATTTTGTTGCCACATCCTCGCTACCATCAAGTTATACGAGTTATTCCTTCACGAGTATATCCAGTCTATAAGTATGTTCACATATGCATTAATTAGCAATAAATCCACAAAATTTATCTATCCGTTCACATATGTCAGATTACCTGCAAAATTGACAATCAGCTGTCAAGACTGTTTTTGAAAGGTTATTCTTCATGGAAATTGCTTGGATGGAATATTTGGATTTGTTTAATTATTATTCGCGTTATGAAGAAAATACAAGGAGAAGGAATAGCTAATTGAATTGCGCAACTGGCTACTAGTAATAAGTAGTTGGAGGAAATCCATAAAAAACATTTATTGAGCTTTCAAAAAATTATGGCAGCAATATATAGGTATATATGTATATACCTATATGATAATTGGCGCGTACACCCTTTTCTGGGTGTTTGGCCGAGCTCCTCCTCCTATTTGTGGTGTGCGTCTTGATGTTGTTCCACCAATGGAGGGACCTACAGTTTCAAGCCGACTCCGAACGGCACATATTTTTATGAGGAGCTTTTTCATGGCAGAAATACACTCGGAGGATTGCCATTGCCTGCTGAGGGGCGACCGCTATTAGAAAAATGTTTTTCTTAATTTTGGTGTTTAACCGAGATTCGAACCTACGTTCTCTCTGAATTATGGCAGCAATACGTATACGAAAACCGATATTATATTTTATAATGAGCAATAAGGGAACAAAGTGTTTATGGACACACGTTTCTGTTATATGAATGCATACTTAATAATATCTCAAAAAATTGTACTAGAATTATATCTATAAGCCTGTTTTCTTTGCCGGCATTCATTTTATTTAGTTTTTACTTTGACGTTTCTCTTTATATTCGTAAAAATAATTATCTATAACACAGAAAACGCAGGGTTGGATGTAAAAAAGTATGGTAATCATTTAGGCGGCCGCCGTAGCCGAATGGGTTGGTGCGTGATTACCATTCGGAATTCACAGAGAGGTCGTTGGTTCGAATCTCGGTGAAAGCAAAATTAATAAAAACATTTTTCTAATAGCGGTCGCCCCTCGGCAGGCAATGGCAAACCTCCGAGTGTATTTCTGCCATGAAACAGCTCCTCATAAAAATATCTGCCGTTCGGAATCGGCTTGAAGCTGTAGGTCCCTCCATTTGTGGAACAACATCAAGACGCACACCACAAATAGGAGGAGGAGCTCGGCCAAACACCTAACAGAAGTGTACGCGCCAATTATTTATTTATTTTTTAATTAATCATTTAGGATTATTTTATAATCTCAGATTCCGGGAGAGAAATTTTGTATGGGTAATCCCGCTTTTTAATTACGGATTGGGAGTTAAGCACGAAAAAGTAGATAATCTGCTTATATGTGAACGTATTATAAGCGATTGAAAAACCTTATAATGTTGTTTAAGTCTATAGCAGCTATCTATTTAACGTTTTCAAAAAGTGGTTTGCAGAGAGTTAAAATCCTCGGCTTCCATAGGGCCAGGGCATTCATAAAGGAATATAGCTTCCTTTTCCTCCGGTTGATTACAATTATGACAGTATGAACTGTAAGGGATACCCATTTGGACTGCTTGCTCACCTATGGGCTAGAAGCCAGTTATCACTGCCGTGAGTCTGCAGGTATCCTTTCGTTAACGTTTGTTTTGTGTGTTAACGTTTGTTTGTGGTTGCAGGTGGGCCAAAATGTTCTGTTAACTTTGCATGCTGTCTGATCTCTACACCTACAATCCGCGATTCGTTTTGTGTAGACTTTAGCAGTGCACGAAGCAGAAAAATATAATCAACATTTTTTTACATGAGTAAATATGGAACATTTCCTTGCTCGTCTCCAACATTCGAATGCCGATGCATCGGAAGCTAAAAGCCAAGAATGAAATTGAATACACTTCCGTGGATTCAATAGTTGCCACTGGCCAAGTGCAGGTGTATTGCTACAACTGGAAGTAAATATTTTGACAGCAGCAGCAGGGAGTAAAGGAATAAAAAGAAGTGGTCGATGTTCGCTAGAGATTATTTTCTCATTAAAGTGTATGCCCATGCCACAGCACATTCGACTGCACATTCCAAGCAACCTCGTCACGCGAACTTTGTTGAGTCGCATAAAAATTATCAAGATGTGGCCAATATAAGCAGAATGCAATAAATGCAAATTCATACTTAAGTGAGCATAAAATCAATCACTCACCTTCATGCGAAAAAAGAGAGAGAACAGTATTCGTTTTACTTGTGTATTATCGGATGAAGTAAAAAGAGTGAATTCCACTAGATGTCTTTAGTCAGCCATATCTCTCGATGTGAGTATATGGATCATATGCGGCGATTCGACGCTTGAAAAAAAAATGCATTGAAAGTTTAGTGTTTGGTGAAGCCAGTTGTACATTGCAGCGTTCCAAAATGAAGGAGCAAAAGCGAAAATTTCTCAGAGCCATCACGCCCAAGCTGAAGAGTCGCACCACAAAAGTGGTATAGACGTCGAAGGAAATGGGCCACTAAGAGAGAGAAGTGGGATTTATCGTTGAAAAATTAAAAAAGGCCATTGTAAGCCCAATTTTGTGTAAAACTTAACTTGCATTCCTTGCTTTAATCATTCACTGATTTGTGGTTATGAATCGAAATTACGTAAATATATAACCCCGAGTGCTCTCAATGACGAGCAGAAAAACTATAACAATTTTTACATGGTTACGAAACAGAATAAGAAATAAAAATCTAAATCATTACACAATTCAACACAAAGCTAGAACACCTGAGTACAAGAACAAAGTTTCAGTTAAAGGCGATGAAGGAAAAAGGAATCACTGTAACTCATTAAAAATTTAGCCGGGACAACTACCAAGCAAATTACGCAAATCTCGAACGAAACAAAGTACAATAATACAAACAAAGCCAGAAAGCAAAAGGTTAAATCGAATACGCAGTAATAACATAATAAGTCTGGCTAAGAAACTGTTGGCAATCTGAAGGAGCCGGACTAGCAACTAGCACGCAAACGCTTCAAATGGGAGCAAAGTTCATTAACATTTAACATAAACGGCAATGAGGGCAAAGGAGAAAAACTGTAGATATCCGAATACTTCTGCAAGTGTATGGGTTGAGACATAACCCTCTTCCGCAAAAAAATGTAGCGAGTGGAAAATATTTCATAGTGATGAATTACAAAAATACTACTGATCAGGAGTAACTGCACTCCTTAATGTTATATACAATTTGATCTCACCATGCCAGAGTTTGCTCTGATTTCGAACTGGGTACGCGGATGTAAATAACTTAATTGAAATTTTGTAAATTAATTTAATCAATGTTGAAATTTCCGGTAGTTGTTTATATTTCCTCCAGTTTTGCATAAATTGAGTTTATCAGAATATCAGAATTTTCATTGCATATCGTAATGCTTTCAGGTTGAATGGCTTTGCAATATTTTATCAATATTTCTTCGTATTTATTTTAAATTGTAAATTACAAAATGTCAATGCAATGCACTCGATGCGACGGAAATCAAAAGTTTAACGAAATAGACAAGTTTTATGGGGGAGCTCGCAATCGTTTATGCAATTCAATGCGAAAGTTTGGCTGATGGAGATAAATTATTCAAAATTACTTTGTTTATTTTTAATAGCTATGGGTTTTGTTATCGAGTAATCAAATATTCCTGTTGGTAAAAGTCACAATAAAATCTAATACAATTTAATTTTTAAAACTGAATACCAGTGCACACTCACTTGTATAGTATGTACGTGTGTGTTTATATCAGGTATTTCTTTACACAGTGCTTTTCATTGTATGTATATTACTATGAAAAACTGACACTACTTAAAATATCTGTTTGAGGATAAATAATTGAATGGTTGTGTGTGGGGAGGTCTGTCCGGGTTCAAATGGAAGGCGCGCCCCCTGCCCCTGTGCGCTAATATGGTCTAAGCAAGTAGTGACAGGAAAAAAAATTACATATACTAACACATATATATGTACATATCTATGTATTCAATCACAAATTCATATGCATTTAATAGAAGGTGTGTCATGGGCTAAATATATGGAGTTACGTAATGCAATCGAAAATATGTGCAATCTTAAAATTATGACCCAACCGCAGACTACTAAAAAAATGCCAAAACATAAAACAAGATTGAGCGCAAATTCATACCAAATCGACGCTTAGCACAGGGTCATTCTTCGTGATTTGAATTTTGCAAATTATTTTTGTTTCGGTAATTTCCTTGCTGGAAAGGATCCTTCTGCGGTACAAAGAGTAACAGGCCGTGCAGTAGTATTTCGAAACGAAACAAAATAGTTGGAATATTTGAGGTTTATACTCATTTACACCTTCTGAAGTGTTTATTATTGTAAATGTTTTTTATTTTCAGTTTTTTTCATAAATGCAATTCTCAGCCAAGCGTTGCCATGCCAATTATTTTGCAATTTCTAAGTTTGCAAGTATTTCAGTACTTGGCGGCCGCCACAGCCGAATCGGTTGGTGCGTGACTCACAGAGAGAACGTAGATTCGAATCTCGGTGAAACACCAAAATTAAGAAAAACATTTTTCTAATAGCGGTAGCCCCTCGGCAGGCAATGGCAAACCTCCGAGTGTATTTCTGCCATGAAAAAGCTCCTCATAAAAATATGTGCCGTTCGGAGTCGGCTTAAAACTGTAGGTCCCTCCATTTGTGGAACAACATCAAGACGCACACCACGAATAGGAGGAGGAGCTCGGCCAAACACGCAAAAAGGGTGTACGCGCCTATTATTAATATATATATAAGTATTTCAGTAAATAAATAATGATATTGAAAAAATTTGGTGCTTTGGTTAGCCCATCTGAGCACTTTTAAGACATTTCGATTAAAATAATGAAACTCAGTTCTATCCGAATACACCACATACACTTCCGGCTAAGTGCAACATTTAAGGAAATCGCGTGCCTCACTGAGGTTCCCTGTATGAATTTAACATTTTGTGGTCGTTATGTGCTCATTTATCTATGGGTGTGTATGGGTATACCTACTTATTTTTAATACACACTTGTAAAATTAGCATTTCGACCAACCATGCACGAGACATTCACAATATGCACAGCTTGCCCCAATGTGTGAACCTGGGAACATGTCGGACTGTCGCATGCGTGACATTTGATTATAATCATATTCGTTCAAGCACACGCTACGAGCACCCTCTGCATCCGCCAATGTAAACTGCAGAATTGGTGTCTTTACTTTGAAAACAGGAAAATAATGAGTTGACAAGAGCTAACATAATTATTGTATTTAAGGTATTTTTCAAGCGAAAGGATTGTGGGGTTGTTTAGATTTTTTATAGCAGGCTATATTTTTGTTAGCACAGAGAGTAGGCAACTTGTTGATTTCATCGCATTTCAAAATGAAAATACAGATATTTAAATATTTAGAGATGGGAACCATATACCTATAAAACATAAACACAAAACCTAAAGCGCATTTCCAAAAGCGGAACGAGGCGACCTAGTGAGAGAATCGGAAGAATACAGGCTGCTGATGCCTTCGCGATGGAAGGAGCCACAGAAGTAAAAAATGTCTCAACAAGTAAATGGACACCGACTCCATGAATTTCATTGTATTGGGCAAGATTTTTACTAGTTTAGTTCGGTAGCACAATACATAGTACTTATTCTATAAATAATAAAAATTCGTGTACATTTAACATCAAGCATTCCTTTTTGGCGAAAAAACAAAACTTTATCAAATTCGACTCCTGAAGAATAGTCCTTTCATGTATTGGAGTTAATATCCGCCGTGATAATTGTCCCCATGATGGTATACCGGAGGGTGTTGGGCATGACCGATTTTCTTCACAACGGCGTTGAAGCCGTTGTGATCGTCGGCAGTGTATTCCACAACGCGTGTGGTGCCATCAGCTTCATCCAGAGTATATCCGCCTAAAGAAGTATGAACATATTTACATACATATGAATTATGCTGTTATTATAGTTGAAGGAAAATTGTCTCACCCTTGACATGATCACCATCGCGTTGCTCCCATTGGCTTTTATGATCACCAGTATGTGCGTCCTTTACTCCATAATCGAATTCGTATTTGGGATAGTGATGAGGTTCATGGTGTTCGTAATGGTGATCATAGTGACCTTGACCATCTCCGGCGTATTGCAGGGAATCATCGTGACCGGCATACCCGTGAGCAGCATGGTTGTGTTGCACTAATGTGGCGTAGCTGGAAGCATGCCCATGTGGAACATATCCTGCAAATGTAACTCCGGAGAGTGCTACTGCCATGACGACGATACTCGGGAGGATCTGCATTTTAGTTTAATATAAATTATTTCCTGCTCTGCTGCTTACAAGCTCTATTGAATGCCAACGTTTAACTGATACCAATCAACTGTCTACAGTTTCTATTTATACTCTATTTTGTATGACGGACTTTTCCAATCAAGTTCTGAAAGCATGCGTTAACTTTGGTTTATAGGAAATTAGAGTGAAACGCATGCAACCAATTTTTTGCTAAATTCTTTAGTTCACGAATTGCCGATCAAGAAAAATGAAAGCTCACTTCGAATCAACACCTCTTGTGCGGTGGCCGAACTTTATTGTTTTTACGCGCAAGGTCGCCTTGTAAATTCCGGAGCCACCTGAGTGCAGACGCTTATCCATACTAAATAAAAGATCGGCGCACCGACTAACCCAGCTTGTGGCAGCAAACACTAACAATTCATTTATATTGCTTCGATTCTTGCTTCGCATTGCTCATGAATACATACAAACGAGTATAAGATATTCACATTGGTTAGACACTTTACTCATATTTTCGTTCACATTTTACCTAAGCGATCAGCATAATTATTTACGTTCACATATGTATTGTTGTTGTTATTGTTATAAAATTCT
This sequence comes from Anastrepha ludens, assembly GCF_028408465.1. Lineage (NCBI taxonomy): Eukaryota > Metazoa > Arthropoda > Insecta > Diptera > Tephritidae > Anastrepha > Anastrepha ludens. The sequence goes on along the minus strand of NC_071500.1, from coordinate 116,072,796 downwards.
CGTTTCTTGCTTTATGGTATTTCGATTCGTTGACCGTATAAATGAGCGTAACTTTGCCAATTAGTTTACACGTATTTTATAGTATAATTTGGAGCACTTGACGAAAAGGTCTTATTTATGTGAAAAATATTTAATTTCCTTTTATCGAAAGATATTACAAGAGCGAGGTTAAATAGTTAGTGATCTAAATGCAGCAAAACACAACCCTGCTTTTCCTAGTAATAATTTAAATTAAGATATTTCATCGTGTCGGATACACTTAATTAATTGAGGGAAATCAATACTACCTACTTATCGGGAATTTCCATATCGCTGTGGTATAAATAGATATTGCAGATGCAGAGCTGGTATCAGTTAAGCGTTGGAATTCAAAAGAGCTACAAGCAGCAGGAAATAATTTATATTAAACTAAAATGCAGATCCTCCCAAGTATCGTCGTCATGGCAGTAGCACTCTCCGGAGTTACATTTGCAGGATATGTTCCACATGGGCATGCTTCCAGCTACGCCACATTAGTGCAACACAACCATGCTGCTCACGGGTATGCCGGTCACGATGATTCCCTGCAATACGCCGGAGATGGTCAAGGTCACTATGATCACCATTACGAACACCATGAACCTCATCACTATCCCAAATACGAATTCGATTATGGAGTAAAGGACGCACATACTGGTGATCATAAAAGCCAATGGGAGCAACGCGATGGTGATCATGTCAAGGGTGAGACAATTTTCCTTCAACTATAATAACAGCATAATTCATATGTATGTAAATATGTTCATACTTCTTTAGGCGGATATACTCTGGATGAAGCTGATGGCACCACACGCGTTGTGGAATACACTGCCGACGATCACAACGGCTTCAACGCCGTTGTGAAGAAAATCGGTCATGCCCAACACCCTCCGGTATACCATCATGGGGACAATTATCACGGCGGATATAGCTACGATAATGGCCATCACGGCGATAGTTATGTGGAAATCAAACAACATCACTAAATGAAAGAAATGATTTAAACGGAAGAACTGGTGAATACCAACTAAAAAATCGAGGGGATATCATCATAGAACCAAAGAACTTTGAAATATATTTGTTATTTAACTGCACATATACAAAATGATATTTATTCTTGAATAGGGGAGTGGGTGTTGATGGTAAGCGGCGTATTAATGTACGTAAATCAACAACTTAGCTTTAATGAGTCAAAAGTTTGAATCATTCACGTAGCCCAGAAGGCGAGCGTGATGCCATGTTTTTATATCAACACTACAATTCTGGGATGGAAAGTAAGATTTGAGCTTTTGTTTGAAACCTTCTGGTTTTGTTTTAAGAAAATGAATCTACAACTAAATACAAAACCCATTAGCATATGCTAAGATGCCTTAGGAGAAAATACAAAAATATCTGAGCCGTAATGCTCGTTGACTTTGTTGGAAGTTGGACATCTTTTGAAAAAATTTGGTTAGAAAAATTATAACTTGCTAAAATGAGCCCGATTTATCTAAGAAACATAACAAAATAATTAACTTATACTACAAAAATCGTGGATCAGTAAACACTACAATTCTTAAAATGTAGGTATTTTCGATAGTTATATTCTTTCAACAGAGCCGGCAACAAAAACGGGAATCGAAAATTATGAGTCGACTGGCTCGGTGCAACATATAAAAATGCCAGCGTACACTCGACGGGCATTGAAGTCTGGTAGGGTCATTGTGCCATTTTGCTTCGAAAATATGGTTGGAGAGACATTTTACATTAACGGCCTGCGTTTTTGGCCTATTATTGCGTGCTAACGATATGTAGTTTCCAGCCTCACAGCCTCAATAAAACCAGGAGGCATCAGGAAAACTGTTAATGCGACTAGCACTAATAATTATGAGGTTTAGGTTTTATTGTAAGTTAGGATTGAATCACTAAATAAATAAATAAATAAATAAAATAAATACTGAAAACTGAACAAAAACCACATTTTTTATAATTTTTAATATTTATTCGAATTTGAAACAAAAATATACAAACGTAAAACGAAAAATGGAAAAATATGTTTCTAGTTGGCAGGCAATCGCACATTTGCATTTTACTTAATTACATCCATACTTACGTGGCAAGCGCTTTAGTGACTTTTACCTGTAATTTACTGGTTGGCGGCGAGACGACCAAGCAAATCTTCATGGTAGCACGCAAGAACTCCTCGCGTTTTGCGTTCAAATCCTGGGGCACAGCGATTGGAGATGTTACGGCCGATTGCTTTAGTGGTGCACGTTTTGTTGCGCTACCCATTGCGGTTGCCGGCGCTGTTGTCGTCGTTGTGATTATGTCACTGCTACAGTGCGAGGCACACGAGATGGGCAGGAAGGGATTAAGACTCTTTATAAAGCTGCTGCCGGAAGCGGAAGTGCATGGTGTGGATTTGCAAACAGTGGTCGCATCTGTGGATGTTTGTGCATATTGTGGATGTTTATGTGAGGGCTGTTGATGTAGCAGGTGCCGCGTTGGTGAGTTTAAAATGAACAGTTTACGACGCTGTCGTCCAGGCGTCGAGGACGAACTGGCAGCAGGGCTGGAAGTGTGAGGAGCAGGAGGGCCGCTACTTGTCCAGACTGCTGCTGGAATGGCGCTGTCGCTGTGTGTAGATTCTTGTGAACCTGTACGACTGTAGGCAGGCGTTGGTAGTTCAGCAGAATGTGTGCCACCTCCGCTAGTTCCCACCACGCTGGTATCCCCGCTCTTGCCGTACTTCACTGCCGTCACGTTGTCGTCCAGCGGTTCGTCCTCCTCATCGTAGGCGCTGTGATATGTGCGCGCGATGATTTCAGGTAAAAATGGATTATTCGGCGATGCTAGAGTATACTGGTAATAAGAACCAGCCGCTTCGCTGGAATCGGTACGTTTCAGTATTGGCCTAGAGGTAGCAGAAGACGCATTGCCATTAGATGGTGGTGCAGCTGTAAAAGCGTCATCAGCTTCGTCGGATTCCTCTGGAAAACTGCCAACATAGAAATCGGCGGCAACATGACTTCCACTTCCGCTAGTCGTTGTGAAGCCTAAATTCTCCCACTCGCCCGAGGAAGAATTATGTGACGAGCCTGTGAATCCTTCATTGGAGTGCGCATGAAAACTTTTTGTGCTTTCGTTGCTTGATTTGAAGAGAAAGTTTTGAAGGCGTGTGAGCTTTGTTGAGCTGCTTTCGCTGGTAATGCTACAACTTCGACTTGCGTGTTGTTGCTGCGTATCGCTTTTAATGCTACTTTGAGTTTGCAGCTTTTGTTTTTGATTAAGTTGTCTCCCCGTTCTTCCACTAAAGCTTCTGCTCTCAGTCGCGTCTCCATCGCCACTGACGTTTCCACTACCACATCCAATTGTTCCACCCGAACCGCTTGCTCCTACCGCACAGCTATTGCTATTCGTGCTCACTTCGCCACCCATCGACGAATTAGATTGCTGCCACGCCCAATAGCTGATGCTCGACTGGGATGATGTGCGTTCGCCGAATTCGCCACAGTTACTTTCCAAAGAGGTACTCGAATTCGTCGTTGCGACACTGCTTAGGTGATGGTATGCGTACTCGGGGGGTGTGCCAGCATCAGGACTGTCCAAGAGTAATGCTGGATTAATGTGTCCGCCGCTAGCAGCACTGTGTACACTGCTCCTACTGCCACTGCCAACGCCGATGCCTCCGACACCACCACTACTAAGGCCGGGCAAATGAGTAAGAGAGAAGATCGAATGGGAACTGTGCTGCAGTGGCGGTAATGATCGTAGACCGAAGTGCCCAAAATTGAAGTGGTTACCACCAATATTGTCGATTAAGCTATTGCAACTGCTATTAGTTTCTAGCGCCGCGTGGTTCGCACTGCTGATACCTCCGGTGGTATCCTCCAGATTGTACTCGGGACGCTTGATTTCAAGCGATTTGTGTTCACCGCGTCGAAATGAGCGTCGCAACTTTTCGGCGAATTTGCCGCGTGACTCTTTCGAAGTTTTACTTTTTCCTGTTGCGGATGTAGAAAGTGCGTTTACTGTAGAGAGTTCACTCTCTTTCTTAATTTTGTTTACTTTAGAAATTATATCAATCCTTTGGTCATCGTTTTCTGTTTGAATGTTTTCTAGCAATTTTTCCTGCATTTGAATTGGTGTTTTTGCCTCTTTAATTATTGAAGCTTTTTTCGTTGTTTTGGTTGTTGTTGTTGTGGTAGTCGTTGCAACTGCAACTATTGCTTTCTCTGGGTTGCTCTGTTGTTTCTGCAAATGTATGACTGCTATTGCTGAGGTTGCGGTCGGTGGCAGTATCGCAAAACCACCGCCCATTACGTCGGCGCTGCCGTCTTTTAGGCGTTGAACGGCGTTTGAGACATCTCTTAATGCGGCCGACGCTGTGGAAGGTGTGCTAGTTGTTGCACTCGCAGTTGTGAATGAGGATTTTGTTAGACTAGCACCCGTTGTTGCTGTTGTAGCATTGGCTTGTTGCACTTGCAATGCAGCCGAAAATGTATTGCCCAAACTTTCTGTCGAACGAACTAATTTGTTTCGTTTTGATTGGAGTTGTCGTGGTTTTTGTTCAGTTTTTCTTTGCTCTTGCTGTAGTGGTTTTTGTGGCTGTGGTTGTTGATTCCTATTTTTATCAAATACTTTGTTAACACTTCGGCTTTGTGTTGGCTTATTATCCATCTGTGGAGCGAGTTAAGTCTTTGAGCCTCCTATCGATCGAGTGGCTTCTTGTGTTTTTTGATTAGTTTGCGATTGCATAAATATTGGCTTAAATATTTACTCTCTTTTCGAATCCTCAATGGGAATGATATTTATTTGTCGCTGTTACCAGTTAAGTATTTGTTTTAACTTTTTGATTTTATTTATTATTAAAAAGTTTGGTTTTCTAAACATATATTTTTTTAACTTACATAACGTAATCTAATCAAATTGTAAAGAAGCGCTTTAAGTTTCCCCTAAAATCTTTTGATTTGATTTTGTTTTTTTTTTTGATATATTTAAGTTTTTATTGCAGTTATTTGATCGGTGTTTACTTCTAAGTTTTTCTATTCCAGTTTGTTAAGCTGAAAGATAATAATTTATACTAAATTGCTTCGGGAATTTTTTATAGTTTTGTTTTATTTTTGCAATCACGATCAATTCAAGTTGAATTTTGTCTTCTTCTAAAAACTTTTGTTAAATTCTTTTCAATATTTCCGTTAACTTTTAAGTCGATACATCCATTTCGAAATAAAAAGAATTTGCTGTGTTTTCCCATAACTGTAAACATAGAAATAAGAAACAATTGAGATTATGATTTTTATGATTTAGAGGTTTGAGCCTAAAAATATGCCAAGTAGCTATCTTATGTACGTAAGTTTGTGTGAATGTGTAAATGTAAGAAAATTAATCCTAAAAATAAATACAAGATTTTTGTGAAAATTGATCATATTTTTATCGTAGTACAATAAACAAAATTTGTAATTGGCGCTTACACCCTTTTTAGGTGTTTGGCCGGGCTCCTCCTCCTATTTGTGGTGTGCGTCTTGGTGTTGTTCCGAACTGCAAAAGAGTTTTTATGAGAAGCCTTTTGGTGGCAGAAATACACTCGGAGGCTTGCCATTGCCTGCCGAGGGGAGGTCATGCATGAAGATTCGAGCCTACGCACTGCATTGTACAGTACTAGTCTATGTATACAATGTATCCAGTTCCATAAATTTTCACACTTTCTGACTGCTAGTAGACAGCACTGCTCTGGCCCCCTCGAGACACAATCTGCAGGTGTCATTTGAGAAACGTAGTATTTTTGGATTATTCATATGCACACTCATTTACAGTAGTTCACGCACCGACCATTTTGTTAGTTTTGTATACGTTATGTACATACATATCTACAAAGTAAAGGCCGCCGCCGTAGTCGAATGGTTGGAGCGTGACTCCTATTCGGTGGTGCACGGGTCCGAAACACGGTCATGAAACACCAAATGATGGAAACGGATTTTTCTAATAGCGGTCATCCCTAGCATTTAATATCAAACAGACATTTCTTGCTGCAAAAAAGGTATACTAAAATTTCTACACGAATAAAAATAAGCAAATTCACCGCAGAGAATTCGCTGAGTAGTGACACACAAAAAATTAATTCTATCAAATTAAAGTATGACTTGGTGACTGCGTTTAGTTTAAGCGACACATTTGTGGGTATTACCTCCACTTCCCTGGCAGGCGCCTAATAGTAAACATTGATTTTTTTCACCACATTTTTTTGTCGCCATTTGATTTCGCTTGTGTGTGTGTGACGTGCTTGCGTGCGCATTATTTACTTTAGCTTAACCAGTGTCACGGCACTTTTGGCGGCCATAAAATATCCAAATAGTGAAAAAGCCGATTTAGGAAGAATAAGAGAGCCATAAAGTAAACAAATATTAGCAACCAGCTCGCACATAGAGGTTAAAAGGTAAATGGTCAACAATGACTTCATGCCATGTGATAATACATATGTACACATGCACATATCTAGACACGCATTGCAATTATTGGTATGCTACTTATGGCTCTATGTGAACATAGGTGAGTATAGAAAAACTTACTGGAAGGTTCACGCCTGCATCGGGCATCAAATCCAAGACCCACCGAGTATTAATCACAAGCAACCTACTCGGCTATGGCGGCAGCAAGTATTTATATGCATACACTCACACATGTGCATGCCTACATAATGCTTCCATTCCCTCATAGTGCTTACTTTCAAGCAGCCATCGCCAACATGGTCAAAAAACAAATAAAATAAAACAAACTTCTCTTACCTGTGCAGCTAATTGATATGACTGCTTACTAACACTCAACTACGCTTAAATATCATTAATGATTAATTGTAAATATATTTGAGTATACTCGTACTTGTTTTTTAATTGAGCTTCGGTTGAATTAGAAAACTTAATTGAGATTTTCTTGTATTTGAATGTACATTTGGGTAAATAAGCAGAGTGGGGTTTATGTCTTAATGATTGGACCTATACTGAACTCACAGAATTTTTGTTCTTCTATTCATATATGAAGTTTTTCAACTTTAAGCAAGAAATTAGACTTTTTTGCAAACATACAAAAATTCAACTCAGGCAAGATTTTTTGTGTAATAATCTCTTGGAAGGACAACAATTAAATCAAATTTTTATTTTTTTTTTATTGAAATTTAATTAATATTTATGTTTTATTGTGGCGCCTCTTCACTTATGGTATATTTTTTGACTACTCCTTAGCGAAGTGCTGAGTGCACACCCACTTACTATGATATACACATACATACATACATGCATACAAACATACCTACGTGACCCTTCGACGACCGAGCGACCCTTAAATTACAGGCTGTAATTTTTATTGTTAGTATTGTTGAAGCAAAATAATCATAAAAACTGATATGTCCTGCGGCCAGGGCACAGAATTATACTTAGCATCAAAATAAGTAAAATGAAATGAATAAGGAGTGGAAGTGGAGTAGTTGAAATGGAGAAAGGAAGACGTGCGCAAAATACCAATTGCTCAAGTAAAATCGGCCAGTGCGGCGACACTAATTATTATTGTCTCGCGCCCCTCGCTTCCCACTTGCATGGTATGTGTATGCGAGTTAGTATGCACTACTATGTATTTATAACGGAAATTGCTATAAGTAGCTCACACTTTTTACAGGCCTAAAATGCTTTGTTGAACTTTTCGGAGCAGTCCAATTGCGCTGGGGTTTGTAGACTGGTGACACGCCTTGACTGTCAATAGTCGCTAAAAACGTCGTTCAGTAAATTTAAAGCTGGATGGTGTTAATTCCCTACAGGCAATTCGGTGTAGACCAGGTTCCTGGCGAATGACTGCGAAGCGGCGCTGATGCTTTGTTTGTAAGGTAAACGTTTTCGGAATGACAATGGTTAATAAATCGCGGCGCTTAAAAAGAGGCAATGCAAATGCGGTGGTTTGAATGTTGTTGAGCGAAAGTGAATTATTGTTGTGGCTTAAAATCTGACAAATTTAGGAAATTATGCAGGAACTCTTGCTTATGAAATTTGCGGAACTTCGATACGAAAAATATTGGTTGACTTGACAGAGGTTGATTCAAATAAAATTTTAGCATTATAGTTTGCATATTTTCAGATGCCATATTTATGTAAGTTTTGACACATTGATGGATGGCGGTCAATGTAAGTGTGTAAAACAGCGCGATACATTTCCACCAGGCTAAATGGTAGTGGGCCAATGTTTGATCGATAAACCAGTAAATTTCCCAGGGGGAACCGAGGCAGCGAAAGTGCCAACTGAGCACACATTGCGGCAGTGGGCTATAAATGTGATGATTGTGATTGAAAGGCCGTAAAGTTTAATGCATAATTGAATCACTGAAAATTGAAAAGGGGAAAACAAAGTGAAAGGCTTAATGGCAATATGAGTGCAAATGGTGCAAAACAAAGGACTTTAGGATGAAAATGTAGTGATGAGATTTCAAAAAAAAAAAAAAAAAATAATAATAATAATAACAACGATTGAAGAAAAACGGAAAAGTTCTCTGTTAGTTTAATTGGTTTTCTAAGCCATTCTACTAAAAGAACATGTGGTCACATCTATGATGCAGGATAATTGTTTTGAGGATCAAATAAGCTGGAAATGCCTATACTCAGTTTTAGAAAGACTAACAGAAACCTGAACTCTAACTTATTCCTAAGTATCAGAGGTTATTTGTTTCACGTATGTATAAGTAAGTACAGCCCGAGAAGCAGCATTATTGTCTGGTGTGCACATTTTTTTTAATTTGCTGGAAATTGTTGTTTTTCTATGTTTTCGCGCAACCTCTCATTAGCCAATCTATGCCGTATCAAACATGTTAAATGCATTTTTCTACGTAGAACATATATTTCAGCCGGACAATTCGGAAGGACTCATAGTTCAAAGAAATCTTAACCGATCGTCTTGAAGTTTTTAATTGAAATGTTTATTATAGAATTAACTTAATTTATACTCAAAAAATTTTCCTTTCTGTAAAAAAATTTTGCGGTATTTTGAGAAATAATTCCGCGCAGAGTTCTAGTGATTAGCTGACAGGGCATACTTTTAGGCACACTAGCGTGTGATTGGATTGCGTGAAGATACTTACATAACTGCATAACAGATAGAAAGTCTCGATTTTTCTTTTAATTTATCGGGCGTTCAGGCGAACGAACATATCAAATGGAACTCAACACACAAATACATATACAACTTGGCAGAAAGTAAAACGGCGCTTTCGGAAGAGGAGTGTATAGGTGTGTTGGTGCGTATAGAAATTTACCTGCAATGAAAAAAACAGTGATAAAACAGTTTATTAGTAAAAGCATTCCGCTATCGAATGAGTCAATTAAAGTCTACATATTTCTACATATTATAAAAATTAAACTGAATGAAATGTAATTAAAATGTCAATATCACTTTGCGAAATGATGCGAATAAAATGTGCAGCTACCCATTCTGTCCATCAAAATTTCTTAGCTTATATTACTTCTGTTAATTCTTTGAACACTTCCTGATTGATTGTTGATTGAAAAGTTTAATGAAAGCTTTTACAATAACATTATCGTTAAATCGTGTACGCTACGTAAAAAACATATACTCTTACGCAAGTATTTGACCAGCGGAGTAGAGGAGCAATCATTTATACAGAAACACTTCTACGCAATTCAATTCAACCTCCACCATCCAGCAGCGGTTCTGAGCCTAGTGAAAACAATTTCAACCACTTGCCAGTACGAGCTACATATATAACAACTTTTTTGAATGAGTTATACTAATTAAATAACTTATAGTCGATGGTCTTACGCCTTAGAGCCTATTCGCAATGCAAAATACTGATTTAACCCTTTATCGCATATGAGCCCATATATGGTCCTGTAGTTCTGATTCAATTTCATTTCTGAATAAAGAATAATTAAATAATTGAAGCTAGCAATGAAATAATGAAACGCAAAAAAAATTGTCTATGATTTTATGACATTTCGAAATAACCTCACTTTTGTGCAAGTGGGTGAAAAATTGAATTGAATTGAAATGCGAGTGAATCACTTTCAAAAAACGATTACAGAGTAATACGTAAGTACTTTTTGACAAAATAAAAAATATTTTCATGGAGTCGAGTCTTTTTCGACGGATACTAATATATTTTTTCAGCTTTTCTACTGCTTTCTATACTCTACAACTAGTTTTTATATATGGTTCCGTAAAAAAAAACCTTAATATAAAACTGTTTCATTACTTTTCTTTTAATATTTCTTATTGATAATGAAATAAAGCTATTTGCACAATTTTTATCAACGCTTCATTGATTTATGCAGTAAGGGTTAATCATAACATTATTTCTACTAATTAAATAAGTCAATAAATAAACATATATTCGCAAAGAGAGATTGAACTATAAGAAAAGAAAGTATTGTACTTTTTCTAAGGGCACAAAAGGTCACGAGGTCGAATTGCGAACTTCCAATAAACCTAAGTGGCACCTTTTTCAAACAAGAAGTGAATTGAGGTCTCAGCTATAGTTTTCAAGTCCCTTATTTACACCCGCTTTATATGCACTTATACTTATACAGATACAGATCAGATTCATTAAAATCTACCTGTTGCTACTACGTTCACCTTCGAAATACTTATTTGCGCCGCGTCTTCTCTAAACACTTACAATAATATCACTCTAGCCCATAGTCCCTACATTTGATAATACTAGTCCAGGCGACTCGGCTTTAGTAATCTTTCAGTAAATATTAAAGTGAATATCCAGCAAAGCAAGAGAAAGGCCAAATTTAGGTTTCTAACAAATGAAACAACAATAACGGAAAACCCTGTTAAAAGAGCAACGTCAATGAAAGAAAAATAAGCAGTTGTTGTCCATGCCAAACCTTAAAATGGACACGGACTTTGAGAGAGTTAATGGTATTTACAAATTCTTAACATAAACCAAAACAAATAAAGGCCCAAGTACATATAGTATTTACTATTATTTTCACCCAAAAATACTTGTGCACATAGAGGGTTCATATACTTACATATATAAAAATAGAAATGCACACACACACATATTCGTATACATACGCATTTATATCATAAACACAAACAATCACATTACGTGGCACACCGCCTCATATTACCATTTGTTAGTCAAGCAGTTGAACACGACAAGAAGGTCGCGCCAAAAAGAACCTTAACCTCAATTACACCAACGCTAAGTTGGGTGCGTAGAAAAGCCAAAGCATCTTTTTAGTTCTCCTTACTTTCCGCCGAAAGCAGCTACATTCTCCTTCAGCAAACAGTTCTGACTTTGAATGCTCACTTAAATTCACTTTCTGGTGTATTGTTAGTGTTCTTCCGTTGGTTTTCACTTCATGCCTTCCTTTGACGGTCAACGAAGCAGCAAGCCAAGGCTGCACAACATTAACCGGACCAACGCCTTTCTTTCTTTAGCAACTGTCATGCGGTCTACCAATGATTGAATTATTGCTCGCCAATTGGGGGCTATGCATTTAATAATTTTGTCCTTTTTCTTTACCAGGTGTATTTCTTGTGTTGTTCTTTAACTCAATTTCTGAAATCTTAACTGAAAATATACGAAAATTAAAGTCCTCGATATTTTCTCCTTAAAGATTTAGTTTTCCTTGGTGTTTTTCCCCCTATCGTCTTAGTATGGATGTACATAAATCCATTAAGATATAAAAAATCTGCAGAAAACGTCGAAGTTTAATAGGTTTATCGGTGGTAAAATATGTAAAATTCTTCTCCTGTCGTAATTCCCTCACAAATTTGCATAAAATCGATTGGTGTGTTTAAATATTTATCTATGAATTTTTAACACTATTACACCCAAATGTGTTAGACTAATATTATTATTATCATTTTCAAAATATCACTTCTTATTTACTAATTGGCAAAAGTTTTGTTTGTCGAATCAATGTCCATGGAAAAGGTCCACCAATGTCTGCAATATCCTGTCTATGATTTCCAAAGCTGTCTGATCTCCAATGTTTTTAATGGTGTTGCTTGATTTCCACATAACTGCTGCCATGCCCAAGGGGATAATGTCCATGACCACCGTAGCCGTAGGCTTCCTTATGTGTATTGTACACTTGGGGATGGTACGCATGTCCGATCTTCTTTACGACGGCATTGAAGCCATTGTGATCATCAGCTGTGTATTCCACAACGCGTGTAGTGCCGTCAGCCTCGGCCAGAGTATAACCACCTAATAAGAAATGGAGCATCAATTAAGACGTTTGAGACGCAAACAAGGTTTTAACTCACCCTTCACATGATCACCATCACGATGCTCCCATTGGCTCTTGTGATCGCCAGTGTGTGAGTCCTTAACACCATAGTCGAATGAATATTTCGGGTAGTGATGTGGTTCCTCCACATAATGATCCTCTCCGTGGCCACCGTAGGCCACGTAGTTTACTGGACCCAAGTAACCGCCGTGATGAGGCACAACGTCATGCTGCACCACGGAAGCATAGCTCGAGGCGTGGCCATGAGGAATATATCCTGCTTTCGCGGTACTGAAAAGCGCAACAGCGACTACCACGAGACACGAAAGGAGTTGCATTTTCTAATTAAGAATGTACTTGTTTTTAATTTGTGTTATTAGTGGTTGGCTTTTTGAGCAACCGCACTGAACTGATGCCTACTGGAACTTTGGTGTAAGTTTTTATACTATCTGCGGACTGTGTGCGAAGAGCGCACAAGGCGTTGGCGCACTCACAGTGTGTGGCCGACCAAAGAATATATTTGCGCTTGTATGAAAAATAAGCATAAGTAGAGTTAAATGAGAAATTAGATTAGTAAAAATTTAGTGGTGTAAACTCTCTTATATGTCATATACATTCTTTTATTAATTATAATTTCAACCCATTAATAACATTATTAGCTAATACTTAACTAAGAAGTTTTTTCAGTATAAGTTTAAATAAAATTAGTCAAAACTGAATACATCTCAAAACTGCTTTCTGCTGTTTTTCCATACGACGATAGATACGAGGGTGGATCAATAAGTCAGTGACTTTTTGTATTTCTGACCTCTTTACTGAAAAAAAATACTGCTCCTGTCAACAGGCATCTGTCAGTTGCCTCCTGTCAAAATTTGAACGTGCTGCGTCAGTTAGTTTGTGTTTTACAGCTACCTTTATCAGACTACCTAGTAATTTGAGGAGAAAATGGAAAAAACTGAATTTCGTATGCTTATTAAGCCGATTCACCCTTAGAAACCCACTGTTTCGACTGTTGTTTGGCCTCTGGTGTGTGGTGATGGATCCATGTTTCGTCCACGGTTACAAAAGGGCGCAAAAACTCCTCCATATTGCGATTAAACAACGCCAAACCTTCCTGTGAAGTTGTTACATGATTGCGTTTGTGGTCGACTGTGAATTACTGGGTAGTCTGATAAAGGTAGCTGTAAAACACAAACTAACTGACGCAGCACGTTCAAATTTTGACAGGGGTCAACTGACAGATGCCTGTTGACAGAAGCAGTATTTCTTTTTCAGTAAAGAGGTCAGAAATACAAAAAGTCACGGACTTATTGACCCGCCCTCGTATCTATGCACATGAGAATTCGGTGTATTGCTACATAGGAGGGAGTTCTATTGTTAATACTAGCAATAAGTGATTGGTAATATTGTGAACAATAGAGTTTTGTGTAAAATTAAAATTTGCCGCTATTTTTCGGCGTTTTTAATTAATAAAAACGTTTAATAAATAAAGAGAATGTTGGTATGTAGGAACACAAACATATGAAAGAAATAAGGTACATATATTTCGGCTTAACACTTCGTTAGTTGGTTGACTGCTCTGGCAGTTGATTGGGCGTCGCAAGGCCATTTTCACACTCTCACATCGTTTGGTTGGTAAGTAACCACTGGAATTTCACTAAATTAAAACAATGCAACTGTTTGATAAAATTTAAGAATGTTTCATTAAGTTAATTAAAAAAAGTAGCAAATATGAATTGTTGTTTTTGGTTTAGTTTTTGTTAAGCGATCGGCGTTAAAACGTTTAAGCGATCAGCGTTAAAAACTAAGAATATACCAGTGCTTTGGCCATCGCAGCAAAGAAGCAAAGGAGCAAAGCAACTAAACAACGATGTGAAGCGTAACGAAATTACGTCCAAAACAGCGGAAAATGAGCGGAACATTGGTGCTGATATGCATTGGGCCAAGCAAAGAGGGTTTCCGTGCATGTATATACATATTTAGGCATAGTTTTTGCCTTCCGCTTGGCCAGCCCCTTGCGGTTGGAAATTCAAGCAACGACCTTGCGACTAAGCAAGCAATCATCGATCAGCAAAGGTGCTAAGACAAAATGTATTATTACTTTGATTACTTGTTTATTTGAAATATAGTGAAAAAGACTAGTTGCAAACGTGTTAAATGTGGTGAGGCGTAACGTGAAAGGTGGCTTTGTAGTACACTTGCAGCAATTCGTATTAATGCCTGGCTACAGTTTATTGAATTTGTTGCTGTATGATAAAACAACGTTCCATTGGGTCACACATTGTTCACACCAGCTTACTCACAGTCAAACTCTCGCGTTTCTTACACACATATAAACATATCTGCTGCTATTGAATATTATTGCGTTCTTTAAATTAAAATCGCAAGCTTGAAATGTTAACAGAAGGTGAGTCCGAACGCGTTTAATTTGGTATAAATAGTTCAATGGAAAATTGAATTGGTATCAGTTCGGTATATATTCACAACGATATAACTCGCAGTTAACTCAGGTTCAATTAAAAATTTCTTGCCATAACAATAATGCAACTCCTTTCGTGTCTCGTGGTGGTCGCTGTTGCGCTTTTCAGTACCGCGAAAGCAGGATATATTCCTCATGGCCACGCCTCGAGCTATGCTTCCGTGGTGCAGCATGACGTTGTGCCTCATCACGGCGGTTACTTGGGTCCAGTAAACTACGTGGCCTACGGTGGCCACGGAGAGGATCATTATGTGGAGGAACCACATCACTACCCGAAATATTCATTCGACTATGGTGTTAAGGACTCACACACTGGCGATCACAAGAGCCAATGGGAGCATCGTGATGGTGATCATGTGAAGGGTGAGTTAAAACCTTGTTTGCATATCAAACGTCTTAATTGATGCTCCATTTCTTATTAGGTGGTTATACTCTGGCCGAGGCTGACGGCACTACACGCGTTGTGGAATACACAGCTGATGATCACAATGGTTTCAATGCCGTCGTAAAGAAGATCGGACATGCGTACCATCCCCAAGTGTACAATACACATAAGGAAGTCTACGGCTATGGTGGTCATGGACATTATCCTCTTGGGCACGGCAGCAGTTATGTGGAAATCAAGCAACACCATTAACTGAATTACTGAACAACTATTAGAATTGATAACGGAGTCATTGATATATTTCGGCAAAAACAAAACTGAATTTAGATACTGGATTAAGTGGACAATTTTATGAGTGTTGAAAATATTTATGTGCGCAGCAATATTACTTTCGTTTGTGCCTATATTTTTCTATGCGGATTATTACAGTTACGAATTAAAAACAACATAATAAATGTATTAGATGTTTAAAAAAATCGTTTGTATTGCTACTAAACAATTGTGAGATGGTATTTGGCTGTAACCCTTTCGATACAAGTATGATATTATGGAGTTTTAGGTATGAATAATGATAACATATTCGGCATTCTGAGAAATAGAGGCCTTTGGAAGTGCGTTTCAGAACTATATCACAGGAACTATTGAACAATTTGAAATCATTTATTTGCGTTTTATTTAACCTTGATCATTTTTTTATGAAAATATAATTCATTTTAACATAAAACCCACATAAAACGAAGTTTTAAACTTCATGCGAGCTAAAAAAAAAATCCACCAAGTTTCCATACAAATTTCAACCGTTTTAATCAGTATTTCTAGAAAAATTTTGAATACGCAGTTTGTGAATTTTTGTATAGTAAAGTGCAATTTTCAATGGCTCAAAGATCGCGTTGATTTTTGATAATTATTTATTGCTGGTGATCTTGCACATTCTCTCCACATTCATTCCATATTTTAAAATAATTATTTCAGTAATCGCTAGATGAGAATCTTGTAAGTTAATTGGCCCATAATTAAAAATGTCTTCAATTGGCAAAAGTCGTGCCTCAATCTAGTCGGTAGATGATTTTGGTGTTCAAGAATCAGTAGAATTCAAACCTTTCTTTTGTTTGTTCCTTTAATTTGCATTTGCTGTTTTTTTTTTTAAACGTTGTTTTGTTTTTTGTATTTTTGATTTTCGAAAAGCATTAGTTTTTACTAATCACTTTTTCTTGAGGTCTATACCCTACAGAAGTAGATGCAAAGAGTTTACCCTTACTTAGCGCTACACAGAGTTCTTAACGGAAAAGTTAATATAAACTTCAACATAAACTCTAAATGAAACTGGTAGTAACAGTAAACGGAAACGTTCGTACTAAATAACGTTTCATTATACGGACTAATATAAGAATACATAGCCCTAAATACTCATACACTTTAGTCCTCTTATCAATAAAAGTTCATTACAGAACTCAAAAAGTAAATCGAAGCATGAAAACCGTTTAGTTAACTGAGCTATGCTTTCTTTTCATTGATTTATTTGTTAAGTGCTTAGGCATTGCCCTATGACCGTTTCATCAGCCTTCTCAGTTTGGTTTGTTGTCGTTTATCGCAGTACGTAAGTGTCAGCATAGAAACCTCTTTTGCACAAAATCCATTCAACACTTCATAGACAAAGTAGAAATCAATAAGGCTTTTATTCACAACAAATATCAGTCATCGCCGGTGAGTTAGACAAAGGAATTGAAAATGCAGTGAGTTAAGGAAAGGCAATTTTTTTCAAAAAATTAAAAAAAAAGAGGTTGTCTGTAAAGTCGGTTTACTGACGATAGTTTAACGTGACAACGTCATAAGAAAATATTGATGGAATGGTTGGAATTTTCAAAACAAATTTTTAATTTTATTTGTTTGATAGATATTTTGTATGGATATAGAGGAGGAGGTAAATGGAATTGCAATGGAATAGGTCAAGTTACATTTACACAAACGTGGAAAATGACGAAAAATTTATCAATATTAGCTTCAATAATTCATCGCTTACATGAAGAACTTTCTTTGTTTATTATAAAAAAATGAACAAAAACTAAAATAATTCACAAATCTATCTCACAGTGAAAGTGAGCCACCTTAACTGAACTAAACTTAAATAACAAATTAATACTTTTTTGGGCCACCTTTGGCGGAAATAATAGCTTTTAGACGTCGGGGCATTGATTCTAATAACTTACAGGTATATGTGGAAGGAATTGCACGCCACTCGTCTTGTAAGGCATCTAAAAGACTTTGTTTTGAAGAAATGCTATGTTCCCGCTGGTTTTGGTCAAGACGGAACCATAAGTTTTCAATTATATTTATATCTGGAGACTGCGGTGGTACTTCCAATACGTGGGGGCAGTTATATAATAGATATTCCCGTGCAACAAACGACTTGTGCTTAGGATCATTGTCCTGGTAAAAATAGAAGTCGCCTTCGATCCCTAGTTTTTCGGCACTTGGCTTAAGATTTTGCTTCAAAACGTCTATATAAACGTATTTATCCATTATGCGTGGAATGTGTTGAAGATTTCCAGTTCCACCACCTGCCATGCAGCCCCAAACCATGACGGAGCCACCGCCGTGCTTCATACTGGGGCCTAGGTTTTTCGGCTGAAACTCAGTGTTTTTTTGTCGCCATACCATCTTCTTACCGTCATAGCCAAATAAGTTAAATTTACTTTCGTCTGTAAAGAGAACCTACAAAAATATTATTATAGCCTCTACGTTGCATTATACCGTTATGAACCTTTTGCTAGAAACTCATATCCTTGTAGACATATTTCAGCGCAAACTCCAACCTTTTTTCGATTTTGCTGCTTGTTTCTGGCCGTACGACCATTATAACCATGCTTTCTGAGAACTCTTCTTACAGTTTCGGGATTAACGTGGATATTTAGCTATTCCTCAACCATCTTCGTCAATTTTGGAGCACTAAGATGAGGATTTTTCTTCACTTCCCGCAAAATAAATGCCTCGTCCCTTTCTGAAAACGCATTTTTTTGCTTTCTTTCTGCTTGTTTCCTACTCTTCCTCCTCTAGTAAAGCGATGTATGATGTGCTGGACAGTTCCTCGACTTTTATTCACATATTCCGCAATTTTTCTTTGGTATTTTCCTTTTTTAAAAAGATCAATTACTAACTGTCTAATTTCAACACTTGTTTGACGACCCATCTTTATAACCCGCTTGATAATAAACAACTAAAACACTAAGAATAAGATGCAAGCGAAAATTAATATCCAAAAATACATATACCGTTATTTTAAAAGAAACAATGTTAGGTGGCTCACTTTGAGTGTGACGTTAGTTTGTGCGTTTGTTTTTGTTCTTCATTATTACTCTTACTTCGGCAGCAAACAAACAGAAAAAATACAGTTAAATTACACAAGCATGCTCACTTGATAAAGTTGACAAAAAATAATGGGTGTTTGAAAGTATTTACAAAAGTTGTTTAAACAAATATCTTCAAGGAATTGGTGGCTCACTTTGACTGTGACTCACTGTACATATATATGCTCACTCAAGTAGGACAGAGCCAGATGTCGAACGTTGCCGAACGCGGGAGTCGATTGTGCTCTTTGTCGTTCGTTCCGCGCTCTCGCTTGCAGTTCAAGCACATTAGCTTACATTTGCTTGCGTACGGAATCGATTCGTATATTTGATATGCCCATATGACTTGTATGCATCTTTACATACAGATTTGTTCTTTTTGAAAATTGCGCGAAATTGTATATGTATATGCATGTTTATATACATATATTAGTATACAACATATCTTATAAGGTATATGGTAAATATTACCATATTTTTTTTCCTTCATATATAATAAAAAAATTAATAATAATAACATTAAACCAACAGGTATTATTAACAAACTTGGTTTTACTTTAAATTCTTCAAGTAAATCAAATTAATAATAATCAATAAGAAGGCATATGCAAATACTTATACGTGAATTTATATATGTACATTTGCGAATATACATACATATTTACGCTCACTTAAATAGGAGAGAGCAAGATGTCGAACGTTGCCTTTCGTTTGCTTTGTCGTTCGTTCCGCGCTTTCGCTTGCAGTTCATTCAAGGTAACGGCAATGAGTAAGGTAACGACAAAAGAGCAAGGTAACGACAATAAGCAAGGTAACGGCAAATGAGCAAGGTAAAGACACATTTTTTCGTGCGTGCAGCCGGCTAAATTGAATTATAAGACATTATCACGTCAAAAAAAGAAAAAACAAAGAGAACAAAACTGTTGTGATTGATTAATGACATTAATGTGGGCGGACAAAGTTGGTCAATGAAATGGTATTGCCTTACCAACAGATCAAATATATAAAAGAACTCCAACTTACTCAAGTTTCTGATTTCACTAATACATCAATTTTTTAATATATTATAGAGGTAAAATTTTTAAGTTTTATTTGTTGAAGTAAAAATTAGCCAACAAAAATAAATTGTCTTACAGACTAGTACACATGTTTTGCAAAAAATATAATAGCAATCTTAATGAGTGAGAAGAAAATGTAGCCATTTAAAAATCATATATTTAACATATATGTAAATAAAAATTCGATATTTAACGATTTCACCTTAACCTTCTACTGAATTCTTACATGCAGAGTTCTTATAAAGCCAATATGCAAAAATTTTAAATTTCGAAGCGCGCTAGATAGGGTATTCGCTCCAAAAGGGAAGGACAATCCACAACATCTTGAATAATAGAAAGACAACATCTTTGAATAAGTCAAAGACGAAAGATAATGAAAAAATAGAACGTCCACACATTTTAAATTGATAGACAGGCTATGATAGAACAGGATGAGGGTATGTGGCGATGAAAACGAAGGGAACGTAGAGCAAAGCCAATGAAAATCTTCCAAAGTTTCACTGATCGATCCCAGGCGAAATTTCGAGGTAAAATAAGATGCCTTCAAAGGAGAAAAACACTTTGTGTTAGTAGTAAATTATTGTTTCACTACTGCATTAGAAAGCATCTGAGAGCTCCCTCGATTAAAACCATTGCCCATACGCATATGTACTCGTAACATATAAGTACATACGTACATATGTATACATACTTGTAGGTATATAACACAGGTCGATAAATAATCTTTCTGCTGCTAGGCCTCGAAAAACACCAAAATATTTATACAAACATAAGAATACACATATTCTCTTCTGAATTGGTTTTTTATTAGTTTACATTTCTATTGTATTATCGATCAATATTCTCGAATTAATTGTAATTTATAATAAAATTCAATATAAAAAAATCAGTAATTTTGCTTAAAAATTCGAAAAATTCCTTAAGCAAATTATTTTCCTATCATTAGAAAGAAACCAAAATTCGACATTCAGGGCCAGACCCAGAAATCGTGCAGGCCGGTGTAATTAGTAATTCTCCGCTATAACTTAAGGTGTGTAACTTTATGTTGTCATAATTGGAGTACCAACTTCCGATTATAAATCGCTTTTATGAGAATTGTTTCGATCCCCTTCACTTAACTGTGTAAGAGCCAGCGTTAATAGAAAAGCTTCTTATTTATTATTTATTGCTGTTGGATTTGAAATATTACGGTTTGATGTCTGATAAGCAAACTATGAATGCCTCTGCGAAAAAGTCGTTTGATTTTTTCACTATAAATACCTCAAAAGAATCAATGTTTACCAGAACTTCTGAAAAGATGGTAAACTGTTGACGACAATTCGGCCGAATAGTGCATTCTAAAAATTCGTCAATTTATTAATCACCGCCCACTGGTTTGGTTGTTTATATCTAAATTTTTCTAATTCGTGTAAATTTTGCTTAATTTATAACAACTTGCTCTGGCTTTATTCACACGGTTGGATACGTTCCATTTTTCTCTTGGAAAGAAAGTTCCACAATGTATGTACATTTGTATATGTATGAGTATAATAGCGACTTTTGTTTCTTCCTTTAGATTGACGTTAAAGCAATTTTCCTTCCCTCAATTTTCAAAATCGCATTTACAATGTCTAGTCCATAATGTGCTTACCTTATCATACTTTGAAGAAATGGCTACATAAAATATCTTTGTAAAAGCCTTACTTTTAGTTCAAGCTCACGGACCGACACATCATCCTCATATGTGCAGACATACACACGCTAGACTTTTCCTTGCATCACCACTACTTATAAAAGTCAAATAACTACTGAGCAAATATGCACAAATACTAAAGCCGACGTCGGTTGGTCGGTTGTTGATGTATTCAGGGTCTTTTGGGGTTGTTTGGATGCATTTACACCGCCTCCAGAATGTGCAAAGCAACCTTGAGCCATTCTATTAGTCAACAATGCATGCAGTTACAGTGTTAACGCCAATTTTATTGTTGCTTTCGTTTCTTAATTTGTTTGCTTTATTAGCGAATTGGTTCATAAACTAATAACTAAGAATTTTACAAATTGTGTATGTTACCTGACGTTCGCGCAAAATCATTAACTTTATTCTCTTTTGCTTAACCAACTTTTTACTAAAGACCTTTGATCACACCACGAAAATATAAAAAAAAACATTTGGCAACAACAAATGCACAGATTTATTGACTGATTTGTGTCTAACTAACTACAGGCAGAACTCCAAAGTAGTATGAACTCAACGGTTGGTATAAATAGGTAGCACGGAGGGTTATTTGGCATCAGTACGATTTGGCCAGCCAGAAAAGTAAACAAAGCAATTTGTTTCAAACGATTTTTAGATAAATTAAAATAAAGTTTATAATTCAAGGATGCAATTATTTTCCTGTGTAACTATAGCCGCTTTTGCTTTGTTTGGAGTTGCTTTAGCAGGATACATTCCGCATGAACATGCCTCCAGCTACGTTTCATTGGTGCAACATAATGACGCTCACGGATATGGCAGCTCTGGTGGAGCTGATAGCGACGACCACGAACACCATGAACCTCATGACTACCCCAAATACGAATTCGATTACGGTGTAAAGGACTCACACACCGGTGATCACAAAAGTCAATGGGAGCATCGCGACGGTGACCACGTAAAGGGTGAGGGATAACGTCAGCCTTGGTAAATATTACTTCATGCTGAATATATTTTTGTTTTTTACCAATAGGCGGTTACACACTAGCGGAGGCCGATGGTACCACACGCGTCGTGGAGTACACGTCAGATGGTCACAAAGGATTTAATGCCGTCGTAAAAAGGATCGGTCATGCCCACCATCCTCAGGTGCATCATCACGGTTACGATCACTCTGGCGGCGATTAAATGAAGTAAATCTTTTCTTGACTTGACTTGAAATCCGCTGTTTCGGTTATGAGAATCTCACATTCGTACAACATAAAAATGTATATCGATTAAGTTTATTTTTTCATTTACTGCTTATGCTAATTTAGTTTGTTGGTATATAAAATACATTTAGACGGTTAGAAAAGGCCAAACTGTTTCGACAGCTATGATAAAATAAAAGCGGCTTGGGCTGCAAGCAAAATAACCATAAATGTGTAGCATTTTTAGTTTTACGGCCAAAAAAGCGCACCGGCTGAGTGAATTGGAAATAAAAGTAATCCATTCCATCGTGGGAATGTATGCAAAGGCAACTGTGTGCTGTTAAAACTAAAAAATAAGTGAACATTTTCCTGCTGTTTTTCGTTTTTGTCAGCGGCATTATTATTATTGTTTTCGCGACTTTGCATGCGGCAGTCGTCGACTACTCCATAAGTAGCTTTGCCTTTCTGTGCTCATACAATTCTAATTCCTGCCACTAATACACTTGAAAAGCGTCGAACGAAGTTAATTAAATATGCAATTAGCGGCGTGAAAATTGCATAATGAAGGAAAGTGTAGCTGTATGGGCGAAAACTGCGAGAAGTGAAAGTCAAGGTACTACAGAGGTGGCACTGCGAATGGTTGAAGTGCTAGGAAGCAGCAGAGAGTGGAGTCGTGGAGACGTCGCCGCGGGGTGGTTGAGAACACAAAGCGAGAATAGTTTTCCACAATACGACTAAGTGACACTGTGATATCAAGAATGCTTAAGGGATGGGATGAGCGAGAAGAAATCGTAGCGATTTTTCATTGTATGTAACTTACCAATTGTTGTAGAAGTTTTCAGAGATTTTTAGACCTATATTCATATCTTTATTTTTATGCAAAAAATACTTTATGATTTTAAAGCTGGTCAATAAGTAACTTTTGTTCGTTTCACGAAATTTATTCAATCTTATTGCACCAATCCAAAGGAACAAGTGGTGCAGCAATTTCGTAAATAGGACATTTGTTGTATGCACAAACTTTTCAGTCATGAACAGACGTTTATCATTTTTATTTCGGACACGTACGGCTTAGAAAGCAAAGGCCTGATCGAATTCGATACAGTTATCTAAACTAACCTGAAGTCAAATATGTACATAAGCAAGTGTGGCATACTCATATTTGCGCGCTCACACAAACACATGCACGTCGCATCTCAAAGCATTGACTTTTTAGACAAATTGCGCTATTTGCCGTATAAATTGGGCATCGACTTGGAAAAGGGCCACCTCGATGGTAGGCATCACATTTCGCACGCTGCACAACAACAATAGCACAAAAGGTTAATGACGGAAAACTTCAGACTGCGATTGGTGAATTAGTTGCGCAAAGGCGTTGCCATATTTTGTTTACGTTTAAATGGTTCCTTATTTATTTATACAGAAAACAGAGATTAAGAAAAGCAGTTTTATAGATTAAACATATAATTTGAAAATTGTTCGGTTGTATTTCCTAGATCTATTGCCCTGTTTCACCGAATGATATTTCTTTATCTAAATGATGGCTAAAATTCAAATTTGGGATGAATTGATTCTGTGCCATTTCTGACAGGTAAAAAGATTTCGCGTCTGCAAATAGCGTCTGTGAATAGCGTAGTGAAAATGTGCACATATCACCCTCACTTACTAGGCCACTCACTATAGACATCATCACTATTCCACACTGGATTTTTGAAAATTCATTAGTCCAAAGTGAAATCATTGAATTCTGCTTTCGTTTGGGACATTGTTGTGCGGGCACATGTAGTGGAATTGCGGTTATGTAAGCAGTTAATGGCGTTTGATTGTATGCCAACGGTTCGTTTTGAAACCACCAATGCATTTTAACTTTCCCCATGACATTAAGAAAACAACAACAACTACTTATTTAAGCTTATCCACATGCACACCGCTTACACATACATACCCATATGCACGCATAGGTATTTTCATTGGCAGAATGGAAATGTGTGCAATGTGCAGCCCTTACTCCTACCCCACGGTGTCTGTTTGTGGTTTTCACGATTTAAACAGTTTACAATTCCCTTTTGATTAATTCACTTAACTATGCACGTACGGGTATGCATGCATTTAATACTCACAAGTAAATGCAGAGTAATGCTTGTGGGCCA
This sequence comes from Anastrepha ludens, assembly GCF_028408465.1. Taxonomy (NCBI): domain Eukaryota; kingdom Metazoa; phylum Arthropoda; class Insecta; order Diptera; family Tephritidae; genus Anastrepha; species Anastrepha ludens. The sequence goes on along the minus strand of NC_071500.1, from coordinate 116,048,276 downwards.
GTATAAGTTTGCAGGGTTGCGCAGATTGGCATGCATTAAAAATTTGTTCAGGTGGTGAGTTCCTGTTGTGAGTATATGCTCTACTGAGGATATTCGAACTAGTTTGCAACTAGTGCGGTTTCGCAAAATTTCCTATGAAGACTGAGAGTGAATATACTTGAGCAGGTGGGATAAAATTGTTGACATCGAACATCAATGGTTTCGATAGGAGTAAAATTTAACTTACACAGCTGGAACAGTATTAAGTCACAACGCCGAACGAACGAAAAATAGAATGTTCACTGGAGCACGCACGAGTCCAAATACGAATGCGGTATAAGTGAAAATGTTAGTACACTGATTATGTTATTATATATAAAATAATTCACTCTTGGTTACATAAGCAATGGGGTTAACATCAAGGCCTGATGAGTGCTTAACACACTTTGAATTTTTTTATACACAACCGGCATTTTATTTAATGCCTTTGGATACTCGTATAGTAGTTTTTCGTTTAGACTAAGACGCCAATAACGCAAACGTCGAAAATTTTGGGTGCGCGAATTATATTTAGATCTCTCTAATCTGCCTAAAATTCACAAATGAAGCTAAATCAAATCAAGTTAAATGATTGAACTATTTGAAACTTCGCGGTACTTCAAGCGCTTCAAGTACAACAGCCATTTGATCTCATTTCATTTATTTCAGTATCGTTCTATTCATTGTTGACAGTTATAGCATCCAAGTAAGCAAAGTCAGCAAAGTCAGCCTGCACCTTTAGTCCTTGTGCGTATAACAAACGGGAAAAGCTAAGCGTTTGAGCTCAAATGACATGTTGATGGGGACTATAGAAATTCTCAGATTCTAATCATCATTTTTTCGATTAACATTGAGAATTGTCGCTTCCAGTTTTTTTAAATATGTACATATACATACATTTAAATATAAAACAACCTCTTTAGGGAAAGCCGGTTACAATTTTATTGAAAAGCCATTATATCCGAACCAGCGTATTGTCTGACTGGTCCTTACCGAATACGTATGCGCAGCTTTGTTGCTCAGCTTGTGAGTATTTACTCATATTGGTTGTTCAAATTGTGTTTGTCCTTGTGAGGAATTTAATTTGCACTCATACAAGAACACCAACACGTTTATGTACTTTGGTGTATTTATGTCAATAAGTAAGCACGAAATACACGTAAACTAACTTAAAAGGGCTCTGATTGCTGGACTGCACTCCAGTTAATTGTCGGTACTTTGTATGCAAGCAGTTAAGATAATTTGTCAAAACAAATGGAGGACTACAGTATTGCGAGAAAATGTGTACAATTTGCTGCGGCAAATTAAATGAAGTGCGAAAGCTAATATGTGGGAAAAAATGTTTAACCCCACCATCGAAATTTCGTAATCATTGAGGCCGTCGGCTTTAGGGTAAAGAATTAATTAAGTCAATATTTTGCTGTACATTTTGGAATACACATTTTGATTTCTTCTAATTATTTCAAATAGCGAAACAAATAAAGCAAAGGCAAAGTAGTGGAACAGTGATTCTTTCCACTTTTATTACTATATAGATTCGCATCTATTTGAAAAGGAGTTTTCTTTCCAGCAGCCATATAGTATGCTAACAAATAAAATTGTGATGCCATATCACTGGCTATTTTTTTCACTGGCTAAAAGTCGACATTATGGCATTTTTCTAAAAATTACTTAAAAAATGGTCACCAAGGTATCGGGAAATTTAGTGGACGGGATGCGCTACTGCCATTTGAATAAAGCAACGTAATATTTTTCAAATAATCGCTTGGAAGGCTTATCCTTTATAATAAAGTAAAAATTGTTGAAAACATGGGAAAGGTTTTTATTTGTATATAATTTTGAAAAGGAATCAGCCAATGGCCCACCCTTTACATTTCGCAACCACATAAAAAGAACTGCCCCTGCTGCTGTAAAGAAACAAGAAATATAGCAAACACCTATACAAGCGCTATTAATTGAATGCCTGAGTGCATAAAAAGTGTGAAATACTGCACGAGTAGCCATTTTTCAAAAACTAATTGGCGAGAATATTGAATGAGAAGGAGTTGCGTCGATAAATGAAACTTATATTCACCTGCTGACTTGCTTTCACATACGAACAACTAAATCCTTATCTATGCACGGACATACTGTTTGTAGCCATGCAAACCGCAATCAGTTTGAGTAGATAAATATGTATCGGTGTATTTGTGCGTTCACATGTGGTGGCTGACGTAGCACGAGTACGCTTGTTCAAGGAACATTGGCTGTTAACCGAAAGATTACCACTATCCTAATCTTTCGGATATAAAACATCGTTACTACAGCATTTTTTTCAATACCGCACATTTTTGTCTTGAAAATGCATCTTGTCAAATCCATTTGAAGTTGGAAGCGGCAGAAAGTTACTTTCCTCTCTTTGTGGGAAAAATCAAGCACTCACCTGAAGTTGGAGCGGCGCGGCGGCCTAAAACTGTCATTATGCAATGCAGTAGCCACATATGTGTAGGTATGCCTTGGTTTGTTGCACTAATAATAATAAAAATAATAATAAAATTGTCTGTCCACAATTTGTCATTTGGCTTTGAAGAAACGAACAGCTGCTTTAAGTGAGTCTCGGACTTGTATCCGGTCAAGGGCCGTAACTCCAGCGTATTCCCTTTATAGGTATGGGGAATGTTTTTGCTGCACCAACAACAACAGCCACGAAACTGAGGTGGATAACCATTGCACCCAGACGCCATGCAGTAGTTAAGCACACAAGTAATTGTCAAGTTTACCTACAAAAGTCTTACTTTATTTAATACAATGCAGCACACACTATTTGCAGCTACAATATGAACACACATTTAGTTATTTTCAAAAGTGAATGTAGAAATCCAGTGACGAATTTATTCGGGACGTAAAGTGCACATGCTCATAATTTAGTCAAGCGTTCCCGTTTTGTATTTTTTCTCTTGTAGCCAAGTGATTTGTATGAGACCAGCATTCCGTTGGCCCCAGGTTCAATGCTTATTGCGACCATGAAACTTCAAGCAAACACAAAAATTGTTTCTACTCGTAATAGCAATAGCCCCTCCGCTGGTAATAACAGACGTCCCAGTTGCATTTCTTCTATCAAAAACCATTTGCGATTCGGAGGCGGCATAAAACTTCAGGTTCTTCTATGCTCATTACAAATTGAAAGAGTAGTCAAAAATGTTGTGAGTGGAAATACCTATATCCATACCAATGCAACTTTATTACTATAAAAGTAGATTAACCTAGTTGTAACTAAGTAAGAATTCCCAAAAAATCATAAGTTGAAATCTGTATTGAACTTGGGGTGTTTTTTCTTTTTCTTTGCATTTATGAAATATGAGCTTGCAGTAGTCTGCCAAGTGTGCGCATAGCTAGTCTATCAAGTGCAAAAGCAATGAAATGAAAGAAAAGAGTGAAATAATACAAAACACCTCGAGTCTCGGAATCAGTACATAAAAGCGGAAAGATTACAAAAGGGAATACACGGACGATATCGCGGTTATTTATTTCGTACATTTATCACTCGGCATTTTTGAGTATAACCTACTAATAGTTTTATTTATGTTGTTCGCGGTGGTTATCATATACACTGCATCAAAAAAATACGGTATCTGGTTCGGAATAAAAACTATGATATCAGCGGCATTAATGAATACAAACGAAAATACTTTTTCACAGCGAATAGTCATTGTTTAAAGATGAAATGGCAATAAAAATCTTAGACGTTTTCTAACAGTTGTCTTTTTAATTTGAGCAGAGATCATTCAATGCCTGTTTCGACGAATACCGGTAAATATTATTGCGACACGTGTACACTTATTAGACGTTTCTATAGTTGTTATTCTGTGCATTTTTTATTTTTCAAGAATAAACACCTCGACATGGAGCGTCAGGCGACTAAAAAACACTCCGGAGAGCCGGTTCATATAAAAAATTAGGCTGAAAACCGAAGGAATGATTTGGTGTAGAGGGCGAAAAAAATTTAATGAGAAGAACGCGGGAGTAATCGAACGAATGGTTAAAGTTGACCCAAAGTTCGGAGCACCCAAGATTGCAGCAAGCGCGGCGGAAACTGGACAAGCAATTGTTAACCCGCAAACCATCAGAAATTACCTAAAATCGAAAGAATACAACGAAGGAACCATTTATACGGCGAAGAATGCAGCAAAGCGATTGCAGTACACGAAAACCTACGCTAATAAGCCGAAAGCCTTTTGGAAAGATGTTATATTTACGTATGAGAGTAAATAAAATATACAGTGGCGTAACTACAACATCTGGGGCCCGTGGCAAATTCTTATGAAGGGGCCCTATCAATAAAAATCGTCACGTTGTACTCAGTTTGATAAAAAGAAACAAATTTTATTTCAACAGATGATTTTAATAAACAAAACAACAATTTAATTTCAATAAGTTATTTATTAAGAAAAATCTTTTTTTCGAGATTTCTGTTCCGCAAAAGTGTCTATAACATCATCGAAGTTTAGAAATCGGGCCATAAAATTTTCGATAGACAGAATAGTCAAGTTACATAAGCTGTCTTGTCTCATAGAGTTTCTTAAATAAGTCTTTATCAATTTTAGTTTTGAAAATGATCGTTCAGCTCTAGCTGTGGACAAAGGAATTGTGAGAAATAACATTAATGCAATGCCATACTTCAGGAAAGCTGCAAGACATAAAATATTTTTTTATTATTAATAAATCAGCAAGGTCTCGAATACACGACAATTTTTCTATTTCGTCTCTGAAGGTGGATCGAAAACTTAGAATTTCTCTGCCAAATGATTTAGATATGTCTTTTTTATAAATCTCAACAAATTCTAGAGCATGTTTTAATAGATCAGTGTCATTTAAAACTTTTAACGTGGAAAGCTGTAAAACATTGAAATTTGAAACAATTTCATTCATTGGAATAAAACGCGATTTCAGCTGGTTTATAATGATGCCCAATACTCGATAAAATATATTCACTCTGAACAAACTTTCCGGATCTTGGACGCGCTCATCTTCGCAGAGCTCGTCAAAATGGCGTTTTATCTTCCTCTGACGAGTATTAGAAAATTCAAGGGTGATGGACCATTTTTCAGCTACACTATTTGCTTCCATCTTCAAATTTTCAAATTCATGTCGATACATTTCCAATAGTTCTAGGCAGATTTTTAAACGTTTTACGGCATTTGAAAGATCGGTGGCTTTAGACTGAAGTGCTTTAGAGGCTGCATCGATGGTAAGTAGGATCTTACAATGGAAAACCAGTAACATAACAAAATTGTAGTTTTTGATTTTCTTTTTGAGTGAAACAGCTTCATTTCTTTCATCTGATTTGCAATTTAACAGGATTGTTTTCGTTAGCGCTGTATGCACTTCAACAAACCGAACTTTTAAAGCAAAACGGCATCATAACGTTCTGCCCATCTAGTAGGGTTTAATGTTTTGAATGTTATTGAATTTGAAGACTCACTTTCTTCATTAGATATCAAACTTGATAAAATATTCCATCTTTTGATACTATGTGTATGCCCAAAAAAATTATACTTTTAAAACCAGGATAGAAATTAGCTCATTTTGTATTTTCAGACTTAAGTATTTTATTTGGCCCTTTGGTTTATTTAACAACTCTTGCAAAATCGGGTCGTATTTTCCTAATAACTCAACAATACTCAAAAAGTTGCCTTTGGAACTTGGATCACTGCTATCTGCGTTTTCTCTGTGGCCACGAAAGACTAAATTAAATGTTGAAAGTGTCAGAGTAACATCAAGGAACCTAGAAAGTACTTGTCGCCAAAAGGATTTTTCTTTCTTGATCATAGACTCTTGCTCTTCTTCGACTACATGAGTCGCCACTGTTGATATGTAAGACAGGAATTCAGATGAATTTTTGATGTCTCGTGTCTTTGTATGCCATCTACAATATGTTTATAGTCGTCATAGCCCTCAATCCAAACATTTTGTATATTCTTAGATGCCCGATTTGCGAATAACCAACACGGTTCACAATACGCACTCTGAAGTATTAAAGAATAGGAAAGCCATGTACGTTAAAACTTGACATCAGGCTTGGAAACAATATAGAAATGTTTTTCTATAAAAGATCTATTGTTACTATCTTTTAATAATGGGCCATTAGGCTTGAAATGCCCGTTTTCAATCACGAACCTTTCCACTTGATTAGTTACCTCTTTCAAATTACATTTATGAGTAACATATGGCGAAGATACAATATTTTTCATGCTAGAATATAATTCACTTTGATTTTTGCCGGTATTATGTTGTGGTTGTTCTGGATCTAGATGTTCACTGATGTTGGGAGCTGCATCTGATAACACTGGTGTACTTTTAGTAAGCTCCGATTCTTCACTTCTGGAGCACTGCCCAATCGATTTTTTATTATTTAAGTCATCATTTTTCAAGTACTGACTAATTTTAGGTAGCTTTTTATTTTTTTCTTCAGTTTCCTTCTTTCTCTTTCGTTTTTCGCTCCCACTTAAATATTTTCTGGGACTCGACATTTTAATATTTAACTTTCACAATAAACTTTACTTTGCCACTATTTTCATATTCAACAAAATAACAAAATCAAACATACAAATCACCAATCGTTAAAATATTCGCACAAAGAATACGCAGTCAGTGAAGCCCTCATAAAAAAATATCAAATCCGGGATTCCCCTAACATAGTGTGGCCAACTCACCCCCGCAGTAGTGAGACGAAAAAAATAACTAAATGGGGAATTCCCCGATTATTAATGCTCACCCGCGCTGCCAACGTTCCGCTCCAAAATATGTAGAAACCAATGGATGCATTTTAAAGTGAATAAGAACCTGCAGTTATCGGTATTTTGATTGACGGGTTTTTGACGGTCATAAGTAAGTAAAATTACTCGTCACGCGTGCTTCTCTAAAAATGAATAAACATCTTTTTGTTAAGTTCGGTTGAAATGCTTAACGATTTATTGATTGGATTTTAAGCAGAATTTATAAAAATATACTTTTCACATAAAATAAATTACTCATGTACAATATAAAAAAAATTCTTGAGCTCGCGGCCTGTTGTTCCGGGGCCCTCTTGGGTCGGGGGTCCGTGGCATTTTGCCACCCATGCCACCCTATTGTTACGCGACTGAAAATGTAATTGGGTCAGGTGGGATTTGTATGGAGAGAAGCAAATACTTACGATCAGCCACGGTGGGGCAAAATAGAAGCCAACGGAGTAGGAAATCTTGTATTTGTGGAAAGTACTATGGATAGATTTCAATATTTATCCGTTTTAAAAGCTAGTTTAAAGCCCAATGACGAAAAACTGGGCTTCAGCTCGGATTTTAAGGAGGTGCAAGACAATGACCCCAAACATAATTCTGAGCTTATACGAATTTATTTGTTTTACAATTGTAAATCTGTGCTCTCACATCCTCCTTAGTTTCTGGATCTTAATCCAATCGAGCATTTATGGGATATTTTTAAGAAAATTGGAAAACACTCAATTGGAAATAAGGAGCGAATTATTGAAGAAGTTAGTGTTTTCTATGAATAGTCTAGTTAAAAGTGGAATTTGTTCAAAAGGATACCTGTCATTCTATTAATAGATATTTATTTATTAGTAAACATGAATTTTTTCCTACCGTATTTACAATTTTTGATGTAAGATATTGAAGATAAGTAATTAGTGTTAGTTTTGTCATGAACAAACTCAATTCTTTTGTTCAAGGTTTTGTTATTTTTGCCACTTATATGCCAGAAAGAAATGCAATAAAAAGTGTCAAGGTAAATCTTTTAATACCAAAGTTGATGCGTTTTGTTTTCTAAAGCTGCTGCTCTATTGACAATTTTTTGATGCAGGGTATGTGCTAAATCTTTTTAATTATGCTTTAGCATTTCTACTTCTACTTTTCGAACAAATAAAATAAAGATTCCCTCATCACGGTGCCAAGTTAGATATCGAAAGTAACTTTAATTCAAAGAGCCTGTAAACGAAGAGCCTTGATCAGCAAACAAGTTACTACTTTCATTACAAGTTTTATTTACTTTTAATGCAATTATAATTTAAACTGTGAAAATATGATTGTATGTCCTCGTTGCTCTCACGGCAATCATACTTATTTCCATGTGTTCCTATGTATGTGTATTGACGGTAGGTGTAACTGAAACTAAATAACTTGACAAACTTTTGTGCGAACTCGGCAAGCAATAACCTCCACTTGCCACTTTATTTGGCCACGCTAAAGGTACTTTACGCTAGAATAAATCTCAGTCGGCGAGAAAACTTTTTGCCATTTGTGGTTATTGCTGCTGTTAAAACTTATTTATTTTAGTAACTTTCAATACTAAATTTTGTGGTTGTTCCCACAATGTGTTTACGTTATATTGGATTAATTGTTGTCATTATGACAGTCTGCTCATGTAGCTCGAAAGTGCATATGTCGGCCAACACCAATTAGGCAAGTGGGAAATCAAATTTCATGTGCAATCCATTGTAAATATGAATTTAGATATTATTGGAATATTTGTTTTACACAGATTTACAGTTTGTTAAACCTCAGCAGTTTTGGGATATTTACTTATACTTGCAACAAAGAGATTGCAGCAAAGACATTATATACATATATAGTATATATATATATAATAATAATAATATATATATGAATATATATATGTTTATTATTTTCTATCTATTTTCTATTTTTAGACATAAAGTGATGCAATAGTATTCACATATGGGCCATAAGGGTAGAGTCAGAAAAAGCGTATTTCTTAGGTTTCTTGTAAATGGTGGTGAATTGATATGTTGTTGTAATTCTTTCTACCTTCACTTCTTTATATTATTTTATAGTTATAATTCATAGTCATGTGTATGCAGTGCCATAAAAAAGACAATGAGCACGGCTTCTTGTTAATATTATTCTTACATATCAGAAAACAAATTTAGCAACTATTTAAATTGAATATTTAAATAGTGAAATAGTTAACTTACAGCGAAAATTCTAAAATTGATTTATTCGTAAATGGCTTGACACCAATTAGTGCTAATAAGAAATGGTGCTTATCTAGACATTTTGCACGCTCATACAGGTTAATCTGCATAAGTTAGATTAATGATAACCATAAAAAAATGTACAGGGCGTATGATGAACGTTTGATTTATGAGTTGGCGTCTTTTATCTATGAATGCCAGTCGGAGCCAATTTAGTCATAAGCACATGCTTGGTAAAATTATTAATTAATTTGCAGAAAAACATACAAACATTTTGTACTAATATATTAGAAAAAAAAATGTAAGAAAGTCAAAAAAAAGATGAAGATGAAATTGCAACACAACCAACGCGGATTTCGACTATATATAATAAACTACAATAAATAAAAACAAAACTTTCGCGATAAATATGCAGAAATGGCCACCAGCTTTTCGCTCTTTTATGCTGTGTCAAAAATTGATTTCTATTAACTGCATCTCATTACATGAAAATGTGTAGGGAGGCATAATGAATTTGAACTACATTTTTTGCTCTTTTGCGTTAGGGCTTCTTCCAGAATACGAGCAATTTATGCATATAAAACCCAGCAAAATTTAATACCTAAAACATGTTTAGCTCTTCCCAATCATTTTTTGTTTATTGCAAATGATCCATTCACTCCTTTTCACTTACGTGCCTCTCCCTAGGAATTGTCACATATATTTGGCCCTTGCATGTCATTCGAGATAACCAATTATAGAAGTTAGCTGATAATATCTTTAGCTCGCTCATAACGATTTTTCAAACGCTAAAAATTCCATAACTTTTGCACTGAACTATAATTTACATTTAAATCCATCTTCTTCTCTCTCAACTTTGAAAATACAGAACGCGCACACTTAAATGCAAGCTAATCGTGACATAATTTAATTATGACAGCCCATCAACAAAGTAATCGACTCGAGATGCTATAAACACATAACGCAGCTGCCTGCAATCAAGATTCAAAGTTTGCGAAGGGAACTTACTGAGCTTCAAAAGTCTAGCTAAGTGGTGCTCGCAATCGGTTACAGCGGCATTTAGGAAATCACACTGCTGTGCAAGATCTACAGCTCAGGCCGATAAACGGTCGGTCGATGAGTGTTGAATGCAGCGCAAATTAACACTCGCTCCGAAAATATGCAGACAGCTGGCGCGCGCATTAATTGCTTGTACGTATTAGTGGGATTGAGTCACACTTCAGCCAACTGTATATTTCGTAAGTATGCACATATAAGTATGTACGCTAAGCGTTTAATAGCGCGAAAGAATATCATGGGCTAATTGTCCAACAATCTTGACGTCCACATCGACAGAGAAACCAACACTAAGGCGACAACTCAGCAGCAACGTCAAATGGTTTTAATAGTTTTATTCAGATGCAGTGTAAAATGTTGGATACAGTAAGAAAATCGTTTGTATTATTTAAATGCAGCAGTTTTCTCCAATTATATATATATAATAGGCGCGTACACCCGTTTTGGGTGTTTGGCCGAGCTCCTCCCCCTATTTGTGGTGTGCGTCTTGATGTTGTTCCACAAATGGAGGGACCTACAGTTTCAAGCCGACTCCGAACGGCAGATATTTTTATGAGGAGCTTTTTCATGGCAGAAATACACTCGGAGGTTTGCGATTGCCTGCCGAGTGGCGACCGTTGTTAGAAAAATGTTTTTATTAATTTTGGTTTCGCCGAAATTCGAACCAACGTTCTCTCTGTGAATTCCGAATGGTAAGCACGCACGAACCCATTCGGCTACGGTGGCCGCCAATCCAATTAGGCCAATCTAAATAATGTATTATATTTGTACGAGTATGGGTTATATTGCTCCTCAATCTTCGTTCTCACCTATCACACCATTTGGTGTGTACTCGCATTGTATGCGGTATAATGCAATTGAGTGGGCTAATGAACGTGAGATATAATCATAGGTTTATTTACTTAATAGCGCTGATTGATATTCCTCATACACACGCACATATATGTCACGCTGAATAAATAAATTATGCGCGTACGTAACGCAACCGCGTTAAAGAAATTCTTCAGTGTACTGCAGACACACACAGACTTAAATGCATACGCAAATCATATCAAGTGCGTTCGAATTAGTTTCGAATATCATTATTGAAAACGTACAAGACTTTTCGACTCCGAATTTTTGTTTTTTGCATTAATATATTTTTACCGATATTCACTTTCAGATTCTTTCCAAGGCGCTTACTTTTGGTTTTCCAATCCTCAACTTTGTGTGCGTACATAAATATATTCGTATGTGTAAAAGCTGTTGGGCATGCGGTGTAAAGTTAATCACAACCAGGAAACTCGCTTGCACAGGATGCCGGCATATGGGCTGTTTGTCGTCTGCTTGGAAGGACCTTCCTATTCGTAGACTTGTACTAAAAGATGGAAATCTTTAATCCACTTCAGCATACCTTTTTCCCGTAAGTACACATTTTGCCAGTTTGTTTCGTGTTTTATGCTTTATTATCTCTTGAAAGAAAATATGATGCACGACACATTTTTGCACTCTAGATGGGCATGCAGAAAAAAAGCTTAAATTCTATACATTTCGCATTAAAAGTTGTTTTAAAATGGCATGTAAGGGATTAGGTATAAGAACAGCTTAAAATAAATAAAAATAGTAAATACAGTGAAATTCCCCATTACGGACAGTCCTTATAACCGGACAGCTCCAATAACCGGACAAATTTTGGGTACACAGGTTTTTCATTCATTTTTTCATACAAATATCATCCTAATAAACGGACACTCTAATAACCGGACGCGGACAAAGTATTTCAAACCATTTTCATAAAAGAAATTTCTCATAAACGGACAAAATTCAAAAATATCACAAGCAAGCTTTGTTGTTCATTATAAAAATGAAATAGGTGATTCCCCTTTTAAAATGTATGCACACATTCAAGTCCTGTGTTTTAAACTAAGAGTAGTTTTCCATTCAGTTTGTTAAGTCAGTTGCATGCGAATGGTTGCGCTCAAAGTTCGTAATAATATGGTGCCGAAAAAGAAGGTACTTTCTATTAAAGAAAAAATGGAAATTATTGTTTTCGAAAAAGATAAATTATCAGTACGTGGAATTGCAAAAAGGTTAAGTACAGTGAGCCCAAAAATTTAATGGTAGGTACACGTTTCTTTTGCTTTGAAAGGTTCAATATTGGCAAAACACTAGCTGCTGAAATCAATAAAAATAAAGAAAAAATTCGTTCTAAATGGGAGTCTGGAGTTAATGTTCATCAAAAGCGAAGCTTTCTTAAAGAAGGCGGCTCTGAAATAGACAAGATGTGTTTTAATTGGTTCGCTAAGGCTAGAAGTCAAAACATTCCGATTTCTGGTCCCATTTTGAAAGCAAAGACAATGGAAATTGCAGGCAAACTGGGTGTACCTAATTTTAATGCTTCAGATGGATGGTTAAACAAAAGGCGAATAAGTAATAATGTTTCTTTCAAATGCGTATCTGGTGAAGCTGCAGATATAAAACAGGATGGTGTCGAACAGCTTAGGACAAAACTGGCATCTCTGTTGACCGGTTACAAGCCTCAAGACATTTACAACGCAGACGAAAGTGGGCTTCTTTTTCGTGCCTTACCTGAGAAAACCCTCGCTCTTAAATCCGCAAAATGCGTGGGCGGCACTATCAAAGGAAAGACTCACAATTTTGTTCTGTGCTAACATGGCTGGAGATAAGGAGCTGCTTTTGGTTATAGGTAAAACAGCCCGTCCTCGATCTTTTAAACATGATCCAATCGCAAAACTGCCAGTGGATTGGAAGTCTAATAAAAAAGCATGGATGACTCGAGAAGTAATGAGTGAATGGCTGCAGCAGTTCAATCGAAGAATGAAAGCCCAGAATCGAAAAATTATCTTGTTTTTAGATAACGCGGCTTCTCACCCAAAGGAAGCTGTGTATTTCAGCAAAGCATCTTGGGATAAAAGGGAAGCCACAACCGTCCGAAATTGCTTCCGTAAAGCAGGATTTTTGGAAACTTATGAGGATCCTCCAGATTTTGATTCTGAAGATGATATTCCACTGGCAATCTATACTAGGCTTCAGGAAGGACTAGACTTGACAAATGATTTGGAAGGTTTTCTCCAAATGGATCAAAATGTTTTCACTGAGGACAACAATATAGAAATTCAATTTGACCAACAAGATGATACTATGGACATAAGTGATTCAGAAGATGAATTTTCAGAAGAAATAAGTGAGCCTATAACATCATATGATGAGGCTTTAAAACTTGTTGCGGGCTTGAAATAATTTGCAAAAAATGACTATGTAGCTTTTCAGCACATTAAAAATATCTAGAGTCACTTTGAATATGAATATATCAAATTAAAGCAATGAATGTTTAAGCAATCAAGCATTACCGAATTTTTTCAATCAAACTAGTATGGAAATGTAAAGACTTGTACAATGTACTTAATCGATATATGTACATATATGTATTTATATGCAATACTAAAGTATGCAAATATTCTTTACTTCCAAAAATTTCTTAAATAAACTATGTACAATACAATTTATATGTGTGGTATATATTTTGTGACTTCATCCCTTATAAGCGGACATCTCCTACAGCCGGACAAAAACACTGCGACGGTGAGTGTCCGGTTATAAGGAATTTCACTGTAATTACACTTTTCATGCTGCTGATGTCGTCTTTTACTATTACTAAATAAACTAATTAAAAATACAATTTTGTCCAAATTTTTCCAGCATGCCTCTGATAAATACTCTTTAAATGTGACTCAACAAAGACGGAAGCTTCTACACTTAAACTACCTAACCTGTTTCCAGACCTAAAAAAACTCACGCCTGGAAGGTGTTTTATATCAAGTGATGAGGACAAACAGCTGTGATGGCGTATTTTGCAGCCCTTCCAGATTCTCATTTCAGGGATGGAATGCATGAATGGAAATCTCGTTGGAGAGGAAGACTATACTGAATAATAAACTGTATTTAAAACCAGAAAATTGTGTTTTTCTTATTTAACCGCAAAACCTTTCTGAACAATCTAGGAAACTTGAAATTAATTCACGTCTAGACATTCTTCGCCTAAGAGTGCCAATTATTTTGCATGAGCGACATTTTTTTGCTCACTCCATATCAAAAATCATTTAAGATTTTTAGAAGCAATATTGCTGTGTCAGAGGGCGTATTTTCCTGTGTTTTGGTTGGGAATTCGAAATTTCAAGATAAGCATTTTGCAGGAGGCAGAACGCAACTTCAGCATTTTTTGATATTTGAGAGTTATTAAATTTATTTATTGGTTTATTACTTCGCAATTACTTGGGTACCACTTTGATTTATCACATATAAATTGTTGAAGTGAAGAATGCAAAAATTGAGCCTAAGTGGTATGATACACAATCACACATACACATGTAGATGTGCAACTTTGTGCTGTGTGGAGACAATTAAAAAGTATGCTAACTTCAGCAAAATATTTCCTGAAGCGAATCAGGAATTTCTTTAAGATTCAATGCTCTCAAGTCCAACCTGAACTTAACTGAAGAATCTCAGCCTTTTTCTTATACTCGTGGTACCTTTGATTAGACTTTCATATGGCTAAATAAGATTCAATATTCCAAATTCAATATATTGCAAAAATATTACAATAATAACAATGGATTATGATGGATTAAGTAAATATTTCTTATTCGAAAAACAAACAAAAAATACTATAAATAAATCCACTCATTTGTGCGGAAAAGCGTACACATCAACTATAAGATTCACACATACACATAAGCGACTGGAAGTAAATTCGTACATATGTATGTATATATTAATAATTTCTGCTTGGACATTAATGAAAAAGAGCCGTCACACATGCAGAAATTCCCCTCCCTGCCAAACTCATTTATCATCCAAGCCGACAGACAAACAATATTAGGGCAATAACTTATAATGAAGATAATAATACAAAAAAAAACATCAGTGATTGCTGCACAACCGGCATTTTTGCTGGATACCGGATTAAAAATATGCATATGCGGGAGTTTGTAATGGATTCAAGGCCCATATTCAAGCAAACACAAAAATGTAACTTTATTGCCAGTGACGAAAGAAACATTTCAACGAAAAATTATTT
Source organism: Anastrepha ludens (assembly GCF_028408465.1). Lineage (NCBI taxonomy): Eukaryota > Metazoa > Arthropoda > Insecta > Diptera > Tephritidae > Anastrepha > Anastrepha ludens. The sequence goes on along the minus strand of NC_071500.1, from coordinate 116,033,157 downwards.
ATTGGCTTAAATATATGCGCACATTTATAATATTTGTATTCAACATTTAAAAAAAAAAAATTTCTGAATCAAAAAAGGCAACCTCTGTGTCAATCAGAAAGGCTTTAGCGCTTTATTTAAGTGATAAAGGAATAAACAAAAACAATTACTTTCATGCCCCATCATACAAATGCCGCGTGTCGAGAAGTGAACGAATTTACGATTTTTTGTGTTGCTCTATCCCTTTAATTAAAGGACTTGATTTGGACAATTATGAAAATACGGTGCATTTAAATGAAGTGAATTCATGGTCGAGTGATTAAAAACAAAGCGAAAATAATGAATACATCAGACAAGCCCCTTTTTTAAAAATAATTTATAAAAGTGTACGTATGATGAAGGCTGCTGAATTTATCTACACAAAATTAAGCAAATAAATTAAGCGATGATTACTTATTCCAGTTGGAAAAATGTTATGTGAACAGTACAGTAAAACTAGCTGGATCTTCACATGTCGGCCGCTGCAGTCGAATAGGAAGTGCCCAGGTTCGAGTCTCCGGCCATGAAACACCAAATGATAGAAAAAGTTTCTACTAGTCGACGTCACTAAGTAGATAACGGCAATTCTGCGACTGTATTTCTGCCATGATAAAACTAAAAACTATTTGCCGTTGTTTATGGAACAACATCAAGACGCACTCCTCAAATAAGTGGAGGAGCTCGATCAAACACACCCAAAAAAAGGAAGAAGGCACCAATTATGTATAATATATATTATAAATATATACAATAGTTCCTCAAATATTCAGATATATAAAACAATTGGACGATAGATACGTTTCCGAAAACTTCGTGTAAATGAGAATTAGGTGAAAACAATATTAAAAAATTCTTTTAGAAGTTCACTTAAGAATTTATTTCGTACTTACACATTTGAATTCATTAAAATTAAAATTATTAAACGGCGAGAGTATAATTTACCGAGTCTCAGAGACTTTTCCTGAGACTAATTTAAACGTTTAGTACATACGTCGAAAAATCTCACTCTGTTTGCTCTATTAGATTCAAGAAAAATTAGTTAAATTATGGAAAATCGTGTTAGAACAAAACAATTCGTGTAAAAAGAGAATTAGGTGTAACATACTACCAAAATTCTTTATGTTCTAATCATTGAATGTGAACCGAAACGTTTTATAATTTGGTAATGTATTCCGTCTTCTTCAAATACTCAGCTGTGCCTTCCATTTTATGGACCAATGGATGCAAATATTCAAGGCAATATTTAATATATATACACAAATACCAATGTGAAGTTTTAAAATGTTTATAAAGAAAGAGCAAAAGTATTAAACAGTTACATTAAAAAACCTTTCAAATTCATATTAATTTGGGCTTCGCTAGTCCGCTACTGGTTGCCCGAGAAATTGCCAAAGAAACACCTCAGTCCAAGTCAAAAGTCCGTAAGTCGAAAGCCCAATTTTCTATGTAAAATTGTTCGTAAATAATACATTTCTCTTCTTTAAAGGCAACCAACCATTCTGATATTAACATTAATCTGACTCCTTCTATTCTCCATATATTTTTTGAGGTTTTTGGTAAAAACTTATGCCGTTAGACCCCAACGAAGAAAGCTTAAAAATAAAAAAAAAAATAATTGGCGCGTACACTTCTGTTAGGTGTTTGGATGAGCTCCTCTCCCTATTTGTGGTGTGCGTTTTGATGTTGTTCCACAAATGGAGGGACCTACAGTTTCAAGCCGACTCCGAACGGCAGATATTTTTATGAGGAGCTTTTTCATGGCAGAAATACACTCGGAGGTTTGCCATTGCCTGCCGAGGAGCGACCGCTGTTAGAAAAATGTTTTTATTAATTTTGCTTTCACCGAGATTCGAACCAACGACCTCTCTGTGAATTCCGAATGGTAATCACGCACCAACCCATTCGGATACGGCGGCCGCGAAAGCTTAAGTGCCAAAAATTATAATCGATACCAGAGCTGCTGTATGTACCGAATCTTGTATGTGTAAATTTTGTTTTAACATTGGGTCAGTAAAGGCAAGAGTTTGATAAGCGTCGAGATCTAAAACTATTCAGTAAAGAAAAACTCATCAACTTCATAAAAAGTAGAGATGTACCATCAACGCCCACTTATTGAGTACATTTATCGTTTTCTTGGGTGTAAAAACCTTTTTCATAACAAAATTTGACTCTAAACTTGTCACTCCCAAGCGAGGCCAAATTTTCTGATACTGTAAGAAAAATAGTTTTCAATTTGCTATGCCTCCCTAAGTAAAAGTAAAAGCACATTTTCATTTGATAAGATACTCTTATAGATATTGCAGGTAGTTATTTCTACATAGTCATATATATATATATATATTTTTGTATTATATTTTTTTTTTGTTTCGGCGATATTTTTATTCAAAATTTTATTGCACTAATTAAATCAAGCTACTAGTCACATAATGAATTGACTCTAAGTCGATTATTTAAACTAATTTTACTTCAATTTAATTCTCGTCACGCTCCCTCTTGGTCCAGCGAAAACTTTCAGTAAACGCTCACGTTCTGCTAAATATCGAGACTTTCACCTTAAGTTTAGTAGATATTTATGAGAGCATTCGTACTAGTGAAGCACTTTGGGATACCGTAAAATTTTCTTGTGTGCTCGTACAAGTATATATGTGTATATTTGTATGTAAATGCATGCCTACATGAATATTATAACGTTTTCATCACAATTATCATGCAATTTGTTTCAATCACTTATTCATTTATTAATTAACGCCAAAGTTTATTCCCCTCATCGTGACATAAATGTTTGTATACAGTTACACGAGCAGAGCAGACTCCCAAGATTCATATGCACATAAGTAATTTGGTGAGTCACAGCATCGTGGGTCATTATTAAGGAGTTAGTTTTGCCATCAATAGCAATCAATATCCCTTAGCCACCTCCAGACACAGCTATCCTACCAGCCACATTTCCCAATTCCCCATTTTTATTCGATGTGCAAACACGCAGCATATAATGCATACCCATATACATATAATAAGGACATACAGCTGTGAACAGGAGAATAGCAGTACCCTTAAAAAGTTATTTTGAAGTCATTTAGTTTTTTCCAATAAATCATACAAAAGAAAATTTCAATACCAAATATCTACGGAGGGTTCAGGGATTTCAGATGTGTAGAGATTATCTGAATAAATCAGAAAACTACGTAAATAACGGCTATTTTTTGGCGTCGTCCGGTTTTTAAGTGCAACATTGAAATAGCGGTGCCTTCAGGGTTTTAGGGTCATACAACGAGTACTAATAAAATTTTGCATAATAGGACTATGAATAAGTTCGTGCGGTTTTTTTTCGAAATTTGAAACTTTATTGACGTAAAATGGTTACAAATTTAATATTCAAAATATTGTCCATCGCTTACTACTACTTTTTCCCATCTTTCTGGCAATTCACGGATTCCCTTTGTGAAAAATTCGGTCGGTTTTGCCGCAATCCACGAATCGATCCATTTTTTGACTTCATCGTAATTACGGAAGTGCTGGTCAGCCAGGCCATGTTGCATCGATCGGAAGAGATAGTAATCGGATGGCGCAAGGTCTGGACTATACGGCGGGTGGGGTAGGACATCCCATTTGAGCGTTTCTAAGTATGTTTTGACCACTTGTGCAACATGTGGCCGAGCATTGTCATGTTGCAAAATAACTTTGTCGTGTCTATCGGCGTATTGCGGCCGTTTTTCTCGCAGTGCTCGGCTCAAACGCATCAATTGTCGTCGGTAGACATCCCCCGTAATCGTTTCATTCGGTTTCAGTAGCTCATAATACACAACACCCAGCTGGTCCCACCAGATACACAGCATAACCTTCAGGCCATGAATATTCTGCGCCGACGTCGATGTTGAAGCATGGCCAGGGTATCCATACGTTGCCCGACGTTTTGGATTGTCGTAATGGACCCACTTTTCATCGCCAGTCACAATTCGATGCAAAAAACCCTTTCTTTTGTGCCGTTGAAGCAGTTGTTCGCATGCCATAAAACGGCGTTCAACGTCTCTTGGCTTCAATTCATACGGCACCCAATGGCCTACCTTTCGGATCATTCCCATGGCTTTTAAACGTTTGGAAATGGTTGATTGATCAACTCCCAAAGTTTTTGCAACCTCTTCTTGCGTTTGAGCCGGATCTTGATCGAGCAATTCCTCCAATTCGGTATCCATGAACTTTGGCGGCGCACCCTCGCGTTCTTCGTCTTCCAAGCCAAAATCACCACTTTTAAAGCGTGCAAACCACTTCTGGCACGTTCGCTCAGATAGAGCATGCTCACCATAAACTTCCACCAAGATACGATGACTTTCGGCTGCTTTTTTCTTCATATTAAAATAATGAAGAAGAATTCCCCGCAAAAACACATTATTTGGCACGAAATTCGACATTTTCAAGTGTGGTAAAAATATTGTTGTTTACGCTTCAAATAAAAAACTTATACTGACGTTTGTGCCTTACGACAGTAGCTCTCCAATGAATGTTTGGAAATGTGGATCGATGGAATAATAATCAAGTTACGCCATCTGTTGTAAAACCGCACGAACTTATAAATAGACCTATTAGATTTAGAAGAAACCACGTTTTTTATTCTTTCTTTTATTTGGGAAGTGTCTTGAATGAATTTCTTACGCTCTGACTATAGTGGATCGAGCGATACATTGCACTACAGAACAACGAAAGCCGACTCTGAAAGTGAGAGCAGACGGAAGATCTTACACAGAAATACAAAAAGTTTTTCATGTTCATCATGACGGCCAACTTTAGCCGAAAATCAGCCACAATACATTCTATAAACCTCTAAACTTGGGGGCTCAAAGTAATATTATGGGGATGGTTCTCATATTACGGCGCAGGCTCCATATTCAACCTTGATGGCTTAATAGACACCAATATTTATGTGGAAATAATGCAGAACGTTATGTTGCCGTATTGTAGAGAGCGAATAAAATTAATGATCTTAAACACACGAGTCGGAAGGTCAAGGATCGGTTTCACGCAAACACAATTGAGGTTACGGAATGACCAACTCAGTTCCTCGCACTCAATCCTATAGAAAATCTGTGCGGGACCTAGAAAGAGCAATTTCAAACCGAGTAACAATCAACAACTTTAGGAAATTGTTAGAGATCCGTGACTGAAGATTCCGAAGCAGCTATGTGAGAAATTGGTGTACTCTATGCCCCGCCGTTGTGCTGCCGTAATAAAAAATGTGAGAAATTCCACTAAATATTGGGTCCAACTTTGTATATGCAAACTTTGCCAATGCAGTTTTTCTTTAATTTTTTTATAAACTTGGTCGGAATGCGTTACTTATATGGTCACTGCTATTTCAATATATCCCAGAATTTCTATCTTTTGGAGTAAAAATTTTTGATTTTCGTTGTAGCATTGATTTAAATATGTGTTCAGTTCAAAAATAGAATAATGTTTTAAAATAGTACTGAAAAGTTTTTAATGACATCATAATTTAAAATGTTTTTGAAAAAATCTAAAATTTTTTAGATATTTTAGGCTATTTTCGTGTTCGCAACTGTATATACATATATATACACACATTCAAGTGTATAACGGTATATTTCTTGCACCCACTTGCGAAGTTCAACAACGCCAAATAGCGCGAGTGTGTTACGTTGTAACCACATTTCCACATTTCAGAAGTACAGCAACCATCTAAATCAAATTATCGACTTGGTGTACCTTGAATGAAATCACGCCAATGGGAAATGAAATCAACACTGTTTGCGAGTGAACGAAACTGAATAAAAGTGTAGTTGATTATTATGGATACCATAGCTACTTATTTATGGGTATTTCTATCCTGAGTCAGCAAAGATTTGTAAGCTTCGTCCGAACCAAACTTTTTAAACTCGGCGGTCTTACAAAAATAATGGACCGAATTGTTAAGCGGATAGAAGCGAAAAATAATTGCCTAGTCATATGTTGCCAAAAAGAACATTAGATTGGTAATCACATAAAGGAGAGCGTCCGCAGCTGGGATATGGGTCGGGTATATAAAATTTACGTGACTTAAATTAAAGTGCGTGAACTGCTGCTGATTTCGTACCCTTACTAACAAAGTCTAGTGATGGAGGAGTTGGACTAGAGATGGTATTTCAAAGTTTTGTTTTGTTTTTGAAATTTAAAGATATGACTATTTGCGAATTTGGTTTTTCTAATTTAAAGAAGGTCAGTTTTATCGACATTTAGGTAGGATGCTGGTGTAGCTCATAACTGCGCCATATCCTCTAAGTGCCTTCCCATTTCCGTTCAATATAAGGGAATGGATATCTGAAGGTTGGGGGTTTTGTTCGTCGAGAGGGCGATCAGCCTGCCTAAGCAAAGCCCTCCGCAACCCCAGTTCTCGGTGCACTTCTTATGTTGTTCTAAATATTAAAAACTGTTTAGAAAGTTCACAAAAAATTATGTTTGCTTTTGTTCGCAATTGTAGTTGGACTGAAGTAGTTAAGAAAAAATCGAGTGAATTCATCAACTTAATCAATACTTGAGCAAGTAATAAATATTTTCCGATTTAGTTTCAAAATTTGCGCCAACTTTTCGTCTTTAAAATTTCAGAAGTCAAAACTGCAACATTGCGCAACCTAAACTTTCATTTCTTTAATAACCGTAACACAAACATCCAACAGCAATAAAAAATTCAGCACGAAAACAACAATAGAAACAATTACTTGACCTTATTTCCAGACCTTTTTTTGCAATTTTGAATGAAATTGTTTTGTGTGAGCGTTTGCAGTTTCGCTGGTCCTTCTTCATAATTTCACCGAGCGAAGCTCCTTGCAGAAGTTCTTAGTATGCTTTGCCGCTTAAGCATTCTTGCTTATGGTTGTCATAGCTGTTGTTGTTGTTACTTCCGCAAAGTTTCCATGAAATCACCGTCGATTGCCTAAGCAAGCAAAAATCGAAATATTTACACCTGCCGTCTCTTCGTTTTTCTTGCCGAAACTAAGGCAACACTGTTTGCATGCTCTTACCAGGCTACTTTTAGGCGCATATGCCGCCAAACATTTGAATTTTCACCCTTCCCATCATTACATTATGCATGCACAAATTGCATTTTACTGCGCTTTCACTTCGCTTCCGTTTTGATGCCTTACACTTACACAGTATTTGGTGCCCAATCGATGAGATCCAACCCAGACCAAAGCAAAGTAAAATTTTTATAAATTGAAGCAAAGTCTTAGAGACTCCGTTATCGCGTGCTACGGTTTCTGGCATATTCCGCCGTGGTCGTTGGGGTCGTGCCATTAGAAAATGGTGGAGTGATACATTTCAATACACAGGCGCGGACGAGCGTAAATTGCGAATTGCAATTCATTGCTGCTCTCAATGCTATCCTTCGCTTGACACACACACACGCAAACTAGTTACACGCATGCATAAGTATATAGGTGTAAGAATTCGATGTTGAAAACCTCAAAGTTTTCGCTGGCAGGGGTGGCGAAATTGCTAACGGACCTGACGTTCACATTTGCAAAATTAAAACAGGCAACAAACTTTGCTGAAATTAATTCAAAAAAATAAGAATAAAATAAACATATTTTTCAATGCTTATCCAATTTTCGTGCCTGCGTTCAGACGGCACTTGGCACAAAGTAGGAAATAGCTGTTGCAGTGCATTTAAGAGTTCACTTACACTTAGGCACTTGGACACAAATCAGAAAAAATTGCAAACTGGCTTTTATGGCTTAGTAAAAACGCGCACGGAATTTTAATGAATTTAGCGTTGAAACATTTTATGCCAATGCACAAGTTGGTTCAGGCAGCGATCGCAGCTCTGACCTATCCCGTTTAAAAATGAGTCTTAGTTGCTTTGCAAGTGTTGGGGCAGCACCAAAGATTGATTTGTGTATGCGACCTCACCGCAACAAAAAACAAAAGAAAAAACACAATTGGCTCTGGTATCTGTAGGTGAGCCACAGATTCACAGTTTGCACAATTTGCCAGTCAATTCGTTGCCCATTTCGAGCACCAACATAAGATGAAAAAAAGATCAGATAAACATATACAATATGATACGATAACTCATAAGTGATTTAAATACACATAGAGATGGTTTTAAGAGTGAAACTAAATCAATGAAACTCGATTTCTTTTGGTAGATACAAATATTTTACAGTTCCGTTCCTCAGAGCTATAAAACTCACTAGCGCCAGATTTTGAGCTAGAATAGCTGTTGGACTTATATAAGTGAATTATGATTCAATAAATGCCGGCACCTGAAGCACTTTGTATAAAATCTTTTACGCATATTTAATTTATTCGTTTACATGTTTACGACGTCAAGCCCTTTTCAGCTCAGCATTGTGCAGTACTCCGATGAGAGAAAACGTTTCAAGAAGTCTTTTCTCTATTCATAAAAGTCTCTTCATTTAAAAATACGTAGAGAAAAAACAAAAATTCAATAGATCCATGTGGCTTTCAGAACGAAGAAATTTTGGAGATGTTCAAGCAGACATTTTCGCGATTTTGAGGCAAAGTTAGTTTAGATAAGCCAGGTTGCTTGCCTCAGACAAGACCCTCGATGGCCCTAATGCCCATTGTGATACCTACGCTTGATTTCAAGTTGCTTAAACCGCCTACATATTTTTAAAAAGGTAACTGGGAGATTGAGACATTTTATAAATTTCCCAGGTCTTCAACAAAATAATCGCCAAGATATATGGCACAGTTTCTTGGAAGTGCAGCACATTCACCGACCCAATTATTTTCTATTGAATCCAAGCAGACATTTTGTCCTTTTCAGATTCAGTTTTGACCAGAGTGCTTTGGAGGCCCTGCAGTTGGTAGCCAGAGACCAACTTCTATTGGTTTCCGCGATTATGCTAAAGTTAATCGCAATGTACCTATAGTTCGTTTGCAGAAATGCGTATGTCCTTTACCACTCGCTGAAGGTCAAGCTCAGAGTCTTAATAGACAAGTGCGACCTCCTGCATTCTTTAACACACCTTTAATTGTTGCGCGTTGAGGCCAGTGCATTGATCGCTGCTTGACTATGAGCAAGTCTTATCGCTTTTGTCGCTTGGCCTATAGGGGAAATCTCAGCTTAGAGGACGATTGTTCCGAGTACACTCGCGATCTAGTGCTATTGTCCATCTTTGAGCCAGCACCACTATCATCCGATAGTGTGGTCTTTGGGGACAACTATCATCTGATTTGACTCTGGCCTGCCCATCCTTCCTGTCGGGTATTTGCATTTTATAGCCTTTGTTCAGATCTATCTTGGGAGCCCTTTAGTCTGTATTCGATGCGTCTTGCAAGAGTTCCACAGATAGTAGAACTGATCTTTTCTTTTAGCGTGCCTGCTGTTGGGGGAAATACCCTGATACCATTGAGGGTCCAACCCTATAAAAATATACGGGCCATTGGGAAGCAAGCTTTTACGAAAGTCCGAATACAATTTTTGAATCATTGAAATATACAAAATATAATATACTTAAATTAATGGAAGTATCTCAAATTGTGTAGTTCTTTTTTCAGCCCTACAGGCGATTAGTCTGAATAAAATGTCTGTAGTACAATATAAACGAAATCAAATTCCACGAGTTTCAAAATATTGCCGTTGCTCATTGGCTGATCAGACTGTAGCTAATATAGGCATTTGAGACTATGCATTGGGTGCGAAGTAAAACCAATCTGTTTAACAATCTAATACTAGCAATGTTAGTTATATGCATTTCCTGTAGGGGTTTGAAAAATAGCACACCAACTTACATTTCAAAAGTCTGTCATAAATGTTTGTTGCTTTGATTATTCTTGCGCAGAAAACATACCTGCAAATATAAGAAAAAAATAATACAATAAAAAATAAATATTTCAGCGGATTCAACGAATGGAAAAGAGGAGAGACACAATTTGCGAATTACATGCAAAGATTTAATTTTGTGCTCGCGTCTTCTCTTTTTATAATATATTCTGCTGTTCATTTTAATAAATTAATAGTTTTCATGTAGTGCCAGCTTTTCTGTCTTTTTACTTCTATATTCATGTGTGTATGATTTTCGTGTGCACTTAATAATAGTAAATATAAAAGCGTCTTATAAATAACCTTGAGACTTCAGCGCAGAGATCCTCCAACATTTCTGTGGTGTGCGACTTGAATGCTTCTCCACAAATAGAAAACCTAAAGTTGCTTGGCTTTTATAAGGACATTTTTTTCGTTTGCTGATTTCGATCTTTGAATTAACAACTTGCAACAGGCACAAGCACACTCAGCTACAATGGCCCACTGTGTACACTTTGAAAGTAGGAAAAGTGAAGGGGCTATGGCTTTGACGTCAGCGAAGGTAAACTTGTGAGTTGCGAAAATAAAGGCATCTTAGTGGGAGACACGAAAAACAAAACCCAACCAGGAGTAAAAAACGCCAATAGGCTAATATGAAGAAAAGGAAAAAATGAAATATGTGAGAAATTTTTCAAAGGAAAATACCAACGCTGGTGACAAACTACTTACACTTTTACAATTTCTATCTTTTTTCTACTAAATATGTGCATATATATACGTATTTAAGTACTTAAAGGAGATTTTACTGCCCCGGTGCTCCTTAAAAACATTATTCCGTTTGCATATAAATAGTATGAACACACTAAATAAATACTTTATACGAAAAAGCTTAACTCGTCAATTACAGACTAGCTGCAGCATTTTAGGCGCAGTGACAATGTTAGCAACAAATAGTCACAAATGACACAAGGCATTAGCTTCGTACATTTCATATACAAAAACATCGTCTAGAAAGACGAGCACATCAGTAACTAATGCGAACACTATACAGTTACCGCAGCATCACAAAGTTTATTACATTAAATATAATCCTTAGGATGTCAATCTGTTAGCAAAGCCACTCACCGCTAACGCTACTCCTGCATTTCCACTGAGGAAAGCCAGCACATTTGCACGCCGCCTGGCTTCTTTCGCTTCGTTTTATTCGCATTCACTCGTGCCGATATGTTGCATTATGAATGAGTGACACACAGCGATTATGTGCATACGTGCAAGTACAGTACATTTTCCATACACACGACTATTATGTATGCACACCTGAAAATGTTTGGGAAAGTTTTATATACCCAGATATATTTGAAATAGTAAACTTTATTACAAGGCAAGAAACTGTGAGAGTAACGCCATAACTGGTCAGCAATTCGTTCATTCAATCATCTGCCCGCAGGGTATATCAGATATCATTTCCCCATCAAAATTTATTTGATTATGCGCATGCGGTGATGCGCCCATTGATGTAATTCATGTGAAAATTTGGAAACTGTGAAGTCAGTCAGGATTATAAATAATCATAAACAATGCTCTAATCATACTTTTTATTACACTTTGCCCAATTCAGAAAAGATTCCGTTTACACGTAAGTGTATTTCAGAGTACTTCAAGCGGAAGCCACTGCTTTTAAAGAGGGACTTACAGCGAGCAATACAAGAGTGTTATCACCAGGATTGTCGTCAATTATTCAGACAGCCAGGCAGCAATAAAAGCGAGTCCAAAACGTACTGGTCAGAAACAGTCACTTATGTTTCAATGTACAATAAACCACATTTGGGTGCCAAATCATAGAAGTACAGCAGGAAACTGAATAGCAGATGAGCTTGCTGGAAAGGGTACAACACAAATTATTCAATAGATAGGGAAACTATTAGAATAGTAAATACAAAATGACAAAACCTAACAACCTGCGAATTAAGCTAATTGACATGGCCGTAACTCAACAGTGGTCGTTCAAAATGCCCGCTGAAACTCAATAGAGAGAACACAAGTCTAATTGGTAACTATGTAGCCGGGTGTAAAAGGTGACTATGCTAGAAGGCAGGGAGCTGCATCCTCCGATTATTGTATAAGCTACTACTTAGACTCCTCCTTTATGAGTGTGAAGAATTAGCTAGACCTAACATGCAATACCAACATTTTTAACAGATGTAGCGCATCATAAACCAACGAAGTCAAGCTCGTTTATAAAAACCGCAGGATGGTTTAGAAGGTATCCAATAGTGTAAAGAAGAATATCCAGTGACATAACAACGAACCTACAACCACCAGACCTGCCTCCCCACGACCTGCCTACGCAGCCACCAGACCCGCCTACCCACTCATAATTGTAAAACTGCCTTTGCACCCAACTCATAAAACCAAACCAATAAAAAATTTGGAATGTGGTTTGGCCCGAATTTTTTATTAAACATAATAATTATATATTTAAAAAAAAACTTCAGTACCTTTGGAAACAGGTAGTTTGGATTCACAAGTTTCCAACGGTTGGTGTAGCTTGAAATCGGTCGGATTGGCACCAAGTATATGGAGAAAACAAAGGAAACTTTGCTATTGGCTGAGGCACTTCAAAATTAATTGAATAACAGTTTTCTGGAGAGTGTTTAGCGTTTACAAATTTAGGCGATTAAAAACTTAATTACATTTTTCAATAAAATTATTCTTTCTACTTATATATTCGACCCTTCAAGCAAACATATTTATTTCAAGCAATCACATTAATTATGCATATGCACATATACATAAACAATGCACAGCAGCAGAAAAGTCTTTTTATTTAAAATTCCAATGCAAAAGTTAAACGCTTCACCTTCGTACATATGTAACTATAACCCAAAGTCTGCAAACCATTTTGAGGTTGCAAATTTACAGAAACAAATCTACGAGTCTCCCCATATCACAAAAAAAAATGTTTTTTTGTTCTTCAAAGAAAATATTATGCAAATTGCCAAAGAAAAAGCGCTCATTCACGCGTAAGATACGAATTCTATTAATTTATCTTCATAACACTATTTCAATTTCCAAAAACCTTCACTTTACTTCCGAAACACACAACAAGGAAACTGGTTTGAGTGCATATTTTTAGGCAGCCTCGCAAGCTTTCAATGCAAGCCATTCGTGCACAGCTCCGTGTTTTCAAATGCAGACAATTCATCGCCACCTTCTATAAGAAAATATAATTTATAAATGAATCACTTGCACTTGCTGGCCGCAAACAAAGCCTTTTCGTGTTCGCATGAAATTACAACATTTTGTGTTAAATGTTAAATGTGAGGTTGTATATAAGTTGTTATATAATTCTCGTTGTTGGTAATTTGCCAGCATTCGAGAGGATTACTCGCTGGAAGAAGTTATATTATTCTGCTTTCGTTTTGTTGTAAGGAATTATGTATAAAAAAGACAGTGAAAATATAATTAAGGGTTGTAGGTATAAAGAAAAACAAATTAAAAAAGAGCATTGACTTTTCAAGGTGACTTAAACGAACGAAACTGCGAACGAAATACAAATCTGCGTTCATTCATTAAAGCATGCAGTTTTACTTTAAATGCTTAAGCTTAGTAGTAGTAGAGGGACCCAGAATCTCTCAGCAACAGGTCGAAGTTCCAACAGTTCTGCTTCCCGTTGTAAGAAATACAATAATTTTGTTGAAGAGCCATTCCACTGCAGCTTTATTGCACGCCGTTTAAAACATAAAAGGGAATTATTAATCAGTAGAGAGTTATGAAAAAGGTACAACGGTCCCAGTATTTTCATTCACTATCAACCTATCAGTAGATGGTGCTCTAACGGTTCTCTTAAAATTCCAAGTTTATTTACAAAAGGCGGCTAGCACTCGATATTCTTTAGAATTTTAGTTCAGTTCTTTAAGCTTCTGCGGCCGAAAAATGCTTTCCTTTTATCAGCAAATATAGTGGTAGTTTTTAGGCAAAGCAAAAGTCACTCGTTGCTGTAATGAAAGTATTATTAAGTAATTTTTATTTCATTTATTTATTTATTACTTCAAGCTGGGCATCCAGCTTGTAAAGCATTGTTTCATTTCTTGACTCTTACATGCTACGTACAAGCGTTTTTATAGGAATTTTAGTCAATGCAAGTCAATAACAATTTTTCGGTGTTTACTTATGTAATATGATTCTAGCATTCACGCGCCGCACATAAAAGAATTACGTTAGCTATGTTTGCATTTAGTTTCAAGTGTAATGAACCTTTTAAGAAATATGATACTATTTAAACGGCACAGCAAAGTGAATGCATAAGTGGACAATAAATTAAAAAACCAAAACAAAACAATAAATGTTTATGAATATTAATGTTAAGGCATATCCGACTTATAATCATACTACATTGCAAAATCAGGCGTATGCCGAAAATGATAAACAGTTAGTCAAAAAATGGGCCACGATTACCGATAGATAAGATATATTTATAAATAGGCTCTTCTAACTCCTAGTTGGAGCATAGGGCGTCGACAACTCCTCTTCCCCATCGAACATGGTTTTGTGCAAGTCTCTAAGAATCGTTCCAAGTATTATTCAAAGAATCATTTCCGCCGTCGTTCAACGGCGCAAAGGGATACATGGTCTGCCTATATTTCGTCCTGTCTGTTGGAAGGAATTCCATCGCAGCGCCTGTTGTGCGATGTTGTCGTCACTCTTCATCAAGGTGTGGCCAATCTATTGCTATTTCTTTCTGCGGATTCCAGTCGCCACATAAGAATGGTTGATGGATAATATGTCGCACAATCATCCAAGAAATGCAAGCTTACTTTGCCGCGATGTTCGGCGGAAATGCGAGAAATTTATATTTCTGTTGACCGACAAGCGAGGCATCGCACCATCCATGATTCACTTTAGATGCAGTAACTTCGCTCACAGCCTATAAAATGGCATGCAATTTTTACTGAGAGATTTTAAAAGTTCTATGTGTCTGCATTATGGAACCCATTCATTGTTTCCATCCTTTCATTTTTACATGTAAAACGACAGAATCGCATAATATTTTCACTCTAACTAATCCAAAAGCGACAAATTAAATTTATTTTGTACAGGGCCTCTCATGCTCGAGTGATTTTAGCATAGTTTTTGATTTATTTTGACAGAGCTCTTAATTCAATGACATCGCTTTTGGCAGACGTTAAGTATAAAAACAGGGTTTCATAAAAGGAAAATTGTAGATGATTAAGTTTGCTGGAATTATCAAACAAGATAAAATTGTAGCTAAAAGCTAACATTGCATGCTATATTGCCAAGTTAAAAATAAATAAATAATTCGCGCTTACACTTCTGTTAGGTATTTGGCCTCCTCCTATTTGTCGCATGCGTCCTGATGTTCTTCCACAAATTGGGAGACCTACACTTTTCAACCGTTTCCGAACGGCAAATGGTTTATTTTGTGAGGAGCTTTTTCGTGGCATTTTCATGTCGCCAGTTAGAGAACCAAATAATCGACATCTATAAAGTGTGCTTGCGAGACATTCGGATAATATCATTGGCCACTCATAAATTGTAAGCCTTTCACTTCATGTTTCAATAAAAACGTAATGAATTTATTTATACATTTAAAATATGTTCATAATTTGAATTTAAAAAAGAGGCTCGAACCAGAAAAACCCTGCACAAACACCAAAACGATGAGATTGGAAAATGAAAGGCGACCTAAGTGAATACACAGCAACCATACGTACCCGCATATAGCCAAGCATATGAGTACGCACAAGTGCAAATGGACCGTTATCAAATTGACATTAATGAAGATTCTTATTTATGCGTGCAATCTGTTATTACGTAACGACGAGCGCGGGTTTAAAACATCTCAGCGAACCAAGAGCGCAGGTGATGTCATCGAAAGGAAACACGAGTGGCATATTGAACGTGTTGCAGCATGCGTGAATTTTGTTAACACCTTTAATCCATATGGCAGAATGTACGAGTATGTCCAATGTATGACACAGCTCGCGGCGCACAAATGTAGGCTTTGCGCCATCCAGCAAAGGCGTAATGAAACAAATTAACATCACTTGCAAGGTTGAAAGACTGACAGCTTTAACAAAGTGAGCTGTTGAGGGTGAAAAATGGCAGCGACAGTAAAGGAAAATATTGGAAAGGGGGATTTGTGTAAAGAAATGTTAAATGAAAAATGAAGCGTTTATAATACCGAATACGAAAAGCATGCGAGTATACAAAATCTCTTTGTAGAGATTTCAACAGCGTTTTTAAATAAATAAAAAAATTGCGATCATCTATGCAATAAAGCGATTATTCAGATCTTTTCACACATTTTTCTAAGCACACACATCCAACACTATTCGATAGCAACACATGCATCCCCAAATAAAGAAATCAATGAATAAAAGGTGAGTTTATCCATACAGAAGTTTAAAAATAACTATGGGCTTGGCATATTTCTAAAGAAAATGGATACACGTAAGCTATACGTGCGTGAGCTTCATACAAATATGTGCACACATACATACATACCTGCATATGTGCATAGATAGAAGCCCCACAAATATTTGCTCCGACATAATTTCAAAAGATTCAGCAACAAGTCCTCCAATAGGGACTTAACAATTTTATATTTAAATTTTTTATGAAAAATGGGTTTCCAGGTTTACAATTTTATCATTTTTATCAACGTTTGAAAATTATTGCAAATCACTACTGAAATTATACGGCGGTGGACCCAACTTTCGGCCGTAATGGTCGCCACACCAGGCATTCTGAGTTCAAAAGCCACCAAATCAGTTGATTGCGTAAAAACCCTTATCCTGCGTAAAGATCGTGAAGAAACGAAACATTCTGCTTGTGATCTGCTAAAGTTGTATTATGCCCCTATTGGAAACCCCTATAAATGGTGTTAACATCACTTGATATAGCAGCTTTAGCACGCTGACATGCATTGAAAATCCTTCAGCTTTCGAAGTGTGAAAGTGCTTAAGGCAGGCAGTGCAAATCATGCGAAAGTAGAGGTAAATACTTTCTAAGGGCAGCAAATCACCGTGGCAGGTCTTGACTTTTTCTTTATGTGTGTTTTTTGTTGATGCTTTTACTGTTTTTCAACATATTTATTACTTATTATTTGCTATTTTAATACAGATTTTTTTTAAGTTTTTCTTGCTTTTAAATTGCTGCAAAGTTTTGACAAACTGTTCAGTCAATATAGCCGAAATATCTAGCTGTACATAAAGCCAGAATTTATACAAAAAGGATATATTTAAAACCACTGAGACTCCTTACACCACTAAGCGTGCAAAATGAACTGAAATCAGTCCAAAGCCGCGTGCAAGGAATCCTCTTAAAATCACTCATTTCTCTTACTTACATTGGGTATATTTTTTTAAGCAACGGTGTTAAGGTTTCTATATTCTATGTAGAGAGTGGTTTTAAGGTGAAAGGTATATAGGCCAAAGGCCATGTGTCCTCTTGCGTTTAAAGAGATCTTCAGTAAGCATTTTTACTGAGGCAATCATTACGGATGTTTACATCACGCGGATGTTTGTGTTTAATAGGGAATAGTGGGAAACCGCGGATTTCGGTAGAGGTAAAATGTTTTGTGATTAGGATCCTGGCGAGCAGAAATGGCGCTCGAAATTTATATCTAAATATAGGGCAGAGCCAGAATGGTTCAAAGGCTTAGGATGAAAATCTGGCAACGGCCTCCTCAATGAGCAAAAAATTACGCTCTACAAATCTTTAGCCTAGGCTTGTTTCTTTATATGAACGAATTTAAACTAATGGCTGTTCAATCAGTTATACGGTTCGGTAAGAAAAATGCAATTGTATGGTTTGAAACACACTTTATTATTCAGTATAGTCTCCCTGAACATCAACACTGATTTCAACGAAATTCCAATTCATGAATACGATGAATGCTCCAACAATTCGAGCTTTAATGGATTTTAGCCATTGTAAAAATGCTCTTGTGACACGGTGCATTGTCCTGATGAAAAATAGTTTTTCTTTTGCAAACTGGAAATTTTTCTCGAATTTTCTTCCTTCAGCTTTAGCCTCTTGTTTTGCCTTAGGATTATAGCGATAGACCCAAGTCTCATCCATAGTGATAAATCGACGCACAAATCCATTTTATCCTTTTGAAAGCACTCTAAATGTTGCTGGGAAAGTCACATCGAATGCGTTTTTGTTCATTGTGTACACAGCTTTCGAAAATGCAGTACTTCAGTCAAATTATTGTCTACACTACCCAATGAGATGCCTAGGGCTTCTATTAAATATCTTTCAGTCACTCGATGATTTTCCTACGCAATATGTTTTGCTGTTGCATGTCCACGACTATTCACGTGCCTTTAATGACCTCGTTTAAATTCAGTAACCCATTTATCTACTGTACTAATTGATGACGAAACGTCTTCATACTCTTTCAACATTCGTTCATAAATTGACCTTGCATTTAAACCTTCCAAAAATTAAAATTCAATCACCGCACTATACTTGAGCTTTTCCATTGTAGAAAATACTGTGACTCGTCGATACTAAATGGCTTGTAAATAAAGAATGAATTGGCAGATTGAAGTGAAACTTCACATACCTTTATACGAAGAGTGTAGCAACATAACAAAAAAAATTTAGGGTATTAGCAACAATGGAACGACCAAGTGTAAAAAGATATGCTTGGATTTAATACGACAGAGGCAACAAACGACACTTTGACAAATGGTTTGATGTTAAATACGAGAAAAAAAGATGCCTCGAAAGCATCTGCCTGCAACACATTTACAAGTAAATACTTATGACGGCATTGTAATTGTGTCTCCGAACATATTTTTTTGCATATGTTTTTAATTGAAGCCTCACGTCCTGCGTCATGTAACGTACTAGCTCCCAGTACAATCTTAAAATATCGCTAACCAAACGGTTATTGTTATGGACATTCTCTTCTTCGACACTTTACTCGATAAGTGTAAACTGAGACCGCACAAACCCTTTCTATCTACTAGACACTAATTGCCTAGCCTATATTACTTATGAGTAGAGCTGTTAAGTATTTTGAGCAAAAGTATTTTAAATGATTTTTTTAGTATTTAATATTTGAATGGCTGTTTTATTTTTAATTTATTTTGATATTATTTTTGTATTTAAATACATTTATAGTTATATTTATACAATATATTGTACATAAGAGCTGTTTACGATCTAGGAAGTTTTGAATATTATTAGTAATGTTCTAACCAGTGTTGCCAATTTAGCGACTTTGTCGCTAGAATTGACGACTTTTGCTTGAGTCTTGGCGACAAAAAAAAAGTTTTGACGACAAAAATGATTTAGCGACTTATCTGGCGACTTTTGGAGAAACC
Organism: Anastrepha ludens; assembly: GCF_028408465.1. Lineage (NCBI taxonomy): Eukaryota > Metazoa > Arthropoda > Insecta > Diptera > Tephritidae > Anastrepha > Anastrepha ludens. Next base: position 116,014,017 of record NC_071500.1, on the reverse strand, counting down.
GTTTTAGGCAATAGATACTTTTCTGTCAACTTGATTACCCGTGAATGCCCTTTACCTTTCAATCTGTCGCCATTTTTTTCAAATGAAAATTTTCGAAATTCCGTACGTACAACGATAACTACATTTATACAAATTAACAAGCAATTTCAATTTTTAAGTCCAGATGATCCGTTTTTGAGTAATCGATGCGACCATGGAGGAGGAAATGATTCACGAAATTGCTTATAACTTTTCTTATAAATAAATATTTTCCATAAAAATTTTGGATGACAGTCTTTAATGGACACTTAATAAAATAAAAAAAATCCGATGCACAAATTCCTTAATTTTCCCCAAAAAAAAAAATCACTTATTTCTTTGGCTGTCACAGTGGTGTCCCCCTTAAAGCGTAGCTTTTTTATGCCACTTTTTCTTTACCATCCTTAAATATATTTTATAAATCTATTTCAAGACTTTAATTAATAATAATATAGTAAATTGTTGCATGATTTGCCTTATTTTATTATAAAAGCGTAATAGTTAATATTATTAATTTTATAAATTTTCAAATTTCCATTTGAATCCAGTACTGGATCAACTTAGTAAATAAAATTTTCAACATTTCTTGAATCACTCACGCTTTCCAATGATATTTTAAAGACACAAACGTTTTTCAGACACAAATTACCAAAGCGTTAAAAAATTTAGTAGATTTATCGAATCATAATAAAAAAAACAGTATTTCAGGAGATTGAAACTAAGTTCCGTTGATCTCAAATTTCAGTAGAGTTGGTATTACTGGTTTAATTATTATTCATCTAAAAATTTTAAGTCCGCAGCTGCCCTCCTGCGCACCTCTTAGAATGAAATTTAGGATCCGCCCCTGATGGAGTTAGCGACTTTCTACCGACTTTTGATATGGGCCCTAGCGACTCAGATTTATTGGCGTTGGCAACACTGGTTCTAACTAGACACTTGAGCGCCCTGTTCAATGTACCGAATTAGTTATCTCTGAAAGGACCAGATCTGCCCGTATCACCTCTGCTGTATCTGCAGAGAATATAATTATATTCATATATACCGGTTCATATTTTTGGCTTGTCTGCATTCAATGCAAGTATTTCAAAATGCTGCTGGCCTATGGCTTGTTGGGCCAGTTATAAATATCATAAAGAAATAATAGGCATTTAAATGTGGCTATTAACATTGATTTATATGAATACCCGACCACCATCCAGTACAATCAAATTATTCTTCCCCTTTACATTTTCGCTAACCTGCCATGAAAATATGTCTGGGGCTAAAATATAAAACATGATATTAAAGTATCTATGAATGTAGCGGCCGAGGCGTACAAACAGTACGTGGCTTGCACTGAATTACTCGACAAGCCAACAAAATTTGAATAAATGGGCTGAATCATGAGGGTTAGTGGTAGTGAGAAACGTACTTTTAATGCGGACGCAAGTGTGACTGTGTAACGCCGTTAAAAGTCTACCCCCCCTCTTCGGCTATTCTCCCCTTCGTTTAACTTCTCACTCTGCCCGTCTCCAAAGCTGATGACAACGGTATCAATGAAGTGTGAAATTGAGGCCGAAAACCTAAATTCGATTTACCCTCTTTGCTGATTCGCCTGACAACATGTCCATCACTCGTTTCGCCAAATATTATAGCTTTCTTCCTTTTCGCAACGTATACTCTGTGTTCTCTACAGTGCTTAGGCTATTCCTTTTGCTGGTTTCACATTTTTCTGGATGAACGTTTTCAAATAAAGAACGAGTTACAATTGCGTCATTCCATAAAACGACCGGAATATTCTAGGAAATCTAAGCAATTATGGGATGACCATAATTCCGTTAAGGGAAGTTTTTACCTGAATTTTACCCTATATGATTTCGGGTTTAAATTTAGTTTAGCTGGTGGGGAATATGAATATACGAGGTGTGCTCAAAAGCAAGGTGACTTTTCAAATTTCGGGTGCAACGGTTTTCAATTTTTTGTTTTGTTGTGTTGGTACGTACTTCCCATACTTGCATATGAGTGCACGGCTTTTGTCATACTCAAAAGGGTTAAGCGTATTTTGGTGTGCTCGAAGATTTTCTGCTAACGAATAAAACGAGTTAACAAATCTGAATTTTTGGCCAAAGATATCACCGCAATCTCGCCTCAATCACCTTACTCAGCAGACTTGGCCTTTGCGAGTTGTTGTTGTACCCAAAACAAAAAGTATCTATGAATAAATGGATACTTGCCTCAATTGTGGAAGTAAGTGCCTGTCATTGGCAGAGCTCAGGCCATGCCAAAGCCTTTTTTTTGGTAAGAACGGAGGATTGGGAAAAGCGTTATCAGAAGTGTACTCGTACTATGTTTAAGAGGCATTGCTTTGGAGGGGACCTGCACGAATAACTAAATATTTTTTGAGAAAAATAAAAAATCATGGGATCTGCATGAATAACTAAATATTTTTTGAGAAAAATAAAAAATCAACTTATAATACTTATTGAACACACCTCGTATATGGTGAATATACATAAGACAAAAGTATATAAAAGTTTACGTGGATAAACAGTACACAAACATAAGCACGCTGCTGCTCGCATACGCAGACGATGTTGACTTCTTTGACGCCAGTGGATGCGGCCGTTGGCTCAATTTCCTTTAGCTTAGAGAAAGAGGTCATTGTCGACAGTTGTAAGTTTGAAGTTGTGAAGGACTTTGTCTACTCCGTTAGTCTTGTAATCAGGTCAAAGAAAGCAGAGTCCTTACTCGACAAACCAAAACCACACCTTACAAGCCTTCAAGACCATCTTTTCATATGAGCCATAAACGTGAATGATGTTGAACAATGATGAGGAGTTGCTAGTGGTATTCGAAGTCCATGGACAACTTCACAACTAGAGAATAGATAACTGACAAATTTTGTTGTTAGTATAGACTTTTTTATATTTCAATACGCGGCATTCAAAATCATAAAAAAAGAACAAACCTACTCTTTTATATGGTATGATATATGTGTATGTGTAAGTATATGTGAATGTGTATGTGTATGTAAAGTCGAGTTGTGTACACTGTAAGCCCCTTTCCTGTATTTTATTTTAATTAAATTTTATTTAACTACCCAATAACACGCCATTTTATAGCGATTGCCCTTTTGGTTGTGGGGCTCATGCACGCATTCGGTGCAAACTGCATTTAAAATTAGATTAACAATTTTTAAAGCCATCAAAATATTGAAATCTGTAATTTTACAGTTATATGTGAGTAACAACAAAAACGGGCTTGCGAAATTTTTATCACTCCTGGCCAATTTAATTTTCGTTATTTGGTTACTAATGCTATTGTTAACGTCATGTTTTTGATGATAACAAAGAAGCCCACAGCTGCAGTCTCACTCATCAGCGAATCACGAATCAACGAATAAAATGCTGACTTTCTTGATTTTTACAAGAGTAAATTCAAGTTCTATCCATTTCGTATATTCCTCGGTTACTTGCTGATACCTGCTCTTTCGTGCCGGAAACCCGACTTGTCAAACAGGATCAAAAAGAGAAGTCATACCTAAGTAAACATTGGTTAATATTAGCACAATCGGCCTGTTGTAAAATCAAGACACTATGTTTGATTTGAAAATAAAAGTGAAATCTGTATAAATAGGAATTATTATATTTTAACGCAATTTACAGTAAAACAAATTCTCAGCATTCTCCCCGCGATCTTATTTGCCCCGTATTAACTGCTCAATGACCGCTTCATATCGGTCCGAAAGCTACAATAAGACAACTTTACAATTTACATACGTATAATATAAATTTAAAGGCATCCACCAGTATCCGACAGTTACAAATCTCCTTGCCAAGCAGCTGGCGATGGCGCTTAACGGCAGCAGCTAAAAGAGGCGAAAACCAAAAGTGTTAAATCATTGTGACGAGTTGGTGGCAATGGTTAATAAATCTCACGGGAAATATTTGTTGGCACACTGTGAGATTGCTGGAAAAATACTGTGAGTGGCGGAGCAGCGGACAGTTAGGCCAAGTAAAGATTGGTCTCCTGGGAGGTACAATAGTTGCCAAGCGAAAGTTCGCGACGCGAAAAACAGTGAAAAGTTATAACACCAAAGAAAGCGCAAGACAGAACAAGTGATTTTAATTAAACCAAAAGTAAAGGGAATATGATTTCCGATTTTTGCCCTTTGAGGAATTTTCTTGTTGAAAGGTGAATCTATTGTAGCGGTGGTAAAAATAAGCATGTTTTGGAATTTTTGGGTCGAAGAAATAAATCAAAATTGTGAAAAGGGGCATTTATTGCAAATGCCATAAACTGTATAACTTATTTGTTTCTAAGTAATCTAAAAAAGGCAGCTGCATAGCTACCCTGCGTTGAAGCCAATTTTTTTAAAGAACAAGCAGACCAACTGTGCCTGTAATTTTTAATTTACGATGAACAAAATTTTATTTTATTATATACGCACGCAGGTAAATAGCTGTGGCAGAATAGAAGTATATAAGATTTTTGTAAAACCAGCTCGTAAAAAAAACCTAAAAAAAATAATCCGAAAATTTTTATAAAAAATGGTGTATTGTATACAAACTATCTTATAAATGGAGCATCACAAGAATGGCTCTAGATTGGAATTCTCAGCATGGCGTATCCTGCGTAAACACAAGCTGAGATAATGGTAAGAAGCGTACGTTAGAGAAGCCTCAAATGAGTAATCACAGGAAAATTTCAAGTAAGTTGGTAAAGATTTGTTCGAATTATGAATCCGCACCTATCCGGCTGTAGTGCAGGCTAAAAAAACGCATTTTAAGTTTTTAAAACGGTACTGATCGCATACGAAGGGGCTGAAAATTCAAAATAGAAGTCTTTAGACATTTTTCTCACTTTAATCATTTGAGTCGGCCGCTTGACTACCATTCGCGAGTGCGTAGGTTCGAATCTCCGTGCATGGAACACCAAAATGGTAGAAAAAGTGGTTTCTTAATAGCGGTTGCCCCCATTTGCCGTTCGGAGTCGGCTTAGAACTGTGGCACCCTCCATTTGTGGAACAACATCAAGGCGCATGTCACAAATAGAAGGAGGAGCTCGACCAACTCCTAACAGAAGTGTACGTGCCAATTATTTTATTTTTAATCACTTGAGTATGCCAATTTAAAGGTATTCGAGCTTCATTTAAGCAGAAAAATCTCTCTGGTTTAATTTTGATTTCAATTTTTTTTAATAATTACAACAATCTGCGCTTAGCGGTGATTGAATATATAAGTTTTCTTGTTGTTAGTTTCTTTAGCATCAAATTCAGGTGCATTCAGTGTCGGTCCTTTCCCAAGTGTGTTCGACACAACAGCCTGCAAATGTTGCCTCAATACTACATACTATCACGGACAGATCTCGTCTTACATATAATATTTCATATTCTGACTTTTCGATTGCTGGGGTGGAGAACAAGTCAAATATTTTTGCATCCAGCCCACTTTCGTAAATTAATTGCATAATACGTATAAGCAAACGCAGACGCGTTAGGCGTCGGTGCAGATACTCGCATATGCATGGAAACTCATCAACACATTAAATCACGTCAATCATAGATGCACAGATGGCATAGCATAGCAATGGCACTGAGTATCAGCCACGTAATGACCCTTATTCCCTAACTCTTCCATAAACTCTTTGCGCTAATTACCACTTGTACTGGTGTAGCTGTATTGGTTCAGTGTGTATTTGTAATGGCAAAACTCTGTAAATATTTACAGTTAGTTTCGCGTAAAAACAAATTTAAAGCAGGCGGCAAACAAGAGGTAAAAGGTGTAGGGGATATTAAATTGTGGAAAAGTTAGTCATTGAAAATCGGAAATTTACGAGTATTCGCGTATGGTATGTGTGTGTATGTATACTCGTACGTGATTTTGTACGCATATTCCTGTGGAAAATGTAACAAGAATTAATATCGGGGTTTTCAATAAGAACATAAAAAATGTGTACATGCTTCAGCGACTCCCGCTTAATTTCATATCCGATTGTAAGCATGCAACAAGTCGTGCTTTCGTTTGTCACCTCGTTTGCCGAGCAGAGCGCTCAGCGCATTTGTGAAATGGTTAATTTAAAGCGTACACTCCGTGCATACTACAGGCATCCCGTATCAAAACGTCGCATAAAGAAGCGCTCCCCAATAAGAGCGAGTTTGTGTGCTAATAAATCTTTCGAAGTATCAATCTCAAATAAATAATCACCTAAACGAACACAGCCAGAAGATCAGGTTAAACTCCCTCAATCCGCTCTGCTCCCACTCTCTCTCAGCTAATTAATAATAACCAAACATTTTCTTTGCCGAGATAATTTTATATTTTAGGTTTCGGGAAAGAAGTTATGTATGGTAAATCTCGCTTTTTAATTACGGGTTGGCAGTTAAACTCGAAAAAGTCGATAATCTAGTTATCATATATCTTGTATATAGAAAAGATAGTAATGAAATGCACTACACTTAGTCATTTGTTGTGTTCATATCGGTAAGTAATACGAAAACATAAAAAGTTGTTTTAGTAATTTTACAACCCAAACCACTTACAAACAGTCTCCTCTACGGTCTACCTGTGAGCATTTTCGCAGGTATACCAGTGTGCAAAATAATAGTAGCACAACGAATTACCAAGTTTTAACTTTTTTTTATGTTTTTTCTTTTAATAAAGGGCATTCTATAACACACATTTTCTACAAAATTCACAAAATTTTAATAAAATTAAAAATTCTACCTGTGAGCATTTTCGTAGGTATACCAGTGTGCAAAATAATAGTAGCACAACGAATTACCAAGTTTTAACTTTTTTTTTATGTTTTTTTTTTTTAATAAAGCGCATTCTATAACACACATTTTCTACAAAATTCACAAAATTTTAATAAAATTAAAAAAAATTGTCGTTAAAGTTTTACTATTTTAATCAACGTCTTTAGAAAACTTCAAGCAGTTTCATCGCCCATTCAAATCGCGTTGCTTTTTGACAGATTTTTTGCATACGATGTTGTGAATTTTCTTCTTTATAAGGAAAATGCTCAACCCTTGCGATTTTTTTTTTAAATCAAGAAGAATTTCGAGCCACTTGAAACTTCCACTGATATATTATATTAAAAATACTAATACTGAATGGGCTATGGAACTGCATATCGAGAATTTTAAGAAAAATAAAATGGTTTTTCTGTTTTTGTAAAATTCGTTACCATTTTATAACATTTGTATAAAGTTTGGAACCTTGACATGTTTGACTTTCATTGTAGAATGCATTTTATAAAAACATACAATAAAACAAAAATTAAAAACTAAAAAGAGTTAAAGTTTGGTAAATCGTCGCGCTACAATTATTTGGACACAACTGTACTTTCAAAAGTGATACAACTCTTTTATTTTTCTCGAAAAAGCAAATTGCTAAATGGAGTACTGAGCAATTATATTTCTCTCTCAAAAATGCCACTTCCATAGGCTTTCTGCTTTTTACGTTGGCTCTGACCATATTTTGCCATTATGCCAAATATTGCGCGCAGTTGGCAGAAGAATACGACTGCAGAGCTGAATGTCTAACATGAAAAAGTGCTGGTAATAATTGAGACCGACAGTGAGTGTGGGCATATACACATTTTTATACATATATGTACATATGCACATACATACATATGTTTGGGGATGATGTAGATATAAAAAAGTTTCCACTTTTGTTTGGCAAGTGTCAATTGACAAACAGTTTGGGCACGAGAATGGGTTCGAAGGCAAAGCAAGCCGCTTAGTTGGTTGCTGCGTCATTCAAGGAGGAGTTTAAGATGACTAGTGATGGACTCAACCACTGACAATTTTTCTGCCAGAGGTCACTGATTAAATATGTAAGCCCGCTTTTTTGCAGCAATCAGATTTTTCTCAGCGGAAACGTGAGTTAACCCGTTTAAAACTATACGACCAACATTTTATTTGGCCATAAAATTTATATTGACTGCATTGAATGTTTACAATTTAATCTTTATCGTAAATTGTTTTCGGAAACACTTCTCCTGTTCTTATTCGGCATTTTACGTAGCCCCACAAAATTTCCCACTCTCCACAAAAGCGTGGCTATCAAAGTTTCACCTAATTAAGAAACGGTCGGACACATTAGCGCCGCGTTTAACACGACATTTACACGTGCCGGTGACCTGTTCACGAAGATAGCCCCACCCTGCTCCAACTCCGCCTTGTTTACTCACTGACCTTCTTACACCGATAGATTCACAAGAAATGCGAAAATAAAATTGAAAACACAAACGCACAGAAATGCAGAGAGGCCGCAATAAATTAGATACTATTCCAAGAAAGACGATTTCGCTGATATAATAAAATAAAATGAGAAACAAGTAAACAAAGCTGTAAAACGGTAGAAAAGTGTGCAGGGGTTCGGAAGTGTGAGTTAGAAGGTAGTGAAAGTAGCTGCACTGCAACCAACCCATGGCACAGGAACCTAGGCGGACGGCACCAATAGGCCCAGTTCGACGAATTGGAGCTTTCTTACGTCATTTACGCAATTAACTTTGTGTTTCATTCGATTCGTTGGCAAGGTCACTTCAATGGCAGTCGCTACCAACAAAGAACAAAGAACGGCCATCACCAACTCTGATAGGAAGTTAACAGAGCGACAAGGGAGGCGTACTGAGGAAATTAGGCATAAACAAGGATAAGTCAAACGGAACGAACTTGCAAGCACACGCGTGCACATGCATTACTATAAATGAAGAAATAATAAAAAAGAAGAGCCGCATGTTTTAAGTTTAAGTTTGTGCTGGCGGCTGGTGTTTTGAAAGTTGATTTTCGCTATTTGTGCTTTCTATGCCAATCCACAAATCGATCGTTATTTTGGTAACTTTTCTATGACCCAGCCGCAATGCAAAACACCACACACAAGCAGAAATGCCTTGTGGTCTATTCGCCTCTATGGCGTTTTTACAATAAATGCCGCGAGCGTGGCACGCACAATCCGGTTAATACCACCTGCTACCAGCCATTAACCATCAACTGGCAGCGCAGCCCTAAAGACTACTGTTACACAGCGCTTTTTGTGTGTGCGGCAAAAAGCGTAAGGTGTTTTTGGTTTTTACATAAAGGTATAAAGGTATCATCACTGCATTTAGGCACAGTCAGCTAACGAATCGTATTGACATGGCCACTTTCATGCCGAACTCTAATCGAATTTTACTGCTTTTGAAATATTTTGTTTACTTTTACATTGAAAATTTAATAAAAGTGAAGCATTTAAAAGAACTTGTTTGGACTCTTAAGCAAATGGTCAGAAGCGTAATAAATAAAATTAATAATTTTTTTAATTATCCGTTGATTTACTATCAAGTATCTATGTTGGTATGCTTACTTGAGAAGAGTCCTCGAATAAATGGGGAAAAATATGTAGAACTAAATTAATTTTCAAACAACATTTTATTTTTATTTGTATTTGTTACGGTTTTGCGACTTAAAAATACAAATTAGTATTCGTGCCAACATTTGCATAGTGTACTCTCTCCTAACTGGCACATCTCTTAAGCGGACAATTCCCATAGCAGACACTTTTTTCAGTAAACATCACAAATCCTTAAGAATTTGTTTAATTTTTTTCTTTTGAGCGGACAAATTTTCCAGTCCCTTAGGTATCTGCTTAAGACCTGTTTCCATGCCGCGCCGTCGCTTTCAATTTGCTGGTCACGATTTGAGTTGTCCAACAGGCTGACTGATTGCACTATCCCAGACCAGCGTTGTCCGGTAGGATAAAAGGACGGTTAGAAAGAATTAATTTCCAAGCCGGGCCTTTGCTTCTCATATTGTTTCTTCCTTCCGTTCAAGGTTTACGATGTTCAGAAGGTTAACTGAATGGACAGGATCCAGAGCTGCCTTTATTGGTGGGACGGGAAGGACTAGTTTCCATGCGGAGTTTTTTTTATCTTACAGATCAAGTTCAAGAGTGATCAAGTACTAATTGCGGCGATAGTTTGTTAAAACACTTAATCCTCTGTAGGTACATTCATTTCTCTTCTGTTCGACATAGCGGTAAGCGAAAGCTATTATTTTCCCTGAGTATATGTCAATGAGTTTCATTTATATGTCTCAGGTTGTCGCTCAGGAAATCCGCCAGTCGACCATTCTGTACATTGTTTTCGAATTTCATGACTTGATGAAAAATGTTCTGCTTCACACTCAGGCAGTTTATATCTGCAGGTGCAGTTTTTATTCAAAATAAATCACATTGCCCTGTTTTATATTTTCTTATCAATATTAGTGCCATTTGCTATGGAAAAAATATATGAATTATGAATCTGTTATGGATCTATCATGGACCTATATTCTAAAGTTTTGTACCTTCTTCTGTAGATTTAGGTGATCTTTTCATGAAGCCAACTTTTTTATTGTATATTTAACATGTTCGTAGAACTAAATGATTTTTACTTTCTCGAGCTTTTCATCTCTAGTTTCTAAGCTACATTTGACTGATGTAACACTAGCCGTCCTAGAAATAATCATAAACTCTGTCTTTTTTACATGCAGTTTGAGTTAAATAAACTCAACCATTTATATAAGGACTCAAGATTCACTTGCATGCCAGTAGTGGCTTTGGATAAGTTACAGTCACTGATGGTTAGAATAATTATCCTACAATGCTGCAGTATCGTATTTATAAATGCAAAATAATAACTGTTTAGTAGTATTGAATATATTTCTGGCATCGTTGAATCGATCAGCGCATTGCCCAATATTAAACATAGATCCCATTTTAAGGACAATTCATTTTTTATACAGGCATTTGAGGTATAAATTTATTACTTATATACAGTAGGTTCTGTTTTTATGCGGCTTTTTTTTATGCGGTTTTGAAATAGTGCGGTTTTTTTTTTTTAATTACAAAATGCATGTCGACCTATCGGGAATTGTACATATAAACAATATTCTAAACCAGCTAAGCAAAAACTCATCACAGATTACATCAGAAATGCTAACCCTACAAGTATGGAACCGCTTGCATAACTATCTAGATCAGACGTGTACATTTCCTCAAGTGACGAGAGTGATTTTACGCCAAATCCTAAACGAACGCGCAACATGTGGGTATTGTCTGATTCTATTTCTGACTTAAATTTATTTTTCGATTCTGACGTTTCTTAAATAAAGATATAATTTTCAAAAATACAATATTTTGTTTATGCGATTTTATTTAATTATTTCAGATTCATGCGGTCTATGGAACGTATCTATAGTTATAATATGGGACTAGTGCCCTTTTTTATGCGATTTTATTACATTATTTCAGATTTATGCGGTTTTAGCACTTTGAAACGTATCTACAATTTTACTATAGAACTAGTAGCTTTTTTTATGCTGTTTTTTTTATGCTGTTTCTTGCGGAACGTATCTACCGCATAAAAACAGAACCTACTGTACTGCGTATATTTGATCCAAAATATACAGAGCGCCACACTAATTGAATTTCAAAATCTTTGTATCTCCATCTTTTAACGCTTTTGGGTAAATCGGAATGAAATGCAGACAATTCAGTGAAGTATTCCATGCGAAAAGTCGCTGCAAATCACAGTAAAAGTGTTTGCATTGATGCCGACGCACAAACACGCAAGCGAGCTCAATGATTTTTACCAGTAGCCAATGCTAATGGCACACGACAAAATATATTCCAACTTGAAAAATAAGTGTTGGTGTGGCAGAATGAGCGGCATTGACTGCCACTAAGCATGCACGCCAACGCTGGGGGACTAATTAAGTGAAATGTTTCTGTTGTGTTACTTTTTTGTTTTATTCGCTTACTAACTTCTGTTAGATAGTACCTATTTGCTGTTTATAGTAATGGAAATACAAAAACGTTTTGTGATTTTTTGGCTTTTCCATACACTGGCCCCTCTTGGCCAATCTACGACTATTGTCTGTAACTTCTTGGTCGTAAAAACAAAACACAAAGTAGTGCACAAACGACAGATACGTCAAAAGCAGGGTGCAGTTGCGTCTCTTCTCGGTAGCGTGGCAATTTCTTTACTAAATGTAGATACAAGTTCGACCAATATTTTATTATGTAAGGTTATAAAAACTCTAAAAAATTCTAACAAATACATATACAACAAAACATTTTTACGATGTTTGATGTGAGATGCAAAATTTCAAGCAGCTGAGTTGCTCATAATGCCCTGTTTTCTAAAAACTTTCTACTTATTAAACTAAAATAGTTCATGCTCTGCTTGCCTCACGTCCTCACAAACTGATTGCAGTGAGCTTTATATTTTTCACTAAATCATGTTCCAGTTTTCATCATATTACTTGGATTAAATTAGCAAACTTTCGAAAAATAATCCGTAGGGTTAACCTTTGCTGTCGATGTGTGTGGTGGCTAACCCTGAATTTTCCTTAACCCCTGTTAATGGTATTCCACCCACTCTACATTTTGTTTGTGAATTTCATTTTCTGCCAGCCTTAAATCGATTTATCTATGTTTGCTGTGTGTTGGTTTAAAATTCGCTTGCTCTCCTCTTCGGTTTTGGACTGTGTGCTTAAGAACTTAGTAGAAATGAAACTTTGTTATTCTTGCTTTAATAGCATTTGATACGCTGAAGTGATAAACGTAAGGCGTCATTGATAAGAAATTTATCAACATCAAACCACAAAGAAACCCCAAACTGCCTTTTTATACTTGCAACTATAAAGTAATTTTAAGAAAATCCATACGAAATTTGTGTTAACATTTTTTATTTATTTCAAAATCCTTCCCGCTTACAATCGCGTCTTTCGCGAACCTCAAGCGAATGGGATAGACCAGATGCTCAGTGAGGGATATCCGTTGAGAGTATTCGAAAGTTATGAAAAAAGTGAAGGCTACCAATAAAATGGATATTCCTCGGCCGTGGCATATGAAAAACTTATTTCATTTTACCAAATAACAACCTTAGTAAGTTCTTGTGCAGCTATACAAATTTTGAAAAGCTTCGAGAACTAATGGCCTAGCGGGAAACTGCTGAGCTGATGAGCTAGCCAGACAGGGAACTCTCGAGACGGCCTAACCGCAAAATGGGAGAATTTGTGTTCCCTTGAGAAGCTATGGTCTGTTCTTGGAAAGATGGGCCTCGCGTTAACCCAGTGAGCGCTGGGTTAGTGCGCAGGCGTCTAAAGTCGCGATATCCTTCTGGTCATAGGTAGATCCAGGGCGCTCGAGGGAACTTCTAAGGCTATCAAACAGCAAGCAGCTCTCGAATTTGGTGGGCATTGTCCGTTATGTGTCCATGCGATTGGGATTGCTTCAAGTCCTTTATGCACCTGGGTTCAGATATCTGGGCTCTCAATTTTGTTACCCCTGCAGATGTAGCAGTTTTAAGCATTGCCACCTGGGGAATCCCCTCAGCAGTTTGAAGTGGTTAACGTAATTAGTCGATAGTCATTTGGTCATAATCCTACTTCTTCCCACCTTGACGGTTTCGGTTAAAGTCATTTCAAAGTTGGTATTGGTCTTTTATATGACAGCATCTCGAAATTAGAACTAACTATGATTTTCAGCATTGAAAATTCCACGAAAGCTATTCATAAGTAACACTTAAGTGCAGGCAAGTGAATTTGAAGGCAGACACAGAGTTGCGTATTATTCCATAAGTGGGAGGCTTGATCGTAACCTGACAATGCTTCATATGCCATACACACATTTCACGAGTATTACATGAATAGTTAGCTTCATGCCTAGATAGATATTGTTTTGATATGACTCCAAGCAATTACGCACATAAATATTTATAAGCACTTATCTGAGCGTTTAGTAAGAAAATGCTTCCCTTGTAGTACTCCAACGAATTCATTTTCTCATGAAAAGTACGCACATACAAACATCAAAGCAGTTCTGTAGCGAGAAATCGGTAATTGTCTAGCAGTATATACATACATACATACATATACGTTTATGTACTTTTATGCTAAGCACTTTTGCTGTGGTGTTGAGCGCCTGAAGTTGAAAGTACTGACATGTGCAATCTGAATAAATTTTCGACTTAACTACTCGCCCAAACAGACTACGCTAGACGTATGCAAAATATTCACTAGCAAATATTTTTGTGTTCATACACATACGTATAAGTGCTGTACATACAATTGGCTATGTCTGGGAGCTCTTGTAAGGAGTGCATTGAAACTGTTTACATTCTTTGGCAGCAAGAACGCGTATATTTCGCGCGCAGATGGCGCACTCTTTTCAAGCAGACGAAATATTACCCGAATACCTGCAAATATGTGTATGTATGTGTACATAGCAGCACAGCAGCACATGGCACACATTTACTTGTATATGTCTGTTTGCGCACACATAAACGAATACAGCTTGTTTGTTTTGCTGTGATACACTCGCCTCTGTAATGTGTCTCAACATATCCAATCGTGAATAAATAATTACATGCATACATACATACATACGAACATACATACGTACGTACACGAAACTTTTTATTCAGCCACTTTGTGGGGACTGTTTGCTTTTATGTATTTTACTCACTCTGAGTTACTTTCTGTGGGTAACAACAACTCACCCTTTTTGCTGTACTATTTATAGTACACAACCACAACCTGTACTATTTTATGTATAAGTAATTTTCCCGGAACAGTCGACGATTCAGTGTATTTTTTTACCAAATTCACTACTCGGAACGAAATTTTTTTTGTATTTCAGTAAAAACTTTCACAGAGCTTTTCATGCCATTTGCACCCTAAAAGATCTTCTAACTCAGACTGAAATTGAAATTTGAAGAAGTCGAGCCTAGAAGAAATTTGGTAACTCCTAAAACACTCAGGCTAAAAAGCCCATTGTATGTATGTATTTAAAGATCTGGAAAGTAAAAGGGTAGATAGTCAATGAGGAAAAGCGAGAGGTAACTGAAAGAAAGAGATTCGATAAAATAGCTACCTCAGACCTGTGAGAGTTTTCCAGATTCTTTGGCAAATCTGAAAACATCCTCCAGTTTGACAGCTACCTCAGACCTGTGAGAGTTTTCCAGATTCTTTGGCAAAACTGAAAACATCTTCCAGTTTGACAGAACGAATATTTCACATTCTCATACATTGGAATCAAAAATTCGCGGCCTTGCTCTAGCACAGACCAGACACTCACAGAGAAAATGCTCAGTGCTATCCGGTTCCTCTATGCAAGAAATGCAAATTGGGTGCGCAATGATTTCAATGAATCCCCATGGATTGTGTCCTGTTGTGTCCGTCCGTTAACCGGACGTCTTTTCTTCCAAGTTTTAGAAGAAAGTTCGATAGTTTTCCGTTCATGCTTGCCACAAAACACTTTGCAGTTCTGCACAGTTCTATATCGAGACATTGCGCTTTATGTAAATTAATTCTGTTCATGATTCCTAATGAACCGATTACGATTATTGACTCTGGTTCCTGTGGGGTAACCACCGAGCCACAGCTGGCCAATTCATCGGCATGAGCACTGCAGTGCACTGGAGCCCGTATAAGTACAAGATTATTCTGTCTTGCAAAAGAGTTAAGCTTCTTCTTACGCTCTTGCGTTTTGCAAGCCAATCGCTTCAGGCGTAATTTGTTGACAATCCGCTTCAAATGGATATTCTCACATTGATGGTTTGGTCGAAATCTGTTCCTGTTATCAATGTCGTGAACTCTCGTGCCCTACTGATCAGGAACAGCTCATTTTCTTAGTATTTGCTTCTTGAATAAATAACTACTAGATCTGAGGTTTTCAATGTTAAGCGAAAAAAAAATATAAATAATTTTACCTTTGCCTACAAACTGATGTAAAAGCAGTTAAGTTAAGTTTGCATGCACATATACATACATACATGTCTTAAATGGCATGAAAGTTTTCCGTCTAATGTTCGAGATTCGACTTTTACCACCCTTCATGCATATTTTGATTAGACAATTTGTTGCTGTAGGTGGGCAACATACGCCTTCCCAAGGCATATTTGCCAATCACAAAATCCTATGAATGCTCTTCGTTACATCATTCAGGCAAATTCAACGTCGACTCATTTCACCACAAAGGACTCTTGGTGTTTACGGCTCGTCATTGGTGACGGCAAAAATGACTTTTTCAATGGACGTTAGCATTTTCGCCGACGTTTGAGGTTACCGTATAACGCAAATATTCAATTTCCGTTTTGCTGATGACAGCCTTGTGCGCCTAAAAGGCGACCACAAGCAACCAGCAGTCGTTTGAGCAACTGCATGTCATGCAATTTATATGCAGATGTTGTAAACCCGACCACGGATATTCTTTCCTCCTTCTGGTTCATTGTCGGCTTTGTGAAATTCAACAGCAGTTAAACGATTTTATAATGGTACACAAGAACTTCCGCAGGTCGTTGCGTCAATTAAAATTATATAATAATTTGCGTATCGAGAGAAGTTCTGTAGCTACTCCTGTACTCTTTGTAATTAATGCTAAGGCAAAATATATGCTTACTAATTTAAGAATTAAAATAAAATAATATCCGGACCCAGGCTTGGATGCATAAGACTAATCCCCTACTCATCTTAAACTTATGGATTACCTAATAAAAAAATAATGTTTAACATCAAAAGATTGTGCTTAGGAAAATTTCAATAGCAGGTTAAGATAAAATAAAGTCTATTACAATATTTTGCTGAAGGAAAAATCGAAAAAGCAAAACTTATGCATAATTCACAGTGATTTGCAGGACTCAATATTACTATTATAATGAACTAATTGTGATGATTATATCCTTATAAATGAGCTAATTAGTAACCACCTCCAAAGGACGAAATTCTTTTCAAGTGTTCTATTAACTGAAACTTAATTTCGCTGACTGATATTTCCATCATTAGCTTATTTAGTAGTGAATGCACATAAGCACATAAATAGGTATATTAAATATAGGGTTTTTTAAAAAGTGCGCGCGAATTTCAACAGTGCATAGCAGCCATCCTAGTAGAGGTGCAGCTATGACGTTTAGCGGAAATACTTATTTGCTTGAGACATTTTCGATGGAATGCCACACAGTAAGCCGTTGAAATTATTATTAAATTTCATATTACACATTGAAATGGATACCCACATTTTTTCAAGAGCTGGAACATTCCCTTTCGATTTATATCCATATAAATATCATAGAGTGAGCAAAAGTATTTAAAACTACTTATTCAAAATTTAGTCCTTTAAAAAAGATAACCCATGAAATTGCACACAAAAAGTCATAGAATGCGTATGAAAAAAAATAATAATAATTGTGGTAATATCGCTGTACAGCAGGAACTGTTTGCTTTATTCAATTTCAAATTTCGAGCGCTGCAAATGAAAGCCCCTGTGCCACTTTCATTACGTATAGACAAAAGTTGCTTAGCGCCACATATTGGTATATAAAAAACTTTCTAAGTGTTAAAGTTTCGAAAGTTGTACACACAATTTTGAAAAGTTATCATTCAAATTGGAATGTTTGTCTCACTAATTTCATTTTCCGAAACAATTACACAATTAGTGCGTCGCATCAGCAACGCACAGCTCTTGCAACATACATCTCTACGTCGGACGGGGTGGGGGAAATTCACAACCAAGGCAAATTTAGCTGAGAATGCTGGAAAAGTTTTATGGGTTACATTTCCATTAAAAACTTGATATGCGGTTAAGACTACATATTCTCGACTAGTGTGGATAACAAATACAAATAAGTCTTGTTAATTTTTAACGTAAATTGTAAACTAATTATGTATTAAAATAAAAATGTATCTTTCAACAGCTGGTTTTGTGTGATAAAGGCTGCACATAATTGAACCTCCATTTACCAGCATACAACTTTAAACTATCAGCACCACAATAATAGAGGGAGAATATGTAAATAAAGCCTTCTGCAGCATAAAATTTATTCTTGGAATCATATGAAGAGAATGAAAGCTTTCAACGCCAGAGAATTGTTTTCTATTGGCTTCTGTTTTGCTAGGTGCCGGAATCAAAATAAAACGTTGGAATTTATACATTTTTACAAGTTAAGTGAAATAAATGCAATCTTACACTTTGTCTATCCTCGCACCATCTATGGAATGAAAATTGATGGCGCTTCATCTGACAAATCTGAAAACTCCCTGTAGCGTGACCGTACTGAATAAATCATTATTTTGTGAATCACGAAGGGAGCATTATTATATACGAAAATACTTAAATTCTGCAATGTGCTCCTTCACAACAGCTTCGCACAACTCCTTTGCAATAATATTAGAGTCCTAACTAAGAGTCCGCTGTTTGTCAAAATATGCCGCCAGCAGTGTGTGCTAGTCGATTCCAACATAACATAAACGTCATAAACCAAGCCTAGACATATGGTAAACAAACTGCTTCGACACATTAGGGATTTTGTTTTGATATCATATACTTTTGGTTTTGTGAAAATGTCGGATTTTGTGCCGAATAATCGTCATTTGCGGGAAGTGTTGATTTTTCTCTTTCATTCGAGAAAAACGGCGGCTGAAGCGCATCGAGAGCTACAAAAAGTTCATGGAGATGCACTTTACAGGGGACCTCTTATCAGTGGCTTCAAAAAAAGGTGTTTTTTTCTCAATTTTTTTTCGAGGCGAAAAAACCAACACACAGGAATAATCTTTTGCATTTATTCGAAGGCATGATTGAAGAGTAATAAACAACTGTTTAACATAAATAAAAAAACAAAATGGCGGATATATGAGGAATCTCGCACAGCTTCTCGTTGCGCGCTAGTAAAACGGCGTGTAAGATTGCGGTCGTAGTTTTCACCTGGAACACAAAAGAAAAATATTGTCTTATTCAGAAGGCTTTCCCGCATATAATAGACTACTCTTGTATAAAAATATCAAAAAATGAACACACAATTAATTATTGAAAAAAAAGTGCTTTTTTCGCTATTTTTTTTCAAAAAGGTGTTAAATAACATTAAAAAATGCAATTTTTTTTTTGTATTTTGTTAGTTAGTTAGTTGCGCATTTTAATTATCTTTATATAGATTATCGGTTTGAAACGATAACTTTCGTCGTTTTTTTAAATCGTACACGCCATTTTCAAAAACATGGTTTTCAGAAGGTAGACAGTATACTCACACGAGGGACGGTACACAGGCCTGTACCGCTTTGAATTCCGCTATAAAATTTTGAGGGCATATTCTCCTATAATATATCCATCGATTGCAGTAAAAACAAAAATCGATTTTTTGAAGCCGACTGATAAGAGGCCCCCCTTAAGTGAAAAAACGTGCCGCGATTGGTTCCGTCGCTTCAAAGACGGTGATTTTAATGTTGACGACCGTCCGCGTGAAGGAAGGCCAAAAACCATCGAAGACGCTGAATTGGATGCATTGAGGATACGTAGAAAACGCAAGAAGAGGTTGCTTCAGTATTAGGGGTTACCCGCCAGTTCATTTCCAAGCGATTGCATGCTTTGGGAATGATTCAGAAACAGGAGACTTGGGTTCTTTATTAGTTAAAACAAGGGATGTTGAACGTCGCTCTTTCGACGTTTCTCCTGTGAACAACTGCTCCAGCGGCAAAAAAGGAAGGGTTTTCTTCATCGCATCGTGACGGATGATGAAAAATGGATTCATTACAGCAAGCCAAAAAACAAAAGGCATGAGGACTGCCCGGTCAATCTTCTACGCCGTCGCCTAGCCGAATATTCACGCTGCAAAGGTTATGCTATGTACTTGGTGGGATCAAGTTGGTGTTATTTATTATGAAATGTTAAAACCAAGTGAAACCATTACTGGGGGATCAGTATAGACTTCATCTGATGCGATTGAGCCGAGCACTGCGCGAGTAGCGTCCGCAATATGCGGAGAGGAATGACAAAGTGATTCTACAGCATGACAACGCTCGGCCTGACGTTACCAATGTTAAAAAAATTTCTTAACTCTTCTGAAAGGCGTTGAGTGGGTTTTAGTGTCTGCTTATTTTCGATGAGTTATTCCGAAGACTAATTACGGCTCCTCGTCATTTATGATGCAATTCTTGAAAGTAGTTTGCAGAAATCTCGGAGTATCATTTCTTCAACTATTTGCTTTCAGTGCTGAATTGAATTGCCATGGTGCTCAAGTAATTGTTCACAGTATTTTTATTGTCTCGCTAAATAATCTTGATATGTTCCATAGTTAACATTCAGATTGGCGTTAGCATGGCGGTATGGAGCAGAAATGTGTATTACAAGCAGAGCGGTGCCCTTTCGCCAAGTCAGTCGCCGGTTCAGATGGACTCCAGAGTAACTTTGTGCGATTTATACGTCAGGTCTCTGGTTTGCAATCTATCTAATCCTATCCATATTAATAACTTCAGCAGGCACGATAAGTGCAGCTCTAAGAATGTCCGAACAAAATTCTTTAGGAGATTTGTTGATAAAACAGCATAACCATATATTTTTCGGTAAAGCTGCTGAGATGACAGTCCAGATTTAAATCTGGGCAGGAGACTTGTGAATCTCTTAAACCATAGGAAGTAGTCCCAACAAAACAACAATCAACGGGGGTGAATACCCTAAAAATCTTATTGTATTTAGGTTCAAATTGTACAGAAGAGGTGATCAGAGTAGAGAGGAGCCAATGCCTAGTAGTATCACTCATACGCAGTGTTGCATCATCGCCACTATTAAAACAGTATTCCATTAGCATGAATGTATGTCACACATACTTACGAACGTGTGCCGGCGTATGTATGGAGTGCTTATTTTATTGACATTGTTGTAAAGTTGCCAAATTACATTGCAATAAAAACAATACTCGTTGTAGCAGCACCCAGAAGCTAACAAAGCATTTAATGTGCAGGCAAGTACTTGACCATATAAATTTGTATGTATATTTAGACGCCTATACATCGCAAAGTGGCTTGCATGAGACGTAATCAATACAAATTATTGCCGCAAATAAATGCGTGCAATAAAATAAAATGACAATATTAAGCAGCAAAAAAAATCACAAAAACTACACACAAATTGACACCATAAACAAACAGCGAAGGTTCCCACAGCCTAAAGAAAGCAGCTGAAAACTATGATCTGTAGAATTTTTACTTTTATTCATTCGTCTGCATATTTATTTCAATATCCACTAGTTACTTACGGTTGGCAGTACGCAAGAAAACAAAACCAAATGCAGACAATACCATTTTTTCATATACTTTTAGCATTCGTTCCCAATTCTCTTTTTTATGGTTTTCATTTACCATTGACACTTTCTGGTTCACTAAACCCCTACTTGATGATTGCGTTAAATGAGGCGTCTACCTTTCTGAAACACTCACCGTGTGAGTTGCTTGCACGACACATACATACGTTTATTTCTGTGTACCTGTATACATTTTATGCTCCACTGCATGCCGTTTTGTTCGTATTGTTTTTTCTCATTTCAATGAAGATGCAAGCTGTACTTACGGTGTTGCTGTAGCTGTAGAGTTAAAATAAGTAAATTGTTCGTGATTTCAAGTGGCTGAGAAGGACAGTGTATGAGTGTATGAATAGGTGAATGTCTGAGCAGCAACAGCCACACCGACAGCAGTGGCGATGCCAACATTGTGGTTAACATAGTATTTTGTTAAATGATGGCAATTTTTTGGTTTCCCTCACCTCAACCAACAGTGAGCATCTTCAACAAATGATTAACTGCGTGAAAATGCATATTACTATTCTTCTTCTTTCGCAAAGGCAGCAGGAAAATGCAAATTCATGTGAGCTTTACGCCAAGGATGAAGCTCAGCGTAGGGCAGGTGAGTAATAAAATTTGCCCCATTAGGTTGTACGTAACGTATACGCTACTCTACTGTGAAGGCATTAATACCAAACGTTTTAAGATAATAAGAGAAAAGGGTGAAATATACGCAGCAGCTTCCAAAGTTAATCAAATTGAATTGTGATTTTGCAAAGTGAAGTGCTCGATTGCGTACGAACTCCCACAACAGTCGGGTCTGCATTATTGGAACGGAGCGGATTTAACTGCGGCCAATGACTGTCAATTCAGCAGCATTCTCTAGAAATATTAGTTTGGGGAAAAAGATGCTACGACTACTAACATGTCGATCCACTTTGGTTACTTCTGTGATTTACCAACTTTTTCTTTAACATCCAAAATGTCTGATCGGCATCGACGAAACCAAAATCGCTCGTAATTAAAAAATGGATTTCACTTTCGCCATTATCAAGGAAAAACTGTGAAACGTACATTGCAACGAGCGTAAACTTTAAATTGTTTGATCGTTACTTCACGAGATCTCAATCACTACAGCCATCTTCTGAGAAAGTATGGATTTCCTTTTGTTCAAACTAATATATAGGGAACACATTGTGCTGTTACGATGTGTGTATGTGAAAAAATAATTCAAATGAACAAGCGAAAAAGTCCTTTTATTGCACAAATAATTTAACAAATAATATACACTCTTAACCACCAGAGTTATACGCGTACTATTCATACAATACTGAAACGAACTTAAAATAACTGGATCAGACATATTAATGAATATTCGAAAATGCTGCAAAAATTACAAAAAGGCTTTATGTTAATGAGTAACAAAAGTCTTTAAGTGCGCACAATAACTTTATATGCAAATATATAGACAGACTATATAACTCATAGAGGAAAATTCAGGCTCAAACCCTGCGAGAAAAACTTTGGTTGAAATAAACAAAAACGCAATGCAGTTAAGGGTAATTTAACAAATGTTTTGAGCTTTTTGAAATCAATTAATAATTGGGGCGTATACTCTGTTTCCTCCTCCTACTCCGGGTGTGCATCCTAATGTTGTTCGACAAACGAAGAGGCCTACAGCTTTAAGTCGACTCCGAATAGCAGTTGGAGTTTTTATGAGGCAATTATTGGGTAGTCAAAAGAGCATTTAAATAATACATTTTATTTGTCATTTTGTTATTTGCCATTTCTTGGCTACACCTTTGATTTCATCAGTATTGATGTACTGCGTTTTCTGAGCGAGAAACCAATACGAAAACATTTTCATTGCTATATTTCAGGTCACAGCGCTGCGAGCCTTTGCTAAAATAGAAGCAAATCATAGTTAAAGGGAGCCTATACAGTAGATGCATCAAAACATTCCTACCATGCTTTCTAAATTTTTTCTCCTGCAGTGTTTAAAATATTTTTACTATCGAATATATTTGTGTGGTTCAATTCTTGCTACTTCAACTACTTGCATCAATCAGATCAATTTAGTATTGTTTAACAGTAGAAATCAGTAGCAATCACTCGACCAGGCGGCAGAATCTCTTGATATACCATGTTCCAACTATGTTACCGTTTGGGAAGCTTTAGCCGGTTTTCTCACCATAACTTTTACCCTTTACTGTCGTATCAGAATCATTTCTTGTCACCATCAAGCATCATCTACATTTAAACAAATCGAATTAAACCTGTTTGCTGAGGCTCTATGTTCCACCTAGGAACTATGGGAAAATATATGAATATATAGACAACATATTCACAATAACTGGGCTACTCTCCTTTCTAGCAGAGCTTCACATGTAAAAATTCGACTGGAATAGCTATTGATTAGATTATTCAACTCCATAGTTAACTCATAAAATATAACCTCGTGTTTTCAAACGTGCTATTAGGCTACCCGATGCAATGTGTATCAAAAGCGATACACGAGATTACCGGCTCGATTTGTTATCGGACTTTTTAATTTTGTCTTTGTTCAATATTAGTTAAAGTAGCAATAAGTGTGAAGCTCCTTCGACGTTGGGAGCGAATTCTTAACAGGAAAAATAAATCTCTACATATTTGTATGTTTTTGTATGCTGCTTGGAATACTTAAGGAATAAACAATCAATTTGCAAATAAACTAGGGGATAAATAAAAAAACTATTGACCGAACTCGTAATCCATTAGCCAATTTCTTACCGTGCCCATGCATCATTGAATATATAAATGAATAAATTGGCACGACACAGTTGCACAGATTGGAGGGAATACTTGAGTGGTGCATCAACAGACTCATCAATTTTACAGCGCCTTCCACACACATACACACACAGGTATGCACAAAGGACTTAGAAAATATCCAACTGCATAACTAAAATTCAAGTGTCGGTATGTAACTTTTAAGCCACCACTCATACGCAGACTGCGGGTGGCAAATTTTGCTGGTAACACAAGTGCAACAACAACAACAGTAAATACAATCAACTCGAATAACTATGCGCTCACAACTCGTATTAGATAGATATGTATGTATGTAGGTGAATTTCACCTTCATGCCGAAATCCAGACAAACATCTCTATTCTGCTGACAAATGCACAGTCACCCAAGCGGATATGCTGGCAGGCAGATAAATTCTGCAGCAGTCACACCTCCGCGCCTAAATCACGTACGCGGACAACCCCTTCACCAACATGTGCGTAGATATGTATGCATGCATGTATGTATGTGTAGGCTCGTAGGCTGTAAAATCATCACAGGCACAAGTGAACAATCTATTAAGTCCACCCGCGCAACGCCACACTCTATCGAGGCGACACCCACCAACACAGGCGTCCACAGAATGCGGCAAGAGAGAAATGGAAAAGCAAAAACAAAATACATTGATGGCAATAGTTGACTGAGGTTGTTCCGATTGCTCGCTGCTTGCTATTTCCAGCAGTGCACCTGAATGCCTATGTAGAAGGTTAAAAGGACTGTGGCAAAGTAAACTGCCCAGGATCAACTACTGGCATAATCGCCACGGTAGCATGAATGGACGGTTGGATGGCGCTAGGACTGCAGCACGTGATATGCCTCATAACAAAAGTAAAACACACAAAAGTTGCAACAACGCAGCGCCACAGGGAAGGTGTGTGAGAGACTGGGTGGCAGCAGCCGGCAGTCAACAACTGATTTAGGTAAGAACAAGTACAAACTAATTTTGTGCTATTTTGTAGCTTAGACTCGCAGTATCGGCCTAATTCGAGTCACTTGAGCGTGGCTAGTGGGTTGTCTGCGCACTCGTATTCGCTTGAAAATTTCTCACTCAGCAGTATTTCCTTCTATTTTGTGCACAA
This sequence comes from Anastrepha ludens, assembly GCF_028408465.1. NCBI lineage: Eukaryota > Metazoa > Arthropoda > Insecta > Diptera > Tephritidae > Anastrepha > Anastrepha ludens. Next base: position 115,989,039 of record NC_071500.1, on the reverse strand, counting down.
GTGACATGACAGTTGATTTAACGGTTATATGATTTTCAACTTTAAGGGATTGGATGATACAAATCTAACGTGAAAATACGAGAATAGATGTTTTCCAAAAATTGTAAATTCTAAATCAAATGTAAGAGGAGCATAATTTTTTAACTTTCAGAAAAATCGACTTAAACCAATCTCAATAAACGTCAACGACTAGCTGATTTGGACAGCGCTGAAGCCGTGTGGCAAACTCTTACTGAGGCGTGGGTATTTGCAGCTATTCATTTCGGGAAAAAAAACAGCGGATACAAAGCTGCCACATTTTTAATCAAGGTCAGCGGAGGCTTAAGGGACCCGGAGGTCGATTTTTTCGATACTATTTTTTGATATTTCAAAACTAAAGCATCTTAAGAATATACTGTGAAATTTTCATGCGGAAACTCCGAATATTAGAGATTCTACAGCCTATTAACTAGGTAGAGAGTGGTCCGCACGCTCCTGTAGCTCAAACTTTAAACTCATTTATCTCGAAACGACTTTTTTCGGCCTGGTGTTGTCAAAAAAAAATAACTATTCAGCCGAATCGTCTGAAATTTTAATATGTTGTTCACAACATCAATGGCTATTGCCCGTACTAGATTCATATTATTATTTGGTTTTGTTTTTTTATTAAAAAACTGAGAAAAACCCGATTTTTATTGTGTAAAATTCAAACCGCGCCATTTTGTCAATTTTTTTTTATTCTAGTAGCGGGACATAGCTACAGTCATACAGATGAATAGAAGAGCCAAAATGGACAACACCGTCCAGGTCCCATTTTTCGGGAGGGTCAACTTCAGCGCCCATTATAAGATTATTAAAATTAAAATTTTTTGTTTTCATTTTTGTATGTAAAAGAAGTTAAATAAAAAGCCTAAACATTACTCAGCCTCATCAGACATGACAAACTATTAGTGTCGGACTTTCTACAGGACAAAGGAGAGTAATGAAAAGAAAGTGTAAGTATATAATGACTATTTGCTTCCGTGGAATAAGTCATCTCACAAAAGGACCTTGCGAGGTCAGCAAAGGCAGCAGGTACAGAGAGAATATACAAGAATTTGAGGCTGCCTAACGATTGGTGTTGTCAAACTCCACATTTTCGAATTTGTGAAAACTAGTGCGCCGTTAGGGAGTATATATACCAACCCACGGCGGCCGCTAGGGAGTAAGTACTTGTAATTTTTAAACACCTGTTTAATGTAATATTTTAAAAATCTTATTGTAGAAATTACGGCATTTATTTCAATTCCTTCATATCTTGTGGGCAGCTATGAAAAAACGAAAGTCTCTCATTCGCAAACAATAACGGGTCCATTGCAATAAAGTCACAATAGCTTTAATTAAAATACCTACCTGCAAAAGTAATTGACGGGTCGTCAATACACCCCCAGCAAACATTTCAAAAGTATGCACGAGTATTTGCACGCGCATTTAAAATTATGCAAAAACATGAATGAGCTCCGCCTAGCAACCCACTCCCGCCCTACGATTAAGTTGTGACCAATAAGCAGTGCTTTCCAAAATATTAAAAAATGTCTGCTTTTGCGTCGAGCGTTGAAGGAAATTCATAAAATTTATGCGTTTTTAAGCAAAAGTGACAAACAGTAAAAGCAAAACAAAAATATGCAAAAACAAGAACAATCACCAACTAAAACATAAGGCAAAATATCGCAGCAGGCAAAATCCATCGCACCATAAATTTATTGAGTGAAAGCCGAGGGTGTGAAAGTGAAATACTTTTTAATATATATAACACCTAAAAATATGCATTAATGCTCCTTTTCGTATTTTCGTATTTTCCCACTTTGTTTTATTTTTCTATAAGTTTGTGTGCTTTTCAAATAAAATTTGATTTATGATTTTTATCCATGGCCTGCGACGTGCGGCCGTTTGGCCATTGGCCCATGTGGAGCGCACACACACCAATATAATATTTACTCATAAACACAATGTTGTATCTCCCGCAGGACTACCTGCCGCCAGAAAGCAGTCGAGCTGGTTTGTTATTGATTTGGTGTAAACGGCGACTGTTTTTCTTGACCTTGTTTGTGAAGTTGTGATACGTTCACCTACGCAATTAAATATTTCGTCAAGCAACACCATGAGGCTGATATCCGCTGCTTCAGATAATTTGACAGGCTGGCGGAGAAATGCGCATTCCCTTTAATTAGAACGGAAATTCGGCAGCAACTGAATGAAAAATATATGCATGAATTCTGTAAAAATTATATGTAATTATGCTAGTCCTTTATGCTGCACAGCTACCCAATAAACTTACTTATTCCCTCTTTGCCGTGTGTTTTTTACGATAAAATATCGTCCAGCTCCTAATTCTCTTCGAATTCCTCTTTTCACAAAATCCTCTTCATTTCCCCTGAAATATCAAATTACACATTCATATGTAGTTATATGTACGTATGTATGAGTAGCCGCAATTTCTTTGGCGCCTTTATGGAAATGTATCGTAGTGCCGCCATTAGCGCACCCAGCAGTCTTGCGCTCGATTGAGATCTTTTACAGGTGAATATGCCTTTATGCGTAGTCTCATGGCACTTTAACAACACGTATTCGAATTAATGTTGCTGCGTATAGGCATTTTTGGGTTCTCATAAATATTTCAATACTGCCCAAGAAGACCCCTAGTGAGCCGTTGTCCGCGCCCTTATGCTCGCACATATATAAATATGTAAGTATGTAAGGGCGGCTGTCTCGATTTAATTTTGACTTGCTGCAAGTCGCTGCCACTGCTGCCGTTATAATAGATGGATGTGGCAGTCGATTTCATTTTTCTCACACCTCCTCACTTTTATTTGGTTTCGTATCATATAATGTTTATCATTTTTTTTTTGTTCGGAATTTTATTTTGCCGTACCTTGATATTCTGACGTCAGCGGTCGGTGTGAACACACAAATGTGTATATTTAATTTACATGCATGTAAAAAACGCACACACATACGTACATTAGTAACTATGCAAACACAACTACATGTAGTGGGAGTGGCCCAAAAGCAAAATGCCGATAGTTAATAGTGAGGCATGCGCACACACAGACATACATACGCGTGTGTGCAAATATATTGACATTTTTATGACATGTATTGACCATTTAACGGCACATTTTTGCACCTCTATAGTCACTGGAGTTGGCCTTGTTACAAACGCCATTACACTCACATATTTACAAACGTGCGTATGTATGTATGTGTGGGCATGGAAATATTCGCGGCATAAAAAATATCAATTTTCTTATGGGCAAGAAAATGCGTCACATTATTGCTGCTATTGTTGTAAACAAGAGCAACTTGTTTACTGGTTGGCATGCTATTATACGCTTCTTCTTAGTTAGTATCAAGAATATTATTATGATTCAGAGTATTTCGTTATGTTTTAACGTTTTTATTAGTGTCATTGCGCAGGTTGTTGTTATTGTGGCCTTTGGTGATAAAACCAAATTTATTAGACCCATAATGGATTTTCATATGCACACAGGCACATCATAAACGAGTATAATAAGTACAAATAAATGTACCCGCATGTTGTAAGTGCATACCTGGTCGACCTGACGGGCATTCCTTAGCCACTTTCGGCGTCAAGGTAGAGCCAGTGAAAGCACGATTCGCCTTATTTTGGCGTGTTCCTTGGCATTCCCCCGCCAACCACCAGCGCAATAACACATTTTTCCATGTTATTAATATTAGCTCAAGCATCGTTGGCCATAATTTTGGGAAATATTTGACATATCAAACATCAAAAGAAATTCCACAAGGTGGAAGAAAATCCTAAATCATAGGCGCATATTCAAAGAATGTAATTTTCGCATAATTCCTTTAATCTATTATTTCTAATTTTTTATTAAAATTACGGGAATTAGATGATCAACATATTTGAAATTAACTAAGAGGGTGGATCACTCAATGTATGCAAAACGAAGACATTCTCAGTATATCCGAGAATTTTCGGTGAAACAATTAAATCAAATTAATACTTTATGTCCATCAAGGACCAAATGAGTAAGTTTTAATGCAAATTTTAACTACATGATTTGACGACATATTAGGCATAAAGATTACATCTATAACTTAAAAACCCGTTAAAATAAAATAAGTATCCATCAAAAAGTAAGTAAAAGTAAAAATAAACCAAATTTTTGTTTTCGATTATTTGCAAACTTTGGAAAATAATAGCCTTATATGAGACCCTTTGAAATCCAAAAGGGGTTTGAAAAATTGCCAAATGGCTACACCATTAATGTTCTTCTTCTTTTTTCTGATTGGCGCTATAACCGCTTAAGCGATTTTGGTCGAGTTTAACAAAGCGCAAAGTTGGAAACACTGAGTGAAGCCAAGTCCTTCTCTACCTGATGCAACGCAGAGGAGGCCTTCCATCTTCCTCTGCTACCCTCAGCTGGTACCGCATCAAATACTTTCAGAGCTAGAGCGTTTGTATTCGGCTACGTCATTCATACTCTGCGAGTGACATCAGCAGGATGTCCGTAGATAGAAATTCACAAAGCTTAAGCCATAGAGGTCGACTCAAAGGATCTTTATAGGATAAATTCACGGCAGCTGACGAACGGCCGCAAATAAAGCTTAAAGCCAGGAATCGATTCCACTACAATTTATTTGTTTAGGCAGTATACGCCCTCACTTCCGTGAATTCAAAAATGTTGCGTATACGCACTGTGTACCAGTGGGCACAGAATTTTATAAAAAATACTGAATCAAGTATTGTTGCGCGCACTTCCTCATTTCTCACATAAAAATTGCATTTTAAGCCAAAATGTCACATATAGAGCAATAATTAATTGAACAGTTAAATGGTAAAATGAAATATTACTACGAAAAATCTGTTCATTCATTCTTTTCCAGAGCTACAATAAAGCATTTGCCTTGCCTTCTTTATGATTGGTCATAAAGGTATTTACTCCAACACTTACAAGTACTTGGCTAGCAAAATTCTTTGCTTGCATAAGCGCCAATTAGCCTTGAATTTACCGGCACACATTTGGGATCAAGTACTATAACAAAAACAAAACTACGTGAAGGAAGTTGATGCAGGTGATCATAAATGGACAGAACCCATAAAAACCTACTGCAGTAAGGTAAGTGGGCGTGGGCATAAATTTTCAATTGAAATCTACACTGCAGCTGATGCACCAATGCCTTACACAGCTTTGCGAAAGAAATGGAAGTGGGCAGAATTTAGTCACTTACTGAATGAATAACCGTAAACATTGAAAAAATAGCAAAGGCAAACATAATAATTTTTACAAAATGCATTAATTTATATCATAGGTTGTCGTTATATATTTACTGCGCGTGGAATGCAAAACTAATTTACGAACAAAAAATACAGAGTGCATGAAAAATGCTTGCTAAATTAGAATTCCACGCCAGTGGCAAACTACTTTTCACTTCAAAATTTAATAAATGCATTAGATATAGGCGCTGAAGAAAATTTCTCAGAGCCAACGAGCAGAGCTGGCCGCAGGCGATATGAAAACATTATACAAAGAGCGCATAACCGCAAAGTCATACAATTCCAGTGCAGATTTTAGCTATATTTGCTACATTAAAATCTGGTTAAATGCAAACCACAATTGTTCGGCTTGGATAAATTCCCTCTGGCTAAGTGAGAAGAAAAAATTTTTATATAACAAATACGTTGCTTTTATAAGAGAAACATTAAAGTTTTTAGTTCAAGCACTGATGTGATTTTTTTAAATATATACTAGAACTAGAAGCAGAAGGGACTTTAACAGGGGTTGTTCACAAAAAAACTGCTGGATCGACCCCGCATAACAAGTTTGGAATCGTAGTAAATTGCGCCATTCTCCGATTTCGACGAATGACGTTAAGTTAAGCTATTGAAATAAAATTCGCGAATATTATGTAAATATCGGAGTAGATCGAACTATCGCGACAGAACTGGTTTCTTTTTTAACTTTATATTAACGTGTTTCCAGGGTGTTTACAACACAACATATGTCTGAAATATTTATCGAGTTTTTGTTTGACTTGATAAAGACGCAAATCAATCGAAAATTGATTATTTTGTACGAATTACACAGAAAACATATTAGACATATGATGAAATCAAAGGATCACTCCATGACAACTTCGAAGCAACAATTTCTCTTATTGGAGGCAGTCTAGAAAAATTAATTCCATCTCGTATTCAGTAACCCTCAAATATCTTCGGTTGTACGTGCGTTCAATGGAGGAACCTCCAGTTCCTCTCTTTATGGAACTCCACTTAAAGAACATTAGCATACGTCTCACGGATCATAAAAAAGGGCACTGTGTTTGTGTGTAGGTCCACATGAATTCGCACCCACCAAACTTGTTTAGAATGTCATTCAAACGTCTTCAAGGACTTATACGCCGGTTATACGTAAACACAGAGAAAAAGAAATATATGCACTTCGCAAAGCAACCGAGTGATTAAATCGATGGTGAATACACCCAGAGAGTCGGCAAATTTATACCTATATTTAATTCTCTTAATCAAAGGTAGTTCTGACCCTTCCGTGGCAATTAATAACCGAGTAAGCACGGAAAGTAAAGCATTTTTTGCACACATAAAATTATTCAAGTATCGATTACTATCAAGAGCTCAAAAGCTGGCAATTTATAAAGCGCTTGTAAGACCCATACTAATATACAGCAGCAAGGTGTGGGCACTTAAAACAAGAGACATCGACCAAACACTGAGGTCTGAAAGAAAGATACGACAAAAAATATGTGGTCCCTTCCGGCGAGATGACGGAACATATCGGACAAGATACTATACAATCACCAGTTCGATGCTTTGATACAAATGGAATCACGCTTCATAAAAAGTCAACGAACCAGAATGTCCAAATGGAGAACTGCCTGTATCGACTTCCATGGACAACTGGACGGAGAAGTCGAGGGAGACCAAATAAACGCTGAGTTGATGAGGTCACAACCTTATCTCAAACTGGAAAGGCGTATTATCGATCGGAATGAATAACCGTAGTCATATAGATTGATTTGAAATGAAACATTGATCCTGATATCAGTTTTTCGGTCACAAAACCCATCTTGCAGACTCTTTTATATCTATTTTGGCATCATCAGCACTTATAAATTATGATTATGATAAAAACTACACCATGGAAATTCAAAATATATGGAAGGTTTTGATATTTGACCTTACCTAATTGCGGCCATTTAGACAGATTGGCTCAAGGGTTCGAGATAACGGTACTTGAGATTTTGCCTATATTTACACATGGGAATGGGATAATATGAAAATCAAATTGCCTGTTCCTAAACCTGGTTTTGTTTACCAATAAAATATTAAAAATTACACAGGCCAACAACCAAAAAACTTTTTCGATAATTTTAACTAATTACTTGTATTGTCCTTTGTAGTGTTCTGATTACGAAAAAAATTATTAAAAAGTTATATCACCCATCAATTTGTCACATTTTACAATTAAGTAAAAATAAAGTTTATGTACCAAAATGTATCGGATATGTCACAGTCCGCGAGGTACAGTTTCTAAAACGGCTATGAGTGTTTATTGAAGGTTTTTTTTTATGCTGAAAACGAATATGACCTTGAAAATGCTCCAGCACGTCGGGATTTTTGGCAATTTGAGGTTAAATAGTCAAAAAATGCAGATTTTGGCCATTTTCTAAATTTTTTTTTGCAAGCTAAAGTTTTTTTTTTACTTGTCCACAACGGCATCGCAAAGTACTAGTCTTCAGCTTTAAAATCCATTTTTAAAAATATTTTTGCGATTAATATAAAAAAAAGTTATACTATTTTCCTCAACTCACAATAGTTAAAATGTAACAAATATTCAAGTACCGTTATTTCGAAAACTAGATGCAATCTGGCGAAACGAGGAACGCCATCGCATTCGTATCCAGTATCAGTAAATACAATCAACTATCAAAACCGCAGCCCAAAACAAAATTCAAAATCCCCTCACTGTGTTATTATTTCTCTAAATATATGCATTATGCGATAAGATTCCCAACAGGCTTATGAAACGAATTGCTGGCTCAGTGTATGCAAAGAAACCATTTGGACTATGCTAAGGTGGTATTCTGGAGTAGACCAGCATCTAGCCGAGCAACCAGCTCTTACAAATATACTTTCGGAGCATCAGCACCAGAAGTGTAGGGACCAACTCACTATCCCGTATCAAGTCCTCTCCCCCTCTCTCTCTCCTAAACTCTAAACAAAATTTACAAATAGCCTAAAATGCTCGAAATGAAAGGAAATATTTTTACATTGGCAGGACATGCCGTCGGCAGGTGAGGTATACTCAGAAGCAAATGCTTTCACACTTTTACAGTATAATGAAGAAAACTCCTAAAAAAGAAAACTAGGAGAATATACTTATGTATGTACATTTACCATCACATTTTTAAAAGCCGGTGAAATTAAAATTTAAAAATTTAATAACTTACTGAAAAATCATATCTTGCATTATAGTGAGTATGTAAGTATATTCATACAACTTTGAAAATTTACCTCACTTTCATTTCGTTTTTATTTTTGTGTACATTCCATTTTATGATAAATACCTGCGAGTGTCAAAAATCTAGATCCTTTTTATTTTTCAGTTTTGATACCAAGTGCAAACAAAAAAAGACGTCGGTTGTCATAAGGGCTAAGTTTTGTGTCGGACTTTTTTGTTTTGTTTGAATTCGTTGTTGTGGAACTAAACTTTTATTATTACTGTTGTTGCTTGTGCGCTTATCTGTGCGACAAATAGCACGTGCTCGCCACTGAGTTTAACAGATATTTTGTTGCTTGATTGTATGTTCGTGCTTGAATTAACTTCAGGGCACTTGCATATTCATACATACATGCATACTTACATACGTACTACGTGCATGTATATTTTATGTAAATTATATAAGCCTAATACCTATATATTTGTGCATATTTGCAAATATGTACGTGCTGGCTTTTTCTCCTGCTATTTGACACTTTTGTTACATTTTTAATTCTTACGCAGCTTAAAATCAACTACAAAGAAATATTAAAAAGCAACATAGGTAAATTAATTGTTTGACTTTGCGTATGCTTGTCAAAGCGCCTATTTATATACCACGAAAACTATATACACAAACTTTACATATTCAGTGTAGATTTGCGCTATTTCTCGCTACCAACACCATCAAGAGCCTAAATTTGGTTTTCTCTTAAAAAGAAATAAGTTCAATCCACACATTTAAAGACATAGCAACGTGTGTACATACATACATTTGTAGACAAATAAGTTGGTAATGTTTTAAAAAAGCACGTAACGACATGTGACGAAATTGTAGACGAATGTACACACAACTATTTTATTATTGCATTTGTTTGTGCGGCAAAAAAGTAGCAAACACGAAAGGAAACAAATGCACACACACGCACAAGCACTGTGAAATCAACGTACTGAAAAACAACGGCTGCGGGAGGCTCTGTATAAAACCGCTTTGCTGGCCGCCGCGCTGCGCACCGCTTCCGTTTGACTGCTTCGTGTGGCTAGACCGGAGGGCCGACCACATCCGTTCAACGCAACGGTTCGGTTCGAACTGAACACTCATTCGATGCGCGCGTCCGTTAAAAAGGACGAACGAACAGGACGAAAGCACTTTTCATGAGTTAGAAACAACCGAAGCACCAAGGAAATGTACAGGGATACAAATAAAAGAGAAAGAGATGGTGTGGCGAAAAGTTCTTACGAGCAAATTTGTAGTTTATATGTATGTACGCAAGCTTATTGCATGATACAAAATCGAAAAACATAGCCATCAAATAACTTATACAACAACCGTTTTGATTTGAAAAATAACAAAAAAATAATAATAAAAAAAAATTAAAAAAAGAAATAAAAGTAAAAAAATAGTGTACGAATTATTTTTGCCTGTCACTGCTAAACGGTTTAAGAATATCAATACTGAAAATGTACGATTTAGCTAAGCAGTAATGGTATAATTGTTTAAAAATAATGTATATAATTATAATTTACGGTAACCCTACAATCTTAAAGCATATAATTTCGCGCTTCCTAAAGCACTTACATACACCAATGAAACTTGACTTACATAAATAAAGCTCTTGAACACATAAGCTAGCGAAAACTGATATGAACAACTTTGCCAAGCTGAAAGTCGTAATGGCTAGAGTTCTAAACATGGCTTATAATGAACAATTGCCAGTTTTAGTGTTTGATAATTAAATAATAAAATGTTTGTAATACCCAGTAGATATCTTGTGAGTAGACTTCAAGACAAAACATGGTGGCAATATCGCAAACTTTCTCTCAACAGTTACCAAGCCCTACCTCCTCTCCATCTGCTTCCATAATGTTCTCATACCACCACTCACTCTCTCTCTCTCTCTGTGCATATTAAAGCACACATCTTCACGCAACCTTTGCATCGATGATTGCCCGTGTTTAAACAAAAGCGACTTTCATTCATAAAAGCTTACCGCATAACAACAAAAATATTCCAAAAGTAGTGAAACCAAACAAATAAGAAAGTTTGTAAACAGAAGGTTACACAAGATACGCCGTGTGGCACAATCTCTGAGAGTACAGATAGGCGAATTGAGAATCAAAACAAAATCAAAGAAATATTTACATATGTATTTATAAGTGCAAACGTATATTTGAGTATATGTATGTGATGCAACACACAGCTATGAACGAAGGAACAAAGCCAGAAAGCGAATGTGACAACCAAATTTGGCGAACCACGCTGACATAATGAATCATGCGCACCACAACAACGACACTCAAAAGTCGCCATCTCAAACACGAGCGTGGACATTCGGTAGAGCAAAAACAAACAAAAATCAAGCCAGCGTAGGCACAGTGACGATACATCTAGTCGACCCTTAATCAAAATAAAAATTAATTTAATAAATTAATTAATTATTTTCTCAAGTGGGGAGTGCAAAGGCATTCATGCAGTTAGAGGTTAAGGAAGCATTTAAAAAGCAACTGATACAAATTAAAATATATTTGCGCAATTTTTAACGGATTTTATTTTAATAATTTTTAATTAATTTAAAGATATTTATTATTTTCTTTATGCTATTTATTTTTATTATTTACTTATTATTATTATTTAGTCTGTGACCGCAAACTTCAAGTAAAATACCTATGGATCATGATTAAAATGCCAAAAAAATAGAATGTAAAGTAATTTTTTTATTTAGTTAACTTTTCGGAGATGCAAATACTAATTGGATAGAACCCGTTTTACATTTAGTACCACAAAAAGGTAAAGAACTACGAAGATTACACCGTGGTATATTGAAATTAATTTTTCCCAAAAGAAATGAGCAGCCAATACTGGAAATGATGATGTTTTAAGCAAATGACAGCGAAAGGCCTGATCTTCTTATTTCCAAAGACTTCATATATATGTATATATATTCATATACATATATACATATATACATATATCTTCCTACAGTTCCTACAGTTCCTAGATGACACATAGGGCTTTTTTATTACCAAAGACTTTGAGTTAATCAAAAGCAAACTAGAATTGCTAGTGTGGCACGCATTAACGATAGTTTTTAGCTTAAGACGGTTCATATCAAATAATTACTCGGATGTTCGTCCATATTGTTTTCTTCAATAATTCAATGAAAATATACGATAAAAGAACAATATAAAAAAATGAATTCTTTAGTCAAAATTAATTCGCTCAGGTCATTTATATTCAATCCTTGAAAAGGTGTCTGCGAAGAGTCTGCGCCTTTCGTCTAGATAGTACTGGAGAGTTGCAGAGGAGGTCTTCCTTTGCTTTCCATAGCGTCAGCTTTCACAAGAATCATTCCAATGTGGATGTGTGCAAGAAATGTCCAACAAACACTGCGATTAGGTGTTAATTACTTTGAACATTTGAACGCAATTAAAAATAAAATTATTAATCTCTCTTTAAGAACATTTTAGAGACAGAGGATTTTACTACAGAAAACAGTGTGTTGTTACTACGGAGTGTGTATTCCGGGGTAATAAGACGTTAATATTTCTCTAAACTTACTAAAATTAAATAGTTTACCACACACTGTGCGGCGCTACAAATAGCGTGTGTTAGTCAGTGGTGGTGGCGTCAAAATCCCGTCCAATATGGACAAATCAAAGTTAAAAGAGTAGCTGAGTAGAGTGTAGACAGCAGTTTGGCGCAAAACCATTTGCCAATGTTAGCTTTGAGGTGTGGAATGGCAACGGAAGCGATTAATCATTTATACAATATGCTGTTTCCAATTGTTAGTCATTAGGGAGCTAAGCGATGATACAACCATACGATTTTAGTGCAACAAGAACTGCCACTGACCTCTCATTGATTTCATATAAACGTTTTTTGTAATAAAGCTAGCATTGAAAACCCTTTGCGGTCTCAAATATTAAACAATATGTTTAATAAGAACACCCTTTTCACACGTTTTGAGAAAAATATTTATGCACATACATACATACTTTTACATACTTGCTTTATATATTTATTACTTCGCGATTTTGCAATATTTGCGCCAGTACATACTACTATTTTTGTATACTATTCATCAAGCACTCGTCATGAAATGAATCATCAGCAACTCGTATTTGAGCCAGCACAAGCCATAATAACATACATACATATATTATACTAATTCATACATTTATGCACACACACACTTGTATGTGCTGTTTGAACTGCCTTCGGCTAGTCGGTTCGGTCACTGGGCACATTCCGAACACATGCATAACTGGACGCTACAACTGCTTTGTTTGTTTGAGTAAGTTGCTCTGAGACATTGCATTGTACATTGACACTCAAAATTAATAGCCAAAAATTACAGGAAAAAAAGCGATGAGGCAATAACAACACCATTAACTACAAAAGAGGTTTTATGGAGCATACTTGACTGCATAAAGAGAGAAGTTTAATTAAAAGAAGAGTACAGTAAAGAGTCAATTTGACATTGATATTCAACCGTTAATAATTGTATTTGTAATTCAGCTTTAATTGTGATAGACGTTAAGTGAGTATGAGATTTGTGGCAATGAGTCGTAGTAAAACTATGAATGGAAATTAATTGATTCGGAGGGGTGATAAGCTTGATAATACAGTAGAAACTCGATTCTTGCACGTAATGAAAACCGGGCTCGGTTCAAGTTTCAAGGTTGTCGCAAGTGCAGAGGTTTTTTTCCTTACAAATTAATATAGTTTTTTTAATGATAGCAATCCAAGTTTACTTGTTTTTATTTTATTAATTAAATACACCTTAAAGCAATAAGTTTCATTTGAAAGGAATTTTCCTTACAAATTAATATAGTTTTTTTAATGATAGCAATCCAAGTTTACTTGTTTTTATTTTATTAATTAAATACACCTTAAAGCAATAAGTTTCATTTGAAAGGAATTTTCGATTTTGGTTTGTTTGTACACACTCGCTGGATCTGCAACACATGCTTTCTGAGCCTTTGCAGCGTCATAACAACGTTTAAGCAAGCATTGTTTTCCTCTGCCCAATCCAAGCAAATATGGAATGCTAATATTGTACTCTATCTAAATTATTACCGCTTTAATAACCTAAAAGTAGCAATTAGCTTTCAAACCTATCTCAGGCAAGTATAATATTGACTATGTTGAGAGAGGTACTGTGAAATTAATGAATTTAGTTTAATATATGTATGTATGTACATATACAGGGTGAACGATATGAAGTGTTACCAACTTCACACTACTTGTATCTGTAAAACAGCTCATGACATCAACGACAAAATTGTTCTAATGACAGTTCAATATATTGTTTATAAGCCATCAAAAGCATTTGCGTCTCACTTTTGTTGAATTATTTTTTTCTGTGATGGAATTCAAACGTAATAGTGTGATTGCGTTATATTTGGCTGGAAAATCACAACCAGCCATTGTTCGTGAGCTCAGTTACCTCAAAAATGAACAAAATGTTTGTGTATCGCACTATAAAACTTTACAATGATACTGGTAGTATTGCAAAACGCTGTGGAGGTGGACCAAAAAAAACCGGAACAACGCCAGAAATGGTTCAGAAAGTGAAGGCTCGACTTGAACGAACGTGGCGAATTTCCTAACATTGTGTTTTCTGATGAAACAAATTTCCTAATTGAGCAGTTCATAAACATTCAAAACGATCGTGCTTACTTGACCGAACGCTCATACGAGAATTTGAGCCTACGTATGACCACTCGAAGCAATTTCCCATCGTAAGTAATGGTTTGGGCCGCAGTGAGCGCTGATGGACGCTCTCCAATCATTTTTATAGAGCTTGGTGTCAAAGTGAATGCGACTTATTATCGGAAAAATGTTTTAGAAGCTGCTTTAGAGCCGTAGACACGCAAACATTTCGGTCGTAGACCATGGACGTTTCAACAGAACTCGGCACCGTCTCATAAAGCTCGTGTGAACCCAGAATGGTTAAAAAATCATGTTCCACACTTCATTTCGTCCGCACAATGGCTTTCGAGTTCGCCAGACGCAAATCCGATAGACTCTTCCATCTGGTCCATTTTGGAGAGCAAGGTGAGGACTAAAAAATATGCCAGTATGGATGCGCTGAAAAAGCGCGATTATACGAGAATGGGCCAAAATACCTCAAGATTGTGATATTCGTGCAGCATGCAACTCATTTTTTGACCGTTTGAAGGCTATAGTCAAGCCAAAAGGCGGTCATATCGAGCTAAAGTGTGTTAATATAAAATATGTTAAAATTGTAATAATTTTTGAACAGTTTTGTCTTTGAAATCAATAAAAACTAATTTCACACAAAAAAGTTATGGTGTTTCGAATAGGTAACACTTCATATCGTTCACCCTGTACTTATGTATAATTAGCGTTGAACTAAATTAATTAATTCATATTTTATTTAAACTTAGCCCGCAATTAAGCGCATGGAGAAAATCCCATAATTTGTTGAATGGTGCCTGTGGATAAGTCCAGTTATGCAAAGTTGGTCGCAAAAGTTCTCATATTGCCATATCTCAGTAACCAGCAGAGCCGTCCTTTTCACAGCACTTAATTATGGTGTTTATGAAAGCCTTGAGCTCCCGTGCTGTGAACGTCTGCCTTACAGAAACTAACAGCCAAGACCAAAAATATGTATAAATGTTATTTATGCTGGTTCCACTGAGATAAATGATGAGTTCCGATGATGAAGATGATGATGCAGACCGTAAAGACGTTGCTTGGCATTGATCTGATTTTGTGTTTCTTTCGAAGCGAAGCATGCCAGGGGTTTCATTCTAATTTAGAGGTTAGATTAAGGACCAAGGTTGCTAGTAAACATAACAAAATATGTAAATAATTATACAATACAATAACAATCAAGGCAAGAAAACTGTGCTTATAAAGCCATACATAGATATAACCAAGCGCAAAGGTGCTAAAGTCATAGACTAAGTAACCGCTTGTTTAGGCAAAAAAAAATCAATATTTTCTCTGTAGCTCGCTGTAGCGATCGATATCTCGTAAGGTATCGATCAAACAATGGAAGTTTATGCTCGTTGTCAAGACGACATTTCACACTAGACAAATTCGTTTGTTCTTTGTTTGTTCCATTCAGTTGTGAGTTACAGGGTGTTAATGGAAGTCCACAAAGAGAAAATTCATACATTTTAGAGTTTTTCCTTGATAAAGGCGAAAATGCAAGGCAGGCCACCAGGCCGCTGAAATTTTAAGGTTTTTATGGAAAGTGAAAGGTTTTTATGATGCTGTAACAAGAAATTAAGTGCAATTTCGGTTTCGTCGATTCCGTTCAGGCATTTTTTATTTAAAGAAAATGTCGAAAAAATCACAGAAATAATCGAAGTTGACCGGCATGTTGGTAGTCGTAACACTGCTCAGGAGCCAAAGTTCGATCATAGAACAGTTTTAAAACATTTTATTTAATGTAATTTCACATGAAAACTTCAATTTCATCGTCAATTTTTTGACATTTTTGCATTTCCCCCGAATAACTAGAGCAACATCGTAACGAAACTTTGTTTTAGGCGAAACATACAACTGTTGGTAAAACTAAAGAATAAAATCAACTCTTGCTTAAAATTTTCTGTAAAATAGTAATACAATGCATTTAACAAAATTTAAAATATAAATTATGCATTAACTCAGAGTATAGCTGCGCATTAGAGTGTTTCGCCAAAAACAGGTACTGGAAAATTTTAAAATAATAAATTTACGTGAGCTGTACCGATTTGAAAATACCTCCAAAACTCTAGTTTTTTAAAACTAAAATTAGTTTTTAAAAATATTTTTCTCAAAAATTACCTCAAATGATATAAGGGCTTAAGTTCAAAAGGTCTGCGTAAAAATTTTTCATCAACGGAATCAAAATAATGAAATTTTTGGAGATACCTTAAAATCGGCCTAGCTCACGTAAATTCAATATAATTTATAATTACAATTGATGTGTTTTAATCCCGAAATATTTTGACAGAACTATTTTGTATGTGGACTGATGCACTCTACGATAAATATTTTAGCGCACAAAGATTCGATTTCCTCTAAAGTTCACCAGCACTCAGGTCCTAATATTTTTCACGTTAGTTGGAGAGTTTTAGAAATTATAAATAAAAAAATAAATAATTGGCGCGTACACTTCTGTTAGGTGTTTGGCCGAGCTCCTCCTCCTATTTGTGGTGTGCGTCTTGATGTTGTACCACAAATGGAGGGACCTACAGTTTCAAGCCGACTCCGAATGGCAGATATTTTTATGAGGAGCTTTTTCATGGCAGAAATACACTCGGAGGTTTGCCATTGCCTGCCGAGTGGCGACCGTTGTTAGAAAAATGTTTTTATTAATTTTGCTTTCACCGAGATTCGAACCTACGTTCTCTCTGTGAATTCCGAATGGTAATCACGCACCAACCCATTCGGCTACGGCGTTTTAGAAATTATTTCACAAATATTTGGCAAAGTCCAAAATCCATTTTTTTTATTGTTTTAATTTTATTCGTGAAGCGTTTCGCGTGAATAAAAAAATATGATTGCTGTTTCTTTTTGCACAGCTATCCTTATTGTTGTTATTGTGTCCTTGGATATTTATCGAAATGCAAGAATACATATTTTTCAAGGCATAATCTTGAACATTCGCATTTACCTGTATCTACAAAGGTGCATAGATATTAATTCTATGTTACCTGAAAATTGTTTTCGGTAGTCAGCAGTGAAGTCGAAAGATTTTGTTTAGATTTTTTCATTGAGTAGCGCTGATGCTTTTATATACGATAAAACTCGTTTTTGTCTTTAGATGTTGATCTATGGGTCGGCGTTGACAGTTCGCGAGGAGTGTAACTAAAATATTTTCACAGACTGGTAGACCAGCCAACTATACATAAGCAAAATGCACTTTTAATAATGAACAAATTAACGGTTGTAGTTATTTTTCGTTTTTATGTGTATTAATGCGTAAATTTTATGACTTTGTCGACATGTCTGATTGCATGCGAGTGCACTGCCCACATAGCTGGACTTTCTGCTGGGTATTTGATGAGTCAATACATACATACACATGTACGTAGTGTTTATACTTTTGTCAATATAAGGCATATTTCAATTAATGAATTTAATGGCGTACGACTAATTTTAAATGAAAAAGCGTTAATGCCTTTTAATTAAACATTGGAAAGCACACCGAACTAGATATTATTCTGTAGGCATACAAATATATCTACATATTATACAAATACATGTATGTGTGTGTACGTATTTATGATAGCTCTGATAATTAGGGCCTATGAACATCCAAAAAAGCTAAAACTCCCTATTATCCTTATACGAGGGTGGTTTATAAGCCTTTGAATATTAGAAGAGGTGACTTTGCCGTTTCAAATAAACATGCTTTCGTCATAACTCGTGTGAAACCAAGGAGCAGCCAAGAAAATTGGCCTCTCGTGGGCAATCGAAGCCGAAGACGGCCAAGCTGGATCGGTGGGCTAATAAAATTGTAGCGAAAATTTTTCGAAGAGTTCAGGCTGATCACCAGCACATATTAAGCAAATCAGTTTAATCTTTTCGACGCCTAAGTGAAACAAAGCAGACACAAATGACAAGGAACCTAAGTAAGATATTCAGTAGCAATGGTAAAATTGCATGAATTACTCCCACCTGGTCTGTCGGGGAACAAATAGCCAAAGAAGCATCCCTCACAGTTGTAAAGAACCGCAGAAAAAGGAAACGATTTTCCATTCCCCCTTTGAATACCCTGCCCTATGGAACGAGAGAGTGCCAACCTTGGGCAAACCACTATTCGAGAGTCTCGATCAAATTGCTGGCTTACACGGCAACAACCTAATAAGGTTCTTAAACCGCACAAACTGGACATAGTAATGCTGTAAATAACCGCTAAACAAGTTGGTAGCGAGAATGTGGCAGCATAATAGTGCGGAACCACTATTTGAACTCAACCAACCAACTCCCTTAGGCAGCATGTCGCTGCAAATGAAGAGGTTATCGATGGAACAAATGCCTATTTTGAGAACCTTTAGAGACCGCATCATTGGGGGGTTTCAAAAACGGTGAATGAAGTGTGTGAAACTGGAAGGAGGCTATGCAGCAAAATGAAATCTTCGGCAGATAGAGATTAAGAACATATCTTCTTCTTAAACCTCACTTGAATATGACTATGGTAAATAACATTTGAAGAGTAGCGAACATTTGATTAACAATTTATTCATAAAACTTAAAAACAAAGTGTAAATGATAGGCTCGTACAATTCTCCAGATTCTATACCAGGACTTCCTCTATTAAACCAATAGTAAAACCAGAATACAACAACTTCGTTACAATACACATCAACAGAAGTACTAACATAAAGCAGATAAGAGATAGTACAAAAGCACCTGCACTGGCCTAAAATTGGAGCAAGCAAACCATTGAAGGCTAACTCTACTCTCTACATGGAAAAAGCTTAATGAAGAAAAAAGCTGTATTCTTGCATACTTACATATGCGTACATGTAATTGTGACAAACACACCCATACATACATTCATTTGATAAATACTTGAAAATATCGTTACACACAAATATTCATACCGACAGTATAACAGCACCTGTTTCACTAGAATGTGATACCGTTTTATCTTATCAGTGCGATTGCAACGGCTCATTCTTTTCCTGTTGCTTGCTTCGTAAATTTCCCCAATCGTTTTTCAATTTCAGTTAACGAACGACTACATAACATAACGAGCCTAAACGAACAAGCGGATTGTATTTGTTGATTTGATCGCAAAGCAGCACAAAATATCTTAGAGCATAATTGATCACATTGTTGTTGTGGCAGAGGATTTCAAAATAGTTGCCAGCATTTAAATATCTTTACTTGGTTTAAGAAATAATAAGTGAAGTGCCGAAAATGGAGTGGTCCTTAATTTGGATAGCTTCAATTGTCATAAAAGCTTTGAAATTGGTAGGTTTTTTCGCACTGTACCGTAAATTGTGAATAAAATGTGAAACGTTACAAATTTTAGGAGTTTGTGAAGATAAAGAGTCATCTAACAAATTATTGCAGAATTTGTCATAATCCAGTATTATGGGAAAGTTTTTTTAAACTAAAGTACTTTTTGAAGCTTGAAAATTCCAAAATCATACCAGTTCTAGTTTTTGCTACTAATCAGCCCAGCAATGGTGTAGGAAAATGTGTGTGGTTAAAATCAACGCGTAACTTATCATTATTTGCGCCATCGGTATTACTCATAGACAAACACCACTACGAAAGTTATTTTAGAATGGCATGCGTAGTGGTCACATACTCGTATGAGTGCTGATATGTACTTATGCCAACTGATGTAGAATTTAAGGTGTGGTGCCATAAATACTTAACGTTTGCCGTCAGTATCCAAGTTGCCTAGATAATTGGCGCGTACATCCTTTCAGATATTTAGCCGAGCTCCTTCTCCTATTTGTGGCGTGGCATCTTGATATTTAGAATTTTATGTCACCTCCGAAGAGAAAATGGTTTTTTGAAATACACTCAGACGTTTGCCATGGCCTGTCGAGGAGCGACCGCTATTAGAAAATCTTTTTCTTTTTTTTTTATCATTTTGGTGCTTCAAGTAAGAATTTTCGTTTATTATTATTATTTACCATTGATATGTTCAAAATATATAAAAATATACTTATTTAGGAACTCAGTCTAGTCACAAAACATTTCCAACTACTTTCGTTTGATTTCGGTGTATCGAATTTTGCTGGTGATCTGTGACTCTAATCATCTCCTCAATTATAGATTCTGAATTTGGCTATCCTTATAATTTATCGAGTCGGTGCTGGTGGCTACTTTCTTGGAGTTGGCGGCACATGGAACCTTTGGGAGGAGAAAAGTGCCGGTTGTGAAATATTCGCTTCTGGTGTTTTCATTGGCTTCATTGTGTACACCGGCGTGCATACCATTGCCTACTTCTTTGGTCCCAACAAATACAGACAGTACGAATTGCAAATTATCAAAATATCAAAGCAAATTGAGAAATAACTTTTATTAACCTTCATTTTGCAGCGAACTCACCGACACAATGATGAACGTTGTTGGCACCTTCTTGTGGGTACTAGTCGGTGGTATTGCGCTTCACTATTGGGTAGGCTACATGGACACGAGGGACTACTCATATTTGGGAGTACAGCATGTGCCAGTGACCGCGAGCAGTGACAAGTTGATTGGCATTATTATGGGCTCACTGTGTATTCTCGAGGGAGCTTTGTATTTGGTAGACACGGTAATGAGTTGCCTGCACTATTCGAAGGGTGATACGGAGTATACTGGAGTGGCGCGCTAGAGCAATAAGCTATATCGCAAATGCTTATGAGTGCGAGCTTATACACATAATCACATTGCATACATATACACACAAAAACGCGGTCTCGGCTACATTTATACAATAAAAATGACAAACACACACACAAATGCCATTACAGCTTGGTATACCTTTTAACTACACTAGCATTTACGCACACATCTTCGAATAGGAATACTGATTTATCAAAAATATTTGTATATTACTACATATAAAATAAAAAATAAAATATATGTATGTGCACGCATATTTATTTTTCATTAATGTTAAACATTTCCTTAGCATACAAAAATTGTATCAAGCCAAATTAATAACAAATTTGTATTTTGTAAAATAGATCAATTGAAATTATCAGCTGTAATCATACCTCTGGTTTTTAGTATTCCTCAACATATACGTCTCTTTTAGTTTCACCAAATGTTTCCAATATTATTTTAATAAAAATCATAAATGCAGAAACTAAAGAATGTTTTTCGTATTCCTGCTAATAATCTCAGAAAAGTCTCAATAAAAATGAATTGGCACATATCCTCTTTTCGTGGATTTTTGGGGCTAAAATAGTTGCTACCATGAGGGAAAAAATCAGAAGGTGTGGCCAATGCTATAGGAGACCGTTAATCGGCATCCTCTCATTTCATCGATTTGTTTCCGAAAAAGCTTAGATTCTGTTGGTGATATACAAAAAATCAACCAATTACAACACTTCTTTGCCATCTGAACAAAGACTGATTGGACGAGTGCTTGAATACATGTGGAATGATGGTGCAGAATTCAGCTAGCAAATCCCCAAGTGACGTGCAGCGGAATTTCCCCTCACAATTTTTTTTCACCATAGCTAAATAACTTGGCTGCCGAGTATGCGGTAACATGGCAACCGAAGTACACCATAGTTGAAGGCCAAACCTGGTAATCTATCATCCCTGAGTTGCTATTATGCCTCATTTTTTATATAATCTCAAAGCTTAGACAGCCATATAAAATAAGCTTAAACAAAATTATCAAAATTACCGATGGGAAATAAGAGGACGCCGCGATATCTGGGCGTAAGAGTTGATTCAAACGATTACAGACTTTCTAGCTCATGCAAGTACTAAGAGCAGCTCAGCTCGAAGGAGGGTATAATATTCGAACACTAATACCTAATGCATTCACTGGTTTTGTCTCCTTCCAATGCACTCTGTTTATCACGACAAAAATACACAGATCGGAAGCCAGAAGCTATCCAATAATCTTTACATACATAGCGAACTGTCTACAAAAAAATATACACCAATTTAACAGATGCTCAAATGTAAGAAGATTCCGTTGCCTGCCATGGCCGAATAGATTGATTATACTTGTCGCCTTACAATTGATGAATTTGCATGCAGTTGCGAACACATTCTATTTCTCTTTTACCATTTTAATTGAAATGTACACTTCGCCAACAGCATCAGCAGTGAGAAATCTCACTTCAGTCACAAACGATTTTATAGTTCGTGACTAAATACTTTCATATACTACCATGCCTGCATTGATATAGAGAAACTACTACTGGTTGACAACTAGTGACATTTCGAAAATTGCGAAACAGTCCATGAGTGTTTTCGCTAGCTGCCAACGGAGTTTCAATACGCATTTATAGACCAATTCGCGCTCGAATGTGTGTTAAGTTGTTGCGTACTTGTTGGAAACTCAAAATGCATACAACTTATGATGAAAAAATTCAGAAGGTGTAGCTAATAACAGACCGTTATTTGGTTCTCATCAAATTTGACAGAATCAGCTAATATTCTTACGTAACTGAGCTCATTAAGATTTTGTTAGTGATATACACAAAAAATCAACACAATGACACTTCATTGCCGTCTGAACAACAACTGATTGGAAGAGTGTTTGAATATGTGTGAAGTGATCGTGCAGAATTCGGCTGCCGTATCCCCTGTGGCGTGGCAGCCAAAGTTCCCCTCACAATTTTCTTTTTCACCATAGATATTGACCAAGCCTTGTAAATATATCATCCTTGCGTGTAACTGAACTTGAACGATGTATCTGGATGAGGTTTTTTGTTGTTGCTAAAACTTTATAATTCATATTGCCGTGAAACTAGTCAATTTTCGCACTGGGAATAAGCCCGTGTTCTCATGTGTACACATACATATGTGTGTATACATGTGTATGATGGCAGGCAGTTGGTCGCTCGCCTCGCTGTAGAAATTATTACAGTTCAGTTCAGTTGGCGGGGCAATTCTCAGTTGAACTACAGTAACTCGCGTTCCACTAATGGTTGCTGTTATTTTTCCCGCAATTCGCATTATAATTTTTTAACTTCATAACTTGGCTATTGAATTTTTTAATTTATGTATATGCGTGTGACAAAACTATTCGATTAATTTGCGGCGAATTTTTCTTATTGAACTTTATTGGCCTCAAAAACGGCAAAGTGTGTACACAACAGCAACAAATAAATGCGCACAAGCATGCAAGGGCGCTTATGATCTACTTATAAATTCGTATTCCTATACTACTGTAATTAAATACGCATACACACGTGCATATCCATACATACATATGTACTCCTAACAAAATATTACGTCACTATCAATGTTTTAACTGTGTAAATGAAGCTAAATATTTTCTAAGCGAAAAGTAAATAAATGCTCGCATATTTATTTTAAGCATAAACAAACATACACGCAAGTACATATATATGTATGTACATATACGCACATAAAATTTAAGCAATTTTCAGGTTTCGATATTATTGCCACAGTCACCTGCCCTATATTTCTCCTTATCTTATCGAAGCGAACAACTACGAACGAATCACTTACGAAGCCATTCTATGTTGTCATTCGTATAGTTAGTTGGACATTTTCCGACGACGCTTACGATTGTATTCGCCTTTAGTTAACGATTAACCAGAAACAAACCGATCGTGAAAAAATCTCTGCGCACGTAATATATTTTACAGCTATAACGACGAAACCATATACGAGAACAACATTTAAGAAAATGGATAGTCGAAAAATGGTTTCCTACGAAATAATGGCATCGATATGCCTTAAGATCCTGAAACTGGTAAGCAGGCATGTACATGTGTACGTATGTATTTGATCTAAATGCTCGCGAAGCGTTTGTCTATGTGTGCAATACAACATGCATATATATATGTAAATAATATGGGCATCCAGTAGCAGTTAGTTTATTCGTCATTCGTCAATTCGTGGTACTAAAAACAAAGCTTTAATCAACTGGTAGCTTATTGTTTTTCGAAAATCCGAATTATTTACTGCATATTTTGTATATTGCCGAATTGTATCTTTTTAGCAAACACAGCTTTGCAAAATTTTAATAAATAAATTATTAGACACGCAATACTTATATTCGTATACAATTAAAAAAAGGTTTTGCAATAAACTTACAGAAAACTGACTCTTAAAAAACTATTTCAAAGATCGAAGCTGGAAAACCACGTTTGGATTAATCGAGCTCTAAGTTATATTTTTAAATTCACTATAATTTTAGATACATTTATGTACATATAAATAACATCCAGCCACTTGAATACATACAATTTCAGCTCAATAACTTGGGCGTACTGGTCCTATATCGTACCGGCAATGGAGGTGATTTTTTGGGCATCGGTGGCAACTGGAATCTACAAGAAAAGCATAACCCAGCTCTGGAAATGCTTGCGTCTGGCGTATTCGTAGGATTTATAATATACACGGCGGTGGTGATTATCGGATACTGTTTTGGAGGCAGTAAAGACAAGCGGTTCGTATTAGCGACAAAGTCAGACAAAAACCTCTGCTAATTACATCCTTTAAATAGGGACTTAACGGACATCCTTATGAACACAGTCGGTACCGCATTGTGGATTACGGTTGGAGTGGTGGCGATTCACTATTGGTTGGGTTACATGTCCGATGGAAGTTTCTCGTATGCCAGCTCTGAACGCAGTGTTGGCTTAGCAATGGGCGCTTTGTGTATTGCTCAAGGCGCCTTGTACTTGGTGGATACTATTTTGGGGTGCGTACTTTACTACAAGGGTCCCATGGAGTATGCCGTTATAAGTCATTATACTGTGGAATGATGGCGAGCGGTACTTTGAAATATTAGCTTTAATGCTACTCCAATGCTGGAACACACACATATGTAAATTCTGAATAAATGTTATGCGTTGCAACTCCCTGTAGGGAACTTATTGCTTTTACTAGACCCATAAGTATTAAACGTTTTATTTTATTAATTATCTATGCATATTGATTGGGATTTGCTATACAAGTATGCGTGCAGAAATATTTAGTGTAAACTTGTATTTTACGAAATATCTCTGTTGATGAGTCCACAAGAAATATGCATCCATGAAGCTGAAAACTACACATTCATACATATCTCTTTTTCTTAAAGGCACGCACGCCATCTTTATTAGGAAAACTTGCAACCAAATAAAAGTACCAAGGGAGGAAAAGCTTCTCTAAATGAAAGGTTTTCAGCATAAAGTAGGTCTCCTCTTCCCTCTTCTACCATTGCCAAATACACCGCGTCGAATATATTTAAAGCTAGCACGATTGGGTTCCTCCGAATAATTCAGCTGTTGTTGCTGAACCATACAACTCATCACGCTGGCATCTACACCCAAAGTTCTCAGTCATTCATGGAACCTTTCTCTCAAATAAGAACTACGTAAACCTCTCGTCAATGCTTACTTCAGGTACCTAAAGAAAATAAAAAAAGTGCAATTCCGAGCAAAATCGAACAACGCATTACGAATTCCACGAACAACAAAGTGATATGTTCAAGGCGTTTATAGTTATTTCGTAAAAAACTGAACACAACCAAAGGCCTAAATCCATAAAAGCAATGACTAAAGATAAGATAACTTGGAATGGAACTGTGTTTCGATTTTTAAATCAAATGTGAAAGATATAAGCATACGAATGCGAAGTAAAGAATTCCTCGGCGACATTTAGTAATGTAAACTAAAGAAATAAAAAGCAACATACTTGGCTAGCGGTGAGATGGTGGGATGAAATCATCAGCGCTCGAATTGTGAGCTCGTTTAACTGTGTAACAGAGCGGAAAAAGCTTTTCATATCAACTAAGTAAACAGTAAGTGTTTTCCCGAATACATGCAAGCTAAGTGCTATGTATTGCACAAGCACACACACAAATACACATTTCTTAATAGCGATATTGTTATCTTATCAAGGCGCCTGAATAAGCAGCATGTGGAAGAGGTAGGTGTTTTATGTTCCAACTTTAGCCTTCGCTGTTGGGCGTGCGATCAATTTCGATTTTAGTTAACGAACGACGATAAAACGAAACCGAACTGTCGCACGCGCTTTTGGTTAGAACCAAAATACACAGAAAAGTACAAAAAAATATTTTCAAAATTCGCCTAACTTCTCAGCAAATATTTTGTTTTGATTTCTATTCGGCTACGAGTAAAGGAGTAAATAAAAAAGCCCTAAGATGGTGTCAGTGGAGACGATTGGATCGATATTCATCAAAACATTTAAATTGGTAAGCGAATAAGATGACTCAGATCTTACAAGTGACTGCAAATGTGGAATTGCAATTCAATAATCAGCAACAACAAATGATTGGCCAGCAAGTGCAATAAACACAGAGTTTTATAGAAACCTGTTTAAGTTAAAGTCTTAGCTAATTGAGTTGTTATTAGGGCAGCATCATATATTGAAACCGAACAACGATGACGTCATACCAGCGGCAGCCGGATAGAACCCGAAATTAAAAAGTGTTTATTTCTAAAAATATGCTTTACGCGTGAATGGTGCATCAAAATATTGATTATTTCCGTTCGATGCTAGTTAGAGAAATTCAATGCCTGCTTGAGCATGCATTAGTATTTACGTATGTAGTGCCCACACAGGCCGACAGATGCTATTCATAAACTGCACTTGTCAGTGTGCGAGCAAGTAGGTGCAACTGTCATCCAACTGTATTTATGTAGTGCTGACTTCAGCAATGGAAAATTAGTGGCCACCCTACTGAATTTATCTTTGGTACGAATCAATGGCTGCGTAGATAGCGGACGATGGTGCAAATACTGTTCTCCAAAAATACTTCCTACATTAAGAGAATCGTATCTATGACTCATAGCTATTTCTTTCTTTCATTTGATGTAATCGTACGTGTATTTTAATGAGAATATCTCCAATGCAGGCCTAACAAGTTGGAAGTTGCCTCTAATAGCCCGCTTCCGGTGAGCGTACGAGAAAAGTGCGAATATTACTTAAAATTTGCTTTTCTAAGTATTGCCACCTGTAGCTTAGGTAAACCACTTGCAAAGGTTTTGCTTAGTTTCCATGTTTAGAATTATGAATAGGATTATAAAACAATGTTTTTATCAACCGCGTTTATCGAGCAGCGACTGTAGTCGAAACAACTATTCTATTCATAAACTTTGACTGCAGCTGACTAAAATGTCGCGAACTCTATTTTCTACCCTCTGTTTTGCCTACACGAACATGATTAGCTACATGCATGAATGTATTTTTATTTGAAATATACTTATCATTTGCTTTTTTTACTATTATGTAGAAAAGATAACGAGCTTTTGGCTATGCGCGTAAATATGTGCGCGTACGAGCAATTAAAACATTTTTATAACTTAGAAATTGAAGTTGAATCGAGAGATTTTTGCAGTTGAATAAAAGTGTGGGACACCACGTAATGAGGTGTACAGTCCAAGCTTTTTACTGCAGTTGAAGGCATGGAATGCATAGATTGTGTAGGAAGTTTTTCGTGGCAGAGACATCTTCAGGGGCTTACCATTGCCTGCCGGGAATCAGGCCCCGCGAAAGATATCCTACATATGTTTTTTTTTTCTACCCAGAGTCTAATTGTGATGTGTCCCCGCCCACAGCACAGAGATATTTTTGAAGTGAAACTTCTTTAGGCGCGTCGGGGGCCCCAAGGCAGATTGAAAATAGGCGAGTGAAACGGTAAGTTCGGAGCGTTACCGAAATCCGTCAAATGGGCGGGGCCAAGGAGCAGCTGCTCCTTCCCACTCTCGCCTATTCGCTCTCTCTGTCGCTCTCTCGCATCGCAAGCGCTGAACGATGTGAGGGAGCCACCGAGACACGCCGTCTCTCCCCTTCTCTCTCGAATGCTTTTCTTTCTCTCCCGTTTGCTCTATAGCAAACTACCCACGCCGTGCATCAGCCGTTCAGTAAGTGTGAAGCGAGGTTAGGATATTGCGTTGACCTGTGATTCGCACTGAACGAAGCGATATTCTTAAATTCAGTGCGTGTTGGTGAACAATTAAGTTACGGGCAAAATGAGTCAGAGTGAGACTGATGTGACGCAAACTTGCGCATCAGATGCGACTCATCAACAGATAGTTGTCTCCAATATGCCTGATGAAATACATGGCAATCCAAGGTAAATATATATTAAGTAAATATATCAAATAAATATATCACATAAATGTACGATGAAATACATCACGAATGAGGGATTTTGAATACATAACCTCGTTAACGTGTGGGTTTGAATAGAAAATTCACTAAACTCGTAATTAATACACAGCCCCGGTAAATTGGTTTATCGCGTTCTTTCTGTTGGGCTCCCATGCATGGAACAACCAACTTAGAAGTTTCACTTCTACCGTGCGTGAGTCTGACAGACACTAGATTTTTTTATTTCGAGCATGCGTTAGGATAGTTGTTAACTGATAATTGCATGATTGTTGTTGTGTTTAATTCGAATTGGAAGTTCAACATTTGCAAGCAACTCTTTAAATATCGCTCTATATATATATATATACTTGTATGTATGTATGTGTATGTATGTGATATTCTCGTATAGAAGTA
The DNA here is from genome assembly GCF_028408465.1 of Anastrepha ludens. Lineage (NCBI taxonomy): Eukaryota > Metazoa > Arthropoda > Insecta > Diptera > Tephritidae > Anastrepha > Anastrepha ludens. Next base: position 115,960,389 of record NC_071500.1, on the reverse strand, counting down.
AAATATTTCCTCTTTTCCACAGACCATCAATGTAGTTGTGCTCATCCTTTATTGCATTGGCGATGAGGGCATTTTCTTGGGCGTTAGCGGCACGTGGAACTTAAATGAGGAGAAGAGCCCTTCCCCGGAAATAGTCGCTTCGGGTATTTTTGTAGGCTTTCTAATCTATACCACAGTGCATACTTTGGCGTACTTCTTTGGAACCACCAAACATAAACGGTTCGCACTTAAATGCCTTTTATAAAAAAAGTATCTTTTTGAAAATTGGAATATTTTTAATTTCGTATTTTTACAGCGAACTAACGGACACATTGATGAATATGGTTGGCACGGCGATGTGGGTCACCATTGGTGGTGTGGCTCTACATTACTGGTGCGGTTACATGTCTGATCAGGACTTCCTCTATGTAAATGCGGAGCGCCAAACGGGCATCGCAATGGGTGCGCTATGTGTGATTGAAGGTGCTCTCTATTTGCTGGACACGGTATTAGCCTGCATACACTACTCCAAGGCGGAAGATGTTGAATACACGGGGGTTGGACAATGAGCGCAAGAGGAATGATTGCGGATGCACCGAATACATTTTATATTTTACATCATTTTATTTTTACCAAAGTGCAAATTAATTTTAAAAAATCCAAAAACCCACAAACAGCATTCTACATAAATTAATCATAGTTATAAAAGTCATTCAATTTTGATGAAGCCATGAATAAATTCAATAAACGTACAAGTCCCCTGTGCACTAAAACTTGTGTTGCACATTAAAAAATTAGTACACTTTTACAAAAAGTACAGAGTTTCTACCTTGGAATGGACCCGCTACATGCGGTAAAGGAAGTGCACACTTAAGGAATATCACAGCTGTTTATCTTTCGAAATGTTGCGAAAAGAACGTCTAGTGGGAAGGTAACTATGTTTCGCAGGGTTTCTAGATCATTTCGGGAAGTTCCTCAACTGTACTCCCTATGGCAGAGAACAGTTCAAATCGATTCAAAAAAATATTCCACTTGACTATGGCGGCCGCCATAGCCGAATGAGTTGGTGCGTGACTAATCTCCGTGCATAGGTTCGAATATCCGTGCATGAAACACCAAACTGATAGACAATTTTTTTTCTAATAACGGTCGCCCCTCGGCATGCAATTGGAAACCCCCATAAAACCATTTTCCGATCGGAGTCGGCTTAAAACTGTAGGTCCCCCATTTGTGGAACAATATCAAGATGCCCGTCGCAAATGGGAGAAGGAGCTCGGCCAAACACCTAACAGAAGTATACGCGCCAATTATTATTTTTTTTTTAATTTAGGATATTAGCAGGTTTGCGAACTTCATAAAAGCTTAAAATTAAAGCTCAGGTAGACTTACCTGTACAATTGCTGCCGTATCGACTGTGTCTACGTTGGCATATCGGTTGCTTTTCTCTGCGCGCTGCTTTCTCAGACACCCATCCTCCAAATTCAGCCAATCCACAATTTGTTTGTCCCAAATGAAAGAGTTGCGCGAAAAGTCGTTCAATCGCTCCAGTTTTCGGGAGTCCAAACTATCGCGATACACGTTACGCGGTTTATCTAAATTGTGCTCATAGTCGGTATCGAAATTCAAACTACTGCGCGAATGACTGCAACGATCAGCCAACTGTCGCGCGACACTCGGTTTGCGACGACGTACTACAGTCACCGAAGCGTTCAGCGGGCTGTTGTTGATTACGGCGGGTATAGCACTGCTAACTGAGGTAACAGGAGGATTTTGATCAGTTCGTAAACTTAGCGCTGAAAGTTGTCGTTCCAACTGCTTTTCATAGCCATTGAACTTGTCGTAGTCGATGAAGGACATATTCTCATAGCTCACCATATTATCAATGGCCTGCAGGGATTGTAGTGAAGCGCTCCATTTCGGATTGAGCTTCTCCTTTTTCTTCTCACCGGTTATCGTGGCAATAGTGGACTTAAAAGACGCAAGTAATGTGTTGGAGCGTCGACGCTGAAAATTCGCTATTGGATTGAATGGCACACCATTTTCCTCGCAAGGTGCCAACGATACGGATGATGGCTTCCGTCGTAAAGGCGTATCATCACTGTTCTCTTCCACTGGCGTTGAAGTGAGAGGTTGATCGGTTTGCCGCTGAGGCGTTATCGTTGTTGTTGTTCCACTTGTAAGCGGAATAGTCTTGACACTGGGCTTATTCGCAGACGACGGTACAGAGCAAAAATCGCTCACTTCCATTGAGTTTTTTCGTGGCGATGACGGTGAGGTAGGATCGGTCTCTTCGGACAGCTGTTCTAGTTGCGGTTCGATTAAGCTACGCCTATTGGAGCGCCGTAACAATATCATCGAGCGGCTGCGCGTGAACTTGTATGGTGTGGCATTCTCGTCGTCCACCCTCGTCAGATTTTCTTTACTGCCCGTAATGGAATTTATCAATTTAGAGAGTTTGCCACGCAATGAAAAACTATTCGAACGTTCAAATTTCGGACCACTGTCGTAGCCCGGCAATGACATGGAGGACGGTGTGGCACTCAATGGCCGACCAGAAGAATCTCGCAGCTTCTGGTTTACGTTATTGTTGTTTTGTGTGATATTGTTATTATTATTGTTGTTGCTATTCGTTGGCATCTTAATAGTTTTTCCAGTCAGCTTGTTAACACTGTAATAGGCGGGGGTAAGAGGGGCAGCCATTGTAGCTGTAGTTGGTATATTTACATTGTTTTGCTGTTGTTGTTGCTGCTGTTTCAGCTGCTGCTTCTTGTTGGCCTTAATGGTTTTCTTTTGCGCTTTCGTCCCATTTTTGATTTCTTTGGTGGAGTTCATTATTGCAATTTTATTTCAATCTCCTACCTCTAAGTTAAGTGTTCTTGAAAATGTTCCACAAAATTTACTGCAGTGTAGTTCACCCCTTAACGGTTTGTTCTGTTTGGTTTTCTGAAAATATTAAAAAAAAAATGCGACATATTAAAAATCGCACACAAATTATTTTAATAAATAATAATAAATATTATATTCAACAAAAAAAATATTATATCTATTCTAATACTTATTTGGATTGATAATATCGATGTCTAAATGTATGTTTGAAATCTATATTCTATAATATATACGGATGTATTTGTAATTTGAAGCCCCATTATAAGCTTGAACAACAACAAGGGTAGAAGAAAATTGGAATTGGAAAAGGAACTTAGCCTAAGCCTTTGCTAATTGTTATTGTTGCTGTAGCAGCCTTTCTAAGCCAGGCGTAGTAGAATTTTCCAAACTGTGCTGTCAACGGGGTACAACCGAGGTAAGTAGATTCGACACGAAGTATGGGTTAGATAACGGTTAAAGAGTCCGATTATGGCCAGACGTTCACGAAAAATGTGTTCAGACATTTCGACGTGTTCAAGATCCGAGTATAAATAAAGTTGCATTTTGCAACAGACAGATCTGTTCGGTGTGGGACAGTAGTGACCGGTTTGGTAACCAGTGACTGTATGCCACATCTGCCGGTGCCTCCGCTGATACTTCTGACGGCTAATTTGAGAATAATTCAAAATTATTTGTTAGAAGCAAGACACATCACATTTCCTCAGGAGCACATTGCTTAAAACATTCTCTAATAACGTCAGATTTACGTCTACTAGCCCACCTGTCTTTGAACTGGCCAGTCACTCACCGCCCGACAAAAACTGTTTCACTGTTTAATCTTTCGCCTTTTGCTGATATCTGATACTTTAAATAGTTTTATTTAATTATGCACTCATAACTACTACACAATCCAACACACAAACAAACCAAAATATTGGTAAAATAAGCCAAATTGCTTTTTTTAATATATATTTTTAACACAACACAAGCAATGCCTTTAGTTTACCTTTGCGCCACAAACATTTGGAATGCAAAGAGTCTGACGAACGTAACGGCGATGGTGAATAAAACATAAACAGGTGATACGAATATGCCAACCGTCGCCTTTCGCTGTTTTGATCGGCTATTTAGTTGGTTCGTCTCGTTATTTTTTACTGTTAGACAAATTGTGAGCAAAATAAAAATATGAAAGTAACAAATAAGAACGAACTTTTTGCTTATCAAATCAAAATGAATGTTCAGTACAAAAGGAAGACAAAACATCAAATCAAAAATGACTAGTGAGTTTCGAGTTGAAACGACACAAATATCCTATGGTGCTTGATAAGGTGTCGACAGTGCGTGCGACTTTAAAATGGTGACGGCAGGAGATGACACGGCGCTATAGCAGCAAAAACAAAAGAGCGTGCGATGTGACAAGATATGTTACACATAGTGTCGCAGTCCTATAGGATACTCGAAAAAATCAAAATGCTATAAAATTTTTGTACATCGGTTGTAATGCAAAATTTTAAATCAAGTAGAGATGAGTGGGAAAATATTCGATTCAGCTGCTCTAATATCAACTTTTTGTACCAGATTCACGAATGTCGGTTTTAGAATTTAATATAACTGCATAAATAAAATTTAGAAAGCTCGTTAGAAAAATTGTGCATTTTTAGGATCTCTCGATGTTTTAAGTATTTGTTTGCAACAAAAATTAAATCTCCAGCTTCATCCTACAGACGGCTTGAATGGACGAGATCTAGAATGGTGATACTAGAACGAATGCAAAGGCCTAGTTCCCATGCCAAGCCAATCTAATAAGCCATATTCTTCAGGGGTTAAATAGCAGACTGCTGGAAGTTCCAATGTTTTCACAACTTTTTATTTGAGTTGGTATTTCATTACAAAATTGTAATCATTTTTAGAATTTATTATTCTTGCCGACTTCTGCTTCACACAGCCAAAGTCTAAATCTGTTATTTTCTCAGAGTAAATATGTGTGCCCTGACGTATGGCGAAGAAGCTTGGATTATGAGGCGTTCCCTGGAGTGTTTGAGAGAAAGATTCTGCGGAAGATTTTTGGTTCTTTTCACGTGGGGGATGAAGAGTATTGTAGGCAATGGAACAATGAGCTGTATGGCCTTTACGACAACATAGACATAGTGCAGCGAAGAAAGATTCAGTGGCTTCGTTGGCTGGGTCATGTCGTTCTAATGGGTACAAACGCCCCGGCTCTGAAACTATTCGATGCGGTACTAGCTGATGGTAGTCGAAGAAGAGGAGGCCTCCTCTGCGTTGGAAAGATCAGGTGAAGAAAGACTTGGCTTCACTTGGAGTGTCCAACTGGTGCCGGTTAACACGAGAAAGAAATGACCGGCGCGCTTTCTTAAACTCGGTCAAAATCGCGTAAGCGGTTTTCGCGCCAATCAATAAGAAGGAAAAGAAATATGTGTATTTCATTATATCGAAGTAATAAAACGCATAGCCTGGTTATACACTTTTGTGGTTTATAAATTTGTATACCGCTAGCTTTGACGCTCGTCTTTAGTTAACTCAGATGATTCTATTTAAAAACAAATATTTCAACAACGAGGTGTGACTTTCCAACAACAAAAAAACCTTTAGAAGCCCTAAACGACACCACATCATACAATATTTTTTTCCGTTATTTAAACATAAAAACTGACCACTGTGCCATCGATGAAATGCCGAAAAGCCCGCCTAATGGCCGCAGCATTGCTAATGGGGACAAACTTGTATTCGTGTGGCTTTGGGAATAGTGACAACTGTTTGGCTGTTGGCTGTAAAGATGCACACACATAAACAAAATCTACTACGTAATTACAAAAAGCTAATAAAAAAAGTAAGGCACACACTTACAAAAGCGCGAGTGGCTCAATGATAAGCCAACTTATGTTTGTTGTACTCTGACGTTAAACAAATATATTTGTATGTAAGTATTATTCACCAACTCTAATAACCTTTTGGGCCCATTGCCTTTCCAATGAAATCTCGTCTCAGCAGTGCATGAACGTTTTATTTTTTTTTTAATTTTGTACCTGAAGCTATTTATGTAAAACTTATTGTAAGATTACGTGCTTGCGAAAATAGTTTCATGACAGTTGGGCTCTTCACTTGCCTAGTGATTGCACCTGGATAGATAAAGTGCTCAATTTTTCTACAAAGTCTCATAGCTTCGCACTTTATCAATTCGTGCCAAGCATGCAAGAGTGTTGATAAAATTCCTCAAGTGCTGTTATTTTCTTTTAGAAAGATAAAATAATGACTCCAGCAAAAAATTTAAATCAAAGGCCGAAGATGAGGGTTGTCAATATATCATTATGTTACTTGAAATATGGCCTACATACTTTTCCAAAATTTTAGCACCAACGTGCATTAAACAGAGTAAAACCAATATCTGATCCACGCCTATTTATTAAAACATAACAATTCATGCATCTGTTTATATTAATCCTCTTTAGGTCACTTACAAAGTTGAGGTTTTTTTTAATTTAGTTCGATTGTTTATGCGGAGCTAAATACAGTTTATGAATATCATCAAGCTAGACTTATGGAGTGCTGCTAAAAATGGATCTCCAGAAGCGGCGGACTGATTGGCTGGTGTACAGGAAGACTCTTACAATAGCACGCCGAACATTATGACAAATGAACTCACTCGCGCTTGGGAAATTTTTCTTGTTTTTTTTTTTTTTTTTTGTTTTACTTTGTTTAATACGCTTTGCTCAGCACTGAAAACCGGTAAGTAATTACAAAAACTTTCACGGAAATACTAAAAATATTCCAATAGCTTTGCTCTGACTAGGGCTCTACAAGGCTGCTCCGGTGTAGAGTAGAGAATCATTTCTTACACTAAATCTAATAAATATGTACTTAAAAAAGTGAAGGCTATTTTTTTCATCCCAGCCTTCATTTACATAAATCAGACATTACATAAATCTAGCAAATATCCTGTGAATAACGACCTTGTAATGATGAGGAAGCACGGAAAAATAGCAAGGCCCTGCATTTATTGCTGCTTAATCGCGATAATAATTGCCAGTTCAAAAAGTTGGTAATGTAGGGAATAAATGCTAGGCTGACATCATGAAGTTCGATTGGATTCAATGCTGTATGCATATCTGTGTGTATGTAGTATGTACAGCCAAATAACGTGACTGAAATAGTGAGCAGCTCAAAGAACAATAGTTGCAATTAAGCTGAACTGAAGAGAACCCAAAGCGCAGAGAGGCACAATAAAGTGATAAACCGATCATTAAAATTTCGCAACTCCGCCGCAAAGTTGATATCAGAACGAATTTGTATGTATTTGTATATCTGTAAGATACTAGTTATGTATATAGAATATATATTTATGTATGTGTGTTTGTTTTCACATAAGGGAGGGCCAACGAGTGTCGAGGAAGCCAGAGGGATCACGAACGGTTAGAATCCAGGCACATTAATCAGGCAGCACCAGTAAGATTGCAATTTAGATTTTTTTCTATATATTTTTCCTTTAAACTATCAGTCTTTGTTTATATTTAGATGTTGACATTCTAAGCACTTTTTTGGCTATACAACTGTATGCAGAACAATTTTTTGATTTCTGTTTAAACAGTTGAAGGTTTCGATGAATTTTTGGAGAATTTTGTACAAAGCTTGAATTTTTGCGTTATATGGCTTTTGTTGTAGTAGAAACCATATTTTTATACAAAAAGTAGAGGTGGGCTTGTAATTTTGGAACAAGATGCATATGAGAAGAAATCGAAGGGCAATGAATTAATAGTGGTTAGTGCATGTATATAGTAGGGTTTTCCAAGTTAAGCAGTTGAAAGCTCCTCAGCACCGAAATTGTCGGGGCATATATTAATTTTGATAGTTGACATATGGATAGAATTTGAATAGACTTCAATTATGACTTCCTACTTTCCGATGGATTTATATTTTGTACAGCAACTGGACTCCCAATTTTTTTTAGCCTTTCCCATATCTTAGATTTTTACTCCACAAACTTTTAACTGTAGGAACCTTAAAATTGGAGCATCCAAAAAGTTTGAAAACAAATGAAATACTACTAATTTATTGAGGTCTCCTACTTATGGATATGTCGCGTTGTACTACCAGCAAGCCTGGGTTCGACATTAAGCACTAAAAAGTAAGCATGAAAGGGTTATGGGCGCAACCATATATACCCATAGATATAAAAACAGAAATTTAACGCTACATTTTTTGTATGGCTTTGCGTAAGAAAATAATTTTATTTCTAAGAACTGATCGCGCAACCCTAATATGCGCGATGCTTATATGTAAGTATGTATGTATGTATATAAATTCATTTTATAAGTAGATATAAAAGTTTGTTTTTGCATTTGTAAAAACCGGTTTAAAATATTAATTGTCAACCGCTTTCAGGCACTTATCGGTAACTTTATTGAAATGATTTAAAGGCTTCAACTGCATTGTAATTCATGTGAATACATATATGTATGTATGTAAATAACTGGAACCGAAATTGAGTTAAAAATATTTAATTTTTACAATTTCCAGACATCTGGGATTTTGAATTTACTGTATACTCCCTCCTTCATCATTGTTCCAGCAAAAAAGCTTTGCTCCAGTTTAATTAAAAACATGACAAAGAAGCCAATGAAAAAGCAACAGCAACAAAGTAAGGAAACAAAGAAACTGAGCGGAAAGCAAAATAAACATTTACCTTCACGTCTTATCAGTTCAGCAAAGGCATTCGCTACAAATACAAGCAAGGGTTATTACTTGATTTCAGTTTTCTATTATTATTTTTTGCTGCTTGGAGCCAAAATAGTGTTTTGGTTATTCAGACCTAGCAGTGCATGGCAAGGCATACAAACTCTCCGAATATACATTTGCAAACTCGCAAGCGTTGCTTTGTCATGCCCTGCTCATAATTAAGCTCTATTGAATTATTCTTTTTTTAACGAACAAAAAAAACTAAAAATTATCGACAAAAAAGTCCCAACAGCTAAAGTGTATGTCTTCATTCAATATATGCCTGCATACATGCTGTATGTAAGTAAAAATTAACAGAAGTTCGTTTTTCACGTGTTGCTTTTGGCGTTATTTGAATTTAGCACTTTTGCTCGTACTAACAATTATTGCTCTAGTTAACAAGAGATTAAAAAGTTGCTCAGTTGTTTGCTTGGCTCATCCGCATATTTGCTTCTTTTCTTAACACGTTTCAGCCAAAGTCAGCTGCCTCCCTCTAGCACTGGTAGATCAGCATTGGCGTCAAGGCAAACATACTTGACGAAACCTCTCCATCTTTCAGTGCGGCTCTTTCGATATCGATCTCTCTTGATCACGCAAATTCTCTGCGTCTCTCTCTCTTCTCTTTGCGCGCACATTATTGGGGCTTTAATTATTTTGTACAAATTTGGAGTTGAACTTATCAGCTGATCTAATAAAAATTGCGTACTTGCACGTCCACGTATTTTAAATTATTTTAGTGGTTGGTTAAAGTCTAAAGACTTGAGTTAATATTTAACTTGCGGCATAATCTGAACGGCTTAATATTTTGCATAAAACTAAGTACAACATTTCACAACTTCTTTATACTATCATTATTTACTCACATTTTTATGATGCTTCACTTATCAAATCCAATTCAAATTTATTTTTTCTTAATGTCTTAAAACTTGACAAATGTATGTATTTAGTTTTAAGGTAGCCACTGACTACGGTCTCTGCTTTTTTTAACACGTTTCTGGTTATTCTCTCTTTCCTTTCCTTCTCCAGTTTTAAATCTGTTTAGCACTTTTAATATTTCTTTCATACTTGGATTTCACTTGTTAATGCATTATTACCACAATACGAAGGTACTCATTTTCGCGCTCTTGCCGAATTGGTATTTTTCACTTTTTCATTTACTTTGAAAGCGCCATGCGGTATCAGCAAATAGCTTAATAAACAGCGTAATCCCATTTAGGCTGCCTATTAAGAGCAAAGACTGTTGCAATGACTAACGTTAAATATCAGAGAGAATCTGGTTCCACCGTCTTCGCCACCTTTTCAATGTCAAAGGGGAAAACTGCATTTTTTTTTATTAAAGTCGTCAAACTTATCGGCTTTGGAAATCAAACCAAAAAGTTATAAATTTGGATATATGTAAATGTTCATATGTATGTTGCACACAGGAAAATCAAAAATGTTTACAATTTATTTTTTTTTTTTTGGCTTATTCGATTTTTTTTTAATAGGTGAATTTCAGATTTTGGTATTTTTCCGATTTGCGCATACAAATTGTGTTCCTGTTGACTAAAAGGTACTAAAAACTTAGATATTTCAACTGAAATTATTTTACGTTACGAAAAATAAAACACAAATGGAAAGATAAAAAGCAAATAACACATATCGAGCCACTCTTTACGACACAACAACTGGATGTCAGCTAAGCTAACAAAATAATATTTAAATTATAGCCTATATTGATGATAAGCGATAACCGCGGAGACTATTGAAGACCTGCTGTTTGCATGTTCATACATATCTGTACATTTATACCCTGCAGTAAATCGCATGATCTCCAGACTAACGATGGACGACCCTCCATGGGACGGCACCAAACCACGCTGAATACCCTGCTTTCAACCGCATTTTTTTACGCCCTTGACATCCACTACATAAATTTTTACCAGGTCCTTATTGCTTTTAAGTTACACTTTATTTGACGCCCACAAACACTTTACATATCGTCCCCTTAGTATAACAATAGCCTATGTGCTCATAGGCTATTATTTTTTTATTGAATTTTTGGATTCTCCATCGTCGATTTTATATGTGGTCAAAGTTTTGTCAAATTCTAGTTCCACAAAGTGGGTCAAAACGTCAGTCAAAAAATAATAAATATTTACAGACATAACGAGATTTGAGTGAGAGCTACTTTCGACAAAAAGTTTGAAATTCATTTTCTCAAAACATCAAAAAATTTATAGGCTATTTTAATACTAAGGGGACGATATATTCTGCACAAGCTAGTACATATAATGGATGATACTTTTCCTTGGTAAGTACAACAGCAGTGCATTTATGAACTCTTAGAATCGATTATTTATTCAAACAGGCCAATTAGCTGAGACAATTACGCTTTAAATTGCGTTCCTGCTGTTGTTGTTCTTGTTGTAGCAGCATAAGCATTCTCCATTAATGTTTTGGAAATGCTGATGGAGTAACAGTTCTTGACCGACTGGTGTTCATACACATACAATTCCGGTTAAACAATTAATATTTGACAGCTGAAAGTGATTTTGTTTTGCAAAATATTTGTCTGAAGAAAAGGGAGTCAATTTAACTTTAGAATGTAATCTATTAGTTTATAGAAATAAAAGAAATATGCAGCTTTCCTAAATAGTACGATGGAGTTCTGATTGAAGTCTGACTTTGTTCAGACAAAAAGAGAGATACCTTGGTAATTATTCATAGTATAAGAGGGCAGTAGCTGTTGCTCTTTGCTCCTTGAACAAAATGCAACTCAAAGACCGTTGTGGAAGCTGGTAGGTAAATAAAATGAAAATAAGTTTTGTTCCAACCAATCTTTTTTTTTTTTGTGGGAGGTCAATTGCAACTGCGTTCTTCCACAGCCCATTGAGCTCCTCTCTTCACCCTTCCTATGAGTCGAAAACAGTGGCTTAACCCCCGTCACGGGATTTTAGTACCTCCTTTTGGGTTTTGGGTTTGAATTTGTAAAGAGTATCATTTTCAAAAGAAATCTATTATTCAAATATATTTCCATTGAAAGTTCGTTGTATGGTTTTTCTCTATTTGGTTTTAATGCAATTCTTTTTCATGATGCTTGATTTTCTCATTGAATAGGTGGGTTTCTCTTCTCATAAATATACTTCACAGTTTTCCGTATAAAATCTGGTACAAATCGTTTGCCAATTAAGCCTTAAATTGCTAAAAGGTCCTTAGTTGTCAATTAGGTGTCTGTTTCAACGAGATCTAAGATCAAGCATTTCCCGTTTTGGTACTTTGTATTACTTGTGATGGTACCTGTGATGGTACAAATTCTTTTCGCACCAGTGTGAACATAGTCACGAAATGTGTACGTCGTATGCGGCTCTGGTGTTTTTACTGCAGGGTATGTACTTTTGTATGTGCATATACATATGTATATATATTCATGTATTTAAGTGCGGTAGTTACACATTGACTGGCTTCAGTTTCGCACTCAGTCCACTTCACTTAACTTCTATATGCATATGTGTGAACTCTCACTCACATACATATATTTTTTATTTAATTTTTATTTTTGCACGTTATGAAACGCCCCGGTCGCTCGATGTCACTTATTAAACTAAATGTCTTTCACATAAAAATATTGTTTTGCAAATATTATCATTGCATATTTTCCTTAAAAACTTCTTCGAATATTTTAAAACTTATTTCCATATTTACTCTTTAGTAATAATACGTTTTAATTTAATATTTTTATAGCCACAACACACAAGCACCTAAAGCACTTTATTCTGCTCTCGACGATAAACGGACAGTCGCTCTTCGTTCGTTCATGTATTCGTTTATTCGCGTTCTTTAAACAAAGTCGAACGGCGCGCCGCGTAACAACGTTTAACTGTTTTGCTCTGCTGTTAAGTTCAAATTGTTGTGGCAGTTAATGGGGATGCCTCCTGCACAGGCTATTGGCGATAGTGCTGGCCGATCAATGCTTGAGATCACATGCTTTACCGCTCAGTAAACGAAGAGACTAACTAACTGCCTACCTCTTTTTCAGTTGGCATAAGAGTTCAGTTGTTGGAGAGCCAACCGGAGCGTATGAGTGAGATCACTTCGCAACCTCAAGTGGGGTAGCTCAACGCCAAGAATGATAGAATACAAGATTGCGCAGATTGAAGTAGAAAAATAATTGTAATTTCGCCGTGACGTAATTGTAGATGGTGTGTGTGGTAGCTGAGAAAATGGTGTCAAGATAGCGAGGATTTGTACATAAAAGTAAAAAGTTTAGTTAGGTTAATGTAAATAAGGAAGATGATATATACAGTGTGCCGGCGGTAAAAGCAACACTCGATAAACGCAATTGCAATAATTGCATCTTTTGTACAATAAAGTGCACCAGTAGCCAAAAGTTTGTATTTATACAATAATTTCCTATTTCGCTTAATTTTCGTTCCTAGTTTTGAGGGCTCACTGTTATTGAATTGAAAATTATTTTGCAGCTACTTCTCAGAATACCGTCATTCGTAAATGAATTGCAAAGGGTGATTAATTAAGAGGTATCGGATTTTAAATTGAAATATAACAACAAGACTTCAAATTGAACCTTCAGAATATTTATTTTTTAAAGGTAATCCCTTTCAAATGATCGCCGCAATTGCCAAAACACCAATTTTGAACTGACTCGCTGGAGGACTTCGGCTCCCAATTTCTCAATGGAAGCTGGATTATCCACAAAGCCTATAGATTTAAATACATAGCCCACAGTGATATTACACGATCTTGGTGGCCAATCCACTGGAGACGAGAGATAAACTACTCACCGAAACGACAAGGTAGTAAATCCAGTGTTTTACGGGCTGTATGGCAAGTATAAAAAAATTATATAAAAAAGCCTTAAACGGTTAGATCATTCAGCCAACGCAGCACGGACGGTTTTCCATGGATATTGACGTCGCTGCTCGAACCAAAGATTGTTTGAGACTTTTTAAATTTCTGTGAGGTCTTCGACAAGCCATGTTTTCTCATTCTGGCCGCAAACTGTAGTCCAATGGACTATGAAACCACTGCTGAGTGGTTTTTGCCGTATGGGCTGGAATCTTACTGGCATATCCAACGCTCTCCACTGAAGAGAGTATTGCTCAATTGCTTCACCACGCCTTCTAAGACGCCCTCCTCCTGGTACACTTGTTTCGCAGATATGAAGAGATGTAACGCCTTTACAAGACACCCCCACCAAACCATTACGAAGGCTGGTTGCTGGTCACGCTGAACCTTTGGAGCAACATGTTTTGCATCTTTTAAAATTTTAGCACAGATTTTGTCATTTTGCTTATTAAAATCTTCAACACTGAAAATTTTCTCATCTGTGAAAAATATATTTTCATGGCCGTTGACTGCGTGCATCTGTCGAGTCTAATTTTCTTCAAGCGCGTTGTCAAAAGATGACCAGTTGAACGACGGAAGACTTTCATGTGGAGATCATCTCTAATTAGTCTGGGCATGGATCTGGTCCTCACTCCATTAACAAGCGAAGTTTGCCACGAAACTGAGTATAATTTATGAGTAGACAATGCATTCGAACAAATCAAAAATAACGGAACATTTTCCTGCGAATTCGTTCTCGCCGTTTGCATTGTAAAATTTGTCACAGAATTTATGGCAAGACTAAGTGCACTTTTACAAGCAATACTCATCCACTACTATGCTAAATTTTGAGAACACATACTCATATGTACATACATACGTATGTATGTATTTATAGGAATACTCACATGTGCATCTCTTCGCCTTGCTGATTGGCAAGCTATGCACTACACATGGTTGAGACCCAAAGTAAGTAATGGCCTTTCCTTACCAGGTAAGCCACTATTATTGTTTTTATTACGCACGATGAAGTTATGTAGGAAGAGTGGGCAAATCCCCATCAAATATTCCATAAATACGTTCATACAATTTGACGCAATATTATGAATACCTTCTGCTCAAATATGAACGAGACTGATTTAATAAAACACAAACGGTTAATTATTGTTCAATTTTTATTTTATCTCCTTCAAAATAATCACCATTGGAGGCGATACACATAGGTATGCCAACGTTTTTTTCAATCATTATAGCATTTCTGGAAGGCTGATTTCGGTATGGATTTCAGTTCCTTCTTCGAATTTTCTTTTATGACTTCAATTGTCTCAAAATGTTTTCCACGGCAACTTGAGCTTGGGAAACAGGAAAAAGTCACATGGAGTCATATCAGGAGAATACGGTGCTTGCGGAACGATATTAACATTATTTTTGTTCAAATAATCGCGAACAAGACGTGATGTGTGAGCTGGTGCATTATAGTGATGCAAGAACCATGACTTGTTGTCCCACAATTCCTTCCTTTTAAGACGAATGTTCTCGCGCAAACGTTTTAAAACGTCTAAATAATATTCAGCGTTAACCGATCGGCCTTGCGGAAGGAACTCCGAGTGCACCACACCTTCGTAATCGAAAAAAACAGTCAGCATAACCTTAATTTTTGAGCGACTTTGGCGTGGTTTATTGGGTTGATGTACGACCCTCTTTGAACGATGTGTACCACTGGAAAACACGTGCACGCGATAGAGCAGAGTCCCCATAGGTTGTCTGCAACATTTTTAAGGCGTCTGAAGCCGAAATTTTGTTGGAATAACAAAATTTCAAACAAATTCTTTGTTCAACTTGAATTCCCATCGTCAAATTCGAAAAACACACTCGGGCTTGACTTGCTTACAGTAGCACAGAAAACAAACATGTGACATATCACGCTGAAATTTGCCATGTAAGCTTATAACAGTCCTACCATCCAACAAAAAATTTATTTTTGCCATATGTCATCCGCGGACCGGTTGCATCCATTCGCATAACCTAGTCAGGAAACCCACTTCATTTCAATTCGATATCCTATTTCAAGGTCATTCGCCTACTAATCTCATTTTATGTATTATTTTATGCCGTTCGCCAATTGCTCTTTTGGCAGCCTATCATCACCTTCTGTGGCCGCGTTGCTGCCTTAGCTAAAATATGTATTTACTTAATTAATTTGGCAAGTTTAATATGAAGAGATGGAGTAAGTGGTTAGAACAGAGTTTTTGCACCTTAGAGCTACTTCGTCCGGTAGACACTAACTTGTGGAGTGATGGAGTCCATTTTCATTAAATGGAAGTGTAAATAAGC
The DNA here is from genome assembly GCF_028408465.1 of Anastrepha ludens. Taxonomy (NCBI): domain Eukaryota; kingdom Metazoa; phylum Arthropoda; class Insecta; order Diptera; family Tephritidae; genus Anastrepha; species Anastrepha ludens. The sequence continues at coordinate 115,944,657 of NC_071500.1, read as the reverse complement.
AAAATTGCCGTTGTTTGTCACCTAAAGGGCAGAACTCACTATTAGAACAACAACAACCACTTGACAGTCACAAAGTGGCGGTTTAATGTGCATTGTCAAGTAGTGTATTTTGAAAATCGTCAAGAGCAAGCAATTTGTATAAAAGAATTATCGACGCATGCTGAACGACTATTTTCTGCCAATAATGAGAGAAGATGCTCTTCAGTACACACACATGGTTTCAGCACGATGGAGCGACGCCGCACACGACCATGCCGATGCTGCATGATTTCTTTTCTACTAAACTGATAAGCCATTTTGGTGACATATCCAAGTCACCCAGGTCGCCCGATCATACATCTATGGACTGTTTTCTGTGGGTATACCTCAAAAGTAAAGTATATGAAACAAACCTAGCGACCGTCGCAGCACTACAAGAAAATATCAGTCGCGAGGTTAACAGCATCCCGACATCACTTCTCCAGCAAGTGAATTAGAGCGAGTGTATCCGACGTATCGAACAACAGTTTGAGGACATGGTTAAAAAAAATAAAATCCACATTTGTTCTCATTATAATAGTTATTTAAATAAACTTTTATTATTATTAACATTTTCTGCAGCCAATTCATTCATTCGTCTATTGGAGCCCGGCATGCTTTACCTTGCATCCTTTTTACCATTCAACAGTGCCATTGTCTCACATTTGCCTCATTGTCGGAAACTGGCGGTCCAACTATCATATATTGCGTGCTAATTTGTTGCCGTATGTACTTATACATATATACAGGGTTTGATTGAAAAGTAATGAACCTTATTTTTTTTAAGTAGTTCTATTAAACCTTTTGGCTTATAGAACTAATATTCTTCAAAATAGGATCCTTGAACGTCAATACAGCGCTGGTAGTGGTCCTTCCACTGCAGGAAACATTTTTTAAACTCATCCGTCGGAATCGCCTTCAATTCGGCTGTCACAGTTTTTTGGATCGCCTCGATGGAGTCGAAACGCCTCCCCTTCAGCTTTCTTTTCAGGCGCGGGAACAAGGAGAAGTCCGGAGGGGACAGGTCTTGGGCTGTAGGGAGGGTGGTGAAGAACGGGAACCCCCATCTTGGCCAATCCAGAGGTGCAGAGGAAGGCGGTGTGCGCCGGCGCATTGTCGTGATGAAGGGTCCAATTGTTGACGAAGTCGGGCCGAACCCGGGCGCCGCGGGTTTTCAGCTGAAAGGCCACTTCTTTGTAAAATGCCGCGTTTACAGTGCTTCCTGGAGGTACAAACTCCTTGTGGACGATGCCTCGAGAGTCACCCTTCCTTGAACGACTTGTGCCACCATTTTACCTGGGCACTGGACAGAGATTGGTCCCCGTAAGCCTCCTTGAGTAGCCCAATGGTTTCGGTACTCGTTTTGTTTAGTTTTACGCAAAATTTGATCGTAACGTTGCTCCAACGGTCACTGCATTTTCCCCACTGCAAAATCTTTGCACACTTTTAAAACAGCTTTCACGCGCGGAGCGATGTTGACTGCACTGCTGTTGCCAGCGACCGGTTTCTAGTGGGACCGGTTTCTAGTGGAAGGGAAGGTCCAACGATCATTTTCCCCACCAGCCGATTCGGTTGATCGCTTGGCAGACGCTCCGCGCGGGAAGGCTCATTACTTTTCAATCAAACCCTGTATGCACATGTTAGTTGGAAGTAAAAATAATCTGCAGAATTAGTTTACCTTCTTTTCAATTACAATTATTACTTCCTATTTTTTATTTCTTAATTTTGATTTTTTTTTTATGTAAATTGAAAAACCGAACTTTAGAAGAATTCATGCATTGCTGTTTGCAAATGTATACGAATTTAATAGTCTAAAGGGGTCTCATCAAAAGTAACGCCTGGATGCCAGTAGTAAATAACTCCTAGATAGTACCTTTTTACACATTTCAAGTACACAGATGTTCAATTTTATGCAATCGAACAACGAATTAAAATTACTGAAACTTATTATGAAAATGGTCGATCTTTAAGAGTAAAATATCGAAAAAAGTTTTATTTTTTGGTGGAAATAACCGTCCAATAATGAGTCGACAATTCAAAGGTTGGTGAAAACTTTAAAGAGTGTGTTGAGGGTAGAAAGAGGACAGGCAGACCAAAAACTAAGCGTTTTGTTGAGAACATTGCTGCTGAGGTGTAAAGTGTTGCTGAACAACCTTCAACATTGATATTTCGACGCTCTCAGCAATTTGGCATTCATGAATCGACTGTTTGGCGCTTTTTACCTGTAGACGTGCTAATGGTAATTGTTAAAGCCGTATTTTACATAAAAATAGTGAAAGAATCTAAAATTGTACATGTTTTATTTCAAAACGATATCTTTTAAAATAACCTTCATACCGTGGCTTAGATGTGTAGGCCGAATTTTTTTTTTACAATTATTCATTTCGCTTTCAAATCAATCCGTATCTAAAACTCTTCACGCTTATATATTTTTTTTAAATGGCAACTTTTCAGCGCCTTTTTTCCATTTTCCTACTTTCTTTTGTCATGCCATTTTCTAATATAGTACAAACATCTGGTATGGACAAAAAAATAATACATTTTTATATTGTATTTTATTCTTAATTTTGCAGAAAATGCAGCAAAAAGAAATAAAAATTTTATCTCTTCAATTCTAATTCATGACAATGGAATTAATTAAATTAATTTATATTATGTTTTTAAGCTGAGAAGCGCTGAAAATAGGAAAGGATTAATTAAATAGTTTAGAGTCCATTGATTTGAAAATAAAGTATGTGCATGTATATGTATGTATTTAGCTACTTTTACTAGTTTTATTTCTTTTTTCTTACACTTTATATTTTAAATTATTTTATTTATTGAATCATGTACTCGTATACTGTAGAGCCATAACTGCAATCTGTGTAAATTGCGGCCTTCCCTGCTGCTAAGATCGCACTGCAAGAGGAGAAATCCCGTCAACTACATGCCACCATTTTTTTGAAAGCACTTACATACATACATATGTGCAGACAAGGGAAAACATTTATCTCATACGAAGGTAACACCTTAAATTACACACATAAATATGTATCATAGTACGCGAAGCTTCTCTGATGCTCGGCTTTTTAACCAAAAGTGGCCGCCGTCAGCTGGCGCCAGTTCAGACGCCTTTGCTCCAATGCACCTGCCTCAACCTCTGTGTCTTTGATCGCTCGCCAATAGTGTCTCGTATTATTTGTCAGTTGTTCCACAATGCGATGAAAGAAATTTATGTCCTCTGCCACAATTTCTGACTCGCCAGCAGTTGATTTTTTTTGCTCCAACGATACTGAATCCACGCAACTCAGCAACAGCAATACAAAGCAGGCTGTCCACAACATTTTTCCCATTTCCGGAACTTTGCTTTAACAACTAGATGATGGGACTAAATGGTGTTCATGCTATTTACCGTAGCTTTTAAAATATACTCGAATGAACACATGTCTAATGTAAATATGTACATACATACATACATACATGCTTTTATTAAATTTTATGATGCAGATAACTATTTTACTTGGGCGAATAATTACTTTGTTCTACTCAGTTGCAATTCAATTTGATAATCTGTACATAGGAATTGATGAACTTTTAATTAACGTCAAAAACTTTAGCGATTAGATAAAAAACGATGCTTTTGGTCTATCGACTGGCCTATGTGCAGGGAATAATGCCTAAAAGTATGCAATCTTATTTGAAGTTTGTGCTTGTAGTGTAAAGAACTCAAATCTGAACACACTTTGAAGCATATAGAAAAGGTATTTTCGCACCATTGATTTAAGAATACATACTTTTTTTTAATGATATTTTTATATTTCATTGAATAAGTAACGAAATGTGAAATAATACATAAAGAAAGATTTATAAATGAAATAAAAAGTAAATATTGTAGAAAAAATTCTCACATATATAATATTAATGGCGTTTTAATATCGCAGCTGTAGCTACCCTCAGCGTTAACATTCTTTGTTTACATAATTCAGTCTCTTCATGTTAACTTTTGGTGGAAAATGTGTCTGTGGTGATAGGTCTTCGTGGGACGAGTACCCCTCCAAATTCCATGCGATCCTGTGATTGACACTTCTCTATACATAAACGTTCTCTCCTTACATTCTCTGCGAATATACAATAATAAAAAGGAAATTGAGGAGAGTGTTGCCACAATAAATAGAATCATGTCCGGAAAAGTCCCAAATAACTGATAATTTGACATTCAAAAGCTTCTAATGGCACATGCGTTAATGCAAGAGCAAAACTGTTATCGAATGAATCTATCGAAGGAAAATATCTGACATATTGATCTCACTTTCTTTAATGAACTTTGGATTAATTTGAATTAAAAAGGAATGCGGAGCATAATAAATATCGTCTGGCAAGAGAGTAGTACAATTAAAGAATTATCGAAATAACTGCTAGCTATTTTCAACGCCAATTTGTTCAGCACAAATCACGAACTTGAACTGTACAAAAATATTGGCGCTAGAAATTTCCTTACGATAAATAAATAGAGGAAAAGTCTGTCCTACATACTACAGAACGATCTTTTGACGTGATAACGTCTTATAATTCGATTTAGCCGGCTGCACGCACGAAAAAATGTGTCGTTACCTTGCTCATTTGTCGTTACCTTGCTCATTGCCGTTACCTTGAATGAACTGCAAGCGAAAGCGCGGAACGAACGACAAAGCAAACAAAGCAAAGGAACGGCAACGTTCGACATCTTGCTCTCTCCTACTTAAGTGAGCGTATATATGTATGTATATGCGCATATGTACATATATAAATTCACGTATTTGTATTTGCATATGCCTTCTTATTGATTATTATTAATTTGATTTACTTGAAGAATTTAAAATAAAACCAAGTTTGTTAATAAAACCTGTTGTTTTAATGTTATTATTATTAATTTTTTTATTATATATGAAGGAAAAAATGTATGGTAATATTTACCATATACCTTATAAGATATGTTGTATACTAATATATGTATATAAACATGCCTATACATATATAATACAATTTCGCGCAATTTTCAAAAAGAACAAATATATATGTAAAGATGCATACAAATCATATGGACATATCAAATATACGAATATATTCCGTATGCAAGCAAATGTAAGCTAATGTGCTTGAACTGCAAGTGAGAGCGCGGAACGAACGACAAAGAGCACAATCGGCCACCGCGTTCGGCAACGTTCGACATCTGGCTCTGTCCTACTTGAGTGAGCATATGTATGTATGCATATGTATGTATATGCGCATTTGTATATAAATTCGCATACTTGTATTTGCATATGCCTTCTTCCTGTGTGCATGGTAATGAACCAATTCTCTGTTGAGAATAAACGATGATAGGAAAAATAGGAAATGAAAGGGAGTGTTTCAAGTGTAATGTGTCTTGAGAAAGTCAAATCGATGATGATGCCTCTAAGTGTTGTTGACTTATTAACGTCTGATGCACAATCGAAATTGAAGATATCTTTCATGAATTTGATAAATGATTCGTCATTTTTCACGTTTGTGTACATGTAACTTGACCTATTCCATTGCAATTCCATTTACCTCCTCCTCTATATCCATACAAAATATCTATCAAACAAATACAATTAAAATTTTGTTTTGAAAATTGCAACCATTCCATCAATATTTTCTTATGACGTTGTCACGTTAAACTATCGTCAGTAAACCGGCTTTACAGACAACCTCGTTTTTCGACTTGGAAATGATTTAACACTCCACTGGAGAGGAGAATAAAGAGTAAATCGCCTAAGCCCTATCGAGTGTTGCCTTCTTTTTTATCTGTATAAAGGAAGTCTGTACTAGATGCAAGCGATTCTATTAAAAGTGGTATCGGTAAATCAGCTGATTTGGTTTTCACCGCGTCCATGCGGCTGTCAGCTCAGAATGATACAAGGCGAATTCATTATTTGTTTTCTACTTTGCCAATTCTCACACGTACAAAACATTGTTGTTAGTCAAGACCACCATCTTTAATAGATGCGCTTTGAATAGTTGCTACAATACTGTTTTAGATTAAGCTTAAAAAAAATGTTTTTTGTACCTTTTTGGTAGTTTTTTTTTTGTTATTACTCTTCTATTTCTTATTTTATGTAAAAAAAACTTGACTTTCCCTGAGATGCTGATACTTAAAAATGTTAAAACAAATTTTAGAACGAAACCCCAACACCACCCCTCGAAATTCCAAAATTCCTGGATACGGCCCTTGTTAACATACACCTTATTTTCTTATCGTTTTATTGATGATCGATATTTACATTATTTTAAAAAACATTCAAGTGACAGAAAAGAAAAAAATATAAATGAATAACATAAATTTCGCTGTAAAGCTAATTGATTCCACTTGTACGACATGTCTCGCCTATCAAAGCCTCTAACTGGCCGTTAAAACGGTTCGGGCGCTATAAAATTGATTTTGCAATGATAGGCGACTTCAAAACATATTCGAATAAATTCATTCAGAGCAACCGTCCCAAAGAGTGAGTGACGGCCTTTCAGTAAAGAATAATTATGTGGCGTTTTATTGTACCTATCGCATTTCTCCATTGCGGATTAAGTTACAGCATTGAGGATTTGTCGCAGCTGGTATGTCATAAAGGGATGAAGTAGCCTGTTTTTTCGATTCTCTCGTTTTCTTACTTCTTTATTCAGATCTGCAAAAATGCAAAGAGTGGGGATACTGCACCGAATCCACGTGATTGCAATTCATATTTCGTATGTGGCACAGTCCCGTTGATAAGCTTTTGCGATGCAGGGCTACATTTTGACGCTAAAAAAAAAGTGTGCAATTGGCCAGATATGGCAAAATGTCAAATAAATGAGGTGATTTCAATGAGATAATTTATCGCTATATAATAGATATTTGCATATGTGTGCGTCTACATTCAAATTCACGTATATTTACTTTAGACTGATGCTGTGCAAGCTCATCACACTCCGGCTCATCCTGAAGTAGCCGCTGAAATAGAAATGTTCAACAGTGCACCTAGGCCGATACGTGAACTTACGCCAAAAGAAGAAAAGCAGATCCCATTTGAACCATTGCCCAACCGATTCCATCTGTATTTCAGCGCTTTAGATGTTAATACTCACAAACCCATTGACCCCATGTCGAACTACGATCCGAAAAACGTGGCATGCCATCATTACGGAGCTTATTTTATACCGCATCCCATCGATTGTAGTGCCTACTATATTTGTGCTTTCGGGCACATGTTGCCACACAAGTGTGGGCGCGGAACCGGTTGGAACTATAAACGTCAAGCCTGTGAGATTCGCCCCTTGGCCGAATGTTATATAGGCACTACTCTTCCAATGAGCAATTCACAAATGACAACAGCGTCTGAAGAGGCCACAAATTTCTCAGACGGACAATTGAATGATATGCCTCCAAAGAACGGGTTTTACACCGTATGCTATTCCTTGGCCAATGGCGTTGCGGGCCCCATTACATGGTTGCCTCAGTCAACAATAGATGCCAGCTGGTCTCAAATTGCGAGTACAAGACATCCCTCAAGCTCCGCATACACGGATAATCAGCTCATACACACTCCGCCCACCATAGCTGTAAATTCGTTCACCGGGCGTACAAACGACCTTGGGCTTGATGTGCTCAGTTGCCCTAAAGAGAGCCAAGCGTACTTGCGCCACTCCACCGACTGCAGTAAATACTATATCTGCATAATAGGTATGCCAGTGCTGACTTCCTGTCCAGAAGGAATGTATTGGGATCAGAAGGCGGAGGTTTGTGATTCACCCACAAAAGTAGACTGCCAACAGCAGGTCTCCAAATGATGCAATAGTTTTGTTTATGGCATTTCAATTGACTTTTATAATAAATCAAATTACTGTAGGTATGGACCACCATAACCGAAAATGCTGCAATCGAATTATTTCAGTTCGGTGCGATTAGCAATCTAGCAAACGTCATTCGTGTCCAGTGCGTCATACTTTAAATCTTAATGAGCTCAATATTTTTTTGCGATTGGCAGAAGTTTTCTCAACACTCATATCTTGCCATTCTTGGGCATGGGCTGATTATTCATTATTTGCACTTAACCACTAACTAACAGGTGGATCTAGTAGCTGTCAACGTTTCTCTTCATCACTTGCACAAACTGCTGGCTTTATCACAAGTAGCGAGACGCAACCAAGTCCTCTATTAAGGAAAATAAAAGATAACCCCTCTTACATTCAAAATATAAGTACTTCAAAGCTGTTATACCGATATAAAAGTGTAGGGAATTCTTATTCTTTTTCGAAGTTTGTCCCAAGTAGTGCAAATTTCTACTGAAGAGAGCTGCTGAAAAAAGTGCGACTCTTTCTTGCCATCTGCTGTAAGTCACAGAGACGATAAACTTATGGCATAAAATGTCCACATTACTCATGAATATGCACTTATTATATGTAACTTCTATCCAATGTCTTTGAAAGGATTTGGGAGTTTACAATCATCTTTCATTTTTTAGTTTAAAATGCTTGTTAGTCTCCCCCTTAGCATCTTCTCTACTTACCTCAGTACACCATTTTTTTAGTATCTTAGTACAACATTTTTAATCCAATACTACATGATTCACGGTACATACAGACATTTGTACAAGCGAACAAATATCGCGATAGTAGAACAAAAGCCTTATCTATTCGGCACTTGCGCGCTAATAAGATGTTTCAAGCATTTACCCTAATGATCTGCGTGTTTGTGTGTGTGGTTTCCCTGCTCGCAACCAAAGTCTAACTACAGGAAATGAGACATACATATAAACAGGAAAAAATTAATTTGTTCTCGGTGGTCTAAACGAATGGCTTATCGGCAAGAAAACATGGTAAAATTAAATAATGCTTTGCACTGAAATTTCACGGTGGCAGTGGTAGGGAGACCTATAAATGCTCCTACACATTTTGAAACATACGTAGACATAGTTTCGGTTGCAGCATTTGGTTGACATCTCGGGACAAATAATCGAATTGTTTTCACGATCAAGGAAAACGCACTAAGGATCGATAAGGAAAGTATCTGAAATTAAAGGTAATGTATTCCTATTAGACGCTGCTGGACGCCTTCAAGTGGCATCCTAATTGAGGCAGGCCGTTTAATAAAAGTAAATTGAAGAGTACGCAGAGATATTCAGATCAGAAACAACTTTTCAAATAAAGCCACTGAACGCGTTCAAATGCACACATATTTTGTCTCCTTTTTTTTGCGGATGAGGAGGTTTAAAATGCCTCTTGCATCATCAAAGCTGCCGTCCCAACAATTGTATTGTATATCCGGAGACTGAAAAACTCCCCCTCGCTTGGAGCCGTCGAACAGCCTGGAACCGCTTTTGCATTACTTCAGAGTGGCGTTCCCTCTTCCTCAATATACGATCTATGCTTGTGTGTCTGTGTCCAAGTACCGCTTTTTAATCCGGAGAATTGCTTCCGCGAAACGACTGAGGGTTTTCCACGTTTCCTTTCTGCTTAACATAATATCAGCGATTATGTGACCAACTGCATTCACCAGCATTCGACGTTCTTGTTCCCAACATTGGAAAAAGGTGTGCTCAGCGTCATCTTCGGCTGCATCGCCGCATATGAATGTGGGGAGTTCGCATTTCACTATTTTGAACAGGTATTTCTGGAAATAGCCGTGTCCCGAAAGCATTTGGGTTGTATGAAAATTGACTTCACCGAAGTTCCTGCTGCACATATCAAAGTACGCGTTGGTGTTTATAGCAAAAGCTACTCATTACAGGATGTAACATCGATCATTAACGGCGCTAAGTGTTCAACTAGATAAGTTTTCAACGAGATGATACACATACGAGCGCCTGATCTAGATTATAAAGTTTGTTTTGGAACCGAAAACAATTTATTTTTCAAATATTATTCTCCAGTTTATTATATTAACCTGTTTATCCAATTTGAAAATTGCACTTTCACTTAAATGTTTATTTCAATATATGTTTCCTATCTCGACAGGTTTATTTATGATGACTGGTATGGCGAAACTCTTGCTCTCTTTATTCGGTCTGCTGATCGTTCAGCATGGATCAGTTGATGCCGTTTACACAATGAACGAAACGTGTCTTTACTACGCTGGAGGATACATTGCCAACCCTGACAACTGCCAAGCTTGGGGCTACTGCTCTGGCGGGAATTTGACGCACCAAGGACTGTGTCCAGATGGCTACCTCTACGATTCATCCAAGGCTATATGTAATTATGCCTCTCAAGTTACCTGCAGTACCTCTGCAAAAGACATATGCGCAAATTTGGACGAGCCGGGCTATGTTGCTGACCCCAATAACTGTAATAGATACTGCTATTGCTCTAACAAACAGATAGTGTCATGTTCTTCATGCCCGACAAATCAGTTGTATGAACCTTCACTGGTGGAATGCAACTATGACTACACTTGTCCCACTGATTCCGTTTGTCGTCTAGTGAAAAATAACGTGTTTGTTGGCGCAAGTACTTGTGGCGAATTCATTCGATGTGTGGATGGCACAGGAACTGCTCAAAAATGCTCCAATAACACCTACTATAATAACTTAACCGGAATGTGTCAAAAGAGTAATCCATGCACAACCACTAACAACTCCTCGTCTGTTGCATATGCACCTGACACATCCGCATGCTCAGCATATAACGCAGCTAAAGGGGGCGTACAGTACGTAGAGGATGGATATACTTGCTACGGTTACTACTCGTGTTCAAGCGCCAGCGGATCGGGTCAATGGAGAAGCTGTGATTTTGCAACACATTTCAATCCCACTCTCCAAAAATGCGTCAGCCCTATAAGTTACGCTTGCAAACTCAATCGTTGTGGAAATATTAATATACAATTCGCAACTGTGCCTTTTACGAACTGCACACAATATCATACGTGTTCTGGTAACCAGGCAAGCACGGCTAACTACACCTGCACGAACGAAAATTACCCGTATATCGATGAGGTCAATGGAGGCTGCGTTGACACCAAACCAAATTATGCTATTTGTAATATAACTTCTACATGAAATATTATGCATTTTTAATAAAAAACGAATGGCGTTGTTCAAAATGTATTCACTGATTGTGTTGATAGTTTTTATTAGGAAGCTGAAAATGAGAGGAGCGCACATTTACACCAGCGTTCCTTTTTTGTTCATTTGACAGGATCCAAACCTATTAGTCCCTAATTTTCGTTCACAACTCGAATCAATTTTCCTTACTTTGTAGTTACCTAAAAATTTTGGAAAATAATTTAAGCTTCTCAAGGTGCATGCATCACAGCATACTACGAATTATTGAAAGTATTAAATATTGGCTAGGGGAAAAGGAAATCCATACTTTCTCGGTGGAAGGCTGTAATGATCGATATCTCGTAAAGTATCGATCAAACAATTTCATGTTTATGCGCGTTGTCAATATGGCATTTTACATTAAAAAATTTCGGTTGAGAGGTATTTTTTTTTGGTCTCATTCAAGGAAGTCATCTTCACCATTACACCCATTTATTTAGGAAAGTCGTCCACTTCTTCAAATGTTTTACTGCCAATGCGCCTGACATTTATGAACTTTAGGTTGTGCACAGAAGCACAAATCGTTTTTCATACGCGGCACCAAGAACTGCTGGTTGAAGCGGGAAGCAGGGGTGGGTGGTATGAACGAAGGGGTAGTAATACTGCACTAGTGAGCTCCGAGAAGCCGTTGAGGTTCCCATTGTAGGGCTTAAAGGAGGTACCGGCACATTGTGCGAAGTAGAGGCAGTAAACGCTGGAGACGGCTTATGGCGAGAGCAACGTGTGACCACAAATCGTGTCGTACAGTGTCTGTAGGTTTTAAGCAAACGCAGTAGTAGTAAACTTCTGATACAGAGATAGGCTCGATGACAGCTCTCAAAATAAGATCCTGCTCCACTTACGATAGACGAGAGTTAATTTACTGGAGCGCCAGTCGTTTGTCGGGAAAACCGCATGTTATACCGGTCCGAAGAATTGGCTGCGATAGGAATGTGTCATAATAAATCATTCTTTATAATTAGAAAATCTGTCAATCATGAAACTTATCTTTTTCTTCTTCTTGATTGACGCGATAAGCGATTTCGGCCGAGTTTAACGAAGCGCACCAGTAGTTCCTTTCTCGTGCTAACCGCTGCCAGCAAAGCCAAGTTCTTCTCCTCCTGATCTTTCCAACGCAGAGGAAGTCTTCCTCTTGCTCTGCTTCCACCAGCTGGTGCCGGTGTTTTTTAGACATATTTTTTATTTATTTATTTGAGATCACTGGTTATGCTGACGTGCTCTTGTGGCTATAGAGAAGTGCCGTTTTAGCGCTTCTAAACGCACCATAAATTATTTTATAAGCTTGTTGAGAATTGTTGTTGCAATAGCTGACTAAACTTAGAGCAGTAAAATCATTAGTCGACGTCTGTAGGAATAGAGGCAGAGGTGGGTTAGATGAGTAGGATTAAGTGTACCTGCGAAAAGATGGTCAGTGTTATCCAGGATACCTTCGCATCCCGGACATACACTGAATAAGTCTAGGTCGATTCTACAAAGGTTGGAGTTTGACACGAAGTATTTCGCCTGCAACAGGTGGTGATTGGACCCCGATGGCGACATTCAGGGACAATGGTAATGAACTCTCGGTATGGATATGTAAATCGTTCGAGGTCTGTATGCATTTCATTAGATTCAGTGGTTGTCTGATATATTTCCGTATCTCGTCGGTAAGTTGTAGGAGATGGTGAGAATTGTAGACGTGTTTGTTGCTCATAGTTTGATTACCAAGAATCAACTTTTTAATAAGCCTTGTTCATATTTATCGAAACAACCCTATTGATCATTGAATTTCAGTGAGGAAAGAACAAGAGAAATACAGAATATGATTTCATTTAATTTCCGCTTATGTCTGTTATATGATTGGGAGATTTTTTGCAATAACTCATATCAGGCTTCAAGTTCATTCAGTTCTTCGAAAATGTTGCTATATTACAAAAAGATACATACAAATGTGTATGTATGAACGAAAACATACAAACATACATACATACATATCTAATTTTTATCACCAAACATTCAAAGTAGTCCGCTCAATTTTGGGAATTCGTACAAATGTATTTTTATTTTCAATAATAATTACTTACAGACGCATGCCTATATACATAAATAAGTGTATGCGCATGTATGTATACCTGTGTGAATATATACGAGTACGTCTGGATATTTAAGATCAATGCAAACTTTAAAAACAATTCAGTTGATGAATTAAACTGCTGTTGGAGCTGTCTATCACCGGCATTGTGAATTTTTAAGTGAAAAGTAGGAATCTGCAGAAATAGCGCCAAAATGAATAAATCCAACTACTATGCAACTCCTGCAAGAGGCACATTATTGCTTTCAGCCCGAAAAAATTGTCAGTAACTCGAATGGCCCATATATTTAACAAATCAATTTCATGAATGGCCTGAGCTATTCATGTCCGCACTCTAACCAGACAGGAAAATAACTAAACGTTAAATAATTCCATTTCCATTTGCAGTTACACTTTGCCTCTTGGTTTTTTCCACCATCACGTCAGCATACGCTGGTCAAAACAAAACAAGCGTTGAGGAGATATGCAGATTAATAACCCCCAGCACCACTATTCTACAACCCGATACGTGCAACACGTGGGTTCAGTGCCCATCTTCATATAATGATGAAGATTTGGAAGAAGGTTCGTGTGTATTTGGGTTATATTTCAATAAGGATGCCGGCCGTTGTGAGAGTAAGGAAACTGTCACCTGCCCCTACGAATCTACCTCAAACGACAATCGTTGTGCATTCCAAACTGATGGTACCTTCCTGGCTGATCCGAATGACTGTAGTGGCTACATTTTCTGCAACAACCAGACAGAAACACGCTCAACTTGCCCCGACAGCTTGATATATAACCCAGAAAAGGGGGCGTGCGTTTATTCAAAAGATTACAATTGCCAATTGAAGCCAGCAGCCGTCAACGTCAGCACCATCTGCAAGTCCGTGGCAAAAAATACTGTGCTTGCGGACATCAGCGATTGTACAAAATATCTTAGTTGTGACGAAGAGAGCCAACTCATATCGTTCCAGTGCTCTGAAGGGCAAGCATTCAACTACTCTACTTTAGAATGTGTAGCTCGAAGCGAAGCAGTGTGTCATCCTCTGGCACCAGAACTTGAACCAGAAATTGATGTTTGCGGTACCGAGGATAATGTCCTAGTCGGCTATATTGCTGACGAGGAATCGTGTAGTGGATATTATATATGCGCCAAGCAAAGTGATGGTAAACCCGATCGCAGTCCCACGTATCTAAAATGTCAGGACGGCTACTTCTTTGACAGCAGCACTTGGTCATGTCGCAACCGCCTAAACGTCAAGTGTTCTTTAGACCGTTGCGAAGGCATGGCCAACAAATACGCCAATGTGGCCGGTGATTGCTCCGCTTATGCACGCTGCAAGAATGGAGTAACAGTTGCCACTGGCATATGCGAAGGTAACTACTTTTTCGATGAACGCTCGCAGGCTTGTACTCAACAAAATATTAGCTATACTGCGTGTACCGCCTAAATCATAAAATCCGGTGAAATGTTGTATATAAAAAATTTAAATAAATGAATATAAATGAGTATCTATTTGTGTGTTTATGTAAAGTAAATGACTTCTGCATTATTAAATCAAATTTTCAGTACAATTTAAGAAAGTTGGGAGATCTTTAAAATTTACTTTCCCGTGGAGTTATTCAAAACTGTGCAGATTTGGGTTTGCCATCGATATCTATTTTGCAAACAAACTGCAACATGAGGATTATTCGTGCTACTCGATAATTCTAACCATGTTACTCTTTTGCACACTCTGCTACTTAGAGATACTCAGCTGATACTTACATAAATGTAAATAATAATAATAAAAAGTAAATAATTTGATAAATTTAGCAGACAAGAATCCCAATAAGGGAGTGCTTCGTGAAATCAAATTACACTAACAAGACGTAATTGGATCTTACAGTGGTTCGATAGGCCAAAAGGAAGTTGGAGTTTGTTATAACTTAAGCATAGTGGTTGCTCAAGTCTTACAGATGCTGGTAGATAGGTAGTTGAAATGGTTAAGGTACCAGTCTGGAACTCCCCAAGTAGCACTGAAGCACCGTTTTGATATCATTATTAGACCTCCATCAGGCAGATATCTACAACCAAGCCGAGCTGTTGATGTAATGGAGATGATTGATGGGACTTAGGTTGGCGCACTGCCCCAGGAACGAAATTAATCGATCTCTTTCCATTTTGTAACGATGATGAAGATCAATGCACTCTTGATAATCCTTCCAAAATATTCATTTATAAAATCCTAATACTTATCGGATTCCACGGACCAGCCGAAAAACTGTACAGTATCACATTTTCCTTACATCTCAAAAACAACAAAAGAAGAAAGAATATCTGGACTATTTATCCTTTCGAAGATTTATCACTTCGAAAATTCTGGAATTTCTGATTCTTCCGAAGGCATGGAAAATCTTAATATAGCGATAAAGTGGCTTTTGCTACATTCGATTGAATTCTTTCCATAACAACTTTGCTTGCAGTAGCAGAAATAAAAAAAAAATTAAAACACATTTGTTAAAGGAGCCACTGAGGGTATTTTTGCCATGAGAAGCTCCTCATAGAAATAATCTTTGAAGAAAAATATCAAGGCGTAGACCACAAACTGAAGAAGAAGATCGACCATACTAATAAAGGAGTTGTGCCACCTACCACCAGCTTTCTAGTGTGAAACCGTTTCTTCCGACTGTAGAACATAGCGCTTCTGTGAACAAGTCCATATATCCATCGCTTTCATTAGAATGGTTTTTATGGAAAACATTTTACAGGAAAAATTGTAAGTGTAACAATAGGACAACGAATTGTTGTGAAATTTTGAATGAAACTTCAGAAGATTCACTACTGATAGTAATTCATTAAAAATCCAAGCAGGTGACAGCATGGACAAAAATGATAATCTGGATCGCTACGCGAATCGACTATGGTCAATATTTTGTCAACAGCAGAACCTTGTTATTCTTGCTAAACTTCGTAAAGGAATAACAGCTTGTGGATGGACAAGACATGGGTTATCCACCAAAGCAATGCACGCCACATTTTGAATTGTATGTCAAGAAGTTCACTGACGATTGCACCGACAATGACATAGGCATGCCGTTTCAGGCTCGTACGCTACTTATTTATGAGGAAAGTGTGAGAGCAGCGAATGAAAGATGACGTAATGAAACCACATGCAAGATCGCCCGACAATTGTGACCGACGCTCAATGCTAAACGCACAGAATCTCTGCTAAGCCAAAATAAGCACAGCCTTAGCAAGCACGTGACTTCTGCAGAAACTGTCTAGGTGAGGAAGAGGAAGAGACACACTTTCTGTGGCATTGTCCTGCTCTATGCAGACGTAGATTTATCATTTTAGGTAAACGATTTTTTATTGGGTTGGAAGACCTCAGTACTGGGAAAATCAGGGATCTTCTCAAATTTTTGTAAAGTACACATTGGTATAAGCCAGAGTATGCCCCTTAGTGGACAACCCGTTTCAACCTAACCTAACTTAAGTCAAGAAGCTCAGACATAAAATGTTATTCGCCGGATCTTACGTTGCACGACTTCAACTATGTCTGCTTCTTAGGGGAAAATTAAAAAGTAACACGATTTAAGTCACGAAGGAGCTGACAGACGATCAGCCCTAACGAGGAATCGAGGATCGAGGAAGGCTGTACCCTTGTAGTTTTTACATTAAAAAACATGCTACCTGGCTATGGCCCGCTTGCCTATTGAAACAAAAAATGGAAAATCGAAACATATTTTTACTCGACGCTTTACCATTTTCAAATGATGTAGTTAATTTATTTGTTTCATGAAATGTTGTGCTAACCTGATAGAGGCGCATGAATGTAGATTTTTTTCCAAGATTTAATCGACTACTGAATCTATTATGAACATTGAGTGGTAGTGAGTCAGCTTCACAGGCCTTCATCTTACTTCAAGGAGATACATTATCAAAATATTTGCCTTCTGTAGTGTAATCACTTGCCGCCCATTCAATCTGTTTTTTTTTTCACTATCAAAAATTAATAATATCGGAGCAATGTAACAATAATAGATTTTTAATATCGATAAAGTGTGTCGACTTTTGTATATTTAAGAGTCACTCGCAACCAAAATTTACATCAGTGCAGTTTTTCTTACACCAAGACCTTTAGCCCTGACTAAAAGGAAAAGTTAAATAACTAAAAATAAGGCAGCAAATTCTCTAGGCCACCTAACTTGAGCTCGATTCTGACATGTGCAAGGGTGAGTCCCTAAAATCTTTATCAGACAATATATATATTTTACTCTCACACTCATAACAATATTTTTCTCGTCATTTATTACTTTTAGTAACCATTTTTGTAGTTTTGGTCACAACTGCCATTGTTGCAGTAAAAGCGGAAAGTAAACCATTGTCGGTTGAGGAAATTTGTAGCCAAATGCCAGCCGGCACCTTTATTCTGCCCCCGAATTCATGTACCCATTGGGTCCAGTGTCCCTCATCAGCGAACGCCCAAGACTACGAAGACGGCTTCTGCGCTTACGGCCTATACTTCAATAAAGACAAAAATCGGTGTGAAACCATGGAAGACGTTGTTTGTCCCTTCGAAAACACTCAAACCGACTCTGAAAACCGTTGCGCCTCAAAGAAAGATGGTATTTTCTTGTCAGATCCAGAAAATTGTAATGGATATGTGTTCTGCATGGATGGAAAAGAAATCCGTTCCACTTGCCCGAAAGATTTGGTATTCCATCCTTCGAAATCCGCTTGTGTTTATCCGAAAGAATACCAATGTCCTAAGAAAACTCAAAATGTAACTGCAAATCCGATTTGCAATTCTGTAGCTAATGGTACGATTTTTGCGGACATAAAAGATTGCACGAAATACCATCAATGTGTCGCGGGTGGCAAACTGACATCTTTAGAGTGTCCCGAAAGCCAAGCATTCAACTACTCTACTTTAGAATGTGTAGCTCGAAGCGAAGCAGTGTGTCATCCTCTAGCACCAGAACTTGAGCCAGAAATTGATATTTGCGGTACCGAGGAGAATGTCCTAGTCGGCTATATTGCTGACGAGGAATCGTGTAGTGGATATTATATATGCGCCAAACAAAGTGATGGTAAACCCGATCGCAGTCCCACATATCTAAAATGTCAGGACGGCTACTTCTTTGACAGTGGCACTTGGTCATGTCGCGACCGCCTAAATGTCAAGTGTTCTTTAGACCGTTGCGAAGGCATGGCCAACAAATACGTCAATGTGGCCGGTGATTGTACTGCTTATGCACGCTGCAAGAATGGAGCAACAGTTGCCACTGGCAAATGCGAAAGTAACTACTTCTTCGACGAACGCACACAAGGATGCACTCCACATAACATTAGCTACATGGCCTGTTCAGCCTAGGCACTGTAATAAAGAAGCTGATAAATTTTCTGAAAAATCCACACAAAGTCGGTGCACCAAATTTTTTACAATATATGTATGTATGTCCATGTATATTTTTCCGAAGAGCAAATATACCGAAAGTTGTTAAAAAATTCTTGAAGAAATCATTTGAAACACATCCGGAAGTCTGACTCAGTCACTGATCTACAAAATTCTCACAGGATCTGATCTAGAAATATATGAGAGCAGTTATGTATGCAATATATGTAAGTATGTATGTATATGTATGCACTCGTCTAGCTCACATAGAGTTTGTTACTTTTTTCTGAATCAAATTGGCACCTGTCATATTTCGTGCGCTGGTCGCATCAAATTCAATTTAATTCCCTAGTTTTGTTTCTCCATCATCGTCCCTCCATGAAAATTATTTGACAATAGACGATCTTTACAACGCCCATGAACGCAATTAATTTTCTCTTGGATCTGGATTGAAAGATTATTTGCTTATACTTCAAATTTGTTAACAACTCCAATATTTAAATTATAAGAAGGAAAATTATTGAGGTTGAGCTCGAGGGGTTGTACTATGATACATTTTAATAAAGCAACAACGAAACTATTGCAAATTTTAATGGCAATTTTCTAAAAAAATTCCGCAAACTTAATTTAAAGTTTTTGCTTTTTGTGAATTTCTCATACGAATTCTATGCAGCACAGCAATTTCGTACTACATACATACATACAGGGTGAACGATATGAAGTGTTACCTATTCAAAACACCATAACTTTTTTGTGTGAAATTAGTTTTTATTGATTTCAAAGACAAAATTGTTCAAAAATGATTATAATTTTAACATATATTTAATTTAGCTCGATAAGCCCTGACTATAGCCTTCAAACGGTCAAAAAATGAGTTGCATGCTGCACGAAGATCACAATCTTGAGGTATTTTGGCCCATTCTCGTATAATCGCGCTTTTTCAGCGCATCCATACTGGCATATTTGTTAGTCCTCACCTTGCTCTCCAAAATGGACCAGATGGAATAGTCTATCGGATTTGCGTCTGGCAAATTCGAAAGCCATTGTGCGGACGAAATGAAGTGTGGAACATGATTTTTTAACCATTCTTGGTTCACACGAGCTTTATGAGACGGTGCCGAGACCTGTTGGACGTCCATGGTCTACGACCGAAATGTTTGCGTGTCCGATAATAAGTCGCATTCACTTTGACACTAGGCTCGATAAAAACGATTGGAGAGCGTCCATCAACGGTCAATGCGGCCCAAACCATTACTTGCGATGGCCATACGTAGGCTCAAATTCTCGTATGAGCGTTCGGTCAAGTAAGCACGATCGTTTTGAGTGTTTATGAATTGCTCAATTAGGAAAATTTTTTCATCACAAAACACAATGTTAGGAAATTCGCCACGTTCGTTCAAGTCGAGCCTTCACTTTCTGAACCATTTCTGGCGTTGTTGCGGTTTTTTTTGGTCCACCTCCACAGCGTTTTGCAATACTACCAGTATCATTGTAACGTTTTATACTGCGATACACAAACATTTTGTTCATTTTGAGGTGACTGAGCTCACGAACAGTGGCTGGTTGCGATTTTCCAGCCAAATATAACGCAATCACACTATTACGTTTGAATTCCTCCACAGAAAACAAAAATCAACAAAACTGAGACGCAAATGCTTTTGATGGCATATAAACAATATATTGAACTGTCATTAAAACAATTTTGTCGTTGATGTCATGAGCTGTTTTACAGATACAAGCAGTGTGAAGTTGGTAACACTTCATATCGTTCACCCTGTATGTACTTATACACGCCCTATACGAGTACCCAAATTATATCAATTTGATAATGATAATGATGTTATGAGTAATGATTGGAGGTGAATATTACGCTTTCTGCAAGCACGTTTATTCTCGAAAAAAGGTGACACTTTAGAATTTGCCTTGGCTAGGCGGCCAACGATTTTTTAGTGTTACTTTATAACTAATCATGCAGTGATTCACTAGATTTATCAGCCAATGCTTCGATAGCCGGCAAAAGTGTACATTCACATCTACACCTTGCGTTATTTCTAATCGATGAGCTAATATATGTATGTACATACATCTGTACAAAGGGTAGTTTCGGGCAATTGGAATAAAAAAATTGTTTCATCATTGATATATTTGGCTTGGCTACAATTATTTTCAATTTGCAGAGTTGTGCTCTATTAAATGAGCTGAGTAAATTAACCACTTTATACAAAGCATTTTATGAAGGTGCGAGTATTTTTCAACAACAATTTTGCGACAACTGACTAAATTCGATATAGTGATTTCTACGAATAAATCATAGGCAACTAAAACTTTAATGTATGAATGGATTTTATTTACTGGGATTAGCTAAAGAACTTATTCTGAAAAGTGGTTTCTGGACAAAACATTTTATTGCCGAACATATGGAAACAAAACTCAAAACCTAGCAAGGGAGAAAAACTATATTACTTAGATTTCAAAAAAAATTACTGCAAAGAATGTGTCAAAAAGTTCCGGAACAACCGCCAAGTGACGCCTCAGTCAACCGTTTTTTGTTCTGTTGTTTTATAATTTTTTTTTTGCTTAGGTTGCCATATCTGTGACTAGTATTCCTACCAAAAATGTATCGCCATTGCTTAACATTTATAAAAGTGACGCCGTCTTCAGGAAATCATCCTCCGCACGTGTTTTCAATTTTTACAGTCTTTTAAAAATAGATTTGAATTTGCAACAATGAGTTTGTATTAAATTTTGAGTTAAAAATGGATTAAATGCTGTGAAAACCGTTGGGGTAATGTTGGGAAACTGTTTCGGTAATGATACTCTAAAGAAAACAGCCGTTAACGAGTGGCATGAACGCTTCAGAAGGGATTGGGGGTCCATCGAGGATCGAACGTAGTGGCAGGTTGTCGAAAAATGATGAAAACTTCAATAATGTGAAAGAAAAGTTGATCAATAACCGGAAATTAACCATAAGAGAGCCGGCAGGGGACTTGAGCATTGCTTATGGGTTTGCACGTGTTGCTGCAAAGGACCTGAATTGCATGCAAATAAGGGACGGCGTTGATAGCGCCAAAGACATGATTTTTAAGTCCGACCCAACATTCACCATACGCATCATTACTGGAGACGAGTCGTGTGTTGAAGAGTACGACACCCAATTCAGACATCAGGCGAGTGAGTAGAGAGCTCCGAATTTTTGCACTATGCTAACGCACTGTCCGTGAATTTTTAACGAAGAACGAAACGAATACCATCCAACAGTCGTCGAATTTACCTAATATGGCTCCCTGCGAATTTTTTCAGCTCCACTAAGAGGAACAGCTGAAAGGAATTAATGGAAAAATCGAAGACGGCTCTGAGGGTAATACCGAAAATAGAGTTCCAGAAATTTTTCGAGAGCTGGATTAGACGCTGACATAAGTGCGTTGCAGTCGATGCGAAGTACTTCGAAGGCGATAATATCACTTTTAAGGAATAAGCTTCTATTTTGAAATTATATACAATATATATTCCGGAATCCCGTTGATCAATATCTCCTTTTGTTGAGATAGATTCTTATTCACGGACACAACAATAAAAGTTAATACATTGGGATGATTCGACCATATTTTAAGTGTAAAGGGTGGATATCAGAAAACAAGAATGCGATCCTCTAATATTTTCCGCAGTTTTGTGACTTATCCAGAACATAATACAGATACTCGTAAAACCGGCCAGATTATTTGGAAATTCTTGTATATCCAGCCTTTGGATAGGGCACACACAAGCAAACTGCAGTGGCTCTGATAGAAGGGATACGTGTATCAGATGCGGGAAAACTGGTCACAAAATAAAAGTCTGCGAAGCAGCCCCCAATTGCATTCACTGCGTAGACGCGAAGCGCGACCCCACTGACCACCTCCCAGGGTCATGGAGATGCCCTCTAGCTAAGAAGTGATGAGAGTACTCCAGGCAAATATGAATAGAAGTCGTACAGCAGACGCTCTGCTCGAACAAATAGCTATCGAGAGCGAGCTAGATGCGGTCATCATCAGCGAGCAGTACGGGCGGACTGCCAAGTGAACCTGGTTCGAGGACGAAACAGGAACGGCCCCACTCTGGCTACCAAAGTAGTAGCGCAGTCGCCGTCACACAACAGGAAGCCGGTCATTGCTACACATATGTTCAAAATAAACGCTGCACAATGTTAAGCTGCTATATTACCCCCAGCGACAGTATTGAATACTTTAGAACGAAACTGAACCTTATTGAGGATAAGGTGCGCGATATAGGTGGCCCCTTCATCGTAGCCGGAGACTTCAACGCCAAGGCTGTCGAGGGAGGCCTACTACGAACACGGGGAAGACATGTACTAGACATGGCTGCCAGACTGGGGCTTGTAGTGGCAAACACGGGAAACGCCACTAGTTCAGAAATCGCAGAACTCTGAAGAACCTGTTCCGTAATAGAAGAAGGTACACCAGAGCCAGACACAACAGAGAAGCCGAGACGGAAGCTGCTGATTTCAGACAATACCGATAAGCGCTGAAGCAAGCAATCATCGCCAGTAAGAAGGCAAAATGGGAGGAACTTCGAAGGGATCTAAATAGCAATCCTTGAGGTCTGGGCTATGAAATTGTAATGGGGAAGCTAAACGCCAACTTCACAGCCGTACATCTAGACAGTGATGCTGGATAGACATTATAAAGGCACTACGAGAAAGATTTCGAATACCTGCATACCTGCTAAGGATTCTCCAGAGCTACCTGAGTGAGCCTAAATTGCTGTACGATACACCAGATGGTCAGAAACAAAAACAGTATCGTCTGGCGCAGCTTAAAGACCTTTTCTCGGCCCCGATCTCTGGAATCTGAGCTACGATGAGATATTGAGTATAGAAATGCCAGAAGATACATATCTAGTGGGATACCCGGACGATATAGTGGCGGTCACACCAGCTCGGGACACTGAGGACGCTAGAAGGAAGCTGAACCAAGTCATAAAAAGGGCGCAAATATGGCTTGAGGACCACCGCCTGGAACTCGCCAAACATAAAACCGAAGTCATCCTTATGACACGAGATCACATGCCACTCGATGTCAGCATGCAAATAGGCGACACATCCTTAGTGGCCCAAAAAGTAGTAAAATACTTAGGTATTCACCTTGATTGCAGGCTTACTTTCTGGGCCCATATACGGAATGCAGCTACCAGAGCAGCAAAGGTCACGGGTATGCTACATAAGTAGATTAATGGCAAACGTCGGTGGGGCAACACAGAGCAAAATAAAGCTAATTATGGCGGCCACAAGCTCAATTCTCCTGTACGGCAGCGAAATATGGGGAATTGTGCTAAATTGCAAAGCCAAGCGCAAAACACTGGAGGCTGTGCAACGAACAGCGGCACTCATCGTTGCCTCAGCGTACCGCACTGTTTCAAGCGCAGCATTTTTCGTGTTCAGCGGGCAGATACCCATCACATTTGCAGATTATTTTTGTGGGGACCCCGAGCCCAACAGACTACGTCAAACATGGGCGGAAGAGATAGTATTCTTATCCTGCTAAGTGCGTGAACAGATAACATAAAGTCAACGTGTGAATTCATGGGTGTAGTTAATTGCAATTGATTTGGAAATTATCTTATTCCGTTTAATCATGAATTAATGAAATCTAGGCGTCTTACGTGCTTTTGGTAGCTAGAAAGAAGCTCGACCTCAGCGAATTCTGGGAATTAGAAATTGTAGCAACAGTTGTTGACCGGTGCAAATAAAGATAATTAGAAGATAATGCACGTTCTAGCAAAAATTCAAATATTAAATTCCTATTTTTACTCTCATACATTTTTATTAGTTTCAAGTTTATTTGCTTATCAGATCGCTGCCTTCAATCTCTTTGGAACTTAATGGAAAAGCCGAAATACGTATAAGCAAATAAAAATCGCTGAGTTGATTTCTTATTTTAAAGTTTTTATTGCCACTTATCAGCTTGGTATTTTTAATAAAAAGCTCATGCCTATAAAATTCCATTAATCATTTCTGAATGGGCAGAAAAACCCGTACATGTGAGAGCTCGATAGCAAGAGGCAACAGCCCAATATTTGCCAATCAAGGATTTGCTATGGCACATGCAATTTGAGCAGTTTTAGACCGGCCTTCTTCATTAATCACTCCCATAAATATAATATGATTGTATACGAGACGGGCCGCCAGCGTCCACGTATTTATGCATGGCATGAGTTTAGAGCGCATGAATAGACTCCATTCCTCAGCTATAAAGCGTTGGAATTTTAGTGAAATGAAGAAGTAAAATGTAGACCACGAATCAAAGGAGAACTCCGATCCTGTTCGTAGTAGAATCCTCTAATCGATCGAGGAATCGATTTGCTTAGAGGAAGCGAATAGCACTAAGCATTTTCTCTGTGAGTGTCCTGCATTTGCTGGAGCAAGGCTGCAAATTTTGGATTCCGATGTCATGAGAACGGGTAAAATTAGTTCTCTCAAACGGGAGCATATTTTCAGATTTACCAAAGAATCCTGAAAATTCTCACAGGTCTAACTAACTCTATTTCTCTACTCTATTCTAGAACTTTAAATACAATGGGCTCATTGAGCCTGAGTTTTACCACATTTCCCGTTCTTCTTGGCTCGACTTTTTAAATTACATTTTCATTTCACTATCCACTGGAGTAGCATTTCTATAATTCAGGTACACAAAAAGTCGTGATACATGGGCCAAGATCTCAAGGCTGAGCTTAGTTTTCTTTCTTTGGAGTAGGAAATAAAGCAGAAAAATTCATCCTCTAAAATAGCTTTATTTTAGACGCCAACGCACAGAAATTACTACCACTAAGGTTGCGGACCAAATATTCACAATACGCCAAATCTTGAAAAAGACTCATGAAAGGAGAATGGACACACACCCTCTTTTCGTCGACTTCAAAGCTGCATTCGACAGTATGCAAAGGAGTTACTTGTATGCCGCGATTTCTGAATTTGGTATCCCCGCAAAACTAATACGGCTACGCAAGATGGCGTTGCTCAACAGCAGCAGCGCCGTCACAATTGGGAAGGACCTCTCCGAGCGGTTTGATGCCAAACAAGGTTTCAGACAGGGTGACTCGCTGTCGCGTGACTTCTTTAACCTGATGTTGGAGAGGATCGTACGAGCCGCAGAACTTAATCGCTCAGGCACAATATTTTATAAGAGTGTACAATTGTTGGCGTATGCCGATGATATTGATATCATCGGCCTTAACAACCACGCTGTTAGTTCTACCTTCTCCAAACTGGATAAAGAGGCAAAGCGAATGGGTCTGGTGGTGAACGAGGACAAAACGAAGTACCTCTTGTCATCAAACAAACAGTCGGCGCACTTGCGTATCGGCACCCACGTCACTGTTGACAATTATGATTTCGAGGTTGTAAAGGACTTCGTATACTTAGGAACCAGCATTAACACCGATAACAATGTCAGCATTGAAATCCAACGTAGAATCTCTCTTGCCAACAAGTGCTACTTTGGACTAAGTAGGCAATTGAGTAGGAAAGTCCTCTCTCGACGAACGAAACTAACACTCTACAAGACTCTCATCATGCCCGTCTTAACGTATGGGGCAGAAGTGTGGACGATGACAGCATCCGATGAAACGACGCTTGAAGTGTTTGAGAGAAAGATTCTGCGCAAGATTTTTGGGCCTTTGCACGTTGGCAACGGCGAATATCGCAGGTGATGGAACAATGAGCTGTATGAGCTTTACGACGACATAGACATAGCTCAGCGAATAAAGGTCCAGCGGCTACGTTGGTTGGGTCATGTCGTTCGAATGGATACAAACGCTCCGGCTATGAAAGTATTCGATGCGGTACCAGCTGGTGGTAGCAGAGAAAGAGGTTACTTTTGTGCTAATGACAATATAATTAATAAAAATAATGTCTCATTTTCAAATGGGACCGCAGGAATCGCATAGGGGAAGATGTACTTTTGTTAAAGTTTGGATTTAAGGAGTTACACCTCATCCTCCTTCGCCAACTACCGCAAAACCATTGGGCAAATAAGTAAACATTTCCCATTTAAATATCTACCTTAAAGCCACAAACAATTTTTCAGTTTTACCAGTTTTACCTTTAAAAAAAGTTTCGTATTTAGAAACAACTTGCTTATCTGAAACCAATGCCTTTTAACTGTAATTATATTTCGTTCGTCTTCGTCTATGAAAAGTCGCAGCTTGCCCGCAATGCAAGCAAATTAGCTTCGCTCCCACACTGTCTGCAACCCTGGATCACAATCTTCTTGTTCTCAAACGAATTTTAAGTGCACCTTGCAAAGGTTTTCCACACGGGCATCAGCTGTCTGTGAGTTGGCTAAATGACAGTCCAGAGTATTGTTTACAATCGCGCGGAAGCATTTTGCCGAGTGTATACGCGAAAAGGAACGTAACAACCAGCGATTGTTTGTGAGCTCGAGCACCTTAAAGTAAATAAGGTTTTTGTTTATTGCACCATTACTCGTTACAATGATCCTGGTAGCATCGCGAAACGTCGTGGAGGTGGTCATCAAAAGACTGTAACGTCACGTGAATTGGTTCAGAAAGAAATCCCCGACGAAGTGTCAATCAAATAGCGAAAGAACTGAAAATACCTGACCGTGGCATCCACCGCATACCAAAAAATGATCTCAAAGACAAGCCTTACAAGATCCAAAAGGTGCATGATCTCACACCAAAGCAGCAACAAGTCAGACTTGAGAGAGCGAAGGAGTTGCTTCGCTTGACCGGAAGCGGTCAGTTTCCGAACATTGTGTTTTCTGACGAGAAATTTTTCAAATTGAGCAATTTGTAAACTCCCAAAACGGTAGGGTTTATTTGACCGACCGTTCGTACGAGAATTTGAGTCATCGATTGCCCACTAGGAGGCAGCACCGCAGTAACCGCAGATGCGCGCTCTCCAGTCGTTTTCATCGAGCCTGGCGTGAAGGTAAATGCGAAACATTATCGGGAAAGTAATTTGGAGGTAGTTTTGGAGCCGTGAGAAGACAAACATTTCGGTGGCAGACCATGGACGTTTCAACAGGACTCGACACCGTCTCACAAAGTTCGAGTGAATAACGTCCACACAATGGCTCTCAAATTCACAAGACGCGAATCCGATGGATTATTTTCTTTGGGCCATTTTGGAGAGCAAGTTCCGAACTAAAAGATTCACCAGTCTCGAGACGCTGAAAAAAGCCATTGTCCGCGAGTGAGCCAAAATACCTGCAAGTCACATTCGGGTAGCTTTCGATTCGTTCCTGGACCGTCTCAAGGCCATAGTCAAGGCAAAAGGTGATCAAATCGAGCATAAGTAAATTGATTCTTAATTTTGTATTATTACTTTCACACATTTTTTACTTTGAATTGAATAAAAGTAATTTTCCAAACTAAATTTATGGCATTTTTAATTGGTTACACCTCGAATGCCGGACCCTCTAATAGCAGGCAAACTATATGCTGGATTTGTTACTTAATTTTGTTTCTTTGTGTGGGCAAATTGCAAAAGTTTAAATCGCTGTTACCTAAATAAGCGAAATTATTTGCGAGTCTCAAAACATCGCAATTTTGAATGAAATGAAAAGAATTTATATACATAATTAATAATTTGAATTCTTCTTATTTTATAGAGTTAAAAGTGGTCAAAATTAAATATCTCAAAAAAGATAAGATTCGACGAATCAATCGGGCCTTTTTAGGATATATTAACTAATGAGTTTCTTCCAAATAGTGGCATAACTATACGATTTTTAATTTCAAATAAACACACTTATCAGCATAATTATTTTCCATTTTACTTGGGATTGCTATCAACAAGATTTGTGAAATACGCACTTGAAACTGAGTAAGCGTGGCTGGACTCGCAAGCATTTACATAGCGAGAATTCGATCAAATGGCTCTGGCTCAGTGCTGGGTGAAGGTATGAAGGTACAGTAGGTTCTGTTTTTATGCGGCTTTTTTTATGCGGTTTTGAAATAGTGCGGTTTTTTTTTTAATTACAAAATGCATGTCGACCTATCGGGAATTGTACATATAAACAAGATTCTAAACCAGCTAAGCAAAAACTCATCACAGATTACATCAGAAATGCTAACCCTACAAGTATGGAACCGCCTGCATAACTATCTAGATCAGACGTGTACATTTCCTCAAGTGACGAAAGTGATTTTACGCCAAATCCTAAACGAACGCGCAACATGTGGGTATTGTCTGATTCTATTTCTGACTTAAATTTATTTTTCGATTCTGACGTTTCTTAAATAAAGATATAATTTTCAAAAATACAATATTTTGTTTATGCGATTTTATTTAATTATTTCAGATTCATGCGGTCTATGGAACGTATCTATAGTTATAATATGGGACCAGTGCCCTTTTTTATGCGATTTTATTACATTATTTCAGATTTATGCGGTTTTAGCACTTTTGAAACGTATCCATAGTTTTACTATAGAACTAGTAGCTTTTTTTATGCTGTTTCTTACGGAACGTATCTACCGCACAAAAACAGAACCTACTATACTTGTCTTTCAGCACATGGTTTTTTAAGTATTATCTATTCAATAATAACATAAATAGTAGGATGATTCTTAGAAATTTTCATTTTCCAGCACAAAAACTAATCATTTGACCTGATGTATGAAACAACTTTGTTCATAATACGTTATTTTGCAGAAATACTTTCATTCCTTGGTACAGTAAGCACTCGAAAGAGAGCGTATTTCGTGTAATCATTGCACACCTCTCAGACTTCATTTACCACTATCTGCCTGACAAATTTCCAATCCTCTGATTTATAAGAATCCATCTGCATCACTGCAATATACATACTAAATTTATTGAGGGCCCATAACATTAGCCTGGCAGGAATAAAAGTTATCGTTTTGGTCTTTATTCCCTTACGAATCATGGACATGATCTCGAATTCCAAGCTTGAAGGAAAATGCGTATGTATACATAAGTATACTCGTATTTATGTGTTTTAAAAAAATGTTGGGATTGGGGGTGCAACCTCTTAACTTAATCGATGTAATTAAATTGTGATATCGGAAAGTATATACTCTGCTTACTAATAAGGTCAAAAGAATGTGAAATAAGAGAAATTGGTAAACTCGAGCGGACTGGCCACAGGGAGTTACATGTTTGAATTGTATTTCGACTATTATTCATTTTCACGTCAACAGAAAGTTCAACCAGAAAGAAGGACTTGGCTTCACTTAGTGTGGTCCAATTGGCACCAGTTAGTACAAGAAAGAAACGACTGGCGCGCTTTGGTGAACTCGTCCAAAATCACGTAAGCGGTTATCGCACCAATCAAGTAGAATTTTCGTGTTTTTTTTTGTACCCCCTTGCGCAATAAGTCCCAAAGACTTTCGTTGTACTTACAAATAAATATAATTTTTATTAATCATAATTTTTAGAGAAGTTTAATACTGTTTGTTTTAATACTTTTTGTTTGCCCTGAGTGTTGGCCTAAGAAAATGCGCAGGCTGGAAAGCTTATCACCTCGCTGGTGCAACGTTGAGTGAGCTCATCGAAGTAACCATTATCAGGGCAAGTGCCATTGCCAATCGCCACTCCATCTTGGCAGACCGTGTACCCGTGGCATCCATCATTCGTTTCGTTTGCCAGCTCGATGCTATCA
This sequence comes from Anastrepha ludens, assembly GCF_028408465.1. NCBI lineage: Eukaryota > Metazoa > Arthropoda > Insecta > Diptera > Tephritidae > Anastrepha > Anastrepha ludens. The sequence continues at coordinate 115,914,512 of NC_071500.1, read as the reverse complement.
CCGGCAAAGCCAACACAACGATTATATTCGCAGACGATACTGGTGCGCGGCACACATTCGCCATCATTCGCCTCATCGAAGAATCTTCCAGTGGGGCAAGTGCCATGCTGCAGCTCAATGCCAGAAGCACTACTCGACGACGCGCGACAATAATAATAACCATTACAACTGCGCCTGTCTGATACAAATATGCCGGTCTTGTTGCAGAAGCTAGTCGCCGTTGGAGCTGTTGTAGTACTCGTCGTAAATGCACATTCCACATCCCAGGGATAGTCGCAGACACCATTAATTGCACTATAGTAATAGCCAGTCGGACATGTGCGGTTCAATACCTCCTCCTTCCAGCATAGTTGATATCCATCACAGTTATCTGGATCTTTAATGAATACCCCATCGGGTACGATATTGCAATAACTATCCGGATCCATAGTTAGCACACACGGATAGCCTCTGATGCAGTCCGTCGTACCCGAATTAAAGTTAAAGCCGGTCTCGCATTCGCCATGTGTTCCAACTCCTTTACTGCAATAATAGTAGCCATTGCACGAATATGGATCAGCTGCAAAGCCACTAGCTCCGTTTAATGCCGCACATGGATTGCTTGAAATGCACTTTATGCTGTTCGGATCTACACAAGAATAGGTGTTGCGATCGTAGAAGAGGTCATCCGCACAGGTGCCATTATATGGGATTCCTTCAATGCAAGTTATCCAAGCGTTACAAGCCCGAGGATCTTTGATACGGGTGCCGTTGGAGAGTAATGAGCAAATCTCGGTCGAATTAAAGCTGCATTGCACGGTCACAAAGAGCATTAATAACGGTAATATTCCCTTGTAAGCTATTTAAGTAAAGAAAGAAATGCAAATATAATTAGTTTAGGGCTTCACCGAGATGTGGCGCTTTAGCCATTAAAGTGAAACTTACGCATATTAATTGAAATTTGAAAAGTATTTTTACACAAATGCAGGACCAACGTTTCGCTTCACTAATTTCAAGTTTCCAACTGATGAAGTATGGAACTGTATTCAATGCTTTTAAATACTAAACGAATTCTTTCTTTGCACAAGCTTTTATGTTAGTATTTACGTATTTACTTGCGTTGCGTTATAAAATCGAATTATTACCCTTAAGCAAACTAAGTACTTAGATAATTATTATAAATAAATATTGTTCAATAAATTAACACGGTTTGAAGGTATTAAGTCACAGGCACCTTAAAGGCTTTTAGCATTATGTCATTAGTCCATTTCGGTTCGGTTGAGTTTATTTTGTTGGATAGCTGCGAGAGTGTTTGTTTAATTGTGAGAAATGAAGGCCAATTTAGTTCGACTGGATTGGTGCGTGAAATAGAACAAGTGGATGGTTAATTGTGTTGATTTTTGGTCATACGTGAATTCTAGCTGTATGATGAAAGAAAAATTTATTACACCCACTGTTTTGCGGTCCAATTTCTTCATAACCATACAACCATTAAAATTGTATGGAAAAATATTCTTGAAAAATTTACCTAGTGTTATCGAGTATGAAACATTTGTGGTGATGGTTGTAAACATAAGATGCATTTTTTTTATTTTCTGCCGTTAAAGCAAAGTATTTTATATATAAATATAGTATAAATACAAGATTGATTATATGCAGCATAAATAAAATTATAAAATAAATTTAAAATATTTTATGGGCAATGTAAGTATATTTCATCTATGTATATATTTATGTGTATAAAGGAATATGTTACAAATTGAAGTACTTAGCAGAAATTGTCAAGTGTGATATTGAAACAAAAAATGAGCTGATCCTCCTGGCGTGTGTGTTAATGTTGTGCCACAAATGGAAAGACCTACAGTTTTAAGCCGTCTCCGAACGGCGAATGGTTCTTATGAGGAGCTTCTTCATGGAGGGGCGACCGCTATTAGAAAAAATTGTTGCTGCGTTTTTGTGTTTCACAGAGATTCGGAGCTACATTCTTTGAATAGTAGTCACACACCAATCCATTCGGCTGCAGTGGCCGTCCTATTATGTTACTTAAGCAAAAAACGAATTCTTTCATAGAAAAATCAGATTCCTGATAAATTTAGTTGACTGAAAAATAAATTAGACCTTACTTTAATACGCTTTGCCCACGTAAGTTTGAAGTTCTAAGCTCCAATTCAAGATTATTCTGCATTAGCAACTACTTGACAAACACCTGTAATGAAGTGGCTGAAGTACCACTCTGGTACCCTAAAGTGGCTCTAAAACGCCGTTTTGAGACCTCGAACGGGCCTACAGCCAACCAGCGCTGTTGATGTAATGGAGAAAGTTGATGGGAATTGTGTCTGATCCAGGCTTTCGAAGAAAGGGGCACCCAGTGATCTTAATCGTCTGACTGCCAAACTTGGACAATTACAGAGGAAGTGCTCAACAGTTTCCTTCTCTGAAAGCTCCCCACAGCTTCTTCTTTTCTGCGCGAGTGCCTATCGTCCAATGACCGGTAAACACAACTACGAGCTTGGAAATTAAATGTTATGGAGTCCTCAGGACTATCTGCGTTCTGCCTCTATTGTACTGGGGCCATTGTGTTTTCGAATTCGCAAATTAAGAAATGGAGCTCCATCTGTTCCGCGCTTTTCTGAGAAATAAGTTGTGCAACACACAGGGGGGTGCCGATGATCGGGTGGGAAACCTCTGAAACCAGTTCAGTCGACCCATTCCTGGTAAGCTCAACAGGAATTTCATTTCCCTCTATGCTCCTATGTCTTGGAATGGAGATCAGAAAAATGTTACATGCACACCCATGAGATTTTATCTCCTCATAATAGAAATTGGGCAATTTGGATTTGCACCACAGCTAACATTGCGAACTATTTGTCAAACTCTTGGACTTATTCAATTCGAGGGTTTTTTAATATTTTCTAAGCTTCGGCGCTGGCATTCACGTGCGCTCGACACTTCTTCCACCCATGGGAAGGTAAGCTCATTGGAAACAGGTTCTGTCAATGTCAGCTTTCTTATAATGAAGCCTGCAGGTATACTGCCTATTCTCTATTCCCTATTTTAAATATTTGTTAAATACGAGCTCGCTGCAAAACTTGAACTCCTCCAAAATCACCACATCATCAGAAAAAAGCTTTTTAAATTCTCCTTTCATATGTGACTTGGGCGAAGCCACTCGATTTCGTTATTTTGCACGTCACCACGAGCAGCAAAACTTTCGGCTGTAATTAATTGCAAATAGCTAAAAGTACTCCTCTTGATAACTGAGGTATTTGTAAAGCAACCTTGCCTACATAGTAAGTACTTCCGCAACCCATAATAGAAACGCATCGGGCTCGGATTGTTGAAAATTCCACATTTCGCACGCATTACCCCACAAGAATGCTCTCTAATGTCCTGATTTAAGAGTATGTGAGGAAGCATATGTATGACATACTAGTCCTGGGCATCCCTGAACGATTTGTTGTTCATAAGGACACCATTTTGAAAACGAAATGTTTTACTACTCCTCCACTTCTCCTCAAAATTTCTAGAATTAGAAACCCAGTGTTTTGCTAAGGGAGCCGATTTGTCAAGAGGAGCAAACCTTTCATTATTGAATAATTACGTCAGCACAGAAACAAACGAAACGAATAGAAAGGAAGACAAGCGCAAGCAAGTGGAAAGCAAGGAGAAACTGCATTTTAAGGCCTTATTATCATTCGTCATTTCACAATTTATAAAGTGGAACTTTATTTGTATTATTTTGTTTAATTTAAAAATCAAAATATCCACTGATTGGTGCACAAACAAGCAACTTCACACAGAGAGGTTTGTTTAGTTTCTATGCTGACTTCACACAGAATAGGCGATCTGTCAAATTCGCCTAGAACATGGTTTTGTTTTCTATCTGCTTCCATCTGCAAAGTTTTCATAAAGGAAATAAATGTTCTTCATACATTTTCTGATTTTCGTACATGCAACAATTAGTGTATTCCTATTTACCTAAAATGTAGATATACAATTTTCATGGACTAAGTCTCTTCGTAAATATCCTAAATATTTAAACATTATTTCTTAGGCGCCTTACTCTAACCATGAACACGATTTCAGCCTGCGCCACCTAATGGGACTATTTTGTGCAAATATACAGTATTGATTTTAAAAATTCTGAATATGAGCCTAATCGGGCCATTATTGCGATTTTTGCAAATGTCTCGATTCCAGCCCCACCTAGCAGGTTCATACACTCGAATTGCATCGCTCGGTACAGGACAGACGAACAAATATTTATTTTTATACCTTGGATACCCACGAATAAGTGTTACAGGTATAACAAAATTGTGTAATATGACTTCTTACGCTAAGAAGTCGATAAGGCTATGCCATATTATTATGACGTCACCGAACTTCAACGGATTTGCTATTAAAAGAACAATTTTCTATAGTTGTATGTTTCATGCCCATAGTGGATTTGAAACCCGTGTAAACCGAATGCTGTCACGCACAACTCACTCGACTTTAGTAGCCGAAACAGCACTTTAAACTTCCACTTCAAACGTTTTGAACTAAACAAACTGAAAACTGATTCACAAAATTCAACGATTTTAATGTATAAAATGGGGACCGGAAACAGAGCTTTCAAGTGCAATGATGCCGCTCGAGAAATTTAAAACGTATTGAAATGGTCTGAAAGAGAAAAGTGTTTCCACGGTTCTCGAAATGTTGAAAAGAAAAGTATACGAGTATATGTTTATTGTACTACTTATTTAGATGCATTTTCAGATAAATTAACAATATGAGCCTGTAATAATACAAAAAAAAAAGATTTGAAACCATAAAAAGTTCAATCGCACAAAAAAGCAGGTAAATTTTTATCACTTTCATATACAGTAGCCGAACGGTTGGCCACCGTAGCCGAATTGGTTGGTGTGTGACTACAATGCGGGAGGGCACATGTTCGAAGCCCTTTCATAGACATTTATTATTGAATGAGGTTGCATCTGTAAGACTTTTTAGACTTTCATTTCATCGCTCCTTGGCAGATAATGGCAAACCCCTGAGGATATTTCTGCCATGAAAAAACAACTCATAAAAATCGATCTACCGTCCAGAGGCGGCAAAAAACCATAGATCCCTCCATTCATGGAAAACATCTAGACCCAAAGCACAAATGAGAGAAAGAGCTCGGCCAAGCTCCGAAGAAGGGTGTAAGTCACTTATATATTTGTAAGTACATAATAGTGGCCGTTGCAGTGCAAGCAGTTTGAAAGGTTTGTAAAAACTTGAAAAAATGGTTTATTATTATTTTATATATATTATTTATAATAGGTATTTTGAAAAAATATTCTTACAGGGAAGCCAATTGAAAATTACCGTCTTAGTATTATCGAATTTACGGTGCTAACTTTTCATATGTGGATTTTTAATTACTTTTGTTTGCGCAACAACTGTTTCTGTTGTTGCAGTACGTTTAACGATGCTCATACAAATAATCGTACTTTTGGCTACATAAGTCGTCCTACAGCATTTTTTAATTTAAAAACTTAGAACCAAAACTCTTCACTTTTTTTTAGTAGCAAGACCATTTCTTATGACGAGACCAAAAAGACAGTACTTCAGTTTTGATATGAATTGTTGTTGTTTAGTTTTCATTATTTCACAACACTACACATACGAGAAATATCAGAAATATGCTTATGTGTGTCATTGCGAGGGTATTAACGTTGTATCAAAGGTATAGCGCCAGCCATAGCCATCAACATCAACACACTTTATCACATAAATAAGGGGTTATCTGATGGGCATCAAGAATGTATCGGGTGTTGCTTTTAGAGTTAGAGAAATTCAGATAAAACGCTTGTCAATGAATTAACAGCTAAATTTAATGGCACTCAGTGGAATTGTTCTCAGCGTAATCAGATATATCTCGTCAATCGCGCGGCAAATATTGGCTTTCGTTCATCGTTTAACAGCGCCACCACAAATATGAAAAATTTTGCTTTTGGTTAATTGGTATTGTCGCGAGAGGCCAAGAATTGGCTCCATTTTCAGCCCTAAATGCCCCGAATAGGCAAACCACAGAAAACATTGCCTTTTTTGGAATAAACTTCTAATATGGGTTCAAAACCTCGTTAGAATTTCCCCCGTCCACAAATGGAAATTTGGGTATTACGGCTTTAAACGATAAAATAAACTTCAGCATAATTTTCACCCCATTCACCGCACATAGTAAGCAAATAATGGTTCAATCACTCAAGATGTTTCTTCTAAAACTTTCAAGTAGTAGACGAGCAGAGACCAATTTATCGGGAACTGTGTCGAATCCCCAAATTAATTAGGGGTCCCGGTCACTCCCGCTTTTCGTATTGCATGATTACAATCACCAAAAGCGGGCATAGGCAAAAATACATCAATCGCATAGTGAGAAGTTGTTCAAATCTGCAAAAAATGGGGTGCAGAAAATGAACTTTGGAGGTAAATATCCACGAGTATATCGAGCACAAATGTGAAAAATATTCGTTAACGTGGAAGTCCAATACATCTAAAAACACCCTTATAATGGGTTATCTCAAGTGGTAGTCCTCAAATCTTTCTTAATAATAATAAAAATAATTTTCTTAATTAATTAATTTTTTTTTTGCATTGAATGCTTCACTGACAATCAGTGGCAAATGATCTATGAACTTTATTCGGACCTGAAGTAGAATTATCAATGTTTCCGTTTTGCATAAGAAGCAATCAATTACCTATATCAAAAATATTACTATCACTCTTTGAAAGTGTCCAAAATTATCAAAAGAAAAAGGAACAATCATCGATTACCGGTGAATTTTGCACAAATTTTTTAGTATAAATACTTCGTGAGCCTGACCTATTGACAACAGTTTCAAAAATACGCTTGTGTACGCAGCATAATTATTTACATTTTCCTAATAAAACCAAGAAAATATTGAGAAATGTATAGTAAGTGAAGTGCGAAATTTATTGGTCAAATATCTTGTTTAAGAAAGTATTGAAATATGCATTAGCTGGTCATTTGGAGCCCAATAAAAACTGTAGATTATTCCATTCAGGCAGACATGAAAAAAGAATACTTTAATATCCGTGCCACAAATGAAGCGTTAATTCCCAAAGAAGATACGTTCAAGGAAAATGTGATAATCAAAAAAACAAAATCTAAACCCCAGTGGAAGCAATACCTTCAATATCCATGTGTATTCAAAAATACGTGTTGGAGCCTTCGAAAATTAAAAACACTTCATTTTTATTTCTCTTTACAGCCCGTACCTTCTGCGTTTTAGCACTGGTAGTGCTTTGTGTCAATGCTGTAGCTGCCGTCAATATGAACAACATTTGTCTGCTGTTGAAGGAAAACGCGCTTGTGGCAAGTGGCGACTCTTGCTCATCGTATTACCAGTGCTCCAACGGCGTTGCTACTCAGAAAAACTGCTCGACCGGCCTTTATTTCGATAAGAATTCACAAGGGTGCGTTAGTCAGACTCCAAGCTATTGCACCACAGATGTTGCAGATCCATGCAATAGATATTCCGTTGGCTCTTTCGCTGCGGTAGCTGAAAGCTGTGCCGGCTATTACTACTGCTCGCCTTCAGGAGCAGAACGCAGCAACTGCCCCGACGATCTTATTTTCAACCCAAACAAACAATCGTGCGTCTATAAAAGCACCTATGACTGTGTGGATGGAACCAACAACGGTAGTACTACCGGTGCCATCAATTTGTGTTCGTATGTGCAGAACGGCATCTACTTCGGCAATGCATGGGCATGTGCGGGCTGGCAAAAGTGCACTAGCAATACCGAATACACTACCGGGTCCTGTACCAATGACTTGGTATTCGATCCGGCCAACGCGATATGTAATTATCAATCAGCCGTTTCATGCTCACAGGTATGTCTTTATTGCGAGGTAGTGTCAAGCCGACATCCTAATGCAAGAACTCATTTACTTGTAGGTAACTAAAGATCCCAGTTTAGATGTCACATCGGCTAGTAATGGTGGTGCATGTACAGACACGGTAGGTAACTCGTTTTGTAAAATGGCGACTTTAAATTGTTTACGCTTGTGTTTATCTAATTATTATTTCAGGGAGCAAAGGAAAATGCCACGGCTTGCAATCAGTATTACTTATGCAATGGCAAGAACTGGATACTAACCACATGCGATCATCACTTGTTCTACGACGTTACGAGGAAGGAGTGTGTGAATCGCATGAATGCTTACAACGACTGTGATCGTTGCGTTGGTACCACTACTAACACCTTTGTAAACGCATTTGCAACCAATTGTACTGGCTACTTGTACTGCACTGATGGCGCAGAATCTAGTTCTGGCATATGTGTCAATAATATGTTCTTCGATGAGGCAGAGGGCTTGTGTGTATATAAAAATCCAGGGTATGTCTTCTGCGCAGATTCGTCTTCAACGACTACAACCACAACAGCTTCAACAACCACAACAGATGCATCCACAAACTCAACTACTGCAGCAACTACAGATGAAGCCACAACCACCACAACTAGTGCAACTACTACAAATTCTACAACAGATGAAGCCACAACCACCACAACTAGTGCAACTACTACAACACTCGCTGAATGACAATTTTAAGGTCCGTCAATGAAAAGTTCGACCAGAGTTTCGAAAAATTAGAAATATATATACAATAATTGTATATATAAACATATATATATACATATATATACATATATTATATTCAACTTTAAAGACAATTTAAATAATTTTCATCAATCAAAGTAAATAAACTTTTAGCCACTGCATTCCCATGTGTCGCATATTTTACGCACGAATTGAACTCGCTTAAAACTAAAATAGTTGAAGTATGAACTCGCCTTTTTATGGCGTCTGTATCCTCTATCAACGTTATTCTGTTTTTATCCACATTTTTGGTATCGAAAGAGTATTAAAGGTTAAAGATATAGAAGAAAATTCGAAAATAGGTTATGTGCACTGTGACGTTGATATTAGGACGAAATATATTAATAAAGAACTACATGTTCTTCTTCTTATACGGCTTTACTTATGCAACCGTTTGTCGCTTGTGCCTCTCGTGCGAAGGTGCACCAGATGCTCTAACCAAAAGCATACAGGTTCCACCGAACTTCACCGTTTTATTTGCATCCCGGAAACTTTCGCATGCATGTCCAAATCGTTGAATATTTTCATCGTCCTTACGCATTGCACAGCTTTTCTCATTATAAAGGTTGTATATAGGAATTGATAATCCACCTTCTTCGATACGCGTTGCTTTGCGACGAAATGCTCTGTATTAAATTGCCTACAGAGAATGGCATATACCGAAAAATTTTGTTTATTATTATGAAGTAAGTGCTTTAAAAAAAACAACAACTACATAATATTTGTATTAGTCTACGTAGCGAAGAAAAGAAGTGCACCTCAATAAGTGGGATATTTTTTTAAAACGCTCAAGAACGGAAAGTTTCAAAGAACATTTTCAGTTAATATTACATAAAAATAATGACGCTTTTTCTCTTTCTTGTTAATAAATATCTTCGTCTTCTTTCTCAGCATTACAACTCTCCTCCAAAGCGGTCGATCTTGAAATTCGTAGTTACGTATTCCCAAATCCTGGAGATCCTCGGTCTGCCTTTGGCCTTTAGCTTTCCTGTCATGGCTTTCTTCACGTCATAGTCAGCAAGCATACGGGTAACATGACCTAGCCATCGGAGTTGTACCGGATTCTATAGGTACCATCATCCATTCTTATTAGACCAAAAATCTATCGTAAAATTTTTCTTTCTATGCTAGCATCAGCACAGCCAGTAATTTTAAGATTCCATATCTCACATCCATACGTTAAGATTGGTCGGATAAGGATCTTTTATATAGATACTTGAACAAGTTAAAGTGGGCATAATACGTTTTGTTGGCGGCGTTGATGCGACCCCTGACTGCAGAAGTTGAATCACCGCTACATGCAAACATAACTCCCAAATACTTAAAATGTATAAGCTCCCACATGAAAATTTTCCACCTGTGTAGGCCGCATCGACTTCAACAAATATTTGGTTTTGCTCTCGTTTTCATTTTCATTTTCATTTATTGCCCAAAATCATTTTAACATAGGAGTTTACAAAGTTATGATAAAATTAGATTATTTAGCATTATCCTAACATACATTTGTATTTATGTAGGAGCTTAAAACTTATTTTTCTTTTGATTATACAATAGGTTATCATTATTATTTGGAATGTCTTTGGCATAATTTTAAAACTTATTTATATTCTCCCAAAAAGGGCTTAAAAAGGAGATAACGTATAATAAACTTCTATAATTTATTTGGCTATAAATTGATCAATGTTATAAACTAAATTTTCATCGTTGAAGTTGTAAGTATTGTATCGCCTATGATAATATATTGCTTTACTATTTTTATGTAACATATTATTATTTTTTAGTATTTTTAAATATATTGGTGATAAATATTTTTCTGTTAGAGGTAATGATATTTCCCTTGCCTTTGACAGATATTTGTTTATCAGTTCATTTTCTATGAATGTCAGTTTATCAACAAATCTTACTGACGATTTCATTAAGAAAAAGTCTATGCGTGATATTTTACATTTTTCATACAAACTTTTATTAGAAACTCTTTTCCGAAAAGTACCACTTCTGTAAGGTTGGCGATTAAGACCGCTACAAATTCTTAAAACATATCGTTCAAATCGTCTGAGTCTCTCCATTTGGCTCGAAGAAATGTTGAACCATATCGGATGAGAATAAGATATGATTGCTCTAATTATTTGTTTGTAAATATTTATTTTAATACAGTTCGATAGTCCACCCTGCCTTCTTAATAAATTACAATAGCTAAAGAACATTTTTTTTGCTTTTGTCAAAATGAAATCTATATGTCTTACAAAGGTGAATTTGCTATCCAAAATTATGCCCAAGTATTTGATTTGTTCTTTGTATTTTATGTTGAATCCATTTATTTTAATTTGAGGCTCATATTTACGAGCATTTGGATATAAGCTTTTACGTATTCCTTTAACAATAGTTGTTTCGCTTTTATTGAAGTTTAGTTTTAGCTTCCATTTGTGAAAGTATGTATTTAATTCATTTAGGTATGAGTTAACGGCTTCATTAGCTTTGGTTATGCGTTGGTGAGATCCCAATATAATTATATCATCTGCGTATATGAGCACTTTAATATCGCTATTATTAATTTCTGAACTTAATGGTGGGTCAGGGAAATCAGCTACAAACAGACCAACATCGTTTTGTTAATTTTTAAAAGAGTTTCTTTTAATTTATTCATTTGTATTCCTCGAGAGAATAACGATGGCATCCACGTAAGCACAAATTTGGGTTCCTTTAATTAACAAGGTACCACCTTTGTTGACTTCCTTTACGACGAAGTGCAGCATCAAATTAAATATGACAGGAAGGGGCATCACCTTGTTTTGCACCTGTGAGCTTCCCTTTAATGATCACTTTTGCTTTTGTATTGTATTTGTGAGCGTTGCGATAACGAGCCTTACTAGCTTAGCTGGTACTCCAATACTTAGCAGTACATGGTAAATCCTACCTCTTTTAACACTGCCGGAGACTTGTTTAAAATCAACGAAAAGGCAGTGTACATCTACGCTTGGCGTAAGATGCTCCAGTCGTCAAATTTCGATCTTTGCGTCGCTTATGTGGCATGTAACGCCTTGTTGCTGGAACTACAGCTCGGGCAGTTATCAGTCAGCTGAAAGCCATTGGTAACTTCAACAGCTGCTGCAACATAATAATTGGTTAAACTATTTTTGTTATCTGGCAACTCTCTACATCCATGTACCCTCATAATATTTCCCCGAATTATTAATCTTTGAATGCAATTTTAATTAAATCTTTCGATACGCGAATATTGTATTTGACTTGGCCGATTATTTATATCACCAAAATAAAAAATGTTTACTGTTATTGCGTTCAGATGAAATTGCGATGTCTTATCATTTTGGCCAATATCTCAACGAAAAAATACTCTGCCGCTTTGATAAGTAAACAAGAAAAAAATTAATTAGCTATTAAAATCTGTAACTTTATCTAATCGTGGATTCAGGGAGGCAAAATTTAAATCAAAATCACCATAAAAATATAAAAGCGCGCCGGCGTGTTAATGTTAATCAGTAAAGCCGAAGACGTAAGAAAACCATTAATTCTTAAGGACTAAAGCTGAAAATGTCAGGTGAGCAATAATCTACATTACACCTAAGGGTTCTTACACAATTACACAAGCAGGAGGGTACATATTTGGTGAAATGTGGACTTAATCAAAATAAGTTACGCCCCAGTACCAAATTAAAGTAAACCGAAACATATAAACAACATAGCATAATTATCCTAATATACATCCTAATTCAATGATTATGTTTTTTATAATATATTTTCCTTTCACGCGTCATTAGTAAAGCAACTCATATTTGGCAGTCTGCTCCTGCTGCTGGCCACTTCGATTTCCGCCGAATACGATGTAAATGCTGTGTGTACGTTGGTACCCAATGGTGTTCGCATAGGCAGCATCGAATCTTGCCAGAAATACTACGTCTGCAGCAACGGCAAGGCTTTAGCTTACAGTTGTCCCTCCGGCACTAAGTTCAGCAAGAATGAGCAAATCTGCTTAAACGCAGCTAACGTTGAATGCTACCTTGACAACACGAGTCCTTGCAGTGGCAAATCTGAGGTGTTCGTTCCCAAATCAGGCTCTTGTAGTGACTGGACTTACTGTAAAAACGGTCAGGAAATCAGCACTGGTACCTGTCCCAACAATTTAATTTTCCAAGATGGAAAGTGTCAATATGGCTATTGTTCTACTTCTACAACTAATGTGGACCAAGATTTTAAAACCGTCTGTCAGGTTATGCCGAACAATATATACTTTGGAAGCACACTTAACTGCAACAAATGGCAAATTTGTAAGAATGAAAAGCTGAACGGAGGCTTCTGTAAAGACAATTTAGTAAGTATAGTTTTTTTATTTTTATTTATAAGTTGTTTTTATAAGCAATTAAACAGTAGTCTGCAATATAATACAAGCAATAATATAAGTTGGTGAAAACATCCACTATGTTCAGAATTCAAAATTTTTGCTCGTTGTCTAGCTGACTTTTCGCACTGACAAAATTCTTTTGCTGTATTTTGCTTGTTCCATTCGGTTGTGAAGTACAGGAAGTTAATGGAAGTCAACAAAGAGAAAATTAGGTACATTTTACAGTTTTTATTTGATAAAGACATAAATGCAAGCCAGGCCGCTGAAATTGTGAATGGTTTTTATGGTGCCGATGCTGTAACAGTCAATTACGTGCAATTTTGATTTCGCCGATTCCGTTTAGACATTTTTGATGTAAAAAAAAATGTCGATAAAATCACAGAAATAATCGAAGTCGACCGGCATGTTAGTAGTAGCAGCATCGCCCAGGAGTTAAAGATCGATCATAAAACAGTTTTAAACCATTTGGGCTAAAATGTTAAGCAAAAAATGATGGATTTCTTTCCCCCCAAACTAATGTAATAGTAGTAGTATCGCGAAAAGGCCCAAGCTTTTCATTTACGTTTTGTTGCGCATATTTTTTAAATGACCCTGAAGCTGAACGTGAGATGTCCAAGAAGAGAAATCGGCTGGAACATTGGAGACAGTATGCAGCATCCATTTTTTTTAAATAATTAAATGTTCTTTTTTTATGATTGATATAATTTCATACTTCATATCTCCTCCCCAAGGTGTATAATGCTGACTCTGCTTCTTGTACCTACGAAACTGAAAGCACTTGTGCTTACGTCACGGGCACCAAGGTGCTGCCTGATGTAGAAACCTACGGCAGTTGCACTGAGGATGGAGCTACAAAGTCCACCAGCACATGCAGCGACTACTTAAGGTGTGTAAATGGCCAGTGGAGTGTATACTCCTGTGCAGAGCACTACTTCTTCGACGTATCGAAGAAAACTTGTGTGGCCCGTAAAGCTGCTATAACGGCAAAATGTGATCGTTGTCAGTTCTCGAAAGACCAGTTCGTGAATGCTGTTGACGAAAAGTGTCGCAGTTATTTGATTTGTGCAAATGGCGTCAAGCAGGGTTCGAACTCCTGTGCGACCGGTTATTTCTTTGAGGAGAGCAGCCAGGCTTGCGTGAAAATCAGTGGAAACAATAATGCAACCTACATTTCAGATAATGGGGCCTGCAATGTAGCTTCCTAAGAATCCTCTACCGGTGATGAATCAAGTGAAGTTGACTATGACGAAGGCGATGGAGGCTGCTGGCAAAGGTTAAATCAAACCAGAGTGGCGGCAAAAGTGAAACTAATATTGCAAACGCTTATTTAACTAGCATCAAATCAGCTCTGATTATCTTTTGATTACTAATTTTTAATAAAAATACGAATAGATAAACAATTTTAGCTTATTATCGTTTTAATTGGCATGCGCATGTGGGTAAAATCTTATTAGTGGTGCTCATTTGAATAAAATAATATTTCTCATTTTTCAACGCAAAATCGAAAGCACCTATTTATTACGGATTCATGTGCAGTCGTGGAAAAGTAAATACAAGTACAAGAATATATCTGTAAGCACGAAGAATCACCAGTAAGGATAATCTCCATTTAAAATATAATATAAGAACATACAAATGGATGTAAGTATTATGTAAGTATATACACCTACAGTTGCGCATTGTGAACCCGATATTTTAAGTAACAGAATTGTGAAAGTATTAGTCGAGGTTATTGAAAAGAAAAGCTATTTTTATTAGGCACTGTAAAGGATTCTCAAATAGATACGGGTCTTGTTTTCACAATAAAAGCAGCAATACATATTGGAAAGTTTTGTATTTATTTATTTTTATAAATTTTATTTGTTTATAGTTCCTGGATATACAACGTAGTGGTTCTACCACTTTTAACATATGGATGCCTGGTTTGGTCGAAAGCTCTTCGGAAGAGCCATAATATCACTAAGCTGGGCAGGGTACAAAAAACTACATACATTGGCATCACCGGAGCTTGTAGAACCTGTCTCAGTGCTGTTCTGAACGTCGTTTTGCACTTACGGTTCGACTTTTATGTTATTTCCATCGCTGCTCGAAGTGCAATCGCTGCTTATAGCTAGTAGGGTTCCATTTTAACCCTTTACTGAATGAATTAATAAAGCGTTGAAAACAAATTTTTTTCACGGTGGAAATTACTTTTTTTAACTATCAATAAGACGTATTAAAATTAAAATAATGAAAAAGTTGTGTATATATTTTTTTTTACGGAACCATATATAAAAACCAGTTGTTAAAGAAGGTTAGCCTGTGGAGACAATTTCTCAATGCATATGGTAGCATTTCTAGGCACTTAACCCCGCATTTCTCTGAAGTCCGTACAGGTCTCTCTATCCGCAAACTCGAGTTGGAGGGTCGTGCCGGCGCAATCTTTCCAAGTAGGCAGGATTGGAACGAGGAGAAAATCTATACCGATGCTGGTACGCCTGTCTTCACTGAAATGCTATGATCAAGGGACTGACGATGACTTGGTGCAGAACCAAATTGGTCAACTCCTGATCAAATCTCGTTGGTGTGCAGATAACATTTCTCAGATCCCAATTCCAGGACATTGGAACATAGAGGTAAATTAAATTTCTAATGAGCTTACCAGGAAGCGGTCGACTGAAGTGGTGTCAGAGGTCTCGCACCCGGTTAAAGGGGAAGTTCACAACTAACAACTTGCGCACAGAACAGATGGAGCTCCATTTCTTTATGTACTATTTCGGAAACCTTATGGCCCCACAATTGATGCAGATCGCAGAAAGTTTTGAGGACTCTCGCCATTAAATTTCCAAACTCGTAGCTGTGTTTACCTGTTACGACCGGCACAAAGTATTTAATAGGATTATGAATAAGTTCGTGCGGTTTTTTTCGAAATTTGAAACTTTATTGACGTAAAATGGTTACAAATTTAATATTCAAAATATTGTCCATCGCTTACTACTACTTTTTCCCATCTTTCTGGCAATTCACGGATTCCCTTTGTGAAAAATTCGGTCGGTTTTGCCGCAATCCACGAATCGATCCATTTTTTGACTTCATCGTAATTACGGAAGTGCTGGTCAGCCAGGCCATGTTGCATCGATCGGAAGAGATAGTAATCGGATGGCGCAAGGTCTGGACTATACGGCGGGTGGGGTAGGACATCCCATTTGAGCGTTTCTAAGTATGTTTTGACCACTTGTGCAACATGTGGCCGAGCATTGTCATGTTGCAAAATAACTTTGTCGTGTCTATCGGCGTATTGCGGCCGTTTTTCTCGCAGTGCTCGGCTCAAACGCATCAATTGTCGTCGGTAGACATCCCCCGTAATCGTTTCATTCGGTTTCAGTAGCTCATAATACACAACACCCAGCTGGTCCCACCAGATACACAGCATAACCTTCAGGCCATGAATATTCTGCGCCGACGTCGATGTTGAAGCATGGCCAGGGTATCCATACGTTGCCCGACGTTTTGGATTGTCGTAATGGACCCACTTTTCATCGCCAGTCACAATTCGATGCAAAAAACCCTTTCTTTTGTGCCGTTGAAGCAGTTGTTCGCATGCCATAAAACGGCGTTCAACGTCTCTTGGCTTCAATTCATACGGCACCCAATGGCCTACCTTTCGGATCATTCCCATGGCTTTTAAACGTTTGGAAATGGTTGATTGATCAACTCCCAAAGTTTTTGCAACCTCTTCTTGCGTTTGAGCCGGATCTTGATCGAGCAATTCCTCCAATTCGGTATCCATGAACTTTGGCGGCGCACCCTCGCGTTCTTCGTCTTCCAAGCCAAAATCACCACTTTTAAAGCGTGCAAACCACTTCTGGCACGTTCGCTCAGATAGAGCATGCTCACCATAAACTTCCACCAAGATACGATGACTTTCGGCTGCTTTTTTCTTCATATTAAAATAATGAAGAAGAATTCCCCGCAAAAACACATTATTTGGCACGAAATTCGACATTTTCAAGTGTGGTAAAAATATTGTTGTTTACGCTTCAAATAAAAAACTTATACTGACGTTTGTGCCTTACGACAGTAGCTCTCCAATGAATGTTTGGAAATGTGGATCGATGGAATGATAATCAAGTTACGCCATCTGTTGTAAAACCGCACGAACTTATTCATAGTCCTATTAATTCCCATTGCAGAAGCTGTGGGGAGCTTTCAGAGAAGTAGACTGTTGAGTACTTTCTCTGTATATCAATCCGGGTTCGGTAACTAGACGATTAAAGCCACTGGGAGCTCCTTTTTTAACAGCCTGGGACAGTGCGCAAACTGAAACTGCCTGCTTAATGTGCTTTAATACAACCTAATAAAAATCAGAAGTCTTACTACATCTGAAGTGATACGGCTAGACTGAAAACAGTTACGTAATCTAGAGCTCAAAATGAAGTTTGCTCGGCCGATAAGCTGTGATATTTCAAAAGTTTTAAACTTACTTACACTGCAATTGGTGAGACATAAAACGTTTAAGGAAAATATTGATAAGTAAAGCGATCTGGCA
This sequence comes from Anastrepha ludens, assembly GCF_028408465.1. Taxonomy (NCBI): domain Eukaryota; kingdom Metazoa; phylum Arthropoda; class Insecta; order Diptera; family Tephritidae; genus Anastrepha; species Anastrepha ludens. The sequence goes on along the minus strand of NC_071500.1, from coordinate 115,896,998 downwards.
GACCAAAGCGGGTCAGTGAAATGGAAGTGCGGTCTGTTGTACCCGCCACTGGTTCGAATCCATCTGACAGTGCACTGAGGATATCATAGAAGCTCTCCAGAACATCTGGAGTTAAAGTTACCGCCAGAAAACTTAGGGCATTGTATGATAATCTTTGTTGGGAAGGGTTGCTATTCATACTAAAACCACATATCGACGGCGGCTGCCGTCTCAACCGATTGGACTAAATTTTGTGTGTGCAATGGCAAGCCTCCGAATTTGCTTCTGCTATAAAAAATCTTTTCACAAACGCTGTTTGCCGTTGAGAAGCAGACCTGCACTGCAAAAAAATTGTTGAACAAGCAAATGCAAAAAAAAGTTAACCGTATAGTTTTCCTGGCTTCATAAAAACTAAGGTGCCTAAAAGTATGTTATCAAAGCTGTCAACCACAATTCACATACACTGGTGTCCAAAAATTACTTGTCAAGTGCTGAGTTATTTTTTTGCACACTCGCCCAATTTTCAAGGCTGGTTATGCTTAACTCGAAAGCATCTAATCAAACTGAGCTGTAATTATTGTATAATACACTTTTGTGTCCAACACACATTATTAATGGGGTATTTCTCAGGAGCAGAGCGTAGCTGATCAAGTGTAGGAAAGCAAATAGTTTTTAAATGCAAGAGGAAGAGAAGACGTTTACGTTAATTCAAATAAGCCCTTGACACCGCCAACGCCATTCAATATCAATTATCCTAACTCATTATTTTTATGACAGAACTATTCAGGCCAACTTGCTTGCAGCCACTTGTTGCCTACGGATTTATATCCCGCCAAGGACTGTCACTTCAGCAGCATTCTCCGTATATGTATGAGGAATGTTTATGCTGCTACAACAACAATACTAGCCACTTGTGGCATATGTGACGTGCATACGTACAAGCAAATATAATGGCAATCACTCCACGAAAAACTCCCTTTGAAATTCCACCATAAAAAAACAGCGACCATTCGCACTGCACTTGCAGAAAAGTGAAGTTATTGCGAAATGTCATAAAATCACATCTAGTTTTCCCCCGTTTATATATCTAGTTTTCCCCCGTTTATATATACATATATATATATATATAATTGGCGCGTATACCCTTTTTGGATGTTTGGCCGAGCTCCTCCTCCTATTTGTGGTGTGCGTCTTGATGTTGTTCCACAAAATGGAGGGACCTACAGTTTCAAGCCGACTCCGAACGGCAGATATTTTTATGAGGAGCTTTTTCATGGCAGAAATACACTCGGAGGTTTGCCATTGCCTGCCGAGGGGGGACCGCTATAGAAAAATGTTTTTCTTAATTTTGGTGTTTCACCGAGATCCGAACCGACGTTCTCTCTGTGAATTACGATGCAATATATTAGATGGATTCAAATAGTTTGAATTATTTGATTATTCTTTATTTAGAACTAAAATTGATTCAAAACTGCAATACCATATATGGGCTCAAATGCGGGAACGGGTTAAGAGAATATTGACACACGCACCACAAGTTGATAACTTAGCCTAAACACTTGTCACAGAGGAATACAGTATTACTCGTGTTTTAAGGATCCTAGCCCAATCTACCGAGCATTTCTTAACATTTTCTCAATGTGTACCTCGCTTGAATTTGGCTATAATTCATAATTAGATAGGGCATCTGCTGACAAATGATACAAAAGAAAAGTAAATATTGTATTTTCTGTAGATATTGCGATATTCTATTCAACTGAATTTTATCTAAAAGTGTAATATTCTTATTCTAGTATATGTTTTTTAATCTGTATCAATAATTCTTTTCAATGCTGCTGGGTTGCAACTTTTTCTACCTGTGAATTAAATTCGCGCTTTGTAATTTTGCTGGCATTTGTTTTTTTTTTACGTGAAGGACAAAAAAATGTTTGAGATTCCTCCCCACCGTCTACGACTACCATAAATTCTATGAAAACCATTTTTCGCTTCAATAAGCATTAATTTTGAAATATATTTCACAACCAACAAAAACCTCTTTATGCACAACGAAATATAATATTTGCTTCCAGGACAAGAACATCTGTTGTTGTTTTTTTTGTTTGTATACTATATACGGCAATACTTTAATTGTGGCACCACGGTAGGTTTTACATGTCGCGCCAGTCAAATGCGACAACCCGATTAGACGCAAGCTGTGTACGATTTCTTAGTTGAGGTGCACTTCTCCGTTGCAGCATCAAACCACATATTGTCACCACAATACTTCTCCTCCACGGTACGACTGCTCTTACAACTTAGATAATACTGACAGCCTGGTGTCGAGCTCAATTCATAACCGTCATCTCGACCATCGCAACGATCTTCACCACACCGCACGCTGGTGCGCGACACACAACCCTCCTGTGTTGAATCGAAGAACGTTGTTGTGGGGCATTGTCCCCAACTAGGCGATGGATCAGGTGTGCCAACACCCAGATCTTTGCAATAAAAATATCCGCGGCATGTTGCATCATCACTAACAAAGCGATTTCTTATCGCTAGCTTCGTATTGCCGCACACCTCATTGGGATAAGGATGTTTAGAACAATTAACATGGCTTTTGGCCATACAAGTTCCTGTATTAACGTCAAAGTATTTGTCAGAATCACACGTTTTGGTTTGCAAAACGGATTTTGATTTGCTTTTGACACATTCGTAATATTCGTTGCAATTACCCTCACTCAGAAATGGCGTTGAATCAGGTACCACATCGCAGAGAGTAAATGTGGCCCTACAGGAAGAGTTTTCAGGATAGTCGCACATTATGGTGGTGGAATTAAAAAGTAAATCGCCGGAACAATACCCAGAGCTAATAGCAGTTTTACCATTGCAATTGTACCAGCCTTTGCAGTTTTTGGGGTCCTGAATGTATCCATTTGATTTAGTAACACACGGCGCGGAGCAGTAGTCGTCAGAAGTACTTTTTGCACATCCCATTGTATTCCGATCGTAATACGTATAAGTAGAACCCTGGCATGGTACATTATCCACACTTTTAAAGTTCTGGCATATTATGCCAATGTTGCAATAACCCGGCTTACGTAATTTTACCCCATCTTTAAAAAGTCGGCAAATGTCATTGTCCGCGCTTAGAACCTCAACGCAATAAAAATTATCGAAGAATCCCACAAGCAGAGTTATGAGTAACGGCAATTGAAGGCCTAAAATGGTATATTACAATAGATTTCGGTTAATGGTCATGCCCATAGCAAGGTTTTATTTTTAAACATTTTTTGATAGTGTTAATTGCCGTCCATCCCATGGAAAGGGTGAACTTATTGTTACTTTTCTATTTTAATTTGAGAAAACAAAATAGTTTTGAAATATATTGCAAAAAACTGTTTCAATCAGATTACACCTATTACGGGCAACTATTTACCGTTAATATTAAACTTTATTGGCGCTGATTGCGTTCACTTTCCCATTTCACGCACCTTTCATTTTCCTCAGCACATTAGTGTTGTTCTCTGCCGAAATTTTCAAATCAAAAACTAAACGAGTTTCATTGAAGTCGCCTGCTTATATAGCAGGTCCCATTGAACAGATTTGCGTTATAGATACATATACAGACATATAATATAAGTATAAGATGATATCTATATATGTACGTAAGCGAGCATTTTATACCAAAGCAATACCAAAATGGTCATGGAAAAATGGTTTCTGGAATTGATTTATTTGCTACTCAATTAATATCACTAAAATCCATGTTTGACATTTTGTTGTATGAATTTCAGATAAGATTAAATGATAGGATAACAACACAAGCTAAGATTCTTGCTATTTTTTTGATTTTTTCATTTAATAATAATATTTCATATAAATAATCTAATATAGGGTTGCCCATATTCGACGCACCCATGTGTTTTTTGGGCAACAACCTTTGCGTCAATTGAATCTTATACGGGAATAAATGCAAATCAATGCGGATAATTCGTTGTAAAGTGGTCCGAGCAATGTAAATTTCAACAATTTGGGAGCGCTCGCGTGGCGTGTACTGTTCCATGGTAAAAATCTGCTTGGACTGACGCTTCCAACGCGGTATGTCATTGAGCGATCTGACGTCTCTGTCAAAAGATATAGGGTTACCAAATAGGTCCGTCGAATATTAACAACCCTGGACAACATATAATAATAATCCGTTCGAAGGTTACATAATTCTCACAACTACGTTAACAAATATGAGCATAAAAACGATTAGTGATAGTCAAAATGTAAATTGTTGTTGTTGTTATGTAACAAAGAGAAATAATTTAATGCCACTAAAGAAAAGATCAGTTTGTGAGGGAGAAAATTAGGAAACGTGAAAGAGGGATGTGAGAAGGAGAGGATGAGTAAGGAAGTGTGTGTTTTAGTAGTGGGACCATGGGTGTGCGACTATACTTATATGGATACTGCTTGTCTATAAGTGTGTGTATAATTTCACTGAGTTTGGTTACAGTTTTAGCGAATAGCAATCTACTAGCACTAATAATGTCAAGAACCTGTTAATGTCGTGGTTAAACGCCGGAAATGGCGTTGGACAGGGCCCACTTTGCGAAAGGAAAATAATGGCACTCAAGTGGCACCCTCAAGGTTCACGATGCAGAGGATGAACAAAAGTACATGGATAAGAACGGTACAAGCTGAATGCCAACAAGTGGTTAGCTGGCCTATTCGAGGAATTGATGAATAGAAAGCATTAGTCTCAGCCCTATGCTCCAACTAGAAACGTCACGAAATTGTACCGTTACATACATTTTTTTTTAAGTGAAAACTTCTTTAGAATCGTTGGGAGTGATTTGAGAAAAAGTGAAACGAAAAAAGCGACACTCTTGGCTACGAATATTACATATACACGTAGCGACGAACTATATAACTTTTAGGCCAGCGCCGACAGCATGGCGCGATAGCCGAGCGGCTAGCAATGTGAGCTTCCGATCCAAAATCCTTGGTTCGAATCACAAGAAAAACATTTTTTTTATACAGTTATTTTATTTTATTTTATGATATGTTTATGAGGAGCTTTTTTTCATGGCAGAAATACACTCGGTGTTTTGCCATTGCCTGCTGAGGGGTGAGCGCTATTAGAAAAATAGTTTTCCTTAATTTTGGTGTTTTCACCGAGATTCGAACTGACGTTCTCTCTCTGAATTCTGAATAGTAGTCACTCACCAACCCATTCGGCTACGGCGTTTGTTTAATTTTACTGATGCAAAAATGAGGAAAAATATATGAATAAAGTTTGCTTACTGTTTACACATTTTCCAAAGGTGACGGAGAACCAAAAAAAAAGTCGATTTTCAAACAAATACGAGTGCATATGTGTAATTGTGTTAGAGTTTCGGTCACGCCCCAGCAAAACCTGCGTGCATATGTGTTTGTAACATTCAAAAAAATGTAATTGTGTTAGAGTTTCGGTCACGCAGGTTTTGCTGGGGACGCTCATAATAGCAACCGCGTGTGTATTTTTATATTCGTAAATATTTTCATTTTTAAATATTTACCGCAATTATGCCGAAAAATAATGCAGAAAAGTGTCGTGAATATCGACAGAAAAAAAATCAAGAAATAGCATCACGGAATTCATTCACGAAAATTTAATAAAGTATACACCAGAAGTATCGCGGATACTTAGAAAAGATTACAATAAAGTTCCAATGATTTTAAGTGGCGATTTTAACGTAAATTTTGCATTGGACACAGCGGTTCCTTTAATTGACGTTCTCAATACAACATTCAATTTAAAAATGTGTAACAATCGCACTGAATCGACAACACGATCAAAAACAACAATTGACGCGGTATTTCAAAGACATGTTGACAACATCGAAACCAAAGCATTTGTATCATATTTTAGCTATCATAAGCCACTCGTATCATTTGTTGAAATTGAAAACATTGAGGATGAATAACAATAAAATGAAGAAAATAAAATATGAACTTTATAGCAATATTATAATGAACCTATAATTATCCCGCTCCTAATGCTGCTTTCGTCTCATTCTCTCTCAGTTTGTTTTACGGAAGGTTTCACTTCTATCGCGTCTAACCGTTAGACTGGTATTTTTTTTATTCAATTTATTGTCAAGGAAATTAAAAATTAAAAAATAAGTATTTGGGTAGCCGTGGCATAGAAACCCAGGCCGAGTTTCTAACCTTCTCGACTTTAAAGCGTTTTTCTGAAATTTGTTATTTTTAAAATCCGTACAAGTTTTGAAATTTTACACAGTACATCTTTACATAATTCACCAGGTACGCGGCAGCTTTTATGGTATTTCAAGAATTAACAATCTTCCAATACCAAATAAGCCAAATTAACAAAACTGCGAAATAAAAATAAGTAAAAATAAATGCTAGTTATGATGCACACCGCAAAAGAACTTTTTCCGGGGCTTCTCCGGATATTCACTGTCACTCACTCAATCTTCAATGTTTTGCAATGAAAACTTAGGAAAATATTGTTAAAATGGTGCATTATTATGTGGTTGTCTAAATGAGCAAATGAGCACTGTTTGTATCGCTAGAAAAAATCTTCAAAGCCTGTCTTTTTCACTGAATTGAATTTCCTCTAAGAAAATTGCACCGCCAGCGAAGCCGCGGTGGTCATTCGAACGTTGTGCTATTTCATGAATCTGGATATTATAGCATGAATACAGCTTACACCGTTATCATTGAAGTTTCATTGCCACCCGTTCTTATCTGGCCACCCTATATTTTCACATTCTTCGTATTTGCCAAGGTTCTGCGACCTCATTCTTGTATCATTAGTAGCTTAATAACCGTTATCTTTGGTAATAACCGTTTGATGGTAATGTACATAAATATTTAGTCCATGGAAGTTCGGACTTCGCTGATGATAGATATTGATTTTTGCAAGATGATTGTCCCTTGTAGAACTGCTCTCTAAAGTTTGCATTAGACTGCTATTTTTTCAATTCTATTCGTTACTCTACAAAGGTTCACAATTTAAAGAAATTATTTTCCATTATTTCATAATCAGAACCAAATGTGGGCATATTTATGTATGTGCGTATGCGTACCTTGTCCAATCCATCTATACTTTCTTAGTTTGCCGAGTATGTGTTGAAAGCCATATAGAGATTACTCTCTTAATCTGTAAATGTACCTATGTATGTATGTATGTAGACATAAAACCATATTTACTAGCGACAAATCAATGATATCAGATTCAATGTATTTAGTAACTGTATACGGTACACTTTTTTATTTTTATGCATTTGTATTTGTGAACACAAATAAATAGATCTGCCTAAAGAACAGGTGGCCAAGTGGCTTGCTACTCAGCGAACAGTCATAACAATACGCAAATCGGCTTGAACGATTGAAGGATTGTGGAATTCTGGATTAGTAGTATTGGCGCCGCCAGTTAATTTTTGAATGCACAATGAAAGGTAAGCCGCGCTGCATATGGACAGTTTAACATTCGAAAATCAAAATATTTATTTGCGTGTGTTAATGTACGAATATAAATTGATATATATAAATATTGTATAATTTGATGTTTCTTCATTTTTTTAGTTTTAGCTCTACCTTTGACATTAGCTATCCCATTAGCTCTGTTATGGGCCGGCTTTATCGATAGCTCATTGTCAGCTGATAGTGATGACATTTGCTGGTTCTTTCCCAATGCAACCAAGATTCGCGATCCTTTATCTTGCGGTCAGTACATTACATGTATTGATTCAGTGGCTCATTACACCGCTTGTACTTCAAGTACGCCGTACTTCGATAAAGAAACCGGGAAGTGTGTGAAAACGTTGACTAATTACACCGGCTGTGAGATTTCGTGTGAAGAAAATGAGGATCTATTCATTAATGATCCTTCATCCTGCAGCGGTTATTACTTTTGCAAAACTGCGACAACACCAATTCATGGGTATTGTCCGAGCGGCACACATTTCAATTCCACGACCCAATCGTGCATCTTTAGAGTCGATTCTACGTGTGAGCTGAAGGAACTCGATATTTGTCTTATCACCCCAAATGGAGTCAAAATTGCAAGTGATACAAATTGCGGTCGATATCATGAGTGTAAGAAGAAAGTGCTCTCGTCCAAAGACTGCTCAACAGGTCAATACTATAATCCACCTACCGGCACTTGTTTGAGCAAGTGGAAGGTGGCTTGTGCGAAACACCCGGTGCCCGATAATGTGTGCGGCACGACAAAAAGGCCCTACATAAATAAATTTGTTTCGGATGGTGCAACTTGTCGTGGCTACTACTATTGTGCCGAAAGGAATGTCATGCCTGACCCTGCACCAGTATGGGGCAGCTGCCCTAATGGCACCTTCTTCAATCCCACTACACAAGCTTGCGCAAATCCTTCGAGTACCGCATGTCCCAGTGGAGCAGATCGTTGCGAAGGACGTTCGTTAACCTTTGTGAGCTCCAGCGATAAAGGGTGCCGTCAATATTTACGTTGCAAAGATGGCAAGACCCAAGAGGAATTGAGTTGTGGCAATAAGTTCTTCAATGAAGCCTTAGGCGCTTGCGTATCTTCGCCTATTACATACGCATTCTGTGCTTCATAAGTCAGTCCTTTATTAACTTAGTGTATGTATGAGTGTATTTGTGTATGTACATTCATCTAAGAACATACAAATTTTTGCCGGTAGAAATAAAAATTCTAAAAGATAAACTCTGATTTTTCTCTGACCAAATAGCGGTTCTGTGGCAAATCTATAAAATATGTTTGATGAAATTCTAGGAGGGATAGACGAGTCGAAATGTATGAATGAATATAGATATTAGACATTAAACTATAGTATTGTATCAATATTTACGTGAACTTTACGGATTTAAAAGTACTGTAGTTTTCCGATCCAGCGAACACAAAATTTGTCTGGCCAATGCTATAAAATATTTACACCTGGTGCTCATCATATTGTTCCAGAATTTTAATTTTTCAATGATTGATTTCAGTCTTTCTTATTCTTCTCATTAAAAGTTTCATTATAGACAGACGGTGGTGTTAATTGGGATTAACGCCTTAATTCGAAATTATCTTTGGAATTAAGTGTTACTAATGCAGATTGACAACTAGACTTAATTCCCATAATTTAAGTGGGTGCTAATCGATGGGAACACTGCCAAAAAGCGACAGTTAATATAAATTGTGAATGAAAAATAATGAAACTATAAAAAGAAGAACAAGAAAGATGGCATTTGCAATAATTGATATTGCGGAGAAAATTTGTTTAAATAAATAATTATTTTTTAGTGGTAGGGCAGCTAATGCCCGTATTTGTTGTCTGTGATCCATCTTTTACTGACAAAACTATCCAATAAACAAATCAGCTGTTCACTTGTAATCCGGAATAACGCCGCCGTCTATCAAGACCAAAATGGTAGTAATGGTGTATCTGTCTCCAAAAATGCTTTGGTGATGTAGCAAACTTGTATCTTATTTGTCTTTGCTCTGGCGCGAATTACGGTATCTCTTCTGCCCTGTTCTCGACTCATCTTTATAATACATAGAACTTATTACCGCACTCTACTGTCAATCAGAAAAACACTGCATAGAATATGTGTGAACTACTGCTCCAGGCCCACCTTAATGTTCCCAAATTACCTCGACGGCCCTGTGTTAAAACTAGTATCAATATACTCATTCTAACTATGGACATACATATACATAAGTAGATATGTATATCTGAGTAAATGTCTGGTTTTTCAGATGGCTGCTTAAACACAAAGCTAACGTCATACAAATCAAAGCATATCAGTATGATTTACGATGCACAACAATTAAAAATATGTTAGAAGATTATCGGCAAGAATGTCATAAATACGTTTATAAGTAAGAAAGAATGTAGGTTTCATGTTTGTATTGGTAATATGATTTTCGCATTAAGAAAAGTATTTTTGACAATCAGGTGTTTGACTAATACACAGACAGTTAAGTAACCTTCTGAGGGTTGGGTTTTTCAATAAATTATTTCTTCTTTGCTCTGTATTAAACGACAGTACTTTACGACTTTATTTTTCAACATTTATCAATACATCTTATAAAATAAATTATTAAAAAAAAAATAATAAAAAATAAATGAATAAAAATAAACAATATAAAAGTAAGTATGGAATCGCACAGAATGCCCCGATTTGGAAGAGTGGAATGGTTAACTTTAACCATTGAGCAAGTAATAATGTAAAGTCACAATCACTAAATTTTTGACATGCAGGCATATAGATGCGGTCAGTCGGGTGAAAAAAGAAGGGCAGGCAACAAATTCTAGAGACGGGCACGAATGTCTTTGCTCGTATACAAAAAAAAAAAATCGGGAAAAAACAAGTGCCGTGTCCGCGTTCCGCTACGATTTTTCGATTGATTGTAGTGCGGAAAGATCCATCTCCACTGGATCAATTCGCATCGTTTGAACTCACTGTAAGACAATACAATACAACCTGGGAAACCCGCCAACCAAGGGGAATCTTATCGTCCGATAACTCTCCTATCCCCGGTAGTGAAGACAATTCAAGCCCTCCTACTCCCACTCTTTACGAAACACCCGGCCCCAGCCCCACATCAGCATGGTTTCCGTCGAGTGCATAGCACTCACCGTCATAAACGCCCGGATAACCCGCGGGCTTAACCAAAACCGCCCCTGCGAGAGTTCCATATAATCAGCCATTCCACGGTACTAGATGATATTTATCTGTCGACACTCCCGCCGGGGCTGAAGAGGTCGTCCGCCAATTATCTGAGCTGTCGACACTCGTCAGTGATTTTTCGTGACCATACATCCAAACAGAACAAGATTAAGCGAAGTGTTCCGCAGCGTGGTGTCCTTTCACCCTTGCTGTTCAACTTCTATTTCGAAACTCCCCCAGCCACCAGAGGGAGCCTCCCTGGTCACATACGCAGACGACTGCACGATAATGGCGTCGGGAAATGACATCGATGGCCTGTGCTCCAAAATAAACAACTACACCGACCTTTCTCGCTTTTTCACGGCGAGGAATCTCCCACTTTCCCCCACAAAAAGTCCACGGCGACCCTTTTTAACACCTGAACAAAGGAGGTCAAACTGCACCTGAAGGTAAAAATCGATGACACACCAATTCCGACGGTAAACAACCCCAAAATTTTGGGTGTAATCTTCGACAATTTGCTCTCCTACCGTGCACAACCGCAATTGCCACTAAAGTCCAAAATCGCAACAAGGTCCTCAAATCGCTTGCCGGCACCACTTGGAATAAAGACAAAGAATTGTTGCTATCGACATTTAAGGCCGGCCGGTCTGAACTATCTGTCAGGCCTCTCTGGTCGCCTGGAACTAGTGACACGCAGTGGATAAAGTTTCAGACATGCCAAAACACTGCCATTCGGACAGCGACGGGCTGCCTCCTGATGTCCCCATTACAACACCTTCACAACGAGGCCTATATGCTACCTGTCAAGGAGCATAAAAACTGCTCAGCAAGCAGTTCCTGTTGGGGTGCTACCGTAGGTTTCACCCTTGCAGACCCCTGCTTGAGCTAGAGCCGCCTCCCAGGCATGTCAGAAGACACCTACTATACCACGCCGATGAGATCCATGACAAGGCAAACAGAGACCTACTGCACCGGACAGAGTTTAGACAGACATTAAACGACATCCACCGGGAGGCTGTTACCACCTTCATAAGCTCCCGTCCAGTGAATGCCGTAATCGGAGTCCAACCACCACCCATTGCAGATGAAGAGCTCCAGCTTCCCTGTGAGACCCGCGTAACACTGGCACAATTACGTTCTGGATATTTTAGTAGGTTAAACTCCTACTTATCCAAAATTGACCCCGACATACCTAACTTATATCCTGCATGTGAAGACACCCCGCACGACACTAACCACACGCACTCATCTAACACCCCTCTCCCTCTGGACCCAACCTGTCGAAACAGCATGTTTCCTGGCCCTACCTTTAGATGAACCTAACGAAGACAACCGATGATATACTTTACACTGACGGGCTTCTCTTACTGCTACAACAACAACAATACAATTTTCCGGTGAAGCGGAAGGATTATGCTGTGCACACGGCAAAATTAAATTACCGCCATTGATTTCCCTACCAGAGCGTTTGCGTAATTGGTATTTGGAAGAGGAAATGATTCAAAACACTTGAGACCTGTAACAAATGATCCAAGACATAATAAGAGACAAATTATCTCTCGCAAGTTCAGGCATTGCCATTTGCATCTTCGGAAATGGCGAACGAACGGTGCACTTGCTCCTAAGCTGATATGCAGAGGCATGAAAACCTAAGCGAAAGTAGCTTATCGAAAATTCCTCTATCCAGCGCTAGGAAATGAGCAACGTTTTGCCAAAAGGCAGTTAAAAACACTTAAATAAACTGAATAGAATTGTTCGTACTACACTAAAAACAGATCCATTAATCGAAGCTATGAAGCGAATGAGTAGACCGTCGTCCATTAGAAAGGTGCACCCTAAAATATGCGGTTTAGTGTTAATTTTTCTCTTTTAAAGATCATCAAACTTTTTCGGTTCGGAGCTATTTCTGCAATCGATTTGTTTTTAAGTATTGTAGATAATGAAATAATAATACGAAAACTATAAAAAATTACGAAAAAGCTAAATTCCAAAAATATTAACCAGAAATTAAAAATATGACAAAAACAAAAGAAAGTCATATGGAAGCAAGTCATCAAATTATAGCTTCTCACAGAACTGACAAAAGCCGAGGAATATTTGAGAGGTTATCAGCAGGAGAACGCGCGTCAGATGCAGGTTTGCAGCCAAAGTGAAGCATAAAAGAGGTTCTGCAGTGGTAAGTGGCTATGCAATATCGAACAAATTCCAGATAAAAGCCAATCCCAAAAGAAATTTTAATATTTCAACACGATAACGAGGCAAAAAGCACAACAACAAATTGTAAGGAGAATTTACGCTTAGAATTGCTCGGGGATGAGTCGAATAAGAAGGCCAGCATTGTATGTCCAGCCACAAAAGAAAGTCTTTAGATCACACTCTTTGAAACATGAAAATCGATCACTCTGAAAACACTATGTGCTGGTCACGTTGACGAAGGGAGTAATGCTTCTTTGCTAATATAAAAAATCGATACCTGTATCGATCCTGCTGAAATTATAAAGCCAAATGAAGTTATAAGGAAATTTATTCTTGCATATAAAAGGAAACTACAATAATAAGTTTAATATTTGGCAGTTTAAACAAATTTAGAGAAAATGTATGTACATACGCACGTGTAATACAAATAAATGATATTTATGAAAAGATTACAGTAACCCTAAAGGCCAATAAATCTAAGCCAAACACCACATCGCAATGGATAATAACACTCGAAATGACGCTAAGTACTAGTACGTATGTGCTCGTAGTATTTGCACCCCGCAGTCAAACCTACTGGCTCTGAACTATCCTACTGCAAGTTTGCTTTGCGGCTAAAGCAGTTTGTCTTCTATATTTTCCAAGAGGCCAGCAATGGCTGTTTCTAATATGACGGTGTTCTAGGAAAAGTCCATTTTATCAGGCGTATACCATTTAGCAAACTAGTCCCCAATGGGCACGAAAGCAGATGTTTGACTCCATCAATATCTATAAGTACGTATAGATCAATATATCGTCGCCATTTCAGAGCAACCTTCACATTTGAAGCATTCTTATAATAAGTTCGCATATAACTAGATTAACTACTTTTTCGCTTAACTCCTAATGCGTAATTAAAAAACGAGATTGCCGATACAAAAATTTTCTCCCGAAATTCGAGATTATAAAATAACCTCAGATTTTAAAGACACTTTTTTCAGTGCAACCCTGTGTTTTCTGTCTTATTGCTATTATTATTACGAATGTGCGGAGAAACGTCAAAATAAAAACTAAAGAAAATGGATGCCGGCAAAGAAAAGAGATTTGTGAACGTAATTCGCATAAGCGTTTCGTTAGCTATTATTAATTGGCGTGTGTACATAGACGCTTTGGCCTGTTATTGCTTATTTTAAAATGTAATATCGAATTTCGCAAGCGTATTCCTGCCATAATTTTTTACAATCTTAATAGACGTCGTTTGCGGATTTCCTCCAGCTGTATATTACTAGCAACAAATTGCGCAATTAAATAACCTTTGGCTTCTCTTCACATCGTTCACAATAATTAAAAGAACCAAAAACACTAAAATATCTCACCAAACCAATTTCTATGGAGAAAAACCTTTCAAAACAGTCTTGACAGCTGATTGTCAATTTTGCAGCTAATTCGCCATATGTAAACAGGTGGATTAAACTTGTGAATTTATTGCTAATCACTGCATGTGTGAACGTACTTTTTTTATAGTCACGGAAGCGAATTTCTTTTGCCTTCACCTCTAAATACTCATTTCGCAACTGGTGGAGTTCTAGTCACACTCGATCTAGTACGACTTCTGTAAGCAAACACCAATTCATGAACTAAAATATTTGCTAAGTGGTTTAACCTTTCACTAAAGAGGTTTGTGCGCCTATATCTATCACCAACACACACAGGTGTGCCTACAGTCAAGCAGCCTAAATAAGACTCTTTGGCATGGGTTTGCAAATTCGAATGCACAGAGTATACAGAAGAATCTACGTATGTATGTATGTATGTGCACATGTATGTATGTAGATACGTTAATATTTTGTCAAAAAAGAAAACCAACACACAAGTCATTTGTAACAGGGGTCTATTTAAGCGCCTAACAGTCGGGAAATTAAGTCCAGTCACAAATAATCGTTGAAAGTAAAATATCTCAAATTAATTGTTTTCAGATCGAAAGTTTTGCAAATCTGTGCTGCCGAATGTATACGAGCATCGATTAGAGAAATGCAACAAAAATGTGGGATTTATAAGTACTTATATAATTTCGAAACTCGCCTTTGATTAAAAATACAAAATAATTTCTATCGCAAAATGTACTCTGATGAATTAAAAGCTTGTGACTGTGTGCGCATAAATTCACTAATGGCAATTCAAGATTGCTTTCTTGCCACGTAGAAGTACATTTAGGCTGGACTGCTTTGAACTGATCTGACTGTTGTTTATGCAAAAAGTCTAATCTACACGGGCGTACGTGTATGCTTGTTTCTTTCAGTGTTACTGTCCCTCTTTGTGATTTTCTGCAGTCTATATGGTTTCGGCGAAAGTGATACCATCTTGCCCGATCCCGCTGGACTCTGCAGCCTGTTCCAGGTACTGAAAATGCTGCTTAATTCAATGAGCAAACTTTCCGGAGAAATACAATGACTTTCTATTGATTTTTATTTATTTAAGGATGGTACTCGTATTCGAAAGCCCGGCTCATGCACAGAGTATATTCATTGTGCCAACTCCACGGGCATTACCCACTCATGCCCATCCACACAGAAGTTCGATCGTAGTAAGCAAAGCTGCGTCTTAGAAAAAAATCTATCGGACACTGACGACTATTGCAGAAATCGTTGTGAGGGTATTGACGGCAAATGGATCACCGACCCCGCTTCCTGCAAGGGATATCTCTATTGCAAATCAGGGCAATCATTCCAGGGTTATTGTGCAAGTGATTATGTTTTCAACGAAAAAAATGCAATCTGCGATTTTGCGGATAACTACAATTGCAATGTGGTGCCAGAAATTTGTGACTTGGTGCCGAATGGAATGCAATACCGCCACACAACTGACTGCAATAAATACTACACGTGTACGAAAGGCGTAAGTGTGAGCACCAAGTGCACCAAAAACACGCATTACAATGTGCAAACGAAATCTTGTGGCCAACAATGGCTGGATAGCTCTTGCATACCCACTTTCACCTGTGGAACAAATACGAAAATACTTAAAGGCTTCCAATCGGATGGCGCTACATGTCGTGGCTATTTCTATTGTCGCGATCTGGGAACCGAACGGGACTTGGAACCTGGCTATGGCCAATGTCCTGAGGGTACGTTTTTCCACCAAAGTACTCAAGCATGTATCGATCCGCTCAAGTCAGACTGCGCATATAATCGATGTCAAGGTCGCAATATTACTTACGTGCAGACTAACAATGATAACTGCCGAAACTTTATCCTTTGCGAGAATGGTGTAGCGACTAAAACACAACGTTGCTCTGGCGACAAGTTTTTTGATGAAAAAATGCAGGCTTGTGTAACCAATATAGTTTCGTATGATTGTTGTGATGGGAAGTAGAAAACAGGAACTTCTAATAAAAATACAAAATTTTAAACAAATAATATGATAGCCAGCAAACCAAAATGTATAGCATTAGTAGTTGCGAAATTCGCATGTAAACCCAGACTAATAACCTCCAACTAAACCTTACAAAAATGTGTAAAACGACACACCACGAAGGTGCATAGCCTTCACTGTGGGTGGACATAATCGGTACGAACTTTTTGTTACAGAGAAAATGAACTGCCAGTACTAATACGTGCGATATAGGGCCTGCATAACGATTTCGCCAAAAGTTGTAAATTTCGTTTAAATTAAATAAACCAAATATATATATAAATAACTAAACTCCCATTGAGCTCGAAGTTCGTAATTTTTCGCGATGGCAGTGCAGTCTTCGCTCACACTTGTACACGGATTTGGAATTGAAAAGGGAGGTTTGGGTAATGATATTTGCAAAGAAAAAACGCATTTTTTCATATTCAGAATAAATGTGAGATATATTATGTTATTATGTACTACTCGTATCATATATTACAAATAAATAGATTTGTAAAATAATATATGGCATCGTGCGACAAGACCATCGAAAATCGCCATTGGTTATTTCTTAATGCTGCTATAACAGTCTGAAGTGGCAGTTCCTGGCCGGAAATGAATCCGGGTCTTTCCAAAAACGTTTAATGAGAACATAATCAGTATATGGCTAAAGAAAGAAAATGATTTCTCAATGAATGTTGGAAGGAATTGAGAAGAGCGGGAGTTTTACCTGAGCTTCGTGATGAGCTCGTTTACAGGTTTATATATTTGAGCCAGATAGCTCGTAAGGTTTGTCAGCCCACACAAACTAAACACTTTTTGATAAATTTATAGAGCCCTTAATGGAAAGAAGAATGAGACGGCGCCTGTTGTGGTACCGTTACTTTGCTCTCAGCGAATTTGACAATGAGTGATGTCGTCTTAGCACCAGTATGGCCAGATTACCATTTTCGTAACTTGATTTACCTTTTTTTTTCTTTGAAGTGAAATTTCTTAGGCGTCGATGGACGAGCGAGATTGGATAGTAAAATTTCAAGGTCATGCAACGTTTCTCTCCGCGAGAGAGAAATAAGATGTAGCGTACAGGAAAAGGAGAGAGAGAGCTATACCTTATATATATCTTAGATACACTTTAGGCTATTTTTCCTGAGTTTTTCCTTGTGGTTGCTAATTTCTTGTGAGAAATAACACTGCCTACTTTTTGGTGCTTGTTTGTTGGTGGAAACTAGGAAGAAATATATTTTGGTGCCTAGTTTTTGGCGTTATATTTCCTTAGTGCCTACTGTTTGGGGCGTTTTTGATGCCTACTTTTTGGCGCTTATTTCCGTTTCCTGGCTAGTGCTTGTGCGAACTATAAAGTGCTATCCATTCCGGCGTCGGATTTATTGTTATTGCCTTGCGGTAAATTGTGCCGTTGCGGCGGTCCTGGAATCGCTGCGTTTTTGCGGGTGATAAACGCTCGGAATAGTGCGCGTTGTTGCCACAGTTTGTGTCCGGCGTTTACCTACACCGGTCGACCCTTCTCCGTTTTTTGTAAATTTTGTCTATTTATATTCTCTGCAAATGTTGTGAATTTATTTAGATATATATTCTTTCTCTCTCTCTCTCGCTGTCTCTCGGGTCTCTGCCTCTCTCTTTGTCTGCCTTGAAAGTTTCACTTCTGTTATGAGTACTACGCTCCACGCACTTTTTTTTGTTATTTCTAACCTGTTCTAATTAAAATGTAATTTTTATAGTTTTGTAAAATATACATTTTTTAATAATTAGTTCAATAATTCACTCAGTTTTATTTAGCTTTACTTTTTTTAACATCTGGTCGCATCGCATATTTTTGCGTAACCCCAAAAGGAGCAAAAAATTAAATTTGCACTTTCAAAATATCAAATTTTATAAAAATCAACAAATTTTCATTAGCTTAGTGCAATCTTCTCAGAGTGGCCTTTCTTAACCTTATTTTTTTATTAACAGTTTTTTCTTTTTAAATTATAGTTTCGATAGCTTTAAATAAAAAAAAGAAACAAAAACCAAACTTACAAATTTTCGCATTTTGGGTATAAAAAAGCACTAAATTTATTGCGAAGAGCAAATGGTTGGCAACACTGCACAACTCGGCCAATGTGATGTCACGCACTCTCTGATGAGCGCAATCTTGTTCTATCCTTCTTGTATAGAGCCTTGTGGTTCGTGGGGCTCTTGTAATGAGCCTTGCTCATTGGTGCAGAGCCTGATGCATCGCGTTGGTGTACGCGGTGACAAACAAAAAACGCAACTTGCTGCATACTTACAGGCGGCAAGGAAATTTAATGGAAGCCACGTAAATAGTCTGGTTATCAAATATCTCCCTTATGATAAATTTTAGAAGGAAATAAGTTGCCGATTATCTGCTGACCAAAACAGAAACTGGCAGCAGATAGGGGTGAAATTAACAAACATATAATATATGTACATATATTTTGTACTATAATTTTGCTAGCTTACAAAGATTTTTTAAACAATGCGAATTCTCTTTATATCTATGTAATTAATTAGCTTCTTAATTATTACTGGTGTCACTCATTGTAATTCGTTGTTGTTGTTCAATTTCAGTTATAATTATTTTTATCCGATCTCTATCGTTCTCTATCTCTTTCCTGTTTTTCATATCCTATCTTTATATTTATCCTAACGTGTTTCTCTATCGATGTATTTAAATTAACCTTCATCTCTATCTTAAGTATTCTTTATTTTTTTCCTCATCTATATACAGTGTACTCTCTCCTAACGAACACCTTCCATAAGGGGACACTTTTTTCAGAACATACCACAAATCCTTAACTCCTATCCCTCCCATAACATATTATTTACTTTTTACACTTTTCTCATAAGTTTTTCTGTATTCACAATTATCTTCATCCTTGTATAAACTTAATCTGAATCTTGTTCTTCAGCAGCTGCTTAAAACGTTTATTTTATTCAATATCATTATTAAAGCATACATTCAGGGGACATATATACATGTTTTGGCATTTGTATTAATGTAATTTTTTAATTAATTCTTTCCCATTATACAATATTAATATTGTATATACATATAATCCTTATGAATATTGTTCAGTTCTTTAGAATCCACTTAGAAACAACCAGTTTTTGTGTGGCGAAATTTTCTTGCCGTATTTAGTTAGCGGAAGAGGTCAGGAACTGCACCAACGAACTGCTCAATGCTAGGAAATCGCTCCGCCCAAAAACCAAATGGAATTAATGTCAGACAGAGAACGTCTGAAACAGAGAAAGTGCAACTCACAATCACAAAATCTGATAAGATCCAATTTGAGTCCTATTTCCCATTATTACCACCAGCAAACGTTGATATAGTGATACCTATGACAGACACTATATTACGAATGGGAACCGCTCATTGCTCATGATAAGAAATAAATATGAGTAACCGGTATCTGTAAGTAATAGACAAAATTATAGATTATAATGACGTCACATCGATTCATTTTGCTCGATTGGTCGAAGGCAAATGAGAATAATGATCGACAATACTTCATTTCATTTGGATACAGGGTCTCTCAATCTCAATCGAGTATTTTTGATATGGAAAGATATAGATCACTAGACTTCCATGGTAGTCGATCAGTTCGACTAATTTTTTATTTTATTTTTTTTTTCGTTCTCACGACAGTCGGTTCTACGTAACTGGAACGACCCGGTCTTATATCCGGCCAAGTACTGTCACTTCAGCAGCATTCCTCGTGTATGCACATGGAATGTTTATGCTGCTACAACAACAACAAATTTTTTCCCGAGAAATACAGCAAGTGAGAGTGATGTGAAATCAACTATTTCCATGAAGCAAATATAATCAGCACCCAAGATCGCCTGCCCAAAAAAATAAAAATTTTACTTGCCTCTCAAACAAGTTACAAGTTGCAGCAACAAAAATCGCGCTGTAGGAAGACGGTTTATAGCTGTGCCCTTGGGTTCTTCGATCAAAAATCCCTTTATAATTTAAAGCTTGAGAATATTGGAAAGCAACCCTAATATTTCATAGCGTTGCCAGACCTTAAAAGTTTTCAAACATATATCACATCTTGGCTCATAAAATTGAATATTAAAGAAACTACTACAAAGTTTGACTGAAATGCATTGAAATATACATACATCGCCAGCATCATTTTAGTTCAGTGTGGTGAAATCTCAACCCTTATCTTTTTACAGAAAATAATTTAAGTGGTACATTTGACTTATGTAGCATTGAACAAGTATACCAAATTCTAGTAAATAAAGCTTTAAATAGCTATTCAACTACAATACCGCTTTGAAAAATATTTCGGAATATATTCTATCTTTACCTTTATAATATCCTTAAACTTGTCAAATACTATTCACCACTAAAAATTCTATAGTTTAATTTCAGCTCTTTACAAAAGATTTTTCGATTTGGCAACTCCCGTTTTCTTCGCTGGGAAATTCGTTCGCAGTCGTTCCAATTGGCAATTGCTCGCGTGTGTATTTTCTTTGCAAATTTTTGCATATATTTTTTAATAAATAAGTACGAAATATATATTTTATTGAATAGTGTTTGCTACTTTTGAGTTGTGTATATAATTGTCATATTAGCTAAGCGTTGTCCAATAAAAATAATACAAACCCAATCGGGCATTGAAAAACTGGAAGTGAGAACTGGCAGAAGTTGCTGTGAAAGAAAACGGAAAACTTGATCCTCTTCTTGTTGGTTGTCGGGAGTGTTACTTTACCTTTATATTGAGAAGACATTACAAAAAAATTGATACATTTAAAGTTTTTCTAAGCCATTTGGTTTTATAAAGCTTTGAGAAAATTTAGACTTTTTGGGTTTTCTATGCTTGTTTTCTTCACCAACAATTCGTTAACCTTTGTTTTTTAATAGAAATTTTTGTCTAGTCTGTTGTGCCCTGTTTTCGGTAGTGGTCATTCAGCATTTTTAACGTAAATATAAGTGCTGCCGTCAAACAGCACTCGCTTTGCCTTTAACAGACGATCATTCACTTAAAATTAGTGTATTTATTTTACAATAGAGTACATAGGCGACCCTCTCTCAAGTAAGTGCCGACGTAAAAGTGCAAATATTTATGTATATACAAAATCGATATTAATACCTATGTGTGCACATAAACGATTTAATGTTTAGTTAAAGTTATACGCGAAGGAAGTGTATTTTATGTAGATATTACTATTTCAACGTAACGCAAAACAAAAGGTCATATTTGAGCTAATCAAATAAAAATTCACTTGCAATGGTGACAAGTGGCAAATAACCCAATCAGAAGGCAGTAATTTATCGTCATAGGGATATGTTCGAAGCCATGCTATTGGAACCATTTTTTGTGAAATAGGACAGTTCTTATAGGACGGAGATGTAATAGATAGACACCTATCCTCCCACACTATGTCGCCGGACGTTTCCATGATCGTCTTTATATTCAACCAAAGATTTTGATACTAATAGAAAACTTTCAACATAATTGAAAAAAGTTTTGTTCCTACAAGAACTACAGCCAAATCATGCAAGATCTTCAATTTGCTGTTAAAAACCTTGATATGTATGCATAGATAAGCTTCCAAAGAGAAATAGTAGTTGTGGTCACTATAGACTTTTACAATGTTTTTTTAAAAACCCGACTAAAATTTATTTGTGCTTTTACACATATCTACATCTGTACATATCAATATATCTTATCTAAAATTTTGTGATAAAACTAAAAATTACCAACAAACAAATCTAATTAGAAATTTTCTCAATCCCATTATACCCCTATTCTATCATATATTCTTAAGAGACATTAAATTAAGAGAAAATACGATGAAAAGAGTATTGCGTCTAAATTTTCTTACTTTTATCAAAGCGTAAAGCCCATAAGTTACCTCAGCCCATCGGCTTTAGAGAAGGGTAAGCGTATAGGCAGGTAAGTGGAAGTGTGTATGTAGAAAGAATTCCAAAGACTCATTGAATAGCTTCGGCTGCGGTTCATTGTGTTAGCAAATAATATCGATGCCGTCAGTGAGTTTTGGTGCATCAACACGGCGCGAACATTCAGACAAGTCTCGTTAACCTTTATTTAGCTTTCGATTTCAAAGAAATTTTCTTTCGTTTTCGCCGGCACCTTTATTGTTAGTTATAGCCTAGAGTCAATCAAAGTGCAATTGAAATAATAAAATCTGTCTGTTAATGCCATACAGTTTTAAAGGCTGACATTTTAAAAATCTTATGTAAGCATATTAATTTCCTTTGGTGAATAATAAAAAAAATTAATTAACAAATTTACATTCCCGTCCGTAATTCAACGCACCATATTATCGTTGCTCTCTTTTTTCGAGCTCTCTTCTGTTGCTGGGAGAGCACAGTTAATTGACGTCAAATATGATCGCGCCTGTTCGTTGTTAAGAGGAATTAATAGTGAGCACAACAGTACGTTGATATTCTATAGTATCTCCAGCTAAGGCGACGTTGGTGAAATAAATTTACCTAATGCTTACACATCTATCAGTCTCACCTGTGTAACGATGTTTTTGTATCAGTCCGGTTTGTGCTAAGTGATATTTTTTTTGTTGCATTTGCCACTTGCTTTAAATTTCAATCGCAAATAAAGCGTGGAGATAGCGCCTATCTCGAAAGATACAAAAAGCTAACTGCGGATATGTGCTTCGAAAAATGTGTATTTAAATTAAAAAAAGTGTATACCTATATTTTTTCTACTTAGATGAATTCAGATAAAAGTTGTTCATTTTTTCTACCAATTTTTATAGATCATGTCGCACCACAGCGATGATCACCTTCTGCAGGCAGGAAGTGATTCTTTCTGGGAACCTGGCAATTATAAGCGCACCACGAAACGCATTGAAGACGGCTATAAGTGAGTTGAGGGAAAACATGCATTACATACATACACACTGCGAACGATAGCACATCAATATTTTGACCAGTTTGACTATTTGGCTATTGAGTGTTCAAAAAACCACACAAATCCAGTTTTATACAAAAACTTTGTTTTTTTATAATATTTTTCCGTGACGGGGTGCGTATTTTCTCCATATAACAAATGTACGACGAACTTGCACTTTATTATAAGTATTACACAATTAAGTTTAATAAGCTACAAAACTGCATAACACAAATTTGTCCAGAGATCCTGAATAAATACATGGAATTTTGATGAAAACTTTAAGAAACGTTTTTGTTAGGCAATGTGCTTATAAAAAAATCATCTTCAAAATTGGTCAGAATATTTATGTGCTATCATTTGCATATGCATATACATACATACATTTTCATATAAAGTAACGTTATGATAAAAAAAACGCTTCATAAAATATAATTAAAACCTTCGCTTCCGATTCAATAGGCTTTGTAATGACTTGCAAACTCTAATACAAGAACGTGCTGATATCGAAAAAGGTTATGCGAAGAATTTGCGTGCGTGGTCGAAGAAATGGGGAGAACTCATCGAAAAAGGTAATTAAATCATAGATAAAAATATAAAATTAGAAGCGGGTTTTTGCCATTTTGAGAATAGCCAAAACTAAAATACCACTGCAACTAATAATCTGAATAAAATAATTTAAAGTGTAGAAAATTTTGGAAATGTGCTCTTCGAACAGTCGACAAAAGTTGTAACCCTTTGTATAGTAAGGTAATAAAAAAATTGAGAACATACATATCTTAGAAACCACTTCTGCCAAGCGGATGCCGTTGAGAGTATAATTCATATTCGATCCCCTTAGTGCGATTTCTTCTAAATTATTTAAAATTGTATTAAGCAGCTTTGTTAACATTCTTTTGATTGGTGGCATTACACGTACACATATACTTCCATAAAAATAAACGCATTGCTATCTACAAACTGGCAGTAAATATATTATATTATATATGAATGTACCTATAAGTCTACTACATAAGTGGGGCATACAATAAAAGTTTGTTCATAAAAATGCTTTACCCACATATTAGTTCTTTTTTGCTACATCTGCAAATATTCCCTTAGCATTTCGTTCTCTTTGATTGTCACCATGGCTGGTAAAGCCAAAAACAAAAAAAAAATAAACCACTTACATTCTTTTGCTGTGCGATTTTTGTAAAACTATATTGGCCTCTTTGCTTCTTTTGCGTTCTATATGCCTACTATTGGTTTCATTGTTATTGGTCAGTTTACTTATGTATTTTTGTTTAAGATTGTCATTTTGTGGGTCACACTTTATGTGAAATTTAGGTATTTTTCTGAGCTGTTCTTCATTCTTTCTGTTCAGTAATTTGCCGGCATTGTCACTTCACCGGTATCAAATCGACGGTTGTCAGTATTATTTTGTTCGGTTTCTTTTATTATCGCGTTAGCTTTCAACTAGTTGTGATATGATACGATGTACCTCCATATGTACCTATGTATGTGCTACCAGTATCTCGCTTCAGTATCAATTTTGTTATATATTTTAGTTGTTGCATTTGCTGGCAAAAAGAATTGAAAAATTTTGCAGTAATTTAATATTCGTTGAAAATATCGAAATTAGCTTTAAAAATAATATATAATATAAATAATTATTGGAAATGAGATTTGTATTATTCTACAATTTCATGAAACATCCGAGCAATATGTTTCCGATTCGGGCCACACGTGAGAAGTGAAGCATCAAAAATAAGGAGAGACATAATCTTAAAAAAATTGTAAAACAAATAGAAACAAATCGGAAAAAAGTATTTGAGGATTAGTAATTACGAATTTTAAAATAATTTTACTATCTTTAGCCTGGCACCATTATTCATCATCTGATATTTACGTCCTGGGGATAAATTCCAATTTTTTTTAAAGAAGCTGCATTGCATCAAAATTATTAAAACACCTGTAAAAATTTAGCTTTGGCTTATAAATTTGCTACATTACGTCATTGAGGTATTGTTCCAGCGTATAAAACTAGACTGTAGCAAACACTGACCCTTTAATTGCTATAAGCCGATGATTTAACAAATGCTAAGCAGTTAATCAACCGTACGTATTCAATGATCACCAACAACGCGTAGTTACTCATGTTTGCACACAAGTTTGTAAGCGCATTAGGGTGAGTAGTTGTGAATATTTACTCATCCTCCGTAGCTAAATTGGGCTAGCTTCTGTTCAGTTTGTTGGAAATTAATCGGCATATCATCCATACCAAAATATAGCAAAAACATTATATCAAGTCTAGCGTCTCTATTCCCAAATCCATTAACAAAAGTCCACAAATAAAATATACCACCCTAATGTATTGTATAAATAAGTACATGGGCAGTGCAATAAGCAAAAATAAAAATACGAATAGACCCCATAATCGGTGTTTGTTGACGAGCGCGCCGTAGTTGTGACTAGAAACTGTAATTGGTCAAATGAAGTCATGTTTTTAGTCGCAATGTTTAGCGTCGAACATTTAGCATGGCCACTCAAATTTGCATCATCGCAGTCAATATGAGGTATCCGCGAACTGTCATTGATATGCGAATGTCGTTAGTATTGCCATTACGTTTGTTGTCATCGCTCATTGGTAATGTATTGCAGTATACACGATTTGCGATGCGCGGCCTGATGCCCGTAATGCGAGCGAGTGTAACTCTAGACGCCAGGCAGGCTTGATGCCATGCTATCTATCTGCATTGTTACCGGCCACTCATGGCTTTAGTAAGGCACCAATTTGGTTGTTTAGATGCGTTTGTGTTTACATTATTTTTTTTAATATTATTTCGAATACTTTTCTTCGCTGCCTTAGCAGAGTGCCATTCCAAAGGTTTCAAAAATCGATTGCGATTGTTGAATGCCTACTGAGGTGGCCTGAAATCGACACACACTTGTCGCTAAGAGATTTTTTAATCAGTTGGTATGTCGAAGAGAGTAAAAATTAAGTAAACTTAAATTAACTAGAGCTATTTTATATTGGACAATAGGGAAGAAACATTTAGTAGAAAAATATTTCCAAACAACAATGCGAAAGATTGATTAAAATTTTTAAATTTATATATTTTTCGAAATACTGCGTTAGAACATTAAATACAGCAGTAATTTTGAAAATTTTTATTGCAAATGTTTCCTACACATAAGTGACAACAATAATGAAAACGTCAACGAAGAAATTTAGCATATTCAAGACAAAAATTACACAAACCTATTTAAGTTCAATATTTTACATTAAGGGGTTATACGCAGTTATGAAGCAAATAAAAGACGGGTTGTCAAGGATTTATCCTGAAGAAACTTCAGAATATTTTAATTTGAAAATTTTTGGCGGTTATAAAAGCATCCTTCAAGAACGTAACAAATTTTTTTATTTATGAAAATGTTGATTATAGAGCGCGCTGCAGGCGATTTCTGGAACCTCCTTTAAAAAAAGACGATTTACGGTGTACATCGTAACTCAGGATTGGATTATCTGAAATCAAAAAACCAAACAAATTTTGTTAATATATTAGATTATCTAGTAATTAAAATAGTGAATTTTCACAAAATGGCAGCTTTTAAAAAAAATGATTTCGATTTTTACGTTAAAATTTGGCCGTAAATTGATTATAAAATGGAAAATAAGTATCAGATTTACAAAAGGAACGATTAATTACTAGAAAATGTATCTTTAAAGATTGAGTTAAAACGGTTGACCGATCAAACAAGCCGTTTTCGAGATATCGTGTACACCGACTTGAAAAATACCGTTTTGAAAAAAAACACGTTTAAAGTTTCAATGCCTACCTTAAAACGTGCCGAGGCGTCTCTACATATTTAGGTATAACTCCGAAAGTATTGCTTAGATCTACTTCAAATTTCGTGCGTATACTTTTGAATATATCGTCCCCTTAGTATAACAATAGCCTATGTGCTCATAGGCTATTATTTTTTTATTGAATTTTTGGATTCTCCATCGTCGATTTTATATGTGGCCAAAATTTTGTCAAATTCTAGTTCCACAAAGTGGGTCAAAACGTCAGTCAAAAAATAATAAATATTTACAGACATAACGAGATTTGAGTGAGAGCTACTTTCGACAAAAAGTTTGAAATTCATTTTCTCAAAACATCAAAAAATTTATAGGCTATTTTAATACTAAGGGGACGATATGTACATTACAAAAATGCAATAAAAAAAATTGAGTTTTTTGAAAGTCATAACTGCGTATAACCCCTTAAAAAATTGTACACACAGCAGCGAAAGTGTACGATTTACTAATAACTAAAAATCTGTTAATAGGATTTGTGGTATCCTTTTGCATCAATTACACTCTTAAGACGACTTTGCACAGAAAAATCCAACTTTTTTCTTCCGTCTGGATAATTATTTTGCCATTCCTGCTTGTATTAGGTACTTTCTAACTTTTTTTTCTAAAACATTCCCCAAATGCTCTATTTTATTCAGATTCGAAGACTCAGGGGTAAAGTGGGAGCACAAATTTTCACTTGTGAAGTAAATAAATTCATATAAGCTCAGACTTGTTTGTTTGCGGTCATTGTCTTACACCGTTTGAAATCAGAGCCAAAACAAAATTTCTGGGCAGGTTCGGGTGTTACGCCCTCTTTCATTAGTTTTTTTTAACTTTCGCAAAAATAATTAAAAAATATGAACGATTTTTTTATTGCTACCTTAACCATAAAGAGTGGTTAATAATTGCGGAAAATTATTCTTCTTTGTATACATTAATGCCAATGATATCATCCTTTTATTTGAAACAGTTACTGTATTTAAAATTTTTTGATGCAGCTCACATAGCATAATTATATGCCTACGCCTTTTTTTTACACACATTAGTACCTTTTTAGGAGAAGTTCATGCTATATCGCATATACATATAATATATTGTTGTTGTAGCAGTAGGGTCATCGATCGTCATCGTCAATCTCATTTAACAGTAGTCACTGGTAACTTGCTTTTTCGTATGGGGTGGTCCTGAGAGAAAGAGGTGTTAGATGAGCAGGGTTAAGAGGGGACGTGCCAACTATTGTCCTATTATAGAATATTTGACATTTTGTAAATTCTGTTTTTTAGCTGATTGAAAGTAAAATTATTTTAGTTTGCAATTAAACCATATCCATCATTATATTAAGAAATAATTAAATTTTTTATACATATTATAACATCTCAAAAATTACACGACGGTCGGTTCTAATTCTAATTCTAATTTATATCCGGCCAAGGACAGGGTTCCGCACATGCACGGGTCATTTTTATACTGCTGCAACAACAACACCGCTCTCTATGAAATACTTAATAGAACCATTCGGTTCCTCAGATATTTAAGAATTCGAATTATTCTTTAGCCGATGCAAACATATTATAAATTGTATGGCACAATTGATTAAATCTTGTACTTTGTATTACCAGGCCCCGAATATGGCACTACCGAAGCTGCTTGGAAAAGCGTACTCACCGAGTCGGAACGTATCAGTGACGTTCACATGAAGATTAAGGAGAACCTGTGCAACGATGTGAGCACCCAAATAAAAAGTTGGCAAAAGGACAACTATCATCACACGCTGATGCAGATCAAGCAACGCAAGGATATGGAAGATTTGTTTAAGAAGGCGCAAAAGCCTTGGGCTAAATTGCTGGCAAAAGTAGAGAAAACAAAGTCTGATTATCATGCAGCCTGCAAAACGGAGCGCAGTGCCACCAATCAAGAGCGCAATGCCACAGCCGATAGTTCACTCTCACCGGATCAGGTGTGTATAAATGTGAGATGAAATTGAAATTTTTAAAATTTAACACCAAATAACCACTCAACATCAACAAGAGTCAGGGAATTAAGTTTTAGCCCTCGTAACAATGTCAAGTTATTAAATATTTTGTCCCGAGAAAACAAATATTTTTGCATTAAAACTAAAAATTATTGCCGTCGCGGCACTTTACATTTTAGTATGCAAAAATGGGAAAATCCGTATTGTATTGTGCATGCATCCAAGACAACATAATTAAACTTCGCTTCACCAATTTGTGTGTGCTTACCGTTTATGTGTGACTTTATTTTTAATGACCTTCCCACATTGTTAACTGATTATTAGAGATAAGAGCGATATTTTGTTTACGTATGAAGCCAGGCAAAAACCTTTGTGCAACTCGCATTTTTAGATAATGCCGAAAATTCAATATAAATGAGTCATTTATTAGGCGTCTGCATATGGGTCGAAGTATGCATACTGGATACATACGGCTAAAAACTATTTGTCTTATGTGTATGCTCGAGTCTCTTAATTGTTGGAAAATGTATACAAATTAAAATACATTCATTCCTCGCAAATAATTTAGTATCTAAACTTTTATTTACCTACAATAAAGCCTAGTGTCACCGAAGAAAGAAAATTAACGATTTCTTGAAAGCATTTTTTTGTTTTTTTTTTTTCTTACTTTATATTAAACATCTTTTGACCAATTTTGGCCCATGGATAGAGGATAAGGGTTAAGCTCAAAAAGTATCTAGAATTGTCATTAAATAATTTGACTGGTTATATATTTTTGGCCTTACAAATTTCCCGCAAACGATTTTTTCATATATCCCCAGGTAAAAAAAATGCACGATCGCGTGCAAAAAACTAAAGATCAAGTAACAAAATGTCGAGAGAAATACGAGCAGGCCATCGCAGAAATTACCAAATATAATTCGGTATACATCGAGGATATGACGTCGGTGTTCGAAAAGTGCCAAGCCATGGAGAGAACACGATTGGTATTCTTTAAGGATGTTCTATTCAACATTCATGCCTGCTTGGACCTCACCAAGGTGCAATGGTGCGTGAGTTGTTTTATTCTTTGATATGCATAATATATTTATGGTAACTTCACAGTCTGCCACAAATCTACGAAGAATTCTACCACACCATAAATAACGCAGACCAGCAGAAGGATCTAAAGTGGTGGTCGAATAATCATGGCGTGAATATGGCTATGAACTGGCCAGCGTTTCTGGTATGTAATGTGTTTGCAGCAAATATTCAATGCAACAAGATCGATATATGTATTTTCGATTCTCGTTCTTCTATTTCAGGAGTACACCGAAGAATTCCGAGACATAGCAAAGGGCAGCAAATCAAAGGAGGCACTTCCGGCAGCACCAATAACCCTAATCAACCAACGTCCTGTTTCTGAGGATCCCCATGTATGCATAATATTGTCCTATCTGTTTTCCAACAAATTCTCTTTCCTCTTTATCGGTATTCACAGCACTCATTTTCTCTATTTGCAGGAATATAATACGAATAGTCTAAAGAAAACATCAGCAAATTCCAGTAAATCTAGTGGAAAAGTCATGCAACAAGATTCTGCGTCTTCGCCCACAACAGCGACAGCGTCATCGGCTGCGACGGTTGCTAAAAGCGCAAATACAACATCGGCTTCAAACAATCGTAATTCAAGCGTAACGTAAGTTAATCCTTGAGCCTGCAGCTCCCACTTGCCAGTCACCCAGCGACAATATCACTAAGGTTATTAATTTTGAGAAAAAATTCAGCATGGCACTGGACGAAAAAGTATTAAAAGAGGTTCAGGCAAATTGAGAAAGCTCACCGGTGTTTTCACAGGTCATTACAGGCTGGTCATTCTGAGACCAATCCCCTGAAACTTCAACACACTTTCTTCACGAATGTAATGCTATAGTGGGAAAAAGAAAAGATATATCGGTTGGAATAAAGGCACATGCGCTCAGCCTAACCCTGCTCCATTTTAGGTTTATTCAGAGAGCTGGGCTTGGATGAGGTACTGAGATGGGTAGAGGGCACAAAAGACAGTCAGATTAAGGTCGGTCCTACGCTACCAGAATGACCCGGATTTATATCCGGCCAAGCACTATAACTCCAGCAGCATTCCCTGTACATGTATGGGGATTGTTTATGATGCTACATTGCTACAGTAGCAAACCTCATTTCCATTCATTCAAATTAATCTTCATACAACACACAGACGCAAAGGGGGAAAAAGTTGCCACATATTCAAATCGAAGCCAAGCTCAGATTTAAACTGAAAGCTTTCACATTTACTTGGACAAATGCGTGCCTGTAACAGCTCAATATCATAATCAGAAAAAAGTTTGCATTTAGAGTAAAAGTAGCAACCATTTGTCATGAATTGTGTGAAAACCTGACTGTCGTTGCATGACATTAATTCTATGTTTTCTTTATAATCCAGTAATGGCAATGGCAAGCCTGAAGTTAATCCATTCGAAGAGGAGGAGGAATGGGATGAAGGCGACAATGTGTTGGTCGATAATGGAGAAAAAGGTGTACCAGTTAAGGCTTTATATGACTATGAAGGGGCAGAAGATGACGAGCTAACATTTAAGCAAGGTAGCGATGATACCACATAACTAACGCAATAATTACAATATTTATAATTTCATTTGTCTTCAAGGTGATGTCTTTGAAAAACTTGAAGATGAAGATGAACAAGGTTGGTGCAAAGGGCGTATGAATGGACGCGTTGGGCTTTACCCCGCAAACTATGTAGAACCGTTACATACGTAAACATATGAACAATTCTTGAACAATTTAAAAAATTATAAGTAACAATTGAATGCCAACCAGGGAAATATTTAGACATGCGAAACACGTTGCATCATTCAACTCGACACAAAATACATTGAAATTATCATAGACTAGCATTTTTTTTGTCTTACAAAGGAATCGAGAGAAACCGGAGACAAAATAGTAAGGAATACTTGAAACACATCACCATTAGAATCATATTTTGTGATTGTAGCCAATTATTTGTTCTTATATATCAAAATTGTATACATTAGATATCGAACGATTGCTTAAAACAAATCGAAAATGAAAACAAATAAGAATGAATAAGTCTTGTCAGCTTATTTATAATAGCAGTGAAAAAATTTAAATGTGATTTTAATCATATATGTTAGTTGTTATCACGCTGAAAGCATTTCAAGACCAAATTAAAGATTTTCTTCCTTTCAAAGTAGTGTCCAGAATCCAATTCTTTCACAAACCCGCGCTCTATTTAAGTAAAATGGAAAATTAAAGGCAAATGGGGTGGTCCAAATACAAGTATCTTTTTAAAAATAATATTTAAAACACACACACAAAATCATTCATTTTGGTATATTTTACGTCTTTGTTTGTTTGCTGAAACCAAAGATCGTCTAAGATCCCACATTTTCAACAAACAAATGAGGTCACCACTCTAAGAATCCAAACCCCTGTGCATCGCGACAATCAGTTGTGGATTTTATGTATCCAAGATGAAAGCAACAGTGTTTAATTAGTCACAGATATGAAAAAGCGCCGCGCCCCGCAAAGCGACGTTCCGCGAGGGATGGCAGTCAAGCTTCCGATCGAGAAAAGATGGCAGCGATACCTGCATTTGGGCCACCCTGTGTGTTCATTAAAATCTTCAACTCAAATTTACTTGTTGCTAATTGTAATTACAATTTATGTTTACTAAACAAAAATTTGTATTAAGTAATTCAGAAAGAATAAAAACATGTATAACTTAAAACCTTCCCTTCGAGTGGGCTACAAGGTCAAAAGATATATGAGGCAGTTTAGATAGTAACATCCGTTTGCTAAGCTGTTTATGCCGATCGAGCTTTCGTTTTAGTACCTTAAAAACCGTCTCATATCTCTTTGGATTTTAAAAGCACATTCTACCTTCCACTTACTATTTATAAGTCCAATTAAATATATCGCACCCTAAATACAAAAGGGGCACAACTCAAAATTTTCCACACTCGAGCTTGACTTGTTTACAGTAGCACAGAAAACAAACTATGTGACATATCACTCTGAAATTTGCCATGTAAGCTTATAATAGTCCTACCAAAAAACAAAAAATTTATTTTTGTCATATGTCATACGCGGACCGTTTTATTGATAACGTCTCGCTCATATTTGAGCAGAAGGTACATTTTGAGTTGTGACCCTTTTGTATTTAGGGTGCGATATGGATATGTATAAATACAACCATATGCTGTATTTGAGTGGAAAAAAATTGTAGAATATACTCTTACATACATACATATGGGTCACTCGTTTCGAAATCGAACATAATTTAGACTTTTTCAACATACATCCAAAAACTTTTATTTTTTATAATATTTTCCGTTAATAGGGATACCGGTATACCCTCGATGTAAAATACCAGGGAATTCGTATTTCTAACCATATAAAGCAAACAAATTTTGTGACTTTTGAATACAAAATCAGACGATGATCGAAACGTAGTACAGCTTAGTACCTCAAAAGCAAAACTTCTAAAGATGAACGCCCTAATTTCTCGCAACAGCTAAAAATGTTATATCCATATTTAAATATTGATAAAAAACACACAAAGCATCGATAAAGGTAGAGCGTATTCCGACACCTTCCAAAACACCAAAGTATTATAAAAAATAAATCGTTTTTGATATGCATGTTGAACAAATTTTTTTAGAAATTTTGTGGATCTGGAAAAGAAAACACCCTAAAACTATTAGAGTGGAGGATAGAGTCCGACATACATATGTATGTAGTTTATGGATGAATTAAATCCAAAAAGCAATATTACACACGTAGTATAATTGCATGATTATGCTAGTTAAAATAGTTTTACTAATTAATTGAAATGAGAAAAGATTGAAAAATCAGCGCTAGAGATGAGAGTTACGCGTAAGGCATTTTCTTATTTTGTAATGAACCTGTTGTTGTGGAGATAATTATTGTATTATTTAACTATACCATATTTTAATAAATCTGGAATCGTGTCTTATTGTATTATATTTTTACCTTGGTTTACCCTTTTTAAGATTTTACACTTGTAATGTGCAAAGAAATTTAGAACTGCTTGCTGCCGTAAAAGTTTTAGGGATGAAGTTCAAAAAGGGAAAACACCACCTAATAGCCAAACTTCAATTAAAAATAAAACAATAATATGAATTATTACCATTATACAAACATACACGAATGTAGCAAGTATTTATATAATTATAATTTACTAAACTTATACCATTTTGAAAAAAATAAAGAAATATGAAATACGTTGATTTATATATAATGCCAAATTATTTAATTATTTTATTTTATAAGAGAAACTGAATCCACCGAACTGTTTTGAAAAAACTTTTTGTACACTTTGTCATACATTTATATGTGTGTACAAGGACTATATCCCTGCCTACTTTTTTATGTATTTTTGAGACAAATATCGTTAATTAATTTCATTCAATTTGAAGAGTAAATGTTTGATCAAGTCTGCCGCAGACTGCCTCAGAAATGATATGTTAATATTTTTTTAATGCTAATAGCATCACACAGTTCAAACTTCCTGAATTTTTCCACCATCCACAGATCATTTAGGCTTTATCTTACTATGAAAGGCGCGATTGTAGTGCAAATACCACAAACACTTTTCTACAGGGTGCTGATGTCGAAGTGACCTACGCTTTTGACACCACACGCTTCGTTCATTTGTCTCCGTTTCACCGTACGCACTCGTCGGCCAACGAAGCGCATTACATGGCACGCTCAAATAATAATTGGCGAATTTGTACAATTGTTTATATTGTTGGGACTGCATTTGCCACCAACTTATCGGACATTGCTCTAAATCTAAAGTCGGCTCACATTTGTAGCGATTAAATTCCAACTCTATTGCATCTTTTGGTTGCGATGGCTCAGGAGACAAGTTGTGTGAATTTTTGCGGCTTGCCGCACCGCTAATGCGATGAAAAAACGATCGTAAACCTACAACAAAGGTATGAGATGAGGAGCAATGGCATAATCAACTGAATACTAACTCGATTTCGGTGCAACTTGGATTACGGCGCATTGCTGGCTTTGATCCAATTTTATGTTTGAGGGGGGCACAGTCATTAGACGTTGGAATCGCTGACAAACTGCCTCCGCCAACTCCACACGCTGGATATTGTCAAAAGTGGCGGCTTTTTGTGCCTGATGTGTCGGATGTCGCCTAGGCTGAATGAAATCGTGCTGAAAGCGCACATCAAAAAGTACTGCCTCAGAAAAAAATGAGCACTTTGCTATGCTAAATGTACAGTCAACGGCAGATTATAAATAAATCAATCGAAAAAAGTTCATTTTGTTAAATATTTTGCCTACCTGTGGCGTAGTTCATCATTAATGACTTGCTGTGCCGACTGTACATAAATATTATCGTCAGTGTTAAATACCAGGAAATGCTCTTCGAAGAGTTTCATAATCAATGGACGCACAAGTGTACAGAGAGGTAGCGGTTCTGTGTTTATTGTATCAAGAGTAATCTATTAAGTAAAATGCGAAAAATATTAAAATTCGTTTTAGATTCAAATGGGTTGAGCGTATACTTTTAACGGGTTTAAGTATGCCATGAAAGACTCCAACTCGGAAGATAATTCCCTGTATTGCATGCCAGTTTCATTTGGGATGTCCACAAAATCTTGCAGAAATTTCAGTTTCCACCAGGGGCAGTTCAAGTGCGGTTCCGGCAAATTTAAATTCTGAAAAGTAAAGCATTGAAATAAGTATTGATGTTTTACAAGACCCCATGCCAAGATTTCTTTACTATAGTTTACAATGTATTCATAAAAAATAACACCTAGATCTACATATGTATACTTATCGCTGATTTATTTCATTAAATAGTTTTATCTATAGGCTTTTTGCAAACGATTACTTAGATCTTCATTTTCTTTAATGATGAAAATTTGCCGATTTTATTTGTTGCAAATGTATGTGAAAAATTTGGATGCCCTTTTAAGGTAGAAAGCTATATTTTTTCAGCCATTGTCTGATAGCCCATTTAGCGTTATATTTTGAAATAACATATTAAGGAGTTATATAGGCTTTCACACTAAAACGATTGTGGAGATTATGTTCCTTGGACGTGTTCAATTTTATTGATCTAGAGGAATTTAGCGCTTTGTTATATTAAGTTTCAATTGGTAAACATACCTGGCGTAGTTTAAAAATATTTTTGAACATTTGTGACACCTCATCCTGTTCAAAGATTAGATTGAGACACCGAGTTAGCAATGCTTCCAAACATGGAACCACTTCAATACCTATTAAAAACGTTTTACTATGAAAACATGCGGTTAAATGTTAAATTCCAGGAATTAATACATACCGTGAGATGTGGCAAAATTCTTTATTATTGAGTTGTCTTTCATCGTTGTTACAATGGCTGCGCAACGGTTGAGATCGAAATCCCTCAGAATGTCATGCAAGTCTATTTGATTCCTACAAACAAATTCTTCATATAGGACACTTTCCAATTTGTTATCAAAGTCGAAATTAAGGAAATTAATATATATGCTAAACACATTCTGCTCCTCGATGTCCATATAATTTTCAATACTGAGTGAATAAGGTTTGTCTTGCTGCAACAAATTTGTTGTAACGTATTTTTTAAGAATATATTGCATTTGACCGTAGTCAGCTAATATTATTTTCTCAACTTCATATTTATCCACATTAGTGATTCCGATGGAGTTAAGTAGCTGTTTAAAACCGAGCCCTTGCAATAAATTAGGCGGCAGCATGTCAGTAACCAACATATTCGCAAGTAATTCAATGTAGGAATCTTTTTTTCCCAGCATTGTATGTGATATATTTGCTTGCTCGTGATGATTAGACGGTGAATCATTGGAGTAGTCGAACATCGATTTTTGGGAGAGATCATTATCTATAATTACTGGTTCGCCCTCTGCAAATTCATCTGCCTCATTGTGTAAAGTCTCAACAACAAAGTTATTAGCACAACTAACGGTAACGTCGTCCACTCCGTTCGTTGATAAGGCATTGACCGTTTCTGAACTGAGTAACTCGTAACCGCACCCATTGGTAACAATGGTCTCATGGTCCTCATTATGTCCGCTTTGTTGATCATCCTGAAATTCTTTTTTGTGCAAAGAGTTCGACACTGCTACTGTGCCCTGATGTTGATTACGACAGTTCTGTAAGTAAGCTCTTGAATCAAATGAATCTATACATTTATTTCTATTCTCAATACTAACCTCCTGGCTTACGGACAACGTTATTTTATTGGATTCACGACAACCTGCGCTTAGTCGTTTAACTTTTAAAAGGTTATCCACATTTAAATCTTCTGAATTGGACCGTTTAGATGATTGCGCTTTTACTTCGCTCTCTTCATCCGCCTCAACTTCGTTCAAAATATCGGTTGAAGCGTCATCACTATCGCCACCATCCATATTAGAACTGCGGGAGAATGCCGAACATTGTTGCCGCTGCTGATGATGCATTTCATGCAATCGCTCTGGATGCCGTGATATAAGGTGTGTACGGAGATTAGAAGTATTTTTGTTGTAAGTAATAGCGGTACCACATAATGTGCAGATGATCTTTTGACGGGTCAAAATTTTATTGGCACTATCAGAAGGAAACCCAAAATATTTCCAGTAGGGGCTCCGCATCGATGCCGGAACAGTCGTGTGCGTGTATTCGATCGTTTGCTTTTCAACACAATTTTCGTATTTCATCTTGTAATATTTAATTCAATATTCATTTAATATAACTTCGCCATCAAAACAGTTTTCAGACATTTGTTTTGTTTACAATTTTTTAACACAAATCATAATAATTCTACGAACACATTGAACGCGATAGCAATCAATGAACGAATATCCCTCTATACGAACGTACGCAACGGAGCGACTATTATGGTGCTCACATTCATCAACATATCATAGTTCCTATCCGTTGCCCGTAGAATGAACAAAATTGGTCAAAACTTATCCGAAGAAAACAACTGCGTTTTATATTTACACAATACATCGGTTTGTGTTTGGTTGTATCGACACAATGTTGCCATTCATATTTTTCCATACAAACTTTTTCACACAATTTTTAATTGTACATATAATAAATCAAAGCTAAAAGCCAACAAATGCAAATAATTCATTTATCTATAATAAACATCATTCAACTTTGTTTTTAAGTTATTTGAACAAAAATTAAAATTTTTCTAAATTTATTCTGTAAATGATTTCGAAATGTACTGTTTGGCAACACTGTGTGGTGAGAGAGCAATCAGCTGACACGATTCTACGGAAACTATCCAAAATCGCACGACAACAATCTACCATACTACGGAAGGGAACGGTGGTGAGAATTCATTTACATGGGGCTCTCATTAATTTCAACGTATCGGCTGGTATGGGCGTACGTTTATGTTCGTGAGTGTGAGCACCACTAACTACTGTTGTCGTGGATATATGTAGATATTTGTTTTTTTGCAATTTGGTATTTTAAATGCCAAAATTTCGGTCAGAATGTAAACAAACAAACAAACAAGGCAACAACAAAAAACCGGATCTCTTTAACAAATCGCAAGAAAAAACAAATCAGCTGCTTTAGTAACTTACCTTGGGTAAATTTCTCTTTGCATTTTAAAGGGAAGGATTAAGGCGAAATTGGGGAAAAATAAATAAAATAATTGAGCAATGCATAAAAGCTGTGCAATAAAATGAAAGAGTAGCAAGACACAATTCAGCGAAAGCCCAAAAGTAATATTTTTGGACCCTTGCCAATAATTAACAACTACCAAAGACATTATGAACAGAGTAGGAAGCTGCCTACAGAATCAGCTGTAAAGCAATAACACAATTTTGTATAGCTTCAAATATTTTATACATAAAATTATCAAAAAAGTTAATAAAATTACTATTATTTTATTGTACTCTTTCTAATATAAAAGATAAAAAACCAATAAAAGTTTTTCACAAAAAAATCTTTATTGCTAAAACATTCATATTCTTATTACTAATACTATAGCAGATTTCTGGTTGCTTAACTTCCTGCTTGCTGATTTAAAGTCCTGTCCCAGTTCCAGGATTTTCTTGCATCATATTTACAAATAACTGCAATTGGCTCTTGTTGGTGGTAGAAATCAATTTTTATTATTGTTTTCTATTGAAAAATTTAGGTTCCATATATTTGTGTACTCCGGCCTCAAACTTGGCTGGGGGAAAATTCGTTTGAAAATGCCATCACATTCTCCCATCTTTTTGCATTCGTGATGCCTAATTCAGGCAACATTTACACTATTTTTAACCTACGATGTACAGAATACACCGTCTTCATCTTCATTCTTACTTTTATCCCAAAACACAATTTCCCGTTGTCGAAGTTCGTTAAGATCAAGGCGAACCTTTTAAAGGAGATATCAGTAGACCAGCTGATTTGTTTTTTTGCGTCGTCATGTGCATTAGAATGCCAGCATAAATGAAATTACGAAAAGGCGTTCCGTCTAACTTTTGTCGTGACATTCTAATGTACAGATCGGTGTTGTTGGCCTAGTGCCACCACCTTTGATGAATGCGCCTTGATTAGGATAAAAGAAAAGGGGAAATAGAAAAAAATCTCAGAGATTTTTGATTCATGACAGGGAGAAAGAGAATAGAGAAAAAACTCCCTAGGAGTTTTTATTCAGAATAGAGCAATTCATACAAGATGGTAGTAATAGGTATATATGTAAACTTTGTTTGTGTAATTTAATGAACTGAATGTAAAAAATTTGATGATTACTTTCCACGAATTTCTATATTATCAGAACGTAAACAAAACAAATCACTTTGTTATTAAAACCACTAAAACGAAAGCAAGATATTGCATAAAAACGCAAAAAACTTGCATTTGGAGTCTTTATATTTATTTGTGCTTCAACAATTTAACACGCGGCACTTCGTTTGCATTACTTTGTTTAGTTTTAATCTCACAAATCACAATATTACCAAACCATTCACTGAATTTTCGCAAATATGTAATTTCTCCTACTTTTGTTTGTTTTGTATTGCGAAGGGAGCTGACATCAGAGTAAAGTAACTGTTTTTTAATGGCGCCACCTTCAGTATTCAATTCGCCTTGATCGTGATATATACAAATGTTGTTGTTGCACTAGCGAAGCCAGCTTCTATGAATTCGCCGTAATTACTATGGTAGGTATGGCCATATTTACCCGATAAAAATACTTTGATAATAAAACGTTTATCCTTATTTTTATTTTCTGTCGAAATTATTTATTTGCACTTTTTCTAGTCTCGATTGGCGGGACAGTTATTTACAAGCGCCGGAAAATTACAAACATATCTGACGCGGTCGTACCACATTCCTCGTTCGCAAAAGAGTCGGACCGCACGTCCGTTCACGCATTGCCAGAAATATCGGCAATGTGTGACATCCCCAAAACGAGCACCATTTGGAGCTACACTGCAATCGATACCATCGCTATCATTTCCGCCGGCGCAATTTTCACAACTACAGGGTGGGCATTTTCCAAGCTGGCAGCTTTGCAGCGAAGTATTGAACCGTTCACCAAGCGGGCAATATTGTTGAATGATCATGTCGCCATGACATATAAAATATCCAAAACAATCGGTTAGATCAGGGATCTTGTAACCATAGGGTTTGTTATCACATTCAACTAAATACGAATTCTCGCGCGTATCAAAATTTGTTAAATTATCGTGTCTGATTCCATTACATCCAATAGTTGCCGTTAGTATGGTAACAATATATACAAGGAGCATTACTACTGAAAGAAATATTAAAATTAAAGCAGTTTAATTATTTAACCAGAATATTTGATTCACCTGGCATTGTAAATAAGTTTTTTACCGTTACTCATTTATGCCGACCAATCAACTGTCAATATATTAAAGAACTAACCTAATAAGTGGACACAACTACGGGTTTTTATAGTCCCTGGTAGCTTGCACGCATCCGTTCATCAACCTTTTCTGTTTTTCATTGCCCACCGACGCAGATGGGAAAATGTATATTACATTCGGACTAAAATATTTACTTTGTGGTTGACCTGGTATTTTATCTATCAACAAGTTCTCGTAAATACTCATAACGGTATATATATGTTAGTACTCTAATGGATTTCCGTATTTATACACATAAATATACATACATACATATAAATGTATAATCTTATATAAGCTAACGCAATAAATGTAGCAGTTTATAGAGGGCACCAAGCACGTGGTGATGTACCAGCTAACTGTAGCGGGCGAATTGGCGAGGAAAGGAACTTCTAACTTCTCAAGCAGACAAACTAGTGACTAGAAATATAGCTGGCCATTGCCTAGTGAAGACGCGTGCCTGCAGAATGGGTCTGCTAGCAAACGACCTCAACTACCGCGAGGACGAAGAAATTGAAAACTTCGACTACTGGCTCTGTGACTGCCCTGCGCTGGCGAGAGAAAGAAGACTACTTTCATCACTATTCACTTGCTTGTCTAGTAGTACTCAATACTCAATATTCATGCATTTTTAAAGCTAAAAACTGTTATAGAAGTCTTCCTCGGAACTTTTCTCCCAAACAATCTTAATTCTAAAGCCCAAAATAGCACAGAAAAATATATTTGAAGAATTCACATAATAAAAAGTGATCCTGTCTGAAATTCGTTTGGTGTCAAACGTCTTTAGTAGAAGTGTTTCCAGTCTTTGTCTTTACGTGAGCAGCAACCACCTGGACAGAGCACCCGTTCAGAAAGTGGTTTTTACAGCTCTACTTCTGTATTTCGGAAGGCAATGGCAAACATGTGTATTTCTGCCATGAAAAATCTCAAGACGCGGGGCACAAATAGGAGAAGGAGCTCGACCAAACACCTAACAGAAGTGTACGATTCTGAATGATTCTTTTTTTATTTCTTCAAATCATAGCCCTTAAAATGGATGCGTTGGCGCTCAACAAACAAAGGATGTCTCATTTGAGACTTTGCGAGAATTCTCGTGGAAAGTTCCCAAGCTCAGTTCTTGATTAGATCCTGGGTTGTTTTGCTTAAAAGGTACGATCGACTTAAGCAATGACTACAGTCTTAAGGATTACCTTTTGTTGAAAGGGTTTCAGCTATGGCCAGTATATTACCTTACTTAAGTCCTCGAGAAAATCTTCCGCAAATCGAACGATACATACTTATGTATATACATACATAGCCCCAAGTAATAATACAAAATTTTGCTTGGGAGTCACATGCAATAACATAAAGAACCTTAGCAAATGGCTTTGAAAAGTCATGGTAACTAGACCTACATGTCTATAGAGTATAGGCAGACCCATGGCTAAGGTATGCGTGAAAATTTTATAATCTTTTGACAATAACATTTTTTTATTAGTCTAAAACATAATTCATTTGGTAGTACGTTCTTCACGATTTTTGAGAACTACTCGCAACATATTATAAAAGTTTACTCAAAACTTCACTTTTTTCAATGAAAAATAAAAAACTTCTCTGTAAAATTAAAGTGAAATATTAATTTTGCAAGACTTTTCCTCTAAAGCAACACTCATTTAGTCCAAGTTTACATTTATGAAACCTATCTCAACTGACTTGCCTGTCCCAATTGTTCAAATAACAAGTTGACCATTAGAATGAAATAATGAGAAAGAAACGCATAATCGGTTAATAAGGGTCACACTTTCCGGTGTTCCATACAAATACGCAAATGTATGTATAATAAATTCGAACAATATGTCCACTACTACTTTTTCGTCATAAATTTGCAAGTGTCAATTTTACGTATTTATATTGTTATTTTATTATTTATTATTTTCAATCCGTTATGGATGCCATTTACACTTTTGCTATTAATTGGCGGAAGTTAATATTTAAATCTCGCACGCAGATGGCTGCTGTGCGCAATTTACAACTTTTCGACACGATATCGAAGTGGTAGTAGAAGGGACACTGCTGCAGGATGGCATGTCCTTTAACACAGTAAATAAAATAATCGCAACGCAGCATGTGTGGAAATACATGTTGCCCATAGATTGGGCAATCAATGAGTTCGCCACCATCACTACTCGCCGATCCGTCGGCGCTGTTGTCAGTGCCACCATTTCCATTTGTTGAGCCAATTGTACTTGTAACAGTATCAGGAGTCCGAAATGGGCAACCTGCACTTTCGGGCATGTCGCACTTGGCTGTATTCGCATTCCAATGGAGATTGGCGCTACATTCTTGCAACACCGCTTGGCCATAGTAGCATATGAAGTATTGTTGGCAATTGCTACTGCTGCCTAAGAAGACTATACGGTTTTGATCGGGTGGCTGTGAAGCACAGTATCGTGAAGCATTTAGCAGTTCATTTTCATTGTCATTGTTATTGTTGTTGTTGTTGCCAGTATTTCCATTATTATTATTGTTATTACTACTAGTGTTTTCATTGTTGCCATTGCTGGATATATCGAGCTCACAATTTACGTTGTCGGCGGTGTCGCAGAGCTTGCTGATCGGATTGAACAGCATTGTTGGCGGACAGGGTGCCATCACAGCCTGTCCGTTTTCCAAACACAAATAAAATGAACGACAGTCATCTGGATTTCTGTCGAATTCGCCAGCGGTATGATTTAAACAAATACTATTCTGACGCTTGATCCTGTTCGGAGTGACTAAATTTGATGAAGAGGCGTAAGCAAATTGTGATACTGTTGCCAATGCCAAATATATACGAAAAACTGAAAAACGTATATCAACGAAACTAAATAAGTTCTTAGTAATGAATTCATGTGAATGTGTATGCATTTATGTACATATAAAAATAGTT
This sequence comes from Anastrepha ludens, assembly GCF_028408465.1. Lineage (NCBI taxonomy): Eukaryota > Metazoa > Arthropoda > Insecta > Diptera > Tephritidae > Anastrepha > Anastrepha ludens. The sequence goes on along the minus strand of NC_071500.1, from coordinate 115,853,296 downwards.
TTATAGAGTTAAAAAATGGGATGCTGTATGGATGTGCATATGCTGCTATTTACCGTAGATGAGCTCGGGTTCCATTATCGTAACGAATTCAAAACTTTCTAATATAACTTGTTTGGCGGATTGACGTCCTTTTCACCAGCCGTCGTAAAATATTCTAACTTTATTTCGAAATTTGTTTGCGAAACCTAAAAGAAAACTCCATACATATATGTAAATATACTTTTTAAGGTGCGTATGTGTGCACAAATATGAGTATTGAATTTGTATGGTACACACATATGTATACTTTATAGTAGCTGCTAATGAATATGTACGTATGTATATTTTTGAAAGCCTTCCAAAAATTTTGTTCTCATTACTTAAAGATAATATCTTTGCTAATATCCACAAAAAAACAAAAAAGTGACGCGTAAACTACAACATTTTAATTTCCGTTCGAGAGTTCAAAACCACGCATTTATTTACTTGCAGTGTGCACATATATATGTACATATATAGTATGTACAAATACCAGATATTTTGTAATAAGTAAACCAAGAAAGGTTTGAGCAATTTTAAACGGCCTTCTGGTATTAGTCCAAGTTTTTCCTTCCAGTTAGATGAAATATTTCGCAACGCTTATGAATATGTCATGACTGAATGAATAATTTCTTCCGCGAATAATTTGCAGACGTTGAATTCAAATTCTTATAGATTATTTGGTATTCTCAGGAAAGTAAACAAAAAATGTTAAAGAAATAATTTAATAATCATGAAATCTTAAGAACTGCTCTTAAATTGGAACTATGGTATGCAAACTTCTTGTCAAATGCGATGCCATAACTAGTAACTAGTATTTAGTAGTAGCATACATGATTAGGTTAGGTTAATTTGCAATGGCTGCCGCCGAAAAACTACCAGAGGTTGGCTTGCTAGTTTCCATCATTGGGACCACTGGTGTCTCGGACGAATTTGATTAAGCATTTTTTGAGTATCGTAAAAAGGTGTTCATATATGTATGTATATCGAGGCCTTCTACATGATACACTCTTGCAGCTTCAGCAGCATTTTCGATACAGTTCGCCCAGTCTTTGTGAATCTTTCCCATTTGGGTGGCACGTCACACATGTATATTAGGAATGTTAATCCCAGGATTGTGATGTTTTTGAACTCCGAAAATCACAACATTTTTGAGTATAAATTTGTCTCACCAAATGCATCTAGTAAAATTTTCATTTGAGGAATGGAAAGCTTTCTTTGCAGCATTGATTGAGTTTCTAATTGTGGGGATAGAGGCTATTACCTGCAGAAAGGATTTCGATTTCTATCAACAATCCAACGGGCAGCTGACTTTGCGGGCCATACATTCAGGGAGAATACTCTCAATGCTCTTATTTCCTTAACGTCACTCTTTAATCAAAACAAACTGTTATTTCATCGCTAATATATTTAAAATACAACAAAGTTGGCCGAGCTCCTCCTAATATTTGTGACGTGCGTCTTTATGCTGTTCCAGAAGTGGAGGGACCTACAGTTTCAAGCCGACTCCGAACGGCAGATATTTTAATGAGGAGCTTTTTCATGGCAGAAATACACTCGGAGGCGACCGCCATTAGTTTTTCTTAATTTTTAGTGTTTCACCTACGTTCTCTCCATGAATTCCGAATGGTTGTCACGCACCTGCCCATTCGGCTACTTCGTTTAATTTCAGTGCAGTCTCAGGAATAGGATGCGAAATAAGACCCCGAAAATGCAAGGATCAGTAAAATCCCGAAAATGTAAAGCCCATATATTTACAAGTGTAAGTACATATGTATATACATACATGCATAAGCATAACTGAAATTACTCATACGCCCCGTATGCCGAAATATACTTCCCAGAGTAGAGAATACAAAGCCGGCGCCATCCGTATACCGGAACTTTGTTCTGCAGAAATTTGACAGAATCTGCTGTTTCGAAAACAAACAAACCTCTGTGTGAAAAGTTACAAAGATCAGTGAATATAACTTGAGTTGGCGCAGTCTTGTATTCTATCATTCTTGAATGTACTCGTATATGCATATGTTCATATTATTCAGCACACACGAATTTTATGATGAAAACGGAAAAGAATTAGAATTTAATTTTTAAAACTTCATGTTGTTTCTCTTCTTTATTAAGGAATAAATCACCGTACATTTTAATATGCAATAATTACTTAATTAAAGTAAAACTTAAGCACTTTCTTCCACATGATAATGGAAATTTAGAAACTGTTTTCCAAAATAAATCAAAAGAAAATTTCGTCATGTTTGAATACGCGTATACGTACGCATGTAGTAGGTAAGTTTTTATCAGAATTAACTACATGGTTTGGAAAATTGCTGATGTCGTTGTTATCTTTAGATGTGAACCAAACAAATTTATTTTGATTAGGAAAATTAATTCGAGGTATTCTCAGATCCTATACTTCAAAACAATTTTAAACACCCTAAATCATAAATTGACTCAAGTTGTTATTCCAAACGAGATTAAACGGCTATATTAGATGAGATAGAAGGGAGAGGAATAATCGGTCCCATGTCTGCTGGAATTCTATGTTCCAGGACTCCTACTCACAACACAACCAGACAAGATCTGCTGACTAGACAGTCATGCTGTTAGGTGAAGTTACTTCATAAAATAACAGCTTTGGCAGCAAAGGGTAAAAACCTTGAAGCCAATTATTCTAAAGACCCATCACGCTTGGCTGCGGTCAATCCAAATCAGAAAAAGATAAGTGAGAACTTGAGAAACAATAAATCCTTATTAAGTATACTTGCGGAAGTCCATTCGGGCACTGTACTTTCTACTGTACTACATATGGTATACTTATATTTGTAGGTAGATATAAGTATGTACTTACAAAAATTATACCGGCTGCGATCTGTGCTCGCGTACTCGTTCAATAAAATAATTTATAATTTTGTTTTAATAAATTCTGTATGCAAAAGACAGTATAGTATTGTATATAGGCTCGATTTATTATTAATGATATAAAAAATATTTAAAAAATTGTTCAAATTCTTTGAGTTCTTCTGTTGTAACAAACAGCTTGATGAAGCACAGTACAAGCGCGTTTTTCATAGTCCCAGCCGTAGCCAAAGGGGCACTGCTGCAATAAAAGATATCCGCTTCGACAGTGATAAAAATAGTTACAATTTGTCGCATGCGGATACATATCCATGGTGTGCGCCTGGCATTGTTCTTTCGGATTAGTGAAATCGGTCTGAAAAGATAAGCCAAAAACACTTGTACACTAAGTTATATTCGGAAATCCAAAATAATTAATAATATTTACAGCCATTTTCTTAATTACTTTGACTTAAGTGCCTGTTTATTGCCTGCAGTTACTATACGAATTTTAAATCGGCTAATGATTCGCTTCTGATTCGTATCCGTTGGTTTTTCTAAAGCTAAACTAAATTCCTAAAGCTTTTCAATATCCATTTTCTATGTTCATATACAATAGTATTTCTAATAATTCTACTTCCGAACAAAGAACAAATTTATTACTTACTTGACATCGAACCATTTCTGGATAATCACATTTTCCAGTGCGCGGATTAAAGTGCAGCATGGCAGAGCAGTGCATGGCCAATCTCTCGCCATGGTAGCAAATAAAATAATCAGAACAAGTTTTCGGATGGGGCACGAAAATTATCTGATTTAAATTGTCTACAGCCGGACATTCGGAGGATATTATTACGACCGTATTGCCATCTGTATTGGGTGAAATCGTGGCCGGCGTAACCATAGCTCCACTAGCGCTTGTAGTAGTTGCGTTCACATCATACGATTGGCTGGTGATTGTAGTTGATATGATGGAATTCGATGTAACAGTTGCATTTGTGTCCTTAACTGTCGAAAAGAGCAGTGAACTGAGTGTGGTGGTCGTTTGGACTTGCATAGATGCTGACGAATTACCACCGATGTCGCTTGAAGTGTTAAGTTTGCAGTCGACGAGATGTCTAGGATCACATGTTTGTAATAATTCATTGAAATAGTCGCCATCCGGGCACTCGCCCTCATAGGAATCGGCACCGGCGCAGTAGATGTAGTGGCTGCAAGACGTATTGCTAACTATAAACGCATGGTTTGGTTTATTGTTGCATTCCTCGTAGATATCGCTATGCACGTGGGCGACAAAAGTAAATGTCAAAATTGCAAGAGACTTGCAAAACCATTTAGTACTCATTCTTACTAATTCAATAGTATAAAGTATTTGCCGAATACACAGTTTGTAGCATAAGTATTATTTCGATGGTAGGCTGGAAACTACTAAAACTTGAAATGCCTGCATTTTGGTAGAAGTATTCAAAAATTGTTAAAATTCGATAAGTGATTGAAGCTTTTGTGCAATCCTCATGTTTTGATGAAGGTGAGTAAAATTATTTTGAAAAACTCTGTCGGTACAAATTATCAGCGGCAGTGATTGTGGATCTTCAATAACACATAACATATGTATGTATGTATGTATGTACGTATGTATGTTTATGCTGTATATATTACTTCTTGTGAATGTAGGAGAAAAAGCCGTTTTAACCACTTACATGTTTATGCACAGAAGATGATAAATTGTCTCTACATATACTCGTATGTATTTGTATTGTATGTAGCATAGGCGAATGTATAGTATTTCGTCTATTTAGACGAAGGGTGCTGGGTCTGGGTTAAAGAAATCAAATAAAGTTCGAGTTTTATATTTTTCTTAACGTTTTTTTCACATTTCTTGTTTGGTTTCAAATCTGTATTAGTACAAATTGAAGTTAAATTTACGTTTATACTTTTACATAACTAAAGTACCAAAATTCGTATTTAACAACATAATAATTTTGTAAATATGTTAGTAAGAATAAAAAGTCTTGTATTTTAGATTAAAAAAATTAAAAAAAAAATTTTGTATAAGTTTCATTTTGACGTGATAACGTCTTATAATTCTATTTAACAGGCTGCACGCACGAAAAAATGTGTCGTTACCTTGCTCATTAGTGTTACCTTGCTCATTGCCGTTACCTTGCTCATTGCCGTTACCTTGAATGAACTGCAAGCGAAAGCGCGGAACGAACGACAAAGCAAACAAAGCAAACGAACGGCAACGTTCGACATCTTGCTCTCTCCTACTTAAGTGAGCGTATATGTGTATGTATATGCGCATATGTACATATATAAATTCACGTATTTGTATTTGCATATGCCTTCTTATTGATTTTTATTAATTTGATTTACTTGAAGAATCTAAAATAAAACCAAGTTTGTTCATAATACCTGTTGTTTTAATGTTATTATTATTTTTTGACGTGATAACGTCTTATAATTCTATGTAGCCGGCTGCACGCACCAAAAAATGCGTCGTTATCTTGCTCATGCGTCGTTACCTTGCTTGAACAGCATGTTATTTTATGTTATGTTATGTTATGTTATGTTATGTTATGTTATGTTATGTTATGTTATGTTATGTTATGTTATGTTATGTTATGTTATGTTATGTTATGTTATGTTATGTTATGTTATGTTATGTTATGTTATGTTATGTTATATTATGTTATGTTATGTTATGTTATGTTATGTTATGTTGTGTTATGTTATGTTAAAGTATATTATGTTATGTTAATGTTAACTCATTCTCTATATCCATACAAAATATCTATCAAACAAATAATATTAAAATTTTCTTTTGAAAAATGCAACCATTCAATCAGTATTTTCTTATGACGTTATCACGTTAAACTATCGTCAGTAAACCGACTTTACAGACAACCTCTTTTTATTTTTATTTATTGTAGTAAGACATATAAATCGAAGATCGAGGAGACCACCTGCTTGCTATTCGGAGGCGCTTTAAAACTGTAGGTCCCTCCCTTTGTGGAAAAACATCGAGACGCACACCAAAAATAGCAGGAGGAGCCCGACCATACACCTAACAAGGCATGTGTTGTGCGCGCTAATTATAATTATAAAGGGGTGATTTTTTAAGAGCTATAGGAAAGTTTTTCAAAAAAAACACACGTAAAATTCAGAAAAATGCATGAAATTTTTATTTAAATCGATAGTACAATCCATATAATTTAATGATGGAAGATTATTTCATGCAAATGACCGCGACTGCGCTTCAAATGGTCCATCCGCTTAGTCCAATTTTGGCATACGCTTTCCAATGTTTCGGCCGGTATCTTACATATAAATCCTTTACTGTTGTCTTCCAATGCGTTAGTTGAAGCAGGCTTGTCTGAATAGACATGAGCTTTAACATAGTCCCACAAAAAATAATCTAAAGGCGTTATATCGCACGATCTGGGTGGCCAATTGACAGGTCCCGAACGTGAAATAAAATGTTCACCGAACTCGCCTCTCAACAAGGCCATTGTTACGCGTGGCATGTGGCGGTGTCTTGCTGAAACCACATGCCATGCAAGTCAAGCTCTTGCATTTTGGGCAAAAAAAAGTTGGATATCATTTCATTGGTGAGCGCTCACCATTCACAGTTACATTACGATTCGCAGTATCTTTGAAGAAGTACGGTCCAATGATACCTCCAGCCCATAAACCGCACCAAACGGTGACCTTTTCTGGATACATTGGTAGCTCTTGCAATTCTTCTGGCTGATCTTCACTTCAAAATCGACAATTCTGCTTATTTACGTACCCATTGATCCAAAAATGAGCTTCGTCGCTGGACACAATTTTTTCGATAAAAAAGTGGATCTTCGCCCAGCTTTCCAAGAGCCCATTCACCAAAAATTCTGCGTTGCGGTAGATCGTTCGGCTTCAATTCTTGCACCAGCTGTATTCTGAAAGGCTTGACGCCTAAATCCTTTCTCAAAATTTTCCACGTTGTTGAGTAACAGAGGCCCAATTGCTGCGAACGGCGACGAATCGATAATTGATGGTCATCATTAACACTGGCCGATACAGCTGCGATATTTTCTTCAGTTCGCGCTCTACGTAAGCGTGTTGGTGGCTTGATGTCCAGTAATGTAAATTTGGTTCTAAATTTAGTCACAATAGCTCGAATAGCCGCTTTAGTGAGTCGATTAAACTGACCATAAAATGGAAGAAGCGCGCGATAAACTTTCTTAACAGATCACGCATTTTTGTAATAAAATTCAATGATTTCCAAGCGTTCTTCGTTTGTAAGACGATTCACGGTTAAATTATAGACCAAACTGAAGATCTTTGACAGTGAAACAAAACACGAAATGTACGTCAGCTGTTTAAACCAACTGTTTAAAAAGATAATAGTTAAAAAATCACCCGTTATATACAGAGTGGCGCAAAATTACTAACCTTATGAAGATTTATAATTTTTACTTGTGAACCAGACAGCAGTGGTATGCAAACAGAAAGCAATGGAGTGCGTAAAGGTCAGACTAAAGATTTCTACCACTGGAAATCCGTTTGTTTGTTTAGCAAAAAAGTTAATCAAAATCAAAATTGATGACGAATTTTACGCCACCTTGTATCCCTAGATTAGTGTGGAAAGTTGCAGTTTTTCAATTTTCACAGGAAAGCATACAAATTTTCTTTTAAACAAACTTTCGCGTATTCCAAGCTAAAACTACTCCAAACGAATCATTTTTCCACAACTTTGATGACTTGTCACATTTCCGCCAAAGAAACTTATTACTGATTAAATCAGAAGTACAACATTGATATATCACGAAACCATGAATGCATTATTTTTCTTGCTTCTTGCATTAAAATAGATGTTTTTTTAAAAAGTGAACTTTGCAAATTTTCACTCTAAGCTAGCGATTTATGTACTTTATATATAAACCAAGAAAACGTGATTCGCTTATATCCAATCACTTTGCCATTTTTGCACCGCCTTTCGGCTTAGCCTCGCATGCTTCTTAGATGTGGACATTTGGCCTTTGAAAAATGTGCGCAATACACGCCACTTGACTCGCGAATGACGAGTAATGATTTACGAGTATTAGCAAGTGGAAGATGCTTTTCTAGTTTTCAAAATCAAATATTTTGTTTACGTTTCGCAAGAAGTGGCAAATAAAAAAGGTTTTTGGAAATTTGGTAGCGCGAAATGTTGAAATCTGTTTAATTGCCAGGAGGTTAATATGGCGACCGAAAAGTGGCATATGTCATTATGCAGAGTATAGACACTCCAACCTCGGCATGTTGGGTGAACAGTGTACCTTGTATAGTAAGGTTGTACAACCGATTTCCCTGTTGGTCCTACGGTTGCATGAAATTTAAAATGTTTTAATTTTTGGTGGGCGAAGTTAGCGGTTATACGATGAGTTGGAACGTGTATATGTAGATTGTACGACCAACTTTGTTTACATTTTTAGTTTTAGTTATTAACACAGAGAAAAAAATTAATTTAAAAAAACTAATAACAAATAATAAACAATAAATACGACTTGATTCCTGTATTTTGCAAAAAGTTCAACACCACGAATAGAGGTTAATAAAGTAGGATAAAGCGTATGCTAAACAGCCATCCAACTCGTTGTACAAGGTGTCGATGCAACGGTCGGAGAGTGTATACTCTACATTATGTGCATACAAGTTTATTTCAAGTTGTTTGCAATTGTTTCATTACGAACGACACCAGCCATTCTAAATATGAAGAAGTTTGCATAAATTAATTGTATTATCATTCTACATTATTTCTTGTCTATTGACACTTCACGTATCTTACAGTTAGTTGCGTATTCGCAACACAATATGTATATTTATAGAGAAATTGTTTCACATTGTAGAACTTCCGCTACAGATTGTGGAACTTTAAATGGATAGGTACATATCGCGCCGGTCAAGAAGAAGGGGAAGGTACATGCATATGTAAATACCCAACTTGTTGTTCCATCACTTCTTTATCACCATGTTCCTATCTACATATGTACATACACACATTTAAATATGTATGTATACATGTGTGCGAAGATTGAACATCAATTTGATTGCATATTAAAAATATATGTAATATCGAGCACACAAAAAATTGAAATGCCATTGGCATGAGTCGTTGCGTTATGCCATACCAGGCAATGCTTAAAAGCTTTGTTCTAGGAAGTAACATTTTATATTGGAAATACACATACTTGTACTTATACATACATATATGTAAGTATCAGTCTACTTGTACAGAACTCCCGCTTACCTTGATTGGAGTGCCTGCTGGCAGTAGCTTTTAGAAACCATTCATGAATTAACCATTTCATGCCCCATTCCCACCATTTCCTTTGGAATGCTCACGACTTTGTGTGTTCGATTACCACATTTCCTTCAGTTATTTATTTATTGGCATTATTGTATATAATATATAAGTATTATGTGTGTTTGATACAAGTCATTCATATTTCTTTCAAACATTCATATATGCATATAAAATGAAAAATGTTCACACTGAAAAATGTACGTTTTTTTTGGGATAGTATCAAGACACGTTTCCTGTTTTACGACATACTTATAAGAATGCGCACTGTACATATGTAAATGTGAGAATGACTTCTTTCTTCCTTTAATTCCATTCAAGATCGTCTAGACCCTTCAAAACATTTCGCCTGGCTAATAAGTACGCAAGCCCGCCGCTCAATGTCCCAGCCATAGTAAAAAGGGCACTGCTGCACAGTTAAGAATCCTTTAATGCAATAATAGAAGTAGTTGCAATTATGAGGATGAGGAAAGAAATCGATGACATGTGCCAGACATTTATTTGCGTTCGGTCGATCGAGCTGATTGAGTGGAAAGTTGAAAATTATAAATTTAAATTTAAATTGTACAGGCACATTTTTCATGGACACTAGCACTATATATGTGTGCGTACATGTGCATATGCAGTGCAAAGAGATGTAGTAGACATTTGTACATGTACCTGTATAGTAATCCATATAGTTATTGCTATTATTATTATTATTTTTTTTCAGAAAGCAATTGATAAATTTTACACGCCGATGCCGGGCTGTCAATAGTTAGCTACTTTCTAGGCTGTTCATCCTGTTACTACTATTTTTTGTTCTTTTTGTTATTACATACAACCAAAACAAAACTTTTCTTCCGAAATTTTAGATCATCCCAAATGGTTAATAGAGATTTTTATTTTTGTAAACTAGAAATTTGTTTGAAATGATTACGGTTTCTCTTCAGATTACTACACGTCCATGCAGGTGCCAGTACATATCGCTCATTTACTTCAGTATCATAGTCCAAAAACTGTTTTTTTTTTTAATAAGTAAGCACAAGTAAGTACACAAGTGGCCTTGTGCTACGCAAAAAATTTTTGGCGATATCTATGTATTAAGGTGAAAATATGTTTTTACTTTTACACAGGGAGGCACAGCAAATTGAAAACTTTGCAGCCGCTTTTCTCGACACTTTGAAGTAAATGAGCGATGTGTCCAAGTGCATATGTACATATAGAGGTATTTACTTGTAAGTATGTGTCCTTTAAATCTTAAACTCACCATACATTGCACATTTTCGGGAAAATCGCATTTGGCTGTGTGTATATTAAAGTGTAAATTATCGGAACAACGCATTTCAATTGGGTGGCCATGGTAGCAAAGGTAATAGTCTGTGCATGACTGCATGTTCAACGTAAGTACGATTTGTTCCGGATCATCGACTGCAGGACACTGATCTTTCACTACCGGGGCAATGGTGATCGGTTCCGACGTACTGGTACTCTCACCACTTGTGTGCGTTGATTGTGGTAACTGTTGATTTGTTATTGTAGTAGTTGTTGGAGACGATGCGACCGGTTCTTCGGTTACTTCAGATGCTCCAGTAACCTCAGGAATTGTCACATCTTGATCATCCAGGGCGCAATATACATTGCTCGCATCATCGCAAGAATCGCCATCAAAATATTCACCTTCATCACATTCGCCAGAATAGGAACTTTCACCATCGCAATAAATATAGTTTTGACAGCTCTCGGAGCTTTTTACAAATGTCCCTTCATCCGCATTCTCACATTCTTCGAATGTGGCAGCATATGCGGTATGAAATGAAAATATTAGGTATATCATTATGATGGGGTAGATCGTTTCATATTCCATTATCTCACTTATTTTATAACTTTCGTTGATATTTTCTTTTATTTTGTTTAATTTATAACGCGACCAATATTGAATTGATCGATTTCAACAGTACATATTTCAAAAAAATCACTGAAAATATAAGTATTTAAATAAGTACAAAAACATTTCAGACGATCTTGGTCTACTTTACGTTCGACTTGATGCTAACTTATCAACTGAATGTAAACTTAGATCCAACATAAATTTTATGGTCGCCAACAATGGAAGTTCATTTTAATGTATTTCTAATGTACAATCAACACCTCTTTATCAAATCGATTTTCGATTCGTTATCAATTGTTCATCTTTTCTTATCACTCCCACAGATGCTTAAAAACCATTTTCGACAGAAACGGGCTTGGTTAGGGGCTTACACCCCTCCTGAAGGAATGAGTCAAAGAAGAAACAAATATGATTGTATTGAATCATTCAGCACCAAATGATAGAAGAGATTTTTTTGCCAGTTGGCTATGGCATACCTCTGAGTGTATTTGCGCCACGAAAAAGCTCTTAATATAAAGCCTTCTGCGGGAAAACCATCGGAGTCGGCTTAAAACTGTTGGTGCCTCCATTTTTAAAGCATCATCAAGACCTACAAAAAAAAAATGGTGTAAGAGCTCGGCCAAACACCCCACAAAGAACAATATACAGTAGGTTCTGTTTTTATGCGGTAGATACGTTCCGCAAGAAACAGCATGAAAAAAAAACAGCATAAAAAAAGCTACCAGTTCTATAGTAAAACTATGGATACGTTTCAAAAGTGCTAAAACCGCATAAATCTGAAATAATGTAATAAAATCGCATAAAAAAGGGCACTAGTCCCATATTATAACTATAGATACGTTCCATAGACCGCATGAATCTGAAATAATTAAATAAAATTGCATAAACAAAATATTGTATTTTTGAAAATTATATCTTTATTTAAGAAACGTCAGAATCGAAAAATAAATTTAAGTCAGAAATAGAATCAGACAATACCCACATGTTGCGCGTTCGTTTAGGATTTGGCGTAAAATCACTTTCGTCACTTGAGGAAATGTACACGTCTGATTTAGATAGTTATGCAGGCGGTTCCATACTTGTAGGGTTAGCATTTCTGATGTAATCTGTGATGAGTTTTTGCTTAGCTGGTTTAGAATCTTGTTTATATGTACAATTCACGATAGGTCGACATACATTTTGTAATAAAAAAAAACCGCACTATTTCAAAACCGCATAAAAAAAGCCGCATAAAAACAGAACCTACTGTAAAATATAAAAATATACAATATTATGTATATATACATTTATATTATATATATATAAATATATTATATAAATATATACTCGTATATATATAACTTGTATATATCATGTAGATGTTTTCAGTCTTTCCATTCGCGTCGAAGTCAAATCCCTCTCCGAAATCATTTCCCGCGTACGCCAATGCTTACACACGAGATACATAGGTACATGCGTCCCGCCTACAACCAAACGACAGTTCATATCTGGAGCAAAATCACAATTGCCCTCTTTTAACACAAATCTTTTCCAGTAGCAAAACCACATGTGTGCGAAACCTATTAATGCTACCCTTCTTGTACATACATACATACATACATACATATATTGAATGTATTGATGAATCGGACAACTTTCTCTCCTTATAAGGATTTGTACGTATGTATGTATGTAAGCGTGAACATTATAAATCGGTATGTAAGGTATCCTAAAGTCAAACCTCAAACACAAACAAAAAAAACAATCTTAAGGCAGCGCTTGAAATGAAGAAAGTTTTTTTATTTAATTTTATTGAGCAACACATGTGCACGTTCATCCTTATATAGGTACAGAGTTAAACGAAGATCAGTCCTTATTCGCAGCACATATTACATTTTCTCTATAGTTGCACACATTTAACCTTGGATCGAACCAAAGTGGGGATGGACAATGCATCAAGGTAGCCTGACCAAAAGTGCAAACATAGTAACGGCTGCAATGATCTGGATCAGGTAGGAAAGTGCCTGTCGGCAAGGTTGCACATGATTGTGGTGTTATAGCGGTTGTTCCCTTAGATGTTTCGGTCGGAGTTGAAGTCAACAATGAGGAAGTGGTTTTAGTTGAAGAAAATTCTTCTGTTGTAGTTTTACTTGGCTCATCTGTTTGCTCAGTGGTTGTTTTCTTGCTTGTTGAAGTCAACAATGAGGAAGTGGTCTTAGTTGAAGAAGATTCTTCTGTTGTAGTTTCAATTGGCTCATCTGTTTGCTCAGTGGTTGTTTTCTTGCTTGTTGAAGTCAACAATGAGGAAGTGGTTTTAGTTGAAGAAGATTCTTCTGTTGTAGTTTCAATTGGCTCATCTGTTTGCTCAGTGGTTGTTTTCTCCGTTTGATTTGAAGTCGTCGAAGACTCTTCACTCGTTGGTGCTTCACTGGATACCTCTGTTGTAAATATTGTACTATCCGTTTCTGTTGTTATGTCAGAGGTTACATGGGTAACTGTGGTCGTTTCATTTAAGGTAACAAGTGTAGTTCCTTCTGTTGTAGTCTCAATTGGCTCATCTGTTTTCTCCGTGGTTGTTTTCTCCGTTTGATTTGAAGTTGTCGAAGACTCTTCACTCGTTGGTGCTTCACTGGATACCTCTGTTGTAAATATGGTACTCTCCGTCTCTGTTGTTATGTCAGTGGTTACATGGGTAACTGTGGTCGTTTCATTTGAGGTAACAAGTGTAGTTCCTTCTGTTGTAGTTTCAATTGGCTCATCTGTTTGCTCCGTCGTTGTTTTCTCTATTTGATTTGAAGTTGTCGAAGACTCTTCACTCGTTGGTGCTTCACTGGATACCTCTGTTGTAAATATTGTGCTCTCCGTCTCTGTTGTTATGTCAGTGGTTACATGGGTAATAGTGGTCGTTTCATTTGAGGTAACAATTGTAGTTCCATCCGTTGTAGTTTGAGTTGTTTGCTTGCTGGTAATGTCAGTTATTGTTGGATGGCTTACACTAGTAGAAGTTGGCGCCGTTGTTGTTTCTATGCCTTCACAATTACAAGGAGGACAACGTCCAATTACACAACAACTTAAGGCTACACTGTACTTGGCACCAGGTGGACAATATTCTTGTATATATTGATCATTGTAAAGTGCGAAAAACCCATTGCAATCGTCAGGATCATATTTGGTCGGCATTGGTAGTTTATATAAACAACTATCCGCTTTAGATTGCGGTAGTGTGACCGCGTTAGCGAAAATATATACCATGATCAGCGAGGTCGGTTTCATATCTGTGCTTAGTATAGTATGTAATTCTAGAGGTGTTTTGAATACTTCTAACGGAAGGCAAAGTATTTAAATGTATACAACGATAGGAAATATAACTTTTCTGGTGGTGAATGCTCCACGGTGGTATTTATAGTGGATTTTATAATCAAAAAGCTCTGGTATAAGCTTTTTTCTGTCATGTAATAAAAATATGTTAAAAATTATTTAATCAAAGGCAAGATAACGACTTCACCCTTTCATTACACTGCATTGGTACAATAACTAATGTGACTGACACATTGTCCAACATGTTCGTCATACAATCATTGTAAAAGAATTTCACCTCTGTGAGCCCGATGACTTCAAAAATTATTTCAGTGCGTTTGCTGCAACTAGTAACTCCCATTATAAAAAACAAAAGCATACACAGTTCAGAGAAATCTCGCATCACGTACTAAGGATTATGGTCCACACACTCACCAACTTATCGTAGTCCTTTTCCGCAGCCCGTAGAATACACAAAATTGAGCCAAATTTATCCCGTAGAAAACAACTGCGTCCTTTCGTTATCGTTCATAATACATCGGTTTGGGTTTGGTTGTATCGACATAATGTTGCCATTGATATTTTTCCATACACACTTTTTCATACAATTTTTAATTATACATATAATAAATCAAAGCTAAAAGCCAACAAATGCAAATAATTCATTTATCTACAATATAATTAAAATTAGTCAACATTGTTTTTAAGTTATTTGAACAAAAATTAAAATTTTTTAAGGTTATTTTTTAAACGATTTCGAAATGTACTGTTTGACAACACTGTGTGGTGAGAGAGCAATCAGCTGACACGATTCTACGGAAACTATCCAAAACCTAC
Source organism: Anastrepha ludens (assembly GCF_028408465.1). Taxonomy (NCBI): domain Eukaryota; kingdom Metazoa; phylum Arthropoda; class Insecta; order Diptera; family Tephritidae; genus Anastrepha; species Anastrepha ludens. The sequence goes on along the minus strand of NC_071500.1, from coordinate 115,838,135 downwards.
TATACCACGGAACGGAAGGGTGGTGAGAATTCATTTGCATGGGGCTCTCATTAATTTCATCGTATCAGCTGACACGGGCCTGCTTTTACGTTGGTGACTGTGAGCACCATTACATTACATTTCATGGCAAACTATAAACTCTTTTATTCGTTCTCCCCGTTCATCTTCACTAGTGATGTGCGTTTCTGAGTTTCGGGTTTCAAACAGAAATATCAAAATAGCTAAACAAAAGATTCTAAAAAGGTTTCTTTAAAAATCAAATTTATTTTTTGTTATAAAGTAAATAAATATATACATATAAATATATTCCAATCATTTCTTAATTTATATTTGTATGATAAAAACTAATAAAAATATAATACATGAAATTAAATTTAAGTACGAGTTTTCCACGTTAAGTCTCATTTAAAAACATGATTTTGCCGATATTGTCGCTATTTAATCCATTCCGCTTGTTTAAAAAAAAGGTCATCATCTGTTAAAAGTACTCCGAAACAGAAGTTATACGGTAGGTGTTAAGCAGAAATTTTATTTGGCAAACCTTTTGAAACCGCTTTTACTTCTTCCAGGGTTGATCTTCGGTTCTTCTGGAACCATTTTTGGGGTATTGTAGGGCCCGGCCGGTCGGTTTACCAAAGGCTGGTGTAGCGAGCAGGCACACTCGCAAACTAGTGAGATTTTAGCAAAAATGATAAACATGCTCGTCTATGTTGCAGGCACATAAATTGTAGGTACTTTTATACATATACCTACATATGTATATGCACGTGGATAGACGTAGTGTTTCAGTTAATTGTTATGAAGGTTGGCAATTCAACTGAGGCCATTTATTAATACTCGTAGGTACAACTATATTCATTTACAATTCAATTCATTAAGCAATTAAGCAAGAATGTTTTTACTTATCTGTAAAAATCGCATGTGTATATTGAATGGAGAGAAAAAATAAATTCCTTGGACTCATATATATACCAAGTCATACTAACCGTTCATCAAAAAGGCATTTCAGCTGCGTAAAAACTAAAATAATTTATTTACAGTAATGCAATGTAAGAGACACTTATGTATATATTTGAATAAAAAATGTTTCACTGCCACAAGCAATTCTGAATGACTCTTATTTGATATAAATTCATTGATATACTATATAATGCTACTAAAATGCACTTAATGTTAGTTATTGAAAAATATCACTTCATGTGGACATTAGAATATTAAAAAATTAGATCCGTAGCTCACAACTATACATTTCATGTTTTAGAAATTATACAATTATTCAATGTCCGCAAGGACTATGGCGAACACTTTAGTCTCGTGGTTATTTACCACGATTGGTGAATGGTCCGCTTCTTTTATTTTCGAAGCTAAAGTTACGAAATGTAGCGTGTTTAAGTCCTGTTCTCGTATTTGACACACAATTGACCTTTGCACTTTTTGTTGACGTGCATTCAAAATAGCTGCTCAGGTCATTTCGCTTGATGCCTGAGATGTTCCAGCCGAGTCCTCGTTAATTATTTCGACCACATTTTCTTTTATTAATACAGGGCTCTCTATATTTATGCTTCCTGAACTGCTGAAAACTACGACACAAGAAATAAGTATATATGTATGTATATGTATCATATGTATGTGAATATATTAAGCGAGTTTTGTAAGAGTTCATATGTATGTAATAAGGTAAATATTTTAGTGGCAAGTATGTTGCTGCTGTATTTTTTATTTATCTTCAATTGTTTTGTTTCTTTTCATTTAATTTTATATGCATTTCTACTTTACTTTCAACTCTTAATAGCGTTGTGAGTGGCCAAAGCCTTTTGGCGTAATTATCACTTACCATTTGAAGTTTGCAAAATTTTTCAAAAGCGACATTGCATCCAAGTATTTCTCTTTCCTTATTGGTGTCACAGCGCTGCTACCGGAAAAGAGTTAATCCATTCTTTTGCAGCGTTTATAGAAGTTGGGGAGGCTTTTCCACCTTTTTCTGCACTCCGTGCATTAAGGACCACAATTTTATAATTTTGTTTTACAGCTCAACTTATTTTTCTTCCTGAAGTTTTTATAATCCGCGTGTGCTAAATCGAAAAGCAGTGGGCGACTGCTCACATCCTCGAACAAAACATCATCTACATCCTTTTTTAAGCCTGAAATATTTTGAAATTCTTTTATATGTTTAGAATTATCGAGCATTATTTCATTTAAGGGGTAACACCACTGTACACGCGTAAAATAAACACGATTTTTAAAGAATTTTTTTATATAGAGGGAAAGGGAAAACAATCACTCTGATTTGGGAAGTTATTACTTATATACTAAAATACAAAACTACAAAGTTTGATCGAAAAATTTTACAAAATGGCGGCATTGGAGACATTTTTGTAATGTGGTTTCTCTTGAAGGAGCTCCGCGGCACGCAGCACAGAGGGTGCAAATTTTAATCTGGAACAAAGAAACATTTTTTTTCTTAATATAGATAAGAATAACTAGAGAAACACGTAGGGGATTTAAAAAATATTTATTTTTGTGGAATTAGCAAGCGTTTGAAGGAAAAAACTCTATTTAGGTCTAAAAAAACGGCACTTAAATAATTATAACAATCGTTTAAATAAATCTATCGAAAATCCCCTACGCTCTTCTCTTAAGAAGGTTATTATACAGACGTAGTGAAAAACCTGATTAAAAATATTTAAAATTGTTTGAGTTATGCTGCGTGCCAATTTCAGAAAACGTGTTTTGAGAAAAACGCGTTTAAAGTTTGAAAATTTGGAGAAGTCGTTAGGTAGCAGTCACTAACGCTTGGTAAAAAGCTTAAAATATTTATGAAATAAACTTCGGTAACGTATAAAACTTTTTGTTCTGTATTTTAAAAGGTTCAAAGAATTTTTTAAGCTTATAAAAAAAAAGTCAATTTTTTGAAATTTCTACAGTGGTGTGACCCCTTAAGTGTACAAAGTTATTTTAATTTTTTTTTTATTAAATAATTTGCGATTCGTAAAAGGTTTTGTAAATGGCATATTTCCTACTTCAGTGGCAACACTTCCTTTCCGAGATGTCGCCAGCAAAAAGAAATAGATTTAATCCGACAACAACAATTAGCAGTTTTGCAGTCTGAAGACGTGTGTCGTCAAAATAATTGCGTTCATAAGAACTGGTGTATTTTAATATTTATATTGAAAGTTTTGTTTGCATCAAATATATTTTTTACTTATTTTGAAAGTTCCACATTTATTGCAACCGAAAATTCCAACCCAGCTGCAGTGGAACTTAAAAACCATTGTGAATTGAAAATACATTACGACGTTCCGTATACATTCATATGCCATTATCACATTGAGACAATACAATTGACGCATAACGTAATTGTAGGCGACTTCTTTTCGCCAAGAGTGATGGCTTTCGCATGCAAATTTTTCGTCAAGTTAATCGAGCAAAGAGATAGCGAGCGGGAAAATGGCTAATAGAAGAGGCCCTGTGTTTCGTACGATTGCTGATAAGATTCCAGCCAATGCTAAAAAGAAGCTTTGTTTGTTTGTTTGTTAACAGTAATATATGGCGGGCCATGTAAAATTTGTTGTTTGAATCGGCTATAAAGAAAAAACTAATCAATATTTTTTCAAACTTTTTTTTTTATTTTGAATATTGAACATTATCATTTATGAATGAAAACTAATAACGCTCAAATGACTGCCACAACTGGCTTTACAGTAGGCCATTTGATCAACCCAATTTTTAAGCACATTTTCGATTGTTTGGGCTCCAATTTCGTGAATGGCAACTTCGATTTCGTGTTTTAAAGCATCAATCGTCTCTGGATGGTTCGCATAGCATTTGCCCTTAACGGCTCCCCACAAAAAATAGTCCGACGGGCTTAAATCACAGCTCCGAGGCGGCCAATTGATATCGGAATTTCGGCTGATTATTCGGTTTTCAAAAACGGTAGCCAAAAGTTCGAGTGTTACTTAGCAGTGTGACAAGTTGCACCGTCCTGTTGAAACCAAATGTCGTCCATGTCATCCTCTTCAATTTTTGGAAACAACTCGTTGAGCATGTCACGGTAACGCTCGCCTAACCGCGGCTCCTCGCTCATTTTCGAAAAAAAATGGCCCGATGATACCGCCAGACCAAAAACCGCACCAAACAGTGACTCGTTGTGGATGCATTTGCTTCTCTACAGTAACGTGTGGATTTTCTGAGCCCCAAATCCGACAATTTTGCTTACGTAGCCACCGATGTGAAAATCAGAAAAGAAGAAGAAGACTCACCACTTTGGAAATAGGCTTTCAATATCTCCCAATTTTGTTCAAGCGTATAGCGTCCCATTTCGTAAATTTCAAACCTTTAAGTAAATTATGAACACATTTGACATGCCATTTGTGTTACCATTCTCAAAAAAAATAGGTGGTTCAAAAAGCAAACGCTATATGGCCCACCCTGTAGTAGCCCCGCCAGTGTCGAGCATATCACCGGTCATCTTCGTCTAGCTCATCTAGGGGTAGGCCCAGGAAGATGCTGTTTCGACGGGATGGGTCCAGAGGGAGAGAGGTGTTAGGTGAGTCGGTTTTAGGGGGCATGTGGAAAGGTTGTTTGGTATGTCAGGGTCGATTCTGGATAGGTAGGAGTTTAACCTGCTACAATATACAGAACGTAATTGTGCCAGTGTTACACGTGTCTCACGAGGAAGCTGGAGCTTTTCATTTGCTGTAGGTGGTGGTTGGACTCCGATTACGGCATTCACAGGACGGGAGCTTAAGAAGGTGGTGACGGTCTCCCGGGGAATGTCGTTTATTGACTGTCTTAATACTGTCAGGTCCAGTAGATTGCGGTCAGTTTTGTCCTGGATTTCGTCAGCGTAGTCTAAGAGATGTCTCCTGACGTGCCTGGGAGGCGGCTCAGGCTCAAGCAGGTGTCTGCAGGGGAGAAACCTGCGGTAACATCCCAGCCGGAACTGCTTGCTGAGCAGTTTGTTATGCTCCATTACTGGAAGCATTTGTGCCTCCTTGTGTAGGTGTTGAACCGGGGACATCAGGAGGCAACCGGTCGCTGTCCGAATGGCAGTATTTTGGCATGTCTGTAGCTTTGTCCACTGCGTGTCACTAGTTCCAGGCGACCAGACAGGCGCTGCATAGTTTAGAACCGGCCGACAAATTGCCTTAAATGTCGATAGCAACAGTTCTTTGTCTTTGCCCCAAGTGCTGCCGGCAAGCGATTTGAGGACCTTCTTGCGGTTTTGGACTTTAGTGGCAATTGCGATTGTGTGGGCTGAGAAGGAGAGCAAACTGTCAAAGCTTACACCCAATATTTTGGGGTTGTTTACCGTCGGAATTGGTGTGTCGTCGACTTTTACCTTAAGGGACAGTTTGACCTCCTTTGTCCAGGTGGTAAAGAGGGTCGCCGTGGAAACTCCCGTGGGTGGTTGGGGGAGCTTCGAGATATAGAAGTTGAACAGCAAGGGAGGGTGTACCACCCTGCGGTACACCTTGCTTTATCTTCCTCTGTTTTGATGTTTGATCTCGAAAAATCACTGAGGAGGGACGACCGCTCAGACAGTTTGCGGACCAGCTCTTCAGCCCTGGCGGGATTGTCGACTGATAAATATCATCTAGTAACGTGGAATGGCTGACTGTGTCGAAAGCCTTCTTCAGGTCCAACGCTACTAGGAAAGGCGCGGTTTTGGTTAAGCCCGCGGTTTATTTGGGCGTTTATAGCGGTGAGTGCAGTGGTGGTGCTATGCACTCGTCGAAAGCCGTGCTGATGTGGGGCTGGGGCCAGGTGTTTCGTGAAGAGTGGGAGTAGCAGGACTTCAAGTGTCTTCACTACTGGGGAAAGGAGAGTTATCGGACGATAGGATTCCCCTTGGTTGGCGGGTTTCCCAGGTTTCAGTAGTGGGACCACTCTCCCTGCTTTCCACTTGTCAGGGATGATTAGAGTGGCCAAGGACAGATTGAAGACCCTTGTGAGAAATCCTACTCCCAATGGTCCCAGGTGCTTCAGCATCAGTGGGTTTAGTCCGTCAGGGCCAATGGCTTTAGATGTTTTTGATTTGTCGATGGCCCCCTGAACCTCATCACCGGAGAAAGTAGGTGGCGCACTGTCGTTCGTCAGTTTGTGCAGCCTTCTGGTAGCACGACGCTTGGATCTGTCGGCCAGAGGATGTACTATAAAAAGCCGGATAAAATAGCTCGCGCATCTCTTCGGGTCCGACGAAGTACAACCGTTGAAGGTGATGGCCACCTTGTCGTTGTGCTTCGTCGGGTTCGACAGGGACCTAACGGTGGACCAGAGCTTACTCACCCGAGAGGTGAGGTTACAGGTCTTCAAGTGCTCAACCCATTTAGTCCGCTTGAGTTGGTCTACCAGTTGCCGGATCTCCAAATTGAGATCCCTTATGCGGGGATCCCCGGTATCGGCCTGGCGTTGGTGGCCACGCTCGTTTGCCAAGCTGGCTGCTTCGGCTGGAAAATGGGGGCGGATGTCCTTAAAGCTTCCAGCTGGGATGAAGCGAGCCGCAGCAGCTGTGAGCACCTTGCGGAATGCGCGTTCGCCTACGCGCACATCGGTGGGGATGGGAAGAGCGGCGAAGGTGTCCTCGGTGAATTCCGTGAATTCCGTGAAGCCGGCCCAATTAGCTTTTTTAAAGTTAAAATATGACCGGTGGTTCGCGGAAACAAAGTCGGCAGATCTCTCAATCGAGACGATAATGGGCAAGTGGTCTGATGCAAGCGATAGCATAGGTCGTCACGTTATGCTATTTATCAGACCCGCACTAGTTCTTGTTAGGTAAGGCGAGCTGCTGCAATTGCCCACTACCCAGGTGGGGGCTTCGTCGTTCACAGTGCTGAATGTCGAATCGTCTATTTGCTCTGCCAATTGCTATTACTATCGTTTGGCAGGCTTGAATGCCAAAGATCGTGATGCGCATTAAAGTCACCTACAACCAATCGGTTTTCACCTCTGATGAGCGCACCTTATCAGGGTGATATCCTGCCGGACAGCAGGTGACAGGGGATATATAAATGGTAAAAATTTCGAGCTCGGAATCGCCTTTCCGGACAGCTATGCCTTGACATTCTAAGGTGCTGTCCCTGCGGTCGATCCCTTCATCAATGAGACGATACTACACTGTGTGGTGGACTATAAACGCTAGGCCACCACCATTGTCTCGCTCGCGATCATGTCTGTGCACGTTATAGCCATCCCTGGTGATTAGAGAGGACCTAGCGGGCAGCTTGGTTTCCTGGACCGCAGCTATTTTGATACTGTGCCGGCTCATGAAGTCAACTATCTCGTCGACCTTGCTCGTGAGTCCGTTACAGTTGAATTGGAGAAGCTTAAAGCTTCTGGGTGATGTCGTTGTAACTCGGGGGGTGAGGGACGCATGGGGTTGCCTACGTTGGACCCGATGTGCAAACCGCTGTTGTTGTTGCGGCCTGATGATGGTGGGCGGCCGCGCCACGGGGGGCGGTTGCGGGTGCAGAGCTCTGCAGCAGGGGGCAACGTAGCCAGTTGTCCACTCACGGGTGGTGCGCAGGCCGGAACATCTCCGAAAATGACACCAGTCATTGCAAGAATTGCACTTAACTGATGCCAGATTCCGAGGTATTACGGCTTGACACACGGAACAGTCTGTGCGGGGGACCAAGAGCTGCTGGTTTGTCCCCGCACTGGGGTTGGAGCAAGAGGGAAGCGGATGGGTTAATTCAGGGGAGTAGTGTTGCTCCGATAGGCTGCTTACCGTAGAGGTATTGGTTGCGGTAGCGGTTGGTAGTGCCGGCCCATCAGGGGGGGTAGTAGCCGTAGAGGCATTTGACGCCTGCGCGCGGGAGCAACATGAGGCCACATACCGTGTGGTCCACTCCCTATGTGCCTGAACAGGTCTTAAGATGGATCCACCCGTTGCACTTGTTGCACCTAACCGAGGTGGAGTTCGGGTTGAACCGCTTATGGCAGACGCAGCAATAGAATACTTCTGGCCCAGGGTTGGATTCAATTCCAGTCCTGAGGAGAAGTATTTGGAGCAAGGTTGCTGCGAGGAGTTGCTCCTGTGACGTAAGGGGTGGAGTGATATACTGTTCACTAGACAGGGCTAGTTTACTGGGGCGGCAGCCCTTGGTCGGGAGTCATTCTGGTAACGTAGAACCGGCTGCCATGGGAATGCTAAAAAGAAGCTCTTATTTGCTGCTTCACAAAAGAAAATGAACTTATTGATATGGATAAAAAACTGAGTCCATTGTTTAGCGACGAATCGTAATTTGATGTCTTCACTGGTGATGCTAAATCAAGAGTCATGCGCAGGAAAAACGAAGCCTACTAGCTCCAAACTTTTTACTAATACATTCAAAAGTATCTATTTTTTTTTTAAGACAGTAAGTTTGTCGAATAATTGACGTTACTAGCCAAATCGGCAACGTTGCGTTGTAATTTGAAACCAAACAAATAGCCAGAGCAAATAATTTGTACGAAACTACACTAACGGCGGGTTTTTAAAAATGAATTATCTTTATAACAATGGTCGCTTAGATTACGCAAACAATTATCTTTTTTGACAACTAATACGTATTTTGAATTGTTTTTAGAGCATTGTGTTGTGTAAACGCAAGAATACGGACCATATCCAACGGTCGGTAAAGTTTCCAGCAACCGTCGTTGTGAGAGGTTGCATTTCAGCACTAGGTGATGGTAAATCGCACTTTCTAAATGACATAGGATTAAATACATTTATTAGAAACCAACTTACTTCCATCTATGCAAAAAAATTAGAGGAAATCTTACTTCTTTAAGCCAGTTAAATTGTGAGCGAAAAACAATTGAATCTCATTTATAGCATGGAATGAAAGCATGAAATCAAGAGTTCCATAAAATGCGCTAACAATCTAATAACATTTTTTGTCAATGACAATTACCAAAACAAAAAAAAAACACGATTCTTTCGTTAAGTTTTAAAAATAGTTTGTGAGAGATAAAGTATTAGTTTTTTCGGAAAAAATCTGGCATCCTTCATAGTGGATTGTAATTTTATTTACGGTATGGGTACTCGTTAATCTATCCATATAAATATAATTTTGCTAGCCAGAGACAGAACTTCGCAAAATAAAGTAGAAATTTCAGTGAGCAATTTGTGTTTTAACAGTTAAAAGCTTAAATATTAATAAAGTATCAATACCAATATCGACAGACAGTAAATTAAAGTGAGAAATATGGGTAAAAAGAATAGTAAGTTATTTTTTTTACATTTATACTTTCGTGTTTTTGATGTTGCGAAATACGTTGTAAATTTTCCTGCTGCATATTGCAGAAAATAAAACCGGTGGAGGACAAAGCAGCGGTGAACCTGCACCAACTGGACCTACGCCACCACAGGGACAGCAGCGGCAACCACCGCAGCATGAAAGTAAGTCGCAAGTAAAAAGAGGCGAAATTTCTTAGATAGGCATGTACATACATAAGTATTATATTTGTGGATATTCAGGTACCTTCGCGTTTGATATACGTATGTAGATAACAAAAGGGAAGTCCAACTTAAAGTTGATACTTGTGTAAGGCGTACACAAGAATGATAGAACACAAACTCATCGTAGGTGTAAATACTCAAATACATGGGGGATTCACCCAATTGTAAAATTGTTTGAAGTGAAATGACGTGGATTTTTACCAAATCATATACATACATACATGTGCACACATACATATATACGGTTAGAAAATATTATAGATAACATTGTATGAAGTTAAAATAGCGTTGACCACTTATCAAATATTGTAAACAATCTTAAGTACGCTCACATTTGGCAGATCACTTGCAAAATTAACCATCAGCTGTCAAGACTGTTTTGCAGATGAAGGGCTCCAGCTTCCCCGTGAGACCCTCGTAACACTGTCACAATTACGTTCTGGATATTGTAGCGGGTTAAGCTCCTACTTATCCAGAACTGACCTCGACATACCAAACATATGTCCGCCATGTGAAGGCACCCCGCATGACACTAACCACCTTTTCACATGCCCCACTCATCTGACACCCCTCTCCCACTGGACCCTACCTGGGCCTACATTTAGATGAACCAGACGAAGATCACCGGTGATATACTCTACTCTGACGGGGCTTAATTAATGCTACAACAACAACAACTGTTTTGAAAAGTTGTCTTTCATAAAAATTGGTATCGTGGAATATTTTAGTGTTTTTGGTTTGCTTGATTATTATTAACGATATGAAGAAAACAAGAAGAGGGAATAGCTAAATTAATTGCGCACTTGATTGCTAGTAATAAACAGTTATAGCAAATCCGTAAACGACGTCTACTGGGTTGTATTAAATTATGCCATCAATACGCATGCGATATTCGATATTACATTTTATAAGTAATAAGAGGACAAAGCTTTTATTGATACACGCTTATTCTATAATACGAATGCATAATTAGTAATATTTAACAAAAAATTTATTAGAATTATGTCTACGTGTCTCTTTACATTCGTAAAAATAATTATCGGTAACACAGGGTTGTATTTGAAAAAGTGTGATAATAATCTAGGATTATTTTATAATCTCAGATTTTTGGAGAAAAATTTTGTATGGGTAATCTCGCTTTTTAATCACGGATTGTGAGTTAAGCACAAAAAAGTATATAATCTATTTACAGTGACTCAATAAAGAAATCGGGTATACATAGCATGCAGATTCAAATTCAAAATTTTTGTAAGAAATGCAAGTTAAATATTTTTATTTTTCTAGTTGGTATTCACGGCCGCCGTAGCCGAATGGGTTGGTGCATGACTACCATTCGCAATTCACAGAGACCTTCTGTCGGTTCGAATTTCGGTGAAACACCAAAATTAAAAAAAACATTTTTCTAATAGCGGTCGCCCTCGGCAGGCAATGGCAAACCTCCGAGTGTATTTCTGCCATGAAAAAGCTCCTCATAAAAATAGGTCCCTCCAATTGTGGAACAACATCAAGACGCGCACCATAAATAGGAGGAGGAGCTCGGCCAAACACCCAAAAAGAGTGTACAATTACATATATATATTCAAATAGAATTTTAAAAATAGTAATAATAATTTACAAATCAAAATTATCATGCAGCATTCTCAAAATTGGTGTCAAAAAAGAAGTCGGACATCTTGCATTATTGCGATTAGTTGACTTTAAAACGGGGAATCCTACAATTAATTTTCTCTCGGTAGAACAATGCAAAGAAAGAACCAATGCAAAGAAAACCAAATTAAAGTAAAATTTTAGTCGTGTTTTGTTGAATAAAAGTCCTAATTATAAACATGCAGCGTGGACAAAACTCAATTCAAGTCAGAAATTTAATTATTAGTCATCTTGAAAGCGTAAAACCGTTCGGAAATTCGCAGAAATAGTGAATAGAGAGATTAACATATTTAGGTCACACGGACAATGGATGTAGGAAAGACCTAATGAAGTTTTGCTGGACTTGCAAACTTATGTCCGACTGTTAAACATGGGGGTGGGTTGTATGTCCGCTGCTGGTACTGGAAATTTGTGCCTCATTAAGTGCAATATGAACCGCAAACAATACCTAATAATTATGAAAGAAAATTTGGTCCAAATTACTGAAAAGTTGGAAATTAAGTACAATTTACAGTACCATCAAGTCAACAATATCAAGCATAAGGCACTTGATGTCCGTCTATGACTCATGTACAACTGCCCTAAAGTACTTGAAACACCTTCACAATCTCCAGACATCAATTTAATTGAACAACTGTGGGATTCTTTGTAAAACCAACTGAAAAAGAATGTTATTAGAAACAAGAAAGACCTAGAAGATGCTACTAAAGAAGAGTGGAGGGAAATAGATCCTTTAACATGCAAGAAGCTGGTCGAATAATAAATACAATATAGTGTTTTTTCTCAAATAATATTCGCCTAACTCTGCTTTATATAAATGTCCAAGTTCTTTTTTGGCATGTATTTTGTTAAGTTTTTATGTTTGTATTTTCTATGTACTAATGAGTTGAAGTTTGTATATGTTTTTTGTACTTTTGAAAAACACGCTTGAAGAACGAAAATAAATGTGGCACATAAACGGATTAGATTTGCATTTTAATATTATATATATTTTTGATTTAAAACCATATTACTTGGGTGTCCGAGTTCTTTATTGAGCCACTGTATATGTGTACGTATTATTACCAAAATTTACTTATTACCAGATAAGTGATACAGTCGATTCGAAAAAATTATGTACGTACATTGTTTCTGTTATGTTCTCCAAGTGTGTATTTGTGAGACTATTTAGTTAACCACTTATCGACCGATGGTACTTAAACGTACCATTACATTTATTTGCTTATAAAATCTCTAGGAAAAGTATTTGTAATATTTTTATATAAAGTATTATATCGAATGAAATCATTTTTTAGAGACTGGCAGTTCCAGTACCAAATGATCCCATTGAGAGGTTTATCTTTGTTGTAACGACACTTTTCAAAATATTATTTTCTTATTTTTTTCTTAACCGAACCCAACGGTTTTCCAGTTATTTTAATTTTGTGAAAATGGTATATTGTCAGAAATTATTTTCTGAATTAATTAAAGAGAATTTATAGAAGGTGACTTAAGTAATGCAAAACTCGCATTTACGTGTATTTGGTTTTTGCAATTTAGTAGCTGGATTGTAAAAATTTCAATGAGAACAAGGCAAAAACAAAGAGACATTTGGCATTCAAACCACCAAATCGCAAAAAACAAATCAGCTGCTATACCGAAGTCACCCTGTGTAGATTCCCCTTGTACATACATATATATATATATATATTTATAGCATATACACATGCCCCACAAAATCTGCGTTCACCCTACAATAACTTTTTAGTAAACGAAACACACAACCTGATTTTATAATATTTATAAATTTGTATATATTTATATGTTTAAGTTTCAAAAACAAAACTAAATTTCAAGATTCCTCACATAAGTTTTTAGATAACGGTGAATAATGGCTGTAACAAGTAAATAAAGCGACCATAAAGTCTGCGTTCAGTCTTAAAGTCTAATACAAAAACATGATATGCTATATGCAAAAATTAAATCTAATATTTAGTTGGATATCCACGTTGCTTCAGGACTTCACTCAGCCTATTTGGCATTGAACTTAGTAGTTTCTCTGTTTCCTCTGCTGTTATCTTCCTCCATTCTGCCTGCATGACACTCGGCAAAACCTCTTTACTAGTAATCACTTGTTGACGAATTCTTTTTTCCAATAGATCCCGGAGAAGCTCGATGGGGTTAAGATCTGGGGACTGTGGCGGTGTTTTAAGCTGTTTTGGGGCGTTGTACAAGAGCCGAAACTTAACGATCTCGGCTGTGTGCTTTGGGTCGTTATCTTGTTGAACCCAAAATGTTCTTGAGCAGAGATTTTCTGCACTTTGCTTTAAATACCAGTTTAGTATGTTCAAGTATCCCCATTTATCCATCGTCGAATCAATAAATTCTAACTGACCGACCCCATTTGCCGCCATGCAGCCCCAAACCATAACCCCGCCAGCTCCGTGCTTAACCGTGCCAACAAGATTTTGCTTTTCAAGAGCAGTTCCAGGTTTTCGCCAAACAATTTGACGGCCTTTTATACCGAATATACAAAATTTACTTTCGTCTGAAGATATTACTTTTTTCCAGAACTCGGGAGGATTATTTATGTACTCATTAGCAACTGAATGCGTTTACGTCTGTTCACAAGAGAAATGAAAGGCTTACTCCAAGCGACTCTACCATGGTATCCAGCTTGACGTAGAACTTTTCTGGCAGTTTCAACGCAAATACTTTTTTTAAATGTTTGATTTATGTTTTCAACTAATTTTGAGGATGTAATCCGGGTGTTAACCTTTGCCAAGTTGATTATAGAACGCTCTTCCCGGGTCGATAATTTTTTCGGACGCCCTGACCTGGGCTTAGATGTAAAAATTCCAGTTTGCCGAAAATTGTATTCAACTCGCTGAATAGAGGAATACGTTCTCCCAATAGATTTTCCAATATTTCGGAAACTTTTTCCATCTTTCCACATTTTTATAATTATTTTCATCTCAGAAACCCTTATTTCTTTTCCCTTTCCTTCCATGTTCTTTAATTATCTCCAGTTATAAATAAAATGTTCAATTAAGCTTTGTTAACATTCAGTTGAAGTAATGCGCAATCAAAAATTAATATAAACAATGAGAAATACCTTAAAATTAACGGTATCATTAAAATAAACAGGCTGAACGCAGACTTTTTGGTGCCACATTTACATGCTGCTGAAATTATTTTCCCGTTATCTAAAAAGTTAAGTGAGGAATCTTGCTTTTTGTTTTTTGCCCTTGAAAGCTGGAAATGTAGTGAATAAAAAAATTGTAAAGATTTCTATTTAGTCATAATATTCTATTTTGTTTTTAATAAATTTAAGAAGGCTATTCGGGTGAACGCAGATTTTGTGGGGCATGTGTATATATATATTTATATATATAATTGGTGCGTACACCCTGTTTTGGGTGTTTGGCCGAGCTCGTCGTCCTATTTATGGTGTGGTGTTGTTCAACAAATGAAGGGACCTACAGTTTCAAGCCGACTCCGAACGGCAGGTATTTTTATGAGGAGTTTTTTCATGGCAGAAATACACTCAGGGGTTTGCCATTGCCTGCCGAGGGGCGACCGCTATTAGAAAAAAGTTTTCTTAATTTTGGTGTTTCACCGAGATTCGAACCTACGTTCTCTCTATGAATTCCGAATGGTCACGCACCAACTCATTCGGCTACGGCGACCGCCATAGCATATTTTGTTCCTTGTACATACATACATATGTGCTTTAAAATAAAACAATTGACAATTTGAACGATTAGACAAGCTTATTTTTTACTTATGCAGTGCCAACTAGTAGTGGATCCGCTTCAGCACAACAATCACAGCAATCGCAAAGACAACAAGAGCAACGACCAAAGCAGCAGGAGCAATTAAGTGGTCAACAACACCCACAGCAGCGGAAGCAAGCTCAGGGTCAACAACAACCTCAGGGACAAAAACAACAACAGAAGCAAGCACGGGGTCAACAGCAACCAAAGGGACAACAACAACAAGAACAGCAAAAGCAAGCACGGGGTCAACAACAACAGTATGAGCAGCAGGAGCAAACATGGCGTAAACAACAACCACAGGGACAGCAACAACAACAACAGCCGCACCAGCAACAACAACCACAGCTGCAGGAGCAAACATGGCGTCAACAACAACCACAGCAGGAGAAGCAAGCATGGGGTCAACAACAACCACAACAGCAGACACAAGCATGGGGTCAACAACAACCACAACAACAGCAGCAGAAGCAACCACAGAAACAACAACAACAGCAGCAACCGAAGCAAGCATGGGGTCAGCAACAACCGCATGAGCAGCAACAACCACAGCTGCAGGAGCAAACATGGCGTCAACAACAACCACAGCAGGAGAAGCAAGCATGGGGTCAACAACAACCACAACAGCAGACACAAGCATGGGGTCAACAACAACCACAACAACAGCAGCAGAAGCAACCACAGAAACAACAACAACAGCAGCAACCGAAGCAAGCATGGGGTCAGCAACAACCGCATGAGCAGCAACAACCACAGCTGCAGGAGCAAACATGGCGTCAACAACAACCACAGCAGGAGAAGCAAGCATGGGGTCAACAACAACCACAACAGCAGACACAAGCATGGGGTCAACAACAACCACAACAACAGCAGCAGAAGCAACCACAGAAACAACAACAACAGCAGCAACCGAAGCAAGCACGGGGTCAACAACAACAACAGCAGCAGCAGAAGCAACCACAGGAACAACAACAACCACAGCAACGGAAGCAAGCATGGGGTCAGCAACAACCGCATGAGCAGCAACAACCACAGCTGCAGGAGCAAACATGGCGTCAACAGCAACCACAACATCAGAAGCAAGCATGGGGTCAACAACAGCCGCCACAACAACGTAAGTCACGAAGGGCAAATACAACTTAAATACTCTCAATGTATGTATGTATTTACGAGTATATTCAAAGTTTATGCATTCATACTTCGTACCGTATTTTTAGTACAGTAGGTCAATGGTAGAGATTAGATTATCAAATGTTTTTTAAGTAAAATTGAGGTTGCAATGATGGTTATACAGGGTGGTCCATATAGTTATTTTTGTTAGTCATATATTATGTTGACAGTTCCAGCTCTTTCCCACTGGAAATTTTGACAGAAAGTCAGGATTATTTCTATTTTGGGCTTTGGAGCAGTTCGAAATGGACAACGATTTTGCTCGAAAAGTTATCTGTTCTAACGAAGTGCATTTTCATCTCGACAATTATTTTAACAAGCAAAACTGGGGATTTGGGTATCGGAAAATCTGTACATGATCGTGGAGACGCCAATGCAATGCATCCGCAGAGAGTGACAATTTGGCGGGGATTTTAGGGCGATGACATCATTGGCCCATTTGTAAATGCTGCTGGAAACACCATTTTAGTCAACGGTGTGCACCGCCGAAGCATGATAAACGATTTTTTGTGGCCGGAAACTGTCATTTATTTATATTTTTTTTTGTTAAACTTTAAACCAGTATATGTACCACCCTGATTAAATTAATAGACCGTTATAATAAAACACATTTAATAAGAACCTTTAATAACTTACCTTATAATGAATCTGATTTTCCTCTTCTCACGCCCAATCGCAAACCATAGAAGAATTTAAACAACAGCCCAGTAGCTCATCCTATACACAATCTTCTGGAGCTGTCCCGAAACAGGCAGGAGAACAACCTTCACCGCAGAGACAGACTCCTATTCAAGCAGCATCGCAAACTGCATCATCACGATCATCCCGTACAAGCATTTCCCAGTCTTCTTCATCAACTTCT
Source organism: Anastrepha ludens (assembly GCF_028408465.1). Taxonomy (NCBI): domain Eukaryota; kingdom Metazoa; phylum Arthropoda; class Insecta; order Diptera; family Tephritidae; genus Anastrepha; species Anastrepha ludens. The sequence goes on along the minus strand of NC_071500.1, from coordinate 115,821,256 downwards.
ATTACATCATCTACGTCCCAAAGAAGCATACAACCCGGCACTTTGGGCATAAAAGGTGAAGTTGAAGCTAATTATTTGGTTTTGAATTTAGGCAAAATGCCTGATATAGCATACCATTATGACGTTACTATTACACCGGATCGCCCTAAGAAATTTTTCCGAAGTGCTTTCAAACAGTTCATAAACACTCATCTGCCTGGTCAAACCGTCGCTTTTGATGGCGTTAAGAGTTGTTACATGGTAGAAAGGTTACCAAATCCAGTTTATGAAGGCGATGTTAAGGTAAGTACATAATAATTGGTGTATATATCCATTGACGTTATAATTTTTTCCCATCCCATTTCAATCACAGATAGCAGATTCCGGTTCGAGGCAAATACAATTTAGAGTTTCTATTAAACTCACAGACAATCCCGAAGTTGAGCTGCGATCGTTAAAAACGTAGGCCGATAAACATTTTGTGGCGCTTTCTACAAATGTATATATTTTAACAAAATTCAATGTTCTATTGCAGTTACCATAATGAGCGTGTGTTTGACAAACCAATGCGTGCCCTACAATGTATTGAGGTTGTTTTAGCAAATGATTGCCACAACAAAGGTATACGTGCGGGTCGCTCCTTCTTTACACGACCTAATAAAACAATGGACCTCGATGAGGGCTACGAGTTATACACAGGACTTTACCAAGCTGCTATATTGGGTGAACAGCCTTATTTAAATGTAGATATTTCACATAAGTCATTTCCTATGCCGTATGATTTGATTACTTATTTGGAGAGTGTATTGAATTGTAATAGACAATCCAATTTAGACCCAAGAAACTTGCAAAGGCTATCTAAGCACTTGAAAAATTTGAAAGTGGTTTATAACCCACCTCCTAGTTTTGGTGCTGGTCCACGCTCTTATAAAGTAAACGATATCAGTAGAGAACCCGCTGCCACTTTGTCATTTACCACTGACAATGGAGAAAAGTTTACTGTTCAAAAATACTTCCAAAGTCGTGGTTTTAATTTGAGATACCCTAATTTAAACTGCGTAGTGGCGGGATCAACAATAAGGCCGAATTATTTCCCGATGGAATTATGTAGCATTGAAGCAGGACAAGCCATCAGGGTGCGTATAAATTTCACGTATTTATTAATAATAAAGATTTAAATAGAAGAGATTTTATCCAATTTGTTAATCCATATAAACTGAAGAGTCGCTCATTCGTTGTCCTTCTAATAGAATATTCTATACTACAGCAAAAAATAAAATAATGTGTATATAATCTGATTTTCTTATACTATTTACAAACTCCAATTTAAAGAGAAAAGATGGAAGCAGACAAGTTCAAAAGATGATTCGATTCGCAGCAACATCGACAGATGAACGTAAACGAAAAATTATGCAAAAGCTCGAGTATTTTAATATTAATGCGGATCGCCTCGTACAAGCCTTCGGTATTAGCGTCGGCGAACAATTTATAAAGGTACCAATGAGATTGCTGAAAGCACCAGCAATTGAATATCACTCGAGCAAATACGTAGAGCCTCGTAATGGCTCGTGGCGCAATTTACCGTTTTTAGAAACCGGAGCAGCTTTCAAAAAAAGTGGTCATAAATGGGCTATCATATATACTCCATCCAGATTTTTGAAATATCCAACTTTAATGGATTTGGCAAACATGGTAAGTTACGCCTCTATATACTTTTGTAGCTACCTACACATATGGCAATTTAAAGAGGAAAATGCAAGTTTCTTTAAATTAATAATAACAGATATTCAATTGTATGAAGCTTTTATTTTATAGATTTATATAACAAATATAGATAATTCAAGAGCCTTTTAAAACTTAAACTAGCGACAATAGAACAAAAACGAAATATTCAAGTGGTAATTAAAATAGATACGAAATAGAAATAGGTACGATGCAAAGATAACTTAGTGATTTGATTAAAAATGCTCTTTAAAATAGCGAAGTTTACTCAATAGCCACTGATTATAAATGACTCTTTGTATTCAATTTGGCATGGAATTGATAATGCTACAGCAGGTTTCTGTGGGAGTTGAGTACCATAATTCCTTAATTTTTAATAAATAAATAAATACTTTTTATTTTTGAATATTGGCTTCGCGATCCGCTTCTTTAAACCTCCAGAAAGGTTTTCAGTGTGGTTTGAGTCGGGTGACTGACTTGGCCAATCCGCAACTTACACATTATTTTGTAAAAACCTGGAATATTCTCCTCAGCAAATGGTAACATCACTTCTTGAAGTATGTCCTAGTAAATATATTTGTCCATTTTATTGGATATGAGGTGAATAGGTCATACCAAGAGAAGCATCCACGATGCCACTTGTAAAAAAACGAAATTTCAATAGATTTTACATTTTCCGAGCAGCACAAAGAAATCGATCGATAAATTCAGCGTGCCTATTTTAATGGCCATATTTGTATATATGTACGTACATAGAGTACTTTTTATTATAAACACGTAAGTTCTACAAAAAATTCAATAATCTGAAAATGCAATTAAGGACGTTCGTTATTTGCCCAAGTTTAAAATGATATTTGTGATTTTTGACGGAAATATACCATGTACACATAAATAGCATTTAAAACAAACACTTAGCATAATAAAAAGACAGTTTTGAGTTAAAACTTATATATTTCCGTATATGTCTCTCTATGGAGCCATTGTCTCACTACTTTGGCGTGTGCTTCGCAACGCTGTCCTGCATAAATGTCCAGCTTAATGCTTTGTCAAGAAAGCTTGCCATAGACCATGAGATTTTCGCGCCAGCGTGTGTATACGTCTTTTGTGTAGGCCTGAGATTAAGCTCTTGGCTCTTCGGACAGCGTACAAAAGTTTTCCTATCTGTACCCGTCGGTCTAAACAACGTCTTCCCAAAATTGTAAATGTTCATCTTTGTGGCCTTTTGCAAACATAAGACGAGATTTAATGTGTCTTCTAAAAGAGATTGGTTTTTTTCTGCTAATATGACCAAAAGTCTGAGTTTCGTTGAGACCACCTCAACGATTTATTTGGGTATTATAGGCATTTCTGACGTAAAAGGATCTGCTTTGCTCTTGCACACTTAGCTCAGTCAGCACTAACATCCGTTTTGCTTTCCCTTGGGTTTCTTGCCGTTTTTTTTTGCTTAAGCAAGACTACAAGACATAGCTTCAAGCCTATTTTCTTTACCTATTTATACCATTTATTTGAAAACAAAACATTATTTTTGCTTTTTCGTCTTGGGTTTTACCATTTTCGCTCGTGCGTTGAGAACTCTTATTGTCCTGTGTGCAATTTTTACCATGTCGCATTTTTACAAAATATCGATCATTTTAGAACTATTTTGAAAAATAAAAATGTGCTGTTTATGTGTTGGACACTGGGTCATAACACCCGGTCTAGATTCAACCACTCCTTTTGGCCTGGAGATTGTAGGTATACCCCTCTCAACCTACAAACTGCGAACACGAGATGGGTTGATAGTCTGACATATAATGCTACAAAAAGGCACCAGGCACTCAAAAGTGCACTTAATAGGTCAAGGAAAAACGTCTCTATGTTAGTTGCTTTAATCACAGGCCACTGTCGCCTATGTGAGCCTCGAAAACTGATCATACTTCAATTCGACTATTGCAGAAGCTGCCAGAATGAGGAGGAAGAAAGCATGCCGCTAGGTTTATATACTTGGGCACATCGTTCTTGAATAGGGATAGGGGATAATCAGCCAGGTCAATGGGTTTGCACTTAAAACAAAATGGTTTAACGAAAAGTACCAGGTTAACTGCCACTTCTATTTAACTACCTACCTGTCGGTATCAGTATTACGCTTAATTAAAGTTGGGTGTAAAAAGTTCAATTAAAACCAACCAACCATAATTTTTTGTTTTTCATAACATAAGAGTCCATGACAAAGACAATATTAGTTTAAAATGTGTGCTATTTATGTATCCATAGCTGTACTACGACCCTCTTTAACTCTTTTATCTGACTGCTTTTGTATTTCAATTTGAACACAAAATCAGTTTATTTTCAGCTAAATATCATCGAGATATTTTTAAGTTAGTGTTACGAAATGTTGAAGAACATCAATAGATCCAACATATTTTTTCGAAAACATAGACGGGTTTTATTAAAATTTTATTTCTCATTTACGATTTTACAATTAGAAGCTTAATGATTATGTTTAAGGATTCAGAGATAACTTGTTTTTTAATTGATATTGCAGTTATATAATGGAGCCAAACGAATGGGAATAAACTTGGATGCCCAAAAGGACATAAAAGAAACAGGAAATATTGTTGCAACTTTAGAAGAATATAAAAGAAATGATTACGATTTGGTTATAGTTGTAATTCCCGGCTTTGGCACCTCGTATGCTGATATTAAACAGAAAGCCGAACTAGTTTGTGGTCTTCTAACCCAATGTATCAAAGAGCAGACTTTAAATCGTGGTGTGAACGATATGTTGATCTCGAATTTGCTGCTAAAAGTAAATTCAAAACTAAATGGATCCAATCACAAAATATCGGCTAATCATCACGTTGTACTTGACCACGTCATGTTTATGGGCGCTGATGTCACTCATCCATCACCCGACCAAAATAACATACCAAGTGTCGTCGGTGTGGCAGCCTCGCACGACCTAAATGGCTCTGTTTACAACATGCAATACCGTTTACAAGAGCCAGCAAAAGAAGAGATCGTTGACATGCGAACCATTGCTTATCACCATCTAAGAGTATATTTTCAAAAACAGAAATGTTATCCTAAAAGTATTATATATTATCGCGACGGTGTATCAGACGGACAGTTCCAAAAGGTGGAGATGCTAGAACTTGGTGCTATACGGGCCGTATGCAAAGAAGTGAGTGTATTAAAAATAAAATATTTACGGTAGATCTAAATGTGTTGAAAACTATTTGTCATTTATATGCTAAAACAATCTTCTCGACATATTTCAGTTGGGTATTACACCTAAAATAACTTGCATAATTGTGGTGAAGCGCCATCATACTCGCTTTTTCCCTACAAAGCCGACTGGGGATAAATGGAATAATGTTCTGCCTGGGACGGTAGTTGATCAGAAAATCGTACACCCAAACGAGACGCAGTTCTTTATGGTAAGCCACCAATCCATTCAAGGTACAGCAAAACCTACACGTTACAATGTGATTGTGGATGATGCCAAAATGTCTATGGACGATTTGCAAAAGATGACCAACAACTTGTGTTACATGTTTCCTCGTTGTAATCGCGCAGTTTCTTATCCGGCACCAGCATACCTAGCCCATTTAGTTGCAGCACGTGGTCGTGTTTATATTGACGGGTAATTCATAAATTATAGTTTTTCTATCCGCTGATTCCTGTTACCAGTCACTAGCAATTAATCATTCTAAATTACAGACCACCACTACGGCGAGCCCTACCTGAGGAATATAAAAAGCGTTTGATTAATGAGAGGTTCATGAATACCACGCCGATGTTCTTTGTTTAAATGAGAAATGAAATTTCGGATTCTCATTCAGATACATATATTCATCCACATCCGATATACATAGCTTATGATTATTGTGTGTGTTTGAGCACCAAATTTTCATTTAGTCCAATAGTTTCCCCCAAATAACCGATGCTTTTCTGCAAAAAAAACTTATTTATAGTCCAACAAACTTGGTTTCAGACGGGCTTATTTTTTCGATAGAAATAATTTTCAACTCAAAACAGCGCTTGCTACTAATTTGGCCTTTTCACCTTCCATCTAATTGGGCAGTAAAAATTGAACATGCTGCCATTTTGTTAATTTTTGCGTAAAGTGTGATATTATCTGATAAAAATGAACACTTCCGCAATTATTAAAGCTCTTAGACACCCACTATCTTTATGTTTATCTAAATTTTCATAAACCACGGAAATGCTGCTATCACAGCCCGAATAGAGCCCCTATAAGCTCATAATATTAGGGCCTCAAATTCCCTGTTCTCAATTATAAAGGGTATTTCAAAAGACGCGACTAGTTGCTGTTTTAAAATAAAATACGTGAATTTTAGATTATTCAGGTTTCACTATTTTTATTTAAAATACGGCTCCTAACAATTATATGTGAAAAATTACACAATTTGAATGTCTACCATGAGCACGTCTACAGGTAAAATGCCTGAGAGAGAGAGAGATGAGATATCGATACTGAAGATTGTTCAGCAACACTTTGTACCTCAGCAGCAATATTCTCAACAGAACATCCAGTTTTAGTTAGTCCTTTTCCTATCCGAAAGAGAACCAGTTTCTTGAAATTTGTTCACCAAATTTGAATTGTCGACGCATTCAGATTTTTCACCAAAAAATGACGAATTTTGATGACGTTCTTAAGGGGTTATACGCAGTTATGAAGCAAATAAAAGACGGGTTGTCAAGGATTTATCCTGAAGAAACTTCAGAATATTTTAATTTGAAAATTTTTGGCGGTTATAAAAGCATCCTTCAAGAACGTAACAAAATTTTTTATTTATGAAAATGTTGATTATAGAGCGCGCTGCAGGCGATTTCTGGAACCTCCTTTAAAAAAAGACGATTTACGGTGTACATCGTAACTCAGGATTGGATTATCTGAAATCAAAAAACCAAACAAATTTTGTTAATATATTAGATTATCTAGTAATTAATCGTTCGGCTAATCAAAATAGTGAATTTTCACAAAATGGCAGCTTTAAAAGAAATGATTTCGATTTTTACGTTAAAATTTGGCCGTAAATTGATTATAAAATGGAAAATAAGTATCAGATTTACAAAAGGAACGATTAATTACTAGAAAATGTATCTTTAAAGATTGAGTTAAAACGGTTGACCGATCAAACAAGCCGTTTTCGAGATATCGTGTACACCGACTTGAAAAATGCCGTTTTGAAAAAAACACGTTTAAAGTTTCAATACCTACCTTAAAACGTGCCGAGGCATCTCTACATATTTAGGTATAACTCCGAAAGTATTGCTTAGATCTACTTCAAATTTCGTGCGTATACTTTTGAATATATCAATACATTACAAAAATGCAATAAAAAAACATCGATTTTTTTGAAAGTCATAACTGCGTATAACCCCTTAAAGATCGACCATATTCATAACAAGTTTCAATAATTTGAATGCGTTGTTCGATCGCCTAAAATTGAACATCTGTCTACTTGAAATGTATAAAAAACGTTCCGCTTAGGAGTAATTCGCTACTGGCATCTGGGCGTCACTTTTGAAATACCCTTTAGTTAAGTAATTGACCAAAAAAAGTTAATAATTGAAAAAAAACTATTATTGAAAATAACAATTTTAACAATAAATTTTTGCACTCAGTTATATTTTTTCTATTTGCTATTTAATAACAAGACCTTGATAAAACTAATTCAATATCTTTGTATTATTCCTTATTCCGTATTTGCATTATTCACACGTATAAAGCGCCTGTGCTTATTTGTTTTATTTCCAAAGCACGTAATAAATTTACCAAGTGCTGTATTTGTATGTTTTGTTTTCCATTTTAACGGAAGGATAACCGCTGGTGTATGATCTAATTTGTTGAACGGCAAGTATAGCAAAATATACTTCATAGTCAAATAAAAAATATCTGGTTAGTAGATGCAGTACAGCTGCAACATGACATGGTGAATGTAGCAACGAAGCAACACCTGGTTCAAACCACGTAGAATTAAAGAGTGCATCCTTCACTGCAAGAAATTTCCAATTTTGGACAAAGGAGGTCGAACTATAACTCAGAGTTAAAGTCAATAATACACTAACATTGATAGGAACCTCTCCAGTAGGCACTTGAATGAGTAAAAATGAGGCTTGCACTTTGTCGTAATGGTCTTTTGAGCCATGTACTCATAACAGTACCTCATCCAAACTCAATTCTCATAGTAAATTCAAAACAGGGCTGGGTTGGACCGAGTGTATGTATATTTTTTTCGGCCAAGATGTCTCACCCTTCTTTGTGCTGTAGCATCACATTCGAGAAGGTGTGACTCCGGGGACTGGTCGCAGGAACAACAAGAGTCAGTGTGCCATATCCCAATCCTGTGTATTGCCCTGTGAGAGTTCCCAGGAGCAGCATCTCAAGCCAATGCATCCGGTACTTCGTTCTGCACCTCTACGCAGCAAGGCTACTTATCAGGGCTGGCATCGAGCCTAACCTATTTCTGTTGCGTTTGCCAAAAAAGGCTTCACCCGCACTCAATTCCGGTTAGGTTCGAGCAGTGCAACGGCTGGTACCACCTTAAGACTCATGCTACTCTCGTTTAAACACCCCTACTGAAACTTTCACACTCCCCGGAGTTCACCAGAGTAGCATCAAACTTTTGCATTAGTAAAGACAATTGGTTTGTCAGTATAAATAATATAATCGGACCTTACGTTATTTCATTTATGTTAGAAATTAATGATAGATTATATTAACTAAACCTGTACGAAATAAAATTGCACATCTAGTCAATACATTCGTGATTATGATTACTGTAATCGTAGTCCTTAAATTTTCGAGACTACCATTATTGCAAACATAATGGTAACGTTGATAATTTCAATTAAAATAATCGTAATCGTATATAATTCAAGGATTACAATTACAGCAATATTAATTGAAACGTAATCGTAATCACAAGTGCCTAATCTTTGGCTGTCACAAATAACGGTAATTAAAAAACCCTAGCAAGTTTAGCTTCTCAAAACTACTTTAGATGGAATTTCAAAATAAAATTACATGCAAAATGTTCAAGGAGAGAAAGATGAAGATAATTTAAAGAATGGAAGCTATATCACTATATCGTATATTTTTTAATTTATGAAAATATAAAATGTACAACTATACATATATTTATTTAGATGTAAGTATATTGGTATTTTCAGCAAAAAAATTATGTAAATTCCTTCACTAACTACGCGTCCTGGATATGCTCTTTTTGGACCATATTTACTCCTTTAACCAATTTACGTGGTGGTGGATGGAATTTTCGGTGTACTTCATCATTAAGACCCTCACGGTTTCGTGCTATTTCTATTGCTAAAAACTGTATGCGCACAGCCAGAAGCGTATTTTCAGGTACAAATCCTTTAGAAGCGTCCGCACGTAACAATGTTCCCAAATTGTAGTCATCTAATTTGTTGAATTTATCCGCAAACAAGCGCCAGCGAATTTTCGCATCTTCTGATTTAAGGATATCATCGGTCAATAGTTCTATTTTGAGATCAGGAAAATCTTGTCGAAAGGTTTGATAAATTTTATCATCGTACGGCGTAAGGCGCAGACACGAAGGGTGCAAACTGGTGAGGAGCTTCAGCAAAAAAAAGTGTAGTATGTATGAATTCAAAGTAGACCAGCTTATAATCAAATAACTCACTGGAACCAGTAATAATTTATTACAGTATACATACATTAAAATAGACTTCACCATGGTCCATTGCTTGCATTGCCCACATTTCCTCGAGGGATTCGTCATTGCCGAATTCGTCTGCAGGTCGCGAAAGAATTGAAGCTGACTGCTACATATTAAAAATAATTTTAATTTTTTTTAAATCGCACGAATTTGGCACTTCCGTATTTACCATCAGATCCATTTTTGGTTCTTTTGTGCTTTAAATAGTATTCTAAATAACAAACTGATAAAATATATTGTAAACGTGCACGGTTAGGAATCAAACAACAAGAGCAAGCAATAAGCTATACCCAATACCCAATACCGAGACCCATATCTAATTCTTACTCGATACCATTCTCTCGATAACAAATTTTTCAGTACTAATGCTATATTCCAACGCACGTGATTCGCTTTCATTTGTGGTGCACTTTCTAGATATCATTTGAAATATATAATTCGCTATTCAAAATTTTGAGAGCAAATTACCTTATTGTAAATAATTCAGTCTCAAATACCTTGCGAATTACGAAAAAATCGACTTTCCTAATTGGTATCGGACATTTATCGAATAAACCAAAACAAAGCTAAAGTACGTTTAAATATCCAGTGATCAGCTATAAATCCACAAAAGTTAACCTATCTGTTCACATTTGGCAGAATTGACAATTAGCTTGTCAATTGATCAAAGACCAAAGACTCTCGCGGCTATTTCCTCCGCTTTTTCTGCGTATACACATATGCGAGTTCCACAAGTCCAGGAGAAGTTTGAGTGCTTCTTTGTGCCATTGCCACCACTATTTCCAGTAATATGAATTCATAATAAATAATATAATATTCAAAAAAAAAATTTAGAATTATGTTCACAAACACGTGGTTGTGGAAAAAAGTATCGTTATAGTCCGATATTATAAAATAAATGACAAATGTCTTCTTTACTTGATGCTTAGGCGCTTTTGGTGGATTTACAAAAGCAAAATAGGTCTCTTCTATTCGCTACTTTTCTGGTCGCTATCTTTATGCGCGATTCACTTGATGAAACATTTTTATGCGAAAGCTACAACAAAGTTATCGAGTGAGATTCGCCGCTAGCGAGTATGGCTTTATCTCATTAAACTGGTATAACTCTCTATTTTACAAACTCATGTAATTTGAGGCAGCTCTATTCCCGGGCGGAAGAGGCCTAATATACGTAAAACTGCCAAGTTAAAGTACGTTCACATATACATTAATTACCAATAAATCCACAAAATTAATCTACCCGTTCAAATATAGCAGATTACCTGCAAACTTGACAATCAGCTGTCAATACTGTTGTAAAAGGTTTTTCGGTGTTTTTGGTTTGTTTAATTATTACTAACGGTATGAAGAAAATTCAAGTTGAATGGCAAATTTAATTGCGCAAATGCTTTTTTCTGTAATATGAATGAATAATTAATAATATCTCACAAAAATTTTATTGGAGTTATATCTAGAAACCTCTTTTCTTTGCCGGCGTCCATTTATTTTGATATTTCTCCTTAAATTCGTAATACTAATTATCGATAACACAAAAGTGTGCAAAAGTAAGGTTATTATCTAGGATTATTTTATAATCTGAGATTTTGGCAGAGAAATTTTGTATGGGAAATCTCGCTTTTTAATTACGGATTGGAAATTAAGCACGAAAAAATAGATCATCTACTTATATGTGAACGTTTATTACGAGGCAACGAACTCGGTGTATAGACTTTCAATATCCATAATATTTAGATAAGATACACAATCGATTTGCTTAGCTCTTCAGCAGTAAAAAAAAATTAGTAGGGTTGACAGGCACCCTTGGTGTGAGTTTGACAGGCAGTCGAGTGTGTGATGGTGTGAGTGCTTGGACTTTTTGCTTGAGGGTATTGGTGGGACTACTATACCAAATTCGAATTTTTGCGGAATAGAATATCGACAAAAAAATATCTCTGAGTTGGAAAATTTACAATAATAAATATTTTTAATATATTTCTTAACTATAATAATGCTTTTTATTGAGAAATATGTGAACTTTTACGTTATTTTTAGAGTTTTTGTATGAAATTTAATAATTTTTCAGGTGGTCTCAGCTGTGAACATATTTTGGCGAACAGCTGTGAGTGTTATTACTTACGCATTTGTACAATGATTACATTTGTATGTTAAGGCAACGTTTCTTATTTTCCATCATGATTCAATCCAAGGTGCCATTTTGAAAATGAAATGTTTTTTCTACAAATTTTACTTTTCCTCCACTTTTAGTCAAAGTTTCTAGAGCTAGCAACTCAGTGTCTTGCTACGGGAGCCGATTTGTCAAAAGGGAATGAGAAAGCTGCTTACTGAGCAAACCTTTTATCATAGATAATCTTTTATTATTGAATTATGATTTTCCATAACATTACGCTGCCATTTTCGGCAGTAGGTCAAAGAAAAAAAATTACTTACCAAAACGTTGCAATTTTTGCATATTATTGCACCCAAGAATATAATTAATATCGTTTTAAATTACAATATATCAATGAGAATGTAATAAAACAGACGAAGCGACAACAAAAAAGCATACCACTTCGAAATTCAAACAACCGAATCCCAAGGGGGGAAAACAAATCACCTTTTATGAATGCCCCTTGAGCTCATATTTGCCCTCAAAGTGATGTAGTTGGAGAACGGTTAATAATGTTATCTGAAAGGTTCTGTTTCACTTCCAAGTGAATTTCAATGCAACTGCCATTCATTTCCTATGAAATCCAAAGTTTTTGCTTTCCTATATCACGACTACTTATTTCAACTTCTATGCAATATTTTTCCCATGCTCATCTCTAGAGGTATTAGTTTGAACATTTTCCAATTTAGCTTTGTTGTTGTTGTAGCAACATAAACATTCCCCATACTTACATACGGGGAATGCTGCTGGAGTGACAGTCCTTGAGCGGATATAAATCCGGGCCGTTTCGGTAACGTAGAACCGACTGTCGTGGAATCGACCAATTTAGCTTTATTTATGGATGCCGGCACAAATATTCCCCAGCTACGTAAAAACCGGACCAATTTTTATGGGAACAGTACACATGCACAAGGCTCACAAGGAACTGTGGCGCAAAATCAGGATTATGATGATGATATATGTACGTGAAAGCACTCTGTTGCTGCTTTCCTACCACTTTCATTAGAGTAATGTTGATAAACGTCCACAAATATAAAACATATCATAGTTTAAATTTTATAAGGGAAACATTTATTCTAAAGTTTGTTGTTAATATAAAAGCAGGTTACACCTCACGTAATTGGATCCAAATCCTTAAGCAGTTTCCATTGGCTGTGCTGCGGTTTCCTCGGTGTATTTGCCCTTATCCTTGCCCAATGCAGCCATGCGTCCCTTGCCGCGGCGATCCAAAATTGCTTTCCGATCTTTGTCTAACTTCAATTTGACAATTAAACAGTTCGATGGGTGAATGCCAACGTACACATTGGTGCCGTTTGCGTTCTCACGTTGGATTTTTTCAATGTACACAACGAACTTCTTGCGATATGACTGCACAACTTTGCCCACCTGATTGCCACTGAAGTGACCACGCACGACTTGCACCTCATCATCTTTGCGAATAGGCATTGAGTGGACATTGTACTTTTGGCGTAACTCCTTCGACAATGGCGCCGACATTAGGCGACGACGAATATGTGAGGGAGCCTGGAAATGGCGCTTGCGGTTCTTCCTGCGCGAAGATGAGACGAATTTGTTTTGTTTCATGGTTGTATACGCTGCGGTCTACTCTGTAATAAAAATAAATTTGTTAATATCACTTCACAATAGTACGAAAACGTTCAAATTTAATGTATATAAATATCGCGCGCTCGACACAAATTAAGAAACAAACATTAAATTGCAATTTGCCCGCTTGAAGATCATTTCGACCAAGTTTGTACTCATTCAATAAATTGTATAATATTGAATGATTAGATCCGACTCCTTTAAACAATGCGTATTCTTTTGACGGTCAAACTTATTGGCAGCGATAGCGGCAAAAATATAATGTACACCTTCAAAATAGGACATATTTCGCAAAATTCACAGGCGCATATACAAAACTTAAATACTTTTCATTGAAACATTAAATTTTTAGACGTGATGGAAATAGATTCGTAAAAATAATTGCGGAGCAAAACTTACACCAAACTTGTCACGTAAAAACAACAAAAAGAAGGAATTTGACAGCTGAATTGTCGGAAGTGAGAAAAACTGTCAAATAATTAAATGTTATGACGACATGAAGTTTGCTGCAATTGTTATGTTGTTGCCAGATTATTGTTGGAGAAAATTATGAATACTGCCACATAGTTTTGAAAGCCGTTCCACAATGAATACGTTTCATTCGTTCTGGCAAGACATTTAAGTGAAATGACGCACATAATATGGAGGGATGTCACATGAAAGCATAGATGTACGCTATTCGTTGGTATTGTTGCAATAGCAAAAATCAATCCCCATAAATTTGCAAAGGGACAGCCCTTGGTCGTATAAAAAGGTCGGGTATTGAATCCAAAGAAAAGCGCCTTGTTTAAAACAGAAGTCACGTATTATGGACATAAGGTGGCCACCGACGGCCACAAGATAGACGAAGGCTAAATAAAACCACTGAAAGAGTGACCACGACTAATAAATGTGTACGAAGTGCGAAGTTTCTCAGGACTGTGAACGAGTAACCGTCGTTTTGTTCTTAGATTCGCAAATGTTGCTCGGAGTCTTCATAATCTCACTAAGAAGAATTGCGGCTTTGAGTGGAAAAAGAACAAAAGGAAGCGTTCCAGTAGCCTATGTGCGCATCTGAATGCGGGAGAAAAATTCATTGGGAATACAGAGGCCAGCGCATAAGGAATAGGAAGACTACTATCACAGTTCAGCAATAGGCAAGAAAAAGTGATTGCATTCTATAGCAAAGTAGACGGAAAATCGGAGATGAATTACTGTATGATCAGATAGGAACTGTAAGCTGTGGTTGATTGCACGAAACATTTCTATAAATACCTGTAGAAATCCAGCACAGACAACGATTTAAGTTAAGAACTCACCATGCATGAGATGGTTACTCCAGTTCAAGCATCCAGAAGGACAAATTTCATCGTGGATTGAAAGACTGCAGACGGCAAAATTACGACTTCGAGATCGACCATCGAAATGGGGAACACTATGGAAATGCTAATACACTATCTCGGCGACCTTGTTCCAAAGTCAAGACATCTGAATGGGTAGTTGATATCAGAATAATGCAACCCGATGATGAATGGAAAGCAAGTGTGATAAAAGGAAGTCAATTGAATGTTGCTTACCTGGAAAATAATATAGAAGCGGAAGACGTTGGAGCGAAACCCTCCTGTGTCTACCGCGTTTTGGGTGCAGTAGAATAGCCAGATTATAGTTCTTAAATCCAGAATAAAATCTGTGGTAGAGGAATTCCCCAATGGGCTAAGTGGAGGTCATTTGGGTATTAATAAAACTGCAGAGAATCAGTTGCCGAATGTATTCGAAATTGTGTGGACTGTATGACAGCCAAAAGTCCACAAGAGAGAAGTCGTGGAAGATTACCGCAATACAAAGCGGGTTCACCATTTGAGCGAATGGCCATGGATGTGGCGGGTCCGTTTCCAACAAGTAACTCCGCCAATGAATTTGTGCTCGATGTTATGTACTACGTCAGTAAGTGGCCAGAAGTGTACGCCCTACCAAATGAAGCGTCCAAAACCATTGCTCAGGTATTTGTGCAAAACTGGGTGACTAGGTTTGGAGTACCTATAGAGTTGCATGCAGACCGAGGATGAAACTTGGAGTCCGTAGTTTTTAAAAAGTATGTGTTGTTTGTTGGGAATTAAGAAAACCCTTGCACCTACGATCGGATGGAATGGTTGAAAATGCCAACGAAATTGGAACAAACACGTCCAAGTGTTCCAGTTGGCCTATCGCTCAGCTGTACATGAAACTACTGGCCAGCCGCTTGCAAGAACCATATTTAGAAGTGATTTAAGGCTTTCGGGGGATTAAAACATTGGGGCAAGGTAGTCATTGCCAAATCGACTAGCATTTGTGGCTATACCGCGCGAATGAGATACTAAACTAGTTGTCAAATCTAGAAATTACGATAGTTATTATGCAAGAATGATAGAATACAAGATTGCGCTTTTCGAATTCGCTGTGACGTCAGGCTCTATGAATAAACAAACAAAAGGAAGGAGAATTACTTGTTTGTAAAGAGGAAGAGTAGGCGAAAGCAATAGAAACGAACAAGCACAAGAAATTATACACACATACACACATTCTTGCTACGGCGTCATACGCATAATACCGCAAAAAACTATATTTGTAGGCTTTAGTTTCATTCGTGCTTTTACAATTTAACACGCAGCACTTCGCCTTCACTAGTTTGTTTAATCTGTAAATCACTCAAATTACAATGTTACCAATCCATTCGCTGAATTTTCACAAAAAAGTAATTGTCCTTTTTTTATTTTGAATTGGAAAGGCTTGACGTCAGACTTGTCAAAGTCGTGATCAATTCGCCTTGAGCGTTTATAGTGCCCAATGTAGAGAGCACCTCATACTTGAATATATTTGAATGAGGAAGGCCGTATTCGCACCGTTTGTGGGAGACGAACACATTAAATAAATAAAAAATCACAATAAAATAAATCACAAATCCCACGCAGCGCTAATATTTCTTCTTCTGGCGTCATGATATCCGCTCACTTCACAATAAAACGATTACAGCGAAATTGTGTTTGAACAACGTGCTTCAACAGTGTAGCGTACTGACATGCGACTAAGTATTCGTACAAGTCTGCATGTGTATACTTTGCTTTCGGTGACACGAAAATGTTTGTAGCCGCAACATTTTGAAATATGGCAGCTCTATTAGCTCTCTGATTGGAATGAAAACAGTTTTGCCTACAACACTGCTATCCATCGCACAGTGATCAAGAATGCCGCAATCCTATAGTTCTTATAAGCACTATCATTCTTGCTTATAAGTGATCTTTCCTCCAAGCTTTTGTTTTCAGTTCGCTTTGGACGTGCCATAGTTGCTGTTGTCTGCTCAATTGTTTAGTTGCGATCTTGGCTAGATCTCTCGTTCCTGTTTCGTCGATCAGTTGTACATAAAGGCAACTATGAATTGCCTGCGTAAAATACCAATGCGTATGGTAAGTACCATGAGGTTGGAGCTAAAATGTGAGACGACAATCGTGCATACATACATATGTACTTCATACATCATCTGTATGTAAGTGTATGTATTTAAATAAATAGTCCTCCAAATTTGTCTTATATTCGTTTTATAATAATATTTCTATAAAAAATCTACTACACATACAATTTTCTCCACTCAGATTGTTAGCGCAGTCCAGCGCCAACAGCAATGCATGTCCAGCGGTTCAAGTGCCATGTCAGCACTCACTGTGCTCACCGAAGATGAACGCGTAATGAAGGAGACTGGTAAGTAAAACTTGAGGTATTAGATAAATTATGTCCAATATTCGACGATTAATTTTATCCTTTGGTCCGCTAATGATTCTGTAAACATACGTAACGCACCTGCTCACAAATAAATAAATAATGCAGATACACACATATATGTAAATCTACTAGTGAGCTTAATTTTAGTTTCATGCAGGTGTTTTATTTTGCAAAATTTCTTAATTGTTGTATACGCTGCATGTTGATAATGTTACATAACGAGTTGTGGCAGCTAGTGTCTGTACTGCTAAGGCCTGAAGCTTGATCGATCTGGCTATATTAAAGCAGTGATGCAGCACAACTACACACAAACATAATAACATTTAGTTGACTTTCTGTAAACACAAAATGTGCATAATTAAAATTGTACTTTTTCCTACGGTGATAACTTCACCAACGCGGTGGAAGAAGTTGTTCAAAGGCTTTAAACGAATCCAATACCTTTAATTCAGTGAATGCACAACAAGAGCGCGCACATACATACATACGTGTATACTATACATAGGGAGATGTTAGCTTAAAAGTATATGTATGTATATCTACCTGTGTGTATGTGTTGCGTGTGTGTATTTGTTTTCTTATCAATCTACTATATACATATGCTTGTATGTATATATTAAATAAATACATTTACATATATAGGTACATACATACATACATCCATATACGATTCGAGATCTCTTTGGCATGCATCTTTGCATCCATTCATTTTCTACATACATATGTATATATTTAAAAAATAACTACATATATACATGTATTACTTGAGCGAAAATACAAAAAAGCAGTAGGAAGTTCAAGCGGAACTCGCGTGATAAGTATTTTCTCAATATGCAATATCCAATACGACTTGGCCACCGCGCCCACCTTATGCATTTATGCGTGCGCGTGTGTGTTGGATTTAATTTTGTGTTTTATGTATGCTTGTTTTGTGTTTTTGCATGAAATTCTTTCATAGCTTTTGTAGACATCGTTTCTGTGTTGTTATTTTCAACTGTTTTTCAGTTCCTTCAGTGATTAGAAAATAATAAAAGCATATAAAAATAGATTTAAATTTCTTCCGCTAGGCGGCGGTAGTCGTTTGGTATAACAACAAGAATTAGCAGAAATCCCACCACCACTATATTGGTCGAGTGCGTAAACATTCGGCTGTAAATTGAGCTGAACTCGATTTATATGAAGTTCAGTGGTTCGAACCCATATTCGCCAAAGATTTTCTGTTTTCTCGGATAAAAATGTGTTCGTAAGTGAAATGCCTATTTTAAAAATTTGCATGATCCGTGCATATATAAGAAGGAGGGCATATATATTTCAGAGCTCTCTATAGTAGTAGTCACGTCTAATCAGTAAAATGTTGTACTAAATACTCGTAAATATTTGCTTTATAAAAACATATCAGCGAACAGGAGGAAGAACTCGAGGAAAATTGTATATATTCACAAGCAGTCAGCGGTTTAAATTTCATTAAATAATTTAAAAAGCGTTACACTTGTGATAGAGCAAAATAAATTGAATAGCCGCTAGCCGCGCCTCCGTGTCGTACTGTTCTAGTGCGCTGGATGTGTGTCACTGGCAAAAGCGGTCTGTTCGCGCTTTCCTTGAGAGTTGAATTGAGTGCAAACAGCTCCTCCGCACGTAGAAATATGTGTGTGGCGATGCAGTAAATATCTCACTCAAATCGTAGTTGGAAAGTTGACAGATATTTTTTGAGTTTCCGTAAAGAACTAAAAGAACTCCATACAAAGCGTAACTTTAAGTGCTTGATTCAGCCGACAAATATTATATCTGAATGAAGCATGAAGCTCACGGCGCCTGAGGCATTTTATTTATTCACTAGGAAAAATCTGATTGCTAAGCAGCCCTATTTTGTATGTCGGCTGGCTAATTTTTTCTAACGCTTTGGGAAATATTATAGGGCAAATCACAATTTTCGGGAAGACATGTTTCTGTAAGTATGTTTTTTTTCTAAACATATTCCCTTCTTTGCGAACTTATTTAGGGCGTTTTTTCTTTAACTCGAATGAATTTTTAGACATCTCCCGATTGTCTTTTTTCGTGCGGGGTTTCCTTTTATTCCGATTTGAATTCGACGACGATGTTGCCAGCTGCGTACGTCTCCACTTCCGACTGCGTAGCTTCGACAATTGGGATCGAATTAGCGAATTCCGGTCCGATCCAAGTGAGGATATAAATGAGTATATAAGCCAAATCAGAACGTAAGTAAGATTTTTTTTAAATATCTTGCCACCAAAAACTTCTTCGCAATCGGATGAAGGGTTTAGCAACACTTTCATAAATATAGCATTAAATTGAGAAACAAATTATAGACAAAAATAATTACAATTATATAACAAAAAATAGAAAACAAGAATAAACTCAATAGAAAGTACTATTTTTTCGCCGGGAGGGTGCAACATAAACTTACCCATACATATGCGGGGAATGCACGTGAAATGACAGTCCTTGACCGGATATAAATTCGGGTAGTTCCGGTAACGTAGAACCGACTGTCGTGGACTGTTTCGAAATTTCTGTTCTGTAAGGTTTGGCTAGTCATCAGAATCGTTTAACACCTGAACAACGCTTCCAAATTGTGGAAATTTACTTTGAAAAAAAAAAAAAATCAAAAATCTTTTGAAACGAGGAAGGAGCTGCTATTACGGCTAAACATCGACATTTGCTTTCAACATACAGCCCGCTTAACAATCGATTTAAGGCAATATTCAAGCCATATTGACGCCATACGGCCAGATTTATTGGAAAAAGTAGTCAAAAAATGGACTGATCGGCGAACACATGCCAGCTTTCGAAAAAATAAATATGATGACATTATCTACCAGATTATAAAAAAAAACATTCACACAATATTTTTGTTTTTATTATAATTTTACTTTAAAAAATCACTCAATACATACTGTGAGCGTCAAAATAAACAAAAAAAAAAAAACAAATAACAAAGCATTTTGTTATAATATGGACTTTATTTCAGTCTTTTATAACAAAACAATATATTTTAATTTCATGGTTTTTAAATTAGTATTTGATTCTCTACTAATTATTAAAAAACAACAAAAAAATAAATTACAACAACAAAAGTTGTAAGACAAAAACAAAATTTAGTGCATATTTTACGCGTCAAAATAAAGTGTACAGCGTACATCAGTAGCATTTTAGCGATGTTGTACGGTAAAAAATACCGTTATATTTGGTTGTTTACTTCCTTTTTCGATGCATTCAAACTTCTTTCATATTGTATTTTAATTGGTTGCGATCGGCAGAGTGAAAAGTTTTTGTCTACAGTAAATTAAATTCTATAATTTAGTTTTAATAATAATGGGTAAACAAACTTCAATTGATGTTAGAGAACTGGTACTAAAGCTTCGCAATGAAGGTAAAAACTTTCGTGAAATTGGCTCTATTGTCAACAGAAGCCATAATACTGTGAAAAAATAGTTGACAAATACCCAAAGTTCGGCAAAGTAGAAAATCGCCCAGGTGCAGGCCGTCCAAAAATTTTAAATGAGACTGAAGTAAGGTGTATAGTGCGTGATGTGAAGAAAAATTCCTTTAAAAGTGCGGTCAAAATATCACAAGAAGTTTCAACTGCATCAGATTCTAGCGTAAGTGCAGGTACAATACGTCGAGCGTTGCACGCAATGCGTTACATGGTCGTCTCCCACCTAAAAAGCCGCTAATATCGACAGTTAATCAAAAACGACTTGATTATGCAAAAAAAAACTGGAATAAGTCCTGTTTAGCGATGAAAGTAAGTTCGATGTATTTGGGCAGAAAAAACGGGTTAAAGTCTGTAGAACCAAAAATAAAGAGTATGCCGACCAAAATTTGATAGCCACAGTTAAGCACGGTGGGGGTTCGGTGATGGTGTGGAGATGTGTGGGGATGTGTGGCGGCAAGTGGAGTTGGCAATTTGGTTTTTATTAAAAGTACCATGAACAGAACAGATTATCTGAATATTTTACAAAATATTTTACTAACCAGTGTGCAGAAATTAGACTTGCAGGGATCTTGGATCTTTCAACAAGATAATGATCCCAAGCACACAGCAAAAATAGTAAAAGAATGGCTGCTTTATCGTACTCCTAAGACATTGGATCATCCTCCACAGTCACCGGACTTAAACCCTATTGAACATTTGTGGGAGCATTTAGACCACCAAATCCGCAAAAGGACAATCACCAATATGGATATACTGAAACTCGCTATAAAGGAAGAGTGGGATAAAATTTCATCTGACGTGACAAAAAAACTAGTTGAGTCGATACCCCGAAGACTGTCTTCCGTTATCAAAGCAAAAGGGAAATCAACAAAATTCTAAATCGATATCATTTCTGTAAAATATATCTCTGTACACTTTATTTTGACGCGTAAAATATGCAGTAAATTTTGTTTTTGTCGTACAACTTTTGTTGTAATTTATTTTTTTGTTGTTTTCTAGTAATTAGTAGAGAATCAAATACATGCGCACTTGTGCAAATGCAGATGTATGTACATATGTATGCATATAAGAGCATATTGTTTCCAATAAAATGGCATGCTATCTTTATTGGGTGCATTCGTGAATGTGTATGTATGTATGTAGGTATATACAAAAATTCCTATTTCTATTGCTTATTTGTAGAGAGCGATCGAACTTCACTTTTTGAGGCCAAATTCAAACCGAATCGGACCTAGGCCAACTTTATCAATGTTCGGCCGAGACCCAATCGAACCGAAAAATGTCTCGGGTATTAAAATTAGATAAATAAATACGCTTTGTATTAACAAGCCACGCGGTTACATAAACTAATTTAAATTACATTAACTGCAATCCATTTTTAAAAATACCAAAAGAAGTTGTCGAAGAATGCTTCTTAAGCCCGAAAAGGCATGGTAATATACAGATGGTGGGCCAAAATTACAAATGAAGCAAAACTGCCAATATTCGTCCAGATATTAATTGTTTATTGTTTTTTTTTTAATACATGGTCTTACTTACTGAGTTAGAAATAAACTTAAACCTAACATTAAGTTTTTAAATTTTTATCTAATTTATGTAGCTGCTCGTTAGCCCGTTGGTTGGCTCGTCTTGATCTACGCATCTCCAACTAACGCAGGGCGATCTTCTCATTGAACTCATTGAATTTTTGAACGAGTACGCGACATTTCGTTCGACCGCAATACTCACCATATACATACCATACATACAAATCCTGGTGATAGTTCGTTCATTATTAATTGAGAAAAATGGCGAATTTGCATTTTTTTAACAATTTTCGCTAAATTCTAAAGTCGGTTTCGAATTCGGTCTAACAAAATCTACCAAAACCAATAAATATCTTCTTGGTTAACAAAGAAATGATGCAGAGTGCATTTATTTGGTATTCTATATGTAATAAATTTGAAGTGAAATTTAAAAGCACGCACACTCTAGTGGTTGAAAAACCAGACACATTTTTAACAGAAAATAAAAAAAAAAAAAAAAAATTTTACAAATTTTTGAACAAAAAAGGAAGGAAAGAAAAATAAATTTACTTTTTCGCTGAATTTGAACTGAGGCATCAGTGATTGTGAAGCCCGCGCGTTACCATAAGGCTACCATGCCAAAATTTAAATTATCGGCTGTGCGGTACTTAACAGACGTCAACTGACATTAACGCTATACAATTTATTTCGATATATTTCCATGCTTATATCGTGGTCGTTTCAAGTATCTGCACATACATATTCATACACATATTTACATACACATATGTACATATAAGGAAAATATAATATCCGTTTGGCGTTCGTGCGAAATGTGGGCTTGTCGGCTCGGTCAACACACAACAACTTTTGCTGTTGCTGTTGCTCTCGCAACAACTCACCGATTGCTCATTATTTCACATTATTATTATTAGTTTTAATGGATTCTTTTTAAAAATATATTCTTCTATTCTTCTATTCTCATTTTTAAATTTATTATTAGTTAAATACTCCCATCAGCTCGTTAAAAATATGAAAACCAATATTTCTTATTATGATTTTGCTAAGTCACTACTAGAATTCTTGTACACATATATGTATGTATGAACGCATATGTATGTATGTACACACATTGTGTATGTTTGTCGAGTTTTCGCCCAGATATTACATATATATGTATATGTATGTATGTGTATGTACTTGTGAATACAGTGCACTCGCGATAACTCGAACTAATTAAAACAGGCGCTGTTCGATTTATCGAATTTGTTCGACTTATCAATTGAGTGTGCTATGTTAAAAAAACAGTCATCGATATCGATTTTTCGATCGATTGTTGAAAATGGAAGCCAGTAGAAAATTTCTGTAGTATAGTTTCGTTATACGAATTACATTTTGGTCCATTGGCTGGATCAATGGTGTCACATTCGGCGCCATAAACATGGTTAAAATTAAACCATCCTCGGACTTTAATTCGATTTCGTTGGGATGTGATGGGGCATTACCAATTAGAAGAAGAGCCTTCTCAGGTAGTCCCCCATCTTTCAAATATTTTCTTACCTAAATATTAAAGTCATTTAACTTGGTTAAAAAAATTGTTTTAATGAATCTGGATTTTACCTGCGGCACGAACGAGTTATGAAACCAGTCTTTGAAAATCGCCGAAGTCATCCAGGCTGATTTGGAATTTTCGTACTCCACCGGACAGTTAAAATTTTTGAAAATACGAGGATTTCTTGCTTTGTCAATAACGAGAAGTTTAAGCTTATGGTTGCCGGTAGCGTTAGTGCAAGCCATAAATTGCCTTATCTTTCTTTTTTATAAGACTTATGGTGGACTTGGCTACCCCATATTCCTTCGCCAGAGAAGTAACACTACGACCACGTTTAATTTTGTTAAGGACTTCAGCCCTCTCTTTTAATGTTAAACACTTTAACCTTTTACGATCCATTACTCACGTGCACTGATATACTACAAATGACAAATTTAAAGCAATTTGGTCAATGCAAGATGTTGTTCCCAGAAAACCAACGGGATATTAACGCCGAAATATTCATATGGACAATACACTAGTATACATATAATTTATATACATATACTATTACATATGTATGTATGTACAAAATGTACATGTTTGAAAAGAATGTGTGTACAAATAAATTTGTTTTTTTGTTCGAGTTATAGCGCTTTTTTATTGTTCGAGTTACAAAGAAGTCAATAGGGGAAAAAATGTGTTCGAGTTAGCACGTCGTTCGACTTAGCGGCTATTCGAGTTACCGCGAGTGCACTGTATTTAAATTTTGCAAAGTCAGTGCTACTATTTATGTTCATAATCTTATATGTTTGTTGATGAACGCTGTTTTAATAGGCAGTCTATTTCTATCTTTGGACGTAGAACTCTGTAAGATTCATATAGTGAATGAGTTTTAATGAAACAAGTAGAGCCGATTTTTTGCTTTTATTCCCGCCCCTTTTTAAAAATATAAGTTTCTTTAAAATAAAAATATCTGAAAGCACTTTTTTAAATAAATTTTATTGCAATACCGTACAAATGAGCAAATTTAAACACACAAAATGGTTTAGCTTCTGCATCTTCAACCCACTAGATTATGCCAAATTTCAGCTCAATTATTTGTCCGAATTTGCATCTCCGCCACTGTATAAGTAAAAAACATGTGGACAAACACATATTCAAGTCATAACAAATATGTAAATAAAAAATTCACGCTCGCGGGGAAAAAATAATCTTAGAATTTATTGTTGTTGGCCCTGTTAGGTGTGTTGACGAGTGATAGAGTTTATTTTCTTGTATAATTTTATTGAATTTTTTTCCAAAAATAATAAATAGTAAAGATGAGTTTATATTTTTGGGTGAGATAAGAAAATATTAGGCCGAGCTTATTCGCCTTCTTAGTTTTTAAAGTAAATAGAATTTTAAAACTACATTTTTATTATTTTTTTAGTGGCTAAATTGGCCCAAGAGCAAGTCGCTCCACTCGTCAAGAAAATGGATCAGGAGCACAAATTCGATCCATCAGTGGTGAAGGCCGTTTTCGAGAATGGCTTGATGGGCATTGAAGTTGATCCTGATTTGGGTGGTAGTGGATGCAATTTTTTGACAACCATTTTAGTTGTCGAAGAGCTGTCCAAGGTTGATCCGTCCGTTGCAGCTTTCGTCGACATCCATAATACGTTAGTTGTCTCACTTATGATGAAAGTGGGCAACGAGGAGCAGAAAAAGAAGTATTTGCCGAAACTGTCACAAGAATATGTAAGTATAGAACTTTCAACAATAAATTTAGAATATTAAATAATTGTAACAATCAAGTCAAAGCCCCTTAGTTGCGAGCGAATTTCGAGACTTGGGCAATAAGGAAAAATAAAGTCTACGAAAATATGATTACGCTAATTTTTAATATACTTTATATGTTCAGTTAAAAGGCTGATTATAAAATGTTGATAAGCACTTGCGCTATCAATTAATTGGGTCTAATAAAACGGCAGAAAATAATTGCCTCAGCTCATGACCTCGTGAGCTAGAATATTAAGGCTGGTTTCCAGCTATCATCTGTTCATCTGCCCTCATGTGCGACTTTTTGGCATGCAATCAGAAGGTTTAGCAGTTAAGAGGCATACGAACTCAAGCAAAAATTTTCTAAGCAAATTAAATCTTGTATTTATTTATTTTAGGCTGGTAGCTTCGCTTTGACTGAGCCAGGGGCTGGATCTGATGCTTTCGGATTAAAAACCGTTGCCAAGAAGGATGGCACTCATTACGTTATTAACGGTACAAAAATGTGGATTTCTAATTCGGACGTAGCTGGTGTTTTTCTAGTCTTTGCCAACGCCAAACCAGAAGCGGTAATTTAAATATTTATCATCAAGTAAAAAAAATCGGTTATTAACAATGCACTTTAGGGCTATCGCGGTATTACCACATTCATTGTTGATCGCGAAACACCGGGGTTGATTGTGAATAAGCCCGAGGATAAGCTCGGAATTCGCGCCTCTGGCACCTGTATGGTTACTTTCGATAACGTGCGCATTCCCGAAGAGAATTTACTTGGCGAGTTCGGCCAAGGCTATAAATATGCCGCCGGCTTTTTGAATGAGGGACGCATTGGTATTGGCGCTCAAATGGTAGGTCTCGCCCAAGGCTGCTTCGATCACACTATACCCTATCTGTTGGAACGCAAGCAGTTCGGCAAGGAAATATACGATTTCCAATCGATGCAACATCAAATAGCTACTGTGGCCACTGAGATCGAAGCGGCACGTTTGCTCACTTACAATGCTGCGCGCCTACAGGAACAGGGCAAACCTTTCCTCAAGGAAGCTGCTATGGCCAAGTTTTTCGCCTCGGAAGTGGCACAACGTGCCACTATTAAGTGCATTGACTGGATGGGCGGTGTTGGCTTCACACGTGATTTCCCACAAGAGAAGTATTATCGCGATGTTAAGATTGGCGCCATCTATGAAGGCACCACCAACATGCAGCTAAGTACCATTGCTAAAGTGATCAAGAAGGAGTACGCCAAGTAAATGAAGTGAGAACGAAAGCTCAAAAGGCATGCAAAATCTTTGCGGGCTTTGTCTTCCAGTGAAAATAGTCAAAAAAAATATCGTAGCAGATACCAACAGTGCATTTATTAAGAAATTATCAGTAAAGCAATGAAATTTGGCTGTTTAAGCCACTCCGCTGACCTTCGTTGGGATAAATAGTTTTAAAACAACCAACAAATTATGAGCTTACTGGCAATTTCAGAACCACACAAATAGATTCTAGTACATACATATTTAATATAATTTTGTTAAAGACATTTGTACATATTTTTTTGAAATTTTTGTAAGAACACATACGTGAAATATGAGCATTTATTAAAGTTAAATATATTTATGTATAATATATATGAAACAAACCGATACAATTAATAAATAGATTCGTTATTAGAGGTATTATGTAAATATGTGGATTTCAAAGAGATTTGCACAAAAAAAAAAAATCAAGCAGAAAATAACATTTACGAGAACTTCAGGATGCAGAGTTTCGAAAATAAAGTACGTAAAAGTCTTTTCAAATGAAACAAAGTCCAAACCATAGAAAGAGTCGGTTCTTCAAAATGCAAAAAAGAAGAGTAAACCGAATGATGATATGACGATAATATGGCAGTCATCACAATGCTCCAGGGATACAGTTATATACAGTACATACTCTATATTCAAGGATTGGCCCAGAATTCATTCGGAAAATTATGAAAAGCAGTCTAGGTTGGTATTTGTCATTCTGTTTGTTTGTTTGTTAACATTAATAGTAGCCCCGCCAGTTTCGGGTATATCACCTGTCATCTTCGTCTAGCTCATCTAGGGGTAGGCCCAGGAAACATGCTGTTTCGACGGGATGGGTCCAGAGGGGAGGGAGCATTCCCATGGCAGCCGGCTCTACGTTACCGGAATGACTCGGGTTTTTCCCGACCAAGGGCTGCCGCCCCAGTAAACTAGCCCTGTCTAGTAAACAGTATATTTGTCATTCTGTAGGGGTCATCAATGTTTTGTGTAGATGGCATGGCGAACTCAAGATGTTAAAGTGCTTTCTCAATTAGAGTTACAGTGATATTGATTTCGTAATTTGTCGTGTAGCAGGCCTTTGGTAAGCCCAGCAAAACCATTATTTATTTTTTAAAGATAATTCCTTTCAAATTTTTGCCGCCAATGCGCCGTATGCGGCCATCCGAATTTTGAATAATTCGCTGGAGGAGTTCGGTCGGTATGTCGTGAGTAACTTTAGTAATGTTGACTTCCAACGCCTCAATCGTAGCTGATTTATCTACAATGCATTTAGACTTTACATACTTCCACATGTAAAAGCCGAAGGTGTAATATCACAAGATCTTGGTGGCCAATCTGCTGGGCCGAGACGAGCGATAAATTGCTCACCGAAACGACGATCGACGACGCAGTAAATCCATTGTTTCAGAGGCTGTGTGGCAAGTAGCGCCGTCGTGTTGGAACCAAATGTGGAGATCACTTGCATGTCGTTTCCACGACAGTCTGTTCTGCGTTATCGAAACGACCCGGATTTATATCCGGCCAAGGACTGTCACTCCAGCAGCATATGTAAGTATGGGGGATGTTCATGCTACTACAACAACAACAATCACTTGCATGAAAAAGACGTTTATTATCGTGCGATAGCGTTCGCCATAAAGTGTCAGATAGGCGCAAGCCTCCCTTTGAATAAATATGGGCTGATGAATCCTCCAGCCATAGGCCGCACCAAATGATTGTTTTCAATGGATGTAGTGGCTGTTCTTCAGCCCAACTATGGCAATTTTGCTTATTGACGTAGCCATTAAACCAAAAATGGGCCTCATCGCTGAACGGTTATGTGCACCATAAGTTCGCCTGAGCGCGCGATGAACACTTTTCACAGAGCGTCGATTTTCTTAACACAATTGTACGACTTGCAAACGTTGTTGAGGCGTAGGTCCTTCCGAGACGAAATGCCAAGGAATACTGAGAAAAATTCTGTATTTAGTTTGACAGTAGGCACGCGTGATCTGTCAAATAAACCCTATAGGAAAAAGCACCTACAATCTGATCACCATTGTGTACTTAAGAATACGTGTATTAAAATGCCTGCATATTTATATATAATATTTTATAATTAGTTCATATTGCTTTTTTATTGTTTTAGTAGACAAGCTCAATTTACGATATTCAGTTGAATCATTTGTGTAGTATTTCGGTTGCATGCTCTGTTGTCTATGCCTTTTCCGCGTTTTCAGTTGTGGTGAATGCGGCTAGCAGAACATTCACTACGGTAATAACGAATACACCACAGACCAGGAATTCTTTTGTATAAACATATCGCCGATCATTTCTCTTCAAGTGACGCTGTGGGGAGCTTTGTTTAGAAATATGTTGACTTTCAGGAAGGGAAAATTTGTGTGCGTACCTTGAAAATTAGCGCAATACCGACGACCACTTGCAGCACCAAAGACAGCCCCACTAGACCCAGACTCATGTAATAGCTCCGTGCTTTATCGTTATACGTAAGCAGAAACCGCAGCTGATTAGCATTAGCCGACAAAAGTGCAATGTCCATTAAACCTAAAATTTGTTATTATTACAAAAAATGTTGATTTAGACTTCCAGCTAACTATAATTTCAATTTTATGGGATTTGTTCTTACGCACCTTCCGCCAAATTCTTATTTCCTGCATAATTGAAACTGTCGACTCGAACTAACTCTGCTTTATTGAGGCTTGTAGTATGCTCGTGAGCCTCAGTAACGATATCTGAGTCGACAACATGGGTTCCATCGACCCCATCGGTCCCATCAGCCTCATTAGCTTTATCGTTCACGTTATCCTCCAACGCTGGGTTTTGCAATTGTGACTTCTCGGAAATGTTTTCGTTTGCGCCAGGCAATTGTATCACTTCGATAGTTGTTTCGGGCTTATCCATGTATTTTATATTATTCATTTTTAATCTGATTCATAAAAAAAATTATTTATGTCTGACTTTATTTAATTAAAGTGTACTTATTTACGATCTAAATGTTAGCACTTCCTTTGTAGACTGTTGAGTAATTTATGAGTCTTTCCCTTCATTTGAAGAACTTGCGGTTCTTTTCTTGCATTTCATGAATATGTATGGGCACATATACATAGATATGCAACTTGGTGTTTTGCGGTTTTGAGTTGGGCGATAACGCCTGTTATAATTTCACATCGCCTAAAATTATGCAATCACTTATCACAGTATGCTGCGGGATGGATTTGGATTTTCCTTACTGCTTAGCACGCCAATTCAAAAACAATAATAAACAAAAAACAATTTGAAAAATAGTCTGTATAAAATAATGTCACACGTCAAAATTTAATTTTAAAATAATAATATTTTATAACTGTAATGTACCTGAATAGTTTTAATAAAGCAACTTTTATCGTCTTAGCACTTTTTTCTGTAACCCACTAACTAAAAATCCAAAAAAATGCTAAATTTTTCAATGGCAAATCAGAATTTATTGACCGCACATCAAAACCCCGTAAAGTTACAAAAGTTTTTTTTGTCGAAAAGTCCACAGATACAATTATGTTAAGTATGTGCAATATTCATATGTGTAACACATGGGCTGAAAAGTCCCGCGGCTAACACATAGGTAAGACTAGGTTTATTGCATTCGCCTCTTTTTCAGTTAGTACTAACCTTAAAAAGACAGCTGCTCACTTTTGTTATTTTAAAAACAATGGATCAAAAATAATTTCGTGCTTTCATTTTACATTGCTTCTTGATGGGGAAAAATACCGTTCAGGCAAAGCAATGGCTTCAAATGTGTTATGGGGACTTCGCTCCATCAGAAACAACAATAAAACGATTGTTTGCTGTATTCAAACGTGACCGTGGTCGTAGAGACACCGATGATGCCCAACGCAGTGCACGTCCAAATGAGGCGACAACACCAGAAAACATCAACAAAATCCACAAAATCGTTTTGAATGATCGAAAAGTGAAGTTGCGTGAGTTAGTTGACATCGTAAAGATGTCAAAAGAACGTCTTAGCTTTATATTGCATGAGCATTTGACCATGAGAAAGTTCTGTTCAAAATGGGTGGCGCGTTTGCTGACTGTTGACCAAAAACAAGAACGTGTTGATAATGGCAAAACAACGTCAAACTACATGAATCGAACTTCGAATAGCTCCCACATCCACCGCATTCGCCAGATTAGGCTCCCAGCGACTACTGGCTGCTCGCGAACCTTAAAAAATTCTCGCCGGTAAGAAATTTCGCTCAAATGAAGAGGTTATCACTGAAACTGAGTCCTATTTTGAGGCAAAAGATAAATCGTTCTACAAAAGTGGTATTGAAATGTTAGAGCGGCGCTGGAATTATTGCGTTGTTCTTGATTGAAATTACGGTGATGAATAAAGCTAATTTTGAACAAAAAAAAAAAACGTGTTTTCTTTGTTAGGTCCGGGACTTTTTAGCCCATGTGTTATATATATTTATACTTGTACACCGAAATGTTGCGAAGTATTTTTATGCTTTAAGATAATCGCAAAAGTATTCAAAGAAATAAGTTTTTGTTTAAGGATTTTTTGCTTCATTAACATCTTTTTAATGAAATACATACTTTTACAGATAAGATGAATTTCTCAATGTGACTTAAGTGGAAGTACTGAATACTCTTTTTTAACCGGACACAAGTGCAAATGAAGTCGAACCACGCAATTTTTATAGACTTTTCTGATTGCTGGAAGATTTTTTTTTTTAATATCGCAGCGAATGACGCGTGTATCCCCCGCATTGACTCAGCGTTTCTGGTATGGCCGTAGTGTAGTTGTGCTGTTGTTTGGGGCAAGGGTTGTTGCGAAGGTGCTGGTGCTCAGTACCATATTCTTGTGACTGTAGATTGAATTAATATTTTTATGTAGTGCTTTTGGCCACCGGCTGCGAGATGACCTACGAAGGCACGATGAGCAAGTCAAAAGAATGAGAAAGAAAAAGTAATGCAATGTTTAGTGCTATCTATTTATTTGTTAAGCTGATATATAAATAATTTGTGCGGATGCATGAATATGAGTTTAACTTATGCATTATGTGGCGTGATAGCTGGATAGACTCTGTCAAGCCAATCCTCCATCGGCTGCTCTTCAAGAATAAGCGGCAAACTGATTCTCTGATGTGATTCGTGAGACCCGCCTAATAGGCCAAACTGTAAGAGGAAACTCAACGATTGTATGATTTGATCGTTGCAGTAGTTTTGAAACGGGGTATAACTATTTTTCGTCAGGGCTGGCCTAAACAAAAGTCTTAATAAAAATCGAACCCAAATTTACATATATTTTAGATACCTTCTGATGATCCATCAAATTTTTAAAAGGTTCCCGAATAATTTTTCTAACAAAACACAATTTCAGAATTTGTGAACCAGAATTTATATTGGTCTCAGAAAGCATATATGTATATATATTTATAAATATATATATATTAGGCCGGATCGATTTGTGGGGAGGCAAAAAAATCGCTCATTGCTCTGTGAAAATCATATTCTAGGGATCAAAATAAGAAACTTTGCCGAAGGAACCATACCTCTAAAACGAATTCTGATGCCCCCCAATTTGGGTCGAACTTTTTAGTTTCTTTTGTGGGGAGGCAAATAATCGCCCATTGCTCTGTGAAAATTATATTCTAGGGATCAAAATAAGAAACTTTGCCGATGGAACCATACCTCTAAAACGAATTCTGATGTCCCCCAATTTGGGTCGAACTTTTTA
This sequence comes from Anastrepha ludens, assembly GCF_028408465.1. Classification (NCBI taxonomy): domain Eukaryota; kingdom Metazoa; phylum Arthropoda; class Insecta; order Diptera; family Tephritidae; genus Anastrepha; species Anastrepha ludens. The sequence continues at coordinate 115,789,119 of NC_071500.1, read as the reverse complement.
GTTTCTTTTCTCATGTAAAGGCCAAAAATGGTGATATTTTGAAATTATTGTATGAGGAACCCCCCAGGGGAGTTCCAGGGGTCATACATTTGGTCTCGATTGGAGCACTCTAAATGGGTCAAAGTGGGATTTTTCGTTCGACCCAAATTGGGGGACATCAGAATTCGTTTTAGAGGTATGGTTCCTTGGGCAAAGTTTCTTATTTTGATCCCTAGAATACGATTTTTACAGAGCAAAGAGCGATTTTTAAATCGACCCGCCCTAATATATATATAGTTGGCGCGTACACCCTTTTTGGGTGTTTGGCTGAGCTTTTCCTCCTATTTGTGGTGTGCGTCTTGATGTTGTTCCACAAATGGAGGGACCTACAGTTTCAAGCCGACTCCGAACGGCAGATATTTGTATGAGGAGCTTTTTTATGGCAGAAATACACTCGGAGGTTTGCCATTGCCTGCCGAGGGGCAACCGCTATTAGAAAAATGTTTTTCAGAAAGCATAACCAACTCGAAATATCCACCGTTCGGAGGCAGCATGAAACTGTCATAGAAGGGTGGTAACTCAGTTGTTGTTGTTGCAGCAGCATAAACATTCCCCATACATGCACCGTTAATTCTGTTGGAGTGGAAGTCCTTGGCCGGATATAAATTCGGGTCGTTTCGATAACGTAGAACCGACTGTCGAGGGAACGATGGTAACTCAGTCCAAGCTGCTGCTGCATTCTTCCCAAGAAGCGGTAATTTAGATATCAGTCAGCTGTTATAATGATTGTTTTGCAAATATACCAGAGATGTATAATAAGTTTGAAAAAACCTACAAAATATCAATTTTATGCCCGCACATCCGCTTAACATGCACATTTATATACATATGTACATACGTATTGTTCATGCACTAGGGTGGGCGCTATTTGAGGTTACCCAAAACACTACTAAATATGAAATGTTAAGCCAGTCGGATTAAATTTAGAGCTTCCGACTTGAGCCTGAAGTGCGAACAATTAGTATTTTTCTAATTAGTACTTTTCTAGATCAAATAATGGAAAAAATAGTTACGGCTATTCTTCGCTTTCATTTCAGTCAATGCGTGAGATCTATACGTTTTCAGATCTGTTTCAGATCAGCGTCGCTATAAGTACAGCCGCATGCAAATGCTTCCCTAGGGTGGGCTAAAATAAGAATAAAAAATTTAAGAATAATAATAATAATAAAAATAAAGATAAAATAAGAAAAAAAATCTGATCAGGATGTTTTTCAAAAATTGCCAACAAAAATTTGGCTTTCCAAAAAGCATTTTTCAAATTTGAGGCTCTAGTCGCAGCCTCTAAATCTTCTCCAATTGGCTTAAAATTTCCCTTATAGTAGTTTTTCCTGATTAGGGTATTTTGCAAAAAAATTTTGTTGGTAAAATTTAACTTTCCAAAAAACATTTTTCAAATTTGAGGCTCTAGTCGCAACCCCTAAACCTTCTCCAATTGGCTTAAAATTTCATTTATATTAGTTTTTCTGGATAATATTAGGACTCCAGTTCCGGGGTTTCTCGCAAAAAGGAATATCCTATATATTATGACCACCCTAATGCACGCATATGTGTAATATGTGTAAAAACAATGAAATGCCTTGTCGCGTACTTTATTTCTTATTTCAAATTTAATGGCGTAATAATAATCCGCAATTATTAAAAAAGCTAAATTCACTGTATTAAATCGCCAGCAGAAAAATTGTTTTTTTTTTTTCGTTATTTTGCAACTTTGATTGTAACGCAGTTGCTACTTTTATGCATGTCCATTACATATCTCGCATGTACGTATGTATATGTATTTATACTTCTATCTGTTCGTGCTCTGCTTCTTCGGTTATCTTGAACCAACCCTGGTAGTCGCTGGTCGCTGCCATTTCTCGTTGCTGCTGTCAATAATCGCTAACTTTATGCTGTCCCGAAGCCCGTCGAGGTTAGTACGAATCTGACATTTAAGTATACCCGACGTTTTTTGTACCGCTAAGACCGGCAGTTTGTTACAATCGATTTTTTGTGTGCTTTTCCGGTTGAAAATAGTGGATGCGTGTGTATGTGTGCATATCAAGTTTATGTATTTGCCTGCCTTGAATATCTTTTTAGACTAAGAAGATTCGAATAGTTAGTGCGCCTAAAATATCACATCTGTCCAAGCGTAAGCAACGCAGAAGTTATAAGCGGCATAACGATTTTTCAACATTAGGCGGGCCACAAACACGCAACAAATCATAATAAACGGTTGAAATTCCAACAGATCGACTGTGTGTGGCGTTTCTTGCGACAGATTGAAAGTTGACAAAAATTTTAGTTTTTCTTGCAATCGGTTGGAATGTGGCGAAGTTGACGATTTCTTGTGTGATTTCGAAGTGTATACCTGAGCGGAAGCGGGCAAAATTCATAATACATAAATACCATTCTTGGCAATTGTTTGCTTTCCACGTTCGATGCTTATTCGGCGGCGAAAAGAGTGAAATGAAAATCGTCAACCGATCCAGAGTGTGTGGCAAACGAGCTTCAATCGATTGCTAAGCTTTGTTGCGTGTTTGTGGCCCGCTTTAATAAGGACCCCATCAATGCGTTTAGTTTGTCTCTGTTTGTGAACTTTTCATAAGCATTTCTTTGTTGTTGCACACTGTCATATTGCAGTGAGACTGCACTGCAGTATAAAAAGTGTATTTAGCGGCAGCAAAAGACTCGCACGTGCCTTTTAAGACTGCGAATTACATACATAAAGGCATTTCTCAAAGAGCAACGGATCTGCGACATAAAAACTGGGAGACTTTTCATTATTATTTTGTGAAAATTAAGAAACAGGTTTATTCAACAAACAAAAAAAGAAAAACAAACAAAAGTTTCTGGGCAGAAGTCAATTCAAATAAAAGCTTTAATAGTTACAAAATGTGGAAAAATCGATAATTTTCCACAGCCAACGTTAACAATACCTTGCAGCAGTAAGTATGAAAAACCAAATGTAATGACATAGCAGCGGGTGGAGATTTATTTTAATAGCACAGTGTATGTGTAATAGTATTTATATTATATATAAGTGAATGTCATATAATGCAAATTTAGTTCATGTGGAAGTAATATGGAAATTCTACTCTGGCCACAGCTATGCATTTTTTATTTACCTCTGCATACGCGCGAGAAAAATCCAAAAAAATGTCTCTATTTCTGTCAAAGTTTAGGTTCAGTTGCAATTTGAATCAACATTTTTGCTGCCTAATATTTCTGAGACAGGAAGTCTGAAATTTTGCCAAAAATGCCGCGGGTGTAAGTGATTTTTGAAATCGATTCTCAATTTCAAAGAACTCGGTAACTGGTTGGTGTGGAATCAATGAACGTTTCATAAGCTGTTGTAGTGGTGACCGCTTTAGAATCACGCTTCAATGGGATCGACTATGTGCTTTTTAGCCAGGGCCGGATTATCCATAATGCAGTGTATATGCAACTGCCTAGGGGCGCCGTATAAGCTAGGGATAAATTTGAAAATGTCTCATTGAATCCAAGTGTAATTTGAAGAGTTGAGTCCTCAATGGCAAACTAATTTCTTTTTTCATATTACAATGTCATATTGCAAATTACCAATTTTTTTGCGGCTATTTTCACGTCAACGCAGCGGACGACGGTACGGTAAGCAAAAGCAAAGCAGTTTTTTAAGGCAATCGCTTCAATATTGGAAATCCAGAAGAACTGGTAACACGTATTAATCTGCTCATGGGCACGTCACTTTTACAAGGTTGGCAGTAGGGCAAGTACACAGGTTCGCAGGACAAAGAGCGTTCTGGGAATCCCACAGTTTTTGTATCACAAATAAGTGTTTCGAAACACCTGATAAAATATAGCGTAATTAAGAATATAATTACCTTTAGGATAGAAAAAATGTGTTTTAAGTAGTGAGAAAAGGGTAGAGCAGTCTTGAGCTGGTTGATCCGGTCCTGTTTGCAGTTCTTGCAATCATCAACATATTGGTGATGTAAAATGTTCTCAATGTTTTCCGCTCGATGTCTTTGGTGAACCATATTTCACGATTGATACTATGAGAGTTTGCCAAATTTATTTCTGGTCTCGGGCGCTTGTATTGTTGTCCGGCGCTAGCCAACATTTCCATTCGACAGTTCGACATATTTTACCAAAAACATACAAAGGATGTTTTGATGTGTCAGCCATATTAGTGTTGCTTACAGGGTTTGAAAAATTCATCGCGGTGAAAATCCATCTTCGAGCGAATACTTTACACAATTTTCGACGTGACGTTATATGGAGAGCAGTCATCATCCTTTAGCACAAGAAAACTTGATTTAAGGAATTTTCTCGTGGTCGCAGTTTGCTCACCAACGAATTCTTGGAAGGTCGTCCAACATCAGTTGTTGTTGCTAGAAAATATCGATGTTTGCGGGAAATGATTGAGCAAGATTGAGGCATTCTTGGCCATTAGTGGGACGAGCATCAATAAGATTTTGTAAAAAAGTATATTCACGTTGGACCCCACACAATTTAAGAAACGTCCTGAAAAACGCAACTGGGCAAAGTGCAGCAAAAATTTGAGAATATTTTGGAAAAAAAAACGCAAATCCCAATTTTTCATTGTTAGGCTAGAAATATAAAGAGTGATTTAAATAAAGGTGGAATTGCGCTTCAAAACAAATATTTAACATTTTGCGGTTAACCTAAAAAAAATGTGCCTTTTATGATCGGAGCATAGCATCGAATGCGTCAGTAAAACGGTGGAAATCGTCGAGTCGCATCGACATGTGAGCACTTTTTCCATTTTCCAGGAATTGAAGATTAGTCGGAAAACTGCTTGGAATCATTTGCATAAGAATAATTATAGCTATGTCAATTCTGCGTCAAAATATAACGAAAAACTTTGGGAATTTTTTATTTCTCCTTGTGAAAAAGCTGCTTACTTAATGGAAAATGGATTTCAACTATTTTCTGAGGCCATCGGGCAGGTTCTGTGCTTCCCTTTCGAGTGAATTTCATTGACATTTTTTGCCAATTGCATGAAATTCACTCAGAAGCGAATTATATAACCTGCCCGTAAACCATTATTTGTATACTCCAAAAATGCGGAGACGCTAGACGAACTTGAAGACAATATAAAGTTTTTGCGATGCCTATTGTAAAAATAATTATAGATACTCCAAAATAAATTAATTGACCAACTTAGAAGCGAATATGTATGTATAGATGTGCAGGACTTGCTCAAAAGCAGGGACAGGTGCAAGTAATAAAAATGCCGAGTGTGTGGTGGTGTTTTAATTGAATAACGAACCAGAAGCTATTCAGGCGAGTCCACGTGTCGCAAATCAATAAAACAGCACAAATAAAACGAAGGCACATTGCAGCCGCCATCAGAAGTTATTTAACATTTAAATGTTTACGCTTCAATGCTTTTAACTATGCTAACATATTTTGAAAGCTAAATACTATGAAATTTAAAATTTTCCATTGAAGTAGCAGTAATGATGGGTTTTTGCATTGAATTTGATAAATTTTCAAAACACAAACAAAATTGAAGAATTTTAAAAGCTCGGATACATAGCCAGACTAGAGATTTATATCTTTCATACTAATCTGTTTACATTATATTGGACAGTAAGGCAGCCTTAGAAGCTCTGCCTTACATAATTACCTGAAACTGATGGAAGATCGCCTTAATGGACCTTAATTGACCCTTAATGACAAATTAGATAGAGTGCCAGGTCATGACGACCATTAAGCCAATGAGCTAGCAGAACTATGTACGAGGTGTGTTCAAAAAGTATCGCGTATTTTGAATTTTCGCAGGTTAAGTATATTCGAATCTCGATTTTTTTGTGGCGACATGTTGGTACTCATGTCTCTCATTCATGCCAACGAGTTCGGCCATTTGGAACGTTCAGTTAATTGTTGACAGCTGCTTTGCTTGCACGTGTTTCGGATCGTCTTCGATTTTTACCAATTCAAAAAGATGGAGAAATAGAACCTGTATCAAATTTTATGTGAAAAACGAAATTAAGTGCGCGGATGCATTCCGAATGTTGACTGAGTCGTACGGAGAAGCTACTTTGGACCAAAGCAACGTTTATCGGTGGTACAAAATGTTCTCAGAAGGCCGAGAAGATGTGAACGACGAAAAGCGTCGCCGAAAGCCGGACGTCCGAGCACTTCAACAACAGACGAAAAAATTTATGAAGTGAAGAAAATTAGAGAAGTTGCTGAGGACCTAGACATATCGATTGGCGGGTCGCCGCAAATTTCGTACCAAAACTGCTCAATTTCGACCAAAAGCAGCAGCGCATGAACACTGCTAATGAGATGTTGGACTCTGTCCGCGACGACCCAAATTTGCTCCAGAGCACAGTGCGGCCGATTCCCAAAAAGCTGGCCAAAAGGTAAAAAAAAAGTTTCTAGATAGAGTTTTTTTGTCTTTGGGTTGGCTACAGTAATGCCTTGAGTAGTGAAAACCGTTCATAGCAACGTCCTGTACCCTAAGTATCCTCTGTATTTTCAGTCGCAACGTGGCCTTCGTTTGAGCATCGTATTACTGTCGATGAATAGTGAAAGTTGTACACATTTGAAAGATTTTGTAATGGAGTAAATTGAACAAAACCAAATGGAATCATCTTCGGAAGGTTAGTAAAATACGAGAAATCTTTAGTACATATCAATACCTCGACACAAAATTTTTAGCTGCAGCAATACGTAGATACATTTTTTGCAATTTTTTTTATAAAATTTGAGTTTTCAAACTGTATAGTAATACAACGCCGTCATATGCTGCTTTGAAACCTATTAAAGGTTACTCAAAAAAGTAATGGTTACTGAATAAAACAAGATTCAGCTGCTATCACTTGCTAATCAGCGACCCCGAAAACATATAAATTTACATGCATCTTGATTATGTTCTAGAATATACGCTATTTCACGTGAGGGGGTGGCCAATAGGGGTGGAAGGGGGTGGATTTTTAAAATTTTAAGATCAAATTCGTAATCAGCGACCCCGACAACCCCCGAGTAAGAAATTTTGAATCAATTACTTAATTTTTTGAGTTTTGGCCAGCTTTTCGGGAATCGGCCGCACAGTGCAGAGGTATAACTGGTGACGAATCGTGGGTTTATGGTTATGACGTGGAAACAAAAGCTCAATCATCTCAATGGAAGCTGCCGCACGAATCAAGACCGAAAAAAGCGCGCCAAGTGTGGTCGAATGTAAAAGTTTTGCTTACCGTTTTCTTCGATTGCAGGGTCGTTGTGCATCGAGAGCTCTTGCCATACGGTAAAACGGTCAATAAGTAATGTTACGTGCAAGTTATGCGCAATTTGTGCGAAGCAATCCGCCAGAAACGCCCGGATTTGTGGAAGAACAAAAATTGGTTCACAATAACGCCCCTGCTCACACATCGTTGCTTGTGCGCGACTTTTTGGCCAAAAACAACACACTAATGATGCCACAGCCACCGTATTCCCCAGATCTGGCCCCTGTGACTTTTTCTTGTTCCCGAGACTGAAAAGGCCAATGAAAGGACGACGCTACGCTACTATTGACGAGATAAAGACGGCATCGAAGGAGGAGCTGAACAAGATAAAAAAATGATTTTTTGAAGTGCTTCGAAGATTGGAAAAAACGTTGGCACAAGTGCATAATATCTCATGGGGATTACTTTGAAGGGGACAAAATTGATATTAATGAATAAATAAATCATTTTGGAAAAAAAACAAAATTCGCGATACTTTTTGAACGCACTTCGTATGTGGCAAAATGTGGTTATAAATATTTACATATATAATTGGCTATTACACCCTTTTTGGGTGTTTGGCCGAGCTCCTCCTGCTATATACATATATTATATTCCTGACCCTTTCTCTGGGTTTATCATAACACATGCAAGTTAGGTCACTTGCGTTTGGTAAGTTAAAAGGTTTAACAGATTGTAATGAAAGGCCCAGTACAAACGACAGACAGAACAGTTTATCAAATAATGTACCAAATTGAATCCCTAAGAAGGCGGAGAGTAGATACAAATCTTCACTAGGTATCAGTAAAGTGAATCTCTCAGACACAAGTGTGGGGTTTTTATTTGCCAGACGATGGAACACGGGACGCGGTCTCTGTGCACGCTTGACCTTTAAATGGCCATCAACTTACATTTATCAAGAACCTTCTCATATAATGCGAAAGGACAAGCACAATAGACCACGTTAGAGGTCGCCTTTTAATATGGACCTGTAATAATAACAGCCAACTTGCGTACATATGTATGTGTGTATATATCATGCTGACCAGTATTTAACAGAATTTAGTATTCGTGACCTAAGTGTGTCGTTAATTGACTGTAAAAGACATCCCATATGCCGACATTCTGGCGACTGGCCTAAGAACAGGTGCCATCATTCTCTGGCGTGACATTTACATTTTAAATTCTTTAACTGTATAGAAAGTTTTCGAATAAAACGCACAGGTGTGGAAAAATACATTTTGTACGCATTTATTAAGTCAAAGGCGTACGCTATTTGCTCTACATATGTATATACATTAAGTGTATATGTGTACGTATGTATGTGTATCATGCGGCTGTTTACAGGTATGTGGATTTTCATGTCAATCTACTGTCATTATAGCGTAGTGAAGGGGTGATATGTTGAAAGTGTCTTACAAAAGTCACTAACAATTTTTTTTTACTTATTTGGTGGTAGTTCTTGGGCAAGAGCAGCAGTTTATGGGGTTATGATTGGATGAATATTCACTATTTCTACAATGGTAAAGTCATGCAAATATTATATTTATTCGTATTAAGTACTACATACATGTGCATATGTATGCGTGTAGGCATGTGGAGTTATTTGTAGGAGTACCTATACATTAATTTAATGCTCATAAATTGTATGTGTGGGTATGTTTACGCGGATACTTCCTTGCGGATGCATGCGTGCAAAGGAGGTCAAAAGGCCACCATTGGGCTGCCTGGCGGCAAAGAGATTAAAGATTTGCGGCAATCGATAATATGTGCATGGCTGCGGAGATGGATGCGCATTGGGGTGGTAGGTTTTTAGTGAGGTTAGAAATTTTTTAAACTATTCAGATAAACATAGTCCATACCATGGAAGATATTAGCTCAAAAATAATAATTTGTATTTATACAAGCTCTTGAAAATTACATTAATTATATTTAGAAAATATTTTAATTTCTTTCTTCTTAAATAATTTTATTTTCTTGTGGTTCATCTAAGGGCATTGAGCATCCAAATTAAGCTTTAGAGCTTTCGAAAATCTTGTGTGTAAAATATTTATTACATTTTGAAGCTTCCGTTCTATAGCACTTTTCAGCGTCATGGTTTTGATTAATCACATATTTATGCGACGTTAAAGGTGAAATATCAGAAATAAGTAACTTCCTAACATATTTTCATTACACATTCAGGAGGGTTTGTGAGAAAAAACTCACTTTCAAATTGAATTTAAATTCAATGTAAAAAGAACTCCATAAATATCCGCTGTCAGTCACCACATTTAAAAGATCCCGTCCAAAATCGAAAATACCGCTCCAGTGTACACGTTTTGAGTCTATTGAAGTCATTAATAAAAATTTACTAGCAGCGTTGCAGACGACACCGGAAAGCGCGGAATCAAATTTCAAATAATGGTAAAGCCATAAAAACAATTTTTAAATATTAAATAAAAATAATTTAATTTAAGACAAATTCGTGGTAAAAGAAGTTGCATATATACGAGTATTTTATAGCTATAAAGGGTATTTCAAAAGTGACGCCTAGGTCTCAGTAGTGAATAATTCCTGGACTGTACTTTTCTTTGTTACGTAGACAGATGTAAGCGCTGAAACAACGCGTTAAAATTATTGAAACTTATTATGAAAATGGTCGATCTTTGTTGAGATCCAGGACAAAACACAACTACAACTATTGCCCGGCCAGTCTACAGACAGACACTAAACGACATTCATCGGGAGACCTTACTATGTTCCTAATCTTCCGACCCACGAGTGCCGTTATCGAAGTACAACCACCACCTATTGCAGAGCTTCAGCCGCCTCGCGAGATCCGCTTAATTTTGACTCAATTACCCTCTGGACATTGTAGTAGGTTAAACTCCAACTTATCAATAATCGATCCAGGCATACGCAATATATGTATGTCCAGCATGAGAAGGCACACCGCTCGACACTAACAACCTATTTCTATGCCTTATCAAATCTACTCATCTAACACCCCTTTCCCTTTGGACCCAATCCGTCGAAACAGCATGTTTTCTGGGCCTACCGTTACATAAGACTACACCGCACTGACAAGGTTTAGTAAGCTGATAGAACAACAACAACAACTTATCGCAAAAGTCGTATTTTTTTGGTGGAAGAAATCGTCAGAATGAGTTGACAGTTCAATGGTTGGTGAACAACTTTCAAGAAACTGACTCTGTCGAGGGTAGAAAAAGTACTGGCAGACCAAAAACGGAACGTCCTGTTGAGAATAGTGCTGCTGTAGCGCAAAATGTTGCTGAATAACCTTCAACATCGATATCTTGACGTGCTCAATAATGAGGCATTCATGAAGCGACTGTTTGGCAGATTATACCTGTAAACGTGTTCATGGCGGACATTTAAATGATGCAATATTTCACATTTAATTGGTAAGAGATGTATTTTAAATAAAAATAGTGAAGCCTAAAAGGATCTCAATTCTTCCATATGTTGAAAGACCCCTTCCAATATATCGCAAATTTTCACAAATTTTATTTAATTTATTTCATTTCCACAGATCTCCTTAATGTACATGAATGTAAATGTGTGCAAAAGGGCAGATATATGAACTCATACAAATAAGCAACTTTTGCATATATAAATAATATATTTTTACCATTGCTATTGTTTTTGAAATGTGCAACGATGCAAAGATAAGTTATTTGTTTAAAATTTCTCATTTTAATTAGAAAAATGGATATATTTTTTTATGCCATAATTTTTTCACAATCAATATTAACTGTTCAAGTAAATAACGGTTGTACAAGGAGGCGCGAAATTTATCATTTATAATATTTGCAAACGACGTCGTACGTCAGTCATATTTCATACTTGTGAACTAGACAGCTGCTGGCGCTGACAAGCATTGTGGCGCATGCAACTTCGATAAGCCTACGATGAACTTCTGCTCCAATTTCTAGTGTCCGCCTTGATCTTTGGACTATTACTGCGATACCCTGCAGTTTATTGCCGTCTCCGAAGTGTAAATTACTAAAAGTCTTTAGTGACAATCAGAGATTTGAACGATGAAATGAGCGAAACTATATTGTAAAAGAATAAATATGCAGATATTTCCAGCAAACTCGTTTATTGTATGTGGATATGTATAAGTATTTGTAGATCATATAAACGCATAATGAAAAATCTTATTGGTGGATGGAACTTAAGTAAATATTTCTTTTTTCAGAATCGACAATTACGTTCTTCTTTTAATAACAAAAGAAACGAGTAAACTACATTCATAAACATACATAAGCGAAATTATAAAATTAAGTAGAATTTCGAATGAACTGAAGGTGTTGCCAGTGCTTAATTACCAAAATACTAATTGAAAGTATAAAAAGCTCTTTCCAATACTCGATTCCAAACAAATTATGTTATTTTAAAGTATTTCGACAATAAATTTCAACAACAAGAGTAACATACAAAATATCAACCGCAGCAAGGCAATAAAAGGATATTCGTAGAATCTTAAGATGTCAGTGATGACGCCGGAAAAATCCATTTTAGCGTACTTTAATCACTTTATAGTGAGCAACTTCTCATACTTGCGTAAGTATACACATCAATATAAGTTTTTAAAATTCAATTTAAAATTAAAACTAAAAAATATTATTTGGAAAGTAAGGCAATATACGTAAAATCGATAGCACGCATAAGTATGTACAGTAGAGCGTATCAGCAAAAAAAAGTCGGCCGTACCCCCCTCATATGAAGTGTTTTTGAAAAACATTAAACAACAAATTTTTGTTTTCTGGCAACCCTAGATGTCGCCCAATTACATTATTCTTCAAATTTTCGGCATTTATTGTCGAATTTTAAAGTGTGAGACATCAATTTTTTTGTCTCAAAGAGGAGGTTTTTCTCAAGAAAGTTCATTGAGCTCATGCTCATGTATGAACAGCCCGGACCATACGATATAAATATAATTGGTCGCCCCGAATATTGAAGTCCTCAATATTATCTGGCATCTCACCCATTGGAATGCGTTGGAAATTTTTTTTAACCTAACAAAACAAAACAAGTTAGAAAATATATTGATCACACTGTTAAACTATAGTTGAAAAATCCAACAGACGTGGTATGGATCATTTCTATATCATTTCGATACGATGAATTCAATGGCTTTAACCGGTCTGCAAAGTAAGAGAATAATAATAAGTGTTTCCTTTGCGAATATTGAGGCGCCTCCATGCTTATAAGGAAAACATATTTTGTTTGACCTAACTTTGCAAAACAAATAACACCAATGAATTAAGCGCACTGATATGATATAGAAATGACCTATCGTCCGTCTGCGGACAAAAAAGTCAAAAAACTATAACAGTGTAATTTTAATTATAGTCTTATACGAAACAAGTCAAAGAGGTGATGAGTGTTGGAACGATTTTCCGTAATACCTTGTCAAATTTGGTTTTGAGACAACACAGACAAGTCAAAGAGAGTTAAAAACAGAGGTTGTATAAACTTACAGAATAAAGCATACAGTTTTGAGTGTAAGCTCCGATATTTCCCGGCCATACTCCAGGACCTTTCTTTCTTCCAAGCAAGGATCTCAATAGTGCATTAAAAGGCAATTCGTTAAAATGAAAAAGACACACAAACCATTGCAACGGTCTCTGTAGATGATATTCCATTTTTGCAACTACGCCGCCTTTGTAGCCAGTGTTGGTAGGAGTTCCATCACAACAAATGGCAACCAAGTCATCCGTACTTATATGTTGTTGTTCTAAATATCTCACGATGCTCCTCTGAATTCCAGTTGCGGAACTTTCAGTGGGCGTGGCATAGCCAAGAAATTTCGAACCGGGCTCTTTTACGATGGTGATATGTTCTTCATTTAACACAACATTCCGGATCACATTTCCCTCTGTTACTCTTTTTAAAATTTTCTCTTTTTTGCCATCGAATGAGATACACTTTACAGAGTCATCACATTTGGCTGCCGCTAATGCTTCTTTGCGGAACTTCACACGTTCCCTAATACTTTGTTTTTGTCGATGATAAGTCCATCAAACAACTCATTAATTTGTGCAAGTGATTCTGCTGATTCCTCCTGTTTGGCTTTTGCAGCAATTGAAATTCTCAAATCTTTTATCAGCATAGTCGGAAGCAATGCACCGAACGAACAGAGGTGTCGCTGCGGTCCAAAGCCGAACAAAAATTACGCAAGGAAATATCCTCAATTGATATATATATTTTTTTCGTTCCGCTCACATTTTCTCAAATTCCTGTTCTTCTTCGCTGTCTGGTAAGTACTCAATAGAGTAAACGTCGCTACGTATAGTGTTTGATGAACAAACTGTCGTCATTTGTTGTATGTCGTTCGTCGACCTCACATCTACATTATCAAGAGTCATTAATCGTCGACCACACTGATCGATGAAACAAGTTTTAGTATCATCTGGAATTTTATTGCAGGCTGTTCAGTTACATAAATTATTTTTTTCAATTCTACGTATTCCACTTGTTTTCATCGTATTTCGATGGATGTTTCACTACGTTATAGTACTTATTCACAACACTATCTAATTTTCTACGCGTGACACTGTTAGATAAAATTGGAATACCTGCACGTTGCCACAAAAGACGCACTTTCCTTAAAATTTCTTGCTTATAAACTCCCAACTTTCTACGCCGATCACTTCTATGACGAAGATATAACCCGAAATTAATAATATCGCATTTAGTTGGCAGTTGGTTTTTTAAATCACAATCAACAAAACGCATTTTTAAAGTTTTTGGAGTTTTTAACACTCACCAAGTAAAATGACAATTGATTATGATGTCAAGGGCAAAACATAAAACAGAAAAAAGTAGATAAACAATAGTCCAGTTAATTTATAAAAAATTAGGTGGAGCATGCCGAAAAATGTATAAAGAAAATAAGGCACCTGATGTATGGCTTTCAACTAAAAACGAAATTGGTTTTATATCGAGTTCTACTGAATTAATTGAAGTACTTTTTTCGCAAAAGATTTACGGTTTTTTACGGCCTTTAATTTGTTATTAGATCGGTACATTAGGTTGGTAGCAACTGAGATATGGTGGGTAGGTACCACAACGGAGCACCTGTGATCAATGAGCTTTTTTAGGAAAAAGCCAGCCCTTGAGACAAACAAATTGGTGTATCACACTTTAAAATCCGACAATAAATGCCGAAGATATGAAGAAAAATGCAATTGGGCGACATCTAGGGTTGCCAGAAAAAAACAATTTTTTTTTTAAATGTTTTTCAAAAACACTTCATATGAGGGCGACTTTGTTTTTTGCCTGTTGGGCGAGACGCTCTAATGTACAGTAGGATCGATAAAAAATATTTTCTTGATGCTGCCTCCAACTTTTTTCGTATAAAAAAAGTTATACTCGTGTTTTACTAAAAAAAAACGGGATAAATATTTTAATTTTTTAATTTTTAAAATTAAAAGACATATTTTTTGGGTGGTTTTTGGGATACCGATAATGAATAGGTAGGTAGGTGAAATGGTTGAAGTGCCAGTCTGACTGCCAAACCCGGACATTTACAGAGAAAGTGCTCAACAGTCTGCTTCTCTGAAAGGTCCCCACAGCTCCTGCAATGGGGTTTAAATGATAAACCTAGCTTTTCCGCACCGGTAAACACTGCTTTATAGTTTGGAAATTGAATGGCGTTTCTAAGTCCTCCGTCTATTATACTGGGGCCAAAGGGTTTTCGAAATAGCACATTAAGAAATGGAGCTCCATTTTTTTTGCAATTTCCTGGGAAATAATTTGTGCAACACTCAGGGGGATGCCGATGACCGGGAGGTCTCTGAGGCAAATTCAGTCCCCTTCAGGCAAGCTCATCAGCAATTTCATTTCCCTCTATGTTCCTATGTCCTGGAACCCCGATAAGGAATAGTGCAAATATTTTTTTTGTAATAAAGCATGGGATAAAAATTAAAAAACAAAAATTATACTCTTCTTTTATTAAAAAAAAACGGGATAAATATTTTAATTTTTAAAATTAAAAAACTATTTTAGGGGTGTTTTCGGGTTCCCTGTAAGGAATAGTTTAAATAATTTTTTTAATGAAGCATAGGATAAAAATAAAAAAAATTAAACATAACACGAGATAAATATTTTAATATTTTATTTAAAGAAAATTGTAAATTTATTTTGGAGTGGCGATAAATAATAGTTTAAATAGTTTGTTTTATACAGCATGGGGTTGAAGTTTCGGAGATTTGTCAATTCAGATTAAAAATATACGGAAAAGTGAATTTTTCTCATGAGAATTCAATAGTAACTTTCAAAGAATGAACATTAAATAATAAAAATTAAAAAAGGACTATAGAACAAATTTCTGGGGTAGCGTCAAGAAAAACATTTCTTTTTTGGGCCAAACTAATGCGCAAGTACACATATAATAGAAAATTTATAACATGAAGGGAGCGCACACATCAATAACTCTGTCAGAGTTGGTTAGGTTTTTAATAGGCAGCTGACTTAGGCCATGTAGGGCCGTTCCGGTGCCACTGGACCACGGGAACCTCAGTGTTTATTTATCATTGGAAAAATTAGGCACTCCTATGAAGAGTAGAATAGGTTTATCCCAACACCGGATATTTTCCTAACAACCTTGCTTTACTCCTAGCTAAGGCTGAACAATTACAGAGGACGTATTCTCCTGTTTCTTCCTCTTGTTCGTCTCTATTTATGACAGTGCTTACCTATCAGCCAATGTCCAGTAACACAGGCCACGACCTTCGAGATGCTCTCTTTGTGAGGTTGAGCAATTCTACTGATATTTTTTTTTATCTATTTGCGGCTAAATTAGCCTGGTTGTAACACAAGTGTTTTCTTCGCTCTATGATCTTTTGGCTTCTTGGAGAATATTATTTTTTATCCTTAATTTGCAAGTGGACGATTAGTACACTTTCTGGCTAGCTCAACGGCCTTGCAATTTCCTTCAATGTCTCTATGGCCTAGAACCCACATAAGACTGACCTTGAAGAGGTTGCAATATCAGTGAGAGCTGCCAGCTGCACTGTTACATTTATTGACAGTTTTCGAGTCTTTTCGAAGTATTTTTTGTGCATAGTGTGATTTGACCAGATCTATTAATTAAGCTGCATTAAAGCAGGCCTTTATTTTTGCTACATTTATCCTTTGTGCAATTACAATATTATGCTGAATGAAAATTTCAGCAAAATTCAGGTTAATTCAGGTTAACATTTTTTACGGTTATATTTGAAGTTTTCAATAAGATTTAAAACTATTGCTTTTGACTTTCTTTAAATAACATTTTGAATTATTCCAGTGGATGAAATCGATGGATATTTGTATTACTTCGGTGGGACGGCCGGCGTTGTCACCTTGACTGGTCTCGCTGCTGCGACGGCCTATTATTTGGCATCACGCCCCATACCGGAAAAGCCGTTAGTGCCTCTGAATAATCAAGCGCCAATTTTGGAGGTGAGTAATGCAGTTTAAGGCCTCCTGCTGTGTTGTGAAAATCACTCTAAAACTGCTCAAACACACACTCATACATCTATTGTAAAATTTCACGCCACTTGTTAGAGCGCAAAAAATGCTCTTCCTTTTGGTCAAACAGAAAGGGAAAGTGATTTTGCTCTGCTATTCTTGAAAATTGTTGTTGTTCTCTGCCAAAGCAAAACGTACATATGCTCCTACATATGCCAAGTAAGACGTCATTAAAAACATCTCTTTTTCAAACTATTCGAAAAAGCACATCACCAAAAAAATGTTGCTTTGGCTGATTATTTCTTCTATCTAATTTTTTCATTACGTTATTGGTATGATGTTTTAAATAACGAGTTTATTTTTTCGAATATAAACGCGTTTATACCTACGTTTATACCGTACCCGTGCGCTTAATAGGGAGCACCTGATGTCACATGATTCGCATGTCTGTGAAATCGCTCTGGTGTAAGGTATATTTGTATGTATATTTTTCTTTTATTTTTGATTTAAGACACAGCGACTTTGCCAAATTACGTCATAAGTGTATAGTGGAACAGTCATGAGATTTGCCGGGACGAATTTTGAGAAGTTGATACTAGGATTAAAAAACACCTTTTACGATACTTTACTCCATTGTACGCATACATAGGCATACTTTCGCAAAGGCTAATACAAATGTAAGATACAAATATAGTTTTCGTAATTATTTTTTATTCAATATAACTGACTGTGGAATTGCCAATGTACTCATACACATCTCCATGTAATGACGAGCCCACTTTGCTGTTTTAATCATAGTCTGCTTGCAGATATGCCTTTATTATCTATGTACATATAGACGTGTCAAACTAACGTTCCGGCGGCGGGCGCTTGTCGGCTAATGAATTCAAAGAAGTATTTAAACATATTTGTAAATATAAAAATAATTATAATAAAAAATTAAAAAAACTTGTGGTTTCTCAAATTATTAGCACAATCGCAATTAAATAATTCTATTTTCTAATATCGCTTTGATCATTTTTCGCACATTTATGGTCTTTGAATAAAAAATATGGAATGCGTGAGTTTTGTTTACAGTTTCTAGAACCATTCAAATAACTTCCGTTGATATTAATCGGCTTTCATTCATTGAAGCTTAATAAACAAATATGCATGTGATTTTATACATTTTCGTAATTTTTTATTTTATGTATCGCCGCAATAATTTTTGGTAGTTTTTTGAAATTTAGCAGCACAGAAAGATGCGCATTCGCACGAACTGGCAAGGCATAATTGAAAAATATCTTCTGGAGAAATTTTATATACAGGGCTTTTCATTGAGGGCTGATTGAAATGCTATAAAACAAGCTGTGTGTGAGTTATTATATTTGATAAAAAGGCCCAAGTACGCCATTGTACCTATATGGAATATGACATCGTTAAATTTTCAATGACTCTGCTGAATTTAAGTTATGTTGACGGCTTGATCGTTTAAAATTGATCTGAGATCTGGTGATTTCAGAAAAGTCACAAGGAAGAGCCTAACTGCGACAAATCACATAATCTTAGTGGCCAAAAAATGTCAGCTCCGCGGGATATACCCACACCCCGAAATTGTTCATAATAAATTTTCAATCGAGTAACTTGTCATTTGGTGATTTGGTAGCTGTGACGGAATAATGAACAACAGATTTGACAGGCGGCCCCCAAAAAACATGCCCGCCAGAGCCTATCAACATCGACTCGTCTCTTTTAAGAAGCCCACCTATAAAATGTTTATACTAATTTGAAAAACTAATACACTCAGAATAAAATTAGTTAAATTAACCCTTTACCGCATGTGAGCCCATCTATGGTACTGCAGTTTTGATTCAATTTTATTTCCTAATTAAGTATTATAAAATACTTCAAGCTATTTTGATCCAAAAAAATGTATATTTGTCAATAATAAACGGAAAAAAATGGCTATGATTTTATGACATTTCAAAATAACCTCATTTTTGTGCAAGTGGTGAAAAAGCAGCATTGCAGCGCGAGTGATTCAAAAAACTATATTGGATTAAAACGTAAGTACTTTTTGACAAAAAAAAATCTTTCTCGACGGCTAATAATTTCTGCGCTTTTCAACTGTTCTCTATACTTAAAACCAGTTTTTATATATGGATCCGAAATAAAAAAAAAAAATCTAAATATAAAACTCTTACCTTATTTTTCTTTTAATATCTCTTCTTGCTAATCAAATAAAGCTATTTCCACAGTGAAACAATTTTCTTTGCCAACGCTTCACTAAATCATGTAGTAAAGGGTTAAGTGGCCTTCAATCCAGTTTGATCAATGCTTTGTTGAAATCTTCGATACAATACATGTACTAGTATGTGTAGATTCTAATAAATGAAAATTAAAATAGTTTCAAAATTTATCGAGATCTCAATGTGGTAGTTTTTTTTTTGTGCCAGAAAATAAATGACAGCGGCAAGTAAAAATAGATTAAAGCCATTTTTCCAATATTCAAATTTATTAGAAAATATCCAAAAATCGATCTGTATGCCCTGCTGATACACTGCCACACAGCCACCATCTGCATGCCAAACCACCTGCACGCCTCCCAGCCCACTCAGCTCATGCGCTGCCAGGTCTGCTTCGCGCTACATGTGCCAAAAAAAACGGCGATCGCGTGAGACAATCCTCTATAGAGAGAAGCGAATATTGGCGATCGTAGAGGAGGAACTTTTGTCTAGTTCTTCACTTCGAAAATTTAGCTAAAACGGCTGATCTACTGAAAATTTGCACGAAGCACCTACACACGTACGCACATACCTATATATATGTACATATATGCATGTGTATATGGATGATTACGTATCTGTGCTTTTTCTCTCTCGCAATGCTTTCTGTGGACTTTTCCTCTAATGCGAGTATTTGCTGCTACGAGACAAATTCGAAAAATGGAATTTTCGAAAATGCAGATGTTGTTCTAAAACAGTTTTAAAATTTTAGTTTGCAGTTAAACGTCGCGTCGATATTTTTAAAGCTGTGCCTTTGAGCAGTGAAGCGGATAAAGTGAGAAATAAAAGTAATTGTGAGCGGAGGTGTCAATAGTGTTGGGAATGATTTTTTTTGTGAATGTGTGGCCAAATAAAAAGTTCGAATCGTTTCAAGAAGTGTCCTCATATAAAATAAACGATCGCTTTATTCGATTTGAATATTAATTAAATAAAATGACAACATCGTGCTTGAGTGTTACGTAAAAGTGACAGAAAATTGCTCAAACATTTGAACAGAAAACTCAAAATTCAATAACAATAAACTAATAAAGTTATATTCAACAATAAATACATTTTGCTGTTTTTATGTAGAAATAAATAGTGTAATTACGAAGAATAGTCGAATGCAGGGGATGGTGTAGTAGCTGTGACAACTAATGCTTTCCCTTAGTTAAAATAAGTGATGCTGCGCTAACAACTACACACTACATACATACATATGGACAAATACTCACTCAATAAAGGGCAAAGGCCTAAGAAGTTAAAACCAAAGAAGATTTTGTTGGTATTTTATTGTTTGACAAAATAACCTGAGCATATTAGATAGAGAAAAAAAAACGACTATAGATCTAATTTTGATTCACTTTTGCTGCTTCTAACACGCATCGTCCCTTGAATAAAATGCCAATTTGACACAACATCAACAAATTCAAATTTAAGTAAAAAAAACGGAAAAGTAAGAGAATAACTTCTGAAGTCCTTGAGAATCCTTCTCGGAAATGATTTTTTGTTCAACCCCCCCCCGCACTCCTCTCTTAAATCAAATTACTTCTCAAACACATCAAAACGTACCAACCAAACTTCATCTGTTATGAATGGAGTTTCTGCTTTTTTTCGGTGTAGCTAGTCAGAAAAGATCAATTAAATAAAAGACTCAACAAGTTTTCAGTTCCACAATTTTATGAATATGGAAAGAAATTTTGAAAATTAAAAAGTAAATCCTTTTTTTCCATTTTTTTTTGGAAAAATTATGTAAATAATTTGACTATCTGGCTTAAAATTTTTTAAACGATACTCCACTTATGCAAATCGGATCAGAATATTTTGACTTATATTAAGACTTAGCGCCTTTTGTTACCGACCTTTTCGATTTTTGCCAGAACATCTATGAAAAAAAGTCAAAATTGTTTTTAAAATCGATTTTCGACGCTTTGAGCAAGAAATTTGAGCGAAATCGAAGACAATGTTGCAGCAACGTGTTGCCTTTAATTTGGAACGGTTGTATAAAAAACCAAAAAACATTGAAAAATAATCACATACAAAAAAATATTATGCATCCCATTTTTCACACAAAATGAAGCGATTTTTTGGTAAAATTTACACAAGAGACTGTTGCGTGCTAAAGATTTTCAAATCACAAATACGTATTTGGCATTTTATGGCATATTTACGTACAACGAGTCATTTATTCTTTTCAGGATAACAAAAATTCTACTTTGAAGGAAGAATTAAAGCACTAATTGAATATGAAAAGTTCGATGCAGTTATTTCTAAAAATTAACTCCACTTGAATCATTATCACCTTCGAACCTGAATGAGATGCCATAAGTTCTTCCGTTGGCATAATCGGCAGTTGATTCAGTGACGCGATTGTCGACCTAAAACCAGTTTTGCAAAACCTTTCTCAAAGTAAGCCATTCAACGTTCTCTAAATTTTAGTTTGACCAGCGATCGTTTAAACTAGAAAAGGTAAAATTTGGATTCTAAGGGTGCGACCAGAGTGAACGCTGATGCCGAGCGGAGCCGAGCCGAGCTTATTGACGCTTATTTTCATGCGAGAAGAAAATTTGTATATAACACAGTGAATGCGAGAATCAGCGCTGAAATTCTGTTTATTCCATGTGTTTTGCTCTTATGTCATTTAATTTTGTTGTTCATTTGTGTTTATAAAATTGCTGTACACGGTAATGGATTCATCTGATGACGAGTATTTTGTGATTAAGGCAATTATTAACACAAAAGAGTTTGGAAAACATCCAATTACACTAAAAAGGAATGAATTTTGTGAATTTCATCATTTATATAATGATTTAAGAAAATATCCAGCTAAATTTCAACAATATACTCTTGCTTTTTGCATCATGATAATGCACCGTCTCACACTGCACTCGTTATTCGTGACCATTTCGCCAAAAATTCCACGCATATCGTTCCGCAACCACCGTATTCGCCTGATTTGGCTCCGTGTGACTTCTGGCTATTCCCAAAACTCAAGAGGCCACTCCGGGGAACGCATTTCGAGTCGATTGAGGAGATAGAAGCTGAATAGAAGAAGGTGCTGATGGCTATACCGGAAATGGACTATTTGGCATGTTTCGGGGATTGGAAAAATCGTTGGCATAGGTGTATTTTATCGAGAGGGGATTATTTTGAAGGGGATGAAATTGATTTACAAGAATAAATAAAGATTTTTCATTTTACAACCAAATTCACCTTACTTTTTGCCCACAGATAAAAAAAGAAAATATTAATCCTGGCAATCCTAATAAGGATAATGGAAAACTTTTATCAAATTATTGCATTGTCATCGGTCCTTGATAGGTGTGCAAAATTTCAAGTCGATCAGATTTTTAGAAGCCAGTGAAAATTAAGCTCAAAGATTCCGTTACATACATACATACATACATACAACCCGACCTAATAAAAGTGTGTTAAAAACACAACTGCACTCTAAAAAGTAAACATCAACAATCCAAAAAAGCGAGCAAAACGCTTTGAAACTGTTTTCTCGCACTCATCGGCTTTGCTCTCTGCTCTTGTCGGCGCTCACTGTGTTATACACAAGCTTATTTGTATTGACTTGTATGTAATCAGTTTTATCGCACTGACAATCTTTATCGCACTGACAATCTCGGCTCGGCTTTCAGCGTTCACTCTGGTCGCACCCTAACTGGAGATAAACAAGAAAATAATTGGAGCTTTTATCACAGTGAATGTTGTTTGCGACTTTTAGTGCATGACCTCCACCGCTCTGATTTGAGTGCTCTCTCGGTTAGGCCTTCTCTGATTTGGTTAGGCTGGACTCTTTTTCTTTAACTTGATTGAAATTTTTTTAGGTATAAAATGGAAAGAACACTTTATCAACAACTATCCTTCTTTGTTTGAGGGGATCATTATACTATTTTAGTAAGAAGGGCTGGACACAGTTGAATTTGCTGTGACAACTTGTGGGAGTCCGTTATTGCGATTTCATGTACCGAAACTCGAACCTGTGCACTTCCGAATGGCAGTCACGCACTAACCCATTCGGCCATGGAGGCCGCCTGAATGAATTCCCCCATGAATAGTCAGCCAAATGTACACATGACTCAGGCTGCTCATGTGCCGGTAAATCAAAACTTGACAAATTTATTAATATAACGCCCATTTTTTTTTAGCAATTTTGGTTATAGCCAAAAAGAAGAATCGAAAACGTTTTAGAGGTTCACATTAAGTGGGCAGGGGTAAGCTTAATTCAAAAGAGGCATATTTTAAGAATATTTTTGGGCGATTTAGATGTTAGTTTAATCAGTTATTAAATAATGCGATAATTGAGAAACATTTTTCTAAATTTTTATAGCAAAATATTGAAAGTTGAGCAAGAGACAGTGAACTTTCGGACGCACCTTGAAAAAAAAGTTGGAACATTTTAAAACAATTGGTCCAAAACTTGAAAGCCAAGCAGACACTCATAATATCATACATTTTTACACAGTAATTCTGACTTTAACCCTTTACTGCATGAATTAATAAAGCGTTGCAAAAAAAAAAAAAAAAATTGAAATAGCTTAATCTGATTATCAAGAAGAAGTATAATGAAAAAATTTTGGTTATTTTTTCTTTCGGAGCCATATATAAAAACCAGTTTTAAGAAAAGCGTAAAAATTATTATCCGTTGAGAAAGATGAGTGTATCGACTCCATGAAATTATTATTTTTTGTCAAAAAGTTCTTACGTTTCACTCTGTTAGCGTTTTTGGAAAATGAATCACTCGTACTGCTATTCTACTTGTTCGCCCACTTGAACAAAAGTGAGGTTATTTCGAAATATCATAATATTATAGAAATTTTTCCATTTATTATTGCGAAATACATATATCTTTTTGGATTAAAATAGCTTGAAGTATTTTATGATAGTTAATTTGGGAATAAAATTGAATCAAAGCTGCAACACCATATAATGGGGTCATATGCGGTAAAGGGTTAAATGCAATAATTTAAAAAAAAAAAAAAAAGAAAATTGCAAAAGGCATGAAAGCATATTCATAGTCGTTTGAGTATTGAACATATATACGTATGTATGTATATTACGTGTGTATGTGCCCGTATGCATTTATGAATTAAAGGTATTTTTCGCTTCAACGAAATGTTGGCATATCTACGTTTACAACAATGTAATTATGCATGCATGTATGTGAATTTACACGTGTGTGTATATATTTACGAGTGTATTATCAACGCGATTTGCTTATAAATGGTGCAGTTGAAGTACGCAAGAAACATTTACAATTTGTTAATTGTTGCATTCGCAAAACCAGCCAAGTGAGCCAATTTTATTCACAAAGTCTGTTTGCCTTTCATAGCGTTTCGCTCTTTTACATTGCATGTATGTAGTTATGTATGCATGTGCGAGTGTGTTTTGCTAAAAGAACATCCTATGAGCCATGTGTGCACGCAGTTGGAGCATACCACCAGCACCTTCTATTCAATTTTGTCACCAAAGAAGAGAAAAAAAAAGTGCTAGCCAAAATAAGATTTGTGAAAAAGCCCGTGTCGTCTGCGCGCCTGTTTTTGATTTTTGCTAGAAAGTAACGCTACAGACAGCGCAACAATATAGGAAAAACCAAAAATCTTGTAAAAAACAAACCAGTACGAAAACTGTATGTATGTATGCACATATACACAAACTCACTGAGCGCGCAATAAAAAAAAAAAAAACACCGCAATCAAATTTTGTTTTCGATTTTTTGTGATACATACGTATATATGTATGAATGAATAAGAGCTTAAGTGATACGTTAATAGAATTTTAGTATTTCATACATACTTATATATGTCTGCATGTATGCCAAATGATGCACAAGAACACAAATGAGATATACAAAGAATTCTTATTAGCTCATTTTGCTTTTCACTTTTTCTGACTTTTTTGATAGATCGCAAGCGATGCCGAAAATTGACATTTAAAATATTTCAGTTACTAACACAGACTCACTTTTACTCACTTTTTTCACAGCAATACTAAAACTGGCTCATATTAAGGGCGCAGAAATAGTAGTGCAGGCAGATAAGTACAATTATTTGCTTCAAGCAGCGATCGGCGATCCTTTCCTACATAAAAAACGTGCGTATTCGGGCACATGTTGTTATTGTTTTGTAATAATTTCCCCGTCAAATTGTTTGATGAAATCGATTAATTCTTTGCCTTTCACAGTTTTTACCTCGTTTGACCGATTTCAAGGCGTTTTACATACGCCCAAACTCCCACACTCATCTTTTTGTCTGCATTAAATGATCTACAAAATATTTGCGTCTATGACATATTTGCTGACACTTTCGATATGAGTATTTTGCTTTGCTTGGTGAGCATTTTGGACATTTTCGCCATGACTTCTACCTTGAAATTATATATTATACATACATATACATTAGGGATACCAATAATAGCGATTACTATTCGTTCAGCGTACTACACTTTCCAAATTGTATTACTATGTATTAAAAAGAATGTAACAAAAGTGGTTGGAACATTGTAAAAGTGCCATTAACGCAAACTTTACTCGAAATAAAAAATTTAAATAATTTGTAAAAAAAATATTCCCACAAAATTTGTGAGAAAAAAATTCACAGCATTTTCTTCAATGTTATAAATTTATAAAGGCACCACATTATTAATTCTTATGCTTACATAGAGAAATCCCGTCATTGTCGGTATCTCGTAATGTCTGCCCACATTTATTAAAAGTGAAAACACTCTTCGTTGCGTATATTTAAAGAAAATTTGAGAAAAGCGCGTGTATACGATGTTTAAGAATCATACATTCTGAACATACATACGTACACACTTACATATGCATATAAATATTTGAGTCTGATACCGTTTGGGTTGTGATTTTTACGAACTGAAAGTCATGGAAAGGCAAATGGTATTACTCAGTTTGGTGACAGCTTACATACATACATATATATAAAGGCATGTACAAGTATGTGAAAGTGTATATAGAGAGAGTGTCGCTTAGAATCATTTACTTAATTTTAATTTTAATGTAATTTTAATGTTGATTTCTATTTTAGTCTTAATTTTGATGTTAGTTTTAATTTAAATTTTAACTTAAGTTTTATTTGTAATTTTTAATTTAATCTTAATTTGAATTTCTGTTTTAGTCGTAGTGTTGATTCTAATTTTAATTTAAATTTTAATCATAATTTTGATTATATTTTTCGCTTAAATTTTAACTTAAGTTCTAATTGTAATTTTTTATTTTAGTACTAGTTTTAATTTAGATTTTAATTTTATTTCTATTATTGATTTTAATTTAAATTTAAATTTAAAATTACATTTAAGTTATAATTTTGGCTTTATTTTAATTTAAATTTTAACTTCAGTTTTATTTGTAATTTTTAATTTAATCTTAATTTGAACTTCTGTTTTAGTCGTAGTGTTGATTCTTATTTTAATTTAAATTTTAATCATAATTTTGATTATATTTTTCGCTTAAATTTTAACTTAAGTTCTAATTGTAATTTTTTATTTTAGTACTAGTTTTAATTTAGATTTTAATTTTATTTCTATTATTGATTTTAATTTAAATTTAAATTTAAAATTACATTTAAGTTATAATTTTGGCTTTAAATTTAATCCAAATTTAAATTTTAACTTATTTGTAATTTTTAGTTTTCTTTTTAATTTAGTATTAATTTCAATTTCGATTTGAATTTTAAAATCATTTACTAAATTTTAGTTTTAATTTTAATTTTAAATTCTATTTCAGTCATAATTTTGATTCTAATTATAAATTCTATTTCAGCCAATAATTTTGATTCTAATTATAAATTCTATTTCAGTCATAATTTTGATTCTATTTTAAATATTTATAAATTTGTTATTTTTAATTTTAATTTTATCTTTAATATAAATCTCAATTTAGAACTAATTTTTAGCTTTAAATTTAATCACAACTTAAATTTTAGTCATAACTTGAATTAATTTTAATTTAAATATTAATTACAATTTGATTCTATTTTTAACTTAAGTTTTATTTGCAAATTTTAATTCTAACTTTAAATTGAACTTATATTTTAGTCATAGTTTTGGTGTGATTTTAATTTCAATTTTAATATTGGATTTTCAGTGTAAGTTTTAATTTTATTATAATTTTTTGAGTTTTAGTTTTAATATAATATTAATATGAATTTCCATTTTCGTTCTAATTCGAGTTTTGACTCAAATTTGCATTTTAATTTTATGTACCTAAAAATCAATTAAAGTCAGTGAAATCGCTGGTACGTATGTATATACATATGTATGTATATATGTACATAAGTATGTACAAGTATTCGTGTGCCATAAAAATACTTTTATAATTTAAATAAATAAAGAAATAAGTATTCTGTTCTTCAAACGGGTATTTCCGTTATGATTTTAAGTAATTAATTGAGAAAACTGCAAAATGTTAATGCGAGGCGTGAGAAAAGCAAATTCGCAATAAAACTATCTTAGCTGCTTGCGCGTTTTAAACACTTGCTTCCATTTGAAATTTGAAAACCATAATTTGTAAATAATTGCCTCTGATCGTGACGAGAAAATGAAAAATAAACTACATTAACTAATGCCACAGAATCGAAGAAAGATTAAGAGCTTTTTACAATAAACACAAAAATTTTATTGCGTTCAAGTGCAACTGCCGCTGCGGAGATAATTGATTAACCGTAAAGTGTACAGTGGATGGTGTGTTTATTTTGCACACAGTGAATAAATAAACGAACTCAAGGAGAATAAACTACCAGTTTTTAGCGGTGTTAAAAGAAAAAATAGCCTAAGTGAAAAGTGAAAATTTTGCTGCTACAAAATGTCGTGCTGTGGCCAGATAACAACGATTCGTCCTCCCATCGAAATGTCCAGTCAAAGTGACGTTTTGAAGGTAAACTTTGTTTTTATATTACAATTTAGGGAACGAAAAAGAAAAGAGAGATAAGCTTTCGCAACTATTTATATACGAATGCAGAAAGGTGTGTAGGGAAATTCGTTTTTTCTGTTCTGGAGCGAAATGCTTTCCCCAAATGAAGTGATTATTTTGAGGAAAATCTTCGAAGCTCCATTTATGCAACATATGTATATTTTTCTAAATAAATTAAGTCGTTTTTGCTAAAAATTTATGTAGTTAAGTTTTGTAATTCGTTTGCTAAATGTTTCGTAAAATCTCACACATTTAAGATACAAATTACGTATTTTATTTAAATTTCGGTCTTGAGCTTAACTTTTTGAAAATAAATATTGAAATTAAGATTGAAAAAAATCAAAATTTGACCATGCATTCTTATTTAAATATTAACCTAAGTTTCATTTGTAATTTTTAATTTTAATTTTCAATCTGTCTACGCAATATTTGGTCTTTCATGTCAGTCCGTGCATTAGTTTTGCTATTAATTTTAATTTAATTTAAATATTATTGTTTTCTATCTTTTTTTGCATTTATCAACAACAACAATGCTCAACAAAATCGACAAAATCGTCTTACTTACTTGAACGCTATGCATAATTTCTTCGGCATTCTACTCGTGCGTATGTATTAGTTAAGATACGATCCACGGCTAGATATTCACCGCAGGGTAAAAGAGAAAAATAAACCGTTAACAATGACTTTTGCGTCATAGTAAATGCCCAAATTAGTGTGTATCGAATGACATACAAGACAAAAGTGACATATCTACACACACACATGCATACATACGAACGATGACATTAAAGTCATCGGGCCGAAAGTGATTTGTTACACCCCGTAGAGTTGTATCCCGTGTTGCCTTTACATGCATATGTATAAGCATATGTACATACAAATGCACCTCTAATACACCTACTTATGCACTATGCGCACGGCAAGTTTCTCATTCACATACCCAAATACATGCATTTGTACGATTTGTAGAGTGATTGCAATGCTTTATAAAATTATTTTGTTTTTTAACCATTCAGATAGAAGTACAACCATATACGTACATATCTGCTATAGCAAATTTTGGTAAATTATTTGTATGTATGTACAAACATAAATGCGCTTTAAATGCCTGCGGATGCAGCAGATGTAAATTTGCAATTAAATTTTAGAGAATTTCATGGCAAATTTTCGCGTCAAAATTTTGTAGTTTTATGTGGCATTAAAAATCTAATTCAATTTTACACTTGCATTCATTCGTATATCCTAGTCATTCCATCGAATCCATCACTTGGGAAGCTTTTGAATGTCTTTCCAAATGCCTTCATGTAATGAATGTCTGTGGACGGTTGAAATGAGTACTCGTACATTACAAATTGGGGCAAACGGCTGTATTTTATAATTTTATCGGACTATTTGCATAAATCACGAGTAATCAGCGGGAGTGATAGGCAGATGACATGCACAGTGACGAAATATTTTGGTTCTTAATTTTTTATGTAAGTAAATTTATCCTAAAATATCAAGCCCGATATTCCAATGGAGATTTTCAAAAAGTACCAGATTCTATAATATTTCGAAGGCAATATTTTGCGTCAGTCGAGAAATATTCTATTGTATACGTGTGCGTGTGCACAAGTATAACATACAGGTCTCGTCATTCATTCATTTTTAAAAGCACTTATAAAAATATGTAATTTTAAAAATATATGAAAATGCTGGGTGGGAGCTCGGAAATATGACAGTCTTCTTCTAGTGTTTAGCTACTGCTGCCTCTTTTTTAATTGCCGTTATTTCTAAAAGGAGCGTTACAGGGGCGTTCAAAAACCTGTATAGCCTTAGGCTGGATTCAATTGAAAAGTTTTGTCATTCATGACTTTCCCATGACGACACAACCAGCCATTTCTTCACCAGTGTTTTTCTCATAAGCAAATATTTTTTTTACAAAAGATGCGCTTAGTGTGCATAAAATGCTGCTGTTGGTGCACCTGTCCCGAGCAACTGACAAATCGGCCCAGCGCCGAGCGTTCATTGGGGTGCTCATTAATCACCTTTTGGCCGTTGGTGTGTTTTCACATTAGTTGTCAATTAATTGTTAATGCCCCCATTAAATTACCCCCACTAGCACATATATGCGTATGTATATAAGTATGGATGCACACAAATATAATATAAAGAATTTTAAATTAGCGATTTGATGAAAAAACGATTGAAGTCTATTTTACAATATAATCACTAAATGTTTATATGAAATTTCTTTTCAAAATACTCTTACGAAGAGATGTAAAAATGTGCTTTTTTTAGCCGACCAATTTTAGAGATGTAGAATTAGTTCAGTTCCTTTGCTTTATAGGTAAAACAGAAATTATTTGAACCCGCTGACAGACATTAGGCCATCAAATCCGTTTCCCCAATACTTCTTAGAATTTGACTGCAAAGAGGCATATCAAAGCGTCTGCTTTTCCGTGTTTTTTTTATTAAATCGTTACATTTGCACATTACATAAAAGCTCGCCATCCTCATTTCCACTTCTGCATTTTCAATATCCACTCTTCGCCGTTTATCTATTTTCATAAGAAATATTCCCTTTTTCTCTCTTCCCGTATTACATTCTTGTTGCATGCTACCACTTTTCCGCCCAGGGTCCTGATCACATACATGTCTCGAAATTCTACAAAGAAGCCAAAAATGGCAAATTCATCAGTTACATTACCGAGAATGTGCGCACGTTATATCAGACATTTCGCGAAGGTGCCTACTCCTCCAATAATGGCCCGTGCTTGGGATGGCGCGAGACTCTCACATCTCCATATCAGGCAAGTCTATGTTCCAAAAAAATCTGTTTTTTTTTTTAATTATAATAAATATCTAAAAAATTTAATTGAATTGAAATTTCTGTTTCGCCTACGCGTTGTAGTGGATCAATTACGATGAAGCCCTATTGCGCGCTAAGAATTTCGGCGCTGGCATGATTGCTTTGGGTGCCCGGCCCAAGCAATTAGTTGGCATTTATTCACAAAACCGCCCAGAATGGATCCTGTACGAGCAAGGTTGCTACAGTTTCTCGCTGGTTGTAGTGCCGTTGTACGATACACTCGGACCGGAAGCGTGTGCGTTCATCATGCGCCAGACAGAAATGACGTTGGTTGTTGTAGAGGATGATGTCAAGGCGTTGATGTTGTTGGAAAAAGCGCCGCCTACACTGAAGATTATGGTTGCCATTAAGCCAATACGCCAACAGACATTGGATCGCGCCAGAAGTCGTGGCATACAGATTTTTTCGTTCATCGATGTAGAGAAATTGGGTGCCAAAGGCAATCATCCGGAAGTGACACCAGTCTCCGAGGATTTGTGCACCGTTTGCTACACATCTGGAACGACAGGTAATCCGAAGGGTGTGATGCTTACTCATGGCAATGTGGTGGCCGGCGTGTGTGCGGTGATCTTGCAAATGGGTAAGTGAAAAGGAACGAGCTTCCAGAAGTGGATGGCCTAATCTTGCTGTGTTTTGATAGGTGAACACCGAATTCGCGCTGGCGATGTAATGATATCGTTCCTGCCTCTGGCTCATATGTTCGAGCGTTGCTGCGAGAATGGCATCTACTATGTAGGTGGCTGTGTTGGCTTCTACTCGGGCGACATAAAGGAGCTGACAAATGACCTGAAAATACTGAAACCAACAGTTATGCCGGCTGTACCACGTCTACTCAATCGTGTGTACGACAAAATACAAAACGAGATTGCCTCTTCGGCAATCAAGCGTACCTTGTTCAACATGGCGCTCAAGGCCAAGGAGAAGGAGCTATCGCGCGGTATTATGCGACGAAATGGTTGCTGGGATAAGTTGGTCTTCAAAAAGGTGCACCAAGGTACACACCCGACGAGTGCTCATAAGTGTCTCTTGATTGATTATTTTATTGTTATATTTTGTAGCATTCGGCGGCAATCTGCGTTTAATGGTCGTCGGATCCGCACCGCTGGCCGGTAACGTCTTGACATTCATGCGCTGTGCCCTTGGCTGCTTGGTGCTGGAGGGTTATGGCCAAACAGAGTGTACTGGCGCCATTACGCTAACCGTACAGGGTGACTATGTGCCGAATCACGTAGGACCACCGGTGTCTTGCAATGCAGTCAAGGTAAATCACAAATTGCATATACTTCTACATACAGAGAGTTGATATCAACAAATCCTTTACAGCTTGTGGATGTGCCGGAGATGGAGTATTTCGCCAGTCAAAACACTGGGGAGGTGTGCGTGCGCGGTTCTAACGTATTCCACGGGTAGGTGTTGATAATTTAAGCAAATAATGATTTCTTCCTGTGCGAACTTGATTTCTGTGACTAAAACTAACTTGGAGAAAATTAACAATTTCACAATCTTAAGCCGAGTTATAAAGGCACTTAAATGATAATTTCTTTCTCTGTCTTTGCGTCGCAGTTATTACAAAGATCCCGAGAAAACTGCTGAGGCTGTTGACTCTGAAGGCTGGCACCACACGGGCGATGTGGGCACGTGGCTTCCAAATGGCACGCTGCGCATAATCGATCGTCGCAAACACATTTTCAAGCTAAGCCAGGGCGAATATATTGTACCGGAGAAGATTGAGAATATTTACACTCTTAGCCAATATGTAAATCAAGTGTACGTTTACGGAGAGAGCCTTAAGGTAACTCCATTTTTTGGCATCATTTCTAGCTCTTCATGTTCACGCCATATTTACATACAACCCTTAACGCCCACTTAGAGCTGCATCATAGCCGTCGTCGTGCCTGATGTGGATGTTCTCAAGCAGTGGGCGAACGACAATCGCGTCAAGGGCACACTTTCGGTGCTATGCAATAATCCACAAGTAAAGGAACTCATCAGGAGCGATATGCTGAATTGGGGTAAGCAGAGCGGACTGAAATCCTTCGAACAGGTAAGTAGCCCAGTGCATATCTGCTTATACTAGTAACGCACGATGTGGTAATAATAACATAATTTAAAATTAATAATAATTACAAATTTTGTATTTATATACCAGGTCAAGGATATATATTTGCATCCCGATCCGTTTTCGGTACAAAATGGACTACTCACACCAACATTCAAAGCGAAGCGGCCACAATTGAAGAGTTACTTTAAGCCACAACTGGACGATATGTACAAACATTTGGATTAAATCTAAAATACAGCAGTAATTAGTTTTCTAAATGCTGGAGCATTAATTGCCAATTAAAAGCAATACAGGGAGTGGGCAACATTGAATAGAGTGCATAGCTATATTTACTATAAGAGACTTCTATTCAGATCAAAAGCAAAAAGAAAAAAACAGAAAACAGTGCGAGAAACCCCGTAGAGGAGTTAGAAGTAAAATGCGAACAATTTTAAACTTTATGCGAAAATAGAAAAAACATGCAATTGCTAATTGTTTAATTAGGCATCAATTTAAATTTCTGCAAAATAGATATTTAAAATACCGGCATAAAAGCAAACTATTACCATTTTAGCCATAACTATTCTTCAGGTACTAAAATTTTATTAGAAAAGAGTAATCAAAGCAGAAAATATGATAAATATGTACATACATATAAACATAGATGTTTTAGGAATGCGAATTGCAAATGGGTTGAGATCACAGTAGTTTGTTTTTGTATTTTCGTGAACAAATTATTCGACAAATTTGAAACTGCAGTATCTCTAAAGGAGATTCACACATACGTATGTATATTTTTATAAATTAGAAAAATTAGAATGTGCACCCAAATTTAGGGCTTTTAGTTTCATCACTTATTTAGTTGAAGATAAAGCAAATGCAAAGATTTAAAGAGAGACAACTAAACCTTGTGAATTGTTTAGAAAAGCAACTAATGTACTCGTATTGTATTTAATTGGTGTATAAACATTTTTAGGGCAACACTAACTGAAAATATCCAATTTCTTATATTCTATTAAAACAAAACCTAAGGTAGCAAACTTAAATACGCAAATGCTTCGTTTGGAAAGATAAAAGTATTTACCAATGCACGTACTATAAAACGAGTATATTCTAAGAGCCAAACACTGTTGTATTACAAAATGATTTTAAATAATTTACGTGGCCTTTGATTTTCCGTTGTTCAAAGAGTTGGTTTTTGTGCTAAGAAATCAGTGCGTTTATTAGTTGTATGATAATGTACTTAGTACTTTTTCTTATATTTTTGTTTGTATGTTTGTATGTAAATATTTATAGTCATTTACATTTTCATGAAATAAAATCACTTGCAAACGAATTAAATCGAAGGTACATGGAGGAATTTTTCTCTAACGTCAAAACAAAACCAGAGACTGTCGGGTTCCATATCAACGCCGATAAGACCAATTTCATGAAAATGTCACGCGCTGTAGAAAGCGGAAATCTGAAAATATAACTAACGGCACGTATTTGAAGGAGTAGAGGGTTTCAAGTACCTGGGAGTGCTACTAAAACATTACGATAGTGTTCAGGACTACCCCCAAGCGGCGGCTGTAAATCATAGGTAATGCCAATCAAGGATTTACAAAATCACCGAACTTTCGAAAGAAGAGTCTTACGAAAAGTGCATGGACCAATCCGCGTTGAGGATGGCTGTTATAGAATCAGATACATTGAGGAGCTGCTGCGAATTTGAGAAGGGGAGGATCTCATCAAGTCCGTGAAATCGCAACGATTCGAATGGCTAGCTCCAGTCATGCGCATGAAATCCTTCTTAAATGACAACACACTGGGCACCAGATGTAAAGGGAGGTCTAGGAAACGCTGGTTCCACGGTGTCAGCGAAGATATCAAGAAACTGAATCACTACTGCCTTGGAATGGTAACTTGGAGAAGGCTAGTTGCCTAATGATGCTGATTACAATCGATTTAAAAAGAAAGCATTCTTTATTCACTTCATCTTTAACCGATTTTTTATTTCAAAGGATTTACTTATAGCTTTTACTTTGAAACTTCTGTTTTTCTTTTGAACACTCGTTTTTTAACACTTTATTTCATACTGCACTTCTAGTTCAATTCTTTGTTTACTCCTATTCCCATTTGCGTACTTTTTCTTTAGTCTTAAAAAAATATATTTTCCCTAGATGAAATTTGCATTTTTGAAAAATTAATAAGATTGCACTTTCCGTCTTGCACTGATGCTTTCTCTTCCGAGTGGGAAAAATTGTAAGTTCAATTTAAGAAAAACTCCAGAAAAACTAGAGTTGAAGCTAAATACTCGTGCTCCCTTAAGCCTGGGAAACTAGTCACTACTAGAGAAATCAATTTTACCAATGCCAATGAAGCAGCACTTAAATATATCAAGCGATCAATTAATGATATTAAAATTAAAAAATGATATGTATTAATAAATAATGCTAATATATTTATTCATCTTATTGCAAAACCCAAGTAATTATTATATTATATTGTACTATGAAGAATGAACTACTAAGTAGTGCGCATAACTACTGTAGCTGACACTAGTTCAGATGCAGCAAGAATATCGGCCGTATAAAGTACTAATTTACTCAAACACTCGTATAATAAATGCAATTTTATTAAGAAAATTGGAAAATAATTCTTTAAATATGTAGTTAAATACTAAATAAAAAATGCCTTTGACTTGGGCTCTCTCGAAACTGTAAGCTGAATATTAAATATAGTTGAATCTCGGTAACCTGGCTGCGGATTACTTTACTGATCACAAAAGGACTGAAAAATGTGCAAAAAGCAAGACGCGACAAATAATCAAAAAGTAATTTTTTCAGTATGTGAGAAATTATTCATTTTCAGAGCTTTCCACCCGACTCCTGTCTTTCTGATACAGGATAGAACAAAAATGGCAGGCCACAGAAAGGACGAAATATAAGCGGTGATAGACCTTTAGCACACATTTTGCTATCTAATATGTAATGCTGCGGAGGCGATTGACGCCAGCACACGCCAAATTCTATTTACGTAAAGACAATTGCTACCGAGTGTACTGGAGCGTTATTACGAGGTGCTGTTTTGCTTAAGCACATATTTTGAATGGGTTGGTGCATGACTACCCTTCAGAAGTGCATAGGTTTGAATCTCCGTGCATGAATCGCCAATGAAAACATCCATCTGTCGTTCAGAAAAGGCATACAACTGTAGGTCTCTCCATTTGTGGAACAACATCAATACGCACATCACAAATAGCGGGAGGAGCTCCGCAACACCCAAACAAAGGTGTAAGGGTACATACCTACAAAATCCGGCAAATTCGATCAACTCACATCGGTTCACAAAACGTTTGATCTTTATCTACATTTTTCTACATTATGGGGTATACTGTAATCATATTTTTATGAGTTGATTCCCTACAATAATTCAAGATTTTCTTTTGATTCTCGATGAAAAGAATTAAACATTACGTTTTGCATTGGATTTGAAAAAAAGGCATTCGAACTTTTTTCTTGAGGAGGGAGGACATTTTTTTTCTCCTTCCGCATTTTTTAAAAACATTTTCAGAGCATCAGATTAAAGTAGCAACTAAACCTTCCTTTTTGCCACTCCCTTCTGCGGCCATCACGGCCACGGTTAGCAAATGGGTAACTACTACCCACAAGCGAGCTTGGCAGGCTGAGAGAGGCTGCAGATGGACAAAACTGATGTTACCTGTCATGTCCGATCGACTGTCGCAAACCCTTCTGTCATTAAGCAGAGGGGAGAGCAGACGGCTGGTTGGACTGCTGACGGGCCACTTTCTGTGGGCAAAGCACATGGAAAGGTTGGGCATCTCAGACAGTGTACACTGCCCAGCTTGTGAAGAGGAGGATGAGACGGCGGACCACTTCCTGTGTGTCTGCCCCGCCTTCGCTCGAATCAAGTTTGAGGTCTTTGGCACTGATGTGTTAAGAAGCGACCATCTTGGCTCCTTGGCACCACAAGATCTTCTCAGATTTCTTCGGAGATCGGGTAGATTTAAAGAAAATTAAAAGGGAATCCAAATGTAGTACAATGGACTCAATTAATGTCTGAGTGCTGCACTTGCTAGTTGTCCCGACAACAAAAAAAAAAATAATAAATAACCCCAACCTGCGAAACCAGCAACAGATTTACGATGATATTGGATCAAATTGATGCCTCAGTGGAATATAAACTGATTTGGACATTTCGGTTCATAAAAGTCATCGCTGGGCAATTAGTTTTTCTCCTAGTGTCCCAAAGATGATGTTTATTTGTATAAAATCTGTCTGAGTACAAGTTGGAGAGATGAAATAGATATCGAATGCTTCTTCGCTTCCCATGTCTATGTTGATGGGTGTGGTCGAAGGCACTTAAATCTTTGGTGAAGCATTTCTTCACTAGCCTTGCAGTGATAAAGGTCCTGAAATTCTTGCCGGATAGCAACCGGTTATTTGTACAGAGGTGGCTATGGTTCTCGAGTGTTCACAGTGGTCTCAGTCTAATTTAATCTACAAAAAAAAAAATTGTGTTTGAATACCCTTGTTACTAAATAAAAAAATAGATTTTGAGTAATGGAAATCTTTATTTTGAGTTTAACGCGCTCCATTGTTTGTCTGTTTGTATAGTCCAGTTGTCTAATTCACGAGTGGCAAATATAATTGCCGTATGATGGCATTTGCAAAAATTATAAATCTTCCATAAGGGTGATTAATTTTTCACCACCTTCATCTTAATCTTTCATTTGAAGGATCGGTGTACATTTGTGGCTGAGGGCTAGTCTTGGGTTGAAGTAACCGACATTGGAAAAAATATAACTTCACATTAAATCGTATCTGTGCGCAATTCTTCAATGGCCGGCTCATTTGATTTATCGATTCTGGTGCATCTACCATAAACATATAATCACTTGTAACTCTGCGTTTAATGTCTCACAGTTTGAATTAAAGACAATCAGTGTGTTGAACAGGGAAGCTACATACGAATTCTGCATATCAACATATTTACGTGCATATTTACTGGATGATTAGCGTTTTCAGCTCGTTGCTGGCTACTGGGTATCTTTCGTAGCTAACGCCAACAGCGCCATCTGTGCAGTGGAACTTGTACAAAGAATAAGTCAATTCCCACGGTGCATACCAAGGGTTAAAAATAGAGTTGCTCAATTTATTTCGTTGCATTTGGTATTTAATTTTTAGTTTTTTAATATCTTATTCGTGAATTTTCAAAAATTTGCTGTTTTGTATCGCTAAAAAGTATTTGTTAAAAAAAATTGAATTGGAATTATTTCGCACATGCGCGGGACGCAGCTGTTTTCTCTCATTATGACTGATATTGAAACTGTTGTTTGTTTTTTTGACAACTTTTGACTACATAATTTTGCACTTACATACATAAGGATACACAAATACATATGCACGCAATTCATGATGTGTGTATGTGAATGAGTGAATTCCTTCAGAAAAAACGATAAGAGTTACGCCAAATGTCAGTAGCGACCACAACGGCGTTGACAAAGGCAACAGGATAAAAGCACGAAACGAAATCGAAAGTCATATCTCGAATCGTTGCCAAAAGTTTATACACTCACTCGCATGTGAGATATACAAACGGACGGTAGTACGTTAAGTGAAAAAGTGACATTGAGAATTTTGTGAAAAAATTGAGAAATATTGAAGATACATAATTTAGTCAGTAACACAGCTATTGGCAAATAAATAAACCGTGAAAACAAAATAATTAAACCTGCTGCTTTCTGCACTTCTCAATCGGTTGCCAAGAAATGTGGCCCCATTTCAGCCAAACTAAGGTGCACCAGGGCAGTCGAATGAGCGAAAAAATTGGATGCTATTTGTTTTTTCTGTTACTCGGTAAGTATTATGGCATATTTCTTAGGCTAAAAGTGGGCGTCTGGTATTGTATAAGAAATGAGAAAATCGATACCCGACCGTGCGTAGAAAATATTTTGTAGAGTTTTTATATTTTAGGTAAACAAACATTGGGAACTTTTAAAAACTGTTGATTTGTTAATAAAATTACCACCACAGTTTTGCGAATAACGGAATTTGTCTTATTCAATTTCAGTATCTCTTTGCGATGGCCTACAATTAGGCGCTTTCACCACCAAAACGCCCAGGGTCACCAAGTATACGACAAAACCAGCATCGGTATGTATGTAGTGGTAAATCCGGTGGGGCGTATTTAGTTGTTTCGTCATCAAATACAATATTCATTGATTCTATGTTGAGACGTCCATATGTAGGTAAGGACTACCAACTGACTCCGATCGATATCCAGTGTGGGTATGCGTTAGCACAGGGAGTACGAACGTACTTTGTATGCCTTCTGTATACATAAATATGCGTATGGAGCGCATCTATACTTACATATGCTTTGTGTATGTACATACATACAAATTCAGAATACATATTTGTGCTTGCAATCCATTGTATCCCAGCCAGCCAAATGCGGAGTACTCCGAAGCAGGAGTGAAAAGGAAGTCCTCCTTAGCGTCTTGTTGATGTGCATTGTTTAGAGTTTGCTTTTTTATTATTTCCTTGTTGTGATGCATTCGATTTTTAGTTATAAATAAACCAAATACTCCCGAAAGACTTCGTTTACGTTTCTCCGAGATCACTCCAATTCAAGAAAACTTTATTCATATATGAAATAATAAGAAAGTAATTTTCTCCGGCGAATATGATCCTTGGGACCCTTTTCGGATTCCCAAAATTCCTGTACAGGGTTAATTGAGCATCTTGTGGATTCTGCTGCTTGGCTCGGTTGCATATACATACATATGCATACATACAAATACAAACGCCTGCTTGCCCTTATAAATTCATCAATATCTTCTCCACATAAATTCCAAAAAATAGCCACATAAATTGATTGAATGGTGCAAGGTGTATGTAATTAATTACAAACCAAGGCACTAGTTTTTTGTATAGGCCTTCATTTAATGGAATTTTTCGTCCAAGCTCTTCCTCCTATTTGTTGTGTGCGTCTTGATGTTTTTGCACAAATGGAGTGACCTACAGTTTAGAGCCGACTACGAATGGCAGATATGTTTTATAAGAAGCTTTTTCATGGCAGAAATATACTCGGAGGCTCGCCATTGCCTGCCAAGGAGCGCCCGCTATCAGAAAAAACTTTTTCTATGATTTGATGTTTATGCACTCCCGAATGGTAGTCACTCACCAACCCATTTGGCTACGGCAGCTGCCGTTTCTATTACATAGTAAAACTATTAAGTGGATTAGATCCTGCATTGTTTCTGTGCTACATAAAAGATAATATTTTGGTGCAATTTGGACTCCTTGCCTAATTTATAAGTACTCCCGGAAAGTCCATTTATAAGCGTCCACAAGAAATGCGAAGTGATTACAGTAGATTCTGTTTTTATGCGGTAGATACGTTCCGCAAGAAACAGCATAAAAAAAAAATAGAATAAAAAAGCTACTAGTTCTATAGTAAAACTATAGATACGTTTCAAAAGTGCTAAGAACCGCATAAATCTGAAATAATGTAATAAAATCGCATAAAAAAGGGCACTACTCCCATATTATAACTATAGATACGTTCCATAGACCGCATGAATCTGAAATAATTAAATAAAATCGCATAAACAAAATATTGTATTTTTGAAAATTATATCTTTATTTAAGAAACGTAAGAATCGAAAAATAAATTTACGTCAGAAATAGAATCAGACAATACCCACATGTTGCGCATTCGATTAGGATTTGGCGTAAAATCACTTTCGTCACTTGAGGAAATGTACACGTCTGATCTAGATAGTTATGCAGGCGGTTCCATACTTGTAGGGTTAGCATTTTTGATGTAATCTGAGATGAGTTTTTGCTTAGCTGGTTTAGAATCTTGTTTATATGTACAATTCCCGATAGGTCGACATGCATTTTTTAATTTAAAAAAAACCGCACTATTTCAAAACCGCATAAAAAAAGCAGCATAAAAACAGAACCTACTGTATTTAATTTCTGTAATATTTACTTACATAAGACATACAATAATATAATTATTTTACTCGTTTTAAAATATTTTTCCCCAATGCACACCTCACCTATTCTTAGTCCTCATCCATGAATCACGAAGCCACCACATCGATTTATCGTTTCAATGCCACCAATGGCATCACGTGCATTTTGGTCAGTGTGGATGGCTTGATAAGCATCAAATACCGAAATAAACTGAATGAGGATGTCGAGGCCGATCTATACCTACCCGATGAGCCAAAGTTAACCGGCGAATGTGTCGAATCGAATATGGAAATATTGAGATTGGAGTTCAAAGGATTCGTATTGACGATGACATTCCGCAAGGTAAGTCACTCACTGGCAAACAATAAATAATTTAGAATATAACCACGGTAATTAACCGCTAACGGTTTAAGTTGTAATATGGTAATATAGAAAAGCTGTGCACCTTCACTACTTTGTTCTACTGGTTGATCAGTTGGAAGAGCAGTTAGATGCCCAAAATAGCAAGACGCATATAGAAAAGTTCGAAGAGCATCGCGTACATTAATAGGGCAATCACAATTATAACGAACTGTACACCTACGCCCCCGCAATTTATGCATAAATACATACGCACCACTCCACGTTGACAGTGGTGGTAAACACGTATATGGATCGCGCTGTGTTCGCATCTGCACTGAAATGTGTGTATGTAGTCATACCGCCTAGTTGCGCCGCACTGCACAATTAAAAACATTTGCACACATTTAGCGCTGTTTTGTAATAATATATTACACAATATGTGGCACCTCGTATTCCTCAAAGCATTCTGAAGGACGAAGTAACGAGCATCTCACTGAGAATATTTATTATTGAAACCGTTTATTTTGTTAGAGTATAAGTGGCGTATACACATTCCCGTGTGTACTATTTTAAACCAATGTTTCCCTTAACTGAGACTCGCGAAAATCGGATAAATGGGTGGACAATTCGTTGCGATGTATGCTTATATTTGTGGGCAGTCGAGTGACCTTGAGGAGTGGCAACATTGACATACTAACTAATAGAATCAGATTTTTAAACCGATGGGTCAGTTTAAATGAATCATTGAACTATGGAATGTTGTCGGCAGAGGAAAAAATGAAGTAAATTTGCTAATCGCTCATCATAGCTGGGCACGAAAATTTTCAAGTTGCAAACGGCATTAAAGAAAAAGTGCATCTGATTTCTCGGTATCTACTCAGATGTATACTCAGTTGAAGGAAGATTCAGTCAGAGGAAGATTCGAGCAGTATCTCAGAATATAAAAATACTATATTATCAATATACCCAATAACTAATCAAGATCTTGATTGACATTGAAGCCGGAGTCAAGTGTTGAAAGTAAGCGGGAAATAAAACTTATTTCTCCCACAATAGATCTTTTGCATAATCTGAAATTTAATAATACTGAAGCTTAAAGAATAGAAGAGGTTAATAATTGTCATACAAGTCAGCTTCAACCTCGATTTGAGAGTAAATTAATTTTCCCTGGGGGATATACGTAGCGGCGCCGCCGACAAATGGCTTGTTGCGTGACTATAATTCGGAAGCGCCAAGGTTCGAATCTCCGGGCATGAAACGTCAAATGATAGAAACAGTTTTTTCTAATATCGGCAGGCAACGACGAACATCCGAGTGTCTTTCTGCCATGAAAAAGCTCTTCATAAAAACCATTTGCTATTCGGAGTTGGCTTAAAACGCAGCACAAATAGGAGGAGGAGCTCGTTAAGCCCCCTATATAGTGTGTAA
This sequence comes from Anastrepha ludens, assembly GCF_028408465.1. Classification (NCBI taxonomy): domain Eukaryota; kingdom Metazoa; phylum Arthropoda; class Insecta; order Diptera; family Tephritidae; genus Anastrepha; species Anastrepha ludens. The sequence goes on along the minus strand of NC_071500.1, from coordinate 115,746,591 downwards.
GCTCCAATTATATATATGTACCAGCTGACTAACAAAAGTTCGGTAAGTTGCTGGTATTTCTTATGTTTTCGAAACATTTTAAAATGGCATTAGCTTTTGATGTGGCATTTAAAATTTTAGAAAAATCGGTTTGAATAGAGACGATCAAGCGTCAGCTAATTAATGCTATGTCAGTAGAAATTCCGCCAGTGACCCAGTAGGAAATTCATTACTCAATAATTTACGGCTCTCGACACCAACTTAAGCTGCTGGAAATTTTCAATGAGTTCCAAACTGCATGTAAATCTGCCACTCCATCTCTTAATACTATTTGTAAGTGATATCAAAGATTCCACACTGAACAGTATTCTGGGGAAGACGAGCTTCGAGAAGAATGGCCAAAACCGTCGATCGACGAGACAAATATGGCCTTGATGAATCGAAAATTGGTAGAGGGCCACGAATGACACATGGAATGATATGTAGGGAATTGAGTTTGAATGTTAAAGCAGTATTGCGAATATTACATAATGATTTGCGATTCAAAAAGAAATCTACTCGATAAATTCCACGAATTTTGAATGAGAGTTAAAAAGAAGCCAGCGTAAATTTTGCTCAATATTTTGAAAGAAAATTCGAAAACGGAGAGTCTAATAACTTTAATACGAGTATGATCGTAACGGGTGACGATGCTTGGTTTTTTAAGTATGACCTGGAAATCAAATAGTATGCTGAAAATTTCTTACCAAAAGTGTTCAAAACTGTTACCTGAAAGCAGGAAAAAACGAGGAATGGGGCGCTTCTTCAGCAGCCAAATAACTTCATTGCGCTTTCTGGCATTGAAGCAATTCCTCCACCGCAATATTCTCCAGATCTGGTGCCATGTGGTTTCTGGTTATTTCCAAAAATTAGAAAAATATATATTTAGAAGAGAAGTGTTTGGAGAAGAGATAATAAATGCGGTAAATGCTGGATTTAAGAAGCAGCAAAAACGCGATTTTGAGGGCTGTTTTCAACAGTGGACTTACAGAATTAAAAAATTTATTGAAATTAATGGTGATTATGTGGCGAAGATAAAATATAACGAACAATAAAAATAAAACCTACAAAATGTATCCTTTTTTCAATTAAATTTGCCAAATTTTTGTTGGTCCCCTCGTACATATAGTAAATTATTGAAACCAATGATCATCAGTTACGGAGATATGAGGTAGTTCCACCAGATTGCTCCTGGACGGCCAGACTATATTACACCTCCTCTGTGTAAACAGAAAATATTGCACCTTAATGAGCACAAGTTAAATGACGAACAGTGTAGGTACTGAAATATGCGGTCTCCTATCAATAAGAGGAGATGTGCGATGTATACCATCTCTATAAGCTGCTCCTGAATTCTACCCTCTGAACGAAGCCATCACATTTTTTTCTTTTTTATTTTCTTTTTATTATACCTAAGTTGCAGAAAGCTGCTTTCGTTTGAGTTGAACGCTAGTGTAATGATTTATAAAAATTTATTGCTATCCTTACACAGTCCTCCGGCGGTGAAGGCTGGTACATCAACTTGTTTGAACTCTCCTACTCTTCGTCGAACTCGCTCTTCGAACATCCCGATCGTCCCAATTTGGATGTCAAACTCACTTCGCCAGCTCATACACCCATGTACTTCCCAACGCCCGTCGGAAAATCCTACGTCTGCGACAAAGAGCAAAGTGTCGTCTTGTATGCGCCCATAGATTCGGGTGATATGTCTGGGCATATTGCGCGTCTATACTTACGCGATCTGCATATGCAAAGTTTCATGTTCAAAGAGAGTGGCAAGTGGGGCCCACCGTTCCATTGCAGCGCCACAGGGTCGTATCGCGATGAGACAGCACCACTAGCGGTTGGCACTGCGTTGGCGATAGCTGTATTGCTGACCATATCCGGGTACGGTGGATGGCGGTAAGTACCAGCAGAAAGGAATGGAGTAGTGGCAGCTCGAAGTTAACCTTAATTGAATTTGTACTTTTTCGTTGCAGTTATTTCAAGATCAAGAAAGTGCAATACGGTTCGATGGAGTAAGGCTCATGCATTCCATACGTATCAATTATACAGTTGTGCCGACAGTTACACTTCAGTCATAGAAAGTATTTAGTTAAGTACCTACCTAAGTATGCGCACTTAATTTGACGAAGAATGGCGTTAAGGGTTCCGCTTAAAGAGATGTGCTAAAAAAATTTGTTATTGCTCGTAGAAGAAATTTACAAAATATTAAAATACGAAAATATGTACTAGTAAAATGTTTCGAATGTTAAAATATAAACACGATGCGATATTGGCATGGAATGGAGATATTAAGTGAGATAAAATACATACATACAAGTACATACATGAGAATTGCAAAAAGTCTTCCATTATTTTTAAATAAATAGAAAAAAGGAATCAAATGAAACCAAAAGCACATTGAAGTGTGAACATATCCTACTGCATACATATTTATATATATATATATACATACATAAGCATTATATTTTAATTCCTTTGATTACATGCTTAGATTTTAAATAAAGTTTATTAAAATGAAAAAAAAAATAAGTTGAGCTTATCGCGCTCTTGTCTATAACTCAAAATTCGGAAAAAAACAAAAAAAATATATTTTTCGTCAAAGTAATTATTTAACTAATACCAAATTTTTTTTATTAAAAAATACTTTCAACACACATATCCAAATATATACTTATACATGCAAATATAGGCGCTTCTTTGTAGCAAAATTCTAAAATCTAGGAGGATTTTTTATGGTATGAAATCTAAGTGTTTTTGTCTCTCACAAAGCGAAAATTTAATACTTAAAAAAGTTAAACTGTATATATGTATTTAAAAGTGAAAAGTTACCCAAACAGTGATCACTAATTTTTGTATAAATTGATGGGAAATACAAAATTAAGTAACTTTTGGTAATTTTCTTCGCTCAGTTGGTCTGCGAGACTTAGAATATTTGCTGTAAAATCTATGAGAAACCCGAATCAAATATTGCAGGAATGGGTGTTGCTTGAAAACAAGCAGCAAAAAGTAAGAGCACTAAATGAGTTTTTTATGTTATGAAGACTTATAAGTCCCACTGTACGAGTATATGAAAATTTAAAATAAATAGTTGCTGAATTGAATATTAAGAGTACATATATGCGTTATATAAAAAAGGTGAATAATGTTTGCACAAAATCTAAACTAAATTTATTTCCCTTCATACTTTTAATTTTGAAATTTGTCATTTCTTAAAAAACTCAGTTTAGAATTTTAATAAAATTTGCTGTCTAAGAATAGTGATTTCTTGCATACATAAAAATACATTCTAGCGCACATACACAAATATAAAAATGTACCTAAAGCATATCAATAATCGGATATCTAAGACGAATTACCGCTACAAAATATTTCATAAAGTTATTTATTTATTTTTAATATGCATAAGATTTTAAATTTTTTGAATTTATGCCGTTGCCCAACGCGCTAGGTAAAGCGACCACACTGTTTATTCGGCATTAAATTCCCACGTACCAGAGTTTATGAAAACTAAAGTGTAATTTGAATAGTACGAAAAGCTTAAAAGCCACAATATCACACAAATACTAAAATGTAAATACTAAAGTACATACCCCGTTATGTTAAACAAATTGATATTATACATAATTATATACATAAAATAAATATATTAACTCCTTATCAATTTAGACTAAAATATTCTTATTAAAAGGTTTCGAAAAATGTAAAGGTTGGGTTTTGGCAAATGAATTGTGCAGTAGTAAAAAGCCATGGGAACGATGTTCAGTTTTGTTTCAGTTCATACTTTTTCAATCTTCTTACGGAACTGTTCATGCGCTTCATAAGAGCCACAAATGGTTTTATGAAGATAAATAAATGAGGCTCTCGTGTGGCACAGTGGTATCACAAATGGCCTGTAAAGTCTAAGTGAGTTGATCGTACAGATCGACTACCACCATAACCTAACTTCACCTAAACCATGATATTATGAACGGATCCCTCGCCGAGGAAAGTCCAGTGAGAGGCCCCGGGAAAATATACACGGAAACGTTAGGCAAGAATTTGCGGAAATCCACGCAGTAGAGAGATGCGCCCCTTTAACCTTGAACGCTACTATAACAACAGAGGCATGGCTCTCCTTAGTGATAGCTAAGAAGCAATCAAGGCTTTCAACTCTTTCCACGTTACATCAAAATATTTTATTCTGGTTAGAAAAACCAGGTACGTAGCCTATGACGATATACAGAATGCAGAGGTGTGGCCAACATCAGACGGATTAAACGGTTCTCAGCGCTTTTGAACGATTCTGCTGATTACTGACGTAACTGAGATTGTATTTGTGATATACGAAACAAATCTACACAGTCTCCGCTTATAATATCGGCTTTGTATGTTATGTTTGGAAAAGAAACATGAATTGTTTAACGCCACAACAACGCTTTCAAATTGTGGAAATTTACTTAGAAAAAAAAAACAAAAATCTGTTCGAGAAGTTCATGGAGCACTAGGGGCATCATCGGCCCATCTTTCGAAATGAGGAAGGAGCTAACGTTGCGGTGAATGGCGAGCGCTATCGCGCCATGTTGACTGATTTTTCAAAAAATTAATCAGCCAAACATCGACGACATTTGGTTCCAACAAAACGGTGCAAGTTGCCATAAGTCGCGTTTTACAATTGATTTGTTGGACTGATCGAATGGATCATGTAACACGTAGCTGCGGCAGACATATGCCGGATATCATATTGAAAAAATAAATGCCATGAAATGATCTGCCAGATTATAATAAAAAAATATGATCCAAAAATATTTAAGTTGTCAAGCTCTTAAAAAATCACCGATACTCCGTTGCCGTCTGAACCATGACTAACTAAATGAGTGTGTGAATATGTGTGAAATGAGCACGCAGAATTCTGATGCCGAGTCCTCGATTACGTGACAGCCGAAGTTACCTACTCTAATAATTTTCCCTCGGATGGCCAAACGTTGTAATCTATCATCTTTGACATTCTATGAGTTCCATGGAATATAGGAATTACTGGGAATGAAATGTGTGGTCCGGGCATTTAGGAGCCTAGGAAAGAGTAACATCTCCTCCCTTCAAGAAGTAGAGAAAAGGCCGAGGAGGTTTTATTGGGACAATCCACCAGGTTTATCGAGCTCAAAATCAATGGCTTAATCAATTAGCTTTATCCTAAAACAATTCTTTAAGATTGGGAATTCGAACAGAGCATTGTAGGCTGAATTGCCATCTTACTAACCTGGGAACATACTTCAATGGAACTTTCAGGTTCACTGATGCATAAACGGCATAAACACCTGGGTAAACATATTTTAATAGAGGAGGAAGTAAAACTCACTAAAACAGTGCAAATACCCAGAGAAAAACTCTGAATTAATGCAGGAGGCAAAATAGAGCTTTCAGGTTGCAGTGCTAAATCCCCTCATAATAATATTTCTTCAGGAAAGATAACTGTAGCCCTTTTTAGTGTCTATTTTTTGTAGTAGCGACAGTAATTGGATTTCGTTAGAGGGTGTCTAGACGATGGTTCTGCTTCAGGTATATGAAATCCTCTTCAATGAAAATTTGGCTATTATAAAATTTTGCGCCTTTAACGGGACATAAGTGCCCTCCACTGTGTCGAGGAGACTTCGGATAAGTCAAGAAAGCATACCTCGGTCTTTCAATCAGTGCATTTCACCATTTCCTAGCGATCGTAGTGGTGCTGCGAGATTTTATAATCATCCAATTACTTTGCAGATTGCCAGAATTATTTTGATGCCTTTGAGCAAAGCCTGTATGCTTTGTTCCTGAACGAATATCAAGCAGTTATCACTGCAAGGGTTTAAAGAAAGCTTGAAGAAAGAACTTTATTCTTATGGAAGTTGTTGAATGCTTTACATGGTTTCGAATTTCAACCGATGTTTAGGCAATCATTCTGATTGTGTCATTCTGATTAACCAAGGTTAGAAACCGAGTGTGAAAGTATTGCCATTGTTGCAATCCCTGCTGATTATTGCAAAAAAAAAATATTATAATAATTGGCGCGTGCACTTCTGTTAGGTGTTTGGCCGAGCTTTTTCTTTCATTTGTGGTGTGTGTCTTGATGTTGCTACACAAATGGAGGGACTTACAGTTTTAAGCCGACTATGAATGGCAGATATGTTTTATAAGAAGCTTTTTCATGGCAAAAATATACTCGGACGTTCGCCATTGCCTGCCGAGGGTCCACCGCTATTAGAAAAAAATTGTTCTATCATTTTGCTGCTTCATGCATGGATATTCGAACCTACGCACTCTCGAATAGTAGTCACGCAGCAACCCATTCGGCTACGGCAGCTGTCGTGTATGACTAACTGTGTAAAAAAGTGACGGCAAGTCCAGTGTTACAGGAATAGTTCGTTGACGAGCGTGTGCCTAGGTTTGGCCACAGTTCATCAATCGTGCATCATAAGTCCCCCATATCCCTTACCGATTTTGTGCTCATGCGAGCCTACTCCGTTCTTACTAAATTTTTTCTGCATTGATGCTTTCGCCAGCATTGCGCTCAGTGCCGTTCATTGGCCGCCGGCTATCAAGTTCGAGTGCTGCGGTCGATTTCTAAACTACACATACATACATATCCCAATTTGCATACATATGTACATATGTAGTGGTGTGCATTATATTTGCATTGCAAATGGATGGTTAATGCATTTTAAAACAGTTCGAAATTTCCATAAACAAGCAGAACTGTGTACAAACATTTCAAAGATGTTTGCCATTGCGTAGAAATCGCTCACAAAGAAATCAGAAAAAAAATTGAAGGCGGCCATTCGCTTTGAACCACAATTAGTTATGGTTTCAGTTTTTCTTACTTTCGCACTGCGTTTGGTTGCAGCCATTTTAGTTGGTCGCTCACAACCGGAGCATTAACAACGAGGCAACAGGTAACATTGAACAAACGAAATAACAAATCAAAACTCATGCGCATTGCGCCATGCTCTGTGATAGTCCAAATCGTGCGCATGAATGTACTCATACGTAGAAATTCAAACATATACACAAACGTACATATGTACATCACGAAATATACAATGGCTATAGAGATAAATATTGGCTCAACATTTATGTCGAACAGGCAGATGAACAGCGAGCAAGCGACAACAAAATGAATGAGAAATAGTAGCCGGAAGATGGACAATGAGGAAAAACGCGTGTGATAAGTGTTTTTTATGCTTCTACTTCATGCTTAAATTGCTTCTAAGACAGATGGTAACCCTCTATTCCAAAAATGTAACCCTTTACAGATATAAAATGTTTGGGTATATTTCTTGGCAGGTACTTGTTATTCATCGATATCTTCGCCTCCTGTTTCGATCCACCATTTCACTCACCAACTCCCTTTCCCTTTGGACTCAATCCATCGAAAAAGCGTGTTTTCTGGGCTTACTGATGAGTTCGACTAAGACGACCGGTAACTACCTCGCTCTGACAAGCTTTAGCAAACCCTCCGAATGAGTTGACAGTTCAAAGGTTGGTGAAACATTTTCAAGAAACTGGTTCTGTCGGGGACAGAAAAAAGACTGTTAGACCAAAAACTGGACGTTCTGTTGAAAACATTGCTGTTGTAGAGCAAAGTGTTGCTAAACAACCTTCAACATCGATATCTCGAGGTCCTCGACAATTAGACATTCATGAATCGACTGTAGACGTGCACATGGTGGATATTCAATTGATTTAACTTTTCAAGAAATAGTGAAACCTGAACGAATATAAAATTTACATCTTTTATTTTAAATCAGCAACAAGGCGCGCCCTTTGAAAGACCTTTTAAATCGAGTTCAAAATTTGATCATGGCGCCATGTACTCTTTTCACAATCGATTAGTGTTTAATAGTAATTCGAAACAATTTAAAGAATGCAAACATTTTTGCCCAGAATAAGAAACGATTTGTGTCTTGTAAATGAAATCAAGTTCGTGAGCTAAGTCTTTCGTTTGCACCAACACAAGTACGCAATGATGGTTGCCGAGATAATTTCAATTTATGCAAACAAATTAATAAATACTACATCAGTGTGCAGCTACTGTTATGCGTACCTGCTGTGCTTTGGATTCTCTCATCGGTCCACACGCCCGTCGATTACAGCTGGACCAATCTTTGGCCGTTGGCTATTCCATTTATTTGCCTCTAAAAGTACAGGAATTTATCACTTCTATTTTTTGCAATACCTGCACATTTTGTGCGTCGTTTAGTATTTACAACCTCAGCCTAATTAAGACACAGCCATTAGGCATGGCCGAGCGTATTTACAAACATTAAAAAACTACTCTTGCCAGCTCCGAAGGATCTTTGGCCTTTGGCTGGGAAGTGAGTGCGGACAAGAGGCAAGGGTTAAAAAGGGCTGCGATGACAAAGAGGAACAACGCAAAAACACACTTACACTGAAGTAACCAAAATATGTTTTACATTGAGGCGTTGGTGATTTACGAGCCTTCAAAGTTTTTCAATAGAAATGCAAGTACAATAAAACAAAATTTAGGTAGCAGGACACGCATCCTTTATAACTGTGTGGCTTAATTGCCGTGAATGTGAGTGGTTGTGTTTGTAGTGATTTTGCATGTGACCTTGTATGCGCATGCGTTGTAAATGAAGGTATCTCATTTCTCTCTTGGGCAAAACGCATTGCACATATTCCTTAATCTACTGGGTAAACATTTGCATATTTGTTTGCGTAACCGACACAGATTACAAGAAAAAAATAGGACAATTTATGTATGTATGAATGTATGCAATTACCACGTTGTATTGTAGGAAATACGCACGATATTTAAGGGTTCTGGGAATTCGATGAGGTTTTAGTAATGTTTCTTAAACAGAGGCAGTTCAAAGGCTTGCGACTATTTGGAAAGTGATCACTGTGAAAAAACGTGATGGGTTCACTACAGTATTTCTATCATTTAATTTATATTCGATCATAAACTGGAAAGGCGTGGGAGAGGATCGACCGCAGTTGTGGAAGCACAAGACTGTAGTGCTAATGATGATGATGATGAAGGAGGACTTGTGCTTTTATTCAAAGCATTTCCGGCTAACTTAATATAGATTTGACACTAAAATAAGAATTCTACTTGTGCTTTTTGATTTTACAGAGTGATCGCCGTTGCTATTCACGGACTCGAGAATTTCCAGTTTCTAAATGTCTTCTAAGGAGCGTAGCTTAGTAAATTTTAAACTAAGAAAATTTTAAGCAAAGTTTAAAAATCAAGCGAAAAAATTCAATTGCTTAAACAAATTTCTTCGCAAAATTTAAATTCTGTTGTTAAAGTGTTGAAGAGAGTGTGAAATCTATTTCTTAGACTTTTTGACACAACATTAAATCTAAGAAATCCTGTAGTAGTGTTCCATGTGCTATTTGTTTTGGTAGTAAATCTTCTAACACGCCATTAGAAGCAGTCAAACTTTTCGCAACATTTTTCCAATCTAATTTTGTTCAAACTGATAGCGATTCAGATCCTTATCGCTTTTTAGATCGGCCTTTAAATCAATCTTCAACTCTGAATTTTGGACACCTAAGTCTTTCAGATGATGCTGTCGTCTATGGAATATTAAGCTTAAAATGCTCTTCACAGACTGATATCGATGGGCTTTCTGCAATTTTTCTAAAAAAATGCCCTGAAGCTATTCTAAAAGTAATTTTAAAAAGGAAAAGTAATCCCTTCTGGAATTTTCATCGATGACTGGAAACTGACCCCATTTTAAAAAGCGGAAATACGAATAAAGTAAGTAGTTATCGCCCGATTTCCAAGCTCTCGACAATCTCTAAACTTTTTGAAACCATTGCCAAAGAAAAGATTTGCTTTGCCATTAATAGCCTAATTTCATGCCAATGGCGTGGATTTGTTACTGGTGTCTAGTCTCGCCGTTTTTAGTGAGTATTGCATTATAGCCCTTATATAGGCAGTAAATCGACTGCATTTACACGGATATTTCCAAAGCTTTTGATAGAGTCGCTCACAACCTTTTATTATATAAATTCTCTTCGCATTTGTTTCACTTTGTTCTCCTGCAATGATTGAAATTCTATTTATGCGGAAGGCGCTGTGTGGCTACAGTTGACGGTATATCCTCTGAAACAATCATTGCTGCTCTGGTGTGCCTCAGGGAAGTGTTTCAGGTCCGCTACTCCCTGTATTATTTGTGTGATTCATCAACGACATTAGCTATTGATTCTCATTTGTTAATTTTTTGTTATATGCTGACGACTTAAAAATAGTTGTAGGTTCAGTTATAAATAACACAACTGACGCATGCAGGCTTCAAGCAGATACATATAGACAAATTTATTTTGTGGGGTCAAACATCCCAACTTTCTTTAAATGTTAAAAAATGCTTTCATGTCACTTTTTCCATAATCCCTTTTGTTTTTCATACTTCTTTCTGCATATCTAATATTGTGCTTCAATCTGTAAAAGAATCTAAAGATTTGGGTGTAATTTGTGGTAGTGGTTTTTCATTTCATAGTCACATTAACATCATCTTATCAAAATCATAGTCTCTCTTAGGCTTTGTGCGACGGAATAACTCAAATTTTACGGTCCCTTTTACCCTGAAATTGCTGTTTACTGTATTTCAGGTTGGACTACGCCGCCCTTATTTCGATGCCATTCCAAACATTTTTAACCAACAGGATCGAGCACCTATAAAAGGTGTCCCTGAAATTTATACTAGGATCAGTAAAACTTCCTGATCCCATCCCATCTTACCCAGCTCGTTTGCTATTGCTTGAAGACCTTAGAAATTAACAGATGGATTCTTGCTCCCTACTTTGTTTTCAGTGCTATCATATTAAAGGCGACATTCATTGCCTATTTTTGCTTCAAATGATTTATTTTCTTACACCTCTCAGAACTGTTCGTAACGCTTTTCCTTTGTATTTAAATAAGTTGAATACAAATTATGCGCGAAATGTTCCATTGTACGTACTCTTCGTACTAGCTCCAATTTTACGTAGAGATTTTTCAGTTTCTAAATAAGCATATTCTTTACTATTGAACTGCATCTTTTAGTTAGTTGGATGTAAGTTTGTTATTGAATTATGTACCTACATATATACATATTTTCATCAGTAGTCAGTCTGAAATGATGTTTTTTTAATCTCCACCTCCAACTTATGCTGTGCGTCTTGACATTGGAAGGGCCTACAGTTATATGCCGCCTCCGAACGGCAGGTGGAGCTTTTAGCTTTATCGTGAAGAAATGCCCTCGGAGGTGTGCCATTGCTTGTGGAGGGGCGACCGCTGTTGGAAAACAATTTTCTATCACTTTGGTGTTTCGTCTCCACCATGGGCGCGAATAATCAATACCAGCTTGAAACAAGTGTGAGCTTCGAACCCAAGTCCACATATCGGAACAACAGGCACAAATACACAAGGCTATGGCGTACCTTCGTTATATGTTATTGGTAGGTGCATATGTGTAAGTAAAGGCATATATTGTATGTAACTTCATGCATATTTGCACACATGTACATATGTATATACAAATACATACTTACAAATATAAAGTTATGCATGCAGATTTTACCATTTGTGTAAGACTCTGTAAAACGTACCAAATAATGTGCCAATGAGAAAAATCAATAAATTTATAAATCGACTCCAAATGTTTGTATGTTTACATTATACATATACTACAAGTATGTATGTATGCATATCGGTGTGACTGCTGGAAGTTAGTGCGTAAAGTAAAGGAGAGTAAATATTATGCTGAAGTATTTTATCCAGTATTTCATAGACGCATTGCACTGGTTTGAAGTAAAGAAAAATAAGCAAAGAACTAACGAAGTATTCACGTAGTTGAAGCCCATTCCCAACGTAGTCGTATGAACAAGGCTAACTGCAAGAAAAAAAACCGGATATTCAAAAGCGAAATAATTTTAAACTTAGGTGCTCTTAAATGGTGATACCATTTCAGTGATTAACGATGAATAACTATAATAATATTTCTATATGAAACTAAAGTTTTGATTATTAAAGTTTTCTAAAAAACTGCACTATTTTCATGAGCATCACTAAACATTCAGCTTTGCCTATCTTCTTTTCAAGCCCATTTCACATAGGATTTGTTGATTTTTTCGCACCATTGATAACTCGTCACTAGAGAGAAGAGAGAAAAGTTCAATGAACATTACAGAAATATTAACACAAACAGAAAAACTACAGACCACTAGAAAACCGAGGAAATCGACAAATTTTAATTTTAAAAGTATACATCAGGCAGCTCAGTTCAGCTCAGCTCAATTCTGTTCCAGTGGCTCACAACAAAAAGGATGCCAATATGATTGCGAGCAGACGTAAAAAGCGCTAATGCAAAACGCAAATAAGGGCGAATTGTTTTAAAGTGGAAAGCCAAAAGAATCGATATTAATCGATCATCGTTCGTGTTTGGCGTAGTTTAACCACTAAAATGGGTGATCAAACGGAATATTGTTGTTGTATTCCACTACCATAACTGGGCACGGACTCGCTTTTGTTGGTTAGCAAAAAACGATAATTCGATGTAAATGGTAATCGCGCAGACAAACCGTTGATGCGTTTTCTTTCATCGGCGCAAAGGTTAGGTGGTAGAGAAATGTGCACTAATTAAGGAGAAAATGCTTAGTGCTACGTCTCCAGACAAACTCAGTTAACCTCGGTGAGCACTATAGGAATTCAATAGGAATTTTGCCACACTCTTTCCATCTAAAAAAGAATGGAATAAGGGATTCTCTCTAAACAACTTCGATACCACAGTCTATCCAGATGGCAGTAAAGTGGATTGTGGTGTTGGAGCTGGTATATATTCTCATAGACTTGGAATTGAAAAATCTGTGCGTCTCCCTAATACCAGCAGCGTCCTCCAAGAGGAAGTACTAGCAATTGGGGAAGCCTGTAGGTTACTAATCGCAGATTTCTCTTTTAAGGGCAATATCGCTATTCTTTCGGATAGTCAAGCCGCAATCCAGGCGCTGGACGCGACTATAACAACCTCTAAAGTGATGGAGTAAAGTAGGAATAGCCTCACCAACTTGAGTGAGAACCATAGAGTAACCTTAACTTGGGTCCCGGGCCACCGGAACATAGAAGGTAACGAAAAAGCTGATGAAATGGCAAGAGGGGGATCTGCCATGAATAGCGCTCTTGCAGTACCAGTATTCACTCCACTAAGTGCGGTCAAGAATGCAATTTCCCTAAAATACCTTCGAATTGCAGATTGTAGATGGAGAGACCGAACGAAATGCAAAATCAGCAGAACGTTATGGTCCACCTACAACCTCAAGCAATCGTTGACATTAATAAACATGAAACGACGGGACACCTGTAGACTTACGGCAGTCATAACTGGCTTCTGGTCTATCGGAGAACAAGCCGCCAAAATGGGCATCCCTCACAACACATACTGTCATAATTGTAAACAACCGGAGAAAAAAGAAACAATCTTCCATTTCCTCTATGAATGCCCTTCCCTATGGAAGGACAGAATGTTAACCCTGGGCAAACCGCTGTTCGAGAGTCTCGAGCAACTGTCTGGCTTAGACGTCAACAACCTAATAAGGTTCCTAAACCGCACAGACTGGATATAGTCCTGCGGCAAATAACTGTTAAACAATTTGGTAACGAGGATGTGGCAACAAAATGGTGCGGAAGCGCTAGTTGGATTCTGGATGAATCACCACTCTAACCAACCAACCAACCAACGCCTCCAGAACTTACACGTAAAATTATTGCCACCTTTGGGCAACGCATTCCGAATGGTAGTCACGCACCAACCCATTCGGCTACGGCGGCCGAATTATATACAATGGCGTTCACAATAATAGCAGCGCGATATATTATAAATATATATAAATATACGTTAATTTTTTTTTATTTTTCTTCCTTTTTTATAAAACTATAGTTCATACTACAAGAAAAACGATGTAACTCAAAATTTCAAGCCTTGCAAAAAAAGAAAAAAACAAAAACTAATTTATTTCCAAATCTGAAACTTTCCAGTCAGAATCTCTCTAGAAATTCTGGGTCTGCAGTTGTGCAGGCCTCTCTACCTTAATAAAGTATTCGTCCAGTTTAAAATAGCTGAAATTTCGTTTTTCGATAGTTTTTTATGGACGGTGCTATGCGTTTTCTTGAGCCCTCGTAATAGATGTAAAGTTATAGTAGCTTGATTTGACTGTTTTGACGTTAAACAGATATTGAAATAGTAAAGTTTTGTGAGAAACATTTGAGCCAATCTGTTCAAGAACTTCAAGACAATCAACAGAACCACATGAAAAAGAAACCTCAAGGACTGAAGAGAACGTATAGTGGCAAGGGGCTCCATATTTATTAGCGTGCACCGAACACTGTATGGGGGTAGTCTCTCTCTCTCTTTGCCTTGTCCCTATTTATGGTCGGCCCTCTTTGCCCTCATGCGCCAGACTTCTCTTTTCTGCGTCTTCACAATATCCAGGTGCTGCCATCTTATGTCCCTTTGTATCATATTTAGCCGGGTCGATTGCGCCCTTCTTCTAGTTCTTGTTGGCTCAGTTATGAGGATGGTAGGAGATCAGAGAAGTGAAGAGGCTGCAGAACGAATCGAATAAAAATTCGTTGCACCCTTTCAATTCTTTTCCAGGACAGGCTCTTGTAATTCTTTGGTTTCATCTCCATAAAGCCTTCTAATTTTTGAATGTTTGCTTAGCGTTACGGCTTTCTTAAGGTCGGGTGACTGGCTCGGCCGATCTATAGCTTTGGTATTGGCTGTAGATATCTGCCAGTTGGAGTTCCCTATTGGTATTTCAACCATTTGACCTACCTACCATACCTAGTCCTAGTTGTTGTGGAAATGAACTAGAATTTCCTCTCAACATCTACTTAGTGGTGGCAGCCATAGCTGAATGGCTTGGTGCGTGACCCTCATTCAGTAGTGCCCCGGCTCACATGAAACACTTTGTAATAGAAAAAGTTATTTCTAATGGCAGGCGCCCTTCGGAAGGCAATGGTTTGCAGGTTTATTTGATATGAACGGGGCTCGACGTATCAACATGAATTGAGCCACTATCTGCTTTTTCTACCAGTATTTAGTTAATGAATTCATGTGGATCAATAAAGCAAAGTTTCCTCTCACATGAACGCACCCAATCTTGAGAAGGTTTCCACTACGAGTATCTCTAGTTGTCAAGACGTCTGACATACCTATATTGTTGATGTGGTGAGTGAAGTATGGCTCATGGAGGCAAAGTATGAACAGCAATTCTAGTCCAACGGACGTAAGCAAATAAGAACGATTGACTGTTCGACGACGGTCACTGCAAAGTGATACAGTGTATTGTTGTTTGTGTAAGAGTATCGCAAACGAGCACTTAAACAGGTAAGCTGGTTGGCGGCTTGACCTGTTGAAGATGGCTGCATGAGTGGCAGTGTGTAGTGTATGTTAAAGGTGTGGCTCTGTAGGATGCAGCCAACAAGTGTAAGTGGAATGGCGAATGTGCGCGAAAGAGTTGGCTGCACGAACGAAAGGGTGGGCTTGGAGTTTTAGTTGCTGATGTCAAAGAAGGAGAGATAGAAAGAAAAACAAAATGTGTTTAATGTGAAAATCAATACGAAATAAGATAAAGTGGTCAATGTGAAGTAAAACAAATACAACATCGAATACAACCGAACGAACATTTGACCGACCGATCGGCTAACGACAACGACTGCGCATCACTGAAGACGGACGCTTGTGATGGCTGAAAAAATTAGCACCGATCATTAGCTTGGTAGTGCGCAAACGGGTGTGAAGTCTGAAAAAAAAGTGGTGCGAATAACGCGAATGCGATCGCGAGCGCAGAGGTGACCGCAGAGTGACCAAAATAAGCTAAATAGTGAAAAGTTAGAAAACAGCCAAAATACAAATAGTAAATAAAGGCAAAAAAACCTACCGAAAACGTTATATTTATTTAATGAGGTAATAAGGATATACCATACTTGTGTACAAAAGTGTTGTAACTGTAAAGAAATTCAAAGGGGTTTGAAATACATACAAAAATTTACATTAAAAAGTCGTGGTTCGAAAACACCGTATACTCTAAGTGTTTGGCGAATATTTTATAGGAAATACCGACACTACATAATTTGTTACAAAGCCAAACGATTTCTGGAGCAATAAATTATTATCAAGGTGATTCAAATTGGGCTGTTCGGGTAAGTCTAGGCCTCCTATTATTCATGTATTCTTGGGCTTTAGTCAACTATGATGGAAGAAAGGAGTTTACGACATTATAAAAAAAGGAAAGTGTTGGATGTAAGAAAATTGTTACAAGAACCACACAACAAGCAGGGGAAAATATCAGAAACGGCTTACACGTAATCCTGTAAAATGCCGTACGTATGCAGAAAAAAGGCGCTTGGTTACCTTACCCGGTCCCACGAATCGCGCTCTTTGAAAAATTAACTAAAACTGTTCTTTATTTCACTTTGTTCAATGCTTAAATTCTCATTCTTATCCAAAAGTAAACTCAACAACTGGATTTGCTCAACGGGATTGAATGATTAGGGAAAGCAATATTTGTGCAGTTTGGTACATATGTATGTATGTAAGTAAATATACAGCGTCTATGCACTTCATGTATATTACAATATTGAAATGTACGAGCGAATGTATATTAAGATGTACGCCACAGGCCTTTCAGTTTCATTGTGACTTCTTTGCATGATTGGCATAATAAACTTAGCCTTCAGCTTAAATAGCTAAAAATTTATTCAAGCACATTGACTGGAATTTTTCAGTTACTATATCGGCATCGGATTATGTTGAGTTAGAAGTTGAAAATATCTATGCGACTTGCTATGCGTCGTATTTGTATGTACGGCTGTAATAAGATAAGGAAGGATATCTACGTGTAGAGGTAAAGCAGAAAATGAAATAGGTTAATTGTGAATTATTCGCACATATGTATGTGTGTAAATATGCAGCTATCTGAAGGAATGTGCAAAACTGTATGTATGTATGAGCAAAACCACTTACAGTAAAAATCATCATTGCATCATTGAGTGTGCATAAATACGTACGGCAAGGAACTTAATGATCGGCAAGGACTTAATGATTAATGACTCCTTTCGCAAATTTCAAGTCAATTCACTAAAAACCTTTTTTTTACGGTTGTTCATTCCCAATTATTTAGAGAGAAGTAAAGTTTTAAACTTAAGATAAATAATATCTGTAGAAAAATATTTATGTGATAAAAAAGACTAGTTATAGAGTACCTTGGCATAAAAAGGTACTGGGAAAACTTAAAATCAAATATTTCAAAAAGTTTAGGTTATCAGTCTCCATCACTCACAAAGATAAATATTTGCATTTTTCCAGAGAGATTAGATCGTTGGATAAAAATTTAAAGCGAAATTATATTCTTTACACAAAACCTTTGCTCTTTCCAGCGATCTTTAAATACAGTTCTCCTTCCACATACGACCTAAGTTATGCGGGGGGTTATAAGACCACTTTTATCGTATGGATCGGTAGTTTGGTGGAAAGTTCTAGAGAGAGATTAAATCATCAAAATACTTGGCGCAATCAAGTCATGCCCTAGGGAGGCTCTTAATGCACATATGTATGTTATTCCAATAGATCTACATATCAAAAGGCAAAAACCTATGGCTAAGCCAGTCTATTATTGCGAAAACTCAAGACCTCTCGCGGAGGACTGATTATATCGTCCCCACGGTGACATTCAGCAGGAATTTCGCCACTCTCTTCCCATCTCAGGAGGAACGGCGTAAGGGATTCTCAGTAAAAAATCCGACACCTCTCTCTATACAAATGGCTCTATGATAAACTGAATTGTGGTGTTGGAGCAGGTATATATTTCCACAGACTTAGAATTGAAAAATCCGAAGTACTGGCAATTGGGAAAGCCTGTAGGTTACTAATCGTAGCCTCCGCTATTAAGGGCAATATCGCTATTCTTTCGGATAGCCAAGCTGCAATCCAGGCACTGAATTCAGCTACAGTAACCTCTAAATTGGTGGAATAAAGTAGGACTAGCGTTACCATCTTGAGTGTAAGCTGTGAAGTTATGTAAACCCTGGTCCGGGGATAACGGAACATTGAAGGTAACGAAAAGGCAGATGAAGTGACAAAATGGGCATAGTTTTCTTGCAGAATCGGTATTATTTTCACTGGACGCGATCAAGAATACAATTTCCTCAAAATACCTCCGAATCACGGATTGTAGATGGAGAGATCAGTCAACATGCAAAATTAGCAGAACTTTATGGCCTACCTACAGCCTCAAACAAACGTCAACACTGATAAACATGAAACGACGGGATTTTCAGTTTTATAGCTCATTAAAATTTCAGTATAATGAAGTGCAAGTTTGAAGTTGCTACGAAAGTACATTGGTTTTTTATAATTTCTTCCTTGACGGTGTTGCGCATTTTCTCCCTATAAAAATTTTTTCTAAATTATGTACCTAATGTTTGAATGAAATGAAAGTTTAAATTACATTTTGAAATTTCTCCTGAATTTTGTATTGCCCATTAGCGACTGCACTGCCTCTGCTGCCCAACTCTTCTGTGGAGAGTTCCATTTGTTGGGAAACATTTAGGCGCACAATACAAATGCTGGAGAACCACATATCGGGGATATTTATAAAGTGTGCCGTTGCCAAATGAAGTGCGAAATGGACATTGTACCCATAAACAGCGACTCTTATCTGTAAAAAAAATCTGATCTACCCAGGTCCCAAAGGAGTTGTGTTTTTGAGCTGTTTTGGAGTATTATTTTCGTAAACTTAAAAATATTTACCTTTTTCTGATGCTTGTGGAGAGTTTAGCATCAAGGCTGATTTATGAATGCTCCTTTGAGTGTTAATACGGAACTTAAAAAAAATTTTATGCAGCTGGTTGCTAAGTGAACTTTTTACGAAACTTTAAAGTCAATTCGCGAGACGGTCACACGGTTTTCGTGAAGTATTGCTTAAAAGAGAAGATACTAATTATATCAATAAAAAGTAATATATCTCTTTATTCCAAATAAACACTTCCCGCGGTGTCCTCTTAAATTTTGAAAAGCGAAATAAGGGCAATGGAGGAATGCATAACCGCACGTAAATTTCCCTAGAAGATTTTATTTTACTTTTTGCAATATTAACTTTTTGTTTCCTAACATGAAATTTTCAATAATTTTCCTTCACTGAGTTTGTGATATTTTTCCAGACATTAAATGAATAAAAAATTAAAAAAATTAAATGCGTAAAAAGTGTTTGAATTTCATTAAAAAGGATTGAACAACGACAAAAAAGTGGCACTCTAAAAAGATTCATAGAAAGGTTCAAATAAGGCTCCAAAAGAGCTCCATAATTCACTTTATGTGACAAAACACACTGAATTCATCAGAATGGGGTTTATTTTAGCTGCGACGTACAGCAAAGTCGGTCGCTCATACCACTTCATTGCCGTCGGGGCAACGACTGATTGGAAGAGCGTAAGAATATATTATATGTGAAATGAGCAGACACAATTCTCCTGACAAAACCACCGTGACGTAACAGCAAAGTTACTCTCACAAATTTACTTCGGCTGGCCAAATCTTCTAATCTATCATCCTTGCCCTCCAGTGTGGCCGCGAGAAAAAAAATCGCTCATGTAGGACTGCAGAAACCAGCTGAGTTTCGAGGGAATATTTCCGTTATAAGAAGGCTTTAGGGCATCAAATTTTTTTAGAACTCTTTTTGTTGGCCGGGTATAACCGTCGTTCGTTTTAATTAACTAAAAAAAGTAAATAAAATAAATAAATGCACCTTCCGTGCAAATAAATGAAAAGTCACAAAAATATCAGAGGATTTAACAAATCGATTAAAAAAAAACACAACTAGAGAATGAAAATATTTGCGCCGTAGGAATTTCACACGCAAATTAGTAAAGGCATAAAGGTTAGCCAACATGTCGCAAACAAAAGTAAATATGTTAAATGAGAAAAAAACGGTATTTTAATAAGCCGACACTAATCAAGTGGACAAAACTGCAAACCAAATAACTCAACAGTGAAACAGCCAATAAAAGCAGACGGCGTCGAAAAAAAATTATAGCACGTTAATAAAAAGTGCGAGACGCCGAGGAAGAAAGGCCAAGTTCGCTTTGCTCAGCCAGTCGAAGCAATTACGACCAATGTGAAAATTATCCTATTAAATACGGCTGAGCTGAGCAAAAAAGTGTGTTTTAGTAACAAATACATGGAACAGCCGCCGAAAAACAGCACTTGGTGTTGAAGGGATTCGCATCTGCTCAGAGACGTCATTTAGGCAGAGGGGATGCGACCGAAGATCGCTGACCACAAAGACAGTGCGAACGCGCGCGCATATACTTGACAAATGGATACTAATTAATTGCAGTTTGTACAAAGTTTTAGTAACTGCCAGCAAGGGGCTGGTTTGGAGCAATCCGTGGAGTTCATTGACTATGAAAAGTGCGTAGTGTTGGGCTGAAATTTGAAAATTCGAAAGAAGCCAATATATTTTTAAAAGTCTATTTGATTATTAAATCATTTAAAATATATGTAGTAGCTCACATTCTGTCCTGTCCCTTTCCCTTTCACTTATTCACTTTAGCGTTTAATGAATGATTCTCGGCTACCGCAATAAGAAAGTGAAATACTTACATACATATATTGTAATTGGAAAAAAATCGACTGGTGACAATTTTGGCATGCTGGTGTTAAACTCCTTTTTAACACTCATACACACACACGCATGTTTCATATAGACGCACATTTGCACACACATTCAAATACGCATGCGTTCGAGGTTCATTAACAGCAGCAGCTACAGTGAGTGGGCGCTACTACTTTTGGTGTTAAAGTTGGTGAGTATTGGTGGTGTGGAGGCCCGGTTTTCGGACAACTGCGGCCAATTGAAAGTTCAAGTGTGCGACCAATTGTAGCCAAAAAATGATTGAGCCACCACCGAAATGATTAGCAGATAATTGTCTGTGCTGTGGAAGTATCCAGCTGTCGCCGCTGTATATGCGGAGAGATAATTGCATACGAAAGTGTGAAATTTGACAATTTCATTTAATTCACATATCAAGAGAATTAACTGAACAAACATGAAATATTACAGCACGTGAAATAACAAAAAACTGGCTGATAAGCTGATAATCATAACAATGACAAGAGCAAACAAGTGACATAAATATAGCTAAATAATTGTTATGGGTCATAATTATAGTGCAGGGTAAACAATTTTGGCAGGTGCTTAAGGGGTTATACGCAGTTATGACTTTCAAAAAAATCGATTTTTTATTGCATTTTTGTAATGTACATACATATATTCAAAAGTATACGCACGAAATTTGAAGTAGATCTAAGCAATACTTTCGGAGTTATACCTAAATATGTAGAGATGCCTCGGCACGTTTTAAGGTAGGTATTGAAACTTTTAACGTGTTTTTTTCAAAACGGCATATATATCTCGAAAACGGCTTGTTTGATCGGTCAACCGTTTTAACTCAATCTTTAAAGATACATTTTCTAGTAATTAATCGTTCCTTTTGTAAATCTGATACTTATTTTCCATTTTATAATCAATTTACGGCCAAATTTTAACGTAAAAATCGAAATCATTTCTTTTAAAAGCTGCCATTTTTTGAAAATTCACTATTCTGATTAGCCGAACGATTAATTACTAGATAATCTAATATATTAACAAAATTTGTTTGGTTTTTTGATTTCAGATAATCCAATCCTGAGTTACGATGTACACCGTAAATCGTCTTTTTTTAAAGGAGGTTCCAGAAATTGCCTGCAGCGCGCTCTATAATCAACATTTTCATAAATAAAAAATTTTGTTAGGTTCTTGAAGGATGCTTTTATAACTGCCAAGAATTTTCAAATTAAAATATTCTAAAGTTTCTTCAGGATAAATCCTTGACAACCCGTCTTTTATTTGCTTCATAACTGCGTATAACCCCTTAAGACAAGCTGCCGCCAAAATATGTGATATTCTTCCAAATTTATTTACATAAATAAAGGTGACTTTAGTTCCATAGATGCGGTAAGCCCGTATAAAGGTTCTGTTCCATGGAACCTAAAGCGCCTACGTATTCCGCCTGTTCGTTATGACCTTCATGCACTAGTACCAGTCTAGCAAAGCGGTGGTGTTGAGGGTAGTGAAGCATTCCTCAACGAGTTTAGATGTTATTTTATGAGACTGCATTCACATAGGCTGCCTGACAAAATACAGATGCCATTCGAAGTATTACCTTTTCAAAGGCATTCTCTGCCGCAAATTTCTATGTCATGGATATCCGCTTGAAAGATTGTGGGATAACCGCCCATTGGTATCGATCTTTTAAAGTTCGGCTCAAAGACACCCGCACCAGTCCCACAAGCCTAAGGTTTGACTTATCTGTGCACCAGATTTCTTCGTTGAATGTATGGTATATCTGTCTTCCGAAGTGCCTTAAATACCTAAACCATTTCTTGAAATGCATTTTGAAAGAAAAATTCCTTTCAAATTAGGTATAATCATATGTTGGAGCTATTAAGGATAAAATGGCTCGAGAAAGTTATGAGAATGCCCAGAGAGCGAGCAACACGAAAAGTGCTTGCATTGTGCCCCGTTGAAGACCGAAGAAGAGAAAGCCGAAGAAAAGATGGCTCGAAAATGTGGAAGCAGACCTCAAGAAGCTAAGCATGAGTCGTTGGAAGGATGTGGGTTTGAATAGGAAGAAATGGCACGCAGTTGTGAATCAACCAATGAACCAAGAACTGTGACGCTAATAAGAAAATAAGAAGAAGCCTTTGCGTCACGCAACAGCACTACAGGGTTATTTATGAATTTCGTTGCGATTCCCATAATCTTCTTTCTTATATGTGCGGTAAAATTTCTGATCCTTGGGTATTTTGGATTTTGGAATTTTTGTTTTTGTAAGTTTTAGTGCTCCTAGCGTAAGGAGGCTTATATCCTATAAGTGCACTGAGAGCGTCCGTGCAAAGTTATGTCGATGCACACCAATCGTTGTAATTTACGTAACTTTATTCTTGCAGTAATAAATAATATTAAAAATATAACACGAAAATATTACAAATGATTGCTTTTTTTAATTTAGAATGCGTTTTAAAAATTAATTTCAATTAACAAATTCGCAATAAAAAAAAAGCAGGTGTTAATAAAATTAAAATTTCTGAAAAATATTGGTTTTTTTTCAGCACACGCGCCGCACGAAATTCAATTTAGCGTTCGACCTTTCAAAAGTCTCAAAATTTGAAATAAGCAATATTCGGCATTCCATTCCACACAGCTTCACCTACAGATATAACAAAAGGTGAATTGAGGATTTTAAATTGTGTACGCGTTAGGAAAGACTTATGACACAAACTTGCAAGATTTTCCCTACTTAAGGTAAAATGTAAGCATTTGCCGATATTTTTGAAAGGAAATAGATTTTGCTGTTTAATTTTTAGGACGATCTGGTTTTAAAAATTTGTGGCGAGCATCACGATTTACTCCTACAAAATGTACCTATGTATTTTACCCTTTCAGAGGTTCACTTATGTTATTTTTATTGTTGTTTATTTTATTTATTTTTAAATGTTAGCGTCCCTCGTGTGTAGAATTTCTATTTGTATTTGTTTGCTTAAATTTCAGTAGATCCTTGTTAGGGTTTCTAGAGTCATCATCATTTCCTTTATCTCCCATTGGCCCTCAATGAAGCATTTCCAAGTGGTCCTGTTTTTGGCCAGCAATTTTGGTGTGTTCCACGTGCATTTCCCGTATTCATCGACTTCTTTTGTAGCGATCCTCTCCATGTAGCCTAAGGTCGGCCCTCTTTCCGGCTTCCTTAGGGGTTCCAATCAAGAGCTTGTCGACTGATTTCCGTTGCATATTTACCCAGTGTGTGGCCTATCCGCCTCCACTTTCGTAATTTTATATGGTTGACCATTGGCTGCAGTTTACACTTTGTTGTGTTGCTGATGAAGTTTGACCACGCACCTTAAGAATACGTCGGATACATCTGTTTACAAAACTTTGAACTTTTCCAGTTAGATGGTTACAAGGCAGGTATTCAAATGAAATTTGATTTAGATAGCCTGATTTTTGTTTGGAAAGATATTTGTGATGAGTTCCAGATTTAGCGCAGCTGAGCATATGCGTCTGTTGCTTTAATTAATCATTTGGCCAGGACATCCTTTCCCGTAATTTTTTCAGCAGATATTACACTGGCTAGGTAGGTAAAATCTTCGGGTTGGTCTACATCACATAAAATTGTTGGAATTTTTGTTCATTTTTATTGACTTCGTTTGGTCGATGTTGATTTTTAGGCCAAATTTACTCAACTCGGCGCACGGGTTCCTTGAGAAGCTTGCTTTATTTGGGAAGAAACTGAGGCATATATTTTTAAATTTCCCAAAGCATCGCGCTCACTCAAGCCAATACTTGTCGAAAGAGAGAGAAGTGTTACTTAACCACTGATCCTCAGGTGCACGCCCTTATACAAAGATTTCAGCAAGAGCTTCAAGGACTAAGGTTAGGATGGTTAGAGCCCCTCAAAATAAAAATTTTGAAAAATTATCTGAATGCCTTGGTGAACCTTTAGTTGAATCATTGTATTACTAGCTCATGGCTAACCTCAGAACTAGCGATTTTTAAGTAGAAATCTTTAACATTTGATTAAATTGATACAGGGGCGTATATTTATTTTCCCTTTTGCATCATTATAAAATAAATTCCGAGTATTTTTCTGTGTTCATCCACTTCAAATCGAATAATTATAATATATTCTACAACAACAAAAATTCATCAATTCGTGCACAATTTTTCCATTTTGAAAATCCAGTTGCTGGAAAGAAAAAAATCAAGCGAAATCGCTTAGATGTCAGTGGTGTCATGTGAGGAAAATCTCTTTACTACAACTGCCAACGTATATATGTTACTTGTACATAGGTATTCTGTATGTAGTGAATATCAATTCGAATGATTTTGTTATGTGCAGTCTAGCAGACTCCGAAAAACTGTTCGAAAGCGAGCAAATAACCAACTGAATTGCTTTCAACCATTTTGTTAGCCGCGAATAACCGTGAATGCGAATACAAAGGCCCATATCTACGTATGTATGTATGTGTGTATTTACTTACATTTGCATGCCTCTAATACTTGCACTCATTTGTACATAAATTTTTGATTGTGTAGTTACGTGGCTTTTTGAGCTCCTTTGATTTTTTGTGTAAATATTGTATTAAAAATTTAAATTGTTCGACTGAATTTCGAATGGCGCACTCACCTTAGCATCAGGGAGAGGCTGTGGCGGGCGACGTGCAAGACGGAGTAAGAAAATGTTAAAAGTTTCATTAAGCAAATACGCTCAAGTAACTGGAAGATCATGACCAGCGTACAAGCTCCCACAAGCACACACACATAAGTACCCATCCATTCACCGCCATGCCGCACCAACATGGCGGCGGTGGTGGCGGCGGCAGCCACAGCCATTCGAAGATGGAGTCGCTTGCGTTCATTTGATTTATTTTCATGTTTTTTGTTTTTCTTATTTTTGTTTTGTGCCTATTTCCAACTGTGCGAGTAAACATTTGTTTGCCTTGTTGCCAGGCTAAGTAGTTTGTGCGTGAGTTTGTGTATGTCCGTTGTTTTGTTGTTGAGGTAAATAGACAATCTGTTTGTTCATATAATCTTCAGTAAAAAAAAAACACACAACAACAAAAAGAAAAACAAAAGCGAAAATAAATATTGAACATGAATTTTGTGCTGTTTATTTCCCTTTAAAGCTTTGGCATTTGAATGAAAAGGAAGAGGTTCAGAAATCACAAAACTGAACTTAAGAAGTCTGAGTAGATGCAGATGTTGAGAAAAAGTAACAGTTTTTTTATATGGAAAATATCAATTTTAATAACTTTTTAACTGCCAGCGAAATTTATTTGTAAGCAAATTTATTCATATCGTTAAATTAAAAGCGCATAAAACAACACTTCTGAATTCCAATAAAGTCTTTCGACCATTCGACTGTTGGATTGGCAAAATTACGTTTTACGTTCATTGAGAAAGACAGCACTGAAATCGAGCACAAACATAATAAATTATCAGAAATTACTTTGATTTTGAATGCCCGTTCGCATGTGCAGTCACGGCGTGACAAGTTTGTCGTTTAAGTCTTTTGTCTGGTCAACTTTTGCCACGATCTAACATCTCCTTTGGTTGGGCGTTCAATGCGGCTTTAACCGAGCGCTTCTGCTTCACACTCAGCTGCTCGAGTTCAAACTAGTTACAGCCATATTGAAGCGCACGATTTGTGGCAGCGCCCTGCTTGAATTCCCAGAAGAGTTTATGTGTATGTCTGTGAATTAAAGAAATTATATAAAAACTGAAAATGTTTGGATTTCTTTTCGACGAGACACATGAAGTGTGTCTTTTAAAAATTGGCTAGACACGCTGGCGTATCTCAAGTCATGCTAGTAATCAAGCAACAATTCAATCAAAATCAATTCAAAGTGAAACATTTTATTATGAAACAAAAAGAAAATGTCATAAAATTAAAAATATATGACAACCAAAGAGAGGAAGCACGGCTTGTACACGGGCTGCGCACCTATGAATGCGTCTTTGTGTGAGTGTGTGGAGGTGTATGAATTTGTTGTGCCGTAAAATCAAGCAGCAGCAATAACACCAAAAACCACACCATTACCGACACCACCAACAACAAGAGAAAAATTGACAGAAGCGTCAGCATCGGCATCAATAAAACGTCGGCAAAGCACCAATTTCGACGCTCATAAAAATAAACAAAACTATTAATACATTTTGTTAATTTATGACATTGTGGCAGTTCGTCATCGGCTGGTTGCAGAAAGCTGCCAACGGAATGCATTGGAAAGAGTGTACGAGTAGAGGAAGACTTAGGCATCAATTTGGTATGCGGAGCATCGAAACCAAATATGAATAATGCCGGGCTGGGCAAGGGAAAAAATCAAAACAAAAAAAGAAGAACGACTGCCATAGAGACAACAACACGAACCATGCAACGGTCGCAGGTACAAGTGCTTCGTAGCCATCATAAATGGTCGGCGCAAATGATTGTAAGTGTTTGATTGAACGAGTGGTGGGAAGCCTTTTTCCGACCATGAGTGCCCCTTTTTATAACGTGCCATCTGACGCCATTCAACGCGCAGCATCGACACACTATCGCATGTGCACTGGGACTAGCACGCCGCTCAGCCGACGGCATTTGGAGCTCATCTCCTTCTGAGGTTCCTAGCCTGGCTCGAAGGGCCAAGTGCTTGTAATAAAATTCAAAAGCCGACAAACGTTCTCAGACACGTAAATAGACATGCACAAATATCTGAATACACGTACACACACACAAATGTATGCACAAGTTGATATGTTCTTGAATTTTTACGGTGAGCGAAGCGATGAATTGGGATGAAATGAAGTCATCTGCTCCGTAGTATTTGTTCCAGCCGCAAATTGAGTTGGAATCAATCAGTTTAACTTCTATTAATAAATGTAATTACAAACCTTTTATCGCCATCTCATTCTGTCACAGCACTCGTTACTTGTATTTGCTCTTTTGCATTCCCCAATCATTGGAGTTTCTTGAGTTCTTTTTCGGCACTTAGCCATCCATTCTTTCGACGGTCCGATAATATTTTCTCATTTTTGATATTTTTGCTGTCGATTTTGATTATGCATTTCATTTCCAGTTTATGGGTGCTGTAAAATAATAAAATTTTGATATTTGTTGCTGACAAAGAGATTTGATGGCCACTCAAATTACTCGCTTTATGGCTTTCAAACTTTGGTAATTTCCAATATTCTTGCTTTGGCTGTACAAAAGTGCTGAATTTGAAAAGCTAATTGAGGAAAAAACGAAAAAAAACAGAAATCAGATACAAGTTCAAAGGCATATGAAATGCTATTTCTAAAATATTAGAATTCTTGAGAGCAATTTGAGATACGTACATAGCTACGCGCGTATAAGAGTTTTGAAAATGTAAAGGCACATTCGAATTTCGATTTTTTTGCGTTGTTGTGTTGGTCTATGTCTAGAAACTAAGTTTACAATTCTAATATAACACATGGGCTGAAAAGTCCCGGGCCTAACAAGCTTTATTTATTAATATAATTTCCATTAAGAACAACGCAATCATTCCAGCGCCGCTCTAAAATTTCAAAACCACTTTAGTGGAAAGATTTATCTTTGGCCTCAAAGTAGGCCTCAGTTTCAGCGATAACCTCTTCATTCGAGCAAAATTTCTAACCTGCCAGCATTTTTTTAGGTCTAAGCAGCCAGTAGTCGCAGGGAGCCAAATCTGACGAATATGCTGAATGTGGGAGCGATTCGAAGTCCGATTCATATACTTAGCCGTTATAGATATGAAATTGTAAGACTTTTTTAATGAAGTTAGTTTTATGTAACCATGTACATACGCGACTTTTCAGCCCATGCGTTACAGCGTAGGGCACCAGGAACAAAGCTCGTAACATTCCTCCAAGTGCTTAGATATCACATCTTTTTCCCAAAGAAACTTTTCCATAGGCTATTTATGCTTGATATCGCCGCGTTCTTTTTAATTTAGAAATGTTTTTTTGGACCTTTTTGATGTAAATAAGACCATAATTAATTTTCCATAGGATTGTCTACTTTTTTTATAATTTTTCATAATACGTCAACAATAGATGAAAAATTTCAAGCAGTGAAGACAATTGCTTTGGAAAATCAGTGAATCACTATTGGGATGCTAGGAATGTTGGCATATTGGTTGGCTAGGGCCATGCAATTGCCAGCCAAATGTGCTCTGAAACTGTTTAATTTTGACCAGAAGAGTAACATTTGAGCTGTTGCATGACCACAAATGAGATATTGATTTGCTCAAAAGGGTCATAACTGGGCTGAATTGGGCATAATTTGGCTTTCGCGACTTTTTTCTGTTTCCAAATCTGAAGAGACTTATAAAGAACGGAGATTTGCCACAATTTTGCCAAGTACACAACGCTGAAAGAGTTCAGACTAAAATTTTATATCTGAGGTGGATTACTTTGGAGTGAACGAAATATATTCGGATGAATAAATAAATATTTTTCGAAAAATATTTAAAACATTACATTAGTTTTTGAGCACATCTCGTGTACTTTGATTTGAGCTAATATATTTTACCATCTTTTTGTTTAGGGCACGTTTTATTATTTGGAGGCATACAGCTTCTATAACCATCCACACATAATCTTCGGATACCTTTTTCATAGGTGATTATCTAAATTTCTTCAAATCTTTTACTTTTGGCGTAAATGTATCGTAAATCTAGCGGTGCTCTCATTAACCGAAAAAAAACCAGTGGGTGTTTTTGGTGTTACAGTTGAGTTTGATTGTTGGTAGGTTTGGAAAACCTAGGTATGCACTTTTGACTCTGCACAGCCCTTAGCTTAAGTTTTTATTACCCACTCAATTTGCGCTGAAATTTTTCCCTTAACATTTAAATAAATAATAAACTTAACTTTTTAAAAATATTTTCTTTTCTCTAATTTCTTAGACGTGATGACCACCTCGCACATTTTGTCTGCTGTCGATCCGGCTGGTATGAGCGGCTCAACAAACCATAACAACAACAACACCATGGCGAATATTAGTAGTGATAACACCAGTGTTGCCGGCCAACATCATAATGCCAACAGCAACAGCAATGGCGGACACTCAAGAGCGCCTTCGCCGCAACATATACATCATAACATAGCTGCCAGCAGCAGCGGCAATGGGGGTCGTGGTGTTGGCATTGGCATTGGCGTAGGCAGCGGCATGAGCGGCAGCATAAATCCTCTCGGCGCACCACTGGCGGCAAATCGGAGTCCCGGCATGGAGAGAAATCTACATGTCAGCCTCGATGATCGTGAACTGTGGCTACGCTTTCAGAATCTCACCAATGAAATGATCGTTACGAAAAACGGCAGGTAAGTTGACAGAGTAAAATAAAATCAAATGGGTGTGGGGGAAAGGGCATATTTTTGTATGATTCAGCATTTCGCGCGTGCAAGCGAATGTGCTAAATGACGAGCGCCTTTAGGTTTGGTTGTCGTCACATTTCGTGGAGTTTTTCATCACATTTTTCCATGACAAGCTGCAGTGAGACATAAATATTTATGTATTTGCTCAAATCGTAATGAAACCACACAGCGATTGACAATGGGTTTTATACTGTGGCTCTTTTTTCTAATTAGAACACTTTTATTTATTTCTATGAATTCATGTAAACAAATAGTTTTACGAGATTCATAATTAATAACTCACGCTTCGCATGATGTGTGATATTTTCCTTCACACTCTTACGAACTGAAGCTTCAAAAATGAACTTGGTTTAATTAGTATCATAGTAGATAGAAGAAATCAATGGAGAATCAATGCTCGCCTCGCAGGTGCTAAAAGCGCATACAAGGGCTTATCTCTAAGAATTGTAAAATGCCATTTCTCCTTTTTACTTTATTAGACGCATGTTTCCGGTGGTCAAGATTAGCACTTCCGGTCTGGATCCAGCTGCCATGTACACAGTTCTGCTGGAGTTCGTGCAGGTGGATACACATCGCTGGAAGTATGTTAACGGCGAGTGGGTGAGTAGAGGTTTCCAAAATTGAGGCAGTGGTAAATCATAATTAACGCAGTGTCATGCGGATTATCCTCAGGTTCCCGGTGGCAAGGCGGAGGTACCCCCTGCGAATCCCATCTACGTGCATCCCGAGTCACCGAATTTCGGCGCTCACTGGATGAAGGAGCCGATTTCGTTTGCGAAAGTGAAGTTGACGAATAAAACGAATGGGAATGGTCAGATTATGCTGAACTCCTTGCATAAGTATGAGCCGCGTGTGCATTTGGTGCGTGTGGGCTCAGAACAGCGCCATGTGGTCACTTATGCCTTTCCGGAGACACAATTCATTGCGGTGACCGCCTATCAGAATGAAGAGGTCACCTCGTTGAAGATCAAATACAACCCATTTGCAAAAGCCTTTCTAGATGCAAAGGTAAGTTGCCGTTGGTATCTTTAGAGGTTAAACAATTTCTAATAAAAACACAACCTCTTGCACAAAGGAGCGTCCCGACACATTGTACTCGCACGAGACACCTTACGGCTGGTTAATACCACCACCGACTCATTATACTAGCGTTGCACAAGCGCCCCCACCACCGCCACCCAGTTTGGCAGTGTCAAATTCTCCGCTGGGCATGGGTTGTGACCGCTATGGACGTGCTCTCGGTAGCCGCGGAACACATGGAACACGCGCCTCGCCGTACACTCGACCGCGACTTGTTTCGAGCACATCTGGCACCAACTCGCCAGGCCCTGGCAGTGGTGGTGTGATGAATGGTAGCACCGGCAGCGCTTCGCCACCACAGCAGCCGCCTTCAGCTCCACATACTCCAACTAGCATACAATCCACACACACCACCAATTTGGGCGTCGCCGCCAGCAATGTTGGCATGACCAGCTCAGCAAATGCAGTCGGCTCTTTTTCAGGCTTTTCCAGTTCCTATACGCAATCCAGTTTTATGCCGGTAGAGCCGAGTTCCTCAATGCTTTCATACGCGGGTACTTGGCAGAGCAATGGCGGTTATTGGAGTTCACCAGCGCCGGTGACCGGCGTGCCACCAACAGCAGTACCGGTGAATGCCAGTCAAGGCAGCAACGTTGGCCGATCGATGAGTTGTGAGTGCTGAGGAGTAGCCTGAATAAAATCTGAACCAATTAATAATAGACGAATATGTATTTGTTTACTTGTTGCAGCTGCACACAATTCTCCATCGCCAACAAATGGAGGTTCACCCAATTACACCAGTCCTTCTCCTGGCTACACCATTCACCATCTCACACCTCATCCTTCCCATCAATATAATGTGGCACAAACGGCGGCAGCTGCAGCACATGCAGTGGATATGTACCAGAACGCCACGCCCGCACAGTCCTACGCTGCGCCCCCTACGCATCAAGTGTACCATCCAACGCCCACCTCCCCCACGCACCAGCTGTACACGAACGTATTGAATGCGCCAACGGCGTTGAGCTATGCGGGCAGCTCCTGGCATAACGGCGGCGGCGCGGAATACGGACTGTATCAGAATGCAGCTTACGGCTATCAACCGGAGTATATCCCGTTGTTGTCTGATTTGGGGTAAGTTTACTAAACGCTGAAATATTTTCCTTTCACTTCTTTATGTTTCGAGTTTTGCGATTTGTGATACATAACTGAATTGTTTAGAAGTTGTTATTGTGTTGTTGTTGTGTAAATTTGATTCACTTATGTTGTGTATTGATGTATTAGCGAGATGCCTTTCAATCGCAGAAGTCGAAACAAATAAAATAGCAACTGTCCCGACTCTAAACTAATTTGATTGAATGTAGTTTTTATTGATATCCGCCTCCCACCCACCAAATACCCTCATATCCTCTCTGTCCACCACTTTCTCTTATACACCAACAGCTACACCTCGCATCCGCTTGAACCCGTCGAAGTTTCAAAAACTCTCGAAGATTCGCAGGCCGCCATCTACAAGTCGCCTCAGCAAACTGGCAGTGACGGCGGC
This sequence comes from Anastrepha ludens, assembly GCF_028408465.1. Lineage (NCBI taxonomy): Eukaryota > Metazoa > Arthropoda > Insecta > Diptera > Tephritidae > Anastrepha > Anastrepha ludens. The sequence continues at coordinate 115,714,031 of NC_071500.1, read as the reverse complement.
AGCAGCTCAGTGCTTACTTTGGAATGCACCAACTTAAAGGCACAGTCGCCTTCGGTTGCTGTGAAATTGGAGGCCATCGACAGCGTAGTCACACCCAGTCATGAGCGCAGCTCAGCGGCTGCAAGTGCGACGGCCACATCGGTTGTAACTGCTAGCCCGAACACGCCAGGCGGTGCGTGGACGCCGCTCACCCCACCACAGAGTGCGCTGCAGTAGACGATTAGAAAGTGGACACAGAGCCTTCAGAAGCAAATTTGTTCAAATTAATATTGTATGTACATATTAAAGAGTTTGTAGTTTGGATAAATTATGGAGAACTAAATCACTAAATTTGTGTGGTTTTTATTTTAGTCCATACATTTGTATGTATGTGTGCGTAGTTATTTAATGTAATTTATATGATTTGAAGCAATCTTGCTGTGCCAAGAGTGAATTGTAATTGAATTGTATTATACTGTATTGCAATAAACTCAGTAGGAAATAATAAATTGTGTATCCACAAGGTATTTCTTGCTAAGCCTCGCTATGGAGCGTTTTCGCAACTAACCTCTAACTTTGCAGGCCACTTTATAGATCGATGTGGTCGACAGGCCTATAGTTGATATTTCCTTTAAAGTTTGTTGCTGAGTTTTAAGTGTTTGAGCTTAAATTGTAGTTTCTAAATAAATTTCTTGTGTTTTGCCGTAGTTTCGTAGTTGAAAAATTTTTGTTTGGTGTATTGTTGAGTAACAGAATAGAATTAAAGGGCACTTTAAAGTGAGGAACAAATCGTATGGGTTAGTAAAGCAACTCCATTTGTGAGATGAGAACACGGTGGCTGATCAAAATACAGTCTGATAGCTCGATGATATCAAACCCCTTTGAGAGGCATACATTCGACTGCTCGTATTTGTTACTTCGTCATCGATAAGCGACCCACGATAAACGACTTTCGCTGGTTGTGTATTGCGTGAGTTTCATCAATCGAAATATCACAGAAGCATTCCGGTCATTTAAAAAATTAAATATGTTTTAAGTCAAGGGTTACTGTTATTTTTCTTACCCGAGTTTTCCTTCATGTTGAAGCTGAGCTTTTAGGTCATCATAATATATAACTTTATTATTCTTAGATTTCATCTGTTCTTCATACTTTCCTTTTTAAATTCCCTATACAAAACTCAACAACTTTCCTATGAACTGACGCAGTAAAGACCTTATTTTGTGCCTAAATTAAGGCATGGATTAGCCCAATTTTGTTAAAAGGTGTTTCTTTTTAGGTACTTGCTTAACATATACCTAAGGACATTATTATTTAGGTAATTTCTGATTAATTTGGTTGTATAACTCGATGTCCGAAATTTTATTTAGGTAATTTCTGATTAATTTGGTTGTATAACTCGATGTCCGAAACTTTTGCGTTTTCGAGATATTCGACTTTAGAGATTATTTTAAAAAATATTTTTTCTTTTGCTGTGCGTCCACTTTGTTCTTAAGTGTTAGTTCAAGTGAGCGATATTTCGTTTTTTATGAAAGGTCAATTAAAAAATATCATCAAAAAAATTTGAACCGAGCCCTGGTAGTTAAAAATGGCTATTTGATAAAATTTAGTGTACAAAAACTTAGAGTGTGAGAAGCAGTCTCATGTATGCCAGGCTTTGGAGAAATACGTTTTTATGGGGTTTTTCTCGTGCTTTGTCATCTTCCTGATTGGCGCCATAACCGTTTTTGGTCGAATTTAACAAAGCGCGCCAGTAGTTTTTTTCTCGTGCTAACGGGCGCCACTTGGACACAAAACAGCATCGAATACTTTCAGAGCCCTCGCGTTTATCTCCAATCGGGCAACATGACCCAGCCAACGAAGCCGCGGGATATTTATTAGCTGCGCTATGTCATTGTTCCATCGCCTACGATACTCGCCGTCGCCAACTTGCCAAAGCTCAAAAATCGTGCGCAGAATCTTTTTCACAAACACTCCTAGTGACGCCCCATCGGTTGTTGTCATCGTCCAAGCTTCTACGTCATACGTTATAGCGGACATGACGACAACCTTATACAGTGTTAGTTTTGTTCGTCGAGACAGGATATTACTTCTCAATAGCCTACTTAGTCCGAAATAGCACCTGTTGGCAAGAGAGGTTTTCCATTTGATATCAAGGCAAACATTTTTATCGGTGTTAATGCTGGTTCCTAGGTAAACGAAGTCTCTTGCAACCTTAAACTTATAATCGTCAGCAGTGATATTGGCTCCGAGATGCGTGTGCGCCTATTGTTTGTTTGATGACAGGAGGTACTTCGTTTTGTCCTCGTTCACCTCCAGACCCATTCGCTTTACTTCTTTATCCAGTTTGGAAAAGGCAGAACTAACAGCGATAGGGTATATTCAGAAACGCATTATAAATGCGCAGTAATTGCAGCGCTGGCAGCACTGCCAATGTGACAAGTGTTGCAATTGATAGATTGGCAGTATTAAAATTTTTCCTGCAAATAATGCGCGACGTTTGATACAAAAATGGCGTTTTGGAACGCGATGCATTTGCAGTACTGCCATATTTGCATTTCTGAACGCATTGCCAACACTGCAAAAGTACGTTGCGCATTATAATGCGTTATTGAATATACCCATAATGTCAATATCGTCAGAATACACCAGCTACTGTACGCTCTTAAAAAATTGTGCCTGGGCGATTTAGTTCTGCCGCTCGTACGATCTTTTCCAGCATCAGGTTAGAGAAGTCTTACGACAGCAAGTCATCCTGTCTGAAACCTTGTTTCGTATCAATCGTTTGGTAACAGTCAAGCTCTTAGAGGTCTTTCCCAATCCTGACGGTGATGCTCGTATTGAACAACGTCAATAGTGTTTAGCGCACAGAAATACAACGGAAACAAGTCTCTTAAAAACAAAATTTTATATAGGCCCTTACCCATTTGAATCCGTATGAGAACAAAAATCCCATTTTTTCTTTCATTTATTATTTCATATTTTATAATCGTTTAATTATTTTATTTTTCTTAAATAAATGTACCATGAAGAGGTTTCAAAGCATTGAAATCGAAATTTTACATGAAAATTGCAGTTCTTCTCTGAAAAAATTACATTTCGTTTTGTAGAACCTTTCACATACATTACGTACACATTTTATTTGCATTCACAGTTATTTACAAAAAATGTTCTATTATGTTTTTTATGTATTTTTAACCTCCTTATCACTAGATTAGCGACGTCCCATTATTTGCATTTATTGCGTCAGTAGAGTAGAGTTATATAGAACGCATGCGCTTGTGCTTTCTTTCAGCAACTTAACTAGTTTTATTTATTTATATGTATATGTTTGTGTATAACTAGGAACGATTCATGTTTATATGTATCTGTATTTGATATGTAGATACAAATGAATGGTATATCAATAGAATGAGTTACTGTATTTCAGTTTTTGCCAACCGTTACGCTGCCTCTTGAACTGTCTTAAACTATTCGGTAGTCCATACAAAAAGTATATTGACAAGCCTGTGAAGGGGTTAGAAAAAGTGTACAAACATATAAACAGACACAAGTAGAAATGGTTAAGAAGTTAATGTTGTGCTCTATGTTGATCGAAATATATTTTTTTGTGACTGAATTATTAAAATTATTATTGATGAAACAATTTCCTTGAATTTAGTACTGATTTTTTAGTTCTAATTTTTACAAACCAAACGGGATATTCTATTGCTAGATTAATTTACAACTAATATTGGTGCCATTGCATGCAAAATAAGTCGATATTCCTCACGATGATTGCATTATTATTATTTCTTGCTTAAGCGCCGATTATGTGGCGCATAGTGCCACGATGGCTGCATGCTTCAGTTATATTCCACATATTACACACATACACACGCAAAAATGGAAGAAAGTAGCACATTAATGGTAGTTTCTTTTTAGTAAACGAAAGAAATAAAAATAACAAATCAGAGCTACATATTCACATGAAATTTTAATTTATCCACAAAGGTTGCAACTGTAAGAAAATTTTTCGCTTGTCAACTTGTCCATTTTGTGACTTTGTTAGATTTCTTGGGAAAGCTTTTTCGAGCTCTACTGTGAAGATCGTTGTTAATATTGAAAACATGCTTTAATTTGGTCAATAGCTTTGTATGTTCATGCACACACACACAGGCACACATGTATATTTAATAACACATATTAGTAGGTTCAACCCACGAAATACTACGTAAACTAGAACAAAGCTTTTGAGCTTTGGGCTTTGGGCCGTTTGAGCTTTAGTATTTTTAACTACATAAGTATTTGTTTAATAAATTCCAACAATAAATATCTTTAAAAACTACAATACTAAAATGCAGTTCATACGAATAAGTAAATACAAATACGCCCAGGTAAATAGGTTTGCCCCACCATTGCATTCCCGCTGCTATCCATACAGTTCGATAGTTCCATTTGGCACATGTTTCAGTAGACTTCGTGCGTTACTAATCAACTCCGTTCCTTCGGCAGGTATTGTGGCGAGATTGCTTTCCGACTGCACGCTTCGCCTGGGCGCCTTGCCATTCTGTTTGGTTTGGGTAGTTTCCGCTTCTTCTTGTACTGACATTGGTCCTACCGACTTGGGTCGTCGTGTTGGTATTGGTTCCGGGCGCTTTTGCGTACGATGCGATGGGCCTCGTTTGAGCACCGCTTCTAATTTTTGCTTAAACGGTAGCGCTGGTTCATTGGTTGGCTCAGCAGCTTTTGCGGCTATGGCTGCTTTTTGGCCGAGTATCTGTTCGTCGTTCTCCATTAGTCGCTGGAGACTGGGCCGTTCTTTATTATGCCGAAGACTGTTGATTGTTTTGTAGAGTATTGGATCGAATTTTGGTGGTATTGGTATATCCTCGCCATTTGACTCGCGCTTGGACAGTTCGCTGTCTAATCTAGCCACACCGGTGCCTTCAATAGCTTTGAGCACAAGTTGGCGTACGTCAGCTTCACTTTTAGAGTGTTTCAGCTGCGGGCGAGGAGAGTAACTATCTGTTGACAACGTTTGCTCTTTGAGTGTGGGTTCTTTGACTGGTTTGTATGTGGATACTTGTGCAGGTGGGCCCATTAGAATTTTGCTAAGTCTATTCCTGAATTGGTCCGAATGTATGGGATCTTCGATGGAGAGCATAGAAGCTTCTGAGTTTGTGCGTGTGAGTTTCGCTGCACCATTTGTCTGCACTTTTACGGCCTCATTCTGAGTTATTTCAGTAGTACCTTCAGTTAGATACTCTCGCGTTTTTTGGGCTTTTCCATCTTTCATCGCTTCGGTTGGTTCTGAAAATTGAAGGTTCACTGCTTCATTAAGAAACTTGTGTCGCTCCAAAGCATCTATCAGCAGTGTACTATTCAAAATTTCATCGACTAGTTGCTGTGCGGCCTGCTGGCTGGCGGTGAAACGCTCAGTCGCCCCACTAAGGCTGTTGCTGTTCGAACTCTTATTGCTCTCTACTTCAGGCACTGCCTCCAAGTCATCCGATGAGTTGCTGCTGGTATGCACCGTCGCCACTGTATTCATCTCAATGACGCTGGGCAGCATCTCCGAGTCTACGCTGAATTTTCGATAATCGGGCATGTTTGATGTGATTGTAATGCCAGTGTCCGCAGCCTGCAATACATCGTCTAGCATTGCGATTACAGATTTTTCATCCTCACGTGATCCGTCTTTATCGGCATCTGCCTTTTCCATTGAACTCTTAGATGTATGACTACGATTATCTTCAATATAGAAAACTTTGCCGTTTGGATGCCTCATCTCGATCAAATCATCACTGACTTCATTCATATTCATAATTTCGTCCAGACTCTTTACCGATCGCTCATTTTGCGAACTGAAGTTAGCGCCGTTCGCCATTCCATTGGCACTCTTAGATTTCTTTAAAGCACCATTGGATTTGAGGTTCTTAGCCAAATGACCATTGAGCGGCTTGTTGTTGCGGGCACTCTCTTTCAACGCACGTTCAAAGGCGATACGCTCTGGATTTCGTTTAGCAGGATTACTAATGTCATACATGCACCAACATGCAATGAAAATCGGTATGCCTGTGTTGCATTTCAGTGGAGTGGTTCAGGAAGGAGGGAGTAAAATAGTAAATCAATTAACTGTCGTTGTTAGTAGGCTACTTAAATGAATTGACATGCAAGTAAAGGCTTAGAAATCCCAGAGCAGGGTGATGCCAATTACGGTTAGTAAACTGATTATAAGTAGAAGGTATGCAACTTCATATGAAACATTTGCTTACCAATCAACATCCATATACCGAATCGTATCCAAGTCATCACATCCAGCTGTAGCATTAGGTAAATGTTGATGAACACGCTTACGGCCGGTATGAGTGGCACCAACGGCACGCGGAATGTTTTTACTACGGGCTCGCGTGGTTGCAGACAAATAGCGACCAGAACCAGCAATGCGAGCAGCACCAATACGGGCAATAAAATAAGCGCCCATAGTTGGTTGTGAAGCAATGCGTCGTAAGCCTCTTTGAGTATTACACCAATACCCAGAGAAAGAAGACCTAATAGAAGGAAATGCTTTTATGTGAAACTTCTGTTGTTTTTAATTAATTGTGAAATACTTACAAAAGACTGTGAGCAAACAGCCAACGATCTTAGTCGACAGAGAGTTCGGCGTGTCTAGCCGCTTGATATTAAACAACTGCAGAAGAACATCTTTGAAAGTGATGCGTGTGCCTGATGAGGTGAGCATGGAGTTTTCGCTTAGCGGCTGATTACCACTTTCACAATCCGCACCATCTGAGGAGTCCATATACCTTCGAGAGATAAAGAGACGGTATGCATGTGCATTACAAGAGACTTAGGATTTTTTGAATACCTGAGAATAGTTACTGAAATGGCTACAACGCTGTAAGCCAGCAATGTACCGATTGACAAAAGACTGACTAGCTGTTGGAGGCTAAACAATCCTGCCATTAAAGCTGAAAAGAAGTAATAATAAGTTGTCAAGTGCTTAAAACGGAAATTCGCTTACATGTGAACAATGCGGCAAAGATGGAACCATGCACCGGCACACGAAAGCGTGGACTGATCTTGCCTAAAAAGCGAAACAGCAATCCGTCTTCAGCCATGGAGTACATGACTCGAGGCAATGGAAACAAAGCGCCGAATAAGCTGGCAAATAAGCCGATGAGGCCACCAATAGCCACCACCCACATGGCAAATGTCCATCCGACTTGCTTGAAGGCGAACGGAAGCGGAGCATTTGCATCTTGCTCGTAATAAGGCACCATGAGTGTGAGCACCGTTGAGACGCCGAAATAGCAAAGAAAAATTATCAAGAGCGAGAGCAAAATGGAACGCGGTATGTTCCGGCGTGGATTGCGCACCTCTTCGCCGGTGGTGGCGATGCAGTCGAAACCGACAAATCCAAAGAAGCAGGTCGCAGCACCTTTTAGAGTACCCGCAAACCCGAACGGGAAGAAACCACCGGACCCGATGTCATTTGTTACGATAGTGGCATTAACGGTCTGCGGATCAATAGACCAGTTCGCGAAGTTGGCTGAAAAAAAAAACGGATGTAATTTAAATTCCCTCACAACGTAGAAAGCTTTTTGGCTTTTTAATGCAAAATACCACAAGCCACATCATTAGGGGGATTCCCGCAGTCTTGCATATTTGCAGAGTAGCAAGAAATGTAAAGATTCCATACTAAAATATGCAAAAGCACGAAACACCCACTTGCAGATTTGTAGCAACCATAAAAGAAATAACAATACACAGCTAGTACAGAGTCGGATTTGCCTGTCTACGGGTCGTTACAAGGGAATCTGCATGTTCTGGAAATATTTTCTTGCATGTGCTGCCCTTTTTGCGAGACATAGAGAACCCCCCTATGACAATTGTTTAAGGTTTATACTAAAGTCATAACCAACCTTTGATTGCACCAGCTACAATCACAAACATCAGTATAAAAATATTAAGGCTCGTACAGAAATTGTTCGCAAAAGCCGAAGTCTCTACGCCAAAAGCCAAGGCCACTAAAAGAAAAAAAGAAAAGTTGAAGAGAAGTAGTGGAAATGGCTGTCAGTTGTATACACTTACCACCAAATATGATGACTAGTCCGAAGGCGAAGAAGTCGAAATAGCTCCCCAAGAAACTGACATTAATCGGCGCTATCTCGGCAAAGGTGTTTTTAAGCGCATCATTTATTAAAGTGTCCAAGTAGAGGCTTATACCGCGACAAACGCTCGCCGTGCCAATAATATACTCCAACATCAGATTCCAGCCGATCACAAAGGCAACAAACTCGCCTATGCAAACATAGCTGTATACATAGGCGGAACCGGCCTTGGGTACACGCGCACCAAACTCCGCGTAGCAGATGCCTGTCATGAAATGTTAATATGCGATAAGATGAAAGGTGTTGCCATACAAATATATTCCAAATATGTATATTACCAGCTAGTAAAGATGCCAAAGCGGCAATCGCGAAGGACAGCATCACAGATGGGCCCGCTTGATCGCGCGCTATTTGGCCGGCTAACACATAGACGCCGGCACCCAATGTCGAACCAACTCCCAAAGTGGTGAGATCGAATAGACCGAGCACACGATTAAGCTTGGTGTCGCCCTCCACACCCTCGGCTTGTAAAATTTTCCGGCGTGTCAGCACTTTCCAATAAGTTGGCTGCGGCGCCATTTTGCTGGCAAAACTCGTGTATCACAGATGACCGGCAACAGGCTTAAACTTAATATGAGCTTTGTAGAAGCGGCTCGTTCGGTCAGTGGGCTCTTAAGTGGTACTGCTCTTCGTGGTACTGCGAGTGAACTGGAATAAAATGGAAATAAGCTATTTTTATCTAAATTATTTCTTTTATAAATTTTGATTTGCATCAAATATATAGAAGTACAAGGTGGCGCAAAATGTATTACCCTATTGGAAGATTTATAATTTTTGCAAATGGCGCCGTGCTTCAAGTGTATTTGACACTCGTGAATTACACAGCTGCAGCATACAAACAGGCAAGCAAAGGAGCACGGGAAGTTTAAAATAAAGCTTTTCATCACTCCAAATCAGTTTTCTTATTTAGTAAAAAAGTTATTCAAATACAAATCGCCAGCTTGTGTATGGCATACACTCATGGAAAGAATAATGAATGGAGTGGTGTGTGTCTGCATTGTTTCGTTGATCTTTTTCTTATCAGCTGTCTCAGAGTTTAAATTATTCTTTTCTTAATTGCGTTTGTTGACTCTGCGCTAAGACATGGGCTGCTGATAAGAAGAGTTTGTGGCAGTATGAACAGTCTTTAGACAATATTAATTCAGAGCATTGAGAAAGAAGCCTAGACTTTTTTGTTATGCAGATCAATCAATGAAGCAATTGATTTAGATATGGAATTGAGGTAGCATATTATATCAAATATTACTATCCTAATTCTAGCTTCCATTTATGTAAGACCATTGCGCCTAAATCGATTCATAGGAGCGAAAATTCTTTCCACAAAAAGCAGGAATAAAACTGGAGAATTTCACAAAAATTAAAAATTAAAGTAGCTGTGGAATTGGTGCATGTGACCGATGAGGTGAGCAGGTGAGGGGAGTTCTCGGTTAGCGGCTGATTACGACTTTCACAATCTGCACCATCTGCCTTTCAATGATAAAGAAGCACGAAAAATGTCCACTCACTATTCCATACCTTTTAGGCCACCCACTGAAATCAACCGCACTCGATGTGTCAAAATGCAATGGGTTTTTTTATTGGAAATACCAATCAAAGCGAATGATGAACGGCAGCTACGTGAATATAAAGAAATCAATTAAAATTCTTATCAGTATTTTTGGAAGCAATGGAGCGGCAATTAATTGTATTTTTATGCAGCTTTCTAGCCGTAAAAGGCGGTTGAGCTCCATATATGAAAATTACGCACCCCCTACAATGAAGTATTTAAAAGCATTCCGTGAGTGAGAGTAGGCTTTAAATTGATATATTTCGAAAACACAAACATCCCCGACTTTTATTGTATGCCACATACTTTGTATAAGTATGCGTGTCTACATTGCCATGGACATAAACAATTGCATTACAACAACAAATTTATTAATAACATTTAAATCAGTTTTACAAGCATGCAGCACAAAGTCCAATTGAACTGTTTATAAAATATGCACTCTTGAGTATGCCACTCAGCCACGCTTATGCAGTAATCTCTACTGACGTTTTTTTTATTTGTGTATTATGCTTGACTTGTGTGTTAATTATCCTATTTTAAAGTATGTCAGTTCACAAGGCTCACATTTAACGCTCAGTTCCTTTACGTCTGGATTAAGTTGATAGCCCTTTACAGTTTCACATAGAAAATGTTTGTTAATTTGCTGGACTTTTTCACGCCTTCAAAGAGTTCAAGCGCCCATCCAAGAGACTAAAATCCATTAAAATTATTTAATCTGCGGTTTTGGGGTAATTCTTACGAAAAACCTTTTCTACCAACCCTCAAAGTTATTCTTCATTAGGTCTGATCAAAATCTATGCTTTTGTACCTTAAAAACGCCTACAATGGATTGAATGAGCGAATATAGAGAACGATCCCTGTTCGTTGAGAGATCAAAATGGGATTAACGAAACCACATGAAGGGAGTTCTCGCCTAACCGTTACTTCATTTCTATCGATAGCAGACCTTTTTAGTGCTATTGGAATATCGCCCTATGCACGTAGCACTGCTGTGCGCAGACATTTTTTCAAAGATATTTACGAGTATTAACAAGTGGTATTTGACAGAAACCTGATCGATCGTAGGTTAACCAAAGCGTTTTTTGTATTTCTTTTCAGCGCACGACTGAAGTGAGACTGTGTGGCGCTTTTTTCTGCAGAAGTAATACGTCTTCCCAACAGGAGATGGAAGAATTCATTTACTGTCGCCGCGGCAATTACTCTACCATATGAACAGTTGAACACTAGGAGGGTGAAGATTATTAGACACATTACGAATTTATGCGATGCGTCATCAGAAAATAAAAATTCTTTTTTTTACTCCATTTTCAAGTAGATGCCTTTGAAATTTCGAAATATATCATGACTATTTATTTCCATGAGTTAGCTATAGTTTAATAAAAAAGGTAATATGTAACATCACTGATCGGACAACGTACATGTTTACATAAATTAGTAGGTATATATGTATGTATGTATGTATGTGCGGGCATGCGTTCTTTCAAAAGCGAATTAAAAATTGATATACGGGTCTTATCAACAATTAGACTTATCAATGAGATAATAGATTTAACAAAACACAGTTACGACAGTTTAAATAACAATTACATAGAATTAGGAGTAGAGCATAGCCCAAGTGCCGCGATTAAATTCCAGAACAAACAAATAAGTGAGGGCCAAAATTCGGGCATAACTGAACTTTACATAAACGGCGTATGTTTTTAGTGAAATGTTAGCAGAGTAAAATCACACATAATTTATATTTTCATTTTTAAGGCTGTTATATGCTGACATTGTGAAGTTGACCTTAATAGACCTAGATATAAAATATAGATAAAGAAATTTAAATTAGAATATAAAATACAACAAAATTATTTGGCTTAGCGGTAGAAATTCAAGGCTGAGTGTCGAAAACAAACTCAGGTTCTTAAACCAGTATGGACCTATGGCGTCCAGCTTTGGGGATGCACAGCGAAATGTACTGTTGAGATGTTACATCGCTTTCAAATATATATATAATTAACTTTTACTGTAAAAAAATAGTCCTATATATACATATATACCTAGAAGTACAAATAACATCTTATGGAGGGGCTGCTCTTTGATTTCAACAACTACTTGAAGGTGGTTTGCTTATGGGAAGCTCTTCATAGCTGAAGGGCAGTAGCAGTAATTTCTTAAAAGGTACCTAAATCCATTTTCAGCGTTTTGTTCCAATACAGATAAAAAAATGTTTTTGTAAAAAAAATTTCTTTCGCACCGCATAACAGAGTAGACTCCCAGGTTTATGATTGCTTTTGAAGGGCAACTGCAGTGAGAGAGAAAGTTCTTATAGTCTCATATTTTCCGTCTGTTCTGTGAGCATCAAACCTTGAACAACAGAATGGTAGTCACGCACAATCCTATTCCCTCTCGAAATGCTGAGAATTTTGTGCAAAAAAATTGTAGTGCTCAACTGCTCTAGCAATGAGAAACAGTAAGTAAAGGGTCTTTTAAAAGACGCGCCAAGTTGTTTTTTAAGGTTTCACTATTATTATTCCACTATTAAAAATACTGCTCTTGACAATTAAAAGGTTGTTAAAAAAGTTTTGCGGTTCGATAAGTGAGGGCGTTGCTACTAGCCTAAATTTCTTTTGCTATGTTACGCATTTTCTACAATGAAAAAAGCAAGAATCGTGCAGTGATTGAATTTTTATTTTTGGAAGGTTTAAAAGCAAAGGAAATTTATGAATCAATGTTGAAAGTGTATAAGTACTTTTCGCCGCAATTAGTACAGTAAAAAGATAGGTTGCTGAATTTAAATGTGGTCGTACAAGCCTTGAAGACACTCCACGCCAAGGACGTCCAAAAACAGCAACAACACCAAAAATCGTAGGAAATATACAGGATATCGTATTGGAAAATCCTTTGGTGACCGAAAGTGTTTTAGTACAAGCTCTAGGCATCTCATTGGGGAGAGTAAGAAATATTTTGATTGAAGTATTAGGTTTCAGAAAGCTGTGTGCACAATGGGTGCCGCATTCGTTACCAATGGAACAAAAACACATTCGAATGTGACTTTCTCAGCAACATTTAAAGTGTTTTCGAAAGTATAAAGTGTATTTTGTAGGTCGATTTATCACTACAGATGAGACTTCAGGCTATCACCATGATCCTAATCCAAAAATAGAAGCTAATGATTGGTATGAACCCGGTTCTTCTGCCCGGAAATGAGTTCGTGTCCCGAAATCGGTCAAGAAGATGTTATCATTTGTTTTTGGGGATGCGAAAGTAATTGTTTTATTACGTGCAAACTGGTAAAACAATAAATTCTGAATATTATTGTAACCGCTTAGACCAGTTGAAGGAGAAAACGCGGGAAAAAAGATCCAGTTTTTCACAAGAGCATTTCGACAGTGGCTTAAGTCCATGAATTGAAGTTCGAATTGTTGGAGCACCCACCGTCTTCACCAGATTTGGCTCTTGTCGACTTTTATCTTTTTCACCAACCTTTGAATTGCCGACTCATTCGGATGATTATTTAAAGAACACGAATTTTACGATTTGTAGTTCCTAAAGATTGACCATTTATTCTTACGCGCTTTTCTAACGCTGCATTGCTCATCTGCCTACTTAACAAATATCAAAGATGACCAATTATATGAATGAAAAAGCTATCGTCGCGGAATTATTCACTACTGACATCTGGGCGTTGCCTTTGAAAAACTCTTTATGTATATCACATGACCTTCTTTGTTTTGATTTGAAGTCGTTTCTTGATACATTTCCATTATTGTGAATAAGTTGTGAATTTTGGGAAAGTAATGCGAGATCAGTGGTCACAAGCAATAACCGCCTAAGTCGAAAAATGATACTCGCTAGGAAAATAACTTTACACATTAGTATGTATGTATGTATATGTGTAAAGCTAAATATGGGTTTAAAAAAACTTGGTTTTGGCGGTACGGATTCCACGTAAATACATATCGCCTATTTTCTTCAGGAGTGTCAAACCCCAAATACAGAATATTTACACACACAAACTATGTATGTATGTAGCTTGGCTGTAAATTTGTTTATCTACATACAGTCAGCAGAGTGATAAATCCAGAAAATCGTACTTAATTGCTGACAGAGCGCACTTATTTTAATTGATGAGCGAGAACTTGACAGCCACGTATTACTAAAATATTCGTTAAACTGAAAAGTCAACTCTTAGGTATATAAGTAGGGAGAGTGACGGTTCATTCACTGAGATCGATGATGATGAATTGCTAACATATCCATATGGATGTGTGGGGGAGGGGGGCGTCGTCGGTGGGGCGAGCGAAATTAAATCAAAGCGAAATGCGTTGTTAAATGTTTCATAACATAGCGTAGCAATTATACAAGTACATACTATGCACATACATACATACATACATATATACAGGTGCTAATAAGACCTGTGCACTTAAGTACCAAATAAACTGTGGCTATTGACTAATTCGATGGATGAGTCATGAGTGTTTGTTTAGGCACAAAAATACGGCCAATCAAATGGGGAAATACCTTTATTATTTTATAAAAGCTTCACGTACATACAAATGCACTACATAACTACGTATACAAGTTTTTATTAAAACATAATGAAGAATTCATTTAAAATTTAGTTTATCGCCCTTGTTAATGCCATAACTGGCCATTTGTAGCACTGAATTCGTCAATCTATCAAAGGTCTATTATTTGTTTCTAACTTCACACCTATAAACCCCATGCGCCAATAAGAATTCTCATAGTTGATTGCTGGCTGATACATTTTGTGATTTATTGAAAAGGTCAATAAATTTTATTAAAACTGTGATTTGAATTCGAGAAGCGAAAAAGGTTGTACACCGATCAATGCGTCAAATTGCATGGTAATAAAAATAAAATAATTCAACGAAACAAATTGATTTTTCATTATTATTGTAGAATATGCAATGTATTTGTATGGTTGAGTTTTTGTAACGAAAACTTTGTAAATTGGGTGATACGGGCGCACTCAGTTATAGAAATGTGTTGATCAAAATTTGACTGCTGCCAGCAATTACTCGCCTGATACTCATACGCCGTGCTATTCCCCTACATGAACCGCGCAGAGTTGTGAGTGAGAGTTAATAAAGCAAAAACTAATGAAGCACTTTACATTGACGTAAATGAGGAGAGGCTCCCGTTTGAGGTGCGTTGAGAAATATCTTAAAAAAAACCTTTTTCATAAAAATAGATTGCATGACACATTTGCTTGCACGTTTGACGACAAGCATTTATATTAAATAAATATATAATACATATTTTATACAAGTGTACCCTTGTATGTGCATATGTGTGAGTGTATGAGTGTGCATTTTACGCATGTGAATGTGTGTACTTTAAATTCTGCAAGCAAAAACTGAATCAGTGCAACGAGTATGGAATCAAGTCAATAACCGCAGTTGCCACCTAAAAAACATTTCATACTGTACTGGAGCTCTGCTTGCTCAACATGCTAATATTGATTACCTTTATATTATATTAATTTATACAAAAGTACATAAATTGCGTGGGGAGGAAAGCTTTGTTGATCAAAGATCTTACAAAGACTTTAAAAAAGCTAGATAAAGTGGGAGCATAGATGTGCGCTCGTGCGAATGCAATTCAATCTGTCATCTGCGAGAGAGGCAGATGGGATATGCAAATATACTCGGGTGTACAT
Organism: Anastrepha ludens; assembly: GCF_028408465.1. NCBI lineage: Eukaryota > Metazoa > Arthropoda > Insecta > Diptera > Tephritidae > Anastrepha > Anastrepha ludens. The sequence continues at coordinate 115,698,678 of NC_071500.1, read as the reverse complement.
TTCCAGGTGCTGTATCTTCTGCTTGTATGTCCCGATTTACGCAGCAAAGTTTTTAGAAGGGAAACGTTTTGTCGTGGGAGAAAGACGGGCAGGGAAGAGAGAAGGGATTTTGCTCCCCGTACTGGGGCCACGCTTTGCGCTTCTTATTCGTATTTTTAATCTTAAAATTAGCTGCCAAACGATTTTTGACGGTTCCTTCATTCGTTTTTCTCATTTGTATGAAATGGAAGAAATCGACGATGACAAATAACAGAACGCTGCTGCGGCAATACAGGATGGCTTTTGCTACCAAAGTTGGTATGATTTAAAACCTTATAGCACATACTTATGTTGAATTCTAAATTTGTTTTTCCATTTCTAGATACTCAAGCTCATTTTATGTTAAGTATTTGTATATAAAGTACATATTTTTGAAATATTTTTTTTATTCAAGTACAAAAATGTATTAAATAAGTAATAAAAAAAAATACAGTGCACTCGCGATAACTCGAACTAATTAAAACAGGCGCTGTTCGATTTATCGAATTTGTTCGACTTATCAATTGAGTGTGCTATGTTAAAAAAACAGTCATCGATATCGATTTTTTTCAATTAAATTTATTTATTTATTTACATATGGATATGAACATGAATATGTTTAAAATAATTAATTCGTTTCAATATTTTTCAACAAATATTTGGCAGTCTTTGTGTCAGTAACACAAAAAAGTCAGTTTTTACAGAAAAGTTAGGCCGAAAAGAAAGTTGTAATGTGTGTTTGTCTTTTCTTGCCTGCAGCAATGTTGAATATGGCTTTTTCACGCAGCAATTGAAGAGTGTTAACCTTTGCGGGGCTTACTTGTTCAGTTGTGGCCCACTGAATTACCTTATTGATAGAGCTAACTGCCTCCTCAGATGATATCCGCTCACATGTCTCAGTTGTGTTGTTAAACTCAGACTCAGAATCACTAGTTTCAATTATTACTTCTGTGTCGGTAAATTCGGCACCATCATTCCATTTGCTAACATCATAAAGCGAAAATTCGACCTGTAAATTATGTTTTTCATGTTATGTTCTTTCAAGATGAGTCCACTTATTGGGTAATTCTTTTTTCTTTGGGACAGAAACCATTTGTATAAAGCGGCTTTCATTTTAGGAAACTCAGAAGCTTTTAAAGTTCTCCTCTTCCCAAGCCCCAAAAACGTGTTGTTTACTGCTTTTAAAATTGCCTTGTCTTTCTTTTTTATAAGACTTATGGTGGACTTGGCTACCCCATATTCCTTCGCTAGAGAAGTAACACTACATCCACGTTTAATTTTGTTAAGGACTTCAGCCCTCTCTTTTAATGTTAAACACTTGAACCTTTTACGATCCATTACTCACATGCACTGATACACTACAAATGACAAATTTAAAGCAATTTGGTCAATGCAAGATGTTGTTCCCAGAAAACTAACGGGATATTAACGTCGAAATATTCATATGGACAATACACTAGTATACATATAATTTATATAATATACATATACTATTACATATGTATGCATGTACAAAATGTACATGTTTGAAAAGAATGTGTGTACAAATAAATTTGTTTTTTTGTTCGAGTTATAGAGCTTTAATATTGTTCGAGTTACAAACTAGTCAATAGGGAAAAAAATGTGTTCGAGTTAGCACGTCGTTCGACTTAGCGGCTATTCGAGTTACCGCGAGTGCACTGTATGTTTATTTTTTAACCAATGCAGTTTGCCTTATTCAATGAAATATTTAAGAAACTGTTGACGAAAGTTCTCCGTTTTACATTTTAACGGATTGTGGAATATATCTGACCCAGAAGATGCTTACGACGTAAAAGGCAAACAAAAAAAAAACAACAAATGTTGCTGAAAATAATTTTCTTTTTATTAAAACGACTAACCCTTATCGTTATTCATGTAGTACAATTGCATCCGAATTATTTCATAATTGCCTCATCCTCAGACCCCTTAATTACAGAAATTACCACCAATCCCATTTCTTTTAACAGATTGAAGTGGAAATCAGCAATAACAACAATAGATCTCATATGCTAAAACGCAAAAATTGAGGAAAGGTTGCACCACTCGTTGCTTTCTATGCATGCTAGAGTATCTTAGTTTTAAGTATAAATATTGTTAAATAATTATTGGATTTTTTTTGATGTTTTTTAGAATTTTTTCTTTTAATTCGAATGTTTTTAATATTTCCCGATTTCTCATGTGTCTTATCGTAACTTGAATTTCTGGCACATCACGGACTTTATTTTAGCTCTAAAAGACAATAAAATCATTAGGACGAGTTCCGAGCCCTAAATGAACCTCCCTGTATGTACATATGTATGCACAAATACTAAATACAGTGCATGCGTTGGCACATTTTTACTTTCAAATGCAATTAATCAATTTTTTTTTGTTTTTTCAAACGACTCTGGCGTTAATGCCAATATATGTTTGCTTAACGTCCAATTAACACACAATAGCTATTTGTATACATGGCTTGAATGTGCAGTTAGTTTGTCTGTGCTGCTTGTTTTGTGAATTTGAGGCAAACAAGGCGGTAGTTTGCTAACCTTCACAAATACCCTAGCGGATGGAGATAAGATGGGATCAGTATAATGTATTACCGCCTACTCCAAATGCCGCTACAAGCATTGCTTTCAATTTTGCAAAGAATCTCAAAAAGTGCTTTGATGTAACAAAGTTTCGAAGGGATCGATTTGAATTGCTTTAGAGGAGTTTTTCTAAGTTTCGTACTACAAATTTGCCATAAGTCTCATTTTCACTGGTTTGCAACGATGTGGAAATACTGAAAATAATAATATTGGCTCAAGTCTTTCGATTTTTTCGAAGAGTATAACAGTCCTCACTTCTCGGAAGTTAAAGGGAAAACTCCAGGCGCATTTCCAGTTGGGGGGAGAAGCGGGCAAAAACTTTTCAGAAGATATACGCCGCCATTATATGGAATATGAAATAAATTAATTTCAATAAAAAAGATAATTTCATTTCAAAATCATTGAATTCCGAAATTCAATACTTAATTTTGTTTGAATTTAAGGGTATGTTCAACAATGCATTATAATGCGCAACATACCATTTCAGAGTGAGCAGTGCGTTCAAAAATGCAAATATGGCAGTACTGCAAATGCAACGCGTTCTTAAACGTCATTTTTGTATCAAAAGTCGTGCATTATTTGCAGCAAAAATTTTCACACTGCCAATAAATACGCTAGTACAATGTCTGATGAAAAGTGGGCATTTAATTATTTATTTTAGCTTTTAATACAAAAATTGATGAAAAATACGATATTTAAACTTTATTTTATTATACTTTTCTTGGTTTTAGTGATTACTTTAGTACATCGGAGATATAATTACTGCTCAGAGTCCGGCTGATATTAAACTTTTGACAAGATATGTCCTTCTTTTAAGCTTTACACGGTTTTTTTTTTCTTAAATTTAATAAAAGACTATCGGTTTTTTCCTCACATACATCGTCCATGACCAAACTTAGTAACAATTCCATTTTACTGCACAGCGCGTTCATAAATGCAACAAATCTATTTGCAATTTTTCAACAAATCTATCAGTTGCATGAATTGTCACATTGGCAGTGCTGCCAGCGCTGCAAGTACTGTGCATTATAATGCGTTTCTGAACATAGCCTAATTTGAATTTTTTTTGTTGGAACCAGTTGCTGTAACTGGAATCTCATCTATAAAATAACATTTAAATAATGTGTATGATATGTGAAATTTGGTTGTCTCAGCATTTTGATGTTGCGAAAAACGAGTCGGAACCCTATTTACATCAACCCTCCGTTGGACATCCGGTTCTGGCCAGACTTTTTCGACTGTGGACGTGAATTTAAAATATTTCTATTGTAGCTAATGACTTGAGCTTCCAGGTAGCTTCTTAAAAATCAATCGATTTCCGGATTATCCTTTTAAAAAGGATCCTCGAAAAGGACGAAAAAGCCCAGGTCTGTGTGCCCAACCGAAGGTTTTAAAAAAGGTGTCCAACGGAGGGTTGATTATGCGACCACAACTGTCGCGGCGTGATCTAGTACGTTGTTGTGTTAGACTGTAATCACTCGACTCCTCCAATTCAACCGAATGCCAAACACAAAGAAGTGCACCGATCTGGCTGAAACCTGGTGTTTATTCTTCCAAGAGAAGCTAGTAACTAAATATAACTTCCATACCCACTCTCTGCCTTTAGATGTACACTTAAAACGACCCTTGTAGTCCATAAATTAATTACATTAAATTAAATTAAATTAAAATTATATTTATGGACTGTTCGGTTTTTCAGCACTAATTGCCATTCTTAAGGATATAAGTACATACCATATACATATGCTATTTACATTTAAAAATGTATTTATGTGTATATAATATAAAATATTGTCTGTGTCGCTTTTGCTGCACTTACCAATTTTTGTAGGTTGTTGTCTGGCTGTGAATATTGAGAGGGCTAACTATTTTTTGCTCAAGTTGTGCTTTATATGTATGTATGTATGTATGCAGTATAAATATTTCCCCTGATTTTTTCTGCTTTCATGATTTCATTGTAAAATCGTTTATCACTTTGCATGATTTAAATTCCATAATTAAAATTATTTTTAAAGTCCTTCGAAAATAAAACAAATAAAGCAAAATAAATCACGTATCTCCGAGTGCACGCATATGTGTGTGTTTGCAGGTACTTTAAATACAATAAACACAAATAAATCGATTCGTTAAACTACACCGCACTCTGACGTTTTCCCCGCCAGCTCAAACGCAATTCGCAACCTGTTGCCGATCTTTCACTTATTGACTACTGCTGCCGTCGGTGTTCCCGTCTCAACTGTCACTCGATCTGTGCGAATTGGCGTGCTGATGTTCCATATACCGACATATCGATTTACGCATCAGTTACGAACTCAGTCTCAGACCCAGACTCCTCCCGATAGAAGCGACTATCGAATGGAGTGGGCACAAGTTATAACAGCAAATCGAAAAAATAGCAACAAAACACGAAAATAAAAGCATAATCAAATGAGGAAAGGCTAAGGAACATTGTAAGCGTTCTCCTACATTCAAGACTGTGCACGCACACTCATGCAAATGCATTAAAGTAGGTAGCCAGACAGGCATTTGAAGAAAAAAGATGCGAAAAATCAACAAACCGAAAAGTAAACAACTAAAACAATGGGACCCCAGATAAGATGCAGCAAATGTAGGGAGCGAAGCACTGTTGTAATTAAGCGGTGCACCAGAAGGAATCAATTTGTATGCGAGCTCTGAAAGCGCGTCGTATCGCACAGTACTGATAAAACACACTCACACACATGCAACAGAAATTGACGGTGTGGCTTCCTGAAAACAACTAGTTTTAAACCCCACATTTTGGGACTGGTTCAAAAGAGTTGCAAATATTTCAGCTTTTAAAAGTAGTTTACCGAAAGTATTCGCTTTGCATTCAACACAGACTGTTAATGTGCCTAAATAGCCCAGTTCTGATGCAGTCTGGGAATAGTGCGATTTACTGCGGCGCTGTAACGCCAGTTTTTATAGCGACATGTATGTGTGTGTATGCGTGTGCGACAGGTACAGAAACTGTAAACAGGGAAAGGAAAACAAATCGAAACTTAAGAATACTATAATTAGTATAAACAACAGCAACAACAAAAACAGCATACTGAAGTGCAGTAAGGCGATAATAAAGCAACAACAAAACGAATTGTTTGTCAATCACCTCATGAATCGCCGAGTAAAGATCGCCCGTGCAGGTATTGTCACGCTGTTTGATATAATTTTTTCAGGAAGTCAGTATAACTTCTTTCCATTAGTCGGTTTGTAAGTAGCACTGAATATGAATGCTTGCCAGCACATATATGTACATACATACATGGGTATGTATGTCTGTATGTATGCATATACGCTAATGTGTTTTCGTGCTGATTTATATTTTATTTCTGCTATGCATTTGTCACATTCTACAAATTATTTACACTTAGACTTATTTTTGCTTACTGGTATATTGCAATACATATATACATACTAGGCCGGGTCGATTTGTGGGGAGGCAAAAAAATCGCCCATTGCTCTGTGAAAATCATATTCTAGGGATCAAAATAAGAAACTTTGCCGAAGGAACCATACCTCTAAAACGAATTCTGACGTCCCCTAATTTGGGTCGAACTTTTAGTGTCTTTTGTGGGGAGGCAAAAAAATCGCCCATTGCTCTGTGAAAATCATCTTCTAGGGATCAAAATAAGAAGCTTTGCCGAAGGAACCATACCTTTAAAACGAATTCTGATGTCCCCCAATTTGGGTCGAACTTTTTAGTTTCTTTTCTCATGTAAAGGCCAAAAATGGTGATATTTTGAAATGATTGTATGGGGAACCCCCCAGGGGAGTTCCAGGGGGTGTGCCACTGGCATGGGTGGATCGGCCGTCCAAAGTTAGTGGGGGTCGGTCATACATTTGGACCCGATTGGAGCACTCTAAATGGGTCAAAGTGGGGTGTTATCTATAGCTATCGAGAGATGATAAACGATTTTTTATGGCCGGAATTGGATGGTATTGATCTGGACAACCCTTATTTTCAACAAGACGGCGTTACGTGCCACACAAGCAACGAAACCAATGATCTTTTACGGGAAAAGTTTCCGGACCTCGAAGAGGTGATCACAATTGGTCACCGAGATCTTGTGATCTAACACCTTGGACTTTTTTCTTTGGGGCCACGTGAAAGAGAAGGTCTACGCCAACAGCCCAGGGTCGATTCAAGACCTCAAAGATGGAATTCGTAAGGCTATCGAGGACATAGGGTAGCCACTTTGCAATTTGGTTATGGAATATTTCATGAAAAGGATTTGTCCTGTAAGAGGAGTCCTGGTGGTCATTTGCCTGATGTTATTTTCCCCTATTAACGGCATACCTTTCCCATTATAATGAAATAAACATCCGATCATATATGTACATATATTAAAAAATATAATTTTTCTTTGAATATCAAAATAACACCTCTTATTGGAAAGCCCTTTATTTCCCAAAAGCTTATTGTTTTTGAGTGTCTAATCGTGTCTTGAAAATAGTGAAAAGTCATTCCACTGGCCTAAGATATAATCTCGTTTTTAATTGATTCCAAATCGCTCACAAACTACTCAGAACAGCTGCTGACTAAATTGCTATCGGTGCACATTTTTTACTATGATTACTTATAGGCAAACGTAATTAAATTGGGCTAATACTCGTAGAAGCAGTTTGTTGGCTTCAAAACCCGAAATTTACGAAATTAACATCAATTACCGGTTATCAGAAACGATCAATTTACGATAGTTTCCATACTGCAAGGCATTCATTCCAAGCGTTGTAATGAGCACGTTGAGAAACATGGCCTATGGCGAAATTGTTTTAAGGAGCGGTAAACTCTATTTTCATGTATCTTCAAAGAGGTAATGCAAATTCTACTTACACAATTTTCCTTAAACACTAATTTTCAACAAAAAGCAGTAAGGCCTGGGTATATAAGTACGTAAATAAAAGCCGGAGTTATAGCAGAGGTCGAGTAATACTGGCTATAATTTTGAGGTGCTTTCGTTTTGTTGCGGGCCAGGTTCGGGTAGTATAAAATCAGCATCAGATTCATGGAAATCATCCACGTGCGATTGCAATGTTGGCTAGAAAAAGCCTAATTTCAAGTAAATCCCATTTTAATTTTTAGTATAACTACAATTAAGTGCCAACCATTTCGAACAGATTATTATTTGTATTACCTTTGAATAATTACACTGAAATATGTAAAAAACTTTTCGCGTGCCTAATTGAAAACTGCATTATTAATTGCACATTTACACAAACTATTTTCTGGTATTCTACCACACTCTCCAACCCCTGCAGCTGCTGTTCAAGCGAGTACTTAGCTTGAGAAAAATGCGCATTGCGCACGTAAATAAAATTACAGGTATTCGTTGCATCATTACTTAATTAAAAAGCGGGCATTTCAATTAAGCTGGCCTTTCGCTGTTAATACAAATAGGCCAGACGAAGGAGAATTAAGCTTATGCGCGTATTAGTTTGAATCTTATTCGGTTTTGGCGCTTTTTTCTAACTACAACGAACTCGTTTGTTTGGCTGGTAATCACGTGCCAAGTGTTGTTCTAGCGCTCAGGGAGAAATATCTTAAACTACTCGCCCTTTGAGCTTCAAATTAAACACCGGAAATACTAAACTGCTTCACAGCGTTGTGAATTTTTAGGTTAGTTTGTGGGATGTGCTGCCGAAAATGTCAACTTCAAGACAAAAATAATCATTTATGGCCTATTCGCTTCAGAGTGGGCACGAGCGTTATGTGCATACGATTTTGGCGCCCTGTGGCAGCCATTTTGTTTTGGTGACATATGTCAAATCTTTTGTTTATTATTCAGTTGTTTATGCCAAATCATCATGGCAAGTTACACGATTGAACAGCACGTTCAAATGATAAAACTTTATTATCAAAATAAGGGTTCATTAACGCAAACGTTGCGCGCATTGCGCCCATTTTTCGGTAGACGTGGTGGCCCTTCCAATTTCTTATGGCCCATATTGAACCATATGGACCTAGACGACATGTGGTTCCAGCAGGACGGCGCTACGTGCCACACAGCAAACGCCATTTTATTCCATTTGAACATCTACCCGCCCTTATTGAAAAACCCTTTATATGAATAGAGAGTTTAAATATGCTCATGAAGCCTTCTGAAATGGAATTTTGTTACATGGTGTTGCTTAGTGGAACAGGCGTATGGTGTGTGTATGTACTACATACTACGTACGCACATATCGCTCGTTCATTAAAAAATGTTGTAACTCAAAACAAATTTTGTGTTAGCCGACTGTTTTTCAAATATAAGTTCTGCAATTAGTGGTGCGTGGCCATAAAGTCATAACCGTAACCTTAACCATAGCCGCAACATTACAGCATTTATCGAATAGTCATGCCGTAACCATGAACAGCTGATATTGAGTGGAATTAATGCCAACATTTGCATTTTGTCATAAAAACACGGATAATTTTCCACTAAGTCAATTAATTTTTCGTCGTTCATCTCTAATATTAAATCTTTTATCGCAAATATCAAAACATATGTAAAGTATTGCACAGCTGCCTACGGTTAGGGGCAGAACCAAAATTCAATAGATTCATACGGCTACGGTTACGGTTATGGCTAAGGTACGACACCACTAACTGCAGCCTTAAGCAGGCATTACGTTCTCTACGATTTACATCCTCTGTTCCACTCTATAATTCTCGGCTAAATCTAATTAATTTAGAATCTCAAAAAAAGAGAAGGACAGTCCTTTCACTTTCGTTTATTTTCAGTCTTGTTAATGCCGTCGTTGACTGTCCAGTTCTACTTAAGCGGAAGTCTTCGCAATTTTTGCCCCTTTTATGGCGGAAACTTATAGACTAAAGAACTAAATACCAGTAATGCACCTGTTGTTCGCGCACTTCGAGCCTTTATTTCACTATCCAATACCATCCTGCCTGATTTCGCCTTTTCTAAATCTAATTTTGCAAAAATTTTAAATTTAGTTGCTTAATATTGTATTTATATTGAATGCTATTGTATTTTAGTTCCGAAATTTGGTTTGCTTTTCTTTATTTTTGTGTAGCCTGCGAGGTAATTTGTACTGCAGATTATTAAAAGTGAATAAAGAAAAGAAACTGGCTGCTACCCCAGAATATATGAACAGGTTTTTTCTAACAGCGGCTCGTTTTTGGTATTCCGTGGCAAATCCTCTCACCAAGTGGGAAGTACTACTTGTATGCAAAAATCGAGGCGCGATTAAGGAACTAGAGCCTGTTGCTCGACCTAAATTTGTATATTAGACATTTGTATTTGTATGTTAGACATTAGGCGTCTTCTCATCTTAGATTTTTTGAGTCTGCGCCATCCCGAATGAATGATAGTTCAATATTTTGAAGGATAATAGATTGTCAGGTTCGCTATTTAGCTATGGTGAAAAAGAAAATTGTGAGGGTTACGAAGTGTCATTGGTTAATGTTTCTCGTATATCACTAACGAAATCTAAGTGACGTCAACCCGTCAGCTGATTCTGTCAAACTCGCTCAGAGCGGAATAACGGTCTGTTAAAGAACTCTCCTTTAAAATCTTTTCCCCATGAACAATTTTAAAAACATTTTATTGCTTTTTTTTAATTCGAATTCGCTAAAGTCAAAGCGCTACTTTAAATATTGTTTTGTTTTTGTTGTTTTTTTTTATTGTATTTGTTATTATTAGTGTGTTTGATTTCTGTCGCTGTTGTTGTACCTACCTAGCTCAGCTGCCTCGTTAAGTCGCTGGCGTTTCATGTGCGCAACGATTTCTCGCTTTTTATTCGTTTATGTGGTTGTTGTTTATTTTTAATTATTTGCGTGTGTTTGGTGTTGTTCTTATTATTATTGCTTCTCTCATTGCTCGTTTTTTCCCCTGTTGCTCGTGCTCACTTGCCACCCGGTGTCACTTACATACTAACTGGTTGACTGATCGACAGGCTAAGTAACTGATCGTTCAGTGTCTCCCGGTAATTTCAGCGCCAAGATGCATTTGTAAATATTTTCGAAGCATACAAGTACGTATACACATACGTGCACATGCAATGTGCTTTTGCGAAAAAAATTAATAATTGTGCAGTCGTAAAATATTTAACAGCGGAGTGAAGCTTAGCAGTTGTGACGTCTACAAATATCAAAAGGTTAATACGTAAGTACGCGCATGCATACATAGATACATACATACACGTGTAACTGCCAATTTTTTTATTTGGTTTCTCACAACATTCTGCACGTTTGGAATTTCTGAGGCGTATATTTGTATCGATTGTTGACGATGTTGTTTTTGTGGCTGTGTGCGAATATGCAAATGCTAATTTCTGCGAATTAATTGAATTTTGATTGAAATTCGCTTGCTGAAAATGTTTCAATTATAAAGCTAACAATTGTTGTATGATTTGAGAGTGGCTCTGCCGGCTGGCAGGTGCTGGCATACATACATACATATGTATGTATATACTGCCATCGTCAAAAGAAAGTGTACACTGCTCATTGATAAGTTTTGATTATTTACTTATTTTTTTTGCAATTTAAATTTTTTTTTTCAGAAAAATATAGTTCATACTACAACAAAAACCACATAAAGCAAAGTTTCCAACTTTGTATACAAATTGTGAAAATTCGGCAAATTTTTATCAAAATTTCAAACTTTTACTCAGAATTTCTGGAAAAATTCCAAGTGTGCAATTTTATAGCTCATTAAATTTTAATATAGCTTGCAAGTTTTAAGTAGGTCAAAAATCACACTCATTTTGAGAATTTTTTTCAGACGTGGTCTTGGTCTTTTCTCCATTTAACGACTAACGCGATTTTTGAACCACTTGAAACTGGCACTTTATTATTTCAAAATTTAATGAGCTGTAAAACTGTATTCCTTATTTTGTTTTTAATTTTTGGTTTTTATAAAAGAATAATTGAAATAAATCAAAACTTGTCAACATATGGTGCATACTTTCTTTTGACGTTAACTGTATAAATGTGCATGAAATCTCGGTTAGTGATCTTTTGGTCGGTACAAAGAAATGCAAAAAATTACATCAATTAATCTTTTCGCTGGGAAATGAGGATTGCAGATGATTTTTTGCTGCCTGTACTATTCAAGGAAGATTGAAAATTTTAGTTTGAAAAATTAGTCAAATACCAGTTCTATTTATTATTGCGGTTAAGAATTTTAGTCAAAAGTTATGTTCTGTTATTTTGACTTCCAGGCCACATGCTCATATACTTATTTACTCGCATGCATGCGTGCATGTATGTATGTATATATGTATATGTACATATGGATGTATATATGTATATGTACGTATGTATGTATATTATTAAGTTATGGTCATCAACTTTTAGCCAACTTAATTTAGTTTAATTGCCGGGCTCATATAGGAAAAGATTGTCAATAATATTTCATTGAATTCCAGTTTTTGACATTTATAAAATTAGCCCCACACACACACACTCATATCTATATCCATATTCCAGATCTTTATTCAAGTTGACTTTTAATTTTTGCAAATGTTTAAATTTACACATCTGAAAAAGTAATAAACACATTTTAATTTTAACCTGCGTCAATGGCAGTGAAGTATTTGTAAATAAAAGTACCGGTAACACCTGACAGCTGAGTATGAAAATGGTACTATTGCAAATGGTTTATGCTTGCGGCTTAGAGGGTATGTTAAATAATTTCTTTATGTATTACGAAATATTTAAAGTAGTGTCAACTTTCACATACACACATACACTATGCCACTTAAAAAGTATTGGAAATGCGTGAAGTTCTTACGCTTTTGTGAAGAAGAGAGTTTGCCGAATGAGTTGTCAGAATTTGCAAAACTACCTGAAACTATGTTTTTACGATTTGCAGATGTCTAATAAAATATTTAGGTTTGGCTACATTTTCTTCGTGTTTATTAGGCTAAGTAATACAGTTAAATATTTCATGGTTTTGTTTCCTGCTTCCTTCAACGCCTCAGAAAAGTTTGAAAATTGCTTATGGAGTTCCGTTGAACATTTTCCACTGAAAAGCATACTAAAATTATCTACATACAAGCATAAATATATATGTATGTATATATAAATTGGCACGTAAGCCCTCTGTTGTGTATTTGACCGAGCTTCTCCTTCCATTTGTGGGAGTTGTTTCACAAATAATGTGATCTACAGTTCTATGCTGCCCCCGCACGACATATGAAGAGGTGAATTTTCATGGTAGAAATACACTCAAGGGCTTGGCATTGCCTGCCGTGGGCGACCGCTGTTAGAACAAACCTTTTCCACAATCAGCACTTCCTGCGTACAGTGGGTTTCGATCTGGTGCGCTACTGCGGCCGCCACTTCTATACATACATAAGTATAGAACGTTCTTCTTATGGTATCTATGTATGTGAGTACAGAGGCACAATTAAGCGCCCCTTATATATGTACATATATAGCTCACATGTGCATACAAATTAAAAAAAAAATAAAGTCATCAATATTTATGCGATTTGTTTGCAAATGTTAATTATTCTCACTTTCAATGGGTAATACGAAACTTATTGTAGTGTGACAAAATTAATGGCGTGCGATCAAAGTTCCACAGGGGTTATAAGAGCAACCCCGCCTCACAAGTCCACATTTACTCTACTCCAGCTCTACTCAGCTGTGCGAAGTAGCGAAAAATTACTTAATGCGAGCATAACCCCGTAATTGGCGAGACTTAGCGCCATCAAATATGTAGCAGTCTCAATAGGCACAAACACACACACACGCGCACGAATACTCTTAAACTCTATGCGCTTCAACTACACTCTTACATCTGCATAGCGCACATCCACCACAATTGCAAATCGTCACAATCAGCCTATTAGCTGATAAGGGAGATAAGGATAATCTGGAGAGTTCTTTTCACACTCTTCCACGCTTCTTATCTTCGCTCGCAGTGTTTTCTTGCCTCCCATGCATATATGCGTATGCATGTATGTCCGCATAAGTCAAACATGCAAACACACGACGCCGTTCATACATATTTCTACATACAGATTATATTTATATTTCAGCTTTATTTATTTTATTAGTTTCCTTTGTTTGCAGAAAATATTTACATTTCAGTTCTATTTTAGTTTCAGTTTCAGTTCCAGTTAACAAAAATGTTAATTGCGGCTCAAATGAAGAAACCACCAAAAACAAACAAAAACAACAACCATATAAATATGCGAGCAATCCCTGTCTCGAGAAACGACTATCTGCGTGATATCTGAGCGATTTAAAGCTGGCTATAAAGCCGACAGCAGCCGAAGCCGAAACTGAAATTGCCACGAACTAACTTTTTTTTGTATAAAACAAAGTACGAATTCATTCGTGTGAGAATTTACGCAATGAAAGTTGAACCGGTAAACCCGATACCGAGACCTCCGATGCTTTCAAACGCTGTGATTGCTGATGTACGACTAACTGATGCCTGCTGCCGAGCACCTGTTGGCGCATGCAGCTCGCTCGCCGCTACATGACGCTGGCGTCACCTGTAATCAAATGGGGCGCGCGTAGTGGTGACGGCGCTCGCTCCAGATAGGCGCACTTGTGTTGGTGCTAACGCTTGTGCTCGTATTGCTATTGTGGCTGCTCTGGCGTTGTATAAGCAACGGGCGGAGGGCAACAGACGTTAGCGGTGCTGAGGTTTAAATAATTCTGAACAATTTCCGTTCTCTGTTCACCAGTGCGCGCTTATTCGTTGACCTTTTGCATCCTCGGTGAAGAGTTTTGAAGTGGGTTCTGTTGTTTTATCAAAAATTAGCAATGATATTTCCCGAAAGAGCTACATTACTTCGAAGATTCAGGGGTAGGAAATACTTGTGTGAGTGTTTATGTGTGCTTCAAAGTCAACAGTTAGCAGTTGTGTTTACCTGTTTATGGGTGTATGTGTGTAGGTACTTCTCAGCTCTGCTCTACTTTGCTGTATTCTGCGCTTCTTCGCCTCTTTGTCAGCAGCGATAAGATACGGGTATCCGCCGCTGATGACTGGCTGCGGGAACAAAAGTGGGAGCTTATCAGCTGCCACGAAAATACCGCATCATTTATTGTTGGCTCGTACTTAGAAATTGATACAAATAAACAAACGTGAACCCACAAACAGGCAATCACATACTAGATGTGAGTTTAAGTAGTTAGAATGTACGTACATACAACTATTGTGCATGTGTATGTATGCATGTATAAAAAAAACTACTTTAGAGTTTTGGCAGAATTTGACAATAAATGAAAAAGTGTCATGCAATTTCTTCATTACAAAAACTTAACTTTATTTTTGCAGAAAAAATGTTCTGAAAATTACAAACAATAATGGGGTCGAAATGGGAGTCTAAGGCTTACCCTTAATTATGTTAATGCATTGAGCAAACATTGCATTGAGTTGCCTGAAATCCCGTAGCTAGTAATTGAATGTTTTTTTAATTTGCTTGGCGATTTTAAATAAAAATGCTATCATTTGTGTTATCGCAGATTTCAGTTTTAATTCAACAAGTAGACAACAGCTTATCACACAAAAGTTCAAGTGCCTTCTATTGTTTTATGGGAAATGTACAAATGTATATTATGTATGCATGCAAATCGACAGAATGGTGCGATATCTTTTTCGGTGATTCATATATAGTCTAATTATATTTATAATACCTTATTTTATTATAATTTGTTACGTGAAAAGAAATAATAATATTTTTTAAGATTTTAAACATTTAATTAATAAACTTAACATATTTCAATACAGCACCTTTCCATGCAGTGTGTGGGAAAGGTTTTATTTATATTTTTAGACATCTTGAATGACATTCGTTTGCGCACATGAGCACCAGTGGCTTGTGAGTCTGAATCAGCCGTCTGTGGCATATCGAAGTGATCTCCATGAGGTTGCGTAAGATTTCGATTGGGTCTAACCAGGGTTAAGCCGTTTACCTGCAAGTATTTACCTGTATCTTTCGAGCCATCATTCAAGATTTGCTTCACAGTACGGAAAAGAGGTTTTATTTGATTCTTTGGTTCAATACCAAGTGGATTTTGGTTTATCAGACCAAAATACCAAATATTGGAAATGAAAATGTACAAAAATATTATTTTTCAATGCATTCTTGAACACTCCCCATATCTCAAATGACAATGGTTTTGAGGACAAATATAAGAAAATATGGCATCCATAACTAATCTGGCCTTAAAAAGGAGACATTTGTAGAGTGGAATCAAATTAGTCCAGAATACATACACAAATTGGTTGACCCCATGGCACGTAGACTTCAAGCTGTATTTAGATAATAATAAAGGATACGCAACAAAGTACTTATAGCTTAAAATTTAAAAAATTAGAAATAAATAGTTGCTTGTTTTACTGCATCATTTAAGCTGCGCCGTGAATTCTCTGTATGTTTTTTTTTTTTTGCTTTCTGTTTTTTCTTGTGCATTATAATTAAATGGGTGGACACTTTTTTTATATTTTATGTTGAGAAATGAAATGAAGCAAATTAAATGAGATGCCTGCATACACTCTTTTTGCATTTTTGGAAAATATTGTGAAATATAGAATACTTTACAAAAAAATCGTAACTGCATCAAATAAGGTGTGAGTGACTGTATACATTTTTTTGATACACTGTGAAAATCTGGTCGATGGCATTTTGAACAGGCCTTAGACTGCTAAAGTCCAGGCAGTATATTTACTCTCGTTAGAGCTTTGTTTCCAATATTAAGAAGGCTTATTGCGCGTGGCAGCATATTTGAAAAGCTCAGTTAGCCTCCGCCGCTTCTTCAGTCGCTTTGCTATACACTTTTCTTCATTGTCGTGCAATGAAATCTCGTCAACGATTGGGGATCGAGGTCTTCATCGCGTCTGTGGTTTACACTTCAGCAGTTGGGAGAAGTATTACCTCCGAAATGTTAACATGCTTTGGACGTCAGCTATACGAAATCGCCACTCTAAAATGCCGACATTTTGCCTACACCCAAGAGTAGTTTAGACCAAGTGCAGTAGATGAAATGGAAGTGTTATTGAATTTAATAATTGGCGGAATATGTGAAACAGGACAAAAAGGACAAAAATTTGCAAAATACAAATCATTTTTTTTAAACAACAAAATCATATTCCAATGATTTACTTCATTCTCATTTGCGAATGAACCGATCTACTTTTAATATAAGTTTTGATCTTAAGTTTTTTGAAGTGCAGACTTTAAAAAATGTTTTACAACCACTATTACCCTTTATTGTTTAGTTTTTTTATTTTAATTTCCTCTACAACTTTACAATATATCCCTTTTCTTCCGTCCAGCAGCGAACTCCTTCCTCATATTAGGTCTAACTCTGATAAGAACATTAAGATATAAAATAAATAGACACCTAAGAAATGCTCGCTATAAAAATCAAAACCATAAATGTTTTTACTCACTTTTCTTCTGACCAGTTTCATGCGCCAAAGGCCTTTTCTTGTATGATCTCCTTCAAAAAGCGTAGAAAATATGATAAATTGTGCTTTGCTCCTAAGTGTGGCGTGGCTACGGCTTCTACCCCATAAAGATGTATCTATATACCAAAGGCTGTACATCTGCATCAAATAGCGCCGAGGCTGTGCATCTGCATTAAATAGCGAGATAGAGAAAATGTGCTGAGAGATAACCTGAAACTACTGTAAGTACTTCATAAATATCGGTTGAGTACTTTTGAGCCTATAAAGGACACCCACACATACATACACACATTCATATTTATTTATAAGATTTTATTTGATGCACGAGTATGAAGCAATTACATTTAGATAGGTAGGAAGGTAGGGTGGATGTCGAATTGAAACACTTAGACCTGTCGTAGAACCATTATACAGATACTCGTGGGACTTTTCCTTACACTATGAGCCATTCTGCAGCTTTTATAAACGAGTAAAAGTTTGCTTAGTGCGCATGTAGTCAGGTTTTGACAGTTTGTATTTACCATGTTGATGGTTTCCCTGTCTATTAGTAATTTACAAGTGGTTATGGCCATAGGTATCTACGCTTTATCCAATTGGACGTCAAGAGTTGTATCTACTCTAGGAAGTTCATCTGCTTTGCAGTTTCCTGCTATATTCCTATGACCTAGTACCCAGATGAAGTTTACTTTAGGTTTATCTGCTTTACTGTGTGAGTAAGAGAAGACTTAATTTGTGGATAATACTCTCGTTTTTGTCGCTGTAAGTTCCTCTTTTATAGCCGTAACTTCTGCTTGAAACACATTGCAATGATCAGGTAGACGAAATGATTGGTTAACACTAAGTTTAGCGGAGTAAATTCCTCCATCTCCCTAGAAGGAGAGGGGGGATTGTTTTAGTGATCACGCCACTCTATGCAGAAGCCGAAACAGACATCTACTGAACCAGACAGTGTTTAGACAGGCAACAAACGACATTCTTCGGGAGACCCTTACCACCTTCTTAAGCTCCCGACCACTGAATGCCGTAATCGGAGTCCAACCACCAACTACAGCAGATGAAGAGCTCCAGCTTCTCCGTGAGACCCGCGTAACACTGCCCCAATTACGTTCTGGATATTGTAGCAGGTTAAACTCCTACTTATCCAGAATTGACCCCGACATACTAAACATATGCCCTGCATGTGAAGGCACTCCGCACGACACTGACCACCTTTTCACATGCCCAACTAAATCCACTCATCTAACACCCCTCTCCCTCTGGACCCAATCTGTCGAAACAGCAAGTTTCCTGGGCCCACCTTTAGGTGAGTTAGACGAAGACGACCGGTGATATACACTACACGGCCAGGGCTTAATATTGCTGCTACAACAACAACAACACCGTAGTAGTGCGAATTCATTTTGAACCCTATTTCATCCGCCTCTGTAGGTGTAGTCCTAAGGGCCCCGCAGAAGCACAGACTGGCCATCCATTGTAAATATTCCAAAGCCTTTTTCAAATATTTCTTATCTAAAGCCTGCCACCAGACAAGTACACCGTAGTCCTAATATCGCTGGGTCAAGCCAATGTACGATAAAAGGGAAAACCCCGAACTTAACCGATTAACTTTTTGCAAGAGTGGAGTGCCATTGTACCTATTCTACTCCATCTTTGACATTAGACTTCCATCTGAGTTTTCTGTCTAATGTTAGTCCTACGTTGCGGGTAGTTACATTTGGAAATTAATAATTTTGATCGACATTTTTTTACAGTAGCGACGCTGGCTGCTTTCTAACAACTGAGCTGAAGGTGAATACGAATAACAAAAAACAAGTTTCCTTAACATAAATTACAAGTATGAAATTATATTATTATATGAATTATTACAGGATATTTAGCTTTTCAAAAGCGTAGGAGAATTTGAATAATTTTTCTTTTTAAAATCTAACATATCGTGTAAATAAACTTAGGCTTTCTAAGGTTTCTGAGTGAATAAATATTTTCGCTTCACTTAGGCAATCATTAAATACATATTGGCATAAGATTGCAGAATAAGTACCAGTTGGTTGCAAGTAGCCGAGACTTACTGTAGATGATAATAGTAACTTTAATCAAAAAATATGTATGTAACTACATTTTATATCAATTCTATATCTAAACCGCACTCAAACAGTTAAAAAAATAGGTGAAATATTGTAGTTTTTTTTCATATGTTATAATATTACACAAAAGTGCACTTGAGAGTTTAGCTTGAAGGGAGGTAGGTGTAAGAGTGGTCGTCCTGAGATTCCCTAAAATACGTGCCGGTTAATGAGTCACAATGACTTTTCCATGATAATACTACAAATGTATGTCTAGAACTTAAAACTACGCAGTGGGGAGTAGATGCGCACATTCGCGCCTTCGGTTTTTCACTTAATTTTCAAAGTTTTGGTTCTTTTCCCTACTCTTGGTGGTCTCCGCGCTCGTGCGGCTCAATGAGTACATCTTCGCAGCTATTCAACATAACTTAATACTAGGCTTTTAAATAATAACTGTTTCATACACAGGCATGTTCTTTTAAAAATGAAATATCGGTTTGTACTTAGTATTAAAAATTAGTTAATTACTTTAAGATTCTTAATTCTTTTTGCACTCGTTTTCGCTCTCATCTCCACTCGTTCGCTAGTTTCCCTTTAACTTGTATTATTCATGATGATAAGCGGCACCTCAGTGTAGTCATTGTGCAGCGGCAGTCCGGATTCGCTGCTCTCGGCTGTGTCGGATAATACTAGACGGGTTTCCCGCTTACGTTGCCGGCTATTGCGAATACCGTAACTAAAGTAGATCAGCAAGCCGATGACAATCCATACGCCGAACCGTACCCAGGTCATCACATCCAAGCGCACCATCAGATATACGTTGATGAAAATAGAGAGACCCGGCAACCAGGGCACCAACGGCACTTTGAATGCCAACTGGGTACTGGAGCGTGGCTGACGCGAAATTATGAACAGTATCAGCGGTAACGGTAAGCCTGTGGCTGCTAGCAGGACAATGTAAGGCGGTGTTATGCTGGCGGGTTCGATTTCCACCTTCTGCAGGAAATGTGAAAAGACAAAGCACCAGCAGACTGAAAGTGCATAAAGCGGAGGTCATCTTCATATAATTATATAATATATAGAAATAAAGCCACTCACAGTATAGCGTTATCATACAAGTCACCAGTCTGCTGCTCCTCTTGTTGGCCATTGTTATGCTTCCAGTATTGAACAATTGTCGCCAAAGAAAACATTTCGTCTGTCCGTAATCTACTAGAGGGCGCCCATTTCCAATAGAACGGCCTTCCCTACGATCATCACCATCGAAGCGCAAGATTAGCACACAACTTGCAACCATCGAGTAGGCCAAGAGTGTACCGATCGACATGATGCTCACCAGCTGACTGAGCTTGAAAATGGCTGCTAGCAGGCCGGTCAGCACGCCCGTCAGCAATGTGCCTTTAAAGGGTGTTTTAAACCGCTGGCTGATGTCGCCCATGCACTTGAAGAGTAGTCCATCCGACGCCATGGCGAAAACTATGCGTGGCAGTGGGAACATCGCGCCCATCATACTGGCACAGAGGCCGCAAAGCGCACCGATTGTTACCAAATACTCGGCAACCCACCAGCCATAACGACTGAAGACATGTGGAAGTGGCGCTTGCTCATCCTGCTCGAAGTAGGGCAGCATCATGGTAAGTACAGTTGAGACGCCGAAGTAGGCGAGGAAGATCATTGCGAGCGACGTGACGACGGCAAACGGAATGGATTTTTTGGGATTTTTGGCCTCTTCGCCGGCGGTAGCGATGCAATCGAAGCCGATGAAACCATAGAAACACACTGCCGCACCGCGTATGATGCCCGTAAGGCCATACGGACTGAAGCCGCCATTGCCGTAGCCTTCGGGTACTTCTGATTTCGGAATATACCAGTTGCTGAGTGAAACTGTGAAGAGCAGAAAACACTTGTAAATGGGCAATATCTTAGCAGAAGCAACTAATTAAAAATTACCTTTGAAGAGTCCAGCAACAATCACGAAAAGCACTACACTCAGATTGAGGAATGTGAAGACATTATTCAAGCGCGTGGATTCCTTGGCTCCCACCGCAATGGCCAAAGCGAAGAGCACCGTAACGATAAGTGCAAAAAAGTCCGGATAGTCTCCGAGGCCCTCGATGTTCATGGCGAAATTCTTACTCAGATAATCACGCATTGCATAGTTGAGTAGTTTGTCCAGATAGGTGCTCAGACCTTTGACGACACTGGCGCCACCTAAGTGTTCATATAGACGAGTTAGTTGAAATAATTCAAATTGATTTAGATTTCAGTGAAAAAAGATAAACAAATTTTATGCTTTATATATGTATGTATGCGTACTTGCTGTAATTTGATGAGCCACTAAAACTCACTCACAAATGAAAGGAATACTTCTTTACCGCATATTTTCGCTCCATAGCCAGATAGTGTTGGCGAAAACCGCTAAGAAACCTGTACTTACTCAATATCGCGGGCAGAAATTGTTGTTGGAATAAGTGTATGAGTGGGTTGTTGTTGTGAATATGTTTGTGCGTATGTGTGTACATACATATCAGTCAATTGAGTCTCAAAGATCGAAGTAAGAAGCTGATGCCGGGGAGCACCAATGCGTGCACGGCAGAATAAAACAGAAGGCATTTTCTCATATACATTTAGCTATATAAAATAATACATATGTACAACTGTACTGTATATATGTAAAATCAAATTGACAAACGCGACATAAATTACAATCAATTAAGGGTACGACAAAGTCGATTGAGAATCAGAATCAAATTACGGAAAGGAGTGAAAATGTGCGTGCAAGCTTAGCTAGCGGAAGGGCTAAGGGAAGAAGCTCAAAAAGTAATAATTTCTTTCACAGTCATATGAAAAATTTGCTTAACAACAAAGCTTATTTCTAGTAGAACTTTTTTAGAGCGATTCATTTTAGTCTACAAATTATTTGTACAGCAAAAAAGGCTATCGAACGCAAAAAATACATCTCATCACTTCACTTACCAATGGCATATTCTAATATCAGATTCCAGCCAATAATAAAGGCCATAAATTCACCAATGGTCACATAACTGTAGATGTATGCTGAGCCAGCTTTCGGTACGCGCGCGCCAAACTCGGCATAGCATAGACCGGCGAATATCGAAGCGATGGCCGCGATGAGAAAACTTATGACTACGGCGGGGCCAGCGTATACCTTCGAGACCTCGCCGGCGAGCACATAAACGCCAACACCCAACGTCGAGCCGATGCCGAGCGCTGTTAAATCGAAGGCCGAGAGGACTTTGGCCAATTTTGATTCCGTTGTATCCTCCATGGGTTTGCGACGTGTGAGCACATGATATGCACCGGATATGCTGAGCGAGGGCATTCTGATGAAAATGAAGTGGGAAATAAAAAAAATTAAGGTAAGACATGTTTTGTAAGGAAATATTTCTATGACTAAAATGTAAATACTTTTTTGCTTATGTGACACCACTAAAAGATAGGGCACGTTCGCTAGGCAAACAAAAATGTTACGTATTTTTAACAAATATTAATATTAATGATGTAAGGGAGGCAGAAAATTGCGTAAAAATTGCCTTTTTGTGTAGTTATTTTTTATTATTATTCCAGTTTGCATAAAAAGGTGCTATTAGTGTGCTCTTATTAAAAAATTATCTGAAGTCAAAGAGACACCCGGCGCTGGCTTCCCAACTGAATTAGTTAACTATTCTTTCAACCACCCCTTAGCCCTTTTGAAGCCCAGTGTGCACTACAAATACAATTTAAAGGAAGTCGGAAAAGTTGTCTTTTTTTATTGGTTTTTTGATAAATATACCCAATATGAGCATTTTAGCACGTTTTCATGTAAGTGTGAAATTTGCGGCGTTAGCGCGCAGTGTTGGGTAACTGCACTAATATGCAATAAAAGCAAAAAGACATAAATTCTAAGTATGAACTATGAAAAGCAAAGTAAATAAAATTGCAATTAGTAGCTACGGATGAACTGAGTGATATTGATTCTAAGTACAATAAAGAGACATCTTACAGAATCATCTGTCGTCACATACATAGACACATACACATACATACTATTTTATATTGCCTTTATATTTCTACAAATACAACCAAGCGTTTGACCGCAATTACAAAATTGTTTGGATCACAAGATGCGGTGCCAGTTGAAAACAGAGGAAAAAATTCAAAAATTAAACAAATAGCAATAAACTTTCGACCATTCTTCAATTAGCACTTTGGCAAAAGTTTCGGCACAAAAAAGTGAAGTTATTAATTGTAAATTAATATTTAGAAAATTTTGATGCTATAAATAAAATGTGGCCTAATTAGAGAATGGTCGAGTTTCGAATTAATGATCGGCTTATTTGATAAGTCCGAAGACGCCATCTGAGGTGCTATAATAAGTGTCAACTGAAGCGTGTGCGTGGCTGTTCGAAGGAATGCTAATACAATTTTGCTGAGGTAGAGAATTACAACAATCGAGACTAAAACCGAAATACTAAGCAACGCAAAGAAATAGGAAAAAACGCTATTATAAAACGCTGCAAATATACTCACAAGCCGCCGCCATACTTGCGGAAAAATGCAACTCTCTGCGCTATAGGCCTTCGAGAAGTGCTCACGGCCACTACTTTTGGTTGATTTATAAACTTTTTTTATTTGGTCTTGCATTTACTTCGTACGAATTCCGCTTCTGCTTGGTTGGTTTGGAAGATGTATAACACTTTTGTGCAAGTATAACACAATACAAATGCATTTAATAAAAAAACCGTATGAAATAATTTTAATTAATTCCAGAAGAATACCCTAAGTATTGCTTTGTTGGTATATTGACGACTTACAAAGTTTGAAATTTCAGATGCCTGAATATATTCTCAGTCACTCTGCAGATGCTGGCGTAAATTTTTGAACCAGATTTTCGAAAGTGACTTCTATTGCGAAATTATAGGAATTGGTTTTGAATTCAACGTTTCTTTGTAAATGAACCATAATTTAGTTAAAAATTACACATAACGGAATGCATGAAATTAACACGGAAAATAAATGTTTATACACAATTTAGTATTGGAAATGGGCTTAGAGTACAAAGCCATTTTAAAATATGATATTTTAAATGCCACCGCTTTCATCATAATGTACGTTCATCTAATTCTCAGATTCGTTGGTTGTCCCCAAAACAAAACTTCACCCACTCAGTTGAACATTTTTAAATGCCCCATTTAATTGTTTTTACTTAGTTATTTTAGACACCTCAGTCATACCTTTCTTTGTATATCAAAAAAGAAAAATTTGCTCTCTCGCACTATTTGCTCTATTTTCGCTTGAATCGCACTACTACACCACGCAAAGTATAAAACGTTTCTGTGGGCGCTTCAGATTTGAGCGTTACTTAAATAGTACGAACAAATGGCGCGCGTTCAAATCCCGAAGCACAACTTTTTTTTATTTTTTCACGATGAATTACAAAGTGAAAATGCGATGCTGGCGTATATACGGCTTAGCTTTTGAACGACTGTGAAGATCTGATGTGCAAGCGGCCCAGCTGCCATTCATATTTATATGTAAATTACTGAAAATTTAAAATGTTTGCGCGCAAACTTGTAACTCTACACTTCGCATCGAAAGCTCAGAGTATATGAAAGCTTTTACTTGCTTGGAAGTGTTTGTGTATGTGTAGAGAAATATGCAAGTACAAAGAAATTCAAAATTAAAGGGATGAAAGTTTGAATTTCCTGAAAGGTAAAACGTGATGGTGTTGGTAATTTAAAGTTAAAATCAAAACCAACCGTTAAGTAGTAGTATAAAGAATGGATGACTTCAGAGATGCAGTAAATTTTTAAGTTGCACATTCTATTTTTTCTAACACTCGTGTTTTATTTTAACCAAATGGATGATAAGCATTTACTTGCTCCGTGGTTCTATCGGATGTGTGTGGTTAGTTTAGTATTCTGTGCCCAGAAGCTCACTTAATATTTATAATGTGCTTAAGGGAGGGAGGAAAGGTATTTAAAGTTGTTTTACCTTTTAAATGAACGCAAAGCACAAGAGAATTCACAAAGTTATGAGCATTTGACTGCCCGCTGCTTTGGGCCCGCTTTCACCTGCTCGACTGTGAAAAGGTTTTCTGAAACATTTTTTTTGAAGTCCGTGTACGCCCTAACCCATAATGTATTGAACCAATCGTTTTGAAATTTTGCACAGTACTTCTCATTCACCAGGTATCCCTGTTTTTAGTAATTATTAATCTCAAAATAACAAATTAGCCGATTTATTTTTAGCCGAAATCGTTTTCTTGGCATGCAAGTGTTGCAAAAAATTGAAGAATGGGGAAAATGTCTTCATGAATGAATTTTGCCTTTTGTACTTCAAATGATTCTGTTGGAAATTATGATGCATACTGCAGGAACCGCTTCCGGAGTTTCGCTGCCACTCGTTTAATTATCAATATTATGCAATACAAATTTACGAAGAATTGCTCAATTATTATACGAAAATTTACTGAATAAGGTAACACCATCGTCAAAAAAAAAGTATTAAGAAGCGTACTTTTTAATTAACCTTGCGCGAAATGCACGACATTTTTTTTATTTGAGGAAAATGCGCAACACCGTCAGCGAAAAAAAAAATGATGAGAAGTCAACGAAAATTTAGAAGCACTTCGAATTTTACTTTATTCTACTAAAATTTAGTGAGCTATAAAACTGCGAACGCAATGATGTTTTTTTTTTAATTCGGATTAAATAGTTTGAAATTTTGATGAAAAATTGCCGAATGTTTATAGTTCTTGTACAGAGTTTGAAACTTTGATTTAAATAATATTTGTTGTAGAGCAAATTTTAATCTAATAAAATATTGAGTAAAAGAAGAAGAAAATCGTTAAAACTGGTCAATATATCGCGTTTATAATTAGCTGACCCGGGATGTATGTAGTCATTCACTACAAATGGAAAAATCAGCTGCGTGAATTTCTAATAAAAGTTCAGGATCTTTAAAATTAAATGTGATTTAGAAAGCATCTGAGGAATCTATTCCTTAAACAGGCATTATGTTTCCCCTACGATTTGAAAGTATAATTCACTATCCAATTCCAGCCTGCTTGATTTCGCTCAAAAAGCCTTAGAGAGGTCGGTATAAACGGTGTCAACCTGGTACTCTGATTGGAAGACAGCGATAGAGTTCCCCGAGAAGACAGCTAAATTGGAAACTGCTGAGCGGCCCGGAAGAAGCCATGCTGCTCTTGACAGCAAAAAGCAATTTGTTCTGGATGATACATTCAAAAAGCTTTGCAGTGGTGGAAAGCTTTGAAATAGGCCTATAGTTGCTAATATCATATTTATTACCGTTATTGAAAATAGGTGAAACGAAAGCCAATTTCCAGGCATCAATAAAAGTAATTATTAATTAAGAAAATAGCAGATACTTGAGAACATTTTGATCGAAGTTCATTATACAATAATTAAAATTAAATCAGACGCCACATTATAAAATACTTATTTCTGGACTAGATTTTTTGTATTGCTACCTAAATTTTACCAAATAAACATACTTTGATATGAATATGATGATAATAGATTGCCTCACATACTATCAAAAAAGATTTTAGAAAAACAGATATTTTGGGTTGAAGAAATTAGTAATCTAGCACAAAAGTTAAATATAACATGTAATTGGGGCACTTCAAATAAAAGAGAGTGGAATAGAAATATAATTTCAATAATAGAAAATCTTCATGATTCGAATATTCGAACTTTATGGGAAAGGGCACACCAAAGCACCCGATTATATAAGGAATTAGACCATAACAACGCCAGAAGCTATTTAAACGATAATACTGGAATCTATAAAATTATGTGGATTATGAAAGCCAGATGTGATTTAATATACTTGGGAAGCCAAAGGTATTTAAATTGCACTTTATGTAACTTAAATTAATGAGAAGACATCACACATTTCTTAGGAAAATGCCCGATACTTAAAAGAATTCGTCAAAGATTTTTTGGAAAATATAGTTTAAACCGAGATGAAATCATAGACATTTTAAATGGTGTTGGCCCTTCTGGATATAATAACTTATTTAAGTTCATCACTGGTGCTATAGAACATAGAAAATTAATTTTAAGCGAATTCAATACATAGTACCATAGTAACATATGTAAAATGTAAGATTTTGTTTTTTTTTTTCTTTTTTTTCCGACAAACGACCTAGTGTCACTGTCGTACGTTCTAAAGTTAATGATTAACCTTCCTACGGTCTTCAAATTAACTGACGCGGATGGACTTCGGGTCAAATTTGACCCAATACTATGTTTTCAAGGTTTATACTTGGTTTTTGATTATTTTTACTGTTAATTTTTTTTCCATTAAATGGGTATCTTAAATAAAAATCAAAATCCAAATATATTTATTCCATTATCATATTTTTTTATTAATATATTTATGAATAACGAAAACTTTAAATAAAAAGTGTATTTAATAATGAAAGAAAAAAGAAATAAATTATTTCAGACAGTTTGTACACAAAGTAATAGTTTTAGAATGTTGTTAAGATATATATTTATTACAAATGTCGCAAACTAATCCTGTTTTGTTATCAGTTTTTGGGTATAGTTGACATCGACTTCTTTTAGTTATTTTCTTTTCCGACGTGTTTCCAAATTGACCTGATGATGATGGCTGTGCATCCAGTTGAGAATCCTTTCGTATTTTTTGGCAATTTCAAGTGAAAAATGTGCTCGTGGTAAAGTGTGTCGCTTTTTTATATAGGGCGTTACGAACTGCATACCAAGGCTTTCCAAGTAAAAACGGCGCTTTGTAAGACAGCCCTCTTTCCAGGTGTGGTTGGCGGATTTGAATAAAACGAAAGCGTTATAAGCTGAAATGTCGATTCTGTTACTAAACACTACTTGAGGCCACCGTTTTGTCATTCGTTTGCAAGTGTAACCACTTACAGCTTCGCCCAATGTGTCTACACCACCTTTACATTTATTGTAGTCCAGTATTATTTCTGGCTTTTTATCCCGACGATTACTAATTTTTGAATCATGGTGTAGAGTGCTAAGTAGAATCACAGCTCTATTCTTCTTAGGTATGTACGAAACGAGAGTTGTTTGTTCGGTAAAAGCGAAGATTGATGAATTTAGTGGTCTTCTTTTTATGTTCACTAAGTCTGGTGGTAGTTCGGGCTAATTTTTGCGTATTGTTCCTACTATCGTAATACGTTTCTCCAATAATTTTTGTGCCAATTGATAAGACGTGAAAAAATTGTCCGTTGTGAGGTTATGTCCTTTTAGCCCTTCAATCAAATCAAGAACAACACGCATGCCTTGATTTTTTTCGGGGGTTCTTCCGATTGCCTTGCCAGTGTAAGGTTGGATGTTCCAAACATAGCTGGCTGTTGAATTACGAAGTACCCAAAATTTGATTCCATACTTTGCAGGCTTTGCTGGCATGTACTGGCGGAATGGACATCTTCCTCTAAAAGCTACTAATTGTTCATCGATGGTCACGTTTTCCGTTGGATTGTAAAGCTTAGGTAAAATCTCAACCCATTGATTCCACAAATCACGTATAGGAGCAAATTTATCCAACGATCTTCGTTCACTTCGAGTTTCCCTGTTGTCGAACCTAATCACTCTCGATATTTTTTTGAAAGTCTTCAAAGGCATAGTTGCAGCGAATATTGGTCTTCCGGTTTCAGGGTTCCAAAGACTTTCACAGCTTTCGTTATTTGATCGAAAAACGCCAGCTAATATTACCAATCCAATAAATGCAAATAGTTCGATGTTTTCAATATCCAGCCATTCTTCACCGTATATTCGTTTTCCCTCAATGTTTGTGTAGGCCAATATCGCACGTATCAAAGGAGGTGGAAAAAATAGTTCAAAGCTAGAAATTTCTTTTTCGGTAATTCGTGAGCACGAGTAACGCGTTAGTCCAGGAATCAATCTGATAATATTTTCTCTTGAAGCTCTTCCGGCACTTGTTACAAGAGGGGTTTTTGAAAAGTTTATTTGACCATTTTTTGACGACATGATTTCAGAAGGCACAAGAGAATTTTCGTCATCACTAAAATCACTGTAGGAAAAATCTGCAACCTCAACATGATCTTCGAATTCAGAACATGATTCCTCATCATCCGAAAACGCGGCCAAAGAGAATTCACTTTCACTATCACTCATCGTTACGAAATAAATAGTCGAATAACCAAACAAAGCACGTGCTTTTAAATTTATGTTTACTGTGAACTCAATAAAAGCAGATTAAATACAATAATACAATGCAACCGCTGAGCCGAAAATTTGCAATTAGCAAATAAATTTAACTCAAATAACGTCTGATTTATACAATACGTTGGGTCAAATTTGACCCCAGGGTCGTAGATGTATAGAAATTTCTACGCGACAGAACCTAAATTATTCTTTTTTAATTTTACGCTTATTATATAAAATATAGTAAATTAGAAAAAGTCACGAAACATCAAGTCCTGAAAAAATTTGGTTCTTGAAAAAACTTAATTTTTTTCCTGAAATGGGTCAAAAATGACCCGAAGACCGTAGGAAGGTTAAAAATGAAATGTAATGTTTATTTTAAGAAAGTCGAACAATAAATAATAATAATAATACTTTGATATCGTAAGAAAAATATCTATTAGGCATATGTGTGTGCATCTAGAAACACTGAAACTACGATTGGTTAAAAAAATGCGTTTTCAAAGCTGAACGTGATGTTTGCATGTAAAATATTTTCGAATGTGTCTTAATATTTATTTGTGACGCTGTATGTAACATATCGTTCGTCATTTTATTTATATATTCATTAAATATATTTGGTTATAAGAGGAGGCCCGTTACATTAAGTGCAATTACAGAAATTGATAAGCTATTTAGGTGGCTTAATTCATTTTTCAAATAGGTTTAATGAATATTTATTGTTTTTATTTTTTATACATAAGTATACTCTACAAGTTATTATCTTTTTCACTTTTTTAATGATAACCAAAACAAAAAATATTAGCTTTATTCTCTTGATATGAATATAAAATAAATGTGAACAATTTGAATTTGAAATGACCACCCAAGTTGAATATACATACATACGCACATATGTAGATGCAATGTTTTTGAAAGTAACTATAGCCTTTTATACGCTTTTTTCAGGACATACAACTGCCAAAGGGTTGAAAAGATCCGCTGCAGAGCAACTAAACTGCAGATTTAAAAACACGCAACGTAGAAGATCACGTTTGTAGTTCGAAATATGTATGCTTTTATATTGTAACATATGCGTATATACATACACATATGTATGTGCGTATGTACATTTCTCACACCCTTAAAAGTATTGCTATACCAACGATACCATTTCTGAAGTGTTTGCTAAAAACAAATTTATATTCAAGGTCGGAGAAACCACAGACATATTCTTAAGCACATAGGAACATACATGCATAAGAGTGAAAAAAATTTGTAAACCACCAAATTTATAAATTAATTAATTTGCATTTTTCAATCTGAATATTTTTACTTTTAAAATTATCATTTATGTGATTCCAATAAAAATGTTTAGACTGAAACCCATTCTGAAGTTATGTAGTTAATTTTTATAAAGTATCTCTATTTATTAATATTTATATTGTATTTTTCTTGTTGTCAGTCCGTTGTATGTGCATAGTATGCACTTATACACTCTGCATTACAGCACAAGACACGGCAACTCTGCAAAGCAAAAAACTGCCAACAAAACATTTGATATGCTACCGCAAGCTCTTTACTTCTCTCTTTCTCTTTTCGCTCACTCGTGGGGGCTCACTATGTTGTTGTACTTGTAGCAGTTCACTGTGGGGCTCACTATGGCTTTCATTGCTTTTTGGTAAAATCATTAGTGTATGACTAAGTTAATTCATCTAAAAATATTGAATATTATACCTACTGTTTACATGGCATAGCAATCATATGAATGGGAATGGGGAATACGAATTGTAGTTTTTGGTGTTGAAGAGTATACGTCATAGAGACTAAATTGAATTTGACGCGTGCGTAAAAATAGCTACCATCCCGCATTTTGTATTTGACTGATAATTTTTTCCCCGACTACTTGTGGATATGAATGTGCTGATGTATGTACATACATATATTTGCGACAACGTGGGCAATTTGATATCCACTGAATTCGCTGAATAGGACTGACGTTTCTTTAAACTCACCCGCAACTTTCCAAGAACTCCTCCATTGTGCAATTTTTGTTTAAATTCACCAAAACGAAAACACTTTAATTAAATTAAATTTTTACTAATACACTTTATTGTTAAAAGCGCAGGCTTTTTGTCACATAAAACCATATATAGATTTCTATTGATTAAGTAATGGATTGTTCACTAAACACGCGACAGCCGGCATTGAGTTCAGCGTTCTCATACTATGTATGTTTCTACTGTTGGACGGTTCACAAACGAATACCGAATCTATAAGACAGGCGGCTGTTATGTACGTATGCACGATGTGTGGCAAAGGTGGTGCGTATGTATGTACGTAATACACAGAACAACAAACAGCAGGCGCAGTTACTACCAATTGGATAAATGTGCGACCACAGGCCGCTATGTTGAAGAGAGCTGCGTAAGAGCACGTGTATGGCGAACAGCTGACGAGTGCCGATTGAAGAGCGTGGCAACATATGAGCGTCAGAGCTACCACACCAACCTAAATTATAGAATATATTAATTTATGTGATACTAATACACTAAATTAAATACAAAAAATTAATGAAATTAAAAATGAAATGTAAAAATTAAATATTATAGTGATCAGCTGAATTTTATTGCATAAAAATATTTGGTTAGTAGTCAAGCATTTCAGGTTTACATGCACTTTTATATTTACAGCCTTTGGTTCAAATATTCTGTGCCGTTGGCCACTCTTCTTTGTTATGTTCTCTTGTAAATGGGTATCCCTTGCAAAATACTCTCTGACTGCGCAGATATACGTTTTTCTTGAAGTCAATTAACTAATTTGACATTTGAGGCCATGCAAGAGTTTTGTTTCGGTTGATGATTTATTGGCGGGAATTGCATCAGCAAATGTTGGAAGTGTTGGTGCATATGCTTCACAAATAGCAAATGTTTCTGTGGGAACGAATTACATTGAAATTTGACTAAAGCCTCAAAAAAATTTAAATCGAGAATTTCACTGTCCCATTTGATTGTGAGGACGGTTTAAGTTCTGTTTCTCTCATTATTGATATTTGATTTGGTTGGGGGTTATATGAATTTATTTGACATTACTTTTATATACACCACTCGGAAAAATTATAAGACCAAGTAAATTTCTTATTATTTTAAAATCATTTCGGACTAAAAATTTATGTTTTTACACTTTAAACCTTTAACGATAAATGTTTTAAAAATATCCAGAAGGAAGCACACATTTTACGAAACTTAAATCATTCATTAAAAGAAGTAAAACCTATAGAACGAAGGGCCATTGTTTTTTTTTGTTTAATAAATAAATAAATTAAATGTAAAATAAATAAATTAATTACTATATTTAAAAGAAATAAATAGAATTCTTGGGGTTAGTTAAAATTTTAAACCTTAGTAATTTTGCTGAAGTGATTCTACGATGATCGATTTGATTAATTTTTTTTTAACATTTTGGTCAATTTTGACCATTCAACATTAATCGCACTTTTAAGGGCTTTAGCGCTATCAAAATGTCTTCTGAAACTGTCATTTTTGGAAATCGATAGGGAAAATATAGCCCATACATTTTCGATTGGGTTTAGATCAAGGCCTGCATTAAAATCTGGCATTTTTTTGCTGCCGAGAACTCTTTTGTTTCTTTGGGAGCATGAAAGGCTGCGTTGTCATGCCAGAAGTTCTATATACTTGACACTATTCATTTTTGTGGATATGAAACATATAGACGTTTTACCTCTGACACTAATGGCTGCATAAACCATCACAGAACCTCTTCTGAAATTGCGAGCCATTCCCTCCTCCTTTTTCTTCCGTTTATTATGCCAATACATTTGGGAGCCCCTGCTCCGTCCAGATTGAATTCTTTTTGATTGGGAAAAAATTCTATTTCCAATTCATCTTCCCAAAATTGGTACTTTTCTGTCAATGTCAATCTGACCTGTTTGTGTGGTGTGGTTACCATGGGTTTAAATACTCGTTTTACATATTCCAGACCAGAGTCGGCTTGCAAAATTTGTTGCTTACGACGTGTAGTACCTTCAATCAAGGGTATGTTTATTTTCAGCAGGTCTATTTGATTTATTTATAGCTAAACGTTTGATTTCCCGAACATCTCTAAGGCGCTAAGTTTTGGTTTTCTACCACTTCTCTTAGTACATCCGTACTTTTCTTTCAAGTGGAAGTAATGCAAAGCCACAGTTTCGCTTGTTTTTAATTTCAAAGCAATCTCTCGCATTGTAAGGCCTCTCTACCTCTTCGTGCTAAAATATGCCCCAGCTAAAATTCACAGGAAGCTTTTCCGTGTGGCATATTTTTTGCTTTTAAGCCAAAACAAGCACATAAATATGAAAGCGATCGAGAGCCGTTATAATATAATAATTTTAACGTAATAACTAACAGTGCACATTTTGACGTGATAACGTCTTTTAATTCGATTTTGCCGGCTGCACGAACGAAAAAATGTGTCGTTACCCTGCTCATTTGCCGTTACCTTGCTCATTTATCGTTACCTTGCTCATTTGCCGTTACCTTGAATGAACTGCAAGCGAAAGCGCGGAACGAACAAAGCAAACGAACGGCAACGTTCGACATCTTGCTCTCTCCTACTTAAGTGAGCGTATATATGTATGTATATGCGCATATGTACATATATAAATCCACGTATTTGTATTTGCATATGCCTTCTTATTGATTATTATTAATTTGATTTACTTGAAGAATTTAAAATAAAACCAAGTTTGTTAATAATACCTGTTGTTTTAATGTTATTATTATTAATTTTTTTATTATATATGAAGGAAAAAATGTATGGTAATATTTACCATATACCTTATAAGATATGTTGTATACTAATATATGTATATAAACATGCATATACATATACAATTTCGCGCAATTTTCAAAAAGAACAAATCTATATGTAAAGATGCATACAAGTTATATGGACATATTAAATATACGAATCTATTCCGCACGCCAGCAAATGTAAGCTAATGTGCTTGAACTGCAAGTGAGAGCGCGGAACGAACGACAAAGAGCACAATCGGCCCCCGCGTTCGGTAACGTTCGATATCTGGCTCTGTCCTACTTGAGTGAGCATATATATGTATGCATATATATGTATATGCGCATTTGTATATAAATTCACATACAGTAGAAGCCCGATAAGTACAATTGGAAAATTTCAGCAGTGATTGCACTTAGCGAAAAATTGCACTTTTGCGAATTTCTCCTGTGGATCGAGGAATACCTAGGGAAAAATATTTTAACTCTATTCAATGCAATTAATGAGCTCAAAAGGTCGATATTCAAGAAAAATGAACACATATTTTTTGAAATTAATACAAAGAGATCAATGTGGAAGGACATATGAGTGTGTGCCCCAAAATTCAATTATTTGTTTTGGAAAAACTTTGTTATTTTCGATTGCGTTTTCTCGTAACACTTTTCAAGTGCTTTTGATCGGATATCATGCAAACAAGCGATCTGATTAAATGACAGTACATCGTTCTGTTCACCCCATTTCAAAATTGTATTGACACAGCCAAAAATCGATTCATGCTGGACTTTTTCGGTTGTTTCTTCTTGAGTAGTATCTTCGGGTTCATTGGCTTCACTATCACCTTCATCTATTCCTAATTCCAAAACCCAATTGCGGATTTCATCTGTGTCTGCTTCACCCACATAGTTTTCGACCATCTCATTTAACCGTTGTAATCCTCCAACAAGAAGGGAGTCGTCAATTTCGATATCCAATGGCATATCGTCTGGATTAGATTCAATAATCGCGTCAACTGTTGGGCTTGTACCCAATACGCTTTTCCAGCATTTAGCGATCGTTTCAGGGAGCAATTTCCCCCATGTTTGGCTCAACATGATCACGGCGGTTTTCAAATCAATTTTCTTCAATAGTTCATGTAATGAAGAATCTTTTTCACTAATTATGGTTTCCATTAGCAATGTTTTGTATTGAATTTTTGTCAAGTTAATAACACCTTGATCCATTGGCTGTAAAATCGCTGTGCAATTGGCCGGAAAATACATCACTTCGATCTCACCATAAACTAATTCTTCTTCGGGCGGATGAGATGGGGCTTGATCCAGCAAGAGTAATGCTTTGGGTGGAACATCATTTTCTTTGGCGAATTTTTTCACTTCTTCGACAAAATTATCAAAGAACCACTTTTTGAAAATACCCCGCGTCATCCAAGCAGTCTTGTTGCTAGCATAATTCACCGGTAGACGAAAATTTTTAAAACAACGCGGATTCATAGATTTGCCGATCGTTAATGGTTTTATTTTGTGGCTGCCATCACCATTTGCACACAAAAGAACACTGATTCGATCTTTTGAAACTTTGTTGCCTGGAGCACTCTTTTCATCTTTCGAAACGTAGGTTTTATTTGGTAAAAGTTTCCAAAAGAGCCCCGTTTCATCAGCATTATATATTTGTGATGTTACATATCCTTTTTCAGCGATTTTCGTCGTAAATTTTTCCTTAAATGGCTCAATGGCTTCTGGATCACAAGATAATGATTCACCAGTCACAGTCAAATAGCGAAGCCCGAAGCGTTTCTTGAATCGCGAAAACCATCAATCACTTGCATTGAATTGTTCTCCATCCTTTTTTATTTCATCAAATATTTTTAATCCTTTGCTTTTCAATATCAAGCTAGAAACAGGAGCATTTCGTCGCCGCTGAAAAACTGGTACAAACGCTTCTCGAGCTCTGTATGATTGCCAAACCGCAAAGTTTTCCGTTTATTTCGAAGTGAAAATTAATTGTATGCATTTTCATTTAATGAACGGGATTGTTTTTTTATTCGGCAAATCGTTGCGCAATCAACTTTGTATTCGAATGCAAGATCTCGTTGTTTAACGCCTTTTTCAATTTTTTGGAGAATCTCATCTCTTTCTTTCAATGTTAGAAAATGTAGATTCTTTTTCACTTTTCCCATGATTTTATTTGATGAAAGCAAAAAAAAATGATTCAAACTCCGAACGATTGTTTTACTCTCAAGAACCAGCTTGAAACTAACGCGTGTTGAATGTCACAAGCGATTCGATGCCATATTTGATATCAGTGCTACAATTTTACAGTTATTTGTAAAAATCAAAAATCACAAAGCGTGAGAACAATGTATTTGGTCGCAATAGTTCCGAGAACCATAACTGTGCATAGCTATAAAGCTGTGTCTTCGCGCGTGATGAACGCAAATACATTGCCGTATTAAGTAAAAAATTTCTTCGAACAAGAATTCTTTTGCGCCCGAAAATTGCAATTTTTTATTGCTCTTTTCGAGTTTTCTATGGACTCAAAATCGAATTGTACTTTCCGCGAAATTCCAGTTATCGGTATTGCACTTATCGGGCTTCTACTGTATTTGTATTTGCATATGCCTTCTTCCTGTGTGCATGGTAATGAACCATTTCTCTGTTGAGAATAGAACGATGATAGAAAAAGTAGGAAATGACAGGGAGTGTTTCGAGTGTAAAGTGTCTTGAAAAAGGCAAATCGATGATGGTGCCTCTTAGTGTTGTTGAGTTATTAACGTCTGATGCACAATCGAAATTGAAGATATATTTCATGAATTTGATAAATGTTTCGTCATTTTCCACGTTTGTGTAAATGTAACTTGACCTATTCCATTGCAATTCCATTTATCTCCTCCTCTATATCCATACAAAATATCTATCAAACAAATAAAATTAAAATTTTGTTTTGAAAATTGCAACCATTCCATCAATATTTTCTTATGACGTTGTCACGTTAAACCATCGTCAGTAAACCGACCTTACAGACAACCTCTTTTTTTACATTAAAAACGGACGCCTACTAACCTCTTTGAAGAAAAGGTGTCTTTACTTTTACTTGGGGCGGCCGAGTAAAATAAAAGCATTAAAGCCGTTTACTAAAGAGTTTGACTTTTACAGTTGTGACATCGGGCTACCGATGTTATCTATGGTAGCCAAATATTGGCTTTTCACACGGGTTGTGGCGTCGGCAATCGGGGTTCACCATTTCCAGCTGCATACGGAATCCGTTAGAGCCCTGCAACTTTTTGTCAATTCGTTACCTTGAACACCTTTTTACAAACTGCCAAAATTAAGCTATGGGCTTGGAGTACGAAAACTACAAATTTAATTTTTGCCAAAATGGGCTCGTCCAGAGCGATGCGTTGAGAATTACATAAAATAAAATATCCGACTCCAAACACATATCACTGGCAAAGAAAAGGACCGTAGAAGTCTAAGGGAGGTCTTTTTACTGATCAGCCAACATTACCTAACCTAATCTACCTTCAACACCGCTGTATTTTCGAGCCGATATTTGCTGAAGGTTGGAATTTTACATTATTGGATACCTTTTGTTAAGATGCCAGCGTTTTCCAGTACCTCTAGGGATGCCAGACTGTTGAGCTTACACGTATGCTTCTCTGTGGCTGTTCTTCATTGAAACTGTGAAATTAACGCCCTGGTCTTCTTCAATTTCTCGTTTTCAAAAAACACTAACGTGAATTTATGTACCCTTGAAAACTCTATTGGGTAAGCTCCGGTTGTGTGAGAGCGCCATCAAAAGTCTACAAACTCTGATGTCTCATGTGAAAGCGAATCCAATATTTTCCACTGAAGCTTTCACAAGTGAAGGGATGACTGTTGGAGATTTAAAATCAAACGCACTGGCTCGGCAAGAGCTCAGTAGTAAGCGAACATTCGCGGACCAAAGATGTGTGACTGTATTCGTTTCCATCGCGTCGGGGATTTAATAGTCCAATTAAGTCACATATATATAAACATATATTGACAGGTGGTGCTATGTGTACGCTTGAATGCGTTGGTACATGCACACGAGGCGGGGGCGTGAGCGCCGTTTGGGATCCCTGCACTTAGAGAGCAAACCAGTGGCGATGTAAGCGTTCGTTCGTGCGTGTAACAAAAAACAAAAAAGAAAAACAGAAATAGAAGTGAAAAAGTCTAACATTTTGTTGCATTTGTGAAATTAAATGAAAAGTGTGCGGATTTGCGTATTTAATGAAGCAACAAAACGGCGTCGCGAGGCTTCCGGAAAAATACGAGCTGGTGAAAATCAAAGAGTGCAGCCATAGTTGTTAGCGTTTAGTTTATTGTGGGCGAAGGCAGCTAGACGCGCGACAGGCTATACGTACAAGTATAAATTGGCATACCAATACATGCAAATATTCTTCATACACACGTATGTATGTAGTAACGCGGCGAAACCCATACAAATCGTACTTCAACTTGGAAGCGGCTGAAAGTGGAGGAGTGTGAAAAATTGCGCACGCGCTGTATGAGGCATGACCGCTGCGGTAATTTATGACAAAATAATAATAATATGTGGCAAGAGCAAAGGAAAAAAAAAACAAACAAAATTCATATGAAAATAACCAGAAATTGAAAACTTTAAAAATAAAGTAGAAATCTATGAGCAAACAGTGTTTATGAACCAGTTGAATGTATAAAAATGAAGCCCGTTTGTTACTGGTTAAGTTTAACAGATTAACTGAAGACGTTTAAGAAGTAGAAGAAGCAGCATTGAATTTGACGGCAAACTGACGCAAGCTGTAAACAACGAATGCTTAATGAATGAAATGTAAGTAAAGAGTGGAGAAAACAAGTAAAACATTGTTAGTAATGCAGAGAAGTACTTCAGACAGAAAAAGTTATATTGTGAAGTACAAAATAAGTGAGCGGCTTGTGACAAATTTTAGGTATTTTCGATTAGTGCTAGTTTACGATTTTTTTATTGGGTTCGAGGGCGGCCTGATCTTAGTCGAGGATGTACGTCTGGTTTTGAATTGCTAGTTTGAATTTATGTTAGGGAAGGTATTTTTTCTATGAAAACATTAATAGATTACTTGAATAGAATACTTGAAGTACTGGCTTTACAGCTTCTTTTAATCAGAATATTAAAAACTAGAAAATCACAAGTCTAAGCTAAAAATAGCCCAAAGTCCTTGACCATTCATTTCCACTCCCCCTCTTGAACGTTACCATCCTGCCTGTAATTTAACTTATTTTACTCAACCTTCCGGCTATTGGTCGTCTGCGGCTAATATCGCTTCAATTCTTCATTTATTCATTTATTTTCTCCGCCCCCACCATTTGCCTTATCTATAGCTACATTCCGAAGTATTGTATTTTAAGTTCCTTGAGGCTATTCCACAGTCTGCCAACCACCACCAGTCTACCACAACTGCTGGCTTTTTAATCGTTGAATGCAAATTGCCACAAGCTCGGAGTAGATTTGTTGGCATTTGATGTGTGGGTAGTGGGCGGTAATAGTAGCAGTGTAATAGTGTTGACGGTGGCAGAGCAAAACTCTCCAAAGAGCGCCGCTCCTCAAGCTCTCCAGTAGATGAATACTATGGCCGCGTGCTGATGGTCGGGCTCCGGTGAAAATACAAATACATACAAATGCTCCTTCGGTCCTTGCGCTCATATTTTTCTCTCACTTGCACACATATATACATATGTGACTTCGTGCTGGTACTCAAACAAGCGCACAGTTACAGCAGAGCTTTTCATTCAAAATTATTTAGTTGTCGTTGGTGTGCTTACACTGCGTAATTTAGCGTGAAGTCCCTTGGTGGTACTGATTCTGTCTCTACAGTTGTTGTTATTGTTGTTGTTTTATACAAATCCTTCCACCCACTGAAATAGCAATCAAAACTACGCCATGCGGCAGAAACTAAAACAAAACAAACGAATATATTCCTCATTTACTCATGCGAACCACGTTCGGTTGCATCTGCTTTCTGTTCGTCCCTATGCGTTTATGTATGTCCTAGTATAATGTTTTTTTTACTTATTTTACCCTTCACATGTTTCTTCATTCACTTGCATCGCTTTCCATTACCCGTGAGCGTTTGTCATTTATACATACATATGTGGGTTTTCACATTTTACATGCCTCCCGCTATCACTTGGATCCTTGCATTCTTGGCCGTCCACACTCACAGGCGTAGCTTTGACTTCGTCGAAACCTATCTCGTTGCTGATTCTTGCATTGTTTTTTCGCTACCGCTTCTACCTCACTCACCTACAGAGAAGCTGGCAGGAAATGGTAATGGTTGCAGCTGCGTCTGACTGACGGCTTTTGTCCTCGTCGCCGGCATTGCGTTCGTTGACATTTTTCTTTCGCTCTTACGCCTTCAATTCCTTTCCGTCCTTCATCCGTTGTCCATTGGTGGAAAGTGAGGGAAGCGGAAAATACGAGACTTGGTGCAATTTTCCATGTGATAGCCGGTTAGTGATTGTTTGGGAAGTCGGGATTGTAGGAGTAGGAGCGAAGGTGCATGTGGGCGGGCTAAATGAGTTGTGTTATTGCGAAAATATGGCCAAGGTTTGGAAGAGTTGTAGGCGATATTTCCATTTGCTGTTGGCCTTGAGCGTTGTTTAGGTATCAATTACTCAGAAAATGCACATTGATTCCTCTACTTCGGTAATGAACGGCATAATTTCTGTGTTCAATCATTTCGTACTTTATTGAAAATCAGCACAAGCACTGAAATTCCGATAAGTAAAAGCAGACAATTTGCAGTTCAAATACCTTGAAATGATTGGAAAATAAAAGCGTATTTTTCGAGTTTTCATTCGGTTAAGAAGCTGATTTTCAGGAACGGTTAAACCCATATGTCGGGCGAGAAAAGTAAAGAGTACAACCAAAAAAAAAAAAGGAAAACTTAGGATTTTCTAATAAATAAATCCTAGGTTATGTAATTTTTGTCATTTAGTATTTTAGTGCTAATAACATTCCAAGCCCCTATAAATTGGTTTAAATGGTCTCTTATACACATTAAGGACTCACTTGGACTGGATTCCTGAGTTCGACCATTGTGGTGCCATTGAAGGGAAAGAGCAGAGAAAAGTGAATAGAGTGAAATCTCCACGACTGCGGTTATCTCTTCTTGCTGACATCCAGGTTTTCTATTTTCGCTGGCGTATCTAAGCCATGAGAGCCAAGTTCCCTGAATTCTAGGACCGCTACAACAGGGCAGCTAAGAGGTAGGCACTGAGATGATTCCACCTCGTCGTCCAGACAGTTGTCGAAGTAATGTCAAGTTTAGCGAACTGTAAACTGCCGAATGCTGTTAGCGTTTTTCAGGGAGAATACTTTGCGATCCTGTAGTCATTCAGAATGCTTAGAGAACGCGGGAGCGAGGGAGATGTCAAAATATTTTCGGATGGTCAAGCTGCGATCAAGGCTCTGACGACCAAATATGTAAATTTTTGCGCTAAATTCTCGTCATTTGCGGGAAATTTAGATTTCCATTTCCTTCGATTCGAAGCAAACTGACGCTGAAGCTCATCGAATGCTCTTAAGGAAAGAACGTGTCTTGAGTGATATGAACGCTTCAGAGGCGGTGGCTTTGATGTCGAAGAGCGGCATGCTCTACATTTCTGTTCTGATCTGTTATATATTATGAACTAATTATTAAAACCTTGCGAACTCGCCATAGAGTATCGGTATTAGTATGTTCGAGCAGGGCACCGAAGGAAAGCATGAAAAGAGAGACATGACAAAGTAATCCTACAGGAAGATAACTCTCACAGTACCCGCTAGACGTTGCCCTTTCTGACGATCAAAAACAAATAATTAAAAATTAAAAAAAAAAAAAACGGGAATGCACAGTCGTAGTTCTACAAGTATTTTGTTTTTGATCACGTGTTTAAAATGTACAAAATATTTATTCAAAATTTATAAAAAGGAAAAGCTTTACTAAAAGCAAAAATAATTAAATATTCAGACACTTTTTGTTTCACATTGCGCGCTATTATTATGGAACGGTGTCTTATATATCCTTTGTTGAACTGAGTGACTCAGCAAATGTGCTTTTTATGCGCGTAAACACAGGAGGATTTTCTAGTAGCGCAGTAAGCACTGGAATTAAAACTAAATATATGACGCAGCTGCTAAGCAGTAAAGGACAGTTAAGAATGAAAGATTTTAGATTTTAAATACCCCAACATTGCGCAGATGTATTGGTGCATAGTATGCATAAGTATGTGGATATGTAAGCACAAATATATAAGTGTGCATTTTCCGAAAGTAAGCACACTGCAATGCAGTGATGCTGAAGCGCTGGCTAAAAATAGAAATATCATAACGAACGCAAATGCAAATGGATATAGAAACAATGAAACTGAAAAGATTTGGACGACAGTGGAGAAAAAATTGTCGGAGTATGACAAAAACTGTACGAAATAAAATAATGACTGCGACTTAGCATTTAGGGCGCACAGCTGGCTGACCCAAAAGCGAAAGGGGGGCCAGCGCAACAAATAGTGGCAGCGAAATAATTGGAGTTAGGCGCTCACGCTGCACTGGGTTAAGTATTTTCCATATCCTAGTTATGATATATTTGGACAGCTTTAGTAGCAGTATGAGCGAGGAGAAACGGGCGAACGTAAGTCACAGGGTAGTATGAAAGGATTATACGCTTAAATAATCCGACTCGCAAACGACACTTGGAGAGACAGACTGACAGATGGACAGTGAAATGCACGAATCTTCTAATGCAGTATTAAACTGTTGTTGTATGCCAAATATGTG
Source organism: Anastrepha ludens (assembly GCF_028408465.1). Lineage (NCBI taxonomy): Eukaryota > Metazoa > Arthropoda > Insecta > Diptera > Tephritidae > Anastrepha > Anastrepha ludens. The sequence goes on along the minus strand of NC_071500.1, from coordinate 115,655,872 downwards.
TATGCTTGTACATACATTTTTAAGTATCTAAATAATTTTTGTAATTTAGGTTTTGCCATGCAAGTGATGGGAGGGTGACCAAAGTGAGCGGAGGTGGTCTTTGAATGTCGGCGTAAAAATGTAGAAATCAGCAGAAACAGCAGAGTTGCAGTGAATTAGTAACGATTGCGTGGTTTCCTTCTTTTTTGTGCGCCAACTGTTGCAGCTATCCTCTTAATTCTCTTGCACCAATAACGATTTGGACAACACTTTGGCTGTAATTATTTGAATAGTAATTGTACTTGGACTACAGCTTTGAAATACCTTAAGGCATACGTTTAGGCGGATTAGAAGCTTTTCAGTTAGGCCATATACTGAAAAGCAAGGAGTCTAACAAAAGGAGCATCTGAGAATGTTCGCTGGCTAGCACTAATTTGTGTATGGCTTTGGTAGTAATGACATCTTTTCCAATGAAGTTGGTACTTTCAGTAAAATAAGCAGCTGAAGTGCTATGCAGGCGGACCAGTGAAATATTTTAGTACTGAGAAATCATATTCGCATACATAATTTTGGAGTTTACCTGAATTTTTGATATTCAAAATATGATGAATTGTGTGCTTGGCAAGTATACTGAAATAATGATGTGAAAAAAGCGTTAAGGGGGGGTAGGGTCACAAAATCGAAATTTTTTTTCTTCACTCATCTTATAGTAAATCATTTCAAGAATGTTGTGTCAAAATTTTAAGTGGATCGGAGCAGAACTCTGAAAGTTATAGCCTTTGTAGGCACTCTACCTCGAATGCGGAGCATCGATAATTTCTCAGAGTCATTTTTTCAAACGCGTTTTTCCCGAAACGACTTCTTAAAAGTCGGTGCCAATCACAACTCCGAAACTATTCAACCGATTCTTTTCAAATTTGGCACACGTTTTCTAAATCAAAAATACCTCCCCCCTACACTGTTTTTTTTTTATTTTTTTTTTTTTAAGGTTGTTTTTCACTTACAAATATGGCGAAATTTTTCGCCAAAAATGCTCGTTTTACGTTTTTTTGCCACCAAAACTAATAGGACTGTGAATAAGTTCGTTTCGGTTTTACAACAGATGGCGTAACTTGATTATTATTCCATCGATCCACATTTCCAAACATTCATTGGAGAGCTACTGTCGTAAGGCACAAACGTCAGTATAAGTTTTTTATTTGAAGCGTAAACAACAATATTTTTACCACACTTGAAAATGTCGAATTTCGTGCCAAATAATGTGTTTTTGCGGGGAATTCTTCTTCATTATTTTAATATGAAGAAAAAAGCAGCCGAAAGTCATCGTATCTTGGTGGAAGTTTATGGTGAGCATGCTCTATCTGAGCGAACGTGCCAGAAGTGGTTTGCACGCTTTAAAAGTGGTGATTTTGGCTTGGAAGACGAAGAACGCGAGGGTGCGCCGCCAAAGTTCATGGATACCGAATTGGAGGAATTGCTCGATCAAGATCCGGCTCAAACGCAAGAAGAGGTTGCAAAAACTTTGGGAGTTGATCAATCAACCATTTCCAAACGTTTAAAAGCCATGGGAATGATCCGAAAGGTAGGCCATTGGGTGCCGTATGAATTGAAGCCAAGAGACGTTGAACGCCGTTTTATGGCATGCGAACAACTGCTTCAACGGCACAAAAGAAAGGGTTTTTTGCATCGAATTGTGACTGGCGATGAAAAGTGGGTCCATTACGACAATCCAAAACGTCGGGCAACGTATGGATACCCTGGCCATGCTTCAACATCGACGTCGGCGCAGAATATTCATGGCCTGAAGGTTATGCTGTGTATCTGGTGGGACCAGCTGGGTGTTGTGTATTATGAGCTACTGAAACCGAATGAAACGATTACGGGGGATGTCTACCGACGACAATTGATGCGTTTGAGCCGAGCACTGCGAGAAAAACGGCCGCAATACGCCGATAGACACGACAAAGTTATTTTGCAACATGACAATGCTCGGCCACATGTTGCACAAGTGGTCAAAACATACTTAGAAACGCTCAAATGGGATGTCCTACCCCACCCGCTGTATAGTCCAGACCTTGCGCCATCCGATTACTATCTCTTCCGATCGATGCAACATGGCCTGGCTGACCAGCACTTCCGTAATTACGATGAAGTCAAAAAATGGATCGATTCGTGGATTGCGGCAAAACCGACCGAATTTTTCACAAAGGGAATCCGTGAATTGCCAGAAAGATGGGAAAAAGTAGTAGTAAGCGATGGACAATATTTTGAATATTAAATTTGTAACCATTTTACGTCAATAAAGTTTCAAATTTCGAAAAAAAACCGCACGAACTTATTCATAGTCCTATTACAAAAATGAAAAAAAAAAATTTATTAATGTAGGGGGGAGCATTACGTCATACTTTAACTGAAAAATTCGACTTTTTTAGTTTCAGATGATTCTACGACGAATGCCGATTGGCACCGCAGAGCACCTCTCGAAAAACATATCTCCAAAAAAACTCTGTCATGGGCTTATTTGTCAATATTTTATTATTAATATTTTTTAAAAACTTATTGAAAAGATGTACAATAACATGCAACTGATTTTATTAAAGTATCTTAAGCCATATTTCTGTAAAAAATTATTGTTTTTTTTTTAGCGCTAAACCCTACCCCCCCCTTAATGAAATTAGCGTTTGAGAAACTTGCAGCACAATAACAGCAGGAACTTTGCAGGCTCTTTCTTTTATAGTAATGAGGTTTAAAAACAGCTTAACCCTAGAACACACACCCAGAAAATACCACGTAAACACACACCCGGGATACGTTTGTACCCGGGACCTTATTTTGCGGTTTTTTTAATGCTTATTCAACCGATTTCTATGATTTTTTTTTGAAATGTATATCTTATATATAAAATAAAGTCAACTTTTTGTGTGTGTTCGCTAACCGGCCGTGTCTTTGCACCGAATTAAACCAAACTTACACACATTGTTAAGTAGGTATTGAAGATGGTTTCGGTATAGTTTGAATACCTATTGGTGGATAGGGTTCGAGATATAAGTCAAAACGTGGACCCGGGTAACCTTTGGATGTGTATGTACAATATGGGTATCAAATGGAAGCTGTTTGTGAATGCTTTAGTTCAGAGTATTTTTCATGCCGCTCCGTGACTAGGGTCTCGAGATAGAGACCAAAACGTGGACCCTAGAATGTGTTTGTACAATATGGATATCAAATGGAAGCTATTGGTGAATGCTTTAGTACGGAGTATTTTTCATGCCGCTCCGTGACTGGGGTCTCGAGATATAGGTCAAAACATGGACCCGGGTAACCTTTGGTTGTGTATGTACAATATGGGTATCAAATGAAAGCTTTTGATAAGTGCTTTAATATGGGGTAATTTTCATACCTATTGATGACTAGGGTTTCGAAATATATGCCAAAACGTGGACCCGCCGTGTCTTTGCACCGAATTCAACCAAACTTACACACATTGTTAAGTAAGTATTGAAAATGGGTTTCGTAAAGTTTGGTTGTAATTCGGAACACTGGCAACGCGTACAGCGTTCTTTTGAACCAGCCATAATGTCGTTTACTTTTTTAACGCTTGGGGCGGAACTGAAGTGTCAAATTGACAGTGTGAGTTACAATGTGTCAATATTTCTTTCTGATTTGGATGCCATAAGGAGAAGACGTACATAAGTGCAAAGTGTAAAAATTTTTTGTGAATTTTTTTGGAGTGGATTTTGGAACAGTGAATAATTTCTTACGAAATTTGAGAATTTAATGTGAAATCCGAATGTTCAAATGAAATTATGTGTTCGTGGAAAAAAAAAAATTTTTCGTGTTTTTTTTTGAAAACTATAAATGGATAATGGTTAAAAAAGCTCCAATGCTTAATAAAACATATAAATTGAAACGAAAAATTCGTGGATGATCAGGAAAAAAGACGATTGTTTCTTAGTTATTCATTTGCGTTGATTTGAAATTTAAAAACAATCTTCTTTTTTCCTGATTTTCAATTTATATTTTATATTTACTCAAAAACAAATAGAAAAACAAAAAATATTGTTTATGCCAAAGCGCTTGAATAAAGAATAAAGAAATAAATAATATGAAAACCATATCTTTTCTGTTCTAAACCATATCTATTCTATTTTAGTGTGCCCAGCGAAGCGGGCCGGGTTTGCTAGTTTTAATATATAATATAACAAGTATTTTGTCTTTTGTTTCATTCGAATATTCTTACTGGTTCCAGCGATATGGGCAAATAAAATCAGGACATGCAACAGTGGATTTTTGTTTTTGTTGTTGTCCTGATAAATGCAAAACAAAATAATATAATTTATAATAATATACTTGTAGAGTAACAACGAATACACCTTTTGGTTTTTATTTCATTGAAATATTCTACCTGGTTCAAAAGATATGTGCAAAAAGGTCGCGCAAGGTATGGGTACGTAGGTAGCAAATACACTGGTATAACTGGTTTTTGTATTTTATATGCAGCTGCAAGGGTTGTTTTCACACGAGGTGTTGTTATAAATGCTGCCTGTTGATATTTTCATTATGGTTTTGGTGCTCAAAAGTGTAAGAAGTGAAAATATAAGTGAAAATAAATATAACTGAAACTATAAATAACTGGATACGAAATGACTTCAAGAAGAAACGAATATTTATCAAGTGCATCATATAGAAGGTAAAAAATGTAAAATAAGCAACAATGTAAACATATACTAATTTTTTTTATTATGCAGGCTAATTGAGGAACAGCGAGAATCATATATACAATCTTTATTTGATGAACTTTGTGACGATGACGCTCCCTATGACTTTGACTCAGAAGATGAAGAAGAAATTCAATTCAATGACATTGAAATTGCTGATGACGATGCTGAAGTTTCGCAAAGTGCCGCAGAAGTATTACCTGATTATGCGGACTATGAGGATGATGAAGAAAACGGTGAAGAAGAAGAAGTAGAAGAAAATAATGAATTACCTGCTAGTGGCGAAAAATTTGTTGCACGTTATGGTACTGAGTGGATGAAAGAACCAAATGTAAGTCGTCAGGTACTCAGACAAAATATTATAAGAGAACGTTCTGGACCAGCTAGATGCACTGAAATGTTGTCAATAGAGCAAACATTCAAATGTTTCATGAACGTTGAAATGGCTGATATAATTATGCACCACACAAATAAGTTAGCAAAAGAAACTTATAATGCTTACAACAATGCGCATCCAAACACAACTCCAAACTCATGGACGCCTGTGTCAATAACAGAGCTGTATGCATTTTTTGGCATACTTATTATGACTGGTGCGAACCTTAGCAATGGAGAACATGTTCGAGATTTATGGAGCGTCAAAAACTATCCTTTATATCGCGCCACAATGGGAGTCAACCGTTTCTGTTCGATATTGCGGTTCCTAAGATTTGACGATAAAAACACTCGTGCAACACACTTACTAACTGATAAATCAGCACCGATCAGTGAGTTGTGGACGATGATGAACAATAATCTTGCTGCACATTACAAGCCCAGCTCATGCTTGACGGTTGATGAACAATTATTTCCTTACCGTGGACGCACACGGTTTACGCAGTACATACCGTCAAAACCTGCTAAATATGGTGTCAAGGTTTGGTGGATTTGCGATGCCACAATTGCATATCCACTGCATGGACAAATATATACTGGCCAAGCAGAAACTGGTAGGGAAACGAACCAAGGCGAACGAGTGGTGAAGGATTTGTCTGCCAAATACCAAGGAAGTGGCCGAAACATTACAATGGACAATTTTACGACCTTGCCAGTTTCAGAACTGCTTTTCACCTGGAAACTTACGATCGTTGGAACTTTGCGCAAAAACAAATCATATATTCCTCAAGAAATGAAGCAGAACAAAAACAGGACAATTGGTTCGACGACATTTGGCTTCAAAAATAATGTGACAATGTGCTCTTATGTTCCGAAAAAAAATAAAGCAGTAATTTTGCTTTCGACCATGCATAGTGATGCTGAAATAGCTGACAGTGGGAAACCTGAAATAATTGAATATTATAATCGTACCAAAGGTGGTGTTGATCGAATGGACCAAATGTTTGCGGAATAACCAACACAAAGGCAAACAAAACGATGGCCACTAGCGATGTTCTTCAACATGTTAGACATTACAGCTCTTGCAGCCTACATTGTCTACGATTTGAATAACCCTATGTTGCCTTGGAGAACACACAACAAGCGTAAGCAGATCCTGCGCAGCTTGGCTGAAGCATTGTGTATGCCCATTATTGAAGCCAGAGCCATAAATCGTCAAGTGACGCGAAATTTTTCGCCTAAAATTGCTATTGAAGCATATTTCAACCGACCGCTGGAATCAATGGTGTCAACAGCAGCATCAACATCTGCCGCAGCGCGCACGCGAAAACCTGTGTCCGGATCTTGCTATTTATGTTACGCACAAGAGGAAAAATGCCGTAGAAAAACCAGAAAGCTGTGCGCCAAATGTAAGAAGCCAATGTGTCCTGAACATTCGGCCACATCAACAAATTGCTCTATTTGCCATGATTTTCCTTAAATATAAGATGCATTTTTATAATTTTTATAATAAAAGACAATAATATAATGTGTGAAATGAATATTTTTAATTTTTCAAATAAAAAAATTATATAAAAAATGTTTTTTTTTTTGATTATTATGAGGATTTTTACTATTGGGGTACAAACGTATCCCGGGTGTGTGTTTACGTATATAATGTGTTTGGAAGGCTGTAGCTCCTGAACCAATTGTCCGATCTGGGTCAAATTTTGAATTTGAACTCAAAACTAAATAATCTTCCTAGATCCGAAGTTAGCGGTATAGAGGTATAGCGGCTTAAAAGTTACAACACTTCAAAGTTGAAGTGGATACATTTGTACCCGGGTGTGTGTTCTAGGGTTAAGAGAGTTCGCGATCATTTTCTAGCTCAAAAGTAAGGCAAAGTAGTTAAAGTTGCAGTTGTGGCAACAGTTACGGTAGAAAAACGACAGTAAATATGAAAGCAATACGACAGCAGCACCCACAGCAAAACTTTAGCTTCTTCTTAATCACTGTTGCCACGCTGTCGTACTCTAATCTTCCCTGCAAAGCGACAGCATAGCACAGCTTCGGATTGTTTTGGCATTGCTTTGCTTTCGCAACTTTCCTATCTAAAGTAAAACCGAAAAAAGTGAAATGAAAAATTTAAAGCAATTTCAAATGCTGACGCGAATCAAAGAAGCAGCGCCGCATTATTGAGCTAGAAACTTTCTATGGAGTAAATTATGCAAGTTTAAAACATTTTTTTTTTTGGTTCTGTATCTCAGTTGGTTTTTTCATGATAGAAATACACTCGGAGGTGTGCCATTGCCTGCAGAGGGGCGACCGCTATTAGGAAAAACTTTTTTCTTCATTTTGGTCTTTTACCGAGATTCGAACCTACGTTCTTTCTGAATTCCGAATGGTAGTCACGTACCGACCCATTTGGCTAGCGGCCGCGGTTTCGGATATATAGACTAATATATTTTACTATGGTTACCGAATGCTTGTTTTTCATACAATTTTTTTCTAGTTCCCATTTATTAAAAAAAACCACATCGTTGTGCTGTTATTTCTATGAAATTTTATGAAAATGCTGCATACTTTGTGACGTGGCCCCTCGGCAGGCAATGACAAACCTCCCAGTGTATTTCTGCCATGAAAAAGCTGATCATAAAGCACCATTTGCCGTTCGGAGTCGGCTTGAAACTGTAGGTCTATACGCAGCAATTATTTATTTATATTTTAACTGCATTTTTTTATCCAGATAAACTCCAATGATTTTTTAAATTTTACAACAGTCAGCTATGTTGCACAGTGATTACCGTGAAGAAGTAAATTGCAATCAATTATTGGAGAAAATTCCGCTTTAAGAATTCAATGCGACTAATTAATTCAATGGAGAATAATAAAACTTTCACTAACTTTTAAACGACCCACAAACTTGTTTTTGCATGTAACAAAAACAAACAGACAGCAATAGGTAGTAGTTGCCAGAACTCATTTCAATTGTCATTAAGTGTCACACCTAAAATTCCTTAAATGAGAAAGTAATTCCTGCCGATATCATCACTGCTGCGAGCTCTAAAATTACAGCCAAGCAAGACACACATCCTCATGGCCATGGAAGCCGGCAGAAAAGTGTGAAACCAGCGAAAAGGACGAGGTATGCTATCTCTTTCCCTCCTCAAAGCCATACACTTAAATATCTAAAGAAGCCATACATAGGCGAATATGCAAGTCATTGGCAACTAAATAAGTTTCTTGCCACCTACAAAGCTAATGAGGAAGCGCAAAATCCTGCAGAGAAAAATTAAAGCAGAAGTGTTGCGAGGATCAGAGCGAACATGCCAACTGGAAGTCACTGTTTGAAAATTTCGATATATTTCGTATGCAGCTGAGTACGGCGTTATAGACGGCTATCATGTCATAAAAAAATGAAGTATGAGAAATCTTTCAGGTTATTTATTTGTTTATCCGTTACACGCTATCCGGCGTTGATTAAATTTATGCACTGATCTCATTGTTGGATACACGAAAGAAACTGCATAGTTTTGATTTTTCAAATGAAACAAAGAGTTCATAAATCGAATCTGAGAAACAAATATCGAATCCCACACTCTGTTAGTCCAAACAAAATTTTATTGGAAAATGAAAAGTTTGTTCTAATTTTGCACTTGTTCCCAATTTCCTGTTAAATTGAATGTCACCATTGTCTACAAATATTGAAGGGCATTTGGGCTCACATCCATACTTACGTACTTGAGTGTGTATGTAAGGGTATTTAGAATTGCGCTCGAACCGTCGCGTGTATGCAGAAATATGTTCTGATGCTTTCTTGGTGTTTTTGTATGCCAATGCTGCCTCCGATGGCGTAGACATGTGGTTCAGTTGCCTCAGTGTTGATATTTTGAGAGTCAACAAATTATTCATAGTTGATTAATTATGGAAATATGCGAATGCTTACGTACACCTGCATGTGTATGTGTTTATCAATCACTTCTGCTACAAATGAGCTTGTGTTTGTTCGCATTATTGTTAACACATACAAACATGCAGATATTCAATCATTCACTGATTCGCACAAGCATAATTGGGTGCTTACTCTTGCATGTTTATGTGCCGTTACCCATACGCCCCGTGGTGCTGAATTGTGTGAGTTCAGCACCACAGCGCCTCACAGACTATAAGCAGATATAAGCATACACGTTTGTGTGCGTGCTATATTTAAGTAGACGTTTAGCGCCTATAGTTATGCAACAGTAATTAGACATTAAATGTTTTGCAGCTGGAAATACATTCCTCTCTCACGCTTTCCTTGCTTATGAATGGTAGTCTTGCGCATTGCCATTATAAAATTGGCATTTTGTTCGTTCAGGTTATGCAGCGCACGTTCACCTTCATACTCGCTTTTCTCTCACTACATTCCTTCGCTACATTTTGTGTCAACACTTTACCCCAGGATTTGCTTAAAATGTCTTCAAGCTGTGAGGTGGCTTTCTGTTGGAATAAAGACCCCTCTAAAGGACTATAGGTGGCACTTCACTCTGTGATCGATGTTTATTGTTGCTTGTAATGACGTTTACATGAGTTTTGAATTATTGATAATTACCAGCAGCGTGATTGATTACTTGTGCGTGGCTGAATGCGTACAACTATAAGAGCCGCCGAAAGGAGCAGTTAAAGTAATTGGGGTGACACCTCTGAGTGTTCCGGCGGTTAGAGGTTGTGGTGTAACGCTCATATTAATCGCCACAGCCACAAAGCCACGTCTGAAGTGTCGATTTGTTGACGAAAATCGCTGACTAATCTAGGCAATGTGTAGTAGTAAATTTGGAAAGTTTAGCGAAAATTTGAAGGGGTGTGATACGGATTTCGATGAAATTATATTATATTAATATTTGTTTACTTGCATATATAACAAAGCAGACTTGGAAGTGAGTTATGTGCTTGGCCGAGGTCCGCCATTGATAGCTTACCGTTTTATGCCGTCTCCGAACAATAGTTGATGTTAATGAGAATTGTTTTCATTGCAGAGATACACTCGAGGGTTTATCAATTAGAAGAAATATTTGACGTTCCGCTGTGCACCAACCCCCGAATCTATTGAATGGTAGTCACAAAAAACGACTATGTAAAAGATATTGATCGAATTTGAATAATGAAAATATAATACAGAAATGCCGTTCCCACGACAGTCGGAACGACCCGGATTTATATGCGGCCAACGACTGACACTTCAGCAGCATTCCTCGAATATGTATGGGGAATGTTTATGCTGCTACAACAACAACACCATTCTTACTACGTATTTTCTTGTCCTGTTAATTAGAGCTCACCTCATTCCATTCGTTTCAAATCCCAATTCTCCCTAACCGGATAAATGCAACGACCGCTGTATGCAGGTCTCACTTTTCGTGGAATTCCTCGTCAGTGTAATAAAAATATATCTACTTATACATCCTCTCACTGAGCTACGAGCTACCGATATTTTGGGTTAAAAGGAGAAATAAGAGTGTACTTATAAAGAAATAGAGACCCCGTAAAACGTGAGTGTGAAAAGCCAATGGAAGATCATTTGACTAAATAAGACAAACAGAGATTTACTTTTTTTAGAATCCAAAACAAATTAATTGAAAAGTTCGAACTGACAAGTTGTGTTGGGCCCTTCAAGCATAATTTCTTTTATTTAAAAGTAAGCCAACAAATAAACTTATTTAGAAAATGAAAACTCTATATCCATTATCTTAAAAGGTTCACCAATTTCATCAAAATATTCCGAGTAAACTTAACACGTAATTGCATATCAAACAATAATTTAATTGAGAAGTCCAAAACGTCTAGTCAAAGTGTTTGCTTCAATGCCGAGATGGCAAATGAGTATTTAAGTGCACTAAGCGAATCAAAAAATACGAAAGGCAAAACTGATGTTTGCAGAGCCCATTTTAGATTAAATTTACTCATAGACAACTTTTTTACAAGTTTAAAATAATTTCCTCCTGAGCTACACACCCAATAAACTTGAATGCCTGCCATAGCAAAAGCGCTCCCACTAACCCAAATTTGGTCAGAGTGCAATAAGAAGAAGATACGAGCGAACAATAAAATAAGAGGTAAAACCGTCGGATAATATGCTCAGCTTACAACAAACGACCTTCATACATTTTTAATATATTGACAAGTTGTAGCAAGTCAGTTGAACATTCAACATTCAAGGAGGTGAGGGGTTGGTATGTTATGAAGTGGAAGTGTTTGCGCCGAAGGTAAAATACGGGCCTCATTGAAATGCTGGCGAGACGAGCATAAAAGTCAACTTGCAATGCTATCAGTAATAATATGATTTATACACACGCACACACACACACACAATGGGAAGGGAATGAATACAACCGTAGCTGAAAATCGTGTTGTACATTTCGTCACGTATACGCCATGTAGACCGACGCTGGTTTAGTCACACTTACATACACAGCGGCAATATTCATTTGATTTGCTACTTTATGTTTGTATATGCACGGGATTTCGCTGTTGTTTTTGTTATTATAGCTGCCATTGTATTATGTTGTCAAATGCAAATGGATATGAAATGACAAACACTAAACCGTTAATATGGCATTGAGAACTAAGCGGCGTTCAAGTGAGGCAAGTGAAGCAAGGATAAGTCAGAAATGATTGGTTGTGTGTGCAAATATTAAAGTTCCCTGACAAATGGAAAATTAATGAGCAAATGCAACTAGGGGCGATTTGTGAAATGGAATAAGAATTGAGAAGAAATATTGAATACCGTGGCGAGCTGCTGACAGTGCCGATGAACCAAACAAAATTTTTCCGAAGTAGCAAATCGTCAAAGAAGAATAAAGCACACCTTTATTTGGAAGTCTGCTGACAAGTCTGAAATGAAATCAAAAAGCTGAGGAAAGGCGTCGCAAAAGCGAATGGTTAATGCATCAGCAACAATCAGTAAGTTTTTTTTTTGCTGAAAATATTTTGTGCTATATTTGGACATTTCGGATCAACATTGACAACTGACAAATAATTATGTATGTACGTCATACAATATTCATAACTTAGGTCGCCTCGAAATGTAAATGTCAAATTCCAGCTGATATGGAGTGGCATGTGGTGGTTGGTGAAAGGCGAGCTAGTGTGAATTTGCAGCGAAGAGGATAAAAAATGTGCTCAAATATGTCAAAATAGTTGTTATGGGCAAGCAGAATGTCAAGTGGGATAGTGGAGTATGACGAACTGCGATAAAGTAAAAGAAAAGGAAGAAAAAAACTGAAATTGTATGGGAGACATCTAGGCGCCGCATAAAAAATATTAAAGTATTTATTTATTTAAATATAAAGTCTATAAACAACAAATTAATTAAATAGAAATAGAAATTAAATAAGATTATCTACAAGATTTCAGAAGGTTAACAAAGACAATATTAGACCAAGAAAAATCATTAAGTGCGCGGGCGATTGGCGCGTTTCGGGTATAGTTTGTTAAAATTTGCGCATAAATAGGGTAGGGACTTCGAAGTTCTTTTGTTGGAAGAGCAAAGTTTATTTCTTCTGGGATGGCAAATCTCTCTTTTTTAATGCCATATACAAAAGTTCGGGAGAGAACAGATCTTCTACTTTCTAGGGATTTCAGATTTAAAAAAAGTAAACCAGGATTTTTAAAATGGAAGAGGTGCAGTAAATCGTAAATACCGCAGAGCATACTTAAGAAAAACCTTTTGAACGTTTTCAGTTCCGCTGACTAAGAATTGTTGTTCAAGAGGCCTAAACCCATGATAAAGTTAGTGGGTCTGAGAACTACGAACTATGCTCGGAATGAAACCAAGCAACGCATAAGATTTAGAAATGAAAAAGTTAATGTGGAAAAGAAGAAAGTTAATGTGGCTACTGAAGGTAAATTTCATATAAAAAATAATACCGAGGCCTTTTATTTGATCAACAGTCTGCAGGACATGTCTGGCAATACCTTAGGAGCTTTCAAAAATAAGACGCGATTCTGAGTTAATGGCGGGAAAGCATTCAATGCAGTATTGAAAAAATTTTATCATTAAAAAATATAAAGCATGTGAAAGAATTAGTGAAAAATGTGCCAAGACTTCTGGCAAAGAGGCTAATCAGCTAAATTGAGAGCTCAGAAGTGAAGTTGCACAAATTAAAATAAATAAATATTTATGACTGGAGAACCACATTCAGAATTTTCTAATCTTCGTATACATAGTATAGTTCTCTTTTGGATTTAATGCCTTTCAGTTTGTTAATATATCTTCCCATGCCTTTGGACATGCACTAGGTGAAACGTTTATGTTCACTTCGCATTATTTACACAGCAGATAAGCGCACATACATACCTACGAATATTTATATATGTGTGTGTGTATCTTCGGGTACAAACTTATTTTTACTGTCACTGCTTTGTTTCCCTTGCTTGGCCAAATTTATTACACATACACATGTAATTGCACACACACACACACCCTTAGATGCTTTTCAATATTTCATAAGCGGACATAAATGAATTATGATACAAATTGCAGTCAGCGCCGATGGAAGACAACCGAAGCGATGTTGCCAGACGAGTAGATTGGCAAATATTTGCATGAAAGGTACACCTACCAGTGCGGCTATGCACTCAAACGCAGACCAATACTCGTATGTATGCATGTATGCGTGCACATTTTGTTGCTTGCACATGACATGTGGCTATGTGCGCTTGGATGTATTATATAATCAAACAGATAAACGCCATCATACATACACTCACATATACATAATGCATAGAATGACGGATTGTTGTTGTGGTTTGTACTGGTGTCTTTATTATCATTGCACCCGTTGCTGTCATCGCTGCTGATGTTTACTGCCATGGCTGCACCAGCAGGCTGTATATCTATGTTCGTTTCTCTTGTTGTTGCACTGGTGTTTTTATTATTACTTTTACATGTCAGCAGTCAACAGTCAAATGAAATAAATGCAAACTTACAACAAATCACAGCAAACAGCAGCCACAATGGCAGTCGCACACATGCCAGTCAAAAAGTCAACGCCCAAGCTGGGCTGACAGCCGAGGCGCAAGGCGGCCAAGTTGACAAACAGCCAAATAATGCAACTCGAAAGAAGCTTGTGTGTGTGCGGCAAAGAGCTGGCTTGATGTGACAATGAGCAGAGACTGTGCATTTGGCTGGAGTTCGCTCGAAGTATCATTTGCAACAATCCGACAAAAGTCGACAACTAAAAGCCAAGAGCAACAGAAGCCACAAAAAAGATAATAAAGAAAAAGTAAAAACAATGCAACACCAACAAATATTGTCTCTTCCTGCTGACAATTTCGCCCAGTTTGTGGTTGTCGCCTGTCTCTCCATTGTTGGCTATTGCTGTTGCTGCTGCTGCTGCTGCTACTCTCTGTCAGTTGTGGCGTTCGACGACGAATCGTTGCTGTGTTTTTCCAAACCAAATTTGCTGCTTAGGCTTAGTAAGTGTGTATAGATGTATGAGTATAAATGTATGTATGTAGCTGTATGTAGCACTTGAGGCTGTGTGAATTATTCTACTGGTACTAGACGCTTTTTCTTACACTACACTTTTTGCTGCTATTGTTGTTTCATTTGCAATGCAAATTTTTTACTGATAGTTAGTTTGGTATTCTTTTCTGTGCTATCTCGGTAAGCTGGCCAAAAAAGCTGACTCTGAAGTATAAATGTCTCGTATTTTTTCGTATATTTAAAGAATTATGAATTTCAGTCATTTCGTTTACTTCTATGCACGCTAGAGAGCCCAAAGATGTCCCAAACCATTGAAATATTTCCCTATAAATTTCATAAATACTCTTATTTAAGGAGGTATTGGCGTGCATTCATATAAATTAACTTTCTCTTCGCTTTGGATTTGGCCAAGTTTCAAAAAAAGCCATTCTTTCCTTTTTTCTCCTCGTTTGAATAAAATCTTTTTCCTGCTAGCCATTTCTTCAAATTGGGCGGCAAATAGTAGTCCGAGAGATCTGCGGGAGCCAAGCCTGAAGAATGGATAGGATGAGAAACAAGTTGGAACCCTATTTCCATTAATTTTGCGACCACAAATAATGAGTAGCAAACTGGTGCATTGTCGTAATGAAAAAGGTACGCGCCAGTAGGGCCATCTCTCTGACTTTACACGGGCTTTTCAAACAACCCTCGTAAGTTAGATATTTCCTTCATTCCACACTTCAAAGAATTTTCAGCGAAATTCGTTTAGTCCGTTATTTGTTTCGAAAGTTTAATATTTATATTTGATGCACAATTCGCTATAAATTACTTTAAAAAAGAAAATCATACGGAGTTGTCAGCAGAAGCAATTGCTTTTGGATGTGCCTGTTTGTACTGAGAAAAAAGTGATGCATTGCGAGGTTAACGCCTGACTCAACAAAAACTTAGAGCCTGGCATTAGTGTGAGCAACGCACATACACTCATTACTCAATGCGAGCTGTCCAGCAAGTAACTGGTAGTTGGCCACCTACGCAGGCAGATGTGTGCGCGCAGTCTGCATACATGTCTTTTGACCCGAAAATGCTAGCGCTAGAACTCAAAATTCTCACATCCAGCCAGTATTACCTCGTCTGCATTGCTGCTGCGTGCACTCCGCGCGCTTTGTTTCGCTATTTGCCATTTTTCCACATATTTCACTCAAATAGGGCAAATTTGTTCAGCGCTTTGCACGGCATTTTTCACCATCAACCATACACCGTACGTACCCCTTACCCATATACAATTTTCCTGGGCTGACTGGTTACTTGCATCTGCACAGCCCTCGCTTGTGCCTTGCCACTTGCCGTGCATGTACGCTAACTGCGGCACGTCGACTGTTGTTCGCCACAACTCCCCTTGCGTCTGCAGGCAAAATGAAATGGAATCGTAGAAATTGTTGGTGTGGCAGCTCCAGTAGCAGCGGCAATTCAAGCTAGGTGTATTACTCCACTCTTTTGCAACTACCTGAGTATCCATGTTTGTATGCACTTTGCTCATCTGTTGTTGTTTCGTTGGCTTTGAAATTCTTCGGCTCGCCATTCATTCAAATATTAGACATCGCCTCCATCAACTGAGCTACTTGTATTTAGCCGATGTTGAATGGCAAGCTTCGTCAGCACGGCCGTCGACTGGCATTCATGTTGGGTAGACAGGAAGGAAACGGAAGCGTCTTCGGCACGACACATGAGCTGCACGCAGCAGTGGCGAGCAGCAAATAGGAACTACCAACCACCACATGAGCGGTTGAAGAGGAAATGCTTTTGCATATTATGCGCTGCCATCAAAAAGTCATAAAATCATAATTTGTTTCCGGCTCTTATTTCAAATTTATTTTACAAAATTGTTCGGGCTGCCAATGCCACTCTCGATGTAGCCACCACGCCGTACCTACCGCTCTGTATACAAGACTGTGCGCGCTTGTAGTTTGTTGCTGCTTTTGTGAATTTATTGCGGTTGGCTGGCATATGAAAACTTTATAGAGGGTCTGTGTCTATATTTGTGTCAGTGGCTGTGTATTTTCTAAGGGGAATGGGCAGTTAAGTGCATAAATGGCATTCGTTTTTCATTTCTGCTTATCGGTATTGTTATGACGCCTTGGCATACTTTAAGCAGCTGCAGCGGAATGCGACGAAGAATTGGAATTTCGTTTGGCAACTCAATTTGATGAGAAATTTTATTTTTCCCTCAGTAATTTAAGGCTGATGGACATGAAATCCTTTCTCGTTTTATTAAGGTAATATTTGTAAACAATAAAAATTAAAGGTTTCAGCCGAAATTCTTCTCAAATTTTAAATGCGAGCTTAAATTTTGTCTGAGTTATAAATCCTGCAATTTAATGCTGCAGCCGAATGAGATGCAGATTTTTCGATGAGCAGCTCTTTCACGAAATAAATCCCTTGGAGGTTGGCCATTGTCTGCGTGGGATGCGGCAATCAACGCGTGGATCAGAGCCAAGGAAATGCCGCAAAAAATAAATACATACACTCGTAAAGTGGCAAATGGCAAATACTAAAAGCCCACGTTGGAAGAGAAGAGAGCGGCAGCATGAGAAGAGACAGAGATGAGTATGGTTTTTATGGCTTTTGCCGCGACTTCTGCAATTTGTGCAACTTGTTAGTGCGCCGTTATGTTGAGCATGTGCAATTTCCAAATTGGAGTGTGTGTAGCAAGAGTGTGTGGGTGATTTCCCACTCATGCATGCGTAGTTTTTTTTCAAGTCTGTTTACTTGCAATTATAAGTACGTCTCAAGCATTCATTTTACTCCCACGCATTCTACTCCTTGCCGTTAAGCACTTTTGCATGTCAGCGTCTTTGCCCTGCGTATTTGCCGTAGCGTCGATAAATTCCCCTTTACTTTTTTAATGTGTTTTGCTTCGCCGTCGCAATTTGCAATTCACGCATACAGACTGAACTGAGTACGTACAAGTCGTAAATGCAACACTGTAGTAATTATAAATGTTGCACAAGAGTGTGTGTGGAATAAGAAGTGACAGCTGCAACAACTACGATAAGTGGAGAAAATAACAGCAGAAATGTGAAGGGACTACGAGTAACAGTAAATATGTAACTGCGTTCGAAATTAATGGCAAGTTTGAGTTAGGATATGCTGAAGTTTGGTTACTTTCTACGTGCAGACCTAATGAAGTAGTCAAGATTTACACAATTTTTTCTGCGATGCCTTTAAAAAAATATTCCTCTTACAAATTGTTGGAAATAATTGTTTGGTAATTTTTGAAAAACATTAAAAAAATTTTTTTTCTAAAAAAATTATATTTTTTGGAAATTACGATGTAGAATAGTTAAATGTACAGTAGTTTTTTAAAGTTAGAAATCTTGAGTTCTTTTTAACACTTTCATAAATTTCGTTTTTTTTTAAATTTTTTACGCTTTTATAAAAAATATTCTTGCTCAAAATTTTTGGAAATAATGGCTTTTGTCATTTTTAAAAAGCGTTTTTAAAGAATTTTTTTGTAGTTTTGTTTTGCACTATAAAGATCACCTGATTCCAAAACGCTCTTTTCTGTAATATAATATTTAAATTTCATAGAAAATCGTATCAAAAAGTCTGAAAAATATCGTACAAATTTTAGATATTTCTCAATAAAATAGGTAAGAATTTTATTAAAAATGTTTGTTATTGTAAATTTTCAAGGTCAAGGATATTATTTTCTGTTTTTTTTTATCGATGTTACCATAAAATTCTAATTTGGCATAGCAACCCCACCAGTTCTACTCACACCATCACACACCTAGGTGCCTGTCAAAAAAATAGGAAGAACAGTGTTTTTACTTGTAATTTTGCGCAATGGCCACACCACCGTGTGCTCGGCAGCAGAATTGCGCCTGCTCATTTCACTCGTATTTGCACACTCGTGTAATCAGTCGTTTTCAGACGGCACCGAAGAGAAGCTTCTTTGATTTTTATCGCATACCACCAACACAGTCTCATGACCCCGATTGCGTCAGCTAATCAGCCAATTTTTTCAAAATCACTGAGCGCTGGTTAACAGCCAACAGCTTCTAAATTTTTTTCACCTCGATTGTAACCTTTCTTACTGTCAAATAAAAATAAAAGAAATAGTCTACATTATCTATCTATCCATTTCTACCTCTCCCTAAAAATTTTATGGATACAATTTTTTCATCAAAAGTGAAATATATCCCTATTCATATTTCTTATTTTTCAAGTTATATTCAAATACAAACAAATATTTCTCCCTGCTCAATCTCGCATGCTATCTGCTATAGATTCACCGAAATTAGCCTTCGCCCACCTTTTTGATTACTTTCAACAGAATTACTGACAAGTTGATAGGCTTTTCGGAACGTTATGTGAGTTTTTTTCATGTTTCAGGAGGAAAATAGTTTTATTTTGTAGCTCAAACCTCCGTTTGCTTGCTTACATCAATTCTAGTAGCGCCCCAGGAAGATACCATTAAGACAAAGTGCTTTATTAAGACTCAACCTTTGCTGTAACCTTCCCTATTTTATTTTCGGCGCATTAGTTTGTAGTTCTGTGGTTCAGTAAATTACAAATTCTTCGGTTGAACTAAGTCCTCAATGAAGAATAAACAAATAACCAAAGTCAGTTGAGCAAAAACTGCCAAGTTGAAATATTCGTAGACAACATTTTTATTTTCTATTAAAGGGAAAAGTGATGAGGCAGCACAAAAAGAAACACGCACACACACCGATAGCGATTACGATGTGTGGTGTGTGAATAGGGCAAGGATGCAGCCTGCAGCAGTCGTTTGCGTCTCATGCGAGTGTTTTTGCATTCATTTGCATATTGCAATATTTTCATTTGTCATGCTAACTGACTGTTTGTCTGTCTCACGCTCAGCAGACGCACCGACACTCTGCAGGCTTACACTCACACATACATATGTATGTGTACGTGAGTTTGTATGAAATATTTACGCATGTATTTGTTTTGCGTGTTCGAGCCAAAGTGCTTGCACTTGCAAGTATTTTTCTTCATTTGCGGCATTTATTGTCATAATCAGGCAACCCACAATATGGAACGCTTGATTGTGGTATTGCTTGCTAGTACTCTCCTAAAATTCTGTTTCGTTGCTTTTCTTGCCATTCTGTCATACGAATTCGGCTGCCTTTCCCCGCAGTTGAGTTGCAGCTGTGGAAAAACATGACAAGCGTAATTCTACTTGCTTTTGTAATTTCGTGCTTGCTTTTGTTTTATAATTATTATTATTACTCTTGTCTACTGCATGTTTTCAACGCCTTGGTATGCATGAGACACGCTCTTTCATGTGTGGGCATAGGCACTCTTCTTCTTCTTTTTCTTAAACATTTCCCTTTGCATCTCTTGAAATTATTTCCAACTTGAATATGAAAATTAGTCTGCCTGTCTGCTGATACTAAATATGCCGCGTACGGTTATTGTACTGTGAAATATCGCAGTCCTGTATGAACCTTTTTAATTTCCCTGCTGGTGGCATCAATATAAAACCAGTGCTTCAGGGCATACGAAACTATACTCAAATCTGAAACACCGATTTGGTTTCTTGCGTTTTGCAGAAGGTGAGCATTCCACGAGTTGGAAACGGTAATCTACTCGTGGGGACCTATGGTTTGCGACACGAAGAAGGTGACTTTTAGACATATTTGCTTTAAGCCAGTGTTGCTTTTGTGCAAGTAGCTGTAGAAATGTGGCTAAGGAAACCTGATATGAGGTCGTACCTGGGCTCAAGTCTCGCTATGTAAGGAACAAGTATTTTTAAATTTTCAATTAAAATTTGTGAGGCGAGGCCTTAAGCCTTACTGGTCGTCGGTTGTATCAGGTCAGTCAGAGTTACGCCACGGGTGGGCCTCTCTTGGGTGATATTATTCAATAGAGGGCATATTTACTCTTCCTCCTTCTTCAGCAATCTTCGGAAGGAAAGATGGTTGTGAGTTATGAGCACTGCCATTGCCATGGCGACACAAAATTTCTTTCTGTGCTCCTTTGCTGTGAAACTCTTTTAGAAGCTCCAATGCGGATCGACTTCTAAATAAATGTTTGGTCATTTCGACATGCCCTTACGGAATGGCGGAATTGAGGAAGCTTGAGTGAATTAAAAATCGGAAAACTAATATATACAAATGCCAAGCGAAGTGCGTTGAAATACCGAAAACATTTATATATAATATTAAAAATTTAATTTTTATACTATACTTTAAAATTAAGCATCACCGCTTATGAGTAAGTAAATAACTCTTCTTTTTTGAGATAAAAGAGAAAAAAAGATAAAACTGAGATTTCAAAAATCGAAAAATTCCTTTGGTGACTCTGTGTGTTTTTGTGCTACGTTTCAAGCAGAGCTTATTTTCTGTTCGCAGAGCGCATTACTCAGCTTAAAGCGCAAAATATTCTGCTGCAAAATACTGCTTATTTCTTCCTTTGCGGATTTCTTATTTTCCGCCTCGTTGCAACGCGTTGGTGCGAACACTCCTGTATTAGGGGACTAATTTGTATGCGGCTACGAGTAGTTTTGCTTGCGCCTGTGTATGAAGCATTACAAAGAGATGATTTGAAATACAAAAGGATGAAATAATTCGTAAATTTTATTACTGAAAGGATTGTTATTATTTAGCACTTTGGGAATAACTCTTTTGAAGTTTTTTGCTATATTCATCTAACAACCTACGTTTGCTTACTGTAGCCGCAAGGTAAAACTACAAGAAAAACCAATTAAAGTTGGCGTAGAATCGACGCCGACAGTGCAGTGACAGGGAGTCGACAAATCGCCTAGTGGCGGTTGGACACAACAAGCAAAATTTTAACTGTTGAGTTTAGAAATAATTAAAATAGTTCAACGAACTCAACGCGCGGCTCTTGAATCAGCTACGGCTGTAGGCATTGAAATGCAAAGTCACATAAAAAAAAGTAAAACAATTGATACAAATGGAAGAGAAGTAAGGACAAGAGAAAATGTATACCGAAAGGTAGGAATGCTAATTTACTCTATTTAGAATTTTGTTCTTTGTGCTAAGTCGCCGCGTATACCTGTTAGTAAAAATGAAAAGTTGCGAAAATGAACTTGAAAGTTTCGGTCTAACCTTTCGGTGGCACTGAAACGACCTAACGCTCATTTACTTTTGGCTTTGTATCTACGGAAAGATTAAGGGTTAGGCTCTGTAAAATTGTATATATTATTATTACTAGTATTTGCTTAAGCGCCGACTATGAGGCGTATAGTGCCAAAGTCAGTGATTTCCACTTTCTTCTATCGCTGACTGTTTACTCGTGAAGCCCGCCAGGATCCTTTGGGTCGTCCTCTGTGTCTGTAACTTTGCGGGTTCCGTCCCATCGCTGGTATTTCTTACTATTTTTAAGAGAATGTCCGATCCAGGCCCGTTTCCTCTTACGGATTTCAATATTGATTGCGTTGCCAAGCGCGTATATTATTGTACGCATACATCGACTTACAAAAGTTTGCAGTTTGGATGCTATTTCCCGTGATGTTGGTAAGGTCAGTCTCCCAGTTTTTCAATTCTCTGGTTTTTTAGACTTTGAATATCATTCCAGGAGAGTTGTGCCCTTACGCTTTATTTGGTAAAAAAGATATATATTAGTGAGGCCAAATAAAAAGATGGTCTTCCAATTTAAATTTTCCTAGTAAATCGATATAAATAGTGAGCGCAACGTCCTATGATAGGTGTTTGATAGGACTTTTCTTCCAATTTGCGTTGTGTGTCTTTATGTTTTTCCACGAAGGCACTAGAAATCAAGTTTTACTCTGTTTCCGAGCAATGGAAGCAACTTCTTTCTGCGTATGCCAAGTTGTGCTAGGGTTAAATTTTATTACACCAGAGATTTGAATTAATTACTGTAAACGACAATAAGTTGTTTAATCAGGTAGGCAACCGCAGAAAGGATTACAAATGTATGTGTAGCGGGTTTTACGTAAGTCAGTTTAATCGACAGTTGCCGTCAACGTACCTAAGCTGGTGTGCAGCGGGCTGTTCAGCGAACGCAAACAACCGCAAGGGAATTAGGCGACTTGAAAGCGGGATATTCTGTGTGTGTGGGTATTTTGACTGGCGTCTGTTCTTGCTGTCTGCTTTCTGCCGCTCTACCAATAAATAAATATAAGCTGCTCGCACACACACATGCAGTTAACCACCAGCCGTGTGTTTGCGTGCTTGTGTGTGCGCACTCTAGCGCCTAAAAGCATTTTACGACAGCCAGTTTTTTATTCGGCTTACGCCCCTCGTCTACTTCGTATTGTTTTGTACGGATTTCGTTTTGTTTGCTCGCTTCTTTGTTTAAGCGCAGATGAGGACACACATACAAGTAAACATTATACCAGTGCTTTACAGCGCACGAGCCCAGACATGCAAATTTGTAGTTCGCCGTCAATAACGTGCCTCGCTGCCTTTAGCTTATTCTCATTTATTTTCTCAGTTTTATTTTGCATCGACATATTTGCCTTCTTCGCTGTCGTCGCTTGGGAGCTTTCAACGACAGGATGGATGTACGTGTAAATGTATGTGTGCATAAGAGAATTAGTGTCGCTTTGATTTGATCATTTCACGTAAGCCGGTTTCCGAGTATTAGTGGTAAGGTAGAGTAAAGAAGCAACAAGGGGCGCGGAAGAAGCGAGATTTTTTACTTTTTTGCATTTCTTTCCACTGTGAAAGTAATGATATCGTTCACTTTCGGAAATTGTGGTAAATTAAATAGACACGTCAATAGTGCAGACAACTTTGAGCGAAATTTTGGCTTTCCTGAGAACTTAATAAATTGCAATCGGATAAGTAAGTACCAAACACTTGTTGATGCGCTAACAAAGATCTAGCCAAAGACTTTGCAATGACATAACGAATCTTATTTCAGTGTGGCAAAATATCTGGTACGAATAATGTTGTACGATAAATCACTGCTTCTGGTGCTTTAAAAATGTTAATGAGCCTCTAAACTATCAAGTACTAGACTATTTCTAACGTCTGTTGAGCAGACAGTGCAGCTCTTTGTTGTTTCAGAGCACCTAAAACCTGTTTCAACGACAACACAACACAAATCATTGATGCAGGCAAGCAAAAGACGCGTTTTGCTAGGAAGATGCTCGCCCAAACAACTATCAAAGGACGCACGTGCCAATAACATATAAACCCAGATATGAAATAACTATCTGACTGATACGAAAATGCATTTCACTTTTTTCACAATTAATGGCAGTCAATTTTACTTTGAAATTTAGTTTGTAAAAGGTTTGTGTTTAATAGTGACGATGCATCCTTTTTATCCAGCTGTTTTAACCGCTATTATTTAAATTATTACAAACAGTTCTATTTGGCAAAAAACTCTGAGTTCTTCTCTCAGCCATTTTGAATTGCCTTAGGATTCTTTTACCATTCTATTCTCAAATGTCTGCCATGTAATTTTATACACTTGACATCATTTTTTTATGCTGAGTTCTAACTGAAACTTCTGATGTGATTGCGAAAAATTAATTAAAAACAGAGATTTACCATCATTGAGTTATATCGCGCACAGATCGCCTTTCTCATGTGTGCAAATGCATTAAATAAAAGGAAATAATAATAAAATAACAATCTAATATTCATATAATTTGATTTAATATAATTTTAAAATTTATCTTGCAGCTTGAGGTAAATTAGATTAGGTTGAAGTGGTTATCCTCTTTGGGACACACTCAGGCTCAGAGCCCACTGTGGTGCCACGTGGGAAACTCTTTCTTATCTCGTTTAAAACCAGTGTGTAGATTTTGAAAAACTTTAGAAGGTCTCTGTTTTTCGTAGTACTGGGATTTTCCAATTCATCAAAAAAATGTTTGCCTAAAACGGAACATCTACATTTGCATAGAGCAGGACAATGGCACAGAAGGTGCGAGATCGTCTCTTCTTTCTCATCTATACAGCTTCAGCAGAAGTAATGTGCTTGCACGTCCATCCTCTGGACCTTTCTTGCTTGGCAGAGATTCCACAATCCTAAGGTCGGCCGGGCGGCCCTCAAAAGTAAGTTGGTTACAAGCCTTTAAGGATAGGCCCATGTCATTGCCTCTGTACTCATCAGCCATCTTGGTGCTGAGTCTCGCTGGTTAATCTGCAATACAGTTAACCTCAATGTCGCAATGGACAGGAATACTGGTTATCAGTAGGTGAATTGACTCAGCCATTTCGCTAAGAGATGTTCGGCACTTCATGGCTATCTTGAAGGTTGTAGACTACTTTATGTAGGATTTTATCGCCTACGGCTTTTATTAGTGCCATGAGTTCAGTGAGAAAGACACTACAGTGACCGGGAAACTGAAAACTAAAGGAGATCGCCAGATGTTCGAAATATACACCTCCGCCCGCCCTGCTTTCGAGCTCTGAACTATCTGTGTATGCATTCATAAACTCGCCTGTCTTACATAGTCTCGTTTCCACTCTTCTCTTGAGAGTGGGTGGGCCGAGAACGTTGTCATGGCAATTGTAGGCGAGAGTGCATAGTCCAACAGTCTGGGAAGCTCCGAAACGCCATCCAGGATTTTACCGTGGCCGTAGTCCGCGTTTGCCCATTTACTTGACGTGTTTAATCTTATTGCCGCAGTGCAAGCGATATATCTTCCCTGCACATCCTCTGGAAGGAGGTTTAATGTCGCTTATAATCCTTTCGATGGTATAGTTGATATTGCACCGGTTATGAGAACAGATGCCAGTCTTTGCAACATGTCAACTCTTTTGATATTCACACCCTTCTTAAGGGCATTCGACCCTACTACAATACCATACCAGAGAATTAACCTAATTACTGCTGTGCAGAGACAATGTGTTATTGTGGCATTCAACGCCCATATTTTCGCAATTAGCCTTCCGCCGTCATTGCTTTGTCACGCCGTTACTCTATCTGTGACTGTGAGCCCTCAAATTAGCTTCCTATGCAGTATAAGGCCTAGATATTTAGCGCTTTCTGATCCTCTGAGGGATATTGCTTCCAGTTCTCGACTTTTACACCAAAGTGATTATTTGTTGAGAGATCTTCGTTGAAGGTCACACAATGTGGGCAGGTGTTTAGCCGGATTTCTATTGCAATATCAACTCTGATTTAACTTGGAAAATATATAAATACCCGGATATAATTATGCCATTACGTGTATCCTTAGAACGTTCTAATGCAACTCTGTACTATTCGCTTTAATTTTGTTGAACCATCAACAGCAAACAAGTGATTTATATAATGTTTACGGTTCTCAATTATTTACTTCTTATTTCTGAGTTGTTTCAATTTCCGTTTTTCTTCTTTTTTGCTTATTTTTTCATCATTGTTGCACTGCTACCATTAAAATTTGTTGGCCAGACTTTTCTTCCACTTCAGAACGCATTCGTTCGTTGCTTTTCTTTTCAGGGTTTCCACCCTGTTGCACTTTTTAAGTTGGTAAACATGGCTGGACAACAACTATTCGTTTGTTTTCTAATATTTGCGGTTTCAAGTGTTCAGCCACCACTCTGCGGTTTGAGTATTTTGCCGATTCACAATAGTTTTCAGAGTCTGTAAATGTGTAGATGCATAATTTCTATTTAAAAGCAGTGAGTATGGGCTAAGAATGATTATGAATGTCAGCAATATTATTTGTAATAAAGTATTTCAAAGCTCGGTATTACTTAATTGCATTCTCAGCTGCTTGGTACAAGTCTGTATTTAGAAATGGAATGCCAACTATGCCTAAGTGAGGACGAGGGGACTGTGTGAGTGTCCCACTTTGGCCAAACTGTGATTAGAATATTTAAAAATTGTTTAGTTAACCCTTTACTAAAAATTCGCCCTAAAGTGCCATGTTTTTCTTGATTAGAAGGTCTGAAGATGACATAGGTGATTGGAATTGGAGTCATGCGATTGAAACAAAAAATATTTTCAATAATTTAATTCTCATTTTCCCCTGTTTTTTGATACGAAATGTAAAATGAATATCAATGAACGCCAATTTCATAACTCATCACTTCGATTGCTTAATTTTAATAGTTTTCAAAAAAAAAAAACATAAAAGTTCGTCATGTGCTTAGCTCCTTCACTTTCCGTTATCCTGCTTCCTGCCAATCAGTTGTGCCACGAAGAGAGCAAAAGTTGAAAATTATATTACGCCGTAATTTCCTTACCCTTTTTTATTAAGATTTTTGTGAGTTGAAGTTTCTAACACCCGCACTTCCGATTCGAAAAAAAGATAATAGAAAAGTTTTTACAAATTTTGCGGCAAAAAGTTAATTGCATTATTACACTATAAATCTGTGCGCACGTTGTCGAAAAAGGGGAAATATTGTTTCCTCAATTCTAATTTTTACTGCACGAGAGTGAATTATGTACAGAATTATCAACGGTAAATAATAAAAAAGAATATTTTATTTTGATGTCGCACCCACCGAAAAGCAATAAAAAGTTGTAATAAGTTTTTTATTTCTGTCTCCTTCGCACCTTGTGCCATCCTTTCGCTCGCTTTGAAGCACATTTTTTAAACTTCTCCCCCTTTTGTCATCTGAACCCTTTTTCGTCAGAGCTCAGCAATTCTACCGCAATAACTCGGTTGTTAAAAACTTTTTGTACCCAAAAAGCATAAAAAATCACAGAATCTCTCTGCGGTACGAGGGAAAATCGAAATAATAATAAAATGTCAATGTAAAAATTACAAATGCTCCGAAGAAGGGGAGAATTATAATGGAACTTTGAGGAGGCAGCAGGAAAAACTTAGTTTTTTTGTGGTGGCGGTGTCAGCAGTATAACATTTTATCAACTTCCCTACTATTGACAGCATTTAATACTTTTTAATAGCGGTAGCAAATGCGCTCCACGCCATGGGTTTATGAGTTTACTGTCGTTTGGCGAAATCAGACATTTCTGTTTTTTTTTCTTTTTTGTGATAAATCGACAATTTCTGTCACTTGTCACCCAACGCAAGGTGTACCACGCGTAAAAGCCTGTACAAGCACTTAACCACGCCCACACGCGCGCAAATAGGCGCCCGCATTCACATAATTGTACTCGTTTGTCTGTTTGCGTTGCCTACTTTTAGGCCGCTACCCATTTTGTTGCTTGTTATCTTTAATGCCTTTTTTCGTATTTCGTTTTCGTCTGCTCCAACTCATTTGCGGACTTTTCAGTGGCAATTTTCTCAATTTTTATTGATTTACCCCCTCACCCTGGACAACTGCTTTCTTTTAAGCGTTTCAAAAAAAAAAGGAAGAAAAATTGTGAGTTTTCCTAATTTATTAAGTTTTTAGTTTACTCTTTATTTCCAATAACACTAACACACATGCAGTGGAGTGAGAAAAGATAGAAGCAAGAGAAACTTACACCGACAATAACAATAAATATTGGACTGTTTTGCCCCTGAGTTGAATTTCAGTTATTGTTCGCTACTATTTTTTTCTAAAGCGTTTACCCAATTTTTTTGTTACTTTGCTGTTGAGGGTGTGTACTTGGAACTGGCTACTAGCAGCCACTCCAATCGCTGCTCGGTAAACGGTCTACTGCGCCATGACCGTGATTGTGTTGGTTAATGTGCCGCATTGTTGCTACTAATGATGCTCGCACGCTAATGAACCGTCATTTATCGGTTGCTTATCGGCTGCTGTGGTCAAGTGAAATTTAGTGAAGTTGTTAATGAAAATAAGTGAGCTGAGATGAAATGTCAAAAAAGTTTGGATAAGGGAATGGCAACTGATTGCGTCTCAAAATTGCAGAATATGTAGGTGTAGGGACGGTTTCTGTAAACTAAAAATTATTTCTTTTATGGAAAATTAGAAAATGGTCGCAATAAATCTTAATCTGAAACGTGTCCATATGCTTTACGAATAAAGGATAACTTCTGGATAGAAGCACATAAAAAGGAGAGTGTAAAAGAACATCGAATGCAGCGCATTAAGTAGCTTCCGATATGATTCATTGTAAGTAAAAAGGCAGTAGGAACGAAGGAAGATTTAATAAGGATTTTTAAAAATCACACATTTTTGTGTAGACCGTTGCGTATAATGCCCTGACTATCAAAATGGAAATTAGTCTAATTTACGAAAAACTTTGTCATTTATGTATTTTTGAAACAAAAATTTCAGAACTTGAGAAAGCTTTTTTATACTCGTAATCGATGATTCTTCAGGAGGTTGGCTTCTGGAAACAATCTCTCTAGGCGCATGGTAGCATTTCTAAGCACTTAACACCGCATTTCTTTGAACTTCCTACAGATCTCTCTATCCACAAACAGGAGTTTGAGTGTTGTGGCAGGGCAAAGGAATGGAGCGAGAGAAAAATGTGTACCAAGGCTGTTACCTCTGCCTTCACAACGGTTTCAATTTGGAATCGGGAGTCGGAGCAAGGGTTTTCTTGAGATCAACCAATTTATCTATTTCCTTTAAATCGAATACTGCTAGTGTTCTTTCGGGCAGAAGTGTTTGCGATCCTATGGTAATGTAGAATTCTTATGGAACGCGGGACAATTCAATGTTTAAACTTCTAACTGTGTTTCCCGGTCATTGGATGATCGGTGAATATGCAGAAAAGCTATTTAATCCCCATTGCAAAAGCTGTGGGGACCTTTCAGAGAAGGAAACTGCTGATCACTTTCTCTGTAAATGTTAGGGGTTGACAGTTAATCGATTAAGGTCACTGGATGCTTCTTTCTTCGACAGCCAGCGCTGTGCTCTAACCTAAATCCCTTCCTCTGTTACACCAACAGCTCTGGTTGGCGGTAGATATCTGCCTGTTGAAGGTCTCAAAATGGTATCAAAACGACGTTTCAGTGCTACTTGAGGAGTTCCAGAGTGGAACTTCCACTACCAATTTAAGGTAGACAAAGCATGTCGTTATAGGAGAACTCTACTGAAGGAGCACTGAGTTTGATGAGCTACCCTCGCATGCGGTGAAGGCCTTTCAAATCACATACCATACAATAATAAAGAAGCTGTAAATATTTTAATTTTATTTTGCTGGGCAGTAGGCATGTAATTTTGCAATGCTAGTGGAAAGTAGTAGGCAGTTGAAAAATCGTATTTGCTACCTTAAGGCGTACAGAAAGCCTTTAAAATGCAACTCAGCTCAAGTCTGAAACGTAGGTGCGTCTTTTGTACGCAGTATAAAGGGATAAGGATTCACCTGAATATGATTAAGGATAGATAAGCTCAAGCAGGGTTGGGGCTGTGGGCTGTTGAGTTGAATGCTCACCAATGCCACCCCTTTCCTTGGGCATATGTTGTCGCTTGCTCACCTACGTACACACACACTTATCTACACCTATGTCTCAGTGTTTGCAAACGCTTTTATGTGAAATTAATAAATTGAATTTTTGGAATGTCGAAACACGCGCGCAAACGTGACTCTTTGCCTTTTGTTGATGAGTTGATGGCACTCCTTAGGCTGAGGTAAAAACCAGAAATACGAGTATGTGGAAATTGGAAAGGCTCTTTCAAACATAAAAAAAAAACAGTGAAGCGCGGCAATTCAGCTGCTGGTGGCCTTATAATTTTCTCATTTATATATTTTGTAGAATGCGAAGCTTGATCCTGTTCGTGTACTTACACATGTTGTACTTGTGGCTGCTTGTGTGTATGTCAGCGAAGCTTCTCAGCTTACTGCAAAGATAATTTCATTTACGTGCATATTTTGATTAAAAAATTGCTTAAGGTGTTTTTTCTTTGTTTCGACTTCGTTTTTTATTGTATACTCGTTGCGCCCGCAAATGTCGTTAACTTGAATTTTATAGTCGACACTCAACGCTGTCCCACGCATGTGCATTTGCCGTCATCAGTCCTTTAGCTCGTGCACCCCGTTTTTTCTTTGTTTACGCTCGCACAACATTGCACTCCACTCAACTTCATATTTGGTTTCGTTGGAATTTTTGGGTGGCTGTGCAACACATTTTGCGAGCCCGGAAGCGTTGTAGATTTTTTTTAACTTTTTACACGTTTCGAACGCTTCTGGTGAATTATTTGCAATTCTGCTGGTTTTGCTTTTTTTGTGGGGGCGGAGGAGGTGGTTTTTGTTGCTTTGGTAATTCGACATTTCGACGCCTGTGTGCACCACTTCACTCGCGCAGAATGCGTTTGTTGCAATAAAAGCGCACAAATTGGCAGCATTGACAGTGCGAGGGTAATCAAAAATATTTATAACCGTCATGAAGTCAGCGGCAACTACGATAGGAGCGGCAATAACTTGTCAACTTTTATGACAATGCAATTGTGTTGCAACATTGAAGCAAAACGAAGGCAGTGCGGGAATGAGCAGCATAAAATTAATTTTTGGTCTACCAACAAACCGAACCTGTTCATGTTTTCTACTAAATGGAGACAATTTTTGTAACGGCACATGGGTGCAGTAAGAGAAAGGCTCCCGCAACTAATGACAAAACAAAAAAAAAAAAAAGGAAAAGCCCCTTTTTCCTTAGCTATATACATTTTTAAGTACTTATATATATAATTGGCGCTTACACCCTTTCTGGGGGTTTAGTCGAGCTCCTCCTCCGTTTTGCGGTGTGCATCTTGATATTTAGTTAGGAGCTTCAAAGATATCAGAGCAGTCCAACGGTTACGATGTCATGAATATCTTCTTCTAGGTAGGTCTTAAAATCTGCTTCCTGAGGCCGCAATACTTAAAGGGGTTTTCCACGACCATGAATCATTTCAGCTCATGAAATAAAACTACGAAAAGTTTCGTTGCGAAAGATAAAATAGGGAGATAGAAAATAAACGAAATATATGATAATAGTCACAGACTATTCAGGATCACATTTCAAAATTTTTTTGTTTTCACAAACTAGAACACTGCTTTTCGATAGACAATTCTTCTTGATGAAGACAATTTGCCATAGTTCGAATAAGTGTGCAAGCTCAGCTTCCTTTTTGAGGTAAATGGATTTATTTCACCTAACAAAGCCTTCTACGAGTACTCTACGGTCACCCCATTTTTTACAATTATCTTTTTCGACATTTCCTGTTTAAGCATTCACTTTCGGATTGGCTTCTGGTGAATTTGTACGGGCCAGTTTTATGAAAATTGAGTGGCAAATTTATGAAATACCAGTTCATGTTAAGGCAGGTATACCACCGTGATCAAAAAGTTCCCGGAACAATCGTCACGTGGCGCTCTAAGCCAATTTATTTGAGTTGTGTTTTGTTTTATTAAGCCAACAGAAGGTCATGAGTAGTATAAACGCTTTAGAAGAGATGGTGAGCCCATCAAGGATGCCGAACACAGTCGCAAGCCGTCTACATTGAAAACTGATGAAAACATCAAAAAAGTGAAAGAAAAGTTGATCAATAATTGCAAATGAACTATCAGAGAGCAGACAGAAGACTTGAACATTGTTTATGGATCCAATGACATAGGTAATTTCCAAGGTTGCATTGGACCCAATATTTATCAAACGCATCACTACTGGAGACGAGACGTGGGTTTATGAGTAAGACACGCAATCCAGAAATCAGCGGTGTGAGTGGAGGCGTTTTAACAGCCGAAAGGAAGTAATGGAAAAATCAGCTCTGATGGCTATTACCGCAAATAGAGTTCCACAAATATTTCGAGAGCTGGGTGAAACACTGGCATAAGAGCGTTGCAGTTGATGGAAAGTGCTTTAAAGGCGTCACTTGTATTTTCAACTTTTTTGAATATATCCCTGGAAATTGTTTTGGTCCTGGTCATATTAAGGCTTTTGCTTGAAGAAAAGTGTCTTAGAATTTACATAGCTACTTAAAATGATTTGCGTCAATAAGCGGTGTGTAAGGTATAGACGTTATGTATGTAAAGGAAGAAAAGGGAAGATAAGTGAATAAACGCGTTGGCACTTGAATGTAAAGGAGCGAATTTCCACAGAACGAATCTCTGATAACCTTCGACCGAAAATAAATGCCTTTTCATTGTTATCACTTGCACTACTGTACGGGGATCTCCTCGTAGAAATTTCAAGACACAGCTCAGTGCAGTGCTGCTGGGTGTCACTTCTTTGATTTGCTTTGTTTCGTCAACGCTGGTTTAGATTTGCGGTACTTTCATCAAATCTCATTGCAAAAATAATACATCAGCTCAGTAGACGGACGCATCTGCCAGCAGTGTCGCTAACGATTAAACAGTTTTAATGGGAAATTTTTGCAAATATGCTAAAGGAGATCACACATAATAAATATACGCACACATGTGTGTGTGTGTATATCACATGTATGTGTGGTTACATGCGTCAGTACGCGCGTCAAGGCAAAACAAGAATTTTCCAGAACGCTGACGATACGAGCAATTTGCCATCATCACCAAGGGAAAGTTTAAAATGAAATGAAGTTTGGCTTGATTTGTATGGGAGTATGTAGATGTATGTATGTATTTATGTAGATATACTACGTATGAATATACATCATCAAAATGTGTGGAAAAATTGTAGCAATTTGTTTGTTTCTTTGCATGTCGCATTACGTTTCTTAACATTTTGCGGAGAGCAAAACTAATTTGACATAATCAGAGTCGTGGGAATTCACATGCCACCCAAAATTTATATTCGTTTATACTCGTTCACATATATTCATATGCTTAGATATGTGTGCCCATAAGTGTGAGTTGTAGCCAGAAATCATGAAATATAAATTGAATGCGATTTACGTAACATAATTTGGGATTCGCGAATAAATTACTTTCTACGTGCGTACTCCAAAAGGCATTTGTTTATATGGGCTGAAAGTACTAATAAGCACAACTGCTTAATTTATGCGACAATTTATGCATATTTTTGTACATAAATACTAAAATTTTAAATTCAAATTTTTTTTTTAAATTACGTTACTGCCGCAATTTCAATTAGCCTTTGAGAATGAAAGTTAAGTCTTAAGTTTTTACAATTTACAGTGCACTCGCGGTAACTCGAATAGCCGCTAAGTCGAACGACGTGCTAACTCGAACACATTTTTGCCCCTATTGACTTCTTTGTAACTCGAACAATAAAAAAGCGCTATAACTCGAACAAAAAAACAAATTTATTTGTACACACATTCTTTTCAAACATGTATATTTTGTACATAGATACATATGTAATAGTATATGTATATAAATTATATGAATATTTCGGCGTTAATATCCCGTTAGTTTTCTGGGAACAACATCTTGCATTGACCAAATTGCTTTAAATTTGTCATTTGTAGTATATCAGTGCACGTGAGTAATGGATCGTAAAAGGTTGAAGTGTTTAACATTAAAAGAGAGGGCTGAAGTCCTTAACAAAATTAAACGTGGACGTAGTGTTACTTCTCTAGCGAAGGAATATGGGGTAGCCAAGTCCACCATAAGTCTTATAAAAAAGAAAGATAAGGCAATTTATGGCTTGCACTAACGCTACCGGCAACCATAAGCTTAAACTTCTCGTTATTGACAAAGCAAGAAATCCTCGAGTTTTCAAAAATTTTAACTGTCCGGTGGAGTACAAAAATTCCAAATCAGCCTGGATGACTTCGGCGATTTTCAAAGACTGGTTTCATAATTCGTTCGTGCCGCAGGTAAAATCCAGATTAATTAAAACAATTGTTTTAACCAAGTTAAATGACTTTAATATTTAGGTAAGAAAAAATTTGAAAGATGGGGACTACCTGAGAAGGCTCTTCTTCTAATTGATAATGCCCCATCACATCCCAAAGAAATCGAATTAAAGTCCGAGGATGGTTTAATTTTAACTATGTTTATGCCGCCGAATGTGACACCATTGATCCAGCCAATGGACCAAAATGTGATTCGTATAACGAAACTATACTACAGAAATTTTCTACTGGCTTCCATTTTCAACAATCGATCGAAAAATCGATATCGATGACTGTTTTTTTAACATAGCACACTCAATTGATAAGTCGAACAAATTCGATAAATCGAACAGCGCCTGTTTTAATTAGTTCGAGTTATCGCGAGTGCACTGTATTTGTGTATTGAGTCCACTTTTTATAGCTTAAAATAAGTTCCAGCTTCTACGGCGACGTTAAACTGCGTGGAGACGCCAATCATTAAAACATAAAAATATTCCGAAAATCTTGCAGCAATTCGTGAGTTATTAATATCACAAATGGTTCCTACCGCACAAAAGTGTAGCACCTTAAAATTCATTAAGAACGTGCAACACAATATTTGCTCCGCTACATTTGTAACTGGTCTAATCGTTCAAAGTTCTCGGCAATAAGCCAGTATTCATGTCTCAGCGGCGTCCTCTGCTCCCCCACTACTCACCAACTCTTAATGATGTGCACTTATTACACACTTTCTCCCCATGTGTGCTTCCCCTTTCTTTCACTTTTCGGCCCTTACCTATTCTTTCTGCCGCCACTCAGTGCTAAGCAACTGCAATGCCGTACCCTGCAACATTTCTAATGCAACAAATTTAAAGTGGAAAACGTAAGAGCAAAAATACCAACAGGAATTCCCATTTGACAGCGGAACAAAGTGTGGCATTTCGCAGTGCTGTTTTGTTATTGCCTTGGTTTTTGCTGTAGTGGGTGTTGTTGTGCTGCAGCATTTCAAGCGGTTAGCATTGTTGCTAGTTTTGTCGGCAACACAATCAAAGTGTGTGAAGTGTTTGCTGAAATGTACAGTGACATTCGAGCCCACACACATGCGTACACAAGCAGACACGAGCGCATGCACAGATTTAGACTATTTCCGGTCAGTTGGCCGGATAGTGATGTTGCTGCCGTATGAGCGCACGTTTAGCCTTGCCACATTCCACATTTTATTGACAGCCGGCGCGCTTTGCTTTTAATTTCATTTTATTGCATTTTGTTTTCACTTCTAGTTTTGCTTTATTGCATTTTTCACTTCCCCCCTCTTCGTTGTCTGTCTGTTGTGTGTGTCTGACAACAAGTTTGCGATTTTCTGAATTTGTATACTTCGCAATTCGTTTGTGAGTTTTTTATGCATAAAAGTAAATGAGTGTGTGTATGCCTGTGTGCTGATGTGGTTTTCCATTTGGTTGTTTTGCGTTTTTATTTGCTCAACAGTTCGCATTTCCTGTTACACCTTCGCCTAGATTTGTCTTTTGCCTGCTGCCCATATTTCAAATCCATTTGAGGCTAGTGGAATTTAATTATTTGCCCTTTCAGTTGGCTGCATTTTCGATACGGCCACCACTTTTGCTTTTTGGGTTTGTGCGCTGAACCTTAAAAACGAAAATTTACGAAATTTGTAGAAATTTGATTATTTAATGGGGGAAGATGGAGTGGAGAGACACTTAATGTCAATGGGTTGATCCATCTTTGGCTAACGTTTCAGAAGAGGAAATATTGGAACACCTTTTCATGGTCGCGCCTGGATATACATTCCATAATGTGAACTTTTATGCATTTATTTGATAGATACATCTGTATCTACTCTACATAACTTTCCCTAAGGATAAACTGAGAATGCTCAGTCACGTTCTCAGACACCATTGCAGATAGCGCAGTCATCTGCACAGGGTTAGGATATAGTTCACCGGCTCTTGTCATTCCTGCGACCAATCCCCGGAGACCTCGAAGCACCTTCTCCTTGCAGTCAGAAGAAAGACAAATTCGCTCAGTCCAACCCAGCTCTGTCCTAAGTTTAGTAAGGGAACTGGGCTTGGATGAGGTACAGTGATGAGTAAAGCAAGAGATCGAAGTGCAAACCTCATATCTGTCTGGCTATCTATTAAAATAATAAATTTTATACGTTAAGCTCTAATTTTATGTTTTTTTTTAAATAATTATATAGCTTTATCGGGGAAGTCCTCCTGCACACGTAAGGCTTTGTATTTAGGGAATATCTGATTACTAGTTTTTAAAATAAATTGCAGAATAGTTGTCATTCAAACATTTTTCGATGATGTGCGGTATGGAAAACGTAAATTCGTAAATTCAAAATTTTGCCGAGCAGACATTTTTAACTATCAGGGCCTTGCTCAGATTTTATTCACGATTTTTATTAGTTTTATGCCGTTTAACTAGAAACAGAAAAAATCGTTCCCTTTATGTTATACTAGCAACCCGCCCAGCTTCGCACGAGTATAAAATATATACCCTATGTCACTCACTGAAAAAATGATTAAAATCGATCCAGTAGTTTTGGCTTATTCATTATTGCCCGTGGCCCGCACGCGTTAAATTTGGAGTAAAACAATTCCCCTTTCTTTATAGCATGAAGATTTCCTGCTATCTTTGGGATATCTAAATTCATACCCTACATTTTTGCATATTAACTTTTTGCATTTTTACATACCTATATATTTATTTTATTTTTACAACAATTGCTATATTACAGAATGTCTTTATATACAACGTTCATAGCTTTCTTGTCATTAGACAATACAAACATGTTTTTTCTAGAGATTACTCTTGAAAGAGCGACATACAGTTGGCCTTGTGAAAAACAGTCAACACTCAAATATAAGCCTGCAACGTTGAAGGTTTGACCCTGAGATTTATTTATGGTCATTGCAAAAGATGTCTTTACCGGAAATTGTAAGCGTTTAAATTGGAATGGTAGATCCGATGGTATCAGAGGGATTCGGGGAATCAATACATCTTCTCCGGTACCACATCCTGTGAGTATTGTGCACTCTATTATGAAAGTTTTCAGTGATTTTACCATCAAACGCGTGCCATTACAAAGTTTAGGTGGACTTAGGTTTCTTAATAAAATAACAGGACAACCTATTTTCAGCTCCATTTTGTGAGGAGGGAGTCCAGACGGTTTCAAAGAGTTTAGAAATTCTGTAGGAAATTGAACAGCTTCTTCCAAATCGAGAACAGTATCGACCGAGTAGTATCTTTTCGTCGGCGCATCAATCTTTCAAATAATCAAGTTATTTACTTTATCTACTTGTTCGTTAGTTGGTGACAGAATAGCTCTTTCTTTAAACCAAGATATTGTCTTATAACTTATGTTATCAATGTCTGGATAGACATTGTTGACTAACTCTTGGATGTTGTCTATCAAAACACAAAGGTTTTCTAGGTTAATCCTTCCCTCACTTTGTGTTAATTCTCCATTGCCAACTTTTAGCAGCATCTCTGTAAATAGCCTGTTCTCACGTGAAGATGACGAAATCCTCATATTAGTTTTAAGCTCTAATTTATTGACATACGACTAAAGGTGGGATCTTTTTAGCGAAGCATTTATTTCGTCAGCACGTGTTCCTCGAGTCACAACTGGTAGGATTTGACGGAAATCTCCTGAGAACAGAATTGTACATCCACCCATAGGTGCATTTTTGTTGCGCAAATCGCGCATTGTCCTATCCAGTGCTTCCACAGACGTCTTGTTTGACATGGTAGCTTCGTCCCAGACTATTAATGAGCAGTCACGCATCAATTTTCCTGTATTGCTCTGTCTAGAAACACTACAGACGCTGTTATCATCATCGGTGGCGATTTTCAGCGGGTGCTTCATTGTAGAGTGTATGGTTCGGCCTCTTTCCAAAAGAGTAGCGGCAATGCCGGATGACGCAACAGCTAACGCAATTTTTCCGGTAGATCTCAATTACTAATTACTGTTGTAATATCTTGAAAAATATTGTTTTTAATTATATGCTGTAAAGAGCCATATACATAGATCTATATGAAAACAACAATGTATTTAAGGTATTTAATTGGATAAGGATTAATGTTGTACCCATTTGTTGAAATCGCTTCGAAAATAAGCTATTAGTTGTCGTAAAAAGTAAATGACAAAAAATGTTATTGTATGGAATTGATAGCAAACTAAACGCGCTCCGAATCAATAAAAACTATTCAAAAACTGTATTTTAATTATGTGCGATTTACTAATATAGAACGTGAGAATAGCGTTTTATTTCGCTGTAAAATTGTATGTACATATATATTAATTACATGGAATTCAGTACATACATAGATACATATGTACATATGTATGTCCGATATGAAATAATGCGAGCGATTCGTAAATACATACATACATACGTCACCATACGATGTAATTCAACATTAATGAGGTGTGGTGAGATTATCGCTTAACGCCTATTGCTTCATTCGGTTGACAGCGAACACACACACAAACAGCTTTTTTTGGAAAAAGAGCTGCTTTTGTTTAAACAATTTTGGTTAAATAATTAATAAATAAATCAATTTTTTTTTTTGATGCAGAACGAAAGTAAATATTTCAAAGTTAAACTTCAAGAAAGTTTAATTTTAATTGGTTGATTCGTTTATGATTTATGGCCGTGAAAACAAAAAAATTATGTTTTTTTGCCACATTTTGACCGATTGCCACGCCCCCTTTATATATTTCTTCACATTATATAGATATAAACCTTCCTCTTCAATCAATCTATCTTTAAAAAAAACCGCATCAAAATCCGTTGCGTAGTTTTAAAGATTTAAGCGTATAAGGGGACATAGGGACAGAAAAAGCGACTTTGTTTTATAATATGTAGTGATTGTAATATTCTTAGTATCACACAATGAAACATGACCTGTAGTTTGGTTTAAATAGGTAAATAAAGGAAGAAATAATGAATGAAAAGAAATAAATAAAAATTTCAGTTTGAAAATGCTCTAAACTTCTTGTATGCAACGCCGGTCGTCTTAACCATTTACATATCTTCTACTTTCAGCGGTTCCATGTGATCTTATCAAACCACTTACTCATCGCAGAGCACTTGCTGATGGGCGTATCAAGCAGCGCATACCAAAAGTGAAAGCATTTACCGAATTTGTTGTGCGTTGTGGTGAGCCTCTATTACTCGTTTCACTATCGTTCATCCATCAAAGCACTGACAGCAAGAGCAGCTAAGCATAGATCTGCAGTATCATTGCCAATATCTTCTTGCCACCCATCGTCAAACTAAGTGACAGTAATAGCCACACATTGACGGCTCAGCTGCTGCGGCGTGCGACGCCATGGTGGAATCGTCGGCAATCGGCCGGCCACTGACTGGATGTGTAAATCCACAGCAGCCGGCAACAGCTGCCATCACCGCCGCACAGCACTCGCCATCCGGCATGAGAAGCGGCACGCTGGAGACGCGTGTAAGAGGCGCCTGGTATCGGGTGCTGGTGACGCTGGAAACCGACTTTCTGGCAATTAGTTTGGACGAGTCCTGTGATGCGGCGGCAATCAGTGTGGATCAATCGACCACACTGAACGGCACTTTGGGGTAAGTAGCTAGAAATAACACTAAGAATACATACATAAATAAATATGTTTAAAAGCCGCATCATCTTCCATTCTGCTATTTATATTTTATGAAAATTTGCACATCAGCCTCTCGTTGAGCGCTCGTTTGCATTTTGTAATGAAGTGAATTTTTAATTGTGCACTTTGTTGTTATCGTTGTACTTTTGCAGCAGCAACCACAGCGGTCATAATGGTTCCATACCTTCGTCAGCATCCATGCAGGGTATGGGCGGCGTGGGCGGCTCCGGTGCCGGTAGTGGCACTGACGCGGACTGTACAGATAACGGCGGCAGCGGCAACAGTGGTGACCATTTGCTGAACAACAATACCATGGACAATGGCCTGGATATGTGCGATGTACCTGATCATGTGGCAAATCAAAAGAGACATGTAAGTGTGTACGCAAATGCTGTTGTTGTTGTATGCGGTTGGCGGTATCTTTAGTTTTTGCTCATTTTGGTGGCAGGTACGCATCATTAAATCAGACAACAACGGCCTCGGCATTTCCATTAAGGGCGGTCGCGAAAATCGTATGCCTATACTGATATCGAAAATATTTCGTGGCATGGCCGCGGATCAGGCAAAGGGGCTGTACGTGGGTGATGCCATATTGTCGGTGAATGGCGAAGAGCTGCGTGAGGCGACACACGATGAGGCGGTGCGTGCGTTGAAACGAGCCGGACGAGTGGTGGATTTGGAAGGTGAGTGAGAAAAAAATTTCATTGAATATGCAGGTGGGAAATGTAGGAATATTGATTGCACAGCGGGAACAGTGAGTGAACTTGAAGTGTTGAAATGAAGAAATTTTGAAAAATAGAGTGCCATTGAAACTAAAACGAACTTTTAAAACGCACACACAGATCCATGGCAGTATTAAAATAGGCTGACAGATATGAGGCTTCTGAGATTAATTAAAAAAAATTAGCTTTAGGTAATAGAGTAAAAAAAATATTCCGTAAACCACATTTTTTCCTTGTTTTTTATTCTTTTATTTTTATAAAAATACAGTTTGTATTGCAACAAAAATCATATAACGCAAAGCTTTAAACGAAGCGCAGAATTTAAAAAATTCATTAAAATAAAAGAAAATGTACCTAAGCCCAAAAAGTTTGTCAAAAATCAACGCGAATTTCGGGCCACTTGGAGATTGCACTTTGCACCCAAAAGTGCAGTTGGAATTTCGTTTTCTTGTTACATGAAGTAATGAC
Source organism: Anastrepha ludens (assembly GCF_028408465.1). Classification (NCBI taxonomy): domain Eukaryota; kingdom Metazoa; phylum Arthropoda; class Insecta; order Diptera; family Tephritidae; genus Anastrepha; species Anastrepha ludens. Next base: position 115,615,037 of record NC_071500.1, on the reverse strand, counting down.
ATGGAAAGCAGTAATTAGATTTCACTTATTCATTTTAATTTGTTGGCGTGGGCTTAGAAAATAATTACATCAGAGCAATAAAGAAATTTGAGAATATTTCAACTTAAATTTCCATTGGCAGGCTTCTTTTTACTCAAAATTGTTTGCCTATACATTGCAGTAAATACTTGTACGTCTGTATATCTATACCCAGTATTTGTGCACTGGCGATGCGTCGTGGTCGTAATTTCAGCTTGAATTTTCAATCGTTTTGCTTATGCATTCGGAACAGGTTTATTGCGCCATTTCAAGTTGTGGCAGTTGGCTGATTGGTGATTGCTGTTCGCCGCACTCTGCTTGTAAAAGTCCTTCATAGCATCACGAATAGCAACAAATTGCGTGCTTTGAGTACTTCACGGTGCTATGTGACCCATCATCGCCACCATCCAGAAATTATCGACATAAATGTGGAGCTGCGTCGCGTTCCACATCCGCTCCCCGGCGTTTTATTGCAATCGGCGCTTGAGTCCAATTCATTCATTCGATGCTGTCAACGGCGTTTGAGTGTTGACATTTACTGCCGTTACGCCAAGTTGCGATGCCAATGTGCCCGCTACCCCCGAAACCCTACTGGGTTTAGTGCTGCGCCATAGCTTCCGACACTTGTTTCGCCTTCACAGCGCGTAACAATTTCAATAAATTGTGCTAGCGTTGCAGCAGCAAATCTGTGAGTTGCTAGCCGTGGTGGGGGTGTGGCGCACATTCGATGTGATGCACGTGCGCATGAGTATTTAGCCGAACTGGTCGTGGAATTAAATTTTTGTTCTTTTACTTGGACCACACACATACATATATGTAAATATGTGTGCGGTGGTGGCGCTCGGGAGCGAGACGGCGGCAACAGCAATTTTCAAGAGGACCGTGAATGTGCGGCTGTGTGTGTGTTGCCTTTAAACGCGATTTGGCTGCGGCAGTGGCAGCAACAAATGTGGGCACTTGAGTGACAAAAGTTGCCTCTGTGGCAAAAACACAGCTAGTTAGCTGCCAAACAGTCTCGAGGCTGAGCGCTTGTTGGCAGCAATCAGACACTAAGTTCTGCTAAGCATCTCCCTGCACCTTCCATGAATATACGAATGAATATGGGATCGATAGTGCGGGCAACAGATATACTACTGTCGCTGCTGTTGCCCTTATTTCCTCAACTCCTAATACTCATGCTGCTCACAAAACTCTCACCGTCTTCCACCGACATTTGTTTGCCAGCAGTTCGTGCGCAATTATGGCGATATTTGATGGCAGCAACTTTTCAATGACAAGCAAAGCATGCAACCACTACTAACTGCCACATGCGGCGCACTTTGTTGAAATTCATTTACGTTCCACACAAGCACAAATGCTTGCATATTTTGTGTGTGTGTGCATGGCAGCAGCGGAAGCTAACCTTGCATGTGCGTGTGTGGGAGGATGTGGCTTAGCTCTGTGGCTTAGTCCATGCTGACAGTGCTGTGCATGCGTGTGTGGTGTTTAGTTCGTTTCCTGTCGTTCATTAAGCATTAAAGCGGCGTTGAGGGCCACAGTTCAACAACTTCAATAAATTTCTGCTTTCGGGATATTGTTAAAGTTGGAGCAGTACACGTGAGAGGAAAATATTTTAAGGGAGAATTCGTGTGTGAGTTGCTTAATTGAAAAACAGATTACTAGCGGAGTGAAATTGTTTTAGAGAGACAATCAGGATATAAGAATGAAATACAAGTATATCTGAATATCTTTTTTTCGCTTTGAAAAATACGAGGTGTGCTTAAAAAGTAAGGTGACTTTTCGAATTTCATGTAGGTACAAATGCCCTGAACAAATGTTTGCAGTTTGAACAGTGTGGCATATTTAGTTCGTTTTTGAGAGATGGAAAGGTTAGATGTGTTCTGTAGTGCTGAGTGGTTTTCTGGAAACAAAAATTCATGAAAAACTCTAAATATTTCGTCCAAAAATAAAACGCAGCTTGCCGTTGTCACCTTTGTTTTGTTAGAAGGTATCTATGAAAAGACGGAGGTGAAGTCAAAATCTGAATCATTGGAAAAGCTCAGGCTATACCAAAGTGCGTTTTGGACAGAGGTAGTTCAAGGATTCGAAAATACCGTTGGAACAAGTGCATTATATTTGAGCTGATAGAGAAGGGATACTGATGGCAACATGAAAGTTTTTAGAGAAAATTAAAAAGTCACTTTGCTTTTTGTACATACCTCGTATATTTTCCAGCCACTACGGCCGACGTATTGGTTACTAGTATATTGTACTGATCAGAGAGACAAGTGGAGTTTTACGGAACGGTCAGGACTTACCGGAATGTTAAACACTACCGTTCGAATAACATTAAAAAAAGGGTAGTGTAGGAAATGTTAAAGGAACTCAAGCAACACTTCCTGGTTGCGTAAGAGAACACTCAAGGCATGATGATTTCTTTATTACTTCTTCAATACTCAGTTTCTGTGAAAGCTTTTTAATGCAATTCCTTTTAAATAGGCGCTTCCCCCTTCTTTCTCTTCTTGATTGACGCGATAACGGCTTACGCGATTCTGGACGAGTTTAACAAACTGCGCCAGTCGGTTCTCTCTTGAGCTAACCGACGCCAGTTGGACACTTTGCTTCTCAATCTGCCCTTCTCAAAGCAGATGAGGCCTTCTTCTTCCTTTGCTACCAGCAGCTGGTACCACATCGAATACTTTCAGAGATGGATCTTTATTCGCTGCGCTATGCCTATGCCGTCGTAAAACTTATACAGCTCATTGTTCCATCGCCTACGATAATCACCGTCGCCAACGTGCCAAAGCCCAAAAATCGTGCGCAGAATCTTTTTCACAAACACTCCAAGCGTCACTTCATCGGATGTTGTCATCGTCCAAGCTTCTGCGTCATACGTTAAGACGGGCATGATGAGAGTCTTGTAGAGTGTTAGTTTTGTTCGTGGAGAGAGGACTTTACTACTCAATTGCCTACTTAGTCCAAAGTAGCACTTGTTGGCAAGAGAGATTCTACGTTGGATTTCAAGGCTGACATTGTTATCGGTGTTAATGCTGGTTTCTAAGTATACGAAGTCCTTTACAACCTCGAAATCATAACTGTCAACAATGACGTAGGTGCCGAATACGCGAGTGCGCCGAGTGTTTGTTTGATGACAGAACGTACTTCGTTTTGTGCTCGTTCACCACTAGACCAATTCGCTCTGCAAAACCCAGTCTCGAACTTGCTATATATAGGGTTTTTCAATAAGGGCGGGTAGATGTTGAAATGGAATAAAATGGCGTTTGCTGTGTGGCACGTAGCGCCGTCCTGCTGGAACCACATGTCGTCTAGGTCCATATGGTTCAATATGGGCCATAAGAAATTGGAAGGGCCCCAACGTCTACCGAAAAATGGGCGCAATGCGCGCAACGTTTGCGTTAATGAACCCTTATTTTGATAATAAAGTTTTATCATTTGAACGTGCTGTTCAATCGTGTAACTTGCCATGATGATTTGGCATAAGCAACTGAATAATAAACAAAAGATTTGACATATGTCACCAAAACAAAATGGCTGCCACAGGGCGCCAAAATCGACCCGCGCCAATTGAAAAACCCTTTGCAGTATAGTTTGCTATATAATTTTGGTAGATTTCAAAAATGTGCGCCAGTATTCTTTTCTTTCACTAATAAACTGACCACATAAACGAACAGTGTTTTCAGCGCAGCAAAACCTGTTATTTCATTTAGAATAAAGAAATACTTTTTAAGGTAAGTTTCCTGAATCTATTCGAATGGCACGCCACGGCAAGCGGAGTTACTACATCTTAAGCTCGCATCAATACGTCTATAACATTGAAAAACTCTAACACACCCACTTTTGCACCATTTGATGTCTTCAGCGGCTTTTATGAGTTGAAATCCATATAATTTTCCAAGAAATTTCGGTCAAACACTAAAGAGCCGCCTCATCTGAAATGAGGATTAGGTAAATAATTTATGAAATTGGTTCAACCCTTCAAAGTTGGCGTTTTATATTTCCTATAGAAGAAACGGGACTCTAGTAACCCTTTATTGGGTAGGGGACAGTTTTAAATGTTCTATATCAATTTGCATACTTCCTCACATTACTTCTCTTCAGAATATTTTCAAATTCTCAAATAACTCTCTGTATACAAATAAGTGAAAATATAAGTGAGCAACGAGGACGAGACTCAAAGTCATATTCGCTGGTGTGAATCAAAAGCATGGCGTCGGCTTGTGATCCCAAACGTTGGAAGCAGTTGCTCCTCCGGTAATTTATATTGCACACAGACCACTCCAAGCAATCAAAAAGTTGAGTTCAACATTTCCTGTGTACTTATATACCAGTCTCTCTGTCTGCCTGTCTACACAACAGAGTAATAAAAGTTAGACAGTAAAATGTGAAAAAAGGAACGAACGACGATAGTTAAAGCATATAACCCAACTGGTCAGGTAAATCCACAACATTGAAAGTTGTGACTGTGGCGAACACTGGCGACGCTCAATGATAGACTGAATGGGCAACCAACGGACAATAGCAACAAATTCATCAACATAAATCCACAGTCAGACTAATAACGAATATTCACATAGAAGTTTGCGTTTCGTACAGCGAATAACTACAACGACGATAGTTAAGACAAGAAAATAACAACAATGTTTAATGTTATGAGACAAGGACTTTTGGAGGGAATGTTGTTATTATTTTTGTTTTCTTTATTCATTTCGGACATTTGTCAGAAACGCCAGCTAGCAAGTCCCGGCGGTATGAGTTGGTGGGTGAAACCACAGCCAATCCAACCAAGCGTACCGCAAAGTGTTGCGATGTCATTAGAGGGCGAAGGAGGGTGGTGTAGTCACGGCTCCAACACCTGGAGTCGGGTTGAGGTTACAAGGATAAGTAAACAAACAAAAAAGCGAAAGAAAACATTGCGGCCACTGGCAAAAAAATGTGGCAAAAAATGAATGTAAACAACCAAACAAGAAAAACATCATCAAACCAAATTTGCTGGAAGGAGGAATATGCAATCGCAATCAAGTGGATGTAGAAACGTAAATATGTATATTTTTGGACTACCTTAGATTTATCAGTGGGAATTCGGTGTCGGAGGAAGAGGATTACTGGGCAAAGCATAAGGACACGCAGGTAAAGCAGCATAAAGGATTTTGCGGCAAAAACTCAAACACACACATCCGTACACACTCCCACTTCGCTTTGTAGCCGTCAAAATAATGCGTTTAAATGGTTTATCCAAGTTTGCGAGTAATAAAAATGGCAGCCGACGCTATCTGACTGACTGACTAGCTAGCTGGCTGACAGTGAGTAATGAAAAAAGTTGTACCCTTTAGCGTTCTTTTTTTTCAGTACCTGATGGACCCGTTTGAAACTCCTAGTTGATTGTGTTGGGGCTCTGTTGGAATTTTTATGTCGTTTCGTAAGTTAATGGTATGCAAAACTAACTACGAAAATCAAAGCAGCTATGAACAGCTCACCGAGCTCACCTTCAGTGCTCAGTAGCGTAGTTCGGGACTTTTTCTTTTCTAAATAAGATGAACTTGTTTTAGAAAAGAACTAACTTCTCGAACTTCAGGTCCAAGTCGGTGGCTCTAAATCTTATCTGATTGGTTTGATATTCAAATTCGGTATGTTTTGGGTAACTTCATATTTCTAGAGGGTGTCCCGATCAACACAAAACAATTCACAAATACCGGCCTCATTAATGCACATGTGTATGTATGTATGTATGTAACTTAATTATGCCCACATCTATGAGTAAATTTGCATATTTTGTGTTATTTTGGGGAACTCAAAGTTATCCGTTTACATATTTGCTCTGCTGCTCCGAAGTTGTTCATTTAACTTTTTTGTGCAAGCATTTCAACCAACACAAAAATTTTGATCGATTTCAATTACTCAGTGATGTGTAAGAGACGGATAGGAAAATCACATTAAAATGGAAAAGGAAGTACGTAGACGTAAAATCAATTGCAAACATAATAAAAAGCAAAATGCTTTTCCACTTCAACTGGCTATCTAATTAAAATTACACACTCATATACTACAAATCTATTTATGAATGTATAAGTAAATTAAACAGGGCTGACCGTTTTGCATCATAGTCGTATGGCATTGAAAAATTGCAGAATCTCAGTGGCCATGGGTAAAAATAACAAATACTCGTGCGTGGCGTAGCTGAGTGGGCCTCTATATGACTGTGCGTACATTCAGGGAGTCGCAGGCTTGACACCCACTTGGCTTAGAAACATAAAACGGTATACGATAAGTCCATTTTTTTTATGTGGAATAACCACATCTATGGTACAATAGGCAAGGTGTATGGTATGCTACGATCATTATGGACTAGTCAGCACTTTGCCCCAGAAAAAATTCGACTGCTTTTAGTAAGAACGTTCTTAATACTTTATGGTTGTGAGCTGTATGTCGATTGTGATAGTCTATGTCGTAGTAAGCTTAATGCCCTTTACAAAATACTGCTAGATACGTGTATTGTATAAAACGCCACGAGCACATATCTGCTTTTTCTAAACTAATATTCTCCATACGATTTAATGACTTGCTACTTCTCCACAAAGGCATTACTTCTCTGGATCCCAAATTCCTTATGGACCGACTTCAATTTGAAAAATCGTCTCGATCTCTTAACTTACTTAGTATGAAATAGTTGCCTAGTATCAGAACGTCAGTTCTTTGTCCATGCTGCTCGCTTTTGGAACCTCCTACCACTGAAAATCAAAATAATCAGGAGCACACCGCGCTTTAGAAGTGAACTAATAAAATACTTTGTTGCCAATAGTTGCTAATACATACGCATATCTTTCTTTTCTCAAAGAGAAGAGTCCTAATAGAACCGCTTACGGGGTATCATCCATGAAGGCGACATGTGGTCACTATAAGCACCAGGCGATCTACTATGTACAACTTCTTTGGAGGTTGCAAGAGTACAGATCACTTCCTATGCCACTGTCTGGTTCTCGTCAGGTTCGATGGTATATTTTTGAATGGGAGGTATTGAGAATGGCCGAGCCACATTCTCTTTCCTCGCCAATCTGCTAATATTCTGGTAAATTTACAGAGAAGTAATGAATCCCTTCACTTTTACCTCTTTTACCTCTGCCTATCCTTTAAGTCGTCTCATTCATTCCCTTTTACCATAGTCGGGAAAATGCGAACTGTAGTCATAACAAATTTTCGCATTGGTGGCATAGAAATTTTATTTAATCACAACTATTCATATGTACCAAATTCTTCAAATTGAGAATAGTTTTTCGATAAAAAGTTCTCTTTACTTCCTTGGATTCTTTGTGGTTTCGTGACTGGATAGATCTAGTCATCGAGGATGATTGGAGTTCTCTCAAAGCCAGTATGTGCATACCGTGACACTTCATTTCACTATTAGAAGATGCCATGAGGAAGCTGCTTTTGCCAGTTTTTGTTCACTGCCTTCAATCGGAGGAAAATCAAGGCTGCTGTTATGAGCTCAAGCTTTCGCGTGGCTACTGCATTGTCTCGTGATTTTACTAAGGCAGATGTGAAGGTTATCGTCATTATACCACTTCAAGATTACTGGAACTATTCGGCATAAGCGGTTGTAAAGAGTGGTATCTCTTTTTTATGAAAAGACAATCGATATTATTTGACTCCAAGTGAATTGCTGAAGATAAAATTGATACCGAAGCGTGCTAAGTTCAGTCGATATTACTGTGGATGATTCTGCTGATAATTTTTATTCATATCTAACATAGAATTACGAAGTTAAGCCAAATTCTTCTCAGATCAATGAACTGATTCCGCACTTGCATTCCATGCATGAAGTTTCCACCCACGGAATGTCTTTTTGCTAACGGATTTATCCAAAGTTAATTTAGAAAAGTGGCTCTCGAAAAAAAGCTGAAGAACAAAAGTACATAAAAAAAATTCAAGTCAATTGTGTGGCAATCGGAAAAAACGAAAGGCGAACAAATTCAATAAATGACAGACAATGTAAAAACACTGCAAGATTCGCCTAATATATTTTGTTGCAAAAGTGGAAAAGGAAGAATTTAGATGAAAACCATCGAACTGCAAATACACACTTATTGCATGGTGAATGGATAAACAGTAGCACAGAAAAATACGTGTACGGAAGGAAAACAGCTTTCAGATGATGAAGACAGATGGCGGCGCTTGTGAGTGGTCTGCTGTTGCGAGGCGAAGAGAAAGGACGATGATGCTAAAGTGTTGTTGTAGAAAAGCGAAAATGTTGCAGCTGCTGGCAATAATTCAGTAAACGCTTCGAGTGCACAAATGCACACACACATACACAGACACAAGCCCACATACCACATTTTTTTGCTTTCAACGTGCGTGTGAGGGAATGCACACAGATTGAAAATGAAAGATAGAGTCAATGAGTGTGGCAACAAGCATTAAATAAAAATTACGAAAAAAGAGCGAATAAAAAAGAAAATAAAGTAAAAATTCCGAGCAAGCGGAAGAGGAAAGCAAAAATTCGCAAGCGTATCCAACACTGGGAGGAAGTGACCGAGAAATATAGCCTCAGCACTAACAATCAACGACTGCCGGCTATTGCTGCATCCCCTGTAAGCACGGTTGCTGTTATAGTTGTTGCATGCCACACGTGGCGCCGCCAACTGGCCATAGGACAAGTAGCGCCGTCAGCAAGGACAGCAGATGAAGAAAAGAGCGACTGCGACATATTGCTGAGCAAGGACGCGAAACATCGTTAACAACTGCAACTGCAACAACAACAACACGTATACGTGCTACAATTATACGAAATAACAAATAGCTGGCTTGTTGTTGTAGTGAAACAAAAAGAGAAAGAGCAATTTCAATCAACTGGCAATGGCATAAAATAGCAACAAAGCGGGTGCAAAAACAGAAAAAAAACAAACAGTGACAACTTCGAGGCGCAAAACAAAAACAAGTGCAATAATATTATACTAGTAGTGTTGTGTTGCAAGTATGAAAACCAGCAAGTTGGCGGAGTGGAAGGCATCTGTGTGGATTGATTGCAGAATTGCGAAATGAAATTAAAGTCACTGATAATGAGATACACGTCACAGAGCCAACAACAACGTAAATAAGAGTGACAAAATCAGTGGAAACACTCATGCAACGGTACCCATTCTAAGAGGCGCAATTGAGGCATTGGTGGCGCGGCAGCCAGATATGAATGCAACGAACTGCAACTTAAATATTGAGTGCTTACGAACTGGGAGGAGAGCAGGACGCAACTGGAAGGGAAGAGGAAGGAGGGAGGAGGGAGGAAGCGGCGACGACGCACTGTGCTGCTGTTGTCAATGTGGCAGGAGCATGAATTGCATACCAACGCCAATAAAATTGATTACTTTGCTTGTTGCCGCAACAGGCGACATTCTTGCACAGCTCGCCACTCTTCGAACTCTTCGCCATGAGGCAATGCAATGCAATTTAGCTGCTGCTTCGACTTGCTGGCCATACTTACTTTTGGCAGCTCATCCAAGGCATTTTTGATTTGTCATTGAATAAGCCAAATGCGTTTCGAATAATGATCGGCTAAGGCAATGTGAGAGCCGTATTAGAGAGCTGCTGATACATTTATTTCGCTTTTGCTTCTTTGTGTTTGTGCTTGTGCGGTAACAAAATTTAATTAAGTTAGCATTGCATGTCCGCTGATTTCGAAAAAGTAAGGGGGTTGGTGCAGAAATTTGGCATTCGCTTGTTCGAGGTTAGTTGCTTTGACAGTTGCTCAGGACAATTAGGAAAAATTGAAAAAATGTTTATGAAAAATTTTCTTGATAGGGCAAACATTTGTTAAACGGCCAAAAATCAGGCACTGATATTTTTGTTTTTAATGGGGACCCTGAAAGAGAACTAAAACTTTCTCTTGTTTTTTGAGTCTTCCTAGTGCACATATTGTTACGCGCGAATGAAATGATTCATCTTAAGGGCTTCAATCTTTTCATCTGCATAATATCGATCGCTCGGCACATCCCTTTTCAAGAGTTAAACGGATGGTTGGGATCAGATTGTGCAAGTCTATGCTTAAATTGTCAACTCACTTGTTTGTAACACCCATTTTTACGGAATTTGCGGTTCCTGCAGCACGGCGGAGGTATTAGCTTCTCGATATATATATAATTGGCGCTTACACCCTTTTTGGGTATTTGGCCGAGCTCCTCCTCCTATTTGTGGTGTGCGTCTTGATGTTGTTCCACAAATGGAGGGACCTACAGTTTTAAGCCGACTCCGAACGGCAGATATTTTTATGAGGAGCTTTTTCATGGCAGAAATACACTCGGAGGTTTGCCATTGCCTGCCGAGGGGCGAACGCTATTAGAAAAATGTTTTTCTTAATTTTGGTGTTTTCACCGAGATTCAAACCGACGTTCTCTCTGAGAATTTCGAATGGTAATCACGTACCAACCGATTCGGCTACAGCGGCCGATAACCATCGGCTATTTTTGAGATCTTCAGATGTGAAACTTTATATCCGTAGTGTGTATGGAACTCAGTACCGTCTGCCTGTATATGCATATGTGAAGCAGAAGCACGTTCTGCCATTATTTTATTATTACACACACATGCACATTCCTAATGAGCAAGTTAAATTAGGTTCGAAGTTCTTTGTTTCTGTATAAAAAGTGGCAAAAAAGCTGTACGCTTAATACCTGCACTGGAACAGCACGCACTTAACAAAAAGGAAAAAAAGAAAGCGAGCGTGAAACGTTTTGCTATAATTCAAGTTAGAGTTGTAGATGGTGTTGCCAGCGTGAAAAAGTAACTGCCGACTAAAAGAGAATTGCCATGAAAATTTTTGGTACGTGATATTTGCTCTGGAATATGTGCACATTACACGCTACCCGCTTTCGAGTCGGCTCTGGCTTGGACTCACATACATGGGATACGTGCATGCATACCTTGTGAGATGAAAATGAGCAAGAAAATTTCCTACTTGAGGAAATATTTTTCTCTTTTTGCCAGCAACTCACAAACTGTGAAGCCACACATCTGCGGAACAATCAACCATCTTCCTGCCACATGCGAGTACACACACTCTGTCATAAAAGCACCGGGAAGGAGTTTAAAAATTCAAAAACAAAACACAAAATGTCAGACGGTAAATAAAAAATATTATCGAAAAAATATTTCTTCAAACAAGGCCAGACTTAAGTAAATAAACGCATGCGTTCTGTTCCACGAGGGCACACGATTTAACTAAACTCAAGAAATAATATGATTAAACTTCCTATTCACTTGATATGGTTTGAGCTGACTTTCTTCTCTTTCCGAAACTCAAAGTAACACTTTGAAGCAACAGGTGTCCATTGGTAGAAGACCAAAGGGAACGTGCGGTGAAAACTGACATCGAGTCCGGAAATTGCGTTTGAAAAATATTTTGACGGCGATATAATACTTACTTCAGACACTATTAATACAAATTATTAACACCCACTATTTTGTATAATATAAAAATTTAGTTTATACTATATTATAACAAGAACTATATATCGCAAAGTTTTAAATTGTGTCCACAGATTTTTAAATTTTCTGCAAATTTTAAAATTAATTTTTTAGGCAGAAGTTTTTTGAGATTTCAAACTTTCTACATACTAAATTTTCAAATTCGTTGAAAATCGTATCAGAATATTCAGTTTTTTAGCCAGAATTTTTGTAAGGTTTGAAACTTTTTACAGAATTTTTAAAATTTGTTTCGAAATTTTCAACTTTTTAAGTAGAAGCTTTTTGAGGCCTGCAACTTTCTACACAATTTTTCAAATTTGTTGAAAATTGTATCTAAATTTTCATCGCAATACCTTTTTAAAAAAAGTAGTCGTTGTTTATAATCTTTTAACTGGGCGTATGCGAGGAGAAATTGTAGGGTACCAATTAAGCTCAAGAACTACGAATTAGGGCAAACACGTTTAGATAGATAATAAATATATCCTGTCCCACCAAGCGATTTCCGTTACTTTTTTGACAGAATGTACACCCACTTGTAGATAAAATGCTAAACGCTACACGTTGCCATCGTGCTATGGAGTGTGCGTGTGTGTTTGTATGCAAATAAGTACATGATCCTTGCTTCTCGGCCTCCCCGCTTTGCTGACATTCGAAGTTTCTAAGCGACCATTGGGAATTTTCTAATGGAGTTCTCGATACCTTTTCGGCGCATTTATTCTGCCATATTTTCGCTTTAGACATTGTTATTGCTGTAAAAATTAACTTAGCCATCAGGGAGAAGAAAGTTGAAGTAAACAAAGAGACTAAGCGTATTTGGGAGGGATTAAAAAGTGAGTGAAATAGAATATATAACATTTACATATGTAAATGAGCGGTGAGCGGTGAGCAAAAGCAGGTGCGATGAGGTCGAAGATTATGGTAATTTATATGCGCGAAGGCTCCAAGAAGCGTTTGTTAAGCGAAAAAAGATGAAGTGGGTTTTGTGATTTTTAAATGGATTTGTAAAACTAAATTAACTCAGTGAAATAAAAGCGATTGCTTTGCTGATATTGTTGTTGAAACACTCCCAATAGAGGCTGCTTAGATTATGATTATGATGATTAAAAAAAAAAAATGCATCACTAAATGCCTAAGCTATGCCTACATTGTGGGCAGAATGCAGCGGTAGTTTCAACCTTAGCCTAAAAAAAATCAACAACATCCAGCAGCCAGCTTGTTACGAAACGTTTGCGTGCGTTTGACACGCCTTTCAATTTACAGAAATTATAGTCACGTCCTTGATTTGCAACCCAGCACAAAACAACAACCTTATTGCGCAACAGAGCTAACTGTTCAAATAGATGAGAAAAACACTAAGTAGAGCAATAAAAAAGGGTCCCAATTGCGATGCCGCCAACGAGAAGCGGCAGTAGATTTCTAACGAATACGGTGACTGCCTGACTACCAACCGCGGCTTTGAGGCAGTTAAATATGCCACGAGTGCTGCGCTGAAAAATGTGCGTCTTAGTGGAAATTCAGCCATTAGGAGGACGTTGTATGTGGAGGGGCGACGGAACAGGGAGAAAAGCACGAGAGGGAATGAAAGTGAGACAGTAGAAATGCCACTTAAGAAATGAAATATTTGCTGCACTCAAACACTAGCATGCACTTGGCTATTGTTGCTGTACAAAAACAACGACAGCTCGACTGATGCCATGCATGCTTTTACACTCGTTGCATTACTTCTTTTTCATTCTTTATTCGTTTTCAATAGAAGTGTCGCCCTTTGTGAGTGCTGCATTATTTGCAATTTTTTGCGCTCTTTCATTTGGCCATTTGCCGTTCATCGCATCACGCAACATCCACTAATGGTAAATGACCCAAGTACTTATCTCGAATTCGTGGTGTATATTCACATGATCGGGTGTTCATGTAGTAAAATAAATAAATGAAAATAAAAATGAAAAAATGGGGAAAGTTTGTAATGAAAAATCACTACCCTACAGAAGTTTGTATTTTTGAGTTACGTTTAATACCCGTAAAATTTTACTATTTTATACCAGCATACGAATTTCCCTCTGGCATTTTCATGCCACCTATAAAGTATATAAATGTATAAAGTTATTTAATATTTAGAATCGCCTCTCAGGAGTTCTATTACTAGTAGTCACTTAAAAACCGAACGTTGACTTTGCCAAGTGCAAAATTTGCCACCAACTTTGGGCTACTCTATGTGCCACTACCGCTGACCGCTGGTGCGTACATTTCTGTGTTTAACGAAGCTGCAACCCAACACATCAAAAGCAACTTTGTCCAAGCCAAACGCCGCTGAGCTGCAGAAAGTCACACTCTGAGAGTTAATGGCGAAGGTTTTCATTAAGTCGATGTAGTGGAACAGTAACGAATACTTGAGGGCTCAACTTTCTAGGTGGTTGCAGAGATAATAAAAAGTAAAGAAGTATAGCAGTGGCATTGGCTGCAGCCGAACTATGTAGCAGCCTCAATAATGATGAAAAACGAGTAGAGTGCATCGCTCGCTTATGAGAGGAAGTCAACTCAACCCTGCAGGGGAAATCTGAGCTGGTTAGTAAGAAAAATGTATGGCTTACAATTATCGATGTTTTGTTTAAAGCGAACTAGGCTTCATTGGTATAGTTTGTATCCAGTTTAAAAAGGAACCAGGGCAAGGTATTAAAGGTATTAAAAATTGTTAGTGAAATGAATTGAACATTCAGGCTAGTTCCGAAATTCGGGTGAAATATTTTCAGGTTCAAATTAAATCCTTCAATGAAAATATACATATAATATTTATGGATACAAAAAAAGTATTTCAACCAAAATGAGTTGGATGACTTAAGGGTTTTTGATATTCAGATGAACTGAATTAGTATTGGTTTCGAATTTAGGAGTAGCCGAACTAGTTTAAAACCAGCGCAATTCCACGGTGGAGCTGTTGCACGAATTTTTACAAATATTTCTGTTTTTTTGTTAGTTTCTCTGCACACATATACATGCATACATGCATCTGCAGTTTTGCAATGGGAAAAGGTGTTAAAACAAATATTCGACTTTTTATGCTCCGCTTAACGTCCGTTAGCGCTTCACACCAGCTTTCAGTTTTTTCGTGCGGTTTTTGCCTTTTGAGTTATACATATGTTTTTGTTTTCTTCTTTGCGTTCACTCTCTCACTCTCTATTTTGGCTGTTTCTCCTCTCCCACCGACTAACTGAATTCTATTGCTCCATTCCAAATTTCATATTTTTGTACACTTCCAAATCCCACTTTTTCCACTATACCTTTTCGACTAACAAGTTCCTGGTGGCTTAGGTTGCGAAAGATTTATGAATGAAGATGGCAGTTGGATTTTTCATTCCTCACTGCCGGCTCCTTCGTACACACACACCTTCGCACATGCCGCAACACAGCGTGTGTTTGTGTTCGTTGTGCGGGCGTGCCTATGAAATATTTATGCTCGCATGGCGTGAAAGCCAAAAAATGAATACAAGACTGTCGTCTGCATTTGGACAAGGTATTAAAATAGTGGAAGTTATTGCTGTTGTTGCAGTGTGCGGAAATTATGAGAAATGTACTCAAAACTACGACACAGATTTATTTAATGTTTTCGTCCTTCCAGTTCGTTTTGCTCGTTTTCTTCGCTCCTGTAGTTTTTGCAAAAGTGTCGTAACCGTCAGACTGAAGTAAAGTGTTGGAGAAATTTATATTTTAGGACACTAACCACTACATATTATTACACTCTGCTAGAGCTCGGTTAACTTTCAAGGATCTGCTACTCATTTGAAATAGCCCGCAGTAAAGTTACATACATTTTTATTTTTGCACGTGTGTATGTGTCCACATCTATGTATGTATATGGGAGCATGTGCGCCGATTTTTACAGCAATTGGGTGTTATTAGGTCTAATGAGCGCACACAGTTACGTGATTGGTCGCATGTTGGATTCTGCTCAGTTAACTACAAAAACTCGCTTGGATTAATTTAACTTACCCCGACGAATTCCTAAACCAGAGTTGGTACGTGGAGTCAAAAACCCTTAATTCCTATAGATGCGAACGTTAAGTGTGATACGTTCTGGTCGATAAACATTTCGTTTCCAAGACTCCAATGCGTCTATAGCTTTTGTGTACATCATCACTCCCTGGATCTTGCTTCAAAGTTGTACTAGACCCCGTCGTTCACAAAATAAGTGTTTCAACTTTCGTGAATCACTCGATTCTGTCTTGGCGAATACCTAGTATTGGGCCTCAACCCTCCTTAGTTCGCATAACTCTTTGCTACGGCGTTTGTGATTTCTTATTGGCTGTCAGAAAAAAGCCTTTTTGCCACTATGCCATTTTCCAAGTATTCCATATTGAGGAAATAATTTGTTCATAGCCGTTAGCACCTTTGCTTAACTCTCTTAGCAATTTTTGTATTGTATATTTTCTTGTTTTTTTTTTATTAACACCAATATTTAATTACAAGTACTACACATTTACAAAAACAAAGCGCATGAAATAACTTCTAAAGAATTACTTATTCTATTTTATACGAGCGTCAAACGCCCACTCTTATTAACGCGTCGCTGTTGGGGCGACGCACCGAAGAATATCTGACGCAGATTGCTGCCATCGGAAGGCACAAAGATTAGGCGGCCGCTCTGTAACTCCCTAAAGCCACTGAGCAATTCGATTTGCTCCGCTGCTAAGTCAGCATCTTCGGCTGCCGCCACCGGCTCCAACTCGTTTAGTTCCACACCAAAATCTTCTTCCTCCACTTCGGGTGGCGCAACAGCACCACCTGGTGCACCATAGGTATCCGCCGGCAAGTGTGCGATTTCGTTATCGACGCTGTTTGGTGGGCCATAAGTGCTTGCAGGTTCGTGCTGCTCTGCTGCCTCTGCGTCCAATTCACCGTCTAGGCTGGTTGGTGGGCCGTAAGTGCTTGCAGGTTCGTGCTGCTCTGCTGCCTCTGCGTCCAATTCACCGTCTACGTCGAGCGGTATAGCGTCCGAGTTGTCGTAATCAATAGCCGCCACGGCAGGCGTGCCGGCCTCCTCCGCAGTCGGAAAATCAGCAACAGGCTGAGCGGGAGCGTCAATGTCAGCACTATTGGTAACAACATCAGCATCAGCACCAATATTTGTTTCGGTTGCAGCTGAGGATGGGGCGAATTCTTCTGCGTCACGGTTGGGCGGCTGAAAGTGTCCGACTGGCTCTACAACTGTTTCGTCATCACCTGCATTTGCATTGCCATTGACGGTAGGTGGACCATACTCTATTGCGGGTGTGTGGGACTCGGTTTCAGCTCCTGGATTTTCTTGCTCTACTTCTCCATCAACCTCACTTTCACCTTCGATGCTCTGTTTCGGGGCTTCTGTTGTTGCCGTTGTCTTCTCGACTTCTTCACTAACTTTCTCTTCTTCGCCATCGCTTTCGATGATCACTTCTACATCGATGTTCACATCACCGGAGCCAGCTAAGCCATCTGGCAATGGTGTCGTAACTTCGGCTGCGCCTGGCGCTGGTGTACTGGTCGCAGTTGGCAACTCTGCGGGTTTACGTTCATGTGGCAATTCGAAAGGTATGTGTGGCCGGAAGCCGGCTGGTGGGTAGCCCGTTTTTGCTTGCACTGACTGTGTGGTGGTGGATTCCACCTGACGCGCTGAATGCAGTTGCCGATGCTGGCGTGCATTTTGACGTTTAAATGGAGTTGCCACAGCAGTGGCTACTGCCAGCGACAACAGAAGAAAAGTGGTTAGTTGATTCGAGCGCATTTTAAATGCTTCACTTTTGCCTCTTTGCTAATAATTTTTTTATTATGGTTGTTGGCTTCGAAGCGACGTGGTGGAGCTCCCAAAAAGGCTGCTTTCGTACTGTGGGACTTGTGGCACCCAAACTAGGCTTTTATAGTATAGTATAAAAAACTATCAGGTTTTTAGTTTTATGGTGTTGTTGTTATTGTGTTCTCAAATTATGCGCTGTACAACCTTAAAATAATGTTTACTTTATGCAATTTCATATAAATTATATCTCCACCGCTTCCGAAATTTATATTCCTTTGCGGGTTTTTATATTTTGTTCCGAGTTTCGAATTTCGAATTCTTTTTGCGCATTCAATTGACATTTCCGGTTGCAAGGTTACAAAGTCAGAAGCAGTACAACCACAAGTGCGATAGTCAAACACTCATTGCTGAAAAAAAAGTAAATACAATTTACGCGGCCTTTAAAGTGACTATTGATTCAGTAGTTGAAGTAATCGAAAGAGCGCCGAAAACAAAATCAGCATACCATTCAGTGTTAATTTCGCTTTTTAAGCCGCATAGCAAAAAAAGAATATAAAAACTGTGAAGAATATCATGAAACAAAAAAAAAAAAAACAGAAAAAATCGTTGCTCACTTACACGCTCTTCAATGAATTTCAGATTGCGATCATTGTTTCATCTACATATTTGCTGGCGTTTATTTTATTTTATTTTATTTAAACAAATTTTTTGCGCATATTAATCGTGGTTGTTGTATTTTTGTTTGTTGAAGAAATCGTCTCGCCCACTGAGCTATGCTGACGCACCCGAAATGCCAATCACGTACAAGCGGCGCAGTGCGAATTTATTGCAATATCGGCGTATGGAGCTCTCAATTTTTTAATTAGTCTCTTTTTTGGGTGTAAATTCGCTTTGCTACCACTGAGCGCCTTCTCACTGCGTGAACGGAATTCTATGCACTTTTTTGCATTTACGTTTGCTTTTTATACGCGCACTTACTCTTACGAAAGGCTTTCAAAAATGCATCAGTCGCATTTTTCAATTTAAACCAAATTCTTTTACAGAAGCTACTCAACAGTTTGTTGGTGTTGGTGAGCTGTTGCTCTTGTTAGTGCCATCAGCACAGCTGTTGTCTTTATGATAAATTATGATTGTAATATCATTATTTGCCACCACTGCTGCAGTCACTACTGCAATTCCTGACGCAAATAACAACAACAAGGAGTGCTTTTGCTGATGCACGCAGCGCCAGTGTTGCCAGACATGCAGCTGCATAATTCCATTTTAATATGCCGCTATAAATCGCTTAGCAACTGCACAAATTGAAACTTTTTATCGTATTTTGAAGTTGGCAGTTGGTGGCGGCGCATTTTTATTCCTTATTTGTTAGTAGTCTTTGCTGTAAGCCTTTAGTGTGTTGTAATTGTTTTAACTGTAAGCCGTTTAAGTTGTTTAAACGTCATTCATTTTAACTCATCGGTATTGTTTCTAGATTGATGCCCTTTAGTAATTATATTATTGTGGGGAATAGAACCTCATTAATTTCTTGGTAGGTGGCTGTAGTAGATGACTCATTGTCAAGGTGACATTTGGCACTAAAAAATTATTTTGCTGTTTCTTGTTCGTTCCATTCAATTGAGAGTTGCAGGGAGTTAACAGCGGAAGTCAACAAAGAGAAAATTCGGTACATTTTACAGTTTTTCTTGGATAAAGGTGACAAGGAATGCCACGTCGCTGAAATTGTGAATGGTGTTAATGGGGCCGATGCTGTAACAGCTAATTAGGTGCAATTTTGGTTTCAGGCATTTTTTGAAGTTAGAGAAAATGTCGATAATGTCAAAAATGTTTATAAAATCACAGAAATATTCGAATTTGACCGGCATGTTGGTAGTCGCCACAACACCTATATTTATTTTCTTCACTTGAAACCTGAAGCGAAAGCTTTCACTGAAAACTTGAAATTTTGAAGCGACTCTTGGATTGGAAATCTTGAATGCTCCTTCAATGCTATATTTCACTAAGAAAAATAAGCTGAATTTCTTTACCATTTTTCGAACTTCTGAAAGGCTTCCCGTTGTGTTTTTATCCGCTGAGTCATACTATTTGGCCCTTTCCGCTTTTGAAAATTTTGAAAGGTGAAATGCATGCGTGAGCAATTGTAAACATGCAAACTACGCCCTAAAATAATTAAAGCAATACCAATAAAATTTAAACAAAAATCAGGTGAAGTAAATTTCAGCTAAAATTGGAATCTGTTATTTGTCACAAAATGCTCGCCCACAATTGTGTTAAGCAATTTCGATTTATGCATTCACATACATACGAGAATACGTACGCACACTTGCAATATTTTACAAAACTAATACATTTCGCAAATTATTTACAAATAATTCTCTGTATGTACGCAATTATGCGACACACCCGTTGAATTGGCCACACCTCATTATGACCACCATTAAATGTGGACAGAGACTCACATACGCACATATCTGTGGCATAGAAAATTCACCACAGGAACTGATTACACTTTCAAACAAAATTTTACAATAACAAATGAATTTTATTGCCACAGGCTGCAATCACCACAAACGTCACACTCACTCACACATCCTCAATCGCATATACCCCAGTTTATATATTAGACTGCGATTTCGCTCAACTAAATTTTCATTTCGAAAACAGTGAAAATGCACCAATTAAATGATGCTGGTCAGTGCTTAGTTTTGAGGTTCCCCAACTTTTTTTTTTCAATAGTGTTTATGGTGTGTATCTGTGTAATATTTGAGTCCCCAGCTTCATACTATAAATACTGGATGTGAGCTTATGACGTTCGCCTCGGGTTCGATACCCACTATCGGCAAGGAACATAAAATAATAGTAAAACACGTGTCTTCCTCGACTCGTAATGGCATACCCATCTATGTTAATACCCACTTAAACATACACCTGTGTTCACAATAATAGCAGAGCGACATTACACAGAAGATTTAACCAATTCTTCCTTATTTCATTTTTTTTATACAAATACAGTTATATTACGAAAAAAAATTGTAATTTAAAGCTTCAAACTTTGTATATAATAAAATAAAAATAAAAAAATTGCCATCCGAATTTTTAGAAAAATTGCAGTGCAGTTTTTTGGCATATTGAATTTCAGAGTGACACTGTGCAAGCTCAAAGTATCCCAAAATTGCATTGAATTTGAATTTTTCGTTGGTTGGCGCTCGTCATGCACTCCCATATGCCTGCTAGATAATTTCATGGCATTTATTTTTTTAATATAATATCCGTAAAAATTACGAGAAATGTAATACATTTCGGCGTCTTCTTCAACACTTCGCTCCATTAGCCTCGTGAACAGATTAAGAATAAGATTTTAAGTATAAGATTTCCACAATTTGGAAGAGTTGTTCGGGCGTTAAACGAATCATGATGACTTATCGAACGTAAAAAACAAAAAATTGCCAATTGGTGCGTACACCTTTTTTTTTGGATGTCTGTTGTTCCACAAATAGAGGGATATAAAATTTTAAGCCGACTCCGAACTGCATTCAATTTTTATGAGG
This sequence comes from Anastrepha ludens, assembly GCF_028408465.1. Taxonomy (NCBI): domain Eukaryota; kingdom Metazoa; phylum Arthropoda; class Insecta; order Diptera; family Tephritidae; genus Anastrepha; species Anastrepha ludens. Next base: position 115,594,265 of record NC_071500.1, on the reverse strand, counting down.
AGCTTTTCCATGGCAGAAATACATATGGAGGTTTGTTATTGCATGCTTAGGGGCGACCGCTACTAGAAAAAAACGTTTTCTTCATTTTGGTATTTCATGGAGATTCTGCGTACTTCCCAATGGTAGTCACGTACCAACCCATTCGGTTACGGCGGCCGGTGCAGTTTGAACTATAAAAATAAATAAATAAATGAAAGGAAAAATAAATAAATAATAAAGTCGAGCTGCTATTATTGCGCACATAGGTGTACATAATATATATGTATGTATAATACAAGCACGCGTGCCTATGACTGGTTGTATGAATGAATTTGGAGGTTAGCCTTCTTGCGACGCGTGTGTGCGTGTTATTAATGAATTGGCCATTTTTTATGCATCCGACGTCCCATAAGGCAACTAACCTCATACAGGCAGCAGCAACAACTACAGCAAGAGCTTTTTCTGCATCCTCAACAGCTTCTGCTTTTGACTAATGAACTTGCGCTCAGTGTTGAGTTCTTTCTTGTTTTGCACTCTACATGGTTTCTTTGCTATTATTTTGATATTTGCAGTTTTTTCCTTCAAACTGCCGTTCGATATTCAATTATGTCACCAAGCACTTTGAAAGCGTACATGGACACATATGGATATGCATATGAAATTTTTTGCTACCCTCGTTTTTTGCGTTCAATGAATAACTTGTTTGCTTTGTCATTTTTTATTATAGATAATTTCTGTGTTTTGTATCTGAAAAGTCTTTGTTATTCCAGGCAGTCGCCTATTGAGTTCATTTCAGTTCATTGGCAGCGATTTTTGTCTGATCAGTCTGTTTATTTATGCATTCGTATCTGTTTTTTAAACGCGTGTACATAAAAGCATGCAAAATTGTTTTTCGAAATAAAAATAACTTCTTCAAGGATATTTTTCTAGCAAATAATTATTGTCCTTTGTAAATTCTATCCATAACTTTTACGTAATTTATGCAGCCTGAATTTTATGTATGTATGTATATACACTTGTGCATGCGAAGTATAAAGACACACTTATCCTTCTTCGTTGCCTGCGCGGCGAAGATACCAACTCGGAGTTGCTTATTTCTGGGGTTCAAAGCACGTTTTAGTGCGTCTACGACAACTCATTTGAAGGCAGATGACGCGCATTTACAAAGGTTCCTGCTTTTCTACTTCTCTACCTAACGCAACGATATAAGTTGAACTCGAGTGCAGACCACTCACACACAGTTGCAATTATGCCCACATACAGCCGAGCGAAATCACACATACACCCACACAAATATTTACAAGTGACTGAATGAGTGCAATAAAATCCATTACCACCTACCTTTTACGAGTACACATCACTGGGGAGCTGAGTATGATTCATGGCAATTCTCCTACAGGGAAGAGGAGAGGGGTAGGATAGGTGAAAATGGAAAATGCAAAAGTTAAGTGTAAAGCGCGGAGTGAAGAAAGCAAATGCACTTGAGCCGTAGTGACCGAACAGCGTAAAAGCAAGCAAAAGAAAATATTATTAAAGAAAAATTGTGAGCAACGGGAAAAGTGCTAAGAAAATACGTGTGGAAAAAATATGCATTAAAAGCGTGTATCCAGACAGAGTTACGTAAAATTACACTTTTATTTAGAAGAAATGTTGGCATGGAAGTTCATCTCCCGCTTTGGAAGCTCCATCCGTGTTAATGCATTTGAATACGACCATACGCGAGTATACTATATAAATATGTATGTGTGTATGTCTGTATGTGCTGGGATGAATAATTACGTCAAGCCACATTAAGGTGCCATCAAGGTGCCAGAGGGCATGGTGCATGTATGCCAATGCATACCAAAAAGTTGCAGCAGCTGGCGAAATGCAGAATCTGGTGTCAGAGTGTTTCTGAGAAGGTGATGCCGTTGATATTCTACAAGTGAGGTGTCTGAAGGAAAACACGCGCTGCCGTATGAGTACGAACGCAGCAATTGCATTAAAATGTGGATAAAGTGGTTGGCGGCAATCATAATTAGTCTGATTAGTAGTTTTGCCGCAGCACAGGAAAGTAAAGGAATGGCAAAAAAGTTATCGTAGCTTGTGTGCCAGTAATACTTTATTGACACTTTTTTCAAGTACTGAGTAATTTTTATACTCGATACCTTGATGGAGGTACTCAGGTGGATAGGAAAAGGAAAGAATGAAACTGCGGGGAGTGCGGGGAGTGCGGGTAGACACCTTAGATTGAGGAGACTCCTCTGGTGTGAAATCAACTAGAGATGTGCGTGGCGAATTCGGGATTTTAAAATTTTCTAATTGGCATTATTTTCAGCAGTGGAATATATAAATATTTCAACTAAACGTGGTTTAGTGGTAGCGGCAACATTTTTAACTAACACCTCAAGTAATGGTAGTAGAAATATTTCAATTAAATAAAAAGTAATGTTAAATTATTAACGGTAATGACGTTTCAATCAAAATTTTGTCTCCCTCTACACAAAGTTAAGTGTCAGGTGTTTGAGAACTTAAAACGACACTAAAAAATAGAAATATTGTTGGAATGATTTTTTTATTATAATCTGGTAGATAATTTTATGGTATTTATTTATGTATTTAAATAAGATATCCGGCATATCTCCCCTATGGTTGCGGGTTACATGGTCCATTCATTTTGGCGTGAAAAACATCAAATATCATTTCAAAGGAAAAATTCGAAGATTTCGCTCGAGTTTAATTCAAAAAGTCTAAAATTTCAAAATTAAAATAACAAAAATTGAAAACATCTACTTTCAAAAAAAAAAAAAAAAAAAAAAATTCAATTGGATTTTTTGCTAATTTGCTATTGGAAAGAATGAAAAAATTCTATAACAAACATTTATTTGGTTTTCTTTTAGACCTTTAATAACTTGACTTATGATTCAAAGGTAGAACACTTGCAGAAATTATGGAGCAGCATCTGCACCATGTTTCATTAAAGTTGAAGCGATGCAACTTTTAGGCGGGTACACTTTATGTGTTTTGCCCATGTGTTTGTTTTGTAATTGCTCTGAGTAGGTCTTTTTTAGTAAGTTTTATGTACAAGAAATAAACCTAAAAATAAGTTATGATGCATTTAAATACATGTAAACCCAGCCAGCGAATGCGTCTGATGGTGAACGAGGACAAAACGAAGTACCTTCTGACATTCAACAAAAAGTCGGCGCACTCGCATATAGGCACCCAAGTCACTGTTTACAGCTATAATTTAGAGGTTGTAAAAGACTTCGTTTATTTAGGAACCAGCATTAACACCTATAAAAATGTCAGCCTTGAAATCCAACGTAGAATCTCTCTTGCCAACAAGTGCTACTTTGGACTGAGTAGGTAACTGAGCAGTAAAGTCCTCTCTCGAAGAATAAAACTAACACTCTACAAGGCTCCCATCATGCCCGTCCTAACGTATGACGCAGAAGCTTGGACGATGACCGCATCCGATGAAGTGACGCTGGGAGTGTTTGAGAGAAAGATTCTGCGTAAGATTTTTGGACCTTTGCACGTTGGCAACGGCGAATATCGCAGGCGGTGGAACGATGAGCTGTATGAGCTTTACGACGACATAGACATAGCGCAGCGAATAAAGATCCAGCTTCTACGTTGGCTGGGTCATGTCGTCCGAATGGATAGAAACGCGCCGGCTTTGAAAATATTCGATGCGGTACCAGCTGATGGTAGCAGTGGAAGAGAAAGGCCTCCTACGCGTTGGAAAGATCAGGTGGAGAAGTACTTGGCTTTACTTGGTGTGTCCAACAGGCGCCGGGTAGCACGAGAAAGAAATGACTGGCGCGCTTTGTTAAAGTCGGTCAAAATCCCTTACGCAGTTATCGCACCAATTAAGAAGAAGGAAAAGAAACCCATATATTACATTCAAAGTCAAAATAAAATTACATTTTACGATGTAGGACACCGATTCCCATCGACAGGATGCGAAACAACTTATCTTTATTTTTTTATTTTCACATTTCCGCAGCTCCAAGTATTTTCTCATCTCACTGAACTCAATTAGTTTGTCTCTTTGACAGTTTTGTGCTCCTATTCGGTTGTTTGTTATTGTAGGTATACAATAAATATACAAAATATAAATTCCAATCAAAATGAAGCCAAAATCATTTGTAATTTTCATTAAACTGTGGATCACGTGGATATACATAAATACGAGAAACAAAAACTAACGTTACTCATTTGCATAAATGTAAGAGTGATTGGACCACATAACCAATGAACCGCATTCACAAGTACAGCAGTTACAGTAATTAGTAGTAGAGAGAGAGAGCCAGTAGTAGAGAGGTATTGAGGTAATGAGACGACAGTTTTAATGTACAAAAGGTGGGCAGAGATAATATGTAGGAGAGCGTATAATTGACGTGTGAGTGGGAAGTAAGTGTGTGTGCTCTACAATGGGAACCAAAGTGCAGAGAGTGTGCGACACGCGCCAAACTCGTAGACACATACCTACTTACAAATAAATAGGTGCGTTTTGCCAACCGTTTTAGGAGTCTCTGCTGTAATCGGAGCACAGCTAAGCATGTCCTTTGCAATTTATGCAAATACAACGGCCAACGTTATTGCATTATTAATGCTGCTGTTGTTATTGTTATGTTGTTGTTTAGAACTAAAGTCAATGGTAGCGGACGGGGTAGTGGGTAGCTGGTTGGTGGCTGCTGGCTGCTGGCGGAATACATAGCTATACGATGCGCTGCGCTGGCTTGTGGCAATTTGAAATGATTGAACTGACTGCTGCATGCAATGTAAACAAACACTGACATGAGTATGCACACACATACATATATACAAAGCACGCTGCCATTTACTGACGGGCATCCCACTGCCACACACTCTCTGCAATCCCGCATCTAAATTAGCATTATATTGTTATTTGTTGCCGCGTGATGTATTTGCTGTTGTTGTCAATTGCATTTCTGCCCTTTCCATTGTTATTCTAATCAACGTATGTGTGCGTGTGTATGCGTGAGTCTGTTGTTACCAAAATTGTTTGATAGCAGTATTTAACGCTGTGGGACCCTCGTGCCAGCTTCTGCAATTAAATACAAGACACAGCCGTAGATTTTCGCAAACCATTGTAGCCTTGGCGAACGATGCTTTTGCTCTATTGCCGCTTCCACATCCGATAATATGTCCAGTGTGTATATGGCATTTATTTATGAGACAACTAGAAATACAACCACAGCTACAGGCGCAGCTACATAGGTTCGACTGAACGAATTAAGCAAACCATGATTGAATAAATGGCTGCTATTTGCCAATATATGTTTGAATGTGTGTGTGCCGGCATTTGTCTTTGTTTGTTTAGTGCTTTGACACACTACCAATGTGGTGGTGTCAGCACATTATTAGCACAAATACAGCAACAACACCACGCTGAAGCAATTGAGTACTGGAAAATTCCTTGTGGAATTGTTAATTATTTATTGGCCACAGTCTTGAACGGTGCTAAGAGCCGCTAACAGCATGCCCAGGTATTCGGAGAGATGACAGCGCTCTTCGTTTTAAGGCAGGGAGTTATTTCCCAGTAACTGTAAAAATAAATAACCCAACTTTGAGTTTTTGTAATACATGTGCAAATATGGTTAAAATAACAGTTGAACGAAGATGAAAACGCAGAAATGAAAAGTAAAATTAGCTCGTATTTTCTTTCAAATTCCATGATTAGTTTGAAAATTAAAATTAATTCGAATAGAAAGTAAAAATTAGCTCTTTTTTGTGCCAATACTTTTGAACCGGTAGAAAAAAACCGATATAAAATTTTACTTAGAAGACTTTCGCTGGCCAGTCACCACATTTTCTAATCTCGAAAGCATGGTTCGATTTTTCAACTAATCCATTAACCACACAAATTTTGAACATCTTCAACTAGCACATGTAATGACCACTATAACTGGTAATAATCAGCAACAGTAAAGCCAAATAAAATTCAGCTGGTAGCTAAGGATAATCCAAGCCAATGTACAAAAGTAGGTTTCTATTGGCATTGCAAGCATTGTAATATTTGGTAATTATCAATTTGTTTCCTTCTGCTTTCATACGCGCAACTGTCTAACAAATTGGCAATGTGTCGCCAATTCGGCTGAATAAATTCGCTATATTTAAATATCCTTAGAACTGTAGAAGGCTCTTACTTAAACTTCATTAATCTACATCTCGGTACTTTAATTTCTGCTTTTATAGCTCACTTCCTTTGAATTACTTAATTTATATGCCATTTCATTAGTTAAATACTCAAATTTAGATTCCCTCAAATGCAATTTTCCATCAAAATATACCCATCCAACACTTTTGTGCGCTCAATAAATCACAGTTGTTGCAAGAAAACCAATTATACTCGTACACGCGCAGGCAAACGCCCACTCGCCTACCTAAATGCGGTAAAGTGTTTTAATGAAAATGAATCGCATTGAACTGGATATTCCACTTCGCGTACAAAAACTTTAACAAAATTTAATTTTAATTGCAATTCGCGAAATAAAGTCAATTTTAGACAAGCCCACTAAAGACTTGAGGAAATTTTAATCTAAGAAACATCAATTAGAGAATGAAATGGATTTGTTAGTGTAGAATTCGTGTTGTTGTTGCACACTGTGTACTTACGAAACTCTAAATGGTTTTCAAATTAAATCGCACTCATACGCACTGGCGTACCGATTTGCAGCCAAGCGAAAGAGTTCCGTCGAGGCATTGGGGAGGGTGCGGCGGAGATGCCGCAGTTGGCTGCTGAGGCGAATGGTGATGTATGGTGCGCATAAACGTTGAATCACTCTTGCAAATACAATTTAAAATTGTGCGAAACTTTAACTAAACAACATCAATAACACGACGATTAAAACAATGCACTCTATACACACACACACGCACAGTATATACGCGCATATTTAGCAATTGTTCATAAGTATAAGTTTTTCTTGTTCGGTTGTAGCGCCAATTGCATGTTGTGTTTTTGCTTGTTTTTGTTTTCGAAATAGTTTTGTGCGAAATTTCACATTGCACTTAGTGCACGATGCAGTTCATGCTGCTGGTTGCTGGTTGTTGTTACATTTGTTTATCGTTGCTGTTAGTTATTGCTGTGCGCTGTTTGTTTCTGCATAATGTCGCTGCCGCTGTTGTTGTTGCTTCTGCAGCACTTAACCTGCTCTACATCAACATTTACATAATATGACTACACCGATGCGTTCAAAGTTTAAAACACTAGCAGCATAAGCAACAACAAGAAAAACAATAGCGATATGAAAGCGCCACTACTACTCAGAATAAGTAAATCTGCAGTTATGCGTTGCTGTCGTGACTGTATTTGTTGCAGTAGTTCAGGGTATTTGACACTACAATGGCTCACTGCAACAACAACTAGGCAAGTAGCGGCAATAATAACTTGTGTAAATTTGATGTTTTGCATGAGCGAAAGGTAAAAAAATGTAAATAACTTGAACTTGTTGGCAACTTTTTGGCTTTTTACCATTTTATTTGTTGTCATTTTTTTTTACAGATTTTGCCATTTCTCACACAGATTTTCAAATCACTGCCTGTACGCTTAGCTGCTTTGAAATAAAGTGAGCTTCTGTGGATAATACTACGTTTCCACTTCAGACAATTAATTTAGTTTTTACTGCTTTGAAGTTGTTACCGCAGCTAACCCAAATATTGTTACTAAACCCTGCGTAAATACACTCGTGGCCACACAAACATAACCACCTCACCTCTTGAACTCTTTCCCCAATTACTGGTGCATAACCCACCAAACCTTTCTGAATATTAAGGCATCTACAAAATAGAAAATAATGCTTCATATTTTTTGAGCAAAAAGTTATTAATTTTTAACAAAAACATTTGTCACATGCACATGCATATTTGTATTAGGCATTCAAAATTTTTCAACATCTGAGTAACTTTAGCGCTTGTTTTTATATAAAAAATTGTTGAAGCGCCTTTGACAGCTAAAACTGCTTGGTTCCAGGCAGGCATTGAAGTAACGATGTTTCAAGAACTTCAATCGGAATTTCCCGTTCCCATACCATAGCGATCTGCCTTAGAATTTAACCCGGGTTGAGCCTCTAAGATACAAGATGGTGACAGATGACACTTTTTACTAACCATAAACATGGGAATATATCGTTGATTAAATCTTATATATAAAAATGGAGACGTTTTTTTGTGTTCGTTAGTTGCCGATTCACGCCTTAACGCATTCACCGATTTCAATCAAACTTTCACAGATCATTGGTATTGGTCCAAAGATGGTTTATGTGAAGTTTTAAAGAAATCGGTAAAAGTATGCGTGCGTTGTGTAAGTGTGAAAAATACAATATTTGCGTGTTTCCCTTATACGGACATTACGTACCTATACGGAATGAGAAAACACGCAAATGAATAGAATATACGCAGACATGAATAACATTGTTTCGATGTCGAATAACGTATGCGACTCTATTATTCGTAACGCAATAGTTGTCCTCTCTTTTCTTTCCTTTCTATGCATGCGTGACACGGCATCAAATCACATTGCTTTTTTTTAACTGGAAAAATATTTTGAGCTTTATTTGAATGTTTTATAATTTACAATAGATAAAATAAAAATTCGTTAAATATATTTGATTCCATTAATAACCATAAGCCTGTATTTTTCGAAGATCAAAGTTTTTGGACAAATATTGAAACGTTTACTTAAATTAAATGTTAAATACAGGGTGGCTGATGAAAGCCGCTACCAAAAAAAAATTGAATAACTTTTTTTCTTTTTAAGTTATCTGTTCCATTTTTGTTTTAATTTGCAGATTGATCTTTAAAATTTATTAAAATGGATAACTGGGACACGCAAACAAGAATTTGGATAGTCCGCCGCTATCACGCACTGGAGTCCGTACCGTCCGTCTGCACCTGACTTTTTCTTGTGGGGTTTATGTAAACAAGAAGTTTATAAAACAAAGCCAACAAATTTGGATGAACTAAAACAATCCATTCGGGCAACAATTGCGGCTATTCCTGTCGCAACTCTCAAAGCAGCAATGAACAACTTTTTACTAAGATGCCGCACTTGTGTCAACGAGCATGGGGGGCATTTAAATTCAATTATTTTTAAAACTAGTTAAGCTACATTTAATAAAATTTAATGACCTTCAACTTGAAAAAAAAATAAATGAATTCCATACACTAAAAAAAAAGTTATTTGAGTTTCTTAATGTAGCAAAATTCATTAGCCACCCTGTACATATATATAAATGCGCAAATGTAAAAGTTTAGATGGATTTAAAATATGCGAAATTATTCAGCGGTTGAATCCATACTTTTTTTGAAATCCATCAAAATGGATCGACAGTCGCCATAAATGTTCTTTTAAAAAATAAAATGTGTTAATTTGATGGTAGCTCGAGTATTAAGATCAGGTTGTTATTAGTATAACTTTGTTCCCCATGAACGTAATTTTGCGTAATTTTGTTGTGGTGAAAGTCTAAAACCAAGAAAAGAAAACGCGAAAGCCGACGAGCAAAATGTAAAAAATAAATCCTTCTGTATGTATATATACTCGAAAAAGTTATGCTAACACGAAAAAGTTATGCCAAACGTACGTTTACGAGATAAATGCCTAAAAGCAGGTATAACTAAAATAGCGCTCTCAGGGATTTCTGTTACAATACTTCTGTAAATTTCATGCTCCAAGTGTTCAAGCATTGGTATAGCGCTGAAGACAAATGCTCAGGATATAATACAAAAATCCTTATTTACTTGATTTCACATAGTAATATTATCATTGTTAAAAGAGAACAAGTTTGTATTAGGTAATAATTAAATAATGCAACCTTATGTGCTGCTTTGACGAGTGGAAAAACCAAAATAAATAATTATATTTGTATGTGTGTTTAAAAGAGTTGGATTATGTTGTGAGTGTAAGCAGTTTCAAAGCAGGAATTAATCATTACACTGGAAATGTATAACGAGGCATTGATTATTATTGAAGATATGTGCAGTTGCAAATAAATTATTGTCACAATTAGGTTTACCACCTCCTAATCGAGCAATGCATGACGTATTTAATCAAGATATACAACGTGAACAACAATACGATATAAATGATCTTAACACATTTATAAATTTGAATCTGCCGAAATTGAACAACAAAAGCATGCATATGGCACTATAATGCAAGCTATACAAAACAAAAGTGGAGGAATGTTTTTTTTAGATGCGCCAGGTGGCACCGGTAAAACGTTTTTGATTTCGTTGTTATTAGCGACTGTAAGATCACAAAACAATATAGCATTAGCGCTTGCATCGTCGGGAATAGCTGCTACATTATTAGATGGTGACCGTACAGCGCATTCCGCACTTAAATTATCATTGAATATGCAAATTAATGAAAATCCAACATGTAACGTTTCAAAAAATTCTGGAATGGGAAGAGTTTTGCAACAATGCAAATTAATTGTGTGGGATGAATGTACAATGGCACATAAAAAATCAAAGGAAACATTGGATAGAACTTTGAAAGATTTACGTAATAATCAAGAAATATTTGGTGGCGCTTTAATATTATTGTCTGGTGATTTTCGTCAAACTTTGCCAGTAATTCCCCGTTCAACACCAGCAGATGAATTAAAAGCATGTTTAAAGACATCCCATTTATGGAAGCACGTAAAAACTTTGACTTTGAAAACAAATCTGCGAGTTTATTTGCAAAATTATGCATCGGCTGACAAATTTTCAAGACAACTTCTGAAGATAGGAAATGGACAGATTCCTATTGATGCTGCTACTGGCTTAATCCCTTTGCCAGATAATTTTTGTAATTTCGCACACACAAAACAAGAATTAATTTCAAGTGTTTTTCCAAATATTGCGCAAAATTATCAAAATCACAATTGGTTAGCTGAAAGAGCAATACTGGCTGCGAAAAATAAGGATGTTGGTCAATTGAATGCGAATATTTTAAATGATGTGCCTTGTGAGATTGTAACATTTAAATCAATTGATACAGTTATAAATCAAGATGACGCTGTAAAGTATCCAACAGAATTTTTAAATTCCTTGGATTTACCTGGACTGCCGGCTCATCGCTTACAATTGAAAGTTGGTGCACCAATTATTTTACTTAGAAATTTAAATCAGCCACGATTGTGTGACGGAACAAGATTGGCAGTCAAAAAGGTCATGAATAATCTTATTGAAGCAACAATTTTAAAAGGAAAATTCAAAGGTGAAGACATATTGATTCCGGGTATTCCGCTGATTCCACCAGATTTAGCTTTTGACTTCAAAAGATTGCAATTTCCAATACGTCTTGCATTTGCAATGACAATAAACAAAGCACAAGAACAATCGCTGGAATTATGCGGAATTGACTTAGAATATCCATGCTTCTCCTACGGACAATTATATGTATCATGTTCACGTGTAGGAAAGCCATCAGTTCTGTTTATTTATGCCACAACTCAGGGTAAAACAAAAAATGTAGTTTACGAAAAGGCCTTGCGTTAGTTTAAGTTTAAAACTAACATTAATTTTATATTGTAAAAAAAGAATAAATACACATAGAGTGAATTTAAATCGAGTGTTTATTATTCATTTCTAATTTTGATATGCCTAGCGAAGCAGGCAGAGGGTCCGCTAGTACCGTATAAAAACTTACCGATTTAGCCCGGTGAACCGCTACAACTACAGTTGAAATGCATATTTGCACGAAAAAATAGACTGATACGGTTTGCGTGGCCTCGAGTGTACTTCACTTTGCTTGCTTGAGACTTATTCTACATCACATTACGCTTAAAAATCTATGCATTCCTTCTGTTTATGATTTTGATTTTTAATTTGTACCAAATTTACGGAACGGTACGTTTTCCCGAAGGGAATTCAAAGCATTGACAGCATAAGTAAATATTTAATAGCATAAAAATAAATAATAAAAAAGGCGCCTCATTTTTATGGCCGCAGAACTAATTTTGGGTACCATCAGAGAAATGGCGTTGTTGTTTGCGTCATCCTAATGTGTATGCTAGATATGGCATGTCTGTAACTGTTTTCTGTTAGTAGCCTCAATAAATATCTAAGCTCCTTCACTCAAAGGTAATCAGTCAAATTTGGAAGCATTTTTTAACTTTCATATGCCCCTGATAATATAGAACTGCGCTTTCATGCGCGAGACGTTAAGTTTTTTACTCATCCGTTTCAGAGCTGGGACTTCCAAGACAGCCCATGTTTTTGTGTAGGTACGCGGCGAGGATACACCTAACCTTCCACACACATGTAGATACCAGCAAATGCAAAATTTCTATACTCACAAGCATTAATCGCGTACATTGAAAACCATTCAGAAGCCAGTATGTTTTATTCATTACTTTTGCGAAATTATTATATTTTCAGGTAGCTGAAGTAACTTTCACGGAATTGTATAGATTTTTTTGTAGAACACGATACATATTTTTAAATACAACAGTGCATTTGATAGTTAAAGCGCAGAGGCTTCCTGACAAGTTAAGATAAGTTATTTGTTTTTTATTTTTAATAATTTTTTATCAAACTATAGTAGATTCCTCTATTAAAAAATAATGTAAATGTACTCTGTGCAAATTCTTTTTCTTGCTGGCGGTCTTGTACACTTTCTCCATGCGACGACTACTCGATAATTCTTCCTTCAGTCGTCTTAGGAGATTATTGCTTTAAATTAACCAGATCTATAGTTCAGTTCTACGTAACCCCTTTCTTTCCTTCAAAAAATATGGCAAAATTTCTTTTTCGTAATTTTAATTAATTTGTTTGTTTTTGTATTTATTTCCTTGTCAAAGCATTACGTGCACTTACCTTATCAAACGTCCCTTGGCAACATCTAAACTTTCTAAGCAATGGCTTTCACTTATCTTTGTAGCTCCTTTTATGGCGCTAAAATAATGGCAAACATTTTCGTCAAAATTACAGCATAACAACATAAACAACAAGCACAAGTTGATTCAACAGTGCAACAAAGTTAAATAGGAAGAAGAAACAGTAAAAAAGTTAAAATAATTTTAGTGCCAGAGGAAGTGAAGCGATTATTTAGGGAACATAAACTCCGCTGAAAAGCAAAAAGAAATAATATTGTAGCACCAGCTTCCAAGTGACGCTGAAATTTTTAAGTGCGAGTGCGAGCCAAAAAACTGACTGCTCCTAAAAACTAAAATACAATTCTTAAGCAAACACATCTCCAGCAACCAAATAAGCTGTTATATTCGCATGCCGAAACACTTACACAAGCACAACATTCAACAAACATAAAACGGCGAGAGAACTGCAAAGAACCAACTTTCGCCAACCCCACAATTTACAACCAGCTCAGACGACGCTGTGGTAGTGGAAGCCTAAAAACGCCTGTGCCAAACTTCAAGTCGCCCACTCTAAGCTCCTTTGGGGTACGCAGGCAACTAACTGCTCATTGGTGCGTTGACGCACATAAAAATAGCGAATACGATAATACGCAATATTTCGCTTTATTTTGTGAGGCCATGTGTGCTTGTATGACTGTATACTCGTATGTGGCTATGTGTGTACACATGTAGGTAAGAAGTGAAACTTTTCAAGAATTCCCTCTGTAGCTGTCAGTAAGGAAGTTATTTACTTGTTTATATGTAATGTGAGGTTTTTTATTTTTCCTCATTTCGCTGCATTTGACATAACTAATGGACTTCTGATCGATTTACGATGCGTATAAATTTTCAATGCGCAATATCGCAACAAAGCTGCGAAGCTGAGGATAGCGTTGAATCGTAGTGCGTTGGCGCTATTTGATATTCGCAATGGGAATACTTTTAATTTTGCGTGTGGGTTGAAAAAAAATAAACCGAACTATTTTAAAAAATAGGTCTAGGATGTGAAACTAGTAAATGAGTGGAAGAATTCGAATTGAATTTTGTCTACCTGCCTTCGAAATATTATTGGCAGCTGGCGGTAGTAATCGATACTCGTAAAGTACCGATCCAACAATTTAAAGTTTATCCGCATTATCAAGGTGACATTGCACACTAAAATTTGATTTTGTATTGTTTTTTGTTTTTTTCCGTTCAGTTTTGAGATAAAGGGTGTTAACAATGGGAGTCTACAAAGTGAAAATTCGGTACATTTTACAGCTTTTCTTTGGCAAAGGAGAAAATGCATGCCAGGTCGCTGAAATTGTGAATGGTGTTTATGGGGCCGATGCTGTAATAGCTAATTACGTGCAGTTTCGGTTTCGTCGTTTCCGTTCAGGCATTTTTGTTTTAAAGAAAATGTCGATAAGGACGAAAATGTCGATGAAATAATCGACATGTTGGTAGTCGTAGCATCACCTAGTAGCAAAATATCGACCATAAGACAATTTTAAACCGTTTGCGCAAACATATTTTACGCAAAAATAATAGATTTATCTTGCCGGAGATAACAACATGACATTTTAATTTTATTCCACAAAACAAGTTCTAAAAAATTTGGGAGAAATATCATGAAATTAAAATATTTTGCAATTTCCAATAAATTAAAAACTACTTAGTGATTTAGTGAGCTTATGTATACACCTGCCGGAACCGTAGGTAGCTAAGTTTAAAAGCATTGGGTGGCGGCTCGAATGCAGATTCAAAACATGCCAGTCACATGCCATGCTATCAATTTCTCGTAATTTACTTAATTATTGGTTGTATTATTTCAGCTTTAAACAGCAAAAGTAATTAAACGTCACTCATATCTGTTCATATCTCACTAAGATCCACACAAATCCCGTTACGGGCTTGCATACTAATTACGCACATTATTTCAGCAGATACAAACACAATAAACGCACAAAGCCAATGCCAATATATTACCAATTGAATAAGCCAAACAGTCTTTAGCAAATGAAAAAGTAGGACAGAAGGAGGTTGGACACCAGCAGTGGACCCAGCTTCAGTAACATCAAATGATAAGCCATGAGATATGCTTAGACTTGCATTTATTAGCTGAAAGCAATTTATAAACAGAGCCTGTCAGAAATGCTCGTCCACATACACAAATATTAGTTCAGCTTTTCGAAGGCTAGCACAGCCCCATCTACTACTTCTTTCGAAGGCACGTGCTTGCATTTCTCTACATAAACACTTTCGTTGAGCATCCTAGTAAATTATTATAATAAATTTCAAGCGGCATTTAATATGATAAACCGGATTTACATGTATATGTGCGGTATAGAATACACACATCCACACTCGCAGTGCTCGGAGAGACTTGGTGTGCACGCACAAGGATGTCAAACCACAGCAGCCGCGCTTCAAACCGCACGGCTATTAGCAAAATATAGTTTGATAACTTTGGCAGTCGTATGCCTGTCTATTGGGCTGTGGCTGGTAGTTGGTGAATAGCGGCTAGCCGATAGTGGCTTGCAAAGGCCGATCATCTTCGCCTTATTAAAATGCAACTTGATGTGCTCGCCTGCAGAAATACTCGTATAGCCTGCCGGTAATGTGCGTGTGTGTGTAAGTAGCATGTGGAGACATTTATGTAATCTACGATGTTTATGGAGGAATACTCGTCGCTTAAGAAACTTCGATTGACATGGAACACAGGCTATTCAAATGCTTTCTTGCGCACACCAATACGAATTCGTGTACGGTTCGTGATTGCTATTTAAAGAGCGTTTGTGAACATGCGCGGATACTTCCGCAGCAGCTAACGCATAATTAAGGCGTATTACGCTGGTAGTAGGCAGGGTTTAACCGTGGAATTTCAGCGGCTAGTTATGCGAGTACTTTCAGTGCTGCTATGTTTACCGATTTGAGGCGATTCCAGTCGACTGCCACGCCTTCACACAGCCACTATTTATTCATAGGCAGCAGTGAAACCATAGGAGCGACAACAAGCTCAAGAACAGCTTATCTATGTATGTGTGTGTGTGTAGGCACGTCGTGTGGCTGCATCTGCGATAGTTTGAGTGCCTGGCGTAACAGGACAATGATTTATGGCATACATTACGTACGGCTATTAATTATTGCATACTTTTGATCGAACGCTGATAGCTCATACATAACGGCGCTTAACAATAATAAGTAGGCGTAGTCATGTTGAGCGATTAAAAATAGAAATGAAAATGTAATCAGTTTAGTTAAAATATTTTCTGTTAGTTGCAAAATCCTGTTGATATCCGCATTATGCGGCTCAGTTATATCGAAATTTGTGCCAATCAAAATTAAAATATAAACTATATTTTAATATTTTTAATAATATAATTATTTCTTGTTAGTCCAACTATTTAGTACATTTAAATTACAAGTTGAAGTGGGTGATATTTTAGAGTTCATAGGTATACTTAGAGTTGACTACTTAGACTGAATTAAAATGGGATGCTACCGCAGGAAACTCCCCAGTGGTTGTTTTGCTGGAAGTAGAACCACAACCTTGACAAATCAGCATGGCACTAACCACCTCTTCATATGCCCACTTAAGCCTACCCATCTAACAGAACTCCTCCTTTGTTTCAAAGCTTCGAGGTTGCCCTTGGGAGCATACCATTAGAAGTTATTGGTTTTACAATTCTAAGCAGGTGCGAGTATTCGCAACCTACTACGAGGACACAAAGTTAATCAAATATCTTACAGTGTTTGAAGAACTGCAAGTATAACAGCAGCAGCACTAAAACATTTGCTGTGCTGGGAGAGTAAATCTTTTACTGAAAACTGCTTTGCTTTGCTGCGCGCACGTCAACAACTAACTCTCAGCAGAGCTGAAATGTGGTATTCTGCATGCTGTTTTGTTGCTTTAATTGAAAATTTTTAAACAGTTTAGCCCCGCCGCAGTTTCAAATATTCCTTTCGCTTCGTCTGTGCTTTGGCTTTAACTGCCGAAACTTTGTACGAACAGCACAAACATTACAGTTTTATATCGTTATTGCTGTTATTCTTCAAACGTATATCTTGACATACATAGAGTCGTCGAGAACTGTTCAGAAATCTGAGCAAAAGCAAAGCCAGAGCACAGCAATGGTCGAAATTCGTAGTTCATAGCACAGCATCAGTCGAGTTGCTTTTTTCTTCGGGCTGCTTTCGCGCTACTACTATCTTGGTAGCAAATCGACAGCCCAGCTCCTTTTGCTTGTTTTCAATTCCGCTTTGCTGTTGACTTTGAAAATTTGGGCAGCCACAATGAAGTCGAAGCATACGAAATAAAAAATAGGTAAAGCATTTTCAACCGCTGATATATTCAAATTTAAAATTTTGAGCCCTTCGCGTCTCTTTGAGCTCTATAATTCATTCTGTTTTATATCCTGCAAAGCCATATACATTCAGTCCTGCAATAAGTTCTGTTACAAGCTAAGTCCGTTATAGATACGAATATCGATCATATAATCATATAAATATTAAAAAAAAAAAAAATAGCAGTCTAACGGTTAGACGCGATAGAAGTGAAACCTTCCGTAAAATAAACTGAGAGAGAATGAAACGAAAGCAGCATGAGGAGCGGGATAATTATAGGTTCATTATAATATTGCTATAAAGTTCATATTTTATTTTCTTCATTTTATTACTATTCATCCTCAATGTTTTCAATTTCAACATATGATACGAGTGGCTTATGATAGCTAAAATATGATACAAATGCTTTGGTTTCGATGTTATCAACATATCTTTGAAATACCGCGTCAATTGTTGTTTTTGATCGTGTTGTCGATTTCGTGCGATTGTTACACATTTTTAAATTGAATGTTGTATTGAGAAAGTCAATTAAAGGAACCGTTGTGTCCAATGCAAAATTTACGTTAAAATCGTCACTTAAAATCATTGGAACTTTATCGTAATCTTTTCTAAGTATCCGCGACACTTCTGGTGTATACTTTATTAAATTTTCGTGAATGAATTCCGTGATGCTATTTATTGATTGATTCGGTGAAATATAAATTGCCACAATTAAGACTGTTTTTCCATTGCTCAATCTGGTTTCGCATGCACATATTTCTCCCACTTTAGAGAGCTGAACACACAGTGATTCTAGTTGGTGTGCATTCAGATCTATCTGTGGAGTTACAATACGAGCACCGTCATTTTGATTGTGGTATATTGTAAGACCGCCTGCAAGTGCGGTAAATATTTAAAAATGAAAATATTTACGAATAATACGGACGCAATACAGCACACGCGGTTGCTATTATGAGCGTCGTAACGCGTTTATTACACAGACGTACTAACATACACACAAACATTCGTAGGACGCTTGGTCTAAGCAAGTATTAGGTAGTGTAGTATAGATATACATAATGCCTTCTCGCTCACCGTGGCTCCGTAATACGCAGGCGCGCACACATACGTACTAGCATGCATACAAACATACATACGTATGACGCTTGAACTAAACACCAAAGCAAGTAATAGGCAGTATAGTATACATACTACAATACTCACTATACTCGCGTGGCTCAGCAGTACGCAGCCACACACATATACGTATATCAACATATAACGCTTCGTAGTGTCGCTTTTTCGTTTCATCGAGTCTCAAATCACTCCCAACGATTCTAAAGAAGTTTTCACTTCAAAAAAAGATTTAAATTTTCATTCGAAATGGTCACCGTTTGCTTTTACACAAGCCTTCAAACGATTAGGCCATTCAGCTATTGCAGCACGCACGGTTTCCATAGATATTGACGTCGCTGCTCGAAGCAGAGATTATGTGAGGTCATGTTCTCCAATTCTGACCACAAACTGTAGTCCAATGGATTTATATCTGGACTTTCAGACGGCCAATCTTCTGCGGCTATGAACTCAGGATTATTGTTTTTTGGCCACTGCTGGGTAGTTTTTGTCTTATGGAGCCATTGAAGAGAGTAATGTTCAAATGCTTCACCACGCCTTCTAAAACATCCTCCTGGTACACTTTTGCCCCGGTCTTAACCCCTTTTTCGCAAATATGAAGAGATGTCACGCCTTTACAAGACACTCCCCAACCACTACAGAGGCTCCACGCTAAAGCCGGAGAACAAAAGTTTTTGCGTCTTTAAAAGTTTTTGCATAGATTTCGACGATTTGCTTATTAAAAACTTCTTCAACAGTGTACATTTTCTCATCTATGAAAATAATATTTTCATGGCCGTTGACCACGTGGCACCGAAGAAGCTACTTGCATCTGTCGAGTCTAATTTCCTGGAAGCGCCTTGTCAAAAGATGCCCAATTGAGCGACGGAAGGCTTTCATGTGGAGATCATCTCTAGTTAGTCTTAACATGGATCAGGTCGATACATTCATTTCTCTGGACATAATTTTCTGCTTTCTAAGGGGATTTCTACGAATTATTTCTCGAACGGCTTATTTGGCTGCACTGGTTCGAACCACGCGAGGACTACCACTTCTTTTTCTGTCTGTCACTTCAGACATTTGGAAGCACGACAGGCGGCAAAGTTATAGCGCCTTTACTCGGTGGTCAGAGCATCGTCCGTTTTAAATAGCGGGCACCACGTGAAGGTGAGGTGGACAGTTGGGAGGGATTGGCTGCGAATTCGCGTGACCAACTCCATTTTCCGCATTGCATATTATTTTGCGGACCCCATTTATATAGTCCTTGTCCACATTGCTCGCTCGATTTTGTACAAAAACTTTTGCTTGTTTTCAACAGTTTTTAGCTTCACCCTAAGGTGGTGTACAAGTGTTGTCCAGCTGTGACTCTTTATTTTCGGTGTGAGGCCATGTTCTTTGTTTTAAGGATGTTATTTTTAATGACTATAATTATTATTTTAGTTCATAAAATGTGCCAACTTCTTCATATTTGACTGGCTTTTTCACTTCCAAGCAAATCGGTAAAGATTTTTTATACCCCTACACTTTGACATTTTGCAAAATCGTTGTGTATACTTTAAAACCAAAATCAAAATTTTCTCTTTTCACCACTCTTAATACCTTTTGGTAGCGAAATATTGTTTTACCTGATTTAAGTTGGCAAATATTTTTACTCAACACTTTAAATATTAAAAGCGTCTCCATTGCTTTTCTGAGCTCTTGCGGCGGTGGGCAAGCATTGCACTGGCTTAGGATTAAATAAACAAAAACGAAAAAATATATATTAAAACTGAATTTGAACTTTATATTATTCTTATCTATTTCCTACTCTAACGCATTGAATTGTAAATTTCACTACAAACATTCACAAATCTGCAACTATTTTGCAACACAATTTTGAAGCTTTCGGCTGGCGCTGCTAGGCCACTGGCGTAAGATAAACTGAAAAGTTTCAATCTCTGCCTGACCATCTACTGCATTCTCTGCTCTTGTGCAAGCATTTGTGACCAACCTGTTATCCTGACACCCCCGCTTAGCGCCAACTGCGCGGCATTCCGCTCGGAGCGGCGACAAAGTTTAAAGTGCAACAGCAAAAGATACTTGAAGCAGTTATTAATATGCAACTGCAATTCTCATGCTTTTTCCGAGAATGGCTGCGGCACAACTCTTCCAATAATAAACAAACTCCAAGCGATGCAACAACAATAATAATGAAAATGCTTAGACGAAGCGATAACAGCAAAAACTACATCATAAATTTGGTAAAATGTCGGGTGGGGCAGCAGCAGCAGGAGAACTCTCGGCAAACTAAGTTTTTGTCTGGGCTGTGGTTGGTACTTATTCCACTAGGTTTTGTTAGGGGAGGGGTGATGCAGTTTGATGAAGGCGTGAGCAGTGGACTGCGGCTTCTTTTCGCAAGATTGCTGCGAGTATTTGGTTGACATTTTTCAGCTGCTTTAAGTGGCAAAGAAAATATATATGTGTGGTATATAAGTTTACTTGTATGTATATGTGCGTATACATATACTATAAAGTATATCATTTGTCTATGGAAAATAATTTAATAGTGTGGCTGTTGTTGTACTTCTTTATCCCCACTGCTCAAGATACTCACGAAAATTGCATATAACATTTTACTGCCTCCGCCTCTCGCATCGTAGCAACCCTTTCGGTTGCTTATTTGCAAGCGTTTGCCGCGTATGGGTAGTAATGCTGGAAATGCGGGAAACGGCGAGAGGGAGGCGGTGTTATAAAATTGTAATGCAAATTTTATTTTTATTCAAATTTGATGTGGTTACTTTGGCGAATGGATTTTAAAGTGTTTATTTTGGCGTACTTTGCAATCTCTTCACTTTTATGAATATCTCTGCCCCGCTAAAGTAGGTTGCTAAGGGAGGCGGTTAATGATCGCATGTTAAAATAAACTCATACACACTTTAGGTATGTTGAGGTATTTTGAGTTTCAACAATAAGAATCGGGAAGAAAGCTAAGCATTTTCGCATGAAGGCCATTTATTGATGTGGCTTTGGGAAAGAAGCGTTGTGGCTCATTCATTTCACACATATCGCACCGAACCACTGATTTTCGGAATTTTAGTGTTCTCTCTATTTTTTATTTGACTATGGCGACAGTTAAAAACCAAGAATTTCTGAACATTGCCCATCATGCGATTCTGTGATTTCTATCTTTGCTAACAACATCCATTCAAAATCACTTCTTCCAGTATTAATTAAGCTTAGACTAAAGAGGCTGAGAAAATCAAAGCAGGCCCAGCAAATGAAAGTGTGTTTGATTGACGACAATACACCGAGCAGCGCCTGCTGAGCCAATAGCAAGGATGCTTAGCTGGGAATTAGTGAATTATGCGATTTATTCACCAGCCATAGCTCCGTCTGATGTTTATGCAAATAGTTCGATTTCTGATTCTACTCAAAAATCGACCAAACATTTGCGGCAAATTCAACTTGAAAGCATAACCAATTACCTATCAATTATCTGTCTCTTTCTTAAGTTTAATAAGGGAACTGAGTCTGGATGAGGTACTGTGATGAGTAAAGGGCACAAAAGGCCAAGAGGTCGAAGTGCAAACCTCAAATATATCTAATCTTACCTTATTCTGATTTAGAAACTAAAATAAACACCCTTAACGGTTTAACGGCAAAATTAATAAAAAATAATACAAAATATTCTAAATGAATAAACGGTTCAGGGGAGATAAAAAAAATTGAAAAAAAATCAAAAACAAAATTGAACTCTATCCACTGATATTTCACTGCCACATTCAACAATAAGGGCTATAAAGCTTGCAACAAATGCTGATGACTTGAAATAAAAGGGCATTGATGTCATGATGTTGTCGTTGATGCCTCCGATAACAATCGTTGTTGCTGCAGCCAGTTTTGCTTTTGACGATACGATCTAAGTGAAGCACATTGAAGACACGATGGTCTTGATGAAGTCATAGCCAGTCAGCCAGCCAGCCAGCCGTATGTTGCACGTTCCACTTAACAAACTCACATACTTACATTGCATCAATGTGTGCGTGCGTTATGTATGTGTAAGTGCACATATTGCAGCTCTTTAAGGCGGTATCGAGTGGATTTTCCAGTGCCTTTCAGCTTTTAAGTTGCGACAGAATAGTGAATTCTCAGTTGAAGGGTTTCACATAAGCCCAAGTGCAGCTTCAACAAGGCAATGACATTGTTAGTGCTATACACAGCAGCTAAGGAATGAAATGCATAAAAATTAAAGCAATATAGTACAGCTTGCGCCAGTTGCAGTTAGTTGGTTAGCCCCGATAGCTGTAATTTTGAAATTAGAGTCTGGGTTGCACTTATTTCGAGTAAAAAAGCTGTTGAAGGGCTTAGCCTGCCAACTCACTTCCTTATTGTATTTGGATAATTTGAGTGTGGGACAGAGAAATGGCTTAATTAATAGCGAGGTAGAACCAGTGATGAAGTTTAAACACCTCGGGGTGGAGATCTCCAGTGGCCGCATGATTTTTGAAAGAGATGAGAGAAAGATATGCTCAAGGGGGTAAGGTATCAGGATGCCTTAGAGACATAATATGGAGGAATAAGTACTTAAGGACGGAAGGAAAAACCCGAATATGCCAGTGGGGCAGAGACGCGAGCTGAAAATGCAAAAATAAAATAAATGCTGCGCACTGCAGAAATGCAAATGTTAAGATCCATCGCAGGAAAAACTCGTTAGATTGCGTAAGAAATGAAGCAATAAGGGGGAAACGAAAGTTACTAACATTCTTAAACTTGTAAGGACTAGAAGACGAGCTTAAAATGACCATATACAATAATAAAAGCACCCCAGTGATCAAATAATAAGGATTGCTAGATATTCTAAGCCGAAGGGAAGACGAGCACCGGGAAGAGCTTCGAAATGGTAGAAGGAAAGCTGAATATCTACGTCAATTGAAGACACGTACAATTCTTTTTATTGTATTTTATTTCTATTTTATTATATAGTACCTGTGATTGGCGGCCGCCGTAGCCGAATGGGTTGGTGCGCGACTACCATTCGGAATTCACAGAGAGAACGTCGATTCGAATCTCGGTGAAAACACCAAAATTAAGAAAAACATTTTTCTAATAGCGGTCGCCCCTCGGCAGGCAATGGCAAACCTCCGAGTGTATTTCTGCCATGGAAAAGCTCCTCATAAAAAATATCTGCCGTTCGGAGTCGGCTTGAAACTGTAGGTCCCTGCATTTGTGGAACAACATCAAGGCGCACACCACAAATACGAGGAGGAGCTCGGCCAAACACCCAAAAAGGGTGTACGCGCCAATTATATATACATATATTATATATACATGATTTTAATGAATTGTATGTTTACTCGTGGAATGAAATGTAAGTGCCTGAAGGGGCAAGAAGCCTATAATAAAACACAAGGAAGAAAAAGAACAGCGAGATATTTTCCAGTCCTCGCCTGCATTAAAATGAAATCAATGGGATTAAATCGGCGCGGCAAGCCAACTGAGTTTCGAAAATACCCCATACATGTACGTATGTATGGATACTCATTGTTATTATTATTATAATTAAGACTTAAAATAAATTGTATGTACGCATAATAAATTGCTCTACTTGAGTTTTAGAATATCTGTCTTCAAGCCCTGTGTCTCTGTCCACTCAGTCATGAATTTCTCTTCTCTAATGACTTACTCAGTTACTACTCAATTGCTCAGTTACACCGCTGAGTTTCTTCCCTAAAACTTACCTGAAGACTCTCTTATGCAAACCTTTTTCACACATACATACATACATTTGAGTATCGCTATCTACGTTATGCTGCTACTCGTAATGCCGTACCAACAAGTCTAAGCCGCTTAATGCAGTTCGCGGATGGCCTTCTACACCGCACTAAAATAAAATCAGCCGTAATAAATAACAGTGTGAACACAACAACAATTACAGCGATTTGCAATTTGATATCGTTTGCTGGTAGCGCACGTTCCGCAATGGTTGCGTATCAGTGTAAAAGTGTGTGTGAGTGCACACAGCTATTGTAATGAGGCATTAAAAATGTGGAAAGTAATCGAAGCGGTGCTAATAAGCCACAAATCGCTTAACAAATGCACAAAGCAACACCGACTGAAACGTGAAATGGCGCGGCAAAACTGCTGTACACACCCACAATAGTCAAACGCTAGCGGGTGGCGCCGCCTGAACAGCGCATTAGGGCAAAAACGGCTGAGCGCAGGCGGCGGCAAGTAGCAGTGCAGTAGAAGCAGGTGTGCAAACAGTAGCCGTTAAGCTGATTGCATAACTATTTAACGACACTACGCACCACCTTCAAACCGCCCCTCTGCACTTACCTCGAGCTGTCTGCTTCAGCTTGCTCCCTCCAGCATCCCAGCATCACAGCCCACAGCTCCCATTGCCATTTTGCAATAACCGAAATTAATTCACAACGCAATCGAGCATGCAACGCAACTGCATTTACTACGGCGGAGCAGTGCAGCTCAACGTCCGTTCCTCCTATTCCCATGCAGTGTCCCACCGAACGGGATGTTCGCCTTATGCTACTGCAGTACTAGACGTGCAACAGTGTTGACGATAATGCGATGCGCACGTGCTGACATACCTGCACCGCCGCTCCTGCATATGAAGCAAGGATGTTGCCAACTAATTTGGCAAACCAACTTCCGTGTTTGTATGCTTGTATGTTTGTATGTTTGCGGTAGTGTTGGCAAGTATGTGCTAATGCAGCATTCCAACGGTGTATCGACTTGCAGCACTTGGTACTCCTCTCAAACTGCCAGCCAGCCAGCTAAGATTGTGGGGAAAGCAAGAGTAGGAGTTGCAGTAGTGTTTGTTGTTGGTGTTTGCCGATTCTTGGTTTTTGCTACTACGCTTATACAAACATAGATTGTGTGTGCGTGTGTGTGTTGGTGCAATTCTGGCGGGAAATGTAAATTGTGTTAGCAACACTTAAGTTCACCTGTTGGCAGCGACTATTTCACACACACACACACATGCATGTGTGTGCAGGTTTCTACGTCCACGGTGGCAGCGGCACTGAAACTGACAGCAATTGCGGAAGCGAAATAAATGAAGTGCAAGTCGATTTCGAAGTGAAAGTCAGCGGATGCTGCAAAATTTTACACACTGCCAACGAGCGAGCAAAATGAAGATGCGATTGTCAATTGCTTGTCAAGCATGGAAGGATGCGCACTCTTTCTCCATACTTCTTGTGTGCAGTTGCCACACTTGTGGGTTCGTATGTTGCAAGTTGTTACATTTAAGTAGTCACTTTAGAATGCTGATGTGGCAGAAATTGCTGGCTGAGACAATGTTAATAATGATAAGTATGATGCCGCTAATGGTGTTGAAGGCGGGTGGGAGTATACGGAACTAATGGTGAGGAAGCGCAGTAGCTAGAGGAAGCATCACATAACAATCACTTAAATTGCCTAGTAAAATATTAGAGATGCATGCTACAACCCAGTGCACAGTAAAGAGCAACTGATTGGACACAATTCTAATTATCTAATTAATGTGGAATACCAAAATATAAAGGTTGTCAAAAAAGTCTTGCGATATTTTTATTGAATTTTCAATTGTTCATAAAATTGGTTATAATAATGCGATTTAAGTCAAATATGCGCCGTTTTGTTCGATGACGAGTTCCCAACGAGATACCAACTTCATAATGCCCCTCTTATAGAAGCTCGCTTCCCTATTGTCAAAAAACTCGGAGAGCCAATTTTCACAGGACTCTCTTGTGGACAACTTCCGACTACCAAGCTCGTTCGTCATGGACAGAAATAGGTGGTAATCACTTGGTGCGAGATCCGGACTATACGGTGGATGCAAAAGAACCTCCCATCCGAGCTCCCGGAGCTTCTGGCGCGTCACCAAAGATGTGTGTGGCCTGGCGTTGTCCTGATGGAAGACAATTCGGTCTCTGTTGATCAAAGATGGCCTCTTCTGCCTGAGTGCTGCATTCAAGCGATCCAGTTGTTGGCAGTACAGGTCCGAATTGAGCGTTTGGCCATAGGGGAGCAGCTCATAGTGGATGATTCCCTGCCAATCCCACCAAACACACAGAAGAACCTACCTGGCCATCAATCCAGGCTTGGCCACCGTCTGGGCAGCTTCACCGCTTTTCGACTACGACCGTTTGCGCTTCACGTTGTCGTAAGTGACCCACTTTTCATCGCCAGTTACCATCCGCTTCAAAAACGGGTCGATTTTGTTGCGATTCAGAAGCGATTCGCATGCATCCATAGGGGCAAAAATGTTGTTTTGCGTCAAGTCGTGTGGCACCCATACATCGAGCTTCTTTTTGAATCCAAGCTTCTTCAAATGGTTTACAACGGTTTGATGACTCATGCCCAGCTCTTGGCCGATGCTACGGCTGCTACTATGCCGGTCTCTTTCGATCAATTCAGCGATTTTATCGCAATTTTTGACGACAGGCTTTCCGGACCGTGGCGCATCTTCGATCACCTCTGCACCAAAACGAAAACGTTGAAACCATCGTTGTGCGGTGGAAATGGAAACTGTATCGGGTTCATAAACTGCACAAATTTTATTGGCAGCATGAGTTGCATTTTTCCCTTTATCGTAGTAGTACTGTAAAATATGCCGTATTTTCTCTTTATTTTGCTCCATGTTTGCGACGCTATAACTCACGAACGACTAAAAGCAAACAACAATTAATCAAACACGTGTTAGCACGTGAAAAGAGCTTTCCAAAAAGCTCTAGCGTGAACCGATGCGACGAATACAACTAGAACTACGCGCTTGCAAAGACAAGCTTGCGGAAATACCGCAAGACTTTTTTGACAACTGATAAAAAAAAAATATTTAGAAGAGCGTATAATTGTTGACGTATGCTTTGAAATATCACGTAAAATCTCTTTTGCCAGATTATGTAGGCAATTGAGTAGTAAAGTCCTCTCTCAACGAATAAATTTAACCCTTTTTAGGCTCTCAGCAAGCCCGTCCTAATGTATGGCGCAGACGCTTGGACGATGGCAACAACGGATGAGGCGTCCCTTGGAGTGTTTTAGAGAAGGACTCTGCGGAAGATTTTTGGACCGTTCCACGTTGTTATGCCTGAGCTTTACGACATAGGCATGGCGCAGCGAATAAAGATCCAGCGGTTTCGTATAAGGCCTCCTCTGCGTTGAAAAGATAAGGTGGAGAAGGACTTGGCCTTACTTGGTGGGTCGAACTGGCCCCCGTTAGTGCGAGAAAGAAACAACTGGCGCACTTTGTTAAACTCGGCCAAAATCGCGTAAGCGGTTAGAACTGATATGACTCATTAATTGGGGTTCGAATCGTGCGACTACTTAAATTCCATGACATGAATTAATTTTAGGGAATAGTTCAATTCTTAAACACTCATTTAACTCTAACTATTTATTCACACTCTAACTTAATGTTATAATTTCTAATTTTAACTGATTTCTCACATTACCTATTGGATTAGGTTAAGGTGACAAAGAAAAAACCAATGTCCAAACACCAACTAAATGGCCAAATATAGTTGAAAACAGTACGGAAACCATTTGGGACATTTCGGCAATGCTTCACGCCTCCATAGAGCGAGCTGGTTTGCTTCTGGCTCATTCCAGAATCAGCTGCAGAATGATACACCCAGTCTTTTGACGTAATATATAAAAAAATACGGTAGTGTCAAAAGAGAAGCTGCAAGATCAAACATTTCGCGCACGCATTGCCGTTAACAAATAATAAATGTTTTCCTCTTGCTCACTCACAGCTTATCCATTATTTCATTTAGCTCTTCGATTGCTC
Organism: Anastrepha ludens; assembly: GCF_028408465.1. Lineage (NCBI taxonomy): Eukaryota > Metazoa > Arthropoda > Insecta > Diptera > Tephritidae > Anastrepha > Anastrepha ludens. Next base: position 115,566,245 of record NC_071500.1, on the reverse strand, counting down.
TGCTGATTGCTCATGCCCACCCGTGGCTCGATGTTCTTTTGTTGTGTGTCTGCAATGCGTAAAATTGAATTTAAATTTTTAAATGCATCAGCGTTGGCGCTTTTCTTGCAACGCGTTGCAACTGTTTTCGCTTTCGGCAATCACTCCGGGCTGGACAGTTCTCCGCTGTGTGACATTTATCTCCTTTACGCCTTTTAACCTTTCTGTATGTTGCCTCCGTGTACATTTACACGCATTGCCGTGGTCCTTTTTTCATATTTTATGCTGATCAATCGCAGCCCTGAGGCATAAATTTACAATCGCCGGATGTACTACTTTTATGTGATGCAAATGCGCGGCTATGTAAGTATGCTACTAGTGTGTTTGTGTGTGTGTGTGTGTAATATATTATATATGTAGTTATATTTTATTGTGAGACTTGTAGATAAAGAAGCTTCTTGGAAATATCTTTCCATAGGGACGCACACGTACTTATATAGTCACATACATACACACATGCCTACTTGTGTATGTGCTTATCGCATACCTACTTGCGTTGTTCTTTCACTAATCGATTGATATACCTCCAGGAATTCGCACAAATTATTTTACGTCCGTTTGTTCATACGCGTTTTCACATTTTCATTTAATTTTAATATCCACTTCGGCTTGCCGCTTTCGGTCGACATCTGCACTTTCAGTGAAATCAAATAAATTGAACGCGCGTTTTTGTGTTCGATAAATTACATTGGATCGATATATTATTATTTTAATGAAAAAATCTCATTAACCCATGCGAGATATATGGAAATTTTATTTGTAGGTGCCACGCAGCCTAATTGTAGGCAGGCAGGTGTACATTTCAAACGAATACAACCTTAAATTAAATTTGAATTAAAAATATGTACATATGCCGGTCCTTTCAGAATATTGATTTAGTTATTTAAAAAAGTAAGTAAAGTGTTGAAGTTAGTTTTTAAGAATAAAATGCTACTCATTACTAGAATTGCAATGTAACCGTTTTTCAGTTACTATATCAGTTTTATTTTATTTATTAAACAACAAACAGGATGCCCACCGATTCTGTGATAGATACACACAAAGTCCTTATGACAAGAGTCTCATGTGCAATTTCATGTGCAAAAAAGTAGACTTAAAGTAAAAAAAATCAAAGTCTAACGAACAAGAATAAGCATTCAATTGAGCCAGCGACCTCCTAAAAAGAGCATCGATCCCTTACACAGTTTAGCAATACGCACAAAAAACAATTCATTCCAAAGGAAAATGCGTGACGGAACATTAAAATGCATTTTCTTGAGCAGAAGAAGATATAGGGCTCGCACAAATATCAATCACAAAACACTTCGACAACAGAATATGCCTAGACTCACATGAGATTTATTAATAAGCAATGAGAACGATATGACGGAATGAGATCAACGAATTGTAAAGCTCTCTGAACAGACACTAATCTTTTAATACAGACTTAATGCAGTGGTCTCCACACGATTACCGCGTATTATAACGTGGACTGAACTAAGGGCGGGTACAACAATTTGATGGATCAGAAAACGAAGAAGCTTTTCGACGAATAAAGACAACGTTGCGAACGATTGAGAAATAATGTAATTTATATGAGTGATGGACTTTGGCTTGTAGTCCAAATAGATACGCAGTTCTTTTAAAACATTAATTGTCTGTAGCAGTGGGCTTGAGGTACAGTAACAGGCTGGAATAATATTGCAAACATTCGCGAATGTAGTACAGTGAGAATTATTAATGTTGAGGATCAAACGGATATGCACACACCAACTATATAAGTACTGATGCACTGATACGACAGGAGGGGCTCTCTCATACAGGGTCTATTATCAAGATAGGATGTTTTCCACTTTAAAAATTCTGAGTGAAACTGAAATCCTAAAGTTTAGCTATGAATATTGGGTGAGATGTCCTATCAAATGCCTCAGAAAAACCTGCGTAAATAGCATCCATTTGATCTAAACTCTTTTGAAAGGTATCGCAACTTTTCTCCGTAAAGGCAGCTGATTTAGATAACTAAGATCTGTCCGGAACAAACCCATGTTGATTGGTCATAATAAATGTTTCACTGCAAAGTATATTTTGTCCTTGACTGTGCACTTAAACAGTTCAGAAACTGTGTTTAGCTTGGAAATTGGTCTATAATTTTCAATATCATTTTTATTGCCACTTTTAAGAATAGGCGTCATAAGACTCCATTTCCAGTCATCACGAAAGACTCCAGCAGAAAGTGGCATGTTGAAAATACGTCTTAAAGGCGAATCAAAACAGGACAACTTTTAATTAGAACGACCAATAGGCCATCAACATCAGTATTAGTGGATGGCTTAAGCTGATTTATGCCAACAATGACATCATCGCCACTCGAATTTATTTCTCCCCAGTTAAACAGGAGATCTTTAGATACAAAGTCAGCATCAGTATTGCCTGAAATAAAATACGAAGAAACAAATTTGGACAAAATATTTTTGTGAGCCTCATGATGTTATCCTTTAAATTAAGTGGTTTTTATAATAATATTGTCTAAAGATTTTGAGGCATTTGAGACTTATGAGAAGATTTTTTATGACACTGCGATGCAAGAAAAAGTTTAATGTTTAATCTCGCCAGTAGGAGGTTCAATTCATGAATGATATATTCTTTATATATTTCTCACATTTCGTGTTTTTTGTTTATCTATATTTTTAGTGAAATTTCTGCGAGAAGTGACACCATATTTTCGAAAGGCCAGCATAATTTCCGAGGTAGGCTGGGAGTTGCAGCGAGCCTTTCTATGTCCGTTGGGCCCTGGTGCGCCCACATCACCGCCAGCGCCGAAAATAACACCGCGTGCCGATACGCGTTACATACCCTTGCAGTTGACACACTTGGCGCGAAATTTGAAATACATTGATCCGGGTGAGTAGGACGCAAGTTGAGCCGTTTAAGTATATAAATTAGGTATATTAAAAATTATATTATTACTTAAAAAATACATTTTGCTAGAGGAATAAGAAAAGCGCCTAAAAATATGTAACGTCTGACAGACTGTACCAAAAAGTACATCATATCTCTGTAAGGGTCAGTTTATCAGTACGAGACTGACGCTGGATTAAGACAGGGAATCTTAATATTCAATTTTGCATTTTTAACTCAATGTAAAAACATACTTTTTGCTTAAAATTTACTTCAGAATCGAACGTATTAATTTTCATATTCGATGACAGCTCATTTGCAAGGTTTCAGTTTGTATCCAGTTTTAAAGAATCGGATATGGTTTAGTGAAAAATCGCATGCCACACTTAAATTTAAGTAAATATGGAAATGTGTACTTACCGACATAAATGAATCCACAATTCAATCATGCAACAAAACCAGCTCGCAAAGTCGACCTAAAATCCCTAAAACCCAACTGCATAGCCCAGCGCAGTGATTAAACAGTTCATGCCGAGTGCCGCCCCTATATGTGGCACACTCTGTGTCTATTCAGCAAAGCGGCACAAACGCACCCGTCACCGTCACTTGCAATATCCGTAACAGTAATGGCAATAGAACAGCAAGTGCAAGTGAGGGCGGCTTGTCATTTGCATGTGGCAGCAAGTTGTGTGTGCAACGATAATGACAACATCAGCAAATACGATGGATTGCACCAAACTGCCAGAACAGAATACTCGCTCTAAGACAGTGATCTGATGACAATGAGTGTCGGCCCTTTCCGCCCGGGGCACTACCTCATTACTTGGGCTGGAGGCTGTGAAGGTGGCAGGCATTGATTGCATGCAGCGCTGTGCTGTCATCTTTGCCCTTGTCGTAGTTGCCACTATTTGTTGCACTAGTTATTGCTACTCCTGCTCTTCTACATGCTTTTAATCACTAGCGTTGTGCATCCTTTCACTCGGGTGCCGGGCCCCACCTCGACCAACTCCATGCCGCCAACTTTTATTTCCCTTCACAATGGCAGCGTATGCACTCAGCTTGCAACGTCTTTGCTCTTTATCCAACGTGACTCGAACACAACCCTTCATTACAACCTTCCTTTCTGCAATACAATTCTGCGCCCTCATTTCTTTAGTTGCAATGAGTTCAGGGTTTTTGTGGTTAATCTTTCCGCCACGTTGATTTAATGCAACGCTGGCGTTTGGGGGCAGCAAACGCCTTCGTTGCAATTGTTCAAGCTGATGGGAATGTTTCCGTTGTTGTTTTTGTTGTTGTTGGTGTTGTCAAGACTATTGTTTAATCACTAGGAAAAGTACTAACGGCATCATTGTTTTTGTTGGCACTCATTGCCGCAGATGAAATGCTCCAAGAGAGATAGTTTATAGAGAAGCGAAAGAAGAGTGGGAGGCGGGGGAAGGAGAATGCAGAAAGTGGCAAATGAGTATGCTGCAAGTGTTGCAGTTATTGTAATGCCTTATTTGTTGATGTTTTCTTTTCTTAATTTCTTTGTGCTGCTGCTATTGTGACTGGCAACAAATGGTGGCTCTCACTTTGCCATTTGCACACTGCCCTCTTGTTGTTGGTGCGACTTCCAAACTATATTTTCGCTATTACGCTTTCTAAGTGCATTGTTCCATGCATCTCTTGTCAGTTTTTGGCGCTTGTGGCAGCGATTTTTTTATTATTGTTAAAAACTTCTAGCAAATTGTTGATCAAATATCCACGCACTGAGCAGAAAATGAGTTGCTTTCACCGAACTTTGGAGTAACTTTGTTCATTTGCTGTGTTTTCAAAGTTGGGTATCTTTAAAAATCCAAGAGCGCCCAGCGGATGGATGCTGAAAGCCGAGTCGAGCCGAGTAAAGCTGATATCGATCGGCGCTGAACGTGAAAATTAGAGCAGGATCTGGCGCGTACTTTAGTTTTTGGGTGTTTGGTCGAGTTCCTCTTCCTATTTCTGGCATGCATCTTGATGTTGTCCCACCTACAGTTTGAAGCTCACTCCGAACGGCAGATTTTTTTCTAAGGAGTTTTCTCATGGCAGAAATACACTCGGAGGTTCACCATTGCCTACCGAGGCGTTATTAAAAAAAATGTGTACACCATTTTCGTGTTTCATGCACAGAGATCGTAGGGGATAATCGAGATGAGAGGAGAGAAGCGAGATGAGAGAAAGAGATAGGGTAGAATAAAGATAGGGATAGCTAGTCCTGTGAGAATTTGTTCCGCTGAAAATTATTAATAACCACATTGTATGAAAAAATTACTGAATAATACAATGCCGTTATAGCGCGAGTGAGCGATTAAAAATAGTGTCAAACTAAATTTTTCGCATTGATAATTTTTACTCCCGGCTGCGGCCGGCTACCACTCCGCGTTATGCACCCAATTTTAAAGCGCTCGCACCTATCGAATTTGCGCTCGGCTCGATCTCCGGCATCTACTCTGCAGATGCTCGAACATTCGCCATCTCGAAGGCTTTATCGCCACGTTAATTGCTGTTGCATACATTTAGGTGCTTGGTAACTAACAAGTGAATTTAACAACTGCGAATTTCCGATATTCTATAAGTCAGCTATTTACTGCAACGCTTAGAGTTTTAATATTTATCCAATCCTATTCCATCTCGAACTGATACAGCAATAAAACATTCGGAATCGATAAAAAGTTCAGCATCAACTCACAGTCATTAGAACAACAACAACAATCACTGTTATTGCGCTGGTGAAGAGCTGAAATAAGCATCTGGATTAAAATACGTTTTCGAAACGCAGAACCCTGCTCTTTTATTGTAGTTGCTTTTACTGTTATATACACACTACAATATTTTGAATAGAAAAAAAGCGGATTCGATTTTCAAATACCATTCTTATCTGCGAACGCAGCCATGTGCGCGTGTGTGTGTGTGCTAAGCCAACTCGAAATGCAAATGCGCTTATTGTTTACACTTTTCTTGTTACATTTGTTGTGTATATTTCTGCATGCTGCTCTGCTCTGCCACATGGAAATCCGCGTATTTGTCAAAATTGTGCCATATCAGGTGCCGGTGCTTGGCGGAAAAAAACCGCCCGTTCTAAAAACCAAACAATTAAACAAATGGGTAGTGATTTATTGTTCAGCCAAAATCCATATATATTTACATGTGCACGAATGCACACACACTTATTTATGTATATAGCCAATATATAGCTAACTTTTAGTTGATATTTTTTGCTGTGATAATAACATAAAAGTACAAGCAGCAGCTGCAAACCTGTGAATATAAATCTATGAATGGAAAGAAGAACGGAACAATGCAGCTCGACAGGAAAGAATAAAAATGCAAATGATGCTACTCAAGCCAGGAGTAGGGGATGCAAAGGATTTATTTTTATAAATAAAGTAGTAACTGACAAATTTTAGAGAGTTTAACTCCGTTGAACTAGTGGGTTTAGAAGTTTCTGTTTTTGTATATATATGTAAAGAGGGTTATAGGCGTTGTGAAGATAATTCCTCTTCTTTGTTCGCACACTTTAAATGTCTAAGGCGCTACCGCTTCTACTTTTGAAATTTGCGTCAATTGCGCTTTCTGCATCCGACCTAGAGAAAACAGATGAAACGGGGAATGATTCAGTTCTGCAGGCTGACTTTTCTTTTCCCGTATTACTTCGAGGTTTCTGTAATCCTATTTGGTGTCAAGTGACTCGAAGAGGTCCTGCTCAACACCGGCAGAGCAGGTAGTTTCGATTGACATAATTGTACATAGCCGAATAAGTTTTGCTGTTAAGTTATATATCTATGGGCACTGAAGGATGCCAATTGAGGCAACATATTTTGACTTTTGCAAAGGCTCTTAGGATGCAGAATAGGAAGAGGCAGTTGAGCATCTTCTACGCCGGTGAATGGCTCTGTGTTGGAAAAGGTTGACTTTGCTCGTAATTGCTTTCTGGACAGGACCGCAGATGCTTCACGCATAAACTTAACGAGACTAATTAGATTATAAAGTCCACAGGACGGTTTAAAGAGGACCAGGGGAAGTAAGGATGGGATAGCTCCGGTGGTATCACATGGGGACAGCCCCTTTAACTAACCTAACCTTGGCGGAAATAATCGGCCAAATAAGTCGATGATTCAAAGGTTAAAGGTTCTGTCATGAATAGAAAAAAACTGGCAGATCCAAAACTGGACGTATTATTGAGAATATTAGGTTAACTTTTAATAGAGTTTTGTCTCGAGCTGCGAGCCCAGAGCTTTCCACATCTCCACACAAAAATTGGCTGATTAATCATCTGTAATTATGAAAAAAATTACAACAAAAACAAAGGCTTACCTGGTGAATTATGCGAAGAAGTACTGTGGAAAATTTCAAAATAATTGGCCTCCTAGGTTTTGACTTATCCCATGCACGGACTTCAAAAACAACAAATTTCAGAAAAACGCTTTAAAAACGAGGTGATAAGTTACCTGGTCTGGGTTTCTGGGCAATGGTTGCTTAAATACTTAGGGGTTTGTAAATTATGCTCCGATCGACTAGAGATTTAGGATACAATACCCCTGAGATATTTATAAATGAAAACTGTAAAAAATTGCCCTGCAAATAAAGTGAACTCCCTAATTCAAGCACCCCAAGAGCGTTGCTCTTAGTCTTACAGGAGTTTCGTCTGTACTTATTTGCAGTTTAGTGCAACTCTGTGCTGCCAATTTCGACTGCATTTTTAATTGCGCTGAAAAGTAACAGAAATTCACCGTTAAGGTGGTAAAAAGATAAATGCTACAATTAACAACAACAAACTACACCAGAGTGAAGCGATTTTGTTTGAGCAATTTTTGTAAGTACTTACACACACACACACACACATATATATATACACATACACACATACTCTCCAGAAGAGCGAATGGGCAACGTAAAGCGTAATTATGCAACAAAGTTACGGCATAAAAACTGTTTAATTATAAATAAATGGCGAAGGGTGTGCAAAGCGGTAATGAAGCGACCAAACAAACAAAAAAGATACAGCATAGAAAAACACAAGTTGCACAAACTATTTTGCCAGATATTTACCTAAGCTATAACTAAGAGCAGTGAAGAACGGCGTATGCGCGCAGAAGATAGTGAGCGTAGCATGCAGAAAGTTTGTAATTTACTACACGCTCGGCATTTGCAATGCAATAGCAAAAATAAACAAAGAACTGCACAACAACGAGATACCGAATTTTCGTTATAAGTTTGCGTTGCACGAGCGGCCAACTTTGCCTCCAAAATAACCACAAAAGTGCGATTACGCCGCTGAAATTGTAGGTGTTTCAGACTTCGCCGCAAGCCACCTATACTTACAAGTATACTTGCCTATATGAATGTGCGCGTAGGTTTGCTTAAGCAGCAGCGCCGCCTACTCACTGCTGGTGTTTTCTGCGCTGTGCGCTTCACTCATTTTCATATAAATTAAAAAAGGAAAGCAGCAAAAAATAAAAAAGGAATCGCACTTCCGCTACACGCCACTTCATTATGTGCGCGCCATCGCTTTTCGCCAGCGGCTCACTGTGAAAATATTTCGCAGTGGGCGGAAGGCAATGACAGCTGGATTGGTGTGAAATAAATTTGCGGTAGTGCTTTTCTCGCGCTGTCATTTGTTGTATGCAATGTTTGATTTTTTTCTTCGTTTCATCAAAAATTAAAAAGGAAAATAGAAAATGGAAAAAAAACGTGACGCGTGAAAATTTGCATTTATGGTAAATGCTGCCGAAAAAAGCACAACTTTCCTCTGTCAACCCGGTCTCTCTGCCCCGAACCGTCTTTTCCCCGCAATTTCTATTCAGCGTTGAGATTTAATCAAAGTTCATTTTCATCCATATTTCGCGTGCTTTACGCAACATTTTTGCTTCTATGTTTCGCAGTCACTTTGCAATAATGATGAGCTATAATTTCAGCGCTACGGCGGAAGGTGCGCCCTTACGTATGAAGGGGCAGTGCGTAGGTATGTAGTTGGAAGGGAATCGCTGTAAATTAAAATATGTATTCTAGAACTGTTTCGCTTTATATTACTTTATTAAAAATGTATGTTTCACTGGATGCACAAACAACGTAACACGGCGATAACGCTAGTGGCTGGGGCACAAATAAAATCAGCATAAGCAGCAGATATGAAAATATTACTATATTAGTTTGGGGAAAAAGGAATCCAATATTTTTGAGTAAAACTTATGCGCAAATGGTTTAAAATTGTTTTATGGTCGATCTTTAGTTCCTGGACGATGCCACGACTACTAACATGCCGGTCGACTTCGATTATTGACTGTATTGATATTTATAACATTCTCGTCATTTTCTTTAACATCAAAAAAGCTTTAACGGAATCAACGGAGCCAAAATCCGTTGCAGTATCGGCACCATTCAAATTTATCAAAGAAAAAATTTAAGTGTTCTCTTTTTGACTTCCATTGCTGGCACCCTGTAACTCAAAACTTAAAGGAACAACCAAAAAGCAGCAAAATAATTTTTTAGTGTGAAATATCACCTTGACCACAATACCGGTTTGCTGTTTTGATCTTAAGCGAACGCCTTTCAGTACCACACAAAGAGAAGCAGAAGTTAAGGAATGACTCAAATTCCAAAGAACTTCAAATTATTTATAGAGGTAGGAATTAAATTGAAACCAAACTAACTTCATATGCTTTGAGTGATTGCTTAGTTGAAAGTGCGCTTCATGAGGCCTGCAAGCAGCCAAAGTTTCATTCTTTCTCACATATTTTACCCAAAATATTGGCTATTCTATTTTAACGAGACCTTTTTTTTATGCAAGAATAATTCTAAAAATTGGGCATTTTCGGAGATAATTTTATAGCGTTAAGTTACATTCTGCGCCTGTACCGCACTTTTTTGGCTATATTTAAGGTGGTAAGACCGAGTAGTTCGCCTTGACTCGATGATGAGTTATTTTCAAGTTTTCCATAGTCTATCTTTCTCTGGAATACATTTTCCAACTCCACTAAATTTCTTTATCTTTAGCCATGCTTCATTTTTTGATAATATAATTTATTTTATATTTAATATAGATAGAATTTTGTTACAGGAAGAAAGATTTTTCTAACAGTTCTGCACCACTGGGATCATCTACTGGCTAATTTTTTGATTCCATAATTCATACATTTACAGAGAATATCCAATATTTCTTGCAAATTCTCATGAGCTTATGCTGCTGGAGTACCTAATCCCTTGTCGTTTTTGTCTCAGAAAGGCAGGTAGCAGGTCTGGGAGCTCTATTTTACTATTGCAGAAGACTTTTGCGCGGCGACTTACTCCATATTCGTTTTGTTTGGGTGCGTTTCAGTGCTTATAAGAATTTTGCGCGGGGAGAAAAAGTTTCAGTTACCACATAATTTATTCTTTACTAGTGAAAACCAGCCCGTTCCGCTGGTCGTCTTTAAAAAAATTCTCGCTCATGAATAGTAATGAAAGAAGTTTTAAATAGTAGTAGCAATTAAAAAGCGTTTGATGTGATTTACTTTATTACTTTTTTTATTGTAATACTCTTTGGTATACAATATTCTTCGTTTTTCCATGCGTTGTTGAATAAATGAACAATACCGATGACTTACCAACTCTTGAGCATGAAACATAAAGTTGGCCATGAGAAAAACATGGGTATTCTAAATCAATACCACAAATTGATAAAGTTTGGCCTTGTGATTTATTAATAGTAATCGCGAATGCAAGGCGAACAGGAAATTGAAGACGTTTGAATTCAAACGGCATATCCGATGGTATCATTGGTATTCGCGGTATTAAAACGTCTTCACCAGAGTATTTTCCATTCAAAATTGTTGCTTCAATGACGTTATTCATCAATCTCTTAACTGTTAATCGAGTGCCATTACATAGTCGTGGTTGATTTATGTTTCTCAACATAATAATCGGTGCTCCTATTTTCAAGTTTAGCATGTGTGGTGGTAATCCAGGTAAATCAAGGAAATTCAAAAATTCAGTGGGATAATTTACAATATCATCTTGATTTGTAACAGTGTCAACGGATCGATATGTTTGTTCTGGACTTGGTATGTTAGCCAAAATAGCCTCATTCATTTCATTTACATCTTTATTTTTGACAGCCATGATGGCTCGTTCACTAAGCCAATCATGATTTTAGTAATTTTGAGGCAAATTTGGGAAAATACTTTGAATTAACTGTTCTTTCGTTTGACTTATTTGACAAAAGTTTGGTTGTAAAGTTATTAAGCCAGTTAAATTATCGACAGGAGCTTTGCCATTTCCGATATCCAATAATTGCTGTGAAAATTCAGCAGCTGAAGGATCATTTTACATTAGACACGTACATTTGTAGTTAGTTTGAGTGTTTGAACATGTCTCCACAAATATGATGATTTCAAATATACAGCCTTCATCTTCAGTGTTTGTCTAAAATCACCTGCCAGCAGCACTAAGGTAAATCTCGTAATGCCCTATGAAGCGCTTCCAGTGAATTTTTATGTGCCATCGTGCACTCATCCCATACAATTACGTGTGCGAAAAAGCGGAGAAGGAGAAGAGAACTGTTCTATTCCCCCCCGCTTTAACCCAGCTATGTGTTCAAGTGCAAATGACGTTTTTGCGTGAAGTCTGATATAAAATAAGTTCTATTTACTCTTCTTAAATTTATATAAACTTTTCCAGGCGAAGTAAAAAAACTGACATATATTTGCTTCAACCGTATATTTGTGAGTACACAGGTAATACGTAAATATATGAATGATATAGGTAATATCTCATATTAGCATAACCTTTCTGCAAAAAATTAAGGAAACGATCACCAATCACGCCGCCAATGATACAATGAATTTTTCACTATAACTGACTTCAGATTTACGTTTGTATAATAAGCGTATATGTAACATTTTAAAATTTTTTTAGATTTTTTTTTTAATTTTTAATAATAAGTGGTCTTCCTCTTCCTCTTCCTGTCTTCCTGTAGCTATTCCTTTTCCTCTTCCATCTCCAGCTCCATCTCCTTTCTTTATCCCGGAAACGGGCAGTAAAAATTACTTCAGTTAAAAACTTTCATCATCAGCTTCCATCTGATACCCATATTGTACAAACACATCCAAGGGTACCTTGGTCCACCTTTTCGGCTATATCTCGAGACCCTGGTCACTCAGAGATCTAAAAAATACTCTGTATTAAAGCACTCATCAGTAGCTTTGATTTGATACCCACAATGTAAAAACACATCCTAGGGTTACCCGGGTCCATGTTTTGGCCTTCGGCAGCGCCACCTGGTGGCGAGTGGAATCAATGAGCATATTATACTAACCTTCACCTTGGAAAAATATATATATATACCAAGTTTCATAATAATCGGCCCAGACACACACGACCCAAATGTATTCAATTCTAATGAATGCTATGTGCGGTACAAAAAAATACGTGCGGCAAATAGCAAAAACACACTCACTTAACCGACGCACCGCACAAACAGGCGTTACCGGATTTCAACTAAACTTCACAGAAACCTTTGCCAAAGAAACACCAACAATGTGTGAAGCTTTCATTGTTTTCCTTACACGCGTTGCTGAGATTACCCCGGACAAACGCACACTTTTTTTCGGCTTAATTTTTATCTATATAGGTAGATGGATATTTTTCTCGTAGTTTGTACTTCTTTTTGCACTTAACTTCGTCCCTCCAACGCACATACCCACGTCACCTGCTAGGAGAAAATTCCTCATCAACTTTTCATCGAATCTATAGCCTTTATTATGCCAATTACCGCTTTTATATATCCGCGTATATACCGTCAAATCCCCACGCAATACATTTCGGACGAAAATATTTGCTCAGCGTCTCCTCACATGCGTTCGTTCATTAAATTTTGCATTAATGTCTTCCTTTTTCCATTTTCGCTTTTATTACGCTCAAATAATGTTTGCCATTTTCATGATTACCATTGTTGTTTTTGCTCTGTTTCATTTGCAGAAAACCGTTGTATCGAACTGCATTCGCCGGACGGTGTGCACTCGTGCATTCTGCGCGCCTCCGATTCGGCCGAGGCATTGGTCTGGTTCAATGCGCTACACTCGGCCATGTGTGGCAGCACTCAACGCGCCCTCACCGATGCCAATCGCGCGCTGATGAACGTCATTGGGGAGCTGAAGCACATCGGCTGGCTTAGTAGGCGCTTGAATGGTGGCAGCACCAGCGGTGGCGGTGGCGCAGGCGGTGGCGGCGGAAGCTCTGGCAGTGGTGGTGGTGGCGGTGGCAGCAGTGCCAGTGCCACTGGCGGCGGTGGTGCAGCAGATTTGGTAAGTGGTTAACAAAAGACTGGCTGACTGGTTGGCTGGCTGACAGGCTCACTGGCTCAGTGCCGCAAGCTGCGGTGACCGACTGATTGATTTTCTCTGTCGCTACCCCACCTACAGTCTCTTTCTAGCCTTTATCCACTATTTTCCTTTCTTTTGCCTCGTTGAATTTTTAATGAAATCGCTTTATTTACAATTCTTTTCCGGAATGCTGCTGTTGCTTCATCGGTTTCTCTTTTGTTTGTTCTTGCGATGACCTTGCAACATGCAACGATGACAATGTGCCTTGCATCACAGCCAAGTGGACGTTCCAGCTCGGAGAGTTCCGATGAAAACGATAAATGGCAGCCAATTTTTGTCGCAGTAACCGAGCGCGAATTCAGGTAAGTGATTGTTCCTTGATGGGTTGGGTCGAGTTGGCAGGGGTGAGTACCAATTGCCAGATGGCACAATATGTATACTTTATAAGGATTATTGGCAGATTTGGCAATGCCAACACGACTTGGCAATAATAACAAAAACAAATGGTTATATTGAATGAGTAGTTTTTCGCTCTTTGTTGGAGTATTTTGGATGGCATGGCCCATAATCTACCCTCTGGCTTGTTATTGTTATTACTGTACTGTGCTTGCGCGTTGCATGCTAAATTCGAGTGCAGCACAGACATTGAATCCAATCCGCCCGATTGCTGGCGAATAAAGTGCTTGAGCAAAGCTACAGAGGAGCGCATACAACTCGTAAGATGTGTGGCATGCCACAAAAAAAAAAATCTGAAAGATACTCAAATGTAAATATTGCTTTCCATTATGCGCACACACTTACTCATACCTATACATGCATGTGTTTACTGTTTGCAAAGGGAAGTTAATACTGCGCTCCACTGCACTGCTTATCGAAGGCAAAAAATAAATCTCATAAAGCAAAAGAGATTCATTTTGTAGATTATATCAACATGTTTGAGTGAAACTTTCGAAAGAACACATGTTTAAAGCAATTTCTCAAGCAACGCTTATCTCTCTGTGTCTCTTTCTCAGGTGTTCTCTCCAGCTTAGCTGCTTAGCTCACTTCAAAATATTATATAACCGAAATTTCTGCTTTACTTCCACAAGCGATGCAGGGGGTGCAGAGTAATATATAGCAAAATCGCCGCAAAGTGATTACAGATGGTGGTGGAGGAGTGCGTTGGTGTATCGCTGGATGATGGATTATTGTAATCACCGTAGATGTTTAAACTCGTGCGAACCTGCTTCCCGCTTTACCTTTCATTACATACCCACATACATTTACATATGGAAATACGGGTATCTTTATGGCATTCCTCTACGTCGATGGTGCATAGAAACACATTTCTATGCATATACATTGCGTTTCACAATTATAGGTTGGTTGGTTAAAGTGGTTATTCATGCGGAATCCAACTGACCTTTTCGCACCGTTTCGTTGGCACATCTTCGTTACCAACTTGTTTAGCGGTTATTTCCGGCCTGACTATATCCAGTCAGTGCAGGTTTAAGGACCCTATTAGGTTGTTGACGACTAAGCTAGACAGTTGTTCGTGACTATCGCACAATGGTTTGACCAGGGCTGACATTTTCTCCTTCCATAAGGCAGGGCATTCATAGAGCAAATGGAAAAACATTAATTTTTATTTGTTTGTTTACACCTACGGCAGTGTGTGTAGTTGTAGCATAGGGATTTTTTGACAAATTTAGACAATATTTTTTTTTGTTTTTATTTAATTTGAATAATTTTCTATGAAAAAATGTTTCATTCTACTACAAAAGACATATCAATATGTATTTAAAAGTTTGTGGAATTTGAAAAAAATTCCCAATTTTTTATTACAATTTCCAACTTTTATTGCAGAGTTTTTAAAAAAAATTCATGTATGCATTGAATTTCGATTTGAAAAAGTGCAAGATCAAAAGAGCTTAAAAATCCTGTGTATTTTGATATTATTTTTTTGGAAACAGCCTAATGCATTTTCCTCATATGGATTAAATTGGAAGAAAACACATAGCACGCTAAATGCTATCACGATGCATACACGAACCTTTTGAGAAAATTCTTGAATTAAAAGGTAGAAATTTATATGGAATTTGTTTTCAAATTTGAACAAAGTTTGAAACTTGGATTTATTTGGCTTTTGCAGTATGGTGAACTATATTTTCTTAAAAAAATTATCGGAAATAAATAAGCAACAAATAAATTGTCAAAACGTGGCAAGAAGTCCCTGTGCTGTGGTTATGAAACGCACTGTATTTTGTAGTATGTAAGGGTAACTGCCATCGCCTCATCTATATTTTTCACTTATGAAGCTTTCCCTAGATTATGTGAATGATTTGCGGCACATGTGGCGGCTGATTTTCTTCTTCACTAATATACGAATTTAAAAAATTACTTTGTGAGGAGAGGAAGTGCTTGTTGTTTGTGTGAGAATGCAAAATCACAGCGAATTTGTTACTAAATGGATATAAATATAACTATGTAAAGCGTTTTTCAGTAAGAGCGCTTCAACTTTTTTTTTGAATAAAACACAAACGGTTTGACATTTTTAACTAATTTTTTTTTTTATTATCGAGTTTGAACATATACATTTAAGTATGAAATTCGATTTCTTTTGCACGACCACCGCGTGCACGTTTTACGAAGTCCAATCGTTGAACCCAATTTTCGACCACTCTTTTGCATAAATCGGCCGAAATTCCAGCAATTTCGCGTTCAGTATTGGCTCTGAGCTCACAAATCGTCACCGGCTTGTTACTGTAGACCAATGACTTCACATACCCCAAAGAAAATAGTCTAGAGGCGTCAAATCACACGAGCGCGGCGGCCATTCGACCGGTCCATTTCTGGAAATAATGCGCTCATCGAACTTACTCTTCAACAAATCAATTGTAGCGTGTGCTGTGTGGCTTGTGGCCCCGTCCTGTTGAAACCACATGTCGTCTAAGTCCATACCATTCAATTGCGGCCAAAAATAATCGTTTATCATGTCGCGGTATCGATTTCCATTCACAGTAACGTGGCGATCGTTCTCGTCAAGGAAAAAATATGGGCCAATTACGCCGCCGGCATGTAAACCGCACCAAACAGTGATTTTTTCGGGATCCAACGGTGCCTCATGAATCACGTGTGGATTGCTTTCTGCCCAGTAACGCATATTTTGCTTGTTGACAAAGCCATTGAGCCAAAAGTGAGCTTCATCACTGAAGATGATAAAATGGCCGTAATACTCTTAAAGTAGCAGCAACAGAACGATTATTTTCATAAAAAATTTGCAAGATTTGCAATCGTTGCTCAAGTGTGTAGCGTTCCGTGATGAAATGTATACTATTGAAGTTTACAAATGACAAGCGAAAAATAAAAAATATTGCGTCGTTCGCCCTCCCTATCGGAAAAAAGTTGAAGCGCACCTATTGAAAAACGCCTTACATACGTTGAATGAATGCGTTGCAACATATTGCTTAGGTTAATGCATGATGTCACTTTTAGGAGAAGTAGTTGTAACTTGTTTAGTTTTATATAATTTTTTCTTCTTACTCCAAACATTTAAGCTTTATCTCTTATTTGACTTCTTTGCCCAAATTGAAGTCAATTCTCGTTTCAAAGGCAGAGAAGTCTTAGACGGGTAGAACTAAAGAAAATGCGCTTAATTTATTGCTAGCTAGAGAGAGGAAGCGTGAAACTGGAACTCCAGGTCTAAGTGGACCCTTATACACCCTCATGAAGCGTTCCCACGGCAGTCGGTTCTACGTTACCGAAACGACCTGGACTTATATCCAGCCAAGGGCTTTCACACCAGCAGCATTTCCGTACATGTATGAGGAGTGTTTATGCTGCTACAACAACAATAGCATTCTAGTGGAGAGTAGCAATTTTTTAACCAAAATTGCTTGCTTTGCTATTCAAGGTTTGCTGCGCTGCCCTAGGTAGCCAAATTTTGTAGTCCAATTTTTGTAATTTTGCTTCCTACTTCTGGCCTTCCTAAATGGCCTATTTCGTCTAATATGTTTTTCGTGTTGCAGAACTGATTCTGTGGTTTAAAGATTTCGACGGTACCTATGCGTAATTTTCGATTTTTGATCAGCACGACCAAAATCAGATTTTACGAAATTTCACTGCCTTTTCATTGTGGGCTTACTTCTTAATCAAACATGGGCAAATCATTGAATCTGCTGCTATGAATCTGACCTCTAGTTAAAAGTCTTCTGCGTACCAAAAACCATCCCTTTAAATGCACTACGAATAGTTAATGACTTTTTTCACCCAAGAACCAGACGATACAATTCTTATCTAAAGTTGCTCGATGAGGCATAAAATCTAGATTGTTTTTCGAGATGTCGATAAGTAACGGTTTAGGATTAAAGAGAAAGAGATTATCATACAAATTTCAAATATCTAGGAATCCGTTAACCGGCTAAGATAATATACAGGTATCCCTCGTATAACGCGATAGTTACGTTCCAGAAGAATTGCGCGTTATGTAATTCCGCGTTATCTAAAACATAGTTTTCATATAAATTTGGGGGTTATGTTCCAATAGGTTCTTTTTTAAATAAAATACGTACAAAATAACAGATGCACATATATTTCAACTCAATACTAAAGTTCAGACTTTATAATACAATTAAAAACACAAAACAAAAAATTTGAAAACAAACTAAAACAAATTAAAGGTTTATTAAAAACTTTATTGTTATTCTTCAAACTTCATATGGTAATTAATCTGTTTCACTTCCTTCAAAGATATTTGCACGTGGGCGTTTTGGGGGAGCAATAGCTTCATCAGAAGATATTTCTTCAACATAGTTTTCGCTATTGGATAAGGAACTCGTTCTGGGACCTTGTGGTTCTTCTACTGGTTTTATAATTGCAAAATCTGTTATCAGTTTTTGGTGGGTGGTTTTTTTAAGCTCCTTTTCAATTTCGTAATAAGGTGCTAGATTAATATCTATTCTATCTATCTAAGGCAAAAAAGGGTAATTCCCGGTTTACATTAAAAATACATTACATATTATAAATATGTGGTACGCAAATTAGTGTTACCAGATTTTATAATTATGTATTTTCCCCTTCGCATTATATAAGCCTAAATTTCTCGTTGTACTGAAACCTAATTTTTCCAAATCGCGTTATATCGAAACCGCGTTGTATAAGACCGCGTTATACAAGGGATACCTGTACATATATAAATAACACAGAAATCTTCCACATAATCTTTCTCTCAAATACTCCAATATACGCATCATCAGATGTTATCATCGTCCAAGCTTCTGCGCCATGCATTAGGACGGGCATGATGAGAGTCTTAGAAGTGTTGGTATTGTTCGTCTAGAGAGAACTTTATTACTCATCGTCCACTTTGTCCAAAGTAACACGTGTTGGCAAGAGAGTTCCAACGTTGGATTTCAAGGCTGACATTGTTATCGGGGTTAATGCTGTTTTCTCTTAGTCTCTTACATAAGAGCACACCGATACGCGAGTGCGGCGAGTGTTTCGTTTTGTCATCGGTCCCAGTTTGGAAAAGGCAGAACTAACAGCGCGGTAGTTTACATGACTTAAATACCAAAACATGTTTTTCTAGTTGAAAACTCATTTATTGAATTGTACTTTTACTTTCGTGTATGTTTTTGGTGCGACTAAGTAAAAAAATACTCCAGTCGCTTTCGATCGCAATTGTCACTCTTTTTTTAGCGAATAAATGTTCCTCTTACTACTCCTTGCTGTTTGGAGTTATGTAAATCTATTTCGTTGGCTCCCGAGACTACCCCAAAGCTTCGTAGTCCGGTTTCATTGTACGTAGTTAATCACAAACGATTTGCCGGACATTAATGTTTATTGTTGTTGCTATTACTGTACATATTTTTTAAAGCGCTCCCAATCTCGCTTTTGTTCTTCCTCGAAACCCAATGAATGCACGTCGCTCCTTTCTTTCAAAGAGCCCATTTATTATTGTTTGAAATTGTGTTTCTCATTTATTTATTTTTTTCTCTTCTCATTTATACTTTGTGGCAACATTTCGCAATATTACATCATCAATCAATGACAAACGACTTGGTAACCCTTTTTTGTATAGTAGCTTTGTTCCTTCTCACTTTTGGCGGGCAGCAGAGTCCAGCAGTTCGTACATATGTTGGTACAGTGGATGGTCAAATGGCTATGAAAGAGGTGCAGATCTGTAGTATGGCATGTTTGTGGGAAGAAAGAGCTTGAAGCTTGAATGTGTAAGTCGGGTCACAACGGCAGAATAACGTTACTGGTGGGACTTAAGTGGTACAATACATTTTAATTGGATTGAGATATAACGAGGCTCTTCGGTGCGTAGAGTAAAGTAAAGTGAATGAAAAATGAAGTATGAAAAATGGAAGAAAAAATGTAATTAAATATTCATAATTTCAAATGCAAGGTGGGATAAAACGCTTTAAGCCAACGTGCCGGAGTTGATAGTAAAAAGCAATTTTGACATTCGCAAATTTATTACAAATTTTGAATAACTTCAATGCAACGCTTTACAGACATACACATACATACATACACAAGCATATAAGAACGTTGTTGTGCAATCAAAAGCAACAATCACGACAGTCTATTCCATTGACGTAAGGGAAAATCTTCTTCCGGCATTCAGGCAGGATGTAGTTTTCTTAACGTCCTGTGTTTGCATTCGAAGCTGGAGGAAGGAAAAGCGAAGCGTTGCGCAAGGCCAACAACAAATCAGCCGGACAATAGACCAATAGCAGATTTAGCTGAGGTGCACAGAGGGGAAATGCATGCGTGCTGTCTCCATCTTACACCCGGTCGAATCGTCTACCATGGTCAAGATTGCATTTTCCTGCAAATTTCTGCTTTGTGCGAAGTAGATATCTTCTGTGACTCTCTACTACAAATATTTTTATTGAATGTTTCTGTTTTCGTCTCGTGCGCAATCATTGCAATATAACAATATTGCTTGCAACGAGACATAAGAATAATAACAACAACCATAGTAACGAAATGCAGCACCATCCAGGTGCGGATGAAGTGGCAAGGCGAGAAGAGAGTGGACGAACAATGGATGACAGAGAAAACGTCAAGCACTCCGCAACACAATTTCCGCAAATTATTTCCGAAACTGTTCATAAAAGTGATAGCCTCGCTACAGGCAAAAGGATGCAGGATGCAGTGCAAAAGGACTAGATATTCGGGTGTACACACACATACCTATGAACATAAATATGTGTGTGGAAATATTTGAGAAGAAGGAAGTGCTAAGGTCTAGCAATATTATATTACAAGTATAGCCGAAATTTGGGCTCCCTGCTTTCGCAATTGACCACAAATTAATTAGACAAGTTTTATTCCACCTTTGAGATGGATCTGCATGGCGATTGTCAACTCGAAACTAATCAAGAAAACTGAATGCAGTAATAAACATTGGGATAAAAGGAGGTAATCAACAGGAACCCTTCAAGGAGCTCACTAAGATGAAAAGGCAATCACATGGTAGCATAAAGGAGATATCGAATCTTTCCGACAGCGTCCGTGGAAGTCCTTTAGGAACTAACATCTCTTCTCATTCATATCCAGAGGGGAGGGTGACGAATTGGTGTATTTTGACTGAGCTTAAGGAACTCTGAAGCCATGAGAAAATACAGACTTTTAGGCAAAAACATGCAGTTCAATATCAGGCGCAATTACCGTGAGCGGAAGATTGCTATCTTGTCAGAAAGCCTAATGTGGCCCTACCAACCTACCAATTTAGGGCACTCCAGAGAACTTTTGGGCTTTAAAGATTGCACGAGCTTACCTAAATCACCGGAACGATATTGAAACCGTTTAAAATCTCGCTTGGAATGGTTCGGAGAGCTCCATTGCGTGTTCGATGGAGTTACTGGCGGACTTTTATCTGAAACTTTTTATGAAAGTTTTTCGAGAATTCCAAATTCAGCCAAAGCGATATATGTATGTTAAGCTTTATTGTGTAGTTTATTATTTGAATACGTGGAAGCTGTCGGCGCTACATTAAATATACAAATACAAATATCCGAGAATGAAGTGAGGTATTTGCCATGAGCATACACTTGATGCTGCAGCTTAAAAGTAATACCAACAGTAGTAAAGATTCATATTAAATGCAGTTTATTGCAAACCTGTGCATTTGTCCGTGCCACAAAGCCAAAAGAAAGTGAGCTTTGTGTGGTGGTTGGGAGGGCAGTGGCACAGATCTTTCACAGAACTTTCGCATGCTGATTGCTGACCGCTGTGGCAATTGGAGCAAGCAGCTAGTAGCCTAAGGATGGCATTTGGCATTTGCAGGAAATTAGCAAACCGAAATGAAATGAATTCGCATAGAGCAGATGATCAAGTCAGATACGGAAATTTCGAATATTCTGGCAAATTGCAAAATTGCAAACGGAAATTTGTGCTTGCCATTTTCTAATTTGAGATTTCGCATTTATTGTGAATGCTTAATTGTATTGATATTCGATTATTGTGCAATGCTCTCTTTTAATGAAAAACTAAAAAACTATCGCTTAAACTTTTCTAAATTTTCGTAAAAATTTCCAAGGTAATGAGCGCTTAAATTTAATTAAACAAGTGAACGATTTTTAGAGCTCCGTAATGTACATGCAATGATTCCGGTTGGCAAAATGGAATGAAAGGTTTCAAGAATTCGATATGTCCATTATGAAAGCGGAAGAGTCAAAGGGTATTGGACCACCTGCCAATTTGTTCATAGGTATGTGTCAGAATTTTTCCCTCTGTATTGAAGTTCTCATGGTAAGGTAATGAATCAGAGGTAATGAATCAATTAGTTTTAAAGCTCTGATGACTTAAAAAAACTTTAAACAAGTTTTCCATTTTACGTAAATCGGATCTAAAAAAAGTGAGTATTATAAATTCAAAATTGAGATTTTTTATTTCCTCAGAAAAATATTCAAATTTCTTTGTGGAATGACTTATCAGTCCTTCAACAGTGTTTTTAATATTTCCTGCATTGAGAACAAATAAACAAAAAAAAAAAAAAAAAAAATGATTTGAAAGAACAGATTTCTATGGCCGCCGAGGGGCGACCGCTGTTAGAAAAACTTTTTTTTATTTGGTGTTTCATGTACGAAGATTCGTATCTGCGCTCTTCCGAATGGTAGACGAAGCAGGTTTTAACATTACTTTAGATTTGTGGCGGGGTTGGATAAGTCCAACCCCAACTGATACGAGGGGTGCCTTTTACATGTCGGGATTTGGCAACGCTGGTGTTGCAATCTGGCAACTGACAGCTGTATCGCAAAGTTTGACATTTTTTGGCTTTTACGTACTCAGAACGTTTTGAAATACCAGCGCTATTTGTTGTTTACAGTAACTTAAAAGATTCATCTCGGCCCAAAAATGGAATTAAATCGTGAACATTTTCGTGTGATTATTTTTTACAACTTTCGACGTTGATTAACTCAGCAACATTGCATGGATGAACTTAATTCATTTTTTGGCGATGAAGCTCCATCAAGGACCAGTGTTTATCGATGGTATGGTGAATTCAATCGTGGTCATAGTTCACTCCAAGACGAATTTCGTGAAGGTCGTCCAAAATCAGTTGTTGTTCCAAAAACCATTGATGCTGTGCGCGAACTGATATTGCAAGATCGTCATGTGATCTATCGTGAGAATGAGACAATCTTAGGCAATAGTGGGACTAGCATACATTCAATATTGCATAAGCATTTGACTGTCAAAAAAATTTGTTCGCGTTGGATCCCACACAATTTGTCAATCGCTCAAAAAAAGGCTCGTGTCGATTGGCCGAAGGAAATGCTCAAAAATACGATCGCGGGGCTTCGAAACACGTCTATGACATCGTGACAAGTGATGAATCGTGGATTTACGCGTATGAGCCCGAAAGTAAACTACAGTCGACTGTATGGGTATTTCAAGATGAGCCAAATCCAACAAAAGTTGTTCGCGCACGAAGCACTTCCAAGCAAATGGTCTCCTGTTTTTTCGGAAAAACTGGATATGTCGCAACCTGGTACGGAAGAATGCAGAACAGTAAATTCTGAGTGGTACACAACCAATTGTTTGCCAGTTGTCTTCCAAGAAATTAGCAAAACCAATCGCCAAAGACGGATCAGGACAATGCGAGTTCTCACACATCGGCTCAAACAACTGCATTTTTGAGCACCCAAAACTTCGAAT
This sequence comes from Anastrepha ludens, assembly GCF_028408465.1. Lineage (NCBI taxonomy): Eukaryota > Metazoa > Arthropoda > Insecta > Diptera > Tephritidae > Anastrepha > Anastrepha ludens. The sequence continues at coordinate 115,542,864 of NC_071500.1, read as the reverse complement.
TAATGGGTCATCCGCCGTATAGTTCTGACTTGGCACCGAATGACTTCTTTTTATTCCCGTACGTAAAAAACAAACTGAGAGGTCAACGTTTTTCGACACCTGAAGAGTGGCAAAAGTGCTTCGACAATTGGTTCAAACGCATGCAAAAGTGTATAGATCTTCATGGAGAATATTTTGAAAAACAATAAAGTGATTTTCGATGATTAAAATTTGTTTTTGTTCTCTAATCTCGACATATAAAACGCACCCCTCGTAAGTTATTATTTTCTAGTATTGGCATATCAGCAGTGCCTTGTGGAACTCCGGCCTTTTTCTCGTAAATATCGAAAGATTCTTCCTAATAATAACAAAAATGCCTCTGCCTCATATTAGTTTGGGGGGAAAAAAATTCGATATTTTCTCGTAGAGTTTTTGGACAAATGGTTTAAAACTGTTTTATGACTGATCTGTAGCTCCTGTGCGATGCTACGACTACTAAAATGCGATGCTCAACTTCGAGTATTTCTGTGCTTTTGTCGACATTTTTGCCATTTTCAGGAAAGAGGATCGCAGGAAGAGGTAGAGAGGAGTGGGTCGTATCTTTTTCACTTTATATAACACTTCTGAGGGCCAGAAGAATACTTTTTTTAAGTATACTTTTTCTCCTCAAAATACCCAATTATGGTTTTAAGAACCCGATGACATTGCTCCGGCGTACCGTGCATCTGCCTGAAACATTTATATATTTCACCATAAGAATGACATTAGCCTTTCAACAACCACTCAGTGAACACAGTTACACTATTCTGACACATGTAAGTAGTTGCTCATGCAAGCCAGGCCTAGGCGATAGAATGGCGAAATTGTACCAATGCAGTATGTAATAAATTTTTAAATTAATTTTAAAATAATAAACCCTAAAGGTTTGAAGAAATATTGTTCAAAGGCCTGGTGACAAACTTGAGAAGTTATTCTCTATTTCAGTTGCTTAGTCCAACTTTAAGATTACCCTTATAATTTCGAAGTCTCTTGGCAAAAAAAAAACTGCTTAAATTGGTATGACTTTTATTTAACTTTATCTTTTGATTATAAAAAGTTCAATATTAATAAATTTTCAGGAGAATTTTCTCTCAAAAGCGTAACTGTAGTTAGCTTAGTCTTCTGCCTTCGCATGCATTAAAAATTCTTTTGGTTGTTGTCGGCATTCCTTTTGGTGTGCAAATTTTTCAGTTCTTTCTACTCTAAAAAAACTAAAAACTGCAATTTGAGTTAGTAATTTCAAGTATTTCCATGAATGCGGATGTTGCAAAAAATAAAGCAAACAAAATTTTTTACAAATTCGCAATACAATTACATAAATAAATCAAAGTGAAAACCAACCGAAACAAATTGAATTAAAAGAAAACAAACAAACAAACAAACGAACAAACTTGCAATTAAATAAATAAAGTGAATAGCGAAAAGCCACAAACTTTCCAAACAAACGGCAAATGCCAAAAAAATATATATGTATAGAGCAACTTTCGCAAACAAAAACAAGACTCAGCGACTATGCGCCAGTGGTGTGGAAATTGTCTCATGCAATGGCGGATATGGCAGCACATTATTGCTAAACACGTCTGGAGTTAAAAATGGTTTTCAAAAAAATCTTTCTTGAGGGAGTTGCGATTGTAAAATTATTTTATTTACGACAACTTTGGTTTTTATGAATGAATTAATCAAGCTTGAGGTCTCAGGCCGCATGTTTCGTCTGGGTCAACTGTCGCTCAGCGCCATAGCCGGCCGCCATGGCAGTTTTCAAATGTTATGTAGCAAACAATGTTGAAGAATCGCCACGCGCAATTTACGCCCGAGCAATAATTCACACTTTGGTCCAACCTCTCACAACCCGCGGCACGAAAAATATGCTTCTTCTTTCTTTTACTTTTTTGCATTGCATTGTAGTGAAACAATATTTTGCGTTGTTGTTGTTGTCGTAACTATTGCTGTTGGTTTTTACTTACAGCCATTTCATGTGCCGTTTTAGTTTTGTTGGCCGTAGATTTTACGTCCGGGTAGCTCACACATAAGCCACACTTGTATGTGTGCATTTATATATATAGATATGTATACGCGCGCATACAAGTGTGACGAAAACCGAAGTGGTGAGACGAATTACTATTTAACTACAACTAGAAATGTGAACAGATGGGGAGTGGTTAGTGTTTCACTGGTGAAGAGACCAAAATGGGGCCACTTAAAAAAATATTTACTTCAAATTACTTATTTTTCACTGTTACCAATTACAGTGCGCACAGTGCAGCCAATTTGTGGCTACCAAATATGAGTGTTGAGAAAATATAATATACAAGAGTTCATTGGGCAGAGCAGCAGAAAGTAATGAAATGCGTTTTTTTGGTTTTCTCGTGATCTGTTTGTTTTATTGCTATTTTGTATAATTCTGACTGAAATCTGGAAATTCAAACTACAAAACTGCAAAGAAAAATTGGTATATGTCCCAAATTTAAACCCTGAAATCTCCTCGAAATCACCACAAACATCCGAAATGAAATTTTGTCAGCCGATTTAGAGCTGATTAATTCGCGATTGCTTCACAGGCAAAGATTGGAGTTGCAACTAGTCATGTTTTCCAACTCGCTAGAAGCGTTTCATTACGGAGCCAGTTTACTTTGCTGCAGGGATGTCGCTGCCTGCTTCGTTGAATTAGTTGCCACTTCGTGTTGAGCTTTTTGCTTTTTTCATTATCCAAAATCGCTGGGAAAGGACGAATGCTGGTGCAGTAGTGTGCGGCCGCCTTGGGCAGAGAGACGCTGGGCAATGAAAATCGTTGTAAGAAGTTCTGGTAGCGGTAGTTGCTAAGCCATCGTTGTACAAATATTATTTTTTATTTGCGCTCAACTATTCTACAAGTTTATTGGTGTTGCGATGATCCGCGTTCGTGTGCCTACACTAACACACTCACATGCACGTACGTATAAATATTTTTGCGGGCGTATTTGCGCTGTTTGGCTTTGTGCATCCTGCATATCCACCGGAACACTTTGTGGTTTTGCACTTCCTTGTAAGTGTTGTTTTCGGTTTTGTTTTTGTTTTTGTGTTGCAATTCTTTTGTGCCGGCGTCCATTTATCTTCTACTAAAACTGTTTTTGCTACAAATTTTGCTCAGATTTTCCAAATTGCTACCAAATTTCCACGCCAGCAGCCCATTAGCGTTCGAACCCTTCCATTCGTCCACGATTTTGTATACCACTTGCACCGAACATACAGACATGCGTACATATTGGGTAACGCTATTTCGCGCTGCACACATCCATAACTCTCGCTTCTTTGTTTATTTTAGTCAACGCCTTTCCTTTTCGCTCCCGCTGCACAATGTTTTGTTCTGATCAATTTCAGGGGCCCAACAATTTAACACTTCTTTTGAAGTAATGCCATACCCTTATTTTTGTTCTTGCTTTTGTTTTGTTTTTTAATTGCTTTTGCTTTTGATAAGTAACGGTTTTTTTTCTTTTTGCAGGATTTACGAGTCGGCTCCTTGGTCAGTGGAAGCCTGGGGACGCCCGTTGGAGAGCTTCGCATTGGCAACGACTAGACTGGCTGGCGCTGGCAATAATTCATCTTTGAATGTAAGTGTTGCAATTTATGCCCTCACAGACGGCCATGTGTATTGTTTTAGTTTTGTTTTCCTTTGGCGACGTAGAGCGAGCGGGCGAGGTCTGTGTTTGAGTAGATCTCTCAGATGCGATAAATTTAAGCGAGAAGCATACGCTGTGCATAAATATAATGAAACGGATTTAGGAGATGACCGCAAAAAGGAAAACTTTCCGCTATTGTCTTCGTTAATTAAAAGTGGTTCCATGTTTTTCACTAACTAAACAAAAGCTCACAAAACACAATGCACTAAGCCCTGTCCAAAACCCAATATTTCTTGAAGGCACAAGAAGGGAAGACAACTGCATTTAATGTTCCATTCCTTTCCAAATACATTTATTTGCATATTAAAATTTTTCAACAAAATAATCTTGGCATTTGCATGTGTATACAATGCGAATTTCTAGAACCCTGAACACTTAGCCTCTTCATGAAAACTCGAGCAGGTTTTACTACCTAAAAATACATTAAACTTTCCTGCGCAGTGGTGAATTTGTGCGTGAATGTCCCGAAAGTATAACCTAAAGCACCCCCTACTTCGATCCCTAACATTTTCGTCAGGAGTAGGTTCATGGGTCATGGTGACCCAAGTCTCAGACGCGATACGATTCATCTAAACTACAATAAAACAAATAAACAAGCTTCGGGTATTCTTAGGAGGAGCCGTAAACTGCTTCAATATTTTAGTCAACTTTACTTTTCCGCTCTAATGAGACTGAAGTATATTTTCCACTGCGCGAGAAATTCAAAATCAATGGAGTGCAATTGTAGAAAATAACGGCATCGAAACAGCTAACAGAGCCAAGTATTTGCTGCAAGATATTTTGTCGACGTATTTTCTTGTTAAAGCATAGCACTAAGTTTGCGCTTCACATGAAATGGTCGTCAAAATCTAAACAAATTGCATTGCCGTGAAATATGCGTGAAATTTCCTGTATACCTCACAGCAAACAGTGGAAGCCCTGCGCAACATACCAGTAATATTCTTTCACACCTATTTAAGATGTGCATTTCATTTAAAATTTAGCGAAAGCTGACAGTTCGTTTGGGAGTGAAATGCTTGAGTGCGAATACTACGAAAACATGACATTTTAAGCAAATTGTTTTCGCAAAGAGTGAAAGAAAAACTAATTTTTTTTGTGTCTATATATACGTCCATTAACTTGTTTAAAAACACTTTTCTTACCAAAATTTGTCAATTGCTTTTGAGGCGATGCCCATAGATTTGACGTTTCTTCTAGTAACATTTCTTGCTAGCAACATTCCACGGCGAGCCTAATGCCGGCTGTGAAATTGGTCCTAACCTTGTACCTGCCTGATGTACTTAAGCAGCATCAGCTGTTAGTTCGAAATGTTGAGACGTCAAAAATTCGATCGAACGTCACTTGAGAAGAATACTCCTTCGTTGGTACTTAATCAATGGAACATAAAATGGCTCGTGAACTTTTTAGAAATATCTGTGAATATCTTTTTTTATTGTTGTTGTTGTTGAACTAGCATGAAATGTGTGGAATGTATGAGGAAAGGAACAATCCTTGGCCGAATGTAAAAGATTGTCGTTGCGGTTAACCGAGTGGCGTGGGAGCGTCCTTTTGTTGTTCTTTTCTTCGCCGAATTGGAACTTGTCTTGCTAATTAAAACTTTAGCTGCAGATGACATAAAACTTATGAACATTAAATAATATTTACGAATTAATAGCAAACAATCCAAAGCTTTACATTTATCCCACTTTAATTTTAATCATTTACAAAGCAGTAGTGCATCCATTTTTGTTTGGCTACTGAGCTCAAATTTGTAGTGCTTATTTGTATTAAAATTCATAATTATTTTGCAGGGTCAACAGACGACAGTTTTCTGCGTGCGCTGTGGTACCACCCGCGGCGTTCTTGTCTACTGGCTGCGCTCGGAGACGCATCGCGATATGGCCGCGTGGGCACGAGCCCTCGTGCAGGGCTCCCACAACGCCGTCAATTATCAGCGGGAATTCTTGTTTCGCTGCCTCTACCAGGGCAGACAGTGTCAATTGGTTGTGCATTTGAATCGCGGCTTCTGCCTGTATGACTGCAGCGGCTATGCGGCGGCGGGGGTGGTTGTGCCACCCAATCAGACCAAAACTCAATTGTGGCAATTTCCGTTTGACAAATTAAAGGGTTCAGCGGATGATGGCATACGAATGTTGTATTTGGATTTTGGCGATGACGGCGAAATTGTGAGTAAAACTAGAAAAATTTACTTTTCTGAATTGTAGTTTATAGTATAATATAAAGCCACTTTTATATATTGTAATATAAGCTAAGTTTGAGATTTTCTAATGCAGATCTAGTGAGTGGTGAGAAAATTTTATTTTTATGTTGTGAATTTAATTACCTGTAAATATTTTTTTGATTTTATTAAAATTTAAGTTTATCGTATCATTTCCATTTAATAACTTTTTATTTTTTTAATATGACTCCACGTTTCCTTAACGTTTGCCTTTTCTTTTAGTTTCTGGTAATGAAATTAATTAAATTAAATTATATTCATTCCATTTAGCTCCGGTTTCCTTCGACTTAATTTTACATTCCGCGCCACCAGTCCGACTGCACTTCGCTCCTCTTGGATCCTCTTCACTTCCACAATATTTCCTTTTTCCATTTAACGCCTTTCGCCATTCATTGCTTAACAAAGTGAAACGCATTAAATTTTCAATTAAAATTTCACACAACGCGCCCCGTGCCCCCAGACGCCAGCCAAGTGTAAGCAGTGCTGTCAACTGTCATCACCAACAACACACAGACTCAGCAGCGGTGTTGGTAATCTGCAGGTTGACGATGGTGTTTTGTCACATCTGCCTTATTGACTGGCTGCCGCATATGACATAGTGACCTGGCTGCGCCCACCCAATAGCCCACCTTTGTGCTCGTCAATGTCATAATCAATGAATGGCTTCTTTTCTTCGACACACCGCTGCGCACCTCTTCCCCTCACGCGCCTCTCCATTAGGCCGCCTTTGCTAACGTTGCAATTAATTTTAAGCCAGCCTTCACTTCGTTTCTCGTCTGTCTTGCGCCAATTTCTCTCCCCTCGCGCTTCGTCACCTGCTGCTGCTTCTGCTGTCAATAGTAGCTGAATGAAGGACGTGGCAAGTGTTGCTGCTGCTGCTACATACTTTGTCGCGCGATGTCAGGTGTAATTAAACTGCTTTCCACTGGCACCTTACATTTCTTGGCCTTCAGTTTTTGCTGCTGCACAGTACTTACCCATGATCTGTATGTATATTTAGCTGTAATTATTTATTTTATTTTATTTCTAGAAATTTCCATTGCATTTCGTTTCGCTTTTTTGTCTGGCTTAACTCAATAAACCATTTTGTTGTCGATTGCGTCACAGTCTTGACACAATTTGAAGCTATTTAATTGCTGCACTACAAATATTTCGTGGCGATATGTAAACAGTCTTTTGTTTCGCTTATGACAATTCCAAAGGTTAAATATATTTGAGTAGAACTTGAAGGTGAATTATCACAATGGTTTTGTGGAGAAAGAAGTGTTGAATGAGAGAAAGCGCGGACGCTAGCTTTATTTAAAAAAAGTGTTATAACGGAAATATTAAAGAAAAGTGTGTTAAAAGACATACTTCAAATTTGTATAGATAAGGCCAAGCTTCTTCAGATAAGGCTAGTTACAGAGAGTGTAGTTTATTCAGTCAATTTCCATTGACGCCCATTTTTTCAACCCCTCAAAAAATAAGATTTGTCGAGCTCTCCAAAATACGCCTCTATCTCGGCGATAACTTCTTCATGTTAGGGAACAAGAAAAAGTCGCATGGAGTGAACACGAGTGGGGCGGCAGCAATTCGTAACGGAATTCATGCAGTTTAGCAGCAACAACTCCGGCTGATTGGGCTGGCGCATTATCGTGGTGAAACAGCTCCTTATTTTCGCCAAATGCGGCCGTGTCTCCTTCAATTTTTTGCGAAAGTGGTCCAATAACTCACTGTAGTATGGTACAGTGATCGTTCTTCCTTTTTCTAAAAGATCCATGAGGATAACGTCATTCGCATCCCAAAAAATCGTCGCCAGCAACTTTCCGACCGATGGGACTGTCTTCTCCTTTCAAACTCAGATTTTGCTTAAATTGCTCCAAACACTGCTTCGAAGTTAACATCCGCATCCGCTCGTTGTTCTCCTTGAGCAATCGTGACACCCATCGGCCGCCGACAATTTTTTCATCGCCAACTTATAATGTAAAATATTAATTGGCGTTCCGGTCGGCACACCTATGACCCCTGTTGCTTCGCGCACTTTCATTAGTCGATCAGCCCAATCATATCATCAATCCTTTGATATCAATAAAGACTTCATAAATTTGATATGGCCAAAGTATGCTCTGTTAGCTGCCTGAATAGCGTATTGTATTGATAAGGACGGATCCTTATTTATGCTGAGTACTACGCCTAAGTTATTAAAGTCTTGTATGAGCTTAAAAATATAACTTCCGATTCTGATGTGACTATCATGAATGAAATGTTAATGAAATAGACCTGGCAAATTAATAAAATTAACTTTTATAAAACTTTTATTAGAACTTGCCCCATTTCATTTTAAAGACCTTTTTTAATATCTTTTTCTGTTTTCTCTTTTAATCAATCATTATAGGAACTCGACATGGAATGCTGCCCCAAGCCGGTCGTTTTTGTGGTGCATAATTGCCTCTCAGCAAAGGTGCATTCCATTACCTAAGAGAAGGCGAAACTTCAAGCTGAGCCGTCAGGTAGAGAAAAAATACTTGAATTAAAGTTAAATGTAATTTAATTGAATGGCAACTTATCCATAATCAAATAGAAGAGGGAAGAAATTTCGTAGCAACAATTTTTGTAATTTCATACCAAACAGTGACGAGTGAATGGAATATATCAAATTTATTTAGTACTTGTGCATGTAATTATAAAGTATTTTCAATACAGAGTAGGAACGATAAGTAATTATGTACTTATGTATTGCGTATGCGGCAAGCGATGTGTGTGCTTCCTTGTTTTAGAAGTGGTCGCAAATTAGTCTTCAAAATCATAAAATAAAAAAACCTATAAATACTTGTAAAAGTTGAAAGAGGGGTAATATAAGTAAATCACTGTATTTTCAGCACTAAACATGTCCTCAATTAATACATACATACATATATACACACACATATATATGGTACTTTAAGGTAATTGCATAGACTACTTTTTTACTTCACTATCTGCAGCAGCGAAATGCGTACTGTTTTAGAGTCGCAACTTAAAAATTATGAGTCCGACTAAAATTGTGAATTTTGAATTAAAGCGCACAAGAAATGCATGGAAGTGATTAAAAATTCGAATCAAAAAGTAAAATGAAAGAAACAAGTAAAAAAAAAACAAAAACAAAAAACCCAAAAAAAAAATTCACTTGCAATGTGTAAAAAATATCTCTTTTTCAAATCTATACAATTAAATTGCATATTCGGACAAATGTTTAATTAACAAATGCAAACACAAACTAAAGCCAATTGTTTTCCCAACAACAACAAGAGCACGTGTTATTTACCACAATAACAAACATATTTGCAAATGTTTAAATACAGTGTTTGCACGTTTGTACATACATACATATTTACATGTATAGTCAGAATGCATACCGAACAAAACAACCGACGATAATAATTATATTTTAGAGGTAAACAAAAAATATTAAATTTAAATTTACAACTGCAAACAAACTACATTTACCAACACTATAAAAAGCAACAATTACTGCTAAAAAACATATCTGTCAGCTGCATCTGTATGCATAAGTTTAATAATATTAATTACAATTATCATAGTGTACGCACAGATAAAACCAAATAAATAGAATTAGAAAGAAAAAAATTTAAATTTCAAAAGATAAAACAAAATGAAATAAATTCGTTTTTGGCAGCAATGAAAGTACAGTTTCGAAAATGTGGAACACTTTTTTCTCTAATTGTAAGCTTCTCTATACATATGAAAAATATACAAATCTTATCAATTACCACTTAAATACTAACTAATTATATTGAAAAACATGTTTAAAAAATATCAGCCACACACTTGAACAGCAAAGAAACAAAGCAGAAACACGTATTGAAATGGCATGGCGCAAAAGAAAGAAACTCTTTTGTTAATGAAAACAGGAAAGAGTAAAACAAAAACTCGATGAAATAATAGGAATAATAAATAAATGTAAGTAGCGTTGATAATTATGAAAGAATTCAGAGAATAAGCAAACAATGTACGTGGGAAAATTATCTAATGAGCATAAACAAAAATAAGTAATTAAAAGATGAAATACATAGTATTTAAAGTGCATACAATACAATATTATACAAAAACGGTGAACGAAAAAACGACATTTTGTGCAATATTATATCTCTCTCTTTGAACCGGTGGTGTCATACATAATAAATTATTATGATGCGGATGAAATTGTAAAACGAAAAAAAGTGGTTTTATTTTGGCTGGGAAGTATAAAATTATTTATGAAATATTTAATTTCCATCAACCCTCCGATTAGCGCTAATAAAGGGTAATCAGATAGGAGCTACTTTTTCCAATAGGGCTTTTTTGGCCGATCACGCATGACTACTGTCAAACTAAATACATACTTTTTTTCAGTAATCATTGAATCATCGTGGAAAGACTTACGCCTCAACAATCTTACAAATCGTTTAACTAATTGTATTACGAAAATCGACAATCTGTGAAAAGTGTTCATCGCGCCCGAATCTCCCGAATTTTTTCAGCGATGAGGCCCATTTTTGGTTTAATGGCTTCGCCAATAAGCAAAATTGCCGTATTTGGTCTGAAGAACAACTCAAAGCTATTCAATAGCAGTCACTTCTTCTTCTTAATTGGCGCGATAACCGCTTACGCGATTTTGGCCGAGTTTAACAAAGCGCGCCAGTCGTTTCTTTCTCGTGCTAACCGGCGCCAGTTGGACACACCAAGTGAAGCCAAGTCCTTCTCCACCTGATCTTTCCAACGCAGAGGAGGCCGCCCTCTTCCTCTGCTACCACCAGCAGGTACCGCATCGAATACTTTCAAAGCCGGAGCGTTTGTATCCATTCGGACGACATGACCCAGCCAACGTAGCCGCTGGATCTTTATTTGCTGCGCTATGTCTATGTCGTCGTAAAGCTCATACAGCTCATCGTTCCATCGTCTGCGATATTCGCCGTTGCCAACGTGCAAAGGTCTAAAAACCTTACGCAGAATCTTTCTCTCGAACACTCCAAGCGTCGCTTCATCGGATGTTGTCATCGTCCAAGCTTCTGCGCCATACGTTAGGACGAGCATGATGAGAGTCTTGTAGAGTGTTAGTTTTGTTCGTTGAGAGAGGACTTTACTGCTCAGTTGCCTACTTAGTCTAAAGTAGCACTTGTTGGCAAGAGAGATTCTACATTGGATTTCAAGGCTGACATTGTTATCGGTGTTAATGCTGGTTCCTAAATAAACGAAGTCTTTTACAACCTCGAAATTATAACTGTCTACAGTGACGTGGGTGCCGATACGCGAGTGCGCCGACTGTTTGTTTGAAGACAGGAGGTACTTCGTTTTGTCCTCGTTCACCACCAGACCCATTCGCTTTGCCTCTTTATCCAGTTTGGAGAAGGCAGAACTAACAGCGCGGTTGTTAAGGCCGATGATGTCAATATCATCGGCATACGCCAGCAATTGCACGCTCTTATAAAAAATTGTGCCTGAGCGATTAAGTTCTGCGGCTCGTACGATGCTCTCCAACATCAGGTTAAAGAAGTCACACGACAGGGAGTCACCCTGTCTGAAACCTTGTTTGGTATCAAACGGCTCGGACAGGTCCTTCCCAATTCTGACGGCGCTGCTGGTGTTGAGCAACGTCATCTTACATAGCCGTATTAGTTTTGCGGGGATACCAAATTCAGACATAGCGGCATACAGGTAACTCCTTTCCGTACTGTCGAATGCAGCTTTGAAGTCGACGAAAAGATGGTGTGTGTCGATTCTCCTTTCATGGGTCTTTTCCAAGATTTGGCGTTTTGTGAATATTTGGTCGATGGTAGACTTTCCATGTCTGAAGCCACACTGATAAGGTCCAATCAGTTGGTTGACGGTGGGCTTCAGCCTTTCACACAATACGCTCGCTAGAACCTTATAGGCGATATTTAGAAGACTAATCCCGCGGTAATTGGCACAAATTGCAGGATCGCCCTTCTTATGGATTGGGCAGAGCACACTTAAATTCCAATCGGCAGGCATGCTTTCATCCGACCATATTTTGCATAGGAGCTGATGCATGCACCTTACCAGCTCCTCGCCGCCATGTTTGAATAGCTCAGCCGGCAGTCCGTCGGCGCCCGCGGCTTTGTTGTTCTTTAGCCGCGTTAACGCTATTCTCACCTCGTCATGATCGGGTAGCAGAACGACAATTCCGTCGTCAACGATTGGGGTATCGGGATCTTCACTTTCTCGGTGAGATGCGCAGCTGTCACTGTTTAATAGGTTCGAGAAGTGTTCCCTCCATAATTTAAGATTGCTCTGTACGTCAGTCACCAGTTCGCCGTCTTTGTTCTTACAGGAAAACGCCCCGGTCTTAAAACCTTCTGTAAGCCGCCGAACTTTCTGGTAGAATTTTCGGGCGTTGTTCCTATTGGCCAGCATCTCAAGCTCCTCGCACTCACGTATTTCGGCCTCTCGTTTCTTCTTTCGGATAATACGTCTCTCTTCCTTTTTCAGCTCTCTGTAGCGGTCCCACATGGCTCGCGTTGCGCCCGATCGCAGCGTGGCTCTATATGCGGCATCCTTTCTTTCTGCGGCAGCATGACATTCCTCGTCGTACCAATTGTTTTTTCGGGCTCGCCGGAATCCGATTTCTACTTCGGCGGCGGTACGTAGAGAACGAGAAATGTTGCTCCATTGCTCGCGCATGCCGGTGTGTCAGCAGGAGTGAGAATCGAGTGGCGAATCTTCTGGCTGTCTGTTGTGATTGCAGCTTTTCGATGTCGAACATTCTTTGCGTAGGTAGATGTACGTTTTTTGCTGCACAGAGGCGGGTGCGGAGTTTGGCTGCAACAAGGTAATGATCCGAGTCGATGTTGGGTCCTCGGATCGTACGTACATCTAATATACTAGAAGCGTGTCTTCCATCTATCACAACATGATCGATCTGGTTACGCGTTTTTCGATCAGGAGACAGCCAGGTGGCTTGGTGAATCTTCTTATGCTGGAATCTGGTGCTGCAGACTATCATGTTTCGGGCCCCGGCGAAGTCGATCAGCCTCTGTCCGTTACAGGATGTTTCGTTGTGCAGGCTTAATTTTCCGACTGTGGGACCAAAAATTCCCTCCTTGCCCAACCTGGCGTTGAAGTCGCCAAGCACGATTTTTATGTCGTGGCGGGGGCAGCGCTCATGGAAGGGATCTTTGGTCGCATCGTCCTTCTCTTCCGTCGGAGCGTGGGCGCAAATTAGCGATATGTTGAAAAAACGGGCTTTGATGCGGATTGTTGCGAGACGCTCGTCCACCGGAGTGAACGACAGTACTTGGCGACGAAGTCTCTCTCCCACAACAAATCCGACACCGAATTCGCGCTCCTTTACATGACAGCTGTAGTAGACGTCGCAAGGTCCTATGGTTTTCTTTCCTTGCCCCGTCCATCGTATCTCTTGGATGGCAGTGATGTCAGCCTTTACTCTCACGAGGACATCAACCAGCCGGGCAGAGACACCTTCCCCATTAAGGGACCGGACATTCCAGGTGCATGCCCTCAAATCATAATCCTTAGTTCGTTTGCAGGGGTCGTCATCAGTATAGGGAGGTCTCCTCCGAGGCTTTTTAAAACTTTTCATTGGGGGCGATTTTTAAGTGGCGGGTCCCAAACCCAACGCACAACCAGCTATCCTGGAATGTTTCGCCTTCTCACGTTAGCTCACTCCCGAACGGGTGTTCGGAAGCTACCCAGAGGATACGTGGGCTAATCCCGGCCGTTGTGAGCAGCTTGAACCATATGCAGAAGAATCGTCCTGGCCATTCCCAAGTGAATGGCGATCAGTAACTTTCCCCACTTGCGTGGACTTCTACACATGGAACCATCCTCCAAAAGCAGTCACTAAATCCATTGAAAACAACGGTATGGTGCGGCCTATGGGCTGGAGGAATCATCGGCCCATATTTCTTCAAAGACGAGGCTGGCGCCAATGTAACAGTGAATGGGTAACGAATGTGAATGAATAACGCTATCGTGCCATGTTAAACTACTTTATGCTGCCGGAAACTGGAGCCCGTGATCTCCTCAACATTTACCTCCAACAACACGGCGCTATTTGCCATACAGCCATAGAGCCTCTGAAACAATGGATTCACTGCGTCGTCGGTCGTCGTTTGGGTGAGCAATTTATCTCTTGTCTCGGACCAGTGGATTGGCCACCAAGATAGTTTGACATCCTTTGTGGGGGTATTTAAAGTCGAAAAGCTTTGCGGATAAACTAGCTTCGATTGAGGCATTCGAAGTCAACAGTACTTAAGCTATTCACGGCATACTGACCGAAGTCCTCCGGCGAGTCATTCAAAATTGGTGTTTACGGATGGCCGAATTATGGTGCAGTTGCGACCAACTTTTGAAAGGGATTCTATTTAAAAATAAAATTGTCATAAATGGTTCTACACAAAAATAATAAAGAATGCCCAATCAATTAGAATTTTCGTTGTTTTATTTCAATTTAAAACTGATGCCTCTAAATTGATCACCCTTTATTTTCTCCATTCGTGCGGTCATGTAAGTAATTTTTTTGTATTTTAAGCTTGCTTGAAGCACTGAACTAATTGAAATACTAAAAAAAGAAGCAATTTTTTATTATACTTTTTATTTTTTTATATTTTTTATATTACTTTATTGGAATAATTCAATAAAAAGTCAATTACATATAATACACTATAAAAAAAAAGAATTAAGGGAAACTATTTTTCAAATACTTCTATGAAGGATCGGAATCCATCTTTTTCCGTCGAGATTGCATATTAAAAACACTGAAATTTTTAAAATTGAAAAATCTATTAATATATCAAGCAGTCGATTAGTATTTTATGAGGACAAATAAAAGTGGTATTTTAGCAAAATAAACGGCATCCGAAAAAAGAAGTTTTGTACTCTAAGTTGCTGTGTACAGTTAAAAAAAAAATCGGTTTGTTTCTAATTTCAGTTTAAAGCATCGGAAACCTGAGCCTACAAAGCAATTTGGACTCAATACGTAAAAAACATTTTTGAAAGTTTAGTTTCTTGTAGAATTTCTTGTTCGCCTGTGTTTTTATTGTACACTAGCTGAGCCGGCAAACTTTGTTCCACTCTACAGGCAATAAAAAAGCAGATGTTTGATTTTATTAAGTTAATTTTTTTATTAATCAAGTATTTCAATGAGGCTTTAATAGATTGCACTCTTCAGTTAAGCACCTTGTGATACGCGACATTTTTTGTTTTATTATCAGGTGCAAGAACAAACAACTCAGATGGTTTTCCGACCCGTGAACATGCCACATATAATTGACCATATGAGAAATATTGATTTTCTAGATTCAGACCACAAATTTTCAAGGATTGGCCTTGTGATTTGTTAATGGTCATGGCGAATGCAAGACGGATCGCAAATTGCAGTCATTTAAACTCAAACGGAAGATCGGTTAGGATCATCAGGATCCTCGGAATGAGAACTTCTTCACCTTCGAATTTTCCTTTGAGTATCGTCGCGTAAATCACATTGTTCATTAATTTATTTACCACCAAACGCGTACCGTTGCGAAGTTTTAGTCAGCTTATGTTTCGAAGCATGATTACAACGGAGCCAACTTTTAGACGTAAATTGTGCGGTGGTAAGCCAGGCACATCCAAGAAGTTTAAAAATTCAATTGGAGAGTTGGGGGCTACATCTTCATTTGTTACACAGTCAATGGATTTGAATGAATGCATTGTTCCAATGATATCATTATGAGTTATGTAGTTTAGGTCATCTCCATCTTAATTCTTAGCCGCTCACTCAAGCATTCATTATTTTTGTAGTTATTAATGATGTTTGGGAATACTTTATTGATAAGTCCGTCTTTTGATGAGACAAAGTTACAGAAATTCTGAGGAAATGAAATCAATCCGCTCGATTCGTCGACAGGTACTCGACCATTACCGATAGTCACTAATTGCTCAGAGAAATCTTCAGTAGATGTATCATTAGGTAATGCAACTCTCATGTTTGTTGTCAAGCAGTAATCAGTGTTGCAATCATATCGAAACGCTGCTCGATTCAAATCAACACTTAATAATTCTCTTCTTGTGCGCCGAGAATGATCTACTTGTTGATCTCTGTTATTCGCTCGACGATTTCGCATTGCCAACCGAGCCATTTCACAGGCTGCGTCGCTTTGCTCTTGTGGTGGAGATGCACGAAGTCGAGCCATACTAACGGGCAATTCCTTGTGCTTCTTCAGTCGTTTCATTCGCAATGTTTCGTATCCTTCTTGCATTACGGCTTTGTTGGGAAAGATTTGTCTATTTCGTCTTGGTCGCGGCATTGATAATGATGATTCAAAGAGAATACAAATTGCTGTGATTATATATTTCTGACAAAATTTATATTATCAAATTTTCTACTTAACCATAGACAAAATTACGTTTAGCTGTCATTTGCGTTTTGTTATTCTATATCAGATGCGTTTTTGTTATACCACATTTTATAGTGACTTCACGAAATGCGTTCGAATGGGATAAAAAGTATCCTATGCCCGTCTTCTGGTTTTAAGCTACCTCTCCACCAATTTTCAGCTAAATCGGTTCAGCCGTTCTCGAGCTATAAATAGTGTAACTAACATGATTTTCTTTTATATATATAAATTTAGAGCGAAACTAGACGAAAAAATTAGATAGATGGCGGCCGGTTCTTCGTATCGGAATGAGTCTGATATTTCCCGACCAATAGCTGCCGAGCCAGTAAACTAGTTCTACCAAGTGTGCTGAACGTCACTCCTCAAGCATCGTCACTGGAGCTGCTCTGTGCAGCAAGGTTGTACCAAACACTGCTTCTCAGGGCTTCCATCGAAGTATAATCCTGAACCCAAAGCTTATCTCTGCTGCGTTTACCGAACTCAACTTCAGAATGCAATCAGTGATTTTGGGTGGTGCCATCTGAAGACCAGCTCAGACCTTAAGACTTATTGTTGGGACCACAGGATTTGTGGCCACATGTTGCTCTCGCTATCAGGTGCCCTCAATTTCCACGATCTCTACTTTGCGCAATCTGGTGATGCTTCTCTTAAGTAGCGGAGGCTCTACGGCTTCCCAGACGTAACTATAGCAGCAACACTCCCGACCTTTATCCCATACCCCCAACCACTTTCCCGCTCCAATTTCTGTGTGGGGACCAACCAGGTACCACCAACTAATATTGGTTCCCAATTTTGTCGGCTCCGTGTGTCGACCAGAGTACCTCGGAACTTGATCCAGTCAAGTACAATTCTAGCTGTACCTGGTGCGATCTTCAGAGGTGTTCTGGCCTGAGCACCGCAAGAGATTAGATAAGTGATCAAGTTGCCCCATTTGCTTCTGTTAGCGCGTACATGGCTCACAGCTCTTTCTGCTACTTAGCAGTCAGTGCATACCAAACATTTGCAAAACCGATGTGAAAGCATTTGTCGTAAACATACCAATATACTTCGTTGCGTTTTACAGACAAGTCTGTTTGTTTGGGGTACCAAGTTGTGCAGCTCGATGTATAAAAATCACATTTTTCGTAGTACGAAAATCACCAGGTGCTCATAATGTAGCAGCACGCGAAAATGTTACTGCAACATTCTGATGTTAAGGCCATGTTATTGATGTATCAAAGTTAGCTACAGGGCCTAGATTTCTCTGCGGGTTTACACATCAGTCATCGTGCATGTGTATGTGCTTCGTAAAGCAGCAAACTAGGAAATGAGTTGGCAAGTGCAAATGAGTGTATGATCGGTCGGACACATGGAAGTAACTTGAAAAAAAATTAGGGAGAACTTTTCTGTGCATCTTTTGTTTGGTGCTACGAATGTTGATTTTTCCCGCAAAATATGATTTAAGCTATTTAGTTTGCGTATTTTTATTTTGATGACCACTTAACAATAGGTAAAAATTCAGTTATTGCCGCAACGAATTTGCAAAATATGCTTATCGAATAAACTACTTTTGTTGCAAATGGATTATTTTTCAATGATTACATAATTACATATTCTCGCCGTTACACCTTTGTAGAATAGAATTGCTTTGAGTTTGATAAAAAATTATATCAAGTTTTTTGACAGAAAGTCTCTACATTAAATAAGAGAAACACATTTTGCACTATTCCTTTTAAATTCCGTTCGTTGATTTCTTTCCAAACTTTAATAAAATCTTGTGAAATATCTCTCATTACAAAGTTTTTGATAAGTGCATTAGCTAAATTTAAAGCCAAATATATATACATACAAATATATATATTGTATTATATATGTATGTATATATGTATATATCTGTACGTGTTTATGTTCATTCAACTCGGTAAAAGTCACGAGAAAAAATATCAAAAATCCATACCGAAACTTGCACGAAAAGACGTCTACTACTTTAAGGA
This sequence comes from Anastrepha ludens, assembly GCF_028408465.1. NCBI lineage: Eukaryota > Metazoa > Arthropoda > Insecta > Diptera > Tephritidae > Anastrepha > Anastrepha ludens. Next base: position 115,524,623 of record NC_071500.1, on the reverse strand, counting down.
TTTCTCGCATTTCAATTGCATAAGCCAACAAAAACCAACATTAACTAAGGGCTAAGGCAGCAGTTCGGCTGTCGGTAGACGGAAGAAAGCACTTTGCTTGAAAGGCAGTAACATGTTTTATAATTAAAATAATATTTTTCTTCAGCCGCCAGTTAGTAGAGTAGTAGTAGATATGTATGTGTATATGTAAACATCTGCATACATATTCCATCACGCGGTTTCATAAAATTTACTTGACAATTTTCGGATTTTCTGTGTGCGAGACAAAAGCAGATACAAGTGAAATAATCTGCTAGGCGCACTACGGTGTGAGCGCACTGTTTGCCGGCTCTTCACTTTGCTGACTTGCAAATGAGTGTAAATAAAACACTCCAGTGCCACAGACAGTTCCAGACAAAAATTTTTAAAATTAATGCAGCTCTTAAAATCCATTGCAGTGAACCGCACAATGAACGTCTACACCTCACACGCAGTCAAGATCGACAGCGGCCGCCGGCAAAAGCTCTGTCGTCATCTTCGCATGTTTACTCTTAAAAAAATTTTTAAATAAATTAAATTATAAATTTTATTTAACAGGCAAACAGCAAATTACTGCCAGCGGCCACAGCGCACTCTGTATAATGGAAAATATATTTAAAAGCGTTCTGCAAGAAACTTTCAACAGCAGTGAAGTGATTCGGCGTCACAAAAGCGACAGCGCGTAGTGGTTTAAAAGCCAATTCGAGAGATAATGGACTACTCGCGTGTTTGTTGCTGCTGGTCAGACAATTCACGCGTAGACAGACAGGTTGATCGGTAGGAGTGAGCGTCGTGAAGTTATGTGAGCGGCAGAGAGTGAGTGTGAGTAGTGCGTAAACAAAGCAACAAAAATTTAAAACAAAAAAATGTACCTATGTACATATTTATATAAGGCAAAGCGGCAGCAAGGTCGGTCACTTGGTTGCTGGAAAACAAAGGGGAAATAAGTCAAAGTTTTGGCAAAAGCACAAAGAAAAAATGTGCAAATTCCTGAGCTAAGAGGGATAATCAAAACGGTAAGAGGCAACGCGATTGCATGTGATATTTATATTATAATTATAATAAATTTCTTTAAAAATAAAAAATGTATTGTAGGTTTTTTAAAAATGGGCACAACCGCTGCTGATTTTTACTTTTTAACCAACCAGATGTACATATGTGTCTGGAAATAGGAGCGGACGGCCCAGCAACCGCATACAACAACAATAGTATGTCACCTATGCCCACCGACGCTACAGTCTCAACAGCGTCCATCAGCAGCAATTAAGTTGAGCCCGTCAAACCGATGAATGTCAAAGGCGAAGCCAAGTGGAAAAGTCAAGCGTTTAATTCCTTGGGCGCTAGATCCCACAGCATTTGATAGGCTTGCACAGATTTTTTACTTTTAAAATAATCTATATTATTTGTACTTTAATTAAAAAATAAACTCAAATATTTAATACACCATATGTGTGCGTATTTTATTTCATTCATTCTTTTTTTTACTTATTACTCAAGTATGTTTTAATAGTACTGCTACACCAGAGGTGGGTATCCTCAACCTATTTCCTTTTGCTTATGGTGTAGTGCAAATGGAGAATTTTGCGATGTAAATTCCTACCGTGCTGCAAAATATATTTTTGCTCTATTATTCATTGAGCAAAATGCCAAAAAAAATGTTTTATTTTAATAATCCAAATGTAGGTAACGCAGGGGCAGCCTCAGAAAGTCTCAGTATCTCAATCTCATCCTGCAAAAGTCATGTTGGTATACTAGGTAAGTAGCAGAACAAAGCAGAACAACTTATCTGCCTGCGGTGCAAATAATTGTCAAACTAAATAGTTTTCCATAAACAATAAAAGTTAGTTTTTTTCTAACTTTAAACACCACTTCTTATTAATAAATACTATTTTGCATGTACGTAGCCAACTGAAGATATAAAGAAGTTATAATAATTAGATAGTACATCTTTTGGTTCACCCGAAAGTTTTTAAAATTTTACCGCAGTGCCCTTTACAACCACATAAAAATATTTCGTCTCTGAAGCTTAATGATCGCAGCTTATCCATATTAAACATTTGTTTTCTATGCCGAAAATATTTGTTTACTAATAGTACCTCTTACTCTTTTCTGCTCATTTCGTTTTATTCTCTTGCTGATAAGGTCTGGTGTGATTTCGTCATTTTTAGTATAGCGCGCGGAACTGGACGTCACAAATATACATTTATAAGCTACTTGTTGTTGCAGCTTTTGGATGTTTTGTACTATACTTGTAGCTTTCGTATGGTTATTGTTTTGCGTTGTACGACACCTTATTGTCAGCTGTTGTTTTCTTTTAGTCATTCTCACTACAGTCCCATACTGAGACCCTGTTACTTAGTAACAGAGTAGAGTAACTTGTAAAAAAAGTGAGAGTGGCCAAAAAATTTCTTTACTTTTGGGACGGGTTTGAATAATTTTGTGAAAATGTTAAATAACCTAATATTTTAAATATTTTCTTTTGCGTCTTTTGCTATTTTTTCCAACCGTTAAAATAAAATTATAATAATAATCAAATAAAAAATAATATTATTTTCAATAAGTACTTACAGCAAAGTTCAGGGCCGAATTAAAAAACACACGCACACACAATTTGCTTTGAAATTTCAGTCGGCCATGAAACTTCTTTGTGAAGTCGAAACATCGACCGACTAATTTAAAATTGTGTATTCCTCCCTTGAGCTCAACTTCTTAAAAATAATTTTTAAATTTTGAATGCCAAAAACAAAATAAACAAAAAATACAAAACTAATTAATCCGGTATTGTTTCTAATTAGAAAATATTTTTACATACATTAAATTTTGTTTCTTAACACAATAAAGCTGATATGCAATTTGACAATTTATTCAATTTACCTGCGGAAAAATGGGGCTGTCTTAACCCCTTTGAAGAATACATTTTCATTTTAATTTATATCTCAACTTCCCATTTTTTGAGTTTGTGAGTGATATCTGGATTATTTTGTGTGCTCTCGCGTTGAGTGCCATATGGACCAAGTATTTTGGCCAATATCCAGTGGCAGCCTTGAAGTCTATTGGAAAAAGTGAGCAGAGATGCATAAGAAGAAGAAAATTTCTCTGGACGATAGAAGCTTTCTATTAGTTTTTCGTCACATTTATCCTAATTGACAATACCAACATCTGATGAGGCGGCTCTAAGAGTGTTTGAGAAAAAGATGATTGTTAGAGCATAATCGCTCACTGAAACTGAAGATCGCCCCCCAACCACCAGCGGGGGTTTAATTGGTCTCCTATGCTGCCGATTGTTCTTTAATGGCGTCCGCAAATGGCATCGATGATTTGTGTTCCAAAGTGTTCTTATCGCATACAACCGTAAATGCCACCAAGGTCCCGAATGCCAACGAGGTTCTCAAATCGCTAGCCTGCAGAACTTGGGGCAAAGATAAAGAAATGTTGAGGCGATATTTTAAGAAATTGATTCACAGTGGACAAAGTTCAATACCTGTCAAAATACTGCTATCAGAACAATCACAGTATGCCTCCTCTGCAGCATCTTCTCTATGATGATGATGCTCCCGGTGAAGGAGGACAGAAAAATGCTCAGTAAGCAATTGCCTTCGACTATTCAAACATTGAAATAGAACCTCGAGGCTGTCATTGACAAGATATTTTAGCGCCTAAACTCGCAAAAATGTATTGAACAATTTTAACTTGGCTTCACGTAATGGCCTACTGTAAGTCCGGCAGTGGAAATGCAGTTGTGATACCTGTTTAGTAGCAAGATTTACTCTTTCTATTAAAAAATATCCATGCGTAAAGACGCAGAAAGAGAGTTATTTTATAGAATTCAATTAAGTGATATTGAATTAAATTCGAAGGATCGGTGGACCATCCTGTATTTAGTTTACCGATAAGGGATGCCAGACTTGGATGGTTAAGATCGTATCATGGAAATGAAAAGCAAGCAATGTGTAATCAACTAATATCGGAAAAGGAAAAAGGAGGTTTTCTCTGTGTTGGAAAGACTAAACACACTTGGCCTTAGCAAGAGGGAGCAGATCCAACGACGAGTATGTTTAGACTCGCTTTGGGAAATATAACTCTCATCAAGGGGAGCTATTCAAGAAATAAATGGGACAAACATTTTAAGTATATATTAGAATTAGAAATTTTTAGTTTAGCGCGCAAGATATTTTCAGTGAGCGAATGGTTTTATAAACTGGATGTTTTACATAAAAGAAAATGTAACTATAAAAGTTTAATTAAATATCTATTTGCATACATATGGCATATGCGTACAATACTTCATTAACTGCCAGCAAACTATTTATACTTAGGTGGGATAATTGGCATTCAAGCTACGTATCCACAAATCCCCACTCAAGTTAGAAACATCGTAAAATAACATACTCGTATGTAGGCACATATATGCATGAAGGAATGTAACGATTTACATAAATATTTTTAAACCATGTACAAATATATTCTCAGTGAAAAAAGTACTTAGCGCACTGCTCTACTTGCATGTCGTAAATTTAAATTTGAGAATTAAGAGCTTAGAGCTTACAAACTTAATCGATAAGCAAATGATACACCTGCATATGCTTCTGAGAAATTTAATACTCACTTTTATTTATTACACACCTTGCAGCCCCTGCCCCGCATAGATAATGTTCAAATCATTCGCATCCACACCAGCATCCGCTGCACTTCATCTCCCATTCATGAATAAATCTTTCCCAGTCCAACTCGAAATACATCACTTTTTATGCTCTTCGTTATCCTTCAGCATTAGGAGAATTGCAGATTCTTTTGTTTTAAATATCGAACTTATCGAAGTCGAGTGAAAGAGGAAGCAACGAAAAATTGCGAATTTCCACTTTATCGATGCATTAAACTTTTATTACGTAAGAAACCAGAAATAAAAAGAGGAAAATGCTTGCAATCGTTAGCAGATAAAAGCACCTAGAAAGCAAAGAAAAAGTGAAAATCCATTGAATCGTCAATGGAAAAATTGCAAAACTATTAAAGAGCAAAAAAAAGAAAAAAAAATTAGAATGGGAATAAAAACTATATAAAATAAAAACAAATGAACAAATCAAAGTATTCTAATTTATAAAAGTGAAAAAGGCTAAAATGGGCGAAGAAGAATGTTGCAGAAGACATATTATGGGAAAAAGTATAAAAAGCACTTAGAAGGACGCAATGCCAAAAACCAAAAAACCAAAGAGACCAATGCACTTGCAACAGAAATGTGAAGCAGAGCAGTAAAAAAATCAAGAATTTTTGCGAACAAATCGAAAGTTTAACGCTCGATTGCTGATGGCAACCCACAGGACCTCACCAAACACCGGTCCACCACAGCCAGCAAAGCGGTGGACACTTGCTAACAACTACGTACGTATGTATATATGAATATGGGAATACATATATATATGTATATATATGTCATATATAAGTAAATATTTACAAGTAAGTCTGTGTATGGGAGGATGCGGCAAGTGAGTTTGAATGTGCGGAATACCTCTGAGGGTGTTGAAGTGGTTCACTTCTGTAGGCCCTGCTCAGTTGATTGCACATCTGAAAAGTGAGGAGTCAGTGTGGTGTGCATAGTAGTGGGAGAGGTGGTGGGGGAGGGCAAAGGCAGTCTGGTAAATGGATAAAGTTGCAAATAACTAGAGCTGAGTGAGCTGATATTACAACGGAGCGATGACAACAAATCGGTCAACTGGCATTAATACGACTGACAATCCAAAAACGAGGCAGCTATCAAACAAAAAACAAAAACCGCTCAAACGGCAGAGGCAGCTATTGCCATCGGGGCAGCTGTTTTGCGAATACTGAACAGCAAAGAATGCAAAAAAAATCGCACTCCAGCAAAAGGTAGACGGGGATGAGCACACGTAAGTTTGTGTCAAATGATGCTATGACAACTGGGCGTTGCTGGGCGGCTAGACTAGAGTACAGTGGAATAATGTGGTGTGGTAACGGTACCTGCTAGTTGATCTCCCACAGACATACATAAAACCCAAATGAAATGGAAGTAAGTGACGCGGAAATGAATTTGAATTGCATTTGGAGCGGTGAGTGGCGGAGTGAAAAGGACTATGATTTAGAATTTCTATTTGGATATTAAGCAGCTGGGCAGACGGATGAAAATGTATTTAAAACACTTTCAGTTGCTTAGAAGATTTAAAGGCAGTACTCTAAAATCAAGTAGTTGCACGTCGTACTCAGATAGACTAAAACAGTGTGCGTAGATTTAACTTCATTTATTTGTAAATATTAATTAATAATTCCTGAAATTTAAAATCGACGCGCCGCACTGAGACATGCACACAATTATAGAAAACGTGACAAAAATTAATAAATGACGGCTGGTAAGTCATAGCTGCGCGCTGACTGGATGTAAACGACCGCCGTGCTAAGGTGGCCATCAGAAGCTGACTTATATACGCACAAACGCCTGTAAGCAAATAAACTATAAGTTGCTTAGTGTAAGTGCTTCACTTCATTTTCACAGCTCAAAACAACAACACCACCTGTGTAATAAACTATCAGATGAAATTTTGATGAATTTTTCGCTACGCACAGAAGTTTGGATTTCTAAGCTTTAGCACCGTTCCTAGTGCGCAAATACAAGGGGGTGGTTTCCATACGAATGCATAAAATTAGAAAAAGCAAATGCGAGCTTAGTAAATAGTAGTCACTTACTTAGAATTTCCGGCCAGTGAACAAGAAAAAGCGCGTTCAGCTGCCAAGTTGCGTAAACAAACTCGTTCGTGAGCGCCAAGACTATCAAAGTAAAATTGTCGACCAATTGGCGAATTCTACGGAACTACATGAAAATAATTCCAAATAAAAAATAAACAATCGAAACAAAAATCCCCATTGGTCAATGCCAGGGTCAACCACGCATTGGATGATGTTCGGCAAACGACTATTCCGCCCGACTACACACTCAGCTGTGGGTGGGAGCATCAGAATCGTAGCGTTAAACTTGGGTATAAATACTTGATTATTTGGCAACGAAAAATTAGTTGCTAACTACAAATCGAATCGTCAATAACTCCATATACTGCACTAAATAGCCTCAAAATGTCGCTCAAACTTTTTGGCTTGGCAATATTAAGCATCATTTTGTACACAACAGTACCCACACAAGCTGGCGTCATACACCCTGAGAAGTTGATTGAGTCACCCACAACAGAGCCACAAACCATTCCAAGCGATCTGCCGGAAAGCAGAACAATCTCGGTCAATGTGACTGGTGACACTCCCAGCAGAGATGAAAATTCGACTCTTAGAAACGCCGTAGCTTCTCTAGATCCAGCGCCAGGCACAATTGAGGGCATTGAGATTACTTTGGACACAGTAGAAGACAAGCAAGAGGAACCAAAGCCAAAAACAGATGAAGAAAAGCAGTTGGAGGATGAGCAAAACACAGAAGGAACGGGAGAGTCCAATATTGTAGCTAATGAAAATAAAGATGAATCCGCAATAAACAGAGATGAAGCGACTAACACCAAAGTTAATGCTGACGAAAGTGATAGCCTTGCAAGTGATATACCGCCCAGCAACGCACAATCCGCAACTCAAACTCAAAAATCTTCCAAGCTGCTACTCCTGAGCACGCCGCGCATACGCCGCGAGCAGGAGGAGAATATTGCAGAGCCCGAGGACGTTGATATCAATACTGCAGTATCTACAGATGAAACCACCGAGCTGAGTATTGAGATTCAAACTAAGGACGAAAAGTCAAGCGAAGAGAGCGTGGAGGACGACAAGAAGGTGGCGACTGAAGAACCCAGCTTCTTTACACGTGTAAGTGAGGCAATCTTTGGTAAAAAATCAGCGGATGAGCCAGCCAAACCAGCTAAGGATAATAAGGAGGAGGAGGCGCAGAAACAGAGCGATGCAGTGGAGCAAGAGGATAAAAAGGAGATTAAGAAAGACGACGATATCGTCATTCCAGCCGCTGCTGAGCAGACACCAGAGACGCATAATGACAATTCCGGTACAGCAGTGCTAATCGAAACCGAGCCCGAATATGTGCTCATCGATTCAGATGTAGAGCACCTGGAGCATATCGGCAGTTTCACACATGCCGACAGCGCTGAACATCTGCAGCCCATTGTGCACTCAGTGGAAGTGGTGCCATCGCATTTCGAAGAACCTTTACTCTTCACAAGCAGCTACGTGCATGGCTGGTAGTCGATTGGCGTAGACTGAGAAAGGATTTATTGTTAAACTAATTTTAATGATATTCTTTAGTTGCATCAGTTTATATTGTAATTCTTCCTCTTCTTTGCTCTCCTTTCTGCTAATAGTCACAGCATTATTTTACATTTTTTACATATCGCACATAGATTGTTGTGTGCTTTCATTTTCGAATTAACGATTTTTATTACACAAAATGAATATTTTGATAACGAAAAATTGTGTTTGTACTCGGCTCTCTAATCATCACGTGACACCAGCCTGAATCCAATTTCGCGAATCTCATTGGCTTACACAAATATTTAGTTTCCGTTAGTTAGTTCTTTACTGGCGCGCGCTATGCCGCAATGGCGAAATTGCAAAATTTCATTTTGTGTAAATTTTGCAGCCACAAAGTGGATTTCCTCTCAACTGGTGGTTGGGGGAGAGAACCGTGCGCCCCATATGCTTCAGCTGCATACCCAATCACCAGATAAAGAGCTTTATCCGGTAAATTTACTATGAAGGTTGCCGTATTTTTCTAATTTTGAATTTGAAATTCTACAAAGAAAGGAATTTTTCAATGTATGCAGAGGATTTTCTTGAAATAAGAAGCAGTTTTGAGATAGAGAGCATGTTTTGATAGCCAACTAATTAAATAAATGAGACAGTACAATCTAAATGCTGCTGGCGGCTGCGGTAGCCGTATAGCGGTTGCTCCTCGGCAGGCAATGGCAAACCCCCGGGAGTATTTCTGCCATGAAAAAGCTCCTCATAAAAAACCATTTGCCGTTCGGCGCCGGCTTAAAACTGCATTTGTGGAACAACATCAAGACGCACACCATAAATAGGAGGAGGAGTTCGGCCAATCAGAAGGTCAGTCTAACGGAAGTGTACGCGCCAATACTATTTTTTATTTAAACCCTTAAACGTGGAAGGAAGCACTACAAGTATTCAAAATTAGGGTGGAAATCTAATTAAGAGGTGAAGGGGAGTTACTCGCAAATTTTAAGGAAGGAAGTTACCCCCGCCCACTTCGATATGTATTTAATGATAAAGGGTTTTTCAAAAGATGCTCCTAGAGGTGGTATTAAAATAAAATATGTAAAATTTTGATTCTTTCACTTTTCAGTATTTATATTCAAAATATGGCTCATAAAAATTATATGCAAAAACTGGTATCATTTAAACATCTACCATGAACACGCCTACAGGCTGTCATCAGAATTAAAATTTTCAGGGTTCCGCTCACACATTGTCGCAGCGAGCTCAGAAATCTCTATCCGAATGCTATATTTAAGCTCTGGAATCGTTGTGGTATTATTCACATGATTTTACATTTCATAAAACCACAGTCTTGTCTGCCAGTCCTTTTTCTATCCCTCTTCTTTCCCCTCTATCCCTCAAATTTTTCCACCAACCTTTGAATTGTTGACTCATTCGGACAATTATTATCACTAAAACAAATCTTGAATTTTACGATTTTGTTCCTAAAGATCGACCATTTCCATAGTAAGTTTCAGTAATTGTAATGCGTAGTTCTATTGTGCAAAATTGTCTACTGTCTGTCTACTTGACAAATGTCAAAGATGCCATAAAAAAAGCTATGGTCTAGGAATAACTCCCTACTGATATCTTTTGAAAGACCCTTTATATATTTGCCATATCTCGGTACCTACGTTTTAGAATTAATTCAGTACTGTGGAACCGTTTGGCAACCCTCTTCTATGCACCTTCGGTCCCTTGACGTCGACCTCGCCACGTAACATTTATCTTACTTTTCGGCACATACTTACTTAGGTGGCCCACATTTGCGATTTTTTTTGTGACAACAGAATAAGCAATTTTCAATTCAAACACTTTGACAGCCGCCAACATATACAAATACTCATGCAAGTGTGGAAAGAACATTTTTGCGGCTACATAAATTTGGCCTAATGTGACCAGGAAACCGCGTTACCACCATCATTACAACAACAAAATGCATGCTTGCTAGAATCACAAGGCTGTAAAGCTGGCCAGCAGCAGTTTGACGGGTCAGCAGTATGGAGGAGAGGAGGAGTAGGCAGGGACAGTGGTAGTAAAAATAAAATGTCATCAAATAAAGCTGCCCAAACTTACCTGGAAAGTGGAGCAGGTAGAGGATGAAAGTGTAGAAAGGTCGCTCCGCCGTACCACCTTTCAGCTGTTCAGCTGTTGAATTCTGTTGGCAAGCAGTAGTGGTCTGCGGCTGCAGAAGGGCTCCGGAGTGGCTGAAGATTTAGTTGAAATGGACTTGAAAATAGTTTTCGCAGCCAATGATGAGCTTGGCGCTGGGCGACAGCAGAGTAGAAGTTGGCGCAGCACTGTCGCGGTCGTGTTTTACGCTTTGGTTTGAGCGGCAACATATTCAATAAACTTGAGAACCTACTTATGTGCATTTGAAGGGGTACTACGATGTCTGTGTGTCGGTGTGCATGTGCTTATTTAAACATACACTGCACTTACGTCTGTATGTATTGAAACATACAACAGCAACAGCAACAGCGCAATCTGCGCTTGGGTTATTTTCGCCCACTTGCCCCGTCCGTCTGCGCAGCAGCTCTTAACTACTGAGTCGCCAAGCTTCATTGAATGTGCAAATCCGCGAAAGTGGTGAAAATGTGGGAATGTTTTGGCAAAGCGTTGAAATGTGTAAGAGCAGCAGTGAAGCGGCATGCATAGTAGCCAAAACGCCACAGTAGAAAAGCTTTTGCCCCAGGGGTGTCTACACATGAAATGTGGAAGAGGATACTAAAAATTCCATATGTTTTGGCAACATAAGTTGGCGCTGCACTGCATGCAAAGCTAAAGCTCCAGCTTGGCATAGGGAAATGCAGGAGATGATGATTAGCGGAACGCAGGAGCAGAGGAAGACGGAGTGCGGCAAGTGCGGTTAATGTGCAACATAGAGTGCCACATCATATGCTGTGTTTAAGTGCAAATAAATTTTGGTCTGTGCACGTTTGTATGTATTTCAGGACGCCAGCACATGGGAAGTGATTCAAAGCAATGAACTGGTAAGTGAAGGCAAGGGGTGTTGCCGCTATGGTGAATGGTGAAAAGGAACTGTAATTGAATTTTCATGAGGTAATAATTTCTGAACTGTAATCTATGCATGTGTGTGTGTGCTTTGAGGCACCTTACCACTGTTTGAATCCGTTTCCTTAGCTTCTTCCGAGCGCCAAAATTGGTGAGTACAGTCAAGTTTTTTGTGTTGGATCCTATACACAAACCAACGAATGTCGCGGTTTCATAAACTTATCGAAATACATATAAATTTCCATTGTAAATTTATTGTGAGCTCAAATGAAGCGAAGGTAACAAAGTGAATTTTTAGTGGTGGTTTTACGAGGAGGTGCAAGAGAAATTTTTTTTAGATTGGAGTAAAAAACTTGTAAGCATTTTAAAGAATTAAGGTGTGAGCAAATTTAAATGGAGGTATAATGTGAAGTTTTCAAACAAAGTACTCAATGAAATTAATGAAAATAACTATAAAGGTTAAAATGCTATGCCAGCTCAGTGCCACTTTCTAATACCAAACTGAAAAAATTGTGCACAGTTGGAGACACCCTCGTCTTACTTGTCCTACACGTAGAAATACCTCAAGCTTTATTTTGCCTCCAAAAGGCAAATGAGGTTTACGTTGTCTTAAGAGACTTAGGATGTGCTGGTCTGTAAAACGATCTCACTTAGAAATCCAGGATCCTATGTGTTACCAGTGCGAGGTATTTGGAGTCGAAGATTTTATTTTAAGCAATTTTTAATGCACGTCTTCGTTAGTTTTAACAAGCCGTTCAGACTTTCAATATTGATCAAGGATGAAAGATATGTTGATTCTGGCATATTTGTGGAGTCCTACAAAGTGCCGGGCAGTGACAAAGTAGGTTTAAATCCGCCTACCTATTAGTCAATGCATTGGTATATCTAAAGCATATTCAGATCGTAAATATAATGCACAAGCAGTCTTGAATGAAAAATCATGTAAAAAGACTCGATATGCTACTTGTTTTTATAACTTTGTTTTTATCAAAATTACCAGGTCAAAATACCAGATGACGTAGCGACAAAGATAGCTGAAGAAGTGGCGAAAAGCAAGGTCTCGCTGCTATCTTACGAAAGTGAAGAGTTCGGCGATAAATATTTATTTATTAATCAATAAACAGGATGCTTACAGACCATACGAAAGATACATACAATACAAACATAGACCTTATGACAAAAGTCTTATGTGCAACTTTTTAAAAGTGGACATAGACTCTATGGATATGAGATTTATTAGTAAGCAATAGAATCAATAGGATAGAATGGGAATAACGAATTTCATCAGTCGCAAAGCGAAGCGCACAAATGTTCTCCGAACAGACTCTATTAATATAGGCTTCATGAAACATGACAGTGAGCTCGAGACGTTTTGGCAACTCGGAAGATGAACTGTCAAACATTTGCTGGAATCGGGCCCAACAGCGAATAGCGATTGTATGGTAAAATGCTCACTTAAGACAAGTTAAATCACCAAATGAAAATTCTTTTTAGTATCCTTTTATGTATACCAAGTGCAATTGTGCAACCTACCTACTTAGTCGTCTTCATATAATTTCCAACCATTGACATACTTCAAATGTCATTCAGCTTGAATTCTATTTAGCAGCGTCACATTTTTTCATAACACTTAATCGGATGTGTCATCAGTGGAAATGATTACATGATATTCGTAATATAATGCACTTCCCCCACGGCATTAATATCAACAGTTGTAATAGAAAATATTTCATTTTAACAAGTCACGAGAAGAATTTAATTTGCGCCACACAAAGGACGTTTTCTTCCACACACCTCCTCCTCCTCCCTGTAGACTTGTTCATTTTGGCGATTTATATAGAAAAGGAAAGAAAATAGAACTTTTGAAAAGTTCCACGATGGCAGCGCACTTGTCATTGTCGTTCGTTTTTTATACAATAGCAAACTTGTTGTTTTTCTTATTATCATTGTAGCTTTGGCTATTGTCGTTGCGAAATGCCCTTGCGGCAAACATTTATTGCTAAGTAGCACCAAAGTGCATTTAATCATTTGCAAAGTCCCCGTTTAACGCTCCACCGCACACCTCGTCAAAAGCTGCGTGTAAGTTGCCTTTCATTTTTCCAGCGCCAGTAACTTTTTTCACTGTAGCGGTCACGTTAGAAATCTGAGAATGCAAAATAATGATAAATAATGATTTCCCGTTGTCGGAGAAACGTAGCCCATTACAGGACACTAAGCAGTTTTTACTTACTACAACAATAAAATAGTACTTTTGCCACCGTTGCAACTCTAAACCCAACTGTGAAATTTGTAGCAAATTACTTTGCCACATATTGCCCACCCACATCAACGTACGCCAACCAAAACCTGCACCTGTTCCACACAATGCCATGCCATGCAGCCTGAACTGCTCATTGCCATTTCGTCACTTAGAATTTTTAAGCTCCTTAAGCAACAAACAGCTCGCACAAAAGATGATCAGAGCTTCCGCAGAAGGAAACAATTGCAAATGGATGTAAAATAAAGAAGGAAGTGGGAGGTGATTCACTAGCGGCAACAACGTTAACAACTTCATGTCTGCTCCCTTGCAGGAATTGCCGCTGCGAGGGACCACAAAGGAAGCTGCCACCGCACAGGATTTGCGCCCATTACAATTGTATTTGTCTCTGCTTTTGTGTGTCGCGCTGTGGTGAGTCTCCATCACTGCGGCCTTATTAGATGACTTACAAATTCAATCCCAGCGGAGAAGAACTCAAGATGACTGGCACCGAATCTCGGGACACTACAGGCGAACGCATCCAACTCAAAGGCAGTATCAAGCGAGAGAAGGGCAATAAAAACGCATTTCAGGATTAGGGGGTGTAAATGACTAGTAGATGCTGTCGACAACGACCACTAATGGGACTTTGAACTACGATAATTGGATGCCCGCCAAGCAAGTGCGCATATACAAAAATACAAGCATACACGCAGGAAAGAATGACACAGCTAGAAAATATTATTGCAGTTGAATCAATGACCGCAAAAATAGAACGAAATGGAAATAAGAAAATAATAGGCAAAAACTAAACGAAACGGTCAAATAGTGGTTCAGCAACGCATGCAAAAGTGAAGCGAGAGGATGCAGCACTTCGAGAGAGAACAACTGGCTTAGGCAACTGCGGTCAATAAAAGCTGTTTTCTTCTTTTTTTAATTTCAGTTTTTATTCAATGCGAAGAACTGGATGTGTATGTGAAAAAGTTGTGTAAGAATCAGTAGATATTTTTACTTACTTTAATGCCCTAGCGTCGCCTTAACTTGAAGGGGGTTTCACCAGCGGACTCCAAAATCTGCATGAAACTATTCCTTACGCGCTAATGAAATTTAATATGCCCTTTAAGCGGTTGTAATCTTTGTAAAGTGAGCAACACATATTAATTATTCAGTTCTTTGCAGCAGCAGAAGTCTTAAATTTGTTACAAAATTCTTGATGTCTAATATTCAAGCAAGGGCAAGAAACAAAAAAATATATGACACAATTCTTTATCTCTTCGACTTGGTATTTTTCAATAAACTATAAGCGCTCATCTCTTAGCTCTGAGTGAGAGTCAAAACCTGGGTGGGTGAGAATGTGGCGAATGGCTTTAATTATACTGGCTGTTTTTTAAGACCTTCAGAGCGTAAAATGAGAATACAAAACAGAAATATTGTTGAAATGAACTTTTTTAGTTATAAATAATCTGGTAGATAATTTCATGGCAATTATTTTTTGAATATGATATCTGGCATATCTCCGCCATAGCTACGAGTTACATGGTTCGTTGCGAACGCCAACGAATCGATATTTTTTCTAATCGGCGTCTTCTTCAACACTTTGCTCAACTTTGCGAACAGATTTATGTTTTTTTTAGTAAATTTACACAATTTGGAAGCGTTGTTCTGGCATTAAAAGATCCATGATGCCTTGCCAAAGAGTTAGAAAACTGAACAAAAATGTCAGCAGGGTTTGCCATTCTCAGCCCATTCTCTTAGTTATCGATATCGATATTTGTCATTCCGTTAAAAAACACCCGATGCAAGCCAGCAGGTTTTTTTTTTTGCCTATTTCATGCGATTGGTAAATCATTCGCTGTAGACTATGGAGAGCTGAATCAGAATCTGACAATGCTCAATTTTCACTTCATCCGAATTTTGAGAAAATAGGTAGGATTGTAGTTCACCCTTAGATGAATGGATGAATGGAATGAAAGTAGGTATAATGATTTCGAGGTTAAGATCTTATGTGCTTTATACTCTTCATAATACCTCGTGTAGACACAGTTTCTTTCTCTATTTTTTTTTTAATAAAACTCATTTTATCATAACGAATGTGTCAACCGCGCTGATGCTTGCTGTATTACCTCGCACCTTCCGACCATTAGAACTCCCCCTTTTAAGGTCATACATATATGTATATACAAGTAGCGCTTACACCCGTTTTAAGTGTTTGGCCGAGCTCCTCCTCCTATTTGTGGTGTGCGTCTTGATGCTGTTCCACAAATGGAGGGGCCTACTGTTTTAAGCTGACTCCGAACGGCAGATAATTTGTATGAGGAGCTTTTTCATGGCAGAACACCGAATGGTAGTCACGCACCAACCTATTCTGCTAAAGCGGCCGCTGTTAACGTCATACCCTAAATATTTTCTCCACTTACTAATCCCGTTTTTATAGATGCATAGCTATTACCAGCGGTTTTTCATTTTCTTTTTGCCTTGGCGTACAGTGGTTCGATTTGAGCAAATTGTCGCGCCGAATTGTACATTCAAAGTAGGGAGAAGAAGCAAGAAGAAACTACACAGTTTGTTGTAGGTACTCAATATTTTCAGATAAATGAGTATAAAGTTTGAGGTACAGGAGCGCGCGGACCGCTCTTAACCTAGTTAATGGGCTGTAGAAGCTATAATATTGAGAATCTCCGCATGAAAATTTCACAGTACATTTTTAAGATATTATACTTTTGAAATATCGAAAAAACAAAAAATCGATTTTTTGAAAGGGGGTCCTTACCATATAGAGGGTCTGGCTCACAATACCTACAGCCAAAACAGTGTTTAAAAACTTCTGTGCATGACAACAGGAACCTCTGTAGGATAGGAACACAGTCATCTACAATTCTTGACATTTCTGCAGTTGACCTTTTGGTCTTGGTCAAAATTTGTTTCGCCAGAAAAAAACCATAACATCTCAGAAGGCGTTTTGATCCCATTGCTCTCGTGTGTGCTCCGACATAAACTGTCTTCTGCGCGTAACGTAGGATTTATACCGGAAATTTTCATAGACAACTCGAAGTATAAGATCCTTAGAAATATTAAAACCCCATGGATTTTGAAGAGTCCTTTGTAATGATCGCTTGTACTTGTTGAATAAATTCTGCAAATCCGACAATGTCAGAACGTCCCTCGTGTTTTTTGGTTCTGCAATAGAATCTGCATCGCCGCTTGATGCTTCAAATTCACGGCGAACCTTATGAACAAATGAACGGGCGGCGCTCTTAATAACTGAACTCAGGTTTGCTCAAAGTCGTGGAGTAATTGGCAATTGGTTGGCAGCTCAGTTGAATTTTTAGGTTTGCAGACGTGGTACAAATGAAAACTCATTTTGTTATTTGATAGTTGGCAATTCAGCTGTCAATCAGTAAAAAAAGTTGTTTGATCGACTGCGTAGTTTTCGTTTGGCGTTCGTTGAAAAATGGAAAATCGAAAGGAACATTTTCGTCATATTTTGCTTTTTATTTCCCCAAAGGGAAATCCGCATCAGAATCTGATAAAAAGTAATGTGCTGTTTATGGTGTCGAAGCCTTAAAAGAACGGCAGTGTCAAAAGTTTGATGGTGATTTTTCCCTCAAAGATGAAAAACACTCTGGTCATCCAGTTGAAGTTGATGACGCCTTAATCAAAGCAATAATCGATTCGGATCGTCGCAGTACAACACGTGAGATTGCAGAGAAGCTTCATGTATCACAATACGAAATTAAACAATGCAGTTGAAGAAAAGCGGCCGAAATTGACAAATCAAAGAGGTATTGTATTCCATCATGACAATGCAAGACCACACACGTCTTTGGCCACTCGGCAAAAATTGTTGGAGCTTGGTTGGGATGTTTTGCTACATCCACCACATAGTCCTGACCTTACACCATCTGATTACTTTTTGTTTCGATCTTAACAAAACTCCTTGAATGGTAAAAATTTCAATAATGATGATGATGGCAAATCGTACCTGATTCAGTTTTTTGCTAATAAAAAACCAAAAGTTTTATGAACGTGGGATTATGATGCTGGCTGAAAGATGGCAAAAGTCATTGATAAAATGGGCAATACATTACAGAATAAAGTTATTTAGTTCCATGAAAAAATTGTCTTTGATTTTCTAAAAAAAACCGCAATTATTTAGTTGCCAACCCAATATAATTCAAACCAATTAGTCTTATGTATTGTACATCAATCCTTAAAGGTTTTATTTTTAAACAGTGTTTAACCGATTTTCCCTTATTATATACCAAATGGAGTGCCAGAAGATTCATTTATGTCACACTCCATGATTGACCAGAGCAAGGCGACAGTCGACTGCTATGCGGAAATGATTTGTTTTCCATATTAATTTTGTATGATTACCGAGTTGATACTAGTCTGGCCTAATCTGTTGAAAATTACTTTCAAAAACCTTAATATTCTTAAACTTTTTCAAAATCAAAATGTCTCAATTCTGCCTCACCGTCTATTCACGTTGCAGCATTTAATCGCAAAAGATGTCTGCGACCACAGTTCGCTATTTACAGCAGACTTTTCAAAAACATCAAATAGCGAAACAAAGGCGGTGCGGTTGTGATTCTGTACCTTTTTTATTCACCTGAATCGCTAAATGTAGATTGCGCAGACAGCTAGGCGCCAAAAGCACATAAATCTCGAGGGCGTTGGGCAGGAGCAGGACGTAGTGTCGCTCTTGAAGCACTAAAGCGGATTTTATTAAATTCACGTATTCGCACAGCAAATACAGCGCCACCTTCGCCATTTCACACCTCCAACAGCTGCTTTTCTTTGCTCGTAGTTCGCCCCGGCCCAAGTGTAATCCAAGTTCACAGTCAACAAAAACGAAAAAAAAAAAAATTAAATTTATTTGAATATTTTTGCTTGACTTTCATTTCGTTTTTATTTCTTCTGGTTTTTAACTCATTAATTTTACGTGTTCCTTTTAATGTTTCAATTTGTTACAGTTTTTTCCTCCGACTTTTACCCTGATTTTATTTGCCGCTCGTTTTTGTGCGCTTTCTGTCGTCTTTGTGCCTAATTGTAAATGCTGCCACGTGTTGATTATGTGGCAAATGCCAAATGCCAAATGCAAAAAGGTTGAAATGCCATTTCGGCCATCAGTCGTCGCGACGCCGCTTACGCTGCGCAGATATTTATGTGTTTTGTCGGCTGTACGCCAATTTTTTTACGGATGCCTTTTATGCAGATGCGAGCGTGCAGAATGGCGTGTTTTATGAACGTAAGCGTTGCTTTGCGGGGAGTTAAGTAGGTTAAATAAAGACACTATTAACCGCAAATTGTGGCTGAACTTTTGACATACATTTTTCTCTCGGCTTACCTAATTGATTTATGAGGAAATTTGTTAGCAGATTAAGTTCTATTTGTGGTTCATAAAATACTGCTGGCATTTGAGTTAGCGGTAAACTTCAACCTGAGGCTAAACGTAACGTTTGTTCAAGGGAAATACAAGATATACAGTGCGCTAAATAACTACAACACAGGGGATTGTTGACATGTTTTGATTATTTATTCGTGTCTAAATTCATTTTCATAAGTTTTTTTTTATAAAAATGTAGTTTATTCTAATACATTCAACAAATTTTTGTCACAATAACATATCCAATACCGCGCCTGGAACGGTTGGAGAAAAAACTGTTCTCATGTTCTCAACCCAATCTAAACCACCTAAGATACCTTGACTTTCAATTCCATTTAGAAATTTCAATAATATAATCTAGGCGCGTCTTTTCAAATACCCTGTCTGAGCACCAGGTTAAGGTAAATAATAATTTGCGGTTCATATGGATTCAATCAAAAACTATTTATAATTTGGTATATATCCGGCAGTAGTTCCTCCCTGTTCAGTAGCTCGTTCCTTGATTAGTTGAACATTAATCCCAATTACTTACAAATAACACATCGAAAATAATCAGCTCTTATGCTAAGAAACGTCAATTATGTTTGGTTACTCGAGTATTCAGCATCATTTAGTCAGGTCCTTGGTTTTTAGAATTTGTGGCTGTCAGAAATTAGTATTAGTTCCGACTAGGGTTCGAGAGTCAGAAGAAGAAGCGAATTGCTATGAGAGACTAGAGTGGTTTTCAATCAAGTTTTTGAGCTTTAAGTCACATGCAATTCGAAATGTGTCAGCCCGTTCCGCTACATATCAATGTGTCTAAATAAACACTCGGAAGTAATCGTTTGAGTAATAATCCAGAAAATTACCTACTCCACTTGCAAATCATAAATTGAAATTGCTATTGCTGGATTTGGTAAGCAAACTACCGGTAGCCCAACCGCTACCAAAAAACCAACAGGTAACCGCAATAAAATGTGGCCAACACAAATCACGCATACGACCTGTTGCACCGCAAGCAAAGCGATACGATTGCAAACAGTGACTAAAGTCCTTGTGGAGAGCTGGTTTTAAGTTTCAAATACAAATCTTGTGAGCACTTCACAGAAATTTTGCATACTTTCTATGCACATACACACACACACACCCCTACATATGCAGAGAATAGTAAATAAAATACTGCTGCAGCAATTAAATCGTAAAATCTCGATATTTCATCTATTTTCGTGATTGCTGCACTCGACTGTAGTTATTGTGTGTTTGTCCACTTCAAAGAGATTCTCGCATTATTTTGCATGCTCCGAAGCTCAAATCTCCATATAATTGGCTCGAGTGCTCGAGTCGTAAGCAATGCATTGGGCATAAGCCGCTTATGGCGAACGTGCCAGGAAGGAAAATAAAAAGCGTTTGATTGCAACAATTGTAATTCTATTCGAAATTACAAATGCAACAGCTGTTGTTGCAAGTGTATTTTAGTTCATGCACAACGGTAAGCCAATATATGCATGTATTTTAACCCTCCTCCCTCAGCGGCATGCCTAAAAAGCGAACTGAAATGTATACTCACCAGGGATTCGTTGTTGGGGATACCCAACTTTTAACCTCCTTTGGCTCTTACCGCTTGCACGGCGACGGCGGTCATTTGCGTCACGGTCAATTTACACTGACAACAAGCTTTGGCAATAAATCCACAATAAGCTGCGCTGAAATGTTTGATGCTGCTGGAAAACACACACCGGGAAGTACTTTCGGAAGTGGATGGGCAAGTGGCGGCAAGGAATTGTCATATTTCGCAAATGCGCTCTTCTGGATGTAGGAATGAGAGCCGTTTGTCGCCAACGGATTCAATGGTAGCCCTTTCAATGTTCCTGTAACTATCGAGAAAAGTCCGAAAGTAGGAAAAGAAAAGAAATGCGTATTAAAGTTAGTGAAAAGTAGGAGGCGATCGCTTTAACAATTCACTTCAAATTATTTTTGTTTTAGATACTTAAACACATATCTATACTAATCCTACATATATATTTATATGTATGTACTTTTTACGTGTTTGGCTAAGCTCCTCCTCCTTGATGGTATTCCACAAATGGGGGAAATCCGATCGGCAGATATTTTTTATGAGGAGCCTTTTTATGGCAGAAATACTTCGTAAAACTCGAACATTTTTGGGTCATCGTGAAGCACCTTGTCGGACCGCAAAACAGAAATTGGTGAAAAAATTCGAGCTGTTGGGGCAAGTTAGTGATGTGAAGAATAAAACCCGTGCACGTCGCTCACCGAAAATATTAATGTTGTAGCCGAAAGCGTTGAAAAAACCCCAGGTTTTTCCATTCCTCATCGTTCTGTGGAATTAGGCATTCCACAAACGTCATTACAACGTATTTTGCATAAAGATTTGGATATTAAGGCTTATAAAGTCCAGTTAACATAAGAACTCAAGCCGGCCGATCATCAACAACGTCGTATCTTTGCTGATTGGGTCGTTGAAATGCATGAAAATGATCCGGAATTCCATCGAAAAATCATCTTGAGTGATGGAGGACTATTTCCACCTCGGTGGCTGTCAACAAGCAAAATTTTTGGATCTGGGGCTCAGAAAACCCAAGAGTTAGTGTTGAAAAGCCTCTCTATCCTCAACGTGACTGTTTGGTTTATAGTCCGGCGGAGCCATTTGACCTTACTCTTTCGAAAATGAAGCTGAAACAACAGTTACGGTGAATGGATTGCGCTATCGAGAGGTGATTAGCGATTTTTTATGACCGGAATTGGATGGTATTGATCTTTACAACGTTTATTTTTAACAAGACGGCGCTACGTGCCACACAAGCAAGGAGACCATTGATCTTTTACGGTAATAACACCTCTTATTGGGAACCCCTATATTTGCCATTGCTCTACCCTTCACATTATTTCCAGATAGTACAGTACATAAAGAGTATTCTTATGTACTTATATCACATGTACAGCGCCTCTTCCGCTGAATCCTACATACTCACTGCTCAACTTTGAAATAGAAATAAATAAAATAAACTACCACTTCAGTATTTAGCTGATCTGTTAACGATTTTTACTACATTTAAAAGTTTTGAAATATTTTCTATCACGTTTTTACATACGTCTGGTGAAATATTGAAATATTGCTTTTCTGCGCTTTCTTCAGTTCATTTGTGCTCCAAAACACTTTATTTTATAGTTTTCTGGACATTTCTCCCAACCACTGAGTTGTGCTTCGGGTCGTTGTGCTGATAGGAAGCAGACTGGTGCAATGTACTGATCGTTCCACACTTTGTCGAAAAATTAGCTTTAAGGATGTTCAGATATTGAAATTTATCCGTGTTGCCTTCTACGAAATGAATATTTCCGACACCTGCGCTTGAAACCATCACAGAATCAACTCTATGCTTCCCAGTCAACTTTTTATTCAAATTCAGTATTGAGTTTCCTGCAGTCCAATGGCCTTTTCATTGTACGCTTTTAAATTATATTTGCTTTCAGCTGTGCCTTCAATACCTTCAAGCAATAAAATCAGTACAGAAAGTAATGATTTAGTTGATTTTAACGTTTTCCAGTAGCCTCTACGAGTATCCTTAGTTTTAAATTCAAATGGCAGTTATGTTTTTCAACAAATATCGAACTTTTTCATTACAAACTAATTTATTAGTATTTTTCCTAAATATTTTATTAAATTCTGTGGCTGAAATAAAAATAGAATCAAAGTTGCAATACATTACCTGGGCTCATACGCGGTAAAGGATTAAAACCGTGGAGATTTGATGAAAATTTGTCGATTTTGTTTAATGGTTTTTTATGGTAAAATGGTCAAATGTTTGGGACTTATCGCTTTGTCGCGGGCTGCACGCATGCGTAATAATACTTCCTATTTTCCGAAACTATTTCTTAACCTTCCAACTGTAAGGTGAGTTCATAGAAAATGTGTTGAGCCATGAGAACGACGGAGTGGCTCATGTTTTTTGGTTAGTCGTTTTTTCCTTAAATTAACTTCTAGTACTGATTTCCGACAGTTTGCCCTTTTAGTAGGCCTATTCATTCGCAGATCACAAAGAGCTCATCATATCAACATCTTCTAGGTTACCTAAAAATTAGTTGCTTTAAAAAGTTATGGCAGCATTGCCGTTCCAAAGTTCTTCGAGGAAGCTAAAGATAAGATTTACTAGTATACCCCAATACTCCATGGATAAATAAATATATTTCTTAAGAAAGGGTATAAACTTCAGCACCACTACCTAATAAGACCAGAAGCGAGCACTGTACCGCTAAGGAAATCAAAGCCACAATTCTCGAGCTTTAATTAACAAACTTGCCGAACATTGGAAGGGTGAGCACAAGCAGATGTACCACAGGCACCTACTCACGCACTAAGGACCTATGCACTCCTACTCAAATATGTGCATGTGTGTATACCTATGTGTATGTTATGTATACGTATGTCTGAGCACAATGTTTTAGAGACTGAAAGTGAATGAATATTAGAGGGGAAAGCAGCTAGTTGAGTTTGGCGAAAACTTTGCCACCGACTGACTGAAAGTACGTTTTGCCAGCGACAACATACAGACAGATTATAGGGAGCAGCATGGTTGCAGCAGCCAGGTAGAAAGCGAGTTTTGAGCCGGCACATAATGAAGCCACGTTCAAAAAAGGTTTAACATCCTTTTCACCATATCTCTCGGTGCAACCTCCTAGCAGATGCTCGCCTTCAGCGTTAATTCTTTGGTTGAACGGCTGTTGTGCTGCTGCATTTCATCACTACCACGACCACATGGCGTGACCCCAAAGCAGCTTCATGCAACTACTACTGCGGCCGCAATAATGAAAACAACGGTAGCAGTTGCAGTTCAACGATGGCCGACAAGGTGCAACGGTCTGTGACATTGTGGTACTGGCAGTGGCAGTGAAAAAGGTGCCAGATTACTCACCTTAGATTATGTTGACGTATTGCAAAGAAGAAACTTTGTCACACCGCCGCACACCTTCACTGACGCCCACTTACACTGACAGGCAGTGGCTACAGCCAAGTGACTTACAGCCTACACCTGCAGCTTTTGCTGCTGGCAGTGCTCTATGGTTGTGACACGTTTGTGCACCAGCGATAGGGCAGTGTGACGGCTTGTGGCTATATACTCGTACGTGCACATTTGTAAGGGTGTGGGTCCACGCTTTCTACTTTTTGCCGGAATCGATAACTCAAAGCAATTTTTTTAATGCTTTTTTGAACTGCATTGGGGAGGTAGGTAAGAGTTGCAAGACTAACACTTTCTCACCCAAACGTACTTAGGATATACATACCTAGAAGCTGCTCTTCACTAATACAAAGGCGTGGAGCGCACTCACACTCGCACTTGGGGTATGCCTTTGCTGTTGATGCTTTATATCTGATGTGATTGTGGCAAAGGTCATGTTTAATCTGTCAACCTGATTGATTTTCCTTCATGGTTTGAATTTTCGGTTTTCTTTACGCTTGCATCCATACATATATACATTTTTTATCTGGCGTTTAACATTTGAAATTCAGATGTTGTTGCTACTTAGTAGTATTGTTTTATTTAGGATTTATTTGAAAGATGCGGAACGGTTTTGAAAAATTTACATTTCTTTTGCAAGTAAATGCTAATTAAACTTTAGATTCATCGTTTTTAGAAATTCCTACTTCTGGAATTTTTATTTAAAAAAGTCATTGTTAGTCAGAAATGTACGGAATGAGTTAAAGTTTATAAATATTCTTTTAAAAATAGATAAACTTAATTAAATAAGTAATTTTTATCAAATATTACGCTTTTTTTTTTGTTTCTTACTTTTATTAAAACTGGAAGAGTTCTTAAGAAGTGCTAGAAGTATAAAATATAACAGAGCCCTCAAGTTATTGAAGCTACGGTGGTGGCCGAAATTAGTCGGGAATGCCTGATTTCTCTTTTCACTGCATCCGAATATTTGAACATTAGGCTCATTTGGTTTCCCGGGTATGGGCTTGGGTTCACAGTGGCTTAGCTGAGAACTGCGAAGTGAGACAATTGAGGTTCCCTTGAGAACCTATGGTCTGCTTCTGGAAAGATGGACCTCGCGTCAACTCAGTGAGCGGTGAGTTAGTGTGCAAATGTGCTAAGTCGCGAAATCATTCTGGCCACGGGTAGATCGGGGGCGCTCGAAGTAACTTCTGAGGCTAACAAAGCCGTAGCTCTTGGATTTGGTCGGCGTCCTTACCGGGCATTGTCCGTTAGGTATCCATGCGGAGAGACTTGGATTCAAAAACTTTCTGCAGAAGCTGTGTATTCAGGATGTGGTCGAATCGTCTTAGCGCCTTCTTATCAGCTACACTGCAAGATTCAGACTTCTGGGCGCTCACTGTTCTGTTACACCTGCAAACCCAGCAAGATTAAATATCACAAACCTGTAGCTTGAAGCGGTTAAGACAAATAATTTCTGGACTTACTCAAACCTCCTTATTCTTGTTCTACTTCGAACACGTCCAAACATGTTTTAATAAAATATTTAGAACCAAAGCGTCTCTGTTGTAATTTACGACAGTTAAGTTTTTTTTTGTCAAGGATTTATTACTAAATTCTGAGCGTAAAATTTTATCTTTACTTCGGCGAACTTTCATTGGCGAGCTTAAGTAAATGGCAGATTAGAGGCAAAAATGCTTCGAATGATCACAGTTCGAATTCCACTTTCAATAATTGCTTGTAAATCCTATACCTCGCACATTCTGACTCGGCCAATGCGATGTACCTCACTAGCATACCCAGGGACACGTTGATTGCGCATAACAAAATTTGTGTAGCACGTCCATAAACATGTACGGCACTCCCGCACACCCGCACACACACTTAACTCAACTGATGAGCGACGTCATTTCCAATGCAATAAAGGTGAGCAACATTAGATATGAAATTAATGGCTTCACTAACAACAAAACAAGCAATCCAGCAGCGCTTTGTGAAGTTTAACGAGATTGCATGGCATGGAAGAGGGGGGATGAGGTCATAAAGTAATTTTTGAAATGCGAATGAAATGTGTTTGGAATTAATCCAATGCAAGCACAGTGGCGAAGTGAGCTTAAGGTGAATGAAAGAAAAGGAAACAAAAAACAAGAACAAGACGTTTTGCTGTGTGTGTGTGCGTGTCCTGAAGTTGTGCGGAATTATGATTAGAGCATTTCTGACGCTATTGCGTCACGTACTCATCGAATGGCGCCGAACTGCACAAAAACAGTAAAAATAGAAGCAACAAAAGTCAACTAGAAAATAGAAAAAAAAAAATAAATGGAATCGAACCCGCGCGAAGGTATTTTTTTAGTCTAACGGCCACTAGTAATTACGGTTTAGACTATTTAGTGGGATTTATTATGCAATGCATGTCGTGGATGCCCCTCAAAAAGGCAAGAACACTGCCGAAAAATTCATAGACAAATAGCACAAACAATGACAAGCGAAAAAATACTAAAAAACTTGAAATAGCCAAAAAATAAAGACTAAAATAATATCAAGAATTATGCAGCAGCAAAAAGACGCTAACAAAATAAGTACTAAAACTTGAATAAAACCTTTAAAGGTCTCTTGCATTCATTACAAACTTAAGCATTTACATAATTTTTTCGATTGTATAAAAACGTTAGCGATAGCCACAAACGGCATCAGTTCACAGCTACCTAAGTTCGGTACAGCAACTTACTCAATTAAAACAATTACTATGTCTCGCTTCTTCCAAATCCTGTTCGTTGCCTGCCTGGCTGTCGCACTCTGCGCCGCTGAAGCGCCACGTTATCGCAGTCGCAGTGGCCGCTTGCAACTCTCCAAGCAACGCAGTCGTTTCCTGGCACGCCAGGAGGCCGCCGAAGAAGCTGGTGTGACCCCATACCCCTCCGCCAAGGAACTGATTCCAGAGATACCATTCGATGAAGCTGCCGCCGCTGCTGCACCAGAAGTACCAGTTGCGCCTGTAGATGATGTAAATGTATCCGTGAATGTTGATCTACCTGCTGAGCAGGAACCAGCTTTTGAACAGGAAGAGGTTGATGAAGTAGCTATCGCTGATGATGCCGAGGGCGAACACGAACCTGACCTAACCTATGGGCCACCAGAGGCTGAGGATGTGCCAGCAGTGAATGAAATCACCCCCGTTGAGGAAATCGAAACAACCGTCGCTGAGGAAGAGGAACAAGCTGAAGCTGCTGAGGAGGAAATTCAATCTGGACGCTTGGTGTTCGGTCGTCGCATTAACGCACGCAAATCTGCTCGTCCAGCAAAGTTGCGCGCTCCAGCTTCTGCCCGTAGTCGCGTCACCTCTGCCAAATCGGCCCGCATTGTCAAAGTCAAGACAACGACCAAAGCTCGTCCCGCTCGTTTGCAACAGTTTGCACAGCAACAACAATACATTATTCCCCAACAGCCAATGTTTTACTACACCGCCGGACAATTGCAGCAGTGGTAAAGATTGGTCTATACAGAGATTTGCAAAAAAATTGCCCTTCAAAAACCATATTTAGTATAGAAAATTGTTAACAATTATAATTAAGTACGTAAAAGAAGTTTAAGGATGTAAATATGTATGGATGCATACGCAAATTGTTAAAGATTTTTTTAGACTGAAAACAAAATAAATACAAACAAAATAAATACAACAACTAAAAATCAACTTTTATTTCAACTTTCTGATATGATTCAAAGCAACACTTTATAAAACGTGCACAGGACCTTTAGCTGTTGAAAAGTTTCATAGGGCAAACTACTACGCATTAGCATTTACGAAGATACCAATTAGGGATGGGAAGAATAAATCAACTCTCTTCTGCTAACTTAAGAGATTCCATGGTGACTTTTCTCGAGCTCTAGTTACTATGTAGCAGCACTTCGCATTTGACTCTATAAAACCAAGATATAGTGCCACTTAGGACGTACATATTTGATTTAATATAGTCAATTTTTCTGCGCTGTGGCCCATGTTTCCCAATGCGATTTTACCGAAAAATGTTACTGAGGGTCTTCTTTGATTCTTAGCGTAGAATCAAGGAATGGAAAACTGTTGCACAAATGCCTGTAGAGCAAACGTAGGACTCTACTTACCCTGCAAAAAATTATTAGTTGAAGATGCTCAATGACGAAGTAAATTTAGTTTATCCGTTTTAAGCATCATTTTTTCTGGCTAATTTTTAGCTACTGGACAATAGAATAAATGCTCACATGTCGATCCGACTTTACGATTTCCATGATTTTGTCGAGATTTTCGACAAGCTCCAGAAAGCGAATTTGCAGCATGGCTTTGCCAAGCTCGAAACTGTTTAGAAAATTTTTTGAAGGGTAATACCACTTTTTTATTGCTCGTGTTTAGTGCGAGTTTTCTGTCCAATGGTGTTTGGGTCAAATGATGACCTCAATGCGCTGAGAATGCCCGTCAATTCAGAAATCAATCGGAGAAAATGGGGCTGGATTGGTCATACGCTTCGAGAAGACAACACGAATATTGCGAGAATGGCGTTCGAGTGGATCCACAAGGGGAAAAGCCAAAAATGGCGTGCGTGAACGGTGCGTACTGAAAGCGAGAGTTTTGATTCGTGGAGTCAAATAAGGATTTATGCATATAATAGAAGACGTTGGAAGAGGCTAGTCTCCACCCTAAGCACTGACGAAGAGCGGAACACTTTTGAACTTGCACACCAATTTGAACTACACATTAATTAATAAATTAATTATTGAATGTATTACTTTGGATTGCTACAAGGAATAATAAATAATGATACCGCTTTAAATTGTCATATAGTATGACCAGTGGTTCACTAAAAATATCCATCTGAAAGCGCTAAAAATGTGTTACTGCACAGAGTACAATCAGCTGCTGTTCGTTTCTAGCATACCTGGGCTAGTTACTAAATTTTGAAGAAACGGTACTCTTAACTACCATTAAATCAAATTATATAGGATGATTTCCACTAAATACTCTGAGTAGAGGAACCCATGATTTTAAAGAAGATAAAAGGTTCTGTATTCAAGCAGCTTTCTCGTTTCCACAGAAAAAATCGGCTTCTTACTACTCGCCGGTATTATTAGGATTCTTGAAATCAAACCTTTTCTTCAGCACCACAGGCAGTCAAGATTAGGCACAGAATTAAGTCCGCTCTAACCGTCTTGATCAGCAGACAAATTCCATTACATAATCTTGGTGGATTTGGATTATTAGGAATGCAATCAAACAAAAAAAAATGAAAAGTGGTAGATCTCTCACAAATCGGGTGTAGTCCGCACTCTGCACGGCATTGCCAAACGCGAAAAACTAAAAGGCAGGAAGTAACAAAACAAATGAGGAGATACGTGAACGCATATCTTCTCATCTTTACTTTGGCTACTTATTTTCACAGGGCCCACATTTGACACACAGCGAACATGCAAATGAAAAGGTTCTTTTGTGGAAAGGCCAACATTTGCTTATCAAATTTTGGCTAGATTAGAAAACAACTAACTGGTTTTATTGATGCAGAACGAGAGCAAGCATTTCAAGGTTTAACTACAAAAAAGAAATGATTGACTAGTTTTTGATTTAACAGCAACTATTTATGATTTCTTGACCACATTTCGGCATATTACGATGCCCCTTTTATGGACTTTAAATTATTTTAAAATTAGCCTTCCCGGATAGCTAAACTTTAAGATTCAAAAAAGTCGTTCCAAATGGAAACGTTCTATACAATGTTATTAAAATAAAAAAATAAATTCCCTAAGGTAGAAATCGGGATCTTATTTAATCCTAGGGAACGACTGAACTTCGTCTGCGGCTGTGCCCGTGTTCATCCGTAAAAGTTCAGGTTGGTATCAAAGCCCAAATTTTCTGTTGGATTTATTCCAAATTATTTTGGAATATATACATATTTGCTCCCCCTATTCAATGCTGCGAGTGAGCTCTATACCTAAAAACGGCGCCGTTAGTGAAGTGGAATAAATATAAACAAAATTGCAAAAATATGATAATTTTTTTCTTATTAATTTTACACACAAGAAAATATATACAAACTAAGAGCTGAAAATAATGTGATTGAGCTGTTTCGTCTATAAAAATATTAAATTCTTAAAAATGTTTACTTTTTACTCCTTCTGCCCTTGAAAATGTTTGGTTCGATTTCAATTTGGTTTGCGGGAAGAGAGTAGCTTGTGGGAGATTATTGTTGTTGTTCGGAAATACATAGGGTTATGATAATTTATATTGCGATGAAGTGCTCGAAGCCTCTGATATTCGTTTGTACGAACTTACGCAATTTACGCCATGATATTTAAAACCTTTATAAGTCAAGAATACTTTGATGAGTTTTGCTTTGGCAGTTTCAGTGCACCTATTTTTATTCCTTTATTTTATACTTTTCCTGCTTTCAGCTTCAAATGAATGCCATAAATTTCATGCAGCATCTTTTGTTTGATGGTGCGGACTCTTCTTGAATATTCCAGTTGGCTCCGGAACACTTTTACAATTTTATTCGTGCTAGAAAAGTCACACCACACGAGGCAACACAAGGCGGTATTTAACTTATTGTATCACATTGTGTTGTTGTAATATCTAGTATAAAGCAATCCCTAAACCTTTCAGTAAATTCCTAATTGAGCGTCTATAAATCCTTTTCGTTTCAGTAATGCGAACACTGTTTTTTTTGGGAAAGGAAATATTTGAGTTCTTGTGGACCTTCCAATCATTTGGTTTGTTCATGGAAAGGACGGTATTCGGCTATTGATCATGTAAATATATGCACTCACAAAAATACAGTTTTTTGGAACTTTATTTTAATTTAATATCCTTGTTATGTCCTGTTTGAAACATGCAAAGCTTCACGTAAGATTTTTTCATTGCACGGCGAACGGATCTCGTATAATTTCAGCTCTACCAACAGTTCCGATTTTGCTGTAAGGTGCTATGATACGAAACGAGTTTTCAAAATGTAAGCCGTGCTAAATTCAACTACAACCACACGACTACACTCGCTCGTAAAGAAATAAAGCACAGCAAAGAGAAAACTGAAAAAAAAACGAACAGAACACAAAAGCAACTTTGACCAAAAATCCAAAACAAAGAGAACTGAGAAACTCGGTAGCAGAAAACATAAGAAATCATTAAATATTAATAAGGCGTTTTGTGAACTCTTAAGGTCTCCACCGCTAGGCTCGAATCAAACGCTTCTGTGACAAATGAATTGTATAAAAGCTTGTAGCTGCGAAGCAAAACGGTATCAGTACTCAGTTTTCCCAACTTAGTCAAACACAAACCAAATCAAAATGTCTCGCTTCTTCCAAATCCTGTTCGTTGCCTGTCTGGCTGTCGCACTCTGCACCGCTGAAGCGCCACGTTATCGCAATCGCAGTGGCCGCTTGCAACTCTCCAAGCAACGCAGTCGTTTCCTGGCACGTCAGGAGGCCGCCGAAGAAGCTGGTGTGACCCCATACCCCTCCGCCAAGGAATTGATCCCAGAGATACCATTCGATGAAGCTGCCGCCGCTGCTGCACCAGAAGTACCCGTTGCGCCTGTAGATGATGTAAATGTATCCGTGAATGTTGATCTACCTGCTGAGCAAGAACCAGCTTTTGAACAGGAAGAGGTTGATGAAGTAGCTGTCGCTGATGATGCCGAGGGCGAACACGAACCTGACCTAACCTATGGGCCACCAGAGGCTGAGGATGTGCCAGCAGTGAATGAAATCACCCCCGTTGAGGAAATCGAAACAATCGTCGCTGAGGAAGAGGAACAAGCTGAAGCAGCTGAGGAGGAAATTCAATCTGGACGCTTGGTGTTCGGTCGTCGCATTAACGCACGCAAATCTGCTCGTCCAGCAAAGTTGCGCGCTCCAGCTTCTGCCCGTGGTCGCGTCACCTCAGCCAAATCGGCCCGCATTGTCAAAGCCAAGACAACGACCAAAGCTCGTCCCGCTCGTTTGCAACAGTTTGCACAGCAACAACAATACATTATTCCCCAACAATTTGGCGCCCAACAGCCAATGTTTTACTACACCGCTGGACAATTGCAGCAGTGGTAAAGATTGGTCCATACAGAGATTTACCCAAAAATTGCCCTTCAAAAACCATATTTAGTATAGAAAATTGTTAACAATTATAATTAAGTACGTAAAAGAAGTTTAAGGATGTAAATATGTATGGATGCATACGCAAATTGTTAAAGATTTTTTTAGACTGGAAACAAAATAAATACAAACAAAATAAATACAACAACTAAAAATCAACTTTTATTTCAACTTTCTGATACGATTCAAAGCAACACTTTATAAAACGTGCACAGGGCCTTTAGCTGTTGAAAAGTTTCATAGGGCAAACTACTACGCATTGGCATTTACGAAGATACCAATTAGGGATGGGAAGAATTAACCAACTCTCTTCTGCTATAATAACAGATTCCATGGTGACTTTTCTCGAAATTAATGTAACATCAACGTCCAACACCACTCAAAAGTTCTAGTTACTAGCAGCACTTCGCATTTGACTCTGTAAAACCAGGATATAGAACCATCAGGACGTACATATCTGATTTAAATATAGTAAAACTTTCTGCGCTGTGGCCCATGTTTTCCAATGCGAGTTGAACGAAGGGAAGCGTATGGAACACTGGTACTTTAAGCTGTTATTGGTCGATCGTCTTCTGTGATTCTTAGCACAGAATCAAAGAATGGAAAACTGTAACACAAATATCTTTAGAACAAACGTGGGTCTCTACTGGTCTTTCAATGTACCATAATTATTAGGTGAAGTAACGAGATCGTTCTTTTTTGAAGTAAATTTAGTTAAATAGCGATTTTGCTGTTTACTTATAGCCTCTGGGCAATGGAATAAATGTTCACATGTCGATATCAGATATAGAAATATATATTGGCTTATGGGCAACTAATCAGCCTTATCCCTATACAATAAAATTATTTTATAGAAGCAGTTGCTTGAACCAATTTGGACCTATAGGATCCAGCTATGGGGTTGCTCAAGCTCAACCAATATAAAATCTATACAAAGATTCCAAAATAAGATACTACGATGCGCTGTTAATGCACCTTGGTACGTCCGACCTTGGCATCGAATCAGTTGCCACTTCGATCAACATAAGCGCTAAGTCTCATATGGAAAGACTACGCCACCATGTAAATAGCGAAGCCTCAGCCTTAATTGATCCCGTTAAGTGGAAGGAAAGGCTGAAACGAAAAAAACCGCACCAACTCACGCAGTAGCCCACTTCTCTGCAAGCCTTGGGCAGGGCATTATTAAATTTAGTTGTATTGCACAAAATTAAATCCAAATTGTTCGTTAGTTTATAATTTATTAACAACTAGTTACAATGGCAATAAAAAACAAAAAAAAAAACACATGTCGATGCGACTTCACGATTTCCATGATTTTGTGGCCATTTTCGCCGATTAGCCTTCCAAGGCGTGCCTCATCTTCGCGAAGCGAATCGTTGGAATCACAGCTTTGCGACACACGTGTTTTTTGATCGAATTTTTATATTTTTAACTCCAATTTGGGAAATTGTGGCACTCAACTGACTTTTCCAAATAAAAAACTGTTGAATAAATTTCTTGGAGCTTAATACCACATTTACGAACGGTTCGACGCTGAATGGAAGGAATGGTGGGGGAGTATTCTGCGAGGAATGTACGGTTCTGAACTACTGTAGTGTTTTCCAAGCGGAGACAACCGCAATTAGAGAAGCAGGATTGGTTGCTTCCTCCTGTAATTGCTGTAGGGGGATAAATATCTACTCCGACAGGCAAGCGGTAATTAGAGTCCTGGGT
This sequence comes from Anastrepha ludens, assembly GCF_028408465.1. Taxonomy (NCBI): domain Eukaryota; kingdom Metazoa; phylum Arthropoda; class Insecta; order Diptera; family Tephritidae; genus Anastrepha; species Anastrepha ludens. The sequence continues at coordinate 115,490,989 of NC_071500.1, read as the reverse complement.
TCGTTGTTTTGTACGTTTAGAATAAGTTGCGGAATACCTGATTTCATCCTAATACTTTAGGCTCATTTAGGTTCTCGGTCACAGTGGCATAACGGAAAACTGCTGGGCTTATGAGCTGGCGGACTTAAGGATAAAGTATATTAGCTTCTTCGCAGCCACCATACTTTCGTCGGGCTAAAATTCAGATATTTTGGCACCGAGAGTCGAATGGAGCAAAGGTACGGTGATTGGTAGACTCGACATTGATTGACGGTTCTAAGATGAACTGTAGTGTAGAGCTGGAGCCTGTCAAATTAACCAAATCAATTCGACTTCCTGACTGTGTAAGCGTGTTCCAGGTTGAACTATTAGCAATCAGAAAAGCAAGAGTAGCTAGCTATCTTTGCAGACAATCAAGCAGATATCAAGGCCTTAGATGTCAGCTCTATTTCTTCCAAACTAGAGAGGAACTAGGAATGCCTGGTCATTGGGTTCAAAGTGCTCTGAGATGGGTGCCTGATCAAAGGAATATAAAGGGTAATGAGATAGCGGATGAGCTAGCAAGGAAAGGTTCGGCACTGGACATAACAGAGATGGTGGCAGTTGCTACCCCATTCAACTCAATAAAAACATCCATTGCTTTACACTACAATGTATTAATCGAAAGAAGGTGGAACTAATTAACTACATGCACCACAACAAGAAACACATGGCCGTCGCACAACATCCAGAGGACGAATTACCTGTCAGGATGCTCTCGCCCAAACATATCACTGCAATCCTTAAAGGCCACTGGAAGGAGGGAGATCATGCAGCCAGACTTGTTCTTCTTTTCCATCCCAGGAGGTGAAAAAATTGGTGGATCTTCCACAAAAGTGCTGCAGTCCGCACACTGCACGGCATCGCCAAACTCAAAAAACGAAAAGCAGTAAGTAACAAAACAAATGAGCAGATACCTGGCTGCATATCTTCTTATATTTGCCATGGCTGCTTATTTCCTCTGAACATACAGTGAACATATACACAACCATTGTTGTTTTTTTTTAAATGCAACATTTGTATAACAAATTTTGGTTATGTTAGAAAATAATTAACTGAATTTAATGGTGTAGAACGAGAGTAAAAATTTCAAAATTGAACTAAAATTAAAAATATTTCAATCGATTGATTAGTTTTTGATGTAACAGCAACAATATATGATTTTTTACATATCTACACATTTCTCCATAGTATCACGACCCTTTTATAGACTTCAAATTATGTTGTTGTAACGTTAATCCTCTCGGGCAGCTAAGCTTTAAGATCCAAATCGGGGCGTTCTGTACGAAGTTATCATTCTTTATCAGTTACATTGGCATTACAGGACTTTATTTAATGCGATGTATAGATAATTTGCATGCTTGTCCGATCTTCTCCTTCTCTTTGTGGTGTGCGTCTTGATGTTTTCTACAAATAAAGGGACCTACCGTATTATTCCACCACCGAACGGCAGATGATTTTGTGTAAGTAGCTTTTCATGACAGACCGCTTAAAATCGTACCCAAAATCCTTACAAACGGCAGTATTGGTGAGGAGATATACCACTTTTATCATCAGTGGCATATCGCAAACAAGGGCGCAGATCCTCGAAAGTAACAAAATAAAAACCCTAAAACTAAGAAATATATTTGAGATTTTATTTATTACATCTAAACGCCTAATGGAATTAAGCTATATAATATTCTTACAGTGAAACTATCTCCATCTGTAATCTATTCAAACTGTACCTGATGATGATGAAGTAAAGGTATTGTTAGAAAGTACTGAGCACCTAGTGCAAAGCACGACAAATTATTTTATGGGCCCTTACGCAACCAACATACCTACTCTATTAAAAATTAAAAATTATATCCTAATAGCCCTTTCTATAGCCCCTCCTGAATGCTCTTGGGTCTAAGTGTTTTATACGGAAGCGATTTCCTAGTCTATAAAAGAGGTAAAACTCACCGAATTTAAGCACATTTAAAACCGGTTTCAGGAAAAAGACGGCTACCTTCAAAATTAGCCTCAATGATACTGTAATATTACACTCGCTAAGTTTTATAAAAATTCAAAAACCAAATCACATTAAAAGTTCCACAGCGTTTGAAAATTCAATGCAGTTGGTCAATTTATGATAATTACAATGCTAACAATTTTAAATCAAAATCCAACAATCAACTATAACCACACGACTATACTCGTTCGTAAAGAAATAGAGCTAAGCAAAGAGAAAACTGAAAACCAAAGCAACTTTGACAAAAAAATCAAAAACAGAAAGAACTGAGAAACTCGGTAGCAGAAAACATAAGAAATCATTAAATATTAATAAGGCGTTTTGTGAACTCTTAAGGTCTCCACTGCTAGGCTCGAATCAAACGCTTCTGTGACAAATGAATTGTATAAAAGCTTGTAGCTGCGAAGTAAAACGGTATCAGTACTCAGTTTTCCCAACTTAGTCAAACACAAACCAAATCAAAATGTCTCGCTTCTTCCAAATCCTGTTCGTTGCCTGCATGGCTGTCGCACTCTGCGCCGCTGAAGCGCCACGTTATCGCAGTCGCAGTGGCCGCTTGCAACTCTCCAAGCAACGCAGTCGTTTCCTGGCACGCCAGGAGGCCGCCGAAGAAGCTGGTGTGACCCCATACCCCTCCGCCAAGGAACTGATCCCAGAGATACCATTCGATGAAGCTGCCGCCGCTGCTGCACCAGAAGTACCCGTTGCGCCTGTAGATGATGTAAATGTATCCGTGAATGTTGATCTACCTGCTGAGCAAGAACCAGCTTTTGAACAGGAAGAAGTTGATGAAGTAGCTATCGCTGATGATGCCGAGGGCGAACACGAACCTGACCTAACCTATGGGCCACCAGAGGCTGAGGATGTGCCAGCAGTGAATGAAATCACCCCCGTTGAGGAAATCGAAACAACCGTCGCTGAGGAAGAGGAACAAGCTGAAGCTGCTGAGGAGGAAATTCAATCTGGACGCTTGGTGTTCGGTCGTCGCATTAACGCACGCAAATCTGCTCGTCCAGCAAAGTTGCGCGCTCCAGCTTCTGCCCGTGGTCGCGTCACCTCAGCCAAATCGGCCCGCATTGTCAAAGCCAAGACAACGACCAAAGCTCGTCCCGCTCGTTTGCAACAGTTTGCACAGCAACAACAATACATTATTCCCCAACAGCCAATGTTTTACTACACCGCCGGACAATTGCAGCAGTGGTAAGCTGATAGGGAGGATTTCGATGTGGCTGCCGTCATCCAGCACATGATTTCTTATTGTTATGATTGTAGTATAGAAAATTGTTAACAATTAAATACCTGTAGAACTGAAAAGTTGTTAAAGATTTTTTTAGCCTGATAAATATAAACCGATAATTTTGAAAGTATTCAAATCCAGTCTTTACATTCCATTCATATCTAAAGTAGTATGTTGTGTGTACATATTTATGTAGATATGTCCTTTACAGAGCGTTGGGCAAATGTAACTGCATGCACGCAAATATTTGTATGTACCGTCAGCGTCAAAATAAAGTGTACACCACTTATTGATAAGTTCTGACTGTTTATTTATTTGTTTTGTAATTTCATTTTTTATAAAAATATAGTTGATACCACAGAAAGAACCACAGAAAGCAAACTTTCGAACTCGCATACTCGAAATTTTTCTACCAATTTTTATTTTTACTAATTTTATACAAAGTCCGAAACTTTGCTTTATGTGGTTTTGTTGTAGAATGAAGTATATTTTTATAAAAGTGGAAATTTCAAAATAAATAAATAATTATCCAGAACTTATCAATAAGTGGTGTGCACTTTGATTTACCGTTGACTGTATATACAGCTCGGCTCACCTTTAAATTTAATAATTTGATTTGATATTCTTCGACAGCTTGTAACGGCAAATCGTTAGATATAAAGCTGAGAATCTCAACACTGATAAAATAAATTTTCAATTTCAGCGCATAAATGAATTCTTTGCATCAAAATCCCTCTCTCAATGGGTGTTTGCTCCCTCTACGACTACGTAGACTCATTTGATTCCTTCCCTGCGCATTTATTAGGATAGTTTATTATTCGATTTTTCTGTCAAGCGGTTTTTAACAATTTTTTTTACATAAATCACAATGAGCAAAAAAAGGGTTGAGAAAATACAAAGGAAGTGATATATGCAGCAAAAGAACTTTTCTCTCTTAAAAATTGAATGAACAAACTTACATGAATATCTCAGACTAAAGTCGTTAGTACTTAGAAATGGGTTTGCAAATACAGCTTTGTAGATTACAACGGGCTTTTGTCTTTTAGAAATTCGAAAATGTGCAGCTCTGTGGAGAATTTAGTAAGAGACAGAGATAGAGCTTGCATTGATGTGTACTACGCTGTAGTAGCTCCTCTTATATGCTGTGTAAAACTGCCTCGTATCTATTGAGGGTATATCTATCGCCTAAAATGTGTCTTTACGTTTTACTTGGGGAACAATAGCGAATTAAAAATTTCTACTCTGTTCCAGCAAGCGAATGATATACAGAAGTGCTTTTGTGCGCCACTGCATGCCCGATGCTATCGAGGTGCAATAACAATTGTGTTGCTCTTTTGGGCTACCATCGACACGTGCACTAATTTTATTTATCAATTAATGCAGCAATAAAAGAGAGCGTACAAACTCGGTGTACTGCACACATACATACACAATTAAGATAACTACTCAATGCTTCTACTCTTTGTATACTAAGTTCGCGTTGTTGGTTATTATTAGTGACGCTGTTGTTGGTAGTCGTACGTGTTTCTACATTTTTAAATGAATATTGACTCTAATGTGACACCAAATGGGCACCCGCGTGCCTTTGGAAAATATTTCTTTCGAAATTTCTTAGCGTTCGTAACGGATTCAATTATAAAAAGCGTTACCGATTTTTTATATTAAAATATGTATGTATTATATATCTCCGCCTTGGTATCGCTTTCATTTGCAAAATGCGGTTTTCAGTTTCGCCTTCACCAAGTTTATTCAATGAGAAATTTTACACTGTTTGCATCCCACGCAAAAACTCCAGCGGAATTTCAAAGTTCTCTATTTTATCCTCCTTCTCCTGTTTGCGCTGCGCGTCTAGCTTCGATGGCGTTGCACCGACATATTGTTGCGATTGTTGTACAGTCGATTTTTGGTGTTTCTGTTGCACTCCCGGCTGTTGAAAGTCCTGAAAGTCTTCCTCCGGATATTGCTCATATTCATAATCGGCGCGAAAGCCACCATCACGGATGTCATCGTCGGATGTATTGGGAGGCAACTCGGCTGGTGGGCCGTAAATGTCGTGGGGATTGGGCTGTTGTGGTCTCCCCGAAGGTGGCCTCATTGGCCAGTTGACCGGTGGTGAGCCATAAATGTCAACTGGACGACGATGCTGTTGCTGCGTTAGCACTTTGTCCTGCATGTTCCTATTGCTTTGTGTGCCCCATGGCTGACGGTTCTCGCTGGGCAGCTCAAAGGTTTGGGATGGTCGATAGCCAGATGGTCGGAAGCCATCTTTGCGACGGATCTCGCTTTGCTCAGTGTCGGGTTTAAAGCGGAACGTTTGCGGGTATCTGTGGTGTAGCACGCGATGACGATGTCGCGCTAAGCGTGTGGTATCTTGTCCGGTACTTAGAATGACTGCCAGCAGTAAAATGACGGCTATGAGCATTAGTTTTGGCATTTTTGCGAAACAAACCGTGGCGTTCTTTTATAAGTTGCCTGGCGAATTTATGGCTCTCTGATTTGTTGTAATGCTTTTATATGCGAAAACTTGGCAATGTATCAACTATGTAACAAATGCGATTGAATGTGGATTCCTTTTTTGAAAATCTTTGTAAACATTTCATTTAGAAAAATATTGAGCAAATGCCAATTTTCCACCTGCCAACTCAGGCTGGTTAGAGACATATTGGCTGTCGTTGTAACCTCCAGTGTGGGTATGGATTTGACTTGGGAACACGTGAACCGATTACTCGTCCAATGGCAAATTTAGTTTATGATTTATTTTTATCGCCTACAAATTTGCAAATGAAATTCATATCACTTTTTTGTGGCACCTCACATTGCACTTTGGTACAGTGTTTCGTTTTTGGATATGCGATGTAAAAAAAATGTTTTTAAATAAAGTCACTACATTGGTAAGTCCCGCGTTGTGCTAACATTCCAGAATGTGGATGAACTCTCCACGACACAAAATTCGGACTAGCGCAGGATTCCTCTACCTGCTGCCGATTGAGATTATGTAAAATTTTAGTATATTTCTGCCATAAAAATTTTTCCTATTAAACAATATCTGTCATTCGGAGGCGACATACCGCAAGAGTGCTCTCCATTTTTGTTGCCATACACCACAAATCGGATGAGAAACTTGACCCTAACTCTTTTCACGAAATTATGCACTTTATCTATTATTGGTTTGGTGTTTTACATTTGGAGTTCAGGCATTTAACGCTTGCCAACTTATTAATAATAATAATTTTTTTTTAATAATTAATTGGCGCGTACACTTCTGTTAGGTGCTTGGCCGAGCTCCTCCTCCTATTTGTGGTGTGCGTGTTGATGTTGTTCCACAAATGGAGCGACCTACAGTTTCAAGCCGACTCCGAACGGCAGATATTTTTATGAGGAGCTTTTTCATGACAGAAATACACTCGGAGGTTTGCCATTGCCTGCCGAGGGGCGACCGCTATTAGAAAAATGTTTTTATTAATTTTTCTTTCACCGAGATTCGAACCAACGACCTCTCTGTGAATTCCGAATGGTAATCACGCACCAACCCATTCGGCTACGGCGGCCGCTTATTATTGGTTACGTAAAATCGGAAGACGAATTTTTGGAAATTGTATCACCCACTTTTAAATGGCATTTGGTAAAAGTTGAAGTCAAGCGAATATATTTAAAGTGATATTAGTAGTACAAGGCACAGATTCTTCACACCCAATTGAATATAGCTTTGTGTGTGTTTTCATTGGGGGGGATTTTTAAGTGGCGGGGCCCAAACCCAGCGCCCTACCAGCTATCCTGGAATGCTTCGTCTTCTCACGTTAGCTCACTTCCCAGGGTACTTGAGCTAATCCCGGTAGTTGTGAGCTGCTTGAATCATATGCAGAAGAAACGTCCTGGCCACTCCCACGTGAATGACGATCAGTAACTTCCCCACTTACGTAGACTTCTACATATGGAACCATCCATGTCTTGTAAAAACTAAAGCAAATAAATAAATATTGGGAAAATATGTTCCCTTAGAAGAACCCATACGAGACACATTCAAATAAATGAAGAAGTTAGGTTGGAATAAGTAATAAATAATTAAAAAACAATATATTACGGAGCACTGCTGTTACTTACCGACCATAATTCATGCGTTTGAAGCGGTCTTTCGCTAAAAAACGATCAGAACGGGTGATTGATAAGAGACATTAATTTCTCATCATTATAAGCCCAAGCTTTTATGACAGAAAAGTACAACACTAGGTGTTAAAACATTTGCCGAGTTCACCAGGCATATCTTCTTCGCCAGATGTTCCTACATATTTTCCCTTTGTTCAAGCCTGAGACAGCACTGCTGTGGCTAGACCCCCTGTATTTGGTTGGAAGAAACGCAAAACGACCGTGGATCATTCGAGATGAAGATTACTTACCAACGATTAAATGATGCACCAGATGTTACACGCATCAATGTATTTGATGCGATTTATGTGCTGAAATTTTGAGAGAATGGAGCGATATTCCATGAACTTAAAAGAAAATAAGCGATTTGTGCGCTTTGCTAAATTCGATTAAAATATATTAAGTTGTTTAAGCCGCAGTAAAAGAAAATATTCAGACCAAGCAAATAGCTGAAAAATCGACTATTTGGCTTACCTTTGTTTTCCTATATTACGAGTGGCGCCTTTTATATTTCGGGATTTGGCAACCCTGGTGTTGCAATCTGGCAACTGACAGCTGTATCGCAAAGTTTGACATTTTTGGCTTTTACGTACTCAGAACGTTTTGAAATACCAGCGCTATTTGTTGTTTACAGTAACTTAAAAGATTAATCTCGGTCCAAAAATGGAATTAAATCGTGAACATTTTCGTGCGATTATTTTTTACAACTTTCGACGTGGATTAACTCAGCAACATTGCATGGATGAACTTAATTCATTTTTTGGCGATGAAGCTCCATCAAGGACCAGTGTTTTTCGATGGTACGGTGAATTCAATCGTAGTCGTAGTTCACTCCAAGACGAATTTCGTGAAGGTCGTCCAAAATCAGTTGTTGTTCCGAAAACCATTGATGCTGTGCGCGAACTGATATTGCAAGATCGTCATGTGACCTATCGTGAGATTGAGACAATCTTAGTCATTAGTGGGACTAGCATACATTCAATATTGCATAAGCATTTGACTGCCAAAAAAATTTGTTCGCGTTGGATCCCACACAATTTGTCAATCGCTCAAAAAAAGGCTCGTGTCGATTGGCCGAAGGAAATGCTCAAAAAATACGATCGCGGGGCTTCGAAACACGTCTACGACATCGTGACAGGTGATTAATCATGGATTTACGCGTATGAGCCCGAAAGTAAACTACAGTCGACTGTATGGTGTTTCAAGATGAGCCAAATCCAACAAAGTGATTTTTGATGATTAAAATTTGTTTTTGTTCTCTAATCCCGACATATTATATAAAAGGCACCCCACCATAACTACGTATAGTTGTCTAACTTCCCTACAAAAACAAGTTATAAAACCTTATATTTTCGATATAAGAAATACCTATAAATTAAAAGGAAACAAAAAATAAGAAAAATTAAAAATGGGGGAAAAAATAAATTGATTCAATATTGAACACTGTATCGCCATTTGTGTGCCTACCTAATCGCATTCAACAAGTGTAAGATTTGAACTTCAAACAACAAAATGTACAACACCTGCATACAAAGTAGGTACAACAGCATGCAATAACAAAAAACATTATTTCGTGAGCTTCAATTAAATACATATGAACAACCTGAGTAAGAAACATTGATATTTGGAAAAACAACAAATAGAAATAGAACGGTTGTGTGCGCTCTCCCTCTCTCTGGTGATGCATTGACGAAGAAACGTGGGGTCTTTGGTGCTGGAAAAACGGGTAAAATACGCCTCAAGCTGAGTTCAATGTTCTCGCAATTCAATTGAAAATATTTAGGGTACTTTTTTTAAGTTTTGTGAACAAAAATAATAGCAACAGTTAGATAAAAAAGTTTGCGATAGAAACTTTTCTCCGTATAACTTCTCCTTCTGCTTTTACTTTTAATTTTTTATTTGTTTTCATTTTATTAATTTTGTTTTGTTTTGCTTGTGTTTGGTGGTGCTCTACTGCGATCTCTGGCCCCTGTCAGTGTCAATGGCTTTGGCTGTGGTAGGGTCTGAGCGACGGTCAGCCAATCATGCATGCTGAACACGTAGCGGTTGGCTAAAGCGACGCTGCTATTGGTGGCCGTTTCAAATCGAATTTGTGTGCGCTTTATCCAAATACAAATACTTGAAAAAGTGTGTATGGTGACCATAATTATTAAATTCATTCTCACGTACCTTACCTACTCATGCTTGTATGCGACACTGTTTGGCTGCACGTTGGCCTTTCTCGCTAAGCTATGGTCTATTTTTGCTTTACAAGCATTGAGTGAGGGGGCAACGTGGGTGGGTGGTGTGTAGGCTATTTTTATTTTTAGTCTCACTTTTTTGTGCCGTAGCCCGTAATTATCCGTATGTATTTGTTGTTGTTATTGATAATTTTATTTTCTACTTGTTATTCATTTTGCTGTTGTTGTTTAATATTCACAATTGTTTACTTTTGTTTTCATTGGATCGCTAACAGCTTGTGATTTGTTGTTGCTGTAGAAGAATTTATATGCATATGGGGTACATATATGTGTGTACTTGTGTGTATGGGCTTGTGTTTGGGCGCTTATTTGCCGAAAATTCAATTTCCGACTTCCGCTTGTTGGTAGATACGCATTGTTGCTGGCTACGTGGTATTTTTGCGGTTTTTTCTTTAGTCTATTCTCAATTTTTTTGAGCATATTTTGAGCTGCGAAATGTGTAAATTTATCGAAAATATTCATCTGCTTATTGTTTAATTCATTTAAAATCCATTTAAAATCGTTTTTGCATTCCATTTGAGTTGAAGTTTTTACTGAGTTGTTAAATTTTTATTGGCTACTATTTGTGTAACCACGAATGAATGTGTGTATGTGTGTATTTATGTGTATAAGGTTCTAAGTTTACATACGTATGGTATAGATAACTATTTTTAGTCAGCTGCACACGTTTTTTTTTTCAGGTGACATCACTCTTTGTTGACCCAGAATTTTTTTAAAAATATTTGTATGACTTTCCGCACCCCGCGCGAATACCAGTTAAATATAATTTTTTATGACTTTTCACTTAAAAACAGCTTTTGCTTAAGTTCTACGCCTACTATTTACTATTCCCGTCACAAATAAACATATACACACATATGCACATAAGTATGTGTGTGCATATAGAATTCCTTGTGAGCGTTTGTTAGAAGTTTGTCCAACAATTAGAGGTCAATAAGTGCGTGCTACACTATATTATAAAAAACCAGTAATTTGCATAAATGATGTCATGGAATTTGGATCGATTTCAACTTTAATTAGCACATTGAACATCATTTATTGATTTATTGCACTTAGAAATTGTCTACCTTTAATATTGCCTCATTACTCATCAGAGGAGGCCTTCCACTGCTACCAGCCGGTAGTACCGCATCCAATAATTCCAGAGCCGAAGCGTTTGAAACCATTTGAACTGTACACCGATCTGTGTAGTCTATAACAAAGTAGATCTTAGTAAATAAAGCTGCTTGCTTCAAGATTTACATAAGATTTCACTGGCGACGTCGTCTATTTTAGACGTCCCTAAATCAAATTCGCTTAAAATGGTCTTATTAAAGCACTTTCTCTCTTAGCCGTGGCTCAAGGCTCCGCAGACTTGCGCATCTAATACATGAGTGTCTTAAGTTTCTTAGAATACGCGTACAGATTCTTCACAGCAGTGATTGAGTATTGCGGTGCATTGCACTTCAAAATTTACTTTGGTTCACTGAAACAAGTAATTTTGTTTGTTACGTCCAGTCGGTCATTTCATGAAAGAAATCGATGTTTTCTCATATTTCAAATAATATAAGTGTAAGCGTACGTATGTATGCATGAGTAATTGAAATGTTACAACGGTTTCTAAATAGTCGGTAAAGCCGCAAAAAGTCTTTGAGGCGCATCGAAGGCATCTAATGAAGCTAGTTGTAAATTATGCTGAGTTCATTTCAGACGCGCAAACCAGTGCGCAAGTATTTAAATACATCTTTGCATCCACTCATATACGCCTACATACGATTGCTGTTAGACAGCAGCAAAGGGAAGCAATAATCAACAAGTAAAACAAAAATGAGCTTCAACAGTGGCCCCAAAAAACGAAAATGGAAGGCACTAAAAATATGGGAAACAGCACAAAAAATTGCAGTGACGTCCATGGCAGATTACTGACAAATAAAAAATTGGAAGAAATTTATTCAATTATTTAATCACATAAGTTTAGTGTATGAAAATACAAGTCTCTTAAAGACTAAAGGCAAATAAAAAGTTTACTTCTAAAAGCCCTACAAATTAATTACAAAAAGAGATAAAAAATGCGAGCTCAAAGTATTAGAAAATTCATATTTCGCTGAAGGAAAATCAGTTGATATAGAAGTCGCTGCCTTATTTAATTCACTAATTCACTAAGCGCACGCAAAATTGGGTATTACGCGTATACTCCGCTTTCAGTTGGCTATATAAAAAGGTGACCTAGGCTTACATAAAGTATTCTCATCAAAATATTGCTTCAAATCTTCAATATGTTCGTATTCACCTGTTCACTCCATCATTTTGAATAGTTTTTATTATATTTATTTTTGGCATTCGTAGTTGTTGGCTGACAATAAAGAATAAAGAACGGAGATGACGACGACAGTAAGGTAAGGAAAGGAAAATAACTTTCGGACAGACTTCGTAATTTTTGCTCAAAGTGCCAAATGGAAGTAATTAAAACTTTGACGACCAAGCAACCAACACCAGAAATTAAAGCAGAGCAACAAAAATAAGTGTATGAAAAGTTCTGTATGCTTCGTAAATATGTGCTTGGGTGTATGCGTAGAAGTTTCAGCAAAGGGATTTATTTGCAGTAATTAATTAGAAGACAGTTACATTAAATGGTTATGGAGTTTTAATCTAACAAGTCTAAGTAAGAGAGCAAAAGTCGAGTTTGGTTGCTTTTATTAGTTTTTTTTTTGCATTTTTGATTTTCTAGAAAGTTTACAGCGTACACATACATACAAGAGAGTAGATCAGCCTTACAAATATTGTATATTTTTTAGTTATAGCTTTATTAAAGGCACAAATTCCATAAACACTAATTTAATGTGCGCCCCTTAGCGCCAGCTCTGCACAACGGCGGAGTAGGCGAAGGGACGATCGGCCGGCACGTAAATGGGCGGTGATATAAGGCGTTGGGAGCGTAACACCACAGGCACAGTGAGCGGCGTATCTGCTACGGCCGGCCCCAAGTTCGCCGAAACATAAACACGCTCCGCATCCGGATTCTCTTTGGCACCCTCTTCGGGCTTCGGCGCCACTGGATTATCACTTACACCGCATGCTGGATGACCAGCTTTGTCCGCTGGCGACACTGGCGACTCAGGTTCATTCACTGAAATGGTTGAATCTTGATTGGCGGAGACTTGGATTTCTGTGGGCAGCAGAAAAGCGCGGCTAGGGCGCCAACCGGAGGGTGGATAGGGTGCTTTTGAGGGTTTGGCATTCGCCAGCTGAAGATCTGTGGTGGCAACAACATCATCTAGATCCACTTCAGTAGTGGCCTCGATGCCAGGCAGCACTGTTGTAAAAGGTGCAAGTGGAGTTGCAGTGCTGGTTGGGAATGCATCGACTATATCCCTATCATTTTGTGTAATCGCCTCTGCCTCAGCTTCTTGTGCGGCTTTTACTTCATTAGGCAGCAGAAAAGCGCGGCTAGGGCGCCAACCGGAAGGTGGATAGGGTGCTTTCAGTGCACGTCCACGCTTGGCGACGCGGTCGTTTAATAGCTCAGCAGGTACCAAATTGTACGGTGTGGTGTTTTCATCCTCAATAGGCTCGGTGGTGGTGGTGTAGTCATCTGCGGGAAATTCGGTAGTGGTGCTGGTGGCTAGGCCGGAGCCCTCTTCTTGCGCGTCATCAGCAGCGGCCTCCTCATCTTCACCGGGTAGATTGAAAGCACGTCCTGGCCTATAACCTGCGGCCGGATACGGTGTTGGATACACTTCCTCCACAACAGCCACTTCTCCACCAGCATTATCTGCATTCTCGATACGCGCTAAGAAGCGATTGTTACGCAACTGGCCCGCCTGCGTTACGCTGCTGAGCAACGAGATGGCGAGCAACAAATGAAGAAGCAGCGAATGCGTAGAGTGCGACATGTTGCACATAAATTATTATAAAAATATATTCGATACTTAAGGCTCTATTAGCGAAGTCCTTTAAAGGCTTTTTGTATTATGAATTATGTTTTATTATTATTTTTTTAATTCACTCCGCTTGAATTTCGTTTAGATTTTGCAAATTAATTAATTCAAATAGTGAAGTGCGACTGTTTTAATTAGAGATGCCAGCAATCACTTTTATATCAAAAGTCAATTTGACGATCACGTAATCAATCGTGCGCCCGTTCACCGAATTGAGTCCTCTCCAACTCAAGTGCTCTCCCGAACTGCGCTCTGATCAGCAACAGAATACGCAGGCACCTAGAAGTTGCGCATACGCCCCGTTGACGCCCAACCCGCCACACATCTCCAATCAACCAAACCCATATTTGAATTTGATTTTAAAAATTAATAAGCTTACACAGCCACATATGCACGTATCCAGACGCGAAGTGTAAAAAATCGAGAAACCCAAACAGGTGGAAACTTTGAAACTTTGCTTACAACGGACTCATTTAAAATCGCTTGTACTGGTGCACAAACGCACACCCATAAATGCACACATGTTTGTAGCCTCATCTTTTCCGTTCTACCTATAGATTCCTTATGCTCGTAAATCGCTTTCAATATATGGTTCGAAAAATAAAACAAAATAACAAAAACATGCAAATAAGTACGAAAAGTAAAAAGTAAAGACATAATCACCAACGATTTCAGCAAAATGGAATTTTTTACGTGTTTAGAATTATAACTTCTGGTTCTGATGTCTTTTTTATGTTCTTCACTCTTAATATTTTTAATTCTTTTTTTGCTGTTTATTATTATTTTTATACTTTTCCTTTGTATTTCCATTCATAATGCCGCCAGAACTTATTTCCCTTCATATTTGCTTGCATACATACACACACACATAAGTAGGTAGCTGTGCATGTGTGCATATGAATATCAATGGGCGATGAGGCGGCCGTGTTTGGCATATTAAAAAAGTATATTATATGTCGTTATTTTCATCTTTTTTCGTGAAACAAATGTCTGATTGCGTGAATTCCTGTGAAAGCAAGCGGAATTTCCATATTTTCGTGTACCCAGTTGTCACTTACACTTAGAGGCAAACGATTTCTTACGCTCTGCAAATATCGAATGCCTTTTTTATAATTTGGGACTGCATTTTCGGCCTAAACTCAAAGGTCTCTAAATGTAGGAAAATAAAGCGAAAACCCCCATCAAAAAATGTATGTATGGCGGCGCAAGTAAAAATCACAGAATATCAATAGTTATCGTTGCAAATGTCAGAGGCGAAAATTCACTGCAGCTAATGGCGTTGCGCTGTCAACGCGAATGTCCAGCAATTGTTACACAACAAATGCCATGAATGCAGCGGACAGCAGCCAAACAGCAGACAGCTGCAACAATACCGTTGGATGTACGGGAAGGACAATGGTGAGGACATCACTTGATTGCATTAATTAAGTCACACTTATTTGTCTTCAATAAACAACAGCAACAAAAACAACAACAACAATAACAAGAACAACATCCCCAATGCAGCAAAAACAATTGTCGGTTAGGGCAATTACGGTGGCTAGTTGTAAGCCAAAACAACAACAACCAACCGAATATGTGCAACAAACAGTGACGACAAAACTGCGAACAAGCAAGCAATGTATTCAAGCAACAACAATTATGTAACACATACACACTCAGCAGTAGCATCAATTGTGCCGACAACAAGCGCATATAGATCGAGTAAATAACAACAAAATCGCGCAAATTTTATGTCAACAACACTGAGCGTGAAATGCCGCTTGTGGGTAAGTGTGTGCGAGTACGCGCACCTGCAATGGGAAAAATAATAGCAAAGATTTTTGCAATTGTAAATTTTATTTTGAACTGAGGCCCTTTCACAGTTTACCAGCTTAATTTGATTTCGAATATATATTCCCGCCTACCTAATTTCACAGCCTCGGGATTTCAATTTTTGTTTTTTGCAAAAGTTGTGATAGTTGACCCCTAGTTGACTAGGGTTTCAGAAAAAATCAATGGCATCCCAAGCTTCTCTTGGGGCCGCTGAGAGCTCATCCTAAGAGGCAACCGTAAAATGAAAAATCGTTTGAAACTTAATGTATAAATACCTGTATTCGACCGAGGCCCAAAGGGATTGGGCGTGACTACCAAGCAGTAGAACTCGGGATCGAAACCCTGTGTGGGCATGAAATAGCAGGCAATATGTTCCCTCCTGTTACATCCTACAATTTTAAGGCAGAATTCGCAAGTAATGCACCCCCACTGCTTGCGCACTTCGAGACTACAAATATTTATCCAATTCCAGCCTGTCTGATTTCTGTTTACCTAAATCTAATTTTGGAAAAATTTTAAATGAAGTTGTCATTCGGAGGTGGCATGAAACTGTTGGTATATATATAATACCTTTTAACGTGTTTTTTTTTTATTTATTTTTGCACAATATGTTTTTGACAAATTTGTTTAAATTTAGTTGTTTTTTTGTAAATAACTGTTTGTTAAATAATTAGCAGTTCTACTAAAGTTCCTTATACAACCTCAGTTTTTTCAAAAAATGGTAAATATCGGATCACCTTTAAACTTCCAGAGAACTGATTGGTTTGTGAGATAATATTTTTAAATATCCGACAAAAAATTAGAAAAAAATAAGATGTACTGAAAACGGGGTTTTTAAACGTATAAGTTAAGGCATGATACCGAAACCTAATATAGCAACAGCATTTCATGACCTCACATACCCTACCGCTTTTTCTGTCAGCTCAGTGCTGACATCTAAGCTCTGTCGATGCAGCCTGACAACAGACTAGTATGATATGATCACTTGCCTACAAAAACCCCATTGCCAACAGCCCCAATATGCTCGCCACCTGCCTAACAAAATTCATTGTGATATTGTTGCCTTTTATAATAACAACAAATTATCCAACATAGCAACAGCAATGCTCGAGTTTGATATGCATCCCAACACCAACAAACATGATGATCACTACCTGCGCTTACCTTAGCAACAGCATGCTGGGCAGGCAGCGCAAATAGAAAGACTCTCGCCTGGCCTCACAAAAAGCCCTGGTTGCGCTTGGCTTGGCAACAGGATGTTAGGCAGGCAGACCAAAACACAACAATTGTTGTCTGGCCCAACTAACCACCGACTGCATAGCAACACAACATGCGTGAGCTTAGCATGCAGATCAACTGCATGACAACAGCTCGATCAATGCTTGCGCCTGCCCTAGCAGCGTCGTGTTGGGTAGGTAGCCCAAAATGACAACGGTGTTTGCCCGCTTTAGTGAACTACTCATTGCATAGCAACGCATGGTTGACATGCTTGGTAGGCAGGCTAGCGGTACCACTTGTCATGCCATGATATCACCTCATGCGCATGCAACAACACAATTTTATTGCTAGCGGTAGAATCCTAGAGACCTTTTTCGCGCAGCAACACTTACAGGTGATTACCACTGATCGCGAGGGTATAAAAGGCGGTATCATTGCCTGCCGAGGACAGTCCTTGTTATGTTAAGCAGTTGCAAAGTCAACTTAAATTATAAAGTTAATAAAGTGTTTAATTAAAACAAAGTGTTGTTTTATTTTATAAGCAATATGACTTGCTTAACTTATATTGTAAAAACATTTAGATTTAAGTGGTTATCTAATTCAAA
Source organism: Anastrepha ludens (assembly GCF_028408465.1). Classification (NCBI taxonomy): domain Eukaryota; kingdom Metazoa; phylum Arthropoda; class Insecta; order Diptera; family Tephritidae; genus Anastrepha; species Anastrepha ludens. The sequence goes on along the minus strand of NC_071500.1, from coordinate 115,473,800 downwards.
ATTTATGACAAGCTCGAGGTTTAATTAATTAATTATGGCAAAAAATCGATTTTTTTTTTAACATTGTAAGGATTATTTAGATAGACTGCGAAATATTGTCGACAATATTCGATAACACGAAGAGTATTCAAAAAGTATCGCGAATATTGTGTTTTTTCAAAAATTAATTATTGATTCATTAATATCTGTTTGGTCCCCTTCAAAGTAATCCCCATGAGATATTACGCACTTGTGCCAATGTTTCTCCCAGCTTCGAAACACTTCAAAAAATCATTTTCTTTTATCTTGGTCAGCTCCTCCTTTGGTGCCGTCTTTATCTCGTCAATCGTAGCGTAGCGTCGTCCTTTCATGGGCCTCTTCAGTTTCTGGAACAAGAAAAAGTCACAGGAGGCCAGATCAGGGGAATACGGTGGCTGTGGCATCATAAGTGTGTTGTTTTTGGCCAAAAGGTGTGAGCAGGGGCGTTATCGTGATGCAAGGACCAATTTTTGTTCTTCCACAAAAGCGGGCGTTTCTGGCGGATTGCTTCGCGCAAATTGCGCATAACTTGCAGGTAATAGCGGTTTTTAAAGGATTCACCTTGAAAGGTTTCCAAACAAAGGGCGTTCTCAAATTTCCATTTAAAGCTTTCAAAGCCTGCCTGTATCTTGTTTACGCTATTCAGTATTTGTTAGTGCGGTAAGTTCGGAGTTTGTGCCAGGCAGGATAAGGTAACATAAGGCAAGTTTTGCTTTTAGAATGAAATTCTCTTCACTACTCCGCTAACTGTTGCTTGCTTTCTCCTTTTTTTTCACTGTGTACTTCTTCTGCTACGCCGACCACAACACCGCCATTTTAAAAGCGATAAAATGCTTATAATTGCATTGCAGTGCGTGCACAGCCACAGAAGCCAGAAACTTAAAGCCAGAAACAAAAAAACAAAAAATTGCCACAAAAAAAAAAACAAACTGAGCACAATAATAATAAAAGTACGGCAGCTTAAAAATATTGTAATAAAAGTATTGCCACGGCCGTACGTCAATTCACTTCCTACGCCAGCCCTCAGCCAGTCGCCAGCCCAACCTCGACGCCTACGCTTTACATGGTCGATTTCGAATGTACTTTAGTAGAAAAGGCCTGTGGCGATACCCGGAATTTAAGCAGTTTGCTTGTGTTCCTGTTTTATCTTTCGTTTTGTTTTTGTTTTTGTTTTTTGTCAATGCCGAAGTGTTGTCAAATACTGTAGTTCGTTTTCACGCAAACATGCAAATGTGTAATTGTAGTTGTCGTATGAATGTGTGTGTGTATGTAGGCATGTGGGCACAAATAAGTACTTGTAAATAACTCTGTAAATAAGGCTTTGTAAAGATTTTTTTGTGTTCAGCAAAGCCGAGCTGTGTTGCAACGAATTACAATGTGGTCGCTCACTTCGGAGTAGCTGTATCAAGCGCTGCCGTTCTTGTTGTTCAAGTGCATTGTTAATGCAGTGTCGAGTGCTGCAAATGGACTGGCAGCCGTATGCCTGACAGTAAACAACTCAGCATAGCTGCATCTGCTGAAGTAGGTTAGTTGTACTCAAAATATTTGCTTGGCGAGAAATTAAGTTGATCCACAAGTATTTGTATAGGTGTTTTAAATGCGTTATAGTTGCCGAATTCCCCATTTGCAGTACTGCGTCCCACTCCCCCTTTTCCACCTACAACCTTTCTGCTATTTTCATTGACCACAATTCCATACCATCGACGCCCCTAAAACTCCCCGTGAAATTATTCATTGAGGAGTCATTTTCGTGCTATCCATTCGCTATTTCTGTTCAATCAGCTATAAACACCGTTTTTGGCACAAAGAATTTCCCTTTTATTCGGCGCCTGCCATTCAATTTCCACTCATTTGCGTTTGTGTAAAAAAACTCAGCCCTAGCTTAATTGCATTCCACGCTTTTTCTCAAATCCCCAGCCGTAATCCCGCATATTGATTTCCAATCTTTGATGCCGCGCCAGTCATAGCAGCCAGGCATTCACAGCATTCACTTTTCATTGCACTGGGACATTGGCTTCCATTGCAACTGGTGTGCATTTGCTGCATACTTTTTGGCGTTTATGAATTTCGCTATCGGCTTGAAAGGTCACACACTGCGGTTGCATTCAAAGTCATTTGCCTGCATGCATGTGCTAGCCCGTTTTTCTGACGGCGCGGAGCGGGATACACAAATGAACCTCGCGCGCACAGCCGACATTTTTGGAGCATGTTGTTGTTGTTCTCTACCAGCAATTCCATTTGAGTAGTCGATTAAGCTACCTGCAGCCGTTAACTTGTCGGAGAGTGCGCTTGGAATTGGCTGAGAAAAAGCTTGCCCACAAAAATTGACGCAATGCAAAGGGGGACGCCGAGTGCACGGATGAATTCGCGCGGTCACGTTGCACGCATTCATTTTAGGTGAATGGCATGTTGCATGTGACATGCGCCAATACACGCTTTGTTTGCTCTCCCTTCCTCTGTTGCCCAAGGAGTAGTTGTTGCTGCATAATCGGGCATTCCAATGGGAATTGAAACAGAAAAACACAACCGGGAGAATCCAATGCAATTGCGTTTCAGGCCCTTCGTGTGAGTACCAGCTGGTTCGCATACTTGTTATTGTAATGATTAACACACTTTTACCTTTGTACTGCCATCAAATGTGCTCCGAATGCCTCTTCTCTTCAAAGTGATTTTCAAAGCTGATTTATAGCCTTGCAATCATTTGTTTGTATTTGGAAATGGAGTTGACGTTGAGCGACGTGATTGACTTTCGCTGTGATGCGCTGCTACGAAATGTCGATGATAGGAATAGCCAGTTGCACCTACAGTGAAGCCAGGGTACCCGAAAAGGCACACAATTTATATGCCAACAATCTAAAAAATAATCTCATGACAAAATACAACGCCGAATATATTTGGATTGCGTGCATGCCGATGACTGCAATTCCTGCGGTTCTAACTTACGCGAGGAATTTTGCGCGATTAACTTGGAGTTACCGGATTTCGTGCAAGAAAGATTGTAAGGCGATTTTTCGCTGGTCGGCGAGTTAGCATCTTTATTTGCTAAGAAATGCCGGAAAACCAAACGATAATTGTAGGGACCTACCATTCTATTCCGCCTCACTCACGCAGTTTTTCATGTGAAACCTTTTTATGAGAATTTTTTTTTAACAGAAATATACCGGAGCTATGCCGAGGGACGCTCACTATAAGAAGCAACTTTTTCCATCACTTGCTGTTTCATGACCACAGCGGGTTGCAATCCTGGCACAACTCTTGAGTTTTTTTAACTTAAATTTATTTGAGGCTTCACTAACCAGTTTTTTATAACCCATTTTATAACGTAAAACTAGAGCTGCAAATAATACGCGTAATTTTTGTTGCAAGAAAACCTTTATTTTCATCAAACAGTTAACAAAATTAAAAATAAAATAATTTACAAAAGTTGAGTCTTCTCATCGTGGTGTCGGCTGAGTGGTGTCCTTGTTTTAGATACATTGTTTAGGATTGGCGGTGATGTGCTGCGGGCGCAGCAGTAACTTAATATATACACATACATACATACATACATACATTATTTGTAATAGTGGAAGCACTTTTTATGTTTTTTATGTTTTTCTGTTTCAAATTAAGCATAAAAAGTTGGTAAAATTTTCTTAAATTTACAAAAATTTACAACTTTTTGCAGCTCTTCTGCAGCACTCACACTCCAGCATCAGCGCAATCAACTCAATGGCGGCGCGGGGCCACTGCCTTTAACTTGAGTGGGCGTGCGGCGGCGCGGGCAGCCAACGCTTGACGGTAGGCAGCCACTTTGCGCTGGCGTTGACGTAATGCAGCAGCGCGACGTACAGCTACCAAGCGAGCTTGCTGTTCATCCAAAGGCGCAGGGAAATCTTCGGCAGCTGGGTCAGCGGCTGGCGCCTCAACGGGGGCATCGGCGGGCAACTCGTTGGCATCGACCTCAGGTGGGCCGTATATTTCATCGGGCTGGTTGGCTTCTGGTGGACCGTACACTTCGTCAGGAATGTTAGTAGCGGGAGAACCCTCATCGAAGGGCACAGCTGGTTTCAGTTCATCCGCAGAAGGGTATGGGGTGACTGCTGGTGCCTCAGGCACGGCGTCGGCTTCCTCCTGACGGGCCAGATAGCGAGTGCGTGGACGCTGGTAGCGCGCAGCTGCAGGACGATAGTATACGCGTTGTCCGCGTTGCTGAGGCTCCGCTTCGCTGATGGAGATGCAGGCGATGAAGGCGAGCGCGGCACACAGGACGACAATTTGCAGTTTAGCCATTTTCTGTTGTTTTTGCTGGCACACGAGTGGAATATGGAGAAGTTTTAAGTTCGTTTAATTTTTCGAGGATATACTTTTTTATTTAATAAAAAGTTTCGCGATAAGTTTGATTCGAATTGTGCAATTTAACTAGCTTCAAGAAAGGAGAGTCTGTGTGTGTGACTGGGTGTGTGAACACTGGGAACTGATATCGAAAGACAGTGGACACTTAGCTTTTATATGCTGCGCCACCGCGAAACTACTGCCTCGAGAGCACGTCCAGCTGCCAACCGCTTGGCGTGCAGGAACTGCTTGGCGACGTGGACATCCTTATTTGGAGCAGACTTGTATGGTAAAGCCGTCGCTATGCTGACTACTGCCTGCCGCCTGCTGTCTGCTTTCTGCTTGCCTGCCAGCATTTTAGAATTATGCTGATTTTATGACTGGACGTGACGAACATTTTAGCGGCCGCAAGCCAAACTATAAACTTTGTTGGCGGTTGGCTGTTTGGCGAAGGCAGAAGCGAAACTTAAGCAGATAAATTTGTGTTAATTGACACAATGAAAGCGAAAACGATAATACCAATTACCTGTTGTTGCTTTTCGATCCACCAATCGAGAGACTAACTATCAGTCACTGATAGCTGGCCGGCCGCCGTTGAATATCCCCATACCCGGTAGACGAGTGTCGTCTGCCGCCTGCCGGCAGTCGCTTGCCTTCTACCTGTTGTCAGCTGCGGCCTATGCAAATTTTTTAGTTCCGCACGTACTTTTTTCCGCAAAAAGTGCCTTTGACATATGGAAATTCGATAGCAAAGCGAATTGGGCAAAAGGCAATAAGCGAAATGGCTTGAGATGTTCGAACCAGTGAATTGATTAAGCCGCGTAGTTTCAATTAAAAAGTTTTCTTTTGGAATATGGGCGGATTTACGTTTTTGCACATCAATAAGTTTCTGCGAAAACTTTATATTCTTAACATGTAAAAAGTAAATGTGAGTATGCAGATTGTGATTCTGACGTCATGCGCAGAAGGTGAAAAAAACACGGTAAATAACAACACTATCGAAAAGAGTCCAAAAGCCGGGGAGTGATGGTAAAATCTCATGCAGTACAATGTTACAATTTTCGAAAAAGGCACCTCCTTTGATTTTGAACGCCGTTTTGTCACTTGTTTTAGAAAAAAACCGCTATGTATTACATGTATGTGTGAACTTGTACTATATGCACAACTTGCAACTACATGCATCCGATGATAGAAAATCGCACTCGCAGAATATGCGGTGCAAAAGCTATTGGCGCGAATAATGGCACACAGCCTGCGGTAAATGACGGCACATCAACATTTGGACCAGTTTTGCTATTTTTTTTAAATATTTTTTTAAGGTTCACTATTACTTATACGAAAGTACTGCTCATTGTCTAACAAAAACAATATGGATCCAAGTTTCAAACTCTATACAAAAATTTGAAAAAATTCCCAGACGTCTCATCCCAACTGTGGATCAACTACAGCCATAGTTTCAAGAAAGTAAACCTCATTGGAACTCCTCTAATTCTACTTAAGATTACCACAGCGAACGGTCACAGTAGAGCAGCCTATGTCAAACAAACAGTACAACGTCAGGCGGACCACAGGACAGATGGCCACGGTATTCTTTACGGAAGTCTATGCCAGCTGCACTGAAAGCCCTTGGTAACCCACGCTGCTCTTCGAAGTTAGTCGGTGAATGTAAGACAAAACTGAACAGTGTTGCAAAACACAACAGAGTTAGTCTTATTTGGGTGCCTGGACATTGAGGTAATGCAGGGAACGAGTTAGCTGATAAATTGGCAAATGAAGGCTCTGCAAGTATGCCACTAGTCCATGAACCCTTTCTTGGTGTCAATTCCGCATCGATACAACTATGGATTGACAACTTCATGAGGTCTACCCACAGAGGTCGTTGGTCGTAGTTGAACTCGTGCAGAGTAGCCAAGTGCTTTGTGAAATAACCAAACAGGAAAACAGCGAACTTTCTCCTAAAACTCAGCAGGAAGGACCTGAGAGTACTGATGGGTGTAATCACAGGGCACAACGTCTGTGGTCAGCATATGGCTACCATGGAGGTCGTAGACAGCCCGATATGCCTATCCTGTCTTGAGAATGACGACACTGCAGAGCATTTTCTCTTTAGCTGTCCTGCATTTTCCAGAATCAGACTTAGGATATTGGGTTGCGATACACTGAGTATGGACAAAGTTCATACTCTTCCTCTTCCAGGTCTCTTAAAATTCATCAATGAATCCAAGAGATTTGTGGAAGAGTAACCTCAAACTAATTTATCCATTTTTACCATCCACCTTTTATCTTTCCTATCTGTATTCTTTCTACTGATATCTATCCGGGTGTAGCACAATGGTCTACTGACTAAGTGCTTGGACTTGTCCAACCCCCCACAAATCTAATCTAATCTAACGTCAGACGGCTACAGGCATGGTTGGTTGGTTAAAGTGGTGATTCTTCCAGAATCAAACTAGCGCTTCCGCGCCATTTTGTTGCCACATCCTGGTTGTCAACTTGTTTAACGGTTTTTTACAGCATAACTATATCCAGTCTGTGCGGTTAAGGAACCTTATTAGGTTGTTAACGTCTAAGCCAGATAGTTGTTCGAGATCCTCGAACAGCGGTTGGCCCAGGGTTAACATTCTGTCCTTCCATAGGGCAGGGCGTTCACAGAGGAAATGGAAGATTGTCTCCTTTTTCTCCGGTTGTTTCCAACTGTAACAGTATGTATTGTGAGGGATACCCATTTTGGCTGCTTGTTCTCCGATATACCAAAAGCCAATTATGACTGCCGTTAGTCTCCAGGCGTCCCGTCATTTCATTCTTATTAATGCCGACGATTGCTTGAGGTTGTAGGTGGGCCATAACGTTCTGCTAATTTTGCATTTCGTCTGGACTTTCCACCTACAGTCAGCGATTCGGAGGTATTTTTGGGAAATTGTGCTCTTGACTGCACCTAATGGTGTGAATACCGATTCTGCAAGAGCGTTATTCATGGCAGATCGCCCTCTTGCCAGTTCATCTGCTTTTTCGTTACCTTCAATGTTCCGATGTCCCGGGACCCAGATTAAGGTAACTTTATGGTTTTCACTCAAGATGGTGAGGCTATTCCTACTTTGTTCCACCCCTTTGGAGGTTGTTGTGGCCGAACCCAGTGCCTGGATTGCAGCTTGGCTTTCCGAGAGAATAGCGATATTACCCTTAAAAGAGAAATCTGCGATTAGTCGCCTGCAAGCTTCCCCAATCGCCAGTACTTCCGCCTGGAAGACACTGCTGGTATTAGGGAGACGCACAGATTTCTCAATTTTAAGTCTGTGAGAATATATTATATTATATACCAGCTCCAACATCGCAGCCCATTTTACTTCCATCCGTATAGACTGTAGTGTCGAAGCTGTTTAGAGAGAATCCCTTATTCCATTCTTCCTTAGTTGGAAAGATAGTGGCAAAATTCCTATTGAAAGTTACCGTCGGGACGATGTAGTCAGTTCTCACCGAGATTAACTGAGTTTGTCGCAATAATAGACTAGCATGACCATAAGTTTTTTCTCTCCAGCGACCCGCTTCGTTTAACCTAAATGCACTCATGGTTGCCATCTTCTTAATATGTAGGTCTATTGGAATAACGTGTGTGCATTGAGAGCCTCTCTAGGACATGATCTGATTGCACCGCCCGTTATTGCACATGCTGATCTTTGTATTCTTCCGACTAGTTTGGTATTGTACTCTCTCCCTAGAGCCTTCCACCAAACTACCGAACCATACGATAGAATAGGTCGTATAACCGTCTTATACAGCCATAATGTATGCTTAGGTTGAAGACCCCATCTTCTTCCAAGCATACGTTTACAGGCATATAAAGCAATTTCTGCCTTCCTTACCCGTTCTTCAACATTTAATTTCCAGCTTAGTTTGGAGTCCAGAATTACCCCTAAGTACTTTGCGCTGAGTGATAGTGAGAGAGTTTGTCCGTTAATATTTGGTAGGGTAAAAGGTGGTACCTTATATCTGGTGGTGAAAAGCATAAGCTCTGTTTTACGTGGGTTTAAACCTAGGCCACAGCCTGTGGCCCAGGAGTTAAGCTCGCCTAATGCCCTTTGGATGATCCCACTGATCGTATTAGGACACAGTCCTGACGCCATTAACACCACATCATCAGCGTACGCCACCGCGTTTACCCCACCTCTATTAAGTTTTATTAAGACTTTGCTAATAACGCATAACCAGAGAAGTGGAGACAGTACTCCCCCCTGTGGGGTGCCTCTGTGGACCTTCTTGGTTATACTGATATTACCCATATTAGCTTTGGTGATCCTGGTTTCTAGCATAGAGATGGCCCAATTACTGATGCAATTATCCACCTCTAAGTCTATCAACGCCCGTTGGATCGCATCTGTACTAACATTGTTAAAGGCGCCTTCTATATCCAAGAATGCCGCCATGGTATAATGTTTATTCTCTAGAGAGCCCTCTATTGTTCGGATTACCTCGTGAAGCGCTGTCTCCGCTGACATCTTGCCTTGTCGGTTTCATCTTTGGGATGAACTTTACCTTCGGTCTCGTTTTTCCGAATCCTGCCAAGGATAGCGAGAGACCTCTGGTAAAGTTTATACCTCGAGGGACCTTTATTGCCACGCTTTTGCCCCATAGCTTTAGCGGATGTTGTTGGCTGATTTATAGTTGTTGGCGTACTGTGGCCCACAGCTTTGCCCTCAACTGTTTCTTGTCTGGAGGCCAAGAGCTCATCCTCTGAGGGTGATCCCGTCATCCTCAGTTCGTCCTTGCTCGTACGTCTTGTCCAATTGTCTGACTGTCTTTTAAGTGCGTCCGTCACTTCCTCCTGTCTGTCTGTTTGCTTGTCCCGTAGGTCTCTCCGCATGTTTGTTTTTTTATCAGTCCGTGCTGTCGATGCGTCAATATGTTTTCCCGTCATTTTTTCCGTTTGTTCCGTGTTTGTTTTCCCGTCCTCCGAATTTTTGAGTTTTTGTTTTTTCATTTCAACTGGTTCGTACGGTCACCTGCCCCGCCGAGGGAGCTGCGCATGTCGCCATGCCATGACCAAAGAGGATAGTGGGGAAATATCCAGTCGACCATGGCAGCGCCCCATACCATGGCAAGGCCACCGTTACAACCTGCGGCGGCCTGATATCAGGAGGGCTCCGTACGAAGACAGCCTTATTTAGTCCCCCGGCTGCCAAATCCACCCAATAGGCACGGGTCGCATCACACCTTGGGTTGAGGGAGTTTTTTTAACGAAGTTTACGTCTTCGACCTGTGTGGTTCGCGGGAGACCTACTCTCCTACCTTCCATATCTGGGAGGCGTTCCCCTATCCACCACCTGGGGACGCGCCCTATAGGGATAACAGGTTCCCCCAAGGGGGCTACAGGTATACATCGCAGAAATAACTGGCGCTATGATATCGTTCCCAGTAGCTCTATCTTAGGTAGGCTCTATCTGCTACCAACGGACAACTTACAACTACGTCTAACAGCAACGAACATCGCCTTCAGAATATAATAAGGTGGTTTTTGGAATGCTAGGATGTTTGGTCATAGGGTTATTTTAGGCAGCCAAAGGCTTACTAGCAACTCATCAGATTTTACTACCGCTACCCTAGACTTTAGAATAGAGTTTAAGGTAAAGTTCCCCACGCAAAAGGAATGGAATTTGAATTCAGAGCGACCTTCTCGCTATTCCAGAAGCAGGCCTTTGGCAGATGGACACCTGAAAAATAACTAAACAAACGTGGCCCAATTTCAACAAATCCATATCTTGTGAGTTGTTGAGCAGACATATTCACAATTACGTCAACAATAATCGACCACTGACCTCTGGAAGACAATGCTGAAGGTGGGGTGGCCGTACAACGATAGGTGTAGCAGCTGCAATCAAAAAGAATCTAAGGAAAGTGGGTTTTCACTATTTTTGAAGGTGCGCAGGTCAAAGTGCTCTACGACATAGAATGCTAGGAAAATTCTCGATGGTTAACTTGAAAGACGGTTAACAGAAAAGAAAATAGCCGTCATATGCAGATTCACAGTCAAATCAAGATCGTTCGACTAATAAAAAGCAGTGGTTCTACGAGTGGTGTGTTAAAATGTTATCTTTTGTGCTAATCGGGTCTGGGCTGCGTCACTCACATCCACCATCACAGCGAAAGAAGAAAAAAATTGTATCTCAAAACCAATCACATCAAAAAATCTACGCTCAGGGCCCTTCAATGACGCGCGCCGAGCGGCATCATAATTTAGATGAGTAAATCTTGAATGGGGTATAGACATAGGGGCCGGGCACCGAAGAGATGCAAAAAGGAAGGTAACGATAATAGATTCACACTCACTTATGCAGCACACGCCTGTTCATATGGTTTTGTGGGCGCTTGCTGATACCTGTTGACGAACACACTGAGCGACGTGAGTTGATGTGATAACAACGCGAAACAAAAAGCAGAGCTTTAGAATGCTATGATGTTGATATGCTGTAATTTTCAATTGAAATTTCATTTGCAAACTCACACTCGCACAGAATAATGCATTTGTGCACACAGATATGTTTGGCATTATTTGGCAGCGAAACGGTGGAGATTTGGGTGTCCAACTCTACAGCTTTTGATTTGCGCCCAACTAGGCATGAAGCTGCTGCTGTTGCTTATGCCTCAGCTCCAACAACCTCATTGTCGCTTGCTTATCGCTTTATCATTTGTTTTCCAGCTCACTGAACTAAGCGTTTAAGCCACCAATGGGGAGTTATTGAAGTGTTTGTACTGGGAAATTGAAAAGTGTAGCATTGTTAGACAGGCAAATACAAGGAAGAGGAGTTTAGAGAGCAGTGTTGGAAAATAGGGGCGCAAAGGGCTTAGGTCTAGAAATAAGTGCATGTGGACCGCACAAATGCATCAGATGTGGGTGTAATAGTCAACTGTACTGGTTGTACAACGGAAATGCTGGCATTCAGCCACTCACAAAGCTACACTCTCTCAAATGAATAGACGCACATACACACACACATAATGCACTCCATTCGCTATCGTTTAGGTATTTCCAACAGTCCCATTGAGTGGCGTGTATACGAAATATATGTAACTGTAATATAGTTTCATCTACAGCCAGTGCAAGTCAAAGCAAGCATGCGTGTATTTCTGGATTTACCTACAAACATACCGCTATATAATATATAATATACAATTCATTCATATATAATATACATACATTTTTACATATACTCGTACTAGGGACTAACAAAACTTCGGTAAATCGATAGTATCTTTTTATTTTTGGATAATTTTCAAATGCTATTATTTTTGTTATAGTCTTACGATGTTTTATTCAAAATTTTACAAAAGTCGATTCGAAAAGAGACGAGAAAACGTGAAATGTCAGAAGAAATTTCGCCACCAACGCAATAGGAAATTCGCTACTCAACACTTTACGGTTTTCGACGACGACTCAAACCGGTTGGAATTATCAGTGAGTTCCAAGCTACATATAAAACGGACACCCAATCTCTTAAGACTATTTGTGAGTGGCATCAAAGATGCCACACCGAACATTTTTGTATGAAGGACGAGCCCTGGGAAGGACGGCTAAAATCGTCGACCGAGGTGATAAATGTCGCCCTGGTGAAGCGAAAAATTGACGAAGACCCATGAATGGCACAGGAAATGATATGTAGTGAGTAGGGTTCTACAGCCATCAAAGTCTAGGTTAGCAAACCGCTTTCTTGAACCCACAAGTGAGCTTGGCAGGCTGAGAAAGGCTGCAGATGGACAAAACTGATGTTACCTGTCATGTCCGATCGACTGTCGCAAATTCCCTTGTCATTAAGCAGAAGGGATGGCTCCAGGACCGAGCCCGGCTCCGGCTCTGGGGTCTACGTGGAATCCAGCAGGACAAAACTGCACTTTGCTCTTGGAATGCATGCATCTGTATTTCAAGAGGAGGTGTATGCTGTTCAAGAAGCGATGATATATGTGTCTTTAGCGACAGCCAAGCTGCGCTCATGGCCTTAGACAGCTCCCCAACCACATTAGGGGTAGTCGAGTCCTATAAATCCAGGCTGAACTATGTCGGTAGACATAATAGCCTGATTCTACAATAACATGGGTCCGAGACACGTGGGTATCGTGGGTAACGAGACCTCTGACTCCTTAGCTAGGATGGGCTCTAAGGCCAACTACTTTGACCCAGAGCCCGTCTTGAAACTCCCTTCTGCAGCCATCGAAGCCACGGCCAGCAAATGGGTTAGTACAACCCAAAAGCGAATTACCTGTCATGTCCGATCGACTGTCGCAAATCCTCCTTTCAAGAAGCAGAAGGGAGTGCAGACAGCTGGTTGGACTGATGACGGGCCACTTTCTGTAGGCAAAGCACATGAAAAAGGTAGGCAACTAGAGGAGGATGAGATGGTGGACCACTTTCTGTGCGTCTTCCCGGCCTTCGCTCGAATAAGGCATGAGGTGTTTGGCACTGATGTGTTAAGAAGCGACCGCCTTGGCTTCCTGCTACCACAAGATCTACTCCAATTTTTTCGGAGGTCAGGTAGACTTACGTAAAATTAAAAAGGCAACCCGAGTGCAATACAATAGACTTAATGTTGTCTGAGGGCTGTACTTGCTCGTCAGTTCGACAAAAAACAAGGGTCTGAATGCGAGTATGCATAATAATGCAATACATAAAATTTCGCTCAATATTTTAAGAAAATTATTAAGAGCTAAGAAAATTCAAAACCGGAGAGTCTAACAACTTAAATGCTATCGTAATAGGAGACGAAGCTTGGTTTTTTAAGTATGAATTTAAAACCAAACAGCTGTCCATAGTATGAAGCCCGAAAGGAGCAAATCCACCTGTGAAAACCATACAGGAGAAGTCAGCAACAAATGTGATGATCTCGGCTTACTTCACCAGAGCAAAAATTGTTGCTGTTATTCCGTTAGATTCTTCCCAGGCAGTAACTGCCAAATGATATGCTGAAAACTGCTTGAAATGTGGTTTCTGATTATTTCCAGAAACTAAGACAAATTTGGGAGAAAAAATCTTTGGTATAAGGCATAATGAAGAGAGAATAAATAAATGCAAAACGCGATTGTGGTGAAAAAATGTATTGAAATTAATGGCGATGATGTGAAGAAGATAAAAATAATGGAGATTAGAACTTAAAATAAAAAATGCATGCTTTTTTCCATTCAATTTACCGAACTTTTGTTAGTGCCCCCGTATGTAAGTATTTTCAAGAGTACTCGCTGTAGCGGGCATTGCGCGGCAACATTTTGTCATAGAACTTTAACATTTTGTATGCAGGCACTCCTTACAAATTTCTTCTTCTTCGCATTTCCGTTGCATCGGTTGCATCCATTGTTCACATTTCAACTTGCATGAATGTGTGATTGCGAATTTATTTCGTTGCAATTGTGCGCAATTTTTAAGATTGGTTTCCCAACAGGAGCTCGAGCGCTGCGCTGGGGGCCGGCTTTCTTTGGAATCTCATGGCAGGCACTTGTCATCCGCTTTTCCGACTCGCATACTAAGTGTACCGAATCTGTGCATGTGTGTGGGTATCTGTGTGAGTTCGCATACTCTGCTGTTCGAAAAATGACTGAACGTCTTTGTTTATTCTTGTAAGTAGGTGCGAATGCAGATTTGTTTGCATACTCGTACATGAATATGCAAGAGTGCACCTACACATATACGTGTGTATGTGTGCGAAATTGCGCAAGGGAGAGTTATTGCTATTTGTTGAAGTTGCGCATTATTCGATATTGCTTTTCATGGAATTCATATGAGACTCAATATAAAATATATCTTTTTTAAATATCAACATTTCGCTGCTTTTTTGTCATATTTTTGAATTTGCTCGTAGTAAGTAATGTTTATTTATTCATGTATGTCTGCATGTATGTATGTATGTAGATAAATCAGGTGACTTTAAGGAGGTGAATGTATTGTGATAGCGCTTCGAGCGCAATCAGCCCACTGGTTGCTGGTGATAAAATGTTGATGTTATGCGTGATATCTAGGAGGAAGGTTTTAGGTTCAGTCACCACTTTGGGTGTTGAAAAGATTTTATCAACATCGGTGACTCATTGGCAGGCAGAAGCATAGGCAAAATGGATGCCCATGCGCGACCCCGTTTTGTCCATTCTGATACCATTATGGGAATAAAAGGGAGAAAGACACGAGGGAAAGGACAAAGGAGAGGGGCAGGGAGCTATGTTTAGACGATATCGAGAGAAATTCAAAATGATTATTAGTCACGGTTGTGTTAAGCGCTTCATCCTACTGATGAAATTCTTCAGGTGCAAAAACTGAGAGCCAAAATGTTTGAATCTCAGCTGAGGAGAAGATGCTGAGATGAGTCGACCTCCTCCTCCAGGCAATGCCATACATCTGAGTGAATTTTTGCCATGTATATATGTATTTTGAAGGAATTTTCTCTAAGCTATTTCAAATGTGACATTACACTTGGGATCGCACGAGGATCATTTGAAAAGTCCGCCAATTCTAATTAAAAAGTTTGAAAATTTAATGAGAATTTGTGGAATTTCTTTAATTTTTACAAAAATTCAAACTTTTTATTTCTGATTTTTGTTGAAAATTTAAGAACATTTTCATAAAAGATTATTAAAATAAAATACAAAACAAATAAAGTGTCCTAACATGTCATTAAGTCTTTGTGCCACATTTGTTTAACGCACTGTATACCTAAATAAGATGTAACCTCTTTTCGATTGCCATAAATTGGCAAATGCAAAGCATTTCACATCTACGCAGCCAAACACGCCAACACAAATAGACACAGATGTGAGTGTGCACCTGACGCCAAGCTTTGAGTTGTCTACCTCAACGTTCACACGCCCACATTTGTCACTTTACCATTCAGCCGAAAAGTTGGTCTGCTTCGCCGGGTCCCTTAAACACCTATACTTGAACGCACACACACAAGCAGCTGCACACATTCGTAAATGACTTTTGCTCATTTGGTTTTTGCGCATTTTAAACACCTCCACTTCCACTTTTGCTTCTATTTTTGATATACCCTTTGCTTTTTCCTGCCTAGCCATTTTTGTTTCTTTTCTTTGCGGAGTTAGCAACTTGCACTTTGCCCTTGGTTTTCGCACCAGTTTCAACAACGTCACACGAATCCAAAACGGGAAAAAAGAACTAAAAGCAAAAACCGTCACACCGCTCAAACGCAAAAACAATAAAACTGGTTCAACAAGATTGTAAAGTTTTGGTAAAACATTTAACTGCCAAAGTTTTAGCTTTTTCACCTATAAGTGAGCACCTTCTGTGGGCGTGACTTGTGTATGTGTGTATGTGTGTATATTTGCATCTGCATTAGATAAAATCGCACTCCTTTGAACTTCTGCTAAAGTATATGTAGGTATGTATCTGGCTGCACTGGAAGGTGTGTATGTACACACAGATCTACATTTATTTGCGTTACATATATTTGCATCTGCGAATCTACAGCAGTGTCACCTTTGCAGGTAATTAGCCTTGAGTGCGCTAACTGATGGGCTAAAGCTGCATTTAATTTATTTGCGCCTAAATATTCGGTTGCGAATTTCACATTTGTGGCAACAAGCGAAATTCTAGTATTTTTCTTACTTAGCAATAAATTCCTGCATAATATTTTCATGCAAAAACCAAATTAATTCCTCTATAGCGCGATGAAAAAAAATAAGGCAGTTCCATTAATATTTTCGGTAATCGCGTCAAGCGACAAATAATGCCATTTCAAAATATATAATATAATATAATAATAAAACATAGTGAGCCCTTTACGATATCTTCGAACTGGCAGTGCTCCACAACGGCGACCCATTCACCACCAACGCAAGCGTAAGGCTCAGTTACCCCTGTCGCCCCTTCTCTTCGCCATCGTCCTAGACAACGTTATGAGCCTATTGAGTCTGCACAAAAGAGGCAACGATCCATGTTGGAAAATAATCCACACTTAAGTCGAGAAGAGCTTGGCTTTCATCATACAACTGTTGGAGACCACATTAAATCTCTTGGGTTAGTGATAAAGCAAAGTGCTTCGGTTCCACATGAATTAATGGAAAAGAATTTGTCTGACCGTGTAAGAATGGGTTCATCACTAGCTGATTTGGACAAGCTGATTACTGCAGATGAAAAGTGAATTTTTTACGAGAATATAAAGAGAAACAAATCTTACTGCAAACCAGGAACAGCATCAGCAACAGTTCCAAAACCAAGAATCCATCAACGGAAAGTACTGCTTTGTTTGTGGTGGGCCAGAAAAGGCCCAGTGTGTTACGAGATGCGGAAACAGGGTAAACCATCAACGCGGATCTGTACTGCAATGAGCTGGATAAATTAAATGAGCGTTCAAAGAAAAAGGGTACAGAAAAGGAATAGTGTTGCACCACGATAAGGCTCGCCTGCATACTGCCATGGTAACACAACAAAAACTGAATACCTTAGGATGGGAAGTCCTTAGTCACCCACCGTATTCACCTGACATTTCACTCTAACTGCTACAAACAGGAATTTACAGGTTGCCTTAAAGTTGGCAATAAGTTGTAACAAATATAGGCGCATAAGTATATAATTGACTAATATTAAACACATACCTTTATAAGTGAATTTTAATATTTTCTTCAAAATACGACAGAACTTTCCCTCCAACCCAATACATAATCCCTCTCTTTGATCAATATAACTTCCACTCTCTTCGAAAACCTTCCAATAGGGCAACACTTTGTCTTATGCTTTCATGTGGGAATATATATATTACAAAATCTGTAGTAGTGGAGCCACCTTATTTCTTTCATTAAGCATCTATGCATCATGCCTGCACTTATGTATATTGAATTACACCGTTACAAAAAACGAATTTGAATTCTGATTTCATTTTCCCTTTGAATGCTAGAAAACTTATAGTTGTGTGTGTGTGTCAAATCACTTATAATTATTTATACTCAGAATCGATATCCAGCTTTAAATGTCAAAAAAAAAATAGTTTAAAAAAACTAAAAAACACGCTTTTATTGCTAATCGAACTAAAAAGTAGAAAATAAATTTTAATGACAAAGGGACCTATAATGAAGTAATAGCAAATCGAAGGATCAGTCATAGTCAACTACCTCAGAACAGAATTATAACAAAAATTAAGATACAAATAGAGTAATTCAAATTAGAGTTAAAAGCGTGGGATGCTTGATATAGTAAATATTACAATCATTCTATTGGCAACTACCTATGTACAGAAGGTTATGAAAGTGAAGCAAAATGCATGTCCCGAGCTAATAAAAGTGTGTTAAAAAAATAAAATATTAATCCTGGCAATCCTAATAAGGATAATGGAAAATGTATCTCACATGTCTCACACTACACTCGTTCTTCGTGACTATTTCGCCAAAAATTCCACGAATATCGTTTCGCAACCACCGTATTCGCCTGATTTGGCTCCGTGTGACTTCTGGCTATTCCCAAAACTCAAGAGACCACTACCGGAAATGGACTATTTGGCATGTTTCGGGGATTGGAAAAATCGTTGGCATAAGTGTATTTCATCGAGAGCGCATTATTTTGAAGGGGATGAAATTGATTTACAAGAATAAATAAAGATTTTTCATTTTACAACCAAATTCACCTTACTTTTTGCCCACAGGTAAAAAAGAAAATATTAATCCTGGCAATCCCAATAAGGATAATGGAAAACTTTTATCAAATTATTGCATTGTCATCGGTCCTTGATAGGTGTGCAAAATTTCAGAAGCCAACGAAAATTAAGCTCAAAGATTCCGTTACATACATACATACATACATACATACATACATACATACATACATACATACATACAACCCGACCTAATAAAAGTGTGTTAAAAACAAAACTGTTTACGTTTTCACAAAACCTTATTTACAGGTGTATGTATAGGGTGGGCCATGTACAATTTGCTTTTTGAATCGGCAAAAAAAAAACTAATCAAAATTTTTTCAAACCTTTTTTTTATTTTGAAGATTGAACATTGTCATTTATGAATGAAAAATAATATCGTTCAAATGACTGCCACGACTGGCTTTACAGTAGGCCATTCGATCAACCCAATTTATAAGCACATTTTTGATTGTTTGGGCTCCAATTTCATGAATGGTAACTTCCATTTCGTGTTTTAAAGCATCAATCGTCTCTTAATGGTTTGCATAGCATTTGTCCTTAACGGCGCCCCACAAAAAATAGTCGAACAGGCTTAAATCGCAGCTCCGAGGCGGCCAATTGATATCGGAATTTCGGCTGATTATTCGGTTTTCAAAAACGGTATCCAAAAGTTCGAGTGTAACTTTGGCAGTGTGACAAGTTGCACCGTTTTGTTGAAACCAAATGTCGTCCATGTCATCCTCTTCAATTTTTGGAAACAAAAACTCGTTGGGCATGTCACGGTAACGCTCTACTGTAGGGACGGGCAGCAGCGTGGCACGCTCGCAGCAGAGCGTGCTAGCAAAGTGCTAGATGGGGGGGCGACAAACTTACATTAGAAGGGTAAGCAATAGGCGTGTACGTATATTAATCACTTCTGAGTTACGCATATGTGTTTGTAAAAAAGAGAGTGAAGCTTTGCCAACAGCAAAGTTACCAGATAAGGGGACTTCATTCCATGTTAAGGGATTTCGAAGTGTTGATCGTTCATATGAAATAATAAAATGCTTTTGGTTTTTTTTTATTGGATACGCTTCTTTGAATATTAACATCATCTTTGCAAATTTCTATTTTATTTACTTTTATAATTTTTGTAACCAAGAAGCATAGGCGATTTTATATTCAAGAAGTTTGAACATTCGCATGTCAAAGTTTCATAGTTGCTAAACCATGTGGAGATAAATTTGTACTGACAAATCGGTGTATATTTTTCTGAATGAAAAAATTGTCTTCGTTTACATATAAGTATGTATGTATATCGTATGTTTTTATATTAGTGCATTTTTTTTTAAAGAATGCTGGTCACAACAGCGAACAGTAATCTCAACCAGCCATGTTTTATTTAAACAATGGATGTTATACATTTTATTTTGTTAAAAACGACAATTTATACATGTTTCCATTCAAAAAAATAGAGGATTTTTTCAAAAAACATTGAGGAAATTATCATAGCAGAGTGGGTATTCTTGGTGAGTACTAAGTTGCTCTCAAATTCAAATCACACGCATATGTCAATGCGCACAGTATGACAAAGTACACAAAAATGATTAGAGAAATTTGTTTGCATCCGCTCATGGATTTCGCACCATCGGTGGCAACGCAAACCACTTTTCGTCATGATAAACCCATACGTTCAGTACATTCATTAACACATTGAAATAAATCTTCACCTTTAGTCGTCCCTGTCACTGGAATAATGTCCAAAAGTTCTTCACATATATTTAGGTGGGCATCAACTCCTCGGATAAAAATCGCTAATTGGGCTATGTCGGATATATCTGTACTTTTATCAATTGTCAATGAAATCGCTGTGAATGATTTTATACGCTCTTTTAACTGCGATTCTGTAATTTCCGCCATTTCATCTACTCGTCTGCTTATAGTTCTACGAGATAAGGGGACAAAATTCCTACTGCTTTTAATATACAAAACTTCACCAATTCGCCATCCGGAAATGCACGATTTTCACGAACAAGGTTTAACGCGATTTCATAAGTTGCACGCTTTGCATCTACAACGTAATCTTCGCTTTCCTAAGAAATTAAAAAAAAAAAATTTGAATAATTTGAATTTTTCCGACCTTCTGTAATTTGGCACATCGAATCGGGCTCTTCGTTTAGACTTAAGGATTTGTATATATTGTACTTTTCCTTTCTTTTCCTATATATTCATCATAATCACTCCTGTGCAGCTCATAATGTCTCTTTATGTTAAAAACCTTACACACCACACGTTTTTCACATACAAGGCATTGTGATTCTCCGTCTACATATTTGCATAAAAAAGTTACACTCCACTTCGGATTCAAATTTAACAATGTTCTTTTATTTGAGGTCATGCTGAATGTTTATATTTAATGTTTTATATTTAATATTTTATTTAACTTTGTTTATCTAAATTAAAAGTTAAAACAGAGTAATATATTACACATTAGAAATAAATTTAGGTTTTTGTCGGCAGTTGAACACTGTGCACTTTGTTTTGACGTTCGCCGTTTCAAACTTTTAAATAGAATTTTCAGCACTTTCACTGCATCCACACCATACAAATACACTTAATATTAGTGGTTTTTTATGCGAAAATAATACGTAACTTACGGTCTCAAAAAATATCGTCGAAAAATGAAGAAATCACGAAAAAACTGATTTTATTTATGAAATGTCAAAACTTATGAGTAAGAGTTGCCGCAGTTGTTAAATGTGGGAATCAATTTTGGGTATTGTTGATTTTATTATTCATAATTTATAAACATGATTGTATACTCATAGTTGTTTATTTTTATTTGCAGTTGTGCATATCAGAGTGTATTGGATTTAGATGGGCGAAATTAGTTATCAATCACGTCCACTTTTTGTGAAAAATAAAAGAAAAAATGGTATCATTCAGTAGCTAAAAATTCTGAAACATTCGACAAACTTCGGTAGCTGAAGAGAGTTTGCAGTTTTATAAAGTAATTTGCTAAAAAAATTGATTTTCTGGATTTCTTAGCTCAATTTAAAAAAATATATCCGATCTCAAAAACCATTTAAGTAATCATAACATAAGTGTGAATAATTTACAGATTCGTCAGTTTATGCAGTGATCAATATTATTGAAGATTTAACTGACATTGCTTTTCAATATGTAAGATTTTAATTTAATCTCAAATTAAATATTTTCAGAGGTCTTAATTTTCTTTACATCTAGCAATTAAAAAACAGTATTACGCGAACTTTTGAAATGTTTAATTGCTTGTTTATTGTTGTTCATTATCTTAATTCATTATTATAATAGAAAGTGTAATATGTATTGTATTAAATTTAGTTATTGAAGAAAAATGTACCAAAAAAACCTATTTTTTTAGAAATTTGTTGATATGAAGTTAAAAGTTGGCATCCCTGGTAAGAATTCAAGAATAATTGCTCTCTCATTCAGGGTACAAACACAGTCACAACTCGCTCAATTTTTCTGTTTCTTCCCTGTGCTTTGTTATCCCCCTTCACCTAGCACTTTTACGCACGCAGAAGCACACGCTGCTGCACAGTGCAAATGTGCTGAGTTTGCCCATCACTACTCTACTGTAACCGCGGAAGAAGAAGAAGACTCACCACTTTGGAAATAGGTTTTCAATATTTACCAATTTTGTTCAAGCGTATAGCGTCCCATTTCGTAAATTCCAAACCTTTAAGTAAATTATGAACACATTTGACATGTCATTTGTGTTACCATTCTCAAAAAAATAGGTGGTGCAAAAAGCAAACGCTATATGGCCCACCCTGAACAATGTCGTGTGTATGTTATTGTATTATTTCTAAGTGACTGGCATTGCGCTTGAACATTCACCTTGTGCACCCTTCCGAAATATTGTGCTGGCTAGCGTTGGTGTATTTTATCAACCTAGTCAATCTACTGGCTTGAAAGGCTTGATGGCTTTTAAAATTATATTTATATTACTACGCTTACGTACATACATATGCACGAGCTTGTGCTTTGATGCAATTTGTTTAAGCAATATTTAACATTCATTGGCTATAATAATTTCGAATTTACGAGCTTCATTTCGTTGCATTTATTATACGAATATATTCCATTTTCGCCTTCTGGGCTATTCGGAAGAATTTATATTCGACGAATATGCTTGGACGTCTTCTAGGCGATAAATACCCTTTCATTATATGTTTATATGTATGTATTTGGCTATTATTGTTGGAACCATTTGTTTAAACTACCAATCCTGTAGAAGGGTATATTACGAGAAAGTGACTATTAAAATTCATTTTATTACTTTGAATTGCATAAGAATGAGTTTTGCTAGCAAATGAGGCATAAGTAAAATTAATAAAGAAGGAAAGCGAGCGAAGGCGTGTAAAAACGAATGAGCAGAACTCGTTTGTTTTACTGTGGGTATAAAAATTTAATAAAAATGGAAACAAGAATAAAAATATGCTTGCAGAGGCTTTAAGAAGGCAAAGTGCAGTATATGAATATTAAGTATTTAAAAATATAATATATTATTAATGTGTAACTCATTCTATCCAATAGATATGCGGAATGTCTGTCAACTGATAAATCATTCTAAAATCTAAAATTCAGCTGATCAGCGAGTACGAAAGAATACATTGTTCGTTCGTTGAAAGAGTGTCATAGACCAAAAAGAAATTATTTTGACATAAATGTGCAGAATTGACCACCTTAGAGACATCTAATAATACGATCGCATTCGGAAAAAGTTGTCTTTGTTTTTATTAAGATAAATATCGTAAAATAAAAGTATAATACATTGAAATATTACGATATTTAAGCAAATGTACATTAATAGTATGATGGTATTCACACCACCTTGATCAAAAGTTTTCGAAACAACCACCAGGTGACGCTTTAAGTCAACTGATTTGAGTCCTGTTTTTTTTCTGGTTGACATATCGGTGACTAAGATCTGTTGAGGACATGCGTCGAAATTTGATTGATTTAAACGTCGATTAAGTATTCACTACTCCCCACACTAAAAACAACCCTACCTGGCCACCAAAAGGGCAACGGGACTCGCTCTTGCGCGATGTTGGGCATCGGCGGTGATTCAATTTTAAGACTTTAGTTTTTTTAAGTTACGCCGTTTTGAGTAAATCTAGTTTTGCACGTGTTTTCAATTATTTGCAGGTGAATTTTCAACCACGAGTTGGTATAAAATTTTTTCGTTAAAAATGGATTCAATGGTGCGGAAACCTCTGAACTGTTAGGAAACTGTTTCGGTAATGATACTCTAATGGGAACAGCCGTTGACGAGTGGCTTGAAACCCTCAGAATAGATTGTGGGTCCATCGAAGATGTTGAACGGAATGGCTGGCCGTCGACATCGAAAACTGATTAAAGCATCAAGGAAAGAAAAGTTGATCAATAACCGCAAATTAAACATCAGAGAGCTTGCTTTTGCATCTATTGGGCATTGTAGTTAACGATTTAGGTTTGCCCCGTGTGGCTGCAAAGTTGCTTCCAAAGGACCTAAATTTCATGCAAATCAGGGACCGTGCTGATATCGCCACACTGAATCCGATCCAACATTCATTAACGGAGACGAGACGTGGGCTTATAGTACGACGTAAAACAAATATGAGAAGAGTGAATGGAGAACTCCGACTGAGCGATGCTCACAGTTTTTATGGATTACAGCAGTCTTGTGCACCATAAATTTTTGCCAGGAGGTCAACCAGTTAATAAGGTTTGGTTATACACGTTTACGTGAAGCGATTCGCCAAAAACGAAAGGTTTCGTGGGAAACAACCTGTGAATTTTGCTCCATGATAACGCACCGTCGTCCAGTGCCATTATTCAGCAGCCATTGAATTCACTTGATATGGCGCCTGACGATTTTTTTTCTTTTTAAGGAAGAAAGGAAGTAAAAAATCGGGATGGTTCGGCTCTGATGGCTATACCGAAAATAGAGCTCCAGAAATGTTTCGAGAGCTGGATCAAAGTGTATTGCAGTCAATAAGGAGCACTTTGAAGGCGATAATGCCACTTTAGAGAAATAAACTTGTATTTTGAATTTTCGGATTGTATTCCGGGAACTTTTTACTCAAGTTGGTACGTATGCATGAGTATATCTATATATATAAAATTCAAATTATGTATGTATCTATAGATCGACTTGCGTCCTAAACGCATAAACCGATCGTAACCAAATTTGAAGCACGAACTGGATACCTTACCGGGATGGTCATAGGCTGAAAAATATTTTGATATATATAGGGGGCGTAGCACCTCCCATACAAATGGAGTTTTTAACAGTCCGTATTTCTGAAATTATTTACGTTAGACCACTGAAATTTGGTAAGGGGTTATATGACATTAATCCTTACCCCATCCACAAAAACTGCGTATAACTAAAGAGGGGGCGTGGCACCTCCCATGCAAATGGATTTTTTAACAGTCCGTATTTCTGGAAGTATTTACGTTAGACTACTGAAATTTGGTAAGGGGTTATATGACATTAATCGTTACCACATCCACAAAAACTGCGTATAACTAAAGAGGGGGCGTGGCACCTCCCATGCAAATGGATTTTTTAACAGTCCATATTTCAGGAAGTATTTACGTTAGACTACTGAAATTTGGTAAGGGGTTATATGACATCAATCCTTACCACATCCACAAAAACTGCGTATAACTAAAAAGGGGGAGTGGCACCTCCCATACAAATGGAATTTTTACCAGTCCGTATTTCTGGAAGTATTTACGTTAGACTACTGAAATTTGGTAAGGGGTTATATGACATTAATCCTTACCACATTCACAAAAACTGCGTATAACTAAAGAGGGGGCGTGGCACCTCCCATGCAAATGGATTTTTTAACAGTCCGTATTTCTGGAAGTATTTACGTTAGACTACTGAAATTTGGTAAGGGGTTATATGACATTAATCCTTACTACATCCAGAAAAACTGCGTATAACGAAAAAGGGGGCGTGGCACCTCCCATACAACTGAAATTTTTAACAGTCCGTATTTCTGGAAGTATTTACGTTAGACTACTAAAATTTGGTAAGGGGTTATATGACATTAATCCTTACCACATCCAGAAAAACTGCGTATAACGAAAAAGGGGGCATGGCACCTCCCATACAACTGGAATTTTTTATAGTCCATATCTCTGGAAGTATTTAGGCTAGACCAATGAAATTTGGGAAGGAGTTATATGAGGTTAATTCCTAACACCTCCAAGAAAACTGAGAAAAACGAAAAAGGGGGCTTGGCACGTCCCATATAAATGCAATTTTTCATTGTCCATATCTCCGGAAGTATTTGGGCTAGACAACTGAAATTCGGTAAGAGATTATATAAGGTTAATACCTAACACCTGCATGAAAACTGGTGATAGTTAGAAATGGGGCGTGACACCTCCTGTACAAATGGGATTTGGGACGCATTTATGGTAGAATACCAAAAATTGGTAAAAAGTTTAATGAAGTTAGTATTTAGTACTCCTAGAAAAAATATGAGCTTAGAGAAAAAGGGGGGTTAGACCATTTGATATAGAAACGAATTTATATTATCAACGATAGAGGTATTGATGAATTGAATGCATTCTCTTATTGGGAAAGCTTACCGCCGCAGATGAAGTGAATGCCTGCTTAAAATCGTCATACCTATGGGACTACGTTCAAAAATTGACTCTTTCTACAAATATGAGAGCACATTTGGGAGGAGATGCTTCAGCAGAAAATTTTTCTGAACAACTACTTACAATAGGCAATGGAAAAATACCAGTTTCTTTACCACCAAATTTAATTTCTTTTCCTCCAGGTTTTTGTCAACTTATGTTATCAGTCGATGCTTTGATAGAAAGGGTATTTCCAAATATTTCAGCCAATCACACAAACTATAGATGGCTTCGAAAAAGGGCAATTTTGGCACCTAAGAATGACGATGTAAATGTCATTAATTCCAAAATTCAAGAAATACTACCAGGAACTGTCACAACTTATCATTCCATTGACACAGTCGTCGAAGAATCCCAGGCTGTTCATTATCCCGTTGAGTTTCTTAACTCCTTGGACCCATCAAGAATTCCTCCTCATCGACTGATGCTTAAAAAGGGGGCCATGATAATTATGCTGCGTAATTTGGATCCTCCACATTTATGCAATGGCACAAGGCTAATCATCACGAAACTTTTACCGAATGTTATAGAAGCTATGGTTTTATCGGGAAATTTTGAAAACCACAAAGTTTTCATACCAACAATTCCAATAATACCGACGGATATGCCTTTCAATTTTAAACGCCTCCAATTTCCTATTAGACTGGCTTTCGCAATGTCCATAAATAAAGCTCAGGGACAATCATTAGCTGTAGCAGGAGTCAATCTAACCAACTCATGTTTTACCCATGGCCAATTATATGTAGCCTGTTCCAGAGTTGGCACACCGAAAAACCTTTTTATTTATACTCAAAATAATATAACAAAAAATGTCGTATATCCGATCGCTTTAAATAATACCTAAACTGACTTAAAAAAGTTAAAGTTGTTTTATTTACATTGCATACTTTTTGATAGAAATGTGGGGTGAAACCCACGGGTATAAGCTAGTATTTTCTAGAAGATAAATTTAAATGATATAAAGGGTGTTTTTTTTAGAGGTTAGGTTTTCAAGATGAAATAAAACGTATATAATTTAATGTTATGGCCAAGAATTTAGCTTTATTATAAAGATAAGGGTTTGCCATTATGTTTTAAAAATGATTTCGGCAAGTGGCCGCCGCGGCTGGCTCGAATAAATTCCAGCCGCGAGGCCCAATTTTCGACCATTTTTTGCAGCAATTGGGGCCGTATGTCAGCAATAACGCGC
Source organism: Anastrepha ludens (assembly GCF_028408465.1). Classification (NCBI taxonomy): domain Eukaryota; kingdom Metazoa; phylum Arthropoda; class Insecta; order Diptera; family Tephritidae; genus Anastrepha; species Anastrepha ludens. Next base: position 115,446,998 of record NC_071500.1, on the reverse strand, counting down.
CGAATATTCTCTTCCAAGTCGTCAATCGTCTCGGGCTTATCTACGTGGACAAGCGACTTCACATAGCCCCACAAGAAATAGTCCAGCGGTGTTATATCGCACGATCTTGGAGGCCACGCCACAGGTCCACGGCGCGAGATAATGCGCTCACCAAAAGTTTCCTTCAATAAATCGATTGTTGCGTTGGCTGTATGACATGTAGCGCCGTCTTGTTGGAACCAAAGGTCGTCCACATCAACATCGTCCAATTCAGGCACGAAAAAGTCATTAATCATGGCTCTATAGCGCTCACCATTGACTGTAACATTATGACCGGCTTCATTTTTAAAGAAATATGGACCAATGATTCCCTCTGCCCATAGAGCACACCAAACAGTGACTTTTTGAGGATGTAACGGCGTCTCAGCAATGGCTTGTGGATTATGTTCACTCCAAATGCGACAATTTTGCTTATTGACATACCCATTCAACCAAAAGTGAGCTTCTCGCTGAACAAAATTTTCTTGTGAAAATCGGGATCGGGAGCCATCTCGTTTTGGGCCCATTCACCGAACGTGCGACGCGCTTGATCAGGTGTAAGTCTATTCATTATGAAATGGCAAACCAAACTGAGCATAAATCAAGTGACAGCTGTCAAAAAGACCATCTACGAAAAAAGTAGTGCCAACTTGAAAACCTAACCTCTAAAAAAATACACCCTTTATATAGCAATTTTCAGACACAGCGAGCCATATATACAAACACATGTGCATATGGAAATATATTTCGTGTTTATTTACTTACTCAGCGCATTCTTACCCCGCACTGACCTACCTCAACTACAGTCATTTGGAAATTTACAAAACGCAAATTCTTTTCAGGGTATTTCCGAGCAAGCGGACTAATTGAAAAGTGCTTATAAATTTTTCAAAGAACAACAACGATTAAAGCAATAAAAATTCACTTTCGTCATCTTTCAATATTCTGGAAATGCCAATAATAAAATCGGTAAAAATCAGGAATTAAAAGACTTGCATTCATACATACATACACATGTACATATACGTATACTCAATTGGCATAATGAACAGCGGTCGTGGTTGCTAAAAAGTGCAAATTAGTAAATGGCTTGCGCACGTACATATTTAATAGGTAATGTCGGAAATAAAAATGGTGTATCACCAAGTTTTGATATTTTTTATTTCTTAAAAACCAGTATAAATGTGTAGGTATCTATGTAGAAATTTAAAATATATTATAATGTATGAACTTTTACATATTACATACATACATACAAGAAAGTTATTTATTTATTCAATAATTTTTTAAAACAAAAGGGAAAAGTACTAAAAATACCGACTGAACAAATGCAAAAAGTATTAGCTATTAATTAATTTTCGTTTTGCAGAATTTAATGAAACAACTTGTCTTTTTTATATTATCCATTGATTTAATAACATTTAACAATATTTATACTTAAAACTAAGATACTCTACGAGACATGCATGGAAAGCACCCAGTTCTCCTCCATTCCTCAATGTTCGCTTTTTAGCACTTGAGATCTAATGTTGATTTCAAGTCTTATGTTGTGTGATGAGGTATGCTTTTTAATTTCTTCAGCTATTGTGAGAACTTTCAGATCACGGTGAATTTGGGCATTTGTGATCATTCTGAGAGTTTTCGATTGGAATCTTTTTAGTACCCCCAGAGTTGTACACAATATGTCCATACTGGTTTTAGGATAGCTGAGTAGAGCAAGAGCTTATTTTCGAGGGAACCATTTGAATTGCAATTTAACAGCCAGCACAGATTTTGGAGTTCGAATCTTAGTGCCTTGAGTTTAGTAAGCTTGCAGTCAAGATGCATTCCAAGATATTTAGTCACATTACTTTGAGATATGATTGTGAAATTGAGTTTAACAGATGGGCAAGTGTTTCGCTCGAGTGTAAATGTAACTTGAACAGTTTTTGTCCATTTGATTTTATTTTCCAGTCTTTGAGCCATTGAGTTACATCATCAAGTTTTTGGAGCTTAAGAGAAGCCACATCAGGGAGGGAGTCAGTTGTGAGTAAAGCAGTGTCATCTGCAAAAGTTCCGACGATAGTTTCCTCAGTAACTGATAGATCTTAAGTATAAAGCAAGTATAAGATTGGACCCATAATACTACCTTGGGGTACACCAGCTAAACTTTCGCATAGCTGAGATTTTTCTTAATATTGTTTTACAAAAAAGTGCCGATTTGTTAGGTAAGACTTGATAAAAATATAATAATTTGTGGGTATAGTATCCTTTATTTTACAAAATAAGCCATCATGCCAGACATATGTAGTCGAAGGCTTGGGATATATCGAGAAATGCAGCTGTGCAATACTCCTTCTGTTCAAATGCTTGTGAATATTATTACGAGCCTGTGTACCTGTTCGATGGTACCATGCGAATTGGTACTTTGGCATTAATTTTTGGTCTTCAATTGTGGGCATCAATCTTTTGAGAAATAGTGACTCCCAAACTTTAGAAGTAATCGGCTACAAGTCTGAACTTATTTTTGTAAAGTCAGCAATAAAGTTTGACAGTACTTTAGGGATGACACAGATCTGTTTCTCTTATGATGAAGACGCCCATTAAAGAAAATCGATGGCGTCAGAAAGCAGAAATAATCAGCTCTCCATATCAGCAAAATGCCAGTTCATCGGAAATCTATACAGTACCAAAAGTATTTTCTTTCTAACTATCAACGGCTACTACTACACTCGGTTTCACTCTTTTGTATCAGAGCACTTGCCATGCTTATGAAGCGCTCAAGGAAAATAAGTGGTAACCAATTACAAATCGAATAGCTCCTTTAATATTTATAAAATGGGAAGCAATGAAGAAAAGATATTACCTAATTCGAGATATTTGCCCTTAACCAGTTTGTAAGAGAGATAACTCTTGAAAATAACTCGGAGTCCAAAAATGAACTTAAAAAATTCGAAAAATTACTCTTGAAAACTCACTAAGAATAAAAAATTGTAATAAAAAAGATTATGAAATACATATAGAAAATTATTTTTATAAAGAAACAAAATTATAAAAATTTAGAAAAAGGCGAATTCCTCCTTTTTGAGGTATTTCTAGGGAACTTTGCATATTTGTTTGGCTTTAAACCTGCTTTAATCAATGAGTAGCCCGCAGCTAACTGTCATCGAGAGATGGTAAAATAGGTTAGACTTACAGTGAAAAATTCATGGCTTCATTAGCCAAAAAACCCGTTTTCCAAAGAACAAACAGTATAGACATGATTTCTAAGAAGTTCCGAAATTATATAATATAAACTCATATTTGTCAGCAAATTTATTGCTTAGGCGTTCACCAAAGTATTTATGTACATATATAAACATGAAACTAATGCAGTCAAGGCTGTGGCATAGTTTTAAATGTACTACTCGTATGAATTCATTAGAACCGCTTCTGCTTATACGTGTGTATGTATAAATGCGCAGAAACATAAAAAGTGCATATACATTTTGGAGTCAACATGGAACCGAACAGTCTCTTCGTGGAATTGGCTAAATTGTAGGCCTTCCTAAACTTCGCTGATAAACAATGGGATAAGGGAAAGCCGCAAATTGTTCAGCCAACAAAAATGAGTGAAGCAATGTGGAGCACACCATAGTACGCTACGGCCCTGTGCCAAAAATAAGCTACCCGCAGTTGTTCATTTTGTTAAACGAAAGCAATGACTTTTGTTTCAATAGTAAGAGGGGTACTTTTTGGTGCTACGGAAATAAGTTATTGGATACCTAAACAATCAGTTATTGCAAATAGAGCTGAATATAAAACATGAACGGAAAAGTCCCGCGCCTAACGCACAGATGGCACTAATTTTATTGCAGTCATCTCTTTTTCAATTAGTACTAACTTTAAAAATACACCTGTTACAATTTCATGAAATTCTATCCATTAGTTCGGGAGCTATTGTGTTAAGGGTAACGTTACTTTTGTTATTTTTGCAACAATGGATCCAAAAGTATTTTGTGTTTTAATTTTCCACAACTTCTTGATGGGGAAAAATACCGTTCAAGTGAAGCAATGGCTTGAAAAGTATTATGTGGACTCCGCTCCATCAGAAACAACAAGGAAAATATGGTTTGCTGATCTCGAACGTGGTCGTAGAGACACCGATGATGCACAACGCAGTGGACGTCCAAATACGGCGGTAACACCATAGAACATCAAAAAAATCCACGGAACGTGAGTTAACTGACGTAGTAAAAATATCAAAAGAACGTGCTGGCTTTATGTTGCATGAGTATTCGACTATGAGAAAGTAGGTAGGGCGTTTGCTCACTGTTGACCAAAAACAAAAAGGTGTTAATGGTGGCAAAACAATGGCAAAACTAAATGGATTGAAGTTCGAATTGCTCCCACATCCATCGAATCCACATCGATTATTTACCGTTTGCAGACCTAAACAGTGCTCGCCGGTAGGAAATTTCGCTCAAATGAAGAAGTTATCGCTGAAACGGAAGTCTATTTTGGGGCAAAAGATAAATCGTTCTACAAAAGTGGTACTGAATTGTTAGAGCGGCGCTGGAATGATGCGTTGTACTTGCTGGAAATTACGTTGATGAATAAAGCTTATTTTTAATAAAAAAATAACGTGCTTTCCTTGTAGGGCCCGGAACTTTTCAGCCCATGTGTTACACATATTTTTTCTCAACATTGGCGCTGACTGCCCACTTCCCAACCAAGAGGTGTCCACAGGTGTCTGGTTGTTAATTTACGAATCACTGACATTTCTTAGTCACTCTGCTATTCTTGCCAGCTGTACTCAAAGGTGGCATAAAATTGTAGACTGCGAAATCTAAACATTAAATCAAAGCATAAATGTACATCTTACCGAAAATCTGTTAAGTGTGCAAGTTTGCAGATACCATTAAAATTTTTAAAATGCCTACGATGTTAAATCTGGAGAAAGTTTGTTTTAGACAAATGCCACAAAAGCAAAAGAATTATCTTACGAACTATTTCCTTGTAAGCACGCGCATTCACTTTAATAATTCATTGTGTGTCATCAAAAAGCAACACCCGTTTGATATCGTAATTTTATTTTTCACTTGTTGTGGTTTTTGCTTTTGGCATTACAAATTCGTCGGCATTATCTCTGTTATTGTTGTTCTTGCTTGGGTTTCTACGCTGTGGTTTTGGAAATACCCAACAAGTTGCTCACTATTGTTATTGCTACCACTGTTGTAGTAGTGAGCAGCATGCTGCTGTTGTTCTGTATTCAGTTGTTGTTGCTATTGTTATTGTTCTGATATTGCCGGCAAAAAGCTCTCAGCGATAATAAATCGTATGCCGAACCTGTTTCACTGTTATTGTTGTGTCATTCCGGTCGGCATCAGGTCTTTCGGTTGTTGTTGTCGTTGCTGCAATAAGATGATGCACTTTTGCCCCTTATTGCACTACCAACTGCTGGCACCCATTTTCGACTATCAGAATTCGAAACATTGTGTATATGAACAACTTTCTCAACCAATTATTGAGAGTGGGAGCGATCATCTTTCTTTTTTGTATTTTGCCATCTTTCATAGTCTGACGTCTGCGCTCGTTATGACGTCTGCTTTGGAGCGAATTTTGTGTATCATGTGCTTTCCCATTTATCAACAATCAGATGGTCTGACTAAGTGGCATTCTCATTGCTGGTGTGTAAACGTATGCGCTCAATGGAGGCACCGGGAATTCCGACACGCACGTGCTTAGCAGAGGTTATTTATTGGCAAGCACCTCAAAATGACCAAAGGTTGACGAAGAGATAAACGAATGAGTCTAATATATAAAAATGAGTGTACGCATACATATGCATATATTTAGGTACATCATTCAACCGACTGAAATTTGTTGTGAATGATTGGTGAATTTTTGCGAACATGTGAATTTTACACTGTGAGGATGGTTCCATGTGTAGAAGTCCACGCAAGTGGGGAAAGTTGCTGATCGCCATTCACTTGGGAGTGGCCAGGACGATTCTTCTACATATGGTTCAAGCAGCTCACAACGTCCGGGATTAGCCCACGTATCCTCTGGTTAGCTTCCGAACACCCGTTCGGGAGTGAGCTAACGTGAGAAGGCGAAGCATCCCAGCATAGCTGGTTGTGCGCTGGGTTTGGGACCCGCCACTTAAAAAGCCCCCCCAATGAAAACAGCAACAAAGCCTCGGATGAGAACTTCTAACACTGATGACGACCCCTGCAAACGAAATAAGGAATACGATTTGAGGGCATGCACCTGGAATGTCCGGTCCCTTAATGGGGAAGGTGCCTCTGCCCGGCTGGTTGATGTCCTCGTGAGAGTGAAGGCTGACATCACTGCCATCCAAGAGATGCGATGGACGGGGCAAGGTAAGAAAAACCTAGGACCTTGCGACGTCTACTACAGCTGCCATGTAAAGGAGCGCAAATTCGGTGTCGGATTTGTTGTGGGAGAGAGACTTCGTCGCCAAGTACTGTCGTTCACTCCGGTGGACGAGCGTCTCGCAATAATCCGCATCAAAGCGCGATTTTTTAACATCTCGCTAATTTGCGCCCACGCCCCGACGGAAGAGAAGGACGATGCGACCAAGGATTCTTTCTATGAGCGCTTGGAACGTTCCTATGAGCGCTGCCCCCGCCACGACATAAAAATCGTGCTTGGCGACTTCAACGCCAGGGTGGGCAAGGAGGGAATTTTTGGTCCCACAGTCGGAAAATTCAGCCTGCACAACGAAACATCCGGCAACGGACAGAGGCTGATCGACTTCGCCGGGGCCCGAAACATGGTAGTCTGCAGCACCAGATTCCAGCATAAAAAGATACACCAAGCTACCTGGCTGTCCCCTGATCGAAAAACGCGAAACCAGATCGATCATGTTGTGATAGATGGAAGACACGCTTCTAGTGTATTAGATGTACGTACGATCCGAGGAGCCAACATCGACTCGGATCATTACCTTGTTGCAGCCAAATTGCGCACACGCCTCTGTGCAGCAAAAAACGTACATCTACCTACGCAAAGAATGTTCGACATCGAAAAGCTGCAATCACAACAGACAGCCAGAAGATTCGCCACTCGACTCTCACTCCTGCTCTCGGAGAGCACTGCCCAACACACCGGCATGCGCGAGCAATGGAGCAACATTTCTCGTTCCCTACGTACCGCCGCCGAAGAAGAAATCGGATTCCGGCGAGCCCGAAAAAACAATTGGTACGACGAGGAATGTCATGCTGCCGCCGAAAGAAAAGATGCCGCCTATAGAGCCACGCTGCGATCGGGCGCAACGCGAGCCATGTGGGATCGCTACAGAGAGCTGAAAAAGGAAGAGAGACGTATTATCCGACAGAAGAAACGTGAGGCCGAAATACGTGAGTGCGAGGAGCTTGAGATGCTGGCCAATAGGAACAACGCCCGAAAATTCTACCAGAAAGTTCGGCGGCTTACAGAAGGTTTTAAGACCGGGGCGTTTTCCTGTAAGAACAAAGACGGTGATCTGGTGACTGACGTACAGAGCAATCTTAAATTATGGAGGGAACACTTCTCGAACCTGTTAAACAGTGACAGCTGCGCATGTCATAGAGAAAGTGAAGATCCCGATACCCCAATCGTTGACGACGGAATTATCGTTCCGTTACCCGACCATGACGAGGTGAGAATAGCAATATCACGGCTAAAGAACAACAAAGCCGCGGGCGCCGACGGACTGCCGGCTGAGCTATTCAAACATGGCGGCGAGGAGCTGGTAAGGTGCATGCATCAGCTCCTATGCAAAATATGGTCGGATGAAAGCATGCCTGCCGATTGGAATTTAAGTGTGCTCTGCCCAATCCATAAGAAGGGCGATCCTGCAATTTGTGCCAATTACCGCGGGATTAGTCTTCTAAATATCGCCTATAAGGTTCTAGCCAGCGTATTGTGTGAAAGGCTGAAGCCCACCGTCAACCAACTGATTGGACCTTATCAGTGTGGCTTCAGACCTGGAAAGTCTACCATCGACCAAATATTCACAATACGCCAAATCTTGGAAAAGACCCATGAAAGGAGAATCGACACACACCATCTTTTCGTCGACTTCAAAGCTGCATTCGACAGTACGGAAAGGAGTTACCTGTATGCCGCTATGTCTGAATTTGGTATCCCCGCAAAACTAATACGGCTATGTAAGATGACGTTGCTCAACACCAGCAGCGCCGTCAGAATTGGGAAGGACCTCTCCGAGCCGTTTGATACCAAACGAGGTTTCAGACAGGGTGACTCGCTGTCGTGTGACTTCTTTAACCTGATGTTGGAGAGCATCGTACGAGCCGCAGAACTTAATCGCTCAGGCACAATATTTTATAAGAGCGTACAATTGTTGGCGTATGCCGATGATATTGATATCATCGGCCTTAACAACCGCGCTGTTAGTTCTGCCTTCTCCAAACTGGATAAAGAGGCAAAGCGAATGGGTTTGGTGGTGAACGAGGACAAAACGAAGTACCTCCTGTCTTCAAACAAACAGTCGGCGCACTCGCGTATCGGCACTCACGTCACTGTAGACAGTTATAATTTCGAGGTTGTAAAAGACTTCGTTTATTTAGGAACCAGCATTAACACCGATAACAATGTCAGCCTTGAAATCCAACGTAGAATCTCTCTTGCCAACAAGTGCTACTTTGGACTAAGTAGGCAACTGAGCAGTAAAGTCCTCTCTCGACGAACAAAACTAACACTCTACAAGACTCTCATCATGCCCGTCCTAACGTATGGCGCAGAAGCGTGGACGATGACAACATCCGATGAAGCGACGCTTGGAGTGTTCGAGAGAAAGATTCTGCGTAAGATTTTTGGACCTTTGCACGTTGGCAACGGCGAATATCGCAGACGATGGAACGATGAGCTGTATGAGCTTTACGGAGACATAGACATAGCGCAGCGAATAAAGATCCAGCGGCTTCGTTGGCTGGGTCATGTCGTCCGAATGGATACAAACGCTCCGGCTTTGAAAGTATTCGATGCGGTACCAGCTGGTGGTAGCAGAGGAAGAGGAAGGCCTCCTCTGCGTTGGAAAGATCAGGTGGAGAAGGACTTGGCTTCACTTGGTGTGTCCAACTGGCGCAGGTTAGCACGAGAAAGAAACGACTGGCGCGCTTTGTTAAACTCGGCCAAAATCGCGTAAGCGGTTATCGCGCCAATTAAGAAGAAGAAGAATGTGAATTTTACTCCACCGAATTTTTACTCCAACGTCGCCGTTGTTCCCGCAAATTTATCTTCATCAAGTAGCTAAAACGAAAATTAAAGTCGGAAATAGTTTATCGGCTCTGTTAATAAAGCTTACTTTACTGTTACTAAATATTTAGTTTGTTTTTTAAGATGCAATGGGTTAATATGGGAAGAATTTTGATGGAAATTGATTTTAAGCTTAAGAGCACTCTTAGGAATATTTCAAGATATTTCCGATGAAAATACTTAGAAAGTTACCATTATTATAAGACAGGACTGCGGAGTGCGCAGAAGGATTTTCTTTATTACTTCTTCGTTTTGCACAAAACCACATTTTTTAAAGTTTTCAATGGATTTATCTTAAAAATAGTACATGTTTTCTTTGCTACTTTGCTAAGTTACTTGTAGCTTAACTTTTCAATTGGTTGATATGCAATTGTTTTATTCATTTTTGTAGAAAACTTCAAGGTGCTCCTGATTTCGCACAATTTTCCCGCAAAAATTGCTACTTGACGCTATAGATGATTTATCAAACGTTAAAAATTGTCTTCGGTTTTGTGTTTCAGATAACGGAAGGTCTGTCTCACGTGGATTTATGCATTTTTTTACTTTTTTGTGTTTTGAAAATCATTACATCTGTTGAACGTAAATAAATGTGAGGAAGTTCCACGTCTAATAGTTTTGTAAAAATTTACTGTTATTTGTTACCATTCAGTTATCATGCCGTTAGGTGGTCTTGTCCATTAATCAAAAAAAGCTCTAATCTCCGACTTCATGGAGGACGAAGGCAGCAACATCCCTAAATTTTACCCCATTATAGTTACGGTTATCCATGTCGAAAGCCCAGCTCAAAAGCATTCTCCCATTCCAGTTTGTTTACATTCAGTTCAATCACTTCCACTGAGCATATCAGTAAAATGTGTATGTATGTTAGAAAATATCTATTTATGTATATAGAAAGTGCAATCAAACTAGCCGTAAATTATTCACTGGCTCACTCTACATACCTCTGCTATATATATGTGTACTTTAGTTTTATTGGGACAAAGTCAATGTCAAAGCAAGTGAAGTCACAGCAAATTTCATTTCTAAACAAGTTTCGCCCGACGAACCGGCACGTAAATATTTAATAATAATAACAAAGAGCACATTTGTGCCTACCTATGTAATCCGATCTGTACGATCATCAGTCAAATCAACTGCTCAAAATGCATAGGCGTTAAGGTTGGTGATGACAGGGCACGATTTGCGGAGCAGACGCGAAGGAAACAGGTCTGCACGAGATAAGAAATACTTCGTGCAGCGATGATGAGCGGGAGGTTTAATGACAAGCACAGCGTCGAGAGAGTCGTGACGACCAACTGGTATGACTCAAACGAGCGTTAAACTGCGACACAGAATGCGGTGTGGAGAATGTTGCAAGCAATTTGGCGATAAGTGTGCGCGAAGCTGGAGGCAAAAATAAAGCGACTATAAAATCATTGAACGCTTAGTTAGAGCATTACAGTCATTCAACAGAGATCAGACCAAACACGCGAATAACGCAAAAGCGCTTGAAAGTAGAAAAGTGAAGCAGTGAAGAATACATCTTACGCCTATTTCTTTTATAAAGCCATCAAAAGTACCACTTAGTGCGAAATTTAATTTTAAACTGAAATTCTATTAAAACAATATACAAGAAGTACCTTTGTGAACACAGTGAAGGAAAAATGCAAAATTTCAGCAATAAACAACTCATCACTTTTACTATCGCCTTACTCCTGCTGCTAACACAAATGGCCCAAGCGCAGCGCCCCTCCTTCGCCGGCATTCGTCAACCTGGCCTCAATCAAAAGGATAAATACAATATGAATAATAATGTAAATAACGGCAGCAACACAGGTATTGTCAATCGCTTTGGCCAACCAGATGAGCCACCAACATTGGCCTTTGGCGCTACACAGAAACCACCCGCAAACTACATACCAGTCGTCTTCCCCGAGTCCAACTATTTGCCATTGGCATCTTCGACCGCAAAACCCGTGTCTGATATGATTGCAAATCGTTTTGGCAGCGGCGATAATGTAAATACAAATGCTAATGCTGTTGTCAGCAATGACGTAGGCGGCGCGCCTCCCCGCTTGCCCATCGATGCGAAAAATGATAAAGAGTTAGTGGCCATAATCAACCGTTTGCCGGAGGATCAACGACCTTTCTGGTATATCAACGCAGCTGCGATCGAGGCGCAGAGAAATTCATCATTCGTGAATTTCGCTGGAGCGGTGGACTCGCGAAGAAGTTTCTTTGGTTAAAGGAAAATCTCCACACGCAGGCACACACGTACTTAATATCCCATCAATGCGCAATTCTTTTCGAATGTTTAAGCTTTTAGTATTTATTATATTACATATACTTTTTAAAATTTTATTATTCTTAAAAAAATATGTGAAACTCGCTTATTTGTATTACTATTACCATATCTGGCTTGATAAATTTATCGACCTACCAAAGCAATTGTTCCTGAAGAAGCCACCCAAGAACTGTATTTTTTATTTTTTCAAAATATACACAATAAAAAGTTATTAATAATCAAACAATCCACAAAGTGGATTCAATAAAATAACAAGCAATTACTAAAATTAGCTCTCTTTATTCCGCTCATCGCTTAAAATACTTGCATTGTTGTTTAATTATTTCACTTTGTTACTTCTAACGTTGTTTAATATTTTTTTAGTTTCATTTCTTGCCCTCAAGGTAGCCAAAAATAAACCCAATCACTTTTAATTCACACAGCGAAAAAACAAAGCAAAACAAGTAAGCCAAATAATTACACAAAACAAGTAAAGATTTACTCTCACAGTAAAACAAGCTGAACTCTCCACCAAGCTTCTCAACTGCTTCATCTCAATTACTCTCGCGCTCTCAACGATTAATCTCGAACGTGATAAGACAAGCTATTCAGCGAACGCAAAAACATAACATGTCTGTACTTTTTTTTTGTTTTTGTTGAGTGACTGATTGGCACAAACTACATGTAAAGCAACAACACAAGCTCGGTAGTATACAACCGTTGAGTGCGCTGTGTGAAAAATATGTTACCTGACTCGTGTGCTGTAAACCAAAAAGAAACAATCCTTCTCTGATTTTAAATAAAGGATTTTTCAATAAGGGCGGGTAGATGTTGAAATGGAATAAAATGGCGTTTGCTGTGTGGCACGTAGCGCCGTCCTGCTTTAACCATATGTCGTCTAGGTCCATATGGTTCAATATGGGACATAAGAAATTGGAAGGGCCACCACGTCTACCGAAAAATGGGCGCAATGCGCGCAACGTTTGCGTTAATGAACACTCATTTTGATAATAAAGTTTTATCATTTGAATGTGCTGTTCAATCGTGTAACTTGCCATGATGATTTGGCATAAGCAACTGAATAATAAACAAAAAACTTGACAGATGTCACCAAAACAAAATGGCTGCCACATGGCGCCGAAATCGGCCCGCGCCAATTGAAAAACCCTTTATAAGAAATTAGAAATTAATTAAACAAAAGGAATTTTTAACTAACGTTTTTTTTCACTCGCTAGCTAAAATTGCAGCTTTTGTTATTTAATTGCATAACTTCTCGCAAAATGCGCGGATTCGCTTGTGAATAATTTGTGGCTATTAATTTTAAGCTCATTTCATTTACAAGCTAGTGCATGGAAATTTACTTGATTTAAAAATCATTTACATAAAAATAATTAGTCGGACAAATCTTATGAATATACATTTCTTAAAACTGCGCACGCAAAATTTGACAAAATAAGTGATAGCAAAATTTCCAACACAAACCCCTACTTCCGCAATGTAATATGATTCAAAATTCACTGCTGTTTGCTAAGCAATGCATCATCAAAATGTGGCAAACGTATACAGGTGGAAACGCTAAACTAAAGACTTTAGAAGGAGAGGCGTACTTGAGTAAGTCTTAGCACATAAAATATATATTTTTCTTGCAGTGATTGCACCTCCACAAACAGTGGCAAACTATCGGGACGATTTCTAATGTAAAAACTTACAAATTGTAGGTCTCTATAGAAGTTTACAATGACAACGACATATCGATTAATAGATTGGAAGGAAAGCTAAAATATTTTCGGTGTGTATAAAAAAATAATCAATCGGCGGTGTTTAGCCGAGTTGTTCTTCGCATTTATGGCATTCGTCTTGATGTTGTTCACATGGATAGACCTACAGTTTTTTAAGCCGACTCCGAGCGGCTGACATTGTTTATGAGGAGCTTTTTCATGGCAGAAATACACTAAGAGGTTTCAATTGCCTGCCAAGGGGGGGCCACCCCTAATATTGTTATTATTTATACATAAATTTATTTTTCATTTAAAACGGTAAAAATACGTGTACTCTCGTTCGAAAATAATAACATTTTGGTGCATTCGCTCTCTCTGCAATTCATCTTCATGTTATCCTACAAATCCAAACTCAAAAGCCCTTCAAATTAAAAATATGCACTTTTGAAACAACGAAATTGAAACTAAAATTGTAGATCGGCCTCTACATCCCCCATCTTTGACAGCGTTAAAGACCAAAATTCGACTTTGGCGTATAAACAACAACAAAACAGTTAATTCTTTCGAGTGCATGGATGGAGAGAGGGTTAGGGGTGAGGTTCATCCCAAATGCGGTAGTTTTGCTTATTGAGTTAGAAGTGCGTCACAGCACCGAGCGATCGCATTTTGACGAGCGAAGTATTCTGTGAACTTTTTTTTATTGATTTTCCTATTTATAACATGGTGAAACGAACTCAGAAGGTGTGGCCCAGATCGGGCTGTTAACCGGCTCTCAGCGAATTTGAAAGAATCAGCTGATTGGTTTATGTCACAGGGGTAATGGCAGCGACCCAGTTACGAATAAAAGTGAGATTGTGTTAGTAATATACAAAACAAAAATTAGCACAATCCTTGCTCACGATATTTCGTTGCCGTATTAACTGCGGACTGATTGGACAAATGTATGAATACGTGTGAAATGAGTGGGCAGAACTCTTTTGCCGAGTACCCGGTGACCTGGCAGCCGAAGTTGTTCGCTCAATTTCGTTTTTCACCATAGCACATTGACCAATCCGGGCAATTTATCATTCTTGTATTTATAAACACTGATCCCAAAGCGAATCTATACAAGGTGTAACAACCATACTAGAGTAACAACAACATTTACGTGCATTTTGTTATTGTAATGTGATGGGTCCTTGGTGCATTGATTTCATGCTTTTTAAAACAAACAAAATGTGTTTACAATGCGCCGTTGCTTGTCAAATAGTATTTTCTTATAAATATTAACATCTATATCGTACTAGAACATATTTAAAGCCAAGGAAACTCTCACACGCGTACTTAAAAATATTTTTCTTAAGCATTTACTTTTGCTCGTACCATTAAATCCAGACACTCGTATGTGTAGATGCAGCAGCTGCTAAGTGGCAATATAAATAAGCCAATTAAACGCAAAGAAGTTAGGATTTAAAATTAAAAGCGTTTAAAAACTTAATATTGTTCCTTCAAAGGGACTTAGAAGTATATGTGCGTGCATACATAAACCTTTTTCCTGCCACAGCTATCAAACGTAGATGGTCAAGCGTCTGAAACTGGCACCCAAGTTTAATAACAGTAACTTTAAGAGGAAGCTGGAGCCGCAACAGCAAGTTGAAGATAAGTTAATATGTGTGAAGAGCAAAGTAAAGTATCAATAAAGATGATGGCTAAGGGAAACTGCGCGCAAGTAAACACACATTATTATCCTGCAGCTGAAAGCACTGAAACGGAACATTGCAACCGCCAGGGCATCACTACATCGGTACAGCGGCTTGCTCGGTTGACCGCAGCAAAGAAACACAGAAATGACAACCAACAGCAAAGTTAATTTCCCGCAATAACACTCAACACAATTTCTTGTGTCATCAAATAAATTTCTTACTGCTGTCACTGCTGTTTCCACACGCCAATGCGCGCGTTGACGATGCTGCTAATAATGATGATGCCACTTGTGCGAGCGATGTCCCAGCGTGTTGACTTTGTCGCGCAGCATGGACGCATATGTTGTTGCTACATGTCCATGCACATATACATATATGTACATGTATGTAGGTATGTGTCTAAAGGGCACGGCATATTATTCGCAACTGGCTGGCATTGTATTGCTACCTCCCCCCTGCGCTCCCCTCTCAGTAAATAATGTCAATAATCGTAAAAAATTTTGTAGAATTGTATTATAAGAATATTGAATGCTTCGAAGACGGCACGTAAGCAACAGCGACGTAGGTCCAAGTAGCTGAGTTTGTGACGCGCAAGTGGGCGGTACACCCTTGGATCCGAAAAATCATAAAATGCAGTTGGCCGTAAAAAATTTGTGACAATGGTGCAGAAATTAAAAATTAGTATCAGCAAAAAAAAAAAAAGCATTAGGACAAGAGCAAAAGCATAAGGAGAACTTTAAAGAAAGATGAAAAGTAAGCAGAAATACTGCTGTAGATTGGCAAAAATGGGTACAAGAGGAAAGCTGCCTGATACGATGTGAGTGTGTGTGCACACAAATACAAGCAAAAGCGCACAAGCTGCTCAATAACACGAGCAAACTGACTCGTTTGGAGTGAGTGCTCATTGCTGCTAATGGATATGTTGATGGCGCACTTTCGTCTGACAATCAAAGGCAGGGTCTTTCGAGTTTGAGTTTGTTTTTTAAACTCAAATTAATCCACATATTTTGAATGAGTATTCATTATCTGTTTATCGAACAATTTAGTAGGTAGGATTGCACAAAACGTAATAAATTTCGTCTTAATGCTACCCCTAAATTTGTTCTTTGACCAAAAACATGAAAAACCAACTTTTTATTTTTTATCAATATCAAATTGCGTGATCCTGCAACACTTAGAAAAATGTATTTCTCATGGAAAAATGCACAGTTCCGTCAATTTGGCATAAAATAAATATTTAAGGATTGATATTGTTTAATCTCCTCCGTTAATTTCCCTTACAAAATAATACATATAAATATTAGAAAAATTTAAAAAAATTTAAAAACAAGAAATATTTATTCCGTCAATTTTTGGGCCATCCTGATAGAGGGTCCAGAGTTCATAAATAATAAACTATATTTTCTAACTGTGTACCGTAATAAGCCACTGTTGGTCGTCAAACTCTAATCCAAGGCCCCTTTATACAATTAATCCAAATTCCCTTATACAACTTTTAGATTACCTTTTTATTCTGGGTTCTGCTGGATAATTATAACAACAAAAAATGTCCATAACTGTGCCGAAAGGCGCATTTTCATAATCTCACCCTTTCATTAGTGGATTTTAATTAACATATTTTTCTGGTTTTCGAACGAAATCGAACTAATTTTAGTAAATTATAGATTTTGCTCCTAACTCCTGTTAAAAGATACCCCAATTGGCTGACAAAGCTGGCAGGACAAAACACAACTAAAAAAGAAACTGGCTTTAAAGTGACCCTTTTCATAAAAATCAGTGTGAAATCTGATATTTGGGCATTGCCGCCTTGGACTTTCACTTTGACATTTCAAAGAAAATGCTGACGGGTGTCACATAAGGGAGGTGGACGTAGTTTGCGCTGCATCCCAACTATGAATACGAGTTAGAATTTTGGTTAAGGCAATTAAAAATTTAACTATCTGGTTATGCGGATAATGTACTGGAATTAAATTTCTAGATAGTGAGATATTTTCCAAACCGTTTTTCAAACAGAACTGCCATTCGTATTTCACAAAGTTTGATGGTATTGGTTTGGTAAACTTAAACCAACATTCAGCCATTTTTATTTTACAAAGGATATATACTTTGTGACATTGAAAGCAATTATTATCAGGGTCACAATGGATCAATGCATTTTGCAAGTGCTATAAAAAATTCAAGGTGATTTTATATTTCAAAAAGAGTACGATTACTACCAGCCCAAATTTTTTCTACTGTGCTTTTGTTTGTATCAGCCGCTGGCAAACATGCTGAATATTTCATCTTCTCCAAATTCATTCCACCAAAACGTTCTGCTTCTTCTCTTCCAATTTCTTCACGCCCTTCTTGCTCTCGAGCAGCTGGTGGCACGCCATGGCTTGCATTTCGAGTTTTCTTAACTTTCTTTGACATGCCATTATATATTCTGGTGTTTGTTGTTGTTGTTTCATTAACTGCGGCCATAATCAGGCTTGTGTATTTGCAAACAGTCACAGCCACAGCCAACTTCGTTCATTTCCGTCATCTATAGCGCCTAAAGGCATGCTACATCATTATCGTCGTCTGCAAAGTCAGAGCGCCACAGAGATATGCAAATTGTCCAACCGGTCTGTCTTTCAATGTAAATTTTCTTTCACATGAAACGGCAGCGAAATATTTCCCACCCACACACTAATGCATTCTTACACTCTCTGTGATGCAGTTTCTAAGCACCAACCTGTGGAATTTGTAGTAGTTCAGAAAGATAGAAAATAAAAAACAATGAAATTCCAAATCCAGTTAGGTTTCCCTTCGATGCTCCCTCTTTGTCAACGAGCTTCATTGAGCTGCTCCTTCGGGCACTCAGGCCTTATCACTGGAGTCGCAAGGTGACAAGTGGCAAAATATGGCTCACAATCAGTCACATTAAGGACAATGAGAATGCAAGTACAAATCTACGTGTGACTTTGAGTCTACTAATACATACAAATATATCTGTACCAGTTATATGAAAGCCAACAATGGTGGAGAAAATGCTGAAAAAATAGTTTAGACATTTTTTCAAAAAGCAGAAAATGAAGTTAGTCAGGAATGTCGCCAAAGTCATTGTTGCCACAGCTGGCTTAGCTCGACAGCGACAGCGACGACGAAAGACAAACTGGCAGGCAAGCGAGTTAATGGTGGGGCAGGTGACTTACCAAGCAAAGGGATATTCATCCACAGTACTGATTACTGTCATTCTGACGCAATAAAAGCACTTCTGGCGATGTGAAAAATGCATCTGAATAGCAAATGAAGGCGGTAAGGACCAAGCACAACAATACACTGCTATGGAGAAACAGTGTTATGGAGTAAGAAAGATGAAATAAATCAGGAGTGAACGAGTTGTGGCCAGAAGCGAGAAGAAGAGACGTCACGTTACTGGTTTGTGTGGGTAAAGTTAATGACATTTTAAATTGCGGTAAGTGATGTTATGATCGGCTCCCTACAGTATGCAATGCGCGCTTGCGAACTCACAAATAAACTGCGAAGTCATTCGCCGGATGCCAATAGTTTATTGCCTGCGCCACTCTCAAGTTAAATACCGCTAGCGATAAGTTGAAATACGGAAAATCAATAAAAGAAATAGAAAAATGGAATAAACTTAAATAAACGCCCATTTTACAAGCACATTTGGCAAAGAAAGTACCCGAAAGTCTAAACGCAAACGTTTTTACGATGGCAAGGGTGCCATGGGCACACTAAAAGTAGCGCTAGAGGGCCGTTTTAGTATCATAAAAAACTTAAAGGGTCTTAAAGAAACGGCTATCCAGTGCTGTTGATGGGGCAGAGGAGAGAAAAGGGATCTAGGCTGGAAAACTGCCTCAGACTATTCTGCGAAATTGCGCAGTTTCCCTTTAACGACGGCCAAGGAGAGCCACTGATGTCTGAGATGGGAACAACAGAAATCGGTTCTGTGGACACCTTTTTGGCAAGTTCATTGGCCATTTCATTTCCTTCCACGTTCCTATGCCCTGAAACCCAGAAGCTTAAAAAATACTCAAATATTGGCTCATTTAGAGAAAGCTCCCGCTCCAACTCCGGATCCGTTGGGGATATTAACCTGCATGGAAATATAACCCTAGCACAACCCTCAATCCCCAGTGCGCGGATGGAGAGATCTGTACGAAGTATTACATTCCCTATAGGAGATTGCCTCCAGAGGCCAACCTCCTTCAACCTAATAACGCTCTGAGCATCACTGGAATGAACTTGAAGATCAAGGGAAGTAAGTGCAAAATGACGTTAAGGGCGGGAATGGGGCATGCTATACACGTCCCAGTGATGCTAATGCATGCAGTTCTCTGTACTCTCTCTAATTCAGTGGTGTTGTTGCCCTTCCGAAGTGCCACCCACCAAACTAGACAACCATATGTCAAAATTGACAGAGCGACACGTGGCTTGAGACCCCATTATTTGCCAAAATACAATAGATTTACAGAAGTAGAAAGC
This sequence comes from Anastrepha ludens, assembly GCF_028408465.1. Classification (NCBI taxonomy): domain Eukaryota; kingdom Metazoa; phylum Arthropoda; class Insecta; order Diptera; family Tephritidae; genus Anastrepha; species Anastrepha ludens. Next base: position 115,427,604 of record NC_071500.1, on the reverse strand, counting down.
TTTACAGGCTTCCAATGGAGCTTGGAGTCAAGTACAAGGTAGAGGTTTGAATTTTCTGGTGAACAGCATCAACTCCGTTTTATCAGAGTTGGCTCTAAGACTGCAACTGTTGAAATATAATATATGTTTTTTTCATTTTTTTTTTTTTTTAATTATTGTAACATAAATATTGTGGTTCAACTTAAAATATTCCAAGTTTTCAAAGGCACGTATTTAAAAAATGCGGCTTGTTATTTGAAAGAATTGAGTAATTGAGCCAATTTTTGATATATTGACTAGAAAGGATATGATGAGCTGGTGAATGGAAGGTACACTGTCCCTTGTGCACCATTAACACTCATTTTAGGGTCTCCAAAGAGGAGGATGGTTCCATGTGTAGAAGTCCACGCAAGTGGGGAAAGTTACTGATCGCCATTCACCTGGGAGTGGTCAGGACGATTCTTCTACATATGGTCCAAGCAGCTCACAACGTCCGGGATTAGCCCACGTATCCTCTGGGTAGCTTCCGAACACCCGTTCGGGAGTGAGCTAACGTGAGAAGGCGAAACATTCCAGGATAGCTGGTTGTGCGTTGGGTTTGGGACCCGCCACTTAAAAATCGCCCCCAATGAAAAGTTGTAAAAAGCCTCGGAGGAGACCTCCCTATACTGATGACGACCCCTGCAAACGAACTAAGGATTATGATTTGAGGGCATGCACCTGGAATGTCCGGTCCCTTAATGGGGAAGGTGTCTCTGCCCGGCTGGTTGATGTCCTCGTGAGAGTAAAGGCTGACATCACTGCCATCCAAGAGATGCGATGGACGGGGCAAGGAAAGAAAACCATAGGACCTTGCGACGTCTACTACAGCTGTCATGTAAAGGAGCGCAAATTCGGTGTCGGATTTGTTGTGGGAGAGAGACTTCGTCGCCAAGTACTGTCGTTCACTCCGGTGGACGAGCGTCTCGCAACAATCCGCATCAAAGCCCGTTTTTTCAACATATCGCTAATTTGCGCCCACGCCCCGACGGAAGAGAAGGACGATGCGACCAAAGATCCCTTCCATGAGCGCTGCCCCCGCCACGACATAAAAATTGGCGACTTCAACGCCAGGTTGGGCAAGGAGGGAATTTTTGGTCAAACAGTCGGAAAATTCAGCCTGCACAACGAAACATCCGGTAACGGACAGAGGCTGATCGACTTCGCCGGGGCCCGAAACATGGTAGTCTGCAGCACCAGATTCCAGCATAAGAAGATTCACCAAGCCACCTGCCTGTCTCCTGATCGAAAAACACGAAACCAGATCGATCATGTTGTGATAGATGGAAGACACGCTTCTAGTGTATTAGATGTACGTACGATCCGAGGACCCAACATCGACTCGGATCATTACCTTGTTGCAGCCAAATTGCGCACACGCCTCTGTGCAGCAAAAAACGTACATCTACCTACGCAAAGAATGTTCGACATCGAAAAGCTGCAATCACAACAGACAGCCAGAAGATTCGCTACTCGACTCTCACTCCTGCTCTCGGAGAGCACTGCCCAACACACCGGCATGCGCGAGCAATGGAGCAACATTTCTCGCTCCCTTCGTACCGCCGCCGAAGAAGAAATCGGATTCCGGCGAGCCCGAAAAAACAATTGGTACGACGAGGAATGTCATGCTGCCGCCGAAAGAAAAGATGCCGCCTATAGAGCCACGCTGCGATCGAGCGCAACGCGAGCCATGTGGGATCGCTACAGAGAGCTGAAAAAGGAAGAGAGACGTATTATCCGACAGAAGAAACGAGAGGCCGAAATACGTGAGTGCGATGAGCTTGAGATGCTGGCCAATAGGAACAACGCCCGAAAATTCTACCAGAAAGTTCGGCGGCTTACAGAAGGTTTTAAGACCGGGGCGTTTTCCTGTAAGAACAAAGACGGCGATCTGGTGACTGACGTACAGAGCAATCTTAAATTATGGAGGGAACACTTCTCGAACCTGTTAAACAGTGACAGCTGCGCATGTCATAGAGAATGTGAAGATCCCGATACCCCAATCGTTGACGACGGAATTGTCGTTCCGTTACCTGACCATGACGAGGTGAGAATAGCAATATCACGGCTAAAGAACAACAAAGCCGCGGGCGCCGACGGACTGCCGGCTGAGCTATTCAAACATAGCGGCGAGGAGCTGGTAAGGTGCCTGCATCAGCTCCTATGCAAAATATGGTCGGATGAAAGCATGCCTGCCGATTGGAATTTAAGTGTGCTCTGCCCAATCCATAAGAAGGGCGATCCTGCAATTTGTGCCAATTACCGCGGGATTAGTCTTCTAAATATCGCCTATAAGGTTCTAGCGAGCGTATTGTGTGAAAGGCTGAAGCCCACCGTCAACCAACTGATTGGACCTTATCAGTGTGGCTTCAGACCTGGAAAGTCTACCATCGACCAAATATTCACAATACGCCAAATCTTGGAAAAGACCCGTGAAAGGAGAATCGACACACACCATCTTTTCGTCGACTTCAAAGCTGCATTCGACAGTACGGAAAGGAGTTACCTGTATGCCGCGATGTCTGAATTTGGTATCCCCGCAAAACTAATACGGCTATGTAAGATGACGTTGCTCAACACCAGCAGCACCGTCAGAATTGGGAAGGACCTGTCCGAGCCGTTTGATACCAAACGAGGTTTCAGACAGGGTGACTCGCTGTCGTGTGACTTCTTTAACCTGATGTTGGAGAGCATCGTACGAGCCGCAGAACTTAATCGCTCAGACACAATATTTTATAAGAGCGTACTATTGTTGGCGTATGCCGATGATATTGACATCATCGGCCTTAACAACCGCGCTGTTAGTTCTGCCTTCTCCAAACTGGATAAAGATGCAAAGCGAATGGGCTTGGTGGTGAACGAGGACAAAACGAAGTACCTCCTGTCTTCAAACAAACAGTCGGCGCACTCGCGTATCGGCACCCACGTCACTGTTGACAGTTATAATTTCGAGGTTGTAAAAGACTTCGTTTATTTAGGAACCAGCATTAACACCGATAACAATGTCAGCCTTGAAATCCAATGTAGAATCTCTCGTGCCAACAAGTGCTACTTTAGACTAAGTAGGCAACTGAGCAGTAAAGTCCTCTCTCGACGAACAAAACTAACACTCTACAAGACTCTCATCATGCCCGTCCTAACGTATGGCGCAGAAGCGTGGACGATGACAACATCCGATGAAGCGACGCTTGGAGTGTTCGAGAGAAAGATTCTGCGTAAGATTTTTGGACCTTTGCACGTTGGCAACGGCGAATATCGCAGGCGATGGAACGATGAGCTGTATGAGCTTTACGGCGACATAGACATAGCGCAGCGAATAAAGATCCAGCGGCTTCGTTGGCTGGATCATGTCGTCCGAATGGATACAAACGCTCCGGCTTTGAAAGTATTCGATGCGGTACCAGCTGGTGGTAGCAGAGGAAGAGGGCGGCCTCCTCTGCGTTGGAAAGATCAGGTGGAGAAGGACTTAGCTTCACTTGGTGTGTCCAATTGGCGCCGGTTAGCACGAGAAAGAAACGACTGGCGCGCTTTGTTAATCTCGGCCAAAATCGCGTAAGCGGTTATCGCGCCAATTAAGAAGAAGAAAGAGGTTTTGGCGTCATTTACAACAAGTGACTGAGTGTTGTCGTGATGGAAAACCCATAAATCAATACTTTTAACTTAGAATTATTGTGGTGTATCCATTGCCCATCTCCACCCAAAATGCGTGAAATTCTTAGTGAAGCTGCATTTTATTTTTGTATTTAAAATAAATAACCATAAAATATCCCCTCAAACCCGGCAAATACAAAACTCCGCGATGCTTCTTGTTTTCCGCATCAGGAACCCCACTTTTAAAGTGATTAAACTCTGTATATTGGAATTTCCGACCTATTAGAACCAATTCGAGCACGTCTTTTCAGAAAAAAAGGGAAACCGACTAAATACTAACTTCACAAAATAAACCATTCCGACTGCAGAAACTTCGGCGGAGTGCAAAAGCCTCAATCAAAATAATTCACATCCCCAAAAGCAAAACTGATGATCTTCGTTTTTTTCGTTTATTTTTTGTAAATATGTAAAAAAATCTATATGTATAATTTTCCTAAAACATTGTTCTACTCATGTAAAATTTTTATATAACAACTTTGCTTGCCTCACCACGACTGGTACGAGTATTGCGAGGTCAGAGCGTATGGCGAATTGATCACAACGTACGACTCTGCGAGTGGTGAACTGATGGCAGCGCTAAGAAGAGGTGTTGGTTCAACTGCCACTAAGCGCTCTGAGTTGATCACCACATTTACCGGTGCGACGGCTGGTGTTGCTGCTGCAACGGGAGCTGACACAACAACGGCGGCAGCGGGCGCAGGCTTCGCCACCAAGCGCTGTGTGCTCACCACCTGCTTAATGGTCGCCTTCTGCTGCGGCGCCTTCTGCTGCGGCGCCTTCACAATCTGCTTAATGACGGCCTTTTGCTGTTGCTTTCGTTGTTGTAGTCGTTGAGTACGCTGCACGAGATGTAGCTGGGTGCGTTGTTGCAAACGTGCAGGACGCTGGCTAAAACGTGCAAATTCCTCGGCCTCTGGATTGGGAGCAAATTCCGGTGGTGCTTCAACGGCAGGCAAGGGATCTGTTGCGGGCAATGGTGGTCCGTAGGTGGAATCTGGTGGGCCGTAAACCAGATCGGGGTCAGTAGTTTCCTCCTCACCTTGGAAAGGATTTTCTGGTTTCAATTCATCGGCCGACGGGTAAGGTGCGGCGTCAGGTTGTTGTGGTGAGGGAACTGATTCTTGGCGTGCGAAGAATGGCCGGCGTTGCTGAAGACGGCTACTGCGTGGACGGAAAAGGGGCGGTTCAGCTGTGGCAACGGCCACGGCCAATACCAGTAATAAAATAATGCTCTTACCGAACATATTATTGTTTATTTTTCGATGGTGGAGTAGAACGGGAAAGTTAACACAAAACTTATTCGTTAAAATGTGGTAGCCGTTAAAATGTGCTGCTGCTGCTGCTGTTGCTACTGTGTAGCGTTATCTGATTGGTTCAACAATCAGAGCCACCGTTTTATACTAATCAACACTTTCCACCTTTATATCTCAAAATTATATTTATTTAATTACTTAATTTGACATTCGCACTATTTTTCGCTCAAATTTTGTTACTGAATTAGTTAACATTTTGCGCTTCTGACTCGCTCCCAGTTTATTTGTTTATTAAACGGTACTCGCATATAAATGAGTTCGGGCATTCCCTTTGGGCTTTCCACACTAAAACATTTTGAGGTTGCTAAGTGTAGCTTCTTCGATTTGTTGATTGGCTGAGCAATCCTAAACGGTTTGAGGGTTGGTGCGCCCAGTAAGGCGTTGTAGGGTCAATGAGTGCCAAACTGGGTGAACATAAGTCAATAAGCACAAAAATGCGGCTCTATGCGGAAAAATATGTATTTATACTGATATATTTATATGTCTATATATTTATATATATATTTTTTTTTATTTGTCGACTTATCGTTTTAGTTAAATTTAGTTCGAGATGATTTCCTTAAAAGAGTGCAAGTAGATGAATTTTGAAATTTCGAACAAAACTTTCATATGAAAGGTTTAAGTAAAAGGTTGCAACGACATAACGCGGGTGGCTTACGAGGGTCGCAGTCTTTGCCAGGAAAGTGTCATAATTAAAGCCGGGGATAACTTTGCTGATGCATTAGCCATTTTTAACCTCTTCATCCACCAAAAAAAACGTAAAAAAATTGTTATTTTACATGAAAGAAAAGTTCCTAAAAAATTCGTGTAAAAACAGAATTAAGTGTAAGCAATATTAAGAAAATTTTATAAGAGTTCACTTTAGATTTTACCAGACTTACGCATTTTAATGCATTAAACTTTATAAAAAAATGTCCACCTATCGAGCGAAGACAATCCTCAAACCGTTCACCGTCACCATTACAGCCATTAAAATTATCTGTTTGGTAGGGCTTATACACTGGCGGTATCATGGCTCCTTACATCTTTCCAAATGAGCAAGGAGCTACCGTTACGGTGAATGGGGAAAGTCTTTGTTTCCAAAAATTTTTTTTTTTTTTTTTTTTTTTGTGTAAGTTTTTATTTGCAATCTATCTTAATATAATGATATTCAGCAAATTAGGTCTTATAATCTAATAGCAGCGGTAGTATTTGCACAAATGCAAAACTACTTATAAAATTACGATATTTGTTCTAATATTTCATCTTAAATGTATTAAATTTCAATTGTACTAATGAGTTGCTTATCTTCATATAGGAACTTATGTATTTCGTTTTTTATTTAGTGTTGAATAAATAATTTAATTCAGCAAAATTGAGGAAATGGCAAGTCTAAGATATGATTACGCTTCAGTCGTATTGTTTCATTGCTTGAGTCTAATAAGCATATAGCATTCGTATTTACATGGTTTGACAGCCGTGCAAGATATCTGTTAGAAAAGTTTGGAATTTCACTCTTTACAAATGGGATATCTAAGTCCTTGTGTATTGCTTCATTTGTGACAAACCAAGGGGCGTTAACAAGTGCACGCAAAGTTTTTGATTGGTAGCGTTGCAGGATTTCTATATTCGATTTGCTAGCAGTTCCCCAAAGCTGTATACCGTAGGTCCATACAGGCTTTAAAATAGCTTTATATAGTCTTATTTTGTTTTCAAAACTAAGCTGAGATTTACGACCAAGCAGCCAGTGCATTCGCTTGGCTTTATTTTTAAGCTGCTCTTGTTTGGCCTTAATATGGGATTTCCAAGTAAGGCGTCGATCTAAATGCATTCCTAAATATGTCACCTTGGTATTCATTGGTATTACAGCATTATTTAAAAATATTCTAGGGCAGTTATCTTTTCTTAACGTAAAGGTGAAATGGGTAGACTTGTCGGAGTTAACTTTGATCCTCCATTTATCAAGCCAAATTTCTAATATATTTAATTGGTTTTGCAGCAAAGAGGATGCTGTTGCAGGTGAATCGCTAGAAGCTATGAAAGCTGTATCGTCAGCGTAAATAGCCACTTCCACTTCTTCTGTTATTGGCATGTCGGAAGTAAATATTGTGAATAGGATGGGGCCCAACACACTACCCTGGGGCACACCAGCGCTAATATTATATATTTCTGAAGACGCATCTCGGTATCTAACATAAAAGTGCCTTTCACTCAGATAGGATTTAAGGATCAAATAGAAATGTGCTGGCAGGAGTTTTTTAATTTTGTATAGAAGTCCCACATGCCATACTCTGTCGAATGCCTGTTGAACATCTAAAAAAGCTGCAGAACAGTATTGCTTCCTTTCTAGTACATCCCTAATTACATTTACAACCCTGTGGCATTGTTCTGGTGTGCCATGTCTTGCCCTGAAACCAAACTGATGTTCGGGAATGATGTTGTGGTCCCCAACTACTGATAACATTCTCTTCAAAAATATTCGTTCGAATATTTTCGAGAACGTTACAAGCAAACTAATGAGGCGGTAAGACTTAAGAAAGTTTTCGGGTTTATTTGGTTTTGGCACCATAACAACAACAGCACATTTCCATTGTGTTGGGTAGTGATTTACATTGAGAATGGCATTGTAGATTATTGTAAGGAATTCAATAGCTTTCTCAGGTATTAATCAGCCAAACATAGTCGACTAAAAACCCACAAAATGGCGCAAATCGCCATCAGCTCGCTTAACAATACGAGGTGTGTTCAAAAAATAAGGTGAAGGTTTCAAATTTCGCGGGCTACGTACATTCGACTTTCGATTATTTTTTATGTTGGTACACTCGACTCGAAGATATGGTCACGGTTTCCGACATATAGCATGTTTAGTTTGTTTGTGAGAGGCATAAATAAGAGAAGTGTTCGACGATTTTCTGCTATCGAAAAAAAGGGATCAAAGTAGGTGCATCAAATGTTGTGTAAAAAATGGAAATAAGTGCTCTAAAGCACTTGAAATGTTGACAGTGACATACGGTGAGATTGCTTTCAGTCAAAAAAATGTTTACAAGTGGTGCAAGCTTTTCACAGAAGGGCCAGAAGATGTGAATGACGACTCTCGCTCTGGACGCCCCAGAACATTAACAACCGATGCAAATGTTGAGAAAGTAAAAAAAATTGTTATGGAGGATCGTCGAATCATAATTAGAGAAGTTGCTGAGGATGTCGGCATATCGACATGTCGGTTGACTCATGGGATGCAATCTTTTCGGAAATTTTGGGTATGAAGCGTGTGGCGGCGAAGTTCGTTCCTAAATTGCTGAATTTTTACCAAAAACAACGTCGCATGAGCATCAGAAATTGTTGAATGACGTCAAAGAGGATCCAGATTTGCTAAGAAGGGTCATAGCTGGTGACGAATCATGGTTATATGGTTATGATATCGAAACCAAAGCCCAATCGTTCCAATGGAAGAGTTCAGGACAGGCAGGACCAAAAAAAACAGGCCAAATGTCAAGGTTCTGCTCACTGTTTTCTTCGATTACCATGGCGTAGTAATCAGGAGTTCGTACCACAAGGTCGTACGGTAAGTAAGGAGTATAACCTTGAAGTTATAAGCCGTTTGTGTGAAGCTATGCAAAAAAACGCCCGGAATTGTGGAGAAAAAATGCATGGCTTTTGCTTCATGATAATGCACCGAGCAGTCTGATATCCTTCTTATAGGAGTTGACCAGAAAAGAGCTGCAACGATGACAGGGCCTTGATCGCAACTTGACTATCGGAAAACATATTTATGTCTCCCTCCTAACAGCGTTAATTACAAACAAAAAAAGCACCGTTATCACGCCTCAGCCGCCAAATTCACCAGATTTGGCCCTCTACAACTTTCTCTTGTTCACAAGATTGAAGAGATCCACAAAAGGGCTGAGTTTTGTGACGATTACGGAGATAAAACCGAATCGCTGAGAGAGCTCAAGCACATACCAAAAATTGCATATCAGTACTCCTTCGAGGGTTGGAAGAAACGCTGGCATGAGTGTATTATATCTGAATGGGACTACTTTGAAAGAGGTAAAATAGAAATTGATGAATGCAAATACCCTATTTTTTGAACACACCTCGTATATGACTATAGCAAAGGTGCTGATTAGCAAGTTTAAATAATTCTTCTATCAAATTACTACATTTTACAATTACTTTTTTATATGCAGCAAAACACCTAACACCGTAAGCAAAAATGACTATAAAAATTATTTAATTACCAAAAAAATTGTTTTCTGTTGATACTTCGACCTAAAATTTGTTCTACGACCAAACAAATTATACACCTAATTGTATTAAATATTTTTTTATTTAATGCTTACCCGTGACGCAAATTACTATTGAATTCCCTTAGGGAAAATACTTTCTCTCTTTAATTTCATCTTCAAAAATGTCTAAAGAATGGTTCCCTGTGTTTAATTTGGGAAAATATAAATTTGAATTACTTTTGTAATAATATTCATTTTCTATGCCTTCTTGCCCTTTACCCGGTATTCTCTCAGATTAATTCGGTCGACTACGTACATAAATAAAATGTCTGATTATGTTCTACGCGTCTGCGGTATCCACATTTGGCACTCGATTAGGCATTGGCCCTTGACATAGCAGTCAAACGAGCGGAACAACCTCCTCATTATTGTCACGTATACATAGCACAACGCAGTGACAAGTCTAGCGACTGGCTCGCCGGCGCACAACTATCGGAGGCATTCACCTACAACGGCTATGCTGACAATGAAACTGGCCGCGATGCACCAAATTTGGCAGGAGGCCTAGTAATTCTGCGTCTAATTGAGTGTAACACTGACTTTAGAATCATTTTGATGAATGAAGTGAAGTTCATAAAACTTAGTCTAATGCGCCAAAGTATATAAGCTCAAAATCGATGGCATTTAGACAGCATTCTTACTATTAACAGCCAGTGGCAGTATAGTGGAGCAGCAGTAGCGCAATCAGCAAAAACATTTTCACTTAAAACTCCTTCGCCAACAAAATGTTTAGGTACACCGCATTCTTCGCGTTAATATTCTGCGCCTTCGTGGCCGTAGCTCACGCTGAGCCACCACGTTCCCGTGCAGCACTTCGACGCCCATCGAGTCGCTTCCTGGCGCGTCAGGAGGCAGAGGTGGCCGATGACGTAGGAGCTGTAGATGCCGCGCCACCAACAGCGGAGGATGAGAAGCCTGCGCCCTATCCACCAGCAGGTGTGACACCAGCGGTCCCCTTCGATTTACCAACGGAGACTGAAGCGCCAGTGCCGGATAATGTATACGGCCCACCAGAAGAGGAGCCAACACCCGATCCAACCTATGGTCCACCAGAGGAAACTACCACCACCGCCACTGGGAGTGATTTAGCGTCGCAAAACTTAATTCAACCGCGTCAAAGGGCAGCATTAGCCAAGCAACGCAGTTTGGTGCGCTCACAGCCACTCTTGCTGCAAGCTGTGCCCGTTGAAGGCGCGCCTGGTGTTGTGGAGTTGGTGCGTGCCGAGCCGGGTGTTATTTACATTTTGAAATAAACGAAGGAAGGAAAGAGGAGCAGTGAGCTGAAATGAGCTCGAGGGCAGCGAAGTATGATACAATCATTTTATATTTGTTTTAGTTGGTGTTAAATTTGTAACTGATTTTTTACAAATAAAAAAAACGATATGAATAAAAATTATTTTTTACAACAGAAAAGCTCTATACTTTCAGTATTCACGCTCCTTTTATTTCACCTTCCAATGTTCCTTTGTTTTTTAGCGAAATGCTTTATTACTTGCACAGATAAATTGGTAACACTTTGGTCGCAATTCGCAAGTCATCGTAATTTTTCTAATGAATTTGACAGCAAAAAAAATCGATGCAGTCGACTATTGACTGAATATAACGGAAATTCAAATCAAAGTCCCCCCACGTTTGCCCACTTGCGCTCAACGGCTGTCTCTCAATGCTGAAAATCAAAACTACAGGTTTAGACAGTATTCTGTATTAAATTCCCAAAACTCCCTGGAGTCAAAACGTCGAAAATGTCCCATATAAAGGGGTTTTCAATTGGTGCGGGTCGATTTTGGCGCCCTGTGGCAGCCATTTTGTTTTGGTGACATCTGTAAAATCTTTTGTTTATTATTCAGTTGTTTATGCAAACTCATCATGGAAAGCTACACGATTGAACAGCACGTTCAAATGATAAAACTTTACTATCAAAATGAGTGTTCATTAACGCATTTACCATTTTTCGGTAGACGTGGTGGCCCTTCAAATTTGAGACGACCGGGTTAGTAAACAATCAGCTAACACCAGTACGTTCAAGGAACGCAAGATCAGCCCAGAACATTGCCGCCGTCCGTGAAAGTGTACAGCAGAACCCGAGGCAGTCTATTCCTCGCCGTGCACAAGTACTTGGCCTTTCGCAGACTTCAATTTAGCGAATTTTGCGTCGGAACTTGGGCCTACACCCGTACAAGATCCAACTGACCCAGGAGCTCAAAGTTGATGACCATAGACAACGCTGTTTGTTCGCTGACTGGGCTTCGAATCGTTTGGAAGAGAACCCCAGTTTTGGGCGAAAAATCATCTTTAGTGACGAGGCGCATTTTTGGATGAATGGCTGTGTTAACAAACAAAATTGCCGTATATGGGACGACACCAATCCACACGAGGTTCACCAGGTGATAATGCATCCTCAAAAGGTTACCGTTGGGTGTGGATTTTGGGTCGGCGGCGTCATTGGTCCGTACTTTTTTGAAAGCGACGTTGGTGAGACGGTCACCGTCAACAGCGAGCACTACACAACGATGATAACCAATTTCTTATGGCCCATATTGAACCATATGAACCTAGACGGCATGTGGTTCCAGCAGGATGGCTCTACGTGCCACACAGCAAACGCCACGATTGACATTCTGCATGAACGATTTGAGGGTAAGGTTATCTCTCGCAGGGGTGATGTGAATTGGCCACCAAGGCCATGCGATTTGACCCCGCTAGACTTTTACCTGTGGGGTTTCTTGAAGTCTCAGGTCTATGCAAATAAACCACAATCAACCGATGCTCTAAAGGTGAACATAACACAGGCCATCGCTCAAATTCAGCCGGATCTATGCGGAAGAGTCATTGAAAATTGGACCACTCCGATCCGTTCCACCGTAAGAAGCCGAGGCGGGCATTTGAATGATGTCATATTCCACACTTAGTGGCATATATGCGCCTTTCAAATAAAAAAATAATTTTGTCAATAACTCACACACAGCTTGTTTTATTCCATTTCAACATCTACCCACCCTTATTGGAGAACCCTTTAAAAGAACTGCTTACTAACGTAACACATACAAACAAAATAATGCATAGAGTTTCTACAATAATTAAATTATAGCTAAATAATTCATATAAAAAAAAATAAATAATTGGCGCGTACACTTCTGTTAGGTGTTTGGCCGAGCTCCTCCTCCTATTTGTGGTGTGCGTGTTGATGTTGTTCCACAAATGGAGGGAACTACAATTTCAAGCCGACTCCGAACGGCAGATATTTTTATGAGGAGCTTTTTCATGGCAGAAATACACTCGGAGGTTTGCCATTGCCTGCCGAGGGGCGACCGCTATTAGAAAAATGTTTTTATTAATTTTGCTTTCACCGAGATTCGAACCAACGATCTCTCTGTGAATTCCGAATGGTGATCACGCACCAACCCACTCGGCTACGGCGGCCGCTAATTCATATAGTTTCTAGTTAAATGAAATATAATATCTATTTTGAAGTGCGGTAAGTCCAGCTGCAAATATGTTAATTCCTGAATTTAATTTCTTGATTATTAAGGAAAAATTGTGTTATCCTTTTACAATTATAATAGTAATGATAATGAAAATCATGCTTTCATGAAAAAGTACTTTATATATGTAGTTGTGCTTTAGTAGAGGTGAATGTTTTTCTTATTGTTTTTAAGTCAACTTAAACGGTTTTTGCGTGTAACCACAATATAAGTATGCATGTATATGGGGATGCAGCTGCATAGTTGTTCACATACATGCATATGCCGCAACATTCCCTTCCTAAGCCGTAAACGCCCTCGATAACCGTAAATCAACTGATAATGTACAATTAAATTTTAGTTGATATTATCCTAAACTTTCCTGATTTATTTATTTTAACTTCCTGTTGATGACTCAACTATCAATAAATGCTATTAGTATTTAATTATTTAATGAACTGAAAGTAAACTTGAAAGGTGCTTCAAAATTCCCATATGAAAATTCGTCAGAGGTTTATTTTTCGTGCAACCGCACAACGAAGGAAGTGGATTATAGGCAAAGTGTGTGTGTGCGTGTGAATGTATGTGGACGAGCATATGTATAAATACAATACTTTCCCTTGAACTTGAAAAATTCTAACCTTGCTACTACTTCGTAAAGTTTTTAGACATTATGCATGCACACACTCGAGTATTTACATATGTATAGGTATGTATATGTGTGCGCGCGGTTAACTAATAGTTGTTCTTAATATATTCAATGCACGTACAACGGCAGCAGCTACGTACATACATACATGTTTACAATAGCACTGAAAGAGGTTTATACAAAAATAAATACAAAACGAAAGGCTTGAGTTGCAACGGGCAAACTATAAAAATTCATTACAAAAACGAAAATCGCTTACTAATTTAACAAGAAAAAAAAAACAATTTAATTAGTAAACTGCTTGAGTTTAACTAGAAAAATATACTAAACAGTTTTAAATAAATTAAAGATTTACATTTGATAGCTACTCAATAACTGATAGCTACTCATTACATTAAAAAATCAACAATTCTGAGTAACCTTGCATGCGAAGTTATAATCTGCTAAGTGATTTACGAGTACAGTTTTTCATAATCAATATTTTTTTGAATTTTCAAATCAGGTGCTGATGAATGTATTCGCAACCCGATGCTTGATCTCACTGAGATCGCTTTTCAACAAAACGACTGGAGCGATCATTTTTTGCAGCGCCACCACCGAATACGAAATTGGACTTCAGCAAAGTCGCAAAAAAGCTACTATCATGCCGAAGCCAGTGTTGCCAATTTAGCGACTTTGTCGCTAGAATTGACGACTTTTGCTTGAGTCTTGGCGACAAAAAAAAAGTTTTGACGACAAAAATTATTTAGCGACTTATCTGGCGACTTTTGGAGAGCAAATCAAAACCGTTTTAGGCAATAGATACTTTTCTGTCAACTTGATTACCCGTGAATCCCCTTTACCTTCCATACTCTAGAGTAACGATTTACTGACTATAGATAAAATAACTCAATCCGTCGCCATTTTTTTCATATAAAAATTTTCGAAATTCCGTACGTACAACGATAACTACATTTATACAAATTAACAAGCAGTTTCAATTTTTAATTTCAGATAATCCGTTTTTGAGTAATCGATGCGACCATGGAGGAGGAAATACTCCACGAGATTGTTTTTAACTTTTTTATAAATTAATATTTTTCCATAAAAATTTAGGATGGCAGTCTTTAATGGACACTTAATAAAAAAAAAAAATCCGATCCACAAATTCCTTCATTTTCTCCCTAAAAAAATCACTTATTTCTGTGGCTGTCACAGTGGTATTCCCCCTTAAAGCGTAGCTTTTTTATGCCACTTTTTCTTTACTATGCTTAAATATATTTTATAAATCCATTTCATGACTTTAATTAATAATAATATAGTAAATTTTTATATGATTTGCCTGGTTTTATTATAAAAGCGTAATAGTTAATATTATTAATTTTATAAATTTTCAAATTTCCATGGGAATCAAGTACTGGATCAACTTCGTAAATAACTTTTTCAACATTGCTTGAATCACTCATGCTTTCCAATGATATTTTAAATATATGAATGTTTTTCAGACACAAATTAACAAAGCGTTAGAAAATTTAGTAGATTTATCGAATCATAATAAAAAAAAACAGTATTTCAGGAGATTGAAACTTAGGATTCGCCCCTGATTGAGTTAGCGACTTTTGATATTGGCCCTAGCGACTCAGATTTATTGGAGTTGGCAACACTGGCCGAAGCATACCAAGAGTGATAATAAAGACACTATGGTGCCGATCAGAGTTCTCTCTCGGCCCAATAAAAATTAAGTAAGAAATCATGAGTGGATTCAGGCTATTCGTTACTTTGAAATTTTGTTATAAGATTAAATCATAAACTCAGTCACGAACCGTGAACGACGCTTCGGTGGTGGTTGTTTTTGTAGCGGCATAAACATTCCCAATATTTGTTGCCGAAGAGGCAGTCCTTGGCCGGATATAAATCCGGGACGTTCCGCTAACGTGGAACCGACTGTCGTGGGAACCAATACGGTGGTGGACCTTGATGTTGGGTGGAACAGTCAAATCTATTCACTTTCTAAATAAAGAAAAGGGCAGCCGAACACTGCAATAAAACAGAATTTAAGATGCCGGTCGTCAGTGAAAGAGATAATCAAACAGCCATTTGCCTGGTTAAAGACGTTGTAAAACTTCTGTAAGGAAGACCGCGTAACCGGGGAACGAACATTACATACATAAATCTCGAGGCACACATATTCACACACTGCGTAAAACCAATAGCGGCGAAGTCTACAGAACAACAATGAAGCACAAGTCACAAAGAACTACGAAAGCTAGTGAATTAAATACTCTGGTCCTAGAATTTGGACAAAGTAGGTCAGTATAATGATTGTATATTAATTATAATAATAAACCCAACAATTACTCTTATCTCGTAACAGTAAGGGTCGCAGTCTGTCTGGCGTACGTATCTTTTCTGTTCTCGCACCAGACCAAGAAAGGCAGAAGTTGGTTAAGTGTCGAGATCTAACACCCTTGGGCTACAGGAAAAATCATCAATTAAATAAATTGTTAGATATCGGCCATTAATTGAAGATAGTGCAATACAATATAAAAATATCCAATGAAGCTTCCTTTGTGTGAGAGAAAGATTCCTCAGAAGATTTTTGAACCTTTGCACGCTGGTGACGGCGAGTATCGCAGACAATGAGCTGTATGAGCTTTACGTCGACCTAGCGCAGGGAGCAAAGAACCGATTCATGTCGTCCGAATGTATACAAACGCTCCGGCTCTGAAAGTATTTGGTGTAATACAAACTGGTGGTAGGATAGGAAGAGAAAGGCCTCCTCTACGTTGGAAAGATCAGGTGGAGAAGGGCTTAGCTTCACTTGGTGCGTCCAACTTGCGCCGGTTAGCACAAGAAACAAACGACTGGCGTGCTTTGTTAAATTTTTCCCATTTTGCTTTACATGAAATATTTTATATTCAATTTCATCTGTAATAGTTTTTGTGAAAATATAGTTCATTTTATTAAAACAACAAATAAATCCAAGTATCAAACGTTGCTCGTATTGAATAAAAAACTTAACAAATGTTCATCAAAACTTCCAACTTTTTAATCAGAGTTTTTAGAAAAATTTCGAGCTTACATTTGTATAGCCCATGGAATTTTGATATAATAAAGTTGTAGTTCAGAAAATTCCGGCCATTTGGTTAATGAAGAAAATGCGCAAGGCTGCCAGCATATTTTCAAAAATCAACAAAATTGTTGAGCCTTTTCATACTTGCAGTTTATTGCGCCAAAATTCAATTAGCTTTAAAACTGCATACTGAATATTTTTAAAACCTCTGAAAAAAAAATTCGAAATTTCGGCTGTTTATAGTCAATTCGCCCTAATGTGCGTAATGCAGTCATGCGTCACATAACCACATACACACCCAAAGGCACTAAATTAAATATTTCATTGACACCTTCGAAAATTTATAACACTCTACTAAAATTATCTTTGTCATATTTGTTTACCGGCTCATGTCATGTCATATCGAAGTTTCATAAACCTTGTCGCATATATTTCTCAAAATTAAGTAAATATAAATTAGTAGTAATGGTTTTATGGTATTTTTATTACAGCGAACTTTAACGTCTCTCATTAAATTGACACCAAACTACGCCCGCCAGTCGATTGTTGCTATTTAGTCGCCCTCAAGTTTGACCACATGCGTCGCCGCCATTGATGGACAGCGGAGCGCCAATTTTGAATTTTGTATGACATTCATATGACATTCGTATGACATATGTAGACAAGCGAATGAGCAATTTTGCGACGTGCCTGTGATTAATAATCAAATTCCATAACGCCGTGCAAAACTATTCGATTGGAACAACAAAGAAGCGTAATAATTAATTGACTTAGCAGCGACTCGTTGGATTTGGAACGTTGGATGCCAAATATTCAAATGTACAGACTATAATAGCAAGCCACAGCAACTGACAGGAAGGAAAATAAGTTTAAGAATTAAAAAATAAACTTCGAAAATGAAAAAAGGAATTAGTATTCCTTGAAGCGCCCGTTAAGC
The DNA here is from genome assembly GCF_028408465.1 of Anastrepha ludens. Lineage (NCBI taxonomy): Eukaryota > Metazoa > Arthropoda > Insecta > Diptera > Tephritidae > Anastrepha > Anastrepha ludens. The sequence continues at coordinate 115,410,258 of NC_071500.1, read as the reverse complement.
GTCAACTTGACTAATGCCCTTAGCGGGCGCGGAAAGAGTTTTGGCAGTCAAACTAATCTTATTTTTGTTTTTTATTTTTAATTCAATTCATAAAAAATACTGACGAATTCGTTTAGGCAGCACCGGCATGCCGCCCGAAAATTCCGAATGGACTTCCTCTGAGTTTTTCAAAAAATTTTAAATTAGTTGTGAGCTGAACTTGAAAGTCTGCCGCTGTTGCGCTGACAACGGTGTTAGAGCGGACGAACTCTTCGCGCAAATGGAATAGTTTCAGCGAATAAGAAATGAAACAACTTCACTTCGTATTAATCCTAGAAGTATTTACACTGCTGGCGCTCATTTATGGTGGCGCATTGGCACAACGCATGCGAATAAATGCAAAATATTTGCGAGCTCCACACACATCACGCCAGCTGGCGCCGTATCCAGCGGCGGGCCAGAGACCGGCAGTACAGTTCGCGCTACCCACAGAGCAGATCACTGAAGCGCCGACACAGCAGGTAGAAGGGACGATAACCGCACAGCTGAACGAGAAAGATGAAGCTACCGACGAAGATCTGGCCGAAGACTTGGATCCGATAGCAGCTGATGCTGCAGAGGACGACACTAAGCGATATTGGTTTTTCAGAAAGTGAGTGGGGGCGAATGAAATGGTATTTTGTTTCTTAATTGTTTTTTATGTTTTTTACCAAATATAAAAAATAAAAAATGCTATGAGTGAGCGAGTGATAGCAGTTTATTGTGGTTTTTTATAATACTTTATATATAGCGAACAAAAATAAAGCCTGCAGTAGCAGAAAATATGCAGGCCGGCATTTGGCATATTCGTAATAACAGTATTTGCAACAGACAAACAGCAAATTTTGTGCAAACATTTTCTTTATTTGCCTCTTTTGTGCACACCCACGCCCACACACATGCACGTGTCATCTTGTGGATACTGCACAATTTTTATACTTTCGTATATTTGCAGATTTGTATGCGTAATTACCGCTGCAACCACAAAAATATTTGCTCAGAGTCGGTAAACAATAAATTTATGTTTGGAACTTTGTTGTAAATTTTTGTAAATATTCGTACACAGCCGCTTGAATGCTAGCAATTAAGCTCTGAGAAATACGAACAATGAGTTGTGTGTGTGTGTGTGTGTGAGGTATTTGCTTATCCTGTGGTGAGCAAACAAAAGCACCGCTGTTTTCACTAATAGAGCGAGGAAATTGTCTCTCAAAGATCGTATTTGTTTTCCAAACTGCAGCTTTCAAATACCCCCAGCAGGTAGCGTTCATTTCAAATAACAAATGATTATTTAACGAAATTTTAAAAATAAATCATAGCGCGGGCACCGCCAACACAATATGCGACACATTGAATTGCATTCAATTTTCCATACCACAAAGCAATTCGCTGTGAAAACGCGAGCAATAAAACTTGCCTAGTACAAATATGCATGAATGTATGTATGTGTGTGCACTGTGTATATGAGAGTGCATACAAATTCGGGCTACCCTGCAGGCAGTTCTAAGAACGAGTGCGCTGCCAATGAACTTAAAATTATGCCCAATTTTTGCTACCTTTATTTCCCATATACGAAACTGTTGTCGGTTTTACAAACTTCCCCAGATGGTGTCAATTAACTCCACACCACTTGTTCGGTGCGCTTGCACCCCTTCTTTGATGGTGCAGGATTAGTGCTTACCTCCATGAATTTTATCTAAGGAAATCAACACCATAATTTAGCTGATACATGAGTCAATGGAGTCATTGAGACCCAACAATTTTCAATTACTTATTTATTTTTTTTTAAATGAGAGCACTCATAAATAACACTGTGCGGATAAGAACGCGGTACGGCAGAGGAAGAGCTGTAGGATATTGGACCACCTACCGTTTTGCGCCTAATCGTCATAGTTGGTTTACACCGCATTGAAGTTTCTCTAATCTGCTCTCAAGTCAATCGATTTTAATAAAAACTACATTTCTCCTTAATAATGTCTATAATAGACTTTTGGCACACTTTTGCCAAAAATTAAAGTTAGTTTGTAGAGTCGATGGTGGTCAACATGTTCTACAAAACTATTTCTCGCAAAATTAGACAGCCAAAAGCGGTGTGATACTGGTGTGTGTACACCACAAATTTGCTACAATGCATCTGAAACCAGGAGGCCACCGGAATGTGAGAAGAGGATTTTTTTCATTTCACTTTTAAGCATTGATATACTCCTATGCTCGAACAACAGATGTCAATGCACGTCACCTAAAGTACAAAATGGTTCGTAAGTGATGAAATATTACCAGTTCTGCGCTAGGATTTTATTTCAATGGTTCAGATGTTCCTCATAGGCTGCTAACTGCAGACAAATACCTATACATTTATGCATATACACTTGCGCGTGTTAGTAGCATACACATATGTACAAACATACTCCCATAGAGTTGTTTGCATGTGTCTGCATGTATTGTTTTTGCTTTTCTATTTGACTGTTAGTATGCATGTATGTGAGTACACATTGTATCAAATCAGCGCATTCGATTCAACCGAGCGAACAAAGTAATAAAAAAAAATATATATATTATGGTAAATATATATATAAATGGTAAATATGAAAATGCATTTTTAGGACTTTTGATTTGAATTTATTAAATTTAACATTTACTCCATTAAAACATTCAAGTTTAAATTTATTTAAAAAAAGGTTGCTACTAAAGTACTACACTTTTTCGTAAATATTTTGTCATGTATACTTTTCCACAGTTTATAGTGTTTTTTTGTTACTATCGCATAACATTTTTTTCTTATTTAATTTGCCTACTTAAAATTGCCAACTGGTGTTCCATAGGTTGGTGTTGGTAATGCGATAGCAAATGTCACTTATACGACGTGTACGCCATAATAAATGAAAGCAAACAAGTGAGGGACTGCATTGTTGTATTACATTTCGCAAGAAGCTCCTTACGCAGTGCTACTACATATTTCTATTCATTGGAAACGGTAGGCATTTTTCAATTAGTAATATAAGGTATTTGTTCCATTTGCGGAACAACATCAAGACACACGCCACAAATAGGAGGAGGAGCTCGGCCAAACACCCAGGGTGTAAGCGCCAATTATATATATTATAAAAGGTGACTTTTTAAGAGCTATAGGAAAGTTTTTCAAAGAACACACGTAAAATTCAGAAAAACGCATGAAATTTTTATTTAAATCGATAGTACTGCCCATATAATTTAATGTTTGAAGATTATTTCATGCAAATGTTGACCGCGACTGCGCTTCAAATGGTCCATCCGCTTAGTCCAATTTTGGCATACTCTTTCCAATGTTTCGGCCGGTATCTCACATATAAATGCTTTAATGTTATCTTCCACAGCGTCAATTGAAGCAGGCTTGTCTGAATAGACATGCGCTTTAACATAGCCCCACAAAAAATAATCTAAAGGCGTTATATCGCGCGATCTGGGTGTCCAATTGACAGGTCCCGAACGTGAAATAAATGTTCACCAAACTCGCCTCTCAACAAGGCCATTGCTTCGCGTGCTGTGTGGCATGTGGCACCGTCTTGCTGAAACCACATGTCATGCAAGTCAAGCTCTTGCAATTTGGGCAAAAAAAAAGTTGGATATCATTTCACGGTAGCGCTCACCATTCACAGGTACGTTACGATTCGCAGCTTCTTTGAAGAAGTACGGTCCAATGATACCTCCAGCCCATAAACCGCACCAAACTGTGACCTTTTCTGGATACATTGGTAGCTCTTGCAATTCTTCTGGCTGATCTTCACTCCAAAATCGACAATTCTGCTTATTTACGTACCCATTAATCCAAGAATGAGCTTCGTCGCTGAACACAATTTTTCGATAAAAAAGTGGATCTTCGGCCAACTTTCCAAGAGCCCATTCACCAAAAATTCTGCGTTGCGGTAGGTCGTTCGGCTTCAATTCTTCCACCAGCTGTATTTTGAAAGGCTTCACGCCTAAGTCCTTTTGCAAAATTTTCCACGTTGTTGAGTAACACAGGCCCAATTGCTGCGAACGGCGACGAATCGATAATTGGTGGACATTATTAAAACTGGCCGATACAGCTGCGATATTTTCTTCAGTTCGCACTCTACGTAAGCGTGTTGGTGGTTTGATGTGCAATAATATAAATTTGGTTCTAAATTTAGTCACAATAGCTCGAATAGCCGCTTTTCTGAGTCGATTAAACTGACCATAAAATGGAAAAAGCGCGCGATAAACTTTCTTAACAGAACACGCATTTTTACAATAAAATTTGCAAGCGTTGTTCGTTTGTAAGACGATTCATGGTTATGTTATAGACCGAACTGAAGATGTTTAACAGTGAAACAAAACACGAAACGTGCGTCAGCTGTTTAAATCAACTGTTTAAAAAGATAATAGCTAAAACATCACCCGTTATATATATATATATATATATCATAAAAGGTCTTTTCTTCTTAGTAACTATTTCATCCAATCAAAAGAGTTTTCATTGATTTATCGATAACTTTGTCTAAATAGCACAAAAGCTTATCCATCAGTCAATCACTTTCCAAATTAGGTTGGCCTACAAGAAATCCTTTTGCACGCGCTCTAAATTCAAAACACTTAGTTGCATCTATGGCACTTACTCTGAAACTTTTTTAAAGCGATTATGTTTACAATTCTGTGTCTTTAGTCTGGATGGATATATACACAGACTTAATTAAATTAAATGAAACACAAATTGTCAGCATACTTACGACAATAATTTATACACGTGGGGCACAAACTTATAACAGACTCTCATCAGCAGCAGTAAAAGCTCCACGGTCATCGCAGTCATCCCCTACGCAAGCCAAATTTGTCCAGCCGCTAGAGATACGAAGTTTTTAAAGCACAATCTACTCACATTCACGGCTCTAAAATACTCATCACACTAAAGTGGAGAATAATGAACTAACAAAATGCCATTAGTTTTGTTATGGTCTTATGACATTCCATTTAGAATTTCAGAAAAATTGGTTTGAATAGTAACAAGAAAATATAAAATAATTTATGTTATTTCCATAGAATTTCCGCCATCAATGCAGAAGGAAATTTATTACTCAATACTTTACGGCTTTCGACGTCAATTCAAGGCGGTGGAAATTTTGAATGAGTTTCAAACTGCATATAAAACATGCACTTTTCGTAGGTAGTATCAAAGATACTACTGAACTTTCTTAATGTTCAGTTAGGCCGTGGTACTTAAATGCGTATAGATTAACCCTACCTTGTAAGATGTAAAGCGGAGGGTTTTCACAGTAGTTTTTTCCTTCGAAAAAAGAAAAAATCGTTTCAAAAACCGAAACCTGTGATAAATATATAAATATAATGATGTAGAATTAAGATTTATATCATATTCTGTAAATTGTGCGATAACATAAATATTGTAACGTTTTTCTACTTAATAAACTCTTATCTTATCTTATCAAAGATTCCAGACTGGACATTTTTCTGCGGATGAGAAGCCTCCAGAAAGAGGGCCGAAATCGTTAACCGACGAGATAAATGTGACTTTTGTGAACCGAAAATTGATGGAGACCCACGAGTGCCACAGGAAATGGTATGTAGAGAAATGGGCTTGAATGCCATGGTAGATATGCAGATCCGATGGGTTGCCCGAATTTTGAATGAGAGTCAAAAGGAGGCTAGGGTAAATTTCGTTCAATATTTTTCAAGAAAATTCGAATACCGAGAGTGTAACAACTTTAATATGTTCGTAACTGGGGACAAAGCTTGGTTTTTAAGTATGACCCCGAAACTAAACAGCAGTCCATGGTATGGAGCCTAAAAAGAACTCAGTTACATGTGAAAGCCAGGCAGCGAAAGTGCGCAACAAAAGTGATGATCTCGCTTTACTCCGCCAGAGCAAAAATGTTTGCTGCTATTCGGTTAGATTTTTCTTAGACAGTAACTGCTAAATAGTATACCGAAATCTGCTTAACAAAAGTGCATAATTTGCAAATGATTTCTGGTTAAAAAATTAAGAAAAATTTAGAGGGGAAGTATTTGGTATCAATGAAGAGACAAAAAACGCGGTTAATGCTGAACTTAGAAGCTCAAAAACGTGATTTTGAGCACTGTTTTCGACAATGAATTTACCGATTGAAAAAAATGTATTGAAATTAATGCTGATTATGTGGAGAAGATAAACATTACTGAAGATTAAAAAATAAAAATTAAAAAAATATGTTTTACATATCCTTTTTTGAATTCAATTTACCGAGCTTTTGCTGTTCCCCTGGCATATAAAAAAATGTCTTTTAATTATCTTCTTTCCTTTTACACATATTTTGCAAGTATACCGGGATCGTTTTGGTTTGAAAATCAGCATAGTTCGTTGAACGTCAACTAGTTTGTCCTTTCATCAATCAGCCTAACAAGCCGCCTTACGCGCTCAGCTGTCACGTGCTCCATACGCGAATAACTAAATTGAATATTAAGCGTGCCATACAAGACGTTTCAAGTCGTGTAAGCAAAGATGTATATATATACATATATATATATATATATCTATGTATGTATGTACATATAAGTATATTTGCTTTGCTATACATTTTTGGCGGCTTCGCCTCCTATTCTCGGTGTGCCCGTTAATGTGTGTTTGATGCCCTGAAATGGTAGAGAGTTTTTGCTGACTGAAATGTACTCGAAGCTGTTAGAAAAAACAATTTATGTTATTCAATATTTCATGCCCACAGGAGGGCGACCAGCCAATGATAACCACTGATCACTCCACTCGCTTGCAATGGCAATTAATTAGTCTATTTATGAACATATTTTCCAACACACATACCTACCTTTGTAAATACAAATAGACTCATTAATTACTTAATAAACAGTTGTCAATTTTCATTTAATACTGACAGGGCGAAAGAGACAACAAAACGCCCAAGTGTTGTAGTATTCGGCAGTAAAGCCACAATACCCAAACAAATTTGACATTTAACACCGGTTACATGCCACTCAAGTTGACACAGCTGCTTACAAAAAACTAAGAAAAAAACGAGCTCAAATGTCAAATCAATAATAATAAACTCGGCAATCTCAATAAATTGTATTATTGTTGTGGTATGTATATAAATTATGGCCGGTTAATAATATCTGTGCGACGTATACTCTTTGATAAGCTTTTCGCTTTCACGCATTTGACAATAATTAATTTGATTCCATTATTTTTTATTTTTTATTTACTCTGCCGCATTTCTTATTTTTATTTGTGGCATAATAGTGCTAAGTAAATACATTAAATTAAACCGTATATTAAAGCGCATTTAAATACATTTTCGTTGATTTTTATTTATGTGCAAAACTCTAAAAGTCAAATGGGCTTAAAATGAACGCGACTGCATCTGCATGACCCAGACACTTGGCCACGAATAAATCTCGCCAATAACAATAACTACTAAAAACAGCAGCAACCACCAGATTTTGACACCTATTGGAAACATTTAAGCTTTTAACTATTAATAGCCATACACACGCGCTGCCCACCCACCGACCTCTTCATCCGCACTACGACCTGACTCTCCCTTGACGGTTGTTATGAAATTATAATTTATTTCAATAAAATATTGCACGTTTTACTGCTAATTAAAATATTTTGAAACCTAATTTGTATCGTATTAGTTGTGGCAGCAACCTCAATCTCACCTCCTATTGTTGTCCACGGCTGGTAGCGGCAGCCAGCCTGGCGTATACGTAACAAACTTCACATTCGTAATTTTTGCCTAATTCGCTACTTAATGCCTTAAAATGTATGTATTTGTATAATATAAATAGTTTTAAATTGCATTCCAATACTGCAAAGTTTCATATTTTCTCGCGCAAACATTTAAATTTTAAATTGAATGAAGTAGTGCAGTTGAACGGAGACAAAAAACAGCACAAAAACCCATTGTGATTTTCCATTTTTTTCATTCAATATCCACGTCCATCAAGTTGCAGAGGTAATTTATTTGCTCCATATGTTTCCAAATATGTGCACACTCATAGCGACTTACGCATACGTATGTGCATTCTGCATATATTATATAAAATGTGTATGCATGCACGGAGCTACACACATCGCCCGCTGTTGACAAAAAGTATCAATTATTATGGAGTTATTAATTGCCACCGACTGAAAAACATTTCAGCACCATTTAAAATTGTTTTTAATGCGAGCGCTGCAAGTATAACTGTATTAAAAATTATAAAGAATAGTTAAATTTCTATTTTTTTTTTGTTGTTGTCAGCAAATTGTTCACAGATCTACAAATATGTACTACGTTTGCATGCTTCGGTGCAACTTATTGTGGTTATTTCCAGTTTTGAGATATTTTTCAATTAAAATTTTAATATTTGGGGAAAAGAGTAGGGATATATTTTACAGCAAAATACGTAGATCCAAAATTAAAAACTGAAATATTATTTTGAAATGTAGACGTAGTATAGAACTTCCGAAATGTATTACTGTTCGATTATCTTTCCAAGTAAACTGTCATGCAAAGGCGCATAACCGGGTAAGTACCAGAGACCTGCATGGCTCACTGTTTTCTTGAGTTGTTCATACGCTAAATTTCTTGCTCACATTCAGTCAATTGAACCAAAATATTTGGTCAAGTGCAGTCAGCTCATGCAGGCGAACGCGTAGTTCAGCTCAGTCAACACGCATGATCTAATGTCTTCGGCTCAAATCTAATCATTGAACAAAAAGCAGCATTGAATGAAATTAGCATCGGCCTTTGCGTTCAAACGATCAAACGTGTTCAAAGAAGTAATTGTCATTATTGTAAATAGCACATGTTCGGTCAAACGAGCGTTGGCGTACAATGTACGCTGTAAATTGCGTTTCGTATTTGAAAGGATTAGTTGGTTTCAGCCGTTGTAAAATAATGTCAAACGATTATTATAAGTTTTAAGAAAAAAACAAATATGAAAATATAGTGTTTTTGCTTTAAAATTTTGCTTTTACTTTGCTATCGTTACATGCAAAAACTCATGCGGGATCATACGTGTTCAAACCGGCTCATTTGGCTCTATAGCCCTTTTATTCTTGCTCAAAAAAATGAATGTACAGCCGAACGAGCAAATACCCGAAACGGCTGCTATGAAGACGATTGGTGATAACATCGGAGAGCTAAAACGCAGCACATGATTTGATTGAGCTGAAATAAACAATGACAATAACTTATTTGAACAAGTTCGATCGTTTGAACGCAAAGGCCTGTTTTTTTGTTCAAGCGAAGCTTATGAATGTTTTATACTCAACCGGTGTAGTTCTCTGGTAAGTACTAAGTAAAAATTTTCGCATTTGGTGCGAGACTCGCTACAGTTGTCTCATCAACGACTAGGACCACGAAGAAATTTTCTTACTTATTTAGACAAATGAACCGAAATTCTTACTGACTCCACAAATATGTGCTATAATATCCTGTAGCACATAATAGAATATATTTTATAAGTATATACATTAATAAGAGCTTTAACACGTTCCCTGTCCGCTGAGCCACATATGGTTCAGGAAACGTGCGCCTGATAAGCACTGATACGTTCCTGAGCCATATGAGTGTCAGCATAGAAAAAGTTCCCTGAACCACATGTGTTTCATGAACATGCGGAAGCAAAAATGTCCCTCTACGCTCATGGACCATATGTGTTTCAGGTAGAAATACCCTACATCCGTTTTTTTTTAGTTATTATTATTACTAAAGCTATCCAATGACTACAAAAAAACAAATTTTTCAAAAAACCTAATTGGACTTGTCGGTCAATTTTGCATTTTTGTATTGGGACAGGGAACGTGTTAATTTTGCTATGATTTTTCACATAATTTTCCTCCGGTATCTACTAATTTAAACTAAAAAACACCACTACTTTTTCTCCCGCATCATGAATTGTGTCTAATTAAGAGATAACATGGAAACATTTAAAAAAATATTCCGCTGAAAACTCAATACTTTCTTCTACTTTCTCACATATTTTAAATTTTTATTTTGATCCTTTTTTGCTTTGTTTTTGTTGCCATTCCCAATGGTATTAATTTGTTATTGATGCGCCTTTTTGTGCTGTTCTACGAATATTTTTAATGATTTTTTTTATTTTTTTTTTGTAATTTTGTTGATCATTTTTTCAATGAAATATTTAATTTGCAGTGCTATTTCACTGTCAAATGTTGCACGCGCGTCATTGTTGTCTTGCGGTCAGCAGCTTTCAGTTGTGATTTCACATTTTATTTTTTATTATACCTACTGACACTTTGTTGTTGCCTTTTGATTTAATTTAAAGTAATGTCAGCGAAAATTGTTTCGCGCATTTAAACCGCAGGCACAGGGATTTTTAATTGATTTCTGCCTGCCTTTTCATTTGCATGCTTTCGGCCAACATTTCTACGAACTTTCATGCATTTAAATTTACTAAACGAGGTTTTTGTTGTTTAAATTCTGCAACTACTTATAATAAATAGTCCCACATTTAATCGTTTGGGGAATGCGAATACTTATTTCTTTTTTTGCAACAATGTTAGTAAATTGAAATTTGATTTGTGAGCTATTTGTATTTCCTGGCTTTTAAGTGATTTTCTCATTTAATTAAAAAATCTTTTTCTGCCCATTTAGAGTATTTAATAAACTAATTGAAATTTTTGTCAGTTTTTTAAATTAAATAAATAAATCGTTGATCCAGTGCATCAATCTCCATACGCAAAAATATGGTACTGTTTTTCCATCTGAATCATAAAATTCTCACATCCAATTAAAGGTGCGTTGTACTTCAAGTGAAGTGGTATGAAGTGCAGCTCCCCACCGACTCCGAATGGCAGACAGTTTTTGAGGAGCTAACCTTTTCACTCTATAAGGCTCTCATCATGCCGCAGAAGCTTGAATGATGACAATATCCGGTGGGGCGTCCATTGGAGTGTTTGAGAGAAAGATTCTACGGAAGTTTTTTACATCTTTGCACGTTGGGGACGCTGAATATCATAGGCGGTGGAATAATGAGCTGTATGAGCTTTACAACGACATAGACATAGCGCACCGAATAAAGATTCAGCGGCTTCGTTCGCTGAGTCATGTCGCACGCTGGTGGTGGCAGAGGAAGAGAAAGGCCTCCTCTACGTTGGAAAGATCAGGTGGATAAGGACTTGGCTTCACTTGATGTGTCCGACTGGCGCCGTTTAACACGAGAAAAAAAAACGACTGACGCGCTTTGTTAAACTCGGCCAAAATCGCGAAAAATTAGGAAGAAGAAGAACCTTGACATGGTAGAATTTTAGTCGAAGCCTTACCATTAGCAAATGGGGTGTAACCGCTAATAGAAACAACATTTTCGCCATTTAATGTTTTATGCCCACAGTGGATTTCGAACACGAATGGTAGCCATGCACAGACCGACTCAACTTCAGTAGCAGACACTCGGGTATATTAATGAAAAAGAGTTTGATTTGACTATTTGAAACATAGACATATTTTCCATATGATGTTGAATTGATAAAGAAAATGTTTGGAAATTGAGCATTTTGGTTTTGAGCCACACTGTAACCTAAAGACTATTATTCGGCCACCATAGTCAACTTGTGTGAGCTTTGCGCACTGAAAGAAGGTTCGGGGTCTATCGCTACCTGTGGACAGAACTCCTCCGCCAAAATTTATAATGAATTTTTCCGACTAAAAAAAAGTTTGGTAATAACATAAAAACAAATAAAAACGTACAAGATTTGTCGATGTTCAACCAACAACCGTTGTAGGACCCGGAAGACGCATAACTCAATTTGCGTGCTAAATAATTCAAAAATGGATTCGATTCACCTAAAATTGACTTTTATATGTTTAACGAATTTAGTGAAGCTCCTATCCGAGACTTTTTAGGTATTAACTTCCAATGGAAAATATTAAAGTAACATTTTTCCGGAATTCAAAAATATTAAATTTTTAGGAAAATATTCGCTTTGAACCAAAACTGGCAAGTTTTTCAAAAATCTAAATTTGAAAATTTGTTTTTAATATTTTTTCCAGTTTCAACATAAAACCTAGACTTTTTTTAGTAGAAGAACTTAACTTAATTTAGTTAATTTAACTATTACTATTAATATTGGGTCATAATGCATTTTAATCTCTGATGTAACCTTTTGTGATTGACCGCAAGCCTACCATTGGAGGCTTCTTAGTTGAGTACCTCCACTGGCTGTTTGCCACTTATCACTAACGAACTATTAACTATTAATTTCTATTCAGTTTTTGAGAAGCAAACAGCTGACAGAAACCGTAAAGCAGCACAAGTGGCACGGCTCGTGTTAACAGGATTTTGGCAAGCTCAAACTTGCCACACATCGCGCCCAACTCCAACTTTTTGTGTTGCTCTCAACAACATTCAACAAAGATTTAGTAGCAGCTATTAGAAATTGCTTAACAGTTGTGCTAATAGACAATAATGGCATCAAAAAGAAAATAACAAATGCAGCAGCAGTTAAAACTATAACGACAACAAAGAAAGTAATAAACTGGAATAAAAACAACAAACTGAAGTGATTCAATGTGTGTGCCTTTTTTAACTACCTATGTGTGCATGTATTAGTTGGTGTGATGTCAAAAATTAAGAGAACAATCCATATAATGCACAAACGTGTAGATGAACTGAAGGCGAACAGCTGTGTTGGGCAAGAGCAGGCACACACACACAACTCACACATACACACACCAAGTGGAAAGGTATGGCGAATGTACAAGCGGATCGTTAAATTTAGTAATATTGCACACACACGCAGTTATGCTTATGAACTTACATGGTTATGCGTGTATACAAAGAGCCAAACGAAATAAATAGCGGCGTGCATCAGTGAGACGCAAACAAGTCGAGTGAACCAGTCCGAGTCAGGCAAGCGGGGTAATGGCAGCAGGTAAAGGAGGCACGCAACGGGCAGTTGCACTTTATTTAAACCTCACTTAAGGCACACACAAACACATAGGTGTGCTGTAGTAAGACGCTGGAGTATTACCAGAACAGCGTGGCACTAGTCCTCTTTGGGACCAGTTTCCCGGCAAGGCCATTGATTGCCACAACTTCCGCTATCCAAAGCTTCCTTACTAAATACTCTCGAAAACTTCAAGTTTGATTATTTAAATCTGAAACAACTACTAGGTTGTTGAATAAGCTTTGCGGTTCGATAAGAAAAAAAAACAATTTTATGGTTTGAAATACATTTTATTATAGTCTCCCTGAACATCGAAAAACTGGAAAAACGCTTTTCCCACATGAATTTTTTTAAGTCTGGAAACGGATGGAAGTCGCTAGGGTGAATACGGTGCATGCTCCAACATTCATGGATTTTAGCCGGTGTCAAAATGGCTGCATTGTCCTGATAAACAAAATTTTGTCTATGCCATATGGGTATTTTCCCCTTCAACTGGGGATGTTCAGAATTTATTGTTTCACCAGTTACTTGCAATCCACAAATAAAATTCCTTTCGCATCCCAAAAAACTGATGCAACACCTTGTTGGCCGATTTTTGGACATGAACTCGTTTCGGAGCCGAAGAACCAGATTCCACGATACTTCAACCTCCTGTCTTGATTTAGGATCATATTGATAGACCCAAGTTTCATCCATTCTGATGAATCGACGCACAAAATTCACTTTATCCTTTTGAAAACCAAATTTAGCTGAGAAAGTCGCAGCTACGAAATGGTTAGTATGCAACTAGTATTTATATGAATTTATATTTGTATGCGTTGCAAGTTGCCCCTCCAAAACCACTGAAATATTTACTTGATTGTGCTGCTCGTCGCATGGACGCAACATCTGCAACTATTTGACACCGCTTCAGTCATGGACATATAGAGAGAAAAAGCAGCAAACAACACTAACAACAAAAGCACCAATATTGACTACAATAGCAACAACAACAAATTAACGCAACATTAACAATAAAGTAAAAGAGCCAAACATGCCATAAGCGAAGGTCTTGCACACCGAAAATTTCATAAGTACGCGCATATGCCAGGCAGCGTATATGAACACATACACTCGCGCGAGTAAATATGTTTGAGTGTATGTATAGTATGCATGTGCCTGAGGTTAGATGCGCTCTTGTGTGGCAGACGGCGAGCGGTGTGTGACATTGGGATAAATGAAAGCAGCCAACTTCATTACATGCTTGGTTTATTCAAAACAGTCAACGTAAATTACATTACAACAACAAAGCAGGCGCACACACACGCGCACGTATGCGCAAGCGAAGCTCAGATTGTCGATGTCCGCACACATTAGCAGCAGTAGTAAAACAACAACAAAGCGCACAACAAACACACTGTTGAACGAGCAAAAAGGCGGCAGTATTACAACAATAATAACAGCATTACTACATAAATGGAAAAAAGCAATATGCAACGCCATAGAGCAACACCAGCAGTTTCCTTCACAAAAACAACAAAAACAAAAAAACAGGGACTACAATGGAGAATCGCTGTTAGCTGTTAGTTCAACCAAAGCATGAAATAAGCATAAAATAAGTACAAGAATGGGCCATGTCGACCAGCAACAAACACCCTTTCATTCATTACTAACACGCTTTTGCTTGGCCAGGAGAGCTCCCACACATGTCTCCTATTTGTACGTGCATACACCCATTTGAACAGATATATATGTATATGTATGTGTGTGCTTAAGAATGTAATAAATTTTATGCGCCACATCCTTTTAAATGAGTGGTCTCTCACATAGCTGTGAAAATCGTGTGACAAATGAATGGACTATGGTAAACTTATTCCCTCATACACACATACAGACACTCATACACATGAGGCTGTTTGCATGACTTATGGCTTGTCGTTGTAGACATTTGTATTACCCAAACTGGATACTATACATGGCAAGAAAAATGGTTGCCAATTAAACTGTAGAGTGTAATCCACTCTCAGCGAGTATAAATGAAAATAATGAAAACAAACCCATCTTTTAGGGAGTATTTTTTCTCAGTGGAACATCAAACAACATATGTACTTGCAATATCAAGTATTTGCATTTGCTTTTTGCTGTCAGTTGTCGTACTATTTTTTGGCATTAAATTAAGTTTGTCTGAGACTTTGTTATTACGGCACCAAATGACCCTTTTCTTATGCCTAAGACCCAAAAATTACGATCAAAATCAGTAGGTTGTGTGGTAAATCAAAGCGCAGAAAAACTAAGGCAGCATTAAAACAATAACAACACGTTTTCGGACAGCAAATCACAAAGAGGCAAATTAATGGGCACACACTCCTACACATCCACGTAAGCCCAAATATAAGAGTGTGATAAGATGGGGGCTAAATTAGACAAACATACATGGCTGTTTAGGGCAAGTTTTGTATCTGTGATTTTTTTTTTCTATAAATATCTATGTAACACCGTGCGAAAGTAAAAGTTATGCGGCAAACATTTCTTATGCAAGTCGAATTTTCGATATTAGGTGCGCAACTAAGTTCTCGCTGTATTTTTGAGGAGAATACAACTTTATTCTGAAAAAAATGGTTACAAGTGAATCATTGAAAGTATTGCCCATCGCTGGCTAGTACTTTTTCCTATCTCTCTGGTAGATCTCGTATACCGTCGCGGTAAAACTGTTCATCTCTTGAGGCTATCCACGGATCAAGCCATTTTTTGATGTCCTCATATGAATATCTGGGGAATATGGCGGGTGGGGTAGGATTTCCCATTTCAGTGTTTCCAGGTAGGTTTTAACGGGTTTGGCAACGTGAGGCTGAGCGTTGTTATGCTGTAGATTCTCTTTTTCATGCCTCCCCGCGTATTGCGGCCGCTTCTTGCACAGTGCTCAGCTCAATCGCATCAATTAAAGTCGATTCCGATCCCCAGTGATGGTTTCGCTCGGTTTTAATAGTTCGAAGTAAATAACACCGACTTGGTCCCACCAAATAAATAGCATAACCTTCGCAGCGTGAATATCTGGGCGAGGCGATGACGTAGAAGCATGACCGGGCAGTCCCCATGACTTTCTTTTCTTTGGATTGCTGTAATGAATCCATGTTTCATCACCCGTCACGATGCGATTAAGAAAACCCTTCCTTTTTTGCCGCCGGAGCAGTTGTTCACAGGCGAAAAAACAACGTTCAACATTCCTTGGTTTTAACTCATAAGGAACCGAAGTCACCTGTTTCTGAATCATTCCCAAAGCATGTAATCGTTTGGAAATGGATTGGCGGGTAACTCCTAATACTAAAGCAAGCGCTTCTTGCATTTGACATAGAACCTCATTGAGCAATGCCTCCAATTCAGCGTCTTCGAAGGTTTTTGGCCTACCTTCACGCGGACGGAACCAATCTCGGCACGTTGTTTCACTTAAAGCAGCAGCTCCATAAACTTTTTGTAGAATGTAGAATGAAAGAGGAAGTCAACACTCCCCGCAAATGACGATTATTCGGCACAAAATCAGACATTTTCACAAAACCAAAACAAAATCACTAATATGTCGAAGCAATTTGTTTACTATAGGTATGTCTAAGCTTGATTTACGACGTTTAGGTTATGTTAGAATCGACACACTACTGGCGACATCTATTGACAGCATTAACACCGATAGCAATGTCAGGCTTAAAATCTCTCGTGCCAATAAGTGCTACTTTGGACTAAGTAGCCAATTGAGTAGTAAAGCCCTCTCTGGACGACCAAAACTTACACTTTATAGGGGTATCATCATGTCCATCGTAACGTACGACGCAGAAGCTTGGACGGTGACAAAATCCGATGAGGCGTCCCTTGGAGTGTTTGCGAGAAAGATTATCCGGAAGATTTTTGTACCTTTACACGTTGGTGAAAGCGAGTATCGTAAGCGATGGAACAATGAGGTGTATGAGCTTTACGTTGGCTAGGTCATGTCGTCCGAATGCACACGACGGCTCCGGCTCTGAAAGTATTCAATATGATTCCAGCTGGTGGTAGCAGAGGAAAAGAAAGGCCTCCTCTACGTTGGAAATATCAGGTGGAGGAGCGCTCTTCTTGGCTTCACTTGGTGTGTCCGACTGACGCCGGTTAGCACGAGAAAAAAACGGATTTGTAAACTCGGCCAAAATCGCGTAAGCGGTTATCGCACCAATCAAGAAGAAGAAGAAAAGATAGAGCTGTAAAGACGTCATCGCATAAATTGTAGAATTTTAACTATTTGCTTTCTTGCAACAGCGGAGAGCTTTTCACCACGCTATGGACTAAGGGCCAGTTTTCCAGTGCTAGTTAAGCTGCGGTGTATTTTTTAAACTGAATTTAAGCCTGCAAATCGGGCGATTAAGCTTAATGATAGCAACAACGAATGATCTTGGAAAACCCGATTTTGAGTTGGTCGCTTGTTGAACTGCCAAATGCAAAATGAGTACTTTTATTGCCATGGGGATAACTTTTATATTTGTTTATTTTAATTTTTTTCACTTACATATAACTTAATATTTTTCGAAATGTGTTAGTTTAAAAAATATGTAAAAAAAACGAAAGTCTATCAAAAATTTTAATATTTTGATGATTTTAAGCTAAAACCGTTTTTTGGCGATATCTCGAAAAGAAAGAAAAAATCATGTCGATTTTTTAACTCAAGTACTATTTTATGCAGCAGATAGGTGCTCTGGTTCTTGGGTAAAAACAAATCATTAAATATTTGTAAATCTGTGATTTCAAAAACGGGCACAACTTTAAACAAACTTACTTTTTTGTTTATTGGGTTTACCAACGATAAATATTTTATGAAATTTTACGAGTCATGCAGCTCACTAAATGCTTTTTTTGGGGTAGAATTTATTTGTATTGTACCTGAATTGATGTTTCTGACAATAGTTAATGGGAACTTTTGATTTTCTTACACTTTTCGAGGTAACCCAAAAAAATTCCCATGCAAACTCACAGCAAAAAAGTATGGTATTTATAGAGAACACAAGAATGTACTAATTTTGAATTTACATGTGGGCAATAATTGCACAAATAACAACCATAATAGCAATCAACAACACCAATGGAAAAAGAGTAACTAGAGAGGGGCAACGGCCATTGTTAGCTCATATTAATTTTTGCGCCCTTAAATACTTAACCTAAAGCGAAATAATAAGAAAATATGTACACACAAAAGTATGAGTAGGCAGGAAGTAAAGTAATAAGCCGGAAAATGATGCTGAAATAAAAAATACGGGTGTAAGGAAAATGAGAATATAAGTCGTATGGACAACATACCCGTGACTAAGGTACGCCCTCCTTGCACGTAGATTCCCTGAGTACTTCAAAGCGCACGCTACGATTTTTGTGCTCGATATGGGTTTTCAACATTGCAATAATTGCTGGCTTGCCATTTCTTTCAAAAAATCTAGTTTCGCGAGCAGCTTGACATTTTACATCTTTCTCATGAAACTAAAAATCATTCATTTCTTCGTCACACACCTTTGATAAGCTTTATACCGGTCCTCATGTGACGGCTTGACAGTTCACAGCTTGATTTACTGCATTTTCCAAGCAGTTTGTCTCGATTATGCTTTCTTCCCAAACTGCAAACTGCTCAAACAGTGCTGTGATGAGGGATTAGTGTCGCTGCGTAAACACGCAAAAACACGCATTGCATTCTGCTCTGAAATATGCCATAACACCATTCTAAGAATGCCCAACACATCACCTTCTTCCCATTCAATTAAGAACTGACTTAGAACACAACTCCTTCAACAGGAGGCGACTAATGGAGTAGAGTGGGAAATCCCCCTTCAGCTAGATAACGGATTAAGCTGCCTTATTTCCACTCCTACTTTCACTCCTCATGACTTCTTTATGAGATATTGTAACGCCGAGTTGAAGAGGGCAGTCTAAGGGAGAGCACTCGCTTCTGTTTTTTCATTGAAATTATTATGAATAACTGAGTGATACACTTTGCTGCATTGAAAACTAAAGGCTGATTCAAGAGCGATGTAGATTTTTATTTTTTTCATTTTCATACGATTGGAACTGGACTTGGTCCTCAGTTGAACAATGCGTTTCGTGATTTTTTCGCTACCAAGAAAGACTACTTCATTTGAAATACTGAAAATCCACATATCAATAATTCAAAGCTTTTGAGCTGGCAAAGTCATCGGACCGTACCATTTCGAAAATAATGCCGGTAATGCTGTTACGACCTCATCGTGAGGTAAAGCGTTTTTCAGTAAGAGCGCTTCAACTTTTTTTTTGAATAAAACACAAACGGTTTGACTTTTTTAACTAAATTTGTTTTTATTATCGAGTTTGAACATATACATTTAAGTATGAAATTCGATTTCTTTTGCATGACCTCCGCGTGCAATTTCGCGTTCAATATTGGCTCTGAGCTCACAAATCATCGCCGGCTTGTTACTGTAGACCAATGACTTCACATAACCCCAAAGAAAATAGTCTAGAGGCGTCAAATCACACGAGCGCGGCGGACATTCGACCGGTCCATTTCTGGAAATAATGCGCTCATCGAACTTACTCTTCAACAAAAATAATCGTTTATCATGTCGCGGTATCCATTTCCATTCACAGTAACGTGGCGATCGTTCTCGTCAACGAAAAAATATGGGCCAATTACGCCGCCGGCATGTAAGCCGCACCAAACAGTGATTTTTTTGGGATGCAACGGTGCCTCATGAATCACGTGTGGATTGCTTTCTGCCCAGTAACGCATATTTTGCTTCTTGACAAAGCCATTGAGCCAAAAGTGAGCTTCATCACTGAAGATGATTTTTTGGAATTATTTGGATTTAAAGTAGCAGCAACAGAACGATTATTTTCATAAAAAATTTGCACGATTTGCAATCGTTGCTAAGTGTGTAGCGTTCCATGATGAAATGTATACTAATGAAGTTTACAAATGACAAGCGAAAAATAAAAAATATTGCGTCGTTCGCCCTCCCTATCGGAAAAAAGTTGAAGCGCACCTATTGAAAAACGCCTTATAAACAAACTTGTTATGGTCTAAATTAGAAGACAGTGACAGTGACAACAAGCGGGTTCAGCAGACGGTGCTACGTGCCACATAGCGCACGAAACAAAGGGCCTATTACAAGCAAAGCTGCTAGAACGCATTATCTCACGAATCACCGATGTTTATGAGCGCTGAGATCTTGCGATTTGAATCCATTGGACTTCTTTCTTTCATATGGTCCATCTCAAAACACCCGAGACGACTTCGGAGCTGAGGAAAGAAATCGTGCGCGTTATAAACAATGTACAGCCGAATTGTGCCAAAAAGTCATGGAAAAATTTGATATGCGTACCCCGTATTGTGAGAGGATTAGTGCGTTTCATACAGAAATGCCATAGTTTTAAATGTAATTTAATAGTTAAAGTGAGATTATTTTTATAAGATGAAATAAATAAATGAAATCATTTTTAAAAAGTTTGTTAGGTTTTATATTATATATAAGAGAAAATCTGCGATCTTATTGAATCACCCTGTAAAACTTGTTTTCACAGGATGCACAGGGAAGTAAGAAATACACAAAATAAAAAATATTATTTACTAATAATTTTTTCAGCAATTAAGCACGTGTGGGAATATACAGGGTGGCTCATGCAGTGAACCACCGTTTTAAAGAAAAATGAGCCATTGATGCCAACGGTCCAAAATCCATACCAAACTGTCACTCTCTGTGGATGCATTGGCTTCTCGAATATGACGGGCTGGTTTTCGCATCCCGAGATGTGGCAGTTTTGTTTGTTAGCTTAGCCGCCGAGTTGCAAATAGGCTTCGTTCGAAAAAATTATTTTCACTTATTGACAATAAAAGCACTGTTTGGGCTACACAATATTGATCGGTCAGATAAATTTTCAATACTTCCCAAAGTTGTTCAAGTCTAAAGTATTTCATTTCATTCTGGGAAGATACGATGTTGACTTTCAGCTATGGGGGTTTCAGTGGAAAAGAGCTGCCAAAATATCATGTGATTAAAAAAAACACTATTATATGGACCACCCTGTATATGCTCACCCGTACAGAAGCAGTCAATTACTGTTTACACCATGCATTTGCCTTGATGAGTTCAACATCACAACCGCGCCCCTGAGCACTCGAATGCGCGCTTAAACTGCTACGGTTTTGTTTCATAAGTATTTCAAATATGCATTTTATTTTTTTCTTCGCGATTTATTTTTTTGGGTTTTTGTTTCTTCCTTGTTTCTTTTTTCTTTTTTGTAAACAGCTTAGCTGGCTTTAGGTATTTTTATAAACAAACTTATGCCCATTAAGTTAAACAAGCGCCGATCTAGAAGGTAAATAGCTGAATTAATTATGCTCACACTGATGATTATGCGCTAATATGACAATTACCCAGGGAGCATACCAAATACGATCGTTGATAAGGGTGAACAAATTGCAAAGCACTACAAAGAAGCCGGAGGAAAAATAAAAAAGAGTAAAGTCAGCTCGTCGGTCGACTCGGCGCTTCTGTGTGAATAATAACATTACGAGTGTGAAACAGCATACATAATTGATTTGGAAATACGTCACGTAAATGGCATTAAACGTAGCAGCAGAGGCCGAAAATACAAAAAAATTAATGCAAAAATATATTCATATCCTACAAATAATGATTCGGGCACAAAACGAGTAATCGAGTCAACAAGCCATTAAAGTATGATTTGATAACCTCAAGCAGACCGAAAGCGCCACTCCACGCACCCCTCCTCCTTAAGCTGTGAATAGTTCGAGAATTCGAAATTCAGTTTGCTGCTGTTATAAAAGCTAAAATCGAATTATTTCGGAACAACAGACACTGCAGCAACACCGCGGTAGAAACTTAGAACACAACCACAGGAAGTTCAGTTTGGTACAAAAGCAATTGAAAACAGTTCACAATGTTCAAGCCAGCCATCGGTTTACTATTGCTAGCTGCATTGTGCGTAGCCGAGGTGCCAACGCGTCTCCGCTCTGCTGCACGCCGTCCAAGTGGCGCCCGTGTACGTTTCCTTGCACGCCAACAGGCAGCACCCGCGCCCGCACCAACTGGTTATCCTGCCGCAGGCGTAACGCCTGAAATTCCATTTGACTTGCCCTCATCAACTGTGAAGCCGGAGGTGACCTACTTGCCACCGGATAACACCTATGGTCCGCCACCACAGCCTGCTGCTACTTATGGCCCGCCTGTGCCACACAGCACCTACGGACCACCAACCGAAGCGCCTGCCTCACCTGGCGTACCAGACGCTACATATGGTCCACCAGACAACACTTACTTGCCGCCTGTGGAAAGTGCCACGGAGGAGGAGGCCACAGTTGAAGAGCAACAGCCAACTGTACCGCAATCGGATGTTGTAGATCAGCCACAGAATGAAGTAGAGGCACCCGCTGAAGAAGAGGATATTCTCGTCGCGGTTGCTGATGACGGTTCTGTCATTGCGGTTAGCAACTCTTTTGACGCGCCGGACTCTGAGGCGGAGCAGCCAGCGCGTTTGGTTTTCCAGCGCTTCCCACAAGGTAAACGCCATACACCTGCTGACGCGCCCATCCCAGCGCGTCTGGTGAAGTTGCGTCGTGCGATGCCAGCCAAGGTGCAACCACAGCCACAGAGTTTCCTATTCGCCTCGCGCTACACCACCTGGTAGTGTGTCAAAGCATTGAAGGGAGACTTAAGTGCAGTGTTAGTACAATTTTGTTTAAATTAAAAAATAAACTTCCATAAAATAGTGCAATCAATGATTTCTTTATTTCGCAAATTTTCTTGGAGAAGGCAAATTCTACGCCGTACTGAAGCAAAATATATTTATTACTTTAAAAACGATTTGTAAACATTACACTCAGCTGAAACGAAAACACGCAAATTGAAAAATAAGGAGCCCCCGCAAAATCAAGCACTTTTTGCTGTGCTCGCTTCTTCGGAAGAAAGGACACACTTTTGAATGTGTCCAGGAAGTCTATAAGCTAGGAAAAAATTGGAATAAAGCAGTTGCAAATGGATGAGCATCTAAGTAATTTCTTGGGCGCCATACAAACACTCGCAAATCAGCTCACTGCCTTCATTCATGTTCAAATGTGTGTATGTAGGTGTGCGTGCGTATATGTGGATAAGCAGCAGCAAGTTCTGCCACATTTGCATACGCTAGGAATGCGAACGGAGTTCCTTTCCATGAACTTTTTCCATGACATGTTCAACACGCTTACATACATGCACTCATACATAATTGGCCTTTTAAGAAGAGCAATTTCTTAGGTGGGTTCTACACATTGAATAGAATTTGCGAGGCGTGTTGATAGACGATTGGTTGCCTAGCGATTTCAAGTACTGAGATTTCGGCGAATTTCGAATCGTGAACACTTCGAGCTGCCACATACAAGCAGTTGGTGAAGTTTGCGAATAGATTTAATAGATGTTGTGGAATGCAAGCAATGATAATTTTAGGCTAAACTTTTTTTAGAGCTTTTAAAATTTTTCTAAAGGGTACTTCTTTTCGCATACGATCTCATGCTTGTGCTCGCCACGTAATCAGAGGACAGGTAAGCTCTCCCTGAAAATATTGCAATAGCATTTGAGTAGAAAAAGTTTAAGTAAAACAAATGCCAGCTGGATGTAAGTATGCTTTGTTGTCGCGAATGGCAAAGTTTGAGCCGCAGAAACCCATATTCCACACACTGTATGAACTAATGTGCTTTTAAAATGTTTGCCCATGGAAAAATCCCTGCTAAATGTAGGGAAAATTTGCATGCAAGTGACGGGAACGCTGCGATTGCCATTTGCTCGAATTGGCTTTACCACATCCTTATGTCCTCGCAGTGCATTAAGGATGTGGGACAACAAAAGCACAGCAAGGACAAAACGGAAGAACAAATCACATTAGCAAAAGTAGGTGCTGAATTAATTTGCATAACAAGAATTTAAAAAGTAAGTAAATGCAAACCAGTTTGTCTCACAACCACACAACTGCATAGCCATATCCTACATCTTTCTTCTTCTTCTTTTTCTTTGCTAAATCTTAAAGCATGGCTTGAACAATTGCTTGTGCATATGTGTGTGTGTTTGGATGAAGATTAGTCAAATACGGCTTGTAATGTTCAAGGCATATTTAGCAAGGTAATATATAAAATCTGCGGCAACATTTCTTGGCCCTTAATTGGATTTTGGCCAGCTTGTTTCACACGTTGCTACTCACTGGGCCTTCTTAGGTGGTACATTAGCAACCTGACGCCTTGTCTTGTAGTTGGCATGAGTATAAGCCAAATAGTCAGCCGCCAAATGTAAACCGCCGAATAGCCTCCAAAATACACCTACACAGACGCACATACCTACTTAGTCCACATAATGCGTGCTCCGGTCATTTTCGGTCAAGATGAAAGGCATGAAAGCCGCACGTGTTGAAGTGTGTTGAAGCAACATTAAATACGTGACCAACTTAGGAAAGATTTTGGCATTTCACTTACTGTGCCCGAACGCACCAACAAAACCGTCAATACACCTTCACATCAGCGACAACCGTTGGCGAAATGAATGGCCAAAATAAGAAATATAAATGTATGCATATGGCAATTCGACACTCAAGCCTGTGTATGCATTTATGCGTGTGGGTATGTGCGTATATGTGGCCAAAATAACCGCTTAAGTCGACTTAAGAAAGAGCTGACTTACATACACTTCTGTATTCCACCCACAAAATTATGTACGAATATTTACGTGAAGCCCCTACATCCCTAAGTCATTAATGAAAACATATTGGCTTTACTTGTTGGCTCCTGTTTAATATACACTTACATAAGGAATTTTCTCTAAGGCATAATTTTCCATTTGCTTGGGACTACAGACGGGTGTTTCCCTTACTAAGAACAACGTAAATGGTCGAAGTTGTATTCAATTAGCGATAAAAGTGCTGAATGCTGGTGTAGTGGAGCGAAGGCTGAAGACTTCGGATTAAGATTTTGTGTACTAATGGGCTTGACAGCAAGACGAAATTCTTTAATGTACGCAATCCCTTATGAAAGAATTGAGATGGTGTGGCCAATAACAGACCGTTATCCGGCTCCCAGCGAATTCGACAGAATTAGCTGATGGGCTGACGTAACAGGAAATGTTTTTCCGAAAAAACGGAGATTATATTAGAGCTATACAAAAAAAATCAACACATCTCCGTTCATGTTGCTTCGATGCCATCTAAACAATGACTGTTCCAACAAGTGTGTGAATACATGTGAAATGATCGGGCAGAATTCGGCTGCCGAGTCCCTTGCGACGCGGCTGTCTAAGTTCCCCCTGTTCTTCACCTCCTTCTTCTATCATCCTTGTATGGAATCGATCCGAATGAATTTCTTCCTTTTCTTATTATTTGCCCACTTTCCCCCTCTTTTTCTTCTTTTTCCGCCTCATTTTCTTTTTCTTCCTCTTTTTCTGCTCCTGAATTGCCGCAATACGATTTGTGTTATTGGAAAGGGATTTCCTCCTGAACTTAAGGCAGTCCAGTTATTCGTGCAGTGTTATTCGAGTCATACTGGTTCCCTAATCAAAGCGAATCGGAAAAGCGCTGATTATTAGATGTGAGTACTTGCGTACCTCGAATCGATCTCTTTGATCATCAAACCCATTCCTTTTGTAACTTTATCCAATTTATAGAAGCACAAAACACTGGGTTTTTGGTGAAGCCCAGGATGTAGATATCAACGGTACTTGTCAGCAATTTTAAGGTCTTGTAAACCAAGATACGACCTTGAGCTGCAAGTATTGACGCTTAGTATCAGCGAGAACTTGAGAGTTTGAAAAGGTAGGGTAAACAGTTAACTTCCTGACCAGGTCTAAGACTGATAAAGCCCGGTAGATAGTAAGCTGGCTGATTTGGCGCTACTTGACGTCCAAATATTCCTAGTAGAATCAATCTTCTTGTTGATT
The DNA here is from genome assembly GCF_028408465.1 of Anastrepha ludens. Taxonomy (NCBI): domain Eukaryota; kingdom Metazoa; phylum Arthropoda; class Insecta; order Diptera; family Tephritidae; genus Anastrepha; species Anastrepha ludens. The sequence goes on along the minus strand of NC_071500.1, from coordinate 115,384,422 downwards.
GCGCAAAAATATTTAAATTGTAAATTGTTAATTATGGCTGTATTTTCAGTTCTTGGAACAGCTCATTTGAACAGCTCAGAAGTTGTCGCTCAGTTTTTGCGGCATTGTTGTTCTATATTCGCATGGAAAGTTGATTTTGTCGCTCCGATCAGCCATTCGTATTATCTCTTTCTTTTTGATTAGCCCTACTAAAAGCATTCAGTAGAGTTGAAAAATTGCCCTCTCCTCATAAGTTATGTACACTGTTTACAATTACTTTTAGAATTACCAGATTATCGCTTAGGCCATAAAATCTTCTGTAAATCGTTGAACTTTCTGTTCAATTTCTGTAGAATTTGTTGGCACTCCCCAATGCCACTTTCCGGTTTTTTTGTATTTTTTTTTTGTTTTTTTTTTTTGTAAAATGGTTATATAGGGTTGTTCAATAGGTGCGCTTCAACTTTTTTCCGATAGGGAGGGCGAACGACGCAATATTTTTTATTTTTCGCTTGTCATTTGTAAACTTCATTCGTATACATTTCATCATGGAACGCTACACACTTGAGCAACGATTGCAAATCGTGCAAATTTTTTATGAAAATAATCGTTCTGTTGCTGCTACTTTAAGAGCATTACGGCCATTTTACGGTCCATTTAACAAGCCGTCCCGTTTCGGGGTTATGTGAAGTCATTGGTCTACAGCAGTGGTCGCCAACCTTTTCAATGTGTTGAGCTACTTTCAAGATTTTGAAATAAACAGCGAGCTACTTGCACAATCCAACATAAATTAAATAATACACAGTTATATTCGACATACAATACATGTATTTATTTTACTAATATACGTTCTATATATAATAAACTTATGACTTATAGTGCTTATACTTATGCATAACTACATCCATGTTCACACCTATCAATCGTAACAAAATTTTTTGCAGTCATAATGGCAAATCACAAGCGACTTAAAAAAACAACAAAACAGTAATGGTACATTATTATATAAATAAAATATGGGCAGATAAAAAGAGCATATTTAATGAGAAGGTTGACATTCTGACTCATCGATAATTTTTTTAATATTTGCAGTATAATTTGATGCAGTCATTGAATACGGTTATCCAAATGTATATCTGTAAGCCGATTGCGGTATTTATTTTTAATAAATTTCATATTGAAAAAAGAAGATTCACACAAATAAGTTGAACTGAATAACGCTTTCACTTTCAACGCAACACGACATAAAACTGAATACTTATCTTTACTTATATTACTAAAGTTCATATATGTACATTTTGTATTTGCACATAAAGATTTTAAAGTCAAGTCACTTTGAAAAGCAATCAGTTCCATTTCTGTCACAGCAATGTCTTCGCCAAAGTTGTTCATAACACAAGTTGCAAACTGTTGTATATCAATGACCATGAAGGGTGAAACAACAAATTGCGTCACTAAAGCAATTTTGCTGAAATCCTTGAAACGATTTTTGAAGTTTTCCTTCAAGTTAGAAACTATTTTCATATGATATTTACTGTCATAGGGCTCTAATAGATTTTTGGATATCTTTTCGGAAAGAATAGGAAAATGCTTAGTATCGCGGTTTTTTAGGTTTTGTTCCCAAAAATCAAGTTTTGTAATAAATGCATTTATATCAGAAATCATTTCCGCTAATTCTTTATCCCTGCCTTGAAGCTGCAAGTTAAGCTCATTTAATTTCTCTGTAATGTCCACAAGAAAACCAAAATCTATGAGCCAAGTCGAATTTTCTAGTTCAGGAATCGGCTCATCGCGTTCTTTGAAAAATTGGAGTATAGCAGGCAGGACATCATTGAAACGTTTGAGCACTCGTCCTCTGCTTAACCATCGCACTTCAGAGTGAAGAAGTAGCGCTCCGTATTGACAGTCAATTTCATCAGCCAAGGTTTTAAATAATCTTCTTTGTAACGCTTGAGCTCTAATCTTGTTCACAATTTTCACCACCAGTTTCATAACGTTGTTCAAGTTTAGAAAATTTCCACTTAATGCTTGCTGATGTATAATACAGTGGCAACTAAGAAATTGTGGAAAACTTTCATCCTTATGACATAGCGCCACGAGCCGCTTATCACAACCCACCATAGCTGGAGCACCGTCAGTTGTCAGGCCTACCATTTTTGGTATTGGAATTTTCTCAGAAGAGATGAGACTTTTTAAATGAGAAAACAGCTCTAGCCCAGTAGTATGTCCTTTGAGTGGAATAAACTTCAAAAGATCTTCTTTAATTGTAAAATCACTAAAAGCCATCCTGACAAATATGGCCATCTGTGAGGTGTCAACTATATCTGTTGATTCATCCAGTTGCAGTGAAAAATAAATACAGTTATCTATATTAAGTCACTTCTTAACTGTAAAAAAATAGCATTGCTCATTACTTCTACTCGCCTTATCACTGTATTAGCAGAAAGTTGCATAGATTTTATAGCAGACACTATTTCGTCTTTATTTCTAAAGTTGGTGAGTAAAGAATCTGCAGCTTCCAAAAATGCTTGTTTTATGATTTCCCCGTCTTCATAAGGTTTTTTCTTTTGTGCAATTATCGGGGAAACACGATAAGATGCTTCAGTTGCAGCCTTATTTTTGTCGATTGTTTTCAAAAATATTGACTGTTGTCCAATTAACTGGATTTTTAAATGTTTCAGTTTTTCTTTTCTGGTGGCAGAATTTAACGGGAATGCCTTCTCAAAATTCGAATGTACAGTTTTATGATGCCTCTCAATATTTCCTTTTTTAGGAACTGACACAGATGTATTACATAACAAACAAACCCTTTTGCCTTTAACTTCTGTGAAGAAGTATTGTTCTTCCCATTCCGAATGGAAATGGTATGTCTTCGCCTTCTTACTACTGCTTGCCATAATGTTTCGAACTCTAGCCCAACCGCTGCACGCAGAACGTTGATAATGCCGTTCAGTATTAAACTGAGCGCAATGTAGACGTGCATAGCGTATATATAAAGCCAAAAAATTCTCGAACACGCTAATCGGTTCCAGCCGATCCTAGAACGGAGACGCGACTTCGCGTCGTGTTTGTCGGCGCGAATTCGCTTACCGCAGGGTTGCCGCTGTTTATCTATTTATTATGAAAATTTCAGAAATTTGCTAATACTGGTATGATTTTCAGACTTTTGGATTTTTTGCATCGTGAGCTGCGCAAGCTACCAGAATTGCCTTTGCGAGCTACCGGTAGCTCGCGATCGACGAGTTGGCGACCACTGGTCTACAGTAACAAGCCGGCGACGATTTGTGAGCTCAGAGCCAATATTGAACGCGAAATTGCTGGAATTTCGGCCGATTTATGCAAAAGAGTGGTCGAAAATTGGGTTCAACGATTGGACTTCGTAAAACGTGCACGCGGTGGTCATGCAAAAGAAATCGAATTTCATACTTAAATCTATATGTTCAAACTCGATAATAAAAAAAAAATTAGTTAAAAAAGTCAAACCGTTTGTGTTTTATTCAAAAAAGTTCAAAAGTTGAAGCGCTCTTACTGAAAAACCCTATATATTCTTCTCTTTGCTGGCCACAAGACATTTCAATTGTGTGCTTAAAAATGTCTGATTATCCACCTTCCACACTACTGCACTCAAGCTACGTGAAAGCCTTCATTTCCAACAGTCTGCTTTTACTTCCGCTCGAATTTCATCCAGCCAATCCATCAAATTTGTTCAGCAATCATAAAAATACCTTTCATTTCAAGGATAATCTCCCATTTTATGACCAAGGACATGGGCATTAGCGTGATTGTAGCGGCAAGTGTATGTGGGAAGCGAGTCTATTCACATACACAAGAGCGCATACGTTCGTTCAAGCACAACTTGTTTATGGCGATGTACTCGTATGCAATTGCTTAAGCATATAAAGTGATATTCTAACCAGCTTAATCTTTTTCTGAGAATGCAAACAAAACTCTATCTTCTGTTCTATTTCCTTTGGTTAAATATGTTAAGGAAAAACGGGCACAAGCACGAGAGGATTTTTTAAAACGTGGAACCGTACGTCCATCAATATTCTGCTAGACAAATGTTAGCGTCGCACAGTGTTTCGGCTACGAGAAGGAAGGTGGAAAAAGTCATGGTGACGGTTGATAGAAAAAACCTGTTTTGCTTAAAGAGAAAAATTTGGAAATCATTAAAATGCATTCACTCGCCCTCTCTCTCAACGAACGGAACATTTCCAGAGGAACAATAGAATCGGCGCGATATCGTCCAATGAGTTTATTTGCGTTTGGTTGTGAGCCATTCTCCAAGTGCTATTTTTCCAACTACAATCAATGCTTTAAGTGTCATGAATTTTTCATTGTAGGCATTTATCATTCTTTTGTATTTTTGTGCATGCTTTAGGCTACTAGAAAAAACAATCTGTTTCTCAGGACTTGAAATTAACTAAATGCGAGTTTTAGAGCATTTCACGCAGATAATACATAATTCGATTTTTTCGGATGAATTTGCTAATATATGTAATCTTTGCTTTTCTTAATTTTCGTTTCTTCAGCTTCAACTTTTCTTCACAAAAAGAATTTTTCGGATTTTGGATTTGAAATTTGTGAATCATGTTTAAACGCTTTCGTTACTGCTAGTCTTGTACAATTCTTCTGATTTTTACTAAGTCCTTTATTTCCTTTAGGCAGGTAGGTGAAATGGCTGAAATACCATTAGTAGCACTAAAGTGCTGTTTTGATACCATTATAAGACCTCCAACTGGCAAATATCTACAGTCAACCAGAGCTGTTGATATAATGGAGAAGATTGATAGGATTTAGGTTAGCGCACTGCCCCAGGATGTCAAAGGAAATAGCACCCAGTGACCTTAACAGTCTAGCTGCCAAGCCCGGACATTTACAGAGAAAGTACTCTACAATCTGCTTCTCTGAAAGGTCCCCACAGCTTCTGCAATGGAGGTTAAATGGTAACCCTAGCTTTTCCGCGTGAGTGCCGATCGTCCAGTGACCGATAAATACAGCTACTAGTTTGGAAATTGAATGGCGATGAGCCCCAGAACTTTTTAAGTCCTCCATCTATTAAAATGGGGCGAAAGAGTTTCCAGAGGCTTTCCTGAGAAATAGCTATTTGGATTTTTTTTTAAATAAATAATTATTTTTTAGTATTAGAGCAGACAATACCCGTATTTGTTGCTTACGGTCCAACTTTTACTGCCAAAACTATCCAATAAAAAAATCAGCTATTCATTAATCCGCGGTAGTCTGCGTCTTGACGTTATTCCACAAATGGACGGACCTAGAGTTTCAAGCCGATATTTTTCAAGAGAAGCTTTCTCATGGCAGAAATACGGCCGGGGGCTTACCATTGCCTGCCTGGGGGCGGGCGCTATTAGAAAAATGCGTTTCTAATATTTGATGTTCATGCACAGAGATTCGAACCAACGCACTCTCGAACGGTAATCACACACTAGCCCATTCGGCCACGGCGAATGATTACAATGGTCAAAAAGTATTGCACTATTTAACGCCGCTTAACCACTGTGCGTTGTTTATTTTTCAGTATTTCCTATACTTTTATTTTTTTATTTTTTTTGTTTTCTTTATTTGATTTTGCTTTATATTTGGAAATCCCTTCAAATTGTTTGTGCCGAGGCCATCACATTAACCACAACTCCATTGAGCTTGGAACATAACTCAGAAAATTCAATGCAAACAATCAAACTGCAATTTTTCTATTTTTTCTTCCACACAATTGCATTTCTTCGTAAAATGCACGTGGCAACGTGGCATACAATAACAAAACAGGAGCACAACCTTCTCAAAAGTCGGTGAATAATGCACTACAAAGCAGCAAATAAATTCAACATTAGCCAACAACATCATCGTCTACTTGGCCGTCTAAGCAAACTGACAGTTTGTAGAAACCCCGGAGGTTTGGCTTTGGTGGCGTCGGCGTTGCCGGTGGCGGTGGAGGTGCCAGGGTTCGTCGCGTACGAACATTTGTTAACAGACACTTGTGCATGGGTTTACAGATATCCTTGTAGCGCCGTGTAGAAGGATATGCAAAAACTATCGCACCAAGGGCTACATATCACGCTACAACGGCGGCAACATCAAAAACAAAAACAACAATAGCAATACTAGAACAGCTGCAATTGTAGTACAAGTTACGCCACAAACCAAACAGACAGCCAACAGACAGAGGAGCAGACATAGTGTAAGACAGGATATTCGAGGATACGCCCAGACAAGCCAATTGACGTGGCAAATGTTGCTACATATCGCTGCTATCACCACCAAGGAGGCGAGCATTGCTTTGGTGCGAGTCCATGTCATTAAAGTAGGTACTAAGCGGATTCATATACAATAAAAAAGTCTACATACATACATACGAATGTAAATATGGTCAGTCTAAGGTGTTTACGAGATTAAATCGCTGTGGTGGATCAGATTGTTTTTCAAATGGTGTATGTTTACGTGTACATTGTAGATAATGATCGGGGTCTCGTAATCTATACTTTGATTAGCGGAGACATAGATGAAAAATTTTAACAGAAATCACGAAATATTTGTGTATGTTTGACTACATTGTGAAAGAAAAAAAATTGTTGTTTGCTTTAAAAAGCTTAATATGTCCCAACCAGCACGGCTAGTTACCCTCGTAGACCGACTGTTTTAAATCTGGTTGTTTTCTCAGAAGATTGCATGCCAGCTTTTCAGAGAGGCTTTCAAGTCCACGCTTTTTATACGGATTTATTTTGCTTTTGACAGAGTTTCGCATTCAATCCACTTTAAAAGCTTAGCATGCCTTGGCTTCCATTCCGCATTTCTCCGTTATTTGGATTACTATCTATATGCAATCGTAAATGTGTTGTTGTTGTTGACAATCATCAGTCATATCCTTTTATTGCGTCATCTAGAGTCCTAAAAGGTAGTACTTTGGGTCCTTTGCTATTTGTCTTGTTTAGCAAAGGCATAAAAATTGTTTTTTTTACTATTTGCAGATGACCGTAAAATCTATTCTATTGCAAAAAACTTATCTGATTCACAAATGCTCCAAAACGAGATTGGTAAAGTTCTTTCTTGGTGGACTAGTAATCAACCATTTTTAAATATTCCGAAATGCTACCCCTTTACTTTCGCCAAGTGTTTTTCTTCTTTGAAGACATCTTAATTTATCTCTGAGATCGATCAGTGAAATATTGAATTTAGGGGTAATTCTTGATGCCAAATTCACTTTTACTTGTCGTATTAATTATGTAAGTTCAAAATCTCACGCCACATTAGCGTTTGTAAGGCGCAACAGTACAGAACTTACTAGACCTTATACTTTTAAATTTCTCCACACATAATTTGTTCATTCTAAAGTGGAATATGCATCCTTCATCTAGAAACCTTATCATGCCCGTCGAATGGAACATACCCAAAAAGTTTTCATTGGCTTTGATCTACGTTCCCTTCGTTTTCATGGCCCAGATCCTAATACTGTTCCAGATTCCTGCTTATCAACTTGAAATCTCTGCAGATTCAGCGATCTATTTTGTCTTCATATTTCGTCTTTGATATTATTCGAGGTGTTGTGGATTACCCCTCCCTTCTAAAGGGAATCTATGTTTATTTAGAGTTTTCTTCTAAACACTCTTTCATTAAGTTTCTTAATATTGTCTATAATTAATTTCATTTAATATGCTTTCTTATATATATTTTTCTTACAGATTAAGATTATTATTATGGTTTTTGTTAAAACATCTGTATTAGTCTCTAAGACAATTTATTTTTGCTTCGAGGTAGAGATCTAAGACGGCGCCCTCTTACTCACTCACCCTGCGTCCAGGGTCGCTTGTTTTGAAAAACATATCCTTAATGCTCTTCAGCATAAGTTTCCATTTCACGCCTCTTTTTTCAGATAATATCCTCTACGAAATTCACGACGGTATTCAATTTTTCTTCGCCTGTCATAATTTTCTCAATTATTTGTTCAGGTGTAAATGCACCAACACCTCGTTGCTATTCTCTCTGTATTCCACCTCTCGCATTTGAAGGAGGTGTGCTCCGCATCATCATACTCAGTATCTCCAAAAACGCAATTTGGTAGGTCCACCTTTCCCACTCGCCACAAATACTGGCGAAAGGACCCATGTCCGTACAAAAAACTGTGAGAGGTTATAGTTAACCTCATCGTGCTTTCTTTCTACCAACTTTTTCTAATAGAGTGTTAGTCTCTCTGTCCATCTACTGTACTGCTCAGAGTTCCCTCTTGTTTGCCAAAGTGTGAGCGTTTGAATTCTAATGACGGAGAAGCATGGTCCTGGGATTCCTGAGATTTTTGGCTGCCATCTCCTGGCATGGTTTCATTGATAACTAACTAACTGATTCTGTATGAAGAAGCCACTCTGAGAGTGCAGGTGCGAATAGGTTGGTGCCTGACTATCATTCGGGAGTGCCAACTGTTGGAAGTGATCCTGAGAGGCCCATGCGACATCCCTGTGTTTTGTACATGTGCTGAGCTTATTGGTACCTACCAATGAGAACTCGATACGAAAATCTCCTCTAAAAAAGATTGTTTCAAGTCTTCTGTAAAACAGCTAGTTTTGAGTTATATATGAATAATTATTTGCTTTGTGTCCTTAGAAAATTTCTCAAAATACATAAGTGAATAAATAGAGGATAGCATGTTCAGTAGAGCGTCTCGCCCTACAGGCAAAAAAAAAGTCGCCCGTACCTCCCCTCATATGAAGTGTTTTTGAAACACATTAAAAAAAATGTTTGTTTCTGGCAACCCTAGATGTCGCCCAATTGCATTTTTCTTCATATCTTCGGCATTTATTGTCGGATTTTAAAGTGTGATACACCAATTTTTTTGTCTCAAAGAGTGGGTTTTTCTTAAAAAAGCTCATTGATCACAGGCGCTCCGCGCTAATGTACCGATCTAATAACAGTAAATTAAAGACCGTAAAAAATTATAAATCTTTTGCGAAAAAAGGACTTCAATTAATTCAGTAGAACTCGAAATAAAACCAATTTTATTTTTAGTTGAAAGCCATACATTAGGTGCCTTATTTTCTTTATATATTTTTCGGCATACTCCACCTAATTTTTTATAAATTAACTGGATTATTGTTTATCTACTTTTTTCTGTTTTATGTTTTGCCCTTGACATCATAATCAATTGTCATTTTACTTGGTGCGTGTTAAAAACTGCAAAATCTTTAAAAATGCGTTTTGTTGATTGTGATTTAAAAAACCAACTGCCAACTAAACGCGATATTATTAATTTCGGGTTATATCTTCGCCATAGAAGTGATCGGCGTAGAAAGTTGGGAGTTTATAAGCAAGAAATTTTAAGAAATTTTAATGTGAGCGGAACGAAAAAAAAATATATTGCGTAAGTTTTGTTCGGCTTTGGACCGCAGCGACACCTCTGTTCGTTACACTGTTATAGTTTTTTGACTTTTTTTGCCCGCAGACGGACGATAGGTCATTTCTATATCATATCGATGCGCTGAATTCTTTGGTGTTATTTGTTTTGCAAAGTTAGGTCAAACAAAATATTTTTTCCTTAGCAAAGGAAACATTTATTATTATTCGCTTACTTTGCAGACCGGTTAAAGCCATTAAATTCATCGTATCGAAATGATATAGAAATGATCCATACCACGTCTGTTGGATTTTTCAACTATAACAGTGTTATCAATATATTTTCTCACTTGTGTTGTTAAAAAAAATTTCCAACGCATTCCTATGGGTGAGATGGCAGATAATATTGAGGACTTCAATATTCGGGGCGATCAATTATATTTAAATCGTATGGACCATACTGTTCATACAGGAGAGTGTGACGAGAGTTTAGCACGGGAGAAGCCCGGTGCTATGAGTACAGCCCGTTGGCTCACAACAGCGTCTCGAATTCTTCGCTATTATATAACGTGCGAGCAACCCTCAATAACACTAAAAACACTTGCTGACTTTATTGTACAAGTGTATGCTCCTTTCTGGTTTCTGGTTAAAAACCAACCACTTACAATTCACGGATGTCGTAACGTTTTCAAATACATCACATGAATTCGCCAATTGCCACAAGACATTCAAAATATTGTCCGTCCGGTCATAAAAAATAACTCATACTTTCTGCACCCAGAAAATATTTTGATATCGATGATAACCGATACAGATCCATTCGTACGTCCAGATGGATACAATGGATACACGAAGATCTTAGCAGCCCGCAGAGAAGCTAATGGATGTGTTCGTCAAATGTTTGGTCCGAAAGAGGATAATTTTATAAATTTCGAGAGTGACAAATATTTTAATGTAATAGATTGGGATAGATTCGAAACCGGCTGAACCACCATGCTTGCAGTTCTTCGCGAAAGATCACCTCGAAGCATTACAATATACCAATGAAATAATTGAATTACCAGGTATGCACAACGAAAACCATTAATTTTTCTTTGCTTCTCTTTTGTCGGCATTTTCACTGATCTTTTTCACAGCATGTCCTTGTCATTCCCAAAATACCGAGCGATTTGTTCATGCAGTTCATGAATCTGCAATGGCGGTCACCGATGAACAACGCATGGGACACATTTTATCTAAGCTCGAGAGCCGGCAGAAATACAGCAAGCTTGAATCCCGACAAAATTTTGTGGACTAAAATTTCCGTTACAAGACAAACAATTCACTAACTGTTTCGCGAGCGAGGAAAATAAATAAAATTTACTTTTTCTTGTATGGCTTTAGACTAAAAATAAATTGTTTATACTTCTGGTTCTACTACTTGAATCGAAATACTTTTTTCGCAAAAGATTTATTATTTTTTACGGCCTTCAATTAACTGACATTAGGTTGTTACATTAGGGTGGTAGAAACTAAGATATGATGGGTAAGTACCACAACGAAACGCATGAGCTCAATGAACTTTCATGAGAAAAACCTCCTCTTTGAGACAAAAAAATTGATGTCTCACACTTTAAAATCCGACAATAAATGCCGAAGATATGAAGAAAAATGTAATTGGCCGACATCTAGAGTTGCCAGAAAAAAGATTTGTTTTTAATGTTTTTCAAAAACACTTCATATGAGGGGAGGTACGGCCGACTTTCTTTTGGTGATACGCTCTAATGTTCAGTAACGTTTACATATATAATATGTTTTTATACATAGATCGTTATTTTTTCAAAAATATAAACCAACAACAATTATGTCAGAGTAATAACAATAATATTAATGTAAAAATATTCGTTACGCAATTTATGTAATTTACAATAGTTTTTTATATTTTCTAACGCGTTCTGTTCTTCGATACTGAAGGCATTTGAAATGAAAGCCACCCGTCGCAGCGGACGTGGCGAGTTGGTAATTCAATTTAACACCACAATCACGTCCAGCAGCAACGCCATATTTGTCATACAGCATGAGTCGCCGCTGTCGATCGGACGCGATGATTTTATTGGAAATTTCGGGCTTTTGCTTTAGTCCATTACAAATCCAACAATCATACATAAGTACGTTTATGTTTATAAAGTTATGTACTTGATACTTAATCATTGAAGAACTGGGTAAAAACAATATTTTTAGCCCTAACACATACACACAAGCAGTGTGGTGTTGGAGGTCAATCAAATAGCAGCAGTGCGTTCATAACTACCGTTCTGCCGGCGACTTACCGATTACACCCAAGGAGAGCCAGCCGAAGAGTAGAACTCGACGAAACGTATTTAATGGACATGCTGACCCCAAGTCAATAGTAGTTCACTTCTAACGGTCTTGGAAAACACAACAACAGCTGCAAAATCGTTAATAAGCATTAGGGATACGTAGAGATACCAATTTGAAAATAATGTCGAAAACATTTTACACACTCGTTGCAGTTGGCTTGTTGGCCTCATTGAGTCATGCCGAACCACCACGTCCACGTTTGCGTTTCCCAGGACCGGCCAACAATCGGCCTCTGCCATTTTTGGCTCGTCAAGAATCAGTGCCATCAACACCATCCGATCCAGCCCCTTATCCACCAGCAGGTTTGAAGCCAGAACCCGCATTTGAGTTGCCAGAGCCGTCATACGGACCACCAGAACTGACCTATGGACCTCCTGAAGAGACTTATGGACCACCGGACCAAACATACGGACCTCCAGATCAAACGTACGGTCCACCCGATGAGACCTATGGACCACCAGATCAGACCTACGGACCACCCGATCAGACTTATGGACCTCCTGTTGAGGAACCCCTTCCTGAACCTGTACCCTCCTATGGGCCACCACCAGCTGCTCCTGCTGCCACATATGGCCCACCTGGTACACCTGCCGATGAGTATGGGCCACCACCGCCAGCCACCGTCGATGTACCACAAACGGCATCCATCATCGATCCACGGGCTGTATTCTCACAAACAGTTTTCACACTTCCACGAGTTGAGCGGTTGGTAGCTTTCCGCCCCAGACGGCGTCCAGCACTAGCCAAGCTACGCCGTCCGGGTCCACTACCAAAGCCCGCAAAGTTAACTCGTCCACGACCACAAACACAAATACAACCTGCCAAATTAGTTTTACGAATTCATCATTAAGTTACGCAAAATCCCTCCTCTGATTTATTGAACAGAGTAGGTGTATTGTTGTTCTTTTACATATATACAAATTTATAAGTATGCACATATATGTCACATAGTTTTGTTGTACAGCTTAGGATTTGTTGTACTTACTATTTAAAATAGTGTCAATATTAAGAGCTATAAACTCATTATCGAAAACTAGATGTACTTTTTCCATTTTTTTACTGCCAAGCAATGAAGACTACTTAAAAGGCTCTTAACTCTTTCTGAAAGTCTCCCGAGCGACAAGATTCAAAAAAAGGTAGTAACCTCACTAATCTGGTGTGCACTAACAGCCTCCATGAGTTATAAAGCTCATGGGAATTAGACTTTTATTTGGAACTTACCTCAGCTTTTCCTAGCCAAATTCCCATGTCGCATCTTATCCAGAGTTGAATAGTAGAAGTAGAAATACCAACTCAGGTATAACCTCAAAAACTAACGAGGACTTATACTCGAAGAATAACAAAGCCTTAAGGGCAGCTTGGCTGTCGCTCAGAATAGCAATCCGTCCATTCCGGAGGTTCCTATCTAAATTGATCGCGACACACTGACAGTTGGCATACACTTCCGTTTAGGAAATGCTAGGAAAACTACGCATCGGCACAGACCGCTTTGTTTTGGAACCATTTATTCCAGCGCTGACCTCCCGCTGTTTTTGGGTCATCTTTGTATCAGTGCAGGGATACTCTTGGACTTTTCTTTTGCAGATGGGTGTACTAAAGCTTACTTAATCGTTCAGTTCGATCCTGAATTTCTTCCCAAATTTTATAATTGTTTTAAGTATTTTTTTTTAGTAGTTGGAATCTGTTGGTTGCGTCTGTCTTACAAGTTTCACTGCCAAACAGTTATCCTTTGTGTTTTTACAATCTAGGACCCCAACGAGGTAGCGAATGCTCAAAACTAAACTTCAAAAAGATTGGTACGCTTATTATGGCCTCGCTATTACCAAAGATAAAATTATTTCTCCAAAACTTTAGTCTATAATTGGCACATAGTATTCCTGAGGCGATCGACTAAAGAGATTTTGCGATGAGTTTAGGATACATATGATTTATTTTCTTGAGCTATCGAGTTCAGTATCCCAATCAATTCCCATTGGAACGATCCGGATTATTTTTATGGGCTTTGTTGATATAAAAATTCTAATAAATATAATTATATGTTTTGTGGATGTATTCTTCACAACAAGTTCTGTTTGGAACATAGCGGCATTTGGAGATGTAGTACCATAAATAACACACATTTCAAGGGAGCGATATTTCAACTGAAAATCAGCGGATAATATAGTTTCTCAAGAGCCTGTCAGTGCAAATGTTATCAATTTGCCATAATAGAGTATGCCTAATAGCGTTGGTTGGTTAAGGTGGTGATTCTTCCAGAATCCAAGTAGCGCTTCCGCACCATTTTGTTGCCACATCCTCGTTATCAACTTGCTTAACGGATATTTACAGCATGACTATATCCAGTCTGTGCGGTTTAAGAACCTTATTAGGTTGTTGAAGTCTAAACCAGTCAGTTTTGTTCCTGACCTTCCATAGGGCAGGGTATTCACAGAGGAAATGGAATATTGTTTCCTTTTTCTGCGGTTGTTTACAACTGTGACAATATGTATTGTGAGGTATACCCATTTTGGCTGCTTGTTCTCCGATAGACCAAAAGCCAGTTATGACTGCCGTTAATCTCCAGGCGTTCCGGCGTTTCATGCTTATTAATGTCAACGATTGCTTGAGGTTGTAGGTAGGCCATAACGTTCTGCTAATTTAGCATTTCGTCTGGTCTTTCCATCTACAATCCGCGATTCGGAGGTATTTTTGAGAAATTATATTCTTGAATGCACCTAATGGTGTGAACACTGATTCTGCAAGAGCGTTATTCATGGCAGATCCCGCTCTTGCCAGTTCATCTGCTTTTTCGTTGCCTTCAATGTTTCGATGCCTCGGGACCCAGATTAAGGTAACTTTATGGTATTCACTCAAGGTGGTGAGGCTATTCCTACTTTGTTCCACCACTTTAGAGGTCGTTGTAGCCGAACTCAGTGCCTATACTGCAGTTTGGCTGTTAATTGATCTAATAGCGTACGTAGCAATACATTTTTCTACAAAAACTACATTCATCAAAGCAAAAAGCACTTTTAATTTATTTATGTTTATTTATACATTCACATGTGAGTGCTACCAATTACAAAAGCGAAAAAGAAAACCAACTGAATGGATCACAAATGAACCAGAATCACATCGTCGTTGTTGAATTTGCGCGCAAAATTTTTATCCGGATCTCAATCGTTGATTGAGACCAAGTCAAAGCACTTCCAAATACCAGTTCAATTTTAAATGAGAATAACAATTCATTGGAATTGACAATAGCATAGTGTTGCCGGATGCCTGCAAATGAAAATAAAAATATGAACAAAAATGAAGTTCAGTTCGGTCCTTACAACTCACACGCATATAACGTTTTAATTTTCGATTTAATGGTTTTAACGCGGTAAGGAGTTTTTCGCAAAAATACTGCGGATGGCGTAGCCAGAGTTGGACTGATGAGGGTTAGGTCTACAAATTTATAAAAACCTTTAATATCATTGTGTTTAAGTTTCGGTGAGTTAAAGACGTGTATAACATAATCCAGACAAACACATGGTTTTCACTCCAAATTTCCTCCTGCGACCCTTTTTTTGTATGCTTATTTTTTCAAAAATGTTTCTCAATTCCAAACTAAAGCAAAAAATATTGCAGATTCAGAAACAACCTTCCAGTGAACTTTGGCAACACAAAATTTCGCTAAATTACACAACTTTAAAAATAAATTATTTAAAAACTATAAGATTCCAGAGGGTGCGGTGTTCAGTTTTAAGACGGAAATACACCCCTCCCCCTTTACAACCATTTTGTGATACAAAATTTCCCCCACACAACCTTCCTAAAAACTTTTCTGCATGCGAACTTCGTTCTTATTTGAGGTGTCTGGTAATACCGAATTTTCTCTAAATTGCACAACTTTTACAATAAATTACTTAAAAAATACAAGCCTCAGGAGGGTCGATTTTCAGTTTTAAGATGGCGATACATCCCTCTACCCCCCCCAAACAACCTTTTTTCAAAGCGTGCTACATTATATTAAAAATTTCATAAAGCAAGTTTTATATCATTACTGGCAACACCCATAGAAATGATCCGTATAGGTCCAGTGAGAAATGATCATAATACTTAGCCGAATAACCCAAAGAGGCACACTAATTGCTTGCAAAACACAGTCGTTATTTAATTAAGAAAAACCATTAAAACACGTATTAATTCATGGCACTCAAAAATCACTCAGATTTACCCAATACATATGGCAGCGCTGTGTTTTTGCTAACCCAAATTCGCGCTGTCAGTCACGTATACAAAATTTGTAAACAAAGCAGAATCTTCATAGGAATTGCGTATTTACAATAATTTACTTATTTTATAGCAAAAAATGGATTTAAATAACCGGCTCATTGAGGCAGTGCGACAGTGCCCCTTACTATACAAAAACAATGCATCCTTATCGGACCGTAAGTGTGGTTGGCAGCAAATCGCGCAGCAAATGAAAATGCAAGGTATGTTCATTTTAGTACTTATCCGGGCCATAAATAGCATTCCAGCTTTATCAAAAATGTACCCTGTTTTCCTTTCTACTCAGAGGCCCTCTTGAAGAGTCGTTGGCATTTTTTACGCGAACACTACAAACGAAATGCCTTGGCAGAGAACCAGATGGCCACCAACCATTTTCCGTACAAAAAAGAAATGGAATTTCTCTTACCATATTTGCGCCCACCACCTCGAGAAGAACCAGAAAACAAAGAAATGTTGCCAATAAGTATAATAAAGCCGGAATTTGTTATTACACAGAAAGATTTGGAGAGTGACAGTGGCAATGAAGAATATGTGTTTCTGGAAGTAGAAGCGCTTGGCACGGAATACGAAACGAATAACGAAGCAACACAGCAGATAAATGACAGTGAACTTCGAAAGCAACTACAGCAGGAGCCGCAAAAGGAACATGAGCAACAACAAGAAGAAGATGAATCGGATGAAAATGGGCAAATCGAAGTGGAAGTGCATATAAAGCAGGAAAAAACAGAAAATCATCAGCGACATAGTGAAAATCAAAACAACAGTGAACAGTTAAAAAAAGAAAGTGAAGAACTAGAAGAGGTCACTTGCAATAAAAATGGAACCAAAGAAGACGAAGACGTACGTACTCAAATCCAAGAGGCCTCCGAAGAAAAAGTAGAGACTAAAGTAGAAGTTCGGGAGTCAGATAGCAGCAGTGATAATATCGGCGCTGAGAGCGTTGCCATTGAAAATAGTAGTTCAAATGAGCGCTCCGAAGATACTATTTTTGGTGAACTAGTCTCTGCAATGTTAAAGAAAATGCCTGCAGAGAAAAAGCGGGCCATCAAGCGCGACATTATGAATCTGTTGTTGACTTAAAGAACGAAAAGGAATAGGGAGTCCCGAAACAAAATTTTATATTGGGTTTTTTCTATTGTTTTAAAGTTACACATATTTAGATTTTAATTTATGAATACATTTAAAAACCAAATTAGCCGGATGAAGGTCACACATTAGAATTATAAGTAAAATGTAATAAAATGAAATATTTAATATGTAGGCATCTTGAGCAAACTACTTATATCAATTTGTATTAAATATAAAATAATTTAAAGCGCAAACGCAATCATTAGCTTGTGTTCAAATATTAATTTATTGTACGATTTATTATAATGAAATTAGTAGTTGCTTTTGTGCAAACACATTTCGATATATGAACGTATATTCATTTAGTTAGACGAAATCGGCTGGTGCTATTTGTGGTGTAAATCCTAAAAGGCATTTGTCTTTAACATACAGTATTATTCTAACCACATACACATGCATATTCTGCAATCTTGTGCGTCTAACTAAGTCTTCCTCAGTACTCGGTATGCGTTTGAGTTGCAACTGTGGCGATTTCGCGAAAAAACGAACACAAACGACTTCATGCAGTTTTCGAAAATACCCATTGCTGCGGCATGCGCCAACCCTACGCGCAGCGACTCTGTCAATTGCTCCTGCCAAGTATACTCCATATTTTCAACTAACATCACTGCGCTTAAATTGGTTCCCATTAATTTGATTTGCTTTACAGCGTCCTCGCTACGCGCAACAACAATCATGAAAGCGTAACTGCCGAATTTTAACCATAGCTGCATCTCATGAAGGCACATCTGTTCAGCCAAATCGATTATCATCAGCTTACAATTAAATCTGTGCATGTCCTGTATAATAGCCTGTTCGAGTTTGCTATTAAAATATTTTCGAATGTTGTCTGTAAGCTCGAAGTGAGCATCATATTCAGGCGGTTGCATATACCAGGGGTATTGCCTATTAATGAAGGCAAAGGCAAGTCTGCGCCGATTATCGAAATTTTCATTCAGCGCAGCAATTCGTTGATCAATTGGTGAAATATCTACTATCTTGGGTGAATACAGCTCCTCTTCTTCTTCCACTGATTGTTTAGAAAGCTCATCTCCTGTTTTGATATTTGGTGTAAATGCTCGTAACTCCGTGCCATTGGTCACTGACGTCTCAGATAACACTAACTTTTCTTCTTTATCGTCGAAGCAGCAACGAATAACTTTTGGAGGTTGATAGTTTTTGAAACTGCGATCTGCAAGGTATGCGTGCAGCCAGACGTTGTCGAACGGTTGATCAGGTTCGTAGAAGCGACACAGATTTTTACTCAGCGTATCGCACACATTGTCCGACAGTATTAACGGCCAGAGATTATCAAAAAAGGACTTTTGCAGAGTCAGCCGTGACATGCTTGTTTCCGTTGGGCACTTTTACTCAGATGTGACTGCAAAAATGTAAATGAAAAAAAAAAAAAATATTATAATAATTAGAAATAAAAGCCGAATTTAATATTTTTGAAAACATTTGCAAATTTCGAATTCTCAAAATCAAATAATTTGAAATTTATTTAAATATTTTTGGTCTAGCGACGTCCTAAACTGTCTAAACTTAGAATGGATGAAGAACTTTTTGCGAATATATGTGAGAATGTGCGCTGTACTCTTCTGGCCAGTGATATGGATAAGCTGAATTATGTGCGCGAAATGCAAGCTCGCATCCAGTATCAGGCCGTTTTCACGGATATGCTTGGCTCCGGTGATTATACCGATGCAATGGACAATGACTGGTTGTCAAGACTGCACCGTTACAACGCTGAG
Organism: Anastrepha ludens; assembly: GCF_028408465.1. Lineage (NCBI taxonomy): Eukaryota > Metazoa > Arthropoda > Insecta > Diptera > Tephritidae > Anastrepha > Anastrepha ludens. The sequence continues at coordinate 115,365,634 of NC_071500.1, read as the reverse complement.
AATACATCTTCGGAGGTTTTCGAAGGATCTGAGTTAGAATTGGCGGAAGAGCTGACGGAGGAGGGGGAAGAAGAAGAAAAAGCAACTACATCCAAATCAATTGAAAGTGAAGAGCTAGCCGTTGACGTGTGGCAAGGTTACTTTAAGGGTTTTCAGATATTGAGTGTGACTCAAGAGAGTGTCATAGGGGACAACAAAAAATGCATCGAACTGGTGAACGGAGAGTGTCGTGATGCGATAGTTACATATTTGCGTGAGTAAAATTGATCGTAAATAGATATTAGGCGAGCTGCATACTGCAAGCTAAAGAGCTTCCCAATACCTCAGCTGTAAGCACTTCTGTTAGCGAACCTAGGAAAACAGACAATCCATAATAAGCAAAGGCGCCTTCGTGTCGTCTTGAGATAGCATCCAGGTTAGGGGTGTTAAATTTGTTGACCTACTTATGGCTTAGTTCTTGTTATTGCAAAAGCCTTCGTGAACCCTGCCGAGCTAGTGCTATACTAAGTATCGCCATCAAGTGTCTTCACTACAGAAAAGCTACTTATAGTTCCCCTTGTTTGGCGATGTTCTAAGTTTTAGCAGGGACACCACTCTACCTGCTTTTCACTTTTAAAGGATAATTAGGGTGGGAAGCGACAGGTAGGTTACCTCGGAAAGGCAATATACTCGCTTACGCAACAACGGGTGTATGACGATATCCCTAAACACCGAGTGCCGAAAGACAAGATCCAGATACGACCAAATCCCGACAATACACAATCCAGACAAAAAGAATCCCGAGAAAGACAAGCGCGATATCTTTTTTAATTATTTTTATATTTTGTGTGGATTACTTTCTGCCATAAAAATGTTGCCTTCGAGTAAAAGATGTTGTGAGAAAAATTATCAAAACATTGCTGTTTGGAGAAGATAATAATTTTGAAGAGGCAGTTTTAAAAAATTTAGAGGGTACACTTTGCCTAATATATTATAGAAACTTTTCTTTCTTATATAATTTATAATATACCTGTAGTCATGGTCGAGATTTTATGACTGTCTTAAGTCCTGTCTGGATTATGTCTTGTCGAGATTATGGAGTGCTCCACCCTGGTGAACGCAAGGGGCACATTGATGTGTAATAGTTTGTAAGTACTTTCGGTAATACGACGCTTTGCCGAAGGAAGTAATATAAATTCACGGCTAAGGTAGAAAGCATATTGCTGCGGATCCGACGTTGCACCGCCCTCAAATCTGATGATTTTTCTTTTTTAATAGGTGAGCCATTACTTGCTAGAGATAAAGCTAAATGCCTTTAGGTTGTCCTCCCAATTTGTCCGCTTCTGTCGACTTACCAGTTATCGAATGTCCAAGTTGCACCCCTCGGGATCAATCTAAAGTAAACTATCACTTATATTGGCTAAAACCTCCCATTGGCTTCAGTCGGGGCTTGGTGAAGTAACATGCTTGGATGATTGGCCCTCATTCGAGGCTCAAAACAGGATGGAAGTTAGTGGGCTGGAGAATCATAATGTGAGCTTCGGCTAAGCCCGAGCAATTTCGGTGCGTAAAAATGGTTATGTTTTAGTTTTTACCCCATTCTGGTTCGATATAAAGATTATATTCATTCATATACGTATTTGGACAATCCCTATGTAGGAAATACTCCTCTGCTATTTCAACAGTTGAAGGTTAAAATTTGCCACAATAACCCGTTATTTTAAAAGTCAATTAACTCATTCCTCTCCCCTTTCCCTTCTGTCTAGGTTGTGGTATCCGTTGTTTTGCTATTGATCTCTTTTACGGCACTTTTATCGAAAATCAGGGCCTGATTTTACGTCTTCGCGAAAGCGAGTTGAGCTACTCGAAGGAAATTGGCTTCCCAGTTTCATCTACAGTTTTCGCTAAGCTTAGTCCACGACTACAGTACACTGGCTTGATGGAGCCCCCCGACATGGTGGCGGTACTCAAAAAAGGCGATCATATAATACTCACCAACAAGCGCGAATGGTCGACACACTGTACAGCAAAGCGCGTCTATATAAATGCAGGTTTTCTATTCGTCGATGTGAAGCCTTACGATTTTATATGCATCGGACCCGATATACAAGTATGTGTGCACAAGAAGGGTACTAATCTGTATTGCACTGTGGAGGGGGGTGGAGAATTGAGGTCGCGCCTACCCGTGCTGCTCCCCTCGCACTGCACAAAATTTCTTCTTTCACAGGAGGAATTGGAAGACATCACCTTCTGCAAGGAGGTGGGCATAAACGTGATTGTGTCCTATATTGGCGGCACGGAAGAGTACTTTGATAATGTAAAGAATGCTTTGAAAATACTGGGTTGTGAGAAAATGCGTCTGTATGCCCGTGTTGTCTTGAACGAGATAAAAGGCTGCGACAACGATTTGGACTGGATGGCTGAGGGCTATGATGGCTTCGTCATCGATTTGAGCCCTTCCGAACAGCATCCTGAGCAAGACATACTACACCTTTGCCCTACCGCCGACGCATTCATCAAGCAGGCGTATTTGCTACAGAAGGTGATCGTCTTGGATCCCACTTTAATCACTAATAAACGCCTAATCGTCGAACCAGCGCGCTATCCCCACATATTCCTTTATCCCGATAAATATATTTTGCCTTCTGATCGCTCCTTCAGCGGTTTTTACTTCTTCTACTTGCACCACTCAATCTCGGAGTTACTGATCAAAGAGGCGTTCAGTAAGATGCCATATTGTGATCGCTCGCTTACAGGCAGTGACTCGTTGGCACGCTCCGTCGTCTGTGCCTCGTACGAAATGAACGCCGCTTTGATATTTGTTTGTTCGTTGACCGGCCGTATGGCGATGAAGATCGCACATTTTCGGCCAAAAGCTCAGATCATTTTCATAACGCGCATGAAATCCGCAGAAACATTCATTTCGATGCACCACAACGTTACAATGCTGTACTACAATGGCAAGGCGGACGACAATTACCACTGCGCGCTATACAAGCATATCCTCTTCGGCTTAATGTACGCGAAATCGCAGCAAATGGTCAACCATGATGACAACGTGATGTTCGTGTATAAGGAGAACGCCAGCACGCGATTACCCGACAAGTATGTGGCGTACAAGTTTCATGAGCGCTACTTTCCTCAGCATCTGGACAAGATTCTTTTTAGCAAATTTCCACATGGATTTTTCGAACAAATGCGGCACCCGAAGTCCGATAGCCAAGATATTACAAATAAAACAGCAGGAGCCGAGCCTGGAAAATTGGAGGAAAATGAAAAATAGAGCTAAGGATTAGTTAGTTTACCTGTATTTCTTCAGCATGTGGCAAAAAATTGTAAATCCATCGTATTTTATACCTTAAATATAAACTTGAAACTTTGTTTGTGGTTTATAATTCTTGTGAGATCAAATCCCCACTGGTCCTTGAGTGTATCGAGAAACTAAATCTTTTAGGAATGCACAATCGCATCCGACTAATTTGAGTTCCAGGACGCAGGGGTATAACTGCGAACGAAATAGCGGACGCATTGGCGAGAGAATCTGCGGCCTCGCCTTTAATGGGACCCGAGCCCTTCCCAGCTATGGGACAACACACCATCAAGGAGGAGTTTAGAGGGGGGTTTGCTGGCACCAAACGTGGGGCTATGCCAGGTGAAATCCTTACTGGGGCGGTAAAACCAAAAGAGGTTTAAAAAACTCATAATCCTCCCCAAGGATAAACTGAGGGTGCTCACGGGCAGCAGCGCTATAGCGCGGAAAAGGTTGGGGTATCTTCGCCAACTGCAGTCAGAAGAGAGGCGCATACGCTCAATTCAACCCAGCTCCATCCTGAGTTTAATAAGGGAATAGGGTCTGGATGAGGAAGGGCATAAAAGACCACGAAGCCGAAGTGCAAACCTCATAAATTGTCAATCTATCTATAGATTCATCCAGTGTTCACTGAGATGAAATTTTGGTTAGTGTTGTAAGCAAGACTGGGAAGGTTTACGAGTATTCGTTGTTGTTGCTCTTGCAGCAGTATAAACATTCCCCATGCAGATACGGGGAATGCTGCTGAAGTGGCTGCCCTTGCGCGGATATAAATCCGTTCGATTTAAATCACACAGAATGTATTTTATCTACTTAAACACAATTTGTAGGAAAAAATATACCCAACCCAAACATAGTTGTTTTTGTAACAGCACAGATATTGCTCATAAATATTGGAAGAATGCAGCTGGAGGAGTGTCGATCCTTGACCGGATATTATTTATTTACTAATGGACTTTTAAGACCTGAAAAACACATTTAATTAATTATAATATCCAATCTGTCCAATATTTACATTAATCCGCACTGTCGTGGGAACGCCCGACGCATAGTATTTACGGTGGTTTGTCTAGAAATAAGTTTGAACCAAAAGAGGTGGCGCTGTACCCTCAGCTGGTGCTGTAATCGAGATACTAAGAGGAGTCGTGCAAATATTATCTGATCTGGTTTATACTCGGAATGTCTCAACTACCGAAGATCAAATATTTTTCCTTATTATGCTTTGACTTATTTACATGGGCATCGCCTTTCAGTTATTATTCGACTCTCGGTCGGATATGAAAAGTAGACTCGAGCGCTAAAGCTGAGCAGTTCCTTATCGATATTAACTAAAATTATATGGATGCGCACATATATTTGGTAACAGATCTCTTTTATTATTACATATTCTTCTCGAATTTACATACAGATCCCTGCTTTGCCCGTTACAATCCACAGATAATCCATATTTGCTACTCTCATTTTTTATTTAGTGGAATGTTAGTACGTATTTTAAATATATTTTTAATACTAAAACTTTACACTTTTATGACTAACAACTAATAATTTAGGGAATATCTGTTCACTGTGGCTTTAAAATGGCAATGATTTTAAAACATTTTCCAGCAAATTTGCAAATTTACAGGCAATAAAAATACAAGTATATGCAATAAAGTCATTTCGAAGTATTTATAAATTCCGAATTCAAAATTAAATGGTATTCGTGGTGTTATTTGGCTTTGCGAAATGTCAACTTAATTTTCATTTCATTCACTTCATTTCGCGAGAATGCAAGGATTTTCAATTCATTGTGTCAACGAAGAAAGTTCGAGGAGTTGAGGAGCTTTTTGTTTTTGTAGAAAAAAAGCAATTGGTTGTCTAAATGTGTTTGAGCAGGGTTGCGTGGGCTGGGCTCCATTACGTCTTATTTAGCGGCACCGCGGTGATGTGTTCATAGGCAGCCTTTAAGCAAAAAAATTAAATCAAGTTCAAATCAAATGAAACGCGTCTAACCTTGAGCGTTGTATAGCAATAGCCAGCAATGCCATTCATTTCGAACTGGAAATTAGTGCCACCGGTCAAATCGTCCAGCAGCGCCAATTCAGCGCCAAGATGAGGTACAGCGGCGCGCAACACCAGAAAGAGGGTGAGTGGCATCATGCCATCGGCAGCTAATATCACAGAATTTGCTGCAACATTGATTTTGTGGAGTATTAAATTGATTAAATTTACGAAATGATGGCTTTAAAGCCTCTTACCACTTGCAATTGCATTGTGTGCATCGGTAATTTTTTGTATGCAACTCTCTATCACAGTTAACATCGCTTTCGGGCTGTATTTTTCTTTGAGTTGCTTCAGGGTTTGTATTGCCTCCGCGTAGAGCGCATGCCGCACAATCGGTAAAAAGGAACTAAGCAAATATGCGAACAAACAATGACAGAATTTGGCAGAGTGTCGGTAACTAGTCCTACATACCTCTCTAGCCTCAGACAAGCGGCCAGTTCGTCGTCCTTAAGCTTTTCCGCATACATTAGATTCTGCCTGTACATTTCGTCTTTCACACTGCACTTGTTGGCGTACAACACAAACAATGTCGAATATATGCCCTCGCTTAATACGATTGGATAGAGCAGCGTGATGTGCGAAACGACTTCGCGCGTATTCTCTATTACACAGTAATCATCGGGTAACGCAGGAAACATTTTTTGCACAAATCGATATGCACGTTTGGAGATGGATTCCCATTCTCGCATCGCCTGTTTTGCTAGTATTGGTGTTGGCTTGACCTTCCAACAGCCATATGAGGTGTAGAAGCAGTACGCTATGCGCTGATTCAACAAGTGCAAAGGATGATACCGATCCTTAAACGCTTGTTGCAGGTAATCTTTGATGGCGGACACATCCTCTTCTGTGAGCGAAGTAACGCCGAAGCTGGGCATGATTTCCAGATCGTTTTGTGAGGTGAAACTGCTGGAATTAAATGCAGATGTTTAGCATATGTTAAGACATTTTTTATGAAGACACGCTGATCACCTGTTATTATTAAAGCTTTCACTTAGATTTATTATACTATCGAATGACGAGCGTAAACTAGACGTATTTGCATCGTCCAACCAGTTTTTAGGCGGCGTATTGAACAATGCACTGATGGAGTTGTTGTCTTCGTTGTTGTAGTGGGGGACACTTTGTGTGCCCCAAACGTTATCGAAGTCGTTTAAATCGGCATCATAAAGCGTCTCCTGTGAGTGCGAACGCCGCGAGTCCAACAGGTTGCTACTCAAATCAAGTATGCTCGACTTTGCTGTGGTGAGCAAACTATTTGTGGACTTAAGGCTAAGTTTGTCGAAGCTGTTGGAAAAGCCGATGGAAATATTCTTCGCAAAGTAACTTCGAGACGATTGATATGCAGTATCATGTTGCTCCAACGTTCGCTCGCGTTCGCGTTCTGAACGCATGTAAACCGCAATACGATTCCAGAGGGTTTTTGTGACGTTTAGGCTGTCATCAGGTTTTTGGTTGTTGTTGCCTGTGTGGCTGCCGAGTACCTCTTCCTCGAAATTCTCAAATAAAGAACGCCATTTTCGGCTATTATCAACGACAAGTGCACCGATAGATCTTAAAAGAAGCATAAAATTAATATTTTGCGGCGGAATAATATAAATAATCAAACAGTACTTGGGATATTTGGGAAAATGTTTACTCATAGACATAGCACCAGAGATAATGCGCACTTCTTGCCAAGTACCCCCCAAATGGCCACTCAATACATTGCCAATCATTTGACGACTCGCGATCTCATCATTTTCGTTTATGACTGAGTCCTGAAATAAAGACACGTGAAAACAACGCACGAACGCTCGAAATTAAATTTTTACTCGCCTCAGCATCCGCCATGCCAGTAGGCATGTAGTACGTGCCCTTTCCATTTGGTCCGTGCACAGATAGTTCACCCTCATAGTAATAATCGCGCTCCAGCACAGCTATGCCGTTACCAGCCAGCTCATCATTCGCAAATAAGCCTTCGAAGTAGTCGCCATTCATTGTAATACAAATCCCAGCCCCGACACGTTTGTTGTCCGCAAACATACCCATATACTTATCGCCTGTTAGCATGTCGTCCAAAATGCCATAGCCACATTTGGCATTGGCCTGATATTCACCGACGTAGGTGTAGCTGTTGCTACGCTGCGTGCCATGACCGTGAAAGAGACCATCGCGAAAGTGTCCTTCGTAAACCTCGTTCTCCTTCAGCTCATAGGTGCCATGGCCATGGAATTTACCCGACTTGAAATGGCCTTCGTATATGCCTACCGAGGGCATTACCATTTTGCCATAACCTTCGAAAATGTAATTCATTTGTAGCATTTGATATGACATGCTATCAATTAGTTTTACCTTCTATCTCACCATTCCGGATCTGGCCGAAGTAGACTCGCCCGTCGGGATACTCCAGATAGCATTTTCCATGCAGCACTCCATTCCGCCAGCGTCCATAAGCATGCACGCCGGCGTACATGGCGTGGTTGCGACTGAAAACGTGAGCCGTAGTGCGCACACTCGACAGCTTCCCGTCAGAAGAACGTCCCAGTGCCGCTTTGACAGCCGATTCGATTTGATCAAACCACAGTTTCTTATCATGGTTTGTGCGGGCCAAAAGTGTAAAGGTGCGCTCCGGTGTGGTGATGCGCAAAGCGGTGTCGTTTTCCATTTTCAGCCAGAGCGTCACCAAAGGATATGTGTAGAGTTGACTGCCGACCTGACAGAAGCAATCGGAAAATAAAATGAATGTGGTGCTGGACATGCTCATCGTGGAGTGAGCCAACTTTAGCGGCACTGTCGTCGAAGTAAGAATAACGCGCCGCTGCTTACGGCGGAAGTGCCGTATTTTAGAGTTACGCTCGTTGCGTTGCCAAAACTCTAAGGTATTCTCGGCAAGCTCCAAATCGATACGTTGCTGGCGCGCGAAGCCATCCCAAGCGAAGAGATGTTCTGTAAATTCAGGACGTGTCTTTATAAGTTGTTCGAGAAATTGTAAGTAATGAGGAAACACTTGAAATGGCTGCTGGCAGATGCGCACCAAGTCAACGTTATGATCGCGCTGCCCCGGTAGGAGTGGCACACTTGATAAGTGGTTATAGAGTTTCGATGCCTCAGTAAAGCCATCGACAGAGTAAAGGTCACAATAACCCTTCGTGTACTGTGCAAACAGCTCAATACACTCGCGGTAATGCTGAATAAATACTAATTCTGCAGGGTTCGTGAAGTCTGAGCGGTAGAAGTCCTCGAAGGAACGCAATGTGCAAGCGATTAGGTACAAAAGTTTATGGTAGTATTGGCATATGTGCTGCAGCTGCCTTAGCACTAAGGCTGTGCTCTTCTGTTGGAAAAGCTCAATCATTTGTATGCCATGACGATACCTAAGTAACTGTTTAAGTTGTTGCTGAAGACCGATGTAATAGGCGTGAAACTGGCGCTGAAAATTACGACGATTCTGCAAAGTATATGTCGCTGCAGTGAGCAGTAAGGGAATTGTTTTCCGATTTGTGGCATCCCGCATATTTAAAGTCAACAAATGTTGTTCAAAGCTCGATAGCTGATGTTCCTTTAGTTGTATTTCGCCGCGCGCATTCAGTAGAACAGTTTGAAAGTCTCCGCAGCAGGCGTTTAGAATGTTTCTCTGGCTCACCTCCAACTGCACTTTGTCCAATTTAAGTTCTGTTGGCGAACTTATATCCGTTATTTCGTTCTGGTTGTTTAGTTGAAATTGTGTATTAAGCCCCCAGTGGAAGAGTCTGCCATCTAGAGTGCGAGCCACGCTGTGCTCTCGTCCTGCTGCCACACTACATACTCCCAGCGCTTCTAACTTTTGCAGATAATTTACCGTATTACGTTTTATGTGATCGCCGGTACCCAGAAGGCCTCCATTTTCGGCACCAAAGGTACATACCTGTGTATGCAGTAAAGTGTATCCTTGCTTTAGAATTTCTTTGATATTATAATCGATGTCATCTTGTTGTGTGTGACTTGATTTTGTACTGCTGTAGGACCGTACTGACGAATTGGAATTGAGTTCAAGTTTTTTATCTACTGTTTCTTCGGCTGCAGTTTCAATTTCCGGATGGTTACCGCAACGCACACGCCCAGGTGAGGGAAAATGCGTTGATGTAGCTGCGCATGAGAAATATATATACATTAATAAACTTGGAAATTCTAAGTAATTGGATACTCTTACAGGCTTGGTTTTGTTTGACTTTGCTGCCCCATAGTTCCAAAGGATCTTCTTGTTCTGGATAAGAACGCTGAATTAGTAAAACAAAGAATTCATCGCCGGCTACAATATCCAGTATTTCCTTGCCTTCCTCGATTAGACGCAAATGTTTGGGCTGCACTTCTGCATGAAATACCTCACCACAACTGCCCATTACATACAATTCTCCTGAGCGGGTCATAAATATTACACCTCGAGCAGCGCAACAAATACGCTCAATGAATATACCCTCCTCGGAGAGTTCGAGCGGGTCGAAGGATAGTGTTTGCCATGGCTCCATGTCCAAAGCTTCGCTACCAGTATGTTTTAAGTATTGCATCTGCACTTCTCCCTCTGCAGTAACAACAAACAACTGATTCATATGACGACAGTACGACACATCCGTTATTTTAGTCCGATGAAGTTGTATATTCAGTGTATTAGCGGCATGCATTGCTTTGTTAGCCATGTAAAGTGCCCCATCAGCAGTTAGAATAAAAAGTAAATTTGGTTGATCTACTGCACAGAGACGCACGGCTGGCTCACGTTGTAGTGCTGGCGCAAGAGCCCACTGTAGCTGTTGAGCCACTCCCTCACGATAGATAATAAATGCCTCTTTTGTACTCTCCTGAGCCATTATCAAACTGAAACAATGAAAAACTTTCATTAATTTATAATTTTATTTAAAACGGTGTTGAGTTATTAGGCTCACCTTGAATTTTGGAACCTTCAGGTCTCCTATTAATTTGTATGTCTCTTCCTTTTAGATCTTATCCCATTCTTTGCACACATTTACAATTAACACATTTTATTTTGCTTATTGTTTACTTTAGGTCTGGATTTGTTTGTCTTCTGCTGTGTACACAATTATGTGGAAATTTTACGAAATGTTTTTTCGCGTGAAAATAAAAGAAAATTATACAAAGAGAAATCAATTAATGGCGATTCAAAACAGTCTGACACAACGATAATAAAAGTATAAATGTAGCAGAACAGCTGATCACGTCAAATGTTGCCATATCGATGTAAATGATTACCCAAGAGTGTATAATGAGACTCCAAACAATATAAAGGTGTTACGTTACTGTTAATACTACATGCGCTTTTACATTGCTTTAGTCGTATTTCGACTCCACAACTTACTTCTGAATATCTGATGAATAATTAAGCTGGCAAATTTATATTAAAATTTCCTAGTTCAATCACTTGATAACCACATAAATCCATTTATATAATGGTAGCATTTCTTTATTGCTTTCAAATGTTCAGAAGAAACTTTTCATTACTTGTAATTTTAGTTTGTTGGTTATAATACGTTCACATATGCATTAATTACCTATAAATCCACCAAATTAATCTACCCGATCACAAATGGCAGATTATCTGCAAAAATTTACAATCAGCGGTCAATACTGCTTTGAGAGGTATCTCTTTATAGAAATTATTTTGGTGGAATATTTCGATGTTTTCGGTTTCTTTAATTATTACTAACGATATGAAAAAAATGCAATGATATGAATAAAATAGAATAAAATACAAAGGAAATAAGAAAATGTAATTGTGCAGTTGGCTGCTAATAATAAACAGTTGGAGGAAATCCGTATGCCACGTTTACTGAGGTTGCAAAAAATTATGGCAGCAATACGCATGGGATATTCTATATTAATAGGGCTATGAATAAGTTCGTGCGGTTTTACAACAGATGGCGTAATTTGATTATTATTCCATCGATCCACATTTCCAAACATTCATTGGAGAGCTACTGTCGTAAGGCACAAACGTCAGTATAAGTTTTTTATTTGAAGCGTAAACAACAATATTTTTACCACACTTGAAAATGTCGAATTTCGTGCCAAATAATGTGTTTTTGCGGGGAATTCTTCTTCATTATTTTAATATGAAGAAAAAAGCAGCCGAAAGTCATCGTATCTTGGTGGAAGTTTATGGTGAGCATGCTCTATCTGAGCGAACGTGCCAGAAGTGGTTTGCACGCTTTAAAAGTGGTGATTTTGGCTTGGAAGACGAAGAACGCGAGGGTGCGCCGCCAAAGTTCATGGATACCGAATTGGAGGAATTGCTCGATCAAGATCCGGCTCAAACGCAAGAAGAGGTTGCAAAAACTTTGGGAGTTGATCAATCAACCATTTCCAAACGTTTAAAAGCCATGGGAATGATCCGAAAGGTAGGCCATTGGGTGCCGTATGAATTGAAGCCAAGAGACGTTGAACGCCGTTTTATGGCATGCGAACAACTGCTTCAACGGCACAAAAGAAAGGGTTTTTTGCATCGAATTGTGACTGGCGATGAAAAGTGGGTCCATTACGACAATCCAAAACGTCGGGCAACGTATGGATACCCTGGCCATGCTTCAACATCGACGTCGGCGCAGAATATTCATGGCCTGAAGGTTATGCTGTGTATCTGGTGGGACCAGCTGGGTGTTGTGTATTATGAGCTACTGAAACCGAATGAAACGATTACGGGGGATGTCTACCGACGACAATTGATGCGTTTGAGCCGAGCACTGCGAGAAAAACGGCCGCAATACGCCGATAGACACGACAAAGTTATTTTGCAACATGACAATGCTCGGCCACATGTTGCACAAGTGGTCAAAACATACTTAGAAACGCTCAAATGGGATGTCCTACCCCACCCGCCGTATAGTCCAGACCTTGCGCCATCCGATTACTATCTCTTCCGATCGATGCAACATGGCCTGGCTGACCAGCACTTCCGTAATTACGATGAAGTCAAAAAATGGATCGATTCGTGGATTGCGGCAAAACCGACCGAATTTTTCACAAAGGGAATCCGTGAATTGCCAGAAAGATGGGAAAAAGTAGTAGTAAGCGATGGACAATATTTTGAATATTAAATTTGTAACCATTTTACGTCAATAAAGTTTCAAATTTCGAAAAAAAACCGCACGAACTTATTCATAGTCCTATTACATTTTTTAATAAGTAATAAGAGGACAAAACGTTTATGGCCACTCGCTTTTTTCTGCAAAATGAATCCATAATTAATAGTATTTAATACAAATTTTATTAGAATTATGTGCACAAACCTGTTTTTTTGCCAGGGTCCATTTCATTTAGTTTTTATTTTGATGTTTCTTCTTACATTCGTAATAATAATTATCGATAACACAGAAAACACAGGGCTATATTTCAAAAAGTTAGGTTATTATTTTATAATCTCAGATTTTGAAATCGCGCTCTTTCATTACTGATTTTGAGTTAAGCGCGAAAAAGTAGATCATCTACATATATGTGAATGTATTATTAGTTTCGTTCACGTGGTGAATAAGGTCATCGTGGATATAATGGGAGAAAATGTGAAGTTCCTTGCTATGAAGAAACTCAACAGTATTGAGAGATAGTCGTTATGCCATGTTTTGGCTATTTCTAAAGTTTAACGCTTTCTTAACATAATGTCCAAATTTCAAGCTATTCAGTGTAACACGTACGGGGATATAGAAGTTCAGCTGAACAATTTAGAAAAGGCAAGTTGGGACTAGTGAATTTTCAGGCTCATTTCATTAATTGTTGGTTTTTTAACACCAATATTCTTTTTTTTTTTGGATTTTTTTCTAAAGTTTAATGCTGCCGCAGTATTCTGCCACGGAGACATGGAACTCCAACAAGGGCAACTTTGAACTAGTAAGATTTTAAGCTAATTTCGCAAATTTTTTTTTTTTTTTCAAAACCAATTTCGGTTTTGTTTTTTGGGTTTATCAAAAATTAACACTTTCCTAATTTTGTGTAAAAATTTCAAGCCAATCAGAGGAGAACTGACGAATACATAGAACTTTTACTGAAAGAAGTTAGTAAGGGCAACTTGACTTAAGTCCCGAAATAAAATCCATAAGAGTCATCACTATGGAAGAAGCAAACATCAGCTGATCGCTTGCAAAAGAAAAGTTGTGTACGTCGCAAAAAGAAAAAATGGGAAAATGCGAAAATAGTGAAAGCAAAGCAGAAATTAACAACGTGAAAAACCAAGGAAATATATTTTACTCTGCCACTTTGCAGCAATATTATTGCTTTAGTGAAAATTTATTTATTTATATAGTTTGCGAGAATGTAAAGGCAAGTGTTGGTGATACTCTAATGTGGAGTTAGAAGAGACTGAATAACAATTAATAAAAGATACCAATGATGTCAGCGACACAGAAATAAACCAGATACGACAAGTAAGTCTTATTTGCATAGTTGTATTTATGGTTGCACCACTTTTTATATCATAGGAAAGAAAAAATACACAATGAGTTTGGAAGGAGCTCCGATCATGCCATCAATAATTATGCAGCGGATCGAAGCTGATGGCGAAGAAAGGGAGGTTTCAGACGAGCGTCTTCGTAAAATGTCGGATGTGTCTCAAAAGTCTGCCCCAAATGAAGTGAAAAGTACCGTTTTAGCATATGATTCTGGGAACTACTCTACCAGTTCCAATGCCAGTGAAGTCGCGTGTCCGTTTGAAATGGAGTTACATAATCATTGCCAACATGTGCACACTCTGCTTAGAGAAAGGGATCAAGCTTTGTTCCTTGCAATGCAAGATGTGCGCAAGCTGCGCAGCGAACTCGAACGACTCAATAAATCGGAGGACTGGTACAAAAAAGAGTTGCGGGCACAAAAAAGAACACGACTGGAAGCACTCGAGCGACTGTATTCACAGGAGCGTAAGTACATGCAAGAAAATCAGCGATTACAACGCGAATGTGTGCGTCTCTATGATAAATGCGGCGAGATGGAAAAGGAATTGCAGGTTAAGCGGGAAAAAGCTGTGCAAAAACTAGTCGAGAAGGAAGAGCAGCACAAAAGTACGAATTGTGTTGATAAAGAAGGAAACTCCTTTGAGTTGGAGCAGCAAAGATCTATGATTGATGACCAGCAAAAATTGATCAACGTTCTGAGAAAACAAAAGCACGTTCTGCTGGAAGACTTAAGAAAACTGAACGAAGAGAAAGATACCAAGGTTTTGGAGCTGCAGGAAACGTTAGCTGGCGTAGAAGTAGAAAATACGCGCATGACAGCCCAGTGCAAGCGCTTGCTGACCGAAAGACAAGCTCTGGAAGATACGCTACAAACAAAAGATGCTGCTCTATATGCTGAAAATATCGAAAAGCTAAAGTTGCAAACCTTAATTGAAGAACTAAAGGAGCATTGTAACCAGCAGCAGCAAGAGCTAGCGCGCAAAGAAAATGAAATTTGTGAGACTCGAGAAAAATTCAAATGCAATATGCAAAATGAAACAAACATGGATGAAGTGCATCGGCTAAGTATTACTTATCATGATGACATTAATGCCAAAACAGCTGAAATTACTTCACTTAAAAAGTCGTTGCAGGCGATCCGAATAGAGTTGAGTTCCTTAACCGAAATACAGGCACAAAATGAGCAACAAGAGCGACAAATAGAACATCTTAACTTTGCTTTGGAAACACGACAATGTGAGTTGTCGAATCTGCAAGAAACTGACGAGCAAAAGACCCAACAAATAAATGAATTGCAACAGAATTTGGAAAAGGTTCGCACGCAGCATGACATCACGCTCGAAAATCTGCATTCTACAGAGTCAAGTCTAAAAAGTGTAAAACACGAATTGATAGCATTGCACGAGCAGTATGCCAGTATGTGTGCTCTTTGTGAACGAACCCGTTTTGAATTAGAGCTACTTGAAATCGAAAAGAACAAGTTGAGATTCCAGGCTGACAGCGATAAGCGTGAAATCGAGCTGCTACGCGGCAAGCTGAGAGGCTACCTAAAACATACAGAGAAATTGGGAGCCAGAATAAATGAGCTTGAAAACAAATTGAAATGTTCAACCATTGAAAGTGAGGACTTGCAAGTTGAGTTCAGTGAGTTTGAAAAGCGATCAATCGGCGGTCCTTTAGAAAAAGAAAAGGTTGAAAAAGAGCTCAAGAGTATACAGCGGGTGTTACACCAAAATAGAAAAGTCATAAATCGGCTAAACAAAGACAACGAGTTTTTAAGGGCTTCTAAAGATGTAGAAAAGTTCGCGGAGGATGTAAATCAAGTTGAAGAGGGTGATAGTGGCTTTCTGGATGTAACCGAATGTGAAATTAATGACAAAGTTGAACCAGACTCGCAGACAATACGGGAATCGGTCTGTTCCAACCTTAAATATGCCAGCAATTCACTTTTGGAGCATTTGAGTTCTCAAGAGGAAATGTTAAAAGAAAGACGAACACTAATAGCCGCCTTTGAGAACTTGATTTGCAATGAAGCAGCATCAATAGAAGTCAATAAAGGTAAAAAAAATAACTTTCAATGTTTAAAAATTGATCTCATTTTTTCGAATTATTTCTTAGATCTTTGTACAGAAAATGTCCAAGACAAGCAATGTGATGATGCGCTATTGGAACGTCAAGAACAGTTGATGGAATATTTGAACAACCAAAGCCTTTTAACTTTGGAGAAAAGAGAACTCTTGGAAAGTTTTGAAACTCTAATTAAAGAGGAAACTGGCCCACAAGAAATATCTATAAATAATCAAAAAATTTTTGAAATGAAAAAATTGATTGAAGAAAACAAAAAGCTAAAAATACTTCTAACGACTATAAAGGAGCCGCCAATAGAAGTTGAGTCTTTAAAACTAGCATTAACAGAAAAAAATGCAAAATGCTTGGAATTAGAAAAATCTGTTAGCAATTATGGCGATGAGCTGCAAAACTTACAAACAAAGTTGCTGCAATGCGATGAAAGACATGAAAAAGACAAGAGCGAAGAAGATAACCGCCATAGAGCTCAATTTCAGTCCTATGAGGACACTATTCAAGGACTGCAAGCAGAGAATGAACGCCTCCTAAGTGAATTGCAAAACGTTTTGGAAGCTAAAAGTAATGTTGAGAATACGCTGGAAAAGCAAAAGCTGTTTGTTCAAGAATTGAAGGCAAAGTTGGTCAGCTTTGAAAAAAACAAAAATTCAAGTGAAGTTAGTAACTCAGAGCAAACAATGAGCTTCGAGCAGCAAGAAGTGCTCAACTTGAGGATGAAAGTTGAAGAACTTGAAACGCGTTTGCAGGCAGTCATGCAGTGCGACGAGGAGCGGCGCAATGACAGAGTTCGACTTATACAGCAGCTGCTTGAGCAACAAAGTAGCAAAGTGAAACAGTTGAGTGAATCGCAAGAGCAGTGGGAAGAACTCCTCACAGCGCTTCAAACCGCACAAAAGTTGGAGGAAAATACGAGAGCTGAATTGCAGTTGAAGCACGCCGAGCTGGATGAGTTGAATGCACTTTTTGCTCAGCAGAACCAAGAGCTGCGACGCATGCACGAAATTGCCCTACTGTCAAATGGTAATGGCAATGAAGAGGAAATTGAGACACTGCGACCGACACTCCTGCAGCACTACGAGGAGATGTACGCGAATCTAAGCGCCCAGTTAGCAGACAGTAAGTCCAAACAAAGGCAAATTGAAGAGTTGCAAGAGAAAAATGAACGGCTCGAGCGCCACTTGAATGAGGATTACGCCGCAGAAGTCGCTAAAAATCAGAGGCAGTTGCGAGCTCTGCAAACAAAAATAGAAACTCTACAGGCGGAACGAAATAGTTATGCAGAGCGCTTGGCAGAGATGGAGATTGAGATGGAACAGCTAAAGAAGAGCAAACGGGAGGCACTTGTTCTGCCACCGGAATTTGTGGTTTTGCCCCAGACTGCTGGCACAGCCAGTAGTACGGCTGAAGCTTCTTCATTGTCAGAGGACGGAAATGCAAATATGAGTAACAGTGACAACAACAACGATCGCATGAGGATACTAACGAAGGTGCTTGAAGCGGAATATAGGCGCAAAATGAAGCGTTACGATGTGTACATTCACACTTTGTTGGGCAATATTAAAAAGCTGAAGAAAGCTTTGCGGGCGGCTGAGACTCGCGCCGCACATTTAACGATGGAGCAGAGCAGAACGATGGACGAGCTGCGTGGCCTGCAATTGACAAGGCGCCAGCTGGAGGAAACGCGCTTGAAATGTGATCACAATCAAATCACAATTAAGGTACGAACGAATTACGTTATATAAATTCCATTTTCACATTTTGTTTTTTTTTTCATTCTCAGACACTCGAACGTGCTCTAGAAATGGAGCGTAGGAAATTCGAAGCTTCTGATTTAGGCAAGGCGACATATACACGCGACTCAGCAGCCATAGCACTACAGCGAGACGAGCCGGCGCACGAAGTAGCCAATCTAATTGATGATTATAAAAAGGTGCCTCCTTAATTTATGTGCAAAACAATTTCAATACAATTTATAAACTTTTTGCAGTTAATCCAACAATCGGCGTTAGCCACGCAACGGCCGAAGACCAACGCAATACTTGACCTTATACAACGCAGCAACCAATGTGTGCCAAATTTATATAAACTCGAGACTACAGTTGAAGGTCTGAGCAGCGATTTGAAACGATTGCTTTCTGCGCATGCGTTGAGTGCGAACAAATTAGAAGCACCATCGTTGATGGACGAGCTGCGCGCTGCAGCAGAAAGCTACTAAAGCGTTTAGTCAAGATTGATTTGTAGCACTGAAAAGCTACGAATGTGTATACGAAGAACATGGAAAATACTTCCCACTTTCTTTTGCTGTGCATAAAAGCAAACACACATTGCCAAAATTTAGTTCAACTATTTCTACGTAACAAATAACTTATTTTATAGTATTGTTTTATATTGGCTGTTTTCAGTTTATAGTTTTATCATTTATTTGTTGTTGTTGTGCAATATCCACAAAGTATTTCCCTTTAAATGTCTAAAGTTGTCATTATTTTTGCCAGAAGCTTTCAGTTATTGTACAATTTTCGAATACTCAGCTGGCAGTTGTCTGCAGTATATTTGTTATAGCCAACTGTGCTTTCAGACAAGTCAATGTTGATATTGAAATACCCTCTTGCGGAAAATACGAGGCCATTCAATGACTTTGACTTACGAACCAGATGACTTTTCCACATCAATGCCAGTGTGGTCAAACTTTCTGAAGTACTCGTTTCCAGTGCTTGTGATTTTTTATATTTTCTAGAAATAAATTAAATTAATATTAATTCATTCTTTGGAACATTGCCTGAATGCCATTACCGTATACTTTAGCATATTTGGTTTTATTATATTTTGCAAATTGCAGCATCATGCAACATATTTGGAAGGAAATATTGCTGTAGTCACAGTCCTTGATTGGATATAAATCGTTCCGCGCTTTCTAGTGGATATGAAAATAATTATACTTCCAAACGAAAAATTAAAAAAAATGGATTATTCCTATTTTCTATATTCGAAGAGACACATATACAAATATATGCATAACCACTTTATATACTGTCATTACGTATAGACGAAACTCCCAGTTGGGTGTGTGCGTGCATACCTGCATACATTTGTATGTACATTACGATTTAAGCGATCCTTTTGTCATAGATACCGTAATTACTTTATTAAAATACA
This sequence comes from Anastrepha ludens, assembly GCF_028408465.1. Classification (NCBI taxonomy): domain Eukaryota; kingdom Metazoa; phylum Arthropoda; class Insecta; order Diptera; family Tephritidae; genus Anastrepha; species Anastrepha ludens. Next base: position 115,346,659 of record NC_071500.1, on the reverse strand, counting down.
AAATACAAAAAAAAAAAACCAGAGGTGAATAAAATGCTTATTTTTTTCAAAAAGGGATAGGAAATATTTGGTACTTTGTGTTTTATAGTAAAAAAATTCAGATCGATTGCATCAGTTTTGATTTGTTGCAGTTCGAATAGCAATTTTATGATTTTTTAACACATTTTGACTTATATGCACGCTTATTTTACAATTTTTAATTTATGTCGGAGGTAAAAACCTTCTGGGAAAAATTAGCATCAAAATACAAAAGGCCCTATACAAATCGGTGCATTATGTGCAGAGTTATTAGCTTACATATGTGCATATATTTTGTGGGTCTTTACTTTCCTCAAATTTGTAAATGTTACTAGGAGCATTCAAAGCATACACAGCTATTACAGAGACAGTCTGGAAAGATTCAATGCAACGTAAAACCTCTATGGGTGTAATACTGGAAAATGAATACGTTCAGGGAGAGAGGGGCGGTCTGCACATAGTCTTTCATTTCTTTTATTTCAAGTTTTTTTTCGAACACACAAAAGACGTTATCATTGCAAATGATTTTACAGCTAAAAAAATTTAACTTGATTTAAGGGATAAAAAAAAATTTAACTTCTTTTATTTTCATTTTAAAATTTGCCCTTTTTATATTTTTGAATATTTTAAATTTGATTTATTAGTTTTCGTTATCTTTTCATCGTTACGGCTTTCACCGTCATTAGAAGTTTTTAATTTTTTGGATGGTTGAGGATACTCAGATGTCAGATATAAAGATTTGGGTTTTTCAATGTCAGTGTCTTTCAGCGGAACGTAATCTAAGAAATCAAGAAATAAGACCAAAGAGGTGCCAAAGTAGCTGCCGTTTCTACGACAGTCGGTTCTACGTTACCGAAACGACCCGGATTTATATCCGGCCAAGGACTGTCACTCCAGCAGCATTCCCCATATCTAAGTATAGGGAATGTTTATGCTGCTACAACAACAACAACCAAAGAGGTGCCATTTTTTGTTATTTTGAAGCCAATAAACTGTATAAGATTAAAACGGCGCTTTAGTGCCACTTGAGGAGTGCCAGAGTGGTACTTCAACCATTTCACCTAAACTTTATAACACCCAACGTTTTTTCCTTTGAACTCCATAAGAGTTGACGTAATTTTAACCGGCGGGACTTCAATCGTGAAAAGATGTATACCGAATACATTTGGTTGCGTACTGTTCATATTATATTATATAAAACTCGAGCCTGTGATGTGCTTAGTACGCAGTTCTTCTAAAATACCCATACCTTTATCTATTTAAAAATTTTGCGATGCCAGGTTATTCTTAAATTCATTGGATTTTGTAGACAATTTGCGCAAGTCATCAATGAAACCTTCGAATATTGCCTTTCCCGGGGCTTTCCGTGATCCAATTATGTATACTGAACAGTTGGCAACAAAATGGAGACCCAATGTTTGCCTTCCGAATTACTCACTCAAACACCGAATATGTTTCTAATGTACGCAAATTCAGTTGTTACAAATAATCACGTATCCAAAAAACTTGCAAAGTAGGGGAAAGAGAGAGAGCAAAGTGACATTTCCTTTTGTGGGGAAGTTTACTAGATACATTGTTAGATGTAAGAATTTGCAAGTCAGAAAAATTACTGATCGCAAAGTAAAAATAAACCCGAAATAAAATTTGCGAATTGAATTAAAATTCTAAATTGAAATAAAAATTGTTATTAAAATGGAGAATGTATCTAAATATTATTTTGATAAAATTTATTGAAGTTATATATAAAATAGGAATCGGCTAATGTTAAAGAGGTATTTTGCCTCCAGCCCTCAGTCACCGTTGCTGCAGTTTCCGAAATACAAATCGCAAAAATCGCATTGAAGGTATTTTTTGTGTTGCTTGTACTTCTTGGTTATTAACTAATTTGGCAATATAAGTATACACATACACTACCGGTCAAAAGTTTGGGTTCACTTGAAAAATTGTAAAAATATTTCAAATAATCATGATTTTCTTCGTCAAAGATTTTTTAATATTGTTATTTTACAGAAAGTAATTGTGTTTAATACAAAATATGTTAACTTTTAAAGAAACCCGCAAGTATTTGTTCATATTTTCGTTTCCTCGATTCGTTTCCTTTAGCTCGTATTACAGCATCGCATATTCTGGGCATCGTATCAACTAATTTACGCAAAGATTCTGCTGTTATTTGATTCCAGCAATTTTGTAGAAATGTCCAAAGTTGTTTTGTATTAGTAGGTTGCAATATTCTTACTTCTCTGACCAACTCGTCCCACAGCAACTCGATCGGGTTACAATCCGGCGACTGAGGATGCCATTCCATTTATTTGAGTTGTTTTTGATTTTCTTTGGCTGCAATGTAATCTGGCAAAATTTTGAAGTGTGCTTAGGATCGTTATCCTGCTGGAAAACGAATCCGCTGCCCACAAGTATTTTCCCACACGGAAAAGCGTGCCGTTGAAGTATGTTGTGGTAGACCTTTTTGTCCATGATACCCTTAATTTGTATAATGTTTCCAAGTTTTTCTCCAGCAAAGCATCCCCAGACTAACACTAACCCTCCACCATACTTAACTATGGGAACAACACATTGGTTCATCATGCGTTCAGCGACAAACGGCCAATATGTTGGCGGCGTCGTTTGATGAAAATTTCAAATTTGGACTCGTCCGTAAATTGCACTCAGTATCGCTCTTTCTTTGTAACGTTCACATGACAGCATTTTGAGAGACATTACATTTCGAAGCAAATTTTCGCGTTGAATAGCCTTCTCCATGTAGTGTCACAATGACTGCTCGTGTTTCTACACTAAGCTCTGCTTTCCGACCCATTTTAAATAATAAAACAAGAAATATGTAGTTTTATTTAAATTTTAATAATTAGAAGATAATTTTGGTATAACGTCGACTTGTATGTAAGTTTTTGTAAAACAGTTATTTTTTGGAATACAAAAAATTGTTTTACTTACCTTTTTGATAACAAAGATTGCACCAAAAATTAGAAATATAACTCTTGAAGCGAGTTTTGCAGCAGTAAGATGTTACGCGTAATAGGCACTAGACGCATTGGCAGAATGCAGCAAGTCATAACCCGTTCATGCTTGATCTACGCGTCTGCCATAGTCATTTTGTAAACAATAACAATCTCCTAAACTCAAACTAGTAGCAGAACGCACGTTTTAAAAACAAAACCACTAATAAGCCGACTTTATTGTGTAAAATTCCAAAATAATGTAAGTGAACCCAAACTTTTGACCGGTAGTGTATGTACATGCGTAGATGGAAGGAAAATATGAAGAAAGTTGTGTTTGCCACAACAATACAGTGGCTAATGGGACGTTCTTCATCTGACAGCGATGATGAAATGGAACACATTTTTGTAGACAAAATAAAATCATGCGATGCTAAGCACGTTATTTTAATATGAGGTAATTCAACTGAAAAAAATTTTCAATTTTCCCACCAATAATTTAATCAGCTGTTCGTGAAACTTGCAAATTGTTACTGTTTTTGCGTTCATAAACTTTTTTTCAATAATTTTCTCTTTGAGAGTGAATTCTCGAAAATTAAGTTACTGGCAAGTTATTGGATAATTTATACTTGAGCAGACCTAAATCAAAATCTTAACTTTCGGGCTTTATTATGTATTCGTTATTGTTATTAACTTCACTGGGTTCTCCATCTTCACTCTCCGAAGAACTATCGACGGCTTCCTCAAAACTCAAGGGGTTTTTAATAAGAGGTGTTATTGTGATATTCAAAGAAAAATGCTAAATGCCGTAGTGGAAAATAGCATCAGGCAAATGACCACCACGACCACGCTTACAGGACAATATCCTTTTCATGAAATTTTCCATAACCGAATTGCAAAGTGGCTGCCCGATGTCCTCGATAGACTCACGAATTCCATCTTTGAGGTCTTGAATCGACCCTGGGCTGTTGGCGTAGACCTTCTCTTTCACGTGGCCCCAAAGAATAAAGTCACAAGGTGTTAAATCACAAGATCTCGGTGGCCAATTGTGATCACCTCTTCCAGAGATAACACGGTCGGGAAACTTTTCCCGTAAAAGATCAATGGTTTCGTTGCTAGTGTGGCACGTAACGCCGTATTGTTGAAAATAAACGTTATCCAGATCAATGCCATCCAATTCCGGCCATAAAAAATCGTTAATCATCTCTCGATAGCGCAATCCATTCACCTGTAACACCTGCTATTGGAAAACCCTTATCTCCCATGTCTCTCTGAACCATGGCGTTCTTACTATGTATCAAACGTGCGACTGAAAAATAAATGCACGCATTATTTTCTAATGGCTGCAATTCTTTATATTCTTTTTTACAGCTTCACGATATTTTTTACGTCCCTCGGCATTTGACAATTTTGCCCTTTTATTTTTATGAATTTATTTCTTTCTTTCCCTAGATTTTCCAGTATGAGTTTCCATAGAATTTTCGCCATTTTCTGACATGTGCAACTGTAAAATACTAAATAAAAATAATGTAAAATCTGCACATCTAACATTTGGGAGTATGTTCAACAATACCTCCTGTGTTCTAACGCTCCATTTCTACTAGCGTGACGATTTTTATGTCGTGCCGCTTTTGCACATTTTAGTATTTAATTATTCTCATTTGCATTTTTTTATTTCACATGAAAGAAGTTTCTATAATTAGGATTTGATCCCGTTGAAAAAATTTATATTCACGTAAGAAAGGGTTAAGGAAAAGTTTAGTTTAAAAATTATGTTATCAAATTTGAAGTGGATCCAATTGACAGAGTAAACACAATCGTGTGACTCACAGCTCACCCAACAAAAAATTCGCATTTTGACAAAATGCTAAGTGCTCAATTGCTGATAATTTTACAAATTATGTTTTTTCAATGTTATCCGTTTGCTGCGAAAACCAATGAGGTATAAATACTCTCTGAGATCAATGCCGAATTAGTTTCCCAACTGAACTAGAAGAGTTAGCTGGCAATAACTGTTGCTTCCGCGCGTGTTTCTTCTTTTATTTGTTTTGAAAAAGTAAATCTTTATAAAGGCTTAAATTTAACCATTCAAGCCACACAAATTCTCTCGCCCAGTAATGTTACGTTTCATCAGCTTTTTTTGCGTCAGCTTATAAATATGTGCCTGGCATTTCCTATATTGACGACGTGCAACTCTCTTACAATAATGGTAAATAATTTTATAACAATTAATTACAACAAACCGTAGTAAATTAACAATTAAGGATTAATATTTCTTCATCTTCAGGGAATTGGCAATGTGACCGCTTGTCTTGTCTAAATAAAGTCTATGGATGCAAAATTTCGATTCGAAACAACCCCAGCAACAAGGACGAATTGATTCGCACCAGCAAATGCTATTTGAAAGGTGACACCATTACTCAGCAGGTATCAGAACCACAATATATGGCGAAGCCGAAGACTGTTGCAATTGACATCGACTCGTATGTGGATGCCAAGTCACTATATACTACCAGCTACAGCTTGAGTTATCAAGAAGTGAAAGGCACCATAGATCCAAAAGGCTGGGCCTCGGTGCAGAAGATTACCAGAGAAAATATGAAGGCTGTCGATGAGTCCATGGGTCAGTTGAAGGACTGAACGTGAAAAGTGTTAACCGTTTTCATATATGTAAATATGTAATGAAAAAATTGTATTTTATTTTGAGGCGAAAATAAAATGAGAAACTTAATTAAATGCAGAGCTATTTTTTATTAAAATCGATAAACCATTTATGCCTATTTGGCATTTTTCGTTTTTATAGATTATTGCAAGAAACCCAATACAGTTTTAAGCCGACTCCAAATGGCAAATGGTTTTTATGAGGAGCTTTTCCATGACAAAAATACACTCGGAGGTTTGCCATTGCCCGCCGAAGGGCGACCGCTATTGGCAAAAAACTTTTTCTGTTACCTGTTACGGGTAACTAAAGCGGCTTTAGATAGATAAGAGTTTATTAAGTAGAAAAACGTTACAATATTTATGTTATCGCACAATTTACAGAATATGATATAAATCTTAATTCTACATCATTATATTTATCACAGGTTTCGGTTTTTTAAATGATTTTTTCTTTTTTTTCGAAGGAAAAAACTACTATGAAAAACCTCCGCTTTACATCTTACAAGCTAGGGTTAATCTATACGCATTTAAGTACCACGGCCTAATTGAACATTAAGAAAGTTCAGTTATTAGCAGATTGTCCGAAAAACTGGAACGAATTTTGAATCTTTTAGTCAAATTTTGTATATATTTGATCTGACAAAATCTTAGTTTTTGATTCATCATGAAGCTTTCTGGTGGAGAAATGCCATGGGAGTGGTAGCATCATTTTGAGTACCTTATTTTGGCAGATTTGCAGTTTCTTAACATGTGACTTTGCGATATTACTCCAGGCTGGACAGGCATATAATATTATTGGCTGAAATATGGACTTATAAATTATTAGTTTATTTTCATCACTTAAGCCTGATCGTCTATTTATTAGGGGATATAACATTTTAATCGCCAAATTTACTTTCTCCTGTATGTGCTGAAAGGCCGCCGTAGCCGAATGGGTTGGTGCGTGATTACCATTCGGAATTCACAGAGAGATCGTTGGTTCGAATCTCGGTGAAACCAAAATTAATAAAAACATTTTTCTAATAGCGGTCGCCCCTCGGCAGGCAATGGCAAACCTCCGAGTGTATTTCTGCCATGAAAAAGCTCCTCATAAAAATATCTGCCGTTCGGAGTCGGCTTGAAACTGTAGGTCCCTCCATTTGTGGAACAACATCAAGACGCGCACCACAAATAGGAGGAGGAGCTCGGCCAAGCACCTAACAGAAGTGTACGCGCCAATTATTATTATTATTTTTTTTTTTGTATGTGCTTTACATGATCGCAAAAAGATACTTTTTTATCAAAAATCACCCCCAGATATCGTAAGGTATTGGCCCACGGGTTATTTGAACGCCAAAGGGCGAATCTTGTAATATCGACAGTTCGATTCTTCCGAGTTGTATATTTTGAATTAAAACAAAATGGTTAAAAATAAATATTTAAAATCCTACAAACAGTAATAACTTTACTTAATGGGAAGATAAATGCATTGTAGAAAAAATTGTATATATGAAAACTGAAAGTGTGTGACTAAATACTTAGATTAGGAGAAGTTCCCCACTCGGTATCACTATGGGCTATGAATCTGAGTGTGTCCCATAGTGGACAACCGCCATAACCTAGCATAATTTAATTTACAGTCATGTACGAATACACATCCATACATACGAGATGTGTTCAAAAAGTATCGCGAATTTTGAATTTTCGCAGGTTGCGTATATTCGAATTTAGATTTTTTTATGGCGAAATGTTGGTACTAATGTCCCTCCCTCAAGCCGACGAGTTCGGCCATTTTGAATGTTAAGTTAATTGTTGATAGCTGCTTTGCTTGCACGTGTTTCGTATCGTCTTCGATTTGTAGCTATTCAAAAAGATGGATCAAAGAACCTGTATCAAATTTTGTGTGAAAAACGAAATTAAGTGCGCGGATGCATTCCGAATGTTGACTGTGTCATACGGAGAAGCTACTTTGCACTAAAGCAACGTTTATCGGTGGTACAAAATGTTCTCAGAAGGCCGAGAAGATGTAAACGACGAAAAGCGTGCCGGACGTCCGAGCACTTCAACAACAGACGAAAAAATTGATGATGTGAAGAAAATGGTATTGGTGAATCGTCCAATCACCGTTATAGAAGTTGCTGAGGACCTAGGCATATCGATTGGCTCGAGCTATTCGATTCTTTTCAATGATTTGGGCATGAGACGGGTCACTGCAAAAGTCGTACCAAAACTGCTCAATTTCGACCAAAAGCAGCATCGCATGAACATTGTTAATGAGATGTTGGACTCTGTCCGCGACGACCCAAATTTGCTCCAGAGGGTCATAACTGGTGACGTGGGTTTATACAATAGTTATGACGTGGAAACCAAACTCAATCATCTCAATGGAAGCTGCCGCACGAGCCAAGACCGAAAAAGGAGCGCCAATTTCGGTCAAATGTAAAAGTTTTGCTTCGATTGCAGCGGCGTTGTGCATCACGAGTTCTTATCGCAGGGTTAAACGGTCAATATGGAATATTATCTGCAAGTTATGGCCGCCGTAGCCGAATGGGTTGGTGCGTGATTACCATTCAGAATTCACAGAGAGGTCGTTGGTTCGAATCTCGGTGAAAGCAAAATTAATAAAAACATTTTTCTAATAGCGGTCGCCCCTCGGCAGGCAATGGCAAACCTCCGAGTGTATTTCTGCCATGAAAAAGCTCCTCATAAAAATATCTGCCGTTCGGAGTCGGCTTGAAACTGTAGGTCCCTCCATTTGTGGAACAACATCAAGACGCACACCACAAATACGAGGAGGAGCTCGGCCAAACACCTAACAGAAGTGTACGCGCCAATAATTCATTTATTTATTTTTATGCGCAATTTGCGCGAAGCAATCCGCCAGAAACGCCCTCATTTGTGGAAGAACAAAAATTGGCTCTAGCATCACGATAACGCCCCTGCTCACACATCGTTGTTTATGCGCGACTTTTTGGCAAAAAACAACACACTAACGATACCTCAGCCACTGTATTCCCCAGATGTGGCCCCCTGTGACTTTTTTTGTTCCCGAAACTGAAGGGGCCCATGAAAGGACGACGCTACGCTACGATTGACGAGATAAAGACGGCACCGAAGGAGAAGCTGAACAAGATAAAAAAAGATTTTTTGAAGTGCTTCGAAGATTGGAAAAAACGTTGCCACAAGTGCATAATATCTCATGGGGATAACTTTGAAGGGGCAAAATAGATATTAATGAATAAATAAATAATTTTTGAAAAAACCAAAAATTCGGCATACTTTTTGAACACACCTCGTATTAATTTATGCACATTTAAAAATTTGACGCTGAGTCAACTGCATATTTTTGCGCTAAGCAGTCGTTCTTCGAATCATGTAAATATCAATTTGTACACATACAAACATTTACTATATTTACATTTATTTCTGTGTAACGATCGATCCACACATATTTAATAAATTTTTATTTACGTATTAAGCACTTGTTAGTTTTGATGCCATTAGATAACCTACAGGAGTGAGAGAAAAAATATATGTGTATACATACATTAGTACGGCTCAAAAACATAAAGAAAACGTTTTTTCTTGAAGCTAACCCCTAAATTGGTGCTATGGCCAAAAAAGTTAGACTACTATTTTTCACTTTATTTATTTATTAAAGTTAAACATACGAAAAAAGGTTATTTTTACAATGATTGAGCTTAAGAATAGCTCACATAATTAAATCCTAGATATAATAATTCTATACTATAAAGGTGAATGTCTGTACGTTGTCCGCGCATCACTACGAAACGACAACACCAAATGACGTAACAATTTTTATACATTCATATTTTCACTCAATGAAGGTTATAGGCATGTTTTTATGATGGAACTAACCTCCCACAGCTCCCAGGCCGCGCCACCACTCTCATTCGCCACTAATAATCGAATATTTGCTTGAATTCAATCTAAAAAATCTTAGTTTTTCCTATTTCCACTATTTATAACACACTCTAGACTTCATAATCCGCATAAACTGTTCAACTATGACCCAAATGCGAAGTTCAAAAACGGTTTGAGATAGAAAATTAATAAAAATAATTTTGCTTGATATTTTTCTGATTGGTTGTTTTGATTCTATTCAACGAGGCATAGCAACGGATACCGGGTATTGTAATATTATGGTTATTAATAAAAAATTATTTTCTATGAATACCAACACACCAATTTGGATTTTTCGCGCGCCACTCAACTATTGACCAAATTCACAGATTAACTCGTATCATCGAGAACACATTTGAAGAAAAAAATGTCTGTTCGGCTGTATTTCTCGATGTCTCTAAAGCTTTCGATAAAGTATGTCGTGCTGGCCTGCTGTGGAAAATAAAGAATGTACTGCCAACAAAATGTTTTAATATCTTAAAAACCTACCTGTCTGAGCGCTATTTTCGCGTCAGGTACGAAGATGAGTTCTCTGAACTGAAAGAGATAAAAGCTGGTGTGCCGCAAGGAAGTGTGCTTGGACCTCTTCTCTATCTACTTTTCACTCACGACCTGCCAAACAGCAGAAATTGCTTTATAGCAACATTTGCTGATGATACTGCAATATTAACCGTCGGAAAGACAGAAATAGAGTCTACTACACAACTGCAGCTTGCTATCAATAAAATATACAATTGGACAGATAAATGGCACATTAAACTGAACGAAACAAAGTCTGTACACATCAATTTTACAAACAAACAGACCAACTACCTGCCAATATACATAAACAGCATTAAAGTACCATACTCTAATACAGCAAAGTATCTAGGTATGACGCTCGACACGAAACTTAGGTGGAGTGCGCACGTGAAAAAGAAAAGAGAAGAACTGGACCTAAAATTCCAAAATATGCATTGGCTAATGGGTAAGCAATCAGCGTTATCCGCACCCAACAAGATACTGCTTTACAAACAAATTCTCAAACCTATCTGGACCTATGGGATTCAGCTATGGGGTTGCACCAGCTATAGTAACACAGCGCATATACAAAGATTTCAGACTAAGGCACTCAAGCATGCAGTTTGTGCTCCATGGTACATTAGGACGCAAGATCTAGAACGTGACCTCAATATTGATTCGGTTACGGCAACCATAAAGAAATTTGCAAAGTCGCACGCAGAGCGACTAAGCAAGCATGTGAACAATGAAGCCTTGATTCTTAACGATAATACAAAATGGAAACGAAGGCTCAAACGTAAAAAACCTCTAGATTTAAACTAATTAATAAATAAAAATCAGTTAAAAGTACGAATTGTATTTTGCTGAGGATTAACTCAAATTATTTGTTGTAACAAAACTCCACAAAAATTGCTCGTTAGTATTTATATGTAATGGTATACTAGTTGCAATGAAAATACTAATAATAAAAAAAAAATAAAAATTTTTTCTATGAAATTATTGTTTGTAATTCTTTTATATACATATCCTAGATCCTTCAAAACTACTCCTACGAGAGCGGGGCCGCGGGTTAAAGCTAGTTAACAATAGAACTAAAATTGCATTTATAATTAGTAGTAAAAAAGTGAAAGTTGTAGCACGCATTAAAGAAAAAAAAATAGTATTAGTAGGGGTTAATTGAATATACGCTATGCGAACAAAAAAATAATTGTGACGATTTTTATAGGGAGCCTGAAAAAAACTAAAATTTTTTGGGTAGGATAAAAAAAATTTTATCAGCCACTAATTATTTAAAGTATTCGAAAACCATTTCAAATTAAAAGAAGAACAATTTTCTCTGTTATTTCTGTTTGTTTCTTGGCCAGGGCCCCTACAAAAATAGTTTGAAATATTATATTTCGTTTTTTAAATAAGGCATATAGCCAAATGCCAATTCTTGAGAAACACAGAGAGTTCGAACTAAATCTGCACTGTCTGTTCATTGATTTTAAGCAAGCTTTCGACAGCATCAATAGAAACTGTCTGAACGACATAATGCTTAAACAAGGTATACCGGTAAAAATTATAAAACTAATTCAGATGACACTATCAAACACTAATGCCAAGGTTATGATAAATGGAGATGTTACCAACGAATTCAGCATTTCATCAGGTGTAAAACAAGGCGATTCACTATCAGCGACAATTTTTAATTTATTACTACATGAGGTAGTATGCAAACTGAAATGTGGCAATTCGATTTTTAATTGCAGCTCGCAAGTGTTAGCTTATGCCGATGACATTGTCGTGATTGCACAGAATGAACATGAGCTTAAGAAAATTTATATGCGATTGAAAAACACAGCTTTAGAAGTGGGTCTACGGGTAAACATAGATAAAACGAAATATATGCACTTCGCAAAGAAACCGAGTGAAGATGCACACATTGAAATAGATGGTGAATGCATACAGAAGGTCGACAAATTTAAATACTTAGGTTTTTTCATCAGCAGTAATTCTGACACTTCCGTGGCAATAAATGACCGAGTAAGTGCGGCAAATAAAGCATTCTTTGCTCACATAAAATTATTCAAGTCCCGATTGCTATCAAGAGATCAAAAGATAGCAATGTATAAAGCGCTTATAAGACCCATACTAACATACAGCAGTGAGGTATGGGTACTTAAAACAAAAGACATGGACCAAATACTAAGGTTTGAAAGGAAGATACTGCGAACAATATATGGTCCTTCCCGGCGAGATGACGGAACGTATCGGATAAGATACAATCATGAGCTAAACACATTGATACGTAATGGAAACGCAATACGCTTTATAAAAAGTCAACGAATCAGATGGCTGGGGCACATGTACCGAATGCCCAAATGGAGAGCTGCCAATATAGCGTTCCATAGACAACCAATTGGACGGAGATGTCGAGGGAGACCAAACAAACGCTGGGTAGATGAGGTCACAGCCGACCTGCAGAAAATGGGTATCACAAACTGGAAAGGAGTAGTAGAGAATCGATCGGAGTGGAGAACCGTAGTTGTGGAAGCAATGGTCTGCACAAGACTGTAATGCTAATGATGATGATATGGCCATAGAAAAATTTTAAGGGTATCATACAGAAAAATAATATGCATACATACAGGGGGTATTTTTCTGGACTGTAATAGCTGAAAAAACTTTGCGGATGTATCAGAAATTTAGTATATGGTTATTATTATTATTATCAATAATATTGTTAGTGATATGTTCCAGTATTGCACGTCACATCGAAATTAAGGACTTAGTCCAGAGATTCGATTTACACAAATCACATATTCTTGCTACATATTTTATTTCGTTGAATGATTTGCTGGTTCCCTTATTAATACATCTTCAGCAAGTCAACTGAGGCAAAACTGAATTTCCTTTTCATTTGGTTTTTGTTTGGTTAATTGCCACAGACGGTGTTAAAAAATTGTTCCTGGCCACCGAATGTCGATAATACGACGCAAACATTTCTAGTACTTACAAATGACTGCAGTTTGATTTTACACAAGTATCAAAAATCCTTTTTTTTTACACGTTTAATCGCTTTGTTAGACCACACTCGAGACAGCCCAGGAATCCTTGGGTATCCTTTGCTGAATGTCAGACGCTGTACCACTGACGGGGATCAACAACGTGTATAACTCGGCAGCATTACTATCGTATATGTTTTTAATAATGTTAATTATTTTGTCGGAAACACCTCTAGCGGATAGTGCATACCAGATTAAGCCACCTCTCAAGGCATCAAATACTTTAGCGAAGTCGACGAGCGTCAGATAAAGCCGTCATTGTACTCTATCCTGTCTCTTTCAGACTTAAAATTCTAACGATATGGATGCTGTCCATAATGAAACGAATTCTAAATCTATCATCCATGGATGTTGTCGATACACGAGTGCACAGGTCTAAAACCGGTTTGATTAGGCCTAATAAGCTTATCTGAGCTGAGTGAAGATTTTTGTAGTAGCTGGAAGAATAGATATTCCTCGACAGTTCTCACACCAATTTTTACGAGGGTTGGACAATTACAAAATCGATTACTTTTCCATTTATCCAAGTTGGGAAATATGATAACCTTTCGAATATCTTTGAGAATCGAGTAGTCAGCCGAAACGGTGTTGCAAATTTAACGTCTAAAAGTTGCGATTTGACTATTGACCATTGACCATTAGGCTATTTTTTTGTGTTTTTATGGGGCGCCGTTAAGCTAAATGTTGCACCAACCAGGTAGAGTGTTCAAGAGTTGAAGCATAAAAAATGAAATCGAAGTTGCCATTGAAACTCATAAAAATGAACTGAAAAATTTTGTTGACCGAATGAGTTACTGTAAAGCCAGCCGTGGACGTAATTTGAGAGAATTTTTGCTCGATGAAAAATATTTACAAGTATGTGGCTCTTAGTTACTTATAGCCAACTTCCCACATACAAATGCATACTCGCTCGCATTTCATAGCAGATATTGCTTATTTTGAGTTTAAGGCATTATCGTTTTAGGTTGTTTAAAAACTTTTGAGTACTCAATTGATTTTAAGCGCTACTCAAGTTAGCTTTGGAAGCAGTTTAAAAATGTTATTAAAACCTATTTAAAATGTGATCACTGCTAGGTAGACGCAATCAAATTTAAACAATAGATATGATTTATACAACAACATTTCTTATCAAAGTTATTGACACTATCAGCTGCCGTATACTTTGAGAATATCTGAAGGGCAATTTTTGTGTATAACTACAATTCTTAGCAAGGTAATCACCCACTACGCACTTCAATTTATTACCAGCTGTTCAAATGTGACTAATGTTCAGCATATGCTGGTAGATAAATAAAGCAATCATTCTAAAAAGTTCCTAATTAATGATAATAGGGGTAAAGGGGAAATGTCACATTTACAATGCCAAGAAAAAAGCAGTTTTTATTAAGAAATTATTTTATTTCAAGAATATGTACACAATAAAGTTTTCTCTTTTTAGTTATTTTTGTTAGGTTCAGTTAGTTCTTCTTCTTTGCCATGTTAGTGTCTCAAGTATAGCCAACTTAAGTTTACTTATTTGGTCGATTCTTTTTATTAATTTGAAATTTTTCGTGAAAGTTTTGTGTGCCAAAAATGCGGATGAGCAATAAAACACATTGCAAAAAAAAAATTCAGTTGAGCTGAAAATTGTAATGTGATGAAATGCAAGACAGAATGGGCTCGTACTTATATGACCACCATTGGAATACCTAGAGGAGGTGGAGAGGACTTAGTATTTTCCCTGTAAGTGTGCTGCCCTAGCTAGAGCAAGGCCACGAAATTTGAGTTGCCATGAGAATTAGTATTTGAGTTTTTGAGTTGCCATGAGAATTAGTATTTGAGTAATTTGAGTTGCCATGAGAAAAATAATAGTTCTCTCAAGCTGGAGGATATTTTCAGATTTGCCCAAGAATCTGGAATATTCTCACAGGACTGGCTATCTCTGTCTTTGTCTCTACTCTATCCTGTCTCTTTCTTACTGTTACTTTTCTCCTTTCCTCCTAGACTACCTGCCCTTTTACTTTCCAGAGCTTTGAACAAAATGGACTTTTTAGCCTGTGTGTTTTAGGAGTTACCAATTTCTTGGGGCTTCTTGGCTCGCCTTTTTCAAATTTGAATTTTAAAGGTTTTAATAAATCCATATTCTAATTGGATACCTATGGAGGATTTCTTCCAACTTTCTGCATTAAATATTCTAGTCCGTACTCTTCATGCATCTGTAGGATATTAATTGAACCTGGTTTCATTAGGAGAAAATTCAAAATCACGACGATCGATCAATTATTGGCTGCTGTTATAAACGTAGCTTATCTACCTCTATTCCAGATGCTTTTGTCTATGCTTAGAAGCAAATTAAAAAGTGATTTATCCCTTGTGTTGATATCCTAACTTGCCAAGCACAACTATGTACCATCTCATGGAATCAAAATGCAAAGTGCCACTTATTGTCTTTCTATAGTTCGCCAATTGCCTGATTTTATTTCTTCATCCAACTGGCTTAATTTGATTTTGACTTGTCGTATTTTTTATTTTAGTAAAAGTAAAGCCACTGTTTAATAATTTTATTTATTCAAATATCATATAAATATATATACAGTTGTATAGAATGATTCCGTGTGGGACTGGGCATACTGGATTCCATAAAGATTACCACCACCCCCAGAAGGGCACGTTTCTGAGAGATTGCGCTGCTTCGAATTGTGCCCGCTGAACTTCGCGATGTGTTTCCTGTAGGCTTCTTAGAACTTCCTCTGTTGTTTTCTGAATATCGCGGTTTGCTTCCTGCACACTTCTTCGTGCTTCATTCTGTGCTCTCCGAAGGTCTAATTGTGCATTCTGCGTACTTTGCCGTATAATGTTCTCGACATCTTTTTGAATTTTTTCGTTAATCTGATTCACGTCCGCGATGTTAATGCCGCTAGATGATCCTCCGTTAATATACGAACCACTTTTCGTACTAACCAATCTTAATTCAACATTTGTATTTGGCTCCACTGTTTCATTAAAAGATGTATCAATGAGAGTATCGTTTTTTGGCGACACGCAAATATTTCTTCGTATCAGCACCGTTGAACTATCAGGCGACATAGACTTTGTTACCACACATTGCTCCGTATCTATTGGACAGAAAACGCGATCACACTGCCAAATAGCTATAAAATCAATGCGCGATGATAAAGTAGAATTGGATATTTTAGTATCTGTTATTTTCTTATTCTGGCGATTTATGGGGTTAGGGGTAGTCAGAATTTTCTCAAATTTTTATCTTAAAAAAATTGTGTGGAAATTTGAAGTGAATCCGAAAAATACTTTTCGAGTTATTCAACAATTAACAAAGGGCGCTTGGGCGCTCCGGAACCGATAGCAAAACTTTAAATGCGTTTTTATCAAAACTATGTTTTTTGAACTGGTGATCACTGTAACTTAAAAACCGCTTGGTAGATTTCAATAAAATGTATACTGCTTTTGAAAAACATAAAAACTCGTGCCTGATCGAAGGATTTTTTTTTCCAAAAATTTGATTTTTTTGAACAATTAATTGTCGATTTTTTTCTCGAAAATCTGAGGCCGCCATATTGTTAATTTTGAAAAAAAAACCTTCGATCAGGCACAAGATTATTTGTTAATAAAACTAATTTCTCTGGTCCGATTGATTTTAGATGAATCTCCAAGGACTTCTGCAGGAACGGGCTCCACAAAAACAGCTATAACTTTTACAATTATTAATTTTTCTTTTAAAATTTTGCTAAAGTCAAGTCGAAACATGATGTATTAATGCTATTTTTTTATTTCTGTACACTTCTGACTACCCCTTATGGCTTACTTTCATTTCTGAATACGACCACATCTCCAACTACGGTGCTACTATAGCTATCTTGGTTGGTTTGAATTACAGCGCTTACGAAACCGGCGAGACTCATACAAACGAATCCAAAAAGTGGCAAAATAAGTAAAGGACGTTGACATCCGAATCGTTGCATTGTTGACTGTGGACTGTTGAATTGAGGTGCTATGCAATGCAATGTGACAAATGGTGATTTTCCTAGGAAATGAGATAAACAAAGGTTTCAAACATTGGTAAGTAGGTGAGTGCATGAGCTTCAGAACTTAAAATTATAATACAAATCAAAAATGTTGTTCGAATGATTTTTTTTATTATAATCTGGTAGATAATTCGCCGCAGCTACGAGTTACATCGTCTATTCGATAAGTCCAAATTTTTACTAAATACTTTTTCCAATAAATCGGGCCGATTGTTAAGCTCTGGTGGGGAGTTGCGCCGTCTTCTTGGAACCAAATATCGTCGATGTTTAGCCGACTATTTTATGGAAACTGGACAGCATAGCTCGATAGTGCTCGCCATTCACCGTAACGACAGCTCCGTCGAAAGAAATAAGGCCCGGTAACGCCGCCAGTGCTCTACGAGCTTCGGGAACAGATTTATTTATTTATTTTTTAAAGTAAATTTCCACAAATTAGAAGCGTCGTTCTGAGGTTAAACGATTCATGATGAACCAAACCTTATTGAGCTGGAATGTGTTCACAGTTTGCCATTCTCAGCTGTCAAACCATAGTTATCGATATCGATAGTTCTCATGCAGCTAAAAAATCACCCGTTAGTCTAGCTGTGAAAACATTCTAATTTGTTTGGAATTTGTCGGAATTCACGATAAGGCCTGTTTTTTATTATCACTTATTAACGCCAGCAATAAATTTAAGTTAGTTATGTCGTCATTTAAAGCGGAGTAAAATTACCGCTAACTCAATTTTAAGCTTAACTTAGTAAATAGTTATTTATAATAACAATATATTAATACATGAAAATGTTTTAATTTGAATTAGCAATTCTTCTCTAGTAAGACAAGTGCCAAATATTTAGGTAGATAAAGGCTTTTAGTTACTCTTACAAAGCTAATTGGGCATACTTGGATTTTCATTCATAGACAATTCGTTTAAAATACTTTTGTTGAAAAATGTATAAGTAGTTTTGAGAAAGGATTGATGTAAATTTTTGGTATGCCGCATATAATGAAAACTAAGGTCACACATCTAGCAGTAAAAATTTCTGTATCATTGAAATTGACAAGTGCACATATTTTTATAATCTTAAAGGCTTTCTGTATCCACATTTTTTATAGCAATAGGGTCGGTTTGAACAATAAAAGCTACTTAAATCTCATCCTTATTGCTTTAAAAGCACTAAGAACTGCATTGAAATTGATAATATGCATCTCATCTGCCCCCTATAAGCAACTTATCACTAAACATGTTGAAGTTCACTTACAAGGGGGCTTGACGAGTGTAATCGGCTTCCTAGAAGTCTTGATCTTGGTTTGCGATGCCAAGGCCTCTTTTTAAGTCACTTATTCAATCTTATTATTTGTCAAATAAACCATCTATTTAATTTTAGTTCTTAAGTTTCTGTTAGGTTACCCTATAAATCTCGTCAGCGAGTTTGTTACCATTTACTTAAATAATGAAACAAAAAAATAAATATTCAAAAACATTTTTAATATGGTCTGCAAGATTTAACTGTAGACAAAAATAAATATACAAAAAATAAAAATGTTAAAAAAAAAATAAAGGAAATAAATAAATAGTATCCTGAAACAATAACATACTGACATAAAACAAACAAACCCAACAACAACATTTTTCTTTAAGAATATCTTAGGTTCGACAGCCAAGAGTAAAGTAGTTGCATGTATAGTCTAACACTTCTACAAAAAAATATTACCGATAATAACAAGGGCTTAACTTGAGGTTAACTTCAGCTAGGCTTGTCAAATCGCCCACTGTGCATTGTAGTGATTATAAAAACGTTCGCGCGAACTGTTCACACATACACGCCAAGAATGGGAGACTAATGATGAGCTACGAAATGATGTGATGAGATTTCTATTAAAATTTACTTGTGCACCCAACAGCTTTCACTATCACAATTATTTCGACTGGTTTTCAGACACTTAATTCAAAATACATAATTTGACGGCACCTGGAAATGGTAATAGTTTTTATGGTTTGCATCGAAACTCAGCAATTTGGATCCAATAACCCGCGCTCAGGTCTAAACCCGAAAGTGGTTTTTACAGAATTTAAACAAATAATTTATTGCTTGAGTTTATTTTTGAGACATTCCGCAATTCACAAAAAAAAAAATACACCAAATTGTTTACAAGATGTGCCGGCAGCATATAAATTAGCTAAGAATTAGTTTGGAAAACTTACAGCACGTATTTCTAAACTTCCAAGTTTGCTTAATTTGTAGGGAATCCTTTTGAAAATTGTGCCGAACCGCTCCGTTGTATGTATTCGCTATTTTTTCAAAACTTTTGCTCTAAAATAATTTAACGTTTCAACATCAAGTACGCTGCGACAATTCGGTATCGTATCTCTACACCGACTGAACTGAGCTCAGAGTTGGGTGACTGAAAGCGACATTTTATTGAAAAAAAACAATACATAAATAATGAAATAACGAAATGGAAGCAAAACACCAATTAGTACGAAATTGCAAAATAATTCAAGTGCACGTATACACTACACTCTATAGTATGAATATACGTACATTTGTATGTAAATATCTACGAGCGCTTGTTCTAACAGCCTAGACAAGTTGGGTTGGGGGTGTGAGCGACAGAGAATCAATTGATGATTGTGTTTGTTGTAATTGTTATTATACACAGCATACGAGTATTGCTTGTGAAAAGAGACGCGATGCTTTTTTCAATTGGTTAATATAATTTTCCTCTAAAATATTTATGTTAGTGAATGTGAGTGAATATGAGTTCTCACAGGCTGCGCTCTCTTCTATTCTACATAGTTTATGAAAATCTTTTTATATAGCAAACCCGTTTCTTTAGAGCAAGGTGAGGACGAGGCGGTGAATAAATGATAATTGCATTCTGGTAGTGAAGTGCCCATACATTAGTGTATGAAGTGTATATTCTTTTTTGCTATTGTAATTAAATGCAGATAATGATTACGAGTATGATGAGCGGTACTCGATTTATTTGCTGGAACAATTTACAATGTAAATTTTATCTTATGGCGTTCTGATGCGTTCTATTGCGCTTGACTATGCGGCTATAATTGAAGGCTTCTGACGAATTTCAGCGCTTCTTCAGGCTTCATGTTTCATATTACCAATGGATCTAGAGTCACACCGACTAAGTTAGAGAGCCGTTGTCTTTCAAGAGCTGCGCTCGTAATAAAGGCACATTTTTACACTTTGCGCCAGGGCTGTTAAAATTTCGTGTTCTTTTCTCTTGTAAAAATTATGAATAACTATTACACATTTTTGTGTTATCTAACTAAGTGTTGTTTAATTTTTATAATAGTATGATTTATTGCTGGGCGCATTGTGTCCATGCTCTGACTGATTTCGATTTTCACTGATTTTTGATTTGCTTTAACCTGAGCCCATGTCAGGATTTCGTCTGTGTCCCATGAGGTTTCCAGTCTAAAGCAGCAGATTATGCCCTATCCCGCGCCATTTTCTTTCCCGAATCTCGATATTTATTGGCCTTTAGTGGCATCTGTGGAGTAGATCAGCACTTGGGATCTAGTTTTCGGGCCAACAGATAAGCAGCTAATAAAGATTCAGCGGCTTCGTTGTTGATACAAAAGCTTCGGCTCTGAAAGTATTCGATGCGGTACCAACTGGTGATTGCAGAGGAAGAGGAAGACCTCTTCTATGTTGGAATTATCAGGTGGGGAAGGAATTGGCGCCGCTTACAGTTTTATATCGCCTCAAAATGGCAACTGGTTTTTATGAGAAGTTGTTTCCAATGTCGAAGTGGGGCCATTATTTAAAGCATCGCAAAAGCCAACTCGGTAGCGGTAGTTGTACTTTTAAGCTGTATTCCCCAATGAAAACGATACTGTCTTATGCAACACACTGTACACATATGCAGTTATGGGAATTTTCGCTTGTACTTTTAGTAGATAAGCTATTTATAAAAAAAAAATATTCACTTTGTGCCCTCGTTTTTTCTAGAACGAAATTGCTTTAAGTTTTTCATTAGCTTACTGATAAAGTTTTGTAATTTACCGGTGAATCTGTTAGGTACAAATATTTGCAGGCATACTGTACAGGGTGTTTTGCTACCGACTACAAACAGATTAAGACTACATTCTGTGGCTAACTTCGTGGCGAAAGTCACAAAAAGTTAATATTTTTAAGATTTCTGGGCAAACTTCTGAGACGATAGATAAATAATTTTCTAGGCTAACTTGATTGCCCCGCTGATAAAGGCCATAAACCTTAAGAAATTTTGCAGCGCGAATTTGCGAATTTCCATAAATAGTGTTTGTACATCAAAAATAATTTTCAAGGTTATTTAGTTGATAATTTTATTGGCTGTCGAGTGAATTTACTGTCGTACGCATAATACTTCTAAAAAAAAGATATATTCTTTTTTAGACGAAAAAAATGGTTGCCACTCTCAGGGTGTTCGAGTTGGACCTTGGACCGCTACCTTTGAGTCTCTTTTATGATTGAAATTTGCCACAGAATGTTACCTTAAAGTCTTTGCAGTTGGTAACGAAACACCCTGTATATTTACTCTATATTTTATTTATGTACGTAAATAAATTCCTATAGTCAATGAGAACTGCTATAATTAGTAATATTTGCTCACAGTTTTTGAATCGAAAGTATTAGGGGCGTACACTTTTAAGCACCTTTTCTAGATTTTACAGGATTTGGTTAGAAGTTAGAGTGAAATTGTCCATTAACGTTAGAAACCTTAACTCAGAGCGTTTTTGTCAGAGTATTACATCTCCGCTCTCTTTTCTCTTCAAAAGTTGCAGAATTTATTTGTATTCCCAAGTTGGATTTTATTTAGACAAAAACTATGAAAATTATGAATCCATCAGTCGTGTTGCATTGGAAGCAGTAAAATTAGAAACAAAAAGTATTCAACATTATCTTGCATTTTTCTTCGCAAAATTCGTCCGTAAATAACAAAATTTGGGAAGTCCTTGAGTCGTACATAGTTTGTGCGCAACATTAATATGGGCATGATGTTGCCACCTGTCTGTATTAAAAAAGAAATGACTTAAACAATAAACCTAGTAGTACTGCAGCATGGGTTTCAAGAATATGAGAAAAAATGTCAAAAACAAAAGTAGCAATACATAACACAATTCAGTTATATACTAAGAACTTTAAATAAGCTTTAGTTAAAATATATTTTCATCTGGTGTAGCCACCTGATGTTTGAATCGATTAAAATACGAATTTATTAATTAAAAAAATGTATATTCATATGTCAATGTTAAGGCAAAGATAGCTCTAGTCTAATAATATTTTTAAAAAGGCAGTGCCACCTATTGTTAAAGGAAAATTAAAATCAACTTTATAATTTAATTAGATATATGGAGATTAGGATATCCGTATCCAATAAAGAGTGTTGAAAAGAAGGAACATATCTTTCATTAAAATTACTAGTGGCGTCTTAAGGCGAAAATAGTTTTTTTTTGTTTTGGTGGGTGAGGTAGGGTTCAAAATGCCTTCGCACTTACCACAGCCGCCGGCTACTGCGTCGCGGGGTGTGTACTGGAGAATGCAGTCGATCACAGAACCACTGAAAATGTAATCCACAAGATGCTAAGTAGCGAAGAAACGTGAGAGATCATCAGTATTTTTTTTCGCGGAAAGAATTATCCGTATAAAAAAGCGGGACCTGGACGCAGGTATAGGTATAGACCTATGTAATGAGGAAGATGGAACAACACTCTGAAGTAATGCGAAAGGGGTTCCAGAATGGGCGACGGTTCCAAACCGTTCCAGCTTACATCATGCATTAGAAATTTTAAGTCTCCTCATCCGCAAAAAAAAACACAATCCCTCCTCCTCTTCTGAGTTGACTCCCTTCTCGGGACTACCTTCTGCTTTACTTCGGGAGGACCCAGAACAACGTCCATGAAGGGGACCAGTTCCATTTGCCCACGTCTGGGTCCACCATACTTGTAGCCAGCTTCATGATATCTTGTCTTTTTATGTCTCTGTCGGTGACGCTTCGTTTGTTGTACTGCGTGGAGGTGTATTTTTTTCTTTGTAATATGCCTTGAAGGTATCTTTTAACTTCATTCCAGATCACATTGGTCGGCGCGATGTTGCCAACTGCTGCCTCAGAGCATGTCCTTCCACGAGCCATCTGCCGCAACTAAAGAACATGGGTTCGGTATATGCACTTGGGGTCGTTTACCTTACCCATGCGGTATAAGTATTTCCGGAATTATCCATGGCCCGAGAGGAACTGAGTCATGAAATAGCCCACTGCCTCGAAGTTCCTTTCAGCCCATTTGCTAAATGTAAGAATCATTTGTCCATTTGCTACTCGATTCGGTGTTGCCACCGTTGCATGGATTGGCATTTTCGTTCCGCGGCGTTAGTGGTGGCGTATTTTTTCCTGGAACTTCACGCAATCACTCGTTCCAGAGCCATGAAGTCTATAGGTATCATCCCGCTGATCACAAAAACTTCTGCGCATGGGGCAATGTGCGGTAGCTGAAGCAATCCAGAGTACTGCTGTTCGTGGCACAGCCTCCAGTGCTTTGCGCTTAGTTTTGTAGTTTAGCACGTCTCGCCCAGAAAATTTAACTAACGGATGTTGTTTAGAACTTAATACAACTGTGTTGGTAATTTTAAGGGAAAACTCATACAAATTCTTTAATAAATGCTCAGACTGCATCGTTATTTTTTATCACTACCCCTTTTCAATTATTTGATATAGTAATTTGGTTACTTGGCAACCATATATACAACTTTTCAGATTTTCAGACTTAGCCCCAGTTGGTCAGCTTTACGTTCAAGTGCCTTATCCATACATTTCGACTGGTATACGAGCAGTTACAGGCCCTCCCTACTGTTTAGCTGTTTCTTACGGATAACGGATGTGTTTTTAATAATAAAAGTAAAACCAAATTATACTTCAAATTAAGTCGAATTTTTCATTTCATTTCTACAATAATGTATGTGATTCTTTTATAAATAAAGATACTCCGTTGAGACGCTGGAAATTTCATATTCGCAATTTTGAAATTCCCAATGGACGGGTGATAAATTGCCAATTAGAATAGCGTGAGAAGAACCAAATAAGCACTAAATTATTCATTTGGATCAAATGGAGAGAATATGAATTATTCAGAAAATAAACGCATGCATACATATATTATGTAGCACCTATGTGTACATACAAGTAAATACAAGCACACGCTTGCCCAAAAAATAGTTTGTAAACGTTAATAAAAATTAATAAATAAATAGTTATTCAAAGTAGATACCTAAAGCAGTTGATTTTTATTTTAAGCCTCGTCGCCATGCTATTAAAATATATAAGTACTAAATAAATAATCGGGGCATATATTTTCACTCAATGGAATTCGGTTGCTTGCATGCCAGTTGCCATTATTAATCTGCACTGTATTAAATTTATTTCGATAAAAACGTGATTTATTAAGCAAATTTTAATTACTACAGTACCTGAGCTGATTTAAAATTCAATCGAATGACGGAATTGGAGCTTGACATGCAAGTTGATAATTCACAATGGCAGAGCTTTTTTGGAGCAGCCGTTGGTGGCTACTAAGTGGAGTACGGTGGAGCAGTGATGTGTGCTGCTTTTTGCCTTTCACATTTCGCATAATCCAAAAGAAATGTCTTTTAATCGCTCTTCGAGTAGACCTGAGCCAAAATGGGTTGCAGTGGCTTGTAGAAGAATTGACGGGGTTTTTACTTGACATGAAAGTAAATTTTGTTATTTTTTGAAAAATAATGCCTACAAACTGTTTTAAATGTTTCAATGTAGGTTCAAAAAAGGTGATCTGGCGAAATGCAGCAAACGGGGAGACAACAACCTTTGAACAAAGTAATCGCACATGCAATAAACAAACGTTTAGCCACGCACGTAAATATAAGGAAAGAACAGGCAGGTTTTAGACAGCACAAATCATGTGTGAATCATATGAATAGCATACGAATATCCGTTGAGCAAGCAAAAGAACGGCGATCCCCACTCTACCTTATTTTTATTGATTTCGAAAAAGCATTTGATCGCGTAGAACGCAGTGCAATTTGGGAAGCGATGAGATGCAAAGGCGTACCATCAAAGCTAATAAGGTTAGTAAAGGCACTCTATGCAGACGACAGCTGCAAAGTTATTCACGTGAACGAACGAATTATGGCCAGTGAACGAATCCAAACTGAAAAAGACACACACCAGGGATGCGTACTTTCCCCCATACTATTTAAATGTATGTGTTAATCCAAAAAATCGGATGCTGTTGCAGTAAGAGGTTTATGTAGTTGACGCTAGAGTATTTGGATTAGAACAGAGTACTTTTATTGTACTTTATGTTATCAATTTTAGTATTAAGGACACTTGCATGAGCTCAGAAGATATTCTAGTCTTCACTAACCTATTTTCTGATTTCATGGCTTCCTTAATCCATATCTGAAAAAAGCATGAACCAAATTAACTAACAAGCACACATTTTTTCATCTCTACTGTGAAGCTTCAGCTTTTCAGTGATCGACCAGTAAGTAGAACACAGTAAGGCGCTCCAAATTTTAATGTGGTCCGACGTACTCTGCTTATTCCTATGTTAAAGATGAGTACATTGTATGATTGTTTGTGGAATTCTAAAGTCTCAGATACTTTTGATGCCAATTGACACTGAGTTTATTATATGCGATCCATTTCTGGAAAGTCACATCATCACATCTTACGTTTCCTTATTTGATTAAAAAAGAACTCTCAAAAGCGCATTTGCCCGCCTCAGTGAACATAGACAGCTTAAAATTATTTCAATAATCTCCAGCAAAGAATCTTCCAATTTTCACAAGCGGTTTTTTAGTCCCTTGTCAGGAATGTTGAAACTCACAGTAGCGGTCACTAAGAATCAACCAGTGCGGCATTTTCTGTTTAAATTCTGAAAAGAACAATGAAGCCCAATCCCCCCATTCAGATAGAAGAAGTCAGTCACAGAAGTTAAGTTGTCTTTCTTTGAAAAAGGCAATGTTTTCGCTTCATCTTTTAAAAAAATGTATCTAAGCAAGGCAACGCAAGTGCCTAGCAACTGGTTACTTCATGGTGCATAATTTACGTTTAATATCCCTTTGACGCAGTGTCCCTCCCTCTCAGCTGCCATGGGCCTGTCAAAAATATGACTCTGTGACTGGGTAAAAAAGTGCAATCGGCAAATCAACGTAACAAAAGTGCAAAAATGTATTAAACGACACCTTCCATTACACTAACAATAACAAAAAATAATGAGTATCTAAAGTGCGAATGCAAATACTACGCACATAGAGGAGTCCCATTATGTAAATATATGCACTTAAAGTTATGTAAGTAAGTCTGCTCATAATACACACAAACACATGTGGCTAGATAATTTTTATAGTAGCAATAACAACAACATAAATTTGCCTCTGATATGAAATTATGTGGCAGGCGGCATAAAAAATCATAAATTATGGATTTTTATTAAGGTGCAAGAGTGCAAGCGCAACGGTGTGGCATGCCACAGCAGGGGGACACTCGTACGTATTTACTGCGAAGTGAGAATTGTGTAAAAGTGTTTAAAGCAAAGTGTGAACGGCATTCCAACTTACTTACTTACGTCATATAAGTGGAAGTACTTATTTATTTTGCACTCACATACAAACGCAAACACACAGCTATAGAGATTTGCATTGACTGTAGCACGAAGGGAAGTAGGTGCTGGTTTCTGTGCTGGAGCTGTAAGTTGTAAATTCGCATTAGTTAACAATTTAATGCGTTCGTGGAATTTCAATTGTTGTGCGCGTTTAGTTACGACAATTTGCTGCATTCAATGATTTTGATGAAACTTCTAAGCGATTTGCATGAAAGCTGAAACGGCCAGAGGCCTGGGTAAGTTTAATATTTCTTCAATTAGCTTGAACAGCTACACAGTTTTACAAAACAGAAAACTTTCCATACCGTTTGGACATGGGGGTGGATAAATGAGTAAATTAATGCGAAATATTAAAAACAAATGAAAATTTATGTAAAATGACATTTAATAATAATGTTTTAAAAGCCTTCGTGACAACACAAATTCAAAAAGCATTTGCAGCCTTAATTACGCCATCTTTATGACGTCAATAAATAAATAGCGTACATTTTTTCTTATTTCGGTTAGTCCCGCGTTCGTTTGATATTCAGCTGCCAATTACAATCATCCGAGTGTATTTCTATCATCCAAACTCTCATAAAATCCATCCACCACTCAGAGGTGGCATGTTTCATTTGCAGCTCTCACTTGAATTGCTGACATAAAATAAAATTTGTTTTGGTATTTAATTAGAGACTTCAGCTTTTTAGAGGACACTTATCCGCATTAATAAGGCTCCTGAAGTGACAAATATACATAAACATTTTTTAGATGTACACATCGACCTAAATTTGTAAAGGTTATAAACTGCGCTCTCTCATACGCCCGCACGCCTAAGTGTAATATGTTTTATAATTCTTTCATATGTATGGGTGTATGTGCAGACATTTTAATCCTTGTCAGCTGCAGTTGCTCATGCCATCATCTCCCACAAGCCGCGCTTGTAGCTTCAACACTGCACTTCGAAGAAAATATATTTTTATTGCCGTAGGTGGGTACGCAAATCAATTGAAAAATCATTTTAATACTTTGCCGCCTGTGCCCTTGGCTTATATCGCTTGGCATTTTGTCAGAGATAGAAGACTTGATATTTTCGTCAACATATTGCATAGGGAATTTATTTGTCAAAATATGCCAACTTCAAGTGCTGGCGTCTGTTATTCGGCACGCCAACTGCTATCAAAGGTTCGTAGTGGGCGATTTACTCTGATAACTAAAGTGACATTCATAACTATGGCAAATTTTGAGAATTGATTTGTTTCTTATTAAGTATTAATAATTTTTGAATACAAATACAGTGCATTCTATTAAAAAACATAAAAATCCGAGTTTTAAACTTTGTGCAAATTACAACAAAAAAAAATTTAAAAAATTCATCGAAATTTCAAACTTCTTAATCAGCACTTTTATACACATTTCGAGTATGCGGAGTTATAGTCCACTCAATTTTGAGATAATAAGGACCAAGTTTTAGTAACTAAAAATCGCGCTGTAATTTTTTTTTGCAAATCGTATGGGGTGTTTTCTTACACGTAAAAATGTCGAAATTTCTTAATGTCTAAGTGCGAAATGCACAGTGTCCATGCCTAAACATCTGGATTGAGTAAACGGTCGATGTTTGATGGGTTCAGGGACCGCTGAGCACACTCATGTAGCGAGCCGCTTGATTCAAGTCAGAGGTCCGCTCCAGCCGCATCTAAAGTGATGCAACGGACGTTCTCTCTGTGAATTCCGAATGGTAGTCACGCACCAACCCATTTGGCTACGGCGGCAGTCAAATTAAACTAATGAGCTTTTCATTTTGAAGTGGCATTAAAACAGACTTTTCTACCTGAAGGAACTGCAAAAACAGATTTACGTTTTTTCTGCTTTCCTTTCTGCCCCTTCTGGCCTCACACCAGCTGTTCAGAGAGTTTAGTGGAATGACTGGTTGTAAATAAAAGCTGTTTTTTATGTGATGCTGCTTACTCTATGGTGTTTTATAACTTCCTAACATGTTTTGAGGCAACGGTTGAAGCTGGTAAAAGATTGGAGGCAAAAGGTTGAAGGAAACATTGACTGCCTCTTAGTTGTGGGAAGACATCAACCCATATAAAACCGTTTTATTTCGGTTATTTTACGTAATTTTTAAAAATTTGTATTTCTTACAAAATTGTAATCAAATCACTGTAATTTAAAAAAAGAATTTACCTGAAGACTAAACTTCTATACAAAAACGAAGTCCATCTAATTTTTTCTTCCGAACTGCTAAGCATCTTCAGTCAATGCACATGCATCCATACTGTTAATCCATTTATGCTTCGTTGCTTCTCTACTAAATCCATAAAACCTTCTTAATTTCGCTGCCATCCTCACTTCATAAATTCCACATATGGCTCAATCGCGATCAGCGCCTATTCAGCTGGCGGAAGGTCCAACCCGCCGTCAACAGAATCTGCTGCTGCTGAGGGCACACACAAGATGAGCAAGGTGTAAGATGTTGGGACGAGTTTGTTGGAGTGGCAAAGCCGAACAGTGATGGGATGGGATGGACACATTGCAAAATTCATAAAGCGGTAAACGCCCATTAGCACTTTGGCACTCAATCGATCGTGTTTGTGGCATAAAATTTAAGATGTTGAATTACTATGTACAATAATAACAACAATCTTAATAGTTGCAACAGCAACACACCCAGATGGCAAAAGGAAACGATAACGACATGCCACAGTAGATGTGGTGAGAAAAGGAAGACCACAAGTCAAGAGCCAAGCGCGAAGCAGGTTGACTTGGAAAGTGTTGCAGCAAATACTGACTCACAACAAAAGCCACACGTAACTAACAATTTATTTAATGCGACGTACGTGCGCGCTTTGATGTTGGGGGCGAATGCGACAGACACCACGGCAGATGGCACACGGACAGTTAGCTGCAGCGCAAAGCAAATGAGCTTCATTGGCGGAGAGGGGCAGTCCGATTTGAGTTATCACGAGGCTTTGCAGCCTCACGTGTCCTTCTGCGCTGGTGCGAAGGAAGGCGAACGGTCGCGCATGCGCAGACAGTGTGGCGAATTGCGTGCACAGACATTGTAGTGGATGCTGTTGCATGCAAGCGCACTGCTGCATTCGGTGTGCGGGTGTTTCAAAGCGTGTTTTCATAGCACTGCACCGGCGGAAAGCCGTTGCACTAATGAAGCCATAAAGACACGTTGTCCTCATCGGCGTTGCCAATGCCAAATAGTCAGTCTGTTAGCAGGCTAGCGGAGCGTGCGTCATTCTTTCGCGTACATCAAATTAAATAAAGCCGTGCAGTACCGCCCACATGAACGTACAGTGCCCAGGCGATTATTTGTCTATTCCAATGGGAGAGGATATGAGGACGTAGTTTTTTTTAAATTCCCCTAATAAATGACGAGTGGAGTATACAAGCACATAGATGTAAAGAAACTAGTCAAAACTATTACGCACTTATAATTAGATGTAACTCCTAACTAAACAATTTAAGAGCTGAGGAAGTAGCAATTTCTTGAAATTTAATTTCTACTTAGAATTGATTATCTCTCACTTCCTACATATTTATTGCAATTAAAAGTATTTCACAATTTGTGAATGATTAATAATATCATCCTATAGGTGGATATTCACAGTAGGGTGGTTGGTTGGTTTAAGAGCTGATTCACCAAGAAACCAATTAGCGCTTCCCCACCATTTTGTTGCCACATTCTCGCTACCAATAACTTATACGGGTTATTTCTAATACTGGGAAGCAAATTGATGTGGAAGCACAACGTTGAGGAGAGGGTGAAAAAGGCCAGTAATGCGTTGTACGCATGTATAAGAATGCTGGGCGTTACTTGGGGTCTATCACCCTTTCTGATGCATTGGTGCTACACAGCAGTAGTCAGACCGATATTGCTGTATGGAACCTTAGTATGGTGGACTGCTGCAAGAAAACTGACATACTTAATGCCACTGGAAAGGACTCAACGACTCGCTGCTCTGTGCATAACAGGAGCGATGAAGACCACTCCAACGGCTGCGCTGGAAATGATACTCAGCATGCCACCTATTGACCTCATGGCGGAAAACCTGGCAGCGAAATCCGCTAGGAGGCTAATGGCTGCGGGGGTATTCACCTCCAGAACCTTCGGTCACAGCTCAATAGGAAAGTGGAGTTCAGGTGGCACGGACTACATGACTCCGTACTTTAATTGGGAGAGAAGGTTTCGCACTACAATTGAAGAGGAGGGATGGCACAAAGGCATGAAGCCTGGCCATAGAACTTTTCACATCTATACAGACGGCTCGAAAACTTCAGACGGAGTGGGAGCGGGTATTTACTGCTCAAAACTAGGAATAAGGCAGCCTATCAAGC
This sequence comes from Anastrepha ludens, assembly GCF_028408465.1. Lineage (NCBI taxonomy): Eukaryota > Metazoa > Arthropoda > Insecta > Diptera > Tephritidae > Anastrepha > Anastrepha ludens. The sequence continues at coordinate 115,315,599 of NC_071500.1, read as the reverse complement.
TGCCAGACCACAGCAGTATTTTCCAAGCGGAAGTTTTTGCTGTGGGGAAGGCCGCGGAGCTAGCTAGAAAAAGAAAGAACTCAACAATTAATATATACGTGGATAGTCAAGCAGCAATAAGCTCATATTGTATTAAGTCCAAAAATGTTCGACGGAGCAGGGAGGCCATAGAAAGGCTAGCCGGAAATAGTAGGCTGCATATCTACTGGGTACCTGGTCACAAAGGCATTAAGGGGAACGAAATAGTAGATGAGATTGCAAAAAGTGCTGTGAGACTACCATTTGAACAAGAGAACGACATACCAAAACCGCTAAACACAATATACAACGAAATGGACGACCACATGAAAAGGCAAGTGGAAGCTAGGTGGACTAACCTGACCACATGCAAAACAGCAAAAGTCATGTGTAGAACTAACGACAAAAAACTGACTCAATTCGTACTTACGCTCTCGCGAAAGGAATGCAGAACTATCATAGGTATGCTAACAGGTCACAATCTATTGGCTGCACATGCGTACAAGATAGGGATTGCTAACACGGACAAATGCAAAAAATGCAGAGAGGATGTTGAGGAGACTTTAGAACACCTTCTATGCGTCTGTCCGGCATTATTAAAAACGCGACTAAGGTGCCTGGGAGCCCCACTGTTTTAGGGTCTGGAAGACTTGTCAAAAGCGGAGCTCCCAGCCCTACCCAGATTCGCCAAAAGCGCTGACATTCTACATGATGTCTACTTTAGGTATTCATAGAGGTCGGTCTCCATCTGGTATCGCTAGGGACCAAAAGGTCTATGCGTGGCTTATTGCCAACCAGGCTAACCTAACCTAACCCATTCCTAGACGACTATAAACAGTCTGTGCGATTGAGAAACAACAGAGGTTGTATTAGTCAGCTCTTCAAGGTTCTCAAAAAGCGGTTTGCCAAGGGTTAACGCCCTTAGCCTTCCATAGAGCAGAGGAAGTGGAAGTAGTTGTCTTCGGTTGACTACAGCTACGACAGTATGAAATATGAGGCATGCCCATTTTGGCTGCTTGCTCACCAAAAAGGATAATTTGCGGATTGCAGTTTGGCCATCCGAAAGAATACCGATATTGCCCTTAAAAGAGAAGTCTACCAATACTTACGCCTGGAAGACAATGCAAGTATTAGGAGTGGAGTGGATTTTGTTTTATCGCTTATTGCAGACCTGCAGAAAGTTGGTTGCAACAAGATTGCAAAATGTTATTTACCTCATCATATCTTAAAAGCTGCCCCAAACACCACTGTTCCCTGGGGCCCTTGAAGCCGCCATGCTCTTAATGCAGTATACCCGATTTATCAGTGCAACATCTCCTTAACGAATGCCCTGGCATAAGCCAGCTCGGAACAACAGTTTTTGGTAGCAGCAAACCCTCTGACCATCTGAAATTAGTAGACTCAAATAATATTAAAGCTTTCCTTAAATGTCAAGTCTTAGCTAAAATAAATATATGCAATTATTGTTACTTTCATCCGACATATCACCAAGTTTTTTGTTTATACTTAATGTAAATTATCTCTAAAATAGCCTTATAAGTATCTCGATCCGAAGGCCTTGGTAGCCAGAGTTCTTGTTGAATTTTAGTGTATTGCTTATTTATAACTACTACTCTTACATATAAATAAATAAATAAATAAATAAATAAATAAATTTACATGCAGACACACATATATTCTCTATGTGGTCGCTCTACTATGTATACTCACCTCCCTGCATATTCTATTCTACGCTCACCTAACGAGGTGTCAGTATCGGTGGATTTTAATCGCCGACACAATGGACCGACGCGGCCTTTTTTAGAAGCGCACAAACATAAGCTTTAGCGGATCACAGTAAATTTGTGCAAGGCAAAGGCCAAAAGGAGCAGAAACCTAAAGGAAAAAAAGAAAGCGGAAATTCAAAAAACAAATCAAAATAAAATCACCAAAGCAGCAAAAGAAGGATTCTTTTGGCGATCAGCGCGCAGTGATTAAAGTGCTCGCTCGAACTGACTAAATATAAGTACATACAACAACAAAGTAGTGCTCAAAATACCAATTCCGCTTTACGCATGCGTGCGCCTATGCGCGCTGCTCAGCGCGATCCGCCACGGCAAATTGCACTTTCCGCCAACTTTGTTGCTGCTTACTTCGCCGATTCGCTGATTTACTACGATTCATTTGAGTTTTATGTGCGCATTGTGCAGGCTTTTTGTAGTTGTTGTTGTGATTTAAAAGCATTGATATTGACACCTTGTTAGGCTGCAGCGTTCAAAGTTTTGTGCATTGGAAAATTCTTGAGATGCTTTATTTTCGTTTGGTCGTTCGGTACTATTCTGCTGTTTTACTTTTTTCTGCTTTTCATTCTGCTCGTTTTTGGTTCTGCTTATGGAATCGCATAAAAAGTGCAATTTCGTGATTTACGTTGAATGATAAAATGTTAGCGCGCACTTTTATGACTTTATTGAAAAAAGCTAAAGGTGAAAGTACTAAAATGCTTGCTGCCAGCCAATTGCATTGTTTCGCTGTGATTTTGCTGTGGGCTGTACTAAGTCTATGGTTTGCTATATAATTTTTTGTGTGAAAGCCGCAAATTTGCAAGTGTAAAAAATGATTTCTGAAAGATCGCGGGACAGCGTAGAATTGCTCGCAGACATTCTTTTGATGACTTCCTTATAAATATGTCAAGAATTTTTTAGAGTCATTATACTGAAAGAGTGGAGTTGCGAGTAGATTTATTTAGGAAAAATTGTTATTTGGTGAAACACGATTCTTTAGCCTATTGGTCGATTACTATGTCACATACTTATGGCAAAAGATGCGGCATTTAATGCACCCGGTCTTTGAGGGCATGCATTTGAGTGGCTGTAACTTCCCGAAAGTAGCATTTTACTTTTTGCTCTTCTGCAGATGAGACGTGGGCAACTAGAATTTAACTCAAGAAATGAAGAGACATGGAATTATCGTCTTTAGAATGTGCAAATCATACCGATTTAGAAATCTCTAATTTTCGTAAAAGCGCGCTTTTATTCACTCATAAGGTTCGCTGAGAATTGGAAGCATTAGAATTGCAAAATTTATTCAACAAGTGCAGGCCATCATTGACGGGGCTGATTAACTTTTCAGCCCACGTGTTATATAAGTTTAGCTTGACAAATTGTACTCAACAAAATGGCGCTAAGACAAATTATGAGCTCTCTGATTTACTAATACTCTGCGTCAGGCCCGACGAGAGGGGGGGGGCGGGGATCGGGTACTTTTTCCCCCGGGCCCGGAGTTCTCAGAGGGGCCCGGACTCGAGATTATACGTATTTATATGAATTAGACATTATTGGAAAGGGCCCGCATTTGCAATTTTCCCCCGGGGCCCGGATATGCTCTCTAAGGCCTGCTCTGCGTGGTTTCGCTTATTTGATTGACCGTACGAAAAATAAAAAAATACCAATGGAATCTTTGCTGCAAGAACGTGAGGGAACAAGGAAAGGTATATAGACCGCATCTACGCTCCATGTGGAGAGAACTGCTCTCTTAGTGGGTTAGGTTAGTGCGAGTGTATGCGCCGACTTTGAATTCAATCAGAGGTTTTACATAAAACAACTAAAAACAACTACTCAAACTAGTTTATAAAAATAGCTTCCCGTATATTAATAAGTAAAGCAGTTGATAAGTAAACATGACCGACAAAATCATGGTACTGTTACAAATAAACTCAACAATATAATTAACACTTTCGAAAACCTTCAACACATAATGCAATGTAATTTAACTTGTTTTGCTATGTAATTTGGCTCTTTCGTGTTAACATTTCGATTAATTAAATCATTACCTAAATGCTATCCATTCATTTGATTCACAGATTGCCGTATTTGGACTACCTTCCTCAATCACGCGTCCATTGTTTGCAGAGATTTTGCTAAATCATAAAGGGGGAAAACCGGCAGCATCTGTAATTTTCTCTTAAATAATAACACAACTGGCCATTTAATCATTAGCAGCAGCAAATAGCAGCATTATTACTCGCCTTGTCTTGATTATCGGTGAATTATCGGCATTTAGGTTTTGCGTTATGTGGCAATCTTAGCGGTGTGAACCCTATAACTTTGGCTTAATTACTTACATACAAACTTTTTTAATTTTTCTAACGAGTGAGCTCATTTGTTTCACCTCCTTCTTTGGTTTTTTCTTATGGTTGATAGTTTTTTCCTTAATATTTTCATACCTTAATTTTTTCAGCTTTTTTACTTGCAGTGAAACTAAAAGCATTTGAGAAATTAATATTAAAGAAAGAAACAAATTTTACACAATAGCAACATCTTCATGCACAGCGAAATAATTGGAATGGCTACGTACTGACTCGAAGGCTGAATAAGTGGGTACAAATATTTTTACATTGCGTTTAGAGCGATTTGCTGATTTTGTTACTTACGACTTTTGTTTGCATTGATATTAATTTGTTTTACACCTTTGATTTGTGGTCTCTGTGGGTAAATGCTTTAATTTGTGTGTATATTTAAAAAAAATCATATTTGAAAAATTACACTCTGCGGGCTACTGCAGTTATGATTGAGGAAGGCAATCCACCTGCGGTTTATTTACCCGGAACTATGTGGATTTCGTGTTGTAATGTGTAGATGCTATAATTAGCATTGCATTTGCGGATCTTCCATGCCTATATATCGCATTTTTTTAAATAAAAATATATTATAACGATTTAACAAAAAAATGTGTATTTATTGCTTGAATTATTACTATTTATAATTTGTGTACTTCCCTGATTTCTGTGCCAGAAAAATAACCTTTTGCGTAATGAGATTATGCACGAGTATATTTATATAAACTTTATGGACGTGGCACAACTTTTTTATATAGTGAGGTAGCTGACGCAAATTGCTTAGGCCATCTGAAAAGAAGCAAAAATGCGTGGATTAGTTATTAAGTGAGGACAACTAGACGTACTCTTAGAGACAATATGCTCCTTCGCAGGGTCCTTGATCGATTTTAAAGGCATACTGAGGGGCAATATAGTGCATCAGTTTTATTTGCAATAGTTTTAAATAATGTTTTCTCACTCTTGCACTCCTTGTATTCATAGTAATTATCGTCTGTAGTGCTAACAGAAACTTATCTCACATCTTGTTTTTCCTTTTTATGAAGTTGACAGTATTTTTCTACGTATCCTTCAATTATGTCTTTAAATTATAGTTTTACTGTACCATACTTTGCTGTGGAACTATTAGCTATCAGCCCTGGTGTATTTGATTGTATATATTGCCTTTTTTTAATGCGAAATTATTGTAGTTTCCACAGAAATATAAGCTTTCACTACAGAAAGTAGAAAAAAATGCACCATTGCCTCCCCCAACAGCAATTACAACTGCCGCTTGTTCATTTCTCCAACCAACTAAAACCTATGCGCAGCATTTTTGAAATCTTACAAATTTACGTGCTCATTTTGTATTCACATGTATGTCGCACATATACATACAAAACTATTTACATAGCTCAAACGCTAAGCCAATTTGCCTGCTCCATATTTTTGCTGTGATGGATTTTCGGTAATTTTCTGGTATACTTTATAACTTTTCTTCGTGCCCAACAAAAAAAAAAATAAAATAAATAAAGGAAACTAACCCAAGTGTGCTGCAACCTAAGCTCTGTGAGCACATCAGCCTCTCTTATAGGTAGACCCAAACAGGACAAGCGGTGGACAAGCAGTTTTAAGTTTGAGTACAAAGAATCGCAGAATGTTTGCTTGCAAAAATAATAAATTAAAAGCACAAAATGTTCTATAATTTGTTCACCCTGGTTCCCAGAGAAAAAAGGGGTTCTTGCTGTTGGCGGCGTCTGTATTCACGCAAAGAGTCGGCTTCTATTGTTATTTGTGTGGTTTATTTCGAGCTACGGACGCTCTGCGATGGCGTCAACGTCTGCAGCATCCTCTTCGGCGGCTAATGTCGTCGCTGTGGGACATCATGAACTGCTAATTTATTTTATGCCCGACCGCTATTCATCTACCGCGCGGTGGCGTTGCGCTCTTCTCACTCCCTTGCAAAAAATGTATATATTTATAAAAATACAGCAACAAAAATAAAAAGGGAATGAAAAAATGACTACAAAATCTGGTCCATGCGTCGCTAAATTAAGAAAAAAAAAATTTAAAAACCAAGGTAAGTAACGAAAATTGTTTTACAAAATCTTTGCAAGTAAAAATAGGAATAAGGCAGAGGGTCAGATGTCAGCTTAATTTCTTGGTCGCGTTGCTGTTTTGCTGCCTTTGGCGCATTTCACCCACTCACTGGACAATGTTGCTGATTTTGTTGCCGCTCTAACGCTGTAATGCGCAATGCACCCTGCGGCATTTGGAGCTTTCCAATTCTTAATTTGTTTTGCCTTGGCAATTTGCGCACAACCAAAACTATTAAAAATAATTTTCTTTAACAAATGCGCACCATCGATCGTTCTTCATTTTATTTTCTTCCTTCTACTATTTTTGTTGTTACACTGTCGTTGTTGCTCGCTTGTAGTTGAAGTTATGACATCAAAGACGGCGAACTTTATGGTAATATCGCTTGAGTATTTATTGCTGAGCGAATAATTGATTTTAAATTTTTACTTCCCGGTTGAATTATTCTCAAACGCCTTGCAAATTTATGCCCACTCGTATGTATGTATTACACATACCATATTTTCAGGCACTACAATAGATAAATACACATAAAATATTTAATGGCTTTCAATTTATTAATGAAAGAGTAACATTTTGGTACCGAACGGGAAACAAAATATTCCAGATCATGCGCGTGCTATAATCAATTTATGCCCACGTACTACTTCTACTTGTTTCCGGATTTCCATACATATAGTCAGGTACCCATGCTCCCACTATCACCAACACACACTTCCTTACCTCTCCTACTTATACTCTCACATCTGTTCTCACGCTTCTTAATTGTATCCCTTCTTAACTGAAGGATGGTCCCACATGTAGAAGTGCACGCCAGTGGGGAAAGTTACAAATCGCCATTCACTTGGGAGTGGCCAGGACGATTATTCTACATATGGGTCGAACAGCTCTGGGATTAGCCCAAGTATTCTCTGGGTAGCTTCCGAACATCCATTCGAGAGCGAGCCAACGAGAGAAAGCAAAGCAACCCAGGATAGTTGATTGTGCGCTGGGTTTAGCACCCGCCACAAATCGGATTCCGGCGAGCTCGAAAAAACAGTTGGTGCTGCCTCAGAAAGAAAAGAGCCACGCTGCGATCGGGCGCAATGCGAGTCATGTGGGATCGCTACCGAGAGCTAAGAAAGGAATAGAGACGTATTATCAGAAAGAAGAAACGGGAGGCCGAAATACGTGAGTGGGAGGAGCTTGAGATGCTGACCAATAGGAAAAACGCCCGAAAACTCTACCAGAAAGTTCGGCGGCTTACAGAAGGTTTTAAGTCTGGGGCGTTTCCTTGTAAGAACAAGGACGGCGATGTGGCGACTGACATCCAGACCATACTTAATTATGGATCAAACACTTCTCCTACCCGTTAAATAGTGACAGCTGCGCATGTCACAGAGAATTTGAAGATCCCGATACCTCAATCGTTGACGACGGAACTGTCGTTCGCTAGCCGACCATGATGATGGGAGAATAGCGATAACGCGCCTAAAGCAACAACAATTTACATTTTGACTCCCTTTATTAGATTTTAAGCTCACATTTGTTAACTTAGTTGTAAGAATTGTGCAACCTTGGAAGTAACTAATAAAGCTATCTTCGAAAAGAACGGATTGTTATTATGAACTTTTGCTCATCAAGCTCGAACATCTTCAGTCCATGATGCCGACTATGAAATGCACGTAGCAAGTTCGAAGGAAAATGTAGCGGTATTTCATCCATCCAATGGCAAAAAGCCGACTTGGGTTTAATATTGTGTGGTGAGAGGCGAATGCAGAATATTCTATTTATGTAATCGCAAGGACAGTTGAAATGCTAAATTCAGGCTGTTAGCAACACAATTACCCCGAATCATGGCAAATCCAATCTTTGTTTCGGTGAGTTTGTACTATGAAAACTTAGATTATTCAATTATTTTGAATTGATTTATGGTAGATGACTCTTGAGTTTCTCGGCTTAACTGTCCACTATTATCATGTAATTTCTTCCATTTTCCTCAATGAAGACGTTATCTTCCAATGAATTGGAGTATCAAACGCTACTATGGCTTCGGATGCAGAAAAGAGGTTCGAAATAAATAAAGGGTTTTTCAAAAATGACGTCTAGATGTCAAACTGAATAATTGCACCTTTCTTTTTGTTATCACTGACATTTGTCAAGTAGACGGAATCGTCCGAATGAGTCGGCAGTTCAAAGGTTGGTGAAAAAATTTCAAGAAACTGGTTCTGTCGAAGATAGAAAAAGGACTGTCAGAGAAGAAACTGGACGTTCTCTTTAGAGTGGCGCAAAGTGTTGCTGCACAACCGTCAACATCGATATCTCGACGTTATCAACAATTCGGCCTTCATGAATTGACTGTTTGGCGGATTTTATCTGCAGACGTGCTCAAATTATCATCATCGTTTCCTGTGTTTCCCAATGTGGCACAAGGCGTCTGTAGCTGCCAATTTTCCCATATAATTTTTAAGAGCCGTGTTTTGAACAAAAATAGTGAAGTCTGAAAGAATCTAAATTTTTAAAGGTTTTATTTTAAAACAACAATTAGGCAGGTCTTTTAAAATACCTTTTACCTCTGCAACTTCTCGCAAATTAATTTGTTTTCAGAAAGGTTGAAAGCAGTCATTGGTTTTGCTTTCTGTCTCTTCTATCTACATACATATATTTAATTGTAAAATTGAGCTTGCTTTATATTTATTCTCTCGCGTTTTTTACGAGTTTTATTTATGAATTATTATAGAAATTTGTTTAGAATAATTAATTTGTTTGGAATGATTGATTAATTTGTAAACTGGAAAACGTGATTAAATTTGAATTTTTATTCAGAGATGTAAATATTATTATAGGGTTTCGTATCTTCGTATATTTTTATAATTTTTATAATCTTTTTAAATAAAATTTATGTTTTACGAAAACTGTTTTTGGAGAAAAATTTCACTTTTTAGTTAAAATTTTTAGGTAGCCATTTTAAAAAAAAAGTTTTCTTCTTATTTTTTATTTTTATTGATAGCTGCGACTACGCTTAGTAACCTCGCAAAGTCTTCATGAACTTACTCTGACTGCTATCGCTGAGTGCTAGTGACCATAGCTTCGGGCATCAGCGCGGACATAGCGAGTGAAGTATGTATACTTGCAGTCCCTAATTTTCCATCCAACTCCTTGTTTCACTCCAATGATAATCAGACCGATTTCCCTATTCAACATTTCCCTTTCTTGACAGTTTGATCCACATTTTTCTTATAAACGAGTTTTACTTTAAGTGTGAAATCAAAACAACATTTCAGAGTTTAGCGAATGCAGATGCCGGCCTATCACTAAGCGTTGATAAAAGCCATCTCAAGTTCACTGACGTTTATATTTGGCCTGCATGAAAGTATCGCTATTTCGCAATTACAGTGAAACATAAAATCAATTGTTTCATTAAAAAGTTGTTAACCTCCTCTTCTAATTACGTCAAGAAAAGTAAAAAAAAGAACATTTTTTTATTATAATGAGCTATAAACAAATAGCCGCACATTTAACACTATAAATACTTATATACATACATATGTATATATATGTATAGTATATAGGTGAACGCTTAATTTTCGGTCATCCAGGCTTAGTTGTGATCTTCAAAGCACTTAGGCTCTGCCCACATATAGAGATGAGATGAGAGTTGAACAAGCGTCATTCTGTCTACTCCTTGATTTTTTTCCTGATGTAACAACAATTTGCATTTGTATGTTTTAGCGGCTCATGGAATATAACTGTGCCTGCGGCTGAATGTGAGCTTTTGCCGATACAGCTGTGCCCTCAAGCCAACCCAGCAGGGAAATCTCAAATGAATGTTGTAAGTTCCTAGTTTATTTACATATTTATTTATTACAACGGTCAAAGTTTATACTAATTTAAAACTCAAGTGAACGCTTGTATGTTACAAAGAGAAGAGAAAAAATATGGAGTATGCAGCAAATTGAGGAGAGACTCTTTAGATGCTGAAATATTAAGAAAGACAGAACCCGAGAACTTATTGAATTCCGAAAGTGCATTTGCAAAAGCAGCATTAATGGCATAATTAGTCCTGACATTGTAAATTTAGCTCACAACTTTAGTTATTTTTACACATACGAACCAGCCGCATCTGCCACCAATTTTGTAAATAAATAAAATAGGTCCACATTTCTTGAACTCGGAAATAAACCGCCTATTGACGAACTCCAGATATTTACAATGCGCCAAGCCTTGGAAAAGGTCCATCTTTCTGTCAATCTTAAAGCTACATGTTATAGTTATTAAAGGAGTTGGCTATATGCTGCGATGTCTGAATTTGGTAGCCCGGTAAACTAATACGAATATGCAAGATGACGCTGTCCAATACCAGCAGCGCCATCAGAATTAGATTAGAAGATTCAGACAGGATGACTCGCTGACGTGTCACTTCTTTGACCTGATGATGAAAAAGATCGCGCGAATCACAGCTTTACGATCACATAGACATAGCGCAGTGAATAAAGATCCCGCGGCTTGGTGGGGTCATGTCGTCCGAATGGAAACAAACGCTCCGGCTCTGAAAGTATTCGATGCGTTACCAGCTGGAGGGAGCAGAGGCAGAAGATCAGGTGGAGAAAGACTTGACTACACTTGGTGTGCCCAACAGGCGCCGGTTAGCGAGAAAGAAAGAGCTGACGCACTTTGCTAAGCTCGGCCAAAATCGCTTAAGCGGTTACCGCACCATTCAAGAAGAAGAAGAATGGCGAACTCCATGTGGGCAAATTATCACGTAAATTGCAAGACAAAAAAAAGAAACAAATTAGTTTTTGCACAATTTTGTATATATCGGGTATATCGCTCTTTTGCTAGAGGAACATCATAACATAACAACATTTTATTTTGAGATAAGTATGCAGAAATGACCACGAGCTCGTCTCTTGCAAGCTGTGTGAAAAACTCATGGGCAATACCTTCTGCTCAAATATGAACGAGACGTTATCAATAAAACGGTCCGCGGATGACATATGGCAAAAATAAATTTTTTGTTTTTGGTAGGACTGTTATAAGCTTACATGGCAAATTTCAGCGTGATATGTCACATAGTTTGTTTTCTGTGCTACTGTAAACAAGTCAAGCTCGAGTGTGTTCTTCGAATTTAACGATGGAAATTCAAGTTGAACAAAGAATTTGTTTGAAATTTTGTTATTCCAACAAAATTTCGGCTTCAGACGCCTTGAAAATGTTGCAGACAACCTATGGGGACTCTGCTCTATCGCGTGCACGTGTTTTCCAGTGGTACAAATCGTTCAAAGAGGGCCGTACATCGGTTGAAAACTTGCCTCATGAACGTCGTCCAGCAACATCAGTAAACGACGAAAACATCGGAAAAGTAAAGGAAATTGTGCTTGAAAATCGCACAAATCGCAAAATCGGTTAACGCTGAATATTATTTAGACGTTTTAAAGCGTTTGCGCGAGAACATTCGTCTTAAAAGGAAGGAATTGTGGGACAACAAGTTATGGTTCTTGCATCACGATAATGCACCAGCTCACACATCACATCTTGTTCGCGATTATTTGAACAAAAATAATGTTAATATCGTTCCGCAAGCACCGTATTCGCCTGATATGGCTCCATGTGACTTTTTCCTGTTTCCCAAGCTCAAGTTGCCGCTCCGTGGAAAACATTTTGAGACAATTGAAGTCATAAAAGAGAATTCGAAGAACACACTCGAGCTTGACTTGTTTACAGTAGCACAGAAAACAAACTATGTGACATATCACGCTGAAATTTGCCATGTAAGCTTATAACAGTCCTACCAAAAAACAAAAAAAATATTTTTGCCATATGTCATCCGCGGACCGTTTTATTGATAACGTCTCGTTCATATTTGAGCAGAAGGTATGTGTTAAGCCTATCTCATTAAATGGAAATGTGGCAAAGCAAATTGAAAAATCGTTTGAAATCGTTTTTTCTCAAATTTAAAAATTTTTGAATTATGTCATTTTCCCAGCAACCAAGCGATATGTACAAAAGCAAATTATTTTTGTTTTGTTTTGGACTGCATTATAATTAATGGAAATGACTTAGTTATATGAAGTTCGAGATAATTTTGAATAGCTTGTTTAATTTGCGCTTTTTAAATAAAATAAATTATGCATGGACTTGCTTTGCCTTTATTGTTTTTTAATAGATTTTAGAAATATTCATTATTTTCAACATTTGAACCCTAGCGATAAAGCTTTTATAAAAATAAAAATCGAAATAAGTAATTACTTACAGAAATGATTTAACTCTAAAGAGATTCTAACATTTTAAGCGAACGAAAACGTGTTTCTATTGAAACAAAAGGGATGTGATGGAAATTCATATCAGAGACTTTCCTGCAGGGTTATTATGCATATGTGTGCGTGTGCGTGCCGAGGTGTGTTTGCATAGAAAATTGGCTTGGACACGCGTTTGCTGCGCCTATAATCTATCAAAAAATGTCTACATTGTTTCATAAATGGATCGCACACTTTGATTAACACGCAATAGGCATCCGAGCCTGGGGCTAACGGTGCTTGGCAGAGTTTTTTCAATGTGAATGCGAAAGTGCTTGACGTATTTTGTGTGTTCTACATTTTGTATTATTAAATTTTATTTTCTATGAATAGCGATTGAAATGGGTTTTGTCATGGTGTGTGTTTGAATTTCTATTCTATTTATCGGAACACTTAAAAGGGAGGCGAATGAAGACATAAAAAATCATTTGCCATTCCATGTACATACACAGGTACACCCATGCATATACTTGGACATAAATCGCGTGTTTTTTTAGCTGCAAGATAGCTATCGATATCAATAATTATGGTTTGCCAGCTGCGAATGGCGAATTGTGTTGACATTTCTGTTCAGTAAAGTTTGGTCATTAATTGTTTAACGCCAGAACAACGCTTCCGAATTGTGGAAATTTATTTTGAAAACAAAAATCTGTTCGCGAAGTTCATAGAGCACTAGAAACATCATCGGTCCTTATTTCTTTCGAAATAAGAAAGGAGCTGTCATTACGGTGCTTGACAAGCACTATCGAGTCTTGTTAACTGAATCCTTGTTTGCGAAAATTAGTCAGCTAAACACCGACATTTGGTTCCAACAAGATGGAGCAACGTGCCACACAGTGCGCTTAAAACTCGAGTTATTGCACAAATAAATTGGAGACAACTTTCTCTCCACAAGTGGTCCTGTTCACCAGTCCCTCGTTCGTGCGATTTAACGCCTCTCGATTGCTTGTTATGGGGCTATGTTAAGTCATTGGTTTATGCCGACAAACCAGCAACTCTTAAAACATTGGGAGCTTCCATTGACACCATACGGCCAGATTTATTGAAAAAAGTAGTAAAAAATTGGACCATGAAACTCGAAGTCTCGGTAGACATAGGTATACCGGATATCATATGCAAAAAAAAAAAAAAATACCATGAAATTATCTTCCAGATTACAATAAAATAATATATATGACTTATGTTATTATCAAGTTCAGAAGCTCTTAAAAAACAGCCTATACTATACCCGTGCAACTAATTTATTTTTGTCATTCTTCTAAGCAAAAGCCAATTAAATCTGCATACAAATAGTGCTTTAAACGTTGAGCTTATTAGTGAAATAATAGACAAGTAATTTTTACTTAATCTTCACACACTCTCTTGCGGCATGTTGTACAACTCCTAAACTTCTTAAACTACTCATTAAATGGGGCAATTAAGTGCATGATAACCACATAATCACTAAATTTTCCAAGTGGCCACCAACCGCCTTGCCCTTGAAACCTCGAGGCTGCAGCATCAGCTACACATTAACTGCCACAATTTCTTATTTGCGTATAAATTTTCATTTGCCTTCACAGCAGGGGGCAAGGAATCTTTGTTTTACGTATTTGAATTAACTAACTTTGCTCTGCCAGTCTATCCAGCTCGCATTCTCGAATTCCTTGAAGTTAGTTTTTTCTTTGAAACTATTTGTTGCAATATTTTCGAATCAATTTGAAAGAAATTCGCAAACATTTTATGAATAAAACCTTCGCTATTTTAATTGCTTTAATAACTAAAATGCGTTGCTACCCCATGGAAATGGTAGCTTCTAATAAATGCAGCTCATAGTAATAAGAAGTGCGGCATGGCAGCGGGTTAATTTGCAATAAAGCTTAGCGGGGGCTTCGCAGAGTTTCCGTGCAGGCGTATTTTATTAGCCATATTTGCAAGAATTAGACGTGACATAAACCGGCTGGAGTTAAATTCAGTGCATTCAGCAAATAAACTAATCTATATAGAAATTTGAGGCAGCCAAGGAAGGTAAGACTCCGTCAGAAAATATGAGATTTGCAAGTGGTCTTTCGATTTCTTTGAAACTTTGGGAAATATTAGTTCTAGGTAAGATACATTCGAGCCTAAAAGGATTTTGAAAAATTTTCAAAATTGAGTCATCTACGCCATGTTGAAAATCGGGACCGTGTTTTTTTCAAACATCAATATTTCTTGAACCGTTGGATGGATTTCAATTCAATTTACAGACAATATAGAACCAAATAAGTAGTTTAAATTAGTATTATGTTAAAAAAAAAAATTTCGAAATTTTGACCAAAAAAAAGTCAAAAAAATTTTTTGAATCAATTTTTAGTTGATTTGGCCAGTTTTTTAGATTTTCTGTTATACACGTAACGATTCCTTATGATTTAACCTTTATTTTGAAAAAAAAATTTTATGGTGTCTATAATAGTTCTCGAGATATTGCGATTTTAGTGGAAGCGCGCTATCCTATCAAAATGATATATTCGGTGCCTCAAAATACAAAATTGAAAACAATTTTACTAGAAAACCTTCTTTTGAAGTCGTGATCCATTCTTCTTCTTATTATTACTATCTTTTGAGTACCTTAAATTCGAAATTCAAACAAAATATTGCACAAAAAATGTAGATAAAAGCCGATTTTGAACTCGTGCCAAAATTATAAATTCCGTACCTTAAAATGCAATGCTCCAAAGAAATGGTATAAAAAAGGATTGGGGGAGTGAAAACGCGATGTGCAAAAGTCTGAACGACCACCGAAATTGGTATAAAATTGTTTACTAAAAATGTTTTAAGAAGATGCAATCCTAGGGTTTACCGGAAAATTACTAGCAATTTGTACTACCATCTTTTGTGTTTTTTAGTTCAATTACTAAGTCGTCAGAATGTTTTATTAAATTTTTAGTCACGGTCTCACTTATAAATTCGCAAATTTCCTGATTTATTACCACATCTACACTAATGCGATTCAGAGATTTCTTTCTTTTTACCAAATCAAAGCTTAGTTCAATAATTTAAATAATTTTTAGCGAATAGGAATTCAAATATTTTTGGCCTTGCCATATAAAAAGGGAACTGTCAAATGCAACTAGCCAAACAAAAATTCAATTGGCTTGTTAATTATTAATTTATTATCTCCCTTTCGAATTTTCGTAATCCGAACAGCAAATTTAAGTGATTTCGCGATTTTCTTGGCTAAAGTTTCGATACAAAAGATGCGCTTGGCTTACTTTGAATGCAGTTTTGGCATTGACTGATAAAATTTATAGCCTTATCGATTTGCCTCTTCAATGAATATGTATTAGTGTATTTCCGAAGACTTAAGCCACTTAAAGTAAACAAAGCGTTGGACCATTACAGGTTATAAAAAGCATCTTTACATTCGCAAGGTGGTTGCTCAAGTCTTTGTATGCTATTAATTAATTCACTGATTATCTTTAGAGAAAAATTTTTATTCGCTAAATTTTATGCACGAATCTCTCTTTAATTGGGTTCACAGGCAATGCGTGCAATATTAAATTTATTTGAAAACATAACGAATGTATAGTGAAATAATTTTGAAAATTAATATAAAAAAAAAAAATAAAATTTAAAAGCAAAAAATATAAAATAATTGTTCACCTACAATTTTTAACAAGTAATAAGTACAAATAGCTCATATATATATTTTAAAATAACTCAAGAAATAATAAGTAATTTATTGTATTTAATATTGGATAGTGATTTTTTCGGATCAAAAGCCAAAGTTATTAGAAGGAAGTAAAAAGTTCGGAACATTTTTCACCAGATGTCTTTAGTGAGCCATATTTCCTGTACCACTACTAGACCAATATGAAAAGTCGGAGCGTTCAGCAAAAACTATTTTTCTACCCAATACAGTTTGGGATGTAAAATCAAAGCAGTGGCTCCAATGATTCGATTGTGTCAATGTACCAGTCGAAGATGAGATGCTCTCTGGAGGACGTGTCGTTGTTGTTGTTTTAGCAGCATAAACATTCCACATACAATGCTGCTGGAGCGATAATCCTTGGCCGGAAATAAATCCGGGTCGTTCCGGTGTAGTAGAACCGACTGTCGTGGGAATGCTTGTTGTCGAAAATGTGGAGAAATTATGGAAATCGTGGAGGTATGTGAACATCTATTGCATTGCCTACGAATTGAAGATTAGCCGGAAAACCCTTAACAGATATTGGTATAAAGCTTGTCCCAATGATAGGCTTAAGTTTTTGATCGAAATGGGGACAGCGTCTCCATTTTTAAAACTTTGAAAGCGTTTGGTAGCTGGCTTTGAAAAGTGGTTTAGAGAGTCGAATAGTCAACTTAAATTTTTTCATTAAAGCAAAAAACTGAAAATTTGTATCAATCTCTGCCTTTCAAATGTACTTTTTTACTTTCTTCCACCTTTACTCCATTGTTTCCCTTGCCTCTATGCTCGTTTTTGTACACGCGTTGGCTCGCTTTGTTATTTGTATTTTAATTATTCGCAACATAGTGATTTCTTATCTGTTTTCACATGAATTGCTGATTGACTGCTGTGATTCACAAATTCATAGTGCCGCTATTCGCTAGCAGCTAGCCGCCAGCCGCCACCCGCACACAAAGAGTCTGGGTTTTGCGCTGTTCTAGAAAGTACATTCAACTTCCTAACTGTCTGCGCACACCGCCCAACCAAACCAATCGTGCTCAAAGCATGCAGACATTCGCCTATAAGTATATACTGTTTTATTACTTTTTTATGTTTATATTTTGCTCTGCTAACTAATCATGATAAACCTGCTTACATAATCATCCCCCTAACATTACTCTGCCTATTACGTATGATGCGATTTTTCGATTTCTGCGCTCAGCATATTTGGATAATTTCTTGTATGCTGAGGTGCTCTGATATTCATCCGCCAAAAGTCAGTGTCATTGGCATTGGCTGCACGCGCTCATCATCATCACGATCATCATTATCGTCACCTCCGCAGCAGGTAAACTCATAATCGGCGTACATAAACCGCAACATTTTACCACCTGGTGGGACATTGCCATCGCTACCGTCAATGCTGGCATGACACGTAGCAGCGACCGGCTGGCTGTCACCTGCTTTGGCGGCAAATCTTGTACGTAATATCTGCGCGTTTTTCCATCTTGTTCTTACCATTCGGCACGTTTCGGGGTATTTCCATACCTTCTGGGATCTTTTACTCGTATTTGTCTTAATGTAATTTTTCGGTAAATTTATGTATGTATGTAGACCTCGGCGGCTGCTCACTTACATTTTGTGCCGGCAATGAATCAACTCCATCGCTATTACGTACGTATATTTCAAAAGCTTCGTACTTATACACCCTCTACCTTTGCTTCTGCAGGTACTTACGGCTTCATAACATCTGACTTTCAGTACACACTCGCGCATAGCTTCGCCGTAAAGAGCGCTTGTTCTAGTTTTCTGCAGTCTAAATACTTCTTTTTTGCCGATTCATGCTTTGCCCGGCTTTTTAACAGTTATTAATTGCTTGTAGCCAATAAATTGTGTAAATGCAAATTCTCTAACTGCCGCATGCCCTACCGCACCGCTTAACGCACGCGCCTTTACCGCCGACCAACTACAAGTACGTGTGCGCGTATCGTTTGGAATTCGTTTAATACGCATCTTTGTGTCCACCTATATGTACATGTAGTGGTGTGCTTCTACAATTTATAGCTAGTGACGATCTTTATTTGGCGGCCGCTGTGCCAAATTGCGTGTTTTTCATACGCAAACGACGAGTATTATGGGGTCATTAGATTTTCGTTATGAGTTCTTCCTTATTAGATTCACTTCTAGTTAATTTTTTGTTGTTTTTGCCATATGTAGAAATTTAAGTAAGACACGAAGTTAACTGCGGAAAGGTGATTAATGGCGGCCGCAGAAATACCTGCGAAATTTGAATTATAGTGAAATTCTAGGTATACATAGTGTAAAGCTCCTTAGGTCTGAAGTCTGTAACTTTGGGATTTGGCTTAAAAAGTGTCCAGATATGTGTTGGATATGAATCACGATGTTTTGGTTTCGTGCTGATAATTGAAAAAATATATGAAAATTACACAAACACAGCTTTTCTACGAGGAAGCATTTTTCGAAGAGCAGAGGGTGGGAACAACCGCATCAGCAACCGGTGAACAAAACGGGGGGAAAAATGTGAATACAACAGAAAAAAATGTGAAAAATTGTAGATGTGAATAGGTATACAACTAGAATATTGTGATACATAAATTTTTTCAAAAGCGGATGTTTTCAGAAATATTTGCAAAATTAAAAAAAAAAAAAATATTCTCGGCTAATTTGTATAAAAACTACATACATATATATATATTTATGTAGTATCTATATATAATTGGCACTTACAGCCTTTTTTGGGTATTTGGTCGAGCTCCTCCTCCTATTTGTGGCGTGCGTCTTGATGTTATTCCACAAATGGAGAGATCTACAGTTTTAAGTCGACTCAGAATGGCATTCGGAGGTTTACCATTGGCTACCGAGGGGCGATCGCTATTAGAAAAAACTGTTTATAATATTTGGTGTTTCACGGTGGTAGTTGCGTACGAAACAGTTCGGCTACAGCGGCAAAATACCTATGAAATATATCGACAAAATCCAATCATTTTCGACGAAGAATTTATTTAATACTTCTATGTAAAACAAAATTTCAAGACAGTCGGACAAAATTTCTTCGAGTTATCAATCCAGTGGATCTGGAAATTTTGGTTTCGGGAAAAATGCGTTTAAAGTTTTCGGCAAGGTACGCGAAAAATAGTGTTTGAACATTTTTCATACCTAATTCATTGGATTCTCCTATGTATATCCCTTTTATTAATTCAATAGTCGACTA
This sequence comes from Anastrepha ludens, assembly GCF_028408465.1. Taxonomy (NCBI): domain Eukaryota; kingdom Metazoa; phylum Arthropoda; class Insecta; order Diptera; family Tephritidae; genus Anastrepha; species Anastrepha ludens. The sequence continues at coordinate 115,296,283 of NC_071500.1, read as the reverse complement.
AAAATTCGTTAAGTGGGGGATTTTTAATCAGCAGGGACGCGATGGACCTTTGTTTTTATTTATTTTTTCTTAATACTAGAATAAGTAATTATCAAAATTGTGTTTATTTTAATTTTATTTGCAATAAATACTACTACTTCCTTCACACTTGTTGACGGCTTAAAGTCAAACTGCGGAGCTGAATATAAATGTACTGATAGAGCTCTAGTAAGCTTAGCTTAAATTTTATTGGTCCGCAACCTGCAGAGGACTTACTTACTTACTGCTGCCCTGATCTACTCGTCATAGGGCATAGGACTGAGAGCACTGCTTGTGCTTAAATTGACTCTCTTATAAAACAATACAAGTTGCAGTACCGAGCAGACACTGTGGAGCAATCTGTGCTTCTAGATTTGGTTTGACCAGTCAGGCTGCGTCCGTCAAATTGTTAAAGAATTTAGTGCCGGTCATCAAGAAAGAGCCAAACAATTTACTCCAATTGACCATTACGACATACTTCAAGGAGTATTGAACTTTGTAGAATAAGGTCAAATGCCATTAATATCCTTTGGTAAGGATTAGATGCTAATTTTCGGGCTGCAAATTAGGTTTATCTTATAAGTTTGATTCAATGTTGGTCAATATTAGGCTTTGTCCCACTCAAAACTGGATTTCGAGACTTGAACTGGCTGCCAGTTGGCTACTCTTTTAAGCATAGAAGTTTGCTGGGCAATAAAAATGAATACAATGAAGAAAATACCGTTTTACTAATTGAATACGAAATTGGTTTTGGCGCATCTGCTGTGAGAGCTCGTCATTGAATCCAAAGCAAAAGGTTGAAGTTACCAACTCAATTAAAGGGTTTATGTGCTATAATTTTATCAGATAAATTCAACGTCTTCAACAAAAACAGCATTAAAACAAATTACTTCAAATAATTTTGGCTACCTCAGTTTTCTACGCACTCTGTGAATTTCAATACAAAAAAAAGTACCAAGTTGTAGAAACTTGGTTCGATTCGATCAACCATCTGCAACACCAAACAAGTTGGAGCTCAAATGGCCAAACACCAAGTTTCGAACGTCACGGCCTCAAAGTTGCTGGCAGCAGTGCAGAAGACCAATCGCCAACACCACCGACGACAGTCTGCGGCAGTTGAGCGAAGTGAAAAGTTGTGTGAGACGGATAGTGTGCAATCTGTTATCGGCTGAAGAGATAAAAACTTAACCGTGGTGCGATATTAAAATAACGAAATCATAGAAGGCGTAGCAGTCAAAGTGACAGCTTTATGAGAAATCGGTCTGCGTTTATAAAGTTCAAATACAAATTAAAAAAAATATATGTATGAATATTTTAAAATAAAAATTTGCTGTTCTCTTAGTGCAATCGTCGCTGTGTATGCTTGCAACCGATGCAACGACGAACGGCGTATGCGCGCACCAACAGTTGGGCATGGTCCGTCGAGTAGGACGGTCGTTAGCCGGCTGCCAGAATGAGAACCTAATTAGAAATTCAACGACCGGTGTTTGTGTATATTTGCAAAACGAAAATGTGTGCACGGCAACGCGGGATGCCGCAAAGCAGAAAGTGACTAGTGGCCAGACGATAACCCCGACTAAGCTTAAGATGACGTTGGTGATAAATGCGAAACCGCGTCGCGGCACATGGAAACGATCCATATGGCCCTTGACCTTGCTGTGGTGTCTTTTAATAGCCGATTCGCAGGTAAACGGGTTAAACTATGTCGATGACACGAGCGCAGCCTCGGGCACGGAAGCCATGGCACAGGCGATGGGCCTTTATGGCGCACGCGAACCGCGTTTTGGCGACCGTTTGCTGCCGTTGCGCAAAAAGGCTGGTGCGATAGTGAATGTGGCACCCAGCCAAAGGCAAGTTAATAGCCTTTTGAGTAAAAGTAATTATGTGGTGAGTTATGTGAGTGCAAATACAAATAATGCCGCCATTAATGGGAAAGCTACGGCACGTGGCACAACTATAAACACGACTACTGAAGTGAATGCATCGCGTAATAATAGCGACAGTGACACAAAAGTCGTCAGTGTTAGTGTTGAACCGAAAACCGACTTGTATACAATGGGCCTAGATATCGAGCATGCCCATTACACGGATCCACTCACGTCTATGCAACGACACGCCAAGCAGTTAAGTCGTCGTGAGGACACCAATATCGGCGGGCTATTGCTGGATTCACCTACCACCAGCTTCAGCAGCAAGGATGCAAATATCTCTAAAGCAGATCGTCTCGTTGTCATGTCCACTGAGTTCTTCGTAGTACCGACGAGCACGCCGTTACCGCACAGTGCTCATGCTTCTGGTGTACCTGCGCGCACAGGTGCCAAGGCCGCTGTATTACCCGCCTACATACAACCACCCTCTTCTGGCGCGCCCAATTCTGGGCCACGTTCGGTGCTGATTGTGGCGCCGAAAGCAGGAAATACGTCGAACATAGGGCACACGACCAATATTGGTATTTCACCGTCCATAATACCTACGCACCTGCCCTTCACCGGCTTGCGCAAGGAGCCGTGGGTAGTGCCGGTGCTGGTATTGGCCGCCCTTACCATGCTAATGATGACCGCCTTTGAGATTTTCGTGTTGTTTAAGGCGTGGCGCACATCACCATCTCGTCGTCATCTCTTTCTCGGCCAGATGTTGTTGTTGGGTCTTTTCGCCTGCGCTGGCCTGGGTGCTGTATTGACGGCACAACCTTCTCTGTTGAGTTGTGGCACCATCCGATTTGGCGTGGGCGTTGCCTATGCGCTGGTATTTGCCGCGCTGCTTGTCAAATGCGTCTTCCTCATTAGTCTCAATGGTGGCGTTTATCTGCCAGCGCCCTACCAGGGGCTGCTGCTTCTATTCGCTGTACTCATACAGGTAGCCATAGGCACACAGTGGCTGCTCACACAGCCGCCCGAGATTCATACGCAAAGTGTACCCATTTTGGGCAATAGTCTCTTGGCACCAACAATAGCTTCCAGCGGAGCGTCATCGGCAGCACAGACTTTTGCTGCACTTTTTCAATCACACCACCCCGCGCCAACTAACGCCCCAGTTACCACAGTGGTTGGTTCGAGCCTTGGCGCCGATCTGTATACGCGCATAACCACTGCCGGTACGGTGCTGATACCGCTTTGCAAAACACAATTTTCGGAGCTGCTCTTCTCGCTTATCTACATCGTCTTTCTGATTGTGTTCGTCGCCGTGCTGGCAATCAAATCACGCGGCATACGTGACAACTATCGTGAGGCCACCTACATTGGACTGGCCATTGGTGGTGCCATACCCATTTGGCTGGGTTGGATGCTGTGCGGCTTGGCAGTGGCGGAACGACACAAAGATGCCTGCATCGCTTTTGGGCTCATCGCAACATCGGCTACTGTTTTTTTGGTGATGTTCATGCCAAAGGGTCGACAATTGGCCGCTATGGGCAAGGAGGGCCTCTATGTTGAGGATCGCGAGGAACAATTCAGCTCGCTGAGTCGTGCTGGGTCCGGATATTCGCCCTCATTCTTTCACTTTAAGCCGATTAAATACGGAGTGATGGGCGGCGGCATGCAAAATTCGGCGACAAACACAGGGAACGGTGCTAGTATGAAGCACTGCTCGAATGGGCTGGGAGGAGGAGGTGAGTGATAGATTGAAAATTCTTAATTTGTTTTAAATGAATTGTAGGTAAAATTAGATGAAACTCATCACGGCAGTGCCCAGAAATTCATCTATTCTGAACAGATTTCACGGGTCTGAAGAAGCTCTTAAAGAATGTGATAAAAGAAGGTTTAGAAGAAGTATCCAAGAGATTTACATTTTTTACGAGGTTAAAAAGTGTATAAGCTTTAGTAAATATTCCTTAAAAATTTAATAATAATAATAATAAAAGTCACTCAGTCTCTTATTGGATTGCTTGCCTAAGCCTGTTTGGCACTTGTCGAGTGCAGTGAAGCGGAGAAAAATGAAAGTGTAAATGATTTCTTATTTGTCAACAATAACAATTCACAAATTGCAAATCGCATTACCAGATAGCAATCACATCTGCTTGTGGTTTGTCACTCACACTTATATGTGTGTATGTATGTGTGCATGTCTTAACATAAACTTCGTAAGTAAGTAACCTAAGTAACCAGTGGCGGTAAAATATTAAATATTTTATTATGACGGCCGAAAGTGAAAAGAAAAATGCTCAGATTGCAGAAAGTAGACCAAAAGAAAAAAATAAGGCTCAAACGAATAAAAATAAAAAAGTAGGCTAAAATAAAATAAAATGAAATAAAATTAGAAAAGAAAATAATAAAAAGATAAAATACAGTAAAATAAAATTAGATTAGGAAAAAAACTAAAAGAAAAAACAAAACAATATACAATATTGTAAAATAAGATTATACAACAAATAAAAAAAATTTAAATAAATGTAAATAAAATAATTTTAAGTAAAAGAAAATTAGAAAAAATAAAGAAACAACAAAAGTATATTAAGATAAATATAAAATAACATAAAATAAAATTAGAAATAAAAAAAATAGTTTCGATACAATAAAGGAAAAAAATTTGAAGAAGAACAAAAAGAAGATAAAACAAAATGGAATAGAATAAAATAAAATAAAGCTGGATGTAATAAAGGAAAAAAAATTAAAAAAAGAACAAGCAAAAATATAAAATAGCGAATATAATAAAATAAAGTGAAATAAAATGCAACAAAAAAATTAAATAATAACCTACCAAATTGCATTCAGCGCCTTTGAATTATTTTCTATTCAGTTAGGCTTGCCGTGCTGTTGTTCATTTGCATTATTCAAATTTGCAACAAGGCAAAACATGTCACTCACACGTTGCGTCTACGTCACAGCGCAGCGTCAAGCGCCTCGTCAAAATAGAAAGATTTCGTTGTCGGAAAGATGGAAAATCAGTAAGAGCTACAGATTCAAACGTGCCCGCATAAGCATTAAAATACGTAAATATGTACATATGTATGTATGTATAAATCAATCTACAACTATACAACATGCTTATTTCAGAGGCATGCATGCATTATGCCTGCACGCGGGGCCGTTGTCTTGTACTGCCGTGTTACATGTGCAGCCAAGCATGGCCACGAGTTTGCCATTGCCAGCGGCTCACGCTCAGAAACGCTTGTATGTGCACATGTATGCATATGAACACATAAGTATGTCTATGGCAATTTGAATGCGTGCGTGCGTTGCCTGAAAATGCGCGCTTTTCCGCATTTTAAAGAGATTTTCCCACTCCACACACCTGCCCGTGTGCGCTCCACCGAAACCCATTGTCTCTGACAAAAATTGTTAAGACACTTCCAGCCATACAGGCCCACCTCACCCCGACTGTGTTTTGAGTGCCTTAAAGCGCGTAATTTCCCATTCCACACCACGCAATGCCACTTTACTTTTCTTTACTTGCGCTGCTTGGCATGCGTACGAAGGCTCTAAGTCACTTGCGCATGTGCAAAGTTACATTTAATTATAATAAATGAAAGTATACACACATGATTTAGGTTTTTTGTTTGTTTTTATTCGCTTTGCTGCGTATGAATGAGTCTGTGCACAAACATGACAGCTGTCGTGTTGTTGATATTGCTTACGTTTTTTTCCTTCTTCTTATTCATATCTAATTTTACTCGCTTGTTTCTATGCATTTGTTAGACGTTAGATACATATAAATTAAAAACTCTGTACGCTTCACCTTAATTTTTTTATCTCGAGCTGCGTGGTGAGGAATTAAATGTTTTGTTTTTGCTTTTTCACGTCTCAAATTCGTTTAACAAGCCCTCGGAATGTTTTAATATCATTGCTGCCGCTTATGTACATAAAAACATATGTATGAGTACAAACCAACACTTGCGCAAAATATTTATTATTGCTAATATCCGACATGCGTCAGAACCAAGAACTTATCTTTAGCTCTTTGGTATATTGTTTTGCAGCTTCATTAAGTTTAAATGATTTTTGCAACAATAATTTATTTCAAAACAAAATTAGCTGGCAAGTGACTTATGCTGTACCAGTCATGATGATTCAATGAACTTTCACGGTTAATTTTCTTCTTCTTCTTTTTGACTGGCTAAGCTAAGCAAATTATGATACTTGTAGTTAGTTGAGTTCAACGAAGCACACCAATCGTTTTCTCGTTTTCATATCAGCATCGACTGCCGTTAGGAACCATAAGTGGAGAAAAATTTCCCACTTTCCCGTCCTCTGCCACCATCAGCAGGTGCTTTCGTATTCTTCTAGGATTTTTTAGATATACGTGCACAAAATTATTTCGGCCACTGCCTGAACTCAGATTACTCGTTAAACGAAATATATCTCTTCGCAAAAACGTGAAATGCATCGCATTGCATTTGAAAAACCTCTTTCAAAACTCTTTCTCTGCAGATTTCAACAGCCACTTCAGCGGCCTTTGTTTGTTTTTTATCATCAACCTTTTGCGTCAAAGCATACAGTGAGAGGCCTACAGAGTGCGTTTTTATATGTCCTGAGATGATTCTTATACTCAATTTCCTGTGCACTTTAGCAGTTTTTGTCATGCGAGATTTCTTGTTAGTCTAACACTATTTTTAACACTACTGCCTCAAAATCATGACTGTTGACAATGCGGTGGATGCTAAGGCGCCAGTACACTAACACTTTTGTTTGCTGATAGCCGATACGCGCCTTTGTTTATGCGCGTTCATCTACATTCAGAAATGTTTCTATTTTACAATTTTATCCCCAGAGCGGCTTTTAAATTAATATTTCATGATCTGCTATGCTACTTCATAAAATTTAGTTACTTCAACTTATTGAGCCACTAGTTTAAGAGTTTTAAATTAGTAACGCTCTCAAGCCAAATTATTATTCTGTTGACTTTGAACTCAAATCACAACAGTCATCACCAGTTCACATACAAATCTTTTAAATCCACTTTCCTTTCATTAATCTCATAACTGTTGATCTTTTATTATACACACAAATACCGGCGTTGGTGTATTTCTCCAAGTCTCGTAATTACATCGCTCTTCTAATACCAAATCATCCATTAATCTTTAGTTAACTTATTTAGTTTTTGAATAACCTCATCAGTGCCGCTTCAACAAAAACAAAGTGAAATACTCATTTATGTCGCTCGCAACAGCGCGCTTGTGAAAGTGAAAACTGCATTAATTCACTTGCAACTCGTGCATTCAGCGGATTGTAACAGCCTTAAAGTTAAAAAAAAATCTAATAAATCTTTCGCATTCATTGCCCTACTTTTCAGGCTTCAATAAGTAGGAATTTCGAAAAATTGCATGCTTGAGTTTCAAAGCTTACAACCTAAGCAGAAAATATGAAAACAGCAAAGGGTATAAAGCATTTAGCCACTATTTCTGCACCCAGTTGAGTTTGTTGGTTATGTTTTGTGTTTTAAGTTTCATTGTTTTATGAATTTCTTTGCCAATGACGTCGGCGTGGATGCAGACACAACTCCACAACTTTCTGATTTGCACGCTAATATAGTAGACTTTTCGATTCGATATTCACTTTTGACAACGAACAAAGCACACAAGAAATCAACAATGGTTTGCTTGTAAGTGTGTGTTAGATTGGCTGTAGAGGTGTTGACAACTCTTTTCACATGAAAATGGTGCAAATATTTGCTTCAGTACAAAAGAATGTGGCACAGCGTCGAAGATGAGCGCACTTTCTTGGTTTTGATGAGGCACATACAGCCAGCGTAAAAAAGGGTTCACAACACATTGATAAGTTTTGACGAGATATTTTTTATTTTGCAATTTCAACTATTTTTTTATAAAAATATAATTCATACTGCAACAGGAACTACATAAGGTATAGTTTCGAACTTTGTATAAAATTTCAAAAAATTCGAAAATTTACTTGAAGTGGTGACCGTTTCAGGCATAAACTTCGGGATCCGAAAATTTGATAAAGAAAGTTGGGGTAAATATATTTTGTTGTAGGGGAACTACTTTGATGGGGCGGAATAGAATTTTAAAGGTAAATGCAAATTTCAAAATCTATTTTCGCTTTCATTGTGATTAAGTCACCAAACTGGGAAGCCAGTTTGGCCTACAACCCAACTAGCCTTTCGCATTACCAATCTTTGTATTTCGAATGTTTATGTGATTATTTGCCTAATTTGAAAAATTGCGCTGCACTCTTTATGATTACACAAATGAGAAAGTGAGAAAGCAGTTAAAGCTCAATTAGTGATATTTTCATAAGCGAACCTTGACCGCACTTTTGAAAGCAATGGAGTTATTAAATAATTTTCGTAACAGATAAATTAAAACTAATTTAGTTTTTGTTTTGGCAAACAATCAACAAATTATTAGCAGACAGTTCGAAGTATGAATAATTCAGTTTTCAATGGAATTCACTTTTGTTGTAAAACAAAAAGTTAAAATTTTTTTTTCTTGCGCAAGAGCTGCCGTATTGAAGAAATAAATCTCACAGATTTTCTGAAAATTCTTCGCAAATCTTCTTTGCGCTATTCTAACTAAAATGATTTTTTCCTCATTTTTGATGTTTTATGTGTAATTTAATTTTTCTGCGTTTGCGCATTTATTACACAAGCACTTACGTGTGTGTGTTTATGTGTATGTCTATATGCTTATTGCTAAATTATTGGCAGCATTTGCAGCCCAACTTCAGACAACTAACCGCAAATGATGCTTATATAACTCTATTAAGTGCTCATATATTTCACTTATTACTTTTCTGGTGTAGCTTTGTGCTTGAATTGCGATGCGACCGTAAGTTCACAAAGTCCATTGGAGTTACACATACAAACAAACGAGCAGCCACAATGAAAGAGACGCTACATAGCTGATTGTGCGCGCTGGTCTTAATGAACCCAGACACCGTTTGTGTTTACTTTGTTGTTATCTTTTGTAAGTTTTTTTTTTTTTGCTTGTGTTAATGTGGCTTTGTTATTATTTTGGTCATCGGAGGCTTATTTTTTTCTCTTTGTTGACGTAAAAAAGTATTTGCTGCTGGTAGTTATAATAATTTTTTTTATTTTCATAAACACTTTAACGTTTGCCCGCTAAATAGCACAACAATTAACACATCATTGTGCTGGGCGCTCTCACATCAGGGCACACGCTAAGGTTTTGCAAAAAGAAAACAAAATCATATTAAAACGTTTTTAAATATTTACTTTAAGGGCCACTGATTAGTTACGTAAGCAGTTTTTGTTGTTTGTGTTTCGTACTTTTTTTGTATTTTCTGTTTAGAAATCAGTCCAAATTGTGGTAAGTAGCATGTATGCTTGCACATGTGGGGCTAACACAACTCGCCCTTTCTTCTCCGTACCTTACAGTTTGTACTTAGCAATATATTTGTATTTTGATTTTTGATTTTTCTCGACTTGTGTCGCTAATGTTATGCTATGTCACTGAAGACATTGAATGTTGTTGAACATATTGACGTATTTGGCACCATTTACACCGCATAATATAATGACATTGCGAGTAGTGACGTACATAATACATTCTTTGCCTGTACAAGGCATTTTGGAAAAACTTGGATACTGAGCCCCAGAATGACTTACTGGACATTCACTGCAGTTTTGAAACCAATAGACAATCATAGGCGTCTATTTCAGTATTATAGGAGCAATGCATACCCTCACTTCCCATTTTAATTAAAAAAGGAGCAGAGTTATATTTCAACAGTCGAGTATGGCGTAAGGGCCGACCCCACGATTTTAATATACCATAAAAAAATTAAAAACAGTGCAATTGCGTGACATTTCGTGGATTTTCATCCCACCATTTAAATAATAGTTAAAAAAAGAGGCTCGTTTGATAAATTATCACCCAAACCCACTCTCTTCAGGAATATTCATGTTCTTATTAATGAACGTGCGGCCTGAACAAGTAATTCTATCACCTACAACCTGCCTCCCAGATTGGGTTTACTGATTGCTCGAAATTAGAAGATGGCAGGATAGGGGCGGAAATCAATGAGTTTTTACCCAACAATTCTCCAGGTAGAAATACATGCCGTCGAGATATGTGTGAGGGAATGTCTCCATAGGAAAATGAGTGCAACCAACATTTACATACGGCGGCTTTTAAAGCCGTTCTATTAACTGCAATCACCTCAAAAATAGTATATAGGTACCTGAACCTTCTTAATACGTCAAGTACCTATGGCCCCGAGCAAACTAATAATCAAAAACAGAGGAACTGATTCGCCTTTCGAAGGTCGTTACTTGTATAATCGGTCATTGGCTATTCGGCAGGTATTCCTTGAGACTAGCAGTGTTCTCCTTTGAATATTATAGAGGTTGTAGAGTTGCGCTTCATAAGAGCCACAAAATGGTTTCAAAAAGATAAATAAATCAAGCTCCCGTATCGCACACTGGTATCACAATGGACCTGTGAGGTCTAAGTGAGTTGGTTGTACCACTACCAGAGAACTTCAGCATGGTATTGTTAGGTTGGGTTCTTTGACATGAGGTATACGAGGGAAATGAAATTGCTGATAAGTTACCTCAAAATTGGGTAACATGACCCTAATTAGCCCTGAGCCTTCCTTTGGATTTACAAAACGCCACTTTAACGAATTTATTAGAAAGTGGGAAGAGACAGAGGAATTTCTGATAAGCTACTTTCGCTCAGCAGAATAGACTTTTAACTGGTTACTTTATAGACCAATATACCACCTGATATATCATATAAAAAAAATTGGTCTTTCTGAGACCGTCAACTGCCGATTCTGTGAAAAGGATGCTGAAAATTCAGTACACATTCCTTGTGAATATGCTGCACTAGGCAAAAAAAGGTTACGCCTTGGTAATCTTGCCGTGAATTCATAAAAATTATGAAACAGGAAACTCCAGAAAATTTTGAAATTGCCTTAAAATTTAGAGTACCTCAGCAGATTTTGCACAATAGGTATCTTTTGGTCGCAATGTGCAGCAGCCTAATAATAATAGTGATTAATAATAAATTGACATACACATCTATAAGAATATAGTCGCAAGGTTATTGATATTATTATTGTTGTACATATACCTTCTCATACAAGCAGGAATGTATTGTCGAGAGTAACTTAAAATTTCCCTCCGGAGTTCATCTCGCCCTTTTCACCTTGATTCTTTTTGAGATCAAATCACCTTTCAGATTTTTTATTTGAAATATAAAAATGAAAAATCATAAAAAATACTATCTCTCTACAAAATTCCGGAAAAAAGAATAGAAAGAGCAGCAAATAACAGACAACAAATAAATGTCTATATGCATAACGGAAGCTAACAACATTGCACATCACCTGAAATGGAATATTACAATAATACAAATTTACAAAGAAATTATTTAAAAATTTTGCCGATACGCCAAATCGCACTAAACAACTTTTTCTAATAAAAAGCATTAAGCTCAAGGCATTTCTTTTCCAACTTCATTTACGAAACGCTCTACTTTTGATACCATTGACTTCCTTATTTCTTACCAAACATTACAGCGTTTTACTTTTCATTCAAAAATCCGTAATTGTTGACATTAAAAGACGGCCAACGGGCCAATACACTCATACACACACATATGCATAGAACTTAAAATTGCATAACCACTTTTATGCCCAATAGTATACGATTGCGTTATGTTTGGTTAGACAGCCGTCTGTCGTAAATAACTTTTCATTTCAAGCAAAACAATTCTCTTTTTTCTCCTACTGTATTTATTTTCACACTTAAAAATTAAGCCAACAACAGTAGCGCGGTAGTAAAATAAGGCAACTCTCATGTAATGGGATAATGAAAAATAATGCAGAAATACAAAATGTGTGCAACCATGGGGAGTAGTTTTGCAGCGAATGAACGGAATGAGGTAGTGGAGCGAAGTGGAGTGGCGACTGCAGTGAATTGAATTCAGTGAAGTGAAGCGCAACAGGAAGACATTTGAAATGCATTTTCTGCGCCGTTGATGCAGTGAAAAGGCAGTGACTGTCGCTTACGCAATAACAAAACTTTGAATTTAAGACACGAACCTGCGCGGAGTGCTGAGTGGAAATAAACTTAAAGGCAGGCGTATTTATTTACTTATACTGATACACAAAATGCGCAAAGTCATTGCGACGCAAAACAAGCTGAAAGGCAGGTGGGTTGGTGGGCGGTAATAGTGGACAATTATCCACTACTGCGACTCGCTTGAGTTTCTAGACTGAACGACTGCGTGTCCGCTTTACTTTCTGTAGATAAATTTGTTTATGTTCAAAGCCTTAAAAGTTTAAAATAATTGCCATTAAAGAATTTAACGATCAAAAATAACAGCGATTAATTAAATCAGGAGCTCTAAAAAACGCCAGTAATAGAAAAGTGCCAATAGCAATCAAAAAATGCAGCTCATTCTCCTATAAATTCCTACATTTTTTTGAAAACCCAAGTTTCAAAAGAAGGATATTGAGCGTTCGTTATGTGCAGAAAAAGTAAAGTAGTGCCAGCGACAAAAATTTCCAAAACTCAGCGCGATGTTTGAGTCACAGAAAAGTCAGACAAACATTTTATTATATCAAAATTGAATGAGATAAAAAACCTCCAGAAACTAACAAAAAAAAATTCCGATTAAAAAATGTGAAATATTCACGAAAATTTTTTGACTTTGTTCTTAATTTGCACAAAGTTAGACGCTTGGATTCATATGACTTTTGTAGGAAAACGAACCATATTTTCATAAAAGAGTCGTTCAAATTAAATGAGAAGAAAAGAAATTGGCAAAACTTGTCACTGAGGCCTACACTTATGCACCGCAGTGTATATTGAAATGTAATTTCAATAAATTCTGAAAGAACAGCTTCTGTTCTTCTCAGCCCTTTATATTTTGTTTACTTGAAATATTTTGTTGCAACGACGGTTCTTGGGAACTACATACTTCACAGATTTAGGATAATTTAGACCGCATATTTTGAAATCCGAGTGTTGTTGGAAGAAAGAAGCAGTTTTCAGTCAATTACTATCCCGTCAAAAATTAGTACCGTTACATTTTTAAATATGAAATATGAATTACAAGCTAAAATGTGGCAAAAATTAGCTGTTTAAAACCATGAAGCAGTAGTGAACACAACTACGCCGAGCGCATAAAATGGCACCAAAGTGGTGCCAGTTTCATTAAATGATTGAAATTTAATAAAATATTATACAAAGAAAATATTGAAATTAAAAATTGCCACACTTTTGCCGGTTTAGTAAACATTTCACAATCAAATATTAAAATATTTATATATAAAGGGGTTTTCAATTGGCGCGGGTCGATTTTGGCGCCCTGTGGCAGCCATTTTGTTTTGGTGACATCTGTCAAATCTTTTGTTTATTATTCAGTTGTTTATGCCAAATCATCATGGCAAGTTACACGATTGAACAGCACGTTCAAATGATAAAACTTTATTATCAAAATGAGTGTTCATTAACGCAAACGTTGCGCGCATTGCGCCCATTTTTCGGTAGACGAGGTGGCCCTTCCAATTTCTTATGTCCCATATTGAACCATATGGACCTAGACGACATATGGTTCCAGCAGGACGGCGCTACGTGCCACACAGCAAACACCATTTTATTCCATTTCAACATCTACCCGCCCTTATTGAAAACCCCTTTATAACCGAGCTTATAACCCCAACTTCACAATTTGTTCAGTTGATTTTCATAGGGCCCTATATAAATGTTTTAAAATTCGTTAGGTGGCTCAGAGATGTGCTTGATTTTTTCGTGATGAGCTTGAAGATTAGCTCATTGTAGTGTTTTTGAAAGTTGCATACCGGCGCACGGTGCTGTATTCTATTCCTAAACGTATTAAACATCATAAACACAAAGATTCTTTATAAAACGGACACTCATGGACAGTCACAGTTAAAGTCAAATATCTCTGCAAGTTCGTCGCCGATTTTCTTGAAATTTTGTCATAGTATTAAGGAAGAATAATGCTTTAGAGGGAAAAAACTGAAGATCGATATTTTGAAAATAATCCCATAAACTCGCTTAAATTTTTCTTCTTTTAAGTTTCCCTAACTAGTCCACTTTGATTGAAGTCATATATCCCCGTATCTTTGTCTCTAATTTTCTTTAAATATTTACTAAATCTTCCACGAATCTTATACTGTAGGAAAATGTTTGACTAAAAATTATATAAATGAAAAATAATATAAAATAAATTTCACACATTTTTCTCATTTCTTGTTTTAAGGGTTTATGGGTTTACCTGGTTTATGAGGTCTAAAAATTGCATCTCTTTGCGATTTTTTTTTTAAGGAAAAAATTAATTTAGCACTGCAAAGTTTTTTCTATCTTTTAATGAACATTTAAAAAGTATAAACAAGTTTTGTACTGGTTAAAATAAGTTGAAAAAAATGTTTAACATAGAAATTAGTAGAGCGCTGCAACGCTGGAGTTTCCAACTGGCGTACAAGATACAGCTCGTAATTATTATCTAAAACAAAAAATTCAAATGGATTTCTAATTATCATGATTTTTTATTCTAGATGAACTAAGAAAACTGATAGAAATTCCAAAATTTCAACTTTTTGGAGGTTTTAAAGAAAGAAATGCCTTTCTATCAAAAAAAAAAATTCACTTCAACTCGGTATAAAAATCTTGAACATTTTTTTTTATATATTTTGTTAGTTCAAATAGAAGAGAATCTAATACTGAAGGGAACAAGCTATGATTCATTTCAAAAGGTTCATTAGTTTTTTTCATTCATGTACGCCAATTCGAAGAAATCATAAAAATGAAAAGTCGAGAAAAGAAGATAAAGTTTGTACTATAGCTGTCCGGTCACAGCGTAACTACCTAACGCTCGCCTACCTTTGGCTTTGTATCTACGGAAATATTGAGAATTAGGCTCTGTAACTTTGTGTGAATATTCTGAAATATATTAGGAATCGTTTAAAACGAAAAAAAAAAATGATATTTTTGGCCTTATAAACCAGGCTCCCCCCTTAAGTGATTGCTGAACAGGGTAGCAGGCTTTAAAAAATATATGTTTATAATGAATCTTATGCGAATATTTAAATTTGATTTGTAATATCCTACTATTTGAAAAGTTCATAAAACTTGTAACATTTGCACTGTGAGTTTTCGTAGAAATAAATTTTAAAAACTTTTAAAATTTTTTTCAAAATACATTTTTTGCACTGAATCCTCTTTTTTCGATCTTCTTCATCTATGTATTTGCTCTATTTGACAATTAGAGGTGAAAGTGTTATAGTGTAATAGGAAGGTGCTTTAAATATACCCTGCAGGAATACTTGAAGTAATTCGGGAAGATCTGCTCACTCAAACAAGGTTTATCGTAGAACTGAAGTCATCAATTTAAAGACCCTTTAAGTGAAGTCATTCGTAAAATAAACACATTTTATTGAAAGAAGCATAACAAAATCAGTTCTGTACTCAGTACAGAAGAAATTATGTGCTGACTCGATGCAGGAGTTTAGCAAAGCCGCGGTGTATCCCATTGCGATTGTACTGTAGTTCTACACTGCGTTTCTTATGCCTTTGTTAGCTGATTTGTTCCACAATTTTCTTGATAATTTTGTCGCTAGGAAGCGCTATAAAGGGTCAATTATTTCATGTTCTTTGTTGATATTTCGGATCCAATGAGGGAAATTTCAAATAGATTTCCTTGAATTCCTTCTCGCTTAAATTACTTGTAGGCAGTTGTCAGCTTGTCACAGCACAAAAAAGTAGTGAACAAAAATTAAAATTTGTTTGTAAAGATTATAAAATAAGTATTTAATAATTTAATAAATATTTAATAGTAAACAAAATTTTATTTAAGCAACGTGTGGAACTCTTCAATAAAATATTTGGTATACATAAATCTTTACTTCTTCGTTGAAATCCCATTTTCACTCAAACTGGTGCCCATTTGCTGATACAAATTTTCCTTATTAACAAATTTTTTTCCAGCAGGGCTCATGAACGCTTAGTTTTTTGTAGGTAGCCGTGTGTGAGTAAGAATGCAGTGCAGATAAGTGTAAAATATGGTCGTTGAACTAGTTCAAATTGCTATTGCATGCCACAAGGCAACAAAAAACGATAACAAAGTCTGTTAGCTTTCGTAACAGCTGGTACCAACAGTGCACACAAATAAGAAAATATTAGGAGCCGCAAAAGTGGAAAAAATAGGCGTTGAAATAGAAAAATGTAAGTTAAACTCAAGTGAGTGCCACTAGAAGTCTCTTTTGTATTTTTTATTGTCGCTGTTGTACCGTCGCAAGCATTTTTTTGTTGCTTGCTTCAATTTCTACAGTTGTAGGCGGCGTTGATAAACGATGAACTGCCTGAGTTTTTACTGATTTAAGTAGTGACACAAAGTTTACTCGTTCGCCCAATAAATAAATTTACTTATGCTTTATTTGTGTCTTTTAATTCTTCATTGTTTAAAAAGTTTTGTGTGTAATTTTGTCATTTGGTTTTACATTAAAGAATCTTTTGACTTACGCAAGTTAACATTACAGGTGAAACCTGACAAATGACTACACAGGGCATAATAAATTCAAAATTTAGTGACACATTTTTTTTCTTAATTCAATAACGGTATTAAAAATAATCGTTTCAAAAAATGATGCTGTATTTAATTTTGTATATGTATACGAATCAAGGTGGGCAGTTTTATAGTTCATTCAATATAATATAAAGCCTCTTTCAAAAGGCGCGCCTATATGTTGTTTTAAAATAAAAAATTTAATTTATGTTGATAATTAATTTAATTGTTTTTGATAATTTTTTTTCATACGATATTCAAAATTTTCTTCCCTATAAATTACATGTTCGGAATTCTTTTAGATGGAAGAAAGTTCAGCATTTTCAGCTAAACTTTTTTTATCAATGAGATTTTCAAGCCACTTGAAACTTGCAGTTTGCTATATGTACCGATATTGAATGTGCTATTAAACTACATATCTTTACAAATTCGGAATAAAAAGTGGAAAATTTTCTTGTTTTTTTTTCTTTTTATTAATTTGTTAAATTTTTGTGAATTTTGTACAAAGTTTTAGTTATATGGCTTTCGTTGCGGTATACCAAAAAAAATTGTCAAACACTTGGTAATTCGTTGCGCTTCCATTATTTTGAACTTAATTGTACTTACATATGCGAATCTGTCGCTTACTCCTTATTTAACTACTTAACTTCTGCTGCTCGTCGCCTTCCAACTCCATAAATCGCTTTGCACGCCGTTGCAATTCCTTTGAGCTACGTGGGCGTAAACTTTCATTGAGCCCATCAAATTTGACAGTTTGCTTTTAACACATTTTTCCTTAGCCGTTTTTAATCCTCTTATATCATAGTACACACCTCTTTTATTTAAGGAACTTATGTGTGGTTTCGTCATTAATAGTGCGAATGGCAGCATTTTATCGGGCCAGTGAGATCTTAAGCCGCTATTTGGGACTCAATTTTATTTGTATATAAATAATAGTTTAACTCATATGAATACAATCTTAGCCTAAGCTCTTCCTTCAATGTTCATTGTTTAGTGGAATTGGTTTGTCACAGAAAACAGAAAGATTTTTTTGTCCCAAGTCTTTGGGCTTGCCATTGCGTCAGAAGCGCCGGTTTCAAGTGTGACAGGAATGGAAACTATGAGCTTCGGATTAATAAGCAATATACCACGCACAAGCTTTTTCAGTCGCGGTAGTTGTAATCGAATTTCATTTCAAACTCCACAAAGTTGTATTGCGCTAAGTTAAAAAATGTAAGATATAAAATAAGCTAACAAGAAGTCATCAGACTAAGTGACGACTACTCATAATTTTTTTAAATTGGTATGTTTTTTGCTTAGTTGCCTGTGCGAGTATTAAAATTTTTACAACATTTTTATTTCAAAATGTACTTAAGCAACGATTTTACTTCATGCAATATTTTACTTTTGGAGATATTGGCGAACTGCAGTTGAAACAACACGAGTTACATTAGAATTGTACAAATTTTGTATTTCATCGATATGAGGAAGTCATAAAAAAGATACAAAAAATACAAAAAATAGCGAGTAAATATTGGCAAGTGTTTGTTATTTAGATATTTCGTTATTGGTAAGCATAACAGTTTGTCGAACCCCTTACATATTTGGATGTGCGCTGCGTTAAATAACTAAAGCCCAGGGACTTGTTGGCAAGCTTGAACATTTATTTTTATTTTTAATTTAATTCTAATAGTTTTTTTTATAGAATTATAGTGCGCTTTTCTAAAAAACTACAATATATCATTTTGATTTTCACACATTCTGCTAATTCATAAAAAAATTATAAACATTTTCAACAAATATGTCAATATTTTTAATCAGAGTTTTTAGAGGAATTTCAAATATGTAGTTTGAAAGCCTGTAGTATTTTAATATAATACATTGATGAGTAAGTTTTAAGTCGATAAAAAATTGCGTTAATTTTCGGCAATATTTTCAAGCTGACGTTCTTGTGAACTTTATCCATACTAAATATCCGACATTTGTTTGGGTAAATTTTATTATTAACAGCATTTAGCAATATCGTCTATGAAATTCATAGCAATATTTGTTGTGCCTATATATATAAGACTCACTAAACATTTACGCTTCTTAAAGTCCTTCGTTATAAGAAATCCAAAAACTTTTACTCTATTTCCCCATCTTCTGTTCATCAATCTTGCTGCAATGCGAGATTGACTTAAAGCACAAAAGACTTAAAGCACAAACCTAAATTTGTCTTTTGTCCAGCTCACTTACACTGACAAACAAATCATCCGTTTAAACTGTCAAATGTTGACAAAACGTTGCTGCTGCCACTACTCAGAAATGTCAAACTGCGTATATTTTTCAAAATTAAATTCAAGGAATGTTTGAATTGACATTGCAGACATTTTCCTTACAGCGACTGCGTACACTACCTCAGCAAAAGATAGGTAAGAGAGTATATAACAGACTTTGGGTAGTAAAACAACATACAGAAAAAATTAGTAAAACAAAATCGAAATCACTTGTAGCCTGCCACCTACTGCCTGCCGCATGCCGCCTGACATCGTTTCATCGATTTGGTTTGCCGTAGTGCAGGTCGTTGATGAGCGATCAATTTCAGTTGTGGTGCTCGAAAAGAAAAATACAACTTTTTAAATTCTACTCGTGCACATAATCGTCTACACATATTTTTGCAAACAAAACATTTGGAGCAAAAATCAAAAAGAAAATAAAAACTGGTAGTTGAATTGGCGCGATTTGGCTGCTTGACTGATTGGCGCTCGCTGTTGTATGAATCAGCGCAGAAGCTGCTAGGCAGGCAGCCTGCACTATAGCCACCACTGACCAAGTAGCCTGCAAAAGCAACGAGCTGCTAAACTCAATTGTGCGCCAACCAACCAAAAACGAAAGCTGTAACGACAAGGAGTAGCAAGTGGCCTACACATGCAACGTACACTACTCGGCGCAGCATGCAGCCAACGCTGGTATGAACTGGCAACGGCGGCTCCGATGGCAGTGACAGTGGAAACAGTGGTCGAAGCAGCAGAAATGACTTCGTCATGCCGACGGCGGAAGTTGTGCATGTCTGTGGTGCTGGCCACTAGCTCGGAAGGCAGATTGCAGTGGCCACATCGCAAATGTCGCTACCACTTTTGCTGTTTTTAGTTTTACTATTGTTGCCGCAGCGGCAGCTGTTGTAATAGCTGCTGCGATTGCTCGCTTTGCTGTCGCATTTTTTACGCTCCGTTTTATTTAAGATATGTCAGCGAGCAGGCAGCAGCCAGTAGCCAGCCGCCGCCGTTGTCTCCACTACAATTCGATTTGAAGTTGTTGTTTGCTGCTAACCTTGAACTCCTTGGAAATCATTTCGCTTCTGTTGTTTGCGCTAACTTTTGCACACTTTTTGCTTGCCACACAATGGCTTGTTTAATTGTTGTTGTGGCTGTTGTACTGTAGCGCAGCTGTGTGGCTTGCATGGCCACTTCAACTGGTTGCTTAATCGCGCTACGAGTTGTCCGCACATCTTTGGAAGCCAGTCAATTTTTGAGCAGTTCATCTTAACTATTACTATTGATTTGCTATATTTTTTATTATATAGGGATACTTGCATATTTCATTACCTTTTGCTTGTATAGGTTTTTTTTATTTTATTATTATTGGTGCAATGTTTTTATTATTGCTTCAAATTTGCACCTCTTGGTTGTTCATAGCCTCACAGCTGCTGGCCTTTAAACGTTGATTTGATTGATTTTATTGATTCATATTCACCCATTTTCCACAGACTAAACCCTCAGCCGTTCAACCGGTCAGTCACTCAGCAGCTCAAAATAATCACCAGTGTGTCATCAACGAACAACAGCATTCAATATTATCACCTTCAGCGATTTCATCAGCCTCATTGTCTTCATTGCCAACGCATCACTTGTTGTTCGCTTGCTCTGTAATTTTGTGCATTCCATAAACAACAACGAGTGCTGGCTCGTCTCGTCTCGTCTTGATGCCAATAATATTTGATTCACTCCCTTAAGGACTCACCGCATACACTTTAAACACTTAAGAGTTCATTCGCTTTAATTATACGCTTTAATTTTTTATGATTATGGGGCGTTGTAACGTACCCGCACACATACATACGCATAGCGCTTGCGTGAGCACCAACACGTGCATGCTTCCGTACACGCAGGCGTATGAATGCGTATTTGGTTGCGGTTGTGTGTACGTACGTATGTGTGTTTGTATATATGTATGTGGGCCGCGCATGTTTACTTTTATAAATACTCACGTTCACTGCGACGTACGGATCGTACGAGTATTTCTGTTCGAATATGGTTCGCTCCTAATGGGCCATCAATTAGTTCGACGTGCCTCATTTTTCTCTTTGGTGTTAATTTTATTTTCAGTAAAGTGTTCGCTTAGCGTTAAATATGCGGATCAGCTTTGAATATAAATGCGCACCACCGAAGTAGTTATTAGAATTAATTTACTATGAGAAATGGAGGATTTTTTGTAGATTTTTTAAACGATTTTGAGAACTTTTATTTAGAGACGATTTGACAGGATACCAAGGCGTTTGGCCTCAGAAGCATTGTTTCTTCTTCGTCTTCTTCATCGGCGCGATAATCGGTGAAGCCATTTTAGGCGAATTTCACCAGCCGTTTCTTCCCCGTCCTACCTAGTGACAATCGGGCGCAGCACATGAATCCAGATTTATAAAAATTCGACCAAGTTTCATAAAAATTTTGAACATTATATTGAGAATTTAAACAAAGTAACAAGTGTAGACATCTTATCTCGCTGCTTTCTGAATACTTGGCAGGCAAACAGAATTCATTCATTCAAAGTACGCTATGCATTGCGATCAATAAAGGCTAAGCATATTTTGCGTTGCACTGATCCTCATGTAAAAGCATGAGTGCATATGAGATCATATAACGAGGTGTGTCTTCATCGCAAAGGTCCAAAAATCTTCCACAGAATCTCTCTCAAACACTCCAAAGGACGCCCCGAGGGCTGACCTAAGCTTCCATCCAGCTTCGAGCCATCTGTAAATATATTTGACATGCCAAATATTGCACATCGAAATGAAGTTAGAAGAGGTTTTGATAAAATTTGATGCTTCCAAATAGAAATCTAGATCACCTTATCGTTGAGCATTAGAAAAAATTTGGCGCTAATGCAAATGTATCATAGAAGCTGCAAAGCAGTTGAGAATGTGGCAGCGGTTATTAAACAGCTCTTTAATCAATATACCCGAGCTAACCTCTCCTAATTCAAAATGTGTTAGAAGGAATAATGTATTGTGTTAGAAAGTGTATTGCCTTAAACGCTATAGGCAGTGACAAATGTTTCAATCTCCAATCCCAATCTTATTAAAAGTTCAGTTGCCTTAAAGCTTCGCCTTATTGCGATTTAAGTCCACACTTACTGAGCTCGTGCTTAGTTCTTTTGAGCTCCTGAACTCTAAGCACACACTTTCCAGTTCATTCAAACTGAAAAGAGGGTTATTTTTTTTGCTGTGAAACTCTATTCCAATTAAAATAAATTGCTTTTAAAAAGTATCAAATTCGCTATAAATAACTGAAACCGAATGGCAAGAAGAAAGCCCTCAATATCACGTATCAATCAAATTAAGCAAGAAAAATCTTAATCGCCTGAGCGAACGGCCGCACCAGCCAAGTGCTGACATCCGCATATACAGATGAGCGCAGTCATACAAGGCATAAGTGAGTACAAGCATCTGTGTGTGTGTTCGACTTCATCAGAAGAACACGTGCTGCCGATGTGAAAAGGTTTTGTTGTTATTGTTGTTAGTATTTCAGCGGCTCTTTAGCTGCTACTGCACACAACGCGACGCATATATGTGTGTGTGTATATTCATGAGCGCGAGCCTGTATGCGTGCATTTAAACTAAAGCGACTAAGTGGCAGGAAATTTAATACTTGCACTAACTTATAATAACAGCAACAGCAACAACAACAGCGGTAGCGGCAAATCGCACAACCACAGCAAACAGATGCACACACACACACACACGCGCTCCTCGTGCATATGAGTAAATAAATAAATAAAAGCCAACTATAACAAGTTGTAGGCACAAGGAGCAGAAAAATTCGCAAAATGAAATTGAAAACGCGGCCAATAGCGGTGGTTTGTGAGCGCCGACCATCAGCAAGTGGCAGTACAGTTTTTGTTGCTGCTTGCCGCAAAGCTGAAATCCAATAGGCGAACAGGTTACACCGGCTGCCAAGAAGAAGCTACCATTCACCTCTCCACCAACCCCCACGTGGCCTTCCGTGTGCTGCTTTTGCGACGCATAAACGCGGTTCGGCCGAGATGAGCAAGCAAGCAGACTGTCTGCTGCAGCAGACGACTACCGGCAATGTCAAGTGCACATGCGCAGCACCGGACTGTCATGTAACCAAGTGGCCGAGCAATCGAGCGAGCGGCGAGCGACCAGCGGAAAAATTAATGAATGAACAAATGCATTCAATGACGAAATAAAACGGCAGTTGGCGACTGGCAGGCAGCAACGTCCAACTAAAAACAAGCAACACATTTGCTGCTAGCAACATGTTGTTACTGTTGCTTGCTGTTGTAGTTGCGTGTTGGTGTTTAAACTTGATTTATTAGTTTATGATTGCCAATTGATAAAGTGAATTCAAAAAGTGGCTCTGGCAGCCACCAACAGCACAGGCGCTTGTGCGGATGAATGCGCAGCTATTCACGTTCAGTGTTGTTGTTGTGGCTCATGTGCAAAACATTTTTATGCTTGTAGAAGCGTGGAAAAGCTGGAGCGACAGTGAGCTAAAAAATTGATGCTAATATTGATGTTGCAGATGAGGAAGAGGATATCTTCATCGTTTAGCAGGTCGCTGTGCTGCAATGCTGCCCCATCCGCTCCATCAATGGCACTGCTGGCACATATGTTGTAATCGTCGCTGGCCAACTTGTGTGCGAGCCAATGCAGCCACTACAACCGGTTAAGTGTTTTTCGCACCTAACCGCTATTGCCGCCAAACAACCGGTGAACCGGTTGAACTGCCGGCCCGTCAGCCACTCGTCTACTATCCATTCAATTCAATTCAATTGTAACAAAGTTGTTGACTATGACCAGCGCAACAGAAGCAGCGGCATTAGCGGAAACAACCACAATAAAATTTGTCTTAGCAGCGGGTCTTATGCAACTGCCTAATTAAGCGCAACGGCCACAGATTAAAAATGTTTATTTTCACAGTCTCGATTTTATGACTTTGGCGCTTGCCAATCATGCACGTACACATGCGCGTTTTTGCTGCACTCGCCTACCCGCCCATGGATGCAATAATGCCGTCATAACGGAAGTGTTGTAGTATTTCCAGCAGTTCCTGTGGTTGTTGCCGCCGTTATTCTCAGCATTTGAAAAGTTGCCTTATGCCAGTCAGCGCTGTTGATAGCTTTTAACTAATCTGGCGGTGTTGTTCGTATTTATTACTCGCGGTTTTTATTGCATTTTGTGTTTATGATTAAATGGAAATTTTCGTGAATGGGGCTTTAAGCTAAGAACTCACTAGGCATACCAAAGTGGTTTTTTCCAATCGATTGCGATAATGAGGTTTTATTTGGCAAATACACGCGGGTATTACTTAAGTTACTGGATGTAGAACTCCTTGCGATTGTATTTATGTGCTTCGGTACTTCCTCTTCAATTAATTCGGTTCGAATGGCACATTAGAAAACAGATAGCGCTAATTTTATTCAATCAATTTTTGTATAATATTGCCACAATTCAAATGTGTTTCTCTAATTTTTTTTTGCAAAATATTGAAAATTGAGCGACTGGCAGTGAAACTCCGAAGGTGCCTTGAAACAAAGTGCATATCATAACTCGCAAAAAAATCAACTGAAGCAAAAGAATCAAAACACATTTCTTGAAGCGTTAAGTTACGCTGACTGCCACTTTCCACATGAATGTATAGGGGCTCACTTAGGGCTGATGGCCCACTTGTTTGGCATACCACACTTTGCCTGTAGGCAGTTGGAGATTCCAAGTCTGTCAGATATATAAAGAAGTAACATCGTAGTCTCTGGTGGGATCGGGATAGTGGCAGAGAAAGTTTTTCGTTTGCATTCAAGAAGAATTTAAGGAAGCAGGCTTTCATTTCAATTAAATTTATTTGCCCACTTTAGCGGTGCGCTCGTTACAAATAAATTAAGTAGGAAAATGAAGCTATCACTGTGGTTATTTTCTAGATGAACAAAACCAACTCTACAGTGAATTTGTTTTTGTAATTTACTAACTCATCCGAATTTGCCAGCAGCTCTTTAAATTTATTTGCACTGCAAAAGGGGCTAGCTGACCTCTTTTTACCTTTTCATATATTTGCTGAAGTCTTCATTTCCTCCGTTTGGCATTAAGAGCTCTACTATTTTTTATTACCTCTTGTATTTGATTTCCAAAGGCTTTGCATTAATTACTATTTTAGACAAAAGTTGAACTTCACTTATAATGCAACAACAATTGCAATAACTAAGAGCATTGAATGAAACGGTCGCAATAAAGCTCGCGTGCTTGCCAATAAAGTTGTTAAATATATCGGTGTCGGCTGAGGATGCTGCACACTCCACCGCCGCTGCCATCGCTAGCAATAACTCAGCCTTTTGCTTTAATCTTGTACCGTCTGTTACGCTGATCGATCGAATGTAAATGCCGTCAGACATGCAGATTGTTCGGTGGTCTGTTGGGCTGCTGGTACGCTGGTACCGATGCGCGCCGTTGGCTAGAGAAATTTTATGTGCCGAAAATGGCCACCCAGTTGTTGGGTGGATGGCACACAGAGCTTGTTACAACTGCGCAACTGGGTTAATTTTCTCTTTATTCTCCAAGTAATTGCTAAGGATTGCATGCAGATTTTGATTGTAAAATTGTTACAAGTTGTTTATATTCTGTATAGTAAAATGAGTCATTTAAAGTAAATTATTGAAATAGTCGTTTTATTTACAGCTGATATGCACGCTGCTGATTTTCCTTCGGCTTTACTAATATGAAGTGAACTATTTGCTTTGGCATCAGGGTGTCCTTGATGTCAATAAATAAGAAATACTAGCAAGTAAATGGAAGTAGGTTACACAAATTTGTTCTAATAAAAATTAAAAAGTTTGCAAGTTAAATAATATTTATAAATGCTTTCTTTTTAAAAGTATAGTAATTTATAGCGCTGCTTAATTTTGTCAAAGGGTATCTTAGTCCGTTCTTAGCCATCAGTTAGTTAAAAAATTTACAATTTATGGTCTACGAATTAAGGTACAAAAAAAAGAAAAAAAAAATATATATATTTCAGCATTTTTCCATTCACACATACAGAAGTGTACTCAATAATAGCCATTTTGCCAAGTTTGGACTATTTATTTATTTTTTTTATTTTTATATCTTATGCCCTTTTTATAAAAATATGCGTTGGATTACAATAAAAACAAGTATTAAAGAAATTCAACAAAAATTAAATTTTTATAAAAATTTCCAACTCCTCAGTTAGAATCTTCAGAAAACTTGCGGGCAAGCAGTCTTATAGGTTCTTAAAATTTAGTATAATATTCTGCAATTTTAAAGTATAATTGATACAAAAAAAACAAGCTTTCGTTGCATGACACAAACAAAAATCTATATTTAGGGACATATGAAAGCCAGTCTTTCCATAATTATGTGACCAAATTATTTCCGTTTGATTTTTATAGCGATAGCAAACAAAATAACAGAACAAAATGAATGCCTCAATAAGTTTTAAATAGGCCGCAACAAGAGCCACGGTGACAACGTTTATTTTGCCGCTAAGTGCAAAGAAACATCAACAATGAGGAGGCAAAAAGTAACAAAAACAAAAAAACTAAATGAGTTGCTTACGAACCTATACTCATATATAGTAGCTCCAAAAACGAGTAAATAGCAACTGTCCTTGACAATGAACTCCGGCCAGCCATGGATATACTCACCGTAAAACACAGAAAATAAAAAAAACAAAAAATAAATAAAATAACTACAGCATTATATATATAATACTTTTGAAATAAGAAAAAAATTATCTTTGTCATGTCATTCTCGAGTAACGTGAGACCACAGCCGAGATATATCGCACGTTTCGCCATCAACTCTGCTTCCTCTTCTCCTTGGGCTTCTGCTTGGCTGCTCTCAGCATCGCTTTTCTTTAAAGATCCACAATGGCAGTCTTTACGTTTTTATTTGTATGCATACATACATACGTACATGTATGTAAGAAAAATTAATGATATTGTAAATATCAATTCTGTCAGCCCCGAAGTGTTTTATAAAGGGTTGGTTTTTTTCGATTTTTTTCTTTGGGGTTTTTCAATAATTAAAAGCGCTTGTTTTATTTATGTTCGCATGGGCTGCTGGGTGGAAAATATTTTAATGTAATTTTTGTTAACTAATTTAGTAAAATAGTGAATGGCCATCAATGGAGGAAACTTATACAGTTTGATTTCTTGAAATATGATATTTGAAAAATGGGCGTGTCACTGTTTATAGTTTTTAAAACTTGTGCGATGTGCCAGCACCCATTTTCAGCACATTTGTTGTAGAAATTTCGAAATACTAAAAAATTTTACTATTCAACCAGCGCTGGTTATAAAAAGTTTGGCGTCAACAGAGCTTAACAAGTTTTTGAGATTTGTTTTTTTTGGCTTTTTGTTTTCGAAGCGGAATTGCATGAATCTGTGTTTTCAAGTATTTTGAATTGTTTGAAGTATGTTTATGTATTTTAAGTGTGCGCTTTGTCAAAGAGTAGCTCTCGTGTATTTTCAAGCCATGACAATATCACTGCACCCAAGGCCATTTGGATAAGTGATTTAGTAGTAGTTGAATAAACCACATAATTTTATATCTAAATATTTTTCTTGCGCATTGAATGCAGTAAATTAGCTCACAAAAGGTGTGCTTTGTAGTCTAAATAATTTATATATTTTTTCGACTGATAAGCTTACAAAATCTTGACAAAGTCCTTAAGAAAACTATTTAAATCCGCAGCTTTTAAAAGTCATTGTGTACCTGAGTGGTACATATTTTCTTTCTCAAATTTATTTTCTGGTTCATAACGATACAAATTTTTAAGCTCCGTAAATCTGAAATACTATATTAAGTCATATTGAGATACAAAATAATTGCCAGTGTTCCATATCATTAAAAAAAGAACAATTAAAACCTCCCTTTTGTAGACAAAGAATAAAAGTAAAAACTAGAAATAAAGAAGAAAATAAATCCTCAGCAGTGCAAAACATAGCATAGTTGAATTTTGAAATACATAAAAAAAGTTGTTTAATGACATTTCAGTCAGTTGTTTTATAAGTCGTTGCTTATTTACATTTTACCCTCTCTTTTTATTTAAATACCTAATTTTCTAATTTCTTTCCGCACGCGTCACCGCACCAAAGACTTAAGCAGCTAACTTGAAAACTAAAAGGCAATAATAGTCCAGAGTAAATCACTAATTACCAAATTGCACATTTCTCCATGAAATTTTTAATTTTAGGCAACAAATTGTTAAAAAAGTCAGAAGAAAAACTGCTATGACACAGGTAAAGCAAATTGTAGTGGTCGGATTGCCGCTTGGCCAAGCTCGCCCAGTTGGAAAATGTCGATGCCGATAAAGTTTATAAGAAAAGCAAAACGCGGAAAATTCATCACTAAAACACTGTACAAAAAAAATTTGTGAGCTTTAGTCACGCTTACTTGTGCTGGCGGCGGCGGTATGGAACGCCCTGCAGACACTCACCTTTTGATTGCAATTGACATTATTTTACCTTTTTTATTGTTGTTGTTGCTGTTGTTTGAAGCGCCACGAAAAAGTACTAAGTTTGTCTGCATCGAGGAACTTCTTATTGCTTTTTGTTTGTCAGGAACCAAAAATTGATGACGACCGCGACCGCGACCGCGACTCTGATGACAACGACCTTAAAGCGTGGCCAATTAGCGGCGATGCTGATGCCGCAGCTGTGATAGTTTGGCTAAAATGAAAAACTGAGCGAAAACTTGAGAAAAAACTATTACACTATTAAAAAAAAAATTGAAAATAAATAAAGCGAAAACTTATAACTGCTGATCCAAACGAGCGGAGGTGAGGTGTGTGTGAATTTGACTCACTCGGTTTTAAATTGTAGAAAATAAGTATTCAGATATGCAGCCGTGAAATACCATTTACACTGTTTATATTAAACATTGCGGTCATCAATAAAGATGAGATGAAAAATAACCCATTATTGTACGCAATTTTTTGGACTATTTTCTTTCTAGATGGCAGTCTTATTTTAAGAAGATGTTTTCATTTGAAGAGAACAGAGTTCGCCAATTTCAAGCAATGGGACGATTTTTAATGCGATAAATTGTCTTAGATATCTGCTCAGCTTAAAATTCTTTGGCTCTTGCGGGGCGACCGACATTCTAAAACTTCTACCAAAAGCCCCAACACTGTCAGAATTTTTATCAATTTATTTATATTTTTAATGTCGTTGTTGTCAGTAAAGTAGGGACGTCTGGTAGTTTCAAGATTTTCATTGGCTTATAAACAGCTTACAAAAATAGATTTTGTATTATTGGGCAGCTATAATTCACAAATACATGAAATAACAAATAAATGAAATGAAATTCCAAATCATGGGATACTCTAAACCGTGAAGCAACAGAAATATAAGATACAATTTGTGCATATTGTGTGTGTTTGTTTTGTATAGGTCTTTGCGAATATAATAGTATACTTTTTGTAGATTGGAATATTTATTTTCCCTGTTATTCTTTTGACCACCCACACCTACACTCAAGCATTTCAAACTACAAAATAATTGCAACATCACTATTGTTAAAGGCTGTTGATTTGCATGCCACTACACCACTGCATCACCCGCAACCGCCCTCACCATCACGTAAGTCCACCACTTTTGCTGTTCGCTTGCTTGTTGCTGCAGAATTGCATTTTAAATTGTTTTTTAAGTAGTAATTTTCAACTCGCCATTATTCTACTGTTTCTTATAGTTACTAGTATTTTTCAGCTTGCCATCGTCATGGAAATTGTTGTGAAATTGTTGCAACTCATTGTTTGGCTGTTAATTTCCTCCTTTCACCCACACAAGTGCGCACACACAAATGCTGCCAGTATCCGAATGCGACCAGTCGCTACTCAACTGTCAAACTCCCACTCGCTGTAGTCAAAATAGTCGAAAATTACCCGTTTTGGCCTGAGGACGAGCAGCGGCCAACAAAGCGACCATAGCAATATCAGCAGCAAAGTGCCAGCGGCGACCAAGGCAATGCTGAACGTTCGGTCAACCTGTCCGAGTGACTTTGACTTTGATGTTCTATCTGATTTGTTGCACATTTGTTGCTGGTTTCTGTCGTTACTTAGCTATTGTTGTTATTTTTGTTCTTGCAGCGGTAGTTGCTTATGCTGCAGATCACTTCTTGCCTGTTTCGTGAGTTATTTTTTCTTCATCTTCTTCCTTTTTAGTTGGGTTTTCACTTAGATTTCCATGAAAATGTTTTATGTCATGTTGTTGATGTTTTTCGCCTGTTGCTGATGTTGTAGTCGCTGTCTTTTTTATTTGCTGATAGTTGTCACTGTTGACGTTTTGCAGACAGCGACAACTACTCCAACTGACAGCTACAATTACACGCGCACGTGAAGAGCGATGACCAGAAAGACGGACACATAGATCGATGATCGGCGTACGTTGGTAGAGGAATAGAAAAATTTGTTTAGTGTGGAAAATAATAAAAGTATGAGTTGCCAAAAATAGACTATGAATACTAAAGAAAAAATATCACTGATTGTGATTGAAAAATTCCCAAAGCAACACAGACGCTCCGCAGGTAGAAATGAAAAGGCGCCAACGGGAAGCTTTTAGCATAGGATGGAAATGTTTTATAAGTAGCTTGGAAAAGGGCATGTCTGAAGTACTAAAAGTAAGGAATTTAATACCAGACTCTATCGAGGCAATATGAGGCAAAAAGGTAACATCTGGGTACAACTTCCTAAAGTAGGTCCCCCGAAAACCTACTCGTTTTGCGTTTCGTTGCCAATCGGCACTTCGTTAGATTTTCAACTCCTACATTCATACACCAAAGGATTTTGATTAAAAAGATTTTGGTTAATTTCATTGTTTCGTTGGGAACTCGGGTGCCGTCTGCTGTTCCGAGGCATCGTAAAACTATAGGTGCTTCCATTTGTGGAAAATGTCAAGACGCACACCACAAATAGGAGGAACAGCTCGGCGAAACACCCAAACAGAATGCAAGCGCCAATTATATATATACCGTCAGCGCCAAAATAAAGTGTGCGACACATACTGATGAGTTTTGAAGATTATTTATTTATTTTCTGATATCGATTATTTGTTTTTTTAAATATTGCTCATACAACAACAAGAACCATATAAAGAAAAGTTTCGAGCTTTGTTTAAAATTTTTCAAAATTCATAAAATTTCCATCCAAATTTCAAAATTTTTGTTTATAATTTTTAGAAAAATATCGGATATGCAGTTTTGTCATTGTTTAAAATTCACGTGGATTTTTTACAATTTTTCCTGCTGACGGTGTTGGGTGTTTTCTTCCATATAAAAAAATGTGCAGTAGACGTTAAATGCAGCAAATACACGGGACTGCGTCCGAAAAAATTCTGAAAACTCTCAGTGTGAATTTTCGTTTACTTGAAACTTATACTTTAATATAACAAAATTCGTTTAGGTCCTTTGATTTGTCTGCCAATTTCGCTGTTAATAGCGGTCAGCTCTAGTTTAGAAGTAGAAATTGAATACGCGGACCTATCTCAATGTTTGCATTCTGTGTAGGTACTATACGAACACCTAAGTACGAATTTGTATAGAAAGGATATAGGCATTTCCGTTTTTGACTTTTACATGCTGTCCAGTGAAATCAACTATAATAATCTTTACAAATTCATTTTGGGGTTCAAACTGAGCTCCAATAATCTCTGTGAAATTTCTTTCAAATATACATAAATATTTCCTTTTTTCATTTTGTCTTATTATTTATCTCTTTACCACTCAAAGTTAAGTATGTACGCGTCTATGTCAAGTTTGTTGTCCAAGTCTTTTGTTATGTCATTGAATTACACGTTTTTCTGCACCCATTCGAATTCCATAAGTAGTTTTGACCCACAAAATATAAATCTGGTTTTCCACACTGACATAACAAATTATAAACGCTAACGAATGCAACCAATAAATTGTGGCATATGCGCAAATGGAATAAGAAAACGCACACGCACACAAAATAAACTCAAAAGCCACAGCGCGCAACATTAAGTATTGAGCGCTCTAAACTAGTTCGCATAGAAATACAGCAATCCAAACATCAGCTGCACATTTGCTAACCACACATACATACATATGTGTGTGTATGTATGTCGTACGGCCAGCAGGCCGACGGCGTCAGATTTTCGTTTTCTGGCACATATGTGGTGCCACATACGCCAGCAACTGAGTAACCGACTGAAAGCTGCTACAGTCGGCAGCACCAAAAGAATGGCAAAGAAAAATGTGCAATGGAAAGCGAAGAATGGCCGGAGAATTTCAAATAGTTATAAGATAGTAAAAGAAATAAAAGCAGCAGCAACAAAAAATATCTTTCCTGGTGTGCATTGATGTGTATGTATGTGCGTGTGTTCTTTTAAACACTTAGGAGCTGTGTTGGCTAGAAACTGTCTGGAGAAAACTGTGCTTAATTGCATTAGAAGATTGTGGGTAGTCAGTTGGCACAAAGCTAACGAACGAACAAATCGGTATATTATTTCGCGTGTGTATGCCTATGAGGTGTGCAAAATACCATGGCGCACGGCGGCGCTTGCATACCGCAATGAGGTGCTAATGACTGGAAAGAAAATCAAAAGAAAAGTGCAGCTGCAAATTTGTAATGAAATCCTGAAGCAAAAATCAAGTAAGATGTGCTCTATGCTTAGTATACATATACGTAGGTATGTATGCCAGCGCAGTAGGCAATCACACATTTCCATATATAATCACATATGTGTGCGTGTGTATGCGCCACCCTTGCGGTTCTTGCTGTAGCAATCAACTGCAATGCATTGAGATAACAGATGCCAATGCTGTTGTTTGTTACTGTACGCCTTATTATGTTGTTTTTGATTATGCTATTTGTGTATGTGTGCGCGTGTGCTTGTGCGCTAGCGGTCAATAAATGTGCCATTAACACAATTTAATGTAAATTGCGAAATTTCACTGCTACGGCCTTTGGCACTCTGGCTGCTGGCTGCTGTCAATGACGTGTGAATGTGGTTGTTTGTTCACAACAACGAGCAGCAACCTCGGTCTAGGCGCTCAGTTTGTAGCTGCTGCTTTTAATTTTTTAATGCTCATTATTTGGTCATCGCAATTACGCTCTGTTGTGAGCTGCCTTATTGCGTTGTGTGTGGAAAATGCTTGAGAAATTAAAAGCTCATTTTCTTTGGAACTTAAGCAAAAAATACTTATGCAAGGGGGCACATATGAGCGTACATGACCTCACACATATCAACATGCACATGTTGCAAAATAGCGACTCAGAGGCTGATGTTGAGCAATTTAAATACTGAAAAATACTAAATTACTAAATTTAAATTTAAATAAATTTAGCCAGAGTTAGATAAGCCTTTTTATAAAGATTTTTTTTTTTGCTTTTTTTAAATCATTTAAAACTCTAAATGTGAGTGAATTGTCTTAAATAAATTGTCTTAAAAAATAGTTTTCAAATACTAACGAACAATTTTTATTACTCAGTTTCTGTTTTTCAGTCTGTAAAAAATACATAAATCTATAAGCAAATGTAAAAAGAAATTTTTTTTGATTTGAAAAACAAATTAAATAATTTTTTTTCAGTGCATTATGGCTTTAAATAAATCAATAAATAAATTAATTGATTGATGAACTGGCTTCCTGGTGTACATGCTCCTGAATCTCTTTAAATTAAAAAAAATGTTTTCCAGGCGCTTCTCTAAATCTCATGATATTCTACAATCATCTTTTTATACCTTTAATAATGTCCTCCCATCTGTGGATGGCGGCCACCGTAGCCGAATGGCTTGGGGCGTGATTACCATTCGGGCATATATTCGGAATTCATAGAGAGAACGTTGGTTCGAATCTCGGCGAAACACCAAAATTAAGAAAAATATTTTCCTAACAGCGGTCACCCCTCGGCAGGCAATGGCAAACCTCCGAATGTATTTCTGCTATGAAAAAGCTCCTCATAAAAATATCTGCCATTCGGAGTCGGCTTAAAACTGTAGGTCCCTCCATTTGTGGAACAACATCAAGACGCACACCACAAATAGGAGGAGGAGCTCGGCCAAACACCCAAAAGATGTACGCGCAAATTATACATATCTATCATATAATCTGTGGATGAGCTCAAAGACCTTGGAGTAATTTTTCACTTTAATTTTTCATTCTGGAGTCATATCAATTATATAATATAAGCTTGGGAAAAATAAATCCAGCTTGAAAAAGAATTAAACCGTAATGAGAACTGTTAAAAAATCTGCACGACACTGTTACTCCATTTTATGTTTCCGGTTCCGAGAAGTGAGCATTTCTTTGCTGAACCTAGCTGCGAAGATGAAAATGCTTTTCATCAAAGTGACACCCTATTCGAGTCATTCTCAGACCTGAATGAAAATGAAGTCAATGATCCCGGTTCTTATTTGTGCACTCTCAATCAGGGCAGCTGCTGATTTTTCATAAGCGCTCAGCACAGCAATGACTTAGGAAATAAAATATTTTCGAATCATATTCAGGCATAAACATGTTCCTATCGCAGGCCCATAATACCGACTGGCAGTCAATTGGGAACACTTTTTGATTCCTAAGGAAACAGCGTACATATGAAAAGCAATTTGTGAGTATTTCATAGTTATGGCGCGCTTCAGAAGTATAGATTTTTACAGCTTTTCTGCCATTTTTTGTATAAAAAGTGGCAAGCCTTAACAATTTTAATCAAATAATCCAATATTCCAATCAGTGTTTGTGGTGGCAACAAAAGCAATATTAAATGAGCATTAAAGCCACAACAAAAAAAATTGTTTATAATATGCTAATGAAAGTGTATTTTTTCATTTACATTGAACTAAATAATTAATACAAGTTTAACACTTTTAACCGTGTTTCCCATAACCCACATAAAACCGTTGTTTGAACTTGTCAATCGCCTCATTAATCTTCATCAACTTTCCCAGTCTGTTTGAGTAAAGCGAAATACTTTTAAATTCAAACTATTAATTTGACTACGCGGCATTTAGTTGCTTTGAACAGACTTGTTAACACTTTCCTCCTCTTGAACATCTTGCGAGATAATTTTCTAAAGAGCGAACAAGCAGATAACTAATTGATGTAGGTATGTACTGTGTCAAAATCGCTTCAGCCACTTAATGAGATTTATTTTTCGAATATTTGAGCAACAACTCGGCTAATGTGTTAGTGTGCCGGCGCATCGCTGCACCATTAACCCAATTTCGTTGGGAGAACTGAAAAAAACTGATTTCACTAAATATATTTTAATTACACCAGTAAACACAGGTGGACGCATCTTTCCATCGGGGCACCGCACGGCACTTACCTTAATTTAGTGTAAGAAACGCGATCTTCTTACTCGTAACACCACTTGCGACTTGCCAGTCGGTGGATGTAACTACTGTAGTTAAAAAATTAGTTAGTTAAGAAAGCAAGTAAGTGGTCATTATGTTAAAGGTTTAGCTAAAGCGAAATTATGTTGTTATCTAAGTTTGAGTTTGATGTTTTCAGCGTATAGTGAGAGTTGGCCAAACAAAAGACTTAAGCAGCGAACTCCACGTAAATAATAGGTAAAGTAGTATAAATGTATATGTATTAGGGGTGGGACTATTCGAATAAAAATTATTCGAATAGTAAAATCTTTTATTCTAGAGGTATTCGTAATTCGAATAATATTTATTCGAATTTTTTATTCGTTTATTCGAATAATGCTATTCGAATACTTCACTATTCGAATAGCTTACTATTCGAGTACCTTACTATTCGAATACTTCACTATTCGAATACCTTACTATTCGAATACTTCACTATTCGAATACCTTACTATTCGAATACCTCACTATTCGAATACCTCACTATTCGAATACCTTACTATTCGAATACCTTACTATTCGAATACTTCACTATTCGAATATTTTTGGTAAATATTTACTTAGATTAGCGGACTACTAATCGGTTTCTGTACAAGTGCATGTACCTATGTATGCAAATTCAAAAACCACGCAAAGGCTTATATTAACACGTTCCCTGCCGCAATACAAAAATGCAAAATTGACCGACAAGTCCAAAAGGGTTTTTTGAATAATTTGTTTTTTGGTAGTCATAGGATAGCTTTAGTAATAATAATAATTAAAAAAAACGGATGTAGGGTATTTCTACTTGAAACACATATGGTACATTACCGTAGAGGGACATTTTTGCTTCTGCACGTTCATGAAACACATGGAACGTATCAGTGCTTATCAGGCGCACGTTTACTGAACCATATGTGGCTAAGCGTACAGGGAACGTGTTAAATGAAAATACTACCTACTTTTATTGTGTCGGCGCTTTGTTTTTGTTTCATATTTTGGTAAATATTTACTTAGATTAGCGGACTACTCTTGCTTGAGGGATGAAATTATTTTCTTTTAGGTTTTTTGCTTTTCGCAGTACTATTATATGCACATACATATACCCATATACTCTACCTGCTACTGACTGACCTAAGCCCGATAAACGAGTGCAGACAGTCCTACGACCATGCATACGCTTAGGTAACTGGCGATGAGAATTATATATGTATTTGGACATTTCAGGCAATAAACTTCATGTGACACTGAAATACGTAATCTATTTCAGACTTCTTTTTAAGAGAAATAAATAATATATATTTTATTATCGAATTAAAAAAAATTGTTTACTTTAAAAGGAAGAGCGTTAGCAAAAGCATACGTAAATAAATACTTCAAAAACCATTTACTATGATAATTATTTATCACAAATAGTGCCTTATAACTAAATATACAAAGAAATATCTACCTACTATTGACTCACTCAGCAGGGTAGGTACATGTACATATACATACATATGTCATGTATGTATCTGTTGTTGTTGTCATGTATCTGTTGTACACACATTAGCAACAAAAAGTAAGTGATATTTTTATTTAATTTCTTCTATAGCGAAATTTTTTTAAATTACATACATACATAGATACATACACACATGCATTTGCGCATCAAACCAATTTCAAAGCAATCTGCATGTGTACATAAATAAGTATATAATTCTATCCTATTATTGGCCTTGAATAACTTCTAAATCTGTAGATTAAGCAAAAGAAGATTTTAAGGCTCCATATTTATCGTTTGAGAGACAACCATTATTTCGATCCGTTTCCGAGAATGTTAAAACCGATGCGGACATAGAAAATGTGAAATCATATTTCTCCACACAATTTATATGGGAAATTGAAAAGTGCAGTGCGGGCCACCCTAATATTAATATTAAGGCGTCTAAACACAAGAATTGTTACGAGGGAAAACCAAATATTTTTTTAGAAACGCTCTGATGTTTTTATGCACATTTAGTTATGCACATACATATAAGTATGTATACCTGTCAATGTTTTATCAAGAACAATACCAAAGAAATATTATCATATTAGCTAATTGAAACATGAAGCGGTCAAATCAAAAAATCACAATGTTCAAAATTCGAGAAAAACTTATTAGCACCATGAGAAGGGCCAATGTAATTTTTATATTTTTAAAAGCATTTTCTCCCTGATATAAATGAATATATAGTGAGGTATTCGAATAGTAAGGTATTCGAATAGTGAGGTATTCGAATAGTAAAGTATTCGAATAATGAGGTATTCGAATAGTAAGGTATTCGAATAGTGAGGTATTCGAATAGTAAGGTATTCGAATAGTAAGGTATTCGAATCGTGAGGTATTCGAATAGTAAACTATTCGAATAGTGAGGTATTCGAATAGTAAGGTATTCGAATAGTGAGGTATTCGAATAGTAAGGTATTCGAATAATGAACTATTCGAATTATTTGAAACGAATAGTATTATTCGTTTTATTCGAATAATGTTTATTCGAATATTATTCGAAAATAATCCCACCCCTAATATGTATGCGTATATATGCACATGAGAAGAGTTTAGTTGAAATATATTTGTTTAAAATCCTTTTTGTTGCAGGATTACCAACGATTTACATCAATGTTTTGGAATTTATTTTCAGTGCTTGAAGGGTGCAGGAAAATAAGACCCGCACTAATTGCGTTTACTTGTTATTTGTTCTTCTAATATACTAATATAATAATAAGGCTTCATTAGAAAAACTTAGTCATTTAATTTCATATTAGTCTTTTTGAAAAATCAAAAAAATTCATATATTTTGTAAAGACTGTTGTTGTTGTCGTAGCAGCATAAGTGCTACATGAATTTATGCTTGTAGTAGTAGCCATGCTAGGGAAATACTCAGACTGCAAGGTTGAACTGACACAAAATAGTAGCTTAGGTACTTCAACTTCCATAAAAGACGCAGAGCAATGAATTTATGGGCACTAGCAATTTTAAATGAAAATTTACGCATTAAAGAAAAGTAAGAACACGCCAGCACATATGCTAAGTAGGCTAAGTTACGACCGAGTTCAGAGTGTTTAATTTAGATGCGCTTAGCCCTAGATTGCCTACCTAAAAACTATGGTAAAGCAAATAGTCATTAAAAAGTCAAATACCTCAAATGAATGAGTACTAAACTGCTGTGATGAGTCTCCTTTATTAGGCTAATTAGCATTTTATAAGCTTTTAATTTATTTTATTTATAATAAAAGTATTCATCAAGTCGATTACGTCCACATTTGTATATTTACTCACTCATTTGTTTCATATTTTCCATCTTATTTGCCACACCACTCATTTTGTCATCACCAACATCCCAAATCCATCAATACTCACTGGTTTAATGCGCACTACACAAAAATCAACAACATCCATCAAATCTTGTAACTTTAATTAAAATGACACATGCCAATTTAAAAACCAACAACAACTTGTTAAATAAACATAAATACATTACTTAAACGGAAACTCATTACAAATTTTAAATACAAAAAATTATCATTAATTGGCAACCTTGGTTCAAAACATGAATAACTGATTTGATAACTCAACACGTGTCATTCAATAAATCCAATCAATTCAAAAACCGTAAATTCAATCAAATAAAAATATTCATTTAAACGGATTTACATGCTTGCATTTGTAAATAAAAATCATCCTCAATCCATCATCAAACCCATATCAATCAAAATGTGCGTAAATACTTATGTTTGTGTGTGTTTGCTTGTATTTTCATATGTCTGTACCACCACTCCTCGCAAATTGCTTTGGTTAATTGAACGCGCGCGCCTGCTCGCCACAAAAAAATTTATATAAATAATAACAACAAAAACCCAACAAAAAAACTAAAAACAAAAACAAAACCATGGTGTTTGCTCGGTGTTATTTCGGATTGTATATTTTTATGGTATTTGTCAAAAAATCACGCAACACAAAATATCTAATACATCCTGTGTACAAAAATGCCAAACGATAAATAATTATTTTGTAATAAAACAATACAAAAAACAAAAAATTTAAAAATAAAAAAATCATGTGAAAATCTCTGAACAAACGCAACGTGCAGATCGCGTTGCCTTGGTTACCGCTGCCCCACCGAGCTATACACGTATGTATCACTATTTTCCAGCACATTTATCAGCGCACCCGTTTTGTTTTTATCCACAACCCCCACCACCACCACCGCCACCACCAATACCACCGCCAACGTTGACACAATTGCCCTCACCACCGACACTCAAACAATTGGGCAATTCCCTATCGTCAATGACACAAGCACATATCGCACAGACACTCCGGTATCCAGGTAAGGTTTGTATTGGATTTTTACAATATTTCTACATACATACCTTTTACATATATATATTTATCGAAGTGTAAGTGCATGGGGTTTAGTTTCGGTGAAGAAATTTAAATACAGAAAGAAAAAAAAACATTAAAAAAAAATATTAAATTAAATATATAGTAAAAAAGAAAATTTAAAAAGGAAATAAAAAAAATTTTATTTTTAACAATTTTTTTTAATTAAAAAAACATCTTGTTCAAATATTATGTTATATGGAATTGAATACACTCTACACCTATCATATTTTTGTAATTTTCCCATGATTCTACACACTTACTTATATATCTAGTACCTTATGGGGTTTGTAGATGCTCATATTTTTTATGATTAAGTATATCCCTGTTGATTATATTTAGTTACTAACACGACTATCTTAGCTACTAGTTCCTTTAGTAATGTTACATAATTATTCAGAATTATATTTCTAATAAATAAATAAACAAAATATTTCCATATTTTGTTAATAAATTAAAAAACCTTAGCTCTACGAAGAAACGAATATTTACTCATTCTTTAAAAAGTTAAACCGTTTGAGTTTTCATCTACATAATGCTCCAATAAATCTTATCGAAGAGGCCGAGCTCAGGTCGTTAATAAAGCAGCGAAGTCTTCTCTTTAATTCTCTTGCAGACGAGTTAAAAATGCACTCGAATTATTTTGAAGTTGTTTGAAAACTTCACGTGCCTTTCTAAACTTAGAACCAAAGACTCGCATGACTAAAAAGAAAAATTGTAATTCAAACTAAAAACATGCAACTTAAACCCGCAATTTTCACGGAAAACCCCAAAGAGACAGCCCCACCTATTCGTAAATTAGTTAAAAAAGCAAAATTAAATCTGTAAAGCGTTAAAATATGCCTCATATTCGGTCGACCTGATCCATGTAATTCAGGATATTCCCACCTTTCGCTTTTATAAAAATATTCTTGAAAGAACTGCAATTTTTTTAGCAGAATCACACTTTTCACTTACAGTAGTCTATATATAACACGACTCCCACAACATTGGTAACTCTATGGACCCTTGTGGTCTAAGTGAGATCAATTCAGATTAGCCAGATATACATAACCTAACCTACAGTAGTCGATATTGCTCAAAGATTATGTCACAAAATGCTTATTTCAGTCTTTCATTAGAAAATGTTTCCCCTTCATATTCTTTACGT
The DNA here is from genome assembly GCF_028408465.1 of Anastrepha ludens. Lineage (NCBI taxonomy): Eukaryota > Metazoa > Arthropoda > Insecta > Diptera > Tephritidae > Anastrepha > Anastrepha ludens. Next base: position 115,255,672 of record NC_071500.1, on the reverse strand, counting down.
TTTCATCATATCATTCAATTAATGCGTTTTTATATTTTTACTGTTATCCATTCATTCAGGTTTATTTATACGACCCGATGAGACCAATCTTTACACGACGTTGGAACCAACACTAAGCAGTAATCCGAACGTGTACTTCCAGCGAGGCGGTGCAGTGCATCCGGGTATGATGTACTAAGCACTCCCTAATTGGAGATCGTAAGAAAACTCACTAATTAAATAGTGGATGGGAGGATACCATAAAAACAGTTGGCAGCAGAGTCAAGCAGACGCTCGACAGCCGAGCACTGAACAAACTCAAAGTATAAAAGTATAACTTAATATGCAATACGAAACACTAAACGAAGTTATAAACTATAAAATTAAATATCTTTTATAAAACTAAGAAAAATTACGAAAACTTTTATAGAGTAGTTTAAGAACTAAGATAATTCTTTATCAGTTTACGAACTCCACGTGCACATCTGCTCCCAAGGAGTGTATTTTAAAACAGTTTTCATAAGCAAAACTTAAATTTAATTGCCAACTACAATTTAAGTGAAACCTTAACTTAAGACAAAATCGAAATATAAGAAATATTTTTTAAAACTTAATTTTATAGGTAAATAAGGAAGCGAAAATTCTGCGAAGGCAAATATGTGAAAAGAAACGTTCGCTCAAAGCTGAAGACTTAAACTTTATTTTTAAGTGAGCACAGGCATATATACACACATGCTTAAGTAGAGATTTAAGAGCAAAAACGAGCACTCATAGTGTATTAAGCGCAATAAAGACAGAGAACGCTATCGCCGCAAGCCTCATATAAGGAAGTTGGTTAAATAAAACACAGAGCTAGAAATTAAATTAAGCTCATTTATTGTTCCATAATTTACACGCGATTATTAGCCCGCTGCCCAATTAGTAATGGGCGATTAATAGCATAGCGAGCGAAACGAAAATCGGTGCGCTGTTGCAGCGAAATGCGTAAATGGGCAACCAGCAAAACAAACAAACAAACAAATAATAGGCCGTTAAGGGGCTTACTTAGCGCCGTAGTGAAAGTATTAAATTGCATAAGCTGATGGGCAACTTGAAGGCAAAGCAACTTAACAAAAAATAAATACAGCGAAGGGGAAGAAGAAGCAGAGAAAAACGTACGCCAAATCACGTTCGATTTTTATTTTAATTGGCAATTTCTAAATATAATCAGACCACGTCAGGCACTCGCTCCCTAATCTCTGCTCACGCGTTGCTTGTCATGCATAATTTGGTACACGAAGCGCCACCAAATACGCAATGCAGAAGTAAAAAAATAAAAAATAGAGAAACAAATTTTTTGTGCACTTTATTAAATTTGTTCGCACTTAATAGGAGTTGAAAGGCGCAATTGTTATATTTCGTATCGAGTTTTTAGGCTTAGTTCACCCCAACTATACTATATACATGCACACATACATACATATGTACGCTTAAGTATATGTTTAGTGGCAAGTGATTGCTTGTAAATACATAATAGTAATAAGTGTTTAATTATAACGGGAAATTTTAGATTTGCTGCATAACAGTAAGTAAGTGTCTGTGTATTTCAATAAGCGCTTCCATGTTCGTATATGTGTTTGTACGCCTTCTATAAGTATTAAATATCTAAGTAAGAATGTAAGTTGGATGAAGTTGTGTTTGTGTAAGAATTCATCAAATTATCTATACGACTTTTTTTATGCTGTAATATTGTATAAAAAGAAGAAAATTGGAAATAAAATATCAAAATACAATTTAAAAAAGAACTAAGCTTTCTTAAATAAAGAATAAAACAAGGAAAGTTTCGGCGTCACAAAGGGGTTTTCAATAAGGGCGGGTAGATGTTGAAACGGAATAAAATGGCGTTTGCTGTGTGGCACGTAGCGCTGTCCTGCTGGAACCACATGTCGTCTAGGTCCATATGGTTCAATATGGGCCATAAGAAATTGGAAGGGCCACCTCGTCTACCGAAAAATGGGCGCAATGCGCGCAACGTTTGCGTTAATGAACACTCATTTTGATAATAAAGTTTTACCATTTGAACGTGCTGTTCAATCGTGTACCTTGCCATGATGATTTGGCATAAACAAATGAATAATAAACAAAAGATTTGACAGATGTCACCAAAACAAATTGGCTGCCATAGGGCGCCAAAATCGATCCGCGCCAATTGAAAATCCCTTTACTTGCAGCAGATACTCGTAGTTCTTGTCACAAGAGTGCACGAGGCACTTACAAATATTAGTTTGGGGAAATTCACAGAAGTAATCGAAGTTTACTGGCTGCTAGTAGTCGTAGCATCGCCCATGAGCTAAAGAGCGACCATAAAACGTTTTAGGCCATTTGCGCAAAAATGTTACGCAAAATCAACGGATTTCTTTTTCCCCCAGACATCCATTGAATTGAGGTATTAAATTTCAGTTGGAAAAGGGGTGCACAACCTGTTTTGAAAGTGTATTTTTAGTGTTTAATATTGCATTAAAAAATGGTGAGTAAATCATTGTTTTTTGGGTTTAAGGGGTTATTCGCAGTTATGAAGCAAATAAAAGACGGGTTGTCAAGGATTTATCCTGAAGAAACTTCAGAATATTTTAATTTTAAAATTTTTGGCGGTTATAAAAGCATCCTTCAAGAACGTAAATTTTTTATTTGTGAAAATATTGATTATAGAGCGCGCTGCAGGCGATTTCTGGAACATCCTTTAAAAAAAGACGATTTACGGTGTACATCGTAACTCAGGATTGGATTATCTGAAATAAAAAAACCAAACAAATTTTGTTAATATATTAGATTATCTAGTAATTAATCGTTCGGCTAATCAAAATAGTGAATTTTCACAAAATGGCAGCTTTTAAAAGAAATGATTTCGATTTTTACGTTAAAATTTGGCCGTAAATTGATTATAAAATGGAAAATAAGTATCAGATTTACAAAAGGAACGATTAATTACTAGAAAATGTATCTTTAAAGATTGAGTTAAAACGATTGACCGATCAAACAAGCCGTTTTCGAGATATCGTGTACACCGACTTGAAAAATGCCGTTTTGAAAAAAACACGTTTAAAGTTTTAATACCTACCTTAAAACGTGCCGAGGCATCTCTACATATTTAGGTATAACTCCGAAAGTATTGCTTAGATCTACTTCAAATTTCGTGCGTATACTTTTGAATATATGTACATTACAAAAATGCAATAAAAAAAATCGATTTTTTTGAAAGTCAGTGTAAGTAAGTGCTAGTTATCGGTAAGCGATAAAATTTTAATGAAAATTGTGTCATAAGACAATTTTCTTTAAAAAAAGAACATAAACTAAAAAAAAATAACAAATATTTAATATATTGTTATAAGTTTCTTTATTTTAGATTTAGTTTTAAAATTTTTTTGGCACAAACATTTTTTTTAGTGTTTTTTCCTATTTTGAATGTCTACTGGAGTAAACTGGTGGAATTATTAGCATTACATAAGCTTATGGTCCGACCCAAGCTTGTATCTGCACTCACACCTGCATGTAATCAGTAACGAGATGATTCACTCAAAAGAGTTGGCATCAAGCATAGAATCCAGCTGCAAAATCTGAGTTCGCGCATCTGCTTGCTGCTTTACAGAACTCAAATGTTTTGTGCCTTAGATAATACATAATTTTTGTTGCATAATTTCACACATCATAATTTCATATATTATATTAAGGCTTGAGAACCTTTTAGTAGAAAAGGGATTTGAATATTGGTATGAAAGTATTTATTTCATTGCAGAAATTGCTTAAAACGGTAATGACTGTTACGGAAGAAAAAGCATGCGAGCATTTGAATGTGACCTCAATTCATTTTGTATGACTCACTGATGTTATTTCCTTTTTAAGTACTTTCTAATAACTTTTCTACTCGACCGGTTTTCGTACACAATTAGCAGTAAAATATTTGTACAGAATAGAAGGAATGGCCAACATTTCATGGACTTGAAAGGATTGGGCAAATTAGTTTTCTTGATTAAATGCACAACCAATTTGTAAGAAGTCTAACTAATAGAAATGACACTTAGAATACTTATTAGAAGGCATGGAAATGATGGATGTAAGTGCTACTTTTCTAAATCACAAAAGCACATTATATATTTCACTACAAATGCATAAATATATAGACTTATAAGTGAGCATTTATGCCCACCAAAAATCTATTGCGAAGCATGGCATTTTCTTATACTCCACAAAAACACTTATTTTCGGTATGACTGGAACTCAACTTGGCATAAAAACATGCCACCACTGCAATCATTGCAGACCCAAAATTACGTTGCTATTATGCGATCTTACCAAATTAAGTGCAGGGTTCAGAATGTAAAGCGGGTTCCTGTCACCAGGTCATCCGCTGTCCGCCGCAATTCCGTTCAAGCGGTAATACACGGTTCAAGTACTTTATGTTCGATCAAAGCACAGTTTTTGTCATTGCATTGTGTTTTGCCGCATGATACTGTTCACTCTGCCAAGCAGTTAAATGAGTGGTCGTTTGAACACCGAAAACACGGCATTTTTTTGCAGTTATATACATAGTAAGTTCAAGTACATGCTTGGAAGCCTTTTATATGGAAGAAAATGCTCAACATTGAATGCAAAAAAAAAAAACGGTAAAATATGGCCTCAATTTACATGTTATTACACTAAAATTGAATGGGCTACTAAACTGTAGACCCAGAAATATTTTGACGATTCTAAATAATAAGTTAAAATTTTTAATGGCAATTTTTTAAAAATTCTTAAATTTTTCTGATTTTTGTGCAAAGTATGGAAGTTTGGTTTATAAGATTTTTGTCATACAAAGAAATCATTAAAAAAATTAAAGAAAAAATTCTGAAAAATATTTTGACTATTGTAAAATTCGTGGCTTAATTACACAGGCCGACAAAATTTAACCAACATTCAGACCCAGAAACCAAACTATATATTTCCGAAGGTTTATGATGCGCTGAATCCAAATCTGGCCTCAGAATTGCTCTATTAGTTTGAGTTTTCGAGATATCCTAACCTAAAAGTGCAAAAAACCCCATTTTTGCCCATATTTGAGGTTATGTAGCCTTGCAGATGTTTTCTTTCACCAAAATTAAAGGATGACATCTTTAAATACAATCCTTCTTTTTTCAAATGGCGTTTTGTTTGCTCAAATATCATTTTTTTTCGCAGAGATATCGCATTTTGAAATTTTCATGTTTCGAAATTTTCCTACACCTGAAAATCGATTAAGATAACATAGACATGATATATTCGATTACTAATTTTCTTGAATTGAGTCTTATTTTTCTTAAAATTTTGTCTCACACCATAAGTGTGCTGACTCACCACATCCCTACACTATCTAACCTTTGGGTACCGAGTCACACACAGCCCTAACCCCTAGAAACCACCCCTATCATACCGCGAGCAGGCTAACCCACATAACCGCAAGCAGGCTTTCCCACAAACTCCAAATTTACATACTATTAATCCATATATTTCAGGCCCTCAAACCCAAGAAAATTAGTAAGCGACTATATCATGTCTATGTTATCTTAATCGATTTTCAGGTGTAGGAAAATTTCGAAACATGAAAATTTCAAAATGCGATATCTCTGCGAAAAAAATGATATTTGAGCAAACAAAACGCCATTTGAAAAAAGAAGGATTGTATTTAAAGATGCCATCCTTTAATTTTGGTGAAAGAAAACATCTGCAAGGCTACATAACCTCAAATATGGGCAAAAATGGGGTTTTTTGCACTTTTAGGTTAGGATATCTCGAAAACTCAAACTAATAAATTAATTTTAGTTATCAATCCGAATTTTGCATGGACAGAGAAGCAGATATTAGTTTAAATTATTTCGGATACTTTTCCTTGTAGACTAGTGTTATCTGAGCACAGGTGTCTATTGTATCGGGTGTTTTTTAAGAACTTGAGAACTTAAAATGTTAATGCAAAATAAAAATATAGAATTATAATCAAGTTGATCCGGCTTTTCCCTGGACATGATTTTCTACTTTCCAAGGGAATTTCTACAAATTCTTTGCTTGTATGATTGCACTGTTTCGAACCACGCGAGAACGACCACTTGTTTTTCAGACGTTTGAACAAAATTGACTTGCTTTTTTACCTCATTTATGTAATGCAATCACGGCAATACGATTTTCCTTAACTCCGGACTCCATTGTTATCAATCGAAATGTGTCACGAAACTGAGTATAATTTAAAAGTAGACAATGCATGTGAAAAAAGCAAAAATAACGGAGCTTTTTTCTTCGAGTTTGTTCTCGCCGTATGCATTGAAAAATTTGCCGCAGAATTTATGACAAGACTAAGTATATTCATAAATATTGTACAATAGTTAGAATGAAAAACTCCAGGACTTCTTCGAAATAGAAGAGGCCGGCCCATAAGCGTAAGTATTAACTGTTAAAACAGCAACAGCAACAGGATTGTAAATTTAAGATGCCACATGACCAAAACGTTTACCTCATAATATTTGTTGGTTTTGAGTTGATCAAATGTAGTAAAATATTTTTTTCTTTGATCTTTTACTATGTCTAAGTAACGTGCCCTGTATCCTAAGCTTTACTATTAATTGGACTTAAACCAAATTCTATCCGGCTTTAATGTCATTCATTTGCATTCGTATTATGTTCGCCAAGCAGTCGTCAGGCAGCGTTTATAATCCAGACGACTTTCAGCCAAGCATTTTATTGGTTTTGGTTGCTAATCCGTACGCGCCGAGCGAATTCGCGCGAATGATTGACATATGGCAACAGTGCCGTTCCCAGAGCGTTGCACACAAATACAAGCAACCAAATCCTTGATGGAGATTACAAAAGGGCCATGGCGTAATAGCATGAGGAATTGGAGAAGGCAAAGCAGCCGTCATAGCAAATTAGCATCAGAATTAATTATGCGTCACTAATCAAAGCGATAACAAATGTCAAATTAAGGTAACATGGCAGTTGAAGCGACAACGGCACACACAATGGCAGCCAGCAAAACGCGCTGAGCGGACGACACCGACGATTGATAGCGAGGTTGATTGGTAGGCAGCAACGCTGCCGCGAATAATTAGAACGGAAGGACTGCCATCTAGTTAGGTCGACTGCCATCGGAAAGGTAAGACACGCACACACAAACGTGACCAATTCCTGCCCACATTGCTGATGGGCACGCACTTTGTAACTCCAACTCCACCACTCCACTTTATCCACACCTAATCCACTTAAGCTGGTGCATATGGCTGCAATTCATCAACGTATTATCGTAGTGAAAAACATGTTATATGCCTCAACAATGTTGCTGGTGGCGCGACCAAAACTAATTTAAATTTATACAACAACAATAAGCTGGTATGCAGACATGGCGCTGAGGAGACAAATAATCGAACAGAAATTTGTATGTAAAAAAAAATTAGATTACCATCCCTCAGCGCCCGCAACAGGCGAAGATGTGTCGGCAATGTCGATTTAGATGCCGCAACACCGGCTGCGGCGCATGTGTTAAATTCACCATTTATGGCAATCGATTTCAATTAATTTCAAAAATGCAACACAAGCCAACGACTTTGGCACAGCATTTGTGGCACGCGCTGACAGTGGGTGGGTAGCGGAGGAGGGCAAGCGCGCGAAGAAATGGAGCAAACTAAAGCTACGACTACTTTTTTGTGTTGGCTGCTGGAAGCGAGTGGTTGAGTGTTTACGAGGGAACGGGAGTTACGTCGTCGGCTTGGCGCCAGTGCAACGCCTTCAACCACGTTTTGAATTATGACGTGTGTTTTGCCGCAAAATTTGCTGGCACTTGGCAGTGGCGAAGAGTGCGGCTCCTAGCTGGAAATTACCATTTGTAGCAGTGCAGTCGACAACAGCCAAAGGGCGTACACGTCTCGAGCATACAATCTGTATCAATGCCAGCCTGAGCTATGGCGCGTTTATCTCAATTTTAAAGCAAGCGCCAGTAGCTGCAATTGCTTTTACTAAAAATACCGAATGGAATAACGGACAATGCCGCCGCAGCTTCTATTGCATAGCGGTAAAATGTTGAAGACCTTGGCGTGTGCTTTTTTTGTGTACGCTTTTGAAAGTGTCAATTGGAATAGACAAATGGGTTACAAACCGCTCGTTTCTTTTGGAGTGGACCATAGTTTGGAAGCAGTGCAAGCTGTTTTTGTCATTGCAAGCCGAGCTTTTCTCTATCTACTGGGGCATAGATCTAGGCAAAAACAAGTAGTTATTCCTCGTGTCTCTCGTCTCATTCTGCATTGAAGTAAAAAGCCCCGGCATAATTAGTAAAGGGTCTGTGGCGATCTTCATTAATGGGACAAAACTTAATTGTAAGACAGTGGCGTTTACTCAGCAGTGCTACAGAGGAATCCAAGTTCACAGCTACCTGACCACTGACATTACTGCCGTAATTCTTCTTCTAAAGTAGCAGTTGAATTTAGAATTATTCTGAAAGAACTGATAAGCGGTGCATCACGAATGTTCTCAGGGTCCTTGGACAAACAGACATTTCTGGAAATTGCATCCCGAAACAGCTGGCTCGGAAGGGAACTGAGCCGACTTGTGAGGTTACTATACAGGTCTGGTTTAGAATGAATGAAAACAAATCTTGTAACCCCTCATCTAAGTCAACCCACCTTTCACTAGCGCAGCACAAATGTCCATATTGTCATATGATTGCTTTACCTTGTTTTTTTATAATGGATTCCAGTTTTATTCCTAGCGAAAATTCTGCGTGTTTGAAAGAAAAGAATTCTGTGTGTATCCAACTGGCGCCGGTTAGCACGATAAAGAAATGGTTGCCGCGCTTTTTTAAACTGAAAATCGTGTAAACGGTTATCGCGCCATTCAAGAAGAAGGAGATAATTCTTTAAAAGGCTCACTTCCCTCCCTATCTTCACAGCTTCCTCAGGTGCACACAAATACAAGTGATTCTCAGCACTCAATTTTTAAGAAGAAAAGTTGAAGTTTGTTTTTCAGCAGTTTTAGTTTTTGTGCGAACTTCTCTGAAATATGCCAAGGACTGGCGTCTCTTGCCAACAATTTGGGCGCCACACTCTTCTGCTAAGAACCGTGGTCGACGTAAATGAAATTGTTACACCAGCCAATGCTGCTAATTGTTGCCATAATCAGACTGTAGTCAATTTACTGCTCGGCTACCCTGCAGGAAAATCCAGTAGTACCAAACCTTTTCTTTTTTTTCAAACTAAGCAACTGTCGATTATTACGGCAGTGCTCTAGGATGGTTCAGTTGTCCTCCTTTGCACCCCTCTTTTGGCTTTTTGGGACTAGTGCTAAATTTTGTAGATGAGATGTCGTGTGCTTTGTTTTATCTTCTCGATACTTGAAAATCAATGCTAAATTAGAGAAGTAATTTATACGAGAAAACATTGAAACTTAGCTGGCGTTGCTGCTTTCGTAATAGTTAATAGGGTAGAGCATAGAAACGCCAGTACGGTTCGATCATTTGGGCAGGTATAGACATTTTCAGTTTTTGGAAAATGTTTTTCCTATTTAATCACTTTTGTTTTAATAAAACTCAAATGCGTCACTGAAACTTTTTACAATTTTGGTTTGCTTTATTCTTCGGCTATAAAATTGTCTTCGAAGGCAAAGAACTCTAGTTACTCGTCACTTGCTCGGATTTTTCCAATGGGGTATATGTGTACCTGTATTTGTGTGTGTGCTGCATTTTCAGGCGTGGATTTCAAATAATTCTGCCGCTTGTAATGGTCAATCAACTAAGCGTCGTAATTGAACGCAGGGGAGCGCAGCCGAAGAATTTAAAATGTGCGCCGAAGCGAAGAAATGTCTCGCAAGGGGAGCCAAACGCAATGGCGGTCAGTGCGATCAATATGGGCAAGTGACACTTGGTTGAAAAACACTACATGCGAAATACCAAGCAAACAAAGTAATAAACTTCGTAGAAAATGTACTGAGTATAAAAAGTAGATCCCTAGCGGCGTTTGCGGCGACCGCGAGCGACTAATAACGCGGCGACATTGATGTGTTTGCTCATTTTCAGTTGTTTTTGTGCAATTTTTGATGTAGTAGCGATTGTGGCGAATATGGAGCTGGCGTTGGACTTGCTGACGTTCTTGTCGGTTTTTTACCTCCTGTTGGCTGGCGAAACTAGCAAAGCATTTCACGCTGAGCTGTCAGTGTCACACAATAAATGATACCGCAACTGATAAGATTGACAGGGTGCACAAAGTACAGCAAAGTGGTGTAGGGCGGCGACGGCAGAGGCAAGTAACGCGTATCAAGCAAAAGGCAAACCCATCTTAAATTCGTCTGGCGGAGTAAAAATGAAAAAGGAAACGAATGCGCCAACTAATAGAACTGCCAGCGCTGCTGTCAAGTGACGACCGGCTGAAAAGGCAACAAGTACTAGAAAATAGCAAGCAATGTCCGCTGGCCGCTTTTGATTGGCATTTAACAGCCGCAGCAACTGCAAAAAATGTAGCAATAAAGAATTGTGAAAAATGTTCAAATCTCTAACAAGAGCGGAATATTTGTGTGCCATTCATTAAAAAAAGGGCTGTGACGCCCAGCGCCAACTGCGAGCAAAGGTAATCACACTAAAATTTGATTGACTTGTGATACGTGGCCAAAGCTGTTTTGCTGAAAGAGAACATAGAACCGGGCAGTTGTATATATTACTCGCTTAAACTTTTTCTGTTGCTATTCCTTTTAATTTTTGTGCTAAACTGCGGGCGTTTCTTTAATTGAGCAACGAGGGGAATTTACAAAGTCCATTAAGAATATAGGTACAAAACCACGCGCACATACATAGATATATATATACAATACATATATTTAAATTTTAAATGAGGAATAGGAAGGAGTTGAGTAAATACATTGGACTTTAAGTTCATCTGATGGGTTATGAAGACAAAAATTCGTGAATATTTGGTTAGGTTTTAGTTTCTTCGTTTGTTGCTGAGCAGGTCCACGCTCTCATAAAGGTTAAGTGTGTACAGTGGCTTCATCTAAGTTACCTTAAACTTCATACAGATACCATCATAATTTGGCAATCTTAGCCATTCCTCGGTGTTTAAATTTCCCATACTTTTACCCGGTTTTAACTGGCTTTTGGCCACTGAGATCATTCTGGACTACTATGTAACTCATGATATCACAACAGTGTGATTTTCTACAAGAACCAAATTCTGTACTTCTGCTGGATCATAGGGATGCTGATCTGATCTTCAAAAAAAAAAAAAAAAAAAACGCTTTTGTTGAAGCTTTAATTGTTGGTCACTGGACATACACCAACGCACTTTAATTGAAATAGATGTACGCAGTGTTTAGTAGTGGCAATTGATCACTCCAACAAATGAGCTTACATGTGTTGGGCAGCTGCTGTTGCTATTGCTGCTTAAGCAGTCACTTCCATTAACGTATAAAAGCATTGCATTATCTGTATATATTTATATATATATCTATATATATATATGTATATACATTCTGTCAAAAAATATCAGGAATTGTTCATGTAAAAAGCGCGCGTTACACGTATGTCTAAATTTTTTTTGCTGGGATGTTGATACAACTGTCCTCTATAGGGTCGCAGAGTTTGAGCATGATCTCTCAATTAGCTTGTTCTTGGCGATTTTCACTATGGATAAAAATATCGAAGAAAGAATTTGTCTTAAATTTTGTGGTTTGAACGGGATTTCGTGTGTCGAATCATTGAAAATGTTGCAGAAAGCCTACGGCGAGTGTATTTTATCCATAACACGTGTCTACGAGTGGTATAAGGCTTTTGCAGAGGGCCGAGAAGTCGTGGAAGGTTTGCTCTGATCTAGTCGCTCATCAACGTTTTCAACAGATGAAAACGTCGAGAAAGTCAAGGAAATGGTGCTGAAAACCCATCATTTAAGTTTTGGGGAGGTAGCTCCTGACCTTAGCGTGTCTCACGAATCGATTCGCAACATTTTACACGATCAATTAACCAATTGGATGCTCCACTCGTTCCAGTAGAGTTGAATTTCTTTCAAAAAATTCATCGGAAGAAGGTGGCTGAAGGCATGCTTGAAGAAGTGAATTAGGACCCAAAACACCACGTCAAAGTCGGTCAAAAGTGAAATCCATGCTAATCGTTTTCTTTGATTATCATGGTGTTGTGCACTCGGAATTCGTTCCAAATGGTTCTGCGGTAAATAAAGGATATTATTGGGGAGTTATGCGACGCTTAAGAGAGAATGCGCGTAGGAAACGGTCCAATTTGTGGAAAGAGAACTCATGAATCTTTATTTATTTTTTTGTTTTTTACTTTTTTGTCCAAAAACTCGACAAATATCATTGAGCAATTCACCGGGTTTAGCCCCCTGTGACTTTTTCCGTTTCCCAAAACTTAAATTGCCACTCCGCAGACGCCGTTTTCAGTCGATATGGGCCATTAAGGAGAATTCGCTGAAGGAGCTGAAGAAAATCTCTTCAAACGCGTTTAAAAGTTGCTATGATGACTGGACTAATCGTTGGCATATGTGTATTGCTTCGAATGGAGCCTATTCTGAAGGCGACATAATAAATTTTGATTAAGCATTTATTTTGCGTTTTATTGAACAACTCCCAGTACTTTTTTGAGAGAATGTATACACCGTGGGTGCTAAAATAAAAGCAGCGCATCATATCACATTGTCCACGTCTGAAGTGCCTCAAAATTTACGTTGATTTTCGAATGCGCGAAATTTTTTTATAGAAAAAAAAATCACAAATTAATAGGATTTTTTATTCAGTTCGAACTTTCGCAATATGATTTTTTTGTAATTTTTTCCAAAGCTTAAAATTTTGAGTTATATGGTTTAATTGCAGTATAAACTACAATATATTTTTGTAAAGAAATAAAGAAACACTTATTAAAAAAAAGTTAAAACGTGGCAATATGTCTCGCTGCTATTATTTCGCTCGCCTCAATAGGTAGTATATCGAATTGTTTGTGTGTGCATAGGCATCTGTGGCACTCTGTAAATGTGTCACTATTCTACGACTGTAGCGATGTGTTGTATGAAAGTGTCGAACATGCAACATTCTTTGTTGTTGCTGCAACATCATTGCAGTTGCACATTGCAGACATAGCATTTCGTGTTGTATGCAATGCATTCACATTCCTCCGTTTGAAGTTCAGTGCTGTGCTGGTTGTTGCTGAAGAGCAGCAGCCATTTAGTTGCTGTAGTCTTTATGGCTTCCTTATGTTTTTGTTGCTTGTGGCTGTGCGAAACATCGATTTGTCGCATGAGTGTGTCTGGCGCTTCAATTGCAATTGATTGAGTATTTTGTTGCACTTAACGAACGCATTTGATTTACCAACTACTTAATTACCTCTCGAAATGTCTATTGAAGCGTTAATTGGCCTACCATTGGCTTTGATTGAGGTAAAATTGTATTGAATTAATTGTTGCTTTTCAATAGGCAGTGGTGCGCGTCATTGTTGTGTGCTGCATGGGTGTATAATTACAGCAACCGGAAAGTTAGAGGGCCAAGAAGGTTTTGCTGTTTGTTTGAAATCCTTCACTATTGGCTGCTGTCATCGAGGTCCACTCGGACCTATATTGTCAACAATTGGCTGGATTGAAGCAGGCAACCCACGAACAGCGATCAGAATTCCTGATTAACAAACGGTTATCCTCTCTTTAAACATTTCAAACGGGCCTCTTATCAAAAGAAGCCGACCAATTTTTTCCGACAATAGAGACGAGGACTTCTTTCATCTAAATGGAATGGAACAATTCTAAAATCTTTTTACTTTTCCTAATACATACACATACATGTTTCTATTTATAGCAGATGTATTTTTTTTTTTTTTGCTATTGTGGAATGCTTTTTACTCGCTGCGCAAAATAACTGTTGGCATCATGGAAAAGTTCCCCAGAACGCACTCCAGCTCAGCGCTAGGCGAATGGTCATGGACTCATAAATAAAACTGTCCAAATCATAAATTATGTTTTCTCCACTCCCACAATACAATTAAAATTCCATTGCTGTGGTAAATCTTTTAATTGCACTCATAAAAAATCCCAGCTTGCAGTGGACTTATTTTTGTAGCTGCACAGGAGAGCTTATTTCAGTTTGTATTTTACTCTACCCACAAAAAATTCTAAAAAAAACAAAGCAAAACACGAACACAAAAACAAATCAACGAAAGTACCTACCATAAATATTAAATTGCGAACGTAGCCGCTAGGAACCCTTTTACTTCTTCGCTATCTCTTTGCTGTCAAATCTAAATCATAAAAGTCATATTTGTAAATTTACTTGCCACACGCCGCCACATTTTACGGAAATGATAAGGAAATAACAAATTTCAGCAAGCGGCTAATAGTTAGCAGCAACCGATATACATAGGCAAGGCCGGCAGCAAGCACTTCAGGCAAAAATTTGTTGTCTAATAAAGAAGAAGTGGAAGCATAGGAATTGTTTGCAGAAATTTGACCATTGCCTTGAAACATAAATTTGCGCATATTGTGCAACGTAAGGAAGCTGAAGAGATTCGAGTAAATGCGTTATCGATGATGAAGCTGTGGGTTTTTGCGCAGAAACGTGACTTATGGTTAAACGCCCAACGGAAAGTGGTTCTGCTGGGGGCAAATGCAAGCAATTCGAGATGAGCCTGAGTGAATAATATTACTTATGTACGTATGTATGTATATATAAAAACACAACGGCGCACAAGAAGATACAAATCGAAATAGAAACAAGGCATTTGGAAGGAACTCAACAAAGACGCGGCAAATAAAGGTAAGTAGGAGAATGAAATATTCAAGTGTATGAGGCAAACGGTTTTTGAACTTTTATTATAAGTAGATCGGTATATCCCTAATTTTTGCTTTGGTGTAAATAAATTATTACAAAAGAATAATTAACTCAACGATTAACCTGACCCCACCCAAACGACGAGACAGACGTGTCCTTTTTGATTTGCTGCCGAGTCGAGACTTTTTAAACGTCGAAGTCATCAGTTGCTTAACAAGGCAAAATACTCGATATCCGAAGAAAAGGAGAGGGATATATCATTCCAAAAATTGTTGAAAGTGTATAGCGAGTTCGATTTATCAAAACTGCTGAACTACAGTCCTGCCATAAGCATCGGAATGGTTCATTAAATTCATAATTTGCTTACATGACTTAAAAAGAGTGTTTTGGCAGAAGAAAGGAACATGAATTGGCCTTGATGGGCATAGAATTTGTAAAAGATCCAAATTTTTATTATCTGCCTAATCTGCATTATTCAATCATGGCCAATCATTGTAAAAAGAACCTATGCTTTCAAAACTGCTGGTAGTGTTTTTGATATGAAAAACAGTGGAAGCGTCGAGCTTTGAACTTCATTGCAAGATTTAAGTACCACGAACAACTCTTCCTCGAAAAGACCGGCAGTGATGCGCGGACGGAAAAGCGGTAATTTTTCGCGCCCGAATCTATTATGGTAGAGATTTTCATTTTGGTTCTACCGACTTCGGCAGAAATAGGTTCCTTGCAAACTGGCACATTGACTCCCTTGATCTGATAGCTGACTCCGCAACAGTTGGATTTGAGTAGATGGATATTTGTTGATAATTCAATGGCAGGGCTTGCCGTACTGAAGGGAAGTTGGGTTTTGTGAGTGGTTTTCAAGGTAACTTCAAGGTAATAACCTTTGACCACCTCACTTGTTCGTGCCTAGAAAATGAAAATCTCTAATTTTCCATTTTTTCGGCAAATGTGAAATATGAAGTTTTCAGATATGTCCTCAGTTAATAGCAAACATCGCAGAGTGGTTTGAATACTTTAATAGTTAATAATTATATTTGCATCTACATTACAACATTTACATAACTTTACGTAAGTCTCTCCAAAGGACACATAGCCACATTTGTAAGATTTGTTTTGTGTTTGGCGATAACTTCCTGCTATCGTTTGACATGTCAGCCTACGCCACCAACGCACTTACTATAGCCACGCGCCTGAATTCCCCACAATCCCTTCAAGTGACGTACCTACCGGCATAGAAATGTGGATATGTACACACATACATAAATACACACGTAATTGCTTATATGAAAAGCCAAATATGTGATATGTACTTTTGTGTGCACTTATAAAATTACATGCGTACATACCTACATTGATGTGTGAGCATACAAAAATATCTCAAGCAGAAACTCAATAAATTTACGCCACTGTTATCGTAAATTCACTTTTGCTGAAAAATGCAATTTTTCTTTCTTCCACAAACAGACGGACATCTAAATTGGCTGTTGCAGCACCAGTAGAAAAGGAGGGAATATCATAAAATGCTAAGTAGACACATATGCCACGCACACACACACCAACACACCAACACACATTGAAAACATGAAACGAAAAATAAAACATCGTAGGCGCGCTTGCAGTCACAGATGGTCATTGAAGTGTTGTAAGTACCGCGCGCCCAGTACTCCCCTCAACTCAGTCGGGGCACACTGCTGCAGTGAATTGAACACGCTGGGCTTTAATCGCGAAATGTCAACATAAAACACCCAATGCAATAAGTAATATGGTGCAATAGTGAAGTAGTGAAATAGGAAAGATTATTGTGTTTTGCAGCCCTTTGCGCTTTGTCTGCTTGAATTTCTTGTATTGCCTGCCATTCTCATTGGGTAGCCCACAATCCTCGCTAAAAAGCCTACGAAGCCTTCCACGATGCTTTTGGGCAAATGCGTGGGATTCCCGCACTAACTCATTGCTGAGTTTTGTTCGCTTGCACAGCATCATCGCTGGGTGTGTGCGTGTGTGCAAGTGCTGTGGAGTATTTTACTTTCGTTACTGATGTGCTGCTAATCTCATTACGCCTCTGTGCGGATAGGTACACATACATATGTACATATTCATGTTTTGTAATCGTATACTCGAGAGCTGTGTGCACATGGAGGCATTTTCAATATTTATTTTCTTGACTTTAGCTAACTTTTCACTCGCTGGCGTATATGGGGCAGAAAAATACACTTTTGCTTTTAAATTTCTAAGAAGAAGATGTAAGATTTGAGCGTTAGGAACTAGATTACTTTTCCGTATGCGAGTGTATAGTGTTTAAGTGTAACTACATAAATGCACGGACGATTTGAAGTATTGTGTCTCAGAATTTTATACTTATCTTAAAATGAGGCTAAAAGCCAAATGTTGAAGCCAAAATAGTCTTAAAACCTACATTACTAAGTAAAATGACGCTTTGAATACTGAGAATAGACTGAGCGACGCTGTAACCTTTTTAAGATATTTATATATTGTATTTAACGCACAGCTCTGACTCTCCGAAAGGTTTTCTGCCTTTCAAAACACAATAAAACGCCTTAGATAAACCAAAACGGAATAGCAGATCAACGTTGTCTGTAACTCTAATCTGAGTTTGCTTACTCATTTATTACTACCTCCGGTACTGGACAATCACTTTAAGCTACTTTTGGATTTTGGATGAGGATGAACGTAGTCGTTTGCGACTATCCAGCCACACTCAGGTAAGAAGTGGGTCCTTGACTTTCCTTTATAAAAACAAAAAATGCAGCTTTTCAAGATCTAATATAGGTATGCCAGTGTATGTGTGTATAGGAACCAACTTTAGAACTCAGATTCCGAGAACAGAAGCCTGAAAAACAGGACGCTTGATTTAGAATATCTATTCAACTTTTTTTGTGATGTATTTCTACCTGAAGTCTCTTCAGCTGAAAATATACCTATGCATAAATTCTAAATGAGGCCCAAAACTTTGAGCCAGAAAACTCTTTATTCCTCTCTCACAAACTCACTGACATGCAAGCGAAAGCGGGCAGACTAGTCACGCTGATACGTACTGTCCAACTGGAGGCCAACATCCCCAAGACGAAGACTGTGAGTCAATCACAATAAAGGAAAACTTATTATGGTGGACGGGTGCCGAGTGCCGGGTGAAATTTGTCGAAAGCTTCTGCTACTTAGGCAGAACATCACGGCAGATGCAGATGTCATCTGCAGGTTAAACAAAGCAAAGGTGTCGTTCGGGCGAATGCATATAGCATGGGCGAGTTCGCAAAACTCCAGGCGCTCTAAACTGCGTATATTCAACTCATATTTATGTATAGTCAGTATTGTTGTACGGAATGGAAATATCTCAAAACACCGCCACGCAGCATCTACAATATTTCATCAGCACCATCTGTATAATATTCTGGCCAAAACTCATCAGCAACAACCCACAAATCAAGCTTACAATCCGGCGATGGATAGGTCACACGTTTAGAAAACCACCACATAGCATCACGAGAATGTCATGGGTTTGAAATCCGCAAGGGAGCAGAGATCGCGATCGGCCAAAGAGTACTTGGAGAAGATCGATGTTGCACGAGCCAGCAGATGCCGAAATCACATAAGATGGCCCAAAACCAACAGCTCAGAACCTGGTACGATAGAACAGACTTGTCAAGAACCTATGCTCCCGAGCGGAGTTATCAAGGCAAAAAAATAAGGGCTTAACAAAATTTTTCCACTTTGTGCAGGAAATGCTCCTCATGTTATTTAGATGCGACCTAAGTGGTATTAAGATCGGATAAAACCAGGCCCACTTTTTATAAGTTATCACTAAATTTCCGCTCATCCGTTTTATGTTACAAGATAACTCTCGTTGTCTATGAGTTTATTTGATTCCAAAAACTAACAGTTAGCCCAAAATCAATTTTACTAAAATGTGGGCATCTATATAAAATTCGGTGCGGGCCGAATTTAGCACTTCCTTACTTGTTCTCCAGAATTTAGGTTTCTCTTCACAATTTCAGCCAAATTCCAAGCAATCGCCAGCAGTTTTCAGGCTTAGGCTGTAAGGTAGCTGGTTTCGTGCTACTTCAAAATCGCATTTGTTGCTTACGAAATTTTCTAAGTGGCGCGAATGTCACATGTCCGCTAAGTTATGTTCCATCAAGGTGGCTATTTCTTGTGTCCAAATGTTGAATAGCGGCAAAGGCGCGGCGGTACAGTTACGGCTAACAACAGCAACGTTATAAGATACCCACATCAGCTGCCGTTTGTTGCAGAATTTGAATTCCTTTTATGGGTGGTGGCCAGTATTGATTTTCGACTTTTCGTTTTGCAATTTAAGCAACTTCTTTACGCCACTTTACTTCCACTTCGTCTCTCTGTTCACGTCCCCTCTTGGGAGCGCTACCTTACAAATATTTATGGAATTTATGTACGTTTGTTAACAAAGCAGTTGCACAAAAAATAGAAAATACTACAATAAAAAGCTTCAATAATAGGAAACAAATACAAACCTGCAAGAAATTTATGTTCACATTGTTGGCATAATTCTAGCATGACTGTCTGACGTGTTTCCTTTCCGCTTACAGATTCAGCGGTATGTGTTGCTTTCTTGAAGTATGGAAATTTGCATAAAAAACTACTTCTTGCTGCAAAATTATGAGGATTCGAAGTTCTGTAGTTGGCACCGCTCACGACTGAGAGAATTCAGAAGGTCGCGCATGTTGAGCTACTGCTGCTCAGCTCTCGGACAGAATCAGTGGTTAAGCAGCCGCATTTTTCTTAATATCTTTTACTTAGCAAGCAAATATTTTATCATTATTTTATATTCTCTTTTCGACTTTCTTCTATTTTTACATGTCCTTACCTAAATTTTCGTTTTTGTTTATAAAAGTTCATTATTTTGACTGCTTCCACCCAGTTCTGTGAGAGATACCAATTACAATTACCACAAAATTCTACTTAGGTCTGCGTAATCTTGCATTTTACTAATGGGCATCTGCAATAAGACATCTTCAGTTAAAACATAATTTCATACTTGTCTAATGTAGTACCTCTTCGATCATTCTCATCGTTACAGTAAGCTCTAGAGGTCCTTGGATTTTTTCTCAATTTTCCAGGAATTTTGGTTGGGATACACCAACTAACTACATTGGCTGAAGAAATTATTTTCTTTTTTATACATTTTTTTTAGTTTTATTATTTATAAGTTTTACTCAAGGCGAATCTCGGTAAATCAGCTGATTCGTCCTTTTTTTCTTCCGCCATGTATGAATATGAGGATGTCAGCACAGAATGAAACAAGGCGAACTCATTCTTTGTTTGCAACTTTGCCATGACAATCAAACGTGCAAATCATTGTTGTTGCCCACACCTGTCAGGAAGGCGCCTAGGTCTTACTACTAAGCCTGCTCATTTTGCCTGTATATCAATCTTTTTATGTCCAAACAAAAATTATTGTAAGTAAAATTCATAAGTAGAGCCACTATAGGGTAAGGATAAGTTATTTTCGTTACTTGATTTGTAGAGTGTGTTATATAAATAAAGTGTGAAATAAGTTCTAAAAATGTTCGGTAAGGGCCAAGTTAAGGCAACGAGGCTGTGTTAAGGTTTTCATAGCACTAGGTAGCACATTCCAAACCGCGACTGCCCTAACAAAGAACAAACAGGATGAGACCCGTGATTTGTGTCAACGGATTATGAGGTTAGAGGTACGGATAGTGCCAATGCCAATGCTTTCGAAACTGCCATTGAATTCCCAAATGAAAAATGTACTTTTTCGTAACTCTGGTACGGTGGTTGGTTATACCTATATCGATGTTATTTAATCTCCTGTTTTAATTTTCCTTCACAAATGTCCAAGAAACGATACCCTTATACTTCATTAACAAAAAAAAAAAAAAAATTATTTAAACTGAATGGCTCCAAGTATAATGAACTCACATCTGGGTTGGCTATTTAAGCAAAATGGATGCTGATAAAGCCTCGCTCGGCGCCTGTGAATGAAATCAGCTTGCGTTCAATAAAAATGGCTTAAGACTTATGCAGCCAATACGAATTCATATACTTTTACTTATGAGAAGCAAGAAAGTTAATAAGATCTTTTAATTGGCTATTTTGTGCGCCATTTCCTTAAGTTTCTTAAGACATCATATTTTCTTCAAGCTGATGCGCAACACAATTGCTTCTTGACATTCCCAATGCATATGTGTACGTAAGCAAATTAGGGTGGTTCAGATCAACCCAAAAAAAAAAAAAATACCATACAATTGTATACTAAAGAAGCAATTCTACCGTGCATACATAAATTGTGGGCCATAAATCAGCTCTTAAATTATCGTTCAAAGACTCTCAAACTGGCTTTCACGGCTTTTGTGTTTTTTTTTTGGTTTTTGTAAGGGTGGCAGTGAAATCACTCTTCTTTTGCCCTTTTACTGCCACTCTCTTTGCTCTGTTGCTGCCCGGCAATTTCGGTTTAAACATCAAACAGGCAAGGTAAGGTATTGTTCCTCCCTAATATTATATGAAGACCTACATGCATGTGTTTGTTCAACTTGATACTGCTTGCGGCTGTAAAAAACGAATGGAAAATTAATTACATCCGTGAGACAACTTTTTTGTCACTTTCCTCAATGCAGGTCTCATCAACCAGGCTTATGCATATAGCCCAGCTTAGAAGCGTAAATGCAAGTACATTTACAAGAATATATCCCAAAGAAGAATGTGTGTTTGTACATGTATGTTTGCATTGTGTGTGTTTGTCACTCTTGTTGTGCAACTAATAATTTCCACTTCATTTCTTACTCTCACTGCCGGTCACGCCAATACAGGTTCTTGTTGTTGTTCCGTTTTAATATTCTTGTTATTGTTTTTGTTAGTGTGGCAACAGATATAATTTCTAATTTACATACATCAAAGTCAACGAGCATACCAAAGCGTATAGCAACGTGTATGCCACTTACGTAATCCTATCCATAATTGCTCCTGTACGAAGAGTCTGACTTTGCGCGCGCATTTGAGCCGTTGATGCCGGTCCGCGTCTGCATAGAATCGTGCCACATCAACCGGCATTGCAGCTTTGAATAGCATATTTTCACACAAACGCGCATGCAGGCACTAGACAGACTTAGCGCCTAAATGGCGACCTGAGTTTGCCTTCAACTAACCGCCCGTTCGTGTGGTGCCCTCGAAGGCTGCAGTTATCGCTTTTTCCTCAACTCATCTTCCACTCGGTTGCTGTTAATAATTGCAATCCTGTTTTGCGGTAATTTCAATTAGTGAACGAGGCGCTCCATTCACACTGCTCAACGCTCAATGCGCAAGCGCACAACTGTTTTTAATCACCGTAGGCTAGAAGTGATTTGTACTGCATTAGATGGGCGGAAGTATGCAGATCGCAAAGGAGCTAAAGCGTTAGTATTATTTGGTAGAAGACCTTGAAACAGTATAGTCCACAGCATATAAATAGTAAATCATAAATCTTGACTTACTGGAGTGTTCAAGGTCATATGCGAGTCTGCAATTTTTTTTAGAAGCACGGAGAGTTTAATGGTCAAGGTCAGACGTCACAAATTCTAAACACATCCGAACAAAGCCCAAAGAAAGTACTCATTAAAAAGGTCATTGATAGAAATTAGATCTGAGGATGCTTGCATTGTTCTTCCACCGATGTCTCTACCGAGCGATGTTCATATTCTTCCTGACCTAACAACTCATCTTGTCTAAATTTATAAGCTTACGCGTGGTAGGTAACATGCACACCTATCCATATATCAAAGCTTTATGTGTGGCTCTGACCGCCATTCAAACCCAAAACAACGGATTTGGTTTATTGCACTAATCCGTAGCAAGTTTAACCTCATTTTCCTGCTGTCAACTGGATCTATTAACCACAAGAAGGAGAATCATTATAGACTAGCTAAGTATGTGCACTAACTGCAGTGTAAATTGCAAAGCACCCAGTGAGAAATTATGCGCATGAGATAACAGTTGGGTTGCGACTAAATACCAAACAGAGTTGGGTTGCGACTAAATACCAAATCACAACATTGAGAGAAGATTTTTCTTTAGTTTCTAATTTTGTGGCTTTTATTTTAACGAAAGTTAGTTTTAAATGTCTTTCGTACCCTTGAAAATACTCATAAATGCACATTCCTGTCGGGTAATCTCGTCGCCGCTCGCAAATTAACGGTTTATCCCTGTTGCAGCAACATCAACCATCAACGCTGACCCCCCTGGCGGCTTCGCAGCGACAATATCTCGATTGCACGCAATCCCAGCCGACACAGTGCGAACATTAGTTTCCCAGTGCAGTTGGCGCTGTCATGCAGCCTCGAACATTTGTCACATCATAGCGGCCGTAGTAGTGGCCGAACTGCGTACGCAAATGCAGCGCATCGAGGCAGAGGTTTAACAGCTTAGAGGGCTGCTTGCAGAGTCTTTGTATCGAGCGGCATTTGCGCAACTCCTCCTAACTGCAATTACAGCTTCTTGCACTGCACGATGTTGTTGCTACTAATTGTCAACTGGTTTCAGTGGCACGAGAAGTGCCGGTGCGTGTATGGGTGCGTGAGCACAGTACAAAGACTAACAGTGCGTGTGTGAAAAATGTGCCCATCGCCAGCGTACATCAACGGGCAACGGCCAACGGCATTTGGCAGCTGGCAACCGCAACAGCGGTAATGGAGAACCGCCTCGAACTGGGCGCACATGTCTCGCTGCATACCGACTCCAGCTCGACGTAGCTAGTTTGACTGCCTAGTTGGCGGGTGTTGGCCGCATTGCTATCCAAGTTGTACAAGTTGTTGCCGGTGGCCGTCATTTATTTACAATACCTCCTAGGCCAGCAGGCTATAATAATGGTATGCATGTAGACGTGTGGTGCAGCGGTAAGAAGTGGGGCGTGGTGGCAACCAATAGCTAGTTTACATCTCCACTATATCCTCAGGCATTCAGCTCCAATAGCCAATTGGTGATAGCGGATGCGTAAACGCATTTTGTAGAAAATGCCGTTAGGCACGTTGCTGCGCCGCCGTCGCCATCATCATCGTCGCCGCAGCGGTAGTTGCCCTGCGCCACCTCAAGCGCACAATTCAATTAAATGCGATCGACCAATCTGACCAGAATGCAGCACTTTAATGCTCCACGTTGCATGCATCCGCGTTAGTTAACTATTTGTATTGGTTAAAAGGGATAACCAAAGACGTTTGAGCTGAATCGCTTGCTGGCTTTTCCTCTGATAAACGAAAAGCAGGAACCAGTTATTGTTTACAACAAAGTTATTGCAACACTTTCAGTTACTAAGAACGGCTGTTGCTTGCGATACTGCGTTATTTTCGTTGCTGGTTATAGAATTTCAATTGCTCGGCGTTGTGGCAACAATTACTTTTAGAGCAGACATCCATATCAATTTCAGAGGTCGAAGGAACTCTAAATTTATTTTAGAACTTAACTGAGCGCACGGAGATATCGCTAGTTCTGTTAAAGTAAAAAAAGGACTGGAACTTATAAATCTTTACCTCAAATGAAGTTGAATTTTTGATATTGGCTATTTAAAATTCGGAGCGTTTGCCAATTTTTAATCCCAGAATAGACCGAAATGTGTCTGGGCTGGTAAGCTTCGCAAAAGAGGGAATATGCATAGCGACATGATAAGATCGGTACCTTGAATAGCCATATTACGAGCTTTCCCGTGGACTGAGTCCGCAGTACGTGGGAAAAATTTAATTTTAGAGAGATCTATAAAGAAAAGTAGTGAAATGAGAATTTCAGCATTATTTCCAGCAGCATTTTGCATGGAAAAATGCTAAGGAATTAGCTGTCAATATTTTTAGGTACTTTTTTTACAACCATGAGTATTTGCTTGCTGGTGGTTTTTAGTTTTTGTTTCTTCTATATGATAAAGAGAGATATTCATCCAAGATGGCTTTTGAGACGTTTGCTAAGAACGGTGGTGCGGGCTATCAGAAAAAATTCTTAATCGAATTCCTAAAACCTGCTTATTTTAGGCTTATTCGACCTGATTAAGGAAAGTTGCAACGTCTTCAGAAATTTTAACGCCCAAAATTCAATAAAATTTGATTTTTGAGCCATTTAATTTTAAACGCATTTATATTTTCGCCGCGCCACAAGTGAAACATGCACTAATGTTTACATTTCGTGCCCATTCTCGAGCTTTTTATACCATTTATGGTTTTACCTAGACTTCGCACCACAGTTGAAGGAGAAGCCGGTGTGACAGATATACAGGAGGTTTGCGATTGCTTGCCGAGTGACGACCTCAATTAGAAAAAACGCTTTGTGTTTCATGTCCGCAGTGAGCATCGAACCTGAATGGAAACCGAGTAGTAGACATACACACACCCACTCTTCCATGACAATCACCTTCTTAAGAACAAGAAAATATGGATAACTCTTACAAAACATAAAAAAATGTTATTTAAAATAACTGCATACATCGAAAATGCACATCAAGCGTTAAAGTCAAAATTTTGTCTGTCTATATGTACATAATTTTTTGTTGTAATTTTTCATAGTAAATGGCGGTAATGTAACGCGCAGCAACATCTTCAATTAAGAGCTTCATATTCTGTAAAAATCAAGCTAAAATCTACAATTCATCATTCAATTAAGCGCTCAAACAAATAAAGTATAATATTAAAACGCTAACAAAATGTTCATTACAATTACAATGCAGTAAATGCATTTGTGGGATGAACAGTGCGGCAAGACAAGGCACTTGAAATGCCACACGTTGCAGTTGATCGAGTGGATAACGGTATAAATGCAGTAAAGTACCATTAATTGTGCGATCATGCAGCTTCTTGAAGCAGCCTCGCGGTAATGGTGCAATGCGGTGAATAAAAAAGTAGCCAACAATTACCAACTCAAATTATTGTTTTTTCTTCATACATATTAGAAAAACGCGTTAGATGCATTTGTTCAAAATTTTATATTTTCTGACCCAATCTTCCATTAGCGCTTTGGCGTGTGCAGCTCAACTGACAGCTGCTGAGCTGGATGTGTGGGTATACTGCTCGAGAAGCGGCCTTGAAATTAGGTCAATTGCATTTGAATGATTTTTGAAATGGAATCGGAGCTCAGGTTACCACGACGCATCAGCAGCTGCAACGCCTCTACAAAATCCTGACTTTCTTCTGCCTTACAAAGTCGCAATGCTTACCCGTCAAAGTGTGGATGTTCATGGTTGTCTATTGTCTTGCAACAAGCGCTTGGTTAAGCTATTTTGGTAGCTCTTCTTGTTCTTTTTTTCTATTATTCGCTGAATCTCTATTGGATATTCCCCCAACACCTGAGTGATTGAACACCAAACTGGCTGGCTGCCTGTTAATGATAACTGCTGCCTAAGTGCTTTACTGCTTCGATAAATTGTCTGTTTTAACACTTTTCCAAAGTGTACAATTTTCGTTAATTTTTTTGTTTGAAATGTTTCACTTTATAGTTGTGTTCGTGAATGCGTTTTTAACGATTGAGTGTAGATGGGTTGATATGAATGCTTTGTAATTTCTTTGTAAAAACTGTTCAAAGCTGAATGATGACCTGATGCCTATGACTTCAGTGGAAAGTGTACAAAAAACGAAAAATGTTTACTATCAGCAATTAAAATTAACATTTTCTTATTTAAAAAGCACAAAATTTTCATAGTTGACAGCTGTGAGGTTCGAGGCTTTCGAATACGCTAATGAATGTTCGCGTGAAAGGAAATAAATCCCAAGCTAATGAATTTGTAAAAATTGACTCAGACTTCTGTATTAGAATTCACCTGGGACATGAGTAGGTTCGTTCTTTTTAAATAAATTTCATTTCAATGTTTTCAGCTCTTATTTAATATTCAAAGGAAAAAACTCTACTTTAGCGAAGAAACAATACAGTTCAATCGTTTTCGCTCACTTCAACCTAATTGATTTGGTATAACTTTTTGTGTTGTAGTCAATATTTAAGGGAAAATGTAAGTAAATCCACGAACCCTTACATTTTCTCGATTTTTTTGACACTGTAGGCAAAAATAAGCAGAAGAACATCACAACACATTTCGTTTTTTTATGCTACTTTATTTTTATCGCGTGCTCACGACATTTCACTTTCGCATTTACTTACAAAACGTACTCATTCATATTGCAATTGCGAATAAACCACTCGACAAGCAGCTGCTGCCTCGGCAACAACTACAATAATAGCACAGAAAGCAACATTAGCCCAGAAAGAATCCTGAGTTTAGCGAAGAAGCATTTCAGCTGGCAAATGCAACTTTTTATAATAAGCCATAAAAATGAGAAACAATAAAAACAAGTAGAACAACTACAACTACAATGTATGCGCTAGTTTTTTATAGCCGAAACCATAAAAGATTGCTTTGTTCACAACAATGGCATTGGCAATGAATGGCAAATGTGTAGATCACGTTGATCATGCACCATTTAACAAAAAGAAGCAAACAAAAAGAACTAAAATAGCAGTAATTTGAATGTAGAAAAATAAAATCCTAGGTAGGGTGGTAACACTGGAGTCCAAAAGAGGATGGTAGTGGCAGTGCCAAAATATAGTAAATGCAGCGCTTAAGAAGTTCAGCGAGTTTAGTTTGACGTTATAGCTCGAATTATTGGTGCTTTGATGGGCAGTCTGCGCTTGAGGCAAGCGAGCAACAAATTTCAGCTAAGTCAAAAGTTTGTTCGAAACGGAACACCTAACCTGCCTGTCTTTTTTAACATTCAATCTTAACCACCACTAATTTCGTTTAAGTTTCCAGGGCCAACTAGATTTCTGCCAAAGGCGAATCATAGAACTACAAATTTCCCAAATGTAATCTAAGCGATATAAAGTGGTTTTAAAAACACTTTCCAGCCTTTTTATCGCACAATCTAACGCTAAGTGGAGCGATCAAGTGTAAAATTTTGTTCCAAACAACTATTCGGCTAACAAAGCCGCAGCACTCAGCTTGGTGGGGGGCCTTATGGACATTTTCCTTCAGATGTCCATGCAGTGAGACTTCGTATTGCCTTCAGCCCTTTCTGCAGAAGCTGTTTGGAGGACGAGGCACCGGCAACATCTCCTCAGCTGCTCTACTCTCGTAGAGCTAAGATTGAGATAACTGTGCTCTCACTTTTTGCTACACTTACGGTTAAAGCGGGCATAACCATTACGCACCTCGTAAATTTCACCAATAGATTTCATCACTGTTTGGCAGTCATCCCCCTTCTGCCCCCCTTTTAAGTTTTTGTTTTCTCCGTATGATAGCACCATTGACGAATTTAATTTCTTGTCCAATTGGGACCTTGTCTGGGCAGCCACTTCTCCATCTCCTGCGGTATTTGCGGCTACTCATACCTACTTTAGCAAATCCATCGCATGTTATTGGATAGTTATATTTTCAGAAAATATTAAAACTTCTCAACTATAGAACACATTCTGCAACTGAATAAAATATTGAGTTAACAGTCATTAATTATTTATTGAGTGTATTGAGAGAGGTTAACGCAAGTCCGATATATCAAAAGTACTGGAATCAGATATAAAATATTGGTATAAAATCGAAATAGTTCATTAGGGTGGTGGTATTTATTATGCTTTAGAAAAGGGCTAAAAGTGTCTTCATACGCGTGGAGTAGTAAGCTTAAGTAAAAAAAAAAAAAAAATACTAATGTAATTGGCGCTTACACCCTTTATAGGGAGTTTAGTCGAGCTCCTCCTCCTATTTGTGGTGTGCGACCTGATATTTTTCCACAAATAGAGGGCCCTACAATTTTATGCCCGGAAAATCGAGCGCATTCACTTCTAAAAGGTAGTCACGCAGCAACCCATTTGACTACGTCACCCGAAATAAAGTAAAAAATTAAAACCTTTTTTTGAGTGGATGAGAAATGGAGCAAAATTAGTCATCCAATATTGCTTTTGAATAACATTTTTCGATACAAAAAAAAAAAAAAAACAATTTTTAGTAATAGAAATCTTTATTTTGAACTTTATGCGCTACGTTGCTTGTCTGTTTGTGTACGGCAGGTCTCTAGTTCACAAACGTCAAATATCACTGATGTAAGAGACCATTTGCAGCAATTATAAACCTACCGATAGGGTGAATAATTTTGCGCCACCTTGTATGAAAATTTTGTATGCTGCATTACAACCATAATCTAGTATTGGGTCTACTAAAGTTGTAAAATGCGCTTTAGTAACTTTTCACGATTGCGGCGCTACAACAACAAGCTGCTTTTATTTGCATTTTTCTAACCACTGCTGCTGGTGCATTTGCCCTAATAGTTGTGCAACACGTGCAGCACTTTAAAGATATTTATTATTGTTCTTATTACAAATGGGCTTTTTGTTCAAATTAAAGCCATAGGATTTCCTAAAACCCAGAACCTCGTTTATTTTCCTTAATTTTTCAAAGAAAATTTTGCATTCAGTGTAATTTTTATTGTTGCTGCTGCTTCTTGTGCTCCATCAATGCGCTTACATGTGCTGACCTTTTATTTGAGTCTACTTTTTGCTTATTTTCCCCTTTTTCCTTTCATGACAGAACCAGAAAAGTCGTGATTCTGCCTTTTAAAGCATAATAAAAAATAATCGCAAAGATTTAGCCAAAAATAATGTTTTGCGAGTTCGCTTTTAATGATTCCATACTTACATTTTCCGTTTGGCAAACTATGGATGGTGAAATGCTTGCTGATGACATTGCGAGACTCTTCGCGGTATCTAATGAAATAAATTTAATGTAAAATAATAAGGCTGCAACAAATTTGCATACATTCTTAATCTCCATTACTTCTCTCTCTTGGATACAATGGATTTGCTTTCCTCTTCATATTCCGTCTAAAGTTTAGGTGATTTTTTATCATTGTTTTTATCTATAGTATTATTTTAAAACATGGCGCTTATTCTGACTAAACTACAATATGTACAGATATGAAATATATATCAAAAGAAAGGTTTTGATGAGCATATTTCGGGAAAATTATAAAAATTAAAATTGGTTAATTTGTTCATGAAATATTTGCGTGTAAAGTTATCAAAATTTTCATATTGATAACAGCGATGTCTATGCAAAGCGGGATGACACACAAATATACTCATATATAGGTATGAGTACGTTTGCTTTGTTTAGCTCTCTTTCTAATGAGCACAGCATTGTATACATTTGGATTCTCAATAATTGTTTTGTTTTGTTCTCTTTACTAATAAATATGCATTCATGAACATATTCCCAACGGGTGCTGCGAATTTTTTTCAAAACTTTGTTGTGATGGCAATAATTGGTATGAATTGACAATTGACTTAATATAAAATTTGTTAATTCACTTAAAACAACGGTAACAGTGCAAATTAGAAAGAGTTTTGGACAGACGCAAAATAGAATTTATTTTAAGAAAAAAGTACATCCATATTTAATTTTAAAATATGCCTAGAGGACGACCAAGAAGAGTTCATAGAAAAGTTCCTACTTTAAGTGGAGGAATAGAGCAGGTAAGTAAGTGATAAATGTTTGAAACGTCACGTATTGGATATGATTGGTAGAAGCATCCACTTTTGTTTTCGTTCATATATGGTACAATTGAACTACAATATATAAACGTATGTATGTATTTAAAAATTTTGTGTGCGTTTGATCCTTTTTGCAAGACTCAAAATTTTAAATAGATTTAAAAAATGAGGAGAGAGAGACAAATTAGTTATTTATTTGATACTATTTCAAAGGTAAACTGTATTTGGGCTATTCTCAGACAAATTTTATAGTAATAGACGATGCACAACGCCATTTAAAAGAACACTATTACCCATCAAATCAACGAACTTTTTGACACAGATATACATTTTTAAGTGTTATGCGGAGAGGCTCAGAGAAGGCGATTTCTATTGCCTATTGCCACACTTCCTTTTACGTTGAAGCGCCGCCAATTTCCCATTACAAAAGCCTTCGCCATAACAATAAATAAGGCCCAGGGGCAAACATTATCAAGAGTGGGGCTTCATTTAAAGGAGGATTGCTTTGCTCACGTCCAACTTTATGTTGCGCTAAGCCGGGTTAGATCCTGGGAAAATATACGAGTTTAAATGGGCAATAACGAAAACTTGACGTTGAATGTAGTTTATAATGAAGTAATTTAAAAAAAAAATTACTGATTTAACTGAAAAAAATTTTAAAAATGTTATATGCATAAGTTCTTACATATTACATATGAATAAAAATATACACCTTTCTAATCATCATAATTTTTAATATATAAAAGTGTCACATATGCTGTTTACTTTCCGTGGGAAAAAAAGCCCACCCGATTTTCGGGGGTTACATACTAGTTGTTATTATTAAAATGATTAGTTTTCTTCAAATTTCGCATTTTTGAACTGTAAAATTAATTCAGCAAAAGCAAAATAAGTAGAAAAATAACGGATTTTTATCAAAAGCGATTCTTGTAATTACGCAACTGCCACACATTCAACAGGAACGCACGGCTCCACTACAATGGTAGTCAATCAGCTGGCGCATGCAACAGCAACCTTAACCATGCCACGCCAATAATTGCCCGACAAGAATGTGCAACACTAAAGAAAAAACAACAATTACTATAACGACGTAGACAATTGTTGTTCTTCTTTTGGCGCAGCACAAAGTGTGAAACTCACGTTGTGGCATTTAACTGGTAGCAAAAATGAATTAACTTTCACGTTATGGGGCGGACAGGCAGTCGAACAGACAGAAACAGAAGTTCGCAGGCGGAGGGCAAAAACAAGCCGAGCGGCTGAGGCCAAGGAGGCAACTACGTATGCACCGCATAAATAGACAAATGAAGCGTTGCGAGTTCGCGCCTTACTTGTCTACTTAATGCTCGAGCCATAATGCTTATGTAGCATGCAGATGTGCCCACACACACACACATATGCACGTACATGGAACGGTAGCAAAAAAGCAGCGAAACACTTTCATTTCACTCTCTGCCATTCGTGCACAGTTGTGTGCGTCTGTTGCTTGCAACACTTCTGCTTTGTCTGTGTTTGGGCTGTAAATGCGTTTGTTTGCTTGAAACAAAGACTGTGTTGCATGCTGTGAGGAATGCTGTTAATTCTATGCTGAGCAAATAATGCAAGCTTCTATCAAATCAACATTGCAAAGAAGAGATTATTCGTATCTTTAATACCGCATTGTGTGTGTGTATGTGTATACGTAAAATTTAGTGAAGTTTAACTTATTTATTGGTTGGAATAAATTACACTCGCACAAAAGACTTAAGCGACAAACCTGGTCAATGAAGATATTAACTCAACACAATAACTTACTTGCAATAAACAATAAGAATTATGAGACACACGTGGAATTCTAAAATATATTAAATCTCCCTTGCAGAAAAATGAGCACACCACTTTTTAAAGCAGAAGTTGCATGTCTGAAATGGGTAGCTGAATGGGATAGTGCATGACTACCATTTAGAAGTGCACAGATTCGAAGCGCAGGGCTTGAAACACCAAATTATAGAAATAGTAAGGTAAGCAATTGCGAACCTCCGATCAGATTTCTGTCTTGAAAATATTCCTCATAAAAAAACTATCTGATGTTCGGAGGCGGCATAAAACTGTATACACCTTCTTTTGTGGAAAAACATTCAGACGCACACCACAAATAGGAGGAGGAGCTCAGCCAAACACCCAAGAAAGTTGTAAGCACCAATTATGTGCATATGCAATAGCAAATAAGATTGGCTTACAATTTGAAATGGGACGAAAACTTTTAAATTTTATGGATTTTTAAAGCCACAAATAATTGCATTATGCTAAATGGCCTTTAGAGCAAAAACTACTCTTTATGCAACTTAAATGAAGAGGAAACAATTCAACATTTTCTTGGACGATGCCAAGCGGTACTGTTTGAACCGCTGTACTTTCTTTGGAAACTCCGTTTTTAGTAATACCGAAATAATTCATGATCTAAATAATGATTTCCAATTAATCAATGAAAAAATGTAACCAATTTTATTACTGGTGCTGTAAAGTACAGACAAATTATTATAGATGAATAGTTTTGTAAATAAATAAAAATAAAAAAAAATAAATAATTGGCGCGTACACTTCTGTTAGGTGTTTGGCCGAGCTCCTCCTCCTATTTATGGTGTGCGTCTGGATGTTGTTCCACAAATGGAGGGACCTACAGTTTCAAGCCGACTCCGAACGGCAGATATTTTTATGAGGAGCTTTTTCATGGCAGAAATACACTCGGAGGTTTGTCATTGCCTGCCGAGGGGCGACTGCTATTAGAAAAATGTTTTTATTAATTTTGCTTTCACCGAGATTCGAACCAACGACCTCTCTGTGAATTCCGAATGGTAATCACGCACCAACCCATTCGGCTACGGTGGCCGCCTAAATAAATACCTTTCTAATTTTTCCAGCAGGCGACTTTTAAAGCCGTTGTCGTATGTTCCTTTAAGTGAAATAAAAGATATTGAAAATAGTTTTGTAAGATTTTTTGTAAAAAAATAAATGAATATATATATCTATCTCATAGTTAGATTTCTAAAGAGGCCATTTGGCTCGCATACGGACCTATCGGGAACAAAATATTTCCCCAATATTACCCAAGCATATCTCTTAACCGACCCAGCTATTACTTAATTCAGACAAACATTACAACGAAGCGATATCTAGTCTATCCAACTATTCAAAGGAAGGGAATTCTAGAATCCGAAATGTTCTACTTAAGGTGTGTACTCAGGCGAGATAGTCTTTGTGCCCCTTTGCTATCCTCAAGACTAGCGGTAAGTTTGTTTTTGAAGTCCTGGTTAAGTTTCCTATTACTCGTTCACCAAGAGCTAGCCCTAAATGAGCGCGCTCCTATGACTGTGGTTGGCGGGTAGCTAGTCCAGCCTTTTTCAAAACTTGTATGCGCAGCAGTACCACCCAAAAAATCCACAAATTACCAGGGTTTATCACTTTATTTCTATTTCATTTTTACCCCAAACTGTACTTGTCTCTCCGTTTTTACGGCAGGTTGTGCTAATTTTACCCGCATGCCCGTTTGTACAGCAGGTCCTTCCTAAACTAGCGAATTTTCAAAACGGCGGGTAGGTGCGTACGCCATACCCAACTGTCGCTTCGCGATTCGTTCATTTCTTTGCCTTGTGTTTTTTTTATTTATTCTTTTATAGAGAATAAATTTGATTCATGGTCAAAATATTATTTTTCAATTGGTCCAACTTAATTTTTGCTCGTGCTGCCAACGCTTTGAAAATTACTACTGAATTTCTATTGAGAAAATGCAGTTTTCCGTAAATTCGAAAAAAAGGCTGACGGATCGATATAGTTCAATCTACTTTTCTTTTTCTTTTTTTCTATAATCACCTGACACAGGTCCGCATTTTCACCTTGCCACAACTATTCACAAAATATTACAAAAAATAAAAAAATACATGATAAATATTTTTTTAAATTTTTTATTTGTTTTGGTATGCTTTTGCGGTCACTGTAAAAAAATCAAGGTTTTTATGTTTCCTCATGGAGTATTTTTGGAAGGATATGCTTAGATACTAAAATGCCACAGCACGCCCAATAATATTTGAGTTTGAGTCCCTTCAGACACTTTAAATTTGTAAAAAGTGGCTCTCCAAAATTTGAAAATCAATTGAGAAGCACAAAACAAAAAACCAACAGCGACAGCTGTAGTTTAATTGCAGGCTCCGGTTTAAATGTTCATTTATCTGAAACTTTTTACCACTAAATTCTTAACCCATTAAGCTTTGTTTAAAATTAAGAGAATATAACAATTATGACCAATTTGGAAGGAAGCTGTATAAACCTCTTAACTGCTTAAATATTCCTTAAATGATTAAAATTTCATTTTTTAGAGCCCTAATTACGCTACGCAACTGTCTATAAAAGTTTTATTTGAAATAAACTCTACAAGAAATGAATATTAAAACTTTAACAGGTATATAAAAAAGATTAGTTACTTAAACAACATCGTACCGGTCCATTTACTGCAGAAAAACGAGATTGTAGTGCAGCCAAGTAATTAGGAACTCAACAACTTTGATTCTACGCAAGAATAGGTTGGGAAAAACTTAAAAACATTAAATTAGACGATACCAAAAATGGTAAAGAGGTAAATAACATATATATTGTATATCTTCTGAAAGCTTGGTTCCCAATGTTTCGTTTTTGTGTACTATATATATATATATATATATATAATTGGCGCGTACACCCTTTTTGGGTGTTTGGCCGAGCTCCTCCTCCTATTTGTGGTGTGCGTCTTGATATTGTTCTACAAGTGGAGAGACCTACAGTTTCAAGCCGACTCCGAACGACAGATATTTTTATGAGGAGCTTTTTCATGGCAGAAATACATTCGGAGGTTTGCCATTGCCTGCCGAGGGGGGACCGCTATTAGAAAAATGTTTTTATTAATTTTGCTTTCACCGAGATTCGAACCAACGTTCTCTCTGTGAAATCCGAACCCATTCGGCTACGGCGGCCGCCTATAACACCAAATAATAGAAAAAGTTTGTCTAATAGCTGTCGCTCCTCGGCAGGCAACGGCAAACCTCCGAATGTATTTCTGCCACGACAAAACTTCTCATAAAAACCTCATAATCGATAAATTCTAGCGGCATTATAATTTTTTGCGAAAAAGATGACACAAGTTTTTGATTCTTTATATTTGAAACAAAAAAATTTTAATCGAGATCCTTTGGTATATAAAAGTAGGGGCTAAAAGACAACCAGAATAGCTTAGTTGCAACGAAAACGAGACCTCTTTCAGGAGCTTTCACTCATATAAAAAGTTGTAGCAATTTAGTAAAACATTAAATATTTAAAACTAACTAATTGTCTTGCCTCTGCAGAACCCATTACTTGCACAGAAAGCGATTGGCTCAGTCGACACACATCAAATGACATGCAAATTCTGTATGCAACTTGAATTCTTCGCTTCACTGCTGTAAATCTTTCACTTTGCCATAACTTTTGCCATTTGTGTCTCGCTTCATTTCAGTTTCAATTGACTGACTGTCATTGGTCTTTGCTGGGCACAAACGAATAAACTGCTTACCACCAGACAGTCATTCAGCGCGCCAGCAGCCATCAGTAGGTAAAATTCATTTGGTATTTCATTCTTGGCATCAGCCTTCGTTACTCTTTGGAATCATTTCCTTTTTTAACGTCCCAACATGCAAATGCGCATGGGCACTATTTCAAGTTCAAGTTCAGTATGCGCCCATCTACATATGTATGTGTCTGCGTGGTTGCATGATACAGCAGCTGGTGCAGATGCAGATGCTGGACTCGCTGCACCCAAAGGTAATATGCCATAAAAATGCATTTAAACTTAAATGACATATGAAAATTATGTTCCTTCTTTGTGGCTAAAAGCCAAACGTATTTCGCTTCTCGCACGCTCACCTCTCCACGCCTCGCTCTGCCTCAATTGAGAGAGACGTGGCTTACAAATAGCTTCTTCAGCCTGATGCATAGTTACACATCCGCTGTTTGCACTTCATTTCATTTAATTTTACTC
Organism: Anastrepha ludens; assembly: GCF_028408465.1. NCBI lineage: Eukaryota > Metazoa > Arthropoda > Insecta > Diptera > Tephritidae > Anastrepha > Anastrepha ludens. The sequence goes on along the minus strand of NC_071500.1, from coordinate 115,219,416 downwards.
GATAGCAAAAAAATGGGCAGGGCACCTCTACTTCACTTACTCCTGCGAAAGATATTTATGCTGACTTTTAGAACAGTCGCAAGGGAAAAGGTTTTTGTCCAGAGAGTGTTATTCTTTTTCTTCTTAATTGGCGCTATAACCGCTTACGCGATTTTGGCCGAGCTTAACAAAGCGCGCCAGTCGTTTCTTTCTCGTGCTAACCGGCGCCATTTGGACACACCAAGTGAAGCCAAGTCCTTCTCCACCTGATCTTTCCAACGCAGTGGAGGCCTTCCTCTTCCTCTGCTACCACCAGCTGGTACCGCATCGAATACTTTCAAAGCCGGGGCGTTTGTATCCATTCGGACGACATGACCCAGCCAACGAAGCCGCTGGATCTTTATTCGCTGCGCTATGTCTATGTCGTCGTAAAGCTCATACAGCTCATCGTTCCATCGTCTGCGATATTCGCCGTTGCCAACGTGCAAAGGCCCAAAAATCTTACGCAGAATCTTTCTCTCGAACACTCCAAGCGTCGCTTCATCGGATGTTGTCATCGTCCAAGCTTCTGCGCCATACGTTAGGACGGGCATGATGAGAGTCTTGTAGAGTGTTAGTTTTGTTCGTCGAGAGAGGACTTTACTGCTCAGTTGCCTACTTAGTCCAAAGTAGCACTTGTTGGCAAGAGAGATTCTACGTTGGATTTCAAGGCTGACATTGTTATCGGTGTTAATGCTGGTTCCTAAATAAACGAAGTCTTTTACAACCTCGAAATTATAACTGTCTACAGTGACGTGGGTGCCGATACGCGAGTGCGCCGACTGTTTGTATGAAGACAGGAAGTACTTCGTTTTGTCCTCGTTCACCACCAGACCCATTCGCTTTGCCTCTTTGCCCAGTTTGGAGAAGGCAGAACTAACAGCGCGGTTGTTAAGGCCGATGATGTCAATATCATCGGCATACGCCAGCAATTGTACGCTCTTATAAAATATTGTGCCTGAGCGATTAAGTTCTGCGGCTCGTACGATGCTCTCCAACATCAGGTTAAAGAAGTCACATGTCAGCGAGAAGTCACCCTGTCTGAAACCTCGCTTGGTATCAAACGGCTCGGAGAGGTCCTTCCCAATTCTGACGGCGCTGCTGGTGTTGAGCAACGTCATCCTACATAGCCGTATTAGTCTTGCGGGGACTCTCCTTTCATGGGTCTTTTCCAAGATTTGGCGTATTGTGAATATTTGGTCGATGGTAGACTTTCCAGGTCTGAAGCCACACTGATAAGGTCCAATCAGTTGGTTGGCGGTGGGCTTCAGCCTTTCACACAATACGCTCGCTAGAACCTTATAGGCGATATTTAGAATACTAATCCCGCGGTAATTGGCACAAATTGCAGGATCGCCCTTCTTATGGATTGGGCAGAGCACACTTAAATTCCAATCGGCAGGCATGCTTTCATCCGACCATATTTTGCATAAGAGCTGATGCATGCACCTTACCAGCTCCTCGCCGCCATGTTTGAATAGCTCAGCCGGCAGTCCATCGGCGCCCGTGGAGTCTTATTCACCTAATATTATTTAAGGATGTTTTTTACTGAGTTTTAAACTCAAAAACCGTCAATAAATAACTACTCTTCGTCAAAAAGGTAAAAAAAGTAAAAGGTAGATGAAAACAAGCTTGACATTTTTAAGCGTTTTCAATATTTTAATAACGTTGGGATTTGTTCAGTGTTGTTCAGCTATTTTATCAAAAAGTAGCCTCCGACAAAGGAATGAGCGATTGGATAAAATTACTTCAATATTTACTGTATCTGAGTTTAAGCCACTTGAATATTAGAATCGCGCCATTCATTCTCAGACGGACGTTTGAGATGTTGCAAGGGAATCTTCAATTTCAAAGAAAATTACATTTAGCACTCACTTTTATGGCTTCTTTAGTAAGCAATGAAGCGCTTTCTTAGATGTTTTGCAAATCCTCACGCTTTGAAAGACGCCATGTTATACAGAAGAAACCATAAAGTAGATTTAATGAGCAATAAATAATTTTCAATTTCCACTTCATAAGTCTACAGACATAGCATCATAGCGACATTTCCATTTTATTTTTGACAAAGCAGTATTGACAATAACAAATTCCAATGAGATGGTATTCGCGGTGCTCAAAAAAAGCCGCTATGCACAACAACAAAGGTATACTCGTAGTCCTGGTAATGAAAGCAGTGGTTCCGCTAACTAGATCATGCCGTTTGAGTGCAAAAACGCCATGCCCTGGTGGTGGCAGAGAAAGCAGATGATCTCATCTGTGTTGAAAGCACTAAGTGAGGAATGTACGATAAAGAATTAAAGACTGCCGTTTTTTGTTGAACTTTTTCAGCATTTATCTGGCAGTGTAGTAAACTATTAAAAAGAAAAATCATCCCTAATATCATTTATATATATACAAGACAATATCAAGCCAAACCCTTAATCTCCTTCTGCTTGTGACTTGATTTTTATGTTAAAAAAAAACGTTTTTTTTAATTTTTGAATTCACATTTTATTCAAACTTTTTATTCACCACTTTAATTTGTCTGAATTTTTTTTAATCTAATTTTCCGAATTTATTTGAAAACTGTCATAGCTCAATTCCTTTTCCCAAGCAGTTTTTCAGATTTTGTTGTTGCTTATCACTTGCTTATTCTACCAGTTTTTCTGGTTTTCTTGCAGTTTTAACGCGAGGAAAATAGTTTGTGTGTGTGTGCGCATGCTGCTGATAGTTTATTGAGGGTATCAACTAATATATTAATTTACTTAGCAGCAGCAGCTATGTCAACCAAGAAGAACAAATAACAAATCCTCTTGTTTTAAGGGTTAGCTTTTACTCAAAAATCCTTTCTGACGCTGAAGTCGTACTTTTTAAACCGAAGACAGATATTTTTGAGTTATACTCTCAAAGTGCGCGCGCAATTTACGTATATACTCGCAAATTTAGTATTCAAGTTTTTCCCATACAAAGGGTAAAAATTGCGAAGACTTCTTTTTCGAACATTAAAGCTTATTCGCTCAAGGACAACTAAACAGTTCACGATGAAAATAACTATCTCTCCCTATTCTAGAGATTTGAAATGAATTAGCTTCAGCCGAGAATTATAGGATTCTACCAGGGCCTCAAATCGTAGGGAACGTAATACGTGTTTAAGAAATATTTTTGAACGCCCTCGAGAGTTGGTCGTAAGGTCTCCAAATGATAACAACGCACTCTAAGTTAGAACAAGGACACAAATAAATAAATTTAAAGTTATAACAAACAAGAGCTGGAAACAGCAGGTTAAGGGTATACGGATAAAAAAATTCGAATATATTGCGACGAATGAATCCTAGAATAGAGTACGATTTTGAAAAAAATTAAATGAATTAAAGAAAATTTCTTACCGAATACAACGCCAGAATCCTAAACACTGTTACGCTTTATAATATTGTATATTTTAGGAATGGTGTAGGTTGAGTTAAAAACGCACTGACGCCTCGAAAATGTTAAATGAAAAAATTGTTTAATATTCATAGATATTATATTAATTCTTAATTACGCTTCACTCTTTGACTCTTTTAATCTAGAACCCATGAAAACGCGTGTAATTTTTTCCCCGAAAAAAAATTTCTAAAATATACCTATATTACACCCTAAAAAAATACTACAAAAAAATTATAAAAATTTAAAAAAAGACCGAAGAAATTTCACTTGAAAAATTTTGAATTAAAAAAAAATACAATAAGAAATTGTAATTAAATTTTTTTTAATGTTTAAAAATTTCAAGACTTATTCAATGTTGGACTTTTGGCATATTTTTTTTTAAATGATATCTTTTTTTAACATTTCTCTAATTTTTTTTTAAGTACTTTGAAATTACTAATTTTTAAATATTTTTTTTTCAGCTACTTTTACCATACCAAAGCCTAGAAATGAAGTAATTCCACATAACGTGGAATCGCCCTATGTTAAAATTTCACAGAATTTAATAAGGCCACATCCATACGCGGGTTTCGGCGATTAGATTAAAAATATTCCGAATTTCCGGTATCAACAGTTACCCCATCCGTTATTGCGATTCCATGACCGTCGTTGTATGTGTAAAGTATTTGCAATATCACAAAACAATAATTGAAATGGCTTCAAAACGAGCGGAAATCATTAATTCGTAATCAGAAATGGATAATCAAATCTTCCATAAATAATTTATAGCGCGATAAGTTTACTTGCTTATATTCTCTATTCTGTCCCCTTCTATCCCCTCAAATGTATTACATAAAATTTCACTATCCTAGCGTCCATTAACATAGTTCTTTTTCGTTAAGTGACAATGAGTCAGAAACAGCCTAGATGCGGTCATCAATGCAACCCAGAGCACATAAATTCATGTACACGCACACATAGTCGTACATGCATATGAATCACAAGAATTCGCCAACTTGTGGCTGGTTGTGCCCACTTCAGCCTGCTCTGCGACTTTAGCGGCTTGGTCACACTTCTTATGTTCTTTCTTAAACACCATTTTGTTGCGGTGCATTGAATTTATTTCGCATCATTTGCCACAAAACCCCATCATCATTAAGCATAATCGCAAAAATAAAATTAAATGAAACACGAAAACGTCAGTAAAGCAGTTCAAACAGCAGACGGCGAGCCAAGAACTCCATCAAGAATAGCAAACCAAAAATGCAAACATGAGTCCTTACAAATATAAAATTAACAAGCAAAAAAATACGACAAGGATACCCAACAGAAATCAGCAAAAGTGATTTTTTCTTTCAGCCACATATACAGCAATTGTAATGCATTGTGTTGTTGACTTTTTATGCTTTCCGGCAATTTTTTTCAGTTTGCTCGTCGATGAAAGGAGTCTCCGCTGCGACATACACAACGATTTTGAAGCGCGCGAACATCAGAAATTCCCCACAGGCGATACCCGCAGGTGATCGCCTCGTATGGGTATGTTCTCTTGCTTGAGGGCATACATGGGATCAGCCAGCAGGCGAGGAGGTGAGCGGTCGAGTGGGGCACTCAGGCAGAAACATTCAGCATTTACATTTAAAAATGTCCGGCAAAAACCACGGACTCAATGCGACATGGCGTCGTGAGAAGCGCACAGTGGGTGAAGTCGCAATTGGTTCGAGGCGTTTACAAATTACAATTATAAGCATTAATATCACAGCTACCAATAGAAAACTTTTTTGACGTTCCCACGATCGTCGGTTATATTCGGCCAAGGACTGTTACTCTAGCAGCGGGCCCATGGATTTACGCATTGTAGCACCACAACACCAATAACATAACAGCTACTAAAAAGAAACTTTTCTCAATCAATCCTAATTAAGGCATGACCCTACGAGGAACGGCCGCAGAAGGCCTTCATAAACTTACGTCGGCTATATTCATTCCAAATGCAGGCTAGCATCTCTTAACTCAGTGCCTCCATATTTTGATTTTCTTTAAATTTTACAATGTGGCTACTAGTTTTAGCCCGAAGGATTTTCTTTCTGGTACCTCATCATTCAATGGGAGGTCGCATAATATCCGTGCCATCATACAACTCGTCGTCTACTCTCGGTGCGCAAATCTTTGTCTGCTCACCCCACTGTACAAGTATCTGCCAGTGTTACTGCCTTATTCCATCTTAGTGCACGCAAAAGGTTTTTATTGTTACAACAAAATTGCTTCTTGTTGTTTGTGTGCTTTTGCGGTTTGCTGTTTTTCATTCATTTTTCTTCCACGCATGTATGTAAAGTTCAAATGTGGCGGTGACCAGTTAACCTTGAAAATTACTTACAACAGCATCAGCAACAACAACACAAGCACACTACGCGCTTTATAGCTACAACGTGAAAGTCTCAACTGCGAATACATTTGGTAGGGACACCGCTGATGTGACTACGGCGGAGAGCACTGCACCGTCGAGGGACCCAAAAAGGTCTCAGCCCCGTGCATGTGCTGCATTTTGCCCTCCGCCACGCGTGCAAACCACAATTGCCAAACGGCGAAAGGGCGACCAAACAACTGACTCGGACACAGCTCACAGCACACAGCCTCAATCTCCAACTGCTTGCCGCCGCCTGTGAATCAGCAAAGGAAAGCAAAGCTCAAGTGCATTTGCCGGCTGTCCCTCAACATGTCTGCGCAACCTATGCCGCTCCATCGCAATCCTTCATCTCAAGCCATACATACCTATGCATTTGTGTGCTTTGAGACCACTTGTCTATGCTAAGTAATGCGTTTATGCGCAGATGAATGACACTTCATCTGTCTAGCCATGAGCCTTCACTTCTATCTATCCAACAATCCAACCACTCAGTTTACTAGCATCTGTATGTCAGCTATGCATTTAGTGTCCGCGTAAAACTCTGCCTTTGCGACTTTACTGTTTGTACTTTTGCTATTCGAGTATCCGCTTGTATCTTCTCTTTTGCCGCACAACATCTGCGAAATGGCAGAATAATTAAAATTGCGCGTAAAAGCAACTGAAAACACGTATCATAAACAAATTTTACTTTAAACGGAAAACCACTTTACGATGTCGTTGCTGCAATTGGCGAAGTGGTATTCTGGGTGTTGTCTGGATATTTCGTTGCAAGATCGTGTGCATAGCTTTGCAGCGTCAACGCACTTTATACTTTTAACTCACGCACACGAAACCAAAGGTATTTCAGTTAAGAATCAGATCATATAAAAATATATTCTTAAAGGAATACACTTTCAAGATGCAATTGAAGTTCGAGTTTCTCGTTTGGGCGATGTACAAAGGTGACTTATTTGTAGGAAATTGTGCCAAATTTCGGCTAAGTTATTTAGACCAATTAAAGTATACTGGCTTTCAATAACCGTTCTAGTTTCTATACCAATGCTTGTAAATCCAGTTTAAAGAATTAAGAGGTTGATAGAAGTTTTCATCTTAATAGTTTCCAGATCTTATTAAACTGTTGGTTGATTGGTGTTGATTTCTGCCAAAGTCAAAGTGTGTATTACTGACATTCGGGTTGCATTTCGATTGAGATCGTTAAGGCCTTCCTAGAGGGCGAGAAAGAGTAAGGTAACAAGTTATGGAATTCTTTAATTTGCGTGTTTATAAGTAGAGGGACTGATGATTTTCCTATTTTGCACTATTTCATCAGCATCAGCACTCCAGAAGACAATAGCCAAAATCGTTGACCATTTGAATTTATTCTCACGACACTACCGATTAGAGACCTTCTACCCGGGCATAGGCATTCCCCTGACAGTTCTTAAAGAAAAGTCCTTTGGACACCTCACCATTTAACTTAAAGCTCGTAGCTGTGTTTACCGGTCACAGATGATCGGCACACACGCTGAAAAGCCAGGGTTACCATTTAACCTCTATTGTAGAAGCTGTGGGGACCTTTCAGAGAACAAGACTGTTGAGCACTTTCTCTGTAAATGTCCGGATTTGGCAACGAGACGACTAATGTCACTGGGATCTCCTTTCTTCGACAGCCTGGGGCAGTGTACACCCTAAATTCAATCAATTTCCCTCATTATATCAACAGCTCTGGCTGGCTGTAGATATATACCTGTTGGAGGTCTCATAATGGTATCAAAACCGCGTTTTAGTGCTTCTTCAGGAGTTATAGACCTATATTTAAAATTTAAAGTAAACTAAGTTTTATTGGTAATACACCTAATCATTCGTGCGACAGTGACTCGATTTAGCTCATCGTTTTACTTGGACACTTTTTTTTATCCACAATGTCATGCATATGCGGTCAAAAGGTTGACCGTGGGGCAGCTAAACAAAAAAATTCAGTGTGTTAAGTGCAGCGAATTTTACCATCTTACTTGCGAAAATTTATTGCGAACTGACATTGAGTATCTGCTGAAAATAAATAAGCAGTATTGCTATAAACAATGCACAAAAGCGCGTCGTAATTTGGTCCTACTGTCCCCTCGCCCAGTTTCTCCGCCAATAGATGCAGACAACTCTAATGAAAATATTTCTGAGACCGCCAATGTCTCATCGCTTCCAGCTACTTCGGTAACCGTGAAAACGAATCCATCAGCAGAGTGCAGAAAGCAAGAAATCAACCTGCAAGCTGTTTTCGACAAAATTAAATCTCTTGGAGATGCGATGTCATATTTACCGATTTTTCGAAAGCGTTCATTAGAGTCAGTCATAGTATACTACCTTAAAAGCTGGGTTCAATTGGCCTTCATCCTGGCTTACTCAAGTGGCTTGCATCTTATCTAACAGATAGAACTCAATTCGTTCGTATAAATAACATTAAATCTGATGCCATCAAAGTTACTTCAGGCGTACCTCAAGGTAACCATCTTTGGCCACTATTGTTCTTAAGGTTTGTTAATGATATTCCAGACGTTTTCGAGACATCACGTTGTCTGATGTATGCCAATGACCTGAAAATTTACAGTCGGATTGAGGACGTAACTGACTGCATAAGACTTCAAGAAGACTTAACAAGATTGGAAGCTTGGTGGGATGATAATTCCTTACCTCTTAATGCTGGTAAATGCCAGCACATGTCATTCAGTAGACGCAAAGTTACGATTGATTTCGATTACAAGTTGAGACCTATTACCCTCAAAAAAATGTTTGAAAAGAAAGACTTGGGGGTCATATTTACATCGAAAATGTCGTTTTCTAAACATATAGACTTTATGATTGCCAAGTCTAGAGGTATGCTTGACTTTGTAATAAGGAATTCAAGGGAGTTCCAGGATATTTGGGGCCATTTTGTCCAACGATTCCCACGGAGGAAGCTTTGACTATGATTTTTTTTATTCACCACATTACGATCTTTGTTATAGAATGAATTATATACCTAAAACATAATAATTTAAATTAAAAAAAAATTAATCAAAACCTGCCTATATATGCCTTTATAATAATTTGTGAGTGCATTTTCGTCTGTTAGCATCAAGCGTAATTTGTTTCTGCTTTTTCTGAATTCATAAAAAGTTGCGGTTGATATGAACATAATTCCCTTAACTTGCTCAACTAATTTTGGTAAATGTTTGTTATTTCAAGGAAGTCACAAAAATCCTCATACCAACTCTGATTCTAGCAATAGTAAAAAATCAAAACCAGATACAATTATTTTTTTATTTTTAATGCACTTTCAATTTGCGTGCGAATTAAATTTTGAATAAAATGCAGAAAATAAAGTTAGTTTCTCGTACGAAAGTAACTTCATTAATTTTCTGTAAATCTCTGTTGTTTTCTCATTTCATGAAAATGTCTCATCAAGGCTTTCATTTCCACCTGGTGTGAACATGCTGCATTTAACACAACAACAACACGTATTTTTGCATTGAGAAGCAAAAAACCACAAAGCAAAGCAGAGCAGATAATTTACAGCTAACAATGCAAACTAATAATTTGTGCATTATTTTTATGGGCATTTTTAATAAAGCTGCGAGCAAATAAAACGGAGGTGGGACAGCCAATGGTGGACCGACTAATTGAAAAAAGTTGAGAGAAAATTGAGCGGGCAGCGAAGAAGGCAATACAATTTGTGAATATGAGTGCGAGTGTGGCAAGTAGCGCAATTGAGTAGATGGATGAATGCGTTGCACGCGAGCTCAACTGAGCAACCGATAGCACCAGCAATAAAGCAAGAACAACCAAAGTGTAATAATAATGATGAAGAAACATAATTGTGTGCAGTGGCGCATTTGTATGCTCAATACGGCTATGCGTTTCTGTGTGTGATCGTATGTTGCATGCAACAATCGACCGAAATGGATGAAGCGCGCTATTGAAGCGATTGTGGCGCGATGATGAGCATTACGTGGCGGTTTTAATTAATTGCAAGCTAATGTGCGATTAACACGCAATGCTGCAACAGCAGCAGCAACAACAATAACAATAACAATCACACTCACCATGCCGAGATTAGATGCTGCAGCAATGAAGGGCAGAAATTCGTGTGATTTCTCGTATATTGTTGTTGTTCGTCTAGCGAGGCAGGCGTTGAAAGAGTGAAACTTTGCAGCGGACGAGTTTCACTTTTATTGCAATGACAGTGTGCGAGTTAGGTATTTTATATGCTTCACAAACACAGGCACGCACACATACACACATGTGCACCATCACTTTCAGCACAAATCAGAAATAAATTTCACTCCATTAAATTGTAATTTAGCAATTCACCAGTAAGCGAAATTATATTTGTATTCGCAAAAAAAAACAAATTGTTTCACAATAGCAAATCGCCAGGGCCCTAGTGCTGTCTTATGCGCGCAGATAAATTGCCAGCAACAAGCAGCACTAGCCCCATCTTGGCATCCTCGGCTGTAGGTGCCTGTCGGCAAGAACGTGGCATGGCTCAAATTGATAAATACGCTGAAAAGTGACCGCCCAGAAATTTAACACCGTCAGACGGTAGGCTGGCCGAAGTGCACAACCTGCGCATTCTTTTGTGCAATCTCAGGCCTCTTCTGCCTTGTTAAGTCCCTACCTCTTCCACTGCTGCCCGCCGCGTCATTTGAGAACAATAAAACAAAATTCAATTGGTGCAATTTTTCAGCCACATTTCACAAATGTACCCCTGCCACTGCCATAGCGAAAGATAGAATGCTTTTTGTATGCCGTGTAGACAACATTTGATTCGCAGGCAACGCATCACACACACACACATGCACAGTCCTTGGTCTATCCGCCTTCCGGCAATGACGCTGCATTATTGCCAATTGTTAATTTCAAGGCTGTTGTGAATTTTTTGAAAAATCACCCGAATGCGACGTCGTAAGTACATCCCCAATGCCATTCGCCTGCTGCTTCCCCGAGCCGACTAGTCACATCCCTCGTCTCCATATTTTGCTGATCAAACTTCATGGCTTAGGCTGCTACACGTCCACCTCCACTTTGCTCGCTTGGGACTCCATTGTCTTCACTGACAGCAGACATTTCTTTTGCGACCAGAGCTGTCAAGTGCGTTTTAATACGTATTTGTCTCTACGAGTGCGCTTATGCAGGATGTGCTAGTGTGTATATGAAAAAGTGTTGCTATTGGTGTGCTATCGCATGTTGGTTGCAATTCGTTCGTTTGCCCTCCGAAGTTGCTGACATTTATTAATTGAATTCGATTTATTCTGCGTACCGCGAAGCCTCATCTCTGTGCATTTTTCTCGCCATAGTGCTGAGATTCCCATTTTTTGCGAATAGCTGGTGCTTAGCTAGCGTGCAACAGCGGGTGGCTGTGAAATTTTAGGTTCTAGCCACAAGTCGCAAATAAAAACCGAAAAACAAAGGATCAAAATAAATTATGAATTATTGAAAGACCTTGGGGAAATGGATGTCTTTGGTTTCCCTTTTTAGATTTTCGAGAAATGGTAAAGCAAAGCGACACATTTCCACCCTAATATTGTATAAAGACACACTGACTAAATGCAGGACAAGAGCGAAACGTATTCTAGTTTTTACTACAAGTTCAGCATTTATTTAGAAATCCATACTTATTAGACTTATTAAAAAAATTCCATTTATATACAATACAAGAAGAAGTTGGGAGAAGAAAGTTGAATGCCTCTGCAGCTCAACAAACTCGTATTTCCAATCGCCAATACTTGGCAAATATCAAAGTAAAACATATGCATTTCATCGAGTCCATCAAATTAAAATTTATAAATATGTGCAGCACTGGAAATCAATAGAAGGTGGTCTCTGACTACTAACTGCAGGGTCTCCAAATCGCTTTGGCCAAAACTAAGGACCAAATGTCTGCTTGGATTCAACAGATCAACTACCAGCGTCTTCATAGGTAAAGAAAAGACGATCTCGCACATGCTGTGTCATTGTTATGCTCTATTCAGAAGTAAGTTTACCATTTTAGGTCGACGATTTTTTACAGATTTTATAGGAAGTAATAACGACTGAGCTAAATGTGAATGTTGACACGCCGCCTTAGTAAAATTAAAATATACGTAGCCAATCGTACACATGGTACTCAACGTGTTAAACATTTACGAAACATTTTCTCTGTATTGATGAATTTTTTAAAAGCCAAATTTATTTTCGTACACCAAAAATGTGGCGACCCAAATTCAAAAGCAGTTCAAGTAAATCACAGACCTACAAAAGCTATAAATAATAAAAAGTAGACAGTTAGATATGCAGAAATTTGGTTAAATTGAAATAATATGCTAATAAAATCAAAACAGAAAATGGAAAACAAATTCAGCCGGCTTGCAACTTTGTGCCCGTTTTCACACCCGCCCAGCCAGAAGAAATAATTTTCCAAATTTGAAAACTTCTATCGCGACGGAAATTTTTGTTAACTCGACCGCAATAAATTTCAATTTGCTGCCAAATAATAAGCTACAACACCACTAGCGGCAGCAGTAGCACAACAACCACGAGGACAACAATAAATAGCCAACAATCGACGAACAACTGTGCAACAGTTTTTTTCGTGAAGTAGCCATGCAGAGGAAATGGGGTGAGTAGCGACGCAGCAAATAAATATTTTCAGGTGTGAAAATCAACACGGAAATCGAACGAATTGCTAGCATTAGCAAACAACAACATTCAAATGCTTCGGCATGAAGGCAATGGTGCAGCAATGCCACTTTGCAATGTTGCAACAAGGCAGTTGTTAGCAACAGTTACGGTTGTTGTCTGAAGTTTATAGCTGCCGTTGTTGCCATTATTGGCAGCTTTTTGCCATTGCTGCTACATTTCTGGCTGATTGTACTTGTTTTCAGGGCTGCGGACTGCTGGCTGCTGGCTGCTGGTTACTATTGTTACAGTTGGTACTGCTGTTGTTGCCTTGGCCCTTGTTAGCCATTAATCATTTGACTGTTTGCACGGTCAGCGCAAAGAAGAAGTCACTTGACTTTTGGTTGTTGTTTTGCCTACAAAGTAAGTAAATTCGGTGGGTCTGGGTTGCTGGGTAGTCGAGCAGCTGAGCTGCAACGACCAGCAGCATACTCCCACCTTGGCCAATCAATTGGTTAGCCGTGCTGGCTATGTGACCACTGCCACCGCCACTGTGGCCAATTTAACAAGTACCTACTTACCCACACGACCGACTGGCGTCTTCTTGCGGCACGAAGCCATTGTGTCATTGACCAAAAAAGGCCGGCAGCCAGCGGCAGACGTCATCGACACCACCAGCATCAGTACCATCACCGCCATTACCGCCACCACCATACAAACATCATCAGCGCTGTTGTCACCAACCGTTCCATGATTGCATTGACAACAACCAAAAAATTTCTTAAAGAAAAAATAGGAATCGCTAACAAAATTCCAAATAAAGAGCTATGCCAGTACATATGGCTTGGAAGAAATCGGGGTACCGAATAGCTCAGCCGCACTTTATGCTCGCTTAATTGGCTACGTCGCACATACATCCGCACATGCAGCCACATACATAATAAAGTGTGCTTTATGGCAGCTGGGAAAAATGAAGGAAAACCCAACAGTGAAGCCCCATAGAAAAGTGCAGCACTCAAAGAACAGTCGAAGAAATTGAAATAAAATGGACTGCATGGCATCTAATTGGATTGACCTGAAGCCAGCTGCGACGGCGCAGCAACAAGTAACGGCAACAGCAGCAGCGCATGCAGCGAATGCAACTGACAATCTTAGCCGGTGAAGGAAAAAAAAATATTTGCACACAGGCGAGAATCTGAGCGTGAATGCTGCAAGCGACTGCTCAACCACTGATGCTGCTCACATCCAACTTCTGCACTCTGCTGTAGTGCAACTTTGTTGCTGTTATTCGCACTGTTCGCTTCGAATTTCAGTGGAATTGTTATTTTGATTTGGAGTTTGGTGTTTAATGTTGGTATTGGTGTTGATCTTGTTATAGTGTTGCTCAACGTGACGTACGATTTTGCGGAAGTTATTGCCTTGCTTGCTAACAACCACACACATAAACAGGCTTAGCTATTCTTTTTCTGCTGTTTGACAGAAATAATAATGCACTGAGAGAAATTTGTTCATCTCTAAGAAGGCTCATTCAACTTTTAGCAATAAAGCTAAGTTCAGCTAATGCTCATTGGCTCGATATACAGTGAATCATCCTCTTGAATTATTTGTATATGTACAAATGTGCTCAACCTTTCCTTCAACCTTTATATAAGTTCTGAAACTTTTTGCATGAACGAAATGATTCACCGCATTATTCTCTTTACAGATAGGACAACATCCGGCTAAGGCTCACAGCACTAAGCAGAGACGACGCTTTGGTAGTCTAAGCAGATTTTTCAAACATTTCCTCTGCACCAGAAGGGTTTTGCAACTTTTCATCTCAACGTTTACGTCCAGCGCTCGTTGAGCTGAAATTGGGCTTGTCGGTAGAGGTATCAAATAATATTTCTTCAGCATAAACTTATAAAAACTGTTAGGTACATACGATATGTCATCAGTTGCATACATGATGGCAAAAAATACATATTTGTAAAAGTATTTCTTCGAGTGATCAATTTGTACCACTTCATTCAGGATTGCACCAGACCAGCCCACATTGAAATGGTTATATCAGCGAATCGTATCGGTGGACGCTCATTGTCCCCGACCTCTACTTAAAATCGAAAAGCACTCATCACATGCCTACGCTATGAGCGTTGAGACGTCGATTCCTCAGCGAAACTGCTGCTGTGACATGAAAATTTCTCTATAAGTTCTTTTTTGTATGCTCACTTCATTTCGCCACGGCTGTTTTTGTTTTTATTGTTTGTGCAAATAAATTTTTTATGTGCTCTGCTTCTGGCGAAAAGACACAAAAACAATATGAAGCAGTAAAGCAGTAAAACAGTAAAACAGCGGGAACTTTGTGCATCACAAATTCGCATTTCTCACAAAAAACAAAAAACGCAGAAAACTTTAAATAGTAAAGCCATGCGGCACAGCGCTCTTGACGTATCGTAAGAGCCAGCGCGAATGTGAGCTCGTAAACTCAATGGAGGCAGCTGTCCACACGTTGACCGCGAGCATTCCATCAAGCGCAAGCTGCGTCCAGCTCAGTTCAATTCAATTCAGTCCAGTTGATTTGAGTTGCGTTGAATGCGCATGCGCACAAGCAAATTTGCGTTCTCGTTAGCGCAACGAAACGAGGTTCACGGCGTCCAAAGAATACAGCCTACCCATAACCATCACCAACGACAGCAACGCGTAGGCGCACTGACAGAGGGTTGAAGGCCGCAGGACGAGCCTCGTCGCATTGACGAACTGAGACGAATTCAAAGCCAAAGATGCAAACGAAGGCAGCCGGTTGGTCAATCCGTTGATGGAATGGACGAATGACCGCGATGAGATTTATGATCACGTCAATAACCTTTGATCTGGCATGTAACTGCAACTTGCCATAAAACTATCAAATAAAGAAAACAACAACAACAACGCCAGCAATAGCACCATGTTAAGTAAGCATTCCTGAAAACCAACCATAGCAAATAACAATCAAATTGACAACATGCGCGCAGCGACTGCACAATCGACATATCGTAGGGGAGTCGAAGTTGGTGAAAATCAATTCCACGAATAATTCACGTACGTTCAAATGCATTCTTACACATACACACACTCACGATTGATGTATCAATAGACTTCAGTTTTCCGGCACAAACAATTTTTGTATATCTCCGATAATGAAGTGCTGGCCAAACACTACTAAATTAAGATGAGTTGGAGTTATTATAACCAAAATAGTTTTATGTAAGCCGCTTTGAGGTTGTAAAGTTCGTTGCTAACAAATTTTCGCAAACAAGAAAGCAAAGCCATATTTCGTTGCCCAGATAAAAGTTACTTCGAAGTATGCGGAATGTTATGACCGATCAGTGATTACCGCACAGATCGTTCTGCCCATCAAACCCTACAGCCACTATTTACCATTTCCAACCAACATTGGTCGTAAGTTAGCACTTGAGTTGTTATAAATTTCCGCGCCATTAAAATGGCTCATTGGCTTGATTGCAATCACTCTATTTCGTTTGCGGTTATTGAGTATATCAGCCAACCCCTCAGCCGTCATCGCTCTCTAATCACTCCTTAATCAGCGCTAATGCCAACCTGCACTGGCGATCGAGTGCTGCACGCTAAGTATTTCCGCAGTTGCATTTACATTTTTGCATCACATTGAAATTTTCACGCCTCATCAAATCACACCACAAATCGCGTTCGGCAGCAGGCGCATCCTGGCAATAGACACATCGCAGCTGATTATAATGGCCATCAAGAAGTAACTACATACTGCTATCTCTGCGACTGCAGCTTCAACATGCAACACATTCGCTTGCGGCTAACGGCAGCAGGTTGGTTTGCGGTTGGTGTGGTGTGAGGCGCTGTCAGCGCATCAATTCCAGCTCATCAATTCAAAATGCGCCGCCTGCTCGCCGGCAGCCTATTCCTTTGCACCTTTATTGCTTTGTCCAACTTTGAGTGTAGTGGCTTTATGGAGATTTTCACAGCCCCAGTAGGTGTGATTGCACCGCCACTCAACCAACGCATTCACTGACTGACTGCCACTACCGGCTAACTCGCTGGCTGGCTGGTTGGCCAACTACTTGGCAGCTGGACAAGCGGCATGCCCACCGCTGACTACTACTGTGTGATGGTTATCCCTTTTTGGTGAATGATTTACAATGGTCGCGTAATTGACAGGTGAAAAATTTATTGTAATTCACTGTTGAAACAAGCTTGCCACACTGCCACAGTGCAATGGCAAGTTGAAGTTGAAGTTGAAGCTCAAAGCCGCGCACTGCAGAAGCGATAAGCACGTTACGGACAGTTGTGTTGCAGCTGAAAAAGCTGCCCAAGCGATTCCCCGACGCCCGACAATCAACGAATTCGCGATATGGCAGGCGGCCACTAGCAGCCAAACGCAATCAGAAGTATTTTTTTTTTTTTTAAATTCTCACTTTTTCATTACGATTTCGCTGCTCTAGCCGTTTCGGCAAGCTATGACTCTCTTTGCTAAGTGAAGCTGTCCATGAAGCGGCTGTGATCGGAGTTTCTCAAGGCAGCAGTGCACTGCTGCCTGCTGCCTGGTGCTGGTGGTATCTTTGGCTTGTGCCCCGCGCGCATATTTTGCGGTTTATTTGAATTCCCGCTCTTTGTATCTTTTGTGGTTATGCTTCTCGTGTCACATTCCTCAGGCCTCCTCACCCCAATTCAATTTTCTATTTCCATTTCCATTTGCCAATTTCAATTTATTTAATTTGAATTTAAACTTACTCGTGACTTTCAAATTGACTGATTTGCATCTGCAACTGCCAAGCAATCAACATAGCCTCGGCTGGCTGGGCGGTCAGCTGGGCAGACATTTGCACGTTTCGTAATCCGCATGCGTTGGCAATAGAAAGAAGTAAAGCGTTGAATTCGCGAAAGATTTTTGCAGTAGTAAAACATGCAGTTACTGATGATGTATGATATCGACCATAAGCGCTGGAGTATAGGCGGGAATTGGGTGTGCAGAGAACAGAACCGCGGTTGCAACAAACAAAAAAGGAAGTAAAAAAGCTACCTAAATATAACTCGAGGTGATAAACACACTGCACAAAGAAGGGTGCATGGACCTTGGAAGGGCAATGCTTATCCCCTCACGTCCTTTCTTATCTATCGACTCGAAAGTCTGAAGTTATAAAAATAGCGAACAACGCTCTACCTTTACAATTTAGGTTTTACCGGAAGAACTTCGCTTGTGCAAGTGAATACACGTATATAATCGGAGCTGCTGTGGCTAATGTGACATTTTCATCGAGGTTTAAATTTAAATAACATGCTCGAAATACTGCTTTCGGAGTTGGATAGCACAAAATTCCTCTTTGATTCCAATTTAAACACTCTTAAACAATGTATTGGCTCTCAGTTTGTAAAAATACTCAAATTTAAAAGGCAAATCTTTGATAGCTTTCTTGAAGCCCTCGGGACGATAATATCCAGACAAAGGGAAAATATTTAATGCAGCAACAATTGACTATGAACTGGTTCAGGATTTTCTGATCCAAAGTCGTCTGAAGTGCATTTAAGAGTATCGAAGTCTCAAGTGCATGGTCAGGCTAGAGTTTATTAGGACTCTTCCTGCTCCAAACGTACCATTGTGCTTAATAGAAGCAGGCTGTATCGCAAACATTTCAATAGGAGGGTTATTGCACACTCGCAGGTCGGACATCTTCTTAGGTAGGTGTGTAGATTTCCATATATATATATATATATTTGGCGCGTACACCCTTTTGACACCCGTTTGACCGAGCTCCTCCTCCTATTTGTGGTGCGCGTCTTGATGCCGTTCCACAAATGGAGGGACCTACAGTTTCAAGACGACTTCGAACGGCAGATATTTTTATGAGGAGTTTGCCATTGCCTGCCGGGGGGCGCCCGCTATTAGAAAAATGTTGTTATTAATTTTGGTGTTTCACCGAGATTCGAACCTACGGTCTCTCTGTGAAATCCGAATGGTAGTCACGCACCATAAATGTAAAAGTTTTGTGGTAATAAGTCGTCACGTTGTCGTAGATGCCTTCAAAGGTCTATGGACCTATACAGATGAGGAGGGTATCCTCGAAGTGAGTCTTTCAGAGATATGCAAACAAAAAGTTTTTTTACCTGTTGGCTACGCATCAACAGACCTAGAATTAGTGCAGACGACTATGCGCGAATATTAGCACCATCGGCCGCCGTCCTGAAAGGGTTTGTGCGTGACTACCATTCGGAAGTGCGTAGATTTGAATATCCATGCATGAAACACTAGAACGTTAAAAAAAGTTTTTTCTAATGGCATTCGCCCCTTGCCAGGCAACGGCATCGACATCCCGAGGTCTATTGACGTAGAAATTAGGATTATTATCGTTATAGCTTGTAATATATTTTCCTATCTCTTTCCCCTCCTCTTCTCCCTTTCCTTTCTGGTTGTATTCCAAAGAACTGTTTCTAGATCTCTGAGCATATTCCGCTTTGCCAAGGCATCCACTTTTAACCACTCTAACACTCCAAAGCCTTCCTTAATTTCCTCTATATCAGCATCCACAGCACTAAATTATAATTTAGGGTTTACACCTGGTGTGTGTGCTCGTGTGAATAGTATTGAACACTTGTTTCAATTCTCGCAAAAGTTTTCTGATTATTATGTTCCCATAAAATTTTTACATCATCTCGATCATAATAATCACAATTAGATTATGCACCAAAAGTTTCTTTTCCCCATTTCCGTCTATTCGCCTGCCACGGAGCTGCCGAGTAGCCTGACTAGACAGTATGGGTGGATTCTTACGATGTGATCTGCTGCTGCTGCTGCTGCTGCGGTAATCATTACACATTCTTAGTAAAGATTTTATAGTTTTTACTCGTGCTATTGACATGATTGCAACAATCACCTTCTTTTTGCTATTTGCTGCTGCCGTTATCATTATCGTTGTTGTTATTGCAGCAGCGAAAACCATTAAAGCAGTAATGTAGCCGGAAAGTAAAGAAAAGAAAAGCCATCGAAGTCCGCTGGTTTTTACTATCAGATGCAGTGAAGCGAGCAGCTATCGACAACACTAACAACAACAAGCGACAAAGAGTCAACCATGGCAATAGCGCCAACAAGAATTGCCAGAGAGCCATTGCAGGCAGCAATCAGTGGAAAATCCATAATCGCACACAGTCACAGCAACAATAACAACTGTTGCCAAGATTTATTGAGTAGATAACCGCGAAATGTTGCAACCACTTACTCACTTCCACTGCCACTGCCATTGCCTGCGCTCCAGCCGTAACACCAATAGCAACAACAACAGAAACCGCATCCAAAACCGCTTCTGCGCTTACTTCAGCCTCTTTGCTGTCGCTTTAACATCAACTTCAATTGAAGTTTTAGATTTAGATTCAGATTTAAACGCAGTTACGGCCGGGGCCAAGGCGTCGGTTGCAACAGTGTCTGCCTGTTAGTCTGGCTGCTTGCTTGCCAGCTCGCCTGAGCATTTATTAACCGCCCGTCTGCTAGTCTGCAAAATAGTCTAGCTTCTGCTGCCTGCCTGCTGCTGCTGTTTATGTCTCAGCCTCTTCCCACCTATTGCATAGACTGCAACTGAATTGTTGAGAAGCTAAAACCCATGTGCAACGCAACTTAAGCGACTTTGAACTATATAAAAATAGTAACTTACTGCTGCTAATCTTTTGAAGAATGTTGTAAACACATATGCCACACTTTTGTTGTTACTGCCAGCCAACTTCTTTTGTAATGAGAAAAAGTATTCATTCAATCTCTGCGTCTAGTTGGATTCACTACAATGTCCGCCTGCTGATCGGCTGGCCAAGATTACCCTTTTTTGTAGTGAATACGAGTATGTGAGGAGTGTGTAAGTGTGTAAGTGTAAGTGAAGGGTCTTTAGATGATTGCTGCTGGTCCGTACTGAGTTGCTGCCGCAGCGATTAAAACAATAGGGACTAAAGTGTTAAAATAAAGCATTGAGGTCTGTGTAAAAATGGGGCTAGAGAATCCATGTTAAGAAAGGGTGGAATTGCCGATATAATTGGTCGAATATCGTTAGCAGGATGTCTTAAAAAAAACCAAAATATATCACATTTAAGACAACTCACAGAATATTAAGTAAACTTTCAATAAAAGTATACTCGCAACCTATTGAGGATATTTTTAAACAAACTTTTTGTTGGCAACTCTTTCTGCAACCAAATAGCTGCGGTGCTTCTATCTATCGCACACAAACAGCAGAAGCGTTCATGTGGTGGCATAGCTTGCCGCAGGGTGGGTGATGATAGCCAAGAATAAATTGGTAGGCTTCATCTGGATGATATGCATCAGCCCAGCTAACCCTTTTAGCTGCAACCAATAACGAATGGTGAATAGCAGCGTGGCTTGGCCGTTTTTTATTTATTTTTTGGGCATTGGATAAGATTCTTATCGAAACTTGTGTGTAGCAAAAAAGTCACTAGCAATTTATTTTCGCTTAAGCCAAATGGGTGCTCGGTGCAGGCGTTCACGTTGCTTAGAAATTTAATTAAGGGGAATATTTAAATCCGTAATGGCAAACTTAGAGTAATTAACATGTACGTGGCTAAAAAAAACTTGAAAATCATGTCTGTTTTAATAAAGGCTTATAGTAAAGTCACGACGCATTCTAAAATAAAGTTTTCACTTTTCGCCTGCTAATGCAGCCTATAAAAGACCACAGTTTTCACATAAAATGCAATTTTCACTTTCTTTAATCAAGTGTTTGCAGCTATTGAAAGGGAAAGTCAAAATTAGTCCAAGCCAGCTACAGTGAAGACATAGAAAGCCTAAACCCTGTGGATTGTAAACAACAAAGCCAACCAACGTGAACAAAATTTAGCAAACGTTACCGTCACGCCTGATGGGTAGCACGTCAAAACTCTAAGCCATAGTTAACTGTACTGCATGCAGCATTCAACTGCAAATATATCTTGCAACAGCAGGCCACAACGCTAAATTTTGCTGAAGGTCTATTATAAACGCAATAATTAGTGGTGGGCTTAGTAGGCTTTAGGACATGGAAATTAAGGTTTGCGGTTTAAAGCTCAAAACTAACAACAACACCAAAAACTATGCAAAATAACGGCCAAAAAATATTAGATTATAAGTGCAGCTTTTGGAGTAAACATTGAGCAGAGAGAATTGGGATATAGTCCACTGACTCCGGAGTCGGGAGACTCCACCACACCGTGTTCTTGAATGTGACGCTAAAGCGCGAAGTAGGTTGAGACATCTCGGGCAGATACAGTCAGAAGAAAGACATATACGCCCAACCCAACCCAGCTCTATCTGAAGTTTATTATTAATCTATCGGAAGTTTTGGATGAGATGCTCTGATGAGAAGAGGTATACCATGAATTCGAAGTGTAAGCCACAAATTTTATTCATGAAATTTAAGTGCCTAAGTGACTGCTGCCTGAGTGTTCGGATAAATTTAGCGATACCATACCGGATAGATACCAGCTGGTGGTTGCGGATGCTCTTTATTAAATGCCTCAGCTTAGGATGAAAACATACTGGAGCGGCGAGCCAAGGGAATGTGCGGAGTCTCGAATGCAAATGTGCACTTTTCAACGAGGCGCGTGTATAGTGAAATACAAAGCGTAGATCTGCGAACTCTCATTGAAGCAAAGCTCGATACTTTGCTCTTTCTTTGCTGGCCTAAAACAAACGTCTGGTAGAAATTTAGTCATATTTTCTTCTGAAGATTAATGAAGGGCTTTTAGTTGGTTGAATAATTTTCGAGCTCCTCTTTGTGACCATCCTGCTAATATGGAAGTGACTGCAAAATGCTCGCTTAGCACTAATTAATGCAACAGCAAATTTGCAGATAACTCAACAGTAATTTCCAAGATTTTTGCCTGAACAAAATTACTAAGCGGGCATGTAACCAAAGCGATAAGGTTAATTTTTTCCATGCTTTTTCTCTACAACTTTTACTACTTTTCTCTTTAAAACCGAAGCGAGGCAATAGAATTCTAACTACACCAGCAAACTCCTTGTTTTGCATAATTTTGTGGCATTGTTACACATTCACTATATTTTATGACCCGCCAAATGCAGTGCACCGAGAGGAAAGATTGGCTCAACTGCCGTAGACTTTTCCAGAGGCGCGTGCAGTACCGCACCCATTTTGGCATTGACAGTATTTTTTTATGATCGCAAGCAGGTAATTAATCTCTGACTTGTCTGCCGGTAAACGCAAGATATGTTTCACCAGGAACAATAAAGAGACGGTTGCAGACTTGCAGCACCACTTTTGCATATTTCAAATAAAATCAACACGTGCGTAAACAAACATCGGTGTGTTTATAAAATAAAAACGTTTTCAGCGCAAATCGAATGGAATTGTTGGCTATTTCGCATGTGCCATGCAGCAGGGCGGACAAGAGGTTTGCGTGCAGGAAGCAGCGTGTAAATGGTAGAATGGTATAGGTAAATAGGTATGTGCGTTTACTCAAGTGGGTTATTTGCGTTGTTTGCTTAAGAACCAAATGAAAGCAAAACATAAAAAGAACTGTGTGCTTAGCCTTTCCGTAAGTATTGGCTACGTCAGTAATGACAGGATAGAAGGGTCAACATTGAAGAAAAAAAGGTAGGTTTTAGCTTTCTTTTAAGAAGCGAACTCATAACTTACTACAGCCGCGGTTTTTTGTACACCACTTGCAAAAGAACACAGCTGTGGCGGCACTGGTTCACAAAACATTGGTTCACAAAAATAAAGAAACGCTGAACAAAATAAAAATAATAATAAATAAATAATATATATAATAAATTGTTTAAAACTAAAATAGAATTTTTTCCAAAAAAATTTACAAAAAAGATAATTGGGTTGTGCCCGCATATCCTGACTCCTAGGAAGATAATTATTATTTATTTTAGGGCAATAATCAGCAAATCATGGCTTAATGTGACTCTCAAAAACTCTGCGCTTCAAAGATACTACCACCTTGATTAAAATGTTCCCGGAACAACCACCGGGAGACTTTCTCAATCAACTGATTTGAGCTCTGTTTGTTTTTGCTTTGCTAGGTTGCCATATCCGTGATTACCAAAATTGTATCGCCGTTGTTTGTCATTTATAAAAGGGACGCCATCTTGATATACCAACGCCAACTACTCGAGGATCAATGATAGCTACATTTGCAGACGACACAGTTTTAATGTCAGCTAACCACAATGAAGAAGCAGCAACAAAAACACTGCAAGATACGCTATCAGCTACAACAAAATGGTTTGAAAAATGGGGCATAGAGGTCAATAAAGACAAAACACAACATGTAATATACGCGAAGAGAAAATCTGCAAGATATCCAATCCAAATTAACGGGGAAGACATAAAAATACACTCAAGTGCAAAATACTTAGGCATAACGATTGACTCAAAACTCGCATGGAAAAAACACATACTAAACAAGAGAAACGAGATGAAAAACAAATTCCGACAACTCTACTGGCTACTAGGGAAACAATCAACCCTAAGCTTACTTAATAAACAAATGATATACAAATCAATAATCAGACCGACATAGACCTATGGACTAGAAATTTGGGGGACTGCCAGTAAATCAAACCTACAAATCATTCAGAGAAGTCAATCTAAGATGCTAAGGACCATCACAAACGCAAATTGGTACATAAAAAATTACGATATTCACCGCGACCTCGGCATAGACACTGTCACTGAAGCAGTAAAAAGAAGCAGCAGTAAGCACATCTTGCGACTATTAGAGCACAAAAACCATGAGATGAGACTGATACCGGAAATGGAACTTAAACCAAGAAGACTAAAGCGCAAAACACCCACAGATCTTGCCCGTACTGTGATATAAAATAAAATATAATAATATAAAATTATAGAAAACTATGTATTAGTAAAATTGTAACTAAATACCACCAAAGACAATAATGTTCTCTTTCAAAGGGAAGGGACATTTTAATTCCAAACCCTAACACCAATTACTTATTGTTAATATTAACAGATCGTAATTTATAATGGAAATATAAAAAAAAAAAAAAAAAAAAAAAAAAAAAAAAAAAAAAAAAACAATCTTGAGTAGATCTACCTCTGCACGTGTTATCGATTCATTACAGGTTTAAAAATGGATTTGAATTTGCAACAACGATGTTGCACTAAATTTTTTGTTGCAAATGGATTCAAGGGTGCAAAAACCTTAGAACTGTTGAGAAACGGTTTTGCTGTTTAATCGAGTCAAAAAACCACTACAGGAACGCGCTCTAATAGCCAAAGGAAAGTAATGGAAAATCGAAGGCAGATCTGTCTGGCTATAACGGAAATAGAGTTCCAGAAATGCTTCGAGAGCTCGATCGAACGCTGGCATATGTACACTGCAGTTGATGGAGGGTGCTTTGAAGACGATAATATCACTTTTCAGCTATAAACTAGTATATATTTTGAACTTTACGAATATATTTCGATCAAGGTTGTATGTCAAACGTAATTTATTTTTTTCAGAAAGTACCCAGTTTTGTAGCCCATTAAATGTTGGTTTAATATTGTGCCTGTTAAAATTGACTTGGAATTCGTGTTTATTTTTTAAACATTTTTTTTTGTCGACTGTTTTATGCATTTTCCTCCCTATGCTGGATTTGTTTTTTTTTTTTTTTTGTTTTTGAATGGATAGAGTTTTTTTCGATTTTCGAGCCACTTCAAACTTGCACGTTGTCACACCAAAATTTTATGAGCTATAAAACTGTATAACCAGAATTTTTCCGAAAAATCTGAATACAAAATTTTAATTATAGAAAATTTTTATCTTTTTCATATTTTGTACATAGTGTGAAGTTTTAAGTAACATGGTTTTTGTAGTAATAAAACCTATAGGCAAGCTGGTAGGGGAAATGGTTAAAGTACCGTTCTGGTACTCCCCAAATAGCACTAAAACACCGTTTTAATACCATTATAAGACCTCCAATGGGCAGATATCTACAGCCAACCTGAAATGTTGATGTAATACAGAAGATTGCTGGGATTTAGGTTGGTGCACTGCCCCAGGCTGTCGAAGAAGGGAGCATCCAGTTCCTTTAATCGTCTAGCTGTCAATCCCGGACACTTACAGAGAAAGTGAGAAAAACTATAATTTTAGAAAAAAGTAAAATATAAAATAAATAAATATTTAAACTTTGTAATATGTCTTGTGCTTTTATTGTGAGCACAGGTATAGATAATTAGTTTAGAACTATGGCTTCAGCAAACCACTTGGTGAGGACGAATGTTTGACAACCTCGAAAGTTTGTGTGCCTTCTCCTACAAATACTTTTATCACTTTGGTTTCCTTTAAACGACTCAATTTACTTTAATGACTAAAAATCAGGGAAATTAGTAACTTTCACGATTCTAAACAGCACTTTTATGCCCACCAATAAAAACATATTTGGAATTTCAGAAAGACGAGTTGGGTGGAGTAATTTTTTTCCTACCTTTATAATTAGTTTAACTCAAACTAACCTAACAACTATTTATAAGTAACTACTTATGAAGTGGTTTCCAACAAACTAGTTTATGACATTAGGCAGCAGTGACTAACACCGGTTGGAAAAAAATAATTCCTTCTTCGCCAAATCGCAAACAGTGACGTCCTTTTGTGTTTCTATTCAATTCTTCTTTTTCTGCTGCTTGCTGCTAGCTCGCTCGGCTGTTTTCCCACTAACTTACCGATATTTCCGAGCAATTGCGTCAACAGCAATCCATTCTTGCTAGGAAAATGTGCAAAAAGCATTGTATTTTCAAGCCTTTGGTTGCTGCTTTTTGTATAGCGATATAGTCATCTTGGCGATGGTTTTGCATACTAAAAACATTCCCGACTAAAATTGTTATTGGTATACTAACAACTGTTTGACTGAAAGTGTGACTTGGTGAGCGACCGTTTCAAACAAACTTGTTAGGTGGCCAGAGTTTACTTCCAAGAAGATGTTGTTGCAGTTGTTTTTACAAATGCCTTCCTTGCTGCTTTATTTCTCGAATTAATTGTTGTTACTTTTGATATATTGATAACGCGATTAGTTGTTAACAGTCGGTGCCCCGTGTTGGTTTGACAGTGACAATTCAGAAAATGTCCGCAATGACCGAATAGAGAATTTGATTAGCAAATATTCAGCAAACCTATGCAAAAGTCAAGGCACGTTGCTTCTTATTATTGGTAGTCAACAATTCTTTCTTTTCTTCATAGGCCTGCAAGCATACAAATATATTTACTGCAAACCCAGTGAGTCACTCCCCGATTTTATTTGTTTCTTTTTCAACACCGCATAATCTTTACTCTGTAATCTTTAATTGCATCAGAGAGCGGATATGAAGTCGTCGTTGCCAAAGTGGCATGAGACAAGCGATGAGCTGATGATGGCATTATTCTTAGTTGCCTGGATCAAATGGTTGTGGGTGTTTAGCGTAGGCGGAGTTACTGTACACTCGCATACCTAAAATTTGGCAGTGGGAGTAAAAAAATCAATCAGGAATTGAAAGTTTTAAATTATGAGACAATGTTTGCCGTAAGGCAGAGTAAGGCTCAACATATTATATTTAAGCTGGAGTGATGAGCACATAAACTTCCACAATGGAAGCAAATGCAATTTTATTGTTAAACAAACTGAAGGTTCGTGCAGATTCTAACAACACTGAGCGTGACCATACATAGGAGGAAGAGAAAGGGGGCAAAAAAACGGTAAAAGGTGATTAAACATCTTGGAGAAATCTTTGAGATAAAAATGCACCTTCGATGACTGAGGTTTCCCACAATGGCATGGGCGGTGAAAGTAATTCGCTATGAGTAAAATGCAAAACATCTGGTGCTCTTTTATAATGAAACCCCGAGACAAAAATTTGCAATCCCAACATTATGTCTGTTCTACTATATAGATGCGAAATTTGGAGCTTTGAACAGACATTGCTTGCATTTTCTGGCCTCAACATCATACCAAACAGCAGCCTGTGGAGTAGCACCAACCAAACCGGACTGTCTTGGACACATTCTTAGAAAAGAATCAAGTGGCATCACATGCACTGTAGTTGATTTGAATGCACGAGGAAACCGCCGAAGAGGTAGAACCTCGCTGACTTGGAAAAGGTGTTCAGCAACGAAAATAAAAAAGCCCAACAAAAGCTGGAACGACCTACAGAACATAGCTTTTCATAGAGTTGAATGAATGAAGATTGTTGTGGCCATTTCCGCCCTCGTGGAACCATCGGAAAATGTATAATATAAAATAACGTGGAGCAAAATTAATCATCCATTTTGTTTTTGAATAATTTTTTTACTAAATAAAAACAAAATATTTTGAGTGCTGGAAATTTTTATTTTAACGTTTATGCACTTCATTGCTTGTCTATCTGATTGCAGTACTCGTATTCACAAGTGTGAAATCACGGCAATCACGTGTGAAAAAGTTATAAATATTTGCAAAAATTACAAAAATTAGCGACATTAACCTTGTATTAATCATAGGAGGATGAGCGGGCTCTCGGACTGCATCATATGATCGAATATTATTGCCGTTTTCCATCCCTGTAAAGATTAAAATCCTCCTCTGAGCCACCTTTCTAAAAGCACTGGTGCTACACTCTATATCTCAATATAATTTTTATAAGAAGCCCTATAGGAGCCGGAACTTGACATCTGTTCCAGAAGAGTGATCAACGCCTTATATGCCTGCATAGAAACTGTAGGATAATAATCAGGTGGTCCCATACAGTAAACTGATTTTACAAAATATTGGTTTGACCCATTTTAAAACATACAAGTAGAAAATAGAAAAATCGAAAGAGTACAGCAGGCAGCATTTATGGTTGTTACGGGTGCTTTTTCTCTACTTCAAATGCTTTCTAATAAATCTTCTTCCTGTAGATTTAAGTGGCAACCTCCAAGAAACTTTTACTAAACAGAAATAGAAATAGCAGATAGGTTAGGAAAAAACTGATCAGAGACAAGACTAATCTGGGTAAGAATCAATAAAAAATGATTTGATTCATTAATCTCACTTAAATGTTACCCAATGATTCAGAAGTAAGTATCAGTACAAAACAATGTCTGATTGAGGCGTATGATAGGCGAATGCCTCTCAAAAAAGGCTTGCCTTCGCATGATTTTCGTCACCACTGTGGAGGCAAGGAAGAGTTAGAGATCGTTGAGTGTTAGCTTTGCCAAACGCGCATCACTTGAACTAAGTGATAATTAAGAATTTCTCAAGACTAAGGTGGTTGGCAGTAAACTGTCCAGTCAAAATCCAATATACTTCAAACTGAAACGCCACGAGGTCCATTTAATGGAGAACTAGTTTTGCGTAGAGGTAACTTCAGCCAACTCGAAAAAGGATGCTACAAAATTCCCGGATATTATATATCTTCAAATATTATTAAGATGCCCAAATTTCTGCCCGCAAAGAAGGCACTCATAGTTGCAGCAGATTAACCTAGAAACACAAAAGTTCACTTTGCCACGTTGCTATTTTTCAGTAAACCAAATATGCTTATACATTTATATCGGGTATTATTTTAAGAGCTTGATAACTTAAAATGATAATACAAAACATACATATTATTGAATGATTTTTTTTATTATAATCTGGTAGATAATTGCATGGCATTTATTTTTTTGATATGATATCTGACATACTATACGTCCGCCGTGGCTACGATTTACTTGGTTCACTCGATCAGTCCATATTTTAACTATTTTTTCCATATGGCTGTATGGTGGCTTCGAATGCTTGAAAAATTGTTGGTTTGTCGGCCTAAGCCAATGACTTAACATAGACTCATAAAAAGTAATCTAGACGCGCTAAATGGCACGATCGAGGGGTCCAGTGAACAGGACCACTTCTGGAGAGAAAGTTGTCTTCAAATTAATTTTGCAATAAATCGATTGTCGAGCGCGCTGTCAGCATGGCTCGTTAGCACTCGTTCTTCGCCGTAACGGCTGCTCCTTCCCCATTTGGAAAGAATTAAGAACCGATGATACCGTCGGTGCTCTGTGAACTTTGCGAACAGATATATTTTTTCCATAGTAAATTTTCACAATTTGGAAACGTTGTTCAGCGTTAAACAATTAGTGACCAAACTTCACTGAACCGAAATGTCAACAACTTTTGCCAATCTCAGCTGTCAAACCATAGTTAGAGATATCGATATTACTCATGCAGCTAAAAACACCCGATATATGTAGATATTATGGAATTTCTCCTGACGAATGCAATTTCCACGAAACCTACTTAGTTGTTTCGAATTCTTGAATGTGCGTCCTTAAAGAAAAACTTTGTGTTTAATCCACTACTTAGCAGCCTGTTTATTTATTATTCAAACAACCTGTATTTAAATGCATGCAACTTACAGTCATCGTTTGGAAATGTATGCAGAAATGTGTGTACGACAATTTGTAAAAATAAATAAGCGCTTCCGTTGCGTTCGTGCAACGCCTGGCATCAAGCAGCACCACTTCATTGCACTCCTCCCTGCCTGTTGATTACTTATTTGCCAGCTCCAAACGCTGATCCTTGCGTGCCTCAAACAGCGGTATTCAAATGCTGATTGTTAACAACAAACTTTGTCGTTCACTGTGTGATGCTGTTGTTGTTCCTGTGGCTGTTGCTGGTGATGTTAGTTATTCCTGCTGCACTTCCCAAAGACGCAGTCACCAGCTCGGTCACTGACTGTCACACTACTACCTTCTGCTGTCTGTATTGTTGTGCAATGTTTTTGTTGTTACCACCACTGCCGCGACTTGTGACATTGTGACTGCCACTGCCGCTGCATTTGTTGTTCGTTTGAATGGCTGCCGCACACAATCGCCGCGTTGCATTTCAGTTTACACATTAATTATCACCTGTTGCATCTGCTTGCTACACATTTTACTGTGGTTATTGTTGCTGTTGATGCTTTTGTGCTGGCAATGCAAATACGAGTATCACTTAGCACGATGTCCTCTTGGATCATCTGATCTTTTTCTGCCTCTGTTGTAGTTGTTGCTGTAGTTCCTTACTTATTTATACATGTTCGTATGAGTATGTGTGCATCAGCCACTGGGCCTCGACTGTGGCTGCTTTGAAAATATTGCTGACAATTATATTGTTGCAGTGGCAAAGACAGTGGCAACGGTAGCACTTTGGGCACATACATATGTAGATGCACTGATGACAGCAGCGGCGAGCAATAGGTGGCGAGCAGCCAACGACAGCAGCAGCACTACGAGTAGCCGTTGGCAATAATAAACATGACAGTTGACAATGAATTTTAATGTTTGACTGTATTTTTACATGGGTTTTTCCCTTTTTCACCTCGGTGGATACTCTTGAATACAAACTCACATGGGTTTATTTATATGCAACTGAATGCATACATAGATACATCGTGCATGCAACAGTATAAATTTCCACTTCAATATATTTTATTATATTTCGCTTCACTCTACACTGGACCCGATTGCTACGGGCAATATCTTCATTATAATTGATATTGGCTTTAATTCAAAATAAGAAAAGAAACCTAGGCACTGGTCACACCTGGTAATTATCAGTGTTGCAGAGGAAGGAGAGAGATTCTTTGGATTTGTGCTCAGCATTATAAAATGTGATAAATTATTCACCATATTTAATTCATGATATATTTTTCTTTGGTTACGAATTCATGTTTAGCACACACTTTTTGAAGCAATCCACGAATTGTACAATATCATCGGAAAAGTTGGTAATCAGAATGAATAATTTGTTAATGTTACCGTGTGTAGGATAGAATGTCTCACATTAATATTTCCAAGTATTTTTGCACCCTTATTGCAACATGGGAAGAATAACTTTGTCATGCCAATACTCAAATTTCGCTCGTTGTCAAACAGCATTCGGTGCTCGATTTATGAACTCATAATGCAGAGACGGTTTTCTAATTTAATTTCTACTAATTTCTAAAACCCTAAATGTGTGATTTGCGTATACATTTTTTATTTTGATCCGAGAGAATATCGGCTATCCCCAACTGAGCAATTTTCTGGTTAATACTCAGTGCTTTCTCAACTGCAAGCCCTGATTTTCACCGCTCAAATACCTCCCTTCAGCTAGAAAAACTTACATCACTTCTAGCTTTGCCCTTTGCCTACCTACCTATTTCGATGTCTTAGATCTTTGCCCTAACCTAAAACTCATCAGCTCCCAATGTGCTTCTGAACCTTACTTAAAGAAACGCCTCAAAATTTGAATTTGCTAAGTAGTCAGAAGATTGAAATGTTTTAAAAAATAATTCTCCGTAAAATTTTACTGGAGGTGTTCTCAGGCGAAACCTTGATATCACCATCGTAAAAACCCCTTGAGAACAAAGACTATAAAGTAGCGCAATTTAATCAACTCGTAAAAAAATAATTATTTTGAGTGATGGAAATCTTTATTTTAACCCTTTACGCGCTCCACTGCTTGTCTGTGTGTATACTGCAGCTTTCTATTTCATAAATGTCAAAAGTCAAATGTGATTGACGTCCGATATGGTGATTTACTTAGCGCCACTTTGCATTTTCAATGCCGACAAAAGGAAGCATACCGGTGTCGTATGTGCTTAAAGCACCGTTTGATTGAACAGAAAATTAATGTGTGCTGCCAAAATATACTTGCAGTTTAACCCATATTTGCTCAATTTTTACATTAAACTTACAATATTTCTAGATAGCATTCGAACTTTATTCGTAGCTGGATGGAGCAGCGGATTAGATGGATTGACCACATTATAAGAATCCAAATTGAAATTTCTTTACGTCCAATAGAAGGAAGAAACGGAAGCAGACTTGAAAGTGATGAGCATTCGTAATTAGAAAAATGTAGCAGGATGGAGAGTTAACTGGAGGAAGATTGTTGATGAAGCTAAGGTCCACCAAAGACTGTGAAGCTAAAAAGAAGAAGAAGGAGGAGGTGGATAAGAGTTTTAAACTTGTGACGATTTCTGTGCCAATTGTTAAAATTAAGTTTGGCAGCTCTTTTTCGTCACAGACTTTTTCTTTAAATTTTTCTTAGAAGTTAAGCTTGAACGATCGTGACAGCTATGGTAAGATAAAGTAAAGTATGAATTTTAGCATTTCCGAATTATTTAAAAAATGTTCTTGCAAACAATGCACTACGCTGGCAATGTTTAATCCTTTCCATTGTGAACGCAGTTCGGAACCCTTTAGGCCATATTTTGCAAATAGAGCCACATATTAAATTGTGAATACCACACAACTGTTAGAATCTCAGATTTTTTACAAAATATATTTACTCAAACTACTTGTGTAGGTGGATGTGCTTACATGGATATGTGTCTGAATACGTGTTATTATTTAATCAATAAACACTTTATTTTCCCAGCAACGAACGGTGCTTCGGTGCGAAAGGTATAGAGAATTAGCATTGGCGTTCACAATTTAGCACAGATGATAAATGAGCCGCGGAAAATCGCCGCCGGTCACTTAAGTTATAACTCAAGCAGATTGTTGCCTTTAAAAATGAACGGATACTCAGGCCTACACACAAACACATGCGAAGTATCTAAAATTGCGTGAATGAAAAATCCAAATGGGGTATGGACAACAACTAGTAATTTTTTTGTTTTTCAAGCAAGGCGGAGGAATCAATAAACTTGTAAACGCCACAAACAGCTACAAATAAAGAAGGCGACTTTTGGTGTAAGCGATGCCGGCAAAGTGCTCTCTTCGCCCCAACGCCCCTTTTATCATCACCTCCTCTTCAATGTACAATGAACATGGGAAGTTAGTGCGCGCTTTGCGATTTTTGCATTCGCTTTACATAAATTAAATTATAAAATACTTTATAGGCGCGAGCAGCCATCTTCAGCCGGGTCTGTGTGCATTTGAGTGCAACTGCAGCAACGGCAGCGGCAGCAGCAGCTCTCCTTTGCTTTGCCGCAAAATAAGAGGGTGGACATGTTTTCAATTCCCTACAAGAGCAGCAACTCCTTTGTGTGCTAGCGTCATTCAACTTTGGAACAGCCTCAGCACAGCACAGCCCCAGCCTATCCGCACACACAAATTGCACAACTCCCAGCCGCTTTTAACTCTGGCGGCAATGATTTGGTTTATGCCAGAATTATTCTTTCCTGTCGCTGCTCAACCGCTCTGCTTTTACTTTATTTTTTGTTTTTTAGTTTTTTGAAAATCTGTTGTTTTTGGTTTTTTGCTTTTACAATATATCTCTTTTTGCTTGTGCCACGCCCACTTTTCGTATTTATATGATCAGCAAATAACCAGCGGGTAGATTTTGTCGACGCAACAATTGCGGCTGCCGCAGTAACTCCCAACTTTGAATTTAACGCCAAGTTCAACGCTGCTTTACAAGCTCGCTAAGCGCTTTGCTAAGTGCGTTGTTGTCTGTCCGCTCGGTGAGTCGGACGGTATACTTTGTGGGTGTGAGTGAATATGTTGGTATTTATGCAATGCTTTTTGTTGGTTTTAGCTTGGGAAATTTTAACTTAATTGCAAATGTTTTCTATCACCAGCCATTTTGAGAAAAGAAAACGAAGCAAACAACTCCTCTGCCTGTCTTTTCAACTCTTTCTCACCCAATAAATGAAAGACTAATGGATGCATTCTTTGGGGCGTGTTGGTGTTATTTGTTTTTGTGGCGAGATGCATGGCATTGTTGGCGTTCAACAAGCGCATGATTAATGTGGCAATTTTTCGAGTTGTCTGCACTTACTGTGGTTGTGGCCTGCATAAGCCATTTCAGCAGCAACGTTGGAAGACTTAAAGAACCTTTACTTTCATAGCAAAATTCACTGAGATTTGAAGTAAATTCACACGGTGTTAGTAGAGGGGAATATAGAGCGTGAGTATGAGTTCTACAGTTAAATTTTCAACAGCTACAATATGCTCATCAACCTTTTTGAATTATTTAGCACTGCATAGCGAAAATATTGACCAGCAGCACCTAAAATGTTATGTCTCATTTCTTTGACAGCATGAAATCCGATCAACTCGAAGAGTGGCATTTTACGGGAGTTGAGAGTTGAACGGTTTGAAATTGTCGATTGCCTTTTGGCATATGGCCTGCAGCCCAGGATCGTGCTCGTGCCTCGCTTGTATTTGTTGGAGGAAACGCTAGATAAACATTGGTTTTAAAATTTTATTAATTTTATTACCAGCTATGATTAATAAGAAACAATCATTACATAGTGAGAAAAGAGCGTTTCCCTTAAGGCAGAATAAGGCAGAATAAACGAATTGCAGCAAAAGACTTTAGCCACGAACTTTATCGCTATCCAATGACACCCAACGGCATTTACACACTGCACACCATAAATTCAAGTCTCGAGCAAATCAGCATTTTTCTCTTTTTTAACTAAAATACCCTTTCACTATTGCTCGTCTCTGCAACATTGTATAACGCAGGAGTCTTGCTGATGCTATCAGCGAATGCGCGAACAATTAATCAACTCAACTCTTCCTCCTCTTTTGTCTGAAATTAATAATAAATCGTTTAAGGCATATCTGCTGTTGCTAGTTTTTAATGGCCAAATGTCAAATTAATGTCCGCATGTTGCACATTTATCACGTGACTGAAGAATGTAAGTAGGCAGCTAATCTGCGTGATTTTGTGATTTTCAAAGAAGTTTAAAGTGACATTCCCTGTTTGCACAGTGTTGAGCATTCGGAAGTATTTTAAGAAGTACTCGTATCTTTAGCTCCACAAATACCCGGGTAGGCGGCACCCATGCAGTTTTCACTTCTTTTTCCAAGTCATTAACCGCTTGCTTGCCCTTGAGTCGGCCTCTACCAGCTGACCCAGCTACACACATTTGTTTAATTGAATTGTGGCGTGGCCATTTCGCCATTTCGCTTTCCACGCAGTGAGGGGAAAGGCTCTAAGTCACATGCAATTTTACAATCATAAAATACAAATATTGCTATACATAAATACATACACAAATGCATGTATTGCTCAAAATGCTGGTAATTCTATTTTTAGCAACACCTCGAGGAGTCGCTGTCTGGAGAACTCAACTGCTCGTTCAACGCTAAGGCCCCTCCCCGCAATGTGTGTCTCTGGCGATCTCTATGCATCTCACAAGCTTACTGGCTGCCCGGCTGTTTGAGTGGCATAATTTTATATGCAATTTTTAATCCTTTGCTGCTTCAGCGTTTGTTGCATCAGACTTGGACTAGCACACATTCAATTTTTTTTCTATGGTAGATTTGGGTGCATGTGTGTAAGTGCTCAAGCACTCGTTCATACTCATTTGGCATACATTCGCATACATGTACACGTATTTGTATTCTGTATGTATGTACTTAAGTATGTATTTGTGTTGCCACATCCTCCTGCTGTGAATTATGTGTCTACATAAATTACCAACTGCGAAATTAATCATTTTTGCTATGTTGCAGCATTTACTCATTTTCCAAAGGCACATACTAAACGCTTAGAAACACATACTCTTCTCGGCAATGGCCAAGGCAAAGAGCTGGGAGTAGTTTAGGGGAGGTAAATGTAATGCAACATCACTCAAGGCGGTTATAGGCACTTGCTTTCTTCTACACTGTTGCAGTTGCTATTTGCTGCTAGCGAAGTTTGCTTTTGATTTATGCAAATGACAGTGGCGCCAGCGAGCTGCAGTGTCATTTTATTTCCAAGGGCTTTAGGGCAATTATTGAAGGTTAGAAATTTATATCAGTAGCTGCCTGAGGTAGGAAATCTAATTTAAATTTTTCCAATCGAAGAGTAAGTTAAAGCTGCAATTTGCACTGCAGAGTAGCTCCTAAATATTTTGGAAACTCATCAGCACAGGAATGCAGTGGAAGAATTACTCCCTCTTTAGAGTAACAAAAAAAACATTACAAGCGACGCGAAGCTTAACGTTCTGCATTACCGAAAAAAACTGGCCTCATATCCGGGCAAGATTTCTACTTCAACAATATTTCCAAAAAATGTGTGGGAAAAGTTTAATGCTTTCTCAACAACATCGAAAAGCTGAACAACCTCTACTTAGACTATCACAAAATCTATCATCAATTATTGGCTCAACTCCTTCGTCGCAATAAATATAATTTAACACATTTATGGTAGTAGTCTGGTCAAATACCCATTTTTATAGATATCTTTTAGAATTTTTTTTTTTTTAATATAAATAAAATGGGATCGTTTTGATTTTATAGTACATACCTTCTGCTCAAATATGAACGAGACGTTATCAATAAAACGGTTTTGGTAGGACTGTTATAAGCTCACATGGCAAATTTCAGCGTGATATGTCACATAGTTTGTTTTCTGTGCTACTGTAAACAAGTCAAGCTCGAGTGTGTTCTTCGAATTATCTTTTATAACTTCAATTGTCTCAAAATGTTTTCCACGGAGCGGCAACTTGAGCTTGGGAAACAGGAAAAAGTCACATGGAGCCATATCAGGCGAATACGGTGCTTGCGGAACGATATTAACATTATTTTTGTTCAAATAATCGCGAACAAGACGTGATGTGTGAGCTGGTGCATTATCGTGATGCAAGAACCATGACTTGTTGTCCCACAATTCCTTCCTTTTAAGACGAATGTTCTCGCGCAAACGCTTTAAAACGTCTAAATAATATTCAGCGTTAACCGATTTTGCGATTTGTGCGATTTTCAAGCACAATTTCCTTTACTTTTCCGATGTTTTCGTCGTTTACTGATGTTGCTGGACGACGTTCATGAGGCAAGTTTTCAACCGATGTACGGCCCTCTTTGAACGATTTGTACCACTGGAAAACACGTGCACGCGATAGAGCAGAGTCCCCATAGGTTGTCTGCAACATTTTCAAGGCGTCTGAAGCCGAAATTTTGTTGGAATAACAAAATTTTAAACAAATTCTTTGTTCAACTTGAATTTCCATCGTTAAATTCGAAGAACACACTCGAGTTTGACTTGTTTACAGTAGCACAGAAAACAAACTATGTGACATATCACGCTGAAATTTGCCATGTAAGCTTATAACAGTCCTACCAAAAAACAAAAAATTTATTTTTGCCATATGTCATCCGCGGACCGTTTTATTGATAACGTCTTGTTCATATTTGAGCAGAAGGTACACATGCCTGTATGCACATATGTATGTACGTATGTGTATAACGAACTTTGTTCCAAGAACCAAAGAGCTTTTACTCACTTAAAAATTTATAAACAAATTAACAACAAACATGCGAACTATCGATTTTATATGCAATAAATGAGCAGCAATGCATCATTCCATTCATTAACTGGCACATTTCAAATTTTATAATATTGAGTCAAGAATGATAGAAAGAAGATTGTGTCCATCAGAGAGTTCGTGACGTCACGTTTTTCCGAGTTGTGCAGTATTGCCAACCATTTGCTCTTCGCAATAAATTTAGTGCTTTTTTATACCGAAAATGCGAAAATTTTGAAGTTTGGTGTTTGTTTCTTTTTGTTTTTAATTTACGGCTAGCGAAACTTTAGGTTAAAAAAAATCTGTATTATTATACAAAAGAAGGTTAAAAAAGGCCACTCTGAGAAGATTTTAGGGCTAATGAAAATTAGTTGGTTCTTATAAAATTTGATATTTTGAAAGTGTGAATTTAATTTTTTGCAAGAATATTAAATGTCCCTTTCTTAACTCTTCTTGAGATTGAAAACCTTTTTACACATTTTGATGGCGTTTGAATTTACTGAATGCGGATTAAAACCATAGAGGTGTAATTGTTTCTTCCGGCCATCAATTCTTAGTGGGAGATAGGGCATCAAGAGGTGTAATCATTTTTTACAAAGCCACAAAATACCAGAAAATACTAAAGAAACTATAGTGACATTTTTACAAAAAGAGTACCTTATCTAGTAACATAACCTCAAATATAGCAAATAAGTCGTTCCTTTAACAAAAGAGTATCGCTTAACAAAAAAAAACTAATAAATTAAATTGTACATAACCATAACACATTTATTAAAAAAATAACGCACATTCTAAAGACAATTTGTCATGCATATAAAGTTCTTTAAGTGATTCAATAAAAATGTGTTGTTTTATTTTCTTTAAATGGGCATTTTAGTGCGTTTTTATATCCAAAGCTAGGCAACACTGCAGTAGTGAGAGAGAAATTTGACTGCCGAAAGCAGAAGAACACCAACAATACCTGCAATCGCGAGCAATGCCACCAGATGTTAAAAAAAAAGTAAAGCTAAATAAAACTGAGTGAATTATTTAACTAATTATTAAAAAATGAATATTTTACAAAATTATAAACAGTACATTTCAATTAGAACAGGCTAGAAAAATGTCATGAAGAAAGAACTAAAACTAAGAGACTAAATAACAAAAAAAAAATGCTAAATCAAGTAACGAAGATTGTAATGTGGTCATACTGGTGCTAAAATCACGTAACTGGTTGTCAAATTCGCTGAGAGCAAAGTAGCGGGACCACGATAGGCGCCATCTCATTATTCTTTCCATCATGGTATTCAGTAGTTGAACGTGAATCGGCAACAGGTTAGGAAGTGAGAAAAGTTTTATTAAAAGAAACAGAGAGCATAACTCTATTTGATGTACACAACTCTTTCACAATTAAATTTGCAAAAATAATTAAGTAACTAATTGAACAACAACTTTTATGCAGTTTACTTGCTGAAAGAAATAATGTCAATACAAAATGTATTGTATTATTATAAAATAATAAAATCAAAAATTAAATTTTAACATTCGAGTAGAAATTGAAACAATAAATTTTATTCAAGTATTTGGTAAAATTAAAATGATTTTCTGAACGAAGAATTTTATGAAAAATTTTTCTAAATTGCTTCGAACGACGACTCATTTTGCAGAACTGCTATGTACATTGTAAAAAAAAATTACATAGTTGTATTTATGCCTACAAATAAATGTAACTTGATCAATTCCATTGCGATTCCATTTACCTCCTTTTCTATATCCATACAATCATCATCTATCTATCAAATAAATAAAACTAAAATTTTCTGTTGAAATTTGCAACCATTCCATCAGTATTTTCTTAAGACGTTGTCATGTTCAACTATCTTCAGCAAACCGACTTTACAGACAACCTCTTTTTTGTAGTAGTGTGGCACCAAAGTAAGAGTCTTTAAAAAATATAGTTGGCTTTCGAATTACACATCAATTGAGCAAAAATTATGAAATATATATTTTTTGAATTAAATTTTTTTCAAGTTAAAATTATACAATTTCCAAGAATGAAATCGGGAAAATCTTCCAGAATCAACCAATTTGTTCTAGCTTATTTTAGACCTTTTAAATAAAATATATTGTTATTCATATATCATTCTAACAAAAATGTGTATGTATTTTTTCATAAGTACATATAAATATTACATTTCAATCAATTTATTGCATAGAACTAGATATATAATATTAAATTCGTTTCATAACAAACCGGAAAATTGTCGATTGATTTCAGTTTTAGGAGCTATTTTGTAGATGGTTTTCCAACGCAACTATTTTGACCGAATAATCTCTTTATTTTTGAGGATAATTCAGCCTGTGTATTTACAATTTTAAACCTAATAAAGAAAATTGGGCTTACTTGACGGTGATGACATTCTATCAAATTTACTGAATTAATTTATTTTTATCTGGAAAAATTGTGTTTGCAAGATTTAATAGTAAAACTGAAAAACCATCACACTTTATTCGGCAAGTCCCCTTTTACCATTTAGTATAGTAAGTATGTACGCATGTATGTATGCACATATGTAAGTAACTGCTCACTCACATTTTTTATATTTCGTCCCCTTTATAAAAATAACTGTCCGAATCCGGCCAAGAGAGTGTCCGCTTAAGACAGAATAATTTTTTTCGAAATTTATACTTAAAATTTTGTATAGGAAAAAATGTCCTTCTAATATACATCTCCAATAGGAGAGGTTTCACCTTAGGCTATAAAGGCTTGGAAATGCTGAGCTTGTTTTATAGATCTGCCATTTATTACCGCTTTTATATAGTATATTCGTCGCTTTTCCTCAGTGGGCTAAAACACGTAGTTTCTTATGCTTATATGCCTCCCTGATTGACTTTCCAAGACTTACATGGGTCTCCATAAATTTTATGGACTTCATTATTACTTCACTAAAGGGGTGGCCTGGAGGTAGCTGAGTGACATCGGCTACGCAAAACATTTCCTTGCGATCCCTCATTTGACTATACTTTTGATCTGATTGCTTTCAGAGTAGCCTGACTACCAGCGAGCATAGTAAAATTTTTCCATTGAATTGAGCGACTTTGTAAAAAAAAAAGAAATTAAAAAAGAACCGCACAATGCACGCACTCCGCGCATTAAAAATTCAACTATTCATCCGAAGCAGCCAGGATGTATAAGCAACAATGGAAGATGGCTTTGCATTAAGTATGCAAATATAGACAAATACTTTCTAAAATATTACTTTTCTAAAATAGCACCGTTTTTTACTTATTTGTGTACAATGCCACCACCGTATTACATATTTGTGCGTATGTGTATGTGTGTGTGCATTCTCCTGAAACAAAATCCAAGTAATATGAAGCCGTAAAGCAAGTGCGACACAAAGCAGTTATTGTTGCCATGAAAGACTGTTGCTGATTGCTGATTGTTGACATTGGCGCGACAATAGCCAGCGTCAATTTATTTGGCTAAATTACAACCCATTGCAAGAAACCGCAACTTGTAATTTCATTTGTAATTTTCATAATTGCGCCATTTTCATGCAGCCAAGAAGAAAATATATAAACAAAATGCCAATTAGAAAATTAGCGGTGTGGAGAATGCAGTAGTTAACGGCAGTTAGTTCCCATAAGATTAAGATGCTGATGGATTCACTGCTGGCGGAGGCGGCGGCGGGTATAGTGGCACTCAATTTGGGGCTATCAACCGCTTATGAACAAACAAATTACGAGTTAATAAGGCGCAGTGGAAATTAGTGGTTAATTTTTTCAGTTAACAAAGTAAAGATAAATAAAAACCAAGGATGCCACCGCCAAGATCAAATGCAAAATTGGAATGCGTACAAATGGGCTAGTGGCATGGAGTCAGAGTGTCCGTGGCTGCGTTAAGTTGAAAATTTGTGCCATAAGCGATGCTGCCGGTGATTACAGAAAATGAGCGAGCAGGCGTACGTAATAACCACCTGCTAATCGCCAAACTAATGGCGAACATCAGCAGCGAGGTCAGTGTTAAGTGGAAAACAGCAGGCGGCGCT
The DNA here is from genome assembly GCF_028408465.1 of Anastrepha ludens. Classification (NCBI taxonomy): domain Eukaryota; kingdom Metazoa; phylum Arthropoda; class Insecta; order Diptera; family Tephritidae; genus Anastrepha; species Anastrepha ludens. The sequence continues at coordinate 115,177,831 of NC_071500.1, read as the reverse complement.
GCAGCAAGCACATGTTGCATATATATGTTGCACATGATGACAATTACAGTCCAAGTGTGGCGAGAAGTTATTAGGGATTCAAGCAATTTACCAATTTGTGTTTTCCTCATTTTTTCTAAACATGTAAAGCAGCAGTGTTTGTTTGATTGAGTGAGCGTGTGTGTGGGTTTATTAGCTCAAGCACACCTGAGCCTAACCAATAGCTCCACGCCAAACAGGCTGCACACTCATTAAACCGCATGATTTGTGCATAATTTGCAATTAAGGACTTACGGTTGAAACTTTTCGCACACAAAAGCTTCCAACAAAAATTAGCTACGAAAACACCTAAAACTACATACAGAGTGTTAAGGGATCTAGCGTTCAAATCGACCGTAGTGCCTGTAATTTCAAAAAGAGAAGCGTTTGCGCTCATTTGGCAACATTGCAACTGTGGGCAAAAATGAATTTTCAACTTAAGCGAATTACTTATTTTTGTGGTTCTCAATTTGAGCTGTTTCTAAAGCTCTGCTACTCGCAGCTCACTTTAACAAGGTTGGGTCGCCAAGGAAAATTAACGAGTAACAAAAGATTGAGTGCCATTAGGTACAGCTTCCTTACTTGGCGTGGGTATTCCATTAAACATAACGTGAAACTAATTTTTTTTTTTTTTGGTTTCGTTACTATTTTATTATGACTATGAAGCGGGCATGATGTGAGTAGAATTGACGTCTATAGACGTGAGAAAGAAAAGAACATTGGCACTGAAGTAACTCAGATATTGTCGCGTTGAGAATGAAGCGATAAGAGGACTCATAAATAGGTGACGATGAGACGTCAATAAAATAATTTCAACTGTACGTCCAAGAGTATTACTCAAAGAATACTTCATAACAGGAATTCCATATTTATTCCTTAACTCCAGGAAGAAGGGCCGCATGAACACCGAACTGCAAAGTCAGGTCATTCCAACTAACGTGATTCACATTTAGATATATTAAGAAGTAGTTGCTGTAGTAGCCGAATTAATGAGCTGTATCGAGGAAGTCGAATAAAAACCCAAAGTCTTCGATGAATGGGTTTAAGGGCTCAAGTTGCGAGATAGTCGATGCCATGTAGGGGCTGACTTACAAGCTGGACATATGTACAGCTTGTCGCTTTCGATTTGAATATGTCAAAGTTTAACCTGCTACAATAACCAAAACATCCAGAATAATTGTGCCGATGTAACCCAGGTCTCACAAGGCAGCTGAAAAACAACATTCGTGGGACGAGAATTGATGGAGGTAGTTACGGGCTCTTGGTGAATGACGTTTCAGGCTTGTCCACGCACCGTCGGGGTAAGTGGTTTTGTTTTTTCAAAAAGGAGGTTAAAATCGAAAATTTCAGAAAAATCATGAAATGTGTCGTCAAAGCAGCGTTATGTGGGGCATACTCCCACTAACACTATAACTTTCCACCCCTTTAGGCTGATTCCATACTGGTACTGATAAAAGCATTTCATCAAGGTGTAGCCGTTTTTGTGCCTTTTGGATACACCAAGTACCTGCGTTCTGATTCCTCTCCTAATTGCGTATGGAGATTATATGCTATCAATGCTTCGATTCCTAACCAATCGATCAACGGAATGAGGCATCGGAAATTTGCAATATCGTTGCTCGATATCGACTTGACGTCTGTTTGCGTTCGTCTTGATGCTTACCTCAGGAGTTCGTCCGTTAGTAAACACAGTCATCCCCGCAGAAGATCTACTTCAAAATGATTTCTTTGTCAGTCACGTTCGCCCTGCTTCCGCTTTGCGCTCCCATTCTATACTTCGGACTTTTATTACGATCCTTACTGCAAACTTTTTGACTGTTTCCCATTTCTCTTTCGAGTTCAGCATTTGCGTCACTAGATTGCCGTGAGATTTAGCGAGGAAAAGCATGAGTCTCTTGCTGTGAAGAAGTGAGAAAAATCGGATATGTAACCATTTATGAGCACAAGCCATTAATGCCATTATTAGGCGCTGATATGGAACGGCCAAAAGCGTATAAATCAACAAGGTTTCCAGCGCTTGCTAAGGAAGTCAACTAAGATATATGAGTGATTAACACCAAAGATGGCATTCAAAACCGCTGGTATTCACAGAAAAAACCAGTGGTTCGATTATCAAAAATTAAGTCAGGCAATGACTTTTATAATTGGCAATGCCATGGATATAGGGTGACAGCAAGGGGAGCATTTAGTGTTGAGCCAGTAAAGGGGTCAATCGAACGATATTTTGCATAACAACTGGGCTTCACGGCAATTTATTCTATATTGGAGGTAAAAAAGGGAGGGTTCACGAGCGTGGTTTAATCACCAAGACATGACTTACACTGCAAAAATCGTTAATTTCTATAAAAATATATTTATCTTTCCCTCAAATTTTCGCACTAATTACCATTAAATTGAGCTAAAGTGGCAAAATTACTCAAAACTCTGCATTAAGTGAAACCTGATTGAAACCAAAAGTCTGCAGAGAGAAATACGACAAAGGAAGACCGCTACCCATCGTGGCTGAAATTTTTGTTGCTTTTAAAACCCCTCAAACTGTAACGCCTGCAAACCTTAAAACGATTTTTAATGATTGCCTAATTTACGAGCACTAAAGTTAGCGGCCGTTAGGCAGGTAGAGCATTGGATGCTGTCGCGGGACCAGCAAATCTGCAAGGAAAGCAGCAAAGTGTTTGGGAGGCGAAATAGTTTTATTAAAATACTTATGAACTTTAATCGAAATTTCGCACACATACACATGCTAAGTGTATGTGAACTGCTTATCAGCAAAATTCTGATGAGAAATGGCCATGACAATATTAATAAACAATAAAGTGAGAAACAGCAAAGGCAAAAACAAAAAAGTTTCAAAACACTACAGAAAAATGCAAAACATGTGCCACGAACAAGCCATAAGAAAATATTTTCTTCGTCAATACGCCAACAACAATAAGCAAGGAACTCCAAGAGGCGTGTTTTTTGATGACTAGCTATTGATATGCCACGATGGTGGCCGATGGCCTCGGAGCCCCGCCGTGAGGGGCCCAGTTACTACAGCTACCGCTACTTCTGCACATTGGAGTGTCATCATCCTTTTTGTTCCTCTTACCTCAGCTCTTTCTTCAACTAAGTACAAATATTATTTTGGATCGTTGTTTTTGTTCTTGTAATTTTTACTGCCTTTACGTGCTCATGCGCAACTGTATTCCCATAATAATCAAGTAGAAGATAGCGGGCAACGAAGGCACACAAATTCTTGAAATTTCGCCATGAGCCGTGTGCCGTGTGGCGTTGCATATGATTTTGGTATGCCGATTATTACCAAACTCTTTTTCGACAAAAACAGCAACAATAATAAATACGGTAATAATAAAAAGCCATTGACTCGTGCATTGCATAAGCGTCATAAAAAATAAATGACGCGAAGGGCAGCTGTGCTGAGGTAACAACCGAGGCGCACAAAAGAAATCGGCTTAAGAGCCTGGTGATAATATTCAATAAAGTTTTCGGTGTGATATAATCTACAGGGGCATAATGGAAGGTGAAGCAGAAAATTATGAGCCTCTGATGGAAGCAAAAGCGAAAAAAATATGAAAATAAAAAATGACTTTTATAGTGATTTCTATTCAGAAAATTAGCTTTGAATGTCACTTTGGTCTATGATCCTCAAATGTTGTTGACTGCACTTTATGCGCATAGCCGATTGTATTTTTTTACAGCATTTGTTGAGTATTGTTACGTGACTTGCATGTCCAATGTAAGATCGGCGTTGAGTATCTGCGATGGCCCTTTTATTGTGTTATTATTATAAAATTGCTCCAAGAATGAAAACACAAAAAACAAACCTTATTAACTATTGTTTATGTGAGAAAGGAAGTGATTGTAAAATTTCCAAATAGTAAAAAACTGTATTATTCATTTTTTACACTACTGGAAGAAAAATTGTGTCTGAAATAATTTGTAGCTCATATGAATGAAACTTAGGTTCAATAGCCAGAAAATTCATCTCCATGAGCAAACCTACACGAATAGACGTTTCAAAAAAGCAAATAAACTACACTGACTAAAACAATAACTTAGAACTAAAGTGCAGAAAGCACTAACATAAAATTGAATTCAATAATTTAGAAAACACATATTGGGCAAAGAAAGATCAAGCAAAACACAGTTTAAAATCTGGTTGAGTTCTCGAAGTGCACGCACTAATGGGGCATTTATTGCGTAATTCATACTGAGAGTCTTGAGGTAAAAAGGAAAATTGAAACGAAATGTTCTCGCAGCAATAAGAAATTGAATAGCGGCAATTCCAGTATTCTTGTTGCATGTATGCTCCGAGGATCGTACCATTGTGGCTTTCCATGAGTTAAATTTTCCAACGATATCAGATATTCAGCGCGTCAGTGCCGGGAAAAAAGGTCGGCACAGATTCTTCACCCTCTAAAAGCCGCTTTTTATCTAAAAATTGCTTTATCTGAATTTGGTATATGCGCAAAACTAGATTGAGCAACAGCGATAGCACCATTATAATTTGAAAATACCTTTTAGAGGTATTTAATACCGAATGGAACGAATATCGGTCATAGCTTTTCTTCTGATGTGCAGGTGTCGAAAATAATTCAAGCTGTGAACTGAGTTCGTAGGTATAATATAATTTTTGCGTTAAAAAAACAAGCAATGTACGTCACCTACGCTAGCGATATCGATATGATACCCATCAGCGGTTGCGAATTTTAGACGATTGAGAGCAATACGAAGAATCGCACGCCCATTTGGCTCATAAGTGACTGTTGACGGTTGAATAAGTGTTGTCGATGTAGATTATTTTACGTTGGAAGCCCAACACGTTCATGCCAGCAAGCGCTTTTGGAGTGAATAGGCGAAGAAGTAGAAAACTTCATCTACGAAGCATCATCAAAGCGAAGCATCATAACAGCTTCTTGGGATGATGTGGCTCTGAGAATGTTTAAAGAAAATGTTGCGCGCAAAATGTATGGAATTTTACATGTGCGCCAGGGCAAATCGCAAAAGATGTTTAGATGAGCTGGGGAAACTTTACAACGCCTTAGACATAAGGCATTTAACGGAGATCCAATGACACCGGTTAATTAGTTATGCCAATCCATGGAGGATGGTTCCATGTGTAGAAGTCCACGCAAGTGGGGAAAGTTACTGATCGCCATTCACTTGGGAGTGGCCAGGACGATTCTTCTACATATGGTTCAAGCAGCTCACAACGTCCGGGATTAGCCCACGTATCCTCTGGTTAGCTTCCGAACACCCGTTCGGGAGTGAGCTAAAGTGAGAAGGCGAAGCATCCCAGCATAGCTGGTTGTGCGCTGGGTTTGGGACCCGCCACTTAAAAAGCCCCCCCAATGAAAACAGCAACAAAGCCTCGGATGAGAACTTCCAACACTGATGACGACCCCTGCAAACGAAATAAGGAATACGATTTGAGGGCATGCACCTGGAATGTCCGGTCCCTTAATGGGGAAGGTGCCTCTGCCCGGCTGGTTGATGTCCTCGTGAGAGTAAAGGCTGACATCACTGCCATCCAAGAGATGCGATGGACGGGGCAAGGTAAGAAAAACCTAGGACCTTGCGACGTCTACTACAGCTGCCATGTAAAGGAGCGCAAATTCGGTGTCGGATTTGTTGTGGGAGAGAGACTTCGTCGCCAAGTACTGTCGTTCACTCCGGTGGACGAGCGTCTCGCAATAATCCGCATCAAAGCGCGATTTTTCAACATCTCGCTAATTTGCGCCCACGCCCCGACGGAAGAGAAGGACGATGGGACCAAGGATTCTTTCTATGAGCGCTTGGAACGTTCCTATGAGCGCTGCCCCCGCCACGACATAAAAATCGTGCTTGGCGACTTCAACGCCAGGGTGGGCAAGGAGGGAATTTTTGGTCCCACAGTCGGAAAATTCAGCCTGCACAACGAAACATCCGGCAACGGACAGAGGCTGATCGACTTCGCCGGGGCCCGAAACATGGTAGTCTGCAGCACCAGATTCCAGCATAAAAAGATACACCAAGCTACCTGGCTGTCCCCTGATCGAAAAACGCGAAACCAGATCGATCATGTTGTGATAGATGGAAGACACGCTTCTAGTGTATTAGATGTACGTACGATCCGAGGACCCAACATCGACTCGGATCATTACCTTGTTGCAGCCAAATTGCGCACACGCCTCTGTGCAGCAAAAAACGTACATCTACCTACGCAAAGAATGTTCGACATCGAAAAGCTGCAATCACAACAGACAGCCAGAAGATTCGCCACTCGACTCTCACTCCTGCTCTCGGAGAGCACTGCCCAACACACCGGCATGCGCGAGCAATGGAGCAACATTTCTCGTTCCCTACGTACCGCCGCCGAAGAAGAAATCGGATTCCGGCGAGCCCGAAAAAACAATTGGTACGACGAGGAATGTCATGCTGCCGCCGAAAGAAAAGATGCCGCCTATAGAGCCACGCTGCGATCGGGCGCAACGCGAGCCATGTGGGATCGCTACAGAGAGCTGAAAAAGGAAGAGAGACGTATTATCCGACAGAAGAAACGAGAGGCCGAAATACGTGAGTGCGAGGAGCTTGAGATGCTGGCCAATAGGAACAACGCCCGAAAATTCTACCAGAAAGTTCGGCGGCTTACAGAAGGTTTTAAGACCGGGGCGTTTTCCTGTAAGAACAAAGACGGCGATCTGGTGACTGACGTACAGAGCAATCTTAAATTATGGAGGGAACACTTCTCGAACCTGTTAAACAGTGACAGCTGCGCATGTCATAGAGAATGTGAAGATCCCGATACCCCAATCGTTGATGACGGAATTATCGTTCCGTTACCCGACCATGACGAGGTGAGAATAGCAATATCACGGCTAAAGAACAACAAAGCCGCGGACGCCGACGGACTGCCGGCTGAGCTATTCAAACATAGCGGCGAGTAGCTGGTAAGGTGCCTGCATCAGCTCCTATGCAAAATATGGTCGGATGAAAGCATGCCTGCCGATTGGAATTTAAGTGTGCTCTGCCCAATCCATAAGAAGGGCGATCCTGCAATTTGTGCCAATTACCGCGGGATTAGTCTTCTAAATATCGCCTATAAGGTTCTAGCGAGCGTATTGTGTGAAAGGCTGAAGCCCACCGTCAACCAACTGATTGGACCTTATCAGTGTGGCTTCAGACCTGGAAAGTCTACCATCGACCAAATATTCACAATACGCCAAATCTTGGAAAAGACCCATGAAAGGAGAATCGACACACACCATCTTTTCGTCGACTTCAAAGCTGCATTCGACAGTACGGAAAGGAGTTACCTGTATGCCGCTATGTCTGAATTTGGTATCCCCGCAAAACTAATACGGCTATGTAAGATGACGTTGCTCAACACCAGCAGCGCCGTCAGAATTGGGAAGGACCTCTCCGAGCCGTTTGATACCAAACGAGGTTTCAGACAGGGTGACTCGCTGACGTGTGACTTCTTTAACCTGATGTTGGAGAGCATCGTACGAGCCGCAGAACTTAATCGCTCAGGCACAATATTTTATAAGAGCGTACAATTGTTGGCGTATGCCGATGATATTGATATCATCGGCCTTAACAACCGCGCTGTTAGTTCTGCCTTCTCCAAACTGGATAAAGAGGCAAAGCGAATGGGTTTGGTGGTGAACGAGGACAAAACGAAGTACCTCCTGTCTTCAAACAAACAGTCGGCGCACTCGCGTATCGGCACTCACGTCACTGTAGACAGTTATAATTTCGAGGTTGTAAAAGACTTCGTTTATTTAGGAACCAGCATTAACACCGATAACAATGTCAGCCTTGAAATCCAACGTAGAATCTCTCTTGCCAACAAGTGCTACTTTGGACTAAGTAGGCAACTGAGCAGTAAAGTCCTCTCTCGACGAACAAAACTAACACTCTACAAGACTCTCATCATGCCCGTCCTAACGTATGGCGCAGAAGCGTGGACGATGACAACATCCGATGAAGCGACGCTTGGAGTGTTCGAGAGAAAGATTCTGCGTAAGATTTTTGGACCTTTGCACGTTGGCAACGGCGAATATCGCAGGCGATGGAACGATGAGCTGTATGAGCTTTACGGCGACATAGACATAGCGCAGCGAATAAAGATCCAGCGGCTTCGTTGGCTGGGTCATGTCGTCCGAATGGATACAAACGCTCCGGCTTTGAAAGTATTCGATGCGGTACCAGCTGGTGGTAGCAGAGGAAGAGGAAGGCCTCCTCTGCGTTGGAAAGATCAGGTGGAGAAGGACTTGGCTTCACTTGGTGTGTCCAACTGGCGCCGGTTAGCACGAGAAAGAAACGACTGGCGCGCTTTGTTAAGCTCGGCCAAAATCGCGTAAGCGGTTATCGCGCCAATTAAGAAGAAGAATCCAAAGGAATATAAATAGCATTGAATATTCTCCATACATTTTTGGGGAATACTGCAGGAGAGACAGTTCCTAACCAGATATAAGCACAGGTTGTTTCGGAAATGTAGAACCGATTTTCGGGGGAACGTAATTGATGAGCAAACTACCGGCTCAAAAGAAGAAATGGGGGCCTCAACTGCGCTTTTTAAGTAGGAACAAATTGCAATAACATTTAAGGAAAAATAAAATGGTCTATGAATTTCGATAAGTACATATGTATATTGTATATGTGGTCACCAAAAAAATTGCGATTTTTCTCACCGGAATTATAAAATTGACTACCAAGTCGTTTGTATTGAATGTATTTTGCTTATGAAGATATTCAAATCTATATATGCACACATAGAGTTCTGGTTCAAGAAAAAAAGGATTACCAGCCATTCTATACGATAAACGTTTTCAAGGAAGATATACTTTCGAGCAACCATATTTTTACGGGAAGAGTCAGAGGAGTAGTCGGAGGAGGAGTCATAATTTCGCAAGTCATAATGCATAATTTGCAATTCAAATATCACTCAAACTTCTGCCATTTCAGCAACAAAAGCAGCATTAAGAATTGCCTTATGCGCAAATAGAGTCAAATTGCATAAATGGAGAAAATGAAAAACGGAAAAAATTAAAGACGAAAAGCACACCGTCATGAAAAAGTTCATCGAAAGCATTCGTGCGATTATAAATGTTTGTTTTGTTGTTGTAAAAGCAAATATAACATTTCAGCAGCAACCACAAAAAAATCAACAATAAATGCATTCGTGAAGGATGTCTACGCTTGGCACAGAGACAAACCGAAAATAACTTTTTCAGACGCTGAAGTGAAGGTGCGGCAGCCCAGCGGTGCGGTGGCGGCGCAGCAAAGCACTCGGCATATTATGAGTGGGTACGCCTAAACCAATATGTCAAAAATGTTAAGCAGCCACATATATGCAGATATTGGCATAACAGGCAAAAGTATGCGAACCGATGAGGACAGACGCCGGACAGATGATCAGCAAGGCAACAAGTCTTGGCCTGGCCAAGGAGAGGCCATTTGCAGAGCATCTATGGAGCAATGAGGGAATCAGCGCGCACTTAAATAGAAAAAGACATTAATATACCCAGCGCCAACAAGAAAAATGCATGTACAACAACAGCAACAGCAACAAATACAACTATAAGTATATAAGTAGTGAACGAGGCATAAGCGCCAACAAAGCCAACAATAACTAAAACAATTGCAAATGAGTATGGCTTGAGTAGTGCAACAAAAAGCTGAAGTATCGAAGCGTCGGCAGTAGAGACTTTTGCATAGACAAATAGTTTTGGTCAAAGACACAAACACAAATGTGTATTTATAAGTGTATGGGAATAGCCAAAGCAACCAAGTGTTGAACTTGTGGGCCGATTAAGTACGAAAAGCCATGCAGCCAAGTCAGGCCAAGCGGTCAGCCGGGCAAGCGGAAGCAGAGGCAGAAGAAGGCAGGCGGTCAAGTCGCCGAATTGGCAGAGAAATGAGATATGCCTGTATAAAGTTGTAAACTTTTGCCAATGAAGCCATAAAGAAAAAATTTCCATTTCCTTGTTGATATGCGCGCAATGGCAACAGCGAGTCCCAGTGTAGCTGGAGCAATGCGAGAACCAAAAAATCAGTTAACTGCAATGCAATTGCACCAATATTTGTTTGTGGTATTATTACGCTTTAGATCAGCATACATATGTAAAAACATGCACGCATGTGTAGGTGTCTGTATATGTGTGTGTGTATAAATGTATCTGTTTTTCTGGGAGGACAGTAGCGCTGTTGCAAACGGCCTCTGCTGGCCCCAAACATGGCTCCGACATGCTGCAGAAATTAGAAATGGAAGCTAAAAGCAAGCATTGCTTACAACACAAAACAACATGGCAAACATTGCCAAATGACGAGTGAAAAAACATAAACAACAACAATATCAACAATAACACACAGCTAAGGACTGCGGCAGCTACGCGCTCGGCAGCTCGAAGGCGTATTGGAAGCGTTTACAATGGCGCATATTTATGCCACAAACAAAATTTTATGTTATTTAGCATGACAGGGGGAAGGCATACGCGCGGAGCTGTGGCCATTAGCAGGGCGGTGTAGCGTAGCCATGGCGCTGCAATTGCAACTAACAAATGTGCTATGCAATCGATTTTAAGCGCAGCTTACGTAGGGAAATGGTGCTGCACTGCCGGCGTCGCTAACTGGTCCCCAAACGCAGGGGTGTGCCCCGTGCAAATGTTTATGATAACTGTAAGCGGCATGAGCGGCATGAGTCAGTGGTTGTAGGTGTGTGTGTGCGTTCAAGAAGTCATCGCTTCATCATAAAAATGCCATAAGCATATTTATTATTGAAATTAATTCAATTGCTAAGTGGCCATTGGGGGATTGGTGGCGTTGTACGAACAAGCTTTCGTGTGTCATATTTATATTTGTTCAAGTGTGGTGGAGTGTGTACTCTTTATTTTTTTCCACAGCAAATGGATGTAATACCCAATTGGCTTATGGCAAACTTCATGCACAAATTGAGCGCCAGCAAACTTCAGGCGTCCTCTCATCAGGCCCTACTGACTATTATCACACCGAGCCGGTACTTTCACGCATAGTAGCGATAATTTTTTTAGAATTTGCTGAGAATCATCCAATATAAAAAAAAATAAAAATTGCTAGTTCTGTGTTTACAAAACAATACAATAGAGTTACAAGTATATTCAGGAAATTCACCTTACTAAGCTTCCCTGCTATCGAACTGTTCTAGGTATAAGGAACCATCCAGCTATAGCCAGTGGAAGCTGATAATGCTTAGGCCAGTGGATCAACTAATGGAACCTCAGTTAAGATTATTAGACATATAACATCAACGAGAGATGCAATCATGAAAAAGTTAAGAAAATCTTCCCTTATAAACAAAAATATTCAGCTGCAAATGTTTCTGATTTTGTGTTGTAAGGTCAAAAATTTATATTTGAGTCAAGGAGGTAGGTTCAAACCATTCAAGATTGTTTTAAAGAGGCATGTAACGGTTGTTGCCCACATAAGTATTTTGAGCTTCGCCCCTTTTATACAATTCAATGGAACTTCCCCCTGCGATCGACATATATTTGCATCCCGAGAAAATATGGTGCTTGGGTGCTTACACATCTACCCCAATATGAATTTGCATTATCCCAGCTATGCGGTATTGAGAATTGTATTCAAGTATTTGCATCGAGTTCTAAGCACGGCTTCTGGCTTTCAATTGGAATTTAATTTTCGACTAAATCATGGAGTTCTCTATAAATCTGTCTTCGTATTGTAAAACATCAGATCCTTTACTCAAATCCAGAGCACTTATTGGAATACAGCAAAGCTTTTATGTTGAATCTTAGTTCCCGCATAAAACCCGCATGTGGAACAATTTACCATAAGGCGTCTAACGTCGATATCTTGAGAGACTTTCTCATGGTTTTCCTTACCCCCCCATGTTTGCGGTATCATCGAAGCACAGAAAACCGACATTGCTCCTCCTTATGGTGTCTAAGTTGTGAATATCACCAAATAGCGCATATTACCTACTCGGTTGTGAATTTCCGAACTGCATTGTCTGCATAAACTACAGCCGTTCAAAGTCCCCAGAATGGGTCCCTTAGAAACCAGTCTCTTCAGGAAGTTGCTATTTTGGGTATTAAAATTTGAGAGCTTGAGGCTCTGTCGGTAAGTACTGATGTTACCCCGCCACCAGGGCTATGATGATTGGCTCAACCACGTCCTCCGATCGAAATTCCTTACCTTTGGAACATGCATTCATTATATTCATCGCTAGTGATTCAACGCCGGCAATTACAACCGCCGAACCTTCGCCGGTAGCCGGGGTCTCATATACTTCATATACCCGATGGGCTCATATACCCCCGAAGCTCTTTTCTCATAGGAACTCTCTTTCTGAAATCTTCTCATGGGGCTTAATGCGTGGCAGTTTAGTTTGCGTATGGTGCTCATCCACCCTACCAAATACCGATAAGGACACTACTCGTTGCTTACGCCAATTGCCCATCACTCATCTTCTGAGTGTTTGCCTATTCGCTGCTTGCTGAACCGTCTGATAAGGGACCTTCTTCTTCTTGATCGGGGCGATAACCGCATACGCGATTTTGACCGAGTTTAACAAAACCCGTAAGTCATTTTTTTCTCGACAGTTGGGCACACCAAGTAACGCCACGTCCTTTTCCACATTATTTTTCCAAAGTAGAGGAGGCCTTCCCCTTTCTCTGCTACCACCAGCTGGTACCGCATCGAATACTTTCAGAGCCGGAGCGTTTGTATCCATTCGGACAACATGAACCAGTTAACGAAGCCGTTGGAGCTTTATTCGCTCCGCCATGCCTACGATACTCATCGTCGCCAACGTGTAAAGGTCCAAAAATCGTACGCAGAATCTTTCTCGCAAACATTCCAAGGGACGCATCGTCAGATATTTCCATCGTCCTTTAAGGGACCAGAATACTTCTAATGGGAAAACTAAGCATATCTACCTCCCCTCACCTCGACATACTGGCTTTGCAGTATTCGTCTTTGTCCTCAGTATCTGTTCAAGCATTTGGCTTTGCGTAACAACATCCCAGAGGCAAAGGTATTACACAGACTTAGCAAATACTTAAAACGCTTTGTGTTCCGCAAGTAATCGTTAAAGTTCTGTATTGAAAGTGAAAATGTTTTCACAAGGAACTTTAAGTTCGAAGACATCTTTTATTTGCAGTACCTGCTTACTTTGTGTCAACTGCGCAACACTAAAATGGCATTAAAAATATATTTTACAACTACTTAAAAGCAATAGCAAAGTAGTGGTAACAAAAAACAAAAAAAAAATTAAATGATGTTTCTTAGAGGCACAGGGAGTGGAAGAAAAAGCAGGGATACCGCTTTCCATTACTTTGTGTTCTGTCTCTGCTTGGAAAAAATGTAGTAAACTTCTTCTACTAAGTAAACGGCTAGGTAACTATTGCATACGCACATACACACATAGCTAAATATGGTTTAGAATTTAGAGAGCAAGATGAATAAACGACCCTCAGCCTGAGTATTCCCTTACGCTCTACTGGCATATCCTTGCACTCGTTGCACGTTGACCCTATCAAATTTGCACTAAACAAATTTATGGTAAGACTTCTTTTGTAGCCTCCATAAAAATGTTTCAACCAAACATCAAACAAAGGGCTATTGTGCATTCTGTTGTGCAGCAGTAAAAGTTTCGCCCGTCGAAGAACAAAAGTGAGCAACAGCAAAACAAATGATTGCAGACAAAGTAATTAAATGGTCAAAGCATTTTAATTGAAAGTTATTGCATTTTTATTGGCGCTCTCTTAACGGTGCGCCAATATTGGAAAGAGCATTCCACACCAACAACATCACACCTGGCCACAAAGCAATCAAAAGATTACAAATGGAAATTCGCACTTATGTATCTGCAAAAGAAACAAAATATCGAACAAATCGAGAAAATCGAAAAGATCAAAAAATATAAAAAACGGAAAACTGCAAAACTGCAAAACACACAATTTTGAAATTGTAGAATTTTACTATCCACCAACATTATTGGCAGATACATTTCCAGCACACACTCCGATTTGATTGCTGCAAGTGTGGGAAGAGTGTGAAAGGATCTTAGGGCAGTTTGATGCTATTTTTAAAAGCTAACAGCTTTGGGTTTTACTGTTGATGACGCTGCTGATGGAGTCGATAGTGTTGGTGATGTTGACAATAATGCTTAATGTCATTGCTGGCCATAAATACACCGTACCTATGCTTGTGTGGGCAAAATGTTCTACCTTGCCCAATATAATAAGATATTCGAGGGTCGCTTGAAAAGTCCATGCAAAGATTGAGGCTATATTTGTAACATCTCGGTTGATTTTCCATTTCCATCGCGACAACGCACCAACTCACGCCCTAACAGTTGTGATCGTAAAATGAATGGAAATAGGGTTCCAACCCGTTTCACATCGTCCCTGTTCTCCAGACTTGGCTTCCTCGGATCCCTCGGACTACTATTTTTTGCCCAGTTTAAAGGAATGGCTGGCAGATTTTATTCAAGCGAAGAAGTGATTGCAGAAACGAGTGGGTATTTTTCAGACTTGGACGAATCCTCCATTTTACTCGATTGCATGGTGCATTATTTTCAATTTCTTAACTCAATAGAGTAGAGAAGCGCACATCTTTTGATGACAAAACAGGTCTGAGGCACTCAAGAACATACTCTGTACTATGAAAGCATGTAACGCCATTACGAACATCGTCGTAAAAAGCAACACTAGCGTTGGAAAGGTTATGCCCAAAGGATATCTGGTGAGAGGAACAGCTGTGAAGCTCAGAAATTTTGGGGCTGATCGGAGATATCGTCTGATTCCCCGATATGGAGATGGTGATGCAATAGGCATGGTTAAGTGGATTTGCTGTATGCAGCTCCTCAGGATTTCATAGACAGCCAGTAGGCTAATCCTCCCTCCAAGACTGGCTAACAGTAATTCCACGGATAGAAGCTGCTAACAGGGCGAAAATCACGTTCTACACTTTTCGTCTTTCTTTATTTTGCGCCACTTGAACCACACTAATAAAAATTCATATTGGCTGTAGTCAAGAATTTGCTTGAAGAATTAATGCTGTACATTTTTCGAAGCCACCGAATACTTGCTAGGGTGGCACGTCACACGAAAGACCTTAAGTGCTTTTTATTGGTATGATATGTAAAGTCTAAAAGCTTTGTGGATAAATCTGCTGCGATTGAGGCATTGGAAGCGAACAATACTAAAGTTATTCACGATATACCGACCGATTAATTAAAAATTGGTGTTTTCGGATGGGCGCATTACGTTGCAGTTGCGGTCAACATCTTTAAAAAAATAAAAGTCGTGACTGGTTCTACCTCTAAATTTATCATCCTTTACTGCATTCACAGTGTCTTCTAACAAAAATTCTGCTGGGCTTGAGTTCGGGCAAAAGTTCTTTAAAAAAATCTTTTACTGCTTCAAAATCCGAGGAAACTTTGTAAAAATTGTTTAAAATTTAACAGTATTGCGTGGAATTAAAGGAAGCATTTCATGAAAGTCATAAAAGTTCTAGATAACTTTGTTTCCTAATTTCAAAACATTTTAATTAAAACTCTGCAAAAGTATTACTCACGCAAAAAGCCATCAACGATATCTAAGCTCATATTGCATTTTTTCGTCATAAATTGCTTCAGCCTAAGTAAATGCGTAGCCTTATGAGATCCGCCATTGTCAACGCCGTAATCTGCAGCGACATGGCACTTGGATATTTTTCATAACTTCCCAGCTAGTCAACAAGTCGGGCTCACTCACAGGCACCTCCAGCAGTCGAACAGTCCGCCACAACGTTTTTTGTCTGCATTCTGTGAATAAATGGCGATAATAATAGGCACTTGCGGCCTAACAACACGCGCGACGGACAAACAGACAGACAGACAGTCAGCGCACGAAGCCTAACAACAGCGCAAATAGAGTTTGTATGAATATTTCTGCATATGGATGCGTGCATGTGTGTGTGTGAGAGTTTACGCGTACTGTCAGTGTGTGTTTTAAGTTTTATGTGTTTTTGATTGGAAAATGTTGCAAACACTTTAAAATGCACTTGACATTAATAACAAGACGGGCGCGATTGATATAGCAGGCAGTAAAATTTACACTTCCATACGCAAGTGAGATATTCGCTCGGACTGCAAGTATTTCACTATTTCACGCCTGCATTTGCTGAGTATTTCATGCACTCTCCTTGACCATGATTTCGTTGCGGGGCTGTGGAATTCTGCAGGCTTGCAGATAATTTACTTTTTAACACAAAGTATTCGCCCTAAGCCAGCAGCATGCCAGGCCTGCTATTTGCTGCATGAAATGTAAACTGTTTACTTAAGACAAAGGTTTGATTTTTGACTACCAACAGACAAGCAAAGCTAAGAAAATGGAAAAAACAGAGATGATGTAAATAGCGCTTTGCTAAACAGATAGTTCGAGGAAAATGAAAAAAAGTATTGCACAGAAGACAGCGCTCAAGCTTGGTTAAAGTCAGTAGCAACTACTACTGCTATCTTTTTCTCCCAGTGGAGCATAGGGCCCCGACAATACCCCTAAATGGTAACTCTGTTGTTCGCTTCTCTGCATATTGCAGTCCACAAATACCCACTGTCATTCAGTTCGCTATCGACAGTTCATCGCTCGATCCCAGAGCACTTCGTTTGATGTGCGAGCAGGCCACCATATTTTTAGAATCTGCCGGAAGTACTTGGATCTTATGATCAATAGATTGTGAACATTTCCAGGCTTCCGAACCATAATATACGAGGTGTGTTTAAAAAGTATTGCGAATTTTGTGTTTTTTCAAAAATTATTTGATTATTCATACATTCTATTTTGTCCCTTTTAAAGTAATTTTCATGAGATATTATGCACCTTTGATCAACGTTTTTTCTAATTTTGGAAGCACTTCAAAAAACCATTTTTTGTTTCTGATTCAGCTACTCCTTCGATTCCGTCTTTATCTCGTTAATCGTAGCGTAGCGTCATCCTTTCATGGGCCTCTTCAGTTTCGGGAACAAGAAAAAGTCACAGGGGGCCAGATCTGGGGAATCATTTTTGGCCAAAAAGTCGCGCATAAGCAACGATGTGTGAGCAGGGGCGCCAAGAGCCAATTTTTGTTCTTCCACTCAAATGAGGGCGTTTCTGGCGAATTGCTTCGCGCAAATTGCGCATAACTTACAGATAATATTCCTTTTCGACTATTTTACCCTGTGGCAAGAACTCACGATGCCCAACGCCCCTGCAATCGAAGAAAACGGTGAGCAAACCTTTTACATTCCACCGAACTTGGCGCGCTTTTTTCGATCTTGGTTCGTACCGCAGCTTCCATTGAGATGATTGAGCTTTGGTTTCCACGTCACCAGTTATGTCTCTCTGGAGGAAATTTGGGTCGTCGCGGACAGAGTCCAACTTCTCATTAGCAATGTTCATGCGATGCTGCTTTTGGTCGAAATTCAGCCGTTTGGGTACGAATTTTACGGAGACCCGTCTCATGCCCAAATCATTGAAAAAAATCGAATAGCTCGAGCCAATCGATATGTCAAGGTCCACAGTAACTTCTCTAACCGTGATTCGACGATTGGCCAATACCATTTGCTTCACATCATCAATTTTTTCGTCTGTTGTTGAAGTGCTCGTCCGGTACGCTTTTCGTCATTTACATCTTCTCAGCCTTCTGAGAACATTTTGTACCACCGATAAACATTGCTTTGGTCCAAAGTAGCTTCTCCGTATGACACAGTCAACATTCGTTTTTCACACAAAATTTGATACAGGTTCTTTGATCCATCTTTTTGAATAGCTACAAACCAAAGACGATACGAAACACGTGCAAGCAAAGCAGCTGTCAACAAGTAACTTAACATTCAAAATGGCCAAACTCGTCGGCATGAGGGAGGGACATGAGTACCAACATTTCGCCATAAAAAAATCGGAATTCGAATATACGTGACCTGTAAAAATTCAGAATTCGCTATACTTTTTGACCACACCTCGTAAAACTGATTTTACGTTAGAGTTCAATATTCACAGCTTTGTTTCTCGTCTGGTTTGACTGCCATATATTGCTCTACACCCTAAACGCGGCTTTGGCCTTAACAATTCGAGTAGCAACGTCTTCGTCGACCCCACTCTTGTTTGTAACTATACTATCCAAGTACGAAAATCGTTCGACGCATTCGATATTTCAGCTGTCTTATGACTAAGATGGCCTTTACACTGATTGGTAGCCGCTGCTTCTTATTTTCGTTTTGTCAATGTCGGCTATTGACTGAAGATCGCTTCCAGAGCTAGCTCCTTGTCTAGTTCCGTCTTCTAAACTGAGCGTGAGGGATATACGAGTACGTTCGACGTACTCATCTTAAGCAAGTTTGTGCCTGCCTTAGCAAGCTCGTCAACTCTCCCTTCCTTGTGCCCCAGTATCCAGTAAATTGTAACCTGTTTATTCTCGCAGAGCTCGTTCATTTTGGATCTACAATGTTGCACGCATTCCGCGCTAGTCATTACAGCCCTCATCACTTTAATAACAGCTTGACTATCGATGAAGATGTTTGTGCGAGTGTGGAGAGGAGTAAATTGCAACGCTAATTCAACTACTTTGGTTACAGCATAAATCTCAGTTTGAAATATGCTGCATCGATTAGGAAGCCTGAAGACTTTTTGAGAAAATAAAGAAAACAATTATTTTAAGTGAGGGAAATCTTTATTTTGTCTATATGACAGTTATCTTCTTCACAAGAGTCAAATCTGATTGGCGTACGGCCGATGTAGCCGAATGGGTTGGTACGTGACTACCACTCGGTAGTGCGTAGGCTTCAATCTCCGAGCATGGAACAGCTAAATGATAGAAAAACTTGTTTCTAATGCCGGTCGCCCCTCGGCAGGCAAAGGCACACCTCCGAGTGTATTCTGCCATGAAAAGGCTCCTCATAAAAACCCATCTGCCATTCAGAGATGCCATCAGCCAAGACCCATGCCACAAATAGGAGAAGATACTCGGCCAAACGCCCAAAAAGGATTTAAATGCTAACTATACATACATACATACTGCGATAGGGTGACTAATTTTGCACCACATTGTATATCTTTCCACCTTTGTTTCCTGAAGAATTTCATCCAGCCAGCATTTTCGGTTTTACTATCAAGAATTGACTGTCTTATCCGCGAAAGCTTATTATAACTACAAAAAGATTTATTTTATGTTTCACAGCCACTTACTTTTACTTACTTAAGATATTTTAATATATTTAGGACTTTTTTATGAGTGATCTTATCTGGAACTCCTCCTTATTCGCGTATTTTGTCTAACCGTTACTTACACATATACACTAAAATAACATTTTACTCCATTTATATCCAAGTATATCACTTCCGGATATGCTATGATTTGGGGAATTACTTATCCTGGTCGCATAATCCTCCCGTCATTGGCTGGAAGAGCTCGCCCTATAAGAAAATATATGACTTAAATATTCACGACCACGTGAAAGAAATCTCATTTCTTAGCTGAAAATGCAAGGTTTTTAAAGTTCTTTTACTTTGCTGATTTTGTATTATCTGCAATTACTTTTCTGCATTTACTTAAGGAATCCTTAGGAATGTTTGCCCAATTAAACATTCATTCATCCTTCGAGAGGTCCATAAGCCCATTCATACATATTTTTATATTTGTACACTCACAATCAGTTCGGCAAAGTGAGCAACTTGGGCTACGAACTGTCTAGCACGCACACAACCACATAACATTTATTTATTTATTCATTTGCTGTTTGACATTCGCGACTATCTGGCAACTATTGCAACAGCATATTTGTCGCACACAACCAATTAGCAACATTTACATATCGCAGCATAAAAATCACAACAGCAACAACAAAAAATTCTTCGCTCCGCTCGTACGGGTGTATGTAGAAATGTGCCAGCAATCAGCGTTTGTTGCAGATATTTGTACTGTGGCACGTACATACTTTGCATCAACGAAATTGAAGAATAACAAACAACAGCAACAAAGTGAGCAAGAATGGTAGCAGCAGAGGCAGTGGAGGCACTGGAGTGGGAGCAATGGCAATGCCAAACGGTGGCGACAAATCGCCAATTGCATGTTTGAAATTTCGCTTCGCATTTGTCGTTGGCTTTGCCTTTGGGGCACTAACTCTGCCAGCATGTATGTTCTGCTTCTACTGCCGGCCTATCGCCAGAGTTGCCTTGTGCGTGTCTGCACCCGTTTTCGCATAGTTTTTCAAACACTTTTTGTTCTTTTGTTTACTTTGCTTGATTGGTACTATTTTACCTCGAGTTTTAGTGTTTAATATTTAGTTTTGTTTTTAGTGTTTGCTGTTTTTGTTGTTTTTTTATGTTATCTACCAAACATTTAAGTACTCACGCGCTGCCCAACACGTCGCTGCTGATTTTGCTGCCTTATTTTGAGGTTTGCATTGGCTTGCAACAACGAACCCTGACATTGCAACAAACCCATTGTGGCAGCAATATAAATGCGCGTACTTTGTTGTTGTGGTGGTTGTTGTGTCAGCATGCAATAGCGATGGGTGCTTATTGTCATTGTGCTTGTTGTTGTTGTGGTTGTGTGTTGGAAAATTTAGAAATTGCGTGTTGAATGGCCAAAAAGCGCCCAAATAGCACTGCAACAAGTCCGCGCCACACAACCGACTCCCAAAACACGCAAACCCTCGCCCTCGTTCCGCCCGTCGTTCAGCTGGTCGGCTCGCTGCGCCAGCATGCCACTGGCGGCTGCATACCAATCTAATGTCTACATTTGTCTGTTGTCTGTTGTTGCAACGCACACATAGCTCGCTCTGGCTGCTGCTGTTGCGTGCCACTTTGCACTTGAGCGCGACTTTTCTGCATGCAACAGTATTTGTTACGATTATTTTATTTTCCCGTATTTTTTGTTGTTGATACGCTCGCAGAGCATACCGTATTCCTGCCTCTAAGCCCTTCTAAGTCGCTCGCGTATTTGGTTTTTTGTTGTTGTTGTTGCGTTGTTTGTTCGTTCGACTGCCACTACCATTTTCGGCGTTGTTGCAACATGACTTGCGTGCGTGCAATGCTTCTAAGTTGATTTAATGTGCTATTGTATTTTTGTTGTTGTTGTTTCAGCCTTTTTCTGTTTGTTCGTTTTTTATGCTGCAGCTTTATATTCGTGTTGCAAATTTGTTAAAGGCATTGAATTCGTGATAAGATTTTCATGTTATTATTTGTTCGGACATGCAAATACGCATGTTTTAACTGGGTATTCCTTGCAGCTTCGCAGCGCTGCAGCTCATTTACATTGTTGCTTCGGGCAATGTTGCATGTTCTTGTTCTTATGCGAGTAGGTATGAGTGCATTGTTGTTTGATAAATGTTTCTTTTGTTGTTGTTATTGTCCTCCTAGAAATTAGATGTACCAGGAAGGGTTTTGCGCAGAATATGCTGGGTTTTCTGCCTTCAATAGGATCTAAAGCTTTGATTGGAACTCCCACAAGAAACTTTCTCTAAGACACCTTTTTTGCTCTCCATCAAAAAATGTAAAACGCGATGTGGCATAGATCTAATGAGTATTTGAGGATTGCGAACGATAGCTGATTTGCGATTGGGTTAACGGCTGATGAAGTTCATTACATTTTTCTATTAAGGCCTGCTATATCAGCAGGCGTAAGAAAAAAGTGAGGCCTAAATCTTAGTCCTGTGAGAGCAGGGCAGCTAAGGAGAAAGGGCTGATTGTTTCCACTCCATATACATACCTGGCCAGAAGGGTTTTACGACCTTAAAAGTTTGTGTACTTGCTCAGCGCTTGTTGAGTTGACGCGAAGCCTATTGCCCAGTTGTAAAGTATAGGTTGTCAAGGAGATCCCAATTCTCTCTTTTCACGGGGAAACTACCTCACAGCTCCCTTGTCTGACCAGCTCATTTGATTCGCAACGTCGCTATAACTAGGTACCCAGACTAGCCTTAAGTCGAAGTATTCGGATGCGATCGAAAGTGAAACCGGATACTCCCTGACCAGTTTCGAATGCACTGTCATTGAGTCCACGGCCTTAATTGCCGTTTGGTTATCGGTTACTTTCTTGACAGTTATTACGCAAGTGAGTAGTCAATCAGCTGCTTCATTAATTGCAGCTACCTCTGCGTTGAAAACACTGGAATGATCCGGTAACCTGAATTTGAATATGATGGGGAGCTCTTTGCAAATACTTCTCCGCCAACTCTTCCGTTCAACTCGAGCCATCCGTAAACAGGCTTCCCAAGCCTGTCTCCAAGTGTTGCATTCCCTTGATGGAATGTAGGTGGAGAATGTTCTGCTTGGGCCAGGCGAAGGTATACACTGATCTGCTGTGAGGGGGATATGATAATCAAAGGATAAAATGCGTGATTGTGAGAAATTTTTGAGAAAAGGTGGCAAATATATGAACTTTTTCTTTTATAAGGAGAAAATGCGCAACTTCAACTCCCACTTTTGTCTACCGAAATTTAGTAAAATTTAGTCAAATCTATCACATTTAAAATCATTTACACCTATTAACAATTTATACAAAAGTTCCCCATTGTAAAAATCTCCCCGACTTTCTCTACAAAAAAAGTTAAAAATCTCTTTATTTCAATATTAGCGCTCTTTCCGGCTACCCAAATTTGTATACCAACTTAACAAATATTTCAACATAAAAGTTCTATACATTTAATAAAACAAAATAATACAACTTTACTCCGTTCAAATAATAATTCAACTTTAATCCGTTCAAATGCACTCGAATTAGTTGAGCTCCTAAAATCCATATCAGAGCTTCAGAACCAAAGTCGAATGCGTTATTTGCTCTTTTCATTTCACTTCGATTGCTCTACGCACGCGTGCACTAATTGCTGTGCTTCGACGTCGCGTCTTATTACGAATTTATGAGCAAACATTTATGGGCCCACCAATAAGTTAAATTGACAGCGAGGCCGGGTGGTCCTGTTTGTGGCTGCATAGCACGTTGCGGGGCCATATGTTGCAAGTCACATTTACATGGGTGCGTACATACTATTTGCACTCATACACATATATATGAATGTGCATCCATACAGTCATATAATCGTACGTACGTTTTGTTTGCAAATGCAAATTCTTTATAAGCACTTTTGGTGTGCGCCTGTGTTTGTGTAAAGGTATTGTATGCAAAATTTATACTGTAAGGAAAGCGAGTGAAGTTCAGATACCCACCTATGAAAGACTATAGGGATAAACTTGTTATTTTTATGGTATGCATAGATAAGTGCATACATACACGCATACCCACACATAATTGCACACAAGTGCCCGTATTCATGTGGAGTTCTGTTATTAAGAAGATAACATTTTTTTTAGTTGTCCTCTGCAGGCAGCGGTTTTGATTTCAAGTAACAAAAAAATTACGTCTTTTTCAGCAGAATTCTTAAATTTTTATTGCAAACAACCATTAGTGATTAGAAACCTTAGAAGGCACTTTTATTATCTGGAAAAAAACTGCGCGTATATTAAGTAGGAGTTGGACACTTTTTCTTAAGCAGTTTTTATTGCCACAAATGTCGTTGCAACATTAGACTTAGGTAACAAGCAACAAGCACATACTCGTGCATTTGTATGCACTTTTGAGTACTCACGCTAAGCTTAGCAAATGCGTGCGATAGTCGCATACTTCAAGTATTAGCCATCTAATAAATGCGTTGCATAGGGGAAACGCCGACGGAAAAGAGCTGCAACGGCAATAGAGCAATAACAAAAACAGTGGTGTGGCAGCCATGAGAAATGCAATAAATCTACTAATATTGACATTTATTTCCTCGCATGTCATTGCCATGCATTTGCCATAAAAACGTACCTGTTGTTAGTACTTAAGCCACAAAATCTTTTTTTTTTTTGTTTTTTTTCGTAAAATTTTTTGATGGGCTTACTACAAGTACATACATGCCTGCATACATAACTATGAACGTACTTGACACTATTAAGTAGGACTTGTTGTAGACATTGTTCATATTTCGAATACTGTTCGGCATTATGGCGCTTTGCTCAGAGGAGACGGTGGACTGCGGTTAGAATTAGTGCACATAAATTTTAGCTGTATTTTATATCTGATTTAAGGTAAAATAAAAATTCAACGTTGTTACAGATCCCGTGCAACAGGCCGCCTTTGAACGCAAGCTGTAAAATTCAGTCAGTTGAGAGTGTGCTTTTGAGCCCTCCAGGAGAAATCCACTACTTAGCAACGCAACAACTTGAATACAATTTGCAAAAAGGACTGAGATAGGAAAGCAAGTAAGCCTAAGCAACATTAATCTAGAAATCAACTTTTTCTTAGACGGTTCGATAGCCCAGGAGAATTTCTAAAACTTTTAAACAAAACGCTGGCTTTTATAGCAACTATTCAGTTTGAGCGAGCTTTTACCAATCAAAGTTGCTTCAATTTTACTTCCCTTAGCTAGTGTTCCCTTAGTTTCATAGGCAATATTTTCAATGTTCAAACCATAATAGTGTGAAGAGGAATTCCAGAAAATATTTCTCAGCTCACTTATGAATCCGCAGTACCCGAAATCAGATAAAGCTCAGCTTTAAAGTGTTTTTCAGTGGCTTGTTATTTTTGAGATCCGTGTGCGCCATAACTGAAAATCTACAAGACCAATCATTTTGAAATTTCGCACAGTACTTCCCATATAATTCACCAGTTATCCTTGGGGTTCCTCTTTAGTAATGGGTCCACCTATTGAGACGATATCAGGTTAGAGATCGCACTAAGAAACCTGGATTCTTTCTGAACACAATTTTGGAATTTATAGTGGCGCTCAATGCAGCAAACTGCAGTCCAGCTCATTTGGACCTTTCTCTCCTTTCTCTCTATAATAATATCTTTTTTCAGCTAAAATATAAAATTGGCGCAGGTATGAAAACGCCAAATTTCTACTATTAACCAGACTAAAGTTTTCTTGTGTTCAGAAACCATTTCAACATTTTCAGCATCTTTAAATCAAGGAGTAATCAAGGTCCACCAGCGAAACATTTTTGTATTATACTTCTTATAAAGATTCGTTTGTGCATTGAAGATTTCTTTCATCTTAGAAATCAAATGGAGTCAGTAGAATGTCTTATTGACAGGTGTTCAGTAGAGCCTAAGATGCTTTGTAGGCGCAATCTCCCGACAGTTGGCTCTATGTTGCCAGAAAGACTCGGACTAATATCCTTTAAGAACTATGACTTCAACAGCATTCTTCAAAAATCATTGGGAAATATTTTATGATATTACAACAACTTTGTAGGACCAAGGCCCTCTACCATTATTTTTATTGCATAGAATCGTTAATCGCCACTTTTATACTTTTAATATTATTTTTTATTTATATTTTCATTTTATTTTATATATTTATTTATTATTAAGAAATGTTCCTTCCCTACTTAGCACATGAAAATATGTTTCACAATTTTTCCAAATACATCGGTGACACACTGTGCCCTTTCGATTGTGGCGGCAACGGCAATTGTTTACAAACTTTTATTGTGGCACGAAAAAAATGCTTTGACGGCGCGTACGACACGCTCTTCACAATGCCAATGCCAGTGCCGAATAGCACTAACAACAACGCCAACAACAACTATAACTACAAGCATAATAACAACCTCGAATACTAACCGCAACATCAAAACTAACAAAAGCAGCAATAACAACGCCTGCAACTTAGAATTGCGATCAGTTATGGCAAAGTGGCGGCATTTAAGCGTTTGCCGCCACTTTTTATAAACCAACGTTTCAATGTGGCGCGGTGGAATGTCGAGTGTAGAGTGTGGCGTGCAATGCGCGTGAGGAGAGGTGCTTGCGCATGCGCGCCATATATAGCCGCAAACAGCAATCAACTTGTCGTCGTCAACCCACAAAAAACAAAAAGACTGGCGCTAAATGCTCAAGAGCTGTCGTTAGAGCTGATGGCATGCCAAAGTGGTGTTATTGATATTACTAGTATTCCTTGTTGCTGTTGTTGCAACATACAAATGAATTTGAACAACAAATCGCTGTTAAATTGAAGCGCGAAGCGTAGTGAATTAAATTGACTGGTTATTGGTTGGTAAATCGGTTTGTTAGTCAATCGGTTGAATTGAGTTGACCACCAACGGGGCGATAACAAAACGACAAGCTGGGCAGCCGGTAAGCAACCCAATAAATGGCTATATAATATGAGACATATATGCACACTTTATTTCTATGCCTATGCGTGTGGCTAGCAACACTGAACGATATGCGCTTAAACAGCTCTTAATATGGCCGGTCAGGCACTTAGGTAGCAGCGAACTTAGCTGGTGGCACTTCCGCTATTTGAAGTGCAAAGTAGTTGTACACAACTACAATTTATTGATCTTCGCTGTACTTCAGGAACATCTAGTAAAGAAAGTGTTTTTATATAAATTTAATATTTCCAATCAAAAAGCGTGTAGTACATTGGTCGGCCTCAAAGACAGGAAGCAGGTGATCTTGCCCAGCAGGCGGCAACGTTCAAATGTATTTTCAGTTCAAGAGAAACATAAAAAAGGGCATTATTCGTCATATTCTGAGTTCAATATATTCCTGTCAGTCGGTCGTCTACAAATCCAATCGATCCGCGTATCCTGCAACTGATCGTTAATAGTTCGTCCTCTTTCTGTGTTAACCTCGTAACTTCATTTTTTTCGAAATAGAGATTTTTAGTGAAAAACACTCCTTACCACTCCTGTTACGTTAAACAAAAAATTACAATGTTCATAATGATTATTGAATTTTTTTCAGAGCGTTTCGATTTTTCTCGTATCTGCATGTTAGAATTCAAAACCCTCGTATCTACTATAAGTATCGTATCAAATAAGCTATAACTTTTCATAGAAGTTAAGTAACTCTAAACATTTTTTCGATTTATTGAAAATTATGATTTTGTAGATACGAGGTTAACCCAAAAAGGACGATCTGTAGTTCGTTGCCAAGGCTGTCCAATATGGACCTACAGCTACTTCAAATCATTTTGTCTACCTATTCTTGCTGCACTTTCATATTCTTAGCTTTCTTCCAGCCTGTCAATGGGCTTGTATGCAACAGTTAGTCTTCATGTTCGCCTGTGGCATCAACATTAAACGCATTTACTGCGTTCATTTGTATTTGGGCGAAGTTTTTGGAGGTTGTGTAGCATTCGCCCTTGCAAGTGATGAGAAGCCATTAATGGCAGTTGTTAATTCTTTGATTGCGACTTTTATCGATGGTATATTAGAAAATTAATGTGTGCTCTCAAAGAAAATTATTTGTATCTACACCAGTTTGCAGAAGAACGGCGAAACCTGATTTCAAATGATGTAGAGTAAAGTTGGCCAAGGAGTGAAAAATCTCAAAAAATGCTATCAGAAAAAGAGGAGGGCAACTTTCGTTGGGAAATTTGTTAGCACAACGACTATTCGTCCACGAATCAGCTTATGAAATAAATTTAAATGAGCTTTATGACCTGCTTACGCAAAATTTTGGAAATCTGGTGGCCTCTTGTTATTTCAAATCACGAGTTACTTAATTTGACCAACGAACTCCCAATAGAGCTGATCATCAAACGCAGATGATTTGGCTGGATAGGTCATACTTTGCGCAAAGATGCCGGCGAGGTATGCAGGACTATTCTATGGGGGAAAATAGTCATTGTTTGGTATTTTCTCAGAATCTTCCTATTTATATTGCATTTTAAATTGTATTAAGTTTGCACCCGCAGCCCATCTGCTGAGTTTTCTTAGCACCTGGCAAATGATGTCACTCAATTCTCGTTCAATTAGAAAATAAATAAGTAACCAAATCGTCGACTAAACGATCAGAAAACAAGCAAAGTTGTGGCTAAATTCGAAGAACTGCCGGTGTGTATCAATTACCCAGCCTTGCGGTGCCCTTCTGCTGACGCGCCCTTCTCGTCGCTAACGTCAAATTAATTGTTCACGTTTTTTCTACGTAAATCAAGTGAATGAAGTGTGAAATTTTTACTTTATTTTTACAATTTATTATTAAGTTTATCAAGCTTCTGCATCCAAAGAGATTTGCAATAAACCTGTATTAACTATTATATTAAAAGGCAGTAAAATCGTGCAATCTTTCTTTGGGCATTCTGTTGGAACAAAAAAAGAAAAAACAACTAAAATTACATAAGTGAAAGAGTAATTATTGTATTAAAGGGAATGCATACGCTCATATAAATACTCATATTAAGTATTAACAACATATTTTCATGCCTTACTTTTTTAAAAGGTCAAAGTTATTGCAATTAAATCGATTGGCGCATTCAATGCTATCAATTACAACTCAATTGAATGGAAGTATGGCAAAATGAAAATTAAATGAATGCGATGAGCTCCAGCATGCCACAGCCACAATGGAGCTGCATTTAACACAATAAAAGCTCCAACAACTACTAGAGTATTACGTGTTAATAGCAAATTCTTACGGGTTTGCTGCTTAAGTCTTTTATTTTGTTCGCAAGCTGAGCTCCAGCGAAGGCATAAAATGTTTCGTGGAAGTGCATGCAGGCCGGCGCGAACTGTGTTTGATTAATGCCGCTAATTGTAGCCAAAATAAACAGATGGCATAGTGGGGAATGAAAGCAAAGTGAACTGAAGCGTATTAGAAGTCCATTGGGGGAAGAGGTAAAGGTAAAAAGAATTCGAACCTTGAACAAAGTAATGGCCAAAACTGACCGCGAGGCAATGAAAATTGGCGAAAATCCTTGAAATACAAGTTAAACGCCATTAAAAAATAGCAAAGCAAAAAAACAAGGGGTAAATAAATATTATAAAGCGTTAAGCTGTATACCTGATTGCGATTTTGTGGCTAAGTTGGCTCTTCGCAGCAAATGCAGAAGAAGTAGGAAAAATAAATAAACAACTGTAAATAGTGAAGGAAGCCAAAAATAACGTTAGACGTTGCTGATATGCTGAAAATGGCGCGCGGCACGCAGGTCAAACGGTCGTCCGCTCACTCGCTAGCTCACTCACTTATCCACTCACTCACTCACTCACTCACCCGCTCGCCGTTGAACTTCAGCAGCCACGCCAGCGCTGGATTTTGTTGTCAAAAGCTAAAAGCACCAAAGGAGGCTGCAATAAAGAAGGCTTTCCTCGACATTCGCAGCAATGGATTTACAACGGCTCACATTTGAAATCCACTTCGGTTGCGGCTTTTACGAATTATTGCGCCCAAGTGCCAGCGACAATAAAAGGCCAACTCGCAGTCGACTTCTCGCTAAATCCCCAGCAGCGTGGCAGTGTTGATGTTAGTGGCAGCACTGGTGGCAGTGGTGGTGGTGGTGTTAGCGTTACTTTGGCCACTTTCATGTGCAAATTCAAGTGAAATGTTTGATTTGGCTGCTTGGCTTCCGCAACGGTAACTATTGGTGCTTGCTGCTGATATGGGGTGGTATCAGCGATGCCACTGTCATAGCTACCAGTCACAGCCAAGGCAACCGCAATACCAGCACCTCCACCTCGCCCCCGTCGCCATTGGATTGCCTCTTTAGTGGCTCACAGAACGCGCGACGTGACAAGATGGGAATCTCTGGACGTGAGTGAGTGTGGCGTTGTAGTCGCCTCTCGGGCCACACTCTCGTCATTTAGGCAAATAAATACTTGTTGTTTGCCGTGTTTATCGCTGCTTTTTACGTAAGTAACTATCGCTCCGTGGCTGTGCTCGTGTGTGTGTTTTTATTTACTCTTTTTAGGAAAAGCCCAAGATTTAGATTTTTATTGATTGTTCGTGGTGTTAATGGCTTATAAAACTTGGAAGCTGTCAGTGCGGTCGCAAGCGGAGAGACGATTATCATTCCAACGGCTCGCAATAACAATAAGAATAACAAAACAATAACCATAACAGTTTGAAATAATAACGGCAGATGTGAATAGCACTTAACACGGCATTGACCCGAACACATGCCCACATTCCGCATATTTTACACTTGATTAAAAAAAAGAAAACAAATTGTGGGAGTGTTTACGAGCGTGCATGTTGGACACATATCATCAGATGTTTTAATATCATTTTGCTCTTTAATTTCAATGGGTTTTTAATTGAATGCGTTTTAAATTACGTATCACTTTTCTTTTCGATTTGGTTTATGGTTCAAAATCTCTCACAAAATAAATTTGATGAATATTTATTAATAGTAATTAAACGAGTTATTAGGCTCGTATACCAACACAGTCGCATAAGAAATGATCAATACTATCGATGGTGGTGTATTTGTGTTCGAAGGAATGCGCTGCGGGGGTTATGGCTAATTAAATAATATCAACACTCGAAAGCTTTAATTAAGCCACTGAACTTTCGTCTTCTACCGGAAGCTCCCTCTCTTATAGCATTAGATGTTCTCTTACGTGATATGCTAGTCACGTCAATTGAATTATTTCGACAGCCTGACACCATCCGATTACACAGGCCGACAAAATTTAACCAACATTCAGACCCAGAAACCAGACTATATATTTCCGAAGGTTTATGATGCGCTGAATCCAAATCTGGCCTCAGAATTGCTCTATTAGTTTGAGTTTTCGAGATATCCTAACCTAAAAGTGCAAAAAACCCCATTTTTGCCCATATTTGAGGTTATGTAGCCTTGCAGATGTTTTCTTTCACCAAAATTAAAGGATGGCATCTTTAAATGCAATCCTTCTTTTTTCAAATGGCGTTTTGTTTGCTCAAATATCATTTTTTTTCGCAGAGATATCGCATTTTGAAATTTTCATGTTTCCAAATTTTCCTACACCTGAAAATCGATTAAGATAACATAGACATGATATAGTCGATTACTAATTTTCTTGGGTTTGAGGGCCTGAAATATATGGATTAATAGTATGTAAATTTGGGGTTTGTGGGTAAGCCTGCTTGCGGCATGATAGGGGTGGTTTCTAGGGGTTAGGGTTGTGTGTGACTCGGTACCCAAAGGTTGGATAGTGTAGGGGTGTGGTGAGTCAGCACACTTATGGTGTGAGACAAAATTTTAAGAAAAATAAGACTCAATTCAAGAAAATTAGTAATCGAATATATCATGTCTATGTTATCTTAATCGATTTTCAGGTGTAGAAAAATTTCGAAACATGAAAATTTCAAAATGCGGTATCTCTGCGAAAAAAAATGATATTTGAGCAAACAAAACGCCATTTGAAAAAAGAAGGATTGTATTTAAAGATGCCATCCTTTAATTTTGGTGAAAGAAAACATCTGCAAGGCTACATAACCTCAAATATGGGCAAAAATGGGGTTTTTTGCACTTTTAGGTTAGGATATCTCGAAAACTCAAACTAATAAATTAATTTTAGTTATCAATCCGAATTTTGCATGGACAGAGAAGCAGATATTAGTTTAAATTATTTCGGATACTTTTCCTTGTAGACTAGTGTTATTAGAAACGTTTAAGAATCCAATTGAAGATAGATTCCATTACTGTTTTGATGCTATGAAAGCTTCCTCTCCAGCCCACTGTTAGCCTTGTTTTGTTCGAATAGCGACCAGATTCCCATGTGAGAGGAAAAAGGAATGACTTAAGACGCTCGACTACTGACCTTATGAAACCTTAATATATAACCTCATACATCTCGGCAAGCACTGATGTGGTGTGTTTTATGAGTAGCTCAATAATACTCTTAAACGCCTATGTAGATTGACGGGTTCTCAAGCTCGAAATATGCACTTGCGCGATGCCAGATAGGTCTATATGACAAGCGTGCTGCGAGTAGCCTCTGTCTTTGGGACAGTATTCGAAGACGCAATATGTGTAATTGCCGGGAAAATTTCTATGGATATACGTGTACGCGAATTACATCACCTCTTTGACAGACCAGACGAAAGACCTTCAAGGGAGTAGAAACGAGAGCAACGTAGCTCAACGCTTAATGAATGGCAACAAATATGAGACTCATCCGCACACCTCATTCCTCATCTAAAATGACGTCACGGCAAAGTTATTTTTCCACTTCAATATGCATAATCATATTTTCTATCGTTTTCGGGAGTCACCTGATTCGCCGTGACGAATGCTAGAATGGGAAATTATAGAAAAGGAAATATCTTATTACTTTTTAGGACTTTGACCTTAAAATTATTACAATTATTTAAACGTTTCCTACTCCACTAATGCCATTCTAATAACGAAGGTCAGTGTGCTTACAGCCTGATGAGCCGGTAAAAGGTCAAATCAGGTATTTTAGTAGTTCATTGATGACTAATTTAAGATTGATTAGATTACGTAAAAGCTTCTCCAGTCTTCTGTATACTTTGAGAAGATGCATGTAATAATAACTGCGCTTTTACTGCCAATACGAACAAATTATTAAAAATAAAAAAAAATCGCACGGGCTACAGGCAACCGAAGATGGATGGAAGATACAGGGTGCATATGGAATTTGAAGACAACTTGCAATTAAAACTAATTAGCTTTTATTTTGAACAAAATTGAGCACAACATTAACTGCAGTAACCTTTTCGATCTGGGTCGGGAAGCGATTGCATGCCCGAATCAAATGCTCCCTTATTCATATTGTTCTCTGAAGGCTGCAAATTTTCTATGTTAAAATCTCTTGGAGTTGTTGGGCACACATTTGTGCTGTACTAAGTCGTGTTTAAGTCCTAGACCGACCGGATATTATTTATTTATGACCTTCTCGAAATAGAATATATATTATTGGTGCATCCTTCTCAGGTTAACAAAGCCGCAGCTCTCGAATTCGGTAGGCATCCTAACCTGACATTGGCGTTAGGTATCCGTGCAGTGAGACTTGGGATTGCTTCAAGTCCTTTCTGTTGAAGCTGTCTAGAAAATGAGGTAGAATCATCTCGATGCCTTCTTTATAGCTGCGCTGCTCTCGTCGAGCTAAAATTCAGGCATCTGGGCTCTCACTTTTTTGCTATATCCGCAGGTTAAATATTACACACCTGGTGAAATTCATCAGTAGCTTGAAGCGGTTAGTACAAATATAATTAGCAAACGTTGGTCGTCATCCAATCCAAACCTCCTTTCCTTCAACCCCCTTCTTCCTTCAAGTCTTTGGTTCTTTCCCTCTGTCCAATTGGGGCCCTCGCGTGGGCAGCCAGTTACACTAACCTTATCTAACCTGCTCCGTTGAATGTAATCTTCCAGAATTGCACCTCCAGTGCAAGTATTTCTGCAACCATTTCCCTTGTGCGCAATCCAAAGTCCATTACATGCACCACTGATTTAACCCGAGAAAGCCTGCGACCCACAGTCAACCGCACTTAAATGCAACATCCCAACAGCGCACCAGTGAATTAACTGAGTAATGCCACATGCCTTGTCATACGGCACTTTCGCTACCAAACCACTCTAAGTCGAGCACTACTCTTGCCACAACGATGCCACTAAATGCGTTGCCATATTTTTGAATTAGTAGTGGTTACATGAGTTGCAGTGGCAGTAAAGCAGTGCCTTGAGCGCTAAAACTACTTCAACGATTTGTTGTTGTAGTTTCTATTACTGTTGATTTGGCGATTATTACTACAACGCTTGGTGTCTAATAGCAGCGTTGAGTTCGTTAATGCTGATGATGTGGCTGCCACTTGAGTTGTGCCACAAACTGCATTGCACTGCGCTGCGAGTGCCGCTCCTGCCGTCGTTGCTGATGACTTTATAAGTAAATGCATTCAACTGGCAGCCGCAGCAGCATCAGCTACACTCACTTCAAATAATAACAAATTCTGACAAATTGGCAAATTAACTGCACTCGCCATTGCCCTGCAACACACAACAACGGAAAGCAAATGTGCAACTCAGCTTTGTGCGCTGCCTCGTTTGCTCAGCGGAGCGGTGGCTGTGATGATAATAATAATAATTGCAACAGTTGCGCGGCAATAACTACTGCACATCC
Organism: Anastrepha ludens; assembly: GCF_028408465.1. Lineage (NCBI taxonomy): Eukaryota > Metazoa > Arthropoda > Insecta > Diptera > Tephritidae > Anastrepha > Anastrepha ludens. The sequence goes on along the minus strand of NC_071500.1, from coordinate 115,143,983 downwards.
GCGCGCACAAACACACACACAACACGAACACATAGGTACGTACGAAATCAGTGTAAACATCACTTACAATTCTAACATTGTCTTTACGCGCCATTTAATTTGTTGCTGGTAATGGTTGCCGCTGCCACACTCCATTCTGTATGTTCGTCTAATCGGCTACTCGTCTGCTCCTCAATAGCACAGAGTCAGCGAAGCGTAGCGCAAATAAAGGAAAGTGCTATTGCTGCAATTGTTGTTATTGCTGTTGCAAATAAAATCACTTACAATGAACCTAGTAATCTCTATGTGCAACCCGCCGGTGGCAGCAGTCTGCTGTTTGTTGCCAACTGCCAGCATTTAGTAGCTGCTTAAGAGTCGTCGACAAGTGGCGTCGCATTGCAGCGCATAATTGCTTGTTAGTTGCTGTTGCTGAGGCAGACTAGTGTTTTGTCTTTCTTGATGTTGTTGAGGCTACCGAGCGAAGGATCCTCGATGCAGCTCTTGTCATCGCCGCTGCTTTTGTTGCTGTTGTGGTTGGGCTTGTTAGCTGATACTGCTACTGTTTCGCACTTGGCCCGCGGCAAAGTCATTAATAGCTTTGTTCTTGTTGTTGTTTAATGCCGTCACCTGTTGTCGCTTTCTAATGGCAGCAAACAGGTACTTAGTTGCGCTTTTCAGTAAGCACGCACACACACGCAGTCTATTATATTAGATGTCTTTAGCGCACTCAATTATAGCCAATTCATGGGCGTCCTTAACCTTAGCACTGGAAAAATTATTGCTTATGTGTATACAGTACGCTCTCGATAATACGAACAAGAACTAATTCAGGCACAACTGCAATCCGAGCAAGCGGAAATATTTCTCTACAACTCGGGCACTAAACAAAATGTGTGTGTTGCTTGTGATTTCTTGCTTTGGGTGTATTTACTGAAACAGCGGGACGTCTAACAGAACTTTTAAATTCAGTCGAAATGAAAATCGCCAATTTTCAGCCACATCGGTATATTTTTTTGTGTTTAACATTCGATTGAATAGAAGAAGTCGCGTGATTTTTCTTTTCCAGCTCACGCCTCAGCAGTTGTGTTTGAAAAATTAATGGAAATGGTTCCACCAACTCATTTCACATTCCCCCTATTCTCCAGACTTGGCTCACTTGCATCCCTCGGACTACTATTTGTTGCACAGTTTAAAGGAAAGGCTGGCGCGAAAAAGATTTTATTCAAACGAGGAGTTGATTGTGGAAACAATTGGCTATTTTTCCGACTTGGCCAAATCCTATTATTCGGAAGGGATTAGCAAACTAGAACAGCCTTGGTTGAAGTGCATAAGTCTAAAAGGAGACTTAGTCGAAAAACAAAGAAAGTTTACCACAAGAAATTAAGTGGTTTTTATTTTTGCACGAACTTTTCAATTTGATTGACTATCGAAAGAATCTATTTTTGTAAGAATAAGATTTATGGTAGTCTTTGTTTAAGGGGGGATAGGGTTTTTAGGGTCAAAAAAAATCGATTTTGGTTTATTTGAGAAAATGAATGTACATAATCTCAAGAATGTTGTGTCCAAATTTTAAGTCAATCGGTGCAAAACTCTCAAAGTTAGAGCATTATAACCGTTGGCCGCTCCGACTCGGCTACCTGCTATGGTCGAACTTTAAATCGATTTTCTGGAAAACGACGTTTTTCAAGTCGGTCGACACTTTTTCTCTGAATCTACTCGACCGATCTTCCTGAAATTTTGTACACACTTTCTCTACATAATTACCGAGGTAACCCTGGCAGGTTTTTTTTTTATTTATTTTACAATAAACAATATTATGCGATTTATCGTCTAAAAATCGCACTTCTACTTCAAATGTTAAAAAAATTGAAAAAAAATTTTTTTTAATAAAAACTCGACAGGGTTACCTCGGACAATTGATTACCTAATGAAAACTCTTTGATTTTTTGATTTCAGATGATCCAATGCTGAGAAAAACTGTCCACGGCAAGTTGCCTTTTTTTCGAGACGTCTGCGTAGATCTGCTGTCAACGGCTCAATTTTGTATATTTTCTTGTGAAAATTTTTGAAAATATTTTTGAAATATGAGTTTACAGTATACTAATTGGATAAATAAATTTACATGAATCATCTTTCCAAAAAAAATTCATAAATAAGTGCATATTTTTAGTGGAATTAAACCATTTAAATTAAATTTAAAATGATTATTATTGAACGAACTTAATACTCGTACTTTCTGTGCCGTCAACAGGTTTTTTCATGCCTCAACCTTTACTCCTTAAGATTTATAAGTTTTTTTTTTAATAAAATATAAAATAAACCTTTTTATGACTAAAAATATTTATAAAGGATTTCAGTTGAAGGGGGCTTACATATTTTTAATATAACGATTGCTTAAATAGCATGGCACACCTTGTGCGGAGCGAGCTAAGAAAACTTCTTCGAGTATAACGAAGATTCTGCTTACCCAAGCCATGAGACATTAACACAAAACAAAGTGCACATTAGCATACCTACGGGTTCAAAAATTCTTTATTCACAAACTATAATTAAAAATAATGGCCCGGTCAATATAAATGCAATTTCGTATGCTAAAATTTCGCCACAAGCTAAACCAATTTTTATTTATTTATTTATTTAATATAATGAAATATACTTATAAATAAATATATTACATATTTGTGGCAGCACTAGCAACAATGCCTTCAGCTGCTTAGTGTATATAATAGATGCTACTATATTAGTATTAGTATAAATAATTATAATTTGTATAACCAAAATTAAATTTGATAGTTTAAGTTCATTAAATTTTGTTACTTAATTTAGCTTTGCTGATATATTTGTATATTATTGAAATATTTTCTGCAGTAGGAGCTTTTAAAAGCTCTGATGGCGTGTTCGATGAAAATATTTCTCCCCTGATCTTGCTGAGTGCTGGGCATGTATCCAGGATGTGTAGCGTAGATGTTGACGTGCTGTTACAATAAACGCAACCTGGATCGGAGCTTCTATTGAGAAGATGTTGGTGTGAAAGTGCACAATGTTCGAGGCGTAGTCTTGAGAAAACTTTGAGCGCTGGAATTCAACATGTTGTAGGGTAGGTTGTTTTAGTTTTGTTAGGATTAAAAAGGCGATACCGGTTATTGTAAGTGCTCCATAACTCTTTTTGTTGATTTTCTTTCATTTTGTAAATATAGCGTAATATATCATTTTTCTCGTTTGTCTCTACGTAGTAGCAAGGCATATGTGGTACCTGTTTAGCTTCCTTATCGGCTACTTCGTTGCCGTGGATACCGAAGTGGCTCGGTACCCACATTAATTTTATTTTAGTCTTATATGCAATCAGGGTATCTCGAATACATGCAATTAGCGGGCTTACGTTATTTGGGTTCTGAATCGCCATTATTGTTGAGAGGCTATCGGTGCATATGGTATACTTTCCTTTTGACGTTACCGCCCATTTTGCTACTGATTTCACAGCATAGGCTTCAGCTGAGAAAATGGAGCAGTAGGGTAATAGCAACCCTTTGCTTATAATGCAAGAATCGTCAGAAACGACTGCATACGCGGTATTAGCATAATCTTTTGATCCGTCGGTGTATACGAAACTCCAACCGTTGGAGTGAAGTTGGCGTTTTCGACTCGTAAAAACTTGTCTGAAAGTATCTGCACAGGTGTTTTGCTTTGGAAAGCACATTAATTCGTCTACCAAAAAAGAGGAATGTAGAGCCCATGGGGGATGTTTGCTGATTTTTAAGCGCCTTGGTTTTATGTCAGGATCAAGATGCGCTGTCTTTTGAACAACCCGATGGATAGCTGATTGCTTTTTTATATGCCGCTTTCGCGTAACCGCTTGTTTTACTTTGTTGTATAATATAGGATTATGGGTATAAAAAAGTTTAGGTATCAGTCGTAATGTGCTCAATTCCAGTCTTTCTTGGATATGTGGCATGCCAGTTTCTGCAAGTATATTCTTTGTATTCGTCGTGGGAAAAGCTCTGATACTGCGTCTGATAGCCGAATGGTATGGCGCGTAAAGTTTTTTAAGTGAGTTTCCAGCGTGGTGCCCATATATTGGAAGGCCGTAATCAATGGCTGATAGGAGTAGAGCCTTAGTTGTGTTGATTAGGATATTCGGATGAATATTTGATTTTTGCGATGAGAGGAATTTAATAATACTTAGTTTATCAAATAACTTTTTTCTTAAAACTAAGCAATGCTCCTTAAAGTTAAATTTGGGGTCAAAAATGATACCTAAAATCTTAAGTTTATTTACATTTGGTATTTGAGTATTGTGTCTTAAATTAAATCCATCACATGTTTTGTTGTGGCAAATATGTAAAGTGTTACATTTTTGAAATGATATGTTGGCTCCCGATGTGAGAGACCATTCAGAAATTTTGTTTAAGATTTCTGTAAAAGTATCTTTGACTTGCGTCAAATCGAATCTTCTTAAAAAAATTAGAACGTCATCTGCATAAATACAATGTTCTACTGGGAACTGGGATATAATTTGGCTAATTTTATTAAAAGCGATCATAAATATTATGACTGATATTGGAGAGCCTTGAGGTACATTGTGTAAAATAAGTACCCGGAATTAAAAAAAAAAAAACACATTTTTTCATATTATTCATCATTATTTGTTGGATCGCCTGCAAAATAGGCTCCTTTTGAGCCGATACAAATATTCCAACGAACAACCCAGTCATCCATGGCCCGCTGGTAGGCCGGCGCCGGGATGGCCTTCAGCTCCTTTAGCGAATTTTTTTTTATGTCTTCAATCGACTCAAAACGCCTTCCCCGAAGACGATTGCTGACTGGTTTGCATATCGTCCTCGTAGACCCATGTCTCATCACCAGTTATTATGCGTTTCATGAACGTATGGTCCGTATTAGCTCGGGAAACCATGTCTTCAGAGACCTCCTTCCGATGCTCTTTTTGCAAAAAATTGAGCTCTTTCGGAACAAGCCGAGCGGCGACGCGGCGCATGCCCAACACACCAGTCAAAATGTTCTGAGCGGTCATGTGAGAGATGTTAAGCTCACGACCGATCTCTCTGGTACTCAAACGACGATTTTCAAATATAATTTTCTTAATTTCTTCGACGTTTTCGTCGGTCGTAACGATCGATGGTCGTCCGGAGCGAGGCAAATCTTCTACCACTTCACGGCCCTCTTTGAACGTCTTGTACCACTCGTAGGTTTGTGTTTTGGATAAACACGAGTCACCATAGGCTTCCCGCAACATATTTAATGTATTGGCACACGTAATTTTGTTCGCAACGCAAAATTTAATGCAAACCCTCTGCTCCACAAGTTTATCCATAGTAAAATTCGCCAAGTAAACAAAAGATCAACTCACTTTGACTGCAGAATAAAACACACTAAGTAATAGATCCCGTTCTAATAAGGCTTGTGCATTCAAGGACATGTGTACCAACATGAAAAAACCAAATTTGAAGTGTCAGGTATTCCCGGGAGAGTTTAAATTATAAATTCCGGGTACTTATTTTACACAATGTATACCATTTTCTAACGGAACGCAGTGTGAGTAGTTATTATTGAGTTTAACTCGGAATTTTCTATTGCTCAAAAACGTTTTAACAAAGTTGTAAATTTTTGGGCCTACTTTGCAGTTGGCTAGTTCTTGAAGGACGTTATGTGCACCGATACGATCGTATGCCTTCTCGAAATCTAGACTTAGAGCTGTTAAATGCCCCTTATTGGCGATTGCGGTTGCCGCGGAGTGTTCGAAATGTAGTAGAGCGTCTAAAGTACCATGCCCTTTTTTGAATGCTACTTGGTTGGCGCTAATTGACTTAGTTTTTTCTGAAAACCACATAATCCTTTTGGCTAATATTCTTTCTAATATCTTTCCTAAGCAGGGTAATAAGGATATGGGACGGTAGCTGCCAACTGCGGTTTGAGATTTTTAGCTATTGGTATTGCGCCTGCTACCTTCCAATTCTGTGGGTAAATACCTTGCGTATAAATTTCGTTGTACAAGTTTACTATCCTTTTTTTTTAAAAAAGGAGGACAGTTTTTCAACAAAGGGTATGATATCCTATCAAGGCCTGGTGTTTTTCCCTTAGAGTTGGCGACGGCTCTCTCAAACTCGTCAGTAGTGATATCAGATTCCAGATATTTTGCAGAGATACTTAGTTTTCCTTCAGGTTTATAAAGTCGATTAGTAATGTTATTCTTTTTTTCTATGAACTCATACGGAAAGTTGGAATTTTTAGAGTAGGAGCTCCAATATTTTGCAAATTCGTTCGCTATATTACTAGGGTCGGTATATGTACCGTTTGGAGTATTTATACAGGTTATGGTGTTTGATCTCCTAATGCCCGATAGGCGCCCTAAGTCCTGCCAAACACAATTTAATTGTTTTCTCGATCTCAAATCAAAGCCAAGTATTTACTTCAAAAATAAAACCACAAATATTGAAAAACAACAATTTCAATCGTAATTTGTGGATGGGATTCGCTGCTACCTGCAATGGAGTTCAAGGGGCCAGAAAAAAATTATGCGCTATCACCAAAATCGTAGCGAATAACTAACAAATTGATTTCAATAATTTACGTTCTCACTTAACGCAAACATTAACGCATATCGAAGCATAGCAAAGGAGAAGAGCCCAAATAAAACGAAAACTGCAAGAACAAGAAGCCGAAAAAAACCAAATGAAATGCTGCAACACAACGAAATTCGACTTAATCCAAAGTACGAGCGAACAACAAAAAAAAGGCGAAAATGTTGTGGCATAGGAAGTTCGCTGTTTACCTTAATTCGTTCCTTGATTACTTTTGTTTTTCAATCCTCAAGCTCAGTTACTGCTTACGTTCGCTAATAAACACTTCACAAGAAATTGAAAAGGTAACATTGGCTTTAGTTTTTTAAATTACTTTGTGCTGATTTATGGCCACAACAACAGCGAGTGAATTATGATATCAGGGGAAAGATGATGCAATAAATTTTGCAAACGTAATAATTATTATCGAAAAAAGCACAGCAATTTTTTAAGAGGAGTATTGCTTTAACTTTGAGCTCCGTTTTGTGTATGCAATGCTCGCTTAAAAATCCTAACATTTTTCTCTCCATTTTGATTTTCCAACATTTGAAAGATTTACAAGGCACTCAAGGCCCGTCATCTAAGCAGACATGTGTTGCTCAGCGCTGGCCGAAGTCTTATATCAGTATTTATTCTCAGAGCGATCTGACAAAACTGAGATGACAATTTCCGGTGTGTGATTCGTATTATGTATCCGGCAATGTATTCAAGCGCATCTTCGTGTGGGCTATCAAAGCCGACTTCCTCATTTAACGCGTCGTTGGCGAACAGAGAGTCGTCAGAAAGTACCTCATCTTCTGTTAGGAAACTTTGTCGACTTTCTAAATAGGTATCATTTAGGCGGAACCACTCAGTTTCGTCGGCATCAACATTGCAATGATCAACTATGTTTGAAGTGTTTCATGCTGTTAATAGAAACCGTTAAGTCATTTAGAAAATAAGTAATCTATGTATTCATTCACTTATTCAATATCTTCGTAATCTACATATATCATATTTGAATTCCATAGGGCTAGGCTTGTCACGCAGCCCGCCTTTGCAACGCATCGCCCTGAATAAATGCTCCAGTACATCCTGATTTAATCGATATGTCAGAATGCACTGAAGACAGTAATTCTCCAGCACATAAAGGTTTAAGTCCCTGAAGGACTTGCCGATAACCTCTACCGTTTCTATGGGCTGATGCATGTCGAGCCCCAGCGTATAGTACCTTTGGATTGCATTTCGATGCTGCTAACTTCACATTTTCGGCACCGTCATGATGCACGGTTAAATGCAACTCCTTAGCTTGTGCGTTATTCAAGCATCGGATACTGACGTCAGCACAATTATCTGAGCAATTTGGGCGTATAAGTAGCCCGTGTCAATTTTTAAAATTTTTCTTTACATTACAGACATGAAAAACACTTATCGACATCTTTAACCTAAGTTACAGTACATCTTGGTTTTGGAATATTTAGGGTTTTAGAGATTCAAACCAAAATGAATAGTTTTCGAAAACATGGGCATCTTTGATAAAATCTTCCCCGAAGATATTTAAGACTTAAGATGTTTCATGACCTCGACTATTTGGTTTCGAGGTCATTTGTTTATTTTGAATTTTACCTCTGTTTATTTTCTTTTAAGCACACAATTACTTAATGACACCTGTGCATACAAAGATATACGCGCCCTCGCATGCTCCTAACAAAAGTAAATAGCAATGACAGCCAATACCAAATTATCACAATTCTGCAAATAATTTCCAATTGGATTTAAATACAATGTTACACTTTCTACAGAATGCCCGCACTCATGGAAACTGACAGCTCGTTGAAATGGCAGCGGATATTCTACGTCGCGTAGAGTTGCATTCGCTTTGAAAGTTTTTATTTTTGCGTTCGCCACCCTGTGGTACATGAATAGAAGGGTGAATCAAATTAGCGAAAGATTAATAATTATAATTTTAAATATTCTCACCATGTATAGGACTATGAATAAGTTCGTGCGGTTTTTTTTCGAAATTTGAAACTTTATTGACGTAAAATGGTTACAAATTTAATATTCAAAATATTGTCCATCGCTTACTACTACTTTTTCCCATCTTTCTGGCAATTCACGGATTCCCTTTGTGAAAAATTCGGTCGGTTTTGCCGCAATCCACGAATCGATCCATTTTTTGACTTCATCGTAATTACGGAAGTGCTGGTCAGCCAGGCCATGTTGCATCGATCGGAAGAGATAGTAATCGGATGGCGCAAGGTCTGGACTATACAGCGGGTGGGGTAGGACATCCCATTTGAGCGTTTCTAAGTATGTTTTGACCACTTGTGCAACATGTGGCCGAGCATTGTCATGTTGCAAAATAACTTTGTCGTGTCTATCGGCGTATTGCGGCCGTTTTTCTCGCAGTGCTCGGCTCAAACGCATCAATTGTCGTCGGTAGACATCCCCCGTAATCGTTTCATTCGGTTTCAGTAGCTCATAATACACAACACCCAGCTGGTCCCACCAGATACACAGCATAACCTTCAGGCCATGAATATTCTGCGCCGACGTCGATGTTGAAGCATGGCCAGGGTATCCATACGTTGCCCGACGTTTTGGATTGTCGTAATGGACCCACTTTTCATCGCCAGTCACAATTCGATGCAAAAAACCCTTTCTTTTGTGCCGTTGAAGCAGTTGTTCGCATGCCATAAAACGGCGTTCAACGTCTCTTGGCTTCAATTCATACGGCACCCAATGGCCTACCTTTCGGATCATTCCCATGACTTTTAAACGTTTGGAAATGGTTGATTGATCAACTCCCAAAGTTTTTGCAACCTCTTCTTGCGTTTGAGCCGGATCTTGATCGAGCAATTCCTCCAATTCGGTATCCATGAACTTTGGCGGCGCACCCTCGCGTTCTTCGTCTTCCAAGCCAAAATCACCACTTTTAAAGCGTGCAAACCACTTCTGGCACGTTCGCTCAGATAGAGCATGCTCACCATAAACTTCCACCAAGATACGATGACTTTCGGCTGCTTTTTTCTTCATATTAAAATAATGAAGAAGAATTCCCCGCAAAAACACATTATTTGGCACGAAATTCGACATTTTCAAGTGTGGTAAAAATATTGTTGTTTACGCTTCAAATAAAAAACTTATACTGACGTTTGTGCCTTACGACAGTAGCTCTCCAATGAATGTTTGGAAATGTGGATCGATGGAATAATAATCAAGTTACGCCATCTGTTGTAAAACCGAAACGAACTTATTCATAGTCCTATAATTCAGGATTTTTAAGGAAGCGACTGTCGTCTCAATGCAAATTGCATAAAGATATATTTATAAAATTGATTAAATTCATTATACAAATATTTTTTTGTTAATATTACCAATAACTGGAATTCTACGAAGCCACCCATTACGCAATTTGGGTAAACCTTGTCATAGAAAATGCAGACCTGCTCACCATTATCCGCGATTCTCAGTTCCCGTTTGTGCAATTTAACTGCAATACAATAAGTTGAAAATTTAATATTTAACCAAATATCGCTTGCGAATTGTAGTTTTACACTTTCAAAAATCACGTCCCAAAACAACATTTTGAAATCGTTTAAAACAACTGCAATTTGCACTTTGTATCTTTTCTTTTTAATTAATTTTCTACATATTCGTAGTTTCATGAAACAATTTTTTCCATGAGTCCAAGCTTTCTTGGTATTGATTTTGTGATTACAAGAGCTGACTGGTGACTAATTTAAGGCTTTTTTAAGCATTGCATAAAGAAAATGTTTTATTCGATGAAGAAATAGGTCTCCGGCAGGTCTTTAATCCGCGTAATTGTGGCACAAGAGAAACAATTCTCATTAGTGTTCCTCTCTTTACACAATTTTTTGCATGAAGATTACGGCATAGCAAAAGGAACTGAGATAAAGAGCTGCCCTTCTGCTTTCTTTGTGTTGACTATTATGCCGTCTCTTCTTGCCTTCACGAAAAGATTAAAAAATTGTCATACAGCCGTCGGAATCATATCCTCAATCTGTAAGTAGAATATCTATTGGAAATTACGTAATAAAAAAGGAGTTTAGTGGAAACTTGGAACTTTTTTTCCTTTTACGCTAAGAGCACGAAAAACTCGCCATACATTTCTGCGAAATCCTTTTGAAGTGACAGTCCTTGATCGCGTATACATAAGTCCAGGTGTTTCCGTGGAAGTTGAGCTGACTGCCATGTAATCGTACAGCCTCCGTTCCTTCAGAATGTTGCTGGCTTTCTTTGTAGAAACTTGGTTTTTACACGACTGTTCGACAATTACTCCGAAAAGAGGAGTTGGCCAAAATAAATTTCCTGTTGAAATTTTTCTCCTCGTCATTTACCAACGTCTGGACTCCAAGAAATCCGTGGCATTCCTTTACTTAATTACTTAGATGGGCGTTACAACCGTATGTCGGTTTTGGCCGAATCTAACACATTGCGTTGTTGTTCTTGTAGCAGTAACTTTGCCTTGTCAGTGTAGTGTAATCACCGGTCGTCTTTGTCTAGCTTATCTAACGGTAGGCCCAGGAAACTAGCTGTTTCGACGGGTTGGGTCCAGAGGGAGAGGGGTTTGAGATGTGTGGGTTTGTTGGGGCATGTGAAAAGGTGGTTAGAGTCGTGCGGGGTCTAACACAACTCCCGAGGAGTTTTAAGCTAACACATTGCGTTGTTGTTGTTGTAGCAGCATAAACATTCCCCATACATATATGGGGAGTGCTGCTAAAGTGACAGTCCTTGGCCGGATATAAATACGGGTCGTTCCGGTAACGTAGAACCGGCTGTCGTGTGAACAAATTGCGTCATCTAGCTCGGTTGAAGCTTGCTGGCGCCAGCTCGTGCCACCGAGTGCTGGTAGGTTAATCCGCAACGTAGATTAAGTCTCACTCTTGCTCGTCGTCCACCAGTGGGTTCCCTCTCATGGAACTGCCATACCGAAGCAATTTTGTTCATCCTTGAGACATGGTCAAATCAGCGCACCCGCTATATACGCTTCACTATGTCCACATCTCACTATGTTCCATCGGATACGGAACTCATGCTAGCCTCCGCAAAGAGGACCAAAGATGTTTCTGGGAATTTTTCTCTTGAACGCCCCCAGTGCTCTCTCATCAGTTGTCGTCATCGTCCAAGCTTCTGCGTCATAGGTATACAAGAACGGGGATGATTAGGGTTTTGTACAGCGTTGTTTTCGTTTTTCTAGGGAGGGCTCTACTTCTCAATTACCTACTGAGCCCAAAGTAACACCTGTTGGCAGGAATTATACTTTGCTTAATCGCTAGGCTGACATTATTATCAGTGTCAACGCTGGTACCTAGTCAAACAAAGACATTCACCACTTTAAATTCGCGGTTGCTAACAGTGACGTCTTGTCCAAGATGTGAGGAGTATTTGTATGTTAACAGCAGGTACTTTGTTTTACTCTCGTTCACCGCAAGACCCATTTCTAACCTAAAATAGTTACTTCTTTGTTGGCACGTTTTGGTTTTTGGTATACAGTGCACTCGCGGTAACTCGAATAGCCGCTAAGTCGAACGACGTGCTAACTCGAACACATTTTTTTCCCTATTGACTACTTTGTAACTCGAACAATATTAAAAAGCGCTATAACTCGAACAAAAAAACAAATTTATTTGTACACACATTCTTTTCAAACATGTACATTTTGTACATACATACATATGTAATAGTATATGTATATAAATTATATGTATACTAGTGTATTGTCCATATGAATATTTCGGCGTTAATATCCCGTTAGTTTTCTGGGAACAACATCTTGCATTGACCAAATTGCTTTAAATTTGTCATTTGTAGTGTATCAGTGCACGTGAGTAATGGATCGTAAAAGGTTGAAGTGTTTAACATTAAAAGAGAGGGCTGAAATCCTTAACAAAATTAAACGTGGACGTAGTGTTACTTCTCTAGCGAAGGAATATGGGGTAGCCAAGTCCACCATAAGTCTTATAAAAAAGAAAGATAAGGCAATTTTAAAAGCAGTAAACAACACGTTTTTGGGTCCTGGGAAGAGGAGAACTTTAAAAGCTTCTGAGTTTCCTAAAATGGAAGCCGCTTTATACAAATGGTTTCTGTCCCAAAGAAAAAAGAATTACCCAATAAGTGGACTCATCTTGAAAGAAAAAGCGAAAGCTTTTCATACCCAGTTGTGTGGGGAAAATTCTACATTTTTTGCCAGTGACGGGTGGCTTCAAAACTTTAAGAAACGTTATGGAGTACGTTTGTTAAAAATTTCTGGAGAAAAACTGTCATCACAGCCAGAGCTGGTAGACCCTTTCAAAATGGCTATACAAGAAAAAATAAAGGAAATGGAGATATGTTCCGACCAAATATATAACGCCGACGAGTCCGAATTGTACTGGAAACTTCTTCCTGAGAAAACTTATGTTTCGTTGTCGGAAAAACAAGCACCGGGAAGAAAGTCTGAAAAGCAGCGTTTTACATTTATGGCATGCACTAACGCTACCGGCAACCATAAGCTTAAACTTCTCGTTATTGGCAAAGCAAGAAATCCTCGTGTTTTCAAAAATTTTAACTGTCCGGTGGAGTACAAAAATTCCAAATCAGCCTTGATGACTTCGGCGATTTTCAAAGACTGGTTTCATAAATCGTTGCCGCAGGTAAAATCCAGATTCATTAAAACAATTTTTTTAACCAAGTTAAATGACTTTAATATTTAGGTAAGAAAATATTTGAAAGATGGGGGACTACCTGAGAAGGCTCTTCATCTAATTGATAATGCCCCATCACATCCCAACGAAATCGAATTAAAGTCCGAGGATGGTTTAATTTTAACTATGTTTATGCCGCCGAATGTGACACCATTGATCCAGCCAATGGACCAAAATGTAATTCGTATAACGAAACTATACTACAGAAATTGTCTACTGGCTTCCATTTTCAACAATAATTGCGATATAACCGAATCTATGAAAAAAATTAATTTAAGAGACTCAGTAACTTTCTTAGATGCAGCTTGGAGTTGGTTAGAAAAGGAAACTGTATCCAAATGTTGGAAAAACATTTTGAGTTTTGCCAACTTAGGCCACTCTGATGAAGATAATATTCCATTGAGCATTTAAAAAAAACAAGACTCTCTTCTTAATAAGTTTAACAATTTAGCCCCACAGGACTGGAATATATGCTTTAAAACTTTGACTTCTTTATGAAAAACATAATTTACAGGTCGAATTTACGCTTCATGATGTTAACAAATGGAATGATGGTGCCGAATTTACCGACACAGAAGTAATAATTGAAACTAGTGATTCTGAGTCTGAGTTTAACAACACAACTGAGACATGTGAGCGGATATCATCTGAGGAGGCAGTTAGCTCTATCAATAAGGTAATTCAGTGGGCCACAACTGAACAAGTAAGCCCCGCAAAGGTTAACACTCCTCAATTGCTGCGTGAAAAAGCCATATTCAACATTGTTGCAGGCAAGAAATGACAAACACACATTACAACTTTCTTTTCGGCCTAACTTTTCTGTTAAAGCTGACTTTTTTGTGTAACTGACACAAAGACTGCCAAATATTTGATGAAAAATATTGAAACGAATTAATTATTTTAAACATATTCATGTTCATATCCATATGAAAATAAATAAATAAATTTAATTGAAAAAAATCGATATCGATGACTGTTTTTTTAACATAGCACACTCAATTGATAAGTCGAACAAATTCGATAAATCGAACAGCGCCTGTTTTAATTAGTTCGAGTTATCGCGAGTGCACTGTATATGTACATAAATGGCATCATAAACACTATACCTGTCTCTGTCTATTTATCTACGTTTCCTTTTTTAATTGAATTACATTTTATACATTGTTTCAAATTTTATTAATTCATGGAACAAATGATATTTGGTAGTATGAAGAATATTGAAAATAATATTGTAATTCTAAAACTACATATGGCAAGAGTTGGTAGCATTCGCAAATACAGTAATTTGGTATTACAATGAAAATCTTGTGTATTTTAAAAACTACAGCATATGACTAGTTAAATAGCTAGAAAATAATATTAAAATTAAGAACGAGGCAAAATCTGGAAACTTCAGTCAAACTAATGTTATCAAGAGAAAAACTAAAAAAGCTAGAATTCAGATGCAAATACAAGGTGAATGTACTTATAGAGAAATAACTTAAAAAACTTAAATTACTGCTTAAGCTTTTGGCAAAAATATCTTTGGATTGCGCTTTTTGGTGTCTTTCATAAAAACTACAAACGAAAAATAGGAAAACTCAGCGGCTTTGAAAGGAAAATGGTCCTGTTACGAGCCAAAAAAACTAAATTTTAAATTCATATATTAAACTAAAATCTATGTCGTTCAATTCGTGGCAATGGCCTGCGTCGAAACGTCTAAACTTGCAATGCAATGGCAGGCAGCTCCATCGTCTTTATGGCACATTCAAAAAAGTGTTTGCAAGAAAGTCATTTTAAAAGCTGCCCTTAAATTCTCAATGCAGCACCATTATTTGTGCTTCATGTACATGGTAACAATTTTGTCCAGTATACTCTCCACGGATTGCTGCTCTTGACGAAATGTTTCCATCGCCTTTGTAGGCACAATCCAATTGAGAAACTCTTCCACATTCTTGCGCATGCGTTCGATTGCCGACAGCGTCTGATCCTCGCAAGCCTTTCGATTGGCCAACTTGAGTGATGCCACCACAACATTGTCGATCAGACGCTTCTCATAGCCTAATTGCTGCAATTTCTGCGGCGATGAAATCTTCTTCAACAGCAACGCCATGAGGAAACGTAGATGCGAGAGTGTTTGTAGGTCATTATTTTTGGCATTCTGTTGCTCCACATCAATGTTGCAGCTGCCACATTGTTGCATATGCGCCTGAAGTTCCGCTTTGACCTTAAAGAACTGTTGACAACCCTCGCACATATATGGATTGGTTTGCTTATGAATTTTCTTCATGTGCGTCTTGAAGTGTGCCAGCTGTGAGAAAGCGACCACGTCCTTGCACAGCAAGCACTGAAACGGTTTCTCACCTGTGTGCTTACGTATGTGCAGCTTCAGTACGCTTGAGTAAGCGTAAGTTTGCCAACAAATCTGTAAAAGAGAATATATGGGATTAAGTTTGATAGATAAGCGAAAATCAGGCTGAAATTGGTGTTCATGTATGTATGTAAATATTTTGTTCGCGTTCGCTGCTTAAGTCTTTTTATTTATTTTATTTATATTACTAGCATTCCACTCACCCGGCACTGGTACGGCCGCTCGCCAGTATGCATGCGCATGTGCACATTGTACTGGGATTTCTGCATAAAGTACGCCTTGCAAACTTCGCAGACATGTGTCTTGACATTCGTATGCATCTTCATGTGCTTGGCCAGGGCTTCATCCTCGATGGTCTTCTTGCAGATCTCGCAATCGAACTGGCCCAACTTGTAGTGCAGTTTGTTGATGTGCGCTCTGAGTACTGGCTCATTGGGGAAGTGTTCCTTGCATATCTCGCAATAGTGATCAGGCCCGTTTTCATGGCGCTCCATGTGCGCGCGCAAATTAGAAGGCGTGGAGAAAGCAGTGGAGCATTTCTCGCAGATATACTGCTTGGCGCTAGCTTTGTGATGGCTAATGATGTGTTGTTGTAACTGCAGAAAGAGAATTGAGAAAGAGAGAGAGAGCGTGAGAAGAAATTGGTATTTTATCAAGCGCACAAATATTACACAGACTTTTTGATACCTACATGACCGCCACGAGCGAAGCGCTTCTCACACTGTGTGCACGCGTATGGCTTCTCGCCGGAGTGCAGTCGCATATGCAGCCGCAAGCGGCCCTTCAACGCGAACATTTTCGGGCATTGCGGACACGAGAACTGCCGATGACTCTCGTGTGCGGAAGTGATGTGATTCCTGAGATTGACCGCCTGCCTGTAGCACTTGCCGCATTGCTCGCACTTGTATGGACGTTCGTCCGAATGGATGAGCATGTGACGCCTCAAATCGTTTTTGCCGCGAAATTGCTTGGAGCAAACATGGCAAATGTATAATTGACGTGTGCGTTTATTGGCTGAGGTGGCTGGTAATGCTGTGGCCACGGAAGCCAATTCTCCGGTTGTGAGCGCGGAATCGCATGCTGAATGCGTTATATCCGATAAGTCGGCGGCTGATTGTGTGGCATCGGTTTCGGAGTATGCAGAATCGGCGATCGAAATGGACTTCTCTGAAGACGCCGCAGCAGGAGTTACAGGATTTTCTATATCCTCTGTTGAATTGACAATTGCGACTGTTATGCTAGCTGCTGAATCGACAGCATGCGCTAGATCGGCGCCCTCCTGGTGCGCCTGCACATCCAAGCCCGCCAGTTGTTTGGCTGATATGACTGAATTACTTCCGGGTGCCGCTGCATTATTTTCGCTTGGCACTGAATGACCGATTTTCTGCTTCTTCCGCTTTGGAGACTTTGCATATGCCACTTGTTTGCTTCTGCACGCCCTCTTTGTTACTTTTACATCACTAGCACGACGCCGCAGCAGCTTCTTCGTGGTAGCTGCCGATGACTGTTGTGTCTCACCACCGTCGCAGAGCTCTGCGCACGCGGCAGGCGGCGAGGACAGCGAAATGCCGCTGTCGGTGTGCATAGACCCGACATCTTCTTTGGAGACAGAGCGACGACTGTGCATCATATTTGTAGTTGGGAAAATGTGAATTTTAGTAAAAGTGATTTGATTTCGATTTACAATTCGCTGGCAAGTAGAAGCACCAATTCCAACACCATAAGTATAAGCTTAATTATTCTCAATGCCCGAATTTTCATACACTAATGATATTTTTTAGAAAAATAGTTAATGGTTTAATAATATGGTACATTAGGTTAAACTTAGCGATATTCTTGCAAGCACCAGCGAAATTAAGTCTCTCCTGCGCCACTTCAGACTTTCGTTAGTTCAAAAGTTTTGACTTTTTACTTTTTTTATTATTTACTTCACTGCAATCAAATACTTATTTCAAAACCAACACCAAAATATATTCAGATATATGCCAGCATGCGATTAAATTTGTATATTTGTTTTGTTGTAGGCAACAATCGAGTTGCTGATTTATTTGCTGTACATTTCTGTTACTGTTTTTGTTTTTTATTGCTTTATGAAGAGGGTGTTTGGTGATTAGTGTTAATTTTTTATTTTCTATTTAAATTTTTTATATTTCGCTTTACATAAGATCGTTTTGGAAATGCTGTAAAAAGAGAACAAAAGAGTGAGAGAGAGAAAGAGAAAGAGAGAGATATTGTAATTTAAGCTTTAAAATGCGTACATACAAACATTGATATGAATAAATAGGCAGCTGTGCATGACATGCGGCCGACGGCAGGCAGAAGGCAGCAGACGAAAAACCGACAGCGGCGAACTACCGCTTCGAATTGATATTGAAATCAGAACAAAACCTCAATTTTTTGCTGGGCGCCTTTTGCCCGTTGCCCGTTGCCTGTGTCGCTGAATTAATTTGTACACATTACAATTTGTAGTAGCGCACAGCCAAACCTCCCTCGACTGCAACAACACAAAGCCTGACCACAGCACACCAGACATGCCCGATAATGATGAGCGAATACTCAACTGAATGATGAACTGAACTCAACTGAACTGAAAACACCTGAATTGTTGAATTATACAATAAATATTTCAATGCGCTGTTAGGTGAGGCGGCAGAGTTGGCAGCCAACAGCAGCGACAGCAGCGCCCACAGTTGGATTGATATGAATTGAAAAGCGAGAGTGCGACATGGAGGGGCGGGCGCGCAGTTGGAACAACAGCAACGAAAAAAAAGTTACAAAAAACAACAATACATTTATAAGACCTAAACAAAAAAGCAGCTGTGTCAACAGTTGAATTGAATTTTTCGTTGTGCTGACGTTGAACTTTAAAAATTCTATGCTTTGTAATACTTAACTAAAATTAAACTATGAAAAAAAATTCTAAAAACATGGAAACAGTAACACAGCAAGCGGCGAAACGAATGCGATAACTCATTGCAAACGCAGTAAAAACCACACACACACATGCACACAGATGTCGTTGATAAGCAAATGACCAGTGAGTTTGTGTGCATTGAAGTTCGTTTTCAAAGTCTTTTGTTTGCAATGCGCAAATGAGCACAGATACGTTTGATAATAAAAAACGAAGAGAAAGAATAAGACAAATACTCTTACAAGCAGTGTATAAAACAATTAAATAAACACAATAACATAGGATAACAAAATATTACAATTGAAACAAATATTTGCCCACAGCGCTGACTGTCTGTTGAAATAAAGACACATTTCTACGGCGGTGCGTTTGTAAGAGACACAGCTGATAAGCGAGAGGTTAAGCAAACGCCGACCGACTGATAAGGCTGAGCGCTCATAGGTATATGTTCAGCTATAAAGACCCAATGCAGACGATATCAAAATGCGAGCGCGTCTATGTGTGTGTTTATATGTATAGGACAAACACAAACTGTGCAACAGCCGCATTGAAGTGCTTTTGAGTTAGTATTGGCCGTGTATGTGTGTGCGAGTGCGCGATAAGATAAGGCAAAAAACAAGTCAAACATAGTTGAGACACAGCAATTTAAGTGGTATAATTTTGATTTTATGGTCGCTATAAGCAGAAAAATGTGTTGAAGGTGGTAAAGCACCCGCTCCAAATGCCTCAAATGACTCAAAAGTTTTCATTAAGTGAGTAAACAAAGTCAATTCTAAAAACAGTGCATTTTATAGAGAAAAAAAATGACACATACATACACACATACATATATACATATTTATACAAATAAGTGTATATACTGAAGTAAATTCAATTGCGAAATACTAACCTCCGCCACTGTTGGAAGTTACGGCTCGGTTGGCGATTAGCTATTGAATGGGGTGAAGAGACCCAGATAGCGAATACCCATTTTGCTAGGCTGTCGATCTGTTTTGGTTCAGGTATAGGTAAGATTGAAATGTATTCAGAAGTGACCGAAAAGAACCAAGGTCTTTTATTTTCTGTTGGTCATAAAAATGCAAGTTAATCTTTTTGTAGAATGTTACAATATTTCAGATTCTTACGACCCCCAAATAGAGAGACAAGAGATAATACATATCTCTATCGGCAATCAGGAAACGCTTAGACTACTAGACCTGACCTAAAAATTATTAAGGCTAACGTTTTAGGTGAGTCTTAGCTGCATTTAGTATATGGTATACATATGAAGGTCTCAGGTCACAGAGATATTGAGGTAAACCGCAGAGCGGATGAACTTGTAAGACAAGGCAGCACAAAATTATTCAGGATGAGTCCATATCCTATCGATTGATAGAGTTCTCGTTCACCCTATTCTCCTTACTTTTAATTAGCGCAGTAGCCCCCTAGACTAGTTGCTTACTTTTCGTGCCAATGCGGATCCCCCAGAGAGAATGGCGGCTTCTTTAATAGCTTTTCTAGCTCAGAGGGAGCCTTCTTTTTGCTCTGCTATCACTAGAGCACCAGCTACAAATGGATGGTCGATTTTTTTCTCGAGGATTTCCACGCCCATGGAATATTAATAATTTAGGCAGATTTCAGATTCCCCTTTCGTGAAGAATGGATAAATCACACTTAAATTCCAGCAGGCAAGCATACATACATACTGTAAAATGATTACTCCTCACTGAACATCTCTTCCAGCAGTCAGTTAGCTTCCTCTGCTTTGCTGTTCTTTTGCAAGGCTGTGATTAAATTCGGGCAACGGAAGATCAATTACGTCGAAACCGATTTTAGCATAGCATCTTCTTCAGTTCCCTCCCCCCATAATATAAGCACCCTGAAGTGCTTAGGAACCACGCCAGCGGAATTTTTGGGCGTTTTTCCTGTAAAGCTCTTCGCACTCACACATTTCCGTCTATCTTTATCTGCTTCGAATAATATGGCTGTCTTCCTTTCTCAACGCCCGTTAGCGATCACATAAGGCTCGTGTTGCGCCGAGCAGCGTCTTTGTGTATCTCTTGCTGGGGCCCGGCACTGCAGACAAGTGTTGCGTACCCCGATGAAGTCAATTACGCTCATAACCGCTCAGAGCCGCGTTGATATCGCCAAAACATGATTTTCAAGCTGAATCCGACCCAGCCAAACGCATCATTATGGACATCAGGCGAGTGAGCGAGAACGCCGAATGAACAAAGATCATAAAAACTATGTCAAAAAAGAAAGCAATGCTTACGGTTTTCATTGGTCGTTATGAGACGTTTACGTAAGCATTCGCCAAAAAAGAAAGAATTCGTGAAAAATCAACGTCGCACAGTGCCATCAATGCCATTTTTAACCAAAAACGAAACGAATGTTCTCCAACAGCCATCGGGACCCCAGTTTTTTTTTCAGTTTGATCGTTTAAAAAACTATTGCATGGAACGAAGAAAAGAAGTAATGGAAAAATCAAAGACCGCTCTGATGGCTATACCGGAAATATATATAAATATATATATAGGATTGGCGCTTAAACCCTTTTTTACAGATAATTTTAATGAAGAGCTTTTTCATGGCACGCACCAACCCATTGAGCTACGGCGGCCGCCGAAAATAGAATTCAAAAAAAGTTTTGAGAGCTGGATCAAACGCTGACATAAGTGCGTTGCAGTTGATGGAGACTACTTTGAAGGCGATAATATCATTTTCGACACATGTATTTTGAATTTTCTAAATATATATTCCGGAATCTTTTTGTTCAAATTGGTATTTCTTTCTCATTAAAAATTCGGTTTCAAATGACGCCGAGTTTTGCAGCCACATCTATCAGTCAAAAGGTACTTGGGAACCAGAATTCCGTTCCGCATTTTTTTTTCTTAGAAACGTTATTAATAAATTCCAATGATCTGCTTTTTCACTTTACACTTCTTAGCCAATTTTAAACTCAGCTATTTAAAACAGCTGAAATTTTGATGAAAACCACCAAAACTAAAATTAGCTGGGTTCTTTACTTTAGTCTTTGGTAGCGACGCCTGTTGAGTTTAATTATTGGCGCATTTGTAGCTGTAAAAACATCGAAGACCCCAAGAACCATTTTCAACTACCAAAAACGGCTGGCATCCAACAATAAAAATCCAATTTAATATTATCGAGCAGTTCGTGACAAATAAGTCGCACTTGACATTGTTAAAAACAAAATAAAACAATGACTTTTCCCCCAACTCATTTAAAACTATTTGATTTGTTGTTGCGTATCGTATGCAGCCGCTGAATGCACTTCCAGCTGTAATTTCTAATTGCATTTAATTTTTAATTACCTGTTTGGCAATTACACGAGCAATTAATCAACCGAAAATAGCAACAGAAATCGAAACCGGAACGAAAAAATAATCGTTCAAATACGTAAGTATGTAAAGTGAACCGCACACGCTTTTTGGGCGACTGTTCGAGCAACAATTCCGCTGCGAAATATTGGATGACCGAGAATACAAACTTCCGAAAAAAAAAAACGAAATCGTACAGCAATCAGTCACACCATTTGTCAACTGGTGTCAAAATTGAGCAAACACCTCAAAATATGGCGAGTGGCAGCATCGAGACGACCGTGGCGAACGGAGCGGCCAAGTGTTGCAATGTGCGCCAATTTCAGAGAGCTTCGTCGAATAGCAGACGCGGCGGTCAAGCAACTGCAACTGATTTAGTCGAAATGACAAAAACAATAAACGAGCTACTCAAAAATATTGTAGCAAACGTCATAAAGACTGCTCACATGAATTAGAATGAATTGCAAAAGCGAAATACGCAAATGTCGACAGAAAAGAGTTGCGGGTGACGGGGTGAAAAATTTGAATTTCAAAGCGCCCCAATAAAAGCGCAAATTAATTTGAAATACACACGCGCGCGCAAGCATACAAAAAATAAATTACAAAATTTCATTTAAAACCGTTCCTATTCGGCGACAAAAACAAAACTTCAAATCAGCGAACGACTCGACAACTCTCCAACTGAAACGGAATGAATGGAAAACAGATTTTTTCAAGAATACAACACTACCCCGACAACTCGTCGGGCCTCGAGACGTTGAGGAAAATTTAACAGCAATAACAACAACAACAAACAGCTAGAATAATTCATATCATAGAACGTTAAAAAAGGAGAGCACAAATACCGTCACAGCGATCACCGTAACTGACGATCACCAATACCAGCAAAGCTGCAACAACAACACCAGCAACAAGAACCATCCATCGTTGGTTGTTGACTGTTGGTGACAGCTGGGAATTGAAAAACAAAAATACGAAGTCAACAATATCACCACGTCTCGAGTGTATTTGTGTGTGTGTGTGTGTGTGTGAGTGTGCTGGGTATCTGGTAGAAAAGCGTTGCGGGGCAGCAAAATTGCTTAGCTGATAAAACCAATTCCAATGCGAAAAACAAAGAATAGCGTTATGTAAAAACGAAAATGAAATAATGGAAAACATGTGAATACCAGAGAAATGTAATTCACTACATACACACAAACAAGCATACGCACACATACATGCACATTTGTTTGTTCTGTGTGTTTGTTTAAATAAATGCATAGCTGTGTGTGTGCGAGTGCAATAAAGCACATACATACATATGTGCATGTGGCCAACAGATGTTGCCTCGATGTCGTCTGCTCGGGCAATGTCACTGTCGATTAGCCCCGCTGGGGTATGTACATATTTACATACATACAAAGCACCATAGAACTAAAGGAGGACTTCAGTGAAAAATAATACCATTTTATTTTAACTCTTCTTGAGTGGCGCGATGTGCACGCAAATAGGAAAAGCCCCTGATCGCCATCTGATCGGAGTGGCCAGGACGATTATTCTGCATATGGCCCAGCAGCTCCCAATTTCCGGACTTCGCCAAAGCATCCTCTGGGTAGCTTCCGAACATCCATTCGAGATCGAGCTAATGTGAGCAGCCGAAGCAACCCAGGATATCTGGTTGTGCGCAGAGCTTGGGACCCGCTACGTAAACCTTTCATTGTTTCTTGATTAGCTGAGGTTGAAAACTTGAGTACTAAAGCGCGAATATGCAGTTTGTTATGCTTAGAGTACCACTTCTCATGCTAGTCCCAAAGATTACCAGGCTGATATTAGAAATGTTACTCTTACTGATTTGTAAGAGCCCACCATAACTTTCAGCGGCTTCATAAGCCTAATGAGAATTGTAGGGTACAGAACAAACGGGTGAAAACGATAAAATTTCATTTTTGAGTTAGATTCTCTGACTTGTGGCCGCTACGGTTTGAATAGAACACATGAAATTAGTAAATTTACCTAAAAATATGACAAACATCGACACACTGTTTTCAATCTCTTCAATCCCATAGCAATTGTGGGAGAGGGTGTTGAAATTAAACAATAATTATGAAAATTCAACAGCAACAAATCAACTGCGACCACTCCAGAAAAGCAACGCATAAGGCAGTTATGGGACGCGCTGCAGCAACGCTTCATGGGCTTAACAACCAGAATAGCATGAAGTGGCATCAACAAAGCCAGTTGCGCGACGTTATAAATAATGAAAATTTTCATTTGTCTAGATGTGTGTATGTATGTATATTGACCTCTACATTTAGCTATTCAGCGAAGCGTCAACCTCTTAATTCCGTAGCGCATTTTGCGCGTCGAGTCGAGTTATTAGAAGCAATCGCAGTGGTCGAAGTACAGGGTGCACGAAATGTTTCTGTATGCATTTCGAGTATTCGTAAACCTAATTGGAGAAATTCGCCAATAATATGAGAATTAGAAGCGTTAGCGTTACTGTTAACAGTTCCTTTGTTTATTTAAAAATTGCACCGAAACTCGAAAGTACTAAATTGATATTCGAATTTTCCGACACATTTTTGCCTAGTTACTTTTGGGTTAATTATATATATATATATATTATATACATATAATTGGCGCGTACACCTTTTTTGGGTGTTTGGCCGAGCTCCTCCTTCTATTTGCGGAGTGGAGGGACCTACAGTTTCAAGTCGACTCCGAATGGCACTCGGAGGTTTGCCATTGACTGCCGAGAGGCAACCGCTATTAGAAAAATATTTTTCTTCATTTTGGTGTTTCGCCGAAATTCGTACCTACGATATCTCTGAATTCAGAATGCTAGTCACCCACCCAGCCATTGGGCTACGACGGCCGCTTGGGTTAATTGCTCATTGCAAATTTTCAGAAAAAGTGTACTACTTTAAGGAAAATTGAGGTCTGAAGAACTCAACTTCAACCTCTCCACAACAATGGGGTTTAGAAATCCCTTTTAACTGAAAAAAATATCTAAGACCATCTAAGGATGATAAAAATAATTTACTAAGGATGACGGAAATCGGCCCAAACCAACGAACGAGGATAACTTTCAAGTTTTTCACAGGTTAACCCTCCGCTGGACACCTTTTTTTTTAACCTTAGATTGTCCACTCGATTCTGTCCTTTTTTTGTCCTGCCCGAGGATCCTTTTTAATAGGTTATATCCATAAATCGATAGAAAAATAAATTTTAAGAAGCTACCTGGATACTCAAGTCTATAGCTATAATAGAAATATGGTAAATTCATGTCCAAAGTCGAAAAAGGCTGGCCCGAAAAGTCTTTTAGTAAGGATTCACCGGCGATCCTTTTAACGTCCAAGTCAAGAACTGCAAATATGATTGCCAGTGGAATTAATATAAGTGACCTGGTCTACGAAAAGGTTCCTTACGTGCGAAAACAAGTTTTCGAAAAAACAGCAGTTAAAGTTTAAACTTCTAAAAATCCTTATAACTTTTTTAAATATTAATATTTTTCAATCCGGTTTGGCTTATTTTCTTCTGCATACATCACAGTATCAATAAAATCACAGAAGCAGTGAAAAACATTTGTTATACATAAATAAATAAGAAAAATCTAATGCAAATCATAGAAATCGTTTTAAAAAATAAGTTAGCTTTTGTCCCGACATCCATGCAAAAAAAAAACGTATAAGACCCGGTGACAAAATTTTTTTGAAAACAGACTTCAGTATCGTATTCATTACACCTCAGACTGTCCAGGAATGGTTAGTTTTTAATTTGCACAAATTATTGTCTTCGTTATTCTAATTTGTATTCTGACAAAAAAATCAGTCTTTTTCGTATTTGTACTATTCTTTTTTTTACTTTTAACAAACTTTTAAACAAATTATGACTTTCTGGTTTTTACCATTTTAAAGAGCCTTTCACACACTATTCGAATCAACAAAAAAGTGAAAAATGATTTTTTGACACGTAAGGTACCTTTTCATAGACCAGGTCACATATATAGAAAAATGGACAGTGGGTGGAAAAAACTACAGTCAACTAATACTTCTCAAGTATTTTACTTCAATTAGATAACCTTTCATGTTTTAAATAAAAATATAAGACTTAAAAGTGATTTAATTTTAAAATATATATTTTTAATTTTTTTTTTTTAATTTATGGAGAAACTTTTCTTTCACCCTATTTAATTAAACTAAAAACGTAGCTTCATTAAACGAAACCATAGAGCAAAAATACATTTCTATATAGACGCATATATTCGACGAAAGTACGCTTCATTGGCTCCTCACCCATTGAAATTGCCACTTCGTTGTGGTAATTTACGGGAAATAAGCGAAAACGCCTATTGAAACTTCGCCCGGCCGCCAGCAAACGTAAACAGCTGCATTTATTTCGCTGCTCAATGGGAATTATATATATGGCTGCGCACACCTACACACACACACTAACGCGCACGCTCGCATTTAGAAACCAAAACAGAAGCGAAAATCATCAACGGCTGGACGCGAGGTTGTTGAGGTCTGCCCTCTTACATTGCAACGACGGCGGCGGCTATAAATGGCTCCGGAGGAAAATGCGCCGAAGGGGTAAAATGCAAGTAGTGTAATATGAAACATTTTTTACGGTGACTTATGCCACTGAACTTTGGGTTGTGGCCAGCCACTGTTTTGCAGTTGCTTCAGCTCGTTTTGTATTTTTAAAATCTGTTTACATAAAATTTCTTATGGTTATATTCTCTCATACATACATACATATGTAAATGTTATACATTAATACTTTTTGCATGTGCACTTTGGGTAGAGTCCAATAAAATTGCCTTAATAATTCAACAAAAACGCTGTACTTTCTCAGAAGAGCTAAAACGATTATTGCAAAGTTTACCGATTTAGGACTCACCGATCTGGGCACAGACGGAGAACAGAAATCACAGCTCATAGTCAGATAAAATCCAATAAGAGGCAACCAATACTATAGGTGAATTAGCACTTTTCATGCGTTCTTACAATTACTTTCCTGATTCCCTTCCTCTTGATGGCTAATCCTATTAAGCCATCGGGCTTTCTAAGCTTCTTGGGGGATTTAGTGAAACGTTTACAGCAGCAGAATTTAAGGGGTTATACGCAGTTATGAAGCAAATAAAAGACGGTTTGTCAAGGATTTATCCTGAAGAAACTTCAGAATATTTTAATTTGAAAATTTTTGGCGGTTATAAAAGCATCCTTCAAGAACGTAACAAAATTTTTTATTTATGAAAATGTTGATTATAGAGCGCGCTGCAGGCGATTTCTGGAACCCCCTTTAAAAAAAGACGATTTACGGTGTACATCGTAACTCAGGATTGGATTATCTGAAATAAAAAAAACCAAACAAATTTTGTAATATATTAGATTATCTAGTAATTAATCGTTCGGCTAATCAAAATAGTGAATTTTCACAAAATGGCAGCTTTTAAAAGAAATGATTTCGATTTTTACGTTAAAATTTGGCCGTAAATTGATTATAAAATGGAAAATAAGTATCAGATTTACAAAAGGAACGATTAATTACTAGAAAATGTATCTTTAAAGATTGAGTTAAAACGGTTGACCGATCAAACAAGCCGTTTTCGAGATATCGTGTACACCGACTTGAAAAATGCCGTTTTGAAAAAAACACGTTTACAGTTTCAATACCTACCTTAAAACGTGCCGAGGCATCTCTACATATTTAGGTATAACTCCGAAAGTATTGCTTAGATCTACTTCAAATTTCGTGCGTATACTTTTGAATATATGTACATTACAAAAATGCAATAAAAAAATCGATTTTTTTGAAAGTCATAACTGCGTATAACCCCTTAAATTGCCCCACAGCGTTGGACTGCATATGGAGCGCATGACATACCTCCATATATACACAAGAATTGAATCCATTCTTCAATTAGGTTAAATAAGTGAACGTGCTTTTCTACAAATGCACAGCGCATGTTGAATATCAACAAATAAATGTTTATAAATAACAACAAAAAAATCTGCAAATCGAGCATGAAATAAAGCGCGAAGCTTCTTTGCTTTTCGGATGCATTGATGCTTGGTTTTCAACAGAATAAGCGAAAGTGGCACTATTTTCACTGGAATACACAGATTTGCATTTGTGTGTGTATGTATATGTGAGTGCTATTGAATCTTATTTCAAGCAAACTCAAGCAAAAAAATGTATATTTAAGGTACAGTAAAGAAAACACAGATGGGAGGAAAATATAAAATATGGCATCAGGAAAATTGTAAAAACTAGCGCAGCAAAATGGCAGTTCAAGCAGTTCGGCATACAGAACGACGCGACGAACAATAGCACATCAATATTTTTACCAGTTTTGACTCCTTTTTTTCTTTTTTTTTTTTGGACAGTTCATTGTTTTTACTCAAAAGTCTAACAAAATCCTACATAAATCCAATTTTAAAATTGTATACAAGAATTAGAAAAATCCCACGACCATTTCTTGCCAATTCCACGGATTTTAATTATAATTTCTACAAAAAAGTTTGTGTGCAGTTCTATAGCTTTTAAATTTGAGAAAAATAAAGTGCAAGTTTGAACTTATAAAAAAATTTGTGGATTTTTTATAATTTTTTCACCGACGGTGTTGCGAATTTTCTCCATATAACAAATACGCATTTTTTACTTCTCTAAAGAAAAATTCTTTGGATTCTGACATTCTTGCAGCAAATGAGCGATATAATCTATTATTTCACACTCACACATGGCTAATTCTTATTGTGGCAATATTAGATTCACGATATGAAGGCAAACATATTAATAATGATTAACAATATTTCAAATTTACGACGATACGAAAAATACGACTGAAATGACAGTTATTGGTCGAATATAACTCCAGGTCGTTCTGGTAAGATAGGCCCGACAGACACGGGAACATTGTTATCTTCACCATTAAATCTGAACCCGAGAAACCCGGGAAAGTCTGTAAGTGCTGTCCAAAGTACATCCGATGTCAAGATAAAGCTGCTAATCCCTTCTCACATGTCGGTGTGCAGTTTCTTTGGAGGCAGAACGTTATTGTGGTTATCACAGTAGCACCATGGAAAGAACATCATCGGCAGTATAATTTTAGGGTATTGGTGTATGCGTGGCCACGTTCTACCATAGCTAAACTTCGATCAATTGACCGCCTCATAAATTATAAGCAAAGGCTCTTTATCGGTTCGAGTGCGTCTCTTAGGATTTTGAAGTAATTAACAGGTCTCAGTTAGATTTTTGAGTTTATTAACTTCCACGTTAAGTTAAACAAGTAAAATGCAGATAAGTTAGAGATCCGCGAATTAGACACCTAGTACTGGAAAAATTGGCAAATTCAGAAAAAAACCTGATCGCAAGAAGTTTATGCCGGGTCACACATTCTTTGAGCCACATAAATACTAATGGAGCGATTACTTAGAACACTTCGGAGTAGGCGACATATAGAAACAAATTTTCTTCCACGCCTCGAAATGCGCAATGTACTCAAAATTCCTTGCGTCGGCAAGACTTTTACTTTTTGTTCTAATGAAAAAGAATTTTATAGGTTTACAAAAATTATTTCTTGCCCTCAAACTTAAAAATAAAATTATTTATTGCAGATTATTCCGTTCTTGGTGATAAGAGAGAGTTTTTGTTCGCGGATTATTCCGTCGAAAGATGCAAAAGCGTTAATTAGTAACCACCTTAACAGCGGGGAGAGCACCTGTAGCCGAAGGTGTTATCATTGTCAATGGATTTCCGAAACAATGGACTCAGTGCAATTTTTCTATGTAGTCCTTATTTATGTCTATAATGCTGAGAATTGCTAAGCGAGCATAATTTAGAAAATAAAAAGTATTTGAAAAAAATAAGCCCATCTTTAATACTGAAATACGTTCCTAATTAAAAAATATTTACTTGAAAACAAATTTAAAATACATAAAAAATGTTTAGTAAAAAAAATCAGCATGGGGTTGTAAAAAATGTAATCACCAGCTAAATAAATGGAACATGGACGAGTATGTCATAAAACAAACCGTATACAAATTCAAATTTTCCAGCGCGTTACAAATTCATGAAATGCACGTCCAGTTAAGCGAAAAAAACGCATATTAAATAAGCGAAAATAAAGCTGTGAAAAAATGGAACAAAAACATTAACTCTATGAACAATGAGAGTGGAACAAAATACAAACGAAATAAAATCAATGCAAATTGAGTTTGTTACAGAATAACAATTGAAGTCTTTCGTTCGTACGGTGAAGGGGTTGCAAGAAGAACTTTATTTTTCCTCAAATATGCACATACTTACTACATACATATAAATGTGCATATGTTCATACATACATACATACATTTGCATAAGGGAGAGGTTAAGCATATTCAAATTGAAAATAAAGCGAACGGCGATACCAGAAAAAAGGGTTCCAAATAAGAAATAGCTAAACAGTAATGCGAACACTTATGTATGCATATGTCCACATATATGTATTTTCTGCTTGGAGAAACATGGCACTAAACACACACATACATATATTACACCCAATATTGGCATATTCAATCAAATGTCAGCTTCATATTTCCTTTATGACGCTTGCATTCTGCCCGAGTTCGTAGTTCTATTATTTGTGCATGAATTCACCTCAATAAGTGAAAAGGCAGTGTTATTCACATTTAGCAACTGCAGTAAATTGCTGATAAGAAAAATATCCAATGCCGACACTTGTATTGAACAAAGAACTTTGTTCATTAGGAAAAATGTGTATGCCCATCAAGACACGTCAACTTCAAGTAAATGCACACATAGCCAGCGTCTGAGTGACCGAAGTCAGTAATAGAGCGAATAGCACATGAAATTAAGTAACGAAAATGCACCCTTATTTGGGGGTTGGTTCTGAATTATAAGAACTAAGGATTAAGGACAGAGTTTGTAACCCCATTGAAGTCTTTCGAATTGAGTAAGCTATAAAATCCAAGTAAACTAAGTTTTCAAACAAAATAAAAATAAATTCTGAATTAACCACAATTTGCTATCGATTTTCCACATTTTTGCCTATAAACGCAAGTAAAGAGAAGTGCACGTATTGAGGGGTACATTGAAGTTACGTTCTCGACCATAAATCAAAATAAATGTAAGGCTTTTAAGTTTTTGTAAAACAGAATGCCTGAAATGCTTATAAGATCAAGCATTACTCTTCACCGAAATAGGCAAGGATAGTATTTTAATTTCTTTGAAAGTTGCATAGAATAAATTAGCATGAACCACCACCAAAAATTAATTATTCAATGCAGTTTAAAAGTAATTTTTTGTACATACATATGAAAGTGCATAAGTAAACGTATTAATAGATATTCCAACACCCAGCTTGCGACAATTCGGACGTAGCGTCTTTAACTTACCACTAGACAGCCAATAACGAGCCATTCTATTGCGACCACCCCGAAAAATGCCAGCCTCCCCCAGACGCACAGCAGCACCGAAATCAACGCCGCACCTCAACTTTCTCAATTCACAAATACAAATTGAAACATATTTTATAAAAAGTGGCATTTATGTTTTCCGTCAAAAGACCCACACAATGGATTTTGCAAAAAAATGTTCCAATTTGTATTTACCAAGTATACTTGGGCTGAATCAAATTTTCACGCTGCCAGTTATATGCAGCGTCACGGTGACACTTACACCCATATGGAACAGTTCGTTTAGTTCACAGCTTGTAAACTTTACTTTTGAATATTTTACAAAATATTTAGTAAATTTCAATTTCGAACACTGCCTTTTTCACTACTTTTCTTCAATTAAAACTAATTAAACAATTTTCTGACTGCCCCCATTCATTTGACGTTGTCTTCTTCGTTCGGTCGACCGTTCTTAGTATTTGTGTGTGTGCGCCTATAATTTTGTTATTCTTTCGACTCGTTTTTTATTGTATTGCTTGCGTTGCGTTGAGTTGTTGCTATATTTCGTGGTTTATGAGTGTTTGGAGAGACGCGTGCACTCTCGCAATTCTTAACTGCAAAAACAAAAACTACGCATGTGAGAAGAAATGTCAAAAACTAAAGACGAGTGTTGCCAAATACTTTTAAAAACAAAAGATTTCAATGCAGCAACAAACTTCCACCACATCGATGAAAATGTATCGATTTATTTACTCCAATATGTGGATTTAACCAGTACAGACACATTGGGGCTGTTAAATTAAGTTTAAACGCCCAATTTCGCAGGTTTATACTCAGTTTAAAAAATGTATCAAAGTGTAATTGACACTGAAATATCGGCCCCTTAGCATTACTCTCAATCATGAAATTTAAATTAAAGGTATAGAAAGCAGTTTAGAGTGTTAAATGAAAAGCCTTTTTATTTAACTACCTACTCCCACTGAAATCAAAACGGAAATGCGTAGCAAAACTAGTTGATTTTATTTAATGTATATTTATTATCAAATTCCTTATCTCACAGAAAACTAGCAGTGACTTAAAACGCACTCTTAAACATAATGGGGTTTAAGCTTATTGGATATTTAGCATTTTTTTAGTTTTTTGTAACATCTTATAGGTACATTTGTATGTTAATTGCAGATAATCAATTTCGATTGCATTCCAATATCAATAACAGGAAATTATATTTTAAAGTTTAACAAATCTTAAAAAAAAAATGTAATCGAACCGTGCTTCATCTTATTATTCCTAAAGAGGTAAATAATCATAAGGTATTTTATGGCAGGGCGTCCGCCGTAGTCGAATGGGTTGGTGGGGAGTGACTACTAGGGGTCGATTTGTGGAGAGGCAAAAAAATCGCCCATTGCTCTGTGAAAATCATATTCTAGGGATCAAAATAAGAAACTTTGCCGAAGGAACCATACCTCTAAAACGAATTCTGATGTCCCCCAATTTGGGTCGAACTTTTTAGTTTCTTTTCTATAACTCACTTAAATTAATTTTTTCATTTACATATGTTCTGACTAAATAAATTTCTTAAGAGAAAAAATAGATATTATTATAAATAAATAAAAATAAAGAAAAAACATAGCCATTTAGCTGATTTTTTCATGTAAAGGCCAAAAATGGTGATATTTTGAAATTGGGGGACATCAGAATTCGCTTTAGAAGTATGGTTCCTTCGACAAAGTTTCTTATTTTGATCCCTAGAATACGATTTTCACAGAGCAATGAGCGATTTTTAAATCGACCCGCCCTAGTGTCTACCATTCAAAACGCGGAAAACGTTGGTTCAAATCTCCATAAAACAACAAATTGAAGAAAGTGATTTTCTAATAGAGGTCGCCCCTCGGCAGGAAATGGCAAACCGCCGAGTGTATTTCTGCCACGAACAAGTCCCTCATAAAAAAATATCTGCCGTTGGGAATCGGCTTAAAACTGTGTCTTCCCCCATTTTTGGAACAAGATGCACGCCATAAATAGGAGGAGGAGCTCGGTCAACCACCAAAAATTCCTTTTTGCCTTTGAAGTATTTTCCTGTGCTC
Source organism: Anastrepha ludens (assembly GCF_028408465.1). Lineage (NCBI taxonomy): Eukaryota > Metazoa > Arthropoda > Insecta > Diptera > Tephritidae > Anastrepha > Anastrepha ludens. The sequence continues at coordinate 115,110,695 of NC_071500.1, read as the reverse complement.
TTTATCTATACCGGCTATCAACGGTTGATATATTAATATTTTACTTAATTTTTTGGTGGTTCAGCTTAGCCATATGCGTCAACAACCCCGAGGTAGAGTTGAACTTCTTTCCACACACCTCACATGCCAATTCTTGAATTGTATGCATCTCAAGCATATGAGTGATTCGTCGAGTATGCGTTCCAAAAACCTTATCACAATAATTACAAGGATATTGCCTATCGTATGGTATCTCGTTAAGATGCTCTACTCGGATGTGCTTCGTTAGATGACTCAAATCATACCCACTTGCATCTTTACACAGCTTGCATTTGAAAGGTTTGTACTTTTCGTGGCGCAGTAAATGCCATTGATTTCGCTTCGATCGAAAAGTTGCCGCGCACGTTTTACATTCTACTATATTATCCCTTATTTTAATGACTTTTTCCGCTAATTGGTTATACCAATCATGTTCATTTTCCAAGTGACGCATCCATACATTCATGCTGGATGCTTTTGCCCTACAAATCGGGCAGAAGAACCGAATGTGGCTACGTATTGGTTCTGTGCGTCGAAGTTTTTGCAAAGCAATTTTTTTATGCACCTTCTTTAAGTGTCGTAAAAATGAGCAACGAGATGGAAATCTTTCCTCGCACAATCGGCATCGTAAAAATTCCGGAATCGCCATGTGTCGAATGCGATGGTTCAATAAAACGCGAAATGGTGAATCTGAAACATATTTTTTTTCGCAAGTGTTACATTGATAGCTTAGTTGGCCTTGTCGGCTAATGACGGTTTTTAAATTAAGTGTTGAAATGGAACGGAAGTTATGCACGATGTCTGTATGTGCATTCCATTTCTTAATATTTCCGCATGAGACTCCGCACTGCGGACATAAATAAATTAGAAAAGCTTCTAAATTGTGGCTGTACGCATTTGTGTGACGATTGCTATTATTGGATGATGTCGGTTGGTTAGAATCATCCGTATCAACTTCTAAGAGATCGAAAACCTTCTTCTCTTTCTCATCCTTATCGGATATTTTACCGTCATCAATACTGTTACTTTCGGCAATATTTTCACTGGAAAGCGTATGATCTTCATCGTCGTCATCATCTAATATGATAATTTCATTTGTTATATTTTGTGTTACGAATTGTCTGTATTCTGTATTGGCAATTGCAGTCGTGTCAGTATCATAAACTGCACGGTTAGCAAAATTAATTGCGTCATTCGGTTCACTCATTTTAAAGGATTCAAGTTGATTAGGTGAATCTTTTTGCAAGTTTTCTGACAATTCTTCCAAATCTGTACACATTTTCCCAAATACCTCACACTCGAATCCATCATCGTCAGCCGCATTTTCGGAATCACTTAGAAGTTCTATAATGTCGTCTTGTTCATATGTGATTGGTTCAAGTTTTGGTGTTTCGAAGACTTCATCTGCTATAGCCATAAGCGCCCTTCCCACAGCGAATTTTTGTTCGTCATCGAACGCAACAACCTGCAAATCGCCACCGTCCATTGCACATATATTGCGGTCTCAGGTTTCAGTTCCGACGGGATTATTATAATGCTGTTTAGGATACCTTTTAAAATATGAGTATATGAATTTTATGTTGGAAAATATCTTATTACGACTTGTTTACATACTCTAATTGTTTGAAATATGTATTCAGGATCCCACCGAAAAGTAATACATGTATATATATACAAAATAATAAAACAATTTATCGACGCTCCGTTAATTCAATGTGAGTGATTTTACGTCAAACACCTGGGTTTGACAGCGGATGGAAACGCTGCCATTCACAATAGTTTTCTCATAAGTAATTCAAGATTTCGAGCTACAAATTGAATCATCTAAAATTGCGGCAAAATTATTCAAACGGTTACTTTTATTTTGTACAATGCTATAATTTATTATTTAAAACTACACTACACATACACACAAGTAGAAACTTTTCGAGTGTTTCACACACAAACACCAATCAAAATGCCAACTTTTTCATCAACAGATACATCTGTTGATCCACTTCGAAACCGTGCAAATTGTTTGCATCACCTTGCAAACGCATTAAAAGACCACCGAAGGACACGTACGCTGATAATCTGGAGGATGCCTCGTTATGCGCTTCATCGCCCTCAATGCGATAAACTTTCCCAAACATGACATATTCGAAACTGTCTGCACGTGTACCCTCTTGCTCCAATGGATTGAATTCCCCGCTGTCGGGGCAACCGTCTTCACGTAAAGTCGTCGCAAGCACCAAACGAAATTTATCACCCAATTCCATTGGATACAACCAAGAATTAATGTCCAGTATTAAATCCATTTTGAATGATTCAGACTCGCAATGCAACCGCGAGACACGATCAAATTTCTTGCCTTCGGGGTCCATGTCTTTCACGTTGAAGATGTCTTCAAATAAAACTCCGGCCATTGTTGTTTCTGCAAAAGGTAAACATGCCGCATTAAGGGCGGAAAAGTAGTCAATAATTATGTGATAAAATACCTTCTTGCCTGTATTTTCTGCCGAATATATATTTGTTTTGATAAAGCACGCTTTCTAATACAATGTATGAGGGATGTTGTTTTACCAAGAACATAGATGACGTTTAGCGTTCATGCCGGCTGCTGGCGAGAATTGACAGTACCAGGGATGTATTTTAGGTGCTGCCACTCAGAAAATGAGGAATGCAGACGCAACTATTTTAATTATCTAATTTTTTAATCATTATATTAATATGATACTTAAAAAGAGCTTTCGTTAAATAAATTTTTAAAGAATTTTAATAGCAAATTACCCTACGTTGAGTATTACCCCTGCAGCCTTACCATTTTAAGGTCATCAAATTTTTATAACTTAACTACTGCTATATTTTATCTTTTTCTTCTTTCTTTAATACCTTCTCAGACTTCAACTTCTTTATTATTAGCTACGATTTTAATTTTAATTTTTTTGATAACTTTTTTATCTAGCAATCATTATAAAAATAGCCATGTTTGTAGGTTTGACTTTGTTATTGTAAATAAAAAATAAAATAATATACTTTTAAAGCAGAGTTTAAGTTATTGTACTTTATTCTTTGAATGCTTATAAGTAACTGACAATGAGTTCAAAAAATGGAATATAATATAATAAGTGGAATGTGGAATGTAGAACAATTCAAGGATGTATCAAATAGTATTAGTATGCAAAAATATATATATAATACTAAAGACTACGTTGGTAGTGAAAACTACTTCGTTGCGCCAACATATACTGTAGAACGCCACAGTGACGAGTGAAATGTATATCAATATTTTCTAGCAAAGATCTAAGTTAATATTTGAAAGGCTTCGATTTTTCATTTTATTGTAATACAGAAATTTTCCCTCTTGTTGCGTTTCTTAAACAAAAAAACAATCGAATTGATCGAAAACTGTGGTAATCAACTGGAGTGCTCCAGTACGAATCAGAGAATGTAAATTAATGAATTTTGTAAACACATCCCAAGTGACGTAGTTTCGTCAGCTGATTCTTTCAAATAGGCTCAAAGCCGAATAACGGCCTGCTAAAGAGCACACCTCTAAAAATCTTTTCACCATTCACTTTTCGAATTTTTTTCACCACGCGTTTTACGTTATTGACAGTGTTACCAATAGAGCCGAATTTGCTAGAAACAAAATTTTAGGGACTTCCAGAATAGGCTTCCTCATTCATACGCAGCTTCCTGAGATTAGTGCTTCCAAGTATGTTTTTAGTGGACAGTTGTCAAACTTTCTTATATGTATTTTCCAAAGGTGATACTACTATCTCGGTATAGCTGATCTGTTTTTTCTCTTCTACTTTGGTGGATTTAATGTCAAAATGATTTGTTGTGGTTACATTCTGATGGAAATTTCTGGAATTACGTTTCTAATTTTCTTTTCAAACGTAATTCGCCTTAGAAGCAATCAGCTGATTTTGACATTTAAACCACCAAATTGATCAATTTTGTACCATCTTATATAAATTCGCCTTGATATTTTCTGTAAATGTACATTTTATTTGGATAATTTTCCTTACACGCGCCGTGTTTACAAACCTTTTAATTACCAACTGTCAATAAAATACTTCAGTGCTGTCATATTTATGTGGAACAAGTCATTTGTTCTATTTGCATTTCACAAATCGATAGCTACTGTTGTTTTACTTGCAAGTTTCTAATAGCTCCTGGTGATGCTCAAGCATGCATATCCTGCAGCTTATATGTGTGCGTGTCGGGTGCATGACGCTAATATCTAAAATTTTTGATTTTCATCATGCAAAAGCCGACAACAAGTATGTGTGACACGAAGCAAGTTCGTGTGTCACCTGACACGCACACATATAAGCTGCAGGACATGCATGCTTGATCATCACCAGGAGCTTATAAAATGGCAGGCGAATCGAACACAACTAATCTTTTCTATTGGCATCGCTTTTTTTTCATTTGGCCCTCAACTTTGTGAGCTCAATAATCCAATCAATAACTTTTGCTGCCTTTGATCTGAGATTTATGCTGTTTTCAAGATTGATTATTGTACATCAATTTGTCAGAAATAGGAACAAAAGTAGATTCCAACATCCACACATACATGTGTACTCAGCTGCCTACATACACATATACATACATACATACATGTTTAAGTACGTAAATACGTTAAGTGCTGCGATGCAATAAATTTTCATTTTCAGGCAAATTCTTGGAAAAAACTTAGTATTCCTAAATTTCCTCAACTTACTATTTGTATACTTTGCTCTATTTTAATGGTTCCGAATGGATTTTCTCACCTTGTAAATTTTTCATTTGTACGCCATATTAAATTCACTAGAAAGTTATTGAAAGAACAACAGAACACAGCAGCAGCTTTCCTGGTTGAAAACAGGAAAACCAAATAATTTTTAATCTTGTGTTTATATAAACGCAAACAAATCAAAAAGATCGCGAGCGTGGCGTGTGCATTTGCATGTGTATGTGTGTATGTGCCTGTGTATGTACATATAAACAGAAGTGTATGTGGCTCGAGAAAGTAGCCATTGTCGAACCAGCCAAATTCTAAGCAGATCTGCCACTTTCGAATGGAAGTTGAGATTTGTGGCGGAATTCCAAGCAGCCTTACCTCCGTGGATGCAGTTAGCCAACTCCATACAGCTTAAAAGAGTGCGTCTGTTTTATTTCCAAATGGAAATTGGCTTCCTATTTAATGACCTCTTATTGTCCGACTACCCTTTTCATCATACAGAGCAGCCACAGGCGTTGAACTCTTTCGTTTTTCGTCCAATTCATTAAAGCGAACAGCGCCACAATGGCCATTCCATTGTTTATAGAATATTGTGTGTTTACATTTTCTAAACTAAAAATAGTTTCTTCTTCTATACATTCGTGCTGGCGTTAGGAACGGCTAAACGGCTTTAAAAAAAAATCAAAAAACGGAAAATAAAAATGTAGAGGCAATTGAGCCATCTGCATTCTTTTTGGGATTTCAGCGGGAGTTCCAGGTATAAATCAGATGAAAAAATTTATTTTTGTGCATTTCAAACAAAATTGCATTTGTTTGTTGTTAGTTTCGTATACCGTTCACTAGTGCACGGATTCCAAACTTCCGGCATGAAGCACTAAATGATAGAAAAAATTTCTCTCACAGTGGTCGCCGCTCGGCAGACAATGGCAAACCTCTGAACGAATGTTTCCCAAGCGGAGGCAGCATAGAAGTGTAGGTCCGAGCCCCAGTAAAGGGATGTAAGCGGCAATTACATATGGTATATAACTCGAACGGGTCAGGGAACAGAATACATCCGCGGTAAGCGATACCTGTCGTAAAAGATAGAAATGCCAGAAGATACGGACGATATAGCGGCGGTCATACCAGCCCGGAACAGTGAGGACGCTAGGAGAAAGCTGAACCGAGTTATGACAAGGACGCAAATATGGCGTGAGGACCACGGCCTGGAACTCGCCAAACATAAGACTGAAGTCATCCTTATGACACCAGGCCACATGCCACTCGAGAACAATGTCTCCCCAAAAGGTTTTAGTGGCCATACAAAATTTCATGGTAAATTCATTGCGCCTGATTCGAAAAGAAGTTCTTTTCTGCCAAAGTGTGTCGCAGTTTTGCCTGTAGTCGCATTTACATACTTACTATAACAAATACTAATTTCACAGTTTTCCTTTATATTATCTGAAATGTTTGAAAAAGGGTGGGGTTACTAAGAATTTGTTTATGCAAACATATGCACATGGTTTCCTATAAATATCTGTAGAAAATAACCAGATGGCTTAAAAGTTGCGCACTAAACTACTCACTACTACTATTAAAAGCGTGTATGGGAAGGGTGAAGGAGATGGGAAAGAGTTTGGTAGCAGCGTAATGAGTGTCAGCACGAGAGACAGCGGACACTGTAAAACCAGCTTGCTAACACATCAGTGAAGAATGCTGTGTACATACATACATACAGGACCGTAGAGAGCATATCCGGGCCCCGGAGAAAAATTGCAAATGCGGGCCCTTTCCAATTATGTCTAATTCATATAAATACGTATAATCTCGAGTCTTGACCCCTCTGAGAATTCCGGGCTCGGGGGAAAAAGTCCCCCCCCCCCCCCCCCCTACACAGAAAGCTGACTTGGCATATTTTATAAATGAACTATTAAAACAGTTTTGAACAATGAAAATATATCTGTTTTATAATTTTGTCCAAAAAAATCGCTTTCATTTACTTTCCAAATTTGCCTTCACATACACACAGAACGCACAGATGCATGCAGGCTACTCTTGTAATTTTATTAGCACTATTTTTACATTTCATTTTCATAACTCACGCCTCCCCCCAACTAACATAAATATGTATTTGTTGCCACAAGCTTCCATTAGCCTACAAAAAGAACGAAAATCCGAAAAGAAATTATCAAATGTAAAAAAAGAAATGAAAATCCGAAGAGTAAATGATCAAGCGTCGCTGGTCGTGTATTTGTTCTTGTCATGTTTTATGACTTTGCCGATTTCAAAATCGTGCTCCCCGTGATTTAGATATCTCTTCAGACTGCGAACATTACGCTCAGTAAAATTGCTCTCCGTAGCAACACAACCAAATTTTATTGTTTATGCAGGGTAAAAACCCTGTAGGAAAATAAAAAAAAAAAATCGTTGAAAATGAGTTTCATCTGAAAATATGATTACCTCTGAGCCTTGGACCACTGAAAACTCATTTCGAAACAACTTTACATCATATGTCAAATTGATTCGATCTTGATGCTTTTCAGAAACCAACTAAGATTTTATTAAAAAACAGTTCTGTGCAAAAGGTTAGTTGCACAGCATTTAAATTGAGGGAGTTAAAATGTAATAAAATTTGGCCTATAGCTATATTGAAAAATATAATTAAGTGAGTAACTTCGGCTACCACGTCATCGGGTACTCGGCAGAGTCATCGGCATTCTGCTTGCTCATCTCACATGCATTCACACACTCGTACAATCAGCCGTTGTTCAGACGGCAACAAAACAGCATGAGTGAGGACTGTGTTGATTTTTTTGTACATATATCACCAACAGAGTCTCAGTTTTTTCGTTAACAAACCGCTGTCATGACCCCGGTTACATCAGACAACCGGCAATGTGAGCGTACACAATGAATATAGAACTTTCAATTGGTTGTAGCAGTAGTCTTACGGACGAACACTTACAAGATCTTTTAAGGAAGTCTTTCTTCAACGTAATCTCTATATATAACATTATTTACATACTCAAAAAAAAATCCCCTTTCACTTATAATTTTCAACTGCAATGCGAACATTGCTTACATCAGACGCGCGAGTAAATGGTTCCCTTAAGCAAAATTGAAATATGTGGCTGTGTGAGTTTTGGCCAGCACTGATGTTAGCAAAAATGTTAATAGAAAAGTGTAGAGAATAGTAAGAAAAAAGTTTTGATTATGTTAAATTCATTGTTTTTTTTTTTAACTTGAATTAAAATTCCGAGATGAAAATTCATAAAACTCCAGGGTTTCCATCGCTTGTGAGATCAAACTGTTTTTTGATGTAGAACTGGAAACTACAGACTACCGTTATTATGGCAGCTTCTAATTTTTATGATTTCCTTCGTCTTATTTTTTAAATTGTGTTAAACCATTTTTATTTAGAATCAATGGTTTTATCATACTTTTAGTGTATTCATTTGTTAAGTAAATTTCGTTTGATTTTGCAGATGTTTTTATGTTATTTTATTTTATTTTATTTTTAATTGGTTGCCGTTTCTTTAGATAGATATAGTTGTTTATTTTTATTGTACCCAATAGGTCTAGGCGATCTTCTAATCGGGGAGCCATTTTGTGATTGGTCATTGTTCCATAATAACGAAGAAGATAATACAGATTGGCTCAATTTCGCTCAGCGCTCCATTTTTGGGGAAAAATTAAACGCTAGGAGAAGCGTGTGGCTATTCCTTTGATTGTTATTATAAATTAAAAATCTAATAAAACTTTAAATGCTGAAAACAATAAATGAGAGGAACAAGTATAAAAATGATGCCTGTCTCTCTTTCAAGATTACAACAAACACGTGGACTATTTTGACTATTTCACATTCCTTGCGTTTGGCATCTGTTTTCTCTATCATATATCATATAAATTCAAGTTCTACAGGTTCTTAAAAATTGTTTTTTATTACAGGCATTGTGTAAAATTTAGTATGTTTAGCAATTTCCTATAGGGCATTTACATGCACACATGAATTAATTTAAGCAAACTCCAATGATCAGCAGATGTAGCTCCAGCAATTCTCGCCCCTACAAGCTGAGCAGTGCACGATCCTGTGCCGGTGACTCTCGCCCGCTCTACTTATTTTCTTTGTTTTACTTCCTGTTCCCACATGTCACTGTATTGGTGCGCTCCTGCTCTCGCTCTCTCGTTCACTTGCTGGCTTGTTTATTTTTTGTTTTTTTAGCGCCCACACCCCAGTCTTCTTTGCATGTGTGTATGGTATATATCTCTATCTCGCTCACTCTGTTCACTTTCTATTGGTTAATTGTATTGAAATTTGTATATTCTGTTAGAAATCATAAAGATTCAACACTGAAAACTGTGCGTATTTTGAAAAACTGAAAATGTTTGCGGTGGGTATTTCGAAATTTTTTGGAATGTGGGTGCAGTGCGTCGCGTCGCGTTTAAGTGTGCACAACATTTTTTCTTTTCGGGTGAATAAATAAAAACCACCCACATTTGATGTTACAAGCTGTGATTTTTTGATTTGAAATTCATTTATAATTTTGTGAAGAGAAACAGTTAGTTTTGGAGGATCACTCAATGTTGAACTGTCCGTCGATCGCAAAGATACGTTTGAGAAATTAGCTGAGCCTCGTGGCCAGCGGGTAGTTGTACGAGCAACAGTGGCAACAGCAGCGCGACCAGCCGGAAAAGTAACACAATTCACAAAAATGTGTACTCTCACACATGCACACTCACACACACACAGCTGTAAAAATCTAAGCACACGTCTATTTAAAACTGTCCTCCGTCGTCCAAAAAGCAAACGGCGACAAAGATACCACTCCGCAGAAATTCACGTCAATGTTTCTAAAAATATTTTTTTTAAATTATTTATATTTTTGTATCCCTAGGACTGCTTGCAGGTTTTTGACTTTCGTTTTATGTGTTTTTCAAGTTTTTCAATTTTGTTCTGCTCGAACTGTTCAGTGTCGCGCGAATTTTGTTGTTAGTCGTTGTTGTTTTTTTTTGTTGATTTTTTATTGTAAGTTGAAGAAAAAATCGAGATCAAAAAGGTGAGTGTGTGCAGACATATTTATGGGATTCCATTAAAATCTGTGTTTATGTATGTATGTCTAGACTTTGGAGTGCTGATTTAAGTAAATACATACACTCGCATATGTTTTAGGGAGACAAATTATGGCACTATGCGTATGTAAAATATATTCAGATTTATGGAGGTACAATTTTTAACAAGAATTCTATATAAATTTTTTCGGTAAAATTTTAAGATTCCAAAGTTAATATATCTTGAATGTCGGCTATTTTCTGTTTTCAAAAGTGTTTCATTTTTGAGCTGGCAGGAACTTTTAAAGTCTTCATAGGCATTCGCGCCCTTTTAAATTATTTTGCAGTTGGATTGAAGTGCTTTGCTCCAACCAGGAGGGAGATAAAACTTGTATTTTAATAAAGTCGGCTTCTTTTTTAAATCTAATAAAAATTAAAATACGAGTAACAAGAAAAAGTAAGTCGAGCGAAAAGGCTTGATTTAGCAGAAGTAAATAACAAATGAATACACAAATAAATACTTTTTATAAAGCAACTTAAACAAACTTTGCTATCAGATAAAAATTCTCATCTTTTATAAAACAGTTAACATTTTAAATTAATTTATAGTTGAGGCTTTTTAAGCTGCAATTTTGAATGTTTAAATGATGAAATATTAAGTAATTAATATAATATAGTAAGGATTTAATTATCTTTGTTTTTTAATGAAAAAGTTTGAATTCACTTTTACAAAAAAGTATCTCATATTTTTTATTAAATTTTGTATCTTTGTTGAAGCGTTTTTTGCTGCATTAAAACCGATAAAAAGTTAATTTAGAATTTTAAGCATTTTAAGTCGAAAACTAGAAAATGTAGTATTAACAGATGCAATGCTTCATAAGCACAAACTTTTTTTTTTAAATTAAGTAAATTTCACATTTTTTTCTTTTGATTTAAGTAAATTTGACATTTCTTCTTTATACAGAAAAGTGTTATTTAAAAAAAAAAATATTAATCTTTAGAAAAGTAAATTTGACATTTTTTCGTCAAGGAGAAAATTATCAGTTTTAGTAAATTTGACATGTTTTTTTATTACTAGTTTTTTATTAAATAAATTTGATATATTTTCTTTATGTAGAAAAATATTAATCTTTAGAAAAAACTTTTATGTTTTGATTTAAGTAAATTTGACATTTTTTCTTTATGGAAAATATTACTATTCTTTAGAAAAAAAATCAAGTTCTTTATTTAAGTATTTTTGTTATTTTTCCTTTATAGAGAAAATTATTATTCTTTAGAAAAAAAAATTGAAATTCGACAATTTTTCTTTACGGATTTGCGCATGACTACAATTTGATTGATTCAGGCTTCAATGTCCCACAATAAACATTAAGTGATCAAACATTTTTTGAAAGTGAATGCATCTCGGCAGTCAACCTTCAGCCAACCATCTCTATTTGTAGAGAGGCTCGACCCAGAAGAGAGGCGTAGTAATACAAAAGTTTCAATATAATGAAATAACAAAGAAATATGCACACTTATATGTGTGCGTAAGTAAATCAAAGCAACCAGCGTCACGAGCTGAGTCGATTTCTGTACATATTTATTTGTTGTCCATTTTCGCGTAAAAATTTCGCTCACGATCCTGCCATAATACATCATTAGTTACTTGACAAAACTGTAGATACGAAGGTGACTCACACGTGAGTGTTTTATGACTCCAGCTGGTCCTATAAGACACCAAAAATGTAATTAAAAGCAGAAAAAGGCCTAATTTTACCTCAAAAAACTGATTCCAGCCCTGTCGAATGTCAATCAATCATAAAAAACATTTTCATATTCTGTTTTTTGTTACCCTCAAAAAGTCTCGGATAGGTTAAAGCTGCGATCGGTTAAACGAAAACATGGCACCCAGTGTCTCTTGAGAGCAACGGATATAGAGCAGTGACTATCTCTGTCTTGCTCACTTCCATGTTTGATACCGAACCTTTGACACTGTAAGGGGAGAGAGACTCGTATACTGTCACCAGACTGGTCTTGATAAATCTCAGAAAGGCAAAACTCTTCTTCGTCTATCTTATGCACGCTAGCCAAGCCCATGACGCATTTTCTGCTAAGTTTTACAGGCCCGAAGTAACAGTTTTGGAACTCGGAGCTTTACATTTTATCTGACGGCTAAAAAAATATCTCTAATTCTTGCGCATTACTACAACTTTAAGAGAGTTTTATATTCTTCAAGAGCAGACCTTCTGCGTAATTTTGCTTGCATGCACATATGTCTTGATAGGATGTGCCTTAACATATTCAGAGTCTCTGTGGAGAAAAAATTTTCTCTAACGTCGGAGAATTGTGGCTCATCTCAACAGTCCTCCAGCAGATCAACGAATCTTAAAAATAATTAAAGAATTACCATCTCGTACATTAAAATCAGGAGTTTGGGATGCCAATAACGTTTCTTCTCTCTTTTACTGAGAAAAGGTCTGTTAAAACTTGTAATCTTTTTTTTTGTGGCTAATAGTTGTGGTTCGGTATTTGAGGATACTTTGTCCAATAGACACGCTTCCATTCAATAGACACGCTTAATGATCTTTGCAGGTTCCTAATGATCTGTTCCCGTTCCTCAAAACAACTTTATTTATAACACAGAGTCGAAGTAGTAGTGATGTGGTATAAATGAATCAGTTGTGGCATATTTTGGAATAAATTGTAATCACGCGTGCAAAGGGAAAAGCTCAATGCACTCACACTTTGTTACTGAGTAATAAATTCATGGATTGTAAGACTTATTCCAACGAAATTTTAGAGGTAATAAATTTAGGAATAATGTGAAGTGAGAATTTTGGGATTTTATAATTAACAGGGGTGGTAACACTGGAAGCCAACAAAGAGAAAATCCGGTACATTTACGGTTTTTCCTTGTTAAAGCCAGGCTGAAATTGTAAATGGTGTTTATGGTGCCGATACTGAGGCTAATTAGTGCAATTTTGGTTTCATCAATCCCGTTCAGACATTTTTTTATATTAAAGAAAAAGTCGATAATTTCGAAAATGCCAATAAAATCAAAGAAATAGTCGAAGGAGCCCAGAAGCTAAAGATCTACTATAAAATAATTTGAAACATTTACGGAAAAATTATGGATTTCTTTTTCCCCAAACTATTAATATTTATTCCATTACAATTAATGCTATGCCACAGTTCCTAGATACAGGCCTGTATTTTATGTTCAAGAAAAAATTAAATAACATTCCTTAGTTCCTTAAGTCTACAAATATAAATTTCGAATTTATTTATTTCACTTACTTTGCCTTTTATAAAAATGATAAAATTACAATAAGAAATCTGAAAAACGTCAATTTTTGAACAACCTGCCATGACAGCTAACAAACGGCGTCAGCGAGCGTATAAACGGATAGTAGACAGGTCCGGAAACACCAACGAGCTGCGAGTCGTAAGACGAACATTGACATAGACGTAGTGCCCGGCAAACAAACGACTTGTCTGGCTTGTCAAGCGTCCACCAAATGGCGAATATGCTCTATTTCATATATATTACATACATATATTATATACATATATAAATATAAATAGAGAGAGATATTTTTTTAATACATCTAAATAGTTTTGACATAAAAACCGAAACCGATAATTTGCTCCAAAGGCCATGGAGGCAGTCAAACATAAATATTTGCCTTAAAAACAAAAAAAAAAAAAACAATCACAAGCAGCAGTACAGAATGCGAGGGCTTCACCTGCTTTGAATGGCGATTGAAAGGCATGACACATTTTTATGGCTGCGGGGCACAACGTGGGTGCCTTGCCGCCTGTATGCCTCGAAAGTGTGGGCTGCACCAAGTGACACCCGGCTGGATGACAGCCAACGATCACTCAAACACATAACGACAACCACACAAAAAAAATTATGAAAACTGCCAGGCGACGGCAACGAACATTTAGCTGGGTAAGCAAAGTGACTATTTGGAGGGTGGCGTAGAAGGCAGCTGGTATGGTGCAGCGGCTATGTCGTAGAAAAAATAAACACAACTTTCATTGTGAGAAAATGCGGCAATTGCAGCAAAACAGAAAAGTATTCAATTTTTATTGGCTACTTAAGCTACTTTGTACGCTTCACTGGCATTACGTATACGCCATGTAGATCATAAATATTCGTACATACCAAAGTATATTCGTCCGTACACACAGTGCAATACTACACTCAATGCTTAGGCATATTTTCGAACAAAGTAAATTCTTGTGCAAATGCAATGATTTTCCTTTTAAAAGTGAAGTTGAGCGGCGGAAATGACCGAATGCAAAAATAGGTTTATGTGTAAAAGCAAAATGTGAAAATTCAAAAATAAATGAATATTAAATGACTTTAAAGACACCCAGTTTTACATGAAATTACTGAAAATACTCTCGTCGTACAGCTGTTTGGCTATGCGAATTCTTTAGTGGTGCAATCAAAGAAAATATTGCGCTTCATAAACGTCATCGGAAGAAAATGTTTGTGCAGTCGAAAGTGGCCTTCTCATATCCCTAACCTCCTTGCACCGCAATTTACTAAATTACTGCAAAATTTATGCCATTCACCCTCTGGATTTTTGCTAATTGAGAGGAAAATTACACACACGGTTCACGTTGCAACTTGCTACACAAACAATTCGCGCGCCACCGTAAGAGAGTGATGCATGGCATTCGACACAACAATTTGTCGTTCCTGTCAGCATTTCTGTCGCACTCTGCGCGACTATTCGACTGCCTCGGCGCTACGGTTACGCTCGATTTCCTCTTAATTCATGTCGTAATGTCAGGCAATTTAAAGCAACAATTAATTGTCGCCACTGCTGCTATGCGCTTGCGAATTTCATCTGCTTTCGTCATCAACATTTTCTGCGGTTTTACGTTGACGGGCGCAATGCGTTGTGTCTCAGCCACCGGCTCCCTTTGGTGCGTTATTTTTCGTTGCTTTGGCTATTGTCCGTTGCAAAAGGGCCATGCCGCCTGCTGCTTAAGGGAAAACGATATGAATGGGGACGATATTTAAAAGTCATTACGCATCTGCTTTATTCGTATGTCATTTTGGTTGCTACTTCTCTATGATCCGCTTGTAAATAGATTCGTTTTTAATGACAAATTCTGTTCTAGCAAATCATGTCCATTAGTTTTAGTTTATTAATGTGTGAATGTGTGTGTTAGTTTCATTCGCAAATGTGCGTGGGTATAAGAGTTCGTGTCTTGATGTGCTTGTGCCAATTGACACTTTTATAGCCGGCCGTTTGGGGTCCAACTCACTTTTATTTGTGCCAAATGCTACTAAATTGCACATTTACCAGAGCGTTTTTCTACAGAGCAAGAATTTTGAAATGCTTTCATTAAGAGGCATTTATAAGAGCCGTAAATTAATTACAATAGACGAAATGACATAAATGACAAACAACATAAGAATTGAAAGTACTGCAGATAGCAGACATAGAAGACTTTGATGAAGGTTTTGCTCAAGTAAATGTCTAAAATTATATTTAAATATTTTGTTTTATATTAGTGGATGTATTGTCCTTCTATATCCCTTTCTGGCGCTGACGCTTCAGTTGTGCATGCTGCTGCATCCTGATATTGTCCTATAAAGAGAATGGCCTACACTTTTATGGCAATTTCGTGAGGCAGGTGATTTTTATAGGAAGCTTCTTCAAGGCAGAAGTCCACTCAGAGGTTTGTCATTGCTTGCCGAATGGCGAGCGCTGTTAGAAAAAACATTTTATACTGTATATTTTCCTGCCACAAATCCAGCATTACCGACCGATTCGGCTACGGCGGCCGCTACTAAAATGGAGAAGTTGAAATTTTTTTTTCATTATTTAAAAAAGTGAAGTTTAGTGTAATTTTTTATAAAAAAGCATACATCATGAGGACATTTGACAGACCAAGGAGTTTAACTATGTTTCAGGCTCATAAAAAAAATTGTATTATTAAAAAATATTAAAATGTTTACAAATACTTTAGCCATAGGTTTTAAAATGCGCTGAAAAACGCAAAACGACAAGCTGCACTTGGATTTCAGTAATGTTGAATAAATAAGGTGGAATGTATGGGTATCTATTGGATTAAACACCTAAAAGACGGAAAAGGAATATATAATATATATTTTTAAGACATTAGTATCTCTGTCGTTTATTTTTGTGTAAAGTTTTGTGATTCTTTTAAAAAAAGATATGATTTTTGTATTTTATATGACCATCTTTGGCACATAAGTCAACTTAGTTGAAAAAGAGCCGATGGTTTGAAGCAGAGAAAATTAGCTTTCCTATTCACTTTCGTAGTTCCTGTGGAACAGAAAGAATGAATAGTGAGCAGAAATTACTATTCAACTGATGATGAATTACTGGCATTCCATTAAAACCTCGTAAAATCGTCCAGAGCAGGCAACCCTCAATGCTCATTTAGTCAGAATTGAAATTGAAATTTGAAAAGGTCGAGTCAAGGAGCACCAGGAGATTTGGTGGCTCCTGAAGCACTCAGACCAAAGTCAGAATTACTTCTAACGATTTTATCTACGCGAATTATCTTTTGATTTGACTTCGTTTTTTAATTCCCGGCAGTCATTTTGATACCTTCTGCATCTTGGTTCAATGATGAATTGCCTTTTCTCTTTCAATATTAAGACGAATTTAGGTCAGCTAAACGGCAGAAATTTAACTATCGTAGACATTGTGAAACTGTGGAAAAATTTTTAGTTATGCAGATGTATACCATTTTTATGGGAACTGAAACTACTTTCTCATCGTTCATCACAGTTTTGCTCAGCAAAAAAAAAAAAAAAAAACTGCCAACACTGAACGGAATTTTGAGGTATTTATTACATTGCTATAGAGTGGGCCATGTAAAATTTGCTTTTTGAATCGGCTATAAAAAAACTAATCAATATTTTTTCAAACTTTCTTTTTATTTTGAAGATTGAACATTGCCATTTATGAATGAAAAATAATATCGTTCAAATGACTGCCACGACTGGCTTTACAGTAGGCCATTCGATCAACCCCATTTTTAAGCACATTTTCGATTGTTTGGGCTCCAATTTCATGAATGGTAACTTCGATTTCGTGTTTTAAAGCATCAATCGTCTCTGCATGGTTCGCATAGCATTTGTCCTTAACGGCTCCCCACAAAAAATAGTCCAACGGGCTTAAATCACAACTCCAAGGCGGCCAATTATATCGGAATTTCGGCTGATTATTCGGGTTTCAAAAACGGTAGCCAAAAGTTCGAGTGTAACTTTGGCAGTGTGACAAGTTGCACCGTCCTGTTGAAACCATATGTCGTCCATGTCATCCTCTTCAATTTTTGGAAACAAAAACTCGTTGTGCATGTCACGGTAACGCTCGCCATTTACTGTAACCGCCGAAGAAGAAAAAGAGTCGCCACTTTGGAAATAGGTTTTCAATATTTCCCAATTTTGTTCAAGCGTATAGCGCCCCATTTCGTAAATGTCAAACCTTTAAGTAAATTATGAACACATTTGACATGTCATTTGTGTTACCATTCTCAAAAAAATAGGTGGTTCAAAAAGCAAACGCTATGTGGCCCACCCTGTATATGCTACCATATTCAGCTAACAAAAAATTCGAAGTTTTAACACCGATCGTCTTAAATTGACGTTTTGTTAAATGACAGTTCGGTAGAACTAAATACCCTTTCTGCCCCTTTGGTAGTTACTAATCCTGCAATTGACCGATTTTGTTGGATTTTCAAAAAAGGAAATATGTGTAAAATTGCCACCTAACGAAGTAGCAAACTTGATGGGAATAAATTTAATGCACTTACATGGAATTTCCTACCACTAAAAAAATGTTTTCTTTTCTTTTTTTGAAGTTTGTGTTGAAAATAAATTTGCTTAACATGTTGACTTACGTCTCGATATTCAAAGTGGTTTTCGCGAAAGCATGCATTTCGATTTCAGCGATTTACAAAATCAAAAACAAAAAAAAAACCAAATCACAACTTTACCATAAGGCAAGAAAACTACCTCACCCAAACTCAAAATACTTCTTGTTTTAAAGAAAAAGATTCTTTGATCAAATAAAGCGCATTCTTTCTGCTATTTACAACAGAACAATTTTCAGTTTCGAAGATTTTACTTTCGGCGCGCTGATCGCCATAGCAACCATATATTCGAATTTAGAATTAACAACTTCAACCTTTGATTACCGTTAACTTTTAACGATCTATAAATATTCAGAAATAAATCATCCTAACTGAACAACTAAACAAGTTCATTTTGTTGGAAAAACTAGAAACAAAAACTGTACAACAACACAACCAAAAACAATAAACAAAACGAGCGTATAAAGTGTTAAGAATGCTGGAAAAATATACAAAATCTCAGTTCTGACAGTAAAATTTTATACTTTTTAGAAAATTGTAGATAAATTCAGCAGGAAGCATAGAAATTACGGCAGCAGCAAGAGCAACAGTCAGTAGCAACAACATACCCGTGTGTGTTGTTTACAAAGAAAGTGAAAGGAGGCAATAAATTTTGATTTGCATCTGAAAAGGAAAAGAATGCCATAAAAAGGCGGAAAATTGTGCGCGCGCTGCCTGCCACAAAACAAGGGAAGAGGTTGAGGCCATGTGATTTGGAGAACTGAAAGGGCCATGTGTGATGTGTGGTGTAAAGTCCAGGGTAGCGCATTTATTTATCGAACCACATTTACATACTTACGCAGCAGAGGCACCACAGCGCTGCACTTGCCACCAGCGTGTATAGTTATTTCTCATGTGTTGTTGTACGCCCGCGTGGCGGTGTGGTGCGTGGCAAACATCGATTAAATATGCACGCAGGGTGCTCCCCCTTTCGTGTGCCTCCGAAATATTTTCTGTTTTTTGTTTTTGATAAAGAATCTTTGTTTATGACTCGTGCACGCCTCACAGTCAAAACTGTGATTTCTATGCACGCATCAATTTTCTTTGCTCTTCTCTTCGCTCTTAATTACCGAAAATAGCTGCTGCAGGGGCAACATAGTGCACACAACGGGTGTTACATGGTTTCTAGTGCTTTCGTGCGGTCTGCGTTGCAGTCGTCCACATTTCCCTTTCAACAGTTTCTTGTCGTTTTGTTTGGCTTCTTTCTCTGCTAATGGTACTTACGGTCTGCCTCATGGTGGCTTGCTTTATGTTTACCACATACATATGTAAGAGACTTTGTTTATGCTAACTCTTCCCTCTGCGTTTCCAATTTTTTTTCTAATCACTGCTGCTATTTGTGTCGTCTTCAAACGAAAGTTAAACTGCCTGCTGAAAGTATTGAAATTAGGCATTGCCGAAAATAATGTGGAATTACGGTTTAAAAGGGCTGTGCTGCAAGATTTATGGGCGTTACAAGCACGCTTTTTAAAATTGAACTCCAGGCTGACCCTCTCTGCACGTATTTGTGAAGTTTTTTGTATACATATGAGTTTATGTCTATTTTGGTGTTTCGCCGAGCTCCTCCTCCTATTTGTGGTGTGCGACTTGCTGATTTCCACAAATGGAGGGACCCACAATTTTACGCCGCCTCCGAACGCCATGTGGTGTCTCAGGAGGAGCTTTCCATGGTAGAAATACACTCGAAGTTTTGCAATTGCTTGCACAGGGGCGACTGCTTTTAGAAAAAACGTTTTCTATCATTTGGTGTTTCATGCCCGGAGATTCGAACACGGATACTTCCATAGAGAATTTTTCAATTTCATATTGTCTGGCAGTGTGGGACCATCTCTTAAAAATATTATATCAAATATTTCTTTGCCTGCTCTCTTTGTTTCCATGCAGTGTATTGAGTTTTTATTGACTGCTTATCCATCAGCCTTGTTGAATTTATTACAAGCGAAAATGCCATCATTATTGAACACAAAAGATGGTGGCGCGGATACTTTGGCCATTAATACTCAATTTTATATTATTGTATATTTTTTTCCTACTGACCACCACGAACTTGATTTTGAAATTAAAATGGAACTGGATTGGGCATACTCCCCGTAGAAAAACGAGAAAGTTGCCAAATGGAACCAACAAGGAAACCAACGCAGAGGATGCCCACGACAAACTCGGATGCGCACAATCCGAAATGAGAGATATGCCACCGCGAAATTAGACCTATAGCGGCAGACAGAAATCATCGCATTTGTTTCCGCCCGATGCTCCGACTAGGAGCGATAATAAGTGTATAGAGTTCTTTTTATAGTAGTTCTTTAGTTCTTCTTAAAATTTTCATGAAAAGTACCATTATTTTCTCAGTACATGGCTCGACGGCGTGATTGTGATATCTCGTAAATTATCGATCAATCAATTTATTAAAGTTTACGCTCGTTGTCAAGGTGACATTTCACACCAAAAAATATTTTGCTGTTTTTTGTTTGTTCCATTCAGTTGTGAGTTACAGGGTGTTAACAATGGAAGTCAACAAAGAGAAAACTCGGTACATTTTATAGTTTTTCTTTGATAAAGGCCAAAATGGAAGTCAAACCGCGGAAATTTTGAATGGCGTTTATGGTTCCGATACTGTAACAGCTAATTAAGAGCAATTTTGGTTTCACCGATTTTGTTCGGGCATTTTTGTCGATAAAATCGCTGAAATTATCGAAGTTGATTTGTTAGTGTACTCTCTTGACAAATGTAACAATTTGATGCAATTCACGCCATTAAAATTAATTTGCGCATGTCAGGGAGGGAAAATAAATTCGAAGAATCTCCTCCGCATTTATAAAAATGCATATGTATGTGTGCGAGTATTTGTACATGAATTTTCCCGCTGTTCAGCTGACGTTTCGTACAAGCGCCACATAATAGAGCCATCGAGGCGAATACAAAAATTGGCGGCAAGCGCCACAAATACAACATAAGTTGACATGTGCATTTCGTGCGTTGCAATGGGCGTGTGTACATATGTACGCGCAAGTGGGCTAATTCAGAAAGTCTTGCACCTGTTGAAAAGTAAAATTTGTACGCATCCCCCAAGCGCCAATCTCTGCCAAGTCAGTCCGAAATCTTGGCTTTGTATATTTTGTATTTAAGTGGCTAATGTAAGTTTTCTTCATATACACCCATACATATACACCTACATTGAGTGCTCCATGAATGGCAACTTGGCTATAAAATGGTTATTAGGCTCTCCACCGAAAGTCAAGAATGGCGTGCCTGAACTCCGGATTTTCCCAAATACGAGATACTATAAATAAATGCACACACACCCTAATATATTTCCTATATATATTTGCATAACTTTGTATATATGAGTAGTGAACGCACACGTACACCATAAGTCATGTGCTCGTGAATGAATGAAATTTGCCGCCATTTGACGCTCGAAAGCAATGCAGCGCCCGTCGCCTCCTTCTATGCAACCACCAAGTGGCTGTCATGTTGGCAAAGTAGCTGCTGTCCAACATTTAGATGCCATTTGAATGAAGTTTTCCTACCAGCAAAAACAAAAACAAAATGCATCAAACTATAGATGCAGAAGTGCAGATATAACGGAAATTAAATGCGTAGTAAATATAACAAGTATAGATATATGTGTGTACATATGTATGGGTAAAAAATAAATTCAAAGTGTAATTTTTGAGCGAAGCTGCTGAAAATGCGCAAATGCTTGTATTCGCCGACTTATTCTGTTTATAAGTGTATGTGTGGTAGTGTCGAATTGAAATGAATTAGAGAAGACTTTTAAAAATCACATTTTAGTAGCACTTTTGAGTGTTTTTTCTTCTCTTTTATTTAATTTATGTTTTTATACGCACCAAAATTCATATTTCTCGCTTTTCCTGCTGCCACTCGACTTTTGTCATCTAACGCACGCCAAACACCTTTAAAAAGTCTGTCTAAATAAATAAACACGCAGATATATCGAAATATAAACATATGTATACGTATATACATATACAAAGGGTGTTCTTTTAGCTGCATGGGAACTAGCGAAATCGATGATTATAGTTTTGACAGCTGAGAATCGCAAAATGTGTTGACATTTCTGTTCAGTAAGGTTTGGCAAGTCGTTATAAATCATTAACGCCAGAACAACGCTTCAAAATTGGGAAATTTCCTTTGAAAAAAAGTCTGTTCATCATCGATCTATATTTTTTTTCGATATGAGGAAGGAGGTACTTTTACGGTGAATTGCGAGCGCTATCGAGCCATGCTGACTAAATTTTTGTATTCAAGAATTAGTCAGCTAAACAACGACGACATTTGCTTCCACCAAGGCGTCACAACTTGCCATATAGCGCGCTTAAGAACCGTTTTATTGGAAAACTATTTTGGTGGCAACTTTCGTATCAGAAATGGTCCTGTTCACTGACTCCTTGTTCATACCATTTAACGCCTCTAGATTGCCTTTTATGAGTATATGCTAAGTCATTGGCTTATGCCGATAAACCAGCAACTCTTTAAGCATTGGAAGTCAATATTCCAACCACCATCGACGCCAAAAGTAGTCATATTAAGAAAATAAGTGCCATGAAATTACCTATCAGATTATAAAAAGGGATACATTCCAACAATATTTCTGTTTTGCATTATCATTTTAAGCTCTTAAAAAAACACCGGTTACATGCATACATATTTGTATATATTCCATTTGATTGCATTGGTGTTCCCATATTTTGCTGCGAGTTTTCATACTCGTTTTTTGTTTTTGCTTTTTGCTGTCGCCGCCTTGGTTCCGCCTTTTTGGCTGCTGTGAAAACTGTGCCACGACGCGTCAAGATTAATTATGACAGGCCGCATAAAAAGTCAACGCGGAGCCAGCACTCTTGAGGTTGACGAACACCTTCTAAAAAGAAAGCGAAAAGCATGAAGAAACATAGAAGATTTTGTAATAAAAAGTGGAAAGATCTCCAATGAAATATTAAATATGAAAATCTAAAAAAAACTAAATCTGCATTTTCTTATGCTCGCATCCATAAATAATTTTTTTGTTTCGTGTTCTCGTATCATTTTCAAAGAATTATAATTTTTAATTTGAAGAATTGTTGCCAGGGTATTAGGAGAATTTCGCCGATCAAGGCCGCACAATTTCGATTATAAGTAAATGGATACAAGATTTTATATAAATAAAGCCATTATGCGATCGTCTTGCTTACATTGTATGAGCAATATTTTGAATATTAATGCACTCATGTATGTACGTATGTATGTATTTAATTCAGCGTCAATTTTAATTTTGTAGTCACTTGAATTTTTTTATGTGCAAATGATTTACAGCGCGCCACTGCCTCTGCCTTTGAGTTATGAATTAGTGATTTTTGCACTCAAAATTAAGTGTCGGCGATCGCTATTGAATCAGTTTACGTTAAGAGTTTCAAAAAAGAAAATTTAAAAAGTAAGTAATTTAAACAAAAAAACCGAAATTATTACCGGAAAGAGAAAAACTCATTTTTAGCCTTCTAATGTTTTTTCGATCATTTGCTCAAAGGAATCGGTCGACGGCTGCCAAGTGCCTTGAACTGGCGCTTCTTCTGCTTTCCATGGCACTTGTATAGACGTCCAAATGTTTGAGCATTTTTATTGCTTATTTTTATGTACATACATACATACATATGTAAGTACGTGTGTATGTATGTCGGCTTATCAAGTTCTCTGCACGCACTCAAACTTGCAGCTGTTTGTTTGTATCTCTTTCTGTTTTGGTTATTGCGTTGGAATTCAACTATTCCTAGTTTTAAGGCTGATTGTTGTTGTTTCGCCATTCTTCCCCCTTCTTGCTAATTTTATGCCGGTTTTTGTTACGGCGCTTGACTCAGTTGTTTCTTGGCTGTTAGTTAATTAAAAAAATGTGTTTTCCAAAACCCTTTGAACTCGCCACTGATTTTGATTGATTTATGTGTAGTTGTATATGTACGTAACACATGATTCTTTACGAGACTCTGTATCCTATCACGCAATGTGGTGTATTTGATATAATTTTATTGCCAGCTAACTAAAAAGGTGTCCGAAAACTGGTCTTCCAGCGAAAGCTATTTAATTTTTCTACGAGATTTGATTTAAGCTTCAAAGATACTTTAAAAAAGTTTAGTGAGCTACAAATGTTTATGTTCGTTTACTGAAAGAATGTAATAACACAAAAATCAAAAATTCGCGAAAACGGTATTAAAGTTTTCTTTCACTATGCCTTCCGAATCAAATGAGATACTGTAATAGATAGGATATGAGCAAAAGAAGCGCTGGAATTTATTTATTTAGACTGTTTTTTTATTTGTGCCGTTTTTCCGGCAAGCGAGGGATATGCGCAATGTGTATGTAAATATTTCTAGGCGCTTATTCATATTAATAGAGCATTCGTATGTTTCAGGCTGAGTATATAGGTATGTATCCGAATCTTACAAAATAGGAGTTCCAAAAAAGTAGTACCTATGTACGCCAATAACTATGCACAGAATGCTCCAATTTGCACCGGTTTTTTTGTATTTGTAAACTAATCTTTATTGAAAGGCTTTTTCCTTACAAAAGACGAGTGTTTCTAAAACGAAATTTGTTTAAAATTCATGAAATCTATTTTCAAACTATTATAAATAAAAAACGTTTCAACTGATCTGAGTTAATTTTTTTTTCTGCAAATCTTTAAAACTTTTACCATCCCTCTGTATTATTCACATTTATCAATTTCGGGGGTTGTTTTCTATATTTCTAGCATTGGGCGCTTCTAATGTAGTCAGGCGCCATCTGACGTTTCCATAGGTAAGTTCAACGTATTTTACCATGAATGTACTCAGCACGTTTTGATCTGAGACCCATCCTAGTAGTGTTTACAGATACTTTAAAAATGAATCTCTGTAAAAAAACTTAATTAAGTCATAAACACTTTCGTGCGATTACTGTTCACAATTTTCGATGTGAATTAACAAGACAAAAACGCATTGATGAACTAAAATCGTTATACGCCGAGCGGGTAGGGATAGCGCTTCCCTTAAATAGTACAGTAAAAAACTGGTACAGCCTGGTCACTGTTTTCTCACCGACGAATTCCGGAAGGTCGTCCAAAAAGTTGTAGTGCCTGAAAATCTCGATGCTATGAATGAATAGGATTGCATGTCATGCGAGGTTAAGACATCCTTGGGCATTAGTAATGACGAGCATTAATGAGATTCTGAATAATCACCTAAAAAGGTGTGCTCGTGTTAGATTCTACACAATTTAAAAAACGCCCAGGGAACGTGACAGGATAAAGTACTTTCAACCTTGATTGAAGCGAATAACAACTTGCACCCAAGAATCCGCATAGATTAACTCAAATGGCATATAGAGTTAGTCTCAATTGCTGACGTCTGAGAAAATTTCCAAATGCAGCCCCTATAAAATATATCAGTTTTAAGGATTTTAGTAGGAATACCTTTTGACCCTTAACTAATGATAGAGGGAATTATTTTTAGAGTATGATTCCTGATGGACGGTAGTGACCGGTAGTGGATGCTATTGTAACGAATAGTTGAGAAAAGGAGAGAAGGCCTGCGATACGGCAAACGCTTTGCGCCAAAAAAATCTGTAAGGCCATGCAATTTAATGGTTTGGCTGCAAAAGCTTTTGTAAGAGAATACGGGTTTCAGCGACGCCCAGAATCTGTTTACAAGATAAGAAGGCCTCAGGATTAACTCAACAAAAGCGTCGACGACCCTGTGCATAAGATGTATAATTGCAGTAGGATATGGTTGAAATTAATTAAAAAATTATTTTACCTTTCCCAACCGGTCCGATTATTCGACTGTAAGTATAAATCTATAGTAACAATTTTAAAAATTAAGCTTTAACATTTTTCCTGTAAGCAATTTTTTTCGAGCCTAAAGTTATGAAAATGAGCATAAGTATTTAAGATCGTGATGCTGCCACCTTACCTTAACAAAATTAGGAAATAAGTAGCCAAAGAATTCTGGTAGATTTGTCTTTTTCCGCTTACTGTCGCTTTAATTGAGACGACAGGAAAGGGGAAGAGACGTATTCACTTAGAATTCGAGCAACGTTGACTGAGAGTAAGAATGTGCAAAAAATTAGAGTGTGAATTCAGTTGAATTTCTGCTAATCATTACATGGAACAAACTCAGGCCCTAAGGAACTGGTTTATATAATATGTTGATATTTTGAAATAAAGATTTTTTTATTTAATGCCATATTTTTACTGCTATTTTTTGGTGTTTATTGAGCTTATCGTACGGTGGTAATTTACATATATTGAAAATTTACCAAAACAAAATTTTTCAATACACTTGAACGAAATTAACTCTTAAGCACATTTTCCGTTTCGTCTTATATCTGGCGTTTTAGTGGAATTTTGAGCTTTGTTGTACCAAGCAGCTGGTAGTAGAATTTTATGACAAAAATTTTTGTGGTACACCTTTTCTATTTCCCGCTGTTATGAAGATTTTTGCCTTTTCTCGGAAAACAGCAAACAACCAGTGAGAGGATTAAATGTTCCACAAAAATATTCCCCGTTGCTTTTTACATAGAACTGTTAAACACATTATAAATCTAAAACGTTAGGATCGCATAGTTTCCTATGCCGATCTTCGAGAAGAACGCGCAAAAAGATGGATATTTCACCCCGCAAAAAATATTCAGACGTAAACTTTCAATTAGCTGATATAAATACTATATTTTTCTTGTTCAAGCAAAATAATACATTGCCGGAGCCTTGTAATTTATAAAAAACTGAAGAGCTTGTTTTCTAATATTTTGTTAAGAAAATTTGTTCTTAATACATTTTTTCTAAGCAGTAAATGTGGAAAAGTGTATTACTTTGTATTCACTTCAAATATAAATTGAAACTTAAGTCCAAAAAACAAAAAAGAATTTGCTTTGCTCATTAGATTGGCCTGAATACACTTTGGCTATACGAGTATATATTCGGCCAATCACGTACATCTCCAAATATGTTCATATGTGTGTGTGTGTGTACATGAAATTATAACGTTATGTGCCTAAAAATGTAATGAATAAGCGCAACTAAAATAAACAATTCGGCAAGAATAACAAAAACAAATCGCCATTGAAAGGAAACAGAACAATTTTATTAGAATTTCCAGAAGAATCGATTTTATTTGGCGATTGTGTAACTTATAATGCAGCTATGATCAAAGAGGGAGGGATGATAGTGTGCGAAAACCGAATGGATTTTATTGTTCGCGAGTTGGTTGAATAAAACGAAATAGAATGCTACGATGCAAAAGACTACAAACATGTTGACCTACATACATACATGTACAGCCAGGCTCATACAAATAGCACATTTAGACTTTGAAAGCAAAGAATTGAATATGTTTTTAAATAATTATTTTTTATTGGGAAAAAAGCAACATTAAAAATAAAAAAAACTTATTTACTCCCTTTTTAAAACAAAAAAAATGGTCAAAAAGAATTTCAGTTCTGATTTAATTTACGAGAACGTTGATAACTCACGAAACCTCCTGGACACATAATAGCACATCCTACAAAATTCCAAAAAAAAGCAAAAATAGTAAACAAATCAGATAGTTAAGTAATAATATTGTTTTACCAGATTGTTATTTTGTACTCTATTCACCGTTTTTGATTACTTCTTGAAGCCGTCGCTTCATGCTTTCTACAAGCTTGTGGCATCTTTCCTTTGGAATGGAGTAGCAAGCCTCCTCAACTGCGGCCCACAATTTTTTTTTTAATTTTTGTTAGCGATTTTGACCTTACGTCTTACCACACATTTTCTATTGGATTGAGATCAGGGCTCTGCGCCGGCCAATCCAGTACATTAATTTTTTCTCTTCTGAGCCATTGCTTCACTGTCTTTGCAGTATGCTTTGGATAATTGCCCTGCATAAATGTCCAATTTAATGGCATAAACTCAAACACAAATGGCTCCATTTTATTCTGGAGTATATCCAGATATTGAAATCTATCCATTCTACCAACCACGCGAACAATCGGCCCAACACCATGCCAGGAAAAAGCTCCCCCAACCATGAAGCTTCCGCCGCCGTGTTTAATCGTCTTTTTTGTGAGCCTAAGATTTAGCGCTTATTTTTTCCGTTTTGACTCATGCGGTATATAAGAGCTCTTTTCTCCGGCGTGCAATGTTCCCACGTCCCATTTTTAGTAATTACTTTAATATTTTATTTAAGAAACAAAAAATTATACTAAAAATCAATGAAATAATATTAAAGTTTTACTCTCCGCTACACAAGTTAAAATGCGCCATTTTTGTGTCCACTTCAAAACAGCAATAAGCATAAATAAAGTAGAACCCAAAAAATTCCATCTAAAAAAACGGTAAATTCCTCGCATAAATGTAAGCTTAATAACGGTAATAAAAATAAACAAACAAATTTATTTGATCAAAGCAGAGTTCATACTAAAAACTTAACTTTAACTTTAACATATAAGGTTCACATTTATCTGTCCATGACTGTACATATATATATATACATAAATACATAGAATACATACATAAAGGAAACAATTGTATTGTTAAAAGCTAAAAACGAGGGCTGCTTTTTTATAAGAAAAAAAAAATAAATAAATAAAAAATGTTTTTCTTTAAATTACGACAGAAATTTAATTGGCACACATATTTAATAACATAAATATTTAAAAACATTGTGAAAGAACGAAAAATATAAATTTATGTCCATTTATATGTGTACATACACACATATGTGACCACAGAATCCATCAAATTTGCTTCTAAAAGTGATTCTTTCGAATTTTCAAACATAGAAATAAATACATACATTTGTATGGCATTTTCGTCTACAAAATTTGCCAAATCGAAATTAATTTTTCATTTTTTATGATTGTCATAACTTCCTGCCCCACTTTCCTCAACTCAATGCTCCCACATACATACATATGTAATGTACGTATGTATGTATGTATGTATATAATTTCAGCCGAATAGCAACACAAATTTCAAATTGATGCGAGAACAGAATAACTTGTACCATATACTTGTACCATATAAGTACATACATACCTACATACACATTTTCATAATTTTTCGAAAAAAGTTAAAAAGTGAAAAATTGAAAATCAAGAATCGAAAATCAAAATTATTATATTAGAGTCTCATACAGCTCGTAGCAGTATGCGCTGTATTACGGCCGTTTTTCGGCGATCACTTAGCAATGCTTGGCATGTGAGTGTGTGTGTGTGTTGACTTTTGGCTACTTTGGCTAATTTTTTGCGCGCAACAAACGCAATCGCCCGATATCGTTCTGGCCAAATGCCAAATAATAAAACGCTGCGATTATACTGAAGACTACACAGTACCAAAGCATTTCTGCTACATTTGTACGAATGCATGTATGTATGTACTTATGTACATGTACTAGTAGTAATGAAAGCGCTGGCAGCAAATGGGCTGATTGGCAGTAGGTAGCCGGCTGGGCGCGTGATGCCGAGAAAGCAACTAGAAAATTTGGAAAAAGTTAGCATATTTTTGTACGCAGCAAGCGAGGCGAATGAAATGTAAACAAACTCTTTGTTTCGCATCTAAAATGGAAATGTATTTAAATGTACTTCTATATGTACATTTGAGCATAGACGTATGCAATGTAAAATATAGATACATACATTCATACATACATACATACATACATACATACGTACCATTAACTAGATTTGTATTCTTCGCAGGGGGGTACTAATGAGTTCAACACTCAAATTAGCACCGCGCACGAGCAGATGGCCAATGGGGCTGAAGATCTTACATTGGTTTCCTTTTGGGTTGTACAGTTTTTTAAGAGACATATGCATGTATGTGTGCATTCTTCCTAACTTCAATACACTTTTTCTAATGATCTCTTATTATTATCGTAATAATTTTCCGGAATTCCGCAAAATGCTGCCCAATCTGCTGAGTTGCCAAGGAATGATTTAACTCAATTTATTAAATATAAGTACAATCCGACATATAGCATGAGTTTAATTAAAATTTTGAAAAGATGGCAGGTGTGAAAACTGGTATTAAATTTCAGTGCCGTGGAGGCCATCTGGCATCACCCAAATAGCTGATTATATGATTATTGAACTCAATGCGCAAAGTTATGATTGCTGGACTAAAGATGCTGTTTTTGAGCAAAAACGGCGTGTTTCCCCGGGCGCTTCAGAGCAGCGATATTGGAGTGGATGATCATTTGCCTTCAATTTGTGAGTCAAATGGGCCTCATAAGCAGGGCCGTAGAGAGAGTATTCGGGCCCGGGTGAAACTTGAGATGCGGGCCCCTTCAAATTTTTTTTATTTATCAAAATGCGTATTATGTTATAGTGATATAACATTTAAACATTGAAAAACTCATTGATAGAATTAATTATGAAATATAAAATTATTTATATAATAACATACCCAGTGAAAAATCAAAAATTTCTAGTCTATAAAAAATATGATTGCTATCTCTACATTTAATTCTTTATCAACGTAAGGACAAATAGCTTTAAAGAATAACTACGTTTCAGAATTGGTCTTAATTTAAAATACAACTATCTAAATTTAATCTAATCATCACTATAATTATTAATTACCTCATAAATCAGTAGCTTAAAATGTTCTATTTTAATAAGAGCTCAATAATATACACTTTTGTATCACAATATTATATTTATTCTTCGTAATCGTGATCATAACATTCGATATGGTGACACCAAAAAAAGTCCGTGACGGAACTCTGGTAGAAGTATTTTTTACTATATTTTTTCAAGCAGAAAGTTTCTTGGAATTACCCTCGAGTCCGGGCCCCTCTGAAAACTCCGGTCCGGGGGAAAAAGTACCCGATCCCCCCCCTCTCGTCGGGCCTGCTCATAAGCGTTAGGTAATGGCATTCTCTGTAGGATTAACCACGATTTCCAATATTTCGTAAAATTGTTTAGGGACAAGCCGATGAATTATGCATCACAGACATATAAAATTAAGGCTCTGCCACATTTTTGAGCACAATACAGCCGTCAGTGTCAAAATAACATGTACTTTTAAAGGCACCGATCGGCGATCCATCCTTTACACACGTTTGCTCTTTTGTATTAAGAAATGTGTTCTAAGTTTTTTGACATATTTACATACATATAAATATTAATTATATCTACAGGCCCAACACACATTAGCACCCTTCTCCACCAGCAATTTAAATTAAGAAATATTACTCAACTTGTTGTTGAACCTCCACTCCAACTTCATCTGAATTCGAACACATTTCCGGAATTGTTATACAATACGTGCAATAAACGCCAACAACTGCCTGTATCAAGCGCGCTATTGACTCCTCCAATAACGGGAAAAAGCAACACAACAACGATAACAACTATGAACTATTACCAAACCACACTATTAAGATGGGTATTGGATGCCACACGTACACTGCAGTACATGCAATAAATGCACTTGACGCAAATTACACCCTGCACTCTGCACACGAGCGCCCATTCTGGAGCTCTGATTGTTTCATTGTTTGCGCGCAGCCTTCAATTGAGTGCCAAAAATAGCAGCAACAGCAGCAGCGAGTAATGTTGAATCGATTGGGCATTTCGCTGACTGGTTGCTTGCCTGGCTGACTGCTGACTGCTGACTGCTGCCTGCACATTTGATTCGGTGGCTAAATATAGAATACCTAAATTCTACGGCAGGGAAAGGCGGAAAGTGAAGGCGGGAAAGATGGAAAAAATGAGAAGGGAAAGAAGAGTGGTTTTATTTTATGTAAACAATGCGGGAAAGAAAAAGAAAACGGAGGAACTCAGATATTCTGATGCGGGTGTTAGTATGCCACATAGTTACAGTAATAGTTGTTGTTGTTTGTAGCTATTATACTTTTCGCTAAGCAAATCATTGGAACAAATCGAAAATGAGTTCATGTATTTGCAAAAAAGCGTGAAAAGGAAATCGATTATTTGACTATTTTAAATAGAAAAAGGTAAGCGAATAATTAAAAGTGTATATGTAGGCGGGGGGATTGCTTGCCGCTTGATTTATACAAGAAACATGTATGTACGTACGCTTTTAATAAAAAAAATTTCTGAATTATGACTTGCAACACTTACACACACATATACAATACATATGCACTTAAACCTACTTACGTAAATATTACAATATAAAATCTTGAAATTTCTGAATATAACCCGAAAAATTATGGGGATCCGATTATGAAACTTCCAGGACTTACTCTGCATAGTTTCAGCTATTAATAAAAATATAAGAAAAAACTATCAAAAATGAGAATAAAAATTACAAAATTTAGCCGTAGCCGTAGCCGAATGGGTTGGTGCGTGATTGCCATTGGGAATTCACAGAGAGAACGTAGGTTCGAATCTCGGTGAAACACCAACATTAAGAAAAACATTTTTCTAATAGCTATCGCCCCTCGGCAGGCAATGGCAAACCTCCGAGTGTATTTCAGCCATGAAAAAACTCCTCATAAAAATATTTGCCGTTCGGAGTCGGCTTGAAACTGTAGGTCCCTCCAATTGTGGAACAACATCAAGACGCACACCACAAATAGGAGGAGGAGCTCGGCCAAACACCCAAAAAGGGTGTACGCGCCAATTATATATATATATATATATAATAGAATAATACAAAATATAAAAAAAAAATTGCCAAAATTAGAAAAAAATGTTCAAAAATAAACAAAAAGTTTACACAAAAATTGTTCACAAAAATGTTTTTTCCCCCGAAGCATTTGCTTTTAAGTGTAATTTATTCTATAGAAGTAAAAAATATTATAAAAATGTTACAAATAACCGAA
This sequence comes from Anastrepha ludens, assembly GCF_028408465.1. Lineage (NCBI taxonomy): Eukaryota > Metazoa > Arthropoda > Insecta > Diptera > Tephritidae > Anastrepha > Anastrepha ludens. The sequence continues at coordinate 115,078,241 of NC_071500.1, read as the reverse complement.
GATATGCCCCTTTAAATCACTCTACACCAAAATTTTCAGCAATAAATAAAACTGAGAATTATAAAATCTTTTTTTAAATTCGCTTTCTACGCATATTCAGCCTTACAAATAAACACATTGACGACAATGACTAATGGCTTAGACCCCTTGGCATGGAATCGCTCAATTCGGTGCCTTCCATTTGTCCAGCCCATCCAATGGAAGGTATAAGAAAAAAACTACGCTTTTCAAATTTAGTTGTAAGAAATAATTAAAGTAAAACTGTTTCAACCGCTTATGTGGAAGTTAAAAAGAAATATTCATTCCAAAAGTAGTTTTGGCCATTTTGACCAGTGAAGAGAGGATAAGCGCTAAATTAAACTTCATCATTAAGAAATCGCTGAGTGGACTTAGTGGTCAATGACCGAGTTTTTCGACCAGTTCATATATGTGTATTAGGGTGGTCCAAAAATGCATGGGAAAAAATTTATATTAAAATTTTTATGCTGCCGCCCCCCATAATGGTAAAGAATGAAAAATAAAAAGACCCGTATTTTTTTTTTTTTAATCAGACCATATTTAATGGTGCCGCCGGGGCTTTGAAATATCCCATGTATTTTGCATGGGAAAAAAATACTTTTTCGTAGATTTCATGTAAAAACCTGGAAAATGAATATATTTTAACCGGATACCTCAGTTTCTCTTCATAATTGGTCAGGGAATAACAACCAATCTCACAAAAAAATATCATAAAAGTAATATAAAATATTGTTTTTCGATTTTTTCTTAGATTTTCGTTTTATGGGGGCTTTTTGGGGTTCTATAAAAAATAGTTAATACAAAAAAAATTAATTATTTCATAATTGGTTGTTATTCCCTGACCAATTATGAAGAGAAACTGAGTTATCCGGTTAAAATATATTCATTTTCCAGGTTTTTACATGAAATCTACGAAAAAGTATTTTTTTCCCATGCAAAATACATGGGATATTTCAAAGCCCCGGCGGCACCATTAAATATGGTCTGATTAAAAAAAACAAAAATACGGGTCTTTTTATTTTTCATTCTTTACTATTTTGGGGGGCGGCAGCATACAAATTTTTTTTTGGACCACCCTAATGTGTATGTGTGTACGTAATGCTTTAGAAATGGAAGCAGAAGTGCCAGGAATTTCTTGAGATTCACAAAAAAAAAATCATCAGGTTAGTTATGTAGGTGTATATGTATTTTTACTGCACTCTGTCACATTTGAATGAAACGAAAGCTTGCATTGTTGGGAATCTGCTGTAAATAAATTTCTTTATGATTAAACAAGTCAGCGCACAGGTACATATTTAATTTGTTTAGTCACACACGCATCGGAATACCTGTTTACATAGATACAAACATACATATACACTTGGGTTCATAATAACAGCAACGCGACTCGTTGCAAAGTTTTGAATATAAATTTTTATTTTTATTTTTTTTTGGTCTAAATTTTTTTAATTTTTTTTTTAACTTTTTATTTTTGTAAAAGTATAGTTCACTCTGTCACAAAACCTATGCAACTCAAAGTTTCAAAATATGTCCAAAATTTAAAAAAATTAGCCTCAGAATTTTAAGTTCTGGGTTAGCAGTTTTGTAGCCCATTAAATTATGTTTTATTGTGCCTGTTGAAAATGGGTTACATATTCGCTTTGATTTTTGATAATATTTTTTTTTTGACCTGTTTACAGTTTTCTTCCATATAACGAGTGTACGAAATTGGATTAGATTTTGTATGGAAAAAATGACAAGACCGCCAGCAAAAGAAAAGTGTTAAAAGGGAACGTAGCTACTTTAGATTTGCACTTTATTATAGCAGAGTTCAACGGACTATAAATCTGCATACTCAAGATATTTCTGAAAATTCTGATTAAAAACTTTGAAATATGGAAAAAAAATTGTTGAACTTTTTTAAATTAAACGAAACGCCAAAATATTAGAAAATGTTTTTCTAATAACGGCCGCCCTTCAACAGACAATCGGAAACCTCCGAGATTATTTTTTCCCCTGTAAAAAGCTCCAAATATTAAGTTAAATGGTTTTTGTTGGGATATAAACTATATTTTAAAGAAAAGAATTAAAAAAAATACTAAATAAAAAATGAACACACAGTCAATACCTTGCAATATGTCGCGCTGCTATTTTTATGAGCACAAGTGTAAATATCCACATTTGGTAAAAGCGCACTCCGCCCCCGCAGCTGTCTAGAAAAGGAACAAATAAAATTCACCAGCAATCACCAATCAATTACGCACACAGATGTATGCTCGTACATAAAATCTTATTGGAGTCGACGCTCCGTTCTTGTGGTTGAGTTGTTGTTGTTTCCTGTTCAGTTGCTGATTTTGATTACGTGCGACTTTTCTGCAGTGTTGCGAAGATGCGTCAATTACGGCACACTGAGCAGTAATTTTTCAAATTCGACTGGATTTGTTTGAAATTTTGTCAGACGCTCCGATTGGAAACATATGTTTCGATTAATGTTAGAAATGTACTTGTGTATGTGTGTTCGCAGATTGGCAAGTGTATATTTTTACGCAGATACTCATACACAAATGTATATTTACACATACATGCATACGAGAGAACTAAAAATTTCGGTTATATCATTGCCAGTCAGTGATTTTAGTCGGGATTTTTTTGCGCTACCGCCATCACCTCGAATAGATTCGCCTTGATAGCTACCTTCTGCCAAGTTTTTAGACATAACATTTTTTTTGGACGCTGACTTCTGTTGCTTGCTTGCGTTTCATGGGTGGATTAGCACTTCCAGGCCGGTACCATTGACTGCTGCTTGACTTCAGAGTCGTACTTGAAAAACCAAGCTTAATTATTATTATTATTTCCTATGGTTCCAGGGAGGAACAAAGGGCCGCATGACCTGTTCGAATTGCATTCAGGGTGCAGAATAAAATATCGCGGAACTCGTTCTCCACAGAAACTGTTTGGTCAGGAAGGTCCTTAACCACTAAAACCAAACGTAACCAAATCATCAGAAATTATCTTATTTCTCAATGATTTATAAAATTTTGCCAACTAAGCGAACTTTTATTGGTTGCCTCAAAAATGTACAAGTCCGGCAGTAAACAGCCAAATCTAATTTTTTGAAAGTAGAAAGTATTTGTATGGGATGAGCATCCTCTGCGCTTTCGGCCTAGTTTAATGATGTACTTAATGGAAGAGATTGCAAAAGAGACGGAGGAGAATGCCACGAAAGCTTCTGCTAAAACTTGGTAAAGAAAGCTGCCTCTAGAAAAGCTTAACTCAAATTAAGCGGAAAGAGCTACAGAACTCCGAATTACTTGCGACCTTTCTTATTCTCTAATTAAATTACGTTGGAAAACTTTCGCTCAGTGCATAACTTGGCCAAATAATACAACTCCGCGTAAGAACTCAAAGACGAACTGAATTTAAGTGCAATTAAAGAGTTTTGAATGCTTAAATGAGTGCTAAAAATAAAACGCACTGCTCGCCATTACCAAGAAATTAAATGCCGACGTAATTTTGTTGTTTATTAATTCAAAATTTTTTTGGTATAAAAATTGCGTAAAACCATAGCTGAAGCATATTTGTAAATTTCAAGTCAAGTGAACAACTTCAGCTGTGAAGAAAGCGCCCGAATATGTTTCAATTCGTAAGTAAAGAACTTTTTAAATACCAGCAAGAAATGAACAGCTTTGGTTTTATGCAGATCTGTTTTGTTGCACTGTTCGCTTTTGCGCGAGCCGCACCCATTGATGAGCAATTATTAACCACTGAGCCTGTAATGGAAATGAGGGCACCACCTGTAGACGACGTACCGCCACCAGTTATGCCCGAGATGGAAGTGAGAGCACCCCCCGTTGGTATTATGGAGGCAGGGCTGCAGCAGTCCACTGATGGCGCTTACAACTTCTTCTATCGCGGCGAGGATGGCTCTTTTCGCCAGGAGAGCGCAGTGATCGTGAATCCAGGCAGCAAACGTCAGCACTTAAAGATCACTGGCAGCTACTCGTACTTCGATGCAAATGGTCAGGAGGTGGTAGTGCATTACAATGCCGACGATCGCGGCTTTGTGCCTCATGGCAATAACATTTCGCAGCAAATCTCCGCAGCGGCAAAACAAAATAGCCAGCTGCCGCGTGTGCAGGAGCAGCAAGAGCCGCAGCAGCCGCAACCACAACCACCGGTTGTTGGAGGCGTCTGGATTTGAATGTAAAACGAGAAAAATATATGAACAGCATAATTGCTGAAATAGGTGTGTGTGTTATGTAAGGAGTGTATTTTTGTTTTTGTTTTCGTTTTTTATTTTTAGTTTAATTTAGCAACTTCTTGATTTGCTGCAAATGAGAATAAAAAGACTTTTCCCCACGATTGTTTGTGTTATCAAAAGTTTTTTGCATACTTTTAGGCAACGCATGAATTCATGATTTAGGTTAACTTGGCTGATCAATGGTAAGCTCACCACATTGGCCACAGAAACGAATGCCTAGTGTTATTTTCAGAAAAAAAAAACTGTTTGAAAATTCAGTTTGATTTCTCAACGGATTCAAAAGAAGTGAAAGGCAATGCATTAATGCTGCAAATCTTCCCGCCTAGGGAACAGTGGAACACTCGCCCAACATGGCTACTTGATGACTCGCAAAAATGGTATACAGATGGATCCAAAACTCTCCAGGGGGTAGGAGCAGGAATCGTTGGACCCACAAATCTTAAACACTGAGTACAAATACTACAATTTTCCATGCGGAGCTTCTCGCATTAATGGAAACAGTGGAAATCGTATCCAAAAGAGGGTTCGAAAAATTCACAAGCCTTTATGGAGTCTAACAATGCACTCAACAAACTGGCGACTCTTAATCAGGATTCCCTGATTTGGGTACCAGGATATGAGGGGCACGAAGGAAACGAGAAGGCAGACTTGTATGCCAAAAGAGGGGCGGAAGGGTCATTTATTGGATTATCCCCATTTTTCGACCTTAATAAAAACAATCGAAAACGGGAAACCAAAAATGGATCCAAATAGAAACCGAGGAGAACTGGTACGGCATAAACGGCCTTAACCATTCCAAAAAGTTGTTGAACTTTAATCCAACAGAGGAAAATCTGCTCTAACCCTAGACAAAAACAGCCTCAGATTACTCTGTGGAGCACTTACAGGTTACTTTGCATGCAATAAACATTTCAATACTCTACTATTAAAATCTTTTAAGCCACCTAAAACTCATTATGCCAATAAAAACCAATGGGAAAAGGGAAAATGAGAAGTCGATATATCTCCATGATTACTTTAATTTATTAATTTACAATATAAAAATTTCGTGGTTTACTAATTATACATAAAAGATTGCTTCTAAATTTCGCTAGAAACTATGAACAAAGATGCGTACGACGAAGTAGACGAAGCGAAAAGTCTTAGTACTAACTTTTTGTATTTGTGGCGTAATCTATAAACAAAGTGCATCGGAAGAAACAACAAAAACATATATGTAAATACAAATGTGTATAATTAATATATATTAATGTAAGTAAATACGTTTTAAACCTAAGGCTGCTAGTATTCGTTGCGCAAAGAAGGCCGCCTTCTGAAAATCTTCGCTCCAGCTTTCCTCGTTAGGTGAATTGCATTCGTGGAAGAACATTTTTTTATCGAAATTTTCGAAGAAAAATAAACTAATAAACTATTTATATGTATGTGGTGCATATATTATATTAACTGGTAGCTATAACTTTTATAACCAATTTGCAACTCGAATTTCAAGCAATCGATTTTCACTATGTCAAACAAATTTTAACCTACATATCAAATATTTGCAATCCGTTAAATTTAAATAAATTTAAATATGTTACACTGAAAATGTGTCAATTTATTTCTTAGCAGCCCCCAGACTTCCGCCGCAGCTATTGTCCACGTTGGTACTAATCAGATGAGTGCCTGCACCACTGCCTGGTGGCGGAGAGCTGAGCTGTTGACGGAAATTGCCCACGCCAATGGGCTTGCGCTGCTTGATGCGTTGTTGCAGCGTATGCAGCAGGCCCGAGAGCACGTCGTGATTGGGTATCTTTTTGGCGAAGAGCAGACGCTTGACAGAATCGTCGTAGGTCAAGAGAGCGACCATGTTTTGCAGCAAGAAGCCTTGGCAGTATTCAAGCAGTTTGTTGGCATTGTAGACCTGCGAAGAGGAAAAACATTTTCGTTAAAGAGATGTTTCAAGGAGTCTCTCAGTTTCAGGACAGTTATTCTTTACCTTCGCATGAATGTACATGGCCACCACATTGTCGATGTCGATCATCTCAGAGCAGCGTGACTCGGTATAGCGCAAGAGACCTTCCAATTGAAAGAAGCTCGCCGCCGCCATCAGCTCCAAAACGTCGGTATTGCTGACCTCCAGTGTGGCACAGCCACCGCTGTACAGATAGTGCATGACCAGTTGGAAGATGTGGTAACGTATGTCGTTGATCTGCACCGTGGGCGTGTTTCCCTCACTCAGCTTAGAGCTGAGCATGCTCTGGAAACGCGGCGAGGCGGTGACGAGCACTATTTTGTGGCCATAGAAAATTTTGCCTTCCACTCTGAAATGTCCAATAATCGATTTAGTACATTTTCCACAGATGAATGGCCATTTTACTGAACTCACCTGAAAGTCACATCACTCAGTTCTGGATTATTCACAAATTTAGGGTCGATTCGTGAGCTGTTCACCGACTGCAGTATTGGCTCTTTTATTGACTTGATGGTTTCCCAACCAAAGCAGGTGGCGAAGATGTCAGCCAGCAGCAGTGTTGTGCCCTCATTTTTGCTGTAGCGGAATATGTTGAAGAGCAGTGGCAGGCATTCGCTCACAAATTGCGCACTGTAATCATCTGGGCAGACCTGCAGGAAGTCTTGCAGTAGTTGGTCGATCACTGCATCCAAGCGCAACTCGTGCGCTGCCGCCAACGCGTGCATCCAGCAATGCAACGTCCAAGGCACGCCCAAGGTGCGGAGTTCTATAGTAATATCTGTACGAAGGAAATACGATTAACGGGTCGTCGATGTAAGCTATGCGTTTTCTCAAAATCAAATGACTCACCTAAATGATTATTCTCGGCGCTATGGTACATTGCCTCTTGCAGGCTCTTGATTTGCGTTTTGTTTAACGTGAGCGGCAGGTCAGCGCTTATGCGTTCACCCGCCGTGTTTGCAGTACTTGCCGCTCCACCTCCTCGCGCGCCGTTGCCCACGGGCTCTCCTTCGGCTAGCATTTCTTCGAGAGAAAGCACATCCTTGCTGCCCGGTGACATTGGATGAGAGAGAAGCTTGCGCAGACAAGCGCGTTGTCCATGCGCTGCTGCCACAGATATGGCGCAGTAGGAGCCTCTCTGCGCCGAACCACCGGCAAAACACATAGTGTCTTTCTGTTGCGTAGAGAGAAAAGCGTTAGCGCCATGCGCTAACAGCAGTGAAATAACTTCAACATTTCCGGATCCGCAAGCCACTTGCAGAGGTGTTAGCGTCGGCTTTTCTTCGCTCAAGCGCGCGCCACCTTCTACTTTACCTCCTCTCTCCAGCAATAAGCGCAGCGCTAGATAGTTGGCACGACTCGCGGCGAATGTCACCGCCGTCCAATATTGCGTGTCGGGATGTATGCCTGGAAAATTCGACTGCGCGACTGGTGGCACCTCCACGTTTGGATCGCACCCCGCGTCGAGAAGCGCGTGTATTGCCACCTCGTCATTACGTATAGCGGCAATCATTAGCGCCGATAGTCCTGCATGGTTGAGCGTATCATAACGAGTAGTGGGCGGCAGCAAGTTAGCAGCCTGGGCCAGCAACTCCGCTCGTCCAGTTAGCATGAGCTTGAAGGCCAGTGTAATGGTGGCGCGCTTACCTAACTCAGTGGTGTCTTCACTGATGCTCGAAGCGATCGGTGTAGTAGCACCTGGATGTGAAAAGTGTGTTTTTTTCGTAGGTAATTCCTCATCGTGGCCAATTGGCCGCATAGGGCAGTCAACGCCAGGTAGTAGAAGGCGCGCCGCTTGCATGATATCATCCTTGTCGATCATAACCGCATGACGATATTCCGCATGCGCCGAGGCAACGCGCAGCCATTCCACAAGTGGTGGCAGTACCACATACGCGCGTTCATAGCATAATTCCTGCACATTTTGGCTGCTCCCAACAGCACTACCGCCGACGCTGGATGGCGCACCACTCAGATCACTATGCTCCAACTGCGAGCAGCGCATAAAGTAGAAGAGCGTCGAGAGCCCAGCATTGGAGATTGCGGTGTGTTGAAATTTCTGTTGAGCGCGCAGCGTCAAATCCTTTAGCTCACTTATACTGCCAACGCAGGTCGTTAGCAGACAGGGCTCCAAAGAGACGTTGCTATTTCCACCAGAACTGCCACTCCTCTGGGTGCCCGAACCAAGTGACGATAGACTGGCCCAGCGCGGCATAGTAAGTGCACCGGAAGCGATGCGCCCGGCATTCAAATGTGCAAATGGTTGCAAGAGACCCCACAGATCTCCGGAGTGTGCAATGGACTGATCCAGGATAGCTGTCGTGAGTTGATTGGCTGGATCTAGAGGAAAACTTTGTAGCAGTAGTTCTTCAAGCAGATTTTCCATGCCAGCGCAAAGATACACCGCCGCATACTCGTGTATGAATTTGCCCAGGCGGGCATCGGCCATCCAGCGATGAAAGCGCCCCACTGGTAATTGAAGACCGGCACGCGCCGATTTACTCTGTTTTAGCGCGCTGTCACCCGTCACCGCAAACATCGCTGCGGCGCGCAAGCAGGCCTTGATACAAGAATCAGCCAAAGCCGGGCACAACACAATTTTATAAGCTGCTGCCACCTCCTGCTTTGAGCACAGACCCAAGCTGGCGGATAGACGTTGAACTTCCCGTGCAATACGCACCAACGCGCGTTGCAGCAAGTACCCAAGCCGCGGTATGGTTTCTACTGACACGCGTTCCGCTTGCTCCTTGCAGCGACCATTTCGTATGACACGCATAATGCAGTGTTGACTCCAAGGCGGATGCTGCAACTCCACAAGCCGATTATGTGAGTCCACCCACACAAATTCGTCAGCACTAGTAACATTTGTATTAACCGTCTCCAGTGAAGAGTAGCGACCCAAGCGCCGTGCGGGTTCTGAACTCTCAGAGCCTGCGCTAAGACTGCTGTACGTGCTAGTGCTCGTCTGTGAACGCATGGTCAGTTGTTGTATGGCCAATTTGATATCCTCTAGGCCACTACCGCTCCAAGGCGCTTTATTAGCTGGCGTGGCACGATGACGAGCGCGCGAATGATTGGTGCTTGTGCGTGAACGAGTGCTGCGGTTAGTGACGCCAGCTGCGAGTCGATCTTCCGGCAACGGACCAAGTGTCACGCCACCGCCGGGAGAGGAACTACCATGACCGCCAGTATCCGACATGCTGGCATGACCAGATGAGCGATTTTCATCCGACGAACTGTGACACTCCTGGACGCGTTGTAGCGCGCGAAATTCATGATGATGTGTGCGTGTGCTGGTCGCACTTGACTTTGCATGTGTATTAAGTTGGTAGCCACCGCTGTTAGGTGTCACATTCGCAGGCGTCGACTCCGCAGTAGGTATGCCAATGCTGCAATTACTCAAGTCCAAGGACAGCGGTAGGGGACGTTTATCGTTGGCGCCAGACTTCTGCTGCGATGCCACTGGCTGTTGTGGCTGCGGTTGCTGAGGCGACAAGTTGCCACTTAGCATAGGCGGCTGCGATTTGACCGGCGTGCTTTGCACTGTGAGCCGCGCGGGCGCTGCCATGGCGCGGTGGGGCGGCGGCTTATTAGGCGCTTGAGGCGGACTGCCGATATTTCTTATATTGATCGTAGTGTTGGGCACAATGCTGTGCCCTGTCGGAGAACCAACCATCATAGTGGCCGTGCCACCAGCGCCACCAACACCACCATTCAAACGTTGCGCCACCTCTTTGGATATGCGGGGCGCTGGCGTAGCCACCGCAGGGCTCTGAATGCGGCCAGTAGAGGAACTCATACCATTCGGTGCATTGAGCGGAGCTGAGTTGGCGGTCATTGTGGTGCCGTTAGAGGGCGATGTGGGTACAGCGCTCACTTGGTTTTGGTTTGGAAAAGCCATTACGGTTGGTGAGCCGACGGGGCAGTGTAATTGGGAGTTCGTTGGTTGCGGACTGTAGACTACGGGCAAGTCGCCACGCAAGTTACCAGTTGGCCTGCGGAAGAGAAAGAAAGTAGAATGATAAGCGTGGTGTTGACAGCTAAGTGTGTCTAAGTGTAAATCTGGGTACTCGTACATAAGAGGCAGGTGTGAAATTACACAAGTGACATCTGGCAATTGCAGTGCTGCATGCGAAGCCTTTCCAACTGCATGTCAATGCCGAAGAGTCATACGCTCGCACATAATTAAGCTGCTTATATACTTAAGACTTACTACAACGGCCATGTCACTAAGTCAAATACAAACAACAACAACAAAAACAATGATATTAAAAAAAAAAACATAAAAAGCTATGTTTATGTTATTCAACAATCAATCGGAAACTCTTAGCGCTTTCTTTTCTATTCTTTTCTCATTCCTCCCTTCTCCTCACTTTATATTCGCATGTTAGCCTCAGCTCTAACCGTTTGCTGACAGTTGAATAAGCTGTTGCGCATTAGACATCAGAGGTGTTCCCACTAGGCGCTCAGGCCGTCACTCAATTACCGCTAATCCGCAGAGCAAATTCTTGGCCACTCAGAACTGGAACCTACATTCGGTTTCTAATCAGAACTGACTGCAAGACAATCATTCATTTAATTTTATTTTCGTATTCTCAACTTTAAGCATCAAAGGAACATCCACATTTGCATGAGAATACAAGCAGCGGTAGAGAAATTGAAAGAAAAAATTGTAAACATTGTTTGGATAAATGTCATAACTGTTAAACCCGATGACCGGACGTGCTCAATGTCGCTGACAATGAAAACAAAATTATACAGACAGTTGCTACCCGTGTGCTATGTTTTGTTGCTGATGGTTACACCGGCGCACTGTCTCATTTGCATTTGAACAGTAGCAGCAGCGTTAGCAACAACAAAAAGTTAAAGGGAAACCAAGGCAAACGAACATAAAAGCTAATAAACGCTCAAGCACAATGGCGCATGCGCGCGGGCAAACACTAAATGATAATGAATTGTTGTAATTGTTGCTATTATTGTGTGAGTTAGATTTTGCCGCAGCCGCCGCTGCTGTTAATCCGACACATTTTGCACGCATAAATATTTTGTAGTGAAGAGAACAAAGCATCGCAGAGAAATTCTAATCAATTCTTGGAATTAAATGTTTTTCTTAATCGCAGAAGTGGTTCGATTAAGAACTTTAAACAGTGGCACACCGTTCGTTGTTTTGTGTTTATATATTCAAGTTAAGACTTTCAATACCCATAACAAAGCCCTGACTATAAAACAAAGTAAATATTTCCTTAATAAACAGAATTAGGTCAAGCGCAATAACATACAAATGTACAAATGCGTATATGTTGAAAAGCTCTGCTATTTCTATTTTCTTTAATCAGTGGATTGCGAAAATGAAGCTATTTAAAGCTTACAAAAAGGTGGCAGCTTATGAGCGATTCCATGTCAAGTGATCCAAGTATTTTGGACTTGGTCTTAGATTTTTCTGAAACATAGGTAATTTAAAGGTTCGATTATGATAAGAAACAAGCTGAAAAAAATTTGGAAAAAATGTCATAATTTTGAGATTTTTTCAAACGATATATGGTGCGCGGGAAAAGTGCAGAGGAGCAGCTACAAAACGTGCAGTTAGCATTTGAAAGGCTGGCGAACGTAAGCCACAGAATGAACTTGGAAACAACTAAATTTATGAGAAATGTAGTAGTTGTTGGAACACTTAATTACAGGTCGTATGTTTCATACAGGAATAAAGGGATCAAATATATGTAATTACATCTGTTGGGATAAAACCAGATTCCTTAAAGGCTCGACCTATAGAGAATCTTTTGCCAACAATCAGAACACTTACTCCAACTGATAAACACATGAAAAATAATTTAATCAATAAAAAAAAAAAATTATGCGAGATTACTTTTATTAATAGATGATTTTCTTTGAAACATTTTTTAATTTTCTTCCTGTTATACTTAAGCCTACAAATTTTCAAAAAAATTCAAGACTATATTCAAAATTCTTGGGGCACTTGATGTGAAATCGCTTCTACATAAGAAACCACATTAAATGCATCAATTTCTTCAGCCTTAACACTTTTTCCTCTAGATTCGGAGTGTCAACTCTACCTAAGGCAAAGTGCTATATTTGTGAATACCTGATCCTGGCCATAAGTAAGGCAAAACACTTAAATTGTGGGGATCGGAGGTATTTTAACCATTAGTGGCTACCCAAAATAGCAGATGTAGGTATTCAACAATATTATATTCAATAGGAAATGAGCTCTATAAGTTGAATTTTTTTTTTACAATAATGAATAGAGCGCGCTTAGATTTTGCTTTCAAATTGGCACTACAATCATCTTAGTAGCTGTTGCCAAGCTCAGTATTTACTTTGTGGAAGAATAGAACTAGGCAATTATTAAATAGGCTCGTTCCATACTGCTGTTATTTTATTGGTCTCACTGGTGCACAAAGTGGCCTTTATACATAATTAGTACAGGCATTGCAGAGGTTAATACAACACTTAAAATCATTGGAGCAAAATCAGTATTTAGCTGTGCCCAATTCAGAAAAATTAATTCAGTTCACCTTGAAAGCAAATCTTTTTGTGAATTTACAATACAATCGAATTTTTCATCCAAAGGAAGTTGGCTGTCAATGGGAACTGAGAAGTGTTTGCTTATGCGCAATCACTTACAAGTGAAGACCTTCGTCAATCGCGTGAATATCTACCATCAGTTTGATCATTGCAGAAACGGGTGCGAAATCATTGTAAAGCCCAATGTGCACTGATTGTTCACAGCAATTTGCAGCAGCAGCCGTTGCGAATCAGCTAAACTAACAAAAATTTGAGTTTCCGTTTGCTTGTTAGCATTTCTTACTTCATTTATTTTTATTTTGGTTTTCCATCCATCTCTGGTGGAAGCAGTGAAAATAGTTGCAGCTGAAAGTATTGAAATTTATTTTTTACATTGCCACAGACGAGTTTTTTCGGTAAGATGCGCATGACGGTAATAATAGTACCATCGAGCATGACGAATTGCTCCTACATACACACGTACAAATGTGAATTAGAAGCATAAATCCGAATAGACATTGGGCGTAGACATCGTTGGGCGCTTTTTCTGAAAAGATTCCACTGCATTTGCTTGAGCAGGTGGGAAGAATTTCTATAAATACTACGGTCAAAGGCGTTTATGTATATATGTAGGAGCAAATAGTTGGTTTGGGAAATTAACTTTCACGCGACACACCAGTGGCGATAGCCAAGACACAAGCAGTCACATTCAATTGCACAAAAATATACTATTTCTGATTCAACTTCGAACTAATATTCTTTGACCCCAACCAGTTAGCTACAGTTGCTAAGCCCTGGCTAGACCACCTGAGATTGTGAGATCACCACGCTCATCATCAAATTCCACGTTAATATTTTCAGATATTTTTTTCACACGATAAAGACAACACTGAGAAAGCAGTATTGAAAAGATATCAATCAAAGGATTACCATCCTGTCGCATTCAGCATCAGATAACCATATTAATGCATGCCATATAAATAAAATGTGAAAATGGATGGTGCATCCAAACGTAACGAATGAGACAGGGTTATCAGCTTTTTTGATGTGGCATCAATAGAATTCTCTCAGTAGTAATCTTCAACCTGTGCTGCTACTATCTAAAGTCTAACCTGGATTTGTTCGCACAGTTTTAGCAATTGGATATGATTGGCATGTTCGCCAAATCCTTTTGACTTTACTATCTACAAAAATTGCTCATTTGCTCACAGATATGATTCTACTGCTCAACCAAATAAATATTTATTCTTCACTGGCTCAGAAGCAAGAGCTTGGACTATTTGGACGAATTAAACAATCTTCGCTGAGCAGCTGCTCTTTAAATTAACATCTTGAGACATACTAAGTGTGACACATATCAAGTTTTTCCGGCGCAAAGAAATATTGTCTCCCTCGCAGTCTTCAAATCTGTCTGCATGAAATGATATTGTAAACGGGGTCACTGAATCTCAATGCATTGAACTAGATGTAATTCTTCAAAAGGATCATACTGTTCTTATTTCTTTTAAAAAGTTTGCATGAACATTCCAAGATCCGTCTTAACCGACCGATGTATGTGCTACAAAAACGGTCGGTCGAGATGGCAGATCAACAACGTGTAGCTTTCGCACGCCAAGAGAAAGAGAATGAAGGGAAAATTATTTCTAAATGTTTTATGGTGATTCTTCATTGAATTTCGAGGTTAGGATTTCACAAAAAACGGCGGATTGAAATCTAATATGTAAGGCAAACTGTGTGTGAGGTATTAATATTCTTATTATTTGTTTTGTTATTAACTATTCTTTGAAATTTTTTAGTAGCTTGAGACATTGTACAGTTTTTAGTATTGCATAGAAGAGAATACTAATAAGCAATTTATTTTGATAATTTAAGTTATTTTAAGAAAAGAACTATACAATATAATCGCCATTCGCTACTCGCTCTCCATAAGGTCTGCTACCGTTGTGCCTGTAATGGTCTTCGAGAATGCAGCAGAAGTAAGCGAGTAAATAAGTCAGATATTAAAACTCATTTATTTATTGTTTTATATGGGTATGAGAGCCTCTTAATCTAAATTGATGCTATATTTTTCGAGTCTCTTAATTGTGGTGCCCGAAAATCCGTGATTTGTAAAAATCGAAAAAATTGAGTTCGCTAGTACATACATTGAAAATTAGCAGAAGCGAACAAGACTTCTTCACAGATCTTGACAGAAGAATTTTGAAAAAATCTAAACATCCACTAAAAATATTGGAATTGCTTTTATCACATAAAATTTAGTAAAATCCTTTATCAAACAGAATCATCGAAAAACAGTCATCGCTGGGGCCAGTTGTGTGTCAAAAACTACAAAAGAAAATTGTTTTCCAAAAATTATAAAAAAATTTTCAAAAAAATTAAAAAAATTTTCTTCAAAAAAAAAAAAATTTTACTTAAAAAAAACTTTTTTCAAAGTATTGTATATTTTATGCTCAAGAAATAAAAAAAATGTAAATGTAAAAATTTTTTATTTTCAAAAAAAAATTTTATTTTTAATCTAATTTTTACTTAAAAGAAATGTTTTTCAAAGTATATTTTATACTAACAAATTGTTTTCTTCAAAATATATAAAAAGTGAATTTCATAATTTTTGTTATAAAGCCTCGTGATCTTCATGCATAAGTATGTTTTATGCCCAAACATGTTTTTTTTTCAAAATTTTTACTTACGAAATTTTTCATTAATAAAACTTGCGTTTCTACTGAAATAAGCTTAGAATTTTCTTCATTTTGGTTCGTTGCCGTCAAAAAAACAAGAAAAATGCATAGTCAAGTTAACTCATAAAGCTCAACTACTTTAGGGAGCTACTCTCACAGCTAAAATAGCGATTTGTTCTAACGCTAATGAATACACGACATTCTCTTTATATGGAGCAAATGCGCAACGCCGCCAAAGAAAAAAATATTGTATAAAAAGTCGGCGTAAATTTTTAGCCACTTCAAACTTGAACATAATTATATTAAATTGAATGGACTATAAAACTGCGTACCGATTTTTGTTAATTATTATTAAAAAGTGTGAAATTTTTGATTCATATGATTTTTGTTGTATAATGAGTTATATTTTTATAAAAAATGAATAAAAACAGTAGTCAAAATTTGTTAAAATATCGCGTGTCTATTAATTTGAGCTCGCGTGTATATATTGAACTCTTTTTTTACCTTTCGATTTACTATAAATCTTACTTGTTTTTCTAAATCTTTAACCCTAAATTCTTACTTGGCAGTTTCATGCCTGCACCCTTCCAACTACGATTGCTTAGCCGATATTAAATTTCCATTTATTGCTTTAGCCCAATGACGCTGCCAACTGGTTTCCACATTAATGCCTTAATTTAGTTCAAAAATTCTAGTGTTCAAAAGAAAAAGTAGTCGTGTAGGTGTGTTATTTACCCTCATAAATTTATTCTGCTGCGGTTATTTATTATTTCCAATCTAAAAATGCGAAATAATAAAATGTAATGCAAAAGCGTAATTTATACTCCGTAAAAATACCGTTGTAATTGAGCAAATGTGGCACATTTTTTTATCGGTTGACAGGAGGCGAGCATGGTGGAAATAGATATGCCAAGGGGCTTGGAAAGCCTAAACAATAACACAAATAATTAAAACGTTAGCAACAACCCATGCAACCACAAGTTGCCACAAGGTTAGACAAATGCGAAAATTTATAAGAAAAGGTAGCGCTGTACAATCAAGCCGCAAAATTTGCTATCTGCTGTAACTATGTAGCTATAAATTCTTTTGTGGGAAACAAATACACTCTTTTTTGCAAAAACCGTACTCGGACAGCTTAATTAAGTGACCGCAGCTGAGGTTGTGCGCAGCCGCCTTGCAATCACAACAAAAACAGAAACACTAGCACACTAACAACAATTGCTGCAAAATTTGATAAATTGAGACATTCAAATGCATAAATTCGCACAGCAAATGCAAGACAAAAATAAAACACAAAGTGCAGTATTACAAGGCAAATATAATTTGGCCACCGCACTACTCGTAAAGCGTGGCGTATACGTAACCACAAATGAGCCCATTTGCCGTTGCAGTAATTACATACACGCGCACACATACATACACATGTACGTTCATACAATACTCGACGGAAATGTGTACACTTAGATTTATTGGCTGAAAAAAATGCGCTGCCCAGTGAGGTCAGCCGCGATATAAATTTTTAAGTAATTTGTTACAAAGAGGTGTGAAATCAAGCCGTAAAATTAAGCAAATAGCTACGAAATACGTGCAACATACAAACTGTAAAAAAAGTGTTATAAATTGTGCACAAAATATGGAAAACTGTACCGTGCGCGCCACTCCTGCACAAAAC
Organism: Anastrepha ludens; assembly: GCF_028408465.1. Classification (NCBI taxonomy): domain Eukaryota; kingdom Metazoa; phylum Arthropoda; class Insecta; order Diptera; family Tephritidae; genus Anastrepha; species Anastrepha ludens. The sequence continues at coordinate 115,061,160 of NC_071500.1, read as the reverse complement.
TCCAATCGCACGAGTCACACGACTGCTGGCTAACGCTATCTTCGACGCCGCCACCCAGCTGCTCGCTCACTTCGTAGACTGTGGCGCGCGTCGGCTTTGCTACCGTCTCCACCAAAGCGCTAGCACGCTGATAATTGCCTTCGATTTTTATGTTGATCACACCATTCTCTATGCTCTCGATGTAGGAGGGCAACTCATTATCACCCCTATCGGTGACGGAGGTTATGCACTCGGCAGCGCGCCCTTTGGTAACCGTTAAGTTGCTCGTTGTGTCATCCAATAACTGAGCCGCTTGCACTATATCCTTCGCCGTCTCGCCAATATTGTGTTTACCACGATTCGCAATCGAGTCTCCAAAATAGATGACCACCTTGTGATTTGGTTTCGGCGGTGCATCTGGTTTGGCGGCGCGTGGCAACGCCGGCACCATCGATTGGCGGCTGTCGGACATCCCTGTGTCGTTTTTCAGTTGTTGTTGCACTTGAGTGGCAGGCTGTGACGGTTGCTCAGAGTAGACATTCGGTGTTGTTTCGGCGACGCGTTGCTGATACATTTCGCTGCATTTCAGCGATTGCGGCTGAAAAGTTTTGAAGGAGTTGGCTGTGCTGCGACGGCGCAGTATGAAATTCTCATTGAAGCGGCCGAAGAGCGAAGTGGGCGGGCGTGGGGCGGGTCGTTTGGTTGGTTTGGCGGGCTTGTAGTTGCGCAGCTCACGACATAAGCTACAGCTGCAGTCTTTGCCGCAATACATTTTCACTATGTTCGTTGTTTACTGATGCTTTGCTATTTGAATATTGGCGGATTAACAAAATTTTTGGTTTTTTCTCTTTTGTTCTTTAGTTGTTAAGTTTTTCGCGCGTGTATTTACTTACAAAATCTTAATTGCAGTTTCGATTTAGTTATTGCTCTGCTTTTTGCTTCACATATTTACACACTTTCGCACAGTTTGTTTATTTTATTTTATTTTATTTTCATTTTTCATTGTTGTTTAGCTGGTCGCAATTTTCGGCTGTGCGTTTTTCTATTGTTCAACGATTATATCACGATTTCTGTTTCATCAATTGCCGTAATATTTGAACATTTCTGCCTTTGCCACTTTGCTACGTTGGCTATTTAACGTTTTGGCCAACTTACCACTTACTGCAGTTCATTTCGATTTCTTTACACCAAACACCAGAAAATTTAAAATTACTGGATTTACTTTTCGGCCAGTATTGGCCTAGTTGGCCTGTAATTAAATTCCGATAATTGTATTGTGCAAAAAAAACAACAACACTAATAGCTTTAAATTAAATGAACTGTGACTTAACGAATGAATTGTGCAAAAACACCTTTTGCATTTTTGCCAATTTTGCTAGGCGTTGATTTTTGCAATCAAAGCCTCTGCGCATTTGCGCATTTTCGCCACTTCGTTCATTTTCGTCTGCTGCTTAAAGTTTTATTTACTCAGTTCGTTTTTTTCTTTTCAAATGAATTTCACGCAATCGTAAATCATTCCATGCGAGCATACGGGAATTTCGAGTTCATCACCCGCTTTAATTTTTGTTCGCAGACGTCTGTAGATGCGTGAGTGGGGAATTTCGTATGGAATCACGAAAAACTAATTCAGTTAAAAATTGAAGTAAAATTGCAAATAAGAAATCATTTCCACTGTATAATTGTTATTTTATTATTACATTGATGTTTATTCGTATAAGTGTGTGTGTAAGGCACTTAGAGATTAAGAGAAAATTGCGAAGGGCTTCATATAGAAAATTCGATATTTCATATCTGAGATGCCAGGATGGTAACCACGACTGTCTTAGGTATTAGGAAAATGGTATAATTTAAAAATGTATATATTTATGTGAACATACAAGCAAACTGTCAATGGTAAAATCATGAAGATACCAACGACGACGCTTAAATTAATTTTTGTTTTTTGGAAAATAAAATGAAAATATTCGAAATGTGTTAATGTGATAATGGCTGATTTTATAATTCGTTTTTTGTAAAAAAATATAGAAATTTAAGCTTTTTAAGCCTGATACAGGTACAAGGGGATTGCCCAGGATGAGTACGTCGAACATATACCCCTCACTCTCACTTTTTCATACGGCACCATACGAGGAACTAACTCTGTAAGCTTATTTAGCTTAGTGAATTTGAGTTCGAATTGTATTTCTCAAATAAATTACTCGTACGTTGCCGTTGACTTATAATTGGCAAATTTTTGTTTGATAAATTGCTCGGAAGGCGAAAATATAAGAAGTTAAGGGGTGCTTCAAAATGAGCAACAAATTATCGTCTCAGCTAATAAAGTCTGTTCTCTTGGTATGAAGAAAAATTGGCTTCAAAAATATCACTTTAGCCGAATGGGTTGGAGCGTGACTCCCATTCGGAAGTACCCAGATTCGAATCGCCATGCATGAAACACCAAAATGATACAACATTTTTTTTTCTAACAGCGGTCGCCACTCAGCAGGCAATGACAAACCTGCGAGTGTGATTCTGCCATGAAATAGTTCGTCATAAAAACCTTCTGCATTCAGAGTCGGCTGAAAACTGTAGATTTCTCTATTTGTGGAACAGCATGAAGAAGTTTATCATCAAGAGAAGGTGAAGCTCGGCCAAACCTCCAATAAAGAATGTAAACCCTTGGTAAAATATCCTACCGCATCGCTCGGAAATAGACTACATACAAGGCCATTTGGAGTATAAACGAAAGAATCTCTGAAATTTCAAACCAGATCTTCTCCGCACGAGCTCTCTCTTCTGCTGTGCCGCCGTTTATTCTAACTTATATATTACGTTTTTATCTCAATATTTCTCAAGGTTATAATGCGAAAAAGAAACTTATTGCCTCAAACGTGTGAACAAAGAACCAAAAAGCAAAAACGGTGCTAGAGCTTATTATTTCTAATTACGATCACTTTCTAGTTTTTACTTTACTCATTTGAATTTTTTTCTGACATTTTATTATCATTAAATTTTCAAGTGTCGCACAAGTTGAAGTAATTCGATGTTTCTCGCGTTTGTTTACTTAATTTAATTTTTTATTTGTTCTTTGCTTTTATACATTTTTTGCTTTTGCTTGCCTGTGCTACTTTACTTGGAGAGTATTTTTTCCGCAATTATAAATCATTTCGTGGTTTCTAAAAATTTTATAAAAAATTATACACATGCACACACATAGGTACGTATGTAAGTATGCTATTATTTCGTCGTTTCCGGTTGGTTGGTCAATGCTGCGGTTCGTTAGCAGCAAAAGTAAAACTAAGCCAACTAAATCAACTGCGCGTTGCCAGCCGCTGAATTTGTATGTAAGTAGTTAAAGTTGCCGCTGAGTGGTTGGGCGGAGTTCGTGTGGCGAGGAGTGAAGTGAGAAAAAATAGGGATACAAAAGGGGACAGGGAGGGGGCAGGGTGTGCTTGAGATTGTGGGTGGAGTGGAGTCTTCGACTTCGGATTCGGTTTTTCTTTTCTTGAACTAAACTCGTTACTTGCAGCTGAGATCGCTGGCTTAGGTTTTGATTTTTTTCGTTTTTTTAATTGTTTTCCCTTTTTTTTTCTCTTTTTTTTTTTTGAATGCAAATGAGTTAAAATTTGCACTGCAATACACAAACATTCACACATGCGGGCCGTTGAAGTGATTGATGGTTTGTGCTAAGTTAGTGATATGAAAAAATTATGCCAATACTGTAACTGGAGTCAATAGCAAACGTAGTTACAACTTCAACTGAGGTTATGGAATGGGTTGCTCATATTTTATGTGTCAAAAGCATTATTTCTCTTTTAACGGTTATGTATAGGCAATTTTTGAGCTAGCGAATAAGTTTAAGAAAAGTTTAAGTTTACACAAAATAAACATCAGCAACACTTCATTACACGCAAATATTTCGAAAATTGCTTGGCTGCTAGTCAATAGTAGGCACGCATGCGCTACATTTCACAAATTTTTCGTAAATATTTCATTCAATTACTTAAAATCAAAAACCGAGCCACTTTAAAAATTCATCCATCTGTTCACATCTTTTCCAGACAGTTGGAAACGTCCGAACGCGTCGCTGGGCGAAATGAAACTGAAACTTTGCCGCCGCGACGGTTCGCTTGGTTACGTTTTCAAAGCGCGGCTTCAGTGGTTGAGCCTCGTCAGTTGCGTGCCACAAGTTAGATATAAGGCAAGCGAGTGTGCATTACAACAGAGAAATAGACAAGCCGACAACTCGACAGCTCAGTCTGACCGCTGCCTATTTGTTATTGTTGCTAGTGGTGATGTTTTTCGTTTTTGCTTTGCTTCGAATTTCTCCCAGCCAAGCAGCCGGCTGTTGTGTTTGTTTGTACGCGTATTCACTGCCACTACTTTATTATTTTTTCACAGCCGCAATGATACGTATTTTTGTTGTGCTTCATTTTGCTGTTCTTGTCTGATGGCTCGACGGTCTTAAGTATTGTGCACAATCGCGGTAGCCGGGGCAGGCCATTGTCTCCGCCTAAACACTACTGTTGCGCTATGATCAGCGTGCAAACAATGGCAAAACCGTAACTGAAAATTGGTTATGGCAGCACCACCTAAAGAAACAACAACAACAACAGCATTGTGACTGCGAACTGAAGCAATTTTTTTCCTATTGCTTTTTTGTTGCTGGCGCTGCAAGTTGCGACTCAATTTGAAATTCGTAATGAATGAACCCGTGCAACGTGCAACCGGCAATCAAGCCGTGCACAGTGCCAGCAGTAGGAAGAAAACAACAGCAACAAAAATACAACATAGGTACGCACACACGTACTCATACAAGCAGAACGACAAATTAAATGGCAACGGTTTTCCAACATTTGTTGCTTTGGTTGTTGTTGTTGGCCGCACTTTGGTATTATTTTTTGTGTGCTTTGCCTCACATACATACATAATTTTCCGCTTCCAAGTATTCTATTGTTGAGGAAATGTTTTGTGGAAAGGGTGACCACTCGCGCCGCTCAAACCACATCAGAGCCGTTCTCAAAGATTTCTGTGTGCATCGATTGGTTGGAATGGAAGCAAATGAAGTGCCGCTTTGTGTTAAATTCACTGTTAGTTTTGTGATCTTCTCGCCACTAAAGTGCTGTAAATGCAGCTTATACACTTAATTAGTTCGTAAATTATCTTAACAGCTACATGGCGCTGCTTTCAAACACTGTTATTGTTGTTGTTCTAAAATCATTACGTATACGCACTTGTGCGCCAGCAGGTGTCATAAATTCTATATGCACATAAATAGTTACAAATAATACAGTTGTTGTGACTTAAGTGAGCAATTAGTGATGTAGCGAGTGGGAAAATGTAGATTTAGTTGGAAGGAAAATGATTGGAAAAAAGAACTTTTATGGGTATTTAAATGCTAGTCATTCATTTCGTTCCAAGCAGACTAGAGTTCTAGGAAGTATAAATTATAAATAATTTCAGAGAAAAAATGTATACAGATAGATATCACAGTATGGCATCTTATAAAATGAAGTCCCAAATTATGTGCGTTCGCTAATAACTACGCACAGAATGCTTCGATTTGCCCAACGCTTTTTGTGTTTTGAAGGTAATTTGCCTTGTCTATGTTGCCCATTGCAATTTCGTATGAACCTTTGGTGTTGCTAGGTTTTTTATAAAATGCAAAAAATGGCTAGCATTTGGATGACTTCTTTTTGGTATCTGTCTAGCTCAATCTTACGCCATCTCTTGTAAATCGCTCAATTATACACACACTATAACATACATTACTTGTTTATAAAAATATGGTTCATTCAGTAACTCAAATCACATAAATTAAAGTTTAAAACTCTCAATACAAAAAACTGCAAGAAATTTTTTTTTAACATTTTTAATCGAAATTTAAAGTTTTTTCTATAAGAATTTTTAGAAGAAATTAGCTCTAATTGCACATTAATCTTTGCTAAATTTTTTGCTAAGTATATTTGGCATTTTATTACATAAAACGCAAGCAAAAAGCAGCTTTTAATAGCCGAAGACCTTCAGCTGCTAGTGCTAGATATTAAAATTTTTATTTGTAATTTATTTACTTTTTTAAATAAACAATAATAATAATAATCATCTCAAAGTGCGACGAGATAAATGGCTTGCTGGAAAACCAGATTTTTGTGAAAATGCACGCTGAGAAATGGTAGCAATTTATCCGAAATCAGATTATGTACCCTTCGGAATCCATGGGTGTTGATGAAATGTGAATATCGATCTTTCCGAGTAGAACGCCACCGCCAAAATTGCTTTTGGAATATTTTCTTGTCCCTAACGCAAATCTCTCCAATACTCACTAAATCCATCTCGTCTATATAAGTTAAATTTATTAGCAGAAAAGGTCCCTAAAAAATGGTAAAATTTGGCAACTTATACATATTTATTTATTAAATTATTAGTTTTCTTAATTTTTAACTGCCACATTCCAATACGATCCATATTAGAAAGAGCGATGGTTTTCAGTCTCATTTTTTGGTGAGCGGTAAGTTTTGTAGGTGACTTCATTTTAGAGTCATACTCTTAAATACTCTCCGAGTTTAACACTCCTCGAACTCGTCATCAAAAATTCGAGTTAACGTGTCCCGTGTCCCACGCGGAATTTTGATATAAAATACTAAACTTGTTGATATTTCTACATTTCTTAACAACCGTCCTATGCTTTCATAATTTTGCAATAATTGCTTTTATCTACTCCCTTCTTGCCTATTACAAAAGATGTTCTTTTTGTTGCTGGCAATGTGAACTTGTGCATGTGAAAATATTTTCTCTAAAACACAAAAAAGAAATTTAAGTAAAATTATTGTGCGCTTATAATTATGCAAAGGGGTGTAAGTAGATTGTGTTGGGATATAATTTGAAATAATTTGGTGCTTCAAAAGGTCTAGAAACTTATCTGCTTCAATTAAAATGTTTTCGGTTAATACTTTGTGCTATACATCAATAGAGTCTAACGTCAGGACGCTTTAAGACATACGTCCACTATTTTCATATTACCCCTCAGGCTTAGATGCCATGCAACAAAACATCTTCATGAGTTCATTAGCAGTGCAATCGAGGCGAATTAGTTAGAGCACGGAGCACTGCAGGCACGGATAGGCGCTACCATTGACTTAGCATCAGCTTCAACTTGCATGCAGAAGATTTGTGCACAAGACGAATTACTGCTACTCATATAAATACTTACCACCAATATATTCATATTTATACATATATATATATATATATATTTACGTATGTGTGTTTGTATATACATATGTACATGTGTCTGTTATGCGTTACACTTTTCCGCGTCATCATGCGATCATTGAGCTTGAGCGAACGACAAGCAGCAAGAAAAACGAGACAACGCAGTTGGAGACTAATGAAAAAGTGCAATTCTACAGCAATATGAATTAGAAAAATAATAACAAAAAGAAAAAAACAAAAACAGAAAATGCGTCAAATAAGCATGCAAAAAATATCAATGAAGTTATTACAAGCACGCGATAGGTATAAGGGCCACTTTGAAGGTATGCTTATGAATGTAACTTAGAAAGTGTGTGTGTTTGTGTGTGCTTGGGTGCACTGGAAACCATATTTGACACGCAATACTTTCATGCAGACATGCCGATACATACCAAAGTGTCGATCAGCACCAGAACACGAATATGAACATTTTGCAAAACACGTCAAAAAAATAACAACAACGTCTAACAAGAATTTGTATTTTGCTGTGCAATTTTTATATAAAAAATATGAAGGGTACAATTTTTATTTGAGCTGGTAAATGATTTAGCAGGCGGGCTGTAACGCAGCTGCTGCTGCCACCAAAAACGCTTGTTCTATATTACTTGATATGTACTTGCGCGTAGTTGCGTGTGCTTTACATCGAAGCGTGATTTATCTCCCACTTTGCATGGATACTTCAAATTAGTATCCTCCAAGTAGCTGAGCGTCCTAAAGTTAGGTAGTGTTTTCGGTTGCTAACAGCACTCGCTCTTAGTGAAAAGCTTTAGATTTTAAGGTGCCTATGCTAAGCACATCATAGTTTCTTTTTATATATACTTCTCTTATTCTCACTTTCTTACGACATATTTTTGTTTCACTTTTGCCGCTGATGTTACTTTTTGTTGTTACTTATGCTCCCCTTAGCGGCCTTCAGCAGAGCATGAGGCGCATCTAATAGTGCTTATGTTCCACTTGATTTTAAGCGCACAACCCACACGACTTTCTCTGTTTTACAAAAACACAGCTACCCCGCTTCATTTATATTCTTTTGTTTTTGTTTTTTACTAGCTTATTTCTATAGTTTAATTTTCCATCAACACTTAATTGCCTTGACCGTTTGTGGTGAACAACAGTCTTCCCTTTTGATTTACCTAATTTTTCTGCTTTATGCTCAAAGTTACCTATAAGTTTTCAATTCATGTTGTCTGTCTAGATTTCATCACCTTGCTTTCGCTATACTTGGATGCTCCTATGCAGATTTAGTCCTGATATGGCACAAATGTAGAGTATTTGAAATGGATCATAAAACTTCGTCAATCTACAAGCAAAAGTGTAGTAGTGAAACCCAAATGCTGAGGCCCGATATAGCAGTCAATAATATAAGGATTTCGCAAACGGTTGTTAAAGAAAAATGTATTTTCATTTTCTTGTACATATTTACGCCACTCTTTAGCCCTCTCTCACGCCAGTTGATAGCCAATATCGCTGTTGCATGCTGACTCGCTACTTTGTTTTAAGCTTTTCGTAACTTTCTGTACTTATTGGTCAATCCGACTAATTGTTAAGAAGCAGGAGTGCCCATTTATAATACAGAGGGTCACTACAGATTTGAACGGAAAGCTGATCCGAAGGCTGTCCGCTACTACTCGTGTTATCACATTAATGCAATCCGTTCTGCCAGATTCAATTAAATCAAAAAGGAAAAAGTGTACTTTTGAAAAAAAAAAAATTCCATCAAACAAACAAAAGAAAACCTACTGATTGAAATAATTTATGCTTTTCTCCTATGCAGTCAGAACTATTTGTAAAAATGGTAAGTGTAATACCACACAATTTTTGAAAAACTGATATAATTAATGATATGTATCTTGAAGCCATACCTGAATCAATCAAGAAGTTAGCTGCGACGAAAGATTAATAACTAAGAGCCACGAGATTGCGCACCAAATGAGCGAAGAAAAAAAATGTAAGTAGAAGCACAAAAACGTGCATGCCACAAATGCTCGTGGTAATTATTTCAAATGTTTCCTACTCCTTCCCTTCTAGCGATTTGTGGCTTAATGGGCCTCAAGCTCGTCTTGGAGGTGGTGGCAGCAACCCAAAGCCATGGCACAAACGCTGAAGCGCTCACCACTGAGCGAATATCTGGCTAATTGATGGTAGAAACAAATGATCGGCCGACGAGAAGTGGGTCAATATTCTATGATAGATGCGCATAGATTAGAGAATTTTTCCACAACAGCACACCTTCTTCAATATTTGCTTAATTTAGAGAATTTCTAATTTCTTTTCCACAGCAGCTGTTTTGTTTCACTTCTTCTCTACACATTTGGCTTTCTTTGTTTTTATTTTATTTTTTTCTTTTTTCTCTTGATCTTAAGTGCGGCATCTAGAACTGGAGGCTGGAATCTGACTAATTACGCTTATGGCTGCAATTATTAAATTAGTTATGGCTCTGCGGTTGAATGGAATTCGAAAGCAAATGCGAAGAGCAAACATCAAGTTGACAGCTCAAAGGTGGAGGGAAATAAGAAAATTAATTTGAAAAGTAGGCGGAAATGTGTGCCGTAGCATTCAGATTCGTTGCATATACTTTGGAAATGGTGTTTATTTTTGGTGTTGCTATTAAGGAGAACTGGAGAATAATTTTTTAAACTAAATTATTTTAATATTTACATGAAGTGAGTGACGAATTGTTTAGATCAACACATATTGATAAGTATATTTAATTCTATAACAAAAATCGCATACATCTGCATTTCAGTTAAATTGGCATCAAAATCGATGAAAGAATGCAAGTAGCCAATACTTCTTATTTTCACAGCTCTTCAAATCAAAGCTGTAAAATTAAAAAAAAAGAAAAATAAATAAATAATTGGCGCATACACTTCTATTAGGTGCTTGACCGAGCTCCTCCTCCTATTTGTGGTTTGCGTGTTGATGTTGTTCCACAAATGGAGGGACCTACAGTTTCAAGCCGACTCCGAACGGCAGATATTTTTATGAGGAGTTTTTTCATGGCAGAAATACACTAGGAGGTTTGCCATTGCCTGCCGAGGGGCGTCCGCTATTAGAAAAATGTTTTTTTTTTTTTTTTTATTAATTTTGCTTTGACCGAGATTCGAACCAATGATCTCTCTGTGAATTCCGAATGGTAATCACGCACCAACCCATTCGGCTACGGGGGCGCCGCTGTAAAATTACGATGTATGAATCTATACTAAGGCCAGTTTTGTGCTACGGATAAAGCCAAACCCCAAATACTTGAAAGAAAAATTTTGAAAAAATCTTCGAAGCAGTCAAAGACGACAACAGCGAATGGCGCGTCCATTTGGACGACATGACTCAGCGAACAAAGCCGCTGGATCTTTATTCGCTGCGCTATGTCTATGTCGTTGTAAGTTTCATACTGCTCATTGTTTCACCGCTTACAATAGTTGCCGTCGCCTTACGATAGGACGGGCATGATGAGAGCTTTATAAATTGTTAGTTTTGTTCGTCGAGAGAGGGCTTTACTAATCAATTGTCTTAGTCTAAAGTGGCACTTATTAGCAAAAGAGATTCTCTTTTGGATTTCAGAATTGACATTAATATAAAAATTGTCTACCTAAAATGGTAAATCTACTTTTGGATAGAGGAAGACAATAGCACAGGAGGTGCGAGATCGTCTCTTCCTCATTTAGATAACTTCTGCAGAAGCCCATTCTCTTGGCGTGTCTGCCTATTACTGAAAGCAGTGCGCTAAGACTGTGCTCATTTGACTTACCAGAGATTCTGTGTGTTTAGTATTGAGAGTCGGCCAGACTTGTCGGGCGATTCTGCAGGTGGTTTCATTGCGCCATCTTTAATTCGCTACTTTTACAATTTCCTCAAAAATTAATACATAGCTTACAAGTCTGTGTACTTATCAGTCAACTTGGTGCAAAGCCTCGCTAGTTCATCGGCCCTACAGTTACCCTTAATGTCCCAATGGCCAGCAACCCATGTTACCTTTGGGTGAAATTTTCATGGAGGTTGTCGACTGCTTTGTGAGAGATTTTATGGCTGCCTGACTATCAATGAAAATGTAGATATCAGGAACTGGTACAGATTACACTGTACCAGTGTCAACCTGACAAACAATACAGTAGTCGTGAAGCCGAAAGCTGAAGAGGATCCCCTGATGTTCGGAATATACACCTTCACCCGCACCCGCACTGTAAGTGGAGGTGCTTCCTGACTTTAGGCAAAAAATAAAAAAAATTAAACTAAATAGATTGTTATAAGCAATTTTTAGTCCCCTCCTCATATTGTTTTATGGACAACTGCTGGTACAAAAATAAATTCATTTTAGTAGTATGTAAGAAACGATTTTTGTTGAAGAAGAATAACTAAAAGTAAATATTTATAACCGCAATGACTCTTTACCAGAATAACTCACAAACAAATACTATTAAATCTTGCGTAATCCTCTGTTCGAACTGGGAGTGAAGTGCAACCATTTCCTGCACACTTTTGCTAACATCATTTGGGTGTATTTTTTCCTACGTTTTTTGCTTCTTCAATCATTTTTTGCTCGTTTTTTATGTAATGCAAGCATTACCTACTCATGACGGGCAAAATAGTCAAGTGAGGCCCGCGATGGCTAGCTGGGTGGCTGCTCCTTTACTGAGCTTTGTTTTCTTATTGAATTTCCATATTTTCTCATGCGATTATGTATGTATATTCATTGGTTTTCTTTTTTTTTAATTTCTCGCACTTTCTTTTCGAACAATTACCAACTAGCGCAATAATAATGAAAATTAATTTATTACACAACAATTTTCGCATTAAAGTACAACCAGCCACATACCTACAGTACACTTCGTAGGTACAAGAGCAACAACAATAGGTAGCATGCAAGCAGCCAGGCGAGTGGAAATTTCGTGTACATTTCTATCGAAAAAAAAACTATACCCATACGTAAATGAAAGCATTAAGGTAAAAAAAGTGAATTAAATTATTGTCATTACAGCTGAAATTTGAGCGATTCCAAAAGCAACCGTCTTCGTCGCACTGAAAAAACTTTGAAAAATTGTGCGCCGAATTTTCGCCTAAAAGTGCATGCTCACGCCCATTAGCGTATTTAATGTCGATTTTGCGTGGGTAAACAGAAAATAAAACAAATGAAAGAAATGAAATTTTGTAAACGAATTCCTAAAACAATGGAAAACGCCATTTCCATTAGTAAGCGGGCAATACGGGCACTCTTTTTCAAATTAGTAAAAAAATGAAAAAAAAATCAGAAAAAAGGAAGCGGGGCTAAGTGGAGTAATAACAAAAACATATTTCTAGACAACGCGCATGCGCCTTTTCTGCGGGATGCGTCTGGCACCAGGGTCATCAAGCGCAACTGAGTGGTGTGTTGTGGCGTGCGATGTAATGAATTTTTTGTTGTGCTTGTGGTAAATTCGTTAGATGGTCAATTGTCATGAAACCGTTTCTGTTACTTTCGCGCAATCGAAAGCGAAACTTTCATTCAAATAAAAAATCTTAAAAGATTAAGTTAGATATCTTAAACGAAAGTAGAATATCGAAATTTTGTTGCGCAATTAAAGTTTCTTATTAGTGCTGGGTTTACTTTGAGTTCAAATTGTAAGAAAGTGAGCTTTGTAAACTTTTGCGGCGAAAGAAAATTCTATCCTGTAGATGAGACTAATTTAAACTGATTAGACTAGTTTTTACCGAATTCGTTTCGTATTCATGTTGGCGACTTACCTGTGACTGATGACTTGTTTTATTCGTCCCAGCAGACATCACCATAGGCTGAGTCGGCTCTTTGCCGTACCAGAAGCCGCCACCTTGAAATGAAGGACGAGGTTTAGACAAACGCTAGATCCGACGAACTAATGAAGCCCAACGACAACCCACTGCAGACAACGGGTTCGAGCTACTTCATGAGACTGACCCAATTACTGTAATAGATTCAACTGGCATTTATCCGTCATGTGAAGGAGCCTCGATACTAAATCAGCTCTTCACAAACCCTATCCATATCTGAAATGATGGAGGTGGCCCCCGATAAAATTCTTATCCTAAAGGTGACGTTTTCGGCCAGTTGGCTTCCATATACATATATGTTAAATAAACTGTAAATCATTTTTATAAAACAAAAAAAAAATAATAATTGAAATCTACATTCTTCGTTACATGTTTGGCCGAGCACCTCCTCTAATTCGTGATGTTAGTCTACATATTCTTCCACAAATGGAGGAAGGTACATTTTTATGCCGCTTCTGAAAGCCAAATTGCTTTTTACGATAACCCTTTTCATAGAAGAAAGATATTTAAAAGCCTTTTCTATTATTTAGTCATTCGTAGGCGATGAGACGTAGCAAAGAAATTAGAGCCAAGATGCCTGAATCTTAGACCCATTAGAGCAAGGTGCTAAGAAAGTGCAGGGCCCATCTCATCCTCCATGTAATAGACGCAAAAAGAACTCACAGCATGCTTACCTCGCGGATAGTGTTCTGTAAGGGCACTCACGAAATTCAAGCAGAGACTCCGATCCACACGCGGCCAAAAAGATTTTGCGGCTTCATAATTTGTGTAGTTCTTAAGCGCTCGCTGAGTTGATGCCAAACCCACTCTTCCATGAGTAGGCCGCAGGTAGTCACAGAGATCCCAAGCCTCTCTTTTCGTGGGCAAATTAAATCACCGACCCTTGTCTAACGAACTCATCCGCATCGCAATTTCCCGCAGTGTCGCTATGACTAGGGTTATCTGGGTTCCCTTATTCCAATGAATTCGGATGCGATCGTAAGTGAAGTCAGGCATTTCCTGACCAATATCGAGTGCACCTAGGGTTCGATAACCTAGGACCCTAACTACCGCTTGGCGTCGGAGTTATTACAAAAGTGAGCAGCCAATCAGCTGCTTTTTTGATTACGGTTATCTTTGCTTGGAATACACTGCAGTGGTCTGGTATTTGGAACTTAAGTCTGATAGGAAGCTTCTCGCAGAACACTCCTCTGCTAATCCTTCCTTCCAACTTCGAGCGATTCGTGAACAGGTTCATTAGGTTCTGTCTCCAAACACTGCAAACTGTCCACTCTTCCAATAATGGAATGTGAGTGGATAATGTTCTGTCCCTTTGCTTAGTTACCTTTAAATACTTTACTACTCTTTTCAACTTTCTCCCCTTTATTTATTTTCTAATGGTATTAAAATGGACAACGCCAAGATTTTCATATATAAAGACTTATAGTTTTTAAAGAAATTTGTTTGTAGATTCCCAAGTAGAAAGATTAGTTTCTGCAACTTAAATTTTTCATTTGCAATATTTGAATTAAAATTTTTGGAGTGGATTCACACACTTAGCTCAGTCAACAATATGGAAAGCGTTCAAAACATTTAATGGCATTTGGGAAAACGTCTTGGGGAAATGTCATTTGCCTAAGGAGATGGCAGACACTCTTTTTCACGAATAAAAATATAAAATTTAATTTCAGCCAGAAAAAAATTAGTGGAGGCATTTGACAGAAAGCTGAGTGCAAGACAATAGCTGTTCAGACACCCACGTAGGTACGCACGTATGGTGCATCTCAAATGCAAGGCGGCTTAGTTGCCCGATGAAGTTGCATGTTGCACTTGTTAACTTTTACTTTTAAAAATGTATTGTTTTTTCTCTAAAGGTAATTAAACATCGAAGTGAGCTGAACTTTTGCCACAAGGTTGTTGGCGCGACAATAACAACAGCAATATGTAGAAATTACCGTAATGCATATACGTAAATGCTATCTGATGCGGTATTCGCTCGGCGGCATTTCGAATTCAGTGCAACATCCCATTAATGCTTGAATAGTGAGAATTTTTCGGCAACCAATGTCTGGCATTTGCATTATTTTCGGTTTGCGCTATCAAGCAGAGTTCAACACGAATTCAATTGCCATTGTTCGGTGTTGTTGACATGGAAATTTGAATAGTTTTTGGAATCTGAAGAAAACCTATTTGCTCTTTTGGGTTTGGGCATAATTTAGATATCACTTCTATGGTCATGCCCCAAGGACGGAAGACTTGCGATGGTATATCAGATTTCGAAAAACAAAGGGTGTTTTTTAAGAAGTGTACACTAGCAGTAGCCTTAAACTTTATCCTACACCTAAATAAAAAATACCAGTCTAACGGTAAGACGCGGTAGAAGTGAAACCTTCCGTAAAACAAACTGATAGAGAATGAGACGAAAGCAGCATTAGGAGCGGGATAATTATAGGTTCATTATAATATTGCTATAAAGTTCATATTTTATGGCTTATGATAGCTAAAATATGATACAAATGCTTTGGTTTCGATGTTGTCAACATATCTTTGAAATACCGCGTCAATTGTTCTTTTTGATCGTGTTGTCGATTCAGTGCGATTGTTACACATTTTTAAATTGAATGTTGTATTGAGAAAGTCAATTAAAGGAACCGCTGTGTCCAATGCAAAATTTACGTTAAAATCGCCACTTAAAATCATTGGAACTTTATCGTAATCTTTTCTAAGTATCCGCGATACTTCTGGTGTATACTTTATTAAATTTTCGTGAATGAATTCCGTGATGCTATTTATTGATTGATTCGGTGAAATATAAATTGCCACAATTAAAACTGTTGTAGTTTTATTTTCTTTTTGTTTTGTTTTTCTGTCGATATTCACGACACTTTTCTGCATTATTTTTCGGCATAATTGCGGTAAATATTTAAAAATGAAAATATTTACGAATATAAAAATACGGACGCAATACAGCACACGCGGTTGCTATTATGAGCGTCGTAACGCGAATATTGCACAGACGTACTAACATACACACAAACGTTCGTAGGACGCTTGGTCTAAGCAAGTATTAGGTAGTGTAGTATAGGTATACATAATGCCTTCTCGCTCACCGTGGCTCCGTAATACGCAGGCGCGCACACATACGTACTAGCATACATACAAACATACATACGTATGACGCTTGAACTAAACACCAAAGCAAGTAATAGGCAGTGTAGTATACATACTACAATACTCACTATACTAGCGTGGCTCAGCAGTACGCAGCCACACACATATACCTAAATCAACATATGTCTCTTTTTAGTGTCGCTTTTTCGTTTCAACGAGTCTCAAATCACTCCCAACGATTCTAAAGAAGTTTTCACTTCAAAAAGAAATTAAAAAGTAAAAGCGCTGTCGTGGGGGAAATCAGATTTCTTGTAAAGGTGGGGCGTATAGTTTCATGACATTGTGGTGGATGAAAATAATGAATCACCTCTACTAGCACATCAAAAAATAGGCCAGAGGCATCAAATTGCATGTTGGCGACCAGTACACTGACGATGAAATAAATTTCTGAAGATAATTTGAACACCGAACACTTTCTTCAATAAAACGATGGCTTCATGTCCACTGTGGCGTCTAACAATGCGCAGTCAACACCAAAGATATTTCAGGCTGTATTCGCCCACTTTTTAAAGCGAAAAACCGTTGAGCAGTAAACAGTAGCCATTAACTGTGGCAGTTCGATTTTCTGAACTGAGAAGATATTAACTCTGAAGAAATTTGCTGTAAGGAGCATAGTCACGTTACATTCAAGGTGGTGCAAAATTAGTCACCCTATCGGAAGACTTAAAATTTTTGCATATAGCGTCGTGCGTCAATCATGTTTGATAGTTTTGAACCAACCTGCTGCAGACAAGCAATGAAACGCGAAAAGGCTAAATAAAGAGTTCCAGACATTTTTTATATGAGGTAAAAATGTTATTCAAAAATAAAATTGGATGATTAATTTCGCGCCACCTTGTACTATGCTTCCTATATATTATACACTTTGATACCTAAATTCCTGAAAATCTTGATGATGAGTGAAGGGTTCAAAAAAATGTCGGAGATATACTCAAACAAAAGGAAATTGTTAACCATTTATTTATGTAGACATCATGAGAAATTGGGGGAGTACCTTTTCGAATTGGGTTTTTTTGACAGATCAGATGAGGGAGCATCAGATGAACCGGTAGCTCATGAGTCGCATATGGATGGGTGTCAATAGCACTAAGGCAATTCCGCTTATGCGCACAACCACTGAGCCAATAGTGAACCTCAACACTGAATGAATATTTTTTCTTTTTATTCCATAACATATCAAAAATATTCATGAATATGATATTAAACCCAGTATGCCTAGTCCAATTAGCTGCTATAATGGCAACTGTGATTATGTCATGCTTATGTTCGATAAGCGTTTTTCGATTTTTAAATTTTATTTTGCTTTTAAAGCTTTACATTTTCATAAATTTACTACCTACTTGCACATTTCCTTACTCATTTCTAATTTATTATATCTGGTTTTGCTTTCACGTCGCCAACGTCACTGCAACTTCATTTCCGTCTTGGAAATTTTAAATAGGTCTCAATCCTCTATATATTTAACTTTTCCCCATCCGCAATCGAAACAAAGAAATTAAATGTGTTGGGAGTGAAGAAATGGAATTCATTATCTTCCAGAAAAAATAATCTTCAACTGCATAAGCGCTTCGCTCGCATCGTATACTTAGTAAATAAATACCACCTTCCGTTTCCGCATCTCGGCTATCCGTAGCTACCCGTAGCAGACAAAAAATCAGAATCTGCGCTGCCGCAAACGATGCGGCTGCTGCATTCAAGTGAGAAATACTTTCTTACGAATGTAGGTATGTACATCTGGCATGCGCCTTCATTTCCTTCTACATAAATTTGTATATATGGAGCACAACTTTTTTACCTTTTTAATGCAGTAAAAGAAAATTTCAAAAACGTTTGCCTTCAAGCAAAAGACAACAACGGCGTAGTTCAAGTTGAAAAAATTTCCAGAAAACACCAACAAACTAAAACAACAACAGTTTTTACAAAGCAACAAGTGTCATCTGAGCGTTTGTTGGTGGCACGTTTTTGCTTGATGTGGTTGCAAGGCGTTAAAACCACGTTGTGGCACCCACTCGTTAAGGCACATGTTGCAGTGATTAGATAAATAATTGCACGGTAGGTAGGCAACAAAAATTACCCATTACGACAAAGTTTCAAACAAATGCACTGGGTACAATTGGCGGCGTGCCACGAGTCTCACAGCGGCTCTCACACTTTCACGCGTCCCATCACTGATATGTGTGCGGCATTTGTTGCTATTACTATTGTAGATTTATAATTGCGATATTTCCATTAAGGAAGGTGGTCGGTCTATGATGTGCTTATAGTACTTGAATTGAAATATTTTTGCATACGAAAAAACGTAAAATTCAGATATAAGTATTCGGAGAGATTATGATTATGATTTTTAATGTAGAGGCATCATAGTTAGCTTGTTGTATAGAAGCCAAGTTTGATTTTTGGAAGCAAGCAAACCCTTTTTCAGCGTCGTTCACAATGAATACAGAAAATATGGCTATTGGAGACTGATTTGCTTTTCTGCTTAGTTTTCAAGCAAACATTTCGTTTATGTTTTTCTTAGTAAGCAGCAGAACTACTAAAGGCGCTGATGGAAGACTTTGATCGAGCAACCTTCTACTGGTAGATGGTGATGAAATGGTACACATACAGGGTGGGCCATATAGCGTTTGCTTTTTGAACCACCTATTTTTTTGAGAATGGTAACACAAATGACATGTCAAATGTGTTCATAATTTACTTAAAGGTTTGACATTTACGAAATGGGACGCTATACGCTTGAACAAAATTGGGAATTATTAAAAATCTATTTCCAAAGTGGTGAGTCTTCTACTCAAACTGTGAGAAATTTGAAAAAAAAAATTCAAAAAAAAAGATTTGCCATCAAGACAGTTTGTGGATCAATTTGTTAATCGTGTTCGTGAAAATGGATCGTTAATGGATAAAAAAAACACATGAACGTGCTCCTACAGTGCGTACACCTGAAAACATTGCTGCTGTAGCCGAAAATGTGCGTGAACATCCAACAATCTCAACTCGTCATCGTTCTCAAGAATTGAACATTTCACGCACTTCTTTGAGGAGAATTTTGCATAAAGACCTCGGTATGAAGGCTTACAAAGTTCAATTGGTGCAAGAACTGAAGCCTAATGACCATCACATCCGTTTTCGGTTCGCTCAATGGGCAGAAAATCGTTTGACCGAAGATGTGCTTTTTTACCGAAAAATCATCTTTTCTGATGAAGCTCATTTTCACATCGGTGGCTACGTCAATAAGCAAAATTGTCGGATTTGGGGCTCAGAAAATCCACACGTTACTGTAGAGAAGCAAATGCATCCATAACGAGTGACTGTTTGGTGCGGTTTTTGGTCTGGCGGCATCATCAGGCCATTTTTTTTTTTTTCGAAAATGAGCGAGGAGCCGCGGTTACAGTAAATGGCGAGCGTTACCGTGACATGCTCAACGAGTTTTTGTTTCCAAAAATTGAAGAGGATGACATGGACGACATTTGGTTTCAACAGGACGGTGCAACTTGTCACACTGCCAAGGTTACACTCGAACTTTTGGCTACCGTTTTTGAATTCCGATATCAATTGGCCGCCTCGGAGCTGTGATTTAAGCCCGTTGGACTATTTTTTGTAAAGTGCCGTTAAGGACAAATGCTATGTGAACCATCCAGAAACGATTGATGCTTTAAACACGAAATCGAAGTTGCCATTCAAGAAATTGGAGCCCAACAATCGAAAATGTGCTTAAAAATTGGGTTGGTCGAATGGGCTACTGTAAAGCCAGTCGTGGCAGTCATTTGAACGATATTATTTTTCATTCATAAATGATAATGTTCAATCTTAAAAATAAAAAAAAAAGTTTGAAAAAATATTGATTAGTTTTTTTATAGCCGATTCAAAAAGCAAATGTTACATGGCCCACCCTATGCTTCGAACCTAATGAAGGCAGTTATTAATTATCTGTCAGTCCTCAACTTGAAGTAACAAGCGCTGCTACACTACCGGAACGACACGGAATTATATGAGGCCAAGAACGGTCACTTCAACTGCATCTCCCAAAAACTTATGAGAAAATATTATAGGCAATTATGACAAAAATGGTATAGTCTCCTTTCTAAACTCGCTCGACTGGCTTGAAAAGGAAATTAATTGAGCCTGAGGCTATCATGAAGCGCATTTAAGCTATGCAACGACGGTTATTATAGATTTTACGTAAACCTTTTTTTAATTTTTCGGCTTGCAGGCTCTCTTAGAAGCGACTTTTACTTTTCCAAGCTTACTCAGTGCGTCTTGATGGTGTTCCACAAATCGAGGGACCTACAGTTTTATGCCGCCTCTGAACGGCAAATGGTTTCCATGAGGAGCTTTTTCAGGGCAGAAATACACTCGAAGGCTTGCCATTGCTTGCCGACGGGCGGCCGCTAGAGGAAAAACACATTCTCTGTGAATGTCCTGCACTTTAAAGAAGCCGTGCGAAATATCTTGGCGATTATTTCTTTGAAAATCTGGGAATGCTAAGTTGGAGGATGGAAAGCAAATGCAGGTGCCACAATGGGCCTAAGAGACACTGATACAAGCAGTAATTTGTAATTTGTACGTACTTTTATTTAATGTGAAGACTCCTGCGCATAAAGCTAACTCAATAAAATTAATTTTGATATGAAAGAAAAATTGATGGAAAAAATGAAAATTTTGGTAACAACTCTTTATTGAGTGAAAAGAAAATTTGATTAGTAGTTAGACTAGAGTAGCAGAAATCATATTTTGAGAAGGAATAAGAATTACGACACTTCTAAAAGGAGAATTCATGCCATGTACAGTTTTAGCGACTCCAGAACAAAACACTTCAGTAGTGAGAATAACATTGGCAAGTATTAATATGAATTTTCATAAAAAGTACGCGAAATGACATCAAATACAAAAAACATTCACATTTAATGATAGAAGATTTATCAGTAAACAGCGAGAACGATAAGATAAAATAGAGCCTATATAAACCTCCTAAACAGACTTTAATTACTCACTTTAGAGTTTAAAAATTCAGGAAGGCAATGGACCAGGTGCCTTACTAAGCACAGCATCTCGGTGTTATTCTATCCTCATTACTCACCGGACCTTGAATATGAATTTTTTGTTATTTATGTTTATCTATTTCTATGTTATATCTATTTCTATCTGTATTTTTGTATCCGTAGTAGTCTTTAAACCCAGAACCTAAGCCCGATTTCGAACTACAGTCAACTACGCTGGAGATATATATAAAATTCATAGTTCAATGATGCCGAAATGAGCTGGAAAAATTAAACAATTGAAACAAGTGGTAGTGTAGATCAGTAATCGCAGCTAAGCAAAAGGTTCAAAAGATATTTAGGATTTATTTAGTGCACAACTGACAAAAAATCTGTCGCTTCCGCATACGAACAAGCTTGAGATGAATGAAGTGAATCTTTTTTGGAATGTGAACTTCACTTCCTTAAGCATAGACATACTTTTTGGCCAAACCAACCACTCAGCTCTAAGTCACGTATTTGATATGCAAAAGTTAGGCTTTTCAATTATTTCTCTTCTGCGCCTGTCTCTATTGGGAGAAGCTTCAACGATACACAAGATTTTTTCATATTTTTAATGAACGAGTTCACTTAAAAAGCCTAATAAATAAGCAAATGCACAACCAAGACGCTAAAACAAGTATTTATGCACGTCTGCTTCGCCATTTGCATAATTTTTCTTACACTCTAATAATTACAGCCAACGGCAACGCTTTGCGTCAACTGAATGAAGCAACAAATGTGGCGCTAACACCAACACCTTGCAACAACACTGCAACAACACTTGCATGTATCTGCAATAACGGCAAGTAACAGCACATACACACATGCACAGGGACGCAACTACAGAGAATTGTGGATGTGCGCACTCACACGCACCCATAAGTAGTGCACGGGTGTTATTGCGGATGTACGTACATAAAAATTTGTAGCTTTGCTATAATTTTTACAAGTGCCAATACATATGTTATGTAAGTATGTAGTTACATGTGTAACAAGGTGCGCGTTCCCAGTTTAATTGTTGTAAATATTCGCTTTGAAAAACAAAAATACTGACAACTTGACAATTAATTCGCGCTAAATCGCCTCATCGCAAATTGCCTGCAGCTCCACTTTGAGGCATATAAATCTTACGTTCTCTTCCCTTAGCTGTTTCCCCCCTTTTTGTTTTTGTGCCTTTGCTCTTCGCTTCTAATCTGGCGCGTGAGTTCAATGTCCCCTCAATAACTATCGCCGCAATAATGATTGCAATCTTGTTAGAGCAACAATTGCTGATTTTTCAGTTGATTTATTTTTGTTTCTTGATATTAGCACTCCAACTTGTTGTTGTGCTTGGTTTGCCTCTACACATAAATTTCATGTATAGTCTCTTTTTTCTTTTGTTGCTTATTTGCTTTTGAAGTGCGCGCGAATCTGATTTCAAATCGCTTTACCGCTTTGTTAGTGGCTTTGTGCGTGTGCTTGTGTTATTATTGTCAATGCTGATTTGCAGGCAGCTTTGGTAATTTATTTATGCTTTATTTGATAGTTTTTGTTGTTGGCAATTATTCCCCATTTAGTAAGCTCATTAAGATTAGTGGGCATTTCACTTTCGTTTCGTGCGTGCAAAGAGAGTTAATATCAAGGCAGCCGGAACTGTGGCACTACGTCTGAATGACTATGTCTGATTTTAGAGCAAACAAGTTGAAATAAAATGTGGGGCAAAATTTTGCAATATGTTTTTGAAAACAAAAAATCTATTTAGGTCAAACTTTCAGTGATGATTTTGTAGTTATTTTAATTATTTTTTCATTAATTACACTGTACGGTAAGATTAAAATAAGTGGAACCGTTATTTATGTACCTCTGTCAAGACGGCGTAACTTTTACAAATGACGATAAAATTTAGGTAGGAATGTTAATCACAGATATAGTTAATAAACGAAAAGAACTCAAATTAGTTGACTTTGAGCTTCACCTGGCGGTTGTTCCAGAAAGTTCTTCACCAAGGTCGAATTCGATTTTAAAGATTACTTAAAACAATTTAATAGTTCTTGCTAGTTCAAGGAATCTATTTATTCTGTTTCCAATAAAAATAAGAAATAAATTTTGGCAAAGTCTTGACAAGTAAACGGGTGCTTGATAAGCTTTGAGTTTATGATTTTTTGCCAAGAGTTCCTCATTTCACATAAAAAAATTTTATAGTTTCCATTATGTAAATTAGTATGTCTTTTTAGCTATCCAAAAAGTAATAATATTTTAAGAATAATGTAATTGAATAGAATCAGCTGGTAGTCCAACATAACGAAACATTGCCAAGCACTGCCTATTTAGTACCTAAGATAAAATAAGCAAACAAAAAATCTACAAATTTTAATGAAAAGTCTGACAGTTCGTATCAGAAATAGGGGCGGTCATATCAAGAGTATTATTAATAATACAAGGGCTACGTTTGACTGGAATGCCCAAGGGAGCCGTAGGGGCGTGAGACCAGTATGGTTGGTTGGTTGGTTTAAGTGGTGATTCTTCCAGAATCCAACTAGCGCTTCCGAACCATTTTGTTGCCACATCCTCGTTACCAACTTGTTTGCCAGTTATTTACAGCATGACTATATCCAGTCTGTGCGGTTCGGGAACCTTATCAGGTTGTTGACATCTAAGCCAGACAGCTGTTCCAGACTCTCGAACAACGGTTTACTCAGGGTTAACATTCTGTCCTTCCATAGGGCAGGGCAGCTGCTTGTTCACGGACCAAAAGCCAGTTATGACTGCCGTTAGTCTGCAGGCGTCCCGTTGTTTCATGTTGATCAATGTTGATGATTGCTTAAGGTTGTAGGTGGGCCATAACATTCTGCTAATTTTAAATTTTGTCTAGTCTCTCCATCTACAATCAGCGATTCGGAGGTATTTTTAGGAAATTATATTCTTGAATGCACCTAATGGTGTGAACACTGATTCTGCAAGAGCGCTATTCATGGCAGATCCCCAGTTCATCAGCTTTTTCGTTTGGTTTTCACTCAAATTGGTGAGGCCTACTTCTCTCCACCACTTTAGAGGTTTTTATAGTCGCGTCCAGCGCCTGGATTGCAGGTTGGCTATCCGAAAGAATAGCGATATTGCCCTTAAAAGAGGGATCTACGATAAGTAGCCTACAAGCTTCCCCAATTGCCAGTACTTCCTCCTGAAAGACACTGCAAGCATTAGGGAGACGCACAGATCTTTCAATTTTAAGTCTATGAGAATATATACCAGCTCCAATACCACAATCCATTTTACTGCCATCTGTATAGGCTGTAGTGTCGAACTTGTTTAGTGAGAATCCCTTATTCCATTCTTTCCGAGATGGAAAGAGATTGACAAAATTTCTGCTGAATGTCACCGTCGGGACGATGTAGTCAGTCCTCGTCGAGGTATACTGGGTTTGTCGCAGTAATAGACTAGCATGGCCATGAGCTTTTTCCTTCCAGCGACCCGCTTCATTTAACCTAAATGCACTCATTGTTGCCATCTTCTTGATATGTAGTTCTACCGGAATAACGTGTGTCAGCGCGTTCAGGGCCTCCCTAGGACATGGTCTGATCGCACCGACTGTTATTGCACAGGCTGATCTTTATATTCTGCTAAGTAATTTGATGTTGTATTCTCTCTCTAGAGCTTTCCACCAAACTACAGAGCCATACGTTAAAATTGGTCGTATAACCGCCTTATACAACCATAATGTATACTTGGGTTGAAGACCCCATCTTCTACCCAGCATACGTTTACAGGCATATAAAGCGATTTTTGCTTTCTTTACCCGTTCTTCAATGTTTAATTTCCAGCTAAGTTTGGAGTCCAGAATTACCCCTAAGTACTTTGCACTGTGTTAAAGTGAGAGGGTTTGTCCGTTAATGCTTGGTAGAGTAAAAATTGGTACCTTATATCTGGTCGTAAAAAGCATGAGTTCTGTTTTACGCGCGTTTAAACTTAGGCCACAGCCTGTAGCCCAATAGTTAAGCTCGCTTAGCGCCCTTTGAATGATCCCATTGATCGTGTTGGGACACAGTCCTGATGCCATTAACACCACATCATCAGCGTACGCGATCACTTTTACCCTTCCTCCATTAAGTTTTGTTAAGATTTTACTAACAACACATAACCAGAGGAGAGGAGATAATACTCCCCGTGCGATGGTGTACTGTTTGCTTGCTAGAGACCCCTCTATTGTTCGGATTACCTCGTATAAAAGTATACGGAAATAAAAAAGTTGTTGAGCTGGCAAGATAGGGGCTTTCTCTAGAGTATCCGAAGTGGTAGCAGTGAGATGTCCTCGAAGTGTCTACAAAAGGAGAATATTACAGGACAGAAAATAGATGACATATATAGATTCATAGTCAAATCAAGATAGTTTGACTAAATAACGGCAGTGGTTATACTATGGGCGTATCAAAATGGCTCTTTTGTGGTAATTTACTTTGACATATGTCACTCAGACAGCGCCTCTACCAACCAAGGCTTGGCCAGTCATCATGGATCGTTTAATGACAGAACAACGCTTCCAAATTTGAAAATTTACTTAAAACAAAAAAAACAATATTTGTTTACGCAGTTCATATAGGGAAGTATTGAAGAAGACGCCGAAATGTTGATTCGTAGTTGTTCTCAACTTGTTCACCTTTGTCATTCGTCTACGTGGACAATTTTATGGAAGGGTTCCTGTGTTTTATTACCATTTTAAGCTCTGAAGCTCTCAAAAAACGTCCCATTTTTATATGATTATGTATAATCTTTAAAATCCATGCTTGAATAATAATTTTACTCTGGCAAAATAATTTATAGCAAGGAGAATCTGCATTACCATGAAATGGCCCAAGTCTCAGCGGGTGCCTCCCACATTTGCGGAATTTCTATAGAAGAGAAGCCAACAACGACTTCAAGGGCATTTATTGTTAACAGACATTTTGATTCATACATTAGAGTCCAGCTCCGCGCATAATAATTACTAATTATGATACATATTTTTTAAGAAAAAAACGTAAAACTGGGCTTCAAATCGAAAGATTTATGAACTCTTTAAGTCCCTCAATTTAGCCTACTAATTGAATCAAACAAAATTCAGCAATGTATTCACACTTGTAATTAATTGTTTTACATTTATGTAGGCTCTGACACTCCTTTAACACCAAAATAATGAATTGCGTTACAAAAATAGTAAATCATTAAAAATTTATCAAAACAAATCACAACAGTTACAAAATAATATTTGTGTATATCTGAAGTATGCAATTAACTTTTGTTTATCTACACATCTAAGCGCGCACATTTGCTTGAGAAAACCTTAAAAGTGCAAGTGCCGATCTCAGCGGGAGCGCAATTGATTAACACCGTGAACACAGGCAAACGACTTCGTCTTACATGAAGAACAACAATAAAGTGAAATAGAAAAAATGGGTGAAAAAATCAATCAAAGCAAAAAAAAAAACAAAGAAAAAAACACGAAAAATAAAACCACAATGACAATGCATGAATTAGAGTGTCTGGAAATAAGAGAAGTGTGCTGTATTGGCAAATTTTCAAGCCACACATTGGATTTTGAAACTGTAATATTATCAGATTGTTACGAAATTTGAGTGGTTATGTTTTGTGCCAGTATTTAATTTTCGCAGATGTATTCGTAGGCTGATTTCTAGGAATTTTAAGAAAAAATTAGAAAGGCTACAAATCGAAACAATGTCAGCTTTGAGTTTTCATTCGATTTGAAATTTTATTTCAATTGCTTATGGCGTTAAGGCACAAATTGGCGAAGCTTTAGAATCTGTAAGAATCTGGGCCAGCACCTTCAGTGCTATAGATTTTATACTGGCTGTCATTCAAACTAAACCTCAGCAGAACTTCAGGCAGCGGAATGAATAATTGAGTAAAGGTGGTGAGAGAGGAAGATGCAACTCTACAGTAACAAATGAGATGCGTTAAAAACGCTACAAAATTCTTATGAATTTTCGAAATCCTACCAGAAAAGTGAGTTCTGGCTTAACTCTGCGACGAAAATGGAGCAGCGTGACTAGCAGGGTATTGAAACGTCTGAGGGGTTTGTAAACTGCAGATTCGGGGAACTAATGAGATCCAAGTTTAGTATAAGCTATCCATTAGATCAGAGGCTAGGGTTACGCTTTACAATGAGCAATAACAGACCCAAGCGTCCATGGGCACACGCTTTTTTCTATTGAAGTTATCAGCCAATCGCTAGCCTAAGTTGGCATATCTTTGAGTCAGTTGTGTTTAGGAGTATCCACTATAGTCCCTGTAGATATTTCTACCTATTTCATGAAATTTGAAATGAAGCGCAAAATATAATACTCACTTTAAGTGTTACTTTTCCTATACTGCTTATTCTTCTCTAGGCTTTAAATGCAGTAAGCAAATTTCCCTGCGTGCTTGATAAATTAGCATAGATTTTTCAATTTAACCCCAATTCACTCCAATTCTTCCTAATCCGGTTCAATGCGAGATAGTCCTATTATATCTTGTTCTATATAATCCAATCGAATACAATCCCACCCAATCTAAACCCACTCCATTCACTACAATCTAATCCCGTCCAATCATCTAGAGTTTTTGAAATGCTTTTGTTTGCTTCATATTTTCCCTTCTTTTTCATTTCCCACAAAATTGTTAATTTTTTTAGATGACTTTGAGTCGCTGATACACGCCGTAAACTATTGCTTATACCCTTCGCAAATTAATCCGCTACTTCAACAATTTCATCACAGAAACACCCACACAACTTGTAATTCCGCTTGAACAAAAGACTTAGGACGCGAACTTGGAAAACAAGACACGTCAAATAAACAAAACACGTCTGACATGGTGATTACACTGATTTCCTAGTTCTCATACACAAATACTCCACTTAAAGCGTTCTACAAACACGCCAGCAAGTGAAGCGAAAAAACATGTAGTGGAAATGAGCAAAAAGTGGCAAAAAATATGAGGAATTAGAAAATTAAAAACAAATGAAGAAAGAGAAAGGTAACGCCAGACAGAATTGTTTGCTATTTAATTGATATTTATTTTTTAAAGAATCTAAACAGTATTTAACTTTCACCCTAAAGCGTTTCCTGAAAGCCAACAGCATACAGCCAAGCGGCTAAATGCTTTATTCGCTGATTTTTCCAAACTAAATTTTTGCGCAAATTTTATATAAACAATGCAAATATTTTTTCACAAATCCCCACTTTTTACTCTATTTAACTGACTAAGCTAATGGCTGACTTATCTGCTCTGATTTTTTATCAAGTTTGCTTGATTTTGTATGCATGCATGTATGTACGTATGTGTGTTTCTGGCCATGCCAGGCATCGGGCAGGCTCAGCGCACGTTTCGTCTGCGCTAACATGATTCTAATTTTATGCTCACAACCATGTCCAGCGGCTGTGTAATTATGTCTTTAACCAAGTTTTAGCACCATAACTAAACAAATGATAAATAAGTGGTTGGCAGCATGGAAAATAGTCAAAGTTGTTGACTACTGGTTAACAAATCTGATATTTTCTGAGCTCTTTTGGCTGTTGCTGTTTGCAAGTTGTTTCTTTTTATTTTTGTTTTCATACTATTGCATGGCAGGCTTTTTCGGAGTAGTTTTTGCATTTGTTTTCTTTTTTAATCTTTGTTTTTTGTTTTTTCATTTGTCATCTCTAGACCTTCTAAACGTTCGCAGGCCGCTTTGGGGTTGCAGTGGCAGACAACATCAAGTAATTATCAACTCTTTACAAAGGTTGTTGCTGTTCAGCTCGTTTATCTTTGTCTGCAAGCTCCGTGTTTTGATGTTTATAGTCGTACCTTGTGCTTGTTGCTGTCGGTACAATTTTCTATTTCTTCTTCCTCGTCTTTTTGCGGTTTTTGTTGATTTACTTTATAAAGTGTGCGCTCGCGCCATTCTTCATTGTTGAAGTGTACGCGTTTTTGGTGCGGCAACGCTTAAACTTAACATTTCGCAGTAGCTTATGGCGAATTCTTAAGAAGCGCTTAAGTCGCAGCCAAAAATTCATCACCTGCAGCTGAGGTTTTGGCGACTTAAGTAACTAAGTAAGTCAATGTAAGCATGTGTGGATTACGAAACAAAGCCATTTTACGCGGGCATGTATGTAAACTATTACTATGTCGTAAATCAGCAATTTCTTGAGTTTGGAAAAAAATAAATTACTTAATAAAAAAAACCGCAAACTTCCCAAGTAAGTAAAATTTTGAACATTTTCAAAATATTTGTGAAATTCCTTGCGCTATCAAAATTTAAAATCATTGCCACAATAGTCGAGAAGGTCGTTTACTACAAAACCGAATGAAGTATGTATGGAGGCTGATGTTAAAGCTCGATTGGAGCTAATAGTGGTGTGAAAAGAACTTTACAACCAAAATTTAGATACGCTTACGACGTACATAATGGTAGCTCCACAGAAAACTCTACATTAACCGAAAAGTCAAATGTTAATAAAAAATACATTTATCTAACACAGAGGCTTCGGGTTCGAGTTTCCTTTTCAAGTTCAAATTTTTACGCATATTTTAAAAGTTCACTCATTATAGGCCACCGTAGCAGAATAAGTTGGTGCGTGACTACCATTCGAGTGTGCGGTGGTTCGAAACTCCGTGCATTGAACAGCAATTGATAGCAAATGTTTTTTTACAAAATGAGTAAATATTTCTATAGCGAGTTTTCGCGCAGCCTGTCTCAATCTGTGCCTCAATAAGTGCATTTTATTGTAATATTTCCGCAGGCATATGGAAGCTGCGGTTAGGTTGTGCTGATTGATCTGTACAAAGATCTCACTTAGACCTTTAGGACCCATTGTGTTACCAGTGCTATGTATTTGGGGTCAAAGATATTATTCTATGTTATTTTCAATGCACCTATTCGGAAGTGTTTGGAATACTCTTCAAGGATGAAAAATATGTTGATCCTAGGCACATTTGTCGAGTTCTACAAAGAGAAGGGTAGTGGCAAAGTAATAGGTTTTCCAAAGTATCCCTAGCACTCGCTTCGTTGCATGTGTTACACGCATCGCTCTGGACTAACCCCATTTTGGCTGCTTGATGTGTGATGAGAAAGTGCCCCGTCAGTACTCCAATCAATATTTTACAGTCTTTTCTAGAGAGTGATAAAATAAAGTACTCCAATCAATATTTTACAGTCTTTTCTAGAGAGTGATAAAATAAAGTTTATAGTTTTCGTATTCCAAGTCCTAGCATAACTTTGGCAGTTTTGAACGAAGTTGAGTGTTCCTATATCGACTGCGCTTCCAGAGCTAGTTCCTCCTTCAGTTACATTTTCAAAAAGGAGGGTGATGTGTATATGTCAATCTCGGCAAGCAAATACATGCCTTAGCGAGCTCATCGGCTCTCTCTTAATTCCTTCTAATCCGGCATATGGAAATTTCAGACTGACTTTTGTTTATTAAATTTTTCTAGACTCATAACTTAAACAACACTTGGCCGATGCAATTTTAGCTTTATATTCACAACTACCGTGAAACCTCTCTTGAATGGACACTCACCGCCAGTCACCGCCAAGAGGGGTGTCCGCTTAAAAGAAGGTAACTTTTTCTGATACCTAAGATTTGGTATAGAAAAACACGTGCGCTCAAAGGAGTTGTCTGGCTAATAGAGGTATCTGTTAGAAGAAGCTACACTCTATATTACATATTGAAGTATTTTGCACATATTTTTATATAAAGGTTTCTCGTTAAAACCATCTGTTATTCAGAGGCGACATGCAACCGCAGAATTCATCTTTTTCAGTGGAAAGTACGCAGTCAGCGAGCATTCAGGTATATTTGATACCACAAAAAGCTCTAGTTGCAGTTTTCTAGCCAGTTCACACCAACACGGCATAATCTAAAAAACGTACAAAAATAAAAAACAAAATCACTGCAAAATATCGCTTACTCGTTATGCTAATTAACTTCTTAATATAAAAAATAATCTAGTACTGGTTTATTGTTCAAATCCAAGTTCTCACAACTAACGAAGTTAAAAAATAATTAACTGACTAGTCAGCAGCTAAGAGGGGGAGGAGTATTTGATTACGGTTTGCTAGTAATTACAACGCGTTGACACTGCCCCGCTTGGTGTGAATACCGACCAAGGTTGACGTCACTAGAGCATTAAATTTCGCTCTATGCTTATTGTTATTATGTTGAATAAAGCATCATAAATGCCGACAATAATAACAACAATTAATTGAGTATTTGCATGCAGGCACTTAATATGAATAAATATTTATTTTAGTAAAAAAAACTTTGTAAATAAAAACTCATTGGAATATCTAATAAAATGACATCAATGTAAGTTTTACTCAGAGTACTAAAGTGCAATGACAAAAAAAAACCGAAACAACAAATTATAGGAAATATTTTGTTTAATAGCGGTCGCCGCTCGGCAGCCAATGCTGAACCTCTGAGCAAATTTCTGTCATGAAAAAGTTGCTCATAAAAGTACACCTACCACAGGAGGCGGCTTAAATGAGAGGCCCCTCCACTTAATGGCCAACATCAGGACACACTAATTCGTCGAACTTGCAGAAATAAACAGAAGTGCTGGAGCTATTTTTTTTTGCCAGCATCGCTATCGTTAGAGGGCATAGAGGCAAAAGAGAATCAGCAACACGAACAAACATGAATGCCTGCCATCAAGATTGTAAGCGCTCAACTGTTTAGTGAAGGTGTTTAAAGATACAAAACCACAATAAACAAAGCTAAAAGCATTGCAACAATGTGAAACAACAAACAATACAAAAGCAAATGAAGTGAATTGAATAAAAACTTTTAATAAATGCACAACCACACGCCCAGTGCACTCATATATATACACAAAGGCAAATAGAAAAATTATTAAGTTTTAGCAACTCATCATCTGTTATGTTGTTCAGCGTTTGCCGCTTAAACTCAAATGAAAAAAAACGCACAGGCGCGAACTCACACAAAGATTTCAAATACTTGGCGAAGTGTTGAAGCGGCAGCCTCACCGCCAAATCACAACACATAAGCGACGCTGACGGCGACGGCGGTGTCTTACCACAAGGGTAGAATTTTGGTCAAGGTTAATGGTGAAAACTAATATCCGACAAATGCTTGTCTTCTTTCGAATTTTAAAGCGTTAGTTCAAAGCTTTGTGGTTGCTGGAGTTGATATTGTAGAATAGTGGTTGTTGTTGCGCCACTTTGTTTGTTTTGCACCTGCGGCAAATTACTGATAAATGGCAACAAAGCACACACTGCAATTCTCAAAAGGCTTGCGAAATAATTTATAGATATGCCACGTGCTTGTAAACAAGAAGCAGACTCCTCAGGCGACCTCCAATAAATGAAACAGTAAGCGAGCTCACCCTAAAGCGCAGGTTCACTCACTCACGGCAATTATTTAAGGGGGTGGTAGGGTTTAGCGCTAAAAAAAAAACACTTTTTTTTTGAATTTTTTACAGAAATATGGCTAAAGATACTTTAATAAAATCAGTTGCATGTTATTGTACATCTTTTCAATAAGTTTTTAAAAAATATTAATAATAAAATATTGATAAATAAGCCCATGACAGAGTTTTTTTGGAGATATGTTTTTCGAGAGGTGCTCTGCGGTGCCAATCGGCATTCGTCGTAGAATCATCTGAAACTAAAAAAGTCGAATTTTTCAGTTAAAGTATGACGTAAATTGGGAATTGCCAAGCATCTATCGATGCTCTGCATTCGAGGTAGAGTGCCTACAAAGGCTATAACTTTGAGAGTTCTGCTCCAATCCACCTAAAATTTTGACACAACATTCTTGAAATGATTTACTATAAGATGAGTGAAGAAAAAAAATTTCGATTTTGTGACCCTACCCCCCCCCCCTTAATACAAACAAACAGTTGCCCTGCTCTCTTCCAAAGCGCGATACAAGTATCGTCAGGTGGTCGTAATACGGGAACCAACAAAAAGCATTAATAACTCAAAGATAATTTCCAGGTGTTGAAGTAAATTTAGAACATCATATACATACACACTAGGCCGGGTCGATTTGTGGGGAGGCAAAAAAAATCGCCCATTGCTCTGTGAAAATCATATTCTAGGGATCAAAATAAGAAACTTTGCCGAAGGAACCATACCTCTAAAACGAATTCTGATGTCCCCCAATTTGGGTCGAACTTTTTAGTTTCTTTTCTCATGTAAAGGCCAAAAATGGTGATATTTTGAAATGATTGTATGGGGAGCCCCCAAGGAGAGTTCCAGGGGGTGTGCCACTGGCATGGGGGGATCGGCCGTCCAAAGTTAGTGGGGGTCGGTCATACATTTGGACTCGGTCATAAATGGGTCAAAGTGGGGTTTTTCGTTCGACCCAAATTGGTGGACATCAGAATTCGTTTTAGAGGTATGGTTCCTTCGGCAAAGTTTCTTATTTTGATCATGCTTCGGTTCAGCAACTTTTCTTCTCGCTAGATTTGCAAGGAAGTTTATGGGCTCAGAAAAAGTGATGCGAGACTTTATCGAACACATTGGTCCCTGCAAGCATCGAAAATCGTATGAATAATTCAGCCGTTATTACTCAATTCACTACTCGTTTGACTATGGAATCATTTTTCAACGAACGAATATTTGAGTCAACCAATCAACCGGAGCCGATATAGTCACAGTGAAGAGAGATTGTCGCCTTTGTCTACAAGGAGGTGCAAAGCTTCGTCGTGTTACTCGTTTCTATTGAATTTTATGCAGCAATCCAGTATGTCAGCAGCACTCAAAAATTTCTTATACATGTTTTGCTTGCCTTCCCTTGAATCCATAAGTAAATATCATTTCATATTTTACCATAAATTTCATTGTAGTAAACTTTTGTTTTCTTCAACCTTCTTCGAAATGGGTCAAAACAAGAAAATACTTTTTTCACAAACCAAAATATGTTCAGCTATTATTTTTGCTTCTGTAGGTAGCTCAATACATGCCAAATAAAATAATGGCGAATTTGTGACATATTCCCACGAAAACGCATCTAAATACATAGGAGTCCAGACAGACCTGAGGTGCCCAACCGAAGGTGTAACTATTTAAATCCTTTTCTTCGTCCTGCTCGAGGATCTTTTTTAAAAGGGTACATTTTAGGAAGCTATCTGGAAGCTGTAGCCGAATGGGTTGGTGCGTGACTACCATTCGGAATTCACAGAGAGAACATCGGTTCGAATCTCGGTAAACACCAAAATTAATTAAAAGATTTTTCTAATAGCGGTCACCCCTCGGCAGGCAATGGCAAACCTCCGAGTGTATTTCTGCCATGAAAAAGCTCCTCATAAAAAATATCTGCCGTTCGGAGTAGGCTTGAAGCTGTAGGTCCCTCCATTTGTGGAACAACATCAAAACGCGCACCACAAATAGGAGGAGGAGCTCGGCCAAACACCCAAAAAGGGTGTACGCGCCAGTTATATAGATATGTATATATATCTGGAAGCTGAAGTTGTTATAATAGAAAGTAGAAATATGCTAAATAGGAACCATTTTTTATTATATTTATTTTCGTATAAAATTTAATCGTTCATTGTCCTTTTGTATACATTTAGATGTGTTTTGCCTCATTTACTTTTCTTCGATCGCTACAAAATGCTTTAAAATCATGTGCAACGTTGAATGCAAAGGAATTTTTTTTTGTTTTGTTCACTACTCGTTAAGAGGTTGGCGAATCTAAAGGAGCTAATACTAATTTAGATTGCGACTTCAACTAAATGCCAAGACTTAGAATATTACAGTAAGCCTTCAGTCGCAAGCGAGCCAGAGCTAGACCTGTGCCTTGGCATTTTTCGTTTATTTGAATTTGTTAAATTGTTGAAAAAAGAAAGCTACAGGCAAAAAACTGAGATTTCGCTGTGATCGGAGTTCGCAGAAGGGCACCAGTTTGCCACCACTAAATTTTCCTGCTGGGTACATAAATTTGTCTTTTGTCATCGCTTTCTGTAAGCCTAAAATGACGCCATGATTTTGCTTGATGCATAAAAACTTTATGGTATGTAAAGCATTATTTTATATTGCCTACATTTAGGCAATTTGCACACTTACAATCCACAACGACAAGTTCCACACAGTTTGTGAGGAAACAAAAAAACAGCGCGGAAATATGCTTAAAAATATACAAACACTTCCACACTCATATACACAGTGAGCATAAATAATATGTAAATGTGTTAAGAATCAATCAGCCATTGCATTCCCATTGACACTCACCTACGCGGCTTTGGTCGCACGATTTCATGACTCGAATCGGTGATGCAGAGCGGACTTAATGCGCCGGCCAAATGTTCGACACCAATGCGACCCGGGTCCCAGCTGTGACGACCGGGCATATCGTTGTTGTTGTTGGTGCCACAGCCACTGCCGCCGTTATTGCTATTCCCGTTGCTACAGTTTTTACTCCTGTTGGGATTGTTGCTGTGACTGGTGTGTTCACGGCTGTCAGTGTGGTCAGTTCTGTTATTGTTGTTGTCTTGTGGTTTGAAATGTGAGGAAGCGCTGCTGTTATTATTATTGCTGCTGAGGCTGTGCTTCGTGTTGGATGCTGCGGCTGTTGCTGCTTTGGGTTTCACGGCAATCGTTGGACGTAAATTGTAATTATTGCTGCTATTGTTGTTGCTGCTGTTGCTATTGCCACCACCATTTCGTTGCTTGTTGATGATTGTGGTTCTCGCTGCAGGCAATGGCACTTGCTGATTGCTAGCAATGCTCGAGTTGTTGTTGTTGGTGGTGGTGTTGGTGTTGGCGGTTGTTGCTGGCATTCGTACACTGTTTGCTGCATTGGCTGTATATACACACGCATCTATGCGAGAGGGAATCGAGTGTGAGTGATTTTGTTTTGCCAGTCGTGGTTTTGCCAATTGCTACTGTTTGTTTCACTTTGTGAATTTCCCTCTGCTCAGCGCTCTTGTGTCGTTCGATATTTTTTATTTGCCGCTTTTAGCCGTGCGGTTGTTATTTAGCATCTGTTTTTCGGTATTTTGTATGTGACGTTTATTGGGATTACTTTTTATGTTGCTTGCAATCTGCAGTCGCTGTAAACAAAATATAAAGAAAATGAACGAATAAATAAAAATTAATAAACTATGTTTTTTTATAAATTGCTTAAATTTGGAGTTAAATTCACTATTTTCGTTCGAATGAAAGACTATTCCAATATTCCAATTATTCACTATTCAGCTGACCCTTTGAGTGGATAGGATTTTTCGGCCAAATTCGAATTTGATGGGCGTGTCTCGCAGTATATTTTAATATTTGTTTGTTTCAGCTTACTTTCATTGTTAGTTAAAGGTTTTATTTTATTTTTAAATTTCTATTTAATTTTATCGAGAGTTTCTAAGCCTGTTGCGTTACAAATGAAATAAATTTTGCCTTTAGAAAAATATTTAAGTTTTAATTAATTTAATTTAATATATGGAAAATAACAATAAATTATTATTTTACAACAAAAAAAAAGGAGCACTAGCTGCCAGGGCTTACGGCAGCATAGAATTGCTCTAAATTTAATTATCTTCACGTCCATTATTTTTCGATATTTAATCATAAGCCAAAGGACTATTCCAACTTTTCGCCGCTTAGGTATTTTATTTAATGGAAATAATAATAATAATATTAGTACAAGAAGAGCGTAGACAAGTGCAAAAATATTTAAATATTTTTATTTCCTCTCTCTAGTAATGTGTGATAGAATGCCACAAGGCACTCAATAACCTGGCATCCAAAAACAATGTTTCATTAATTTGGGTATCGGGACATGAGGGATATGACGGCAACGAAAAGGCAGACTTTCAAGCCCAAAAAGGGGCAGATGAAAACTTCATCGGACCTAGTCCTATGTTCGGATTCAACAAAAACAACCTGAAACAAAAAGTAAAATACTGGGCCAAAACTCTATTAAATCAGCATTGGAATAACGTAGAGGGTCTTAGACACACCAAAAAGTTCCTAAGTGTCAACGCTAAAAGAGCTAACATGGCCCTCACGTTAAACAAAAAGAGCATTCGCACTCTCACAGGCGCCCTCACGGGTCACTTCACCTGCAACAAACACTTACATAAATTAGGCATAAGTAACACTAGCACCTGCAGATTTTGCTGCGAAGATGAGGAGTCTATAGAACATCTCATTATCGAATGTCCGGGGTTAACGCATAGAAGGAAAAGGTTTTTAAACAAGTTCATGCTTACAGATGAAGACCTTCAATCACTCCCTCAGAAGGAGCTGGTACAATTCATAAGCATACTTATCAGTCAATAGGCAGCAGAGGGTGCACAATAGATCAATATGGTCGCAGTGCTAAAGGGCCATACCTTAACCCTTTACAACCATTAACCAACCATTAACCAATGTGTGATATTTCCATTACCTTCAATAACTTCAAAGATCCTGTTCGGCATTGAATTAAATACCTTTTGTCCTAGTTGCTAGGGCTGCCCCATAAATGAATAATGGCATCATTCAACTCTACACACAACTCTACTTACTTGGAGAAATTGATGGTCACGCAAGAAAAGAGATGCATTGCTCAGCAAACAAACTCAAAGTGCGATGAGATGAAAGACAGGCCGAAGTATCTTGCCGGAAAGCAAGATCTCCGCCAGAACTCACATTGAAAAATGGAAGCAATTTATCCGAGAGTAAGCTTATGTACTCTTCTTTTTCTTGATGGGAAGTGGATATTGATCTTCCCTAGTGAACTCACAGATCCGCACACCACCGCTGAAAAAAATATCTTGTCTT
The DNA here is from genome assembly GCF_028408465.1 of Anastrepha ludens. NCBI lineage: Eukaryota > Metazoa > Arthropoda > Insecta > Diptera > Tephritidae > Anastrepha > Anastrepha ludens. The sequence goes on along the minus strand of NC_071500.1, from coordinate 115,023,294 downwards.
TGAGTGCAAATCCCTCCAATACTAACTAAATCCGTCTGACCCATCTAAGTTACATTGTTTCTCATGAGAAAAGATAACCGTAAATAAATTGGTAAAATTTGGAAAACTTATACATTTTTCCAAAGAAGTTTTATTTATTTTAAACGGGTTGGGTACAATATGATTTTGGCTCAAAATTCTGTATTTAAAATTCTGTATTCAATATTCTGTATTCAAAAATCTGTAATGCAAAATTCTGTAATGTTAAAATTCTGTATTGCGGAAAACTGTAATCTTAAATTTTGTAAATCAAAATTATGTATTGTCAAAATTCTGCATTGCAAAATTCTGTATTGAAAAATCGGAAGAGCATATGGATAAATAAAAAAGTGCGAATTTTTTTTATTTTTCCATATGCTCTTCCGATTTTTCAATATAAAGTTTTGCAAAACAAAATACTGCCAATACATGACTTGTCTTGACCCATATGGTTTCCTACATTATCAAAACAGATTTACATAAAGCAAATGTACATATGTTTGTATGTATTTATAGCTTCAGAAATAATGTGAATGAAATTCGAGCAACCGTGCTAAAAAATATTGTAGAATAATTGCAATATTTTCTGTATACTTCGTTCAAATACCTAACTGTTTTAATCAATTCCCATTCTTTCATTGTATGTTTTTTTGTTGTAAAATTTATAGAAACACAATACGGCAACGACAGAACCAAACCCAGCGGTCTTTTGTTTTTGCTTCTCGTTTACAGCAGGCCAAATAAGTTTACAAAGAGAGTTTCGATTAGTTCTATTGATAGTGGCTGGCCAACGCGCATGAATCAAGTTTGGGGAAATTACAAATTTAAAGAAATAATAAAAGTTTTTGTATAAATAAATATTCACTGTGTTTAATATGGCGAAAGTCTCTCTTGTTAAGTCTAATAAAAGTAAAGATATGCTCTGTGTTGACGGATATTTTTTTTATTTGGAGCGATCTACAAAAAAAACATATAATTGGGCCTGTTCTACAAGAATACAAAAGAAATGTCGTTCGCGTCTTGTTACAACACTTATTGAAAATGTGCATACGATTACGAAGTATTCAAAGGATCACTCCCATGAACCGTTTCCAGATGAGGTCAATGTCGTAAAAGCTAATAATTTGGTGAAAAAGTTGGCGAAATCAAGCTTGCTGACTACTAGCCAAATAATCCAAAAATCTGTTGTTGAGACCGTTTCCGTCAGCCGTGACTATTTACCCACAAAAAGTGTTCAAAAGGAAAAAATTAACAGGATAAAAAGAGCGAAAGTAGGACTTCGTGAACCAAATTCGATAGAAGAAATAGATATTCCATTAAGTTTGTATGTTTTGGAAAATGAACTTTTTATTTTGTCAGAAAAATATTTCCACAATGAATGTATGATTATATGTGGTACTAAATCATCATTGCAATTGCTTGATGAAAGCGACTGTTGGATCATGGATGGCACTTTCGATGTGGTGCCTACATTTATGCGACAACTCTTTTCCATACATGGTCGGGTTGAAGGGCAAAGAATGGGATCCCTACAAAATGCTGTATATCAAAATTCTTTTCATACGAAATACTGTAAATTAACATAACAAAATTCTGCAGTGACAAAATTCTGTCTTTACAGAATTCTGTATTTAGAAAATTCTGTAAAAACAAAATTATGTACTGTCTTAAAAAAATTCTGTATTGAAAAAATTTTATGTTGACAAAAGTCGGTTTTTTACTTGAAAATCTCATATGCCAAGCAAGTTGCTATTGAATAGTCGTAAATTTTATTAATAAATACAATTAAAATATAAGGAAAGCAAAAGATTTCTAAGCTGCAATATTAACTTAAGCGATAATTATACATGGAAAAATAAATGAGAATTTCAAGTCCAAAATAACAATACAAAAAACAAAAGACGTCAATATTAATTCAAACGATAAGTATGTATGCAAAGAAGAAGTAATAAGTATTTCAAGTACAAAACACAGGTACATGATTAGATTAAAAACAAATATTTTTTGCTATTCTTTTCAAAAAAGAAACTTTTCCAATAATTAATCTTTTTTTTATTATACTTTTAATTTTTTTGTTAGATCTAATTGATTTTAACTTTCTCGGGAAAACTTCTCCATTTTCTACTCTTGATATTTGTGATTTCACATAAATCATCTCTGCATTCAAATTAGCTATAAGTTGGTAAATACCGCAATTTTTTTCCCCTACAATGACATTAAGTCGCCGATGCCAAGCTTCTACACTATTTTGAGTTCTCATTTCTACATTGCTATGCACTGACCAAAATGACGGATGGTGTTTTGGTGGTTCATCAAATTTACCAATGTAGTTCTTTACAAACCAATTTGCGATTCTTAGCATGTCATAATCATCAAAAATTCTACAAAGACTGTTGTAGTATTCCGAGATTTCATCGGAAGGAACAAAAGCTAAGCTTTTCAGCATTCGAAGTTGTAACGAAAATATCTCAGAGTTTCCATATTTTTTAACCAGTCTGAAAGCAATGAAAGTGAATGAACCTTATGCAGATATATATATTACATACAGACAACCACGTACCTTTCTTTTTGAACTTTTCTCCAGATTATTTGACTGAAGTGGAAGAAGCAGCTACGCAAATCAGTGTTCGGGAAACAATTTCTTAGCGCCGATATCAGTCTCATTTCAAAATCGCTGATAATTCTTTCGGGTTGAAGATTTAGGCCGTACTTTGATGTAATTCGGAACAATTCTTCAAATAAAACCTCGTATAATTCTTTGGACTTGCGGCTCATAAGGCAAAACACGAGGGGAAATGTTTCACCTTCCACTAAGGCATGAATTGAAAACAGCTGTCTCATTATTTTCGGGGTAACTTAAAATGTTCCGTCCACAATCCAGCAAGAACTCTGACTCAAAAAGTTTAAAGACGACTTCGTACCACAAATAATTACGCATTCATTCCGCTCTGTGAACTTTTCCGCCAATAAAAATAATTCTCCTTCCAGAGTATATAAATTTAAAGGAATATCTATGTCCTCTAAAAGTTTTGGTTCCCGAAAATGAGGTGCTTCATGCCTTGATCTTCGAATTCTGGCCTTTTGGGCATTTCTGGATGGTAAATAGTCTCGGTAGCTCTGCTCTGCTTCCACTGTAGTTTTTTGTATTATCTGATTTGGCGCTAAGTGACTTCTTCGAGCCATGCGCTTTACTTTATTATTAATTTTTGCAATTGGTAAGTCATTGGGAGCTGGTTCGTGGCAATGGTCCGCGGGTTGTTTAACAATGACGTTATTTTTCGCCAACACCTTTGTTACAATTCTGGATTTGCACTTATTTTGTATTCTTTTACAACACGCCCAATTAAAAGTTTCCATTTGGGGTTTTCATACAATAGCCGTCTAAGAACAACTTCTTTCCTCCTTTATTAGAAGTTATAATTTCTATTTGTGACATGACGAATAAATATTTTAATGAAAAAACCAAAATTAAAAACGACACGTGCTTTAGTTGCTTTCAATACTTTCTTACGACAATGATGGACATTAGACAAAGAAAAATATTGTACAGCAACGAAAATACAGTCTATCCCAACAACTGTTATCATTGCAGCGTAGTGTTCATTAACTTTGATTTACAAATAAGTACATACTACTTTCGGGGCTTCACTGCATTGGAATTTTGTTTGGAATGGCACAACTGCAATGCTTAGTTGACAACAACAACTTCAACGAAATCAATTAAAACGAAGTGAAAAACAAAACAAAGATGAACAGAAATAAAAGCAAAACCGATTTGTTGTTCTGTGTTGACGAAATTTTGTATTGACAAAATTCTGTATTGACGAAATGCTGTAAGTAAATGATAAGAAATTCAACAAATTTTATAAAAAAAGTGCGCACTACAGAATTTCGTCAATACAGCATTTCGGCAATACAGAATATTTTTTACAGAACTTTGAAATACAGAATTTCGTATACAGAATTCTATAATACAGAATTCTGAAATACAGAATTTCGTATACAGCATTTCGTACCCAACCCGCAAAGAATACCTCTCGTATTCTGCATTATGAGCAGAACATCACTTACCAGCTATGAAACGTTTTTCACTGAGCTCATTGAATTTGCTCGAGGATATGGCATACAATTAAATCCAAAACGAATCCTTAGTGACTTTGAGATAGGTATTATATCGGCTGCCAAAAAATATTTTCCCGATACGAGATTGCAAAGATGCTTCTTTCATTTTAGTAAAATAATTTGGCGTAAAATACAAAAAGAAAGGTATATTGTGTAATATATTGATATACTGAACAATTTCATCCCAACTACCATAAAGTACTGAATATTTAATTTTTTTTGTTTGCAGATTGGTTCAGAAATATGGAAATGATTCAAATTTTTCCGTACATATTAGAATGTTAAAAGCTCTGGCTTTTTTGCCTCACGACGAAGTCTCTGAGTACCATAATCAATTTTATAGTACTCTTGAAGACGAAGATACAAAACAGTTTTGCTCGTGGTTTGAAAGAAATTACATAGCTCGAGACAACTCCCAGCAAAATAACCACCAAAATTTTGGTCAGTGCACGATGAGTCCAATATCGCTTTCCCCAGAACGCAAAACAGTATTGAGGCTTGGCATCGTCGGCTAAAAGTTATTGTTGGGAAACGAAACTCAGGGTTGTACAAACTAATTAATGATCTAAAAGGCGAGCTGGTTTGTGCGAAAGCACAACTAGTTAAAATTCAAAATGGTCACAAAATTAGTCAAACGAATAAGGCTGTAAAAGCAAACAACAGAATTAAAAGAATAACAAAAAAGGCTTATATTAAGGCATGTTTCTTTTCTAAAGCGAATTGCTAAAAATTTACTAATATAATAATTCTTCCGCCATTATAATGTAATAACTTTTGTTTCGAATGAATTTTTGAATTTTTCTTTAATTGACGTATGTATATATACCATTGTTTCTATAAAATCAGAATTCCATCATTCATAAAATAAATGTGCTATTCAGGTAAGCGTGCTTATCAGGTTATCTGCTTATTTGGTTATATTTTTACAGCATTTTGATCGAAAATAATTTTGATTCCAGAATTTTAATATACAGAATTTCAGTTCTCCATCATTTTGATCATACAGAATTTTAAATACAGAATATTGAACCAAAAGAATTTAGGCTGGACAGAATTTTTTTTTTTTGATTTTTACAGAATTTTCATCCAAAAGAATTTTGAAAAGCAGAATTTAGTACCTCTCCCATTTTAAACTACCAGGTTTTCCTTCTTATTTTGTGGTCAGCGGTAAGTTTTAGAGGTAGCTTCATTTAAGAGAATTTAATACTCCTCGAACGCTTCAAAATTCTACTTAACGGAGCACGTAGATTGTTCGTACAGTGTCGCGCCATGCGTTTCACTTTTCACATTTCACGGGGGCTTGAAATTTGATTTCATCCTCGCTGAATATTTGTAGCTCCGTAATTTACTTCTTTGTTTTTGTATATTAATTTTGCACGATACAATCCCTTCCTCCTATTAGATAGTCCATTTTCCGAAATTACTGTTATTAATTTTTTATTATAAAACGCAATAAAAATATAAGTCATCTTATTGTGAGTTTATAATTATGCAACGGGATATATTAGGCCACCAAAGTTGAGTTCAGTTTTACAAAAATAAATTTATTTAAAATATAAAAAAAATATTAAAAAATTATGAAAATTACTTAATGGCTTCAAACTGGGTGTTATATTAATTATTCTTATCGCATTTCAATAAAATGATATGATTCAAAAATATAAAATAATAATGATGTTTGATGATGTTTATAAAGTAACTAGGTATACAAATATCTTAGACACAGGCTGCGGGGAGAAAAGAGCCAATATGAAACAACGGTATTCCTTCCGAAGCAGTTTCAGTTCAAACTACTGGAATGCCGTCGTCGTCGACGTTTTTCCCCATACCTCAACAGTTATTCATAATAATCCTGATTATAATTGAATCAGTGCTTAGCACAAAGGAAAACAACATTTAAGTAGATTTGTTGCGCAGCGTAAAAATGTTGCAATTATTGCTTGAACCCAGCTAAAAATTCTTCAAATTCTCTCACGTGTTATTCATTAATTAACGATTACAGCATAAAATGTGGCCTGCAAATTTAATAAAAGTAATCAGCAAGAGATTTGTAATTTTGCGCGCAAATATGCCAAACAACTACATATAAAACACAGCACGACATAGTAGTAGCATAGCGGCATATCAGCATTTATTAGCGAAATAGCTCAGCCTGTAAATGCGTTGGAGCACAACAGCTTTGCCATAGAGCGATAGATCCTCGTATTTTGTGTGTCTACGTGCCACACATTTGTATGCAATAAAGCAACGAGGCGGCTGCCAACACAATGTTGCAACATTGTAGCCAAACAGCGTGCAACTGCAACATGTGTGCGTACAGGCAACATACAACGCTGACAACAACCCGGTTGCTACTGGCGGCAGCAGCGCCGCAGTAATGCCTGGCGACACAAGGAGAAGCCCAGAACCGGCTACTCTCAACCGGTTGATGGTCAAACGGTGTGCGCTCGTACGCTTGTAGTGGTGCAGACAGTGCTTAGGCGCGCGGCGGTCATTCCAGGCATGAACACGGCCGCTGCGGCGCAACGTTCAAATGTAACCGAACTACTGCATTAATTGAATACCAATGTGGCTCCTAAGTTCTTAAGCCGTTTGATGGGCGCTGGTACGTTGTTGGTGTGCTTGCGTTTATCTCGCGAATGCCTGAGCGGCTATGCTGGTCGGAACACAGCCCTGCTGGAATGCCTGCCAACTGCTTGCGCTTGCGCGTCGACACATTGCGTCGCATCGGCAGGAATATCATAGATAATCGTCAGCGTCGTCAATAGTCAACTAATTTCATGTATTTCATATTTTATAAGAAATTTACGAGGTAGTCGTATTTACTGCGCAGCGTGCGCAACCCTCTACACCCCCCGCGCGTCACCACTGTCACTTGAGTTGAGCTCAGCTGACACTTACGATGCGGCCACTAAGAAGCCGACAGACAGCCACAACATAAAGCGGCAACAACAGTCAGCCATTATGAATGTCGTTGATGTCCCTGCTCCGCTGCTGTTGTTCTTGTTGTTGGTGGCGTTGTAGTATTAGAAGAAGCGGCGAGTAATGATGTGGCAGCTTGGTATTTTGCCGATGGTGATGAGGCTGCGGTGCAAGCTAAGCCACAGCGGCTACGATGGTGTCAACTTATACGCCGGCAAACCGCGTGATTATAATGCTTACGGATGGATTGGGGAATGTGCGGTAGGGAGCTGGTGATTAGTGCATGAAGTTTCTATGTAGGATTTTTCAGCAAAGCGTAAATTATGACGAAAATTAGTGGCTGGCGACCGCAAAACAATAACGGCATGTCGTAATGTCTATGTCACATGGCTATCGAAAGGCTATCGAAGCGATATGATGTCACTTGCTGCGTATGCGCATACTTTTAAGTGATCAACTATCTGCATTTGCAATTGCACATAAATAAATTATGAGTGTATGTAGGTTTTTTTCTCTTATTTGAAGGCTGTGCAATGTGTTGTAAAATTTTTTTATTTGATAGCTGATGAGCGGCCTCCAAATCAGGGTTAATTTGGCCTTCAGTGTCGCCGAAATTAGTTCGTTAATAATTTCATTTAACTGCGGAGGAAATATAAAATTTTGAGTGTCTTAGTTGCTAGACTGTTGCACACAACGGTAATTTAGAACAATACAATTGTACTTCGAAATCCGCTAGATATATTCCAGAAAGATTTAAATGTGCTTCAGTATACTTAAGAATGTTTTTCCAACTGGCTACGTTCGCTACCTTCTGAAGTGGATTTTATGCTCTCTAATATTTCACGCATTCTGAAATAAAATACGCCATGGTCTGTTCAATAGAAGCGTGATCGGAAAAATTCAAACTTAAAGCTCTGTTGTAAAAAAATTTAAATGGTGCTAAGAAGGCGTTTCATCTTCAGTTTCTTCACAGAACGCGTTATGAACTTATTTAGATTAATGGGAAATTTTGGGTAGTCACGCACGAACTTCCTCGATTACGGCGGTATACTGAAGACTTTCCGACTTCCCTGGAAAAATCATTCATTTGTTTGTAACAAAACTGAACTCATTCATGCGGGACGCTCAAACAGTTTGAAAGAAAAATTGTGGTCGTGAATACCTGAAACTCCGGAACACGTTGAAAAAATCGATGCTCTTATTATTACGCATTGAAAAAATATTTGAAGAGCTAATAGAAACTCCGAACGGAATTAGCCGAAAATAATATTTATGGATTGATCTTATTGAATAGTTACACGCGTCAATTCTGGTGTAGTGCTAATAATCGACAACTTCATCGAACTGTTAAGCATTCAGTTAAGGTCTAAGTTTTGGGCTGCTTCCCAGAAAAAGGATATGGCCATTTAATTATGTGTATCGCCAAATGCAGTTCTGATGAATGAAATTTACCAAAACAACGCATTGGCGCTTACTTCTGGAGTTGTAATGGAGAAACTGCATAAATAGGTTAGCAACTGCCATCCCATCCACCATATTGTCCAGATCTAGCTCCTTTTAAATATTCTCTGCTCCCACTTAAGATGAAATGGTCCGGATTAAATAGTTTGGGTCATGACTGGAACAAAATCTTGTTTTGGAAGCCTCGAAAACCATTTCAAATAGAAGGGCACCAAAAAAGTTGTGAAAACGTTGGTTGTCATGTCTCGAGGTAAGAGAGAGGAATATTTTGAAAAAACCAAAACTTTTTTCTGTGCCCTTTATATGTGGTTTCGAATTTAATCTACTGAGGCCACTCAACTCAATGATTAAATTTGACCTTATTAATTTGGACCTAATAGTTTCCAAAAATTCAAAAATACTGCACATCCTGACTTTCTGAGTCCTTCAATATTTCCATGAAAACAAAAGAAACTGTCAACACCATCAATCAAATATCAATTTAGCGAAACTAGCGCTTAACACACCACACTTATTGGCCCCTATTATGAGCAACATTCGATCTTCGACTGTAGTCGAAAGTGCTGATCGAACGAATTTTCATTTGGTATTATGGTGCTCATTCGTTGAAGAATAGGACTATTGAGAATTTCGATCGCTCGACGCATTTACAATAGATAATTTTTTCTCAGCTGATACAGCAAATCAAAATAAAAGAAAAACCGATTGTGTTGAAATTCTTTGCTAACATTATTTTTAAAAGGTAAAAAAAGTATTTTTTGTGAAAATGAGTACAACGGAGTTGTGGTTCGACGATTCATCGGACGATGAAAGATTAGTGGAACTAGCTAGAAGTAGAAAACAGTTGAGGGACGCATCCAACCACCTAGAAATGGCTTCCACTGAGTAAATTTAGAATTTTCAAAATGTGTTGACGTACTTAATATTATAGAAATTTCCTTACAGATTTTTAAAGAACTTTAGATTATCTAAAGAGCCGTTTGTGAACCTACTGTCCAGTACAGAAAACCAGTTGCAGCAGTGCACCCGAGCCAAATTGATTCCAAATATTTTAAAGCTAGCCACAGTTCTGCGAGTTTGTGCTCAGGGATCGTACCAATTGAGTATTGGTAATGAAGGTATGCTAGGACTTGCTCAACCCACTGTGTACGATGATGCTGAAGATATTGAAGTGGAGTCAAATAACGGAGAATTAGAAAACATAAGAAATGAAATTTTGAGAATATTATAGAAAAATCTAAAAAGTATTAAATAGAAACCTTTACGCCACAGTTTCTGTTTTATTTTTGTTATAAATTTTCTTTATTCAATTATTCGTCATTCGAAAAAAATATGAAAATGTATTTCTATAAACATCACAAAAAAACCATTATTAAGCTTAATCCATTTTGCTGCCGTTCTCACTGGTGGTCCCAAGCAATTCAGCTCCGTTGTAAATTCCTCCCATTTTTTTGCTGCTTGAAGTTTGGTGCAAATCCCTTTTGCGAATTGTGGATTCGCCTTTCTAATTGTTGTTTGGTACTCACGACTTTCGCCCTGCATAAAATTAACAAAATTAGTATATATTTATTATTTGGTTACTATTGTATAAAACCATAAATAATCGCAAACAACTTACACTTTAACAAGTTTTCCCACTATACGCTACACGATCGAAAGCAAAATTGCATTCGACTCTAAATTCGGTAAACAACGAAAATTTCGATAAGGTTGCACCGCTCATAATACCAAATTGACATTCGATTTTCGATCTTCGACAACCAGCGAATATCGAAGATCGAATACAACTCATAATAGGGGCCATTGTTGTAGTTTTTGCTGCAGCTGCATGTTGCACTAGCATCCTCTGCATTTGGCTGCCCATCCATCAACGCAGCTAAATACTAAACATAAAAATGCAATCAACACATTCCACCCATTTTAATACCACTAACTTCTGATTTCTCAAGAAAAGCAAGAACTAACAACAACCACAGTAGTCATTGGATGACAAAGCCAAGCAACAATAAATAGAAAGAACGCCAATCAACTTTAATTAGCCAGCAGTTTGCAACAAGCGTTGAATGTGAGTGAGCAACTAAATGAGCAGCAACTTGCCAAATGACCGACCGCCTGTCTGATTGGCTTCTGAACGGGCCAAGCAGTCTAAAAAATGTGTTATTGTTTTACTTTCCTTATTGTTTCGAACTATAAAAAAACAATAGGAAAAAATAAAAAGCAATAAACCAAGCGCTTTGCGTGCCAAATGTCAGCCGCTTCCTGTTTGAAATCTCAGATGTCACTCGAAGCGTGAAATAATCGACATTTCGCAATTTTTATTGTTTTCATGTCTTCACAGATGCTCTTGCGGCATCTCTTTTTATTTACTTTACTTATTTTATTTTTTTGTGTTTATTTATCTTTATTGCATTCTTATTTCCTTGTTGTCGACTTGCTTTGATTTGATTCGATTTGATTTGATTTGTCATTTTAATTGCAATAAACTGCTGTGCTAATTGCTGTTTGTTCGTTTGTCTGCTTGTCGTCACCGTCATTCTAAGTTGGTCGGTCTGCTTGTTGTGTGGCTGTCCGGCAGTGGTGCGCGTGTGCAAGCGCACTCACACCGCCGCGCCTTGGCTTGCAGTTCTTGCTTTGCGCACTCATTTCGGCCTGTCATCGGCATTTGAATTATTGACGTCGTCTAGGGAGTTGCGCATTAAACACAAATACATACGCTTTGCTAGTATGTGTATGCGTCTTCATAGTTTGCTTATTTTCTCTGTGTGTGTGTGTGTGTGTATGTCGGGTTTGCACATACGTATTTGGCTTAACAATGACAGCCTGTTTGTCGCTATTTATGCCATATTTTATAAAGATTTATTACGAGTTAATAATGCGAAAGAGGGAGGCAAATAGTCACTTTTGAAAAATAGTCGCAGTAAATTTACTACCAGGCTATAATTCAATGCAGGTATTTTTTTTTCTTCATAGAGACAACAGCAGAAGCGCCCTTTCATATTTGGAAAATGTTAAGAATTTTTCATAAATATTTATAGTTGTTTACTCGAGTAAATAAAACTTAATAATAGAGTGGCACATCCAACATTGGCAGGTTAAGGCTGAACTTCTCTTTTGATTTGTGGTATGCGAAATGGTGATGATGATGGCTCGCCAATGGCAGGCCCTACAGATTTATGCCGCTTCTGCGTTACCGAAACTTTTCTGCTAGGATTTTTATTGCAGAAATGCACTCAGCGGTTAGCCATTACCTGCTGAGAAGTAACTGCAATTGAAAAAAAAAAACGGTTTCTACCATTTTTATAGTTCATTAGCATAGGTCGGTTCAGTCTTATGGCAGTTGGTATTCAACTCTTTAGTTTCAAAGCATACGAATTACGCATAGAAATGAGAAATATCGTATGCGAAAAATATTTCGAGCTGCGTTAACGTGGCGACATAGATTTTGCGCAGAATACAACAAACGACACCACACCAGCTGTTGCGCGCATGCCTCCGCTGTAGCTCTGCCCCCCCTTAACCAAAAATGAAGAATTTAAAGTGCCCATTTTTTATTTTTTAAATTGAAGTTGAAATTTGAAGGAATGTCGTTTGGGGTTAGGCAAAATTAATTACTTACTAGAAATTAAATCAATATTTTTTTTTTAATTTTTTAAATAAAAATTTTGATATTTGGCGCCATGAACGAATTGGGTCTGAAGTCACAGGCAGAAAAATTGTTTCTTCCCAGACAAATCCAATTAAGCGGTTGGACGGCGAACGATACAGTCCTGGCAAGACTCTTAACACTATTCGTCCTGCGCCTCACTTGATGATATGGAGATGGATTATTTCGGCTAAAATTGGATAAATAAGTCTTGTGGCCACCAGTGAATAAAATTCTAATAAAAAGTAAACATTAATGACTAACTGACTTCATGTTTCATCGTGTCCGGATTCTTAGATTTCAGGTTCATCTGAGTATCTGGTCATAGCGACATTGTGAAAACTGCAAAGCGGATGAGCTGGCTAGACAAGGGACCTGTGAGATAGTTTCCCCGAAAAATGAGAGGATTGGGATCCCGTTGAGGAGAGGTGGACTTCGCGTCAATTCAGCAAGCGTTGGTCAAGTACATAAACTTGTAGAGTCGCGAAATATTTCTGTCCATCTGGTGTGGATCGGAGGCGCGAGATTAACAAAATCTCAGCTCATGAATTTCGTGGGTGCCCTTCGCGAGGCATGCATGCTGTGAGATTCGGCTTTACTTCAAGTCTTTTTTGCGTTAGTTGCATGGAGGATGAGACATAATCATCTCAGCCATCTCAGCACCTTCTTCTTAGCTGCCCTGCTCTCGCGGGGCTAAGTTTTAAGTTTATCTTGGCTCTCATTTATTTAGTATGCCTGCTGATATAGCAGGGCTTAATATTAAAAATCTGTTGAGCCTAATCAACAGTACAAAGTCAGCGTTCGGTCATCATGAACAAATACACATAGCCCCCTCGGCTTTCCTTCCTTCCTATTCTTTTTCTTTCCTTTGATTTTCGCCCAATTTTCGATCTCTCTCTCTGAGCAACCATTTCAACCTCACCTAACCTAAACATGAATGTTAGAATTGAAACGGAATAAAGCGGTTGGTCAACACAGAAAGCCCCATGATATTTTAATGGAGACACCTACTGAACGCCACTTGACTTAAATAAAAATTTATGGCAACTAAACGGACATAAATATTATAAATAATTTTAAAATATTTGAATTTATCATTCAATTAATTGCTGCATATTCAAATACACATTTACACATTCGCCAATTAAGATCCGTTGCATGGGCGTTGGTGTACAGTTTTTATGCACTCACCACACGACAAGCCAAGTTTGTTACTTAAGTCTTTCGTTTTAATGGCTTTTGGTGCCTACCATTGACGCGACTTAGCTGACTATTTTGCAAAGCATTTGCGATTGACACTCGAATGGTGTTGGAATACAAATATATTTGGTTTTAGATAAAAGAGGAAACATATTCGCAAGAAAGGGGTAATAAATAAAAATGGCTTGCTTTGTCAATTGCTTTTACAGAATTAAAATTCGAAAGCAACTTGAGCAGAAAACCGAAAATCAAATTTTCAGAAATAACAACAAATAAAGCATACACCTGCACGCAGAAGCTTTCCTTCAACCAAACCCATCTAAAGGATTACAAACAAAAAAAAAATAAATAAAAATATAAATAAAAAACTTGGCTATTGTGACGCGTTACGCAAGGTTTTGCTCAATTTATGATTAAGGTACCTCTACAACAATAAGCTACCCCATTCATACCATATGGGCCATACACTACCATAAATAGCTTCAGCAGCTGACAAAAAGTTTAGTAAAAAGTCGCTGCCCGCATTATTTGCATAGCTCGTGTGCGACGTGCTACACATTTGCACCACAACAGCGCAACAGCAGCAAAAACAAGTAATTGGAAAAATATAACACAACGCATACATCACGACGCAAATAGTTCGACTTGCCGGCGGCTAGCCACATGTGTTCGCACCGACCACCACATGTACAGATATTAACACGTACATGCGACAACATTCGCCCGTACAACTGGCCATAATAGTGGCGACCAATGACAACTGCAACAACACACAGACATGCGACAGTTGTCATGATGACATGAAATCGTGTTTGTTATTTTTGTTGTACGATAAATTGTCACAAGTTAACATGCCACACATGCCATGGAGACAAAAACGCGAATTACCAATACAAGTGAATGTGAATCGAGAAGATGAGAGACCAAATGGGGTAGGGAAGGAAATGAGGCGCCTTAATGGAAGTGAAATTTTTGAATAAAAGTGAATGGAAAAATTAAAGTGGAGTAAAAATGCATTCTTGGTTTAGCAAATTATATAGAAATTAAGTGAAATACATGGCGGAAATTTAGAAGAAAGTGAAATATTGTAGAAACAGGAACTGAAGTGATTTTATAAAAGAGTCTATGCATGGGTTGCTCTGCCGTTAAGGCAAAGGATGGGTAAAATCTTGGAGAAACTAATCTGCACGCACCTGGAACAGCACCTGGAGAAAGTGCCGGCTGAACTATCCGAACATCAGTCTGGTTTCCGAAAAGGTCGTTCAACCATCGATGCCGTCAGGAGGGTGACAAACATTGCAAGTAAGGCTATTGAGGGTGACAGGTGGATGCATGGTGATAAAGAATATTGTGCAGTTGTCACTCTGGATATCAATAATGCCTTCAACTCGGCATACTGGCCCCATATTATAATTGCTCTTGAAGAAAAAAAACGCCAGCATACTTAGTACGGGTTATAAACAGTTATCTGTCGGAAAGATTACTTTTGTACAATACAGATGAAGGTCCGAAGAGATACGCAGTGACGGGCGGAGTACCGCAGGGTTCTGTACTGGGCCCGATGCTATGGAATGTATTATATGATGGGGTACTGCAACTCCCAATGCCGAGGGAAGTGCAAATAATAGGATACGCAGACGACATTGCGTTGACCATAGTCGCCAAAACAATCCCTCAGATTCAGGGTATCTGCAGCGAGGCAACAACAAAGGTCAAACAATGGCTAACGGCGGTTAAACTCCAGCTAGTCGGGCAAAAAACAGAAGCAGTTCTCATTACGAGTAGAAAAAAGCTAGAAACGACCACACTAAACATTGATGGGTTCAACGTCACAACACAGGCGGCACTACGATATTTGGGTGTAATGATCGATGCTCGACTAAGCTTCAGGGAGCACATTAAAAAAGCATGCAGAAAGGCAGCCATGGTGACGGCGGCACTGTCAAGAATTATGGCCAACATCGGTGGTCCTACTCAAAGTAGAAGAGCGCTCCTGGCTAAAGTTACCCAGTCTGCACTCATGTATGCAGCACCCATATGGGGCAAAGCCCTGATACAGAAAACATACGCGAAGAAGGCGGAAATAGTTTTTAGACTTATTCCCCTTAGAGTTGCCTGTGCTTTCAGGATAGTGTCGTTCGAAGCAGTATGTGTCATATCGGGTATCATGCCATCAGATATAATGGCCTCTGAACTGGGTAGAGTGTACGACAAAGCCAAAAGCCTAAACAGGCGATTAACGGCGGAAGAGCGTAAAGAAGAAAGACGGGGGAGCATAATTGAGTGGCAAAATCGCTGGGACCTAGCGACAAAAGGGAGATGGACGCATAAACTTATCAGAAGCGTACAGGCTTGGGTTGAGAGAGGACATGGTGAGACAGATTACTACCTCACACAGTTCCTGACGGGGCATGGATGCTATAGAGAGTATCTCCAAAGACTCGGCCACGAGGACGCAGCTGACTGCTCGTTCTGCGGCAACGGTAGTGAGAACGTGGAACATGTCTTCTTCTCCTGCCCGAGATACGCATCATAAAGAATGTGCATTGAAGAAATCATAAAAGAAAAAATAACCCCGGGCAAAATTGTAGATCACATGCTGCAGTCGAAGTTGGTGTGGGCCAAGATGAAGGAATGGTCCGCAAATGCGTTACAGGAACTGCGGAAAAGGAAGGGGAACGCAGTAAAGAAAGAAGACAAAGAAGTAATGAAGGGTAGTCGGAGAGAGAAATATAAATGAAGAGCCATAATGGCTAGCTTGGCCCTGCGATGCAATGCTTAAACGGCGGTACCGCAGGGCAAACTAAAGCTACAGAGGACGGAGTTAGGGTTTAGTACGTAGGTGTACTGTTTCGCAAGACCAGTTTAAGTAGTAATACTGACTGTGCGTGGTCCCGAATGAGGTGCACCCTTAGCGATCAGTATGAATCGTGCATGCCGTCTGTATTGACGGTATCTATGCAAGATTCCCCCTTCGGATAAAAAAAAAAAAGGCAAAGCATAACGAATCAGTAGTGAGTGGCACATTAACGAATCAGCAGATATAGAAAATATAGAAATCAGAGCGCATACATTTTTCATCTTTGCTTTGCCTGCTTATTCCGCTGAATTTCCCAAGAGTGCTATTTTTGTTTTCGAAATTTTAATACTAATAGGAAACAATTGATAAATTTAATTTATCGGCCGCCGTAGCCGAATGGGTTGGTGCGTGATTACCATTCGGAATTCACAGAGAGGTCGTTGGTTCGAATCTCGGTGAAAGCAAAATTAATAAAAAAAAAACATTTTTCTAATAGCGGTCGCCCCTCGGCAGGCAATGGCAAACCTCCGAGTGTATTTCTGCCACGAAAAAGCTCCTCATAAAAATATCTGCCGTTCGGAGTCGGCTTGAAGCTGTAGGTCCCTCCATTTGTTGAACAACATTAAGACGCACACCACAAATAGGAGGAGGAGCTCGGCCAAACACCTAACAGAAGTGTACGCGCCAATTATTTATTTATTTATTAAAGTGATACTAAACAGTTAAAAGTTTTATAGCGAGGAAACTTTACAGATAAATTGAGTAATTACAGTTTGAAAATTAATTTTATTATATTTATCACATTTCGGTTTGGTGATTGACAATCCCCTTTAGCAAGTTTGCAATTTGTTGCAAAAAACATCTTCTAGTAAGAATTGGCATCAAACTACTAAAGGCACTATTCAAATCGGAGTATTCTGGCATGTAAATTTTTGGGACTTTATTTTATAAGATATAGAGATTTTCGAGAAATCGACTAGGTTCAATATATTTTGAGAGTATATTTTTTAACCACCCTTAATTCCCACAAACTACCTTTAATTCCCAATAAAGTATATTCGTCTTAACTTCACTCCTTGGGCTTTCACCGCCAGATTCTTAGTTTTCATTTTACCAGTAAGAAACATTTTTTTGACGACTAAATACATGTTAAGAATCAATTAGTAAAATGTTGAATGTTTATAAAAAAATTCTATATTCGATTAATATTCACTCCAGATAGTGCTTCTGGTGATTTATATATAAAACGCATTCCGGTATGTCTGAGTTCTGATTTCCCAAAAGCAAGCAGCTGCGAAGAAGATACTTATTCCACCTCACCTTCTTTCAAACAACTAATTCTCTATGCAAGGATGGGCAACGCCTGGTTAAAAACCGCACAATATCGGTTAGGTTTGGTAAGCCTAAGAAGTTGCCGTATTGCATCTACCCATGGTTAGAAATCCCCTTAAAACATCCCCTGTTTTGGAAATAAGTGGTTTCCACTCACCTAAAAGAATTGTTGTATACTGTTAACAGTAAATTAACAGTTGTATACTGTTAACAGTAAATTTATGAAATACGTAACTTGGCTTTTTATAATTTACTGAAGGTAAAAATAATTGATATCTAATCCTACCAAGGATAAAAACACATTTTCTATTATAATTGCGAGAAATTCATCAAGGAAATATAAGGATTAAATACTCCAAAATGATATAAAACGCCGTTGCTAGTAGCATCTACGCCTATATCTTAATACATTTTGCTTTATCCGCCTGTTCTTTGAATCGTTCTGTGCCCAATTTAAGACTGTGCACGTTGACGAGAGTGTCAGTAGTGGCCTCAAAATCACTCAGAACCCAACCATCCACTCTAATTACACTGACTGAAAGTCATTCACACTCCATCTGCTCGCATCCAATGCACTTTTATCTCACCTAAATGAATTGCAGTGGAAATATATTTCATTGCACATTTTTGAGTGGCATTCGAGTTCAGAATTTGCTTTGCTGCTTCTGCCCACTTCCAGCTGTATTGTTCGGCTGATGGATGCTTGGCTCTTGGCAGTTTATGCCCACCCACTTTTGGGAAGGCGGTTTGGTAGACGGAACAATTGCCGGTTGATTGTATTGTACTGCGCGTTGCATGTTGCATATGGGGGCGTAGCAGCATTTGGCAGTAGCAAGCGCGGGTCAAACAAGAAAATAGTTGGAATTGTGCAAGTAAGAAACAAAAATGAAATTTAGCCAAACAAAAAAGTATTGAAAGCGCAAAAAACGCGTACTTTCTAATACCCATAAACATTTTATGCCCACAGAGCTCCAATACATGGACAAATTATTACCCATATACACGTATATATGTACGTGCTGAATATATATTTGCAGTTTGTTTCATTTCATAACGGCATCACACTTAAGTGCTCATGTATGTATGTTGCAACTTTGCCAGCCTGACTGCCGCCTGCCAGTCTCGGCCTTATAAGTCGCAGCAAACCCAATCCAACAACAATAGCATTAATGACGCAAACGTGGGCTGTTGTTGTGCATACTTCACACCTTTCAGATATTTCTACTTGTGCTCTTTTCGATTTTCGTTGTTTTTATTGTTGCCTCTTCTGTCAGTTGAATGCGTTTTTGAATGATGTTAGCTTAGTAGTATTCTTCTATTTTTTTTTGTTTTGTCTTGTGTCTGGTCTGCCTGTTTAGGTGGAATATCTGCTTACCTTTTTGCCATCTTGCGAGTGTGCTAGTTTGTCCGTCTGACTGCTTGACTTTTAGGCATCTTGGTGTGCTGGTCAGGATTTTTGTAAGATTTATTACTTCTATGTGAATTGACAGCTCAGGCAGTGCAAGTTTGATTTTTTTATCTCTAAATCACGCATACGCATATTTTGAATGAAAGTTCATGTTCTTTTGCAAATTTAAAAAATTGGCGCGTACACTTCTGTTAGGTGTTTGGCCGAGCTCCTCCTCCTATTTGTGGTGTGCGTGTTGATGTTGTTTCACAAATGGAGGGACCTACAGTTTCAAGTGGGCGGTACCGCAGGGCAAACTAAAGCTACAGAGGACGGAGTTAGGGTTTAGTACGTAGGTGTACTGTTTCGCAAGTCCAGTTTAGTAGTAATACTGACTGTGCGTGGTCTCGAATGAGGTGCACCCTTAGCGATCAGTATGAATCGTGCATGCCATCTATATTGACGGTATCTGTGTAAGATTCCCCCTTCGGATACAAAACAACAAAAAAAAAAAAAAAACAGTTTCAAGCCGACTCCGAACGGCCGATATTTTAATGAGGAGCTTTTTCATGGCAGAAATACACTCGGAGGTTTGCCATTGCCTGCCGAGGGGCGACCGCTATTAGAAAAATGTTTTTTTTTTATTAATTTTGCTTTCATCGAGATTCGAACCAACGACCACTCTGTGAATTCCGAATGGTAATCACGCACCAACCCATTCGGCTACGGCGACCGAATTTTTTGCAAATTTACTCTAAAGAAATTAAGGTCGAAAGCGCGTTCAGTCATTCATTCACTGTCATTTGCTGCTTTTATAACTTCATACTCTTTTTTTGAGAATCAATGTAATATAATGGCGAACATATAAGGGTTGCCCATATTCGACGGACCCGACGGATTTCGATGACTCTTTGGGCCCATTCCAATCGACGAGGCTTGTCCGCAGGCAACATTCTTTGCGTCAATTGAATCTTATACGGGAATAAATGCAAATCAATGCGGATAATTCGTTGTAAAGTGGTCCGAGCAATGCCCAACTGCTGAGAACGGCGATTTTGGGATCTCCTTGGCGACGCCTTGGACGGTTTTGATTTGGCCTCTTTGGATTAGAAAGAGCATCAACAGTCGAAAACCTTTCGTACAAACGTTTAATGGCGTTCTTAGAAGGCGCACTTTTCACATGGTTTAATTTTTTATACGCACGTTGAGTTTTCAGAATTTACTTCTTTTGTTGAATGTAAATTTCAACGATTTGTGAGCGCTCGCGTGGCGTGAACTGTTCCATGGTAAAAATCTGCTTGGACTGACGCTTCCAACGCGGTATATCATTAAGCGATCTGACGTCTCTGTCAAAAGATACAGGGTGCCAGATGGGTTCGTCGAATATTGACAACCCTGTATATATACACATATATAAGCTTGTTTGTGTCCATTTAAACTATATTCACATGAATTGATTGACTTAATTCAATAAATGTGAAGTAAATTTGATCAAAAAAGAATGAAATTTGTATAAGATTTCTCAGTTATGCGCTTCCTTTTTGACACCATTTATTTTCTGTTTCTTTGTCTTACTTTACATCAGCACCCAATAAAATTGTTGTGGCTTTAAGAAAAGAAACACCTCAAATATTTATGTGACAAATAAAATTTTCTGTGTTGTTTTTATTTCCTATGGTTCCGGGAAAGAACAAAAGGCTACAGCGGTTTCTGTGAGCAGGTTTTTTTTTAATTGAAAGCTGATTAGTCCTCCGCACCCATATCCGGAGCTGGGGCTGCCAGATGATCCTCCAGACAGGAAACCAGTTGCCTGCGTAAGTTTTAAAGTTATAACCCCTATGATTGGACCTCGGAAGCTCGTTCGCTTGAAACAGGATGTAGCACGTAAAAATGAGGTTGACATTTGGGAGAAATAGCCTAAGTATTTGAGAAAAAAATATGACCTCTTTGAAATAAAATAATAAAACAAGGAAAAAATATGTTAAGCTATTTGTTTAATATTAGAGCATCAAGCTATATAGAGCTCCTTTTCAGCTATATTTCAAATATTTTCATTCTTCTGTTTCATGCTCGACTGAATCCAATAGAAAGTCACTGTTTACTCTCGCTAATCGCTGCTGACCGTAAAGTCACTCAACATGATTTGAGAAGGAAATTTGGTTACTCGAAGATATTATCAAGCGCAAGCATGCGCTGCCGTGTACCATTACAAATAAAAAGAAATTCATGGGGTAATTATAAAATTCAATCAAAGCTTTTACGTCCACCAATAAATTTAACGAATCAACTTTTAGCCTTCTAGTTAAGCATTGAGTTCAATTTGCTCATCTCATTTCCGCCACTTAAATTCTTGTGCCCCAGCGAAACAGCTGTCTAGACTATGCCATCCTGGACATGCCACAGTAGTCATTACATAAAAGTAAACAGATATATTTTTTTAAACCTGTACAAATTTCCATTCAAGCAATATGAAAATTTAACGTTTTTTTTTAATTTCTTGTTGTCCACCGTGTCACGCTACTGAAGTCTAGTACTCAGCGATGCTCAAGCTAAGTAGAAAAATAGTTTCCAACATACATGCTCACCCAAACGGCAGTTGATGGTTGCTGGAAGAGTGTTGCGTATGTGGCCTAGACTTCACATGCCAGTGTAGCCCCGCCGCATGAGTTGTGCATAATTAAACCGCTAATAATAGAAATTCAAGGCACAGGAAGTGGGCTAATAACAAGTAGCAGAACGATCGAACTGTCAGAAAGCTGGTCAAGATGCAGCGTGAATGGATGAACAAAAAATGGCGCAAATGGTTATAAAGAATAAATTGATAAAGGTGAGTGAAGAGAAAAAAGTAGTTGATTGGTGATGCCGCTTGTTCGTTGGAACAAATTTAGGTTAATGGCTCATTGCATTGTTTTTGTAACACATAACGCGCTTGCTGCGCAGACAACTGAAGAGGTGCAATAGCAGTTGAAATACTTGTAACTGCAGATTGATGGCGCTTGTGATTAGACTAAAGAATTCAAATTAATTAATACTATCACATCTCGTGATTCAAGAGAACCACTCCATCATTGCTGGCATTCACATATTTGTTTTAATTTTCCTCTGCACTCTCAACAGCATAGTCAATATATCACAGGGTAATGGCAGGGGAATTTCCATATATTATAATTAAAGAGATTTATATGCACATCACAGCAAGCAAACGCATACATAGAATTACATTATGTTCGATTATGAAATTGTTATGAGTTGAGATATTCCAGCAAAGAACGAAATGATATTCAGAAATCATAAAAACCGGCACACTTAAAAGTTCCCTCATCCACGACGAAAGACTTAGGACATGCACCCAGAAGTAGAAACAGTCCAAGGCGTAGAAATGTAAATGGCACAATTTAGTATGCAACTTTCGTAGATTTCCAATTTCCCACCATAAATATTGAAAACAAAGAAACGAAGACAGCAGTTAAATTAGAAGCCAATGAATTATTGTGGGATCTTTGCAGCTAAACTCGCAATGCAATGTCAGCAGCACAAGTTGGTGCCCACACTACTTTACTTGTCCCCCGCGTCCTAGGTGTTCGCAGTAGTTATTTCTACTAAACTTTTGCTGTTCATGCTTTTACTCTTTCATTTTTGCTTTCGGGCCATACAAATACGCGCTAGCTCACATATTAACTAATATATAATCCTACCCACGCACCCTAATATTTATTAATGTATGCTCACATATGCAGTATGTGTGTATTTGCTTATGAAAGCCCTACGATCGCTGCTACTCGAATCCACATAAACACGTAGGACAAGACAATTAATAGCAAATACCTTTTTACGCCTCATAATTTAATCACCAAATGATACCTGCCGTGCAGCAACCACTTACATATGTATATATGTATGAACATACAACAACCAACAACCAACAATAAATTACAGAAACCAAGAAAGCAGAAAATGTTAGTCAAATGCCCACAATAACATTAAGTGTGCAAGCGCGTGGTATTTTGTGTTTGTTTGTGCCACTGTAGTACGAGCTGGAAGCGTTTTATGTCTGCACATGCGCAGCCAAGAAGAATTTCAAATTATTATAATAAGCACCTGACCAGAGCCACACTAATTGGAGGGACAAAACGAAAACTAAAAAGAAAACTAAGAACCACAAAAAAGCATAAATGAATGAATCACTAAGGGACACAAGCTGGGCCATTAGAAACAGTGGGAAGCGAGCAGGTAAAGTTTAATTGCAGCTAAAATAGTTAAATTAAAAAGAAAAACAAATTTTATGAGAGAAATAAAAACGAAACTTACACTTAAGAAAAAAGTTATTTCATTTCAACTTAATTTATTTTTCACATAGATGACGCATTGAGAGATGGGTTTGAAAATTTGCAACCGGATAACCACGGTAT